>NC_134567.1:21186909-26186909 GCF_025594145.1 Primulina tabacum
TATCAGAGGCCCATACGTCCCCGTACTCCATTCACCCTGGGAGTACGAAGATGTACAAAGATCTGCAGCTATTGTATTGGTGGCCGGATGAAGAAGGACATCAGAGGGTTTGTGTCCGAGTGTCTGACTTGCCAGTTAGTGAAGGCCGAGCATCAGAGACCAGCAGGTTTGCTCAAGCCTCTTCCTATTCCCGAGTGGAAGTGGGAACATTACCATGGATTTGTGACCGGATTGCCGAAGTCAGCCAGGGATCGAATGCTATTTGGGTGATTGTAGATCGTCTTACCAAATCAGCGCACTTCTTGCCTATTAAGACGACTTTCACCATGGTTCAGTATGCAGAGCTGTATATCCGAGAGATAGTCCGACTCCATGGTATTCCAGTTTCATCGTATCCGACAGAGATCCCAGATTCACTTCCTCATTTTGGAAGAGTTTGCATTCGACTTTGGGTACGAAGTTGCTGTTTAGCACAGCTTTCCATCCGCAGACAGATGGACAGTCGGAGCGAGTTATTCAGATTTTGGAGGATCTTCTTCGCGCTTGCGTCATCGATTTCTCAGGGAGTTGGGAGTCGAACTTGCCACTGGTTGAGTTCACCTACAACAACAGCTTCCAGTCTTCTATGGTATGGCTCCGTATGAAGCACTGTATGGCCGCAAGTAGATCTCCTGTTCATTGGGATGAAGTAGGAGAGAGAGCAGAGTTGGGTCCAGAGATTGTTCAGCAGGCAGCAGAGGTAGTAGTCAAGATCCGTGATAGGATGAGGACTGCTCAGAGCCGACAGAAGAGTTATGCCGATCAGCGGAGGAGAGACTTAGAGTTTGCAGTGGGCGATCATGTCTTGTGAAAGTGGCACCTATGAAGGGTGTCATGAGTTTGGCAAGAAAGGGAAGCTCAGTCCGAGATTCATTGGACCGTTTGAGATCCTTGACAGAGTTGGGACGCTAGCTTATCGTGTGGCTCTTCCGCCGAATCTGGCCGGAGTACACAATGTTTCACGTCTCCATGCTGGAAGTATGGCAAATCCTTCGCATGTGCTGAATTTCGAGCCGTTGCAGCTTACTCCGAACTTATCTTATGAGGAGAGACCGTGCAGATCCTAGACGGCAGGAGAAGAAACTTCGGAACAAGCTGGTTAAGCGAGTCAAAGTCAAATGGCTCAACCATTCTGAGGAGGAAGCTACGTGGGAGTCTGAGCCGGAGATGAGAGCGATACCCCGAGTTATTCGGTGAGTTCTAATTTCGAGGACGAAATTTTTTTAAGGGGGGAAGGATTGTAGAACCCGTAAATCAGTACGTATAAGCCATGCATAATTCTAGATTTTTAAATTTAATTGACTTCATTGCATGATTATTTTAAATGCATTTTTGAAGTTAATTATTATTATTTCAGTTCAGTAGTTTGATTTTTAGCATTTCAGTTATTTCAGTGAGGCCGGACTGGAGTTGGAGTTTTGAGATAGAATTTAAGATTCGAAAATATTTCCAGAAGTTAATTTAGCTAGCAAGTAAGTTCATTTAAGTTAGAAAGGGAGGTTTGAGGATTTAATTTAATTATTTGAGGTGATTAAGAAATGAACTCATTTAAGTTATTAATTAAGGGGTTAGCTCACTAAATTATTAAAGGATTAGTAAGGCTTTCAAGGATTATTAGTTGACTAGATAACAATATTTCCCTTCATTTTATTGCAATTTTCGGCCACCCTTGTTGCTAGACAATTCATTGCCAACTCATCAACCTTTGACCCTTTCTTGTATTAATTAGGAAGATAATTCTTTGATCTTTTAGCACCATTTAATGATCTAATTAGCATTATCCTATCCTAGTCTAGCATGTAAAAATCGGCCATCACCATTCTAGAAACACCCAACATAGATTGATATCAAACACCATTCAAAATTCAAAAAAAAGGGAGACTTGGTCATACATTGAACCCTTTATATTGGATCTCCCTCACTCTCCTAACCATCATTCCCCTCCCTCATTCACGAAATTCAGAGAATTTTCAGTAGAAAAACCGTGGGAATTCAGTAGGAAGCAAGGGAGGAAAATCGAGAGTAAAGAAAAAAGAGAAGCGCTCCATCTCCTCCGTGCCGCGTCGTCGTCGTTTCGTTCTTTTCTTTCGAAACGAAACCAGGCATGTCTAGATTTCTTTCAAACCTCAATCAAGTCATATTATCATTATTTTTCAGTATATGATCATGTTTATCAAGCAAAAACCGAGATACATGTCAAAACATTTTGAAACACACATGCAGAATTTTCGATTTCCTTGGCAAGCTTCACGTTTTCTTGGTTTGTGAGTTTCAGGTGATTGGTTCGACTCCAGGCTCCCAAGGCGACTTATATACATGTAATAGGATGCATTAGGACCACATTTGTCCATCGGTTTCACCCATGCTCGCTGGAAAGCAAAAGAAATGACAGCAACACCATTTGTGTCCCTTTTTGAGTTCGAAAATTTCAGTTTTGTCATGAGGGTTAATCTGATCTTGGCTGCCCTAAGGGCTCTTAGCCATGGTTAGATCACCTAGCATGTCTAAGACGTGACTAAGTCGCCCTTTTGGTGGCTTGGTCCATGGTGCATCGGTTTTAATCAAATCAACAAGAACAGCCCCTTTCCCCATTCGGCTTCTTCATTGGTTCAGCATATGGTTTCGGTTTTGGTTGCTTGGTATGGATCTTGGTTGGCCTATGGCCCTTAGCCACGGTTCATACCATGCCCTATATGTCTAGATCGTGCCATGGTCAATCAAATGGCCACTGGAACGACGCAAGACATCGATCTAAGCAAAACACTACACACGCATGCACGTTGGTTCTCGGTTGGAGTTTCGGTTGAGTTATGGTGTGATGCGGATTGTGGCTGGCCTAGGCCCTTAGCCATGGTTCAAATCATTCCTTGGGATGTTGGTAAGAGTCTGGTCGGTGGTTCACGCCCCAATGGCCGTAGTCTCGAAAACAACACAAGTTACACGATTGTACAGTTGCTGGAAATTACAGCAAGTTGCTGTTCGGTTCGGTGGCTCGTTCGAGTTCTTGGTTGGCTTTTAGCCCATGGCCTTGGACTGGACAGTGCCTCATTGAGTTAGGAAGGTCATGTTTTGACCTTTCGTCATTCGGATCATTTTTGAGGTCGTACGAGAATTTACGGTGCGATGTGCCAAATTGACTCTCGAAAGAGCGTTTCGTGTTTTGGCCTCCATTCCACCTAGATTTCGACCCTATCATTTTAGGAGCATTATTTTATGATTTTTCAGCGTATTTTAATCATGACTATACGTCGGTTCGGTGTCGGTTCAGGTTGGCTCGGAGTCATGTAAATGCGAAGTCATTAGGCGTCATAGTCGCATCTTTTGAACGTAAATTGCATAGTTGGTCAAGTTTAAGCTATTGCATATTTTTCATAGCACAGTTAGGTTGCAGCGAGCCTGGGACGATCCAATCCAATCCAGTTGGTAAAATTACGGGACATTTCATTATGCCAGTTAATTATTTTACGTGCATTAAATAGAAAATGATTATTTTTGAGATTTATGCGATATGGCTTGTGGTTCATTCACTATGTGGGAGTTTTTTATACGGTCGCCAGTGACCGATCAGTTCAGTATGGTACCACCCGGTCGCCAGTGACCGGCCAGCTCAGTTCAGTTTCAGCCTCCCCGGTAGCCAGTTACCGATCAGTTCAGCTTAGTGCAGGGCCACAGGCGTAAAACATAATCTCAACAGAAAATTTTATCAGTTATTTCAGTACAGGCTCCAAGGAGCAAACATTTTTTTCTGTGATTATCAGTTCAGTTATGCACGTATTATAATTGCTCAGTACAGATTATTTTCAGCATGCCTCAGGACAGGATATGTTAACTCATGCATATTTTAATTCAGATTTTTACTCGTTACCTGCGATATGCATGCTGAGTCTTTAGGCTCACTAGACTTGATTGTTGTAGGTACTGATGAGGCCAGGGCCGAGGGCGGGGACCAGTGAGCCAGCTTGGGTCGGCAGTAGTGGCACCCGAGGACCTCAGAGCAGTTGTTATTTTATTCCGCAAACATTTATCAGTCGTTGGATATTTTTAAATTGTGATTTTTGGCAAACTTTATTTTCTTCCGCTGCAATATTTTGAAATATTGAACTTGATTCACCAGTGATTTTATGAATGAGGCCACTTAAGTTCTTTTAAAAAGAAAATTTTTAATTTTCCGCAAATTTTCAAGCAAGAAGTTCGAGGGCCTTTTCAGCCAAGTTCGAGCCTGAGCCTATTTGTTGAAAAATAACCACATTACAAGCCATGATAAATCCCTTTTGTTGGTTATTCCTCTATTTGAACCTTGAATTGGATAATCATAAAAACTTTTCGCATTTAGCATCATTTTGAGCCAAGAAAGTGCAAATTGTTGTGATCGAGTGATTAAGGCTCAAAGTCGTTGTCTCAAAAACTTTTTATGCAAAAGAAAAAAGGAAGGAAAAAATGAAAAAAAAAAGAAGAGAAAATGAAAATGTGGAATGAGAAGGAAAATAAGAGCAACGAGAAGAAAAAAAAATGCTCTTGAATGTTACAATGAGATTGAAGATGTTATTGTTAGTTGGATACAATTGTCTTTGTGAAAAGTGTGTATGATTTCTTCAATTCCATAAAACCATTGTGCCTTCTTTCCTACATGACCTTTAGCCACGATACAATGAACAAAAATAATAATGTTACCTCTTAATATTTGTTTGTATGAAATAAATTGTTAATCAACGAACAATATAATAACATGTCATATTAAACATTCTTACAAAAAATACAACATAAACAATATTAATTCAAAAATAATAAATAAAATAATACTTGACAAGTCTCGATAACAAAAAAAAATTATGAGCATAACAAACCGACGAGAATTATTACCAACAAACGGAAATATTGATGTTGCGCAAATAAAAATACCGAAGACGGAAGAATATGTCACCGATGACCAACAAATTGAAATGCCGAGGACAACCAACAAATCGCCGAATGAAAATACCGAATGACATCGGCAAGAATGGGAAGGTTTATAAATCGCCGAATGATACCGAATACCGAAGGGAAAATGGGAGAATGATACCGAATGGAAAATGGGAGGGTGCAAATAAATAAAGGAGAGGGGGGCACGGGTTGGGTGCCACGGATTCAGAATCCGTGGCAGACTATCACGGATTCAATGAATCCGTGACTTTCTTCTTATTTTATTTTTTAAAATTTTTTTTAAATAATTCTGAATTCGGTGCAGTGAATAAGAATATACAGTTTTATAAAAGTTTTCAATTTGCAACATTTTTATAATGATTTTATTAATTTATAATTTTTAAAAAAATGCCTACAAACTACAATGCACAAATAGAAAGTACCTTTGACATTTTACAAAAATTCATATGAGATCGACTTATGGATCAATTTTGTAAGACAGATCTTCTATCTAACTCGATCCATTAAAAAAATATTACTTTTAAATCGAAAAATATTATTTTTATTTTAGATATAGATCTGATCAAATCATCTCACAAATATAAATCCATAATAACATGTCACAATATACTTATGCATGATATTTTGACTTTTTTTAATCATGAATTTCACTTGGATAAGCATTATCTTAAATGTGTCTTGTCCTTGTGTTCCAAGTGCATTTGTCCTAATCCCTGTCACTATTAGTAGACGTCATTTTGAGACAAGCTTATTAAAGATGGGTCTGAACCAAGACAAATTTAACTTTGAGGTAAAGAATTATTTGTAGTTTCATTTTTTTTTTGCACTCACCTGAATCATTTGGGAAATTAAAAGTTGATATACAGTTGCGATTAAATTAGGATCATAATATTCATTTTGTTAATTGTGGAGTCATCAATATCCTATACTAATAATTAAACTCTACAAAACAACCATGTTTCCACCATAAACATCAGCAATGTAATTAACAAATCAACAGAACTTGTAGCATTGCATGTCTTAGGAGAACTTGATGTAGGAGCAGATGGCGGTGGTGCGGCTACCGTCGCGACCGGAAATGGAGGGGCTGAGACCACCGGATGACCCGTGCTATTCGGGCAAGAGAGTACCGGTTGTGTACTCGACTGAGGGGATAGCGAAGTAGGCTGCACCACTCCATCTACACCATGGCATCTTATTGAAGACCCTTTGGTGCATACGTTAGGACTAATGATTCTCACATTGTTGAGATAAAACCGCTCCCTCCCATCATTATTGACCTTGAAAACATAACCGGGCCTCGACGTTGGGATCATGGAGCCAGTTGGGAAATGCTCGAGGTGCTCGAAAAGCAGAGGCGACGGGATGGATTGACGGAGCAATAGATCAACAAGGGAGGTTTCAGGTATATTGGTTCTCGACAAGATCCGATCGTTAGGCATCAAGAAAGTGATGTTGGACTGAAATAGGTCGGGAGGGGCCATGTTAATGAGGGTGACAAAAGTGAAGTAATTGGCTTTCTGCATCTCTTCTATTGCTACAACAATATCTTGGTTTCTTGAAGGAAGATTTGTTGCCGCCGCTGATATAGATGAGATGGATAACAGTATAACTTGAACAAGCAACATCGTAGACGGAGTCTGTCGTTACCACGAAGAAATGGAGCGTCACTTACTTTATTGGGGTTGATAGATTATTGTTAAAGATTGGAGACTTGGTAATATTTGGCTTTGTTATAGATGATGATAATTATATTACGTGACCACTAAAATTAGCTTGAACATGCATTCTTGCTGCTGTAACAACTTGCTTACAATGCTCATCCCTCTTGCATGAATACAATGCAATAGGAGTTTCTGGTGGGTTGAAATTTATCACACTTCCTTTGGGAACCACCAAATCAAAAATCCCTTTGCACACAACCACCAAACCCAAAATCTCTTTGCACCAAAAGCAACACCAACACTAACACCAACACAAATAATTAACCCATGTGGTGACAATGTGAAGTGAAGAGTGCCAAACTGTCTGGACTGCTTTGTTAACTACGTTGATAATGTTAGATTGTTGTCGTTTTCCTAGCATAGAGGGACCATTCCTATCACCGTTTGAACCTAAAACTGTCGAAATAAACTATATTTCTATATATTGCATTGTTTAGTCACAAAAATAAAAGGCATACACCAAGGTCCAAGGCTCAAGATTGTCGCTCTGACACAAGGTATGGCAGTCCGTTAATGATGCTCGAGCATTGACCATAAAGTCTAGGTCTTGGTGTGCTTTACAGTTCAAGGCCACTTTTAAACGTCTTCAATGTGAAAATAGTAAATCAGCAATGAAATGCAAGATAATGAACATCTATTTTCATCTATATACTAATGAATTTATTTTATTGTTCTTTAATAATTCGTAAACTAGATATAACATTATATGTGATACCATTATTTACGGCACTTCAATAGAGTGTGCACATACCATTATTTACGGCACTTCGATACAGTTTGCGCCCCACCTTGCATCTTGTGCTTGAATGTTACACTACTTATAAGCCTTAGAGCGCCTCGAACTTTCTAAAAAGTGAAAGAATTCATTCATGACAAATCTATCCAAAAAGAATGAGGTATAATATTCTAGTTCAGAAGTAACAAGTGAAATGGCACAGGGGCAACAAACAATAACATAAAACAGGAAGCTAGTATCAGGGATAAGCAAAAAGCAAAACAAAAGCAAAAAGCAAAAATAAAAATGAAAATTAGAAATTTCAGGAAGTATCTGTAATGACTAGGAGAAAGGGATCGTGCTACTAGTAATATTAGGATGCCTGCAGTCACAAGTACATAGGCTTCTAGATCCTTTCACTACACGTTGGGATCTTCGCACATGAAGCTTTATGTTTAGCAACTTTCCTGCAATCTGTGCAAAAGGATAATATCTTAGATGAACGATACACTTCAAGTGAGTGAATTCAAAAAAGTGCTACAAGTTCACTCGATGTGGACAAATTTTCAGAAAAGAAGATAAAACATTTGGAGTCACTGTTCTATATTGTTCAACATTTGTACAGCTTCAGCAGCAAGACAGTGTTTTCTATTTCATTATCCTAATTTTTTCACCAGGGCAATTAAGAACTGAAGTACAGATCGAAAACAACATTATATGCAAACTGGAGCTATATTTATGGAAATCAATGATAGAGGAACAAACCATTCTCCAAACCAAGTCTTCCGGACCCATTGGCAACGCAGGATGGGAATATAAAAAATGCTTCGAGTGCTGAAATAAATAAAAAATAATATAAAAGGGTACATAATAATTCTAATGAATTAGGTTAAGATTACACGAAGTTAAGACAAGATTCACAGACAGTGTGTGATTCATGAAATGCACAGGCACATACCTTAGCTAGATTCATTTGCATCTCTCTAATTTGTGTGGGAGGAATGCTTCTTAAAATGGATAAGAGCCATCCAGGCTGCATCACATCGCTAGAATCAACAAATACAGCTATCTGTCACAGAAACATCAGCTTCACTATCAAACAAAAAGCTAATAACTGTATTTTATCACTGATCAGAATCACATGTTATACACTGTTTATCCCCACGGAATTAACTTTATATCTTACAAAATACCCTGTAAACAACTTTCTCAAATTACCTAGTGAATGCATAAAATGTGTTGAAAACAAATGCCAACTCAATTCTAAACTTTGACAGCAAAACGCACAGGTGAGAGAGTTAATAACTTGTACAGTCAGACCTCCATAAAAAAGGTATATACCTTGCGATAGTCAAGAATTCCTTCAAAGGGAAGCTCCAGTTCATCGCTAACAATAACAGGGATGCACCCACTGACAATTGCATCAAACAACCTAGCAGATGAAGGAGTGTCACCTGCTGGATTAAGGCAAAGGTAGACCTGGTCAATAGGAAGAAAAAGCATAGATCAGATAATTCAGTTTTGCAGGCATAATGACAAAGCAATTGTATCATGAACTAAATTATACTTCTGCATGCCAATCTGAGCTGCAGCTTTCCCCACCTCTCCTGCAGTGCCCTCCTCTATGATCACATCATTAGCGCCAGTGAGTTCTGTTACAAGTTTAGCACGAATTTTCCCACCCTGGAATCAAAATAAGAAACAACACTTAGTTCAACAAAATATTCCTTGCTAAACCCCTCATGTATGTCTCCCCATCAACAAGCCTTTATATTTCGTCGACAGGCTCCCAATACGAAGACCCAGACAACTCGAAAAAGTCACTAGTGAGGATGGTAAAACAGCGCTCACAGCATTTCTTTTCAGCCTCCCACGAAAAAACAGAAGTATTGTTCTCTTTGCATCTGACAAACATTTTGAATCACACACATCAACATTGGGAACATATGGAAGTATCACGTCTTTCTCAAGGTAAACTTGTCCTGGTTTATACCTGCAATGCCAGAAACAGTCACATAAATACACCCGCAAATCGACATAACATATTTGGGACAATGAAGAGCTTCAGGCATATTATCACCAATTTCCTGTTGAATCCATATCAGGAAGGAGCCAGATTGCATTCTTCATAAACTTTCGAACAGATTTAAATGACCAGGGATGATGAACTGGAAGGATGTGATCTCTACCCTCAGATCTCTTCCAAGCTGGTTGTTCTGTTACCCACTTCAGAGCTTCCTACACAGACAAATTGATTAATTAAATTTTCTAGATGATAACACAACTGCTATACGTTAATCACTTATTCTGATAACAGTCTTGATCTGTACCTGAGATGCTAATACAGAAAGTCACATGGAAAAGGCAAAAATCTTTCTCAGACCCCTTAACTCAACCCATTTCACATCCACATTGTACAAAGGCATTTATAATTGTTAGATTCATGATACATATAATTAAGAAAAAATTTCGACACCTGGTGGACTAACTTTTGTTATTATCACATGCAATAACAACTGAAAATTTTGATAATCCAGAATCTTATAACTTCTTCCACAGAGCTAAAGTCATACGGTGGCTTCAATGTGGCCTCAATTAAGAAGCCAGAGCAAGCAGCCATTATTGACTCTACCCATCACAGGGGAGTTGACAAAAAACAAATGTATCACAACATGGTAATGAAAATGAGTTCACTAAATTTCATCCCAGAAATGAATCTCATTATAGAAAGCTTTTTTTGGTAGTTCATGATCAATGACAGGTACAAACCAATGAAAACGCCTAAAATAACAAACCATCCAAAGAGCTCCAGCATGCTTCATGACCATGTAAATCTAACAAAAATCTAAAGAACGAGACATTAGGAAACACACTCACACCCTGTAAAGTGCCTTGCACTCTTGCTTCTCAAGCAAGAAAAAGCTAATCGTCGTGAAGAACGGAATGTAGAACAAATCAGCCTCCTCATGTTTATGAACTCTCACGACATTCTTCAATAATCTTTCCGACTCCGGCGCTATCAAATCGGCCCACAACCAGTAATCAACAGAATGCTACGGCAACAAACAAATCATCAAAAAAGACACTAACACAGCATACAGCAAACAAGAGAGAACAAAAATACTTGTTCACATTCGGAGCAACAGAGAGGAAATTAAACTAATAAAGATATATTTTTTTTCGAATGTTAGTATTTCTTACACACATCCCCAGCTTTTTGCAGCTATATAAAATGAAGTGTACTCACTTGCTCGATCAATCGATGGACGGGACTGCCATTAGAAGTGACAGTAGTAGTCTCTTTGTAAGTACTTTGAAACAACCGGAGTAAATCGTAGGTGAATTTGGAGGGCATATCGTAGACGTAACCTTGAGAGGCGGAGACAACGGATAGAACCAATTTTCACCTCCACAGAGCCTTTTTTCCTCGTTAAGCGCAATCAAATCATCAAAAATCTTGACTTGCTGCTCTGTGACATTGCCACTAACAGTGTCATCGGGAGCCGTAGAGGATTTCACGTTAGCTAGGAACTTTTGAAGTGAGGAAACAAATGAATAGTCGGCGTTAGGGTTTGGAGCGACGTAGACCGTGTCGTGTGAGAGCGTGGAGGATGGGGATGACGAGGAGGTGAAGATGTAGAGGAGGAGGGAGAGAAAAAGCAGAGAGATCAAGAAGTAGAGAAATGGAGATCGACGGGATTTGATTCCGCCGGATGCAGAGGCGGGGGTGGAGGCGGAGTGGTGTCTACCGGCCATTTCCCGGGGGTTGAATCAATGGGACACCGCCGTCATCGTCATTCTCATATGTTCACCTGAATTCTAAAGAAACTTGGGAATTTTAGTGGAGAGGGAGTGAATTGGGGAAAATGAGGAAAACCGGACGGATGGAAAGGTTTATTAAATAAAAATGAGTGAAAATAATTTATTTTTTTATCTTTTTTTTAAAAAATATTTAAAAACTAATTTTTTTCATTAGTGTATTTAATTATTTATTTTAATTTTATATATAATAAAAATTATAATTTAATTAAAAATAAAACTCACGCGACCCAACTCAACCCAATCCACATTTCAGTCCATTCATTCTCAATCTTTACACAAAACATCTTCTTCTCAAACCTCCATTATATTGATTTTTGGCTAACAATGAGTCTACAAGATATTCCTATGCGACAAATACGACAAATCGTACAAGAGAATCATGTATTGGTAAGTAACCAATTTTTTATTTTGAATTTTATTGGGTCGATTCTCGACCCAAGAGATTGGATCTAGATGTGACCCAGGCCCTGGGTCGAGCTAGCTCGGATCAAGCTCCTGGGTCGAGCTCTTAGAGCTTGTGTGAAGCAATGGATTCTACATCAACAACATCCCAAGCCAAAGGATATTGATGAAAATCTTCATCTTGTGCTGAGGCCACAAGTAAAGTACCGTCGTACTTTCCTTTCAACCATGTACCATCAATAGATAAGACTTTTCTCATCCATTTATATCCTCTTACACATGCGCCATATAATAAAAACAAATACTTGAATCTATTATGCTCATCTACTACTAAATCTATTATATTATCAGAGTTCCTTCTCTCGACCATTTTCAAATATGAAGGTAGAAGACCAAAACTTCTTTCAGGATCATCTCTGAAGATATCATGAGCAAGTTGTTTGTCTTTCAAGGCTTTGTAATAGGTAATGACAACCCTCTTATTCCGCATCATTGTCATAATAGATTTTGGTTGAGGTGTTTTCTGTTATCCTTGAAAGTTCTCTACCAACATATCACAAATGACAAATGAGCTGGTTTGTCGATGCTTTTTACGCATTCCAGTCAAGTCACAATTGTGTGTGTTGCAGTATGTACGAATCACAAAATCGTTGAGTTCTCCTGCTTTGAAGTCCAAATTCCTAGTTGCAACGTTTATTCACAACAAACCGAATAGATATTTCGAGAAGATTTGACACTTTCAAACTCAAAAGACGAGTTCAAAGCAATTTTTTGGATAGAACTTTATTCACTTCGGTCTTGCTTGAAAATATTTGACCGATAAATAAGCTTGAACCATCGGTAAATGAATATGCATCAGCTTGAACATAAGTCTCAGTATCATGAGCTACACTGATGTGGTGGATGTTGACATCATTATCATCCACATGTACTGCATCTATATCCTCCACATTTTATGTGCTTCTTATATCATTCTCTTCCATATTTTCAGTTGAAGTATTTACATCTTCTAATACATCATTATTGGTACAGTGGTCATTTGAGACAAAAGTTCTATCAAAATAATGATCATACTTTTTGTTTCATCATCGACATAATCATCATTGAAATGAGTCACATTTAAATCTGGTGACATGATATTTTCACTTTCAACAATATCAAGAGAAACAACACTGAGTTCAAATTCGACATGAAGTACATGTCTTTCTTTCGCGCATCCAAAATATAAGTATGCTTTCAAATCATTATCATCCTCGATATAAATTGGACGAATATTGCAATGCTTCACATCATGAAGATAACTTAATTTCAATTTTTCTGTGCCACTTAGATTCATAATTCTGTATATCTCACTTTCTATATATTTCAAAGAACAAATATAAGAATCCAAAGGAATAGCTGCCCACTTACCACTCGACCATGAACGACATTTAAATATATTATCTTCTTTAATTTTCCATTCATCATTGTACTCAAAGAGAATAACGATTGGCATAACCTACAAAACATATATATAAATATTATATTATAGACAATATTATTTATTTTAAAAAATATGCTCGACCCACACATCACTCGACCCACACACACGAGGTGTGAAGAGCTGGACCCACTCTTCACACCTGGAGCGAGTCGAGTGTGACGTGCACCTCAACCCACACACGAGGTGTGAAGAGCTCGGCCCACTATTCACAACTGTGGGTCGAGGTGTGTGTGAGTTGAGACATCTCGACCCACAGGTGCACCTTGACCCACCTATGGGCCGAGAGACACCCACACGTATTCACCAACACACTACCTAGAAAATACGATCATGCTCGACTCACACCAGCACACTCCATTTATCTGCTCGACCTACACAATCAATTCATACTACGTTGCACTGTAAATACTCACACAAACTCCACTCAAAAATTTTAACAAAAAAAAAAACCAGAATTAAACTGAAACAAATCTAGCAATACAGCATTCAAGTACTTACTTCTCTGCAAATCTTCAAATTTTCAAATGATTTTTGATTATTTGTCGTGAAGAACACAAAAATAACGGGACTAAATGAAACCTGGGAGGGAACAATATCAATTAAAATATATTTTTTGAAAAAGTAAAATCTAACTAACTAATTAATGACCTAATAAATGAACTCACCTAACTAACAACAGTCAACTCCCTTTTTTCGATTTAAAAAAGTCAAAATCTCTTTTATTTAATTAAATTTAAAATGGATCATATATTTTTTATTGTCATGAGTAAATTGTGACTATTTAAAAAAAACAATTCATAAGTCAATTTATATAAATGTCCTTATGTTTTAAGTGTAAATACACGGTTAAATTTGATTAAAACCCTAACATGCATTCTCATTATTCAGTCGACCTAAATCTCTCTTTCGCTTGTCTACGTAAATCTTCCCTTCCGTCGACGCAGTTCGAATTTTATTCCCAGAAATTTCCTTCCCTCGACGTGATGCAAACTCAATTGAAGAAATAGCTAACCAAAATCTGGTAATTTTCATGTTTATTTCGATTTATTGCCTCATTGTGCGTGTTTAAGAAGATTTCGATTTTTTGCTTATGCGTGCGTGTTGAAGAAGAAAGGGTCGACCTAGTCGACACAAGCTTGGACCCAAACCAAAAAACATTGTTTGGGTCGACCGGATCTTTGGGTCGACCCACGGTTGGGTCGACTCGACTCAAGCTTCAGTCGACCCACCCAAATTCTCCATTTATTTTTCTAACATATTTATGTGTACCTGTAACAGGTCTATTTGCCAAGAAAACTAGGAATGAATGCAATTTTTTGATGTAAATTGACACTTGAATCCAGATATAAAGATATTGCAGAGAAGATTAATCATGATTTGAACAACGACGAGAGAGCCCTTTTTCTCGAGCAGTCTCCTTTTGGTAATTTGGTTAGGTATCACATAGATTTTAACCTTTCTAGTCCAATTATCTGGTATTTAATGAGTAATCATGTGGGGCCCTTAGCTCCTAATCGTTATTACAATGCACTTTGATTAGGGTAAATAATTACAGTGGAAAACGAGCTTAAAATTTCTTTACAATGAGCCCAAAATATTTCTCCTATAATTTAAATATTGAAAATAGTATTTAATCTCACATCATAAACATGCCCACACGTAATCAAAACCAATCATATACAAACAACTCATATCCTCGGGACATGCCCCGGTTATAAATACATATATACAGGGAACAAAATATAAATCTCAACTCAAACTATGACTCCCTCCAGAAGTACCCTCTCCGGTCTCCTGATATCCTGGAGTACCTACCATTGTCTACACACAAAGACAACAACAGCCCCCCTTGGGGGTGAGCAAAGTTCCGTATGGAACAACCATCATATATACCACAAGTATCTAAACAATGATATATGGTATGCAATGCATGTATGTCGTGGAGGTATCAGGTCAAATTCCCATCCACTGAGCACATGTCAGAATCAAATGGATCGCTATCAAATCAATGCTCGAGCTGGCACACGGCCTCAATTAGGATACTTGTATGATAGCGTCGACGAAGTGCCATCAAATCTCAAATCTCATATCAATCGTCGGGGCCACAAATGTCTATGCTTTAAGGGTCATATAATACCAAACATAGCATTATGTTCACAAACCCCAGAATCCAATCAAATCATATCAGGGTATCCAAGGATCATAGCTCAACGTGCATGTCATGTATCGATGTATGCATCAAACAATGTGTTAACAAAACATTTATTTTATACATCGATATTCCAATCACAATGTCATGTATGCCACATAAACTCAACAAATAAGGCATATAGACATATATTCTCATTCCAATCAATCAAACCAATCTAACATATAATATAATACAGATATCTGTCGTATGTTATCCGGTCGCTACATACCTCAATTCTTCGTTTCCAGTTGATGTAGCCTGAAGATATCGATATAATACTTTATCTACATCAATAACATACTCATTCCAATCAATAACATAATCCAAAGTCATTAATATGAGTTTCAAATATCTTTTGAAACTTCAAAAATTCATATCAAATCATAATCATATCATAATTCAATTCCGACTTCGAATATGAGTTTATTGTCGGTTATTCTACTACATATAGGAATTTCAACTTCAAATACATGCTATTCCAGCACTTTGATATTTAGAGCTGCTGGAACCAGAAGAAATTTACCTCAATCAGAAGCCCTCGACACGATGATTCCGAATATATAATTGGTTTCGCGTTTAGACAGCGTTTCGAAGTCGATTCAGACAAAAGAAATCAAGTTTCCCTTCTTTTCTCTCGAAGCCCCGGTAAGAAATGAAGAAAGAGTAAAGCAGAAGTCTCGTTCTTATCACCACCGTTCTCGCGCTCGGGCGTAAAATTCTCGCGCCCGACGCGAGACATTCTGCCCCCGACTATCACTTGTACCGCGCTCGGGCGGTCAAAAGTTATCGCTCGGGCGCGGAACATTCTGCCCGAACACAAATTTCATATATCCTGGCGCTCGGGCGATCATTTTCTACCGCCCGGGCGCCACACGTTCTGTACAAATATTGATTTTTGTACTATATTGGCGTCCGGCTTCTCCACTCGAGCTCTTACAACATCAATTCATATTCGATACTTATTTTCTCATTTTCATTGTCACGATATACATCAAATACATAATCACATGACAATTTCATAAATTATCGATAATCATACAGGATTTACGATAATACGATACACGGTCCTTACAAATCAGATAGTTGATACTGGTAGTGATGGGTTGTGTATGGTCGTATGCAAGATGCCAGTTAGATTTTTTTTGTTAGAGTATTGTTTAATAACGGTCTCGATTGCGCTATAGAGCCCGAAAATCTACCAATAGAGGTGTCTTTGGAACCACACACTTTGCCGGTAAGTTTGAGATATTTTTGAGTGATTTGGAGGCAAAGATCAGTGTCCAAGTGCAGAATGAGACTGATATAGATGTGGAGAAGTTAAACATGGCTAGTCTTTACTTCTGTTGTACCGTCTTGGTGAGGGGACTAGGAAAAGACGATGAAGATCGACCCTAAATACTTGAGGCTTGTAGATGATTTGGATATGTTTAACACTTATGGGGTAGAGTAGCGTATCGTGACGCGGTCTGATGTTTGAAGAAGGACCTTTTAGGGCGATATACTTGCCTCACTAAGGCACAGGGTCGGAAAGAAGTTGATGGCAGCTTTCTTTTCGGTGGTTTTGTTCTGCCTCTGCAGGTATATTACTTTTTGAATGTTAAAGTGGATTTGTTATCTTTATTTATACTACTTACATTGTTTGAAATTTATGTTACAGATCCTCGCTTATGAATATTATCCGAGCGTAGCACAAAGGTTTGCAAAGAGAAGAGATGTGGACGGTTTGATGTTGCCCATGATGTTTCAGTGGGTGACTAACACGTGGCCCTCAAACTGTGCCCCATCTGATGTTGATGTCAGTGCAGCCTTTGGTGACTGTGCTATAGATGTAAGTAATATGAATTGATTTGATATAATAATTGTAGACATAATTTTTAATTAATCTTATACGTTATTAATTAAATGTAGGATTGTCTTGGATGTTTGACTCCTACTCCTGAGGAGCTCGTTTCACCGTATTATACGACCGGGGTTTTTGTTGATTCTGCGCCCGATGCGGTCATCACTCGGGTAGTCGAGCTGTGGAGGTAGGGTCAAACAGTCATATGTAGCGAATACCTTCTGGAGTCTCCCTCAGTCCAGCACACGCCTTTATCTCCGGATGGTTCCAGCACCCCTTACGCACATTCTTCTCCGGATGTTCCAGCACCCGTTCTGGTGATGCCACTAGATTCAGTTCCAGCACCAGTTCTCCCATACGTACGGGTCCTAAAGTCCACTTTGGACTCAATCCTTCCCGCCGCCCATTACCACTGGAGCATCGTTTCGAGAGGCTGTTGATTGCATTGGAGGATTCCGTTACGTCTATGCGTATTTAGATGATAGCATGATTATTGAGACCAGGGCGTGTATCAGGAATATAAATCTGGCTTTCGATGAGTTGAGATCGAGTTTGACCGAACAAATTAGAGTCGGTTTTGCTGAGATCAGGTCTCACACGCCAGGTGTTGTTGAGATCAGGTCTCCGACGCCATTGCATCAGGAGAGAGATTATAGCATAGCCTATAACAGAGGGTGGAAGAGGAAATCATCCGAGACAGATTTTGGTGAGTTAATTTTATTAATTATATTTATGTTTACGTAAGAGATTGATTTATTATAATTGTCATTCTAATTTTAATTTGTTTGATGTATACTGTTAGGTGTGGATGATAATAAGGCTAGGGAAATTGGCAGTAGTAGCCAAGCACACCCACAACGGATATTTGAGTCTAGCCTTCCAATAATAACAGAAGAATACTCCGAAGGTGAGGTAATGCATTTTTTGATTTTATATTATGTATAGTATATTAAACAATAAACTTTTTATTTTATATATTCAAGTGACTCCTGATGCGGTTATGTCAGGTGGCGAGGCGACCACGTCGAGATGTTAGTACACCACACCTTATCTATTCATATTTGCATTAAAGTTGTTATAATTTATCAATTTACGCAAAGAACCGTCAGTTTGGGGAAATTATAGATGACGGTGTGAGGCCATTTGCGGTGAGCGTGACTTTGTAGGTAAACAACTCGCTGGCGCGAGTTAGGGCATCGATGTTCGTCCGTTCGTCTAATAGGATTCCAGGTTTTTACTTCGAATATGAAAAGTCATTCTAAGGGCTCATGGCGATCGCGAAATCGCATGTCACTGTCTCTGTAAGCATTTACAACTCATATTTTGTAGAACACTTACTTTTTTAAACTTTGAAAACCTATTCTTCTGTCGAATTCAGCACATCGGAGAAGCTCTATGTGGATTGCTTGAGATGCTGATCCGACATCCTGAAGTGATGTCACCAGATGTGTCGTTGATGGATATGAATTTCTACACTTCGATGTCAGTATTGGCCGAAGATAAAGATAACGTTGTCAACACAAATCTGGTGGGTATAGTGAAAGGTATTGATCCAGAATGACCGTGCCTCTCGTGGGAAAATGCATGAAGAATTATCATCCATGTCCACACAGATGGGCGCTGGTTTTTGCTAAAACTCGTGGCAAGGGTCAATAAGTGCATTATATTTGACTTGCAGTGAAGGCACGACCCCAACTTCAAAGCTCTGAATGAGGACATAGAGCCTATGCTTATAAACTCTGCTCGTCTGCTATCCATTGTTGTGAACAACCCACATCCCGAGAGACCATGGTATATAAAACTACATGATGAATTCAGATCCAATATTAAACAATACATTGTCCTATCTCTAATGTGTAGTATGTTTAGCATTGATATATAGACTAATAATTTTATTCATAATTCTATTATAAAAAAACTTCAGTATTCTTTTTACTTTTACAGCAAAGATTCAGGAGCATTTGTATTAGCTGTTGCTGGATATGCTTTGTTGAGGAAGAGTGAGCAAATAGTACTATATTTAGATGATAGAGTGGTATCTGAGTTCAGATATTTTTTAGCATGTAATATGTTTGATAATCATTGGACATTGTTTATAGTCGAATTTTGTTTGTTTAAAATTTGTGATTCATTTAGTCCAATTTTGTTTGTTTAAAGTTGAATTTTGTTAAAAAAATTTGTTGTTTCTTGGGTCGAACATGTTGATTGTGGGTTGATATGCTTGCTTTTGGGTCGACTCTGGTATTTTTGGGTCGACCATGTTGATCTGGGTCGACACTGGTCGAGCAACCATGTTGATCTGGGTCGACCATGTTCATTTGTGGGTCGATCATGTTGTTCTGGGTCGACACTGGTCGACCAACAATGTTGATCTGGGTCGACTATGTTCATTTGTGGTCGACCAACCATGTTGATCTGGGTCGATCATAATGATTTGTGAATCGACCATGTTGATCTGGGTCGACACCGGTCGATCATGGTGATTTAGGGTCGACCCTGTTGATTTAGGGTTTAGGATTTAAGGTTTTTTACATATGAATCAAATAATTTCACAACTATGTTATATGTTTTAAGAATTTCACAATTATGTTACATGTTTTAACATATGAATCACAATTTCACAACTATATTACATTTTTTAAGAATTTCACAATTATGTTACATGTTTTAACATATGAATCACAATTTCACAACTATTTTACATTTTTTAAGAATTTCACAATTATGTTACATGTTTTTATATGAATCACAATTTCACAACTATGTTACATTTTTTTAAGAATTTCACAAGTATGTTACATTTTTTAACATATGAATCTCAATTTCATAATTATGTTACATGTTTTAACATATAAATCAAAATTTCACAACTATGTTACGTTTTTTAAGAATTTCACAATTATGTTACATTTTTTAACATATTAATCTCAATTTCACAATTACGTTACATTTTTTAACATATGAATCTCAATTTCACAATTATGTTACATTTTAACATATGAATCAAATTCCACAACTATGTTAAGTTTTGTAAGATTTTTACAATTATGTTACATTTTTTAACATATGAATCTCAATTTCACAATTATGTTACATGTTTTAACATATGAATCATAATTTCAAACTATGTTACGTTTTTTTAAGAATTTCACATTTATGTTTCATTTTTTAACATATGAATCATAATTTCACAATTATGTTATATTTTTAACATGTGAATCAAAATTTCACAACTGTTGGGCCGACAAAGCAGCAATTATCTAGCAATTTGGGCCGACCCAAAGTTTCAGCCTTTTGGATCGACCCAAAACCAAAATTGATGTAGCCAACAAAGCTCGACCAAGTTGATCCCGTCTTTGGATCGACCTTGTAACTTTTGGGTCGACCCAAAGACTGTAACTTTTGGGTCGACCCGAAGACTGGCACTTTTGGGTCGACCCTTGTTGTTGCTTTTTGGTCGTCGCATTTAACTTTGGGTCGACCCATGTTGCTCCAGGTCGACCCAAATGATGAATCTGCTTTTATCTTTTGTTGAATTCACCAATCAAAGGAAATCTCTTCTGTTTTCTTCTGCCTAGTCTCTCTCTAACAAATGAGGCAATACCACTGGAAAATTATGTTGCGTGGCCATTCACTTTCATCAGGAACTGGATACACAGTCTCTGAATAAGTCATGCACAATGTCATCGTAGAATAGTACTCTGAACACAAACCATATAAATCAATCTTGGCTAACCAACTGGCTGCAATGACATGAGCACATGAGATTCTATCAATATCAAATACTCAGCATGTGCATCTTTTTTATTCCAGGTCCACTATGGCCGAATATATGTGGCTCCTAACATCAAACTCAAGATGTCCTAATTCAAAAACTCACATTCTTTGGGCATCAATGAACCTGCTACGATGAATCCCCTCGATGGTAGGTGTCAGAATAGTGTTAGCTTCAATTGATGCGTGGCGATATCGGCAAACCAAGACGAGGCTAGTTTCTGCAAAGAATCTAAAAGTACAATGATTGGAATCTTCCTCTCTTCAAGTAGTCTAGCATTGATCGACTCAACCTCGTTTGTCTTCATAATGTTGTAACGTGTTTTTGGACAATATGCTCAAGTCCATCGATCAACTGAATATCTCTTGTCCAAAAAATGTGCGGCCTTAGGATATCTATTTCTAAAATCATTGTATGCAATATCAAACTCGACATGCTTATAAATTTTTGCAATGTGTAGAGACATTTCGGTTGCACCCTTTTTTTGCATCTAGTTTTCAAGTTTTTGGATAAATGCCACGTACAATGCCATGATGCGCATTTCTATAGACACTAGAAACCGCATTAATGATTTCATGATTTATGTCTGAAATTATCACCAGTTCATCCTCGTCTGGTACTACTTCTAACAACTTCGTTAATAACCAACCTCCACGAAGAAGTACACTCAACATCTACTATTCCTCACGCCAAAGGATATTGATGATAATTTCCATCTTGTGCCTATGCCACGAGCAAAACACCATTATACTTGCCGTTCAACCACGTACCATCAATTGATACAACTTTCCGCATACTCGATATCCCCTGACGCATGCACCAAAGGCAAGAAATATATACTTGAATCGATTTTCCTCGTCGACACATATGTATGTTATGCTTCCTCGATTCATCTTCTCAACCATGTGCAAATAACAAGGCAATACAGTAAAACTCTTCGAAGGATCACCTTTCAAAACATTTTCTGCTAGTTCTTTTTCTCTCCAAGCCTTATAATATGATATATCAGCATTCATATTATTGTGCATCATCGCCATCACCGCTTTTGGTACAATTGACAATGGATGACCTTGGAAATTATCCACCAACATATAACGAACAACAACCGAACTTGGTCCGCTGATTCTCTTGCATCTCCTTGTCAAAACCACATGTGTGTGTATTGCAATATGTCCGAACGGAGAATGCATGTGAATCATTCTTAATCTTTGAGGTCCAGATTCTCCACTTACAATTAGACACTATACATTTTACGGAGTACACTTTTTGGCTACTTTTTACAGTCTCAAATTCAAAGCAAGCTTCCAAACTGATTCTACTTAACTCTTTTTTCATCGCTTCTATGTTTGAAAATTCTTGACCAACAAACAAGTTCGAACCATCTGCGAATGAAAATGTGTCATTACCAATATACACATCTGCAACCACATTTGCGTCATTAGTTGCAAACCATATTTGCCTCGACCCTCAACGTCATGGATGACATTCACATCACGTGCATCATCGTATATCTCAGCCATGTTACTACGATCCACATGGATACATCCACATTATGTGCTTCGTCGAAAAATTCGCTGCTATTATTACGATCCAAAGAAACAATATTCAAGTGAAAATAATCATCAAAATGTCTCTGTTCGTTAAAAATACTATTGTATTCATCAATACCAACTCCGTGCACATTATCAGAAACATAAAAAAAAGCAACATGTTCAATTTCAATTTGAAGCACTGGCCTAGTTTTCGGACAACCAAAATACAAATATGCTTTCAAATCATGGTCATTCTCTATATAAATTGGTTGATTGTTGCACGAAAACTCTAGGAGATACTCAACCTCAAGTTAGAAGTACCGTCTACTTTCCCAGCTCTATATAGTTCACTTTTAAAATTTTCAAAATAACAAATATCATCATCTGCTGGAATAGCAACAAACTTTGCATTGGACCCTGATTCCATTTATATATCAGCTCTTCACTCACTTCCCATTTACTATCGATATGAATAACAATAACTGTAGGCATATCCTACAAATTTCACCAAGGATAATTAGAATAGACAAATATTTATATATATAAAAAAATTAAGCGTGGCCACACCACGCCGACCACAAATTTTGTTGGTCGACCAAGAAAATTCTTCTTGCTCGACCCAAAATTTGTTGGTCGACCAATTCTTTTGGGTGGACTCTTGTTTCTATTTCTAGGTATCATCAGCAACCAGGTCAATTAAAAATTTGAATTGGCTAAACGATGGGGTCCAAGGAAAATGGAGAAACTTACTTGTACTGACGGACTTTTTTCTTCAAATACAGAGGCGGTTTCAAATACAGAGAAATCGAGTAAGAGTTGGAGTAGATTTAGATCTAAATCTAAGGAATGAGCAAGAAGAATACACGAAACGGAGGTGGTGAAGTTGGATTTAATGTAATGCGGAACCAGTTGAGGGTAGATGGTTGGTTTAATGGTTTTTTTTATTTCGGAGCTGGTAACCTAATTTTAAACAGAAGATGTGCGTCGACGGAGAAGAAAAGAGAAGATGGGAGAAGAAAGCGAAGATGACAATTAATTAATTAAGTTAAAAATTTAATTAGAGTTAATATAATAATCAAAAGTTAACTCTTTGTTTCTTAAAAAAAAATCATTATGAATTTAATTTATTATTTTTTTTAACAAGAAACATAATCATTATTACGTAAACATCAATTCAAACAAAATAAATTATTATTCAAATATTAAATATATTTTTTAACATTATTCAAAATAAAGTTTTAGGGGTAAAAATATATATATGTTATATTCATTTTATTTTTTGGCACTGATTAATAATTATTATCACATTAAAAATTCTAATTAATAATCATCATGCATGTAAAATAAATAATGTCATTTATAGAAGTGTATTTTTGAACCAACCATCCTACATTTATAACACAGACAGTAATTCGATGATTTCCGTCATACTTGATATGATGGAATGGAATGATAATGTAATGAAAACATTGATTTTACGTGGTATTCGTGTACTTAACTTTCACATGGATAATAAATACATGTTGCTAAATACATTTTATCAAGTTTTTGCATCAAAATTCATGTAATTTGGTAAAAAAATTGAAGTGCTGATCTTTGATATTGTAATTGTTTCAATTAATTTATATTCTAAAATTTTAAAAAATGGCTGTGCCTTGATTAAACAAACCCCTTCATCAAAAACTCAATTTAATTTGTTTTTATTTTTAAATCAAGAGAGATAAATTTGTAAAAACCCAATTCCAAACTTGATTAATTCAAATGCTTGCTCGACAACTTTGTGATGTACATGCATAGCAAGTGCAGTTCCAGTCTTCCTACCAATATCATACACAGATGTGAAAAATTGAATCCAAATTTCACGAAATCAAGAATCAGATTCTTTCTCCTTCTCTATGTTCCAAGAATCATAAAAGCAAAAGCATCGAGCGCTTCTAAATATCAAACATGTACTCATTGCGATCAAAAGGTAATGAGATCATCTTTGGCTGGATGCTGTTTCTTGGTGTCCTGTGTCTGTTCCGATGTACCACCATTTTTCTTACCAAATATCATCTCATCAAGATCGTCCAGCAGCTCGTCATTGTTCCGTCCCTTGGTGGGTTCCATGTGGAGTACCAGATGATTCCTGATAAGAGCTTCTTCTTTCCCTCCAAGAGGAGAGTCATCGGCTCTACAGCGACTGGAATCATAGCAGGCTCAGGTTCCAGTGCTACCACTAATGGTTTTTGCATATCTTCGTACTTGGATAGAACCTTTTGAATCTCATCATTCACGTTCAGTGCTTCAAACAGCAAGGCCTCATTCTCTCCAGCTGTCTCGATGATCCTTCGAACAGTGTACTGGGATTCATGACATTGTTGTAATAGCACGATGGTCAGGTCATCCTGCAATCCAAGTTGAATGTAAAATCAGACTAAGAAAAAAAAGGCAATAATAGCTGATTCAGAACTACTTCTATCGACCATAAAATTGTTGTTAAATAACCAGTAATACAAAACTAATATGTATCTTTAAATCAAGAACAAACACACAATTTCTTGCCCCGTCGCCACAAATGAACAATGTGTACACAAATAAACCAATCCTGAAGTATAAAGAGTTTCTTACATGGCTAAATGTAAAAGTTTGATGTAAGTCATAACTCAGTAACAGTACCTGCAGAGCATCTTGCTGTGGAGAAGAAGACAATACAGTGCCGAGAAGCTCTAAGCTGTTTCGAGCCACATCAAATGCCTCCTTGGTGTGTTCTGCTGAAAAGCGTTGAGCAGGAATATTATGATGGAGTTGTTGTGCAAGACTAGCATTTGACTCCGAGGTTGTCACGGATCTTGGAGGAGTAAATATAGGAGCCAGACTCTCATCATCTCGATCAGGAAATCGTATCCCTCTTGATTTCAAACTCTGAATTGGGGGGAAGATTGGTCTTAGACAAAATAGAAGTACACACCAGACAGACCACAGTCTCTTTTCGTGCATAAGTGGTGCCGAGGCAAAGCTTGTTATGTCTTGCTTTCACATGAATTTGTAAGTCCACTACACAAATGGCTAAAGAAAGTGTTCAACAACTATATTCTGTCCAAAACAAGTTCGTCGACCATCCTAGATTTTTCCAGTTGCCTATAGTTCTATAAGAGATCAGTGTACTAATTATTTATTACTACTCCGTCAATTACAATTCAAAAGAATATTATCACAATGAACATCCATTGGCACGCGAATAACAACTCAAAAAACTTCTACATAGCAAAATGAACAGATAAAAGAATTCAGATAACATTTTGGATGGTAATGGGACAGTGAGAAAAAAATTAATTGAGGAAACTTGATATCTAAATACCTTCGCAGACTACAAATGTCCATCCCATAAGAAGAGCTCAATTCATGGACATGAAATATCATGCTTGAAATATTGTTCTATTTTAATAAGTTTTAGGTAGAAATGGATAAAACAACCAAAATAATTACCGAACTAAGGCAAATTAGACTTAAAACTGCAAATGTACCTTGTAAGTCTCGTCATAAACAGGCAAGTAACGCAGCTCGTTTGAAGATTCGCCCCAGGATTCTATCAGCAACAGAGCCTTATTCCTGTTGTTGACCACAGTTTGGGGGTCATCAATCAGCTTCACCATCTCATCCAACACCCTCTCGGCAGCAACCTCTGAAAATGCCTTTTCACAATTCTTCACGACAGTTTCGAGCAACACCAGAGCTAAAAACTGAACCCCAGGGCTATTAAACAAAATTCTTTTCTTTATTCCCCTGATCAATTCAGTGCTACTGATCCTCTCGTGGTTTATCATGTCACAGAGTTCAAGATTGATGGCCCAATCAGGCCCGTCCAAAGTTTCAGCAGTGGCTTCCTCAACTACTTTGTCTGCTTGGTTTGGTCCTTGGAATAATTCCTTCATCTTGAAACTCATCGAGCTCATACCGGCACTAATCTTCTGTCCCATCTCGGTCCCTCCAATCTTCAAGCGCTCACCCAAGGCGCTGACCTTATCCATCAAATTGTCACTCATGTTTTCAACACACGCTCAACAAATCCCCGACCAATTCTGCTTTCCTCGAGTCCTAATGATAAAAACAATACAGTCAAAGCCCAAAAACCCCACTAGGAATATGAACTGTTCCAATAATGGAATCAACAGATCAAATTAGAATTCTACACTCATAATGACCCATGAGAACAAGCGCGTGACTCGTGCAGCCAGTTCAATTCAAATACCAAAAAAAAATGTAAAAATCGCAACATATTTCGCAAAAGAGAACGAATTCAATTCACACAACATCCATTTCAATTCAAGCAACAAATGGGTCTCTCAAATAAATTAAAAAAGATCAACAATATAAACGTAAACAACCTAAACGAGTAATGGATCAAAAAAGCAATTTATAACGAAATTAACATCATACCACGAACCATGATATCCTAAGAATCATAATAATCGACAAAAATAAAAGATTAAACAGCTTGAAATCCTGATCAGCTACCTCTCTGCCTTAGAAGTGAAGTGATGACGACAATTGTTGGAGAAGAAGACTATTATTCCAATGCGGGGAGACTTTTGTATCAACGTATATGATATAAATATTCGGGAGGGAATTCCAATGTTTGTAAGTGCTGACCAGACCCGGCCAAAGTTTTTATCTTTTTCCATAGCTGCAAAACAAAAGCAAAGAGCGTGGTTCAATTCCATTACAGAACTTCCAAGAGTATAAATTCAACAAAAAATTGAGTTGCTCGGAAGAATTACTGTTAATTCCAATTGTTGTGCGATAGTAGTCTCGCACCCAAAACGCAGGGAAGGTTTAAATTTTTTTTGCTTGGACGTCGTGTGTTCAAGCAATGTTCCTCGCTTGGATTGCACTAGAAATTACAAGCGATTTGTACGTTAGACTATAGCCTTCCGATTTCCAAAATTCAGAAACAGTGCATTGCTGTCAATTTTTCTTCACCTTTTTGCAAAGTGGCCGAATGTTTTTCTCATAAAAATAATGAAGTGGCCGAGAGTTTTTTATTGAAGAATTGGGAAGATTTTGTTTAGAATCTTAATTGATTTTTAATAAAATATTAACTAATAATATTGATTCTTAATCAAATATTAAGCAAAACAAATTTGCTTTTTATTGCCAAAATCTCTTCCAATTTTCCTTATGGTGGCCGTGACCTTTTTTTTTTTAATTGGGAAGGAATTTTATGGAAAACAAGTCTCTATTTAATTATGCCCTCTTGTGGTATATCTATAGAGTGAGACTCCTAATCTAATTAGAATTCTATATTTTTATTATAATTAAATTCTCATTTAATTAATATATAATATATTTAATAACCTTTAATAATACATGATATAATAATATCATATACACAGATTTTATATCATCATATAAAATATGTACATGTATATGTATATTAAATGAAATAACCATTATTTAATTTATAAATTAAATCCTCGGTTAATTTAATTCTAGACTCCTCTAGAATATTTATGAGAATTTGTACATGTTAGTAGTCACCACTACTAGCACCACTTATTTAATTAGTAAATTCCAAATTCACTAAATAAATGATTCCAAACTTATTATAGCCCCCAATCGACGATCTGAGAGCGCCAATGTATCAATGATACAAGTCTTGTTCATATAATGAAAATCAAAAATTTCGAATATCAAATTTTCACTTACCATATTGGGCAGCTGCCAGTTTTAGTGAACTCCTTCACAAAACAGACAGTTCCATTATCCTTCTTTATTTAGCAATAATGCTAACTTTCATTTCTTCCATCATATGGAATAAGCTCATAAACTCCTTTATAAGCTTGTTGTTTGATCTCCATCAAACTATAGTCGTCAAATTCCAACTCCTTGAAATTTGACTATCTCAACGGGAACACAGAATATGATACTTGTGTGACCTTCAATGGTTCAGGGATATAGCTAGTCGTGGGTTCACATCTCCATGAGATTCGGAATAACATTTATTCTTATTCGGGTTTACTCTAGTTAACCTCATTCTTTTAATCAACTCTTTGATCAAGAATGTCAGAACTTATTTATGATCGCACCCATCGGATCATGGTAAGAGCATCTAATAGCATCGCTAGGGATGTAAACGAACCAAACCGTTTGTGAGCTATTCGAAGCTCGTTATGAGGCTCGTTAAGTTAAACAAACCAAACTCAAGCTTTACAGTATTCGGCTCGTTAGCTCGTGAACATGTTCGTTGGTAAGTTCATGGGTAATTTTTTAGATGAAAAAATAATATTTTTGATATTTGATTTATTAATTTTACATATTATTCATGAAATATATAGAAAAATCTATTAAATTTATTATTATAATAAATTTACAAATTTTAATAAGAATAATATATTTTTCTTTAAATATATAATTTACTTTTTAATTAATTTAATGAAAATTTAAATTTATAATTCATATTATTAAGTTTGTTTAGGCTCGATAAAGGCTTGAATAAGCTCGTGAGCCATGCATATATTCGTTAAATAAAGCTCGAGCTCGGCTCGATTATAAACGAACCAAGCTCAAACATTCAAGAGTTCGGCTCGGCTCGACTCGATTACATCCCTAAGCATCGCCTCATGATCTTCTAGGTTTCACTGATAGTGCCTGTAAGAACCTTTTAGTCATAGTTAGCGTACAGTACGGTCCCTTCAACACATATATCCCGATAAAATCTGCAACCATTGGTGTATCGAGAGTTGCATATGAATTCGATAACAATGCGATTTATCTTTGAGTACTTATAGAGGCATGACATGTGCAACTAGGAAAAACTTTTCCCTAAAGTACATTTCTTGCTCTGGCCAGAGACTCCTTACACTATTAACTCATCAGATCACATAGGATATCTTCACCAATAGGCGAACGATGAATCCCTGACTACAATGCATTTGCTCCTACGTATTTCGAAATCACACCCAACCTCGCCTCCTGATGACCCTCGATGGAGTCGATAAATGGATCAAAGTGCATGCTATTACGTATAGCCCTTACATTGTCCCTGGTCAAAGGACTAATTGTGTACAATCATAACTATGGACTATTCCACTCGATAATTGGGAACCACTGGATAGTCCGAGGGAGGGTTGTTCAGTGCATCATCATATGATCACCCGTATGTGTGAATGGACATCTCCATGCCCTTGCCAATGAAACATGGCGTTTACACCACATATGTTAGTCTCGAGCTCGAGCGATCTTTATCCTCGTTTTAGGCGGCTGAATCGATTAGGAACATGTTTAGAATATACGGCACACTTCCTAATAAGTTTCATGATCTTACGTTGCGATGCAGACCTCATGGTACCTATTGTATATTCAAGGACTTTATCTATGCAGTTTGCATGTGTATACAGATAAAGTATAATGCCATAATCGAATAAAATCGTAATAATTATTAAAATAAAGATTGTTTTACATTATAGTCAATAAAATCCGAGCCACAATTTGGCTTGTTGGACACCTACTCTAACACCAATTTCTCTTATTATGTTGCTTCTATTCATTAAATATAGCAGATGTTTTTATCAAGTTTGGCAAATTCATAAAAAAAATTAAGCATTAGTCTTGAACAAATTTACACATCCAAAGTTAGATTTAAAACAAATATACAATAATCGAGATGTTGTTACTACTTTATACATCCCTTCGTATTTTATAGCAATACAAGAAATGGATTTTTGGATTTTAATTGGATTAAAAGAGTTAACATTAGAAAAGTAATTTAAGTCAAATCTCATCCGATTCAATTGTAGAGAAATCAAAACCAAATATAATAAAAATTAACAAAATATATTTTACCTTAGTTGGATTTTCCATGGATCCTTATTGTGGAAATGGCTGAAAGCGTTAGATATCTGAAATAAGTTAACACATGACTGAAATCAACTACATACAAACAAATCATATCTCCAAGACATGTTCAGGTATATAGATACATATATATATATCAGAATAAACTACTCAACCTCAACTCAGACTTGACTCCCTCTTGAAGTATCATTTTTGGTCTCCTGATAACCTGGAAAACCTACCATTGTCTACATATAAATACAACAATAGCCCCGTTGGATGTGAGCAAAACTCTCCATAGAATAACCATAGTAAATACAATATGTATCAATACAATGACATATGATATGCAATGCATGCATGTTGTGGAGGTATCAGGTCCAATGCTCATCCACTGAGCATATATCATGATGTCAAGTATAAGAGAATATCCATATATAGCATCATAAAAGCACCATCAAATCTCAAATCTCAACCAATCAATCAGAGAGGATCACAAATGATCATGTTTTTATGGGGCACATAATGTCAAACATAATATCGTGCTCAAAACCTATAATCAATCTCAAAATTCAATGATATAAAAAATATCCAAGCGTAATAGCTCAATGTGCATGTCATGTATCGATGAATGTATAAAATAATGATGTGTGTTAACAAAATATTTAATTATACATCGATCTACCAATCATAAATATTCATGTATGCGATGTAAAATCAACAAATAAGGCATATAGACATATAATTTTAGTCAAAGGAATCAATCATATATCATATGATACAGATACATGTCGTTTGTTAATCAGTCGCAATATACCTCGATTCTTCGTTCGCTGTTTAATGTAGCTCTATTTAAAATTAGGATTTCAATACAAAAATCAATCTATATAATTCAAATATTCATTTCAATTAATTAAATCATTAAAATGCAATTCTAATAGCATATTTGAACGTATCAATTTGTTCTACGCTATTCAATTTAACATTGACATTATTAAAATAATTATATCGTACTATAAATCACAATAACTCATTATTATACACTCATTAATATACATCTATTCATTTACAATCAAAATTTCAAGTTCTATAATTGTTTTCAAACATTGAAAATTCATATAAAATTGAAATCGTAATATAATTTAATTCTGACTCTGAAATTTAGTTTCTCGTCAGCTATTGTATCGCATATATTGATTTCGAATTCAAATACATGCTTTTTCATCAATTCAATAAATAAAGGTATTAAATCAAAGAGAACATTACATCAAAGAATGCTCTCAACACGATGATTTCGAATATGTTCTTTTTGAGTTTCAATGACGTTTCGATGTGTTTTTGATTCATAGAGCTTGACTTCTCACCTTGTTGGATCGGGAGGATCCTCTAAAACGTTGATGAGCTGCAATAGCTCGTGTTCTAAGAAAATATACACCGATGAATTAGATCGAGTTTGGTATTAAACCAAACGAAAAACACTCGAAATAATCCTTCGTTGAGAAACACTGATATATTTTATATCTTGTGTAACTGAATGACTGGAAATAGTTAGGGATCGGTTATGGCTTATATCAATTCAGTTATGGACAGAACTGAACTGATATCAGCTGAACTTATCAAATCAGTTAAGAACAAAAACAAGCAGTTAAACAGAAATAACACAAGATATGTTTATGGATGTTCGGAGACTTCAACTGCTCCTACGTCACCCCTTCTACCACCTCGGGTAGGATCCACTAGAAGACTTTGATTAATTACATCAACTGTAATAACCCACCCAGCTTAGGACTTACCCACTGCCTAACTGAACTCCTAGTCTAGACTGAAGGCATCACCTTCCAACCAACACTTCTTTAATGTCTAGGTGAGAAAGACTACATACACATGTTTTACGTCATTGTGCAAGACGGAATTTGAGTGGTGGTGTGTGCGTGTGTGAGAACTGATCTCTGTGAACTACCCGAAAGTGTTCTCACATACTGAGAGAAATATGCTTCTAATTTACGCTGATAACACGTTGAAGTGTTCCCTCAGAAAACAGGGCTGATTGCTTCTTTAAAGCTGATATGCAATAAGCGTGCCCTCTCTGTATTTCCATCAACTCTCATCATCGTCTTCACTGAACTTCGGCTCTATTTATAGGCGTTTGGCTGAACGTACAGTGAGACTCATTGAATGAATCCGTTGCAGTTTGAATTTGTTCTCCAAAATAGATATCTGGAACATTTGGCTTTAAGTGCTGCTGCAACGTCTCTTATTGTACTATGATCGTACAATAGCTTTTGTAACTTTGTGCACAGCTGGATTAAGCTTGTCGTATCTGCAAACTGGTTCGCTCCTAACTGATGTTCTGAACTGGTCAGTTGAACTGGTCTGGAATTGTTGAGGTGAAATCAGTTGACTTGTCAGCTGAGCTGATTTCACTGATTCAGTTGAACTTGTCAGTTGGGCTCTTCATCAACTGGCTGGGCTTTCGAACGTCTTCTTCTGAACCACCAGTTGAACTGCTCTTGATACTTTAATTATATTGGTTCAGTTCGATCAATCAGTTGGCACTTTTCAGTTTACATCTTCGATAGCTTCAGTTTAGGCTCGGTAACTGATCAGTTCGATCAGTTACAACATCTGCACACTCGGTAAATCATTAGAAACTTAATAACAAGTTTTGTTAACATCAAAAACAAGATTGCTAACATGAAGTGTTCCAACACACCTTTCTTCGCAGGTCGAGAGGAAAAATTAATGAAACAAAGGCCACAAACCATATTTATCAACCTTAAATCTTGTGCAAGTAAGGCGGTGGGCACAGGTGCAGGATTCCGAAGGTGTTCGGCGCGAGGGCAGGTGCGCGTCTTCACTGCGCGAGTGTATGTTCTGTTCTGCTCGAAATTCTATTTTCCACTTCGATTTAGCAATGGTTGTCAACATAAAAATTGCAGCTCTATATTTTAGCTTTCATTTGTCGTTAACCTCACTCAATTTGAACATGTGACACAAAATTTATGCCAATTCTCCTAAAATGTGTCAGTGCAGTAACTTTAATACACACGACACACTTGAGGATGATTTTGCTTATATTTTCAAATAGATTTGGACAAAACTTAATACATAAAAGTTTTAATGCTACATATTATCTCTCTAATAAAATTAGTTTCATCTCATTTAAACCAATATACATATTATTATGCTAGAAACCATAACAGATATCACTTCTCCATTGCGGTTCAAGATATTTTTCAAACGTAAATCAATTACTAATACAATGTTTCGTTATGAAAACATATTTTCTCACTTTCATTGTCAATTATATATTTCATATACTCGATAATTTGACAAATATCATGAATTATCGAAATCAAAATACGATTTACGATAATACGATGTGAGATCTTTACGATCATCACAAAAATATATGATATTTTCAACTTGACAAGAATCTTTTGATAAGTATTTAAATTTGAATATTGGACAGGGTGTCTAAAATTCTTTTGGTAATTATATAAATTTCACAAAAATTCTCATTAGGCCATCTTAAGAAATTTCTTAATCTATATGACTCATGAAAAATATTATTTTTATGTCAAAATATTACTTTTTACTCTATATATTAATCGAGTCGACCTGTTTCACGGTATATATTCATGAGAATGTCTAATAGGAATACATTTAACAAAAATTGTTATAATATAAATATTTATTTATTATAATAAGTGTTCTAAAAAATTATAGGTGATAGTCTAGCTTATAGACGATTTTTTAGCTTAAATATCTAATTCTTCTTGTTCATCTCCACATCTCTTCGAAAATTCTTTTGTATCAAATTCAAACTCAAAATCTATGACATGCTTATCATATTCATCCAATACAAATAAATGAGAAAATATTTCAAAAATATTAAAAAATAAATTTAAAAAATTATATATTAATCTAAGCTACTGTCTAGACGAATTATTATTCTCAGCTCTTCATACGCTAATTATTGGTTTAAATAATTTTTATATTAATTATTATTTCATGTAATACTAATAAAAACGTATAAATATAATTATATTATTAAATAATTATTTCATATGTTATGACTTGGGCCTTTTGGCTAAACCAATAATTACCGTATGAAGAGCTGAAAGACTCTCTCCCCACACTGACATCAAGCGCCGTCGTAGATTCGCTAGAACCCTGCCATCGAATCGTGTACTCCGGTGCTCTGTTCCGGAAGCTCCCCTCAGTACAGGTACTTTATTCCCCTCCTCGCGCGTTTACTTCGCTGAAAATTGTGGAAAACTTACGATCATCTCAATATCTGATTTAATTTTCTCTCTCACTCCGGTTTATGTGTACATTTTTATTTTATTTTTATTTTTATTTTCAATGCGTACTGTTGTGAAGTTGTTTAGATAATGGTGATCTGAATGCAGTGTGGATTTATGCTTTGGGGGGTTGATATGATAGGGATGAGTTGGCTTAGCGCTTTCCTAATCGGGGCGGGTTGTTTTGCCCTGGGGTGCCTGCTGGGGGCATGCCGTTCGGCTCGAGCTTTTCGTTTACTGATATCATCCAAAGAATCTAAGATTGCCGTGAATGACGATGATAAGAAGAATAAGAAGAAGAATGGGGGTAAACAACCACTTGAGGTCGAAGAACTGGCTGAAATTCTGGAAGATTTTAAAATGGTGATTGTGTTTACATTTATTTGATTAGCGTGGTGTCATATGCGTTATAAGGTCTAATAGTTTATTATTTGTGTGAAGGTTTTAGTTGTGAGAAATGACTTGAAAATGGGGAAAGGGAAGATTGCTGCCCAATGCAGGTAATTTATGGTATAGTTCGATGATTGCTTTGAAATGCAATGCCGGTTACGGATAGTTGGTCTGTTATATGTAGTAAATTAACTGAATATATTTTGTTGATATCGATTTTATTGAAGGAGAAACTAAAGATTATGTTCATAGTTTTAAATAATTATCCTCTCTTGTTCAATTAAATCTATATATTTCGTTGTGGGAACCTCAACAAAATAGTATTGTATATATAAATAAGAGGAATGGACTTCAAATATGTAATATGTACTGAAGAATTGTAAGGAAGAATGACATACTAGATTCTGAAGTTTATGATTGAAGGGAAACATTTGATCTTATATATTTTGGTTCTTATGCTTTATCTGTGGGGATGTGAAATAATCGGAATTGAACTCATTGTTATCAATATTGACAAGTGTTTAAACTTATTCCTGTAGTCAATAATAACTTTTAAAAAGTGTTTATTTTCTTATTCATAATGATTTCTTAAAAGATCATTTTGTTAGTTGTCTCATATCGGTTGGATAAAATACCTGGAAGTTGTATATATGGTCTTGGACAATCCTCCATTTTTGAGCTAGCTTTTGGGGTTGAGTTAGGTCCAAGTTCCAATCTTAACATGGTATCAGAGTTCAGGTTCCACCATTATGTGTTAGACTGTCCATAGTTGGGTCACCCGTTCTACCTATAATTAGGTCATTTGTAAACTTCACGCTCTAGATGTTCATTCCTAGGCGTGATGGGGGTGTGTTAGTTGTCCCACATCGGTTGCATTAAATACCTGGGAGTTGTATATGTAGTCTTGGACAATCCCCCCTCTTGAGCTAGCTTTTGGGGTTGAGTTATGTCCAAATTCCAATCTTAACACATTTACATTTAAAAGTACACTTTTTGTTTTATTGTGTACAGCCATGCAACCTTGGGTCTGTATAAGAGACTTTTAAACAGGGCACCCAAGTCGTTGAACAGGTACTTCTAAGGCGCGATTCCAAATAATTTTCATGCAATTTGAATTAAAATGGTTGGTTTCAAATTTTTTACTGTTCAAGGTTGATCTTTGTGCAGGTGGGAGATGTGCGGGCAGGTAAAGGTGGTTGTAAAAATTGAAAGTGAAGATGATATGCTTATTTTACAGGTCAGAATGGCGACGGAGAAGAATTTCAATGATATGTTACGAAACATAGGTGTTCGGTTTAGTCTCATGCATGGTATCATACAATATGCAAATAGGCTATGCTATTTTGTTCAACTACAGTGCTTAATACAGCCCAAGGATTAAATAAACACTGAAGTAAACAACTGTGAGTGTTGTATTATTGTGTGTTGAATTTTTCTTGAAGGATAGAGTAAGTGAATTATACTTTCAATCACATGGTAACTGGAAGTATTCTGAATAGGCGGTGATTCATTTGTTGTAGAAAGAAAAATAAGATGGATAAAATGTCAAATTCTTAGTTCTTGAGCATCAATTTACTGTCTCAAACATAAACACAATTCCTTACAAGATATCTCACAATTTAAAATTCGACCTGCTCCGTTCATGAACCCTTTTTGGTGGAAAAAGCTATGATGATGGTGATTTGCTTCTGGCAGATTATGTATTGAACACCATCTCAAATAAGAAGGATAGAATTCGGTGTTGGTATATACATGATCTAAATTCTTCTTGTGCAGGAAAACTACAAAACTATGTTTATGATCAAACTGGATGCTTCCGCTTACCTTCTTGAGGATGCACTAACTTCATTTTGAGAGTTTAATGTGCACATCTCAAGATAATCATCCCTCATTTTGTATAGAAACTTGATCCGTATGGAATATCCATAAATCGTATACTTCATCACATGATATAAGTTCTATCACGATGATGTAATATTCTTTATCATCACTGGTCTGCTAATGTTTTTTAACTTGTGCAGGAAAGGGCAAAGTCGCTAAATATACCAACACATATAACTATTGATGCCGGGAGAACACAGATCGCCCCTAGTGAGTTATATAGCTATTTATTTTTGCGTGAATCGTTTCATGTTGATGTACTAGGTGACAATTGTTCCATTTTAGAAATACGATGAAACTAATTTGAAAAATCCTACTTGAACTGCCTTCATGTATGTATCCATGCTACTTTATTTTGATGAACTTCAAGTCAGTGAAACCTAATTTAAAGAGGGAAAGCACGACTCCCATCCCTGCCCTCCAACCGATGAAAAGAAATATTCACCCATGTAACACTTACCTCGTACTGGCTGAACATTTAGTGGCTTCAATTGAAAATCAAAACGTTGCCCTATTCGAATTTTCAGGTTTTTATAATTAATAATTGTGAGCTTTTCATAATTAACTATGGCGGCTATGTATTTCTGAGATAATTTCTTTGGACTGAAAAGCCTAAACTGCTAGTTGGTTAAAATAAGCCTAGTTTATTAATTAGGGCTGCTTACATCTGCTCTTTTAATTGCAGCTGAACTATGGATGGATTCGGTTCTTAGTTGTGAAAAAAAAACGAACAGAAGCAATAAATGCTTGTAAAATGATAAATAGGATGTCTGCCTACTTTTTTTACATCAATATGAACAGATTTTATCGTTTTTAAACTTGAATTCTATGGCAATCCAACCTCCAAATGAACATGCAAAGTTATCACATTTTTTGAGATAGAGAGAAGATTCTGTTTTAGCTGAGAGTTTGAGGAAAATATCTGCATTTCAACAGATCATATTTTAGGTCTGTGTTCATTTTTTTTATCAGAACATATTTATGAACTGAATTGCATATTTTTTTTTTCTGGATTACGTTTATTGCTTTCCACTCAATTTCTCCATCCCAATTTTCCAGATTCAAGGACGGTGATGGCGGTGCTAGGTAAGGTTCACATTTTCTATGTCCATGTAACTTTCAGTTCTCAATGCTGGTGGAGCAAGGTTATCTGGGTCAAGCTCGGATTATGAGAAATTGCGTCTCCTGCCAGCACACAGAGTTGTGTAAATTCACTTTGTCGAGTCATACTAACAAGTATCAACTCTTCTTTTATTTGTATGCAGGGCCAGCTGACCTGGTCGACGATGTGACTGGTGGATTGAAGCTTTTATAGCTCGAATTTCATATCATCATTGATCTCAAGACCACACAAAGAAGTTGGCAAGATCTTCGCTTGACGGGAAAAATTGGGGATATCAACTTTCTAATATAGTGTTGCTGTTGCAACTTGTTATGATGACAACAAAGTAACAAAGTTTAGACATGAATCATTGTTTTGGGGAGGGATCTTTATTGTTTCTTCGACTCCCAAATTGAAATAATGTTATTCATGATCGAAAGTGTTAAACTTATTATGTCTCATGCTTGCAAAGCCTTGCATCGAATTGAACTTGTACGATTTCCATTACTTGTGGACTATATAATATGACAGAGGGATTAAATGTGCTATGTATGTTGTAAAAGAATTCGATGAGTGGGGTAACCTCATTCGATATTTTATTATAAAAAAGACAAGATATTAATATTATAAAAATAATGCCGATAGAGAGATATATTTTTATATATATAGATAAATTTAGAATATTGTAAAAGTAGTTTATACTTTTAAAAAATTCCACATAATTTTTTTGAATAAATAAGAAAAAATAGCAAGTCTTTATTGAATGTTATCTTTAAATTTTATTAAAACAATTATTCACAGGCACGTTAAAATAAGTTCTTAAAAAATAAGTAACCAATTTATTTTTACTCAAAACCCTTTAAAATATCACACAACATACTGTTTTTAAAATTGACAAAAACTTACGTGAGACGGTCTCACGAGTCGTATTTTGTGAGACATATCTCTTACTTGGGTCATCAATGAAAAAATATTACTTTTTATGCTAAGAGTATTACTTTTTATAGTGAATATCGATAGGGTTGACCCGTCTCACATACAAAAATTCATGAGACCGTCTCACAAGAGACATACTCTTTAAAATTTATTTAATTTAGAAAAAAAAAGTTTCTATAGAGGGTTCTGTGAGAGGAATTACTGACTTGGGACAATGCATGGATTGCCCAAATCAGGTAAATCTGCAGGAAGGGTACGTCAGAAGCCGGGCAGGTGAATGTCCGGGACATCTTATTACCCGATACATCTTCTTTTCGAGTTATCAGAAACCCAGGCTCTCACACAAGTTCTCGGGAGGATTTCTACCTGTGCTACTTCGAAAATAGCACCTCACTCAAGTGCATCAGTATGTGCTACCTTATGTTCGACAATCATCTGTCAGAACCACAGGCGTTTGGCGTGTCAGAAAAGTTATCAGAGGAGGGTATGGGCAGCCATCTTAACTTAATTAGCAGGTGGACACTGAAAACAAGGTAATCATATGATTTTCTCCTATAAATAGCAGATATGTTTTACATTTGAATGATCCGAATATTTTTGTTTCTAAGCTCTTGGCATTCACGTATATTCACACATATACATAGCCATTTTCTCCTTCATCCTTCACCTGCTGACTTAAGCATCAAAGTGGTCATGCCGGACACCTTTCCGGCGCCCATTCATGAGTTTATTTCCTTGTTTACAGGTTACGTTTGAAGCCATATCCCTTGCTCATTTTCCTTTAATTCAAATCTTATCAGATCCTGTGGATTAACTCGACCCTGCTCACCCAATTCGTCCGAATCGCATCATTGGCGCCGTCTGTGGGAAATTGAGCTCAAGACATAGACATGGCCCCTACTAGAAGAACAAATCAAGATACTTTTCGGGTTCTTGGAGATGATGCACTTATCTCTGGACAAGGTGGTCCTCCGCCCACAGGACCTCCACCTGTTATTACTTTGTCACCAGAGGATTTAGCTCGGATTATATCCCAAGCAGTGGAGAAGGCCGTAGCAAGAAGGGCACCTTCTCATAATGCTACACCGCCCGAAGGGGAGTAAGAGCGAGAGCAAGAGGTGAGGGAGGAGGAAGTGAGAATGGATGAGAGGGAGTCTAGTGCCGGTTCTAAGTCTTATACTATGGCCGATGAGTTGGAAGAATTGAGGCAGAAGATGAGGATTTTGGAGGGGCAAATGGAGAGTCGGAATCATGCTCGGGGAGTCAGTAAAGGATGCTCTTTTGTTGATGCTATTGTCCGGGAACCTCTGCCCAAGCATTTTAAATCTGCAAAAGTCAAGGATTATGATGGCAGTGCTGACCCTGAGGAGCATTTGGCCTGGTTTGAGAACATGGTCATGCTGCATTGCTATAGGGATCGAATCAAGTGTAAGGTGTTCTTAACTACTCTGGTGGACTCGACCTAGAGGTTGTTTGCAGGATTGTCCCCTCAGAGCATTCAATCTTTTGAGGATTTTCAAAAGATGTTTTTACATCACTTCAGCAGCAGCAAGAAGTACAAATGACTGTTTTTAGTTTTTTTGAAGTAAAGCAGATCCCGGAAGAAAGTTTGAGGGCTTACATCCGAAGATTTAATCGTGTTGCTTTGGATGTTCTCTCCTGCGCCCCTGATACCAAAACTACTGTATTCACTCAGGGGCTAAGGGAGGGGGAATTTTTTCGATCGTTGACCAAGAAGACGCCCGGGGATTTTGAAAATCTTTTGGCCCCGGCGGAAAAATACATTAATATGGAGGAGGCTCAAAAGCAGAAGAGAGAGGCTTTGGAGAGAGAGAGAGGGGTGACCGGGTGGCCAGACCCGAGGAAAGAGGGCAGAGGAGGGGCAATCCCGGGCATTTTTCTCAACATGTGCCTTAAAAGATTGTCCGAGACCGAAAATTACAAGAATTTAGTGCAGAAAGATGCAAGATCTGAATCGCACTCCACAGCCTGCTAGGCCCGAGAAGAAGGGACATTGCACCCTTCAAAAAGTCGGTTTTCATAACACAGAGGATTGCCGGATGCTGAAGAGAGATTATGTCCCGCCTACTGTCCATGGATATAATCCACCAAATAAGAGGCCGAGGTTGCCACCATAGACAAATTGGCAGCAGGACCCAGTGCCTGGGAGAACTCGAGAAGTACCCCTAGTGGGAGGAGAAATCAGGATGCGGAGAGGAAAAAGGCATCGCCCCTTGCCTTGAGGGTAATAAAAATGATCTTTGGAGGTTCTACCGATGGTGATTCCAATTGGGCTCGAAAGACGAGGAGTAGGAGAGATTGTATGGAGGTTGAGGTAACGAGGAGGAGTGAGGTGATTATTAGCTTTGGTTCGGAGGATCTCAAGTGTAATGCCCGAGATTTTTGTCCTGTTAATCCGAGATTATTTATTTATAAATTGATGTGATTATAGAAGGACCACTCCGAGACCAGATTTGGAAAGGAATGAGGATTGTAGTTGTGAAATCCAACAGGTATCGCGCATATGCGCGCCAACATGCGCGGAGACGAGGCGCGCATATGCGCGATCATGTGAAATGCAGAAGTGCCAAGACAGTAGGTCTCGCGCATATGCACGAAGACAGGGCGCACATATGCGCGAGCACTGATGTATGAAATTGTGACACTTTTCTTGCCATGCATGGGAACATGTATTAACCTCACCAATCCCTCATTCCAATTCAGATTATGCAGAGGAAAGAACCGAGAGTTCTTAGAAATTCTCAAGCTTTCATATTGGGAAATTTGATTTTGTGTTAGATCCATCCGTCAGAATTTCGATCCGAGTTGAGTTTTGTGCTCCTCTCGTAAAAGGCTTCAAAAGGACGTAAGTTTTACTACTTTCTTTTATGGTTTGAAAACTTGACATTGAAGGAATCATGATATGATTATTATTATGTGTTCCTGAGATTGTAGTAATCGTATAATCAAAACCGGATCGAAGAACAGACACCGTATGAAATTGTTATCATTTTACAGATTTGATTTGATTGAGATTATACAGAATTTGAGAATATCAGCTTGTGTTTATTATAATTATGAATTGTTGAGATTGGTATCTGTTGATATTTGAGTTGCTGGATATATTGAGATTGTGCTGTTATGCCGTCGAAACAGAATTGGATTGAGTTATGATCATATCCAGTATTGCCTTGAGTTGTATGTGATATTGTATTTCTCGAAATGTCATTCCAGATTTGGTATTGAAGGTTTCGAAGGCTGAACAGAGCCAAATTGATATTTGATTTTGTTGACCAGACTGATCTACGAAAAGAAAGATATAAATCAATGTTAAACTGGGAAGATACGACTCGAGTCAGAGATAGCTTGAGTTTCCCAAAACCACATACTTTATTATAATTGCTTTGATGTTTTCAATTCATGAGATTGATATGCTTAGTCTATTGATTTATAGCAAGCATGTATTGAGTCTTTGGCAGAGGTGCCAAGTCACTGGAAATTTGGTGGATATCGATATGCTTAGGAGTAGATCGGCTCCTATTGTAAAGATTCGATATAGAGAGCCAATGTCTGGGAATAAGAACGTACCACCATCTAGCTAGGAAGAGTAGGTGGGAGACTTGTTACGTTCTTATTCAACCGATATCCCTAGATAAGAGTCGAGTCAAGAGTAAGAGTCAAAGAGTTTGATTTATTGCATCGATTTATGCTTTCGTAGACTACGATGCATATTGTTTTATAAATGTTATATGCTTTTGTATATGTTTGTTTGAAATGCATGTATATGTTGTTTATACTGGGAATTATAAATTCGGCTGTTGTTATGTTTGTATGTGTGCATGACAACAGGTGAGACAGGATCAGGGTCGAGAAGAGCTTGGCGATCGAGATTAGAGTGGAGATCCGGGCTTAGATGTAGAACTGAATTTCAACACTTGATATGTAGTTGTTGAATACTAGTTTGTATGGCTTTTTTTTGTACAAGACTTGTACTTTGGATCATGTTGTAGATATTAAACTTGATCTTGTAATTTGAATGAGATGAGACTTAATTTGTTATAGAACTTTGTACACTTGTTTATAAAGTGTTCAACATTTAAAACAAAAATTTACGACCCACTTTATTTAATTGATCCATTAAATCCTAATGACGATTGAAAAGAATGAGTTAGCGTCCGGGTCCCCACACCAGGTGGTATCAGAGCTGTATATTCCTTAGACTGGGATAGAAGCGAGTGAGCGGGGTAGATTGAGTTTTCTTTCCTGCTTTTGTGATGCTAGCATGACAACATGTTTTACTGATTTGAAATACATGTTTACCTGATTATGTGATTTAATTGGAAACGTGTATTATTAAAAGAATGAATTAGAACCGATTCTTGATTAGAGGTATGATGATCAGAGGAGGACTGAAAAAGATTTGTTATATTTGATTACTAACCCTTTTGATAATCAGATATGCCTCCTCGAAGAATCTCAGAACAGGGTAGTACCTCTACTAACCCAATGGATGTTACAGCGAAACCTATGGAAACACTATTGAAGAGATTTCAGTCGTTCAAACCGCCGACTTTGAAGTGCACAGAGAATTCTATTGATTGTGAGAGTTTGCTTGATGACATTGAGATGTTATTTGACTCACTTGATTACACAGATGAACGAAGAGTTAGACTGATTGGGCATCAATTGCATGACGTTGCAAAGAATTGGTGGCTCACGACTAAGAGAGCATTGGAGCATCGAGGTACAATTATTACTTGGAAGATCTTTAAAGCTGAATTCTATCAACGATTCTTCCCAGTATCGTACAGAAAAGATAAAGGTGCAGAGTCTGCTAATCTGAGACAGGGTCATCTGAATATTGAAGAATATGTGGCCAAATTCTCTACCTTGTTACGATTTGCTCCTCATGTTGCTGAGAATGATGAAGCAGTGGCTGATCAGTTCATTAATGGGCTGAATCCCGAGATCTTTACACTGGTAAATGCAGGGCGACCGAATAACTTTGCTGATGCCCTGAACAGAGCAAAAGGAGCGGAAGCGGGTCTGATTAGACAGAAAAGAGCTTCGTATGTTACCCAGCCACAGAAACAACAATAACCCTCAGCTCAGTTCCACCAACCCCCTCCCAGATATTATAATGGTGGTAGCAGCAGTGGGAAGAAAGATAACTTGAAAGCTCGAGGGAAACAATTTAAGAAGTCTGGTAGTAGTTCATCTAGCTCCAGTGGTTCACGACTGAACCAGAGTTATACAGGGGTCTATTGCAAAACTTGTGGAGGAAGACATCCCACAGAGCAATGCCAAGGAGTATTTGGTAGTTGCAACATCTGTCGACAGCAAGGACATTTTGCCAGAGTCTATGCACAACGAAGTTCTCAATGATCCCAGGGAGCAAAATCATCTGGATTAGTGGCTCAGACTGATAGACGATCATCTGCTGTTCATTCTTTCCAGCCACCGACTACTCAATCACAGCCGAGGCCAGGAGGAAGCCAGACTGTTAGCCAGCCTCCGAGACAGTAGGCCAGAGTATTTGCATTGACTGAAGAACAGGCTCAGGAAGCACCTGATGATGTTGTTGCAGGTAACTGTTCTCTTTGTGGTTACTCTGCTTATGTGTTGATTGATACGGGTGCATCCCATACATTTATATCTGAGCAATTTGCATTGATACATGATTTGCCTGTCGAGTCATTATCTGCTGTAGTATCTGTCTCTTCACCTTTGGGGAGATGTCTTATATCAGTGAAGTCTGTTAAACATTGTATACTGCACTATGATGGAAATGAAATTGAGTTAGATTGTATTGTACTCGGTTTGTCTGATTTTGACTGCATTATCGGTATTGATATGCTGACCAAGTACAGAGCTACCGTAGATTGTTTCCAGAAAATTGTGAGATTCAGACCTGAAATGGCTGATGAATGGAAATTTTGCGGTAAGGGTTCCAGAGCTCGAATTCCTTTGATATCTGTGTTGCCTATGACTCGATTATTACAGAAGAGAGCAGAGAGGTTCCTTGTGTATTCAGTAGATGTACTGAAATCGAGCCCGTCATTGGCAGATATGCCAGTGGTATGTGAGTTTGCTGATGTCTTTTCAGATGAGATTCCGAGTTTGCCTCCAATCCTAGAGATAGATTTCAGTATTGAATTGATACCAGGTACTGTTCCTATTTCTAAAACTCCATACTGAATGGCACCGATTAAAATGAAAGAATTGAAAGGGCAGCTAGAAGATTTACTAGACAAGGGTTACATTAGACCTAGTGTTTCTCCTTGGGGTGCTCCAGTATTATTTGTCAGAAAGAAAGACGGTTCTATGAGACTCTGCATTGACTATCGAAAATTGAACAAGGCTACGATAAAGAATAAATATCCTTTGCCTCGAATTGATGATTTATTTGATCAGTTGCAGGGTTCTTTTGTTTATTCCAAGATCGATCTGAGATCTGGATATCATCAGCTGAGAGTCAGAGATTCTGATATGTCGAAGACTGCTTTCAGAACCAGGTATGACCACTATGAGTTTATAGTCATGCCGTTTGGTTTAACAAATGCTCCAGCTGTATTTATGGGTTTGATGAACCGTATATTTCAGAGATATCTTGATGATTTTGTAATTATCTTTATTGATGATATTCTGATTTATTCAAAGAATTTGAATGATCACGTTGAGCATTTGAGAACTGTATTGAAGATTCTGAGAAATGAGAAATTGTATGCTAAACTGTCTAAATGTGAGTTTTGGCTGAAACAAGTGATATTTTTGGGACACATTATATCTGGAGATGGTATTTCTGTTGATCCTAGCAAAGTTGAGGCTGTGATCAGTTGGCCTAGACCGACATCAGTGCCAGAGATACGCAGTTTTATGGGTTTAGCAGGCTACTATCGTCGATTTATCAAAGATTTCTCCAGCATTGCTAAGCCGATTACTCAACTAACTCAGAAGAATGCCCCTTTTGTTTGGTCAGAAGCTTGTGAATCTAGTTTCCTAGAATTGAAGAAGAGATTAACCAATGCTCCTGTGTTGACTATCCCGTCATGTAATAGTGATTTTGTTGTCTATTGTGATGCTTCTCACAGAGGAATATGTTGTGTTTTGATGCAGCGAGGACATGTTATTGCTTATGATTCAAGACAACTGAAACCACATGAGACTCGCTACCCGATTCATGATCTTGAATTGGCTGCCATCGTATTTGCATTGAAGATATGGCGACATTATTTATATGGTGAGAAATTTGAAATCTATTCTGATCACAAGAGTTTGAAATATCTATTTTCACAGTCAGAATTGAATATGAGACAACGAAGATGGCTTGATTTATTGAAAGATTTTGATTGTGAAATCAAATATTATCCAGGAAAATCGAATGCAGCAGCTGATGCACTGAGTCGAAAGGTATGTTCTTTATCCTTATCGACGATTGGTGTTTCGAAAGGTATTTTCAGGTTCGTGATGATGTATTATATGTGAATAATCGACTTGTTGTGCCAGATGTTTCAAACTTGAAACAGAAGATTTTAACAGAAGCGCACTGTAGTCGTTTGAGTATTCATCCTGGTGGCAGAAAGATGTACAATAATCTGAAGAAACAGTTTTGGCGGAAACAAATGAAAGCAGACATTGCAGAGTTTATGTCCAAATGTTTGAATTGCCAACAGGTAAAAGCAGAAATGAAGAAACCAGGAGGTCTGTTGCATAGCTTATCTATTCCAGAATGGAAATGAGATCACATTTCCTTGGATTTTGTTACGAAGCTACCATGATCCTCCCGAGGTTGCGATGCGATTTGGGTCGTTATTGACAGATTAACCAAATCAGCATATTTTATTCCTTGCAGAATGACATACAGACATGACCAGATGGCAGAGATTTATGTCAGAGATGTGGTCAGATTGCATGGTGTGCCGAAATCTATTGTATCAGATCGTGATCCTCGATTTACTTCGCACTTTTGGCACAGTTTGCAACAAGCTCTAGGTACGAAATTACATCTGAGTACTGCATATCATCCTCAGACCGACGGATATTCAGAGCGGACTATCCAGACATTGGAAGATATGCTGAGAGCTGTGGTGCCAGATTTTGGCACTAGTTGGCAAGATTCTTTGCCACTTTGTGAATTTTCGTACAACAACAGCTATCAGACGAGTATAGAGATGGCTCTGTTTGAAGCGTTGTACGACAAAAAGTGCAGATCCCCTCTCTATTGGGATGAGATATCTGAGGTACCTGAACTTGGACCTGATATGATTCGAGATATGACTGAGAAAGTGAAGCTGATTCAATAGAGAATGAAGACAGCCCAAGATAGACAGACAAAATATACGAATATTCGACGTAGACCATTAGAATTTGAACAGGGAGACAGAGTATTTCTGAAGATTTCTCCTTTCAGAGGCATTTTCAGATTTGGCAAGAAAGGAAAATTATCTCCACGCTATATTGGGCTGTATGAGATTCTGGAGAAGATAGGTACTCGTGCCTATCGACTCGTTATTCCTCCTTTTCTATCTGATATACATGACGTCTTTCATGTATCTATGCTGCGGAAATATCTTCCTGATACCTCTCATGTTCTTCAACCAGACGAGACATAACTTGATGAAACTCTGAGTTATTTTGAGAAACCGATCCAGATTCTAGATCGTAAAGAAAAGCAGCTCAGAACGAAGACTATTCCGCTTGTGAAAGTTCAGTGGAGTCGTCATGGCATTGAAGAAGCTACTTGGGAAATTGAATCAGATATGAGACAGAAATTTCCAGAGTTATTTCACTGATGTGAGTTTTCTTATTCAGTTTTTCTGTTATATATTCCGATTTTATATGCTTCGATTGCCTGTGATTTCAGGGACGAAATCAGATCTTAGAGGGAGAGAATTGTAATGCCCGAGATTTTGTCCTGTTAATCCGAGATTATTTATTTATAAATTGATGTGATTATAGAAGGACCACTCCGATACCAGATTTGGAAAGGAATGAGGATTCTAGTTGTGAAATCCAACAGGTATCGCGCACATGCGCGGAGACGAGGCGCGCATATGCGCGAACATGTGAAATGCAGAAGTGTCGAGACAGTAGGTCTCGCGCATATGCGTGAAGACAGGGCGCACATATGCGCGAGCATTGAGGTATGAGATTGTGACACTTGTCTTGCCATGCATGGGAACATGTATTAACCTCACCAATCCCTCATTCCAATTCAGATTATGCAGAGGAAAGAACCGAGAGTTCTTAGAAATTCTCAAGCTTTCATATTGGGAAATTTGATTTTGTGTTAGATCCATCCGTCAGGATTTCGATCCGAGTTGAGTTTTGTGCTCCTCTCATAAAAGGCTTCAAAAGGACGTAAGTTTTACTACTTTCTTTTATGGTTTGAAAACTTGACGTTGAAGGAATCATGATATGATTATTATTATTATGTGTTCCTGAGATTGTAGTAATCGTATAATCGAAATTGGATCGAAGAACAGACACCGTATGAAATTGTTATCATTTTACAGATTTGATTTGATTGAGATTATACAGAATTTGAGAATATCAACTTGTGTTTATTATGATTATGAATTGTTGAGATTGGTATCTGTTGATATTTGAGTTACTGGATATATTGAGATTGTGCTGTTATGCTGTCAAAACAGAATTAGATTGAGTTCTGATCATATCCAGTATTGCCTTGAGTTATATGTGATATTGTACTTCTCGAAATGTCATTCCAGATTTGGTATTGAAGGCTTCGAAGACTGAACAGAGCCAGAATGATATTTGATTTTGTTGACCAGACTGATCTACGAAAAGAAAGGTATAAATCAATGTTAAACCGGAAAGATACGACTCGAGTCAGAGATAGCTTGAGTTTCCCAAAGCCACATACTTTATTGTAATTGCTTTGATGTTTGCAATTCATGAGATTGATATGCTTAGTCTATTGATGTGGGGAGCCGAACCTAATTCGTTTCTTAATCATCTTTGGAAATGATTAGATCAATTAAATAAACAGTGTCTAAATTTTTTTTTTAAAATACAAGAGTACGCAACATATGAAATAAATATTATTTCATTTACGAGATCAATATCCAGATCTAAGTACAAGTCCTGTACAAAAGTAAATCATAACAAACTATTGTTCAGTCACTACATGCCAAGTAATGAAATAGATCTACTTCTAAGTCCGGATCTCCATGCTAACTGTCCTCTCTCATCCTCTTCTTGACCCTGATCCTGTCCCACCTGTTGTCATGCACACATACAAACAAGACAACAGCCGGATAACTCCGGTGAGAATATAATCCTAGTATAAACAATGTATACATGCAATCATATAAATAGATATAAAAGCATGAAACAGATATCAATAGCATGTATCAAATCAGAAAGACATGTATCGATATAAAACTGTAAATAACTCGTGACTCGTCATCTCAGACTCGACTCATCTCTAATATAGGGATCCCGTTTCTGGACGTTGTCTCATATATCGAATCTCCGCGATAGAAGTCGATCCGCTCCTAAGCAAACATCGATATAATTCAAATATCCAGTGTCTTGGCATATCCGCCAATGACTTGGCATATCCTGCCAATGACTAGGCATCTCCGCCCATGACTCAATATACATTGTGCTATCAATCAATAAACTAAGCATCTCGATTTCATTCAATTGCAAACATCAATGCAATAAAATAAAGTATGTGGTTTAAGAGAAACTCGAGTCCAATCTGAACTTTAAATCCCAGGACAGAGTCTCATCAAGTTCGGCCTCGTCTGGATGAATGACATGTGAAGCATCAGAAATATATTTCCGCAATAAAGAAACATGAAAGACATCATGTATTCCAGCTAAAGAAGGCAGTAGTGTGAGTCGATAGGCATGATCTCCTATCTTCTCGAGAATCTCATACGGCCCAATATATCATGGAGACAACTTCCCTTTCTTTCCAAATCTGACAACGCCTCTGAAAGGAGAAATCTTCAAGAATACTCTGTCTCCTGCCTCAAATACCAACGGTCTACGTTGAACATTGGCATATTTGGCTTGTCTGTCTTGAGCTTCCTTCATTCTCTTCTGAATCAGCTTCACTTTCTCAGTCATATCTCTGATCATATCAGGTCCAATCTCAGGAACGTCGGAGATATCATTCTAATAGAGAGGGGATCTGCACTTCTTGTCGTACAACGCTTCAAATAGTGCAATCTCAATACTCGTCTGATAGCTGTTGTTGTACGAAAACTCACAAAGTGGCAATGAATCCTGCCAATTAGTTCTAAAATCAAGCACTATCGCTCTAAGCATATCTTCCAGTGTCTGGATAGTCCGCTCTGACTATCCGTCAGTCTGTGGATGATATGCAGTACTCAGATGTAACTTCGTACCTAGAGCCTGCTGTAAACTCTGCCAGAAGTGCGAAGTAAACCAAGGATCACGATCTGAAACAATCGACTTTGGCACTCCATGCAATCTGACCACCTCTCTGACATAAATCTCTGCCATCTGGTCATGTCGGTACGTCATCTTGTACGGAATAAAACATGCGGATTTGGTCAATCTGTCAATCACGACCCAAATCGCATCACAACCTCGGGAGGATCTCGGTAGCTTTGTTACAAAATCCATGGAAATGTGATCCCATTTCCATTCAAGAATGAACAAACTCTGTAATAATCCTCCTGGTTTCTTTCTCTCGGCTTTCACGTATTGGCAAATCAGAAATTTTGATACAAACTCAGCAATATCAGCTTTCATTTGTTTCCACCAAAACTGTCGTTTCAGATCATTGTACATTTTTCTGCCACTAGGATGAATACTGAATCGACTTCTATGCGCTTCTGACAAAATCTGTCGTTTCAAATCTGAAACATTTGGCACAACAATACGATTATTCACATACAGTACACTATCCTGTACCTGATACTCTGATCGATGCCCTGCTCTGACCATCGCTATCGAGTTCTGAAAATTCTGATCAACTTTCTGAGCCGCTTTAATTATCAAAATCAGCTCTGGTTCAACTTGAACAGCATATAATCTCAATGATTTACAATCTGTCTCAATTACCAATCCAGACAAACAGCAATCTTCAATCAAATTCGAAACACCAATCGTCGATAAGGATAAAGAACATACCTTTCGACTCAGTGCATCGGCTGCTGCATTCGATTTCTCCGGATAGTACTTGATTTCACAATCAAAATCTTTCAGTAAATCAAGTCATCTTCGCTGCCTCATACTCAGTTCTGACTGTGAAAACAGATATTTCAAGCTTTTATGATCAGAATAAATTTCAAACTTCTCCCCATATAGGTAATGTCGCCATATCTTCAGTGCAAATACAATGGCCATCAATTCAAGATCATGAATTGGGTAGCGAGTCTCATGCGGTTTCAACTGTCTCAAGGCATAAGCAATCACATGTCCTCGCTGCATCAGAACACAACCCAACCCTCTGTGAGAAGCATCACAATATACAACGAAATCACCAGTACCTGATGGAATAGTCAAGATCAGAGCACTGGTCAGTATCTTCTTCAACTCAAGAAAACTGGACTCACAGTCTTCTGACCAAACAAATGGTGCATTCTTCTGAGTCAACTGAGTAATAGGTTTAGCAATACTCGAGAAATCTTTAATGAATCGACGATAATATCTTGCCAAACCCATAAAACTGTGTATCTCTGGTACAGAAGTCAATCTAGGCCAACTGATCACAGCCTCAACCTTGCTAGGATCAACAGAAATCCCCTCTCCAGATATAATGTGACCCAGAAATACAACCTGTCTCAACCAGAATTCACATTTCGACAGTTTAGCATATAATTTCTCAGCTCTCAGAGTTCTCAATACAATTCTCAAATGCTTAGCATGATCAATCATATTCTTCGAATATATCAGAATGTCATCAATGAATATAATAAAAAAATCATCAAGATATCTCTGGAATACTCGGTTCATCAGACCCATAAATACAGCTGGAGCATTCGATAACCCAAACGGCATGACAATAAACTCATAATCTCCATACCTGGTTCTGAACGCTGTCTTCGAGATATCAGAATCTCTGACTCTCAGCTGATGATATCCAGATCTCAAATCGATCTTGGAATAAACCGAAGAACCCTGCAATTGATCAAATAAATCATCAATATGAGGCAAATGATATTTATTCTTTACCGTAGCCTTGTTCAGTTGCCGGTAGTCAATGCAAAGTCTCATTGAACAATCTATCTTCCTCACAAACAGTACTGGAGCACCCCAAGGAGAAACACTCGGTTTGATGTAACCCTTGGTCAGTAAATCCTCTAACTGCTCTTTCAACTCTTTCAATTCAATTGGTGCCATTCTGTACGGAGCTCTAGAAATCGGAACTGTACCTGGTACCAATTCAATGCTGAAGTCTATCTCTCGAATCGGAGGCAAACCCGGAATCTCATCTGGGAAAACATCAGCAAACTCACAAACCACTGGCAAATCAGACAACGATGGGCTCAATTTCAGTAAATCAACTGAATAGACAAGGAATCCCTCCGCTCCTTTCTGTAATAATCGAGTCATAGCTAATACGGATATCAAAGGAATTCTAGATCTAGAACCCTTACCATAGAATTTCCACTCATCAGCCATATCCGGTCTAAATCTCACAATCTTGTGGAAACAATCAACAGTAGCTCTGTACTTGGTCAGCATATCAATACCAATAATACAGTCAAAATCAGACAACCCAAGTACGATACAATCTAACTCAATCTCATGTCCGTCATACTGTAGTACACAATGTTTCACAGATTTCACTGATATCAAACATGTCCCCAAAGGAGAAGAGACAGACACTACAGCAGATAAAGACTCAACAAGCAATGCATGACTCAATGCAAATCGTTCAGATATAAATGTATGAGAAGCACCCGTATCAATCAATACATAGGCAGGATAACCACATAAAGAACAGTTACCTGCAACAACATCATCTGGTGCTTCCTGGGCCTGTTCCTCTATCAAAGCAAATACTCTGGCCTGCTGTCTAGGAGGCTGGCTAACTGTCTGGCTTCCACCTGGCCTCTGCTGTGACGGAGTAGGTTTCGGTGGTGGCTGGAAAGAATGAACAGCAGATGATCGTCTATCCATCTGAGCCACTGATCCAGCTGACTCTGCTCCCTGGGATCCCTGGGAACCTCTCTGTGGACAGACTCTAGCAAAGTGTCCCTGCTGTATGCAGATACGGCAACTACCAATCACTCCCTGGCATTGCTCGGTCAGATGTCTCCCTCCGCAAGTTCTGCAATACACCCCAGTATAACTCTGGCTCTGTCGGGAACCATTGGAGCTAGATGAACTATTGCCGGACTTCTTAAATTGTTTTCCTCTGGCTTTCAGAAAATCTTTCTTTCCACCACTGCTGCTGCCACTTTCAAATCTGGGAGGTGGTTGCTGTGGTCTCGGTACTGGAGGAACATACGAAGCTCTTTTCTGTCTCATCAGACCAGCTTCAGCTCCTTTAGTTCTGTTCAGGGCATCAGCAAAGTTATTCGATCGCCCTGTGTTCACTAATGTAAAAATCTCAGGATTCAACCCATTGATGAACTGATCAGCAACAGCTTCGTCATTCTCGGCCACGTGTGGAGCAAATCTCAACAAAGTAGAGAACTTGGTCACATACTCCTCTATGTTCAACTGACCCTGTCTCAGATTGGCAAATTCTGCCCCTTTGTCTTTCCTGTACGACACTGGGAAAAATCTCTGATAAAACTCGGCTTTAAAGACATTCAAAGTGATAGTCGTACCTCGATACTCCAATGCTCTCTTTGTCGTGATCCACCAGTTCTTTGCAACATCATGCAACTGGTGCCCAATCAATCGGACTCGGCGCTCATCTGTGTAATCCAATGAATCAAACATCATCTCAATATCATCTAACCAACACTCACAGTCAACAGAAGTCTCTGTTCCTTTCAGGGTTGGCCGTTTGAATGACTGAAACCTCTTCAGTAACGTTTCCATCGGTGTTGCTGTCACATCCATCGGATTAGCAGAAGTACTACCCTGTTCTGGTACTCTTCGAGGAGGCATAATCCGATTACCAAAAGGATTAGTAACCAAATACAACAAACTTGTTTCAGTCCTCCTCTGATCATCTTACTGTTGATCAAGAATCGGTTCTGATTCATTCTCAATAATACACATTACCAAATCAAATCATATAATCAGGTAAACATGTATTTCAAAGCAGTAACACATGCTAGCATTCAAAAGCAAGGAAAGAAAACTCATTCTACCCCGCTCAGTAGCTCCTATCTCAGTCTAAGGAACCTACTGCTCTGATACCACCTGCTGTGGGGACCCGAACCTAATTCGTTTCTTAATCATCTTTGGAAATGATTAGATCAATTAAATAAACAGGGTCTAATTTTTTTTTTTAAATACAAGAGTACGCAACATATGAAATAAATCTTATTTCATTTACCAAATCAATATCCAGATCTAAGTACAAGTCATGTAAAAAAGTAAATCATAACAAACTATTGTTCAGTCACTACAGTCACTCTTGGCATTCACGTATATTCACACATATACATAACCATTTTCTCCTTCATCCTTCACCTGCTGACTTAAGCATCTGAGTAGTCACGCCGGACACCCCTCCGGTGCCCATTCGCGAGTTCATTTCCTTGTTTGCAGGTTATGTTTGAAGCCATAGCCCTTGCTCATTTTCCTTCAATTCAACTCTTATCGGATCTTGTAGATTGCCCCGACCCTGCTCACCCAATTCGCCCGGATCACATCAATACGTGTTTTTGTAAACATGCAAATGTATGAGAACTCTCAATGACAACAACTCTACTAGACGCGTCAATTCATCCTAGATAACCTGCTAGTAAAAAAAAAAACAACCACAATATAAAACTAACAGGGGGTCGGGCTCCAGATAAACCAGTAAAATTACGACAAATAAAAATTAAATGCCATCCCTTCGAGCCAAACTGGTTCATCAAGGTTTAAATGTGAATGCAATACATGACCCTTTTCTAGATTATTTCAGTATAGGTGTAGTGGCTCGGGATCGTTTGGGCCTTGTGCTTTATGCCAAAATACAGTGTTTTCATGGTTGTTCTTGTCTTTCTGCCCTCACATGTAGGAAGTGTTTGAAGTTCAGGAAGGCACAATGGTGACATAAATGGTTTCTAGAAAGCGAAGCTCAAACAGTTACCCAAGCCATGGAAGATTTAGATACATAGACCTCAAGAAACTTTCATTTAAGAAAATAATATTCTTCTCGTAAATACCATATTTGCCTTTTTTAAATTATTATTTTAAATAGTAATTAACCTAATATGTCATTAAATGGTATTTTTTGGGCCTTTCCTACTAATTAAAATTCTGCTTCTCTCATTCTCTTTGACAGCGACGTTTTCTTCTTTGTTTCTAGTTTCTCTCTTCCCATTTCAAAAATCACAGAGAAAGTTGTGCAAGATTTGCTTTCATAGCTATAGAGGAGAACACCATAGCAGCCCTAGTCACCGACGAGCACGCCACTGGACTCCCGCTTTGTCGCACAGGTTAGTCGTATTGAAAGGATAAATTTATTTTCTCTAAACTTTTATCGATTTCTAAATCATTTTCTAACCCTTCAACTTGATATTTTAATATCAAATATTTCATTCCCTCCACCAATTTTGAAGTGGATTTTTTTTTTGTCAATCAAGATCTCTTCTTTTTTAAACTTGTTGTTGATAGAAGAAAGAATATCAGAGATGATTGCACAAAAGATTTGGGTATGTTCATTTATTTAATAAAAAATATTATTTTTCATATTGCTCTATAAATTTCAAGAATTTCAATATTGTTGAGTATTTAATTAATTGATATTACTAGATGTCTTGATTTTTTTTTTCTTCAGGTTAATCTTCAATTTCAACTATCAGATGAGAAATATTTTAGTTGCAAGTATAATGTATATTCAAAATATAAAAAAATTAAGTGAAATTGTAGAGGCCCTACAACTTCTTGCTTGAATATTTGCGGAAAATTAAAAATTTTCTTTTTAAAAGAACTTAAGTGGCCTCATTCATAAAATCACTGGTGAATCAAGTTCAATATTTCAAAATATTGCAGCGGAAGAAAATAAAGTTTGCCAAAAATCACAATTTAAAAATATCCAACGACTGATAAAATGTTTGCGGAATAAAATAACAACTGCTGCTCTGAGGTCCTCGGGGGCCACTACTGCCGACTCAAGCTGGCTCATTGGTCCCCGCCCTCGGCCCTGGCCTCGTCAGTACCTACAACAATCAAGTCTAGTGAGCCTAAAGACTCAGCATGCATATATCGCAGGTAACGAGTAAAAATCTGAATTAAAATATGCATGAGTTAACATATCCTGTCCTGAGGCATTAACATATCCTGTCCTGAGGCATGCTGAAAATAGTCTGTACTGAGCAATTATAATACGTGCATAACTGAACTGATAATCACAGTAAGAAAAATGTTTGCTCCTTGGAGCCTGTACTGAAATAACTGGTAAAATTTTCTGTTGAGATTATGTTTTACGCCTGTGGCCCCTGCACTAAGCTGAACTGATCGGTAACTGGCTACCGGAGAGGCTGAAACTGAACTGAGCTGGCCGGTCACTGGCAACCGGGTGGTACCATACTGAACTGATCAGTCACTGGCGACCGTATAAAATAACACTCCCACATAGTGAATGAACCACAAGCCATATCGCATAAATCTCAAAAATAATCATTTTCTATTTAATGCACGTAAAATAATTAACTGGCATACTGAAAATTCCTGTAATTTTACCAACTGGATTGGATTGGATCGTCCCCAGGCTCGCTGCAACCTAACTGTGCTATGAAAAATATGCAATAGCTTAAACTTGACCAACTATGTAATTTACGTTCAAAAGATGCGACTATGACGCCTAATGACTTCGCATTTAATCATGACTCCGAGCCAACCTGAACCGACACCGAACCGACGTATAGTCATGATTAAAATACGCTGAAAAATCATAAAATAATGCTCCTAAAATGATAGGGTCGAAATCTAGGTGGAATGGAGGCCAAAACACGAAACGCTCTTTCGAGAGTTAATTTGGCACATCGCACCGTAAATTCTCGTACGACCTCAAAAATGATCCGAATGACAAACGGTCGAAAACATGACCTTCCTAACTCAATGGGGCACTGTCCAGTCCAAGGCCATAGGCTAAAAGCCGATCGAGAACTCGAACGAGTCTCCGAACCGACACAACAACTTGCTGTAAAATTCCAGCAAATGTACAATCGTGTAACTTGTGTTGTTTTCGAGACTACCGGCCATTGGGGCGTCAACCACCGACCATAGACTTTTACCAACATCCCAAGGAATGATTCGAACCATGGCTAGGGGCCCTAGGCCAGCCACAATCTGCGTCACACCAAAACTCAACCGAAACTCCAACCAAGAACCAACGTGCATGCGTGTGTAGTGTTTTGCCTAGATCGATGTCTTGCGTCGTTCCAGTGGCCATTTAATTGACCATGGCCCGATCTAGACATCTAGGAGCATGATATGAACCGTGGCTAAGGGCCATAGGCCAACCAAGATCCATACCAAGCAACAAAAGAAACGAAACCATATGCTGAAAAAATGGAAGGGGCCGAAGGGATATAGGGGTTGTTCTTGATGTTTTGATTAAAAACCGAGGAGCCATGGACCAAGCCACCATAAGGGCGACTTATTCACGTCTTAGACATGCTAGGGAAGTGATCTAACCATGGCTATAGGCCCTTGGGGCAGCCAAGATCAGATCCTTCCTCCTTGACAACCAAACTGAATTTTCGAACTCAAAAAGGGACATAAATGGTGTTGCTGTCATTTCTTGCTTTCCAGCGAGCATGGGCTGAAACCGATGGACAGATGTGGTCCTAATGCATCCTATTACATGTATATAAGTCGCCTTGGGAGCCTGGAGTCGATCCGATACCTGAAACTCACAAACCAAAAGAAACCGTGAAGCTTGCCAAGGAAAAATCAAAAATTCTGCATGTGCTGTTTCAAAATGTTTTGACATGTATCTCGGTTTTTGCTTGAATAAACATGATCATGTACTGAAAAATAAATGATAATATGACTTGATTGAGGTTTGAAAGAATCTAGACATGCCTGGTTTCGTTTGAAATAGGAACGAGCGAAACCACAACGACGCGGCACGGAGGAGGTGGAGCGCTACTCTTGTTCTTTCTAGTTCTCGATTTTCCTCCCTTGCTTCCTACTGAATTCCCATGGTTTTTCTAATGAAAAATTCTCTGAATTTCGTGAATGAGGGAGGGGGAATGATGGTTAGGAGAGTGAGGGGGAGATCCAATAATAAAGGGGTTCAATGTATGACCAAGTCTCCCTTTTTTTTGAATTTTGAATGGTTGTTTGATATCAAGTCTATGTTGGGTGTTTCTAGAATGGTGATGGCCGATTTTTACATGCTATACTAGGATAGGATAATGCTAATTAGATCATTAAATGGTGCTAGAAAGATCAAAGAATTATCTTCCTAATTAAATACAAGAAAGGGTCAAAGGTGGCAAGGCAAATGCATTGTTTAATAGTCTAAGGGGGTAGCCGAAATTCACTAAATGAAAGGAAGGGAAAAATAATTATCTAGTGAATTAATAACCCTTAAAAACTTTACTAATCCTTTAATTAATTTGGTGAGCTAACCCCTTAATTATGCAAATTAAATGAGCTTATTTTCTACTCACCTCAAGTAACTTAAATTAAATCCTCAAACCTTCTTATTAACTTAAATGAACTTACTTGCTAGCTAAATTAACTTCTGGAAATATTTCTCAAATCTTAAATTCTATCTCAAAACTCCAACTCCGGTCCGGCCTCACTGAAATAACTGAAATGCTAAAAATCAAACTACTGAACTGAAATAATAAAATAATTAACTTCAAAGAAATGCATTTAAAATAATCATGCAATGAAGTCAATTAAATTTAAAAATCTAGAATGATGCATGGCTTATACGTAGACTGATTTACGGGTTCTACAATCCTTTCCCCCTTAAAAGAAATTTCGTCCTCGAAATTAGAACTCACCGAATAACTCGGGGTAACGCTCTCTCATCTCCGGCTGAGACTCCCACGTAGCTTCCTCCTCTGAATGGTTGAGCCATTTGACTTTGACTCGCTTAACCAACTTGTTCCGAAGTTTCTTCTCCTGCCGGTCTAGGATCTGCACCGGTCTCTCCTCATAAGATAAGTTCGGAGTAAGCTGCAACGGCTCAAAGTTCAGCACATGTGAAGGGTTCGCCATGTACTTTCTCAGCATGGAGACGTGAAAGACATTGTGTACTCCGGCCAGATTCGGCGGAAGAGCCACACGATAAGCTAGCGTCCCAACTCTGTCAAAGATCTCAAACGGTCCAATGAATCTCGGACTGAGCTTCCCTTTCTTGCCAAACCTCATGACACCCTTCATAGGTGCCACTTTCACAAAGACATGATCGCCCACTGCAAACTCTAAGTCTCTCCTCCGCTGATCGGCATAACTCTTCTGTCGGCTCTGAGCAGTCCTCATCCTATCACGGATCTTGACTACTACCTCTGCTGCCTGCTGGACAATCTCTGGACCCAACTCTGCTCTCTCTCCTACTTCATTCCAATGAACAGGAGATCTGCACTTGCGGCCATACAGTGCCTCATACGGAGCCATACCAATAGAAGACTGGAAGCTGTTGTTATAGGTGAACTCAACCAATGGTAAGTTCGACTCCCAACTCCCTGAGAAATCAATGATGCAAGCGCGAAGAAGATCCTCCAAAATCTGAATAACTCGCTCCGACTGCCCATCAGTCTGCGGATGGAAAGATGTGCTAAACAACAACTTCGTACCCAAAGTCGAATGCAAACTCTTCCAAAATGAGGAAGTGAATCTGGGATCTCTGTCGGATACGATCGAAACTGGAATACCATGGAGTCGGACTATCTCTCGGATATACAGCTCTGCATACTGAATCATGGTGAAAGTCGTCTTAATAGGCAAGAAGTGCGCTGATTTGGTAAGACGATCTACAATCACCCAAATAGCATTCGATCCCCTGGCTGACTTCGGCAATCCGGTCACAAAATCCATGGTAACATTCTCCCACTTCCACTTGGGAATAGGGAGAGGCTTGAGCAAACCTGCTGGTCTCTGATGCTCGGCCTTCACTAACTGGCAAGTCAGGCACTCAGATACAAAACGCCTGATGTCCTTCTTCATCCCTGGCCACCAATACAATAGCTGCAGATCTTTGTACATCTTCGTACTCCCAGGGTGAATGGAGTACGGGGACGTATGGGCCTCTGATAAGATGTCTGCTCGGATAGAATCACTGCTAGGAACCCATATCCTATCTCGGTATCTCACAATACCGTCGCTGACTGAATACAAAACACTGCCCTTGGCTTCATCTCTCTTCTTCCACTGTGCCAACTGCTCATCTGCGGCCTGACCACTGCGAATACGGTCCAAAAGGGAAGACTGAATGGTCAAGGTAGATAGACGAGGAACTCTACCTCGAGGGTAAGTCTCAAGATCAAACCTCTGCATCTCAATCTGAAGAGGTTTCTGAATCGTCAAATGAGCCATCACTGCGACTTTTCTGCTCAAAGCATCCGCGACTACATTAGCTTTGCCCGGGTGGTAGCTAATGTCACAATCGTAGTTTTTCACAAGCTCCAACCAACGCCTCTGACGCATGTTCAGCTCCTTCTGCGTGAAGAAATACTTGAGGCTCTTGTGGTCGGTAAAGATCTGACACTTCTCTCCATACAGATAGTGCCTCCAAATCTTCAAAGCAAAAACTACGGCCGCTAACTCCAGATCATGGGTAGAGTAATTCTTCTCATGGATTTTCAGCTGTCGAGAAGCATACGCTATCACTCTCCCATGCTGCATCAAAACTGCACCTAAACCAAGCTTCGAAGCATCGGTATACAGAACAAACTCACCAGATCCTGACGGTACAGCCAAAACGGGTGCTGAGATAAGAGCTTGCTTCAAAGTATCGAAGCTCTTCTGACACTCCTCGCTCCACACAAACTTCACATTTTTCTTGGTCAGTGCTGTGAGTGGAACGGCAATGGATGAGAATCCCTGAATGAACTTCCTGTAATATCATGCCAACCCAAGAAAACTGCGGATCTCGAATGCATTCTGAGGCACAACCTAATCTCTGACTGCTGCAACTTTTGCGGGGTCTACCTCAATACCACTGCTGGAGACAAAATGGCCCAAGAACGCCACCTTCTCTAACCAGAATTCGCATTTACTGAACTTTGCGAATAATTTGTGCTTCTGCAATGTCTGCAACACTGTGGTCAGATGTCTGCTGTGCTCCTCCCGACTCTTGGAGTAGACGAGAATGTCATCTATGAACACTATCACAAACTGGTCGAGGTATGGCTGAAATACGCGATTCATGAGATCCATGAAGATCGCTGGCGCATTCGTCAGTCCGAACGGCATCACAAGGAACTCGTAGTGGCCATAACGAGTCCTAAAAGCAGTCTTCGAGACATCAGCATCTCTCACCCTCAACTGGTGATAACCGGAAAGCAGATCTATCTTGGAGAAAATCGAAGCTCCCTGCAACTGGTCAAACAGATCCTCAATCCTCGGCAGTGGGTATTTATTCTTCACTGTAACCCTGTTCAACTCCCGATAGTCAATGCAAAGCCTCATCGAGCCATCCTTCTTTTTCACAAATAAGACCGGCGCGCCCCATGGAGAAAAGCTCGGGCGAATGAACTCCTTGTCGAGAAGTTCCTGAATCTGCTTCTTAAGCTCTGCCATCTCTGTCGGTGCTAATCGGTACGGCGCTTTGGATATCGGAGCCGTACCTGGCATAAGCTCAATGGAAAACTCCACCTCTCTCTCGGGTGGCATACCAGAGACGTCTTCGGGAAAAACGTCTAAGAAATCTCTGACAATCGGAACATTTGAGGCTGACTGGCTGGGTTCCTCGGGGACAGATAAAAAGGTCGCTAGAAATGCCCGACACCCTCTATGCATGAGCTTCCTAGCCTGAACATATGGAATAATGCGCGGTAAAGGAAAGTACATGTCCGGCTCAAATAAGAATTGCTCCATCCCAGGCGGTCAGACAAGAACAGATCTCCGCTGGAAGTCTATCAACACTCTGTTCCTCAATAGCCAGTCCATCCCTAAGATGATGTCAAATTCCGGCATCGGTAGCACAATCAGATCTGCATAAACAAGATTACCGTGCAGCTCAAGGTCTATATCTCGTATAACATTGGTGGCTGCCATCTCCTCGCCTGACGGCAACACTACTGAAAAGGCTGTATCTAGACCAATGGTCTGGATCTTGAGAAAGTTTGCAAAGACCTCCGAAATAAACGAGTGAGTGGCCCCTGAATCTATTATCAAGGCCTTAGTAGCGGAACCGGATATAAAAATTCTCCCTGAAAGAGCGGAGCTCTAAGTTGAATCCAGTAGCTACAAGAACTAAACTTATAGACATGCTAAAGTCAAAGTTCTTCTAACTTAAATCCCCAAACTAATACTGAGTAGAGCATGCAATCCTATCACAGTTCTAAGTTCAATCTTAATCCTTATTCCCAAAACACGAAAGTGCAAATAATAACTTAAAGTTTAAAGGTACCTGTCAACAACATAGTCTCCGGGTTGGTTTCCGCGGCATGGAGAGCAAAAACTCTGCCTTGGGTAGGCAGATTCCTCTGAGGACATTGCAGCAACATGTGGTCTGGACTGCCACACTTAAAACACTTTCCTGAGCCAGCCATACATGCTCCAGGATGGCGACGTGAGCACCTGGGACAGACTGGGTGCTCCTGAGTCCTCGGGGCTGGGCGTCCCCGCTGCTGCTGCTGCTGGCCTCGGTTCCTGGGCGGTCCATGGAAAGGCCTCTTATTCTGCTGCTGATGCTGATGAGGAGGAGGGCGGTGCGGTGCCTGGACTAGGCACTTGCCCTGGCGATCCCTCTCGATATCCCGCAGATCCTGCTCTGCGGCTAAGGCCTTGGAGACGGCAATCTCATAAGTAGCAGGGTCAGATACCCTAACATCCCGGCGTAAGATCGGCTGTAAACCCACCAGGAAGTGCATCAGCTTGGCTCTGGCATCATTCGCGATCAGGGGCACAAAGTAACAGCCCCTCTCGAACTTACAGATAAACTCCGTAACCGTCATATCCCCCTGTCTCAGACTCATGAACTCGGTGGTCAGCCTGGTGCGAACCTCCTCAGCAAAATACTTGGAGTAGAAAACTTCCGTAAAGCGGGTCCATGAAAGTGTAGCCAAAGTCAAGGCTACCGAAGCTCCTTCCCACCATAAGCAGGCGTCTCCAGTGAACAGGTAGGTGGCACATCGGACTCGGTCTGCGTCCCCCAGCTCCATAAACTCAAAGATGACCTCGAGGGATTTGATCCATCCCTCGGCAACCATGGGGTCAGATGTCCCAGAGAATTCCTTCGGGCGCATCTTCATGAATCGCTCATAAACAGTCTCGGGCCCTGTCGGCCTGGCTGCGGCTGTGGCTACGGCTGCGGCATTGTCCCCCGCAAACTGTGCGAAGAACTGTGCCATCCCAGCTAACATCTGGACACTCATGTCCGGTGGGGGCGGTGGAGGAAGTGGTAGGTCTCCCTCCGGTCTACGCTCCTCCCTGTCCTCTCGACGTGGCTCCTCCTCTCTGTTGCGCTCTAAAATGCGTCTAGGGGGCATACTGTTCCAACATAACCCATACGTAACTAACATGCATAATTTCATAATTTGTTTTAAATGAACACTGAAGTACTGAAAATCTGGAAGCATGCTGACAAAATTAATTCATGCTTTAACTAAAATGCTGAACAAAATGCGGAACTGGAAAAACTTACAGACCGAAGACGTGGCTTCGTGAGCTTCTCGCGGTCAGTAGTAGTGAAACCCTATACAGAACCACCGCTCTGATACCAAATGTAAAGGCCCTAGAACTTCTTGCTTGAATATTTGCGGAAAATTAAAAATTTTCTTTTTAAAAGAACTTAAGTGGCCTCATTCATAAAATCACTGGTGAATCAAGTTCAATATTTCAAAATATTGCAGCGGAAGAAAATAAAGTTTGCCAAAAATCACAATTTAAAAATATCCAACGACTGATAAAATGTTTGCGGAATAAAATAACAACTGCTGCTCTGAGGTCCCCGGGTGCCACTACTGCCGACCCAAGCTGGCTCACTGGTCCCCGCCCTCGGCCCTGGCCTCATCAGTACCTACAACAATCAAGTCTAGTGAGCCTAAAGACTCAGCATGCATATATCGCAGGTAACGAGTAAAAATCTGAATTAAAATATGCATGAGTTAACATATCCTGTCCTGAGGCATTAACATATCCTGTCCTGAGGCATGCTGAAAATAGACTGTACTGAGCAATTATAATACGTGCATAACTGAACTGATAATCACAGTAAGAAAAATGTTTGCTCCTTGGAGCCTGTACTGAAATAACTGGTAAAATTTTCTGTTAAGATTATGTTTTACGCCTGTGGCCCCTGCACTAAGCTGAACTGATCGGTAACTGGCTACCGGGGAGGCTGAAACTGAACTGAGCTGGCCGGTCACTGGCAACCGGGTGGTACCATACTGAACTGATCGGTCACTGGCGACCGTATAAAATAACACTCCCACATAGTGAATGAACCACAAGCCATATCGCATAAATCTCAAAAATAATCATTTTCTATTTAATGCACGTAAAATAATTAACTGGCATAATGAAAATTCCTGTAACTTTACCAACTGGATTGGATTGGATCGTCCCCAGGCTCGCTGCAACCTAACTGTGCTATGAAAAATATGCAATAGCTTAAACTTGACCAACTATGTAATTTATGTTCAAAAGATGCGACTATAACGCCTAATGACTTCGCATTTAATCATCACTCCGAGCCAACCTGAACCGACACCGAACCGACGTATAGTCATGATTAAAATACGCTGAAAAATCATAAAATAATGCTCCTAAAATGATAGGGTCGAAATCTAGGTGGAATGGAGGCCAAAACACGAAACGCTCTTTCGAGAGTTAATTTGGCATATCGCACCGTAAATTCTCGTACGACCTAAAAAATGATCCGAATGACAAACGGTCAAAAACATGACCTTTCTAACTCAATGGGACACTTTCCAGTCCAAGGCCATAGGCTAAAAGCCGACCGAGAACTCGAACGAGTCTCCGAATCGACACAGCAACTTGCTGTAAAATTCCAGCAACTGTACAATCGTGTATCTTGTGTTGTTTTCGAGACTACCGGCCATTGGGGCGTGAACCACCGACTATAGACTCTTACCAACATCCCAAGGAATGATTCGAACCATGGCTAGGGGCCCTAGGCCAGCCACAATCCGCGTCACACCAAAACTCAACCGAAACTCCAACCAAGAACCAACGTGCATGCGTGTGTAGTGTTTTGCCTAGATCGATGTCTTGCGTCGTTCCAGTGGCCATTTGATTGACCATGGCCCGATCTAGACATCTAGGAGCATGATATGAACCGTGGCTAAGGGCCATAGGCCAACCAAGATCCATACCAAGCAACAAAAGAAACGAAACCATATGCTGAAAAAAATGGAAGGGGCCGAAGGGATATAGGGGTTGTTCTTGATGTTTTGATTAAAAACCGAGGAGCCATGGACCAAGCCACCAAAAGGGCAACTTAGTCATGTCTTAGACATGCTAGGGAAGTGATCTATCCATGGCTATAGGCCCTTGGGGCAGCCAAGATCAGATCCTTCCTCCTTGACAACCAAACTGAATTTTCGAACTCAAAAAGGGACACAAATGGTGTTGCTGTCATTTCTTGCTTTCCAGCGAGCATGGGCTGAAACCGATGGACAGATGTGGTCATAATGCATCCTATTACATGTATATAAGTCTCCTTGGGAGCCTGGAGTCGATCCGATACCTGAAACTCACAAACCAAAAGAAACCGTGAAGCTTCCAAGGAAAAATCGAAAATTCTGCATGTGCTGTTTCAAAATGTTTTGACATGTATCTCGGTTTTTTCTTGAATAAACATGATCATGTACTGAAAAATAAATGATAATATGACTTGATTGAGGTTTGAAAGAATCTAGACATGCCTGGTTTCGTTTGAAATAGAAACGAGCGAAACCACAACGACGCGGAACGGAGGAGGTGGAGCGCTACTCTTGTTCTTTCTAGTTTTCGATTTTCCTCCCTTGCTTCCTACTGAATTCCCACGGTTTTTCTACTGAAAAATTCTCTGAATTTCGTGAATGAGGGAGGGGGAATGATGGTTAGGAGAGTGAGGGGGAGATCCAATAATAAAGGGGTTCAATGTATGACCAAGTCTCCTTTTTTTTTGAATTTTGAATGGTTGTTTGATATCAAGTCTATGTTGGGTGTTTCTAGAATGGTGATGACCGATTTTTACATGCTAGACTAGGATAGGATAATGCTAATTAGATCATTAAATGGTGCTAGAAAGATCAAAGAATTATCTTCCTAATTAAATACAAGAAAGGGTCAAAGGTGGCAAGGCAAATGCATTGTTTAATACTCTAAGTGGGTGGCCGAAATTCACTAAATAAAAGGAAGGGAAAAATAATTATCTAGTGAATTAATAAACCTTAAAAACTTTACTAATCCTTTAATTAATTTGGTGAGCTAACCCCTTAATTATGCAACTTAAATGAGCTTATTTTCTACTCACCTCAAGTAACTTAAATTAAATCCTCAAACCTTCTTATTAACTTAAATGAACTTACTTGCTAGCTAAATTAACTTGTGGAAATATTTCTCAAATCTTAAATTCTATCTCAAAACTCCAACTCCGGTCCGGCCTCACTGAAATAACTGAAATGCTAAAAATCAAACTACTGAACTGAAATAATAAAATAATTAACTTCAAAGAAATGTATTTAAAATAATCATGCAATGAAGTCAATTAAATTTAAAAATCTAGAATGATGCATGGCTTATACGTAGACTGATTTACGGGTTCTACAGAAATTATATTAGATTGTTTGAATGAGCAGGACATGAACTTCATGGTTGAAAAACTCAATTTGGCAATCTGATTAAGTATGCATCATATTATAATTTATCTTGTCAAATTTTATGTTTTATGGTGGTGAGACAAGTGTATGTAACAGATTATGATGAAATGTGGTTTGTTATATGTAAGCTATGTGAATTTTAAAATGTTAGAGATAACTATTTATCTTATTATAATAATATGTTTTTTTGAATTGTAGATGAGCCAGAGACATCTTTTTTCATTCAAAGAGTGACTATTGGGCAAGAGGTGATCGGGAACCATTCACATATCCTCTAACAAATCTTGGTATGTTTTCTTGTAAATCCAAATTGTAGTATGTTTTTTTATTATCAATATTTAATTTTTAAATCATAGATAACATGGTCAAAGAAGCAATTTTTGTCACTTGAGACTTGAATGAATGAGTGAGTCGTGAGCAAGATGTGGTCATTGACAATGTCAATGAAGTAGAACTTAATGAACGAGATGTTGTGTGCGATCCACCTAACAATACCACTCATCATTGTATTCTTGATTTTCAATTTTTAATTTAATTATTTACGTATTTTATTTAGCTTGATTAATTCACTGAATCGTAGATGATCCACCGTCCAACAAATGACAACAATTTGGAAAACTGATTATTTTCTACACACGGTCCAAGAAAAAGAATAATAATATGTTTAAGTGTTTGTAAAGTATATATTTGAAACAATTGTTTATTTGATTATGATACAATACTTTATTTTAGTTGTAGGTGAGTCACAAAAGACTTTTATCGCTGAATGTGGTTGTGAAAAAGCTGTATATGCTAGCTTAGTTGGTGCTGAGCAAAATGTGATCACAAAACCTGACATGAACTTAAGTGTGAATGAAGTAGTTGTTACTAGGGGTGGGTACGGTACGGTATATCGTACCGAACTACGGTACCGTATACCGTATCGAAAATATCGGTACCGAATTTTTCCATACCGATACCGATACCGAAAATTCGGTATACCAAACATTCGGTATACCGAATTTTCGGTATGGAAAAATTTCATACCGGTACCGTACCGACACCGAAAATTTTGCCGGTATACCGACATTTTTTCGGTATACCGGACTTAAATTTAAAAAAAAATAATAATAAAAAATTATTTTCGGTATTTCGGTATATACCGAAATACCGAAAAAAAAAATATTTCATACCGATACCGATACCGAAAATTTCGGTACGGTATAAATGTTCGGTATACCGATTTTTTCGGTAAGTTCGGTATTTTTTCGGTACGGTATTTCGGTATTTCGGTATTTTTTCCCACCCCTAGTTGTTACTACTACGAAGATTTCATTCGACAGGACACATCACCAGCCCTCACAGTTGCTGGTGATGTAGCAGCTATGTTTGCTAATGACAAGTCATTACCACATGAAATCAAGCCATCCATCGTAATTCAAAAGTGCATGTGTTTTACTTTATTCTATTTTTTTTGGAATTATGATTTCACGATATGCAATAGTATCTGAAACACCTGCTTTCCATATGTAGATGCTGGAAAGAGTATGAAATCTCAATTTTGCAGCTCTCCATACATATAGATACCCGAGACACCTGCTTTGATAGCACTTGGTTATACCGGTCCTTACAATGGTTCATTTGAACTAGTGCAATGTGTTTCCATTAAGAAAGTATTGCCTACTGTTACTAAAGAAATAGGTAGACTACATGATCTATTTAAAGCAGGTGTGTATGGATCATATGACAAGTCGTGGTTTACGGACCTTCTTAATCCGAGGCACAGGCTCAATCAAAAAGTGTGTAGGATTTTGTGTTTTATTTATGTTCTAATCATAATATTATATATATAATATGCTTCCATCATGTGCGTCACATACAAGAAAGCATGTATGGACTATCTGTGTTGCAGAAGACATACCCACATTTGGTAAAACAGAAAATTACCATAATGGATCCATATTTTTCTCAAGATATAGGCTTCGCATATCATAATGCTCCTGTTGATTTCAAAAATAGCAAGTAGAAGAATTTATTTAGTTATGTTGATGGATATTGTCGTCGTTGGAGTTCAATACCACAGTCAAATGCATATTCAATATTAATTCCATTAAATTTGCCTAGACATTGAGTAGCATTTGTAGTGAATATCAAAGATGAAACCATTACTATATATGATTGTAACCATAGCTGCTACACATATGTTGAAATAGATGTTTATATTCAGCCGGTAGAATATGTGGTTAAACATTTTATACATTGTTGCAAAATCAAGATTTCCGATATTTGGACAATCACATGACCCAAATATTTTCCGCAAAATGCCACTATGTATGTTTTTCAATTTTTGGATTTGTCTTTAAAAAAAACAATCTACTATATAAATTTGATCTCAATACATTTTTATGAGTTTAAAATAATTTATTTTATAGTTTTGATTGCGGTGCATGGATGATCAAGACATTCAGATAGAGCTGTCTCAGCAGTCTCCATATTCTTTGAATGATAAGATTGTGAATTCATATAGAAAATATTTAGCAATATCTGTATGGTATGGTGAATGGATTTCATAAAAATATGCAATGATTTTGTGAATTGTGATAATCTCTTGAATTGATGTTGATGTGACGGTCTCTCAAATGTATGTTATAGATTTGAAATAATTTTATCGATGTGATTGTACGGATGAATGATGTTATTTTTTATGAATGATTTTGTGTATGTATTGGACCAACTAAAATGTATGGATACTCATTACATCGACTGAAATATATTGTATAACACACTGAATCGACTGATTGAACACATGTGAATGTCACAAATGGTTGCCAGTGTACCTATTGGAAAAATGGACATGTTGATAAAGATTTGTGCTTAAATGTATGAAAATGAGGGATTCTTTGGTGTGAAATATGTATCAAGGGGTTTGGGATGGCATTTGGGTGAGTGATGGTTTCTTAGAAAATTCATTTGCATGCTTGATCATCTTGTTTTGTATGACAAAAATTCATTTGTGACATTCCCATCTGTTGAGGGATTCTTTGGTATGAAATATGTATATAGAATCTTGTACATCTTATTCAGGATAAGAAAATTCAACTTGTGTATTCTGTATTGTACACAATTTAAGCTCATCAACACGATTATCTTCATTCACAACAAATTCATCCTCAATTATTTCAGTTACCACATTATCAATCTTTGCTATTTCATCCACCATATTTGCATGCTCATTCATTTTGTTTTCTAAGTCATTCTAAAAAAATATCACATCAAAATATTCATCATATGTTCTCTCATTAAAACCATATACTTCAGTTGCATAGTTGTCAACCCTCTCATCATTAAGATCTCTGCAAATTTCAACATCTCTAGCATTGTCATTTTTTCATAATTGATTCTGAAGCCACTGGTTTTGATCATTTCATTATGAAGCAAAGGTCTAACATTTGAAATGCCAAAAGATAGATATGTTGTCAATGTTCGTGAGCTTTTTATATATATTGGTCTTCGATTACATACATCATGTAAACTCCCGAAAATTTAAAGGTCCACGTGAACCACATGCATACAAGTTATTAAATTTCTTTGGTATTTTATTAAATTTTTTTTAAAGCATTAAATGCATGTTTATTTTATTAATTATGTGTTTAATTATTTTTATGCATTTTATGCATAATTCATGCATGATAGTAATTATTTCATGAAATTTTAAAATGTCATGCATTAGAGTTTCTAGATGCATTTCACGCTCGAACGAGGAACGGAGACCGGAGAATTTTCAAGAAATTATTTTAAATATACAATTTATTTTATAAATTAAGTTGAGGTATTTTAAGTGTATTTTTCAAAAATGGGATTTTATTGGGTATTTTTACCCGCAAGATTTTATTTTTAACGGTACGCAAATTCTATCGAATCGGGGGACGTTTTGAGGTTTCGGCTAATGTTTTCAAAATCTTTTCAACACGAAATATTTTTCGGGAGTGCGTTTGGATTTAATGGGCCTACTTTTGGACCTTTTGGGCTTAAAACCCTTTTATAAATCTTTAAAATAAAATTGTGGTCCATTAACTTAAGATTATCTATATAATTAGCACCTAAACACCATTTACCCTAAACCTAAAACATGTATCAGCCGCCCACCTCCTCCAATTGGCCATCTCCTTCGTGAGTTGCAGCATCAAAGATTTCGGTGCTTCTTTTTCCACCAAGCTCAATTCTTTCCACGTCCCGTGTTCCTCCGAACGTTTGTGCACCTAGCATCATAAGGCACGCTTGTTACTGCATCATGCACGTCATATTAATGCTGTGTGTGCACTTCTTCACGAAAACTTTCGATCCAACCAAGGGTGTTTGAGATTTTCAGGTTTCGTGTGAACATTTCATTTTTTGTGTGCGTCAACTCTCACTGTTTCTTGTTGCTGTGCAAGGGGACTGTCGGTTGCTGTTGTGAAGGGCCGAGACATGTCATGGTATGTAGAGAAATAGGGCTGGAGTCGGTTTTGGTTGGAACTTGGGTAGATCGGGCGTGATGTCCCATTTCAGTTCGGTTTTGGGGTAGGGTGCGTGCAAGGGTCCATCCAGCAGTGTAAGGGCTCAACCGTGCCATGAATAAGACTCTGATGGGTCTGGGACAGGGCCTGGAAGGGCTCGGAACCTGCTGGAACAGCCCCAAGCGCGAACCGTGCGGTGTTAGTGAAAAGAGTCGCGGCGGTACTCCTTGGTGTCTAGCGGTCGTGGGCTTTGTACAGCCTGCATGGGGCTGGAGCCGTGTGTCTTGTGTGTCAAGTAGGGTCCCAAGGTGGTCAAGGGGAGATCGGTTCAAGGCTGGTACGTTGAGTTTGGGTGGTGGCTTGAGTTTTTGGGAAAAGAGTGCACCAAGGGGGGTAATTGAGGGAAGGGGCCGAGAGTTAGGGGAATTACTGGAAATTTTCAGCCGGGTGTTAGGGGGATAATGACATGGTTTTAGGAACATTTTAGTGTTTTTAAGGTATGGTAAAAAGTTGGGAAAATTTTGATTAAGTTTCGAGTCGTTTCGGGTTAAAACCGGGACACCGGTCCAAGTTTTAAAACGAATAGGTTAAGACGTTTAAGAATGCTTTTAAATATGTTTTGGGATGTTTTAAGGAATTTGGTATGCTTTGGGTCAATTTTAGAGGTCCAGGGGTGAAATGATAATTTTTGGGTTTCCAGGGGCAAAATGGTCATTTTGCACTCGGGGTGAGATTTTGGTCCTGGCAGCGCCCTGAGCACAAATTATAATGTTTTAAATGATTATGCATCATGTTTACGATTTTTATGCTATTATGATAATTATGATGCATGCTTGGTTTAAAGGAAAAATTATGTATATGCATGATTTTATTAAGTGATGAATATGATGACACATTTTGAAGGAAGTGATTTAGTTGTGACTGACACGATGACACGATGATATGATTGGAGATATCGTGAGGGAAAAGGCCCCAGAGGGAGCCCGTTTACGGGAGAAGGCCCCAGAGGGAGCCCGACGATCGTATTTCCATTGACATGATATGATGACATGATAGGCTCGGGCTCAGTTGACGGGTGAGAGTGTCGCTGATGTCCCCCGCCGCTGGGTACCGCGGTTACACGTAGATGGATCCATCGACTGACATGATGACGTGATGATACGAAAGTCACAACTAATGAACGGAATTCAAATTAAGATTTTAACATGTATATGGTGATACGATAATACATGCTATTACCATGTTTTGACAGGTCACAGCTACGCATATGATATGATAACATGATGAGACATGTTTTGACACGTTACGATTTTACACGACACGCTTATGTTCATGTTTTTAAGCTCATGAAACGTATTTTGATTATGCTATTTTTCACTGCTGTGTGCTACGTATATGTACTTGTTATTACTGGTACAGGTGTGTTGAGTCTTTAGACTCACTAGGCGTGTGTGATGCAGGTGAGCATTTTGATCAAGGGACCTGAGGTGCCGAAGACTGAGTAGGCAGGCGGGATGCGCGGTGACACGACCCGAGGACCATTATTTTTCCGCATATTGATTCACGTCTTTTGAGAGGAGTTGCACATTTTTATATGTTGATGATATTACGATTTTTATACGTTACGCTTTCGATGATTTTGGATGACGTTAGTTATTTTTAAATTGCGTTATTCTTGTTGGCAAATAAATACGATTACTTTAAATGTTATTTTGTAATTGCGAGCTTAAAAAAAAAAAATATTTCCGCACTTTTAAAACGGTAGACGTTTCACATCAAATTTTGGCAAGTAGCTTAGCTTCAATACCATATTATGCCTATCCAAATAAAGTGTCTCAAAAATTGCATCTTCAACATCTTCAATGATTACATTACTCTCATCAATAGATAGTGTGCCAACCAGAATTACTTCCATCACACTATGAATATTTATGATCATCGTCAGCCATCCACTCACAATCAAAATTAATTAAGATTTGAATAATATCTCCGTCCACACAATTTGTAAAAAAATAAGTATAAATAATGAATTTAAGGGAGTTGGAAATATACAAATTGACATATTTAAATTAATTTATTAAATTACATAAATACATGTAATATGTGACAAAAAATAATTACTTTTATGACATGCACAACTTACTAAACGAAATAAAATACTGATCCCTCCTCTTCCCCTAAATCTTCCTTGAAAATACATGTGAACAGTAACCGACTGCAATATATGAGTTAGTCTACAGAAAATTAGTCGACTGACTGAATACTATTAGCCGACTGCAATATATGATTTAACTTACTGAAAATTGACAGAATGACAGAATGATATTAACCGACTGCAATATATTGCTTATCTGACCGAAATAAATATTTTAACAAACTGAATGACAAATCAAATTACTTGAGTAGATGATAATCAACACACATGATAACATAGAAGGTCAAATGAAATATCTTATATTGCTCTTCCAATAATAACGTGAAAAAAAAAAACATATTAGCTAAGTTCGGTATACGTACACTTTACTGAGTGATATTAACTTAAATCAATATCTTGTAATTGGCCTTCCTTTTGGAACCAACCACGTTACCACCATATCCTTCATTTCAGTGGCGCCATACTCAGTTGGTCTCCCTGAAGAGAGAAATGGTTGTATCAGCGTCTGGTGTTTATTCTAGTGTTTGCTTCTTTAGAGGAGGAGGACTGAGCCCCAATTCAGCCCCGAAGAACCGTCGCCCGATGGTTTCGAGATGCTGTAATGCCAGCCTGATCACGAATCCTGATTCTTTCGAGGTTGGAAGGTTGATTGGCAGCTATGGATTCCTTAATGTATCCAGGTTTTCAACTGATTCATCCTGTTTTCATAATCATTTTTGCTGTTGTTATCGTCAGCCAATTTATGGATTCCTTAATGTAACCAGGTTTGTCAACTGATTCATCCTGTTATCCTAATCATTTTTTCTGTTGTTATCGTCAATTGTTACCACTACTGTATCGATCTACAGAAATCAACAACATTTTGAAAATTATTCGGTACTGTTGAGAAGGGATCGGATTGATTAGAAATGAATATATGTACTTTTTGAAGCATTTACTCAAGAGTTTTCCTCAAAATCAGTTACTCGGGTGGTTTGCAATCTCCGATGAACCTGGAATTTTCTGCCCCTGATGCGGGAAAATTGAGAGTTCAAGATATTGGGGAAGGGGATGTGAAGATCAGGTGCTGACAATAGTTTTTTATTTTGTGTTTCTTCTGCATGAACATGAATGTGATTTAACAAAATGCTTGCCGCTTATAGAGCATGTGACAGCTATTTGCAGGCTTTATGAAGGAAGAATAGTTCAAGGTTCGCTTAGACGAACTCCTGTTATTTTTAAGGTGATTTGTTTATTCACTAAATATTGACATCAGTATTTAGGCCATGCTTCCCTGTTAATATTTTGGGATATGATGACATATGGGAGTGTGAGCTCAACGAAAAATTCGTGCAAAATTGCACTGTCACATTATAGATTCTAGGCACTGTTTCCTCTAATTTCTCGGACCAAGCTGACGCGAAGATGTCATGAAGGTATATCCTGGAAAACAAGTTGGTGGAATCGAGTCTGACTTGATGGCTGCCAATGAGCTGAGTGCCCATGCCTCCCTACAAGTAATTTTTGGTTCTTGTTTAAACATTGATCTGAATCCCACTCTCTGACGAATTTAAACTCTATGGACCTTCCTTTAACTACTTTATGACTTGCATGCAGGGCAGTTCTAACGCCGTAGTCTGCCAGAATATCCAGATGCTTCTGGGAGGGTTTGAGACAAAAACTGGTGAACAGGTCTCTATCCCTGATATTCAGCTGCCTGATGAACTGTTTTTTTGTGCTTATATTTGTAGAAACCTTATATATCCTATATTTTCGACAGTGGCTTGCTTTCCGGAATGATGGAAAGTACACTGCTGCCGACTATGCAAAAGTCACGAGTGAGAAGTTGTCCAAGGCTCGCGAACATGGAGATCAAAATTCTTGGAACCCTTACGCGAAAGATGAAATATTCAAGCGTAGAAGGAAATATGTTGCTAAACTTCTTCAGGGTGCTATGAGAGGCCTGGCCTACATGCACGACCGTGACAGATTGCACCAAAGTCTTGGACCTGTTTCTGTTGTTGTCAAGTATAGATCCAATATTTCAGTTGAACTGCTATTTTTTGTTCTTTCCAGAATTTATCTTTCTTCTCATCTGAACATTATGTAGCTGTCTGTTTTGCAAATGGTAGTACAATGGTTGAGAAAGAAGCTACTTATCTAGTTCCACAGCTTCGAGATCTTGCCTTTTCAGTTGATATAAGGTATGCATTAAAATATAGATTATTAAGTTAAGCACACATTGTATGCCTGTGGATTTTAGCCAGAATTTCAGGCCTTTTTACTTAGAACTAACTGGATTAGTCACCTTGTTTCTGTGGGATTTATCGGAGGAGAGAAATAGTTTTTCCCCAATATTTGTACCTAATTAGCAATCGCAATAGCCTAACATATAATGCGGATTTATGCATAATTGGTACTGGCTTGAAATTGTACATTCTCACAAGCCTTGGAATTTAGTCTCTTTTTAGTATTCAGCACCAGCACTTGAGGCAAAATCTAACTCTATTATCATTTTATATGTCTCGGAATTCAATTCCACCTATAGAAGTGATAGCCACCTAATACGGTTCTGCAACATGAAACTCGAGTGAGGACCGATACGGCACTTGTAAATATGAATGCATGAATTAAATCATATGCTTGTTTGCCTAATGTGTCGTAAGACTTGGAGAGGGTGCCAACAGAAAAGCTTGGAAACTAAATGTTTTGGATGGAGAATGTTACAGCATGAGACCATGGTGGATTTACTACATTTTAGTCACTGCCATCTTGTTCCAAAACCATAAGATTAGGTCGGCCTCACCTGCCAAGGCCAGAATGTTACATTCTTGACCTGGCACAATAAACACCTTAGCATGAACGAGGAAGTTCCAGATCAAAGGATTGGAGATTATTTCTCTCTTTAAGGATCTTGAGCCCAGAAATTGTACAGAGATAGGAGGATCCCTATTCTAATAATTTGTAGTCATTCAGATGGCCTATAATTTGGCTTAACCTAGTTCTAAGACGGAAAATTGTTACTTTCTAGGTATTCTGAGCTTGCTGAACGTTCGACGCTATCTGAAGGACTATGGAGAAGGGCGACTGCTGCTGCTGCTTTCACACCTTTGGAGAAACGAGCCTTTGGAATAGCAGATGACATGTACCTTGTTCTCCAATTACAGGGGACAAGCTATTTTTTTCTGAAAGATTTATCTAGACGCTGATACATCTTTGGCTCTTTACAGATACGAAGCTGGGCTTCTTTTTGCGTACTTAGCTTTTGTTCCATTTTGTGAAACAGGAGTCATGGACAGCCTTTCCTTGCGAGTAAGTCATGCATGCATTCGTGTTCTTTCTAAATTCAACAATTGGATTTTTTGTTCCTGTTTTAAAAATTCATGCAACAAATTTGCAGAGGCTTTTAGAGAACACATTCCGACTTGATATTGAAGCTATGAGAGAGTAAGTTGTGCACACGTTGTTTGCCTTGACATTTGGAAATGACATGTGAAATCACAAATATCTATGAATACAATGTTCAGTCTTTCTGAATGTGGACCATCTTCCACTTTATCATGGTGTTTTGAGTTCATGAAGAACACGCGGACCTAGAACCTGAAATTTTATATTTGTGAGGACTAGGACAATTTCTTTCACATACCTGTCTCGAGTAATGTGGCCTTTTTGAACTTACAAGTGCACCTTCAGTTCAACTCAATCTTCGTAATAGCTTTTTTCACTGGAAAATGAAACTAGGACCAACCCCGGAATGAAATAGAATCAAAAGCCTGCTGATTCTTGTTGCTTTCAAAATCCACCACATTATCATATTTCTCTCCACATATTCAAGTTCTGGACACTTCTCCTTGGTTGCATCAAGGCTTGTTTGCTTGCTCTTTCACAGATATTGTCTAGCCGATGACCGCTTGGTTGAAGCTGTTAAATTTCTAGATCTCGATGACCGCGCTGGTTGGGAGTTGCTTCAGGTTCATTTTACTGTTCTTCTGAAGACATGGAAGATATTACTATTGCTAGAATCATTAGAAGTTGATTTTGAAATCCTAGCGGTCGCTCATGTTTTTCAGTCTATAAATTGGTGCAGGCCATGCTAAATCAAGACTTTCGACAGAGGCCGATTGCAGAGGCTGTGTTGAACCACAGATTGATCACTGGTGCTCTTGTTCAGGGTATTGTTTGATCATTACTTCTCATTGTATTTTCGTTTTTGGAAAAATAGAGTATATTTTATCTACAATGTAGGCAACTCTTTAAAAAATTGTCTACAATATATGGAAAGTCCTATGAATTGAGAGATGAAATACAGCTTCCGGACTTTCTGTGTAACAAACTTCTAATGGTTTACATAAAAAAATTCTAATGTTTTAAGCAATGATAAAAAAAAATTGTGATGTTTTCCTCCATTTTCGTAAAATTTTCCAGTTTTATTACTTTTTAAAACAAATAGTATCAACCTCAGATGAGAGATTATCAAAACATCAAGTATTTGATAATTGATATGTGTTGGTCTCACATGTGATGATTTGAGATAATAATATGAAAATAAAGAATAAATTGGACACTGAGATTTTCGTAGAAAACCCCCAAAAAATTATTAGGATAAAAACAATGGGCAAGATGAAAATAATTACACTATAATATTTTATGATGTACAACCACTCACTGTGTTTCTAAATAAAACACTCTTAATATAGGAGAACAAACACATCACAAATATTACAGAACTAAGAACTCAAATGCTATAATATGAGAGAAACTCGATGAAGTGATGATTTCAGAATGAAAGGAGTGAGCTCTATTTATAGTGCTCTACGTCAGTGTGAAACCGTGCATCAACAGTTTCCTTCAATATTTAATATTCAACAAAGCCTGCCTACCAATTCAATTCTTTGTTTGTCACCAATAATTCCAACCCACATTTAATGACCTTTGCCGATATTTTTTCCATTTGGAAATTTGATTGTTAATCAAAAACATCTCAATATATCCTTTCAATCTTGTCATTATCTGATGTTTACGTTTTCCCTAGGCCACTTTGTTAGAGTGGTGCCCGTCGAGCCAAATGTTGACCAAAGGTTCATGTTTAAACTATATGTATAAACAATCTTTATTTTAACAAAATTTTAAATTATTGTTTTGGCACATCTTTATCTATATACCCATGCTAGATGCTTAGATAAAGTCCTTGAATATACAAATAGTAGAAAGAATATGAGATGCTCATATGATGAGTATCATGAAACTCATATTTTGAATACTGTATATTCTAAACAGATCCTAGTCGATTCAGCCGCCGTTAAGAAGGATAAATGCCGCTCGAGTTTGAGACTAGTATCTGCGATGTGAGTATCGTGTTTCATTGGTAAGGGACATTGTGATGACCGAGCATGCAGATAGGTGCTCCTTGTAGAGTGCACCGAACAGTCCTTTATAAAGGACTTTCCAAGTGGTTCTCACTTATCGAGTGGAAACATCCTAGTTTATGGTTGTACACCATTAGTCCTTATGACTCCGGACAACATTGTGACTCTATATGCTAGCATTGCACTTTGACTTGTTTACCGACTCATATGGGGTCATCAGGTGGCAAGGTTGGGTGTTTTGTCGAAACATATAAGAGTCGATGCATTGTAGTCGGGAATTCACCGTTTACCTTTGTGTATGGATATTCTATGTGATCTCATGTATATTTAGTTTGAAATTTCTGATCAGAATGGTTGTGGTAATTAAGAAAAGGGTTTCTTAGATTACACCATCGATGCAACTACGACATGACACATAGTATCGATTCTTTGACAGCTCTCGATATACCAATAGTTGTGGAATCGGTAGGGATATATGAGATAAATGGACCGTACTGTACGCTAACCATAATGGAATGGTTCTTGCAAACACTATCATTTGATACCTAGGGAATCATGTAAGCGATGCTGCTAGGCGTTTAACATGATTGGTTGGGTACTTTCAGACTTGAGTTCCGACGTTCTTATTATCAAGGAGTTGATAAATAAGAATGGAGTAACTGGGGTATGCTCGATTAAGGACATGTTTAGTTCGAATCACATTGAGATGTGAACCCACTGATAGTGTTATCATTGAACTATTGAGGGTTACACAAGTGCTAACTAGATCCCGTTTAGAAGAAAAATAATTCAATGTGTTGAACGACTTACAAAGGAGTTTATAAACGCAAAGAAAATAGAAGTATGACTTCTATAAGAGGATTATGAGGAATGTAACTTTTAATTTATGAAAGTGTTCCTAAATTAAAAGATGACTAAAATAAATAATGTATTTGAAAATTGTAATTTTCATTAACATTATTATGGACTAAATTAAATTAATTCAAGTGTTGAATTAATTAAACACTAGTGGTCCTAGTAAAGTCCAAATAATTAAATTAATTCAAGTGTTGAATTGATTAAATAACATTTCGTCTTGTAGAGCCCAATAGGAAATAATTATTCAACTAGTGGGCTTGAGTAAATTCAAGCAAAGTTTAATTGGTCTCAAATGTGTTTGATATATTTAAATAAAAGTCCACGAGCTTTGTAATTGTTACAAGCCCAAATAAATTGCATGCTTGGGAGGTGAATGGTTGGAGACAAGTTTTCAATAAATAAGGCATGAAATGCATATGCACTTTTTACCTTTTTTTCAAGCACCAAGAATTATTTTTGTCCTTTCTCTCCTCAAGCTTCAAGTGGCCAAAATTATTCTCCCATTTTTCTTAACATTTTGCTTCTTCATTTTCATTGATGATAGCATACTCTTTTCAAAGAAATATACTGTAATTTTTCTAGTACAAAATTAGAGTGGATTTTTCTTGTTAGTGGTGGACCTCTTTTGAAGGAAGAAGTCTATTTGAACAAGGAGTGCTCTTGGAAGCTTGTAGATTGTCTACCCTCAAGAGTTAAGTTGTTTACAACTTAGTTGGAGCCAAAACATCAATCCTTGTGATTGATAGGTACATTTCTAAACACAATATGTATGACATTTTTGTTTATTTGTATTTGCTACTCATCAAGTAAAGGGGGTGCTCGGTTTTTGCTATTAAATATATTTTTCTAAACTTTCGTTGCTCTTTCGGGCACCGTAATCTATCTTATTTCAAGTGGTATCATGAGCTAAGGTTACTTTATTGTGTAGCAAATACATGATATTATATTGAGTACAATCTCTAACCGCATGAGATAATCGTTACAACAAATCGAATGCCAAACATGGGCTATTTTTGGGGGCCATGTTGCTGCCCGAGGGGATGCCCATTTCGGGCAACAAGGGCAGCCCATGCCCGAAACAGCCCACTCATTTTATTTTTTTTAAAACAATTTTGTGAGTTGGCCGGAATCTGGCGACGGAGCTCCGGCAACGACGATGACGACTAGGGTTTTCAAAAGGGTTTTGGAATATCAAAGTATCATGACCTTAAGTTGTTGGGCCATTAGATGATTAACTTATTTTTTGAAATTTAAATGGACCAAAATATTTTTGGTGAAAAATGTCTTTTTGGGCCCTTAAGTTTAAATCTACAAAATTTGTATATATTTTCTCATAAAATAAATAATTGAAGTTGGACTTTAATAATTTATAGTAAATTGTGATTTACAAGAAATTCGATTATAAATAAATGAATTAGAAAGTAAACAAATGAGTTTGTTTACTTTGTTGATTTAGTTTATAATCGTGACGGTTAGCGATTGGATCAAGATATATAATATTGGATCAATTGATTATTGTGATAATTAATTGATGGTGTATGATATGTGATATTATGCATGAATGATGATCAAAATCCCTAAGCCCAATTTTCTAGGTGTATGTTAGCATATTTTTTATTGAATGATTGTAATAATTATCAATTTATAAGTGGACTTGGTTTATAGCTCGTTCCCACGCCGTGAGATGTGTCCCTATTTGTCATGGATATTTATTTGTAAATATTAGTATAGTGGAAGATCAACATTATAAGATGGTGGGCCTTGATGATTATGAAGATCGAAGACATGTAAATATTGGAAGCTTATGTAATTATGCATTTGCATCCCATGCATTCCCTAGGATTAGACATAGGCCCGTGTTAGGCTCACACGGGTCATTAGTGTTGGGGCGATTGATCATCTTTGTTAGGTTTACTGTTTATAATATAAGCATGATATATTATAAATAATGAGTATGTGTGTTATTATTATGATAATAACAAAGTTGCATGAATCCGGCAAACATACGATCAAACATGGCGAGATTTTAAACAAAATTAATGATGAAACCTTTCAAAATTAAAAATCCTCATTTTGAATAAGATTCAAAATTAATATCAAGCCCGAAAAGGAGAATTATAAAGGTGTTTATAATTTTCATATTTTCCATCGACAATGGATGCATGATGAACGCTATCCGTGCTCAGTGCTCGGCTCATATTATTGAGGGAGCCCTGGACACCGGAAATCTGTGACATCCATTGACATGGTGATGTGAACTACGTGGAACTCCCATGTTTTCGGCTCATATTATTGAGGAAACTCATGGCGACCGTCCATTAAGGTTCAACATCGATTGGTAAGGCTTGACATGTAAAGATGAACGACGTCATATTATTGGGTCCTAATCAAACGTGAGACAAAAGTTTACGTAAAGGGTTGCATGGAGATGCAATTGGAAACTACCTTTTAGGAATTATGATTGGCTAATATTATTCGGATCATAATTTGCTAATTGGACCTTACGTACCTACTGAGGAAAGGAGTTTCCCGTTTTCACCAGAGGGTAGTGAAAAAAATAGCATATACACTGACTGAGTCGTCCCCTATTGAGGCTCCGACTAGCTGCACTCCTGAGGAATTGCAGACTTACAAGGATTGGTGCGACCATGACTTGAAAGTCAAATGTTATATGCAAGCTTCTATGAATGATGAGCTACAGAGGCATTTTGAGGATGCAAAGAGTGCTGTTGACATTCATTTGCATCTCAAGGAGTTCTTTGGTGAGTAAACACGGCCTCTTAGGCATACTACCGTCAAGGAGCTAATCACTTTACGCATGCGAGATGGGGACTCGGTCCATGAGCATGGCCTATAGATGATTGGGCTTGTGGACAAGCTCGTTGGCATGGATCTTACGTTGCCATCGGAGTTGACCACAGACGTGTTGCTCTTGTCGCTGCCTAGCTAATTTTATCCTTTTGTGGTGAATTTCAACATGAACAAGATGGAGTCTACCCTTGAGAAGTTGGTGAATATGCTTGTTACCTTTGAGTCCACCATCAAGAAAGAGAAGTCGGTTCTTTACGTGGGACTTCATCTGGTACGAAGACCGGTCCACATGGGAAGGGAAAGAAGCATTCTTTCCAACGTCCCAAGAAGAATGTGCACTTGAAGAGGCAAGCTCTGAATCCCGCTGTGGCAACCATATCAGTCAAGGCTGACAAGACTGTTGATATCTGTCATCAGTGCAAGAAGTCTAGACATTGGAGACGTAACTGCAGAGAATATCTTGTCCAGAAAGGTTCTGGAAATGGTATGTTCTACATTGAAGTAAACATTTCAATTAACTCTACTTCTTGGGGATTGGATTGATGATAAAATAGAATCCTGGGTCGTGAACAGTGATTCGATTGATGATGAAGAAAGAGAATTCTTGGTTTGGGTATTAGATATCGACGGTGGCTCACATCTTTGTAATGATTTGTAGGTGATGGGAAGAAGTAGGAGACTAAGGGAAGGTGAGACCTTCTTGAGGATGGGCAATGGGGCAAGAGTTGCTTCCAAGGCCGTATGAGATATTTACTTACTTTTGAATATGATTTTAAGTTAATTTTAAGAGATGTTTTATTTGTACCTGATTTGGTGAAAAATATTATTTCCATTTCTATGCTTGACAGAGATGAATATTCTTGTTTATTTAGCAAATATGTTTGCAATATTTACAAAAATGATTGTTTGATTGGTATAGGTCAACTTGAAAACGATTTCTACAAATAATAATTGAAAGATATTCCACTAAACAATGTCCAAGCAATAAAAACAACAAACAAGCGAAAACAAGATACTCTAAATTCGATACATTTATGTCATGTTCGATTAGGACATATTTCCGTAAGAAGGATGAACAAGCTAGTGGGATTAGGCATGTTTGATAGGTCTGATATTAATTCTCTCACGACTTGTGAATCATGTCTAAAAGGAAAGATGACCAAATTCCCTTTAAGGGCCACGTGGAGCGAGCCAAATGATTATTGGATTTGATCCATATCGATGTGTGCGGTCCGCTTAGTATCACCATTAAGCATGGACATGCCTACTTCATCACCTTTATCGATGATTTTTCGAGGTATGGGTATGTGTATTTGATGAAATACAAATCTGAAGCCTTTGAAATGTTCAAAGGATTCAGAAGTGAAGTAGAGAAACAGTTGGGACGAAGCATCAAGTCACTTCGATCGGATCGATGTGGTGAATACTTGAGTGCTGAGTTCCAAGAGTATCTTAGGGAGAATGAGATTCTCTCGCAGTGGACTCCGCCTGATACACCGCAGTTGAATGGTGTTTCGGAGCGTCGTAACCGGACTTTGATGGACATGGTTCGGGGGGTTCACGGAGTTGCCGCCATCTTTTTGGGGATATGCACTTGAGACAGCGGCCCTATTATTGATCAATATCCATTAAAAAGCAGTTGATAAAACACCATATGAGATATGGATGGGTAAGCCTCCCAAATATTCTTATCTTAGAATATTGGGATGCCATGCTTATGTAAAGCAGATAGTGCAAGATAAATTGGATAGTCAATCCATTTTATGTTACTTTGTGGGATATCCAAGGAATTCAATTGAATATTATTTCTATCATCCCCAAGAAACAAATGTGTTTGTTTCTAGGAATGCATCTTTTTTGGAAAAAGAATTTCTATTAGATAAAAAACAGGAGATGATAGAACTCGAAGAGGTTCGAGAGACACACACGATTGTAGAACCCATACCTGAAGAATACAAGCTCCTAGGAGATCCGAGAGAGTTTCGAGAGCACTTATGAGGTATGGTCTGCTTCTTGAAGAGGGCCATGATGAGTCTAACCATGGATGTGATCCAATAACCTTCAAGGAAGCGTTATCTGATGCAGATTCATCCAAGTGACTTGAAGCTATGGAATCTGAGATGAATTCCATGCATTCGAACCAAGTGTGGAATCTCGTGGATCCAACTGAGGAAACTGTTCCCATAGGGTGTAAATGGATTTTCAAGAGGAAACTTGGGGTGGATGGGAAGGTATTGACCTTCAAAGCTTGATTGGTAGCAAAAGCCTATACTCAAAAACAAGGAGTTGACTTTGAGAAAACTTTTTCTCCGGTTGTAATGTTCAAGTCTATAAGGATATTGCTAGCCATAGCTACATGATATGACTATGAGATATGACAGATGGATGTAAAGACAGCCTGTCTTAATGGGGATATTAAGGAAGAGATTTACATGTCTCAACCTGAAGGGTTTACATCTATCGGAAGTGAGCATATGGTATACAAACTTCATATATCTATTTATGGTCTAATGCAGGCATCTAGGAGTTGGAACCTCATATTCGATAGTACAATCAAAGAGTTTGATTTTACTAAGAATCCTAAGGAACCTTGTGTGTATAAGAAGGTCAGTGGGAGTGCTGTGACATTCCTGGTGCTTTATATAGTTAGCGAGTAAGTTCTCGATGCAGGAGTTGGGTGAATCATCTTTTGTATTGTGAATACAAATCTATAGAGATAGATCAAGAAGATTGCTTGGTCTCACCCAGTCCACATACATTGATACCATTGTTAAGCAGTTCTCGATGGATGAGTCCAAGAGAGGACATCTACCAATGTGTCATGGCGTATCCCTATCCAAGTCTATGTCTCCCAAGACTGATGCAGAGATAGCGGCGATGACAAGCATTCCTTATGCATCTGCAATTGTTAATATCATGTATGGCACGTCCTGACGTGGCTTGTGCACTAAGTGTAGTAAGTAGATATCAATCGAACCCTGGTATTCCAGACTAGAAAGCTGTGAAAGACATCCTCAAGTATTTGAGAAGGACCAATAAGTTGTTCTTGGTCTATGGGGGTAGAGAAATGAAATTTGAAGGCTATACCGACTCTAGCTTCCAAAGCGATATCGATGACTCAAAGTCAATCTCTGGGTTCGTATTCATGCTCAATGGTGCTGTTGTCTCTTGTAAGAGTTCCAAGCAAAACAGTATTGCGGATTCCATCACTAAGGCCGAATACATTGTTGCATCAGTTGCAGCAAAGGAAGCTGTTTGGTCAAGGAATTTCGTCCAAGAGTTGGGTCTCATTCCTAATGGAATTGCTCCAGTCCCAGTGTTTTGTGACAACACGGGATCCATTGCTCAGGCGAAGGAGCCAAGGTCTCATCAAAAATCCAAACATGTATTGAGAAAGTACCACATCCTCCGAGAGATTGTGGAAAGAGGAGAAATGTCAATTGAAAAAGTCGACTCCGCAGATAATTTTGCTGATCCACTAACTAAGTCTTTACCTGGACCATTATTCGAGAAGCATCGTGAATCGATGTGTTTGAAGCATATGGATAGTTGGCTCTAGTGCAAGTGGGAGATTGTTAGAGTAGGTGTCCGTCGAGCCAAGTGTTGGATGATCATGTTTAAACTCTATGTATAAACAATCTTTATTTTAATAATATTTGAAATTATTGCCTTGGCACATCTTTATCTGTATACCAATGCTAGATGTATAGATAAAGTCCTTGAATATACAAATAGAAGAAAGAATATGAGATGCTCCTATGATGAGTATCATGAAACTTATATTTGGAATACTGTATATTCTAAACATTTTCTAGTCGATTCAGCCGCCATTAAGAAGGATAAAGGCCGCTCGATTTTGACAAGTATCTGCGATGTGAGTACCATGTTTCATTGTTAGGGGACATTGTGATGTCCGAGCATGTAGATAGGTGCTCTTTGTTGGGTGCACCGAACAACCCTCCATAAAGGACTTTCCAAGTGGTTCTCATTTATCGAGTGGAAACGTCCTAGTTTATGGTTATACACCATTAGTTCTTATGACCGAGACAACATTGTGACTCTGTATGCTAGCATTGCACATTGACTTGTTTACCAATTCATATAGGGTCATCAGGTGGCAAAGTTGGGTGTTTTGTCGAAACATATAGGAATCGATGCATTGTAGTCCGGGATTCACCGCTTACCTTCGGGTATGGATATCCTATGTGATCTCATGTATATGTAGTTTGAAATCTTTGATCAGAATTGTTGAAAACCAGACTCTAAATTCTGGAGTTTGACAAACTGATCAACCAACTGATACGCACGATTATATTCAGCAACTGGACTTAACAACTGAAATCAGCTGATCTAATAAAGAAAACTGATCAGTTGGAAATCGATCAGTTGATACATTCAGCCGTATGCTTTTAAGCTAAGCATCCTTCAACTGAACATGTCTCGGGAAAGAACATTCAACCGACAAAGAGACATAGAAGACTGCAACTGAATATGAAATGCCGCACTTCAATCAATACAGCTTAGAACAACGCATTTCGGCTAAAGCAGTTAAGACGCCGCATTACAATAAATGAAGCAAACAATACCCAAGAAATAATGAAGTGGCAATCAACGGATACAAAGATTCAAATATATCTCAAGTTACCATTGGAAGGGAAGCTTATAAATATGACAGAAGAACAACTAAGAGTTTCAGCTTTTGGCAGTGATAAGTCCAAACTGAAGTGGGTCAGTACAAATCTTGTATTCGATCAAAGTCTTTTAGTGGAAATCCTATCCTTGAGATAGAAGGGGTGACGTAGGAGTAATTGAAATCTCCGAACATCCAGAAACAATCCTTGTGTATTTCATTTCAGTTTTGTATTCTATCTTTCAGTCGATTACTTTCCACAACTACTTTAGTTTAACTGATTGTCATTGACCAACAAGATTCCGAGAATCAGTTTGTCACCAAACTGAACTCAAAATTCGAAAAGATCAGTTTTAATTGTGAGTGTTTATTCAACCCCCCTTCTAAACACTCTTGATACGTTAATCGATCCTATCAAGTGGTATCAGAGCGGTTGAATCTTGTTCTTGAATACTTTTGATCTATAAAGTTGCTAGCATGATTTCATTCAACAAAATTCCTATGTTCTCCAGAGAAGAATTTGATGATTGGAAAATTAGAATGCAGGCTCATTTAGCTGCAAAAGATGATGACATGTGGTATGTCATAACTGATGGACCCATGAAGATTCTAAAAACAAATACAGCAGTTGCCACAACAGAAGGGGCACCATAAAGAATAGAAAAGCCCAGAGATGAATAGACAACTGAAGATAAAAGAAAAGCAAATCTTGATAATGTGGCTAAAGACATTCTGTACAAAACGCTGGACAAAGTAACCTTCAGCAAAATAAAGATGTGTAAGACAACCAAAGAAATTTGGGAAAAGCTGATCCAGCTGTGTGAAGGAAATGATCAAACCAAAGAAAATAAACTTTCTGTTGCTGTTCAAAAGTTTGATAACATCAAAATGAAAGCAGGAGAATCAATGCACGAGTATGATGAAAGAGTAAGCAGTATCATCAATGAGTTAAATGCACTTGAAAAAGTGTATACCAACAAAGAGATTGGACTGAAGGTAATGAGAGGTCTTTCCAAGGAATGGGATGTCAAGACCATGGCAATGAGGGAGTCCAAAGATCTGAACCAGATTGAACTTCATGATCTGTTTGCTGATTTAAAGGCTTATGAATTTGAGCTGCAGACCAGAGAAGGAGAACCATCTACCTCTGCAGCCACAACTGCTCTAGCTGCTGTCAGAACAGAACCAATCAGTTCAGTCGAGAAATCTGCTGATCAGTTGAGCAGTGATGCTATGTCATTGTTCATCAAAAAATTTGGAAAGTTCATGAGAAAGAATCAAGGAAACTTCCAGAAGCCATACCAAAGGAACAGCTCCAAAGATGAATCAAATGTCTGCTACAACTGTGGCAAATCAGGTCACTTTATTGCTGATTGTCCTAAACCCAAGAAGGACAGTTAATGCTCAACTATTAGAAGAAAGAAATCATATGAGCACAAAAGAAGGCCCAAGGAAGATAAGAAGTCCTTCAGAAAGAAACATGAGGTACTCTTAGCTGAAGGAAAATAAATCTAAATGGGCAGAAACTGACAGTGAGGAGTCAGAACCAGAAAGCTCATGCAGCTCTAGTGATGATGAGGAAGTCAAGTGCTTGATGGCTAATGATGCAGAAGAAGAATCATCTAGCCAACAGCTATTTGATTTCAGCTCAACTGATTTCACACGAGAAAAACTCATTCTAACACTACATGACATGGTAAATGAATATCAAAAGCTTGCATCATCATTTGAAAAAATCAAAGCAAAGCAAACTGATCCCACAGACAATAAAACCAAAACTGATGAATCAGTTGATGGGTTGAGTCTAAAAAGGAAAATTGCTGAGTTAAAAGCAGAAAGAGACAAAAATCAGTCATTAATCCAAAAGTTGATTCTTGAAAACTCAAAACAGACTGAGCTCATTCAGTCTTGGAACAAGTCATCTACTGCACTAAATGAGATGCAGAATTCACAAAAATCAGTTTCTGATAAAACTGGTTTAGGGTTCAACACTCAAGGAGAAATGTATCCAAGTGATACTCAACCAAAGCTAAAAATAGACAAAGAAAAATACATTCACTTTGTCAAAACAGCAGAGGTACAAGAACAAATTGAGCCCAATAAACTGATTCAGCAACCTACTGAGAATATGAACAAAGCTAGAAGATATGGGATTGGTTATAATCAAAAATTCTCAACTGATTCACAAAGTCGGTCATCAAAGAGATTTCACAAGAACTATTCGAATATCTATTTCAATTACTATAACTGCAAGCCAGTTCAGAAGAGATATAGAGTGAACAATCAGTTGAATAAAGCTAAAACACATATTGTATCATCTGTACACTACACACCAAGCACACAAAAGCCGAGAAAAACCATTTGGAATACAGCTACTGGGTACCAAGTTATATTATGTGTGTGATTGCAGGTAACAGGTACAAACAAGAACTCAATAGGGTATTTGGACAGTGGATGTTCGCGACATATGACAGGAGATGCAAGTGTGTTATCTCAACTGATCAAATACAGTGGTCCAAACATCAGTTTCGGGGACAATTCCAAAGGTAGAACTGTGGGTAAGGGTAAGCTTATCCATGGTAACTTTACTTTTAAAGATGTTCTATTAGTAGAAACCTGAAGTATAACTTGATTAGCATCAGTCAGTTATGCGACAGTGGATTCTCAGTACAATTTGACAAAAACTCATGTTCAGTCAAAACTTCAACTGATAAAATCATACTAACTGGCAAACGTTGTGGAAACACATATAAAGTCAGTTGGAATGATCAAACTTATGCACCAGTTTGTTTTATTGTTTCCAAATCGTCTAAAAATTGGTTGTGGCATAAGAGACTAAATCATTTAAACTTTAAAACCATTGCCTATCTGAGTAAACACGAACTTGTAACTGGTTTGCCCAAAATAGACTTTTCAAAAGAAAAATTTTGCTCAGCATGTCAGTATGGTAAACAAGTACGATCCTCTTTTAAAAACAAGGGCTGTAAATCTTCATCCCGATGCTTAGAACTGTTGCACATGGATCTCTTTGGTCCTATACCAGTCATGAGCTTAGGGGGAATGAAATACACCTTGGTAGTCGTAGATGATTTTTCAAGATTTACTTGGGTTATTTTTCTCAAATCTAAAGACCATACTGCTTCGCAACTAATAAAGCTCTTCAAAAGACTTTTAAATGAAAAATCAGTTGGAATTGATCGAATCAGATTTGATCGAGAAACTGAATTCATCAATCAAACTCTTTCAAATTTCCTAGAAAATGCTGGAATTAAGTATGAGCTCTCAGCAGCCAGAACTCCTCAGCAAAATGGTGTAGCTGAGAGAAGAAATCGGACTCTTAAAGAAGCTTCTAGAACAATGCTTGCTGATTCTGGTATTTCTCAAAGATTTTGGGTAGAGGCAGTAAACACTGTGTGTTACACTCAGAATAGATCAATGATTAATAAGAATCATATGAAAACACCATATGAGATCTGGCATGGAAGAAAAAGTATAATTACTTATTTCAAAATATTCGGCTGCAGATGTTTTATTCTAGATAATGGTAAAAATTATTTAAAAGCGTTTGATGCTAAATCTGCAGAAGGAATATTTCTTGGATACTCATCAGTTAGTATAGCTTATAGAGTCTTCAACAAGAAAACCCTAAATGTTGAAGAATCTGCTCATGTTGATTTCGATGAAACTGAACTAACTGATAAGCCAACTGATCAAGTTGAGCTAGTTGATCGATTTACAGATATCAGTTTGGAAGATGATGACAAAAATGAAAGTCATGGCAATCAAAACATACTTCAAACACCTGAACCAGAAGTACTGGACCAATCAGATGTGCAGGAAGTCGTTGCTGATGATCAGTTGATAGAGCATAATGATAACATTCAAATACCAGTTGACGAAGCACCAACTGAGACTGAAAACTGTGTTCAGTTACCAACTGAAGAAATTGCTGATACAACAAACAGTGAGTACAGATGGAGAAAATCACATCCACCTGAACTGGTAATAGGAAATCCATCTGATCCAGTAAGAACTCGCAATCAAATGCTAAATTTATTTATCTATTCAGCTTTTGTTTCACAACTAGAACCGAAGAAAACTGATGAAGCTCTTGCTGATCCTAACTGGGTAAATATAATGCAAGAAAAGCTAAATCAGTTCACTTATAACAATGTCGGGAACTTAGTTCCAAGACCAATTTCAAAAACTATTATATGTACAAAATGGGTATACAGAAATAAACTGAACGAGGATGGTTCAGTTGTGCGCAATAAAGCAAGACTCGTAGCGCAAGGATATAGGCAAGAGGAAGGAATTGATTACGATGAAACATATGAACCAGTTGCAAGACTGGAGGCAATCAGAATATTCCTTGCCTATGCTTCATTCAAGAATTTCAAAGTCTACCAAATGGATGTAAAAAGTGCATTCCTAAATGGCCATTTGCAAGAGGAAGTATATGTTGAACAACCTCCAGGTTTTGTCAATCATCACTTTCCTGATCATGTCTACCATTTGAACAAAGCTCTATATGGTCTTAAACAAGCTCCCAGGGCTTGGTACGAAACTATTTCAAAATTTCTAACTGATCATGATTTTTCTGTTGGATCAGTTGATAAGACCTTGTTCAAATTTGCTAAGAATGATCACATTTTATTAGTTCAAATTTATGTTGATGATATCATATTTGGGTCAACTAATCCCAAATTATGCGAAAAGTTTGCTAAGCTAATGCAGGATAAGTTTGAAATGGGCATGATGGGTGAACTGACATTCTTTCTTGGACTGCAAGTGAAGCAACTGGAGACTGGTATATTCATCAGTCAAACTAAATATACAAAGGAGCTGCTGAAGAAATTTGGCATGGAATCATGTTCAGCTGCAAATACTCCCATGAGCTCATCAGTAAAATTGGACACTGATCAAGGGGGAATATCAGTTGAGGCGACATTATATCGAGGTTTAATAGGTTCATTGTTGTACTTAACTGCCAGTCGTCCTGATATTGTATTTGCTGTCTGTATGTGTGCTAGATTTCAAGCAAATCCTAAGCAATCACATTTCTCAGCTGCTAAAAGAATTTTGAAATATCTTAAGGGTACGCAAAATGTTGGGTTATGGTATTCTAAAGACTCTACTTTCAATTTAGTTGGATATTCAGATGCAGATTATGCAGGATGTAAGCTTGATCGTAAAAGTACAAGTGGATCTTGTCAGTTTCTAGGAGACAGACTGATCTCTTGGTTCAGCAAAAGCAGACATCCATAGCTACCTCAACAACTGAAGCAGAATACCTTGCTGCTGTTAGTTGTTGTGCACAACTGATTTGGATCCAACAACAACTGAGAGATTATGGAGTAATTACAAATGAATCGCCCATATTTTGTGACAATACGAGCACAATTGCCATCACCTATAATCCAGTTCTTCACTCAAGGACCAAGCATATAGATGTCATGCACCACTTCATTAGAGATCATGCTTTGAAGAAGAACATTAGACTGGAGTATATTTTAACTGAGCAACAAGCAGCTGACATCTTCACCAAACCATTACCCGAGACTAAGTTTTCTTACTTTCGCAATATTCTTGGTTTAATTGACTTGTCTTAAAATTATTATTGATGCTGTTTTACTAATAAAATTCTTTGCAGAAAATAAGAACACAACAACAAATTGGAAATGATACTTTATTAAGAATAAAATCAATTCCATCTTACAGAAGATAACTTAGGACCAACTGAATCTTGCCATTCTGTAATCCAATTATTCAACTCATAAATTCGGATTCTAGAAAATGATTCAGTTGTAGAAATCTTCTCAATCACATGTCATTCCTTCCATAGCATTGCTTGTAACAGAACATTGTCATCAATCAGGTCTGTAACATGCCTGACTTCAAAAAGATCAATGTATTTTCTTGATGTTGCTGCTTGAGCACGAGAAGGAGCAGCACCACTACTACTTATCCTCTGCAAATCATGAATTTTGAACCATGTTGACATCACTTTCGTCAAGACATATTCCTCCATCGTTTTCTTCAACTCTTCTAAATAAGGACTTAATTGTTCAGTAACTTGAATATGCGTACTGCTGCATGCATCAGAATTACTTGAATCCGACATATTGAACTGTTATTGTCTCACATTTTATCTCTCTCGTCTTATTTATAGACAGATGACATTAAATGTTGAAGAAACTAAAGAGTCTCAAGTTAACCGAAGCGTTTTTCTCATTTACCCAGGCTTCTTATTTATCAGTTGTTCATTATCAACTGATATCAGTTTGTTATTTATTACTTAATGCTTAACTGATTTCAGTTCATAGTCAACTTATATAAGTTAGTCTTTCATCAGTTCATCTGCTTAAGTTCGCAACTCATATATAACAACTGATGAAATTTATCATTTGCAGGAAAGAGAAAAACAAAATTAAGCTTATATAAATACTTCATTCAACCATAAATGTTTGCACGGATTACATCATCATATTTTTCCTCTACAACAATTATCCACATTTTCAACCAAGTGGATAAAGGTGCGGTAGATGTCTTGACAAAGCTCTGAGAAACAGCTATGCGCTTAAGAATTTTCAGTTCCTTTCGAAGCATTAGCTGATAGATATGACCATCCTTAAAGATGTCCACCCACACAGCTATGTTCAAGTTCTCCCGCACTCTTTTCAACTCTGCCACCAGTTCGAGAGTGGTAGCCTCTCCAGTATTATACAGGAACTCAAGCTTCTGTAACTTTTCCCAGTAGTGAAGACTCTTATAGAAGACTTCATCTTCTATAACAGCCTTCCTGGTCTCCAGAGCAAACGGCGAAGCACTCGAGCTACTCGTATTTGCCATTCTTTTTGTCTTGAATATTTTCACCAATATGACTGAAACTAACCGTGTTACTTCTATTTATAGCCGAAAATCATGGAAGCTGAAGGGCCGTCAACGTTTCAGCAAACGATAATCTTTCTGACCTTTAAATTTATTTCTATATCGTCACTTTAATTATTCTATGCACCGATTAAGGGGGAATAATGGTTTCAAGAGGTTAACTGAGAAGACAAATGTTAGTAAACTCTCAACTGAAAGGACACAGTCTTACAACTGATCGTTCAGTTGGGTATTTCACAAACTTCTCATATAAGTTAACAATTAACCATATTATATTCTAAATCAAGTAACGTGACTGTCTGCTATCTAATGATGAATCTTATTTTAATAACGTGGCCTATTTTAAACCGCTCACTTTTTGCACACACGCTTACAGCACACGTACACATATTTTTATTCAAATTTTTTCATGGACAGACACGTGTCCCGAATTTGAACAGTCACGTACAAATGTACTATGCCCGCTTCAATTCAGTTTTCTTTCTTACGAATACAATCAGTTCTTAAGAGCATACTAATTCCAGAGCTTATCTTTTACGAATTTCAGACCATTTTATCTTTCGAAATGGCGAATCAAATCCCAGCTCACGTGTTGAACGCTATGGCCATTATTTTGACTCAGTTTTATCAGTTCAAGAAGCTGAAGTTAAAAACGTCTTTCTGAAGATTGAATCTGCTGGTCTCATGATGTTTTTGGGACAATCTTCCCAGGAGATATACCCCAAGGAAGTAAATGAATTCTATCTGAAGGGGTTTGTCATTACTGATGGAAGTATCTCTGTAACTGTCAATGATCAGCTGTTGATCCTATCTGAAGAGGCCTTCGGAGAAATTTTCTCTTTGCCAACTGATGGTTACGTCAACTTCTCTGAAGTCAAAACATCTGACATTGAGGAAATGCAATCTTTGCTGTCTGCTGATAGGCGAAAAATCAAAGTTTTCGATCCAAAGAAAGAGCTGAAATCAGAAATTCAGTTATTAGCCGACATTGTGGCGAATGGCATATTGGCTAAGGCCGGCACTTATGCTGCCCTTACTCTTGAAAAATTCCAAGTGATGACCATCATCATGGGAGAGAAGAAAGCTAACTGGAGGCATATTATTTTCAATATTCTGAAGAATATGCTTCAATCTACCAAACAATCAAGAGGCTTTGCTATTCCAATCAGTTATCTTCTGAAACTAAAGGGATTGGTAGCTGACAATGCTGGAAAATCATCAAAGTTCAAGGTATTCACTGCCAAGAACATCTTGCCGCCAAAGACCAAACTGGACTTTTCTCCCAAACAGTCTTTGAAACCAAAAAGGAGGTTGGGACGCAACCACCTGCTCCAACACCAGTTAAGAAGGCCAAAACTTTGGCCCAACTGAAGACTGCAAAACGAAAACTGATTATCAGTGAATCAGATTCGGAGAAAACTCCTTCTCCTAAGCTTGTCAAGAGACCGAGGACGCAAAGAACTAAACCAATAACAGCGGTGGAATTCATTCCAACTGAGAGATTGACTCAATCACCTGCCCAACAGCCTATTCAGGCTATCCCTTTGCAGGTTGTTCCACCTGATGATTCAGTTACTGAAGAAAAGGCGCCCACTAAAGTAAGAGCTCCCTTGACTCATGTAAATCGCCCTACCATTTTGCCTCCAACCAGATCTAAAGGCGTTATATTGAGGGAACAAGTGGACACCACTCACTCTGGTTTGGATATTCCTCACATTCTCACTACTGGAAAAGGAAAGGGCACGTTAGTTGAAGAGCCAAGACCATCTAATGTCATCCAAACTCACATTGACCTGGTTTGGGAACAGGTAAATGCATTTGCCACATCGAAACTAAAATCTTTTGATAGTTGGAAGAGTTTTAGGACTGAGATTTTTGCCAAAGAGCTGAAGCACAAATCCCAACTGAAAAAGTTTATTAAACTTGAAGCGATTGTGTTGAATATAGTCAAAGCTGCTACTATTGCCCAGGCATTGGAGAGGCAAAAATATTTCTTTGATCAAATTCGAGCCAAAAAGTTGACTAGAATGGTTGAAAAGCTGAAATCCAACTACAATCCCATAGGTCCAACTGCATATCATGATAGAGCTGTGTTCACCCAACTGGACTCAGATCTTAGTGGCCTACAAAGGGAAATCATATTTTGGGAACAGGATCAGGAATTGGTTCTTCCTGAAAAATCCTCCTGTTCAAAAACAGAAGAAGATACATTCTCCTCCCAGCAGAAAGAGCCACCTCCACAACCGGTTGCTGAAGAACCTGTTCAGGATATGCCACAATCATCTGCTGATAAACACATGTATTCCGAGGATGAATTAACTTTTGCCAATATTGATGAAATCATTCAAACATTATCCCTAGAAGCTCAGCTATAAGCAATAAATTCTGAATCAGTTGCTCCTTCAACTGAGAAACCAGAACAAGAGGTTCAGATATCATCTGAAGAACCAGTTGGGCTCTTGTTGCTGAAGAATTAATTCAGCAAGAAATATCTGCTGAGACTGAAAAACAAACTGAAGTGCCCATCCAAACTTCAGAAAAAGAACTAACTGAATCGGAGGAAACTCAATTAATCATTGAAAATTTTCCAACTGAAAATCAAGCCCCAGATTTGGTGCAAGAACAACAAGAGGCACAACTTTTTGTAGTTACAACTCAGACTGCAGAAGAAGTCATTGAATCAGAAGTCCCTGATCTTACAACTGCTGAAACTGAAGTTCAGAACAGGATTCTAGTAATTTCTGATCAAGCGTCTAAAGATCAAACACAGGGAACATCTGATCAGTCACCTCCTCTTCAATCCACAGAAATGGATCTTGTCCTTGAAGAAATCCAGAATATGCAGAACAATATACAGCAGAAGATTATTGAAATCAAGAAAATTCAATCCACACAATTGTCTCATACTGTCAAATTGGATTCTTCAATTGAATTTGATTCAGCAAAACTGAAAGTCATTCAAGCAAACATAGAGTCTCTTACCCGAACTGTGCTTGAGATGAAGAATAACAGAGGTCTAGCTCAAAGTCTCTCCATCACTCAAGACGTTATCAGCAAATGAGTTGAGCAATTGGAAACTTCTGTTTCTAATAAAATGGAATTGCTGCAGACTCTTTTACAATCTGCTGTCTCAAGTATCTCCTCAGATGTCAAAATTATTTTCACTGACGTTCGAAGATTATCTGAGAAGATGGATTTGTTAGACAAAAAGGGGGAAGAAATCAAAGAGCATCTTGAGAAACAGCAGAAGAAACCATCTTGTTAAAAAGCAGTTAATCGGATTATTTGATTCAGTTGTTATTGAATCAAGACCTCTATCAGTTCAAGAAATTCAGATCTTATTTTATCCACATAAAGTTCAGTATTCAGTTATTATTATTTGCTAAATTTTGTCAAACACCATAAAGGGGGAAATTGTTGAAAACCAGACTCTAAATTCTGGAGTTTGACAAACTGATCAACCAACTGATACGCGCGATTATATTCAGCAACTGGACTTAATAACTGAAATCAGCTGATCTAATAAAGAAAACTGATCAGTTGGAAACCGATCAGTTGATACATTCAGCCGTATGCTTTTAAGCTAAGCATCCTTCAACTGAACATGTCTCGGGAAAGAACATTCAACCGACAAAGAGACATAAAAGACTGCAACTGAATATGAAATGCTGCACATCAATCAATACAGCTTAGAACAACGTATTTCGGCTAAAGCAGTTAAGACGCCGCATTACAATAAATGAAGCAAACAATACCCAAGAAATAATGAAGTGGCAATCAACGGATACAAAGATTCAAATATATCTCAAGTTACCGTTGGAAGGGAAGCTTATAAATATGACAGAAGAACAGCTGAAGATAAAGAAGATCACTCTATTCAAAGCTTGCTGTTACTCTGCCAAAATCTTAGCTCACTCTTACTTGATTTATTCGTAGCAGTCAAGGCTACAATTTGAGCTCAATAGCACTTTGTAATAATCGTTAAACTCGATAGTGCTAAGATCAGTTACGCACTGAGAACATTTTGTAATACTAAGAGTTTCAACTTTTGGCAGTGATAAGTCCAAACTGAAGTGGGTCAGTACAAATCTTGTATTCGATCAAAGTCTTTTAGTGGAAATCCTATCCTTGAGATAGAAGGGGTGATGTAGGATTAATTGAAATCTTCGAACATCCAGAAACAATCCTTGTGTATTTCATTTCAGTTTTGTATTCTATCTTTCAGTCAGTTACTTTCCGCAATTACTTTAGTCTAACTGATTGTCATTGACCAACAAGATTCCGAGAATCAGTTTGTCACCAAACTGAACTCAAAATTCGAAAAGATCAGTTTTAATTGTGAGTGTTTATTCAACCCCTCCTTCTAAACACTCTTGATACGTTAATCGATCCTATCAAGAATGTTGGTGGTAATTAAGAAAGGGGTCTTATGCAACTACGACATGACACATAGTGTCGATTCTTTGACAGCTCTCAATATATTAATAGTTGTCGAATCGGTCGGGATATATGAGATGAAGGGATCGTACAGTACGCTAACCATAATGGAATGGTTCTTGGAAGCACTATCATTTGATATTTAGGGAATCATGTAAGCGATGCTGCTAGGCATTAGCATGATTGGTTGGGTAATTTCAGACTTGAGTTCTGACGTTCTTATTATCAAGGAGTTGATAAATAAGAATGGAGCAATTTAGGTATGCTCAAATAAGGACATGTTTAGTCTCGAATCACATTGAGATGTGAAGGATCGTTTGCTGAGCATCTTTCGGATGCTTCAAACAAAATATTCTCCAATGAGCTTCAATAGCTCGTGTTCTAAGAATATTAACACCGATGAATTAAATCGAGTTTGGTTAAAAACCAAGCGGAAGAAACTCGAAGTAATCCTTCGTGAAGAAGACTTTATATTAGAAAGCATTTTATCTTATGTAAACTGAATAACCGAAAAGGGACAGATTAGTTTTTGCATTAATCAGTTCAATTATGGTGGCAACTGAACTGACGGATACTCTAACTGATCCAAATAGTTTGAAAACAATAGTTAAACAGTTAAGTACACAATATATGTTTATGGATGTTCTGAGACTTCAACTGCTCCCACGTCACCCCTTCTACCGCCTCGGGTAGGATCCACTAGAAGACTTTGATTTATACAAACACTTGTACAAACCCACTCAGCTAGGACTTACACACTGCCTAAACTGAACTCCTAGCACTAGACTGAAGGCAGAACCTTCCAGTCAACACTTCTTTACTGTCTATGTGAGAAAGACTACATACACAAGTTTAACGTCTTTGTGCAAGACTGTATTTGAGTGATTGAAAGTGTTTGTGTGTGTGAGAACTGAACAAGGATGTTCTCACACACAGAGAAAAATATGCTTCTAATCTAAGTTGATATATCTGTGATGAGTTTCATCTGGGCTGATTGCTTCTGAAAGCTGATGCACAATAAACGTGCCCTTTCTCTCGTATATGCTTTAAAAGCTTTTTCAGTGATCTTCTCTTTATATAGGCGCGGAAAACTGATTGTACAGTGAGACTCATTGGTTATATACGTTGCATCTTGAATTTGTTTCTTGGACTTTGTGTCTCGACTTTTCGACTGCCCTTCTGAAATTGTTTGTCTTTAATGCTCTGATGCAACGTCCATTATTGTCCTTTGACTGGATAATGACTTTGTACCTTTACGTACAGCTGGATTCCACAGTTGAACTGATCTTTCAGTTGGGCTGGTGAAATCAGTTGACTCGTCAGTGGAACTGATTTCACACTCGTTCAGTTGGACTGATCAGCTGGGTTTCTTCATCAGTTGAACACTCCTTCGGCTGGCCAGGCTTCTGAGGTTCTCCTGCCGAATCACCTATCAACTGGACTGCTTAATTGACGAAACCATTTAGACTGATTCATTTTGTGCTATCACTTGGGTCTTCAGTTTTGTGATGTAAACATCTCGTGAGTGATCCTAGATGCTGCACACTAAGGTAAATCATTAGTAACACAATTAACAAGTTTTGTTATCATCAAATTCAAGATTGCGAACTTGAAAAGTTTCAACAAGATGTTAACCCACTGCGAGTTGTATCATAAAGCCATTGAGAGTCATACAAGTGCTAGATTTCTAGATCTCGTTGAGAAAAAAATAGTTCAATGTGTTGAATGACTTATAAAGGAGTTTATAAGCGTGAAGAAAAATAGAAGTATGACTTCAATAAGAGGATTATGAGGAATGTAACTTTTAATTTATGGAAATATTCCTAAATTAAAAGATGACTCAAATAAATAATGTATTTGAAAATTGTAATTTTCATAAACATTATTATGGACTAAATTAAATTAATTCAAGTGTTGAATTAATTAAACACTAGTGGTCCTAGTAAAGTCCAAATAATTAAATTAATTCAAGTGTTGAATTGATTAAATAACATTTCGTCTTGTAGAGCCCAATAGGAAATAATTATTCAACTAGTGGGCTTGAGTAAATTCAAGAAAAGTTTAATTGGTCTCAAACGTGTTTGATATATTTAAATAAAAGTCCACGAGCTTTGTAATTGTTACAAGCCCAAATAAATTGCATGCTTGGGAGGTGAAGGGTTGGAGGCAATTTTTTCAATAAACAAGGCATGACATGCACATGCACTTTTTACCTTTTTTTCAAGCACAAAGAAAATTTTTTCCCCCCTTCTCTCCTCAAGCTTCAAGTGGCGAAATTATTCTCCCATTTTTCTTAACATTTTGCTTCTTCATTTTCATTGATGATAGCATACTCTTTTTAAAGAAAAACACTTTAATTTTTCTAGTGCAAAATTAGAGTGGACCTTTCTTGTTAGTGGTGGACCTAATTTGAAGGAAGCAGTCCATTTGAGCAATGAGTATTTGCTCACACATCAAGTGAAGGGGGTGCTCGGTTTTTTGTATGAAAATATATTTCTCGAAACTTCTGTTGCGCTTCCGGGCACCGTAATCGATCCTCTTTCAAGTGGTATCATGAGCTAAGGTTACTTTATTGTGTAACAAATATATGATATTATATTGAATACAATCTCTAACCGCATGAGATAATCGTTACAACAAATCGAAGGCCAAACATGGGCTATTTTTGGGGTGCCATGTTGCTGCCCGAGGGGATGCCCATTTCGGGCAGCAATGGCAGCCCATGCCCGAAACAGCCCACTCATTTTATTTTTTTTAAAAAAAATTTGTGAGTTGGCCGGAATCCGGCGACGGAGCTCCGGCAACGACGATGACGACTAGGGTTTTCAAAAGTGTTTTGGAATATCAAAGTGTTATGACCTTGAGTTGTTGGGCCATTAGATTATTGACATATTCTGTGAAATTTAAATGGGCCAAAATATTTTCAGTGAAAAATGTCTTTTTGGGGCATTAAGTTTAAATCTACAAAATTTGTATATATTTTCTCATAAAATAAATAATTGAAGTTGGACTTTAATTATTTATAGTAAATTGTGGTTTACAAGAAATTCAGTTATATATAAATTAATTAGAAAGCAAACAAAAATGTTTGTTTACTTTGTTGATTTAATTTATAATCGTGGCGATTAGTAATTGGATCAAGATATATAATATTGGATCAATTGATTATTGTGATAATTAATTGATGGTGTATGATATGTGATATCATGCATGAAGGATGATCAAAAGCCCAAGCCCAAAAGTCTAAGAAATACTTTTAAATATGTTTTGGGACGTTTTAAGGAGTTTGGTAAGGATCGGGTCGAAATTTAGAGGCCCATGAGTAAAACGGTCATTTTGGTTTTCCAGATTCAAAATGATATTTTGCACCCGGGGTGAGATTTTAGTCTTGACAGCGGCATGAGCACATTTTATCATGTTTTTAAATGTTTATGCATCATGATCACGATTTTTATGAATCTCTGAAATACACGCTGCTTGCTTGATTTTAAGAAAATTTATGCATGTGCATAATTTTGATAAGTAATGAAAATGATGTTGTTTGAATGATGAGAATTAGTTGTGGCTATCGAAATATATGTAAATGCTTAAAACGTATATGTAAACGTTGATGATGAGGCCTAGACACACTGGATGGGTAACACTATCACTGATGTCCGACAGCCGCCAGGTACCACGGTTTTATGTATGATTGATCCATCGTAAATGATGAATGATGTACGATAGTCACCACTAAGGAACTGAATTCACTAAAGGAAATGATGAATGATGACTAATGATGAGCTGTTTTGACATGTCACGAAATTCATACAACACGTTTACATTACGCTTTTAAAGTTCATGAAAGATATGTTGATTACATGATATTTTCACTGGTGTGTGCTATGTATATGTACTTGTTATTTCTGGTACAGGTGTGTTGAATCCTTAGACTCACTAGGCATGTGTTATGCAGTGAGCATGATATCGAGGGGACTAAAGGTGCTGAACTCTGAGCCGACAGGCCTGGTAGGGCGACACGACCCGAGGACTGCATGTTTCTGCGCATTTATGATTTTACGAGATTGAGAGGATTTGAGTACTTTTGTACGCTGATTTATTTCACTGTTGGATGTTAGGATTTTTACTTGTTTATGTTCCGTTATATTTTTATGTCAAATACTATGATCATTTTTAAATGATATTTTAAGTAGGAATGCATGCATGTAGGGATGTAAATGAACCAAACCGTTTGTGAGCTATTCGAAGCTCGGCTCGATAAAATGCTCGTTTGAGTTCGTTTGTTAATTATATCAAGCCAAAATCAAGCTCGATTTCGAGCTCGAAAATTTAATCAAACCAAGCTCAAGCCTAAGGATATTAGGCTCGTGAGCTCACAAACATGTTTGATAATAGGCTCGCAAACATGTTTGATAATAGGCTCGCGAGCTCGAGCTCGATTTGTTTAGGTGGCTCGTCAGCTCGAGCTCAACTCGTTTAGGTGGCTCGTCAGCTCGAACTTGGCTCATTTGTTAAGTTGACAAATAAAAATATTAGTATTAATGTTAATGGAAGGAATTGAACATAAAACATAGTTGAAAAAAAGATTAATTTACACCACATAGTCACAATTACATTTTTTATCTTACTTGCATATCATTATACTAAAATGTTCTTTAAAACATAATAAATTAATATAAATACATCAACTTATTCTTTTTTTTCCAAAAAATTTACATCACCAAGTCATATACACGTTGAGTAACTTTAAAAATTATTATCCTAAAATATTATATTAAATTGAATATAATTAATTTATATTGATTAAAAAATAAAATTTATTTGGAACACAGCGAATGGAGTATTAAAGGAGTGAAATTATTGCAATGTTATTTATATGGTGATATCAGTGTATGACAAATATTTGTTATCTGGATGTTGGATGTATTATTTTGGAATATTCAATAATATAATAAGTTTATGTTTTTTTAGTTGTTCTTTTTGTCTTTTTGGTTCTTTATGAATGAATTTATATTTTTATGTCTGATTTAAAATTAGTTCATAGATATATTTAATTTTTAACAAGCTCAAATCAAGCTCAAATTCGAGCTCAATTCTATGCTTTACGAGCTCGAAAACGAGCCGAGCTCAATCCAGGCTTGTTAAACATCGTAAACGAGCTATTAATGAATCAAGCTAGAGCCCGACTTGATTAACATGATAAACGAGCTTTTAACGAGCCGAGCTCGAGCTTTTTCGAGTTTAGTAATTTCAATACAAACCGAGCTCGAGCCTGATAATAGAAGATCGAATCTCGGCTCGAGCCTCAAACAATCCTAAACAAACCGAGCTCGAGCCTGATACTGTTTGGTTTGGTTTAGATTGTTTACATCCCTGCATTATGCATGCAAAATATTCGAATGCTTGTTTTTAAAATGTGAGCTTTATATAAAAAAAAATTCCGCATTTTTAAATAAGTAGATATTTCACTTGAGATCTACACCACTCAAACTCTTCAATGTTTATTGGTTTGATCAGAATATCAGTTATGTTATCCTTTGTATGGATCTTTTGCATATCAACACTTCGTTCTTCTACTACTTTCTGTACAAAGTGAAATTGGACTTCAATGTGTTTCATCCTATAATGAAAGACTGGATTCCTAGCAATGTGCAAGGTATTTTGACCGTCACAAAACAAATAAACATTCTCTTATTTGTGTCCAATCTCCTCCAATAACCTTTTAATCCATATTGCCTCCTTGCAAGCTTGAGTAGCTGCCATGTATTCTGCCTTCATTGTAGATAATATCACAATTGTTTGCAATTTTGAAACCCAGCTTACAGCTCTCCTGCGAGTATAAACACATAACCAATAGTAGATTTTCTCTTATCAGGATCACCTGCATAATCTGAATCGACATAGACCCTGAGGGTAAAATCTGATCCTTCATGACATAATGCAGCATTTGAGGTACCATTAATGTATCTAAGGACCCTCTTAAAAGTACTCCAATGCTCTCTTTCAGAATTCGCCATATACCGACTAACTGATCCCACTGCTTGAGCAATGTCCTATCTTGTTTATATCATGGCGAACATCAAACTTCCCACTGCTGATGCATATGGTACTTGAGATATCTATGCTTCACTACTAGGACACATTTAAGAGGATAACTTGAAGTTAACAGAAAAATGGGTCGAAATTGGCTTAATATCTTGCCTATTGAATCGTTGCAAGACTTTCATCAAATAGTTTTTATGGGAAAGCCAAATCTTTCTGTTACTTCTGTCTCAGTGAACTTGCATCCCTAGAATCTGGTTTGCTAGTCCCAAGTCTTTCACATAAATTCCCTAGCCAATTGTGCATTCAATCCTTGGACCTGATCTTTGTTGGGTCCTACTACCAACATGTCATCCACATACAACAGCAAAATGATATAATCATCACCAGACCTCTTGAAATATGTACAAGGATCTGCACTCAGTATGTTGTATTCAAAGCTCATGATATAGGAATAAAATCTCTTGTACCAACACCTCGGCGACTATTTGAGACTGTATAGAGATTTTTTCAACATGCAAACCAAGTTCTCTTTGCTTTTTTCAGCAAAACCTTCTGGCTGGAGCTTATAGATATCTTCTTCAAGATCTCCATGAAAAAATGTCATTTTCACATCTAGCTGTTCTAGATGTAGGTCAAACACCACACGTAATGCCAACACTAATCTGACTATTGTAAGCTGAATCCCATGAGAAAATATCTCATTGAAGTCAATGTATTCTTTCTGAGCATACCATTTTACCACCAATCAACCATGATGTCGCTCCACTTGGTTATTGCCATTACGATTGATCTTATAGACTCTTCTGTTACCAATGGCTTTCTTCTCTCGTGATAGTGTAACAAGATCCCAAGTTTTATTTTTGTTTAATGCCTCCAACGCTTCTTATACATACGAGTTTTGAGTAGCCTCATGAAAACTCGATGGCTCACCACCCTCTTATAATAAACAATATGGAATATTTTTTTTAGTGACATAATCTGAAAGCCAAATAGGTGGTCCTATGTCTCGCGTTGAATGCCTCGCATTGGAAATCTCAGACTCAACATGTTCTTTTTCTTCGTGCTCTGGTACTGCTTCACAATAAATTTGACATCCGTCTATCTTATTTTCCAAATTAAATATAGTAGTTTCTGAATTCAATGTACCTTTTTGTCCCTTTACTTTATTATCCTTGTTGATAAAATCCCTGCTAATGACATGCTTGTGGACAGTAGGATTCCACAAGCGAAACCTCTTTACTTCATCAGCATAACCCAAGAAGATACATTTTCTGGATTTTGAATCCAATTTCGATCTTTTTTGCTCATTCTATAGAATGTACACATGACTTTCAAATGTATGCAGATGAGAATAATATGTCGGCTTCTCAGTCCACATCTCCATCGGAGTCTTCAGATCAATCTCCATTGAAGGAGAACGATGGATAATTTAACAAGGGGTTATGAATGTTTCCGGCCAAAATGACTTGTCTAGACCCGCAGTCCGCAACATGGCTTTTGTCTGTCCAACAAGGTCCCGTTCATTCGCTCCGTCATTCCATTATGTTGAGGTGTGTAAGCCATTGTGAATTGTCTTTTGATGCCCTCATGTTGACAAAATGCATCAAACTCGTTACTAGTATATTCTCCTTCATTGTCAGTTTTCAAACACTTGATTTTCTTTTCAGAATCAAGTTCAACTCACGCTTTGAAATCTTTGAAGATCTGGAAAACATCTGATTTTTTCTTGATTGGATACACCCAATATCTCCTATAAAAATCATCAATAAACGAGATAAAGTATCTCGCTTCTCCTAGGGATACAACTGGTGCTTGCCAAACATCCGAATGAATCAGCTCCAATATGATTTTGCTTCTGATAATAGAAGTGTCATACTTTAATCTGTGTTGTTTACTGGTAACACAATGCTCACAAAAGAGTAATGACACTTTTGTAAGTCCCGGCAACAGCTTCTGTTCTGAGAGAATTTTCAACCCTCGTTCTGACATATGCCCGAGCTTTCTATGCCATAACACCGTTGATTCTTCTACTGAACCAATTGATGCAATAGCTAGTTCCGCCTCTTTGTGTGTTTCTCCCAAAAGTACATACAGGTCTGCAACAAATTTTTCTGCCTTCATAACCACAAGCGCACCTTTCACAATTTTCATGATCTCTTTCTCGATACAGGTTTTGCACCCGATATCATCCAATTGTCACAAGGACAAAATATTTTTTGTCAGTCCCTTCACATGTCGTACCTCCTGTATGTTGCGAATGGTACCATTAAATATTTTTATTTTGATAGTATCGACCCTAGCGATTTTCAAGGCATGATCATTTTTCATGAATACAGATCCCCCTGAGACTTGTTCATAATGATCAAATCATTCTCTCCGAGATGTTATGTGCCACGTCACTCCTGAATCCATAATTCATGTATCACAAAATTTGTGCCTGCCTTCTGCAATTGTTGCCGCTTCGCTGAATAATATTTCACCACCACCTGAAGTACTGGACATATTTTCTTGAGATTTTTTTCGATACTCGTACAATCTTTCTTGAAGTGCTCTTTACCGCCACATTTAAAGAAGTAAATATTTTTCTTCTTACTTCTCGATTTTGATCTACCTCGTATTTGGCTCCCACTGGAGTCACGGTCCATGAATCTTTCTCTTATCATCGGTAAATCTCTGCATGCTTCGATGTTACCAACCTATCTTCCTTATTCTTGCGCCGACTTTTTTATCCCAGAACCGTAGTTAAGAAATCGTTGAATTTTAGAGAGCTCATAAGAATATAGTTGTTTAAGTTGATGATAAGTCGATCATATGAATCTGATAGACTTTGAAGTAGAAGCTCTACATGTTCATTTTACTCTTTATGCTTCATTGAAGTGAGTTGGGCAAACAAAGTATTTATTGTATTGATATGGTTGGTAATCGATGAGGATTCCGTCATCCGAAGAGTATAAAGCCTTCCCTTTAGGAAAATCTTGTTGTGTAGTGACTTGACCTCGTACATTTTTGTCAGAGTATCCCAGATAACTTTTGTTGTTTTTATATCAGAGATACTTGACAATACTTCTTATGCTATAGCCAAGTGTAAATTGACAACAATATTATCATTCATCTCATTCCACTTTCTATCGTCCGTCATTTTCATCGGTCTATCTCCAATAGACTCCAATCAATTTTTTTTTCATCTTTATTTTTCACAGCATAAAATTGCTTCCATTGAACTTTGTTATCTCCCACCCGCCCGCCATTATGTCGACAACAATTTAGTATAGTAGACAAAATAATCCCGTTTTAATAAAAAATCTTTAAAAAAATTCTGATGTGGAAGATCAGTCTAGGCTGCAACCACATAGCATACTCAGAATTTTAAGAAATTTAAACCAATGATCTGATACCACTTGTTGGTCTTACGTGCGGCAACTTGATATAATAATATGAAAATAAATAATAAATTGAAAACCGAGATTTACGTGGAAAACCCCCCAAAAAATTATTAGGGTAAAAACCACAGGCGAGATGAAAAGAGTTCCACTATAATATTTTATGGTGTACAACCACTCACTGTGTTTTAAAATAGAGCACTCTCTCTCTTAATACAGGAGAACAAACACTTCACAAATATTATAGAACTAACCACTCAAATACTATAAGATAAGAGAAACTCGATGAAATGATGATTTCAAAATGTGGGGAGGGAGCTCCCCGTCAAGTGTGAAACCGCGTATCAGCATTTTCCTTCTATATGTAATATTCAACAAAGCCTGCCTACCAATTCAATTCTTTGTCTGTCACCAATAATTCCAACCCACATTTAATGACCTTTGCCTAAAATATGATCGAGATAACCAAAAGTTAAACTCGACTTGCTCTGTAATTTAGCTTTCGGTTTTACAATACTATGGAGTGTCTGCAAATATTTAAAAAAAATTATGTTTTTTTCTTTTGCATATTTTTAGTGATCACGTGCAAACATTACCAATGTTCGATATTCGGTGGAGGGATAATTCTTTTTAAATCAATTAAAAATGATTGATTTTTTAAAATCAACAATTTTGAAGTCTAATGAAGCAATTTCATTATTTTAGACTCAGGTTTCACATTTGCAAATAAAATAATGGCCACTAATGGTCGAAACATAAAAATTAACTATCAATATGAAGGATATAGATTTCAGGCGGTGGTTATTTGTATCCGAGAGTCAAAATGAAAAGATGTTTGATAGTTTAAACGATGTTTCTTCCAAGCACGTGTTGAGGATGACATAATCGCAAATCGTGATTGAAGAACGCCAAATGCCAGCTCCACATCTTTTCTGTAGGACTCTTCTTTCATTGCAAGATATTTCTTTTTTGGACCGTGTGGATGGTGAATATTTTGCACAATAGTTAACCATTTCAGATAAGTATCATCAGCTAATTAGTATCTCTTATCATATTATTTTCCTCCAATTATATAATGAGCTGAAGGAGCAATACCTTGTGCAAGGTTTGAAAATAGTTTGGATGTGTCCAAAACATTTATATCATCATTGGATCCGGCATATCAACTATGCATGTCTTATTCAAATATCGTAATCGTTGGAAAATCACTACTACTTGCATATTGATCCGCCCAAGCCATAGGACGATTTTTTCACTTTCAATGCATACAATCGAGACATCTCAACATTCCAAGGAATCCTCGTTGTTTTCCAATATAAAATAGTCTAGAAACATGATTGGAAGTAGGAGATCTCAAGTATCGCTCTGCAAAAACCTTTACTATACCCGACAAAAGCATTGCATACACTCAATTGTAGTAGATTTTAAAATTTTTATATATTCATCAATAGCATCACGGATAAAGAATATGCTAGAATTCGCAATGCAAATGTTGTTTTTTAATAGTCGAAAGACCGAGCCACCCAAACCATCACTTTGTTAGATTTCAAGACTTTAAAAATCATCTTAGGAACATTTCTTCTTTATATATTGGATTCTCAAAAAATTAATCATCTAAAAGATTAAGATCGAAAATTTCTCGTTCACGACGGATTATTACGTGACCTAGAACTGAACCTTTATGTGTAACTTATTGCTCTTGTTGGATGATATATGCAACAACCAAATCTTGATCTTGAGCCATAACATTCAATATTACTTTTATTATATTTCAAAAATTCTCAACATTCATCCAATCTTTCTTTGTTTCATCTTCATTGTACGACAATGAATATGAGCTAAAAGATGATGCATGAATTGGAAATGAGAAATCATTTTCAAGATAATGATAATGTAAAATGTGTGATGTGGGAAAAGAGGATAATTCGAACACATTGTATAATGATTTTTAAAAATATGACCTGTTGGATGAATCATATTTTTTATCAAGATCATGACCGTTGAAGTATATTTCTTATCTAAAAATTGATCACTAGATTATATTTTTTTATCTAAAAAATGATTGTTAAATGAGTAACTTTGGATTATATTTCCTATCTAGATTATGACCGTTGATGTATTATATTGGAGTTGTCATCATGACCGGGATTAGATTTTCTATCTACATTATGACCGTTGGATGGATTATACATTATGACCGTTAGATGAATTATATTCATATTTAAGTCGTGACCGATGGATTATATTTGCTATCTAGATTATGGCCATTGGATGAATTGTATTTCTATCTACATCATGATCATTGGATTATATTGTCTTATCTAGATTATGATAATTATGATAGTTGGATTAGATTACATCTTATCTTCATTGTTGTATATGATTTCAATCTTATCTACAAATTGATCATTAGATGACATTACATATAATCTTGATTGTTGGATGCTATTACAATCTTATTATCTTCCAACTATAAATAAAATATCTTTGGTCGGTAAAATCATTACTCCTGCAAATTTCAATCCAATAATTTCTCTATTCCAAGGAAGTCAATGACATCCAATTGTAGAACTGCTTATTACATTATTGAAGAAGATAGACTCCGATGTCATGTATATCTTGACATAACACAAAATTCTATCATAGGTATCAACCAATCCAAAGATTAGTTTTGAACTCGTGTCGAAGAAGCTTACAACAACAAAAACTTGAACACCCTTCAAGGTCATAACACAAGATCACTGCACTGCCACATGAAAGCTATACCCCGTGAAGTTTGAAGATTAAGGGGGTCTATTCACTAAATTGAAACTTTAAAAATAAATGACACATCTGAAGAGGATATTGTAAGTATTTTTATTCAAAGATTATTGATATTACAAGTTTGATTTCTTATACGATTTGAGTATTTTTGTGCAGTTGAACAAAGCAAAAGATATGTTCATGCAAGATCTTAAATTTAGTAAAAGGTTCAAATTTATCATGTATAGCCTATTATGAAAGATATTGAAAATTCTTTGGTGACATCAATCCATCGAGCAAAGTACCTAAAATACTCACAAACCTGGGTTCGTCACACTCAAAAGCTCAGACAATAGAGACTCTACTATCAGGTTCGCCTGGATTATAATCATTTTCAATTAATTTAATTAGTGATGAAAATGCAGGTAGCACTTCATCCGAGCGACCTCTTGGAGTTGAAAAAAATCAAAATGAAAGGAAAAAATGAAAATGTTTAGGATTAATATGTACAATGAAATAAGGACATTATGATCTTATAAATGTATCAGAAAAGAGATCCACTGAATTTCAACAAAATTATGATACTAAATTGCTAACATTGCAAAATGATAAATCAAGATAAAAAAAATCAAGAAAATAAAATTAAAACTCGACAACAATAAGTGGCATTGGCTTCAATTGAAGAGGACAATAGAGTTTTGTTCATGGATTTGAGCACGGTTGACAATCCAAAAATGCGTAAAATAGTTCGAAATGAACAGACAAAAATTATTCAAAGAATAAATGAAGATCATGGACAACAAGATTCTTACAGGTTTAGAAAGTATGTGAGGTCTCATTACGCTAATCACAGTTAATAAGATATAATTTTAGATATATTAGCGTAAATAGCGAAAATGATTTAAAAATACACTTTAACTTAGAAAAATTTCGGCATAACCTTTCCTTAAGCAGGATATACCGAAAAACACAAACAACATTATATATCAAAATACACTCAAACTAGAATATTTTTAAACATAAACAACAACCACAAGCCTAAAGCCGCACTGACTAGGATTAGAGAAAATAAAAGTCACACACAGAACTCACAAGCTGAAATCACACCAACAATCAATCCAGAAAACCACAATATTTCCAAATAATAGTACGGGAAATCTCCCTAGAGATATATAATTGACTATGACATAACATAAATACAACTTCAACAATATATATAAATATAGCGGGGAGACAAGACATAGACATCCAACCTCAATCACGAGCTCCACTAATGGACTATCCCTCTGTGCTGTAAAAGCACCTGGGTGACTTATCATGATGTCCAATAGTAGCTACAGTATCCCCCGAAATACTGATGTTAGGATCAGGTATGTAACAGTTAAATAACAACAATATTAAACATAAACAAATATTCAAAAAAAAAACAATGCATCAAAATATTTAAGAATTCAATATGAAATTCATGTAACTAAGCTGAACATAAACATGATAATATGAGCTAATATACGGTATGATACAACTAGAACAATGCTCAAGAAACAAAGCACAAGGGAGCCACTTCTCATGAAACTAAATATCCGTGGTCTAAGTATCTGAGGAATACCATGGTCTGCTACCGAACTGCAACCACGACTCATCTCCCTAAACTATCAACGTTACAACAAGAATACACAATATCATAATATGATATCACAATAAAAAATGAAATCACAACATAGTCTGCACTACCATGGATGTGATTCATGTATGGGAAATCAAGGGTTTCTATAAAGGTCTGCAAGACTGCCTTGATTTCTGGTTAACAAGAACATGTGCCAAGTGTATAATAACTATAGGAATCAGTTGAAAGCAATGATAAGGCTCAAGACATGATGTCATATATATCATGTCATATTATAAATGTCATAAAATATGTCAAATAATTAACATATAAAAACTATGCATTTAATTTCATCAAATACATAAGAGTCACATAAACACGTAAAACATAACATAAATATGAATAAAGCATATATATCACCATCGTATGTTACTGAATTGTAACATACTTATACAAATTAGAAAACGATAGAAACGATCAAATTGAATTTCCAAATTTATCTCATCAACCTATATCAATTTATTAATTCACAAAGTCGAATAAATTTACCAAGAATATCTCTAACAACTTAAATAATTGAAGGATGCTTCCTAGCGACGATCATTGTTTGTGGTTATTGCGATGACGAGTCGACATAGATGGATGTAACCACTGTTAGAATAGATACCCTGTAAACCAACGGTTAGCTAAGAAATTTATTGACTCAGTTGTAATTAACAGTCTTTATTTTAATATATAAATTTCATGCTTTCATTTTTTTAGCCAAATTGCTAATAACAAAAATATAGAAGTAGGGAACGAAAGCAATCTCGTAGAGACACATACAGAGCGACATCTTCAGGAGCCATCTTTATCTAATTATACTCAATATAGCAATCAATAAATGAAAAGTTTTCGAACCACTGTCGATAAGTAAGTATATCCATGTTCTGCAGAGGGAATTCATCCTTTAGGCAGGCCATGTTGAGGTCTCGGTAGTCGACAATCAAAAATAGTATCCGAAAATGAGCATACTATTGAAAGTATGAATATCGTGTATAAAATAATAACAATAAAACAGTAAATCAAACCAAGTCCTGTACGAAGTACAATTTCCATAAAACATATTTGTCCCCTTTATCACCAAAATTTAACGGAGGCCAAATGGAAAGCTAACAATATGAAATACATGAGAATGCTTGAAAGAGATCTTGAGTGTTTTTAAAAACCATTTTTATGCTTATGGAATGAGGAAATGAACACTATTTATAAGTCTCAAAATGTACACCAAAAGTTATGCAAGATTAATTAACTCAATTAATCTTCCCATTAACTCAAAAATACGAAGAGCCAAAAGTCTTCAATTAACTCAAAAAATGTGGAAAGTCAAAATAATAATGAGCCACAACTAACTTAAGAATGTGGAGAGCCAAAAGACACTCCCACATTCATTAGACATAATTTTTATTCAATCTTTAAATTTACTTGAATTCTAACAATCTCTCACATGAATGAAAATTGATACAAATCTTGGTGACAAAGTTCTACAGTTGAATCCTGCATAGGATAGGTAGGTGTTACCCTTTGAACCTTCCCTTATGAAATATATTTGCTTTACTAGCTGACCAGTAGACATGATGTCCTTGAACTGTTCTGTCGTTTATGTAAATTAAGATATACTTCACACAAGACTCTCCATGATACTATTCAATTCTCATGATTGTGTTCGTTTTGGCCATGAACACATGCTTGATTCTGCGAGAGGGTCTAGAATTGAGCCTAACAATTTCTTCGAAGCGGCCCCATCCTCTCTCACATAGGAGATTCTATATTCTTCTCATGAGAATCATTAAAAATTGTAAGCTTAACCTCAACATTCACTGTTTCATAATAGGAATGGACTAGGGATAACTACCACAGTGATATACCAAATCAATGCGATTAGTTTGTACCATTGAACCTAGTTATTGGGATCTCCAGTCAGCGTAGGTTGGATTTTCCTTCACACCAATTTATTCTATAGGCTTGAGCCTCATTCCCCTTGACGATTTCGCAACTAACTCTCTGTTTAATCTCTTGGTTAGCGGATTCGCTATATTATCATTTGACTTTACATAGTCAACATAGATAACTCCAGTTGAGAGTAGTTGTCTAATGGTATTGTGTTTAAGACGTATATGCCTAGACTTACTATTCTACATATTATTTTGTGCCCTTCCAATCGTAGATTGGCTATCACAATGTATTCATATAGCCGTCATAGTTTTTTACCATCCTGGAACATCTTCTAATAATTGACGGAGCCATTCAGCCTCTTCAGAACATTTTTCGAGAGCTATAACTCAGATTCCATCGTGAATCTTGCTATTACAGTCTATTTAGAAGATCTTCCTGCAATTGTTGCACCTCCTAAAGTGAATAAAAATCCACTTGTAGATTTTGAGTTTTTCATATCAGATATCCAGTTAGCATCACTGTATCCTTCAATAACAGCGGAATATCTAGTATAGTACAGTCCAAGTCATGAGTGTACCTTAAGTACCTTAGCAATCTGATAATTGCTTTCCAGTGTTCAACTCCCGGGTTACTCGTGAATCTACTCAATTTTCTTACTACATAAGCTAAGTCTGGTCTTGTACAACTCATTAAATACTTCAGACTTCCAATGACTCGAGAGTATTTTAATTGAGATATACTCACCTCGATTCTTTGATAGATGCTGACTGGTATCTATCGAGATTCTAGCCAATACAGAGTCATCTTTATTGAATTTCTCAAATATTTTGTCCACATAATGTGACTGACTTAGAACTAGGCTTTCAGATGTTCTATGAATTTTAATTCCAAGAATCACATCGGCTAAGCTCAAATTTTTCATGTCAAATCTTGAGTTTAATAACCTCTTGGTGGATTTAATCATCTTATCGTAAAGACATAAAATGATATATCCATTTTAAGTATTCTTTATGTATACACATTTGTCACATTCACTAAATTTAAATCCACTTTATATAATGGCGCTGTCAAATTTTTTGTGCCATTGCTTTGGTGCTTGTTTTAAGCCATACAGAGACTTCACCAGTTTACAAACATTATTTTCTTGTCCAGTCGCAGAAAATCCCTCAGGCTATTCCATGTAAATTTTCTTTTCTAAATCTCTATTTAGAAAAGCTGTTTTTACGTTCATTTGGTGTAGTTCAAGATTTCGCAAAGCGAAAATTGCAAGTATCACACGAATAGAGATTATTCTCGATACAGGAGAATATGTGTCAAATTAATCAAGCCCTTTGCGTTGATGGTAACCATTGATTACGAATATGGTTTATACTTATCTATGTTTCCATATGATCTAATTTTTCTTTTGAAAACCCATTTACAGCCTAGTGGTTTGCTTTCCAGATGAAGATTTACTAATTCCACGTACGATTTTGTAAAATGGATTCTATTTCGGAATTGATAGCTTCTTTCCATAGAGATCCCTCAGATGAACTCACTGCTTCCTTGAAGCTTTAAGGTTCACTTTACACAATGAAAGTGATGAAATCCAGACCAAAGGATTTCTCAGTCCTAGCTCTTTTGCTACGTCTAAGTTCAATATCTTGGTTAAGCTCCTGTTCTTTTTCAATCGTCTTATATAATCTTTTGGATAAACTTGGTTATTCCTTAGATTTAAAAGGAAACATGTGTTCAAAGAACGAAGCATTTCTTGATTCTATTATCATATTCTTGTGAATATAAGGTATTTGAGACTCTTGTACAAGAAAATGATACGATCTACTGTTTTGAGCATATACAATGAAAATGCAATCAACATTTTTTTGTCCTATCTTTACTTTATTTGGAGTGAGTACAACTACCTTGGCAGGACACCCCCACACTCGCAAGTATTGGTAGGAAGGACTTTTACCTTTCCATAACTCGTATGGACTTTTATCTTGCTTCTTTCGGGACACCTTATTCAAAAGGTAATTTTCTGTTAGAATAGCTTTCCCCCACATGTTCTAAGGTAAACCAGAACTTAATAACAATGCATTCAACATTTCTTTTAAAATACGCTTCTTTCTCTCAGCAATGCCATTTTGCTGAGGAGAATAAGGTACAGTTCTTTCATGTTTGATACCATGTTGAGCACAAAGCTCAGTAAATGATTATTCTTGCTAAGTTGGTTTTCAACTTCACTTTTGTAGTGGACACATTTTTCAATTGCTCCATCCTCACTTTTAAGAAGATACACATAACAAAACTTGTGCTATCGTCAACAAAAATAATGAAGTATTTATTTCCACCACGTGTTTGTACACATTTTAAATCACATATATCACCGTGAATTAGATCAAGTGATTCATGATTGTTATTTTTTGTTGGAATGAGAAAATTTCTTCTTTTCGAGCTTTGACCATGCTCGACAACATTTGCCTTCACAGCAACTGGAGAAAACAATCGTCTTTCAGAATTCTTGTCATCTTCCTCAATACAAAGTCGAACAATGAGTTCTTCAACATTCATCTCCTTTCGTTTGTATTTCAAATAGGTTTTGAAATCCTTCCATGCCGGTGGTAGCTTCTCAACAATAGCAGCCACTTGGAAAGATTCGTTCAAAGTCATCCCTTTGGATTGAATCTCGTGAAGAATCACTTGGATTTCTTGAACCTGACTGATCACCATTTTGGAGTCAACCATCTTGTAGTCCAAGAATCAACTAACAATAAATTTCTTGGCCTCGACATTCTCAGTTTTGTATCTTCGATCCAGAGACTCCCAAAATTCCCGAGTCATCTTCTTTTCACTATACACATTTTATAGCGACTCAGCCAAACCATTCATTTTCTACACAAGAAATATGAGTGGTGACATGCATCAATAGCACTAGCTCTCTACACATCTCCATCAACCACAGCTGGTTTGGGAGCATCCTCAGTGAGAAACCTTGCTAGATTCAATACAGGTAAGATAGATTAACATCTTCTGTTGCTTCCTTTTGAAATTTGAGCCGTCGAATTTCTTCGGTGTATCAGCATGGCTGGCACATCAAAAACAATGACTTTCATAATCAGGGTTTAACTTTTGGCACATTCGAGTCATTCAAATCAGTAGCCATGTCGTCAACAAATCACATAATGAGTCTAACAAAATTTGTTTTAAGATTGTTAGCCAAATTGTTAATAACAAAAATATAGAAGTAGGGAATGAAAGCAATCTCGTAGAGATACAGACAGAGCGACATCTTCAGGAACCATCTTTATCTAACTATACTCAATATAGCAATCTATAAATGAAAAGTTTTCGAACCACTGTCGATGAGTAAGTATATCCATGTTCTGCAGAGGAAATTCATCCTTTGGGCAGGTCTTGTTGAGGTCTTGTAGTCGACAATCAAAAACAGTATGCGAAAATGAGCATACTATTGAAAGTATGAATATCATGTATAAAATAACAATAATAAAATTGTAAATCAAACCGAGTCCTATACGAAATACAGTTTCCTTAAAACATATTTGTCCCCTCCGACGGTGCTTCGAGGATCTCGACGGATAACTGTTTCTCAGGATACAACAGCAAAACCTTGCAGCAACTTAGGACGAAGTAACTACATCGACGAACCGAAAACATACCTTCGCTTTATTACCTGAAATTTAACGGAGGCCAAATGAAAGCTAACAATACGAAATGCAAGAGAATGCTTGAAAGATATCTTGAGTGTTTGTAAAAACCATTTTTATGCATATGGAATGAGGAAATGAACACTATTTATAAGCCCCAAAATGCACACCAAGAGTTATGCATGATTAATTAACTCAATTAATCTTCCCATTAACTCAAGAATATGAAGAGCCAAAAGTCTTCAATTAACTCAAAAAATGTGGAAAGTCAAAAGAATAATGAGCCACAACTAACTTAAGAATGTAGAGAGCCAAAAGACACTCCCACATTCATTAGACATAATTTTTATTCAATCTTTAAATTTAATTGAACTTTCCAACACATTTTATTTTATCTATATACCAATGCAATCAGCATAGATAAAATCCTTGATTATGCTTTAATACAAGTGAATTATAATTTGATCTTGAAACTGATTTGTAAACACTGCATATTCTAAATTTATTCCTAGTCAATTCAGGCGCATAAAAAAAAGGATAAAGGCCACTTGAGTTTGAGACTAGTGTGGGGACCCGGACGCTAACTCATTCATATCAATCATCATTAGGATTAAATGGATCAATTAATTAATCTGGGCCATAAATTTTTTTTATTATAAATGTTGAACACCTTATAAACAAGTGTACAAATTTCTATAACCAATTAGGTCCCATCTCATTCACATCACAAGATCAAGTTTAATGTCTACAACATGATCCATAGTACAAGTCTGGTACAAAAGTAAATCATAATAAACTAGGTTTCAACAACTACATATCAAGTGTTGAAAACAAACTCTACATCTAGGTTCGAATCTCCACTCTAATCTCGATCTTCTATCTTCTTCTCGACCCTGATCATGTCCCACCTGTTGTCATGCACACATACAAACATAACAACAGCCGGATAACTCCGGTGAGAAATATATTCTCAGTATAAACAAGTATACATGCATTTCATATAAACATATATAAAAGCATAGAACAGTTATCAATAGCATGTATCATAATCTGAAAAACATGAATCGATATAAAACTGTAAATCAAACTCTTAAACTCTTAATCTCTGACTCGACTCTTATCTAGGGATCCCGGTTCGAATAAGAACGCAACAGTATCCCACCTACTCTTCCCAGCTAGATGGTCGTACGTTCTTATTCCCAGACTTTGGTCCTTCTATATCGAATCTCTACAATAGGTGTAACGAACCGTACTTTTACTACTTAAAATTTGCGAAAAAATTAAAAATTTTCTTGAATACGAAAATAAAATCAATACGGTCGTCACTACATCATCCATTCACCAATAAAAATCTTGCTAAAAGAAGAGCTTGCTCAAAACATCTCGCAACAAAGCATAAAATCAGAGTATTAACATTTTCTTGCTTAAAATATTAAAGTAACGGGGGCGGTCCTCAGGTCTAGCCTTCCGCTCAGCCCAAGCCTGCTCCTTGGTCCCCACCTCCTGTCTCCTCATAGACATCCTCACCTGCATCGATCAAGTCTAGTGAGTCTAAATACTCAACACGTATAAACTGAGAATAACAAGTAGTACATAATAAAATCGCATGCAACCTTAAAATAGAACATACATACTTGAAGCTTGGATTTGAAATGAGCTTGAATTTGCATACTTACATAGACGTGCCATAACTTAAAAGCTTTCATAAACATGCTGGCATACTTGATCATACTTAAACATACATGACTTCATTTTTGCGTAGAGGATGTTTCAAAGCAAGTGACCCATACATAATAAACGCCTGATCAGACAAACCACAGTACTGGGCTGACAGGGACGTATCCACTGCCACATACATGAGATCCCCATTCATAATTTAACGGGCTGGTTGGTCCCCGTTCATAATTTAACGCTTTCCAAGCACGATCTAACCCGTTCATAATTTAACGGGGTGGAGAGGTCCTCGGCCACGTTCACCGACTTCCAAACTCATTCAATTTGGTCACAAGACATTTAGCATACCTCAAAAACTTAAAAATATTTTCTTGCACGTCAACATACTTACTTGGCGTTGAGGGATTCGTTGGACATCGATTGGGGCCGTTGCTGCTGCACATACTAACACTGAAACTGCATACTTAACTTGCATAGCTTAGACGTATCAATCATACTTACTTACAAGTTCAATCAATTCCTTAGGACGTTCTAAAATTCCCATGACTCGACTTTGTAAATCATTATACTAAACCTTGACCTCAAACCTCAAAGCATACCATAATTTTCCCAAAATATGAAGGACACGGACCCCGTGCCTACCTCCGTGTATGGGTCCGTATAGGTTCGGGTGAGAAGAACTCGAAAGGAAGGTGGACACGGACCCCATGTCAGGGTCCGTCTGAGGGGGTCCGTCTAGACTTTGTAAAAAGACACCGAAAAGAAACAAAGGCACGGACCCCGTGTAGAGGTCCGGGTAAGGGTCCGTGTACCTGCGCAAATTTGACACCAAGGAGAAAACAAAGGCACGGACCACGTGCCAGGGTCCGTATAAGGGTCCGGCTAAGCACTGAAGGTCGAAACCTACGAGAAGAATCTTGACTCAATATTACATTCTCCTCAACCAAATTCGATGGCTACGAATCGACACCGCAAGACACTTCCTAGGACACTAAGGCATTGTATCAAACCCAAGTGAACCATTAAAATTATTCCCGAGAGCAACGACAATCAATGACAACGACACAACCCGAAATTTGCTTGATTCAACTTATTGCCTATCGACACAAAACCAAACGTTAATAACCATCCCAACATCTTAAACAATGTACCTATAAGCAGCAACGATCACCCGTCCATCCCCAACGAAGCCTGCAACATTAAAACTTCAAGAACTCATCAACATCAATAATTTTTGAAAACGCAGTTTGAACAGTCCCACGAAAAAACATCATAACTCACTCAATTTCTATCCGAATAACTCGAATTTTATATCAAATCGAAGGTATCGAAAAGTTCTACATTTTTTTATTGAATTTTTTCTCAAATTCTCGACCGAAAATTCGCAGTTTTAACAAGAACAATAAAAACATGATTTAGATCTAAAAATTTTCCTTCAAAATCGATCCAAACAATTAACCGCTCAAACTATGAACATCATACATGAATTTTACGCATAAAACAACGCAACACATAATATGACATGATCGACGCAGCAAAAGAGAGGTTATACGTGCCTTTTGATGATAAACTTTACCGAAACGGCGATACCGATGCGGGAACGGAGCGAGGCTTGATCCGGGACGAACGTGGCGCGAGAATCTTGGAAGAAAACTCAACAAAACTTGCTGGAAATTGTTAGAGAAGGGGGCGGCTGCTATGGGGAGAAGAACCCTAAAATTTCTTTTCAAAAAATCTGAATGAATGGAGGTGTGTGTGCATTGTGTAAAAAGCGTGAGTTAATGTGTGTAATCATGTGTGTGTGCGTGCGTTTAGAGATAAATTAAGGGGATTAATTTCCTTAACTAAAATAATTAACATGCTAACCAATATACTAATTAAATGGTAACACCATTGACAAATAAAAAGGAAAACTATTCCTACTAATCTTAAATAAAATCCTCTACATTAAAATAAAATGCACCCTTGACAACTTTAAAAGTTTTAAAGTGTTAAAACTCACTAAATAAACAAATTAGGCTTTAAAATACTAACTCTTCATAAATTAATTAAAATGCCCCACTCTTAACTCAAAAATAAAATGCCGCATTAAAATTTCCAAAATCGTCACCGGGTCTTTTCTTCAATCCCGCCTCGAATGATCGCCTGAAACATGAAACTCGAAAAATATTTTACCGTGCATCACATAAACATGACTAATTTAAAAATAATGTATTTTCATAAATCATGCACTGATAAGATCAATTTAAAATTAATTAAATGATTTACTAATTAAATAAATGCATGAGTTATACGTGTGCTGAATTTGGGCACTACAATAGGAGTCGATCTACTCTTAAGTAACATCGATATAAACCAAATGTCCAGTGACTTGGCACCTCTGCCAAAGACATGCCACAGCTGCCAAAAACTCAAATAACATGCTTTACTATAACTCAATAGACTAAGCATATCAATCTCAAGAATTGCAAATATCAAAGCAATACAATAAAGTATGTGGTTTTGGGAAACTCAAGCTATCTCTTACTCGAGTCGTATCTTCCCGGTTTAACATTGATTTATACCTTTCTTTTAGTAGATCAATCTGACTCTGTTCAGTCTTCGAAGCCTTCGATGCCAACTCTGGAATAACAGTATCGAGGAGTACAATATCAATATAAAACCCAACACAAGAATTCTCAATCTAATCAACTTTCGACGACATAACGGCACAATCTCGAGATACCAAGCAATACAATATCAATAGATACCAATCTCAACAACTCATAATCAATCGATAAACACAAATCCAATACCAAATCTGTATATTCTCAATCAAATCAAATCTGAAAAAATGATAACAATTTCATACGGTATCTGTTCTTCAATCTGATTTCGATTATACAATTATAACAATCTCAGGAACAGATAATATCAATCAGATCATGATTTCTTCAACATCAAACTTTTGAATCATACAAGAACATAATAAAATTTACGTCCTTTTGAAGCTTTTGACGAGAGGAACACAGTACTAAACTCGGATTGAACTTCTGACGGCTGGATCTTGCACCAAATCAAAATTCTATGCTATGGAGAATTGGAGGATTCTGGAGATGCTTCCCTCGTTTACTTGCTGCAATCTGAATGAAAAGTGAAGGATTTACATATTCACTTGCATGGCAAAGACATGTGGCTCAATATACACTCTGCACGTCTTGCGCATATGCGTGACCATCACCGGCGCATATGCGCGAGACTCTCTGTCTCGGCAATTCTGGATTCATCAGCTCGCGCATATGCGCGCCCTGTCCCCGCGCATATTCGCGAGATCTACTGTCTCGGCACTTCTTCATTTCACATGCTCGCGCATATACGCGCCTCTTCTCGTGCATATGCACGAGGTCTTCTGCCTCGCTCGCGCATATGCACGGCTCGTTTCGCGCATATGCGCGAGACCTTCTGTCCTCGCACAACACAATATCACATGCTATCTCAAATCGTGCCTCGGAGTGGTCCTTCTATAATTACATCAATTCAAAATCAATAATCTCAAATTAACAGAATAAAATCTCGGGCATTGCAATTCTCCTCCTCTGAGAACGATTTTGTCCCTCGAAATCACAGGCAATCAAATCAGATACAAGAAGAAGATATACAGAAGCTAAATAAGAAAACTCACATCAATGAAATAATCCTGGGAATTTTTGTCTCATATCTGATTCAGTTTCCCAAGTAGCTTCTTCAATGCCATGACGACTCCACTGAACTTTCACAAGCGTTATAGTCTTCGTTCTGAGTTGCTTTTCTTTACGATCTAGAATCTGGATCGGTTTTTCATAATAACTCAGAGTTTCATCAAGTTCTGCCTCATCTGGCTGAAGAACATGAGAAGCATCCGGAAGATACTTCCGCAGCATAGACACATGAAAGATATCATGTATACTAGATAAAGAAGGCGGAATAGCAAGTCGATAGGCACGAGTACCTATCTTCTCCATAATCTCATACGGACCAATATATCAAGGAGATAATTTCCCTTTCTTGCCAAATCTGACAATGCCTCTGAAAGGAGAAATCTTCAAAAATACTCTGTCTCCTTGCTCAAATTCTAACGGTCGGCGTCGAATATTCACATATTTGGCCTGTCTATCCTGAGCTGTCTTCATTCTCTGCTGAATCAGCTTCACTTTCTCAGTCATATCTCGAATCATATCAGGGCCCAAGTTCAGGTACCTCAAATATCTCATCCCAATATAAAGAGGATCTGCACTTCTTGCCATACAACGCTTCAAACGGAGCCATCTTTATACTCGTCTGATAGCTGTTGTACGAAAATTCACAAAGTGGCAAAGAATCTTGCCAACTAGTGCCAAAGTCTAGCACTACAGCTCTAAGCATATCTTCCAATGTCTGATAGTCCGCTCTGACTGTCCGTCTCTCTGAGGATGATATGCAGTACTCAAATGCAATTTCGTACACAGAGCTTGTTGCAAACTGTGCCAAAAGTGTGAAGTAAATCGAGGATCACGATCTGATACAATAGACTTCGGCACACCGTGCAATCTGACCACTTCTCTGACATAAATCTCTGCCATCTGGTCGTGTCTATACGTCATTTTGTAAGGAATAAAGCATGCTGATTTGGTTAATCTGTCAATAACGACCCAAATCGCATTGCAACCTCGGGAGGATCAGTGGTAGCTTCGTCACAAAATCCATAGAAATGTGATCTCATTTCCATTCTGGAATAGGTAAGCTATGCAACAGACCTCCTGGTTTCTTTCTTTTGGCTTTCACCTGTTGGCAATTCAAACATCTGGACACAAAATCTGCAATGTCTGATTTCATCTGTTTCCACCAAAACTATTTCTTCAGATCATTGTACATCTTTCTGCCACCAGGATAAACACTAAAACGACTACAGTGTGCCTCTGCCAAAATCTGGTGTCTCAAATCTGAAACATCTGGCATAACAATACGGTTATTCACATACAGTACATCATCACGAACCTGGCATTCTGATTGATGCCCTGATCTGACCATCAACATCGAGTTCTGAATATTCTGATCAACTTTCTGTGCTTCTTTAATTCGCAAAATCAACTCTGGTTCAACTTGAATGGCATATAATCTTAGAGGTTGACAATCTGTCTCAAATACTAATCCAGAAAGACAGCAATCTTCAATCAAATTTGAAACACCAATCGTCGATAAGGATAAAGAACATACCTTTTGACTCAGTGCATCAGCTGCTGCATTTGATTTTCCCGGATAATATTTGATTTCACAATCAAAATATTTCAATACGATGGCAGTCAATTCAAGATCATGAATCGGATAGCGAGTCTCATGTGGTTTCAATTGTCTCGAGGCATAGGCAATAACATGTCCTCGCTGCATCAAAACACAACCCAATCCTCTGTGAGAAGCATCACAATAAACAACAAAATCACCAGTACCTGACGGAATATTCAACACCGGAGCACTGGACAATCTCTTCTTCAACTCTAAAAAGCTGGATTCACACGCTTCTGACCAAACAAAAGGGGCATTCTTCTGAGTCAACTGAGTAATCGGCTTTGCAATACTGGAAAAGTCTTTAATAAATCGACGATAGTATCCTGCTAAACCCATAAAACTGCGTATCTCTGGCACTGATGTCGGTCTAGGCCAACTGATCACAGTCTCAACTTTGCTAGGATCCACAGAAATACCATCTCCAGATATAATGTGTCCCAAAAATATCACTTGTCTCAGCCAGGAATTCACATTTAGACAGTTTTGCATACAATTTCTCAGTTCTCAGAATCTTCAATACAATTCTCAAATGCTCAGCATGATCAATCATATTCTTTGAGTAAATTAGAATATCGTCAATAAAGATAATCACAAAATCGTCAAGATATTTCTGAAATATACGGTTCATCAAATCCATAAATGCAGCTGGAGCATTTGTTAAAACAAACGACATGACTATAAACTCATAGTGGCCATACCTGGTTCTGAAAGATGTCTTCGATATATTAGAATCTCTGACTCTCAGCTGATGATATCCAGATCTCATATCGATCTTGTAATAAACAGAAGAACCCTGCAACTGATCAAATAAATCATCAATACGAGGCAAAGGATATTTATTCTTTATCGTAGCCTTGTTCAGTTGCCGATAGTCAATACAAAGTCTCATTGAACCGTCTTTCTTTCTAACAAACAATACTGGAGCACCCCAAGGAGAAACACTCGGTCTGATGTAGCCCTTGGCTAGTAAATCTTCTAGCAAACTCACATACCACTGGCAAATCTACCAATGAAGGGCTCGATTTCAGTATGTCTACTGAATACACAAGGAATCCCTCTACTTCCTTTCGGTAATAATCGAGTCATAGACAACACAGATATCAAAGGAATTCTAGCTCTAGAACCCTTACCGTAAAATTTCCATTCATCAGCCATATCAGGTCTGAATCTCACAATTTTTTGGAAACAATCTACGGTAGCTCTGTACTTGGTCAGCATATCAATACCGATAATACAGTCAAAATCAGACAAATCGAGTACAATACAATCTAACTCAATTTCATTCCCATCATACTGCAGTATACAATGTTTAACAGACTGCACTGATATAAGACCTCTCCCCAAAGGTGAAGAGACAGATACTACAACAGATAAAGACTCAACAGGAAAATCATGTATCAATGCAAATCGCTCAGATATAAAAGTATGGGATGCACCCGTATTAATCAATACATAAACAGAGTAACCACCAAGAGAACAGTTACCTACAACAACATCATCAGGTGCTTCTTGTGCTTGTTCCTCAGTCAATGCAAACACTATGGCCTGCTGTCTCGGAGGCTGGCTAACAGTCTGGCTTCCTCCTGACCTCGGCTGTGACTGAGTAGTAGGTGATTGGAAGGAGTGAACAGCAGATGATCGTCTATCCGCCTGAAGCCACTGATCCAGATGATTATGCTCCCTGGGATCGTTGAGAACCTCGCTGTGGACAGACTCTAGCAAAATGTTCTTGCTGTCGACAGATATTGCAACTACCAAACATTCCTTGACATTGCTCTGTGGGATGTCTCCCTCCACAAGTTCTGCAATAGACCCCGGTATAACTCTGGCTCTGTCGTGAACCACTGGAGCTGGATGAAGTACTACCAGACTTCTTGAACTGTTTCCCTCGGGCTTTTAAATTATCTTTCTTTCCACTGCTGCTACCACCACTATCAAATCTGGGAGGGGGTTGGTGGAACTGAGATGCAGGTTGTTGGTGTTTCGGTGCTGGAGCAACATACGAAGCTCCCTTCTGTCTAATCAGGCCTGCTTCTGCTCCTTTTGCTCTGCTCAAAGCATCAGCAAAGTTATTTGGTCGCCCTGTATTCATCAAGGTAAAAATCTCAGGATTCAGCCCATTGATAAACTGATCAGCAACTGCTTCATCATTCTCAGCAATATGAGGAGCAAATCGTAACAAGGTAGAGAACTTGGCCACATATTCTTCAATATTCAGCTGACCCTGTCTCAGATTAGCAAACTCTGGACCCTTGCCTTTTCTGTACGATACTGGGAAGAATCGTTGATAGAACTCATCTTTAAAGATCTTCCAAGTAATAACTGTACCTCGATGCTCCAAAGCCCTTTTGGTTGTGAGCCACCAACTCTTTGCAATGTCATGCAACTGGTGCCCAATCAATCTAACTCTTCGCTCATCTGTGTAATCAAGAGAATCAAACAGTATTTCAATATCATCAAGCCAACTCTCACAATCAATAGAATTCTCAGTGCCCTTCAAAGTCGGCGGTTTGAATGACTGAAATCTCTTCAGCAATGTTTCCATGGGTGTCGCTGTAAGATCCATCGGATTAGTAGAAGTACTACCCTGTTCTGGGATTCTTCGAGGAGTCATATCTGATTATCAAAATGGTTAGTAACCAAATATAAAAAATTTGTTTCAGTCCTCCTCTGATCATCATACCTCTGATCAAGAATCGGTTCTCATTCATTCTCCAATAGTAGACGTTTCCAATCAAATCAGATAATCAGGTAAACATGTATTTTCAAAGCAGTAAAACATGCTGTGATGCTGGCATGAAATAAAACTCAATCTACCCCGCTCACTCGCTTCTATCCCAGTCTAAGGAACATACAGCTTCTGATACCACCTGTTGTGGGGACTTGGACGCTAACTCATTCATATCAATCATCATTAGGATTAAATGGATCAATTAATTAATCTGGGTCATAAATTTTTTTTTTTTAAATGTTGAACACCTTATAAACAAGTGTACAAATTTTTATAACCAATTAGGTCCCATCTCATTCACATCACAAGATCAAGTTTAATATCTACAACATGATCCATAGTACAAGTCTGGTACAAAAGTAAATCATAACAAACTAGGTTTCAACAACTACATATCAAGTGTTGAAAACCAACTCTACATCTAGGTCCGAATCTCCACTCTAATCTCGATCTTCTATCCTCTTCTCGACCCTGATCTTGTCCCACCTGTTGTCATGCACACATACAAACACAACAACAGCCGGATAACTCCGGTGAGAAATAAATTCCCAGTATAAACAACTTATACATGCATTTCATATAAACATATATAAAAGCATAGAACAGTTATCAATAGCATATATCATAATCTGAAAAACATGAATCGATATAAAACTGTAAATCAAACTCTTAAACTCTTAATCTCTGGCTCGACTCTTATCTAGGGATCCCGGTTCGAATAAGAACGCAACAGTCTCCCACCTACTCTTCCTAGCTAGATGGTCGTACATTCTTATTCTCAGACTTTGGCCTTCTATATCGAATCTCTACAATATGAGTCGATATACTCCTAAGTAACATCGATATAAACCAAATATCCAGTGACTTGGCACCTCTGCCAAAGACATGCCACATCTGCCAAAAACTCAAATAACATGCTTTGCTATAACTCAATAGACTAAGCATATCAATCTCAAGAATTGCAAATATCAAAGCAATACAATAAAGTATGTGGTTTTGGGAAACTCAAGCTATCTCTTACTCGAGTCGTATCTTCCCGGTTTAACATTGATTTATATCCTTTCTTTTAGTAGATCAATCTGACTCTGTTCAGTCTTCGAAGCCTTCGATACCAACTCTGGAATAACAGTATCGAGGAATACAATATCAATATACAACCCAACACAAGAATTCTCAATCTAATCAACTTTCGACGGCATAACGGCACAATCTCGAGATACCCAGCAATACAATATCAATAGATACCAATCTCAACAACTCATAATCAATCGATAAACACAAATCCAATACCAAATCTGTATATTCTCAATCAAATCAAATCTGAAAAAATGATAACAATTTTATACGGTATATGTTCTTCAATCTGATTTCGATTATACAATTATAACAATCTCAGGAACAGATAATATCAATCAGATCATGATTTCTTCAACATCAAACTTTTGAATCATACAAGAACATAATAAAATTTACGTCCTCTTGAAGCTTTTGACGAGAGGAACACAGTACTAAACTCGGATTGAACTTCTGACGGCTGGATCTTGCACCAAATCAAAATTCTATGCTATGGAGAATTGGAGGATTCTGGAGATGCTTCCCTCGTTTACTTGCTGCAATCTGAATGAAAAGTGAAGGATTTACATATTCACTTGCATGGCAAATACATGTGGCTCAATATACACTCTGCACGTCTCGCGCATATGCGCGACCATCACCGGTGCATATGCGCGAGACTCTCTGTCTCGGCAATTCTGGATTCATCAGCTCGTGCATATGCGCGCCCTGTCCCCGCGCATATGCGCGAGACCTACTGTCTCGGTACTTCTTCATTTCACATGCTCGCGCATATGTGCGCCTCTTCTCGCGCATATGCGCGAGGTCTTCTGCCTCGCTCGCGCATATGCGTGGCTCGTTTCGCGCATATGCACGAGACCTTCTGTCCTCGCACAACACAATATCACATGCTATCTCAAATCGTGCCTCGGAGTGGTCCTTCTATAATTACATCAATTCAAAATCAATAATCTCATATTAACAGAATAAAATCTCGGGCATTACACTAGCATCCATGATGTTGTGTACCATGTTTCATGATAAGAGCATAGAGATGTTCAATCATAAAGATGGGTAATCATATGATGATTGTACCAAACAACCTTGCCTCGAACGTTTCAAGTGGTTAACATTCATCGAAAGGAAAAGTCTGTGGTTGTGATTGTATACCGTTGGTCCTTACAACTCGAGACAACACTGAGGATCTACATACTAGGATTGTGATTTGAATCGTTTACCTGATTCCGCGAGGGTCACAAGGTGGGAGGTTGGGTTCAATTGCGACATGTGTAGGAGCCAGTGGATTGCAGTCGGGGATTCATCACTCACTTACGAGTGTGGATATCCTATGTGATCTAAGGAAATAGTAGTGCATGAAATCTCTGGCCAGAGTATAAGATGTACATTAGAGACAAGGGTTCTCTAGTTGTGCATGCGATGACATTGTGCATATTTCATGATTGTATCATATAGCTATCAAACTAATATGCAACCCTCGATGAACCAGTGGTTGCAGATTCGATTGAGATATATGAGATGAAGGGACCATATTGTACGTTAGTCATAATCGATTGGTTATTGCAGGCACTATCACCGATACCTATGGAATCATGGGGCGATGCTACTAAACGCTCTTACCATGATTCGATAGATTTAATCAGAAAATTGTTTCTGACATTCTCATAATCAAATGTTGGTGCATGAAATGAGGCAAATTAGAGTAAGCCGGCATAAAATAAAATGTCATAAATCACAAAGATTTGTAAACCCACAGTTAGCTGTATCTCTGAACTATTGAGGGTCACACAAGCACTAGATCATTTGTTCCCGTTGAAATAATAAATTCAAGAAGTTGAAATTATATAAAATTATGAGATAGTAAATTCAAGGAGTTGAATTTATGATGATTAAAATTTGAGATAATAAATTCAAGGAGTTGAATTTATATAAAATTATGAGATAATAAATTCAAAGAGTTGAACTTATGATAATTAAAATTTTGAGAAAATAGAATTTAACTTATTAAACTCAAATGTTGAGTTTATAAAATATTAATGAAAATAGGATTTGCGTAATGTGCGTGTAGAAGTACAAGTCTAACATGTTAAATAGTTAAAGTTTTAATAGATTTTAATTAATTAAACTAGTTGGACTAGCCTAATTAATTAATTAAGTCCATTAAAGATAATGAAGGAACCTAAATATACAATTATGAAAATTAGGTCATGGATTCATATTATATTTAAAAGGGAGGCCTCAACCCTAGCCTCTACACTTATTCTTCCCCTTGCGTTTTTCGAAAAATCTTCTCTCCTCTCTAAAAGCTCTTAAAAATTCGGTCACCTTAAATATTTTAAGGGTTTGAGCGTTTTGTTTTCTTGATCTCAATGTTAAAATCTCTTCTAAATTTTTTGTGCGATTTAGAAGAGGAACAAGCGATCCAGTCGTGGACCGGATTAAGATGCTTGAAGAAAAGATTTCAAAAAGATTGTTCGTAGAAAATACTACAAGAGCTAATATCCGCTAATTTCGGAATAGTTAGTGTCAAGTGGTTTGGTAAATTTACTAACACCCTCTGAATAATTTTATTATTTAAATAATACGAGTGTCTAAAGACATTATTTAAATGTCAAATAAAAATTTTTAATACTTCTGCTGCGTTTTGGACACGAGAAAACTGATAACTCAACAACCACAAGACTTGACAAACAGATTATTGCACTCAATCTCATCATTTGTAGGTATATGAGTGCTCCAATTGGCTTACAACTCGGCAACCTCCTGGGGTAAGAGGGTTTTCACATGAACAAAGTGGTGAGAAGCTCACAAGAATTGACAACACGATGTCGTGGATGCATGCTGAGAAAAAAAAAATTGGGCAAAATTGCTTGATCTGAATACCAATGATGTAATGCAAATCCAGAAAGACGCTAGAAATCAATCCACATTGATGTAATGAAAGTGAAGGACCTACGACAATGACGGAACACCCTAAATAATCGACATGTTTGCCAAGGAGAGTCGATACTCTCGATTTTCAATTCTATTAAACTCAGAACCTGTTTATACCAACGATAATGATAACCTGTAAATAGAAAAATAACATTTAATCTAATCAAGAGTTTGAACTATCTTAGAAAACCAAACAGCCAAATCACAAATCAATCATAAATAAATTAATGATAGATATACAAAACAAACTTAAAGATATTGAAAAAGTGATGTAATAGTTTAATATAAAGATACAGTAAAATAGAGAAATATAGCTAAAGCCTATATATATATATATATATAATAAGAATTTTTTTGGGACCGAATACAGAAATTTTATAAATCTCATACCAATAAATTTTCGACATCCTGAAAACTTCGGTATTTTTCGATATGATAAATGTAAAATATCGAAATTTTTGGTGTTTTTTCCATCTTTATACAAAACACACAACGATTAATAAACATAAAGTAAATATTCAGTTGTCCTCATTTCGCAATGAATCTTTCAAAGATGTAACTCAAAATGAAATTCGAAAAGCCATTTGAAATTACAGAATCTCAATTTCACGTAAACCATTCCAAAAGCGAGAGATCTAACTGTTAGTCAACATCATAATCCCAATTCAGTATTGGGAGTGGCGACAGCCGACTGCCGATGGAAACGAGTGAGAGAAAAAAGTGAGGGTTTCGATGATCTAGAATACGAAGATTTGAGAAACAATTTGGAAAAACAAGGATCCGTTTACATTATGACTCGATCTATTTTTCATTTGACATTGCGTTTTTTTTATTCTAAAAATATTGAAACTTTTAAAATTATTCTTAGAGAATAATTAATTATTTAAACATAAATTATAATTTTTTTAAAAAAATATTGTCCAAACACAATATATTTTAATTTTTTATTTATAAAATAGTAAAACATTTATAAAATATTTGTCTGTTTGATGGTTACGATGAATAGAACAAATTAAAAAATATTTGTCTCATAGAATTAATTTTTAAAAATTATTGAATAAATAATTAAAAAAAATAACGATGAAAAACTGTAGAATAAGGGGTATTGGTTTAGGGTTTATAGATATGGGATGTTATGCTAAAACCCTAGTTCGCCAGTAATAATCCAATCATGGCGTCGGCGGTGACTCTGAAGAAGAACTACCGTTGCGTTAACTCGCTTCAGCAATTCTATACCGGAGGACCTTACGTTGTATCATCCGACGGCTCGTTCTTCGTCTGCGCCTGTGACGATGCTTTGAAGATTATTGATTCTTCCAATGCTTCCATCAAATCAACCATTGATGGTGATTCAGAGCCTGTTACGGCTCTCGTACTGAGCCCTAATGATAATTTTCTTTTCTCCACCAGCCACAGCCGTCAAATTCGAGTCTGGGACCTTGTTTCTCTCAAATGCATCCGCTCCTGGAAGGTACTTTTTATTAAACAAAATTGTTTTATATCACATTCGTCCCAATGTGTCTGGTGTTGTGCAATTGAAGCATCAAATTTGGAATCAGCTTTGCCTTTAGGTTGTGTGCTAACGCGTGACCTAATTCTTTCACTTGATTTTAGTTGAGTTTTTTTCCAAAAAATTATGATCCTACAGCTACAAGCTTGATTCTTTAGAGCTTGAACATGCGATCCACATGGTTTTCAACCTATCAAATTCTTTACTTTGGTGTGTTGGAAATAGGGGCACGAAGGGCCTGTGATGGGAATGGCTTGCCATGCCTCTGGGGGATTGCTGGCTACAGCAGGGGCTGATAAGAAAGTGCAGGTGTGGGACGTGGATGGAGGCTTCTGCACCCATTATTTCAAGGGGCATAAAGGCGTGGTAACCAGTATTAAGTTCCACCCTGACCCGAGCCGCTTACTTGTGAGTTCCTTTTGATTAAAATTTGTCCTACTCTTGTTGGTGTCTAATGACCGCTCATGGGTATTTGGGGAAAACTATGCATCATGCTTGGTTTTATGAACAGCTTTTCTCAGGTGGTGATGATGCTACTGTAAGAGTGTGGGATCTTACTAGCAAAAAGTGCATAGCAACTCTAGAAAAACATCAGTCAGTGGTTACTTCGATTGCAATATCTGAAGATGGATGGGCCTTGCTTACTGCTGGAAGAGACAAGGCATGTTTTGTGTTTTTATGCGTACTTAATTAGTGCAGTCGGTTCTGAATGGAAAAGAAAAAACTACTGCTAGCTGAAAATGATTAGCCAGAACTGGAAATATTGTACTTGAATAATCTAGCTGAAGATTCTTGAATACTATATGAACATACTTTACTTGTGCTCTGCATTGAACAATTTAGCTTCTCCTATGGCTGCCACTTCTTTTCTGGCTCATATGTTACACACTCTAATGATTTCAGGTTGTGAACGTGTGGAACCTACACAATTATACCTGTGCAACTACTGTACCGACATATGAGGCGATAGAAGCAGTGTGCGCAATAGATTCTGCATCCCCTTTTGCCTCATGTTTGTCGTCATCAATAAAGAAACATGGGCAGAAGAAGATAGGTTTATCACCTATTCCATTTATAACTGTTGGCGAGCGTGGGATTGTGAAGATATGGAATTCAGATGGGTAGGACATCTAATTCCATGAAAATTTCAGATATTGACATTCTATGTGATATTTACATAGAGTAGAGAGCGTGTTTTGTTGGATCTCCTATAGGATACCTGTTGTTCATGTATAATTTCATTTGCTGTTGCATGGTCCTCGATTCAACTCTTTTGATACTTTGGTCATCGATTGTTCATTTAAAATTCCACGTGACTGCTCAAAAGATATTTCCTGGTCACTGTAATTCTATCTTGATTAAAGAGTTCATCCTATCATTCTTGTAAATGAATATTGAACTTCTATAATTCTGTACAGGGCAGTACTCCTTTTCGAGCAGAAATCTTCTGACGTTACTATTATTATGGACAAAGAGGATGTTAAGAGGGGTTTTACATCAGCTTTGATGCTACCATTAGGTCAGGGATTGCTCTGTGTTACAGCTGACCAGCAGTTTCTCATCTATGTTTTGGAAGTACATTCTGAAGTTGGTCTGAATTTAACCCTGAGCAAAAGGTTTATTGGATATAATGAAGAGATTTCTGATATGAAGTTTTTGGGTGAAGAAGAACAATTCCTTGCAGTTGCTACCAGTGTAGAGCAGGTAAATTTTTTCCAAATTCTCTCTTGGTGGCATCATTCTACCAATATTAATGCGTGATTCTGTGATGAGTGCTTTTTCCATAAGGATGAAATCCTTGTCCCAGGTTCCATTTTAAAGGATTACTGAACAGATGGATGTGATATTGTAGTTTCATTACTCTTTCTTGGTCTTTGCATTAAATTATCAATGTGCAGGTACGAGTATATGATCTGGCATCGATGTCATGTTCCTATGTATTGTCTGGCCATACTGATGTAGTTCTATGCCTTGATACCTGTGTCCAAAGTCCTGGAAGAACACTTATAGTTACTGGAAGCAAGGATAACAATGTGAGTTTTAGGTTGAAGCATTATTAAAATAATTTCTGTCACCTGAGTAGACATCCTGCTTTTATACTTTTATGCTAGTCTAGACTTACAACTCCTTTTTGTATTTGAGAGTACATGTTTAGATGCTGATTCTGCTATCTTCATAGGTTAGGCTGTGGGATTCCCAAAGCAGATGCTGCATTGGAGTTGGCATGGGTCATATGGGAGCTGTTGGTGCTGTTGCTTTTTCAAAGAAAAACAGGAACTTTTTTGTTAGCGGCAGTAGGTAAATGGTTCAGATTTTCTGATCGAAGGTGCCTTGCTTTATGACTGGTCTTACATGATGTGTGTATGGATTTGATTTATAAAGAGTTTCTGTCTATTATATTGTATTTAAAATAGGAGGCAGATTGTTGACATCTAATATTTCCTGGCTACTTTTTAATGATAATACCTATTTAATGCCTCCTGGAATTGGGTAATAAGAGCAACAGTATTTCCAGATTGCTGCTTGCTATACACACACAGCTCCAATGAGTGCCTTTGCTTGAAAGCAGAATTTGGTAGCATTTTGACTCAGTGTAAAACTGAAAGTATGTCCTGTGGGGTTAGTTTATTAACTCGACGTGGGATGTATTATTGAACCTAGTTTTGGGAAAAAAAATTAACTTATCTTGTTTTGGCCATATAATGGAATGCCTGTAGTTTTACCTTTTTGTTACAATACTTTTCACATTTGTCTTTGAAATGGGATTGCATGGTTTGCTTATTTTTAATTGAGCATTTAACTTTTTTGTTTCAAATATGCTAAATTTTTGTTTTCTTTCTAGAATTCAGCAATTTCTGGGATTAGTTCAATCTTTTCAACTCTTCTGATGCGACATGACAATTTGCAGTTCCCTTTGATTTGATTTACTGTCCAGAGATCTAAATGTTGTAGAGAAGCCTGTTAAATGAGTTTAGTTGCGTTGTTTATTTTTAAATCCATTAATCTAGTCTGTATGCTATAATTATTTCTGGCATTCCTGGCCCCTGTTCTCTTAACTGTGTATGTTTTTTTCTGGCATTACCTTTGGTTTAGTGATCGTACACTTAAAGTGTGGAGCTTAGATGGAGTTTCTGATGATGTGAAAGATGTTTCCAATTTGAAAGTGAAAGCAGTTGTAGCGGCCCATGACAAAGATATAAACTCGTTAGCAGTTGCACCCAATGACAGTCTCATTTGTAGTGGCTCCCAGGTTAATAAGAGAAATTTCATTTAAACTACCTTAGTTTTGAAATTACTACAAGGACATTTCTCAATGGACCAAGAAACAACAGAAGGAATCTTATTGTTTTCAAACCTCCCCCCCAACCCATCATATTCAGGACCGTACAGCTTGTGTATGGAGGCTCCCAGAACTGGTTTCTGTGGTTGTACTTAAAGGACATAAAAGGGGAATTTGGTCTGTGGAGTTTTCTCCAGTTGACCAATGTGTCATAACAGCTTCTGGTGATAAGACGATAAGAATATGGTCAATCTCTGATGGTTCATGTTTAAAAACATTTGAAGGACACACATCAAGTGTGATTAGGGCATCATTTGTCACATGTGGAACCCAATTTGTTTCTTGCGGTAATCTAACCTGTCGATTCTGTTCTTAATGTTCTGCGCATAATCCGATACTTTGTTTTGATTTGATCTGTGAACAAATTTTTCTCATATCAGGTGCGGACGGCTTGGTGAAGCTATGGACTGTTAAAACAAACGAATGTGTGGCTACTTATGATCAACATGAGGACAAGGTACTGAGTTGAACTATAATCAAATTGACTTTAAATCTCAAATGACCTCTTTGTCGTTTCCATTTCTTGATTTTATCAAATAACACTAGATTTGAAGTGATGGTATCTAGATGTGTGGATCATGTGAAATCGCATCACACTCCTGTCTTGGTTTGGCTGCTATTTCAAGCAGCACAATTTCAAAGTCCGGTCCTCTTAAAAGACGCCAATGCTATGACAAAGTCATGTCTTCTATTGATCGTCAACGAGTCTTTTTTAAACAGCAACCAACCTGTCTGAAAAATTGTGTATCATTGAAGTTCGAATGATAATTGTCAGAAACATCTGCCAAAACAGAAACAAAGGGTGAATTAGATGTCTGATAAAGAAAGAGATTATTTTTGCGGATTGATCTCAACTTGTTGGATAGTGAAGAATATGTTGTGATATTTCATGTTATGTTTCTCAACTATACGTATCTTTTTATTTTGATCCAATTTTTTAGCAATGGAGGTGAAGTGTATTTATCATTGTTTTCCCAGTGTCATTTTTTGTCTAGTCTCATTGTGTTTTTCTCTTTCGCTCCTCATCACTCTTGTGTGCAGATTTGGGCATTGGCTGTAGGTAAGAAGACAGAAATGATTGCAACAGGTGGTGGTGACGCAGTTATTAATTTGTGGCATGACTCTACGGCTGCAGATAAAGAGGAAGCCTTTCGCAAAGAAGTGAGCCGGTTCATTCTCAAATTAAAGTTTCTTGATTCATGAGACTATAATTTATGCTTAATGCGAATGGCTATTTGTGGGAACAAATTATCTCATATTTTACTGCCTATTCAGTGGAGTTTTCGAGTGTTCAAGGTTACATATCGCATAAAAAAGAACTTGCACAAAATGTGGCTGTGCCTTGCGGAGGTTTCCTCTGGCTAGAGGCAGAGCTGGACTGAGCTGAATCTCGTAAAACCATTTTAAATTTTTAAACAAGTTGGTGTAATGCATCCTATTTATGAAACGCAGCGATTCTAAATATACTTCTCGCGTTAAATAAATCTTCCATGTGAGTGGTTTGGATTTATAATCACGGGGATCTGAATGGAGGATTATCGTATTGCGGTTACAGGAGGAAGGTGTTTTGAGGGGGCAAGAACTAGAAAATGCTGTTTTTGATGCCGACTACATCAAAGCCATCCAGCTTGCATTTGAACTTCGGAGACCTCACAAACTCTTCGAGTTATTTAGTGAGCTCTGCAGGTGAAATGATTGTTTTTTATTGCTACAATATTCCTGCTCGGCAATGCATGTATCTAGATTGTTTACAAGAACTTGCCTATTCTTAACAGGAAGGCGGATGGCAAATCTCAGATTGAAAAAGCTCTGGGTCCTCTTACCAAGGAAGAGTTGCACAAACTTCTGGAGTATATAAGAGATTGGAATACGAAGCCAAAACTATGTCACATAGCGCACTCTGTGTTGTCTCGTTTATTTAGCGCCATCCCGCCTACAGAAATTATTGAGGTAGTTATTTTCTGGTACTTTTATGAAAGCCTCGCTGTCAGATCTTTAACTACTAATGTGGTTTCAGATAAAGGGCATCGGGGAACTGCTTGAAGGTCTTATTCCTTATTCTCAGAGGCATTTTAGTAGAGTAGACAAGTTGGAAAGCAACACTTTCCTCTTTGACTATACACTAGCTGATATGTCAGTTCTCGAACCTGAAGGAATGGATACAGGGTCAAGAGATGAAGATATGAATCACTCTGACATTACGGAAGAAGAGCCTATACCAGCTGCAGTTTCATCAAGAAAGAAGCGGAAATCGCAGAAATCTCAAGACGAGCAACAGAAAAAATCGAAGGTGGCTTACAAAAGCGTTGCTGCCACTGCCATATAGTGATTGCACGTGGACACAAGTGCTTCACTCATGTATTTTAGGAACCCATCTACGGATAGATGGTGCTTATTAAAGAAAAACCTCATATAGGCATTACACCATCTGCTTTATGTATATCAAAGAGTTCTGGCAATTTTGTCAAGTGAGGCTGTGGGAGGCACACCGCACACATCTTAGAAGGACGATTTTGTCTGACGTTGTATTAGAGGGATGACCAACTTTGAAATTTAATTTTTGAATTTGTTATTAAATTAGCTTATTTCTCTCCATATTGTGTATAATGGGATGATTGTGGTATCCACATTCCACATTCCACATTTCTGTGCCCAATAAACTTCTTTAAAATCTTTTATTACTAATTTCAGAACAAAGGCATGTCGTCCCCCAAGACCGGGGACACAACGTAACAATAAAGACATTTAAGGGCTTGTATTAAGAGTCAACATAAATAGAAGGTATGAGAGGAATAAGAAGACGATAGCCAAGCCACTCTCGCTGGGAGGGACGACTGCTCATATAATGCTAAGGCTATGTTCAGCCAGTTGTTTTTAACCTAAACCTTGTTAAGAGTATCATCAGAATCAATAATACATTGTTTTCCCATAATAACAATATCCCACACATTGCTTTCCCAGAAAACGGATATCGGCCGGTAAATCAATTAGCCTTAAAAGTCGCAACAATAAAATCGAAAATGGTGTACAAGGGAAGAAAACATGACAATGTGGCGGAAGTATTGCATGCATGCCCACCATTCTAATACTTAAAACCTTGTGCAAGCTTTGACATTCAAAATGTAATGACAAGTTGAGACGTTTTTATCAGTAACTCCAAAGACTACGAAAACAATCATATGCATCAAAATAAAAACAAAACAAAAGTTTGAAGATTCAATACATCCATCGTACCATCCAAATACCTGTTTCTACATGAATTTGTTAGATGTCAACTCAGGAAGCTCAAAAATAAATGTCAGTATTTTTAGTCATCACTACTTTTGGCTCGCAACATCACAAAACTTCCAAGATGACTTGACAAAACTAGGAAGATTCGCAGCTATCACTTACCTTTGGTTCCACAAGGTCAAGAAAAAAATCAGTCAAAATTTTCTCATAATCTGGCATCTTTGCGTATCCCGGAAAGTAATTTACATCGATTACGAGATAACGGTCATCAGTCTTACTGTCCCTTATCATATCAAAGTTAAAAAGATTCAATCTCAGAGCTTGCCTCAAACCAGCAGCCACTTCATTCAGAAAACTAGATGGAGGCATTTCAGTGGCTTCAATTAGCCTTGTCACACTCTCATCACTTGGAGCATGAGCTGTCAAATTCGATATTTGTGAAAATGGCAATAAATTTTCCGACTTACACACTTTATTTACCTCAATATCTGGCAAGGAACCTCGTTTCACACAAGTCACGTGCTTGCCAGCCACATAGACTTTGAAAATCACCCCTCCATGGTTCACAAACTCCTGTAACACAAATGAGGTGTTTAACTTCAACTCCTTCAAACCCGTTTCTCGAAAAACTAGCCACATTTGATGCGAGGCAGCGCTTCCATCTGCCACAAAAGGCTTTGCTATCACTGGGAAGTTCATGCCTTCTGATTTAACACAATCAAATACCGATTCATGACTTTCCACAAACACCTGCTTCGGAATCCCCAGTGAGATTTTATGACTTATACTCAGCTCTTGTACGACTTGAAGCATCGAAATCCGACTGCGAACCCGCTCGATTGCATCAGGAGAATCAATGATGATGACTTGGGGGTTTTGCGAATGGAATTCTAGGAGTTGACGGGTCCATTCGGGGCCAGATAACTTGTGGATGAGGCAATCAAATGGGCCCTGGTCAATCAAAGATTTATCGAGGTCGATGTGAACTAGGTCAATTCCTACTTGCTCAGCAGTGTGAACAAGGGAGGGTTGAATGAAGCTCTGCACTTTCTTGGGTGCCAGGGCATATCCTACGCGGTATCTTTTAACATCTTTTTCGGAAGACATGGTAACTCAAACTATCTGAAGCAGAAGAATAACAAAACGAACACAAACGGAATCCTGAATAAGGATCAATCCATGTAAACAATATCAGAAGTTTCGACGAGCAAGAAAATAAAAAACCAAATTGAGAATTCCCACAATCTAATCATTCCGTAAAGATCTTGAGACAGAAAAGAGCACATTTGTCAATCGAATACAGATACCCAGTAGAATTTCATCAAGAAAAATCAAAAGAATGAAAAATCAAAATAAAAAGGACACAGAATCCCGCACCTCTGATCAATCTTCGTCGCAGAGATCAACGGAACACGGTAATGGTGATTCACACAAAAGTGATGCGATTCAGGAGGAGGAGACGGCGGAGATAACAATGGACATGCAGCATTAGACGTAAGCTCGCAGCAAGAGACCCGAAGAAGAGTGCACTGGAAATGATGCGGTGATTATTATATTTTAAAATATTAGTGCAGATTATTTATCTGTTATTTTCCCAAAATTTCGCAAGACCTACATTTTATATTAAAAAAATTATTATTATTTCTATAAAAAAAAAAATTTGACCAAGTACAGCGAGATATGATATATTTTTATATAAAAAATAATATATTTTATGAGTGAGATCGAGACGAAAATCTGTCTTATAAATACCATTTATATCAAAATATTTTAAATATAAATATATTGATTCCGTTCAAATCATACATAACAGTAGTGTATATAATACACAAAACGTGTGTTTCATTCGACTAGTATATATATCGGATAAAGCATTTGAAAAATATCTCCATAAAAATTTTTTGACAAAAAATATATTCAAGATCAATTTGATTCATTGAAAAAGAGATGGACCGATAAATAATCAACCTTCATCGTGTGTGTTTGTTTGGTTCGAATATTATAGCTTTTGAGGCATCAAATTGGCCCTCATTTGAGCCCGCACTGTACACACACAGTGTTTGATGCTTTCACACACTTTCGTTGTGTGATTGATTCTCTTAATGCCTTCTCATGATTATGAGATTTTATTAACATTATACCCTCTTGTGACCTTAATTGAAAAATTATATTAAAAATAGAGATTTTACTTGATAATATATAACAAAATGTAAGCATTTTAAAATAATATATAACAATTTCTAATTCGTCAATCACTTTAACAAATTCACCTTGTATTTTTTAAAGTATTTTCCAAATAATAGTAGTTTTATTAATATGAATAATAAATATAAATAATAATAAAAAACATTAATAATTGTTAGTAACAAAATAATAACAAGTTACGAAATAATTTAATAATATTTATGATAAGTGTCAGGATCGGGAAAGAGTTTAGAGGGGATGAATAAACATTTTAAAAATACTTGCTTCTAAAATTGATTTTCAATCATTTTTAAGCGGTTGGAAGTTTTTCTTAAACAGTTAGAAATATGAACCATTTGAAAAACGCGGAAAACGGTTTACAATTTCTAATGATAACTTCAACTGGTTGGCTGACTTGTTAACAAGAGATGGTTCGAAATGTAACTGCTCGCGAAAAATAAAGATACAAGATTTTTATGGATGTTCGGAAAATAAAACTCCTATGTCACCCATTCTTCCTCTTTAGGAAAGATTCCACTAAAAGATTTTGGCTTTATAAACTTATTGCAACAGCCCACTCCAATCAGAACTTATCACATTGCCTGTTTTGGAATTCTTAGTGATAACTTTGCACTTCTAAATTTTAAGAACTTTCGGTTCACCAGACAACACAATCAATCAAATAACCAAAATGTTATTAAGAAAGGAAAACTGTATGTTTTGAGTAGCACGAAATTGATCCTTAAATGATCAAATATCTTTTTGTTGAGTGCGTGTTTGCTGAGCGATGAAGTATATTAACTTTAAGTGCGCTCAGATATTTGAATATGCAAACTTCAGTAGTGTGTCAATCGCGTGGTTGAAAAGTTTAAAATGATCGAACTGTTTTCTGTATTCTTGAACTCTTCTTTTATAAGATATCATCCCAACGGTGGGAAAAAATGAATAACGTAAACTTGTATCGCTGGAATGATGTGTCACTAGAAGCTGCAGCTACATTAAATGTTCTTCAGCAACCATTTAATATTCTCTTTGCTTGTGTAGCATTGAATCTCGTTCCTTTAAAGAGTTGTTGTTGAGCATCCTTTTGTAGTAACTGTTAGTTCCCTCAGAGCTTGTAGGATGTTTAAGCAATCTTTTATTCTGGGATAGTTACATAAATGCATATATTTATCGGGACTTATGCAGGACATAGTTGCCTTGTAGCGGTGCAAAACCATTGAATGTCCTTAGTCGATCAGAGAATGTCTTTCATTAAGTGAGCAACGAATGATTCTTAAATGAAGCGGTTTGAAGACTTCGAACAGCCAGTTGAAAGTCTTCTAAAGGTTGAAACTTCTTCAAGTTGTAGGCGGACATCCTATTGAGAGTTCAAGCGGTCGAAGACCAAGCGGTTTAAGTCTAGACGGTTGAAATGGTTCTTGTTATATAAGGAAGATTGCAACTATTTCTTGAAACATTTAGGTGTTGTTTTGATTTTATTAATCGCCAAAACTTTAAGGTAATAATAATTTTTTAACAATTTCTCCTTTTTTTATGATGACAAAACCCAGCTGCAGAACTATACAACAATTTATTGAAAGTTTAAAAACAACGAAATAAAACAAAGATTGTATTTCATTGAGTGAATGAAACTACAAACTACAAGCAGTAAAAAAGCAATAAAAACAACTAAACAAATACATTAACCTTTTTGTTGTTCTTCAAGCTGTTTAGCTTCATCTTCTTTGGCACGCTCTGCAAATATTTTTCTAACCGCTTTTTCTTCTTTCTTAAGTTCCTGCTGCCTCTCTCTTTTCCTTTTTTTGACATCACCATGCATCAGGAATTGCATGATTTCAGTAAGTTGAGCTCCTTGGGAATTCATGCGCTGATCAACATGTGCTTTAAGTTTAGACATTTGGCCTGAAAGCTCAGTGCACATATTGAGATGCGAGGAATTATTCATTTCTTGTCGAAGGGTAATGCTTCTATTCATGACAAGAAATTCCTTGAAGAGTTCAGATTTCATGGATTGAAAGGCTTATTTAATATCAAATTGCTTCCGGTTGAGGGCAAGAATGGATTGATCTATAGTCTTCAAACGATCCGAAATCTCCTTCTGGCTGTCCTCTTCCTCAAATTCTTCTTCTTGGGGTCCAAATTGATTGGATGAAGAGAGTATTCTAGACTTGAAGGAGGCCAGTTCAAAAGAAGATGATTTTATGGTAGACTTGGAAGTCTGAGGTCGATCGATTTCAGAAGCTAAAGCATCAACCGTGGTGTCAAATGCTACAGAAGAAACAAGGATTGCTTGGCTGGGGACTTCTTGTGCTACCAAACTGGTTGATGGATCCTCAGCAACAGAAAAGACTAAAGGTAGAGAAGCAATAGTTACACTATCATCCTTGGGTATAGGAGGTGAAGATACTAACGGTTCTTGGAGAATGCCTTGAGCAGTATCATCAGCAAATTAAAACTTAGAAGGAGAAGAGATCTCCATGTGATTTGTGCCCTGGTCAAAGTCAGAAAGAGATTGCACGACTTCTTCAGCAGAGATAAGATGGACTTCTGAAAGACCGATATGCACCGAGAGAGGATGCACAACTGAGTCAGACTCTTGAACATATATATCTTCCTCGTGGATCTCTTGAGGAGCGTTTGAGGAGCCTGTGCATCTTGTTGACAGATTGCTCACTGCTGAGAACATCCTTTGTCATAATGATCTCAGTGGTAGGAAGGATGGAGTCCATATCATTGGGCATAACAGTTTCAACCGGTATCTTTCAACCGGTATCTTAGAAACAAGCGAAGCGGTAACAGAAGAAGATGGTAGTACCTGATTTGTAGGTAAGTCGTTGATGGTCTCAGGCGCCAGCACTTCATCAATGTTCAGTTTTGAGTCAAACTTGGCTTTTTCTCCAACCGCAGGCAGTTGAAGTTCCTGCCGCTTTGAGTGACAATCATTGAGAGTGAGAGAACGTCCATCTCAAGTTGAGAGATGACAGATGAGTCATCCTTTGCGGTTGGGCAAGCAGGGAAAAAATTGTTCATTTTCAATGGAATCAGTGCTCGGAGAGCACTTTCCTTCATCTGTAATTCCAACAAGTCTCTACGAAGAAGAGCGGTTGGAACATCAGATACTTCTTTCCATTCCAATATAGAGAGTTCAAGTTTGGCTACCGCTTTGTTTTTACCAGTTTGAATTAGTAAGTCGAAGGTTGTGACCATTCGAAATTCAACCCACTTATCAAACATTTTCATTTTCTGCCGAATGATCTCATTGACTGGTCCGCTTGTCAGCACAATAGCATTGTGAAAATTGTTGTGTTTCGGTGGATCCTTGAGCAAAACTTTCTTCCCCTTTTATTTAGGATGGAGTAGAGGAATACTGGAGAAATAGGATGTGATCTCTGATTCAGCGATCTTAAATCCTTTGAATTTTGTTGCTTTAATTGAGGAGATCGGAGGAGGAACCAACGGTGCAAAAATATGCTTGATCATCTTGATTTTTTGCAGCTTTGGGATTTTCTGACCGTTTCTTCTTAAATACTTGTGAGACCGATAAATCATCATTCGATTCGTCATCGGAACTGGATTTCAAAACCAGCTTTGTCTTAGTGCCCTTAGGAGGCAAGGCATTTTCTTTTGTTTAAAAAATTAAATTCCAGTCTTTGTTTTGACAGAGATGATCTCCTCATCGGTTGGAACATTTCTCTTTATAAAGTTTTCAACCATTGTCCAGTTGAATAACGTGGTCTTTCCTACTTCAACCATGTCCACCAGTTGGACTCCTTCCTGAATCAGTAGATTGCAATTTGAAATGCAAATACTTGAGACTGATTCTCTTTCTTTATCATGGCAAATCGTGTCTTGAACAAGACATCAGACTAGTTGATTTTAAGATTTGATGCAATGGTGGCCATGACAAGGAACTTTTCCAGAGAGATTTTGTCATAAGCACCGGCCTTGGCGAGAATCCTCTTCGCCACTACATCAGCCAACAGTCTGAATTCAATTTTCAGATCCCGTTTCTGGCAAGTTGGAGAAGAGATCGGAGAGTCCAAGAAAGAGAATTCACTTCTCCAAAGCTCAGTGTTGCCCTCTGGAAGAGTAGTAAAGTCAGTGATTTCCAGCAACTGGTGGCTTAAACAAATCAGCAAACATCTTTTAGGTGATGTGAAGGTTCTTTCCTTGAACGACGCATAGGATTTCATTATTTTCCATATAGGCTGTGTCAAAGAATTTCTTCAAAATGGTTTCTGATAATTGCTCGCTGCAACCCAGAAATGAGCGAAGGCCAGAGTTTACGAGTATTTGGAACATAGATTGCATTGGCTTATTGGTCATGGCTAGCACGGATGCAAAGTCGATGGCAATGGTGTTCTAAGCAATAGATGCAGCCATTTGCATAGTGAATAAATTAGGTTGAAATGGTAAAATTTGCAAGATAATCTTGACAGGCAAAAATCTCATAATAATCTAGTGCGAAGATAGTAAATGATGGTAATAGAGTAAAAATGATAATGTAAAGTTCATGTAGGTATATCCAGTTCGGGGAAGCACAGATCAGTCCGCGTGGAGGACTATCAGTGGAGTAATTTTTAAAATTTGAAAAAATTTAGACGGGGGGGGTATAATGAGTTATTTCAAATTTTAAGAATATAATTGTCACGTCGTATAGGGCAGTCAGATAATTGGGTGATTTTTACACAATGACGTGAAGAAACATGCTCATCACATAAAAACGAACCGGTTGCTTTAATGTGATTAGAGGGTAACCGCTTGAGTCACGTAATAAACATGGGTAGTCCATTTTTCAACCGCAGAGGTTGAAAACATGTTTCTTTTAACCCATTAATTTATCGACTTAACCGATATTTCTCCTAAATGCATGCATTAAATAGAGTTAAAAGAGCTCGGAGAATGAACCGTCGATGGTTCACAAAGATCTCTTCATATTCTCCTGTCATTGAGTCATAATGATGATAGCGACCCTTCATAGGGTTCGAGTATATAAATACGAGAAAACCAGTTAGACACAAAATCACTTGAAAACTTTTAACGGCAGATAATATAATATCAGAGCAAAAGCAATGGACAAGGCAGGCAGTTCATGAGAATCGGACATGGCCGAGGAGTTCCCGCAGTCCATAGTGGTTGCTCGGAAGCTGAAGTTGGAGGAAAGCGTTTTGGAGAAGACGATGTCCACCTGAAGCAAGCTCCAGGTGCTGCAAGCCTTCCTTCAAAGAGGGCCTGTTGCCACAAGGAAATTTATGACAACAGAAAAGAAGTATCGGCGGCGTCTAGGTGTTGCCTATGCTGCAGACATCTTCAAGAATGAAGGTGTGTATCTCCTGATGCTCCTCAAGGAGAACAAGGTTATGAGAAGAATTGCCTTCTCAGAAGATTTCCTGAAAACCTCCAACGACGGGATAAACATCTAAATGCCCTGCTGGAGGGAGGCTGTTGATAGGGATATAGCCAATGTAAATTCCAAAAATTATTATTAAAATTTTATTTATGTTTACAGCTTGTCTTTTTTTATGCTTTATGTTTATTATTTCCTGCACTTAATCCTGGAGATGAATCAATGTATAAATGTTAAAGAGATTGAAGGATCGATTCTAATACCTGCGAGGGTGCTTCAAACGTAATATTCTTCATGAGCTTCAATAGCTCGTGTTCTAAAAATGTAAATACCGATTAATTAGATCGAGTTTGGTTTTAAACCAAGTGGAAAATACTCGAAATAAATCTTGAAAGCCTTTTAACTAGTGTAAACTGAATAACTGAGATAAGAGGGATCAGTTCTTGCATGTATCAGTTCAGTTATGGTGAGAACTGAACTGATAACAGTTCGAACCGATCAAATCAGTTTGAAAATAATAGTCAAACAATTAAGTACACAAGATATTTTTATGGATGTTTGGAGACTTCAACTGCTCCTACATCACCCCTTCTACTACCTGGGGTAGGATCCTCAATATTTGTGACTTGTCCTTTTCTGACAGTCATTCTGGAACGTCTTGAATTTAAGATCTCCTGAACGTCCATTATTATCCTTTGACTGGACAATTGCTTTTCTTAAATCCGCACAGCTGGTTTCCATTGAGATAAGCTTGTCGCGTTCTGCAAACTGGTCGGCTCCTAACTGATGTTCTGAACTAGTCTTGAATTGGTCTGGTGAAATCAGTTGGCTCGTCAGCTGAACTGATTTCACTTATTCAGTTGAACTGGTCAGCTGTGCTTTTCATTCGTTGAGCTCTTCGTCAGCTGACCGGGCTTCTGAAGGTCTTCTGCTGAACTACCTATCAGCTGGACAACCAGTTGAACTGGTTCAATTTGGGCAATCAGTTGGTGCTTTCAGTTTGCATCTCGATAGCTTCAGTTTAGGCTCGGTAACTTTCTGCGCACTTAGATAAATTTATTAGAAACAAATAACAAGTTTTGTGACATCAAAATCAAGATTGCGAACATGAAATGTTCCAACAGATATTAAGATAAATCAGTTAATCCAAGAATATTTTGGAAATAAGAGAACTTAGCATCTGGCAGCGGTTTGGTGAATATGTTTGGTGCTTGCTGATCTGTTGAGACATATTCAAAACGAATTTCTTTCTTAATGAAATGTTCTCGGATAAAATGATGTCTAATGTCAATGTATTTTGTCCGAGAGTGCGAGACAAGATTTTATGTGATTGCTATTACACTTGTGTTGTCACAGAAGATAGGAGATTCAGCGGTTTGAATTCAAGAATCTTTAAGTTGTTGCATTCACAACATTTAAGCACAGCAACTTCCAGCTGCAAGATACTCTGCTTTAGCGATTGATGTGGCAATAGACGTTTGTTTCTTGTTGAACAAAGATATTAGTCTATCGTCCAAGAACTGACATGAACCGCTGGTGCTCTTCCGATCAATTTTGCATCCAGCATAATCTGCATCTAAATAACCTACAAGATTAAAACTTGAATCTTTGGGATACCAAAGACCCACTTTAGTAGTACATTTTAGATATTTAACAATACATTTAACATCAGTATAATGCGATTGCATAAGATTGTCTTGAAAACGTGCACATAGACAAACCGCAAACATGATGTCTGACCGGCTAGCGGTCAGATACAACAATGAACCAATTAATTCCATGTACACGGTTGTGTCTATTGAGATTCCCCCTTCATCTTTGTCCAATTTTATTGATGAGCTCATTGGGTAGCAGCTTTAGAGAAATTCTCCATACCAAACTTCTTTAGCATGTCTCTTGTGTATTTAGCTTGGTTAATGAAGATGTCATTTTCTGACTGCTTGACTTGCAGTCCTAGAAATAAGTTTAATTATATCATCATGCTCATTTAAAACTGATCCTGCATTAGCTTGGATAATCTCTCACACAATTTTAGGATTAGTTGATCCAAATATAATATCATCAACATAGATTTGCACAAACAATGAATGATCATATTTTGAAAATCTAAACAGTGTTTTATCAACCGTTCCAATCGATAAGTTATGATCAAGTAAAAATTTGGTTAAAGTATCATATCATGCCCTTGGTGCTTGTTTTAGTTCATATAATACTTTATCTAATTTATAGTCTTGATTAGGATGAGTGTGACTAAAGAAGCCAGGTGGTTGTTCTATGTATACTTCCTCATTAAGCAAATCATTTAAGAATTGTGACTTAACATCCATTTGACATACTTTAAAATCTTTGAATGCCACAAATGCAAGAAATATTCTAATTGCTTCTAGTCTGGAAACAGGGGCAAATGATTCATCAAAGTCAATACATTCCTCCAGTCTATAACCTTGAGCAACTATTCTGGATTTGTTTCTAACTATTGAACCGTTCTCATCCATCTTGTTTCTAAACACTCACCTAGTACCAATTACACGCAGATTAGCAGATCACGGAACTAAGTTCCAAACTTTGCTTCTTTCAAATTTATTAAGTTTTTTCTGCATGGTATCTATCCAATTGATATAATTCAATGCATCACCGATTTTTTTAGGTTCTAACTGAGAAACGAAAGCAGCATGTATAAATTCGTCAATCATTTGTTTTCTGGTTCTAAGAGAAGCGGTTGGGTTACCGATGACCAACTCGAGTAGATGATCCTTTTACCACCAGAGACATGATCGATATAGATTGATCTCTGTTGGTTGAGCCATTGCATCTTCTTGTTCAGCCATTTCCTCCTCCATCTGATTAGTTTCATGTGGTTGATTGTTCACCGGTTCATCTGCCTGATGAATTTGTTCTTGGACGTTTGGAATTTGTTCAGAAATATTCTCAACCGTTTTTCTTAAATCTATCTCATCATCACTGCTATATTCAAGGTTAGTAGCATATAATTTATTAATTAAATCATGAATGTTGTTACTACTATTGTCGTGACAGATAGATGATTCATCAAATACAATATGTATGGATTCTTCAGCAGTGAGTGTGATGGATCGGTTCGGGCATCTTTGAAGGTGATTCAAACATAATATTCTCAATGAGCTGCAATAGCTTGTGTTCTAAGAATGTACACACTGATGAATTAGATCGAGTTTGTTTTTAAACCAAATGAAAAATACACGAAATAATCATTTGTTAAGAAATATAATCAGTTTAAAACTTTTAACTTGGGTAAACTGATATTGATGTAAGGGGGATCAGTTATTGCATATATTAGTTCAGTTATGGTGAGAACTGTATTGATAAGAGCTCGAACTGATCAAATCAGTTTTAAAACAAAAGTTAAGCAGTTAAATATACAAAATATGTTTATGGATGTTCGGAGACTTCAACTGCTCTTACGTCACCCCTTCTACGACCTCGGGTAGGTTCCACTAGAAGACTTTGATTTATACAACACCTTGTATAAACTCACTCAACTTAGGACTTACCCTACTGCCTAATTGAACTCCTAGCCTAGAATGAAGGCAGCACCTTTCAGCCAACACTTGTTTAATTTCTATGTGTTAAAGACTACAGATACAATTTTTATGTCTTTGTGCAAGACTCACTCAGCTAGTCAATAAGCTCAAATTTCTGTAAATGGGAGCGACAATGTGTGTTGGTGTGTGAGAACTGAACTATGAATACAACACGAAGGAGTTCTCACACACTTAGAATTTTGCTTCTATACTAAGCAGTTGGCATGTCATGTTTCTCTTTTGAACTTCACACCCTTCTTGTTCTCATCTTCACTGATCTTCATCTTCTATATGAAGGCGTGAAGCTTAATCGTACAGCGAGAGTCAATTATTGTATCCGTTGCATTTTGAATATGTTCCTCGATATTTGTCTTGTACTTTCTGACAGTCATTCTGGAACGTTTTGACTTTAAGCACTGCTAAAACGTCTATTATTATCCTTCTACTGAACAAAAGTTTTTCCTCAGTGCGCACAGCTGGATTCCATTGAATAAGCTTATCGTATTCTGCAAATTGATTGATTCCTAACTGATGTTCTCAACTGGTCAGTTGAACAGATCTTGAACTGGTTCGCTGAAATTAGTTGTCTTGTTAGTTGCACTGATTTCGCTGCTTTAGTTGAACTGGTCAACTGGACTCTTCATCAGTTGAGCTCTTCATCAGTAGGCCGGGCTTCTGAAGGTCTTCTGCTGAACTGCCTACCAGCTGAACAATCAGTTGAACTGGTTTTTATATATTTCAGTTGAACTGGTTCAGTTTGGGCGATCAGTTGGCACTTTCAGTTTGCTTCTCGATAGCTTCAGTTTTGGCTCGATAATTGATCAGTTCGAATCTTGATTAGTTCCAGTTTCTAGCACTTAAGCAAAATTATTAGAAAGAAAATAAAATATTTTGTTAATCATCAAAATCAAGATTGCGAACATGAAGTGTTCTAACAATGTCCCCCTTTTTATGATCACAAAAATTGAGTGATTAAAGCAATTTAAAAATAAAAAGTTTAAAATTTAATTGATTATCCTCCTTTGTGAGAATCAAAACCATTTAAAACGATTAAAATGAATTTTTCAGTTCCAGGGATAAGAGAGCCTCCCCTCAAGAATTGAATTTAAAAATGAGTTAATAACATTTTTCAATTGGAGGGATAATTTTAAAGAAAACCCCTCTCAAGAACTGAATTAAAAACTCTCCCTTAAAAATATAATCATTTTCGCGATTTAATGAAATTTTAGCATCTTTTAACATTCAAGCAATTTAGGCAACACATTAACTGAAAATATAAGTTCATTTACATTCAAACAAACGGGATAAACATGATTTTTATTTAATAAAATAAACGTCTCTTGTATTATACATTAAGCACACCATCAAGTGTAAGGGAAATGCTTAAACAACATCGAATATCAGTTAGTTTATACATAATAGAACTGGATATACCAATAACTGGTTGCCTTGAATGCTTTGAATGCTGCATCGATCTTGAGTCTCTTTTTGCCAGAAGAGCAGCTAATTTTCCTTAGACTTGATCTCTGGCTAGCTAACTGGTCGAGCTGACTCAAACTGAACTCAACTGATACTGAACCTGCATTGATCATCTACTCTGATCTGATATGGCACTTAAGCGACGGTATACCGCTGATGATTAAGCTCTACTTTAATCATCCAGCATTTTAGCTTAGCTGGGTTTCGTCTGTTGATCAGCTGAATTGGAAGGCTGACAACTAAAATCTTGTCAACCGATCAGTTTAGTTGTTCTACTGTCAGCTTGGACTCAAAACCCTGCAAGTTGCTAAACAACAAAATCCAGAGTCGAGAGAAGTGGCTACAATGTTAGTTGCAGATCCAACAATATTATCTCTTCCCACGGTAAGCTCATATAAAACTTTTAAAAAGATTTTAAAATCCTTTTTAAATAACATTTTAAAACATATTTTAAATATTAGCTTTCAAATGTCATTCTTAGAACAACTAGCTCTGATACCAATTGATGAATCGGTTCAGGCACCTTTGAAGGTGTTTCAAACACAATATTCTCAATGAGCTGCAATAGCTCGTGTTCTAAGAATGTACACACCGATGAATTAGATCGAGTTTGGTTTTAAACCAAGTGGAAAATACTCGAAATAATCATTTGTTAAGAAAGCTAATCAGCTTAAAACTTTTAACTTGTGTAAACTGATTAACTGATGTAAGGGGAATCAATTCTTGCATATATTAGTTCAGTTATGATGAGAACTGAACTGATAACAGCTCAAACTGATCAAATCAGTTTAAAACAAAAGTTAAGCAGTTAAATACACAAGATATGTTTATGGATGTTCGAAGACTTCAACTGCTCTTACGTCACCCCTTCTACCACATCTAGTAGGTTCCACTATAAGACTTTGATTTATACAACATCTTGTATAAACTCAGTCAACTTAGGACTTACCCTACTGCCTAATTGAACTCCTAGCCTATACTGAAGGCTAGCACCTTCCAGCCAACACTTGTTTAATGTCTGTGTTTTAAAGATTACAGACACAAGTTTTACGTCTTTGTGCAAGACTCACTCAACTAGTCAATAAGCTCAACTTTCTGTAAATGTGAGCGATGTTGTGTGTGCATGTGTGAGAACTGAACTATGAATACAACACGAAGGTGTTCTTACAAACTTAGAATTTTGCTTCTATACTAAGCAGTTGGCATGCCGTGTTTCTCTTTTGAACTTCACACCTTTCTTGTTCTCATCTTCACTGATCTTAATCTTCTATATGTAGGCGCGAAGCTTGATCGTACAGCGAGACTCAGTTATTGTATCTGTTGCATTTTGCATCCGTTCCTCGATATTTGTCTTGTATTTTTCGACAGCCATTCTGGAACGTTTTGTCTTTAAGCACTGGTACAACGTCTATTATAGTTCTTTGACTGGACAAAAGATTTTCACCAGTGCACAAAGATGGATTCCATTGAATAAGCTTGTCGTGTTCTGCAAATTGATTGATTCATAACTAATGTTCTGAACTGGTCAGTTGAACCGATCTTGAGCTGGTTCGGTGAAATCAGTTGGCTCGTCAGCTGCACTGATTTCGCTGTTTCAATTGAACTGGTCAGCTGGTCTCTTCATCAGTTGAGCTCTTCATCAGCTGGCCGGGCTTCTGAAGGTATTCTGCTGAACTGCCTATCAACTGAACAATTAGTTGAACTGGTCTTTTGATATTTCAGTTGAACTGGTTCAGTTTGGGCGATCAGTTGGTGCTTTCAGTTTGCATCTCGATAACTTCAGTTTTGGCTCGATAACTGATCAGTTCAAATCTTGATCAGTTCCAGTTTCTGCGCACTTAAGTAAAATTATTAGAAACAAAATAACAAATTTTGTTAATAATCAAAACCAAGATTGTGAAAATGAAATGTTCGAACAGAGAGTTTTTTATTGTATACTCTATATGATTTGCTCATTGCTGAATATCCCAAGAAGACACCATTATCAGATTTAACGTCAATGCAGTTAAATGTGTCTTGCCATTATTATGAATAAAACACTTACAACCAAATATGCAAAAGTATACAATTTCAGGCTGCTTTCTGGTCCAGATCTCATATGGAATCTTTTCATGATTCTTATAGATCATGGACCGGTTCTGAATATAACAGACATTGTTGACAGCCTCTGCCCAAAATCGCTGAGAGATTCCGGATTCTTCTAGCATGGTCCTAGCTGCTTCCTTGAGAGTGCGGTTTCTTCTTTCAGCAACTCCATTCTGTTGCAGTGATCTGGCAGTTGAGAGCTCATGCTTGATGTCGTGATCTTCAAGATAGGATGACAGGATTTGGTTTAGAAATTCAGTTCCTCTATCACTTCTGATGATATGGGCGACGGTTTGATCTTTGGAACTCAAGAATATTACCCACGTAAATCGGGAGAAGTCGTCAACTACCACTAGGGTGTATTTCCTTCCCCCTAAGCTCATTATTGATATGGGTCCAAATAGGTCCATGTGGAGTAGTTCCAGGCGACGAGATGATGAATTCCTTCCTTTGTTTTTGAATGTTGATCGAACTTGTTTACCTAGTTGACAAGCATTGCAGATTCTTTTTTTTTTTTTTTGCAAAATCATTGTTAGGTAACCCAGATACTAGCTTAAGCTTGCTAATGGTGGCAATGAATTTGAAATTAATGTGATTAAGCTGCTTATGTCACAGCCAATTTTTATTTCCATTTAAGGCGATGAAACAAGTAGGTGCATTTAAAATATCATCATTCAATTTCACCTTACATGTGTTCTGCTCTCTAAGACCAGTTAATACAATATTGCATGCAACATTTTTAACAGTTGACGTGTGCTTGTGAAACTTAACAATATAAACGTTGTCTCAAATTTGACTTATGCTAATCAAGTTATAACATAAATTTTCAACTAAGAGTACATCATTGATAATAATTTTTTCGTTTGTGATCTTACATTTACCCACTGCTTTTCCTTTGGAATTATCACCAAAGGTGATTCTTGGTCCTTTGTATTCGACGACTTCTGATAGGAGTTTTTATTTCCTGTCATATATCTGGAACAACCGTCGTCTAAAAACCAGATGGATTCTTCCAAGTTCTTCTTCTTCAGTACCTGAAATCATTGAAATGAGAACTTGGTACCATTTTCTATTTGGGTCCTGAACTGATTAAATCCTTAGGACCCACACCTGGATTATCCTGAGGGATTTTCCATTGAGTGTCCCAAGATGGATGCGGTTAGGTGCATAAACCAGTGGTGTGTACAGTGTTGTTTCTTTTAAAGTATGTTGTCTTGGCCGTCTGTCATTATCACTCAATTTGAACCTCTTTTGAATCGATCGGTCGTTGTAGTATCGGTTAGGTCTTACTTTCGAGTGATATCCGATTGAACTTCGCTTTCTGTGGGACCAATCTGAACCGTTGTGAACGGTTTGATTTAACTTGTGTCTGAGCCATGATCGGTTGGACTTTGCACTCTCAAATTCGACATATCCTAGACCACGTTGCCTTCCATAGTTCTTAAAATTTTCATTTTGATTGATTTGGACTTCAGGCTCGTTATGTTCATGTACCGTACTAGATCTAACAAATTTAATTGATTTTAAATTGTCTTTCTCTATTAGCGGTTTAGTTTTTTCTTCAGAGGTGTTGCATTCATTGATGTTGTAACCTAGCCCAGTTCTGTCTCCGGCCGGTTTCTGCATCCCATGCATCCTTTCAAAAGAAGCAGAAGACTTGTTCCATGAGTTGACTGTGTTCATCATCCGTTTATTTTCTTTTAACATGGCATGGAATGATCTCTGCAAATCATCATTCTCAGCCGCTAGCAGACTTAACTTTACTTTCAAACCGTCAACCTCCTTTTGTTGCGAGTAGCCAGAGAAGGTTCACTTGTTTTTCAAGTCTTGTCTTTTATGTCTTAGATTCATCGAATTGCTGCAATAGTCTCTTAAACTCATTCACCATGTCAGGAAGTGCCGTGACAAGGTCTTCCCATGTAAATTCCTGAGAGTCAAAGTCAAATATCATTTCTTCGACGGATTCTGATGCTTCATCAGCCATGAGACATTTTACTACCTCATCTTTGCTTTCACTCGAAGAATCCTTGGAGATGGATCTTTCTGAATCTGAATCGGCTCATTTGCTTTTTCATTCTTCTAAAATTCAAACTCGTTCTTTCTTTTTGGTAAACTTTTTATCATCTTTGGACCGTCTGTTATCAACTGGTCTCTTTCGTCTTTCTTCGGCCTGTTGCACTCTGCTATAAAATGTTCATTTTCTCACAGTTAAAATAGGCTTGACCATCATCTGTACAGTCCCTTTTGGAATATGGTTTAGCAAATTGAGATTGATTTTTACGCATAAATTTAACAAATTTCTTGACAAATAGGGACATAGCTTCACTGCTTAGTTGCTCGGCTGATTTCTTACTTGTGGACTCTTTGACCGGAAGAGTCATCGTGGTAACTGCCAGGGCCTTGGTTTGTTGAGAAGTTGATGGTTCTTCTTCAGTTAGAATTCCTAGCTCAAACTCGTACACTTTAAGATCGGCAAAGAAATCGTGAAGCTCCAGCTTATTCAGATCTTTTGATTTTCGCATTGATACTATCTTCACGTCCCATTCTCTGGGTAGAACCCTCATTACCTTCAAGGCAATTTCGTGGTTAGAGTATTCTTTACCTATAGAAATAAGTTCAATAATAATATCACTAAATCGTTCATCAAATTCGGAGAGAGTTTCTCCTGGCTTCATCTTTGCATTGTCAAACTTCTGGATTGCAACTATCAGTTTATTTTCTTTGGTCTGGCCGTTGTCTTTACACAATTTTGTGAGTTTTTCTCATATCTCCTTTGCTGTGGAGCAAGTTTTAATCTTGACAAACATATTTTTATCCATAGTTTTATAAAGGATATCTTTTGTGACGTTGTCAAGGATCGCCTTCTTCTTTTCCTCAGCTGTCAATTCGAATCGATGTTTTTCCACCATTTGAGGAGCACCTTCAGTTATAGCCACAGCTGAGTTGACTTTCAAGATCTTCATAGGCTCTTCAATGATGACATACCATATGTCATCGTCCTGGGTTGCTAAATGTACCTGCATACGTATTTTTCAGTAATCATAATCTTCTTTAGAAAACATAAGAATCTTGTTAAATGATGCCATATTGATTGTAGATATCAACGCTCAAGAAAACCTGCTCTAATACCACTTGTTAGGATCGGGAAAGAGTTTAGAATGGGGGGTGAATAAACTCCTTGAAAATATTTGCTTTTAAATTTGATTTTCAATCGTTTTTAGGCGGTTGAAAGTTTTTCTTGAACGGTTAGATATATCAACCACTTGAAAAGTGCGAAAAACGGTTCACAATTTTTAATGATAACTTCAACTGGTTAGCTGACTTGTTAACAAGAGATGGTTCGAAATGTAAGTGCTCGCGAAAAGTAAAGACACAAGATTTTTATGAATGTTCGGAGATAAAACATCTATGTCACCCCTTCTTTTTCTTTAGGAAGGCTTCCACTAAAAGACTTTGGCTTTACAAACTTATTGAAACAGCCCACTCCAATCAGGACTTATCCTACTGCATGTTTTAGAGCTCTTAGTGATCACTTTACACTTCAGGATTTTAAGAACTCTCGATTCACCAGACAACACAATCAATCAGATAACCAAAAAGTTACTGATAAAAGAAAACTGTATGTTTTGAGTAGCACGAAATTGATCCTTGAATGATCAGATATATTTCTACTGAATGCGTGCTTAATGAGCGATGAAGTATATGAACTTTAAGTGCTCAGATCTTTGAGTATGCAAGCTTCAGTAGTGTGTCAATCGCGTGGTCGAAAAGCTTAAAATGATCGAACTGTTTTCTGCATTCTTCAACTCTTCTTTTATAAGATATCATCCCAACGGTCGGAAAAGATAAATAACGTAAACATGTATCGCTGAAATGATGTGTCAGTATCAGCTGTAGCTACATTAAATGTTCTTCAACAACCATTTAATGTTCTCTTTGCTTGTGTAACATTGAATCTTGTTCCTTTGAAGAGTTGCTGCTGAGCATCCTTTTGTAATAACTGTTAGTTCTCTCAGAGCTTGTAGGATGTTTAAGCAATCTTTCTATTCTGGAATAGTGACATTAATGCATATCTTTATTGGGATTGATGCAGGACATGATTGACTTGTAGCGGTGCAAAACCATTAAACGTCCTGAGCCGGTCAGAAAATGTCTTTCATTAAGTGAGCAATGAATGGCTCTTAAATGAAGCGGTTTGAAGACTTTGAACAGCCGGTTGAAAGTCTTCTAACGGTTGAATCTTCTTCAAGCTGTAGGCGGACATCCGGATTTGAGTTCAAGCTGTCGAAAAACAAGCGGTTGAAGTCTAGACGGTTGAAATGGTTTATGTTATAAAAGGAAGATTGCAGACAGTTAGGTGCTGTTTTAATTTTGTTAATCGTCAAAACTTTAAGGATAATAATAATTTCTTAACAATAAGAACAATAATCTCCTAATAAACAAATTTATAGTAAATAAAAATGAATTGCTTATTATATTAAATTATTATTGTTATTATTCTTACTTATAGTTTATTTCTTATTATTTATTATTAATAAATTTATCATTCTTATTACATTATTTTATTATCATTATCACTATTTTCCTAATTTCTAAAGTTTTTTTCCTTTCAGAAAATGGAAATAAAAACCAGTTTCTGCCACAAAATTGCTGCAATATGTAAAAAAAACTTGAAAAATATATCTTAATTAATCCATCCCTTGATTTTCTGGTGCCAAAGAAAACCACTTTATTCCAATTGGTGCATCATTGCTTCACTAAAAAAAGGACACTGGTAAGAAAACAAAATCGTAGCCAGAAATTTTGATGGCTGATAACTAAATTTAATCATTTCAAAGCTAGGATTTCTTCAAAATAGATTTGTGTTTTCCAAAAAAAAGAAAAGAATAAAGTTACTTTTCTTGATTTTGAATGATTTCTTAAATCTTGGCGAGAAATACTAGAAGTAAAAGGTTGTAAGTTTAGTCGAGACATATCAGATGTGGTAAGACAATATTTAAGATAAGAAATTATAAAAAAGAGATGGAGGGCTTGAAGAAAATGTTTTACATAGTGGTAAAGTAACTCTGAAACTAAAATGTAAGTTTTTCAAAACGACAAACCTACTATAATACCATAAACGGGATTCTTATGCTTGCAGACAAGGTGCTTTAAATCTTTGGATTTGATTAAACGTTTTCCGACTGCGACATGTTTAAGGTTTTAAAGGTCATTTATCAATAATTGGACCACATACAAGTTATATAACATATGGAACCTACAAAGCATTAATATATATAATCCTCAACTTCTTGAAATTTCGACAAACCAAGAGAGAAAGATCGGGATTCAAAGAGAAGCAGTGACAAGAAGAGTTAACAAAGTCAATTCACATACATGAGATTACTTGACATGGCTAATCACATAGTCAAACAGTTGGAAAAAAAAATTAATAATAATAATTGCAATGCCTTTTCCATATTCAGCCTGTACGGGGAAACAAGAAGAAGCAAACCCATGCAGCAAGCAAACATATTCAAGAATTGTATAAAATGGAGCATCTATCCAAGGGAAGGCAATAACTGGAATCGATATTTTGAGGTATTACTTCTGTTTGGCAGTACCCTTTTTCTTCAGCAGGCTTCCAAACTTGCTAACCAAACCTTTCTTCTTCTTGCTAAGAAGCTGCTTCGATGGCGAGCTTTCACCACTGTCAAGATTCTCTGCCGAGGACAACCCATTCATCTGTTCATCGCCATCACCACTCTCAGTTCTCGACTCCAGCTCGTCCTCGAAAGATTCCTGGTCAGCCTCTTCTTCTGGAGGCAAGTCTTTCGCCTCGATCTTGCAGCTTTCCCACATCTTGTGATCAACTTCGGCAGGCTCATTGTTTGCCTTTTCTTTGATGTTGGAATTTTTCAATTTCCCGTTCGAGGTGTCAAATTCGAAATCTCTTTGAACAGGTTCATTGTCCCTAAAGTCAGTAACTTCACCTAGCTTCTCCTTCACGGGTTGCTCATTTTTTTGAGATTTAATCTCCACCTTAGGCTTCATGTCTCCTGAGCCATTTAGTTCAGAACACTCCACAACTTTTGGAAGCATGTCGTAATCTTTTTCAGTCTCAGTCAGCTTACCGTGTTCCTCTTCTTGCTTCTTAGCCAAAGCTTCCTCAAACAACTTGGATAATTCCTCAATCTTTTTCAGAGAAGCCGCTTCTCTATCCTGCAGCTCCTCATTCTTCTGGCAAATATTATGCAATTCATTTTCCCGGTCGGTCAAACTCGTTTTCAATCCCATGCTCTCAGCTTCTGCTTTGCTTATGACTTCCTTTAAAGAAATCAACTCTGATTCAGCTTCCTTGTAAGATTTTTTCCATCGATCCCCTTCGTCCTTCACATCACAAGCTTCTTCTTCAGCAATTTTTAACAAATTAAACAGCCTGCTTATTTCATTTTTCAAAGAAGAGCACTCTTCGTCAGATTTCTTCACACTGTTTATCAAATTAATCTCCTTTTGCTCCCACTCGACCATCAAATTATGGAGATCATGCTTTGACCGTTTGATTGCATTTTCATGACCATCAATCTCTTGTTTGGCATCACTAAGCATGCTTGCATGCCTCTGATTTGTTTCTTTCAGAACCAAATTCAGATCTTGTATTTGAATTTCATAGTTGTCATTCTCAGATTGTATAGACAATAGCTTTTCTTTGGCAGCTCTTGCTTCTAAAGAAACTTCATGTAAGGCAGACGTTAAATTTTCCAAGGCCTTCTTGCTTTTCTCTTCTTCGTTTTTAGAATTTTCCAACGCATTTATTAGATCATTTTTTTCTTCCAATAAAGTTTGTATACTGGAAGCAGAGACCTGCTCATTGTTTAAGGCCTGAATTTTCTCTTCTTTCGCTGACTCAAGCTCAGAGATAAGAGATTCGACCCTTTTCACCATTTCAGAAGTTTCTTCTTTTGCTAGTTCAACGAGGTGTCTCGATTCCTCAAGATCCCCCTTCTGACGTACAATTGAGATTTCTAGCAAGACCACCTTCTCCTTGAGCGATGAGATCTCAGACTCTGCATTGTGCAGTGAGTTGTTACTTCCTTCTAATTGTTTAATGACCGATTCCAGGGATTCTGATGCAGATCTCTGCAGTCTCTTTGCTTGATCAGCTTGAGTAGCTAGTTCCCCGACCCTCTCATGCAACTCCTGCAGTAAACTACGTGCATAATTTTCAGCCATTTTCGCAGCTTCCAGATCAACATTGAGTTGCTCTAAGTTAGCTTCTTTTTCTGCTAACTCCACCTCAAAAATTTTCGCCTTCTCAAGTTCTTGTCTCAGAGAGTCTATCTCTAATTTCAACTCCGACACATATGTATTTTTCTCATTAGCCTCCTCTTCGGCTCTCAAAGCATGCGTATTTCTCAAATGGGCTATTTCGGCAGATAGAGCTTCAACTTTTTCAGCATGCAACTCTGCTAATTTTGTCGCCTCTTCAGCATGGCTAAGCGCCAAATTCTTTGCATCTCCCGTTTTACCAAGTTCTTCTTTCACTTTATGGAGTTCTTCAGTGACGGATTGAAGGGCAGTGGCCTCCATGGCATGTAAGTTTCTAACTTCTTCGAGATCTCTGAGGAATTCTTCTTCCTTTTTCTGAGCCGCTTCAATTCCTGCTTGCTCCATCTCAATTGTTCGAAACTTTTCGATCTCGGAATTTTCTTCTGCCAGCTTTTGAGCCGCCAAAGCCTCACTGAGCTTCTCATTTGCTTCCTCAGCCAACTTCAGAGCTTCTTTCAATTCATCAAGAGCTTTTGACTTTTCACTCTCAACAATTAACAACTTCTCTTTAGTCTTCTGCAGATCTTCTTTAGCTAAGTCATACTCCACCTGAACTTCTGATGGTTTCGAAACCTGGGTCGCCTTATTCTGAGAAGTAGAAAAAGAAAAGAACATTAACAAATCATAGCTCATTCTTCAGATAAAAGTCTAAATTTTGCTGCAAGCTGTCTCTTTTAATCAATGCAATTTTCACCCACAATTCACTATTTCTCACCAAAATGCAGATTGCTCCTAAGCTTAATAGTAAATATGCTGGAACTCACATCAGAACTGGTACTGAGCTTAGGAGACCGCCGACTCAGTGTAGTCTTTGATGCAACAGACGCCGGAGACCGATCAACCGAAAGGCGCCGAGTAGCCGAGTCAGTGCCCGACTTAGCCACTCCTGCGCTCGATTTGCTGAGACGAGAGGCTACAGGTGTTGCTTTAGTATTGGGAGTTTCGGATGAAGCAGATCTATGAGAGCAGAAACCATAATTCTTTTAAGTCCCAAGTCGAGATCCCATTTCATGATAAAAAAGCAAAACAACGCAAGCACCAAATGCAATTCCAAAAAAAATAAATAAATAAACCCGTCTTTTGAGGGAAGACAGAAAGTTGAGTGAAACAAACAACAAGTAATCAACCACAGCAAGTTCAGAAAACCAACATTCGAGCAAAAAACCAAACTCAAACTCAAACTCAAGAAAATCAAGGAAATCCCACATTAGATCCACCCAGTAAAGAACACTTACTTGGATTTGGTAGACATGTTGGAAGGCAAGGCAGATGTTCTTGCAGCGAAGATCTATGATTTCCAGAACAGGGGGTGGGTTCTTTTGAACAAAAACGGTGGCACAGTCCGATGTGAGAGAGTTCAGGAAACTCTTACTCTGCGCTTTAATTAGTCATTTTCAGTGTTGTGTGACATACGCAAACCCAACAAGTCTCTATGTTACATTACAGTGATCAGTAGACAGTATGAGTGATGTAGGAAAGAATTTACAGAAGAAAACTCCATTTTACAGCAGAAACGACCCCCCCAACCCCCCCCCCTCGCCGTGTACAAATGGAATTATCTTAAATCGGGATTAATAAATTTCAAATTTTGATATTTTTAAATATACACTCACTTATAACATATGTATATGTATGTAGTATTGCAACATTTGCATGTCTATGATATAATATATAAATATTATGGGAAAAATATTTTACTTTACAAATAAGGACAGACTATTACAACTCCACATTTTTAAATATAAATAATTTCTCTTCACTCTTTGTTCTCCAAATATTTATTTGACCTCTCTAATTTTTTAAATTTTTCAAAAAAATTCTCAATCTTCATAATGATGGTACGTGACATTGTTGCATCTATCAAGCATATTCTTAAAGACATATAGCCTAAAGACATGCAACTACACAATATTTACAGCCTATATACCATGCTTCATATGATTGATTTTTTTAAAAAAAATGACTCGTTATTCTTCCGTAAAATAAATTGAAAAGTTTTCCTCTTTAACCGGAGTGCCACCGGGTTGTACCCATCAAGTTTTATACAATGCTTCTCACAGTCCAACCACACAATCGCAACAGATTCCTGACGTAGTTATATTCAACAACACCTAGCACAACCATGTTTCGTTTCCTACCTCATAGTGTAATGTAAAGTAGTTCGATTTGAAAATAATATATGAGAGGGACAGTAAGCCTTGATCTTTTTATTCAAACATATAATTTATTAATACATAGTAATCTCTTGTGGAAGAGGATGAAAAGTTGACTTTGTCCGCCTCGGTTAAATAGACCCATAGACCTCATGCTCTTCTTGTAGAGATGTCATATTCAGTTAATGAAGCAACAAGTGGTGTTTCTTCGGTCAGAGGATCTTTGATAAATTTTTTAATATTTGTATATGGCTTCCTTAGCTTGATAAAAGGAAATGCTTCATGTAAGCATTTTCCTACTGGTTCTGGTGTTGTATTGAAAAAAATATACCTCCATAATATCTCATCTAGCCAAATAGTCATTGTGTGTCCATGTCTCATGTACTGCTTCCTGAATCCATTTAAGTAATCTTGAAATTTCTGGGAAGATGGGTGATGTAGTATAAACTGAGGCAGGAGCCCAGAATTCATACCATGCATTGACCTCATTTGCACATGAATTTGGTTTCGTACATATCTTAACATATTTTCCTGCTACATCAACCCAAATTATGATTGGGTTAATGTCTATTCTTATTTTCAATTTCTCTCAATTATGTTGATATACCTGGAGGAACCACATATTCATTAGTATCAACCTTAGATTTACCTTTATCTATATGAGGTCTAAGGTTGATTTATCTCTCTTCAATCCCCGAGGTATAGGGTTTATTTAAAAACTCGAGATAAGTATCTAGAGTTTCAAATTTTGCTTTGGCCGAGTCATCTGGAGGTGATTTTGACTTAACACTTGTGATAAAGGTAATTGAATCACCTGCTACATGTATAGATTCATGTACTCGAAAACTCTTCATTTGAAAAAAACCAGTGGCTTCTCAGTGCTTTGGAGGATATCTCTTTGCATTACAGAACATAGCTGTGTATAAACATGTAAACATCTTGTAATTCAATTAGAGACAATTTTCTTATCAGCTTGTTATAGTCTACCCGTAACTTATGCATTTATGACAAGCTTGTTAAACTTGTTTTGAAGCATTTAAGGTGTTCCCTCAAATGCTTCTATATTTTTATAGTGACATCACCGATGTCTATCTTTTGTTAAGAATCTGCAAGAATATTTCATGAGATTTAATAATCACAATATCAAAAATATAATTTTGACATAAAATTTCTCATATTAATAATCTTGTTTTCTCACGTTTAGATTATATTCTATGTTTCAAGAAAACTTTTACATATGTGTTATCAATATTTAAAGTAAATTTCTTTGTCAGTAAAAATAATGTCCATTTTTCAAAAGCATTTTTAATGCATAAAATTCTTTTTCGTTGATATATCATCGTATGACTTATGCTTCTGAGAATACACCACTGCAATACTTGCATGGTTGTCTCATTCTGGTGTGAGCTTTGTTAAAATCGATTCTCACCAATGATCATTGGCATCTGTGTATAGTACCATATCATATTCATCTTGATGAATAACTAATTTTGGAAGTTTTTACTTTTTTTTTATTTGGCTAAGCCTTTTTGTGTGTTTTTTTGTCCATACAAATTTTGCATATTTTCTCAATAATGGACTAAACACTTTTTTTTTGTTTTGCTAGAGTATTAATAAACATCCCAACAAATTAAAAACTTTTAAAAAGCTTTGAAGTTGTTTTTTTTCTTTTAGTATATTTTGAAAATTTTGCACATTTTCTATTATGTGTTCTTACAAAATTATTCACGACTCATTTATTTCTATTCCGAAGAATTCAATCTTTCTTATAACAATATGTAACGTCCGAAAAATCAACATATGTAACCACATGCATGCAAAAATTATTTTAATTGTTTAATTGTTTTATTTAATTGATTTTAAATGCTATCATGATATTTATTATATGATTAAATGTATGATTGCATGATTAAATGATAATATGACATGATTACATGAAATTAAATATTTTACCCGAATATTCGATAACAGGCAGTGAAAATGAGACAGGGGACGACCAAGACAAGAATATGTATTTTTCGTTAATTAATGGCAAGGCTTCCTAATATGATTTAAAAATGATTTAATTTTTCTAAAAATGTTGGAGTTCAAATTATTTTACGAGTCGAGCTCGATTTTTCCCGGAAAGTCGGTTTTGGGCAAACAATGAGTTTTAAAATATCAAAAATATTATTATGGAAACTTATTTTATAAACTTTTATTATTTAATTAATTAAGTGTTATTGGACCAAATTTAATTAATTAAAGTAGCCTCAATTACCCTTAAGCTTGCAAGCTCAAAACCAAAGTCCATTAGCATGTTGTTTAAATCTATAAATAAGTTATCTAGGCTTTGAAAACACCACAATTTCATATCATATAAGCCGAAAAATACACCCACCAGCACACACAATTTTCGTGAGTTTCAAGGAAGAGAAAAGCTTGTGTTCTTCGTCGTCCAACGTCGCACCATCGCCAAAGATCGTATATTCGAGCGTTATAAACACAAAGACACGTTTTCTAAACCCTTTCAAACATTATACAAATCATATTATGCATGATTTAATTTTTTATGTATGAAAAATATAGGTATTTGATATATTTTACGGTAAAACATTTATTTTCAAAAATACGATGATTTCATGCTTGTTTTAAAAACGTTTTTGAATCCAATGAGTATGCTGCCAAAACATGATAAAATATGATTGAAACATGAACAAAACATGATAAATTTAAAGGAAAAACCAAGCTGAAACCATGGGCAATAATTTAAAGAAGGAACCGTGGGTTTGTTGTGCATGTTGGGGTTCAAGGGTTCGATAGTTTGCATGGGTGCAAGGGGGCTTGGCCAGAGCTGGCTGGGGCTTGAGGAGGGTCAGGGTAGAGGGCCTGGTAGAGTCCTACTGGGCTAGGACTCCCGCAACAGGGTCAGGGAAGAGTCCTCGCTGCATGGGACTCTTCCGAAATGTGGTTTCTGGTGGCCGTGAGTTTCAGAGGGGGCGGCCAGTTTGGGGCTGGGCTAGGTGGTCTGGGTGATGGCTTAGGATGGTTCAGAGAGGGGTAGGAAGGGTTAGGGCTCGTGGTGGCTCGAGCAAGGGCCCACGCGAAGGAACACACGCACGCACGCAGGGGGACGCGCAGGCTGCTGAACTCTTCAGGCGGCTAGTGCATGGCTCAGGTGCTCGGGCTGAGGGTAGCTCAGGTCTGGGATTGGTCAAGGGTCAGTAAAGGTCATGGGTGGTCAAGTGGTTAAGGGCTGGAAGAGTTCTAGACTAAATAGGAGTCCTAAAGTTCATGGGAGTCTCACACACACACACATGAAGAACTTTGGTCAGTTTCCAGGAGGGTTTGAGCGAGCTAGGGCTAGGTTCTATGGGCTCGGCTTGGTCAGCAGTGTGCCTAGGTGGGTTGGCTAGAGTTTGGCTCGAGGTGGCTCGACCGAGGCTCGAACGAATAAGTAGTTGCCTCAGGTGGTTCGATAATGGGTCAATATTTCGAATTAAAGAAAAAAAATTGGAACCATGGGTCCACGGGTGTGGTTCATGGCTCACAAAGATAGAATAAATAATAAAAATATTATATTTAAAATTTGGGAAGAAGATAATGAGTTTTGGATTTATCCGGGATTTAATCTATTCACGAAACGTTAATTAAAGAATTAATTGAAACACCTATATTAAGCGGAATAAAAGTATGAAAAATTATAATTAAGCTTAAATAATTATTTAGAATAATATCATGTCATTAAAAGTGAGAAAAAAGATAAAATCGAGAATTTTACGTCTAAGGGCAAAACAGTAATTTTACACTTAGGAAAATATGTAAAAGCTTTGCAGCGTCCCGAAGGATCATAACGCATGTTAAATGATATTTTATGATTTAAAATGATGACTTTAATGATAAGATGTTATTTTATGATTTATTTTAAAGCTGTGTAATTTTTGCTGTCTAAAATGCTAATTTTTGAATGTTATGATATTTTATGATTTTTAAAGAAAATGAAAAATATTTTGAGAAATGTGAATTGAACGTGACATATGACATATGATGTGTGGGGGATCCATTTTTGAGTGAACGGTGAACTTATATTTTTATGGAGATGTCGTGAGGGTCAAGGCCTTGGAGGGAGCTCATATACGGGCCAAGGCCCCAGAGGGACCTCGTGTATGGGAAAAGGCCCCAGAGGACCCCGAAAATCGTATTTCCATTGTGGAGCCTATTGCCCACCCCCATGGGCCATGTGGAGCTGAAGACTGATCAGTCGACCGGAGGATAAAAGCTAGTCATTTTCAAGTATCAAACTTCACCCAAAATAATATATGATTGAAAGATTATGATTAAAATTATTTTATGATATATGATTTATGATGATGATTAAAACTATTTTTAAAATGATTTATTTATGCTTAAAGCTTATTTTAAATGATATTAAATGATTTATTTATGCTCAAAAGATATTTTAAAATGATTTTACAATTGATGATTTATTTATGTTCAAAAACCATTTTAAATAAAAGTATGATTTTTAATGCATGTGATTGTATATGTATTATTGCTATCCATGTTTAGAATGTATTGATTCTTTAGACTCACTAGGTTTGTATGATGCCGGATTTGATGATTTATGGAAGGCGCTGAAGATTGAGTGGATCGAGTGCAGCAGTACACATCCGAGAACCTTTATGTTTCCACACTAGCTTGATAGATTAATGATTTAAAGATTTATGTTAATGAATTTATTAGAGATATTTTTATACTTTATTTTTATTGTTAGTTGATCTTTTTAAAGGTCAATTTAGGAAGTTTTGTTTAGTTGATGATTGAGGATTTATTTTATGCACTTGAGACTTCATATATTAATTTATTATGATCGTTAGAAATGTTAAGTTATTTTATTTAGTTAGTATTTTCGAGTTTATGATTTATGATTAGTATTAAAAAAAGTCAAGGTCGTTTCAGTTGGTATCAGAGCCAAGGTTATCCTCAAAGGGTTGTGTATTGTCACTTCGAGAAACTCAAGAAGGTCATGCCACAAATATGTGAGTTTTTACTGCTTTATATTTTATATGCTTAGAATTCTTTTAAATGCTTACATGATATAAATGTTAGTTGCATATTGCATGAAAAACGTTAAATGCATGTTGGGTAGTGGAATTAATGAAGAACTTAGAGGAGAATAGGGTGCATGCACTACTTGAGCTGGATTTAGGAGTCGACTTTGGGAAATTTGGGTTAGAATTGCAGTTTTCAAGATTTTGAGGACCGAATTGAAGACTAAGATTTAAGTTAGAGGTTAAGTTTGAGATGGATGAGGGAATCTAAGCTTTGCAATCATCAAGTCAAGGGAAATTTTGAGGACGAAATTCTATTTAAGGAGGGGAGAATTGTAACGTCCGAAAAACCAACCTACGTAAATCACATGCATGTAAAAATTGCTTTAATTGCTTAATTGTTTAATTTAATTGATTTTAAATGCTAGCATGGTATTGATTATATGATTAAATGATAATATGACATGATTACATGAAATTAAGGATTTTACCCGGATATTCGATAGTAGGCAGGGAAAAGGAGATCGGGGACGACCAAGACAAGAATATGTATTTTTCATTAATTAATGGCAAGGCTTCTAATATGATTTAAAAATGATTTAATTTTTCTAAAAATGTTGGAGTTCAAATTATTTTACGAGTCGAGCTCGATTTTTCCAGAAAAGTCGGTTTTTGGGCAAACAATGAGTTTTAAAATATCAAAAATATTATTTTATGGAAACTTATTTTATAAAATTTTATTATTTAATTAATAAAGTTTTATTGGGCCAAATTTAATTAATTAAAGTAGGCTCAATTACCCTTAAGCTTGCAAGCTCAAAACCAAGTCCATTAGCATGTTGTTTAAATCTATAAATAAGTTATCTAGGCTTTGAAAACACCACAATTTCATATCATATAAGCCGAAAAATACACCCACCAGCTCACACAATTTTCGTGAGTTTCAAGGAAGAGAAAAGCTTGTGTTCTTCGTCGTCCAACGTCGCACCATCGCCAAAGATCGTATATTCGAGCGTTATAAACGCAAAGACACGTTTTCTAAACCCTTTCAAACATCATACAAATCATATTATGCATGCTTTAATTTTTTATGTATGAAAATATAGGTATTTGATATATTTTACGGTAAAACGTTTATTTTCAAAAATACGATGATTTCACGTTTGTTTTAAAAACGTTTTTGAATCCAATATGCTGCCAAAACATGATAAAATATTATTGAAAAATGAACAAAACATGATAAATTTAAAGGAAAAACCAAGCTGGAACCGTGGGCATAATTTAAAGAAGGAACCGTGGGTTTTGTGTGCATGTTGGGGTTCAAGGGTTCGATAGTTTGCATGGGTGCAAGGGGCATCGGCCAGAGCTGGCTGGGGCTTGAGGAGGGTCAGGGTAGAAGGCCTGGTAGAGTCCTACTGGGCTAGGACTCCAGGAACAGGGTCAGGGAAGAGTCCCCGCTGCATGGGACTCTTCCCAAATGTGGTTTCTAGTGGTCGTGAGTTTCAGAGGGGGCGGCCAGTTTGGTGTTGGGCTAGGTGGTCTGGGTGATGGCTTAGGATGGTTCAGAGAGGGGTAGGAAGGGTCAGGGCTCGTGGTGGCTCGAGCAAGAGTCCACGCGAAGGAACACACGCACGCACGCAGGGGGACGCGCAGGCTGCTGAACTCTTCAGGCGGCTAGTGCGTGGCTCAGAGGCTCGGGTCTGGGATTGGTCTAGGGTCAGTAAGGGTCATGGGTGGTCAAGTGGTTAAGGGCTCGAAGAGTCTTTGACTAAATAGGAGTCCTAACATTCATGGGAGTCTCACGCACACACCCATGAAGAACTTTGGTCAGTTTCTAGGAGGGTTTGAGCAAGCTAGGGCTAGTTTTTATGGGCTCGGCTTGTTCAGGAGTGTGCCTAGGTGGGTTGGCTAGAGCTTGGCTCGAGGTGGCTTGACCGTGGCTCGAACGAATAAGGAGTTGGCTCAGGTGGTTCGATAATGGGTCAATATTTCGAATTAAAGAACTAAAATTAGAACCATGGGTCCACGGGTATGATTCATGGCTCACAGGGGTAGAATAAATAATAAAAATGTTATGTTTAAAATTTGGGAAGAAAATAATGAGTTTTGGATTTATCCGGGATTTAATCGCCTCACGAAACGTTAATTAAAGAATTAATTGAAACACCTATAAATTATCTAAGTATTTGATATGTTCTTCCATAGAGAAATTCTCTAAGTATTTGATATTTACTTCTATATTTTTAGATGTTATTAAAACATCATCAATATAGACAACCATGAATTTAAAATAATCTTTCAATAAATTATCTATTTTTATTTGAAATATCTGAGTTGAATTAGCCAATCTCATTGATAAGACTTTCCAAATATAGTGATCTTGTGGTGTTGAGAATAAAGTGAATTTCTTACTTTCTTCTTACATCTGAGATTGGTAAAATCCAGACTTACAATTAAATTTAGAGAATATTTTAACGTTGCGCAAACAACTAATCAAATGTTCTCTACTAGTATAAAATACCCATCAAACTCCAATATTTTATTAATTTCTTGATAATTAATAATCAATCCGAGTTTGTTTATTTTGATCTCACCATGATTTCTTACCAAAAAACCTGGACTGATATATGGTGATATTCTTGATTTGATTAGTTCAAGGTCCAAATGTTTGCATATCATTTTGATCAATTATGTTCATCGGGATAGGCTTTCGTATGACAAATTCATTCTGTTTGACTTCCTTGATTTAAGGCTGAATCTTCATTGTAATTTTTTTTTATCATTTTCTTAATATCTTCTAGTTCGATCCAAACTCTACCTCATTCTGGTGTAGAGCTATTTTTAGGAATTCTATTTCTTCTGGTCGAAGGTACTTAAATGCTCTCAATTGGAGCATTGTTTCTCCTAATCGTCTAGAATATTTTATTTTTAGGTTCAGAAGCTTTCATTCATTACCACGCTTGCTGCAAAATTGGATTGACAATTTTATGTAAAATGTCCCTCTTAGTCTCTGGATTATGACTTTGTGATCACATGATGTTGATGCTAATTTTCTTGTGTATGACGTAAAAAAATTTAGGAAATAGTTTCATAACAGAATGTCAGCTCATGTACCATGGATATAAATCGATGGTGTTTTTACTTTGTACCAAGGTGTTTGTCAACCACCTCCGATTAATATTTATGTCATCTTAATCCCTTTACATAAGGTTAAAATTTGTTTAGAGAAATCTCGTCCAGTAATATGAGATAATTCTTCTTCCAATTATTTTGGAAAAACTCCTCTTTTGCTGTAAACATTTCAGCTCCTGGATCAATTTAAGCCGTAAAATATTATGCTTTACATTGTTCATATAACATCTCTACTGAGATATATATCGAGAATGAGCTCATAGTCATTAGCTCTTCCACATTCTATGATCTGCCATGAATTCACTTCCATTCTCCAGTTGTTTCCAAGGTTTGTGTTGCTTGAGAAACTCTAGCTTAAGAACCAATCTATCCCTGGGATTCCTTTGATGTGAACTTCCATTTTTTCAATATTGATCATTTCTTGGTAATTCATATAATAGATTGTTCCAAATAGTACATAGTATTATAGGGAAATTGATTTCTTTGTCTTGTAATATCAAATATTATTTTGACTTCCCTCCATCCTTCTGGACATCTAATTTTTCATATTGTTGAAAAACTTTTTGTTCTTGGTTGTACTTCTTAAACAGGTGTTTTCCACCATTTTTGACTTGTTATTTTATCTCCTTTAAAAAATAATCTTTTTGATTCCAGTTTAAAACTTTGATTCTTTTGTAGAATCAGTCTATCTTGAATATGGATATTTGTTTCCTATATTAAAGAAAACTCGATTCTTTCTGGATAAATTGTCTGAGCAAATTTTTCAAATATTTTTGGTTTTTAAATAAATTCATTTCCAATAAAAAAAATTCTGAATTAAGTGTATTAGATAGAGCATGTGAAATTTGATAGGTAATAGAATATTGTCTATTACCCTTTTCATCAACCTTTTTTCTTTGATGTTTTGATCCAACGTCAAAGCTCGGATGAAATCTCGATCAGCAAGGTTCTAGGCAATTTTTGGATTAAATAATCCTATAATTTTCTCGCACAGAGATTCCATGAGATAGTCCCAGTATTGAATCTTGAAGGTTACTCATTTTTTTATCGCATGTATCAATATCAATGAGTGAATCTATTCCTTTTTTAAAAGTAGATTTTATCATAATCTGGATTGATCCGGTATGAATCCATGACATGGTTCGTGCTACTTCTATCTCGAGTTTTTGTAATTCTTCCATAATTTCTCAGAAGAAATTAATTGCACTCCGTCTGGTTTCCCATAATTCTATTGAGATTGTCATTTCTTTTTTGAAAATTTTATAGATTAGATGATACTTTATGTTTCTTAGGCCAAGATTTCCTAAAGAACTTTTCTATCTGTCCTGTAGAGAATCTTTGATATTTTCTGTAGGCTATGATTTTCTCTCACAGTCTTTTGGACAATGTTATGAGATATTGTTTTCTGGATAAAAAAATAAACAAATTTTCATGTGTTTTGTGTCGAAAGACTTCATCTTTAGTCAGATTCCAATTATGTTCTATCAGATTCTTCCTGACTTAAGACTTCATTTTCTTCTTATATACTTTGGTCTGAGACAATATCCTCAAACTGGTATAATTGAACAAGATCTTGGTAATAAATTGCTTCTTCGATATCCAAGGTCGCATCGAAGCAATTTATTCTCGACCGGATCGAAGCATTTTATTCTCCTTATATCATTTTCTGCACAATTAGTTGAAATATGACCTCTTGCTCCACATGTCCAGTGAGCTCTTCTGAATGTTTCCTTTGTGGTTGTTATTCTCGTGTTTCGAGATGTGCTTGATGTTTGGGATGACATCATTCTCCTTGATGATCCACTTCTCTGACCATAATTGTAAGATCTGAGTTTTTGTTTAGATCATATTGTTTTTGGTTTCCAAAAACTAATTCCACTTCGTCCACTAGCAGTATAGGGGTTAGATATGAAACTCTTCCTTTTTTGCATTTGTGGCTTACTTCCAATAATTGTTGGAAGATTATTTTTTTTACAACATAAAGGAATAAGTTTATTAATACCCCTTAATCGTTTGTAATTCTTTTGTAATGCTGTCAACTATTCTGCTAATTTTCCTTTGAGAAAAGAGACTCTTTGTGTCAAAGTATCTGGATTGCCAATGACATATTCTCTAATCAGCATTTCTCTTCAAATACTTGACATTTTGGCGAAGAAAAGTTGCATTGCTATATTTTCTTCGACTCTTGAATTTCATCAACATTTAGTGAATACATAATATATTCATCCACTAAACAGATGTTACGTAATTCAATATTATACAAAGCTTGAGTATATTTCTTTTTATTTTCTATGTCTTGACTGTTAAAATAGTTTACCCCTATAAATTGTGCTTTAAATAAGGTAGTCATTCTTTCGGCTATCTCACTAAGAGATTCTCCGACTAGGACTGACTCTTTGGTTTCTACCAAAATTATGTCTCATGCAATTTTAAACCATAGAGTCAATCTCATGCAATTTTAACTGATCTCATAAGACTCATTTCTTAAATTTTAACGAATCCTTCTCTATTGAGATCAAGTGTTTCTACTGCGATTCTCATAGCCGATATCCAATTTTCTATGAGAACTTCTCTATTTTCAAAGTCTAGTACATCAAGGTTAAGCATAATCATGTAAAGATGTATATGTTCTAAAACCAATTTTCCATAGGGTGTTTGTTGTAAGAGAATTTGACTTATCCTTGACCTGGTTACCGCTGGGTGTACTTCTTCACCAACATGAAATTTTTTTGTGGTCCTATCATATTTGTATTATGAGATCTAATACTTTCATTTGGTGGTTCATGAGAAGATAATCATATTATTGCAATTGGTTCACCTTCAGTTGTGTTCATCTTCATATCTACGACTCTGAAATTTGCAAAAGATTTTGCAAAGTCTTGAAGATCATCGAGACCAATCTTTTCCAAAATTTTCATCAGATTAATTTCTTTTTCGAGATATTTTTAATTAGATTGATCTTTTTTCGTTAGTTAAAGGTTTTGGCATCACCTTGTCGTCCCTCTTTGATGTAATAAGGGTTCATTACCAAAGGATGATGATAACATGTATTCGGATTCATATTATTTGAAAAAATTCTCCTCCTAAAGCATTTAATTACACAGTAATAATAATTCTGTATGTTTGAACTAATTTTACCTTGGCTCTGATACAATGTCTGACACATGTAAATCAGTTAATTAAAATCAATAAATATAAGAGTATTTTTGTCATTTTTAGCGTTTTAGTGAGTTAAACAAAGTTTTTTGGATTTAGAGAATTATGATAAATTTATGTTTTGGTTTAGAGATTTATTTCCAATTTATCCTACAAATAATTGTCTTGTGAATATCTGATTTCAATATGATTTTTTTATGTTTTAGACTAAAAACAAATCTATTCTATATGAAAAAATTAGTTGAGGAAATATGGGGAAAAAAAATAGAGATGCTGAATTCACTAACAATAACAGGTGATGTTAATTTTAGATATAAAATACGATGTTAGATCGAATTTGGGGGGAAAAAAATTTGTACGACAAATGACACATCTTACCGAAAAATATTAATTTATCACCCTCAGGCCTCAGGTATTATATAATAGTACAAATATATGTTACCATCCGGAGAGTTATAAATAAATTTACAAATACATGAAATTTTAGCTCATTTGTTTTTTTCCTGGCAGAGTTTTAAAGAATTTATCCCACATTACATTTATGTTTCTATTAGTTTGTGCGATATGTTATCTGGGATTTACACCAAAGGCCCACCTAGAATCTTATATTTTTACATGAAAAAAAGAAGAAAGAATCTTGAATTTATAAAAGGAACGAGAAAAGAAAAAGGCTCTGATTCTGCTTCTTTTTTTTTTCCTGGGTTTTCCTGTGTGGTAAACTTTAATCGAGGATTTGAGTGCAAAAATTAATGTTATGTTTATTAACAGAAATTTTGGTTCGCATTCTGCTCTCACATGCTGATCCGTAATCAGCACAGAATGATAATAAATATATAAGAAAAATACAAAAAGTATGTGATAATATGTTATCCAATCATGCTAGCTGATAGGTCTCTATCAAAGGAGCCCCTTTCAGTGTGTGGTGTGATTAGGTCCCCTGTTTGCAAATTCAGTCTCTGCTTTTAACCGAGTTGTATTTTTTTATATGGGATAATGCAAGACTAGACATGGGTCAATTGATTCTCCAATCTTAGTGTAGGATCGAATTTTCTCTCAGGATACCAATATGTGCTGTCCCTGTAGCAATAAATGGCAAAAAATGCAGGAAATGGAATCAACCCATCCGTCCACATGGGGACAGAGTGAGGGACAAGTGATATCGAGAGTTCATTTTATCACATCATTTAATATATTCATATATTATATGCCAGCTTCAACCAGAGAAAAACAAGGTCGTACCTTCACAAGATTCATGTTAAACAAGTATACAAATGGCAATTTGATCTTCACGTGACAATAAATCCACCGATATTTTCTGATCTGATCAGGGGCAACAACAGAAATTTCAAATATTTATACATGTCCTGTGTCTGTGTGGCTGCCTTACATTTGGATTTTTATTACACCGGGAAATGCTCGGATCTATGACGACATATTTGATCCAGCTACAAAGGATGAAACGGGCCCTACTGAGTTTCGATCAAAAGATGGCAACCCAAAGAGGAGTTATTCGATCTTACCCTTGGAGTCGTACCCAAGCGTAGATCCAATGGCCTAAAAATCACATTAAAAAAAGATGTGGTCCCTTTATAGCCATTTGATCTACCCTTGGGGTGTGGCATGAAGCTACCTCGAAAGAGATGACAATGATTTGCGATAAATATGATCTGCACAACATAATTTATCGCGATGATGAAAACTAACACAAGCATTGCCATCTCCAAGACCTATGCAACGAGCAAGAGAACGCTTACACTAGGAGATTGACAAAGGATCAGATACATGAGACCATCATCATTAGGAAAAATAAGAACATAAATGGCCATAGTTATATTCCAGCGCAAAGGGAACCATACTGCAAACATTGAATAAAAGAGGAGGATGATTGATATGAATCTTTCTTTAGTCATCATATGAGATATGGAAACTGGCGGTACAGCCAGGTGCGTCCTTGTTCTCCGCTCCACAACAATCGTAAAACTTGGCAGCATATGGAGGATCATTTGGTCTCAATTCATAGTACCTTCAATAAATGATGTGTACCCACTTTTCAGAAGCAAACATACAATTTATTGGAATATTTCACATACATGCAATGATGCAATCAGCTAAATATATAGAGCGACCAATTCCATCGAGGTTACCCGATTTGCAAAATTACAGATGCCAAAAAAATAAAGAAATAAAGTTGTGGACCCGTGGCATGTAAATCTCAAAATAGAATTCTGCTCCAAAATCTCTTACGCCAGAGAGGACAACAGATCCTGATTTCAAACTCCCTCCAAGAAACAAACACAAAGTATGTGTGGTCATTTTTTCATCAATTCCACTTGAGGCCATTAATGTTAATAGCAGTGTAATTTCACTAATATGTAATTCTCCAAGTCACATTTATTAATAAACTAAAATTTACATGATAGGAGTGGACTGATAGTATCAGAATCCTAAAGAGAAATCATTATCAAAGATTCAAACTTCGAGGACAGAACTGCTACTAATTTGCCAAATAGACATTATTTGAGAAAATCATGCCAGTGATTATGAGACTGCACAAAGCTCACCAAGAATCATGAGACTTTTTAAGGTCAATTATATATATATATATATATATATATATATATCTCCCCGGAGGTTTATGTAACGGGACTGTGTAACAGTATACAATAATTACACAAAAACACGGTAATCTTTAAAAATTACATATAACAACAATCTAGAGATTGTATCAATCTTACGGTTATTCGCGTCAAATACTACATGCATAGCTACCAAGGTTTTTATCTAACTTATAAATGTTCCCTCTTATTCAAGGGGTAATTGTAAGATTTTTGAGGTATACATATTTTGAAAGTTAACAGGCGTAGATGTAAGATTGGCTCAAACCTTGAGGAGGTATACATGGTTTTCAAATTTTAAGTGGATGTTTTTGTAATTATTGTAAACCACATGGGAGATAAATGTAACTAAACCAAAAATTTTATTTTGAATCTCTCTTCCACTAATCCACTCTACATTTTTCAGTCAATCAATGTTATTTTTCCTATTACAATTGCTTCCTTTAATGATCCTCGGGGACCCTGGTTGTGTATGATTAATAGTAATCATCACCAATATTTAGAACCAAGAAATGTTAATTTTTTCCATGAAAAACTTGTAAGTATACATATTACCAAATCTTCAACAGCATCTAAATTTCAAAAAACCAAAAAGCGTAAATGTCCCTTTAGAATTATGTAAACATTATAATACTCTTGAAAAAGGATCAGTAACAAGTAACAACCATCAAACAGGTAAAACAATTGTAAGTGTACAATGTACTCTGCCTCAATTCCAGTTATTGTTCCTGTAAATTTTCCAAATAGAGGCATCAGATACCAACTATGGCACAACAGTCAATACTTTGAAAAAATTGAAATCTCCTCCTCTAAAAATCTAGAACTGAAGACAGCTTTTAGAAAAATGATCAAGCAATACAATTCGACACATCATCAACCAGACACCCATATACTATATATTATCTTTTAGCATGAATTTCTGTAAAAATCACAAAAGAAACTCTAGATCAAGTCCTGAGACAAACATTGGCGTGGTTTGCATGGGCGATGCTCACATTTTTATCTACAATTTTAATTAATTAAGTCATAAAAATATTTATTAAAACGTTTTATTTCGAGTGAGCGTATTTACATCCCTTTCAAATTTTGCTAATTAAAATGCTTAACGCATTTAATACACTCGATAAATTAAATTTAACCCTAAAATACGAAAATTTAAAATATTTTAAAATACTAAATTTCTTGACTTAAAATAAAAATTATAACTTTAAAGTTTTAACATTTTAATCGTCTCTGGTCTCTTTTCTCGGTTCGACATCGAATATTCGTCTGAAAACTAAAACTCATGAAAATATTTTAAATTGCATAACATGAGCATATAAACATTTAAAATAATTTAATCATGTATCATGCATTTCAATAAAAATCTCTCCACAGTCTCCTTCAACATAATAAAACACAAAATCCAGAGGAAATATCATATACCCTTTATAATTTTATTGGCCACCACAATATGCTTATGTCCAGCTAAAAGAAAAGAAGAATAAATGAGATACTCAACAAATACAGACCACATACACTAGAAATGCTTCATTTGTTTTGTCGAAAAATTGTTTTCAAGAAAAAACATTTCATTGGGTGTTGGCATGTCATGGACCTCATGGTTCTAAATTCCATCTGAAGTAATGGTACTTGGTGGTGAAAAATCAACATCACTAACCAGAAGGGTCATAGGTTGTAGTTTATAATCAGAATTACATAAAACTTAGCCAGTCGGAGCATTACAACACAAAATGTTAGAGCTGTGAGATATTTGAACTGTATAAGGTGAGTTTTTTATTGGTGAGATTTGGGCATTTATATGGACAAAAGTCAGAAGTCTAACTTAATCTTGAAACATTGACAAAATTAAATTTTTTAAGTCGACTCGAGAGAGAGACTCTTTTTCCTTCTTACATAATCCCACTACAGTGCTCATGGTTATTAGCTATTCATATCTCAATATAAAGACCACAGTGTTTGAGATGATAACAATAAAAAACAGGGAATCTACGAACCACAAACTATTTTATTGTCCTCATAGTTTCATTCATAAATCAAGTTTTATTCCCTTTATGGACTTAAATGTTCAAATTTTAAAAACACAAATTTCAAATTTATATTCTATAAATTTGAATACAAGAGTATATTTTTTAGAAATCCAATATATAATGGAACAAATGTTAAGCCATTTTATTAGAAATAAAAAAAGCTGAATTTTGCCATTTCTTTTATGATCAGTTAAGCATTGTGAATCTCTCAGAAAAGAAACACATATTCATGAATGGGAAATAACTATTCGCAATGAAAAAGATGTGTTCATCAAACAATATAGCATCGTACATGGCAATTATGTGTCACCACCCAACCCTAGTCGCCAACAAGTGTCACCCATGTAGCTTTTTTGTGTCCATTACGTACCATGGACTTGCCATTATAATAAAACTAAGGCACTTATGTTCAAAAACCACATACCTCAAAAATTTAATCCAAGCCGATATAAGGCTCAAAGCTCAAATCAAGGCTCACGGCACAAGTCAAGTCAACAATCAAACTTAAACCTAAACAATGGATAAGTGCCAAATTCCGTTGCATGAAGTTACCATAATAAAACAGTATCATATAAAGTCAAGTTTTTCGTTTTCTATCATTCTTTTCCAAGCAATGTATTTGTCCGATATTGCTTTTGAAACATTAATTATATGCAATAATCCATTTGTGCCATACATGATACATATTGCATTGCATTCATTTAAAGAAATTCCGCCTTGGAGTAATGTTGGTTGGATCGAGCGCTTGTCACCTTGGTTTTGTCACTATATCACACCGTACTGATTGAGACTGGTTCAAGTTGACGATGTCCTCACAAACCAAAACAAGTCTTTCCGGTGTGTTTATCTTCTCAATCACACGCTCCATGATCAATTTTCCAGAAAGCACTCATCGCAGAATTGTTCAAGTCAAGCACGTTTAATTTTGGAGTTTTTAAGTGATTACCTCAAAAAAAATGCACATTGTTAGTATGAGTAATACCTACCAATTATTTTTAAGTTTTCTTTAATATAAGGTGTGGTGGCTCGGAGTGGTTCCTTCATGTTCTCTTTGCCTGGAAGATTTGTCAAGAGCCACACTTTGTCCGTGCTAACTCTTAGCACTGGCGACCACTCCCCGCCCTCATCGTCCCCGGGACACACATGTCCACCAACTTTAGCTTGGTTCGTCCCCAAAAACCTTGGCAAGCCGAGCACTAAGGTTCAAGTACTCTCGTAGCAGGACAATTATTTTATCCCAACAAGTATCAAGGATCCAATTCCAATTCTCATCAATTTAAATCAAATTTTCGAACTTTAAACATTTTTTGGCTTGATTTGCTTTAAACTTTAATTTTCGGTTTAACTTATTTTTGTGCCTTGGTATGATTTAATTTTTGAGTTATATAGGTTAAAGTTAAGATCCTTTTTTATATTTATGACAGGTGTATGCCTGTGCAGACACAAAAGAATCGCCTGGACAATATGCATCCGTAATTAGGGTAATGTATGCATGTGCAGACGCAGGTGCCACAAAATGTCTACAGATGAAGATGTGTATCACTTTCATAGGCAATAGGTGTGTCCCTTTAGTGAACTCACCAAGAAGGCAAGAACTACACAACTTGACATCAATTATAAATAGATCCCTTACAATTAATTTTATCATATTGAATCCAATTTGCTCTATTTCTCTCTATCTAAATTCTATCTTGGACATTTAATCCAAATGCAGGGAAGCTTCATCTGGATCATGGCTAACCACAATCCTCGAGTTAAACTAAAAATTCTTGCATCCAAAAAACGTTTCGATTTTTTGGTACAAGGGCTGTCGGATTAACTACTAATTACTCCAATCAATGTGACTGAGTTGACAGTTCAGTAAAATCTCGATTTTCAGGCATTAATTTCTAAGCCAATCCAAAAAACTGGCAATCATCAAAGATTAAATAACCGAGGCTATTAGCACAGGAAGCTGACTGAAAATCATAATCTAAGCATCTCGCTAAATTATTAGGTACCACAGAAACCTGAAAACCACAAAGGCAGCCACAAATTAAAGGGAAAAATATGATGATAAAGCTAAAATAATGGTCGCACCTTTGCTGATCGTCGTGACGGCGGCAGACGAAAAAGGAAGGATGAAAGCGGCATGATGTTGATGAGTTGGCCGACGCGACGTACGTCTCCTTGCAGCGCTTGCATAAGGTTTGCTTTCGGCTTTCCTCTTCAGCAACGACCTCTCTCTCTCCGCCGCAGGCAGGGGAATTGTGGCCCCGATCCATTTCTGCGCTTCAAAAATGAAAACACGGTGGCACAACTGTAGTAATCAGCTTCTATTGAGGTTCTTCGAATTTCGGAAAATTAGGGAGGAGGTAGTATATTGTTATTTATTTAAAAATAATGATTAATAAGTCAATTTATATAAATGTATTTGTATTTCAAGTGTAAATATACGGTTAAATTTGATTAAAACCATAACATTCACCTCATTATTAATTCGACCTAAATCTCTCTTTCGCTTGTCTATGCAAATCTTCTCTTCCGTCGACACAGATCAATTTTTATTCTCAGAAATTTCACTCCCTCTATGCGACGCAAACTCAATCAAAGAAATGACTAACCAAAATCTGGTAATTTTCACGTTTATTTCGATTTATTGCTTCTGCGTGCGTGTTGAAGAAAATTTCGATTTATTGTCTATGCGTACATGTTGAAGAAGAAAAGGTCGACCTAGTCGACACAAGCTTGGTCGACCAAGCGTGGGTCGACCCTTTTTTTTGGTTGACCAAAGAACATTGGGTCGACTCACGATTGGGTCGACTTGACTCAATCTTTGGTCAACCCACCCAAATTCTCCATTTATTTTTCTAATATATTTATTTGTATCTGTAACATGTCTATTTGTCAAGAAAACTATGCAGGGATGCAATTTTTCGATGCAAATTGACACTTGAATACAGATACAAAGAGATTGCAGAGAAGATTCATCATTATTTGAACAACGACGAGAGAGCACTTTTTCTCGAGCAGTCTCCTTTTGGTAATTTGGTTAGGTATCATAGAGATTTTAACCTTTCTAGTCAAATTATCTGGTATTTAATGAGTAATCAAATAGTTGATACTGATAGTAATGATTTGTGGATGGTCGTATGCAAGAGGCTGGTTAGATTTTTTTTGTTAGAGTATTGTTTAATAACCGGTCTCGATTGCACTATAGAGCCCGAAGATATACCATTTAGAGGTGTCTTTGGCACCACACACTTTGCCAGTAAGTCTGAGATTTTTTTGAATGATTTGGAGGCAAAGATCAGTGTCAAGTGCATAATGGGACTGGTATAGATGTGGAGAAGTTAAAGATGGCTAGTCTTTACTTCTATTGTGCCGTCTTCGGTGAGGGGACTAGGAAAAAGACGATGAAGATCGACCCTAAATACTTGAGGCTTGTAGATGATTTGGATAGGTTTAACACTTATCCATGGGGTAGAGTAGCATATCATGATGCGGTGCGATGTTTGAAGAAGGACATTTTAGGGCGTTATACTTACCTCACCGAGGCACAGAGTAGGAAAGAAGTTGATGGCAGCTTCCTTGTCGGTGGTTTTGTGCTGCCACTGCAGGTATATTTTTTTTTGAATGTTAAAGTGGATTTGTTATCTTTATTTATACTAATAACATTGTTTGAAATTTATGTTACAGATCATCTCTTATGAATATTGTCTGAGGGTGGCACAAAAGTTTACAAAGAGAAGAGATGTTGACAGTGGGTGACTAACATGTGGCCCTCAAACCGTGCCCCATCTGCTGTTGATATCAGTGCAGCCTTTGGTGACTGCGCTATAGATGTAAGTAATATTAACTGATTTGATAAAATAACTGTGTACATAATTTTTAATTAATCTGATACGTTATTAATTAAATGTAGGATTGTCTTGCATGTTTGACTCCTACTCCTGAGGAGATCGTTTCACCGTATTATACGACCAGGGTTTTTGTTGATTCTGCGCCCGATGCGATCATCACTCGGGTACTCGAGCCTGTGAAGGCAGGGTTGTTGGAACTTTTCAAGTTCGCAATATTGATTTTGATGATAACAAAACTTGTTAATTGTGTTACTAATGATCTACCTTAGTGTACAGCATCTAGGATCACTCACGAGATGTTTACATCGCAAAACTAAAGACCCAACTGATCGCACAAAATGAATCAGTCTAACTGGTTACGTCAATTGAGCAGTCCAGCTGATTGTCCAGTTGATAGGTGATTCAGCAGGAAAACCTCAGAAGTCTAGCCAGCCGAAGGATTGTTCAACTGATGAACAAACCCAGCTGATCAGTCCAACTGAACAAGTGTGAAATCAGTTCCACTGACGAGTCAATTGATTTCACCAGCCCAACTGAAAGATCAGTTCAACTGACCAGTTCGAAGCATCAATTAGAATCTTTCAGTTATGGATGAAGACAAACTCTTTCAAGTGGAATCCAGCCGTACGTAAAGGTACAAAGCCATTATCCAGTCAAAGGACAATAATGGACGTTGCATCAGTTCATTAAAGACAAAACGTTTCAGAAGGGCAGTCGAAAATTCGAGACACAAAGACCAAGAAATGAATTCAAGATGCAACAGATACAATAAATGAGTCTCACTGTACGGTCAGTTCTCCAGCCTATATAAAGAGAAGATCAGTGAAGACTCAAACATATACAACTCAAGAGAGAAAAGAAAAGGGCACGCTTCAAAGTCATATCAGTTTATGAGAAGCATTCAGCCCAGTAGAGGGAACTCTTTACAGATACATCAGCGTAGATTAGAAGCGTATTTCTCTCAGTGTGTGAGAACATCCTTGTTCAGTTCTCACACACACAAACACTCTCAACCACTCAAATACAGTCTTGCACAAAGACGTTAAACTTGTGTATGTAGTCTTTCTCACATAGACATTAAAGAAGTGTTGACTGGAAGGTGCTGCCTTCAGTTTAAGTCTAGGAGTTCAGTTTAGGCAGTAGGTAAGTCCTAGTTGAGTAGGTTTGTACAAAGAGTTGTATAAATCAAAGTCTTCTAGTGGATCCTACCCGAGGTGGTAGAAGAGGTGACGTAGGAGCAGCTGAAGTCTCCGAACATCCATAAACATATCTTGTGTATTTAACTGTTTAACTATTGTTTTTAAACTGTTTGGATCAGTTAGAGTATCCATCAGTTCAGTTGTCACCATAACTGAATTGATGAATGCAAAAGCTAATCTGTTCCTTTTCGGTTATTCAGTTTACATAAGATAAAATGCTTTCTAATATAACAGTCTTCTTCACGAAGGATTACTTCGAGTTTCTTCCGCTTGGTTTTTAACCAAACTCGATTTAATTTATCAGGTGTTAATATTCTTAGAACACGAGCTATTGCAGCTCATTGGAGAATATTTTGTTTGAAGCATCCGAAAGATTGCTCAGCAAACAATCCTTCAATTGGTATCAGAGCAGGTTGTTCTAAGAAGAACATTTGAAGAAAACTGTGTTTTAAAATCTTACTTTAAAATAGTGTTAAAAGCTATTTAAAAGTATATCATACGATTTTCAAAACTATTTGAAAATATTTATATGTCGTTCTTTGGTAAAGAGTTGAGAGGATTGGCTCTGCGACTAATATTGCAGCCACTTCTTTAGACTCTTTACTTAGGGTTTTTAATTAGTCTGCAAGGGACTGAGAATCATCTACAAAGATACACAGCTAAATTGCTCCGTGAGCAAGTCTTCAGTTGCAAGCCTACCAGGTCAGCTGTTCTTCAGACGAAACTCATCCATGCTGGGATGTTGGATGATTAAATCACCTAGCTGCATTCCAGTTGAGCATATTCAGAGTCTACTCGACCAGTTAGTCTACTAAGAAGTCAAGTTCAAGCAGTTTAACATGTTTCTCTAGCAAAATGAACTCGCAACTGATGCAGCAGTTCAAGCAGTCAAACAACTAGTTGATGGTATTTCCAGTTCTGTCACACAAACCAACTGATATCTGATGTTGTTTAAAATATGCTACCGTTGTAGTAATTTTTCTTGTTCAACTGATGTATGTACTCAGATGTAAATACAAGGAAATTCATTTAAATAAACATCATATTTGTTCAGCAGTGCTTTACTGACTGAATGATATTTCCAAATCTCTTGTCTACATTGCTTGAATGATTATAATCTCTGAATGAATGACTATATAAATATCTTTCAGATACGGGTTTTTTATTCAGTTTCTGGGGAGAGCTTCTCGTTTTTCTCTCAATCTAAAAGTATTATCAATCAGTTTTAAAACTCAGTTGTTAAGAAAAATTCTTTCTTTTTCATCAACTGAAAAGTAGTTTCTTAATTCTGTCCATCTCTTTTAAAAGGTTTTAACTTAGTTTTGGAGATGGAGTTTTTGGTTATTTTAATTTCATTAAATTCAATTATAAAGGGGGAGCCTTCAATGATATTTGAACTTGCTAATCCTTGAACTGAATATATTGCGTTTAACTGCTCAGGTTTTGTAATCATCAAAAAGGGGGAGATTGTTGGAACTTTTCAAGTTCTCAATCTTGATTTTGATGATAACAAAACTTGTTAATTGTGTTACTAATGATCTACCTTAGTGTGCAGCATCTAGGATCACTCACGAGATGTTTACATCGCAAAACTAAAGACCCAACTGATCGCACAAAATGAATCAGTCTAACTGGTTACGTCAATTGAGCAGTCCAGCTGATTGTCCAGTTGATAGGTGATTTAGCAGGAAAACCTCAGAAGTCTGGCCAGCCGAAGGAGTGTTCAACTGATGAACAAACCCAGCTGATCAGTCCAACTGAACAAGTGTGAAATCAATTCCACTGACGAGTCAACTGATTTCACCAGCTCAACTGAAAGATCAGTTCAACTGACCAGTTCGAAGCATCAATTAGAATCTTTCATTATGGATGAAGACAAACTCTTTCAAGTGGAATCCAGCTGTACGTAAAGGTACAAAGCCATTATCCAGTCAAAGAACAATAATGGACGTTGCATCAGTGCATTAAAGACAAAACGTTTCAGAAGGGCAGTCGAAAAGTCGAGACACAAAGACCAAAAAACGAATTCAAGATGCAACGGATACAATAAATGAGTCTCACTGTACGATCAGTTCTCCCGCCTATATAAATAGAAGATCAGTGAACACTCAAACATATACAACTCAAGAGAGAAAAGAAAAAGGCACGCTTCAAAGTCATATCAGCTTAAGAGAAGCATTCAGCCCAGTAGAGGGAACTTTTTACAGATACATCAGCTTAGATTAGAAGCGTATTTCCCTCAATGTGTGAGAACATCCTTGTTCAGTTCTCACACACACAAACACTCTCAACTACTCAAATACAGTCTTGCACAAAGACGTTAAACTTGTGTATGTAGTCTTTCTCACATAGACATTAAAGAAGTGTTGACTGGAAGGTGCTGCCTTCAGTTTAAGTCTAGGAGTTCAGTTTAGGCAGTAGGTAAGTCCTAGCTGAGTGGGTTTGTACAAAGAGTTGAATAAATCAAAGTCTTCTAGAGGATCCTACCCGAGGTGGTAGAAAGGGTGACGTAGGAGCAGTTGAAGTCTCCGAACATCCATAAACATATCTTGTGTATTTAACTGTTTAACTATTGTTTTTAAACTGTTTGGATCAGTTAGAGTATCCATCAGTTCAGTTGTCACCATAACTGAACTGATGAATGCAAAAGCTAATCTGTCCCTTTCCGGTTATTCAGTTTACATAAGATAAAATGCTTTCTAATATAATAGTCTTCTTCACGAAGGATTACTTCGAGTTTCTTCCGCTTGGTTTTTAACCAAACTCGATTTAATTTATCGGTGTTAATATTCTTAGAACACGAGCTATTGCAGCTCATTGGAGAATATTTTGTTTGAAGCATCCGAAAGATTGCTCAGCAAACGATCCTTCAAGGGTCAAACAGTCATATGTAGCGAGCACCTCTGGAGTCTCCCTCAGTCTAGCACACGCCTTTATCTCCGGATGGTTCCAGCACCCCTTCTGCACATTCTTCTCCGGATGGTTCCAGCGCCCGTTCTGGTGATGCCACTAGATCCAGCACCAGTTCTCCCATACGTACGGGTCCTAGAGTCCACTCTGGACTCAATCCTTCCCACCGCCCATCACCCCTGGAGCATCGTTTCGAGAGGCGGTTGACTGTATTGGAGGATTCCGTTACGTCTATGCGTACTGAGATGAGAGCATGAATTATTGAGACCAGGGCGTGTATCAGGAATATAAATCTGGCTTTCGATGACTTGAGATCTAGTTTGAACGAACATATTAGAGTGGGTTTTGCTGAGATCAGGTCTCACACGCCAGTTGTTGCTGAGATCAGGTCTCCGACGCCAATGCATCAGGAGAGAGATTATAGCATATCCTATAGCAGAGGGCGGAAGAGGAAATCATCTGAGATAGATTTTGGTGAGTTAATTTTTTTAATTATATTTATGTTTACGTAAGAGATTGAATTTATTAGAATTGTCATTCTAATTTTAATTTTTTTGATATATTCTGTTAGGTGTTGATGATAATATGACTAGAGAAATTGGCGGTAGTAGCCAAGCACACCCATAACTGATATTTGAGCCTAACCTTCCAATCATAACAGAGGAATCCTCCGAAGGTGAGGTAATGCATTTTTTTTATTTTAAATTTATGTATTATTAAACAATAAAATTTTTGTTTTTAGATATTCAACTGACTCCTGATACGGTTATGTCAGGTGGCGAGGTGACCACGTCGAGAGGTTAATACAACACACCTTTTCTATTCATATTTGCATTAAAGTTGTTATAATTTATCAATTTACGCAGGAAACCGTCAGTTTGGGCAATTATAGATGACGATGTAGAGGCCATTTGCGGATAGCGTGACTTTGAAGGTAAACAACTCGCTGGCGCGAGTTAGGGCATCGATGCTCGTCCGTTCGCCTAGTAGGATTCCAGGTTTTTACTCCGAATATGAAAAGTCTTTCTACGGGTCCATGGCGATCGCGAACTCGCATGTCACTGTCTCTGTAAGCATTTTCAACTCGTGTATATTTGTAGAGTGCTTATTTTTAAACTTTGAAAACCTTTTCTTCTGTCGAATTCAGCACATCGGCGAAGCTCTTCGTGGATTGCTTGAAATGCAGATCCGAAATCCTGAAGTGATGTCACCAGACGTGTCGTTGATGAATAGGCATTTCTACACTTCGATGTCAATATTGGCCGAGATAAAGATAAAGTTTTCAACACAAATCTGGTGGGCATAGTGAAAGGTATTGATCCAGAATGGTTGTACCTCTCTTGGGAAAAGGTATGAAGCATTTTCATCCTTGTCCACACAGATGGGCGCTGGCTTTTACTAAAACTCGTGGCAGGGGTCAATAAGTTCATTAAATTTGACTTGCAGTGGCCAGTGAAGTCACGACCCCAAATTCAAAGCTCTGAATGAGGACATAGAGCATGTACTTATAAACGCTGATCGTATACTATCCTTTGTTGGGAACAACACATACCCCGAGAGGCCATGATATATAAAGCTACATGATGAATTCAGAGCCAATATTAAACAGTATGTTGTCCTATCTCTAATGTGTAGTATGTTTAGCATTAATAGATAGACTAATAATTTTATTCCTATTTCTATTTAAAAAAATAACTTCAGTATTATTTTTACTTTTACAGCGAGGATTCAGGAGCATTTGTATTAGCTGTTGATGGATATGCTTTGTCGAGGAAGAGTGAGCAAATAGTACTAAATTTAGATGATAGACTGGTATCTAAATTCAGATAATTTTTTAGCATATAATATGTTTGATAATCATTGGATATTGTTTTGATATATTGGATATTGTATGTAATTATTGGACATTGTTTATAGTCGAATTTTGTTTGTTTAAAGTCAAATTTTGTGATTCATATAGTCAAATTTTGTTTGTTTAAAGTCGAATTTTGTTAAAAAAATTTGTTGCTTTTTGGGTCGAACATGTTGATTGTGGGTCGATATGCTTGCTTTTGGGTCGACCCTGTTGATTTTTGGTCGACCCTGATGATTTCTGGGTCGATCATGTTGATCTGGGTCAACCATATTCATTTGTGGGTCGATCATGTTGTTGTGGGTCGACAATGGTCGATCAACCATGTTGATCTGGGTCGATCATAATGATTTGTGGGTCAACCATGTTGATCTGGGTCGACACTGGTCGAACATAGTGATTTAGGCTCGACCCTATTGATTTAGAGTTTAAGGTTTTTAACATATGATTCAAATTATTTCACAACCATGTTATATTTTTTAAGAATTTCACAATTATGTTACATGTTTTAATCTATGAATCACAATTTCACAACTATGTTACATGTTTTAACATATGAATCACAATTTCACAACTATGTTACGTTTTTTAAGAATTTCACAATTATGTTACATATTTTAGCATATGAATCTCAATTACATAATTATGTTACATCTTTTAATATATGAATCACAAATTCACAACTATGTTATGTAATTTAAGAATTTCAGAATTATGTTACATTTTTTAACGTATGAATCTCAATTTCACAATTATGTTACGTGTTTTAACATATGAATCACAATTTCACAACTATTGGGCCGACAAAGCAGTAATTATCTAGCAATTTGGGCCGATCCAAAGTTTCAGTCTTTTGGATCGATCCAAAACCAAAATTGATGTAGCCAACAAAGCTCGACCAAGTTGATCCCGCCTTTGGGTCGACCTTGTAACTTTTGGGTCGACCCTTGTTTGCTTTTGGGTCGATGCATTTAAATTTGGGTCGACCCATGTTACTCTGGGTCGACCCATGTTACTCTGGGTCGACCCAAATGATGAATCTGTTTCTATCTTTTGCTGAATTTACCAATCGAAGGAAATCTCTTCTGTTTTATTCTGCCAAGTCTCTTCTCTAACAAATGAGGCAATACCACTAGAAAATTAATGTTGCTTGGCCATTCACTTTCATCAGGAACTGGATACACAGTCTCTGAGTAAGTCATGCACAATGTCATCATAAAATAGTACTCTGAACACAAATCATATAAATCAATCTTGGCTAACCAACTGGCTGTAATGGCATGAGCACATGAGATTCTATCAATATCAAAAACTCGGCATGTGCATCTTTTTGATTCCAGGTCCATTATGGACGAATGTCCGCGGCTCCTAACATCAAACTCAAGATGTCCTAATTCAAAAACTTGCATTCTCTGGGCATCAATGAACCTGCTACGAAGAATCCCCTCGATGGTAGGGGTCAGAATAGTTTTAGCTTCAATTGATGCGTGGCGATATCGGGCAAACCATGACGATGTCAGTTTCTGCAAAAGAATCTAAAAGTACAATGATTGGAAGCTTCCTCTCTTCAAGTAGTCTAGCATTGATCGACTCAACCCCGTTTGTCGTCATAATACTGTAACGGGTCTTTAGACAATATGCTCGAGTCCATCGATCAACTGAATCTCTCTCGTCCAAAAATTACGCGACCTTGGGATATCTATTCCTAAAATCATTGTATGCAATATAAAACTCGACATGCTTATAAATTTTTGCAATGTGCAGAAACATTTCGGTTGCACCCTTCTTTTTGTACCTAGTTTTCAAGTTTTGGGATAAATGCCACGTACAATGATCATGATACGCATTTCTATAGACACTAGAAACTGCATTAATGATTCTCTGATGTCTGTCTGAAATTATCACCAGTTCATCCTCTTGTAGTACTACTTCTAACAACTTCGTTAAAAACCAACTCCACGAAGAAGTACACTCGACATCTACTATTCCCCACGCCAAAGGATATTGGTGAAAATTTCCATCTTGTGCCGATGCCACGAGTAAAACACCATTATACTTGCCCTTCAACCACGTACCATCAATTGATACAACTTTTCGCATAGTTCGATATCCCCTTACGCATGCACCAAAGGCAAGAAACATCTACTTGAATCGATTTTCCCCGTCGACACATATGTCTGTTATGATTCCTCGATTCATCTTCTCAACCATGTGCAAATAACAAGGCAATACAGTAAAACTCTTCGTAGGATCACCTTTCAAAACATTGTCTGCTAGTTCTTTTCCTCTCCAAACCTTGTAATATGATATATCAGTATTCATACTATTGCGCATCATCGTCATCACCGCTTTTGGTACAATTGGCATTGGATAACCTTGGAAATTATCCACCAACATATCACGAACAACAGCCGAACTCGCTCCGCGGATTCTCTTGCATCTCTCTGTCAAACCACATGTGTGTGTATTGCAATATGTCCAAACGGAGAATGCACGTAAATCATTCTTAATTTTTGAGGTCCAAATTCTCCACTTACAATGAGACACTATACATTTTACGGCGTACACGTTTTGGCTACTTTTTACAATCTCAAATTCAAAGCAGGCTTCCAAACTGATTCTACTTAACTCCTTTTTCACAGCTTCTCTGTTTGGAAATTATTGACCACCAAACAAGTTTGAACCATCCGTGAATGAAAATGTGTCATTACCAATATCCACATCTGCAACCACATTTGCGTCATTACTTGCAACCATATTTGCCTCGACCTCAACATCATTGATGACATTCACATCACGTGCTTCATCGTATATCTCAGTCGTGTTATTACGATCCACATGGATGGCATCCACATTATGTGCTTCGTCGAAAAACTCATTGCTATTATTACGATCCAAAGAAACAATATTCAAGTGAAAATAATAATCAAAATGTCTATGTTCGTTAAAATTACTATTGTATTCATCAATACCAACTCCGTGCACATTATCAGAAACATCAAAAGAAGCAACATGTTCAATTTCAACTTGAAGCACTGGCCTAGTTTTCGGACAACCAAAATACAAATATGTTTTAAAATCATGGTCATTCTCTATATAAATCGGTTGAATGTTGCACGACAACTCTAGAAGATAACTCAACCTCAACTTAGCAGTATCGTCTACTTTCCCAGCTCTATATAGTTCACTTTTTAAATTTTCAAAATAACAAATATCATCATCTACTGGAATAACAACAAACTTTGCATTGGACCCTAGATTCCATTTATATACCAGCTCTTCACTCACTTCCCATTTACCATCGATATGAACAACAATAACTGTAGGCATATCCTACAAAATTCACCAAGGATAATTAGAATGAGCAAAAATTTATATAAAAAAACATAAATAAGCATGGTCGATCAAAAATTTTGTTGGTCGACCAAGAAAAATTCTTCTTGGTCGACCCAAAATTTGTTGGTCGACCAAGAAGAATTCGACCATCTTAATTTTGGTCGAGCAATTCAATTATTTTGGGTGGACTCTTGTTTCTGGTTACTAGCAGCAACCAGGTCTAATAAAAATTTGAATTGGCTAAATGAAGAAAACAATGACATGGGATCCAAGTAAAATGAAGAAAACTTACTTGTGCTGATAGACTTTTTTTCTTCAAATACATAGGCGGTTTCAAATACAGAGAAATCAGACAAGATTTGGAGTAGATCTAGATCTAAGGAATGAGCAAGAAAAGTACACGGAGGGGAGGTGGTGAAGTTGGATTTAATGTAATACGGAAGCAGTTGGAGGATAGATGGCTGTTTTAATGGTTTTTTTTTTATTTCGGGAGCTGATAACCTAATTTTAAACGAAAGATGTGCGTTGACGGAGAAGAAAGAAAAGATGGGAGAAGAAAGAAAAGATGAAAATTAATTAATTAAGTTAAAAGTTAATTACAATTAATGTAATAATCAAGAGTCAACTCCTTGTTTCTTAAAAAAAAGTCAGAATCCTTGTTTTTTAAATAGTTTGTCTCTCGCTCCTATTTTTTTAATTGGGCCTTCAAATTTCCAATGAGCTGCCAATCAGAAATTGCATATTACAACACTGGCCATTTCATTGGCTGCAATTAGATCCTCACAAAGCAGTAAATATGACGAACCCCTTCAACAATGACTAAATAGCTGCGAGCCCCTTGTATTATCGATTCCCATAGCTTTAATACCGGTAGTTAGTAAGAGAATATTTTAGGGCTTTTGATTATTTTAAAAGTGATTTTTCTATATATTATTTTGAATTGCATGAGAAGCAAAAGTAGGAATTGTTTAGAAATAAAAGTTTAAAACTAGTACAAGATAAAATTTGAGTGTTTCGAAAAAAAATTACTTCCAAAATTAATTTTTAGTAAAGTGACAATAATATCTTTAATCTATACTGCATATATCCTTTTAATTATCTAAATTTTGGTATTCACACCATTAACGATGTATTTATATAACTAGTATTATATTTTGTATCAAAATTATTTTATTTTTTTTATAATATGAATGTTTGAAATTTTATATAAGATTAACAAAGAAACACATGAAATTTTTTTGTTTAAATACACAAAAATATATTTAAAAAAAATCATGGGAATGAAAATAAAAAAAATGCAATTTTTTTTTTAAATTCTTGTAATAAAATATGATTGAAATTTTATAAGTTTCATTTGAAACTCTTAAAAACTGATATATAAATAAAATTTAGTATTTTACAAAATCTCCAAAAAAAATTATAAAAATTAAGAGCAATTGTCAAATATTATAATTTTTTTGAGGATACAAATGTCAAATTATAATTTTAAATCATTAACAAAAAAATATAGCAGAAAAAGAATGTCAATCAGAACCTGTCATTTACAAATATCTCAAAACAATTCCACCCATCTAGAATCTAAAAATTGTTTTGTTAATACTTCGTCCAAACATTCACTGAATATATTCAGCAGATTTTCTTTTATATATAATATAAAATAAAGTAAGAGGGATAGACTAGATAACTTTGGTGTGACACATCTCGTAAACTTTAAAAAAAATTTTAAAATTTAAAAAAGTATTTATTTATATTTATCGGAATAATTTGGAAAATGACATTGATCAAATATTTTTTTATTTATGACTTTTCTTCAAATGTTTTTCTTTTTAAACGACCTTCAAACAAACATGAAATGCAGAAATTAAATAAATAATAATAATTGAGAAGGTTGGATTTCAAATTTATGATTAAATAAAAGTCATTTATTTAAATAATTCATATCTTATTTTTTATCTCAATGTCATAACATTTTTAGTATCATTAATAATAATAAAAATAAAAAAAATTATATTATAATTATTTCAACTCTATAAGCACACATGCATGGACCAAGACACTAATATTATATAAGTTGAGGGGTTTAAAACTATCTTTTCTGTCATTATATGTTTTTTATGAGTCAAAAATACTCATCTTATCATATTATGAAATAGTCATTTATTTAATAAAAATATCATAAAACATATTTTTAGTAACTTTGTGTCTCGTCTCCTTAGATTTAGAAACTCTAACAATCTTGATTTTAATGATAACAAAACTTGTTATTGTATTGTATTCTAACATATTTACTCAGGTGTGAAGTTGCTAACTTAAGATGGAAGCTAAAACACGAATTTAGCCAAATTGAAAATCTGGCGAGCTGCAGCATTTATATGATATCTCACAACTCAAGGATGAAATGACCAGCCACCAAAATGACTGAACATAAAACTCAACTAGAGACAAGTTGTATTTCACGTCAATTGGGCAAAATTGGATGTTGTACATGCAAACTGATGGCAGCAGCAAGGATCAATTTGGTTGATCAATTGTAGTATTTTGGTCAGCCTGATTAACTAGGTATTTAATTGAAACGATTCAGTATATATTATGAAGGTAATATGATGATCTACAAATCATATGCACAAGTCAAAGTTTGAAATGAAGTGTAAGATGTTGATAAATAATGATGAATTTATGAGTTCTGCGCAGATTGGCAGACCTCATAAGTTTGGTTTAGTCTAGCTGATTAGCCCAGCGTATAGCGGATCTCAAAATTAGTTAGGCTCGGGAAAAGTGGCCACGAACGCGGAGATGACAGTAAAGTTGAGTTTCAAAGTTTAGATAAGACATTAAACATTATGTGAATTGTGAGGTTGTGACTTGCAATCGAGAGTGTGCTATGATTTTTGACTAGGCAATTGATAAATCTTAAATCGAAATGAGTTTGTACAAAGAGTTGTATAAATTAAAGTCTTATAGTGGATCATTCCTAAGGTTACATCCATAAAAAAATTATATCTGTTTATTTATCACATTTATTTATTATTGCTACTATTTTTAAGATGCATTGTTGAAGCATATTATATGTATTTCAAATACCAAAATATTGCATACCAAATGTTTGATAAAATACTTCAACTAAAAAAGTTTTTACACATTCAACTTGTATATCTTTTTAATATTTTACCAAAATATTTATTCAGTTTCTACGAAGTATTATTTTGAATGTATTTCGTTTGGTTTGAAAACCAAACTCGATTTAATTTATCAATGTTTAATATTTCAAGAACCGAATTATTATAGATAAATGATCACCCCCGAATAGTTTCTATCACATCTATAACTAATATTTATCCCCAAAAATATTTTTAATTTTATCTATATTTTTGAATTTCCAAAACTATCATTCACATATCACATGAAAATTATTATAAAAAACTAATATTTTTAAATTTTATAAGAACCACTAAACTTTTGACATATATTAGTTAAAATAATGTATACATTTATTACGTGTTAATAATGAACACATTGCATGCTTATACAGTTGGTTTTTATGAATAATTACTGTTAAATTAAATTAATATTATATTACGAAAAAAAATTGTATTTAGTTTTTATAATTCGTAAAATTATTGTGCGTATAATCTGTGTGTTTTTTTAAAGAAATAACAACGATGTAATTTATTGTGGAATGAGAGCTTATTTTGTTTTAAAAAATATTATTTTTAGTACGATATAAAATAGTATAAAAGATGATATAGATAACATGCCTAAAATTTTAGATGGAATGTCAAAATATATATACCCTTCACATCTTTATATCTAATAATGAATATTACGCTCGAGCTAAGTAAACGTAACCTACTAGTATTCCAACACACTAAATGCATATACCAATGTCAATCATAAAACAAACCCGAATAATATACATTGAAAAATAACGACTATAAATTACATACTTCCATAGTCTCAAGGAAATGAGAGTTTTTTTTTCCTCACATGTTAATACAAGTGAATCCATGGCTTTGTTTATGGTGTCATATCAGGCATGACTTGATCTTAAAAGGGTTGCGTAAAGTGTTTGTATTCTTGGATTTTTATTTTGGATCCTTTTGAAATTTGACTTTTGGATCATTGTTTTACCTAATCAATTTACTTCTTTTTTTTAAAAAAAAAATCAAAATTTTAGTATTTATTTGTGGTTTAAAGGTATTTTTTCACATTGTTATTTTTCTATGGTTCATTTATTTTAAATGTATTATATTATTATATAAATTCTATGGTCCATATATTTAATTATTATATATAATAAACCAAACCCCCTCTTCTCCTATGAGAGGCCAAAAAGCGAAAATCAACCTTCCATTAGAAAACCGAGTCCTGGTAATGGACATACACCTAACATACATACTCAGTTGAAAAAAAAAAAAAAAAAAAAAAAAATGGTGGCGGAGGAGGAGACGGCGGCGCTGATATTCACCTACGGCACCCTCAAGCGGGGATTCTCGAATCACCCGCTGTTGCAGGATATGATGGCCACGGGCGATGCTTCCTACGTGGGATCCTACCGCACCCGCGACAGCCTACCCCTTGTATGCGGGCCCTACCGCGTGCCGTTCCTCCTCAACCTTCCCGGCCGCGGTCAACGAGTCTCCGGCGAGCTCTACGCCGTGTCGCAGCGGGCGCTGGAGAAGATGGACGAGTTAGAGGGCCTGCAGAGAGGGCACTACGAGAGGCTGGCAATCGAGCTGGTGCGCGGCGACGATGAGGAGGAGAAGAAGAGGTCGCCGGATCCTACGCCGGCGCAGGCGTACTACGCACACCGGAGCTACGCGGAGGAGATGTGGAAGAAGAATGGGGAGGAGGGATATAGCTGTTACACGGAGAAAGTGGCGAGGGGATACGTCAGGCGTAAAGATAGGCCGCAAACGCTTACTTTCTTGGATCAAATTCGTCTCTTTCTTTCTGAATGAAACAAGAAATTTGAGCAACATTATGTTCACGTGTGATTGAAATTACGGATTAAATATAATCCCTCTTCCAGATTTTAATTTTTGTCCACGATAACATTTCTTTCAAACTCGGGTTAATTTGTTTGCTGAAAATCTCGAGCCCATATAATTTTAGTTTTCGAGGGTGATGCCCATGGAATCTGTTCAAGAATATGTTTGATTGCGTTCTCCATGATTTCGATTTTATAGGATATGTAAACGAAAAGAAATGCAATTGGTTATCAACAACAGCATACAATAGATTATAAGATTACAGAGCAGAAGATCACTTTGAACTACAACAAATGTCTTCCACTATGTTCTATGTTACATCTTGCAAGAAATTATATGGTACATTGTCCGACTGAACTAAGTGTTGATCTGGGAAAATGATACGAGAGGTGGAGGCAGGTCGAGAAATTAAAGGACACGACTCCGTACCTTATTTTTCTTTGAATCATTGAGCTCCATCAGTGGTTGTGACCTGCAGAGGCAATGCCAATAAAATACACTACGAAACACCACATGATACCGAAGATGAACGTGACGAATTCATCTACAAAATTCTGAAGTATAGGATTATATCAAAAACTGTACATTACCAAGAATAATAATGAGTCAAATCGGGTTACCAGTGATACCAGTCCTACAATTTTTCGACTTTCATATTAATTAATATTTGTTGCACATAACATGGGGAAACAGAACAAGGACTCGCTAGCAAACTGCACGACTGGAATTGACTTTTTGTGGACTGATGTAATCTGTTGTTACATCATTAAACAGCAGGCATATGAAATCTATAGCTTAACATAAGTCCCTGAGTTCACCTAAACTTCATCCTTTGTTTCAGCTTGATAGCTTCCCCTGATAAGAACCACCAAATATTAAACGCCATTACCCTGTCTATCATTGCTTATCTACATCCAACGCTGCGATTTCCAACTCAATGGATAAAAGTTAGAACACAGCTTCTTCTCCACTCATTTTCATTTGCATTTACCACATTACTATAAAAAGCAATCCTTTTATCACCACAAACTTCATACTATCACCAGAGACCTAGTATTAATACGATGTGACACGCACCAATGCCCCACAACATTTGCACACATGAACATATGGCAATGATGTAGGCACTCTATTTGAAAAGGTAATAAAAAATCTATCACAACATATACTGTAGCAATCATACCAAATTGATGTGTGACTAATGCCAAGCCCATTACTGGTAAGTATCATCCCTTTAAATCTCGACAAATACTCCTGTATCAAAGGTAAAATCCAAATTATCAACAAACAAGTATCAAAGTACAGTCTATCCAAAAAGTTGAGTTTCCAGGGATTGAAACAAGAAGCTCTGAAAAGAAGCCAAAATATTCAGGACAAACAAAACAACCACATGACCAACACTAACCTGTAAAGTATATTTTTCAATCTCATACTTTCCATTCAGATCGTACTCTAGTCGTTTATCAGGATCAATTAACACTGCAAGGAAATGTGCAGAAAAATATTACCCACGACATAATCATAATCAAAGGAAAATAGGTTTGGTAACAGACTAACAGTCCTATGATGACAATTAATTTGTTCTTGCAATGCGTGGCATGTCAAAAGTCCATAGATTTGAATTGCCTAATAACAAATTTTCCAGCAGCTATTTTTGGGATTTCGATGATTAATCATGCCGTTTTAAGATCCTAACCATAAAAGAAGCACTTGGAAGGTAACCCCGACTATACCTTTTGTCTAAATAAAGAAAGAATCAGGTAACGGTGCCCATATTACAATAAAAAAAACTTGACAGTCCTTGTCTTCATTAAAAATAAATGATGCTAAAAGTCGATTCTTACTTCCTGCCCTATAAATTATCTTTGTTTTATATGATTTTGAACTTGAGATCATAACACAACTTAGCACTTACCGAGTTTCCTATAAAGGAAGTATAGAAGAGGTATTTTTTTAAGCACTGTAAAAGACTGCCGATATGGCAAAACCAGCGGTTCCACAATTTCCGGTCAGTGGAATATGTTTGGACTCATCCGACCTAGTGGAGGAATCAACATTTTAATCTATTTTTTAAAATTTTGGTTAGCCAGTTCCGACCCAAATTGGCCAGAATCCATCAACCGGATCACCGAATACTGGCATGTTTATATATATTAATTTTTTTAATAATTTGTTTCCGTCCCTCTCTATATTACAATTTCTTTCTCAATTTCCATTCAAATTTCTCCATCACTACTTTCCCATTCAATTTCACTTCCCTAAGTACCATACATAATCTAAAATACCTCATCCTCAAACACCTCTACCTGAAATACTTTCCCCTACACAGGTGAGAGCTTTGAGTTTGAGATATGTGGTATTTATAGATGAAAACTTCGGATATTTAAAAAAAGAGAAATTGAATTTTTAAAACCAATATTTTTGCAACTTAGGCAAGTTGCCCAAGTTGATCAATTATTGCTGCAAAAAAATTTAAAAAATGTTTTAAAATAATAAAACCCAGCCAAAATATACCAATGGCCAAGTTGGGTCAGCAAGTTCCACTGAACCAGGCAACCAGCCCACCAAAAGTTAAAAACAAAAAAGAAATAAAATGGTTCAAAAGAAAAACAGAAAAAAAATGTTGGTAGAGTCGAAGCATATTCTGCCAATCCGTTCGGTGTTTTGTATCCGCCGAAAATAAAATGGCAAAACCAGCGGTTTTCTACAATATGTTTTTTGAAAAAAAGAACTTAAAAGAAGAAGGCCACAAAGCTGCATTTACCCTGGTTGAACTAAGGTCATACTTAATAAATTGATTTTGATATAAGGTTCACAATAATTTTGTCAAAGGGAAATATATTTTGCAATCGATTAAAATTGCGGCTTGCACAGGTAAGACCAAATAATTCATATGCTAGCATAAACAAATCACCGGTATAGGCTTCGTTGATCTCTTGAAAATTTTCAGTAACAGCACAGTCTCCCTTGTGTTTATCAGGATGCCATTTCTGTAGAACAATAAAAAAGTTCAAGAAAGTTCCCATAAAATATCCATCAGGAGTCAGGACCCTTCGCATGATGGTTCAGAGAAGATAAAATACCAACCAATGCTAGCTTCCGATAATTCAATTTGATTTTCTCATCAGTAGCATCGTAGTCTACTTCTAAGACCTTGTAGTAATCCTAAAACAACAAGAAATCAAAACAACATCCTCTTAGCCACTTGGTCAAGTTACACAAGAAGATTAATGATAAGCAGTTAGTAATTCGAATTTACCTACCATGGAAAGGATTGAAATTGAATTAAAGAATAAATCAACAGCCTAATTTAGCTTGCTCAATTTTATTTCTGAATTGACTTTAGAATTCAATGGTGAAACCTTTCAATCTTCCCCTCATTTCGGACACTATAAAGGCAACGGAGAAACGGTTAGTTAATGTTTGGTATCGGATGATATGGGTACTGTAGAAGTAGTAAGTCGTTACCCTGGGAATCAAGCCTCTAAATATTAAGTATGTTTCCATTTCAGGTAAACAGTTCCAAATTTTCTGAATTCCACAGTTCTGCTCTGTCTATTCCGTTTCAATTTGAATTCTGAGCTAAGCTTATAAGATAATCTGTTTGCCCATAAGTAGCAAGTTGCGCTTTTAATGCATCTGGTTTTAACCCTTGTACCTTGATATATACACATCCATTCAATTTCCTTAGCACCCGTGTGATACGTCAATGCAAATATGTTCTGAGAAAATTGTGACTAAACAATAGTGCCAAAAATTCCAAGTTACATATATGCTTCAATTTCAGCTTTTGTTATCACTGTATTATGCGTAAAATACTCCCAAGAATATCAGAAATAAGATGATAAGCAAATTTTAAGTCACGCAAAAGAAAAAATGAAAGAAAGAGAAAATATGCAAATATTACTAGCAAAAAAAGAGCAGCCGAAGAGAACTACTACCGGAGCTCAAAACTAACAGTGAAAAGGATTAAAACCCTAAAGAAACTCATTTTCGGTCAAACAAAACAATCGGAATTCATGAAAAACAAATCAAGATTGCCAAAAAACATTCACCGATAGCATCAAAATTGAGTACCTTGGAGGTGCTTCGATGGTTATCGTCCATAAGCAGCAGCGAATAATTGAAGCTACAAAGAGATTCATTTGATGGAAGAATCCAGACAGAGAGATTCACACATGGGAATGAAGAAGAATGGATAGAATCGCAGTCACGTGGAGAGAGAATTGAAGTTGAGGGCACGGGCTTATTGGGCTAAATAAATAAAGGCCTTTATTCCCGACCCGACCCGACCCATTCGACAACTGAGATATTTTTAAAATAGTCACCTCCAATGTATTTCAGAAGAGATCCAAACTTCTCGCTATATTCTAGTCACCGAGTCTTCTTCATAACCAAATCTCTCAACTCAAAATGCTCGAATTATAAGCTCGGGTCATTCTTTTACGACAAGTATTGAATCGGATAATTGCTCGGCTTCTCTTTTTTTTTATTAAATCTAAATCCATGGCCCGAAAGTTGTCAGTATCCGAGCGATAATTTATTACTCGAACACTATCTTGACTGATTTTCGTGGATAGGAACGACGCAAATTGAATTAAGTGATAAAAGAAGGTCGTTGATGTCAAAATAGAATCAAACTTTATATATTTTTTAAAGAATAATAATTCTAATTTTGTTTGGTTGAATTATGGGTGAAATTGATTCTACCACATAACAAATCTGACACATTGACACCAAAGTGTGCACAATAGTCATAGCTTAGAGTTTTATTTATTGTCTCCCATTTTTGGTAGTCATTTTTATTTATCCTATTACTACTCCAACGTGAGATTGACTGATATGAGTCGTATTTATATGTTGTATTGTGTTGATTTTAGTCTATTTTGACATGAATTCGTATATCAAGTTCATATTTCATTTATATTTGTTTTTACATATTGCATATGATCACGGCTCACCTTGATTTAATAATTTGCAGGAAAAGATGGAAATTTAGGAGATTTAAGGAAGTTGAACAGTGCAGGTCACGTCGTGGCAATTAATTTTTACCGCTCGGTGCGAGAAAGAAGAAAATGGTGTGCGCGGACAGAAGATCTCGCTAGGAGGTCACTTTTTACTGCCCCAGTAGGCCCGAGGAATCTGCAAGAACATAGACAATTAATGACATTCTAGGACAGTCGCTTTTTACCGTCCCAACACGACGAATTATGGAAATTTTTTGGGACGCGATTTCTTTTCTTATCTGGTGGGTTATTGGACACAATTAGAAGCAAGCAGTCATGATACACAAAATATTGGATGAGATTATCACTTTTCAGCAGTCACAATCAAAATAAATAGATATATAAGTGCTCGGAGTCGAGGAGGCAAACAAAAAACTTGAGATTTTCACGCAACATTTTATTTCTTCTTCATTTCTTTTAGTATCTCTAGTTTAAAAACACTGTTTTGATAATTTGATGACGTCGTTTAATAGCTAAATTTTCTTATTTGTTGGAATTAAGGGGAACCTACCCCAATACGTTGTTTTAGTTAATTTAATTTTGACTTTTGGTTTACTGCTTTATTGTGTTATTGTTTTCTTTAAATTATTGAAGCCTAGGTAACTTCTTTAATATTCTATATTTTTAATGAAATTGAGAAAATTAGTTTGCAATAAGAACAGTAGCATAATCCGTGAATTTACAGTTTGTTTAGACATATAAAATTGAATGCACGTTGATAATGATAACCCAATAGTTCAAAAGCTAAGGGATTCCATAAATCGTTCATTCAATCACCTTTGATAAATAATTGTGTTGAATTAATTTAACATAGTTTGAGATATTATGTTAATAATTTAGAGAATCTTGTCAAAAGTATGAGTAATTGTTGAGATTAATTAGTTGAAATAAACGAGGGTTAGATGAACTAAAATTCTCAACAAATTACTTCCCACTTGATTTTAATCTGAATTCAAATTGCTTAGTTGATTTATTCTTTGAATTTTAATTTTACTTTGAATGCATTTTAGAATTGTAACATTTCAAAATATCGTTTATACTTTATCAAAGATTAATTTCTGAAAATAATAATTGTTTGATATAGTCTCTGTGGGACGATATCTGTACTTAATACATTATACTATAACTTGACTCTTGTACTTGCGATTTATTCGGTCATAGAAGGTTAATTTTATTGGGGATTTCAGTGAAAAAAAGATCGATCAAATTTTTGGTGCCGTTGCCGGGGATTGTTAATTCACGATTATTTTTTCATTTATTTTTCTTGGTATTACTTATTTTCATTGATCTAATATCCTCTCTTTTATTTTTAATACCTCTCTCGCTGCATGTCAAGATAAAATAACTTTGAATTTTAGCAGTTTGATCCTGAGATCGAGACAATCTTTTGTAGACGAAGACAAAAAAGCATACATGATGGAAGGACCTAGACAAGACGAATAACAGCATCACGAGGTGTCATGACGCATACCCATGCTGGAGTATGAACAACCCTCTCTTGATGGGACATGTCCGAACATAGTGCGATCAGTTGTGAACGTAAATCAATTTGAAATCAAGCCAACAATAATTCAGATGATTCAGAACACAGTCGAGATTGGGGAAACCACACTTGATGATCCCAACATTCATATCGCAAATTTCCTTGACATTTGCGACACTGTTAAACACAATTGAGTTTCTGATGATGCTATTCGTTAATGTTTATTTTCATTATTTTAAAAAGACAGAGATAAAACTTTGTAGACTTATTTGCTTGTAGGTTCCATCGCAACTTGGCTGGATATGACCAAGGCATTTCATACTAAGTAATTTTCTTTATCAAAGAAAATAAATTTGAGAGCTGAGATCAATGAAATTTTGAGAGCATGGGAGCGCTACAAGGATCTATTGCGGAGATAAATTTGAGAGCTGAGATAAATTTGATGTATGAGGCATGGGAGCGCTACAAGGATCTATTGCGGAGATGTCCACATCACGAACTGTGTAAGGGCCTGATATCATATTATCGTAAATCATATTGTGATTATCGATAATTCCTGAAATTGTTATGTGATGACGTGTATAATAAAATATTTGAATATAAATTGATTTGTAATTGAATGGTGTGCTGGACCGCGGTAGAAAAATTACACATGTTATGGTTTTCAGCATAATCATCTAAGTATTAGTCCAAATGAAATGAAACTAATTTCGTTGAAAAGCTAATACATAGTATTACAAATTTCATGTTCACCATTTTTGTTAATTTTGAACTGAGGATGTTGGACAGAACATCCCGCGCCCGAGCGCGGCACAATATGCATTCGAAGACAGAACACCTCGCGCCCGAGCGCGAGATGTTACCTCCCGAGCGCGGAAACGGTGAGGTGATAAGAACAAATTTTCTTCTTCAATTTCTTCATTTCCTTTGAAAGCTTTGAGAAGCAAACGGAGAGAATCGATTTCTACCGTACGAAATCACCTTGAAACGTTATCCAAATGAGACACAAATTATATATTCGGAATCTTCGCGTCGAGAGCTTTCTTTTGAGGTAAGATTCTTTTGATTTCAACAGCTTTCATTATTGAAATGTTGGAATATCACGTATTTGAAGTCGAGATTTATATATGTAATAGAATAACCGACAAAAACTAAGTTTTGAAGTCGAAATTGAATTATGTTTTGATTTCGATTTGATATGAATTTTCAAAGTTTCAAAAGATATTTGAAACTTATATTGTTGATTTTGAATGATGTTATTGATTGCAATGAATATGTTATTGATGTAGATAAATTTTTATACTGATATCTTCAGGCTACATCGACTGGAAACGAAAAATTGAAGTATGTTGCGACCGAGTAACATACGACATGTATCTGTATCATATGATATATGTTTGATTGATTTGATTGAGAATATATGTCTATATGCCTTAATTGTTGAGTAGATGTGGCATACATGACAAACACGTTGAGCTATGATCCTTGGATACCTGTTATGATTGGATTTGATTCTGGGGTTTGTGAACACGATGCTATGTTTGGCATTAAATGGCCCTTAAAGCATAATTATTAATGGCTCCGATGATTGATTGAGATTTGAGATTTGATGGCGCTTTGTCGACGCTATCATACGAGTATCCTTGAGGCCAGTGTGCCAGCTCGAACATTGATTTGATAGCAATTCTATTGATTCTGATATATGCTCAGTGGATGTGCATTTGACCTGATACCTCCACGACATACATGCATTGCATATCATATATCATTGTTTAGATACTTGTAGTATATATTGTGGTTGTTTCAGACTGAGCTTTGCTCACCCCAGAGGGGGCTGTTGTTGTCTTTGTATGTGGACAATGACAGGTACTCCAGGATATCAGGAGACCAGAAAGGGTGCTTCTGGAGGAAATCACAGTTTGAGCTGAGGTTTAGTGGTCTTTACCAGTATATAAATATATAAATATATACATACATATATATATATATATATATATATATATATATATATACCGGGGCATGTCCCGAGGATATGAGTTTGTTTTTATGTAGTTTTTTTGGATTACGTGTGGGCTTGTTTTATATTGTGACGTGACAAGACGAGACTATATTATATATTATTTTAAGCATTATAATTACAATTAAAACGTTTTGGGCTCATTGTAAAGAAAAATGTTTACTCGTTTTTCGTTGTGATTAATTAACCCTAATCAAATTGCATTGTAATAACGATTAGGAGCTAAGGGCCCCACAAACTGCCTCTTGGACTTGTGGTACAAACCTTTTACTATAGTTTAATTACTTCTAATCGTACTATGATAGATGCAACTGCACGTGGAACACTCTTGAAAAAGAAGACGAAAGAAATATATGAGTTGTTAGAGGAGATGGTTGCTACCAGTTATCACCCTCAGTATGAGAGAAACAATCAAATGGGAACTTTGGGAATTCATCAGGTAAACAATCTTACTGTTATATCTGCACAACTTGAGGATTTGAAAAAAACAAGATAAAGAATTTGAGTATGAGTGGCACTGCTATGCGCATTCAAGAAGTATTATGCGATATTTGTGGGGGTGAACACTTCACTAAGGATTGTCAAGATAGAAATCCTTTTTATGTGCTTGATGGGCACCAGTAAATTATGCGGGTAGCCATAATCACCCAAGGAACAACCCATACTCTAATACATACAATCCTAGATGGATAAAATATCCAAAATTTTCATTGAGAGACCAAAACAATTAGAATAGTGCTCAAGGAGCTCAACAATGTGGGAAGCATCCTATGTACAAGCTTGAGCCTTAAGTGGAGAAGTCTAGTTTGTAGCAAATTATGTCAGTTTATTTCTTCTACTAAAACTAGGCTACAAAATCAAGATACACCAATTAAGGGCTTGAAAAATCAAATAGGACAATTGGCCAAGATGATGATCAATAGTAATTCTGACCACCTTGCCAAGCTATTGAGTTGAAGAGTGGAAAAGTACTAGAGTTTGAGGGAGGTAAGAAAAAAATTAAGGACAAGGAGGAACAACTAGAGGCACAACATATGACTCTACACATGAACCCATTGCACAATCTAACTTTTTTATATCCCTACATTTTCCTGCACCACTTAAGAAAGCAAATATGGATGCAAAATTTGGTAAATTTCTAGAAGTTTTTAAGAAATTACATATTAATATTTTCTTTATTAATGCTTTGGTGCAAATGCCTAGTTTTGTTAAATTTTTAAAGGACATCTTAGCCAATAAAAAAAAGTTTGTGGATCACATGACTGTGAATCTGACAGAAATTTGTTCTGCATTGGTACAAAACAAAATTCCACCAAAGCTAAAAGATCTATGGAGTTTTCAATTTCTTGCATGATTGGTGATGTTACTTCTCATAAAATGTTGTGTGATCTAGGTGCAAACATTAGTTTGATGTCTTTTTTTGTGTTCATGTAGCTAGGACTGGGAAAGACGGTTTTTTTTTGTAAAATAATATATTTTTAAAATTTATGTATTAAAATATTGCAGATTTGAAAACTTTGTGAAAATATTACAATCTGGAAATCCAAACTCCGGATTCAGATTATTATTTTTTTTTAAAAAAAGAAATTGTGTCACAGATTCGTTCCGTGACACTGTCCCGGATTCAGAATCCGGGGCAGTGGGTTGACCTTTTTTCCTCCCTATAAATTGCACCGAGTATTCAGAATTCTTTCATCGATCTTTGGCGCAAATATTCTTTCATCGATCCTTCGGCACAAATGTCCTATGCAATTTTTTTTCTTCGCTCCGTGGTACTTTTTGATAGTTATATTTTTTAGAATCCGTGACTCTCCTCCTTTTATAAATTGCGTCGATCTTGTGATTATTAGAATTTATAATTTGATTTGAGGGAATTCTGTTGAATATCAGAATTTTAGAGATTTGCGTCGAGTCTCAGTAATTCAGAAGTTGATTTGAGAGAATTGTGCTGAGTATCAGAATTTGGGAGAGTTGCACCGAGTCTCAGTCGAATATCTGTTTTTTCTTTCTATATTGAATATTTTTTTGTATAATATTTATGATAATGTTTGTAATTTATTGCAGATATTAAATATCGTTCGCTGATTCAATTACAATTTGCGTACAACAACATTTGAAAAAGGTAATTTCAATAATTTCTTATATTTTAATTTTATTATTTATGTTTTATTAATGAAATTATAAATTGTTTCCGTTGCATTTTAATATTATGTATAATTTTTTTATATTTTACATTTTTAATATTATTATTATATTATAAAATTATTAATACGAATAGTAATAATAAATATAAATTGTTGATGTTTGAAAAAAAATTTCAAAGTTCGCATTTAAATGTAATTATATTATATTATTAAAATATGAGAATGAGTTAATATTAGCGGGTTTTTCACTGCTTAGTGTATTAATCACAATGATGTAATAAAATAAAGTGAGAAAAAAATAATTGTAAAATTAATGTATCACACCTACTTGGTAAGTGTTACATGTATTTACCATTTTTTTTTAAAAATAATAATATAAATGACTCTTTATAATTATTTCAAAGTTAAACGCCTCGACAGTACATATATTAAATTAATATTAATAATAATAATAATACTAATATATTTTTATTCAATGATATATTTTGAATTAATTTAATTAAAACTTTTATTTTAGTAACTAAATTAAGTTTTAAGCAAAATTTTTTTTATCACGTGCTTATGTGGAAAAATAATTTTGAAAAATATAAGTTTATTTTGTAAAATTTTCATTTGTTTATGTTTATTTTTATTTTATAATTTATTGATACTCTTAATTGTTAAAATTGTTCATATAAAAAATTGATATATTTAATATTATAATTACACATGTTTAAAAATTTAAAATTTTAAATAAGGCATAACAATTTTTATTATTATTATGAAACAAACACTGATATTATTAAATATAAGTTTTAATTAAATTGATTTGACAATATAAATTTGAATAATAATAAAAAAACTTGTAAATGATTCTTGAAATTTTATTATGGTTGTATACATTATGTCATAGTTTTAATATATTTGTAAGAAACTCATAATTAAATTTTGTTATGATTGTATACATTATGTCATAGTTTTCGGTGCAGACATGGATACTGTGAGGGCCTTACTTTGCATAGGTGGCTATGTCATTAATGAAGATGGTAGGGTTGGATATAGTATCCCTGCGACCAGGCCCATTAAAATCTCTCGGTCTACTACATTGTCCCAACTGGTGAATTATGTGCATCGCAAACTGGAGATCGACCAATCAAAATTCTGCATCAAATTGTCAACGAAATATTGTTATAGCTCGTTGTCTCGTTACATTGAAGAGCATGTTTATATCACAGATGATGATAGTCTACAATTTATGTTTGGGTTGCCGACACTGGATTGCATGTACTTGTATGTTGATTCATCGCTAGTGATACAGAACGTAAGTGATTACGATTTTGATACAGTCATGCCGGTAATAACGCAAGGTTTGGGAACAATTGGTTTAAATGAAGCGGGACCTTCTATGTATCACGTCGATGAACAGTCAGCTTAGACATACTCTGGAATTGACACTGGTCATTGGGATCACCATATTACGACTCACACTGTAGAAGACCATGCATGGGGGATGAATAGAACACATGAATGGGATTTTACCTCAGGGTGTTGGGATCATCATATCACGGTTCCATCAGGAGTTGATGTCGCATGGGGTTCTAGTAGAACAGGCCAATTGGATTTAAATTCATGGGTTGATGAAGAAAATACCACAAATGTCATACATTTTGATAGTTCTGCTGAGGCTGCAAATATTCCCACCCCAATTACAAAACACATGGATAAGCAAGATGATTTATTTGGGGACAGTTCGCAGCATGTCATGAATAGCGATGATGATTTGTATACTACATCAATTGATGGAGAAGATGATGATCATGTTGACAATAGAAATGAAGGGACATTGGCGCGTGTGTTAATGTCTGGAGCAACAATGACAGAGAACATTCCTATTGCACCAGAGCAACATTTATGTGAAATTCCCCAATTTTTCAATGAAGTGTATGACGAACAAATTCCGGATTTATTTGGTATTCCTTCTGCATCACGAACAAACTTTTACAATACTGAAAGGCCAGAGCTCAGTGTAAAAATGGTTTTTAAGAGCAAAAATTATTTAATAGCTTCAGTGAAGGATTTATCTGTTCGGGTTTTGAGACGTGAATATATCGTTGTCCAAAGTTCTCCGACAATTTGGAAGGTCAAATGCAAGAACTGGTCCGAAGGTGGCAATTGTGGGCTTGTTTTTTCATTACTATAACTTTATATGTAAATTTATTAGTAAAAGAATAATAAATCACAACCACTACATTCCACGCTATTAAAAAGTCAATAATAAATTGTATACAATATTCCAATACAAATGTTACAGCAACAACTTCAAATTAAAATAAAAAAATTGAACAACATACAACAATACGACGTAAGTAATTGTGCATCTCTAAATAAATAATTAATGATGATGGTGACGATGCCCCCAGTGCCACATGGTGGTCTTCCAATTACTCTACGTCCACGACCTAACATCTGCTCAGCATCTCCATGCGTACTTGTTTGGGCTGCAGATGTACTGTGTTGGAACTTTTCAAGTTCGCAATCTTGATTTTGATGATAACAAAACTTGTTAATTGTGTTACTAATGATCTACCTTAGTATGCAGCATCTAGGATCACTCACGAGATGTTTACATCGCAAAACTAAAGACCCAACTGATCGCACAAAATGAATCAGTCTAACTGGTTACGTCAATTGAGCAGTCCAGCTGATTGTCCAGTTGATAGGTGATTCAACAGGAAAACCTCAGAAGCCTGGCCAGCCGAAGGAGTGTTCAACTGATGAAGAAACCCAGCTGATCAGTACAACTGAATAAGTGTGAAATCAGTTAAACTGCCGAGTCAACTGATTTCACCAGCCCAACTGAAACTGACTAGTTCGAAGCATCAGTTAGAATCTTTCAGTTATGGATGAAGGCAAACTCTTTCAAGTGGAATCCAGCTGTACGTAAAGGTACAAAGCCATTATCCAGTCAAAGGACAATAATGAACGTTGCATCAGTGCATTAAAGACAAAACGTTTCAGAAGGACAATCAAAAAGTCGAGATACAAAGGCCAAGAAACGAATTCAAGATGCAACGGATACAATAAATGAGTCTCACTGTACGATCAGTTCTCCCGCCTATATAAAGAGAAGATCAGTGAAGACTCAAATATATACAACTCAAGAGAGAAAAGAAAAGGGCAGGCTTCAAAGTCATATCAGCTTAAGAGAAGAATTCAGCCCAGTAGATGGAACTCTTTACAGATACATCAGCTTAGATTAGAAGCGTATTTCCCTCAGTGTGTGAGAACATCCTTGTTCAGTTCTCACACACACAAACACTCTCAACCACTCAAATATAGTCTTGCACAAAGACGTTAAACTTGTGTATGTAGTTTTTCTCACATAGACATTAAAGAAGTGTTGACTAGAAGGTGCTGCCTTCAGTCTAAGAGTTCAGTTTAGGCAGTGGGTAAGTCCTAGCTGAGTGGGTTTGTACAAGTGTTTGTATAAATCAAAGTCTTCTAGTGGATCCTACCCGAGGCGGTAGAAGGGGTGACGTAGGAGCAGTTGAAGTCTCCGAATATTCATAAACATATCTTGTGTATTTAACTGTCTAACTATTGTTTTCAAACTGTTTGGATTAGTTAGATTATCCATCAGTTCTGTTGTCACCATAACTGAACTGATGAATGCAAAAGCTAATCTGTCCCTTTTCGGTTATTCAGTTTACATAAGATAAAAAATGATTTCTAATGTAACAGTTTTCTTCGCGAAGGATTACTTCGAGTTTCTTCCACTTGGTTTTTAACCAAACTCGATTTAATTCATCGGTGTTAATATTCTTAGAACACGAGCTATTGCAGCTCATTGGAGAATATTTTGTTTGAAGCATCCGAAAGATTGCTCAGCAAACAATCCTTCATACTGGTATCGGCAATGTTCCCACCAACCTCATACCCTTCTGTCTCAGAATATTGTTGAAATGGTATGGACGACGTGTTAAATGTAGGACGACTCTCATTCATACCCGGTCGAAAGTCACTTTGTAAAAATTGTGTAAAACTACCGGCAAATGGAGTGTAGTAACCAGAGTCGTACGATGGAAAACTTGAAACCACAGGCGGAGTAGTGTATGCCATATTTGAAGATGATGGTCCGGGTTCAAACTCATTTCATGTCCACATCGGTGGATATTGCTCATGAGCTGGGCGTGTCTGTGACATAGATGCATATGTTATGTAACCTATATTTAATACAATAAATTAAATTTACGTAAGTTGAACATGTCTTGCAATAAATTGTCGGTAGTTTGCATCAACAGCATGGTAGCGCATGATGTTTGAAGGTACCACTGGCACGAGAGAAATATTTGTGAAATGCGATGATATCAACTAACATAGTCCACTGTTATGCCGGGTGAACCAGGTATGACATAATCCCCACCAATCACAAAATTATATCTGTCATTCCACATTTCTACAAAATCTTTGTGATATGTCGCCCAATCACAGTTGTTTCGGCCTTGTCGCGTAAATTTATGGAAATTATCGAAGTTAGTAGCAGGTGGCGGGATACCGTGACGCATTCCAAATTTTCGGAGACACCGCTCTGGTCTATGCATCTCAACTATATGAAAATTGATCAATGCACATGCCGACCGACATAGATGAATTCTATTTCCATCAAGAATTCTAGCAACCTCCGAGGACTCCATATCATAAACTGTCCATATAAACTGAAGCAAATAAAATAAAAAAAAAAGATTATCAAGTTGATAATATAAAACTCATACTGAATTTTTAAAAAATTTCAAACTCTAAACAACTAATTTATATATCTACCTGCCCTTCTATCATCCTGTCAAGCATATCTCTCATTATACGGACCAAATGATGGGCCGTGTGTGTCCAAGAGAATCCTCGTCTCCACCTTCAATTTATAAAAGTACACAATACAGTCATTAAAGAAACATAACAAAATAATAATAATAAATGTTAAATAATTCTTATTAGTACCGTGCGCCATATGGTGGGAATGATAGACCCTGAAGCACATCTGCAGCTTGCTCTTCTGAAATAGATACTTCTTGCGCTTTATCAGGGCAAATAAGAGTAATTTTAGACCATACCCAATTTTTCAATAACATACAACATAAATTGTCAAATCATAAGAAAAATTAAGTACAACAAATATAATGACCGTAGAAGTGTAAAAATACCTGCAATATCTGAACATGCACACACAAATCGACCTTTAATCTCATTAATGTGTCGCACAGCTCTCTATAAAGATATTCCAACACAGCAGAACCTCAGCTAAACGTATTCACCATTTCTATGTCCTCAAGAAACTGCAAATACATAAGTTTCACAGCAGCACCTTCTAAGTCCGAAAACATACAGCCACCAATGATCATTAATGCAGCACAACGAGAAAATTGTGTCACGTCATCTTCAGTGATTTGATCATTAATCGTATTATTTAGGCAATGTTCTAGCAAAGCGGTCAGATAAAGATGTGCACCTTTAATCTGACAAGATGTAGGCGTAAAACCCAACCAAGTTGCGCAGCGCTATTGTAAAGTATGTTTGTTGTACGCGGTATCTCTACCAGTGATGGGCATGCCATCAATATTCAACCCCCAAATAAAGGCAATGTCCTGTAGGGTGATTGTTGCCTCGTCGACTGTAAGGTGAAATGTGTGTGTCTCACGACACCATCTCTCAACAATGGCTGTAAGCAAATGATTACCATAATTTTTAATAGGACCACACTGAATGACACCATAGAAGCCCATGCGTGCTAGACATAGGCAGACACGGAGGTGAATCCCAGCATTAAGCAATCTCCAAAGATATTTGTCAGAACGGCGTGACAGAATTAGTGCATCCATATTTTTAGTGTTGATATTATTTGATATGTGTCTACCCCACAAATACAACACATTATCCGTATTTTCAGCTATTTTGCAAACAAAAAATCATTAGTTAACAAATATTATATTTTTTATCAACAAAATTTTTAACTACATATTTTATAGTAAACGAAATTTATTTGCAATTTCCGGCTCGAAAAAATAAAACGTATATTTTGATGATAAATTGGTAATAAAACTAATTACTGTAAATAAACTAATTTCTTTTAAAATTAAATAATACTTCATAATACGTAAATAAACTAATTACTGTAAATAATTATATTATATTTACTTATAATAGTAACATATAATTATAATAAATACAATAGTAATAAGAATAACTATACATATTCTAATTCCAATAATAAAATTAATATTATAATTATTGTAATTAAAATAATTATAGTTATTATTATTACTATTGTTATTACTTAAAACTACTATGATGCATTGATGAAGTGCTCGGTGATGCAAAAAATTCTAAATTATAGTATTATAATTCCAATAATACAATTAATATTATAACTATTGTTATTACTTAAAATTAATATTAAAACAATAAATGCTCGATGACTATTATTATCATTATTATTTAAAGTTAATCAGTACAAATAAAAATATTTAAATTATTGTCATCAATAAAACTAATGTAATTTTTTAAAAAAAACTTATCTTAAGGATGCCGAACAATAATAAATATTAAGGACAATAAAAAATATGTTATTTTTATTACATTAAGCTAATTTTCATAATATTTATTGATTCAAGAATAAAATTCAGTCAATCAAATTTAGTTCAATAAATCAACGAATAATAATAAATATAATAAACAAAAATAATAACGTTACATCTTAATATTCTGAAAAAATTCCCAAGACTTGCGCTAATGAAAAGGGAACTCGGTGCTCGGTGATGATCGAAAGAAAATTGTTCATAAGGGAAAGGGAACACGGTGATCGAAAATGAAGTGCTCGGTTTCATTTAAATAATTGAGAAGTCAATGATTCTAGAATCCGTGACATACTGTAACGGATTCTGAATCCGTGGCAGTCTGCCACGGATTCTGAATCCGTGACAGTATAGCACAGATTCTAAGAATCCGTGAAACCTTAATTTTTTTTATAAGAATCAGTGAAGGCTTAAAAATCCGTGAAGGCTTAAGAATCCGGGGTTCCACTTTCCAGATTGTCATATTTTTACAAATGTCCCACTTCTGCAATATTTTAATACATAAATTTTAAAATTATATTATTTAAAAAAAAAACCCGGGAAAGCCAAAACCCACGAGGATGTTATTGCAATTGGCAGATAGGTCGACAAAGTACCCACGAGGAATTATTGAGGATGCAATACTTAAAATATGAAAGTTAATTTTTCCCGTTGATTTCATGGTATTTGATATGGAAGGACTTCGATATGTCATTAATCTTGGGTCGAACATTTCTTGAAACTGGAAAAGCTCTAATCGATTTCCAACATAGGAAGTTGAGATTGAGATTTAAGATTAAAAAATTATTTTTAATGTTTTTAATGTACTTAAGAACACACTGCACAATCAAGATTGGCTTAGAATTGATGTTATGGATTCAATTGTTCACGATTTTGTGCAGGACTCTTAGAAGAATCCAGTGGAAGTCACACTCACTACTGAGTTGCAAAATAAGGAGTTAGATGAGGCACAAACTGAAGTTGTGGCACACTTCAATGCCAATCCACCATGGAAGAAGCAAGTCAGACTCAGAATAGAAGGCTTGGAAGATATGAGAGACTTGTATCCTCAAAAGTCAAGTATAGATTAACCACCAACTCTATAGCTCAAGCCTTTACCTCCACATATGAAGTATGCATACATAGGTGAGAATAATAATTCAACTATTATTATTTCTTCTTTTATGACATATATAATGGAGGTGAAATTGCTAAACGTGTTGAAAGATCATAAGAAAACATTCGCTTGGTAGTGGCAGACATCAAATGAATAAATCCATCAGTACATATGCACAAAATTTTGATGGAATAAAAGTACTTACCTGTAACGTACCGTTGTTTTAATTACTTAAATTTGCGGAAAAATAAAAATTTTCTTAAATAAATAATAATCTTTCAAATTGCGATAAAAATAAACTATTCGTCTAAAATATTTGAAATAAAAACGATTACAAATATAGTTTGCAAAAAGAACTAGCTTAAACAACGTAAAACAATATCGTGAAAATCAGAGTATTTGAATCAGCATGCACAAATTCTTAAAACATAGGCGGTCCTGATGTTTAGCCTCCGCGTAGTCCAAGCCAACGCACTAGTCCCCACCTCTCGCCTCCTCAAACTCATCCTCACCTGCATCGATCAAGTCTAGTGAGTCTAAAGACTCAACATGTATAAATTGAGAATAACAAGTAATACATAATAAAACCACATGCATTTTAAAGTAGACCATACTTAAACTTGAACGTACATACATAAACATAGACGTGACACCGTTTCATAAAACTTTTCATAAACATACTTGCATCATACATATTTGAGCATAGATAAATATCATCATTTTGCGGAGAGATATGTTTCAAAGGAAGTGACCCATACATAAATGCGTCTGATCAGACTAAGCCACAGTACTGGGCTGGCAGAGATGTCCACTACCACATACATGAGATCCCAGGTCATGCTTTACTGCGTGGATTGGTCACTGTTCATTCTTTACCGCTTTCCAATCCTGATCTAAACCCGGTCATGCTTTACCGGGGTGGAGAGGTCACCGGCCACATTCACCGGCTTCCAAACCCGTTCATATTTGGTCACAAGATATTTAGCATACCTCAAAAATAAAATATTTTACTTTTGCACGTCGAACATACTTATACATTATGCATGCCTGCCCAAGACAAAAATTTTAATTTTTTTTCCAGAATGCTTGGCACTCGGGCGGTAATTCCTTATCACTTGAGCGCGCCCTGTCCAGAAGGTCTGGCGCTCGAGCAGTAAGATCTCGCGCCGGAGCGCTGCCCTGCGCGAAAATTTTGAAAACCAACACAGTTGAGTAGTCACACGAGAATGATCATAACTCACTCATCTCTTGTCTAAAAATTACGAATTTACTGTCAAATCGAAGATATCGAAACGTACTACGTTTTATATGTTGAAAGTTTTTCCAGAAAGTAGACCAAAAATTCACAGTAATCGAAGTGACAGCAAACTCGTTTTTTTGAAATCTAAAATCGTTTAAACATCACAGTTTGAGCAGTCACACGAAAATGATCATATGTTGAAAACTTTTTCAGAAGATCGATCAAAAAGTACAGTACATGAAATGACAGCAACATCCAATTTTGAGATCTAAAAACTTTCAAGAATCATTCCAAACGTTTTTGCTAAAACATTTGTATAACAAACATAAATTTTTACACACAATAAACATCAAAACATATACTATGACAATATCGATACAAAAACAAAATAATATACATGCATTTAATCTTTAAAACTCACGATACGGCGATATCGAAGCGAAAGGAATGCGAGGGTTGATCCGAGACGAATTGTGGCACGATTTCTACTGCTAAAATAAACGTTTTTCAGCTGAAAGAAATCGAAGCAAGGGTGGCTGCTGGGGAAAAGCTTGGAACCGTTGATTTTCAGCTGAAAGAAATCGAAGCAAGGGTGGCTGCTGGGGAAAAGCTTGGAACCCTAACTAATCTCTCAAGAATAAAACAACACAATGAAGTTTGTGTGTGGAAGAAAACCAATGGATGTGTGTGTGTGTTTAAGTGTTGACGTGTGTGTGTTTAATTAGGGGTAAATATTTGCTTAATTAATAATTAAAATGTTAATTAAAAATTTAATCCACCCTAAATTTTACAAAAATCCCCTAATTAAAAATAAAATGCACAAGTGTTAAAATTTAAAGGTTTAAAATTTAAAAAATCACCTAATAAATAAATTAGGCTTTAGAATGCTTAAAACTTAATAAATCATTTAAAATGACACTTTCATGACTTGAAATAAAATATCACGTTTTACTAATCGCCCAAATCATCGCCAGTCTCATTTCTCCCATTCCGCATCGAATAATCGCCTGAAACATGAAACTCAAGGAAACAATTCAACGTGCATCACATAAACATAAATAATAAAAATAATTCAAATTCATAAATCATGCATCACTATAATCTTTTTAAAAAATAAATGCATGAGTTTTTCGTATACTGATTTTGGGCTCTACAATTTCTCCCCCACTTAAATAAATTTCGTCCTCGAAATTAAGTCTTACCGAACAGTTCGGGGTAGCGACTTGTCATGCCTGCTTCGGCCTCCCAAGTGGCCTCCTCCACTGATTGCTTCAGCCACCGGACCTTGACCAACTTGGTCACTTTGTTCCGAAGTCTCCTCTCCTGTCTGTTTTGGATTTGGACAAGTCTTTCCTCATACGACAGGTCTGGAGCCAACTACAACGGCTCAAAACTCAAAACATGCGAAGGGTTTGCTATATACTTCCTCAGCATCAAGACGTGGAATACGTTGTGTGCTCCGAACAATTTTGGCGGTAGGGCTACATGATAAGCTAGTGTCCCAACTTTTTCAAGAATTTCTAATGGTCCAATGAATTTCGGACTAATCTTGCCTCTCTTCCCAAACCTCATAACACTCTTTATAGGTGCTATTTTAACGAATACATGATATCCTACGGCAAACTCGAGATCTCTCATTCTCTTGTCAGCATAACTCTTTTGGCGACTCTGGGCGGTCTTCATCCTGTCTCGGATCTTGATCACCACATCTGCTGTCTGCTGAACAATCTATGGGCCAAGTTTTGATCTCTCACCGACTTCATCCCAATGAATGGGCAATCTGCACTTCTTTCTATACAGTGCCTCGTAGGGAGCCATACCTATAGATGATTGAAAACTGTTGTTGTAGGTAAACTCCACTAGAGGTAGCTTTGATTCCCAATTCCCATGAAAATCTATCACACAAGCTCGCAACAGATTTTCCAATATCTGAATCACTCGCTCAGACTGGCCATCTGTCTGAGGGTGAATTTCGTACTGAATAGCAGCTTCGTCCCCATAGCTGAATGCAAACTCTTCCAAAAGGATGATGGGAATCTCGGGTCATTTTCGGACACAATAGAAACTGGGATCCCGTGCAATCAGACTATCTCCCTGATATAGAGCTCTGCATAATGAGTCATGGAGAAAGTTGTCTTCACTGGAAAGAAATGTGCTGACTTAGTAAGTTGATCCACTATAACCCAAAAGAATTGGATCCTCTAACTGACATCGTCAAACCAACAACGAAGTCCATGGTGATATTCTCCCATTTTCACTCGGGAATAGGGAGTGGCTTAAGCATTCCTGCTGGCTGGTCGAGCAAAACTTGCACAGTGAATAATCCCAAAATTTATTTTATAAATGAAAGCTCGATTTAAATATCGCAAGTGCACGATAGTCAAGTTCTAATAAACGTAAGTAAATACGAGTATCGTTCCACAAGGACTGCGTTACACTATTTTTATTTTCAATTAAAATTTCTTTAGCAACGATAAATTGAGTTGATGATTAAACTAATGTAAAGTAAACAATTAAAATAATTAAAATGCAAAGAAAACGTGTTCAAGAACGCAATGATTAATTTGGATTAAATCAAATGAGAAATGAATTTGTTGGGAATTATCAGTTCACCTACCGCTCGTGTTTAACTAATTACACTCAACTTTTACTCGTGCGTTCGACGGAATTCCCTAGACTAATTAATATACTCTGTCGAGCTATATTAATACTAATAAAAAACATGCAGTACTCAAGTGTCCTCAAATATTTAACAGTTCAAGATTGCATTTCATTCTATGGAATCCACTAGCTTTCATTCGGGTGAACTATCACTATCGACACGTACCCAATTCCGTATATCTACTAAAATTGTAAATCCGTGGTTTATACTATTTGATCGTATTGTTAACTATTCTATCGAACTCATCAAACACATGAAATAATCAAAGGAAGTTAGCTAGGCTTCGATTGAAACACGAAAGAACAATAGCATAAACAAATCACTAATAAAAACGTCGAGAAATAATGTTCAACACCGAGTGCGGGGTAGGATCCCCTCAAATCCCAACAAATCTAGAGTTTAGCTACTGAAATTCATGATAAAAACCAACAATCAATGTAAGAAATAAAATACTGAATAATGAAAATACTAAAGATGACGATGGATGACGGCCACGACGCGTGGAAATCTCGAGGTCTTCGAAATCTCCTTTGCTCCTAGCCTCCTCTCCAAGAAAAATTAATGAAAATTCTGATAAAGTGTGTCCAAAAACGGCTGATCTCGTGTGTTAGGTTATAGTGTAGAATAGAGTCCCTAGAAATTTGGAAACAAATCTTTCTCAATCTCGCTTCTCGCTAGGGCGGTATATTTTGACCGCCCTAGCGAGAGGTCCTGGAATAAGCTTCCTCGAGCTTGTCCCTGGTTTCGCTGGGGCGGTCACTTTTGACAGCCCTAGCGAGACACTTGCGCAAAATAATCCTCGGCCAGACCACAATGCTCGCTGGGGCGGTCACTTTTGACCGCCCTAGCGAGACCTCTTCGATATTATGCCAAAGTTTCTCCCACTTTTTGGTTCAATTCCTACAAAATAACCACAGAATACACGAGATTAGTCAAATGCTCAATAATTCTAAAAAATTGCAAAATTCAACTAAAACAAACTAATATGATGCATGAACGCGACTCAAAAACAACACTAAAAACACGTAAAAACGAGTCCTATCAACCCCCTCATACTAACCTTTTGCTCGCCCTCGAGCAAAATAGGTTAAAGCACGAGATTCTAAACAAACAAAACAAATACAAAATACTCAAACAAGAAATAACCAACACAAGTAAATGTCAATGGTGAGTTAACAACTGTTATGCTCATGCCTCAGTGAACTTTCTCACACACAAATTCATAATCAAGTCGAATCACAAACGAATACTCATTCTCATCTACACATAAATCTCGACACTAATTTGAACGTGTGTGTGTGTCATGATGGGTCTAGTCATTCGTACTTCAAATAGATCAATCATCCGATCATGCGAGTCACTCAATTAGCACTTCAATACAAGTATCACTAGCATGCCCCCCCGTGCCCATTTATCACTAACCATAATTTGAACTTTATTCGATTCTTAAGTGCAGAGAAGGGTGTCGAAAAGAAGGAAAATAAGCTCAAGTGGCTAACAGTCGGGAGTACACCGATCATTTTCATTGTGCAATCGTCAAGACTTTTCGTCTGACTTTCCTCGTCTCCTTACATCTCCAACTTTTAGCCCAGGAATAGAATTTCATTCCTTTTATTTCGGCTCCCCCTCACCTTAAATCTCCACCAATTTTTTCTTTTTCGATATATTTTTTCGATATATATATATATATATATATATTTTTGATGCACAATTTTCACACGTGTACTCCATAGGCTAAGAATATATACTTTGGATTACAGCTGGTTAGGAGTATGATATTTTAATTCAGTGCATTGAAAAAAAAAAGGTATATGTAAAGTTCAAGGCAAATCACATGTTCTCATTCAAGGTCCCAATTAGTGACTTATTTTCACGGGTTTACATGCTAAATCAACTCATAAATGATGCCTTTCAAGTTAACCACACAAAACCTTCAAATTTCACCATTATTCCTACAAAATTCTAGTCCCCACACATATGTGCTCAAAAAATTCAACTTTGTGCCAAAATTCATGATTTAACAATCAAGAGTACCATTCATGAGGTGACCCAATCAATACTTTTGTATACTATCAATTCAACATCATCATTGGCTCATACACTATGTTTTCTCACCATAAACAACACCAAATAAAAGAAATACAACAATTTAAAACCAATTAACTCAGCAAACAAAACAATCTACCCCCGTCATACTAGAGTTGTGCAATGCCCTCAGTGCACAAAACGAAACAAACACTAAAAACATAAAAAAAACTCATGAATGTAAATGCAAAGAAAGAATATGCAAAATAAAAGGCAAGGGGAAACAGTGAACTCCCCTAATCAGAAATCGTCCTCCTCCTCATTCTCAGGCGGTGGGACTCCCTCTTCAGCCGCTGGGGGCATAGGATAATGGTATTGAAACTGGAAGGGTGGCGGGTATGCTGGTGTAGGTGGCCGGCCGGACGTGTCGATGTCCAAATGAGTTGAGATCCCCTGCACCAAGTATTCGATGTTCTGAATGTGGGCTTGATTAACGGCCTGGTACTCAGTCTGATAAGTGGCCCAAGCGCCCAATTCGGCGACGCGATCTCGCATGGCATGGCGGCGTGGCTGCGGGGGTGGTGGTGCATGTCCTAGGAAAATTCTAACTCCTTTTATTGATGAAGGTGGGGGTAAGTTTTTGATTACTTCCACCTTGGCTTTGTCAACCTCAATTCCATTCTCCGATACCTTGTGTCCTAACACAATCCCCTCTTGAACCATAAAATGACACTTCTCCCAATTCAACACCAAATTGCTCTCCTCACATCTAACTAACACCAAGTTCAAATTCTCTAAACATTCATTAAATGAGGAGCCAAAAATAGAGAAGTCATCCATAAAGATTTCAAGGAAATTTTCAGTCATGTCATGAAAGATAGCGGTCATGCATCTTTGAAATGTTGCAGGTGCATTGCATAAACCAAAGGGCATACGCCTAAACGCAAAAGTACCATAAGGGCAAGTGAAAGTAGTTTTCTCTTGGTCCTCAGGTGCAATTGTGATTTGATTGTATCCCGAGTATCCATCTAAAAAGCAATAAAATTCATGACCTGCTAATCGTTCAATCATTTGATCGATAAATGGCAAGGGAAAGTGATCTTTACGGGTTGCATCATTCAATTTCCTATAATCTATGCATACACGCCAACCCGTAACAGTTCTAGTGGGAATCAACTCATTTTTTTCATTAGTAATAACAGTAATCCCACCCTTTTTAGGCACACATTGTACAGGACTTACCCACGCACTATCAGAGATAGGATATATAATACCTGCATCCAGGTTTAATTGTTTCAGCTTTTACTACCTCTTGCATCTTTGGATTGAGTCTCCTTTGTGGTTGTGCTAGAGGTGAGTATTTATCTTCCATCAGAATTTTGTGCATGCAGATCGAAGGACTTATCCCTTTTATGTTCGAAACCTTCCAAGCAAACGCTCCTTTATGCTCCTTGAGAACTCCCAAGAGCTTACTCTCCATATCATCTGTCAAAGAAGAGGAAATAATAACAGGCAATTTATTATTTTCTCCTAGATATACGTACTTGAGATGTGGAGGTAATGGTTTGAGCTCCAAACTAGGTGGCTCCTCTAGGCTTGACTTTTGAGGCATTAAATCTTTTCTGTCTCCCAATTCCTCTAGTCTAAGCCTCACTTGCTTTCTCCAAGGTGGAATGGCATTCAAATGAGCTACCATCTCCATCTTTTCCTCGTCCAGCTCGTCCTTATGCTTTTCAGTAGTGAGAGTGGCCTCCAATGGTTCTTTCAATCCATCCTGCACAAAATCACAAACAAGCGAATCCAAGACATCAACACGAAAGCAACTATCATTGTGCATTGTGTGCTTGAGAGTATTGAAAACATCAAAAATAATTTCTTCTTCTCCAACTCTCAGTCTCAATTTCCCCTCCTCAACATCAATCAGTGCTTTCCCTGTAGCCAGAAAAGGTCTCCCTAGGATTAAAGGCATCTCTAAATCTTCCTCCATGTCAAGTACCACAAAGTCTGCAGGAAAAATAAACTTATCCACTTTCACCAGAACATCTTCGATAATCCCACGTGGATACTTGACAGATCTGTCAGCCAGCTGCAACGACATCCTAGTTGGCTTGGGTTCACCTAATCCCAGTCTCCTAAACACAGAAAAAGGCATAAGATTAATACTCGTACCAAGATCACATAAAGCTTTATGAAAATTAATGTCACCAATAATGCAAGGTATCGAGAAACTCCCTGGATCTTTTTGCTTCGGAGGCATCTTGTTTTGAACTAAAGCGGAGCAATTTTCAGTCAAATTCACCGTCATATGATCTTCTAGCTTCCGCTTATTTGCTAAGATATCTTTCAAGAATTTTGCATAACTTGGCATATTCAATAAAGCATCAGCAAAAGGAATGTTAATATGCAATTTTTTAAATATCTCAAGAAATTTACCAAATTGTGCATCTAATTTAGCTTTCTTCATTGCTGCAGGAAAAGGTGGAGGGATAACAATTTTATTCTGTGCAATAGGTGTAGCTGTAGAGTTATAAGACTTACCTCCTCAATTTTTCACCTCATCCTCACCGTGCTTGGTCTTTTCCTCATTAGACCCGAGTGTTTTTCCACTACGCAATTCCACTGCCTTCACATGTTCTCTTGGGTTAGTTTCTGTGTTGCTTGGTAAAGTTCCTTGCTCCCTATTAGCAATCAACTTAGCCAATTGTCATTTGATTCTCTAACCCCTTTATGGATGCATCTTGGTTCTGAAATCTCGTCTCTGTTGCAGAAATAAATTTAGTCATCATTTGCTCTAAATTGGACTTCTCCCGATATGGTTCTGGCTTGAATCCTTGGTGCATCACATATGGTGGACCTCTTTGTTGGCGATGTTGGTTGTTTTGACCTCCCCATGAAAAGTTTGGGTGATTCCTCCATCCCGGATTATATGTGTTCGAGTAAGGGTCATTTCTAGGACGGTTCTGGAATCCCACTTGTTTTACCGGTGCTCCCTCAGGCACATAGAATGGGTTGCCATCTTGGCAATCCTGCACATCATGCTCACCCCCACACTTATCACAGAAAATTTCTTGCAGACGCATAGCCGACCCACTCATGCTCATCCCATCAATCTTTCTATTCAAAGCCTCTAACTGTGCTGAAACCGCTGACAAATCATTAACTTGATTAACTCCAGCACCTCGTCTCTGCCTATCAGACTGAGGATGATAGCTACTAGCAGCCATCTCCTCCAATAACTCATATCCTTCCTCCGCCGTCTTTCTCAGTAAGTTACCACAGGCAGCAGCATCTATCATAGTACGGTTAGGAGTAAGCAGACCGTAGTAGAAAGTTTGAACAACTAACCCAAGAGGCAGTTCATGGTGTGGACATCTCCTCAACAAGTCCTTGTAGCGCTCCCATGCCTCGTAAAGTGACTCTTGCTCATATTGAGCAAAAGTAGTAATGTCGGCTCTGAGCTTCATAGTCTTCGACGGAGGAAAGTACTTGATCAGGAACGCCTTTGCCATATCTTCCCATGTAGTAATAGACCCTACAGGCAAACAGTTTAACCACGACTTAGCTTTATCTCTCAGTGAAAATGAAAATAAACGCAAACGAATAGCGTCATCAGACACGCCATTAAACTTAAAAAGTATCACAAATTTCAAGAAAGTCAGCTATATGAGAATTAGGGTCGTCAAGTGCACTTCCCCCAAATTGGACAGTGTTCTGAATCATCTGAATGATAGCTGGCTTGATCTCAAACTGATTAGCTCGGATGACTGGTCTTACGATGCTTGGACGTGCTCCATCAAGAGACGGCTGTGCATAATCCAACATCGGTATACGCCTTGGCTCCTCTCTTTGTTGATCGCCTTCCATTCTTTCCTTCGCTCTTTGCTGCTGTAGTCGACGTCTAGCTGTGCGTTCGATCTCGGGGTCAAAAGGCTCAAGCTTAAACTCGAGTGATCTTCGCATGCACCACAAGAAAAATTTGCAACACAATGAGAGTATCAAATAACAATAAAATAAATAATACTAAAGAATTTAACTGAAAAATAAAAAATTGTGAATCAACAGTCCCCGGCAACGGCGCCAAAAACTTGGTCGAGCAAAACTTGCACAGTGAATAATCCCAAAATTTATTTTATAAATGAAAGCTCGATTTAAATATCGCAAGTGCACGATAGTCAAGTTATAATAAACGTAAGTAAATACGAGTATCGTTCCACAAGGACTGCGTTACACTATTTTTATTTTCAATTAAAATTTCTTTAGCAACGATAAATTGAGTTGATGATTAAACTAATGTAAAGTAAACAATTAAAATAATTAAAATGCAAAGAAAACGTGTTCAAGAACGCAATGATTAATTTGGATTAAATCAAATGAGAAATGAATTTGTTGGGAATTATCAGTTCACCTACCGCTCGTGTTTAACTAATTACACTCGACTTTTACTCGTGCGTTCGACGGAATTCCCTAGACTAATAAATATACTCTGTCGAGCTATATTAATACTAATAAAAAACATGCAGTACTCAAGTGTCCTCAAATATTTAACAGTTCAAGATTGCATTTCATTCTATGGAATCCACTAGCTTTCATTCGGGTGAACTATCACTATCGACACGTACCCAATTCCGTATATCTACTAAAATTGTAAATCCGTGGTTTATACTATTTGATCGTATTGTTAACTATTCTATCGAACTCATCAAACACATGAAATAATCAAAGGAAGTTAGCTAGGCTTCGATTGAAACACGAAAGAACAATAGCATAAACAAATCACTAATAAAAACGTCGAGAAATAATGTTCAACACCGAGTGCGAGGTAGGATCCCCTCAAATCCCAACAAATCTAGAGTTTAGCTACTGAAATTCATGATAAAAACCAACAATCAATGTAAGAAATAAAATACTGAATAATGAAAATACTAAAGATGACGATGGATGACGGCCACGACGCGTGGAAATCTCGAGGTCTTCGAAATCTCCTTTGCTCCTAGCCTCCTCTCCAAGAAAAATTAATGAAAATTCTGATAAAGTGTGTCCAAAAACGGCTGATCTCGTGTGTTAGGTTATAGTGTAGAATAGAGTCCCTAGAAATTTGGAAACAAATCTTTCTCAATCTCGCTTCTCGCTAGGGCGGTATATTTTGACCGCCCTAGCGAGAGGTCCTGGAATAAGCTTCCTCGAGCTTGTCCCTGGTTTCGCTGGGGCGGTCACTTTTGACCGCCCTAGCGAGACACTTGCGCAAAATAATCCTCGGCCAGACCACAATGCTCGCTGGGGCGGTCACTTTTGACCGCCCTAGCGAGACCTCTTCGATATTATGCCAAAGTTTCTCCCACTTTTTGGTTCAATTCCTACAAAATAACCACAGAATACACGAGATTAGTCAAATGCTCAATAATGCTAAAAAATTGCAAAATTCAACTAAAACAAACTAATATGATGCATGAACGCGACTCAAAAACAACACTAAAAACACGTAAACACGAGTCCTATCACTGGCCTCTGATGCTCCGCTTTCACTTGCTGACAAGTGAGACATTCAGATACAAATCGACGGATGTCTCGCTTCATACCTAGCCACCAACACAGCATCTGCAAATCCTTGTACAGCTTGGTATCTCCTAGATGGATGGAATACGGAGATGTATGCGCCTCTGTCACAATATCCTCTCTGATCGAATCTACACTATGAACCCACATCCTTCCTCTGTACTTCAAAATACTATCGAACACTGTGTAGAGTACACTGCCCTTGGCCTCATTCTTCAGTCTCCAAATCTGTAACTGCTCATCCGAAGGCTGACCTCTACGAATTCGGTCTAGCAAAGAAGACTGTACTGTCAGATTAGAAAGCTTAGGAGCTCTGCCCTTAGGATAAACTTCCAGGCCAAACTTCTGAATCTCTGACTGAAAAGATCTATGCGTTGACAGCTGTGCTACCACTGCAACTTTTCTGCTCAAAGAATCTGCCACAACATTAGCTTTCCCTGGATGGTAGCTAATTTCACAATCGTAGTCTCTTACCAATTTCAACCACCGTCTTTCTCTCATATTCAGCTCTTTTTGCGTGAAGAAGTACTTGAGACTCTTGTGATCAGTGAATATCTGGCATTTCTCGCCGTACAAATAATGTCTCCAAATCTTCAACGCAAAGAAAACGACAACTAACTCGAGCTCGTGAGTCGGGTAGTTCTTCTCATGCACTTTCAACTGTCTGGAGGCATAAGCTATAACCCGACCATGCTGCATCAATACTGCGCCTAACCCGAGCTTAGAAGCATCAGCGTATATCACAAAATTGCCTTGCACTGATGGCATGGATAAAATTGGCGCTGTGATAAGAGCTTGCTTCAAAGTATCAAAGCTCTTCTGACATCCTTCAATCCATACAAACTTAGCATTCTTCTTAGTCAGTTAAATGAGTGGAACTGCAATCGAGGAAAACCTTGAATAAATTTCCTGTAATAGCCTCCCAAGCCTAGGAAACTGTGGATCTCTGACGCGTTCTTCGGCTCAACCCATTCCTTAACTTCTGTCAATTTAGCTATATCCACCTCAATGCCACTGCTAGATATTATATGACCCAAAAATGCTACTTTCTCCAACCATAATTCACACTTACTGAATTTTGCAAACAACTTGAGACTCTACAAGACCTTCAAAACTGTACCCAAATGCTGACTGTGCTCCTCATGGCTCTTCGAGTAGATGAGAATGTTGTCAATGAACACTATGATGAACTGATCTAGATAGGGCTGAAATACTCGATTCATAAGGTCCATAAAAATTGCTGGAGCATTCGTCAATACAAACGGCATTACTAAGAACTCGTATTGCCCATACCTGGTTCTGAAGGGTGTCTTATGAACATCTGCATCTTTACCTTCAATTGATGATGCACAGATCGTAGATATACCTTAGAGAACACTGTAGCTCCCTGCAACTGATCGAACAAATCCTTGATCCTTGGTAGTGGGTACTTATTCTTGATCGTTACCTTGTTCAGTTCTCGGTAATCGATACACAACCTCATGCTCCTATTTTTTTTTTTCACGAAGAGCACTAGTACGCCCCATGGTGAGAAACTAGGGCGGATGAATTTTTATCTAGGAGCTCCTGGATCTGCTGTTTGAGCTCTAACATCTCAGTTGGAGCTAAACGGTACGGTGCCTTAGAGATTGGCACAGTGCCTGGCACAAGGTCAATGGCAAACTCCACCTCTCTCTCTGGTGGAAGGCATGTGATGTCATCAGGAAAAACGTTAGGAAAATCTTTGACTACTGGTACATCAGATATCGACGGAGTGGGTACGTCAGTTGTGGAAATAATACTGGCCAAGAAAGCCTGACACCCCTTATGAATAAGTCTTCGTGCCTGCATGCAAGAGATCATGCGAGAGAAACTCCTACATCTATCCGGCTCAAAGAGAAATTGCTCCACGCCCAACGGTCTTACCAACACTGATCTTTTCTGAAAGTCAATAAGAACTCTATTCTTCGTTGGCCAGTCCATTCCATAGATAATGTCAAACTCTGGTATCGACAACACAATTAGATCGGCATACACTAGGTGACCCTGCAGTTCAAGATCAATGTCTCTGACCACGCTAGTAGCTGGTAACTCTTCCCCTGATAGGACTGTAACTGAATAGCTCACGTCGAGTCCAATAGACTTGACGTCCAAATGATTAGCGAACGTCTCCGAAATAAAAGAGTGAGTGGCCCCGGAATCTATCAAGACCTTCGTGGCGACTCTCTTTATGAAAATATTTCTAGTCAACAGGGTCGTGTCCGGGTTTGCCTCCTCTGCCTGCATGGCGAACACTCTCCCCTGGGTCGGCTACCTCCACTGCTGGCAGTCCTTCAGCATATGATCACTGGCTCCACACTTGAAGCATTTTTCCGATCCCCATAAACACTATCCTGCATGTTGGCGGTGGCACTTTGGGCACACCGGGTACTCACTAGGCCTCTGAGGAGCTTTCTGCTGAGGAATAGGACCCTTTTTTTTCGGCGGTCCCTGAAATGGCTTCTTCCCCTGCTGTCCCTGGAAATGCCTCTTAAACTAAGGATGCTGCTACTGCTGAGTTGCCTGATAAAGCCTCTTGCCCTGCCTGTCATTCTCAATGTCCCTCTGGTCCTGCTCTGCCGCCAGGGCTCTCGACACGACAACAACATAAGTAGTAGGACCAGCAACTCTCACATCACGATGGAATATCGGCCGTAACCCATCAATAAAATTCATCAGCTTCTCCCGGGCATCATTCGTAATTAGGGGTACAAAGTGACACCCCCTCTAAAATTTCCTGACAAACTCTGCCATGCTGCTATCCCCTGTCGCAACGTCATGAACTCCCTGGTCAGGCGGGAGCGTACTTCCTCAGTGAAGTAATTGGAGTAGAAAACTTCTTTAAAACCATCTCAAGTCATTGTTTGCAAATTCACTGATACTGATGCGCTCTCCCACCAAAGTCTGGCATCTCTTGTCAGCAGGAAAGTGGCACACCTGACCCTTTTTGCAATCTGCAGCTCCATGAAAGCAAAAATTACCTCGATGGACTTAATCCATCCCTCATCTATCATCGGGTACGTAGTCCCCGAGAACTCCTTCGGGTCTATCTTCCTGAACCTCTCATACACAGCCTCTGGCCTGGGCCTCGCTCCTGTATCTACTGCAGCATTGTTCCCTGCAAATTGTGCGAAGAACTGAGTCATTCTTGCAAGCATCTAAGCATCCATATCTGGCGGTGGACGAGGAGGAGGGCCCTCTCCCCATCATGAGCCTCTCTATTCTCATCCCTTGCTCCACGGACAACCATACGTCTATGAGGCATACTGTTCCAACATTTACCCAACACGTAAACACAACATGCATGAACATAATATTAATATCGTAATATGCACGTAATTCGAGCTTAAAACATGTACATGCTGAAATCATGACTTGATGCTTACTACATGAAAGAATTTAAAACTTTAAAATTTACAAACTTGAGGTGTGACTTCATGAGCTTCTCGCAACTGGCAGTAGGCATAACCATTTACAAGAACACCGCTCTGATACCAACTGTAACGTACCGTATTTTTAACTAATTAAAATTTGTGGAAAAATAAATTTTTTTAAATAAATAATAATCTTTCAAATTGCGGTAAAAATAAACTATTCGTCTAAAATATTTGAAATAAAAACAATTACAAATATAGTTTGCAAAAAGAACTGGTTTAAACAACGTAAAGCAATCTCGTGAAAATCAAAGTATTTGAATCAACATGCACAAATTCTTAAAACATAAGGGGTCCCCGGGTTTAGCTTCCGCACAGTCCAAGCCAACTCACTGGTCTCCACCTCTCGCCTCCTCAAACTCATCCTCACCTGCATCGATCAAGTCTAGTGAGTCTAAAGACTCAACATGTATACTTGCATCATACATACTTGAGCATATATAAACATCATCATTTTGCGTAGATATACGTTTCAAAGCAAGTGACCCATACATAAATGCGCCTGATCAGACTAAACCACAGCACTGGGCTGGCAGTGATGTCCACTACCACATATATGAGATCCCCGATCATGTTTTACCGGGTGGATTGGTCCCTGGTCATGCTTTACCTCTTTCCAATCCTGATCTAAACCCGGTCATGCTTTACCGGGGTGGAGAGGTCACCGGCCACATTCACCGGCTTCGAAACTCATTAATATTTGGTCATAAGAAATTTAGCATACCTAAAAAATAAAAAATTTTACTTTTGCACGTTGAACATACTTATACATTATCCATGCCTGCCAAAGACAAAAATTTTAATTTTTTTTTTCCAGAATGCTTGGCGCTCGGGCGGTAATTTATCGCTGGAGCGCGGTAAGATCTCGCGCCCAAGCGCTGCCCTGTGCGAAAATTTTGAAAACCAACATAGTTGAGCAGTCACACAAGAATGTTCATAACTCACTCATCTATTGTCCAAAAATTACGAATTTACTTTCAAATCGAAGATATCAAAATGTACTACGTTTTATATGTTGAAAGAAAATTCACAGTACTCGAAGTGACAGCAGACTCATTTTTTTGAGATCTAAAATCGTTAAAACATCACACTTTGCACTGTCACACGAAAATAATCATAACTCACTCATTTCTTGTCCAAAGATCACAAATTTACTGTCAAATCGAAGGTATCAAAATGTATGATGTTTTATATGATGAAAACGTTTCTAGAAAATCGACCAAAAAAGTACAGTACACGAAATGACAGCAAAATTTGGTTTTGAGATCTAAAAACTTTCAAGAATCGTTCCAAACGTTTTTGCTCAAATTTTTGTATAACAAACATGGATTTTTACACACAATAAACATCAAAACTATACTATGACAAGATCGATGTAAAAACGAAAGAATATACGTGCCTTTAATCTTTAAAACTCACGATACGGCGATACCGAAGCGAAGGGAATGCGAGGGTTGATCTGGGATGAATTGTGGCGCGATTTCTACTGCTAAAATCGACTTTTTTCTGCTGAAAGAAATCGAAGCAAGGGTGGCTGCTGGGGAAAAGCTTGGAACCCTAACTAATCTCTCAAAACAACACAATGAAGTGTGTGTGTGTGGAAGAAAACCGATGGATGTGTGTGTGTGTTTAAGTGTTAACGTGTGTGTGTTTAATTAGAGGCAAATATTTGCTTAATTAATAACTAAAATGTTAATTAAAAAGTTAATCCACCCTAAATTTTACAAAAATCCCCTAATTAAAAATAAAATGCACAAGTGTTAAACTTTAAAGGTCTAAAATCTTTAAAATCACCTAATAGATAAATTAGGTTTTAGAATGCTTAAAACTTAATAAATAATTTAAAATGACACTTTCATGACTTGAAATAAAATACCAGTTTACAAATCGCTCAAATCGTCGTCGGTCTCATTTTTCCGATCCCGCATCGAATAATCGCCTGAAACATAAAATTCAAGGAAACAATTTAACGTGCATCACATAAACATAAATAATTTAAAATAATATAAATTCATAAATCATGCATCGCTAAAATAATTTTAAATTTAAATAAATAATTTAACAATTTAAATAAATCCATTAGTTTTTCGTGTACTGATTTTGGGCTCTACATCACCGTTATTGTAACCTCAAAGGAGACTTAACTCAAATATGCAAGAGATAGTAAAAGCTGAGACATTCGAACTCCTTGATGCAGATATTTTCTATCCTATATCTGACAGCGCATAGGTAAGTTCTGTCAGTGTGTGCCCAAAAAAGGTGGGATAACTATGATTACAAATGAGAAAAGTGAATTCATACCCACTAGGACAGTCACATGTTGTCATGTGTGCATAGATTATAGAAAACTGAATGGTGCTACTCGTAAAGATTATTTTTCCCACCCCTTCATTGATCAAATGATATAGAGATTGGCAGGTCATGAGTTTTATTGCTTCTTAAATGGGTATTGTGGCTACAATTAGCTTTTAAGAGCACTGAGGACAAAGAGAAAACTACTTTAAATTGTCAATATAACACTTTTGCATTTAGGCGTATGCCCTTTGATTTATGCAACACCTCAGCTACTTTTTAAAGATGCATGACTGCAATTTTTTATGATATGAATAATTTTTTTTAGAATTATTCATGGATGATTTCTCAATATTGGATCCACGTTTGATGATTGTTTGCAGAATTTGAACATGGTTTTGATGAGATGCGAGAAGACAAATTTAGTGCTGAACTGGAAGAAGTGTCATTTTGTGGTACAAGAAATGACCATCTTGGTATACACGATTTCAGAGAAAGGGATTGAGGTTGATAGGGACCAGGTAGAAGTTATCAAGAACTTACCATAACCAACATCGATAAAGGAGTCAGAAGTTTCTTTGGGCACGTCGGCTTTTATCGACGCTTTATTAAATATTTTAAAAAATTTCTAAACCTCGATATTCTTTATTGATGACATATGTTGTGTTTGATTTTAATTCTGATTGTCTGAAGACATTTGAGATCTTGAAGGAGCGATTAATGACTGCACCTAATTGGGAGGCGTTTGAGATCTTGAAGGAGCGATTAATGATTGTACATATGTTAGCTGCACCTAATTGGGATAGGTAATATGTGATTCTAGTAACACTGCCGTGGGTGTCATGCTTGGGCAAAGGAAAAACAAGATATTTCACACTATATACTATGAAAGTAAGAACTTAAATGAGGCTCAAAACTCAATTATGAAACTACTAAAAAGGAATTACTTGTTATAGTATTTGCATTTGAAAATTTTCATTCATACCTTGTTTTGTCCATAGTCGTTGTGTACATTGGTCACTCTGCACTAAAATACATGCTTGCTAAGAAAGAGGTGAAGCCTAGACTCATTAGGTGGATTTTACTGTTGCAAGAATTTGACTTTGAGATAAAAAATAAAAGGGTGTAGAAAATTTAGTGACAAATCATTTGTCTAGACTTGAAAACATTTACAATGAATGTTTAGATAATGACAGGTTCTTCGATGAACAATTTTTTGTAATGCAGAGATGCCCCTGGTATGAAAATTATGTTAATTTTCTTGTCATAGATACACCTCCACCAAACTTATCGCTTCACCAAAGAAAGAAATTCTTTTCTGACGTAAAATATTATTTTTTGGAAGAACCGTTTTGTTTAAAATTTGTGCAAATTTCATGATATGGAGATATGTGTTGCGGAAGAAGAGATGAGACAAATTCTAAATCACTGCCATGACCGTGAGTCAGGTCGTCATTTTGGACCAACGAGAACAATGTCGAATGTACTTGAATATGGTTTTTATTCACCTACTCTCTTTAAGGATGCCCGTTTGTATGTTCTTGCATGTGAAAGATGCCAACAAACATGTAACATTTATAACTGCCATGAAATGTCTTTGAATAATATTGTTGAGTGTGAAGTGTTCGATGTGCGGAGAATAGCTTTCATGGGACCATTTCATGTTTCTTTATATAAAAAAAGTACATTTTGGTGGTTGTTGATTATGTGTTTAAATGGGTAGAGGCATATTCTTGTGTGATTAATGATATGTATGCGGTGTTGCAATTTTCGTACAAAAATCTGTTTAATGGTTTTGCATATCTTGAACAATCATTAGTGATGATGACACTCACTTTTGCAATAAGATTTTTGAATAACTATTGAGTAAATATGATGTCAACCACAAGGTCTCTACCCCATATCATCCCCAAACGAACGGTCAAGTTGAAGTGTCGAATCGGGAAATCAAGAGAATCCTGGAAAATCGGTGAGTGTAAATATGAAAGATGGTTGTTGAGATTAGATGATGTTTTATGGGCATATCATACTGCTTATAAAATACATATAGGCACTATACTATATAGGTTGATTTTTGGTAAGACATGTCATTTACCTGTTGAATTAGATCACAAAGCATATTAGACAATTAAAACATTAAACTTCGATTTTGATTATGTAGGTGAAAAAATATTGTTGCAATTGAACCAACTGGAGGAATTTGGGGATCGAGCCTATGACTTGGCGTTGTCATACAAAGAAGGGACAAAAAAGGCTTACAACAGACACATCAAGCATAGAAAATTCAAGAAAAGTGACACAGTTCTGTTGTACAATTCCAGACTGAGGCTGTTCGCGAGAAAGTTTAAATCACGGTGGTCTGGACTATTTGTGATCACCAAGGTGTACCCGTCGGGTGCTGTAGCTCTGAAAGATGATAAGGAATGGACGTTCACAATAAATCCCAGAGATTGAAGCCATATTTAAGTGATGAAGTGCAGCCATGTATTGGGACCACACGGTTCCAAGACAATCAGAATTGTGAGGGGAACTCAGTCGAGCTCTAGTCTATAAAATGAGAATTAAATTTCTTTTCCTTTATAATTTTTATTTTAACATTTATTTCGACCTTTTTTTTTATTTTACTTGCTATGTTGTTTTACTTATTTTTGGGGAAAAAAAAGAAAATAAAGGGTGGGACAATTTTTATTGTGCTAGGACGGTTATTCCCAACCGCCCCCAAAATTGATTTACACAGACTCATACTAGGCGGTTACTTTTTACTGCCCGACGTCATATGATTTATCGATTACTTTGAGGAACGACCGAGGGCACCCTAAAACGATAATTCGCGACGGTCCCAGCACGCCACGCTTTATAAATTCTCCTCTATCTTATTTTCTCTCCAATATCAAAACCCCTTACACTGAAGTATGAAAATTCACCCCTTTCTCACTAATTCACTCTTGAGTTGCAGTCTAATCTTCAAGGATTGCTCTCTCGGTCGGTTTTCTGGCGCCACCACTCACTCATTCATCCTCACACGCCATGATTTCTTTCCGGGCACCTTCATATCATAATCTCAATTCTATCCACTATGACACCAAAAAAGAGCAAGGTAACACAAGTATCATCTTCCTTCTTTATTGATTTGGGTAGATTTGTGAGCGAAAGTGCTAAACACTGGTATGAACTTGGAAAAAGTGAATCGAAATCCAATTGCAGAACATGGGTTTGATATTTCAACTAAGGTGACTGATACCCCCATAAGGATCCGGGTCATTGATGACCTGGGCACTACCCTCAAGAACCCGGGCACTACGTCTCTTCCCGAGCGTTTATCGAAGGAGCCTGTCTCTCGCGCAATCACCCATACATTTCTCCTCTGCCCGAGCTGTCATCATAACCCGGGATCTCATATAAATACCCGGGTAATCGACTACCCGGGTTACCTCGAGAGTTGCACCGCACTCAAGTATGATTGATACAGGCAGTCTAATATGTCAGAACAACTTGGGCTTGGAGTGTCCTAGAAGCCATCAGAAGCTATAAGTATGGGCAGCCGACTTGCCATACTTAGTAGGTGGCACGAAAATCGAGGTACCTACCCCATTTTTTACTATAAATAGCAGTTATTAATGTCATTTAAACATTCTGAAATCTTTTAACTCTCAAGCAATACACATATTTTCCCTCAAATATTGCTTGTGTTCACCTGAAAAGCTTGCTGACTTAAGCATCAGAGTGGCCACGCCGGACACCCCTCCGGCGCCCATTCACGAGTTACTTTCTTATTTAAATGTACTGTCCAAGCCATTATTTTCACTCAAAATTCCCAAACACTATAAATTGTTGATTTGATCCATTGGAGCTCCTTACCCGGCTCATCCATTACAGACAGATCACATCATTAGCGCCGTCTATGGGAAATACTTGAGTTCAAGACGTTGATATGGCTCGTACGAGAAGAACCAACCAAGATAATTCTCGGGCCCAGGAAGATGGAGGGCAGACCTCCAGACAAGTTGGTGTTAATAACGCTGGGCCAAATCTCATTACCATGACCCCGGAAGAATTGAAAAAGATGATATCCGATGCAGTGAAGCAAGCTATGACCAGGAAAGAAGTTTCTCAGCAGGTTACACCGCCCGAAAATAGACAAGAGCGTGAGCAGGAGCAAGAACAGGAGTTGGGGGAGGAGGAGGAGAGACAAGAGGCTGAGGAGTCCAGTGCCGAGTCCAAATCTCCAACCGTGGCAGAAGAGTTGCTGGAGCTGAGGCAGAAGATGAAGGTCCTGGAAGGACAATTGGAAAACCGGAGCACTTCCCGGGCAATCACTAGAGGATGCCCATTTGCTGACATTATTGTCCGGGAACCCCTGCCTGGAAATTTCAAGTCTGCCAAAATAAAAGACTATGATGGCAACGCAGACCCTGAGGAACACTTGGCCAGATTTGAGAACATGGCCATGCTGCACTGTTACACTGATAGAATAAAGTGCAAAGTGTTCCTAACAATATTGGTAGATTCGGCTCAGAGATGGTTTGAGGGTTTGGCCCCCTAGAGTATCAGTTCTTTCAAAGATTTCCAGAAGTTGTTCTCACACCATTTCATCAGCAGCAAAAAGTACAAAAAGACTGCTTTCAGTCTTTTCGAAGTCAAGCAGAGCCCGGAGGAAAGTTTAAGGGCTTATATCCGAAAATTCAACAGAGTGGCTCTGGATGTCCCCACTTGTGCCACTGAGACAAAGACTACCGCATTTACCCAAGGCTTAAGGGAGGGTGAGTTTTTCAAATCACTGACCAAGAAGGTGCCCGGCGATTTCGAGGACCTATTATCCCGGGCAGAAAAGTACATCAATATGGAAGAGGCTCAGAAGCAGAAGAGGGAGGCTGTAAAAAAGGAGAGAGGAGACCGGGTTTCTAAGCCCGAGGAGAGGGGACATAAGACGGGTAATCTAGGGCACTTTTCTCATCACATTCCTTTAAAGATTGCCCGGGAGAGGAAGTGCAAGAATGCAGCAAAGACTTGGCCCCGGACCATCAGTTATCCCGTCCGGAGAGGAGAGGATTTTGCACTTTCCACAAACTGTGTTATCATAACACCGAGGACTGCAAAACACTGAAGGAAAATTATGCCTTACCTTCCATCCCGGGACCCAGTCACGAAAACCAGAGGCCGAGATTGCCACCTTGGACATCTCGGCAACCAGGATCCAGTGCCCGAGGAGGAGGTATGAGGAATAATCCGAGGAGTGAGCCCGGGAGAAGAAGGGAGCCTGAGCCCGAGAGAAGAAATAATTCGCCCCCTGCAACGGGGTTGATTAAAATGATATCAGGAGGCTCTACTGATGGAGACTCCAACCGGGCGAGAAAGTCGAGAAGTAGGAGGGAGTGTATGGAGGTAGAGGGAGCAAGGAGGAACGAGGCGGTCATCAGTTTTGGCCCAGAAGATTTGATAGGGGTGAATCTGCCCCACAATGATGCCCTGGTTATCCAATCCCGGGTGGCAAATTATGACATTTTAAGGGTCTTTGTTGATTCGGGCAGTTCTGTAAATATGATTTTTAAAGATGCCTTTGCACAGATGGATTTGCAGGGTTTTCACTTGGAAGCTGTGGAAACTGCCCTCTTTGGCTTTGTTGGCCACGTGGTCTACCCGGAAGGGAAGATTGTCCTACCACTAACCCTGGGCTCTCAAGATCTCAAGAAGACAGTGATGACCTCTTTCATTGTAGTGGACTCCCCATCTTCATACAATATCATTTTGGGGAGGCCGGCTATGAATGAATTAAGGGCTGTGGCATCCACTTACCATCAAAAGATAAAGTTTCTTGTGGGAGCCCGGGTAGGAGAAGTAAGGGGAGATCAACCTTCTTCCCGAAAATGTTATGTGGAGGCAGTCCGGGTTGATCAAAGCAGAACCAAGAGAGAAGGGAAGAAGGCAAGGACGGATGAAGTTGGAGGAAGAGTGGTGGAGAAAGGGGAAGTACATTTTGTAGCAGAGGAGGAGCAGGAGATGATAGAAATCGGACCAGGCCAGCAAATCCGGGTGGCTCGGGACCTCAATGCATCCACCCGGGTTAGTTTGATTAACTGTTTGAAAGCTAATATTAATGTATTTGCTTGGTTCCAGCAGGAGTTGACAGGGATTTCTCCCCTGATATCGGAGCACCAACTGAACATATTCCTGGGATCTCACCCGGTGAAGCAGAAAAAGAGACACTTTGGTCCTGAAAAGGACAAAGTTATTGATGAGCAAGTGAAGGAGCTGCTGAAGGCCGGTCACATTTGAGAAATTCAATTCCCCACATGGCTTTCGAATGTGGTGCTGGTACCTAAATCCACTGGAAAGTGGCGAATGTGTGTAGATTTCCGCGATCTCAACAAGGCTTACCCTAAAGACCATTACCCCTTGCCTAGGATTGACCAGCTAGTGGACTCCACCTCGGGTTTTGAACTATTGAGCTTCATGGACGCATACCAGGGATATCATCAAATTCCTCTGGCCAAGAGTGACCAAGATAAGTCCAGCTTCATCACCTCGGGAGGTACATTTTGTTATATTGTAATGCCTTTCGGGTTGAAGAATGCAGGGGCTACTTACCAGCGTCTAATGAACAAAGTCTTTGAGAAGCAGCTGGGACGAAATATGGAAGTCTATGTGGATGATATTCTGGGCAAGTCCAAGGAGGTTGCGGATTTCATCTTTGATCTGGAAGAAACCTTTGCCACTCTAATGCACTACGGGATCAAGCTTAACCCTGCCAAATGCATTTTTGGTGTCAAGAGTGGCAAATTCTTGGAATTCATAGTGACAGATCGAGGGATCGAGGTGAATCAAGAAAAAGTGAAGTCTGTGTTGTGTATGCCATCCCCCCGTTCTGTCAAAGAAGTATAGAAGCTAACCGGGAGGATTGCTTCCCTGTCTCGATTTATATCCCGGTCAGCACGCAGGAGTTATCCTTTCTTCCAGGTTCTAAGGAAGGCCCAGCAATTCGGGTGGGATGAAAAATGTGAGCAGGCCTTCCAGGACTTGAAGATTCACCTTGCAGAGCTCCCTGTGTTGGTAAAGCCGGAGCCCGGAGAAAAACTATTTGTTTATCTATCTACTACGGAGTATGATATTAGCTCAGTTCTAATAAAAGAAGAAGGCTCTGATCAAAAGCCTGTATACTATGTCAGTCATGCTCTAACAGGCCGAGCTCCGTTACAGTAAAATAGAAAAGGTTGCTTTGGCCTTGATCATGACCGCCCGGAAGCTACGACCTTACTTCCTGTCACATCAAATCATCGTTCTTACCAATATTCCTCTTGGCAGGATCATGACTCATTCAGAGGTATCCGGACGGATGATCAAGTGGACAGTAGAGCTGGGAGAATATGACATTGAGTACAAACCTCGGGTTGCCATCAAAGCACAAGCCTTATCATATTTCTTATCAGAAATGGTTCAACCCGAGGAAGAAGAAGTATGGGGCGTCTAGCCTTGCTGGATGTGGAGTAGGAATTGTGATAATATCTTACCCGGGAGAGAAGATAAAATTGGCACTGAGTATTGACTCCCGGGTAACCAACAATGAAGCCGAGTACGAAGCCGTCCTGGCTGGTATCCAAGCTGCCCGGGAAGTCGGAGCTTCCAGGATTATTCTATATTCTGATTCACAACTCATTACTCAGCAGATAAAGGGCGTGTATGAAGCTAAGGATGACAGAATGCTAAAATACTTACAGCTCATCAAAGCCCGAGCAGAAGTCTTTGCGGATTGGGGTATTGAGCAAATACCACGGGAGAAGAATGGCGAGGCAGATACCCTGGCAAAAATGGCTACTTCCTTATCAAAAGTTAGCACCCAGAAAGTCTTGCATGTTTCCCGGTTGATCCTTTCCACTGAGGAAGAAATATTACCAGTACCCAGTGACTCCTGGATGACACCTCTGATCAAGTTCATGGTAAATAATGAACTACCCGAGGACAGAACCCAAGCTCAGAAGACTAAGAGACAAGCTCCCAGGTTTGTTATCTTAAATAATATGTTGTACATGAGATCATTCCAGGGACCTCTTTTGAAATGCCTATCGGAGAAAGAGGTGGATTATGTCCTCCGAGAAATTCATGAAGGATGTTGTGCCGAGCACCTCGGAGGAATGTCTTTGGCTCGAAAAAAAATGCTTGCTGGTTTCTGGTGGCCAACCTTAAGTCAAGATTCTGCTCGGGTGGTCCAAGCTTGTGAGGGCTGTCAACATCACTCGAATTTTAAGCACAGCCCGGCCACTCTCTTGAAGCCTATCTGGGCATCTTGCCACTTTGATCAATAGGGCATGGATATTGTGGGTCCGTTCTCAATTGATCGGGCTCAGAAAAAATTCTTGTTAGTAGCTGTTGATTACTTTTCCAAATGGGTAGAAGCGGAGCCCTTGGCAAAAATCACTGAGCATGAGGTATTGAAATTTATGTGGAAGAATATCGTGTGCCGATTTGGAGTGCCCAGAAGACTGATCTCGGACAATGGGAGACAGTTTCAGGGCAAAAGAATTACGTCATGGTGCAGGGAAATGAAGATCACTCAATCTTTTACCTCTGTTGCATATCCCCAAGCTAATGGCCAGACAGAGGTTGTCAATAGAATTATTGTACAAGCACTAAAGACAAGGCTACAAGGCAAAGGAAAGGATTGGGTGGAAGAATTACCCAGTGTTCTCTGGGCTTACAGAACTACTCCCCGGGCACCTACCCAAGAAACTCCTTTCAACTTGGTATATGGTTCTGAAGCAGTCCTCTCAGTAGAGATCGGGCAAACTTCTCCCCGGGTAGAATCTTACCCGGAAGACAATGACCAAAGCCGGGCCATGGAATTGGACTTGGTAGAAGAAAGTAGAGACCGGGCATTCATTCACATGGAAGCATACAGGAGCCGGGTTATGAAGTCATATAACAAAAAGGTCCGGATCCGAGATTTCCAAGTAGGGGATCTAGTCATGAAAAAAGTCAACCCTGCTGGGGATATTGGGAAGCTGGAAGCACGGTGGGAAGGACCTTATAAAATCACCCGGAAAGTCAGCTCGGGATCTTTTTATTTAGAAGATGCTCAAGGACATCTCCTCAAAAGGCCTTGGAATGTATTTAATTTAAAGAAGTATTATGCCTAACAGATGTAATGGTTTGGTTGAAGATATAATGAAAGATCTATTTTTTCAAGAAAGGCGTATTATGTATTGTTTCTTGTATCTCGAGCTCGGGAAGTACCAAGCTTCGGTTATTTGAAAAAGACCAGGGCACTACACCCTGGCTCGGGGCACCACACCTCGACCATTCCCAAGTCTCGGGACATGTTCCCTGGCCCAATGCTCCGTACCTTGGTTCTTAAAAGCCCAGGGCACTACACCCTGGCTCGGGGCACCATACCTCGACCATTCCCAAGTCCCGGGACATGTTCCCTGGCCCAAGGCTCCGTACCTTGGTTCTTAAAAGCCAAGGGCACTACACCCTGGCTCGGGGCACCATACCTCGACCATTCCCAAGTCCCGGGACATGTTCCCCGGCCCAAGGCTCCGTACCTTGGTTCTTAAAAGCCCAGGGCACTACACCCTGGCTCGAGGCACCATACCTCGACCCTTCCCAAGTCCCGAGACATGTTCCCCGGCCCAAGGCTCCGTACCTTGGTTCTTAAAAGCCCAGGGCACTACACCCTGGCTCGGGGCACCACACCTCGACCATTACCAAGTCCCGGGACATGTTCCCCGGCCCAAGGCTCCGTACCTTGGTTCTTAAAAGCCCAGGGCACTACACCCTGGCTCGGGACACGACACCTCGATCAGTCTAAATCCCGAGATATGCTCTCTTGTCCGGGTTTTCTACTTGGAATACATGCCAAGGTTTTATATTTGGGTTTCAGATTACTTACATCAGGGTTACTCGTGGAATATAAGGCATTTTATCCATTACAGGGATCAATATCCCGGATACTTATTTAAAGCTACCGGTTAATTCGCAATACTTGGAAAAATTTCTGGATATGATTGCAGAGAAGATAAGGGAAAATGAAATTTTCATTAATAAAAGCCCGAGGACCGAAAAGTTACAAGACAGGAAAAGACAAAAGAAAAATACAAATCCTAGTCTATGTCTACGTGTTCAGGCCTGGGCTACTCTTCTTGGGTCGCCTTCTTCTCCTCCTCACCATCCTTGGGAAGGGATGCAATGGCCAGACCGAAATCAGGAAAATTTTCCTTATCTTTGGGCAGGAGTCCGGCTACCTCAAATTGTTCCCGGCATTTTTCAAAACCGGTCTGAAAAAGAGGGTAGGCCTTGTCCACCACGACCTTCTTGAACTCAGGAGATTGGAGGAAGGAAGCCTGTCACTTGTCCTTATTTTATTCAGCCCGGGCCAGGGCACTCTCAGCTCTCTCAGCCCGATGCAATTGCAACTCTGCCTGTTCAGAAACGGCACGGAGATTCGATTTCGAGACAGACAGAGAGCCCTGCAGACGTTCCTCTCGGACAAGGCCTTCAGTAATATCCTCTTGGGCCTTGTCCAGGGCTGAGCGCAGCTTAGCCACTTCTTCCTTATGGGTGGCTCGAACCCGGGCTAGCTCCTCTTGCAGCCTCTCCTGAGCATCTTGAAAAGATCGGGCTCTCTTGCCAGAGATAGTGGCAGCCCCTGCAACCTCCTCAAAGGCCGAGATCAACAGGTGAGTGGCCTGTTCAAAAGCAAGGTCAAAAAGAATCAACAGTGATCAGAGTAAGAAAAGAGTATGGGGACTAACAAAAAACTTACTGATAAAAGCTTGTTCGAGCCCTCAAAAATTTTGACAGAAGCACGAGCATTCTTCAAACGAGCTTCCTAGTCAGGAGTGAGAAGCTGTTTAAAAATCTTCATCCCCTGTGCCGAAGGCCCCTCCTCAAGGATGTTTATTCGAGGAGGTTGCTCGAGGAGAGGAGGTTGTTGATTGGCCTGCTGCTCGAGCTCGAGGAGGGGAGGCTGTGGGTCAGATTGTTGGAGGGGAGGGGTGTTTGACCGGGTCACAGGAGAGGAGCTTTGACCCACTTCCCGGCTGTTCTCGGCCAAAGTATGCTCCGGGCCTGTGATAGCCTTTCGCTTCCTCTGGGTCAGAGGGACGTGGTCTTCAGGGTCTTTCTGGGATGAATCCCGGGTCATCCCTTCTTGCTGGGCCTTCGCTCGGTTCAACTCAGCTTGCCGGGCTGCCTGCTCCTCGGCCTGTTTCTTTTCTAGAGCAGCTTTCCGGGCTGCCAACTTTTTCTCTTTGGCTGCCTTTTCAGCTGCCCATTTCTTCGCAAAGGCCTCCTGCATTCTTGAGATATCTATACAAATAAAGAAAAGAAACGTCAGTACAAATTGCAAAGTATGTATAAAAGTAAAATTGATAGACAGGTCTGAAAGAGAGTATACCAGGCTGAGCACCCGAGCCAGCAACCTCGTCAATCACCCTGTCCAAAGGGTCCCCAACCCGGGTACTCAACCCATAAGCTTTCAGATTCTCATTTGAAATGAGAACAGAGGAGGAATACTTCTTGCCCTCCACCAGGTTTTGACTCAATAGGAAGGGCTCTTCAAGTTTGTAGGCTTGGGGAAGGGAGGGTTGTGTGGGAAGGGAAGAAAGGAACCCGATTAGACAAGGGAGAGGACCGGGAAGTTGAATAAAAAAGTATCATCCTTTCCACCCTTTCTGAGAGGAAGGGATGTCATCAAGGAATCGGGCATTTTGCCGGGCAGTCAGGGAAAATGCATTATCCCCGAGCCGGCAAGAAAATTAATAATGGAAAATGAGGGGGCTGATAAGAAGATTATTCATTTTAAACAAAACATAGGCCGAGGCCATGATACGGAAGGAGTTAGGGTAGAATTGATTGACAGGCACGCCAAAAAACTCGGCGACTTGAACATAAAAAAGAGGGAGGGGGAAACGAAGACCATTTCTGAGTTGGTCTTGGAAAAAGGTAGTATAGCCTGGGGGAGGGGTGTTTGCCCTATCTGAAACCCCGGGAATTAGAATGGAATAGAAAGAAGGGATAGACCCGAAAGTTCGGAGTTCCTCGATCGCCCCCGAGCGCAAAGAGCTGCTCATTGAGGAAAACCAAGGAACTCCCGGAGCCTCAGAAGAAGGATGGTCAGGAGCCCGGGCTTTACCCTTGCCCTTATCCTGTTTTGGAGCTTGGGAGGTACCCGAGGAAGTAGGTTTTGAAGAAGAGGGTTTGGATTGAAAAATTCTTGATTTTTGAGAAGTCTGAGAAATGAGGCGACGGCGAGGGGGAGATGAGGATGAGTTGGAGCGCAGCGCGGTGGACTCATCACTGGGAGAGCCTCGCGCATTGGCTCCAGAAGTAGAGGAAGTAGAATTAGACATGGTTAGAAGAGAGAACTTACGATTTTTTAAAAAGAAAAGATGGGTGGTTGCAGCGACGGAGATTCACCGAAGACAGAGGAGCTCGCGCGGAAGAGCTTCGAGGAAAAATTTTGCAAGGGCTTCGCTGAGATTTTGAATTTGCAAGTATTTTTTCCGTAATAGGAGGCCTAGTATATATAGGTGGTGGGAATAGATCTCGGCCGTTGACTTAGGTGCACGTGGACGATCAGGATGCAGCTCATAAATTGTACCAGGCAGACGAAAGGACGTATACAGTTATCGAGGCGTCAATCTTATCCATCTCGGAATATGAAACGTCTTTTGGCGGGAATTTAATGCTGATTCATGACCTCATTATAACACCACGTCAATATCTCGGGAGATTTGAGGCCCCGGCATCTTATTTTATATCCCGGGAGATTCGTGAGATTTGAGGCCCCGACACTTTATTTTAAGCACGGGGAATTTTAGGTCCCGGCATTTCAGTTGGTCATTTATTTTATTCAGATCATGATACATATATCAACTGATGAAATTAAACTTTTGGCAACAAAGGTAAACGAGAGAAGCATTTTTTATTTATTCAGAAAAGGTTTCACCGGTTACATTAAAAAACTCCTCTTCTACAAAAGCCATCCACATGGTCATCCATTTTTTTAGATTCCCAGTAGATGTCTTGTGGAAGCTAGCAGAATCGGTGATATTCATCAGAATCTTCCTCTCCTTGTGAAGTAGCAGCTGGTAGACATGTTCATCTTCGAAAATATTCACTATCTCGGCAACGCGCAGGCGTTCCCGGTACTTCTCCAGCTTTGCCACCAGACGACGCATGGTGGCTTCTCCACATTCGTAGAGAAACTGCAGTCCTTGCAGCTCCTCCCAGTAACTAAGGATCTTTTGGAAGACTTCATCTTCCATTTCAGTTTTTTGCTTCTCGAAAGGCTGCGTTCATGAACTCCTCCGCCATATCAGTAGTCTTCGAGCTACTTGAACCTGCCATTACACTTCTCGGATAATAATTTGCTAGTATGATTGAAGAATAGGTGGGTTACTATATATAGGGGAAGGAATTAATCTCCACCGTTGATCCGAATCTAATCGGACGATCAGAATGAGTCTAGGAAATTGTGCATTCAGGCGAAAAGACGTGTACGGATATCGATGAAACACGCTCATTATTGCCTCGGAATACGAACGATTTTTGGTGGTATCAATGCTAATGCATGCGTCATAATGACACCCCTTGGACTTCCCGAGAGTACTAAATGACAAATATTCAAAACCCGGGAGATGTGGGACCCCGACACCCCATCACATCTGTGGAATATTTGAAGACACCCCATCACATCTGTGGAATATTTGAAGACCCAATGCTCTTATTTACTCTGGGTTATGTTTTGACAAAATTACAGGTCTGACTGATCGGGACAACGGGTCAAGCTCTAGCCCGACTATTTTAGTGATGGGTGGTGATACCCCCATAAGGATCCGGTTCATTGGTGACCCGGGCACTATCCTCAAGAACTCGGGCACTACGTCTCTTCCCGAGAGTTTACCGAAGGAGCCTGTCTCTCGCGCAATCACCCAGACATTTTCTCCTCTGCCCGGGCTGTCATCATAGCCCGGGATCTCATATAAATACCCGGGTAATCGACTACCCGGGTTACCTCGAGAGTTGCACCGCACTCAAGTATGATTGATACAGGCAGTCTAATATGTCAGAACAACTTGGGCTTGGAGTGTCCTCGAAGCCATCAGAAGCTATAAGTATGGGCAGCCGACTTGCCATACTTAGTAGGTGGAACGAAAATCGAGGTACCTACCCCATTTTTTACTATAAATAGCAGGTATTAATGTAATTTAAACATTCTGAAATCTTTTAACTCTCAAGCATTACACATATTTTCCCTCAAATATTGCTTGTGTTCACCTGAAAAGTGTTAGAATATAATATATTATTGTTAGCTCTAAAGGGTAGATTAGTCATTTATTCTTTTTGTGTTTACCCTAGGTATATAAACATATTCTCTTTGTATTCTTTATTCAGTTTTACAATACTACGACTTGAGCTTTCCGCTCACTCTCTATTTCTTCATGGTATCAGAGCCTCCATCTCATGGATCTGTCAATCGTAGAGAAGAACTGTTAATCTCATCCACAGCTTTCGCGGACCGAACTTTTCATTCGTTCAGTTTTACAATACTAAGACTTGAGCTTTCCGCTCACTCTCTATTTTTTTGCTGTGTTCGTACAACTTTTCGTTCGTCTAGTTTCTCTTTGGTAATCGACTTCTTCTCTGCATCATGTTTTGTTTTATTCGTTCGGTTTTGTTTGGTTTTGGCATCATGGCTACTCGTAAAGACGATTCTCTTCAATCAATTAGTGTTCAATTGGATGGAAAAAATTATTCGTATTGGGGTTATGTTATGAAGAATTTCTTGCGGGGGAAATCGATGTAGGGCTACGTCACAGGTGTACGAGACAAGCCTACAGACCAGACGAACCCTGATTATGCTGTGTCATTGGATGTTTGGGAGGCAGATAATTCGAAGATTATTACGTGGATTAATAATTCTGTTGCGCACTCAATAGGTGCTCAATTGGCAAAATAGGAGACTGCTAAGGAGGTTTGGGATCATCTGGCACGCTTGTATACACAGTCTAATTTTGCCAAACAATATCAATTGGAGACAGATATTCGTGCCCTTCAGCAGAAAGATATGAGCATCCAAGAATTTTATTCTGCCATGTCGTCACTCTGGGATCAATTGGCATTAACAGAATCTGCAGAATTGCGAGCATTCTCACCTTATATTGCTCGGAGAGAAGAACAGCGCTTGGTACAGTTTTTGATGGCACTTCGGAATGATTTTGAGGGTCTGCGTGGGACGATTCTTCATCTTAACCCTCTTCCTTCTGCTGACTCGGTTGTAAGTGAATTGTTAGCTGAAGAGATTCGTCTTAAGTCTCACGTTGACAAATGAACAATCCCGATTACACCATCTGTCTTTGCAGCTCCTCAACGACCTCAAGCTTATCACCAAAACAGGTCAAATACGAAGGTTTCTCAAGATGAGTGCGCTTTTTGTAAAGAGAACGGGCACTGGAAAGCTCAATGCCCACTATTGTTGAGTAAAGGAAAAGTGCAGCCGCAACAGCAACAACAACGACCACACAACACTCAGTGGAAACCACAGCAGCAACATCAGCCATCTCAGAACACTCCATGGAAACCACAGCAGCAGCAGCAGCCATCTCGGAACACTCCATGGAAACCTGGTAATCCATCAAACCAGTGGACATATCGACCACCTCAGTCTAACAATGCAGTTGCTGCACCGTCTTTGGATCCGTATTTGTTTGAGCAGTTTCAACAGTTCCTCGCTTCACAGCCTCATGCTATGTCAGCTTCTTCACATATAGTTTTGTCATCCTCTGGCACTTCAGGTATATCTTCGTCCATCTGGGTCTTGGATTCAGGAGCATCTCATCATATGTCTCCTGATTTGTCATCTTTTGCTTCTTTGTCTCACAATTCTTCCATTGAAATTGTGACTGCTGATGGTACACCTATGCCATTAGTAGGCGTTGGTTCTCTTGTTACGTGTTGTTTATCTCTTCCCGATGTATACTATATTCTCAATCTTACACTTAATCTTGTTTCGGTCAGTCAATTATGTGAGTCTGGATACTTAGTCTACTTCTCTTCTTCAAATTGTTATGTGCAGGACCCGCGATCCCAGAGGCTGATTGGGACAGGCCGTAGACAGGGGGGACTTTATGTTTTGGATTATCTCAGAGTACCAGATGTTGCAGCATCTAGTGTGGATCTCTCTTCTTTTCGTTTGAGTCAGTCGTCTTCTGTTTTTTATTTATGGCATAATCGTCTAGGACACGTTTCCGCATCTCGTTTGAATTTTTTTAGCGTCTACAGGAGCACTAGGAACTTTGAAAATTCATGATATTTCTGATTGTGGTGGTTGTACACTGGCAAAATTTTCGGCATTACCTTTTTATAAAAGTCTATCTTTTTCTCTTACTCCTTTTGATCTTGTTCATTCAGATGTGTGGGCACCATCTCCTGTTCCCACGAAAGGGGGGTCGAGATATTATTTTTCTTTTATTGATGATTGCACTCGTTATTGTTGGATTTATCTGATGAAACATAGATCTGATTATCTTGCTATTTTCAATGATTTTAGAGCTCTTGTAAAAAATCAACATTCAGCTGTCATCAAGTGTTTTCGTTGTGATTTGGGGGGTGAATACACTTCTAATGATTTTTCGCGTTTGCTTGCTTCTGATGGTACCATACGTCAAACCTTGTGTAGAGAAACCCCTGAACAAAATGGTGTTGCCGAAAGAAAACATAGACATATTGTTGAAACAGCTCGCTCTTTCTTACTGTCTTCTAATATTCCTAGTGCATTTTGGCGTGAAGCAATTCTTACTGCTGTTCACGTGATCAATAGAATCCCAACTTCACACAATTCAGGTTTGTCACCCTTTGAAAAAATGTATGGTCATGCTCCTGATTATTCTTTATTGCGTGTTTTTGGTTGTGCCTGTTTTGTTCTCCGACCGCAGATCGAGCGCAATAAGTTGTCTCCGCGCTCTGCTCTGTGTGTTTTCCTGGGTTATGGTATTGGTCAAAAAGGGTATCGTTGCTTTGATCCAATTAGTCAAAAACTTTATGTCTCTCGTCATGTTGTGTTTCTTGAACATGTTCCATTCTTTTCTATACCTGTTAGTTCGCATAATATGACACATGCAGATCTTATATTCTTATTCGTATTGACCCTTTCACCTCCGACACCGACGAGACTTTGCCCACGACCACACTAGAGACTCCTGCTCCTCCAAATCCCCCTACAACAACCCAATCATCTCCTGGCATCGCGGATAATCCTCTATTCCGTCAGTCCACTCGGGTTTGTAAGTCTACTCGACTACCTGATTTTGCTTATTCGTGTTATTCTAGCTCTTTCGCTTCATTTGTTGCCTCTGTTCATCGTCTCTCTGAGCCTTTATCCTATAGTGAAGCTGTTGGTAATCCACTTTTGCAGAATGCTATGGCTGAGGAACTGACTGCTCTTCATCATACTCATACATGGGATTTGGTTATGTTGCCACCCGGAAAGCACACCATTGGCTCTCGTTGGGTCTACAAGATCAAGACCAAATCTGATGGATCTATTGAATGCTACAAAGCTCGTCTTGTTGCTAAAGGTTACTCTCAGAAGCATGGCATGGATTATGAGGAAACATTTGCCCCCGTTGCTAAAATGACGACAGTTCGTACTCTAATTGCTGTTGCTTCTGTTCATCGATGGAAAATCTCTCAGATGGATGTCAAGAATGCTTTCTTGAATGGTGATCTTCATGAAGAAGTTTTTATGGCTCCTCCTCCTGGTGTTGCTCACCAACCTGGTGAAGTTTGTAGACTTTGTAAGGCTCTTTATGGTCTCAAACAAGCTCCTCGTGCTTGGTTTGAGAAATTTTCTATAGTGATTACTTCGCTTGGGTTTATTCCTAGTCATCATGATTCCGCATTATTTGTCAAGTGTACTCCTGCAGGTCGTATACTTCTGTCTTTATATGTTGATGACATGATAATCACCGGTGATGATATTGATGGTATTGAGGCTTTGAAGTCTGAGTTAGCTCGCTGCTTTGCTATGAAGGATTTAGGTTTGCTATGTTACTTTCTAGGAATTGAGGTTGCCTATTCTCCAAAAGGTTATCTTTTATCTCAGTCAAAGTACATAGCAGATCTGTTTGAGCGTGCACGTCTAACTGATAACAGAATAGTTGATACTCCTCTTGAGACCAATGCTCGGTACTCTCTGTCAGATGGACCTCCTTTGCCAGATCCTACCTTATACCGTACTATTGTTGGCAGCTTGGTTTATCTCACTGTGACTCGTCCAGATATTGCGCATGCTGTTCATGTAGTAAGTCAGTTTGTCACTGCACCAACTACAGTTCATTGGGCTGCTGTTCTTCGCATTCTCAGGTAACTTCGGGGAACTCAGTTTCAAAGTCTTTTGTTTCCCTCTACTTCCTCCTTAGAGCTGCGTGCATACTCTGATGCTGATTGGGCTGGCGATCCCACGGATCGTAAGTCAACCACTGGCTTCTGTATTTTTCTTGGAGATTCTCTTATCTCTTGGAAAAGTAAGAAACAAGCTGTTATCTCTAGATCTTCTACCGAAGCCGAGTATCGTGCTATGGCTTCAACTACTTGCGAGATTGTTTGGTTACGTTGGTTGCTTGCGGATTTCGGTATTCTTCTTCGTCATCCTACTCCGTTATATTGTGATAATCAGAGTGCAATTCAGATTGCACGCAATTCAGTTTTTCATGAGATGACAAAGCACATTGAGATCGATTGTCACGTCACTCGTCATCATCTCCAGCTTGGCACCATCACGTTACCTTTCGTTCCTTCTTCTCTGCAGATAGCTGATATGTTTACCAAGGCACATTCCGCTTCGCGCTTCCGTTTTTTGTCTGACAAACTCTCCATGCTTTTAGCTGTAGCATCGTGAGTTTGAGGGGAGATGTTAGAATATAATATATTATTGTTAGCTCTCAAGGGTAGATTAGTCATTTATTCTTTTTGTGTTTACCCTAGGTATATAAACATATTCTCTTTGTATTCTTTATTCAGTTTTACAATACTACGACTTGAGTTTTCCGCTCACTCTCTATTTCTTCAAAAAGCTTGCTGACTTAAGCATCGGAGTGGCCACGCCGGACACCCCTCCGGCGCCCATTCACGAGTTACTTTCTTATTTACAGGTACTGTCCAAGCCATTATTTTCATTCAAAATTCCAAACACTATAAATTGTTGATTTGATCCGTTGAAGCTCCTTACCCGGCTCATCCATTACAGACAGATCACATCAGTGACTAATCTTCAATTGAGTATTGAACATCTAAAGTGGGAAAATTTTTGTAGTCAACCAAAAGCGGCGGTGGTTCCGATTGTGAGAAAATTCTATGCTAATTTTGGAGAAATGGAGAAATGCCCAACAATAGAGTTTTGGTGAGGGGAAAGTTAGTATCTTTTGATTCCAAAACTTGAAATGAATTGTTGGAAACATTGGCGGTGGACGAATCGGAGTTAGAAGTGTTGATCGCAAATTCAAACTATGTACTCATTCTTCGAACTTATGTTATTTGGGTTCACGTGGAAGACACATAGCTATTTTCTCAAAAAAAATTCTCAAGCTAGAACCATATTTGTGGTATGAATTTCGAGTCAAATGTATGACGCCAGTCTCCCATACCAGTTATGTATTGAAAAAAATTGTTTATATCTATGCATTGATGGAGGATATTCCTATTGATGTGGGGAAATTTCTTTTCTCACAAATACAAATATTCATCAACAATAATCACATTGCTCTTTTCTTTCCGACTATTATAAACGAGCTGTGTCTCAAGGTGGGGGTCAATTTTCAAGATGCCCAACAAGGAATTTCTCTTTGCACTTTTATTTTATTCTTTTGTTTGTGCTTTCCTTTTGTTTGCATATTTTGGTCGTTAGTTTTATTTCTTTGAGTGTCATATAGTGCAATGAGGACATTGCACGACTTTAGTATGTGGATAGAAGTAGTTTTTATTTTCGTTACTTGTGCTAGTGTCTAATTGTTTTGCGTTATGTTATTGATGGTGATATGATTGATGATTGTTGGTCAATGAAGAATATGAGTTACGACATACATGCCCATTGATTTTGACATTTCATTAGTTTAGGATACCCCTATTGTCAAAGCATGAAATTTTTATGTGAACGATGAATTTTTTGCGCACATATGTCGGAATTAGTAAATTGCATGAATGATAGTGCAATTTGAAATTTTAGTGGGGAATTTGAAAAATATGATGTGCTTGTTTAACTTGAGTACATAACTTTTGAAATGAAGCACTCACTAGTAGCATGGAATGACTTAGGAAATTTTTGTGATTATGATATGAAATTTAATTGAGCATTCCTTGAACATCTATTTACGAACACATCCTTACATCGAGCCCAGGTATGGTACCATTAGAAAAATGAACTCAAACCCATATATTCATATTCTAGAGAGTCTATATATGAAAATTTGCAATTCTGAAAAAAAGAAGGAAAAAAACTTCTTGAAAAAAGAACTTTTGAAGAAATTGAGATTTAAGGTGAGGGAGAGGCTAATAAAGGAATAAAATCATATTCCTAGGCTAAAAGGACAGGAATGTATAGAGAATAAAAACATGAGATGAAAAATCTGACCGTTTATAATGAAAATGAGCTGTGTACTCTCACCTTTTTGTTCGTTCTATATTATCCTTGGCAGCATTCATTTGAAGCAAAATGTGCACCTTATAAAGTCCTAAGAATTTGTGTTTGCTGGTGAGTAACCAGTGACTGAGGGTGTATAAGAAAAAGACTTACACTTGTAGATCGGGTGACTCGCAATTCTTGAGAATGAAGCTATTTGAAGCACATGCTACTAGAACCAACATAGCACCCACACGTTCACATCCATTGCAAAGATGTAGTGTGGAGATTTAAGGGGTGTAATAACTTATGTTATGACTTGAGTAATGAGAAATATGTCAAATAAACGTTGATGCACGAAAATTAAAGCTAGAAACTCACCTTTGAATTAGTTTGTATTTATGTTTCACCTATACTTTTGTTGTATCTTATAGCGGTTCTTGAGGACAATCAAAAAGTTAGTATGACGAGTTTTTGGTCGGTTTTCTGGAAAAACTTTCAACATATAAAACGTAGTACTTCTCGATACCTTCGATTTGACAGTAAATTCGTAATTTTCGGACAAAAGACGAGTGAGTTATGATTTTCGTGTGACTTCTCAAACTGTGATGTTTAAAAAAAAGTGTTTATCGTGTGCCGCAGGGCGACGCTCGGGTGCAAGTTTTTACCGCCCGAGCGCCAAGCGCCAAGCCTTCTAGAAAAAAATATATTTCTTGGGCAAGAATTTGTATGTGTTAGTATGTGCAATGCTATGTAACTATACTCGACGTGCAAAAGAAAATATTTTATATTTTTGAGATATGCTAATTGTCTTGTGACCAATTATGAACGGGTTTGGAAGCCGGAGAACGTGTCCGGGGACCTCTCCACCCCGGTAAAGTATGACCGAGTTTTGATCAGGATTGGAAAGTTGTAAAGTATGACAAGGGACCAATCCACCCGGTAAAGTATGATCGAAGATCTTATGTATGTGGTAGTGGACATCTCTGCCAGCCCAGTACTATGTTTTAGTCTGATCAGGCGCACTATGCTATGGGTCACTTGCTTTGAAACATATCTCTACGCAAATGATGATGATTACGTAAGTTTAAGTATGAGGAGAGGGCCACTCCTCCTCGCCCACCCCCAGATATGCAGGCGCAAATGCTTGCGGGGATGACTCAGTTCTTCACATAGTTTTCAGAGAACAAAACTGGAGTTGATACCGAGGCGAGGCCCAAGCCAGAGGTAGTGTATGAGAGGTTCAGGAGGATAAACCCAAAGGAGTTCTGGAGGACTACTGACCCGATGATAGCTGAGGGATGGATTAAGTCCATCGAGGTGATTTTCGCTTTTATGGAGCTGCGGGATGCAGACAGAGTTAGATGTACCATCTTTTTGTTGACAGGGGATGTCAGGCTGTGGTGGGAGAGCACGTCTGTGTCAGTGAATTTGCACTCTGTCTTGGGATGGTTTAAAGGAAGTCTTCTACTCCAAGTACTTCACTGAGGAAGTACGCTTCAGACTAACAAGGGAGTTTATGACCTTGTGGCAGAGAGACAGCAATGTAGCTGAATTTGTGAGGAAGTTTGAGAGGGGGTGTCACTTCGTGCCCCTGATTGCTAATGATGCTCAGGAGAAGCTGAGGTATTTCATTGATGGTTTACGGCCGATCTTGTATCGTGATGTTAGAGTTGCTGGTCCTTCTACTTATATTGTTGTCGTGTCGAGAGCCTTGGCAGCAGAGCAAAACCAGAAAGACATCGAGAATGACAGGCAGGGCAAGAAGCCCTATCAGGCGCCCTAGCAGCAGCAGCAACATCAATTCAACAGGCCTTTCTAAGGACAGCAGGGAAAGAGGTCGTTTCAAGGACCGCCGAAAGGCAAAGGTCCTATACCACAAGAGAAGGCTCCTCAGAAGCCTGAGTACCCAGTGTGCCCGAAGTGCAACCGTCAGCACATGGGACAGTGTTTATGGGGTTCTTGAAAATGCTTCAAGTACGGAGCCAGTGATCATATGTTGAGGGACTGCCCGTAGTGGAGGCAGCCAACCCAGGAGAGAGTGTTTGCCATGCATGCTGAGGAGGAGAACCCAGACACGACTCTACTGACTGGTAACCTATTTAATTCAGCACAATATTTATTTTTGGTCATGCATGCTTCGAATTTTACTTGGGAATATTAGTATGTTGTTTTCGTATTTTGGAGACTTTGGATAGAAATTTCCAACTATGCATGAGGCTAAGATTAGTATTTTGGGGTATAAGTTTATGTGTTGTGCTAACGTCCTTCAGGAAGTATTTTCATAAAGAAAGTGGCCACGAAGGTTTTGTTAGATTCCAAGGCCACCCACTATCTTATCTCAGAGACGTTCGCTAATTATTTGAATGTCAAGTCAATTAGACTCGACGTGAGCTACTCCGTGACAGTCCCATCAGGGGAGGAGTTTTCAGCTACTAGCGTGGTCAGAGATATCGATCTTGAACTACATTGCCACCTAGTTTACGCCGACCTAATTGTGTTGTCAATGCCAGAATTTGATGTTATCTTAGGGATGGAGTGGCTGATGAAGAACAGAGTTCTGATTGACTTTCAGAAAATATCAGTGTTGGTAAGACCGTTGGGCATGGAGCAATTTCTTTTTGAGCCAGACAGGTGAAGAAGTTTCCCTCGCATGATCTTTTGCATGCATGAACGGAGACTTATGCATAAACGGTGTCAGACATTCTTGGCCAGTATTATTTCAGCACTTGACGCACCACCCCGTCGATATCCGATGGGCCAGTTGTCAGAGATTTTCCTAACGTTTTCCCAGACGATGTCACAGGCCTTCCACGAGAGATAACAAGGTGGAGTTCGCCAATGACCTTGTGTCAGACACTGTGCCAATCTCTAAGGCACCGTACCGTTTGGCCCCAGCAGAGATGTTAAAGCTCAAGCAGAAAATCCAGGAGCTCCTAGACAAAGAATTCATCTGCCCTAGTTTCTCACCATGGGGTGCACCAGTGCTCTTTGTAAAGAAGAAAGATGGGAGCATGAGGTTGTGTATCGATTACCGAGAATTGAACAAGGTAACGATCAAGAACAAATACCCATTACCAAGGATCGAGAACTTATTCGATCAGTTGCAGGAAGCTACAGTGTTCTCTAAGATAAATCTACGTTCTGGGGTATCATCAACTGAAGGTAAAAGATGTAGATGTTCATAAGACAGCCTTCAGAACTTGATATAGGCATTACGAGTTCTTAGTGATGCCATTCAGACTGACGAATGCTCCAACAATTTTTATGGGCCTAATGAATCAAGTATTTCAACCCTACCTAGATCAGTTCGTCATAGTATTCATACACGATATTTTTATATACTCAAAGAGCCATGAGAAGCACATTCATCATTTGGGTACATTTTTGCAAGTCTTGCAGAGTCGCAAGTTGTTTGCAAAATTCAGTAAGTGTGAATTCTGGTTGGAGAAAGTAGCATTTTTGTGACATATAATATCTAGCAGTGGCATTGAGGTAGATCTAGCTAAAGTGGCCGCAGTAAAAGAATGGGTTGAGCCGAAGAACGCGTAAGAGATCCGTAGTTTCCTAGGCTTGGCAGGATACTACAGGAAATTTATTCAGGGGTTTTTCTCGATTGCAGTGCCACTCACTTCATTGACTAAGAAAAATGCTAAATTTGTATAGAGTGATGAATTTCAGAAGAGTTTCGATACTTTGAAGCAAGCTCTTATTACAGCATCGGTTTTAGCCATGCCATCAGGGCAGGGCAATTTTCTGTTGTACATCGATGCATCTAAGCTCAGTTTAGGCGCATTATTGATGAGGCATGGTCAGGTTATAGCTTATGCCTCCAGACAGTTGAAGGTGCATGAGAAGAATCACCCGACTCATGATCTCGAGTTAGTTGCCGTTGTCTTTGCGTTGAAGATATGGAGACATTATTTGTACGGCGAGAAATTTCAGATATTCACTAATCACAAGAGTTTCAAGTACTTCTTCACGCAGAAAGAATTGAATATGAAACAAAGACGGTGGTTGGAGTTGGTAAAAGACTACGATTGTAAAATCAGCTACCATCCATGGAAAGCTAATGTTGTGGCAGATGCTTTGAGCAGGAAAGTAGCAGTCGTAGCACAGCTATCAGCGCAGAGATCTCTTCAGTCAGAGACTCAGAGGTTTGGCTTAGAAGTTTATCCTTAGGGCATAGCTCCCAAGTTGTCTAATCTGACAGTTCAATCTTCTTTGCTAGACCGAATCCTTAGAGGTCAGCCTTCAGAAGATCAGCTACAGAAATGGAGACTGAAGGATGAAGCCAAGGGCAGTGTACTCTACATAGTGTCTAATGGTATTGTTAGGTACAGAGGAAGGATGTGGGTGCCTAGTGTAAATTCGATCAGAGAGGATATTTTGACATAGGCACATACATCTCCGTATTTCATCCATCCAGAAGGTACCAAATTGTACAAGGACTTACAGATATTGTATTGGTGTCCAGAGATGAAGCGGGACATTCTCGATTTGTATCAGAGTATCTTACTTGCCAGCAAGTGAAAGCAGAGCATCAGAGGCTTGCAGGTATGCTTAAGCCACTCCCTATTCCCGAGTGAAAATGGGAGAATATCATCATAGATTCCATTGTTAGATTGCCGAAGTCAATCAGAGGATCTAATGCCATTTGGGTTATAGTGGATCGACTTATTAAATCGGCACACTTCTTACCGGTGAAGACGACTTTCTCCATGACTCAGTATGCAGAGCTCTATATCCAGGAGATAGTCTGATTGCACGGGATCCCAGTTTCTATTGTGTCTGACAGAGTCCCGAGGTTCACGTCGTCTTTTTGGAATACTTTGCATTCAGCTATGGGGACGAAGTTGCTATTCAGTACGGCATTCCACCCTCAGACAGATGGCCAGTCTGAGAGAGTGATTCAGATATTGGAAGATTTGCTGCGAGCTTGTGTGATCAATTTCTATGGGAATCTGGAATCGAAGCTTCCTCTAGTGGAGTTTACCTACAATAACAGTTTTCAATCATCAATAAGTATGGCTCCCTACGAAGCACTGTATGAAAGGAACTGCAGATCGCCGATTCATTGGGATGAAGTCGGTGAGAGATCAGAACATGGTCCAGAGATTGTTCAGCAGACTACAGATGTGGTGGTCAAGATCAGAGACAGGATGAAGACCGCCCAGAGTCGTCAAAAAGAGTTATGCTGACAAGAGGAGAAGGGGTCTCGAATTCGCCGTAGAAGATCATGTATTCGTGAAGATAGCACCTATGAAGGGTGTTATGAGATTTGGGAAGAGAGGCAAGTTGAGTCCGAGATTCATTGGGCCATTCGAAATTCTTGACAGGGTTGGGACACTTGCTTATCGTGTAGCTTTACCGTCAAATCTAGTTGGAGTGCACAATGTGTTCCACGTCTCGATGATGAGGAAGTATATGGAAAATCCTTCATATGTTTTGAGCTATGAGCCGTTGCAGCTTGCTCCAGATCTGTCATATGAGGAAACACCTGCCCGAATTCTAGACAGACAGGAGCGGAGACTTCGGAACAAAGTAACCAAGTTGGTTAAAGTCCAGTGGCTAAATCAATCAGTGGAGGAGGCCACTTGGGAGGCCGAAGAAGATATGAGAAGTCGCTACTGGACTTGTTTGGTAAGATTTAATTTCGAGGACGAAATTTACTTAAGTGGGAGAGAAATTGTAGATCCCAAAATCAGTACACGTAAAACCCATGCATTTATTAAATTTTTTAAATTACTTATTTAATTTTAAAATGCTTTTAACGATTATGATTTATGATTTGCATCATTTTAAATTATTACATGTTTATTTGATGCACGTTAAAATGTTTTTTTGAGTTTTATGTTTCAGGCGAATATTCGATGCGGGATCGGAAAAGAGACCGATGACGTTTTAGACGATTCATGAAAATGTGATATTTTATTTCAAGTCTAGAAAATTGTTATTTCAAATGATTATGAAATTTTAAGCCTTTTAAAACCTAATTTAATTCATTATGTGAGTTTAAGATTTAATGATTTTCTAAAATACTAATTTGGTTAGTTAAGAAATTTTTTTAAATCTTGAAAGTTTAGCATGTGTATTTTATTTAAATTAGAGTTGTTAATTAGTTATTAGTATTTTTAATTAATCTAATTATCCCCTAATTATCTCCCTAACCTCTACACACACAGTCTTACGCCACACACACACACTCAGCACACACTCACACACACATTTTTGTGTTCTTTCTTTTGATAAGAAAACCTAGGGTTCTTGAATTCTAGCAGCAGCCACCCCTTCCTTGCAAAATTTCTGGAGATTTACGTTGGTTTTTCGAACAAGAATTGTGTAGCAAGCGTCTCCCGATCATCTCCCGTAATCCACCGCGTCGGTATTCGTTATCTTCAAGTGTTTAGACGCAAAGGCATGCATATTATTTCATTTTTTTGCATCGATCTTGTCGTAATAAATATTTTGATTCATATTGTGTGCAAAAATTGGTTACGTTATGCAAAGTTTGAGAAAAAATGGTTGAAACGATTTTGAACAAGTTTTTAGATCTCAAAAACCGAGTTTGCTATCATTTTGAATGCTGCGAATTTTTGGTCAGTTTTCTGGATAAACTTTCAAGTAGTACTTTTCGATACCTTCGATTTGACAATAAATTCGTAATTTTCGGACAAGAGACGAGTGAGTTATGATCATTTTCGTGCGACTGCTCAAACTGTGATGTTTTAAAAAAATGTTTTTCGTGTGCCGCAGGGCGGCGGTCGGGCGTGAGTTTTTACCGCCCGATCGCCAAGCCTTCTGGGGAAAAAAATAAAATTCTTGGTCAGGCTTTTGTATGTGAGTATGTGCAACGCTATGTAAGTACACTCGACGTGCCAAAAAAAATATTTTATGTTTTTTAGGTATGCTAATTGTCTTGTGACCAATTATGAACGAGTTTGGAAACCGGAGAACGTTTTCTGGGACGTCTCCAACCCGATAAAGTATGATCGGGTTTTGATCAGGATTGGAAAGCGGTAAATTATGACCAGAGACCAATATATCCGCTAAAGTATGACTGGAGATCTTATGTATGTGGTAGTGGACATCCCTGTCAACCCAGTACTGTGGTTTAGTCTGATCAGGCGCACTATGCTATGGGTCACTTGCTTTGAAACATATCTCTACGCAAAATGATGATGATTACGTAAGTTTTAGTTTGTACGATGCAAGCACGTTTATGAAAATGTTTATAAAATGATTGCACGTCTATGCTTATGTAAGTACGTTCAGTGTTTAAGTATGTATGGACTACTTTAAAATGCATGTGATTTTATTATGTACTACTTGTTATTCTCAGTTTATCTATGTACTAGACTTGATCAATGCAGGTGATGACGAGTTTGAAGAGACGAGAGGTCGGGATCAGTGAGTTGGCTCGGACTGTGCGGAGGCCTAACCCCCGAGGATCGCTTCAGTTCAAGAGTTTTATGCATGATAAAATTGTTTACTCTGATTTTTATTGAAATTAGTTTATGTTGTTTAAACAAGTACTCATTGTAAGTTTGTTTACATTTCAAATATTTGTTCAAGCATTTTATTTTTATGACATTTTAGAAGAAAATTACTTATTTAAGAAAAATTTTTACTTTCCGCAAATTTTAAGTATGTTTAAAAATACGGTACGTTACAATTGTCGACACTATTTCTTTCCTTCTTTGGTAGATTATTGGACACAATTAGATGAAAGCGGCCTAATACTCAAAATATTGGATGAAATTATCACTTTTCAGCGGTCACAAGCAAAAGAAGTAGAGATAAAAGCGCCTGGAGTCAAGAAGGCAAGCGAAAAACTTGGGATTTTCATACATCGTTTTCTTTCTTCTTCATTTCTTTTAGTATTCGTAGTTTAAAAACATTGTTTTGATAATTTGATGGTGTCGTTTAGTAGCTAACTTTTTGTATTTGTTGGGATTTAAGAGAACCCTACCCTCAATGTGTTGTTTTAGTTAATTTAATCTTCGACTTCACGTTAACTTCTTTAATATTATATATTGTGAATGAATTTGAAAAAATAGTTTGCAATATGAACGAATGGCATAATTCATTGATTTATGATTTGCATAAATACATGAAATTGAATACACGTTGATAATGATAGTAAAATAAGTTGAAAGCAAAGAGATTCCATAATCGTGCTTGCAAGCTTGATAGAGTGTCAATAATTTTTGAAATCATGTCTGAAACACGAGTAATTGTCGAGATTAATTAATTGACATAAACGAGGGGTAGATGAACTAAAATTTACAACAAATTCCATTCCATTTTACTTTGAATGCAATTTAGACTTAAAAATTTCAAAATATCTTTTATAATTTACTAAAGATCAATTTTTGAAAATAATAATGGTATGATTTTATGTGGAACAATCCTGTATTTAATACATTATACTATAACTGATCTGAGCACTTGCAATTTATTCGAACATAAAATATTAAATTTTATTAGGGATTTTTAGTGAAAAAAAACTAGATCAATGATCAATACTTTAATTAGATTGTATTTTTTAAAACCGTATTTGACATCATGTGTGATCGTATCCCTTCTCGTTTTAACTATTTTTTATGGCCAAAATTATTTATTTTTGATGCACTAAAACATACTAGTACAATTTAATTCGTTTTAAAAATTTCAAGTTTTAGTCTTCCTTGCTAGATCTCCATGATGACAATAGGCCATCCTTTTTCATAAAACATTCGACCTACATAGATAATAAAAAAAAAGTACGACAAAAGTATTTCTCCGATGTCAAATACTTATCTTGCATTCAAATCTAACTTACCTTCCCCATGCCACTCGCTTTGCATCGATGTGTCTCCATTTTCGGTTTCGTCATCATTCAAGAAGTCCTCGGATGGCTCCTTATCATCTTCATTGATCATGTCGTCCTGATCCTGCCCACCACCAATGTCAGGGCCGAGTGATGAGATATTACCACCTCGACTGCCAATAGTACTTGCGCGAATTGGGGGTCGTGCCATCATCTCAGCATGAGCCTGCGATTCTGCACGAGCTTGCTCCATTTGAACCATGGCAGCCATTCGCATATTGGCCTCGTGAGTTTCTCGACTGACTTTTTGTCTAGAATCCATTTTGGCCTTCAATTCGAATAATGCTTGCTTCTCTTCATTCAAAAGAAATTGTTCCATCATCAACTTCTCCTCAGTTCGAAACTCCCCAAGACCACGCTTACGGTAAATCATGTTGAATGCAAGGACTTGTTTCTCAAATGTGGTGGTGAACTCCGCAACTTTGGCAGCGATATTATGGTCCCATTGCTGAGAACGGGAAAGTACTTGACCGGTACTGTCTGAATCTAGTATCTTGTCATCTTCCTCTGCTTCATAGTCAGCCACCACATGGTATGGTAATAGCCTACATCGTATTCAAGAGAAGAGAAGTTATAAAAAGAAGCTGCAACCAGCACCCTACAACAGAAAGTATCAACTCCTAATTCAAGATATTGCAGTCAGTTCAAAAAAATTCCATCTAGAGAATTTCAACAGTTCTAAATGCACAGCAAACGTACTCCTCACTATATCGAGGAACGGTAACCGAACACATAAAAACTATGTCGGACAGTTCTATTCCACGGAAGACCTTTTTTCCTTGAGAAATCGAGATGATGCAACTGATGTGTTCAATTATCATTAAAAAAAGAGTTTGTCCCTGTCAGACAAAACTCCTGAGAAATCCACCTGGTTTTTACTGCTTTTTATAACTAGGCCAAGTCACAAAATTTAGCAAGGTTCAGCTAATCATATAAACAATATACTTTGTTTGTAAAGGCAGCAATAGAATAGAGACTTAGGCAAGTTCAGTCCATAGGCCAGATGATACAGAAAAAGACGAAAGGCACTGTGGATATCGGCTCTAGGTCATAAAAAAATTTATGAATCAAAGGGAACTTCTCATTGTTGTATGGTATACCATAGCTTAGCTTCCCATAATCTGCTTCAAGTCAAGTAAATAGTTGACTCGCACTAGAAAATTTATGAATGTGAAGATAGAGAAGGTAGGGGCAACTGCTCCACTTGCCACTAACTCACTGAAAACAATCAAGCTCGAGTCAAGCTTTTAAAATTTTTATACTAATATCTAGACTTAAAAATTTTCAATCTTGAGCTAGCTACTCATCGAGTAAATTGATTATCATTATAATTCACTATCAAGTGCGAATAAGCATATCAAACAAAGTATTTTGAAAAGAAGATTGGATCGAATTTTTAAGGACAAAGTCGAATACACATGAAAACTAATTTAGTTGATAGTAAAATATATAATGTTGAATCAATATCGATCATACACCATATATTGAACATAAAAATAAAGAAAAAAAGCTCGCAATCCGACTTATGAACTTTGAAAGATTATGTAAAAGGTCAAGCATGGCCATAAACAAGTTGAGTCCAACTCCTCATGACTGGCATGTCTCAGCAGACGCCTAATTCCCAGCCATTTTACACGAGCAAAAGGCTTATGAACAAAGCTAGAACACATCATTGATCCTTAAGCAAGGAGTTAATTTTCATTTCTATTTTATTTTCACTTGTATTTTTAACATTTCCGTTTTTGCCTCCACACAGAAACTTAATCGGGACTGCCAGCAGTAAATGACGAAATTAAAATCAGAACAATCAAATTCCTAGGACAGTAATACGATCGGGTCACATAAGAGGACGAGTTGTTCAAAACCAAAAATGGCACTTAAAAATTGAAGCGCACAACAGCAAAACCACGTAGAATCGAAATACCAGTGACATTGTTTATCAACACAGGCAAGAGAATTCATATACGAAATCGTAAAACCAATTTTAGAAGGGGAAACAGAAGAGAACCTGTGGCACGCGTCCTCGAGGGATGAGAAAGGCCGGCTGTAATCGGGATGACAGACTCGCCAGGCGTCCTGATAAGACAGTTGCAGAGATGCCTTGAAATGCTGGGGTGTGTTAGAATTAGCAGATGCAGCAGCAGCAGCAGCATTCGCGTTAGGGTTAGGGTTAGGGATAGGGTTAGGGTTAGGGGTCGGATGATTAGGGATCTGTGGAGGTGGACGTTGGTGAAGCACAGCCTGCTGCGGGCGGAGATGGGCGTCGATATTGGAGGGAAAGCGAGCGACGGCTTCGTTCCGCCGCTGGATCTGCTGCAGCAGAAGCTGCTGCTGCTGGTGCTGGTGCTGTTGCTGTTGCTGTTGCTGCTGGTGCTGGTGCTGTTGCTGCTGTTGCTGCATCAAAAGCTTCCCCTCTTCCATTTTGTTGCTTCTTCGATTGGAGTTTGACGATGTTGGGGTGATATATTCAAAATTTCCTCTTTTTGCATATTAATTAATTATGGATTTCTTAAAATATTATATTAATTTTATTTATATTATTTGTACTCGTTTTATAACCTTTGAGCCAACAAGTCTTTTCATGGATTAAAATCGATACAAAATATTACAAATATGATATTAATATATGATGTTTGAATACAAATTATTTTGGATCTGATTAAAGAATAAGATTTTGAATATAAAACTAGAACGCCTTTATTAATATCTACAATTATTATACATGTTTAAGTGCAAAACAATTAACAATTTTTCTCTAATTTAAGAAGCTTTTTAGGTGCAAAAAATATTAAATCACCATATTATTTTATGTTATCAATTGATTCAAATTAGATATAAAATCATGATTTACACTTTTACAGAGATGAAATATAAAACACATATAGGTCAAAGATTTTTACACACCGAACTACTATATATTATAGGGTGTCAATCGGGTCGGGTTTCGGGTCAACCCGCGCAATTTTATTTTATTTTTTCAACCCGAACCCAACCCAAACCGAAAGCAACCCGAAAACCCCCAACCCGAACACGAACTCGTCTACCCCACTCAACCCGTCTAACCCGCCTAACCCGAATTTTATTTTTTTAAAAAAAAATTAATGAAAAAATTCGAAAAATTAAAAAATAATAATAATATTTTAATTTAAACACAAAATAACCGATTTAAATTTGAAAGTCTAATTGTAGAAAATTAAAAGTATATTTACTAAATCAAATAAACAAATGTTAAAAAAATAAAAAAACATACAAAATAAATATTAAATGATGAAAATTTATCATATAAATATACAATAAATTTTGTTCAAACATACAATATATAAAAATATAGGTAATATTTTCAAAAAAAATCGACCCAACCCGAAATCAGTCTAACCTGGTACTAACCCGAACCCACCCAAACCGAATCCGAAAAACCCCAACCCGAACCTGATTTTTTTCGTGTTGGGTCGTGTCGGATTGACGGGTCGTGTTGCATTTTGTCATCCCTAATATATTCAATGTTTAGTACTTATTTTTCACCTCAAAGAAGATACGTGGGCCCAAAGAGTGTATAAAAATTTTCTTGTGAATCAAGGTATATAACATCACGAAAAATTGAAGGTTCACGTGAATTACATACATGCAAGTTATCAAATTTCTTATGTGTTTTAAAATATATCAATTAAATGTGGTAGACATGTTTTCATGTTTAAAATATGATTTTCTACTTGAATGCATAAAATTGTGTTTTAAAGGTTATTAAAGATGCGATCGAGGAACGGAGACCGGTGACATATAAAGGAAAATATTTTTATTAAATGATTTTTTAAATTATTTAATATATGGTATATTTTAAATGGTGTTTTTGAAAATGGAAATTTTTAAGGTGTTTTGACGCGCTTAGTCGTATTTTAAACCGGTATTCAATTTTTGATGAAAATAGAGACTTTTTAAAAACTCGGCTAATATTTTCAGAAGTTTTCCTAAACAAAATATTTTAAATATTATCTAATGGGCTTAATGAGCCTAGGGATGACAATGGTACGAGGCGGGGGCGGGTTTGCCATCCCCATCCCCGTCCCCGAATTCCATCCCCACCCCCATACCCGCCCCGATCCCCGTTTTTTCGGGTTCGAGGAATCGCCAAACCCGAAACTTCGGGGATCAATTTCTCATCCCCATCCTCTTTCCCGCTTCAAAAATATTAATATGAGAAGACGACGTCGGATTCGAAAATTTTCTCCAACATAAATTTATTATTATCTATTATTATTAGTGATAATATTAATATTAATATTAATATTAATATCAATATTAATAATAATAATATTATTATTATTTTAAAAAATAATAATATTATTATATTATTAATACTAATAATACTATTATTTTATTATTGATATTATTTTCGGGACGGATTCGGGGATGGGGATTATAATCCCATACCCGTCCCGAACTGTATCGGGGATTTAAAAAAATCCCTGAACCCGAACCCGAAAAAATCGGGGATCCTCATCCCCGTTTCGGGTATTACCCGCGGGGCTCGAAACCCGTGGGGAAAGTTGTCATCCCTAAATGAGCCTAATATACTAGGTTAATGGGTTTAAGCTTGCATCATGTGTTTTATATCAAATAATCAAGCTTCCAAGCTCTTTTATTTCCTTCAAACTATAGGCTCATCACCTAGGATTACTAGGAATCTTCATCAACACACACTACATGAAAATTTGGAAGAAATTCACGCAAGTTTGAAGAAAAATTCAGCAAGCTTCTTCCTCCGTTTCTTTGTCAATGTTCCTACATCGCAAGTTGTTTTTCGTGCGTGACATACGCAAAGGCACGCCTTAATCTTCCTTCACTCATCTTTCACACCATATTATATGTTTTGTTACATGATTACATGAAAAACATGATACACTTCTTTTATTTTCGTTTTTATGGCATAAACATGATAAAACTAGATTTTTGATCTTTTAAAACTCTTGCTTATGATGCACAAAGGGGCTGTAATGGTAGGGTTACTAGGTGAGACGTTTTTCCATGTGTTTTAAGGGTCATGAGATGCATGTTTAAGGGCTTGAAAGGTTAGGGTAAGAGGATGAACGAAAATATTGGATTCTACAGTCCTAGGGTTTTTGACTTGAGGTTCCTTGAAGGGGGCGGCTCGGTCGTGGTTAAGGGTTGTGTCCAGGGGTCATAAGGGGCCGCACGGTGGTCCTAGTTGGCTGGAAGGGAGGCTGGTGCAAGGAGGAGAGGCCGTATGGTTCAAGGGAGGTCGCGCGCATGGCAGGGGACGGCTTGGTGGCTGTGGCATGCTAGCTGTTGTAGGATCGTTCCAGTAGGGTCTCTAGGGTGTGGTCAAGGTCTTAGGATGTCAATTAGGGTCTGGACCGAGTGGTTAAGGGCTAGAGTCGAAGGTTGCATGGGATGGTCAAGTTAAGGTTTGAAACTAGAATGGTTGAATTTTCACTAGTGGTTTAGGCTTGTTCAAAGGTTGGAATTGGTATGATTTGGGTTGAATATGGTATGATTATGTGGGAATAAGTTATGGTTCAAGTTTGATAAGATTTGGTTAAGTTTCGAGTCCATTCGGGTTAAAACTGAGATGTACGTCTAAGTTTAAATACAAATTAAAAAATTAGTCGAGGAACTTAAGTTTATGTCTAAAAAATATTTATGGGTATATTTTAAGGTGTCGTGATAAGTTTGGAATGATTTGAATCGCCGTTTTAATGTCTAAGGATAAATTACGAAAATTAGGGTTTCAAGGGCAAAATGACCGTCATTTTGCATCTAGAAAATGTTAGATGTCCTAGAAGTGCTCTAAATGCTGCAATAAATGTTAAAATATTTATTTCAAATGTTTATGGATTTTTTTTATGAAACGTTAGTGCTAAAAGACATGTTGCATGCTTGGTTTAAAAAATGATTTATATGTTCATGAATTTTATAAATGATGGAAATATGAAAAATTGAAGAGGTGAATTGATTGTGACTAATACGATGATATGTAAGGCCAAGACTCATTTGACGGGTGAGAGTGTCGATGATGTCCCCGTTGTCCGGTACCGTGGTAATACGTAGATGGATCCATCGACCTACAACTAATACGAAAATCACAATCGAGGACCTGAATTCAATAAAAAGATAAACGTATACGTATATGATGAAAAGAAAAAAGTATATGATGAAAGAAAAATGATTAAAGTTCATGAAAAGCTATTTTATTAAAAGTATTTCACTGTTGCATGTGGATGTATATGTATTACTTGCTATCATGGTAAAGGTTTGCTCAGTTAATAGTGATATGATCGATTGGTAGATGAAAGTGTGTTTAGAAGGGGAGGGGGGTTGAATAAAACACTCAACAATTATAACACATTTTCAAATAATGAGTCAGTTTAGTGATAAACTTAAACTCGGGAATCTTGTTATGTCAATATCAATTAGTTAAATTATGAAAGTGCAGAAATAAACTGACTGACAGATAGAATATATGTAAGGACCGTGTATCGTATTATCGTAAATCCTATGTTGATTATCGATAATTCATGAAATTGTCATGTGATTATGTATATGAGGTATATCATGACAATGAAAGTGAGAAAATAAGTGTTGATAATGAAATATTGTATTAGATATTGATTAATTAACAGAATTGAAGTTGTAAGAGCTCGAGTGGAGAAGCCGGACGCCAATACAATACAAAACCAATATTTTGGATAGAACATCTGGCGCCCGAGCGGTAGAAAATAACCGCCCGAGCGCCAGTGTACCAAAAGTTGGGTAATTGTACAGAACGTGTGGCGCCCGAGCGGTAGTTTTTGACCGCCCGAGCGCGGTGCAATTGACACTCGGGGACAGAATGTCTCGCGCTCGGGCGCGAGAATTCTACCGCCCGAGCGCGATAACGGTGGAGATAAGAATAAGTTTTTCTTCTTTCCTTCTTCACTTTCCTTTTCAGCAACTTCGAGAGAAAAGTTGGAAATTCAATTTCTTTCGTCCGAATCGACTTCGAAACGTTGTCCAAACGCGAAACAAATTATATATTCGGAATCATCGCGTCGAGAGCTTCCTTTAAAGGTAAGTTTCTTCTAGTTTCAGCAGCTCTAAGTATTAAAGTGCGGGAATAGCATGTATTTGAAGTCGAAATTCTTATATGTGGTAGAATAACCGACAAAAAACTCGTATTCGAAGTCGGAATTGAATTATATTATGATTTCGATTTGATATGAATTTTTAAAGTTTCAAAAGATATTTGGTACTTATATTGTCGATTTTGAATGATGTTATTGATTGAAATGAGTATGTTATTGATGTAGATAAATTATTATACTGATATCTTCAAGCTACATCGACTGGAACGAAGAATTGAGGTATGTTGCGACCAGGTAACATACGACATGTATCTGTATTATATGATATATGTTTGATTGAATTGATTGGAAATATGTGTCTATATGCCTTATGTGATGACTTGATGTGGCATACATGACATTGTGATTGGAATATCGATGTATAAAATAAATATTTTGTTAACACACATCGTTTGATGCATACATCGATACATGACATGCACGTTGAGCTATGATCATTGAATACCCTGATATGATTTGATTGGATTCTGAGGTTTGTGAACACAATGCTATGTTTGGTATTATATGACCCTTAAAGCATAGTCATTTGTGGCCCCGACGATTGATTGAGATTTGGGATTTGATGGCGCTTTGTCGACGATATCATACGAGTATCCCTAATTGAGGTCGGTGTGCCAGCTCGAGCATTGATTGGATAGCGATTCGTTTGATTATGACATGTGCTCAGTGGATGGGCACTTGACCTGATACCTCCATGACATACATGCATTGCATATCATATATCATCGTTTAGATATCTGTTGTATATATGATGGTTGTTCCATACGGAGCTTTGCTCACCCCCAAGGGGGGGCTGTTGTTGTCTTTGCGTGTGGACAATGGCAGGTACTCCAGGATATCAGGAGGCCGGAGATGGTACTTCTGGAGGGAGTCATAGTTTGAGCTGAGGTTTTATGTTTTGTTCCCAGTATATATATATATGTATCTATATACCGGGGCATGTCCCGAGGATATGAGTTGTTTGTATGTGATTTGGATCTGATTACGTGTGGGCATGTTTATGATGTGAGATGAAATACTATTTTTAGTATTCAAATAAAATATTTTGGGCTCATTGTAAAGAAAATATAAACTCGTTTTCCGCTGTAATTAGTTAACCCTAATCAGATTATGTTGTAATAACGATTAGGAGCTAAGGGCCCCACAATATAACTGAAATTTAAAGACTCAAGATTTATGGATGTTCGGGAATTTCAATCACTCCTACGTCACCCCTTCTATCTATAAAATATGATATTCACTAAAAGACTTTGATCAATACAAGACTTATACAGACACCCCCCCCTTCAGTTTTGGATTTAACAATGTCAAACTGAAACTCTTAGTTTAAATACAGTTTATCAGTTCTCAACTGATTTGAAACTACTTAGCACAACTTGTGAGGCTCGGGGCCGAAGAGGGCGGGGGGTGATCGCCGGTGCCATGAGGTGGCACGGACAATGAGCGGCTCCTGGCAGGCTTCTAGGTGGAGGGAACATGAATGAACCGTTCTTACACCGGAAGGAGAGGGATTCCGAGACTGTTCAATGTAATGGACTGTACAGTTGAAGAGGGCTTAAAAGATTTGATATGTACTACTTATATCACGAAGGTGCATCTTCTTTTCGGTAGCTCATCACATAAGAACTCCAAAGTTAAGCGTGCTTGACTTGGGGCAATTTTGGGATGGGTGACCTCTTGGTAAGTTTTCCAGGGTGCGTGTGAGTGAGGACATAAGCACCCTGGAAAGACCCGTCTTGATACAGTGAAGACAGTCGTCAAATCTGGGATGTTACAGTTGGTATCAGAGCCGACCTCTCCGAGTACGGTGTGGTTCGGGGACGAACCAAGCGGAAGCTGGTGGGCATGTGAGGCCCGGGGCCGAAGAGGGCGGGGGGTGATCGCCAGTGCCATGAGGTGGCACGGACAATGAGCGGCTCCTGGCAGGCTTTTAGGTGGAGGGAACATGGATGAACCGTTCTTACACCGGAAAGAGAGGGATTCCGAGACTGTTCAATATAATGGACTGTACAGTTGAAGATGACTTAAAAGATTTGATATGTACTACTCATATCACGAAGGTGCATCTTCTTTTCGGTAGCTCATCACATAAGAACTCCAAAGTTAAGCGTGCTAGACTTGAGACAATTTTGGGATGGGTGACCTCCTGGTAAGTTTCCCAGGGTGCGTGTGATTGAGGACATAAGCACGCTGGAAAGACCCGTTTTGATACAGTGAGGACAGTCGTCAAATCTGGGATGTTACACAATTGATCTCTTTAAGATCGAATAATACAACGATATTGTTTATGCTTGTAAGCTCAATGTATAGCTTTTGAATGTTATGAATATATATGCTAAGTGTGAGCTTTTGAAATATTTGAGTATGAACAGAAAGCTTAGTGAGAATTTCAAAAGAATAGAAACTTGGTTCTATGTGTCACTTGTTTTCTTAGTTGCTCTTCATGGCTATTTGTAGTATTTGCTTCTAACGGTAACAATGAATGTGTTTGAATCTTTCTATCTGTTATTTACCACGTCAATATTCTTCTGACAGTCGTAGATTGTATCATTGCTGATATGCAACGTTCCCACTATATGTTACAGTATGCTTTTGTACAGTTGTCGGTTGATAGTTACATTCATTAACTGATGACGTGTCAAACTCTCAGTTTGACAGAGCCGATGGAACTAGCTGATAGCTCACAATTGATTGCAGTAAGACTGATCAGTTCCACCTGATCATCCAGTCGACTACACATTTCAGTTAGCTTAGTTCAGTTGTCTTGTCTGCGCACTAATATTCAGTTAGGCAACTAATATATTTTGCATATATTTTGGATCAGTTCTATTCAGTCTTCTTGATCAGTTAGTTCAATCTTTAATCGCTATATTTGTCAAACTTCCAAAATTAAGTTTCCAACAAATAGACTCACTTGGTGTGATTGATGCAGGTGAGCATTATGTTGATATTTATCGAGGATTTGACGGTTTAACTAGCTGGACTGAAGGTGCACACAACCCGAAGACCGTCGCTAGTTTTCCGCAAAAATTATGTTTAAAATTTAAGCTACTTTAAAGAATTTATGACTTATTGTGCTTTTGAGAGATTTTTAAGAGGATGTTCGAGTTAAGTTTATATTTGAAATAATGTTAGCTTAGGGTTGGTTGACGTTTACTAATTTATGTTTTAAATGCGTTCTTTTGTATTTTCAAATAATAGTTGATTGGTTTATTTTAAATGGTGCAAATGTACTTTAAACTACATTTATGTACACTTTCGGCCGAATGCTTAAGTGGAAAATAAATAAATACAATTTTCTAATATATTTTAAAGAAAGACAAGTAGTGTGCATTTCACAAGGAGTACATAAACATTTTTTCTGACAATGACTGACCCTTAGGTTATCTAACTTATCTTTGACATTTGCTTTATGATAATTGTAAGTCTCTTATAGAACATTCCCACATATTTATTTGCGCGAAACAGGTTGATTTGATTTATATTTGGAGTGAAAAGTAATACTTTTTTAGCACAAAAACTATATTTTTTCATGGATGAGATCAATAGGAGATTCGACTCACAAAATTAATCCGTCAGAGAGTCTAATATGAGTTTTTGTGTTATAATATATAAATAATGTTATAATATAAGATGTACATATATAAGTTATAAATAATTTTATAACAAAAACATATTGGTATATATATATATATATATGATAGGGGATCGGTTACGGTGACCGGAAGCGCAACGGAAGTTAAAAATTTTGATTTTTCATGAAATAATTTTCGGCCACCTCATGATATTGTATAGCAAATACAATAAAACACCAAAAATCATACATAGGGTGTTTTAGAATTTACCTATCAATCTCAAGAGATTAATGAATGGCACCAACCAAGTTGTAAACAACTTGGCTCTTCAAGGATGACAAGTCTACAAGCTCTCCTTCCTTCAAAAATTAGGTCCACCACTTGCTAGGTTAATCCCCTCTTAATTTGCACTAGAAAATTAAGAGGATTTTTCAAAGAGAAGTGAGTGTTTTCAACAATTGAAGAACACAAAAAAATGAGAGAAAAAGTTGCAAAATTTCGGCCAAGTAGTATGTTGAATGAGGGAGGATGACTTGTCTTGGTAGTGCAAAAAGTTGATCCAAAAAAGTTGCATGCCATGCAATATTTTAATCAAAAGTATTCACACCCCTTCACCTCCCAAGCATGCAAAACCTAGTGTGCTTGTAACATTTACAAAGCCCATGGACTATTTAAATTTGTCTCAAACATATTTGAGCCCATTTATAGTTTACTTGATTTTATTCAAGCCTATTAGTTAAATAATTATTTCCAATTGGGCTCTACAAGGCCCAATGGTGTTTAATTAATTCAACACTTGAATTAATTTAATTATTTGGACTCTACTAGGCCCACTAGTGTTAAATTAATTCAACACTTGAATTAATTTAATTTAGTCCATAATAATGTTTATGAAAATCACAATTTTCAAGTATATTATTCACTTGGCCTATTTTTAATTTAGGAACACATTCATAAATTAAAAATTACATTTCTCTCGTAGAAGTCATACTTCTATTTTTCTCTACGCTTATAAACTCATTTATAAGCCGTTCAACACATTGAACTATTTTTACTTCTCAACGGGATCTAGAAAGCTAGTACCTGTGTGGCCCTCAATGGTTCATTGATACAACCAGCCGTGGGTTCACATCTCCATGTGATTCGGACTAAACATGTCCTTATATGAGCATACCCCAATTGCTCCATTCTTACTTATCAACTCCTTGATAACAAGAACGTCAGAACTTAAGTCTGATAGTACCCAACCAATCATGTTAAACGCCTAACAGCATCGCTTACATGATTCCCTAGGTATCAAATGATAGTGCCTGCAAGAACCATTCATTTATGGTTAGCGTACAGTACGGTCCCTTCAACTCATATATCCCGACCGATTCGACAACCATTGGTTTATCGAGAGTTGTCAATGAATCGATACTATGTGTCATGTCGTAGTTGCATCGATGGTGTAATCTATGAAACCCTTTTCATAATTACCACCATACTTTGATCAGAGATTTCAAACTACATATACATGAAAAACACATAGGATATCCATACCCGTAGGTAAGCGGTGAATCCCTGACTACAATGCATCGACTCCTATATGTTTCGACAGAACACCCAACCTTGCCACCTGATGACCCCATGAGAGTCGGTAAACAAGTCAAAGTGTAATTCTAGCACATAGAGTCTCAATGTTATCCCGGGTCATAAGGACTAATGGTGTACAACCATAAACTAGGACTTTTTCACTCGATAAGTGAGAACCACTTGAAAAGTTCTTTATGGAGGGTTGTTCAGTGCACTCTACCAGGAGCACCTATCTACATGCTCGGACATCACAATGTCCCCTACCAATGAAACATGGTACTCACATCGCAGATACTAGTCTCGAACTCGAGCGGCCTATATCCTTCTTAGTGGCGGCTGAATCGACTAGGAACTGTTTAGAATATACAGTATTACAAATATGAGTTTCATGATACTCATCATATGAGCATCTCATATTCTTTCTACTATTTGTATATTCAAGGGCTTTATCTATGCAACTAGCATGGGTATACAGATAAAGAAGTGCCAAAGTAATAAATTCAAATATTATTAAAATGAAGACTGTTTATACATAGAGTTTAATCATGAACCCTCGACCAACACTTGGCTCGACGGGCACCTACTCTAACAATATATGTATATGTAAACTCGAAATCATACAAATTGAAAATATGACGAACTGCAATATTTTGAGGATATCTCACAACTCGCTGATGCAAATGACAAGCAACCAAAAACGAATGAATAGAAAACTCAATATTACACAAGTCATTTCACAACAGCTTAGTTGGTTCGAATTTTATCTATGTGAAATATTAGCCGCATGATTGAGCAGATAGAAATAGAAACAACAATCAGCTGAATGGAGCAGTCATGATATTTTGGACGTATCTATTAGTTTAGTTATTCAAATAAAATGATTCAATATGCAATACAAAACTACGAGAACTGGTCTACAAATTAAATTCATAAGTCAAAGTCTGAATCAGATGAGATTTTGGTGAACATTTTGGCTATAATTTTATTTTTCACTTTTAGGTAACAAACATGCATGCATATTTTTAACTTTTTAAACCCGGAACTTCTGTTATCTTATAATGTACATAATTAATACTTGAGTCTAATATAAACAAATAACTTGATGTGTAACATCTAGATTTTACATTCTCATACTATATGTTTTTTAATATTAATATTTTTTATGGTGTTTAAAATTTTATTATATTCAACATTTAATTTTTCACATTTTTCATAATTTTTATGATTTTTATTTATTTCAAATTCAAATTTTAATGCATTTAAAATTTTAAAATTCAAATTTTATTTTTTTAAATTACTTATATAAATCTAAATTTGATTTTTAATTTTCCACCACAAGAAAACTTATAAAAAACGGAGCTAGTTGTGTTTAAAAATCTTAAAAAACTAAATTAGATTAATCGTCATTTATATGCTCGATTATAAAATCTTTTTGCTAACTAAATTTGATTTCATTTCATTTTTTTTATATAAAAAAAACTGCTTCATTATTTGAATTTTTTTTATTGAACACACCATATATATATATATATATATATATATACCACACATGTGTGTGTGAATGGCGGTGCGTGAGAGTGTGTAAATTTGGAAGGCTATAAACCACCCAAAGCAGGACCAAATCTGTTAACCAACCAATCGGAGTAAGCCTGTGGGATATCCGCCCACACTCCCTTCTGTCCCTAGCTCCATAGTTTATGATGATAATATAATATATCCATTCTAATTATGCACAAGTATTTACATCCGAGTTTGAGTTGATTCTGTTGTTTTTCTCGCAATTCAACACCGGCCCAGATAGAAATTTAACAATTCCTTTGGTTTCCGTGCCTCTGATTCACAGGTAAGAGGAAAAGACTCTTTCTTTTCTTGATATCACGTGTAATATCATGTGATCTTGTTCATGGTTCTTGCTCGGCTTGGCATTGGTTTGTACCATTTTACTTGTTAGTGTCTTTGATAAATCTGACGTTTATGTTGATTTGTGTAAAGAGTGGAAATATCTGGGGATCAAATTATTATTATCTGCATCCATAAAGAATTTGACAATCTATGTACTACATGTGTAAAGATAATGCATGAATGTAGTAGTTTATTACATTTCTGCTATTGTATAATTGATGGGAGATTCTCGGGTTAGATATAACTGTGTGGAAAACTTAATCAATAATTGATTTTGGAATCCAGGGTGGGTTTTGTAGCAGCGCCTGCTTAATTATGGCCACTGCTGCTGTTGTTGGACTCAGCACTGGTAAAAGGCTCCTCAGTACTTACAGTTACCACCACTCCGATCTTCCTGATAAGTCAGCTTTTATCGGTTCAGATCAGATTGGTTCGAATAAGAATCCCATCAACACCAAAAAGTCGCCCATTTTCATTTCCAGTGGACGACCACCCTCTCAGCCTTCTATCCGAGCACTCAAGGAGCATTTAGAGACTGCCTCAGATCCGACTACTCTAGAACCAAGCCTATTTTACGAGGAAAACTCTGATGATCCTCCTGAGTATTTAGTGGACGCCATTCTCTTATTGCAAAAGTCTATGCTTGAGAAGCAGTGGAATCTTACAGCTGGGACGACAACCACGAAAACTGCTCTACCGAAAGAAATCAAACAACCCCACCGCAAGAAAATGCAGTTCATTTGTTCTGGGACATCTGCCAGACGCCGCAGAATAGACTCTAGGAGCAAAGCTTTAGGCCAGAAATATCATACTAATAGAAAAACGTTTAGTTCCACTATCAGTCCAGATCTGCTTAAGAATCGCTTGAAAGGATATGGAAAGGGTAGTGTTTTGAATGATGAATTGCTCACCCATCAAGAAGTTGTTCTACTTTCAAAAAAAATCAAAGTGGGTCTTTTTCTAGAAGAGCACAAGTGCAGGTACTCACTCTCGCTTACTCAGCTATCTCATCTTGTTTCATCGTCCCAGTACTTCAGTTTTCACTCATAAATGTTCAGACAGCAACAATTGCTCTTGCCATCACTTCTGACTTCCTACGTGGAATAACGATCAATATGTGGGGCACGAGCTGTTGTACGGCTTAACACATTCACCTTGCATGACTGTCAGTGGCTCTATCTTTTAACATAACGGCAGAATCTTGATATCATAGTTAATGTTAAAAGCAATATGACATGTCCGATTCCAATAAGTTGAAAATTGATCAATCTTTAGGAGGGTATTGTTGGCAAACAACAATTCGTTTACTGTCTCTTATAGCTGTTTATGCGGGACATGATTCACTCGTACATTTGGGTTGCTTCACAGTTCAAACTAGTCCTCAAACTACGAATGTTGATGTCTCAAGAACGAACTTCTTTCCAGTTAATACACATTTGGTAGTTGGAATTGAAGTTTACACTGTCCATTTATGGTCGTACCAATATGTTTACGATCTTAATATTTCCAGATTGACAGCAAGATTGGGATGTGAGCCTTCAGCCGAGCAGCTAGCAAGTTCATTAAAGATTAGTCGTGCTCATTTACAGTCAAAATTGATTGAGAGTTCATTGGCAAGAGAGAAGCTAGCAATGAGCAATATCCGCCTTGTCATGTCTATTGCTCAAAGATATGATAATATGGGAGCTGAAATGGCTGACCTTATTCAGGTGATTTTTTTTAAAGAAAATTCATGTGGCGACAAGTTTGTGCCCTAGTGTTTGTGTTTATTGAGTGATGCAGATTAAGGTTTGTTTGATTATTTGCAGGGGGGTCTGATTGGACTTCTCCGGGGTATTGAAAAATTTGATTCTTCTAAGGGATTTAAGATCTCAACTTATGTTTATTGGTGGATTCGACAGGTTATATCTATACTTAGAAGTTCCTTTTTTCCCTCTGTTCTCAACTACCCAAATTAATATTTAGAGTTAAGTAATTAAGTCTCAAATGTATGTATTTTTTTTTATCCGAAAATGGTTTTTTTTTTTTCATATTCAGCTCTTATCTTCAAGGTTACCGAAGATTCTGGTGTTTTTTCAATGCGCTACTCTGCATTAGCAATTTTTGCTAATGGCCGTACAAAGGACATCAAATTTATGTTCTTTTCACTCCATTTTGTAATACTTCGTAAATGATTTGATATTGGTTGAATAATTTGACTTGTTTTGTTTTCTCAAAAGCATAACTTATGCTCTATTGTGTTAACTATGATTCTTGAGCGTCTTTCTGAAAAACACAGTATTATATTGAGATCTTTTAAAACTTAATGGGGTAGGACATACTTTTTTATCATTCATTTCCAGGGTGTTTCAAGAACTTTAGTTGAGAACTCAAGAACCCTGAGATTGCCCACACATTTACACGAAAGACTGAGTTTAATTCGAAATGCAAAAGCCAAACTTGAAGAGAGAGGAATTGCTCCATCAGTAGATGTAAGTTTATTTCATCTTTTATTTTTTTAAGGAAAAAAACTTGATCAAACGAATTCTCAGTATCCCCTGTTCATGGTTCAGAGAATTGCTGAAACTCTTCAAATGTCTCAGAAAAAAGTCAGAAATGCCACTGAGGTAATAAGCAGGCCATATATGCATTATGATTTATGAATATGATGTTTGTGCATATTTCTTTCTAATGCCGATCTAGGATTTGTTTTTCCAGGCGAACAGCAAGGTTTTCTCTCTTGACAGGGAAGCGTTCCCATCGTTAAATGGTCTTCCTGGTGAAACTCTTCATAGTGTAAGTTATAAGAATTTTATATTCATATTCGACTTCAAGAAACATAGGCAATCCATAAGCATTTTGTGGCAGTGGCTCAATATCTCCCTTGGCAGTTCATTGCAGATAATCATGTCGAGAATAACCCATGGTTCGGAGTCGAGGAATGGGCCCTTAAGGTATTAAGATAAACTCTCTGGAATATGATTACAATTCAACATGTTTTACATTTTAACCTTTTCGGCTCTATAAAATACATAATGTTTTCTTTCTCAGTTTCAAATGATTAATCCTCTTGGACGAGATAAAAGTAATGTATCTTCTAAATGTATATATAACTAAGAACTGTGTCTGTTGACCTGAAATTAGGTGTCTATGTATGATTTCTTTGAAAAGATTGAGATGGGATCTTCCTGAGAACCCAAAAACACAATGTAGCAGAACAAAAGGAATAAAGAAATGTGTCTCTTTGGTTGTGTATTGTGCAGGATGAAGTACATAAGCTCATATCCTCGACGTTGAGGGAACGTGAGAGAGATATCATTAGGCTCTACTATGGCCTAGATGGCGAGTGTCTCACTTGGGAAGATATTAGCAAACGGTACGTGCATGCTCGTATAATGGGTGGATTCAACTGGGTTGTGATACCTCTACTAGTTTAGCAAGTTTCGCCCTTCAAAATCTAACCAGTCACTCCTCTTTGTCCATAACTTGTCTTGTGCAGGATAGGGCTGTCAAGGGAGAGAGTGAGGCAAGTGGGGCTTGTTGCACTTGAGAAACTAAAACACGCTGCAAGAAAGAGGAGATTAGATGCCATGTTAGTCAAACATTGATACAATAGTTAATATGGTATTTGTGTATTATGTTGACCTAACACAAATTTAATGTATGTACGTGGTCAATAAAAATGAGTTTTTCCTGTGAAATAATTATGTTACTTGTATATAAACTCAGGGAGATCAAATCGTATTTTCTTCGAATTTTTGGTTGCCACTGATATTTTGACAGTTTTTCGTACTCTATTTATTCAGAATCTTAGAAAACTCTTAAATGAAACTACGATTATATCCAGCATCTATCCGACCTGCTCGCATCAACATGCTCGAATCCACATGAATGCCTTCATTTCAAATCATATAACCCAAGAAAACTACTCTGTCAAACGAGAACTTGCACTTCAGTTTTTTGGTGTATGCCTTCGTTTTAAATCATGTAACCCAAGAAAACTACTGCCATACAAGAATTCGCACTTTAGTTGTTTGGTGTACAACTCCTTCACACGGAAGACCTCGAGAGTTGTCCTTAAATGCTTGGCATGATCAGCCTCGTTCTTCGAACGGATGTCAAAAATAAAGATGACGATGAACTGATTAATATATCTTGAAAAAACTTGATTCAAATTCAAAGTGGATGTATCTCATATGGAAAGTCATTTAAAGTATTTTTCCCTCTCAGATGCAGCATTCACATATGTACTTTTTAATTTAACATCTTGAATCTTAAAAAAAAAATGCATGCTGAATAAATCTAAAATGCTCTTTTATTTTCTTCACGCAAAATTATAATTTTTGCTCTGCAGGTTCTCTTTGCAATTTCACTTTTTTATGTAGTCAAAATTAAGTCATAACTCTTCACCTTTTAATTTTTAGCAATTTTTAATCATTTGTTGAGATACTGATTGATATGACAATGTTTTCAAGCCATCGCCACATTATCAATTCTTTTCTCTCTCATGTTACTCATCTGCATTCTTTAATCGTCGCATACTTAGGATGAAGCAGTACCTTAAAATCTACTTTCAAACCTTATTCGAAACCGTGCCATTTGTATAAAAACCTTATTATTTCGAATACCTTCTCAAATTTTATCCCATCTATCCAAACATAATAATCTTAAAAAAATAAGGACAAATATAGATCTAATTATTGAAAGTTGGGCTTTATTTCCTCGGACAACATAAAGCAGATGCAAAAATTTTGATACAGTTTCACGTTACATGCAATAGTTTTTATAACTATAGATAGCAGCCTTGCGCATTAATTTTCTTGTGAATAAATTTAAGTTTCATGCAATTCATCACAAACCACACATCTTTCGTGATAGTTGGATTGAATTTCACGTCAACTAGAGATGGACCGAAGAATACAACCAACCAAAAGAAAATTTTATGTTTACCCAAAATATACAAATAATTTTATTTTTTTTTAAAAGTATTCATTTGAAGAGAAATGAGAGCTCTCCATGACTGGGAGCATCATTCAATAACATGTTTCAGCAATGAGCAACCCAACGACCAAATAAGATTCCGTTCAAAACAACATTTAAAATTTAAAAGGAAGACCTACACTGAATATTGTCCCCAAAAAAACATGAAAAAAAGGAAAAAGCTAGGGAGGACAATATAACTGCGACGCAAGCATGCATATAAGAAATATAAGCACGTGGGCAAATAATTTTTGTTGTTTTAGAAAATTAAATGAATGGCTGGATTGGGGTTATCAAGCCACATTACAATACTCCCTTGCAGTCGATAACAAGCTACGATCCTTCTAGCTCTGAGGGGAGCAGGAGCTTCACCGAGAGACTCTCTAATGGCCTTTATGTCCTACAAAGTAGTAAAATTTTGATCAGAAATCAATAGAGATTGCAACACTATTTCTTTATGCCCCAGTGGGAGATGTTAAAAAGAAAGGGAATTGAGACCCGATCTAGTCTATGCTACGCAAAAGAAATACTCTCTCTCACCATACATTGTTGGATGACTAGATGTTACATATTTTATATTATATAAAATATGTATATGCCTTGATGTATCCAACAACGTATGCTACATGGGGAGGGTTTATCATGTAGCACAGAACAAACCTTGAGCCGCACGCCCTTGGAGAGGGGTTTAGTGTTCAATGCACTCAATTACCCCATTCTATGTCCTTTCTTTTTCCAGGAGAATATGGACCCCCGGAATGATAGCTGGATTGAGGAGTCTGAACGTTTAAATGACCCCACTCATTGCCACGAAAAGGCACAGATCTCCCTTGGTTATGCTGCTGAATTGGCAGCGGCCTAAAACGACTAAGAGCATTTTGTGCCAAATGAGGCATAAAATGTGACTGCTTTGTAACATGACCCTGACGGGTCATTGAGGTATTGCTGCCTGGTTCTCCAGTTGGAAAAGGCTGAAAGGGCCCATCACTCCTGAATCATATTAGAACTGAAAGGGTTAAGTCAAACCAAGCTTTAATAAACAAGAAGAGAGGGATCAAAAGAACATGAAGGAAATTTGATGTCGAATGCTGACAGCTAAATAATATTGAGAAATAAGATATCGAAAAGTTAATATATACTAATGATCGTGTATTACACGATGTGGTGTATCAATAATGAAGCAAATTAATCATCAATTAAAAATGGAACCTTGTAAATATGCGAAGAATCTGAAATGATGTAGGACCATGAGGTTTCTAAAATGGAAGAAATATGGATCTGATCGTTGAGAGTAGTTTTTATACAGTTGACTAAAGAACAAACTCCACTGAAATTAAATTTAGATAACGTAATGTTCAAATTTAGATAAGATTGAGGGAGTTTTATGTCTTGGTCATTTTACCATAATAAAGTTTTAACAGCAAGTATTATATTGACAATTTGCTTATGGAGAAGACTAATTTGGTCCTTATTGTTTGCTTGCCCAATAATATAGCAAAACACACACACAAAAAATAAATAAATAAATATATATATATATATATATATAGCAATCGCCCATTTTAAATGAAAACTGCGCAAAAGTATTCCAAACTTCATTTAGAGATTTAGGGATTGAGCCGTCGTCTGATATCAAACAACAATATGTCTAAAACTTAGATACCGGACTTCATTCAAAGATTAGGCACTATATGAATCGGATTGACAACAATCAATGATGATTCGACCAAAATTACTGTCAAGGCTCATTCCACAAGCACAATAACAACAGCAATAAATAAATAATAATCAAAACACGAGTTTCTGTAAATTATTTCTGTTGACTAAACAGTTGAGCTTGCATCTTCTCAAGTCCCATAATACAGTGTGAATAACAAATGAATAACCAAATACTTGAAAACGAACTATGCTCTAAACCCAAATCCAAAAAGGGCTAATATAAAAAACAGTCCATTTACTCCAATAACAATTCCAAGTGCACCTTACCAACAGATGCCTTGGTAGACATAACCCCAAGAAGAAATGATTGGACTAATATACATGCAAGGATGGACAAGGAAGGCTGTTTTGAAATGCCAAAATAAATTTCAAGAAAGTAATCTGACCTTTGTATAGACACACTTGCATCTGATGTGAGTTTGAATCTTTCAACCCCACTCGATGGATCAGCAGAAACAAATGGTTGATTTAAATGCATCCCCATCATAAATTCAGTTGTCATGCTGCTCATATCTGAATTATCCTCTTGCAAAAGTAGTTCTTCACTGAAAAAAAAATGCGATTATAATCAGTATATGGGAACTATTACATGATTATAGTTTAGAAGATGTTGACAAATAAAAAATGCACGTTGATCATCCATCAAATATTTGGCAGTATGTTAAAAAAATTATTGATGGGTAAAAATGATAAATATATAATATATAGACAGATGCAAGGAAAGTAGGCAACAACCAAGTAGAGCCGATGCTTATGCACTATAAATCTTGTTTAGGTTAGTTATCCTGTAGAATGGAAGCATTACTGCAATTGTATGCTCACCTGTAATTGGGATCCCAATCTCCAGGATCAGGCAGCACATTAAGAGACTCTGACTCATCGATTCCACTCACTTGGGAAGACGCTAAATGAGTACTAGGAGTTGATGAATACGGCTTGCTATGAGAAGAATAACCAGAGGACACACTCCGCGCTCCTTGTGGGAGTCTCAATGCTGATGCACTTAAGTTAGGCTGTCGATGTGATGGCGAGCCAACAAATGAAGAAGAGTTCCCTTCAGATGGACTATCGGCGTTAAGATCATTCACTTGCCCTTGGCAGAGAGAAGAGGATATACTTTCTTGGTGTTGCACATTTCCAGGATATGCCCAGTATTTTCTTCTGCTATAATGGCTGCCAGGTGCCACTTTCCCAAGAGGATATCCATGACTATTGCTTCTCACAGGGGAGGGAGGACCATAATGTCCAGGTGAGCCAGCTGAAATATGACTATATGAACTGGGAGGTGTAAATTGTGAAGGACTAGAGCCAAGAGACATTGGTAAAAAGTTTGCAGGGCTAAAACCAATCCCATTTCCCTGTGATAGTTGCATCATGCGCCTTGTATCAGGACTATTCCCCAGGATTGACATACCACTTTGTGCATAGATATTCAATCCAGAGGGACCTGCCGGGGAATTAAATGCATGCAAGTTGCCACCATCTCCATAACTTCCATAGCTGCTTCCAAGCCCCAAGCCATCCGTGTAGCTACCATGGCTTCCCAAACTACCATAACTACCAGGATGCATGAATGGCATTATTTGGTGATACGGGCTGTTTGGCATTGCCGCTTGCTTCCTACCGGAAATCTGCATGAGAAAGGTCTACCAGATGTTTCTCCATTTCCATGGCATTCCAATAAATAAAACTACATATTAAGATTGAATGCTCACATTGGGGGAGAGGCCAGCAGCAAACCAATGGCCCCCGGCTGGATGATGGTAAACCTTGACGTTTTGAGAAACAGGCTGGAAAAAAAAGAAAACAAAATGCAATTACAGACAACCATAAAGGAAAGGACCAGTACAGCAGAAAAAGGTACGCCATGCACAAAAATTACGAAAAAAGGTACGCCATGCACCAAAATTACAAATTAAGTATAATCCCAACTCTAGGAAATGCTATTCTCACAAACATAGTAAAAGGACAAGTTCAATACAATTAGAAGAAACTAGATTTTTTTCTGGTGAACAGATATCAGATCAGAAGCCAACAAGAGAAATTGAGAAGGCAATTCAATAAAAATTCACTAACCATGTGTGGCGTCTCTGGAGCAGGTTTATAAGGGCCTGTGAAAGGTTCTCCGGTCACAAAAGGATGCTTTATGGCCTACAAAAACTTTATTGATCAAATGCTATGAAGCAATGAAATTCAAGCTCCAATAAATGGCAAACAATTAAAAGAGTAAAAGTTAAAAGATTTTCAGGTAAAATACAAGATCTTTAGCAAATGCTTGGCACAACACAGTCTTTATAGACTCTAATTCAGATTTGTGTCAATCATGGTTTTATTCCCGTTTTGAATTTCTGGAGGAGCGAAAATCCAAGGCTGTGTTCGTCAGTGCCTCCTCACTATTCATTTCTTCTTTCAAAGGTTTTTCTTGTATTTTTCTTTAAAAATCTTTTGAACAATATTTTCAACCATTAATTACTAAATAGCTATTTTTTAAAAACAATCACTATATGGCACCAATAATTGCCTATGATATCAGCACTCAAAATATTTTATACAAATGCCATACAGCAAAATTCTCCTCTTTCAATTGCCACTTCATCAAAAAATTTGGGATGAGGGAAGTGAGAGACCAATAATTTCGACTTAGATGAAGATTGAATAATCTTGTCCTATATTTACGCCATAGTTAAGCAAAATATTGAATTAAAAGAGTTTCTGGAATGAAACTTAGAGAGAGATTAGCTAAATTAATTTCAAGCAGCTTATCAAACCTTAAATCTTATAAGTTGATTTAGGAGCTCATAAGCAGTAAAGTCTTATTTTTAAAATAAACCTTTTATTTTTTTTATAGAAACAATAATATATTATATAATTAAAAGTTATTAATTACAAAAAGCGAACAAGTTATTAACAACATATATAACTCAAATCCCTAAATAAATATGACAAATAAAATGTCTTAAAAACATATATAATGGAGCTTAAAAACATTGATATGTTTGGCATTGTAAAATCTTTTATCATCATGACTAACAAAAAAAGACATGATATTATGAAAATTATATAAATATTTATTTTTTCATAAATAATTTATATATAAAAATAATCTAATAATTCAAAATTAACTTTTTGTTTTAAACAATTCAACTGATTTTTTTCCGAATAAACGAGAAGGTGTGAAATTTATGTTAGATGCAATTGACCTATATAATTATAATAATCTTTTTACACAAATAAATGAAAATATATAAGCAATTATGCCAAAGTTCAATGGAGATCTATGAATATCGTTTGATGCCCAATATTTTTAACCTGATCCAACACTCAAGATATTTTCAGAACTAATGAAAATTTTGCCGACAAGAATTATGCAGGAATGTTTCTTCTTCACCAGCACAGCCCAGGAATACACATTCAACATTCATGCTGATGGGAATTGTGTAGGAAGGTTTTGATCGGTTGGCCTGAAAGGCATGCTGTGGACACCATTGATAGAGATTTCTGGATTCGAGAACAGGAGGTGGGGGGCAGGATGGTTTCAAAAGGTGGCGATAACCGCCATCAGTGATGTGGCGAAAGTGTAGGGTTGCAGCGATATTTGGGTGGAGTTGTTTTTTCAGAAATGGGGATGAAAGGATATATTTAGAATATGATAAACGTTGAGATTTTTAGGTCTTCTAAAATATTAAAATAAGATCTCATAAAATAAGTTGAGGTGACTCAACTTCCATAAAAACTTACAAGTTGTAAACTACCTATTTCCTATCTTATAAGATATATTTAAAAAAAATTACCAAACACTTTCAGTGTCCAATATTGTACAGGAATTCTTGGAGTCCAGATAAATGAATGTGTTTTGTCTGCCACAATACGATCCGAGACAGAAACTAAATTTTCAAAGAACCTCTTTCACTGACTCATAAAACTGAAAGATCTATTCGTCCAATTTATAAGACAATAGAAGAACCCAAATGTTGGTTTCAAATTTCCAAGGAAGTTGCAGTACTCATGGACAACCATAATGGAGTATTTTCCAGGAGCAAACAAGATGGGCTAATGTTTTTGTGGAGACATACATATAAATAAACATGTAGTGATACATGATCCAAACATTTAGACAAGCTATTTTCAGCATATCAGGTAACATTATTCTCATGCTACAATCACAATAAACTCAGGAATAAATTCTCTACTGAGTGGGAATGGAAATGAATCATGAATCCATCAATTCTGTCTCTAACTGATATGGTTATAATACAAATAAAAATATAAATTTGAAAAACTTGCTAATATAGATTTTGTTTATAATATATATATTTAAAAATTGGTAATGGGGTAATATTTTGTGTAGGTAATAAAGATTAAAATATTCCAAACACGCACACACATATTTACAAATGGATATTGTCATAAAAATATATGTATAATATGTTCCATGTGGGTGGGCATGACTCAGGTGTGGGGGGAATAAAGAAAGAGTATGAGGTTGGACAACATAAGTTTTGGAGTGGGTACAGCATTTAATTTTAATCACATTCCCAATCCAATCCCATAGACAAAGATCTGGAGTTTTTGATTCCAAGGTATTTTATTTCATAGGAAAATGTAATGCGTTGTTATGTCAAGTCGTCACTAAAATTTTGAGATACCTCCAGAATGGCAGGGGAAGTACTTACGAGGTTCACAATTTCTCAAAATTTTATAAACGAGGACGATTTCCAAATTCTGATAAGAGATTTTAGAACTTAAAAATTCTTTGTTGACTTCAGCTTCCTGATGCAACTCGATCTAAGGTCAGATGCAAAGTTTGTACGCACAACTCAGATTGACACACAAGAAATAAATCGGCCTCCTTCCTATTAGGTTCTGAGATATATTTATGAAGCTTAGAGTTTGTTCGTATGCTGCTTCGCAGAACCACTTGGTTCTGCCAAAGTAAACTTTACCACATTTTCTTTCTCTTATTCCACTGTCCTAATAATCATCACTGCTATGAAAACATGTTTTCCTAGATTATGTTGAAAGACAATCCAACAAAAAATGAGAGTGTTGATTTTGTACATATTTTATAACTCATTCAATGTACTAACAGAAATTCAAGGAACAATGAATTTACAGCCCTTTCCCTATGTCCTGCTCTTCTGTCCTTTTCTCATAAGAACATTGTCTACGTCAATGCAAGAGTTGGGCAAGAACAAGATCATTTCATTTATTCTAGTTGTTACTTGTCACACACAAATACCATGAAAAAAATACCTATATTATAATGAAATATACTAAGGAAAGAAGGAATCATCGACATATTGCTATCTATGTTATATTCAATATTTTATATTTCCAGTCAATTCCAGCAAGAACGAAAAATGGCTATAACTATAATACACAAAACCACCAAGGTCATGAAAATAAGAACGAACAGGTGGACCACAATGGGAGGTGCTTGAATAATTGACAGGAAGAAAAGTTTCAATCACCTGCAAGGGAGACCATCGTTTTTCGGGATCAAACTCAACAAGCCCCTTCAGAAAATCAATTAGTGCTAATCGCATTCCATTTTCTGCGAGAACAGAGTCACTTCACTAAAAAAATACATTGAAACATGCACAGTCCATTTCCCTGATAGAATATGAAAAATGACCTTTAATAATGTCTTCCTCTGCCAAATTCTTTCTATAAGGATACTTTGTTACGATTGCTTCAAGATTCATGTGATTAAAGTACTCCTTCCCAATTGATGGCTTTTTTGACTCCCTCTAAATCCAAAGGAACATTAATAAATATGATAAAGCTAAAATATAAACCAACTAGTAGAGAAATTAAACAAGAGCAACAAGGAGCAAGTTTGTTTGGTTACTGTAGTCGACTATCTTCTCCGAACTCCTATTAGTATATGGCTATATGCAGAACATATCATACGAATTGCAATGATCAATGAATAAAGAACTTGCATAAGAGCAGATGGCGGAACAAATAACAAATAATTTACTATGTAATAATTAGCATATGGACCTCAGGCATCAGTGTGTGCTAGAATTGGATTGATACGACCAAAAACCCTTTCAGTCTGGGCATACATAAAAGGAACAAAATGGGAATCTAAAAGTTCTTCACAAATGCGTGATCGTGAATTTCTAGGTTTTGAAGAAAAGATATTGTAAACCTCTTAGGGTGTTTGGTGTGCATGATAATCTGGGATTGTGGGTTGCTTTGGGTTTATCATTTGTTCGGTACATTTTTTAGTAAACTCAATCAATCATTCAATTTTGTGATTATGTAGAATTAAGTGTGGGAAAATAAACACCCTTCTCCACCCCTAGAATTAAGTATTAACAATCTTTTTTCAAAACATTTCCATTTTATCCAAAATTGCCTTTTGCCCTAGAAACAAAAAGCTCAAACAAATGATGGTTAGGGTTGTAATTATAATGTGTTAGAATGTATATTTGGTCAAAAGGTGGAAAAATTCTTAATTTATCTTAACCACAAAAATATGATATCAAACAAAATATTATATTATGGTCATATATAACATCTCTCAATCAATCATTTTTTTTAATAATTTATTACTAGTCATTCAATAATCTCATCCTTTGAACCAAGTGTGACCTTAGTATAAGAATGCAGATTTGATTGATAATGAAGAAGAATGGTGAAGGTTCCAAAATTAATGGAGAAGATGCAATAGAATACTAAGTGGTTTGCAGGACAGCTATTACTTTGTTTCCTTGTGCGTAGTCTTAATTAGTAGCGCAATTTGTTCAGCCAACAATTACCATTAGGATTTTGTAGCTGGTTTCATTTCTTTCTAAAGCTTGTATAACAGTATCCTTAAACATTGTATTTTGTAATAGATAACCGAAATATAGATAAACAAATGAGAGCAACATTTCTCTCCAGGCCATGTTCCATTTTCCACTTTTGAGCTTTTTCATGATAATATTTTTTTCGGCAGCGAATTTGGGAGGGAAACAGGGAGATGGGGGTGTTCTCATAAATATATGGGCAAAAGCTTCAAATAAAAAAAAGGCATCAGAGTTCAAATACTGGTTTACATCATTATATCGCCACCGGAAGGTAAGTCGACAATAAAGTTAGAATGATTTCATATTGAAGAGGCACTTACAATTGCATATTCTTCTTCGGTCAAAACATGGTACAGACTACAATGACTTCTAGGATTCTGGCTACTTTCCTCGTGGTTGATGCTCCCCATGAATTTAAAAAACTTATTGGTATTTTTGGCCTTCCGTAGGATATAATCCGGAGGTTTACCCCTACAAATTTCAAATTTACATGACCAAGCTATTCAGATGATCTCTAAGAAATAAATAAAGAATGATCTGCAGACAGAAGGTTACCCACATATTATGGCTTCTAACAAAAAATAAAAAGAAGCATTTTGACAATATAACCTGCTCAAAGAGAGTAGGCAGAGTATCATTTGTCTGGTGCACAAGGGGATGCAGCCAATTATAATATTTGTTTACTCACAGTAGCATTTGTTTAGATGAACATTAGTACTTTCAATATCATATTGATAAATCGGTGGGCATTTCTAACTACCTTGAAAACTTGTAACTAATGTCAAGGCTGCTTTATTTTAACTGAACTGTCACTCTGGAAAAACATTGGTATTATTCCCAAACAGCCCATCTACCAATCTATATAGCCTAAATATTTCAATTTCACTTATTTCACCACCAATGGAGATTCCTAATCTCATTAATTGAAAACATTATGATTCTGCATTATTGGTACATCTGAAATTTCACATTTCAAAGATGAAAATTTGATATAGCGACTTATTGTACGACTCAATAAGGCATCACTACATGTCAATGATGAATAAACAAAACAAAATTATCGCGCACATCTTCGAAGTTCCAGCGAGATTGATCGTCGTCGTTTGGGTCACTCTTTTTTGCATGTAATATTTAGCACTGATAATAACTCACAATCACCTTAGTATAACTTGTTACATTGAGACTCGTACTTCTCCTAGACCCTGTCCATTTTGAAACTTGACGACAAGTGATTTCAATCAAATGTCAGTAAATATAAGCAGGACTAAGCATCTTGTAGTTTCCAAAGGAAAAAGGTTAAAAACTAAAATGGTTCGTGAAGCAGGTAAATTTTTTACTTGACTCAATCAGTGTTGTAAATGGCGGGAGGCGGTGGCAGGCGGTCAGTGACCGCCTACCACCTCGGCTGCCTAGGCGATTGAGTTTTTTTTAAGCAATAACATTTTCATTCCAAGCCTATAGGGTTGTTTTGAAGCCCAACAATTTATTATAGAAGACTCATGGCCCGTTTATTATGGGCTAACGCATTGGCCCAAAAATACAAAACCCCATAATCGAATGACTTCTTCTTGTCTTCTTTTTACACGTCTCGGCCGCTTCTTCTTATCTTCTCTTTAAAGTTGATATCGTATCTCGTTTTTCTTTAAAACTCGAAACTCTAGGTCAAATGGCTTCTTCTTGTCTTCTCTTTACACGTCTCGGCCATTTCTTCTTGTCTTCTCTTTAAAGTTAATATCGTATTTCGTTTTTCTTTAAAACTCGAAACATTAGCTCAAATGTCTTCTTCTTGTCTTCTTTTTACATGTCTCGGTTGCCTGCTCGTCCATCTCCGCCGCCTCGACCGCCTATGCCGCCTGTCCAACCGCCTAGCCAGCCGGATAGCTTAGGACCGCCTAAAGAGGCTGCCTGATGCAAAAGCGGGCGGTCGAGGCGGCAGGCATTTAGAACACCTGACTCAATTTATTTGGTAGATACCATAAAAGATAACCAACACCCTCTCACATACGAATTCGATAACTGGACTTAACTCAGTAAAACCTGCTCAAATAAAAAGAAACTGGTAGCACCAGCAAACTAAAACTGCGATCAATTCACATTGTCCCAACGCTCTAAACAATACTATTTCCAAGCAGCACTTATCATACTGTTCAAAGCATCAAATGAAATAAGAAAAAGGGGCAGGATTGGAACAGGTGAAAAACTCTGAGCAAAAAACCCAGCATTTTACCCACTTGTCACAAGGTGTTTATCTTAAACGTCAAGGTGCACAACATGTAGCAGGATATGAAAATTATTTCAGTGGTTATTCAATAAAAGGTGTAAGATTTAATTAAACTTTTGAAAAAATAAAGTACCATACCCGAGTATTTTAATCATCCTCCTCAGAAGATCAAACTCTGAAGCTCCTGGAAACAATGGCAGCCCCAGAAATAATTCTGCAACTATGCACCCAAATGACCACATGTCGATTGCCGTAGTATACCTGGGCTATGTTAAGATCCCAAAGCATGATTTACAGCACAAAAAAATCTGTTCGGCGAGGAGAATCCTTGAACAAGAAGATGGAAAACAAGAAAAGGGAAGAAAAAGATGACCCGAGGATCCAATTCCTCAAAATGAGTGGAAGGATTAATTGGTGTCTTGCCCCTGATCTATCAAATTATTACACCTCTATAACAAAGGAGAAAAAAGGAAATGCAGCGATCAATATCATATATGACATGAATGGAAGGTGCATCTGAACCATTCTGCTCTGACATGAAAGGTATTGAGTCATAAGACTTAAATGCTTGAGAGAAATTGATGCACAAAACATAGGACTCGAACAATAAAATATTTGATCTTATATGTTTAGGATACTGATATCCAAGAAGAACTTCAGGAGATCTATAGTACCTACTCTGCGAATGAAACAAAAAAATGAAACTCATACACTTCATCATAATCAAGAACTTGACGGTTTTACACTGGAAAATGGTCACCTGAATATATGAATAAACAGTACGATCTTCCATACAGGCTGATCCAAAGTCTATGATTTTGATTTCTGCTGGCTTCACACTGCCAATTTTATAACAAACCCTAGGAATGAAGATGCAGAAGATGATAAACACTTCAAACAGTCCAACATCACCAAGGAGCAGCTCACCTTGTGCATAGTAAAATGTTTTCTGGCTTCAGATCACAATGAATCACGCCAGCATCTTTCATCAACGCCAATCCACACAATATCTGGATGGGAGAGATCAAATTTAGAGCACAGATTAAAAAAATGCATGGTTGTGGCATGGGTTAACTTTTTGCAAAACAACAACAAACTGAAGAAAGGAATCCGCTACCTGTTTTGAGAATAACTGCACAATGTTCAATGACAATCCACGAAAATGGTTCAACTTTATAAGCTCGTACCTGAAGAACATGTTTAATGTTGTGACCAAGTATTCACATGCAATTAATATTGATGACGCTTTAAATAATTTGGTAAAAAACTTACAGATTGGTGTCCAACAGCTCAAAAGCAATGCACAAATGACGCTGATACACAAAATAATCGTATATTCGAACAATGTGGTGGTTATCATCAGGATCAAACTTCTTATTTAACTGTGGAAAATTTAAACAAACATTGCAGGTGAGTTTTGCATTTAAAACAGATAAAACTAAAAAATCCAATTGAAGGACTTTACTGTTGTTAGAATAGAAACTTCAACCAATGCCTGCTGATAGTAAGCAGGTAAATTTTTAATTATCTTAACAGCAACAAAACTGTTCGTTTCAGCAACCCAGCACTTGGCAACCTGACCAAATGTTCCATGACCAAGAACATCTTTGGCAATGTACCTGCATATTAGAGAAGTAGATGACAACTTATTTTTCCAGCATCTTATATTTCCTCCTGAGATAAAGGAAGAAAATAGAATGTAAAATGGATAAAGTGGAAACCGGAGGAAAAGTAGTATCTGTTTTATTTGATATAAAGATAAGTGAGAAAAAAGAACCTAAAGTAAGCTATCTCTTACCCAATTCATATGAATGTAGGTCTAAGGAGAGAAAATATGTCAAGTCTCTTTATCAATTTAATCTTGTCATGTCCTCAGAAGAAGACACACTTCCATTTTGTTCTTGCTCTCGCACATTTCTCTCAACATGTAACTGGGTAAATTACGGTGTACTCAAAAAGGAAAAAAAAGTGAAGTTTTCTTTCTGAAATCGCATTGACTTGTGCAAACAGTGACGAGCTGCTTATAGAACTGCTGTTTCAACAATGATCAAGAACCTAAGATATTCGAATATTGTCAAAAGGAGCATCTCATGTAGTAAGGTCACCTGGACATTAAATAGTTCGTGGAATTTCTCTTCATTAAGGAATTGTTAATAATGATGTTTTATCTTTATCTATCTTAACTAATAAATTTGTCATGAATGAGTATTGCAAAGGATGACTGGTATTAAAATAGAATTGTAGGTGAAAGAATGCAAAGAAAATTAGAAGATAAAAAGAAAAAATAGATAAAAATACTTAAATTGAGGAAAAAACATGATTTGTTTACTTTGAAGGTTATAATGCCAATAACATTCAAATTTAAGTCACATCACAAATAGTCTTGTCAAACAAACATTAGATTATTTTCTTAAAATGAAAATTATAAACCGACATATCCCAAAATCACAATTTTTATTGTATATTTCACAACTCTTCTCTTGCCCCATCCTTCTAAAAAAAATTACCCATGAATGGCTTAGGATACTAGTAGGATCTCAGAAGACCAATTGAAATTGGTCATGTAAAGTGCTGGACATGTAATGAGAATTGTCGGTTGAACAAAACACCACCAACTTAATTTTTATAATCTTGACATGAATGAAAACCATAGAGTTTACAAAATCTGATATTACCCAAAGCTGGATAATAAGGATGGATCATGGAAGGAAAGCGGCAAAGGACGCCATTGTATCGGCCTGGATGTGGATGAAGATGAAGTCGAACTTTCATCCCCTTCCAATTCCGGAGGCTGCGATTCCCCTACAATTGTCTCATTACAGACCTCATCCATAACACCCACCCCTCCCTTCTACTCTATTTATGTCATTATCTGTTAAAATAAGAATACAAAGAATCTCTCAAGAGTTGGAATTTAAGAGCGCCTATAACACCTCAAATTTGTGATCATTAGATTGGACCCATGCCAAAACAAGGATGACTGTTCAAGATGGACTAAGCAAGCAATTGGCTTTCCTAGTCACACCCAAAATATAAGGGGCTATAACCCCCAGCATATCCATGAAGGTTAATTCCCTAAGATTTTCACTCTTGACACATCTTATCAAGACAAAACTAAAGACCTTCATGGTACTCTTACTCAACCTTTCATGTTGAACAACATTTAGAAACTATTTCATTAAGTAAATAGCAGGTGAAACAAATAATGATCTAAACTGATGTTCTGAATGATTTCTTGAGACAATTTGATACGAGAGGTCAATGTCTTTAAGGTATAATAGTACAGGCAAGGTTACACTTGCAACCTTTTTGAAGGTATGGCTAGTGAAATCATAAATAAAATATTTCATGGCATACTTGTGTTTGCATGCATGCACCACATAGTTCCTCGTTGGATTTTAATACATCATAAGTGAATCAGAGTTTCACATTCATGTGATTAAAGTGCTGCCTACAACTCAATTCCTTAAACGAATCAAACACCTAGTAGATGATAATCAGCAGAAGGGCAAGTCCTAGGTAGAAACATACCTTCTCCCTGAGTCTAAATTGATCAGAACGAAGTTCACGGTAAGAATAAGGTCTGAGTTTGCATTATCAAAGCCACCATTGAAAAGACCTTCAGATGGTGATGTCAAGAACCTCTTTGGATTCAATCCCTCTGCATAACGAAACTGAGAGTTGCATGCTTGGTATATTTCAACAATATCTTTGGTCAACCTGACAACCAACTGCAAAATGGAACAAATGTCACTCACATGTCTCCAAGTCAAAGCCAAGATTCCAGACAACAATTAAATAACCCTGAAGGTCCAACAAGCTAACGAACCAAATAAACAAAGCTTAAGATCTGAATTAACAATTGAAATTTCTGAAAAAGATATCAACCTACACATACTACCTTTCCAAAGTAACACTTAAGTCAATATAGCTAATTTCCCCCTTCAACAAAAAGGAACTAATAAACCAAACTTCAAAGATCTAATTGAATTTGTTATGACTTTGAGATAGTTTCCATTCTTAAATCTTCTGCATAATTTCCTGTTGCTATGACATCATGCATAACACATTAACAGGACCATTCATCTAAGGACAACAAAAGTAAAATAGAAGCCAAAACTAAAACATTACACATTTAAAGCATCAAAGAACAGCAGACAATATTTTGTAACTAATTCACGGATATACTGCACTGCTAATAAATCAACACCAACTTGAACCACATCATGAAGTAATTTTTTGTTCATCAAAACCATACATCCACAAATATAGTTTAACTTGTTTCTCAGAAAAGGGGCCGGGAGGGCAAGGCCAAAAGATTAGATGAAACACAAATCATACTTCGTTGGAAAATCAAAGATAAAATATATCAAGTTAACAAGAAATGCACCACATGATAATGATGAGACAACAATGTAACAGTAATATAGATCCAAAGAGATAGATTAGCTTATAACAGTACTCTAAGTTCCCCAAAATCATCATAAGAACATAAGCAACACAGACCAGAGACAAAACCATACAAGAAATAATATCTTTGGGGTTAATTTACAATTAATTTAATCCAAATTTCATCCGATCAATCTAGCTCCCAGATGCAGTACATCAATTCCATATCATGCTGAGTATCCAAAGTTCCAATGAGTTCTCTTATTTTCCTACCACTATTGTCTAAGCTGTCTCTTATTAGAAATGTCTTGACAATGAGTATAATCTCAATCCCGGTAGCAAATCTTAACCAGCTGGTTCAATTGGCACATCGTCCCAATATATAGCCAAAAGATCCTGATCTCCAGGTCTTCGATTTAGTTACTTTTTGACTTAAAACATCTTTAAAATTCGGAAAATTTTCTTTTCACCAAAAAATCATTGTCAAAGTCATTTCCTGAAAGTGCTCACTGTCCTCAACTCATTCCAACATGAACTCCAGTATGTCCTCTCCCACTCTGTTTCTGATAAGAACCGGTGATACGTCGTCCACAGAATATCATAAGGTGGCATTGATTTAGCCTTTGGCCGCTTTCAGTCAACTAGGACAATATCTTATAGTAATATATAATAGTAATCCAATAAATAATGCATAGCGAAACAAAATGGGATACAAGCAGTGAAGGATTCAAATAATGTTTTTTGAACCTCAATGAGATTCATGCAATGAAGTGATCATGTGTAATGATGTTATATAAAAAAGTAAAGAAAAATAATATCCAAGACTCTTAGCTGAAAAAATAATGTAGAAAAGATTTATCATTTTCAAAAGTTTAGGCCAAAAAAGGATCTAGATAGAGAGGAGTTCAACTCAAAAGCCCCAATATACAGATTACTGATTTCTCAGCCATTTGATGAAAGCTGTGACAATTGTTGTTCTATCTAAATCGTAAATGTGTAAGCAATTCTTTTTATACAAATAACATATCTATATGTATATATATAGACACATGCACAAAATAATATGAAACCAATAACATTATTGTGAAGACGAAAATAATTTACATAATTTAGTCATCAGAGAGCTATTATCAGATTTTAAAGAATTCCCAATTATCTATTACAACTCTTATTTCTAGATCCCTACGGTCATTTGCACAAGGCAATTACCTTGACGATCTTAAACGACTATCTATATCCTGTTGAAAATTAATTTTTCCCAATTTGATCGTCCATTAATCAAAATTAGCAATTGGCACACACTCGCAAGTCGCAACGTCTATGGAGCCTAAATGCTAGAATACATAATTTTATCTATGTAGATAGAACTTTGTTTTAAAAAGAAAATTAAATTATTTAAGGATTATCTCTACAATTGTTTCATGCAAAAAGACAAAAGAGCTTTTTTTGAACCACCCGCACTTAACGACAGATAAGATAATAACCCTTTCTATTTCCCTGTCCTCGGTGTTTTATGTCATTATCGTCCCTCCATTAAAATCCCAGGGAAATAAGTCGCAATAGGATAAAAGATCACATGCTTAGATAGAATCAGTTCTTCTTTATGCACGCCATGGTATCAATACATGCATATCAGCATATGTAATAGTTTCTGGTCTCTACATCAGGTGATATCAACATAAAATAAACTTGTGGTCATGAATAAGTAATTAAACCCATGAGCGGATTGTATCAATCGAACATAAAACACATAGTTACACTAAGAATCAGCGATTCCCTACATGGATGTCCATTCACGAGACGGTACCCCAAAAACATGCAAAAATTCAAGAAAAATGACAGGCAGGGACACTTACAGGTTTTCTAACAACGACCCGTAAAGGTTGGGGCTTTAACTTAACACCCAAAGCTGGATAATAAGGACGGAAGGACAGCGGCAACGGACGCCATGGTATCATCCTGGATGTGGATGAAGATGAAGTCGAACTTTCATCCCCTTCCAATTCCGGAGGCTGCGATTCCCCTACAGTTGTCTCATCACAGACCTCGTCCATAACACCCACCCCTCCCTCCCTCACTTCTACTCTATTTGCGCGTTTATCTATCTATTACAATAAAAATACAAAGAATTGACTTCAGATTAACACTGGAAAAAGCTCAGAAACTGGATTCCAACCAGTGAGAAGGTTTAATCAATTCATCGGCGAACATCCAGAAGACTGTAACCCCATTTCTCATTCCCCAATCATCGCACTCGCCTAAAATCAGGAAACAAGATCCATCAAACAGGAAAAATATCAGGCGATGCAAAAGATAACCAGAGCGAATGAGTATAAAATCGATCGATCGAGCTCCCTGCTGCGACTAAAGGGGAAAAAATTCAGATAGCAAAATTCCTCAATTGATAATCGCTATTGAAATTGAAAACATGAGGATTGAATTCAGTTTCTTCGGATATGCGAGTTAGTGACGGAAGGGAAGAACAAAAGAATTATATTTTTTTTATTAGAGAGAGAAAGAGAGAACAGGTAATAGACGCTGTCAGCAACAGTAGTGATAAAAACGAGTCGGGTTTTGTCAAAGCCTGCCACCTCGACCCGTTAAAAGTTTCGTCATTCACCTTTTGACAAACTAGTTTTTTTTTTTTAGGATTGATATTGAAAAAAAGCTGTGTGAGATGATTTCATATATCGTATTTTGTAAAACGGATATCTTATTTGGATTATCTATGAAAAATATTATTTTTTATGCTAAGAGTATTAATTTTTATTGTGAATATCGGTAGGGTTGACCCGTCTCACAGATAAAGATTCGTGAGACCGTCTCACAAGATACCTACTCGCTAATATTCCATCATTGTTCGACGTGTTACAATCGAGTACAGTTCATCCCAAATAATTAGTGATATATCAACTATCAATTACTAACTATCAGCCGTTAACGAAATAAACAATATATAAAGTTTGTTCAGTATGATTTATTTAAGTAACGTGAGTTGCATTCTAATGTATTAATTATGGTGTTTAGTCACTGTACAGCAGGGATTGTAGGTTTCATCGTCATAAACAAAATAGATATGAACCCAAATAAGTCAGATCTTAAAACACAATATCTTATCTCTTAAAAAAGCACAATATCTCTACATGTCGTAAAGGATCCGCAAGTTGCGATTTACTTAGCTAGCGTGTTTGCAGGCCAACACAATATGTACCGAAAGGGTTCTATCATCAGTTAAAAAAGACCCACACACGAGCAAATTGATCATTCCCGCGTGTCCAGAATTGAAATTTTTTTAGTTTCACTACTTTCTGGTTCGGGTTTAGGAGGAACACCAACATTGAAAATTGACAAATTTCACCATCAATGCGAGAACGAATCCTGTGATTTTCAGGTAGAAATACAAGAAGGTACATTGAAAATGGTTAGGATACTTCATTTACTACTATACGTTTGTTTACCTTATTTACATCAGATGAAAAGAAGAGTGTCTCCAAGTTCAAAAAGACACCAGGAGTACATTAAATACATAGGAGGAATGCAAGTATACAAATTCTGTTTCATGGCAAAGTTAGTCGTGTGTGTGGATCAGAATGGACAAGTAAGAGAAGATGTACAAGGGAACGAGCGAAGTTCAGTCAAAATGTCATCTATCCAAAATCTGTCTCTCATCCACGGATGGTTCCGCTGCCAATTGAAGAGAATCAAGGCTAGAAACAATTGGAACAAACGCGAGTTAGAAATGAATGAGATCAAAAGATTAAGGTAAAATGTGATGAGGATCTACGTCACCTGCAATTTTGTGGAACTCTCCATGTGGACATGGTTTGTTTCAAGCTTGGTGGTAAAGATAAATAATGTTTCCAGTCTTCGATCAAAATTCTAAGGTCATGAAGTTTGCTATCCAACCCAAAACAACAGTTGGCATGCATTGTACAAACTTGGTTTAGATCTCTACTTGGTTCACAAAAGCCACCAAAATAAGCAGTGTCCAAGAATTTGATTCTCAGCCCGACGTCTAAGATGAAGGTATCATACTTAATTCTATTGAGAACGTCTTGGTCGTGTAGTTGTGGATATTTTTCACGTGAGGCGTACCAGAACTTGTAAAACTCTATCGACCTGTTATTTGACCTCACAAACTTGAATCCTCCATTAGGTTTATTTTCTAGATCATCAGAATTGCCAGAGAAATGATCACATGCTATCTGAAAATCAGCATCCGATTGGAAGTGAGGAAATGGATCTCTGAACCACATGATATCTGCATCCTATAAATACGGAAAAACAAAAAATTTCCATAAAAAATTAAAAGAAATTAGGGATAAAAATAGGATTCAGAATAGACCAAATATTCTTAAGTATGGAAAGATTGAATGGCTTGCTGCTGCTGACCTCATTTATGAAAGAACAATTTCCATGCAGAACATTAAATGATAAGAATAACAAAGGATACCAATAAAGTATCCAGGCAACAAAGAAAAATATGGAAAAAGAAAACTATTCAGCTCCAAAACATTACTTTTGATAATTTATCATCACATTAGATATTTTTTACGGGCAATATTTTGATCTCCCCAAAGATGAAAGTTTTTTACCCACACAAATAAGATAAAAAAAAATGGGGAAAGATGTCACATCATTTACATAACTAATATACTTGGGAGACATTTCAGACGATGTCAAAATGAATTCCTGTTCTTTTTCGGGTTAGAGTGAAAAACTGGGACGACAAACAGTCATGCACATAACACACAGACACATACACACACATACACACACACAAGCGGTGAATTTATTTTACACAGGGAAGGAGGAAAATACCGTGAACGCAAAGTTGTATCCCATTTCGAGTACAGACCGAAGGAAATCAATTCTTCTCCACATCATCTTCAAGTAGTTCGGTCTCATAAAATAAGCCTCACGTGAAAAATCAACCCCTTCTGTAATGAGGGCAAAGCAATGGGAGTGCACAACCAAACAACGAGAGAAAGCCTTTCGATCGAATGTAATAATAACCAAATGATTCAGAAGATGGCGAGTATGCTGTCCAATTCTGAAGCTCTCAAGAAATAGATCGATCACCGAATTCGGAGCTCCCCAAGCATCATTCAGGGTAGTCAAGATTACTGAATTGTCTTTCATTGATGCTTCCTTCAAAATTCGTTCAAGACTATACTCCTCACTGTCCTACAAAAATAATAAAATAAATATATAGGAAAAAATGAGTGATAACTCTGTGAGGAAATCTTAACGTGCTAACATACCCCAGAAAGTGAGAAAATGGGGAGGTGATAGATATAAAGGATCTCGAATTGACGCCAACCAAGTATGATTGGTATGAAGAAGATACACCAGAGTGGCTACAATTTGATTAAATACCTTCAGATGTATAAGCATCATGAGATAGCGTGACCCCGAGAGTTATCAGAGTATATAAAGCAAATCATAGCAAAATCATAGCCTGATTAAGTTTAGATAGAAATCAACACCATGGAGCTACAAGATTTGTGGATATAAATATATGGCTTGAGGACGTTGTAAATTGAGATTGGAAAAGCTTCTATATAAGCTGTTATTGCTATTAAAGCAGGTTAAGTACTTCGTTCCTAGCTTTTTCATATATGCTCGTGCCAAACACGGAAGTCTTCTTTAGAGATGGAAGGATGAGCAACGGATTATGGTGAAACTTTCAGAACCAATCAAAGTGTTACTACTTTGACAAGAATAAAAAATACTATCATGTTTGTTCACGTCCCAAAAAAATTTCAGTTTGTCCTTGATTGCTCAGGCTACTTTGTATCAGACTCAAGCACGCGGAGAGTTAGTAAACTAAATTCATAGATCTTTTCAAACAAAAAATTATTCTAAAATAACTAAATTAGCATGTAGAAATTACTACAAGTTTTTAGTATAATGATTACCGATAAATTCAAATTTACACAATGAAGAGGTCCAGGGGACAATATACAGTAGAGAAATCCACTGCTTGATTGACACAAAAAGAAATAATATCCCTTCAATCAATACAACAATGTTTATGAATCTATTTTTTTTAAAAAGATAAACTTTATACATAGAAGGCTCATCTATTGGTACTGATAGTAGCATTTACTCCACATTTAATCACTGAAACTTATATTCAACCTCCTGTCTGGTAAAATGCTCATGCTTAAGGAAAATTAAGGGGACGAAAAGGGAACTGACCGAGCTAGGAGAAGCATCTTCGAAAAAGGGTACCATATGAGTGACAATGGGGCTGTAATTGTAGTAGGAAACTCGGAAGCCCACGGAGTCGGCTGCTCTGTAGAGGAAGAAGCAAGAGAGCGTCATCATCAGCAGGAGGAGGATCGTAATTGCCGCTCGGCGGAGTACGGAGGCGCCGGTGAAGAAATCCGACGGCATATCGACAATCACAGTGGTCGGAGAGGAGAGAAACGAGAGCGAAACCGTCGCAGCGTGAGAATCGTAGGCACCCGCACTGCACTGCACCATTCTCTCTTTTCAGTTTTGCAGCATAAGAGATTTCGTCGATTTCGAAAGAAATAGTTTTTGTTATTTAAATAACGTTTTTGGTAACGTATGGTCACTGCGTCCTTTTCATGTATTTATAAAATATTTATAATTTTTTAAGTAATTAAGTTGATTTACTTTAATTTTTATTATTATATAAATCTTGCACTATATATATATATATATATCACATGTATGCAAATGAATTAAATTACATATTTATTTTAATTAATTAATTTAAATACTTATTTGATGCATATTATATGATTAAAGATTTGATTGCATGATTAAATGATTATATGACATGATTTCATGAAATTGAAGGATTTTACTCGAATACTCGATAATAGGCTGGGGAAGGGAGACCGAAGACTATCAAGATAAAATAAATATTTTCAATAAATACTTTCAAGACTTATTAATATGATTAAAATGATTAAATTTTTCTAAAAATGATAGAGTTCAAATTATTTTACGAGATGAGCACGATTTTACCCGAGAAGTCGGTTTTGGACAAACAAGGGACTTTAAAATATCAAATGCATTATTTTTCAAAAATAAATTTTTATAAACTTTTATTTTTCAATTAAATAAGTGTTATTGAGCTCAATTTAACTAATTTGAGTAAGCATAATTGCTCCTATACTTGAAAACCCGAAACCCAAGCTCGTTATCATGCAAATTAAAATCTATAAAAATAAAAAGTTAGGTCTTTTTGCACCCTATCAGCCGAAATATTCACACACCACATACACTAAAATTCGAGAAGCGCATAGGGAAGAAAGCTATGGTTCTTCGTCACCCGTTCGTTCCTTTTCGTGCCCATCGGCGACGATCGTATATTCGAGCGTTGTAAAATGCAAAAGCACGTTTTCTAAACTTCCTTGATGCATCATTCAAACTATCATATGAATGTTTTGATTAATTTTGCATGAAAAATATTTACGTTCGATGGGTTTAACGATATAACGATTATTTTCAAAGCTTTGATGTTTTTACGCTTGGTTCTTTAACAATATGATTCTTAAGGGCATGTTGCAAATAAGAGACGTTTAAGGGATGAGAAAAGAGTTGTTAGAGGATAAAAATACATGCTGGAGTCGAGCTTGGCTAAGGTTGGATAGCACCTAGGGTTTCCTACTTACACTGGACAATTAAGGGCTCGGCGCCGTGCATGGCTCGATCAAGACTGAGCTAGGGGCTGGGCTGGATGTGGTTAGGCATTAGGAAGAGTCCTAGCATGGCTAGGACTCTTGGTCAGCAACCGAGGAAGACTCCCGTGGGCTAGAACTCTCCACTTGTGCGTGCAGGTGGCTCGTGCGACTGCAGTGGACTCGGCACTGGCTGGGGCTATTGCGCAGGGGTTGGGGCATGGTCTATTGAGGGTCTAGAGGGTTGGGGCTCGGTGGTGGCTCAAGTAGAAGAGTCCTAGTCGAGTAGGAGTCCTAGGCGTAAGGTTTCAACCGCGGTTCTTGTTCATGGCATGTACAGGGATGTCCAGGCGTGGTTTAAGGGCTGGTTAATGAGTTAGGTGTATCCAGCAGGTTCCCTAGGTGGGCTGGTCAGGTGATGATCGAGGTGGCTCGATCATGGTTCAAGAAAATTGAGGGTTGGCTCGGTTCGAATCATGCATGGTTCGAATTATGGCTAGGAAAAAGAAAAAGGGTTGAACCATGGTCCACGGGGGTCGAATCATGGTTCACAAGGATAATTCATGTATAAAAAGCTTATGTTTAAAGTTTGGAAAGAAAATATTAAGTTTCAAATTAATTCGGGATTAAAACGCTTCACGAATTAGTAATTAAAGAATTAAATCGAAATCCTCGAATTTACGTCAAATAAAAATATCTAAAATTTAATTTAAGCTTAAATAATTATTTGGGATGGTGTAGATTCAATAAAATCAAGACAAAGTCAAAATCGATAAATTTTACGTCCAGGGGCAAAACAATCATTTTACACTTGGGTAGTACGAAAAGGCTTGGCAGCGTCGTGAAGAGGTCATAACGCATGATAAATGATATAAAATGATGATTTTGATGAAAATATGGAATTTTATCATTTTATGGTAAATCTGTGCAATTTTTACTATTAAAATGCTATTTTTGAAAATTCGTGATATTTTACGGAAAAAAAGGAAAAATATTTTGAAGGATGTAAATTGACTGTGACAAAGATGATATAGGATAAGTGGGAGATCCGTTTTAAGAAGAAATGGTGAACTTACAATTTTATAGGAATATCGTGAGGGAAAAGGCCCAGAGGGAGCCCGTTTACGGGACAAGGCCCCAGAGGGAGCCCGACGATCGTATTACCATATTTTTTTACGTCGGTGACTAAGGCCCGTCCCTATACACAATGATGAGCTAAGACTGATCAGTCGACCAGAGGATAAAATGCTAGTCACTTTCAAGGATCAAACTTCACCCAAAATAATAAATGATGCAAAGCTTTACGATTTTATGATTTTACGATATATGATTTATTTATGCTTAAATTATTTTAAATAAAAATATGATTTTAATGCATGTGCATGTATATGTATTACTCATAAATCATATTTAGGACGTGTTGAGTCATTAGACTCACTAGGTTTGAATGCTGCAAGTGATGATGATATTGAGGAAGGCGCTGACACTTGAGTGGATCGAGTTCGACAGTACACTCTCGAGGGACTTTATTTTCCACATTATTTTGTTAGTTAAAAGTTTTAAAGGATTTTTGTTAAGGATTTTATTATAGATTTTATGCTTTATCTTGAAGTTAGTTTTGATAATGATAAAGGTAGACGTTGAAATTTGGTAATTGACGATTTTAGAGATTTTATGCACTTGAGATTTAAATTGTTAAATTATTTTTAATTGTGGTTTTTGAATTAACGGATAAAAAAAATTAATGGAATTTTAAAGTAAAAAATGAGGGTCGTTTCAGTTGGTATAAGAGCCAAGGATCCCCAAAGGGTTGTGTACTGCTATTCCGATAAGCTCGAGAAGTCACGCATCAAGTATGTGAGTTTTTACTACTTTATATATTTATATGCTAAAATTCTTTAATGCTTACATGATGCATGATATAGAGGTTAAGTGCATATTATTTTAAAATGTTAAGTGCATGTTGGTCACGTGGTTGGGACGAATTGTACAGAGATGCCTCCTAGACAAGTTCTTCGCAGTGATAGTGAGGGTAGACACGAGAAGGAGATTCCGCAGCCTCCTCCTAATCAAGATGCTAACGCTTGTGTACTAGCGGGCATGGCATAGTTACTTGAGAAGAAAGTTGGAAATGCTACGAGGGTTCGATCGGAGGCAGTCCATGAGCGTTTTAGGAGGATGAACTCCGAGGATTTTCATGGCACTACTGATTCGTTCGTTACTAAGGGATGGATTCAATCTTTGGAGGCTGTTTTTCGTTATATGGATATAGCGGACGCTGACTGAGTTCGTTGTACCATCTATCTGCTGAAGGACGACGCTTCCTTATGGTGGGAAGGAGCAGAGCGAGGAGTGAATCTAGCGACATTGACATGGGGGGACTTCAAGAGAGTGTTCTACGACAAATATTTCACATCTGATGTCCGTTCTAGGCTTAAGAGAGAGTTTATGTGTAACGCTCCAGATTCGACGACTGTCCTCACTGTACCAAGACGAGTCTTTCCAGCGTGCTTATGTCCTCACTCACACGCACCTTGGAAAACTTCCCAGGAGGTCACCCATCCCAAAATTGCCCCAAGTCAAGCACGCTTAACTTTGGAGTTCTTATGTGATGAGCTACCGAAAAGAAGATGTACCTTCGTGATATGAGTAGTACATATCAAATCTTTTTAAGCCCTCTTCAACTGTACAGTCCATTACATTGAACAGTCTCGGAATCCCTCTCATTCCGGTGTGGGATCGGTTCATTCATGTTCCCTCCACCTAGAAGTCTGCTAGGAGCCGCTCATTGTCCGTACAACTGATGGCACCGGCGATCACCCCCCCGCCCTCTTTGACCCCGGGCCTCACATTATGAGTCTCCGTCAGTGGATTCGGCTGTGGCTGAGTTTGTGTAGAAGTTTGATAGGGGCTGTAATTTTGTGCCCTTGATTGCGAATGATGCGACGGAGAACTTACGACACTTCCTTGACGGAATAAGGCCCACGATCCGATGAGATGTGATGCTCATTGATCTGGCTGATTATACTACTACTGTTGCCAAAGATTTTAGAGCCGAGCAGTCACTCAAAGATATTGATTGGGATATACAGCGTAAAAGGAATCGTGCCCAGCTAGCTAATCAGCAACCGATTCAGCAGAGTAAGAAATCATTCACGGGACCACCTAAGCGGCCGGGACATCCAAAACCACAAGGATAACCACCTAAAGAAAATGTCTCGAAGACAGCAGAGAAGACACAGTGCAAGGAATGCAATCGTCAACATTATGGCAAATTCATGTGAGGCATCTACAAGTGCTTCAAGTGTGGAAAGATGGAACACAAGGCTGGGGATTGCCCGAAGCTCAATCAACCCACGACTAGAAAGGCATATGTGATGCATGCTGAGCAAGCGGAGCCAGACGCTACGCTTATTGAAAGATGAATATTGCTATCGGGAATAACTACTTACGCCTTATTAGACTCCGGAGCTACACATTCTTTCATATATGAATCCTTCATGAAGAAATTGGGAATCTTACCAGTAGATGTGGAGTCAGGATTCAGAGTTACTGTACCTTCTAGCGAGCATATGGTCTCTAGTAGCATGGTTAAGAACGTGGAACTCAAATTACAAAAGAATATTATACGAGCGGACCTTATTGTGCTATTGATGCCCGAGTTTGACATTATTTTGGGCATGGATTGGCTCACACTAAATGATGCTACTATTGACTTTCGACGAGAACAATATCTATTAGACCGCCCAATTGAAAAACGTTCATCTTTGAGGCTGCACGAAACAATCAAATGCCGCATATCATTTGATGCATGTGTGTGAAGAAGCTTATTCAAAGGGGTTGCCAAGGTTTTCTTGCTAGTATTATATCTGTACCCGACATTGAAAATCATTCTATTGAGGATGTGGAGGTTGTCAAGGATTTTCCGGACGTGTTCCTTGACAATGTTTCTGGTATTCCACCTGAAAGAGAAGTAAAATTTTCTATTGAGTTGATGCCCGGTACAATGTCGATCTCTAAGGAACCATATCGATTAGCACCTGCTGAAATGACAAATTAAAAGATCAAATTCAAGACTGTTAGACAAAGGATTTATTCACCCTAGCTAGTTTCTCCCCATGGGGCGCGCTAGTGCTATTTGTGAAAAAGAGGGATGGAACTATGATGTTGTGCATCGACTATAGGGAGCTAAATAGAGTGACAGTGAAGAATAAGTATCCACTGCCCCAAATCAAGGATTTATTTGATCAATTGCAAGGATTTTTGGTATTTTTAAAGATATATTTTAGGTCTGGATATCACCAGTTGAGTGTTAAAGAGACGGATGTACATAAGACGGCGTTCCAAACAAGTTATGGATATTATGAGTTTTTAGTGATGCCATTTGGGTTGACTAATGCCCCAGCGATCTTCATGAATCTCATGAATCGCGTATCTCAGCCGTATCTCGATCAGTTCATTATTGTTTTCATCAAAGATATCTTGATCTATTCCAAGAGTCGTGAGGAGCATGATCAGCACTTGAGGACAACCTTACAAGTTTACGAGAGCGAAAATTATATGCAAAATCCAGCAAGTGTTAGTTTTGGTTAGAGAGGGTGGCATTCTTAGGCTAAATTGTGTCAAAAGAAGGAGTAGAAGTCGACCCATCTAAGGTCGAGTCAGTCAAGCAGTGGGCAGTGCCTAAAAGTGTGACGGAAATACGTAGTTTTTTGGGTTTAGCTGGCTACTATCGCAAGTTCATCAAGGGTTTTTCATCCATTGCAGTACCCTTGACGACATTGACGAAGAAAAATGTGAAATTTGTTTGGGGGCTGGAATGTCAAAAGAGTTTTGATCAATTAAAGCAAGCACTCACTACAGCGCCAATTTTAGCTATGCCGACAGAGCAAGGGGAATATGTGGTATTTACTGATGCTTCAAAACTTGGATTGGGCGCCGTTCTCATGCAAAATGATCAAGTTATAGCATATGCGTCAAGACAATTGAAAATACATGAAATGAATTATCCGACGCATGATCTAGAACTCGCAGCAGTCGTATTTGCGTAGAAAATTTGGATGCACTACTTGTATGACGAGAAATGCAAGATATTTATGGACCATAAAATCCTTAAATTTTTCTTCACCCAAAATGATTTGAATATGAGACAAAGACGGTGGCTAGAGCTTGTTAAAGACTACGACTGTGACATTAGCTACCATCCCGACAAAGCTAATGTAGTTGAGGATGCTTTGAGAAGAAAGGGGACAGTCTTGACGCATTTATCAGTACAGAGGCCTCTACAAATGGAAATTCAGCAATTTGATCTTGAAGTTTATGCTAGGGGAGAGGCCCCTAATCTCGCTACATTGACAGTGCATTACACTCTACGAGATAGAATTCGAGCTGGACAGTTTAGTGATGAGCAATTACAGAAATGGAGACAACGAGATGAATCGAAGGGCAGCATGTTATATTCAGGCGAGGATGGAAATGTTAAGTATCGAGGTCGACTATGGGTTCCTAGTGGAGATTTACTTAGAGTTGACATTAGGACTGAAGCTCATAGTACTCCTTATTCTGTTCATCCCGGAAGTACCAAGATGTACAAGGATTTGCAACTTTTATATTGGTGGTCGGGAATGAAACGAGACATTATGTGCTTTGTATCTGAATGCTTGACATGTCAACAAGTGAAGGGAGAGCATCAAAGACCAGCGGGAATGCTTCGACCACTCCCCATTCTAGAGTGGAAGTGAGAGAATATTACTATGGATTTTGTGGTAGGATTGCCAAAGACAGTAAAAGGACTCAATGTCATTTGGGTGATAGTAGACCATCTTAATAAATCAGCAGATTTCGTACCAGTGAAGATGACTTTTTCCATCTCTCAATATGCGGAGTTGTATATTCGAGAGATAGACTACATGGTGTCCCAGTGTCTATAGTGTCGGACCGAGACACCCGTTCAACTTCGTCATTTTGAAAAAGTTTACATGCAGCGCCGGGTATTAAACTACTATTCAGTACCGCATTTGATCCTCAAACCGTCGGTCAGTCCGAGAGAGTCATACAGATATTAGAGGATCTACTCTGAGCATATGTGATCGATTTCCAAAGGAGTTGGGAATTGAAACTACCTCTAGTGGAGTTCACCTATATTAACAGTTATCAATCATCTATAGGAATGGCTCCATACGAGGCACTATACGGAAGGAAATGTAGACCACCCATCCATTGGGATGAGGTAGGAGAAAGAGCTACATTAGGACCCGAGATAGTTCAGCACACCACAGAAATAGTAGCCAAGATCCAAGAAAGAATGAAAACTGCTCAAAGTCGACAAAAGAGCTACGCGGACCAAAGAAGACGAGATCTCGAGTTTGCAGTCAGTGATCATATATTTATGAAAATAGCGCCTATGAAGGGTGTTATGAGATTTGGCAAGAAAGGAAAGCTTAGCCCAAGATTCATTGGACCATTTGAGATACTCGAAAGAGTGGGAGCATGTTGGAAACTTAATTTCGGAGTTTGAAAAATTAAGCATGAAGAGATTGAACAACTTATCAAGAGGACTGAAAGTAACTGATTTAAAAATTAGTAAACTGTTAGTTGTCCAAACTGAAGATTAGTGCGTAAATAACCAAAGGCAACTGAACTAAGCTAACTGAGCTATGTAGTCAACTGGATGATCAATTGAAACTGATCAGTTACACTACAGTCAGTTGAGAGCAATCAGTTAATCCTATCGGCTATGTCAACTGATAAATCAATTTGACACGTTATCAGTTAAGGAATGTAACTTTCGACCGACAATTGTACCATAGCAGACTACAACGTATAGTGGGAACTCCGCATTTCAGTAAAAATACAGTGTACGATTGTCAGAAGAATGTTGACATGACTATACAATGGATATAAAGATTCAAATGCATTCACTATTACCGTTGGAAGCAAAGCCTATAAATAGCCAAGAAGGTCAGCTGAACATAGGTAATCATGGAATCAAGTAATCAAGCTACAAAAGTGTTCACTTTTCAAGCAGAACTCTGTGCATATTCTTTCAAGTTTAAAATTTCTTAAAAGCTCACGCTTAGTATATACATTCATAGCTTTCAGGCTATACTTTGAGCTTAACAGCACAAACATTCATTGTTGTCTTATTCGATCTTGTAGAGATCAGTTGTGCTAAGAAGTTACACATCAGTTGAGGATTGATAAATTGTATTGAAACTAAGAGTTTCAGTGTTGTGTTGTTAAGTCCAAATTGAAGTGGGTTTGTACAAATCTTTGTATAGATCAAAGTTTTTTAGTAAATATCATATCTTCGAGATAGAAGGGGTAACGCAGGAGTGTTTTAAAGCTCCGAACATCCATAAATCTTGAGTCCCTTAATTTCAGTTTTATTTTATCTTTCATTCAGTTTTTTTCCGCACTTTCATTAGTTAACTGATTGACATAGAAAACAAGATTCCTAAATTTAGTTTATCACTAAACTGATTCATCATTCGAAAAAGTTGAGAAAACTGTAAAGTGTTTATTCAACCCCACCTTCTAAACATTTTTTCATTCCCAACCGATCCTAACAAGTGGTATCAGAGCGGTTGATCTTGTCCCTGAATATACCTATCTACAAAACTCATTACCATGTCTTCCTTCAAAAAAATTCCAATGTTTTCCAGAGAAGAATTTGACGATTGGAAGAATAGAATACAGGCTCATCTAGCTGCACAAGATGATGATATGTGGTACGTTATCACTGACGGACCCATAAAAATACTGAAAGCAAACACTGTTGTTGCCATAATTGATGGTACACCATACCGCATTGAAAAGCCCAGAGAAGAATGGACAACAGAAGACAAAATAAAAGCCAATTTGGACAACATGGCTAAAGAAATCTTGTACAAAATGCTAGATAAAATTACTTTCAGCAAGATAAAGATGTGCAAGAATGCAAAAGAAATCTGGTAGAGGTTAATTCTGCTCTGCGAAGGCAATGAGAAAACCAAAGAAAATAAACTCTCAGTTGATGTTCAGAAATTTGATAATATTAAAATGAATACTAGAGAATCTATGAATGAATATGATGAGAGAGTCAACAACATCATAAATGAACTGAATGCACTTGGAAAAGTTTATTCAAAGAAAGAAGTCGCACCGAAGGTGTTCCGAGGTCTTCCCAAGGAGTGGGATGTTAAGACCATGGCCATGAGAGAATCAAAGGATTTGAATAAGGTCGAACTACACCGTTTATTTGCTGACCTAAAGGACTATGAATTTGAGTTTCAAACAAGAGAAGGAGAACCTTCTACACTAGCAGCTGCAACTGCTCTTAGTGCAGTCAAACTGGAACCAACTGTTTCAGTTAAAAAACTGCATATCAGTTAATTAATGATGCAATGTCATTATTTGTGAGGAAATTTGGGAAATTCATGAGAAGAAACCAAGGTTCCTTCTAGAGGCAATATCAGAGAAAAAACTCCAAGGAAGAACCAAACTCCTGTTATAATTGTGGCAAATCAGGACACTTTATTGCTGACTATCTTAAACCCAAAAGGGACAGTAAACATTCAACCGACAAAGGGGAGAAATCAATTGAATACAAAAGAAGAGACACGAATGATAAAAGATCATTCAAGAAGAAACATGAAGTCCTGCTAGCTGAAGAGAACAAATCCAAATGGGCAGAGACTGATAGTGAAAAGTCCGAATCAGAGAGCTCAAGCAGCTCTACTGATGATGAAGAAGAGGTTAAGTGCTTGATGGCAAACGATGCAGAACTGGAGTCAACAAGTGAACATATATTTGACTTCAGCTTTACTGACTTTACCCGAGAAGAACTCATTACCACTCTGCATGACATGGTGAATGAGTATCATAAACTTGCTTGTTCATTTGAAAAAACCAAAGCTGAGCAAACTGATCCTAAGGACAATAAAACAAAAACGGATTAGTCAGTTGAACTGTTGAATCTACAAAGGGAGATTGCAAAGCAAAAATCTGAGATGATTGAGAACCAATCCTTGATTCATAAGTTGAGAAATGAGATTCAAAACAAAATGACTTGATTCAGGCTTGGAATAAGTCTTCAGTCACTCTGACTGAAATGCAGAGTTTGCAAAAATCAGTTACTGATAAAACTGGTTTAGGCTTCAATAGCATTGAAGAAACCTTTGCAAGTGATACAATGCCCAATTTGACTGAGCACAAAGGAAAGTACATTACTTTTGTGAAATCAACTGTGGCACATGAAATCTTTGAACCAAGTAAACCCATTGATCAACCGATTGAACATAAGAACAAGGCTAAACGGTTTGGAATTGGATATAGCCTTGAGAATCCAACTGATTCACAAAGCTGGTTATCTAAACGGTCCAGCTACAAAAGTCAGCATTCTAGGATTGGCTATTACAATTACTACAACTGTAAGCCAGTTCAACAGAGATATCGGGTGAACAAGAAGTCGAATAAGGTTAACAATCATACTATTTCATTCACGCATCACACACCTAACACACACACAAGCCGGGAAAAATTATTTGGAACACATCAACTAGTAAGTCAGTTAGACTGATCCAAGTCTAGGTTCCTAAAGGACTAATCAGTTTAGGACCCAAATAAATATGGGTACCAAGATTATATATTATGCGTGATTGCAGGTGACAGGTACACCAAAAGAATCAATTTGGTTTTTAAATAGTGTTTGCTCGCGACATATGACAAGGATGCAAATTTGCTATCCCAACTGATCAAATTCAATGGTCCAAACATCAGTTTTGGAGACAACTCTAAAGGTAGAACTGTGGGTAAGGGTAAGCTTATCCATGGTAACTTTATTATCAAAGATGTTTTACTAGTTGAAAATTTGAAGTATAACTTGATTAGCATTAGTCAGTTATGCGACAATAATTTTTCAGTTCAGTTCAACTGACACACTTGCACAGTCAAAGACTCAATTGATGAGATCATTTTAACTGGCAATCGTTGTGGGAATACTTACAAAGTAAGTTGGACTGATCAACCTAATGCACCAGTTTGTCTTATAGCTTCAAAATCTTCTAAAAACTGGTTATGTCATAAAAAGGTTGAACTAGTTAAATTTTAAGTTTATTGCTCATCTGAGTAACCATGATCTGTAACTGGTATGCCCAAAATAGATTTTTCAAAAGATAAAATTTGTCCAGCATGTCAGTTTGGTAAGCAAGTAAGATCTTCATTTAAAAACAAGAGTAGTAAATCTTATTCCATATGCTTAGAATTGCTCTGTATGGATCTTTTTGGTTCAATACCAGTCATAAGTTTAGGGGGAATGAAATACAAATTGGTAATTATTGATGATTTTTCAAGATTTAATTGTGTTATATTTCTTAAATCAAAAGACCAAACTGCTGTACAACTGACTAAAATTTTCAAAAGTTTATTAAATGAGAAATCAGTTGGTATTGACATAATAAGGTCTGATCAAGAGACTGAATTCATCAATAAAAATCTTTCATAATTTTTAGAAAATACTGGAATCAAGCATGAGCTCTCAGCAACAAGAACTCCACAGCAAAATGGTGTAGCTGAAAGAAGAAACTGAACCCTTAAAGAAGTTGCTAGAAGAATGCTTGCTGATTCTGGTATTTCTCAAAGGTTTTGGGTAGAAGCAGTAAACACTGCATGTTACACCCAGAACATATCAATGATTAATAAAAATAATTTCAAAACGTCATATGAGATCTGACATGGACATAAAAGTGTGGTATATTACTTCAGAATATTCGGCTGCAAATGTTTTATTCACGATAATGGCAAAAATCATTTGATGCAAAATCTGCATAAGGAATATTTCTGGGTTATTAATCAATTAGTAAAGCTTATAGAGTATTTAACAAATGCACTTTGAATGTAGAAGAGTCAATTCATGTTATATTTGATGAATCTCTACTAACTAATAAGCCAACTGATCCAGCGGAGCTAGTTGATCGCTTTACAGATATAAGTTTGGAGGATGATAGTGAAGAAGAAGGTCATATCAATCAAAATCTTCTTCAAACACCTAAACCAGAGATACTAGATCAAACAGTTGAACAAGAAATTGTTCCTGATCATCAGTTGGTGGAGTAAAATGATGAAATTCAAATACCAACTGAATCAACATCAACTGAAACTGAAGAAAACATTCGGTTACCAACTGAATCAGTTTCTGGAATTGATCCAACCTAATTGGTGATAGTTAATCCATCTGATCCGGTAATAACTCAGAATCAAATTTTTAATTAATTTATTCATTCAGCTTTTGTTTCCCAACTGGAACCAAAGAAGACTGATGAAGCTCTTGCTGACCATAACTGGATAAATGCTATGCAAGAAGAGCTAAATCAGTTTACCCATAACAATGTCTGGAACTTAGTTCCAAGACCAATCTCTAAACCCATTATAGGTACAAAGTGGGTCTACATGAACAAATTGAACGAAAAAGATTCAGTTGTGTGCAAAAAAGCGAGGCTTGTAGTACAAGGATATAGGCAAGAAGAATGGATAGATTAGATATATTTCAGCATATAAATGGTGTGAATGATGAGAAAAAGAGATACAAGGCTTGCCTTGATGTGTAGATGCTCAAAGACTCGAAGAAATACGCGTCGGGGAGGCACCGGAGGAGCGGGGAATAGACTAGCTTAAGGGAAAAATGGAGGAAATGGCTTGCTGCTATTTTTTTCTTTGAAATTGCCGTGGGAGAGGCTGCTGAAAGTGGGGTGTCGGCTGCTGATGGTTTGGGGGGGTATTTAGGGTTAAGTAAATTAGGTTTAGGTTAGGATAATGACACATTAATGGGTCCTTAATCAAATTTTAAAAAGATTAAAAGATTTTGAGCCCACTAAACAATAAAACAAACCCAACAAGCCCAATTGTACTCTCAAAATATTTCGTTTAGGTACGTTTTTGAAAATATTGTTCTAGCCTTAAAAAATTCCCTGACTCGATAAAATTCACGTACTGATTAAAAATACGACCCGGCGAGTAAAAATACCCCCAAGGCCCATTTTCAAAAAACACTCTTAAAAAAACTCCACTATTAATTAATTAAAATTAATCATTCCATAAAATTTATTTTCTGAATATCCCCGGTCTCCGTTCCTCGATCGAGTGCGAAATGCAACTTAAAACTCTAATGCGTGAAACTTTAAATAAGCAAGAAATTAAACATATATATATTTGAAACGACCACTATTTTTTTTCTTAAATCATAAATTCTAATAAAATATTTTAACATAATCATGAATCATAATAAATTAACAATTTAAATGTCAACTGCATAAAATAAAATCCTAAATCGACATTTGAAAAGATCACTAACAATAAAAATAAAGCATAAAATATCTCTAATAAAAATCATTAACAAAATCTTTAAATCTTTGATCTAATAAGCTAGTGCGGAAACACAAAGGCCCTCGAGTGTGTACTGCTGCACTCGATCGACTCAATCGTCACCGCTTTCAAAAATCATCAAATCCTGCATCATACAAACCTAGTGAGTCTAAAGACTCAACACGTTCTAAACATGGATAACAAATAATACATATACCTCCACTTGCATTTAAAAATCATATTTTTATTTAAAATAATCTTTTGAACATAAATAAACCATTAAAAATCATTTGAGCATAAATAAATCATAAATAGTAAAATCATTTTAAAAATAACTTTGAGCATAAATAAATCTTTTAAAAATCATATAAAAATAATTTTAATCATCATCATGAATTATATAACATAAAATCATTTAAATCATAAGCTTTCAATCGTATATCATTTTGGGTGAAGATAGCTTTTATCCTTTAGTCGACTGATCAGTCTTCAGCTCCCCGTGGTCCATGGGGGTGTGAACTAGGCTCCACCGTGGAAATACGATCGTCGGGATCCCTCTGGGGCCTTGGCCCTCACGTCATCCCTACAAAATCATATATCATATCTTTTGTCACGGTTAATTCACATCCCTCAAAATATTTTTCCCTTTCTTTAAAAATCATAAAATAAGACAGCTTTCCAAAAATAGTATTTTAAACAATATAAATTGCACAACTTTACCATAAATCGTAAAAATACATATTATCATCACAATAATCATAATAAATCATAAAATATCATTTTACAAGAAGATCCTTCGGGACGCTGCCAAGAATTTACGTATTTTCCTAAGTGTAAAAAGATCGTTTTTTCCCTGAACGTAAAAATTCTCGAATTTATCTTTTTCTCATTTTTAATGACATGTGATTATTCAAAATAATTATTTAAGTTTAAATATAATTTTTCATAATTTTATAAAGTTTAAAACTAGACTTTTCAATTAATTATTTAATTAGTGTTTTGTGCGGCGATAAAATCCCGGATAAATCCAAAACTCATTATTTTGATCCCAAATTTTAAATATAACATTTTTTAGATTTATTCTACCCTTCCAAGTCATGAACCACCCCCTTGGACCCATGAATTCAATTTTAGCCTTTTAATTTTTGAAATTGACCCTTAACCGATCAACCCGAGCCATCTCCCGATTTACTCGAGCCACGCCCGAGCCACTTCAAGCCAAACCATAGCGAACCCATCTAGGCACCCTCCTGACCAAGCCCAACCCAAGGAACCAGCCCCCAAGTCGCTCAAGCTCACTGGACCGAAGCACCAAATTTTGTGCGCTGTTGCATCTCACGCCCAAGAATCCTAGAGACACTAGGACTCTCCAAGCCCCTTAACCAGAGAACCCACCTGACCCTAACTGACCCTAGACCATGCCCAGACCAGCCCCAGCCCTGGATCCCACGCAGCGCACCTCTGAACCAAGCAACTCTCCTACGCGCTACCGCCCCATCACGTTCTCTCGCACCAGCCCCAAGTCCAGCCCCTGGTCCAGCCCTTGCCCATCACCCTTGGACCCTACAGGACCTACCTAGCTTGCCCTTAGCCCCATTGTAGCCCCTTCCTTTCCCCGACCAGTTGCTGTGCAGCGCATGGGGGAGAGTCCCACTTCACGTGGACTCTTCCCCAGCCCCTAGCTCGAACCTTAGCCGTCCTAGGACCCGACCCAGACCTAGACCATGACCCTTAGGACCCAACCCCCAGCCCTGGTCGAGCCCCAAGACCACATGCATAGTAATCGAACCCTTGAACCACACATGACACAAATACCCTTCGGCCCTTCATGCTTCTTGTCCCACGGTTTCCATCATGTGTTTGTCAATTATTTATCATGTTTTGGTCAAGTTTTATTCATATTTTATCATGTATTGGCGGCGTGTCCGTTGGATTCAAAACGTTTTTCAAATAAACGTAAAATCGTTGAAACTTTGAAAAATACGTATCTCATCGTAAAATAATCGAACACCAATATTTTTCATGCATAAACAATTAAATCAAGCATATTATGATTTGTATGATATTAAAAGAGTTTAGGAAAGATGCCTTTGCGTTTATAACGCTCGAATTTTCAATCGTCGGCGAGGAAGGGCGAATGGGCGACGAAGAACACAAGCTTTCCTTCTCCTTATTTTTTTCGAAAATTATGTGTGTGCTTGGAGGTGAATTTCGGCTGCTAGGTTTAAGAATTGTGGTGTTTTCAAAGCCTAGGTAGCTTATTTATAATTTTAATTTGCAAGATAAATGCGCTTTGGTTTTGGGCTTGCATGCTTAAGGGTAATTGGGCCTACTTAATTTAATGAAATTTGGCCCAATAACACTTAATTAATTAAATAATAAAAGTTTATAAAAATAGTTTCCATAAAATAATATTTTTGATATTTTAAAACTCCTTGTTTGCCCAAAACCGGTTTCCCGGGGAAAATCGATCTCGACTCGTAAAATAATTCGAACTCCAAAATTTTTAGAAAATTTTTAAAGCATTTTTAATCATATTAGGAAGCCTTGCCATTATTTAATTAAAAATACATATCCTTGTCCTGGTCGTCCCCGGCCTCCTTTCCTCTGCCTATTATCGAATATTCGTGAAAAATCCCTAATTTCATGTAAGCATGTCATATTATCATTTAATCATGCAATTATACATTTAATCATATAATAAACATCATGATTCATGCTAGCATTTAAAATCAATTAAATAAAAAATTAAGCAATTAAAATAATTTGCATGCAAGCGGTTTATGTAGACTGATTTTTCGAAAGTTACAATATTCATGTTAAAACCATGCATTTAATGTATGAAAATAATTTAATTAAAATAAACAATAAATTGATAACTTGCATGCATATAGTTTACGTGGACCATCAAATTTTTCGGGACGTTACATGCTTATTTGCTAAATTTTAATGCTTCGAGTTTTTAATTACTTAGGGCTCATCACCAAAACTTGTAGATACTTATCAACTAACAAATTAAAAATTATATGGTTTTGTTATATGTCGATGTGATATTAAAAAGAGGACAAATGAAGTATGTTGAAACAAGACATGAACTAGCAAATAGAATCAAAGTTCGTTGCAAGTGTCATACATTTGTCATGAATAGAGATGTAAGCAAATCGAGCCGGTTCAAAATTTTTCGAGCATGCTCCAAAATTTTTTTATTTGTATTCAAGCTTATCGAATTCGGGACAAACTAGAATATATGTTTGAACTTTTTCCGAGCAGAACTTGAGCTCAAATTATTTTATTCGATAGTTCGGAAAGCTCTTGTGAGCTTTAATATTTTATTAATATAATATAATCATATATTAAATAAATAAATTTTGAGCATTTCGAATATTTATTTCCGAGCAATGGTTCAAATAGTTCGTGAACAAGTTCGAATCTTTCGAGACGAACTTACACTCAAGTTTTAATTCGAAACGAATTCAAACCAAAAATTTTAAAATTTTTGATTTTCGGATCGAGCTCGAACTCGAACTCGAATAGAAGTTGTTAAGCCCAAATTTTGGAAGTCCATTAACAATAAGAAGCCTGCAGAATGTGGAGAAGCCCAATGGACAAACCCAAAAAGGTGTCAGTTGAAGACCACGACGCATCATGGACGATCGAGGAATATGGCCAGAACTGTTCTGCGGAGTGCAAAAAAAAAAAAAAACAGAAAGAAGAATCAAAAGGAAAAATATACAAATAAACAAAAAATCTATAGCAAAGCTCTGCAGAATTTTCTCAATCCTATGTCTGTTTATTTCAATTTCCAGCCGTCAAGTTTCTTGATTTTTTTACATATTCCTTCAACTTTCTTGTAAAAATGTCGTTCATGTTCATAACAACGTAGTTAAGTTTGACGTTGTTCGTGGATTTTCTCTTCAATTTCATTACATTCCGCAGTTTATATTTTTCGCTTTGAAGTCATACCAAGAGAATTAGAACTAACGGTCGAATCGAGACTCACAACGCTTGACAATGAAGTTGGATCATTTCATATTTGGCACGATCACGTGCCTGGGATGCCCTGCAAGTTTCATGAGAAACAAATTGGCACGCCTGATTGGACACGATGCCTCCAAAGCGTACTAAGAAGAATGAAGGAATTTCTTCATCACATGGTAAAGGTCATTGCTCACGGGAAGAAGAAACTGATGCAGATGGAAGAGCAGTTGAAAGACTCGTACACTAGTTCGAAGAAGATGCTATGAAGGAAGGAGTTTCAGTTTCTGGTGGCGATTGGGCTTCAACAAACTTCATGTTGAACATGGAGAGAAATATCCGGAGTAATCTCAAAGAAATGACCAAAGCTTTCACGACTGTCATGAGGGAATTTGTGACAGAAGTAAGGAATGAAGAAAGTCTTCAAAATGCGAGATTATTACACCAAAAAATAATAAACTTCAAGAAGCTGACACTAAACCATTTAAAGATCAAGGCTAGGGATCGGGGATTTCTCAAGCAGGTGAAAATCTCCACTTGGGAGAAGCACTGATTCCTAAATCTGCCAGGGAAGGAAGATATACTCCTCCGCACAAAAAGAGACGAGGAGTTGGGGTTCAAATACCAAAATTACAGTAACAATAAACAAGTGGCTGGTAATATATTTTCTATGACGTCTCCTAACTTGCATCCGAGGATGTATGGTGATGAGGGAAATGCACGGGTATTCAGTACCAAATTCGGGGAATAACACCCGGGAGAAAACTATCCCTCGCACAAGTTATGACAAACTTCAGTGTTGGATTTTGTGACGGTACGTGATGTTATTCAAGAGTTATATGGTCCAAGAGTGAAGTCAATCAACCGACCAGATTTTCACAAACCGTATCCTGACATTGTTGATCGTGACAACCCTTATCCATGAGAATACCGCATTCCAGACTTCACTTTATACTCTTGGGAAGATGTTCAATCTAGCGTGGAACTATGTAGCAAGGTTTACAATCCAATGTGAGAGTCAGCAAATTTGGAAAATTTTCTAATTACAAGTTACGATTGTTCCCCAATTCTTTGACTAGCACTGCTTTCACTTGGTATGCGACACTATCTTGAAATTCTATCATGACTTGGCATGATATGGAAGGTCAAATCCATACACAATTCTTCATAACAGTACCTGAGATCAATATAGAGGAATTGTCAAGGATGGTCCAAATACTGGGGCAATCCGCTAATGATTTCATTTGTAAATTCAAGAAAGTGAGAAAAAGATGCTGAATGTTCCTTGTTGAATCAGATTATCTGAAGATGGCACAACGAGAGCTTGATTTTGAACTTAGAAAGAAATTTCAAGAGATGGAATTCCGCTATTTATGAGCTTGCTGCCAAAGTATTAGAATATGAGGAATTATTGCGAGAGGAAAGTCATAAAATAAAATCTACAGTAGGTTCTTAATTCCAAGAAGTTGAGCAAGTCGTCTTGGCAGAAGTGGAAAATTCCAGATCACACACTGTCTTTTTCTTGAAACACAAGAGTGAAGAACTTTTCAAAAAAACATTCCTCCATTGCAAATACCATATGCTTTCGATCATCAAAGACGGGAGAAATCTTTGATTAGTTGGTGAATGAAGTTTATAACATTCCCCACATATCATAAGCTACCTACCATGGAGGAGATGAAAGAAAGAGATTATTGCAAGTATCACAATTCCTTTGACCATAATATCAATGCTTGTTGGGCTTTAAAAATGTCTTGCAAGAAAGAATCAGTGATTCCTGAAATTTCCCGAGAAAAAAAAAACAATGACAGTGGATGAAGATCATTTCCCTCTGGTAGCCAACGTGAATGTGAGCAGTACTGACTTGCGTTTCTTAATCAATTAGAGAAGAAGGAATGGAGGCGAGGATAGGTCCATTAGGCCAAAAGTTACTATAAAGAAGTGATGGGTGCCTTAGAAAATGATATTTGAGGTCAGGAAGAAGAAAACAGACATTTTTCATGGAAAAACCGCTATTACGGTGGGGGTTGTGTGCATTATAGTGGGAGGAATATAAGGTATGATAGAGAATCGATGGCCAAAAGGCCGGAGAACCAGTACCTCAGAAGGAGCTCGTTTCCTAGGTTGGTGAATGACGAGAGAGGAAATGACCCGCAGTAATTCTAGAAGATGATACAGAGACCACCAACTCTAGACACTGATAAAAAATACGAAAGAAAAGCACATTTTGTTGTTCCTGCTAGAGCAACCCTTGACAGCATACGGAAGCGGGTAGAACATCCAAAGTTCCCAAAACCTCTGTCTCGGGCCCAAAAATGACGTTTGCTAAGGGATAAGGCTGCTGAGTGCAAGTGTAAGATAGGGGATTCGTTCAAAGAGAAGAAGAAATCTGGGAGGAAGGCTACTGAAGATAACGAGGAAGAAGGTGACGACTAGTTATCAAAGGAAGACAGTGAACTAGTCAAGAAGGCTACTTTCAAGATGAGACAGATTCTCGTTTGATTTAAGTTTGCCACTGGCTCGTTAATGTTGCTAGAGGAGTTTAAACGCAAAAGGATGTTTGAATCTAATGTCTCCACTGAAAACCAAAGTGTTACGAAATCCATTCAAACTAATATTTAAATGTCTCACTCATTGTAAAGTTCAATTGAATATTTAAAAAATAAAATTTTCAATGGCCGAAACCATGCCTGCATAAATACATAAAATTCGAAACATGCATTTGGTAAAATCAACCCATTGCTGAAAAAAATAACTACGGTTAAAATTATGAAAAAAACGACCAACCTAAACAATTACCGTTTAAAAATATAAGACGGAAGGCATATTAAAATATGTAAAAACCCTCAACGAAATAAAATCATCAACCATTTAAAAATCTGTTTAAACGTGTTCCCATAAAATCATATTTTTGCGGAAGAATACAAGGTCCTCGGGTTAACATGCGCCACCAGCTCCGCCTGTTCAGTCATCATCACCTACAGTCTCCTGATCAAAATGCTCACTTGCGACATTCACACCTAGTGATTCTAAAGACTCAACACACCTGTAACGTTATAACAAATACATATACAAAACATGCAGTAGTGAAAAATACTGTAATCAACATATCATTCATGATCTTAAAGCATAAACATAAACATGTCGTAAAAGCATACGCGTCAAAATAGCTCATCATATCATCATATACCTATACATTTTTCCTTTAATGAATTCAGTTCATTAGTTGTGACTTTCGTATCAGCTTTATACGATGGATCCATTTACATAAAACTGCGGTACCCGGCGGCTGTCCGACTTCAGTGACAGTATTAACCATCCTTTGTGCCTAGGTCTCGTCATTAGCATTTACATATACATTATTAGCATTTACATATACTTGTTCAGCCCAAATCTTGGAACGATCTCATTAACAATAACAAGCCTGCAGAATATGGAGAGGCTCAATGGACGAGCCTGAAAGGTGTCAGTTGAAGACCACAATGGAGGAGGTGACCTACGATGCATTAGGGATAAACGTGGAAGATGACCAAACTGCTCAGAGGGAGTTGAACAAAAACAGGAAGGAATAATGAGAAGGATCATCGAAAATCAACACAAAAAAGCGACAGCAAAAACTCTGCAGAATTCCTTGTCAATTTTATGTCTGTTTATGTCAATTTCTAGTTCCAGTAGCAAAATCTTTCGAATATTCCATAGGTTCATCAGTCTTCTTTGTAAAAATATTGGTCAAGTTCATAGCAACATAATGATATTTGATATTGTTAATGGATTCCTCTTATAATTTTGGCATATTCTTTGTTGTGTGTTTTCGTTTTTGAGTCATTTCGAAGGAGTTAGAACATACGACCGAATCGAGATCTACAACGTTGGTAAACGAAGTCAGATTATTTCACAACTTTGGCACGATCACGTGTCCGGCACGCCCCGCAATTTTCGAGTCAAACACATATACATCGTTAGTCACAACCAATTCTCATCCTTCAAAGCATCATCATTTTCATCAGTTAACAAAATCATGCATATACGCAAATTTTCTTAAAATCAAGCACGCAACGTAATTTTCATAATTTCATAAAAATCATATTCATGATGCATAAACATTTAAAAGCATGATAAATTTGTGCTTGGGGCACTGACAGGACTAAAAACTCACCTTGGATGCAAAATAACAATTTTACCCCGGGAAACTGAAAATGACCGTTTTACCCCTGGACCTTTAAATTTCGACCCAAAGCTTACCAAACTTCTTAAACGTCCCAAAACATATTACTAAGCATTTCTTAGACTTAAACTCGAGCATGTTTCTAACTTAATTGATTCGTTTTAAAATTTGGACCGGGGTCCCGGTTTTACCCGAATAGACACGAAACTTAACTGAATTTCTCTCAAATTATTACCACACCTAATACAAACATTGACAGTCCTAAAACCTTCAAGGCCAGCCCCTTAAACCCCTCGACCAGGCTCCGTAGGCTGCTGGAAAATTCTGCGCAAAACATTTCAAAACCCTAGTATACTAAGCTTACAACTTATCGACCCTAGGCTCTACCAGCCTTGGACCAACCCTTCCTAGTACACCTTAGGACCCTACTGGACCGACCTAAGCCCAGCCCTCAGCCCCAAGCAAGCGCACCACTCGAACCTTCAAGAACAACCACGACCGCGCCCCACCCAAATCACCACCGACTTTAAACTAATCCACCTCCTACCTAGCCAAGACCAGCTGGTTATGGACCTATCATAGAACTCATTTGGACCCTCTTGGATCGCACCTTGGCCTAGTTAAGCCCTCCTTCAATTGATCTTACCCAAACCCTCACCAAACCATGCAAAACTCTAACCGCCTAGTGAAAACCATTCCGCCCTCACCTAGACCGTGCACTCCCTAGAATTACAGCATTGTGTCACCTTAATTTACAGCCTACACGCCCTTAGAAATCATGGAAATCGGTAGCCCCTTGCAACAATACGTGAAAACGTGAGTTGCACACAAGATATACGCATATACGTGTCAAAACCTTTACAAAAATGATGATACAAGAGGGACCAAAAATATTTCATGCAAAACATAAATAATAGCATATAGACATGGTGTAAATGATGATAAAGGAGATACATGGCGTGCCTTGTTGTTTTTACGCTAGAAAACTTGAAGATGTGCGCGTAGGATGAACACCGGAGAAGCGGGGAAGGGTTTTCTTGAAAGAAATTGCTTTGGAGAAGAGTTGCTACTCAAAAGTGTGAACGAGGCTGCCAAAGAAGTGAGGTGGGCGGCCATTAAGAAATAATCAGGTTTAGGGTTACTTAATGGAGTTTTTTAAAATAATTAATTAAGCACTAATGAGCCTTAACATGAAAATTAAAGGATAAAAAGGGTTTTGAGCCCATTAAACTTAAAAATAAACTCATCAATCTCAATAATACTCCCGAAAAATATTTCGTTTTGGTACGTTTTTGAAAATATTGCCTGAACCCTCAAAAAGTCCCTCGTTTCGATAAAATTTGCTTACCGATTAAAAATATACTCTGGCGGGTAAAAATACCCAACAAAGATCATTTCTTGAAAAATACACTTAAAACACCTTATATTAATTAATTAAAATTAATCACTTTGTAAAATAATTTTTCTGAAAATTCCCCCGTCTCCGTTCTTTGTTCAAGTACGAAATGCAACTTAAAATCCTAATGCATGAAACTTTAAATAAACCATGAATTAAAACACAAATTAATGAAATAAACATGCATTTAATGGACTAAAACAATTTAATAAAATGCAAAAGAAATTTAATAGCTTGCATGCGTGTGGTTCACGTGGACCCTCAAATTTTTGGGACGTCACAAATATTTTGAAGGATTGCGTTGGAGTTCTTGTTGATGAAGAGAAAAGAGTGTTGATGAAGAGACCTACCAATGAGATGACTAAACATATCAAACCACTTTATATCACAGCGCGTGTTAATGGAAAGCCGGTGTCTAGGGTACTGATAGATAATGGGTCTGATATCAATATTTTACCATGCAGAATCCTTCATAAGTTGGGGAAGAATGTGGAAGACTTGATTCCTATCGAAGTCTCTGTGGCGGCTTTTACTGGTGAATCTACAAAAACTTTGGGAGTGTTGCCAGCAAATGTTACTGTAGGGTCTCGATCCTCGCTGTTAGCTTTTTTCGTGGTCAATTCCAGTGCTAGCTTCCTTGTTTTGATAGGGAGGGATTGGATTCACACCAATCATTGTGTACCATCATCCATGCACTAGTTACTGTTAATGTGTAAAGGGGACGAAGTGGAAGTGGTACAGGCTGATTCACAGCCGTATCAATCTAATTCCAATGAAGTAGAAGCAAGATATTATGATGGAGCCTTCGGTCATATTAAATTTCATAACTACAAGGTGAATGAACAACTAAGAGCAGTGTACATGGACACTCAAAAGATTAAAGAAGCAGTTGAGAAGGTTCTCAATCCTACTGCCATGGTCTCTCCTAGACCTATTGTGAGGCCCGGGACCGAAGAGGGCGGGGGGTGATCGCCGGTGCCATGAGGTTGCACGGACAATGAGCGGCTCCTGGCAGGCTTCTAGGTGGAGGGAACATGAATGAACCGATCACACACTGGAAAGAGAGGGATTCCGAGACTGTTCAATGTAATGGACTGTACAGTTGAAGAGGGCTTAAAAGATTTGATTGGTGCTACTCATATCACGAAGGTGCATCTTCTTTTCAGTAGCTCATCACATAAGAACTCCAAAGTAAAGCATGCTTGACTTGGGGAAATTTTTGGATGGGTGACCTCCTGGGAAGTTTCATAGGGTGCGTGTGAGTGAGGACATAAGCACGCTGGAAAGACTCGTCTTGGTACAGTGAGTACAGTCGTCGAATCTGGGGCGTTACAGTTGGTATCAGAGCCGAACTCTCTTAGTACGGTGTAGTTCGGGGACGAACCAAGCGGAAGCTGGTGGGCATGTGAGGCCCGGGACCGAAGAGGGCGGGGGGTGATCGCCGGTGCCATGAGGTTGCACGGATAATGAGCGGCTCCTGGCAGGCTTCTAGGTGGAGGGAACATGAATGAACCGATCTCACACCGGAATGAGAGGGATTCCGAGATTGTTCAATGTAATGGACTGTACAATTGAAGAGGCTTAAAAGATTTGATTGGTACTACTCATATCACGAAGGTGCATCTTCTTTTCGATAGCTCATCACATAAGAACTACAAAGTTAAGCGCACTTGACTTGGGAAAATTTTGGAGTGGGTGACCTCCTGGGAAGTTTCCTAGGGTGCGTGTGAGTGAGGACATAAGCACGCTGAAAAGACTCGTCTTGTACAGTGAGAACATTCGTCGAATCTGGGGCGTTACACCCATGGTCCAACCTATTATCAAGGAGGTCGATGACTAATGATGCGAACACGGTTGGTCAACCTCCAAGGAAAGCATGGGATCCTTTAGAGTTGCCGGAGGGACCAATCACGAGAGGACGACTAAAGAAATTCAAGGAGGCACTACAGGGAATCATGAGCAGTCAAGAAGGGCTTACGAGCAAGGAGCAAAGTGCCGAATGGGTCATGATGCATGGGAGTGAGTTTGGGAGTCATAAGAGACTTATTCAAGCACTAAATGCTGAAGAATCCCGAGAGCATGGTGCCTAGGCGGGTATAAACTATTGCCCGAGCGCGACACCTACGTCCACAAATATAAAATCTGCGAGAGCCTCGCGCGCCCGGGCGGACACAAGTTACTGCCCGGGCGGGTACAGTTGCGGAAAAATATATTCTTTCCTTATTTTTAGCACTAGATAATTTGGTAGCTTATCTTTTGATATCTTTTGAATTTGTAATGAATATTTGGACGAATTTTGAACATAATTTTCAGATTATTGAATATTGAATTGAATTTGTTCTTGAGTTTCTCTCAAACAACCAAAAGCTTTTAGCTTTGTTTAAAAATCAGACTTATTAAAGTTTTAACTTTGTGGCGTTTTTCGATCGTTTCTTACGCGGATTGTCAAAGACGAGTTCTTTGAAGGTTCGTTTGAGTATCGGTTGTTTCATTGTGATTCTTTGTTACTAAATCGCATAGTTTAGGGGTGAAAATCACGTAATTGCTTGAATAAAAAAATCGGGACATCGTAACAATGATCCTTGTTCGTTATTGAATTAAGGGCACGATTCATCTTTAATCGTGTTTGCTTTTCTTTGTACGAGGATTCACATCATTTGGTATCAGAGCTTTGGCTCACTGAATTCAAGCAAGTATCTTTTGTTCTTAAATTGTCAGATCTGCAATTATCCTTTCGTTTGTTTGTCAGATCTGCGTTGGTATATCGTTCTTCTCAGTTTCTGAAATTTTGGTGATTTTTTTTTTGGGATTTTCGAGTAGTACTCAGCCTTGCATAAACAAAAATACAAAAATTCCGAAAATTCACCATTATTTCTTTTTGGTATTTTGTTCTATTTCGTGGCTGCGTTTGGTTTGGAGGATAGGATAATGAAATGATTAAGAGAGAAATGATAAAAAGAATGATTTGAAGTAGAAATATAATATATAATGATAAAATAATATTATGTTTGGTATGATGGATAAGAATGTGATAATTAATAATTTTTTGATAAATTGACAAAATTGCCCTTCCATTTGTGCGGCGGCGGCGGTCGGCCGGAGGTGGTGGCGGTGATCGGACGGAGGAGGCGGCGGCGATCGGCAGGAAGTGGCGGTGGCAGTCGGCCGGCGGCAGGGGTTGGCGGTGGGCGGTCGGTGGAAGGAAGTGGTGGTGAGTTTAGATTTAGGAGAATGGTAAAATTGGAAAAATAGGATGGATTAAGAGTGGGATAAATAATCCTAGGGGGTGATGAGGTATTATTTTAACCTACCTAATATAACCTAATCATTTATAGGAGAGATTGAGTTGGTTAAATAAAAATCGTACCAAACGCTTGATTAGGTGGGTTTAATGATCATAAACCCACCTAATCCCATGAACCAAACACAGCCTCACAGTCAAAACAAAAGAAATTTATATATATATATATTCAAATTGCTTGTCTACGCAGTATAAGTGAGTCGATCGCAATTGTTCACAAGTTGAACTTGATTGTTTGATATATCCAAATACGAAGTTTGAGCACACTTTCGAGAGAACTATCAAATTCGAGTGAAAAATACTTGAGTGAGAGCGTTATTTCTTTGGAGTGACTGGTGAGTATTTTTTGTGAGCAAAAAAAAAAGAGAGGATAGACGAGCGACTTTCTTTGGAGTGATCGTGAGCATTTGGGTGAGTAACATATTTTGTTTTCTACTAACGTTTTTTTGCAGGTACAAATATGAAAGTAAAATGGAGAGGGAGGTAGGAGATAGTTCGAACCAAGGGTTGTCTAAGACTCAAATGGAGGCGTTGTTTGGGCATTTTACTAGGATGATGAGGGTTGAGTTGGAGCCGTTACATGAGAGGATGAGTAGGCTTGAAGTTAGTACTAGTGGAGATAAATCTAGGCCTAAAGATTTGGGTAGAGGAGAAGAAGATGAAGAATATGATGTGGGAGGAGACGAGGAGAGCCAAAATGAGAATTGGGGTAGGAACGGACGAGGTAGAGGATTTGGGAGAGGAAGAAGAGAAGTCGTACGGGGTAGATATGATGGGAATAGGGAAGATGGTAACATAGGTAGTATTAAGATGAAGTTTCCATCGTTCCATGGGAAATATGACCCGGAGGCATATTTAGAATTGGAGAAGCGAGTTGAGTTTATTTTCGATTGTCACCAATACTCCGAACTCAAAAAGGTTAGGTTGGCAGTGGTTGAGTTTGTGTGAAAGCCCTCGAACTACTTGCTTGGAAATTTGCGGAAAATTAAAAATTTTCTTTTTAAAAGAACTTAAATGGCCTCATTCATAAAATCACTGGTGAATCAAGTTCAATATTTCAAAATATTGCAGCGGAAGAAAATCAAAGTTTTGCCAACAACAACGATTTAAAAATATCCAACAACTGATAAAAATTGTTTGCGAAGAAAATAACAACTGCTGCTCTGAGGTCCTCGGGTGCCACTACTGCCGACCCAAGCTGGCTCACTGGTCCCCGCCCTCGGCCCTGGCCTCATCAGTACCTACAACAATCAAGTCTAGTGAGCCTAAAGACTCAGCATGCATAAATCGCAGGTAACGAGTAAAAAATCTGAATTTAAAATATGCATGTGATAAAATATCCTGTCCTGAGGCATACTGAAAATAATCTGTACTGAGCAATTATAATACGTGCATAACTGAACTGGAAATCACTGTAAAAATATTTGCTCCTTGGAGCCTGTACTGAAATAACTGATAAAATTTTCTGTTGAGATTATGTTTTACGCCTGTGGCCACTGCACTAAGCTGAACTGATCGGTAACTGGCTACCGGGGAGGCTGAAACTGAACTGAGCTGGCCGGTAACTGGCGACCGGGTGGTACCATACTGAACTGATCGGTCACTGGCGACCGTATAAAATAACACTCCCACATAGTGAATGAACCACAAGCCATATCGCATAAATCTCAAAAATAATCATTTTCTATTTAATGCACGTAAAATAATTAACTGGCGTAATGAAAATTCCTGTAATTTTACCAACTGGATTGGATTGGATCGTTCCCAGGCTCGCTGCAACCTAACTGTGCCATGAAAAATATGCAATAGCTTAAACATGACCAACTATGCAATTTACGTTCAAAAGATGCGACTATGACGCCTAATGACTTCGCATTTAATCATGACTCCGAGCCAACCTGAACCGACACTGAACCGACGTATAGTCATGATTAAAATACGCTGAAAAATCATAAAATAATGTTCCTAAAATGATAGGGTCGAAATCTAGGTGAAATGGAGGCCAAAACACGAAACGCTCTTTCGAGAGTCAATTTGGCACATTGCACCGTAAATTCTCGTACGACCTCAAAAATGATCCAAATGACAAACGGTCGAAAACATGACCTTCCCAACTCAATGAGGCACTGTCCAGTCCAAGGCCATGGGCTAAAAGCCAACCAAGAACTCAAACGACGCTTCTGAACAGCAGCATACTTGCTGTCAAAAAAATACAGCAGCTGCGCACTACAAGACTTGCATTGGTTTCGAGACTATCGGCCATTAGGGGCGTGAACCACCGACCAGAGACTCTTACCAACATCCCAAGGAATGATTTGAACCATGGCTAAGGGCCCTAGGCCAGCCACAATCCGCATCACACCAAATCTTAACCGAAGGGTCCAACCGAGAGCAACGTGCATGCGTGTGTAGTGTTTATGCTATGATCGATGTCTTGCGTCGTTCCAGTGGCCATTTGATTGACCATGGCACGATCTAGACATCTAGGAGCATGATATGAACCGTGGCTAAGGGCCATAGGCCAACCAAGATCCACACCAAGCCAACCAACTCGAAGTACATGTGCTGTCAAAACCGAAGGGCCGAGAGGGGAGGGGGCTGTTGTGACGTTTTGATTAAAAACCGATGAACCATGGACCAAGCCACCAAAAGGGCAACTTAGTCACGTCTTAGACATGCTAGGGGAGTGATCCAACCATGGCTATAGGCCCTTGGGGCAGCCAAGATCAGATCCAACCCCTTGACAAGAAACTGAATTTTCGAACCACATTTTTCTGCACCTAAGGGACTTGCTGTCATTCTGAATTTCCAGCAAGCATGGGGCTGGTTTGAATGGACCAACATGGTCCTAATGCATCCTACTACATGTATACAAGCCGCCTTGGGAGCCTGGAGTCGATCCAATACCTGAAACTCACAAACCAAAAGAAATCGTGAAGCTTGTCATGAAAGGGCCGAAATTCTGCATGTGTGTTCCCAAAATATTTTGACATGTATCTCGGTTTTTGCTTGCTAAAACATGATCATGTACTGAAAAATAAATGATAATATGACTTGATTGAGGTTTGAAAGAAATCTAGACATGCCTGGTTTCGTTTCGAAAGAAAACGAAAAGAAGAGACGAGACGGCGCGGAGGAGACGGAGTGGCTTGCTTCTCTACCTTTCTTGGCTCTCGATTTTTCTCCCTTTCTCCCTAGCTGCTATCCACGTTTTTTCTACTGAAAAGGGGTCTTATTTTCGGTGGAGGTGGAGGGGGGAGTGATGGTTATGAAGGTGAGGAGAAGGGTGCACAAAAATAGGATCATATCAAGACCAAGTCCACTCCCCTTTTGAATTTGAATTTTGAATTGATATCAAATGAGTTGGTGGATGCTTCTAGGAGGTGGTGGCCGAAATTTAGCTTGATTCTAGACTAGGATATGTCCATTTATTTAATTAAATTGTGCTCCCAAAAATCCTAGAATTATCCTACTAATTACATGCAAAGAATTGGTCAAAGTTGGTGAGTTGGAAAATGAATCTTCTAGCACTAAGGGTGGCCAAAAAATGCATGATAAAATAAAGGGAAATGTTGATTATCTAGTCAACTAATAATCCTTGAAAGCCTTACTAATCCTTTAAATAATTTAGTGAGCTAACCCCTTAATTTAATAACTTAAATGAGTTCATTTCTTAATCACCTCAAATAATTAAATTAAATCTTCAAACCTTCCTTTCTAACTTAAATGAACTTAGTTACTAGCTAAATTAACTTCTGGAAATATTTCTCAAATCTTAAATTCTATCTCAAAACTCCAACTCCGGTCCGGCCTCACTGAAAATACTGAAATGCTAAAAATCAATCTGCTGAACTGAAATAATGAAATAATTAACTTCAAACAAATGCATTTAAAATAATCATGCAATGAAGTCAATTAAATTTAAAAATCTAGAATTATGCATGGCTTATACGTCTACTGATTTACGGGTTCTACAATCCTTCCCCCCTTAAATAAATTTCGTCCTCGAAATTAGAACTCACCGAATAACTCAGGGTATCGACTTCTCATCTCCGGCTCAAACTCCCACGTAGCTTCCTCCTCTGGATGGTTGAGCCATTTGACTTTGACTCGCTTAACCAACTTGTTCCGAAGTTTCTTCTCCTGACTGTCTAGGATCTGCACGGGTCTCTCCTCATAAGATAAGTTCGGAGTAAGCTGCAACGGCTCGAAATTCAGCACATGCGAAGGATTTGCCATATACTTCCTCAGCATGGAGACGTGAAAGACATTGTGTACTCCGGTCAGATTTGGCGGAAGAGCCACACGATACGCTAGCGTCCCAACTCTGTCGAGGATCTCAAACGGTCCAATGAATCTCGGACTGAGCTTCCCTTTCTTGCCAAATCTCATGACACCCTTCATAGGTGCCACTTTCACGAAGACATGATCGCCCACTGCAAACTCTAACTCTCTCCTCCGCTGATCGGCATAACTCTTCTGTCGGCTCTGAGCAGTCCTCATCCTATCACGGATCTTGACTACTACATCTGCTGCCTGCTGAACAATCTCTGGACCCAACTCTGCTCTCTCTCCTACTTCATCCCAATGAACAGGAGATCTACACTTGCGACCATACAGCGCTTCATACGGAGCCATACCTATGGACGACTGGAAACTGTTGTTATAGGTGAACTCTACCAATGGTAAGTTCGACTCCCAACTCCCAGAGAAATCAATGACGCAAGCACGGAGAAGATCCTCTAAGATCTGAATAACTCGCTCCGACTGTCCATCTGTCTGCGGATGGAAAGCTGTGCTAAACAGCAACTTCGTACCCAAAGTCGAATGCAAACTCTTCCAAAACGAGGAAGTGAATCTGGGATCTCTGTCGGATACGATAGAAACTGGAATACCGTGGAGTCGGACTATCTCTCGGATATACAGCTCTGCATACTGAACCATGGTGAAAGTCGTCTTAATAGGCAAGAAGTGCGCTGATTTGGTAAGACGATCTACAATCACCCAGATAGCATTCGATCCTCTGGCTGACCTCGGCAATCCGGTCACAAAGTCCATGGTAATGTTCTCCCACTTCCACTCGGGAATAGGAAGAGGCTTGAGCAAACCTGCTGGTCTCTGATGCTCGGCCTTCACTAACTGGCAAGTCAGGCACTCGGATACAAAACGCCTGATGTCCTTCTTCATTCCTGGCCACCAATACAATAGCTGCAGATCTTTGTACATCTTCGTACTCCCAGGGTGAATAGAGTACGGGGACGTATGGGCCTCTGATAAGATGTCTGCTCGGATAGAATCACTGCTAGGAACCCATATCCTATCTCGGTATCTCACAATACCGTCGCTGACTGAATACAAAACACTGCCCTTAGCTTCATCTCTCTTCTTCCACTGTGCCAACTGCTCATCTGCTGCCTGACCGCTGCGAATACGGTCAATAAGAGAGGACTGGATAGTCAAGGTAGATAAACGAGGAACTCTACCTCGAGGGTAAGTCTCAAGATCAAACCTCTGCATCTCGATCTGAAGAGGTTTCTGCATCGTCAAATGAGCCATCACTGCGACTTTCCTGCTCAAAGCTTCCGCAACTACATTAGCTTTACCCGGGTGGTAGCTAATGTCACAATCGTAGTCTTTCACAAGCTCCAACCAACGTCTCTGACGCATGTTCAGCTCCTTCTGCGTAAAGAAATACTTGAGGCTCTTATGGTCGGTAAAGATCTGACACTTCTCTCCATACAGATAGTGCCTCCAAATCTTCAAAGCAAAAACTACGGCCGCTAACTCCAGATCATGGGTAGGGTAATTCTTCTCATGGATTTTCAGCTGTCGAGAAGCATACGCTATCACTCTCCCATGCTGCATCAAAACTGCACCTAAACCAAGCTTCGAAGCATCGGTATAAAGGACAAACTCACCAGATCCTGACGGTACAGCCAAAACGGGTGCTGAGATAAGAGCTTGCTTCAAAGTATCGAAGCTCTTCTGACACTCCTCGCTCCACACAAACTTCACATTTTTCTTTGTCAGTGCTGTGAGTGGAACGGCAATAGAGGAAAATCCTTGGATGAATTTCCTGTAATATCCTGCTAGCCCAAGGAAGGTACGGTGCTTTGGATATCGGAGCCGTACCTGGCATAAGCTCAATGGAAAACTCCACCTCTCTCTCTGGTGGCATACCAGAGACGTCTTCGGGAAAAACGTCTAAGAAATCTCTAACTATCGGAACATCTGAGGCTGACTGGCTGGGTTCCTCGGGGACAGATAAAAAGGTCGCTAGAAATGCCCGACACCCTCTATGCATGAGCTTCCTAGCCTGAACATAAGGAATAATGCGCGGTAAAGGAAAGTACCTGTCCGGCTCAAATAAGAACTGCTCCATTCCAGGCGGTCGGACAAGAACGGATCTCCGCTGGAAGTCTATCAACACTCTGTTCCTCAATAGCCAGTCCATCCCTAGGATGATGTCAAATTCCGGCATCGGTAGCACAATCAGATCCGCATAAACAAGATTACCGTGCAGCTCAAGGTCTATATCTCGGATAACATTGGTGGCTGCCATCTCCTCGCCTGACGGCAACACTACTGAAAAGGCTGTATCTAGCCCAATGGTCTGGATCTTGAGAAAGTTTGCAAAGACCTCCGAAATAAATGAGTGAGTGGCCCCTGAATCTATCAAGGCCTTGGTAGCGGAACCAGATATAAAAATTCTCCCTGAAAGAGCGGAGCTCTAAGTTGAATCCCACTACAAGATCTAAACTTATAGACACGCAAAGGTCTAGGTTCCTCTAGCTTAATTTCCCCGAAATAAATCTGAGTAGAGCATGCAATCCTATAACAGTTCTAAGTTCAAAATCTAAATCCCGATTCCCAAAACGCGGAAATTCAAATAATAACTTAAAGTTTAAAGGTACCTGTCAACAACATAGTCTCCGGGTTGGCTTCCGCGGCATGGAGAGCAAAAACTCTGCCTTGGGTAGGCAGATTCCTCTGAGGGCACTGCAGCAACATGTGGTCTAGACTGCCACACTTAAAACACTTTCCTGAGCCAGCCATACATGCTCCAGGATGGCGACGTGAGCACCTGGGACAGACTGGGTGCTCCTGATTCCTCGAGGCTGGGCGTCCCCGCTGCTGCTGCTGCTGCTGCTGGCCTCGGTTCCTGGGCGGTCCATGAAAAGGCCTCTTATTCTGCTGCTGATGCTGATGAGGAGGAGGGTGGTGCGGTGCTTGGACTGGGCGCTTGCCCTGGCGATCCCTCTCGATATCCCGCAGATCCTGCTCTGCGGCTAAGGCCTTGGAGACGGCAACCTCATAAGTAGCAGGGTCAGATACCCTAACATCCCGGCGCAAGATCGGCCGTAAACCCACCAGGAAGTGCATCAGCTTGGCTTTGGCATCATTCGCTATCAGGGGCACAAAGTGACAGCCCCTCTCGAACTTACGGATAAACCCCGTAACCGACATATCCCCCTGTCTTAGACTCATGAACTCGGTGGTCAGCCTGGTGCGAACCTCCTCAGCAAAATACTTGGAGTAGAAAACCTCCGTAAAGCAGGTCCAAGAAAGTGTAGCCAAGGTCAGGGCTACCGAAGCTCCTTCCCACCACAAGCGGGCGTCTCCAGTGAACAAGTAGGTGGCACATCGGACTCGGTCTGCGTCCCCCAGCTCCATAAAATCGAAGATCACCTCGAGGGATTTGATCCATCCCTCGGCAACCATGGGGTCAGATGCCCCAGAGAATTCCTTCGGGCGCATCTTCATGAATCGCTCATACACTGCCTCGGGCCCTGTCGGCCTGGCTGCGGCTGCGGCTACGGCTGCGGCATTGCCCCCCGCAAACTGTGCGAAGAACTGTGCCATCCCAGCTAACATCTGGGCACTCATGTCCGGTGGTGGCGGTGGAGGAGGTGGTAGGTCTCCCTCCGGTCTATGCTCCTCTCTGTCCTCTCGGCGAGGCTCCACCTCTCTGTTGCGCTCTAAAATGCGTCTAGGGGGCATACTGATCCAACATAACCCATACGTAACTAACATGCATAATTCCATAATTTATTTTAAATGGACACTGAAGTACTGAAAATCTGGAAGCATGCTGACAAAATAATTCATGCTTTAACTAAAATGCTGAACAAAATGCTGAACTGAAAAACTTACAGACCAAAGGCGTGGATTCGTGAGCTTCTCGCGGTCAGTAGTAGTGAAACCCTATACAGAACCTGGCTCTGATACCAACTGTGACGGCCCTCGAACTACTTGCTTGGAAATTTGCGGAAAATTAAAAATTTTCTTTTTAAAAGAACTTAAATGGCCTCATTCATAAAATCACTGGTGAATCAAGTTCAATATTTCAAAATATTGCAGCGGAAGAAAATCAAAGTTTTGCCAACAACAACGATTTAAAAATATCCAACAACTGATAAAAATTGTTTGCGAAGAAAATAACAACTGCTGCTCTGAGGTCCTCGGGTGCCACTACTGCCGACCCAAGCTGGCTCACTGGTCCCCGCCCTCGGCCCTGGCCTCATCAGTACCTACAACAATCAAGTCTAGTGAGCCTAAAGACTCAGCATGCATAAATCGCAGGTAACGAGTAAAAAATCTGAATTTAAAATATGCATGTGATAAAATATCCTGTCCTGAGGCATACTGAAAATAATCTGTACTGAGCAATTATAATACGTGCATAACTGAACTGGAAATCACTGTAAAAATATTTGCTCCTTGGAGCCTGTACTGGAATAACTGATAAAATTTTCTGTTGAGATTATGTTTTACGCCTGTGGCCACTGCACTAAGCTGAACTGATCGGTAACTGGCTACCGGGGAGGCTGAAACTGAACTGAGCTGGCCGGTCACTGGCGACCGGGTGGTACCATACTGAACTGATCGGTCACTGGCGACCGTATAAAATAACACTCCCACATAGTGAATGAACCACAAGCCATATCGCATAAATCTAAAAAATAATCATTTTCTATTTAATGCACGTAAAATAATTAACTGGCGTAATGAAAATTCCTGTAATTTTACCAACTGGATTGGATTGGATCGTTCCCAGGCTCGCTGCAACCTAACTGTGCCATGAAAAATATGCAATAGCTTAAACATGACCAACTATGCAATTTACGTTCAAAAGATGCGACTATGACGCCTAATGACTTCGCATTTAATCATGACTCCGAGCCAACCTGAACCGACACTGAACCGACGTATAGTCATGATTAAAATACGCTGAAAAATCATAAAATAATGTTCCTAAAATGATAGGGTCGAAATCTAGGTGAAATGGAGGCCAAAACACGAAACGCTCTTTCGAGAGTCAATTTGGCACATTGCACCGTAAATTCTCGTACGACCTCAAAAATGATCCAAATGACGAACGGTCGAAAACATGACCTTCCCAACTCAATGAGGCACTGTCCAGTCCAAGGCCATGGGCTAAAAGCCAACCAAGAACTCAAACGACGCTTCTGAACAGCAGCATACTTGCTGTCAAAAAAATACAGCAGCTGCGCACTACAAGACTTGCATTGGTTTCGAGACTATCGGCCATTAGGGGCGTGAACCACCGACCAGAGACTCTTACCAACATCCCAAGGAATGATTTGAACCATGGCTAAGGGCCCTAGGCCAGCCACAATCCGCATCACACCAAATCTTATCCGAAGGGTCCAACCGAGAGCAACGTGCATGCGTGTGTAGTGTTTATGCTATGATCGATGTCTTGCGTCGTTCCAGTGGCCATTTGATTGACCATGGCACGATCTAGACATCTAGGAGCATGATATGAACCGTGGCTAAGGGCCATAGGCCAACCAAGATCCACACCAAGCCAACCAACTCGAAGTACATGTGCTGTCAAAACCGAAGGGCCGAGAGGGGAGGGGGCTGTTGTGACGTTTTGATTAAAAACCGATGAACCATGGACCAAGCCACCAAAAGGGCAACTTAGTCACGTCTTAGACATGCTAGGGAAGTGATCCAACCATGGCTATAGGCCCTTGGGGCAGCCAAGATCAGATCCAACCCCTTGACAAGAAACTGAATTTTCGAACCACATTTTTCTGCACCTAAGGGACTTGCTGTCATTCTGAATTTCCAGCAAGCATGGGGCTGGTTTGAATGGACCAACATGGTCCTAATGCATCCTACTACATGTATACAAGCCGCCTTGGGAGCCTGGAGTCGATCCAATACCTGAAACTCACAAACCAAAAGAAATCGTGAAGCTTGTCATGAAAGGGCCGAAATTCTGCATGTGTGTTCCCAAAATATTTTGACATGTATCTCGGTTTTTGCTTGCTAAAACATGATCATGTACTGAAAAATAAATGATAATATGACTTGATTGAGGTTTGAAAGAAATCTAGACATGCCTGGTTTCGTTTCGAAAGAAAACGAAAAGAAGAGACGAGACGGCGCGGAGGAGACGGAGTGGCTTGCTTCTCTACCTTTCTTGGCTCTCGATTTTTCTCCCTTTCTCCCTAGCTGCTATCCACGTTTTTTCTACTGAAAAGGGGTCTTATTTTCGGTGGAGGTGGAGGGGGGAGTGATGGTTATGAAGGTGAGGAGAAGGGTGCACAAAAATAGGATCATATCAAGACCAAGTCCACTCCCCTTTTGAATTTGAATTTTGAATTGATATCAAATGAGTTGGTGGATGCTTCTAGGAGGTGGTGGCCGAAATTTAGCTTGATTCTAGACTAGGATATGTCCATTTATTTAATTAAATTGTGCTCCCAAAAATCCTAGAATTATCCTACTAATTACATGCAAAGAATTGGTCAAAGTTGGTGAGTTGGAAAATGAATCTTCTAGCACTAAGGGTGGCCGAAAAATGCATGATAAAATAAAGGGAAATGTTGATTATCTAGTCAACTAATAATCCTTGAAAGCCTTACTAATCCTTTAAATAATTTAGTGAGCTAACCCCTTAATTTAATAACTTAAATGAGTTCATTTCTTAATCACCTCAAATAATTAAATTAAATCTTCAAACCTTCCTTTCTAACTTAAATGAACTTAGTTACTAGCTAAATTAACTTCTGGAAATATTTCTCAAATCTTAAATTCTATCTCAAAACTCCAACTCCGGTCCGGCCTCACTGAAAATACTGAAATGCTAAAAATCAATCTACTGAACTGAAATAATGAAATAATTAACTTCAAACAAATGCATTTAAAATAATCATGCAATGAAGTCAATTAAATTTAAAAATCTAGAATTATGCATGGCTTATACGTCTACTGATTTACGGGTTCTACAATCCTTCCCCCCTTAAATAAATTTCGTCCTCGAAATTAGAACTCACCGAATAACTCAGGGTATCGACTTCTCATCTCCGGCTCAAACTCCCACGTAGCTTCCTCCTCTGGATGGTTGAGCCATTTGACTTTGACTCGCTTAACCAACTTGTTCCGAAGTTTCTTCTCCTGACTGTCTAGGATCTGCACGGGTCTCTCCTCATAAGATAAGTTCGGAGTAAGCTGCAACGGCTCGAAATTCAGCACATGCGAAGGATTTGCCATATACTTCCTCAGCATGGAGACGTGAAAGACATTGTGTACTCCGGTCAGATTTGGCGGAAGAGCCACACGATACGCTAGCGTCCCAACTCTGTCGAGGATCTCAAACGGTCCAATGAATCTCGGACTGAGCTTCCCTTTCTTGCCAAATCTCATGACACCCTTCATAGGTGCCACTTTCACGAAGACATGATCGCCCACTGCAAACTCTAACTCTCTCCTCCGCTGATCGGCATAACTCTTCTGTCGGCTCTGAGCAGTCCTCATCCTATCACGGATCTTGACTACTACATCTGCTGCCTGCTGAACAATCTCTGGACCCAACTCTGCTCTCTCTCCTACTTCATCCCAATGAACAGGAGATCTACACTTGCGACCATACAGCGCTTCATACGGAGCCATACCTATGGACGACTGGAAACTGTTGTTATAGGTGAACTCTACCAATGGTAAGTTCGACTCCCAACTCCCAGAGAAATCAATGACGCAAGCACGGAGAAGATCCTCTAAGATCTGAATAACTCGCTCCGACTGTCCATCTGTCTGCGGATGGAAAGCTGTGCTAAACAGCAACTTCGTACCCAAAGTCGAATGCAAACTCTTCCAAAACGAGGAAGTGAATCTGGGATCTCTGTCGGATACGATAGAAACTGGAATACCGTGGAGTCGGACTATCTCTCGGATATACAGCTCTGCATACTGAACCATGGTGAAAGTCGTCTTAATAGGCAAGAAGTGCGCTGATTTGGTAAGACGATCTACAATCACCCAGATAGCATTCGATCCTCTGGCTGACCTCGGCAATCCGGTCACAAAGTCCATGGTAATGTTCTCCCACTTCCACTCGGGAATAGGAAGAGGCTTGAGCAAACCTGCTGGTCTCTGACGCTCGGCCTTCACTAACTGGCAAGTCAGGCACTCGGATACAAAACGCCTGATGTCCTTCTTCATTCCTGGCCACCAATACAATAGCTGCAGATCTTTGTACATCTTCGTACTCCCAGGGTGAATAGAGTACGGGGACGTATGGGCCTCTGATAAGATGTCTGCTCGGATAGAATCACTGCTAGGAACCCATATCCTATCTCGGTATCTCACAATACCGTCGCTGACTGAATACAAAACACTGCCCTTAGCTTCATCTCTCTTCTTCCACTGTGCCAACTGCTCATCTGCTGCCTGACCGCTGCGAATACGGTCAATAAGAGAGGACTGGATAGTCAAGGTAGATAAACGAGGAACTCTACCTCGAGGGTAAGTCTCAAGATCAAACCTCTGCATCTCGATCTGAAGAGGTTTCTGCATCGTCAAATGAGCCATCACTGCGACTTTCCTGCTCAAAGCTTCCGCAACTACATTAGCTTTACCCGGGTGGTAGCTAATGTCACAATCGTAGTCTTTCACAAGCTCCAACCAACGTCTCTGACGCATGTTCAGCTCCTTCTGCGTAAAGAAATACTTGAGGCTCTTATGGTCGGTAAAGATCTGACACTTCTCTCCATACAGATAGTGCCTCCAAATCTTCAAAGCAAAAACTACGGCCGCTAACTCCAGATCATGGGTAGGGTAATTCTTCTCATGGATTTTCAGCTGTCGAGAAGCATACGCTATCACTCTCCCATGCTGCATCAAAACTGCACCTAAACCAAGCTTCGAAGCATCGGTATAAAGGACAAACTCACCAGATCCTGACGGTACAGCCAAAACGGGTGCTGAGATAAGAGCTTGCTTCAAAGTATCGAAGCTCTTCTGACACTCCTCGCTCCACACAAACTTCACATTTTTCTTTGTCAGTGCTGTGAGTGGAACGGCAATAGAGGAAAATCCTTGGATGAATTTCCTGTAATATCCTGCTAGCCCAAGGAAGGTACGGTGCTTTGGATATCGGAGCCGTACCTGGCATAAGCTCAATGGAAAACTCCACCTCTCTCTCTGGTGGCATACCAGAGACGTCTTCGGGAAAAACGTCTAAGAAATCTCTAACTATCGGAACATCTGAGGCTGACTGGCTGGGTTCCTCGGGGACAGATAAAAAGGCTGCTAGAAATGCCCGACACCCTCTATGCATGAGCTTCCTAGCCTGAACATAAGGAATAATGCGCGGTAAAGGAAAGTACCTGTCCGGCTCAAATAAGAACTGCTCCATTCCAGGCGGTCGGACAAGAACGGATCTCCGCTGGAAGTCTATCAACACTCTGTTCCTCAATAGCCAGTCCATCCCTAGGATGATGTCAAATTCCGGCATCGGTAGCACAATCAGATCCGCATAAACAAGATTACCGTGCAGCTCAAGGTCTATATCTCGGATAACATTGGTGGCTGCCATCTCCTCGCCTGACGGCAACACTACTGAAAAGGCTGTATCTAGCCCAATGGTCTGGATCTTGAGAAAGTTTGCAAAGACCTCCGAAATAAATGAGTGAGTGGCCCCTGAATCTATCAAGGCCTTGGTAGCGGAACCAGATATAAAAATTCTCCCTGAAAGAGCGGAGCTCTAAGTTGAATCCCACTACAAGATCTAAACTTATAGACACGCAAAGGTCTAGGTTCCTCTAGCTTAATTTCCCCGAAATAAATCTGAGTAGAGCATGCAATCCTATAACAGTTCTAAGTTCAAAATCTAAATCCCGATTCCCAAAACGCGGAAATTCAAATAATAACTTAAAGTTTAAAGGTACCTGTCAACAACATAGTCTCCGGGTTGGCTTCCGCGGCATGGAGAGCAAAAACTCTGCCTTGGGTAGGCAGATTCCTCTGAGGGCACTGCAGCAACATGTGGTCTGGACTGCCACACTTAAAACACTTTCCTGAGCCAGCCATACATGCTCCAGGATGGCGACGTGAGCACCTGGGACAGACTGGGTGCTCCTGATTCCTCGAGGCTGGGCGTCCCCGCTGCTGCTGCTGCTGCTGCTGGCCTCGGTTCCTGGGCGGTCCATGAAAAGGCCTCTTATTCTGCTGCTGATGCTGATGAGGAGGAGGGTGGTGCGGTGCCTGGACTGGGCGCTTGCCCTGGCGATCCCTCTCGATATCCCGCAGATCCTGCTCTGCGGCTAAGGCCTTGGAGACGGCAACCTCATAAGTAGCAGGGTCAGATACCCTAACATCCCGGCGCAAGATCGGCCGTAAACCCACCAGGAAGTGCATCAGCTTGACTTTGGCATCATTCGCTATCAGGGGCACAAAGTGACAGCCCCTCTCGAACTTACGGATAAACTCCGTAACCGACATATCCCCCTGTCTCAGGCTCATGAACTCGGTGGTCAGCCTGGTGCGAACCTCCTCAGCAAAATACTTGGAGTAGAAAACCTCCGTAAAGCAGGTCCAAGAAAGTGTAGCCAAGGTCAGGGCTACCGAAGCTCCTTCCCACCACAAGCGGGCGTCTCCAGTGAACAAGTAGGTGGCACATCGGACTCGGTCTGCGTCCCCCAGCTCCATAAAATCGAAGATCACCTCGAGGGATTTGATCCATCCCTCGGCAACCATGGGGTCAGATGCCCCAGAGAATTCCTTCGGGCGCATCTTCATGAATCGCTCATACACTGCCTCGGGCCCTGTCGGCCTGGCTGCGGCTGCGGCTACGGCTGCGGCATTGCCCCCCGCAAACTGTGCGAAGAACTGTGCCATCCCAGCTAACATCTGGGCACTCATGTCCGGTGGTGGCGGTGGAGGAGGTGGTAGGTCTCCCTCCGGTCTATGCTCCTCTCTGTCCTCTCGGCGAGGCTCCACCTCTCTGTTGCGCTCTAAAATGCGTCTAGGGGGCATACTGATCCAACATAACCCATACGTAACTAACATGCATAATTCCATAATTTATTTTAAATGGACACTGAAGTACTGAAAATCTGGAAGCATGCTGACAAAATAATTCATGCTTTAACTAAAATGCTGAACAAAATGCTGAACTGAAAAACTTACAGACCAAAGGCGTGGATTCGTGAGCTTCTCGCGGTCAGTAGTAGTGAAACCCTATACAGAACCTGGCTCTGATACCAACTGTGACGGCCCTCGAACTACTTGCTTGGAAATTTGCGGAAAATTAAAAATTTTCTTTTTAAAAGAACTTAAATGGCCTCATTCATAAAATCACTGGTGAATCAAGTTCAATATTTCAAAATATTGCAGCGGAAGAAAATCAAAGTTTTGCCAACAACAACGATTTAAAAATATCCAACAACTGATAAAAATTGTTTGCGAAGAAAATAACAACTGCTGCTCTGAGGTCCTCGGGTGCCACTACTGCCGACCCAAGCTGGCTCACTGGTCCCCGCCCTCGGCCCTGGCCTCATCAGTACCTACAACAATCAAGTCTAGTGAGCCTAAAGACTCAGCATGCATAAATCGCAGGTAACGAGTAAAAAATCTGAATTTAAAATATGCATGTGATAAAATATCCTGTCCTGAGGCATACTGAAAATAATCTGTACTGAGCAATTATAATACGTGCATAACTGAACTGGAAATCACTGTAAAAATATTTGCTCCTTGGAGCCTGTACTGGAATAACTGATAAAATTTTCTGTTGAGATTATGTTTTACGCCTGTGGCCACTGCACTAAGCTGAACTGATCGGTAACTGGCTACCGGGGAGGCTGAAACTGAACTGAGCTGGCCGGTCACTGGCGACCGGGTGGTACCATACTGAACTGATCGGTCACTGGCGACCGTATAAAATAACACTCCCACATAGTGAATGAACCACAAGCCATATCGCATAAATCTCAAAAATAATCATTTTCTATTTAATGCACGTAAAATAATTAACTGGCGTAATGAAAATTCCTGTAATTTTACCAACTGGATTGGATTGGATCGTTCCCAGGCTCGCTGCAACCTAACTGTGCCATGAAAAATATGCAATAGCTTAAACATGACCAACTATGCAATTTACGTTCAAAAGATGCGACTATGACGCCTAATGACTTCGCATTTAATCATGACTCCGAGCCAACCTGAACCGACACTGAACCGACGTATAGTCATGATTAAAATACGCTGAAAAATCATAAAATAATGTTCCTAAAATGATAGGGTCGAAATCTAGGTGAAATGGAGGCCAAAACACGAAACGCTCTTTCGAGAGTCAATTTGGCACATTGCACCGTAAATTCTCGTACGACCTCAAAAATGATCCAAATGACGAACGGTCGAAAACATGACCTTCCCAACTCAATGAGGCACTGTCCAGTCCAAGGCCATGGGCTAAAAGCCAACCAAGAACTCAAACGACGCTTCTGAACAGCAGCATACTTGCTGTCAAAAAAATACAGCAGCTGCGCACTACAAGACTTGCATTGGTTTCGAGACTATCGGCCATTAGGGGCGTGAACCACCGACCAGAGACTCTTACCAACATCCCAAGGAATGATTTGAACCATGGCTAAGGGCCCTAGGCCAGCCACAATCCGCATCACACCAAATCTTAACCGAAGGGTCCAACCGAGAGCAACGTGCATGCGTGTGTAGTGTTTATGCTATGATCGATGTCTTGCGTCGTTCCAGTGGCCATTTGATTGACCATGGCACGATCTAGACATCTAGGAGCATGATATGAACCGTGGCTAAGGGCCATAGGCCAACCAAGATCCACACCAAGCCAACCAACTCGAAGTACATGTGCTGTCAAAACCGAAGGGCCGAGAGGGGAGGGGGCTGTTGTGACGTTTTGATTAAAAACCGATGAACCATGGACCAAGCCACCAAAAGGGCAACTTAGTCACGTCTTAGACATGCTAGGGAAGTGATCCAACCATGGCTATAGGCCCTTGGGGCAGCCAAGATCAGATCCAACCCCTTGACAAGAAACTGAATTTTCGAACCACATTTTTCTGCACCTAAGGGACTTGCTGTCATTCTGAATTTCCAGCAAGCATGGGGCTGGTTTGAATGGACCAACATGGTCCTAATGCATCCTACTACATGTATACAAGCCGCCTTGGGAGCCTGGAGTCGATCCAATACCTGAAACTCACAAACCAAAAGAAATCGTGAAGCTTGTCATGAAAGGGCCGAAATTCTGCATGTGTGTTCCCAAAATATTTTGACATGTATCTCGGTTTTTGCTTGCTAAAACATGATCATGTACTGAAAAATAAATGATAATATGACTTGATTGAGGTTTGAAAGAAATCTAGACATGCCTGGTTTCGTTTCGAAAGAAAACGAAAAGAAGAGACGAGACGGCGCGGAGGAGACGGAGTGGCTTGCTTCTCTACCTTTCTTGGCTCTCGATTTTTCTCCCTTTCTCCCTAGCTGCTATCCACGTTTTTTCTACTGAAAAGGGGTCTTATTTTCGGTGGAGGTGGAGGGGGGAGTGATGGTTATGAAGGTGAGGAGAAGGGTGCACAAAAATAGGATCATATCAAGACCAAGTCCACTCCCCTTTTGAATTTGAATTTTGAATTGATATCAAATGAGTTGGTGGATGCTTCTAGGAGGTGGTGGCCGAAATTTAGCTTGATTCTAGACTAGGATATGTCCATTTATTTAATTAAATTGTGCTCCCAAAAATCCTAGAATTATCCTACTAATTACATGCAAAGAATTGGTCAAAGTTGGTGAGTTGGAAAATGAATCTTCTAGCACTAAGGGTGGCCGAAAAATGCATGATAAAATAAAGGGAAATGTTGATTATCTAGTCAACTAATAATCCTTGAAAGCCTTACTAATCCTTTAAATAATTTAGTGAGCTAACCCCTTAATTTAATAACTTAAATGAGTTCATTTCTTAATCATCTCAAATAATTAAATTAAATCTTCAAACCTTCCTTTCTAACTTAAATGAACTTAGTTACTAGCTAAATTAACTTCTGGAAATATTTCTCAAATCTTAAATTCTATCTCAAAACTCCAACTCCGGTCCGGCCTCACTGAAAATACTGAAATGCTAAAAATCAATCTACTGAACTGAAATAATGAAATAATTAACTTCAAACAAATGCATTTAAAATAATCATGCAATGAAGTCAATTAAATTTAAAAATCTAGAATTATGCATGGCTTATACGTCTACTGATTTACGGGTTCTACAATCTGTAGATTATGCCTTATTTGGTGGGATCAATTAGTGATCACTAATAGAAGATGCAATGAGAGGCCCGTTGAAAATTGGATGAGATGAAGAGGGTCTTGAGGAAGAGATTTGTACCCAACCATTACTACAGGGAGATGTTTAAAAAGTTGCAAAACTTGAAGCAGGGTACGAGGAGTGTTGAGGACTACTATAAGGAGTTAGAAGTAGTCATGATCAGGACCAATATAGAGGAGGATATGGAGGAAACAATGGCACGCTTTCTTTGTGGTTTGAACAGGGAGATTCAAGATCAAGTAAAGCTTAGACACTACTTGGATCTAGATGAGATGGTGCAAATGACCATAAAAGTGGAGCAACAACTCAAGAGGAGAGGATTTGGCCGCGCCACCCAAGTGGGGAGTGCATCAACGTCTTGGAAATCCAACATTACACGTGAAGGCGGCACGGTGGTGGTCAAGCCCAAAGCGAAAGTTAAGCAAGAGACACCTAAACAAGGAGTGCAAGATTAATCTGAAACTCTTTTAATCTTTCTAGAGATATCAAGTGTTTTAGGTGTCAAGAAGTTGGCCATATTGCTAGCCAATGTCCTAACAAGAGGGTAATGATAATGAATACTTATGGAGATTATGAATCTCAAAGTGATTGTGATGATGATGGTGATGGTGATAACTTGCCTGAGTTGGAGGATCCAGTTGAGGGATATAAAGCGGTTGTAGGTGAAGCGTTGGTGTTTAGGTGTATCATGAGTGCCCAAGCCAAGGAGGAGGAGACCAATCAAAGGGGAAACTTGTTCCATACTAGGTGGTTTGAAAACGAAAATGTTTGCAACGTTATTATAGATGGGGGGAGTTTTACCAATGTAGATAGTTGTGAGATGGTGGAGAAGTTGGATCTGCCTACTTTAAAACATCCTCAACCATATAGGCTACAATGATTGAGTGAATGTGCAGAAGTGAAAGTAAACAAGCAAGCTTTGGTGTCATTTTCGATTGGTGAGTATGTTGATGAGGTATTGTGTGATGTGGTGCTAATGCATGCTTGCCATATCTTGTTGGGTAGGCCTTAGCAATACGATAGGAAGGTGACACATGATGGTTTCAAGAATAGGTACTCATTTGTTCTAAACACAAAACCGATTTTATTGCTTCCCTTGTCCCCAAAACAAATATTTGAGGATCAATTAAAGAAAAGAAAAAGAGATGAGGCCAAAAAAATGAGTATTCAAAAAAGTGAGATGGCCTTAGAAAAAGAAAGAGATATGGTCGAAAGAAAGAGTGAGATAATCATAGAAGAAAAAAGAGAAGAAAAGAATGAGATAAAAGAAAAAGATAAGGAAAAAGAGGCCAAAGAAAAGAAAAAGAAAAAAAATTTGATGGCCCAAAAGAGTGAGGTAGAGATTTGTTTATTCTTGCATAAACCATTTCATGTACCTTTGTACAAAGTGGTTTATCCATATTGTGGTGATATAGCAGGTTCAATCCCGAGCATTGCTATTTCTTATTTGCAGGATTTTGGAGTTGTCATGACAAGGAGACAAATGAGTCTTGTTGAAGGGAGAACCCAAAGGTTTGGGCCGCGAGAATACAAGTACAATCGCGATGAGGTAAGGTTAATTGCTAACACAACAACTATGATGTATGACTTTCTTCCTTATCTTAAAGTTGTGTTGTTTTGTTTTCACGAAATTGTAGAACGGGTTTCAAGTTTGGTGGTTAAGGGACCGGGTGTCAGTTTATCTTCATTCATTGATTGTTACGGATTTGAGACTATTGATGAAATGCATGTACCTATTATGAACTTTGATTGGCCACGAGTTACTAAATTGGTGGGATCTGTTAGCTACAAGTGTTCACATGCATTAGACTTCAATTCTTGTAATGAGTTAAATGATTGCATGGGTAGTACACCTAGTGTGTCCTTTTTGCATGAGCTGTATTTGGTTGGTGATGGTTTTGCAAGTGTCATGATTGAATATGATAATTTCTACATTCATAATGAATATATGTTTAAAAAGAATAAATTTTTCATTCTATATTCATTGCATGAGCTACGTGATAGTGAGGAGTATTGTAGTGGTTTGTTAATTGACATAATGCATAAGTATATATGTTGGTTGCATAGGAAGGAACATATTGAGTGGGATGGTGTCACGTACATTGCATATAGGGAAATAGCTTCTAGGCTAAAGTCTTATATATTGCATGAGATGATTCTTATTCCTAGTGAACTATGGTTCTATGTGTGTTTGGATTTTATTTTTGTGTTAACTAGGTCTAAGAAGGGGAGGAATCTAATATTTGTGATAGTTCATGATATTTTATCATTTTATGTCACTTGTTATTTGGTGTATGTTGAGGTTGATAAATTGATAGTGAAAGCAACAACAGAGCTAGGATTCAAAGCATTGATGGAGCACGTGGGCGATAGCGCCTACAAACTTGAGTTTAAAGGTAAGAATGTTGGTCATATACTCCTTGATATTACTAACTTGCTTCGTTTTTGTGTAGGTAGCAAAGATTTGAAGACAAATCCTTTTCAAGAAGGGGAGGATGATGCGAACACGGATGGTCAAGCTCCAAGGAAAGCATGGGATCCTTTATATTTGCCGGAGGGACCAATCACGAGAGGAAGACTAAAGAAATTCAAGGAGGCACTACAGAGAATCATGAGCAGTCGAGAAGGGCTTACGAGCAAGGAGCAAATTGCCGAATGGGTCATGATGCATGGGAGTGAGTTTGGGAGTCATAGGAGCCTTATTCAAGCACTAAATGCGGAAGAATCCCGAGAGCATCACGCCCGGGCGGAGATAAACTACCGCCTGAGCGCGACACCTGCATCCACAAATATAAAATCTGCGAGAGCCTCGCGCCTGGGCGGGCACAAGTTACCGCCCGGGCGGGTACAGTTGCGGAAAAATATATTCTTTCCTTATTTTTAGCACTAGATAATTTGGTAGCTTATCTTTTGATATCTTTTGAATTTGTAATGAATATTTGGACGAATTTTGAACATAATTTTCAGATTATTGAATATTGAATTGAATTTGTTCTTTAGTTTCTCTCAAACAACCAAAAGCTGTTAGCTTTGTTTCAAAATAAAACTTATCAAAGTTTTAACTTTGTGGCGTTTGTCGATCGTTTCTTACGCGAATTGTTAAAGACGAGTTCTTTGAAGGTTTTTTTGAGTATCGGTTGTTTCATTGTGATTCTTTGTTACTAAACCGCGTAGTTTAGGGGTGAAAATCACGTAATTGCTTGAATCAAAAGATCGGGACATCGTAACAACGATCCTTGTTCGTTATTGAATTGAGGGCGCGATTCATCTTTAATCGTGTTTGCTTTTCTTCGTACGAGGATTCATATCAACTAAGTTCACTAAATAAGAGATGGAAGTCGCTGCAACTTCCGAGTGGAAAGACAAAATGCAGCAGCTGGTTAACGTAATGTAGTCTCAGAAGTTGTGGGATATCGATGGAGCTTAAGTAATATTTGAGGAGGAATGTGGAGGTAGCGAGGAAGAAGAGTTACAAATGGAGGATTTAATCTTAGCTCCAGCTCAAATGAAAGATCGACAGCCGGAGACAGATGATTTATAAAGATGAAATATATGAGAAGTATTGTACAAAGTAGGATGGATAACCACTTTGGTTATTTTTGTCATATTGACTCTTAAGAAGTTTCTGTAAATATGTGAGGAATATGCTTTTAAGCAATTCATTGCCGCAGTTATTTGTAAATAATGATAGAGCATTTGTGAGTAAATAAAAATACTTGCTCATGGAGTTCGCTGTAGTTAATAAATTTTGGGTAAAATATTTGTTGTACTAGTAGGCCAAATCGATGACAAAGTGATGTTCGTTTAGTACATGTCTTGAAACTTCGGTAAGCATTACTCGAAATTTGCGTCAATATTGAAGGTGTTCAAATTTTATAAAATTTTGGCAGAGTTTCCTTTGTAAATGTAATATGCCAAAAATATAAATGCCTGCAAATAAATTCCAAGCAACAGATACAAAATCAACAATGTATTTTAACAACAAAGTTGGGCTTTTTAGCCACTTTCTAACATTCACGAAACAAAACAAGATAAGCCAAATCATGGCAAACAAGTGCAAAAAAGTACACCTACTGTCCTTAGCCTACATATTTTATTTCCTCTCAATATGCATGACACTCCATACGTATATACTCAGCTGCTTGCTGAGATATTCATCAAAGCTTGGTAATTTCCTTTCGGATTGGCCAGCTGCACTACTAATAGGATCGGTTAAGGGTGGAAGAGTGTTTAGAATGGGGGGGAGGGGGTGAATAAACATTCTCAATTTTCACAACTTTTTCGATATAGATGAGTTAGTTTAGTGATAAATCGTTACTCGGGAATCTTGTAAGTCAATATGAATCAGTTAACAAAGAATGTGCAGAAATAAACTGATTGATAGATAGATAAAACTGAAATAAGAATACACAGATTTTATGGATGTTCGAAGATTTCAAAAACTCCTACATAACCCCTTCTATCACAAGGATATGATATTCACTAAAAGACTTTGATCGATACAAACAGTTGTACAGACACACTTCAGTTTTGGACTTAACAATGTCAAACTGAAACTCTTAGTTACAAACTTGTTTACAATACTCACTAGACTGAAATATTTTAGCACAACTGATCTCTATCAAGATCAAGTATTACAGTATTGGTTTGAAAGCTCGAAGTATAGCCTGAAAGCTATGAATGTATGCAATAAGCGTGAGCTTTGATATTTTCAAGGATTTCAGCAGAGTAACATAATAGTAAATCGATTAGTTTATTGTTTTATATTCCGAGAGAGCTGTTCCAAAGTTGTTTCTCAGTTTCTCTTCTCTGCTATTTATAGGCTTCCCTCCAACGGTAATATTAAATACGATTTGAAACTTTCTATCCGTTGCTTGCCACGTCAACATTCATCTAACAGTCGTACACAGCAGCTTTTCTCAAATGCGGCGAAACCACTACTTGTTGCAGTCAGCTTTTGTCGGTTGAATGTCTTTTACCTTAATTGATGACGTGTACATCTGAGGGATCAGCTGATCGAATGTAGTTGATAAGCTCACAACTGTTTGTAGTAGCTGATCAGTTTCCAACTGATCAGTAAGTTGTCTGCGTAGTTCAGTTGCTAGTTCAGTTACCTTCGAAAATCTGCTTATTATTCTTCAGTTACTGGCAACCTATAGTTTGCATATTTTATATCAGTTTCTATCAGTCTTCTTGATCAGTTGGTTTAATCTTTTAAACGTTTTGTTTGTTAAACATCCGAAATTTAGTTTCCAACAACTACCATGAGGATTTTCCATCTCTATTGGTTTTTAAGGTACTTACTTGCATTGGCCTCTGAGATTCTCAAATGCTCAATTTCTCCAACCATGTTTCCTGAAAATTAAATGAGAACCATATGAGAAATAATGGAATGTTGATCAACAAAGCTATGCTTTGTGTGCTCTATATGTTGTCATTGATGTGGCACTTGTCATTTCTCTGTGAGACGGAATGAATCTTGTCATTTTTGAATTTATGGCTTGCCAAAATTCCGGAAAATGGGATCGCATCCTCAGTGAATTTGGTGGAGCATCACAATTCCTTGTGCCAGTGCATTTCTCGTAAGCACATGGAAGATTACATAAGTTTCACAAGCTATAGACCAAGCTCGGAATATGCACACCAAGGGAGCCGCTGTGTTGAGGTGAAAGCAGCGGGTGTTGCAAGGTGTTACTCATCAAAAACTCATTCAGACATATGCACAAACACCTTGAGTGCAGCATAAAATGTGACATATTGTACAATGTTTTTGTGATGGAGAATTGAGAAAAATGGTAAAATATACCGAAAAATGGTAAAATATACCTACCTTGAGAAGGTGTGGTTGATGTAAAGGAGATTGATGATGGAAATTTTCAAAAACTTGGATGGCATCACCAAGGCGATGTTATCGGCAGTTTCTTCGGGAAGATCGGTGGGTGCCAATGGAGATTTAGGGGAAGGAAATGAGGAAGAAAGAGATAAGGATGGGGTTCAGGGAATGCACAATCGAATTTAATCTATCGGAGGAAGAACATTTATTTCAGCTGTCAATTCTTTTTCAAGTCCGTAGAACCATTCCTTTCAACAATATGATTCTACGTTGAGCTCTGAATAGCTAGAATACCGAACAAAGCAAAGACATAGCCAATTTGGCCCAATGGGCCGAATTGGTCAAACTTGCCAAACAGCCAAAATAGGCCAAATTGGCCATAGGCCCAAATTGGCTAGAGGTAATTTTTTAGTCCAAATCTTGGAAGCCCATTAACAATAAGAAGCCTTAATAATGTGGAGAGGCCCAATGGACGAGCCCAAAAAGGTGTCAGTTGAAGACAATGTAGGAGGTGATCCACGACGCATCATGGACGATCGTGGAATATGGCCGGAACTGCTCTGCAGATTGCAACAAAAAATAGAAAGAAAAATCAGAATGAAAAATCAACAAATCAACACAAAATCTACTGCAGAACTCTGCAGAATTCGCTCAATTTTATGTCTGTTTATTTCAATTTCCAGCAGTCATGTTTCTTGATTTTTTTTACATACTCCTACTTTTTTGTAAAAATGTCGTTCATGTTCATAACAACGTAGTTAAATTTGATGTTGTTCATGGATTTTCTTTTCAATTTCATTATATTTCTCAGTTTATATTTTCGCTTTGATGCCATACTGAGGGAATTAGACCTAACGGTCGAATAGGGACTCGCAACACTTGACAAAAAAGTCGGATAATTTCATATTTGACACGATTACGTGCCTGGCACGCCCCGCAAGTTTCGTGAGAAACAGAAGTAATTCTAGCCGAATTTGATCCTTCAAAATTTGGTCATATTTACCTTGACTTGGATCGTTTAAATCCCTAATAATGAGATATCAGACTAAGGGATTAGAAGAAATGGTTAATAGCTTCATTATGGGACCGGGTAGAAAAATTTGTTTGCGAGACCAAACTGATTTTTTAAATTATAAAAAAATACACAAGTATATAAAAATTTGAATATAGTAGTATGCACATAGATGCGTAAAATAATAACCATTGTTAGATTTGCACATAATTTTAACAAGAATATGATTATAAATTTTTTTGGAAATAAAAAATAATAATTTAATATAACAGAGAATGCTACAAAATTTAAAAATATGTATCTAAAATGATTTATTTTAAAAATAGGATAAACGAAGCATGATATCAATGTTTTATATAATAACATGTTGCAATCAAATTTACAAAAAAAATAATATAATTATTTATAAAGTAAGAGCATCATACAATAATTATCTTATTTCCACACCAAATTTCCCCCCAAAAATACTCATTCCCCACGTTACTATTATTTTTTGAATAAAATAAAATATAATTCAATAAAATAAAACCTCAAATATTAACTTTAAAAATTTCTTTAACCATATTATGTTTCACACAAAAATTTATATGGGGAAATTTGTAATCACTCCCCATTTTCATTCTCAACTTTCTCCTCACTCCCCATACCTCTATTTCTTTGTTTTAACTTCCAAATTTTCTAAAATTTTCAAAAACATCCTTAATTCTTATAATTTCGGTACGTGACATTATTATACATACCGAGCCTGTTTTTGAAAGCATATAGCCCCAACACATATAGCTATGCAAGGTTTCCAGCCTATATATCATTCTCGAATGATCGTTTTTTTTAAATGACCATCATGCTTCCGTATAATAAATTGAACCATTTACCTTTTTGACCAGAGTGCCGTGGATTATATCCACCGGGTTTTACAGGCTGCTACTCATAATCTAACAACGCAGTCGCAACAGATGGTTTCTGACGCACATTCCTTAAACAGCACTTAACACAACCATGTTTCGTTTCCTACCTCACGATGTAGAGTAAAGTTGTTCAATTTGAAACTAATACATGAGAGGGGCAAAAGCCTTGGTCCTTTTATTCAAACATACATAATATTATTACATAATAACCTCCTGTAGAGGAGGAGAAACTTGTATAAGTAGCTGAAATAAAAACACACATAAACTTGAAAGAGAAAATGTTACAATGTTTGAAAGAAAATGAAGAGGTTGAATGATGTCTTCATCTTACTTCTGCCTTCTTATTTACAGAAGTCCTTCGGATTTGATTTTCGGACTTCAAATTCTTGCTATAGCTTTTCTTTATTGACATCCAGTTTTGTTTGGAATTATCTCTTGAGTCGGTGGTTGAATAGTCCTTCCACCTTTTCTTGATTTGTCTCTTTTCTAGATCATTAATCTAGAAATAGCTTGTTCTTCTGATCTTATATCCTGGCATAACCAGTAGATATGTGTTTGTATCATATCAGTTGAGATCTCGTTTTCTTCTTCTTTTAACAGTTTGTAGAGATCTTTAAAATTCATCAGCTGCTTTCTTAATGCTTTAATCCGTCTTTTAGAAACCTTAAGATATGTAACATACATTTTCTTTGGCTCTAAATTTTGGTTTAAATATTGTGTGATTTTCTTGTTCTCATTTATTCTTTATTTATAGTTGTTTGAGTCCTATTTTTATTGGTCATTTAGTGGGTTTATCACATGCACACTATCTCCTGTCGGAAAATCTTTTGACTTTTGTAATCCCCAAGGAAAAGTGATGGTATTCACATGTCCACTTATTTTTGTCGAGAAATCTTAAATTGTGATTTCCCCGAGAAAAATGTGCTTGTGGTCCTTCACCACTTGGTCCTGTCTCAGCAAGATGTTTCTAGTCTGACCGAGGTCTGAAACCCTTGCCAAATTCTTGCTCTTTCTGATTAGGGCACTTTGGGCAGATATTATCCGACCATCTTCCCACTTGAGCCGTATTACAGAATTTCCGACGAGTTTCTTTGTTCCTCGGAAGCTTGCTATTCCATAGAAGATTTCTTTTCTTTTCGAATAAATCTTCTACAAAACTTGTTATTTTTCCTGTTATGGTATTTAACAGGAATGATCCATTTAAAGAATTATGATAAAATTAATTGGAAACTTGACTTTGTCCATCTCAGTGAGACAGACCCACAAACCCTATGCTCTTCTGGTAGAAATGTCGTCTTCAGTTATTGAAGCAACAAGGGGTGTCTCTTCTGACGGAGGATCCTTAATAAATTTCTGGACATTTGTATTTAGCCTCCTTAGCTTGATGAAATGAAAGGCTTCGTGTGATCCTTTTCCCGCTGTTTCTAGGGATGTACTGAAAAAGTATAACTTTAGAATGTCTCCTCTGGACAGATAGTCGTTATTTGCCCAAGTATCATGAACAGCTTCCTGGATCAATTTGGGTAATCCTGAAATTTCTGGGAAGCTAGGTGAAATGGTATAAACTGAGGCAAGAGCTCCGAATTCATACCATGCTTTGACTTCATTTGGTATGAATTTGGTTTCATCCATACCCCGGGATATTTTCCTGAAACATCAACCCTGATTGTAGCTGGGTTAATGCACACTCTTGTTTTTAATTTCTCCCAGTTTTGTTGATACACCTGGAATGGAAAATTGTAACTTCATTAGTACCAACCTTAGATTTGCCCTTGTCAGTATTAGGTATAAAGTTGATCTTTCTCTCTTCAATCCCCGAGGTGAAGGGTTGACTTGAGGACTCGAGATAGAGATGTAGAATCTCAATTTTTGTTTCAGCCGACTCATCTGGAGATGATCCCGACTTAACACTTGTGCTAGGGGTATTTGAATCCCCTGCTCCAGATATAGAGTCATGTACTCGAAAACTCTCCATTTGAGAAACCAGTGGCTTCTCAATGCCTTGGAGGAGAGACCTTTGTATTACGGACCATAACTGAGTATAAGCTTGTAAACATCATGTGATTCGATCAGAGACAATTCTCTTATCAGCTTTTTGTAGCCTTCCCGCAATTTTTGCGTATAAGGACAGCTTGTTGAACTCGTTTTGAAGCATTTCAAGGTGTTCCCTCAAATTCCTCTCCATTTTTATGATGGCATTGATATTACCGCTGTCCATCTCTTGTTAAAAAATCTGCAAGAATATTTTCATGAGATTTAATGATCATAATATCAAAAATATAATTTTGACATAACGCTTGACATCTTAATAATCTAGCCTTCTCAGGTTTAGATTCTATCATATTCCTCAAAAAAGCTTTTACCTGTGTATTATCAACTTTTTTAGTAAATTTCTTTGCAAGTAAAAATAATGACATTTTTAAAAATCTCTTTTTACTGCATAAAATTCTTTTTCGTTGATATGACATCTTATGACTTCTGCATCTGACAAGAGTCCACTGCAATATCTGCATGGCTGTTCTCCTTCACGTGTGAGCTTTGTTAAGGCTGCCACCCACCAATGATCACTGGAATCTGTATATAATATTAGATCATCTTCATCCTGCGGAATAGCCATTTTCGGAAGATTTTTACAAATCTCTTGTAATTGACTAAGTCCCTATGTATCTTCTTTTGTCCATATATATTTTGAAGAAAAGGACTAAACATTTTTCTGTGTTTTGCTAGATTTTTAATAAACATTCCAGCAAAATTAACAACTCCTAGAAAGTTTTGAAGTTTTTTCTTTTCTTTTAGCTCGTTTGGAAAATTTTGCTCATTTTCTACTATATGATATTGCAAAATTATTTCAGACTCATCGATTTCTATTTCGAGGAATTCAATCTTTCTTGTGGCAATGACTGCTTTCTTTTATGATAGAACCAGTCCTTCCTTTTTACAAACATCAGAGAAAATCTCTAAATGCTTAATATATTTTTCAATATTTTTAGATGCAATTAAAACATCATCAATATAGACAAATATAAAATAATCTTTAAATAGATTATCCATTTTTCTTTGAAATATCTTAGGTGAATTAGCCAATACCATTGGTAATACTTCCCAGATATAATGTCCTTGTAATGTGAAGAAAGCTGTGAATTTCTTTCTTTATTCCTGCATCCGAATTTGATAAAATCCGGATTTACAGTCGAATTTAGATAATATCTTCGCATTGCATATGCAACTGATTAGATGTTCTCTGCTAGGTATAAAATACCATCAAACTCCAGAATCTTATTAATTTCTTGATAGTTAATAACTAATCTGGGTTTGTTTCTTTTTATCTCAACATGATTTCTTACCAGAAATCCCGGACTGCTGTATGGTGAAATTCCTGCTTTGATCAAACCAAGGTCCAAATGTTTCTTGATTATAATCTGCATATCACTTTGATCAATTATGTTCATTGGGATGGGTTTGCATCGGAAAAATTCATACTATTTGCCTTCCTTAATTTTAAGGCAGGCTTTGAGCTGATTTTTATCCCACCATGCCAAGGGATCTTCATTGTAATTTGTTTTGTTCCTTTTCTTGACATCTTCAAGTGATACCTTTGATTCAAACCCTAACTCATTCTGATATAGGGCTATCTAAGGCATTCTATTTCTTCAAGCTGGAGCTGTTTATTTGCTCTTAATTGGAGAATTGTTTCTCCAAACCGTTTAAAATCTTTCATTTTTGGGTTCAGAAGTTTTCCTTCATCACCACTCTTGCTGCGAAATTGAATGGACAATTTTCTATAAAATGCCTCTTTTAATCGCTGGACTATGATTTTGTGATCACAAGGTGTTGTGTACACTAATCGTCTCGTCTCATTTTTTTTTGCGTATATGACTTAAACATTTGTAGGAAATTATTTCCTAGCAGAATGTCAGCTCCTGTATCAAGAAAATAAATCGGGGATGTTTTTACCTTATACAAAGGCGTTTGTCGCACACCTCCGATTATGATTTCAGTAATCTTAATCCCCTTACATAAGATTAAGATTCTTCTGGAGAAATCTCTTCCAGCAATTTTTGGTGATTATTCTTCCAAATTATTCGGAAAAACTCCTCTTTTTGTTGTATAGATTCCCGTTCCTGAATCAATATAAGCAGCAAAGTATTCTGCTTTATATAGTTCGTATAACATCCCGACTGAAATGTATATCGAGAATGAGCTTGTGGTCATTGGATTTTCGACATCATATCTTCGGCCATAAACTTCATTCCATTATCTAGACGTTTCCAAGGTTTATGTTCCTAGAGAAACTCTAGTCCAAGATGCTGACCGTTTGGACGTTTGGAATATGACCGTTTGGAAACTCTAGTCCATTATCCCGACTTGTCAACTCTGGTCAATTGGTCAACTCTGGTCCATCAACTTCGGCCATAAACTTCATTCCATTATCTAGACGTTTCCAAGGTTTAAGACCCAACAATTCGTCTTGCTGGGCATTCCATTATCTAGACGATCAAATTCGTCTGAATCGAAGCTCAAGATGCTGATAAGTGACGATGAAGTTACTGGTTCTGCACAAACTGAAATCAGCTAGGCTGATTTCAGCACACCAGCAGAAACCGAACTAAACCAGTTGAACTGAACCAGACCAGCTGAAGATCATTTGAACCAGATCAGTTGAACTGAACCAACTGAACTGAAGCAGACCAGCTGAAGAACAGTTGAAATAGACCAGCTGAACTGAAGCGAACCAGTTGAACTGAACCAGACCAACTGAACCAGATCAACTGAACCAGCTGAACTGAACCGAACCAGCAGCTGACCAACTGAACTGAACTGAACCAACTGCTGACCAGTTGAACTGAACGACCAGTTGAGTTGACCAGAGTTGACCTGAGTTGACCAGTCGAGAAAATGCCCAGCAAGACGAATTTGATCGTTGCAATTTCAGAAACAGTACAGAAACTTTCCAAACGATCATATTCTTGTGTCTAATGTATATATCATTGTTGGGGCTTATAAATACAACATCTTGAAGATCAAACAAGAGCTTTTGAAGTGGATTCAAAGCATGGGCAGTTAACATGAATATATCAGCTAATTGAGAGCACAAGCCCTTGTGCGAGGATACATTTGAGATGTACACTGTAAAAGATAAATTCCTCACACACAATCACTCACACATATACAAGAGAGTTGAACTTCAAAGTTTAGTTGAGTGAGTCTTCACAAAGACGTAAAACAATGTGTTTGTAATCTTTGCATATGAGACATTAAACAATATGCTGATTGTGAGGTGCTGCCTACAATCTTGAGTGCTGGGAGTTCAGTTTAGACAGTGGATAAGTTCTAGCTGAGTGGGTTTGTACAAAGAGTTGTATAAATCAAAGTCTTCTAGTGAATATCCTTCTCAAGGGGAAGAAGGGGTGACGTAGGAGCATTTGAAGTCTCCGAACATCCATAAAAAAATTTGTGTCTATTTGTTTTTGCATTTACTATCATTTTCATTGTTTTTAAGGATGCATTGTTGAAGCATTTTATGTGTTCTTCAAATACTAAAATATTGCATACCAAATGTTTGATAAAATGCTTGAACCAAAATATTTTTACTCATTCAACTTGCATATATTTTAAATGCTTTACAAAATATTTAATCGATTTCTATGAAGGATTATTTCGAATATTTTCCGTTTGATTTGAATACCTAACTCGATTTAATTCATCAGTGTTCAATATTTCAAGAATCGAGTTTTTGTAGCTCAACAATTACCCCCCTAATCGATCCTATCAAACTTCTTCCACTTGGAACATAAGGATGAGTTCTAAAACTTTTCCTCTTATGCATCTGTGGTTTACTTCCAATAATTGTTGGAAGATCATTTTCCTTACAACCTAGATGAGTACTTTTGTTAATACCCCTTAGTCGTTTGTAATTCTTTTGTAATGCTGCCAGATGACACCATTCTGCCATTCCTTTGAGAAAAGAGGCTCTTTGTCCCAATGTATCTGGTTTGCCTGGGACATATTCCCTTATTGGAATTTCTCTCAAGGGGCTTGGAATCTTGGCGAATAAGAGTTGCATTGCTATATCATCTTCGACCCCTGAATTCCATCTATATTTAATGAATAACATAATATATTCATCCGCTAAACATATATCATGTAATTCAAGACTATACAGAGCTTGAGTATATTTCTTTTTCTTTTTTGTATCTTGACTGTTAAAATAGTCTACCCCTATAATTGTGCTTTAAAAAGTGTAGCCATTCTTCCTGCTATCTACCCCTGTCGAATTATTTGGTCCCACTCGTCGCTAAGAGATTCTCCGGCTAGGACTGATTCTTTGGTTTCTAACGTAGTCATGTCCCAAGCAATTTTAACTGATCCCATAAGACTCATTCCTAGAAGTTTAGTGAATCTTTCTCTGTTGAGATCAAGTGTGCCTGCTGCGATTCTAATAGTGGATGTCCAGTCATCTATGAGATCTTCCCTTTTTTGAAATCTAATACATCCAGGTTAAGCATAACCCCATAAGGATGTATATGTTCTAAAACAGGTTTTCCATAGTGTGTTTGGTGCAGAGGAATTTGATTTTTCCTTGACTTTGTTCTCGTTGGGTGTGCTTCTCCACCAGTGTAAAAGTCTGGTTGGGATTCTCTCATATTTATATTTTGAGATCTCATACTTTCTCTTGGTGGTTCTTGCGAAGATGACCAAGTTATGGTAGGTTGTTCACCCCCAGTTGTGTTCATCATTAGATCTACTACCTTGAGATTTCCAAAAGATTCTGCAAGCTCTTGGAGATCCTCTAGATCAATCATTTCTAAAGTTGTCATCAGATTAATTTCTTTTCTCAGACTGTTTTGATTAGATTGATAATCTTTTCTTCTTCAGTTAAAGGTTTTGATACCACTTTGGCCTTCCCTTTTTGATGTAATAAGGGTTCAATACCAAATGATGGTGGTAACCTTCCTTCTGAAGTTCTTTTATTAGAACTTGGTTGTTGTTCTAGTTTTTGAAGTCTTGTTCGAACATCCTTTAATATTCCAAGAATTTCTTCTTGGTTCTCAAGGATTTTCTCCACATTTTGTGGTACATAATACAACATATTGCCTTAATTCTATACTGTCTTTTGAATCTCTCTAAGATCTCCGGAGAGTTTAGAGGAATCCGATACTATTTCTAAAAACCTGTTATTTTGAATCATAAGTTTACCTTAGGATTCTGATAAGTTCCTTCTTGATATATAACATTAGTTAGATCTTCCTGCTTCGAATATTCCAACGACTTGGAATATATCATGAGAATACTTAATCTCGAACCTGGGTTCGGATTCAAGTTAATTGAGAAAATTCTCCTCCTCAAACATTTAATTACTTTATAATAATAAATTTGTATGTTTTTAAAATAATTTTACCTAGGTTCTGATATCATTTCTCCTAGGAAAAACAATCATTGAAATTAATAAGGGTATTTTTGTCAATTTTTTCTTTTGGAGGGAGTTTGGGCAAAGTTTTTTAGGTGCAGGGAGTTAGGATAAATAAAAGTTTGGGTTTGGGGATTTATCACCAAATTTCCCAATATATATTACAAAAAAAGATATTTTATATTCAAATTTAATTTTGTGCACGGATTGTATACAGAAGTTTGCTAGTAATCATTATAGTTTAGTTAGTGTTGAATCCAATTTATGCGAAGCTCATCAGGCATGGAAGTTCTTAAATATGAGAACCTTATTTCAGAAGTCGTAAAGAAGTCAGTTGGTGAGCACGATAGGAAAAGTTGATTCATGACCCATTATGAATGATCACGGAAGGTGGCTGGAACTACTCTATGGAGTTTAACAAAAACAGAGAGAAGAATCAGAATGAGACTCGAAGAAATTCACCAAAAAACTACAACAAAGTTTCTGCAAATACTCTCAATAGTTTGTTTGCTTATTCTCAATTTCCAGCAGTCTAGTTTCTTTAATTTTTGACATATTCCTTTATCTTTATTGTAAAAATGTTGCTCGAGTTCATAACAGCATAATCAAATTTGCTATTGTTCATGGATTTTTTTCTGTAATTTTCATTATATTTCTCAACCAAATTCTTATCTTTCAAGTCATAATGAGAGAATTATAACGGTCGAATCAAGGCATGCAATGTTTGATAATAAAAGTAAGATCGTTTCACATTTGGCACGATCACGTGTTGTGATAAACAATTTGACACGCCCAGTGGGATAATAATGCCTCCAAAGCATACTAAGAAACACGAAGGAATTCCTCCATCATAAGGGAAATGTCATAGTTCACAAGAAGAAGAAACTGAAGCTGATTGAATATTAGTCGAACAATCGGTACACAATTTCGAAAAAGATGATATAAAGGAAGGAATTCCATTTTTGGTTGGCAATGAAGTTCTAGCAAACATTATGTTTCTAAGGAGAAAAATTTGTGGTGATCTCAAATAAATGACCAAAGCTTTTACTGTTGTCATGATGGACTTTATGGCAAAAATAAGATCACCACAAGCGGGTGAAAACCGCCGCTTGGAGGAAATACCGATTTTGTGTTCTGTTAGGGAAGAAAAATATACTCCTCTGAATAGGAGAGAATCTGAATTGGGACTGAGACACCAAAACTAAAATAATTGTAAACAAGTGTTCGTAATATGTTTGATGTGACTTTTTATAACATCCATCCATGGATGTATGGTAATGAGGCTGTACGTGAATATTCGGTGCCAAATTGAGGGAATGAAACTCGGGGGCAATATATTCCCCACACCAATTATGACAGGCTCTAGTCCTAGACTTTGAGATTGTACGTGGTTTTATTCAAGAGTTGTATGGTCCAAGGATGATTCCAATCAACAGGCCAGAGTTTCACAACCCATACTCTGATGTTGTTGATCGTGATAATCCTCATCCACGAGGATACTACATTCCAAAATTCACTTTATACTAGGGGAATATGGTAAATCTAGTGTAGAATATGTAGCAAGATTTACGATACAATGAGGTGAATTAGCAAAGTTGGAAAAAATTTCCAACTAGAAGCTACGGTTGTTCCCTAATTCGTTGATTAACATAGATTTCACTTGGTATGCAACACTGCCTTGAAATTCTATATGACTTGGCATGACATAGAAAGTTTTGGAACATTTCATGTTCGCAATCTTGCTTGATTTTGATGTTAAAAAAACTTGTTATTTTGTTACTAATGAACTTACCTAAGTGTGCAGTTAGCTGAACGTAACTAAAGTGTTGGAACATTTCGCGTTCGCAATCTTGATTTTGATGTTAACAAAACTTGTTGTTGTGTTTCTAACATATTTACTCAAGTGTGAAGTTATTAAAACAAGAAGCAAGCAGAAACTGAATTCTTCACAAATTGAATTTCTCGCAAGCTTTGGTATTTTGATGATATCTCTCAACTGGATGATTCAAATGACAATCTGCTAACTTGACTGATTAAAAACTCAATTTGGAACATGTCCTATTTCACGTCAGTTGGGCAAAATCGGATGTTATCAAGGTCTAACTGATCGCTGAATTACCAAACTGATTGCACGAAAACAGCTATCAGTTGGGTTTAAGCAGTTGCGGTATTTTGGTCATATCTCTCATCTCGGTTATTAGAATGAAGCGATTCAGTTTGCATTGGAAAGATAAGAAGATGATCTACAAATCATCTTCAGAAGTCAAAGTCTGACTCGAAGCTTAAGATGCTGATAAATGACGATGAAGCTACTGGTTCTGCAAAAACAGAAATCAGCTAGTATGATTTCAGCACAGCTGCTGACCAACCGAACCGAACCGAACCAGCTGCTGACCAACCGAACCGAACCAGACCAACTGAACCAGATGAACCAAATCGAACCAGCAGCTGACCAACTGAACTGAACTGAACCAGCTGCTGACCAGTTGAACTGAACGACCAGTTGAGTTGACCAGTCGGGAAAATATCCAGCAAGGCGAATTTGACCGTTGCAATTTCAAAAACAGTACAGAAACTTTCCAAATGGTCATATTCTTTTTATCTAACGTATATCATTGTCGGGGTCTATACAAACAACATCTAGAAGATCAAACAAGAGTTTTTTGAAGGGACTCAAAGCATGAGCAGTTAGCATGAAGAAATCAGCTAGTTGAGAGCACAAACCCTTGTGTGAGGATACATTTGATATGTACACTGTAAAGGATAAATTTCTTACACACAATCACTCACACATATACAAGAGAGTTGAACTTCAAATATTAGTTGAGTGAGTCTCCACACAAAGACGTAAAACATTGTGTTTGTAGTATTTGCATATGAGACATTAAACAATATGCTGATTGTGAAGTGATGCCTACAATCTTGAGTGCTAGGAGTTCTAGTTGGGTGCTGCCCTTCCGGAGTGGGTTTGTACAAAGAGTTGTATAAATCAAAGTCTTCTAGTGAATCATTCTCAAGGGGAAGAAGGAGTGACATAGGAGCATTCGAAGTCTCCGAACATCCATAAACAAATCCGTGTCTATTTTTTTACTCATTGATAGGATCGATTAACTGGTGAAATAGTGTTTAGAAGGGGGTTGAATAAACACTCATGATTTTAACAATCTTTTCGAATGTTGAGTCAGTTTAGTGACAAACTGAAACTCGAAATCTTGTCAGTCGATATCAATCAGTTAACAATAAAGTGCGTAAATAAACTGACTGATAGATAGAATAAAAACATAGATAAGAACACACGAGATTTTATGATGTTCGGAGATTTCAATCACTCATACGTCACCCCTTCTATCACAAGGATAGGATATCCACTTAGAGACTTTGATCGATACAAACACTTGTAAAGACCAACTTCAGTTTGGACTTAACAATGTCAAAACTGAAACTCTTAGTTTACAATATTTTTCATAGTGCTCAACTGTTAGCACAAATGATCTCTTTAAAGATCGAATTTACAACAAAATATATTGTGTTAGTAAGCTTGAAAAGTAGCCTAGAATGCTACAAATAAATTTGATAAGTGTGAGCTTCTAATTTTTTAATATGAGCGAGAATTTCAGCAGAGTAACAGAAAGATTGATAGAATAGTGAATCGTTGTTTTTCAACTGCTCTTCTTTGCTATTTATAGGCTTTTCTTCAACGGTAATAATCAATGTAATTTGAATCTTTATATCCGTTGTTTGCCACGTCAATATCTTTCTGACATTCGTACACTGCAGCTTTTCTGAAATGCGGCGTTCCCACTATTCGTTGAAGTCTGCTTTGTACTGTTTGTTGGTTGAATGTCCTTTTCGTTAATTGATGACGTGTACTGCTGAAGGATCAGCTGATAAGCAATAGCTGATAAGTTCACAACTGAATATATCAACTGATCGGTTTCCAACTGATCAGTCAGTTGTCTGCGTAAGTTCAGTTCAGCTGGTTCAGTTGCCTTTGTTAATCTGCGCATTAATCTTCAGTTATAGGCAACTGTCAGTTTGAGTATTTGTTCAGTTACTTCCAAACTTCTTGATCAATTAATCCAATCGATTTAAACACTTAGTTTGTCAAACAACCGAAATTTAGTTTCCAAAACTCATTCAACTTTCATATATTTTAAATGCTTTACAAAATATTTAATAGGATTCTACGAAGGATTATTTCGAGTATTTTCTGCTAGGATTTTAAACCAAACTCGATTTAATTCATCGGTGTTCAATATTTCAAGAACCGAACTATCGTAGGTCAACGATGATCCCTCTAATCGATCATGTCATAATGCTATCGAATAATGCAAACTGAAAGTACCTACTGATTAATTGAACTGAACCAGTTCAACTAATAAATCGTAAATGTAAGGTCCATAAATTTAATTTACGTAACCAGAATGCATGCATTCTAGGGTTTTACATAACTGATGTGTTTATTTATTTTTATGCATTTAATGCATAATTATTGCATGATAGGATTCATTTCGCGATCATTTTAAAAGTTCACGCATTAGGGTTTCTAGATGCATTTCGCGCTCGATCGAGGAATGGAGACTGGGGAATTTTAAGGAAAATTATTTTTATTACATGTTTAATTTTTATTTATAAATATAAGGTGTTTTAAGTGTATTTTCAAAGAAATGGTCTTTGTTGGGAATTTTTACCCACCAGAGCATATTTTTAATCGGTACGCAAATTTTAACGATTCAGAGAATTTTTGAGGGCTCGGGCGATATTTTCAAAAACTTACCAAAACAAAAATATTTTTCGGGAATGTTTTTGGGCTTGATGGGTTTTTTTTAAAGAATAATGGGCTCAAAAACCCTTTTTAAACCATTTAATTATTATTAGGAGCCCATTAGTGTGTTATATTTTAAACTACACCTAACAAGCCAAACCCTGACCTCACTCCATCAGCTTCATTTTTCGAAAATTTCAGCAGCCACTCTAAGGTGCTTTCAACTGTCAAGATAAAAGTTCATTCCCGCTCCTCCGGTTCCTTCCCGACGTGAAATCCTTCTAGTTTTCGGCCTTAAAACATCAAGGCACGCTATTTACTTTCCTTGCTCATCATTCACGCCATAAAAATACGTTGATATGCTTGTCTTGATCGTTGGTTGCTCGGTTTTTGCATGTTATTACATTATTTCTTATGGTTGTCTTGAATCCTTCATGTCATGCTTTCCTACTCACGTTTTACGATTTATGCTGCAAGTGGGCTGCTTTATTACGCCTTTTAAGGGCTGTACAGGTCGAGATCAAAGGGGTTTAGGTGCTGGAATTGGGTGTAGAACGTGTCATGGTAGGAGTTGATGGTGGTTCTAGATTATGGAGTCGGTATGGCTAGATTTGTGTTTCAAGAAGGGGATCGGCTACAAGGAAGTTAAACCAGGCCATGGTGCAGACCCTAAAAGGTGTGAGACGTGGCCCAGAATGGCTCAAACTTGACTGGTTACGATCTAGGGGTTGACCGAGGTGCTAGAGTCGAGTAGGGTTGGGTCGTGGTTTTTGTTCTCGGGTGATGCGTGTAGTGTTGAATGTATGGGCAGTAGCCATGGGTTGCATGGTCTAGGAGGGAGTCCCTAGGCTTGGTCATGGTCTTTAGGTGCACTGATTTGAGGCTGGACCAGCTTAGAGTAGGCTAGAGTCGAAGGCTAGTGGCTAGGCGTGCTAGGATTTGTAAGTGTCAATGCGCTGGAATTTTCTAGCAGCTCCCAGGCACGATTTGGAGGTCCTAAGGGGTCTGTAAAGAGTGGTTTAGGGGCTGGGGGTGTAATTTTGAGTCATATTTCAAGTTGGGAGAAATTCGATTAAGTTTCGGTTCGATTCGGGTTAAAACCGGGACCCCGGTCCAAGTTTTAAAACGAATCGGTATAGTTTGGAAATGGGCACGAGTTTACGACTAAGAAACATTGTTAATTATTTTTTGGGTTGTTTTAAGGAGTTTGGTAAGCTTCGGGTCGAAATTTAGAGGTCCAGGGGTAAAACGGTCATTTTGGGTTTCCAAGGGCAAAATGATCATTTTGCCCCCGGGGTGAGATTTTAGTCCTGGCAGCACCCCGAGCACAAATTTATCATGATTTAAAATGTTTTTGCATCATGATCATGATTTTTATGAAATTATGAAATATACGTTGCATGCTTGAGTTTAAGAAAAATTTACGCATGTGCATGATTTTAATAAGTGATGAAAATGATGATGTTTTGAAGGATGAGAATTAGTTGTGGCTATCGATGTATCTGTAAATTCTTAAGATGTATATGTTAATGCTGATGATGAGGCCTAGGCACAGTGGATGGGTAATACTGTCACTGATGTCCGACAGCCGCATGGTACCGCAGTCCTATGTAGATGGATCCATTGTATAATGATGAATGATGTACGAAAGTCACAACTAATTAACTGAATTCACTAAAGGAAATGATGTATAAAGATATGATGATAATGATGAGCTTTTTTGACATGTTACGATTTCATATGACACGGTTACTTTACGCTTTTAAAGTTCATGAAATGTATGTTGATTACAGTATATTTTCACTGTTGTTTGCTATGTATATGTACTTGTTATTTTCGGTACATGTGTGTTGAGTTTTTAGACTCACTAGGCGTGTGTGATGCAGGTGAACACATTTTTGAGGGGACTGGAGGTGCCGAAATTTGAGTCGGCAGTACTGGATGTGCGTGCACGACCCGATGACCACATTTCTTCCGCACATGATGTTTTTATGAGTTTTGAGAGGACATGAGCATTTTATTCATTGGTTTTAATACGTTGATGATTACTAGGATTTTTACTCGTTATACTTACGCATTTCCTGTTGGTCGAGTTTGGAAATTTTAACTGCACTGTTTTAAGTTTTTAAATATTTACGATTATTTTTAGATGATATGTTTTTCAGTAGGGTTGCATGCATGCCAAATATTTAAGTGCATATTTCGAAAATGTGAGCCTCTATAAAAATATATATATATTTCCGCATTTAAAATTAGTAGATGTTAGAGTTGGTATCAGAGCAAGGGTCCTGTAGAGGGTTGTGCCACCGCCATTTTCTGCGGCTTAGTCTTCGAGCCTCAAGTCTGTAAGCTTTTATATTTTGAATGATTTACTGCTATCACCTGCATGTCTTCATGATGTACGATTTACGAGGATTCTCAGTGCATGTTTAGCTACTTTGATTGAAGGACTTTTTATTTTGAAAAACTAGATTAAATTGCATGATGGGTTATGTTTATAAGTTGGACTGTATTCAGATATCATGTCTCCCAGACGCACTCCTAGTGCAGAACGTCAGAATGAGATTTCTGGAGGCGGCAGAGGCCCTCCACCACCACCACCGCCGCCGCCAGGAGATGAAGATACCCGAGTACTTGAGGATATGGTTAGGTTATTGGAGCAGGTACAGCAGGCTCCCAGACCTCAGGTTGATATTTATGAGCAGTTTAGGCGGCTCAACCCGAAGGATTTCGGGGCCACTACTGATCCATTCTTGGCAGAGGGATGGATTCGATCTCTGGAGTTGCACTACGAGTATCTACAGATGAGAATTGGCGACCGGTTCAGGTGTGCCATTTATATGCTAAGGGATTAAGTATCCCTATGGCGGGAGGGAGCCGCTCATGCAGTGGACTTGGCTACCCTCACCTGGGACAGATTCAATGATATGTTCTACGGGAAGTACTTTCCAGCTGATGTCAGGGCCCCCCCCGAAGAGGGTGTTTATGAGTCTCCGCCATGGGGACTCATATGTGGCGGAGTTTATCCGCAAGTTCGACATGGGCTGCCATTTTGTGCCCATGATAGCTAGAGATACGGCTCAAAAGCTGAGGCATTTCCTGGACATACTGAGACCCATCCTTCACCAGACTTTATGCTGATGAGGCCGGCTGGTTATAATGAGGCCACCACCTGCACTTTTTAGGCGGAGCAAGCTCTGCGGGATATAGACTTTGAGATGCAGAGAAAGCGGCATCAGACTCAGTCCAGCTCCCAGCCGTAGAAGAAACAGTATTCAGGGCCACCGAGGTAGCAGGGACAGCAGAAGCCCCATGGACAGGTTAGGAGGCACCAGCAGCAGAGACCTCCTCAGGCGCCAGGGGTGCCTAAGCCAGATGACAGACACCCATGCACGCAGTGCAACAAGTTCCACATCAGCAAGTGTTTATGGGGGGACCTACAGATGCTTCGTTTTCGGGCAAGAGGGTCACAAAGCGTCAGACTACCCTAAGAACACGGGCCCCACTACTAGCCGAGCTTATGTGATGCATGCCCAGGAGGCCGATGCAGAGCCAGATTCGACGCTGATTACTAGTAAACCTTATGTTCAAGATTTTAATATATCGCATGATTGCTTGGGTTTTATGATTGTAATTAGGATTAGTTACTGGGATTGATAACTAATCCAAGAGAGAAGCAACTCTTCCAACTATTAAGAGGGTGAACCTTAGAAAGAATTAGGCTGCATGCTCTACCTAGTTGGGAATAAGAATGTAATTGTTTAATTGGAGAATTTTAGGACCCAAATGTAATAACCGATAATTTAAGAGGTTTATTTTTGAATTTTTTGAAATTTGGGGAAATTGAAATTTAGGTTTTCGAGAATTTCACAATTTATGAGGTTAAATTCCAAAAAATTTTATGGTGTCATGTTGCAAATTTCGAAAAGTTGAAGTACCAAATGGTAATTTTCAAAACTTTAGGGGGCTAATTGGCAATTTTCGATTTTCTGAGGGTTAATTTCGAAAATATTGAAGAATATTTGGGTTAATCGTTGAATTTTTGAGGATTTTGGGATAATTGCCGAGAAGAAATTTCTTAAGCTTCAATCGGATTAGATTTGATGGTATGTTTTGTCGCAGGGAGGAAATATATTTCAGTTATAGCCATGCATGTATTGCTAGATTCAGGGGCTACACATTTTTTTATATCCGAATCTTTTGTCAAGCGACTAGGATTCATACCAGTGGCGATGGATTCAGGGTTCAAAGTATCGATCCCATCCGAACATTAGATGTTCACTTCTCACATAGTGAAGAGATTGGAGCATCGATTATAGAAATATATGGTGCAGGCAGATTTGATAGTGCTACCGTTGCTGGAGTTTGACATTATTCTAGGTATGGACTGGCTTTCGTTGAACGGAGCTATCATAGACTTTCGACAGAGGTCAGTGCCTGTCCGACCGCCCAGTGGTAAGCCGTTTGTTTTTCAGGCAGCTAGACACGTCATTTCCTGCTTGTGTGTGAGGAAGCTTATGAAGAGAGGCTGCCAGGCATTTTTGGCCAGCATTGTATCGGTGTCAGAGCCAGTCAATAAGAGACTCGAGGATGTGGATGTGATAAGTGAGTTCTCCATTGTTTTCCCTGACAATTTTTCAGGCATTCCACCAGAGAGAGAGGTGGATTTCTCTATTGAGCTCATGCCAGGTACACTGCCAATCTCTAAGGCACCCTATCATCTAGCATTTACAGAGATGAAAGAACTTAAAGACTAGATACAGGATTTTCTATATAAGGGTTTCATTCCCCCTATATTTTCTCCATGGGACACACCGGTACTGTTTGTCAAGAAGAAAGATGGCAGCATGAGGCTTTGCATTGACTACCGAGAGTTGAACAGAGTCACAGTCAAGAACAAGTATATGTTTCCAAGGATCGAGGATTTGTTTGATCGTCTTCAGGGAGCATCGTGTTCTTGAAGATATATCTCCGATCCGGATACCATCAGCTGAAGGTGCAAGAGTCTGACATGCATAAGACAACCTTCTGGATGTGTTATGGGCAATATGAGTTTATGATGATGCCCTTCGGTTTGACGAACGCCAGCGATCTTCATGGATATCATGAATCGCGTGTTTCAGCCATACTTGGATCATTTCGTCATAGTTTTTATTGACGATATTCTGATCTATTCGAGGAGCATAACCAGCATCTGAGGACCGTACTGCAGACATTACAGGACAGACGGTTATATGCCAAGTTCAGTAAGTGCGAGTTCTGGCTTGACAGAGTGGCATTCTTGGCCACATTGTATCTCAGGATGGTATTGAGGTCGACCTCAGTAAGATCAAAGCAGTCAGAGATTGGTCGGTGCCTAAGAGCGTGACATAGATCCGTAGCTTCTTGGGATTGGATGGTACTACAGGAAATTCATTCAGGGCTTCTCTTCTATCGCGGTGCCTATGACCGCCCTGACGAAGAAGAATGCCAAGTTTATTTGGGGATCTGAGTGCCAGGAGAGCTTTGACAGACTGAAGCTAGCGTTGATCACTGCACCATTTTTAGCTATGACATCAGGGCAGGGAGAGTTTTTGGTTTATACAGATGCTTCAAAGCTTGGTTTGGGCGCGGTTCTGATGTAGCATGACAGAGTTATAGCATACACTTCTAGACAGCTGAAGGTCCATGAGAAGAATTACCCGACTCATGACCTCGAGCTGGCAGCATAGGTATTTTCCCTGAAGTTTTTGAGACACTATTTGTATGGAGAGAAGTGCAGGATTTTCACTTATCACAAGAGCCTGAAGTACTTCTTCACACAGAAAGAGCTGAACATGAGACAGAGGAGATGGCTAGAGTTATTGAAGGATTATGACTATGACATTAGCTACCATCCGCCTAAGGCTAATGTGGTTGCAGAAGCTCTGAGCATGAAGAATTCGGGTAGGTTTGAGCTTGCAGTTTATGCCAGGAGCGAGGCCCCAAGTCTTGCTAATCTGACAGTACAGCCGACATTGAGGGACAGAATTCGGGCAGGGCAGACTTCTGACGAGCAGTTGCAGAAGTGAAGATAGATGGACGAGACTAAGGGCCAGAGACTGTATGCAGTTGTTGACGGCATAGTCAGATATAGGGACCATCTATGGGTTCCTGACAGTAATTCCCTTAGAGCAGATATCTTGAGCGAGGCCCACAGCACCCCGTACTCCATCCACCCAGAGAGTACGAAGATGTATAAGGATCTGCAAACTCTTTATTGGTAGCCGGGCATGAGGCGGGATATTCTGCGATTAGTTCCCAAGTGTTTGACCTATCAGCAGGTCAAGGCAGAGCATCAGAGACCTGCAGGGAAGTTGGGACCCCTTCTTATTCTCGAATGGAAATGGGAGAACATCACCATGGAATTCGTGATAGGGCTTCCGAGGGCTACTGGAAGATATAATGTCATTTGGGTGATTGTTGATCGGTTCACTAAATCACCTCATTTCCTACCGATCAAGAAGACTTTCACCATGACTCAGTACACAGAGCTGTACATCAAAGAGATAGTCAGACTGCACGGGATTCTAGTGTCTATCATGTCAGACAGGGATCCGAGTTCACGTCTGTGTTCTGGAAGAGTCTACATTAGGCGTTGGGTACTAAGTTACTGTTCATTACTGCATTCCATCCTCAGACAGACAGTCGATCAGAGAGTGTGATCCAGATTCTGGAGGACCTACTCCGAGCTTGCATGATCAACTTCCAGGACAACTGGGAGATGAAGTTACCTCTTGTGGAGTTCACATACAACAACAGTTATCAGGCATCGATAGGTATGGCTCCATACGATGCACTGCACGGGATGAAGTGTAGGTCGTCATTGTATTGGGATGAGGTAGGAGATAAAGCAGAGTTAGGTCCGGATATTGTCAGGCAGACAACAAAGTTTGTGGTCAAGATTCGAGACAGGATGAGGACTGCTCAAAGCAGTCAGAAGAGCTATGCAGATCAGAGGCATCAAGATCTTGAGTTCGCAGTAAGGGATCGTGCGTTTGTGAAGGTCGAACCGATGAAGGGCGTGATGAGGTTTGGAAATAAGTGCAAGCTCAGCCCTAGGTTCATCGGGCCATTCGAGATCCTATAGAGAGTTGAGACACTTGCATACATAGTTGCATTACTGCCGAATCTGGCGGGAGTTCATAATGTGTTCCACATTTCTATGCTGCAGAAGTACACGTCGAATCCTTCACATATGCTGAACTACTATCAACTTCAGCTGACACCGCACCTGTCATTCGAGGAGAAACCCACACAGATACTGGACAGAAAGGAGAAGAGGCTCCAGAACAAGGTGATCCACATGGTCAAAGTCAAGTGGCTGAATCATTTCGAGAAGGAAGCAACTTGGGAGACGGAGACCGAGATGAGGAGTCGCTACCCGAAGTTACTCGGTATGTTTTAATTTCGAAAACGAAATTTTATTTAAGGTGGGGGGAGTTGTAAGGTCCAGGAATTTAATTTTCTTAACCCGAATGCATGCAATCTAGGGTTTTACTTAAATAATGTGTTTATTTATTTTTATGCATTTAATACATAATTATTGTACGATAGGATTCATTTCACGATCATTTTAAAAATTCACGCATTAAGGTTTATAGATGCATTTCGCGCTCGATCGAGGAACAGGGAGACCAGGGAATTTTCAGGAATTTGCAGTGCCGCTGAGCTATTTGATGAAAGTCAAAGGGTTGGTGGCTGATGATTCGGAGCGATTATCTAAATTCAAAATTTTCAATGGGCTCAAAAATCATTTTTAAACCATTTAATTATTATTAGGAGCCCATTAGTGTGTTATATTTTAAACTACTGTTGGAAACTAAATTCCGGCGTTTGACAAAATATGAACCAACTGATACGCGCAATTCAGCAACTGGACTTAACAGCTGAAATCAGCTGATCTAATAAAGAAAACTGATCAGTTGGAAACCGATCAGTTGATACATTCAGCCGTATGTTTTTAAACTGATCAACCAACTGATACGCGCGATTAAATTCAGCAACTAGACTTAACAACTGAAACCAGCTTATCTAATAAAGAAAGCTGATCAGTTGGAAACCGATCAGTTGATACATTCAGCCGTATGATTTTAAGCTAAGCATCCTTCAACTGAACATGTCTCGAAAAAGAACACTCAACCGACAAAGAGACATAGAAGACTGCAACTGAATATGAAATGCCGCACTTCAATCAATACAGCTTAGAACAACGCATTTTGGCTAAAGCAGTTAAGACACCGCATTACAATAAATGAAGCAAACAATGCCCAAGAAATAATGAAGTGGAAATCAACGGATAAAAAGATTCAAATATATCTCAAGTTACAGTTGGAAGGGAAGCATATAAATATGACAGAAGAACAGCTGAAGAAACAAGAAGATAATTCCATTAAAAGCTTGTTGTTATTCTACCGAAATCTTAGCTCACTCTTACTTGATTTATTCGTAGCAGTCAAGGCTATAATTTGAGCTCAATAGCACTTTGTAATAATCGTAAAATTCGATAGTGCTAAGATCAGTTACGCACTGAGAACATTTTGTAATACTAAGAGTTTCAGTTTTTGGCAGTGGTAAGTCCAAACTGAAGTGGGTCAGTACAAATCTTGTATTCTATCAAAGTCTTTTAGTGGAAATCCTATCCTTGAGATAGAAGGGGTGACGTAGGAGTAATTGAAATCTCCGAACATCCAGAAACAATCCTTGTGTATTTTATTTTCGTATTCTATCTTTCAGTGAGTTACTTTCCGCAACTACTTTAGTTTAACTGATTGTCATTGACCAACAAGATTCCGAGAATCATTTTTTCACCAAATTGAACTCAAAATTCGAAAAGATCAGTTTTAATTGAGAGTGTTTATTCAACCACCCCTTCTAAACACTCTTGATACGTTAATCGATCCTATCAAGTGGTATCAGAGCGGTTGAATCTTGTTCTTGAATACTTTTGATATATAAACTTGTTAGCATGACTTCATTCAACAAAATTCCTATGTTCTCTAGAGAAGAATTTGATGATTGGAAAATCAGAATGCAGGCTCATTTAGCTGCACAAGATGATGACATGTGGTATGTCATAAATGATGGACCCATGAAGATTCTAAAAACAAATACAGCAGTTGCCATAACAGAAGGGGCACCACAAAGAATAGAAAAGCCCAGAGATGAATGGACAACTGAAGATAAAAGAAAAGCAAATCTTGATAATGTGGCTAAAGACATTCTGTACAAAACGCTCGATAAAGTAACCTTCAGCAAAATAAAGATGTGTAAGACAGCCAAAGAAATTTGGGAAAAGCTGATCCAGCTGTGTAAAGGAAATGATCAAACCAAAGAAAATAAACTTGCTGTTGCTGTTCAAAAGTTTGATAACATCAAAATGAAAGCATGAGAATCAATGCACGAGTATGATGAAAGAGTAAGCAGTATCGTCAATGAGTTAAATGCACTTGGAAAAGTGTATACCAACAAAGAGATTGCACTGAAGGTAATGAGAGGTCTTCCCAAGGAATGGGATGTCAAGACCATGGCAATGAGGGAGTCCAAAGATCTGAACCAGATTGAACTTCATGATCTATTTGCTGATTTAAAGGCTTATGAATTTGAGCTGCAGACCAGAGAAGGAGAACCATCTACCCCTGCAGCCACAACTGCTCTAGCTGCTGTCAGAACAGAACCAATCAGTTCAGTCGAGAAATCTGCTGATCAGTTGAGCAGTGATGCTATGTCATTGTTCATCAAAAAATTTGGAAGGTTCATGAGAAAGAATCAAGGAAACTTCCAGAAGCCATACCAAAGAAACATCTCCAAAGATGAATCAAATGCCTGCTACAACTGTGGAAAATCAGGTCACTTTATTGCTGATTGTCCTAAACCCAAGAAGGATAGTCAATGCTCAACTGATAGAAGAAAGAAATCATATGAGCACAAAAGAATACCCAAGGAAGATAAGAAGTCCTTCAGAAAGAAACATGAGGTACTCTTAGCTGAAGAAAACAAATCTAAATGGGCAGAAACTGACAGTGAAGAGTCAGAACCAGAAAGCTCATGCAGCTCTAGTGTGATGAGGAAGTCAAGTGCTTAATGGCCAATGATGCAGAAGAAGAATCATCTAGCCAACAGGTATTTGATTTCAGCTCAACTGATTTCACACGAGGAGAACTCATTCTAACACTACATGACATGGTAAATGAGTATCAAAAGCTTGCATCATCATTTGAAAAAAATCAAAGCAAATCAAACTAATCCCACAGACAATAAAACCAAAACTGATGAATCAGTTGATGGGTTGAGTCTAAAAAGAGAAATTGCTGAGTTAAATGCAGAAAGAGACAAAAATCAGTCATTAATTCAGAAGTTGATTCTTGAAAACTCAAAACAGACTGAGCTCATTCAGTCTTGGAACAAGTCATCTACTGCACTGAATGAGATGCATAATTCACAAAAATCAGTTTCTGATAAAACTGGTTTAGGGTTCAACACTCGAGGAGAAATGTATCCAAATGATACTCAACCAAAGCTAAAAACAGACAAAGGGAAATACATTCACTTTGTCAAAACAACAGAGGTACAAGAACAAATTGAGCCCAGTAAACTGATTGAGCAACCTACTGAGAATATGAGCAAGGCTAGAAGATATGGGATTGGTTATAGTAAAAAATTCTCAACTGATTCACAAAGTAAGTCATCAAAGATGTTTCACAAGAACTATTCGAATAGCTATTTCAATTACTATAACTGCAAGCCAGTTCAGATGAGATATAGACTGAACAATCAGTTGAATAAAACTAAAACACATATTGTATCATCTGTACTCTACACACCAAGCACACAAAAGCCGAGAAAAACCATTTGAAATACAGCTACTGGAAAGTCTGTTAGACTAATCCAAGTGTGGGTTTCTAAGGGACTAATCAATTCAGGACCCAAATAGATATGGGTACCAAGTTATATTATTTGTGTGATTGCAGGTAACAGGTACAAACAAAAACTCAATATGGTATTTGGACAGTGGATGTTCGCGACATATGACAGGAGATGCAAGTGCGTTATCTCAACTGATCAAATACAGTGGTCCAAACATCAGTTTCGGGGACAATTCCAAAGGTAGAACTGTGGGTAAGGGTAAGCTTATCCATGGTAACTTTACTTTTAAAGATGTTCTATTATTAGAAAACCTGAAGTATAACTTGATTAGCATCAGTCAGTTATGCGACAGTGGATTCTCAGTACAATTTGACAAAAATTCATGTTCAGTCAAAACTTCAACTGATAAAATCATACTAACTGGCAAACGTTGTGGAAACACATATAAAGTCAGTTGGAATGATCAAGCTTATGCACCAGTTTGTTTTATTGCTTCCAAATCGTCTAAAAACTGGTTGTGGCATAAGAGACTAAATCATTTAAACTTTAAAACCATTGCCTATCTGAGTAAATATGAACTTGTAACTGGTTTGCCCAAAATAGACTTTTCAAAAGAAAAATTTTTCTCAGCATGTCAGTATGGTAAACAAGTACGATCCTCTTTTAAAAACAAGGGCTGTAAATCTTCATCCCGATGCTTAGAACTGTTGCACATGGATCTCTTTGGTCCTATACCAGTCATGAGCTTAGGGGGAATGAAATACACCTTGGTAGTCGTAGATGATTTTTCAAGATTTACTTGGGTTATTTTTCTCAAATCGAAAGACCATACTGCTTCGCAACTAATAAAGCTCTTCAAAAGACTTTTAAATGAAAAATCAGTTGGAATTGATCGAATCAGATCTGATCGAGGAACTGAATTCATCAATCAAACTCTTTCAAACTTCCTAGAAAATGCTGGAATTAAGCATGAGCTCTCGGCGGTCAAAACTCCTCAGCAAAATGGTGTAGCTGAGAGAAGAAATCGGACCCTTAAAGAAGCTGCTAGAACGATGCTTGCTGATTCTGGTATTTCTCAAAGATTTTGGGCAGAGGCAGTAAACACTGCGTGTTACACTCAGAACATATCAATGATTAATAAAAATCATATGAAAACACCATATGAGATCTGGCATGGAAGAAAAAGTATAATTACTTATTTCAAAATATTCGGCTGCAGATATTTTATTCTTGATAATGGTAAAAATTATTTAAAAGCGTTTGATGTTAAATCTGCAGAAGGAATATTTCTTGGATACTCATCAGTTAGTATAGCTTATAGAGTCTTCAACAAGAAAACCCTAAATGTTGAAAAATCTGCTCATGTTGATTTCGATGAAACTGAACTAACTGATAAGCCAATTGATCAAGTTAAGCTAGTTGATCGATTTACAGATATCAGTTTGGAAGATGATGACAAAAATGAAAGTCATGGCAATCAAAACATACTTCAAACACCTGAACCAGAAGTATTGGACCAATCAGATGTGCAGGAAGTCGTTGCTGATGATCAGTCGATAGAGCATAATGATAACATTCAAATACCAGTTGACGAAGCACCAACTGAGACTGAAAACTGCGTTCAGTTACCAACTGAAGAAATTGCTGATACAACAAATACTGAGTACAGATGGAGAAAATCACATCCACCTGAACTGGTAATAGGAAATCCATCTGATTCAGTAAGAACTCGCAATCAAATGCTAAACTTATTTATCTATTCAGCTTTTGTGTCACAACTAGAACCGAAGAAAACTGATGAAGCTCTTGCTGATCCTAACTGGGTAAATGCAATGCAAGAAGAGCTAAATCAGTTCACTTATAACAATGTCTGGAACTTAGTTCCAAGACCAATTTCAAAAACTATTATAGGTACAAAATGGGTATACAGAAATAAACTGAACGAGGATGGTTCAGTTGTGCGCAATAAAGCAAGACTCGTAGCACAAGGATATAGACAAGAGGAAGCAATTGATTACGATGAAACATATGCACCAGTTGCAAGACTGGAGGCAATCAGAATATTCCTTGCCTATGCTTCATTCAAGAATTTCAAAGTCTACCAAATGGAAGTAAAAAATGCATTCCTAAATGGCCAGTTGCAAGAGGAAGTATATGTTGAACAACCTCCAGGTTTTGTCAATCACAACTTTCCTGATCATGTATATCATTTGAACAAAGCCTTATATGGTCTTAAACAAGCTCCCAGAGCTTGGTACGAAACTCTTTCAAAATTTCTAACTGATCATGATTTTTCTGTTGGATCAGTTGATAAGACCTTGTTCAAATTTACCAAGAATGATCACATTTTATTAGTTCAAATTTATGTTGATGATATCATATTCGGGTCAACTAATCCCAAATTATGCGAAAAGTTTGCTAAGCTAATGCAGGATAAGTTTGAAATGAGTATGATGGGTGAACTAACATTCTTTATTGGACTGCAAGTGAAGCAACTGGAGACTGGTATATTCATCAGTCAAACTAAATATACAAAGGAACTGCTGAAGAAATTTGGCATGGAATCATGTTCAGTTGCAAATACTCCCATGAGCTCATCAGTAAAATTGGACACTGATCAAGGGGGAATATCAGTTGAGGCGACATTATATCGAGGTTTAATAGGTTCATTGTTGTACCTAACTGCAAGTCGTCCTGATATTGTATTTGCTGTCTGTATGTGTGCTAGATTTCAAGCAAATCCTAAGCAATCACATTTCTCAGCTGCTAAAAGAATTTTGAAATATTTTAAGGGTACACAAAATGTTGGGTTATGGTATTCTAAAGACTCTACTTTCAATTTAGTTGGATATTCAGATGCAGATTATGCAGGATGTAAGCTTGATCGTAAAAGTACAAGTGGATCTTGTCAGTTTCTAGGAGACAGAATGATCTCTTGGTTCAGCAAAAAGCAGACATCAGAATACCTTACTACTGGTAGTTGCTGTGCACAACTGATCTGGATCCAGCAACAACTGAGAGATTATGGAGTAATTACAAATGAATCACCCATATTTTGTGACAATACGAGCACAATTGCCATCACCTATAATCCAGTTCTTCACTCAAGGACCAAGCATATAGATGTCAGGCACCACTTCATTAGAGATCATGCTTTGAAAAAGAACATTAGACTGGAGTATATTTCAACTGAGCAACAAGCAGCTGACATCTTCACCAAACCATTACCCGAGACTAAGTTTTCTCACTTTCGCAATATTCTTGGTTTAATTGACTTGTTTTAAAATTATTATTGATGTTGTTTTACTAATAAAATTCTTTGCAGAAAATAAGAACACAACAACAAATTGGAAATGATACTTTATTAAGAATAAAATCGATCCCATCTTACAGAAGATAACTTAGAACAAACTGAATCTTGCCATTCTGTAATCCAATTATTCAACTCATAAGTTCGGATTGTAGAAAATGATTAAGTTGTAGAAATCTTCTCAATCACATGCCATTCTTTCTATCGCATTGCTTGTAACAGAACATTGTCATCAATCAGGTCTGTAACATGCCTGACTTCAAAACGATCAATGTATTTTCTTGTTGTTGCTGCTTGAGCACGAGAAGGAGCAGCACCATTACAACTTATCCTCTGCACATCATGAATTTTGAACCATGTTGACATCACCTTCGTCAAGACCTATTCCTCCATCGTTTTCTTCAACTCTTCTAAATAAGGACTTAATTGTTCAGTAACTTGAATATGCGTACTGCTGCATGCATCAAAATTACTTGAATCCGACATATTGAACTATTAATGTCTCACATTTTATCTCTCTCTCGTCTTGTTTATAGACAGATGACATTAAATGTTGAAGAAACCAAAGAGTCTCAAGTCAACCGAAGCGTTTTTCTCATTTAACCAGGCTTCTTATTTATCAGTTGTTCATTATCAACTGATATCAGTTTGTCATTTATTACTTAATGCTTAACTGATTTCAGTTCATAGTCAACTTATATAAGTTAGTCTTTCATCAGTTCACCTGCTTAAGTTCGCAATTCATATATATAACAACTGATGAAATTTATCATTTGCAGGAAAGAGAAAAACAAAATTAAGCTTATATAAATACTTCATTCAACCATAAACGTTTGCACGGATTACATCATCATATTTTTCCTCTACAACAATTATCCACATTTTCAACCAAGCGGATAAAGGTGCGGTAGATGTCTTGACAAAGCTCTGAGAAACAGCTATGCGCTTAAGGATTTTCAGTTCCTTTCGAAGCATTAGCTGATAGATATGACCATCCTTAAAGATGTCCACCCACACAGCTATGTTCAAGTGCTCCCGCACTTTTTTCAACTCTGCCACCAGTTCGGGAGTAGTAGCATCTCCAGTATTATACAGGAACTCAAGATTCTGTAACTTTTCCCAGTAATGAAGACTCTTATAGAAGACTTCATCTTCTATAACAGCCTTCCTGGTCTCCAAAGCAAATGGCAAAGCACTCGAGCTACTCGTATCTGCCATTCTTTTTGTCTTAAATATTTTCACCAATATGACTGAAACTAACCGTGTTACTTCTATTTATAGCCGAAAATCATGGAAGCTGAAGGGCCGTCAACGTTTCAGCAAACGATATTCTTTCTGACCTTTAAATTTATTTTTATATTGTCACTTTAATTATTCTATGCACCGATTAAGGGGGAATAATGGTTTCAAGAGGTTAACTGAGAAGACAAATGTTAGTAAACTCTCAACTGAAAGGACACAGTCTTACAACTGATCGTTTAGTTGAGAATTTCACTAATTTTCTTATATAAGTTAACTTATTAATCATATTATATTCCAAATCAACTGACGTGACTGCAGTTTCATAATATGGCCTATTTTAAACAGCTCATTTTTTGCACACACGCTTACAACACACGTACACAAATTTTTATTCAGATTTTTTCATGGACTGACACGTGTCCCGAATTTGAACAGTCATGTACAAATGTACTATGCCTGCTTCAATTCAGTTTTCTTTCTTACGCGTACATCATCTCTCAGAGCAAATTTATACACTCAGAGCTTGTATTTCGCAAAATTTCAGGTTTCCTTACTTTCAGCAATGGCAAATCAGATCACTGCTCATATATTGAACGCTATGGCTATCAACTTTGAATCAGCTTTATCAGTCGAAGAAGTCGATGTGAAAAATGTATTTCTGAAGCTTGAATCAACTGAGCTGAGGATATTCTTGGGGCAATACTCACAGGAGATTTACCCAAAAGAACTCCAGGACCTCTACTCAAATGGATATATCAACTCTGATGGAAGCATCATTTCCATTATTAATGGTCAGTCAGTGACCATTTCTGAAGATTCTTTCGGAGAAATCTTTTCATTACCTTCTGATGGACTAGTACACCTTGCTGATGTTAAAGCATCAGATATTGAAGAAATGCAATCTGCACTCTCTGCTGATGGACGGAAAATCAAAGTTTCCGATCCTAAGAAGGAACTGAAGCATGAGGTTCAGTTGCTGGCTGATATCGTAGCCAAAGGGCTATTGGCTAAGGCAAGATCGTATGCCGCCCTAACTTTGGAAAAGTTTCAAGCTATTACGGTTATTATGGCTGGAATAAAATTTAACTGGAAGCAACTTATTTTCAGTATCTTGAAGAATATGTTTTCCTCCACCAAGCAATCCAAAGGATTTGCAGTGCCGCTAAGCTATTTGATGAAAGTCAAAGGGTTGGTGGCTGATGATTCGGAGCGATTATCTAAATTCAAAATTTTCAATGGAAAGAATGTTCTGCCACCCAAAACTAAATTAGATATCTCTCCTGATCAGTTCGTGAAGATCAAAAAGGAGATTGGAACGCAACAGGCTGCTCCAAAATCAGTTAAACAAACCAAGACATTGGCTCAACTGAAGACAGTTAAAATAAAACTGATTATCAGTGAATCCGATTCCGAGAAGACGCCCTCTCCAAAATTTGCCAAGAAACCACGAACACAAAGGACAAAATTACCAACCACAGTCGAATCTATTCCTACTGAAAGACTGAAATTTTCGGATGCCCAACAGCCTATCAAAGCAGTTCCTCTGAAGATCATCCCACCAGAAATCTCAGCTGGTGCAACAAAGGAAACAGTTAGGATTAAAGCCCCTCTAATCCATATCAATCGTCCTGCTGTTCTAGCACCTGCCAGACCCAAAGGTATAAAGATTATAGAACTGGTGGATACTACTCGTACTGGATTGGAAATTCCACACATCCTCAGTACTGAAAAAGGCAAGGGCAAATTGATTGAAAAGCCCAGGCCGTCCAATTCCATTCAAACTCATATTGACCTTGTTTGGGAACAGGTTAATAATTTTGCAGCATCAAAACTTCAATCCTATGATGCCTGGACCGCTTACAGAACTCAGATATTTGCTAAGCAGCTGAAAAAGAAATCCCAGCTAAACAAGTTTATCAAACTGGAAGCAATTGTCCTCAATATGGTCAAAGCTGCCACAATTGTTCAGGCTTTGGAAAGGAAAACCTATTTTTTTGACCAAATTCGAGCTAAAAAACTATCTCAACTGCTTGAGAAACTGAAGGCAAAATACATTCCCTCCAATCCAACTGCTTATAATTATCGAGCTATGATCACTCAGCTAGATATAGATCTTACTAGCTTGCAAGCTCAGATAAAAGTGTGGGAAATGGATCAGGAGTTAGTTCTTCCTGAGGAAGCCTCTGAAGAAGAAGAAGAAGAACCCTCTTCTCAGCAGAAAGAGCCACCCTCAGAACAAACTATTGTTACAACTGAAGAAACAGTTCAGGATGTGCCACAATCATCTGCTGTGGAACATCAGCTGTACTCTGAAGCCGAGTTGAATTTTGCCAACATTGATGAAATTATTCAAGCAGTGGTGACAGAATCTGTTATTAATGAACCTTTATCAGTTGATCACTCCGCTGATCAAGCAGCTGAAGAGAATACAATCTTAACTGAAGAGCCAGTTAAGGCCACCATTTCTGAACCAAATGATCCAAGAATGATGCCTACTCAATCATCAAATCAACAGATTGCAGAAAATATGGAGGCATTGTTGATTTCTTCTGAAAAACTTCCAACCGATGAACCAGCACGAATATCAGAGGACTATCAAATGGATATATCAGTTCATGATCCTCTCACTGAAGATTTTATTCAGTAGAAAAGCCCAATTGCTGATCAACATCAATCCTCATCTCCTCCAGTCCAAGAAGCAGTAACTGAAACAGATGTTCCAGCACAGACTGTTTCTGAAACGATACTATCTGATAGGACCATGGTGGTCTTTGATCAAGTCTTACATGAACCAAGAACATCTGATCAGTCACCTCCTTTTCAATCCACAGAAATGGATCTTGTCCTTGAAGAAATCCAGAATATGCAGAACAATATGCAGCAGATGATTACTGAAATCAAGAAAATTCAATCCACACAATTGTCTCATACTGTCAAATTGGATTCTTCAAATGAATTTGATTCAGCAAAACTGAAAGCCATTCAAGCAAACATGGAGTCTCTTACCCGAACAGTGCTTGAGATGAAAAATAACAGAGGTTTGGCTGAGAGTCTCTCCATCACTCAAGACGTTATCAGCAAACGAGTTGAGCGATTGGAAACTTCTGTTTCTAATAAAATGGAATTGCTGCAGACTCTTTTACAATCTGCTGTCTCAAGTATCTCCTCAGATGTCAAAATTCTTTCCACTGACGTTCGAAGAGTATTTGAGAAGATGGATTTGTTTGACAAAAAGGGGGAAGAGATCAAAGAGATTCTAGAATAACAAAAGAAATCTTCTCGTTGAAGAAAAATCTCTACAGATTCGTGTAGTCCATTATTCAGTTGATCAATCTCTTATTTTATCTACAATGAGTTCAGACGTTCAGTTATTATTTACTTAGTTTTGTCAAACACCATAAAGGGGAAAATTGTTGGAAACTAAATTTCGGCGTTTGACAAAATATGAACCAACTTATACGCGCAATTCAGCAACTGGACTTAACAACTGAAATCAGCTGGTCTAATAAAGAAAACTGATCAGTTGGAAACCGATCAGTTGATACATTCAGCCGTATGTTTTTAAACTGATCAACCAACTGATACGCGCGATTAAATTCAGCAACTGGACTTAACAACTGAAATCAGCTTATCTAATAAAGAAAGCTGATCAGTTGGAAACCGATCAGTTGATACATTCAGCCGTATGCTTTTAAGCTAAGCATCCTTCAACTGAACATGTCTCGAAAAAGAACACTCAACCGACAAAGAGACATAGAAGACTGCAACTGAATATGAAATGCCGCACTTCAATCAATACAGCTTAGAAGAACGCATTTTGGCTAAAGCAGTTAAGACACCGCATTACAATAAATGAAGCAAACAATGCCCAAGAAATAATGAAGTGGCAATCAACGGATAAAAAGATTCAAATATATCTCAAGTTACCGTTGGAAGGGAAGCATATAAATATGACAGAAGAATAGCTGAAGAAACAAGATGATCATTCCATTAAAAGCTTGTTGTTATTCTACCAAAATCTTAGCTCACTCTTACTTGATTTATTCGTAGCAGTCAAGGCTATAATTTGAGCTCACTAGCACTTTGTAATAATCGTAAAATTCGATAGTGTTAAGATCAGTTACGCACTGAGAACATTTTGTAATACTAAGAGTTTCAGTTTTTGGCAGTGGTAAGTCCAAACTGAAGTGGGTCAGTACAAATCTTGTATTCGATCAAAATATTTTAGTGAAAATCTTATCCTTGAGATAGAAGGGGTGACGTAGGAGTAATTGAAATCTCCGAACATCTAGAAACAATCCTTGTGTATTTTATTTTCGTATTCCATCTTTCAGTCAGTTACTTGCCGCAACTACTTTAGTTTAACTGATTTTCATTGACCAACAAGATTTCGAGAATCAGTTTTTCACCAAACTGAACTCAAAATTCGAAAAGATCAGTTTTAATTGAGAGTGTTTATTCAACCCCCCCTTCTAAACACTCTTGATACGTTAATCGATCCTATCAACTACACCTAACAAGCCAAACCCTAACCCTAATATTTTGAAGTGGCTGCCCCTCCCTCACCCCATCAGCTTCATTTTTCAAAAATTTCAGTAGCCACTCTAAGGTGCTCTCAAATTTAATGAGAAAAGTTCATTCCCGCTCCTCCGGCGCCTCCCCGACGTGAAATCCTTCTAGTTTTCGGCCTTAAAACATCAAGGCACGCTATGTACCTTTTTTGCCCATCATTCACGCCATAAAAATACGCTGATATGCTTGTCTTGATCGTTGGTTGCTCGGTTTTTGCATGTTATTATATTATTTATTATGGTTGTCTTGAATCCTTCTTGTCATGCTTTCTTACTCACGTTTTATGATTTTTGCTGCAAGGGGGCTGCTGTATTACGCCTTGTAAGGGCTGTACAGGTCTATATCGAAGGGGTTTAGGTGCTGTAATTGGGTGTAGAACGTGTCATGGTAGTAGTTGATGGTGGTTTTTGATTATGGAGTCGGTATGGCTAGATTTGGGTTTCAAGAAGGGGATCGGCTGCAAGGGAGTTAAATCTGTTAGAGTAGGTGCCCTTGGAGCCAAGTGTTGGCGGATGGTTCATGTTTAAACTCTATGTATAAACAATCTTTATTTTAATAATATTTGAAATTATTGTTTTGGCACATTTTTATCTGTATACCCATGCTAGTTGCATAGATAAAGTCCTTGAATATACAAATAGTAGAAAGAATATGAGATGCTCATATGATGAGTATCATGAAACTCATATTTGCATTACTGTATATTCTAAACAGTTTTTAGTCGATTCAGCCTCCATTAAGAAGGATATAGGCCGCTCGAGTTCGAGACTAGTATCTGCGATGTGAGTACCATGTTTCATTGTTAGGAAACATTGTGATGTCCGAACATGCAGATAGGTGCTCCTTGTAGAGTGCACTGAACAACCCTCCATATAGGACTTTCCAAGTGGTTCTCACTTATCGAGTGGAAACGTCCTAGTTTATGGTTGTACACCATTAGTCCTTATGACCTGGGACAACATTGAGACTCTATGTGCTAGCATTACACTTTGACTTGTTTACCGACTCTCATGGGGTCATCAGGTGGCAAGGTTGGGTGTTTTGTCGAAACATATAGGAGTCGATGCAATGTAGGTCGGGGATTCATCGCTTACCTTCGGGTATGTGATCACATGTATATGTATTATGAAATCTTTTATCAGAGTATGGTTGTAATTATGAAAGGGGTTTCATAGATTACACCATCGATGCAACTACGACATAACACATAGTATTGATTCTTTGACAGCTCTTGATATACCAATAGTTGTCGAATCGATCGTGATATATGAGATGAAGGGGCCGTAAGTACGCTAACCATAATTGAATGGTTCTTGCAGGCACTATTATTTGATACCTAGGGAATCATATAAGCGATGCTGCTAGGCGTTTAACATGATTGGTTGAGTACTATCAGACTTGAGTTCTGACGTTCTTATTATGTTGTAGTTGATAATTAAGAATGAAGCAATTGGAGTATGCTCATATAAGAACATGTTTAGTCCCGAATCACATCGAGATGTGAACTCACGGCTAGTTGTATCAATGAATCATTGAGGGCCACACAAGTGCTAAATTTTTAGATCCCGTTGAGAAGTAAAATAGTTCAATGTGTTGAACAGCTTACAAAGGAGTTTATAAGCGTAAGGAAAAATTAGAAGTGTGACTTCTATGAGGAAAATGTAACTTTTAATTTATGGAAGTGTTCCTAAATTAAAAGTTGGTCAAACAAATAATGTATTTTTAAATTGTGATTTTAATAAAAATTATTATTGACTAAATTAAATTAATTCAAGTGTTGAATTAATTAAATACTAGTGGGCCTAGTAGAGTCCAAATAATTAAATTAACTCAAGTGTTGAATTAATAAAATAACATTGGGCCTTGTAGAGCCCAATTAGAAATATTTATTAAACTAGTGGGCTTGAGTAAAATCAAGTAAAGTTTAAATGGCCTCAAATGTGTTTGAGACATTTAAATAAAAGTCCATGGGCCTTGTAATTGTTACAAGCCCAAGTCAAAAGGCATGCAAGGGAGGTGAAAGGTTGGAGACAACTTTTTCATAAAACAATGCATGACATGCTCATGCATTGAATAACTTTTTCAAGCACCAAGAATATTTTCTTCTCTCCTCCTTGCAAACCTCTTGGCCGAAATATTCTTACAATTTTCCCTTCACTTTTCTTCTTCAATTGTTGAGGAAAGAAAACACTTCTCAAAGAAATATCCTCTAATTTTTCTAGTGCAAAATTAGAGGGTAACTAGCTTGTTGGTGGTGGGCTTTATTTTTGAGCAAGGAGTGCTCAAAGGAGGCTTGTAGATTGTCATCCTTTGAAGAGCTTAGTTGTTTGACAACTAAGTTGGAGCCACAATCAATCTTTTAAGATTGATAGGTAAAATTTTCTAAACACCCTATGAATGTCATATGTGTTTTTATGTATTTGCTATACACTATAGTGGTTGAGGTGCTTGGTTTTGCTAAGTAAAATAATTTTGAAACTTCCGTTGCGCTTTCGGGCACATTAAAACGATCCCTTTCAAAATCAGGCCACGGTGCAGACCCTAAGGGGTGTGAGATGTGGCCCACAATGGCTCAACCTCGGCTGGTTACGATCTAGGGGTTGACCGAGGTGCTAGACTCGAGTAGGGTAGGGTTGGGGTTTGTTCCTGTGTGATGCGTGTGGTGTTGAATGTATGGGCAGTAGCCGTGGGTTGCATGGTCTTGGAGGGAGTCCCTAGGCTCGGTCTTGGTCTTAAGGTGCACTAATTTGAGGCTGGACCATGGTAGTGTAGGCTAGAGTCGAAGACTAGTGGCTAGGCGTGCTAGGGTTTGTAAGTGTCAATGCGCTGGAATTTTCTAGCAGCTCCTAGGCGTGATTCGGAGGTCATAAGGGGTCTATAAAGAGTGTTTTATGGGCTTGGGTGTAATTTTGAGTCATATTTCAAGTTGGGAGAAATTCGGTTAAGTTTCGGTTCAATTCGGGTTAAAACCGAGACTCCGGTCCAAGTTTTAAAACGAATCGGTTAAGTTTTGAAACGGGCTCTAGTTTACGTCTAAAAAATACTGTTAATTATGTTTTGTGATGCTTTAAGTAGTTTGGTAAGCTTCAGGTCAAAATTTATAGGTCCAGGGGTAAAACGGTCATTTTGGGTTTCTAAGGGTAAAATGGTCATTTTGCATCCGGGGTGAGGTTTTAGTCCTGGCAGCGCCCCGAGCACAAATTTATCATGCTTATAAATGTTTATGCATCATGATCATGATTTTTATGGAATTATGAAATATAAGTTGCATGCTTGATTTTAAGAAAAATTTACGCAAGTGCATGATTTTGATAAGTGATGAAATGATGATGTTTTGAAGGATGGAAATTAGTTGTGGCTATCGATATATATGTAAATGCTTAAGATGTATATGTAAATTCTGATGATGGGGCCTAGGCACAGTGGATGGATAATACTGTCACTGATGTCCGACAGCCGCCGGGTACCTCGGTTTTATGTAGATGGATCCGTCGTATAATGATGAATAATGTACGAAAGTCACAACTAATTAACTGAATTCACTAAAAGAAATGATGTATAAAGATATGATGATAATGATGAGCTGTTTTGATATGTTACGATTTCATATGACACGGTTACTTTACCTTTTAAAGTTCATGAAAGATATGTTGATTACAGTATATTTTCATTGATGTATGCTACGTATATGTACTTGTTATTTCTGGTACATGTGTGTTGAGTCTTTAGACTCAACACACATATACCAGAAATAACAAGTACATAGACTCACCAGGCGTATGTGATGCAGGTGAACATGTTTTTGAGGGGACTGGAGGTGCTGAACTCTGAGTCGATAGGACTGGATATGCGTGCAAGATCCGAGAATCACATTTCTTCCACACATGATGTTTTAATGAGTTTTGAGAGGACATGAGCATTTTATTCATTGGTTTTAATACGTTGATGATTACTAGGATTTTTACTCGTTATGCTTAGGTATTTTGTTGGAAACTGAATTTCGGAAATTTGACAAACTGAGCGTTTAATAGATTGAATTAACTGATTAAAAAGACTAATAGAAACTGATCTAGATTACTCAAACTATCAGTTTCCCATAATTGAAGATTAGTACGCAGATTTTCAAAGGCAACTGGACTAGCAAACTGAACTGCGCAGATAATTGACTGATCAGTTGGAACTGATCAGTTACTACAATCAATTGTGAGCTTATCAGCCACATCCTATCAGCCGATCTTTCAGCAATACACGTCATCAGTTAAGGAAAAGGACGTTCAACTGACAACTATACAAAAGCTGACTGCAACAATTAGTGGGATCGCCGCATTTCAGAAAAGATGCAGTGTACGACTGTCAGAAGAATGTTGACGTGGCAAACAACGGATAGAAAGTTTCAAATCGTATTCAATATTACCGTTGGAGGCAAAGCCTATAAATAGCAGAGAAGAGCAGCTGAGAAATAATCTGAATCAACCTGATCGATATACTATTCTATCAACTGAGTTGTTACTCTGCTGAAATCTTTGCAAATTTCAAGGCTCACGCTTACTGTATACATTCATAGCATTCAAGGCTTTACTTCGAGCTTACAAGCACAAACTGTTATTATTATAATACTTGATCTTGAAGATATCAGTTGTACTAAATTATTTCAGTCCAATTGAGTACTGTAAACTGGTTCGTAACTAAGAGTTTCAGTTTGGCATTGTTAATTTTAAAACTGAAGTGGGTCTGTACAACTCTTTCTATCGATCAAAGTCTTTTAGTGAATATCTTATCTTTGTGATAAAAGGGGTGATGTGGGAGTGTTTGAAATCTACGAACATCCATAAAATCTTGTGTCTTCTTATTTCAGTTTTACTCTATCTATCAGTTAGTTTATTTCCGCATTTTTATTGTTAACTGATTGATATCGACTTACAAGATTCTCAAGTATCAGTTTATCACTAAACTGACTCATAAAAAGAGAAAAGGTCGTGAATATTATTAGTGTTTATTCAACCCCCCTTTTTAAACACTCTTTCACTTTTACCCGATCCTATCAAGTGGTATCAGAGCAGTTGAATCTTATTCCTGAATAATCCAATATACAAACTGATTACCATGTCTTCATTCAACAAAATTCCAATGTTCTCCAGAGAGGATTTTGATGATTGGAAAATCATAATGCAGGCTCATCTAGCTGCACAAGACGATGACATGTGGTACGTTATTATAGACGGACCCATGAAAATATTAAAGGCAAACATTGTTGTTGCCATAACTGATGGGGCACCACACCGCATTGAAAAAGCTCGAGATGAATGGACAGCTAAAGACAAGAGAAAAGCCAACTTGGACAACGTGGCTAAAGAAATTTTTTACAAAACGCTGGATAAAGTCATTTTCAGCAAAATAAAAATGTGCAATTGTAGAGCTCAAAATCAGTACACGTAAAACTCATGCATTTATTTAATTGTTAAATTATTTGTTTAAGTTTAAAATGATTTTAGCGATGCATTATTTGTTAATTTTCATTATTTTAAATTATTTATGTTTTTGTGATGCACGTTAAAATATCTTCTTGAGTTTCATGTTTCAGGCGAATATTCGATGCGGGATCGAGGAAAAGAGACCGGCGACGATTTTGGCGAATTTAAAATGTGGTATTTTATTTTAAGTTAGCATTGGGCATTTTAAATGATTTATTAAGTTTTAGCATTTTAAAGTCTAATTTAACTATTAGGTGAATTTATAAGATTTTTAACTTTTAAAATTTAGCTATTGTGTATTTTATTTTGTAAGTAATGGGGAGTAACTTTTAATTAACATTTTTAATTAGCATTTTAATTGTGTAATTAAGCAAATTTTATTCTCTAATTAACTTAAAACACATGCACACACACTATCACACTCACACACACATTCACGATAACACACACACACACATTTCTTATTGTTCTTCATTTAATTTTTTAAGAAAACTTAGGTTTCTTAGCACTAGAAGCAGCCGCCCCTTCCTCTGAAATTTTTCCAGCAATTCACGTTGATTTTGTTGCAAGAAATCCAGCCACAAATCGTTCCGGATCAACCCTCGCACCTTTCCCGCTTTGGTATCGTCGTTTCAGAAATTTTTAAAGATCAAAAGCATGTATATTCTATTTTTTCTGCATCGATCTCGTTATATTATGTGATGTGATGTTATTATGCGTGAAAATCCATGTATGTTATGAAAAAGTTTGAGCAAAAACGTTTGAAATGATTTTTAGATCTAAAAACGTGTCTGCTGTCATTTCGATTTCTGCGAAAATTCAATTGATTTTTCGGAAAGATTTTCAACGTGTAAAACGTAGTACTTTTCAATACATTCGATTTGACAGTAAATTTGTAATTTTTGGACAAGAAACGAGTGAGTTATGATTGTTTTGTTGGACTGCTCAAACTGCGATTTTATGAAAATGCGTTCTTGGCGTGTTCTTAAAGTTTATTTGTTGCAAGCTTCGTTGGGGATCGTTTGGTGATCGCTGCTGCGTTTAGGTATTTTGAGTATGAGGTTCAGATGATGTTTGGTGCTTCGTTTCGTGTCAATAGGCACTTGGTTGCATTAGAAGTCGTAGAAAACGTTTGGTGTCAACATGTCGTATTCAATGGTTGTGTTGCATTATTTGTTGTGTGTCGTTGTTTTTGGGTATTGTGTGAGTTTGAAACATTGCCATAGCGTCCTAGGATGTCTTGTAGCATCGGTTAGAGTCATTTGAGCGTGACTTTTAAAATTGCATCAAAATGTGTTCTTTTTGTTGGTTATGCGCAGGGTTAGTGCCGCAGCACTCACCAGGGAGTGCCGCAGCGTCCGTTCTGGGCAAGCCTAGCGCCGCGGCGCAGCCCTTGTGGCGCTGCAACGTTAGACCTGCGGCCTGTCCAGCGCCTAGGCGCTTGAACTTGATTTTTAAACCACTATTTTATGTTCATGTCTTCTATATTTTGGGAAATGTGCACACCTCATTTTAGGATTTGTTTCGGGGGTTGATGTCATATTTAGTACGATTATTAAACGAGGTCAAGTCCCGATTGATCTAGAATGTCATAAAAAATTTGTCATTTCAGGTGGTGAGCACGACTATTTCGTCTAAGTTATGGAACAATTAAGTGCATGTAATCAAGTCAGTATGTGCAGCAGTGGCCCCAAGCGAGACCCAATGAATCCCTCAACTCCATGTAAGTATGTTTGATGTACAAAAAAAAAATATTTTATGTTTTTGAGGTATGCTAAATAAATGTCTTGTGACCAATTATGAACGCGTTTGGAAGTCGGTGAACGTGGCCGAGGACCTCTTCACTCCGGTAAAGCATGACCGGGTTTAGATCAGGAATGGAAAGCGGTAAAGCATGACCAGAGACCAATCCACCCGATAAAGCATGACCGGGGATCTCATGTATGTGGTAGTGGATTTTCCGTGCAAGCCCAGTAGTGTGGTTTAGTCTGATCAGAGGTATTTATGTATGGGTCACTTGCTTTGAAACATATCTCTACGCAAAATGATGAAATTTATACATGTTCAAGTATGTATGCTGCAAGTATGTTTATGAAAAGTTTTATGATGATGGTACGTGTAAGTTTATATTACGTTCAAGTTTTAGTATGTACGTTCTACTTTAACGATGAATGTGATTTTATTACTTATTACTTGTTATTCTCAGTTTATATGTGTTGAGTCTTTAGACTCACTAGACTTGATCGATGCAGGTGAGGACGAGTATGAGGAGACGAGGGGTGGGGACCAATGAGCCGGCTCGGTCTGCGCAGGAGGCTAAACCCGAGGACCTTCTATGATTTTAAGAACTTTATGCATGTTTTTAATACTCTGATTTTCAAGAAATTGTTTACGATGTTTTAAACGTTTACCTCGTTGCAAACTTCGATCGTAATTGTTTTAATGTCAAATATTTTTCGACAAGTAGTTTAGTTTAACGCAATTTGAATGATTACTATTTATTTAAGAAAATTTTTATTTTTCCATACATTTTAAAATAATTTAAAATTACGGTTCGTTACAGTTGGTATCAAAGCGGTGTTCTTGTAAAGGTTTATGCCTACAGCCAGTTGCGAGAAGCTCACGAAGTCACACCTCAAGTCTATAAGTTATAATGTTTTAAATTCTTTTATTTAATAAGCCTCAAATCATGATTTCAGCATGTACATGTTTAAGTTCAAATTACATGCATATTATGATATTGATATTATGCTCATGCATGTTGGGTTTACGTGTTGCGTAAGTATGGGATGAAGAAGCCTAAAAATCCTTACTTGGAAATTTGCGGAAAATTTAAAATTTTTCTTTTTAAATAATTAAAATTGCCTCATTCATAACTGAACTGATAAATAAAGTTTGATGTTCAAAGTGGCAGCGGAAGAAATTAACATTTTCAAAATAACAGTAAAAAGTTTATCAAAGGATAATTAAAATGTTTGAGCAATCAAATAATAATAAATGCTGAACTGAGGTCCTCGGGTCCTACTACTGCCGACTCGAGCTAGCTCACTGGTCCCCGCCCTCGGTCCCCAGATCATCAGTACCTACAACAATCAAGTCTAGTGAGTCTAAAGACTCAACATGTATATATCGTAAATAACAAGTAAATAAATAGTAAAATTTCATGCAAGTGAAAATATCATGTCATGAGGCATAACGTAAAAATGTCGTGTCATGATTAATTATAATACGTGCATAACTGAACTGAAAATCATAGTGAAAATGTTTACTCCTTGGAGCCCTGTACTGAAATAGAATGTAATAATTTTTCTGGTGAGATTATGGTCTACGCATGTGGTCCCTGCACTGTACTGAACTGACCGGTAACTGGCGACCGGACCGGTAACTGGCGACCAGATTTAATAATGTACGTCTGATCAGAATACTGCCACAGTATACTGGGTGAAACAACTGAACTGACCGGTAACTGGCGACCGGACCGGTAACTGGCGACCGGATTTAATAATGCTCCCATAACCGGTAACTGACGACCGGACCGGTAACTGGCGACCAGATTTAATCATGATAGTAAAGTGACCACAAGCAATATCGCATAAATCTCAAAATTTGTATTTTTGCACGTAATATAATTAAATAACTGAGTTAAATATCCTGTACTAATTTTACTGAATGGATTGGATTGCTCCCAGGCTCGCTGAAACCTAAATATCCCATGAAAAATATGCAATAGATTTATGGGACCTAACGACTTCGTATTTAATCATGACTCCGAACCAACCAGAACCAACACTGAAACTTCATATAGTCATGATTAAAATATGCTAAAATGATGAAGTAATACCCTTAAAATGGTGAGGGTCGAAATCTAGGTGAATGGAGGCCAAAACTTGAAACGCTCTTTCGAGAGTCAATTTGGCACATCGCACCGTAAATTCTCGTACGACCTCAAAAATGATCCGAATCACGAACGGTCAAAAACATGACCTTCCTAACTTGATGAGGAACTGTCCAGTCCAAGGCCATAGGCTAAAAGCCAACCAAGAACTCGAACGACGCCTGAGAACAACAGCACACTTGCTGTCAAAATTACAGCAGCTGCACATTTGCTTTTCTTGTGTCGTTTTCGAGACTACCGGCCATTGGGGCTTGAACCACCGATCAGAGACTCTTACCAACATCCCAAGGAATGATTTGAACCATGGCTAAGGGCCCTAGGCCAGCCACAATTCGCATCACACAATAACTCAACCGAACGTCACACCCGAGAGCACAAATTCTGCGCGTCGGGCATTGCTCTTGTTTTGCTGTCACGGATCGTTCCAGTGGCCATTTGATTGACCATGACACGATCTAGACATATAGGGGTATGGTATGAACCGTGGCTAAGGGCCATAGGCCAAACAAGATCCACACCATTCCACAAAATCGAACCATACGTGCTGTAAAAATGAGAGGGCCGAAAGTGGGGAGGGGCTGTTCTTGAGTTTTATTGTAAAAACCGATTCACCATGGACCAAGCCTCCAAAAGGGCGACTTAGTCACGTCTTAGACATGCTAGGAAAGTGATCTAACCATGGCTATAGGCCTTGGGGCAGCCATGATCAGATTCATTTCTCCTTTGACAGCAAACTGAATTTCGAAAAGCTCAAATGGTCAAAAGGTGAAGTTGCTGTCATCTTCGGGTTTTCCAGCGTGCATGGGGTTAAATGAATGGACCAACATGGTCCTAATGCATCCTATTACATGTCTAGATGTCACCTTGGGAGCCTGGAATCGAACCATTACCTGAAACCCACAAAACAAATGAAACCGCGAAGCTTGAATTGGAAGGGCCGAAAACCTGCAGCATTTATTTTCAAAATTCTTGATGTGTTTCGGTTTTGTCATGGAAATAATGATCATGAAATGTAAAAATTTGATAATAGGACTTGATTGAAGAGTCAAGGAAGAATATATGCATGCCTGGTTTCGTTTTGAACGAAAAACGAAAGAATGAGACGATTCGGCGCGGAGGAGGTGGAGCGATTTCTTATCTTGCTCTTCACTCGATTTTTTTCTCTCCTTACTCTCACTGAATTCTCACGGTTTTTCTACTCTGATAAGGCTCTGAATTCGGTGGAGAGGGGGGGGGGGGGGGGGGGAAATTGTGGCTAGGGGAGTGAGGGAGATGGGTGCAATATAGGTGGGATACATGCAAGACCAAGTCTCCACCTTTGAAATTTGAATTTTGGTTGATAACAAATAATTTGTTGGGGTGTTTTGTTGGAGGCTATGACCGATTCTCTACCTGCTAATCTAGGTTAGAATATTGCTTATTAATTAATTAAGGTTGATTAATAATTAAAGAGGTTTGCATGCTAAACTTAACAAAGAATGGGTCAAAGGGTGAGTTGGCAAATGAATTGTCTAGTCATTAAGGGTGACCGAATATTTCTAAATAAGTGGAGGGGAAATAATGTTTAGTTAGTAAATTTATAACCTTAAGAGCATTACCTATCCTTTAAATAATTTAGTGAACTAACCCCTTAATTATGGAACTTAAGTGAATTTATTTTCTACTCACCTCAAGTTGCTTAAATAAATCCTCAAACCTCCTTTTAACTTAAATTAACTTATTAATTAGCTAAAATAAATTCTGGAAATATTTTCTGAATCTTAAATTTTATCTCTAAACTCCAACTCCAGTCCGGCCTCACTGAATTTAACTGAAATGATAAAAATTTTAAACTACTACGGAAAATAATTAAATTAAGGAAAAGCATTTAAATACTCATGCAATAAAATCATTTTAATTTAAATACTAGAATTATGTATGGCTTATACGTAGACTGATTTACGGGTTCTACAATCCTTCCCCCCTTACAAGAAATTTCATCCTCGAAATTTAAAACTCACCGAATAACTCGGGGTAACGATCTCTCATCTCCGGCTCAGACTCCCATGTAGCTTCCTCCTCTGAATGGTTAAGCCATTTGACTTGAACTTGCTTAACCACCTTGTTCCGAAGCTTCTTCTCCTGTCTGTCTAAGATCTGCACTGGTCTCTCCTCATAAGATAGGTTCGGAGTAAGCCGCAACGGCTCAAAATTCAGTACATGCGAAGGATTCGCCATGTACTTCCTCAGCATGGAGACGTGGAACACATTGGGTACTCCGGCCAGATTCGACGGAAGAGCCACACGATAAGCTAGCGTCCCAACTCTGTCGAGGATCTCAAACGGTCCAATGAATCTCGGACTGAGCTTTCATTTCTTTCCGAACCGCATGAAACCCTTCATAGGTGCTACCTTCACAAATACATGGTCGCCAACGGCAAACTCTAGATCTCTCCTCCTCTAATCTGCATAACTCTTCTGTCGACTCTGAGCAGTCCTCATCCTATCACGGGTCTTGACTACTACATCGGAAGCCTGCTAAATGATCTCCGGACCCAACTCTGCTCTCTCTCCTACTTCATCCCAATGAACAGGAGATCTACACTTGCGGCCATACAGTGCTTCATACGGAGCCATACCAATAGACGACTGGAAGCTGTTGTTATAGGTGAACTCTACCAATGGCAAGTTCGACTCCCAACTTCCTGAGAAATCAATGACGCAAGCACGGAGAAGATCCTACAAGATCTGAATAACTCGCTCCGACTGCCAATCTGTCTGCGGATGGAAAGTTGTGCTAAACAGCAACTTCGTCCCCATAGTCGAATGCAAACTCTTCCAAAATGAGGAAGTAAACCTGGGATCTCTGTCAGATACGATAGAAACTGGAATACCATGGAGTCGGACTATCTCCCGGATGTACAACTCTACAATCACCCAAATAGCATTCGATCCTCTGGCTGATTTCGGCAAACCGGTCACAAAGTCCATGGTAACGTTCTCCCACTTCCACTCAGGAATAGGAAGAGGCTTGAGCAAACTTGCTGGTCTCTGATGCTCGGCCTTCACTAACTGACAAATCAGACACTCGGATACAAATCGTCTGATGTCTTTCTTCATACCAGGCCACCAATACAATAGCTGCATATCTTTGTACATCTTCGTACTCCCAGGGTGAATGGAGTACGGTGACATATGGGCTTCTGATAAGATATCTGCTCGGATAGAATCACTGCTAGGGACCCATATCCTGTCCCGGTATCTCACAATACCATCGCTGACTGAATACAAGACACTGCCCTTGGCCTCATCTCTCTGCTTCCACTTGGCCAACTGCTCATCTGCTGACTGACCACTGCGAATACGGTCCAGAAGAGAAGACTGAATGGTCAAGGTAGATAGACGGGGAACTCTACCTCGAGGATAAGTCTCAAGATCAAACCTCTGCATCTCAAACTGAAGAGGTTTCGAAACTGTCAAATGGGCCATCGCTGCAACTTTCCTGCCCAATGCATCCGCAACTACATTAGCTTTACCCGGGTGGTAGCTAATGTCACAATCATAGTCCTTCACAAGCTCCAACCAACGCCTCTGACGCATATTCAGCTCCTTCTGCGTAAAGAAATACTTGAGGCTCTTGTGGTCGGTAAAGATCTGGCACTTCTCTCCATACAGATAGTGCCTCCAAATCTTCAAGGAAAAAACTACTGCGGCCAACTCTAGATCATGGGTAGGATAGTTCTTCTCATGAGTCTTCAACTGTCTAGAAGCATATGCTATCACCTTCCCATGCTGCATCAATACGGCGCCAAGACCGAGCTTCGAAGCATCGGTATACAGAACAAACTCACCAGACCCTGACGGCACGGCCAAAACTGGTGCTGAGATAACAGATTGCTTCAAAGTATCGAAGCTCTTCTGACACTCCTCGCTCCAAACAAATTTCACATTCTTCTTTGTCAGTGCTGTGAGTGGAACTGCAATCGAGGAGAATCCCATAATGAATTTCCGATAATATCCTGCTAAGCCAAGAAAACTACGGATCTCTGATGCATTCTGCAGCACAACCCAATCTCTGACTGCTGCAACTTTTGCTGGGTCTACCTCAATGCCACTTCTGAAAATAATGTGGCCTAAGAACGCCACCTTCTCTAACCAGAATTCGCATTTACTGAACTTTGCGAATAATTTGTGCTTCTGCAATGTCTGCAACACTGTGGTCAGATGCCTGCTGTGATCCTCCCGATTCTTGGAGTAGACGAGAATGTCATCTATGAACACTATCACAAACTGATCGAGGTACGGCTGAAATACGCGATTCATGAGATCCATGAAGATCGCTGGCGCATTCGTCAAACCAAACGGCATCACAAGGAACTCGTAGTGACCATAACGAGTCCTGAAAGCTGTCTTCGAAACATCGGCGTCTCTCACCCTCAACTGGTGATAACATGAACGCAGATCTATCTTAGAGAAAATCGAAGCTCCCTGCAACTAGTCAAACAGATCCTCAATCCTCGGAAGTGGGTATTTATTCTTCACTGTAACCCTGTTCAACTCCCGATAGTCAATACAAAGCCTCATCGTGCCATCTTTTTTCTTAACAAACAAGACTGGCGCGCCCCAAGGTGAGAAACTAGGGCGAATGAACTCCTTGTCAAGAAGTTCCTGAATCTGCTTTTTAAGCTCTGCCATCTCTGTCGGTGCAAGTCGGTACGGTGCTTTTGAGATCGAAGCCATACCTGGCATAAGCTCGATGGAAAACTCCACCTCTCTCTCAGGTGGCATACCAGAGACGTCCTCAGGAAAAACGTCTAAGAAGTCTCTGACAATCGGAACATCTGAGGCTGACTGACTGGGTTCCTCGGGGACAGATATAAAAGTCGCTAAAAATGCCCGACATCCTCTATGCATGAGCTTCCTAGCCTGAACATATGGAATAATGCGCGGTAAGGGAAAGTATCTGTCTGGCTCAAATAAGAACTGCGTCATTCCAGGCAGTCGGACTAGAACAGATCTCCGCTGGAAGTCAATCAAAACTCTGTTCCGCAATAGACAATCCATCCCTAGAATAATGTCAAACTTTGGTATCGGCAACACGATCAGATCCGCATAAACGAGGTTGCCATGGAGCTCAAGATCTATGTCTCGGATCACATTGGTAGCTGCCATCTCCTCACCGGAAGGCAATACTACTGAATAGGCTATATCTAGCCCGATGGTCTTGACTTTGAGGAAATTGGCAAAGACCTCCAAAATAAATGAGTGAGTGGCCCCTGAATCTATCAAGGCCTTCATAGCGGAACCAGATATAAAAATTCTCCCTGAAAGGTTGGAACACTTAAACTGAACCCGATAATCACAAGAACTAACTTATAGACATGCAAAGGTCAACGTTCTTCTAGCTAAAGTTCCCAAGTAATACTAAGTAGAGCATGCAATCCTATCGCAATTCTATGTTCGAAATCTCAGTCCCGATTCCCAAAACATTAAATCTCAAATGTAAGCTTAAAGCTTAAAGGTACCTGTCATCAGCATAGTATCGGGGTTCGTCTCCGTCGCATGGAGAGCAAACACTCTGCCCTGGGTAGGCAAGTTCTTCTGAGGGCAATACGGCAGCGAGTGGTCTGGGCTACCACACTTGTAACACTTCCCTGAGCCAAACATACACGCTCCAGCATGGCGGCGTGTGCACCTAGGACAAACTGGATGCTCCCAAGTCCTCGGGGTTGGGCGTCCCTGCTGCTGCTGCTGCTGCTGAGGTCCTCCTCTGTTCCTGGGCGGCCCGTGAAAAGGCCTCTTGTTCTGCTGCTGATGCTGCTGAGGTGGAGGGCGGTGCGGTACCTGTACTGGGCGCTTGCCCTGGCGATCCCTCTCAATGTCACGTTGGTCCTGTTTTGCAGCTAGCGCTCTGGAGACGACGACCTCATAAGTAGTAGGGTCAGACACCCTAACATCACGGCGCAAGATCGGCCGTAGACCCACCAAGAAATGCATCAACTTAGCTCTGGCATCATTCGCTATCAGGGGTACAAAATGACAACCCCTCTCAAACTTACGAATGAACTCCGTAACGGTAAGATCTCCTTGTCTCAGGCTCATGAACTCAGTAGTCAACCTGGTGCACACTTCCTCAGTGAAATATTTGGAGTAGAATACCTCCGTGAAGCATGCCCAAGTCAGGGTAGCCAAGTTAAGGGCTATTGAAGCTCCTTCCCACCATAAGCGGGCATCTCCTCCGAACAGATAAGAGGCACAACGAACTCGATCTGAATCTCCAAGCTCCATAAACTCAAAGATAACCTCGAGGGAATTGATCCAGCCCTCGGCAATCATGGGGTCCGACATCCCTGAAAACTCCTTCGGACGCATCTTCATAAATCTCTCATATACAGCCTCGGGCCCTGTCGGCATGGTCGCCACGGCCTGGTTCCCCGCAAACTGTGCGAAGAACTGCGTCATCCCAGCTAGCATCTGGGCACTCATGTCAGGTGGAGGGGGTGGTGGAGGTGGTAGGTCTCTCTCCTGCCTCCGCTCCTCCCTGTCCTCTTGGCGAGGCTCCTCATCTCTATTGCGCTCAAGGATGCGCCTAGGGGGCATACAGTTCCATACATAACCCAAACGTAACTAACATGCATAATTCCATCATTAATTTAAATTTAAATACTGAGCAAAAAAAATCTGGGCGTAAAATATCCCATGAAATCATGCTGTTGAAAATAATTCATGCTTTAAATGAAATGCGTAAATATAAAACTTACAGACCGAAGACGTGACTTCGTGAGCTTCTCGAGATTAGTAGTAGTACAACCCTATACAGAACCTGTCTCTGATACCAGCTGTAGAAGCCTAAAAATCCTTACTTGGAAATTTGCGGAAAATTTAAAATTTTTCTTTTTAAATAATTAAAATTTCCTAATTCATAACTGAACTGACAAATAAAGTTTGATGTTCAAAGTGGCAGCGGAAGAAATTAACATTTTCAAAATAACAGTAAAAAGTTTATCCAACGATAATTAAAATGTTTGAGCAATCAAATAATAATAAATGCTGAACTGAGGTACTCGGGTCCTACTACTGCCGACTCGAGCTAGCTCACTGGTCCCCGCCCTCGGTCCCGACATCATAAGTACCTACAACAATCAAATCTAGTGAGTCTAAAGACTCAACATGCATATATCGTAAATAACAAGTAAATAAATAGTAAAATTTCATGCAAGTGAAACGTAAAAATGTCGTGTCATGAATAATTATAATACGTGCATAACTGAACTGAAAATCATAGTGAAAATGTTTGCTCCTTGGAGCCCTGTACTGAAATATCATGTAATAGTTTTTCTGGTGAGATTATGGTCTACGCATGTGGTCCCTGCACTGTACTGAACTGACCGGTAACTGGCGACCGGACTGGTAACTGGCGACCGGATTTAACAATGTACGTCTGATCAGACTACTGCCACAGTATACTGGGTGAAAAACTGAACTGACCGGTAACTGGCGACTGGACCGATAACTGGCGACCGGATTTAATAATGCTCCCATAACCGGTAACTAACGACCGGACCGGTAACTGGCGACCAGATTTAATCATGATAGTAAAGTGACCACAAGCAATATCGCATAAATCTCAAAATTTGTATTTTTGCACGTAATATAATTAAATAACTGAGTTAAATATCCTGTACTAATTTTACTGAATGGATTGGATCGCTCCCAGGCTCGCTGCAACCTAAATATGCCATTAAAAATATGCAATAGATTTATGGGACCAAACTATGCAATAACATTCGAAAATGTGACAATTACACCTAACGACTTCGTATTTAATCATGACTCCGAACCAACCCGAACCCACACTGAAACTTCATATATTCATGATTAAAATACGCTTAAAATGATGAAGTAATACCCCTAAAATGGTGAGGGTCAAAATCTAGGTTAATGGAGGCCAAAACATGAAACGCTCTTTCGAGAGTCAATTTGGCACATCGCACCGTAAATTCTCGTACGACCTCAAAAATGATCCGAATCACAAACGGTCAAAAACATGACCTTCCTAACTCGATGAGGCACTGTCCAGTCCAAGGCCATAGGCTAAAAACAAACCAAGAACTCGAACGACGCCTGAGAACAACAGCACACTTGCTGTCAAAATTACAGCAGCTGCACATTTGCTTTTCTTGTGTCGTTTTCGAGACTACCAGCCATTGTGGCTTGAACCACCAATCAGAGATTCTTACCAACATCCCAAGGAATTATTTGAACCATGGCTAAGGGCCCTAGGTCAGCCACAATTCGCATCACACCATAACTCAACCGAACGTCACACCCGAGAGCACAAATTCTGCGCGTCAGGCATTGCTCTTGTTTTGCTGTCACGGATCGTTCCAGTGGCCATTTGATTGACCATGACACAATCTAGACATCTAGGGGTATGGTATGAACCATGGCTAAGGGCCATAGGCCAAACAAGATCCACACCATTCCACAAAATCGAACGATACGTGCTGTAAAAATGAGAGGGCCGAAAGTGGGGAGGGGCTGTTCTTGAGTTTTATTGTAAAAACTGATTCACCATGGACCAAGCCTCCAAAAGGGCAACTTAGTCACGTCTTAGACATGCTAGGGAAGTGATCTAACCATGGCTATAGGCCTTGGGGCAGCCATGATCAGATTCATTTCTCCTTTGACAGCAAACTGAATTTCGAAAAGCTCAAATGGTCAAAAGGTGAAGTTGCTGTCATCTTCGGGTTTTCCAGCGTGCATGGGGTTAAATGAATGGACCAACATGGTCCTAATGCATCCTATTACATGTCTAGATGTCACCTTGGGAGCCTGGAATCGAACCAATACCTGAAACCCACAAAACAAATAAAACTGTGAAGCTTGAATTGGAAGGGCCGAAAACCTGCAGCATTTATTTTCAAAATTCTTGATGTGTTTCGGTTTTGTCATGGAAATAATAATCATGAAATGTAAAAATTTGATAATAGGACTTGATTGAAGAGTCAAGGAAGAATATATGCATGCCTGGTTTCGTTTTGAACGAAAAACGAAAGAATGAGACGATCCGGCGCGGAGGAGGTGGAGCGATTTCTTATCTTGCTCTTCACTCGATTTTTTTCTCTCCTTACTCTCACTGAATTCTCACGGTTTTTCTACTCTGATAAGGCTCTAAATTCGGTGGAGAGGGGGGGGGGGGGAGAAATTGTGGCTAGGGGAGTGAGGGAGATGGGTGCAATATAGGTGGGATACATGCAAGACCAAGTCTCCACCTCAGCAACAGCAGTGACCCCAGTTTAAGAGGTCTTTCCAAGGACAGCAAGGGAATAGGCCATTTCAGGTACCGCCGAAAGGCAAGGGTCCTATCCCTCAGCATAAGGCTCCTCAGAGGCCAGCTGAGCACCCGATGTGCCTGAAGTGCCATTATCAGCATCCCGGACAGTGTTTATGGGGATCGGGCATATGATTCAATTGCGGAGGCAACGATCATATGCCAAAGGACTGCCAAGTGGAGGCATCCAACTCCAGGGAGAATGTTCGCCATGTAGGCAGAGGAGGCGAACCCAGACACGATCCTGTTGACCGGTAACTTATTTAATTCAGCACCATATTATCTTTGATATACATGTTTCAAATTTTATTTGGGATTATTAGTGTGCTAGTTAGTATTTTTGGTGATTTTGTGTAGATATTTACTTCTATGCATGAGGTTAAAATTAGAATTTTTGGGATATAAGTTTTGTGTGTTGCGCTAACATCTCTCGGGCAAGATTTTCACAAAGAGGGTGGCCACGAAGGCCTTGATAGATTCCGAGGCCACTCACTCTTTTATTTCGGAGACATTCGCTAATCATCTGGACATCAGGTCTATTGGACTCGACGTGAGCTACTCAATGACAGTTCCGTCAGGGGAAGAATTATCAGCTACTAGCATGGTCAGAGACATTTATCTGGAACTGCAGGGCCACCTAGTGTATGCCGATCTGATTGTGCTACCGATGCCAGAATTTGATTTTATCTTGGGAATGGACTGGCTCACAAAGAACAGAGTTCTTATTGACTTTCAGAAAAGGTCAATGTTAGTAAGTCTTTTGGGCATGGAGCAGTTTCTTTTTTAGCCAGATAGATGGAGGAGTTTTCCTCGCATGATCTCTTGCATGCGGACATGGAGAATTATCCATAAGGGATGTCAAGCTTTCTTGGCCAGCATTATTTCTGCACCTGACGTTCCCATTCCGTCATTGTCTGAGGTACCAGTAGTCAGAGATTTTCCTGACTTGTTTTCCTGACGATGTCACAGGCCTTCCACCAGAGAGAGAGATAGAGTTTTCCATCGACCTTATGCCAGGCACTGTGCCAATCTATAAGGCACCGTACCGTTTAGCTCCAGCTGAGATGTTAGAACTCAAACAGCAGATTCAGTAGCTTCTTGACAAGGAATTTATTCGCCCTAGTTTCTCACCTTGGGGTGCACCAGTGCTCTTTGTAAAGAAGAAAACGGGAGCATGAGGCTGTGTGTCGATTACCGAGAACTGAACAAGGTAACGATCAAGAATAAATACCCACTATCGAGGATCGAGGACTTGTTCGATCAGTTACAAGGAGCTACAGTGTTCTATAAGATAGATCTACGATCAGGGTATCATCAGTTGAAGTTGAAAGATGCAGATGTTCATAAGACAACCTTCAGAACCAGACATGAGCATTTCAAGTTCTTATTGATACCGTTTGGACTGATGAATGCTCCAACAATTTTTATGGACCTCATAAATCGAGTATTTCAGCCCTACCTAGATCAATTCGTCTTAGTGTTCATTGACGATATTCTTATCTACTCGAAGAGCCATGAGGAGCACAGTCAGCATTTGGGTACAGTTTTGCAAGTCTTGTAGAGTCGCAAGTTGTTTGCAAAATTTAGTAAGTGTGAATTCTGGTTGGAGAAAGTGGCATTTTTCGGTCATATAATATCTAGCAGTGGTATCGAGGTGGATCCAGCTAAGGTGGTAGCAGTTAAGGAATGGGTTGAGCCGAAGAATACTTCAGAGATCCGCAGTTTCCTAGGCTTAGCATGATACTACAGGAAATTTATTCAGGGATTTTCCTCGATTGCAGTGTGACTCAATTCATTGACTAAGAAGAATGCTATGTTTGTGTGGAGCGATGATTTCCAGAAGAGCTTCGATACGTTGAAGCAATCTCTTATCTCAACGCCATTGTTAGCCTTGCCAGCAGGGCAAGGCAATTTTGAGTTGTACACCGATACTTCTAAGCTCGGGTTAGGCACAATATTGATGCAGCACGGTCGGTTTATAGCATATGCCTCCAGACAGTTGAAAGTGCATGAGAAGAATTATCCGAGCTGCCGTTGTCTTTGCTTTGAAGATATGGAGACATTATTTGTACGGAGAGAAATGACAAATATTTACTGATCACAAGAGTCTCAAGTATTTCTTCACACAGAAATAGCTGAACATGAGACAAAGATGGTGGTTGGAGTTAGTAAAAGACTACGATTGTGAAATTACCTACCATCCAGGGAAAGCTAATGTCGTGGCAGATACTTTGAGCAGAAAATTTGCAGTCATAGCACAGCTATCAGTGCAGAGATCTCTTAAGTCAGAGAGTCAGAGGTTTGGTTTAGAGGTTTATCCTAAGGGCAGGGTTCCTAAGCTGTCTAATATGACAGTCCAGTCTTCATTACTAGACCGAATCCGTAAAGGTCAGCCTTCAGATGAGCAGTTACAGAAATGGAGACTGAAGGATGAAGCCAAGGGCAGTGTACTCAACATAGTGTCTGATGGTATTGTGAAGTACAGAGGAATGATGTGGGTGACTAGTGTTGATTCGATCAGGGAGGATATTTTGACAGAGGCACATACATATCCGTATTCTATCCACCTAGGAGGTACCAAGATGTACAAGGATTTGCAGATTTTGTATTGGTGGCCAGGCATGAAGCGAGACATCCGTCGATTTGTATCTGAATGCCTCACTTGTCAGCAGGTGAAGGTAGAGCATCAGAGGCCAGCAGGGATGCTTAAGTCGGTCCCTATCCCCAAGTGAAAATGGGAGAATATCACCATGGACTTAATTGTTAGTTTGCCGAGGTCAGTCAAAGGATCCAATGCCATTTGGGTTATAGTGGATCGACTTACCAAGTCATCACATTTCTTGCCAGTGAAGACGACTTTCTCCATGACTTAGTACGCAGAGTTTTATATCATGGAGATAGTTCGATTGCACGGGATCCCAGTTTCTATTGTGTCCGACAGGGACCCGAGGTTCACATCGTCCTTTTAGAAGAGCTTACATGTAGCCATGGGGACGAAGTTTCTATTCAGTATGGCATTCCACCCTCAGACAGATGGCCAGTCTGAGCGTGTGATTCAGATTTTGGAAGACTTGTTGCGAGCTTGTGATCTATTTCCATGGGAGTTGGGATCGAAGCTACCTCTAGTGGAGTTTACCTACAACAACAGTTTTCAATCATCGATAGGTATGGCTCCCTATGAAGCACTGTATGGAAGGAAGTGCATATCGACGATTCATTGGGATGAAGTCAGTGAGAGATCAGAACTTGGCCCAGAGATAGTTCAGCAGACCGCAGACATGGTGGTCAAGATTCGAGACAGGATGAAGAACGCCCAGAGTCGCCAAAATAGTTATGCTGACAAGAGAAGAAGGAATCTTGAGTTTGCCGTAGGAGATCACGTATTCTTGAATATAGCATTCATGAAGGGTGTTATGAGGTTTGAGAAGAGAGGAAAGCTGAGTCCGAGATTTATTAGACCGTTCGAAATTCTTGACAGAGTTGGGACATTTGCTTATCGTGTAGCTCTACCGCCGAATCTAGCCGGAGTACACAATGTGTTCCACGTTTCAATGCTGAGGAAGTACATAGCGAATCCTTCGCATGTTTTGAGATTGAACCATTGCAGTTGGCCCCAGATCTGTAGTACGAAGAAAAACCTGTCCAAATTCTAGACAGACAGGAACGGAGACTTCGGAACAAAGTGACCCAGGTGGTAAAAGTCCGGTGGTTGAACCAATAAGTGGAAGAGGCCACTTGGGAGGCCAAGGCAGTCATGAGGAACGCTACCCATAACTGTTTGGTAAGACTTAATTTTGAGGACGAAATTTATTTAAGTGGGGGAGGAATTGTAAAGCCCGAAATCAGTACACATAAAACCTGTGCATTTATTTAATTGTTAAATTATTTGTTTTAAGTTTAAAATTATTTTAGCGATGCATTATTTTAAATTATTTATGTTTTTGTGATCACGTTAAAATGTCTTCTTGATTTTCATGTTTCAGGCGATTATTCGATCCGAGATCGAGGAAAAGAGACCGGCGACGATTTTGGCGATTTTAAAATGTGGTATTTTATTTTAAGTTAGGATTGGGGCATTTTAAATTATTTATTAAGTTTTAGCATTTTAAAGCCTAATTTAACTATTAGGCGAATTTTTAAAATTGTTAACTTTTAAACTTTAGCTATTGTGTATTTTATTTTGTAAATAGTGGGGAGTAACTTTTAATTAACATTTTTAATTAGCATTTTAATTGTGTAATTAAACAAATTTTATTCTCTAATTAATTTAAAACACATGCACACACACTATCACACTCACACACACATTCACGATAACACACACACACATTTCTCCTTGCTATTCATTTTATTTTTTTAAGAAAATTTACGATTCTTAGCACTAGAAGCAGCCGCCCCTTCCTATGAAATTTTTCCAGCAATTCACGTTGATTTTGTTGCAAGAAATCGAGCCACAAATCTTTCTAGATCAACCATCGCACCTTCTCCGCCTCGGTATCGTCGTTTCAGAAATTTTTAAAGATCAAAGGCATGTATATTCTATTGTTTCTGCATCGATCTAGTTATATTATATGTTGTGATGTTATTATGCGTGAAAACTCATGTATATTGTGAAAAAGTTTGAGTAAAAACGTTTGAAATGATTTTTAGATCCAAATTTTTAGATCTAAAAACGTGTCCGCTGTCATTTCGATTTCAGCGAAAATTCGGTCGATTTTCTGGAAAAGCTTTCAACATATAAAACGTATTACTTTTTGATACCTTCGATTATGAAAATGCGTTCTTGAAGTGTTCTTGAAGTTTATTTGTTGCAGGCTTTGTTGGAAATCGTGGGGTGATCGCTGCTGCATTTAAGTATCTTGAGTATGAGGTTGGGATGATGTTTGGTGGTTTGTTTTGTGTCAATAGGCACTTGGTTGCATTAGAAGTCATAGGAAATGTTTGGTGTCAACATGTCGTATTCAAAAGTTGTGTTGCGTTGTTTGTTGTGTGTCGTTGTTTTTGGGTGTTGTGTGAGTTTGAGACATTGTCATAGAGTCCTAGGATGAGTCTTGTTGCATCGGTTCGAGTCGTTTGTTCGCGACTATTAAAATTGCATCAAAATGTGTTCTTTTGGTTGGTTGTGCGCAGGGTTAGCGCCGCAGCGCTCACTAGGGAGCGCTGTAGCGCCCGCGCAAGTCTAGTGCCACGGCACAGCCCTTGTGGCGTCGCAGCGCTAGACCTACGGCCTGGCTGGCACCGTGGCGCTAGGCAGTGCCACAGCGCAGCTCTGTCCAGCGCCTAGGCTCTTGAACTTGATTTTTAAACCACTATTTTAGGCTCATGTCTTCTATGTTTTGGGAAATGTGCACACCTCATTTTAGGATTTGTTTCGGGGGATGATGTCATGTTTAGTATGATGATTAAACGAGGTCAAGTCCCGAGTGATCTAGAATGAAATTTGTCATTTCAGGTGGTGATGACGACTATTACGTCTAAGGTATGGAAAAATTAAGTGCATGTAATCATGTCAGTATGTGCAGCAGTGGCCCCAAGCGAGATCCAATAAATCCCTCAACTCCATGTAAGTATGTTCGACGTGAAAAAGAAAATATTTTATGTTTTTGAGGTATGCTAAATGTCTTGTGACCAATTATGAACGGGTTTGGAAGTCGGTGAACATGGCCGAGGACCTCTCCACCCCGGTAAAGCATGACCGGGTTTAGATCAGGATTGGAAAGCGGTAAAGCATGACCAGGGACCAATCCTCCTGGTAAATCATGATCGGGGATCTCATGTATGTGGTAGTGGATTTTCCCTGCCAGCCAATATTGTGGTTTAGTCTGATCATGCGCATTTATGTATGGGTCACTTGCTTTGTAACATATCTACGCAAAATGATGAAGTTTATGCATGTTCAAGTATGTATGATGCAAGTATGCTTATGGAAAGTTTTATGATGATGGCACGTCTAAGTTTATGTTATTACGTTCAAGTTTGAGTATGTACATTCTACTTTAACGATGTTTGTGGTTTTATTACATATTACTTGTTATTCCCAGTTTATATATGTTGAGTCTTTAGACTCACTAGACTTGATCGATGCAGGTAAGGATGAGTATGAGGAGATGAGGGGTGGGGACCAATTAGCCGGCTTGGTCTGCGCAGGAGGCTAAACCCGAGGACCGCCTATGATTTTAAGAACTTTATGCATGTTTTAAATACTCTGATTTTCAGGAAATTGTTTACGATGTTTTAAACGTTTACCTTGTTGCAAACCTCGATCGTAATTGTTATTATGTCAAATATTTTTCGACGAGCAGTTTAGTTTAACGCAATTTGAATGATTACTATTTATTTTAGAAAATTTTTATTTTTCCGCAAATTTTAAAATAGTTTAAAAGTACGGTTCGTTACAGCAAAACTGCTAAGGAAATCTGAGAAAAACTGATTCAGCTTTGCGAAGGCAATGAGAAAACCAAGGAGAACAAACTATTTGTTGTTGTTCAAAATTAGACAATATCAAGATGAAGACTGAAGAATCCATGCACGAATATACGAACTGAATGCACACGGAAAGGTGTAATCAAATAAAGAGGTAGCACTGAAAGTAGTCAGTATACGAACTAAATGCACTCGAAAATGTGTATTCAAATAAAGAGGTAGCACTGAAAGTAGTCAGAGGTCTTCCCAAGGAATGAGATGTTAAGACCATGACAATGCGAGAATCAAAGGACCTGAACAAGGTCGAACTTCATGATTTATTTGCTGTTTTAAAAGCCTACGAGTTTGAGTTGCAAACCAGAGAAGGGGAACCTTCTATACCAGCTGCTACAACTGCCCTAACCGCTGTCAAACTGGAACCAACTAGTTCAGTTGACAAATCTGCTGATCAGTTAAGTAATGATGATATGTCATTATTTGTCAAAAAATTTGGAAGATTTATGAGAAGAAATCAAGGAAACTTTCAAAGACAATATCAGAGAAATAACTCCAAGGAAGAACCTAATGCTTGCTACAACTGTGGCAAAGCTGATCACTTTATTGTTGAATGTCCTAAGACAAAGAAAGACAGTCGAGACTCAACTAAAAAGAGAAAGAAATCTTACGAGCACAAGAGAAGAACTAAGGATGATAAGAAATCATACAAAAATAAACATGAGATACTTCTAGCAGAGGAAAGCAATTCCAAATGGGTAGAATCTGACAGTGATGATTCAGAACCTGAGAGCTTGAGCTGCTCCAGTGATGATGATGAAGAGGTCAAGTGTCTAATGGCTGATGACACAGAACTGGAGTCAACCAGTCAACAGGTATCCGACTTTAGTTCAACTAACTTCACACGAGATGAACTTATTTCTACATTTCATGACATGGTAAATGAGTATCACAAGCTTGCTCTATTTTTTGAGAAGGCCAGAGCAAACCAAACTGATCCCTAAGACGATAACACTGAAACTGATGAATCTGTTAAGTCTTAAACGGGAGATTGCTTAGCTGAATGCTGAAAGAAGCAGGAATCAATCTGTGATTCAGCAGTTAATGCTTGAGAATTCAAAGCAAACTGAGCTTATTAAGGCATGGAATAAATCATCTGTTGCACTTGCTGAAATACAAGATAAGAAAAAATCAATTACTAATAAAATTGGTTTAGGGTTTAGCAACCAAGATGAAACTTTCACAATTGATACTCAGCCAAAACTGAACATGGACAAAGAGAAATGTATTCACTTTGTAAAATCAGTTGTGGTACAAGAACAACCTGAGTCAAGTAAACCAGTTGTACAACATATTGAAAATAAGAACAAAGCTAGAATGTATGGTATTGGTTATAGCCCAAAAATTTCAACTAACCCACAAAGTCAGTCACCAAAAAGATTCAGCAATAAATACCTGAACTATTCAAATGGCTTCTCCAATTGCTATAACAGTAAACCAGTTAAGAAAAGTTATCGGCTGAACAACCAGTTGAACAAGGCTAAAGCTCATATTGCTTCATCTGCCAACTACACATCAAGCACAAACAAGCCGAGAAAAACTATTTGGAACACAACAACTGAAAAGTCAGTTAGACTGGTCCAAGTCTGGGCTCCTAAAGGACTAATCAATTTAGGACCCAAATAGATGTAGTTACCAAGATTATATATTGTGTGTGATTGCAGGTGACAGGTACAAATAAAGAATCAACCTGGTATCTGGATGGTGGATGCTTGCGTCATATGACAAGGGATGCAAATTTGCTATCCCAACTGATCAAATACATTGGTCCAAACATCAATTTTGAAGACAACTCCAAAGGTAAAACTGTGGATAAGGGTAAGCTTTTCCATGGTGATTTTACTATCGAAGATGTCTTATTAGTTGAGAATTTGAAATATAACTTGATTAGCATCAGTCAGTTATGCGACAATAAATTCTCAGTTCAGTTTGACAAACACAATTGCTCTGTTAGAGACTCAACTGATGAGGTCATCCTAACTGGCAATCATTGTGGGAACACCTACAAAGTCAGTTGGACTGATCAACCTTATGCACCAGTTTGTTTTATAACTTCCAAATCTTCTAAAAACTGGTTGTGGCATAAGAGGTTGAACCACCTGAACTTTAAATCTATTGCTTATCTGAGTAACTATGATCTTGTAACTGGTTTGCCCAAAATAGATTTTTCAAAAGATAAAATTTGTTCAACATGTCAGTTTAGTAAGCAAGTAAGATCTTCATTTAAAAACAAGGGTTGTAAATCATCTTCCCGATGCTTAAAACTGCTACATATGGATCTTTTTGGTACTATACAAGTCATGAGCTTAGAGGGAATGAAATACACCTTAGCAGTCGTGGATGATTTTTCAAGCTTTACTTGGGTTATCTTTTTTAAATCCAAAGACCAAACTGCTGCACAACTGATTAAGCTTTTCAAACAACTGAAGAACCAATTTCTGAATCAGCTGAGCAACCAACTGAAGAACCAACTACTGTTTCAGCTTATCAACAAACTACAGAGCCTTTAAGTTCCACTGCTGCTCCAAATCTCTCTTCTCCTCCATAGCTTCAGCAGGAAGCTATACCAGATGATATTTTAGAAATGGTTAGTCTTGAAACTTAAACAACTGACAGGGCCTTGGTGATCTTTAATCAAGAAAATAGGGAGCAGGAACCAAAAACCTCTGAAGCCATGTCTCCTGGTACATCAATAACAACTGAATCAATGTTCGAAGAAATTCAGGCCATTCAGACCAACCTTGTCAGTGTAATGACTTCCATTTCTGACATCAAGTCAACCCAATTTATGCATACTATGAAGCTTGACTCTGCAAAGGAGTACACTATGGGAAAACTACAACAAATCACAAAGGATATAACTTCACTACTTTTACAAATGGATGAACTTAGAAAAGACAGAGCGTCAGCTGAAGCACACTTCCAAACTCAAGCCTTGGTCTCAAGACGCCTTATTTTTTGGAAAACATTGTCTCAAAAAGAATGGATTTGCTGCAAGAAATTCTGATGAATGCAGTATCAAACATCTCCTCGGATGTTCGTATGTTATCCAAAAAGGTTGATGCGTAAAGGGGGAAGAAGAAGGAAAAGATCAGCATGAGCAATCTACAAAGTTGATCGATAAGAAATAGAATATATTTGGCAGATTTTTGAAGATTATTTTAGTCAGTTAGAAGATTCCTTTATTCTTTCATTCTTTTTAAGAATATGTATATTGAAAGAGTTGTCAACAAAAGGTTATTTTATCTACAATGAGTTCAGTTGATCAGTTCATTTTTTCTAAGTTTTATCAAACGCCAAAAAGGGTAAAGTTATTGGAAACTGAATTTCGGAAGTTTGACAAACTGAGCGTTTTATAGATTGAACTAACTGGTCAATAAGACTGATATAAACTGATCTAAAATACACAAACTATCGGTTGCCCATTACTGAAGATTAGTATGCAGATTTTCAAAGGCAACTGGAATAGCAAACTGAACTACACAGACAACTGACTGATCAGTTGGAACTGATCAGTTACTACAATCAGTTGTGAGCTTATCAGCTACATTCTATCAACTGATCTTTCAGCAATACACGTCATCAGTTAATGAAAAGGACGTTCAAACGACAACTATACAAAATCTGACTGCAACAATTAGTGTGATCGTCGCATTTCAGAAAAGATGCAGTGTACGACTGTCAGAAGAATGTTGATGTGGAAAACAACGGATAGAAAGTTTCAAATCGTATTCAATATTACCGTTGGAGGCAAAGCCTATAAATATCAGAGAAGAGCAGCTGAGAAATAATCTGAATCAACCCAATCGATATACTATTCTATCAACTGAGTTGTTACTCTGCTGAAATTTTTGAAAATTTCAAAGCTCACGCTTACTGTATACATTCATAGCATTCAAGGCTTTACTTCGAGCTTACAAGCACAAAATGTTATTATTATAATACTTGATCTTGAAGAGATCAGTTGTGCTATTATTTCAGTCCAATTGAGTACTGTAAACTGGTTCATAACTAAGAGTTTCAGTTTGTTATTGTTAAGTCCAAAACTGAAGTGGGTCTGTACAACTCTTTGTATCGATCAAAGTCTTTTGGTGAATATCTTATCTTTGTGATAGAAAGGGTGACGTAGGAGTGTTTGAAATCTCCAAATATCCATAAAACCTTGTGTCTTCTTATTTCAGTTTTATTCTATCTATCAGTCGGTTTATTTTCGTACTATTGTTAACTGATTGATATCGACTTACAAGATTTCCAAGTATCAGTTTATCACTAAACAGACTCATAAAAAGAGAAAAGGTTGTGAAAATTGTTAGTATTTATTCAACCCCCCTTCTAAACATTTTTTCACTTTTACCCGATCCTATCACATTTCCTGTTGGTCGAGTTTGGTCATTTTAACTGCACTGTTTTAAGTTGTTAGATATTTACGATTATTTTCAAATGGTATGTTTTTCAGTAGGGTTGCATGCATGCAAAATATTTAAGTGCATATTTCGAAAATGTGAGCCTTTATAAAAAAACAAAAAAAATTCCGCATTTAAAATTAGTAGATGTTACAGTAAACCAGTTCAACTGATTGTCCAGCTGGTAGGTGATTCAGAAGAAGACCTTCAGAAGCCTAGCCAGCTGATTAAGAGTCCAACTGATGAAGAGCTCAGCTGACCAATTCAACTAAATCAATGAAATCAGTTCAGCTGACGAGCAAACTGATTTCACCTCATCATAAAAAGACTAGTTCAACTGACCAGTTCAGAACATCAGTTAGGAATCAATCAGTTTGCAAAACACGACAAGCTTATTCAATGGAATCCAGCTCTGCGCACTGAGGAAAAGCTTTTATCCAGTCAAAAGACAATAATAAACATTGCAGCCATACTTAAAGTCAAGACGTTCCATAATAATTGTCGGAAAGTACATACATATTTCGAGAAACAGATTCAAAATGCAACATATACAATAATTGAGTCTCACTGTACGATCAAAATTCGCACCTAAAAATAGAAGATGAAGATCAATGAAGACCAACAAAGAACAATAAGAGTGTGTGAAGAAGAAGGGCACTTAAAGTCTTATTAGCTTACAAGAAGCAATCAGCTCAGTTGTGAGGGAATACTTCAACGTATTATCAGATTAGTATAGAAGCCATTTTCCCTCAATGTGTTAAAACACCTTCCCGGTTTATTCATTTTAAAGTTCTCACACACTCACACACTATCACTCACATATATTAGAGAGTAGAGCTTAAAATATCAGTAGAGTGAGTCTTGAGCAAAGACGTAAAACTTGTGTATGTAGTCTTCAACACATAGACGTTAAACAAGTGTTGGCTGGAACGTGCTGCCTTCAGTCTAGGCTAGGAGTTCAGTTAGGCAGTAGGATAAATGCTAAGCTGAGTGGGTTTATACAAGGTGTTGTATAAATCAAAGTCTTCTAGTGGAACCTACCCAAGGTGGTAGAAGGGGTGACGTAGGAGCAGTTGAAGTATCCGAACATCCATAATCATAACTTGTGTTATTTCTGTTTAACTATTTGTTTTTGTTCTTAACTGATTTGACCAGTTCAGCTGATATCAGTTCAGTTCTATCCATAACTGAACTGATATAAGCCAGAAATGATCCCATGAAATTTTCAGTTATTCAGTTGCACAAGATATAAAACCAATTAGTTTTCTTAACGAAGGAATATGACTTACCTCGGTTCATGAAAGATCTCAAGTCAAGCCGAAAGTCAAGCAATTCGAATATGACGAACCATATGAACAAAATTTTGCGCAACATAGCTTCAAGTTTCAAAGATATTGAATAAAAAAATCGAGGTAAGTCGTAAAGTTGGACACATAAGCTTCATTCACACAAAATCTCAAACACCTTGAGTGCATGAGCATGAAAGCATGATAAATTCTAAATCATTTAAGTCTTAGAAAAAAATGTTAAAATGTAACTCTCCTTGAAATGATGTTGTTGGATGCGAAAGAGGTTGAAGATGACGATTTCCATAACTTGGATGGTGTCACAAATATGATGTGCTCAGAAGTGATTACTAGACATGGGATCTCCATGAGAGGTCGATTGGTTGTCTGAAGGTGAAGGAGGATCACTTGTGAGGATAGTGAAGAATTGGAGGATTTTGGGGGAAGAAGATGAAGTGGAATGGTTGAAACATGATTTTTACCGTGAAAATTATAAGACAAAGTTGAAGTTGGAGGAAGATCAGTTTTTCTTTTTCTTTTTCTCCCCCTCCTCGTATATTTTGTATTATGCATTTAAATCCCATACTTGTAATGAGCTAAGACAATATAGATGAATTGTTAAACATAGCCAAATTAGCTGCTACAAGGGACAATTGTTAAGCCCAAATTGTACAAAGTCCACCAGCAATGGAAGACCATTAAATGTGAAAATCATATTTCACAAGCCTGTAAAGAAGTCAATTGGTAAGCACGACGAGAGAATTTGATCCATAACCTATTATAGATGATCATGGAAGGTGCCTGGAAATGGTATGTGGAGTTTAACAAAAACAAAAAGAAGAATCAGAAGGAGACTCTCGAAAAAATTTGTCAAAAAACTATATCAGAGTTTTTGAAAATACTCTCAATAATTTGTTCTATTATTTTCAATTTCCAGCAGTCTAGTTTCTTTAATTTTTGACACATTCATTCAGCTTTCTTGTAAAAATGTTACTCTAATTCAAAATTACTTAATTAAATTTGATGTTATTCATAGATTTATTCTGTAATTTTCATTATATTTATATCCAAATTCTTAGCTTTGAACTCATACCGAGAGAATATAACAAACGATCGAATCGGGACACACAACATTCGATAGTAGAAGTCAGATCATTTCACATTTGGCATGATCACATGTTTGGCAAATGATAAAAATTAGTGATACAGAAATCATAGTTATAAATGATAATTTCAAACATTAGAGTTTTATCAATTGATGAATTTATAATAAGATTGATTTCAGCGATATGTGAACTTGTGAGTACGATATCCAAAAAATAAAATAAATATAAACATTTATGCGAAAAACTGAAATTGAGATATATGAATTTAAAGATGTTGGATTGGATGAAAAACTGAAACTGTTGAGTATTTGTCATAGGTATGTTGCAACAAACGCTAAAACAAAGCACGAACATAATGTAAGTTGATGTTGTAGTTGGACTCTATCTACTCAAGTAAGTTTTGGCCACACACGGTAATGATGGTATATTCCGATCTTCTCACAATATACAACAACATTTGTTTTGTAATATGAGCACTTTCTTGTATGAAGAATGAAAAAAAAATGCACCAATATGTAATGAATGAAAATACCAGTATTTTTGAATTTTTGTTGCCTAACATCTTTCCATTCTGATACATGGATCTATTCATACTTTTACGAGAGTTGGAGTGACCTTATCGCTGATATTTGTGTCCCTCTGATCTGTTAGATCTTGATCTAATGGTGTAGATTGCATCCTATTTGGCAAGTCACAGCAATTGGATCACATCTCTTGATCAGATTATGCGTCCATTTGATTAGGCGATCTGGATCGTATCTTTTTAGGATAATCATATCCCTTGGATAGAACTCTAGATCTATTAGATCTCACCAATCACCTTGATTCAATGGTCCGGATCGCACCTACTCTTGAACATCAAAACCCTTCATCGCTGTCACATAATAAAAGGCTCCATGCTCCTCGTCCTCATGTGCGCCCTTTGCGTATGTGCGTCATGTACGAGCTTGGTTGACTTGTCATGACAAGACTTGACTTGAACTAAAAAATAAATCAATACATTAAATGAAATATAAGAAATATTTATTTTTCTAATTTTTTTCAAACGAGTTCCCACCATTTCATTTAATGTATAAAAGAGCTTTATTTTCTAACTTTGATAACTAATTTCTCATATACAATTCATGGACTAAGTCGGGTTGCGGTATTTTGGTCATATCTCTCAGCTCGATTATCGAAATGAAGCGATTCAGTATGCGTTGAAAGATAAGACAAAGATCTACAAATCATCTTCTGAAGTCAAAGTCTGAATCGAAGCTTAAGATGCTGATAAATGACGATGAAGCTACTGATTCTGCACAAACTGAAATCAGTTAGGCTGATTTTAGCACATCTGCTGAACTGAACTGAACTGAGATGAGAGATATGACCAAAATACCGCAACTGCTCAAACTCAACTGATTGCTGTTTTTGTATGATCAGTTTGGTAATTCAGCGAACAGTTAGACCATGATAACACCCGATTTTGCCCAACTCACGTGAAATACGACTTGTTCCAAATTGATTTTTCTGATCATTCAAGTTGGCCGATTGTAATTTGGATCATCCAGTTGAGAGATATCATCAAAACACCAAAACGTGCCAGAAATTCAGTTTGTGCAAAATTCGGTTTCAGTTTGCTTCTTGTGTTCGCAACTTCACACATGAGTAAATATGTTAGAAATACAATAACAAGTTTTGTTAACATCAAAATCAAGATTGCGAACATGAAATGTTCCAACAATCACCCCTTTTTTGATGATCACAAAACTTGGATAAACAATCAACTCAACTAACATATTTCTCCCCCTTTTCGTGTGAATCAAAAAGTCATATTTTCAAAACATTTTAAACAAAATTTTCTCCCCCTCAATATTTAAAAATAATCAACTCATTAAAATTATAATGAGTTCTCCCCCTATATTTTTGAAATTTTGAAAATTATAAAAGAAGAGGGATAACTAACCAATTTTCTCCATGGCTCATTTTCTGCTGCAGCACATATGCTCTGCCTTCAACGAATAACCTGTATTTTCTCGAGAATAACTAGGCTGCAAATTTTACACCATTGTAAACCTCTACAAGTCTAGTTTGCAACGCAAAAAGCGGTTTGTCATTTGGACACTTGATCAAGGAGATATGCCATTTTTCCCATGGTCGCTACAAGCTGCACGAAAATTCAGTTTTGTATATATGTGTAAAAAATCTGAAATTTTCGAATTTTAAACATCAAAATCAGTTTTAATGCTCTTTCAAGAACAACCCGCTCTGATACCAATTGTTATGATCGCTGGGGCGATCATCGTTAAGCTACAATAGCTCGGTTATTGAAATATTGAACACCGATGAATTAAATCGAGTTTAGTTTAAAAACCAAGCGGAAGATACTTGAAATAATCCTTTGTAGAAACCGATTAAATATTTTGTAAAGTATTTAAAATATATGCAAGTTGAATGAGCAGAAATATTTTTGGTTGAAGCATTTTATCAAACACTTGGTATCCAATATTTTTGTATTTGAAGAACACATAAAATGCTTCAACAATTCATCTTTAAAACTATGAAAATGATAAGTAAATGCAATAAACAAATAGATAAGAATTTGTTTATGGATGTTCGGAGACTTTAAATACTCCTACGTCACCCCTTCTATCTCAAGGATAGAATATGCACTAAAAGACTTTGATCGATACAAAAATTGTACAGACCCACTTCAGTTTGGACTTAACACTGTCAAAACTGAAACTCTTAGTTAACAACAATTATCACAGTATATAACTGGTTTTAGCACAACTAAATGAATTTACAGCAAAATAGCTTTGTGCTAATAAGCTCGAGATATAGCCTTGAATCCTATTGATGTATCTAATAAGTGAGAGCTGACTTCGAATGTGAGCAGAGTAACAGCAAACTGAAAGTGTTAATTGATATCTTTTCTTCGACTGCTCTTATCAGCTATTTATAGGCTTCCTTCCAATGGTAACATTAAATATAATTTGAATCTTTATATCCGTTGATTGCCACGTCAATATTCTTCTGACATTCGTACATTGTAGACTCTGAACTGCGGCATTCCACTACGAGTCACAATATGATTTGTAATGTTGTCGGTTGAATGTCCTTTTCAACTGATGACGTGTACAGCTGAAGGATCAGCTGATAAGCACTCGCTGGTAAGCTCATAACTGAATATATCAACTGATCAGTTTCCAACTGATCAGTCAGTTGTCTTCGAAAGTCCGGTTCTGCTCAACTGAACAGTCAGTTGTATTTCAGTTCAGCTGGATTCAGTTTCCTTCGATAAACTGCGCATTAATCTTCAGTTAGGCAACTGTCAGTTGATTTGAATAGTTCAGTTACTTCAGATAGTTTTGATCAGTTAGTCCATATAATTAGACACTTAGTTTGTCAAATCACCAAAATTTAGTTTCCAACAATTTTCCCCTTTTTTGGTGATTGACAAAACTTGGAATTTGTTAAACTGATCAAATGAACTCAACAAATATTCTTCGAACTCATTGTAGATAAAATAAATCTTCTAATGTACAGATTCGTACAAAGAATGAAAAACAAAGAATCTTCAATCAATAACTGAAGTCATTGAAACATTTCATGTTCGCAATCTTACTTTGATGTTAACAAAACTTGTAATTGTATTTCTAACATATTTACTCATGTGTGAAGTTTCAAACACAAGAAGCAAACTGAAACCGAATTCTGCACAAACTGAATTTCTGGCAAGCTTTGGATTTTCAATGATATCTCTCAACTGGATGATCCAAATTACAATCGGCCAACCTGAATGATCAGAAATCTCAATTTGGAACAAGTCGTATTTCACGTCAGTTGGGCGAAATCGGATGTTATCATGGTCTAACTGATCGCTGAATTACCGAACTGATTACACGAAAACATCAATCCATTGGGTTTGAGAAGTTGCGGTATTTTGGTCATATCTCTCAGCTCAGTTATTGAAATGAAGCGATTCAGTATGCGTTGAAAAGATAAGACAAAGATCTACAAATCATCTTCTGAAGTCAAAGTCTGAATCGAAGCTTAAGATGCTGATAAATGACGATGAAGCTACTGATTTTGCACAAACTGAAATCAGTTAGGCTGATTTCAGCACACCAGCTGAACTGAACTGAACCAGCTGCTGACCAACTGAACTAAACTGAATTGAACCAGCTGCTGCTGACCAACTGAAACTGAACCAGACCAGTTGAAACTGAACCGAACCAGTTGAACTGAACCAGACCAGTTGAACTGAACCAGCTGACCAACTGAACTGAACCAGCAGCTGACCAGTTGAACTGAACGACCAGTTGAGTTGACTAGAGTTGACCAGTCAGGAAAAAGTCCAGCAAGACGAATTTGACCGTCGCAATTGCAGAAACAGTATAGAAACTTTTCAAACGGTCATATTCTTGTGTCTAACGTATATATCATTGTTGGAGCCTATAAATACATTTAGAAGATCAAACAAGAGTTTTTGAAGAGTATTCAAAGCATGGACAGTTAGCATGAAGAAATCAGCTAGTTGAGAGCACAAACCCTTGTGTGAGGATACATTTGAGATGTACACTGTAAAAGAAAAATTCATCACACACAATCACTCACACATATACAAGAGAGTTGAACTTCAAAGATTAGTTGAGTGAGTCTTGCACAAAGACAATAAACTTGTGTATGTAGTCTTTGCATAAGAGACGTTAAACATTATGCTGATTGTGAGGTACTGCCTACAATCTTGAGAGCTAGGAGTTCAGTTAGGCAGTAGTGTAAGTCCTAAGCTGAGTGGGTTTGTACAAAGAGTTGTATAAATCAAAGTCTTCTAGTGAATTCTTCCCAAGGGGAAGAAGGGGTGACGTAGGAACATTTGAAGTCTCCGAACATCCATAAACAAATTCTTGTCTATTTGTTTATTGCATTTACTTATCATTTTCATAGTTTTAAAGATGCATTGTTGAAGCATTTTATGTGTTCTTCAAATACAAAAATATTGGATACCAAGTGTTTGATAAAATACTTCAACCAAAAATATTTCTACTCATTCAACTTGCATATATTTTAAATACTTTACAAATAATTAATTGGTTTCTACGAAGGATTATTTCTAGTATCTTCCTCTTGGTTTTTAAACCAAACTCGATTTAATTCATCGATGTTCAATATTTCAATAACCGAGCTATTGTAGCTCAACGATGATCCTCCCCACCGATCATAACACGGGCTCTTGCCCGTCAGGTTTTTTTTAAATCTTTCTTCCATATTTCCCTCATCCCATTTCATTTCTGTGTATTTTTTAAAGAAATTAATCACAAAAGTAGTGTGATCGTGTTAATGGAAAGGTAATTATTTTTGTTCTTTATTGTGGGACTTTTATGTGTTAAAAAACTCATTTGCTTTTCTGGGGATTTCTGTGTTTTTTTAATAAAAATTTCATTAAATTGGTAAATAAGAGTAAGTACAGCTATGTTGGGCATCCTCTAGAGATAACTGAACATCTAGAATTTCAACACCAAACAACAGGTTGACAGTTGCACAATTACACAATGCAATAATACATGATAATTAAATTACATAGATTCTGCCCCATGACTAGGATTAAAGTGAAAAGTGAAAATCTTAATCTTCCATATGATGTTTTCAATACAAGGTACTTCCTCTTCTTAAAGTGCTCTATGTGCATTCCATATGTTATAAAAACAAGCTGCCAAAGCTGTACAATGCATCTTGGACAGGGCAGAGTTGTCTCTGTATACTTCTCGATATGCTTTCAAGACCATGTTTGTTGATCTTAGAAGCTTCCGCATTCCTAACCAATCTCGAAAAACATTCCATATGCTTTTAAAAATATGATACGGGAAGAATAAATGTGCGGCATATTCCTCGCTCTAATTACACAATGCACAAGTCTTGTTTTGTATGTAGCGTTGTCTATCTCAAGTAAGGAATTTACCATGAGAAAACAGCCACAATGCAAATTGATGCTTTGGTAGTATGCAAGACTCTCATGCAAGAGGTTTCCATGGCCAACGCCCGCACCTTTTGTAAAAACAAGTCATAAGCTCCAATAAACCCTACATCGCAATTGAACTAATATTCTGGTAACATAGCTGTACTCTAGGCCATGTGTTGGTTTTATATAAGAGTGTCTCGTATCCTTAGAATATTTTCCATTAGTGGTGATTCAGCTTTGTTCCAATTCCACCCCCAAACATTTCCATCCCTTAGTGTATCTCATTAATCCATTTCACCCATAAATTATAATTCTTCATATAGATTTCCATGATTTTTTAGCAAGAAGTTCCAAGCCATCAAATTTTTTAGCCCCATAGTCCCGTCATCCTTCAGTTTATATGACATGTTCCAAGAAATAGGAGGGTGTTTTGTAGGCCACACAAACTTCCTACATATCATGTAGGTGTTATCGATAATATTAGAAGGAAGTGGTAGTATAGAAATCGAAAAACACTCAACTCCTTGTTGTACTGAACAAATCAATTCAACTTACCCGGCATACGACAAATAATTTCTAGGCCGAGATCTTATTTTAGCATTAATTGCATCCACAAGAATACTATAATCTGAAGTCCTCAACCTCGAAGGAGCCAGTGGAATACCAAGATATCGAAAAGGGACGTGACCAATATTAAAACCAGTGATATCCAAAATCAATTCCTTTACCAGTTCATCCACGCCAGCCTATTAGATATTAGACCTTCAACATATTCACCCTCAACCCTGCCATGTTACCAAAATTATTCAAACAATCCATTATCAAAGATATACTAGATACATTTCCTTTTGAGAATAAAAGTAATTCATCTGCATAAATGTGTAATGCGGAGCTTATCACATCTTCGGTGGAAGTCAGACAAAAGGAAAATGACATGTGATTCAAAGATCTCAACAACATCTCAAAGCATAGAGTAAACAAGAAAGAGGATAAATGATCACCTTTTCTTAAGCCCCTCTTGCCAACGACGAATCCATTAAGTTTCCCATTTAAAGATATAGAATATGAATTTGTCGTCACACATTCCATAATCCATCCAACAAACTGAGGAGGAAAGTTCAGATGATACAACACTTCATGCAAGAAATCCCAATCCACATGGTCAGAAGCTTTTTGCAAGTCCACCTTCAAAATGTTGGTCCTACACATGCGACAATTTGAGATAATAAATATGAAAATAAAAAATAAATTGGACACTGAGATTTACGTGGAAAACCGCTAAAAATTATTATGATAAAACCACGGGCAAGATGAAAAAAAATTTTCATGATGATATTTTATTGTGTACAGCTCAATCACTGTGTTTCCAAAGAGAACACACACTCTCTTAGTACAGGAGAATAAAACACCTCATAAATATTATAGAACTAAGCATTCAAATGCTATAAGATGAGAGGAAACTCGAAAAAGATATGATTTCAAAATTAGTGGAAGAAGCCCTATTTATAGAGTTTTTTGTCCATGTGAAAACGGTCTGAATTTTCCTTCGTCAATTTTGCCAGCTGCTGCCTAACAAAACGTGTTCAAAATTTTTGTTCTCACCTCATTTAATACATATTGTCGACATTTCTCCCACTTGGAGATTTGATTGAGAATCGACACATCTCCACACATATTTTTCAATCTTGTCATTCCCTGCTGCTTATGTTTCTGCTAGGCCACTTGAGGATCTACACAATTCAAACTTATCTGTATTTACTGTCCTGGTCAGAAAATCAGCTATGTTATCTTTTGTATGGATCTTCTGCGTATCCACTTCTTTCTTCTACTACTTCCCACACAAAGTGAAATTGGACTCCAATGTGTTTCTTCTGGGAATAAAAGGTTGGATTCTTTGCAATGTGTAAGACACTCTTACTGTCACAAAACAAAAGAACATTTTCTTGTTTGTGATCAATCTCCTCCAATAACATTTTAATCCATTTTGCCTACTTTCAAGCTTGAATAGATGCCATATATTTTGCTTCCGTCGTAGATAACGTCACAACTATTTGCAGTTTTGAGACCCAGCTTATTGCTCCCCCTGCAAGTGTAAACACATAACCAGTAGTAGATTTCCTCTTATCAGGATCACCTGCATAATCTGAATCGACATAGCCCCTGAGTGTAAAATCCGATCCTCCATAACATAATGCAGCATTTGAGGTACCCTTAATGTATCTAAGGATCCTCTTGACAGTGCTCCAATGCTCTCGTCCAGGATTTGTCATATACCGACTAATTGCTCCCACTGCTTGAGCAATGTCTGGTCTTGTACAGATCACAGCGAACATCAAACTTTCCACTGCTGATACATATGGTATTCAAGACATTTCCATCCTCTCTGCTTCACTGCTAGGACACATTTCGGATGATAATTTGAAATAACAGGAAGATGGGTCTAAATTTGCTTACTATATTGCATGTTGAAGCGTTGCAAGACTTTCTTCAAATAATTTTTCTAGGAAAGCCAAATCTTTCTGTTACTTATGTATCTGTGAACTTGCATCCCTAGAATGTTGTTTGCTGGTCCTAAGTCCTTCATATCAAATTCCCTAGTCAAATGTGCCTTCAATCCTTGGACCTGATCTTTGTTGGGTCCTGCTACCAACATGTTGTCCACATATAACAGCAAAATGATATAATCATCACAGACCTCTTGAAATACATACAAGGATTTTCACTCAGTCTGTTGTATCCAAGGCTCATGACATAGGAATCAAATCTCTTGTACCATAAACTCGGCACCTGTTTGAGACCATAAAGAGATTTGTTCAACCTGAAAACCAAGTTCTCTTTGCCTTTTTCTGCAAAACCTTCTGACGGGACCATATAGATTTCTTCTTCAATATCTCTATGAAGAAACGTCGTTTTCACATCTAGCATTTCTAGATAGAGGTCAAACACCCACACAATGCCAACATTACTCTGACTGTTGTGAGACGAACCACATGAGAAAATATCTCATTGAAGTCAATGCCTTCTTTCTGAGCATACCTTTTTACCACCAATATAGCACGAAACTGCTCCACTTGGTTATTCCCATCACGTTTGATCTTATAGACCAATTTTTTATTAATGGATTTCCTCCCTCGTGGTAATGTAACAAGATCTCAAGTTTTATTTTTGTCTAATACCTCCAATTCTTCTTGCATTGCTATCATCCACAAGGATACATCCGAGCTTTGAGTAGCCTCGTGAAAACTCGATGGCTCACCATCCTCCGATAATAAACAATATGCAATATTGCATTCAGTGACATAATCTGGAAGCTAACCTGGTGGTCTTCTATCTCAGTTGACTGCCTCACATTAGAAACTTCATACTCAACATGTTCTTGTTCTTTATGCTCTGGTACTACTTCACAAGAAATTTGATCTTTGTCCATCTCATTTTCCATATGAAATATAGTAGTTTCTGAATTCAATATGTATTTTCTCTCTTTACTTTATCATCCTCGAAGATAAAATCCCTGCTGATGACAAGCTTGTGGACAGTAGGATCCCACAAGAGAAACCCCTTAACTCCATCAGCATATCCCAAGAAGATACATTTTTCTGGATTTCGAATCCAACTTCGATCTTTCTTGCTCATTTTACATAACATACACAAGACTTTCAAATGTATGAAAATGAGAATAATCAGCCGGCTTCCCAGTCCATATCTCCATCGAAGTCTTCAGATCAATCGCTACTGAAGGAGAACGATTGATAATATAACAAGCGGTTTTGATTGCTTCCGCCCAAAAAAACTTTTCTAGACCCGCAGTCCTCAACATAACTCTTGTTTTGTCCAACAAGGTCATGTTCATCCGCTCTGCCACTCCATTGTGTTGAGGTGTGTAAGCCGTTGTGAATTGTCTTTTGATGCCCTCATGTTGACAAAATGCATCAAATTTTTCATTGGTATATTCTCCTCCATTGTCATTCCTCAAACACTTGATTTTCTTTTCAGAATCAAGTCCAACTCGCGCTTTAAAATATTTGAAGATATGTAAAACATTTGATTTCTTCTTGTTTGGATACACCCAACATTTCCTAGAAAAATTATCGATGAACGAGACAAAATATCTTGCTTCTCCTAGGGATACAGCCAGTGCTTGCCAAACATACGAATGAATCAGAGACAATATGTTTTTGCTTCTGGCAGTAGAATTGCCAAAATTTAATATGTGTTTTTTACTGGTAACACAATGCTCACAAAAAGGTAGTGATACTTTTGTAAGTCCCGACATCAACTTCCGTTTTAAGAGAATTTTCAACCCTCGTTTTGACATATGCCCGAGCTTTCTATGCCATAACACTGTTAGTTCTTCTCTCGAACTAATTGATGCAACAGCTAGTTCCATCTCTTTGTGTGTTTCTCTCATAAGTACATACAGATTTGCAGCAATTTTTTCCACCTTCATAACCACAAGCGCACCCTTCACAATTTTAATGATCTTGTTCTCGATACGGGTTTTGCACTCGATATCATACAATTGCCCCAAGGACCAAAGATTTTTAGTCAGTCCCTTCACATGTCATACCTCATGTATGGTGTGAATGGTGTCATCAAACATTTTTAGTACCGACCCCAGTGATATCCAAGGCATGATTATTTTCCATGAATACAAATCCTCTTGAGACTGGTTCATAATGATCAAACTATTCTCTTCAAGACGTCATGTGCCACGTCGCTCCTGAATCCATAATTCATGTGTCAAAAAATTTGTGCATGCCTTCTGCAATTGTTGTCGTTTTGTTGAATAATATTTTAACATCGCCTGAAGTACTGGCCACATTTACTTGAGAATTTTTTTCGATACTCATACACTCTTTCTTGAAGTGCCCTTTATCGCCACATTTAAAGTAGTAAATATTTTTCTTCTTACTTTTCGACTTTGATCTACTTCGTCTTTGGCTCCCACTGGAGTCACGGTCCATAAATTTTCCTCTTATCATCTATAAAGTCTCTGCCTGCTTCGAAGTTACCAACATATCTTCTTTATTCTTGCGCCGGCTTTTGTCCCAGAACCGTAGTTAAGACATCATCGAATTTTAGAAGGCTTATAAGAACATTGTTGGTTATGTTGATGATAAGTTGATCATATAAATTCATAGACTTTAAAGTAGAAGCTCTGCACGTTCATTTTCCTCTATTTTATGCCTCATAGAAGTGAGTTGGGCAAATAGAGTATAAAACCTTCTCTTTAGAAAAATCTTGTTGTGTAGTCACTTGACCTCGTACATCTTTGTTAGAGTGCCCCAGATAACTTTTGTTGTTTCTATCTCAGAGATACTTGACAGTACTTCGTCTGCTATAGACAAGTGTAAATTGGCAACATCATTATCGTTCATCTTATTCCATTTTTCATTGTTTGTCATTTCCACCGGTCTATCTCCAAAAGCCACCAAGCTATTCTCATTTCTTAAAACTGCTTTATCTTTATTTTCCACAGCATAAAATTGCTTCCATTGAGATAATAAATATGAAAATAAAAAATAAATTAGTCACCGAGATTTACGTGAAAAATCCTAAAAATTATTAGGATAAAAACCACGGGGAAGATGAAAAGAATTTTTCACTATAATATTTTATGGTGTACAACTCATTCATTGTGTTTTCAAATAGAACACTCTCTTAATACAGTATAACAAAACACCTCACAAATATTATAGAACTAAGCACTCAAATGCTATAAGATAAGAGAAAACTCGAAGAAGGGATGATTTCAGAATGAGGGAGGAAGCTCTATTTATAGAGCTTTTTGTCCGTGTGAAAACAATCTGAATTTTCCTTCGTCAATTTTTCCAGCTGCTGCCTAACAAAACGTGTTCGAAATGTTTGTTCCCACCTCATTTAATGCATATTTCTGATACAAAATACACCTAACCGAGATGCGTTACGAGCATATTTTCTCAAAATTTCTTGTGCAAGGTGAATGCTATCTATTATAGACCTTCCATGAATGAATGCAGCTTGTGCGGGATCGACCACCCCTCCAATATGCCTTCCATGAATGAATGCAGCATGAGCAGATATCCTAGCAGTTGCAATGTACCAGCGCAATGTAGTAAAGACCTTGTGTGTGATATAAATCAGATGGAATCGAACCAATAAAGTGTAGAAAATCGTTGAGAAATTTGAAATGTTCGAACCGAGAAAAAGCACGTCATGTTCCTTTTCATTCTAGCGAGAAGGGAGAGCACATATCTCTAAAAATTGCACGAGATATTGGATTTATGTGTTCGTATCTATATTGTATTGTTATTTCTATTTTTATGCACACTTGATGTTTGACAAAGATGTCTTTGGTTTCTCGTTAGTCACCTGTAATGAATCTCTTGTACACCGATATAGATGACAAACCAAACAGTATAATAATTGTTGAGAAAAAAACTCATGTTTTGGTTCACTTTCCTCTTGTAGATACGTAAAAGTGTGAAAATACATGCTTTTAATACAAATTTGCCCGCCTGATTAAATTTTTCTTGTTATGCCACGTAAACACGTTAGAAAAATTATGGTTTTGTCGATTTTACTCACGTAGACACTGTTTACAAAAGCCAAAATCATGATATGTGTCGTCTTTTGACACATCATGATCCTGCTCAGTCATGATATTTTGTGCTCGAGCAAGATCATGACATGTGCTAAAAAATGACACTTGTCATGATCATGCACCTGCACGAGTAAGATCGAACAGACCTATAATAATATCGATCAAGTCTCTTCTGAGTAATGGTAAGTAACTATTTATATGCTTTTATGTTAGATATTATTTTTAATTTCCCAAAAATATTTAAATCGTGTATTCTAAGATATTAGTAAACTTCAAGAATCTTATCTCCCATAGGACTCGAGAACTGCCCATATATTTTTGGGTTTTTTAAATCTTTTAAAAAGATGTAGTATATATTTTACAGAATATTTAATTTATGGTTCTATTAAAAGGATAAAAAAAAAAACATTACCATATAATACTACACTACTACTAATTTATAATCTATAAAATAAATCAAATTTTTTTATGATAAATCCAATCACTCGTTGTCATGATACTCATTTTATGAGAATTTTATTTTAAAATCTTTAAAAATAATATATAACTTTTTTGGATCATAAAATTTAAATTATGATTTTATCAAAATAGATAACAAAATACTCCCACGAAAATTTTACTACGTTCGAATCGTGAATCATATAATATATTAAATCAAACTTACTTTTATGACGACCTCGATTGCTCATTATTATGATACACATTCGACTTCTTGACAAATTGGACTTTCAAAATTAGAAACTTATCATAAATAAACCGCAAAAACTCTTATAAGATCGTGTCAAATGTCAATTTTGTGATACGGATACCCTACTCGACCCCATCATATAAAAAATATTATTTTTCATTTAAAAAATATTGTTTTTCACTCAATGTATTGACTAGGTCAAGTCGTCTCACTAATATAGATATGTGATATCAACTCTAAATAAAAATGTATCTCGATTTCTTCTCCATGTAATATTAACTAATAATCACCATTACGAGTTTGATACTTAAACAAACTAAGTTTCTACTTAATTTAAATTTTTGTTCGAGTATATCAAAATCAATATTTGTGTTCACGTGTATGCTACTCGTGGATCAAAACTCTTTGTGATTTTAGAGTCAAACTATTTTCTCTTTTTTGCGAGCATACCTAGTTATCCTCATCGATCAATTAAACTCGTTTAATCATCGATGACCAAACTCATTTCAGTTTAACCCACTGAATCTTTAGTAGTGTCTAAAAGTATCATGTCACCACTACAACGAAAATATCTTTTCGCAGCGTGAAAATTCTCTTTCCGCGGCGTACATTGCACGCTGCACAACTGCAAGCTGTTGAAAGTTCAAGATTATTAACAGCTCACATATAACTGCACGATGTCGTTTATATAATTTATTAACAGCACACATAAATACATGATGCGGATATTATTATCTGCAGCGTACTTTTAATGCACGCCGTTATTTCTGTCAAGTGCAACAATATTAACATCGCACATATGAGTGCACGCCGTAAAAAGTAATATTCGCAGCGTGCTTTTAATGCATGCTGTTTGATGACGTGCTGTGGAAAATCATTTTTCTTATAGTACACAATCCCTCTGGTACAAACTTATAATGTCTGCAAAAATCTTCAATATAGTTAGCATATAGTACAATCCTTTTAGCTTGGATTTTTCGATATGGTTGGTGGCATTGATCCATCGAGGCCTCGTCGATTGAAATCCAATCACAATGTGAACATTCCAAAGTGTCATATTTTATTTTCATATAGCAAAATAATATTTTTTTCTTTAAAACATTCTTATACTATGTCAAAAGATTTCTCGAGATATTCACTTGACCTAAACACATGATATCCACTGATATAAATGAGTTGCTGAATTCTCAACTACAATGCACAAGTTTCTATCAAATTTACAACTACACTAAACTTCCCAACTTGTGGCCCTCATGGATTCAAAAAACGAGTCACAATGTAGTGCTCGTTGAATTGAGCTTTAGTGAGTGTGTTTGGTCATGAAGATCAATGGTACACACCTGTAACTACAAATTATCTAATTTTCTAGTGGTAAATTCAGTGTACTTATCTATCTTGTGTGGGACAGGTTAGACTTGGCCAAGCAAGTCTAGGGTGGGTCATGAGATTTACTAAACTCGTCTCATCATTATATATACTAGTGGATCATGGCATATGCGACGTGTGTGTTCCGTAAAAATAAAGAATGAAATAGTTTTTTTAGTTTGAAAATAAAAGTTAAAAATTTTCAAAATTGAAATGATAGAAAATAAAATAAAATATAAAAAAATGTGATTATAATAGAAAAAACATGTAGTTAGTTTGATAAGATGTATAATGTTTTAGGAATTTAAAATGATATCATGATCTATATTGTTATTATAAAGTGCTCTTGTATTATATATAGTAATAAATGTAAAAGTACATATATGTAACATAAAAACTCATGTGAGACGGTATCACAGGTCAATTTTGTGAGACGAATATTTTATTTTGGTCATACATGAAAAATATTACATTTTATGCAAAAAAATATTACTTTTTATTGTAAATATGAGCATGATTGACGCATCTAACAAACAAAGATTTGTAAGATTATCTCAAAAGAGACTTACTTTGTATGTAAATATATTATCAATAATATACCAATAGTTTTTTTATTTTATTAAATAATGGATATCTTAATCACTTGTCTTAGTTCATAATATTTTAGGATTAAAATATGTTTATTTTATTATGATATATTTAATATGAAAATGTATAATAACGCTTTTTTTACACGAGCTAGAAATTAGTTAATAGATTTTAACTTATGATAATTTTTGTTCTAAATATTATTAAAATAAAGTTGAAAAATGATGAGTTCATGGATAGGTCTAAAAGCGATGCTCTTGGGTTTGGCTAATCCCACCCGTTGTCATCCCTATATTTATCCTATAAGTACTTATTTGAGTGTTTGGATGCCCCCGTATCCATGCTAATGAGCCGTATCAATGACATAACACGAATCTTGATCTCGAGTAGAGCTATCAAAATAGGTTATATCTGTCGAGTTAGCTCGTCCCGCCATATAAAATATATGAGATGTGCTAAAATTAATGACTCATTCAAAAGTGAACCAAAATGGGCCAACTCGCTCGTAAGTTATTTTTTAAATAAATAGAACTTCTAATTTTTTTTTTTTTTTTGAATTTCGTATCAAACACTTTCACTTCATAGATTTTGGGAATTTTAGACTAGCGTTTGATGTGTCTTGAATGTTTTACTTTTTAAATAATTTTTTTTTATGTTATTCATATTGCTTGAATATGTAGTTTTTTTCCTAAAATTATAATCGGTTTATCATATGATTTATTTGATTGTGACATCGACGGTGCTTGAATAATTTATTTATTTTTACCTAATTTTATATATTATATAAATATGATAATTGAGCTCTTGATTTTGTGAATCAAGTCAAATATCAATTTTTAAGGCTAATCGAGTGATACTAATAATTTTATTGAGATTTATAAAATCATTTATATAATTATCTCGAGTTCATTTATATAATTATCATATTATGTAATATATAAAAATAAATAAAAATATTTATTTGATTTTAATTTTATATTAAGGTCGAAAGACATGAGCTTTTTACAATAGAAAACTTTAAATATTTATAAAAATTATTTATATAATTATATCGAGTTCAAAACACCATTATTTTGATAATATATAAAAATAAATAAAAGTATTTGATAGGGTTTATGATTTTTATATATTGAGGGCAACTAAGTCATTTGTGTTGTTTTTTATCATTAAATTAAAATTATCACATCTCATAAAAAGAATATTTTATCCTTATATAAAATTATTTATCACGGGCCATGATGTCACATGATATTATCATGAGCTTTTTAAAAAGGTACCAAACGTGAGATAAAATTGATTATTTATCAATCTCTTTTTTATCCAGTTTACCAAATTATACCTAAAAATTTGTTCTATGATTACAAAAAATTGTGAAACAACAGTTCACATAAAATATTATAATCTCAAAGTTTTTATATTTATGCAAATGCATGTGTCGATATAAATGATGATGCCAAATAAAATAATCATTAACTAAATAAAGAATGTTTTGTAGAATAAAATAATAAAAAACTAATATTAACGGTTGGATTATTGGACACGTACTATAATAATATCTCAAAACACATTTATCATGAGGTGCAAAATTTTTGTGCAAGAACATGCACTAAATTGTTTGTATCTCGAAAATAAGATTGAACCACTGTACTTTTTTTTTTAGCTAAACTATTCTCGATTTCTTTTAAAAAACCAGCGTCCATCGCTCGTTCCTGTATGTTTTTCATAGCTTTCATGACAATTAGAACATTTGTTTCTATAATGCACTTATCGTGAAAAGTATTAGTTATATTATATTAGTAATATTATATTTATTAGTGCCTAAAGATATTTTAGTCTATTTACTTTCATTGTAAACCTTAACTATATAAACTCTTTATGTTGTTTCTATAGTTCAATAAGAAACCATATTCTTCTTTTCTCTATGTTATCATGATACCAGAGCCGCCCTATAAATTTGTTTGATGTTTTGAGAGACTGTTAATCCAGTCTATAGTTATTGGAGATCGAATTACGTTTGTCGGATTAGAAAAGAAAAAGAAGAAAAAGAAGGGGATTTTTCGGATTTTCGGAATTTTCAGGAGCAGCAAGACGAGAATTACGATTTCTCACGTTTTAGCCGTTGGATCGTCTTGAAATTTTGACAGTTGGTTTAGAACATATAGAGGTACATTCTGAACAGTAAAGATCGTTTTTTTTTTTTTTGTTTTTTAAGACTATTCGATTAGGGAAAAACGAGACTGCAATTTGGGATTTGGAATTTTCGGTTTTTCAGATTTTTCACTTTGATTTGTTCTCGCTTTGTTTGATTGGATTTTTCCAATTTTTGGATTTTTTGACTCTGTTGATTTGGTTATTTGGGGATTTCAAATTCTGTTGATTCAAGGATTTCAGATTTGAGGATTTCTTCTCTGTGTCTCTTTCATTATAGCTAGTCGTAAGGATGATTCTCTTCAGTCGATTAGTATTCAATTGGATGGTAAAAACTACACGTATTGGAGCTATGTTACGAAGAATTTTTTGCATGGAAATTCTATGTAGAGCTATGTTACAGGTGTGCGGGTTAAACCTACAGACGACCAAGCAAACGATTATGCGGCCTTGGTCGACAATTGGGAGGCTGATAATTCGAAGATTATTACATGGATTAACAATTCTGTTACTCACTCTATTGGTGTTCAGTTGGCTAAAGAGGTATGGGATCATCTGGCTAGATTGTATACGCAGTCTAATTTCGCCAAACAGTATCAATTGGAATCAGATATTCGCGCACTTCAACAGAATGATATGAGTATTCAAGAGTTTTATTCTGCCATCACTAATCTCTGGGATCAGTTGAGTCTGCAGAGCTGCGAGCATTTGAACCGTATATTTCTCGTAGAGAAGCACAACGTCTAGTACAATTTTTGATGCCCCTTCAGAATGATTTCGAGGGATTGCGTGGGACAACACTACATCGTTCTCCTCTTCCATCTGTTGATTCAGTGGTTAATGAACTGTTAGCAGAGGAGATTTGGCTTAAGTCTAAAGTAGATAAGGTGTCTGTCACAAATACGACTCCATCCGTTTTTGCTGCTCCTCAACATTCTCCACCTAGAAACCAAAACAGATCAGCTCCTAAGGTCTCTCCGGATGAATGTGCTTTCTGCAAGGGGAAAGGTCATTGGAAGGCTCAGTGTCTGAAATTGCTGAGTAAAGGCAAGCAACAGCAGCAACAATGACCACCGCAACAACAACGCCCGCCGCAGACTGCTCCATGGTCGTATCGCCCACCTCAGTCCAACAATGCAGTTGCTGCCCCGTCTTTGGATCCATATATGTTTGAGCGGTTTCAGCAGTTCCTTACTTCACAGTCTCATGCCATGTCAGCCTCCTCTCCTAAAGGTTTGTCTTTGTCTGCTAATTCAGGTAAATCGCCTCCTTTATGGATCTTAGATTCAGGCGCTTCTCATCATATGTCTCCTGATATTGATTCTTTTACGTCTGTTACTTCTGCTCCCTTTTTGTCTGTCATGACCGCCGATGGTACTCCAATGCCATTGGTAGGAACTGGCTCTGTTAACACATCTCGTGTATCTCTATCAGATGTATACCATATTCCTAGTCTAACCTTAAATCTTGCATCTATTGGTCAATTATGTGATTCTGGTCCCTCAGTTTTTTTTACTTCTACCAATTGTTGTGTTCAAGACCCGCAATCTCAGAAGGTGATTGGGACAGGCCGTAGGGAAGGGGGACTCTATGTTTTGGATGAGCTCCAAATATCAGATATTGCTGCTTCTAGTGTGGATTTGTCGTCTTTTCGTTTGAGTTGTTCGTCTTCTGATTTTATCTTTGGCATTCTCGTTTGGGTCATGTTTCTGCGTCTCGTTTAAAGTTTTTGTTGTCTACAGGAGTTTTAGGTTATTTATCCCGTCATGATATTTCTGATTGTCGTGGTTGTAAACTGGCTAAATTTTCAGCCTTGCCAAATTTTCAAACTAATGTTCAGTCACTACATCAAGTACTGAAAACCCATCTACTCTAAGTCCGGATCTCCACGCTAATCTTGAATCTCTCATCCTCTTCGTGACCGTGATCATGTCCCACATGTTTTCATGCACACATAAAACCACAACAACAGCCGGATAACTTCGGTGAGAATATAATCTCAGTATAAAAAACGTACACATACAATCATATAAACAGATATAAAAGCATGAAACAGATATCAAAAACATGTATCAAATCTGAACGCCATGAATTGATATAAAACTTTAAATCAAACTCTGACTCCTCATCTCAGAATCGACTCATCTCTAATCTAGGGATCCCGGTTCCTGGACATTGACACAAGATACCGAATCTCAGCGATAGAAGCTGATCCGCTCCTAAGCAAACATCGATATAAACCAACATCCAGTGTCTTGGCACATCCGCCAAAGACTTGGCACCTCCGCCAATGACTAGGCACATCCGCCCATGACTCGACACATGCTTTGCTATAAATCAATAGACTAAGCATATCAATCTCATTAATTACAAACATCAATGCAATAAAATAAAGTATGTGATTTTGGGAAACTCAAGTCAAATCAAACTCGAGTCGTATCCTCACGATTCGACATTGATTTCTGGCTCTGTTCTGTCTTTGAAATCTTCAATACCAATCTGGAATAACATATTCGAGGAATACCATATCAACATATACCCCAAACAATACCCGATATAATTTAAAATTCAATCTAATTATGTTTCGACGGCATAACATCGCAATCTTGAAATACCGGTAATACAAACTCAGTATATACCAATCTCAATAACTCATAATCAATCAAGAAACACAATCTGATACCAAATCTGTATAATCTCAATCAAATCGAATCTGAAAATGATAACGAATTCATACGGTATCCGTTCTTCGATCCGGTTTCGATTATACGATGACAACCATCTCATGAACAACTAATAACAATCATATCAAGATTTCCTCCATATCATATTTTCAAATCATATCAAAAAGTAATAAAACTTACGTCCTGTCAAAGTCTTTGACGAGAGGAGCACGATATCAAACTCGGATTGAAAATCGGACGGACGGATCTTGCGTAAATCACAAATCTATGATCCAAGGAATTTGGGAATTTCTCTGTACCTTCGGTTCTTGTTTCTGAAGAAAGAAAAGATAACTTACATATATATCTTGCATGGCCTAGCAACGTGGCTCATTCTTCTTTCATCTCAGTCAGGCGCTCGGGCGGTCAAAAACTACCGCTCGGGCGCGGAATGTTCTGTTCGAGACAACTCTTGTTGAGCACTGGCGCTCGGGCGGTCATTTTCTACCGCTCGGGCGCCAGACTTTCTGTCCGATTACTCATCTTGTTATACACTGGCGCTCGGACGGTCATTTTCTACCGCTCGGGCGCCAGACGTTCTGTCCGAGTCCTAACCTTATGGTGCATTGGCGCTCGGCTTCTCCCTTCACATCTTACCTTAGCTCCTGAAATCTCAATTCTGTCAATTAATTAATGTCTGATTACAGTGATTAAATCTCGGGCATTACATTTCTCCCCCTCTAAGATACGATTTCGTCCCCAAAATCACAAGCAATCAAATCATGTCAGAAAGAAATGTATAACAGAGGCTAATCAGAAAACTCACATCAATGAAATAACTCGAGGAATCTCTGCCTCATATATGGCTAAGTCTCCCAGGTAGCTTCTTCGATGCCATGACGACTCCACTGAACTTTCACAAGTGGAATAATCTTCATCCTGAGCTGCTTTTATTTATGATCAAGAATCTGGATCGGCTTCTCGGAGTAACTCAGTGTCTCGTCAAGTTCGGCCTCGTCTGACTGAATAATATGAGATGCATCTGGAAGATACTTCCGTAACAGAGATACATGAAAGACATCATGTATTCCAGATAAAGAAGGCGGTAAGGTGAGTCGATAGGCACGGTCTCCCATCTTCTCGAGAATCTCATAAGGCCCAATGTATCGTGGAGACAACTTCCCTTTCTTGCCAAATCTGACAACACCTCTGAAAGGAGAAATCTTCAAGAATACTCTGTCTCCTGTCTCAAATACCAACGGTCTACGACGAACATTGGCATATTTGGCCTGTCGGTCTTGAGCTGTTCTCATTTTTTTCTGAATCAGCTTCACTTTCTCGGTCATATCTGGAATCATATCAGGCCCAATCTCAGGTACCTCAGAGATATCATCCCAATAAAGAGGGGATCTGCACTTCTTGCTGTACAACGCTTCAAATGGAGCCATCTCAATACTCGTCTGATAGCTATTGTTGTACGAAAACTCACAAAGTGGCAAAGATTCTTGCCAACTAGTGCCAAAATCTAGCACTACAGCTCTAAGCATATCCTCTAGTGTTTGGATAGTCCGCTCTGACTGTCCGTCGGTCTGAGGATGATATGCGGTACTCAGATGTAACTTCGTACCTAGAGCTTGCTGTAAACTATGCCAAAAGTGCGAAGTAAACCGAGGATCACGGTCTGATACAATCGACTTCGGCACTCCATGCAATCTGACCACTTCTCTGACATAAATCTCTGTCATCTGGTCATGTCTGTACGTCATCTTGTACGGAATAAAACATGCTGATTTGGTCAATCTGTCAATCACAACCCAAATCGCATCACAACCTCGGGAGGAACGTGGTAGCTTCGTCATAAAATCCATAGAAATGTGATCCCATTTCCATTCAAGAATAGACAAGCTGTGTAACAAACCTCTTGGTTTCTTTCTTTCTGCTTTCACATGTTGGCAATTCAGACATTTTGATACAAACTCTGCAATATCCGCTTTCATCTGTTTCCACCAAAACTGTCTTTTCAAATCATTATACATCTTTCTGCCACCAGGATGAATACTAAATCGACTACTGTGCGCTTCTGACAATATCTGTCGTTTCAAATCTGAAACATTCGGCACAACAAGACGATTATTCACATACAGTACACGATTACGTACCTGATATTCTGATCGATGTCCTGCTCTGACCATCGATATCGAATTCTGCACATTCTGATCAACTTTCTGAGCTTCTTTAATTCTCAAAATCAGCTCTGGTTTGACTTGAATAGCATAAAGTCTCAGCGGTTTACAATCTGTTTCAAATGCTAATCCAGACAAACATCAATCTTCAATCAAATTCGAAACACCCATCGTCGATAAGGATAAAGAACATACCTTTCGACTCAGTGCATCAGCTGTTGCATTGGATTTTCCTGGATTGTACTTGATCTCACAATCAAAATCTTTCAATAAGTCAAGCCATCTTCGTTGCCTCATATTCAATTCAGACTGTGAAATCAGATATTTCAGACTCTTGTGATCAGAATAAATCTCAAACTTCTCACCGTATAGGTATTGTCGCCAAATCTTTAATGCAAATACGATGGCAGCCAATTCAAGATCATGAATTGGGTAGCGAAACTCATGTGGCTTCAATTGTCTCGAATCATAGGCAATAACATGTCCTCGCTGCATCAAAACACAACCCAATCCTCTGTGAGAAGCATCACAATAAACAATAAAATCACCAGTACCTGATGGAATAGTCAAGATCGGAGAACTGGTCAATCTCTTCTTCAATCCGAGAAAGCTGGACTCACATTCTTCAGACCATACAAATGGTGCGTTCTTCTGAGTCAGCTGAGTGATAGGTTTAGCAATACTCGAAAAATCTTTAATAAATCGACGGTAATACCCTGCTAAACCCATAAAACTGCGTATCTCTGGTACAGATGTCGGTGTAGGCCAACTGATCACGGCCTCCACCTTGCTAGGATCAACAGATATACCATTTTTAGATATAATATGACCCAAAAATACAACCTGTCTCAGCCAGAATTCACATTTAGACAGCTTAGCATACAGTCTCTCTTTTCTCAGAATTCTCAACACTGTTCTCAAATGCTCAGCATTATCAATCATATTCTTCGAATAAATCAAGATATCATCGATAAATATAATCACAAAATCATCAAGATATTTTTGAAACACACGGTTCATCAGACCCATAAATACAGCTGGAGCATTTGTTAAACCAAACGGCATGACAATAAACTCATAATGGACATACCTGGTTATGAAAGTTGTCTTCGAAATATCAGGATCTCTGACTCTCAGCTGATGATATCCATATCTCAGATCGATCTTTGAATACACAGAAGAACCCTACAACTGATCAAATAAATCATCAATACGAGGCAAAGGGTATTTGTTCTTTACCGTAGCCTTGTTCAATTGCCTGTAGTCAATGCAGAGTCTCATTGAATCATCCTTCTTTCTCACAAATAGTTCTGGGGCATCCCAAGGAGAAACACTCGGTCTGATGTAACCCTTGGCCATTAAATCTTCCAACTGCTCTTTCAACTCTTTCAATCAATCGGTGCCATTCTATACAGAGCTCTAGAAATCGGAACTGTACCTGGTACCAATTCAATGCTGAAGTATATCTCTCGAATCGGAGGCAAACCCGGAATCTCATCTGGGAAGACATCAGCAAACTCACAGACCACTGGCAAATCAGCCAATGATGGGCTCGATTTCAGTACATCAACTGAATACACAAGGAATATCTCTGCTCCTTTCTGTAATAATCGAGTCATAGATAATGCAGATATCAAAGGAATTCTCGATCTAGAACCCTTACAGTAAAATTTCCATTCATCAGTCATCTCAGGTCTGAATCTCACAATCTTCTGGAAACAATCTACGGTAGCTCTGTACTTGGTCAGCATATCGATACCGTCTAACTCAATCTCATGCCCCACATAAAGAACAGTTAGCTACCACAACATCATCTGGTGCTTCCTGAGCCTGTTCTTTTGTCAAAGCAAATACTTTGACCTGCTGTCTCGGAGGCTGGCTCACAGTCTGGCTTCTTCCTGGCCTCTGCTGTGACTGAGGAGTAGTCGGTGGTGGCTGGAAAGAGTGAACAGTTGATGATCGTCTGTCAGTCTGAGCCACTGATCCAGTTGATTCTGCTTCTTGGGATCCTTGGGAACCTCTCTGTGGACAAACTCTAGCAAAATGTCCCTGTTGTCTGCAAATACAGCAACTACCAAGTACTCCTTGGCATTGCTCTGTGGGATGTCTCTTCCACACGTCCTGCAAAAGACCCCTGTACTACTCTGGCTCTGTCGAGAACCACCAGAGATAGATGAACTACTCCCTGACTTCTTGAACTGATTTCCTCGGGCTTTCAAGAAATCTTTCTTCCCACCACTGCTACTACCACTCTCAAATCTGGGAGGGGGTTGCTGAAACTGAGTAGAAGGTGGTTCATGTGGTCTCGGTGCTGGAGGAACATACTAAGCTCCTTTCTGTCTCATCAGACCTGCTTCAGCTCCTTTAGCTCTGTTCAAAGCATCAGCAAAGTTATTCGGTCTCCCTGTGTTAACCAATGTAAAGATATCAGGATTCAGCCCATTGATAAACTGATCAGCAACAGCTTCATCATTTTCAGCAACATTGGGAGCAAAACGCAACAAGGTAGAAAACTTGGCCACACACTCTTCAATGTTCAATTGACCCTGTCTCAAATTAGCAAACTCTGCCCCTTTTTCTTTCTTGTATGACACTGTGAAAAATCTTTGATAGAATTTAGTCTTAAAGATTTTCCAAGTAATCACTGTACCTCGGTGCTCCAAAGCCCTCTTGGTCGTGAGCCACCAGTTCTTTGCAACGTCATGCAATTGGTGCCCAATCAGTCTAACTCTGCGCTCATCTGTGTAATCCAATGAATCAAACAACATCTCTATGTCATCGAGCCAACTCTCACACTCAACAAAATTCTTTGTGCCCTTCAGAGACGGCGGTTTGAACGACTGAAACCTCTTCAGTAACGTTTCCATCGGTGTTGCTGTAACATCCATCGGATTGGCTGAGGTACTGCCCTTTTCTGGGATTCTTCGAGGAGGCATATCTGATTATCAAAAGGGTTAGCAATCAAATCTGACAAATGTCTCAGTCCCCTTCTGATCATCTTACCTCTAATCAAGAATCGATTCTGATTCATTCTCAATAGCACATGTTTCCAATCAAATTAGATAATCAGGTAAACATGCATTTCAAAGCAGTAAACATGCTAGCACATAAAGGCAGGAAAGAAAACTCAATCTACCCCGCCCACTAGTTTCTATCTCAGTCTAAGGAACCTACTGCTCTGATACCACCTGCTGTGGGGACCCGAACCTAATTCATCTTCTTCATCATTACTAGGATCATTTAATTAATCTGGGTCTAAATTTTTTTTTAAAATACATAATTGCGGAACATAATGAAATCAGTATGATATAAATATCAACAGTAAAGTACAAGTCCTGTACAAAGTACATTTATTTCAAACTAATGTTCAGTCACTACATCAAGTACTGAAAACCCATCTACTCTAAGTCCAGATCTCCACGCTAATCTTGAATCTCTCATCCTCTTCGTGACCCTGATCATGTCCCACCTGTTATCATGCACACATACAACCACAACAACAGCCGGATAACTCCAGTGAGAATATAATCCCAGTATAAACAACGTACACATGCAATCATATAAACAGATATAAAAGCATGAAATAGATATGAATAACATGAAAGGGGATCGGTTACGGTGACCGGAAGCGCAACGAAAGTTAAAATTTTTGATTTTTCATCAAGAAATTTTGGCCACCTCTTGTTTTGTGTAGCAAATACAATAAAACACCAAATATCATACATAGGATGTTGAGAAAATCGTTACCTATCAACCTCTTGAGGTTGATGATGGCTCCAACTTTGTTGTCAAACAACAAAGCTCTTGAATGGGATGGCAATCTACAAGCTCTCCTCCTATCCTTCAAGAATTAGGCCCACCACCAATTTTGTAGATCCACATCACACTTGCACTAGAAAATGTAAGGCTTTTTCAAAGAGAAGTGACTTGTTTCTCCAACAATTGAAGAACACAAAAATGAGAGAAAATTTGAGTGAGTTGTCCTTCAAATTTTCGGCCAACACCCATGTGGAATGAGGGATGATGAGTTGTCTTGGTAGTGCAAAAAGTTGATCCAAAAAAGTTGCATGCCATGCAATATTTTAATCAAAAGTATTCTCCAACCTTTCATCTCCCAAGCATGCATATCAAGTGGGCTTGTAACAATTACAAGGCCTATGGACTTTTATTTAAATGTCCCAAACATATTTGAGCTCATTTATAGTTTACTTGATTTTACTCAAGCTCACTAGTTAAATAATTATTTCCAATTGGGCTCTACAAGGCCCAATGTTATTTAATTAATTCAACACTTGAATTAATTTAATTATTTGGACTCTACTAGACCCACTAGTGTTTAATTAATTCAACACTTGAATTAATTTAATTTAGTCCATAATAATGTTTATGAAAATCACAATTTTCAAATACATTATTCACTTGGCCTACTTTTAATTTAGGAACACATTCATAAATTAAAAGTTACATTTCTCTCATAGAAGTCATACTTCTATTTTTCCTTACGCTTATAAACTCATTTATAAGCCGTTCAACACTTTGAACTATTTTACTTCTCAACGGGAACTAGAAAGCTAGTACTTGTGTGGCCCTCAATGGTTCATTGATACAACTAGCCGTGAGTTCACATCTCCATGTTATTCGGACTAAACATGTCCTTATATGAGCATACCCAAATTGCTCCATTCTTATTTATCAGCTCCTTGATAATAAGAACGTCAGAACCCAAGTCTGATAGTACCCAACCAATCATGTTAAACGCCTAACAGTATTGCTTACATGATTCCCTAGGTATCAAATGATAGTGCCTGCAAGAACCATTCAATTATGGTTAGCGTACAGTACGGTCCCTTCAACTCATATATCCCGACCGATTCGACAACCATTGGTTTATCGAGAGTTGTCAATGAATCGATACTATGTGTCATGTTGTAGTTGCATCGATGGTGTAATCTATGAAACCCCTTTCATAATTACCACCATACTCTGATCAGAGATTTCATACTACATACACATAGGATATCCATACCCGAAGGTAAGCGGTGAATCCCCGACTACAATGCATCGACTCCTATATGTTTCGACAAAACACCCAATCTTGCCACCTGATGACCCCTAAAGAGTCGGTAAACAAGTCAAAGTGTAATTCTAGCACATAGAGTCTCAATGTTGTCCCGAGTCATAAGGACTAATGGTGTAAAACCATAAACTAGGACGTTTCCACTCGATAAGTGAGAACCACTTGGAAAGTCTTTTATGGAGGGTTGTTCAGTGCACTCTACCAGGAGCACCTATCTGCATGCTCGGACATCACAATGTCCCCTACCAATGAAACATGGTACTCATATCGCAGATACTAGTCTCGAACTCTAGCGGCCTATAACCTTCTTAGCGGCGGCTGAATCGACTAGGAACTGTTTAAAATATACAGTATTCCAAATATGAGTTTCATGATACTCATCATATGAGCATCTCATATTCTTTCTACTATTTGTATATTCAAGGTCTTTATCTATGCAACTAGCATGGGTATACAGATAAAGATTTGCCAAAACAATAATTTCAAATATTATTAAAATAAAGATTGCTTATACATAGAGTTTCATCGTGAACACTCGGCCAACACTTAGCTCGACCGGCACCTACTCTAACAATCTCCCACTTGCACTAGAGCCAACTACCCATATGCTTCAAACCTATTGATTCGCGATGCATCTCGAATAATGGTCCAGGTAAAGGCTTAGCTAGTGGATCGGCAACATTATCTGCGGAGCCGACTATGTCAATCGACACTTCTCCTCTTTCCACAATCTCTCGGAGGATGTGGTACTTTCTCAATACGTGTTTGGACTTCTGATGAGACCTCGGCTCCTTTGCTTGAGCTAAAGCTCCCGTGTTGTCACACAACACCGGGAGAGGAGCAACTCCATTAGGAATGACGTCCAACTCTTAGACGAAATTCCTTATCCAAACAGCCTCCCTTGCTGCATCTAATGCAGCAATGTATTCGGCCTCTGTGCTGGAATCCGTAGTATTGTCTTGCTTGGAACTCTTCCAAGAGACAGCAGCACCATTGAGCATGAATACAAACCCAGAGGTTGACTTCGAGTCATCGATATCGCTTTGGAAGCTAAAGTCGGTATAGCCTTCCAATTTCAGTTCTCCACCCCATAGACCAAGAACAATTTATTGGTCCTTCTCAACTACTTGAGGATGTCTTTCACAGCTTTCTAGTGTGGAAGACCAGGGTTCGATTGATATCTACTCACTACACTTAGTGCGAAAGCCACGTCAGGACGTGTAGATATCATCCCATACATGATGCTACCAATCGCAGATGCATAAGGAATGCTTGTCATCGCCGCTATCTCTGCATCAGTCTTGGGAGACATAGACTTGGATAGGGACACGCCATGGCACATTGGTAGATGTCCTCTCTTGGACTCATCCATCGAGAACCGCTTCACGATGGTATCAATGTATGTGGATTGGGTGAGACTAAGCAATCTTCTTGATCTATCTATATATATCTGTATTCCCATTACAAAAGATGCTTCACCCAAGTCCTGTATCGAGAACTTATTTGCTAATCATATCTTAGTTGATTGCAACATTCCTACATCATTCCCAATGATTAGAATGTCATCAACATAAAACACCAGAATGTCACAACACTCCCACTGACCTTCTTATACACACAGGGTTCCTCAAGATTCTTAGCAAAACCAAACTCTTTGATTGTACTGTCGAATCTGAGGTTCCAACTCCTAGATGCCTTCTTTAGACCATAAATAGATCTTTGAAGTTTGCATACCATATGCTCACTTCCGATAGATGTAAACCCTCCAGGTTTGAGACATGTAAATCTCTTCCTTAATATCCCCATTAAGAAAGGTTGTCTTGACATCCATCTGCCATATCTCATAGTCATACCATTCAGCTATGGCTAGCAAAATCCTTATGGACTTGAACATTGCAACTGGAGAAAAGGTTTCCTCAAAGTCAACTCCTTGTCTTTGAGTATATCTTTTTGCCACCAATCGCGCTTTGAAGGTCAATACCTTCCCATCCGTCCCAAGTTTCCTCTTGTAAATCCATTTACACCCTATGGGAAAAATTCCCTCAGGTGGATCCACGAGATTCCACACTTGGTTCGAATGCATGGAATTCATCTCAGATTCCATTGCTTCAAGCCACTTGGATGAATCGGCATCAGATAACGCTTCCTTGAAGGTACTTGGATCACATCCATGGTTAGGCTCATCATGGCCCTCTTCAAGAAGCAGACCATACCTCATAGGTGGTCTCGAGACTCTCTCGGATCTTCTAGGAGCTTGTATCTCCTCTCTTGGCTCTTCGGGTGTGGGTTTTATAACTGTGGGTGTCTCTCGAACCTTTTCGAGTTCTATCATCTCCCCTTTTCTATCCAATAGAAATTCCTTTTCAAGGATGCATACCTAGAAACAAACACCTTTGTTTTTTTGGGATGATAGAAGTAGTATCCAATCGAATTCTTTGGATATCCCACAAAGTAACATAAAATGGATCGACTATCCAATTTATCTCCCACTACCTGCTTCACATAAGCAGGGCACCCCCATATTCTAAGACAAGAATATTTGGGTGGCTTACCCATCCATATCTTATATGGTATCTGCCTTTGAATGGACATTTAATGGAATATCTTTCAATTTTAAGTTATAGAGATCGTTTTCAAGTTCACCAGTACCAATCAAACATTCATTCATGTAAATGTTGCAAACACCTTTGCAAAATAAACAAGAATATCCATTTTTATCAGCATAGAAATGAAACAATGTTTTTCACAAAATTAGGTACAAACAAAACATCTCATAAAATTAACTTAAAACTATTGTTCAACAATAAGTAAACATCTTCAACAGCCTTGGCAGCAACTCTTGCTCCACTGCCCATCCTTAAGAAGGTCACACCTTCCCTAAGCTTTCTACTTCTTCCCATCGCCTGCAAATCATTACAGAGATGTGAGCCACATCCGGTATCCAATACCCAAGAAGTAGAGTTAATTGAAATGTTTACTTCGATATAGAACATACCGTTTCCAGAACTCTTCTGGGCCAGATATTCCTTGCAATTTCACCTCCAATGTCCAGACTTCTTGCAGTGATGACAAATATCACTAGTCTTGTCAGCCTTAACTGGTGTGGCTGCCACAACGGGATTCGGAGATTGCCTCAACAAGGGCACGTTCTTCTTGGGACGTTTGAAAGAACGCTTCTTTCCCTTCCCATGTGGATCAATCTTCGTACCAGATGAAGAACCCACATAAAGAACCAACTTCTCTTTCTTGATGGTTGATTCAAACGTAACAAGCATATTCACCAAATCCTCAAGGGTCGGCTCCATCTTGTTCATGTTGAAGTTCACCACAAAAGGATCAAATGAGCTAGGCAATGATAACAGCAACACGTCGGTGGTCAACTCCGAAGGCAAGATCAGATCCATGCCAACGAGCTTGTCCACGAGCCCAATCAACTTCAGGCCATGCTCATGGACCAAGGCCCCATCTCGCATGCGCAAAGTGATCAGCTCCTTGACGGTAGCATGCCTAAGAGGCCGTGTTTGCTCACCAAAGAGCTCCTTGAGACGCAAATGAATGTCACCAGCACTCTTTGCATCCTCAAAACGCCTCTGCAGCTCATCATTCATAGAAGTCAGCATATAACACCTGGCTATCAAGTCATGGTCACACCATTCCTTGTAAGTCTGCAATTCCTCAGGAGTGCAGTCAGTCGGAGCCTCAACAGGGGGCGACTCAGTCAGTGTATATGCTATCCTTTCCGAATTCAAGACGATTTTCAGGTTTCTTAGCCAAGTGAGGTAATTAGGTCCAGTTAATATGTGTTTGTCGAGTATTACGGATATCGGATTGCGAATCGAAGACATTGTCAATTTGTACTGAAAAGTAAAAAACAGATAAATGTTGATGACTATTTTAAAATATTTAGTAAGATGTGAAGTTTGGACTTTTACTTCATAAATATTTGCTCCCACTGTTTTGACATCTTTCACTATCCTCTAGTGAAAACGGGAAACTCCTTTCCTCAGTAGGTACGTAAGGTCCAATTAGCGAATTATGATCCCGAATAATATCAGCCAATCACAATTCCTAAAAGGTAGTTTCCAATTGCATCACAATGCAACCCTCTACGTAAACTTTTGTCTCACGTTTGATTAGGACCCAATAATATGACGTCGTTCATCTTCACGTGTCAAGCCTTACCCATCGATGTTGAACCTTGATGGACGGTCGCCATGAGTTCCCCAATAATATGAGCCGAAATCATGGGAGTTCCACGTAGTTCACATCACCATGTCAATGGATGTCACAGCTTTCCGGCACCCAGGGCCCACCCAATAATATGAGCCGAGCCCCGAGTACGGGTAGCGTTCATCACGCACCCATTGTCGATGGAAGACATGGAAATTATAAACAAATTTATAATTCCCCTTTTCAGGCTTGATATTAATTTTGAATCTTATTCAAAATGAGGGTTTTTAATTTTGAAAGATCTCATCATTAATTTTACTTAAAAGCTCGCCATGTTTGATCGTATGTTTGCCGGATTCATGCAACTTTGTTATTATCATAATAATAACGCACATACTCATTATTTATAACATATCATGCATATATTATAAACAGTAAACAAAACAAGGATGATCAATGGCCCCAATACTAATGGTCCGTGTGAGCTAAACACGGGCCTAGGTCCAATCCTAGGGTAATGCAAGGGATGCAAATGCAACTATTACATTAGCTTCCAATATTTACATGTCTTCGATCTTCATAATCATCATGGCCACCATCTTCCAATCTTGATCATCCACTATACTAATATTTACAAATAAATATCCATGGCAAATAGGGATACATCTCATGGGGGTGGGAACGGGCCATAAACCAAGCCCACTTTATAAATTGATAATTATTACAATCATTCAACACAAAATATCCTAGCATACACCTAGCAAATAGGGCTTGGGCTTTTGATCATCCTTCATGCATAATATCACATATCATACACCATCAATTAATTATCACAATAATTAATTGATCCAATATTATATATCTTGATCCAATCAATAACCGCCACGATTATAGACTAAATTAACAAAGTATACAAACACCTTTGTCTACTTTCAAATTAATTTATTTATAACTGAATTTCTTGTAAATCACCATTTACTATAAATATTTAAAGTCCAACTTAAAATATTTATTTCATGAGAAAATATTTGCAACTTTTGTAATTTTAAACTTAAGGGCCCAAAAACTCATTTTTCACCAAAAACATTTTGGCCCATTTAAAATTCACAAATATGTTAACCATCTAATGGCCCAACAACATCAAGGCCCGTGACACTTTGATTATCCAAAACACTTTTAGAAACCCTAGTCGTCATCGCCGTCGCCGGAGCTCCGTCACCGGATTCCGGCCAACTCACCAAAAATTTTTTTTTTTATTAAAAACATGGGGCTGTTCGGGGCTGCCCTAGCTGCCCGTTTCGGGCAGCTTCTTGCTGCCCAAAATTCCCCGAAACAGGCCTTGATTCGATGCAAAATATTAGTCTCATGCGGTTAGAAATCAATCTCAATATAATATCTTGTAATTGTTACACAAAATCGTAACCATAGCTCGGATACCACTTGAAAGGAGATCGGTTACGGTGACCGGAAGCGCAACGGAAGTTAAAATTTTTGATTTTTCATCAAGAAATTTCGGCCACCTCTTGTTTTGTGTAGCAAATACAATAAAACACCAAATATCATACATAGGGTGTTGAGAAAATCGTTACCTATCAACCTCTTGAGGTTGATGATGGCTCCAACTTTGTTGTCAAACAACAAAGCTCTTGAATGGGATGGCAATCTACAAGCTCTCCTCCTATCCTTCAAGAATTAGGCCCACCACCAACTTTGTAGATCCACCTCACACTTGCACTAGAAAATGTAAGCCTTTTTCAAAGAGAAGTGACTTGTTTCTCCAACAATTGAAGAACACAAAAATGAGAGAAAATTTGAGTGAGTTGCCCTTCAAATTTTCGGCCAACACCCATGTGGAATGAGGGAGGATGAGTTGTCTTGGTAGTGCAAAAAGTTGATCCAAAAAAGTTGCATGCCATGCAATATTTTAATCAAAAGTATTCTCCAACCTTTCATCTCCCAAGCATGCATATCAAGTGGGCTTGTAACAATTACAAGGCCTATGGACTTTTATTTAAATGTCCCAAACATATTTGAGCTCATTTATAGTTTACTTGATTTTACTCAAGCTCACTAGTTAAATAATTATTTCCAATTGGGCTCTACAAGGCCCAATGTTATTTAATTAATTCAACACTTGAATTAATTTAATTATTTGGACTCTACTAGACCCACTAGTGTTTAATTAATTCAACACTTGAATTAATTTAATTTAGTCCATAATAATGTTTATGAAAATCACAATTTTCAAATACATTATTCACTTGGCCTACTTTTAATTTAGGAACACATTCATAAATTAAAAGTTACATTTCTCTCATAGAAGTCATACTTCTATTTTTCCTTACGCTTATAAACTCATTTATAAGCCGTTCAACACTTTGAACTATTTTACTTCTCAACGGGAACTAGAAAGCTAGTACTTGTGTGGCCCTCAATGGTTCATTGATACAACTAGCCGTGAGTTCACATCTCCATGTTATTCGGACTAAACATGTCCTTATATGAGCATACCCAAATTGCTCCATTCTTATTTATCAACTCCTTGATAATAAGAACGTCAGAACCCAAGTCTGATAGTACCCAACCAATCATGTTAAACGCCTAACAGTATTGCTTACATGATTCCCTAGGTATCAAATGATAGTGCCTGCAAGAACCATTCAATTATGGTTAGCGTACAGTACGGTCCCTTCAACTCATATATCCCGACCGATTCGACAACCATTGGTTTATCGAGAGTTGTCAATGAATCGATACTATGTGTCATGTTGTAGTTGCATCGATGGTGTAATCTATGAAACCCCTTTCATAATTACCACCATACTCTGATCAGAGATTTCATACTACATACACATAGGATATCCATACCCGAAGGTAAGCGGTGAATCCCCGACTACAATGCATCGACTCCTATATGTTTCGACAAAACACCCAATCTTGCCACCTGATGACCCCTAAAGAGTCGGTAAACAAGTCAAAGTGTAATTCTAGCACATAGAGTCTCAATGTTGTCCCGAGTCATAAGGACTAATGGTGTAAAACCATAAACTAGGACGTTTCCACTCGATAAGTGAGAACCACTTGGAAAGTCTTTTATGGAGGGTTGTTCAGTGCACTCTACCAGGAGCACCTATCTGCATGCTCGGACATCACAATGTCCCCTACCAATGAAACATGGTACTCATATCGCAGATACTAGTCTCGAACTCTAGCGGCCTATAACCTTCTTAGCGGCGGCTGAATCGACTAGGAACTGTTTAAAATATACAGTATTCCAAATATGAGTTTCATGATACTCATCATATGAGCATCTCATATTCTTTCTACTATTTGTATATTCAAGGTCTTTATCTATGCAACTAGCATGGGTATACAGATAAAGATTTGCCAAAACAATAATTTCAAATATTATTAAAATAAAGATTGCTTATACATAGAGTTTCATCGTGAACACTCGGCCAACACTTAGCTCGACCGGCACCTACTCTAACAATCTCCCACTTGCACTAGAGCCAACTACCCATATGCTTCAAACCTATTGATTCGCGATGCATCTCGAATAATGGTCCAGGTAAAGGCTTAGCTAGTGGATCGGCAACATTATCTGCGGAGCCGACTATGTCAATCGACACTTCTCCTCTTTCCACAATCTCTCGGAGGATGTGGTACTTTCTCAATACGTGTTTGGACTTCTGATGAGACCTCGGCTCCTTTGCTTGAGCTAAAGCTCCCGTGTTGTCACACAACACCGGGAGAGGAGCAACTCCATTAGGAATGACGTCCAACTCTTAGACGAAATTCCTTATCCAAACAGCCTCCCTTGCTGCATCTAATGCAGCAATGTATTCGGCCTCTGTGCTGGAATCCGTAGTATTGTCTTGCTTGGAACTCTTCCAAGAGACAGCAGCACCATTGAGCATGAATACAAACCCAGAGGTTGACTTCGAGTCATCGATATCGCTTTGGAAGCTAAAGTCGGTATAGCCTTCCAATTTCAGTTCTCCACCCCATAGACCAAGAACAATTTATTGGTCCTTCTCAACTACTTGAGGATGTCTTTCACAGCTTTCTAGTGTGGAAGACCAGGGTTCGATTGATATCTACTCACTACACTTAGTGCGAAAGCCACGTCAGGACGTGTAGATATCATCCCATACATGATGCTACCAATCGCAGATGCATAAGGAATGCTTGTCATCGCCGCTATCTCTGCATCAGTCTTGGGAGACATAGACTTGGATAGGGACACGCCATGGCACATTGGTAGATGTCCTCTCTTGGACTCATCCATCGAGAACCGCTTCACGATGGTATCAATGTATGTGGATTGGGTGAGACTAAGCAATCTTCTTGATCTATCTATATATATCTGTATTCCCATTACAAAAGATGCTTCACCCAAGTCCTGTATCGAGAACTTATTTGCTAATCATATCTTAGTTGATTGCAACATTCCTACATCATTCCCAATGATTAGAATGTCATCAACATAAAACACCAGAATGTCACAACACTCCCACTGACCTTCTTATACACACAGGGTTCCTCAAGATTCTTAGCAAAACCAAACTCTTTGATTGTACTGTCGAATCTGAGGTTCCAACTCCTAGATGCCTTCTTTAGACCATAAATAGATCTTTGAAGTTTGCATACCATATGCTCACTTCCGATAGATGTAAACCCTCCAGGTTTGAGACATGTAAATCTCTTCCTTAATATCCCCATTAAGAAAGGTTGTCTTGACATCCATCTGCCATATCTCATAGTCATACCATTCAGCTATGGCTAGCAAAATCCTTATGGACTTGAACATTGCAACTGGAGAAAAGGTTTCCTCAAAGTCAACTCCTTGTCTTTGAGTATATCTTTTTGCCACCAATCGCGCTTTGAAGGTCAATACCTTCCCATCCGTCCCAAGTTTCCTCTTGTAAATCCATTTACACCCTATGGGAAAAATTCCCTCAGGTGGATCCACGAGATTCCACACTTGGTTCGAATGCATGGAATTCATCTCAGATTCCATTGCTTCAAGCCACTTGGATGAATCGGCATCAGATAACGCTTCCTTGAAGGTACTTGGATCACATCCATGGTTAGGCTCATCATGGCCCTCTTCAAGAAGCAGACCATACCTCATAGGTGGTCTCGAGACTCTCTCGGATCTTCTAGGAGCTTGTATCTCCTCTCTTGGCTCTTCGGGTGTGGGTTTTATAACTGTGGGTGTCTCTCGAACCTTTTCGAGTTCTATCATCTCCCCTTTTCTATCCAATAGAAATTCCTTTTCAAGGATGCATACCTAGAAACAAACACCTTTGTTTTTTTGGGATGATAGAAGTAGTATCCAATCGAATTCTTTGGATATCCCACAAAGTAACATAAAATGGATCGACTATCCAATTTATCTCCCACTACCTGCTTCACATAAGCAGGGCACCCCCATATTCTAAGACAAGAATATTTGGGTGGCTTACCCATCCATATCTTATATGGTATCTGCCTTTGAATGGACATTTAATGGAATATCTTTCAATTTTAAGTTATAGAGATCGTTTTCAAGTTCACCAGTACCAATCAAACATTCATTCATGTAAATGTTGCAAACACCTTTGCAAAATAAACAAGAATATCCATTTTTATCAGCATAGAAATGAAACAATGTTTTTCACAAAATTAGGTACAAACAAAACATCTCATAAAATTAACTTAAAACTATTGTTCAACAATAAGTAAACATCTTCAACAGCCTTGGCAGCAACTCTTGCTCCACTGCCCATCCTTAAGAAGGTCACACCTTCCCTAAGCTTTCTACTTCTTCCCATCGCCTGCAAATCATTACAGAGATGTGAGCCACATCCGGTATCCAATACCCAAGAAGTAGAGTTAATTGAAATGTTTACTTCGATATAGAACATACCGTTTCCAGAACTCTTCTGGGCCAGATATTCCTTGCAATTTCACCTCCAATGTCCAGACTTCTTGCAGTGATGACAAATATCACTAGTCTTGTCAGCCTTAACTGGTGTGGCTGCCACAACGGGATTCGGAGATTGCCTCAACAAGGGCACGTTCTTCTTGGGACGTTTGAAAGAACGCTTCTTTCCCTTCCCATGTGGATCAATCTTCGTACCAGATGAAGAACCCACATAAAGAACCAACTTCTCTTTCTTGATGGTTGATTCAAACGTAACAAGCATATTCACCAAATCCTCAAGGGTCGGCTCCATCTTGTTCATGTTGAAGTTCACCACAAAAGGATCAAATGAGCTAGGCAATGATAACAGCAACACGTCGGTGGTCAACTCCGAAGGCAAGATCAGATCCATGCCAACGAGCTTGTCCACGAGCCCAATCAACTTCAGGCCATGCTCATGGACCAAGGCCCCATCTCGCATGCGCAAAGTGATCAGCTCCTTGACGGTAGCATGCCTAAGAGGCCGTGTTTGCTCACCAAAGAGCTCCTTGAGACGCAAATGAATGTCACCAGCACTCTTTGCATCCTCAAAACGCCTCTGCAGCTCATCATTCATAGAAGTCAGCATATAACACCTGGCTATCAAGTCATGGTCACACCATTCCTTGTAAGTCTGCAATTCCTCAGGAGTGCAGTCAGTCGGAGCCTCAACAGGGGGCGACTCAGTCAGTGTATATGCTATCCTTTCCGAATTCAAGACGATTTTCAGGTTTCTTAGCCAAGTGAGGTAATTAGGTCCAGTTAATATGTGTTTGTCGAGTATTACGGATATCGGATTGCGAATCGAAGACATTGTCAATTTGTACTGAAAAGTAAAAAACAGATAAATGTTGATGACTATTTTAAAATATTTAGTAAGATGTGAAGTTTGGACTTTTACTTCATAAATATTTGCTCCCACTGTTTTGACATCTTTCACTATCCTCTAGTGAAAACGGGAAACTCCTTTCCTCAGTAGGTACGTAAGGTCCAATTAGCGAATTATGATCCCGAATAATATCAGCCAATCACAATTCCTAAAAGGTAGTTTCCAATTGCATCACAATGCAACCCTCTACGTAAACTTTTGTCTCACGTTTGATTAGGACCCAATAATATGACGTCGTTCATCTTCACGTGTCAAGCCTTACCCATCGATGTTGAACCTTGATGGACGGTCGCCATGAGTTCCCCAATAATATGAGCCGAAATCATGGGAGTTCCACGTAGTTCACATCACCATGTCAATGGATGTCACAGCTTTCCGGCACCCAGGGCCCACCCAATAATATGAGCCGAGCCCCGAGTACGGGTAGCGTTCATCACGCACCCATTGTCGATGGAAGACATGGAAATTATAAACAAATTTATAATTCCCCTTTTCAGGCTTGATATTAATTTTGAATCTTATTCAAAATGAGGGTTTTTAATTTTGAAAGATCTCATCATTAATTTTACTTAAAAGCTCGCCATGTTTGATCGTATGTTTGCCGGATTCATGCAACTTTGTTATTATCATAATAATAACGCACATACTCATTATTTATAACATATCATGCATATATTATAAACAGTAAACAAAACAAGGATGATCAATGGCCCCAATACTAATGGTCCGTGTGAGCTAAACACGGGCCTAGGTCCAATCCTAGGGTAATGCAAGGGATGCAAATGCAACTATTACATTAGCTTCCAATATTTACATGTCTTCGATCTTCATAATCATCATGGCCACCATCTTCCAATCTTGATCATCCACTATACTAATATTTACAAATAAATATCCATGGCAAATAGGGATACATCTCATGGGGGTGGGAACGGGCCATAAACCAAGCCCACTTTATAAATTGATAATTATTACAATCATTCAACACAAAATATCCTAGCATACACCTAGCAAATAGGGCTTGGGCTTTTGATCATCCTTCATGCATAATATCACATATCATACACCATCAATTAATTATCACAATAATTAATTGATCCAATATTATATATCTTGATCCAATCAATAACCGCCACGATTATAGACTAAATTAACAAAGTATACAAACACCTTTGTCTACTTTCAAATTAATTTATTTATAACTGAATTTCTTGTAAATCACCATTTACTATAAATATTTAAAGTCCAACTTAAAATATTTATTTCATGAGAAAATATTTGCAACTTTTGTAATTTTAAACTTAAGGGCCCAAAAACTCATTTTTCACCAAAAACATTTTGGCCCATTTAAAATTCACAAATATGTTAACCATCTAATGGCCCAACAACATCAAGGCCCGTGACACTTTGATTATCCAAAACACTTTTAGAAACCCTAGTCGTCATCGCCGTCGCCGGAGCTCCGTCACCGGATTCCGGCCAACTCACCAAAAATTTTTTTTATTATTAAAAACATGGGGCTGTTCGGGGCTGCCCTAGCTGCCCGTTTCGGGCAGCTTCTTGCTGCCCAAAATTCCCCGAAACAGGCCTTGATTCGATGCAAAATATTAGTCTCATGCGGTTAGAAATCAATCTCAATATAATATCTTGTAATTGTTACACAAAATCGTAACCATAGCTCGGATACCACTTGAAAGGAGATCGGTTACGGTGACCGGAAGCGCAACGGAAGTTAAAATTTTTGATTTTTCATCAAGAAATTTCGGCCACCTCTTGTTTTGTGTAGCAAATACAATAAAACACCAAATATCATACATAGGGTGTTGAGAAAATCGTTACCTATCAACCTCTTGAGGTTGATGATGGCTCCAACTTTGTTGTCAAACAACAAAGCTCTTGAATGGGATGGCAATCTACAAGCTCTCCTCCTATCCTTCAAGAATTAGGCCCACCACCAATTTTGTAGATCCACATCACACTTGCACTAGAAAATGTAAGGCTTTTTCAAAGAGAAGTGACTTGTTTCTCCAACAATTGAAGAACACAAAAATGAGAGAAAATTTGAGTGAGTTGCCCTTCAAATTTTCGGCCAACACCCATGTGGAATGAGGGAGGATGAGTTGTCTTGGTAGTGCAAAAAGTTGATCCAAAAAAGTTGCATGCCATGCAATATTTTAATCAAAAGTATTCTCCAACCTTTCATCTCCCAAGCATGCATATCAAGTGGGCTTGTAACAATTACAAGGCCTATGGAGTTTTATTTAAATGTCCCAAACATATTTGAGCCCATTTATAGTTTACTTGATTTTACTCAAGCTCATTAGTTAAATAATTATTTCTAATTGGGCTCTACAAGGCCCAATGTTATTTAATTAATTCAACACTTGAATTAATTTAATTATTTGGACTCTACTAGGCCCACTAGTGTTTAATTAATTCAACACTTGAATTAATTTAATTTAGTCCATAATAATGTTTATGAAAATCACAATTTTCAAATACATTATTCACTTGGCCTACTTTTAATTTAGGAACACATTCATAAATTAAAAGTTACATTTCTCTCATAGAAGTCATACTTCTATTTTTCCTTACGCTTATAAACTCATTTATAAGCCGTTCAACACTTTGAACTATTTTACTTCTCAACGGGAACTAGAAAGCTAGTACTTGTGTGGCCCTCAATGGTTCATTGATACAACTAGCCGTGGGTTCACATCTCCATGTTATTCGGACTAAACATGTCCTTATATGAGCATACCCAAATTGCTCCATTCTTATTTATCAACTCCTTGATAATAAGAACGTCAGAACCCAAGTCTGATAGTACCCAACCAATCATGTTAAACGCCTAACAGTATTGCTTACATGATTCCCTAGGTATCAAATGATAGTGCCTGCAAGAACCATTCAATTATGGTTAGCGTACAGTACGGTCCCTTCAACTCATATATCCCGACCGATTCGACAACCATTGGTTTATCGAGAGTTGTCAATGAATCGATACTATGTGTCATGTTGTAGTTGCATCGATGGTGTAATCTATGAAACCCCTTTCATAATTACCACCATACTCTGATCAGAGATTTCATACTACATACACATAGGATATCCATACCCGAAGGTAAGCGGTGAATCCCCGACTACAATGCATCGACTCCTATATGTTTCGACAAAACACCCAATCTTGCCACCTGATGACCCCTAAAGAGTCGGTAAACAAGTCAAAGTGTAATTCTAGCACATAGAGTCTCAATGTTGTCCCGAGTCATAAGGACTAATGGTGTAAAACCATAAACTAGGACGTTTCCACTCGATAAGTGAGAACCACTTGGAAAGTCTTTTATGGAGGGTTGTTCAGTGCACTCTACCAGGAGCACCTATCTGCATGCTCGGACATCACAATGTCCCCTACCAATGAAACATGGTACTCATATCGCAGATACTAGTCTCGAACTCTAGCGGCCTATAACCTTCTTAGCGGCGGCTGAATCGACTAGGAACTGTTTAAAATATACAGTATTCCAAATATGAGTTTCTTGATACTCATCATATGAGCATCTCATATTCTTTCTACTATTTGTATATTCAAGGGTTTTATCTATGCAACTAGCATAGGTATACAGATAAAGATTTGCCAAAACAATAATTTCAAATATTATTAAAATAAAGATTGCTTATACATAGAGTTTCATTGTGAACACTCGGCCAACACTTGGCTCGACCGGCACCTACTCTAACATAACATGTATCAAATCTGAACGACATGAATTGATATAAAACTGTAAATCAAACTCTGACTCCTCATCTCAGACTCGACTCATCTCTAATCTAAGGATCCCGGTTCTTGGATATTGACACAATATACCGAATCTCAGCAATAGAAGCTGATCCGCTCCTAAGCAAACATCGATATAAACCAACATCCAGTGTCTTGGCACATCCGCCAAAGACTTGGCACCTCCGCCAATGACTAGGCACATCCGCCCATGACTCGACACATACTTTGCTATAAATCAATAGACTACGCATATCAATATCATTAATTGCAAACATCAATCCAATAAAATAAAGTATGTGATTTTGGGAAAGTCAAGTCAAATCAAACTCGAGTAATATCCTCCCGGTTCGACATTGATTTTACATTTCGTTCGTTGGGTTCTGGCTCTATTCTGTCTTTGAAATCTTCAATACCAATTTGGAATAACATATTCGAGGAATACCATATCCACATATACCCCAAACAATACCCGATATAATTTAGAATTCAATCTAATTCTGTTTCGACGGCATAACATCGCAATCTTGAAATACCGATAATACAAACTCAGTATATACCAATCCCAATAACTCATAATCAATCAACAAACACAATCTGATACCAAATCTGTATAATCTCAATCAAATCGAATCTGAAAATGATAACGAATTCATACGGTATCCGTTCTTCGATCCGATTTCGATTATACGATGACAACCATCTCAGGAACAGCTAATAACAATCATATCAAGATTTCCTCCATATCATATTTTCAAATCATATCAAAAAGTAATAAAACTTACGTCCTGTCGAAGTCTTTGATGAGAGGAGCATGATATCAAACTCGGATTGAAAATCGGACGGACGGATCTTGCGTAAATCACAATCTATGATCCAAGGAATTTGGGAATTTCTCTGTACCTTCGGTTCTTGTTTCTGAAGAAAGAAAAGATAACTTACATCTATATCTTGCATGGCCTAGCAACGTGGCTGATTCTTCTTTCATCTCAGTCGGCGCTCGGGCGGTCAAAAACTACCGCTCGGGAGCGGAATGTTCTTTCCGAGACAACTCCTGTTGAGCACTGGCGCTCGGGACGGTCATTTTCTACCGCTCGGACGCCAGACGTTCTGTTCGAGTCCTAACCTTATGGTGCATTGGCGCTCGGCTTCTCCCTTCACATCTTACCTTAGCTCCTGAAATCTCAATTCTGTCAATTAATTAATGTCTGATTACAGTGATTAAATCTCGGGCATTACATAATCTGATACTTTGGTTCACGAGGCATCCACCTCTCATGCCCCTGCTCCTACGACCACCCAATTGTCAGATGAGATTGCGGAGGATCCTCCTCTGCGTCAGTCTTCTCGTACTCATAAGTCTACTAAACTCCCTAATTTTGAGTACTCTTCTTATTCTACTTCCTTTGCTTCTTTTGTTGCCTCTGTTCATCGTCTTTCTGAGCATTTGTCCTATAGAGAGGCAGTTCGTGATCCTCTTTGACAGGCTGCTATGGCTGAGGAACTTACTGCTCTACACCAGAATCATACATGGGATTTGGTTTCGCTGCCGTCCGGAAAACATACCATTGGTTCTCGTTGGGTCTACAAGATTAAAACCAAATCCGATGGATCTATTGAACGATACAAGGCCCGACTTGTTGCTAAAGGCTATTCCCAGGAGTATGGCATGGATTATGAAGAAACTTTTGCCCCTGTTGCAAAAATGACGACTGTTCGTACTCTGATTGCAGTTGCTTCTGTTTGTCAATGGAAAATATCTCAGATGGATGTCAAGAATGCCTTCTTGAATGGCGATATTCATGAGGAAGTTTATATGACGCCTCCTCCCGGTGTACCTCATCAACCTGGTAAAGTTTGCAAACTTCGCAAAGCTCTTAATGGTCTCAAACAAGCACCACGTGCCTGGTTTGAGAAGTTTTCCATAGTGATCACTTCGTTTATGACAACGGTTTCATGAACCGTTATCTATTAGCGTGTTTTTTTGGATAATCGACCGTTGTCGATTAGCGTGAGTTTAAAATAAAACACAACGGTATTTAGCGACGGTTTTCCTACAACCGTCGCTAATGTTAGCGACAGTTATAACTAAATCATCGCTAATTTCAAATTAGCGACGGTTTAATTTCAACCGTCGCTAACGTTAGCAACAGAATCAAGTAAAACCGTCGCTACTATTAGCGATGATTTAGCTATAACCGTCGCTACTATTAGCGACAGTTGTAGGAGAATCGTCGCTAATTTCAAAAATTCGATAGCGCCTAAAATTCCCTCCATTTTCTTCCACCACTTTCTATAAATACCTGTAAATTCGCTCCATTTTCTTCCACTTCACTTCACAACACTTAAAATTTTTATCTCTTACACGATTTTACCATTTCACAACACTTAAAATTTTTATCTCTTACACGATTTTACAACTTCAAAACAATTAAAATTTTTATCTCTTACACGATTTTACAACTTCAAAACAATTAAAATTTTTATCTCTTACACGATTTTATCACTTCACGACACTTAAATTTTTTTATCTCTTACACGATTGTACCAATTCACAACACAGATTTTTTAAATTATTAAATTTTTTTTATTTTACCTAAAATATTAGCGACGGAATTCATGTATAAACAGTCTCTAAGTAGCAACGGTTTTGCACATGAATGTCGTCGCTACATGTAGCGATGGTTATTCATAAACCGTCGCTAAGTTTAGCGACGATGTAACAAACAGTCGCTAATTAGCGACGGTTTATATATGCATTCCGTCGCAAATATCATTTGCGACGGTTTTGAACAACCGTCGCAAATTGTAGCTACGACAACGGTGAAAAACCGTTGTCTTTGAGCGAACCATTTAACAACTGTGGCTTTAACAACAGTTTTAAAACCGTTGTCGTATGGAATTTTTCTCTTAGTGAGCGTACAACGGCAGGTTGTATTCTATTATCCTTGTATGTTGATGACATGATAATTACTGGTGATGATTATAATGGTATTGAGTCTTTGAAGTCTGAGTTGGCACGTTGCTTCGCTATGAAAGATTTGGGTGTGATACGTTATTTTTTGGGAATTGAGGTTGCCTATTCTCCAAAAGGCTATCTCTTATCTCAATCAAAGTATATAGCTGATTTGTTTGAGCGTACTCGACTCCCTGACAACAAGATTGTTGATACTCCCCTTGAGACTAATGCTAGATACTCTCCGTCGGATTGCACTCCTTTGACAGATTCCAGTCTCTATCGTACCATTGTAGGCAGTTTGGTTTATCTTACTGTGACTCGCCCCGACATTGCGCATGATGTTCATGTGGTTATTCAGTTTGTCACTGCTCCTACTACAGTTCATTGGGCTGCCGTTCTTCGCATTCTCAGGTACCTTCGGGGCACCCAGTTTCATAGTGTCTTGTTCCCTTCTAAATCGTTTGGTTACGCCGGTTGCTTGCTGATATGGGTATTTCTCTTTGTCACCCTACTCCGTTACATTGTGATAATCAGAGTACTATTCATATTGCACACAATCCAGTTTTTCATGAGCGAACCAAACATATCGAGATTGATTGTCATGTCACTCGCCACCACCTACAGATCGGCACCATCACATTGCCATTCGTTTCTTCTCATCTACAAATTGCTGATATGTTTACAAAAGCACTCTCGGCTTTGCGCTTCCATTTCTTGTCTGACAAACTCTCAATGCTTATCGCTGCAGCATCGTGAGTTTGAGGGGGAATATTAGTTATATTATATTAGTAAATATTATATTTATTAGTGTCTAAGGATATTTTAGTCTATTTACTTTCATTGTAAACCTTAACTATATAAACTCTTTATGTTATTTCTACGGTTCAATAAGAAACCTTATTCTTCTTTTCTCTATATTATCAAAAAGAACTTCTTCGAAGGACGTCAAAACTTCTAGCAAGGCGAGGAGAAAAAATGTATACCATACATCAGAATATTGTTTTTCATATTATTAATAAATATTATTTATATTTTATTAATAATCATAATTTAATTGATTTATTTACTATTTTTATGAATCTATAATATAATCTTTAAAAACTTAAAGTTTCGTATATTTTATTAATAATTAATTAAATAAATATAATTTAAGATTTTTTTTAAAAAAATATTTTTCATTTTTGATATTTTGTTAATTAATTCTTTACTATTTTATATTCTTTATTTTATTTTATTTTTTTTAAAAAAAACCGAAGTCGGTCTGCTTACCAAAGGCGAAATTCACAACCAAAAAGTTCCCACATGACACACATTTATTTGTGAACTGTGAGAAATCACTGCTTCACTCACACACAGGGCGATGCTGCGATTCGGAGTGATAGAATTCCTCATCCAATCTGCTCAGGTGAGATGACGAATCACAATGTAGAGATTACCAATCAATCAGAATTATGTTCTCCATTCCAGTTTTGATCAAGCGTTTTTGCAAATTATTGGGGAAAAAAAGCTGCTGGAAGTCTCCACGATTGTGAAGTACTCTGCATTATCGCTATTCGTCGAGCGTTTTTATCCAGCTCTGTCCAGGTAAATTTTATTTATTTTTATGTTCGAGGCTCTCGTAGGTATTATTTTGTTGGAATACTGTGAAATCACGACTAGAAGTTGTAATTTAGAATATATCATATTTGATATAGTACTAATTATTAGAACTGGAAACGTATGAATAATCTTTGCGGTCTGAATGGTGGAAATATTATAATTATGTCAGAGATTATCGAGGTAAGAATCGGAAGTACCTCGGATGTGTTGGGTTTTCATGCTTTATGGTGATTTTAGTTAACTTCAAATTAATCACCTCCAAACCTGTGCTAGAACATATTTCATACAATGATTTTTGAATGCTGCATATCTTAGGAAATATCTTTATATGCTTTATTTTCCATCGTTCAAAGATTTGAAGATGACAAGGGCACCAAAAACTGGCTTCTGCGTCCGATTAGAGAAAGTAATTTGCAGCTATTTGCCCTTGTTTCAATATGGCTCTCAAGCAAAGTACGTGGTGTTTAATATTATTGCCTTAGCGACATCCATCTTTTGTTCAAATGTTATTATCAATATGCAGATACACGATATGACTCCCCTATCCGTCGAGGTGTTAAAGTCATTTGGGGACGACTTTATAAAGGAGCAGCATTACACGAAGAGGGATCTGTTGGATGCAGTAAGCTCTTTATCTCAGTAATTTAGATTCTGCTTCCTTTTCGTCTTAAGCATGCTGGTTGATGAAGAATCTGCAGGAGATGATCTTGATGCAGGTAATTTGATGAGATGGATATGCACCTTATAACATTGAACTTTCTGTCGTTTCTTGATTTCACTCTTTCATTTGTCTGAGCCGAAAAAGTCTCCTTTCAGGTACTGAAATTTGAGATCGGCACATCAAATATTGCCTTCATAATGGTAGACGAGCTTCTCAGTCAATTAAAGTAAGCTTCAACGACGTCATTCTATCATTTTCCCAAGTTTGAGTTTCTCTTCACTATTAATACCTTTTTTTGCTCTTCTTTCTATGAATTAGAGTTATTGCCCGAGTTGGGGAACATGTGAATTTTGAAGTTTGTATGGATGTTCTGGACCTGCTTTATGAAAAAGAAGCTACATCACTTCTCTACAACTCTCCCTGTTTTCTTGCTGCATCAATATTGGCATGTCTTTACATTTCTTCAGCTGCAGTCAGCCACATGTTCTGTTACCTTTTGTGGATAAATGTTTTCAGGAGTCTTCCGTTCTTTGCAGGTTGTCGCATATGTTATTTCAGTACCTGCACAAAAGTGGGAATTCCCCATTCTTCCTTGGGGTAAGATTCCTAAGAATGTGCGCATCATTATATAACTAGCATTAATCAAAACATGTGGTTTGGTGAATTATTTAAAACTAATTTATCTTTAAGTCAACACAATCCTATTCTTGTCAAGAATCACCATCGACACAAGATCTAAATACTCATGTAAAATCCCGTAAGAGAATCTGTTGTTAGGTGAGATGAGCTACATTTATTTCGTGGTGATTGGAAGATTGCAAATGTGAATGAATTCAGCTGCATTTCATTTGTCAATTATGGTCGGTGAAATCAAATATGGCAGCACAAATTGACAAGGGAAAATAGGAATGCGGCAAGTGTTTTCACATTTTGAATGAGCTCTATAAATAGAGTTCTCGCTGCCTCAGTTTATGCATACCAAATTGAGAGAGCACAATCAAGAGAGATAGAAAAGAAAAGGGTTTCTGGGTTTCTTGAGTGTTGGAGAGGTTCTCTTGTGACCTAGTGAAAATTATTTACTCGATTATACTCTGGGTTGAGACTGTGGGAGATTGATTATTTTATATACACTCGTAATATTTTTGCTATAATAAATATTTGCAATAGTTTCGTGGACGTAGCCTATATTGGGTTAACCACGTAAATCTTTGTGTTCTTGTTGATTATTTATTCCACAACTTTGGTATTATATTACCGTCATGACAATTGCTTCGGTGTATTTCACACAATTGATTTCAAAGTCTTGTTGTAAAATTTCTTAGAACTATGTGTATGCTTTGTGGTTGTAGCTTTTTATGATCTCCACATCAGAACTTTTTTTCGAGCTTTTTTGCTAAGGCTAAATAAGCGATGACCGGAGATGATAGATCGGGACTTGGAAACAACAAGTTCGACGGAACGGATTTTTCGTTTTGATGGTTACAGATTAAAGATTATATGTATAGCAAGAAGCTGAATCAACCTCTATTAGGAAAAAACTCGGAAAAGATGGAGACGGACGAATGAGAGCTCCTTGACCGATAAGTGTTAGGTGTACTACAATTTCGTTTTGACGGTTACAGATTAAAGATTATATGTATAGCAAGAAGCTGAATCAACCTCTATTAGGAAAAAACTAGGAAAAGATGGAGACGGACGAATGAGAGCTCCTTGACCGATAGGTGTTAGGTGTAATACGATTCACCTTAACGAATAAGTGACACAAAACGTGGCGGACGCACAAACCACGGAAGGGATGATATTTATTTTGTTGGTAAGACTGGTTACTTAAAATGAACTGCAAATCAACAAAGAAAAATGTTAATGCTGTTATTGAGGAGGCCCATGATGCTTTATTACTATCCATGGAAAATGTGGTTGATCCTATGGTTATGGACTCAGGAGTTTCGTTTCATATCACTGGTAATCGTGATGTATTCGATAATTACATTGTTGGCAATTATAGAAAAGTTTTCCTTGCAGATGAAAAGCCTTTGAAAATAGCTGGTACGGATGATGTCCGTATGGTGATGTCAAATGGATCTTTCTGGAAATCAACAAAGTAAGACATGTACTAAAATTTATACAAAATTTATTCGCAATCTGATATCATTGGGACAGCTTGATGACAAAGACCATAATGTGACATTTGGTGACGGTTCTTGGAAAGTGAACAAATTAGCCACGGTTGTTGCTCGAGGGAAGAAAACATGAACACTTTATATGACTTTCAGTTGCAGAGATACATTAGCGGTCGTGGATGCTAGAGCTAATTCAAGTCTATGACATTGTGGACTTGGCCATATGAGTGAAAAGTGAATGAAGATGCTGATATCGAATGGGAAACTACCTAAATTAAAGACTGTTGAACACAAGTTATGTGAAAGTTGTATATTTGGAAAGGAGAAAAATGCAAGCTTTTCAAAAGACAGTAGATAATTTAAAAAAACAAAGTTGGAGCAGGTTGATAATGATGTACTCCTGTGACATCTCTTGGAGGCTCAAGATATTATGTCATATTTATCAACGATTAAAGCAGGAAAGTTTGGATTTATTTTTTGAAAAGTAAATATGATCTTTATGAGATATTTAAAAGGTGGAAAACCGTGGTTGAGAATGAGACCAACTTGAAGGTGAAGTGCTTACGGTATGATAATCGTGGTGAATATGAAAAAGATGAGTTCAAGAAATATTGCACACAGAACGAGATCAAGATAGAGAAAATCATTTCTAGTACACCTGAACAGAATGGTGTAGCTGAAAAGATGAATAAAACCCTAAATGAACGCGCTATGTGCATGAGATTGCACTCTGGATTACCGAAATCATTTTGGGCTTATGTTGTTAACATTGCAGTATATCTGATCAACAGAGAACCTTCGGTACCGCTTGACTGCATAATACCCGAGGAGGTATGGAGCAACAAAGAAATAAAATTTTCTTTCTTGAAAGTGCTTGGATGTCTATCATATGTTAAAATTGATTCAGCTATATAACAAAACTTGATCCGAAATCCAAAAATTGTTTCTTTATCTGTTTTGGAGATGATGAGTTTGGTTATTTTTATGGGATGACCAAAACCGGAAGATCATTTGGAGCAGAGATGTAATTTTCAATGAGCTATTATTATACAAAGACATGTCAAGCATTGGAGCTGGACATGAATGTCTTGAAGTCAAGAAGATAGATGAAGTGTCATTGATAGATATTCCCGTGAATGAGTCGGGAAGCAGTAATCAGGAAGATGAAGAAGCAACTGCACAAGATGATGACTCACAAACTCCAGTGGTTGCACTCAAGATATCTTCTAGAACAATTAGACCCCCTCAGAGATACTCTTATGCACTTCATTATACTTTGTTGATAGATAAAGGTGAATTAGAGACCTATGAAGAGGCAATGTAAAATGATAATTCAACCAAGTAAAAGTTAGCTATGGAATATGGGATGGATTCATTGTCATCCAATCAGACGTGAAAGTTGACAGAACTTCCGCATGACAAAAAATTGTATTACATAACAAGTGGGTGTACAAGTTAAAATGACTTCTCAGGTACTTGAAAGGTTCTGCGAAGTTGAAAGGTTCTGCTAGCTTATCCTCGTGCTTTCAGAAAGTCAAATTTGGGCTCACTAGGTTTTGTCGATGCCGACACAGGTGGTGACCTGGATGACAAAAATAGTACTACTGGGTATGTATTTGCATTAGGTGGTATGACAGTAAAAGCTGGGTGTCTAAAGTGTAAAGTATAGTTGCACTTTCGACAACTGAATCTAAATGCATTGCAGTGACAGAAGCTAGCAAATAAATTATTTGGTTGCAGCCCGAGGATATAATGTTACATTGTGACAGTCAGAATGCTATTCATTTAGCAAACGATCATGTTTATCATACTAGGACGAAGCGTACACACGTTCAATACCATTTCATCATATAAGTTTTGGAATATAGAATCTTAATGCTTGAAAAGATTCATGGGAGTAAAAATCTGGCTGATATGCTCACGAAGACAATAACCATTGACAAACTGAAGTTGTAATCAACTTCAATTGAACTCTATCTATAAATGGGGATATATGAGCTGCTGCAGTGATGGTGTGAAGCCATGATTGAAATCGAGTCTTCAAGTGAGATAAATGTCAGGTGAGATGAGCTACCTTTATTTAATGGTGATTGAAAGATTGCAAATATGAATGAATTCAGCTGTATTTATTTTGTCAATTATGGTTGGTGTAATCAAATATGGCAGCACAAATTGACCAAAGAAAAGATGAATGGGACAACTGTTTCACATTTATGATGAGTTCTATAAATAAAGTTCTCACCGCCTCTGTTTATGCATCCCAAATTGAGAGAGTGCAATCAAGAGAGATAGAAAAGAAAAGAATTTTATGAGTTTATTGAGTATTGAAGAGATTCTCTAGTACAAGTTAGAGAATTTCTCGATTATAATCTAGATTGAGATTGCGAGAGATTGACTGTTTTGTATACACTTATAATATTACTTCCAATAAATAAATATTTGTAGTGGTTTCGTGGATATAACTTATATCTGTTAAACCACATAAATCTTTGCGTTCTTGTCGATTATTTTATTCCGTTTTTTTGGTAGTACATTATCGTCATGACAATTGCTTCGGTGTATTCCACAATATATTATCGTCATGACAATTACTTCGGTGTATTCCACAACATTTGTTATAGGCAGTTTGCAGTTCCAAACCGATGTAATATTAGTGTAGGTGAAACTGGAAATTTGATTTGATATGGACTAAATTGGTGGAGTCGTTCAGTAATCATCACTTTTTTTAAAACATGGCCTTTCGTGAATGTATACACTTATCTTATATTTGTTAATGTTTTGTAGTCAAATTTGTTACCTCGTACAAAGAAGAGGAAATCATGTGTTGTGTCAGGGACATCCTAAAGCATATCTTTGAACCTCAAGCAGATTACGGAGATCAAAAGTTAAATTGAGGTATCCCTGTATATCCTAGTCTTTTAGGTTAAACTACTCTCTGTCCCTATGTTAATTTTTTGAAAGTATTTTTCGCAACTTGTGTTTTAGAAACTTCATCTTCGTTGAGTTTTTGGCTGTCATTCTTCCAAGTTCCAGCAAAGCATCAACAAATCAAAATGCTAATGCCGTTATGCGTGTAATTCCTTGGCTATTCAACTTTTCTTTGGCCTCGGTTGGCTCTATTTTGACACATTTTCTTGCTTGGGGTACTCTTATTGGATATATTCTTCCCAAACAGCGCGCGTTGTGATTCAGCCGGCTTTTTGTTTCTTGAAAGATCTTGCTTCTTATCTATCTCGATTTTGAGTACTTAGTAAATGTTTTTTTTTTAAAAAAAGAATAAAAGAACCGAGGTGTATTATTTATGTTAAGAAAATATAATTTTGGAAAATTAGTACATGTATTCATTTTGAGATTTTTTTCTCAAAACTATTGTGAGATTGTCTTACGAGTCAATTTTGCGAGATTGATATTTTATTTGTGTCATCAATGAAAAATTATTAATTTTATTATAAATATGAGCACGGTTGACCCGTCTTCGGAACCCACAACCGTTGCTCTTCGATGTGCATCGGATAAATCACGAGTTAACACAATTGTATGTCACTTACGTTAATCAAGTAAATCACGTTGAACTTAAACGTTGTTACAATAAATCAAACTCCTAAATAGAACCTATAACAAAAGTTTTAAAATTTAAATTAACAAAGTTAACACCATTATCAACTTATTTTAATGAGCACATACCATTTTTTTTAATCAAACGCCTAATGCAACCCCTCATGTTTGTATAAAATAAAGACAATGTTTATATATTTGTATTTGCATGTGGATCAATGTATTGGATTAGAATCAAAAGTTGTATAAAATTGATGGATTAGACCGATAATTTTTTAATCAACATGTCAAATTAAAGAAAAAAATTGACTAAGCATAACAAATAATTTAAAACGAGGTTTGATATATGTTATTCATATGGATATTTTTTTTATCAACTCAACACATGAGATTGTGTTGTTGAGTGGTAATTCATTTTGGTTCATTCGTGTATTATGGTTAAATGATTGACTATATTTTCAGATCAGTATGATTAATTGAGGGGATAAGAATATTGTCTTCAAAAATATAACATGAACAAAATCCTCAAATATTGTTTCCACCGATCTAATCACATTTCCTAGCCCGCTTTTCGAGGCGAAATAAAGTAGCAAGAATCTCGGACAGTTCTGATAAGACGACGTACAGTGGACTTCCAAGTATTATATCAGTGACTAAATTATATGCGAATTCCCCTTGTTTAAATTATTACATGCTTTCGGAATAATATATGTATATATATATATATATTTTCAATCGATGGATGTGGTAACCTTCGGCGTCATAATCGGAATCATAGTTCTCTTTTTCTGCGCTGTTTGCTTTATTACAATCGAGGGCACCTGTAAGAAAAACCGTGCTACTTAATTCTTGAACCCCAATTCTTGATTTTCACCATTTCAACATCCTAAATAATGCGGGAAATTTCGAATAAGATGCGCCAGATCTGTCTCTTTTTCTGCGGCGTTTTGCTGGTGGCTGGATTTGGATTGTCCGTGACGGCGGCCCACCAGTGTAGCCACGACCACGACCACCACCACCACCATCATGATGCTCGTGATGAGAATGTAGGCGCAGTGAGGAATGATAAGCAGCAACATCCGCAGAGGCTACTGCTTCCCGAGGAAATTGCTGAGGAGGAAGATCTGAAAAATATGTGGGCTGCCCATGACCACAATCATGGCGATGGACATGGATATGGGCATAAACACGATGGTCATCCGAAGCCTTCTGGACTTGGTAACTATTCTTTTTCTTTTTTTGAGAACATTTTTAGGTTCACGGCTTTTATCGTGCTCCTTTTTCTAGTGGTTTCTCTTTTTCACTATTTTTCATATTCTAACTTGTTTTCGGCAATGTTCTTGTGAGATGTCATGTTATCCCACACTGTAAAAGGTTTTCTTTTCTTTTGATTCCTTTTTGTTTGTTTGCTTTTTTCTTGCATGCTTATTTATTATGTTAAAATGGTTTTTTTTTTTTTTTTTTACAGATGCTTTAAGCTACTATGATTCAACTTGGGTAAATGTTTGAGATTCTTGGTGTCACCAAATTTTTATCTCGTAATTGCTTGTGCCATCTGTAGGCTGCGGTGTTGTATGGGCTTGAAATGAGAAATCCCATGTGATGTTTATAAAAAGTCTTAAATACGTGAAATTTCTCTTGAAAACATCATCTTTTATTTCTTGTTATTTGCATCCTAATCAGTGGAATGTTACAACAATTAATTCTTTTATTTATGTAGAGTCATCTTTGCAATTTAATTCTTATACGTTCCATACCTGCCAAGATCTTCATTTCGGTGGTTGTTTAAATGTTGTTCAAATTTATGAATTTTTTTCACTCATTTATGAGGTTTTAAGTTTCTGGGAAAAATTTCTCAGTATCAAACTCCAACTATTTAAATATTGTATAAATGGTACTAGGTTTGCGCTTAGAAAACTTGATGGATTTCATGTTTGTAGGATGGATAATTCCGGTGTTCTTCCCTTCTAATCTACGTGATTGTTAAGTGTTTGTTCTCAGAACTATCTTTTCTTATTTTGTACTTTTTCACCTTATTTTAAATTTTGATAATTGGCTCGCAGCTGCATTCTCTATATTACATGTAGTATGCCTTTCCTTTTTGGTGGTCTTTGATCGAAGTTTATTGAGTGGATTGGGGCGCAGCATTTTAGACTAAATAAATTTTCAAAAATCAAATGCTCCGTTACCCGCAGAAAATGAATTTCTAATAAAATATTTTGTGCGAAGAGTTTGTTATCTTGCAGTTATATTAATTAATGTACTAGCTATTTTATGTAGACACTAATTTTCTGTGTTGTTTGGCAGGCCTCTGGATCCATGCCATGGGATGCTCGCTATTGGTTAGCTTAGCATCCCTTATTTGCCTGATCTTATTGCCTTTAATATTTAGTAAGTACTCCAAATGCCATCATTAGCGTTGGATCCTGTTCACGAAAGGGTTTCTTATGCCATTGCTATCTAACCATGTTGAACTCTTGATATGTGCAGTAAAAGGGAAGCCATCAGAGGCGGTAGTTGATTCTTTAGCATTATTTGGGGTTGGATTTCTTTTCTTGTTCTTGTTTTCTTCGTTGTGCTCATAACTATATATAATTTTTTAGTTGTTTTCCTTAGTATTAGATTGTAGGACCTTCCTGTATGTTTGACATCAGCTGATTTTACCTCACCTATAGTTCTCCTTCAACACCTTTGTTAAATCTTGTGTTTTTGTATCATTCTTCAATAAAAATTTGGACTGAGCAGATAATGATTTCTGTTGGGGTTCCCATTTTAACTTTGATCAAATAATGATACACAACACTTCAATATTGTTGTAGGATGAACTACTTTTTCGTTAGCTGACCCCTTTAACTCGGATATCATTATAGTATTCACTAAGCATTATGGTTTTAGTAGTCTAGTGCTTTTTACTTTTTGAGTACTCATCATCGACTCTGGCAATAATTTAACTCTGTAAACGAAGAACTGTTGAGAGTTTTCTTTTCTGGACCTAGAAATCATGGTTTGCATTTTCCAAGGCATCACACAAAACTGGATATAAATGAAATCACTTGCATGGATCTTTCAGTCACAAATATCATTCATTAACTTCATCAAAATGTTCGATCAGGCCTAGGATTTCGATAAGTTGAAACCTAAATGACCCCATGTTGTAATCCATTTATGACTCTTTGATGCAACCTAAAAATGCTATTCTAATCCACGTCCACCTACGGTAATGACTCCTTAAGTCATGAGCTGCACGAACGTGTAGGATATGCATCCTTTCAATGAAAGGATTTAGGGATTATTTGGGACAAAAAATAATTTTATTTGTACATTACAACTATATATAAAATGAACCTCTAGCCATCCTCTTGAAACCAGAGGTTTAATCCAAGAGTGGTCATTTTCAAATAAAATATTATGGCATTTGTGGTGAAGACTGTTACTGTGCTATTGTAATTACAAAATTTCCTACTAACCACAAATAATAATGGTGGATTCTATTTCGCACCTGCTTAAACATAGAATCACTTCTTAAGTTAGAAATTTTGTTTAATATGTACTATACTTGTGCAGGCAGGGGCTATGCTAGGTGATGCCTTTCTACACCAATTGCCACATGCTTTCGGTATGAATACATAACCGAATGTTATTCTTCTTTGGTGACATGTTGATCTTTGTATCACTTTTTTTTCCCTTGTTTTATTTCAAATTGTTATCAAGACATGACGTGCAAAATGATCAATCTTCACCTCCTTGATGAGAAATTTTATGATTTTTTTGGCTTCAATTTTATATTTTCGTGAGTGATCTCTTCCATTCACATGATCTTGAGAGGTCAATTGAAGAATGACAGAGAGGGATGTTCTTTGTTACTTGCATCCTTTTTAGGTTGTGGTTTGTAAGCAGAGATGGTTAGTAGCATTCATCCTCTCTTAAGCATACTTACCATGTATCTTTTAATGTATGATGTTAGTCCAAAAAGACCGAGAGTAAGATGTTGCAGATGACTGGCTCATGCTTTCAAATATCTGCTTTCTGTTCTGGTCCTATTTTCTATTGAAAATTGACAAAATTTCATATGTTCCGTATTAATTGGCTTGATGTGGAATATTATTTTATTGATAACTGTGACTTTGCAATACCATGAGCATATGTATTGCCTGTGGAGTCCGGTCCAATACCTAATTCAGACGTTTGGAAAAATCTTCCTTTCATCATTGTTCTAATTCTGTGTTGGTTGATAGAAGGTATCTGATGAAAGTCATAAGCAAAGTGTAGTGTCTTCCTTCCACATGCTAACCTTGTCTTCCTTCCACATGCTAACCAGGTTGCTAATTATTTCAGATGTTCAGATTCGATTTTCTCCTTTGGTAGATTTTTACTTTAGTTCTGTCTATGTAGCTTGAGAGGAAGATATCTGGTAAACATAATTAGCTGTATGCCGTGCTTTATGTTGAAAGAGTATAACTTCCTTTCTCATCCTGGTGCTGTTTTGAGCTTGTTTAACTTCTTGTAGAATTCACCAATTTAATGGGTGATGATTCACTTATATAGTACTTGTATCTTAGCTGCTTGAGCTTTGATTTATTTTTTCAGGTGGTGATCACTCCCATTCACATGATCACCATGATGGCCAGACTGAGCATCATGTGCATTCCGGACACTCACATTCATTACAGGATCTTTCCATCGGTTTGTCAATTTTGGGTATGTATAAATATTTGTTGACATATACTTCCAAGTGTAATCCATGTTTTGTTCAATGTTTTGGCATCCTTGCCTGCACAATTCTTGGAAACTTGATTCTCACTTTAACTATTGTCTCATTTGTTTCAAAATGAATGTTTTAGAATTGTGTCCATTCACGCAAAGTTAGCATGGTAATTGGTATTTTGGTATCATGCTGCATGACAAGAGTGGAACTCATGTGTTATTATTGAATAAACTGGAAGACATTTTTATTCAAGGAGTCTTCTTGGTGCTTAGTAATTTACCTAACAATTTTTTTCTTAATTATTGTCTTTTCTTCTGCATCTCGTCTTCCTACATGATGCAACCTATTTTTTATTTCAGTGCCTTTTATTTATAAATTATTATGATTGGATATTCAGAATTGTTTTTATGATATTTTCTGGCACAGCTGGAATCGTGGTATTTCTTATTGTTGAGAAACTGGTAAGGTATGTTGATGCTTTTTCTGGAGGAGTAAATGCTTGGAGTCACCACCACCATCACCATCACAAACACACTAACAAGTTGAAGGATGACAAAGATACTCACAAAAATCTTCAGGGATCGGCGGCTGAAGGGAAAAATGAAAGAGTTGAAAAAGAGACATTTGAGGAAAATGAACTGGACAAAATACCCCCGGACACCCCTTGTGGTGATAAGCCACGTGGAAAAGATGTTTTGCGGAAGGTATAAAACAACATTTTTTAAAACTTTTGCTTGATTGATGTGATAGGCTAATAAAGTAATTGATAAATATTTGATTTTATAGGATTAAGAATAATATGTGAAAAATATCGAAGTGTGTGGTTGACTATTTAATAGAATGATAATTTATCGTTTTTCTCTTACATGACAATTTCATATCGATCGATAAATATTTATTTTTCTTTTCTTAATGACCCATGTTCATCCCTTCGCCTCTCTCTTTGCTCTTTAGTGCATGTTCTTCTGTTAATCTTCATTTTCATTTTATCCACACATCAAGCTTCCCTATATTTCTTTTCCTCTGTCCATGATATTTGCCTAATTAAAGTTTTGGAGATAGAATTCATTGCCAACACCTTAAAATCTACCACCACAAGTCCATTTGTGCAGCCACTGTCACCGTCGGTGCTCGCCAATTTCATTCCCCAAATCGTACTCACCACAGTCGATGCTAATCTCCGCCATTCTCTCCATAGCTTCAGTTTGGTTGTGCTGCTTCTTGCATGTCTTTTTCAATTAGTTCTACAGAATTGGGTTTCAGTTTGCTTTATTGTTATTATCGCATTTTCATAAAAAATAAAAGCTACAGATAACTCACACCTTGCAGGTGTTATGAGTTATTGTCTAGAACATCTAGAAATTAAAATTACAACCGGGCCCATGTATTTGTGCTTGAAAAAAAAAATGAACAGGAGATAGGATATCTTAGTAGTAATAATATATCATGCCCTTATCCCGCAAACCATATGTAACTTTCTTCTGTATGATCCATCAGTCAATATAATATGGGTTCCTAATAAAATGTCTTTTATGTATCAAACATGGAAATTAAGAACCAAAGGGTAAAATATTTTCATGCATGAGGGTTTTTTTTAAAAATAATTTAAATTTAAAATTTTATTTCAAAATTAATTTGAAAAAAAAAATGGTTTCAAAACTAATGCAATCCGCGCTTGGTAAGCGCGGACGGTGCCTACGTGGTAAGCGCGGACGGTCCTCCACGTAAGCGCGGACGGTCCTCCACGTAGGAGAGCGCGGACGGTCCTCCACGTAAGCGCGGACGGTCCTCCACGTAGGAGAGCGCGGACGGTCCTACGTGGAGCAGCGTCCGCGCTTGCTAAGCGCGGACGGTGTATTTTGTAAATTTTTTTTTTTATATATTTTTTCGATTTTTAATGTCCGTTCATTTAGTCAATGCCTGACAACTTCACGTGAAAGGCGTTCATTCAGTCGATGCCTGAGAACTTCACGTGAAAGATGAGATTTTGAAAAATCACGTGAAGACCAATAATTCAAATAAGAATCGAAGCTATACAGTCTTCACATTTCTTCTCCTATATAATTGATGAAAAATCCAAGGAACGAGGTATCAACTTTCTCTTAAATTTTCTCTCAATTTTCATTGACAAAATGTTTAACATCGACGTACTCTTATATTTTGGTGGTCATGTAATTAGCGATAATGGATCGATTGAATATAGCATTCCATTTGTTAGACCGATACGAGTATTACGATCTATTAATTTGGTGGAGTTAGTTGAAGTTGTGCATAAAATGTTAGCAATCGATCCAGCGAATTTTTCTCTGAAGATGTTAACAAAGTATTCATTCATGGAGAGAGCATCTTGGCATGAAATTGAAGTCAATCTCGTTGATGACGATGCTTTACAGTTCATAATGCAATGTGACAACATGCATGTTTTGCATCTGTACGTGGAAGCAAATTCAATTGAGCATAATGTTGGATTTGATGATCCTGAATCTTACGTTCCACATGCATCCGATTCAGGTTTTTATAACCAACCCGGTACGTCTACATATGGTGGTTTCCAGGAGCAAGAATCTTATGTTCCACAGGTTACTGAAGGACTTGGTAATATGAGTTTCGATGATGTAAGTGGGCCTTGGGATCAATATATAAATATCTCGTCGGAACAAAATAATGCTCCATATTGGCCGAATCCAACATTAGATACGAGCGCTCGTTGTGCGGATCAGGCCAATAATGATGATATTTGGAGGACTGATTCCGAACCCGATATGTCATACATCGAGTCTGAAGAAGAAGAAGTGAATGTTGATGATGAAGTGAATACTTTTACAAATCCTGATGAGTGGACATCATCTCGACAACTACCACGTGACACATTACAGAGGCAGACCGTACCATTTCTGTCAAATACTTCTGAGATGCCATCATTTTTCAATAAATATTTTGGTGAAGAGCCTCATGATTATGTCGATGTTCCTTGTGGAGTGCAATCAAACTATTATAATCCGGAAATATAAGAATGATCTTATTGCATCTATCAAGGATTATTCAGTTAGAGTTGTCAGGCGCGAGTACCGTGTCGTGGTTAGCACACGCAGTTTGTGGAAGTTACGTTGTAAAAATAATTCTTCTACGGTCATTTGTCGATGGGAACTTCGCGCTTCTTTAAAGGCCAAGACTGGTTATTGGAAAATAACAAAATATGGCGGGCCTCACACATGTATATCTACCTCTGTTGGTATCGACCACAAGAATCTGAACAGTGATATGGTGTCACATACGCTATTGGGAGTTGTTCGTTGTGATCCTTCGTACGAGATTAAGTATATCATCGAAAATGTGAAAGATAAATATGGATATCAAATCTCGTACACGAAGGCATGGCGAAGTTTGAAACGTGCTATTGAAATTGCTTATGGTACATGGGAGAGCTCCGTGCAATTACTTACCAAATATATGTGCTCTTTGTCAAAATATAATCCGGGAACAGTTGTGGAGTGGAAGCATCTGAGAGCCAACAATGAAATGAGTAAGACACTGAACTATGTTTTCTGGGCATTCAGGCCGTGTGTTGATGGGTTTCGGCATTGTCGGAAAATAATTAGTGTTGATGGTACACACTTGTATACCAAATACAAGCACAAAATGTTGATCGGTGTCACTCTGGATGCGAACAATCAGGTTCTACCGCTAGCATTCGCTATTGTGGATGAATAAACAACAGATTCTTGGAAATGGTTCTTGGAGAACGTAGGAAGACATGTTGTTCGTGGTGAAAACGGCGTGTGTCTTATTTCTGATAGACATAAGGGAATCGTGCGCGCAACTGCAGAGCTACCATATTTTCAACCTCCATACGGTGTGCATCGTTTTTGTTTGAGACACGTGTGTTCAAACTTTAACGCTAAATTCAAAGACGTGCATCTGAAAGATTTATGTTGGGCGGCAGGCACACAAAATCAAATTTGTAAGTTTGAATCAATAATGGAGGCAATCAAGCATAAAAACATTTTGGCGCACCGATATTTGGCTGGAATTGAGAAAGAAAAATGGAGTTTGGCTCATGATGGTGGTTGGCGTCGTGGGGTGATGACAACCAATATGTCGGAGTGTTTAAATAGTGTGTTGAAGGGTGCTCGTAGACTTCCTATATCTGCCATAATACACTTGACACTTATGAGGTGCGTACAATATTTTATTGAACGTGTGAGTAGAGGTGGTCGTATGGTTCAGGAAAATCAGCTGTTGTCAGATTATGCATGTCGGATGTATGACAAGTGGGCGAGAAAATCTAGTGAACATCGTGTTGCCAAATATGATGTACGTGAGCAAACTGCTTCGGTTGCAACTGTAGGAAGACCAAGTCGTGGCCAACATATGCAGGTGGTCAAGTTATCAACGAGTGATTGTTCGTGTGGTAAATGGACGATTTTTGGCATACCATGTTCTCATGCTATTTGTACCGCAAAGTGGCACTCGTTGGATCCCACGACACTTGTGCAGCCATGGTATAATATATCTGAGTACTTAGCGACTTACGAAGGCATATTTCAACCTCTTGCAGATGAGCGCTACTGGGAACCTCCAACTTTCGAATTGCACCACAACCCTGTTAGACGTGAAAGAAGAAGAGTTGGTAGAGATAGAACAACTCGATTGAGAAATGAGATGGACACAACTGTTTCTAGACAGAGACAACATTGATGTATTATTTTGTTATTTTGTTAAATTGTAATAACAGTTGATCTGTTAAATGAGAAATTAATTCTTTAACCAAAATATTATGTTAAATATTCACATCACATTAATGATACCTGCAGGACATATAAAGGTCCAGCCATTGTAGTCTTCTCTATACGTGACGCGTTACACAACTCACGGTATAGAAATGCTAAAACTGCACTACCCCAACTATAAGACTTCACGTTATCAACATCTCGTAGCAGTTGCAAAAATATAAGTCTAGCTGACCCTCCTTGGTAGTCAGGGAACATTATTCCTCCAATAATCATTAACGCAACACAACGAGTAAGTTTCACAACATCTACTTCTGAAGTTTCATCATTAACAAGGTTAGATATACAATGATCGTGTAGTGCAGTCATAGACAGATGACCACCTTTCAAATATTTTGATGCTGGCAAAAATCCCAACATATCCAAACATATGTTGCCATTCCTCAACTTTATGTGACACATCTACTCCAGTTACTGCTTCACCATCAATTGTTAGACCCCAAATTATTGAAACATCTTGTAATGTCACTGTTGTTGTTTCACCACATGTAAAATGAAACGTGTGTCTCGCGTCGCCAACGTTCAACAAGCGCAGTAATCAAATGATTATCAAGAACTTGAGAGCCATATCTAAAACTCTATAAAAACCCATATGATTTAAATATGCGAGTACACGCCTGTGTAAATAATTATCAGTATACAACTTCCAAATCAAATGGTCTGACCTCTTCACTTTGATAATATCATCAACTGTTAACGAAGACACGCTTGATGACATATGTGTCGCTTGTAAATAGAGGACACTGGAATCTTCTGGATTTCGATTATCTGCCATTCTGAACTATGCTCTAGATCTTCTCAACTTCGTCAAAAAAATTTTCTGTGAGGAATTGAGAAACCGATGAATGCGAGAATGAGAGAGTAAAGATAAAAGGAGGATAAAGAAGAGGAGGGGAGGAACGAAGAAGGAATCGGATAAGATAAGGATTGGACGAATGGAGTAGGGACGGGTGGCACGTGGAGGACCGTCCGCGCTTACCAAGCGCGGATTGCATTAGTTGTGCAAACATTTTTTTTTTTCAAATTAGTTTTGAAATAAAATTTTAAATTTAAATTATTTTTAAAAAAAACCCATGCATGACATAATTCATGTGCATCTAGTGTGAAATTCAGAATCTTATCCTAATTATTGTTGATGCAGAGAACCACTGGCGATAGAGCTCATGAAAATGGAACCGATGTATGTGCTGAAAGCATCTCAGATGTTAACGCAGAGTCACTTAATAAAAAAGAACCTATCAAGTCACAGCCAAATCTGGTTTTTGGTTATCTGAACCTCTTCTCCGATGGAGTGGTATGTTTTCTCGTTTTCTCTGAATTTCTGTATTTCTTTCTTTGTGGCTATTAATAAAGCCACCGAAGTGTTATGCTATGGTTTTCATATATAAAATTTTGACTTTTATCCAATTTGGATCTGATGATGTTATCTTCATTAAATGTATTAACTACTGGCTCAGCATAATTTTACCGATGGAATGGCTTTGGGAAGTGCTTTCCTCCTTTATGGATCAGTTGGTGGGTGGTCCAGAACTTTGTTTCTACTTGCTCACGAGCTACCTCAAGAGGTTTGGTTCCACATTTATCACCATCTTCATCGTGTTTATATGCAGTCTGTAATTCCTGATATCTTTTTTTTCTTTATTTTCCTAAATAATAGAACAGGAAGTGTATTTCTTGTCATAGAGGACATAACCTCTTGGTGATTATCCAATCATTTACCATATGGGTTTAGGTTAGATTTTGATTGTACAATTTACTCTTGAAAGAAGAATCTGATTGAATTTGGTGGAAATGAGCCTGGGTCGACAAACTGGTTTACTCCATATCTAATCAGTTCGAGATGAGACATATGCTTTTGTGAAATAAAGATGAAGCATTGTTCAAGTATTACAAAATCAGGTCAAAATATGCGGTGCATCACTAATTATGCATTAGATGGGGGTAGTGAGGGCTGGTTTTCTCTGTATGATGTTTTGTTTGAATTGTTCACACAGTTATACGCCACTGAATTGGAATATTTCTGCTCTTTTAATGGGAAGATTAAATAACATTAATACCTGAGATTGGCGCTGTTTTGCAGATCGGTGATTTTGGAATTTTAGTGAGGTCGGGCTTTAGTGTCTCCAAAGCATTGTTCTTTAACTTTCTGTCTGCATTGGTCGCCCTTGCAGGAACTGCTCTGGTTTGTAGTCTCTTCTCTAACTTATCTACCTTAATATATCTGTTTGATTTATTTACTGGAATATTAAGAACTGCTGCTATACATTATCATACCGCAGGCTTTGATGTGGGGAGGAGATCCTGGGCAATCGTCTTTGATTGAGGTGACATATGGTCTTTTTGAATGTTTGTTATTTTGAATGTGGCATTTTTATAGAATTTTTTTGTTAATGTGACGTTTTCTTGTGGTGTTTTGGTTGTAATATTGCAGGGGTTTACTGCAGGAGGCTTTATCTACATAGCCCTCGTTGGCGTGCTAGCTGAGATGAATAGTGGAGGCATGCCAGGTTTGAGAAGTACAACAATACAGTTACTATCTTTGTTGCTTGGTATTGGTGTCGCCCTTTGTATATCCATTATAGAATGAATATTTATTTACCAATTTTCCAGGATTTTTTTTTTTTTTACTTTTTTGTCGAATATATGCTTGTAGTTTTCTTACTACCTATATTTAACCATTTAAAACTGTAAAAGTATAAAAACCTTTTGCATCTTCATTCACTTGTATCATCATGAAGCCATGATTCTGATAGCTTGATTGATAGTAAAAATTGTGGATTTCAGATAAAGCGTTTTCAATACATATTTCATGCACAAGGACAAATGCGGAGACCATTTTCGGCATAATTGCATTAGTGGGACATAATTAATGATTTGGTTTTTATCATATTGAAATGTAAATTTTACATGCAGCATCCGTGATATATTAAAATATGCATGAGTTTTATGCAAATTCACTTGGGGCTTTTATATATGTTATTTAATAAGTATTTTCTGTTGTGGCATAATCAGCCTCAAATTGTCAAACATCAAGCTATCACACAATATTGCGCATTAAAAAAAAAAACTAGTAATTGAGGAGTTAGCTGGTGTAGATTACCAGCTAGCTGCGTCCGGTACGGTTTGCGCATAGAATGTATGCTAAGCATATAGATCAAATGAGAAATCAAGAAAGAAATGTAAGTGTTGAGTTTTTTCCCCTTTTCCAGTAATGCCAAGCTAACGACACAAAAAATGCATATAATTCTGTGAAAAATAAAAAAAAGAGGTGTGTACATGGGGAAAATAGTTGCGATGAGACGATAAATTTTTTTTAACATCAAAATGTGAGGATATTTGGTTGCTTATGAAGGTGGGTAAATGGTTTCGGGACGACTAAGACTTTTCTCCCCATATTCACTTTTAGGTAGATCTTAAGTCCCAAAACATTACATATGTTGATTTGAATACAAAGGTTCAATCATAAATTTTAGCTCGACTGGCACACACACGGAAGGTAGACCTGGAGACTGGATAAAGCCAAGCAAATGGTTCGATATGTTTCAGAAGTAAAATTTTTGTTTATTAATGCTTTCTTCTTATTTAGGTGCAAACATCCATGGAGTTGGACTGGCAACGGTTCTAGAACCGTTGATTTCAATTTTGAAACCGGCATTTTCGATTCCATCGAAAAGTACAATCGAAATCAAATAGATATGATTTTGGCTTAAGATTGCTCGAATATTTCTCTACGGTGTATAACGAATTAAATTCGTTTCTGTTTTCATATTTATGATTGAAAAATTTTTTGTTCCCAAAAAAATAAGTGTGCTAGAGTTTATGAATTATGTGTATTTCAAGATTTCCCAAAACAATTATTCAATGTAACTTCGAAATGTTCACAAGTTCATTTACAAGCACTCCCAAGGCCTCAGGCAAAGACTTGCAAGTTCATAATTATTTATCAGGTGTGTCGCGAGCATATGATTAGTTATGCAATGATCATATACGTAACCATGTGGTATTTCAACAACATTTATGAACAAAATTGGCAATGATTTCTTCCATATATTTGCTTCAAGCTGACACAAATGTTTCGAAAAACTTTCATGAATTCGGTGAATATATCTTAAACCATATATCCACATGTATGTATATTTTATACATATACACATGACAAGGTCTGTCAAATAGTGTGTTATTACTTCAATAAGAAAAAATGTGAAATCATGGATTTCAACCCAAAATATCTCTAGCAACAGAGAGGCCAACGGGATACGAACGATGAATTCTCATATTTGTAGAATGCATCTTTTTAGAAGGAAAATTAGCGTCTTTCCCATCCATACCTGGGGAAGTTTTCTGTACTGTATTTGGTTCGTCGTCACCGATGATGAACTGAAGCCCCTGGACAAAAATTGGTGGACATTGTCATCAAGATGGTTCTTTTCCTGCTTTGAAGAAAAGTGTTTCAGTTAACTAACCTTTGCTCTCTCTGCCTCCTGCAAGACGGTCGAATTGTCTATCAGCTTCGCCCCGACATCCTGTCAAAAGACGGTACATTCTAAGGAAAAATGTAGCTGAATGAAACAATAAAGCACAGTGATGGATTTATTAAAGTAACAAATCACACAAAACCAGCCTAAACTTTGATAGAAGCTCCAATATAAACGCATTCAAAAGGCAAGTTTCTTATTGGGTTGATGTGAATTTGATAACAAAAAATATAAGAGCATATGATCCACAATCCCTGTTTCATAATCCACTTGTCTGAGTAGATCACACTCTGGATGTGTGCATATAAGTGCAATGGCTTGGGCTCGTCTAGAACCCACATGCAAGAGAGCAAAGTAACACTTAGCTACTACTTTACAGTTAACCTTACTCGAGGAAAATGGTTCATATAGATTTTTATGGAAGCTGATTGCATTATTTCTAAACCACCAAGATCTTCCACCCTTCCCACAAAACTGGGAGCCAAAAATATTTTTAATCACTGTGCACGAGTGAACATGAATGGTGCAGACACTTTCTTTCTTTTTTATACAATATATTATGTATTAATTTCCAAGTCAGAGGCTTATACTAGGTAGAATATTATGTATATGCAGGATAAAGTCTCTTTCGATTTTATTCTCCACACTGATTGTTACTGATTTCCTCCCTCGTTTGATGCTTCACTGCGGATATATTTGTAAAATGTCAATTTTTTGCACATGCAAGGGCAGAAAGATTATTTCAATCAAGACCTGTATAATTTTCGAACTCTGCCCATCTTCAATGTTTCCAGCCACGTGACAGAGATACCAAAGACCAGAATTTGTCATATCCTGCAGCCAATGAAGGGGGAATAATATATATACTGGCGGTTACTTGTGACAAATCAAAATACCAACTCTGAAAAGATTGGGAACTTTACCTGCTTGCTTTCGAGAAGCTCAATCTTTCCTTCCTGCAAATTAACAAACAAAAAAGAATGGGTAAGATAACATTATGTATGGCTAAGTAAAATTAAATTGATGAAACAGGTATTGCAGACCAGGCCAGATAATGTCTCCTGAATCAAACCAATATCATAACCAATCTGATTGAGATTTGATTTCACATCACCAACCTGCATCATTAAATCATCATTAGAAATGAGACATGTTCACGTGTAATTTCAGAATAAGGCTATTTTCATCTGGGGAAGTCCCTCAGGGCAAAACATTAAGTCGGCAATGGCCGAGTTCTCCATTACTTTCAACTCAAAAGTTTTCATATTAGTTTTTGGCAATGTTTGGTAAGGAATTTCTGGAAGCTGATCTCATATTTATTATCTGAAACTCATTTCGGCTTTTGAATGTGAGATATTTCCTATTTATATACAGTTTGCTTAAAAAACTTATACCTCTCGAATTTAATTATCGATCGTGAGAGAAAGTTAGTCTGAACGAGACGAAACTTGATGAAAACAATCATTTTCCCAGCTTTCAAGTGAAGAAAATAATACTCCAAAAGCCAAGCAAACAGACCTAAATCAATTTAGGTTAATCATAATGTAATATTCGACATCAACAGTTAGAGCACTCAATTAAAAAAAGAAACACTCGTTTTTCTTCTTACACATAAAAGTTGATGAATATTAATTCCATTAATCAATCCCGCTTGTGTAATAAAGCTGACCTAGGTAATGCAATCCTTATACTGCAGAATATAAACATATGATCACAAGGATGCCAGAAAATAGCTAAGCTTCTTTTCATTTCATGACAGACATGATACTCAACTATTTTTTCATTAAATGAGAATTTTAAATCTAAAGAAAGACAAAAGATGTAACCACGATCCAAAAAGCAACTATTTAATTGCACAAAATAAACATTCAATCACGAGGAAATACAAGTCTACATACATCATTGGAAATAAGTTTTGATATCTCCCTCTGCTCATCAAGTTTCCAATCCAAGTTTTCCAGTCTCTTTGATAGGTGTCTCCTTGTTGACTGCAATTTGAATGAATTGATGTTTAGTAAAGAAATGAAATTAAAGAAGGAAATGGAAAAACAGAAAGGTGACTTAAAACGCTTGGCTTGAGTTGACAGTAAGTCACATACAGTCAATGCTTCAGAAACATGCTCCAACTGCTTAGACACAGATGCAACAGCATTTTCCATGTTTTGCTTTGTGACGAACATAATATCAGAGAATGACCAGCCCTACAGGGAAAGAGAGGAAAGAAGTTTAGTTAAGAAAAAAAAGTACAACTACTAAGAACTAAAAAAGAAGGGGGCAAGGTCAAACACCTCAGCACCTACACCAAGTCCCTAACCCCACCCAAAAATAACAAAAAAACTGCCCTAGGAAACTGAATGTTTCATAAAAATCTTTCTCCAAGATTAACAAATAATCACATTCAGACTTTTCCCATATGATTATTATTCACTCAAGGTATATGATATAATTAATGATGGAGAAGAAAGGCACAAGATTGATATTCTTTATACTCAAGTCTCAACCCTGGATTTTAGTAACTTCGTTGATCTAAAACAGCAAAATGATAGGCACAACTCAATTTGTGAAATAATGAACTTAAATTCAAAAGTTGAATTAGAAAATAAATCCTGACAAATGGGAGTTGCCAATAGCTTCCACAAAGTCAACAATCCAATTTCAATGAAGATTCAATGACTCAATTGCCAAAACTAAATTCTTGCCTTCCACCACACATAACAACATCCCATAGCACCAAGAGCTGCAGTAGGCAATAGGTATGAGGCATAACTCCCTGCAGAAACCATTTCCATCATGAAGCTCTTCAAATAAAGTATGAATTGAAGATTTAGGATCAAGCTAAAAGTGAATTGAGGGTTTTATTTTAAACACGAAAATTATCCAAATCTCAACAAACAATTCAACTAATGGTTCTGTTAAAGTTCTAAAAATTAGAAAGAAGCAGTTTCTTTGGCACACTAAGAACAATTAAGTTCAAGAAAGTATATCTTTGTAGCATTCAATCAACAGAGCATAATCAGATTTCTGCACATTTGTGCTATTAAAATAAAAATTGAATACTTATCTTCTTTCATACAACTAAAATCAACAGAAACTCTTTTTACTGTGCTGTAGATCATTTCCGATTCTTCACCAAGAGATTTATCTGCTTTATTTTTTAGAGGACTGACCTTCAAAGGCAGTCACAAGGTTGAGATCATGACTACTGTTAAACCTCAAAACCAGACCATGAGGCTTCCCGAAATACAATATGGTAGGTAAATGAATAGAAAACAACATTTGAAGTTTGAACTTTCCAGTAAGCATAAAATAGTTTTTGAATTTGCAAGCTAGTTAGTACACTGTTGGTTATAGCTAATCAACCTAGTTAGAACCGATCAATTCACCTTTCCTTAATTATAGGGAAAAATAGTGCAGGATTTCATATTCATTCATTTTTCATTCCAATGGAAATTACTTCAAAATTTAAATTTTGACAGTTCTATTGCAAAATCGATAACTTAAGATTCCCAAATCTTACAGTTACAAACAAAGCTTTAAGCAAGACTAACTCTATAAATGTGGAAGGATGAGTCCAAAACATATAAAATAAAAAAAGCTTACAATCAATTTCAGGTAAACCGAAATGTTAGGAGCAATGCAAGCAGCTGATTCAAGAAATTTTTTTTTACCAAAAAAGAACTCATAGAAACAATTGCATACCATTGGAGGAAGAATTTCCATTAAATATCGTAACCGGATTGGATAAGCTCAACTCCTTGATCTCTTTAGCTAATAATCGAACCTGAAGGAAAGGCCATGTTATTAGAAAACGAAGAGATGATTTATTAAGCTTCTCACAAAACTCTTTAAATCTTAGTTCAATTCAAAGCAGCCGACTTGATCACATGTAGATGATAAACCAAAGAAAGACCCTGGGTACCAGATTGAATATCCATATGCATGTAAGAAGTTTAAAGAAATAAAAGTAAAGACTCTTTTTCACCAGTGTTATGGCATATATGGAAAATTAAATCAAACTGACTTTTCCAATTCGTAGGGAGCAGCAGAACATACCTCCACTGCTCCACACATATAGAAACTTACAAACTGATAAACATTCTATTTCTGAGCTACAGCACATGCTTCTCCTTATTTAATCATAGAGAAACTTACAAAGCTAATTAGTCCAACTGTAATCATGATCTCTGTTTGGCTTGTAAAATCATATGGAACTCAGTATCTCACACAGAAATGGAGTGGGATCATGACCCACAAGTGGTATCAATCATAGCAGGACTGTGACTAGGATCACAGTATCCTACCAATCCACATAAATCAAAAGTTTCGTGTTTTACAACAACAGAAACAAATCAAACTACACTTACTGCTGAAAGACCGACAACAGAAAAAAAAAAAAAAAATATATATATATATATATATATATACGGCATCATGACCCACAAGTGGGATCAATCATAGCAGGACTATGACTAGGATCGCAATATCCTACCAATCCACATAAATAAAAAATTTCGTGTTTTACTACAACAGAAACAAATCAAACTACACTTGCTGCTGAAAGACCCACAACAGAAAGAAAAAAAATTATATATATAGGGCGGGATCATGACCCACAAGTGGGATCAATCATAGCGGAACTGCGACTAGGATCGCAGTATCCTACCAATCCACATAAATGAAAAGTTTCATGTTTTACTACAACAGCAACAAAACAAAACTACACTTACTGCTGACAGAATTATGACATTTTTTTATCTGGATCAGCAGATGTTAATGACGAGTAAAACCCATGTGAACCCAGAATTTATTTATTTGAGACCGAAAGTAAATTTTCCAATTTATTAAGGTTATATATCCAGGTACAGTAAGACTGCTAACAAGAAACTGATACTGGTAAATCAAATAAAAGATTTACTCCGTACTTGGGTGGCTAGGAGAGCTGCATCATACTTTCCAGGTAATTTTTCAGCTTCATTTAATCTTTGTATCAACTCTTGAATCTGCGAAATTATATCAGACAAATGCCCACTCCTCAAGATGATAGATCCAGTTAAACCTGTTCAAACCCAAATATTTCAAGTAACTTGTTGGTTAATTTTTAGTTGTCAAGAAGTTGATGGATACTATAATACATCCAATGCCAATCAAGTATCAGAGTAAATGGACTATGCTGCAGATCACTTCTTTCAGATGGAAAATGCTAATTCTTCCGAGTTATACACAAATTTTTAATTACTATAAATTAAGTTAATACTTCCACACATATAATAGCCATGATAGCATTGACAAGGTGAAGTTTAGGATTATTAAGATGAAACAAAGCTCAGAGAGACATATGAAAGGTCCAAAACAACAGCCACCAATGAGGTATATAGTTTTTAACTTGAAACAAAAAATCACTAATCACTAGGGCTAAGTAATAACACAAATTAAGAAAATGAAAAATTTCCACATGTGGAAACAATGTGATTGTTTGAAATCCTACTTCACTAAGGTCATACTCTTTTCAATAATAGTCCCAGTTTCCACGAAATAAAATAGGACTACACATCACCCATTAGAGTTGAACCACCCAACCCCTTCATTTGAATATACGGAGAGAATCAGAATAGACAGCTATATGCTACAAAAGGCATTGAAATGAAAAGCACACCCATAGACTTGGCATAGGCATATTTCCTGTAAACCATAGAAATAGTCTACCGAAGCTTGCGCGACAATAAAGAAACGAAAAACACCATCATTTGAGCATTTGGGTTGCGGAAGCGAACACCATCCTTTTATTGAATTGTGAACAGACATCTTTTATTGAATTGTGAAAAGACCGTTGGGAGCATTTAAAGCAGGAGGAAAGAAGAAAGGTTAGCACTTGAGTTATTGAACATTACAAAATCCTCTGCCAGAAGTTGCTTTGACTTCGAAAATCAGGAAACAATGATTAATAAGTTCCCTGTCGATTATTTAGGTCCAAAATAAAAGCAGTAGAAATGACTTCGGATCCATATACGCCCAAACTTCAGCACAAGGAAAGAAATAAACACCAAACCAAAATTTAAACTTCAGGAACCAATCATTTCAATGCGTAGAAAAATAACCTAATCTATTTCAAGTTCCCGTAAAACTCAACTAAATCTGGCGACTTAATCCAAAAAACAATAACAACAAGGTCGATCCATCGTTAATCAAACAAAAAGCTAGACGTAGATGGATTAAAAGTAACCTGCGCCGACGATGACGAGGACTTTGGAGGCGGCAACGCCGGTTTGCATCGCCATGGCTAGGTTTAGACCTTTTCACCCTTATGTTGATTGATGTCTCAAAATTGAATATAATTAACATTTTTCCTTTTTCTACTTTAGTGATTGTCAAAAGACGGTACTGAATCCCTAATTTTGTCGTTCTTCCATTAATTTTTTGATTCAAAGTCAAAAACTTTCACATGTTACTCCTCGGTACAAATCGACTGAAAATCGCTTAAAACAGTATTTTTTTAAAAAAATTATATATTACATTAAACCACAGCCGATTTTTAGTTGTTTATGCAACAAATTTGTTTAACAACACTGGTACCCCAAGGATGGGCCCACTATCCCCGACATATTTCTAGTCTAAATTGAAGACAGACCCATCAAGGCCCATTTTTGGGGAGCAGAGCGCCGGTACCCAAGAGAAGAAGTCCTTTTTCACTAGCCATCTTGAAAGAAGGCCTTCCTCCAAATTTCCGACAGTCAAGCGTGTGAGAGTATGACGGACATACTGACCCCGAAGAACACTTGGGGAGATTTGAGAATGCGGCTTTGTTTCATCAGTATTCGGAAGGAGTCAGATATAGGGTGTTTCTGGGCACGTTGGTGAGGTCAGCCCAGCAATGGTTTAATACCCTGCAGCCCAACTCCATACAGTATTTCGAGGATTTTTCTACAGCTTTCTTGCATCTATTTGCTAGCATCAAGAGGCACCAAAAAAATTATTTGAGCATGTTCATGATGAAACAACGAGAGTCTGAAACTTTGCGAGAATTTTTTCAGCGTTTCAACAGCGCAGCGCTGGAAATACCAGCGGCTACTCCTGACATCATGATAAGTGCTTTTACCCAAGGGCTGGGGGGGGGGGGGGGGGGAGAATTTTTCAAGTCTCTGGTCAAGAAACCTCCGTCGAGCTATGATGATTTTTTGGCTCGGACGGAGAAGTATGTGAATCTAGAGGACGCCCAGCGGCACAAGAGGATGGAACAGCGGCCAGGGGGAGGAAGAATTGAGGGAGCGGAGAAAGGAGCAAGAAAGAGGGGTGCAGGTGAAAGGGAGGAGGAAAGAACTAGAGGTAGAGGACAATTTTCCTCACATGTTCCTCTGAATAGGAATCGAGATAAAGTGATGGAGGTGAGAGAATCAGGGAAGAGGGGGGAGAAGTCGCAGAGAATGGAGAGCAGTGCTAGGTTTCCGCCGATGGGTAGGCAAGAAGGGTCCTCATCCGGGAGTGAGCCGAGATCTTGCCCTTCCCCTAGGCGAGGTCGAGGCCCTCCGTGGATAAAACAAAGGGTTGGAGAGCAGAGGAGGGAAAGTCGAGGTCAGGATATGCCTCGGGAGCCCGTCGAACCGAGGAGGGGAGCGAATGAGGACAACCACCCTACGAGGGGAATGATTCATTTGATCTCGAGGGGTGCTACTGATGGAGATTCCAGGCGAGCTCGGAAAGCGCATGGAAGAAGGTTGGAAAACTTTGAAATATCTAGGGATGTAGACCTATCCCAGGATCCTGTCATCAGTTTTGGGCTGGAGGACCTCCGAGGCGTTGTGGCTCCGCATAACGATGCGTTAGTGGTGACGGCCACCATTGCTAATTATGATGTGGCACAAATCTTTATTGATAATGGAAGCTCTGTGAATATCTTGTTCAAGAGCACTCTGGACCAGATGAAGGTGGAAGGATTCGAGTTTGAGTCGATCTCTACTCCTCTTTATGGGTTCGCAGGACATGCCATTCCGTCATTGGGTCAGATTGTATTTCCTCTATCTTTAGGACATGAACCTCGTCGAGTAACAAAAATGACAACATTTACCGTGGTGGACACCCCATCAGCGTACAATGGAATTCAGGGGCGACCAGCCCTAAAAGATTTCAGAGCGGTAGCGTCCACTTATCATCAGAAGCTGAAGTTTCCTGTGGGTAAGGGGGTTGGAGTCTTGTGCGGGGACCAGAAAGTTGCATGTCGGTGTTATCAAGGAATAGTAAAAAAAGAGGGAAAGAGGGCATGTGTGGAGGTTAATATGATCATAAGGGGAAGGAGCGGGTTGCCGTGGTGAGGAGGGAGGTTCAGGAGGTGATGGATGAAGAGCCGGAAGTCATAGCGCTGAGACCCGAAAAGAAGATGCTCAGAATAGCCCCTGACCTTGACCCAAGGGTTAGGGAGGAACTCATTACTTGCTTACAGACCAATCTCAGCGTGTTCACTTGGTCAGCTCAAGAACTCACCGGGATGACCCCGGATGTGGCGGAGCATCGGTTGAACATCTTGCCGAATGCCCGCCCGATAAAACAGAAGAGAAGACAGCTTGGGCCTGAGAAGGATAAAGTTATACGGAAAGAGGTCGGTGATATGCTTGAGGCTGGGCACATTCGATAAGTGCAATTTCCTACTTGGCTATCGAATGTTGTTCTAATACCAAAGAGTTCAGGGAAGTGGAGGATGTGTGTGGACTTCAGAGATCTCAATAAGGCATGCCCTAAAGATTGTTATCCTTTGCCCCGGATAGATCAGTTGGTGGACTCCACAGCTGGACATCAATATATGTGCATGTTGGATGCTTATCAGGGGTACTACCAAATTCCCTTGGCTGTGGAGGACCAGGATAAAGTGAGTTTCATTACCTCAGAAGAAACTTTCTGTTATGTGGTCATGCCCTTTGGACTCTAGAATGTCGGAGCCACGTACCAGCGATGATGGATATAATATTTTCTGAGCAGGTGGAAAGAAATGTCGAAGTGTACGTGGACGACATCATGGTAAAGTCAAAGGACTCGACCCAGCTCGTACCTGACTTAGTGGAGACCTTTTCCACCCTCAGGTCCTATGGGCTGAAGTTAAACCATCAGAAGTGTATTTTTGGGGTGAGAGGTGGGAAGTTTTTGGGTTACGTGGTAACAGAGAGGGGAATTGAGGCTAACCCCGAAAAGGTTCGAGCTATTCAAGACATGGTTCCTCGTCGAGGGCACAATGATGTACAAAAATTAACGGGGAGGATTGCTGCGCTGGCGAGGTTTATCTCGAGATCCGCACACAGAAGCTTACCGTTCTTCCGGACTTTGCGTAAGGCGAAAAAATTTGAATGGAATCCGGATTGTGAGAAAGCTTTTGGAGATTTGAAGAAGTACCTTGCTGAGTTGCCTGTTCTGGCCAAACCGGCAGCAAGTGAGCCCTTTTGGGTATATTTATCTGCCACCAAGGGATCTGTGAGTTCGGTCCTTGTCAAGCTAGAGGGATCAACTCAACAGCCAGTCTATTATGTCTCACATGCACTCAAAGGGGCAGAGATAAGGTATTCAGTGTTGGAAAAACTGGCTTGGCCTTAGTGATGATAGCGAGACGTTTGAGACCATACTTCCTATCTCATCCAATTATGGTGCTCACCAACAGTCCACTGGGGAGGATCTTAACTCATTCAGATATGCGTGGCCGTTTGATTAAGTGGACTACTGAGCTGAGAGAGTATGACATCCAGTATGAGCCGAGAACAGCTATTAAAGTGCAGGCCTTAGCCGATTTTATGGCTGAGACTGTACATCAGGAGAATGAGGACCCTTGGAAAGTGAATGTGGATGGTTCCTTGTCAAAGGATGGAGGTGGAGTGGGAGTAGTACTGATTTTGCCAGCTGGGGAGGAGGTGAAGTTAGCGGTAAGGTTGGGCTTTCGAGCATCCAACAATGAGGCAGAGTATGAGGCTGTGTTGGCAGGACTTCGAGCAGCCGAAACGTAGGAGCTACGATGGTACTTATTTTTTCTGACTCACAGATGGTAGCACAACAGATGAAGGGAGTATATGATGTGAAGGATGAAAAACTTATTGAGTATGCTCAAGAAGTAGGCAGAGTCAGAGAGAAATTCACAGAGATTACGTCTGAACAGATTCCCAGGAAAGAAAATGAAAAGGCGGACACTCTAGCTAAAATGGCTGGAACCATGGGAATTTGGAAGACTAGAGATGTGGTATTCCAAGTCGAACTCACACCTCACACGAGTTTGCCTGCAGCTGAACAGGAGGAGGAGGATTGGATGACTGGTATGATGGATTATTTGAAAGAGGAAAACCTTCCTGATAACCCTCGCGAAGTTCGTAAGTTGAAGACAAAGTGTTCGCGTTATGTGATAGTCGAAGAAGTATTGTACCGAAGGTCTTTTGCAGGGCCTCTTCTTCGGTGTTTGAGTTATCGAGAGGCTGATTATGTGCTTCGGGAAGTTCATGAGGGGTGTTGTGGAAATCACCTGGGAGCTTATGCTTTGGCTAGGAAAGTGTTGCTCGCGGGTTACTGCTGGCCCTCAGTGTTGCATGATGCCCAAGAACTAGTAATGTTCTGTGACAGTTGTCAACGTCACGTGCGTTTGCATCACCAGCCAGCCGCGCTGATGAAGACTATCTTAGCCGCCTTTCCTTTTGACCAGCGGGGAATGGACATCGTGGGGCCTTTTCATATAGCTCCTGCTCAAAAGAAGTTCCTATTGGTAGCGGTCGACTATTTTTCGAAATGGGTGGAAGCATAGCCTTCGGCCAGAATCACTGAGAATGACGTCCTGAAGTTCTTGTGGAAGAGTATAGTATGTAGACACGGGGTACCTAGGAGACTGATATCCGATAATGGGAGACAGTTCCAAGGGGTCAATATCCAAGCTTGGTGTAAAGAGATAAAGATACAACAAGTCTTTACATCTGTATCTTACCCGCAGAGTAATGGGCAGGTGGAGGTGACTAATTGGACGCTAGTGCAGGGCCTAAAAGTTAGACTTGGCAAAGCTAAGGGCAATTGGGTGGATGAACTCCCAAGTGTCTTATGGGCGTACCGAACCACTCCGAGAGAAGGAACCAAAGAAACTCCTTTCAGTTTGGTCTATGGTAATGAGGCAGTACTCCCGGCTGAGATTGAATTGGAATCGGCAAGGGTAAGATTTTATGATGAAGATAATGATGCGAGACGGGCAACTGACCTAGATCATTTGGAAGAGAAAAGGGAGGCTGCGAGCATTCACATGGAAGCTTATAAAAATCGCATTACACAGTCTTATAATCGGAGGGTCATTCAGAGAAGCTTCCAGGAAGGCGACTTGGTCTTGAGGAAGGTGCAAGAAGAGCAGAGGGGAAAGTTGGATCCAAAGTGGGAGGGTCCTTTCAAATTAATCGAGAGGCTGAGTTCTGGAGCCTATTTCTTGGAGAATGCGCAAGGCAAAGCTTTGAAGAGGCTCTGGAATGCTTATCATCTTAGGAAGTATTGTTCTTGATTCTATCGTTGATGTATTCATTTTTTTGAATTTTTCGTATGTAATCAGTTGGAATTCAAGAAAATCAAGTTCTTATGTTCAGTTCGACTTCTTCTGTTCAGTTCATGAACGTTGTTGTATTGCGAGAATGATAAAAAATTTATTTTTCTACTAAGACATCGCCTAGTAGAGGAGCAGAGTGCAGGAGAAAAATTTAAATTTCCTACTAAGGCATCGCCTAGTAGAGGAGAAGCGTGCAGGAGAAAAATTTTATTTTCCTACTAAGGCATCGCCTAGTAGAGGAGAAGAGTGCAGGAGAAAAATTAAATTTTCCTACTAAAGCATCGCCTAGTAGAGGAGCAGAGTGAAGAGAAAAATTTTATTTTCCTACTAAGGCATCGCCTAGTAGAGGAGCAGAGTGCAGGAGAAAAATTAAATTTTCCTACTAAGGCATCGCCTAGTAGAGGAGCGGAGTAAAGGAGAAAAATTTTATTTTTCTACTAAGGCATCGCCTAGTAGAAGAGCAGCGTGCAGGAGAAAAATTAAATTTTCCTACTAAGGTATCGCCTAGTAGAGGAGCAGAGTGAAGGAGAAAAATTAAATTTTCCTAATATGGCATCGCCTAGTAGAGGAGCAGTGTGCAGGAGAAAAATTAAATTTTCCTACTAAGGCATCGCCTAGTAGAGGAGAAGAATGCAGAAGAAAAATTTTATTTTCCTACTAAAGCATCGCCTAGTAAAGCAGCAGAATGAAGGAGAAAAATTTTATTTTTCTAATAAGGCATCGCCTAGTAGAGGAGAAGAGAGCAAGAGAAAAATTAAATTTTCCTACTAAGGCATCGCCTAGTAGAGGAGCAGAGTGAAGGAGAAAAATTTTATTTTTTCACTATGGCATCGCCTAGTAGGGGAGCAGAGTGCAGAAAAAAAATTAAATTTACCTGCTTAAGGTATTCCTAGTAGAAGAGAAGGAAAGGCGGAGATTTTATTTGCCCTAGTGGTTTAATAATATCAGGGATAAACTCGGAAGAAGAAGTAAATTCAAATGCAAAATACTCAATGTTGCATAAAACGACTCCCATACATGCCAAAAGTGCGCAAAAGAAAACAATCAAATATAAGCGTAACAAAATCCATAATCACATAGTAGTACGGAAAGTAAAGCAGTGCAGTACATAATAAATATAGCCCGAGGGCATATATCGTCTGCATAAATGAGAAAATAACATGAGTAAAAGAGCATGGTCTAGAGATCAGGAGGGAAACTCGCTACAAAGTCCTCAAGACTGATGAAGTCAGTGGGAGCGCCGGCCGGAGGGTAGCCTTGAGCGTTGAAGAGGTCGATTGCACCCTCAAAACCCACCTCCAAGTAGTGAAAAGCTCTCGGGCCACAGATCTCGACAAATTCTTCAGATTTGAGAAATTTTTCTTTGAAGGAGGCGGCTTCGGCAGCGTGTTGTGCCATGGTGTCTTTAAGTTTGGCTCGGGAGTTCTTTAACTCTTCCTTCAGCTTCTGGTTCTCTTTATCTTGGTCTTCTGTCAGTCGCTAAAACTCCTGTTTCTCCTTCAGAAGCTCACCACATCGATCTTGGGACTCCAAAAGCTCCTTAGCATGTGTCGCTTTCGCCTCGTCCATGGTCGCCTGGAGTTGTTCGCGGAGAACTCACCTTCACATAAGTCGCGGCGGGCACGGGACCTGATAAGGTCGGCGCGCTCGGCCAACTCCCCGAGATACAGCATACCCTGAATCAAGAAGACTAAAGTAAGAGAACAAGAGAAATATCAATCATACATCTAATATCAAGTTAAAGTTGGAAGGAGAAATATACCTCAGTAATACTGCCGCATGTCCGGCGGGATAAATCAGACCATCCCAATGAACCCAGGAAAGCTGCGTCCGTGGAGGAGGGGAGCTGAAATAACAGCTTTTGAGCTATGTGAGTGGGGCCCCGACCCACGATATCTGACTCCGAGGTATACAAATGATGTATCGTTGGCCCAGCAGGATGCTCATCGTCTGATCCAGACGCCTCTGGGGATGAGGTGATTGAGATCTCGGAGATCTTGCGCCCAGTTGGACTGACGAGCCGGGATCAGTAGACGTCTTCTCATTGGCGGATGAAGGATGGGATTCAGCCTGAGGACGTGGGGAGGAGGCTCGCTCCTGGGTGGAGGAGGATGAGCATGCATTCTTTTACTTCGCAGGGGTAGGCAAGCCAGCAGGTTTCGTCGCAGTGGAAGAGCACGTTCCCTTCATCCCTGTCTTGGCACCTAGGATAACAGACTTCTGGGGTACTGACGATGAACCCTCAGTCTTCTTCTCCGCAATCTCACTGAGAAATAGGGCATTCATAACTTTAATACCTGCAAGCAAAGACAATGAACCATATGAGCATATTATCAAGGAACGTAATAAGCAAAAGAAAAATAAGAAACATGACAGAATGAGAATATCTACCGGCATTCTTCTTCAGCTTAACTTTTGTTGGAATTAACCCGGCGTGGCACAAGAGACCCTCTGATAAGAGTTGGGGAACACTAAAGCATCGATCTCCTAATACTCCCATTATGCGCAGATATTCCTTATATTTTTTGTAACCCTTGGAAACTTAGGTTTTGTGAAGGTAGGGTACCAATCCGTGAAACAAGCCAAATCTGGGGGGCTGGATAAAGAAGAAATATTTTTTCCAGTCCTTCACATGACTGGGAGCCTCGTCAAAAATTTTATGGCTAGACCAGGAGGTCACATAGAAAGGTCCTTCTTTCGACTTGGATAAGACCAGGAAATAGGAGAACGTGGTGCAACTTAAGGGAAGGTCTAAGGCCCGGAATAATACGACAAAACATCATATCGAGCGGAATGCATTGGGAGTGAGTAAATCTAGATGTACCTTATAGTAGCTGCTCAACTCCCGAAGGAAGTCACATAAGGGAAAACGAAGACCGGCATCGAGGTGGTGCTGAAAGAAAGTATAGCAGCCCTTGGGGGCTAGGTAGGGTCGGTCCTCGGGGGTAGGAATGATGATCTGGTGGGAGGAAGGAATATGCCACAAAGTCCTAAGTTTTGACTCGCTATTAGGAAAGATGTGGGACAACAAGTGACCGTACCATAAGTTATCTGCGTTCGATATGTTCATCTGTTGAGTCACGTGATGAACTTCTTTACCAGTACGACTATGGGTGGTGACTTCCTTCTCAAGAGAATCAAGGGTGAATTCAGGATCTTCTACGGAAGTCCTACTCTCACTAGACCCGTTAGATCTCTCGGAATCACTCAAAGAACTAGACTCGAAAGCGGAAGAAGACATAACTATCAAGACAATCAAATGAATAGATAAAGGAGCAAACTAACCTGGAGGAAGCGTGATGAAATGCTCGAGAAAAAAAGACTAAGGCAACGAGCGTAAGGGTGTGACGGGCAAGCACGGGGCTGGGCGAGCACATAAGCAGCAAGGGGCGCGCCGGGAGAGCACGGGGCTGGGCAAGCGTGTAGGCGGCGAGGGGCGCATCGGGCGAGCACGGGGCTGGGCGATCGTGCGGGGACGAATGCCAGGCAGGGCGACAGGCGAACGTGGTTACTAGGCTGGCGTCCGGGCGAGCGCGTAGGATTGCACGGGCAGTGCGTGGGCGCGGCTATGCAGACGGCTGGGAGAGCTTGGCGAGAGTGCTAGATGCGTGCTGGGGCAACGCGCTGGGGGCTGCGTGCTAAGTGAGGAGGCGGGCAGTGAGGGAGGCGCTGGGTGTGAGGGCGGCTGTGGGCGTAGGGTGGCTAGGGTGTGCACGAGGGTGATGATGAGGTGATGATGAAGCGGCGCTAGGGTTAATGCGCAGGTGAGGCGTGGGCGGGGAAGAGCTGGTGAATGAATTGAAGAGGAAATTCACTATAGGTGAAGTGGGAATGAAGTGAGGAGAGAACCTATATTTATAGGGAGAGCCCAGACCAAATCTTTCTTTTTGGAGCAAGATTACGATTTGATTTGTTTCCAAATTTTGGGAGACTGATGAACGGCAGAAAGAAATAGATTTTCTTTAATGACAATTTTTGGAAACTGATGAACGGCAGAAAGAAACATCGTTCGTTAACGACAAACCAAATAAATTTTTCTAACACGGTATGCCCTCGTCGCCGATAAATCTAGGACAACCCAATTAATCGAACTTTAAACCTATGATTCAGTTCGACTCGGGAGGGGGAGACTGGTGATACCCCATAGATGGGTCCACTATCCCCGGCCCATCCCTAGGACAAATGGAAGATAGACCCATCAAGGCCTCAGGTATTCTCCTATAAATACCAGGTTTGAGCGTATGATAATTCATTCATTATATTGTTTTTCAGCAGCACCCTTAGCTGCTCGCCACTTATATCCTCAGTCTCTGACTTGAGCGTCGGAGGGACTACGCTAGGACACCCTCCTGGCCTCCTTCTAACGGTCTTATTCTTGATTTCAGGCTCGGGACAAATTTAAAATCTACGTCTGGACTAGTGACACTTGCTGGAATCGGACCTAAATTTTCCGTGAGTATCAAATACTAAAAACCATAGCATTTTTAAAAATCAAAGCCATGGACGACAATCCAAAGCCACCTAAATGATCATAGATGGTTCTTGAACATGGGTAAAAAAAAGTACCGATTATTCTATATTATCAAGTTAGTCCCTCAATTTTGGACAAATTTATACTGTTTGAACCTATAAGTTTAAACTGTTTTTCGATCGGTTTCAATTTTAAATTTTAATAATTTCGGTGTTTAAATTTAGGTTGGTAATATCTAAATCCAAACATAAGTTCATCCTAACTCCCAACGCCTCAAAAACATTGTTTAAACTCCCTAAAATAATAAAAATGACAAAAATACCTTTATTTGTGCTAAATTTTAATGATTGATTTTACTGGAACAGAAATAGTATCAGAGCCTAGGTAAAATTATTTCTAACATACAAATTTATTATTACTATGTAATAAATGTTTGATGAGGAGAATTTTCTCAAATAACATGGATCCGAACCCAGGTTCAAGATGAATTATTTGCAATATTTATTCCAAAACATTGGAATATTTGAAATAGGAAGATCTAACCAATGTTAGATATCAAGAACAAAATGAAACTTATCAGAGTTCTAAGGTAAATTTATGATTCAAAATAATAGGTTCATAGAAATAATATCGGATTCCTCTAAACTTTCCGGAGATCTTAGTGAAATTCAAAAGACAGTACAAAATTATGGTAATATTTTGTATTATGTACTACAAATAAGGAGGAAATCCTTGAAAACCAGGTAGAAATTCTTGGAATATTAAAGTAGATTAAAATAAGAATTCAAAACCTAGAACAACAACAAAGTTCTACTTCAAAATGAAGGTTACTACCATCTTTTGGTACCAAACCCTTATTACGCCAAAGAGAGAATGCCAAAGTAATGTCAAAACCTTTAACTGAAGAAGAAAAAATGATCAATCTAATTAAAACAGTTTCAGAAAAGAAATTAATGTGATGATTTTAGAAAGGATTGGTCTCAAGGATCTCCAAAATCTTGCAGAATCTTTTGCAAATCTCAAGGTTGTAAATCTAAAAATGAACACAACAGGGGGTGAACCACCCACCATAACCTAGTCATCTTCTCAGGAACCACCAAGAGAAACCAGATTATATATATGAGATAACCCCAACTAGATTTTCATATTTGTGGAGAATCACATCCAACGGGAACAAAGTCTAGGAGAAGTCAAATTCTCTTGCACCAAAAACCCTATGGGAAACCGGTTTTAGAACATAGACATCCTTATGAGGTTATGCTTAATCTTAATGTATTGGATTTAAAAAACAGAGAGGATATCATATGTGATTGGACATCAGCTACGAGAATCGCAATAGGAACACTTGATCTCAACAGAGAATGATTCATCAAAATTTTAGAAATGACTCTAATGAGATTAGTTAAATTGCTTGGGACATGACTTTGGTGGAAACCAAAAGAATCAGTTCTAGCCGGGGAATCACTTAGTGAGATAATTGTTACCCTATTTAAAGCACAATTATAGGGGTATACTATTTTAGAAGTCAAGATACAGAGAAGAAAAAGAATTACACTAATGCTCTATTTAGTCTTGAATTACATAACATATGTTTAGTGAATGAATATATTATGTTATTCACTAAATATAGATGACATTCAGGAGTCGAAGAAAATATAGCAATGCAATTTTTCTTTGCTAAAATGTCAAGTCCCTGGAGAGAAATGATAATAAAGAAATATGTCACTGGCAATCCATATACGTTGTCACGAAAAACCTCTTTTCTCAAAGGAAAATTAGCATAATGGTGTCATATGACAGCATTACAAAAGAATTATAAACAATTAAGAGGTATTAACAAACGTACTCCTTTGTGTTGTAAAGAAAATGATCTTCCAACAATTATTGGAAGTAAACCACAAAGACAGAAGATGAAAAGTTTTAGAACTCATCCTTATGACAGAAGTTGAAGAATTTCTTGGAAATCAAGAACAGTATGGTCTAGACAAAAGGCTAGATCTTACAAATCTAGGCAAAGGAGCGGACCATCAAGAAGTAGGACATCATCCTAAGCATTGAGTACATCTCGAAGTACGTGGAGAACACCTACAAAGAAAAATTTCAGAAGAGCTCACACCCGAACTAATGAAAATTTTAAAGATTGTAATTGCTAGACATGTGAGACAAGATGCCATATTTTAACTAACTGTCCAGAAAATGAAAATAGAGGAATTAAACGCTTCGATCCAACCTCGGATATTGAAAAAGCAGTTTATTACTAAGATCTTATTAAAGTATACCGGTTTGAGAATATTGCCTCAGATGAAAGTATATATGAAGACGAAGAAGTCTTAAATCAGGAGGAATATGATGGAACAGAATCGGAATCTAACTGAAGACGAGGTGTTTCGGCACAAAACACATGAAGACTTGTCTGGTTTCTTTAGTCAGACAACAATATCTCATAACATGGTCCAAAAGATCATGAGAGAAAATCCTAATTTTCAGAGATATAAATGATTTTCTACAGGACATGTAGAAAAGTTCTTAGGAAATCTTGGCCTAAAAAACAGAAAGCATCATCTAATCTATAAAATTTCCAGAAGGGAAATGACAATTCCAATGGAATTTACGGGAAATAAAATGGAGATGCAATTAATTCATTCTGAAGAAATTAATGGAGAATCACAAAAGCTCAAGATAGAAGTAGCTAAACCATGTCATGGATTCATATCGGAGCAATCTAGAATATGATAAAAGCTATTTTCAAAGAAAGAATAGATTCACCAATTGATATTGATATATGCGATATAAGAATGGGTAACCCTCAAGATTTAGTACTGATAACTATATCAGAAAACACATGTGCAGGGAAAATTGCAGGAGTATCTATCCAAGAATTGCCTACAACCTAGCATATCGAGATTTCAACCGAGCTTTGACGATGCATCAGAACTTCAAAGAAAAAAGTTGATGAAAGAAGGTAATAGACCATATTCTATTACCTATCAAATTTCATATGCTCTATGTATTACACATCATTCAGAATTGTTTATTAGAAATGAGTTCATTGAAATACCTGAGATATTTGAAAAAATTGCTCAGACAATTTATCTAGAAAGAGTTGAGTTTCCATTAATACAGGAAACATATATCTAGATTCAAAACAAACTAATTCTACAAAAGAATCAAAGTCTTAATTGGAACCAAGAAGAATATTTTTTCAGGAGATAGAATTACGAGCTACATGTGGGGAAAAACACCTGTCCAAAAAACCCAACGGGTATTAAAAAGCTTTTCGACAACAGAAAATCTTAGATGTCCAGAAGGTTGGAAAGAAGTTGAAATAGTATTTGATATTACAAAACAAAAGAATCAGTTTCCTTGTAATACCATATACTAGTTAGAAAAACCTATGATAGGAACTTACTAAAGAATGATTAACATCGAAAAATTGGAAGTTCATATCAAAAGAATACCAAGAAAAGAACCAAATCAATTGGGTCTTGGGCTAGAGTTTCTCGAGGAGCATAAACCTTGGATACGTCTAGAAAATAGAATGGAGTTTATTGCTGAGGATAGATTGTGAGAAATCCAATAACCACGAGCCCATTCTCGATATACATCCAGTAGGGATGTTATACAAATAATATAAAGCAGAATATTTTGTTGTTATACTGATTCATGAGCTGGAATTTTTACAACAAAAGAGGAGTTTTTCCAGAAGAATTGGAAAAATAATTACCTCATATTTTTGGACGAGATTTTTCTAAGAGAATCTTAATCTTTTGTAAAGCGATTAAGATGATAGAAATATTAATTAGAGGTGCTGGACAAATACATTGGTATAAGGTAAAGACACCACCGATTTATTTTCATGATACAAGAGCTAACATTCTGTTAAGAAACAATTTCCTAAAAATGTTTATGTCCTATATACAAGAAAATGAAACTAGAAGATTAGTGTTCACAACACCATGTGATCACAAAATCATAGTCCAGATACTAAGAGAGGCATTTTACAGAAAATTGCCCATCCAATTTTGCAATAAGAGTGGTAATGAAGGAAAACTTCTGAACCCAAAAATGAAGGATTGTAGAAGGTTTGGGGAAACAATGTTCCAATTAAGAACAGAAAAGGACCTCCAACCTGAAGAAATAAAATTCTTCAAGATAGCTCTATACGAGAATGTGGTAGAGTTTAAATCAAAATCATCCCTGGAAGATGTCAAGAAAAGGATAAAAGAAAATTACAATGAAGATCCCTTCGCATGGTGTGATAAAAATCAGCTCAAAGTCCGTCTCAAAATCAAGGAACACAAAGAGTATGAATTTGTCTGATGCAAACCTATCTCGATAAACATAATTGATCAAAAGGATATGCAGATTATTATCAAGAAACATCTGGACCTTGGGCTAATCAAAGCAGAAATATCACCATACAACAGTCCAGGTTTTCTAGTAAGAAATCATAGTGAGATCAAAATAAACAAACAAATGTTAGTTAATATTCAAGAAAATTAATAAAATCTTGGAATTTGATGGGTATTCTATACATAATAGAGAACATTTAATTAGTTGCATATGCAGCACCTAAATATTCTCTAAATTTGATTATAAGTCTAGATTCATCAGATCCGGATACAGAAATAAATTAAGCAAGAAATTCAAAGCTTTCTCCACACCATAAGGACACTATATTTGAGAAGTCTTATCAATGAGATTGGCTAATTCACCTTAGATATTTCAAAAGAAAATGGATAATCTATTTAAAGATTACTTCAAATTTATGTTTGTCTATATTGATGATGTTTTAATAGCGTCTAAAAATATGAAAGAATATATCAAGCTTTTAGAGATTTTCTCAAAAGTTTGTAAGACAGAAGGACTGGTTTCATCTGAAAAGAAAGTAGTCGTTGCTACAAGAAAGACTGAATTCTCGGAATAGAAATCGATGAGTCTGGAATAATTTTGTAGGAACATATAGTAGAAAAGTTGCAAAATTTTCCAAACAAACTAAAAGAAAATAAACAACTGCAGAGTTTTTCAGAAGTTGTTAATTTTGTTGGGATGTTCATTAAGAACCTAGCAAAACAAAAGAAAGTGTTTACTCCATTACTGAAAAAGATGCAAAATTTATATGGACGGAAGAACACACGCAGGGACTTAGCCAACTAAAAGAGATTTGAAAAAATCTTCCAAAAATGGCTATTCCTCGTGATGAAGATGATGTGATATTATAAACAGATGCCAGTGATCATTGGTAGGCGACAGTTTTAACAAAGCTCACACCAAGGAGAACAACCATGCAGTTATTGCAGTGGACTTTTCTCAGAAGTAGAAGCCATAAAATGTCATATCAACGAGAAGAAATTTTATGCAGTAAAAAGAGGTTTTAAAAAATAGCCTTTATTTTTACTAGCAAAAGAAATTTACTTTAAAAGTTGATAACACATAGGTAAAAGCTTTCTTGAAAAATAGAATAAATTCTAAACTTGAGAAGTCTAGATTATTAAGATGGCAAGCTTTATGTCAAAATTATATTTTTTATATTGTGATTATTAAATCTCATGAAAATATTCTTACAAATTTTTTATTAAGAGATGGACAGCGGTGATATCGATGCCATCATAAAAATACAAAGGTATTTGAGGGAACATCTTGAAATGCTTCAAAACGAGTTCAACAAGTTTGCCCTAAATGCAGAAGTTGCGGGTAGGATACAACAAGCTGATAAGAGAATAGTCTCTGATCAAATTACATGCTGTTTACAGGCGTATACTCAGTTATGTCTTGTAATGTAAAGGTTTATCCTCGAAGGCATTGAGAAGCCACTGTTTTCTCAAATGGAGAGTTTTCGAGTACATGACTCTATATCTAGAGCAGGGGATTCAAATACCCCTAGCACAAGTGTTAAGTCAAGATTATCCCCAGATGAGTCGACTAAAATAAAAATTGAAATTCCATATCCTTATGTCAAGTTTTCAAGTCAACCCTTCACCTCGAGGATTGAAGAGAAAAATATCAACCTTAGACCTAATACAGAGAAGGGTAAATCTAAGGTTGGTACTACTGAAGCTGTAATTTCTCCATTTCAGGTTTATCAACAAAACTGGGAGAAATTAAAAACAAGAATACCCATTAACCCAGCCACAATCATGGTTGATGTATCAGGAAAATATCCCAGGTATAGATGAAACCAAATTATATCCAAAAGAGATAAAAGCATGGTATGAATTCGAAGCTCTTGCCTCAGTTTATACTACATCACCCAGCTTCCCAAAAATTTCAAATTTACCCAAATGGATCCAAGAATTTGTTCATGAAACTTGGACAAACAAAGACTATTTGTCTAGATGAGACATTCTGGAGTTATACTTTTTTAGTATAGCACGAGAACCAATAGGAAAATACTCACATGAAGCCTTTCATTTTATCAAGTTGAGGAGGCCATATACAAATATTCAGAAATTTATCAAAGATCCTTCAACCGAAGAAACACCCCTTGTTGCTTCATTAACTGAAGATGACATCTCTACCCGAAGAGCATGGGGAATATGAGTATTTCTAATAGATATGGACAAAGTCAAGTTTCCATTTAAGTTTTATCATAATTCTGTAAATGGATCGTTCCTGTTAAATACTATGACAGGGAAAACAAAAAATTTTGTACAAGACTTATTTGAAAATAAAATGAATCTTCTGTGGAATAACAAGTTGTCGGGGAGCAAAGAAACTCGCCAGAAATTCTGTAACATATCTCATGTGGGAAGATGGTCAGAGTACATCTGCCCAGAATGTCCGAACCAAAAGGAGCCAGAATTCGGCAAAAAATTTTGACCCATATCGAACCGGAAGCATCTTGCAGAAACATGACTAAGTGGTGAAAGATCACACAAAATCAATTTCCTCGGGGACAATACAAAAACAAAAGATTCTCCGACAAAGAAAAGTAGACATGTGATCCAACCACTCCATTAGTGGATGATGGACCACCACTAAAATATGATTCCAATAATTAGTGGAAAGTTAGATCACTCAACCACCCATTAAAGAAAAGCCTCCAACTAGTGGTTGAAGTAACCACCAGTCACAAGATCCTATCGGTCACAACTGACATAATAATTCACAAGGCATTAAAGTCCAGATTTCAAATCGATCAAGACTTCTATAAATACCAAGGCAGAAGGAACATGAAGACATCATTCAATATCTTCATTTTCTTTCAAATAAAATTGTAATATTTTCTCTTTCTAAGTTTTTGTATGTTGTATTTCAAGCTACTATAAGTAGCTAAACAAGTTTCATATCCTCTACAGGATGTTACTACGTAATAATAGTTTGTATGTTTGAATAAAAGAACTAAGGCTTACAATCCCTCTCATGTATTGTTTTCAAAAAATGAACTACTTTACTATACACCCTGAGGTAGGAAACAAAATAGGGTTGTGTCAGGTTCTATCGAAGTAATCTACGTTAGGAACCATTTGTTGCGACCACGTTGTTAGGCTGTGAGGACCAGTCTGTAAAACTCGGTGGATACAACCTGACGATACTTCGGTCAAAGATGTAAACTGTTCAATTTATTATACGGAAGCATGATGGGTCATTTATAAAAAAAACAAAAAACGAAACAAAACGATCATCAGAACATGGTATATCGGCTGGAAACATTGCGTAGCTGCATGTCTTTTAGGCTATGTATTTAAGAACAAGCTCGATATGTATAACAATGTCACGTACCAAATTCATGAAGATTGAGGATATTTTTGGAAATTTTAAAAAATGAGGGAGCTAAAACAAAGATTTGGAGGGATGGGGAGTAAAAGGGAAGTTAAGTTTGAGAATAAGGAGTTATTGCAAGTTTGTCCCTAAAATAATTACAAGTTTTATGTGCAATATTTTGAAATACTTAAAAGGTAATATTTACTGATCCATAAGTCTTTGTAGATTAAAACGAAACTTAAATTGATGTTTTATAAATCATTTCAGTACACTTGATTATGTTATTATATTTTGGGTGTATTTGTTTAAGATTTTAATTTTATTTAATTATAAAATCTTTATTTTTGTAGATATTTTAAAATAATATTCGAAAAATTTCAATAACAATCGTTATTAAAACATGCGACTTAATTTATTACTCAAATCATATAAACCGAACCAACTAATTTGTAATATAAAAAAATCAAACTGAACCAAATAAAATGGTTTAATTTTCGCATTAAACATTTGAAAAACCAAACCAAAATTAATAAGAATCGAATCGATCATTGCACACCCCTTAACCACTTTGTAGAACCATATATTTCCTTACTGTCATAATTTTCAAACATATATTTATTGAAAATAGGTTTTAAGTAAATAGATTTTAAGAAGTTGATTACCCAACATGGTTTGTGTTAGAATCGAGAAATAGTTTAGAAGGGATGAATGAACTCTTTCAAATTTTTGCTTTTAAAAATGGTTTTCAACAGTTTTGAGGCGGTTGAAAATTCTTCTCAAACTTGTTAGAAAGGTGAACCACTGTAAAGTGCGGAAAACGGTTTAAGATTTCTAATGATAGCTAAAAATCGTTGGCGAACTTATCAATAAAATGTAGTGTGAAAAGTAAGTGTTTGCAAGCAGTAAAGACACACGGTTTTTATGGATGTTCGGAGATTAAAACTCCTACGTCACCCCTTCTTTCTCTTCAGGAAGGATTCCACTAAAAAACTTTGGTTTTACAAAAACTCTTTGCAACAGCCCACTCCAATCAGGACTTATCACACTGCCTGTTTTGGAACTCTTAGTGATCACTTTAAAATTTTGGATTTTAAGAAAACTCAGTTCACCAGACACCACAACTTAATCAAATAACCAAAAGGTTACTGATGTAAATGAACAATTTAATTTTGGTAGCACGAAGATGATCCTTGAATGATCTGGTATCTTTCTGTTCAGTGTGTGCTGATGAGCGATGAGGTATGTAATCTTTTGAGTGCGCTCTGAATATTTAAGGTATGCAAGCTTTTGATGATTTCACTGCTGTGAATTTGATCATGTATCACGTTATGTCACCCTTGCTTGCATACTACATTCTCTGTTAATATAGGCGATCATTCCAATGGTCGGAAGGAATGAGTAACGTTAACTTGTAACAGAGGGATGATGTGTCACCGTCAGCTGCAATCGCATTAAATTTTCTTCAGATATGCATTAAATGTTCTCTTTGTTGTCATGGCCTTGAGTCCCGTTCTTTGAAGAGTTGTTTCAGAGTTACCGTATGTGGCAACTGCTTTTATCCTCAGACCCTTGTAAGATATAAATGATCTTTCCTTTCTGGGATAGTGATATAAATGCAGATCATTTTCGGGACTGATAGAGGAACTAGTTGACTTTGAAGCGGTGCAAACAATTGAATGTCCTTAATCGGTCAGAGAATGTCTTTCATTAAGTAAGCATAAATACCCCTTTTTAATGACATCTCCGAACAGCCGGTTTGGGAAGTTCATCAAAGTTCGAGCTTCTTTTGCTTCAAACGGTTGAATTATCAGTGGTCTGTAATTCAAGCGGTCATGCTTCTTTAGTATTACCCGGTTGATCCTTTGTTTAAGCGGTTAAACTCTTTTTGCTTTAGCCGGTTGAGAAGCAGTCCGGTTGCTAAGCTCGGCGGTTGAGCTGATACCTGCTACACAGAAAATATGCATTTGTTTCCTCAAACAGTGAAGTGATGTCTTGATTTTGTCGATCACCAATACTCTTGGGTAATAATAATTTCTTAGCAAGTTGTACTTATCATATCCTCATCGTTTATAATCAAATTTCACGCTTTTTTTCACCAGAATATTTGATTTGGTGGAGTGGATGAGCGTTTGATCATTGGTCATGACTTATTCTATCTACAAACATATTTTCAGATGAGCTTGTTGTACATGACTTGTCCAATGTAATTTATTGACTAACATGGTTTGCAAGCTACTATGTTAGCCGAAAGTTTATCAAATGCTAAGGTAGCGACTGCAAGTTCTCATACCATAAAAAAATCTCGTTCTAAATAAATAATAATAAAATTCAAGTACCACCGTGTCAAATTTCAATTGGTCGCTTCTTTCAATTTTTTTTTAATTTTTCTTATAAAAGCTTCTTTCAAATTTCAAATAATTGAGATTACTTACTCTTGTGCGCCTTGTTTCTAGTCGACAAATATATGCCTTCATCGCAACCAATTCTTTATTTACAATTTACAACTAATTCTCATCTCATATTCCATTTAACAGGGGTTAGTAAAGTTTTTTGGTGAATTGGGATGGTGTTGTTTTCAATGGGATTTAATTTTATTTGGATTTATAACTTGTTTGAAATTCAGATTGTAAAAATATATATTTTGATTTTAATTTGAATATGAAGGAAATTTTTTTTTATTATTGTATTTTCGATTGGGGTATGAATTTCTGAAATAGTTGTGCATGCGCAATGTAATTATGTTGTTTCTTATTCATTCGTCATTTTTTTTTTTTTTTGTAATCAATACCATTTTTATGATATTATTTTTTATATAGAACATAATCATTTTAGTGAAGATGCCTTACCTTGTCTTCATTTGTTTGATATGGTTTATTTTTGTTTTTAGTTAAAGTATTATTTATTATGATATATTAGATTTATTACATATCTGGACACAATAAATTTTTAATCAAACAGTTGTCATATTTATTTTCTCTCTCCCAAACAATGAAATCTTGGTTTCACCCCTAAATTTAAGTTCATCAAATTCAATAATACAATGTATGTTGGGCTGAGAAATACAAGAAATTTTGGTTTTGATGATAAAAAAATATTTTACTGTGTTTCTAATATATTTACTCAAGCGTGAAATTGTTGTCTCAAGTTGGAAAGTGAAACTCGAAATCAGCAAACTGAAAATCTGGCAAGCTGCAATGTTTCAATGATATTCCATAGCTCGGTGATGCAAATGACAAGCCGCCAAAACGAGTGAATAGAAAACTAATTTTAGACAAGTTGTATTTCACAACAGCTCAGTTGGTTCGAAAATTATCTAGGCAAAAAATAAGTTGCAAGGTTGAGCTGATGGAAATGGAAACAACAATCAGCTTGAATGGAGTAGTTCTGATATTTTGGTAATATCACTCGGCTAATTTATTCAAATGAAATGATTTAATATGCATTACAAAGCTAAGAGAATGATCTAAAAATTATCTTCATAAGTCAAATTATGAATCGGAACAGAAAAAGCCGATAAACTACGATGCAATTGTTGGTTCTATACAGAATGGAGAACAAGTTCCAGATTGCTAACAACTTGGTTTGTTAAGAATATCTTTATCATACCAACTTGGAATTAAGTGATTCATGATTCCGTCAAAAGCTAAGAGAAATGGATACAACTTTTATATCCATCACTTTACCCAAAAATTCGATGAATCAAGAGCTATAACAAAGTAAAACCAAAAGCTCAACTTGTACAAGTTTGACACATATACTTTAAGAAAATTATGGGCGTTGCAACTTGCTATCCGAGAAAGATTCTGAAGGATAAGTGTTCACCTCCAAATCGTGAAAGAACTCTCATAGCTTCGCCACAAAGTCTGTAAGTTTAAATTGATGTATTTTATTCAAAAAGTTTGATGTTCTATTATGACATATGAAATTATATGATTCTCACGCATGTATGTCATGTGGTGGAATTGGTTGTATGTTGAGAATAATGTCAGGAAGAGGACGTTTTAAGAGGAAGCCCAATAATAGTAACAACGAAAAGAAAAACATGAATGACAACGTTGTGCATAATGTAGGAGAGCAGGTTTTGGCAGGGATGGCACCGATACTTCAACAGTTAGTGGTCCAGACAACACATGGAGGATGACAATTGGCTTGAAGAGGGCGTGGCTCCTGAGAACATGTAAGAGTGCTTCAGGCAGGTACAACCAACCCAAGGACTTTGCCATCACCACTGACCACTTGAGGCTGAAGTCTGGATAAAATCTCTGGAGGTAATATTTGTGTACATGCGACTTGCTGACCCAGACATAGAACAATGTGTTATTTATTTGCTGAGAGAAGAAGCCAGAATCTGGACGGAGGGGGCTAAGCTGACGGTGAACCTAGCCACTCTAACGTGGGAGAATATCAAGAGGGTTTTCTATTGCAAATATTTTACTAATGGTGCTTGCTCTAGATTGACTTGGGCACGTGCATGCAAATTGTTTAAACTGCTTAATTGATTGATTTAATTAATTTTAAATTCTTGCATGATATTTATTATATGATTAAAGATAAGATTGCATGATTAAATGATTATATAACATGAATTCATGAAATTGAAGGATTTTTACCCGAATATTCGATAATAGGCAGGGGAAAGGAGACCGGGAACGATCAAGACAAGAATATTTATTTTTCATTAAATAATTGCAAGGATTCCCAATATGATTAAAAATGATTTAATTTTTCTAAAAATATTAGAGTTCGAATTATTTTACGCGTCGAGCTCGATTTTTTTCGGGAAGCCGATTTTGGGCAAACAATGAGTTTTTAAAATATCAAAAACATTATTTTTGGGAAACTAATTTTATAAAATTTTATGTTATAAATAAATAAGAGTTATGGAGCCTAATTTAACTAAATTTAGTAGGCCAAATTCCTCCTATGCTTGGAGGCCCAAAACCAAAGCCCATTAGCATGCAATTAAATTTATAAATAAGTAAACCAACTGTTTATTCACCCCATAAACACTTGATTCAGCCGAAAAACACACAGCACACATATTAGAATTTTCAAGATTCATCAAGGAAAAAAACAAGAGTTCTTCGTCGTCCGGTCGTCCAACTTCGCATCCTCGCCAACGATCGTCTATTCGAGCATTATAAACGCAAAGTCATGTTTTTATAAACCATTTTAAACATAATACAAATCATAATATGCATGATTTAATTGTTTATGCTGAAAAGTACGTTTTTACGATTGGTCCAACGTTTTGTCAAATATTTTCAAAGTTTCAATGATTTAATGCTTGGTTTTGAAACGTTATGATTCCCTATGGTTAAATTGCCAATATAAGATGAAATATGAATGAAACATGAACAAATTGAAAAGAAAACACATGCTGGAACCGAATGGAAGTAACCAACCAAGGGTTTTCTAAGAATCTTGCGCATGGTGTGTCTTTTAGGGGTTCAAGGGCTCGGCTGCTGTGCATGGGCTGTTGAGGCTCAGCAAGGTGGCTGGGATGGTTGGGGTTAGGTCCTAGGAAGAGCCCTAGGAGGGTTAGGGCTCGAGACTTGGGTTGGGTAAGAGTCCACGTGAAGAGGGGCTCTCCCCCACGCATAGGTAAGTGCAGCAGCAGCCAAAGGGGCTCGCTACTGGGGCTAGGTGGCTCAGGGTTGGTTCATCAGGGTTCCAAGGAAGTGATCAGGGTTCGGGTCATGGGTTGGTGCAGGGTGGCTTGACGTGGCTCGAGCAAAACGTGAGGGATACACCTTGGGCGCATGCGGCTACTGTTCTGGTTCAAGTGGCTCGCAGCATGGGTTCAATGGTCTGGGCTGGGCTTGTTTGGGTCTGGACGTGGTCCAGGGTTGTTTAGGGTTAGGTGGGCTCGGTGGTGGCTCGAGTTGAAGAGTCCTAGGGTCACTAGGAGACTTGGGCATGAGTAGCACCTAGTGTGCAGCTTTGCACCTTCTGTCCAGGAGTGTGTGCATGAGTTAGGGGCTAGGTCCTTGGGTCAGGGTCGGTCAGTAGAGTGCCTAGGTGGGTTGGCTCGGGTTTGGCTCGAGGTGGCTTGACCATTGCTCGAGTAAATAGGGAGATGGCTCGGTGCGTTCGAGTAAGGGTCATATTTCGAATTTAAAAGAATAAAATTGGAACCATGGGTATACGGATGTGGTTAATGGCTCAAAAAGGTATTCTAGGTAATAAAAAGTTTATGTTTAAAGTTTTGGAAAAAAATATTAAGTTTTGAATTTATTCGAGATTTAAACGTCTCACGAATAGTTAATTAAAGAATTAATTAGAAAGCCTCGAATAAAGTTGAATAAAATTATGGAAAATTATATTTAAGCATAAATAATTATTTGGGATAAGCCTATGTCATTAAGAGTAAGAAAAAGATAAAATCGAGAACTTTTACATCTAGGGGGAAAACAGTTATTTTACACTTGGAAAATACGTAAAAGCTGTTAGAGTAGGTGCCCGTCGAGCCAAGTATTGGCCGAGGGTTCATGTTGAAACTCTATGTATAAACAATCTTTATTTTAATAATATTTGAAATTATTGTTTTGGCACATCTTTATCTGTATACACATGCTAGTTGCATAGATAAAGTCCATGCATATACAAATACTAGAAAGAATATGAGATGCTCAAATGATGAGTATCATGAAACTCATATTTGCAATATTGTATATTCTAAACAGTTCCTAGTCCATTTAGCCTCCGCTAAGAAGGATATAGGCCGCTCGAGTTCGAGACTAGTATCTGCGATGTGAGTACCATGTTTCATTGGTAGGGGACATTGTGATGTCCGAACATGCAGATAGGTGCTCCTTGTAGAGTGCACTGAACAACCCTTCATAAAGGACTTTCCAAGTGGTTCTCACTTATCGAATGAAAACGTCCTAGTTTATGGTTGTACACCATTAGTCCTTATGACCCGGGACAACATTGAGACTCTATATGATAACATTGCATTTTGACTTGTTTACTGACTCATATGGGATCATCAGGTGGCAAGGTTGGGTGTTTTGTCGAAACATATAGGAGTTGATGCATTGTAGTCGGGGATTCACCGCCTACCTTCGAGTATGGATATCCTATGTGTATGTAGTTTGAAATCTCAGATCAGAGTATGGTGGTAATTGTTAGAACTTTTCAAGTTCGCAATCTTGATTTTGATGTTAACAAAACTTGTTATTGTGTTTCTAACATATTTACTCAAGTAGTTATTAAAACAAGAAGCAAGCCGAAACTGAATTCTGCACAAACTGAATTTCTGGCGAGCTTTGGAATTTTGATGATATCTCTCAACTAGATGATCCAAATGACAATCCGCCAACTAAACTGATCAGAAAATTAATTTGGAACAAGTCGTATTTCACGTCAGTTGGGAAAATTCGGAAGTTATCATGGTCTAACTGATCGCTTAATTACCGAACTGATCACACGAAAACAGCAATCAGTTGGGTTTGAGCAGTTGCGGTATTTTGGTCATATCTCTCAGCTCGATTATCAAAATGAAGCGATTCAGTATGCGTTGGAAAGATAAGACGATGATCTACAAATCATATTCTGAAGTCAAAGTCTGAATCGAAGCTTAAGATGCCGATAAATGACGATGAAGTTACTGGTTCTGCGCAAACTGAAATCAGTTAGGCTGATTTCAGCACACCAACTGAAACTGAACTATACCAACTGAACTTAACCAGCTGCTGACCAACTGAACCAGTTGCTGATCAACTAAACCAACTGAACCAGCTGAAGACCAGTTGAACCAAACCAACTGAACTGAACCAGCTGCTGACCAGTTGAACTGAACCAGTTGCTGACCAACTGAAACTGAACCAGCTGAACTGAACCAGTTGCTGACCAACTGAAACGAACCAGTTGAACTTAATGACAAGTTGAATTGACTAGAGTTGACCAGTCGGGAAAATGTCCAGCAAGGAGAATTTGACCGTTGCAATTCTAGAAACAGTACAAAAACTTTTCAAACGATCATATTCTTGTGTCTAACGTATATATCATTGTTGGAGCTTATAAATACATCATCTTGAAGAATCAAACAAGAGCTTTTGAAGTGGTTTCAAAGCATGGGCAGTTAGCATGAATATATTAGCTAGTTGAGAGCACAAGCCCTTGTGTGAGGATACATTTGAGATGTACACTGTAAAGGATAAATTTCTCACATACAATCACTCACACATATACAAAAGAGTTGAACTTCAAAGATTAGTTGAGTGAGTCTTGCACAAAGACAATAAATTTGTGTATGTAGTCTTTGCATATGAGACATTAAACAATATGATGATTGTGAGGTGCTGCCTACAATCTTGAGTGCTAGGAGTTCAGTTTAGGCAGTGGGTAAGTCCTAGCTGAGTGGGTTTGTACAAGTGTTTGTATAAATCAAAGTCTTCTAGTGAATATCCTTCCCAAGGGGAAGAAGGGGTGACGTAGGAGTTATTCAATCTCCGAACATCCATAAACAAATTCGTGTCTATTTGTTTATTGCATTTACTTATCATTTTCATAGTTTTAAAGATGCATTGTTGAAGCATTTTTTGTGTTCTTCAAATACCAAAATATTGCATACCAAGTGTTTGATAAAATGCTTCAACCAAAATATTTTTTTACTCATTCAACTTGCATATATTTTAAATGGTTTACAAAATATTCAATTGGTTTCTACGAAGGATTATTTCGAGTATTTTCCGCTTGGTTTGAACACCAAACTCGATTTAATTTATCGGTGTTCAATATTTCAAGAACCGAGCTATTGTGGTTCAATGATGATCCCCCCCATCGATCCTACCAATTGGTATCAGAGCGGGTGTTCTTGAAAGAGCATTGAAACTGATTTTGATGTTTAAAATTCTAAAATTTCAGTTTTTTTACACATATATATAAAAAACTGAATTTTCGTGCAGCTTGCAGCGACCGTAGGAAAAATGGCATATCTCCTTGCTCGAGTGTCCAAATGACAAACCGCTTTTTGAGTTGCAAACTAGACTCATAGAGGTTTATATCGGTATAAAATTTGCAACCTAGTTATGCTCGAGAAAATGCAGTTTATTCGTTGAAGGCAGAGCATATGTGCTGCGGCAGAAAATGAGCCATGGAGAAAATTGGTTAGTTATCCCTCTTCTTTTATAATTTTCAAAATTTCAAAAATATAGGGGGAGAAATCATTATAATTTTAATTCGTAGATTATTTTTAAATATTTAGGGGGAGAAAATTTTGTTTAAAATATTTTGAAAATATGACTTTTTGATTCACACAAAAAGGGGGAGAAATATGTTAGTTGAGTTGATTGTTTATCCAAGTTTTGTGATAATCAAAAAGGGGAAGATTGTTGGAACTTTTCAAGTTCACAATCTTGATTTTGATGTTAACAAAACTTGTTATTGTGTTTCTAATATATTTACTCAACTATGAAGTTATTAAAACAAGAAGCAAGCCGAAACTGAATTATGCAAAAACTGAATTTCTGGCGAGCTTTGGTATTTTGATAATATCTCTCAACTGGATGATTCAAATGACAATCCGCCAAATGGACTGATCCGAAAACTCAATTTGAAAAAAGTCGTATTTCACGTCAATTGGGCAAATTCAGATGTTATCATGGTCTAACTTATCGCTTAATTACCGAACTGATCACACGAAAACTGCAATCAGTTGGGTTTGAGCAGTTGCGGTATTTTTGTCATATCTCTCAGCTCGATTATCGAAATGAAGCGATTCAGTATGCGTTGGAAAGATAAGACGATGATCTACAAATCATATGCTGAAGTCAAAGTCTGAATCGAAGCTTAAGATGCTGATAAATTACGATGAAGTTACTGGTTCTGCGCAAACTGAAATCAGTTAGGCTGATTTCAGCACACCAACTGAAACTGAACTAGACCAACTGAACTGAACCAGCTGCTGACCAACTGAACCAGTTGATGATCAACTGAACCAGCTGAGGACCAGTTGAACCAGACCAACTGAACTGAACCAGCTGCTGACCAGTTGAACTGAACCAATTGCTGACCAACTGAAACTGAACCAGCTGAACTGAACCAGTTGCTGACCAACTGAAACGAACCAGTTGAACTGAATGACCAGTTGAGTTGAATAGAGTTGACAAGTTGGGAAAATGTTCAGCAAGGAGAATTTGACCGTTGCAATTCCAGAAACAGTACAGAAACTTTTCAAACGGTCATTTTCTTGTGTCTAACGTATATATCATTGTTGGAGCTTATAAATACAACATCTTGAAGATCAAACAAGAGATTTTGAAGTGGTTTCAAAGCATGGGCAGTTAGCATGAATATATTAGCTAGTTGAGAGCACAAGCCCTTGTGTGAGGATACATTTGAGATGTACATTGTAAAGGATAAATTTCTCACACACAATCACTCACACATATACAAGAGAGTTGAACTTCAAAGATTAGTTGAGTGAGTCTTGCACAAAGACAATAAATTTGTGTATGTAGTCTTTGCATATGAGACATTAAACAATATGCTGATTGTGAGGTGCTGCCTACAATCTTGAGTGCTAGGAGTTCAGTTTAGGCAGTGGGTAAGTCCTAGCTGAGTGGGTTTGTACGAGTGTTTGTATAAATCAAAGTCTTCTAGTGAATATCCTTCCCAAGGGGAAGAAGGGATGACGTAAGAGTTATTCAATCTTTGAACATCCATAAACAAATTCGTGTCTATTTGTTTATTGCATTTACTTATCATTTTCATAGTTTTAAAGATGCATTGTTGAAGCATTTTTTGTGTTCTTCAAATATCAAAATATTGCATACCAAGTGTTTGATAAAATGCTTCAACCAAAATATTTTTTTACTCATTCAACTTGCATATATTTTAAATGGTTTACAAAATATTTAATCGGTTTCTACGAAGGATTATTTCGAGTATTTTCCGCTTGGTTTGAACACCAAACTCGATTTAATTCATCGGTGTTCAATATTTCAAGAACCGAGCTATTGTAGTTCAATGATGATCCTCTATATCGATCCTACCAGTAATTAAGAAAGGGGTTTCTTAGATTACACCATCGATGCAACTACGACATGACACATAATATCGATTCTTTGACAGCTCTCGATATACCAATAGTTGTCGAATCGATCGGGATATATGAGATGAAGGGACCGTACTGTACGCTAACCATAAGTGAATGGTTCTTGGAAGCACTATCATTTGATACCTAGGGAATCATGTAAGTGATGCTGCTAGACATTTAACATGATTGGTTTGGTACTATCAGACTTGAGTTCTGACGTTCTTATTATCAAGGAGTTGATAATTAAGAATGGAGCAATTGTGGTATGTTCATATAAGGACATGTTTAGTCCCGAATCACATTAAGATGTGAACTCACGGCTATTTGTATCAATGAACCATTGAGGATCACACAAGTGCTAACTTTCAAGATCCCGTTGAGAAGTAAAATAGTTCAATATGTTGAACAACTTATAAAGGAGTTTATAGGCACAAGAAAAATTAGAAGTATGACTTTTATAAGGGGAATGTAACTTTTAATTTGTGGAAGTGTTCCTAAATTAAAACTTGGCCAAATAAATAATTTATTTGAAAATTGTAATTTTCATAAACATTATTATGGACTAAATTAAATTAGTTCTAGTGTTGAATTAATTAAACACTATTGGACCTAGTAAAGTCCAAATAATTAAATTAATTCAAGTGTTGAATTAATTAAACAAAATTGGGCCTTGTAGAGCCCAATTAGAAATAATTATTAAACTAGTGGGCTTGAGTAAAATCAAGTAAAGTTTAAATGGTCTCAAATGTGTTTGAGACATTTAAATAAAAGTCCATGGGCCTTGTAGTTGTTACAAGCCCAAGTAAAAAGCATGCAAGGGAGGTGAAGGGTTGGAGACAACTTTTTCATTAAACAATGCATGGCATGCTCATGCACTTTATCACTTTTTCAAGCACCAAGAAAAATCCCTCCCGTTCTCTCCTCAAGCTTTTTGGCCGAAATTTTGGAGCTTTATTCCCTTCAATTTTGCTTCTTCAATTTTTCGAGGAAAGCTTAGTCTTCTCAAAGAAAAATGCCTTACATTTTCTAGTGTAAGTGTAAGGTGGATCTTCCTTGTTGGTGGTGGGCTTAATTTTTTAGCAAGGTGTGCTCTTGGAAGCTTGAAGATTTGTCTTGCCATTGAAGAGCTTAGTTGTTTGACAACTAAGTTGGAGTCATCATCAATCTTTTAAGATTGGTAGGTAATTTTCTAAAATTCTCTATGAATGTCATTTTGTATTTTATTGTATTTGCTACACACTATAGTTTAGGGTGCTCGTTTTTCTTGTATGCAAAATATTTTGAAACTTCCGTTGCGCAAGCGGGCACCTTAACCGATCCCTTTTCAAAAGCTTGACAGCATCCGAAGGATAATAACTCATTTTAAATGTTATTTTATGATTTTAAATGATGATTTTTATGCAAATATGAGATTTTATGATTTATGGTAAAGTTGTGCAATTTTTACTGTTAAAATGATATTTTTAAAAAGTCATGATATTTTACGCTTTTAAAAGAAAATAAAAAATATTTTGAGGGATGTAAATTGACTGTGACAAAAGATATGATATATGATATATGATTTTGTGGTGATATCGTGAGGGCCAAAGCCCCAGAGGGACCCTATTTACGGGCCAAGGCCCAGAGAGGGACCCCGTTTACGGGACAAGGCCCCAGAGAGACCCCAACGATCGTATTTCCACGGTGGAGCCTATTGCCCACCTCCATGGACCATGTGGAGCTGAAGACTGATCAGTCGACCAAATGATAAAAGCTAGTCACTTTCAAGGATCAAGCTTCACCCAAAATTGTAAAGGATGGAAAGCTTTACGATTAAAATGATTTTATGATATATGATTTATTTATGCTTAAATAATTTTAAAATGATTTTAGATGATTTATTTATGCTTGAAAGATATTTTAAATAAAAGTATGATTTTTAAATACTTTTGATTGTATATGTATTATTTGTTATTCATGTTTAGAACATGCTGAGTCATTCGACTCACTAGGTTTGTATGATGCAGGATTTGATGATATTATAGGAGGCGCTGACGATTGAGTGGATTGAGTGCTGCAGTACACTCCCGAGGGACCTTTATGTTTCCGCACTAGCTTGATAGATAAAAGATTTAAAGATTTTTGTTAATGATTTTATTAAGGAGTTTTATGCTTTAATTTTATGTTAGTTGATCTTTTTAAAGGTCGACGTAGGATTTTTGGTTAGTTGATGATTTAGGGATATTTTTATACACTTGAGATTTTAAATGTTAAATTATTATGATTTATGAAAATGTTAAGTTATATTATTTAGTATTTTCGAGTTTATGATTTATTAAAAAAAAAGTAGTGGTCGTTTCATATTTACACTGAAACAAGAAAGGATAATTGACAGGATCGATTAGGAGGATCATCGTCGAGCTACAATAGCTCGATTCTTGAAATATTGAACACCGATGAATTAAATCGAGTTTGGTGTTCAAACCGAGTGGAAAATACTCGAAATAATCATTCGTAGAAACCGATTAAATATTTGTAAAGCATTTAAAATTTATGCAAGTTGAATGAGTAAAAAATATTTTGGTTGAAGCATTTTATCAAATACTTGATATGTAATATTTTGGTATTTGAAGAACACATAAAATGCTTCAACAATGTATCTTTAAAACTATGAAAATGATAAGTAAATGCAATAAACAAATAGACTCGAATTTGTTTATGGATGTTCGGAGACTTCAAATACTCATTTGTCACCCCTTCTTCTCCTTAAAAAGGATTCACTAGAAGACTTTGATTTATACAACTACTTGTACAAACCCACTCCGGAAGGGCAGCACCCAACTAGAACTCCTACCACTCAAGATTGTAGGCAGAATCCTTACAATCAGTATATTATTTAATGTCTCATATGCAAAGACTAGAAACACAATATTTTATGTCTTTGTGTGAAAACTCACTCAACTAATATTTGAAGTTCAACTCTCTTGTATATGTGTGAGTGATTGGGTGTGAGGAATTTATCCTTTACAGTGTACATATCAAATGTATTCTCACACAAGGGCTTGTACTCTCAACTAGCTGATTTCTTCATGCTAACTGCCCATGCTTTGAATCCTCTGCAAAAGCTCTTGTTTGATCTTCTAGATATTGTATTTATAGGCCTCAACAATGATATATACGTTAGGCACAAGAATATGACCGTTTGGAAAGTTCCTGTACTGTTTATGGGATTGCAACGGTCAAATTAACCTTGCTGGATTTTTTCCCGACTGGTCAACTCAACTGGTCAGCAGCTGGTTCGGTTCAATTCAATTCAATTCAATTCAGTTGGTCAGCTGCTGGTTCGGTTCAGTTTAGCTGGTTCAGTTGGTCAGGTTCGGTTCAGCTTGTCTGGTTCAGTTCACTTCAGTTCAGTTCAGCTGGTCTGGTTCAATTTCAGCTGGTTTGGTTCAGTTCAGTTGGTCAGCTGCTGATTCAGTTCAGTTGGTCAGCAGCTGGTTCAGTTCAGTTCAGCTGGTGTGCTGAAATCATCCTAGCTGATTTCAGTTTGTGCAGAACCAGTAGCTTTATCGTCATTTATCATCATCTTAAGCTTCGATTCAGACTTTGACTTCTGAAGATGTTTTGTAGATCATCGTCTTATATTTCCCACGCATACTGAATCACTTCATTCCAATAACCAAGCTGAGAGATATGGTCAAAGTACCGCAACTGCTCATTCCCAACTGATTGCTGTTTTTGTGCAATCAGTTCGGTAATTGAGTGATTAGTTAGACCTTGATAACATCCGAATTTTCCCAACTGACGTGAAATACGACTTGTTCCAAATTGAGATTTCTAATCAGAAAAGCTAGCGGATTGTCATTTTAAACATGTAGTTGAGAGATATCATCAAAATACCAAAACTTTCCTGAAATTCAGTTTGTGCAGAATTCAGTTTCAGCTTGCTTCTTGTTTTAATAACTTCACACTTGAGTAAATATGTTAGAAACACAATAACCAGTTTTGTTAACATCAAAATAAAGATTGCGAACATGAAATGTTCCAACAATAATTGTAGCGGAGTATGTCCGCAAGTTTGAGAGAGGATGATATTTTGTTCCATTAATTGGGGAGAAACCAGATGAGAAGCTAAGGCAGTTTGTTGATGGCTTACGAACTACAGTGAAGCATGATATTAGGTTGGCAAAGCCTTGAGATTATCGAGCAGCAGCTGATAAAGCCTTGTAGGTAGAGCAAGAGTGGGAAAAGATAGATGAAGAAAGACAGATGAAGCGACAAGCTTCACAACCCCGAGATCAGCAGAGGTTGTTTAAGAAGATGACTCAGCTCCACAATGACCCCAAAGACAATGACCACTAGACAATGATGCCCCTTATCCCGAGGACAAACCTTTGTGTCCTAAGTGTAGAATAACCAAAATGATCAGTGCAAGCTGAGTACTAATAGTTTCTTCAAGTCTGGGGGACCTGGACACTTTGCTAAACATTTCCCACAACTCAAGCAACCAGTTAAAGGGAAGGCTTGTGTATTGAATGATGACTAGGCTGATCCAGAATCCACTGTCATATCAAGTATGATCTTTTAGATGGCATACTTACTATTGCATTGATTGATTCTGGTGACATGATTTCTTTTGTTTATAAATCTTTTATGATGATATAGTTTTAATTTCCTGGGAGATTATTGGGGGGTTATAGCATGACAATGCTTTCTAGGGAAAAACTTTTGTCGATGCAATTGCTTCGAAATGTAGAACTTAGATTACAAGAAAATAATGTGCATGCTGATTTTATTGTGTTGCCTATGCCCGAGTTTTATATCATATCGGGGATGGACTAGCTAATAGACATTGGGCATCCATTGATTTTAGACAATGGACTGTGATATGCATACCACCTTCGGAAAATCAATTCACTTTTGAGGTGCTTTTCTACCATCTAAGCCTCACCTTCTGTTAAGGCGATTGTGATATTGGCTTTGAAGATTTTCATAGATTCATCTGTGATGACATACCACATGTCATCATCCTGACAGAAAGATGTGTCTGCATGCGAATTTTTAAATCATCATAATCTTCATTAGAAAATATTATAATCTTGTTAAAGGAAGCCATTCATATATTTATATCAAGGTGGAAAAAAATAATCTTTGATACCACCTATTAAGATCGAGTTTAGAGAGGTGAATAAACTTTAAAAAAATTGAAATATTTTGACTTGTGATGATTTTTAAAATGAACTTAACAGTTGTTAACTGTGAAAGTCATTTTCTCGACCAGACAAATAAGCCAACCACTTAAAAGAGTTTTTCAATGTGCGGAATGGTTGACAATATTTGAATAATGATATAATAAAATCACTACATTTTTAAAAAAATAAACAGGATAATAATAGATGTGGTAATGAAAGAAACACAGAATATTTTATGGAAGTTCGAAATTTAAATATTTTTATGTCTAACCTTCTTCCAGTTATAAAGGAATTCACTAGAAAAAATTTGTTTTGCAATGATTTGTAGGCCTAAATTAAAACTTCAAGTTCCACTTAAACAACAATACAACAACTCTAAGTGTAAATGAATCCTAATATTCAAACAATTCTCGGTAGTTATTAAACAGTGGTTTGAAAAGTTGTGAGAAACCCCGATTTGATCCACGATGATGTGTAATAAACATGAATATTAGGGCTTGTGAGCAATCGAAGAATGATTGGGATAAGTATGCTAAAAAATCTAGAGAAATTGAGAGCTTGTAGACGTGTAAGTTGTTCGGGCTTACTCAAATGAATGACACTTTCAATTTATAATTGCTCTTGATTATAACGTTCAAATCATTGCAACATTTGAATTTTGATTTTTCTAATGCAAAAGAAACTTTATATCTGTCCATTATTGAATCATAGTATACTGCATTTAATGATTTCTTGGTACCTTGCACAAATAGTGAGTGATGATGGTTATGAAAAAATGATCTCATGATAGAAAAGACAACAAATTTCTGTCTCAATGGAAGATATTCTGGTTTACTGATTGCTTTGATTCTTGTGCATGATTTTTCAAAAAGTGGTAGGTAAGATAGTTTTGGACTTTGTGATGTTTAGCTCTGATACTCCCATTAGGGCCTGGGTCATCTATGACCCGTGATATTATATGGATAGCCCAAATCAGGGTGGATCTGCAGGAATAATTCGTCAGAAGCCGGGCAGGTGGATGTCCGAGACATCTTCTCCCCAGGATACCAGAAGCCCGGGCTCTCATACAAGCTCCCGGGTGATTTCTACCCGGGCTACCTCGATAACAATGCCGCACTCGAGTGTTTGAAGATCTTCTCTCAATAATCGTTTCTGACAAAATCCTACTGATGTGATACGATGGAAAAGTAGGACGGCATGACAGGAAGTCAACACCTAAAGTTACAAGTGGCAAGTAGGCACTGAAAAAAGGCACTCATTATCTTCCTTCCTATAAATATCAGGTTCTTCTTACATTAAAAAGGATTGTTCAACCACATATATTTACACCAGTATCATTTATTTCTCTCCTAAAGTTACACTGGTTACCTTCATTATCTCACATGCTGACTTAAGCATCGGAGTGACTAGGCAGGACACTACTTCGGCGCCCATTCACGAGATAATCTTCTTGTTTGCAGGTTACAGTCGAAGTCATAACTTACATATATACCTTACTCACAAGATATATCTCTTGCTCATTTCCCTAAAAAAAACTCTTATCAAATCTGGTGATTGCCCCGACCCTGCTCACCCGATTCACTTGAATATCATCATTGGCGCTGTCTGTGGGAACTTGAGCTCAAGACGTAGATATGGCTCCTACAAGAAGGACAAATCAAGACACTTCCCGGGTTTTTGGAGATAATGCACTTACCTTTGGACAAGGTGGTCCTCCGCTCTCAGGACCTCCACCTGTTATTACTTTGTCCCTGAAAGAGTTGGCTCGGATTATATCCGATGCAGTAAGAAGGTCGTAGCAAGAAGAGACCCTTTTCATCATGCTACAGCCTGAAGAAGAACAGGAGCGAGAGCAAGAAGAGAGGGAGGAGGAAGTGAGGATGGAAGAAAGGGATTCTAGTGCCGGTTTTAAGTCTCTTACTATGGCCGAGTAATTGGAAGAATTGAGGGAGAAGATGAGGATTCTGGAGGGTCAACTGGAAAGTCGGAATCACGCTAGGATAATCACCAAAGGGATGCCCCTTTGTGGATGCCATTGTCCGGGAACCTCTGCCCGAGCATTTCAAATCTGCCAAAATCAAGGACTATGATGGTAGTGCTGACCCTGAGGAGCATTTGGCCCGGTTTGAAAACATGGTCACGCTGCACTGTTATGCTGACAAGATTAAGTGCAAAGTGTTCCTAACCACTTTGTTTGACTCAGCCAAGAGATGGTTTGAGGGATTGGCCCCTCAGAGTATACAATCCTTCGAGCACTTCCAGAAGGTATTCTTGCATCACTTTAGTAGCAGCAAAAAATACAAGAAAACTACCTTCAGTCTTTTTGAGGTGAAGCAAAGCTCGGAAGAAATTTTGAGGGCTTATATCCAAAGATTCAACCGATTTGCTCTAGACGTCCCCTCTTGTACTCCCGAGACAAAAGTTACCGCATTTACTTAGGGCCTACGAGAAGGGAAATTTTTCGATCGGTAACCAAGAAAGCGCCCGGGGATTTTGAAGATCTATTGGCCCGAGCGAAAAATTACATCTATATGGAGGAGGCACAGAAACAGAAGAGGGAGGCTTTGAGGAGAGAGAGGGGTGACCGGGTGTCTAAACCCGAGGAGAGAGGACAGAGAAGGTGTAACGCCCCAGATTTGACGACTGTCCTCACTGTATCAAGACGAGTCTTTCCAGCGTGCTTATGTCCTCACTCACACGCACCCTGGGAAACTTCCTAGTAGGTCACCCATCCCAAAATTGCCCCAAATCAAGCACGCTTAACTTTGGAGTTCTTATGTGATGAGCTACCGAAAAGAAGATGCACATTCGTGACATGAGTAGTACATTTCAAATCTTTTAAGCCATCTTCAACTGTACAGTCCATTACATTGAACAGTCTCGGAATCCCTCTCATTCCCGTGTGGGTCGGTTCATTCATGTTCCCTCCACCCAGAAGCCTGCCAGGAGCCGCTCATTGTCCGTGCAACTGATGGCACCGGCGATCACCCCCCACCCTCTTCGGCCCCGGGCCTCACATGTTCCGCTCAGTTGCACGGACAATGAGCGGCTCCTGGCAGGCTTCTAGGTGGAGGGAACATGAATGAACCGACCCACACGGGAATGACAGGGATTCCGAAACTGTTCAATGTAATGGACTGTACAGTTGAAGAGGGCTTAAAAGATTTTAAATGTAATACTCATATCACAAAGGTGCATCTTCTTTTCGGTAGCTCATCACATAAGAACTCCAAAGTTAAGAGTGCTTGACTTGGGGCAATTTTGGGATGGGTGACCTCCTGGGAAATTTCCAAGGGTGCGTGTGAGTGAGGACATAAGCACGCTAGAAAGACTCGTCTTGATATAGTGAGGACAGTCGTCAAATCTGGGGCCGGACAATGAGCGGCTCCTGGCAGGCTTCTAGGTGGAGGGAACATGAATGAACCGACCCACACGAGAATGAGAGGGATTCCGAGACTGTTCAATGTAATGGACTGTACAATTGAAGAGGGCTTAAAAGATTTGAAATGTACTACTCATATCACGAAGGTGCATCTTCTTTTCGGTAGCTCATCACATAAGAACTCCAAAGTTAAGAGTGCTTGACTTGGGGCAATTTTGGGATGGGTGACCTCCTGGGAAGTTTCCCAGGGTGCGTGTGAGTGAGGACATAAGCACGCTGGAAAGACTCGTCTTGATACAGTGAGGACAGTCGTCAAATCTGGGGCGTTACAGTTGGTATCAGAGCCAACCTCTCTTAGTATGGTGTGGTTCGGGGACGAACCAAGCGGAAGCTGGTGGGCATTTGAGGCCCGGGGCCGAAGAGGGCGGGGGGTGATCGCCGGTGCCATCAGTTGCACGGACAATGAGCGGCTCCTGGCAGACTTCTAGGTGGAGGGAACATGAATGAACCGAACCACACGGGAATGAGAGAGATTCCGAGACTGTTCAATGTAATGGACTGTACAGTTGAAGAGGGCTTCAAAGATTTGATTGGTACTACTCATATCACGAAGGTGCATCTTCTTTTCAGTAGCTCATCACATAGGAACTCCAAAGTTAAGCGTGCTTGACTTGGGGCAATTTTGGTATGGGTGACCTCCTGTAAAGTTTCCTAGGGTGCGTGTGAGTGAGGACATAAGCACGATGGAAAGACTCGTCTTGGTACAGTGAGGACAGTCGTTGAATCTGGGGCGTTACAGAAGGGGTAACCCAGGCATTTTTCTTATCATGTGCCCCTGAAAATCGCCCGAGACCGGGATGTCCAAGAGTGTAGCAGGGACATGCCCCCCTCCCTCAACAATTTACTAGGCCCGAGAAGCAGGGATATTGTACCCTTCATAAAGTGTGTTTTCATAACACAGAGGACTGTCAGACGCTGAAAAGATATTATGTACCGCCTGCTATCCCGGTATATAATCCACCCATAAGAGGCCAAGATTGCCACCATGGATAACTCGGCAGCCAGGACCCAATGCCCGGGAGGAATCGAGAGATGCCCCAAGTAGGAGGAAAAATTCAGAGCCCGAGAGGACGAAGGCCTCACCCCCTGTCTTAGGGGTAGTAAAATTGATCTCTGGAGGATCTACCGATGGCGATTCAAATCGGGCAAGGAAGTCAAGAAGTAGGAGGGATTGTATGGAGGTGGAAGGAATGAGGAGGAGTGAACCAGTTACTAGTTTTGGTCTGGATGACCTCAAGGGTGTTAATCTCCCCCACAATGATGCTCTAGTAATCCAAGCCCGGCTGACCAATTATGACATCATGAGGGTTTTTTTTATTCGGACAGTTTTGTAAATGTTATTTTCAAGGAAGCCCTGGTGCAGATGGATTTGCAAGGATATCAGCTGGAGACCGTGGAAACTGCTTTTTTTGGCTTTTCTGGCCACGTCGTCTACCCAGAGGGAGAGATTATCCTACCTTTGACTCTAGGTACCGGGGACCTGTCATGACCACCTTCACTGTTGTGGATGCCCAATCATCGTATAATATTATATTGGGATGGCCGGCCATAATGAACTAAGGGCTGTAGCATCCACATATCATCAGAAGATAAAATTCCCATTGGGGAATCAAGTGGGAGAAGTCCGGGGAGATCAGACTTCCTCCCGGAAATGTTATGTGGAAGCGGTCCGGGTATATCAGAAGAAGGCGAGGAGGAAGGGGAAGAGAATAAGTGGTGGTGAGGATGCGGAGAGGGCAGTAGAGGAGGGGGAAGTTCATTTTGTAGCGGAGGAAGAGCAGGAAATGGTGGAAATTTGGCCAGGCAGGGAGATCCGGGTGGCTCGAGATCTCGACTTATCCACCCGGGTCAGTTTACTAAACTGTATAAAATATAATGTTAATGTTTTTGCCTGGTCCCAGCAGGAATTGACCAAGATCTCACCCCTGATAGCTGAGCATCATCTGAATATACTCCCGGGATCTCAACCTATTAAGAAGAAGAAGAAGAATAGACACTTTGGTCCTGAGAAAAGTAATTGACGTACAAGTTAGAGATTTGCTGCAGGCCGACCAAATTCAAGAAATACAATTTCTTACCTGGCTCTCAAATGTGGTATTGGTACAAAAGGCTGCCGGAAAGTGGATGATGTGTGTTGATTTTAGAGATCTCAACAAGGCTTGCCCCAAAGACCATTATTCTTTGCCCAGTATTAATCAATTGGTGGATTCCACCTCGGGGTATGAATTACTTAGTTTCATGGATGCTTATCAGGGGTACCATCAAATCTCCCTGGCCAATAATGATCAAGACAAATCCAACTTCATTACCTCGGGAGGCTCCTTTTGCTGTGTTGTCATGCCTTTTGAGTTAAAGAATATTGGGGCTACATATCAGCATTTAATGAACAAAGTATTTGATAAGCAGTTGGGGAGGAATGTGGAGGTTTATGTCAATGATATTTGGGCAAGTCAAGAGAAATTTCATGCTTCATTGCTGACTTGGAAGAAACCTTTGCCACTCTCATGCATTATGTGATCAAGCTCAATCCAGCTAAGTGCATATTTAATGTAAAAAGTGGTAAGTTTTTGGGTTTTGTAGTAACTGACTAGGGGATCGAGGTAAATCCTGAGAAAGTCGAATTAGTGCTCAGCATCCCATCTCCTCGATCTGTCCGAGAAGTGCAAAAGCTTACCAGGAGAATTGCTTCACTCTCCCGGTTCATATCTAGATCAGCACATTGAAGCTATCCTTTTTTCCAGGTCCTTCGGGAGGCACACAAATTTGGGTGGGATGAGAAGCGCGAGTAGGCCTTCAAGGATCTTAAGAGTCATGTGGCAGAACTTCCTGTCTTAGTGAAGCCAGATCCCGGGGAGAAGTTGTTTGTATATTTATCCACTACTGAGTATGTTGTCACTTCAGTGCTTATAAGGGAAGAAGGCTCTGATCAAAAGCCTGTTTATTACTGCAGCCATGCTCTCAGAGGACTGAGCTCCAGTACATTGAAGTAGAGAAGATAGCCCTGGCTTTGGTTGTGACCTCCCGGAAACTGCGGTCTTATTTTCTGTCGCATCAAATTATTGTGCTTACCAACAGTCCTCTCAGAAGAATTATGACTCATTCTGAAGTATCCGGGAGGATGATCAAGTGGACAGTGGAATTGGGAGAATATGACATTGAGTACAGGCCTTGAGCTGCCATCAAAGCGCGGGTCCTGTTAGATTTCTTGTCTGAGATGATTCAGCCAGATGAAGAGGAGGTCTGGAGAGTATTCGTGGATGGGGCATCTAACCTCTCTGGATTTGGAGTGGGAGTGGTGATAATAGCTCCCCCGGGAGAGAAGATTAAATTGGCTCTAAGAATCGACTCTCGGGTGACCAATAATGAGGTAGAGTACGAGGCTGTTCTAGCCGGCATTCAAGCTGCCCAGGAGATTGGAGCCTCGCGGATCATTTTATACTCCGATTCACAATTAGTTACACATCATATAAAGGGATTTTATGAAGCTAAGGATGACAAAATGCTAAAATATTTAAAGCTCATTAAACCCAGGTCGAATCTTTTGTGGATTGGAGAATTAAGCAAATCCCTCAGGATGAGAATGGGGAAGCAGATGCTTTGGCCAAAATGGTCGTCACTTTATCAGAAGTCAATACTCGAGGAGTATTGCATGTTACCCGGCTAATTCTTTCCACGGATGAGGAGATATTACCTATACCAGAGGATTCTTGGATGACACCACTGATCAAATTCATTGTTCACAACGAATTATCTGAAGATAGAACTCAAGCTCAAAGATCAAAAGACAAGCTCTCATGTTTGTTATTTTAAATAACATCTTATACAGTAGATCATTTCAGGGACCTCTGTTGAAGTGCTTATCTATGGGAGAGGTGGATTATGTACTCTGGGAAATTCACGAAGGATGTTGTGGAGAGCATCTTGGAGGAACAGCGTTGGCCCGCAAGGCAAAGTTTGCTGGATTTTGGTGGCCGAGTATAAGCCAAGACTTTGCGCGGATAGTCCGGGCGTGTGACGGATGCCATCATCATTCTAATTTTCAACACAGCCCAGCTACTCTTATGAAGCATATTTCGGCATCTTGCCTTTTTGGTCAGTGGGGGATGAACATTTTTGGTTTCTTTCCAGTTGCCCGAGCTCAAAAGAAATTTCTTTTTGTGGCAGTCGACTATTTTTCCAAGTTGGTAGAAGCCGAGCCCCTGTCTATGGTTACTGAGAAGGAAGTTTTGAAGTTTCTGTGGAAGAACATTGTATGTCGATTTTGGAGTGCCCAGGAGACTAATTTCAGATAATGGAAGGCAATTTCAGGAAAAAGAGATCACATCCTAATGCCAAGAAATGAAGATCACTCAGTCTTTCACATCTGTTGCTTACCCTCAAGCAAATGGTCAGACAGAGGTTGTAAACAGAATTATTGTGCATGTCTTGAAAACTAGGCTGCAGGGCAAAAGAAAAGACTGGGTGGAAGAACTGCATAGTGTTCTATGGGCATACAGGACTACTCCCCGAGCACCTACTCAAGAAACTCCTTTCAATCTGGTGTATGATTCTGAAGCAGTTCTTCCTGTTGAGATTGGATAATCTTCTGCCCAAGTAGAATCTTACCCAGATGACAATGATTAGAGCCGGGCAATGGATTTGGATATGGTGGAAGAGAAGAGAGAGCAGGCTATGATTTGAATGGAAGCTTACCGAGGCTGGATTATGAAAAAAATACAACAAGAGAGTCTGAATCCGAGACTTCCAAATAGGCGATCTGGTGATGAAAAAATTCAATCCAGCTGGAGATGTTGTTAAATTGGAGGCTCGGTGGGAAGGAATTTTAAGATAATTAGGATAGTTAGCTCGGGAGCTTTTTATTTGGACGATATTCAGGGATGCTCTTTCAAAAGGCCATGGAATGTATTTCATTTGAAAAATTATTACGCTTAAAGATGTAATTATTATTCGAAGACATAATAAATTTCTTTTCTTATTTAAAAAAAAGAGGAGAAGATTAAAAACTTACGGATTGGAGCCGGTTTGAGCCTTCAAAAAATTTGGCGGTAGGACGGGAGTTCTTTAGATATGCTTCCTCAGTAGGAAGAAGCATCTGCTTGTGGTGCTGGATCCTCGTCGGAGTAGCTCCCTCCAGGAAGAGATTCTCCTAGACAGGAGGCTCCGGTTGAAGGGGCTCATTGGCTGAATTTGGAGGATGAGGGGTCAATGGAGTTGTTTGGGAGGTGCCATGGCCCCCTTCTTTGTTGCTCTCAGACAGAATCAATTCCGGGCTTGTTACAGCCTTTCTCTTCCTCTGCACGAGTGGAACATGATCTTCAGGTTCTTTTTGGGAGTCCGACCGAGTCACCTCCCGTTCTTGCTGAGTTGTTACCCGGGTAGCTTCATTCTGTCGGGCCGCCTCCTCCTCAGCTTTTTTCTGCAGCCATTCTCCTGGCTGCCGCTTTCTTCTATCTGGTCGCCTTCTCGGCCGCCCATTTCCTTGCAAAGTCTTCATGCATTTTTGAGTTATCTGAAGAAAAAAAGGAGATCAGACACTCAAAGTTAATGTACATAGAAGATAAAAATAAAGTGCAAAGATTGACCAGGTTGAGCACCCGAGACATCAACTTCTTCTATAACCCGATTGATTGGATCTTCTGCCCGAGCACTCAACCCGTAGCTACTAGATTCTCCTCGAAAATAAGGGAAAAAGAGGAGTATTTTTGTCCCTCCACCAATTCCTTGCTTCGGGTGAAAGGTTCCTCAAATTTGTAGGATCGGGGAAGACAGGTTGAGTAGGAAGAGAAGGGATAAAATCGGTCAGACAAGAAGGGGGAACCGGGAGCTGAATATAAAAAAATGTCCCTTCCATCCCTTCTGAGAAGAAGGGATGTCATCCAGGAATCGGGATTTTAGCCGGGCAGACAGGGAGAAGGCATTATCTCCCAATCGACAAACAAAGAAATAGTGAAGAATGAGAGGAGTAATAAGAAGATTGTGCATCCTAAAAAGGATGTAGGCCGAAGCCATAATCCAGAAATAATTGGGGTGGAATTGATTGACAGGGACACCAAAAAAATTAGCGGTGTTATTATAAAAAGAAAGAATGAGGAAGCGAAGACCATTCCTAACATGGTCTCAGAAGAAAGTGGTGAAACTAGGAGGAGGGTGGTCAGCCCTATCAGAAGGACTGTGAATTAAGATTGAGAAAGAATAAGGAATAGAGCCAAGTGTCCGGAGTTCCTCGTCAGCCCCGAGCGCAGTGTGCAGCTCATTGGGGAGAACCAAGGAACTCTCGGGGCCTCAGATTGAGGAGGGGAAGAGGCCCGGGCTATACCCTTGCCCTTGCGCTTTTGTAGAGCTCATGAAGGGCCAGAAGAGGAAGGTTTTGATTGTTTGGTTTTGGGTTTTGCAGAAGGTTGGGTTAAAAAATGTTTTGGGGAAGGAGAAGGGGTGGAGTCAGAGCGTATCACGGTGGACTCGTAACTAGACGAGCCTCGTGAATTTGCTCCAGAAGTGGAGGAAGTTGAATCAGACATTTTTACACAAGAAAAGGGGAGAATAAACTTACAAATGGTTAATCAAACAGAGAAGTTGTTGCTGGAATCGCATAAACGAGAGAGAGCGCCCCACGTAAGAGAATCTGAGAAGGATTGGGAGATTTCGATGTTGTAAAGTGGTAAATGAAGGGGGTTCATCGTCTTATATAAGTGAGAGGAGAATGATCTCAACCGTTGATCTAAAAGCAAATCCGACGGCCATGATACATCTTGGAAATTGTGCGGGTAGATGAAAGGACATGCACGAGAATCGAGACGTGTCAGACTGATCGAATTCTCGGAATACGAAACGTTTTTGACCGTTTAAATTCTAGGACACACGTCATCATGACATCAGCCCTACTAACCGAGAATACTAAACGACAAAATATTCTAAAGTCCGAGAGACATGAGGCCCCGACATCTTATCTAAAGTCTAGGAGACATGATGCCCAGACACCTCATCCCATCTCGGAGACATGAAGCCCTCAATGCTTTTATAGCCCGAATTGATCATCTTTTTTTGAAGTCCAAGACTGGCTGATCGGGATAGCGAGTGTGACTCTAGCCCGACTATTTTAGGGATGGGTAGTGATACCTCCATTAGGGCCTTGATCATCTATGACCCGGGATATTATTTGGATAGCCCAAATTAGGGTAGATCTGCAGGAAGAATTCATCAGAAGCCGGGCAGGTGAATGCCCGAGACATCTTCTCCCCGGGCTACCAGAAGCCCAAGCTCTCATACAAGCTCCCGAGTGATTTCTACCCGGACTACCTCTATAACAGTGCCGCACTCGAGTGTTTGAAGATCTTGTCTCAATAATCGTTCCTGACAAAATCCTACTGATGTGATACGATGGAAAAGTAGGGCGGCATGACAGGAAGTCAACACCTATAGTTACAAGTGGCAAGTAGGCACTGAAAGCAAGACACTCATTATCTTCCTTCGTATAAATACTAAATTCTTCTTACATTAAAATGGATTGTTCAACCACATATATTCACACATATATTTACACCAGTAGTATTTATTTCTCTCCTAAAGCTACACTGGTTACCTTCATTATCTTTCACATGCTGACTTAAGCATCGGAGTGGCCACGTCGGAAACCCCTCCGACGCCCATTCACGAGTTCATCTTCTTGTTTGCAGGTTACAATCGAAGCCATAGCTTACAGGTATACCTTACTCACAAGATATATCTCTTGCTCATTTTCCTAAACAAAAACTCTTATCAAATCCGGTGGATTGTCCCGACCCTGTTCATCCGATTCACTCGGATATCATCAAGATCTAATACCAAATGTATTGAAACATGCATCTTTTGGTTGGGGTGGATAAAGTTCAATGGTAGTACTCATCAGTTTTGTCCAATTGAATGTGCACTGTGATCCAATCATGAAAAGTCCAGTTGCAAGCAATGCGATTAAACCACTTGAGCTCCGATTCAACATTTCTAAATAGATTAGAAGATTATTAGATCCTATAACAATTGGGTATTATTTTTTATTACCAAAATAAAGGAATATAACCCAAAAACATTCTTGCTTCAGCTCGAAAAATATTAGTTATATATTCTTACACATCCATCTGATTACTATGGTAAAATGATGGATTTTTATATATCGTATCAAACAACCAACTTCCTCATATATCATATTTGTTTGTCTTTTGATCAAATATATTTTTTAGCACTCAACATAATATAATCGAGACCATCTATTCCCCTACATGCAGAGGCGTATGAATAGTATGGGCTGGCCCAGCCAAGATTTTGGTTTTTTTATATATATATAGCCATAAGCTACAAAATAAAATAAAAGAAAAAAAAGAGAAAGTAAAAAACCTCGCCCAGCCAAGATTTTGGTTTATATATATATATATATATATATATATAGCCATAAGCTACAAAATAAAATAATAAAAAAAGTAAGTAAAAAACCTCTCTCACAGCTTCAGGCGTGGAAATTGGAATTCATCTTTCAATTCTCCCTCCTTTGGTCCTTCCGCCACACCCTTTTTTTGCCCCTTGTTCTCTTTTTTCCCCAATTTTCTTCTTCTTTCCTATACTCTTTTTACCCGTCACTTTCAAATTCTTGTTGCTTGTCAGGTATCTCTCTAATAATTTAATTAATATTTATTAAGCATAATACCTCTTGATTCTTGCTAGGTTTCGAGTTTAGATTATTTGGGTTTGATTAGTTTATGTTTTCCCCAAGATTCTTGTAATTTCTAGTTTTTTTGAATCTAGGTTTGGTCTATTCTGGGTTGAAGATTAAAAACTTTCAATAAATTAATTGTATTCTTTTATGAAATCCTATCACCATGAATTATCTGTTTAGTGTCTTTGATGTTTGGTTACTTAAAAGATAAACAAAATTATTTTTTGTTCATCTTTTAATTTAAATAAAGAGTATTCTTTTAGGTGAAATAAAATGACGTTTATAGGTTTTTTATTTATAGGTGAATCAAAATGTCAAAAAAAAGCATTACCGATTATTTCATCCAAAAAAACAATGAGTAGTTATCAAAAACTTCAAATGATCCTCTTCCGTCAAGTTCAAAATCTACATTGAAAACCAAAAAACTCAAACCTGGCAATGAAGTTGCTATCGATCCATTAGAAGAAAATAATCCATATCATGAGCGTGATCCTGGGAAACGAATTAGAATATGGGAATATCCATGTGATAAACAAGATGATGTTCGAAGAGAATATGTTGGTATGGGACTACATCAGCCAAGCATAAAAAACGTAGTTTTCAGTCTTCTTGGTTCGTAAAGTTTCCATGGCTCGAGTTTTCTAAAATAAAAGAAAGTGCATTTTGTTTCTCGTGTTATCTTTTTGATGTTCCTTCATCATATAAGAAGAAATTAACGGTTGAAGGATTTAAAAATTGGAAAAGAGTCAATTGCAAAACATGTCCACTGAAAAAGACATGAAGGAGATTGCAATTCATTACATAGTACTGCTATGAAAAAATGGTAGGGCTTGAAAAATGTATCTCAACATATCGATAGAAGGATGAATAAACAATCTGAGAATATTATAAAGAAAAATAGATTGCTTATAAGGACATCGATTAGAGCTATAAGATGGCTAGCATTACAAGGGTGTTCTTTTAGAGGACATGATGAGTCTGTCGATTCTCATAATCTTGGAAATTTTCTTGAACTCGTCAAATTTCAAGGAGAATTGTGCAAAGAAATTGGTGGTATTATCTTAGATAAATCATCTAAAAAAGCCAAGTATGCATCACCATCAATTCAACAGGAGATTCTAACAATTATTGCCGATCTTGTGCGAAGTAAAATCCGCGATGAAGTAGGGGATGCTAAATTCTGTATTCTTGTTGATAAAGCAATTGATGAATCTCGTAGATCATAAATGGCTATTTTTTGCGATACGTAGATTGTGATGGGTTTGTTAGGAAGAGATTTTTTGAAGTTTTTGGTGTTGATGATACTAATTCTTTGACTTTGAAAACACATATATGTAGTATCTTGACACAACACAAGCTTTTGATTGAAAATATGTAAGGTCAAGGATATGATGGTGCTTGCAACATGCGGGGAGAATGGAATGGATTACAAGCATTATTTCTCAAAGATTGTCCGTTTGCATATTATATTCATTGTTTTGCTCACCGGCTACAACTTACATTAGTTGCAGCAGCTAAAAAGGTATCAGATGTATAGCTATTTTTTTCTAAATTGAGTTCCATTGTCAATTTTGTGGGTTCTTCTTCAAAGAGACACTCTCGATTGAAATCAATACGAGAAGATGAAATCATTGATTTGATAGAATCTGGAGAACTTGGGACTGGGACTGGTGTTGGAGTCAATCAAGCTAGTACTTTGCAACGACCTGCATCTACTCGATGGAGTTCACATTATGTTTCTGTTAGTCGAGTTATTGAATTGTTTGGTTCAGTTTGTACACTTTTAGAAGATTCCATGGGGGAAAGTCTGCCTTTAGTATATGTGCGGAGGCTAAACATTTGCTTAAAGAGATGATTACATTTGATTTTGTATTTATCTTGTTATTGATGCATAGAGTTTTGGAAACATATGATATGTTATGTCAGGCTTTGCAAAGAAAAAATCAAGTCATTCAATGAGTTTAGTCACGACTACAAAACTGCTTTTCCAGAAAATGTGAGATGATGAAAGGGAAGATTTTCTATGGAGTATGAATACTTTTTGTGATAATCATGACATTGTAGTGCCTGATTTGACAGCTCGTTATGTTGAAGATACTAAACGTTCTTGTCAACAGAAAAATCATTTTACAGTGAAAGAATACTATCATTTTCATGTATTCAATGTTGTGATTGACAAACAGCTGATGGAGTTGAATACACGATTTACTGAGCAATCAATAGAGCTTCTCACTCTCTGTGAAGCTTTGAATCCCAGTGATGGCTTCAAATCATTCTCTGAAATGCCTATTTATTCTTTAATTGATAAATTTTATCCCAATGATTTTTCCAAAGATGACATGAAACATTTGAAGACTCAATTGGATCATTACAAGCTTGATGTGTTTGAGGATCCGAGGTTTAAAGATGTTGATTCTCTTCCTAAATTATGACGACTACTAGTTGAAACAAAAAAGTTGATGACTTATTTCATTTTTGATAGACTGATTCGTTTGATCTTGACTCTTCCAGTTTCAACTGCTACAACTGAGCGAGCATTTTCAGGGATGAAACTTCTCAAGACACCACTTTGCAACAAAATGGAGCAGGAATATTTAAACAATGCAATAGTTTTGTATATTGAGAGAAAGATTGCTCATGACATTGATATAGATTACATAATTGATAGATTTGATCTTTTGAAAAATCAAATGTTGCGGCTAAAGTAGTATTTATTTAAGTTACCCATTTTTGGCGTAAGTTGTCTTTTTTTTGTTATTCGTACTCTATCATATGATTAATATTTGAACTTTTGGAAAATATTTATCCATATTTGATGATTATATTGTGAAAATCATGGACTATGCTTAATTTTTATTTCATGTGGAAAATGTTGTATTGATTTCTAGATTAATTTTTTATTTTATTTTCTAGCCTCCCATATTTTGAAATTTTGGTTATGCCCCTGCCTACATGCCTACTCATCCATCAACAAAAAATTAGATTTCTGTTTAAGCCAAACGTCATTTGCCAAATCAATCTCACAGGCCCGAATTTCTGTAACTTTATGTTTGGAAGCCAATATGTAAATTGTCTTTTGAAGATGGATCATGTGATTATGATCTTCGATAAACTCATTAACTTTATAGTTATTGTCCGCAAGTGTGACTCTAAATCTTACTTTACACTTTCTTCGAGTTTCAAACCGAGGATTAAGTGTCAAATAATATATTTTTCTTCTTTCACGAACACCTTTCTTGCAACAAATATATTTATATGAATTTATAAAGTCGGTGTTCTTGTTCTTCTTAAAATAATGCTTCTTAAATCTAAATCCAGTTTTCCTAGCATATTCAACTCAAAATATCCAAATCTCATCTAAGCTATCTAATTTCATGTCAATATTATGCTTGAATTAAATATTTGAACTAGTATTCATCAAGAATATTGGTTTATCAATAAGATTTTGGCTTGTTTAAATCTCGATTTTCAAAAACATTGACACATTAACAAAAACAAACAATAATTTTCATGTTACATATTAAATGAAACAAATTGATAACAAATTTGATCCAGATAATACATGTATAATGATGGGTTCATTGGTGTCAGCAAAGCTAGCACAAGCTTCCTAAATCACATAATCAAATACAAAAACAAAAATAAAAAAATCAACTGCTAAACAATTAGAAGAAAATTGAAAATGTAAAAGATCAAGAAAATCGAACTTCGTATATTCGAGTATTCATCTCCACTACTGTAAATTTAAAAGAATGAACGAAAGAAAAAAGAGAAAAACGGATAAGTTGATCATGTGGAGAGAGGGAGGAAAAAAAAGTAGAAATGAAACATTAAATTTTTTTATACTTACAACAAAATAGGGAACAAAAGGCCCATAAAAAACGAGGCAAATAAAAATCCAAAAAAAAATTAAGTTTTAAAAAAAAAGGAAAGATAGAAAGAAAGAAAGAATTAGAAATATTAAAAAGGTAAAAAAAATTAAAATTAAAACACAATGCCCCTGCCTTTTGTGGGATACCTAGAGAGTAGAGGATTTGTTTTCAAGTGAGTCTTTTAAGTCTTTGCATGATGATAACTTTTAAAATTTAGTGGATTACTTGAAATCTCGATATAAATTTATAGACGTAGATCTTTTGAAAAACTATGTTGAAATCATGGAGCTCTTCGTGCTCTTTATTCTTTTTGTTATTATTACTTGCAAAACTATTCAAAGGAGATTTGCTTTTAAATTTCTAAATCTAAACTAAGTTAGTGTTGTGAGTTCATGTATGACAAAAAAAATTTATGCAATCTTTGATTTACACATAAAATGTTTCAGCGTTCCTAAGCTCATACCTGTTTTTTTGGATGAAATTTTATACAAAAAACGTTGAAAATCAGGTATTAATATATTATATTTGAGTGCTAACTATTTTAAATATGGTACAAAAGATAAAATTTTGATTATATAATTGAAACAAGGGCAAACTTTCAATAACTCCCTACATCCCCTCTCAACTTTATCCTAACTTCCTATCCCTTCAATTCTTTGTTTTAACTCCTCAATATTTTAAAATTTTCAAAAATACCCTTACTTCCTTATATTGGTACGTGGCATTATTATACATATCGAGCCTGTTCTTGAAGCATATAGCCCCAAAACATACAGCTACGCAAGGTTTTCAGCCTATATACCATGCTCAAATGATCGCTTTTTTTTATATATATAAAAACCCATCATGCTTCCGTAATATAAATTAAATCTTTTACCTCTTTGACCGGAGTGCCACCGGGTTAAATCCACCGTGTTTTACAAACTGCTTGTAATGCCCGAGATTTAATCACTGTAATCAGAAATTGATTAATTGACAGAATTGAGGTTGTAGAAACTCAAGTGAAGAAGCCGGGCGTCGGTGCATTATAAGCCAAGATGTTGGACAGAACATCTGGCGCCCGAGCGGTAGAAAATGACCGCCCGAGCGCCAGTGTTCTGCAAGGAATGTGCTCGGACAGAAGGTCTGGCGCCCGAGCGGTAGAAAATGACCGCCCGAGTGCCAGTGTGCAATAAGAAAAAAGCTCGGACAGAACGATCCGCGCCCGAGCTGTAGTTTGTGACCGCCCAAGCGTCGCTTGAGGTTCAAGAAAAATAAGCCACGTAGCTTTGCATGCAACTTGAGATATATATAGGCAAATAACTTCATTCTTTCAGAATTAAACAGAAAGAAGGACGAGAAAAGCTACGGAAATCCTTACGCCTTTACACTTTTCAGATATGTGATTATACAAGATTCGTCCGTCCGATTTTCAATCCGACTTAAGTACTGTACTTCTCCTGTCAAGAGCTTCGACATGACGTAAGTTTTATTGATTTCTATTATGATTTGAAAATATGATATAGAAGAAATCGGATATGATTCATATATATGGTGTTCTCGATATGTTAGACATCGTATAATCGAAACCGGATTGAGGAACAGATACCATATGAAATTGTTATGATTTTCAGAATGGGTTTGATTGAGATTTGACATCAGAATTGTATTTTTATTGATTATGAGTTGTGGAAATTGATATCTGTTGATTTGTATTGCTGGGTATATTGAGATTGTGCAGTTATGCTGATGAAACAGAATTTGATTGAGTTATGATTATATCTAGTATTGATTTGAATGGTGTATTGATACGATACCCTCGATATTGTCATTGCTAGATTGATATTGATAGGCTTTGAATCCGAAACTTCGACAGAGTCAGATTGACAGAAAAAAAAGGTATAAATCAATGTTGATCCGGGATTGCACAACTCGAGTTTGATTTAATTTGAGTTTCCCAAAATCACATACTTAATTTTCATTGCCTCGATATGTTGCAATTTCGGAGATTGAGATGCTTATTCTATTGATTTATAGCAAAGCGTGTATTGAGTCATGGGCGGAGATGCCTAGTCATTGGCAGGATATGCCAAGTCTGTGGCGGATATGCCAAGACACTAGATGTTTGGTTTATATCGATGTTTTCTTAGGAGTTGATTTATTCCTATCGCTGAGATTCGATATATGAGACAATGTCCAGGAACCGGGATCCCTAGATTAGAGATGAGTTGAGTCTGAGATGACGAGTCCAGAGTTTATTTACAGCTTTATATCGATACATGTCTTTCTGATATTATACATGCTATTGATATCTATTTCATGCTTTTATATTTGTTATATGATTGCATGTATACATTATTTATACTGGGATTATATTCTCACCGGAGTTATCCGGCTGTTGTCGTGTTTGTATGTGTGCATGACAACAGGTGGGACAGGATCAGGGTCAAGAAGAGGATGAGAGATGACTAGTTAGCGTGGAGATCCGGATCATAAGTAGATAGGCTTCAGCACTTGATATATAATAGTAGAAACCTTAGTTTGATTTTAATGTATTGAGTACAAGACATGTACTTTACATTTGATATGTATATTAGATTGATTACATTATGTTTTCGCATTTGTATTTATAAAAAATAATTTAGACCCTGTTTCTTTAATTGATCTAATCATTCCCAAAGATGATTAAGAAATGAATTCCCGTTCGGGTCCCCACAGCAGGTGGTATTAGAGAGCAGTAGGTTCCTTAAACTGAGATAGGAGCTAGTGAGCGGGATAGAATGAGTTTTCTTCCTTGCTTTTGATTGCTAGCATGTTTACTACTTTGAAATACATGTTTACCTGATTATCTGATTTGATTTGGTAATGTGTATTATTGAGAAAGAATCAGAACCGATTCTTGATCAGCAGTAAGATGATCATAGGAGGACTGAAACAGGTTGGTTGTATTTGGTTTCTAACCCTTTTGATAATAAGATATGCCTCCTTGAAGAGTACCAGAACAGGGTAGTACTTCTGCGAATCTGATGGATGTGATAGCTACACCGATGGAAACGTTACTGAAGAGATTTCAGTCGTTTAAACCGCCAACCCTGAAAGGAACATAGACTTCTGTTGACTGTGAGTGTCGGTTAGATGATATTGAGATGCTGTTTGATTCCTTGGATTACACAGATGAGCGCCGAGTCCGATTGATTGGGCACCAGTTGCATGATGTTGCAAAGAACTAGTGGATCACGACAAAGAGAGCGTTGGAGCATCGAGGTACGACTATTAATTGGAATGTCTTTAAAGCTGAGTTTTATCAGAGAGTTTTCCCAGTGTCGTACAGGAAAGACAAGGGGGCAGAGTTTGCCAATCTGAGACAGGGTCAGTTGAACATAGAAGAGTATATGGCCAAGTTCTCTACTTTGTTGCGTTTTGCTCCACATGTGGCCGAGAATAACGAGGCTGTTGCTGATCAGTTCATCAATGGGTTGAATCCTGAGATATTTACATTGGTGAACACTGGACGACCGAATAACTTCGCTGATGCCCTGAACAGAGCCAAGGGAGCTGAAGCGGGCCTGATTAGGCAGAGAGGAGCTTCGTATGTTCCTCCAACACCGAGACCACAACAACCTCCTCCCAGATTTGAGGGTAACAGCAGTAGTGGTGGAAAGAAAGATTTCTTGAAAGAAGAGGAAGAGAGTTTAAGAAGTCTGGTAGCAGTTCTTCTAGCTCCAGTGGCTCCCGACAGAGCCAGAGTTATATCGGGGTTTATTGCAGAACTTGCGGAGGGAGACATTCGATCGAGCAATGCCAGGGAGTGATTGGTAGTTGCCGTATCTGCAGACAGCAAGGACACTTTGCAAGAATCTGTCCACAGAGAGGTTCCCATGGATCCCAGGGAGCAGAGTCATCTGGATCAGTGGCTCAGACAGATAGACGATCATCTTCTATTCACTCCTTCCAGCCAGCACCGACTTCTACTCCGTCACAGCAGAGGCCAGGAGGAAGCCAGACAGTTATCTAGCCTCCTAGACAGCAGGCCAGAGTATTTGCTTTGACAGAGGAACAGGCCCAGGAAGCACCAGATGATGTGGTTGCAGGTAACTGTTCTTTATGTGATTACCCTACTTATGTATTGATAGATACGGGTGCTTCTCATACATTTATACCTGAACGAGTTGCAATGAGTCATGCATTGCCTATTGAGTCTTTATCTACTGTAGTGTCTGTCTCTTCTCCTTTGGGGACATGTTTGATATCAGTAAAATCTGTGAAACATTGTGTACTGCAGTATGACGGGCATGAGATTGATTTAGATTGTATTGTACTTGGGTTGTCTGATTTTGACTGTATTATCGGTATTGATATGTTGACCAAGTACAGAGCTACCGTTGATTGTTTCCATAAGATTGTGAGATTCAGATCTGACATGGCTGATGAATGAAAATTTTACGGTAAGGGTTCTAGATCTAGAATTTCTTTGATATATGCTATGTCTATGACTCGATTGTTACAGAAAGGAGCGGAGGGATTCCTTGTCTATTCAGTTGATTTACTGAAGTCGAGTCCATCATTGGATGATTTGCCAGTGGTATGTGAGTTTGCTGATGTTTTCCCAGATAAGATTCCGGGTTTGCCTCCGATTCGATAAATAGATTTCAGCATTGAGTTGATTCCAGGTACAATTCCGATTTCTAGAGCTCCGTACAGAATGGCACCAATCGAATTGAAAGATTTGAAAGAGCAGTTAGAGGATTTACTGGCCAAGGGTTACATCAGACCGAGTGTTTCTCCTTGGGGTGCTCCAGTATTATTTGTTAGAAAGAAAGACGGTTCTATGAGACTCTGCATTGACTACCGGCAACTGAACAAGGCTACGGTAAAGAACAAATACCCTTTGCCTCGTATTGATGATTTATTTGATCAGTTGCACGGTTCTTCTGTATATTCCAAGATCGATCTGAGATCTGGATATCATCAGCTGAGAGTCAGAGATTCTGATATCTCAAAGACAGCTTTCAGAACCAGGTATGGACATTATGAGTTTATTGTCATTCCGTTTGGGTTTACTAATGCTCCAGCTATATTTATGGGTCTGATGAACCGTGTGTTTCATAAGTACCTTGATGATTTTGTGATTATTTTCATTGATGATATTTTGATATACTCGAAGAATATGATTGATCATGCTGAGCATCTGAGGACTGTATTGAGGATTCTGAGGGCTGAGAAATTATATGCCAAACTGTCGAAATGTGAATTCTGGTTGAGATAGGTGATATTTCTGGGTCATATTATATCCGGAGACGGTATTTTTGTTGATCCTAGCAAGGTTGAGGCTGTGATCAGTTGGCCGAGACCGACATCTGTACCAGAGATACGCAGTTTTATGGGTTTAGTAGGATATTACCAACGATTCATCAAAGATTTCTCGAGTATTGCTAAACCGATTACTCAGTTGACTCAGAAGAACGCACCATTTGTTTGGTCAGAAGACTGTGAGTCCAGTTTTCTTGAGTTGAAGAAGAGACTGACCAGTGCTCCGATCTTGACTATTCCATCAGGTACTGGTGATTTTGTCGTTTATTGCGATGCTTCTCACAGAGGATTGAGTTGTGTTTTGATGCAGCGAGAACATGTTATTGCTTATGCCTCGAGACAGTTAAAGCCACATGAGACTCGCTACCCAATTCATGATCTTGAATTGGCGGCCATTGTATTTGCACTGAAGATATGGCGACATTACCTATACGGTGAGAAGTTTGAGATTTATTTTGATCATAAAGCTTGAAATATCTATTTTCACAGTCAGAGCTGAATATGAGGCAGGGAAGATGGCTTGATTTGCTTAAAGATTTTGATTGTGAGATCAAGTACTATCCATGAAAATCGAATGCAGCGGCTGATGCACTAAGTCGAAAGGTATGTTTTTTGTCCTTATCGACGATTGGTGTTTCAAATTTGATTGAAGACTGCTGTTTGTCTGGATTGGTATTTGAGACAGATTGTAAATCGTTGCGACTGTATACGGTTCAAGTCGAACCAGAGCTGATTTTGAGAATTACATCAGCTCAGAAAGTTGATCAGAACGTTCAAAACTCGATATCGATGGTCAGAGCAGGACATCGATCAGAATATCAGGTTCGTGACAGTGTGTTGTATGTGAATAATCGTCTTGTTGTGCCAGATGTTTCAGAATTGAAACGACGGATATTGTAAGAAGCGCATAGCAGTCGATTCAGTATTCATCCTGGTGGCAGAAAAATGTACAACGATTTGAAAGCACAGTTTTGGTGTAAACAGATGAAAGCTGATATTGCTGAATTTGTATATAAATGTCTGAATTGCCAGTAGGTGAAAGCGGAAAGAAAGAAACCAGGAGGACTGTTACAGAGTTTATCTATTCCTGAATGGAAATGGGATCACATTTCCATGGATTTTGTAACGAAGCTACCGAGATCCTCCCGAGGTTGTGATGCGATTTGGGTTGTGATTGACAGATTGACCAAATCAGCATGCTTTATTCCGTACAAGATGACGTACCGACATGACCATATGGCAGAGATTTATGTCAGAGAAGTGGTCAGATTGCACGAAGTGCCAAAGTTGATTGTTTCAGACCGTGATCCTCGGTTTACTTCGCACTTTTGGCAGAGTTTACAGCAGGCTCTAGGTACAAAGTTACATCTTAGTACCGCATATCATCCTCAGACCGACGGACAGTCAGAGCGGACTATCCAGACACTGGAGGATATGCTTAGAGCTGTAGTGCTTGATTTTAGCACTAGTTGGCAGGATTCATTGCCACTTTGTGAGTTTTCATACAACAACAGCTATTAGACGAGTATTGAGATGGCACCTTTTGAAGCGTTGTACAGTAAGAAGTGTAGATCCCCTCTGTATTGGGATGATATCTCTGAGGTACCTGAGATTGGACCTGATATGGTCAAAGATATGACAGAAAAAGTGAAGCTGATTCAGAAAAGGATGAAGGCAGCTCAAGACAAACAGGCCAAATATGCCAATGTTCGACATAGACCGTTGGTATTTGAGGCAGGAGACCGAGTATTCTTAAAGATTTCACCTTTCAGAGGATTTGTCAGATTTGGCAAGAAAGGAAAGTTGTCTCCACGTTATATTGGGCCATACGAGATTCTCGAGAAGATAGGAGATCGTGCCTATCGACTCGCTTTACCGCCTTCTCTATCTGGAATACATGATGTCTTTCATGTATCGTTATTGAGGAAATATCTGTCTGATGCTTCACATGCTATTCAGCCAGACGAGGCCGAACTTGACGAGACACTTAGTTACTTCGAAAAACCGATCAAAGCAGCTCAGAACGAAGACAATTCCGCTTGTGAAAGTTCAGTGGAGTCGTCATGGCATTGAAGAAGCTACCTGGGAGACTGAGTCTGATATGAGGCAGAAATTCCCAGAGTTATTTCGTTGATGTGAGTTTCTATTTAGCTTCTGTTATGCCTTCTTATTGATATGATTTGATTGCCTGTGATTTCGGGGACGAAATCAGATCTTAGGGGGGAGAAATGTAATGCCCGAGATTTAATCATTGTAATCAGACATTGATTAATTGACAGAATTGAGGTTGTAGGAACTCAAGTGAAGAAGCCGGGCGTCGGTGCATTATAAGCCAAGATGTTGGACAGAACATCTGGCGCCCGAGCGGTAGAAAATGACCGCCCGAGCGCCAATGCATCACAAGATTAAAACTTTGGACAGAAAGTGTGGCGCCCGAGCGGTAGAAAATGACCGCCCGAGCGCCAATGCATCACAAGATTAAAACTTTGGACAGAAAGTGTGGCGCCCGAGCGATAGAAAATGACCGCCCAAGCGCCAGTGTTCTGCAAGGAGTGTGCTCGGACAGAAGGTCTGGCACCCGAGCAGTAGGAAATAACCGCCCGAGCGCCGGTGTGCAATAAGAAAAGTACTCGGACAGAACGTTCCGCGCCCGAGCGGTAGTTTGTGACAGCCCAAGGCCGCTTGAGGTTCAAGAAAAATAAGCCACGTAGCTTTGCATGCAACTTGAGATATATATAGGCAAATAACTTCATTCTTTCAGAATTAAACAGAAAGAAGGACGAGAAAAGCTACGGAAATCCTTACGCCTTTACACTTTTCAGATATGTGATTATACAAGATCCGTCCGTCCGATTTTCAATCCGACTTAAGTACTGTACTTCTCCTGTCAAGAGCTTCGACATGACGTAAGTTTTATTGATTTCTATTATGATTTGAAAATATGATATAGAAGAAATCGGATATGATTCATATATATGGTGTTCTCGATATGTTAGACATCGTATAATCGAAACCGGATTGAGGAACAGATACCATATGAAATTGTTATGATTTTCAGAATGGGTTTGATTGAGATTTGACATCAGAATTGTATTGTTATTGATTATGAGTTTTGGAAATTGATATCTGTTAATTTGTATTGCTGGGTATATTGAGATTGTGCAGTTATGCTGTTGAAACAGAATTTGATTGAGTTATGATTATATCTAGTATTGATTTGAATGGTGTATTGATACGATACCCTCGATATTGTCATTACTAGATTGATATTTATAGGCTATGAATCCGAGACTTCGACAGAGTCAGATTGACAGAAAAAAAAAGTATAAATTAATGTTGATCCGGGATTGCACAACTCGAGTTTGATTTAATTTGAGTTTCCCAAAATCACATACTAAATTGTCATTGCCTCGATATGTTGCAATGTCGGAGATTGAGATGCTTATTCTATTGATTTATAGCAAAGCGTGTATTGAGTCATGGGCGTTGATGCCTAGTCATTGGCAGGATATGCCAAGTCTGTGGCGGATATGCCAAGACACTAGATGTTTGGTTTATATCAATGTTTTCTTAGGAGTTGATTTATTCCTATCGCTGAGATTCGATATATGAGACAATGTCCAGGAACCGGGATCCCTAGATTAGAGATGAGTTGAGTCTGAGATGACGAGTCCAGAGTTTATTTACAGCTTTATATCGATACATGTCTTTCTGATATTATACATGCTATTGATATCTATTTCATGCTTTTATATTTGTTATATGATTGCATGTATACATTATTTATACTGGGATTATATTCTCACCGGAGTTATCCGGCTGTTGTCGTGTTTGTATGTGTGCATGACAACAGGTGGGACAGGATCAGGGTCAAGAAGAGGATGAGAGAGGACAAGTTAACGTGGAGATCCGGATCATAAGTAGATAGGCTTCAGCACTTGATATATAATAGTTGAAACCTTAGTTTGATTTTAATATATTGAGTACAAGACATGTACTTTATATTTGATATGTATATCAGATTGATTACATTACGTTTCCGCATTTGTATTTAAAAAAAAAAAATTAGACCCTGTTTCTTTAATTGATCTAATCATTTCCAAAGATGATTAAGAAATGAATTAGCGTCCGGGTCCCTACACTGCTCCTCACAGCCTAACCACGCAGTCGCAACAGATGGTTACTGACGTAGATTCCTTCAGCAGCACTTGGCACAACCCTAATTTGTTTCCTACCTTAGGGTGTATGACAAAATATAAAATTTTGAAAATAATACATGAGAGGGGCTAAAGCAAAAGTTTTCTTTATTCAAACACCAACATTTATTATTACATAGTAACCTGTTGTAGAGGAGGAGAAACTTGTTTAAGTAGCTGAACTTACAGAACACATAAACTTGAGAGAAAATATTACAACTTATTTTTGAAAGAAATTGAGGAAATGTTCGATGATCCCAACTTCCTTCTTCCTTCTTTATTTATAGAAGGCTTCTTCGGATTTGAAACTCGGATTTCAAATCTTGGTAAACCTTTACAGCTTGCATCTGGACCACTTTCTATAGTGGTTGAGTGGTCCCTCCACTTTGTATTTTTCCTAGATCATAAATCTAGAAATAACTTGTTCTTCTGATTTGATCTCTTGGCATAAATAGTATATAGGCGTCTGGATCATATCAGCTGATATTTTGTTCCATGCTTCTTTCAGCACTTGATATAGCTCTTTGAAAACCTTCAATGATTTTCTTGTAGCTTTGATTCTTCGTTTGGAAACTTTGAAAATGTTTTTATACATATTCATTGTTTCTATCTTTGTTTATTTTTTTGGTTCCCATTTACTCTTTATTTATAGGTGTAATTGGGTCCAGATTCTCTTGCTTTTTAGTGGGTTTAGTCATCTGTCCACTAACTTGTGTCTTTTTATTGGATTTTCTTTATCTTTAAAGTTAGGGAATCCAATGTTCTTTGTTCTTTACCACCGATTATTGGTGGTCCTTGTCTTCGACTCACATGGTGGTCCTTCTTTTTGGTAGTGGGATAGTCATATGTCCACTTTAGCTTTGTCGGAGAATCTTTGGTTTTCTGTGTCCCCGAGGAAAACGTGATTGTGGTCCTTCCCCACTTGTACTAGTTTTGGTAAAGTGTTTCCGATCAGATCTCGGCTTGAATCCTTTACCAAACTCCGGTTCCTTCTGGTTCTGGCATTCTGGGCAGATGTTTTCCGATCATCTTCCCACATGTGCCATATTACAGAATTTTCGGCGAGTTTCTTTACTTGCCGGCAGCTTGCTGTTCCACAGAAGATTTCTTTTCTTTTCAAACAGATCTTCTGCGAAGCTCGTTGTTTTTCCTGTCATTGTATTCAACAGGAAAGATCCATTTACAGAATTTTGGTAAAACTTAAATGGATACTTGACTTTGTCCATCTCGGTTAGACAGACCCAAACTCCCCATGCTCTCCTAGTAGATATGTCATCTTCATTGAATGAAGAGACTAGGGGTGTTTCGTTTGTAAGAGGATCCTTGATGAATTTCTGGACATTTATGTATGTCTTCCTTAGCTTGATAAAATGAAAGGCTTTGTGTGAGCCTTTCTCTGCTGGTTCTGGTGCTGCACTAAAAAAATACAGTTCCAGATTATCTCCCATGGAGAAATGATCATTGTTCGTCCAAGTTTCATGTACCGCTTCCTGTATCCACTTTGGTAATGCTGAAATTTCCGGGAAGCTGGGTGAAGTAGTATAAACTGAGGCAAGAGCCCCAAATTCGTATCAGGCTTTGACCTCCTTTGGATATGAATTTTGTTTTATCCATATCCTAGGATATTTTTCTGCAACATCAACTCGAATCATGGCTGGATTGATGCCAATTCTTGTGTTTAATTTCTCCTAGGTCCGTTGGTAAACCTGAAATGGAGAAATTGCAGCTTCATTAGTACCAACCTTAGTTTTGCCCCTGTCAGTCCCTCTTCAATCCCCGAGGTGAAGGGTTGACTTGAAGACTCGAGATTAAAATCTAGAGTTCCAATTTTTTTTTTTGGCCAACTCATCCGAAGATGATTCCGGCTTAACACTTGTGCTAGGGGTACTTGAATCTCCTGCTCTAGGTATAGAGTCATGTACTCGAAAACTCTCCATACGGGAAACCAATGGCTTCTCGATGCCTTGGAGGATAGGCCTTTGTGTCACATATCATAACTGAGTATATGCCTGTAAACATCCTGTTATTCGATCAGAGACAATTCTCTTATCCGCTTGTTGAAGCCTTCCCGCAATTTCTGCGTTCAGTGCTAACTTGTTGAACTCGATTTGAAGCATTTCAAGGTATTCCCTCAAATACATCTGCATCTTGATAATAGCATCAATGTCAATGCTGTCCATCTCTTGTTAAAAAATCTCCAAGAATATTTTCATGAGATTTAATAATTATTATATCAAAAATATAATTCTGACATAAAGCTTCCCATCTTAAAAGTATAGCCTTTTCTGGTTTGGATTCAATCCTGTTTCTCATAAAAACTTTCACCTGTTTATTATCAACTTTCAAAATAAATTTCTTTGCAAGTAAAAATAATGGCCATTTTTCAAAAACCCTTTTTACTGCATAAAATTCCTTCTCGTTGATATGCCATTTTATGGCTTCTGCATCTGAGAATAAACCATTACATTACCTACAGGGTTGTTCTCTATCTGGTGTGAGATTTGTTAAAACTGTAGCCTACCAATGATCATTGGCATCAGTATATAATACCAGATCATCTACATCTTGAGGAATAGCCATTTTTGGAAGATTCTTACAAATCTCCTTTAAATAGACAAGTCCTTATGTGTGTTCTTTTGTCCATATAAATCTTGCATCTTTTTTCAATAATAGACAAAACACTTTCCTGTGTTTTGCTAGATTTTTAATAAACATTCCAGAAAAATTAACAACTCCTAAAAAACTCTGAAGTTGTTTCTTTTCTTTTAGCTCGTTTGGAAAATGTTGCACTTTCTCAACTATATGATCCTACAAAATTATTCCAGACTCATCAATTTCTATTCCTAAAAATTCAATCTTTCTTGTGGCAATGACTACTTTCTTTTCAGATAAAACCAGTCATTCTTTTTTGCAAACATTAGATAAAATTTCTAAATGCTTGACATGTTCTTCCATATTTTTAGATGCTATTAAAACATCATCAATATAGACAAACATAAATTTAAAATAATCTTTAAAAAGATTATTCATTTTTCTTTGAAATATCTGAGGTGAATTAGCCAATCTCATTGGTAATACTTCCCAGATATAATGTTCTTGGGGTTTGGAGAAAGTTGTAAATTTCTTGCTTTCTTCCTGCATCTGTATTTGATAAAATCCGGACTTACAGTCAAACTTAGAGAATATCTTGGCGTTGTGTATGCAACTAATCAAGTGTTCTCTACTAGATATAAAATACTCATCAAACTCCAGAATTTTATTAATTTCTTGATAATTAATAACCAATCTGGGTTTTTCTCGTTTTATCTCACCATGATTTCTTACCAGAAAGCCAGGACTACTATATGGTGACATTTTTGCTTTGATTAAACCAAGGTCCAAATGTTCCTTGATTATAATCTGCATATTCCTTTGATCAATTATATTCATTGGGATAGGCTTGCAATGGACAAACTCATATTCTTTGTCTTCCTTAATTTTAAAGCAAGTTTTGAGTTGATTTTTGTCCCACCATGCCAAGGGATCTTCATTGTAATTTTCTTTTATCCTCTTCTTGACATCTTCCAATGATACCTTAGATTCAAACTCTACTTCATTCTTATGTAGAGTTATCTTAAGGCATTCTATATCTTCTGGTTCGAGTTCTTTATCTGCTCTTAACTAGAGCATTGTTTCTCCAAACAGTCTAGAATCCTTCATTTTTGGGTTCAGAAGTTTTCCTTCATCACCACACTTGCTGCGAAACTGGATTGGCAATTTTCTGTAAAATACCTCTCGTAGTCTCTGGACTATGATTTTGTGATCACATGGTGTTGTGAACACTAATCGTCTAGTCTCATTTTCTTGAGAATAAGACTTGAACATTTGTAGGAAATTATTGTCTAACAATTGTCAGCTCATGTATCATAAAAATAAATTGGTGGTGTTTTTACCTTGTACCAAGGTGTTTGTCCAGCACCGTCAATCATGATTTCAGTCATCTTAATCCCTTTGCATAAGATTAAGATTCTTCTAGAAAAATCTCTCCCAACAATCTTTGGTAATTCTTCTTCCAAATTATTTGGAAAAACTCCTCGTTTTGCTGTACAGATTCCCGCACCTGAATCAATATAAGCAGCAAAATATTCTGCCTTATATTGTTCATATATCATTCATACTGGAATGTATATGGATAATGGGCTTGTGGTCATTGGATTTTCCACATTCTATCATCTGCCATAAACTCCATTCCATACTCTAGTCGTTTCCAAGGTTTGTGTTCCTCGAGAAACTCTAGTCCAAGAATCAGTCGATCTGGTTCTTTCCCTGGAATTCCTTTGATATGAACTTCCAATTCTCCGAAATTGATCATTCCTTGGTAAGTTCCTATCATAGGTTGTTCCAAATAGTATATGGAATTACTAGGAAATTGATTCCTTTGTTTCGTAATATCAAATACTATTTCTATTTCTTTCCAACCTTCTAGACATCTAAGTTTTCCTATTGTAGAAAAACTTTTTAGCCCCTGTTGGGTTTCTTGGATAGGCATTTTTCCCCACCTGTAACTTGTAATTCTATCTCCCTGGAAAGATATTCTTCTTGATTCTAATCTAAGACTTTGATTCATTTGTAGAATCGATTTGTCTTGTATTTGGATATCTGTTTCCTGTATTAAAGGAAACTCAATTCTTTCTGGATATATTGCCTGGGCAACTTTTCTAAATATCTCGGGTATTTCAATGAACTCATTTCTAATAAAAAATTCTGAATGATGTGTATTAGATAGAGCATATGAAATTTGATAGGTAATAGAATATGGTCTATTACCTTCTTTCATCAGCCTTTTTTCCTTGAAATTTTGATGCAACGTCAAGGCTCGGCTGAAATCTCGATCTGCCAGGTTGTAGGCAATTCTCGGATAAATTACTCCTACAATCTTTCCTGCACAGAGATTTCCTGAGATAGTTCCCAGTACTGAATCTTGAAGGTTTTCCATTCTTTTATCGCATATAACAATATCAATGGGTGAATCTATTCCTTCCTTGAAAGTAGCTTTTATCATAATCTGGATTGCTCCGATATGAATTCAGGACATCATCCTTGCTACTTCTATCTTGAGTTTTTGTAATTCTTCCTTAATTTCTTCGAAAGGAATTAACTGCATCTCCATTCTATTTCCAGTAAGTTCCATTGGGATTGCCATTTCGAAACTTTATAGATTAGATGATGCTTTCTGTTTCTTAGGCCAAGACTTCTTAAGAACTTTTCTACCTATCCTGCAGAGAATCACTGATATCTCTGTAGACTAGGATTTTCTTTCCTAATTCTTTGAACCATATTATGAGATATTGTTGTTTGGCTAAAGAAATCAGACAAATCTTCATGTGTTTCGTGTCGAAACACCTCGTCTTCAGTTAGATTCCAATTCAATTCCATCTGATTCTCCCTGACTCAAGATTTGTTCTTCTTTATATATACTTTCATCCGAGGCAATATCCTCAAATCGGTATATCTGAATAAGATCTTGGTAATAAACTGCTTCTTCAATATTCGGGGCTGGATCGAAGCATTTAATACCTCTTTTTTATTCTCTGGACAGTTGGTCGAGATAAGCCCTCTTGCTCCACATGTCCAGCAATTACAATCTTTGAAACTTTCATTAGCTCGAGTATGAGCTCTTCTGAAAGTTTTCTTCGTAGGTGTTCTTCCTGTGCTTCGAGATGTACTCGATGCTTGGGATGATATCCTACTTCTTGATGGTCCACTTCTTTGCCCAGATTTATAAGATCTGGCTTTTTGTCTAGACCAAACAGTTCTTGGTTTCCAAGAACTTCTTCCACTTCGAGCATAAAGATGAGTCCTAAAACTTTTCCTTTTATGCTTATGTGGCTTACTTCCAATAATTGTTGGAAGATCATTTTCTTTACAACACAAAGGAGTTCTTTTGTTAATACCCCTTAAACGTTTGTAATACTTTTGTAATGCTGCCATGTGACACCATTCTGCCAATTTTCCTTTGAGAAAAGAAGCTATTCGTGCCAATGTATCTGGATTGCCCGGTACGTATTGCCTTATGAGCATTTCTCTCCAGGGATTTGGCATTTTAGCAAAAAAAAGCTGCATAGCTATATCTTCTTCGACTCCTGAATTCCATCTATATTTAGTGAATAACATAATGTATTCATCCACCAAACATATGTCATGTAATTCGAGACTATACAGAGCTTGAGTATATTTTTTCTTCTTCTCTGTATCTTGACTGTTAAAATAGTCTACTCCTATAAATTTTGCTTTAAAAAGGATAGCCATTTTTCCAGCGATCTCACTGATAGATTCACCAGCTAGGGCTGACTCTTTAGTTTCTAATGAGGTCATGTCCCAAGTAATTTTAACTGATCCCATAAGACTCATTTCTAAAAGCTTAATGAATCCTTCTCTTTTGAGATCAAGCATTCCTGCTGCGATTCTCATAGCAGATGTCCAATCATCTATGAGATCTTCTCCGTTTTTGAAATCTAATACATCAAGATTAAGCATAACCCCGTAAGGGTATTGGATCTAAAACAGTTTTCCCATAGGGAGTTTGGTGCAAGGAAATTTGACTTCTCCTTGTCCTTGTTCCTGCTGGGTGTGATCCTCCACCAGTATGGAAATTGGGGTGAGATTCTCTCATATTTACATTTTGAGATCCCACAATTTCCCTTGGTGGTTCCTGAGAAGATGACCATGTTATAGCAGGTGGATCACCTCCTGTCGTGTTCATCTTCAGAACTTTGAGGTTTGCAAAAGATTCTGCAAGCTCTTTTAGATCCTCTAGACCAATCTTTTCTAAAATTGTCATCAGATTAATCTCTTTTCTGAGACAGATTTAATTAGATTGATCATCTTTTCTTCTTCAGTCAAAGGTTTTGACACCACTTTGGCCTTCCCTTATTGATGTAACAAAGGTTCAGTACCAAATGATGGTGGTAACCATCCTCCTGAAGTTCTTTTACTAGAACTTGGTTGTTGTTCTGGTTTTTGAATTCTTGTTTGAATATCCTTTAATATTCCAAGAATTTCTTCTTGGTTTTCAAGGATTTTTTCAACTCGTTGGGGTACACAGTATAGCATATTGCCATAATTTTGTACCATTTTCTGGATTTCCCTAAGATCTGAAGAGAGCTTAGAGGAATCTGGTACTATTTCCAGAAACTTATTAGATTGAATCATAAGTTTACCTGAGGGTGTTGTAAAGTCCCTTGTTGCTCCTGATATCTAACCAATGTTAGATGCTCTTGTGTATATTCCAAATTATTGGAATAGTTCTGATAAATTAATTTTCTCGAACCTGAGTTCGGATTCATAATTTTTTCGAAATTCTCCTCCTCAAATATTTAATTACACGGTAATAATAAATTTTGTGTTTGAAATAATTTTACCTCGGCTCTGATACCATTTCTGGTCCCAGAAAATCAATCATTAGAAAATATAATTATAAGGGGTATTTATGTCATTTTTAACCTTTTATGGAGTTTAAACAAACGTTTTTAGGTGTAGGGAGTTAGAATAAATTTGAGTTGGGTTTTAGGGATTTATCTACAATTTACCCTTGAAACAACCATATTAATATCAACACTTATTACATTTGTTTTGATATTAAAATATCACATATTATAACCGGATTTGAAAGATTTGATACTGGAATATTATATATTAGTACAACATTTTTAATGTTTTGTAGCGATTTTCATCCGAAAAATACATGTGCCATTAATATCCATACATGTTATACATGTTTTGGTACTCAAAAATCATATACAAATATCAGATCTGAAACATTTGGTACTCGAATATCATTTATTGATATCTTATTTTCAATGTATGGTACTCATTTTCATCCGAGAAAATATGTGTTATTAATATCAATACCGAAAAGAATATTTTATTCCCATTTAATTCATATTCTATCTAATTAGAAATATTAGAATTTTGCATTTTTAGGCTAATTTAAATTGGTCAAGATCTATTCCTAGATAACTTTATTCTTGAGATTTATCCCACATGATTTAGTTTAGGAACTTATATCTAAGATATAATAACATCATATATTTGAATTAGAATTTTATTCCTAATAAACTTTTGTTTTCTTGTTTATAGGATGTGGGTATCTAAGGAAAGTGATTTAAAGCAAAGAGGGATATCTATATAGTGTAGATATTAAGAGAAGAATTGTGACGTTATTGGAGGGATTTGCTACAACCGCTGGAGCTTTGTTGAACCTGCACAAGTTCAGTATTGAAGATTCGTGGGAAGAGTTTGTGTGATTGATTCACATAATCATCGTGTTGCTGATTGGTGTTGACGACACTCAAGAACAACACTGACACAGAGTGTTGATCGAAGAGTGGTTTTGTTTGGTTTTAAGCAATACGTTTTTTTATTTATGCATCTAGTATTTATTTTGAGCCTTTTGATGCATTTTAATTCCTTGGAGTGTCAAGAAATCTTGTTTTGGTATTCTCATTAGTATTGTTTTGGTGTAAACGATTTACATAATTTTCTAGTGAATTTTTTCCATGAGACATTACACAAGTATTAGTACTTGGCATAATTTAAATCTAGTGTTTATTCATTAAAAATTTATGTGTGTGTGACATAATCAATTTCCGCTGTATGTTGTGCGCTCATGTTGACAACACCAGAGCACAACAATAATTTCTGATACACACAATATTTTAATTTCATGTACGTTTATGAACAACATTCTTTTCAAATACTTTTTATACATGTACTCAAAAATCATATATTAGTGTCAGATATCAAACAATTGATATTGAAATATCATATGTCAGATTTTCAAAGTTTTGTACCGAATTTCATTTCAAGCCACGTAAAATGCGACTAATATAAAGTGTGTTTGGAGCAAAGAAACGTCATATAATACAAAACATCAATAACGTTGATTTCTCTGTGTTTCCATAACAAATAAATTCTGTCCTGGACACAAGACCAGAATCTTTTCTTACTTTATTTTATCGTCCCAACAACTCCTGCACCAGTCTTGCTTATATTTTCATATCATTTCCCAGAGAGAACAGAAACGCTCCGTTAGCAGAACATAATCATTCTGATTCTCTACCTAGAAGGAATTCAGCGAATCTCGATCTCACTTCAGTAGGGATACGACCAGGACGATAGTTTTTATTGAGCCAAACTGCTGTAGCTCTTGCTTCCACTACAGGCTGGAGAGACATCAAATAATATTGTCAGGGTTAAGTCATCACCCACAAATCTTTTTTATGATACTGAATCAAACATAAGAATAAGACAAGAGACCTCTAGATTTGGGAGCTTGAAGATGAAGTGTTCAAAGAACAACCGAACAGCAGAAGCGTCGTATATCCGTACCTTGATAACAAACTTTTCTCCACTCTGTCAAAACAGTAAATCATAGCAACAAGCTCAACCAAAATGGCATCCTTCTAATTCAATAATGAAATTTTAATTCCTTCATTGCTTAATCAACACATGAACATGATGGCTCGACATCGTTAGCCGTTATGCATTATCAGATCGTAACATAGGGAACTGCATAATATGAATGTTGTTAGAGTAGATGTCCTGCAAGCCAACGGTTGGCTAGGAAATTTATTGACTCAAGTGTAATAAACAATCTTTATTTTAATATAATTTAACTTTTTATGGTCTTGTTTTACTTTATCTGTATACCCATGCAATCAGCATAGATAAAGTCCTTGATTATACTTTAATACAAATGAATCGTAATTCGATGTTGAAACTCATTTGTAAACACTGTATAATCTAAATTTGTTCCTAGTCTATTCAGCCGCCTAAATCATGGATAAAGGTCGCTTGAGCTCGAGACTAGCATCTGTGATGTTGTGTACCGCGTTTCTTGGTAAGGGTATAGAGATGTCCAAACATGGAGATGGGTAGTCATATGATAATTATACCGAACAACCCTTCCTCGGACTTTCCAAGTGCTTATCATTCATCGAGAGGATAAGTCTGTGGTTATGATTGTACACCATTGGGCAAATTAGGGTAAGCCGAATAAAAGATTATGTCCTGAATCACAAAGAGTTGTGAACTCACGGCTAGCTGTATCCCTGAACTATTGAGGCTCACACAAGCACTGGTTTACTTGTTCCCGTTGAGATAATAAATTCAATGAGTTGAATTTATAAGAAATAAGTTTGATATGATTAATCGATAAGCTTATAAATAAAGTTTATAAAAGCTTATAGAAATTTTGAGAGCATTACTGCTAAAGACATTCAAAGGGAGTGCACCAGCCATATTTAGACATTGATGATCTTGAAATTAAAGTGTGCATCATAATAACAAATAAGTTGAAATTATCACATCGATGATGCTGGATCGTCGATCGAGATTATGATGAGATTAATATAATGGGAGCATGGATCATGGGCTTATAAGAGTATAAGCCATCATGCAAATTTATTAAAGTTCAAATGGGCTTTAATAATCAAATTATATTTTAATTGAATTAAAATATAGCCCATTAAGTTTTTATAAAATATGGTATTGATTTATTTAATATGAAAATATTCATTATACCATAATTTTAGTGACTTTCACACAAAGCATTTAAAATATGTATGTATAAATCGAGATTGGCATTGATATGGCATATATTTAGAATCTTTAATTAATTATTAATTAAGTAAATTAAGGATTAGAAATATTATAATGATTTTGATTCCTTAATTGAAAAAGGGCATCCGATGTTTAATTATGCAAGAAGAACACTTTCGGCTCTTCCAGAAAGAAATCAAGGGCATGGATTTTAGAATCTATAGTTTACTTAATTAATTGGATTAATTAAGTAAATATGGATAAAAGAAATAATTAGATTTCTTTGTTCTAATTTTGCATAGAATTCGAGAGATTCACTCCCAAGATTTGAAAGAAAAAGGTTTTCGGCTATTCCATGCTCTCGAAAATCCCTTTTCAAAACAAGAAAAATTTGACCACTCCAAGTTTGAGAATTGTGTCGATTTTTAGTGTTCTATCTATTCGCAAAACATCTTCTAATTTTCTAGTGCAAATTAGAAGAGGAACAAATAATCCGATCGTGGCCCTGATTCGGATATCGAAGAACGTTCGTAGGGATTTAAAACAAGAGCTACGTCCGCTAATACCGGTGTAATTGGAGCCAAGTGAAAATTTCACAAAATGTAAAATTTTCTTGCTCCCTATGAATGTTAATTTAATTTAAACCATACGAGTGCTCAAAAATATATTGAATGTGAATATCTAAAATTTTTTAAACCTCCGCTACGTTTTGGGCATGACAGAAATCGATATCTCAACAGTAGTATCAGAGCCAAGTTTTTCTAAAACCTATGATTTTGATATTGAATAATTTATTTCTAACCACACAAGAAAATTTTTAATAAAATTGATGCACCCTAAAAATTTATTTTTTCCATAAATAACAAAAAAAATTCGGATCTTCCGGGCAGACCGCAAGCGTTGATGCACCCTAAAAATTTATTTTTTCCATAAATAACAAAAAAAATCGGATCTGCCCGGAACTGTTCCGGGCAGACCATGCAAGAAGGAGCTGCGCGGAGCATGCGCGGATCATGCGCGCGGCCTGCGCGCCATTGGCGCACGGTTGTGCAAGCAGGGCGCGCACAGCGTGCCTGCGACTGCCTGAAACGTTCGGGCAGGGCGCGGGCGACTGTCCGAGAGTGTCTCGGGAACCGTGCTGGATGATGGGCTTGAATTGTTTAGGCCTAAGGTGCAATTTTCTGATTTTTTTAAATTTTTTGGCAAAATTGATATTTTTGAAAATTGGTTCAATTTTTCTTTTGAAGAATTAATTTTTTGTAAAATTAATAATTTTCTTGCAAAATAAATAATTAGAATATGATTTTAATTATTTATGGTAAAATGAGTTTTACAAGAAATCAATTATTATTGATTTAATTGAAAATTAAATAAACACCTTTATTTAATTTATTAAAGTCTTTAAAAATTGTAGTGGTTAGTAATAAAACTATTAGATATATGATTTATCAATTAATTAAATTTGTGTAATTAAATTGATGTTAATATTTGATATTAAATGAATGAAGGATGATCGAGAGCTTTGACCAATGTGTTCGTTGTATGTTAGGATATTTTACTGTTTTATTCATTTTGTTAATATTTGATATTATTAAAGTGGGCCTGGTTTATGGCACGTTCCCACCCCATGAGATGTATCCCTTATGTGCCTTGGCTATTTAAATGTAATTATTAAAAATAGTGGGAGTCAAGACTGGAAGATGGTGGACCTGATGGCCGATACACAAGATGAAACATGTAAAATATTGGAAGCTCTTGTAATAGTTGCATTTGCAACCTTGCATTCACCTAAGTTTTGGACCTGGATCCATGTTTGGCTCACATGGATCTACTAGTGTTGGCGATTGATCATCCTTATTTATTGTTGAATATCATATTATGATATATGAGATATATAGTAGAATGCATGTATGTATATTATTAAATTATATATTTGCATGAATCCGGCAAACATACAAAATTGTGACACGCAATTTTAATTAAAATGATGAGACAATTTTAAAATTAAAATCCCTCATTTTGAATAAGATTCAAAATTTATATCAAACTGAAAAAGTAAAAATTTAAAGAGTTTAATTTTTCCTTGCCTTCCATCAACCGTGGTTGCATGTTGATCGCTACCCGCGGACAATGTCTGGCTCATATTATTGGGGAGGCCTGGACGCCGGAAGGCTGTGACTTCCACCGGACATATGATGTGAATTGACTGGAACTCCCATGACTTCGGCTCATATTATTAGGGGAACTCATGGCGACCGTCCACAACAATTCAATATTGATGGGTCGATTTGACACTTGAAAATAAAAGGCGTCATATTATTGGGTCCTTATTAAACGTGAGGCAAAACATGCGGAGGATGCATGTGGATGCAATTGGAATCTACCTTTTAGAAATTATAATTGACTGATATTATTCGGGATTATAATTGGCTAATTGGACTCTACGTGCCCACTAAGGAAATATGATTTCCTTTTTTCATCAGAGGGTGGTGGAAATGTCAAAGTAGTGAGAGAGAAATTTATAAAATAAAATCCATATTTTATATCTTAAAATTATTTTAAAATAATCAGCAACCATTATTCTGTTTCCATATCAGTATATTTTCGATTTCGTCACGTAATCCATTTTTGCTAGTAACAAGCTAACGAAATCTAATTTTCAAGATTGGCTGGAAAAATTGTTCTGAATTTGGAGAAAATGGCATACACACTAATGTCAGTCATGCTGAACTGACAAAACATGCAAGATGGTAGGACTATAGTACGCAAGCTAAAGTGTAACATGCTCGCTTTTATGTCAAATGAACTGTAGAGACAGTTTGAGGAAATGATGAATGCTGCTGACATTCGAATGCACGTACAAGAGTTGCATGGTGCATGAAACTCATAAAATGATGCACATCACTTTCAAGGAACTCATGACTACACGCATGCAAGATGGGATTTTGGCCCATGAGCGTGGTGTACATATGACTGGACTTATTGAGAATGTGGTGGGCCTGGAATACATGATTCCTAATGAGTTATTTATGACATCAATTTATTGTCATTTTCTTCCTCATTTGACGGGTGTATGGTGAAATTCAAATTGAATAAGATAGATGATAGCCTTGAAGAGCTAGTCAATACGCTTATGACTTATGACATCACCATAAAACAGGAAAATGTTGTTTTTCTAATGGGCCTCTCGTCAGGACAAAAATGGCTCAAAAAGTAAGGGAAAGAAATGTTCTGTCCCTCACAAGAAAAACAAACCCAATAAGAGAGAAACTCTGAATGACACTTAAAGGGCCTACAAAGCCCGATAAGTCAGAACATATTTATTTAACTGCAAGAAGTCCGGACATAAGAAATTATATGCGTCAGAAATATTCTAAAAATGATAAGTGAATGTCCAAGTAAACAAGATTTCAACAACAAACAAAAGAAAGTTAGATGATCCAAATTCCGCACAAATATAGCACGTTAGACTATGTCACATTTCTCAAAGAATGATGCACAAACTAGTGGGAGAAGGCATGTTTGACTTGTCAGACATAAATTCTCTATCTGCTTGTAAGTCCTGTCTAAAAGGAAAAATGAAAAAGACTTCATTCAATGGAAACATGGAACGTGCGCATGGTCTACTGGATTTGATCCACACAGACGTTTGTGACCCGTTAAGTGTTAGCACAAAATATAGGCAATCCTACTTCATTACCCTTACTGATGACCATTCGAGGTATGGATACATTTATTTAATGAAACACAAATCTGAAGCATTTGAAAAGTTCAAAGAATTCAGATCTGAAGTAGAAAATCAGCTAGGAAGAAGTATTAAGGCACTTCGATCTGATCGAGATGGAGAATACTTGAATGCTGAATTTTGGGTTATCTAAAAGAGAATGAGATTCTCTCACAGTGGACTCCACCAGCAACGCCACAATTAAATGGTGTTTCTGAACGTCGAAATCGAACCTTGATGGACATGGTTCGATCCACGATGAGATTCATTGAATTGCCTACATCGTTTTGGGGTTTTGCGCTTGAAACTGCGGCAATGTTGTTGAATAATGTCCATACTAAAGTAGTGAATAAAACACCATATGAGATATGGATGGGAAAAACTCCCAAATATTCTTATTTGAGATTATGGGGATGTCCTGCTTATGTGAAGCAGATAGTGGGAGACAAATTGGATAGTAGATCCACTTTGTGCTACTTCGTAGGATATCCAAAGAATTTTGTTGGATATTATTTCTATCACCCCCAATGAAGCAAAAGTGTTTGTTTTAAGAAATGCCACCTTTTTTAAAAAAGAAATTTCTATTAGATAGAAAAAGCAAGATAATAGAACTTGAAGAAATTCAAGATACTCCCTCAACTATAGAAGTTGAATCTAATCCCCAACAACCAGTAGTTGAAGTACACGCTCCTAGAAGATCTGATAGGGTTATCAGACCACCTGCAAAATATACACTTCTTCATGAACAAGGCCATGATGAGCCTTGTGATGGATGTGATCCAATGAACTTCAAAAAAGCAATATCTGATATTGATTCATCCAAATGGCTTGAAGCCATGCAGTCTGAAATGGACTCTATGCATTCAAACCAAGTCTGAACGTTAGTGGATCCACCTGAGGGAATCGTTCCCATAGGATGCAAATGGATCAACAAAAGAAAGCTTGGAGTGGATGGGAAGGTATTGACCTTCAAGGCAACACTGGTTGAAAAGGTTATATTCAAAGGCAATGAATTGACTATGAGAACTTTTTCACCAGTTGCTTGTTTAAGTCCATTAGAATACTACTAGCCATAGCAGCATGGTATGACCATGAGATATGGCAAATGGATGAGCATTCCTCAATGGAGACATCAATGAAGAAATTTATATGTCTCAACCTGAGGATACACATCAGTAGGAAGTGAGCATAAGGTATGCAAACTTCAGAGATAAATTTATGGTCTGTTAGAAACTAGATTCTGGAGTTTGACAAAACATGAATCAATTGATTAACAAAATATGAATCAATTGATACGCGCAAGAAAATTCGGCAACTGAACTTATCAACTGAAATCAGCTGATACAATGATACAAGTAAACTGATCAGTTGGAACGGATCAGTTAAAACATTCAGCCGAATGCCTCAAAGTCTCTCAACTGAAGATGTCTCGGGAAAGAACAAAGAAGACATAACAGATTACAAGAGCACCGCACAACAACCAAGACTACTTAAAACAACGCATTCCGGACAAAGCAATTAAGACGCCGAATTACAATAAATGAAGCAAACAATATCGAAGGAATAATCAAGTGGAAACCAACGGATACAAAGATTCAAATTTATCTCAAGATTACCGTTGGAAAAGAAGAGTATAAATATGGTAGAAGAAAAAGAAGAAGTGACGATACATCATTCAAAACTTGCTATTACTCTGTCAAAATCTCAGCTCACTCTTACTTGATTTATTCGTAGCAATCAAGGCTACAAGTTGAGCAAACTAGCACTTTGTAATATTTGTTAATTCAATAGTGCTAAGATCAGTTACGCACAGAGATCATTTTGTAATACTAAGATTTTCAGTTTAGGCAGTGGGTAAGTCCTAACTGAAGTGGGTCTGTACAAGTGTTGTATTGGATCAAAGTCTTTTATGGAAATCCTATCCTTGTGATAGAAGGGGTGACGTAGGAGTAATTGAATTCTCCGAACATCTAGAAACAATCCTTGTGTATTTTATTTCAGTTCTGTATTCTATCTGTCAGTCAGTTACCTTCCGCAACTACCTCAGTTTAACTGATTGATATTGACCAACAAGATTCCGAGAATCAGTTTGTCACCAAACTGAACTCAAAAATTCGATAAGACCAATATTAATTGAGAGTGTTTATTCAACCCCCCCTTCTAAACACTCTTGACACGTCAATCGATCCTATCAAGTGGTATCAGAGCGGTTGAATCTTGTTCTTGAATACTTCTGATCTATAAATCTGCTAGCATGACTTCATTCAATAAAATTCCTATGTTCTCAAGAGAAGATTTCGATGACTGGAAAATCAGAATGCAGGCTCACTTAGCTGCACAAGATGATGACATGTGGTATGTCGTAACAGACGGACCCATTAAGATTCTAAAAGAAAATACAGCAATTGCCATAACTGAAGGGGCACCACAGAGAATTCAAAAGCCCAGATAAGAGTGGACAACTGAGGACAAAAGAAAAGCCAATCTTGACAATGTGGCCAAAGATACTCTATACAAAACACTGGACAAAGCAACATTCAACAAAATAAAGATGTGCAAAACAGCAAAAGAAATTTGGGAAAAGTTGATTCAGTTATATGAAGGAAATGACCAAACAAAAGAAAATAAACTCTCTGTTGCTGTTCAGAAATTTGACAATATCAAAATGAGTATGATGAAAGGGTGAGCAGTATTGTAAATGAATTAAATGCACTTGGAAAGGTGTATACTAACAAAGAGGTTGCACTAAAAGTGATGAGAGGTCTTCCAAAGGAATGGGATGTCAAAACTATGGCTATGAGAGAATCTAAAGACTTGAATCAGATCGAACTTCATGAACTATTTGCTGATTTAAAGGCTTATGAATTTGAATTGCAGAGCAGAGAAGGAGAACCATTTACTCCTACAGCTACAACTGCTCTAGCAGCTGTAAGAACTGAATCAACCAGTTCAGTCGAGAAATCTGCCGATCAGTTAAGCAATGATGCTATGTCATTATTCATCAAAAATTTTGGGAGGCTCATGAGAAAGAACCAAGGAAACTTTCAGAAGCAATACCAGAGAAACAATTCCAAAGAAGAAATAAATGCTTGCTACAATTGTGGCAAAATAGGTCATTATATTGCTGACTTGTCTAAACCTAAAAAGGACAGTCAAGGATCAACTGACAGAAGAAAGAAATCATATGAGCATAAGAGAAGATCCAGAGATGATAAGAAAACCTACAAAAAGAAACATGAGGTTCTATTAGCTGAAGAGAACAAATCCAAATGGGCAGAAACTGATAGTGACGAATCAGAACCAGAAAGCTCATATAGCTCAAGTGATGAAGAGGAAGTCAAATGTCTAATGGCCAATGATACAGAAGCAGAATCTACAAGTCAACAGGTATTTGATTTTAGTTCAACTGATTTTACACGAGAAGAACTCATTTTAACATTGCATGAAATGATAAATGAGTACCAGAAACTTGCATCATCATTTGAGGAAATAAAGTCAAAGCAAAATGATCCCATGGACAATAAAACCAAAACTGATGAATCAGTTGATGGGTTGAGTCTAAAAAGGGAAATTGCTGAGTTAAAAGCAGAGAGAAAGAAAGATCAGTCACCGATCCAGAAATTGATCCTTGAAAATTCAAAACAGACTGAACTCATTCAATCTTGGAATAAGTCGTCTACTGCACTGAATGAGATGCATAATTCACAAAAATCAGTTTCTGATAAAACTGGTTTAGGGTTCAGTAATCAAGGAGAAACGTTTTCAAATGATACTCAACCAAAGCTGACAATGAACAAAGGGAAGTACATTCACTTTGTCAAATCAGCAGTGGTACAAGAACAAATTGAGCCCAGTAAACTTATTGAACAACCTACTGAGAAGTTGAACAAGGCTAGAAGATATGGGATTGGCTATAGCCAAAAGCTTTCAACTGATTCACAAAGCGGGTCATCAAAAAGATTTCACAAAAACTATTCGAATGGCTATGTCAATTACTATAACTGCAAGCCAGTTCAGAAGAGATACAGATTGAACAATCAGTTGAATAAGACTAAAACACATACTGTATCAACTGTACACTACTCACCAAGAACACAAAAGCCGAGAAAAACCATTTGGAATACAGCTACTGGAAAGTCAGTTAGACTAATCCAAGTATGGGTTCCAAAGGGACTAATAATTTTTGGACCCAAATAGATATGGGTACCAAATCATATTATGTGTGTGCTTGCAGGTAACAGGTACAGATAAAAATTCAATATGGTATTTGGACAGCGGTTGCTCACGACATATGACAGGAGATGCAAGTATGCTATCTCAACTAACCAAATATAGTGGTCCAAACATCAGTTTCGGAGATAATTCCAAAGGTAAAACCGTGGGTAAGGGTAAGCTTATCCATGGTAACTTTACTATTAAAGATGTTTTATTAGTAGAGAATCTGAAGTATAACTTGATTAGCATCAGTCAGTTATGCGACAATGGATTCTCGGTACAATTTGATAAAAACTCATGCTCAGTTAAAACATCAACTGATGAAATCATACTAACTGGCAAACGATGTGGAAACACATATAAAGTCAGTTGGAATGAACAGCCTCATGCACCAGTCTGCTTTATTGCTTCAAAATCATCTCAAAACTGGTTGTGGCATAAAAGGTTAAATCATTTAAACTTTAAATCCATTGCCTATCTGAGTAAACATGAACTTGTAACTGCTTTGCCCAAAATAAATTTTTCAAAAGAAAAACTTTGCTCAGCATGTCAGTATGGAAAACAAGTGCGATCTTCTTTCAAAAACAAGGGCTGTAAGTCTTCATCCCGATGCTTAGAACTATTGCACATGGATCTCTTCGGTCCAATACCAGTCATGAGCTTAGGGGGAATGAAATACACCTTGGTGGTCGTAGATGATTTTTCAAGATTTACTTGGGTTATCTTTCTCAAATCCAAATACCATACGGCTGCACAACTGATTAAACTCTTTAAAAGACTTTTAAATGAAAAATCAGTTGGGATTGATCGAATCAGATCTGATCGAGGAACTAAATTCATCAATCAAACACTTTCAAGCTTTCTAGAAAATGTTGGAATCAAGCATGAGCTCTCAGCAGCAAGAACTCCTCAGCAAAACGGTGTAGCTGAGAGAAGAAATCGAACCACCCTTAAAGAAGCTGCTAGAACAATGCTTGCTGATTCTGGTATTTCTCAAAGATTTTGGGCAGAGGCAGTAAACACTGCATGTTATACTCAGAACAGATCAATGATTAATAAGAATCATATGAAAACACCATATGAGATCTGGCATGGAAGAAAAAGTATAATCACTTATTTCAAAATATTCGGCTGTAGATATTTTATTCATGATAATAGTAAAAATTACTTAAAAGCATTTGATGCCAAATCTGCAGAAGGAATATTCCTTGGATATTCATCAGTTAGTATAGCTTATAGAGTCTTTAATAAGAAAACTTTAAATGTTGAAGAATCTGCGCATGTTGATTTTGATGAAACTGCACTAACTGATAAGCCAACTGATCAAGTTGAGCTAGCTGATCGATTTTCAGATATCAGTTTGGAAGATGATGACAAAGATGAAAACCATAATAATCAAAACATCCTTCAAACACCAGAACCAGAGATATTGGATCAATTAAATGAGCAGGAAGTCAATGCTGACAATCAGTTATTAAAGGAAAATGATAATATTCAAATATCAGCTGACGAGGCATCAACTGAAGCTGAAAACTGCATTCAGTTACCAACTGAAGAAGTTGCAGATGCAACGAATGCTGAGTACATATGGAGAAAATCACATCCACCAGAATTGGTAATAGGAAATCCATCTGATCCAGTAAGAACTCGCAATCAAATGTTAAATTTATTTATTCATTCAGCCTTTGTCTCACAAATGGAACCAAAGAAAACTGATGAAGCTCTTGCTGATCCTAACTGGGTAAATGCTATGCAAGAAGAGCTGAATCAGTTCACTCACAATAACGTCTGGAATTTAGTTCCAAGACCAACTTCAAAAACCATTATAGGTACAAAATGGGTGTACAGGAATAAACTAAACGAGGACGGTTCAGTTATATGCAACAAAGCAAGACTAGTAGCACAAGGATATAGGCAAGAAGAAGGAATTGACTACGATGAGACGTATGCTCCAGTTGCAAGATTGGAAGCAATCAGAATATTTCTTGCTTATGCATCTCACAAAAACTTCAAAGTTTACCAGATGGATGTGAAGAGTGCATTCCTAAACGGTCAGTTACAAGAAGAAGTATATGTTGAACAACCTCCAGGTTTTGTAAATCACAAACTTCCTGATCATGTATACTATTTGAACAAAGCATTATATGGTCTTAAACAAGCTTCCAGGGCTTGGTACGAAACTCTTTCAAAATTCCTAACTGATCATGACTTTACAGTCGGATCAGTTGATAAGACCTTATTCAAATTTACTAAAAATAATCATATTCTATTAGTTCAAATTTATGTTGATGATATAATATTTCGATCAACTAACCCCAAATTGTGCGAAAAGTTTGCTAAGTTAATGCAGGAAAAGTTTGAAATGAGCATGATGGATGAACTGACATTTTTTCTTGGACTGCAAGTGAAGCAACTGGAAACTGGTATATTCATTAGTCAAACAAAATATACAAAGGAGTTGCTAAAGAAATTTGGTATGGAAAATCATGCTCAGCTGCAACTACTCCCATGAGCTCATCAGTTAAACTAGATACTGACGAAGGGGGAATATCAGTAGAGGCGACATTATATAGAGGATTAATAGGTTCATTGTTGTACCTAATAGCCAGTCGACCTGATATTGTTTTTGCTGTCTGTATGTGCCAGATTTCAAGCAAATCCTAAGCAATCACATTTCTCAGCTGCTAAAAGAATTCTGAGATATCTTAAGGACACGCAAAATGTTGGGCTATGGTATTCCAAAGACTCCACCTTCAATTTAGTTGGATATTCAGACGCAGATTATGCAGGATGTAAGCTTGATCGCAAGTACAAGTGGATCTTGTCAGTTCTTAGGAGACAGACTGATCTCTTGGTTCAGCAAGAAGCAGACATCCATAGCTACCTCAACAACAGAAGCAGAATATCTTGCTGCTGGTAGCTGTTGTGAACAACTGATCTGGATTCAGCAACAACTGAAGGATTATGGAGTAACGTCAACTGAATCGCCCATATTTTGTGATAATACCAGCACAATTGCCATCACTTATAATCCAGTTCTTCACTCAAGGACCAAGCATATAGATGTCAGACATCACTTCATTAGGGATCATGCGTTAAAGAAGGATATTCGACTAGAATATATTTCAACTGAACAGCAAGCAGCTGACATCTTCACAAAACCATTACCCGAGGCTAAGTTTTCTTACTTTCGAAATATTCTTGGTTTAATTGATTTATCTTAGAAATTATTAGTAATATTGCTTCACTAACAGAATTATATGCAGAAAATAAGAACACAACAAATTGAAAATAACACTTCATTAAGAATACCAACGTTCCCATTTTACAGAAGATATCATGAAATCAACTGAATCTAGCCACGCCCTAACCCAATCATTTAACTCATAAATTCGAACTCTAGCAAATGCCCTAGATTTCGAAATCTTATCAACAACATGCCATTCCTTCCATAGCATCGCCTCCAAAAGACATTTGTCTTCAACCAAATCCCTAACATGCCTCACTTCAAAACGTTCAAGGTATTTCAGTGCTCTTGCCTCCTGAGCACGAGTAGGAATAGCATCACTGTCACTCACCCTCTTCAACTCATGAATCTTTTCCCGTGTTAACATCACCTTCTGAAAAACATATATCTCCATCTTTCTCTTGATATCTTTTAAACAAGGGGTTGACTGCTCAGTAACATGAACATGAGTGCTGCTGCATGCATCAGAATCAGACATATTGAAATATTTTTGAACTGATATTGCATCACATTTTTATCACTATCATCTTATTTATAGGAAAATGACGTTGGAGAAGCTGAAGAGCCTCAAGTTAATCAATGCGTCTTTCACATTTACCAAGGACTTTAAGTTATCAGTTGTTCATTGTCAACTGACACCAGTTTGAATTCTATTAATAGTTGTTTAAATAGTCCCAGTTCATGATCAACTTATGACAGTTAGTCTCTCATCAGTTCATTTGTTTACATATCACAGCTGATGAAATATATCATTTGCAGAAAAACAGAGTTAAAACCAGATAAATATTTCATTACTTATAAATGTTGGTCTGGATTACATCATCATACTTCTCCTCCACAACAATTATCCAAAATTTCAGCCAAACAGATAGAGAAGAAGGAGCAGTCATGAGAAAGCTGTGAGAATGAGCTATGCGCCTCAGGATCTTCAATTCCTTGCGGAGCATCAGCTGATACATGTGACCGTCCTTGAAGACGTCCACCCACACAGCAATATTCAAGTGCTTTCGCACTTGATTCAGTTCTGCCACCAATTCAGGAGTGGTGGCCTCCCCAGAGTTGTATAAGAGCTCAAGCTCATGCAATCGCTCCCAGTAATGCAGACTTTCATAGAAGACTTCATCTTCTATCTCAGCCTTCCTGGCCTCCACAGAAAAAGGAGAAAGACTTGAGTCACCCGTATCAGACATTTTTTATCTTGAATATTTTGGATGATATGTCTAAAACTAATTGAGTCATTTCTATTTATAGCAGAATATCAAGAAAGCTGAAGAGTCGTCAACGTTTCAGCAAAACCAATAACCTCTCTGACTCTTAAAATTATTTTGTAGCACTACTTTAATTATTATATGCACCAATTTAGGAGGAATGTCAGTTTTTAAGACGTTAACTGAGAAGACAATCGTTTGTGAATTCTCAAATGACTTGAATCAGTTTCCCAACTGATCGTTCAGCTTGTAAATTTTACAAATCTTCTCACATAAGTTAACCAATTAAAAACTTATTATATTCCAAATCAAATGAGGTGACTAAATTTTTATGACGTGGCATATTTTAAAACCGCTCATTATTATATACACGATTACAGCACACGTGCACACATTTTTATTCAAAATTTTTCCCGGGCTGACACGTGTCCAGAATTTGAACAGTCACGAACAAAAGCATTTTGTCCGCTTCACTTCAGTTCTATTCTTCACAATTACAATCAGTTTCTAAGAGTATACAAATTTCAGAACTTATTCTCTTCAATTTGCAGATCACTACACTTTCTGAAATGGCAAACCAGATCCCAGCCCATATCTTGAATGTGATGGTCATCGATTTTAACTCGGTTCTATCAATTCAAGAAGCAGACGTTAAGAATGTATTTCTAAAGCTTGAGTCGGCAGGTCTCAGGATGTTCTTGGGACAATATTCTCAGAAGATATACCTCAAGGAGGTCAATGAATTCTATCGGAAGGGATTTATCACTGCTAATGACATTATCTCTGTGACTATCAATGATCAGTTGCTACTCCTTTCTGAAGAAGCTTTCGGAGAAATCTTCTCTTTGCCAACTGATGGTTATGTCAGCTTTTCTGAAGTAAAAACTCATGACATTGAAGAAATGCAGTCTCGACTATCTGCTGATGGACGAAAAATCAAGGTTTCCGATCCAAAGAAGGAACTGAAACCAGAAATTCAGTTGTTAGCTGATATCGTGGCAAAGGGAATATTAGCAAAAGCCGGTTCTTATGCTGCTCTTACACTCGAAAAATTCCAGGTAATGACCATAATCATGGGTGAAAAGAAAGCAAATTGGAGATATATTCTTTTTAACATCTTGAAGAATATGCTCAAGTCATCCAAACAGTCATGTGGCTTCGCCATCCAAATCAGTTATCTGTTAAAACTGAAGGGTTTGGTAGCTGAAAATGCTGAAACTTCATCAAAATTCAAGGTATTTACTGCCAAAAACACCTTGCCATCAAAAACCAAAATAGAGGTTGAGCCATCACCAGTCAAGAAGGTCAAAACAGCAAAAAGGAAACTGATTCTCAGTGAATTAGATTCAGAGAAAACTCCTTCCCCTAAGCTTGTCAAGAGACCAAGGACTCAAAGAACCAAACCAATAACAACAGTGGAAGTCATTCCACCTGAGAAAATTATTCAATCAGCTGCTCAACAGCCCATTCAGGCTATCCCTTTGCAAGTAGTCTCACCTGATGATTCAGTTACCAAAGCAAAGACACCAGCTAAGGTAAGAGCTCCCTTGACTCTTGTAAATCGCCCTACCATCCTGCCTAGAGCCAGATCTAAAGGTGTAATATTAAGAGAACCAGTGCACTCCACACATTCTGGAATGGATCTTCCTCACATTCTCTCAACTGACAAAGGAAAAGGCAAGCTGGTTGAAGAACCCCGGCCATCCAATGTCATTCAAACACACATTGACCTAGTTTGGGAACAGGTCAATGCATTTGCCACATCACAATTAAAATTTTTTGATTGTTGGAAAAGTTTCAGAACAGAAATCTTTGCCAAAGAACTGAAGCATAGATCTCAACTGAAAAAGTTCATCAAGCTAGAAGCAATTGTGATGAAATTAGTCAAAGCTGCTACAATTCCACAGGCATTAGAAAGGCAGAAATATTTCTTTAATCAGATTCGCGTCAAAAAGCTAACAAGAATGGTAGCAAAGCTGAAGTCCAACTACAATCCCACAAGTCCAACTGCATACAATGATAGAGCTGTGTTCACTCAACTGGACACAGATCTTAGTAGTCTGCAGAGTGAAATCAGATTTTGGGAAGAAGATCAGGAACTAGTTCTTCATGACAAACCCCCCAACTCAAATATTGAAAAAGATTTATCCTCCTCTCCACAAAAAGAACCATCTCCACAACAGGCAACTGAAAAGCCAGTTCAGGGAATACCTCAATCCTCTCAGACAGAACATCAGCTATATTCTGAAGCAGAACTATCCTTGGCAAACATTGATGAAATCATTCAAGCTGTTACCTTGGAAGCTCAGCTAGAAGAAATACAATATGACTCAATTACCCATTCAGCTGAACAACCAGAGCAAGACATTAAGATATCATCTGAAGCACCAGCTGAGTCACTTATTGCTGAAAAATTTATATCTGCTCAAACTGAAGATCAAACTGAAGTGCCAAACCAAACTTCAGAAAAAGAAATAACTGAATCGGAAAAAGCTCAAACTGAAGCACCAGTTCAGCCAGAAACTTCTGCTGAACAAGATATTCAAACTGATGAACAAGCAAAACCCTCAGAACAAGAAACTGCTGAACATGTAGAAGGTCAGTTGCTCACTGAATCAAAGGAGCAAGAACAAATTTCAGTTAATTCTCCACAGGAAGCCCCTATGTATGAACCATCCATCTCCATCATTCAGCCAGACAGTCCATTTCTTGATCAAAACCAACGTTTATCATCTCAAATTCAAGAAAACATTCCAGCTCAGCTTATGGCTGGAACAATGGAAACTAATCAAGCATTAGTTCTTTTTGGACAAACATCGAAGCATTCAGAAACGCCCAGCCAGCGACCTCCAATTCAATCCACAGAAATGGATGTTGTTCTTGAAGAAATCCAGAACATACAGTACAATATACAGCAGATGCTCGCTGAAATCAAGAAAATTCAATTCGAACAACTGTCTCATACTGTCAAATTAGATTCTTCGACTGAATTTGACTCGGCGAAACTAAACGCTCTTCAAGCCAACATGGACTCTCTTAGCAGAACTGTGCATGAAATAAAGAAGGGGCTAGTTAACTCACTCTTTACAACTCAGGATGTAATCAGTCAGTGAGTTGAGCGACTGGAAACCTCTGTTTCAAATAAAATAGAATTGCTACAGACCTCCCTCACAACTGTTGCCACAAGTATCTCATCAGATGTAAAAATTCTTTCCATTGACGTTCGAAAGTTATCAGATAAAATGGAGTTGTTTGACAAAAAGGGGGAAGAACAGCAGCTAAAGAAGAATTAATCAGATTATTAAAATCAACTGATATAATATTCTCAGATTTTATGTTATCTACAAGGAATCCAGTTATTTTATGATTCAGTTGCGTAATCTATTATCTACAAAGAGCTCAGTTATTCGATCTTAAATCACTTGGTTTTGTCAAACACCATAAAGGGGGAAATTGTTGGAAACTAGATTCTGGAGTTTGACAAAACATGAATCAATCGATTAACAAAATATGAATCAACTGATACGCGCAAGCAAATTCGGCAACTGAACTTGCCAACTGAAATCAGCTGATACAACGATACAGAGTAAACTGATCAGTTGGAACTGATCAGTTAAAACATTCAGCCGAATGCCTCAAAGTCTCTCAACTGAAGATGTCTCGGAAAGAACAAAGAAGACATAACAGATTACAAGAGCACCGCACAACAACCAAGACTACTTAAAACAACGCATTCCGGACAAAGCAATTAAGACGCCGAATTACAATAAATGAAGCAAACAATATCGAAGGAATAATCAAGTGGAAACCAACGGATACAAAGATTCAAATTTATCTCAAGACTACCGTTGGAAAAGAAGAGTATAAATATGGCAGAAGAAAAAGAAGAAGTGACAATACATCATTCAAAACTTGCTATTACTCTGTCAAAATCTCAGCTCACTCTTACTTGATTTATTCGTAGCAATCAAGGCTACAAGTTGAGCAAACTAGCACTCTGTAATATTTGTTAATTCAATAGTGCTAAGATCAGTTACGCACAGAGATCATTTTGTAATACTAAGATTTTCAGTTTAGGCAGTGGGTAAGTCCTAACTGAAGTGGGTCTGTACAAGTGTTGTATTGGATCAAAGTCTTTTAGTGGAAATCCTATCCTTGTGATAGAAAGGGTGACGTAGGAGTAATTGAATTCTCCGAACATCTAGAAACAATCCTTGTGTATTTTATTTCAGTTCTGTATTCTATCTGTCAGTCAGTTACCTTCCGCAACTACCTCAGTTTAACTGATTGATATTGACCAACAAGATTCCGAGAATCAGTTTGTTACCAAACTGAACTCAAAAATTCGATAAGACCAATATTAATTGAGAGTGTTTATTCAACCCCCCTTCTAAACACTCTTGACACGTCAATCGATCCTATCATGGTCTCAAGCAGGTGTCCAGAATTTGGAACCTCGGATTTGACAACATTATCAAGGAATTTGGTTTTGCCAAGAATCCTGAGGAACCATGCATGTACAAGAAAGTTAGTGAAAATGCAGTGACATTTCTGGTACTTTATGTTGATGATATCCTGCTCATTGAGAATGATATAGGATTACTGCAATCAACTAAAGTATGGTTAGCAAGTAAATTCTTCATGAAAGACATGGGTAAAGCATCCTATGTATTGGTAATACAAATCTATAGAGATAGATCAAAGAGGATACTGAGGCTCACCCAAGCCACTTATATCGATACTATCTTGAAGTGATTCTTTATGGAAGAGTCCAAGAGAGGATACTTACCAAATGATGTTGCTTACGCTTTGAGTGTTACAAGCAGATATCAGGCGAACTCTGGTCCAATGCATTGGAAGACCGTGAAAAATATTTTTAAGTACTTGAGAAGGACTAAGAACTTGTTCATAGTCTATGGGGATGGAGAATTGAAATTAGAAGGTTACACTGATTCTAGCTTCCAATGTGACGTAGATGATTCGAAATCGACCTCTAGTTTTGTATTCATGCTAAATGGTGCGGCTGTCTATTGGAAAAGTTCCAAGCAAGACGCCGTTGCGGATTCCACCACCGAAGCTGAATACGTTGATGCATCTGCTGCAGCAAAAGAGGCAATTTGGATGAGGAATTTTGTCCAAGAGTTGGGCATTATTCCTAATGGAGTTGATCCAGTCCCGTTGTACTGCGACAACATTGGTGCCATTGCGCAAGCAAAGGAACTAAGGTCTCATCAGCGATTCAAACATATACTGAGGAAGTTCCACATCATACAGGAGATTGTGGGAAGAGGAGACATATCAGTTGAAAGAGTCCTCTCTGCAGATAATGTTGTTGATCCACTTACAAAGACCTTGTCAGGACCATTGTTTGAGAAGCATCGCGAAGCAACGGGATTAAAGTTATGGGTAGTTGGCTCTAGGGCAAGTGGGAGATTGTTAGAGTAGATGCCCTGAAAGCCAACAGTTGGCTAGGGAATTTATTGACTCAAGTCTAATAAACAATATTTATTTTAATATAATTTAACTTTTTATGGTCTTGTTTTACTTTATCTGTATATCTATGCAATCAGCATAGATAAAGTCCTTGATTATACTTTAATACAAATGAATCGTAATTCGATTTTGAAACTCATTTGTAAACACTATATAATCTAAATTTGTTTCTAGTCGATTCATCTGCCTAAAACTTGGATAAAGGTCGCTCGAGCTCGAGACTAGCATCTGTGATGTTGTTTACCGTGTTTCTTGGTAAGAGCATAGAGATGTCCAAACATGCAGATGGGTATTCATATGATGATTATACCGAAAAACCCTCCATCGGACTTTCCAAGTGCTTATCATTCATCGAGATGATAAGTTCGTGGTTATGGTTGTACATCATTAGTCCTTACGACCCGGGACAACACTGAGGCTCTATATGCTAGGGCTGTGATTTGACTTGTTTACCGACTCTAGGAGAGTCATCAGGTGGCGAGGTTGGGTATAGTTGCGACACATATAGGAGTCAGTGCATTGTAGTCGGGGATTCACCGTTCACCTACGGGTGTGGATATTCTATGTGATCTGATGAAATAATAGTGCGTGAAATCTATGGCCAGAGTATGAGATATACATTGGAGAAGAAGTTCTCCAATGGTACATGCGATGCTACTATTATATATATCACATAGTTATCGAATTAAATACGCAACCCTCGATGAACCAATGATTACAGATTCGATCGGGATATATGAGATGAAGGGACCGTACTGTACGCTAATCATAATCGACTGGTTATTGCAGGCACTATCAGTGATACCTAGGGAATCATGGGGCGATGCTACTAAACGCTCTTACAATGATTCGATGAGTTTAATCAGAAATATTATTTCTGACATTCTCATGATCAATTGTTGATACATAGAATTGGGCAAATCAGGTAAGCCGAATAAAGGATTATGTCCTGAATCACAAAGAGTTGTGAACTCACGGCTAGTTGTATCCATGAACCATTGAGGGTCACACAAGCACTGGTTTACTTATTCTCGTTGAGATAATAAATTCAATGAGTTGAATTTATAAGAAATAAGTTTGATATGATCAATCGATAAGCTTATAAATAAAGTTTATAAAAGCTTATAAAAATTTTGAGAGCATAACTGCTAAAGACAGTCAAAGGGAGATCACCAGCCATATTTAGACATTGGTGATCTCGAAATTAAAGTGTGTATCATAATAACAAATAAGTTTAAATTGTCACATCGATGATGTTGGATCGTCAATCGGGATTATGATGAGATTAATGTAATGGGAGCATGGATCATGAGCTTATAAGAGTATAAGCTCATCATGCAAATTTATTAAAGTTCAAATGGACTTTAATAATCAAATTATATTTAATTGAGTTAAAATATAGCTCATTAAGTTTTTATAAAATATGGTATTGATTTATATAATATGAAAATATTCATTATATCATAATTTATTAACTTGCACACAAAGCATTTAAAATATATATGTATAAATCGAGATTGGCATTGATATGGCATATATTTAGAACCTTTAATTAACTTAATTAATTAGATTAATCAAATAAATTAAGGATTAGAAATATTATAATGATTTTGATTCCTTAATTGAAAAAGGAATTAATTGGGTTAATTAAGTAAAGATGAATAAAAGAAATAATTAGATTTCTTTGCTCTAATTTTGCATAGCATTCGAGAGATTCACTCCCAAGATTTGAAAGAAAAAGGTTTTCGGCTATTCCATGGTGCTCTCGAAAATCCCTTTTCAAAACAAGAAAAATTTGACCACTCCAAGTTTGAGAATTGAGTCGATTTTTAGTGTTCTATCTATTCGCAAAACATCTTCTAATTTTCTAGTGCAAATTAGAAGAGGAACAAATAATCCGAGCGTTGCCCTGATTCGGATATCGAAGAACGTTCGTAGGGATTTAAAACAAGAGCTACATCCGCTAATACCGGTGTAATTGGAGCCAAGTGAAAATTTCACAAAATGTAAAATTTTCTTGCTCCCTATGAATGTTAATTTAATTTAAACCATACGAGTACTCAAAATTATTTGAATGTGAATATCTAAAATTTTTTAAACCTCCGGTGCGTTTTGGGCATGAAAGAAACTGAGATCCCAACAAATGTTATAGGCATACCCGTAAAGGCGAAATGAACTTGAGCGACAAATCTGTAAGAGCAAATGCATTGCCAGTTCGGGCTACAGCATCAGCATTTATTCCAATCACGTCTAAAAGTTCCTGCCGACCTGTTCATACATCAGACAAGCAATCCTTTTACACATAGGAAGGATAAAAAATAGTTTCTTTGTAGATTATATTCCTATAATCAATTTCCATAATTCTTCAATCTTCTTGAATGAATAACCATCAGATATAAATGGATATCAATACTAATACAAAACTAAATAAATTAACAATCTTTAAAATCCCACAAGAAACAGATTCATACCATATTGGCAGTAACTTGCGTATACAGCATTATTCACAACACCATATTGATCCAACTCGTAGTCTCGAACTTTAAGTTCAACTTGGTGAAATGGACTCGTTCTAACAATAAATAAGATCAAAATGTTGAAAGTGAACTCATCGTATGTATCACAGCTGATAAATTTAAATGTTTAATAATTAGTATACTGAAAATTCACAAAAAACAAAAAACAAAACAAAATCACACCAAACACCAAAACCAGGTCCAAGATACCTGTTAGCAAATTAATTCCAGTTTACAAAGCTACTAAATTAAGCTTCTTCAATGAACTCGAGAATGGCAGAATCTACTTACAAGGATGATCCAGCAAATGCTTTAAGATAAGGGCCCACAGTAAAATTTCAAGAAACTCCCACCATTAACATTTCAGTTGAAAATAACACGATGAAATCTCAAGTTTAGCACTTGTCTCGGAATCTTAATAATAATGATAAAAATAACTTAAAATGGGACACGAACAAGGAAAAAAGAAGTACATTTTTCCATCTTTGAAATCATTGGGAGCGGCGGCGCAGCTCCGCACCTTGAAGCGAGGCAGCCTGAGATGATGGGTCCGGAGAAAATTTGGACATATGGCGGCGTCAGGTGAGGCTAAAGGAGGAGCGTGAACATGCGTGCTGGGGATGATAGATGAACGAAACATTTCTGCGAATGGCGAATGAAGAAGAAAACGGGTGAAATGTGCGTTTCTTGAATATTAATGCAGTAGGCGTTGGCACTCTGTGTGTGGGGTTTGATAAATTTTATTTATACCTGTGCACCTAGCCAAATTTTTATACAATATTTTTATAATTCATTATTTAAATTTAAAACAAAATCAAAATATAATTATAAAAAATAAAGAGAGATTAACTGTAATTTTGATATATAAATTAAAAAAATAAAAATTAAAATATAATTATAAGAAACAGTGAAAGACAATACTGTAATTTTGATATATAAATTAAAAAATTTAAAAAAAAAAAGAAAAAGAGCAAAATTGAACCAACAACTTGATTGTTAGAAAACAAAGATTCTATCCACTAAACTACATGTGATTACATTGAAATTTTAACACTTTATTAATATATATAATTATTAAAGCAGACAATAACACCAAAAATTTGTTATTCTAAAGATCTCCATATTATATAAATTAAAATAATAGAGAAAAAATAATTAGATATTTTTAGTATCATAAAATTCTCATATTAATATTTATTTTCAAATTAATACATAATCTATAATTTAAAATTTTATAAAAATTTATAATATTAAATTCAAATTGCTTTGAAGACATGGTGTGATTTTCCTAGCCAAAATTCATCGTATTCATTAAAATCCAGCGTACTATATCACAACATATTATCTTGAGTTTTATTATCGATCTAATTAGTTAGAGTTTGGCCATGTGATACAATATTATTTTAAATGATTTGATTTATATTAAAATAAAGATAATATCGTAATCATAAAATTAATGAGAAGTCATTTTACAATCTCTGAACTCGACCATACCAACCTGCAAACATTTTTATTTTTGTTAGACTAACAATTAATGTAATACTAATGTTTCAGCGTACGTATCACGTATTTGTATAATCTGTTTTTTATAATTAAAAAATGGAAAAATATTTTTAAAGAAACACAAAACAAAGATCATACTAACGCGATTTTTTTTTTTATTTGTTTGATTTATAATTATAAAATTGAGGAATATTATATTTTATGATGGAAAATTTTCGAAATCTGAAGTGTGAATGGACGAATTTACAAGGGTGGACCCATTCCTCCCAATCTAGCCCATAAAACTTTTAACAGTATTAATTAGAATTCAATAAAATTCGTTAGAGATTTAGGTAGCCCACTAAATTATTTATATTAATAATAATAAAGCTAGATATTTAATGATATAGCCCATTAAGTTTTTCATTTTTTTTTTTAAAAAAAGTCAACATTCCGTATTGTGAGGAAAAATATATATAAATCACTCGGTTATTTGAGTTAATTTTATATTTTTTATATTATTTTTTATTTTGTCAGGATAAAAGAATGATTTACAGGAGGTGGATAAATAATCTCAACAAATTCTGAAAATATTTCTATTAGGTTAACAATACTAAAATGGAATTATTGTCGGTTGATATCAAAATCTAGTAATTGTCACTCCGCGGAAAATAGGCTCACTTGGAAGGTTTGGAAAAAAAAATGACTTAAGGAAAGAGCAGTAGTCATGCAATCAAATATTGAATAAGAAAAGGCTAACATAAATGTAAGTAACACGATTTTGTTTTTGTAACGCCCAAAAATCAATATATGTAAACCGCATGAATGTAAATTATTTAAATTGCTTGTTTATTTTATTCAATTGATTTTAAATACTTAAATGATATATTTTATATGATTAAATGTTTAAATTGCATGATTTCATGAAATTAAGGATTTTGTCTGGATATTCGATATTAGGTCGGAGAAAGGAGACTGAGGACGATCAAGATAAACATATTTTTCGATAAATATTTTTAAGGCTTGATAAAATGATTAAATAGGATGGAAATTTTTTAAAAATGCTGGAGTCCAAATTATTTGACGAATCGAGTCATATTTTATCCGGACAGCCGGATTTAGTCAAACGAATGACTTTTAAAATCCCGAAAGTTATTATTTTTTGAAAACGATTTTTGTAAATTTTTTTTATAATTACATGGGCCTTATTGGGCCTAACTTTACTAGGATTGATGGGCATAATTATTTCAAACCAAAAACCATAAAACCCCAACTTTTTAAAACACTAGTTTTGAAATTTATAAGATCAAAACTAGGGTTCTAAAGACTCCTACGGGTCGAAAATTACATACAACACACACACTAAGATTTTCGAAATTTTGAGAGCAAAATCCAAGGTTTGTTCGTCCCCCATTCGTTATTCTTCGCAACTCGCGCCAACATTTGAATATTCGAGCGTTTTAAACGCAAAGACACTGCCTTAAACTTTTTTTTTTTTGCTTGCACCATTCAATCCAATATATGCATTATTTATTTTTTGAAGCATGAAAACTATTTAGATCAAATTATTTAACGTTAGACGTATATTTCTCAAAGATTAATATTGACATCTCTATGCATGTACGAATCGTGTTATACATTCTAAGAGACACGCTGCCAATATAAGATGTTTAAGGGACGGGTAAAGGATCAAATAAGCGAAGAATGAACCTATGGTTTCCTAGGGTTTTCAATAAATATATGCTGGAACCGTGCATGGCTAAGGGAGAGGATGAACCTAGGGTTTCCTAGGGTTTTCAATAAATTGTGGTTGGCTCTAAGGGTACGGTTAAGGGGACAGCCGCACCACGGCTTGGTCAAGGCACTGTGCTAGCCACGACTCGATGTTAGGAAGAGTCCTAGTAGGTCTGGACTCATGTGCACATGCAGGAAGTAGGAACCATGGCTACAACAATGGTTAGGGCACGGCTTTGGGCGCGACTAGAGGTAGGGCGACGGGGCAGGTGCACGTGGTTAGGGTTGATCCAGTAGAGTCATTAGGATCCTAGGAAGAAGGCCTGTGGTTTGGTGTAATCCTGGGCACGGCTGGGTGGACAAGGGAGCCGAGGAGCAGGCATGATGTAGGGAGAGCTGGATCGCGCGGCTTAGGGCTGGATCATGGCTGGTCGGGGCGAGTCCAGGGTGGTCCAGGAGGGTTGGCTGGTGGTTAGGTCGAGGTCTGGTCCATGAGGGCTTGAGGGCGGCTCAGGTTTTGAGGGTGTGGCTCGCTTGGACAAGAAAAGGGCTCGGTTAGAGTTAGGGAGGAAAAGTGGTTCACCGTGGGCCGCGGGGGTTGGTTCATGGTTCATGGGGGTATTTTAGGGATGAAATGTTTATGTTTAAAGTTTGGGAAGAAAATATTAAGTTTGGAATTAATTCGGGTTTAAAACGCTTTACGGTTTAGTTATTAAGTTATTAAATCGAAAAGCTCAGGTTTACGTTTAAGAAAAATATTAGAAGTCAAATTTAAGATTATATGATGAATTGGGATATGCTCAAGTCAATAAAAGTAAGAAAAAGTCAAAATTGAGAAGTTCCATGTCTAGGAGTAAAATGATCATTTTACGTCCCGGGTAATTCGAAAGGCCTGGCAGTGTCCACTAGAATCATAATACATGCTAAATGATATTTTAAAATGGTTATGATGAAAATATGATATTTTTATGATATATGCAAATGTTGTACGAGTTTTCCCAAAAAATGCTATTTTACGATTTTTGAAGGACATATATTTTATAAATAAAAGGAAAGGAAAAATATTTTGAAGGATATGAATTGAGTGTGACATAAAATATATTATTAGGGATATCGTGAGAAAAATGCCCCAGAAGGAGTCCGTTTACGGGAGAAGACCCAGAGGAAGCCTGACGATCGTATTTTCATATTTGGCCACGGCCTAGTGACATGAGTTGATGACGCCCCGCCCCAGGTGCTTGGTATAGCTAGACTGATCAGTCGACCACATGATGATATGATAATCACTTTCAATGATCAAACTTCACCCAAAATGTTATACGATGATGAAATGATTTATGATTTAATGATTTGTGATTTATTTATGATTACAAGTTTTACGCCAGCTTATTTTAAATAAAAATATGATTTTAAATGTATGTGTCTGTATACGTATTATTTGTTATTTATTGTTAGAACGTGTTGAGTCAGTAGACTCACTAAGTTTGGAAGGTCGCAGGTGATTATGATTTTGAGGGAGGCGCTGATGCTTAAGTGGAACAGGTCCGACAGTACACTCCCGATGGACTTTTATTTTCCGCATTAGCTTAAGATTTAAAGTTTTAAAGTAAAGATTTTGAGAATTATTTTATTAGAGATTTTATGATTTATTTTAAAGTTTAGTGGTCGGATTATTTAAAATTGACGTACGATTTTGTGGTTGACGATTTGTGGATTTTTATGCATTTGAGTTTTTTTTTAAAATTATTAGTTTTATGTTGGATGGTTTTGAAGTCAGAAAAAAAGCTTATATAAAACATTTCCCTAGTATTTGTTTAAATTTTAAAGATAAAAGTAAGAGACGTTTCATTTCTGGACATTTGGATACTTCAATTCTCCTACGTCATCATATCTTCCTTACGAGAGGATTTTACTAAAAGACTTTGACAATTCCAACATTTTGCAACTTTTGCCCACTTCAATAGAAGTTACCACACTGCTTAACTGGAACTCTTAGTAATACACTCAACAAAACTAATCAGTACGCTTACTGTCAGATTACATGTATTTCAGAAATAAAATACTAAGCACCAAAGATACTTAATGATACTGTTAAAACACTCAAAGTGTGTGATACAAAATTTTTATCAGTTGGGATCTTGAGAATTCTTGAACTTTTTCAAAGATACGAGGAAGATAGATTGACTGATATCTTCACCTATTTATAGACTTTGATCAAACGATCGGTAAAATCAAATTTGATATTCGTTCCAAATAGAGTAGTCTTTAATCATGTCATTTTCCACGTCACTGTCATTTCTGACAATAGTACACTAAGAGTAATGCTTATGGAAATCTGACATTCTAACAAAAATCAGAGACTGTTAAAATTCGGAAAACTTTGTCTAACGATTCAGTCATTCTCTAATCCTTAACTCAGAGTAAACTAACAAATTCCAAGGAATGTTTCTATGAGAAGTATGAATTATTTATTTATTATTCAGTGGGCTTCTCACTGGTGGATCACTTACACTGGTGGAACTTTCTGACTCAGATGAATCTGAATCAGACTCTTCCCACTTGGCCTTACTGTCCTCGGCCACAGTACCTTCTGGTTTTTCCTCTTTCTGAATGACCTTTTGTCATCTTTGGACCATTTCTTCTTGTCATGAGATCGACCTTATTTGTCAGTTGGCATTCTCTCATCTTTTTTTGGCTTAGGGCATCAGTATGAAAAGTCCGACTTTCTCATAATTGAAGCATGCATTGTCCTCATCCGCGGACTCTTTCTTGTAGTGATTTTGTATGTTTGGGCTTTGAAAATTTCCTTAATTCTTCCTAACGAGCTTGACAAATTTCTTCACAAACATTGACATTGTATCACTACTTAACTGCTCAGCTAACTTATCTTTCGAGACATTTTGATCAATGGATGTAGCAGCCAAAGCCTTCGGCAGTTTGGTAATTGATTCTCCATAAATTCTTAACTCAAGTTCAAATTCATATATCTTAAGATCTGCAAACAAGTCGTGATGTTCAAGCTTGTTAAGGTCATTTTGATTCACGCATATCCATTATTTTGACATCTCATTCTCTTAGGAATGCATTACTTTCAAAGTTATCTCACGATTTCCATATTATTTGCCAAGAGCATCCAGTTCAATAATGATGATGTTCACTCTTTCATCAAATTCTGAAATAGAATCCCCGGCTTTCATCTTGAGGCTGTCAAATTTCTGAATAGCAACAGACAGTTTGTTTTCTTTCATATGGTAGTTGTCTTCGTACAGTTGTATCAGTTTCTCCCAAATATCTTTGGTAGTGAAACACATCTTGATTTTGCTAAAATTATTCTTTTCCAATGTTTTATACATGATTTCTTTGGCAACGTTATCCATATTTATCTTTTCTTTTCTTAACATGTCCACTTTATTCTTGGTTTTTCGATCATCTGAGGAGCACCATCAAAAATGGTAATTACAGTGTTTGCTTTCATGATCTTCATTGATCTGTCTATGATTACGTACCACATATCATCATCTTGTGCAGTTAAATAAGCTTGCATCTTGATTTTTCAATCATCGAAGTCCTCTTTGGAGAACATGAGAATTTTACTGAAAGAGGCCATTAGTTTTAATGTTCAGAAATAATAATTAACTCACTCTGATACCACTTGTTAGGATCGGATATTGATTTAGAGGGGGTGAATAAATAATTTCAACAAATTTTGAAAATATTTCTGTTGGGTTAGAAATACTGAAATGAAATTCTTGTCAGTTGGGTATCAATAAGCCAGTAATTTGTCACGGATAAGTTTTGAACACAAAAAATGGTTTAAGATAAGAGCGGTTAGGCTAAAAAATATTGAATAAGAAAATTATAACTTTAATGTAAGCAGTACGAGATTGTTTCTAGATGTTCGGAGACTTCAATAATCATACATCACCCTTTCTTCGTTGCGAAAAGACTTAACTTAAAGACTTTGACAATTATAACAATTTGCAACTACTCATTTCAGCAGGACTTACCAGACCTAACTGAATATCTTAGTAATACACTCAACAAAACTAATATGCACATTAGTGTCATATTACAGGTATTTCAGAAATAAAATACTAAGTACAAAAGATCCTTAATGATCAGATTAAAACACTCAAGTATGTGCTTGAAAACTTTTATCAATTGAGTTCTTGAAAGATTGAGAATTATTGAACTTTTTCAAAGATGCTAGAGAGAGAGACAGAGTGATATCTTCCTCTAAAATTTGACCAAACGGCCGACAAAATCAAATTTGATATCTGTTCCGAATAGAGAAGTTATTGGTCACATCGTTTTTCATGTCATTGTCATTTCTGACAATAGTATACTGAGATTAACGCTCACGGAATTCTGACATTCTAACGAAAATCAGAGACTATTAAAATATGGAAAAATTTATCTAACAATTCAGCTGAGCTCAGATCCTTACCTTGGAGTAAACTGACAAATTCCATGGAATGTTTGTATGAGAAGTCTGACTAATTTATTTATGATTCGGTAGGCTTCTCCAATCAATCATCTTTTCAAAATTCAGTAATCAATCATTCTCTTAATTTCAGTTGGCATTTTGTTAAACCATCAAAACATAACTAATTTTATTACTCAATGTAAAATTTGCAAAACCTTTTTAGGATAAAATGGCTTCTACGTTCCCAAATTCAATCATTTTTTTAAAAAATTTGCATAAAAATTAGAATTTTTAATTCACTCCCCTTTCCTTCAGATCTTTGTTTTTACTTCCCCATTTTCTAAAATTCTCCATAATACCATTACTTTCATTTGTTAGTACATGACATTGTTAAACTCATCGAGCCTGTTTTTAAAGACATATAGCCCCAAGACATACAGCTACGCAAAGACATACAATTATCAAATGATCGATTTTTTTTAATAAATAGTTCATCATGCTTCCGTAAAATAAATTGAACAGTTTACCTTTTTGACCAGAATGCCTTCAGGTTATATCCACCGGGTTTTACAGACTGCTCCTCACAGCCTAGCCACGCAGTCGCAACAGATGGTTCCTAACGCAGATTCCTTCGACAGCACTTAGCACAACACTGTTTCGTTTCCTACCTCAGGGTGTATAGTAAAATAGTTCAATTTGAAACTAATACATGAGAGGGGCAAAAACCTTGGTTCTTTTATTCAAACATATATATAAAATATTATTACATAGTATTATAACTTGTTTAGCTACTAATAGTAGCCGAAGATAAAACACACATAAACTTGAAAATATTACAACTTATTTGAAAAAAGATGAAGAGGTTGAATGATGCCTTCATCTTCCTTCTGTCATCTTATTTATAGAAGCCCTTTGCTGATTTGAATTTCGGACTTCAAATTCTTGACATAACTTTTCTTTAATGCATTTCAGTTGTGGTTGGTATTATCTTTTGAGTGAATCGAGTGGGTGGTTGAGTGGCCCCTCCACTTTTCTTGAGTTGTCTACTTCTTAGATTATTAATCTAGAAACAGCTTGTGTATCCGATTTTATCTCCTGGCATAAATAGAAGATACGAGTCTGGATCATATCAGCTGAGATTTCATTACTCGCTTCTTTCAGAATTTTGTATAGATCTTTGAAAATCACCAGTTGTTTTCTTGTTGCCTTAATCCGCCTTCTGGAGACCTTGAGATATTTATAATACATTTTCTATGGTTCCAAATTTTGGTTTAAAATTTGTGTGGTTTTCTTGTTTTCATTAACTCTTTTATTTATAGTTGTTTGGGTTCAAGTTTTCTTGGTCCTTTAGTGGGTTTATCACATGCCCACTAACTCATGTCGGGGAATCTCTTTTGTTATCCTCAAGAAAAAGTGATGGTATTCACATGTACACTTATTTTGTCTAGGAATCATAAAATTTCGGTTTCCCCGAGAAAAACGTGGTTGTGGTCCTTCACCACTTGGTCAAGTCTCGGGAAGATGCTTTTTTGTTTGACCGAGGTCTGAAACCCTGCCAAATTCTGACTCCTTTTGATTTAGGCATTCTGGGCAGATATTCTCCCACCCTTCCCACATGAGTCATATTACAAAATTATCGATGAGTTTCTTTACTCTCCGGAAGCTTGTTATTTCATAGAAGATTTCATTTCTTTTCGAATAAATCTTCTGCAAAATTTGTTGTTTTTCTTTTCATAGTATTTAACAGGAATGATCCATTAAGAATTATGATAAAACTTAAATGGAAACTTGACTTTGTCCATCTCAGTGAGACAGACCCATAAACCTCATGCTCTTCTGGTAGAAATGTCGTCTTCAGTTATTGAAGCAAAAAAGGGTGTTTCTTCTGTCGGAGGATCCTTGATAAATTTCTGGACATTTGTATCTGACCTCCTTAACTTAATGAAATGAAAGGCTTCGTGCGAACCTTTCCATGCTGGTTCTGGGGCTCTACTGAAAAAGTATAACTCCAGAATGTCTCCTCTGGACAAATAGTCGTTATTTGCCCAAGTTTCATGAACAGCTTCCTGGATCCATTTGGGTAATCCTGAAATTTCTGTGAAGCTAGGTGAGGTGGTATAAACTGAGGCAAAAGCCCCGAATTCATACCATGCTTTGACTTCCTTTGGATATAAATTTGGTTTCATCCATATCCTAGGATATTTCCCTGAATCATCAACCCTGATTGTAGCTGGGTTAATGCTCACCATTGTTTTAATTTCTCCCAGTTTTGTTAGTACACCTGGAATGGAGAAATTGTAACTTCATTAGTAACCAACCTTAGATTTACACTTGTCAGTATTAGGTCTAATGTTGATCTTTTCCTCTTCAATCCCCGAGATGAAGGGTTGACTTGATGACTCGAGATAGGGATCTGGAGTCTCAATTTTTGTTTCAGTCGACTCATCTAGAGATGATCCCGACTTAACACTTTTTCTAGGGGTATTTGAATCCCCTACTCCAGGTATAGAGTCATGTACTCGAAAAATCTCCATTTGGGAAACCAGTGACTTCTCAATGCCTTGGAGAAAAGGCCTTTGTATTACAGACCATAGCTGAGTATAAGCATGTAAACATCATGTGATTCGATCAGAGACAATTCTCTTATCGGCTTGTTGTAGCCTTCCCGCAACTTCTGCGTTTAAAGCCAGCTTGTTGAACTCGTTTTGAAGCATTTCAAGGGTTTCCCTCAAATGCCTCTGCATTTTTATGATGGCTCGATATCACCGCTGTCCATCTCTTGTTAAAAAATCTGCAAGAATATTTTCATGAGATTTAATGATCACAATATCAAAAATGTAATTTTAACATAACGTTTGTCATCTTAATAATCTAGCTTTCTCAGATTTAGATTCTATCATATTCCTCAGGAAAGCTTTTACCTTTGTATTATCAACTTTTAAAGTAAATTTCTTTGCAAGTAAAAATAATGGTCATTTTTCAAAAGTCATTTTTACTGCATAAAATTCTTTTTCGTTAATATGTCATCTTATGGCTTCTGTATCTGAGAAGAGTCCACTGCAATATATGCATGACTGTTCTTTTTCTGGTGTGAACTTTGTTAAAACTGCCGCCCAGCAATGATCACTGGCATCCGTATATAATATCAGATCATCTTCATCCCGAGGGATAGCCATTTTCGGAAGATTTTACAAATCTCCTTTAATTGACTAAGTCCCTAGGTGTGTTCTTTTGTCCATATAAATTTCACATCTTTTTTCAATAATGAACTAAACATTTTCTTGTGTTTCGCTAGGTTTTTGTTAAACATTCCAGCAAAATTAACAACTCCCAGAAAACTTTGAAGTTGTTTCTTTTCTTTTAGCTCTTTTGGAAAATTTTGTACTTTTTCTACTATATGATCCTGAAAAATTATACCAGACTCATCGATCTCTATTCCGAGGAATTCAATCCATCTTGTGGCAATAAAACCAGTCATTCTTTTTTACAAACATCAGAGAAAATCTTTAAATGCTTAATATGTTCTTCCATATTTTTTGAAGCAATTAACACATCGTCAATATAGACAAACATAAACTTAAAATAATCTTTGAATAGATTATCCATTTTTCTTTGAAATATCTGGGGTGAATTAGCAAATCCCATTTGTAATACTTCCCAAATATAGGTGCATGTGGGGTGGAGAAAGCTGTGAATTTCTTGCTTTCATCCTGCATCTGAATTTGATAAAATCCGGACTTACAATCGAATTTAGATAAAATATTCGCATTACGTATGCAACTGATTAGATGTTCTTTGCTAGGTATAAAATACACATCAAACACCAGAATCTTATTAATTTCTTGGTAATTAATAACTAAACTGGATTTGTTTCTTTTTATCTCACTATGATTTCTTACCAGAAATCCTGGACTACTGTATGGTGAAATTCCTGCTTTGATCAATCCAAGGTCCAAATGTTACTTTATTATAATCTGCATATCTCTTTGATCAATTATGTTCATTTGGATATGTTTGCATCGGACAAATTCATACTCTTTGCCTTTCTTAATTAATTTTAAGGCAGGCTTTGAGCTGATTTTTATCCCACCATGCCAAGGGATCTTCATTATAATTTCCTTTGATATTTTTCTTGACATCTTCAAGTGATACCTTTGATTCAGACCCTAACTCATTCTTATATAGGGCTACTTTAAGGCATTTTATTTCTTCAGGTTGGAGTTATTAATCTGCTCTTAATTGGAGCATTGTTTCTCCAAACCATCTAGAATATTTAATTTTTGGGTTCAGAAGTTTTCTTTCATCACCACGCTTACTGCGAAATTGAATGGGCAATTTTCTATAAAATGCCTCTCTTAATCGCTAGACTATATGTGGGGACCCGGACGCTAATTCATGTCTTAATCATTATTACTGTCAAATATAACAATTAAGAAAAGTGGGACTAAATTTTTTTTTCTTTTTAAAATATAAATGCGGAAACGTAATGTAATCTATTTAATATACATGTCAGTATAAAAGTACAAATCATGTACTACAAGTTTCTATCTCAACTAGGTTCAACATCTATACATCAAGTGCTGAATCCTATTCTGCTTCTGGGCCCGGATCTCCACGCTAACTATAATCTCTCATCCTCTTCCTGATCATGATCCTGATCTTGTCCCACCTGTTGTCAAGCACACATACAAACAAGACAACAGCCGGATAATTTCGGTGAGAATTACATTCCCAGTATAAATCATGTATACATGCATTTCATATAAACAGATATAAAAGCATGAAATCAATATTCATAACATGTATCAAATCAGAAACATAAATCAATACAAACTCTGAATCACACTCCGTGACTCACAGACTCTGACTCGACTCATCCTAATCTAGGGATCCCGATCTGAATAAGAACATACACCCACCTACACTCCCGATCGGGGTGGTGGCACGTTCTTATTCACGGACTTTGGCTCTTTCCATATCGAACATCATTAATAGAAGAAACTCCAATTCTATCCACTTCGATATAACCAAACATCCGGTGTCTTGACCTATCCGTCATAGACTTTGGCACTTTCGCCAAATCAGTATCTTGTGACAATGTGCAATGTGCCCGTGACGATTCCATCACTATCAGGCACCCCTGTCACAAGATCAATCGTCTCTGCCTAGGTGTATCCACCTATGACTCAATACATAAATCAATAGATCAAAGATATCAATTTCATTCAATTGCAAATATCAATGCGATAAGGTAAATATGTGATTTTGAGAATTCCCTCGGCTCTCGTTTCTTTCTTTTCAATTTTCCAAAGACTGATATGTATATATATACACACACGTTGCATGTAAGGGGCAAGTGGCACTTTTTCATTCTGCATGACTCGCGCATATGAGCGCCCAAGCCCCGCGCATATGCGCGAGACTTACTATCTCGGTGCATTACAACTCCCGCATATGCGCGCCTCCATCCGGCGCATATGCGCCAACTTCTCTGCCATGCTCGCGCATATGCGTCCATCCATGTCGCGCATATGCGCAACTACTCTGGACTTCCCTTTGGCTTCTCGCATGGCTCGCGCATATTCGCGCACACTTCTCGCGCATATGCGTGAGGTCTTCTGCCACTCTCGCGCATATGCGCTGCTCCTTGTCGCGCATATGCGCGAGGTGTTCTGCCCTCGCACATATTTCGTGTTTTCTTTCGTCTTTTCAGTCTAATTCATTCTGTCAATAATCCTATCAATTATCACCAAATCATTTCAAATTACGGTAATCAAATTCTCGGGCCTTACATTTATCCCCCCCTAAGATCTGATTTCGTCCCCGAAATCACAAACAATCACTCGTATCTCACAGGTAATCATATCAGATACCAAATCAGGTACAAGAAGGAGGTATGTACATGGATTAAGTAGAAAACTGACCTCAATGAAACAATTCTAGAATCTTTATCTTATCTCGGATTCTGTCTTCCAAATAGCTTCTTCGTTATTCTAACAACTCTATTGAACAGCAGAATAGTCTTCATTCTGAATTATCTTTCTTTTACTGATTCTGATTTCAATCTAGAATAATACTTCAAGAAATATAATATCATAATATAACTCGAAGTAACTCTGATAAAATCAATCTCATAATTCTGGTTATACAATATCCGTATATACCAATCAACAGCTCATAACCAATCAACGTCGTCCTCTGCCATCCAATCTGTTTATGCTAAATCAATTCAATATTCAATCTCCTATATCAAATACCATTGGTCGTCGTCTGACGTTGGCATATTCAGTCTATCTATTCAGAGCTGTCGTCATTCTTTTCTGAATCAGCTTCACTTCCTCAGTCATATCTCTGATCATATCAGGTCCAATTTCCAGTATCTCAGAGATATCATTACAATAACAAGGGGATCTACATTTCTTGTCGTACAACGCTTCAAACGGTGTTATCTTCATACTCGTCTGATAGCTATTTCTGTACGACAACTCACATCGTGGCAATGAATCCTGCCAATTAGTGCTAAAATCAAGCACTACAACTCTAAACATATTCTCCAGAATCCGGATAATCTACTCTGACTGTCCGTCAGTTGGTGAATGATATGCAGTACTCGGATATAATCTTGTACCCAACTCTTGCTGTATACTCTGCCAAACGTGCAAAGTCAACCAAAATCACGGTCTAATATAATCAACTCTCGGCACTCTGTGTAATCTGATCACTTTTCTGACAGATATCTCAGTAATCTAGTCATATATGTACATCTACATGTACGAAATAAAACTTGCAGACTTGATCAGTCTGTCATTCTTAACTCAAATCAATACTCAATCTCAGGAGTATTGCAGTAGCTTCATCACGATATCCCTGGGAATGTGATCTCATTTCCATTCAGGAATCGATAAGCTATATAACCAATCTCCTGGTTTTATTCTTTCTGTCTTCATCTGTCGGAAATTCAGACATTTTAGTACAAACTCTGCCACATCTGATCTCATCTGTTTCTATCAAAACTGTCTTTTCAAATTATCATATATATTTCAGTAATCAGTAGGAATGTTGAATCGATTATTGTACAATTCTGACAATATCTTGTCCTTTCAAATCCGAAATATCTGGCACAACTCATCGGTTATTCATATACATTGCAGTATCACATACATGATATTCTGATCGGTACTTTGCTCTGACTATCGATAATCAAGTTCTGCCCATTCTGATCAACTTTCTGAACTGTTTTAACTCTCAAAATAAGCTCTGATTCGGCTTGAACAGTATCGAGTCTCAACTGTATACAATCTGTATCAAATACTGCTGCAGAAAATAATCATTCTCAAGCAATACAAAATAACAATCATATACAGTAGCCTGCTAAACTCGTGCAACTACAAATTTCTGACACTGATATCAATCTCAGCCAACTAATCACGGCTTCACCGTGCTAGATCAACAAATATATCATTTTCAGATATAACAAGCCCTGAATATAATCTGTCTCAATCAAGATGCACATTTCAACAGTTTCTGTATACCACTTTCCAGTTCCCAGAATATTCAATACAATACTCAGATATTCAACAAAATCAGTCATAATCTTCGAATATACGAGAATATCATAGATCAACTAATCAGAGAATCCTCAAAATATTCTGAACACGGAGTTTATCAACTCACCAATATAGCTGATACATCCCGAACGAGAAACATTTAATCAGATGTAACTCTCAGGCCGTAAATCTTTTAACTGATATTTCAATTCAATTAGTATCATTCGGCACAAAGTTCAAGAGATAATAACAGTACCTGATATCGAGTCAAGGCTGAAATCAATCTTCTTGATTAAAGGCAAACCCGGAAGCTCATCTAGGACGACTTTAGCAACGCTCCTGTCACTGGCAAATCAGTCAATGATACGCTCCATCTTAGTAAATCAACTGAATATATAAGGAATCACTCCGTTCCTTTCGATAATCATCGAGTCATGAACATCACATATATCAAAGGTATTCTAAATCCAGAATCCTTACCATACCATGTTCATTCTTCGGCCATTTCAGGTCTGAATCTTACCATTTCCTGGAAATAGTCTGCGATAGCTCTGTACTTGGTCAACACATCAATATCAATAATGCGGTCAGAATCAGATAACACCAGTACAACACAAGCTAACTCAATCTCATTCTTATCCTATTGCAGTATCCGATGTCTCACGGAATTCACTAATATCAAACCTCTTTCCCAACAGGTAAGGAGATAACTACTGCAGTAAATACGGATTCAACAGATAAAGCATATATCAGTGCAATTTATTCAGAAATCATATACAGGATGTACTAATATTTCTCAATATATATATATGCAAAATAATCATAAAAGATCGATTACCTGCCACTACATCCTCAAGTGCATCCTGGATCCATTCCTCGATTACTACCACCACTCTGGCTTCCTTCTGGCCCTGGTTGTGTCTGAGTAGAGGGTGGTTGGAAAGAGCGAACAACAGAAGATGATCTATCGATCTGAGTCACTGATCCAGATGATTCTGCTCCCTGGAATCTTCGGGAACCTCTCTGTGGACAAACTCTAGCAAAGTGTCCTTGTTGTTTGCAAATGTTGCAACTACCATACACTCCTTGGCATTGCTCTGTGAGATGTCTTCCTCCACAAGTTCTACAATAGACCCCGGTATAACTCGGGCTAGAACTACTGGAGCTAGATGAACCACTCCCTAACTTCTTGAACTGCTACTTTCGAGCTTTCAACTGTTCTTTCTTCCCAATACTACTACTACCAACCTCCAATTTCAAAAGGGGATTGTAGGAATTGGACTGGAGATTGTTGTTGTTTCTGAGATTGGATCACATATAACCTTTCTTGTTGTCGAATCAAACTTGCCTCGGCTCTCTTTGCTCTATTCAAGGCGTCAGAAAAAGTATAGGGTCGCTCCACATTTACCAATGCAAGTATTTCAGGATTCAATCCATTGATAAACCGGTCAGTTACAACTTCATCATTCACAGCCACGTGAGGTGCAAAACGTAGCAAAGTAGAGAATTTAGCAACATATTCTTCAATGTTTAGCTGTCCCTATTTCAAATTTTCAAACTCTGCCCTCTTGTCCTCCAGATACGAACCCGGGAAAAACCTTTTATAGAATTCAGCTTTAAAGACTTTCCACGTAATCACTGTACCATGCTGTTTTAGGGTTTCTTTGGTTGCGATCCACCAACTCTTTGCGACTTCCCGTAACTGGTGCCCAATCAGTTTAACTCTCTGTTCATCTGGGTAATCGAGTGAATCAAATAGCATCTCGATATCGTCAAGCCAACTCTCACAATCAGTCGTCGTCTCAATACCCCTCAGAATCGGCGGTTGCAAGGACTGAAACCTCATCAACTGTGTTTCCATCAAAGTTTCTGACACATCCATCTGATCGGTCAAAGTATTTCTTCGTTCTGGAATTCTTCGAGGAGGGATATCTGATGATCACAAGAGTTAGCAATCACATGAGACAAATCCGTCCCAGTCCCTTTCTGATCAGCTTACCTCTGATCAAGAATTGGTTCTGATTCATTCTCAAATAATACACATTACCAAATCAACTCAGATATTCAGGTAACATGTATCTTTAAAAACAGTAAACACATCTTGCAATATTAGCATATACAATGTAATTCAACATTATAATAAATCACATGCTAGCAATCACATGCAAGGAAAGAAAACTCATTCTACCCCGCTCACTAGCTTCTGTCTTAGTCTCAAGAACCTACAGTTCTAGACCAATTGCTTTGATACCACCTGTTGTGGGGACCCGGACGCTAATTCATGTCTTAATCATTATTACTGTCAAATATAACAATTAAGAAAAGTGGGACTAAATTTTCTTTTTAAAATATAAATGTGGAAACGTAATGTAATCTATTTAATATACATGTCAGTATAAAAGTACAAATCATGTACTACAAGTTTCTATCTCAACTAGGTTCAACATCTATACATCAAGTGCTGAATCCTATTCTGCTTCTGGGCCCGGATCTCCACGCTAACTATAATCTCTCATCCTCTTCCTGATCATGATCCTGATCTTGTCCCACCTGTTGTCAAGCACACATACAAACAAGACAACAGCCGGATAATTTCGGTGAGAATTACATTCCCAGTATAAATCATGTATACATGCATTTCATATAAACAGATATAAAAGCATGAAATCGATATTCATAACATGTATCGAATCAGAAACATAAATCAATACAAACTCTGAATCACACTCCGTGACTCACAGACTCTGACTCGACTCATCCTAATCTAGGGATCCCGATCTGAATAAGAACATACACCCACCTACACTCCCGATCGGGGTGGTGGCACGTTCTTATTCACGGACTTTGGCTCTTTCCATATCGAACATCATTAATAGAAAAAACTTCAATTCTATCCACTTCGATATAACCAAACGTCCGGTGTCTTGACCTATCCGTCACAGACTTTGGCACTTTCGCCAAATCAGTATCTTGTGACAATGTGCAATGTGCCCGTGACGATTCCATCACTATCAGGCACCCCTGTCACGAGATCAATCGTCTCTGCCTAGGCGTATCCACCTATGACTCAATACATAAATCAATAGATCAAATATATCAATTTCATTCAATTGCAAATATCAATGCGATAAGGTAAATATGTGATTTTGGGAAACTCAAGTCAAGTCAACTCGAGTTGTGCAATCCCGCATCAACATCAATTTATACCTTTCTCTTCTCGGTCTGACGAAGTCGAAGTATCGAAGTCAAATCTGTCCATATCAAATCTGATATGACAATATCGAATACACTGTATCAATGTATAACTCAATTCAAAACATGTTCTGATCAATACTCAAATCAAACATAATCTGATCCATATCAACGATATCATGATACAATCTCAATCAATACTGAATCTGATCACAATCAATCTACTGATGTTTCGACGGCATAACAATACAGTCTTGATAGCCCCGTCAATCTCAACATCACAGATATAATACCACAACTCATAATCAATATCAATACGAATCATAATCTTCAATAATAACAAGTCAAACATCAAATCTGCGCAATCTCAATCATATCACTTCCGAAAATCATAACAATTACATAAACAGTCCGTTCTTCGATCTGACTTCAATTATATACTGATCAGTATACCCAGAACACAATATATCGGTCAAATCACAATTCCCCCAATATCATAATTTCAAATGATACCATAATTCAATAAAACTTACGTCCTATTGTAGCTGTCGTCGCTAGGAACTCGTTACTGTACTCGGATTCAAATTCAGACGGACGGATTTTGCAGAAACCACAACTCTACGATTTAAAATTTGAGAATTCCCTCGGCTCTCGTTTCTTTCTTTCCAATTTTCCAAAGACTGATATGTAAATATATATACACACACGTTGCATGTAAGGGGCAAGTGGCACTTTTTCATTCTGCATAACTCGCGCATATGCGCGCCCAAGCCCCGCGCATATGCGCGAGACTTACTATCTCGGTGCATTACAACTCGCGCATATGCGCGCCTCCATCCGGCGCATATGCGCCAACTTCTCTGCCATGATCGCGCATATGCGCCCATCCATGTCGCGCATATGCGCCAACTTCTGCCCTCGCACATATTCCGTGTTTTCTTTCGTCTTTTCAGTCTAATTCATTCTGTCTATAATCCTATCAATTATCACCAAATCATTTCAGATTACGGTAATCAAATTCTCGGGCCTTACACTATAACTTTGTGATCACATGGTGTTGTGAACACTAATCTTCTAGTCTCATTTTCTTGTGTATAGGACTTAAACATTTGTAAGAAATTATTTTCTAGCAGAATATCAGCTCTTGTATCATGAAAATAAATCGGTGTGTTTTTACCTTATACCAAGGCGTTTGTCCATCACCTCCAATTACGATTTCGGTCATCTTAATCCCCTTACACAAGATTAAGATTCTTCTAAAGAAATCTCTTCCAGCAATTTTTGGTAATTCTTATTCCAAATTATTTGGAAAAACTCCTCTTTTTGCTGTACAGATTCCCGCACCTGAATCAATATAAGCAGCAAAGTATTCTGCTTTATATTGTTCGTATAACATCCCGACTGGAATGTATATCAAGAATGAACTTGTGGTCATTAGATTTTCCACGTCCTATCTTCTGCCATAAACTCCATTCCATATTCTAGATGTTTCCAAGGTTTATGTTCCTCAAAAAAATCTAGCCCAAGAACCAATCGATCTGATTTTTTTCTTGGAATTCCCTTGATATGAACTTCTAATTCTCCGATATTGATCATTCATTATTAAGTTCCTATCATAGGTTGTTCTAAATAGTATAAGGTATTACAAGGATATTGATTCCTTTGTTTCGTAAAATCAAATACTATTTCTACTTCCTTCCACCCTTCTGGACATCTAAGCTTTCCTATTGTGGAAAAGCTTTTTGACTCCTGTTGGGTTTATTGGACAGGTGTTTTCCCCACCTGTAACTTGTAGTTATCTCTCCCTGAAAAGATAGTCTTCTTAATTCTAATATAAGACTTTGATTCTTCTGTAGAATTGGTTTGTCTTGTATTTGGATATCTTTTTTCTGTACTAAGGAAAACTCAACTCTTTCTGAATAAATGGTCTGGAAAACATTTTCAAATATCTCAGGTATTTCAATAAATTCATTTCTAATAAACAATTCTGAATGATGTATATTAAATAGAGCATATGAAATTTGATATGTAATAGAATACGGTCTAATACCCTCTTTCATCAGCTTTTTTCTTTGAAGTTCTGATGCAACGTCAAAGCTCGGCTGAAATCTCGATCTGTCATATTGTAGGCAATTCTAAGATAGATTAGTCCAACAATTTTTTTTGCACAGAGATTTCCTAAGATTGTTCCCAGTACCGAGTCTTGAAGGTTACCCATTATTTTATCGCATATGGCAATACCAATAGGTGAATGTATTCCCTTTAAAAGTAGCTTTTATCATTATCTAGATTACTCCAATATGGATCCATGACATGGTTCGTGCTACTTTTATCTTGAGTTTTGCAATTCCTCCTTAATTTCTTCAAAAAGAATTAACTGCATCTCCATTCTGTTTCATGTAAGTTCCTTTGGATTGACATTTCTCTTCTGGAAACTTTATAGATTAGATGATGCTTTCTATTTCTTATGCCAAGACTTCCTAAGAATTTTTCTACCTGTTTTGCAGAGAATCCCTGATATCTCTAAAGACTAGGGTTTTCTCTCATGATCCTTTGACCGTGTTATGATATATTGTTGTCTGGCTAAAAAAACCAGACAAATCCTCATGTGTTTTGTGTCAAAACACCTCATCTTCAGTCAAATTCTGATTCCGATCCATCATATCCTTCCTGACTTAAGACTTCTTCTTCTTCATATATACTTTCATCTGAGACAATATCCTCAAATCGGTATACCTGAATAAGATCCTTATAATAAACTGCTTCTTCAATATCTGGGGTTGGATCGAAGCATTTTATTCCTCTTTTTTCATTTTCTGGACAATTGGTTGAGATATGACATGTGGCTCCACATGTCCAGAAATTACAATCTTTAAAGCTTTTATTAGCCCGAGTATGAGCTCTTCTGAAAGTTTTCTTTGTAGGTGTTCTTCATGTGATTCGATATGTACTCGATGCTTGAGATGATATTCTACTCTTGATGGTCCACTTCTTTGCCCAGATTTATAAGATCTGGCCTTTTGTCTGGATCAAACTGTTCTTGGTTTCCAAGAACTTCTTCTACTTCTAGCATAAGGATGAGTATCAAAACTTTTCATCTTTTGCCTTTGTGGTTTACTTCCAATAGTTGTTGGAAGATCATTTTCCTTACAACACAAAGGAGTTCATTTGTTAATACCCCTTAATCGTTTGTAATTCTTTTGTAATGCTGCCAAATGACACCATTCTGCCAATTTTCCTTTGAGAAAAGAGGCTCTTCGTGCCAATGTATCTGGATTGCCAGGGAACATATTCCCTTATGAACATTTCTCTCCAGGGACTTGGCATTTTAGCGAAAAAAGCTGCATTGCTATATCTTCTTCGACCTCTGAATTCCATTTATATTTAGTGAATAACATAATTTATTCATCCACTAAACATATGTCATGTAATTCAAGACTATACAGAGGTTGAGTATAGTTCTTTTTCTTCTCTGTATCTTGACTGTTAAAATAGTCAACCCCTATAAATTGTGCTTTAAAAAGAGTAGTCATTCTTCCAGCTATCTCACTAATAGATTCTCCAGCTAGGACTGATTCTTTGGTTTCTACCGAATTCATGTCCCAAGCAATTTTAACTGATCCCATAAGACTCAATTCCAGAAATTTAATAAATCCTTCTCTATTGAGATCAAGTGTTCATGCTGCAATTCTCATAGCGGATGTTCAACTATCTATGAGATATCCTCTGTTTTTGAAATCTAATACATCTACGTTAAGCATAACTCCATAAGGATGTATAGGTTCTAAAACATATTTCTTTTAGGGTGTTTGGTGTAGAGGAATTTGATTTTTTCTTGACCTTGTTCTCGCTGGGTGTGACTCTCCACCAGTATGAAAATCGGTTTGGGATTCTCTCATATTTATATTTTGAGATCCTACACTTTCCCTTTGTGGTTCCTGAGAAGATGACCAGGTTATGGAGGGTTGTTCACCTCCCATTGTGTTCATCTTCAGATCCACGACCTTGAGATTTGCAAATGATTCTGCAAGGTCTTGGAGATCCTCGAAACCAATCATTTCTAAAGTTGTCATCAAATTAATTTCTTTTCTGAGACAGATTTAATGAGATTGATCGTTTTTTCTTCTTCAAGTCAAAGGTTTTAACACTACTTTGGTCTTCTCTTGTTGATGTAACAGGGGTTCAGTACCGAAGGTTTGTTCGAATATCATTTAATATTCCAAGAATTTCTTCCTAGTTTTCAAGGATTTTCTCCATATTTTGGGGTACATAATACAACATATTGCCATAATTATGTGTTGTCTTTTGAATTTCTCTAAGATCTTCGGAGCGTTTAGAAGAATCCGGTACTATTTCAAGGGTATGGATGAAACCAAATTCATATCCAAAGTAGGCTAAAGCTTGGTATGAATTCGGGGCTCTTGCCTCAGTTATACCACGTCACCAAGCTTCCCAGAAATCTCAGATTTACCAAAATGGATCCAGGAAATTGTTCATGAAACTTGGGCAATGATTATTTGTCCAGATGAGATATTCTGGAGCTATAATTTTTCAGTACAGCACCAAAACCAGCAGGAAAAGGCTCTCATGAAGATTTTCATTTTATCAAGTTAAGGAAGTCTGATACAAATGTTCATAAATTTATCAAGGATCCTCCGTCAGAAGAAACACCCCTTGTTGCTTCAATTACTGAAGACGATATTTCTACCAGAAGAGCATTGGGTTTATGGGTCTGTCTAACTGAGATGGACAAAGTCAAGTTTTCGTTTAAATTTTATCATAATTCGGTAAACGGATCATTCCTGTTAAATACTATGACAGAAAAAACCACAAGTTTTGCAGAAGTTTTATTCGAAAAGAAAAAAAATCTTCTGTGGAATAGCAAGTTGTCAGGGAGTAAAGAAACTCGTCGGAAATTCTACAATATGGCTCATGTGGGAAGATGGTCAGAAGAGATCTGCCCAGAGTGCCCGAATCAAAAGGAGCCAGAATTTGGCAAGGGTTTCAGACCTCGGTCGGACAAGAAGCATTTTGCCGAGACAGGACCAAGTGGTGAAGGACCACAATCACGTTTTCCTCGGGGACATCAAAAGTTTAAGATTTATCGACAAAAATAAGTGGACATATGAACCTAATCACTTTTTCTTGGGGATAACAAAAGCAAAAGATTCCCCACAAAAGATAGTGAGCATGTGACTCACCCACTAAATGAACAAGGAAAATTGGACCCAGTTACAACTATAAATAGAGTAAATGAGAACCAGTAAAAATACACAAGAACAAAGTCGAAACCTGAAGAAAAATGTATTATACATATTTAAAGGTTTCTAAAAGACGCATCAAGAGAATAAGAAAGCAGCTGATGAATACTAAAGATCTCTACAAACTGTTAAGAGAAGAAGGGAACGAGATCCCAGCTGATACAAACACATATCTATTGGTTGTGTCAGGAGATAAGGTCAGAAGAACGAGTTGTTTCTAGATTAATAATCTAGGAAGAAGACAATTCAAGTGGAGGGACCACTCAACCACTCACTCGACCCACTCAAGAGATAATGTCAATCACAGCTGGAAGATATTAAAGAAAAGTTATGCCAAGAATTGAAGTCCGGGATTCAAATCCGCAAAGGGCTTCTATAAATAAGATGACAGAGGGAATATGAAGACATAACTCAACCTCTTCGTTTTTCTTCAAAACAATTCATAATATTTTCTTTTAAAGTTTGTGTGTTATAAGTTCAGCTAATATTAGTAGCTAAACAAGTTTCTCCTCCTCTACATGAGGTTACTATGTAATAATAATTTGTTATGTTTGAATAAAAGAACCAAGGCTTTGCTCCTCATGGATTAGCCTCAAAATTGAACTATTTTACTATACACCCTGAGGTAATAAATGAAATAGGGTTGCTGCTAAGTGCTGTTGAAGGAATCTGTGTCAGGAACCATCTGTTGCGACTGTGTGGTTAGGCTGTGAGGAGCAGCCTGTTCTGTAAAACCCGGTGGATATAACCCGACTGTACGTTGGTCAAATAGGCAAACTGTTCAATTTATTTACAGAAGCATGATGTGTAATTTATATAAAAAAAATCGGTCATTTGAGTATGATATATAGGCTGAAAATCTTGTGTAGCTGTATGTCTTGAGGCTATAAGCATTTAAGAATATGCTCGATAGGTTAAATAATGTCACGTACCATAAATAGGAAGAGTAAGGGTAATTTGGGCAATTTTAGAAAATTATGGAGTTAAAACAAAGAATTGTAGGGATAGAGAGTAAGGAGAAAGTTGAGAAGGGAAGTAGTGAGTTATTGTAAGTTTGCCCTCAATTTATTAGATTCTTAAATATTAAATTTTTTTATTCAGATTCTTAAATATTATATTATTAAAATTAAGAAAGTCAAAGATGATTTTTTTACATGAATACTTAAAATAATTATTTAATTTTTTGACTCATAAGTTTCATGTTGGTGCAAATACATAAATTTGGCCATTCAAAAAACTAGGAGAATATGATTAACATATCTTTAATAACACAAATATAACATGACCAAGAGTCATTTTAACATAAATATTTCACCAGCAACGCGAAAAAAAATATGCACACAATTAGAAAACAAGACACTGCAAATTCGTGGAAAGCAACATTATATTGAAAAATAGGGGCTCCAACTTCAAGGATTAAAATCTTGATGAGATGCTAAGCACAACTCATGCAATTCACTTAGTATCCATTCTTCTCCGGTGTGTCCACCCAGAACAAGAACCCGAGTTCCCCCGACTATACACGTGCTATGACCCCAAGCGAACTTAGGTGGCTGCCCGGCTGCATTCACTATCCTCCAGGATGGTTTTTCTTCAGCGGGATCCAACAGAAAGAGCTGAGACGGAGAGTGAAGCCCAGATATTGAACCACCAAAAACTATGATCCTCCCACAAGGCAACGTCACTGCAACGTGATCGAGTCTGGGAGGTGGAATAACCGCGTTTTGGCCACCAAAACACTCGAGCTGCCTCCATTGTGGCTTTTCATCGTCCATATCCATTGTATAGGCTTCCCCTGATCTCAACTGCAGGTGACCACTCTTAGCAAGACCGCCGAACATCAAGATTTTCGTTTTCCCATAAACAGAAAGTGAATGGCCTAATCTAGATGGCGGAGTCCAGGGACTGGGAATTTCTTTCCATGTAGGTTTGTCCATGTTGAGATCCAACAAAAACGTGTCACTGAGGAGGACCCCGGCATCGGTGCACCCACCAGACACGACTAGCTTTGAGCCCCCCAGAGTACAAGAACTATGCCAAGATCTAGGGAGAGGAGGTGTTCCACCAAACACTTCTCTCCATGTTGGATGTTTGGCGTCTAAGTCAAGAACAAAAACATCATTCAGCAATCCTTGACTACCACACCCACCGAACAACACCAACCAGGAACCATTCAAACACGAGAGTGTGTGACCCCAGCGTCCTGGAGGAGAAGATTTAACAATCACACGACGCCACTCTGGGTTTGTTGCGTCAAGGTTAAGGACAAATGTGTCATCCATTGGCTGCATATTGACTCCTTCACCTCCAAACAAGACCAGCCTATTTCCAGCAGCACATGCACTGAAATTGCAACGTGAAGGCTCAACTGCCCCACCAACTGTCAACTTCTTCCAACGAACTGCTTCAAGAGTTGTCAATTCCCTAGCCAAACGTCCCCATCCTAATCTCTTTGTCATCAATTCCAGTGCACCAGTTACGTCTCTTCCCCATGCATTTTGGCATACCATTTTCCTCACATGCTCGTTCTTTGTTAATAGCCGAATCCTTCTGCAGACTGATCCAATCGATGCAACATCCCTAGGCGTTAAGCGGCACAAAATATTTTGAGCTAGTACTTCATCTGATAGTTGTAGGATTCCACACATTTCCAGATGATGGGTGTATTGTAACTGTCCGCCCTGGTAAAAGGGCTCACTTGACTTGTGGCTATGCTGTTGACAAGTTTCTTTGAAAACTGGATACGATACATTGTTCAGATCTAGTTTGGCTTCAGTAAATATTTGGACGCCTATAACATGGGTAACCATGCCGTCATCACTATGAATCGGAATAAGTCTTAGCATGTTCACCAAGGGAGTACCATCTTTCCTGAAGTTAAGGAGCTCGCCTTGAAATTCAATGCCTTCCTCAATACATCTTCTGATCTCAGAAACCACAACAGGATCCACCAAAGGATGACGCCTATTGGCATGCGGGTCTCTGAATTGCAGGAACCGACTGAAGAATTTAATGCACGTCATATATTCTTTAATTTTCAATTAATAAGTATCTAGATTAAAGTAGCATTTGCGTGCATGCACTTGGGCAAGGGCATACCAACACATAATTGATCAACAGCAAGAATATCACCTCTCAAATAAGAGCTATCGGAAAAACACATTTAGTAACAGAAATGAATTCATCATTATCATCAAGTAGCATTAGTCCCTAAAGTAAATAAAACCAACTAGATGACTCCTCTATATCCATGATGCTCTATTTCAATAAAAATCTAATATAAACCCAAATCAATCAAGGAATGCTAAACAAGCCAATTCATGAATAGCTTTTCCAATTCCAGCAGCACCATGAATAGAGACTCGCTAAACAGAACAACATAACCCATAAGTCCGTTCTAGCTCGTAAATTTCACGGGTACAAAGATCCTAAGAATAGTATTTGATTGACGGTTGCTAGTTTTGGTGCTGACACATTACTATACGAAACGAAAAGAAGATCTACTGCATTGAATGCCTTGACATGAAATGATCAACAATAGATATTAGCACACTAACCTTCATTTTGAGTTCTAGTCTTTCCATCAGTAACAACTTACTATGTGTTGCCCAATAATTGTGTCTCGCTTCGAAAATCAATGTGTGGGTGGATTCCCCTAAAAGCCACAAGCAATGAGACATCTGATATTCTTCAGCTGTTCCACAGTTGATCCCTCAAACTAATTATTTCCATGGATTATGTCGGTCAAAGTAGTGCAAACAGTTATGTCTAATAAGAACGGCTAACAGCGGATGTCGCCACATAGAGCTCCTGTATAATGCAGGGTAGTAATGACCATATATCATCAACCACAAACCCTTAGATTACTCCAATAAAAAACATCTTAATGCCCCCATTGGATCTCAATCAGATCACCATTTTGACACATCAGTACCCACGTATTGTTTTGAAACAAACTTGGTGAGTATTTCACAAACAGTGCACTTCAAGTCTCATTCGACCAGGTCAATGATCCTATGGGCCAAACCTATGACTTCCTGATCCCATCTCAAATAATTTACAGTCGGCTACATGATTGACACTGTAAATAGATACAGTTTGTCAAATTTCTTTCACATTAAGATGGTAACGTGTTAGCAATCGTGTTTCGATCCCAAAATTAGTATTACCAATAGATGCAATTGCCCGCATATAGTCTCCATATACTGACATTTTCGTCCTTCGATTTTTTTCCAGAAGCAAATATAGGGAGTGTAAATGACTTGTGGGTGATACTGAAATTGTCACGTCTTTAGGCGGTCTGTTTATGGAAGAGAAAAGACATATACGCCACCACGGACAACACACAATTCCTCCATGCAAAGATAGAGGTACTCATTCTAGGGCATATAGCGTTCATTTAAAAACACCTTTTGCTTTTTCCTCCCGTATTAAAACTCCGTTAAGCCAACTGCTTAAAATGAAATGCAGCATTGTAGCAGATATACAAACGAGCACTTGCTCAATAAAATTAGCTGACAAAGTACCCAGTAAAAAACACACGTGGACATATGGCATGCTTCATTTTCCAAGCTTGATTATTTCAAACCCAGAAGACAAAATAAATCCACAAAACATACTTCTCGAAACAATCTCAATGGAGATGTAGCAGATAATTTCTAAATGAATTTTGATAGTTGGAATTTTCCTTGCCACGGACAGAGTCTGGGGATGGGCATGAGGATCTATCATCAAGCATTAACTGATAGCACTAACACAGGGACTAAATAGAGGACCAAGGAATTTCCTAGATCTTCACAAATTGCCACTCAGAATTTTTAAAAGACGAAGAAAATAAACAGAAAAAATCTACCTGCCACCACCACATCGCACCAAAAATAAATAAATAATTAACGAGTCAGTTAAGAGGATATTCGTAAAATGTTTTAGCACAGAAGTTCAAATCAAATTCAATTTATGGCACAGAAGCGATAAAAAAAATCAAATCAAGGAAATTCTGCAAAAAATAAAATAATAAAAATAGCAAAGCATATTCGCACAAACTAACTGTGAATGGAAATTACCAGTTGCGACCAAGGACTTCGTGCGCGCGAAATCCGGTGGAGAATTCGAAGACAGTGTTGACGTAAATGATAGGAAAATCCGGTTCCATCGCATCCGACACAACGATCGACGTCGGAAGCGCCGCCGGCGCGTAGAACACTCGATCTTCCCCGATGCGCGACGCCAGCTCCACCTCATCCTGCTCCATTCCGCCATCGAATTTCAACCGCTTCCCACAGCTCATGCGAAACAACTCCTCCTCCTCTTCCTCTTGGCTTTCCTCCATCCCCATATCTGCCTCACCACTCCAAATTCCTGCTCCTATATGCATTACATGTGTCACACATGAATATATATACTGTGTTGAGTGTGACGGGAGATATCTTTCGGGGACGTGAGGGAATTGGACGAGAAAGGAATCGAAATTACGGAAATGCCATCGATTTGGATTTTGAACGAAAACCATGTCATATCATCGGCCTAACATAATATAGCTCCACGTGAAATTGCCTCACCTTGTTCAAACAAGTATGAATCTCATCGTACACGGATCTTAAACTCGATCTGATTTATCGGATATACTTTTCTCGCATACACGAAATTAATAAGAATTGATTGTTCAACAATTATGATTAAAATAATATCAATATTTTATTTTTTTTAAATATATATAAAATTAAGGTTTAAATTAGATTTATATCGATCAACTTGTTTAATTAGTTAGTTTAATGTATATGTAACTACAAGATCAAAACATGTAATACTAGTTTACCGTTCCAATTTCCGTTCCGACTTCACCTGGTTTCACACTTTTCCGACTTTTTCTATCAAAACAAAGGATGTGGTTATATTATTTTATTTTGGAAAATAAAAATTATTTCTTAGAAATTAAAATCAAAGGTTGGATAAATCTATTTATTTTTCTATTTTCTTTGTAATCATGTTTACATTTTCTTCACGTATTGTGCTATGCCATGTGATTATTTGTTTGGTTTTTTAAAGTTTTGGTTGTCTATTTATATAAATCCGGTAAAAGAAAATTCGGGCGAGATATTTATTGGGAGGCATGGGTTTTTTGGTAGTTTCATGCAAATTGGAGGTCAAAGAAGAAGAGCAAACATTGTTCCTCGTAGGATAGATATTTTAGCTGGGAAAATATCTGTACCGAATCTGCCACTGTGGATCGTCCACGTCATGCAGTTAGTAGAGCCAGATATTTATACACACACACATATTTATGTGTTTTTTGTTTTTATTTAAGCGGTAATTCATCCATATGATCCACGTAATGTTATGTTAAGTCATTAATTATTAAAATTAGTATATTTTAGTTTTTGAATAAATTTAAATTTTAAACATTATTATAAAAAAATTATTATATCAAAAATGTTAGGTGAAATGAGAATATCAATATTTAGTTTTTATATTGTTTGATTGGAATTGTTATTAATAAAATAATAGAAAAATATTTTAAATCATTCATTATTTTATTTATCAAATAATTTAAAAATAAATAAATATTTATGAAAAAATCAAAATATTTGTAATTTATTAGGTGAATAAATTTTGGTTAAAAATTTTAATTATTTTTTAGGACATGTTAAAACATATGTATATTAACGTTTTAACTAAAATACATAATAATAATAATAATAATTTATAGACAATTAACACACCAAAAAATCAGGATGATATTCTTTTGAAAATTTGAAAAACGTAATATTATATTAAAAATTATATTTTATTTAATTTGATAGAGAGTAGTAAATTAAATATATAAAAGTAATACAAAACTTAAAATTATAACTAAAATTATATAATTAATACGGACTTTTAAATGTAGTTTACAGCTTCAAAATACATCAAATTAAAATTTGAAATGAAAAAAAATTGAAAAGACTTCAAATTATGTATTTAATTCTATTTTTTTCAAATATTTAATATGATAGGTGAATACATTAATATTATATATATATATATATATAGTATTTCACCAATGTGATTCACTATATGTTATTTTATCTAATTAATTATTTAAATAAGTAAGTATATTTGTTTGAATGATTACTTCAAATACAAATAAACTAAAGTGATCATATTTTCATAAAATATATATATATATATATATATATATATATATATACTTGTTTTTTTAAGGGCAACTTATTTAAAAAATATTTACACCTTCTTTAACTTACGCTTTATTCCCCCTTCCCTTAAAACTTAGTTTTTACTCCCCATTCTTTTAAAATTCTCAATAATGCCCTTATCTTTGTTTTATGGTATGTGATACTGTTATACCTATTGAGCCTGTTCTTGGAGGTATATAGCCCCGAGACACACAGCTACGCAAGGTTTTCAGCATATATATCATACTCAAATGATCAATTTTTTTTTTATAAATGGTCAATCATGCTTCCGTATAATAAATTGAACAATTTACCTCTTTGACCAGCGTGCCGTCGGGTTATATCCATCAGGTTTTACAGACTGCTCCTCACAGCCTAACCACGCAGTCACAACAGATGGTTCCTGACGCAAATTCCTTCAATAGCACTTAGCACAACCCTATTTTGTTTCCTACCTCAAGGTGTATAGTAAAGTAGTTCAATTTGAAACTAATACATGAGAGGGGCAAAAACGCTGGTTCTTTTATTCAAACATACAAAATATTATTACATAATAACCTCTCGTAGAGGAAGATAAACTTATTTAGCTACTAATAGTACCCGAAAATAAAACACACATAAATTTGAAAGAGAAAATATTACAACTTAATTGAAAAAAATGAAGAGGTTGAGTGATGTCTTCATCTTCCTTCTGCCTTCTTATTTATAGAAGCCCTTGCGGATTTGTTTTTCAGACTTCAGACTCTTGTCATAACTTTCCGTTAATGCCTTCCAACTGTGGTTTGCATTATCTCTTGAGTGGGTTGAGTGGGTGGTTGAGTGGGTGGTTGAGTGGTCCCTCCACTTTTTTGAGTTGTCTTCTTTCTAGATTATTAATCTAGAAACAGCTTGTTCATCCGATTTTATCTCCTGACATAAATAGAAGATATGAGTTTGGATCATATCAGCTGAGATTTCATTACCCGCTTCTTTCAGAAGTTTGTATAAATTTTTGAAAATCACCAGTTGTTTTCTTGTTGCCTTAATCCGTCTTTTGGAGACCTTGAGATATGTATAATACATTTTCTATGGTTCCAAAAATCGGTTTAAACTTTGTGTGTTTTTTTTGTTCCCATTAACTCTTTTATTTATAGTTGTTTGGGTTCAAGTTTTCTTGGTCCTTTAGTGGGTTTATCACATGCCCACTAACTCCTGTCAAGGAATTTTTTAACTTTTGTTATTTCCATGGAAAAGTGATGGTAGTCACATGTCCTTTTATTTTTGTCGGGGAATCTTAAACTTTTGGTGTCCATGAGGAAAACGTGATTGTGGTACTTCACCACTTGGTCATGTTTTTGCAAGATACTTCATGTCTGACCTAAGTTTGAAACTCTTGCCAAATTCTGGCTCCTTTTGATTTGGGCACTCTGGGCAGATATTCTCCGACCATCTTCCTACATGAGCCATATTACAGAATTTTCGACGAGTTTCTTTACTCACCAGAAGCTTGCTATTCCACAGAAGATTTCTTTTCTTTTCGAATAAATCTTCTGCAAAACTTGTGTTTTCCTGTCATAGTATTTAACATGAATGATCCAGTTAAATAATTATGATAAAACTTAAATGGAAACTTGACTTAGTTCATCTCAGTTAGACAGACCCATAAATCTCATGCTCTTCTGGTGGAAATGTCGTCTTCATTTATTAAAGACACAAGGGATGTTTCTTCTGACGGGGGAACCTTGATAAATTTCTAAACATTTGTATCTAGGCCTCCTTAACTTGATAAAATGAAAAGCTTCGTGCGAACCTTTCCCTGCTGGTTCTGGTGCTGTACTGAATAAGTATAGCTCCAGAATGTCTCCCTTGGACAAATTGTTGTTATTTGCTCAAGTTTCATGAACAAATTCCTCGATCCATTTAGGTAATCATGAAATTTTTGGGAAGTTGGGTGATGTCGTATAAACTGAGGCAAGAGTCTCGAATTCATACCATGTTTTGACCTCCTTTGGATATGAATTTGGTTTATCCATGCCCTAGGATATTTTCCTTAAACATCAACCATGATTGTAGTTGTGTTAATGTCTATTCTTGTTTTTAATCTCTCCTTTTTTTGTTGGTACACCTATAACATTAGATTTACCTTTATCAGTATTAAGTCTAAAGTTGATCATTTCCTCTTCAATCCCCGAGGTGAAGGGTTGACTTGAGGACTCGAGATAAGGATCTGGAGTCTTGAGTTTTTTTTTCAGCCGGGATCCGACTCACCTAGAGACGATCCCGGCTTAACACTTGTGCTAGGGGTACTTGAATCCCCTACTCCAGGTATACAGTCATGTACTCAAAAACTCTCCATTTGAACTAGTGGTTTCTCAATGCCTTGGAGGATATGCCTTTGCATTACAGACTAGAACTGAGTATAGGCTTGTAAACATCATGTAATTCGATCAGAGACAATTCTCTTATCAGCTTGTTGTAGCCTTCCCGCAACTTCTGCTTTTAAGGCCAGCTTGTTGAACTCGTTTTGAAGCATTTCAAGGTATTCCCTCAAATGCCTCTGCATTTTTATGATGGCATCGATATCACCGCTCTCCATCTCGTTAGAAAATCTGCAAAAATATTTCATGAGATTTTATAATTACAATATCAAAAATATAATTTTGACATAGAGCATGTCATCTTAATAATATTGCTTTCTCGGGTTTATATTCTATTTTATTCCTCAAAAAAACTTTCACTTATGTGTTATCAACTTTTAAAGTGAATTTCTTTGAGTAGGAATAATGGTCATTTTTCAAAAGTCTTTTTTACTGCATAAAATTCATTCTCGTTGATATGCCATCTTATGGCTTCTGTGTCTGAGAAGAATCCACTGCAATATGTGCATGATTGTTCTCTTTCTGGTGTGAGCTTGATTAAAATTGCCGCCCACCAATGATCACTAACATCTGTATATAATACCAGATCATCTTCATCTTGAGGAATAGCTATTTTTGGAAGATTTTTACAAATCTACTTAAGTTGGCTAAGTCCGTGTGTGTTCTTCCATCCATATAAATTTTGCGTCTTTTTTCAGTAATGTACTGAACACTTTTATGTGCTTTGCTAGGTTTTTAATAAACATCCCAACAAAATTAACAACTCCTAGGAAACTTTGAAGTTGTTTCTTTTCTTTCAGTTGGTTTGGAAAATTTTGCCCTTTTTGTACTATATGATCCTGCAAAATTATTCCGGACTCATCAATTTCTATTCCGAGGAATTCAATCTTTCTTGTGGCAATGATTGCTTTCTTTTCAGATTAAACCACTCCATCTTTTTTACAGACTTTAAAGAAAATCTCTAAATGCTTGATATGTTCCTCCTGAAAGGGGATCGTTTAAGGTGCTCACTTGCGCAACGAAAGTTTCAAAAATATTTTTCATACAAGAAATCGAGCACCCTAAACACTAAGATGTGTAGAAATACAATAAAACAAAAAGACATTCATAGTGTGTTTAGAAAATTACCTATCAATCTTAAAGATTGATTATTGGCTCCAACCAAGTTGTAGACAACTCGGCTCTTGAATGATTGACCCTCTACAAGCTTTCCTTGCTCTTGGACTCCTTCCTTCAAATTAGTTTCACCACCAACAAGCTAAATCCACTCTAATTTTGCACTAGAAAAATTAGAGCATTTTTCATTTGAAAAGAGAGTGTTTCCTCGACAATTGAAGACAGAAAATTGGAGGAGAATGTCATTCAAAATTTCGGCCACCATGAGGGGAGGAGAGAAGGAGGGTTTTTCTCGGTTATGTGAAAAGTTGTTGTGTATTCCAAAGGCATGCCATGCCTTGGATATTGAAAAAGTAGCCTCCACTCTTTCACCTCTCATGCATGCAATTAATTCTATTTGGGTTTGTAACAATTACAAGGCCCATGGACTTTTATTTAAATGTCTCAAACATATTTGAGACTAATTAAACCTTACTTGATTTTACTCAGGCCAACTAGTTAAATAATTATTTCATATTGGGCTCTACAAGACCCAATATTGTTTAATTAATTCAACACTTGAATTAATTTAATTATTTGGACTCTACTAGGTCCACTAGTGTTTAATTAATTCAACACTTGAATTAATTTAATTTAGTTCATAATAATGTTTATGAAAATCACAATTTTCAAATACATTATTTGTTTGACCAACTTTTAATTTAGAAACACTTCTTCAAATTAAAAGTTACATTCTCCTTATAGAATTTATACTTCTATTTTTATTTACGCTTATAAACTCCTTTATAAGCCGTTCAACACATTGAACTATTTTAACTTCTCAATGGGATCTAGAAAGTTAGCACTTGTGTGACCCTCAATGGTTCAATAATACAACTAGCCGTGGGTTCACATCTCAATGTGATTCGGGATTAAACATGTCCTTTTTTGAGTATATCTCAGTTGTTCCATTCTTACTTATCAACTCCTTGATAATAAGAACGTCAGAACTCAAGTCTGATAGTACCCAACCAATCATGTTAAACGCCTAGCAGCATCGCTTACATGATTCCCTAGGTATCAAATGATAATGCCTGCAAGAACCATTCAATTATGGTTAGCGTACAGTACGGTCCCTTCATCTCATATATCCCGATCGATTCGATAATTATTGGTATATCGAGAGCTGTCAAAGAATCGATACTATGTGTCATGTCGTATTTGCATCGATTGTGTAATCTATTGAACCCCTTTCATAATTAACACCATACTCTGATCAGAGATTTCATATTACATATACATGTGATCACATAGAATATCCATACCCGAAGGTAAGCGGTGAATCCCCGACTACAATGCATCGACTCCTATATGTTTCGACAAAACACCCAACCTTCCCACCTGATGACCCCATGAGAGTCGGTAAACAAGTCAAAGTGCAATGCTAGCACATAGAGTCTCAATGTTGTCCCGGGTCATAAGCACTAATGGTGTACAACCATAAAGTAGGACGTTTCCACTCGATAAGTGAGAACCACTTGGAAAGTCCTTTATGGAGGGTTGTTCAGTGCACTCTACAAGGAGCACCTATCTGCATGTTCGGACATCACAATGTCCCCTACCAATGAAACATGGTACTCACATCGCAGATACTAGTCTCGAACTCGAGCGGCCTATATCCTTCTTAGCGACGGCTGAATCGACTAGGACATGTTTAGAATATACAATATTCCAAGTATGAGTTTCATGATACTCATCATATGAACATCTCATATTCTTTCTACTATTTGTATATTCAGGGACTTTATCTATGCAACTAGGATGAGTATACAGATAAAGATGTGTCAAAACAATAATTTCAAGTATTATTAAAATAAAGATTGTTTATACATAGAGTTTCATTGTGAACACTCGGACAACACTTGGGTCGACGGGCACCTACTCTAACAATCTCCCACTTGCACTAGAGCCAACTACCCATATGCTTCAAACCCATCGATTCGCGATATTTCTCGAATAATGGTCCAGGTAAAGGCTTAGTTAGTGGATCAGCAACATTATCTGCGGAGCCGACTTTGTCAATCGACACTTCTCCTCTTTCCACAATCTCTCGGAGGATGTGGTACTTTCTCAATACGTGTTTGGATTTCTGATGAGACCTTGGCTCTTTTGCTTAAGCTATAGCTCCCGTGTTGTCACAAAACACTGGACATGAGCAACTCCATTAGGAATGACGCCCAGCTCTTAGACGAAATTCCTTATCCAAATAGCCTCCTTTGCTGCAGCTGATGCAGCAATGTATTCGGCCTCAGTGGTGAAATTCGCAGTATTGTCTTGCTTGGAACTCTTCCAAGAGACAGCAGCACCATTGAGCATGAATACGAACCCAGAGGTTGACTTCGAGTCATCGATATCGCTTTGGAAGCTAGAGTCGGTATAGCCTTCCAATTTCAGTGCAACTCAAATATTTTAAACAGCATAGCAACTCAAGCGTCGTAGTTCGATCGCTCTAACCAGGATAGACAATTATTGCACCTCAACAATATCCTTATAATTAGAAAAATAAAATGTATGAAAAATAATAATAACCTCTTGATCATGGAAGGTACATTTTAAATATTTGTTGTTTCAATACGCAAATAGATCATAACAAGTATCAAGAACTAATCAGAGTTTAAACGTCCAATGTATTTTTGAATGATTTATCTTACGGATGACATAAACATTGGATTCATTTTTTTATTTTGTTTGAAAATCGATTGCCTTAATGTGATGTCGGACTGAATTATTTATATTGTTTATATTAATAATTAAATTATTAAAGTAACACAAAATCAACGCACAAATTAAATGAAATGATATAATAACGGAAAATTTTAAAAATTGTTTAATTTTTCAATGGAGACCAATTTCAATTTTAATAAAAGAAATTGAAAACATAAAATTCATAAATTATATTTGAAATTAAAATAAAAAATTAAATTCAAATTTTAAATGAAAAAAAATTATATAATCAATGCAGAAAATAAAGGAATTTTTTTTAAGAAAATTGAGAAGTCTCGATAAAAAAAAATCAATAAAAATGCATAGAATTAAATGTTTGCAATCATTTATTGCGGTACACCTTTTTCGAAATTCCTAATAAATAATTTTTAGAATAAAAAACCATTAAGTGATGAAATAGATTTAGTAAAATATAATATAAAATATTTTCATTTACGTCTGCATTTACGCTTTTTAAAAGTATGAAAGGTATGTTGATTACAGTATATTTTCACTGTTGTGTGCTATGTATATGAACATGTTATTTCTGGTACAGGTGTGTTGAGTCTTTAGACTCATTAGGCGTGTGTAATGCAGGTGAGCATGGTTTTGAGGGGACTGGAGGTGCCGAACTCTGAGTCGGCAGGACTGGATGTGTGTGCACGACCCGATGACCACATTTCTTCCGCACATGATGTTTTTTATGAGTTTTGAGAGGGCATGAGCGTTTTTATACACTGATTTTTATACGCTGTTGATTTTTAGAATTTTTAATCGTTTGTGTTTACGCATATTTTGTTGGATGAGATTGATCATTTTAAATTGCTCTAGTTTTACTGTCAAATATTTACGATTATTTCTAAATGATATATTTTTTTAGTGGAGTGCATGTATGCAAAATATTTGAATGAGATTTTCGAATGTGAGTTTTATATATATATATATATATATATATATATATATATATATATATATCCGCATTTTAGATAAGTAGATGTTTCAAATAAAATGTATGAAAAAATAATAATCTCTTGGTCATGAAAAATAATAATAACCTCTTGATCACGGAAGATACATTTTAAATCTTCGTTGTTTCAATATGTGTGTTGGGGATCGATATAGAGTTTAGAGGGGGCTGAATAAACTTATTCTTTTGTTGGATGTTTTTTGCAAAGGGTGCTAGAATCCTGTTAGATATTATAGCTTATCTTGTTCGAATAAATATCCAGCAGATCACAATAATAAGTGAGGAAAAAATCTGATGGTATGGGGTGAAAACAATAAAACAGTAGGCAGTAGACATTGGTTGTTTCTGGAAGTTCGAAGATGAAATCTTCGACATCTCCCATTCTTCTGTTTCCAGAAGGTAGCACTAAAAGACTTTGATTATTACAGTATAACTCTTGTACACACCCACTTCAGTAGGACTTATCATTTTCCTACTGAAACTCTTAGCTTCACAACACAATAAGACGAATACAACAAAGTTCTGGAAAAGACTATTTTCCAAATTACAAACGCTTCTCAATAAGATGTAGTAAAGTGAATAACATGTGAAGAGATAACGAAACATCAGCACAATATGATCTCAGAAGATCACATAATTGCTATAGAGAGTGTGCTGCTTTTTCGTATGTTGAGCTTTGAAGATAACTAGTAGTTCTTGATAGCTCGAAACAACGTTGGATATAGAATGTGTTATCTGAAAATGATAAGCGTTGTTTTCTATGTAGGATTGATCCTTATATATATAGAAACCTTGAATCCAACGTCTATAAACAAAACGGCTTCTTTGACTCTGAGTAAATCAGCTTTATCACCGAAAAGGGTCATGCAGAAAGCTTCAGAATAATCAGTCTTTGTTTCATACCAAAACTAGTAAGGAGCGTTAAATGTCTTCGTACAGCATTAATGGTGCAATTAATACTAGTACTAGGTAAAGTAACGGTAACATTTAAGACTTGTAACTATCAAACGAAAGACGTTAAGTTCTTTTATCAGCTTAAGCTAAGTTCTGCTTCTGCTTTTATAAGCCGTTAAGTACTCAAAAAGTACTTCTTCTGTTTAAGCGATACGAGAGCTTCTGCTTATTATATTGTCTTCTGATTTAGCTATCACGGTCTACTGGTTTTGACTCTCATCACCACAATTAAATTAAATCTAACAATTTCCCCATTTGTGGTGATGTTAAAACCTAGATGTTAGCAACGATGAATAACAATAGTTATGATATAAAGCAGATAGCAATTATAATAAGATACTTGATAAGTAAATAAACAAAAGAATTCAAAAGAGTTTAATCATCAGTGCCATTATCTCTGAACATCGTTTCCTCATCCTGAGGAACTTGATTCATGAAAGAAGATTTTTCACTATGTCTGCCATCTCCAGTTTTGTCTTCTCCAGTCCTGCCTTCTGCTTACCCCTTTTCGGCATCATTGTCCTGAATTCGAGTGAGTAATTCATCCACTCGACCAGTAAGAGTGATAATTTCATGATTCAACATCTCTAGATATGGTGCTTGAATCGAAACTCGTTCATTAAGAGCTTGAATTGATTAGGATTGGGACTCAATATTGGTATCAATAAGTTCAAGTTTCGAATCCATAGCTGCAACTTTGTTAGAGACCGAGAGAATAGACGAATCATGATCAGCGACAGTTTTAAAGATCAGCTTGACCAATCAAGATGTTACCCTGGCTTGAGAGAACAGTTTGCCTGAATACACTGGTTTCAACATGCAGCTTGGCAAACGATTCTGACGTGCGAGTGACCTCTTTAGAGATGCGGTCACATAAGAATTTGGTGGCACTAACTTCACCAGCATGTTCAAAAGACAACTGTTTAACTATCTTTGAAAGATTGCTCAGATTTCTTTGCATAATATCTATCTAAAATTCAAGATCAAACTTGTCTTCTGGGGATGGAGTTCTTTGTAGAATACGAGGTTTGATATCTGCAATATGAGCGATGTGAGCAGGTGAACCAGTAGGAGGGATAATCAAATCAGTAGAAGTGAGTTTCTGGTGGAGCAGCAGATGGAGCAGTAGATGGTTCTGCAGAAGTTCCTTCAGTAGCAGTAGTTTGTTCCAGTTCTGCGCTTTCTTCTGGTTGGGGCAAAACAACAGCTGTGTCAATGGTTTCCAGTGGCTCAACAGTCGGATTAGATTCAGATGGAACATTCAGTAGAACTTCCATTTCTGCTTGATGTTCAGCAGAAAATTTCTCCAAATTTTGAAGTGAATAGGATGGAGCAACATCTGATTCTTCCATAGTCTGGTCTGCTGGTTGAGCTTCTTGGTTACCTTCTGGAAGTGCCACTTCAACAACCTACGATGCTTCTGGTGCAGTAGCAGAGAGAAAAATTGATTGAATTCATCAACTGATGCCAACTCATGAACAAGATTTAGTAGGTAATGTCGGAGATGCAGGAGTACTCGAAATCTTAGCTTCTGAAGGAGCTGTGGTCCTTTCCTCAACTGGCTTAATCTGAAGAATGTCTGGGACAAGACCTACTTGGTACTGCGAAGGCTGTGCAAAAGACTGTTCTTGAGCAAGAAGTTGCTCGTTCATCAATCTCAATCGGTCAGTCAAAAATTGACACATTCTGGTCTTGGACAGCAGTAGGATTCACATAATCAAAGTTACACTTTAAAGTTTTCAAAACATAATCCAGCTTCTGATATTTGAACTGCTCAAAGATGTAGCTTCTTCTGTTAATAGCCTCAATCACATTTTTCGTTTTAGCAGAGGCAAAGACCTGCTTCTCATTTTTCCCCATTTTTGCGTAAGCACCTGGTGTTCTTAAAAATGTGATTGGGTGGAAAACTCTAACCTTTAGTCAATCATCAAATAAAATTATGTCTTCACTGGAAGAACTATCAATTTCGTCCATGTGAAGATCAAAAGCAGTTTAAACAAATGACTTGGTGCCATGAATTTGTTGTTCTTCAATAAGTTTTTCTTTTCCTTTGTCTGTTGAGGATGCAGACAGCACGGGTCTAAAAGCAGAAGACCCTGCTAGAGGTTCTCTAAAAACAAATCCAGATAAGGTCTGAGAGTCTGAAAATAAGTGGAAGTTGTTTCAGTAGGGATAGCTGCTGGTTTTGAGGAGGGGATAGATTCTGGTTTTGTTGAGGTGACTTCTGGAAAAACTTGTCTCAGAGGGACAGTGTAAAGATCAGCAAGGGCTGTTGTCTTCTTGAGATGAATGGTGGTTCTGGGTTTTTTTTTGCTTGGGGTGGTTGAGAGTGAGGCTTTGGTTGGAGCAGCAGATTCTTCAAATATGGTCTTATCTGAATCAGTCACGACAACCACTCTCTTCCTTTTGACCTTCTTCGGAGGGGCTTGAGCCTCAGTTTGGGCATCACCAATCTCTTTCTTGAGGGCAACAAATTCAGCCACAGTTGGCTTTGGCCTTAAAGCAAGTACGTTATCAGCATCGGCCATTGTGACATATAAACCATCATGTTCAAAAGTCAGTGGAAAACCAGCATCCTTCAACATTTTGCTGATCTAAATAGCAAAATCAGTACATTTCCTCAAAATCATATCCTTCATGATTTTGAACAGGAAACGACTCCAATCCACTTTAGCTTCAGAAGTGATGGCTATCATCACTTGAAATTTTTCCTTGGTAAGCTTATCAAAAGTACCAGTCTTGACCAGAAGCGCGTTTGCCACAATATCGACGAGTACTTGGTACTCCATCTTCAGAAGCTTCTTGAAGCAAGAGGGAGAGAGTGTCTCTCCAGAAGCTGAAAATGAGATGAGAGCAGAAGACATCTCCTCTTTAGAAACAACTGAACATTCAAAAGTACCAAAGAATGGAAGAAACAAAGTTGATTCCAGAAGTGCAGCATCAATGGTTATGGATGCATCTCCCTGAGATTATTTGATCTTTCCATCCTCAACGGTTGCTTTGGCATAGAAATCCAAGAGGGTGGTCTTGTAGATGATCGTCGGTGCTTCCAGAAATTTTCGAAGACCAGATTTCTAAATGGTCTTGATCATTTTAACAAGATTTTCATCCTTGATGGTCAGTACTGATGTAAAGTTGACTTGGTAAGCATTGAGTGTATAAGCTCCAACAATTTTTTGCAAATAAGAATGATTCGAAGTAGATTCTGTAGTAGAAGGAAGTTTGAGAGAAAGATGTAGCTAGTATGCAATAGTCTGAAATGAACACGTGTCAGTATGTTTACGGTTGAATTTTTGAAAAGTTAAACAGTGACTGTCAGGTAAGCCAATGATTTTAAAAATTTTGAAAATCAATGAAAAAGCGGGCTGTCCAAAGCGGTTACTAAAAGAAAATCAGAAGAGGATTTGTCATTTTATAATCATATCTACTGGAAATCATAAAGTACTGAAATATATCCAGCACTTTGATAAAAACAAGTAGACACATTGTTTTATCGAAAAGACACATCTCCTTCTGCTTTTGACATGACACGGAAATATCAGTCAATAAAAATAATATTTTCCCTAAATTAATGCAAATAAACAAATATTAAATGCGACGATTTGAGATCGGAGGAAATGACAGGTGACTCTCGATATTCGTGCAGGAGGTGAATAGTCAAGTCGACTTCCCCGAGGATAAATATAAATACCTGCAAACACACAAATGAAATCATTTTAGTCACTTGACAAATGGATAGTGCAGGCAATACGTCTGAGTATTCTCCGGAGTCGAATGCAGCAGGGGAGTTCGAAAGGCAACTTTCAGCGTCTCGTAAGAAGATGTTTGAAGACATCGTTCTCCAAGAGATGATGACTTGGAACAAATTCCTGGATCTGTAATCTGAATAATCAGTTAGATTATTCTATATAATTAGATCTAAGCTGCGGAATCATCCTGTTCAACAAACCACAATCATGCAAAGAGAGGGAGGTGATTCCAGTAGGTCTTAGTTAGGGTTTCTGCTGTAAATCTCAGTACTGCTGATATCAACAATTGTAACTGCTTGTCTATTGTAATGCATTTGATTTTATGAATGAATCAGTTCATTTTGTCATACTTCTTGTTATCTACTATACTACTAAATGCATAAAGAAAATAGAAGATAGTAATCAGTAGTTAAGATAAATCAATTAAATCAAGAACATTACAAAAATAAGAAAACTTATTCTCAGGCAGAGGTTTTGTAAAGATATATACTACTTGTTGATCAGTAGGGACATATTCCAGACGAATGTCCTTCTTCTGCACATGATCTATAATAAAATTATGCCTGATGTCAATGTGCTTCGTTCTGGAATGAAGTACTGGATTGTGTCTAATTGCTATAGCACTGGTATTGTCACAGAATATAGGTAATTTAGAGGCTTGAACTCCATATGATACGAATCCTCGTACGAATGAAAAGCAAACACGATTATTGAAATCGAGCCCTCAATTCAATAACGAACAAGAATCGATTAAGTTGTCCCGATCTTTTGAAACAAGTAACGATTTGTGATCTAAGCGATAACACTTAGCAACAAATATCAACGATAATAACAATCAAATTTCAAACGAACCTTCAAAGAACTTGTTTTGACAATCCGTGCAAAAAACAATCGACAAACGCCACAAAGATACAATCTTTAATAAGTTTGATTTATGTTGAAGATCAAAGCAAAATGCCTTGAATATTGAGAGAAATCTCCAATAATATGTTTAAATTCTGAATTATCACGTTTTTGGTTGATACAATGCATATAAATACAATAAAATAATAAAAAGTAGTGCAAAAAGTCATCAAAAGAGTTGGCAACAAAGTTTTACACGGAACTGCGCGCAGTAGCGCGTGATCTCGCGCGGTGGCGCGCCATGTTCTGCACATTCCAGCCGGACCTTACAAAAATAAGAAAACTTATTCTCAGGCAGAGGTTTTGTAAAGATATATGCTACTTGTTGATCAGTAGGGACATATTCCAGACAAATGTCCTTCTTCTGCACATGATCTATAATAAAATTATGCCTGATGTCAATGTGCTTCGTTCTGGAATGAAGTACTGGATTGTGTCTAATTGCTATAGCACTGGTATTGTCACAAAATATAGGTAATTTAGAGGCTTGAACTCCATATGATACGAATCCTCGTATGAATGAAAAGCAAACACGATTATTGAAATCGAGCCCTCAATTCAATAACGAACAAGAATCGATTAAGTTGTCCCGATCTTTTGAAACAAGTAACGATTTGTGATCTAAGCGATTAACACTTAGCAACAAATATCAACGATAATAACAATCGAATTTCAAACGAACCTTCAAAGAACTTGTTTTGAAAATCCGTGCAAAAAACAATCGACAAACGCCACAAAGATACAATATTTAATAAGTTTGATTTGTGTTGAAGATCAAAACAAAATGCCTTGAATATTGAGAGAAATCTCCAATAATATGTTTAAAGTCTGAATTATCACGTTTTTGATTGATACAATGCATATAAATACAATAAAATAATAAAAAGTAGTGCAAAAAGTCATCAAAAGAGTTGGCAACAAAGTTTTACACAGAACTGCGCGCGGTAGCGCGTGATCTCGCGCGGTGGCGCGCCATGTTCTGCACATTCCAGCCAGGTGCGCGCGGTAGCACCGAAACACGCGCGGGGGCGCGCCTTGTTCTGCCCGTGAGCGCGGCAGCGCCAAAACATGCGCTGTGGCGGGCGGCTGCGCCGAATCATGCGCGCATGCGCGCGCGCGGCTGCGCCGCTTTTGGCGCAGGGGCGCGCGTGCTGTTGTCCTCATGGTCTTTTAGCACTTGAATTACATTCCGAACACTTCCATCATTGTGTCCATGTTCCTCAAGTTCCTCTAATTTAGACACCTCATCTATTGAACTTCCTTGGTAGTTCACCATGAATCCTTGAAGTGCTTCTTTAAACTTCTTGCTACGGCCCCTCGTTATAGGTCCTTCGGGCAACTCCAACGACTCCCATGCCTTCTTTGGTGCTTGACCAATCACGTTTGCATCATCCTCCCCTTTTTGAAAAGGATTTGTCCTGAAATCTTGATCATCTCCTACATCAAACAACGAAAGATCACTAACATTAAAAGTAGAACTGACATTGTACTCACCTGGTAGGTCTAGTTTGTAGGCATTGTCGTTGATCCTTTCAAGCACTTGAAATGGTCCATCACCCCTAGGCAAGAGCTTCGAACGTCGCTTTTCTGGAAATCTTTCCTTCCTTAAGTGCAACCACACCCAATCTCCTTTTTCAAAAACCATCTTTTTCATTCCCTTGTTGGCTTGATTCGTGTATTGTAACTTCTTCTTTTCGATATTAGCCTTAACCTTCTCATGCAAACTCCTAACAAATTCAGCCTTCTTCTTTCCATCCATGTTTAACCTTTCACTCACAGGCAAAGACATCAAATCCAAAGGAGTTAAAGGGTTAAAACCATAAACAATCTCAAATGGCGAATAATTTGTAGAAGAAAGCAAGCTACGATTATACGCAAACTCAACAAATGACAAACATTCTTCCCAATTTTTCAAGTTCTTTTTAAGTATAGCACGCAAAAGTGTTCCAAGAGTTCTATTAACAACTTCAGTTTGTCCATCCGTTTGAGGATGACATGTAGTAGAAAATAACAGTTTTGTGCCAAGTTTAGCCCACAAAGTTTTCCAAAAGTAACTCAAAAATTTAACATCACGATCAGATACAATAGTCCTAGGCATACCATGCAACCTAACGACTTCCTTGAAGAACAAATCCGCAATGTTTGATGCATCATCGGTTTTATGACAAGCAATAAAATGTGTCATCTTAGAGAATCTATCAACGACAACAAATATTGAATCCCTCCCCTTCTTAGTCCTCGGCAAACCTAAAACAAAATCCATAGAAATATCAATCCAAGGTTCACTAGGAACAGAAAGTGGTGTATACAATCCATGTGGTTGTGTTCTAGACTTAGCTTGTCTACAAGTAATGCACTTTTCACAAACACGCTCAACATCACGTTTCATATGTGGCCAATAAAAATGCTCATGCAAACAATTCAAAGTTTTAGCCACACCAAAGTGCCCCATCAAACCACCACCATGTGCCTCCCTCACAAGTAACTCACGAATTGATGACTTAAGAATGCACAATCTATCTTCTCTAAATAAAAATCCACTATGCAAATAAAATTTGTCATGTGGACCATGCATACATGTTTCAAATATCTCCTTAAAATCCTCATCCAACAAATACAACTCTTTCACATGCTCAAATCCCAAGATTTTCGACTACAAGGTAGAGATTAATACGTACCTCCGTGATAGTGCGTCGGCCACTACATTACCTTGTTTGTATTTGATTATATAGGGAAATGTACCTATGAATGCCACCCACTTGGCATGCCGCTTGTTCAGTTTCTGTTGTCCCCTAAGTTACTTTAGAGACTCATGGTCGGTATGGATCACAAACTCCTTAGGCCTCAAGTAGTGTTGCCACATCTCCAAAGTCCTCACAAGCGCGTACAACTCCTTGTCATACGTTGGATAGTTCAGTGCTGCTCCATTGAGTTTCTCACTAAAGTACGCCACTGGCCGTCCTCCTTGCATCAAAACCCCACCAATACCTATACCTGAAGCATCACATTCAATTTCAAAAGTATTAGAAAAATCAGGCAAAACAAGTAAAGGCGCATTAATTAATTTTTGTTTAATAATATTAAAAGACTTCTCTTGCTCCTCGCCCCAATGAAATGGAACGTTCTTATTAATCACCGTCGTCATCGGTGCAGCCAGTGTGCTAAAATCTTTTACAAACCTCCTATAGAAGCATGCAAGACCATGAAAGCTTCGAACTTGACCAACAGTAACAGGCGTTGGCCAATCTCGAATAGCACTTACCTTGTGCTCATCCACTTGTATCCCCTGTGAACTTACCACAAAACCAAGAAAGACAAGTTTGCTTGTACAAAAATCACATTTCTTAAGATTAGCATATAAATGTTCAGCCCTAAGTGTTGTCAGTACAAGTCTCAAATGCTCAACATGTCCATCCAAGTTTTTGCTATACACTAGGATATCATCAAAATAAACCACAACAAACTTTCCTATGTGTGCACGCAAAACATGATTCATTAACCTCATAAAGGTGCTAGGAGCGTTAGTTAAGCCAAAGGGCATGACCATCTACTCATATAACCCGTATTTGGTTTTAAAAGCAGTTTTCTACTCATCACCTTCTCTCATTCTAATTTGATGATAACCACTCTTCAAATCAATTTTGCTAAAGATACAAGCACCATGCAATTCATCTAACATATCATCTAGTCTAGGTATGGGATGCATATACTTAATGGTTATGTTATTGATTGCTCTACAATCTACACACATACGCCATGAGCCATCTTTCTTAGGAACAAGTAAAACAGGTACAGCACAGGGTGACATGGACTCACGCACAAAACCCCTATCTAACAACTCACTTACCTGTGGTTGTAGCTCCTTAGTCTCCTCCGGATTGCTTCTGTAAGCTGGACGATTTGGCAATACACTTCCGGGTACAAAATCAATTTTGTGCTCAATCCCCCTCAATGGTGGTAGTCCTTGAGGTAGCTCCTCCGGAAATACATCTTCAAATTCCTACAAAAGTGAAACAACAATACTCGGAAGGGATCCAGCTATATCACTTGTGTTAAAGAGAATCTCTTTGTAAAGAATCAACACAAGTGGATCATGTGTGTGCAACAATTGTTTCAACTCACTCTTTTGGGCCATATATGTTTTCTTTTTGACCTATTTCCTCTCATTTTCTTTTCCCTCATTTTTCTTTTGTATGGTTATCTCACTTTTTCTTTTAGCCATTTCATTTTTGTTTTCAAAGGTCATCTCACTTTTTAATTCACTCTTTTTTCCGGCCTCATCTCTCTTCTTTTTTTTCAATTGGTCCTCCAGCACTTGCTTTGGGGACAAAGGAAGTAAAACAATGGGTTCTTTCTTGAGTACAAAAGAATATTTATTTCTAAACCCATCATGTGTCACTTGCCTATCATATTGCCATGGTCTCCCTAACAAAATATGACAAGCATGCATTGGCACCACATCACACAACACCTCATCAATATACTTCCCAATCGAAAACGCAACCAAAACTTGTTTGTTCACTTTCACTTCAGCACAGTCATTCAACCACTGTAGCCTATATGGTTGAGGATGTTTCAAAGTAGGCAAGCTCAATTTTTCCACCATCTCAAGACTAGCAACATTGGTACAACTCCCTCCATCTATAATAATGTTGCAAACTTTGCCACTGACAAAACATCTAGTATGTAACAAGTTTTCCCGCTGATTAGTCTCCTCTTCTTTGACTTGGGCACTCATGATACGCTTAGTCACTAACGCCTCACCCACAACTGCCTCATATCCCTCATCAGTATCTTCTAATGCAGGCATCTCATCTTCATCCTCTCCATCATCTCCCTCACTATGAGATTCATACTCCCCATAAGTATTCAACACCATCACTCTTTTATTGGGACATTGGCTAGCAATATGGCCAACTCCTTGACACCTAAAACATTTAATATCTCTAGAACGATTAATAGTAGTTTCAGGTTTATCTTGCACTCCTTGCTTAGGCGCCTCCAGTTTAATGTCAACTTTGGGCTTGACCACTAACTTGCCTTCTTCACGTTTAACAACGTTGGAACGCCAAGGTGTTGATGTATTCTCAGCTTGGGTGGTACGGCCAACTCCTCTCGACTTGAGTTGTTGCTCCACTTTCATCGCCATCTGCACCATTTCATCTAGATCCAAGTAGTGTCTAAGCTCCACTTGGTCTTGAATTTCCCTGTTCAAACCACACAGAAAACGAGCCATAGTAGCCTCACTATCCTCCTCTATGTTTGCTCTAATCATGACTACTTCCAACTCTTTATAGTAGTCCTCAACACTCTTCAAACCATGTCTCAAAGTTTGTAACTTTTTAAACATTTCTCTATAGTAGTGATTTGGTACAAACCTCTTCCTCATTACGTTTTTCATCTCAGCCCAAGTTTCTATAGGCCTCTCATTGCATCTTCTCTTAGTGGTCACTAATTGATCCCACCAAATAAGTGCATAATCAACAAATTCAACCACGGCCAACCAAACCTTTTTGAGTTCAGAATACTGGTGACAATCAAAAACAAATTCAACTCGCTTTTCCCATTCTAAATAAGCCTCTGGGTCTGACTTACCATGGAACGACGGAATTTTCATCTTAATACTACCTATGTTACTATCTTCCTTATTCCCATCATCGTACCTACCCCGTACAGCTTCTCTTCTTCCCCTACCAAATCCTCTACCTCTTCCGCTTCTACCCCAATTCTCGTTTTGACTCTCCTCTTCTCCTTCCAAATCACAATCATCCTCTTCTTTTTCCACTCTACCAAAACCTTTAGGCTTAGATTTATTTTCACTCGTACTAACCTCAAGCCTATCCAACCTCTCATATAAAGGATCCAACTTGGCCCTCATCATTCTACTAAAATGCCCAAATAACGCCTGCATTTGAACCTTAGACAACCCCTGATTCGAACTCTCTCCTACCTCCCTCTCCATTTTACTTTCAGCTTTTGTACCTGCAAGAAAATGTTAGTAGAAATAAAAGATGTTCCTCACCCAAATTCTCACAATCACTCCAAAGAAATAACACTCGCACTCAAATATTTTCACTCGAATGTGATAGTTCTCTCAAAGATGTGATCAATCTTTATATATATATATATATATATATATATATATATATATATTCAAACTAACAAGATTTAACTTGTGAACACTTACAACGTCTCACTTGGATTGCACAAAGCCAAGAACACTAGAATAACAATGATTTGAAAACATAACAAAGGATAACACAGATCTGAAAATAGAAACGAAGGAATAACACAGATCTGATAACAGAACGAAATTTATGTTTTTCTTTTCTTATATATTTTTTTTATATAGAAAGATTTGACAATAGAAACGAAATGATACCACAGATCTGAGATCGGAACGAAATTTTAGACAGATCTGAAAATAACAACAACAACGATAACTTACTTGAATCAAACAGAACCAGAAGCTCTGATACCAAATGATACGAATCCTCGTACGAATGAAAAGCAAACACGATTATTGAAATCGAGCCCTCAATTCAATAACGAACAAGAATCGATTAAGTTGTCCCGATCTTTTGAAATAAGTAACGATTTGTGATCTAAGCGATTAACACTTAGCAACAAATATCAACGATAATAACAATAGAATTTCACACGAACCTTCAAAGAACTTGTTTTGACAATCCGTGAGAAAAACAATCAACAAACGCCACAAAGATACAATCTTTGATAAGTTTGATTTGTGTTGAAGATCAAAGCAAAATGCCTTGAATATTGAGAGAAATCTCCAATAATATGTTTAAAGTCTGAATTATCACGTTTTTTGTTGATACAATGCATATAAATACAATAAAATAATAAAAAGTAGTGCAAAAAGTCATTAAAAGAGTTGGCAACAAAGTTTTACACGGAACTGCGCGCGGTAGCGCGTGATCTCGCGCGGTGGCGCGCCATGTTCTGCACATTCCAGCTGGGTACACGCGGTAGCGCCGAAACACGCGCGGGGGTGCGCCTTGTTCTGCCCGTGCGCGCGGAAGCGCCAAAACACGCCGCTTCTGGCGCGGGGGCGCGCGTGCTGCTGTCCTCATGGTCTTTTAGCACTTGAATTACATTCCGAACACTTCCATCATTGTGTCCATGTTTCTCAAGTTCCTCTAATTTAGACACCCCATTTATTGAACTTCCTTGGTAGTTCACCATGAATCCTTGAAGTGCTTCTTTAAACTTCTTGCTACGGCCCCTCGTTATAGGTCCTTCGGGCAACTCCAACGACTCCCATGCCTTCTTTGGTGCTTGACCAATCACGTTTGCATCACCATAGTCCTTAAGTTATTGTTGCATCCAAAGTAATTGAGAGCAGCAACTTCCAGCAGCAAGATATTCTGCTTCTGCAGTAGATATGACTATGGAGGTCTGCTTTTTACTGAACCATGAGATCAACCTATCACCAAAAAATTGACAAAAACCACTGGTGCTTTTTCTACGCAGTTTGCAACTTGCATAGTCAGCATCTGAATATCCAAAAAGATTGAAAGAGAAATCATTGGGATACCATAGGCCGACATTTTGAGTACCCTTTAAATATTTCAGAATTCGTTTAGCAGCAATATAATGCGATTGCTTAGGGTTAGATTGAAATCTTGCACAAATACAAACAGAAAACATAATATCAGGTCTACTGGCAGTAAAATAAAACAATGAGCCAATAAGACCACGATACCGAGTTACCTCTATTGAAATTCCATATTTATCTTTCTCAAGCTTAGTGGATGAACTCATTGGAGTGGAAGCAGCAGAGCATGTTTCCATGCCAAACTTCTTCAGTAGTTCCTTTGTGTACTTAGACTGATTTATGAAGATTCCTGTATTGAGTTGCTTGATCTGTAGTCCTTGGAAGAATTTCAATTCTCCCATCATGCTCATTTCGAATTGTTCCTGCATTAACTTAGCAAACTTTGCACACAATTTGGGGTTAGTTGACCCAAAGATAATGTCATCAACATAAATTTGCACTAAAAAAATATGCTTATTCTTAACTAAAGTAAATAAAGTTTTGTCTACTGTACCGATTGTAAAATCATGATTGACAAGAAATTGTGAGAGAGTGTCATACCAAGCTCTAGGTGCCTGCTTCAAACCATACAGAGCTTTGTGTAATTTAAAGATATGATGCGGTAAAAAATGATCAATAAAACCTGGGGGTTGTTCAACGTAGACCTCTTTTTGCAGTACACATTTTAGGAAGGCACTTTTCACATCCATCTGATAAACTCTGAAGTTCTTGAAAGCAGCAAAGGCTAAGAATATTCTGATTGCTTCAAGCCTTGCTACTGGTTCATAGGTTTCATCATAGTATATTCCTTCTTCTTGTCTGAAATCTTGAGCCACCAGTCTTGCTTTATTTCTAACAATAGTACCTTCTTCATTTAGCTTGTTTCTAAATACCCACCGAGTTCCAATAACTGCTTGATGAGATGGTCTAGGTACAAGAAACCAAACTTCATCTCTTTTAAATTGATTCAGCTCTTCTTGCATAGCTTCAATCCAACTGGGATCCAGAAGAGCTTCTTCAATCTTCTTTGGTTCGTCATGATAAATAAAAGCATCATGTATATATTCATTTAACATTTGCCTTCTGGTTCTCAATGGAGCAGCTTGATTTCCAATAACTAAAGATGGAGAGTGTGATTTTCTCCAAATGAAAGGGTTTAGAGGGATTTCTTCCTGATTTACTGGATTTGGATCATGCTCAGGTAAAGCAGTAGCAGGTTCTGGAATGTCAGCTACTGGTTCTGGTACCTCCTGTGTCTGAACAACTGGTTCTACCAGAGAAATGTCTGGTTCTGGATTTTGAGCATCTTTGATACTTGGTTTTGCATCATCTTCACTATTCAATTCCAGATGAATCTTGTCTAATCTGTTACTTAGATTTGACATGTTAGAAATTCTAGGAGCACTACTATCTTCATCGAAGACAACATGAATAGATTCTTCAACATTAAGAGTTCTATTATTGAAAATTCTAAATGCTTTTCTTACTGCTGAATATCCAAGAAAAAGTCCAGCATCTGATTTTGAATCAAATGCAGACAAATAATTTTTATCATTATTGTGCACAAAGCATTTGCAACCAAATACATGAAAATATGATCCATTAGGCTTACTCTCTTTGCATATCTCATATGGTGTCTAATTGTGCTTTTTGTTGATCATGGTTCTATTCTATGTGTAGCACGCTGTGTTGATTGCTTCTGCCCAGAAGCGCTGAGAAATGTCTGCATCTGCTAGCATTGTTCTAGCAGCTTCTTTAAGAGTTTTGTTTCTCCTCTCAGCTACTCCACTTTGTTGAGGCGTTCTGGCAGCTAAATATTCATGATGAATACCATGTTCATCCAAATACAACTCAAGAATCTTGTTAGTAAACTCAGTGCCCTGATCACTTGTGATTTTTATGACATAAACTGATTTTTCATTTTGAATCTTTTTCAGAAGCTTGATCAGGAGAGCACTGGTTTGATCTTTTCCATCAAGAAATATCACCCAAGTAAATCTAGAAAAGTCATCAAAAACAACAAGAGTGTATTTCATTCCCCCTAAGCTCATGATAGGGATTGGACCAAACAAGTCCATATGCAATAATTCCAAACACCTTGATGTTGATTTACTACCTTTATTCTTGAAGCTAAATCTTACTTGTTTGCCGAGTTGACATGCAGAACATACATGATTCTAAACGAAATTAATATCAGGTAAACCATCAACTATGTATTATTGATAGACTTGAAGTTAAGATGATTCAATCTCTTGTGTCATAGCCAATGTTTATCACTAAGGGAGACAACTAAACATGTAGGAACATTAACATGATCTTTGTTCCACGATACTTTGTAGGTGTTGCCTTCTCTTATTCCGGTTAAGACTATAGACTCATTGGCATATTTAACTGTGCATGTGTGCTTTTGAAAAGCTACTGAGTATCCATTATAACACAGTTGACTAATACCGATTAAATTGTAACAAATATTTTCAACTAAGAGCACATCATTTATAGTAATATTATCATGGCTAATCTTACCCTTACCCACGATTTTACCTTTTGAGTTATCCCCAAAAGTTATCTTTGGTCCAGTACAACTCATTATTTCTAAAAGTAGACTATTTTGTCCAATCATATGTCTGGAACATCCACTGTTCAGATACCATGTAGAGCTACTTATCTTGGATTTCTTTTCATGTTCCTGCAAGCACAAGTTTTAGTAACTGGTACCCAATCTATTTGGGTCCAAGCCTTATCAGTCCTTTAAGAACCCACATTTATACAATTCTAGGTGACCTTGTACTTTGGGTATCCACAGAGGTGTGTGCAACAGAAGGTCTATTATTTCTAACAGAATGCATTTTAGGATGTTGTTCTTCCCTTCTGGTTTTGTCGTCTGGTCTGTATCTCTTCTGAACCGGTCAAGAATTATAGTACTAATAGTTTCTAACCTTCATAGAGGGTTATCCTCCTAAGTTGAATCTTCTACTGGATCCAGAACTCTGGTGGACTCTTCTCTTAGGCTCAACATAACCCATACCATAATGCTTACTTCTGTTCGTCTGATCTTCAAACCTTCTGACTTGAATAGTTGGTACTACTGGTTCATATACCACACTGTATTTAACAAAATGAATGTATTTCCCTTTACTTGTATCCAGTTCTGGCTTAGTACTTGTTTCAGAAGTGCTTTCATTATTACTGAATCCGAGACCACTCCTATCTTCAGATTGCTTCTGTAATTCTTGCATCTTTTCTAATGAAACAGAAGACTTATTCCATGCATTTACCAGAACCGATAGCTTCTGATTTTCAGACCTCATTGTCTGGTAATCTGCATTTACTCTGTCATTCTCAGTTTTCAACTTACTTATCTCAACTTTTAGATCACTACAGCTATTTTCTTGCAACCAAGTAAACTTATTGATTTTATCTTTCAAGTTTTGATTTTCAGTTTTAACTTAATCGAATGATTGAGAAAGTATTGAGTACTCTTCCACCATGTCATGCAGTGCTTTAACCAAATCAATTCGTGTAAATTCAACAGAATCAAAGTCGAATACCTCTCCAGATGTCGAGGCTAATTCAGTGTTCTCCATGAGACATTTGACTTCTTCTTCATCATTATCACTGGAATGACTATCTGAGTCAGAAGACTCAGAGCTAGAATCCGCCCACTTTGATTTACTTTTTTTGGCAATCATTGCTTTGCGGTCTCTTCTGGATTTCTTATCATTCCGCTTGTACTCCTTCTTCTTCTGGTTATCCTTCTTACGTTTCAGGCAATCAGCAATAAAATGTCCGATTTTCCACAGTTGAAGCATGCCATATCATCAGGTGGTGATTCTTTCTTGAAGTTCCGGTTTGGGCTTTGGTATGCTCGGTGATTCTTCTTCATAAATCTCGAAAATTTCTTCACGAATAAGGACATTGCATCATTGTTGATTTGTTCAGCAGTCTTGTCAGATGTGCTTTCAATAGCAGCAGGTGATACACTTGGAGCAACTGTAGCAGTAGCAGTAGCGATAGCTGCAAGAGCCTTAGTAGGTGGATTCGACAAGGGCTCTTCTCCACTTCTTATTTCCAGTTCAAACTCATAAGCTCTCAAATTTGAAAACAAGTCATGTATTTCCAAGTTGTTCAGATCTTTTGAGACTCTCATCGCCATTGTCTTGACGTCACATTCCCTGGGTAAAGCTCTCATCACTTTGAGTGCTACTTCTCTATTGTCAAGTTCCTTTCCCAGAGCTGCTAGCTCATTTACTAAGCTGTTAAAACGTTCATCAAACTCGCTTAGAGTTTCTTCAGCTTTCTTCTTGAGATTTTCAGATTTTTGCATTGCCACAGACAGCTTATTTTCTTTTGTCTGTTCATTTCCTTCACAAATCTGGATAAGTTTCTCCCAGATCTTTTTGGTTGTAGGACACATCTTGATTTTGCTGAAGGTGTTTTTGTCAAGTGTTTTGTAGAGAATATCCTTCGCAACATTGTCTAAATTTGCTTTCTTCTTGTCCTCACTTTTCCATTCATTTCTTGGCTTTTCAAGCATTTGTGGTGCATCATCAGTAACAGCAATAGCAGTATTAGGCTTTAGAATTTTCAATGGACCATCTGCGATGACAAATCACATGTCATCGTCTTGAGCTACAAGATGGGCTTTCATCCTGATCTTCCAGTCATCGAAATCCTCCTTTGAGAACATATGGACTTTCATTTCTGTTGTAAATTTTCAGAACAAGAAATATGTGCTCTGATACCACTTGTTGGAGATCGATATAGAGTTTGGCGGGGGGTGAATAAACTCGTTTTGTTGGACGTTTTTGCAAAGGGTGCTAGAATCCTGTTAGATATTATAGCTTATCTTGTTCGAATAAATATCCAGCAGATCACAATAATAAGTGCGGAAACGATCTGATGGTATGGGGTGAAAACAATAAAACAGTAGGCAGTAGACAGCGGTTGTTTCTGGAAGTTTGAAGATGAAATCTTCTACGTCTGCCCTTCTTATGTTTCCAGAAGGTATCACTAAAAGACTTTGGTTATTACATTATAACTCTTGTACACACCCACTTCAGTAGGACTTATCATTTGCCTACTGAAACTCTTAGCTTCACAACACAATAAGACGAATACGACAAAGTTTTGGAAAAGACTCTTTTCCAGATTAAAAACTCTTCCCAATAAGATGTAGTAAAGTGAATAACTTGTGAAAAGATAACAAAACAACATCACAATATGATTTCAGAAGATCAGATAATTGCTATAGAGAGTGTGCTGCTTTTTCGTATGTTGAGCTTTGAAGATAAATAGTAGTTCTTGATAGCTCAAAACAACGTTGGATATAGAATGTGTTCTTTGAAAATAATAAGCGTTGTTTCCTATATAGGATTGATCCTTATATATATAGAAACCTTGAATCCAACGTCTATAAACAAAACGGCTTCTTTGACTCTGAGTAAATCAGCTTTATCACCGAAAAGGGTCATGCAGAAAGCTTCAGAATAATCAGTCTTTGTTTCATACCAAAACTAGTAAGGAGCGTTAAATGTCTTCGTACAACATTAATGGTGCAATTAATACTAGTACTAGGTAAAGTAACGGTAACATTTAAGACTTGTAACTATCAAACGAAAGACGTTAAGTTCTTCTATCTACTTAAGCTAAGTCATGCTTCTGCTTTTATAAGCCGTTAAGTACTCGAAAAGTACTTCTGTTTAAGCGATACGAGAGCTTCTGCTTATTATATAGTCTTTTGATTTAGCTATCATAGCCTACTGATTTTGACTCTCATCACCACAATTAAATTAAGTCTAACAATGCGAATAGATCGTAACAAGTATCAACGAACTAATCAGAGATTAAACGTCCAATACATTTTTGAATGAGGTGTCACGTTACTCGTCATATTCAATAGATGAGTGACACCAATCCACCCAATGTACTCGTCACATTTGATATATTTCATCACATATAATATGTGGGCGAAACGTCGACGATGTTTATATAGTTGCTCACAATTAGTGTGCAACATATCAAAAATGTATATATATATAGTTTTTTGGTCGAATGTCATTTTTTGTGATTTACTACAACATTTATGTGAATCTCGACACAAGTACACACACATATATTTATGCGTGTGTGTTATTTTTTTTATATGTTACCCGTCAATGAGGTGTCACGTCACTCGACATATTCAATATATGAGTGATACCTCATTGAAGTATTTGTCGCTTCATCAAAATTTATAACTGATTGTTATGATACAACTATACTTTTTTAATGTAAGCATTTCAAGCGTCGCGTGTTGATTGCTCTTCTAACACAGACAATTATTTCACTTCAACTATATGCCTCTCATTTATTATATTCCTTGTCATCTATGTGAATCGAACATCTGACATCAGCTCTGATACTAACCGCAGGATCAAGTGTATTTCACTTTACCAAAAATATAGTTAGTGATAACTGTAAACACCTATAGCACTGTTGAGGTGACATCTACCTATTGGATGTACAATTTTGATCTATTGAATTACATCTAATATGTGGATGAAACATCAACGACGTTTATATAGATGTTCACAATTAGCATGCAACATATCAAAAATGTATATATAAGTGTGTGTTTTCTATCGTACAAAATAAGAATAGTTTCATCCAAAAATCATTGATATTATTAGCATTTCAAATTATGTTGATGTACCTCATTTTATGAGTGAAATCATCATGAACTTATAATTAAAATAAAATTTAAATAACATTAGCCAAAAATATACATAGAATTAACGTAATTGTGTTATAAATAATTTTTAGAATAAAAAAAACCATTAAGTGATGAAATAGATTTAGTAAAATATAATATTGAATATTTTCATTCATAAAATATGTTTCTTACGTGGTCCTATGTTGTGTCTAAATGGACAAAAGATTCATTCACATGTCAAGTCATTTATTTTGTGGTGGGAGCTTTCAATTTTAGCAAATTTTGCTTTAATTCATGTAGTTGGTAATAAATTTATTTTAATAATTTATATGTCAATCCAAATCCTTAAATTTTATCATATGTTGTCGCAATTTTATAATTTCTTGTCTACTTTTAAATCAACACATATTATAAAAATAAAATTTATTGTGCAAAGTAAACATTTATTACATATTTGTATTTATATTAAATTTCAAAAAACTGCATATCTCATGGTAAAATATAATTTCTATAAACTTATAAAAATCAATTTAAATATGTCTAAAAACAAAATATTAAACAACATATAAATTTACATTCATGCACTAAATTATTTGTTTATATAATACACAATTCACTATAAATACCACAATAATGTCCGGAGTTAATTTAAAGCATGTTAAATTATTGAAGTTTGTATATGGATAAAGAATTAGTTGATTAAGTATATATTTTTTACAAATGAATTTATAATTTATTTGTAAAATTGTAATGCTATTGTACATACTTATAGTGATTATTATATAGAGTATAATTATCATAATATAATTTTTAAATATATTATATATTTACTAATGGTTAGTGTTTCAAAACGAATTTAACTCAAAAAATAGATTTTTTTATGTGGTGTGTGTTTTTTTTAAAAGATATAACTATTAATTAGCAATTCACAAGAATCATAAGCTAAAATAGAAGACAAACATGTTGATATAGCGACGATATGAATCAATGAAATACTAATTTGATAGCGATATGATATATCGTGTAAAATGTTTCAATTTTAATTTAGCTATGTGTGGCTCAGACGATCTAAATCAATGTTAGACAATTGGATCTAACATTATATTATTACCAACAAAACATTTGACACTTTTGGGATAATAGCATGAAAGACAAATAAACTAATGTTTTGTCTTTTTTTTAGCAAACCGATAAATCCATAAGCCATTAAAAATCGATATTAAATGCTGAAAAAACATATTTCATTAATATTTTAAAACGGGTCAGTCCGACCCACTTTAGTCCATCATCAAGAAGGGCGGGTGGACCGTGGTTTTGCGGGTTTGAAAAATCTCAAACCAACCCACCCCACCCCACCATGGGTTGCGGTTAGGTAGATCAACTCACCATAGATATCGGATTAGATGGACGAATCTTTCAAATAATTTTTTAAAAAAGATTCAATAAGGTTAATTGGGAAAATAACTATTTGGCTTTATTAACTTGGCCCGTTTAAGTTTTATTTCGTTAATTTATCGGGTTTTGGTTTTTTTGCACGAACTTTTAATTTTCAGTTATTTTTGTTCAACTGTTGACGTGATATCATGGGTTACGAGTTAGATGGACGAATCTTTCAAATAATTTTTTTAAAAGATACAATAAGGTTAATTGGGAAAATAACTATTTGGCTTTATGAACTTGGCCCGTTTGAGTTTTATTTCGTTAATTTATCGTCGATTTTCTGATTTCATGTCAGTATTTTTCGGTATCACATCGTTAGTTCGAAGAAATATTATTAAAAACCAATAAAATTCAAAGTTAATCCATCAAAACCATGTTTTGAATGCTCAATAGATCAAAGTCCAAAACAAGATAAGTTAACCCAAAAAATTTATTTTCTCAATTTAACACTATTTTAATTAATCTTAATATTCTATAATAAAATCTCAAATATTTGATGAAATTGAATATTCATATCACTAAAAAAAATTGAGCATATATTTGAGCTACCACATGATATATTAAAAATATTTTAAAAAACTCGACACACATATAAATCTATTTTTTATTAAATATGATAAAGGATAATTGTTAAATTTATTTATTTTTTAAAATGTTATATCTTTTTAAAACTTTTGCCGCCAATTCCAAAATATAGTTTTTATTATAATATTTGCTTTTCAAATAATTTATTACTTTAATTTAATTTTTTTTATCACGTCTTTTTTAATTTTGAAATTATTAGTGACAAAACCACGTTTTGCTTAATCACATATATAAATCTCACTATATATACATAATACAGTCTCCCAGTTTTTACACAACCACATAAAAATAAAATAGAATTGACAAATAATTATTTATTAATTGACAAAAATTAATTTTTATAAAAAAGTGGCGGACAAAATTGCCCCACTCATAACCCAAAAAAATAACTTATTTTGACTCGTCTTCAAATGGATTGCTAAACTCGTAACTCAATCTGCATTTTTCTTAACTCAAGTTGAGTCAGCCAGACTGACTGAACCCAAATTGATACATTTAACCACCGATACACATAGTACAAATAAAAACATGTCATTACTTCTTTTTTTTACGCACCGACAACGTCGTGTGTAGCAGGGCTGTAAAGTGCAAACGAATAGATCCAATTCATTAGAATTTCGAAATAACTCGGATTTGTATTTCAAGTTATTCAACTCGATCATGTTCGAATTTTTTTTTAGCCGAAAACTCGAACTAAAATTATTTTGTTACATAGTGAGCAAGCTTCTAGTGAGTATTTATATTTTATTAATATAATATGACTGTATATTAAATATATATACATTTCAGGCTTCTTATCTTTAATGTTCGAACAATAATTTGAATAGCTCACGGATAGTTTTTAACATTTCGAACCAAACTTGAGCAAAAAAAAATCTAAATTTTTGAATTTCAAATCAAATTTAAACTCGAGTCGAATTCAAATATTAATATTCGACTAAGTTCGATTTATTAGTTCTCGAATACAAAATATGTTTTACCGGACCCATTGTCCTGGGACAACTACTTTGACGAACATTTCCACTATGCTATTTCGTACAAATTTCAATCAGTAGCATAAATAATGACAAATATCTGCGTGCCAAGGGATTATCTGCTGAAATCGAACCACGCTCTTCCATCTTCCATTACGAGCCAAAATTCAGACGATTAAAATTGTTCTCCGCCGCTGCAATTTTATGAATCTCTGCCGCGTCCGAAAATCGAGCGTTCCCCAACTCAATTATTTTTATGTTTTCTCGCGTCAACGAAGTTGAAGTGTTGTTGTTTACACACTATAGATAAAAATCAAATCAAATCAAACCGATCAAGTTTTATCCAAATTTGTAATACTTCGTTATCAATAATTTTATAATTATTATTCAAATTATATACACCATGAGTTTCTCACGAAAATTGCAGGACGTGTCAGGCACGTGTTCGTGCCAAATGTGAATGATCCGACTTCGTTTATCAAACGTTGCGAGTCTCGATTCGACCGTTAGTTATAATTCCTTCGATATGACTTCAAAACTAAACGTATAAACTGAGGAAAATAAAAGAATTATAGAGAGAATTCATGGACAACATCAAACTTAAATATACTGTTATGAATTTTGATCAACATTCTACAATAAAGTTGAAGAAATGAGAAAATATACTGCTTGAAAAATGGGAAATGAGCGAACAATTAATGATAGAATTCTGCATAGTTTTTGCTGTAAATTTGTTGGATTTTTGTCGTGCCTTCTTTCTGATCCCTCGTGCTGCTTTTGTCACGCTCCACGTGGAAGTTTCAACCACATTCCACGACCACTCACGTTGGGTCATGGCTCAACTTCTGTCATCGTGCTTTCTTGGACCGAACTGCAACTCTTCTTGGGCCAAAATGTTTGGGCTTCTGATTATGGGCCTCTGAGTTATTTTTTAGACATAACACCATGTTTAAACGATATAAACTTTAACTTCTGATTTTGTGAAACAAATTAGTTTTTACGATATATCATTTATTCATGACTGTAATATCAAATCTACTTTAAAAATTTGTACAAATCAAATATTCAGTATAATTATATTATTTTTTTTATCTAAATAATAATTTAAAATTTAAAAAATGTGTTTATAAATAAACTCGATTTATTAATGATGATCGTTCGTGTGCTTGTTTATTTTTATAACAGACGATCGCAAAACACCGTAGCTCGGTATTCTCAGTAATGTTCAAAGCTCGTTTCTACGTCAAATCATTCGAGGCCCAATTCCAAAACCCTAGATTTCATTCACCGGTTTCCCATCTCCACAAGCACGTCTCCGGGAAACCGCCGATCACCAGCCCTGCAAACCAGTTCATCCAAGATGAAGCTCGAGAACTGCGGTATTCAGACACATCGTTCGGTTCTGCTTCTTTTTTGCCGGAAAAGAGTGAGGTTCTAAACAATGTCCAGATTTCACACCCGTGGCGTGAATGGGTTAGTTTAATGCACGAGTTGTTGAAAAAGGGGTATTTTGATGCGATTGGAAACCCTTTTGCCAGAAATGGAGAGCTGGGAAGCAAGGAGGCGAATTCGATCAGGAGTGCTTGCTTGAATTTCGCCCGTGATCAGCATCAACTTATAAGGTGCTGATTCTTCCCCACGAGTCCGAGTAAAAAAATCTTGTTTGTGTAACAGAGTAACTGCAAGAAGATTGAATGTTTGATATTTGGACAATGTGAAAAATATTTGACCTCGTGTGAGCTGTTATTATTAATTATTTACTCAGATATTTGGTTCTTCCCTAAAGAGAAGGTAACTGAAATCTTGAAAATAATGGCTGCGAATTTGCCACTGGAAACCACCTTTTGTATCCTGCTCATGGGACTGTTTGAATTTGTTTTCTTAAAGTATCTACATGTTTCTTACGAGGCATAATTTATTATCGGGCCCATAGATTTTGTCGCCAAAGCTAGTTTAGTTCCATGTTACACTACAAATCCATTTTAAGTATTATACAATCTCTCAACAAAATTTTATCACCCCATTGAAATATTTTTCTATGCTGTTTACAATGACAAATGCTTGTTTTCTCAGATACTTGTCCCGGGAAAGTATTCTAGAGATTGCTGGGACTGGATGTCCAAGCACAGATAGAAAAGTAGTCAACTCAGGAAAGCGCTTACGAGCTTATGTAGGAAGCAACGAAGAAAATGTATGTCTTAATTGTGCATTTGACTCAGAATTAGTATTTTGATCTGTAGTATTTTTTATGGCATTCGTTTTTAGTAGGTCTGCAGCTCCTGCATTTTAAGGGGAGATTGTGAGAGGGCATATGTAAAGGCTAATGAAGATGAAGGTGTTAGGACCGTCGATGTAATGCGCCTCTTGTTGACGTACAGTCTTGCTCCCCTAGTCAATTCAGTGGAGAACAATCCATGCTTAAATAAAAAGATTGAAGAATCAGTCAGGATCTTGCTGAAAGAGATGGTGGAGGTAATAAGTATCGAGGAACGTGATTTTAAACCAATGATAAAAAATGGAGATGGCATAGAAAGGAATCAAGTTCAATCTCCTACAAAGCAAGACAGTTGGATTTGCCCAAAGTAATGTCATCCCTCTTCTGGGCATCTATTTAGAAATCCCATAGTTTTCTTACAGTTTGTAAAATTGAAAAAAAAAAAATCTGCTATTTTATAGGTGTGAGTCCGTTAATCTCACCCAAAATTTCAAGTGCTTGCGATGCGACAGCTTGTCACGAGAAAGACTGGCAAAAATAGCGGAGGAGATGGAGTATCTTCCATTAAAGAAGGGAGACTGGCTATGTGATAAGTAATGATTTTCGGAATCTAGTTTACTTGTGTTTTTCACTATCGTCTAGATTTGAACTGGTAGTTTGTCTTCGTTTTTATTTGTTCTCAGAAGGTTAACTTTCTGCAGATGCAAGTTCTTGAACTTCGCAAGAAATACTAGGTGTTTGATGTGTAAGGAGAAGCCTTCAAAGCGGCAACTCAATCCCGGGGAGTGGGAATGTGAATCGTAAGAGTTTTATGTTCCTTTTTGTCTCTTCAAAATCAACATAAGCGAATTTATCAGCAATATTTTTGATCGAAGGTTTTATCTGTTTTCGATGCACTTCCAAATAATGAGTATTTGCAGATGTAATTATATCAATTTCCGGAGAAATATGATATGCCTGAAATGCGATCATAAGAGACCAATCACGTCTAATGCTACCGTTACCGCAGCTGAACATTTTAGCAATACGGTAAAGAATCATCAAACACATCCTTGGTTTGGACAAAAAAACCAAACTAAGGACAACAAGTGTCATAATAAATCCTATGAATTTGTCAAGAACGACGGTCAAGATCAGAGTAGCTTAAGCTCATGGAATGAGGTGCCGGGTTTTATGGACTTCCCTGTAGTTGGAGGTAAGAGTGAAATGTCCCGGGATATCCGAAAGCAAGAATTATGGAGAATGAAAGTGGGTGATAAGATAGGAGATACATTTCGAGCTGCAGGAGACGATACTGACAGATTTATTTCTTACATCTTTCATGGAAGAAGTGAATATCTTGAATCTGGTGGTGATGATAATGAGGATGAAATGGCTGCTTGGTTTGGCGCTGGGAGAAGAACGTCTGTCAACTTGCCTTGATAGTCACTTTTGCTTTGGGGTGCATGAAATGTTTTATATTGTCAAGGCGAGCATATTGACAAAGTTATGCTCCGAATTTGAAATAATTTTTATAATTCCAAAGTTCTGTTTTGATTAATATGTTGTATGATAATGATAACGAATGATAATGTATTAATTGTTTTATTTTATGATGTGCATTAATTGGAGTCACAAGTTGTTTTATTTAATCATATTTTTAAATTTATTATCGTTATATTTATATATATATTTATTATTTAATCCAAAGAATTGTCGCTTGATGCGCACACAATTAATGAGAATAATGGATTAGTTCTTAATAATCATTTAATTATTATTATTATTATTATATCATCATCATTTTTTTAATTGTATCGAATAAAAGGTGCACATAAGTCGAGTCGGGCTCAAATATCATATTACTTGTGCAGACTCGATTCGAACTTAATAAGATATTAAATTTCAAGTACACACAAAGGTGTACATAAGCTTAATATGAGCTCAAATATCATATTATTTGTATAAGTTGGATTCGAACTTAATAAAATATTAAATTTCGAATTGGTAAAAATATCTAATGATTCGAAGTCAAAATAGTACTCAAAAACTTTGGGCAGCAAAAACAATTAAAAATCCAATAAACACTTTGCTTAAACGTTAAGCAAGCATGATCTAGTCAGCAGATTTGAGAAAGAAGGGATGACAGACGCTTGAGTTGATGCATATACTTTGGCTGAGTGAGCTCAAATGCTCAATAGTACGTAAGATACATACACATATTAGTATATTTGTGTTGAGGTCGAAATAGTCTTTCAAAATATTTTTTAAAATTTTGGTTGTATTTATAGTTATTAGTTGTCAATTTTTTTTAATGATTAGGTTTAACTAAATTACTAAAAATAGTTTAAATACGAAAATAGTCCGATTAGACTAGTTATATATGCATAATATATTCAATGCAAACAATCAATCAACACAACAATTAGATAAATAAAGACTGAAGTAAGTGCATAATTTAAGTAAACAAGTTATATGGATATTTGGAGAAAAAAACTTATACGTCACATTTTCATCCACTTATAAACGAACTCAGTAAAAGATTTGATTTATACAACTCTTGTAAAAACCCACTTCGACTAAGACTTATCACACTGCCTAAGTTAAAACTCTAAGTAATATCCCAACAAAATAGTTTCTGATTTGTTTAAGAACTCTCGGTTCACCAGAGACAACAAATTTTTCAACGGTTAGCTTTGGACGAGTTTGATAGGTTAACACAACTTGATCATTAGTAATCTGATATGAATAAATATGTGTTAGGTGAACAACTTGATATCTTAGAAAGAATAAGTATGTTTGAAATATTGTATATTGCAGATTATGAAAGCTTGAAACTTGTTAATTTATCTCTTTCTTATATGAAGTTCTAAATATGCATATTATACTCGAAGCCTTCCAACGGTCAGAAAATTTTATCAACAATCATCTTTACTTTATCCCGACATATTGGTATTGTCAACCTCTCTTCATCGTACGCTGCACTAAAATTCATTTAACGTTCATTTGCTTTTTACGGCTTCTGTTCTTTTAACTTCTGAAAAGTTAACTGGCTCTTAAAATTTATGTCGGGAGTTTTTAGGACATCGTGCTTGACACTTTTTCCCATATTCAGTGAACAAATTGAGTTGTTGTATCCATATTCATGTCTTAATATTTGATTTATTAGAGTTGAACGGTCAAAACTTGAGCATTTATACGATAGATCGATCTGGTTATAATTAAATATAAGTGATGATCTTTTGATGATGTCTGCAGCTTGAATTTTTGATAGAATATGAACATCTTGATTTGTCCAGCAGCTTGAGTCTTGTAATTACAAAAGAATAACGTGAACTTGAAATAACTAGATGTTGTTTTTGTCATTACCAAAACTTATAGTATTTTAAATTTTTAAAAAAATCACTTTTTGGAGATGAAAAAACCAAGCTCAAAGACAAAATATAATTGTTACATACAAACAGTTAAGTATAAAAGACAATTTAAAGAAACTATATTTTATTGAGTAAATGAAATGATATTGTTACATGTGCATGAAAAATTAAAACCTATTATCCCTTAAAAAAAATCTATCTTGTAAGAGTTGAACCGCCACTGCCACTATCATTGTCACCACCTCTCCTTGTTCTGTCTTCCTCTTCATTCCTTCTCATCTCTTCAGCTTTCTTGGCCTCTTCATATTTGGCTCTCTCTGCCCTTTTTATTTATTTATTCAGCTTCTTGTAATTTGTTTCCACTTTTTTGGCATTACCACGCTGCATAAACTCAAGAATTTCTTGTAGTTGGCTACCAAGAGTAGTCTGAAGATGATCAAGCCGTGCATCCATGTGAGCTGGTCAGAACTTAGATTGTTGCAGAATTTCCCAATGAAAGTTATATCCTCGAGAATACGTGAGTTGAAGTTATTGAATGTCATAGAATGTGGAAAATGCTTGATATCCAAATTGTTGATGGACTTGGAGACATCTTGCAACTGATTCATCACTTGTTGTGGCATAGTCTTCATCACATTCTTCATCAAGCTCAGAAACTTGGTCGCCATGAGATGTTGAAGGGATAATCTTGTATATATCGAGAGGATTAGGATGAGTTTGGAAGCCATATGAATGATGATTTCCCCACCGGTTAGAATTGCACAAGGAATATCCTCACGAATCTCTTATGTCGATTCGGCGCCTGGCTGGAGACATGTGAAGCTTGAGCCTTGGTCGTTTCATCTTGTGAGTAATCAATTGTAACTTGCAACTCATCTTAAAATTGGTCAACTTCTTCCTCAGTTATCACAACATCTGTAGCCAAAGGAGCGGAAGGGTCCATATTCGATTGGTCAAAGTCAAACTGTGATAGAGACTTGACCACTTCATCAACAGATAACATTGGCACATATAGAAACTCACCAGTTTGATTTTCTGTGGATGGTTGAGGAGATGATGGTACTAGATCAGCAACCGGTTCAGAAGTCAGAACTGCAGGCTCTGCCTGGATGAGAGTTGGAGCGGCTTGAGTCTGTAGATCTTCCTCAGATGATTTCTCAACAGCCAGAGTTGGTGGGACTCTGGCTTGAGTCTGTTCAGTATTTGGCCAGTCGCCAGCTTGATTTCCTTATTGTTCAAAATCGGCTTGAAATTCTTATTCTTCTGCTATAGGAAGTTCATATTTCTGCCTCTTGACAGTCATGGAAATGAACAATACATCCATTTCAAGCTGACTAATGACTGCAACATCATCCCGAGGTGTTGGGCAGTGTGCATCAAAATTTTCGTGCTACTGTCTGATGATTTGGCGTAACACACTCTCCCTTAGATCCATCTCAATGAAGTCCCGACGCTGCAAGGCTTCAGAAATCAATTCAGTCTCGGCCCAATTCAGAATTTCCTGCTTCTTTATGCTGCTGTAAAAAATGAACAATAGTTCAATAATCCACCCAAGTATCATCAAATCTTTGTAAGGCAATGTTGATGGCAGTTTAAGCATTTGTTACTTTCACAGGCTCGATAAGGATTTGCTTCCCCATGGCCCGAGGTTGATGATTGGCAGCCCGGAACTAGTATCCACTTCCTCTCTTTCGATTATCTTCACTCCAATCAGACTGGAGATGTGAACGACTATAATAGGTGTCATTATGAGTGGTTCAGATACGTACTTTATCAATTTGAATTTTTTCTTTGGCTTCTCAGCCTTCGGCTTAGGCTCAGCAACCTTCTTGGCCACACTAAACACTTGAGTCAGACGGATCTTCTCCCTATCATTTTCAGAGTCGGAGTCAGACGAGATAACCAATTATCTTTTAGTCTCTCGAGCCCGTGTCTTGGTCGGCTTGATTTTCTTCTTCTTGACAACTTTTTTTTCTCCATAACAACTACAAATGTAACAAATATTTACCACATTAACTCACAAATCACAATACACAATAAACGATAATAATACTAAGAGGCGAACGAAAAAGGAGAATCATTTTATCGGACATATTATCAATATAAAATATTTACCTACAAATTTAACTTTTCTTATCATTCTTAAATTTCCTTAATTATACGGTCCGAAGCGGTGCCAGACTGCGTTTTTTAAAGTTTCGTTTGAAGGTGCTAAAATGTTGCGGGCTCCAACACCGGGCCAATCGACCCAGCCCATATACGAAATGGAGCAGCAGAACGCCGCCGGCACCCAGCTCCAGCAACATCAACCGCGGGCCTCTTCGTCTTCGTCGTCTCGGGCCCACCAATTCCACCCGGCCCGCCCCGCCATACTAGACCTCTTCAATCTCTACTTAGGCGTGGTAGCTTGATAAACTGTAGCGAAGATATTCTACGACTGAGTAGTTTATTCACTGCAGTTCATTTGATTTGATTTGAATTTTCTTTTTTGTTTGTTGATTTTTTTTGCAGAGAAGTTCAGGGCAGAAATCGGATGAATCAGTTGGAGAACCTCCGTAAGTTAACAAGTATTTTTTAATTATGTCTTTGTTTTGTTGATTGTTGTAGGATCGTTTGCAGCTGTATATGATGGCTTTCGTACTATGGCATTAAATTGGGTTTGAGACATAGAAATGGAAACTTGACATTTTCTAAATAGAATTCTTGTGATTGCCATTTTTCTGTAAACATGGCAGTCGGTGGTCGGACGGTCACTCACCGCCTAGCCAGCGTAGTCGGGATTTATTTTTAACTAAATATCTAATTTTTTTTGTTCATCAACTTATTTCTATATATCATATTCAAGCTAAAAATCAATGACATATCCTCTTCTTAAACGGATACTAATTGATTTTAAAATTACATTTAACTATTTTTTTATAAAAAAAATTTAATATATAGGCGGCTGCCTAGGTGGATCTAAAAATTGGGGTGGTGGGCGTTGCGGTCCTAGGCGACATTTTTTAGAACACTGACTATAATAACGATTGAGATCACTTGTAAATATATTCTTTCTTTTCGCATTCGAGTGCTATTTAAATGGTGGCTGTATTTGATTGCAACAAGTTTTATGTACCTTAACTGGGATTGCCTTTGGAAATGCCTTGGCTTTGTTTCTGGTTTAAAGAATATGTTGATTTTTAAACGAATTTTTATTCACCTGGATGACTGGGTTGGGATTTCAAATGCCTTTTACTTGCGTATCTGATCGGTGTGAAATGACCTGTTTTTGGAGGAGTGGTACCTTCTGTTATCGTTTTGTTTTTTGCAAAAGTTCCTTTGTTATCGATCTCAGCAGAAGTAAATTACAGGAACAAGACACAGAAGCGCATCACTGCAATCAACAGAGAACTTCCTCCTCCTAACGAACAATTTCTCTTTGATTTTGAGAAACTACAGAGCCAGTTCCCAGTGAGCCATGAGACTTTTAAACTGTTGTTAATGTTGTGATGTCATTTGGTTGATTGATCACATAAATTTTTTGATTTTGAATCCTGTGAATCTTTTTTCAGGACCAGGAACAAGTACGTGCTGTGACAGAATCTGTCCTAATATCTCTAGTTATCCAATGTTGTAGTCATGCCCCAAGGGCAGAGTTTCTGCTCTTTGCACTACACGGTTTGTGCGAAATAGGATACATAAACTGGGACACGTTCTTGCCATGTCTTCTCTCTTCAGTTTCTTCTGCAGAGATGTCTGTTGGTCAGGGAAGTCAAACAGTGGCAGCTGTTACTTCTGCTGCTTCATCACATCCAGGGACCTTGCCACCTTCAAATACAGTTCCTAATATCACGAATTTTCCATCATCAAATCCTGTATCTCCATTGCCTTCGATTCTTGGTATTGGTTCCCCATCCCAGTCGGCAGCTGAGCCATCATCTGGTGCCACGATATCTCCCATAAAGTCAAATGATGGTACTTACACTAGCCAAAAGTCAGCAAGAGCAAATCTATCGATTCGAGAAAATGCTATAAGCAGTCTACGACAATTGTCCTGCAAAATAGTTTTGATCGGTCTTGACTCTAATCTAAGACCTGTCACGCATGCAGATATTTTTTATCACATCTTGAATTGGCTTGTTAACTGGGATCAAAAACAACCGGGGCTCGATGAATTTGATTCTGCAAGATTATGGAAACCTGACAAAGCCCTAATTGAATGGTTACACAGCTGTCTAGACGTGATTTGGCTGTTGGTTGAGGATAATAGATGTCGTGTGCCCTTTTATGAACTAATACGTAGTGGCTTACAGTTTATCGAGAATATACCAGATGACGAGGCATTGTTTACGCTTATTCTGGAGATTCATAGGAGGAGAGATATGATGGCAACACACATGCAGATGTTAGACCAACATCTTCACTGCCCTACTTTTGGAACTCCTCGACTTCTGCTTCAGGCCACTACTAATGTATCTGGCGAACCAGTGACTAACATGAGATATTCACCGATTACATATCCAAGTGTTCTTGGAGAACCTTTGCATGGAGAGGTAATACCATTTCCTGTAATTAACATGTTTCACTTGAATTTGTGACAATGATGTCTATTATAGTGACATTTAAACCAATCTCCTTGTGAATAAGCACAATTTATTCTGTTAACAATCTATTTTTTACTTGGACAATTGTGCAGCTTACTTGCAACAAAATTGTAAGACCTCAATTGTATTAAAGTTTGTATTAATTTTAAAACTGCACCACTTGTTTTTACAAGCAATTCATAGTTGTGTGCATTAAAGATCAATTCGACATTTATTCATCAAAGTTCCATCTTCTGTTATGATGGTGTATTGCGGTCTCAATCAATTACATCAATATGGCATGAAGATATCCACCTTCAGCCTTTGTGAGACTCTTTTGTGTGATGTAATCCTAGAGTTTGGAGTTGAATCTAATTTGTACGGCCTTCCCTTTTTGAAATGTAAAAGTATGTCCGTTAGAGAAGCCAACAAGCAAAATGGATTTGTCAATTTCCTATTGAACGATAAATTTAGCTAAGCAGAATAATATAGAACCAGATTTCCTAAATGCTTGTTACTTCATTTGGTTTTATTTATTTTGGAGCATAGGAACTTGCAGCATCCATCAGGAGAGGAAGTCTTGACTGGGATCGAGCCCTTAGATGTTTGAGGCATGCTTTTCGCAACACTCCATCTCCTGATTGGTGGAGGCGAGTGTTGCTTTTGGCACCTTGTCACAGGAATCAATCACAGGGGCCTACGCCTGGTGCAGTTTTTACTTCTGAAATGATTAGTGAAGCAACAATTGATAGGATCGTTGAATTACTGAAGCTGACGAATTCAGGCAACATTTCTGAAATTTTTTCAATTTTGTACTGTGCTTCCTTTCATCTGTTCTTCATGCGTATCACTTCTTACGACGATAATTTTAAGTTCACTTGTCTTGGTACAATGGATGGATATTGTAAAATATGCTAATTAGAGAGTGCTTGGGGCTCCATTTCTTGGAAACCAAATCTTGATTATTCATATTTTAAAGTCAAGTAGGGAGTGACAACGATAATGCCTCAACTTCCTCAGTAATAGATGGCTCAACCTTCAATTACCAAATCTTTCGCTCAGGGTTGTGAACCATCACAAATTTAGTAATTTTTTGAAAGAGAAATTATTGCAATAATGCATTTATAACTTGTCTTCTACTCTCCCATATCTCCATTTCAAGTTTTAAGGTAATATAAATTATCAAAAAACTGAAGTCCTTTCTCTAATCTCCCGAAATGACCGTTGTACCGATTTCATTTTTGTCAGCATCCAGTCATCCGTTCATAACTTTATGCAGTTTTATTAAATTTATTTATCTGGATGACATCTATTATTTTGTCAAAAACCTTCCGGGAATGATATATTTTGATTAGTTAGTTTACCCTCTGTTAAGGGTTTTGGCACTCTCTGTATCTCCCTCTCAATTGGTTTCCTAGAGCAAAGCCTAGGTTGTGTTCATAACTGACAAATGAGCTTTGCCTGCCGACAGGACAAGTTTTTTGCTTTGTTGAAGGGTTATAATCCCTTTTGATGCGTGAAAATACTTCTGCAATAAAGCTAGATGCTTATTCCTAGTCGAGAATTTGTATATGCTTCTTCACATTGTAGTTCACCCTCTGTTGCTATGTTATTTGTGCCCAAGAAAATTATCTATAACCTTACCTTTTGGAAAGCTCAAAGTAATTTCTCTATCAGCTGATGCTTTTGAACCTTACTCTTGAATGTGTTTCTAGTAACTTTTTTCGTCCATGAATCTGCAGAGATGAATTGTTGGCAGGAGTGGCTTATATTTTCAGATGTTTTCTTTTTTCTCATGAAACATGGATGCATTGATTTTGTTGATTTTGTGGACAAGTTGGTTTCACGGCTTCAAGATGGTGATCAACATATTCTCAGGACAAATCATGTTACGTGGTTGCTTGCTCAAATTATAAGGGTTGAGCTAGTAATGAACGCTTTGAACACAGACTCTAGAAAGGTCGCTTTCTTGTGTTCCTGTGCTTATCATATTTTCTTTTTCATACCAATCTTTTACCTTTCGAATAACAGAGGTTTTACGTTGTTGCTTGCTCAAATTATAAGGGTTGAGCTAGTAATGAACGTTTGAACACAGACTCAAGAAAGGTCGCTTTCTTGTGTTCCTGTGCTTATCATATTTTCTTTTTCATTCCAATCTTTTACCTTTTGAATAAAAGAGGTTTTATGGTTGTACAGTTCAATCTCATTTCACGTTTTCTTCATATATTATCACTAGTTTTTTACACTTGGACACTCGAACAGCCATTTAGGTCTAATCTTTGATTCCTAACCGCTAGAATAGCTGTCTATTTCTAATTAATTTAATCTGTTATAATTTTGACTTTTTATTTCATTCTGCTGGTAGGTGGAGACAACCAGAAAAATCCTTTCATTTCATAAAGAAGATAGAAGCTCTGACCCCAATAACCCCCAAAGTATCTTACTGGATTTCATTAGCAGTTGCCAGAATTTACGTATTTGGACATTAAACACATCTACCAGAGAATATTTGAACAATGAGCAGCTGCAAAAGGGGAAGCAAATAGATGAATGGTGGAGGCAACTAAACAAAGGTATGGATCCATGATCTATAGTTAGGTAGTCATTAATTCTATAATAGTCTTTTAAGAATAATTTACCATAAAGTGCTGGGATTGGAGCTCAGGTTATGCCACATACCGCGTAGGTTGACACAATTATTGGCCAAGCTCCACAACTCCAAAATTGATGTCATTTCAATGCTGCTAGAATTATATGAAAGACTGTAGATTTTGTTCCCAAGCAGTTGAGAAAATGAAGATGAATATGCTGGCTTTTTTTTTTTTTTTGCGTCACAAGGCCGTTTAACTGTTAGAATGTTGAAAAATTTATTTGCTTATGAGAATAATGGTGCTGCAATTGCTATTCGAAATGGCAGAAATAGAGAACTGTAGCAAATGTTAGAAGACTTGATGACATAGTGATGATAAAGGGCAGTGACTATACAAAGGCAACTAGAAGTTTATATAGTAATGAAGGCGAGTTTGAGTTTGTTGGTATAAGAACTATGGGGATCCCTTGATTCATATTGTTTGTGCCACTTAGAAAACATTTTTTTGGCTCAACCTTTGGTAGGTTCCATATTGCCCACACGAAGGGCATAAAATTTTATAGTTTGAAATTTATTATTTCTCAAATCTTTTCACTTTCCCTTAAAAACTAGGTGAACGGATCATGGACTACATGAATATGGATGAAAGATCGATTGGGATGTTTTGGGTTGTCTCTTATACCATGGCACAACCTGCTTGTGAAACTGTGATGAATTGGTTAACCTCTGCTGGAGTAACAGAGGTAATATCTGGACCAAATCTGCAGTCAAATGAGAGACTGATGGTGATGCAGGAAGTTAGCCCAGTGCCCATGTCATTAATATCTGGCTTTTCCATAAATTTATGTTTGAAACTGGTATATCAGATGGAAGAATCTATGTTTTCTGGGCAGGTAAATTATTGCTGTAATTTTTTTAATCTCAATCACATGCAAATTCATGAGTTCCCCAACACATTTACCCACATGCATCAGATACACCCTTACAGTAACAAGATATAACACTGGATAAAGAAAAAAAATATGAATATGTTAACGTCAGCAAGATTGCTGGAGAATACTGTACTTGTATTTTCAGCAAATGAGTTAATATGTGGATTGCATATTAATGGAACCTTATTGTTGTTGTTGCTGTGATGCTGGTCCTACTTTCATAAGAAGCTGGTCATGATTTTCCTTGTGATAAGCACCCTTTTGTCGATGAGTAAATTGTGTATGACATTTATTTTGACTATGATGCATTTTGAAACAGATCGTACCTAGCATTGCAATGGTTGAAACATATGTTAGAGTGCTTCTCGTTGCTCCCCATGCTTTATTCCGTTCACTTTTGACCGTAAGTTTTTTATGTTCTCAAAAGTTGTGCTTTCCAATTTGCCATTGCTTTATAAATTCCAATTAAAGTCATTCCACTTACTGAATGCTAGCCTTTATATTCTCTCTTAAATGATGATCCCTTTTCAACTATGACACAAGGTTTATTGTTTCCTTTTTAATGTGAACATTAAAATAAATGACAAAAAAACGTATCCCCAGGTGAGAATGAATTAAGATACAGTCACAATGTTATACTAGCTTTAGTTTATGATGATACCTCGATCTAGATATCTTCTTGTTTGAGGCCATTCATGTGTGTATGATACTGCGGTTTTGTGTGCTTGATGCAATTTTATTCATTAAAATTTCTACTCTTCCAATTTAGGAATATCTGATGGTTCAATTTATTAGTTTGTACCGTCTTTGTAAAAAATAAGAGAATAATTTCTTGTATCATTTTCCAATAACTCTTGGTATTTATACAACACACTAAATTATTTATAATGGAAACCCTAGATCTTAATCCTAGCAATCCCCTGATTTAAGGAAACCAAATGTACACTTATATCAATCTAAGATACACAGTATCAATTAAAAATCTACAAGATATTATTTATATAATCTTCTAACATAGCAATATCTTCAGTTTTTAACACTTCCCCTCAAGCTGGGAAGTAGACATCTTCCATTCCCAGCTTGGAAATAATCCTTTGCAACACTGTACTCTGGAGTCCTTTTGTAAGCACGTCGGCAAGTTGGCCATTTGAAGGAACAAATGGAGTACAAATCAATCCACTATCTAGCTTCTCCTTTATGAAGTGTCTATCCACTTCAACATGCTTCGTTCTGTCGTGTTGACATATTCCCAATGCCGTTGCTCTAATTTCAGCCTCTGAAGTCGATCGAGCCACAACATCTTGCTTCTTGCTTCTCCACGTCACTAGAGTGCCTCCTAGAAAAGTACAATATCCTGAAGTTGACCTTATATCAACAAGAGAACCTGCATAATCCGCGTCAGTATATGCCTCAAGGCTTAATCCAGCGTTTTTTTTTGAATAAAATGCCTTTGCCTGGGTTGGCTTTTAGGTACTGCAGTACCCTATAGACTGCATGTAGGTGTACTTCTCTAGGATCATGCATAAATTGACTTATAACCCCCAATGGGTATGCAATATCCGGTCTGGTATGAGCAAGATAGATAAGCTTACCAACCAGCCTTTGATACCCCTCTTTGTCGACCACGGGTCCGTCATTGTCATCACCAAGTTTGTGGGTAGCATCAATTGGTGTAGGGGCTGGTTTGCAAGCTAGCATTCCGGTTTCAAACAGTAGGTCCGTGACATACTTTTGTTGTGAGATAAAGATCCATTTCTTGGAATGAGCTACTTCTATCCAAGAAAATACTTCAATCTCCCAAGTTCTTTCATCTCAAACTCTTTTGCCAAACAGCTCCTCAACGCCTGCTTTTCATTTTCATTGTTTCCAGTCACAGCTATATCATCCACATATACCAATAGGATTGTGACTCCCCCTGAGTCGGAGTGTTTAAAGAACAAAGTATGGTCTCCTTGGCTTTGTCTGTATCCATAGGCAAGCATTGCTTTGGTGAACCTCCCAAACTAGGCCCTTGGTGGCCATATAATGCCTTCTTTAATTTGCAAACTTTAGAGCCCTCGAAATCTTTATCGAATCCTGGAGGAACATCCATGTATATTTCTTCTTCGAAGTCACCGTGAAGGAATACATTCTTTACATCAAACTGCTCTAAGTTCCAGTTAAAGTTGGATGCTAAAGACAATAGGATTCGGAATGTATTCATCTCGGCAACTGGAGCGAATGTCTCTTGATAATCAACACCATAGGTTTGTGTATAGCCCTTTGCAACAAGTCTGGCCTTGTACCTCTCCAGTGAGCCATTAGATTAGTACTTTATTGTAAACACCCATTTGCAACCCACAACCTTCTTTCCTGGTGGGAGATCAACAATTTCCCATGTTTTGTTCTTTTCCAGCGCCTGCATCTCAACTTTCATAGCAACTCTCCAATTATCATTAGATAATGCCTCAGATAAAGTATTAGGAATGTCCGAATGTGAATAGTGTTTAAATTTAATAGGAAAGCTCTATGTGATGCAGTGAAATTCTGAAATGTTACAAAATTGGCAATTGGATAAAGAGGTATTTTAGTGCATTCTCTTGTTCCTTTTCGAGCAGCAATAGGCATATCATAATCACAAGAAATAGCATTTTCTGGACATACCTCATTTTCAGAATTAGGTTTGGATTCTTGGATTTGCTCATGGGCAACTTCGGGCTTTTTTCTTCTTGAGTATACATGGTCAAATTGCTTGCTGTTAGGAGACTTATTCGAAGAGTGACTTGGCTCAACAGAGGCTGGAATGGAAGGAGTTGGGGCTGCCGGAGTGGCTGAAGGTAACTCAAGTAAGAAAGAATCTCTATCCTTATCTTCAAGAGCAGGTAGCAGTTCTTCTTGAGGACATGGTTGGGCAAAGTATGATGCATCTTCATCAAAAGGAACGTCCATAGAAACAAAAAATTTCTTGGTAGCAGGATGATAACACTTGTAGCCCTTTTGGGTTGATGAATACCCAACAAAGATACACTTAAGAGCTCTATGATCTAACATCGGACTTATTTTTGAGAAGGAATATCCATGAAATCCGAGTGCAATCATCAATAAATGAGACAAACCATCGAGGTCCAGATATATTAGGAGTAATTGAGGGTCCCCAAACATCACTATGGATCAGATAAAAAGGTGTAGCACATCTTTTATTGCTTATTGGAAAGTTTACACATTTATGTTTTGCAAACTCACAAACATCTCAATGAAGACGTTCATTTTCTAACCCCACAAATAACAACGGAAACATAGATTTTAAGACTCCGAAAGATGGATGACCCAATCGGAAATGATGAAGCCAAATGTTATCTTTATTTGAAGATGACGAAAAAGACGAAGACACTTGATTCCTAACGCTGTTCAAGTTGCCAATATCCTCAAGAAAATATAGCCCGTTTTCTTCCCTAGCACGTCCAATCTTCCTCCCCGAATCCCGGTCCTGAAATATACAATGGGATGGATAAAAAAGCACATTACATTTCAGGTCAGAGGTAAGTTTTTTTTATAGATATTAGGCTGGTGGATAATCTTGGCACGTGAAGAACATTGTGAAGTGTAATTGTGGGGCTGATTTGGATACTGCCTATTCCAGCAACAGTGGTAAGAGAACCATCAGCAATGGTTATCTTTCGGTTGCTTGGACAAGGTGTGTAGTTCTTGAATTTAAGTGAGGAATGGGTCATATGGTCTGTGGTTCCTGAATCGACAATCCACAAATTTCTAACAACTTTATCTGAGGCATTTAATCCTAGAGAGATAAGAGACTTACCTGAATGGGCTAAGGAGCAAGCACCACTGATTTTCTCTTCATTCCCAAGGAGTTTTCGAAGTCTCTCAACCTCTTCCTTGCTGAGTTCATTCAGTCTTGGATCACCTTTCATGACTTGGCTGGTTAACCGTAAAGTTGGCTTGGTTTATGTTTCTGGTCTGTCCCCATCGTTGATTCCAATCCTTGATTCTGCCATGTAATTTCCAGCACTTGTCCTTGGTGTGTCCAGCCTTTCTACAATAAGTGCACCATCAATCTTTTTTACCCTCTCGGCTTTCAACTTTTGATATTTCTGCCCTTCCATACTCCATAACTTGACGTTGTTCTGGAATCTTCGTGACCATCACCGACCCCTCCGAATTTTGAGGCTCCAACATCACACTTCTCCGACTTTCTTCAGCCTGAATCAAAGAGATTGTTTCTTCCAAAGATGGTATCTCATCTTTTCCTAGAATTTGGACCCTTACTTGATCAAATTTTGGGTTCAACCCAGCTAAAAAATCATAAACTTGGTCCTTATCAATGAATTGTTTAAGAGTTGAGGCGTCTTCTGGACAGTTCATCACAATGACCCGATAGTGATCAAGTTCTTGCCAAAGATTTTGAAGTTCGTTGGCGTACTCAGTGATCTGTTTATTTCCTTGCTTGGCTGATCCCACCTTTATTTTGATTTCGTAAACATGGGCAGTATCACGAGCCTTCGAATAAGTTTGTTTGATTGACTCCCAAATGGCCTTTGCAGATGTCAAAAACATGACAGTGTCACTGATCCTTGGATCCATTGACTCCCACAGCCACGACATGACCATAGAATCAGCTTCATCCCACGCGTCGAAGCGTTCTTCTCCTGGTTTGGGTCTAGTCCCAAGAAGATGACTAATTCTCCCTTTTCCCTTCAAATAAGTCCGCACAAATTGGGACCATTTCAAGTAGTTCTTTCCATCCAAACGATAGTTCGTCTGAATGTTTTGCAAGTCGCCAGTCGTTGGATTGAGATTTACATCCTCCGATTTGGCAGATTGCTTCATAGCTACAATTTTTTTTAAGCTTCAGAATCAGACATGATTAAGGAATGAAGAGAACGATATAGCTATCGGGTAAGAGAAAAAACGTGAATTTAGAAAAAGGATGACTCTGATACCATGTAAAAAATAAGAGAATGGTTTCTTGTATCATTTTCCAATAATTACTTGGTATTTATACAACACACTAAATTATTTATAATGGAAACCCTAGATCTTAATCCTATCAATCCCCTGATTTAAGGAAACCAAATATACACCTATATCAATCTATGATACACAGTATCAATTAAAAATCTACAAGATATTATTTATACAATCTTCTAACATAGTAACAATATTTTCAGTTTTTAACAGTCTTTATTGATTTTCATTACTAGTTGGGGAACATGATTTACCCATGATATTTCACCGTAGTCTTTTTTTATATTGGACGTATGCTGAAAACCTTGTACTCATTACAGTGAAATTATGATTTTGCGGTGTCTCGTAATTGTTCTGAATAAAGTTAGCCTCAGAAAGTAAATAAGATGAATGAATTTCCAAATAAAGAAAAAAGTGCAAGACAAATGTTATTTTGTCGTTAAGTTTTTTTCTGTATAGATAGTGAATGCTATTGAAAGCAGGTGCACAGAGAAACAATGTGTTCTAGGAACTTGATTATTAGGAAAACTTGGGTATAAATTTGATGATCAGAAGACCTCAATTTTAAGAGTCTGAAATATTGTATCAAGTGTATGGACAGTAAAATTTATCCAATAGGGATCCTCAGTCTCCATTCGTGAATAACTGCTTTGAAAGGAAAATCTATAACAAGAATTTTATGTATGACACCTCATGAAAATGTCCTTAGGATTTGTTGAGTGTATTTAAGACCTAAATTCTATCCTAATTCGAAAGCAACTATCTAGAAACATTATAAGATTTTGGTTAAATCACATTTAATGTATAATTTATTACCCTGTAAATTAACTTAGAAAAGAAGACGAAGGAAACAAATCGACGAGTGGTGAGATAGACAATGAAAAACTATAACAGTCTATCAGCGAGAGAGCTCCCAATGTGGTCTTCAGATGCAGTAGGATGATGGAGCTTCTATTTCGGCAGTTAGTACTGAACATAACCGCTGCAATGAGTTGAAGTGTCTTTCAGTTGTTTGTAGAACTGAGGTGGAAAATGGGGCAGAAAAGGGCAAAAGGCTGAAAACAGAACGAGAAGAAGAAGATAATAATACAAGGCCATTTGAACTTTGAGGGAAGATTGTGATATAATTATTGCAAGTCTTTTCCAAAACCTAGATTATGAAGATCTACAGCATTTTCTGCATCACAAGCCGTTTGGTTAAGTCCAAATAGCCTGGTGAACCTTCCAAATTGTTCTAAATGATATGTGATGTATTCTTTTAATGAGTTGTCTTATATTATGGTCTGAAGGTATTGTCTCATTGTGGGGCATATTTCCTAGATGTTCAAGGGAAAGATTTCTGATCCCACTACTGATTAGAATCAGAGGAGTATGTCAAACAAAATATATGTCTATTGCATCGCTGCTTTACTACATCCTGTTGTTATTTGCTTGACGGAGTCATTTTGTTTGGGGGGCAGAACTTCGTGTTCAATTTGTGTTTCACCTACAAAAAAAAAGTTAAATAAAACAAAGAGTAGAAAGAATAGAATTTGTTATTATTTTTACAACTGATTACAATGGTACATATAAATAAGAGCATAATCTTCTAAATCTAGTAATAAGATATCTACAAAATTGGGATAGAATATTCACAATATAACTAACATAATCTGCATGATTTTATCTACTATAATAAAAGATTCTGCATGATTTATCTACTATAATAAAAGATTAATTTTAATAATATATTATCTACAGAATCTGACATACTCTGTGGTGCTTGTATTAGAATATGTGCCCAATCTGTTCTAGCAGGTGTCATATATTGCTCTGTCTCATCGACACCTGCAATCACTGTAGTTACTGAATTTCCTTAGTGAGATGTTTGAAATCAGCTGTCTCATGGCTTCAATTAACTATGATGTGACAACTTAGCTGTGTAGATAGTATAAAACTCTCTATATTGTCAGACTATGGTAACCCTCGTGACACGGCCACGAGGGAGCAATAAAATTCATTTTCTTTGCTTGTTTTGTTCTTCCATAGCTTATCATTTTGAGACAGCAACTATGGCGTATGTGGCCGCTTTTTCACATTCTGCGCATACTGTAAATAAAATGGAATATAGTAAGCAAGAAGCTGGTTGTAGGGATGAATAACAAAATATGTTTTGGAAAGATAGGCGTGTTTAGATGCTTTGGTTTCATAGTGAGGTTTCGTATGAATTCTAGTTAAAGAAGTTTGATTTGTATTTGTTTGATTACTTTTTCCTTACTATTAACATGTGAAAACATTGTATATATGATTGATTTCTGTCTTTTCCTACTTTGATTTCTCACATTTTTATTATACTTGCTCAACTCTGCCATTGATTTTAGAATTTCAATTGCAGCTTCTGGCCCAGAGGAATCAAACCTCATTTAGCAAACCTGCTGCTTCTATCTTGGTGTTTGAACTTCTAAACTACCGGTTGCTATCAGTTTACAGGTGAAATATTGAGTGTTTTATTTGTCAGAAGATTTTTTTGGTTCATCAAACTTATACAGTATACACTACTGGAGGTCAAGAGAGTTGATAAACTAAGGCATGCTGTATTCATGTTGAATGTGTCCTAGTGGAACACTCTAGGTGTTCAACAAGAACATGGGAACACCGAACATGGCTTATGAAAATTGACACGGAATTCAATGTCTTTTCCCCGTTTTTCCTTGTAATTTTATATATGGTATGAGTCATGAATTTGTGTCCTCTATGTCACATTCTCTCACGATCTTGAGTTTTGGATCTTGTAATGGGACCATGGATTGGAAAAATCCTCAAAATCGGTGGTGGTTCTTTTTCTTGTTAGATTTTCTCCCATTTCAACCTGTGGCCTCAATGGTTGGACTGAGGTCTGTTACAGAGAATCTTTCAATAATTTAGAAATATGTTTATTGAGAAAAATTTTCATTAATTTTTTATTTTCATCTCGACTGCTTATAGATACAAAATCTACTCTATATCAACTACTAATGATAAAATCAAATCCGAAGATAACTATTTATAATCTTCCCTTGTTTATAGGTCACATGAGATATCGACTAGAGTCCTAAGAACGAAGTGAATTAGAGGCTTTATACCTTGGTTTCCTTGTTCTTGAGTCTACCATATATGAAGTATTGGTAAACAATAATGATGCAACACTAATGATAACTTTTAGTTTAATTGCTTAGTATTTTAGTTATATCAGGATTCTCCGGATTTTAACCATATTAGGGTTAGTATTAGTATTCGATTAGGATTTTTGGTGTCCTACTTGGTATAAAACTAGGCTTAGTATCAAACATTCAATTTAGGTTCATACTATTTCTCAATCGAGTTTTCAATTATTTTGTTTTAAACACCCCTTCCTCTGAGCCAAAATTGGCACCAGAGACGATTTCACGTGAACCCGATGGTTGAGTATGCTTCTAGTGGGAAACAACCCTTCGACAACGAACAACATATCAATAGAGTTGAACAATGGCTCGATAGAGTTGAACCCAAACTAGGGAGGATCTTGAAATGCTTGATGTTAATGTATTTGTTTAGTTTTGGCATGATCAATTCTCTTATGCAATCAAATTTCAGTAGCAAATATTTGTATGTTTTCTATTCAAGGTACCAAGGGAAGAGCAAAAGTCTGATGTATGATATCACCAAAATGGTGGCTACATTGAAGGGCAAACGTGGAGATCATCGTATTTTTAGGCTGGCTGAAAATTTATGCATGAATCTTATATCATCAATGAGGGAATTTTTCTTTGTGAAGAGGGAAGGGAAGGTGGGTAAACAATCTTTAGATGGTATATCTTTTTAAATTTGTTTGGTATAATGACACTGATCTCCAGCCCCACCAATGTACCTGTTCCAGGGTCCAACTGACTTCACTGAAACTTTAAACCGGATAACAGTAATTAACCTTGCTATCATCATCAAAACTCGTGGCATTCCAGAGGTAGAGCACCTGGTATACCTCCAAACGATGTTGGAACAGATACTTGCCACAAGTCAACATGCATGGTCGGAGAAGACCCTTCGCTATTTTCCTTCTATTTTACGTGATGCCTTGGCTGGACGGGTAGATAAAAAGGGCTTGGCCATTCAGCTATGGCAGCAGGTAAACGAAAATAGTTCTTGGTAAAAAATAGCCTTTGCTTTTCCAGATTATCTCGAACTCTTGTTCTCATTGATTCGCGCTATAGTGAATATTTGTAATCTTGGTTACTAGAAAATATATCCATAAATCATTCAATTTCCTCAAGTGTATGAACTTCCCAAGTGTTACTCTGCGTTGAAGTTTTAAATCACTTGCTAGATATGGCAAACATACTACTCCTGAATATTTTATACAGTTTGGACACCAATACCTCGTTTTAAAATGTTGATGACAATTGACAGGCAGAGACAACTGTGATTAACCAATGCACACAGCTTCTTTCAACATCTGCTGATCCAAGTTATGTCACGACTTATATTAATCACAGTTTTCCTCAACACCGCCAATATCTTTGTGCTGGTGCATGGATTCTAATGTATGGCCACCCCGAGAGCATTAACAGTTTGCATCTTGTAAGTAACCTAATTTACGAAGATTGATATTCTTTCATCAATTTTATTGGGAAAGGAGTTTTGTAACATCTCTCTCATTCATTTGGTTGAGTTCACTCGCGTGTCCCTTGATGATTAGGGTCGTGTCTTGAGGGAGTTTTCACCTGAAGAAGTGACTGCTAACATATACACAATGGTGGATGTTCTACTGCATCATTTTAGCTTGGAACTGCAGCGTGGACGTTCCTTGCAGGTGTATTCTCCTTGAGTTGCCATAGCTTGTATTTCATTTTTTCAATCTTATACTGTAGATAAGGGGCTTTAAAGAATTGGTCAACACAGTGATCAGGTATCCCTACTTTTTCAAAACCTTATATACTAAAACTTTATCCAGGAGGATCCAAGAGGGGTAAAACGGATGGGATATTTGCATGTGTTTTATTATTATTATTATTTTTCTTTTCGTGTGTGTGTGTGTGTGTGTGTGTGTGGGTGGGTGGGTGTTGGGGGGGTTTGGGAGTGTTAACATAGGGAATAAATTTGGGGTCATTCTCCATTGCTGGAGTGATTTTTAATTGTAATTACTTCCATTTTCTTACCAAAACCATTAATATAAATACTCTTGAAATTTTTCTCTGTTTTATTTATTCTCGTTATTTGTATTCGAGGCATATTACCGTTCTTCAATTCTGTTCATTTGAGGTGGTTATATAAGTAGCTAAATTGCAGACCAAATATTGTGAGCTCAAAGTTCCCATTTTTTCAATTCAGGATCTTATGCTGAAAGCATGCACAAATCTTTCCTTCTTCATCTGGACCCATGAACTCCTACCTTTGGACATTTTACTATTAGCATTAATCGACCGTGATGATGACCCCCATGCTTTGAGAATTGTGGTATGTTCTATTATTAAGCCTTTTCAATTTATTATTTTTCAATTCTCTTCCATCAGTTGATTCATCATAATGGCCTATGACTCGTCGAGTAAAGCGAAACACTTTCTTTCTGTTGTTTTGTGTAATGCTGAATAGTTGTCTTTGAAAACAGCAGTTGTTTCAGAAGCCTTTAGTGTTGTTGGATTAATTGGTATTATCAATTGTCTAACTTGAATGGGATGTAGTTGCATCCATATTTTGGCAGTTGATATTTCATTTTAATGTGAGAAAGCAGGTTCGTTGAGTGATGGTATGTCTCTTTGTAGCAAGGTGTTTGATATCTTATTCATTCTGTTAATTTTAATGATGCTATAGAAACTTTTATTTTCTTCTATCTGAGGCCATAGACTGGCCGCTACTTATGGTTGAAGAAAATGTGAGGAAATCTGGTTCATTGTGAGATCCTCTCGAAGTATATAGTAAATCTTCTTTTTATTAGTATTATTTTTAACTTTTATGAGTTATTGTAAAAACAAAATTTATTCTGTAGTCCATTACTGGTAAGCAGTGGAATGTTTTTAAGAAATTTTTGAAAAAAAGATGTTTATCCAAAGTCGGTTTGTCGAAAATTTACTTTAATTCATGTGATTCAATGTTTCAAGTTCTTGAGTGGAATCGGATGAATTGCAGAGATGACACAGTATTTAAATTCAGTTGATATTTTTGGTTTGGTTATTTTCCTTGTAGATCAACCTGCTTGACAGTAAGGAGCTGCAACAAAGAGTGAAACTGTATCTTATGAATCATGGTCCCCCGGAGCATTGGCTTTTTTCTGGAACTTTCAAGCGAACTGAGTTGCAGAAGGCCCTGGGAAATCATCTATCATGGAAGGAAAGGTAAGTTTTTAAAACCATGAGATTTATTGAAAATGCTGTTAAAATAGTTTGTGTACTTGAATGTTTAGTAATCTAAGTGAAGTTTAAACAGACCCTTGATTTAACGCACTTAACACTAAGTTGATCATGGCTGGAAAATTCCAGTCTAGATCAAATTGACCGGAGATTGTTGGACATTTGTTAGCAAAATGGTCTAGTATGTTAACGAATGAACATAAATAAAGTGATTTTGCTAACACCCTCGATGCCCAAAGCATGTAGGAGGTCATATTTTCCTCCCCATTTAACGTTTGGAATCACGAGAGTATGTGGCATAATTGCAAACCTCTAATATTGACAGCAATTTTGACAAGTTGACATGTGATGCAACAATGACAGGTAGTTTCAGTACGGTTGCAACTAAAGGTGTTATGGTGATGGCTTATACACATGATGTGTGGTTACAGATATTGCTTTGCAGAAACTTTTTATTTTATCAGATTAATGTTCCGTATTTGTTATTGACTTATTTCTCATGCGCAAAGTTTGTTATAACTTGTTTTGTTTCCCGTGTTAAGTATTTGTAACTTCGTAATTTTCCCAACCCAATTGTATTTTCATTTTTTTAATTAATGCAATTTGGTCCTCACATCTAAGTTTGCTCCAGGTATCCAACATTTTTTGATGATATCGCCGCACGTCTGCTCCCAGTGATCCCTCTGGTCATCTACAGATTTATTGAAAATGACGCTATTGATGCTGCTGACAGAGTGTTACAAGTTTATTCAACATTCCTTCATTACTATCCATTGAATTTTACATTTGTGCGGGATATACTTGGCTATTTCTATGGTCATCTTTCTGGGAAACTGGTCCTTAGGATATTAAATGTTTTAGATGTGAAAAAGGTAATGATGACTCTTCTTTTTTATTTTCTCTGGAACCTTTCCTTTTTTCACTTGAATTTTCTTCTTTTTATTTGTTACAGATTCCCTTTTCGGAGTCGTTCCCTCAGCACGTTAACTCGTCTAATACGTCTAATGCAGCCATTTGTCCACCACTGGACTACTTTGCCACCCTTTTATTAGGTTTAGTGAATAATGTCATTCCTCCTTTGAACAACTCCTCCAAAAATGGACCAACGAGAGATGTCTCAAACAGTTCAGTGAGAGCTCCACATAATAAGCCTCAAGCCACAGCACAGCCAGTCCCAACAGTTACTCCTGAGGGCCAGAAACCATTCTATCAAATCCAAGATCCTGGCACACATACCCAGCTGATCCTCGAGACGGCTGTCATAGAAATCCTTTCTCTTCCTGTAAATTCATCCCAAATTGTCTCGTCACTTGTGCAAATTGTTGTTCACATACAACCGACTCTGATTCAATGTAGCAATGGACTGCATGCTCTATCCAATGGAGTTGGACAAAGTTCGGTTTTGCCAACATCTCCATCTGGCGGAAGCAGCGATTCCTTTGGTGCAACCAGGACTCCTTTGGTTTCAGGAATAAATTCCTCCAGCTTTGTCTGGAGAAGTGGATATACATGCCAGCAACTATCGTGCTTGTTGATCCAAGCATGTGGTCTTCTTTTAGCACAGCTTCCCGCTGAGTTTCATGTTCAACTCTATATGGAGGCGGCACGTGTTATAAAAGAGAGCTGGTGGCTTGCTGATGGGAAAAGGTCGGTTGGTGAACTAGAATCGGCTGTCAGCTATGCTTTGTTAGATCCAACATGGGCTGCTCAGGACAATACTTCTACGGCCATTGGTATGTTCCTCCAGTTTTTCACTTTTTCTTCATCTTTTGAGGAAATCATTCACTGAGATATTTCATCTCTTTAATTTTCTCTAATTTATTTGAATGTTTGCACAACTTTATCCAGCAGTGGCCCATGTCATTTTTTATTCATCTTATTACTCTACTCTGCTAAAATGTTGACAGTTGCGTAAAAATATTCATCCTGGGGGCTGAGGCTTTTTATTATTTTTCTTTGAGGAAATTACATCCTCAATTTATCTCAACTAGAAATAAGATTGTAATACCTTGCCAGAGTTCAGTAGTATGGTTTTGATTGCTTACTTGAAAGTAGTTGAAGCTATACTTTTTGTGCAACACACAATCTGTAGACTTTACGTGGAGTAATCTAAATTTGAAACAAAAAAATAATAATCAAAATGGACATTTCTAATGGTTGTAGCATCCAGTACATTCGATCTGGTTTGGTTTTCTGTGGTGGACTCATTGTCTTAGGCCTGCCAAGAGTAAACTTCATTGTTTTCTTTCCTTTTTATATTATGTTTTTTATATTAGAATGCAGATCATTTTTACTTGACGGTTTTCATGTAGGCAATGTTGTGGCATTGTTGCACTCTTTCTTCAGTAACCTCCCCCTGGAATGGCTAGAGGGAACACATCTTATCATTAAGCATCTGCGACCGTTGACATCCATTGCTGCTCTGAGAATAGCTTTCCGAATTATGAGTCCATTGCTTCCTCGAGTGGTCAATGCTCACACCCTCTTCAGTAAGGTAGCGAGAAATATGTTCACCCACTTTTGTTGAACAAAATTAATTTCTGGATTATATTTTCTCCATGTTGATTATTTCATATCATCATCTTTCAGACACTCTCGTTGCTTTTGAGCATCATGGTTGATGTCTTTGGGAGGAACTCCCAGCAATCGGCTTCTATTGAAGCCCCGGAGATTGCAGACATTATTGACTTCTTGTATGCCAATATTTTCTCAATTATAATGGCATTTAATAACTTAATACCATGTGGTATATTTATCTGCGGTGAGCTTATTCTTGTAAATGGTTCAATGTTTCTTCAGGCATCATATTGTTCATTTTGACGGGCAAGGAGGTCCTGTACAAGCGAACAGCAAACCACGACCAGAAATCCTTGCTCTCATTGGAAGAGCAGCCGAAAATTTACGTCCAGATGTGCAACATCTTCTTTCACACTTGAAAGCTGATGTGAATTGTTCCATCTATGCTGCAACTCATCCAAAAATTTCCCCCATTACCACTTGATCCGACGGGCTGTGCTCTTGGAGCGAAAAGGTGGGAATGTGCCCACGTGAAAAAAGTAGAATGATCTTTTGTTCAAGTGGTACTGGACAGAGGTTTTCATCTAGGGAGAAACATTGGAGCGAAAAGGTGGGAATGTGCCCTCGTGAAAAAGTAGAATGATCTTTTGTTCGAGTGGTACTGGACAGAGGTTTTCATCTAGGGAGAATCATTGTTGTGTTGTACGTTATACTCGGTCGAAATATCCTATCTGAGTTATGGTGAAATATTGATGTGCATATTCCAGATGTCAGCTACTCATTATCGGGATATTAGGAAGCATTGTTAATATAGGTAGGAGAAACTATATATATATATATACACATATATATAGTTCGATGGGGTATAAGAAGCACAGACATATCTTATCGAACCACAGTGACCCAAATTTTCAGATAATGTCATCGTACGAAAATATAGAATTAAGACTATTTGATTTCATAGAAAGTACTTAAAGAGGGTGACATTTGCCCACCACTCTGCTTTCTTCATCTGTCTGAAAATTCAAGGATGGACTGAAAAGTAAGCAAGCAGACCCACTAAAGGCGCATTGATGTATGTGGTTGGCTCGGACTCCTGAAAGAAAGGTCTCGAGTCTGGGAAGTAGTCTGAGCTATTAGGCCCGCCTACAACCGCACCAACTAATAAGTTTGGGTTCGGAGCTGGGCTCAAATAGTATCGAGTCCCGTCTTTGCATCTGATGCGAGAAGGGTGGGCTTCCAATGATGGCAACGAGCTCGCTCGATGGTGGATTCTCTCCGGGTACCGCGGACCGTAGCCCACCATGTAAGACATTCTCAATGGGTTATCACCTAGAATGTAGTCCACCTGACATGATACCATCGACATAGAATGAGCTAGTTTATCGAATTGAGATACAATAACCAAGATACAATATTTGTCTTGGTATCTTTACACTTCTAACATGTTTTTTATTATACCCATCGAAGCCTTGGGAGAGTCCTACATAAACCATACTAGTATTTGCGACTATCATAAAATTTTTATCCTCGTCTCAACAAAAAGAAGGTTAAATTTGGTTAAGTAGGAAATTTCATGCTCCCCTGCTTCACCCAATGGATCATAACCATTCAAATATGTTAGTACACCGGTGTAACATAGAATTTCCCCACAAAAGTTTCATACTCATTGACAGTTGGCCAATAACAAGTGAAACATGTGGATATAGACAAAAAAGATATATGCTGTGATCTTCACATTGTTACTAGCCGTTGTGTCATTATTTCACAAGAGCAAAGGGTCACGTTACCTGGCGTCTGGCCAATCTTTTGAGAAGTGAAGGGGAGGCCGACGTCGCGCCACACGAGATGACGTGCTTGGCGTGACTTATATAGTTGGAATAAGCCAGAAGTAGAAATGATAGGGATGTTACATGCTGCATGTTGCTTCCTCCAGACTTGAATATCAAACCTCCTAATAAATTGCCAGCAATACTAAATTTATTATGAAATCAATTCGATTAAAAAAGGAATAATTTGCGCAAATGCTGAATAGAAATACATAATAATTAACATTTTGTACACATACCCGGAGAATATTGAACCTGAGCATGAGAATTAATTCCTGGCAATAAGGAACAGATAAAAGTATCTGCATTTATTTGGAATGATTTTAGATCACTTGCTCTGCCCATCAGCACTTCCTGCCACAGAATCATTCACAATTTTTCAAGAAAAGATAAATAATTTTTATTCGAAATAAAAATTGTCTAAACCAAACAACAAAGCATATATATATACATATAGAGTACTATAGAAAATCCAAAGTACTGTGGCATTGGATCCAAAGAGTACTTATACTTACTGTGAGGTCACGGTCATTTTTCCCAGTAAAAAGTAACTGCGCAGATCAGAGCCATTGATCTTTTTGCACATGAATGCAGCAGCACCGGTGAATATTAACCAGAGCCCGCGTACGCTTATTATTTAATTATTTTTTCTTGTTTTTTAAACTTTCCATTTTCATTCAAGAAAAGTAACCTAGTTACTGTCATTTTCTCAAAGCTACACTAATAAAAGTTATTTGCATGTTATCTCTAGAGTACCTTTTCGGATTGTTTGGTCAAAAAAGACTTGTTGGATATATATATATATATTAATTGAATCGAACTAACCAACCAAAATATACAGAGAAAATATACAAATTTAATCGATTCAACATGCTTGGTTACCGCGTGGTTTGATATTCATTAGATTTGTTTAGGTAAACTTACAATCTTTTTCCTATAACAGTAGATGGAATCGAAGTAACCAACCCCAAAAAAGAAAAAGAAGAAGTGGGGGATGATTATTAATTATTTGTAACCTTGGAAAGGAGAACATTGATGCCTGCGTGTTTGTTATCCCAACCGAACTCATTAATGGTGTCTCCAGCTCTCAATACCACCTCGTTCCGAACTATATACTCTTTATATTCTCTCCTCCTTGATGCTTTGTGTAACCATGCCGCACCCCATAGCAATTCATCCTACGTACACACCACGTGTATATATATATATAATCTTTAAACCATACTGGCGTAGTCGGGAGATCAGAGACGTGAGTTCGAACACACACCCCAATGTAATATGTGTGTGTGTTTGTGTGTGTGATTTTCTTGATTGTAAGATTAGTAATTTACCTGGAAACCATTGACATCGCAGTAAAAAGGGCAGGCCGCATACTCTAGGCTCGAAGTGTAAGGACCTCGGTGCCTGTCTGCAAACTCGAACACCTACACCAACACTTGTAATTAGTTCAATCGCTAAAAAACTCGATTTTTTCAATTAATTATTACAAATATGTTATTATAAATTAAGATTTCGATTTTATTCAGTGATTAGGTGGTTTATTTATTCAAAAATACGTGCAAATATGGATTGCCCAAATATTAATATAGTTATTTCCAAAATTAGTATTCGAAATTCCATTTATATAAAGTTAATGTTTAATTAAGAGTCGCCATTTTATATAATAATAATTTATAATATTTTATATTTTAAATAATTATTAAAGCCTGATTTTAAGGAAATGAATGAATAGAAAATATAAGAAAGTTCTGTTCTTGTATATTTATATATTTGTCGACATAGGAAAAGCAAACGACAATGTTCACTTACTTTAATTGCGCGATTCAAAAGAAGGTTCGAGTAGGCGGGATTTCGTGAACGGAATACGATGGAGGCGGCGGCGAGCGCGGCGGCTGTCTCTCCGGCGACGTCGGAGCCAGGGTGGTTGGCGTCAACCTTATACGCAGTTCTCAGGGTGTCCATATCCTCAGGTCTTTCCCAGCAGCTGTGGTCCGACGACGGGTCTCCCACCTGCACATATACGACGCCTTCGTGTGCTGTGGCCTTCAGTAAGTAATCGGTGGCCCATTTCAGGGATGCCACAGCGTTGTCCAGCTCCCCCGCGACGCGCATGTTCCTGCCGAAGTCTATGATGCTCCACGACAGCAATGTGGCGGTGAACGCCATGGGGAAACCGAACTTGACGTTGTCCCCGGCGTCGTAGTATCCTCCAGTCAAATCAACCTGAATGCAACGAAAGGAATTTTTTCAGAAAAATCATCTCAATCGATGTACAGTAAATCAGACGTTAGATGTTCAGGAGTGTGACGAATCTTACTCCGGCGGAGGCACCGTCATGCATTGCGGAGTCTCTGCGCCACCGGATGCGTTGGTTTGGGGGGAGTTTGCCCGAGCGCTGGCCTTCGAAGAAAAGAATGCTTTTGTGGAGTGCGTCGCGGTAGTCGTGACCAGCGGCGGCGGAGTGGTGGTGAAGGAAGGAGAGGAGGAGGAGGAGGAGGAGGATGACGGTGGTGGAGAATGATCGGTGATTTGCCGGGAATTGGGGAGGATTTAGCGCCATTTGGCTCAGCACACAAGTAAGGAATGATCAGAGTAACTGCTTTATCATATAGTACACTCGGGGTCATAGGATTCTTAGGGAAAGACGAATGGGAAACTGACAGCTGGCGAATAGTGATTGGATGAAGTATAGATACCAATGAGAGGTGAAATTGATTGGTCCGAGATGGTTTGACCGTTTGATGTGAACCAACGGTATAAAAATTAATTGTTTTCGGTTTTTTGTTTAAAAAAAAAAATTTAACTCTCGAAATCGAAATATCAACTTCGGTAATTCGAAATAACCAAAATTTATGATTATTTCGAATAATTAATAAATTATCGAGTTGTATTATTTATTCTCTTTAGAATAATAATCGTTGCCGATGCTAATAAATTTAAATATCGTTTCCAAACATAAAATATTTTCGATGACAAAAATAATAATATTTCGAAATTTATTAATTTAGTTTTTCCTTTTTTGGAGGGTTTTTGTTCATCCATATATATATGCAATCTGCATGCAACAGCAACCAACACCATTAAATTTTTCAACGGTGACATAAAACTGTATGCAGTGCATCACTTTAACTATATCATATGATAACGATGGGAAGATGGTCTTGTACCTCTATCCATACATCGATTTATCGATAATAAACGCACGTGTTTTTTTTATTCAGGCTGAAAAATCAATACACATTGTATCACGTGAAAAATATATGCCAGTGTGTGACGTAATTCTTATAATTGATATATTTAACGAGTACTTGTCAATAGAACAAGAATTCGATATCGAAAAATCAGATCGTCCGAAATAGGTTACGTAAACGCCGAATATATATACTCAAATTTAATTATTCTGTTTTTTTTTTAATTAAATTTTGTATATGTTCTTGCTATATTAAACCTAATATAAATGCGTGTCATAAGTTGAAAAATGTATGAAATGTATTGATGGAAAGGAGTGTTTGGAATTATCCTTGATATATAGGAAGCATGATGGGAGACGGTGTGGGCAAAAGGTTGCATGTGCATGCATGGGGCTTCAGAGGATGGGTTTTGGTTGGGTCCTCTACAAAATAATAACACTAGTTTGCACAAGTTAATTTGTGGGCGTCTTCAAGCACGACGGGTGCCGAAATGTGAGTGAAAAACGTAAAATCTAACTTGTTTTTTCCAGTTATTGTGAGTTTTGCTTTGACCGTCAGTTATAATTTTCTCGATTGATAGTCAAAAAAACAAATGAATCTAATTGATGGAGTTGATGAAATATGGCACGGGAGATTTGACTAAAGGCAATATAATCAAATTTATCATCATGCATAATTGAAGGTGAACATAAATTTGCAAATAGAATTAGATAAAAGTTGGAAATCTTGAAATAATCTAGAAAGCAATATATATATATATATATATATATATAAAACTGGGAGCAATAATGAAGATTGTAATATGATATTTAGTTATTTTTATAATTTTATGAAATAAATTATTATAATATTTTTATTGAATGAAAGAGAGTATTTTTGATGTCTACTGAAATGATCAAGGTGTAATTACTATAAAAGTTTTATGCATTATTATATAGAATAAATAATATATAAATGACGAAGAGCGATAATTACGATTGTAATATAGAATTCGAGTCGGTGTATTTATATTGTTACTAAAATTATAATTTTTATAAAGCTGCAAACTCTTTATCTGATATAATCAAAATTGATAACATAATCTAGAGAAAATATGAAAAATTATATTTTTGTCATGTAATTTACATTATTTTTGTTTTTATCTTGTTATTAGTTGATGCGATTCTGGTGAAATGAGTGAGCAGGGTCGGGTGCTTCACCGGATCTGCTATCAAAATGATGAAGGAAATAAGAGCATGCCCGGGGCATGGACGACCCAGGATACTGGATGGATGGACAGAATCAGGACAAGTCGGCAGGAAGGGTTCATCAGGAGCCGGGCGGGTGAATGCCCGGGACGTCTCTTCCCCGGGCTCTTGTTCAAACTCCCGGGAACTTTCTACCCGGGCCACCTCGATATGAGCACCGCACTCGAGTATACTAGCAGAATAGGATGTGGGCGACTCCCATCTCTGACACCAGGCTGATGGGTTGACAAAATCAGATAGGCTGGATGTGACCAGTATGAGATTTGACATGTCAGAATAGAGGGTGTGCTCAGCCGTCCTACTATAATTAGTAGGTAGCACGGAGAACGATGTCATTATTACTTCTCATACTATAAATACCAGGTTTTCTCTTTACATTTACATTCATTCATTCACACCAATATCATAACCATCACTTGGTTACATTGGTTCTTGGCTTGAATCATTCACTGACTTAAGCATCGGAGTGGCCACGCCGGACACCCCTCCGGCGCCCATTCACGTGGTTACCTTCTTGAGTGCAGGAAATCCTCTCTGCCCGGGGAAGAAGCTTCTGGTTCAGATATCTACATTGCTCTTATTTCCTTCATCATTTTGATAGCAGATCCGGTGGAGCACCCGACCCTGCTCACTCATTTCACCAGGATTGCATTATCAGTCAATTCACTTTGTTGGTAAATTAATTTGCATTTTTTCAATTTAACTCTTTCATCAGAATGCTATATTATACTGAAAAATGGTCACAAAACTAAAATGCACTAATGTGGCGTCGTACATTACTTAATTTTAAGATGCAAATTTGTTGACTAAAACGGTAAATTAATTAATAATCAGACCAAAAATAATATGCAACTCACAAGAGCAAAATTATAAATTTCAATAACTACAACACCACATATTGTTAGATATATAAACGAATCAAGCCATTCGCGAGCTACTCGAAACTCGTCTCGATAAGAAACTTGTTCGAGGTCGTTCTTTAAATTTATCAAGTCGAGCTCGAGCTCAACTATTTTGTCGCACCGAGCTCGAGCTTAAGGATAATTGTCTCGTACGCTCGCGAGCTCGAGCCATAACTCGAACTCGAGTCTGAGATCGACTCGGCTAGTTTTTTTTGGCTAGTTTGTTGGACCACTAATTTTTGTCTCACATTGTTATTTTATTAAAATGGAAGTTACTGAAATCTTATGAAATGATAATTATACATCTTAAGTTCTCATATATTAGTTAGCTTTTTGGATAAAAATACTCGATGAGCTCGAAAATGAGCATGTTTAAATCGAGATAAGTCAAACTCGTTAAATATAATAAACGAATTATTAATAAATCGAGTTCGAGCTATTCACGAATTTAATAATTTCAAATAAGATGAGTTGGAATTTGAGCATAATAATAAAAGCTTGAATCTAGCGGGTAAACAAGAGTGTCAAGCGCTGTTATTGGATATGTTCCAAAAAAAATTCTAATAACAGTGGCATAGAAATGAATTCGTAAAGATAAAGCAGCAACCGAAACAAGTGTGTTGTTTACAGTATGATTATCGTGCAAAGGAAAGCAAAACCAAATCGAGACCTGTAGCGTATACATTTTCCTTAAAACAGATTCGCCTCATCCGGTATGTGCTTCGAGGTTCCAACGGATGTCTGTTTCCCAGGATACAATGGGCACACCAATAGTGATGTCGCACAAATCACTATGCTAGCGAACAGAACAATACCTGAACTTTATCAGCGGACGAAGTAGGAGCAGAGGTGCAGGAAGCAGCAGAATGCAGAGATGCAGGAGAAAGTGGATTTCAGTGGTCTTCTAGGCTTGGCACATCCCCTATTTATACATGCCAATACCAGTCATACTAAAGATCAAAGCTTGCCATAAAGATGGCAGATGAAGAACCAAAGGTTGGGGTAGACGAAAGGTCTCAAGGGCATGTGAAAGGTCTCAACCGGAATAAAAAAAAAGATGGCATAGACTGGCTAGGCGATTTTTGTGTTGATCGGTCCGACATTCGACGCACCTAGGTCGCGCTCGTACGCTTGCACACAAGTAAAGCCTTTTCCAGTTCAAATCGGGCCCATGATTTGCACCCCCTAGGCTGGCGTGCACGATTTTTGCCTTGATCGGTCCGACATTCGACGCACCTAGGTCGCACTCGTACGCTTGCACACAAGTAAAGCCTTTTCCAGTTCAAATCGGGCCCATGATTTGCACCCCCTAGGCTGGCGTATGCGAGAGAGAGCCTCTTGACCAATCATTGTTACACTTCCATAAAGTGTAACACAATATAAACTTATCTATACCACTTTATTTTTCCGATGTGGGACAAACCTACCTTTCCAAATTTTCATTTACTCTCATTGAAAGCCTATAAACCTCACAACCCAATACCTTCAATCCAACAATCCCCCACATGAATGAAAATTGAAAGTTATACGAAAGGATTTTCTGATAAAGTTCAACAGTTGAGTCTTGCATAGGATAGGTAGGTGTTACCCTTTGAACCTTCCTCTGTGAAAGCATATTAATTCACTGGTTGACAGTAGACGTGAAATCTTTGAACTGTACAACTGTTTGTGTAAATTGTGATATACTTCACACAAGACTCTCCCTGATACTATTAAGTTCTCATGATTGTGTTTGTTTTGGCCATGAACACATTTCTGGTTCTGCAAGAGGGTCTAAAATTGAGCCATGAAATTCCTTCGAAGCGGCTCAACTTCTCTCTCACATAGGTGATTCTATATTGCCTTTCGTCAAAATCCTTAAAATTCGTAAGCTTATCCTCAACATTCACTGTTTCATAATAGGAATGGACTACGGATAACCCCCACAGTGATTCTTCAAATTAGTGTGATTATGTTGTCCCATTGAACCTAGTTCTTGGGATCTCCAGTCAGCGTAGATTGGGTTTTCCTTCGCACCAATTTATTCTATAGGCTTGAGCCCCATTCCCCTTGATGATTTTGCAATTAATTCTTTGTTTAATCCCTTGGTTAGCGGATCCACTATATTATCCTTTGACTTTACATAGTCAACAGAGATAACTCCAGTTGAGATTAGTTGTCTAGTGGTATTATGTAATGTCCCAAAAATTTGAAAGTCCACGTGAACCACGTGCATGCAAGTTGTTAAATTTCTTAGGTATTTTATTAAATTATTTTAAAGCATTAAATGCATGTTTATTTCATTAGTTTGTGTTTTAATTCACGGTTTATTTAAAGTTTATGCATAATGGCTTTTAAAATGCATTTCGCACTCGATCTTACATGATTAATTTTTATTAATTAATATACGATGTTTTAAATATATTTTTCAAGAAATGGGCTTTTTTGGGTATTTTTACCTGCCAAAACATATTTTTCAGCGGTACGCAAATTTTATCGAAACAAGAGACTTTTTGAGGGTTCAGGTATTATTTTCAAAAACTTTCCAACACGAAATATTTTTCGGGAGTATGTTTGGACTTGATGGGCCTATTTTTGAGCTTTTTGGACTCAAAACTCTTTTAAATCCCTTTTTAATTAAGTTAGGGCCCATTAGCTTAATTTTTATCTATTTAAATAATACCTAATCACCCACTAAACCTAAATCTAAATCCTATCAGCCGACAGCCCCTCTTCAACCACTCTCTTCTCTCGGTTTCAGCACCCCCTGCAGCTGCAGAGCATCGGACATAGCTTGTTCTTGCAATAAAAACCCCCCAGTTCTTTCCCTTCGCGCGGTTCTTCACGTTTTTGAGTATATTAACATCAAGGCATGCCATGTACTTTCATTTCTACGTCATACATGCTAAATACTTGCTGATATATGTGTTATTTGCATAGATATTTCGATCCAGCATATAGCATGGTAATGCTTCGGTTTTTGTTCAAATCCTTGCATCTTTTTCAACCAACTCACGTTTGTTTTGAATTGCTGCAAGGGGGCTTGGGGCTACTGTCACGAGGGTCTGAGTCACGTGAATAATTAAGGAAAATAGGTCGGAGTCGAATTTTTGTGGGTTTTAGGAGAGGGCCGATCGATATCTTGAGTCTTCAGTTAGAATTTCTGTGTCACAAAATCCGTCACCCTCTGTAATTTCAAATTCTGCGACTTATGTATTGGTTTTCTGGAAATGTGTTCAACAAATGATTTATATCACTCTATGGTATTTTTGATTCGATAGAAAATTCGTAATTTTCTGATAAGAAACGAGAAAAATATGATTTTTATCATAAAGCCGCGCAAGATGTGAAATTTCTGTGTCACAAAACCTGTCACCCTCGGTTATTTAAAATTCTGCGACTTATACATTGGTTTTCTGAAAATGCGTTCAACATACGATTTATATCACTCTGTGTTATCTTCGATTCGATATCAAATTCGTAATTTTCTTATAAGAAAAGAGGAATATATGATTTTGTTGGAAACTAAACTCCGGCGTTTGACAAAATATGAACCAACTGATACGCGCAATTATATTCAGCAACTGGACTTAACAACTGAAATCAGCTGATCTAATAAAGAAAACTGATCAGTTGATATATTCAGCCGTATGATTTTAAGCTAAGCATCCTTCAACTGAACATGTCTCGGGAAAGAACATTCAACCGACAAAGAGACATAGAAGACTGCAACTGAATATGAAACGCCGCACTTCAATCAATACAGCTTAGAACAACGCAGTTTGGCTAAAGCAGTTAAGACGCCGCATTACAATAAATAAAGCAAACAATGCCCAAGAAATAATGAAGTGGCAATCAACGGATACAAAGATTCAAATATATCTCAAGTTACCGATGGAAAGGAAGCTTATAAATATGACAGAAGAACAGCTAAAGAAAAAAAAGAAGATCACTCTATTCAAAGCTTGCTGTTACTATGCCAAAATCTTAGCTCACTCTTACTTGGTTTATTCGTAGCAGTCAAGGCTACAATTTGAGCTCACTAGCACTTTGTAATAATCGTTAAATTCGATAGTGCTAAGATCAGTTACGCACTGAGAATATTTTGTAATACTAAGAGTTTTTGATTTTGGCAGTGATAAGTCCAAAATGAAGTGGGTCAGTACAAATCTTGTATTCGATCAAAGTCTTTTAGTGAAAATCCTATCCTTGAGATAGAAGGGGTGATGTAGGAGTAATTGAAATCTCCGAACATCCAGAAACAATCCTTGTGTATTTTATTTCAGTTTTGTATTCTATCTTTCAGTCAGTTACTTTCCGCAACTACTTTAGTTTAACTGATTGTCATTGACCAGCAAGATTCCGAGAATCAGTTTGTCACCAAACTGAACTCAAAATTAGAAAAGATCAGTTTTAATTGTGAGTGTTTATTCAACCCCCTTCTAAACACTCTTGATACGTTAATCGATCTTATCAAGTGGTATCAGGCGGTTGAATCTTGTTCTTGAATACTTTTGATCTATAAACTTGCTAGCATGACTTCATTCAACAAAATTCCTATGTTCTCCAGAGAAGAATTTGATGATTGAAAAATCAGAATGCAGGATCATTTAGCTGCACAAGATGATGACATATGGTATGTCATAACTGATGGACCCATGAAGATTCTAAAAACAAAAACAGCAGTTGCCATAACAGAAGGGGCACCACAAAGAATAGAAAAGCCCAGAGATGAATGGACAACTGAAGATAAAAGAAAAGAAAATCTTGATAATGTGGCTAAAGACATTCTGTACAAAACGCTGGACAAAGTAACCTTCAGCAAAATAAAGATGTGTAAGACAGCCAAAGAAATTTGGGAAAAGCTGATCCAGTTGTGTGAAAGAAATGATCAAACCAAAGAAAATAAACTTTCTGTTGCTGTTCAAAAGTTTGATAACATCAAAATGAAAGCAGGAGAATCAATGCACGAGTATGATGAAAGAGTAAGCAGTATCATCAATGAGTTAAATGCACTTGGAAAAGTGTATACCAACAAAGAGATTGCACTCAAGGTAATGAGAGGTCTTCCCAAGGAATGGGATGTCAAGACCATGGCAATGAGGGAGTCCAAAGATCTGAACCAGATTGAACTTCATGATCTGTTTGCTGATTTAAAGGCTTATGAATTTGAACTGCAGACCAGAGAAGGAGAACCATCTACCCCTGCAGCCACAACTGCTCTAGCTGCTTTCAGAACAGAACCAATCAATTCAGTCGAGAAATCTGCTGATCAGTTGAGCAGTGATGCTATGTCATTGTTCATCAAAAAATTTGGAAGGTACATGAGAAAGAATCAAGGAAACTTCCAGAAGCCATACCAAAGGAACAGCTCCAAAGATGAATCAAATGCCTGCTACAACTGTGGCAAATCAGGTCACTTTATTGCTGATTGTCCTAAACCCAAGAAGGACAGTCAAGGCTCAACTGATAGAAAAAAGAAATCATATGAACACAAAATAAGACCCAAGGAAGATAAGAAGTCCTTCAGAAAGAAACATGAGGTACTCTTAGCTGAAGAAAACAAATCTAAATGGGCAGAAACTGACAGTGAGGAGTCAGAACCAGAAAGCTCATGCAGCTCTAGTGATGATGAGGAAGTCAAGTTCTTGATGGCTAATGATGCAGAAGAAGAATCATCTAGCCAACAGGTAACAGGTACAAACAAGAACTCAATATGGTATTTGGACAGTGGATGTTTGCGACATATGACAGGAGATGCAAGTGCGTTATCTCAACTGATCAAATACAGTGGTCCAAACATCAGTTTCGGGGAAAATTCCAAAGGTAGAACTGTGGGTAAGGGTAAGCTTATCCATGGTAACTTTACTTTTAAAGATGTTCTATTAGTAGAAAACCTGAAGTATAACTTGATTAGCATCAGTCAGTTATGCGACTGTGGATTCTCAGTACAATTTGACAAAAACTCATGTTCAGTCAAAACTTCAACTAATGAAATCATACTAACTGGCAAACGTTGTGGAAACACATATAAAAGTCAGTTGGAATGATCAAACTTATGCACCAGTTTGTTTTATTGCTTCCAAATCGTCTAAAAACTGGTTGTGGCATAAAAGACTAAATCATTTAAACTTTAAAACCATTGCCTATCTGAGTAAACATGAACTTGTAACTGGTTTGCCCAAAATAGACTTTTCAAAAGAAAAACTTTGCTCAGCATGTCGGTATGGTAAACAAGTACGATCCTCTTTTAAAAACAAGGGCTGTAAATCTTCATCCCGATGCTTAGAACTGTTGCACATGGATCTCTTTGGTCCTATACCAGTCATGAGCTTAGGAGGAATGAAATACACCTTGGTAGTCGTAGATGATTTTTCAAGATTTACTTGGGTTATTTTTCTCAAATCTAAAAACCATACTGCTTCGGAACTAATAAAGCTCTTCAAAAGACTTTTAAATAAAAAATCAGTTGGAATTGATCGAATCAGATCTGATCGAGGAATTGAATTCATCAATCAAACTCTTTCAAATTTCCTAGAAAATGCTAGAATTAAGCATGAGCTCTCAGCAGCCAGAACTCCTCAGCAAAATGGTGTAGCTGAGAGGAGAAATCGGACCCTTAAAGAAGCTGCTAGAACGATGCTTGCTGATTCTGGTATTTCTCAAAGATTTTGGGCAGAGGCAGTAAACACTGCGTGTTACACTCAGAACAGATCAATGATTAATAAAAATCATATGAAAACACCATATGAGATCTGGCATGGAAGAAAAAGTATAATTATTTATTTCAAAATATTCGGCTGCAGATGTTTTATTCTTGATAATGGTAAAAATTATTTAAAAGCGTTTGATGCTAAATCTGCAGAATGAATATTTCTTGGATAATCATCAGTTAGTATAGTTTATAGAGTCTTCAACAAGAAAACCCTAAATGTTGAAGAATCTGCTCATGTTGATTTCGATGAAACTGAACTAACTGATAAGCCAACTGATCAAGTTGAGCTAGTTGATCGATTTACAGATATCAGTTTGGAAGATGATGACAAAAATGAAAGTCATGGCAATCAAAACATATTCAAACACCTGAACCAGAAGTACTGGACCAATCAGATGTGCAGGAAGTCGTTGCTGATGATCAGTTGATAGAGCATAATGATAACATTCAAATACCAGTTGACGAAGCACCAAATGAGACTGAAAACTGTGTTCAGTTACCAACTGAAGAAATTGCTGATACAACAAATACTGAGTACAGATGGAGAAAATCACATCCACCTGAACTGGTAATAGGAAATACATCTGATCCAGTAAGAACTCGCAATCAAATGCTAAATTTATTTATCTATTCAGCTTTTGTTTCACAACTAGAACCGAAGAAAACTGATGAAGCTCTTGCTGATGCTAACTGGGTAAATGCAATGCAAGAAGAGCTAAATCAGTTCACTTATAACAATGTCTGGAATTTAGTTCCAAGACCAATTTCAAAAACTATTATAGGTACAAAATGGGTATACAGAAATAAACTGAACGAGGATGGTTCAGTTGGACGCAACAAAGCAAGATTAGTGGCACAAGGATATAGGCAAGAAGAATGAATTGACTATGATGAGACGTATGCTCCAGTTGCAAGACTGGAAGCAATCAGAATTTTTCTTGCTTATGCATCACACAAGAACTTCAAAGTCTATTAGATGGATGTAAAGAGTGCATTCCTGAACGGTCAACTACAAGAGGAAGTATATGTTGAACCCCCAGGTTTTGTAAATCACAACTTTCCTGATCATGTATATCATTTGAACAAAGCCTTATATGGTCTTAAACAAGCTCCCAGAGCTTGGTACGAAACTCTTTCAAAATTTCTAACCGATCATGATTTTTATAGTTGGATCAGTTGATAAGACCTTGTTCAAATTTGCTAAGAATGATCACATTTTATTAGTTCAAATTTATGTTGATGATATCATATTTGAGTCAACTAATCCCAAATTATGCGAAAAGTTTGCTAAGCTAATGCAGGATAAGTTTGAAATGAGCATGATGGGTGAACTGACATTCTTTCTTGGACTGCAAGTGAAGCAACTGGAGACTGATATATTCATTAGTCAAACTAAATATACAAAGGAGCTGCTGAAGAAATTTGGCATGGAATCAATGTTCAGCTGCAAATACTCCCATGAGCTCATCAGTAAAATTGGACACTGATCAAGGGGGAATATCAGTTGAGGCGACATTATATCGAGGTTTAATAGGTTTATTGTTGTACTTAACTGCCAGTCGTCCTGATATTGTATTTGCTGTCTGTATGTGTGCTAGATTTCAAGCAAATCCTAAGCAATCACATTTCTCAGCTGCTAAAAGTATTTTGAAATATCTTAAGGGTACACAAAATGTTGGGTTATGGTATTCTAAAGACTCTACTTTCAATTTAGTTGGATATTCAGATGCAGATTATGTAGGATGTAAGCTTGATCGTAAAAGTACAAATGGATCTTGTTAGAGTAGGTGCCCGTCGAGCCAAGTGTTGGCCGAGGGTTCATGTTTAAACTCTATGTATGAACAGTCTTTATTTTAATAATATTTGAATTTATTGTTTTGGCACTTCTTTATCTGTATACCCATGCTAGTTGCATAGATAAAGTCCTTGAATATACAAATAGTAGAAAGAATATGAGATGCTCATATGATGAGTATCATGAAACTCATATTTGGAATACTGTATATTCTAAACAGTTCCTAGTCGATTCAGCCGCCGCTAAGAAGGATATATGCCGCTCGAGTTCGAGACTAGTATCTGCGATGTGAGTACCATGTTTCATTGGTAGGGGACATTGTGATGTCCGAGCATGCAAATAGGTGCTCCTTGTAGAGTGCACTGAACAACCCTCGTTCTCACTTATCGAGTGGAAACGTCCTAGTTTATGGTTGTACACCATTAGTCCTTATGACCCGGGACAACATTGAGATTCTATGTGCTAGCACTACACTTTGACTTGTTTACCGACTCTCATGGGGTCATCAGGTGGCAAGGTTGGGTGTTTTGTCGTAACATATAGGAGTCGATGCATTGTAGTCGGGGATTCACCGCCTACCTTCGGGTATGGATATCCTATGTGATCTCATGTGTATGTAGTATGATATCTCTGATCAGAGTATGGTGGTAATTATGAAATGGGTTTCATAGATTACACCATCGATGCAACTACGACATGACACATAGTATCGATTCATTGACAACTCTCGATAAACCAATGGTTGTCGAATCGATCGGGATATATGAGTTGAAGGGACCGTACTGTACGCTAACCATAATTGAATGATTCTTGCAGGCACTATCATTTGATACCTAGGGAATCATGTAAGCTATGCTGCTAGGAGTTTAACATGATTGGTTGGGTACTATCAGACTTGAGTTCTGACGTTTTTGTTATCAAGGAGTTGATAATTAAGAATGGAGCAATTGGGGTATGCTCGTATAGGGACATGTTTAGTCCGAATCACATGGAGATGTGAACCCACGGCTAGTTGTATCAATGAATAATTGAGGGCCACACAAGTACTAGCTTTCTAGATCCCGTTGAGAAGTAAAATAGTTTAATGTGTTGAACGGCTTATAAAGGAGTTTATAAACTTGAGGAAAAATAGAAGTATGACTTCTATGAGAGAAATGTAATTTTTAATTTATGAATGTGTTCTTAAATTAAAAGTTGGCGAAATAAATAATATATTTGGAAATTGTGATTTTCATAAACATTATTATAGACAAAATTAAATTAATTCAAGTGTTGAATTAATTAAACACTAGTGGGCCTAGTAGAGTCCAAATAATTAAATTAATTCAAGTGTTGAATTAATTAAATAACATTGGGCCTTGTAGAGCCCAATTGAAAATAATTATTTAACTAGTGGGCTTGAGTAAAATCAAATAAAGTTTAATTGGGCTCAAATATGTTTGGGACATTTAAATAAAAGTCCATGGGCCTTGTAATTGTTACAAGCCCAAGTCAAAAGCATGCTTGGGAGGTGAAGAGTTGGGGAATACTTTTCATTAAAAAATTGCATGGCATGCAACTTTTGATTCAACTTTTTACAACACCAAGAAAATGCATTCTCCTCCCTTCCTTGAAGCACATGGCCTAAACTTTTGGGGCAATTTCTCCTTCAATTTTTCTCTCTTTTCTTCTTCAATAGTTGAGGAAAGAAAACTCTTCTCAAAGAAAAATGCCATACATTTTCTAGTGCAAGTGTAAGGTGGATCTTTTAAGTTTGGTGGTAGGCTTGATTTTGAAGTAAGGAAGCTTGTAGATTTGTCTTGCCTCTAAGAGCTTAGTTGTATATCAACTAAGTTGGAGCCATCATCAATCTCAAGAGATTGATAGGTAACGATTTCTCAACACCCTATGAATGTCATAGTTGTGTTTTTGTATATGTTACATGCTAGTACATGAGGTGTTCAATTTTTCTTTAAAATTTCGGTTTTCATGCCTTGAAAAGATTTTTGAACTTCCATTGCGCATTTGAACACCTAAAATCGATCCTCTTTCAAGTGGTATCATGAGCTAAAGGTACTAGTTTGTGTAGCATATACATAATATTATATGGAGATCGATTTCTAACCGCATGAGAAATACTTTTTGCAACAAAACCGAGGCTTATTTTGGGGAAAATTCGGGCAGCTTGTTGCTGCCCATTTTGGGTAGCTCGGGCTGCCCGTGGGCTGCCCATTTCGGGCAGCAAGGGCATCCTGAACAGCCCCTATCTTTTAAATAAAAAATTTTTTTTGCATGTTGGCTGGAATCCGGCGACGGAGCTCCGGCGACGGCGATGACGACTAGGGTTTTCAAAAGGTGTTTTGAAATATCAAAGTGTCATGGGCCTTGAGTTGTTGGGCCATTGGATGGCTAACATATTTATGAAATTTAAATGGGCCAAAATGTTTTTGGTGAAAAATGATTTTTTGGGCCCTTAAGTTTAAATTTACAAAAGTTGCAAATATTTTCTCATGAAATAAATAATTGAAGTTGGGCTTTAATTATTTATAGTAAATTATGATTTGCAAGAAATTCAGTTATAAATAAATTAATTAGAAAGTAGACAAAGGTGTTTGTATACTTTGTTAATTTAGTTTATAATCGTGGCGATTAGTGATTGAATCAAGATATATAATATTGGATCAATTAATTATTGTGATAATTAATTGATGGTGTATGATATGTGATATTATGCATGAAAGATGATCAAAAGCCCAAGCCCAATTTGCTAGGTGTATGCTAGGATATTTTGTGTTGAATGATTGTAATAATTATCAATTTATAAAGTGGACTTGGTTTATGGCCCCTTCCCACCCCCATGAGATGTATCCCTATTTGCCATGGATATTTATTTGTAAATATTAGTATAGTGGATGATCAAGATTGGAAGATGGTGGCCATGATGATTATGAAGATCGAAGACATGTTAATAATGGAAACTAATGTAATAGTTGCATTTGCATCATCCCATGCATTTCCCTAGGATTGGACCTAGGCCCGTGTTTAGCTCACACGAACCATTAGTTTTGGGGCGATTGATCATCCTTGTTTTGTTTACTGTTTATAATATATGCATGATATGTTATAAATAATGAGTATGTGCGTTATTATTATGATAATAACAAAGTTGCATGAATCCGGCAAACATACGATCAAACATGGCAAGCTTTTAAATAGAATTAATGATGAGACCTTTCAAAATTAAAAACCCTCATTTTGAATAAGATTCAAAATTAATATCAAGCCCGAAAAGGGGAATTATAAATTTATTTATAATTTCCATGTCTTTCATCGACAATGGGTGCATGATGAACGCTACCCGTGCTCGGGGCTCGGCTCATATTATTGGGGGGGCCCTGGGTGCCGGAAAGCTGTGACATCCATTGACATGGTGATGTGAACTACGTGGAACTCCCATGATTTCGGCTCATATTATTGGGAGAACTCATGGCGACCGTCCATTAAGGTTCAACATCGATGGGTAAGACTTTTACACGTGAAGATGAACGACGTCATATTATTGGGTCCTAATCAAACGTGAGACAAAAGTTTACGTAAAGAGTTGCATGGTGATGCAATTGGAAACTACCTTTTAGGGATTGTGATTGGCTGATATTATTCGGGATCATAATTCGCTAATTGGACCTTACGTACCTGCTGAGGAAAGGAGTTTTCCGTTCACTAGAGGGTAGTGAAAATGTCAAAACAGTGGGAGTGAAAATTTATAAAGTAAAAGTCCATACTTTATATCTTACTAAATATTTTAAAATAGTCATGAACATTTATCTGTTTTACTTTTCAGTACAAATTTGACAATGTCTTCGATTCGCTATCCGCTGTCTGTTATTCTCGAAAAACATGTATTAACCGGACCTAATTACCTCACTTGGCTAAGAAACCTGAAAATCGTCTTGATCTCGGAAAAGATTGCATACACACTGACTGATTCGCCCCCTGTTGAGGCTCCGACTGGCTGTACTCCTGAGGAATTGCAGACTTACAAGGAATGGTGTGACCATGACTTTAAGGCAAGGTGTTATACGCAGGCTTCTATGAATGATGAGCTGCAGAGGCGTTTTGAGGATTCAAAGAGTGCTGCTGACATTCATTTGCACCTCAAGGAGCTCTTTGGTGAGCAGACTCGGCCTCTTAGGCATGCTACCGTCAAGGAGCTGATCACTTTGCGCATGCGAGATGGGGCCTCGGTCCATGAGCATGGCCTAAAGATGATTGGGCTCGTGGACAAGCTCGTTGGCATGGATTTGATGTTGCCTTCGGAACTAACCACCGACGTGTTGCTGTTGTCATTGCCTAGCTCATTTGATCCTTTTGTGGTGAACTTCAACATGAACAAGATGGAGCCGACCCTTGAGGAGTTGGTGCACATGCTTGTGACTTTTGAGTCCACCATCAAGAAAGAGAACCCGGTTCTTTTTGTGGGCTCTTCATCTGGTACGAAGACCGGTCCACCTGGGAAGGAAAAGAAGCGTTCTTTCCAACGTCCCAAGAAGAACGTGCCCTTGAAGAGGCAGACTCCGGGTCTCGTTGTGGCAGCCACACCAGTGAAGGCTGACAAGACTGTTATCTGTCATCACTGCAAGAAGCCTAGACATTGGAGGCGTAACTACATGGAATATCTTGCCCAGAAGAGTTCTGAAAACGGTATGTTCTATATTGAAGTAAACATTTCAATTTACTCTACTTCTTGGGTATTGGATACCGGCTGTGGCTCACATCTCTGTAATGATTTGCAGGTGATGGGAAGAAGTAGGAGGCTCAGGGAAGGTGAGACCTTCTTGAGGATGGGCAATGGAGCAAGGGTTGCTGCCAAGGCCGTAGGAGATGTTTGCTTGCATTTAAACAATGATTTTAAGTTAATGTTAAGAGACGTTTTGTTTGTACCTGAATTTGTGAAAAACATTATTTCCATTTCTATGCTTGATAAAGATGGATTTTCTTGTTTATTTAGCAAAGGTGTTTGCAACATTTACAAGAATGAATGTTTAATTTGTACTGGAGAACTTGAAAACGATCTCTACACCTTAAAATTGAAAGATATTCCACTAAACAATGTCCAAGCAATAACAACAACAAACAAGCGAAAACAAGATACTCTAAATTCGGCACAATTATGGCATGCTCGATTAGGACATATTTCCCTAAGAATGATGAACAAGTTAGTGGGAGTGGGCATGTTTGATATGTCTGATATTAATGCTCTCACGACTTGTGAATCCTGTCTGAAAGGAAAGATGACCAAAAATCCCTTTAAGGGCCATGTGAAGCGAGCCAAAGGGTTATTGGATTTGATCCATACCGATGTGTGCGGTCCACTTAGCATCACCACTAAGCATGGACATGCCTACCTCATCACCTTTACCGATGACTTTTCGAGGTATGGGTATGTGTATTTGATGAAATACAAGTCTGAAACCTTTTAAAGGTTCAAAGAATTCAGAAGTGAAGTAGAGAAACAGTTGGGACGAAGCATCAAGACACTTTGATCGGATCGACGTGGTAAGTACTTGAGTTCCGAGTTCCAAGAGTATCTTAGGGAGAATGGGATTCTCTCGCAGTGGACTCCGCCCGCTACACCACTAGTTGAATGGTGTTTTGGAGCGTCGTAACCGGACTTTGATGGACATGGTTCGGTCTATGATGGGGTTCACGGAGTTTCCGCCATCCTTTTGGGGATATGCGCTCGAGACAGCGGCACTGTTGTTGAACAATGTCCATACAAAGGCAGTTGATAAGACACCATATGAGATATGGATGGGTAAGCCACCCAAATATTCTTATCTTAGAATATGGGGGTGCCCTGCTTATGTGAAGCAGGTAGTGGGAGATAAATTGGATAGTCGATTCATTTTATGTTACTTTGTGGGATATCCAAAGAATTCGGTTGGATACTACTTCTATCATCCCCAAAAAACAAAAGTGTTTGTTTCTAGGAATGCTATCTTTTTGGAAAAAGAATTTATATTGGATAGAAAAGGGGAGATGATAGAACTCGAAGAGGTTCGAGAGACAACCACAATTATAGAACCCACACCCGAAGAGCCAAGAGAGGAGATACAACCTCCTAGAAGATCCGAGAGAGTCTCGAGACCACCTATGAGGTATGGTCTGCTTCTTGAAGAAGGCCATGATGAGCCTAACCATGGATGTGATCCAAGGACCTTCAAGGAAGCGTTATCTGATGCCGATTCATCCAAGTGGCTTGAAGCGATGGAATCTGAGATGAATTCCATGCATTCAAACCAAGTGTGGAATCTCGTGGATCCACCTGAGGGAATTGTTCCCATAGGATGTAAATGGATTTACAAGAGGAAACTTGGGGCGGATGGGAAGGTATTGACCTTCAAGGCGCGATTGGTGGCAAAAAGATATACTCAAAGACAAGGAGTTGACTTTGAGGAAACCTTTTCTCCAGTTGCAATGTTCAAGTCCATAAGGATATTGCTAGCCATAGCTGCATGGTATGACTATGAGATATGGCGGATGGACGTCAAGACAGCCTTTCTTAATGGGGATATTAATGAAGAGATTTACATGTCTCAACCCGAAGGGTTTACATCTGTCGGAAGTGAGCATATGGTATGCAAAATTCAGAGATCTATTTATGGTCTAAAGCAGGCATCTAGGAGTTGGAACCTTAGATTCGATTGTACAATCAAAGAGTTTGGTTTTACTAAGAATCCTGAGGAACCCTGTGTGTATAAGAAGGTCAGTGGGAGTGCTGTGACATTCCTGGTGTTGTATGTTGATGACATTCTACTCATTGGGAATGATGTAGGAATGTTGCAATCAACTAAGATATGGTTAGCGAGTAAGTTCTCGATGCAGGACTTGGGTGAAGCATCTTTTGTATTGAGAATACAGATCTATAGAGATAGATCAAAAAGATTGCTTGGTCTCACCCAGTCCACATACATTGATACCATCGTGACACGGTTCTCGATGGATGAGTCCAAGAGAGGACATCTACCAATGTGTCATGGCGTGTCCCTATCCAAGTCTATATCTCCCGAGACTGATGCAGAGATAGCGGCTATGACAAGCATTCCATATGCATTTGCAATTGGTAGAATCATGTATGAGATGATATCTACACGTCCTGACGTGGCTTTTGCACTAAGTGTAGTGAGTAGATATCAATCGAACCCTGGTCTTCCACATTGGAATGCTGTGAGAGATATCCTCAAGTATTTGAGAATGACCAATAAATTGTTCTTGGTCTATGGGGGTGGAGAACTGAAATTGGAAGGCTATACCGACTCTAACTTCCAAAACGATATCGATGACTCGAAGTCAACCTCTGGGTTTATATTCATGCTCAATGGTGCTGATGTCTCTTGGAAGAGTTCCAAGCAAGACAGTACAGCGGATTCCACTACTGAGGCAGAATATATTGCTGCATCAGCTGCAGCAAAGGAGGCTGTTTGGATAAGTAATTTCGTCCAAGAGTTGGGCGTCATTCCTAATGGAGTTGCTCCTGTCCCGGTGTTTTATGACAACACGGGAGCCATTGCTCAAGCAAAGGAGCCGAGGTCTCATCAGAAGTCCAAACATATACTGAGAAAGTACCACATCCTCCGAGAGATAGTGGAAAGAGGAGACGTCACGATTAACAAAGTCGGCTCCGAATATAATGTTGCCGATCCGCTAACTAAGCCTTTACCTGGACCATTATTCGAGAAGCATCGCGAATCGATGGGTTTGAAGCATATGGGTAGTTGGCTCTAGTGCAAGTGGGAGATTGTTAGAGTAGGTTCCCGTCGAGCCAAGTGTTGGCCGAGGGTTCATGTTTAAATTCTATGTATGAACAGTCTTTATTTTAATAATATTTGAATTTATTGTTTTGGCACTTCTTTATCTGTATACCCATGCTAGTTGCATAGATAAAGTCCTTGAATATACAAATAGTAGAAAGAATATGAGATGCTCATATGATGAGTATCATGAAACTCATATTTGGAATACTGTATATTCTAAACAGTTCCTAGTCGATTCAGCCGCCGCTAAGAAGGATATAGGCCGCTCGAAATCGAGACTAGTATCTGCGATGTGAGTACCATGTTTCATTGGTAGGGGACATTGTGATGTCCGAGCATGCAAATAGGTGCTCCTTGTAGAGTGCACTGAACAACCCTCCATAAAAGACTTTCCAAGTGGTTCTCACTTATCGAGTGGAAACGTCCTAGTTTATGGTTGTACACCATTAGTCCTTATGACCCGGGACAACATTGAGATTCTATGTGCTAGCACTACACTTTGACTTGTTTACCGACTCTCATGGGGTCATCAGGTGGCAAGGTTGGGTGTTTTGTCGAAACATATAGGAGTCGATGCATTGTAGTTCGGAGATTCACCGCTTACCTTCTGGTATGGATATCCTATGTGATCTCATGTGTATGTAGTATGAAATCTCTGATCAGAGTATGGTGGTAATTATGAAATGGGTTTCATAGATTACACCATCGAAGCAACTACAACATGACACATAGTATCGATACATTGACAGCTCTCGATATACCAATGGTTGTCGAATCGATCGGGATATATGAGTTGAAGGGACCGTACTGTACGCTAATCATAATTGAATGGTTCTTGCAGGCACTATCATTTGATATCTAGGGAATCATGTAAGCGATGCTGCTAGGAGTTTAACATGATTGGTTGGGTACTATCAGACTTGAGTTCTGACGTTCTTGTTATCAAGGAGTTGATAATTAAGAATGGAGCAATTGGGGTATGCTCGTATAAGGACATGTTTAGTCCGAATCACATGGAGATGTGAACCCACGGCTAGTTGTATCAATGAACCATTGAGGGCCACACAAGTACTAGCTTTCTAGATCCCGTTGAGAAGTAAAATAGTTCAATGTGTTGAACGGCTTGTAAAGGAGTTTATAAGCTTGAGGAAAAATAGAAGTATGACTTCTATGAGGGAAATGTAATTTTTAATTTATTAATGTATTCTTAAATTAAAAGTTGGCCAAATAAATAATGTATTTGGAAATTGTGATTTTCATAAACATTATTATAGACAAAATTAAATTAATTCAAGTGTTGAATTAATTAAACACTAGTGGGCCTAGTAGAGTCCAAATAATTAAATTAATTCAAGTGTTGAATTAATTAAATAACATTGGGCCTTGTAGAGCCCAATTGGAAATAATTATTTAACTATTGGGCTTGAGTAAAATCAAGTAAAGTTTAATTGGGCTCAAATATGTTTGGGACATTTAAATAAAAGTCCATGGGCCTTGTAATTGTTACAAGCCCAAGTCAAAAGCATGCTTGGGAGGTGAAGAGTTGGGGAATACTTTTCATTAAAAAATTGCATGGCATGCAACTTTTGATTCAACTTTTTACAACACCAAGAAAATTCATTCTCCTCCCTTCCTTGAAGCACATGGCCGAAACTTTTGGGGCAATTTCTCCTTCAATTTTTCTCTCTTTTCTTCTTCAATAGTTGAGGAAAGAAAACTCTTCTCAAAGAAAAATGCCATACATTTTCTAGTGCAAGTGTAAGGTGGATCTTTTAAGTTTGGTGGTAGGCTTGATTTTGAAGTAAGGAAGCTTGTAGATTTGTCTTGCCTTGAAGAGCTTAGTTGTATATAAACTAAGTTGGAGCCATCATCAGTCTCAAGAGATTGATAGGTAACGATTTCTCAACACCATATGAATGTCATAGTTGTGTTTTTGTATATGTTACATGCTAGTACATGAGATGTTCAAATTTTTCTTTAAAATTTCAGTTTTCATGCCTTGAAAAGATTTTTGAAATTTTGTTGCGCATTTGAACACCTAAAATCGATCATCTTTCAGATCTTGTCAGTTTCTAGGAGACAGACTGATCTCTTGGTTCAGCAAAAAGCAGACATCCATAGCTACCTCAACAACTGAAGCAGAATACCTACCTTGCTGCTGGTAGTTGTTGTGCACAACTGATCTGGATCCAGCAACAACTGAGAGATTATGGAGTAATTACAAATGAATCGCCCATATTTTGTGACAATACGAGCACAATTGCCATCACCTATAATCCAGTTCTTCACTCAAGGACCAATCATATAGATGTCAGGCACCACTTCATTTAGAGATCATGCTTTGAAAAAGAACATTAGACTGGAGTATATTTCAACTGAGCAACAAGCAGCTGACATCTTCAACAAACCATTACCCGAGACTAAGTTTTCTTACTTTCGCAATATTCTTGGTTTAATTGACTTGTCTTAAAATTATTATTGATGCTGTTTTACTAATAAAATTCTTTGCAGAAAATAAGAACACAACAACAAATTGAAAATTATACTTTATTAAGAATAAAATCGATTCCATCTTACAGAAGATAACTTAGGACCAACTGAATCTTGCCATTCTGTAATCCAATTATTCAACTCATAAATTCAGATTCTAGAAAATGATTCAGTTGTAGAAATCTTCTCAATCACATGCCATTCCTTCCCTAGCATTGCTTGTAACAGAACATTGTCATCAACCAGGTCTGTAACATGCCTGACTTCAAAACGATCAATGTATTTTCTTGCTGTTGCTGCTTGAGCACGAGAAAGAGTAGCACCACTACTACTTATCCTCTGCAAATCATGAATTTTGAACCATGTTGACATCACTTTTGTCAAGACATATTCCTCCATCGTTTTCTTCAACTCTTCTAAATAAGGACTTAATTGTTCAGTAACTTGAATATGTGTACTGCTGCATGCATCAGAATTACTTGAATCCGACATATTGAACTGTTATTGTCTCACATTTTATCTCTCTCGTCTTATTTATAGACAGATGACATTAAATGTTGAAGAAACCAAAGAGTCTCAAGTCAACCAAATCATTTTTCTCATTTACCCAGGCTTTTTATTTATCAGTTGTTCATTATCAACTGATATCAGTTTGTCATTTATTACTTAATGCTTAACTAATTTCAGTTCATAGTCAACTTATATAAGTTAGTCTTTAATCAGTTCATCTGTTTAAGTTCGCAATTCATATATAACAACTGATGAAATTTATCATTTGCATGAAAGAGAAAAAAAAAACAAAATTAAGCTCATATAAATAATTCATTCAACCATAAACGTTTGCACGGATTACATCATCATATTTTTTCTCTACAACAATTATCCACATTTTCAACCAAGTGGATAAAGGTGCAGTAGATGTCTTGACAAAGCTCTGAGAAACAGCTATGCGCTTAAGAATTTTTAGTTCCTTTCGAAGCATTAGCTGATAGATATGACCATCCTTAAAGATGTCCACCCACACAGCTATGTTCAAGTGCTCCCGCACTTTTCAACTCTGCCACCAGTTCGGGAGTGGTAGCCTCTCCAGTTTTATACAGAAACTCAAGCTTCTGTAACTTTTCCCAGTAGTGAAGACTCTTATAGAAAACTTCATCTTCTATAACAGCCTTCCTGGTCTCCAGAGCAAACGGCGAAGCACTCGAGCTACTCGTATCTGCCATTCTTTTTGTCTTGAATATTTTCACCAATATGACTGAAACTAACCGTGTTACTTCTATTTATAGCCGAAAATCTTGGAAGTTGAAGGGCCATCAACGTTTCAGCAAACGATAATCTTTCTGACCTTTAAATTTATTTTTATATCGTCACTTTAATTATTCTATTCACCGATTAAGGGGGAATATAAGTTTTTAAGAGGTTAACTGAGAAGACAAATGTTAGTAAACTCTCAACTGAAAGGACACAGTCTTACAACTGATCGTTCAGTTGGGTATTTCACTAATCTTCTCACATAAGTTAACTAATTAATCATATTATATTCCAAATCAAGTGACGTGACTGTCTGCTATCTAATGATGAATCTTATTTTAAAAAACGTGGAAGCATTTGAACCGTTTAAATTGTACACATGCTTACAGCATACGTTTTTATTCAAAATTTTGATGGACTGACACGTGTCCAGAATTTAAACAGGTCACATACATATAAATAATTCCCCGCTTCAATTCAGTTTCTTTCTTACGCGTACATCATCTCTCAGAGCAAACTCATACACTCAGAGCTTGAATTTCACAAAATCTCAGGTTTCCTTACTCTCAGCAATGGCAAATCAGATCCCTGCTCATATATTGAATGCTATGGCTATCAACTTTGAATCAGCTTTATCAGTCGAAGAAGTCGATGTGAAAAATGTATTTCTGAAGCTTGAATCAGCTGGGCTGAGGATATTCTTGGGGCAATACTCGCAGGAGATTTACCCAAAAGAACTCCAGGACCTCTACTCAAATGGATATATCAACTCTGATGGAAGCATCATTTCCACTATTAATGGTCAGTTGGTGACCATTTCTGAAGATTCTTTCGGAGAAATCTTTTCATTACCTTCTGATGGACTGGTACACCTTGCTGATGCTAAAGCATCAGATATTGAAGAAATGCAAACTGCACTCTCTGCTGATGGACGGAAATTCAAAGTTTTCGATCCTAAGAAGGAACTGAAGCATGAGGTTCAGTTGCTGGCTGATATCGTAGCCAAAGGGCTATTGGCTAAGGCAAGATCGTATGCCACCCTGACTTTGGAAAAGTTTCAAGCTATTACGGTTATTATGGCTGGAAGAAAATTCAACTGGAAGCAACTTATTTTCAGTATCTTGAAGAATATGTTTTCCTCCACCAAGCAATCCAAAGGATTTGCAATGCCGCTGAGCTATTTGATGAAAGTCAAAGGGTTGGTGGCTGATGATTCGGAGCGATTATCTAAATTCAAAATTTTCAATGGGAAGAATGCTCTGCCACCCAAGACTAAATTAGATATCTCTCCTGATCAGTTCGTGAAGATCAAAAAGGAGATTGGAACGCAACAGGCTGCTTCAAAATCAGTTAAACAGACCAAGACATTGGCTCAACTGAAGATAGTTAAAAGAAAACTGATTATCAGTGAATCCGATTCCGAGAAGACGCCCTCTCCAAAAGTTGCCAAGAAACCAAGAACACAAAGGACAAAATTACCAACCACAGTAGAATCTATTCCTACTGAAAGGCTGAAATCTTCGGATGCCCAACAGCCTATCAAAGCAGTTCCTCTAAAGATCATCCCACCAGAAATCTCAGCTGGTGCAACAAAGGAAACAGTTAGGATCAAAGCTCCTCTAATCCATATAAACCGTCATGCTGTTCTAGCACCTGCCAGACCCAAAGGTATAAAGATTATAGAACTGGTGGATACTACTCGTACTGGATTGGAATTTCCACACATCCTCAGTACTGAAAAAGGCAAGGGCAAATTGATTGAAGAGCCCAGGCCATCCAATCCCATTCAAACTCTTATTGACCTTGTTTGGGAACATGTTAATAATTTTGCAGCATCAAAACTTCAATCCTATGATGCCTGGACCGCTTACAGAACTCAGATTTTTGCTAAGCAGCTGAAAAAGAAATCCCAGCTGAACAAGTTTATCAAACTGGAAGCAATTGTCCTCAAGATGGTCAAATCTGCCACAATTGTTCAGGCTTTGGAGAGGAAAACCTATTTTTTTGACCAAATTCAATATAAGAAGCTATCTCAACTGCTTTAGAAATTGAAGGCAAACTACATTCCCACCAATCCAACTGCTTATAATGATCGAGCTGTGATCACTCAGCTAGATACAGATCTTACTAGCTTGCAAGCTCAGATAAAAGTGTGGGAAATGGATCAGGAGTTAGTTCTTCCTGAGGAAGCCTCTGAAGTAGAAGAAGAAGAACCCTCCTCTCAGCAGAAAGAGCCACCCTCAGAACAAACTATGTTACAACTGAAGAAACAGTTCAGGATGTGCCACAATCATCTGCTGTGGAACATCAGCTGTACTCTAAAGTCGAGTTGAATTTTGCCAACATTGATGTAATTATTCAAGCAGTGGTGACAGAATCTGTTATTAATGAACCTTTATCAGTTGATCACTCCGCTGATCAAGCAGCTGAATAGAATACCATCTTAACTGAAGAGCCAGTTAAGGCCGCCATTTCTGAACCAAATGATCCAAGAATGATGTCTGCTCAATCACCAGATCACCAAATTGCTGAGAATCTGGAGGCTCTGTTGCCTACTTCTGACAATCCTCCAACTAAAGAGTCAGCTCGAATCTCAGATGACTATCAAGCAGAAGCATCAGTTCATGACTCACTAGCTGAAGATCCTGCAAACTCTCACATTTAGCAGGAAAGCTCAAATGCTGAACAACATCAGTCTTCACCTCATCTGGTTCAAGTGGCAGTAACTGAAACAGATGTTCCATAACTGAATATTGCTGAAACAATGATATCTGAAAGAACCATGGTGGTTTTTGATCAAATCTCACAGGAAGCTGGAGCGTCGGATCAGCCAAATCTTAACTCCGCCAATGATCTTGATTTTGTTCTTGCAGAAATTCAGGAAATTCAGCATGATATACATAGAGTGATTAATGATCTGTACAAGATTCAGCATACTCAATTAGAACATTCTCTAAAGCTAGAACATTCTGAGGCATTCAACTCAGAGAAACTGAAAGCAATTCAAGAAGCCTTAAACTCTCTGTTTCAATCAATGGAAGCAATTAAGAAGAACAAATGTTTGGCTGAGAGTCTCTCCATCACTCAAGACGTTATCAGCAAACGAGTTGAAAATCTAGAGACGCTTGTAACAAGAAAAATAGGCTCGTTGCAAAACACAATGCTCTCTGTTGTCTCTAGCATATCCACTACTGTCAATGTTTTATCAACAGATGTTCGGAAATTCTCATTGAAGATGGAGTTGTTTGACAAAAAGGGGAAGAGATCAAAGAGATTCTAGAACAACAAAAGAAATCTTCTCAGTTGAAGAAAAATCTCTACAGATTCGTGTAGTCCATTATTCAGTTGATCAATCTCTTATTTTAGATCAAAGAGATTCTAGAACAACAAAAGAAATCTTCTCGTTGAAGAAAAATCTCTACAGATTCGTGTAGTCCATTATTCAGTTGATCAATCTCTTATTTTATCTACAATGAGTTCAGACGTTCAATTATTATTTACTTAGTTTTGTCAAACATCATAAAGGGCGAAATTGTTGGAAACTAAATTCCAGCGTTTGACAAAATATGAACCAACTGATACGCGCAATTATATTTAGCAACTAGGACTTAACAAATGAAATCAGCTGATCTAATAAAGAAAACTGATCAGTTGGAAATCGATCAGTTGATACATTCAGCCGTATGCTTTTAAGCTAAACATCCTTCAACTGAACATGTCTCGGGAAAGAACATTCAATCCGACAAAGAGACATAGAAGACTGCAACTGAATATGAAACGCCGCACTTCAATCAATACAGCTTAGAACAACGCATTTCGGCTAAAGCAGTTAAGACGCCGCATTACAATAAATGAAGCAAACAATGCCCAAGAAATAATGAAGTGGCAATCAACGGATACAAAGATTCAAATATATCTCAAGTTACCGATGGAAGGGAAGCTTATAAATATGACAGAAGAACAGCTAAAGAAAAAAAGAAGATCACTCTATTCAAAGCTTGCTGTTACTCTGCCAAAATCTTAGCTCACTCTTACTTGGTTTATTCGTAGCAGTCAAGGCTACAATTTGAGCTCACTAGCACTTTGTAATAATCGTTAAATTCGATAGTGCTAAGATCAGTTACGCACTGAGAACATTTTGTAATACTAAGAGTTTCAGCTTTTGGCAGTGATAAGTCCAAACTGAAGTGGGTCAGTACAAATCTTGTATTCGATCAAAGTCTTTTAGTGAAAATCCTATCCTTGAGATAGAAGGGGTGACGTAGGAGTAATTGAAATCTCCGAACATCCAGAAACAATCCTTGTGTATTTTATTTCAGTTTTGTATTCTATCTTTCAGTCAGTTACTTTCCGCAACTACTTTAGTTTAACTGATTGTTATTGACCAGCAAGATTCCGAGAATCAGTTTGTCACCAAACTGAACTCAAAATTCGAAAAGATCAGTTTTAATTGTGAGTGTTTATTCAACCCCCCTTCTAAACATTCTTGATACGTTAATCGATCCTATCAGCTTTTTATCATAAAGCCGTGCAAGCTGTAAAATTTATGTGTCACAAAACCCGTCACCCTCAGTTATTTTGAATTATGCGACTTATAGGTTGTTTTAATGGAAATGCGTTCAACATATGATTTGTATCACTCTGTGTTATCTTCAATTCAATAGAAAATTCGTAATTTTTTTATAAGAAATGGGAGAGATATGATTTGTATCTTAAAATCGCTCAAACTGTGAAAATTGTGTACATACGCTGGATATTTCCAGCAACCTTTGGACTTGTTCCGTGGGTCATAAGTGAACTGGAATGGGTTGTTTATAGGCTAGTCATCTAGTTTTAATTCACGATTTAAGTTGGGGAAATTTTGGTTAAGTTTCGGTTTGATTCGGACTAAAACCGGGACTCCAGTCCAAGTTTTAAAACGAATCGATCAAGTTTTGTAACGGGCTCGAGCACATTTTAGAGGTCCAGGGATAAAACGGTCATTTTGGGTTCCCGGGTGCAAAACGGTCATTTTGGGTTCCTAGGGGCAAAACTGTCATTTTGCACCAGGGGTGAGATTTAGTTCTGGCAGCGCCCCGAGCACATTTTATATATTTTACATGTTTATGCATCATGTATATGATTTTGATGTAATTATGGAAAATACGGTGCATGCTTGGTTTTAAGAAAAAAATTTACGTATATGCATGTTCTTATTAATTGATGTTAATGATGATGTTTTGAAGGATGGGAGTTGGTTGTGTATATATACGATGACATGAGATATTATGAGCTAAGGCCAAGGCTCAGTGGACGGGTAATGTTGTCGTTGATGTCCCCACTGCCGGGTACCACAGTTTTATAGATTCATCCATCGAATAGAGCTGATACAATAGATCTGATACGAAAGTCACAACTAATGAACTGAATTCAATTAAAAGAAAATGTATACGTATATGATGATATGATAAGACATGTTTGATAGGTTATAATTTTATATGACATGTTTACGTTCATGCTTTTAAGTTAATGAAATGTATGTTGAATACGATATTTTACACTGCTGTGTGCTATGTATAAGTATTTTCTATTAACGGTGTAGTTGTGTTGAGTCTTTAGACTCATAAGGCGTGTTTGATGCAGATGAGCATTTAGACGAGAAGACTGGAGGTGCCGAACTCTGAGTAGGCAGGGCTGGATGTGCGAGCACAACTCGAGGACCACACTTTTCCGCACATCACGTTTTTATGAGCTTCGAGTAGACACGATCAGTTTTACACGTTTTTATAATACGCCGTTGATTTTAAGGATTTTTCTTGCTTTGTTTTATTTGTGCATGGTTAAGGGCCATGTAGAGCCCAAAAATTAGTACACGTAAAACCCATGCATTTAGTTAATTGTTAAATTATTTATTTAAGTTCAAAATGTGTGGGGACCCGGACGCTAATTCATTTTTTGGGAATAATTAAATCAATTAAATCCACAGGGTCTGAATTTTTTTTTTACAATACAACAGCGGAAACATAATGAAATCAGTCTGATATACATGTAAATATAAAAGTACAAGTCTTGTACTACATGTCTTCTTCTCAAACTAGGGTTCAACCACTATACATCAAGTGCTGAATCCTATTCTACTTCTGAGCCTGGATCTCCACGCTAAACTGTAATCTCTTATCTTCATCTTGACCCCGAACCTGTCCCACCTGTTGTCATGCACACATACAAACAAGACAACAGCCGGATGACTCCGGTGAGAAATATATTCTCAGTATAAATCATGTATACATGCAATCATATAAACAAATACAAAGGCATGAAATAGATATCAATAACATGTATTCAATCTGAAAAACATAAAACGATAGGAAACTGTAAATCAACTCTGATTCACAATCTCTGACTCATACACTCTAACTCGACTCTTTTCTAATCTAGGGATCCCGATCTGAATAAGAACGCAACAATCTCCCACCTACTCTCCCGATCGTGGTGGCGGTACGTTCTTATTACGGACTTTGGTCCTGTCTCTATATCGAATATCTGCAATAAGAGTTGCTCTACTCTTATGCCACATCAATATGACCAAACGTCCGGTGTCTTGGCAGGGCTGCCAAAGACTTGGCATATTCTGCCAACCTATCAGACACATCATTCAAAGACTCTAATCATAATATCTGCTTAAGTATAATTCAATAAAATAAGCATAACAATCTCAAACATTGCAACATATCGAGGCAATGACAGTTCAGTATGTGATTTTGGGAAACTCAAGTCGAATCTATCTCGAGTTGTGCAATCCCGCATCAACATCAATTTATACATTTCTCTTCTCGGTCTGACGAAGTCGAAGTCTCGAATTCCATTCTGTCCATACTCAATCTGGTAATAACAATATCGAATACACTATATCAATGTATAACTCAATTCAAAACAGGTTCTGATCAATACTCAAATCTAGACATAATCTGATCAATTTCAATTATAAAACGATACAATCTCAATAAATAGCGAATCTGATTAATATCAATCTACTGATGTTTCAACGGCATAACAATACAATCTCAATAACCCAGTCAATGCAATATCAATATATACAAATCAACAATTCATCTGATCCAAATCTGAATAATATCAATATACCCAGCAATATAGTATCAATCAGATATCAATCCCAACACCTTATAATCGATAACAACACAATTCTGATATCAATTCGGTCTGATCACAATCAAATCAACTCTGAAAATTTATAACAATTTCATAGTCAATATGTTTCTCAATCTGACTTCAATTCTACGATGTCTAACATGTCAAGAACCTCATATATGAATCCTATCCGATTCCTTCAATATCATAATTTCAAGATACATCAAAACGTAGTAAAACTTACGTCCAGTTGAAGTTCTCGTCGACAGAAACATGGTACTGCAGTCAGATTCAAAATCAGACGGTCGGATTTCTCACAAATCGAATTAAACTCTTCGAAGGAATTTGGAAATTCCCTGGCCCTCCGTTTCTTTTCTTCTTGCCTTCTGAAGAAATGAAGTGTTTATATGTATATATATCCTGCATGTCTCAGCAACCGTGGCTTATTCTTTGTAATACACGTCTCGCGCATATGTGCGATACTACTTGGCGCATATGCGCGAGACCTAAGTCTCGGCGCGAGTCATCGTGGCGCATATGCGCGAGACCTAAGTCTCGGCGCGTAGCATCACGATGACTCGCGCATATGCGCGCCATTATTCGGCGCATATCCGCGAGTCCCTTTTTCCATTCTTCACAACTCTCGGGTACCCTCGTGCACATGCGCGGATCCATGTCGCGCATATGCGCGAGGTGTTCTGGCTGCCTTGCGCATATGCGCCCGACAGGGTCGCGCATATGCACGAGGTCTTTTCCTCGCACATATTTCCAACTTCTTTCCGGCATCTCCGGTCTGATCCCTTCCGTCTATAATCATATCTCAATTATCACCAAATCATTTCAGATTAACAGGATAAAAATTTCGGGCCTTACAAAATGACTTTTAGTGATGCATGATTTATGAAATTGTATTATTTTAAATTATTTATGCTTTTGTAATGCACGTTAAAATGTTTCCTTGAGTTTCATGTTTCATGCGATTATTCGATGTGAGATCGAGGAAAAGAGACCGACGATGATTTGTGGCGATTTTAAAATGTGGTATTTTATTTTAAGTTAGGATTGAGGTATTTTAAATGATTTATTAAGCTTTTAGCATTTCAAAAGCCTAAATTAATTCTTAGGTGATTTTATGATTTTAAAACTTTTCAAGATGTGTCACTTGTACATTTTATTTTAAAATTAGAGGTGTTAGAAGAGTTAGTATTAGATTAGTATTATTTTATTATTAATTATTTACCCACGCATGATTATCCTCTAATTATGCAATTAATTTTTTAATTAAGCTATTCCCTCTACACTAATTCACGCACACATACGTTACACACACCATCAGCACACACACAATTCACACACCTTTCATTTCATTTTTTTTGTAAACTAACTTAGGGTTCTTAGAGGGTGAAGCAGCCGTCCCTTTTCTCTACAAATTTTTTCAGCAATTCACGTTTATTCTGTTGCAAGAAAATCGTGCCACGTTCGTCCCGGATCAACCTTCGCACTCGTTCCGCTTCGGTATCGTCGGTTCGATAATTTTAAATATCAAAAGGCATGTATAATCTTTTTTATCTGCATCGATCTTGTTATATTATATGTTATTATATTTATTATGTGTAAAAATTCATGTATGTTGTGCAAAGTTTGAGCAAAAATGGTTGGATCGATTTTGAAAGGATTTTTAGATCTCAAAACTCGAAATTTGCTGTCATTTTAAATACTGCGACTTTTCGGTCGATTTTCTGGAAAAACGTTCAACTTATAAAACGTATTACTTTTCAATACCTTCGACTTGACAGTAAATTCGTAATTTTTGGACAAAAAACGAGTGAGTTATGATAATTTTTGTGGGACTGCTCAAACTGCAATTTTCTGAAAATATGTTCTTGATGAATTCTTGAAGTTTATTTGTTGCAGGCTTCGTTGGAAGTTTTGGGTGATCGCTGCTGCGTTTAAATATTGTGAGTATGATGTTGGGATGATTTTTGGTGTTCGTTTCATGTCGATAGCCACTTGGTTGCACTAGAAGTCGTAGGAAGCATTTTTGTGTCAAAATAGCGTGTTCACGGTTTGAGTTGCGTTGTATGATTGATATCGTGGTTTGAGGCATCCTGGGAGTTTGAATCATTTTCATAGCATCCTAGGATGGGTCTCGATCCGCACGATCGAGTTAGGAGGATTAAGCCACAAGTGTAGTGATTTTCGTTGGGTACAACATTTCAGAGTCTACACGGACCCGTAGACGGACCCTGACACAGGGTCCGTGCCCCTGTTTCATTTGTGGTTTGAAATTTCAGTGTCTACACGGACCCGGATCCGGACCCTGACACGGGGTCCATGCCTTTGTTAATTTTGTTGGTTAAGTTGCAGAAGCTATACAGACCCAGACCAGGACGTGTACACGGGGTCCGTGTCCTCCATGTTTGGGAAAATATTAGGGATTTTCTTTGGGGTTCGATGTCATGGTTTAGTACGATGATTAAACGAGATCAAGTCCTGAGAGATATAGAACGACATAAGGAAATTTGTCATTTTGGGTGTGAGCATGACTAATACGTCTAACTTATGAAAGACAAGTGTTTGAACTCTTGTTAGTACGTGCAGCAGTGGCCCCAAGCGAGATCCAACGAATCCCTCAATGCCAAGTAAGTATGTTCGACGTGCAAAAGAAAATATTTTAAGTTTTTGAGGTATGCTAAATGTCTTGTGACCAATTATGAACGGGTTTGGAAGCCGGTGAACGTGTCCGGGGACCTCTCCAACTATGAACGGGTTTGGAAGTCGGTGAACGTGGCCGAGGAACCTCTCCACCCCGGTAAAGCATGACCAGGTTTAGATCAGGATTGGAAAGCGGTAAAGCATGACCAGGGACCAATCCACACGGTAAAGCATGACCGGGGATCTCATGTATGTGGCAGTAGATTTTTTGTGGGGACCCGGACTCTAATTCATTTCTTAATCATCTGTGGGAATAATTAAATCAATTATAATAAACATGGACTAATTTTTTTTTTAACATACAAGTGCAAATGCGGAACGTAATGGAATTCATTCGAATATATACATCGAAAGCAAAGTACAAGTCTTGTGCCGTCTACAGTCAGGTTGGGCAGTAAGGCTCGGAGAAGGGCAATCACTCATTCTTAAAACCAGCGGTCTTAAGAATTAAGACCAAAGAGTCGGGCGGAAGGGGGGGGGGGGGGGGGGGGGAAGCTCTCCGTTCCTGCCATCCCGTTACTCGGGTGAAACCTAACTGACTAAATTTAAAACTAAGGTTTAACAACTACATATCAAGTGTTCAAACCCTATCTAGAATCCAAGTCCGTAGTCTCCACTCTAATCACGATCTCTCTTCATCTCCTCGACCTTGATCTTGTCCCACCTGTTGCCATGCACACATACAAACACGACAACAGCCGAATAACTCCGGTGAGAAATATATCTCAGTATAAATCAACGATACATGCAATCATATAATCAATATAAAGCATGAGACATATATCAGTAATATGAATCAAAATCTGAAAACATAATTCCATATAAATCTATAAATCAACTCCTAACTCTATATCTCAGATTAGACTCATTCCTAGTCTAGGGATCCCGGTTTCCAGATGTTGGCATACTATATCGAATTTCAGTAAAAGAAGTAAATCCACCTCTAATCAAACATCGATATAAACCAAACATCCAGTGTCTTGACATATCCATCACAGACTTTGGCAACCTCCGCCAATCACTATTCGGTGACAATGTGCAATGGGTCAATGACGATTCCATCACCATCAGGCCCGTCTGTAACAAGACCAATCGTCTAATACATTCTTTCTATAAATCAATAGAACAAGCAAATCAATCCACTCAATGCACACAATAACAATAAGTATGTGGTTTAGAGAAACTCAAGTATTTCACACTCTTGAGTCATTCTCCCTGTTCGACATTGACTTATACCTTTCTTTCTGTAAATCTGACTCTGTCGAAGTCTCTAACTCAAATCTGTCAATACTCAATCTGGCAATGACAATAACGAGGTTATCGTATCAATATACCAATCAATCAATAATGAATATAATCAGAATTGAATCAAATTCCGTTTCAACAGCATAACTGTACAATCTCAATATACCCAGCAATACAAATCAATAGATATCAATTCTCACAACTCATAATCGATACAACACAAATCTGATATCAATCTCAATCAATTCAACTCAGAAAATCATAACAATTCTATACGGTATCCGTTCTTCAATCCGGTTTCGATTATACGACGTCTAACATGTCAAGAACATCATATATGAATCATATCCGATTCTGGCAGTATCATAATTTCAAATGATAACAAAACGTAACAAAACTTACGTCCAGTTGTAACCGATGTCGATAGGAACTCGGTACTGAAGTCAGATTGAAAGTCAGACGGACGGATCGAAATATAAAGGCGTAAGGATTTTCTTCAAACTCTCCCTTTTCCCTTTCTCGTTCTTTCTCTTGTTTCTGCTAAAAGAACTAAGTTATGTGTATATATATCATAGTTGCATGTTAAGCTACGTGTCATCATTTTCTTGCATTTCCGTCTGCGCTCGGGCGGTCATGAAATTCCGCTCGAGCGCGGAATGTTCGGCCCTCGTGTATTATACAATGGCGCTCGGGCGGTCATGAATTACCGCCCGGGCGCGGAATGTTTGGTCCTCCCTTGTTATTTAAGGGCGCTCGGGCGGTCAAAAACTACCGCCCAGGCGCCGAACTTTCGGTCCAACATTTTTGTAATTCCTATGCTTTGCCCAATCTGGTCTCGGAATGACCCGGCTATAATCACATCAGTTCATAATCAATAATCTCATATTAACATAATCAAAATCTAGGGCATTACATTTTTTCTGTCAGCCCAGTACTGTGGTAGAGTCTGATCAGGCACATTTATGTATGAGTCACTTGCTTTGAAACATATCTCTACGGAAACTGATGAGGTTTATGTATGTTCAAGTATGTATGAAGCAAGCATGTTCATGAAAAGTTTTATGACGATGGCACGTCTACGTTTATGATATTATGTTCAAGTTTCAAGTATGTACAGTTGAGAATATTTCCAGTTGTTTAAACAAATACCTTTTTGACATACTTTGTTTGTGAATGTTTTCATTTCGAATATTTTAGATGAACAATTTAATTTATCGCAAATCGAAAGGTAATCATTTATTTAAGAAAATTTTTATTTTTTCGCAAATTTTAAAGTTGTTCAAAATACGGTACGTTACAGGCCGAGTTGGCACATTTTTATACGTATGATTCTAGATGAGTTTGATTAATTTAAACTGCACCATTTTTACGGTCAAATAATTACGATTATTTTAAATGTTATTTCTAGAATGTGAGCTTTAAAAAAAATATTTCCGCACTTTTATAATAGTAGACGTCACAGTTGGTAGGGGATGAACCAAGCAAAAGCTGGTGGGCATGTGAGGCCGGGGCCGAATAGGGCATGGGGTGATCACCGGTGCCATGAGATTGCACGGAAAATGAGCGGCTCCTGGCAGGATTCTAGGCGAAGGGAACATGGATGAACTGATCTTTTACACCGGAAGGAGAGAGATTCTGAAACTGCTCAGGTATGGGACTGTGCAATTGAGGAGGGCTTTTGATATGTAATACTCATATCAAGAAGGTGCATCTTCTTTTCGGTAGCTCATCACATAAAAACTCCAAAGTTAAGCATGCTTGACTTGGGCCAATTCTGGGATGGGTGACCCCCTGGGAAGTTTCCTAAGGTGCGTGTGAGTGATGACATAAGCACGCTGGAAAAGAAAATTTTGGTACAGTGACCCCCTGGTAAGTTTCCTAGGGTGCATGTGAGTGAGAACATAAGCACATTGGAAAGACAAGTCTTGGTACAGTGAGGACAGTCGTCCAATCTGGGGCGTTTCAGTTGATATCAGAGCAAGGGTCCTGTATAGGATTGTGCCACTGCCAGCTTCTGTAGTTCAGTCTTCAAGACTCAGTCTTTAAGTTTAAAGGTTTTAAATGTTTTCAAAGTTTTATGATATCACCTGCATGTTTACATGATATACGTTTTACAGTGATTAAAAATGCATGTTTATCTGTAGTTGTGTTTTGAGATTAGATGCTTTAAAATTTTTTATGCATGTTATGACATGAAATGAGAAATTAAATGATTTTCATGCATGCTGGTTTTGTGGTGGAATTGGACATGATTAATATTATGGCTAATGGGCGTTATGAAAGGTTGAAAATGAATTAACTATATTGATTTTTGGTTAGTAGTAATGATGTTCTACTTATGGATAATAAGTTAATCTTAAAAGTTATGAATGTTTTTGGGACTTGTAGATTTTCTAAGAAAATATTGATGGTTTGTGGTTACTAGTTGAGTTAATTTTTTAGGAATTCATATAAGGAATAATGATTCGAAGACTACGACAATCTTTAGAAGTATAAAATATATAACTTGGGATTTTAAGTATTGATGGAAATTTAAGATTTGATTACGGGAATTGAGTTTGGAATTAATAAGCTTAAAATTATTTAACTTCATGTTACGGGGAACCTGTAAAATGGAATTTGGAACGCCAAAAACTTATGGATAATTGTGGAATTTTTTGGTAATTAAAGACAAAGTGGATAATTTTAGAGGAAATTAGAATTTATTTTGCAATTATTAAGGAATTTGGAGACTAGTACAACAATAAGTGATATGAATTTTTGATGATTTAGGTTTAAAAAGATATTTAGAACCTTGAAATATCTGGGTTATAATGTTATAAGGAATGATAATCAAGGACATTGTAGAATGAATCGATGTTGGGCTCGAAAATCTAAGCTTTAGTAGAATAATGTTGTGACAAATTAGAACTTAGAGTGATAACAATTTAAGGTAAAGTTGACCAATTGGTAAAATTATAGGATAAGATATTAAGTTGACACATTTTTGGGAACTTAAGTTTGATGTATCATAAGTTTTAGTCATGATCTTAACAGTTAAGATTGTACCTTTGTTAGAGTTAAATTTTTCTAGAAAGTTGGGTATGACTGATGGTTAAGTTCTTTGATAGACGCATGTAAGAAGTGAGGTAGACACCTTGTCTTGAGAAATTTTTGAAAGTCATTATGAAACTTAAGAATGAGTGGATATGGGTGTTGGAATTAGGTTATCTAGGACGATTTGGGTTGCGTAAGCTTGAATTTCAAGTTTATGAAATAGGTGTTCACACGGAAAATTTTGGGCGAAATAAAAATAAAAGAGAATTAGTTGTGTTCAACATAGGTTATCATTGGACGAATATTAAGGTTTTTATCGAGTAAGAAATCTAAAATATTTACATGGGGATTCTAGAACTCTATGGGTTATAAGTGAAGTTGATTTATTAGAGTTAGTCTAAGGATACCATGGGATAACTTATTAAGTTTTATATGCTAGAATTAATTAAGCATTGAGGATACGTAAAAATGCGACATTTGTTTCAAGGAGGAAAGTCCAAAGGTCTTAGGCCTCAACTATATTGCAATTGAGAAGAGAATAGTTTAAGTGTGCAATTGATGCTAGAAGGGTTTACTAATTAGGTAGAAGATCGATATTGTATAATTGGGTTTTATGGATTAACGTTACTCGAGGTTTAAGATTTGCAACAATTTTACATCCGAGATGTACTTGTAAATAGTTAAGTTACAAAACTTTGGTGCCGTAAGATAAAGACTCGATTCAAGGATCTTAGGATAATATCGTTATGGGGTTGAGATACGGTTTAACTTTTAAATGTATCATCGAGGATAGAAGTCGGTCAGTAAATTTTGGGGCTAAGATTTCCTAAGTTAACTGCCTAAATGCTAATGTAATAGGACAATGAACTTTATAGGTATAATATAAGAAAATTAAGATGCGATAAGTTTGGACATCCATCTCTAGTATGAGGAATTGCGAGATAAGTCAAATTCGAGGTCATAGTAGAATAGAACTAAATCACCATAAGTTGTTTTAAGTTGTGATTTGCAAACGGGGATTTCAGTAGACAAAATGATTAGGATTGAGGAGACATAAAGACATTTTAACACTTATTTTATCAGAGTAGCGCAGCGGAAGTGTGAATTGTTGGGATACTAGAATTAAGAGTCTGAACTTTTTGTTTATCGAGGATAAACGAATTTCGGCGACGAAGTTCAATTTAAGGGGTGTAGATTGTAATGTCCCGAAAATTTGAAGCATACAATGTTTTAAATTTCTTAAGTATTTTATTAAATTGTTTTAAAGCATTAAATGCATGTTTATTTCATTAATTTGTATTTTAATTCACGGTTTATTTAAAGTTCATGCATAATGGCTTTTAAAATGCATTTCGCGCTCGATCGAGGAACGGAGACCGGAGAATTTTATCAGAAAATTATTTTTATTACATGACTAATTTTTATTAATTAATATAAGATGTTTTAAATATATTTTTCAAGAAATTGGCTTCGTTGGGTATTTTTACCAACCATAACATATTTTTCAGTGGTATGCAAATTTTATCAAAACGAGGGACGTTCGGGTATTATTTTCAAAAACTTGCCAACACGAAATATTTTTCAGGAGTATGTTTAGACTTGATGGGCCTATTTTTGAGCTTGTTGGACTCAAAACTCTTTTAAATCCCTTTTTAATTAAGTTAGGGCCCATTAGCTTAATTTTTGTCTATTTAAATAATACCTAATCACCCACTAAACCTAAATCTAAATCCTATCAGCCGACAGCCCCTCTTCAACCACTCTCTTCTCTCAGTTTCAGCACCCCCATCAGTTGAAGAGCATCGGACATAGCTTGTTCTTGCAATAAAAATCCCCCGGTGCCTTCCCTTCGCGCGGTTCTTCACGTTTTTGAGTATATTAACATCAAGGCATGCCATGTACTTTCATTTATGCGTCATACATGATAAATACTTGCTGATATATGTGTTATTTGCATAGATATTTCGATCCAGCATATAGCATGGTAATGCTTCGGTTTTTGTTCAAATCCTTGCATCTTTTTCAACCAACTCACGTTTGTTTTGAATTGCTGCAAGGGGGCTTCGGGCTACTGTCACGAGGGGTCTGAATCACGTGAATAATTAAGGGAAATAGGCTGGAGTCAAAGTTTTGTGGATTTTAGGAGAGGGCCGATCGATATCTTGAGTCTTCGGTTGGAATTTCTGTGTCACAAAACCCGTCACCCTCTGTTATTTCAAATTATCAGACTTATGCATTAGTTTTCTGGAATTGTTTTCAACATATGATTTATATCACTCTGTGGTATCTTCGATTCGATAGTAAATTCATAATTTTCTGATAAAAAACGAGGGAGATATGATTTTTATCACAAAGCCGCGCAAGCTATGAAATTTATGTGTCACAAAACCTGTCACCCTCTGTTATTTAAAATTCTACGACTTATACATTGGTTTTCTGAAAATGCGTTTAACATACGATTTATATCATTCTGTGTTATCTTCGATTCGATAGTAAATTCGTAATTTTCTGATAAGAAAAGAGGAGTATATGATTTTTATCGTAAAGCCGCGCAAGCTGTAAAATTTATGTGTCACAAAACCCATCACCCTCGGTTATTTTGAATTATGAGACTTATAGGTTGCTTTTCTGGAAATGCGTTCAACATATGATTTGTATCACTCTGTGTTATCTTCGATTCAATAGCAAATTTGTAATTTTTTGATAAGAAATGAGAGTGATATGATTTGTATCTTAAAATCGCTCAAACTGTGAAAATTGTGTACATACGCTGGATATTTCCAGCAACCTTTGGGCTTGTTCCGTGGGTCATAAGTGGTCTGGAATGGGTTGTTTATAGGCTGGTCATCTAGTTTTAAGTCACGATTTAAGTTGGGAAAATTTTGGTTAAGATTTGGTTTGATTCAGACTAAAACCGAAACTCCGGTCCAAGTTTTAAAACGAATAGTTCAAGTTTGTAAGGGGCTCGAGTTTACGTCTACGAAATGCATAAAAATATTTTTTTGGGATATTTTAAGGATTTGGTAGACTTTGGGTCATATTTTAGAGGTCCAGGGGTTAAACGGTCATTTTGGGTTCTTAGAAGCAAAACAGTCATTTTGCATCCGGGGGTGAGATTTTAGTCCTGGCAGCGCCCCGAGCACATTTTATTATGTTTTAAATGTTTATGCATCATGTATATGATTTTGATGTAATTATGGAAAATACGGTGCATGCTTGGTTTTAAGGAAAAAATTTACGTATATGCATGTTTTTATTAAGTTATGTTAATGAGGATGTTTTGAAGGATGAGAGTTGGTTGTGACTGACGATGTATATGTATACGATGACATGAGATATTATGAGATGAGGCCAAGGCTCAGTGGATGGGTAATGCTGTCGCTAATGTCCTCGTCGCCGTGTACCACGGTTTTATAGATGGATCCATTGAATAGAGCTGATACGCTTAGAGCTGATACGATAGAGCTAATACGAAAATCACAACTAATGAATTGAATTCAATTAAAAGAAAATGCATACGTATATATGATGATATGATGAGACATGTTTTGACAGGTAATGATTTTATACGACACGTTTACGTTCATGCTTTTAAGTTCATGAAATGTATGTTGAATACGGTATTTTGCACTGCTGTGTGCTATGTATATGTATTTTCAATTAACGGCAGTTGTGTTGAGTCTTTAGACTCACTAAGCGTGTTTGATGCAGGTGAGCATTCAGACGAGGAGACTACAGATGCCGAACTCTGAGTAGGCAGGGCTGAATGTGCGAGCACAACCCGAGGACCACACTTTTCTGCACATCACGTTTTTATGATCTTCGAGTAGACACGATCAGTTTTACACGTTTTTATGATACGCTATTGATTTTAAGGATTTTTCTTCCTTTGTTTTATTTGTGCATGGTTAAGGACCGAGTTGGCACATTTTTATACGTATGATTCTGGATGAGTTTGGTTAATTTAAACTACACCATTTTTACGGTCAAATAATTACGATTATTTTAAATGTTATTTTGAAAATGTGAGCTTTAAAAAAAATATTTCCGCATTTTTAAAATAGCAGACGTCACATATTATGTCTACGACGTATATGCCTAGACTTACCATTATACATATTATTTAATGCCCTTCCAGTCGTAGATTGGCTATCACAATGTATGCATATAGCCGACACTAGTTTTTCCCATCCTGGAAAATCGTCTAAGAAGTGACGCAGCCATTCAACCTCTTTAGCACACTTGTCAAGAGCTATAAACTCAGATTCCATCGTGAATCTGGCTATTACAGTTTGTTTAGAAAATTTTCACGCAATTGATGCACCTCCTAAAGTGAATACAAATCCACTTGTATATTTTAAATCTTTTATATCAGAGATCCAATTTGCATCACTGTAACCTTCAATAACAGCAGGATATCTGGTGTAGTGCAGCCCATGATCACAAGTGTACCTTAGGTATCTTAGCAATCTGATAATTGTTTTCCAGTGTTCAACTCCTAGATTACTCGTGAATCTACTCAATTTGCTTACTGGATAAGCTATGTCTTGCCTCGTACAACTCATTAAGTACATCAGACTTCCAAAAACTCGAGAGTATTCTAATTGAGACATACTCTCGCCTCGATTCTTTGATAGATGCTAACTGGTATCTATCGAGGTTTTAGCCAATGCAGAGTCATCTTTATTGACTTTCTCAAGTATTTTGTCAACATGATGTGACTGACTTAGAACTAGCCGTTCTGATGTTCTATGAATTTTAATTCCAATGATACATCCGCTAAGCCCAAATCTTTCATGTCAAATCTTGAGTTCAATAACTTTTTGGTGGATTTGATCATCTTATCATTACTACCAATGATAAGTATGTCATCTACGTAAACACATAAAATGACATATCAATTTTCAGTGTTTTTTATGTATACACATTTGTCACATTCATCGAATTTAAATCCACTTTCTATCATGGCTTTATCAAATTTTTCGTGACATTGCTTTGGTGCTTGTTTTAAGCCATATAGAAACTTCACTAGTTTACAAACCTTGTTTTCTTGCCCAGTCGCAAAAAATCCTTTAGGTTGTTCCATGTAAATTTTCTCTTCTAAATCTCCATTTAGAAAAGCTGAATTTACGTCCATTTAGTGTACTTCAAGATTTCGCAATGTGGCAAAGCTCGAGAATTACACGAATAGAGGTTATTCTCGATACAGGAGAATATGTGTCAAAGTAATCAAGCCCTTCACGTTGATGGTAACCTTTGATTATCAATCTAGCTTTATACTTATCTATGGTTCCATCTGATTTCATTTTTCTTTTGAAAACTCATTTACAGCCTAGTGGTTTGCTTCCCGGAGGAAGATTTAATAATTCCCACGTATGATTTTGTAAAATGGATTCCATTTTGGAATTGATATCTTCTTTCCATAAAGGTCCCTCAGATGAACTCATTGCTTCCTTGAAGCTTTGAGAATCACTTTCAATCATGAAAGTGATGAAATTCGGACCAAATAATTTCTCAGTCCTAGCTCTCTTGATACATCTAGGTTCAATATCTTGATCAAGCTCTTGTTCTTTATCAATTGTCTCATATAATCTTTTGGATGAACTTGGTTCTTCCTTAGATTTGCATGGAAACATGTGTTCAAAGAACGAATCATATCTTGATTCCATTATTGTATTCTTGTGAATATTAGATATTTGAGATTTGTGTACAAGAAAATGATAAGTGCTGTTGTTTTGAGTATGTCCAATGAAAATGCAATCAACAGTTTTTAGTCCTATTTTTACTTTCTTCGGAGTGGGTACTGCAACCTTGGCAAGACACGCCCCACACTCGCAAGTGTTGGTAGGAAGGTCTTCTATCTTTCCATAACTCGTATGAACTTTTATCTTGCTTCTTTCGGGGCACCTTATTTAAAAGGTAATTTGCTGTTAGAACAGTTTACCCCCACATATTTTGTGGTAAACCAGAACTTAATAACAACGCATTCATCATTTCTTTCAAAGTGCGATTCTTTCTCTCTGCAATGCCATTTTGTTGAGGAGAATAAGGTGCAGTTCTTTCGTGTTTGATACCGTGTTGAGCACAAAACTTAGCAAATGGTGATTTATATTCACCTCCACGATCACTTCTTAGCACCTTAATTTTCTTGCTAACTTGGTTTTCAACTTCACTCTTATATTGGACAAATTTGTCAATAGCTTCATCCTTATTTTTAAGAAGATACACATAACAAAATTTTGTGCTATCGTCAAAAAAGTAATGAAGTATTTATTTCCACCACGAGTTTGTACACCTTTTAAATCACATATATCACTGTGAATTAGATCAAGCGGTTCACTTTCTTTCAATTGTTCGAAAAGATGATCTCGTTAGTTTTGCCTCAACACAAGTTTCACATTTGTATTGTTTATCAATTTGGAATGCATGAATGCTTTTCATGTTAATTAGTCTACCAATTTTATCATAATTAACGTGTCCAAGTCTACCATGCCACAAACAAGAAAACTCAAACAAGTAAGCAAAAGTATTAACTTTATTCATCACGGGTTTAATAGCCATTACATTGAGTTTGAATAAACAATTGCAAACATAACATTTTCAACAAACATTTCACCTTTCGATAAAACAACCTTATCTGACTCAAAGACAATGCGGAAACCATGCTTGTTAAGAAGCGACCCGGACACCAAGTTCTTGCGGATGTCAGGTACATACAGCACATTATTCAGAGTCAGTTCTTTTCCAGATGTCATCTTTAGAACAACTTTCCCTTGACCCTTGATTTCAGAAGTAGCGGAATTTCCCATGAATAGCTTTTTCACATTCTCAGATTCCTCAAGAGTAGCAAACATCCCCTTGTCCGAGCAAACATGGCGAGTGGCACCAGTGTCAATCCACCACTCCATTGGGTTCAAACCTACCAGATTAACTTCTGATATTACAGCACAGAGAGTCATGTTCGAAACCTCCTGAGAAATGTTCTCTACCACATTCGCCTCTCAGTTTCTCTTCGACTTCTTACATTCAGAGGCCTTATGACCCATACCATCATAGTTGTAGCACTTTCCAGAGAACTTTTTCTTCGAAATACCTCCCTTGGGTCCCATGTTGAACTTTTTGTTGGAGGTGGAAAAGGTTCTCTTTTTCGAGCTTTGACCATGCTCGATAACATTTGCCTTAGCAGCAACAGAAGAAAACAATCGTCTTTCCGAACTCTTGTTGTCTTCCTCGATGCGAAGCCGAACAATGAGCTCTTCAACATTCATTTCCTTACGCTTGTGGCTTCAAATAATTTTTGAAATCCTTCCAAGCTAGTGGTAGCTTCTCAACGATAGCAGCCACTTGGAATGATTCGCTCAAAGTCATCCCCTCACCGTGAATCTCGTGAAAAATCACTTGGAGTTCTTGAACTTGGCTGATAACCGGTTTTGAATCCACCATTTTAAAGTCCAGAAAGCGGCCAACAAGAAACCTCTTGGCCCCAACATCCTCGGTTTTGTATTTTCTATCAAGGGATTCCCATAGCTCTTTAGCCGTTTTCTTTTCGCAAAACACGTTGTAGAGCGAATCAGCCAATCCTTTCAGTACATAGTTTCGTCATAAGAAATCAGAATGATTCCATGCCTCCACCTCACTAACAGATTCAACATCTCCCTCACCCTATTTGAGTTTAGGAGCATCCTCAGACAAGAATCTGGTCAGGTTCAGCATCGTCAAGTAGAACAGCATCTTCTGCTGCCACCTTTTGAAGTCCACACCAGTGAACTTTTCAGGTTTTTCACTTGCGACTGGTTGGGACAGCAACCGCAGCAGCACGTGGGGTAACATGAGGGACAACATGACTTGCACGCTGGTTTCAGTAGTCATATATGAAACAAATCACATAATGAGTAATATGTTTTAAGATTGTTACAAAAAAAATTCTAATAACAGTGGCGTAGAAATAAATTCGTAAAGATAAAGCAGCAACCGAAACAAGTGTGCTGTTTATAGTATGATTATCAGTGCAAAGGAAAGCAAAACCAAACCGAGGCCTGTAGCGTATACAATTTCCTTAAAACAGATTCGCCCCCTCTGGTATGTGCTTTGAGGTTCCAGCTGACGTCTGTTTCCCAGGATACAACGAGCACACCAGCAGTGATGTCGCACAAATCACTATGCTAGCGAACCGAACAGTACCTGAACTTTATCAACGGACGAAGTAGGAGCAGAGGTGCAGGAGAAAATGGATTTCGGTGGTCTTCTAGGCTTGGCACATCCCCTATTTATAGATGTCAATTACCAGCCATACGAAAGGCCAAAGGTTGCCATAAAGATGGCAGTCGAATCACCAAAGGTTGGGGCAAACGAAACACCAAAAGCCGGGGCAGACGAAAGGTCTCAAGGGCATGTGTAAGGTCTCAACCGGAAATAAACAAAACAAAACAAAAGATAACATAGACTGGCTAGACGATTTTTGCCTTGATCGGTCCAACATTCGACGTACACAGGTTGCGCTCATACGCTTGCGCACAAGTAAAATCTTTTTCAGTTCAAATTGGACCCATAATTTGCACCTCCCTGCGTTGGCGTGCGCAAGAAATAGCCTCTTGACCAATCATTGTTACACTTCCATGAAATATAACATAATATAAATTTATCTATCACATTTTTTTCGGAGACAAAACTCAACTTTCCAAGTTTTCATTTACTCTTTTGAAAAGTCCATAAAACTCACGTCCCAATAACTTTAATCGAACTGGATAATCAAAGGGTCCAAACGTAAATAACCTCGTAAATTAAGAACATCAGAGCTAGTTCATGATTGAAGCTGCAAAAATGGAAGAACGAACTGGAGATGATTCCGCGTCTCTAATCTCCCAGCAAACAGGTGAAGCTCAAGGTTCTCTGTAATTTTCTCTCCATCTCGATTCTTTGTGTCATTTGATTGTTCTTAGATTCGAAATATGCGTCAAATTTGCTGAAATTTGTGGATTTTGATGTTGTGTTAGGGATTTACTTATTTTAATTATCCTGAGATTCAACAGTTTCCGACGATGATGAGATAGACTACTCCTCGAAGCCTGAATTTTACGGCCCAGAACTTGACGAGCAATGATGAGATTTGGGCTCGGAAACAAAGAAGAGGTCATACTTCTGATGCTGTTCTCAGTTGCCCAGCTTGCTTTACTACCTTGTGTTTAGATTCTCAAAGGTATGTTAATTTTCCTCCACGAATTCAAAAAATAAAGTTTTTCTTTTCTATATTTGGATTCCACATTTCTCAGAAATCCAAGTTGGGAAGTAGAGAAGGATTCCTGGTGTCTTCTTTGGTTTCTTGTTTGATTTTCTTGTTTTATATGCAAACTTTGTGTAACTGTTTCTTTTATATTTGATGGTCTGGTAGATGATTCAACTGTGTATTAATGTATTATGGTGGATGTGAAGATACTCGAGTAGGGGAGGAGAAGGGAAATGATTTGTGAATTTTTGGGCTGGAACATTCACTTTTATGAAACTATGTATAAAAATCTTAATTTTTTTCTATTTAGAGGCTGACCCTATGGTTTTTCCTAAACTATCATTTTTTAAGCACATGGATGATCACAATCCAGATACTTTGGCACAATAGTTTTGAGAACAATTTGAGTAAATCACTATGTTAGGTGTTGAAGAGATTTAGATGTTAGATTTTAACTTGCGCTACCTTGTTCCGGTTGGTGGCAATAAAATTAGGCGACGCATTTTACTAATGGTAACATAGTGCAAGACAGGATCTCTATGAGTTGTGTGATATTTTTATCTTCTTTAGTTACACAGCAGGTCAACCATTTTTGGATTTGGCAAAATCACAGGTTATCGGCTAGGTGGTTACATGATACTTGACTTGTATGTTCATAAAGAAGATATTCCTGATAGTGAACAGAATTGCAGCTTGACTATTTTGTTGTGGTTCTCTTGACTATGTTCCTTGCGGTGAAAACTCTGAGCCGTAGTTCTACAATGATTGCCGCATTGTTAGGGATGTCTATGATATTGGTGTTCGACAATCAGATTTAAGTTTAACTGGGTAGTCAAAATGAACCAAGCTCAATTATGCCATGTAAGTGTTTTAGAATGATTAATTGATTAATGATTTTACGGAATGAATGACCCTCAGCATGAGCACATCACCTAATATTGGCGTAGGGAACACAAGTCAAGTCGAAGTTGAGCTCGATTTAAATTTTGTAGGTTCAATCGATTGAGTATTCAATTTCAAACTCGAGCTCGAGTATATGTAGCATAATGGAGCTTGAGCTCGAAAAATTTTAGGTTATTTTAATTTAGAGTTGTATCGACAAAAATACCCCTAAATTATATATATCTTCTAATATGTGTTTGTGTGTGTGTGTGTGTGTGTGTGTTCTTGTAGCTCGTAAGAAACAATAAAAACTTGAACTTGAGCTGTTTTAACCGAGCCGGTCATGGTAGTTTGACTCATTTGCACCCCCATATTGGCGTCAGTTACTTTTTAGGAATATATTACAAATATATCAAGGTTCTTCCTTCTGGTATACTTTTCTTCGTTTGTGTTATCTGCTTTTTCTGAAAAATATTATCTCTGCCAAATTTTCGTTCCTTCTAAGTTTATTATTACCCTAATATGTAATTCCGAAGGTTATTACAAGCAACTGGTGACCTTTTTCTGATTGCAAACTTTGTAGGCACGAAAAAATCGTCACCCGGTACCGAGCAATATTTGTAGTAAATTGCAAGATCATAGAAGAAGCAGCGCAACCAGGAAGCAAGCGTAAAAGGGACAGAAGAGGATCTGAGACGGAAGCAGCTGCTGAAACGTTTAAAAATGTGTGTTGCTCAGTTTGTTTCACAAAAGTGGGAGTGATTGATGAAAATGAAATTTATCATTTCTTCAACGTCCTTCCAAGTGAGGCATGACTTCTTATCTACTCGGCATAATTTTCCTCTTTGCCTTTCTAAATCTTTAGTCGGTATTGTGACTTAGCATGTTTCAAATTTGAGTTACATTTTATGTGTATTAAGAGTCTGTTTGGTTTGAGAAATTAATGGACAAAAAACACTTTTTAAATATAGTGTTTGGTTATTAAAATTGTTTTTTTAAAAAACACTTTAAAAAATATTTTTTTAGAAACTAGAATTTTTTATTTTTTGAATTTTGCTTCTACTTCTTTTTAAAAATAAAAATACAAATATTTTGGGCAAACTATTAATAACTCACATTCTCAAATATAACTTTTTTTATTTAACTCTATATTCTTTCAAATGTTTGTTTCAGATACTTAATCATTTAATTTTTCCAAAAATATCATCAATTTTTATAATTATGGTAGCTGACATTGTCATACCTATTGAGCATGTTTTTAAAAGCATATAAGCCAAAGACATGTAACTACATAAGGTTTCCAGTCTATGTACCATATTTCATATGATTGATTTTTTTAGTTTTTTATCATGCTTTCGTATAATAAATTGAATATTTTACCTCTTTGACCGGAGCGTCGTCGGGTTGTATCAACCAGGTTATCTAGACTGCTCTTCAAAGTCCAGCCACACAGTCACAACAGATGATTCCTAACGTAGATTTCTTCAACCACATCTAGCATAGCTCTGTTTCGTTTCCTACATCAGGGTGTATAGTAAAGTGATTCGATTTGAAAATAATACATTATATGAGCAGTAAGCATTGGTCTTTGTATTCAAACATACAATTTATTAATGCATGGTAATCTCCTGTAAGGGACGAGGAAGTTGTTTAGCTACCTATAATAGCCGTAATTACAACACACATGCAATAAAGAAAACTATTACAAGTTTAAAAGTTGGATGGTGTCTTCATCTTCCTATTGTCTTGGTATATATAGAAGTCTTGATGGATTTGAAATCCGAACTTCAAATCTTGTGAGTTACTCTTCCAGTTGTAGCCAATACCATTTTATGAGTGGAGGTCCTTTCAACCACTAGTTAGTGGTTTGTCTTTATGGTGGTTTAGTGGTTCATCTTCCACTAGTTAGCGAAATCGTCTTTTAGTGGTGGTTAATCCTCTTCTAATGGGGTTGTTGGGTTACATGTCTGTTTTATCTTTGTCGGGGAATCTTATGTTTTTGTATGGTCTCCGAGAAAATCGTGACTTGTGTGGTCCTTGACCACTTGGACTTGTTTCTGCAATATGCTTTCGGTCAGATCTTGGCCGAAAACTTTTCCCGAATTCTGTAATTTTTTTCCTTTTCAAATAAATATTCAGCAAAACTTGTTATTTTTTCTGTCATAGTGTTTAACAAGAAAGTTTCATTTACATAATTTTGATAAAATTTAAATAGAAACTTGACTTTGTCAATCTCTGTAAGCCAGACCCATAGACCTCATGTTCTTCTGGTAAAGATGTCATCTTCAGTTTAATGAAGCAACAATGTATGTTTTTTCTGTTGGAGGATCTTTAATAACTTTTTGAATATTTGTATCTGATGTTCTTAGCTTGATAAAATGAAAGGTTTCGTGTGAGACTTTTCCGGTTGATTCTGGTGTTGCACTAAAAAAATACAGTTCCAGAATATCTACTCTGGACAAATAATCATTGTTTTTCCATGTCTCGTGAACTGCTTCTTGAATCCACTTAGGTAATCCTGAAATTTCTGAGAAACTGAGTGATATAGTATAAATTAAGGCAAGATCCCCGAATTCATATCATGCATTGACCTCCTTTGGATATGAACTATGTTTCATCCATACTCTGTAATATTTCCCTGCTACATCAACCCAGATTGTGACTGAGTTAATGTTTATTCTTGTTTTGAATTTCTCCAAGTTCTGTTGATATACCTTGAATGAAGAAACCAGAGATTCATTAGTATAAGCCTTAAATATTCAGGGTATAACCAAATCATGATTGTGCCCGAGGACCAAGAGAAAACCACTTTCACTTGTCCTTATGGTACTTTTGTTTTTAGACGGATGCCCTTTGGTTTGTGTAATTCCCCTGCCACTTTTCAGCGATGCATGACCGCTATATTTCATGACATGATAGAAACTTTCCTTGAGATATTTATGGATGACTTCTCGATATTTAGCTCTTCTTTTGATGACTGTTTGCAGAATTTGAAGGTGGTGTTGGTGAGATGCGAGGAGACAAACTTGGTGTTGAATTGAGAATAGTGCCATTTTATGGTACTAGAAGGCATAGTATTGGGGCACAAAATATCAGATCATGGAATAGAGGTGGATAAGGCAAAAGTCGAAGTTATCAAGAACTTACCACCTCCGACATCCATAACGGGAGTTAGAAGTTTTCTAGGTCACGCTGATTTTTATCGGCGTTTTATTAAAGATTTCTCAAAAATTGGCAGACCTCTCTCTTCTTTACTTATGAAAGATGTGCCGTTTGATTTTAACTCTTACTGTCTGCACGCATACAAGGATTTAAAGAAGCGCTTGGTGACGGCTACTGTTTTGGTGGCACCGGATTGGGATCTACCCTTCGAGGTCATGTGCGATGCCAGCGATACTGCGGTTGGTGCTGTTCTTGGCCAGCGGCAAAACAAGGTATTTCATACGATATACTACGCAAGTAAAACCTTAGATGAAGCTCAATTGAATTATGCAACCACTGAAAAAAATTACTTGCAGTAGTATTCGTGCTTGATAAATTTCATTCATATCTTGTTTTGTCCAAAGTCATTGTTTACACAGACCACTCTGCACTGAAATATTTACTAGCTAAGAAAGATGCAAAGCCACGCCTACTTAGGTGGATTTTATTGTTACAAGAATTTGATCTACAAATAAATTATAAGAAGGGTGTTGAGAATATGGTAGCGGATCATTTATCTAGATTGGAGCTGATTAGTACTGACTTTGTAGATCATGCTATTAACGATTGATTTCCTGATGAGCAGTTATTTGAGATGAAACACTGTCCTTGGTATGCAAATTTTGCTAACTTTCTTGTCACAGGCACACCACCACCAAATCTACCTTTTCACCAACGAAAGAAACATTTTTTTGGGAGGAACCATTTTTGTTTAAGATTTGTGCAGATTCCATGATAAGAAGATGTCTTGCAGAGAAAGAGTTTGGTCAAATTCTCAACCATTGCCATGACCGTGAGGTAGGTGGTCATTTTGGACCAACAAGGACGACATCTAAGGTACTTGAATGTGGCTTTTATTGGCCAACCCTCTTGGTCGGTGGCAACCATTCATCATCATCCTGAAAAACGACCCTAGCGTTTTTCATTCGGATCGTGAATACTCAGCTGGATCTGTGAATAAATAATTTTCCCCACATTGATTGGCATATGAGTTATCAGTGCATAAAGCAACACTCCCCTATCCCTCTGTACGTCGCTAGTGTGCCCGAATGGCATCAATCGTGTGGCAAAAAATGCATACCACATCGCAGCCAGGACTAACAAATATTTCTTGGCGAAACAAGTGTACGAACCAGGTGTCTTCCACGGAGACCCCGGATAGCAAATTCTGCGCATCATCAAGTCTAAGTCGGGGTCTGCAGCCCATGTCATATACACCGAATCAACCACAACCGGTGTCTCAAGTACCCTATTAATCTCTATCGAACTAAAATCCACCAACTTCCCTCTCACAATTGCTTTATTATCGCTCATCTCAGCCGCATTGGCGTAAAACTCTCGCACTACTGGCGCCACCGCAGCTTGCGGTTGGGTACAAAATTTTCCCCATCCCCTATTTTCAATTTGATTTATAATAAAAATGTTTTGCACAAGCTGGAAACCACGCTCTCGAATCGGAGCTCGATGTATTTTTGCATGTTCATAGCGTTCCTTAGCAGGATTATTCACAAACAACTGGGAATTACGAGATGATGACGAAGAAGCATCGTGACTCACCCGAGCTTTCTTAGGCGGCATCGTTGATGATTTTTGAAGAACAAGAAGCCCGGAGCGGAAGGTGGGTTATCGGAAGAATGCCTCGTCGGAAATTCTTCAGTGGTGGCCGGAAAAATCACTTCTTGATGCTTGGTGAAGGTTGTGACACAAGATTTTACCTGAAATTGCTACAAAACAAGTGAATTGAGCGAGAATTAGAGAGGAGGCGGCGGAATTGCGAAGGAAAGAGGGTAGGGTTCGAATGGGGAAGAGAAAAGAAAAATGGAGCTTTAAAAACTTCCGCGACCCGCCCGGGCGGACATAAGTTTCCGCCCAGGCGGATGTGTTACGGCTTTTAAAAAAATTTTCAAACCAAAGTGAAAGGGCGCGCTCGGGCGGATATAATTGTTCTCGCCCAGGCAGAAGATGCACGGCTTAATATAAATATTCTTCACCCAAATGCGCCCGGGTGGACAAAAATGTGCGCCCGGGCAGACAAAAATGTGCGCCCGGGCGGACCACATGCGCTGGCCAAATTTTTTTAAATTTTTTTTTTCTTCAAATAAGTATAATAAATAAATAACGAAAATAGTGAAATCGAATGAAGTAGGGAAAGAAGGTAGTTCTCAATTTATAGTCGAGAGCTGGACTGTCGGTCAGTTTCAGTTCGGATTGTCTTGGAACCAGGTGATTCCAAGTTGCGGCTCCATTAAGCCACCCATGCAGTTCTTCAGCCGCTGGACGTTGACCGTAAATATCACATCCTTTCCATCTTGCAGTTCTACGGCTCCCGATGGGTATACTTTAGAAACATGAATGGACCAGACCATCGTGACTTCAGTTTTCTAGGAAACAATCGCAATCGGGAGTTGTAGAGTAGGACATTCTTGCCCTCCTTGAATTCTCGTTCGATGATTCGCCTGTCATGAGCCCTCTTTGTCTTCTCCTTGTACGATAATGCGAGATCATAGGCCAGATTTCGGAATTCTTCCAACTGATCCAATTGAAGTAGACGTCGTTCACCTGCATCATTAAAGTTAAGTTTTAGTGCCTTTGTTGCCCAGTATGCCCGATGCTCTAACTCTACAGGTAAATGACATGATTTACCAAACAGTAGCCTATATGGTGTAGTGCCTATAGGTGTTTTAAAAGCAGTCCTATATGCCCAATGAGCATCATCTAATTTCACATACCAGTCTTTCCTACTAACACCTACCACTTTTTTCAAGATCCACTTGATCTCTCGGTTAGACACTTCCACTTGACCACTCGTCTGGGGTGATAGGGGATAGAGATCTTATGTGTGACACCATATTTGCTCAAAATTTTTCAAATAGTTTGTTGCAAAAATGGGTGCCACCATCACTAATGATTGCTCGTGGTGTTCCAAATCTGTTAAAAATATTTTTCTTTACAAATTTTAGGATCACTTGAGCATCATTAGTGGCATATGCTTCTGCCTCTACCCACTTAGAGACATAATCAACCGCAACCAAAATATATTTTTTCGTGAACGAACTGGGAAACGGTCCCATGAAGTCTATCCCCCACACATCAAAAACCTCAAACTCAATGATATTATTTAATGACATTTCATGACGGTTAGAGATGTTACCTGTCCGCTGGCATTTATCACAGGCTAGCACATAAGAACGAGCATCTTTAAAGAGAGTTGGCCAATAAAATCCACATTCAAGTACCTTAGATGCCATCCTTGTTGGTCCAAAATGACCACCTACCTCACGGTCATGGCAATGGTTGAGAATTTTACCAAACTCTTGCTCTGCAACACATCTTCTTATCATGGAATCTGCACAAATCTTAAACAAAAATGATTCCTCCCAAAAATAATGTTTCACGTCAGAAAAGAATTTTTTTCGTTGGTGAAAAGATAGATTTGGTGGTGGTGTGCCTGTGACAAGAAAGTTAGCAAAATTTGCATACCAAGGACAGTGTTTCACCTCAAATAGCTGCTTATCAGGAAACCAATCGTCAATAGCATGATGTACACAGTCAGTACTAATCAGCTCCAATCTAGACAAATGATCCGCTACCACATTCTCAACACCCTTCTTATCATTTATTTGTAGATCAAATTCTTGTAACAATAAAATCCACCTAAGTAGGCGTGACTTTGCATCTTTCTAGCTAGTAAATATTTCAGTGCAGAGTGGTCTGTGTAAACAATGACTTTGGACAAAACAAGATATGAATGAAATTTATCAAGCGCCAATACTACTGCAAGTAATTCCTTTTCAGTGGTTGCATAATTCAATTGAGCTTCATCTAAGGTTTTACTTGCGTAGTATATCGTATGAAATACCTTGTTTGCCGCTGGCCAAGAACAGCACCAACCGCAGTATCGCAGGCATCGCACATGACCTCGAAGGGTAGATCCCAATCCGGTGCCACCAAAACAGGAGCCATTACACCTTTAAATCCTTGTATGCCTGCAGACAGTAAGAGTTAAAATCAAACGACATATCTTTCATTAGTAAAGAAGATAGAGGTTTGGCAATTTTTGAAAAATCTTTAATAAAATGCCGATAAAAACCGGCGTGGCCTAGAAACTTCTAACTTCCTTTATGGATGTCGGAGGTGGTAAGTTCTTGATAACTTCGACTTTTCCCTTATCCACCTCTATTCCATGCTCTGATATTATGTGCCCCAATACTATGCCTTCTAGTACCATAAAATGGCAGTATTCTCAATTCAACACCAAGTTTGTCTCCTCGCATCTCACCAACACCACCTTCAAATTCTGCAAACTATCATCAAAAGAAGAGCCAAATATCGAGAAGTCATCCATAAATATCTCAAGAAAATTTTCTATCATGTCATGAAATATAGCGGTCATGCATCACTGAAAAGTGGCAGGGGCATTACACAAACCAAAGGTCATCCGTCTAAAAGCAAAAGTGCCATAAGGACAAGTGAAAGTGGTTTTCTCTTGGTCCTCGGGCGCAATCATGATTTGATTATACCTTGAATACCCATCCAAAAAACAATAAAACTCATGACCCGCTAACCTCTCAAGCATTTGATCAATGAAAGGCGGTGGAAAGTGATCTTTACGGGTAGCATCATTTAATTTCCTATAATCAATGCACACACGCCATCCCGTAACTGTCATAGTGGGTATTAATTCATTTTTTTCATTTGTGATAACAGTAATCCCAACCTTTTTCGGCTCACATTGAACAGGACTTACCCATGCACTATCAGATATAGGATAGATAATACCTGCATCAAGGAGTTTGATAGTTTCTGCTTTTACTACCTCTTGCATCTTTGGATTCAATCTTCTTTGAGGTTGCACAAGGGGTGAATACTTTTCTTCCATCAATATCTTGTGCATACAGACTGATGGATTGATCTCTTTGATATCCGTCACTTTCCATGCAAATGCACTCTTGTGCGCTTTCAAGAGTTTTTAGCAGTTTGTCCTTCATCACATCTGTCAAATAAGAAGAAATAATTACAGGAAGTTTATTATTCTCACCTAGATAGACGTATTTCAGATGTGGAGGTAATGGCTTGAGCTCCAGAGTTGGTGGCTCCTCTAGGCTTGACTTCTGAGGGATCAAGTCTCTTCGATCCCCCAAGTCCTCTAATCTCATCCTTATTGGCCTCTTTCATTGCTGGTTGGCATTGAGGTATGCCACTATTTCGGCTTTCTCTGCATCCAATTCGTCTTCTCTTAATTCAGTAGTGATAGTGGCTTTCAAAGGGTCCCTAAGAGCATCATGCACATAGTTAGACACAAGAGAATCAAAAGCATCAATTATAAAACAACTATCAGAATGCAGTTTGTGCTTAAGTGCATTAAAAACGTCAAAATTAATCTCCTCTTCTCCCACTTTCAATCTCAACTTCCCTTCCTGCACATCAATTAGAGTCTTGCCAGTTGCAAGAAATGATCTCCCCAAAATCAAAGGCATCTCCGTATCATCCTCCATGTCGAGCACCACGAAGTTTGCTGGAAAAATGAATTTGTCCACTTTTACTAGCACATCCTCAATAACTCCTCGTGGATACTTGACAGATTTGTCTGCTAGCTGTAAAGACATCCCCGTTGGCTTAGGTTCTCCCAATCCAAGTTTTCTAAACACAGACAAAGACATAAGATTAATACTCGCACCCAGATCACACAAAGCTTTATGAAAAATATCACCAATCATGCAAGGAATAGAAAAACTCCCTGGGTCTTTAAGTTTCGGTGGGATTTTGTTTTGCACCAAAGCAGAGTAATTTTCAGTTAGATTTACCGTCATTGTGACCCTCCAATTTTCTCTTGTTTGCTAAAATATCCTTCAAAAATTTAGCATAACTAGGCATTTGCATCAAAGCATCGGCAAAAGGAATATTGATATGCAATTTTTAAATACCTCAAGAAACTTACCAAATTGCGCATCAAGTTTTGCTTTTTTCAATGCTGCAGGGAAAGGAGGAGGTATAACAAATTTTGATTGTGTAGTGGGTGCTAGTGTAGTGTTCGAAGACTTACCTTTGGATGTCTCGGTCTGTTCATCCGGTATTTGACTTTTTTTCCTTTTCTCTAGACTCTAAAATTTTCCCACTCTTCAACTCGATGGCCTTCACTTGCTCTTTAGGATTGGTCTCTGTGTTACTTGGCAAGGTGCCCGGCTCTCTACTTGCTATCATCTTTGCTAACTGTCCAATCTGATTTTCTAGCCCCTTTATCGATGCATCTTGGTTTTGGAGTCTAGTTTCAGTGGACGAGATAAACTTATACATCATTTGCTCCAAATTAGACTTTTCTTCTCTAGGAGGGTCAGATCTGTACATCGGTTGTTTCCCATATGGTTGTTTTGGCCACCCCATAAGAAGTTGGGATGTTGCCTCCATCCAGGATTGTATGTGTTCGAATACGGATCATTCCTTGGACGGTTTTGGACCCCCACTTGATTCACGGGTGCCCATTCTTGCACATAAAAGGGATTGCTATCTTGACAGTCTTTCGCAAAGTGTTCACCTGCACACTTTTCACAGAATATCTCTTGAAGACTCATAGCCGTGCCAACCATATTCAAGCCGTCCAATTTCCTGTTCAAGACATCAAGTTGTGCAGTAATAACGGAAAGGTCAGTTACCTGGTGAACTCCTGCACTTCTTCGCTGGTTGTTCCTTTCAGATTGAGGATGATAGCTGCTAGCGGCCATCTCCTCCAATAACTCATATCCTTCCTCAGTAGGTTTCCACAAGCAGCGGCATCTATCATAGTACGATTAGGAGTGAGTAAGCCATAGTAAAAGTTTGAACGACTAACCCAAGTGGTAGTTCGTAATGAGGACATCATCGCAATAGTATTTGAAACTCTCCCATGCCTCATATAAAGACTCATGCTCGAATTGAGCAAATGTGGTTATGTCTGCCCGCAGCTTCATGGTCTTAGATGGAGGAAAGTATTTAATGAGAAACGCTTTCGCCATGTCCTACCATGTGGTGATCGAACATATAGGCAAACAATTTAACCATGCTTTAGCTTTGTCACGTAAAGAGAAAGGAAATAAACGCAACCTAACAGGGTCATCAGAAACTCCATTAAATTTAAAAGTATCGCAAATTTCAAGGAAATCTGCGATGTGCGTGTTTGGGTCTTCTACTGCAGATCCTCCAAATTGGACTGCATTCTGAATAATCTGAATTATGGATGGCTTGATTTCGAAGTGGTTTGCCCGCACAATAGGCCTCACAATGCTGGGGCGTGCACCATCCAAAGAAGGCTGGGCATACTCTAGCATCGGTATGCGGCGTGGCATCTCAACATGTCTGTCTTCATGGTGTTCCTCCTCATGCTCGTGCTCGTGCCTCTCCATCAGTTCCTTCAGTCTCTGTTGATGTCTTCTTCTGCGGAAAGTTCTTTCAATTTCAGGGTCAAACTGCTCAAGCTCCACGTCAAGTGGCTTTGGCATGCACTGGAAAAGTTATTCAAAATAGAACTTGGAGTGTTAGCTCAAGAAAAATAAAACAATGCTAAAGAAAACAACTAAAAATAAAATTGTGAATTAACAGTCCTCGGCAATGGCGTCAAAAACTTGATCGAGCAAAACTTGCACTGTGGAATCCTTAGTAAAAATATGATTTTGTATGATCAAAAATTAATCGCAAGTGCACGATGTCAAGTAATAGTATAATGTACGCGAGTACGAGTATCGTTCCACTGAAGACTGTATTTTGCAATTATTATTTTCAATTATCAAATCTTTAGCAAAGAAATTTGAGTGGTTGTTTATGACTACTAAAATTAAATAAAAACTCAATGAACAAGTCTAGAATTAAATGCTGAAATATAAACTCTAAACCACTTAAATAGATTTCGATGAGAAATGGATTTGTTGGGAATTTCAAATCACCTACCTCTCGTTAATTAATTAATTCGTTCGATAGTGATGTATGCTTCCGACAGGATTTACTATTCAATTGAACACGCCCACTCGAGTTATGCCAAACTAATTCTACTCAGTGAAGTAATTAAATGTATTTAATTATTTATCAAGAGTGAATCGCATATCGATCTATGAAATCCCCTAGTTTTCGCCCGACCGGACTATGACTATCGGCGCGTATCCAATTTCATATGTCTATGTAAATTGTTGATTCACGGACTATTCTACTCGTTTTTATCACAAGCTATTCTTCCGAACTCACTCGCAATATAATATTATTATTAAAGTTAGCTATACTTTAATAATTATAATGAAAACAGTAGCATAATCAAGAATAAACCAACAATTGAAATACGAATTAACTAAATCAGTTTCGGGGTAGGATCCCCTTAAATCCCAACAAATATTTTAGTTTAGCTACTCGAATTCATAGTGAAAATAAACAACAAAATGTTTAAACGATAAATACTAAATAAGAAATACTAGACGAGACGAGATCTGCGAAGAACTGTGCCTGGAAATCTTCGAATCTTCAACTCCAAGCAATTGCTCCAAGCTTTTCTCCTTCTCTAGACTCCTTGGCTGCTGAATTATCTGTCAATATTCGTCCCCCAATGCCTTCCATATCATCCATATCCAGAAATAAGGGAAGAAATCGGTCAAGAAATATTTTCAAAATTACAAACGCGCCCGGACGCACATGATTTTCCATCCGGGCGGATGGCTTTCGCAAATCTTGTTTTATTTTTTTCATTCGACGCGCCCGGGCGGACATAAGTTTCTCCCCGGGCGGATGACTCTCGCAAAAAATCTTTTTCTCACACCTTGCAGGTGCCCGGGCGGATGACTCTCGCAACAAATCTTTTTCTCACACATTGCAGGTGCCCGGGCGGAGGTCTCTCGCACATCGATGCATTTTCTTCAGTTTATTCACAAATCTCCTGTATTTTCACCCACGAGACACATGAGCAACAATAAAACATAATATATGCTAAAATATCACAAAATGCATGCAATCTAAACGATATGTGCAACACAATGAGCTAGCACATAATATGAAAAACACGTAAAATCCACCTATATCATATACCCCTAAAATTTAATAAAATAGTGGATATCCGAGTAGGGAATGTAAGTTCACCAAATGCTCGCATTTTCATTCAAGATGCAATTGGATGACATGTTCATTTCATTAAAATATTTTCTTTATTTAGAAACAAACAAACAAATTCGCAACTAAGCATGAAACATTTTGAAGTGCTTACTTTTACTTGCGAAGTACCTAATTTCAATTTTAGAGTACTTGATTTGGTAAATGAGATACTCATAAAAGTTAATAAAATACTGGATATTCTAGTAGGAAGTGTAAGTTCACCAAATACTTGCATTTTCATCCAAGATGCATTTGGATGATATGTTCATTTAATTATTATTATTTAAAAAAAAAACAATTTCGCAACTAAGTATTGAACTTTTTGAAGTGCTTACCTTTACTTTCGAAATACCTAATTTCAATTTTAAAATAATTGATTTGGTAAATGAGATATTCATAAAAGTTAATAAAATACTTGATATTCTAGTAGGCAATGTAAGTTCACCAAATACTCGCATCTCATTCCAAGGTGCATTTGGATGACATTTTCATTTCATTTAATTATTATTTATTAAAAAAAACAAATTTGCAACTAAGCATTGAACTTTTTGAAGTACTTAATTTCATTTGCGAAATATCTAATTTCGATTTTAAAATACTTGATTTGATAAATGAGATACTCATAAAAGTTAATAAAATACTGGATATTCGAATATGCAATGTAAGTTCACCTAGTGCTCGCATTTTCATCCAAGATGCATTTGGATGACATGTTCATTTCATTTAATTATTTTTTATTTTTATGCAAAACAAATTCGCAACTAAGCTTTTTCAAGTACTTAGTTTTACTTGCGAAATACCAAATTTGAATTTTAAAATACTTGATTTGGTAAATGAGATACTCAGAATGAGTATTAAAATACTGGATATTCGAATATGCAATGCAAGTTCACCAAGTCTCGCATTTTAATCCAAGATGCATTTGGATGACATGTTCATTTTATTTAATTATTTTGTTAAAAAAAAAACAAATTCGCAACTAAGCATTGAACTTTTTCAAATACTTGGTTTTACTTGGAAAGTACCTAATTTCAGTTTTAAGTAAATAAGATACTCAGAATGAGTTTAAAATACTAGATATTTGAATATGCTACGTAAGTTCACCATATGTTGGTCTTTCCTTTGAATATGCATTTGGATGACATATTCTTTTCATGCGATATTTTTTTTGTAAAAAAAATATCAAATTCTCAACTAAACATGAAACTTTTAAAGTACTTAGTTTTACTTGATAATTTCAGTTTCAAAATACTTGATTTCATAAATGAAATACTAAGAATGGGTAATAAAATATTGGATATCCGAATATGCATTATCATGAAATTTCAATGTAATTGAAATTTTAACAAATACATTGTTCATCACTCCTCTTGAAATAAAAATAACAATTTATTTCACTATATAAAGAAAGAACTTACTTTTATTTCGTGACAAGTATGCTACAATATTTTTGTTAACAGTAAGTGTTTATTTTGATCTACAAACAAATTACTCTTACTCCGTGATCATTAATGAACCGTGATCATTCTTTAAATGACATGAATAAGTATCCTAATGAATCTTAGTTGGAAAAACCAACCATGACTGAATTTACGTTGTATATTCGAATATCCAGTATTCTATTATATATTATGAGTATCTCATTTACCAAATCAAGTATTTTAAAATTAAAATTAGTTATTTCGCAAATAAAATTAAGTACTTCAAAATGTTCCATGCTTAGTGATCGAACAAAACTTGCACTGTAAAATCCTTCGTAAAAATTAATAATATTTAAGCTCGAAATAATCGCAAGTGCATGATGACAAATAATGATATAGTGTACAAGAGTACGAGTATCGTTCTTTTATGGACTGTATTTTTTAATTATTATTCTCAGTTATTCAATCTTTAACAGCGATACTTCAGATGATTGTTTACTACTATGATTATTAAATAAAAATTCAATGAAATGGTTCAAGGATTAATCGATGAAATAAATAAGCTAGAAGGATTGATTAAAGTTCAATGAGAAATGAATTTGTTGAGAATCTCGGTTCACCTACCCCTCGCTAATCTACTTAATTCGTTCGACAATGATCTATGCTTTCGACGGGATTTTCTATCCAATTGAACACGCCTTTTCGAGCTATGTCAAACTAATTCAACTCCGTGAAGTAATTAAATCACTTTAATTATTTATCAAGGGTGAATTGCATGTCGTTCTATGAAATCCCCTAGCTTTCGATCTACTGGACTATGACTATCGACATGTATCCGACTTCATATTTATATGTAAATTGTAAATCCACGGATTACGCTACTCGTTCCTATCACGGGCTTTTCTATCGAACCCACTCGCAATATGAAATCATTATTAAAGTTAAATACGCTTCAACAACGCAATGAAAATGATAGCACAATCAAGAATAAATCAGAAGTGGATAGATGAATTAACTAAACTCGGTTTTGAGGTAGGATTCCGTTGAATCCCAACAAATAATGTAAATTAGCTACTAGAATTCATGATCAAACTAAACAAAACAATATTTAAATAAGAAGAAATAAACTAGAAATACTAGACGTGACGAAAACGCGAAGAACGTTGTCCCTGAATCTTCAAATCCTCGCTCCAAGCCTTTTTTCTCTTTCAAAGTTTTGTGGCTGCTGAAAAGTTCTTGAATTTTCGTCCCTGAGGTTCCTTTTTACATCCACACTTGGCAACATCCACGGAAGACAAGAAATCATATTCAATATTTTTTCCAAATTGAGTACCGCTCGGGCGGTAAAATTATATCGCACGAGCACCACTCCTCTGTAATTTCTCTCGCAACGTGCGGTACTCTCGCTCACGCCCGAGCGCCGAGTCCTCTGTAATTCAATCTCCGAAAGGCACATCTCGCACCCGAGCGGTAAGATTTTACCGCCCGACGCCAACTTTTCTGTCCGGAAATCCATCTTAACGCCCGAGCGGTAGAATTGCCAGTTTTTCTGCCAATTTCTTGTGGCTTGCATATTTCTGTCCCGATTTCAGTTCTCCGGCCTTTTTCTCTGCAAATTCATCACGTACGAGTTAAATAACGATCATATGCATATACTAATTCTAAAACGAACAAAATGTATATGAAATATACACACACAAAATGCAAAAACATACAAAACTAATACAATAAACACGTAAAAAAACACATATCACTTAGTTGCGAATTTGTTTTTTTTAAAATAAAAAAAATATTTAAATGAAATGAACATGTTGTTAGGATCGGTTGATTGGTTGAGATGTGTTTTGAAGGGAGGTTGAATAAACTCTCACGATTTTAGAATCTTTTCGAATGAAGTGTCAGTTCTGTGACAAACTGAAACTAGGAATCTTGTCAGTCAATGACAATCAGTTTAACTGATAACAGTTGCGGAAATAAACTGACTGAAAGATAAAATAAATAACTGAAGTAGTAACACACAAAGATTTATGGATGTTCGGAGATTTAAATAACTCATACGTCACCCCTTCTATCACAAGGATATGATAAGCACTAAAAGACTTTGATCGATACAAAACTTCACAGACCCACTTCAGTTTGGACTTAACACTGCCAAAACTGAAACTCTTAGTTTACTAAATATCTCACAGTTCTTCGACTGAACTTAGCACAACTGATCTAGTTAAGATCAGATAAACAATAAAACGATTTGTGCTTGTAAGCTCGAAAGGTAGCCTCAAATGCTACAAATAAATCAGATAAGTGTGAGCTTTTTGATTCTTGAGTAAAAGCGATAAATTTAGCAGGATAACAACAAACTTGAGAGAATAGATAGATCGATTATAATTGTTTTTTTTCAACTGCTCTTCTCACCTATTTATAGGCTTCTCTTCAACGGTAACATTAAATATAATTTGAATCTTTATATCCGTTGAATGCCACGTTAATATTCTTCTGACATTCGTACACTGTAAGCTCTGAAATGCGGCGTTCCACTACGAGTTGTGGTCTGCTTTGTACTGTTGTCGGTTGAATGTCTTTTTCAATAACTGATGACGTGTACAGCTGAATGATCAGCTGATAAGCTCACAACTGAATATATCAACTGATCAGTTTCCAACTGATCAGTCAGTTGTCTTCGTAAGTTCAGTTCAACTGGTTTCAGTTGCCTTCGATAAACTGCGCATTAATCTTCAGTTAGGCAACTGTCAGTTGATTTATGTACGGTTTGTGCTTGTAAGCTCGAAAGGTAGCCTCAAATGCTACAAATAAATCAGATAAGTGTGAGCTTTTTGATTCTTGAGTAAGAGCGATAAATTCAGCAGGATAACAGCAAGCTTGAGAGAATAAATAGATCGATTATAATTGTTTTTTTTTTCAACTGCTCTTCTCACCTATTTATAGGCTTCTCTTCAACGGTAACATTAAATATAATTTGAATCTTTATATCCGTTGAATGTCACATCAATATTCTTTTGACAATCGTACACTGTAAGCTCTGAAATGCGGCGTTCCACTACGAGTTGCAGTCTGCTTTGTACTGTTGTCGGTTGAATGTCCTTTTCAACAACTGATGACTTGTACAGCTGAATGATCAGCTGATAAGCTCACAACTGAATATATCAACTGATCAGTTTTCAACTGATCAGTCAGTTGTCTTCGTAAGTTCAGTTCAGCTAGTTTCAGTTGCCTTCGATAAACTGCGCATTAATCTTCAGTTAGGCAATTGTCATTTGATTTATGTAGTTCAGTTACTTCAAACTACTTGATCAGTTAGTCCAATTAATTTAAGCTCTTAGTTTGTCAAACCACCGAAATTCAGTTTCCAACACATGTCATCCAAATCCATATTGGATGAAAATGCGAGCACTTAGTGAACTTACATTGCCTTCTTGATTCCAGTATTTTATTACATTTTATGAGTACCTCATTTACCAAATCAAGTATTTTCAAATTGAAATTAGGTATTTCGAAAGTAAAACTAAGTAATGCAAAATGTTCGGCGCCCAAGCTTGTTCTGCCGCGCGCGACTGTGCGTGCGGCCGTGCGTGTGACTCTGCCTACCTGCTACACATCATAGCGCACGGCTGCGCGTGATCTAGTGCAGCTGCGCGCAAACTTCTGGACGCATAGTACTTCTCTGTTCACGCGGGTGCGAGCACTTGGTGAACTTACATTGTCTTCTCGAATATCCCGTATTTTATTAACTTTTATGAGTATCTTATTTACCAAATCAAGTATTTTAAAATTGAAATCTGGTATTTTATAAGTAGTACGTCAAAAAATTCAATGCTTAGCTGCGAATTTGTATTTTTCTTTTAAAAATATAAAAAAATTAAATGAAATGTACATGTCATCCAAATGCATTTTGGATGGAAATGCGAGTACTTTGTGAACTTACATTGCCTACTAGAATATCCAGTATTTTATAACTTTTATTAGTATCTCATTTACCAAATCAAGTATTTTAAAATTGAAATTAGATATTTCGCAAGTAAAAGTAAGTACTTCAAAATGTTTCATGCTTAGTTGCGAATTTGTTTTTTTTTTTAAATAAAAAAATATTTAAATGAAATGAACATGTCATCCAAATGCATCTTGGATGGAAACGTGAGCATTTGGTGAACTTACATTGCCTACTCAAATATCCAGTATTTTATTAAATTTTACGATTATCTCATTTACTAAATCAAGTTTTCTAAAATTGAAATTAAATATTTCGCAAGTAAATAATTTCATGCTTAGTTGCGAATTTGTTTTTTTCCCCAAATGTTCCATGGAAACACCAACAATAACTGAATATTTTGAGAATGCATAAAATTGATATTTCAATTTATAATATTAAATAACAACAAATTTGGGTATCACATATGGAAAAATAAGTACTGAAGCTTAAAAGTGAGCAATTTTTGCAAAACTTCCAGAAAAAAATTTGCAATGGAATGTTTCTAATAATAACAAACCACAACAAATCACAACCTATATGAAACTGTAAGTGAAAAAAACAGTTTAATGATTAAGAAATAATCATTTCATAATGCGTCTACAAATTGCAATTACAAACACAAAATCCGATGTTTTGTTCAACGACATAAATTTTTCCAATCTCACTCAATCAATTGAGTTTGATAGCAACACAATGGTCTTCTTCATTACAAACCTCAAATATTATCGAATACTTGTAAATTGAACAACTTCAGTGTTGGTTTACAAAAAAATTGAAAACAAAAATTGCTCGCACAAAAGAGAAGAGGAATGGGAAGCGGGAAAGAGGAGTAGAAAGAGAAGATGACTAACAAAAATAGGGATTCATACAATTTTTTGTTAATTTAAAAAGGGTAAAAAGGTAAAAATGCATGAAGCATGGAGTAAAAAGTAAGTTGGACTTTTGTCAGGTATAAAACAAAAAAAAAAATTTGATGGAAACTGAATTTTAAATAAATAATGACCAGATATATTTTTCTCCAAATTACCGATCCTTTAATTCAATCCCCATTTCAAGTTTTTTCTTTTAGTTTCAACTCTCCATTCACATAAAATTATGAAAATGTCGTTACTTTGCGCATGTTTTGCAAATGGGTTTCTTTTACTAATATAGCCAATAAATTTCTTTCAATTACCATTTTAATTATTATATTTCTTGCAATTGTTAATTTATTTTTTATATTCATTATTACTATTATTATCCATATTACATATTATTATTCTTATTGTTACAAGAATATTTTTAAATTTTTATATAAAACGCCCTCGATTTTTTTATACTAATCATAAATTCTAAATACTAACTAAAATAAATAACTTAACATTTCTAACAATCATAATAAATTAGCAATTTAAATCTCAAGTCCATAAAATAAATATTAAATTATTACCTAATCAAAACTTCCTAAATTGATCTTTAAAAAGATCAACTAACAATAAAAATAAAGCATAGAAATATCTCTGATAAAAACCATTAACATAATCTTTAAATTATTTATCTAACAAGCTAGTCCGGAAACATTAAGGCCCTCGGGTGTATACTGCTGCACTCGATCCACCCAATCGTTATCGTCTCCCATAAATCATCAAATCCTGCATCATACAAATCTAGTGAGTCTAAAGACTCAGCACGTTATAAACATGGATAGCAAATAATACATATACAATCACATTCATTTAAAAATCATACTTTTATTTAAAATAGCTTTTAAACATAATTAAATAATTTAAAATCATTTAAGCATAATTAAGTCATAAATAGTAAAATCATTTTAAAATAACTTTAAACATAAACAAATCCTTTAAAATTCATTTAAAAATAACTTTAATCATCATCATAACTCATATATCATAAATCGTTTTAATCATAAGCTTTCAATCATATATCATTTTGGGTGAAGTTTGATCCTTGAAAGTGACTAACTTTTATCCTTCGGTTGACTGATCAGTCTTCAGCTCCACATGGCCCATGGGGGTGTGCACTAGACTCCACCATGGAAATACGATCGTCGGGGTTCCCTCGGGGGCCTTCTCCCATAGACAGGTTCCCTCTGGTGCATTTTCCCAAAAATGGGTTCCCTCTGGGTTCTTTTCCCGTAGATAGGTTCCCTATGGGGCTTTTTCCCCTCACGACATCCCCATAAAATTGTAAGTTCACCGTCCTCAACATAAACGGATCCCCCACAAATCATATATCATATGTCACAGTCAATTCACATCCCTCAAAATATTTTTTTATTTTCTTAAAAATAATAAAATAGCATAAAATTTCCAAAAATAGCATTTTAGACAATAAAAATTATCCAGCTTTTTCAAAAATCATAAAAATACATATTATCGTCAAAATCTTTGTAATAAATCATAAAATATCATTTAGCATGCGTTATTATCCTTCGGGACGCTGCCAAGTGTTTACGTATTTTTTTAAGTATAAATTTTCGTTTTGCCCATGTACGTAAAAAACTTTGATTTTATCTTTTTCTCACTTTTAATGACATGGGCTTACCGTAAATAATTATTTAAGCTTAAATATAATTTTTCATAATTTTATAAAGCATAAAACTATGTTTTTCAATTAATTATTTAATTAACGTTTCGTGAGTCGATTAAATCCCAGATAATTTCAAAACTCATTATTTTGATTCCAAATTTTAAATATAACATTTTTATTATTTATTCTACCCTTGTGAGCCATGCACCACACCCATGGACCCATGGTTCTATTTTTTGCCTTTTAAATTTCGAATTTGACACATGTAAGGATACACCGAGCCATCTCCTAAAATACCCGAGCCACGCACGAGCCACCTCGAGCCAAACCCAAACCAACCCATCTAGGAACCCTACTGACCAGCCCCAAGCCCAAGAACCAGCCCCTGGCCCGCATTAAAGCCCCTGCGGCCTGGACCCAATTGCATGTGTGTGTGCGTGTGAGGTGTTTTGGTGCACTAGGACTCCTTCTCCTTCTAGGAGCCTTACAGCCCCCTAACCATCTACCAAAACTAACCCTCACCGAGCCTAGACCACACTCAGACCCAGCCCAGACCAGCCCAAACCTTGAACCAGTGCACAAAGCCGCTGCAAGCCCCCTGCCCTCAACAGCTGCATGCGCGAGTTGCACATCAAGTGTACTCCACGTTTTTGCTCGAACCACGTCGAGCCACCCTGCACCACCCATGACCCAACCCCTGGCCAACCTCCCTTGACCCTAATGGACCAACCTAGCCCGCCATAGCCCTAGCAGCGAGCCACTAGTTTGAGAAACCAGCCGTTGCGCGCCTCTCCTTGGTTACCTCCCGATATCTCAAGCCAGCAACCAACCCAGCCACACCGACCCCTGGCTCGACCCCTGCCCATCACCATAGGACCATAATGGACCACCTATCCCAGCCCCAACGCAAGCCGCAGTCCCATGTACATCAGCTGGTCGCGAGAAGGCTTGGGGATAGTCCTAGCTTTCGTGGACTCGTCCACAGCCTGAACAGTGAGTCCTAGCCATGCTAGGACTCTTCCTAGGACCTAACCATGATCTTTATGACCCAACCCCCAGCCTGATCGAGCCCCAAGACCCCATGCATAAGAAACGAGCCACTTGACCCACAACATGCACACAAACTCTTAAAAAAATCACAGGTTCTTTTCTTCCCTTTCCACGATTGTTCCAGCTTGTTTTCTCTTCAATAATTATCATGTTTTGTTCATATTCAATCTTATTTATCATGTTTTGGCAGCGTGTCCGTTGGGTTCATAAATATTATTTTAAAACAAGCGTAATCGTAAAAACGTTGAAATTACGTATCATACCATAAAATAATCGAACCCACGTATTTTACATGCATGATCAATTAAACACACATATTATGATTTGTATGATGTTTGAAAGGGTTTAGAAAACATGTCTTTGTGTTTATAACGCTCGAATATACGATATTCGGCGAGTGTGGGACGCTGGACGACCGGGCGACGAATAACACAAGCCTTTATTCTCCTTCTACTTTTCGAAAATCTGAATTGTGTGTGTGGTGTGTTTCACGGCTTATTGGGTGTGGAATAATGTGTTTAAAATACCTAGGATACTTATTTATACTTTAATTAACATATTAACGGGTTTTGTTTTAGCTTGCATGTTTAATGGTAATTGGGCCTATTTAAATTAATTAAATTGGGCCCAATAACACTTATTTATTAAATAATAAAATTCTATAAAATAAGTTTTCATAAAATAATATTTTTGATCTTTTAAAACTCTTTGTTTGCCCAAAACCGGTTTCCCGGGAAAAATTGAGCTCGACTCGTAAAATAATTCGAACTCCAACATTTTTAGGAAAATTAAATTATTTTTAAATCATATTAGGAAGCCTTGCCATTATTTAATGAAAATTACATTTTCTTGTCTTGGTCGTCCCCAATCTCCTTTCCTCTGCCTATTGTCGAATATTCGGGTTAAATCCTTAATTTCATGAAATCATGTCATATTATCATTTAATCATGCAATCATACATTTAATCATATAATAAATATCATACAAGAATTTGAAATCAATTAAATAAAACAATTATACAATTTTGCATGCATGCGGTTTACGTAGGTTGGTTTTTCGGACGTTACAATCATCCCCCCTTAAATAGAATTTCGTTCTCGAAATTTTATTTGACTAGATGATTGCAAAGCTTAGATTCTCTTATCTGCCTCAAACTTAACTTCTAACTTAAATCTTATTCTTCAGTTCGGTCCTAAAAATCTTGAAGATTGCAATTCTAACCCAAAAATTTCCCAAAGTCGACTCCTAAATCTATCTCAAGTAGTACATGCACCATATTCTTTCTAAATTCTTCATTAAACCTATCAATTCCACTACCCAATATGCATTTAAAAATTTAAATGAAACATGCAACTAACATTTATATCATGCATCATAAAAGAATTTAAAAGAATTTTTGCATATAAAATATAAACCAGTAAAAATTCACATATTTGAGGCGTGACTTCTTGAGCTTCTCGGAGTGACAGTACACAACTCTTTGGGGAAAACTTTGTCTGTGATACAAACTGAAACGCCCTCGATTTTTTTTTAATACTAATCATAAATCATAAATTCTAAATACTAACTAAAATAAATAACTTAATGTAACGCCCTGAAAATTTGAAGGTCCACGCGAACCACATTCATACCATTTATTAAATTCTTTGTGTATTTCAATTAATTGTTTTAATTGCTTAAATTAATTATGTTGTGCATATTGACATGTTTAAAATATACTTTTCTACATGGTTGCATTAAAATGTATTTTAAATTTTATTCGAGTTGCGATCGAGGAACGGAGATTGAGGGCTGAAAAAAATAGAAAATGTTTTTATTAAATAATTATTTTTAATTATTTAAAAAATGATTGATGCTATTTCTTATTTTTGAAAATAAGGAACTTTGAGTTGATTTTATACGTCGGGACGTAAATTTTATCAGTGTTAGGTTTTCAACAAAAATTCGAACGTTTTGATAACCCGACCAATAAATTCACAAACTTTATTTAACAAAATATTTTAATTAAGCACTAATATGCTTATGGATCTAATTAACTTGTTAATGGGCCAAAGATTTTGTTAGTGTGTTAATTAATATTTAAAGTGCAAAAACCGCACAATTCACAACACAATTACACGCCCCACTTCCCCAACAAATGCAAACGCTTTTCATCTCAACTTACATGACACACACACAAGAGTCTCAAGGAAGAAAGTTTCGAAAGTTGCAAGGTATTCAAGCCAACGTCCCCTCGTCGTCGTTCTTCCAACCGTCAACGAATAATCGTATGTTAAACACGCAAAGGCACGCCATAAATCTTTATTATCTTATCTATCACACCATACTATTGTTTTGAATTACTTTTGCATGAAAACGTGATTCCTTATCGAATAATTTCGTTTTTATGCATTTTTATATGATTAAGGTATGAATTTTTGTTCCAAAACTTAAAATATTATTGCATGAAGGGGCTGCCATCATAGGGACACCAAAAGGGAGGAGTTTAAGAGTGCTTAAGGGTACGTAGATCATGGTTTAAGGGCTGGACATCACCATGGGACAAGGGAGACGGGAATTAGAATCCTTGTGTTACAAAGACTCTTCGGCTAGGGTTCACTAGGGCTTGCAGCAGCTTGTTGCCGTCAAGGGCACGTCCAGGGGGGCTTAGGAAGGTGGTTCCAAGGTCCTAGACAGGTTTCACAAAGGCTGGAACGAGGTCTAGATCAGGATAGCAGCACACGGCACATGAACGAGAGTTTAATGGGGATTAGGACTTGTCTTTTGGTGATTCAGGAGAGGAGGCTGAGCCGGGCTCTTTCTGGGTGAAGGGCTGGGCTCTTGACGTTCCTAGCCTCGAGCTAAGCCAGACCACGTGAAGCTGGTAAGGGCTGGAGCAGAGTTGAGCGCAGCTTGGGCGCTTCCTAGCTGTGGCTGTGTATGTGGAGGAGAACCTGCGCGTTGTCGTGCATGGGCCAATGGGGCTGGGCTAAGAGGGTCCTATAGGGGACGGGTAAGGTCCTAGGAGGGTCGACCAGGGTCTGGACCAAGTGATTAAGGGTTGGAACCGAAGTAGGAGGGGGTTCGAATTCGATTAGAAATAGGATTCCTTGTACAGAAATTCAGTAGCTGGTAGGGGCATGTTTAAGGGGCTTAGTTGGCTTTATTTGGGTGTAATATGGTTTATTTAGGTGTTATTAAGCTTCGGTTTAAGTTTTGTGAAGTTTGGTTAAGTTTCGAGTGCATACGAGCCAAAACTGATATATACGTCTAAATTTAAAGACGAATCGAGGAACCTATCGAAAAGCTAAATTTTAAGCCTAAAAAATAATTAAGGGAGAGTTTAAGGTATTAGGATAAGATTAGAATGATTTGGGACGTTGTTTCGAGATCCAAGGATGAATTCGAAAAAAAATATGCTACTAGGGGTAAAACGGTAATTTTACATCCGAAAATTAGCAAACGTCATGACAGTGTCCTGAATATTGTCTTATATGCTAATATGATTATTTTAAAATGTTTGTGGATGTTTTTATGATTTAATATTGCAAAATGTGTATTTTAAAATGTCTATGGAGTTTTATGATGTTAAAATGTATATTTAAAATGTTTATAAATTTTTAATATGTTAAAACGTTTATTTTAAAAGTTATGATTTAATATGTCAAAATGTTATTTTAAATGTTATGATTTAATATGTTAAAATGTTGGTTTTAATTGTTTATGGATTTTATGATTTATTATTTTAAATGGTTGTGGATTTTATAAGAAAACGATAACGTTAAAAGATATGTTGCATGATTGGTTTAAAAAAATAACGTTATATGCATGTTTAAATTTTATAAAGTGATGAGAATATGAAACGTTGAAGGAAGTGAAGTAATTGTGACTAATACGATGATATGTTGGAGATATCGTGAGGCTGACGGTCCTAGTGGGAGCCCGAAGATCGTATTTCCTTGGATACGAATACGAATACGATGACATGTTAATATGTAAGGCCAAGACTCAATTGACGGGTAAGAGTGTCGCTGATGTCCTCGCCGCCCAGTAATGTGGTTACATGTAGATGGATCCATCGCCCAATACGTAGACGAACACGAAAGTCACAATTAACGATCAGAATTCAACGAAAGAAAAAAAAAATACGTATATGTTGATGATAATATGTATATGAATATGTTGAGGATGATATGAAAATTTTTACGTTTAAAGTTGATGCATCATTATGAAAATGTTTATGTTTAAAGTTGATGCATCTTCATGAAAACAATATTTTAAGTACAAATATTTTCACTGTTGTATGTAATATGTATATGTATTATTTGTTATCAAGATTATGGTGTGTTGAGTCTTTAGACTCACTAGGTGTGATTGATGCATGTGATTATTATAATAATGGTAATGGTGGTATTGATGGTTGACTTTGTTGGACTGAAGGTGCACATAACCCGAGGACCAGTGCTTCTATATTTTTTCGCACTTATGATTTATGTTTAAGACTTTTGTTAAAAGATTTTAGGACTATTTAGTTATGCTTTTTGAGAGGTTATTGAGAGCTTGTTAGTGATAGAGACTTTGCTATTTTAGAAATTTCATACGTTTGACGATTTCATATTTTGACTATTTTCTTTGGTTTTCAAATACTAGTTGGTTGTTTTATTTTAAAAAAATAGTGCACAGATATTTTATATATATTAAAGGGTTACAGCCGATTCAATAGGAAAAAAAATTCTAGTATTTTTTAAGTAAAACGAATAGCAGACGTTTCAGTTGGTATCAGAGCAATGGTTCTGTAAAGGGTTGTGCCATCATCAGCGCCGAAAAGCTCAGTCGTCAAGCCTCAATCTTTAAGTTTACATGTTTTATATGATTTATATGTTGTTACCTGCATGATTAAATGAATTATATGTTTACGTCACATGTTTAATAGATTTATGATAATATATTATTTATATGCTTTATAATTTTTATACGTGATACGATATGATATAAAAAATTATTTGCTTTCAACGCATGTTGGCTTTGTGGTGAAATTGGACTATGTTGATTTTTGAGTTTTAGTATTGTTGTTCTACTTTTTGGGCCATAAATTAATTGTGAACATTATGAATGCTTTTGGAACACGTAGATTTTTCTAAGAAAATACTGTTGATTCATGGTTACTAGTTGAGTTAATTTTGGAAACTAGACATAAAAAATAATGATTCGAAGACTGCGATGATCTTTGAAAGTAAAAAAATGTATAAATTGGGATTTTAAGTTTTGATAAAAGGTAAGATTGTTTATGAGAATTGATTTTTGGGTAAATAAATTTAAAATTTTCGAAATTATGTTATGGGAAACCTGTAGAAGGAAATTAGAATGCCAAAAATCTATGGGTTAATTGTGAAATTTTTGAAATTAAGGACCAACTGAATAATTTTTGAGGAAATTAAGAATTTATTTTGCAATAGTTAAGAAATTTAGGGACTAATTTGACAATAAGTGATAATTGAATGGGTTAAATGATAAGAATTTCGATGATTTAGGCTTGAAGGAATATTTAGAATCTTGGGATATATTGGTTATAATGTTATAAGGAATGTTAATCAAGGGTATTGTAGGATGAATCAATATTAGGCTTGAAAATTTAAGTGTTAGCGGATGCATTTGAGATTTTAATATTGAATTATGATAAGTTGATGAACATTTTGGGTATAATATAAGAAAATAATATACGATAAGCAAGGTCATCCATCTTTTAATATTCGAAATTGTAAGAAAAGTTGAAATTCGATGTTATAATAATATAGCATTAAGTCATCATGGATCGTTTTAAGTTGCGATTCACAAATAAAGATTTAGAAGGTAAATTTAATTGGGATCAAGGAGACGTAATGACATCCTAAAATTTAAGTTTTATCATAGTAGCGCAGCGGAAGCGTGGATTTTTAGGATACTAGAACTAAGTCTAAACTTTTGATTAGCAAGGATAAGCGCATTTCGAGGACGAAATTCAATTTAAGGAAGGAAGATTGTAACGCCCCGAAAATTTGAAGTTCCACGCGAACCATATGCATACCAGTTATTAAATTCCTTGTGTATTTCAATTAATTATTTTAATTGCTTAAATTAATTATGTTGTGCATATTGACATGTTTAAAATATACTTTTCTACATGGTTGCATTAAAATGTATTTTTAAATGTTATTTTCGAGTTGCGATCGAGGAACGGAGATCGAGGGCTGAAAAATAGAAAATGTTTTTATTAAATAATTTTTTTTTATTATTTAAAATATGATTGATACTATTTCTTATTTTTGAAAATAAGGGGCTTTGAGGTAATTTTATACGCCGGGACGTAAATTTTATTAGTGTTGGATTTTCAACAAAAATACGAACGTTTTGGTAACCCGACTAATAAATTCACAAACTGTATTTAACAAAATATTTTAACTAAGCACTAATGGGTTTAATAGGGTCTTATTAACTTGTTAATGGGCCAATGATTTTGTTAGTGTGTTAATTAATATTTAAAGTGCAAAAACCCCACAAATCACTACACAATTACACGCCCCACTTCCCTAACAAATCCAAACACTTTTCCTCTCAACTTACATGACACACACACAAGAGTCTCAAGGAAGAAAGTTTCGAAAGTTGCAAGGTATTCAAGCCAACGTCCCCTCGTCGTCGTTCTTCCAATCGTCAACGAATAATCGTGCGATAAACACGCAAAGGCACGCCATAAATCTTTCTTTTCTAATCTATCACACCATACTATTGTTTTGAATTACTTTTGCATGAAAACGTGATTCCTTATCGAATAATTTCGTTTTTATGAATTCTTATATGATTAAGGTATGAATTTTTGTTCTAAAACTTAAAATATTATTGCTTGAAGGGGCTGCCATCATAGGGACACCAAAAGGGAGGAGTTTAAGAGTGCTCAAGGGTACTTAGATAAAGGTTTAAGGGCTGGACATCACCATGGGACAAGGGAGACGGGAATTAGACTCCTTGTGTTACAAGGACTCTTCGGCTAGGGTTCACTAGGGCTTACGGCGGCTTGCTGCTATCAAGGGCACGTCGGGGCTTAGGAAGGTGGTGCCAGGGTCCTAGACAGGTTGCACAAAGGCTGGAACGAGGGCTAGATCAGGATATCAGCACGCAACACATGGGTGAGAGTTTAATGGGGATTAGGACATGGCTTTGGGTGTTTCAGGAGAGGAGGCTGGGGATCTTTTTGGCTGAAGGGCTGGGTTCTTGACGGTCCTAGCCTCGAGCCAAGTCGGACCACGCGAAGCTGGTAAGGACTGGAGCAGAGTTGAGCGCAGCTTTGGCAGTTTCCTATTTGCGGCTGTGTGCGTGGAGGAGAACCTGCGCGTTGTCGTGCATGGGCCAAGGGGGCTGGGCTAAGAGGGTCCTAGACGGGACGGGTAAGGTCCTAGGAGGGTCGACCAGGGTCTGGACCAAGTGATTAAGGGCTGGAGCCGAAGTAGGAGGGGGTTCGAATTCTATTAGAACTAGGATTCCTTGTACAGAAATTCAGTAGCTGGTAGGGGCATGTTTAAGGGGCTTAGTTGGCTTGATTTGGGTGGAATATGGTTTATTTAGGTGTTATTAAGCTTTGGTTTAAGTTAGGTGAAGTTTGGTTAAGTTTCGAGTTCATACGAGCCAAAACCGGGATATACGTCTAAGTTTAAAAACGAATCAAGGAACCTATCGAAAAGCTAAATTTTAAGCCTAAAAAATAATTAAGGGAGAGTTTAAGGCATTAGGATAAGATTAGAATGATTTGGGACGTTGTTTCGAGATCCAAGGATGAATTCGAAAAAAATATGCTACTAGGAGTAAAACGGTAATTTTACATCCGAAAATTAGCAAACGTCATGGCAGTGTCCTGAATATTGTCTTATATGCTAATATGATTATTTTAAAATGTTTGTGGATGTTTTTATGATTTAATATTGCAAAATGTGTATTTTAAAATGTCTATGGATTTTTGTGATGTTAAAATGTATATTTAAAATATTTATGGATTTTTAATATGTTAAAACATTTATTTTAAATGTTATGATTTAATATGTCAAAATGTTATTTTAAATATTATGATTTAATATGTTAAAATGTTGGTTTTAAATGTTTATGGATTTTATGATTTATTATTTTAAATGGTTGTGGATTTTATGAGGAAACGATAACATTAAAAGATATGTTGCATGCTTGGTTTAAAAGAAAAAACGTTATATGCATGTTTAAATTTTATAAGGTGGTGAGAATATGAAACGTTGAAGGAAGTGAAGTAATCGTGATTAATACGATGATATGTTGGAGATATCGTGAGGGTGACGGTCATAGTGGAAGCCCGAAGATCGTATTTCCTTGGTTACGAATACAAATACGATGATATGTTAATACGTAAGGCCAATGCTCAGTTGACGGGTGAGAGTGTCGCTGATGTTCCCGCCGTCCAGTACTGTTGTTACATATAGATGGATCCATCGCTCAATACGTAGACGAACACGAAAGTCACAATTAACGATCAGAATTCAACGAAAGAAAAAAGAAATACGTATATGTTGATGATAATATGTATATGAATATGTTGAGGATGATATAAAAATTTTTACGTTTAAAGTTGATGATCATTATGAAAATATTTATGTTTAAAGTTGATGCATCTTCATGAAAACGATATTTTAAGTACAACTATTTTCACTTTTATATGTAATCTGTATATGTATTGTTTGTTATCAAGATTATGGTGTGTTGAGTCTTTAGACTCACTAGGTGTGATTGATGCAGGTGATTATGATAATAATGGTAATGGTGGTCTTGATGGTTGACTTTGTTGGACTGAAGGTACACATAACCCGAGGACCAGGGCTTCTATATTTTTCCGCACTTATGATTTATGTTTAAGACTTTTGTTAAAAGATTTTAGGACTATTTAGTTATGCTTTTTGAGAGGTTATTGAAAGGTTGTTAGTGATAGAGACTTTGCTATTTTAGGAATTTCATACGTTTGACGATTTCATATTTTGACTATTTTCTTTGATTTTCAAATATTAGTTGGTTGTTTTATTTTAAAAAAATGGTGCACAGATATTTTATATATATTAAAGGGTTCAGCCGATTCAATAGGAAAAAAAAAATTCTAGTATTTTTTAAGTAAAACGAATAGCAGACGTTTCACTTAACATTTCTAACAATCATAATATATTAACAATTTAAATATCAAGTGCATAAAATAAATCATGAATCATTACCTAACAAAAACTTCCCAAATTGACCTAAAAGAGCAACTAACAATAAAAATAAAGTATAAAAATATCTATAAAAAAAATCATTAACATAATCTTTAAATCATTTATCTAACAAGATAATGCGGAAACATAAAAGCCATCGGGTGTGTACTGTTGCACTCGATCCACTCAATCATTACCGCCTCCCATAAATCATCAAATATTGCATCATACAAACTTAGTGAGTCTAAAGACTCAGTACGTTATAAACATGGATAGCAAATAATACATATACAATCACATGCATTTAAAATCATACTTTTATTTAAAATAGCTTTTAAACATAATTAAATAATTTAAAATCATTTAAGCATAATTAAATCATAAATAGTAAAATCATTTTAAAATAACTTTAAGCATAAACAAATCCTTTAAAATTCATTTAAAAATAACTTTAATCATCATCATAACTCATATATCATAAAATCGTTTTAATCATAAGCTTTCAATCATATATCATTTTGGGTGAAGTTTGATCCTTGAAAGTGACTAACTTTTATCCTTCGGTTGACTGATCAAGTCTTCAGCTCCACATGGCCCATGGGGGTGTGCACTAGACTCCACCATGGAAATACGATCGTCGGGGTTTCCCTCGGGGGCCTTCTCCCATAGACAGGTTCCCTCTGGTGCATTTTCCCAAAAATGGGTTCCCTCTGGGTTCTTTTCCCGTAGATAGGTTCCCTATGGGGCTTTTTCCCCCTCACGACATCCCCATAAAATTGTAAGTTCACCGTCCTCAACATAAACGGATCCCCCACAAATCATATATCATATGTCACAGTCAATTCACATCCCTCAAAATATTTTTTTATTTTCTTAAAAATCATAAAATCTCATAACTTTCCAAAAATAGCATTTTAGAGAGTAAAAATTGTCCAGCTTTCCAAAAATCATAAAAATACATATTATCATCAAAATCATCGTAATAAATCATAAAATATCATTTAACATGCGTTATGATCCTTCAGGACGCTGCCAAGTGTTTACGTATTTTCCTAAGTGTAAAATTATCGTTTTGCCCATGTACGTAAAAATTCTCGATTTTATCTTTTTCTCATTTTTAATGACATGGGCTTACCTTAAATAAATATTTAAGCTTAAATATAATTTTTCATAATTTTATAAAGCATAAAACTAGGTTTTTCAATTAATTTTGTAATTAACGTTTCATGACGCGGTTAAATCTCGAATAATTCCAAAAATCATTATTTTGTCCCCAAATTTTAAACATAACATTTTTATTATTATTCTACCCTTGTGAGCCTTGAACCACACCCGTAGATCCATGGTTCTAATTTTTTCCTTTTAAATTTCGAATTTGACACAAGTAAGGACACACCGAGCCATCTCCTAAAATACTTGAGCCACGCCCGAGCCACCTTAAGCCAAACCCGAACCAACCCATCTAGGAACCCTACTAACCAGCCCCAAGCCCAAGAACCAGCCCCTGGCCCGCGTTAAAGCCTCTGCACCTTGGACCCAATTGCATGCGTGTGTGCGTGTGAGGTGTTTTGGTGCACTAGGACTCCTTATCCTTCTAGGAGCCTTACATCCCCCCTAACCATCTACCAGCACTGACCCTCACTGAGCCTAGACCACACTCAGACCCAGCCCAGACTAGCCCAAACCTTGAACCAGCGCACAAAGCCGCTGCAAGCCCCCTGCCCACAACAGCTGCATGCGCGAGTTGCACATCAAGCTACTCTGCACCAACCCATGACCCAACCCCTGGCCAACCTCCCTTGACCATACTGGACCAACCTAGCCCTAGCAGCGAGCCACTGGTTCGAGAAACCAGCAGCTGCGCGCCTCTCCTTGGTTACCTCCCGATATCTCGAGCAAGCAGCCAACCCAGCCGCACCAGCCCTTGGCCTGACCCCTGCCCATCACCCTAGGACCCTGATGGACCACCTAGCCCAGCCCCAACCGAGCCGCAGCCCCCTGTACAGCAGCTGGTTGCGAGAAGGCTTGGGGAGAGTCCTAGCTTTCGTGAACTCGTCCCCAGCCTGAACCACGAGTCCTAGCCATGTTAGGACTCTTCCTAGGACCTAGCCATGACCCTTATGACCCAATCCCCAGCCCTGGTCGAGCCCCAAGACCCCATGCACAAGAAACGAGCCACTTGACCCACAACATGCACACAAACTCTTAAAGAACTCATGGTTCTTTTCTTCCCTTTCCACGATTGTTCCATCTTGTGTTCTCTTCAATAATTATCATGGTTTGTTCATATTCAATCATATTTTATCATGTTTTGGCAGCATGTCTGTTGATTCATAACGATTATTTTAAAACAAGCGTAAAATCGTAAAAACGTTGAAACTACGTATCATACCGTAAAATAATCGAACCCACGTATTTTACATGCATTATCAATTAAAACACACATATTATGATTTGTATGATGTTTGAAAGGGTTTAGAAAACGTGCCTTTACGTTTATAATGCTTGAATATACGATCTTCGGCGAAGATGCGATGTTGGACGACCGGACGACGAAGAACACAAGCCTTTCTTCTCCTCCTACTTTTCGAAAATCTGAAGTGTGTGTGTGGTGTGTGTTTCACTGCTGATTGGGTGTGGAATAATGTGTTTTGTTGAAACTTTTCAAGTTCGCAATCTTGATTTTGATTTTAACAAAACTTGTTATTGTGTTTCTAACATATTTACTCAAGTGTGAAGTTATTAAAACAAGAAGCAAGCCGAAACTGAATTCTGCACAAACTGAATTTCTGGCGAGCTTCGGTATTTTGATGATATCTCTCAACTGGATGATCCAAATGACAATCCAGTCAACTAAACTGTTTAGAAAACTCAATTTGGAACAAATCGTATCTCACGTTAGTTGGGCAAAATCGGATGTTATCATGATCTAACTGATCGCTAAATTACCGAACTGATCACACGAAAACAACAATCAGTTTGGTTTGAGAAGTTGCCGTATTTTGGTCATATCTCTCAGCTTGTTTGCGTTGGAAAGATAAGACAATGATCTACAAATCATCTTCAGAAGTCAAAGTCTGAATCGAAGCTTAAGATGATGATAAATGACAATTAAGTTACTGGTTCTGCACAAATTGAAATCATCCTAGCTGATTTCAGCACACCAGCTGAAATTGAACCAACTGAACCAGCTGAAGACCAGTTGAACCAGACCAACTGAACTGAACCAGCTGCTGACCAGTTGAACTGAATGACAAGTTGAGTTGACCAAATTTGACCAGTCGAGGAAAAGGTCCAGCAAGACGAATTTGACAGTTGTAACCTCAGAAACAGTACAGAAACTTTTCAAACGGTCATATTCTTGTGTCTAACGTATATATCATTGTTGGGGCTTATAAATATAACATCTTGAAGATCAAACAAGAGCTTTTGAAGTGGTTTCAAAGCATGGGCAGTTAGCATGAATATATTAGCTAGTTGAGAGCACAAGCCCTTGTGTGAGGATACATTTGAGATGTACACTGTAAAGGATAAATTCCTCACACAATCACTCACACATATACAAGAGAGTTAAACTTCAAAGATTAGTTGAGTGAGTCTTACACAAAGACAATAAACTTGTGTATGTAGTCTTTGCATATGAGACATTAAACAATATGCTGATTATGAGGTTCTGCCTACAATCTTGAGTGCTAGGAGTTCAGTTTAGTCAGTGGGTAAGTCCTAGCTGAGTGGGTCTGTACAAGTGTTTGTATAAATCAAAGTCTTCTAGTGAATATCCTTCCCAAGAGGAAGAAAGGGTGACGTAGAAATTATTCAATCTCCGAACATCCATAAAACAATTCGTGTATATTTGTTTATTGCATTTACTTATCATTTTCATAGTTTTAATTATTGAATTATTGTTTTTAGTTGTTGGTGGTTCTATTGTGCCTATATTATCCCAATTTTGAGCATTTTATGCTAATGAATCCAAATATTCTATAGCTTCATTTGGGTTTTTATCTTCAAAAGTTCATTACACATGAATTCTATCATTTGCCTATCTTTAGGTATTAGACCTTCATAAAAGTGAGAAACTATTCTCCATGTTTCAAAACCATGATGTGGGCATGTATTAAGTAATTCTTTATATCTATCTCAACATTGATAAAACGTTTCTCCTTGTTTTTGAGAAAAAGTTGTAATTTGTCTTTTAAAAGAGTTTGTTCTATGGGAAGGGAAAAACTTTTTGAGAAATTGTTGTTGCATTTCTTCCCATAATCTTATTGAACTTGATCTTAAATTTTGTAGCCATATTTTAGCTTTATCTTTTAAAGAAAAAGGGAAAAGCTTTAATCGAACTATATCCATGCTACAATTTTGATCATTATAAGTGTTACAAACTTCCTCAAATTCTCTTAGATGCAAATATAGATTTTCAGAATCTAAGCCATGAAAATTTGGTAAATGTTGAATAATTTGAGGTTTGAAGTTGAAATTAGATGCATCAGGAGGAAAAACTAAACAAGATGGGGCACTAGTTCTAGTAGGATTCATATGGTGCCTAAGTGTTCTTAATTGATCATGTTCTTGATTATTATTATTATTATTATTATTATTATTATTATTATTATTATTATTATTATTATTATTATCTTGATTATTTGAATTATCATCCATGTTTAAATTATTTTCAGATACTCGAATAAGTCTACCGCTTTTTTTTCGACTCCAAATACTCATACAAAAAAAAAAACAACACAATACTTATAAATAAAACATAATTAACAAATATAAACTTAATTTATACCTCCCCGGCAACGACGCCAAAAACTTGCTACTACTTAAATAATAATTCACCCAAGTATAGGTTTTCTGCAAGTAATATATTTCGTAAGTACGATATCGATCCTCAGAGAGGTTATTTTGAGTTTAAATTTATTAATTTATAGATTACCAAATTTGGTAAATGTTGAATAATTTGAGGTTTGAAGTTGAAATTAGATGCATCAGGAGGAAAAACTAAACAAGATGGGGCACTAGTTCTAGTAGGATTCATATGGTGCCTAAGTGTTCTTAATTGATCATGTTCTTGATTATTATTATTATTATTATTATTATTATTATTATTATTATTATTATCTTTATTATTTGAATTATCATCCATGTTTAAATTATTTTCAGATACTCGAATAAGTCTACCGCTTTTTTTTCGACTCCAAATACTCATACAAAAAAAAACAACACAATACTTATAAATAAAACATAATTAACAAATATAAACTTAATTTATACCTCCCCGGCAACGGCGCCAAAAACTTGCTACTACTTAAATAATAATTCACTCAAGTATAGGTTTTCTGCAAGTAATATATTTCGTAAGTACGAGATTGATCCTTTGTCAAGGCTTGAGGATTTATTCTTGGTTTATGTAATATTGTTTAACTAAAAGTAAAACAAAAGAAACCACCATAAATAATGGTTCCAAGAAAATTAAACACACACATAATATAATATAGTTCCCACTATAGAAAATACCGAATTAACCGATATTTTATATATGGTACCTATGATTATAATTATAACTATATAAATAAATAATTGCATAAAGTAAATGTTAAATTAAATCATTATATTTCATTTAGAACAACCGGCAGAGCCACGCTATTGCCTAAATGAAATATATTGATTTAATAAGTTAGTTGCGGTAAAGTAAAAGTTAGTTGCGATAAAGTAAATGTTAGTTGCGGAAAAGTAAAAGTTAGTTGCCGGAAAGTAAAAGTTAGTTGCGAGAAAGTAAAATTTAGATGCGAGAAATAAAAGTTAGTTGCGATAAAGTAAATGTTAGATTGTTAGATGTTAGTATTAAATCATAATATTTCATTTAGAACAACCGACAGAGCCACGCTATCGTCTAAATTAAATATTATGATATTATTATATAAATATATATATATATATATATATAATAATAATAATAATAATAATAATAATAATAAGTGATGAAATATTTATTGTATCAAATTAAACAACAAATCAAGATAACCACTTTAATGGTATCAAGCATTTGATGTAAGTTGATAACAACAAATAATTCATTTTTATACCTACAATAAAAATAAGTTAGCTAAATGAACAAAAATAAAGAAAGAATATACAAAATATAAACAATCTTACTTCACCAAGAATGCAGCCTCTTCACCTTGACATAATAGATTTAGCTTGCCATAAGCTTATTTTTGATCAACACTAAAATATCACTCATAGTTGAGAACATGAAAAAAAATATATTGGAACTTAGAACTTTGATACACACTCACACTATATTTTACAATGAGATAGAATGATTCTCAAGCTAGCACAAGGCCTCTATTTATAGGCCAAATGAGAGAAAGGGTCAAAATTTTTATTAATGCCATGTAGTTGCAATAGTATTCTTTGTCTCCTCAAAGTTCAATTCCATGTCCCTTCTTTCAATGCTTTGTTCCACTACTTTAATCACCGAATTTGACTCTGCTCAAAACGACAAACATGTGGGGAATTGTCTGTAGATGAATTTGGCCACTTGGTTCACCTCATTTGGTTAAATATTGAAATAGTTATGATTTTTTTACTATATGCTGGTCATAGTAAAAGTAAATTTGTCCTCCTTTTGATATTTGCACAATTTTATCATCTTAATGAACTTTTTAGGCAATCATGTCTTGTGCAAAGTTGTAGATAATTTCTCAAAGATTCCAAACATGTTTGAGTCACCTCCATTTGAATTTTCTAGCTTGAGTTATCATTATTTTACCAACACGTAGAAAACCTGAAAATAAAACATATTTAGTAAGACAATTAAATATAAACAAACAATACTAAAATAACATAATTTTATAATTTTAATGAAACTTAAATTTTAAAATACAGGTTTTAACATATAATAAATTATTAATTTTAAGTTTCATCACACCCCCACACTATTTTATTACTAGTCCCTTAGTAATAAACTTTATCGGAAAATCACAACCTAGATTCTTTATTCCTTTTATATATTCAAATACAAACATATTTATTAAAAACAAAATCATATACCGATTTATATATATATATTCGTTTAATATAATAATATATAATTAAATGTGTTTTTATTATTATTCTTATTTTCACATAATATAAAAAGTAACAATATATATATATAATTTTTTTAAAAAATTTCTAAATTTTTTATAATAATATAGTCAAAAAGATAATTCACACCACCCACCATAACATGTATAATATCAAGAATATTATTGTAAAAGCCTCAACTCCATATATTCTTTCAGGTCAAAATGTTTAAGGAATAGCTAGTTTTCACTCATGGAGTTGGAATGAATATTAACTCTCATTGAAAAAAGCTAAGTATTAAAGCAGACAATTAATTAAACTAATATTGAAAACAAAATAGGAAAATTTACAAAGAATAAAATCCCCATTTTTTCTTTTTTTTTATTGTTTTTTTTTTAAATAACGTGACTGCAAAATTTTACAATAACATAAAATTTTTTATCCAAACATTCTACCATCAATATATATATATATATATATATGTATATGTATAAATATTTATATAACGGATACATCCGACTACCTTTGAAACTTATCTAGCACAAACAAATCTTTTTGTTTGTTTATTTGTTTTTTTTTGTTTTTTTTTTAACACAATATTGATGTTTTTAGAACACATTGATAGTACATCAATCAAATCTAAAAAATTACAATGAATAAAGTATTTTGCAGTCCGTTATATATTTACTTCTTTTTTTTTTCTTTTTTTCAAGAAATATTTTTTTTAGGGGAGTTATATTCTTGTAATTAACCATTTTTTAATAATCAATAAAAGTTTATTAATTGTTTTCTCATTTCTCACCACTCACTCACAAAAGATGTGTGAGTATATATTATACTTTTACAAAAGAATTCTTTCAATTATACATGTTAACAACCATACAAACCATATATTTTAACTATATTCTCATAAAAATTTTAAAAATTATTTTATTTGAAAACACATACAATTATATATATATATATATATATATATATATATATATATGAACACATCTATTATATATTTTATATTAATTGATCAAAAATATATATAAATTGGTACGTATGAAAAACTAATTTTTCTTTTAATCTGTATTTTGAATATAATGAATATTAAAATATAGTGTATTGTGATTTTTCAATAATTATTAACTAATGCGTCTCAGGTGTATTTTACTGACACCTTACTCGACATTGAACTAAAAATTATTATTATTATTACTATATATAAGTATATATTTTAATTTTTATATAAAAAAACTAAGAGGAGAAGAAGAAGAAATTATTCATACCTTAAAGAAAAACATTAAAACATACCGTTGAATCACAAGTTTAGCATCACATGAATTTTCTTTTCTTACTTTTGGATGTTGGCCAATTAAGTTGAGATAAGGATGGATCTGGTTCATAACTATATCCTTGCAGTAAATCAATAAGTTCACCTTCACTTGTAGCAGAAACTAACATCCTTCGCGAAACTAATAAAATAAATCCATGTTCCACAACATCATCAAGAAACGATAACAGTTTATCATAATAATTGTTAACATTTAACAAACCAATTGGCTTATTGTGGATATTTAATTGTGCCCAACAAACAGTATGAAATATTTCTTCCAAAGTACCGAAACCTCCTGGCAAAGCAATGAAAGCATCTGAATGCTCAATCATTTGAGTAATTCGTTCATACATGTTGTCCACTTTCATTTCTTCTCCTATTGTTGGTCCTGTAAGATTGGCTAAGGTAATCGGAATAATGCCTAAAACTTCACTTCCACCTGCATGCGCAGCTTTTGCAACTTTTCCCATGAGGCCAACTTCACCACCACCATATACCAAATGAATCTTTTTTTTAGCAAGTGTTATTCCAAGATTTTCTGCTACTTCTTAATAAATTGAATCTTTTCCTCACTAGATCCACAAAATACACAAATATTTTTTATTTTACTTACCGTGGACTGTTGACATGTTGAGAAAATATGTTTTTTGTAATTGTTAGATCACAGCATATGAATTTATAAGCGTAACATGCCAAAAGTCAATATTTGAACAGTAAATTATTATTATTAAAAGAAAATAAAAACGACAAAATTAAAACAAATATATACAGCGTAGTTGTGATTGTGGCTCACATCTTCCTCTGATTTTACGTTCAGTAACGGCTTCAACGCCTTCTATGAGTCGAGGATATGCTTCCCATCCAATTTTCTTATAAATTGACAAACATGGTCTTTTAACATCAGATTCCCAAGACGAAATTGTGTATATATATTTACTTATCTAAATAGATATGTGTTACTACAGTAGGATCTTTGTAAGGCTGATTCCACCGTCCATATTGATATTCCTCCTGTTGAAATTTCCACCATAGTTTAAGAAGTTCATTTTGCACGTACCCACTAGAATGCGTATCAAGAACCTCTAGAAAATTATCCAAAGGCTCTTTACTCAGACCATTCTTAATGAATAAAATTTTATCTTCTCTATTCATTGATGTCATTCCAACATTTTTGCATTTTCCCTTACAAGTCCACCTTGCACATTTATGACATCCACCTATACGTTTATCTCTTCGCTTTTTGGCATATGTGTTTTTACCAAATCCTGGCATATGTCTTATTATTAATTCACTTGCTTCCCCAACCAATCGGACTTTTACTTCAATTATCAAACGGACATCATTCGGTATGCCATATGACATCATCAACCTTAGCCGCTCACATCTAGCTTTATAAATTTTTTTCAACGCATTATCAGGTAAACAAGCAAAATATTTACGAAGATTCATAATACACGCATCCATATTATTATTATTATTATTATTATTATTATTATTATTATTATTATTATATATTTCAATTATTTTGGGAAAACTGAAGAAATCGACTTAAACAGTCACGGAGTACCGTTATCCGCCACTTAACCGGAAAATGAACTAGAATCTGCAAAACAAAATGAAAATATCAAACAACTATTGTGGATCATATAAAGGCATAAACTCATTATTAAGAATTTCATTTTCTATAAAAGGCTTAAGTCTTTGCCCATTAACTTTAAACACGTCATTATATTTAGGATTTTCAATATCAACAGCACCACGAGGATAAACAAATTTGACTATAAATGGTCCTGACCACCTCGATCTTAGTTTACCTGAAAATAAATGCAAACGAGAATTATAAAGCAAAACTTTTTGTCCAATTTCAAATGACTTTCTCATAATATTTTTATCATGAAAGGCTTTAGTTTTATCTTTATAAATCTTTGAATTTTCATATGCATCATTTCTTAATTCTTCAAGTTCATTTATTTGCAATTTTCTTAATTTAGATGCATCATCTAAATTAATATTAAATGCTTTAATTGCCCAATAAGCTTTATGTTCAAGTTCAACAGGTAAATGACAATGCTTACCAAAAACTAACCTATATGGTGACATCCCTAATGATGTTTTAAATGCAGTTTTATATGCCCATAATGCATCAGTTAATCTTAAAGACCAATCTTTTCGATTTGGATTAACTGTTTTTTCTAAAATTTGTTTTATTTCTCTATTTGCAAGTTCAACTTGACCATTACTTTGAGGATGATATGGGGTAGAAACTTTATGTGTAATGCCATATTTTCTTAACAAAGAAGAAAATGATTTATTTATAAAATGACTTCCCCCATCACTAATTATTGCTCTAGGTATTCCAAATCGGCTAAAAATATTTTCTTTTAAAAATTTTACAACAACTTTATGATCATTAGTTCTACATGCAATTGCTTAAATCCATTTTGAAACATAATCAACAGCGACTAAAATGTACCTATATCCAAAAGATAATGGAAATGGACCCATAAAATCTATCCCCCAACTATCAAATATTTCAATAATTATGATTGGATTTAAAGGCATCATGTTTCGTTTTGAAATTGATCTCATCTTCTGACAGTTTCACAAGATTTGCAAAATAAATGCGTATCTTTGAATAAAGACGGCCAATAAAATCCACATTGTAAGTTTTTGTAGCTGTTTTATTGGATGAAAAATGACCTCCACATGCTTCAGAATGACAAAATTTAATAACATTACTTACTTCATTGTCGGGTATGCATCGTCGAAAAATTTGGTCAGGACAATACTTAAATAAGTAAGGATCATCCCAATTAAATTTTTTAACTTCTATCAAGAATTTATTTATCCTGTGAATTCCAATGAGAAGGCATTTTATTTGTCACAAGAAAATTTACAATGTTAGCAAACCAGGGCATAATAGTAGCATAAAACAACTGATCATCTGGAAAATTTTCATTTATTGGTATTTCATTATGAGATGATTCAGTCATTATTCTAGATAAATGATCGGCTACAACATTTTCTTTTCCTTTTTTATCTTTAATTATAATATCAAATTCTTGTAACAATAAAATCCACCGTATTAATCTTGGCTTAGCATCTTGTTTATTTGATAAATATTTTATGGCAGAATGATCGGTGTAAACAATAGTAGTAGAACCAATTAAATAAGATCGAAACTTATCTAATGCAAATACTACTGAAAGTAATTCTTTTTCAGTAGTTGAATAATTTATTTGGGCACTATGTAAGGTTCTACTAGCATAATAGATTGCATAAGGTTTTCCTTCTTTTCTTTGTCCTAACACAGCTCTTATAGCATAATCACTTGCATCACACATTAAATCAAATGGTAAAGACCAATCTGGAGGTTGTAAAATAGCTGATGTAACTAAAAGATTAATAATTTTTTTAAAAGCATTTTCACATTTCTGAGTCCATTCAAATTGTGTATCTTTTGTTAAAAGATTTGAAATTGGTTTAGATATTATGCTGAAATTTTTTATAAACCTTCTATAAAATCCTGCATGACCCAAGAATGATCGAACTTCTTTGACCGTTTTTGGTGATGTTAAATTAGCAATAACATCAACTTTGGCTTTATCAACTTCAATTCCTTTTTCAGATATCACATGTCCTAAAACAATCCCAGATTTAACCATATAATGACATTTTTCCCAATTTAAAACAAGATTTTTTCTTCACATCTTTTTAATACTTCTTCTAGATTTTTAAGACAATTTTCAAATGAATTTCCAAAAACAGTTATATCATCCATAAAAACTTTTACATATTCTTCAATCATATCACTGAAAATACTTAACATGCATCTTTGAAAAGTAGCCGGAGCATTACATAAACCAAATGACATTCTTTTAAATGCAAAAGTTCCGAAAGGACGAGTAAAAGTAGTTTTTTCTTGATCTTCTAATGATATAGGTATTTGATAATACCCCGAATACCCATCAAGAAAACAGTAATAAGAATTTCCTGCTACTTTTTCTAGAATTTGATCTAAAAATGGTAGTGGAAAATGATCTTTTCTAGTTACATCATTTAATTTTCTATAATCAATACACATACACCAACTAGATGGAATCCTAGCTTGTAATAACTATCCCTTTTCATTTTTTATAACAGTGATGCCAGACTTTTTAGGTACTACTTGTGTTGGACTTACCCATTTACTATCTGAAATTGGATAGATAATTCCAGCGTCTAATAGTTTTAATACTTCATTCTTAACAACTTCCTTCATATGTGGACTTAACCTTCTTTGTGGTTGTTGATATGTTTTAGCATTTTCTTCCAAGTGAATTTTATGTGTACAAATTAAAGGATTCATACCTTTTATATCTTTCAAAGTCCATCCAATTGCATTTTTATATTTTTTAAGTAATTTAATCAAATCTTCTTCTTGATTTGGCAAAAGAGTGGAAGAAATTACAACAGGAAATGTTTTATTTTCACCAAGAAATACATATTTCAATTCTAATGGTAAAACTTTTAATTCAAGTTTTGTATTATCATCTTTTTTAAATTTATTTTTAGACTCAAAACTTTCTATTGAAAAAACTTCAGATTGTTGATTTAAGTTTTCTTCTTGTATATTTTCTTCCACAATTGTTTCAATTTCATTATCATATTCATTTTCATTAATACTTAGTTGTTTACATAAATTGAACACATTAAGTTCTAGAGTCATATTTCCAAAAGACAATTTCATTATTCCATTTCGACAATTAATTAAAGCTTTTGAAGTTGCTAAAAATGGTCGTCCCAATATTACTGGAATTTCATTATGTACTTCTATTGGTTGTGTATCCAAACAATAAAATCTACAGGATATATGAATTTATCAACTTGAACCAACGCATCTTCTACAATACCTCTAGGTATTTTGATTGACCTATCCGCCAGTAAGAGAGTAACAGAAGTGGGTTTTAATTCTCCTAAATTAAGTTTTTCATAAACTGAATAAGGAAGTAAATTCACACTTGCTCTCAAATCCAACAAAGCTTTTTTAATTTTATTTTCTCCAATAATACATGAAATTGTTGGACAACCAGGATCTTTATATTTTAAACTAGAATTATTTTGAAGAATAGAACTTACTTGTTCAGCCAAGAATGCTTTTTTCTTCACATGCAATTTTCTCTTTACAGTACATAAGTCTTTTAAAAATTTTGCATAAGAAGGTACTTGTTTAATAGCATCTAATAATGGAATATTTATCTTCACTTGTTTAAAAACTTCATAGATATCAGAATCACTTTTTTGTTTTTTATGATTTGTTAATGCATGAGGAAATAGTGGAGGTTTATTTGACTTATTTACTATTTCAGATGATTTATCATTCACCATATTATTTTTAAAATTTAAGGTATCATCATTCTCAAAAGTATCAGGATTATTGTAGTACCCGTAATTTAGACTACGTACGAGCCATGCATAATTCTAATATTTTGAATTAAATTGACTTCATTGCATGAATATTTAAATGCTTTTCTTTGAAGTTAATTATTTCATTTCAGTAGTTTTAATTTTATTTTTTAGTTATTTCAGTGAGGCCGGATTGGAGTTGGAGCTTTGAGATAGAATTTAAGATTCGATAAATATTTCCAGACTTTATTTTAGCTAGCAAGTAAGTTGATTTCAGTTAATAAGGAAGTTCAAGGAATTATTTAAGTTACTTGAGGTGAGTAGAAAATAAACTCATTTAAGTTTGGTTTAAATTCACTAAATTAATTAAAGTATTAGTGAGGATTTTAAGGGTTATTGATTTACTAGATAATCAACATTTTCCCTCCATTTATTAGTGAATTTTCGGCCAACCCTTTCTAGATCCATCCAAGAAGACTTGATAGCAACTAGAATTCAAAATTCAAATAATGGTAGACTTGGTCACCCTTTGTATCCCTTTATTATGGGATCTCCCCTCACTCCCCCAACCACTTAATCCCCTCCTCCGTCACCGAAAACAGCAGCCATTTCAGATTAAAAATCGTGACCCTCATAGCCTAGAACAAGAGAGAAAAGAAAAGGAAAGAAGCGCTCCACCTCCTCCGCGCCGGATCGTCTCTTCTTTTCGTTTTTCTTTCAAACGAAACCAGGCATGCATATATTCTTCCTTGACTCTTCAATCAAGTCATACTATAATTATTTTTATGTTCTATGATCATCATTTCATGTATGAACCGAAATACATCAAAGAATTTTCAGAAAACATCACATGCAGATTTCGGTTTTCTTGTGCAGTTCACGGCTTCCTCTTGTTTTGTGGTTTCAGGTGGATGGTTCGATTCCAGGCTCCCAAGGCGGCTCCTAGACATGTAATAGGATGCATTAGGACCATGTTGGCCCATTCATTCAGTCCCCATGCTTGATGGAAAACCGAAATCATAGCAAGCTCCCTATAGGTGCAGATTTGTGTTCGAAAATTCAGGTTTCTGTCATAATGGAGATGGATCTGATCATGACTGCCCACAAGGCCAATAGCCATGGTTGGATCACTTTCCTAGCATTTCTAAGACGTGACTAAGTCGCCCTTTTGGTGGCTCGGTCCATGGTGCATCGGTTTTTAAATCAAACAACAAGAACAGCCCCTCCCCTCTCGGCCCCTTCGGTTTTTGACAGCTTGTGTGTGTTCGAGTTTTGTTGAATGGTATGGATCTTGGTTGGCCTATGGCCCTTAGCCACGGTTCATACCATGCCCCTAGATGTCTAGATCGTGCCATGGTCAATCAATGGCCACTGGAACGAGTCGAGACAGCAAGCGAAGCACAACACCACACACGCATGCATGACGGCCCTCGGTAAGAGCTTTTGGTTGGTTGCTGGAATGGTGAGGATTGTGGCTGGCCTAGGGCCCTTAGCCATGGTTCAAATCATTCCTTGGGATGTTGGTAAGAGTCTCTGGTCGGTGGTTCACGCCCCAATGGCCGGTAGTCTCGAAAACAACACAAGACACGCAATTGCACAGCTGCTGGAATTTGACAGCAACTTGCTGTGACGGTTCGGAGGATCGTTTGAGTTCTTGGTTGGATTTTAGCCTATGGCCTTGGACTGGACAGTGCCTCATCGAGTTATGAAGGTCGTGTTTTTGACCGTTTGTGATTCGGATCATTTTTGAGGTCGTACGAGAATTTACGGTGCGATGTGCCAAATTGACTCTCGAAAGAGCGTTTCTTGTTTTGGCCTCCATTTCACCTAGATTTCGACCCTCATCATTTTAGGAGCATTAGTTCATAATTTTAAGCATATTTTAATCATGACTATACGTCGGTTCAGTATTGGTTCGGGTTGGTTCGGAGTCATGATTAAATACGAAGTCTTTAGACGTAATTGTCGCATTTTCAAACTTAATTGCATAGTTTGATCAGGTATAAGCTATTGCATATTTTTCATGGCATATTTAGGTTGCAGCGAGCCTGGGAGCGATCCAATCCAGTTGGTAAAATATACAGGATATTTTTATTATGCCATTTAATTATATTACGTGCATGAAAATAGAAAATACTTATTTTTGAGATTTATGCGATATTGCTTGTAGTCAATTCACTATTATGGGAGCATTATTTTATACGGTCGCCAGTGATCGATCAGTTCAGTTTGGTACCACCCGGTCGCCAGTGACCGGTCAGCTCAGTTCAGTTTGATACTCCCCGGTAGCCAGTTACCGATCAGTTCAGTTCAGTGCAGGGGCCACAGGCGTAGACCATAATCTCAACAGAAAATTTTTATCAGTTATTTCAGAACAGGGCTCCAAGGAGCAAACATTCTATTTACTATGACTTTCTGTTCAGTTATGCACGTATTATAATTGCTCAGTACAAGTTATTTTAAGTATGCCTCATGACATGATATTTTATCCATGCAAATTACATTTTCTCGTTACCTACGATATTTGCATGCTGAGTCTTTAGGCTCACTAGACTTGATTGTTGTAGGTACTGATGAGGCCAGGGCCGAGGGCGGGGACCAGTGAGCCAGCTTGGGTCGGCAGTAGTGGCACCCGAGGACCTCAGTTCCAGCACATGTCATTTTATGCTCAAACATTTTTACCAGTTGTTGGACATTCTTTGAATTGTTATTTTTGGCAAACTTTATTTTCTTCCGCTGCTATATTTTTTTAAATATTGAACTTGATTCATCAGCTGATTTTATGGATGAGGCACTCCATTTATTTTAAAAGAAAAATTTTTATTTTTCCGCAAATTTTCCAAGCAAGGATTTTCGGGCCTTCACAGTTGGTATCAGAGCGGTGGTTCTGTATAGGGTTACACTACTACTGACCACGAGAAGCTCACGAAGCCACGTCTTCGGTCTGTAAGTTTTACATTTCAGCATTTTATTTAAAGCATGAATTATTTTGACAGCATGCTTCCATGAAATAATTTCGACCAGATTTTCAGCATTTCAGTGTTCATTTAAAATAAATTATGGAATTATGCATGTTAGTTACGTATGGGTTATGTTGGAACAGTATGCCCCCTAGACGTCAAGTAGGACGCCCGAGAGGTAGTGGCGAGCACCGTCGAGAGGACGATGACGATCAGAGACAAGAGAGGCAGACACCTCCTCCTCCTCCTCCACCTCCACCACCGCCCCCACCTGACATGAGTGCCCAGATGCTAGCTGGGATGACACAGTTCTTCGCACAGTTTGCGGGGAACAATGCCGCAGCCGCAGCCGCAGCCAGGCCGACAGGGCCCGAGGCTGTTTATGATAGGTTTATGAAGATGCGCCCGAAGGAGTTTTCTGGGACGTCTGACCCCATGATTGCCGAGGGATGGATCAAATCCCTCGAGGTTATCTTCGAGTTCATGGAGCTGGGAGACGCAGACCGAGTCCGATGTGCCACCTATCTGTTCACTGGAGACGCCCGCTTATGGTGGGAAGGACCCTTCACGGAGGTTTTCTACTCCAAATATTTTGCTGAGGAAGTTCGCACCAGGTTGACCACTGAGTTCATGAGCCTGAGACAGGGAGACATGACGGTTACGGAGTTCATCCGTAAGTTCGAGAGGGGCTGTCATTTTGTGCCCCTGATCGTGAATGATGCCAAAGCCAAGTTGATGCATTTCCTGGTGGGTCTACGGCCGATCTTGCACCGGGATGTTAGGGTGTCTGACCCTGCTACTTATGAGATTGCTGTCTCCAAGGCCCTAGCCGCAGAGCAGGATCTGCGGGATATCGAGAGGGATCGCCAGGGCAAGCGCCCAGTTCAGGTACCACACCTGCCCTCCTCCTCATCATCATCAGCAGCAGAACAAGAGGCCTTTTCACGGACCGCCTAGAAATAGAGGCCAGCAGCAGCAGCAGCGGGGACGCCCAGCCCCGAGGACTTATGAGCACCCAGTCTGTCCCAAGTGCTCACGCCGCCATCCTGGAGCATGTATGTCTGGCTCAGGAAAGTGTTTTAAGTGTGGCAGTCCAGACCACATGTTGCTGCAGTGCCCTCAGAGGAATCTGCCTACCCAAGGCAGAGTTTTTGCTCTCCATGCCGCGGAAACCAACCCGGAGACTATGTTGTTGACAGGTACTTTTAAGCTTTAAGTTATTATTTGAATTTTCGTGTTTTGGGAATAGGGATTAAGATTGAACTTAGAACGGTGATAGGATTGCATGCTCTACTCAGTAGTATTTTGGGGATTTAAGTTAGAAGAACTCTGGCCTTTGCATGTCTATAAGTTTGGTTCTTGTAGCTATTGGATCCAACTTAGAGTTCCGATCTTTCAGGGAGAATTTTTATATCTGGTTCCGCCACCAAGGCCTTGATAGATTCAGGGGCCACTCACTCGTTTATTTCGAAGGTCTTTGCAAACTTTCTCAAGATCAAGACCATTGGGCTAGATACAGCCTTTTCAGTAGTGTTGCCGTCAGGTGAGGAGATGGCAGCTACCAATGTTATACGAGATATAGACCTTGAGCTGCACGGTAATCTTGTTTATGCGGATCTGATTGTGCTACCGATGCCAGAATTTGACATCATCCTAGGGATGGACTGGCTATTGAGGAACAGAGTATTGATAGACTTCCAGCGGAGATCTGTTCTTGTCCGACCGCCTGGAATGGAGCAGTTCTTATTTGAGCCGGACAGGTACTTTCCTTTACCGCGCATTATTCCTTATGTTCAGGCCAGGAAGCTCATGCATAGAGGGTGTCGGGCATTTCTAGCGACCTTTTTATCTGTCCCCGAGGAACCCAGCCAGTCAGCCTCAGATGTTCCGATTGTCAGAGATTTCTTAGACGTTTTTCCCGAAGATGTCTCTGGTATGCCACCCGAGAGAGAGGTGGAGTTTTCCATTGAGCTTATGCCAGGTACGGCTCCGATATCCAAAGCGCCGCACCGACTAGCACCGACAGAGATGGCAGAGCTTAAGAAACAGATACAGGAACTTCTGGACAAGGAGTTCATTCGTCCTAGCTTCTCACCTTGGGGCGCGCCAGTCTTGTTTGTTAAGAAGAAGGATGGCTCTATGAGACTTTGTATTGACTATCGGGAGTTGAACAGGGTGACAGTGAAGAATAAATACCCACTTCCGAGGATTGAGGATCTGTTTGACCAGTTGCAGGGAGCTTCGATTTTCTCCAAGATAGATCTGCGTTCCGGTTATCACCAGTTGAGGGTGAGAGATGCTGATGTCTCGAAGACAGCTTTCAGGACTCGTTATGGTCACTACGAGTTCCTTGTGATGCCGTTCGGTCTGACGAATGCGCCAGCGATCTTCATGGATCTCATGAATCGCGTATTTCAGCCGTATCTTGACCATTTTGTGATAGTATTCATAGATGACATTCTCGTCTAACTCCAAGAGTCGGGAGGAGCACAGCAGACATCTGACCACAGTGTTGCAGACATTGCAGAAGCACAAATTATTCGCAAAGTTCAGTAAGTGCGAATTCTGGTTAGAGAAGGTGGCGTTCTTAGGCCACATTGTATCCAGCAGTGGTATTGAGGTAGACCCAGCGAAGGTTGCAGCAGTCAGAGATTGGGTTGTGCCGCAAAATGCATCCGAGATCCGCAGTTTTCTTGGGCTAGCAGGATATTACAGAAAGTTCATTCAGGGATTCTCCTCCATTGCCGTTCCACTCACAGCACTGACCAAGAAAAATGTGAAATTTGTTTGGAGCGAGGAGTGTCAGAAGAGCTTCGATACTTTGAAGCAAGCTCTTATCTCAGCACCAGTTTTGGCCATGCCATCAGGGCCCGGCGAGTTTGTCCTTTATACCGATGCTTCGAAGCTCGGTTTAGGTGCAGTTCTGATGCAGCATGGGAGAGTGATAGCGTATGCTTCTCGACAGCTGAAAATCCACGAGAAGAACTACCCTACCCATGATCTAGAATTGGCGGCCGTAGTTTTTGCCTTGAAGATTTGGAGGCACTATTTGTATGGAGAGAAATGTCAGATCTTTACCGACCACAAGAGCCTCAAGTATTTCTTTACGCAGAAGGAGCTGAACATGCGTCAGAGGCGTTGGTTGGAGCTTGTGAAAGACTACGATTGTGACATTAGCTACCACCTGGGTAAAGCTAATGTAGTTGCGGATGCATTGAGCAGAAAAGTCGCAGTGATGGCTCATTTGACGATTCAGAAACCTCTTCAGTTTGAGATACAGAGGTTTGATCTCGAGACTTATCCTCGAGGTAGAGTTCCTCGTCTATCTACCTTGACCATTCAGTCTTCCCTTATGGACCGTATTCGCAGTGGTCAGTCAGCAGATGAGCAATTGGCACAGTGGAAGAAGAGAGATGAAGCCAAGGGCAGTGTCTTGTATACAGTCAGCGACGGTATAGTGAGATACCGAGACAGGATGTGGGTTCCTAGCAGTGATACTATCCGAGCAGATATTCTATCAGAGGCCCACATGTCCCCGTACTCCATTCACCCGGGGAGTACGAAGATGTACAAAGATCTGCAGTTGTTGTATTGGTGGCCTGGGATGAAGAGAGACATCAGACGTTTTGTATCTGAGTGTCTGACTTGCCAGTTAGTGAAGGCGGAGCATCAGAGACCAGCAGGTTTGCTCAAGCCTCTCCCTATTCCCGAGTGGAAGTGGGAGAATGTTACCATGGACTTTGTGACCGGATTGCCGAGGTCAGCCAGAGGATCGAATGCTATCTGGGTGATTGTAGATCGTCTTACCAAGTCAGCGCACTTCTTGCCCGTTAAGACGAATTTCACCATGGTTCAGTATGCAGAGTTATATATCCGGGAGATAGTCCGACTTCATGGTGACCCAGTTTCTATCGTATCTGACAGAGATCCCAGATTTACTTCCTCGTTTTGGAAGAGTTTGCATTCGACTATGGGTACGAAGTTGCTGTTTAGCACAGCTTTCCATCCGCAGACAGATGGGCAGTCAGAGCGAGTCATTCAGATTTTAGAGGATCTTCTCCGTGCTTGCGTCATTGATTTCTCAGGGAGAGTTGGGAGTCGAACTTACCATTGGTTGAGTTCACCTATAACAACAGCTTCCAGTCTTCTATTGGTATGGCTCCGTATGAAGCACTGTATGGCCGCAAGTGCAGATCTCCTATTCATTGGGATGAAGTAGGAGAGAGAGCAGAGTTGGGTCCAGAGATTGTTCAACAGGCAGCAGATGTAGTAGTCAAGATCCGTGATAGGATGAGGACTGCTCAGAGCCGACAGAAGAGTTATGCCGATCAGCGGAGGAGAGATTTAGAGTTTGCAGTGGGCGATCATGTCTTTGTGAAAGTGGCACCTATGAAGGGTGTCATGAGATTTGGGAAGAAAGGGAAGCTCAGTCCGAGATTCATTGGACCCTTTGAGATCCTTGACAGAGTTGGGACGCTAGCTTATCGTGTGGCTCTTCCGCCGAATCTGGCCGGAGTACACAATGTGTTCCACGTCTCCATGCTGAGGAAGTATATGGCAAATCCTTCGCATGTGCTGCATTTTGAGCCGTTGCAGCTTACTCCGAACTTGTCTTATGAGGAGAGGCCAGCGCAGATCCTAGACAGGTAGGAAAAGAAGCTTCGGAACAAGCTGGTTAAGCGAGTCAAAGTCAAATGGCTCAACCATTCTGAGGAGGAAGCTACGTGGGAGTCTGAGCCGGAGATGAGAGATCGATACCCCGAGTTATTCGGTGAGTTCTAATTTCGAGGACGAAATTTCTATAAGGGGGGAAGGATTGTAGAACCCGTAATTTAAACTACGTACGAGTCATGCATAATTCTAATATTTTGAATTAAATTGACTTCATTGCATGAATATTTAAATGCTTTTCTTTGAAGTTAATTATTTCATTTCAGTAGTTTTAATTTTATTTTTCAGTTATTTCAGTGATGCCGGACTGGAGTTGGAGCTTTGAGATAGAATTTAAGATTCGATAAATATTTTCAGACTTTATTTTAGCTAGCAAGTAAGTTGATTTAAGTTAATAAGGAAGTTCAAGGAATTATTTAAGTTACTTGAGGTGAGTAGAAAATAAACTCATTTAAGTTTCATAATTAAGGGTTTAAATTCACTAAATTAATTAAAGTATTAGTGAGGCTTTTAAGGGTTATTGATTTACTAGATAATCAACATTTCCCCTCCATTTATTAGTGAATTTTCGGCCAACCCTTTCTAGATCCATCCAAGAAGACTTGATAGCAACTAGAATTCAAAATTCAAATAATGGTAGACTTGGTCACCCTTTGTATCCCTTTATTATGGGATCTCCCCTCACTCCCTTAACCACTTAATCCCCTCCTCCATCACCAAAAACAGCAGCCATTTCAGATTAAAAATCGTGACCCTCATAGCCTAGAACAAGAGAGAAAAGAAAAGGAAAGAAGCGCTCCACCTCCTCCGCGCCGGATCGTCTCTTCTTTTCGTTTTTCTTTCAAACGAAACCAGGCATGCATATATTCTTCCTTGACTCTTCAATCAAGTCATACTATCATTATTTTTATGTTTTATGATCATCATTTCATGTATGAACCGAAATACATCAAAGAATTTTCAGAAAACATCACATGCAGATTTCGGTTTTCTTGTGCAGTTCACGGCTTCCTCTTGTTTTGTGGTTTCAGGTGGATGGTTCGATTCCAGGCTCCCAAGGCGGCTCCTAGACATGTAATAGGATGCATTAGGACCATGTTGGCCCATTCATTCAGTCCCCATGCTTGCTGGAAAACCGAAATCACAGCAAGCTCCCCATAGGTGCAGATTTGTGTTCGAAAATTCAGGTTTCTGTCATAATGGAGATGGATCTGATCATGGCTGCCCACAAGGCCCATAGCCATGGTTGGATCACTTCCCTAGCATTTCTAAGACGTGACTAAGTCGCCCTTTTGGTGGCTCGGTCCATGGTGCATCGGTTTTTAAATCAAACAACAAGAACAGCCCCTCCCCTCTCGGCCCCTTTGGTTTTTGACAGCTTGTGTGTGTTCGAGTTTTGTGGAATGGTATGGATCTTGGTTGTCCTATGGCCCTTAGCCACGGTTCATACCATGCCCCTAGATGTCTAGATTGTGCCATGGTCAATCAATGGCCACTGGAACGAGTCGAGACAGCAAGCGAAGCACAACACCACACACGCACGCATGAGGGCCCTCGGTAAGAGCTTTTGGTTGGTTGCTGGAATGGTGAGGATTGTGGCTGGCCTAGGGCCCTTAGCCATGGTTCAAATCATTCCTTGGGATGTTGGTAAGAGTCTCTGGTTGGTGGTTCACGCCCCAATGGCCGGTAGTCTCGAAAATAACACAAGACACGCAATTGCACAGCTGTTGGAATTTGACAGCAACTTGCTGTGACGGTTCGGAGGATCGTTTGAGTTCTTGGTTGGATTTTAGCCTATGGCCTTGGACTGGAAAGTGTCTCATCAAGTTAGGAAGGTCGTGTTTTTGACCGTTCGTGATTCGGATCATTTTTGAGGTCGTACGAGAATTTACGGTGCGATGTGCCAAATTGACTCTCGAAAGAGCGTTTCTTGTTTTGGCCTCCATTTCACCTAGATTTCGACCCTCATCATTTTAGGAGCATTAGTTCATAATTTTAAGCGTATTTTAATCATGACTATACGTCGGTTCAGTATTGGTTCGGGTTGGTTCGGAGTCATGATTAAATACGAAGTCGTTAGACGTAATTGTCGCATTTTCAAACTTAATTGCATAGTTTGATCAGGTATAAGCTATTGCATATTTTTCATGGCATATTTAGGTTGCAGCGAGCCTGGGAGCGATCCAATCCAGTTGGTAAAATATACAGGATATTTTTATTATGCCATTTAATTATATTACGTGCATAAAAATAGAAAATACTTATTTTTGAGATTTATGCGATATTGCTTGTAGTCAATTCACTATTATGGGAGCATTATTTTATACGGTCGCCAGTGACCGATCAGTTCAGTTTAGTACCACCCGGTCGCCAGTGACCGGTCAGCTCAGTTCAGTTTGATACTCCCCGGTAGCCAGTTACCGATCAGTTCAGTTCAGTGCAGGGGCCACAGGCGTAGACCATAATCTCAACAGAAAATTTTTATCAGTTATTTCAGAACAGGGCTCCAAGGAGCAAACATTCTATTTACTATGACTTTCTGTTCAGTTATGCACGTATTATAATTGCTCAGTACAAGTTATTTTAAGTATGCCTCATGACATGATATTTTATCCATGCAAATTACATTTTCTCGTTACCTACGATATTTGCATGCTGAGTCTTTAGGCTCACTAGACTTGATTGTTGTAGGTACTGATGAGGCCAGGGCCGAGGGCGGGGACCAGTGAGCCAGCTTGGGTCGGCAGTAGTGGCACCCGAGGACCTCAGTTCCAGCACATGTCATTTTATGCTCAAACATTTTTACCAGTTGTTGGACATTCTTTGAATTGTTATTTTTGGCAAACTTTATTTTCTTCCGCTGCTATATTTTTTTAAACATTGAACTTGATTCATCAGTTGATTTTATGGATGAGGCACTCCATTTATTTTAAAAGAAAAATTTTTAATTTTCCGCAAATTTTCCAAGCAAGGATTTTTGGGCCTTCACAATTATCACCATTAATCTTTGATTTTAAATGATCCTTGTTTTCATTAATATATGGATCATTAACTATTTTACCACTTCTAAGGGTAATAACAGATTTTATTTGATCAATTTTTTCATTTTTTAATTCTTGATTTTGATTTTTAGGTTTCGGTTGAGGTTGAGATGGAAATTTTCCTTTTTCATGAATATTAAGTGCAGATGCAAATTTTGCAAGAGTTTCTTTCAAATCACTCATAGATTGACTGTTTTGAATATTGATAGACTCTTGCTTTTGGATAAATGCATGAATTACATCTTCAAAGTTTTTTCTTGGAGGTGTAACATAAGGAATATAACCTTGATGATTTTGGTTGTTTTGAAAATATTGTTGTGACAGTTGTACATTATTATCATTCCTCCAACTAAAATTAGGATGAATTTTCCATCCAGGATTATATGATGGTGAAAAAGGATCTAGTATTGTTTTTTTATAATTGTTAACATAATTTTCTTGTTCATGGAGACATTCTTTAAATGAAGGTAATGTTGGACAATCTTTTGTAGCATGATCATGTGTATCACATATATGACAAACAATTTCTTGAATACTTTTTAATTGACCACTCTTTTTCATTTCTAATGACTCAATTTTTCTTGCTAAAGATGCAAGTTTAGCTTGAATATCTATATCATCTTTAAGATTATAGATACCACCCCCATTTGTTTAATTATTGTTTTTAGTTGTTGGTGGTTCTATTGTGCCTATATTATCCCAATTTTGAGCATTTTATGCTAATGAATCCAAATATTCCATAGCTTCATTTGGGTTTTTATCTTCAAAAGTTCCATTACACATGAATTTTATCATTTGCATATCTTTAGGTATAAGTGAGAAATTATTCTCCATGTTTCAAAACCATGATGTGGGCATGTATTAAGTAATTCTTTATATCTATCCCAACAGTGATAAAACGTTTCTTCCTTGTTTTTGAGAAAAGTTGTAATTTGTCTTTTAAAAGAGTTTGTTCTATGGGAAGGGAAAAACTTTTTGAGAAATTGTTGTTGCATTTCTTCCCATGATCTTATTGAACTTGATCTTAAATTTTGTAGCCATGTTTTAGCTTTATCTTTTAAAGAAAAAGGGAAAAGCTTTAACCGAATTATATCCATGCTACAATTTTGATCATTATAAGTGTTACAAACTTCCTCAAATTCTATTAGATGCAAATATAGATTTTCAGAATCTAAGCCATGAAAATTTGGTAAATGTTGAATAATTTGAGGTTTGAAGTTGAAATTAGATGCATCAGGGAGGAAAAACTAAACAAGATGGGGCACTAGTTCTAATAGGGTTCATATGATGCCTAAGTGTTCTTAATTGATCATGTTCTTGATTATTATTATTATTATTATTATTATTATTATTATTATTATTATCTTTATTATCTTTATTATTTGAATTATCATCCATGTTTAAATTATTTTCAGATACTCGAATAAGTCTACCACTATTTTTTCGACTCCAAATACTCATACAAAAAAAAACAACACAATACTTATAAATAAAACATAATTAACAAATATAAACTTAATTTATACCTCCCCGGCAACGGCGCCAAAGACTTGCTACTACTTAAATAATAATTCACCCAAGTGTAGGTTGTCTGCAAGTAATATATTTCGTAAGTACGATATCGATCCTCAAAGAGGTTATTTTGAGTTTAAATTTATTAATTTATAAATTACCAAATGCAAGAATGAAGTTTACAAATTATAAATTTTGTCAAGGCTTGAGGATTTATTCTTGGTTTATGTAATATTGTTTAACTAAAAGTAAAACAAAAGAAACCACCATAAATAATGGTTCCAAGAAAATTAAACACTCACATAATATAATATAGTTCCCACTATAGAAAATATCGAATTAACCGATATTTTATATATGGTACCTATGATTATAATTATAACTATATAAATAAATAATTGCATAAAGTAAATGTTAAATTAAATCATTATATTTCATTTAGAACAACCGACAGAGCCACGCTATTGCCTAAATGAAATTTATTGATTTAATAAGTTAGTTGCGGTAAAGTAAAAGTTAGTTGCGATAAAGTAAATGTTAGTTGCGGAAAAGTAAAAGTTAGTTGCGAGAAAGTAAAAGTTAGATGCGAAAAATAAAAGTTAGTTGCGATAAAGTAAATGTTAGATTGTTAGATGTTAGTATTAAATCATAATTAAACAACAAATCAAGATAACCACTTTAATGGTATCAAGCATTTGATGTAAATTGATAACAACAAATAATTCATTTTTATACCTACAATAAAAATAAGTTAGCTAAATGAACAAAAATAAAGAAAGAATATACAAAATATAAACAATCTTACTTCACCAAGAATGCAGCCTCTTCACCTTGACATAATAGATTTAGCTTGCCATAAGCTTATTTTTGATCAACACTAAAATATCACTCATAGTTGAGAACATGAAAGAAAATATATTGGAACTTAGAACTTTGATACACACTCACGCTATATTTTACAATGAGATAGAATGATTCTCAAGCTAGCACAAGGCCTCTATTTATAGGCCAAATGAGAGAAATTGTCAAAATTTTTATTAATGCCATGTAGTTGCAATAGTATTCTTTGTCTCCTCCAAGTTCAATTCCATGTCCCTTCTTTCAATGCTTTGTTCCACAACTTTAATCACCGAATTTGACTCTGCTCAAAACGACAAGCATGTGGGGAATTGTCTGTAGATGAATTTGGCCACTTGGTTCACCTCATTTGGTTAAATATTGAAATAGTTATGATTTTTTTACTATATGCTGGTCATAGTAAAAGTAAATTTGTCCTCCTTTTGATATTTGCACAATTTGATCATCTTAATGAACTTTTTAGGCAATCATGTCTTCTGCAAAGTTGTAGATAATTTCTCAAGGATTCCAAACATGTTTGAGTCACCTCCGTTTGAATTTTCTAGCTTGAGTTATCATTATTTTACCAACACGTAGAAAACCTGAAAATAAAACATATTTAGTAATACAATTAAATATAAACAAACAATACTAAAATAACATAATTTTACAATTTTAATGAAACTTAAATTTTAAAATACATGTTTTAACATATAATAAATTATTAATTTTAAGTTTCATCAGTCGTCCCCGGTCTCCTTTCCTCTGCCTATTATCGAATATTCGGGTAAAATCCTTAATTTCATGAAATCATGTCATATCATCATTTAATCATATAATAAATATCATGCAAGCATTTAAAATCAATTAAATAAAACAATTAAGCAATTAAACAATTTTGCATGCATGCGGTTTACGTAGGTTGGTTTTTCAGACGTTACATTATAAATATATTTGTTATTATTAATTTGGTTATTATCATTTATTATTAATTTTATTGACAATATTAATTTTATTTGCATTTATTATTAATTATTTCTTATTATTGTTTTTTTTATTGTGAAAATCAATAATAATTACAATAATTTTATTGATATTAATATTCTTATTAATATTTATTTATTAATAATATTATTTTATATGTTCATCTTTCTCAAATTAAAATCTCATTTTTTAATCATTGAAGAAAGTTTGTGTTTTTCATTGTATAATTCAACATTTATTCTTTTTCACCCATTTTTGAAACCAAAAAAATATTAATTTGGCGTTTTATTTCACTGTGTCGACATTTTTTATTCCGTGAATTTGATCGTACTTTTGGATAGAAATAATTTCGAGTAACAACGTTTTGAAGTAACTACACATTTTCATTGGTTGGATGAATGATTGATTCTATTGAAATCATCGAAATTATGAGTTTAATATTGTAATTTTTCGAATTTAATTATTCACTTAATAGGTTCAACTCAAAGTATTGTATAATTCATTCTCATACTAAATTCGTCTTATTCTCGTATCAATTCAATCATTAAATTTAATTTTGTTGCTACTTACGGGATAATATAGGTATTGATCATTAATAAACAATAATTAAGTACTATTAAAAAATAATTGAGTTTTAAGAGACAGAAACTGTATACTCTATATTAAATTTAGTGAATATCATGTTATGATGATATCGTAATTCTGACCATATTTTGCTATTATTACACAAAAATTAGGGATTAATATAAAACAAGTATTATTATTAGAAAATAATTGAATACTTAATTAGGTACTATTTTAACTCCAAACAATTGTTTTTAATACACAATTTAAGTCTTTCTACTATGATTTTTTTAAAAAAAACATATGATGGAACTTGGGTTCAAGTGTTGCCGTGATTAAAGCATTTCGAATGGTATATCGTGGCAACTCAACGCTAGACAAGATGAGAAGCGCATCATTAGCAGCGACGGTATACCATATTTGGAACGTACGAAATCTTGCCATCTTTGAAAATGTAAAGTCGGATGTCGAAGCAATTGTGAAAAAAAAAATCAAAGTTTTAATGTTTCGTTTAGTTTCAAGCTTTACTGAAACTCTGATTTGAATGTATAATTTGTGATGGTGTAGAACATGTAAGGTACAGACGTTATCTCCTGGGGATGTTCAGAACATGTAAGGTACGGACGTTATCTTCTAGGGATGTCCGGTGTATTTGTATTTGTATTTTACTCCTTTTTACATTATTTAATGAAATGATTTTCATCAAAAAAAAATTATTAAATTATGTCTATGGGTAATCCGTAATAGTGAGTACCTTTTATACAGTAACTGGTCATTAATAAAATTATTAACTACTATGGAACGATAATTGAACTTTAATTTTCAGAAAATGGGTACTCTAAATTAAGTCTAGCGAAATTTATGTTATGATAATATGGTCATTCCGACCATAATTGAGTGGTATTACACATAAATTGAACATTAGACAATAAATTCATATTATTAGACTATAATTTAATACTCTTAATTCAGGTGTAACAATTAAGATGATCAAGTGGAGATTCTTTAAGTTATTATCACGTCAATCTCGTTAAAAAAAAAATACTCTATGTAACCTCTACTCAAAATAATCAATATAAAAATGTTGGCAATTCTTGCAAGAGTATTTTTTGGGTATTTTGCAGAGGGTTGGGGAGTTGAAACTAAGAAATAATGACATTAAAGAGCTTAAATATATATCAATTGACCCATAAGTTGAAAATGTGTTTGGGGGGTTTAATGAAAAATTGCCGTTTGAATACGTAAAAAAACATTTATGTTATTTTTTAATTAAAAAAACTAAACTTATTTAAGTGTTTTTTCACATCCAAAACCACCATTTAGCACACTTGGTGGCAGATCGTTTACTTTCAAAACATAGATGAGATAAACGATACTAATATAAGAAAAACTCCGAAATGCCTGCAAGCAACATTCATGATGTGGATCAATTTTTATAAGTTCTTTGTTGCTATGAAATTTCCCCACCCAAAGATCATTTCAACCATCGGAAAATAAAATTGGCCTTAAGAGTTCTACAACATAATGTTTTGAAGAACACAAAGGATAAGGCTTGCACAAACAAAGCAGGGGTCGGAGGGCAATCTGAGTAATTGGATCCTCCAAGCTGCCACTTGGCCTCCCTTCTGTGTGAAAATGCAAACATATTGACACAAAACCACGCTGAGTTCCAATTAATCGACTAAAATTGACACAAAACCACGCGGAGTTCCAATTAATTAACAGTCATTGTGCTGGAGCCAAATGCTTCAACTTTGCCTGTAAAACTGCACCAGCTTCATCTGCTATGCTTTTCTTTTTAGCAGCAACCTACAATTCATTATGGCCATGATCAAATAAAAAGATCAGAGAATGAATGTGCACTCAGCCTTGTTAAATAGACACTCCTGATTTGTGCCAACTTCCAATCTCAGTATGTCAGATCGTCTTACGATTCTGCCCCTTCAACCAATTTTACAGACTGTCTATAGGCGTCAATATTCAATAAAGTATGCTAACATGTGTTTACACGTTCTATTCTCAATTCACACTTATCTTGTATCCTTAGAAGTTAGATGTTGAACCGCTCCAAACAATTTTCACAAATGAGTTATACGATGAATTTGAAAATAAAAACAATGGGCTTGAAGGAAAGTAAAACAAGTCTAGAAAAAAATTAGAAGCACACGAATACCATTTCAAAATTTTGCAGAGCGACGTGTAAGAGGTTGTTGACATATCAATAGAACATACCTCAAGAAGTTGATCATAATTCGACTTGAGCAGAGAAATTTTGCGCTCACAGTAATCTTTGCCTTCTGCCATTGTTTTCTGCTCAGACAGAAGATCGATACATTAGGTTAAAACTTGATATTGATTCAAATAGAACAGTGACATAAATCCATAAATAAGAGAATTCCAGTCAAGCAAAGTAGCAAAGAATGCTTTCTGCTCAAATCTGGTTACATCAGCTCAACATCGTCCTTCAACAGCAAATTGACGCACCCTCATTTTCCCAACAGTTATTAATTTCAAATATTTCCCTCAAAGTTTTAGCGTGATCTAAAAAAGTAAATATCACAATTGTGGCCTGTAAAAGTACAGTTATAAACAAAGAGATGAAAAATCAGCATGAAACAATGTAAATGGGCATTTCCTATCAACAGCACCTCTAACAGAAAAGGCACAATTTCTTATTCATTTGTATGAACTTAAATCTAACTCCCTAAAGAATTCACAAAGATTGATGACCAATGGTTCTGAAAATTGCTTCAATATTCCAAAGGCCAAATGCTTAGGTTGCTTCACTAACAATAGTCCAGTCTAGGCCATAGTTCTGGAACAACTGGGATCTAGGTCAGCACAGACCACTTTTTTCTTTGTCCTTCAGACTTCAACTACATCAGATCAACTTACGCAACTGCAATATTTGGAACGAAATTTCAATTCTTGTTGGCCCAATAATAGACCTGAGGTTACAGGTGAAAATAACAGAAGTTACAGCGGAACATTAAATGGTCAAACTATTTCAAGAATATTACTATTTCCCATATTGGCACCACAAGAAAAAACAGAGTGGATAATAAACTTGAGGTGTTATCCCACCTAGAAAGCTCGTCCTTTTAGGTTTGGGCTATCCTTTTCAGTTCATAGTTCAATAATCTATGTGATACATACAACACAATACACAATAGTAACGATAAATGCCATGAGACGTACACAAAAAAACAAAAGAGATAGGAACAATCACAAACTACAGCTCAAAGTGAAATTCTTCCGTATCTTAACGTCCCTACTGAATATATAGCAGATGACACTTCCACCTCAAACATACAATTCAAAATGGAACAAAATCTTATATATGAAACAATAAATAAAGGTGAATCAGGCCGGTAAATACACAACGAGCAATCTAGTAGCACTACTCTAACCTCGATGAAATAACCAGTGCCCACATCCACCAGGACCTTCTCCGCATCATCCAGAGTACCGGGGACATAAAGCGACGCCGTGAGAGGTACCAACATCTTCTTCCCCTTGGGGCGGAGGGAGAGATCGAGGAGGGCGGTGGAGGCCAGCTCGAGGCGGGCCGTGGCGGTGCGAATGTTGTTGAGACTGTCCTGGAAGAGATTGACTTCGAGATCCGCCTGCTCTTTGAGCCCCCTCAGCTGCTCGACGCTCATTCTATCTATCTCCATCCTCGACGATGATGCCGCCGCCATAGCTCCTCCGCTGCTGCGATCTAACTTCTGTTGCTCAGTTTCCCGTCTCCATTTTCCCCCTTTAATTTGATAATTATAATACAATAATTTAAAAAAAAAATTAAATTCTTTGAAATCTTCAATTTTTTTTAGGGTAAATAAATATACACAAAAACTTATAAACTAGTTTCGCTCATCTTATCCGAATTAATCGATAAAGAAAAAAAATTTATCGAATACGAAAGATAGTTTTATGGATCAATAAAATTTTATTGAGATGAGTCTGACTTGTCACGGATATTAATCCATTATATTGTTTTCGGATCGATAGATTTAAAATTCATGAATTTCAAATATATTTATATTGTTTACAGAAGTAAGACTATAAACTTCAAATACATTCCTTACATGTTTATATAATATTAAATGATAATTAAGATGAATTTCAAGTTCACACGATAATGATATCATTTTAAATATATTGTATTTTGTACTAATAATGTCTAAACAAGCATGATATATATTGGCTACTGAAATCTGCATTGTCCAACGGCTGCATTTGCAGCCGTTGGCCCACATTTGCATCCTTTGGGCCAACGGCTGGCAAATGCAGCCGTTGGACAATGCAGATTATCAGTAGCCGTTGGCTACGGCTACTGAAATCTGCATTTTTTTCCTCATATTCTCATATACAATCTTAAATAATTTGAGAGTTATTATTCATAAATATATTAAAAATCATCCCATAAAAGGGCCAAATAAATTACAAACTCCATTAAAGCTAAAATTGGACGAAACAGTGAACTAGTCCAACAACTCAAACCCCAACAAAAACCCAATCTTAACCACTTACTAAAACCATCATAACATCAACACATTGATTTGGTTCGTGGAAATCGATAATAAACGATGTATGATGTAAAGATCATATATGTAACTCTAATTATTTGTAAAATTTGAGTCAAATGACGGATAAAAAAATATGTATAATCATCTAATATCATATTTTTGGTACAAAACAGTGTATTGACAATTAATAAGTTGTTCTACCGGGTCATTTAATTTTCATTGTGTTAGTGTTCAATTTGTTAGAATATCCAACTTTAGATTTCTTTGACGAAAATCATTTACAATCTTAATAGTAAGACTTAGACATGCTTAACGGACCGGTTCGGACCGGAACCGACCCGGAACCGGTCCGTTAAGCCCGGAACGGGATCCAGGAGGGAAGAACCGGACCCGAAACCATGTACAATCCGTTGGTTTGTGGGTTGAACCGGTTCAGCATATCCTGAATCGGTTCAACCGGTTTCGGATCCGGTTTCGAACCCGTTCCGGACCGTATCCGGAACCGACCCGGACCCGGAACCGGTCCCAAACCTGAATTACGAAATTTTTAAAAAAAAAATAAAAAAAAGGCTTTTGGGTGCAGCCGTTGGCCCAAAAGGCTGCAAATGCAGCCGTTGCATTTGCAGTCCAACGGCTACTGAAATCTGCATTTTTTTTCTCAATTTGGCCCCCAATTTTGGGGACCAAATTGCAAAAAATAAAATTTTTTTTAGACCCCCAAAAATCACCTATATATACAAGTCATTTTTTACATTTTACATATCAATTTTCTCTCAACTTTCATTTCTCTACAATCAATATCTTTCTTTGCTATCATATCTCCAAATATATTCAATAATTGTGTTATAATTTTATCTATAATCCGTATTATTTTTATTGTTATATATTTACTATTTCGCAATTTATTCATCTAAACAATTCGAATTTCAATGGCATCATCTTCAAATCGTCGTGGTGGTAGTGGCGAATATGCTCCCGATTTTGGTGAACATTTTAGCTACATCCCTGACTATGATGAAGTCGAACCTGGCCACGAGGATGAAGAAGCCATGGAAATCCCCAACAAAGATGTAGGGACGCCATCGTCTACTCGAGCAAGCAACACAATCTCAACGAGCACGACGACAGCCCGTGCAAAGCGAAGCAAAGTTTGGGATCACTTTGATATTGAACAACAAGGTACGAATAACTCTTTTGTCGTTTGTAAAATTTGCAAAACGAGGTATTCTTACAAAACGGGTGGTGGTTCCGGTGGTACCGGTACTTTGAAAAAACATTTAGTTAAGGTACATAAACTTGACCCTGATACGCTACAACCTATTCGGTAGGGAACCAATACAACAACAAATTAATCCTTTTAGTGGTAAAGCTTTTACAATTACAAAAGAAATTTCTCGGAAAGCCATCGTAAAGTTTGTTACCAAATGTTGTCAACCTTTTATAATAGCTGAACAAGAAGGTTTTGTTGAATTTACTAGTACTATTCAACCTGGTTTTCACAATATTTCTAGGCACACACTTAAGAAATATTGTTTTGATATTTACAAAGAATATAAAGAAACACTAAAATCGCATCTTTCAAATATTTCTTGTAGAGTTAGTTTGACAACTGATATTTGGACTAATTTAAAATATGAATCATATCTTGTTGTTACATGTCATTGGATTGACGAAATTTGGACAATGCAAAAAAGAATTTTAGCGCTAGATCATTTAGAATCGTCTCACAACGCATATACTATAGCTAGATATGTTTTAAATGTTGTTAAGATTTATTGGGAAGAATGTTGACGATCAAAAGAAGTCAATCATGCATTCTCTCCAAGAATTGTTTGATTTGTATGCTAGTGAACATTGTGATGAACCGAGTGCACAGCCGGAGGAGATGCCGACATATAAGAGCAAAAGTGGAGTACTGAACTTCTTTCAAAGTTTGAAACGACAAAAGTTCAAAGGAAAATCGGTGACAACAACCAATTACAATGAGATCCAAATTTATCTAAGTCAATATATTGAGACTACTGATAATTTCGATGTTCTTGATTGGTGGAAAGTAAATTCTAAAATTTATCCAGTGTTATCTGCAATTGCAAGAGATGTCCTACCCATTCAAAGTTCAAGTGTTGCTTCCGAATCAGCATTTTCAGTATGTGGAAGGATTATTGGTGACCAAAGAACTAATTTAAAGCCAGAAACACTTTCCATGCTAACGTGCCTACAAGATTGGTTTGCTGCAGAAAAAAAGAATAGGACCTCTGGCGCGATCGACGAATTCCAAAGCTCAAGTTCCGACGAAGATCCAGAATATTACAAATATATTTTAATAAATCGTGATGAATTTTAGATGTTCAATTGTAAAAATAAATGTTTAAGTTATTCTGTTAAATTTTTTTTATATAATCACAATTATTTGCAATCAAAATACTAAATAAAAAATTGTCCGTTAATATTACTAATTTTAAGTATATAGTAAAATATAATAAATTAGAGTTCGGAACCGGTTTAAACCGAACCAGAACCGGTTTATTCGAAGCCGAACCGGTCTTGGTTTGGATTGGTTCCAAGTTTTTCAACTTGGAACCGGAACCGGTTCGGAACCGATTCGGACCGGTTCCGAACTCACCGGACCCAGAATCGGTAGGAACCGGTCCGGTGGAACCGACAAGCATACCCTGTTAAGACTATATCACATATGATATGAAAAATAATAATGTATTATAAATAATGTGGATTTAAGAGATTATAAAGATTTTTCATATTCAAATAATTTTTTAAATTAATACTTAAAATTCAAATTACAATATCTTTAATCTTTTCCAATATTAAATTTACTCAACGCATAAAAATCATTTTATATAAAATATTGATTTATGGGTAAATTGTAGATAAATCCCAAGAACCCAACTCAAATTTATTCTAACTCCCTACACCTAAAAACATTTGTTTAAACTCCCTTAAAGGTTAAAATGACAAAAATACCCCTTATAAGAAAAATTTCTAATGATTGATTTTCTGATCACAAAATGATATCAGAGTCGAGGTAAAATTATTTCAAACATACAGATTTATTATTACAATGTAATTAAATGTTTGAGGAGGAGAATTTCGAAAAATTATGAATCCGAACTCAGGTTCGAGATAAAAATTTACAAAAACTATTCCAATATTTTGGAATATACACAAAATCATCTAACCCTGGTTAGATATCAGGAGCAGAAAGGGACGAAACAACACCCTCAGGTAAACTTATGATTCAAGCTAATAAGTTTTTGGAGATAGTATCAGATTCCTCTAAACTCTCTTCAGATCTTAGGGAAATCCAAAAAATGGTACAAAATTATGGCAATATGTTGTACTTGGTACATCAACGAGTTGAAAAAATCCTTGAAAACCAATAAAAAATTCTTGAAATATTAAAGGATATTTAAACAAAAATTCAAAAACAAGAACAACAATCAAGTTCTAGTAAAAGAACTTCAGGAGGATGGGTACCACCATCATTTGGTGTTGAACCTTTGTTACATCAACAAGGAAATGCCAAAGTGGTGTCAAAACCTTTGACTGAAGAAGAAAAGATGATCAATATAATTAAATATGTCTCAAAAAAGAAATTAATCTGATGACAACTTTAGAAATGATTGGTTTAAAGGATCTGCAAGAACTTGCGGAATCTTTCGCAAATCTTAAAGTTGTAGATCTAAAGATGAACACAGCATGAGGTAAAACACCTGCTATAACCTGGTCATTTTCCCAAGAACCACCTAGGGAAAGTGTGGGATCTCAAAATATAAACATGAGAGAATCTCAACCCGATTTTCATATTAGTGGAGGATCACACCCAGCGGGAATAAGGACAAGGAGAAGTCAAATTTCCTTGCACCAAACACTCTATGGGAAAACTGTTTTAGATCTTATACATCCTTACGGGGTTATGCTTAACCTTGATGTGTTAGATTTCAAAAATAGAGAAGATCTCATAGATGACTGGACATCTGCTATGAGAATCGCTGCATGAACACTTGATCTCAACAGAGAAAGATTCATTAAACTTTTAGAAATGATTCTTATGGGTTCAGTTAAAATTTCTTGGGACATGACTTCATTAGATACAAAAGAGTCAGTCCTAGCTGGTGAATCTCTCAGTGAGATCGCTGGAAAAATGGCTACCCTATTTAAAGCACAATTTATAGGGATAGACTATTTTAACAGTCAAGATACAGAGAAGAGGAAGAAATATATGCAAGCTTTGTATAGTCTTGAATTACATGATATATGTTTAGTGGATGAATACATTATGTTATTCACTAAATATAGATGGAATTCAGGAGTCGAAGAAGATATAGCCATGCAGCTTTTCTTCGCTAAAATGCCAAGTCCTTGGAGAGAAATGCTTATAAGGGAATACGTACCTGGAAACCCAGATACATTGGCAAGAAGAGCCTCTTTTCACAAAGGAAAATTGGCAGAATGGTGTCATATGACAGCATTACAAAAGAATTACAAACGCTTAAGGGGTATCAATAAAAAAACTCCTTTGTTTTGTAAGGAAAATGATCTTCCAACGATTATTGGAAGTAAACCACAGAAGCATAAGAGGAAAAGTTTTAGAACTCATCCTTATGCTAAAAGTGGAAGAAGTTCTTGGAATCAAGAACAGTTTGGTCTAGATAGAAAGCCAGATCTTATAAATCTGAACAAAGAAGTGGACCATCAAGAAGTAGGATATCATCCCAAGCAAAGCACAGGAAGAACACCTACGAAGAAAACTTTCAAAAGAGCTCATACTCGAGCTAATGAAAGTTTCAAAGACTGTAATTGCTGGACATGTGGAGCAAGAGGGCATATCTCGACCAACTGTCCAGAGAATGAAAAAAAGAGGTATTAAACGCTTTGATCCAACCCCAGATATTAAAGAAGCAATTTATTATCAAGATCTTATTCAGGTATACCGATTCGAGGATATTGCCTCATATGAAAGTATATATGAAGAAGAAGAAGTGTTGAGTCAAGGAGAATCAGATGTAATTGAATCGGAATCAGACTGAAGACGAGGTGTTTCGACACGAAACACATGAAGATTTGTTTGGGTTCTTTAGCCAGACAACAATATCTCATAACATGATCCAAAGGATCATGAGAGAAAATCCTAGTTTTCAGAGATATCAAGGTTTCTCTGCAGGACATGTAGAAAAGTTCTTAGGAAGTCTTGGCCTAAGGAATAGAAAGCATCATCTATTTTATAATGTTTCTAGGAGGGAAATGGCAATCTCGATGGAACTTACAGGAAATAGAATGGAGATGCAGTTAATTCTTTCCGAAGAAATAAAGGAGGAATTACAAAAACTCAAGATAGAGGTAGCAAGGACTATGTCCTGGATTCATATCGGAGCAATCTAGATTATGATAAAAGCTACTTTCAAAAAAGGAATAGATTCACCCATTGATATTGCTATATGTAATAAAAAAAATGGGGAACCTTCAAGATTCAGTACGGGGAACTATCTCAGGAAATCTCTGCGCGGGAAAGATTGTAGGAGTAATTTATCCGAGAATTGTCTACAACCTTGCATATCAAGATTTCAGTCGAGCCTTGACATTGCACCAAAATTTCAAGGAAAAAATGCTGATGAAAGAAGGTAACAGACCATATTCTATTACCTACCAGATTTCATATGCTCTATCTAATACACATCATTCAGAGTTGTTTATTAGAAATGAGTTCATTGAAATACCTGAGATATTTGGAAAAGTTGCCCAGGTAATTTATCCAGAAAGAGTTGAGTTTCCTCTAATACAGGAAACAGATATCCAAATACAAGACAAACCGATTCTTCAAAGGAATCAAAGTCTTAGATTGGAATCAAGAAGACTATCTTTCCAGGGAGATAGAATTACAAGTTACAGGTGGAGAAAAATGCCTGTCCCAGAAACCCAACAGGAACTAAAAAGTTTTTCTACAATAGAAAAGCTTAGATGCCCAGAAGGGTGGAAGGAAGTAGAAATATTATTTGATATTACGAAACAAAGGAATCAATTCCCTTGTAATACCATATACTATTTGGAACAACCTATGATAGGAACTTACCAAGGAATGATCAATATCGGAGAATTGGAAGTTCATATCAAAGGAATTCCAGGGAAAGAATTAGATCGACTGGTTCTTAGAATAGAGTTTCTAGAGGAACATAAACCTTGGAAACATCTTGTGGGGACCCGGACGCTAATTCATTTCTTAATCGTCTTTGGGAATAATTAAAAACAATTAAATAAACATGGTCTAAATTTTTTTTTTAAATACAAAAGCGGAAACATATGAAATAAATCTTATTTCATTTACAAGATCAGTATCCAGATCTAAGTACAAGTTCTGTACAAAAGTAAATCATAACGACTACTGTTCATTCACTACATGTCAGGTAAAATGAAACATATCTACTTCTGGGTCCAAATCTCCACGCTAAACTAGTCCTCTCTCGTCCTCGTCTTGACCCTGGTGCTGTCCCATCTGTTGTCATGCACACATACAAACAAGACAACAGCCGGATAACTCCGGTGAGAATTATATTCCCGGTATAAACCATGTATACATGCATTTCATATAAACAGATATAAAAATATGAAGTAGATATCTATAACATGTATCACAGTCAGAAACATGAATCAATATCAAACTGTAAATCACACTCTGAACATGTATCAAAATCAGAAAACATGAATCAATATCAAGCGGTAAATCACGCTCTGTGACTCTGAGACTCTGACTCGACTCATTCCTAATCTAGGGATCCCGATCTGAATAAGAACGCAACAATCTCCCACCTACTCTCCCGATCGTGGTGGCGGTATGTTCTTATTACGGACTTTGGTCCTGTCCATATTGAATCTCGCTATAGAAGTTGCTCCACTCCTATGCACTATCAATATGACCAAACGTCTGGTGTCTTGGCATATCCTGCCAAAGACTAGGCCTATCCGCACTGGCATGTCCTGCCACTGACTCATCACAACACATACTAGACTATACATCCATAGCCTAGACATATCAAACTTATCAATTGCAAATATCAATGCAATAAGATAAAGTATTTTTAAAGAGATGCTTACTCCTGCCGAAGAGGCACACCTGAAGAGCTCTCGGCCTACCCCGAAGCTCTTTGAAGGCTGCAACCTGGGTTTTCTCTGTAAGTTCCTGACCACTTTCTCCCTTCTTTTCTTTTTTTTTTTAAACTTAACTCCTCTTATACAGGGTGTTCAATGGCTGATCTCGGCCTTTGAAGAGGTGGCCACAGTAGCCACTATTGCGAACAATCGGGCCCAGTCATTCCAGGATATACAGGAGTGATTACAAGGGAAGTGTCCAGGGTCCGATCGGTTCATGAGGGCGAAGTGGCCAGCCTTCGCGCTGCCCTGGAGAAAGCCAATCAGCAAGCGGATATAGCCAGTCAACAACCTGTCCAGGCCAAGGAAAACCTGGAAAGGGCCCAAGATGACGTCAATGAGGGCCTCATCCGGGAGGAGACTTTGCGGGGTATTGTATCTGACTTGGAGTTGAGAAATCGTTCTCTTTCCGAGCAGGTAGAGGTACAGCAATCTTGAGCGGAGAGAGCTGAAAGCGCCTTGGCCCTGGCTGAGTATAAGAAAGATAAGTGCAGGCTTCCTTCCTTCAGTCTCCCGAGTTCAAAGCTGCTGTTGAAGATAAGTCCTATGATTACTTCAAGTTTGGCTTTGTAAAATGCCGGGAGCAGTTTGAAGAGGATGGCCTTCTTCCTGCCGCTAAGGAAGATTTCCCGGATATTGATAACGGCATCGACTCCCTTCCCAAGGACGACGATGCTAATGCTAAGGCCGGGAAGACTCAAGAAGGGGAGGCCGAGGAGCAGCCTTCTCCTATAGATTTAGAATATGATTGTAACTTCTTTTACTTCATTTCTTTGTAATCTCTAGCCTCCGGGCTTTTCATTAATGAAATGTTATTCATTTTTCCTTCTGTGCTTTAATAACTTGTTGAAAATTCATGAATTCCCGGCGTTAGAAATAATCAAGAAAAGCTTGTGAAGCACGAAATTTTCTAAGTATAGTAAATCAATCGGGATCCTTAGTAAGCAACCGGGACGTTGAACCTCAAACTAGAATAAGAAATCTTTGTGCTTAATAAATGCTCGAGGTGTAGACCCTCTAAGTCAGGGTATATAGAGCACTGGATTGTTTTGATAACCAAAGTGTGGAACCCTGGGCGGGGATCATGTCCCGAGACCAGGGAATGGTCGAGGTGTGTTGCCCCGAGCCAGGGTGTAGAGCCCTGGGCTTATTAATAACCAAGGTACGGAGCCTTGGGCCGGAGATCCTGTCTCGGGACTTGGGAATGGTCGAGGTGTGATGTCCCGAGCCAGGGTGTAGAGCCCTGGGATTATTAATAACCAAGGTACGGAGCCTTGGGCAGGGGATCATGTCCCGGGACTTGGGAATGGTCGAGGTGTGGTGCCCCGAACTAGGGTGTAGAGTCCTTGGCTTATTAATAACCAAGGTACGGAGTCTTAGGCCGGGGATCATGTCCTGAGACTTGGGAATGGTCGAGGTGTGATGCCCCGAGCCAGGGTGTAGAGTCCTGGACTTATTAATGACCAAGGTACAGAGCCTTGGGCCGGAGATCATGTCCCGATACTTGGAAATGATCGAGGTGTGGTGCCCCGAGCCAGGGTGTAGAGTCATGGGCTTATTAATAACGAAGGTACGGAGCCTTGGGCCGGGGATCATGTCCCGCGACTTGGAATGGTCGAGGTGTGGTGCCCCGAGCAAGGGTGTAGAGCTTTGAGCTTATTAATTAACCGAGACTTTGTACCTCCCGGGTTTAGATAATTCACATTCACCCACTTTTCTGAGAAGAATAGAACTTTCATTATATCTTCGAACAAATAATTACATTTTTCAAGAAAAATATTTATTTAAATGAAATACATTTCATGGTCTTTTGAGAGAGCTTCCTTGGACATATTCTAAATAATAAGCTCCCGAGCTAACCTTTCGGGTTATTTTAAAACGCCCTTCCCACCGAGCTTCAAATTTTCCAACATCTCCAGCTGGATTAACTTTCTTCATGACCAGATCTCCTACTTGAAAGTCTCGGATTCAGACTCTCTTGTTGTATTATTTCATAACTCGGCCTCGGTAAGCTTTCATTTGAATTAGAGCCTGCTCTCTCTTTTCTTCCACCAAATCCAATTCCATTTCCCATCTTTGAGTATTATCATCCGAGTAAGATTCTACCCGGGCAGAAGATTGTTTCAACCGGGAGAACTGCTTCAGAACCATACACCAGATTAAAAGAAGTTTCTTGAGTAGGTGTTTGGGGAGTCTATATGCCCAGAGAACATTGGGCAATTCTTCCACCCAATCTTTTACTTTGCCCTGTAGCCTTGTTTTCAAGGCTTGCACAATAATTCTGTTCACCACCTCTGTTTGACCATTGGCTTGAGAATATGCAATAGAAGTGAAAGACTGGGTGATTTTCATTTCCCGACACCAAGTTGTGATCTCCTTTCCCTGAAACTGCCTCCCATTGTCTGAGATTAGTCTCCTTGGGATTCCAAACCGGCATACAATATTCTTCCACGAAAACTTCAAAACTTCCTTCTCAGTATTCTTGCCAGGGGCTCGGCCTCTACCCATTTTGAAAAATAATCCACAGCCACCAACAAAAATTTCCTCTGAGCTCGGGCAACTGGAAAGGGAACAACAATGTCCATGCCCATTGATCAAACGGGCGGGATGCCCAGATAGGCTTCATGAGGATGGTCAGGCTGTGTTGAAAATTTGAATGATGTTGACAACCCACACAAGCCCGGACCACTCGGGCAGAGTCTTGGCTAATAGTAGGCCACCAAAATCCGGTGACCATTGCTTTTTGGGCCAATGATATTCCTCCAAGATGCTCACCGCAACATCCTTCGTGAATCTCCCGGAGGACATAATCCACCTCTCTCATAGATAAGCACTTAGTAGAGGTCCCTGAAATGATCTCATGTACAAGATATTATTTAAAAGAACAAACCTGGGAGCTTGTCTCTTGATCTTTTGGGATTGATCTTTATCTTCAGGCAATTCATTGTGTACAACAAATTGTATCAGGGGTGTCATCCACGAATCCTCTGGTGCCGGCAGTGTTTCTTTTTCAGTAGAGAGTATTAGCTGGGAAACATGCAGTACATTTTGGGTATTGACTTCTGACAAGGAGGCGGCCATCTTTGCCAAAGCATCTGTTTCCTCATTCTCGTCGCAGGGTATCTGTTCAATACTCCAATCCACAAAAACTTCTGCCTGGGCTTGAATGAGCTTGAGATATTTAAGCATCCTATCATCCTTAGCCTCATAAACGCCCTTTATCTGCTGAGTAATCAGTTGTGAATCAGAATACAAAATGATTCGGAAGCTCCAACTTCCCGGGCAGCTTGGATACCGGCGAGAACAGCCTCGTATTCTGCCTCATTGTTGGTCACCCGCGAGTCTTTTCTGAGTACCAGTTTAATCTTCTCTCCCGGGGAGCTATTATCACAACTCTACACCACACCCTAAAAGGCTAGACGCCTCATCCAAAAATACCCTTCAGACCTCCTCCTCATCAGGTTGGACCATCTCTGAGAAGAAATCTGACAGGGCTTGTGCTTTGATTGACACCCGAGGCTTATACACAATATCATACTCTCCCAGCTCAACTGTCCATTTGATCATCCTCCCAAAAACTTCTGAATGAGTCATAATCCTCCCGAGAATACTATTGGTTAGCACAATGATTTGATACGACAGAAAATAAGGTCGCAGTTTTTGGGCAGTCATGACGAGAGCGAGAGCTATCTTCTCCACTTCATTGTACCGGAGCTCGGGGCCCCTAAGAGCATGGCTGACATAATAGACAGGCCTCTGATCAGAGCCTTCTTCTTTATCAGTACTGAGCTGAAACCGTACTTTGTAGTGGATAGATAAACAAATAATTTCTCCCCCAGCTCTGGTTTCACTAAGACAGGCTGCTCGGCCAGATGTCTTTTAAGGTCCTGGAAGTCTTGCTCACGCTTACCATCCCACCCAAACTTCTAGGCCTTCCTAAGAACTTGAAAAAATGGATAACTATGATGCGCTGGCCGGGATATAAACTGGGAAAAAGAGAAGCAATTCTCCCGCTCAGCTTTTGAACTTCTCGGACAGACCGAGGAGACGACATATCCAGTACAGACTTGACTTTTTATTGATTCATCTCAATCCCCCGGTCAGTAACCACAAAACCCAAAAATTTACCACTCTTCATGCCAAAGATATATTTGGTCGGGTTAAGCTTTATCTCATACTGCATGAGAGTGGCAAAAGTCTCCTCTAAATCATAAACGAATCCAGCAAACTCCTTGGACTTACCCAAGATATCATCCACATACACCTCTACGTTCCTGCCCAACTGCTTTTCAAAGACTTTGTTCATGAGACGCTGATAGGTGGCCCCTATGTTCTTTAACCCGAAAGGCATGACCACGTAGCAGAATGTGCCTCGCGAGGTGATGAAGCTGGCCTTGTCTTGATCACTCCTAGCCACGGAAATTTGATGATACCCTTGGTAAACATCCATGAAACTGAGCAGCTCATACCAAGAGGTGGAATCCACCAACTGGTCAATTCTGGGCAGCGGATAATGATCTTTGAGGAAAGCTTTATTGAGATCCCTGAAGTCCACACACATCCTCCACTTCCCGATAGATTTTGGCACCAACACGACATTCGAGAGCCAGGTAGGAAATTGTACTTCCCGAATGTGGTCGGCTTTCAAAAAATCTCTAACATGTACATCAATCACTTTATTCTTCTCAGGACCAAAGTGTCTCTTCTTTTTCTTCACAGGTTGAGTTCCCGGGAGGATATTCAAGTGATGCTCCGTTATCAGGGTGAGATCCATGTCAACTCCTGCTGAGACCAGGCAAAAACATTAATATTAGTTTTTAAACAATTTATCAAACTAACCCGGGTGGATAAGTCAAGATCTCGGGTCACCAGGATTTCTTTGCCTGGCCCAATCTCCACCACCTCATGCTCCTCTTCTGCCACGAACTGCACTTCTTCCTTCTCCACTATCCTCTCCATCTCCTCACAACTCTGAACTTTCTTTCCTTCCTTCCTTGCCCTCTTCTGGTCCACCCGGACCGCTTCTACATAACACTTCCGGGAAGAAGACTGATCTCCCCGGACTTCACCTACTCGATTTCCCACTGAGAATTTAATATTTTGATGATAAGTAGATGCTACGGCCCTGAGCTCATTCATGGCCGACAGCCCCAAAATGATGCTATATGATGACGGGTCATCCACCACAGTGAAAGTAGTCATCACCGTCTTTTTTCAGCTCCCGGGCTCCCAAAGATAAAGTCAGGACAATCTCCCCTTCTGGATAGACAACATGGCCAGCAAAGCCAAAAAGCATTGTGTCCACCGCTTCCAAATGATATCCCTGCAAATCCATTTGTACAAGGGCCTCCTTGAAAATAACATATACAGAACTTCCTGAGTCCACGAAGACCCTCATAATATCATAATTTGCTACCCTGGCTTGAATTACCAGAGCATCGTTGTGGGGAATATTGACACCCTTCAATTCTTCCGGGCCAAAACTAATCACTGCCTCATTCCTCCTCACCTTTTCCACTTCCATACAATCTCTCCTGCTCCTCGACTTACGAGCCCGATTAGAATCACCATCGGTGGAGCCACCATGATAAAGATAAAAAATTGTATATTAATTAAATATTTTATAATATAAATATATAGTTTTTGTTTTATTAAATGTTTAAATATTATATGTTTTATAATAAATTGTATAAAATATAAGTTGTTGTGTAATTAAAGTTTTTACTATTTTTTTACAGGTTCGATAAAACAAGAATAACCTTGGCGTTGCAAATGGGATTAAGATGATTCTTGGACCTGTAGAAAGTTGATGTTAATATCTACAATATTAGTGGCAAGCATGAGATAAAAATCTTCTCACAAGTGAGATCAAATTAAGCAACAAATAAAGTTACCAAAAAAGTGACAGTTTTACCATGCTCTAGTATTTTGACCATATCTCTCAAATTACTTGGTCAAATGGTTAAAAAAATACCACAATTCAAACAACTCAGATATCTACATGTTTTGTTTTATGTGGAGAAGAAAATTCGGATGGGAAGATTTTCAAATGTGATGTGTATTAAAATATTAATTTCTTGGAACACCAATGAAGACTTATGTGTAAAAAATAATATTTTATTTGTGGTTGTCTCCCCAAATTTGGCTATAAATAGGGGTGCATGTAATGTATTGAGATATCACTCATTTTATGAATAAACCTTTGAGTTCATAATATTTCTCTCTATGTTTTTCCTTTATTTCTTCATTTAAATATAATTAGCATGTTAAATTCATATTCAAAGTTTTACACTTTGAATAATGAGTAGCTAACTTCCCAAAGTTGAGATGAAAAGGTGAAACTATTGCCATGATAATAAGGTTATTAAAAGGTAAGAATCTATGTTTTATATTATTTAATCATTATTTATTATTTATGTTATTTTTATTTCTTTAAGTATTATTATACCCTACTTATAAGTGAGAGTTTTGATTTATTGTTACTATATGTTACACTAAATTCTTGGAACTATTTAAATGTTAGTTTGGTATTACCAACCATTTAAAGTGGATGCCTTGATTTATTATATATGATTATATCATAATATTAATTTCTTGGAACCATTTAAATGTTAGTTTGGTATTACCAACCATTTAAATTGGATGCCTTTTGATTTATTATATATGAATATATCATAATATTAATTTCTTGGTACCATTTAAATGTTTGTTTGGTTTTACCAACCATTTAAAGTGGATGCCTTGATTTATTATATATTAATATCATAATATTAATTTCTTGGTATCATTTAAATGTTTGTTTGATTTTACCAACCATTTAAAGTGGGAACCTTGATTTAGTGTTTACAAATATATATATAGCATAATAAATACTTGACAACATTTACAAGTTTTGATATATATTATATACTTATAAGATAATAATATATAACATAATATAAATATGATTATTTAATATATATTGGAACCATTTTATTAAGTGGATTTCAATAATGTTCATTAATGATAACTTTATTAAAATACCAATAGTGGATCCTTTAATCTTAACTACTTAAATTAAAATTTGAACAATTAAAAATTACCAATTAAAGATTCAAACTATTAAAAGAAAAAAAAAAGATATTGTAGACTTGTAATTACCTTAGCTTCTCTGTGGATACGATATTCGGACTCACCGAATTATACTACTTGTGGACAACCTGCTCTTGGGAGTGCAACAATCAAAGTCGCAACACTCCAGATATCATTTTAATTTCCCCCATGCTAGGGGCGAAGACTTCTTCCTCTCGGGCTCTGCATCTCTCCTCCCCCTCGAGACATTTCTTGAATCCTCCCCGACACTATGACCGAGCTGCCGAGCTGCCCAAGGTGGCAACCTCGGCCTCTTGCTGGGTTGATTATGTCCCTGGATAGAGGGCTGAACATAATCTCTTTCGAGCGTTTTGCAGTCCTCCGTGTTGTGATAACACACTTTGTGAAAGGCGCAAAACCCCTTCTTTTCAAGCCTAGTGTGCTGCTGAGATGGAGGCAAGTCCCTGCTACACTCTTAGATCTCCCGGTCCCGGATAATCTTTAAGGGCACATGATGAGAAAAATGTCCCGGGTTACTCCTTCTCGGCCCTCTCTCCTCGGACTTAGATATCCGGTCTCCTCTCTCTCTCCTTACCGACTCTCTTTTCTGCTTCAAGGCCTCCTCCATATTTATATATTTTTCTGACCGGACCATCAAATCTTCAAAGTCCCCGGGCATCTTCCTTGTCAGTGACCGGAAAAATTCACCATCTCTCAACCCCTGGGTGAATGCAGTTGTCTTGGTCTCAGGGGCGCAAGAGGGGACGTCCAAAGCCACTCTATTAAATCTCCGAATATAAGCCCTCAAACTCTCCTCCGGGCTTTGTTTAACCTCAAAAAGACTAAATGCGGTCTTTTTTTTTATTTTTTACTACTACTAAAATGGTATAAAAACATCTTCCGGAAGTCCTCAAAAGAATGGATACTCCGATGAGCCAGTCCCTCAAACCACCTCTGCGCCGAGTCAACCAGAGTGGTCAAAAACACTTTGCACTTAATTCAATCAGCATAACAGTGCAACATGACCATATTCTCGAACCTGGCCAAATGTTCCTCGAGGTCTGCATTGTCATTATAATTTTTCACTTTGGCAGACTTAAAGTTCCTGGGAAGAGGTTCCCGGACAATAGCTTCAGAAAACGGGCAACCCTTAACGACTACCCGGGAATGACTTCTACCCTCTATCTGTCCCTCCAACTCCTTCATTTTCTGACTCAACTCTTGCAACTCCTCTACCACAGTCGGGAACTTGGACCCAGCACTCGATTCTCTCTCCTCCCTCTCCGCTTTCTCCTCCCCTACCTCCTGCTCTCCTCTTGCATGCGTAGCTTGATGAGAAGCATATCTCCGGGCTTCAAGCTATGGCTTTTTCCACTGTCTCGGATATAAGCCGAGCCAACTCCTCCGAGGACAAAGTAATGACAGATGGAGGTCCTGTGGGTGGAGGACCACCATGTCCTGAGATAAGTGTATCATCTCCAGGAGCCCGGGAAGTATCCTAGTTGGTTATTCTGGTAGGAGCCATATCAACGTCTTAGACTCAATTTCCCACAGACAGCGCCAATGATGTGATCCGGGTAAATCGGGTGAGCAAAAGTCGAGGCGATCCACCGGATGATGATATAAGATTTAAGAAAAATGAGTAAGGAAAGGATATATTTTGTGAGAAAAATATATCTCTGTAACTTTGGGCTTCTACCGTGACCTGCAAACAATGAAATAAACTCGTGAATGGGCGCCGGAGGAGTGTCCGATGTATCTACTCCGATGCTTAAGTCAGCAGGTGAAGAAGAAAGATGAAATGACTTGTATATGTGTGAATATACGTGAGTGGTTAAGTATTCAGAATTCCATAATATGTAAATGAGAAGCGTATCTGCTATTTATAAGAGGAGATCTCATCATTACCTTGTTTTCAGTGCCTACCTACTAAGTATGGTAGGGTGGCTGCCCATACCCTGCTTCTGGTGACTTCTCTAACACGCCAAACCCATGTTATTCTGACAGATAAGATAGCCCATACCGATGTACTCGAGTGTAGTGCGCTTCTGGAGACAGCCCGGGTAGATAGCTCCCGGAAGCTTGTATGCGAGCCCGGGCTCTTGATCGATCGGGTAGAAAATATCTCGGGTGATCCCATGCCCGGCTGATGAAAAAGTGAGCTGCATATTTGATTCTGTTTTGGACTATCTATTTAGTTTTCCGGGTTATAGATGACCCGGGATCCTATGGGGATATCAACTTGCTTAATCAACTTGAATATCCTTGAAAGACTTATTATTTCTTTTATTATTATAACTTAGTTAGGATATAGGAACGAGGAAGAAGTTGTTAATGAAATGAAAATGAGGTGCGTTGTCCCTATGTTGTCCTCTCTAGACTCTACTTATATATATAATTAATTATGAAACTGGATATATTTTATGAAATTACATCTATATTATCGAAAGAAGATCAAAGAGATCTAGATTGATGATGTGTCCGAGAAGACCATATATGACTAAGAGTTCGGACATAAATATTGTTTGATGGCAAAAACTTATGTGAGACGGTCTCACGGGTCGTATTTTGTGAGACGGATCTCTTATTTGGGTCATCCATTAAAAAATATTATTTTTTATGCTAAGAGTATTACTTTTTATTATGAATATCGGTAGCGTTGACCCGTCTCACAGATAAATATTCGTGAGACCGTCTCACAAGAGACTTACTCTTGTTTGATATACTTATGATCTTAGTTGTTTGAAAACCAATCTCAAGCTGTGGGAAAGAAGATCAAAGAGATCTAGATTGATGATGTGTCCGAGAAGACCATATATGACTAAGAGTCCGGACATAAATATTGTTTGATATACTTATGATCTTAGTTGTTTGAAAACCAATCTCAAGCTGTGGGTGAAGATCTGCTGAAAACCGAGCTCAAATAAAAAGAAGTAAAAACAACCACTAAAGACCAAACTAACATAAAGAGCAATACAGAATAATCTGCTAAAAATCGAGTTCGAACAAAGACCTATAGAGAATAATATGCTAACTACCGAGAGCTCAGTGACGGAGCCAGGAAAATGGCTCTACCCGGGCTAAAATTCTAAATTCTAAAATTTTTTAATATTTTAAATTGATCTACAAGTGTTAATATCATATTAATCCAAAATTTACATATAAATTTTTATTAAAAAAATTGGGCCACCCGGGCTAGGTGGCAATGACTGTGGCTCCGTCACTTACCTAGCTCGAATAAAGAGAGAGAATAATCTGCTAAAAAAACGAGCTCAATTAAATAGTTACAGCTCGAATAAAGAGCTATAGAGAATAATCCATTAAAAACCGAGCTCAAATAAAAAGCCATAGATAAAACTCCAATTAATGTTGCCGAGGGCAAAGTCGGGCTTATGAATTTGTCAAACAAAATTGGGCTCACTGAGTGTTGAGTGCGAGGTCGGACTTATATATTTGCCAAGTATAATTGGTTTCACTGAGTGTCGAGCTTATGTATGAAAGTGCTGGCTTGGCGGAGGAGTTGCGACCGAGGAAATTGTTTTTGTTCATTCATGGATGATGGGGTTAGGCGATAGTTTTTCTTTTCGGCAAATTTTTTTCTTCTTAATTCAATCAATAGAAATGTGATCAAAAAATTTGTACCATTAAAATACCATAAACCGATAACTCAGCCCGGATACGAAGTCACTCAGGAACTCAAGTCAGTATAGTATTTGAGATAAAATATATATGACTAGCGTAAATAAAATAATTGCATATAAAAAACGTATGCAAAATGTACCTTGATAAGGGCTAGGAATCCACTTTTTATAGTGGAGAATCCTGATTAGTGCATATTTCAATTAATATTTTGTAATATATCTAACATATAATTAGATATTTGATAAGATTTTTACCATATCATAAAATTTCTAAAAAAAGTTGGACAAAATTAATTTTATATGTGCCATTTTAATAATTAATATTATCTTGTGTGCCTACACAAATTCTTTTTTGAGGGGGTCAACGTATAGTATTTTTTTATAAAAAAAAAAATCAATGGTATATAATTATCATTGCGCTAAAATAAAATGGAAAAGGAAAAAAATATATAATGACTTTATAGGGTCTGTTTAAAGTTGTAGATTTGGGCTAGATTTGATTGATTATATCGGGTTGCATATTTCTAGCTCATTAGATATAAAACTTATGCTGATTGAAGGTGTCATGCAAGGCTTATCATAATTCAAATTTTGCTCGCGAGAAATAATCTTCATCTAAATACTCAAGTATAAATCAAAATAATCTCTCTCAAAGAGCCTATAAGATAATGTTTGAGCCAATTCTATTAGTTGGCAACTAGACTTTATGGTCAGATTGTCACATTATCCATCACACAAAAATAAATTGTAAAACTAAAAAGTAAACTTGTTCATTATCAGAAGGAGAGATCATAAAACATAGGTGTCCTCAATCAGCAAACACATTTAAACTTTCCTCATAAATAAAATGACAACCAAATTTACACTACAGAGAAAAAAGAGCAATGCCATGAGGAATGGCATTTGCAATCTTCTATAAAAATCATTACAAAAGCACAACTACAAGTCCATCTTTACTATCTATCTTATCTGTTTCCATTACCCACAAACTTGACACAAACTTGGTAATGTCAACTCAAAAATATGTATAGTTCAAGAAAATCCATATCTTCAAGGAAAGAAAATCAGGTTACCCTTGTACTGTTCCTCCCACCCCACCATTTCTTTTTCGCCTTCTCTCCAGAGCCTTCTTCATGCCCAAGCTTATGGAGAATCACTTTTGTTTCTTTCAATCTTGATCCGTAATCTTTTTTCCAGGCCTCGAACATATGTTTCAATCTGTGCAGCTCGAGATCAGGATCTAGACCTGCCTCGACTTGACCTGATTTAACTTCGATTAAGAACTTGGCGTCGTCCCCGAATACTTGACTTCGTTGCTCGAATTCATCAGCTAATCGACCTATAACGTTTAAACCAGTACTTGACGATCTTTCTCCAGTCTTTTCATGAATACCTATGTTGCTACCTGTTTCCCAGGTAGATTCTCTATCATCGTTTCCATTGAGCGAGGCATCTGAATTTCTTCGAGAATCGTCGAAAGCTAGGCTCTTTCTCGCAATGGAAAGACTAGATTGAAGCGACCTCATTTGTTTCTGCCACACTTCTTCCATGGACTTCATTTTTAGCTCATATTCAGACCATCGATTCTCATACTGTTGCAGCCTTTGGTTCAGGACCTCATCCTCTTCTTCTTTCTCTCTCAAAGCAGCTTCAGCTTTGAGAACACGACGATGAAGTTCAGCAAGAAATGACGACTTTACCAGCACTTCTTCTGGCTCGTTACCCTGATTTCCAGTTGATATGTATGAAAATAAGTCTTTCAGATATATACAACAAACAACAACCTGATTCTTTTTTCCAATTAAGCAAACCTTGTACAAAATATGAAAAAATTAAGCTGTAAATAGGTATCATGAAAAAGCAAGCCAAGGAGAAAAATACATATCCAAAGAAAAATATATGGCATGACGTTAGCTAGATGTGTTAACAAATCGAAGCATTAGTGTCCATTGCTGCCCACAACATACTAACATGCCATATATTTTTCTTTGGATATGAATCAATTGCTGCCCACAATATACTAACATGCAACCATACAACAATTCAAATTATCCACCAAAAACCGAGTCCTGAGTACCTTTCTTTCTCCAAATTGCAGCAAACCTATGTCTCCCGAACATCTTCGAACCAACCAGCCACGAATAACTAAGAAATAAAATAAAGAAAAGAGAAAAATGAACTTATGAATACCCTTTTCGCTTGTAAATGTTATAGCTCTATCACACAATGGCTACGAAGGTCAGGATGTGTCCTGCTGCAGTGATCACTGATTCGATAGTGGAGTCATGAATTCTAATTTCCCTATTGTATTTGTCTTAAAATAAATATTTCTCCAGTTTTTTCAAGAAAGAAAGCAGGTAGAATATAAAACTGCTGCCTGCTTCAACTTAATATAATCGTTTACATTAAGGTAGTGTGTGTCACATTATTATGTAACAGAGTTTACCTGATTGTACTAGAACTGATGCCTTCTTCAAATTTCTAAATTTTTTACTGCAAATCCTGGATTTTATTTGCTTTTGGATGGAGATAGCAGCTCGATGCCTTTGTAATAGGATTGCATAATCCTTTCTAGTTTTGACACCACGGATAACTGCATTGAACATGTTTGACAGCTTAGAAAAATTTTATTTTGTAAATGCAGTCCCAAAATAGATATCCACATAGACATAGACATACACGACTGAAGTGCAGCGATACCCCTCCTCAAATCCTTTAGATAGCCTCGAGCTTGATGACCCCTGTAACAGCTTTGAACACGCAAGATACCATGGAGAGTACGAGTTCTTGTATCCTCAAGTACACCAATCTGAAACGATTCATGGTACAATTAAAATTGAGTGAGTGCCAATGGAGCCTGATTAATTAACACACACTTCTCACATAATGGTTGGCGAAAAACAAGGGAACGAAATTCATGAAGAATATTCAATTTGTTCTTAGGCCATTTTCAGAGAGATACCATTGATGTACCAAGATAACACAACAGCAAATATTATTGATGCATGTAACAAACTGACACTGAGAATTTTCCAATACAGGCAATTTTCCTGAAATTTAATGAAAGAATATCGACGAGTCACGGCAACTATGTCAAAGTTTAGGCAACTCGATACTCAATAACACAAAATTAACATCGCAACCTAGCTTGACGAAACACACTCATAGGCACAGATACAATTGGAAACTCTTTGACCTCATTTATTTTTCATTCAATTAATAGAATTCAGAATATCAAATTCCTCAACAGTGAAGGCTATAAGAAGAGGGGATTCACTCCCACCTGTCCAGTTCGGAAAAACAACTTAGTGTAGCCAACTTGATACATCTCAGGTAGAATGTTAAACTGGCGAAGAATTGCCACTGAAACACTGAGTGGATCTTGTGATGCAACATGATCTAATAGAAGAAAACCATACCTAGAGAAAGAGGTGGGTGAGATCACATTGATAAATCATGGAATCTAGTGGTGATAATCAGTAGAATAATCAGGTATTTTATTCTTTACCTTCTAGTAAACTTTTGATGCGACATTCTGGTAGGAAAACCAGCTCTCGATATTCTAACAACTTCTAAGACTCCACAGCAACGAAGCTGGTGCAATACTAGCCCTTGATTGTAGTTACCAGGAGATTGGAAGTCATTGGGCTTTATACAACGTATAAAATGAGGTGTTGTATTCTCAAGATGTTGCATCAATAGGAATAATTGGCCCTGACTAACAAGAAATAGTAAGAAAACGATAATAATATTAAAAGAAGTAAACTGCTTAGGGAAGCGTAATCCAATATAAAATTTCCACCTTTGTCCCCAACTCCTCTCCTCTCCTCAAACTTGAAGAAAATAGCAAAAGAATATGGCAAGTTTTTTTTCCAAATTATCAAAAACTGTGGCAAGTTGAGAACCCTTTCTCCACAATTTTCATTTTAATCACTATTTAATCCAGTCAAATCTAATAGACCACGTGAAACTGGAAAATAAGATTTACAAAAGCCCTAACTATACAATGGAATACCGAATATGATGAGAACATACATAGAACAATAATATGGATGACATAGTATGTTAGGCTTGCTGTTGATTAGCCTGGATATGCCCAATCTATTTGTATATACTTTTGATTTATAAAATAATAATATGATCGATCCAAAAAAAGGAACAGATATAGAACCATAATTAACTTAGCGCAAAAACTTTTGTGAAACAGTCTCATGAATCAATTTTGTGAAACGAATCTCCACTTTGAGTCACCCATCAAAAAGTGTTATTTTTTATGCCAAAATTATTGCTTATTATTGTAAATATGGAGAGGGTTACCCGTATCATGGATAAAGATCTGTGAGACCGTCTCATAAGAAACCTACTATTAACCTAGAATCCCAATCAGTCTCATAAGAAACCTACTATTAACCTAGAATCCCAATCAGTAGGAAATCTTCAGGATTTCCCAATTCCATTAGTGCATGAAAAAACTATGGCAATTTTGAACCATGAGGCTTTGCTACGTCCCTAACCACTTACAAGTTGCAGATATTCTAACTAGGCCCTATTTCATCCAAAATTTGAAGACTTGGTGTCCAAGTTGGGCATGATCGATATATATCGCCCAACCTGGGAGTGTTGAAGATCCGATAAGAGTCCATCAAACATGATTTGTTTTGATATAAGAATAAAAGTTTATCATTTTATTTTGTAATTTAAATAGTGGATAGATCAGGATATTATCTTCTTTACTGCATTGTATATATGTAGGTTGTGCTTAACGAGAACAAAAGGGAATAAGAAAGCTTCTTTTCCACGCATCTATTCACTCATAAACTACATGTAAATAGCATCTTAGATACAACATTAACATTGAGCTTTTTAATGCAAATGTTGCATGTTGATCTCATAATGTTTGATTGCTGTGAGCCTGAGGCATCAACGTTTATTCATCCTCTGATCATTTAAGATTGAGAGGTTACCTTGAATTTAGTTGTGACACTCAATTTTTGTGAATCTGCTCCACCAGATTTATAGAGTGCGCCAACTACGGGCTTTTGGGATTGAGTAAGCATGCTGGAAGCAAAAGCCTGAGGGAGGTGGCAAGTACAAGAAGACAATAGTTGGATGGAATCCAAATGTAGCAAATCTCGATTCTTCTCAAGAAACCCAGTTGTGTCATACATGACCTGGAAGAAACAAAAAAGTTATTGAACCTCAACAGAGCAAAAAAACAAAACAAAACAAAAAAAACAAACATTAAGAGGTGACTAGAAACTGTTTACAAAATATTTGATTTTTATGTCTGTAATGAAAAAAATCAAAGATGATGCAACCTGATGGCCAAAGTGGCACCACTCAACAATTTTATGTGTTCCATAAATGGTACAACAAACGAAAAAATTAATTTGATATACATAAGGCAAAAGTTTATAATCGATAATCATCCTTCAGCAAGTTCAGTTCACCATAAAATCATTAATCTAATGTCTGCCCCACAAATGAGAAATCTAAAAAATAGTGACTAAATTTTTTTTCCTTTCTCTTTCTTTAAATGGTTGTAAGAGATAAAAATATGGATCAGTAGTCTATCATAAAAAATTCAGTAATAAAAGTAATACCTCTCCAGCATAATGGCAAACAGTGAAAGCTTTGCCTCTTTCACCTCTAAAACAAGGATTAGAATTCAGATGTTGCTTAAGCTTATTCGCGAAGCTCAAATCTGTGCCATTCGGAAAGGTTGATTCCTCATCTAGCAAGGATTGTAACCCTAATGGTTTCTGCAATAAAGAAAACAAATGTCCAAGAAAAATTGAAGAAACCAAATTCTTTCCAGGTTGTTCATCTTTCAACCTCAAAATAAAGGGTATGATTTCCTATACTAATATTTATTATCGTGCATCAAACATGTTCCTAAAATACCAAAGAATATACACCCAAATAAAAAATTAGGAGAAGAAATTCTCCCAGATTGTCACTATTAAACCTCATAAAAGTTGAGCAAATATGGAATATAATGCCAAAAGGTCCAGCAGCTTAGTCAAAACTGACAGAATGAGACCATTAGTTGCGTAAATTGTTGGAAAAGTGTCATACCTTCTCAAAGAGAATGAGACAATCTTGGTTATCTTCAAATTCAACTTTTGCCCAGTCAATACCATCTTGAACGTATTCCTGAAGAATAATTGGATAAATTCCAGTTCAATGGAAACTTTAAACCTTTCACATACCACATTCAATGTGTTGCAAAAGAAAATTTGCAGATTCAAAAAAGTTAACCAAATTCAGAAGATTAGATAGAAATGATACATTATCGGCATTTAATCTTGAACTATGAAATAACTGCACAGCATAGGTTAAAGAAGACAAGTGAAGATTACCTCTTGTTCCAATTTGAACAAGTGGCGGTTGAAATGTTGTTGTAATCTTTCATTGGCATAATTGATGCAGAATTGCTCAAAACTATTCCTCTAAATAAATAAATAAACGATAAGCACATGATTGTAAAAGACAGAGAAACAGGAAAGCTAAGAAAAAATATAAAAGGTGCATACCTCAAATGATTCAAAGCCATAGATATCGAGAATGCTGATGGACCGTCCGGTGCACTTTTTACCTACTGCTAATGATCTATTGATTTGTTCAACAAGCCAATCGAACAAACAAGAATAAATAGATTTTGCCAATGCATCTCTCGTATCAACAGCCTAAAAGAATGAATGAGAAGCCATGAGACAGTTTCACATGCAAAAGTTATAAACCCACTAAAGTCAGTGGTAGCCACATTCGAAATACAATAGATCATTGTGGAATCTCTAACCTGAGATAGAGTAAGCTTTTGAACAATATTGTCGTTTCCTACTTTCATTTTCCTAGTAGATAATGCTAGCTTTAGTTCCTCCACATTGCACCCAATCAACGTAGCAACATTGATTAGACCTGAAAATTGAACATACAAAACAGAAATTCATGCACTGACAAGGAGGTATGCACATTCAAGCCATCGCATCAAAGATTTTCTATACAATGCATACTTGCAAAAACAATTTTGCTCATCATATGTAAATATACTCACTTTCATCCACCACTAGTTGAACATGGTTTTCACCATCAACCACCGTAAATGAGACATTTCCCAGCCACAAAACTGCGGCTAGCATTGCAAATACACTATCTTGATCTTCTTTATTAACATGAACAATGTCCAGCGCTTCCTGGGTTTAGCAAAAAGATAAACGTCTAAGTATGTTCAGATCAGTTGAAATGGTAAAAATAAAAAACATGAGATTAAACCATAAGGTTCAATACCATAACTACGCGGAACTGTTCGGCATCATTAACCTCAGAAATTGTATAGCAATTGCTCTGTCTCAGATAATTAAACTCATCGGCATTCCGTAACTTCAATTTCTCTGTATAAAAATACCAAGGTGCACACACGAATGAGACTATAAGAAAGAAAAGGCACGGACAAGGACTGGAAGATAAAATGATATTTGGACTACAATTGGGATATCTTAGTGTTGATGAAGCATATGTTATACCTTGTAAGGTGGGTGGAGCTCCAGCACAAAGCTGATAAAAGATATGATATGACCTTTCTCCCTCTGAACATTGAACTACTCTGGACTGTTCATCATAACAGTAAGCCAGAGTCTTTTATATCACAAACAGAAGATGATTGAAATCAACCAAAGTAGATTAAACAATACCTTCTCAAGTAAAACTTAACGGAATGGACCGCGTCAAAAGAAAAATACAAAAAAAGATAATAAAATTAGTCATCGTAATTTACTAAATGGTGATTTTACTTCAATATTATTCATCATTGTGCAAGACAAGATCTTACATGTTTGAATCTTGGCACCTGATATTTTCCCAGTTTCGCTGAAGTGAATTTCAATCAACTTTCCCTGCAGAAAAATTCGTCCGTGTTTCTTGAACTTTTGAGAAAAAAACAAAACGGTGATGGCTATTCATATTATCACTCATATAAAACATGTTACGTTGATTGCACACACACTCTGGTGAAACAAAAGAGCTAGCCAATGAGCAACTTACGAATCGGCTTGAGTTATCATTTCTTAACGTTTTGGCGTTGCCAAAGGCTTCCAAAATTGGATTTGTTTTCAGAATCTCATACTCTATTCCACCACCACCTCCCAGGGCAGCTAGGTATTGCATTGCTATTTTTGCAGTCTCTGTTTTTCCAGCACCACTTTCCCCACTAGATGAAGAGAGAGAGTATAACTATATAAAAGATCAAAGGAACTCTACACAAGTAAATAGCTCAGCAGGTGAAATAAGCACTGAACATCAGCATAAAACTAAGTTAGCCATTTCTGTCTGAAATAATGAAGATGCAGTGACCCAACTTTTTCTAGCAGTTTAAAGACAAATAGTGAAACTGATAGAACTGAAGCCATGCGCTTTCTTGATTAAGATGCTGTAGAAGATATAATATAACATAAGAAAATTTCATTTTCAATTAGATAAAACTGCTTTATAGTCAATTCATGAAAAAACGTACTTACGTGATTCAACAGTTTAGTAATTAAAAGCTGCACGATAAATGCTTCAGAAACTACGAAGAACAGAAAAATTTAATTGGTGTTTGGTCTGGCTTTTAATTGTTTCAGTGGAAAAACTTTGATAGTTATTTAAAAAGAATTGAAAGTGTTAGGTAAGAAGTTGATTTGATGTTTTGTCATTTGAAAGTGTGTTGCGTATAATTTTTAGTGATTCTTTTGAGTGGAGAAATCTCCACTTAGTAGCCCTTATAAACATCGTCTAAGTAGTTGTGAATTGTACTTGCATATTATCAAAGTCCAGAGGGCAAACGTTATAATAGCATGATATTGCCACAAGAAACTTATATTGCAAATAGGGGAAAGCAAAACCCAATAAATTCTAAAAAATGAAAATTGGCTAGTACAATAACATGATGCAACAAAATTGTCTTTGTAACACAACACAATGAAGCAATGAAGAAGAGCTGCAAGAATACGAAAATCAAATCAGTGATAAACTGACCTTATAATGATGGATTGATTCACCTCATCTGCAGACGAAAACAAATCGCGTGTTAAATCACTGCAGCAACTAACTTGGTCGCTGATTCGAGTAGTAAAGGTGGTGGATAAATCATATTACCTCGGATCATTTCCCGAATAGCTGTATCTGTGATGGCATATACATGTGGGATCTCCAAAGATTTGCACTTGTATGCTTCAATATAATTATCGCCATATAATGGCAGTTTCTTAAAGGGGTTAATGGCAACCAGAACAGGACCTGCCTTGGTCTAAAAGGAACACCGAAGTGAGAAACAAAGCATCAGGTAAAATCAAATATTTGAACGATTTTAATAATAAAAATTCATACTTACATATATCATATCATGATTATATCTATACTGAAGATTATGCAATACTGATGGTTCGTTTAAATAACTTAGTTGCATAAGATCATCTATGCCATCGAGTATATCAGGATTCGCTGGCACCAGAGCTTCAAAATGCACTTTCAAAACCTACATGGGAAAAAAGTTGGAGAAGGATGAACTTAAATGCTTAACAAAAATAAAATCACAATGGAAAATTTTATGCTCACTTTTCCCTCGGCATATGATATCAATGACTCGTTTCCAGAGGTCCAAAGAATTGTCCCCAGCTCCCAATTACCATCAGGCAGTTTAAACCAAGATTGAAGCTTCTGAAATGACTGTTAAACTATTAGGTGATAAGGTAATTAAAATTTTTACCTGAATGAGGGTATCTTCAGCCAAAATAATTTCATATTCAGCAACATATCAGATGTGTTTCCGATTCAGAATTTTTGGTCTCTCGTGTTAGGTAAAATTATATACAAAAGAGCTTAACCCCTTTGACAAATCAATGCCTCGTTTTCTGCAATGGGACGTAGTAAAGAAAAAACACAAGAAAATAACTCATGGGAAGAACTGAAAAAACATGCTCGGGGGAGAACAGAGATAAATGTTAGAAATAGGCATGAGAAATAATATTGGAAAATAAACAGTAAATGTGATATACTATATAACTTAAGGAATGGACTCCAAATATGCAAGTACGTAACAAAAAAAGGAAAATTCCTGTATTTATATACCTTTTTTGATGCATATGGGGTGGTGTCGCTCCATTTAGAATCAGCATGCAGCTGTTCAAATGACCGTGTGGTAGTGTTAACAGTCTGAATATAGTCATCATCATCACGCAAAGAAGCACCATCTTTGGTTGACAAGTCCAGAGTACAATATGGTGATTCCTCATTAACCGAGCCAATTTCGGCATCACTCGGCCGTTCAACATTTTCTAACATACTGTCAGTTCCCATGGACAGAAAATCAACGGAAGTGATTTGATAGACTGAAGTGAAGGCGAACCCTGTACTTTCTTCTGTGACATTTTCCTCAACGAAGGTCCTTTTTTTTCCCTTTGTTCTGCCTTAGTTCATTAATCACATTCACAGAATTATAATAATTGGATCAAAAGGAAAGCTTTTTTTTTTCTTTTTTTGCTCTCAAAAAGTGAATCAAGCTTTAACTAACAGGTCCCACATCCTCATCTGCCAAGCTTAATGGCGGGGACCATACAGTTTCCATAACAGTTAAGCGACTCCTCACTAATCAGTCACATTCTCTACAGCAAATCTCTAACCCCACTGGCAAATTATGCACAATCAATAAATCAAAGCTTACTCCAAAAAATTTGAGAAGGAAATATCATATCTTCTAGATCAGTCAGACACGCATTTAATTTGCCGAAATAATACTTAAACGCGTAAAAGATTTAGCCGACAGTTAATCTTCAATCTCCAGGCAGATATTCTGCCTCACAGAAAAGAAAAACGGAACATAATTATCGCACCACTGTCTTTCTCTGCCAACAAAAAAATCCCAATCTGGGTTTTCGTTAATGACTCACAACGCACCTCAACCGATCGAACTCGGCTTAAAAAAAAAAAGAGCATAATTTCATGAGAGATGTATGAACAAGAAACCACAAAAAAACATCATCTGGCAGAGCAAATGCAACCCAGAATGAAGCAAAAACAGATTGAACAATGCTCAAAAACTTACAACGATTAGTAGTAGAAATGAAAAAGGAAGAAAACCCAGTGACAGTGAGAAAAAGTAGAAAAAAGCCGCGTTGGGCTTAGCTTTGAGTGGGGATATTTATCTTTTGTGGGAAAATTTAAAGCCAAATTCGGCAGCCATCGATGATTGATAGGGACATGGAGGGAAGAAAGGGTAATTGTGCCACCATTTGATTTTCAAATTGTTTTGGCACCAAATGTATTTCAAGGGTCGAAATAGACCAACCACGTTTGATTGTAAGGCTCATGTACGGAACGTTTACATGGAGCGGAAGGTAACAAAATATTTAATTTTAAAATTATTTTTTTTTATTTTACTAAAAATGAAACGTTCATTATTTTTAAATTTTAAAATCTTACTAAATTATATTTTTTCTTCTTTATAAAATTAAAAACATTTAATTAAAACGACACAATTTTTCAAAAATCCTAAATGCCTGAAAAATTTGTACATCGTCAACCACCAATATCATACACCAATATTTAAAAATAATCTAAAATTGAACTTCAGAATAAGCATAAATCTCTAAATAGAAAATTCTCAAAATCTTTTCGTAAAATTTTAAATAATATATATGGAAAATAAATGTCCATCGGGAGTATACTGCCTGACTCGATCCACTCAAGCGTCAGCGCCTCCATCAAATAATCCTCGCCTGCAACCATCCAAACATAATGAGCCTGATGACTCAGCACGTTCTAAACATGAGTAACAAATAATACATATATAAGCACATGCATTAAAATCATATTTTTATTTAAAATAATCTTGTAATATATGATAAATTGTAAAGCTGTCGATCATTTATCATTTTGGATGAAGTTTGATCCTTGAAAATGACTAGCTTTTATCCTCTGGTCGACTGATCAGTCTTAGCTCACCATTGCGCATGGGTACGGGCATTAGGCACCGCCGTAAATGGAAATACGATCGTCGGGCTCACTCTAGGGTCATCTCCTGTAAATGGGTTCTCTATGGGGTCTTTTCCCACATGCGGGCTCCCTCTAGGCCTTCTATCATAGACATGCTCCCTCTGGTATCTTCTCCCTTATGATATTCTCAATCATATCATATCATATCATATCATGTTTGCCACATTCAATTCACATACTTCAGAATATTTTTTTCCTTTTTATTCAGAAAATATTGCGTCCTTTCCAATTTCGCAAAATAGCATTTTAACAGAAAAATCGTGTAGTTTTAGCATAAATTATAAAATTCCATATTTTCATCATAAACGTTTTAAAATATCATTTAGTTTGTATTATGATTCTTTGGGGCGCTGCCAAGCTTTTCGTACTACTCGGGACGCAAAATGACTATTTTACCCTTATAATCCAAAATCCTCGATTTTGACTTTCTCTTACTTTTATTGACTCGAGCCTATCCATAGTATCATATAAGCTTAGAATTGACTTTTAATATTTTTCTTAGACGTAAACCCGAGCCTTTTGATTTAATAATTTAATGACTAAAACATGAAGCGTTTTTAACCCGAATAAATTCAAATTTTAATATTTTCTTCCCAAATTTTAAACCTAAACTTTTCATCCTTAAACTTAACATGACACCTTAAAATATACCCATAAACATTTTTTAGACATAAAATTAAGATCTTCAACTAATTTCCCAAAACGTTTTAAAACTTAACCGTACGTGCCGGTTTTAACCCGTATCGACTCAAAAATTAACCAAACTTTGAACCATAGCATGTTAACACCTAACCATACCTTATACAACCATATTCAAGCCATTTAAGACCCTTGATCAAGCATAGGAACCTTCTGAAATTTTCTGCACATATTTCGAAAAACCTAACCTCATCCAACCATAAATTCCTTCGACCCTAGACCCTAACCGAGTGGATTAGACTCTAACCAACCCTACCAAGACCTGGACCGAACCCTTAACAACTTGCTGGACCAGCCTCTACAGCCCATGCACTTGCAACCATAAACCCACGCCAAACCCGTGCTCTACAAGGCTAGCGCGACTAAGCTTCAAACCTACAGCCTTCCTCCTTGCACCAGCCTTCCCTCGACCCATATAGGACCATGACTAGACCCTATTAGGATCTTTGGATGTGTCCCAATAGAAGCCCGTAGTCATGCCCTTCTAGGAACCCAAATCGTGCCCTAGCTTGTTTTGAAACCCAGATTTTCATTCAACCTATTTCTCCATTTGTCCAGCCATTATCCATGCCTCTATGAACCCTTAAACGTACTGAAAAACGTCTTATCTAATAGTCATATCTCGACAGCCCCTTTGTGCCTCAATATCATGAATTTAAAATCGTGAAAACTCAAATTTTATCATGTATATGCCATAAAAACTAAAAGAAAATGAGAGTTTATATTTTTCATACAAACATGATTAAACACACATAATATGATTTGAATGGTGTAAAAAGAAGGTTTAGAAACGTGCCTTTGTGTTTAAAACGCTTGGAATACGAATATCGTAGTGGTGGAACGTCGGTGACAAACGGAGGACGATTTCTATTTTTTTTCTACCATTTTTTCTTGTCAAAACCTCACCAAAAACCCACCTCGGGATGCAAGAGAGTCGAGTGATCGTTGTTGGAAGGAAGAACGAGGAAAAAAGTTGAAGAACGAATGAGGAAAAAAAATCGAAAACTTCCCTTGGCTTGCAAAGAAGAAACGGCGGTGGTTCCTCTCCTTCACTTTTAGCTGAATGTGTGTGTGTTTAGGTGTTTGTGTTTGTGTTTAGGTCTAGGAATCTTTCTTTTATTTATTTATTTCTTTAAATAAATAATAAAAGGCTTTCAAAATAATTAACTAATGCGTTTAATTAACTTTAGTTTTTAATTAATAAATTAGGCCCATTAAGATTTATAAAATCATTAGACCTCAAACTAAAAGATTTAAAAATACTTATTTCCAAAAAATTTCTCTTATAAAATACATAAATTCTTTACTATCACTAATTAATTTAAAGTTGAACTTAAAAATGCAATTAATTTACCACATATTCAATCCAATTAATCAATTGGATCATTAACCAATATGTTCGATTCACCTCATCAACATCTTTTCGAGTGATTTTGTTATGTAGGATTTATTCAAATGCGATTTACTTGCCTAATATAATTTTCACATTATTACATTAATTCAAAGGTAATGCACGAATTTTTTTTTTTAATATATACTCACTTTATGGCTCATTTGTACGGGTAAACCGTCCAGTCTGGATTATACCAGGCCTGGATCAGGAGAATGCTGACTGGGCCGTAATACGAGTCAGCGTCAATATTATTCAGGGACCAATTAAGATTTGTTAATCGGCCCATCAAACCAATACACAACGTCATTTACATTTCCCCACGTATATTGTGCATCATAAAAATTTCCACGTAAAATTTCCACGTGTAAATCTATATTATTTTATTAAATTTGAGATACTTAGAGTAACTAATTTTGGTGTCATAATCTGTTTTATTAATTATATATATTAATAAAATGTTAACATTTTAATGTAAGTGTTGTGCCTAATATTTCAGAAGCCCAAAACAAATTCAACAGATGAAAGCCAATTGTTATGTCCAGAACTCAAAAAAGCCCAAAATTCGGCCCAAGTGAAATTGCAGTTGGCCCAATGAATCAATGTGATATCAGTTGCTGCCAGTGCCCGACGTGGAAGAACGTGGAGTGATGGGGGAAGGGAAAACTGCTGTGCGGAAGGTAACAAAAGCAAAAAGAATCATCAGAAAGAGGCTCAACAAATTCACAGCAAATCTACAGCAACTTCTCTGCAACTTTGCTCTCATATATTTGGTCGTATATTTTTATTTCCAGCAATCGCCTTCCATAGATTTCAGAATGTTTGTTCAAGTTTCTTGTAAAAACTTTATTCGAATTTATAATGGCATAACAAATGTTGATGTTGTTTATGAATTCCCCTTTTAAGTTCATTATATTCGCCACTTCACGTTCTTATTTTTGGAGCCATTTCGAAGGAATTATAACTAACGGTCGAATCGAGATTCGCAACGCTTGGTAAACGGAGTCAGATTAATTCACATTTGGCACGAACACGTGCCTGGCACGCCCGTAAATTTTCGAGACAAACAAATTGGCACGCCCGGTGGGACCAAATGCCTCCAAAGCGTACTGAGAAGAATGAGGGAATTCCTCCATCACAGGGGAAAGTTCATCGCTCACAGGAAGAATAAATTGATGCAGATGGAAGAACTGTTGAAAGACTTGTTCACCAGTTCGAGGAAGAGACTATGAAGGAAGGAATTGATGTTTCTGGTGTTGGCGGGCCTTCGCTGAACTTTATGTTGGCTATGGAGAAAAATATCCGCTGTGATCTCAAAGAAATGACCCAAACTTTCTCTACTGTTATGATGGAATTTGTGGCAGAAGTGAAGGAATGGAGGAAGTCTGCAAAAGGAGAGGCTGTTACACCAGAAAATGCTGAACTCCAAGAAACTGACGTTAAATTGCTAAAAGATCAAGGCCAAGGATCAGGGATTTCTCAAGCAGGTGAAAATCGCCGCTTGGGGGAAACACGAATTCCTGAATCTGCCAAGGGAGGGAGATACACTCCTCCGCACAAAAGGGATGAGGAATTGGGGTTGAAATTCCAAAACTGCAGCAATAGCAAACAAATGGCTAGTAACGTGTTCTCTGTGACGTCTCCTAACTTACATCCAGGGGTGTATGTTGATGGGGGGATGCGTGGATATTCAGCGCCAGGTTCGGGGAATAACACTCGGGGGGTAATCTATCCTCCTCACCATTTAAGACAAACTCCAGCGTTGGATTTTGAGATGGTACGTGATGTGATTCAGCAGTTGTATGGCCCAGTTGTATGGCCCAGGAGTGAGGCCAATCAACCGACCAGAATTCCACAAACCGTATCCTGATATTGTGGATCATGAAAACCCTTACCCAAGAGGATACCGCATTCCAGACTTCACGTTATACTCCGGGGAAGACGGTCAATCCAGCGTGGAGCATGTGGCCAGGTTTACAATTCAGTGTGGGGAATTGTAAAATTTGGAGAGCTTTTCTAATTACAAGTTACGTTTGTTCCCCAATTCCCTGACCAGTACTGCTTTCACATGGTATGCAACATTACCTCGAAATTCTATTATGACTTGGCACGATATGGAACGTCAATTTCATACACAATTCTTCCGGACAGTACCTGAGATTAGTATAGCGGAACTGTCAAGGGTGGTCCAAAACCCGGGGGAATCTGCCGATGATTTCATTTGTAAGTTCAAGAAGGTGAGGAGCAGATGCCGAGTTTTCCTCCCTGAATCAGAATACGTGAAGATGGCACAGCGAGGACTCGATTTTGAACTTAGAAAGAAGTTCCAAGGGATGGAATTCCGTGATTTTTATGAACTTGGTGCCAAGGTATCAGAGTATGAGGAATTATTACGAGAGGAGAGTCATAAAAGAAAGTCTAAAGTGGGCTCTTATTTCCAGGAAGTGGAGGAAGTTGCATTGGCAGGAGTAGCAAACTCCGGATCACGGATTGTCCCTTTCTTGAAACGCAAAAGTGAAGAACTTTCCAAGAAAAACATTCCTCCAGTGCAAACACCCTATACTTTTGATGCATCAAAGACGGAGGAAATTTTCGATCACTTGGTGAAGGAGAAGTTTATAACATTCCCCTCAGACCACAAGCTGCCCACTAGGGAGGAATTGAAAGGAAGGGATTACTGTAAGTACCACAACTCCTTCAACCATAATACTAATACTTGTTGGGCTTTCAAGAATGTCTTGCAGGAAAGAATCAACAAGGTTATCCTGAAATTCCCCGAGAAAAAGGAAGCAATGATAGTGGATGAAGATCTTTTTCCCCCGATAGCCAATGTGAACATGAGCAGTACTGATTTGCGCTTCTTGATCAATGAGAGGAGACGGAGTGAAAACAGGGACATGTCCATTAGGCCAGGAATTACTATAAAGAAGTGTTGGGTGCCTCGAAAAATGATGTTTGAGGTTAGGGAGAAGAAAACAGAAACTTTTCATGGGAAAGATCGCTATTACAGTGGGGAGGATCTGCATTATACTGGAAGGAATATGAGGTATGACAGGGAATCCATGGAAAAGGCCGGAGAACCAGTACCTCAGAAGGAGCCCATATTCTTGGTCGATGAATAACGAGAGAAGAAGTGGCCAGCAGTCATTTCATAAGATAATACAGAGGCCATCTCTTCTGAGCTCTGATAGAAAATATGAAAGGAAACCTCGTTTTGTTGTTCCTCCCAGAGCAATCCCTGATGGTGTATGGAGGCGAGTAGAACATCCAAAATTCCCAAAGTCTCTTTCTAGAACCCAAAAACGACATTTGTTGAGAGAAAAAGCTGCTGAACGTAGGTCTGGGGTAGAGGAGTCATTTAAAGAGAAGAAAAAATTTGGGAGGAAGGCTACTGAAGATAATGAGGAGGAAGATGATGATTTATTATCGAAGGAAGATAGTGAACCAGTCAAGAGGGCTACTTTCAAAGTGGGGCAGATTTTGGTTTCATTTGAGTGTGCCACTGGCTCGTTAACTGTTGCCAGAGGAATTCAAACGCAAAAGGATGTGTGAATCCGAGGTGTTCGCTGGAAATCAAAATGGTACACAACCTGTTCAGACTGATATTTTGAATGAAAGCGTTGGTGTTTTTGTCGATGAAGAGAAAAGAGTATTGATGAAGCGACCCACAAATGAAATGACTCAGCATATCAAGCCACTCTATATTGTAGCGCATGTGAATGGAAAGCCGTTGTCTAGAGTGTTAATAGATAATGGGTCTGCTGTGAATATTTTGCCGTACAGAATTCTTCAGAAATTGGGGAAGAAGGTGGAGGATTTGATTCCCACCGAAGTTTCTGTGGCGGCTTTGACTGGGGAGTCTACAAAAACTTTGGGAGTATTGCCATCAAACATCACTGTAGGGTCCCGATCTTCGTTGTCAGCCTTTTTCGTGGTAAATTCCAGTGCAAGTTTCCACGCTTTGTTAGGGAGGGATTGGATTCACACCAATCATTGTGTGCCATCATCCATGCACCAGTTGCTGTTGATGTGGAAAGGAGATGAGGTGGAAGTGGTACAGGCTGAGTCACAGCCGTATCAGTCAAACTCCAATGCAGTAGAAGCTAGATATTATGATGGAGCCTTCGGACCTATCAGAATTCGTGATTACAAGGTGAATGGGCAGCAAGGAGCAGTCTACATGGACACCAAGAAAATAAGGGAAGCAGTTGAAATAATTCTCAAACCCACTGCCATGGTCTCTCCTAGACCCATGGTTCGACCTATTATCGAGGGGGTCGATGATTAAGTTCACTAAAGAAGAAATGGAAGTGGCTGCAACTTCCGAATGGAAAGCCACATTGCAGCAGCTGGTGAGTTAGTCTTAGCTCCGGCACAGATGGAAGATCGACAGCCGGAGACTCATGACCCTTTGAAAGAGGTGAATCTGGGGACTGTGGAATGCCCTAAACCCACGTACTATCAGTGACTTATTGGAGGAAGAGATGAAAGGGGAAATAGTGAAACTTCTCATGGAATTCAAAGATTGTTTCGCATGGGAATATGAAGATATGCCGGGTTTAGATCGTAAATTGGTGGAACATCGACTACCAATTAAAGATGGTTTCAAACCATACCAACAGCCGGCTAGAAGGATGTCCAAGGCGATTGAAGTAAGAGTAAAAGAAGAAATTGAAAAATTACTCAAAGCAAAATTCATTCGTCCAGTAAGATACATGGAATGGCTGGCAAATATAGTCCCTGTCACGAAAAAGAATGGGAAGCTTCGAGTTTGCAAAGATTTCAGAGATTTAAATTGTGCTACCCCGAAAGACGTTTATGTCATGCCAGTAGCTGATATGTTAATCGATGCAGTGGCAAAAAACGAGTTGATGTCATTTATGGACGGTTTTTCAGGATACAACCAAATAAAAATAGCCGAGGAGGATGTATTCAAGACAGCCTTTAGATGCCCTGGAGCGATCGGCACGTTCGAATGGCTTGTTATGCCATTTGGATTGAAAAACGCGGGGGCAACTTACCAAAGGGCCATGAATACCATTTTCCATGACATGATCGGTCAGTGCTTAGATGTATACATTGATGACATTGTTGTAAAATCTAAAAAAGCAGCAGATCACCTTGGCCATCTTAAGAAAAGTTTTATAAGGATGAGGCAGCACAACTTGAAGTTGAATCCTTTGAAATGTGCTTTCGGTGTACAGGCTGGGAATTTCCTTGGATTTTTGGTTCACCAGCGGGGAGTAGAGGTGGAAAAAAATAAGGCTAAAGCCATTATGGCAGCGATGCCACCGAAGGATAAGAAGGAGCTACAAAGATTCTTCGGTCAGGTAAATTATTTAAGAAGATTTATTTCAAATCTGGCAGGTAAAACTCGTGAATTTTCTCTATTATTAAAGTTGAAAGACTCGGAGGAATTTAAATGGGAAAAATGTCACCAGGAAGCCTTTGATAAAATAAAAGAGTATTTGTCTAAACCTCCTGTTTTGATGCCCCCAAAGCATGGTTTTCCCCTCAAATTGTATATATCGGCCGCTCAGGATTCTATTGGGTGTCTTTTGGCACAAAATAACCAAGAGAATCATGACCAGGCCATTTATTATCTGAGTCGATCATTAACAGAGGTGGAGTTAGATATTCAGTCATAGAAAAGCTGTGTATGGCGTTGTATTATTCATGTACTAAATTGAGGCATTATCTGATTCATTCAAGAGTTTATGTGATTTCGCAGACAGATCTTGTCAAGTACATGCTTCACAGGCCTGTCTTGACTGGGAGAATTGGCAAATGGTCGCTGGCATTGGCCGAATTCACCTTGATCTATTGCCCACAAAAATCGGTAAAAGGCCAAGCCGTTGCTGATTTCCTAGCAGACCATCCTATGATTGATGTGACAGGGAATGTGCCAGGAGATATACCAGTTTTCTGTATTAATCAGCCTTGGATTTTGAAGTTTGATGGTTCCAGCACGGAGAGGGCATCAGGGGTTGGAGTCGTGATAACATCCCTAACAGGAGTCAAGACGGCTTTGTCGTTCAATCTGGACTTTCCATGCACCAATAATCAGGCTGAATATGAAGCACTAGTGATTGGTTTGGAAATTTTACGAGATTTGGGAGCTAGAGATGTGCTGATTATTGGGGATTCCCAGTTAGTCCTCAAGCAAATGTCAGGGGAATATAAATGTTCGAGTTTGGCGTTGGCCCCTTACTTTACTGCTGCTTCACAGCTCCTTGATGATTTTGAGGATGTGACATTCCAATATGTGCCAAGGCAAGACAATTGGGAAGCTGATGAATTGGCTCAAATTGCTTCTGGTTTAAAGATGTCGTCCGAGCTCACCCACAAACTCTTGTTGATACAAAAAAGAAATCATCCTTCTATCCATCAGCGAGGAATACAAGTGGATACCTTTGACATTGATGTTGACCTCGCTGGGGATTGGAGAGATGAAATAAAAAATGCATTGAGGAATCCTGAGCAGAGGTTGCCTCATGGTTTGAAGATGAGAATTCTGCATTATGTCTTGATGGGAGATGAACTGTACAGGAAAGGATACAATGGTTTATTGTTGCGGTGTTTGGGTTTCCCGGAGTCCATGAGAGTTATGCAGCAAGTACATGAAGGAATATGTGGGGCACACCAGTCAGGAATCAAGATGAGATGGCTAATCCGCAGACATGGCCACTACTGGCCATCGATGCTAAAAGACTGTATAAGATATTCGAGGGGTTGTCAACAATGTCAAAAACACGGAAATATTCAGAGGATACCAGCCGATGAAATGCACGCTTTCATAAAGCCGTGGCCATTTCAGGGGTGGGCCATGGATTTGATAGGTAAAATTTATCCTCCCTCGTCTAAAGGACACTCCTTTATAATTGTGGCAACAGATTTCTTCACCAAGTGGGTTGAGGCTCTCCCCATGAAAAAGGTAGAGCAGAAAGATGTTGTTCTGTTTGTAAAAGAACATATTATTCACAGATTTGGAATCCCGCAATCGATCACTACCGACCAGGGAACTATGTTCGTGGGGTCAGAAATGAAGGAATTTGCCGAAGATTACGGAATCCAGTTGATTAATTCTTCACCTCATTATCCCCAGTCCAACGGTCAAGCTGAAGCTTCAAACCAAGTATTGATCAAGATGTTGAAAAAGATGATGGAAGACAATCCCCGAGATTGGCACCGACTGCTATCGGAGACTTTATGGGCTTATCGGACCTCAAAGAGAAGTGCTACTGGTACAAGCCCTTTCACCTTGACTTATGGGCATGATGCAGTATTGCCTATGGAAGTGGTAATCCCTTCTTTGAGAGTGATGAGGCAGAATGATTTGGAACCAGAGATTTACACGGAGGCTATGATTATGGAACTTGAGGATTTGGATGAGCTGAGAATGCAGACATATAATGCTTTGATGCTTCAGAAATCCAAGGTGGCCAGAAGTTACAATAAGCGTGTGAATAAGAAAATATTTGAAGAAGGAGACGTGGTTTGGAAAGTGATTTTACCCCTCGGGACCAAGGACAGGGAGTTCGGCAAATGGTCACCCAACTGGGAAGGGCCATTCAAAGTTCATCGAATATTAGATGGAAATGCATATTGATTGGCAAGTCTTGATGGGGAGCCACATAGAAGGTGCATTAATGACAAATATTTGAAGCATTATTACCCCAGTAGTTGGGTAGGGGTGTCAGAAACAAAGGGTTCATGAAGCTGGATGCGAAGGAGTTGGTACAAAGTAGGCTAGATGGCCACTTTGTTTGAATCCATTGTATTAACTTGTAAGAAGTTCTTGTGAATATGCAAGGAATAGGCTTTAAGCCATTCCTTGGCAAACTTATTTGTAAAGAGTGATGGAGCATTTGTAAATAAATAAAAATACTGGCTCGTGGAGTTCGCTATAGTTAATTTGGGTAGAGTGCTCGTTGTGTTAGTTGGCCAAATCGGTAACAAAGTGAAGTTCATTTAAGTGCATGTCTTGAAACTTCGATGAGCTTTATTCAAAAAATGTGGTTTGGCCGTTCATTGGGAATGTATGTTGATTTGCGTTTGTTTGCGTCGTTATTAAATGTTCACTTTGTAGAAAAAATTTTGGCAGAGTTTCGCTTGTAAGTATAATATGCCAAAAATATAAAAACACCTGCAAACAAGCCCCAAGCAACAGATATCCAGAGAATAGTGCATTATAACAACAGAGCTGAGTTTCTAAACATTCCCCAACATTCACGAAACAGAAAAGGAACAAGCCAAATCATGGCAGACAGGTGCAATATGTCAAGAATGTACTACTCTATGGTCCAGAAATTCCACAAAATACCAAAACATAAACCAATATCGCCATAAAGATGAGATGGAGTCTTCAAGAGAAATCAAGTTGACGTAGCTCTTCCCACTTGGACAAGCATTCAACCCGAGTCTGCTCAGCCGTTTTCAATGTATCCTCCCACTGCTGATAGGCATGCCTTTGACTTACCAAACTGTCGCCCAAACTTTGGATGTCTGCCTTGAGTCTGTCAGAGGAAGTCTTTAAAACCTCACTGTCATGAAGGAGAGTTACCATATCAGCTTTGTGTTGGGCGATTTCCATTTCTAGCTTCTTCACCAATTCCTCTTTGGCGTCAAACTCCTCATTAGAGCAACTTTCCGTTCGGAGAGCATACCATCTAAATGTCTTTTTTGCTCCTTGAAGTTGTTCACCCGAATTAGTGTCTCTGAACATATAGAACTCGAGTCCTGGAAAACTGAGAATATGTTTGGCAAAGCAGCCAACACCTCATGAAGTGGAGATGACGAGAAATCTGGGCTGCTTTTCAGGATAGACACAGCGGATAAAATGGTGGTTTTTTCCATATCCCCTAAGGCGTTGAGGTTCATATTCAAGAAATGCTTCAGTGAAGCTTTTGCAGTAGCAAGCTCCAAACCAGAGGGGACATTCAAAGAGGAGGCCATATGAGACGGTCCTGACTCCAAAAAGCTGAAATCAAAATCCAAAGTCTCCTCTACCAAAGAGACCATCGCCCTCCGTGCCGATAGATCCTACAATGCCAAGGAGAAGGTGAGACACAAACAACAAACTGATAATTAAAGAGGGAGTAGAATGGTTGTTACCAGAAAGTGGGAGCCAGCCGAGGGAGATTTCTCTGCCACATCATCGGAAGAATTACCGGGGAGAACTTTCCTACTCTTGAGTGAGGCCAAAGGAGTGGCCAAAGGGACATGCTCATCCGACTCGGTTTCTGCGGAAGGGCTGGAGGTTGAGGAGGAGTCAAGATTTTCTACTATCACAGGGCCAGCTGAGGGAATGGAAGTGAGTGGTTGGATTGCCCGAGACAATTGAGCGGTGGATCGGGTCCGCCGTCTTGACGGTGAAGGAACATGTACTTGTTTCACTTGAGCAGACGGAGTCACTTGAGTAGGATTTGCTTTCCCCTCCTTGCCTTTTCTATCATTCCTTGCAACCGACAGATCCAAGGCTTGTCGAGGACTTTGAGGGTCTACATATCCAAACATATAATATTTAAAATCTGAGAGTAGCAAATCATACAAAAAGCAGGAGAAGATATACCTGATATGTCCAGCTCTGCAGGGATAAGACAATGATATCTTGCAGTCCACCATGCAAGGTAGTCATCAGAGACTGAAATGGGGGCCTCCACAACAGGGGTCTTAAAATATTCGGCTTGCTCCGATAATTCGATCAACGATAGTGAAGTGAATTTCTTTTGAGACAACTCCGCTTTCATCATTTCGTTCAGAGGGCGAGGCAGATACAATGTGTTTGAAGACACGGTTGGACACAAACCTAGCTGGGAGGGGTACAAGGTTGGATTGTAAAACTCAAAAATATGGGTACTTTGATCACGTGGGGACACCCCGTCATGTACTAGGAAACGAGGATGTAGGGTGGCAGTCCGCACATTTTTAACCAAGGAAGATACGTCTATCGCTTTACTGGTAGCCATATACCCAATCCACGGGTAATCATCGGCTGTGACCCTAAGGAAAGGAGGCCGATGAACTGCTCGAAAGAAGGGCAGAGATAGCATAAAAGTACACACCCCTGCAACAGTGAAAGTACTCCGACAAGTTATGAGTTCCTTCCATGACAACCTCTCAGAAAGAAGGCCGGGTGGGGATTTCAACTCAGGAAAGTAAGAGAACAGCCACATTTGAAGAAACCACATAACCCCATTAAGTCTAGAGAGGGGCACATCATTCACGGCAACGTTCAACCAATGGTAGATCGATCCCAAAAACATTACACCAAGACCGTGTACATTTCTAACGCTCAGGGACCTGGCAAGAGCCAAGTATTCCATAGTCGGCTTACCAGAAGAAGGACAAAAAAGATACTTACATATCAGTACCCACATAAAGGATATACGTTCTTCGCTGGTAGGGGAAGTCCTCTTGAGAGCGCTCCAAGACCTGATAATCTGAGAGTAAGAAGAAGGACTCCAATATTGTTCAGAGAGCTGAGGTAAGTCTCGGGTATCCACCAGGCTGGCAAATTCATTTCCAAGAACGGGAAGACCAGTGAGATGCAAAACGTCTTGAAGAGTGATGGACATAGGGCCACAGGGGAGAATAAAAGAATTACAAGGCGGTGCCCATAACCGAATGGCACCCTCGATGAGGTATAGATTAAAAGTACGATCGGTGGTGGACATTTGGATGAATTGGTAAAGGCCCTGTTTTCGCCACATTCCCCCATCAAACTTTTTCAACCTCTCAACCCAAATATTCCAGTTAACATCTCCCCTGGGTAAAGATTTAAATTTGGCAAACTCAAAAGGTGGTACAACGGTGCAATTTAGCAATAAAGCACTTGGCTCAAGGATGGAAAGAGGAAATAGCATGTTGGTGGCCTCGGGGGATAAGGGAATATATGACTATAGGAAGGATCAACGGTATAACCAAAGACTTCCACCAAGTTAGAATCACCCTCAGTGATCATCGAAAGTCTGCAAATGGCATAAGATTCAAAGTAAGGGGAATTAATACTTAACAAAGTACACCCAGACAAAGAGGAAACATACCCGGGGGTAGACATCCCAATAACGAATTCGTCGCTAAGCGTAGAGGATTGGTTTCGATACGCTGACGAGTGTGCGCCCACGAGTGAAAGATCACCGCTTATCCCTACAAGGTGAAATAAGAAAGGCGTTTCACGTCACAGACAAGAAAATCGAAGAAATATACATTGGCACTGAGAAGGATCACGTGAGCTAAAGTTACGTATCTAACGAGCAAAGAGGAATTGCCAATGTGCAGTAGTCATCCTTATAAAGCACTCAAGAACACGTAGCCACACAGAGCAATACTCCAACATAAATTTGAATAGACACAAAATACCATCCGATCGATTCAACCGAGATAATGAAACAAAAAGGGGGATATCTACCTGTTCTTTGTAGTTGCCCGGACGGGGGACGGCGAGTGAAGGAATCACAGACCCGTGAAGAGGAGCTTACACTATTTGGATAACGGCGTGGCGATGAGAGAAAACCAAGAGAGGAGAAGGAGGGCGGTGGTGCACGCGGTATATCACAGACCGCAGGTCCCAGTAAACCAAAAGGATTTGGGCGATGGGCAAAATCGAGGAACGTGGAATGATGAGGCAAATCGATGCTTTTGTTATCCAGCGTAGGCGAGGAGTTGGGGAAGAAGACAATGGAAGGAACGAAGGGAGTGTGGAGGATTTTTAGGGAATTGACGCGGAGATCGAGGAATAAAGCTTGGAAATGAAAGTTGAGATAGAAACATAAATAAGCCAGGATCTTTTATTGTGAAGGGATTATATTTGTTAAACTCATTTTGAAGGACTCTAGGAAGATCGGAATGCTTGGGAAATGTGCGAGGGAATTCCATTTGTTTTGAAAAGGGACATGCGAAAATATAGCCAAATTGGCCCATGGGCCAAATTGGCTACGGGGGGTAATTGTTGTGCCTAATATTTCAGAAGCCCAAAACAAATTCAACAGATGAAAGCCAATTGTTATGTCCATAACTCAAAAAAGCCCAAAATTCGGCCCAAGTGAAATTGCAGTTGGCCCAATGAATCAACGTGATATCAGTTGCTGCCAGTGCCCGACGTGGAAGAACGTGGAGTGATGGGGGAAAGAAAAACTGCTGTGCGGAAGGATAACAAAAGCAAAAAGAATCATCAGAAAGAGGCTCAACAAATTCACAGAAAATCTACAGCAACTTCTCTGCAACTTTGCTCTCATATATTTGGTCGTATATTTTTATTTCCAGCAATCGCCTTCCATAGATTTCAGAATGTTTGTTCAAGTTTCTTGTAAAAACTTTGTTCGAATTTATAATGGCATAACAAATGTTGATGTTGTTTATGTATTCCCCCTTTAAGTTCATTATATTCGCCACTTCACGTTCTTATTTTTGGAGCCATTTCGAAGGAATTATAAGTAACGGTCGAATCGAGATTCGCAACGCTTGGTAAACGGAGTCAGATTAATTCACATTTGGCACGAACACGTGCCTGACACGCCCGCAAATTTTCGAGACAAACAGTAAGTTATATGTAGTTCAGCGGATAGAGTCATTGTTTCTTGAAGTTTAGGTTATATGTTCAATTCTCACTATATCATTTTTTTACTCTTTTATTTTTTAATTTATATATCAAAATTAGAGTGTAGTCCATCGTTATTTCTTTAAATTATATTTTGATCCTCATTTAAATATAAATCAAATAAATTATAAAAAATATTATACAAGCACGCAACGCGTGCGTCGGTGCACTAGTTGTAATGAAGCGTCCATTCTTTTCTGTTTTGTTCGAGTCCACAATTTTTTGATATATATATATATATACACATATATAAACTGTGAGACTGGTTGATTTGATCTATAACTATATTAAAAAATAATATTTTTCACTGATTGCATCGAGTCGAAAACCAGATCACAAAATTGATTTATAAACCGATCTCATAATAATTTTTTCCTATTTTAAATTGACGATTTCAAGTTCCAATGAAAAGCGAACTTAAAACAAAATATTTTGATACTAAAATTTCAATTTGATTAAGATTTGAATAGATCCCAACTAAGAAGTTTTTTTTTTTAAAAAAAAAAAAACCTAAAAATATTAGGGAGGACGAAGCCAGAAAAATAAATTAGGAGGCAAAAAATTAATTTTATATAAATAGTTAAATATTATATATGAGTATAAATATAGTAGTTGTCGTAGATGCACAAAATAATTACCATTGTCATATTTTCTGAAAAAATGTGATTAGTTAAAAAACACTATTAATTCAGCACAATAAAAAAACGAAAATATGATTTTAAAACAAATTACACAAAAATAGGAGAATAAGGTCGAACATCGAAGTTTGAGCATGTCTCTTGTAAGACGATTTCACGAATCTTTATCTGTGAGACGGGTCAACTCTACCGATGTTTACAATAAAAAGTAATACTCTTAACATAAAAAATAATATTTTTTCATGGATGATCTAAATAAGAGATACGTATCACAAAATACGACTCATGAAATCATCTCACAAAAGTTTTTGTCTCGGAGTTTTCAATGCACTTCTATGACATGTTTTCCAGCAATCATATTTGGAAAAAAAACGATGGGAAAATAATACTTTAATTATTGTGGTGTCATTCATATATTTATTATTATTATTATTATTTGTAATTATTATTACAAAAAAGCACGGCCATTCGATGAGTGTGAGGCTAAATCCATCGCAAAAAATCTCATCTAATCCACTCTTTTTCTCCAAGACATTCGTACGATCCCCTTGCTCCACACAAAAAAAAAAACCCATATCTCGACTCATTTTGCCACACCAAAAACCATTAACAAAAACAGAAACAGCAGCAGCAACACCAGCTCAAGAGAAATGGCCTCAGCAGTTATTTCATCTCTGCAGGTCAACTTCTAGCTTCTTCACACTCTATATATCTTCATATTTATGTACACGAACAAGTTTGAAATTCATCACGTTTCAATATATGTGTGTGCCTATATGTGTGTGTGTATGAGTGAGTAGAAGATAGATGTATATGTATATGATGCAAGAATATATGCATACTGCAGGTGGGCTGCAGCAAAGGGTTCTCAGAGTTTTCTGGACTCCGGAGCTCATCATCGGGCCTTCCGGTTAATCAGAGACTCAATGACGACTTCGTGTCTGTCATCTCCTTCCAGACATCAGTAGTAAGTTCAAGCTTCTCTCAGATTCTCATCTGCATGGTGATCTAAACATGCTCACCAATAGCATCATATGTTTTCATGAATGAATGTTTAGATTGGCAGAAACAAGAACAAGAAAGCAGTTGTGGAGGCCAAACTGAAGGTGGCAATCAATGGATTTGGAAGGATAGGAAGGAATTTCTTGAGGTGTTGGCATGGAAGAAAGGACTCCCCACTGGACGTGATCGTCATTAACGACAGTGGAGGTGTTAAACAGGCCTCTCACCTTCTGAAATATGACTCTACGCTTGGTACATTCGACGCAGATGTCAAGGCGGTCGGTACCGATGCAATCTCCGTCGATGGCAAGATCATTAAAGTCGTGTCCGATCGTAATCCGGTCAATCTCCCTTGGGGGTAAACAAAGATATATAAAGTATAACAAATTTGTCTTGTTTTTATCTCATATATCATGTGGGCTGTGTGACAGGGCAATGGGGATTGATTTGGTAATTGAGGGAACTGGAGTGTTTGTTGATAGAGATGGTGCGGGGAAACACATTCAAGCAGGAGCAAAGAAGGTTCTTATTACAGCACCTGGAAAGGGAGACATTCCTACTTATGTTGTCGGTGTCAATGCCGATGATTACAACCCTGACGAGAGCATCATCAGCAATGCTTCATGCACAACTAACTGCCTCGCACCTTTTGTTAAAGTTCTCGACCAAAAGTTCGGTAAGCAGCTCTTATATGTCGATAAATTTAGAAGTTTACGACAATTAGAGAATCTTGCCCGATTATCACATTCAATCAGACTGAGCTAATAGTAAATTATGTCACACGTAGGTATCATAAAGGGAACAATGACCACAACTCACTCCTACACTGGAGACCAGAGGCTTCTCGATGCAAGCCACCGTGATCTGAGGCGTGCAAGAGCCGCAGCACTGAACATAGTGCCTACATCTACTGGTGCCGCAAAGGCCGTTGCCCTTGTTCTTCCCCAACTCAAAGGGAAGCTCAATGGCATTGCCCTTCGTGTCCCCACCCCTAACGTCTCAGTGGTGGACCTTGTCGTCCAGGTCCAGAAGAAGACATTTGCAGAGGAAGTGAATGCAGCGTTTAGGGAGGCAGCGGATAAAGAGCTCAATGGGATCTTATCAGTTTGCGATGAACCACTAGTTTCCATGGACTTCCGTTGCAGTGACGTGTCATCCACCGTGGATTCATCATTGACAATGGTTATGGGAGATGATATGGTTAAGGTCATTGCTTGGTATGATAACGAATGGGGTTACTCTCAGAGGGTGGTTGATCTTGCTGACATTGTTGCCAACAATTGGAAATGATATTATGGAAGGACATAATACATAATTATTTGATATATTGTAGATCTTCATTTCGTTTTGGAGTAGTAATGAGGAAGCAAAAAATTTTCACTTGTTAATTCTTATTGCTTGCTACCGATGCATATTAAAATCTATGCAATGTAATCTAATTTCTGATGGATTCCTCCTTATCTACTTGATTTTACTCATAGGAGGAGCCTTGATTAACTCGCCTACTCTACTATATGATTAGCTCTAACAAAGTGGAAAAACTGGTCAATTTTGGAGCTCTAATCTTTTGGGAGTTTATTGCGGTACAAGTTGGATTTTATTGCTGCAGACGAAGTAAGGACTGGGACTGGGAAGGTCCCCTTGTCAAGATATGGCTTTATTTTGTGCAGTAACTGCACTTGTCTTGTGTAGCACACCAATGAGGATTATATTTATCTTAAATTTTCTAAGCAGCAATGTTTTCTGACAAATCTTAGATCTGAAATTCATCTAAAATCACAGATACAAAATTACATAAACTACAGGATCAGCATTTCCGCTAAATTAAAAGAGTGGATGGTAATAGCAGATGCAAAAAGAAGCTGGTTCCCAGAATTTATTTACTAGATAAATTGTATAATTTATCCCGGATAATACCTTCCAACAACATTTCTGCATAACTTATTTCAGAAACAACCACCCTATCACTCCATCAGACCCTGCAGAAAATAGAACAGATATCAACGCTCCAACGAAAAAAGTAGCATCCATTATCTAGTAAAGAAAGCTGTGTCTGCCATGGGTTAAATATTCAATATCAAGGATACAAGGTTGGACACAGAATTTTCTCAGGGATTAGAAAACTCCGCAAAAATCACATTACTATATAACTGATCCATGAAAGAGACTTCAAGCCCAATAGTAAATGAAAGTGAGAAATCCAAGATGGCAACATGTTATACAGTTCACCAAAAAAATGAAAATATACACTAGAGTACCCTATGAAGAATATAATAAACCCCATATCTGAATCAAAATATTGTAGCATCCAAACTTCTGTAGAGAGTAGTAAATTGAAACCTATAATAAGTTTTCAAAAAGGGAACAACATTATCACATGCAGACTTTCAATACACAGCCTTCTGGTCGTATGAGGTGTTGTATAAAAATACAAGTAACAGGTGATGTCATGTAAATCATCAAGAAAGGGACACTCCTACAACAGCAGGTGGACATAATTACTTTCTGTCATATGTAGGAGCTCCAAGGTCGATCGCGATGCAACACCAAATCCATTTGGTGTAGCACACATCCTTTCAGATCAAATAATCTGCATTTCCTTCACATGGAATCTCAAGATCCTTATTAATACCCTTGAGATTTTCAAAAAAGCTTGATTGAGCTTGTAAATTCACTCCTTGAAATAAGTAACACCATCAATGTTCCCATTTCCCCACTACTAAATTCAGAATCCCTACTATATTTATATTGAAGCCTCGAAAAAATTTTCCAAATCTGCATCAGTCAGAAGGTCTGAAGTTATCACTGGTAGAATTAGAGCTAGAGAAAGGGAACATTCGACCCCATAAAAAGATTTTGGCATGACTCATTTCTGAATATGCTATTTCATGTTGAAAGTGTTGTCAATGACATGACATAATTGGATGAAATGCATTATCAAAGAAAAAAAGCGCAATAAGAACCTACGACATTGGCATAGCAAGGCTTGATTTCGAGAGGCGATACATAGAACAGCGGACCATCCCACATCAATATAATCTAGTTTTTCAGTCAGCCTTAACTTATTTTGTGATGTAACGTCCATGTGGAAATATTCCGATTTCTAAAATATAATGGAAGCGAACAGATAAATGCATAAATTCTATTGCTGTGGCTTGGAATTTAAGGATATGGCATTTGATCACAACAGAGAAGACGAGAATAAAAGCAAATGCAAAAGAAAAAAAAAAACAAATATGGAGAGCAAATTTTTGTCTTCGAGAGAAGGTAAGAAAAGTGGCATACCATTTGATAATAGAGCCAAATAGAAAATGTTGCATGATAGGAACCTTGCCCAAAACTTCTACTTTATACATCTTGAGCAGCCCACTGTGAACCTTCTTCCAATTAGGAACTCCACTAATGTCATCCAGCATAGGTGAATGCTCAGCAAACAATCCTTTTTTCATCTTTTTCACAAATACAATGCATCCGATATACAAATACTCTGTTGAGAAGTTCTCCAATATATCTTCATTATGAATTGACTTTGGCTTCATGTACTTGTGGTCAATCAGTTGTGATGAACCAAACACAAATGGCAAGAAATGATAGTCATCAAGCCCCCACACACCGTGGGAACCTGCAGGTTCTAAGCAATAGCCAAGTTGCAATTTCCTCATCAACTCCAAGTATTTGACAAACACTCGTGACACCAATGCTTGATAATCCTCATCTTTCACTACACCAAGTCTTGCTAAGCAATATAACCACGCTGCGAAGTTTGTCTCATGACCAGTGCCTACATCATGATTGCAAAAGAGAACAGAAGATTAATGCATTGCCTTCACATATGTCATAAGAATCTGAAAGTTTCTAATGAATACTAAGTCAACAAGTTACTCCCCTTTAACATAGAGATGATACATCACAATCATTTGAACTAAAGTCTCATATTTTCTCTTTTCGCCTTCCAATACATTTAAGTGTGTATGACCCCATTAAAATTTCCAATTCAATGTATTGTCCACTAAACTAGAGCACTATTAGAATAAGAATTGGCACTGAATCAATACTTTAGGAGCTGTAAAACGTTCTACAATATGATAAAAAAAATAGCATCATCAATTATGCTACTGTTAAAGAACTTAATCAGCATACCATAATCGATGCGTGTAGAGTTGCCAAAGCTATCCGTGAAGTAAGGCACAAGTTCTACAGAGGCAGCATGAAGATGGGGCGGCAGGAATTTTAGCATAAATGAATCTGCATCATTGCAAAGCCGCTCGTGCCACGCCCGAAACGAAATGTTTCCGTACCGAGCAGACTGCGGGGCAGGAGGGATTTCATCCACGTAAGCAATCAACGTCTGCAGAATGGAAACGATGGCTTCGACGGTGGGAGAAACGTGACAGGGATCGGAGAGCTTGCGAGATCTAACGGACTCGGAAATGGAGACGACGAAGCCGATGAAGTTGAGGAGAGCTGGGGAGGAGTGGAACGCATCGATGTCGTCTTGGGATCGGATTCTCTTCGAAGGCTCGGTGAATTGGTGAGGCAGAGTGATGGGTTCTACCTGCTGAGACTGCGGGACAGGGGTGCGCATGATGAGCTCTCTAGTGTTGGTGGGAGAATTGGGGAGGTTGACGGCGGGGAATCGAATGGGGATGTAAGAAGGGGTATCCGACGGTGGCGGCGGGACGGGGAACACGGTGTGGCCGCCGCAATTGACGCAGACGGAAGGATCTGGAGTGCAACGGTGGTGGTCTCGCGGAGGATCCATCGATATTTTTCACTGAAATATTCTATCCCTCCGTTGATATATTTTTGTAAGTTGCACCGGCTTGCTTTTTTACTCATTTGATGACTTTCGGGTTAAAGTAGTAATTTCAAATTAGCGTATCATGTAAACCACAGGAATCTTTTTTTATGACTACGAAACTCACAACCGTAGAACTTTGATGTTTATTGGGCAAATCTCCACTAACGTAATAACCTACCAATCAGGTGACCGTTAGATATACTTTTTGCTACAAGATCGCTCGAAAAATTTGGTACGAGGAATCTAATTTTTGATAATTGGATCAAACGATCACCTAATTCACTAACTCGGGCTCATTCAGGGAATCATTTCTCTTATTTTTCAAGTATGCTAAAATCTTCTCCCCTTGAGCTAGCTTTTGGGGTTGAGTTAGGTCCAAGTTACTAATCTTAACATGGTATCAGAGCTCAGGTTCCATCGTTATGTGTTGGATTGCCCATAGTTGGGTTACCCGTTCTGCCCATAATTGGGTCATTTGTAAACTTCACTCTCCAGATGTTCATTCCTGGGCGTGAGGGGGTGTGTTATTTGTCCCACATCGGTTGGATAAAATACATTGGAGTTGTATATATGATCTTGGACAATCCTCCCCCCTTGAGCTAGCTTTTGAGGTTGAGTTAGGTCCAATTTCCAATCTTAACACAATTAATTTTTTATGAAATAGGAATGCACAGTAGTTACCCCTCGAAACACAATGAGTAAATCTTATGTTAAGATAATAACTTACAAATTACAGTTGTAAAATAAATTGCAATCAAACCTTGTGTGTTTAACCTTGTGTGTTTATAGGGATAAAGTTTGGTATTTTTTAAACAATATTTCATTGTATAATTTTATTATTATTATAATAATGAGATAAATTTGTTTGTGAAAATACAAATTCTCTTCATAATCTAAATGAACATAAAACAATTATATTGAGTGAAATCAAAAGATTTATTGTCCTATTGAAAATTCATAATCTAAAAAAAGCATTATCAAATCTTTTCTTACTTAATTTTCAGTTTTTTGGTCATTTTTGATTGTTTTATTTAAATTTTCTGATCATTTTACTGATATTAGCAATTTTTTCATTACCATGAATTTGTATAGTTTCTCATTTGGAACATGACGTACTTTGGTTTTTTTTTTTTTAATTATGTGGTTTTGTCATTTTCTTAGTGTTTGTTGTTTCTTATCTTCATGTTGTAATGGTTTTGCTATTTCATTTCCGCTATTTGCGTTCGTTTTTTTTTCTTGTCTTCATTTTGTATTTCATTAATGTTTCGATTCTTTCTTTTCTTGTTAGCATTTTTCTTGAGTTGTTGTGTTTTCTCCAATCCATCCACAATTATTGATATTATTCCATTTTTTGGTCAAGACAGACTTGTCTAACTTGAATAGAAAATTGTGATTTTCTTTGCTTGGTTAACCAAATATGGTTACATGCTCTACATTACTTTTCTTTTTGGAAAATTGATTATTCTACTCTATTTCAAAGTCATAATTTCAAAAAAGGTCTTATTTATTACACATTTTACATTATGTCTTATTTAATTAAAAAAATCCTAAAATACCATTTTTCTATTAACACACATGTTCCATTTTCGTGATTCATTTATTTAATTATCTATTATTTCTCTTTAAGAGTTGATTTAACATTTGTTATGTTTTATTTAATTTATAATATATTAATTTTTTTAATACTACTTACTTATATCAATAAACATATTTTAATAAAATTATGAATTGTTAGTTTGAATTAGTGCATACGAAACCACCAAGGTTATAATATTTTAATTACGATTGTTGCTCATCTAAAATAATATAAACAAAATCACCAATCACCATGGTTATGAAACGTAATAATTACATCAATGTGAGTTTATACAAATATAAACAAAAAATCCGATGGTCTCAATTAAATCTACTTTATTCCATGCTAAAAGTTTATGAGTATGCACAACAAACCTTCAAAAAAATAGAATTCATAAAAATGATACTCGACAAAAGAATTATCTCAAATTATCACCACTCTTTGTCCAAATGCATGAAATTCATAAGATTATTCGAGAAATTGTGAAAATCAAATAAAGAATTTGAGATAAAGAAATTGATGGTGAATAGAGTTTAAATGATAGTGTGGATATCTATGTAATTTGATATGATAAAAAGACTATTTTAGGTAAATTAATTTAACTGAAGACTAAAATTGATTATATTAATTGTGTGAAGTCTATTTAAGAAAATCTCCCTTATTTTTTTCTAGCAATATAAATTTTGTAATTATTGGCAATATGTATTAGATTATTATAATGTTATTCAAATTAATGTTTTAATTCATCTTAGTATGCATGTCAATTATTTTTTGATTGAGCAACCAATAAACATATCAGCGAACTCTTCGAACAATGTCACACTAGCTATTTCATTTCATCTTGGACCATCATTGTTATCTGGTATCCGAAAAATTAATTGTGAGAAAGTATACACAATAATTAATTGTTTTTAAGCATGCAAAGTTAATTATAGTTGCAATATATTGGGACGATCTCAATATTCAGCTCCACACAATTGGTGCAATCAAACACATTGGTAGTTTTGGCAACAGATTTGAAATAGTTATAACATGTCTCGTTCCATGGAGTTGATTTATTTTAAATTTCCTTAATGCTCGCGTTAATGTAGTAATACTTGTTCTACATATAATATTATAAGAGTAAACAAATTTAATTCTGGTTATATCATCTCACGTCATCTCAAAGCATAAATGAATATGCAATATATTTTATCTTTAATAATAGATGTTTTCGTTCAAAACAACGATTCATGAAACATAACATCACCATTACTTCTTCCAAATTTTTTTGATTCTTTTATCATATTTTAAATATACAAAATTCATTCAAAGTTTTCCGATGTATATTTCTCTACAACCTGTAAAAGCTGGTAGTGGATAGAAGAATAAGTCAATAAAAATATATAACTCTAAGAAATAATACAAAAAGACACAGAATATAAATACATAGAATATGACACAAATTTCACATTCAAATAAGAAAACTTAGCAACACTTTTTGGGAACATAAACTCAAAACAAAAAATACAAAGTATTCTTCAATTAGGAGAAATAACAAAACCACAAAGAAGAGTTATACCAAACATATGTGATGAAATTCAAAGTCATGGTTGATATAGATAATTGTATACCAAAGTTGTTACAAATGAATCAATGTAGAATTCAATTAGGAAAGATAATTTATATATATATATATATGTTATATTTGTATCATGAGTTTATATTTTCAATCTCATGACAGGTGGATTGACCAACATCGCTGTCTTCGATGTAGATTTCAGTTGTAGTCCTAAATATTAATAAAAGAAGAAGAAGAAGCAAAATTAGACATTTATTGTCAAATTAGATGATATTTGAAAATACTACATTGGTACATATTAATTTTTAAATTGAAAAAAAAAAAAATTGGATTTTGATCTTAAATACGTTGAAAAAATATATATTTTCAAAATGAGATGTATATATAATTATTTTTATAAATTTACGAAATGTTGAACAAAACTACTTCCCTCCAATAAACAACGATGTCATCTTGTTTTTGGAAATTGTTAGATGACGAACCTTCTTGATGATGCCAATTATATATGTGCATATTAACATTATTTGATTAAAAAAAATATGTAAATATCACAATAAATAAAATGGAAACTTATTTTGGTCATTAGTGTCATTTGGATTACTTGCTAAATTATCAAATTCTCTGAAACGAAAATTAAGTCTGCCTAAATTTGGCGCTTCTTGCAACTCGATGACTAAATTATCTTTTGCATTATGAACTCAATACTCGGGTTTAGGGGTGGGCGCGGGTCGGGTTTTCGGGTACCCGACATATCAGGTAGTAAATTTTACTACCCGACACCAACCCGATCATGTCGGCTACCCAAATTTCGGGTACCCGAAATTTTCGAGTATTTTCGGGTACCCGAAAAAAAACATTTTTTTTAATTTTTTAAATTTTTTTTGAAAAAATATATGTATTTTTCACATTTCACAAAAAATCATGTCATTATATCGAGTTATGGCTAGTCATTATATCATATTATGGCTAGTAAATTAAAAAAACTCATGTATTTTTCACATTTAACAAACCCATAAAAAAAGTAAAAACAAAAAAAACAAAAAAATTCGGGTACCCGATATCCGATCGGGTATCGGTCAAATTACCCGAACCCGAACCCGATAATGTCGGGTACCCGACAAACCCGATTTTTATTAAAAATACCCAACCCGATCGGGTCGGATCGGGTACCCGATACCCGAGAATAAATGCTCACCCCTACTCGGGTTTATATTTGGATAATTTGAACTTATTTTCTTCACGGTTAGATTTCATATAAGATAATTTTTTTTATACTTTAATATTAATAATTAACTAAAATTAATTATTTAACGAAGGACTTAAAAAACAAACAATTTTCAAATATTGGTTCTTTTATATATGTATATGTTAGACTTAATTTAATTGTGGTGATGAGAGTCTAAACCAGTAGGTTGTGATAGTAAAAACAGAAGACAACATAAATAACTGAAGCACTCGTATCGCTAAAACAGAAGCAGTACTTATCGAGTACTGAACGACTTGAAAAAGCAGAAGCAGAACTTAGCATAAGCAGAAGCAGAACTTAACGTCTTTCGTTTGATCGTTACAAGTCTTAAATGTTACTGTTACTTTACCTAGTACTAGTATTAATTACACCATTTAATGTTGTACAAAGTCGTTTAACACGCCTTACTAGTTTTGGTATAAAACAAAGACTGATTATTCTGAAGCTTTCTGCAGGACCCTTTTTCGGTGATAAAGCTGATTTACTCAGAGTCAAAGAAGCCGTTTTGTTTATAGACGTTGGATTCAAGGTTTCTATATATATAAAAAGGATCAATCCAATATAGACACCGACGATTATCATTACAAGGAACACATTTTCTATCCAACGTTGTTTTGAGCAATCAAGAACTCTCTTTATCTTCAAGCTCAAATATACAGAAAAGCAGCACACTCTTTATAGCAGATATCGGATCTTCTGAGATCATCTTGTGATGCAGTTTCGTTATCTCTTCACAAGCTATTCACTTCATCATATCTTATTGAGAAGAGTTTGTAATCTGGAAAAGAATCTTTTCCAGAACCTTGTTGTATTCATTATTTTGTGTTGTGAAACTAAGAGTTTCAGTAGGCGAAGGGTAAGTCCTACTGAAGTGGGTGTATACAAGAGTTGTACTGTAAAAACCAAAGTCTTTTAATGATACCTTCTGGAAACAGAAGAAGGGGAGACATAGAAGATTTCTTCTCCGAACTTCCAGAAACAACTACTGTCTATCGCCTACTGTTTTATTGATTTCACTTCAAATCATCAGATCGTTTTCGCACAAATTATTGTGATATGCTGGAAATATATTCAAACAAGATAAGCTATAATCTCTAACAGGATTCTAGCACATTTGCAAAAACGTCAAGGAAAGGAACGAGTTTATTCACCCCCTCTAAACTCTTTATCGATCTCCAACAAGTGGTATCAGAGCAGGTTATTCTTGTTCTGAAAATCTACAACAAATGACACATTTCAGCAAAGTCCCTATGTTCTTAAAAGAGGAATTCGATTATTGAAAGATCAGGATGCAAGCACATCTTGCAGCCCAAAACGATGATATGTGGTTTGTCATAAAAAATGGTCATTTGAAAATTTTAAAGCCTAATACAGCTATTGCTGTTACTGAAGGTGCACCACAAATGCTTGAAAAGCAAAGAAGTGAATGGACAAGCGAGAATAAGAAGAAAACAAATCTAGACAATGTTTCGAATGATATTATGTACAAAACACTTGATAATAATACCTTCAGCAAGATTAAAATGTGTCCTACAGCAAAAAAGATTTGTGAAAAACTCATCCAAATCTGTGAAGGAAATGAACATACAAAGGAAAACAAGCTGTCCATGGCAATGCAAAAGTTTGAAAATCTCAAGATGAAAGCTGGAAAAACTCTAAGCGAGTTTGATGAGCGATTCAACAGCTTGGTAAATTAACTAGAAGCTTTGGGAAATGAACATGTCAATAGAGAAGTGGCACTCAAAGTGATGAGAGCTTTACCCAGGGAATGAGACGTAATGACAATGGCTATGAGATTCTCAAAAGATCTGAACAAGTTAGAGCTACACAACTTGTTTGCGGACTTGAAAGCTTATGAGTTTGAGTTGGAAGTAAGAAGTGGAAAAGAGCCCTTGTTGAATCCACCTACCAAGGCTCTTGCTGCTATTGCTACTGTTATTGCTGTTCCAAGTATATCACCTGCTGCTGTTATTGAAAGCACATCTGACAAGACTGCTGAATAAATCAGCAATGATGCAATGTCCTCTTCGTGAAGAAAATTTCCAGATTCATGAAGAAGAATCATCGAGCATACCAAAATCCAAACCGAAACTTCAAAAAAGAATCACCACCGGGTGATATGGCATGCTTCAACTGTGGAAAAATTTGACATTTATTGGTGACTGTCCAAAACCTAATAAGGACGACCAAAAGAAGAAGGAGTACAAGCGTAATGATAAGAAATCTAGAAGAGACCACAAAATAATGATTCCTGAAGAAAGTAAATCAAAGTGGGCAGATTCTAAAAAGAAATCAAGTGTCTCATGGCGAATACTGAATCAGCCTCGACATCTGGAGAGGTATTTGATTTCGATTCTGATGAATTTATACGAAATGATTTAGTTAATGCATTGCATGACATGGTAGAAGAGTACTCAAGACTTTATCAATGATTCGAGGAAGTTAAAATTGAAAATCAAAACTTGAAAGATCAAATCAGTAAGTTTTCTTACTTGCAAGAAAACAGCTGCAATGATCTAAAAGTTGAGATAAGTAAATTGAGAACTAAGAATGACAGAGTAAATGCAGATTACGATGATGTCTGAAAATCAGAAGCTATCGGTACTGGTGAATGCATGGAATAAGTTCTGTTTCACTAGAAAAGATGCAAGAATTAAAAGCAATCTGGAGACAGGAGTGGTCTCAGGATTCAGTAATGATGAAAGCACTTCTGAAACAAGTATAAAGCCAAATCTAGATATGAGCAAATGGAAATACAATCACTTTGTTAAATCCAGTATGGTACATGAACCAGAAGTACCAACTGTTCAAATTGAAAGGTTTGTAGATCAGACAAACAGAAGTAAACATTATGGTTTGGGTTACGTTGAACCTAAGAGTAGAGTCCATCAGAGTGCTGGATCCAGTAGAGGATTCAACTCAGGAGGTCAACTCTCTGTGAAGGTTAGAAACCACTAGTACTATAATTGTAGACCAGTTCAGAAGAGATACAGACCAGACGATAAAAAACAGAAGAGAAGAACAACATTCCAAAATTCATTTTGTTAGAAATAACATTAATAGACCTTCTGTTGCACACACCTCTGGGGATACCTGAAGTATAAGATCACCTAAAATTGTACAAATGTGGGTTCCTAAAGGACTGATAAGGCTTGGACCCAAATAGATTGGGTACCAGTTACTAAAATTTGTGCATGCAGGAACATGAGAAGAAAGCCAATATAAGCAGCTCTATATGGTATTTGGACATTGGATGTTCTAGACATATGACTGGGCAAAAGAATCTACTTTCAGAAATAATGAGTTGTAATGGACCAAAGATAAATTTTTGGGACAACTCAAAAGATAAAACCGTGGGTAAGGGTAAGATTATCCATGATAATATCACTATAATTGATGTTCTCTTGGTTGAAAATCTTTGTTACAATTTAATTATTATTAGTCAACTGTGCCATAATGGTTACTCAGTAGCTTTTCAGAAGCACACATGCGCAGTTAAAGATGCCAATGAGTCTATAGTCTTAACCGGAATAAGAGAAGCAACACTTACAAAATATCTTAGAACAAAGATCATGTTAATGTTCCTACATATTTAGTTGTCTCCCTTAGTGATAAACATTGGCTATGGCACAAAAGATTGAATCATCTTAACTTCAAATCAATCAATAATCTCAAGAAACATAATATAGTTGATGGTCTACCTGATATTAGTTTTTCGTTAAGAATCATGTTTGTTCTGTATGTCAACTTGGCAAACAAGTAAGATCTATCTTCAAGAATAAAGGTAGTAAATCAACATCAAGATGTTTGGAATTATTGCATATGGACTTGTTTGGTCCAATCCCTATCATGATCTTAGGGGAAATGAAATATACTCTTGTTGTTGTTGATGATTTTTCTAGATTTACTTGGGTAATCTTCTTGCTGGAAAAGATCAAATCAGTGGCCTCCTGATCAAGCTTCTGAAAAGGATTCAAAATGAAAAATCAGTTTCTATCATCAAAATCAGAAGTGATCGGGGCACTAAATTTACTAACAAAATTCTTGAGTTATACTTGGATGAACATGGTATTCATCATGAATATTCAGCCGCCAGAACGCCTCAATAAAATGGAGTAGCTGAAAGGAGAAACATAACTCTCAAAGAAGCTGCTAAAACAATGCCAGCAGATGCAGACATCTCTCAGCGTTTCTGGGCAGAAGCAATCAACACAGAGTGTTACACACAAAACAGAACCATGATCAACAAGAGGCATAATCAGACTCCATATGAGATATGAAAAGGGAGTAAGCCTAATATATCATATTTTCATGTGTTTGGTTGCAGATGCTTTGTGCATAATAATGGCAAAAATAATTTGTTAGCATTTGATTCAAAATCAGATGTTGGTCTTTTTCTTGGATATTCAGCAGTAAGAAAATCATATAGAATTTTCAATAATAGAACTCTTAATGTTGAAGAATCTATTCATATTGTCTTCGACGAAGATAGCAGTGCTCCTGAAATTTCTAACTTGTCAAATCTAAGTAACAGATTAGACACAATTAATCTGGAACTGGATAGTGAAGATGATGCAGAACCAAGTGTCAAAGATGCTCAAAATCCAGAACCAGACATTCCTATGGTAGAACCAGTTGTACAGACACATGATATACCAGAACCAGCAGCTGACATTTCAGAACCTACTCTAAATGTTTGACATGTTCATGTCGAACATGTCAAACATGAACATGTTTAATGTACAATTCTCATAATTATTTTAATTTGTTTAATGTACGCTTTTAGGGTTGGATGATATTCTGGCCAGGGAAATTGGCAGTACTAGCCAAACACTACATATATTTGAGCCTAACCTTCCGGTCATTATAGAGGAGTCCTCAGAAGGTGAGTTAATGCACTTTTTTGATTTGATATTTTTGTATAGTATATTAAACAACAAACCTTTTATTTTTAGATATTCAAGTTACTCCGGATTCGCGTAAGTCAGGTTGCGAGGCGACCACGTCGAGAGGTTATTACACTAAACCTTGTCTATTCATATTTGCATTAAAGTTCTTGTTATTTTAATTTGTTGAATATACGCTGTTAGGTGTGGCTGATAATATGAGTAAGGAAATTGGCAGTAGTAGCCAAACCCAACAGATATTTGAGCCTAACCTTCAAGGCATTCCAGAGGAGTCCGCAGGAGGTGAGGTAATGCACATTTTTTATATTTATATTTATGTATAGTATATTAAACAATATACTTTATGTTTTCAGATATTCAAGTGACTCCAGATGCGCGTATGTCAGGAGGCGAGGCGACCACGTCGAGAGGTTATTAAACTATACCTTGTTTATTGTTCATATTTGCATTAAAGTTGTTACAATTGATCATTTTATAGATGACGGTGTGAGGTCACTTGCGGAGACCGTGACACTGAAGGTAAACAACTCGCTTGCGCGAGTTAGGGCATCGATGCTCGATCGTTCGCCTAGTAGAATTCGAGGTTTTTACGCCGAATATGAGAAGTCTTTCTAAGGACCCATGGTGATCGCAAACTCGCGTGTCACTTTCTCTGTAAGCTTTTAAATAAATCTTTTATAAAGTTTAAATCCTATGGTAGGCTATATCTCTAAATGTTTGACATGTTCATTAATATCTTTAGATGCAATCAGAACATCGTCAATATAAACGAACATAAATTTAAAATAATATTTAAACAAATTATCCATTTTCCTTTGAAATATCTGAGGTGAATTAGATAATCTCATTGGTAATACCTCCCAAATATAATGTCCTTGGGGTGTGGAAAAAGCTGTGAATTTCTGGCTTTCTTCCTACATCTGAATCTGATAAAACCCAGACTTACAATCGAATTTAGAGAAGATCTTGGCATTGCGTATGCAACTAATTAGATGTTCTCTGCTAGGTATAAAATACCCATCAAACTCCAGTATCTTATTAATTTCTTGATGATTAATAATCAATCTGGGTTTTTCTCATTTTATCTCACCATGATTTCTTACCAGAAAACCTGGACTGCTATATGGTGACATTCCTGATTTGATTAAACCAATGTCCAAATGTTCCTTGATTATAATCTGCATATCCCTTTTATCAATTATGTTCATTGGGATAGGTTTACAACGGACAAATTCATACTCTTTGCCTTAATTTTAAGGCAAGCTTTGAGCTGATTTCTGTCCCACCATGCCAAGGGATCTTCATTATAATTCTCTTTGATCCTTTTCTTGACATCTTCCAATGATACCTTAGTTTCAAACTCTACTTCATTCTTGTATAGAGTTATCTTAAGGCATTCTATATCTTCTGGTTGGAGCTCTTTATCTGCTCTTAGTTGTAGCATTGTTTCTCCAAACCGTCTAGAATCCTTCATTTTTGGGTTAAGAAGTTTTCCTTCATCACCACGCTTGCTGCGAAATTGAATTGGGAATTTTCGTTAAAATGCCTCCCTTAAGACAGATTTCGCAGTTCTAGCCCGAGTTATACGGGAGTATATTGTAGCACTTGTGGAGGAAGACATTCCACAGAGCAATGCCGAGGTGTGTTTGGTAGTTGCAACGTCTGTCGTCAGCCAGGACATTTTGCTAGAGTATGTCCACAGAGAGGTTCCCGAAGATCTCAGGGAGCAGAACCATCTGGATCAGTGGCACTGCCTGATAGACAATCACCGGTTGTTCACTCCTTTCAACCACCGACGACTCCTCAATCACAGCCAGGGCCAGGAGGAAAGCCAGACAGGTAGCCAACCTCCTAGACAGTAGGCCAGAGTGTTGCCTTAACCAAGGAACAGGCCCAGAGCGCATCTGAGAAGATGGTGACAGATAATTGTTTCCTGTATGGTTATTTTGCATATGTATTGATAGATACTAATGCATTCCATACGAATATCTTTGAATGAATTGCATTGATATATGCTTTGGTTATCGAATTATTATATGCTATAGTATTGATCTCTTTTCTGTTGGGGATAGGTTTTGTCTCAGTGACATCTGCTAAATCTTATATGCTACAGTATGACAGATATGAGATTGAGTTAGATTATATTGTACTTGGGTTGTCCGATTTCGATTTTTTTTATCGGTACTGATATGTTGACCAAGTACAAAGTTATCGTTGATTTTTCCAGAAGATTGAAAGATTCAGATAGATATGATTGATGAACGGAAATTACGGTAAGGATTCTAGATTTAGAATTCATTGGATATGAACGATGTTGAGGACTCGATTGTTACAGAAAGGAACGGAGGGATTCCTTATCTATTCAGTTGATATACTGCAATCGAGCCTATCATTTGCTTATTTGCCAGTGATATATGAACTTGCTGATGTTTTCTCAGATGGGATTTCAGAGTTGCTTCCAGTCAGAAAGATAGATTCCAGCATTGAATGAATGCCAGGTACTGTTCTTATTTCTAGAACTCTGTAGAGAATGACACTGATTGAATTGAAAGACTTGAAAGACCAGTTAGAAGATTTCTAGCCGAGAGTTACATCTGATTGAGTGTTTCTATTTGGGATGCCCCAGTTATGTTGTGGGTTGATGAACCCTGTGTTCAACAGTATTCTGATGATTTTATGCTCGTTTTATCTATGATTATTTCATCTATGATATCCCGAGATATATCTATGACATCCTGAGATATTTGAAGCATATGAGTGATCAGATCGAATATTTGAAAATTGTATTGAATATTCTGAGAATTGAAATGTTGTATATAGAAACTGTTGAGATTTGAATTTGGCCGAGACAGATTGTACTCGGAACATGTTAGATCCGAAGATAGTATATCGGTTGATCTTAGCACAGTTGAAGTCATGATCAGTTGGCTGAGACCGGTAGCATTGTCAGAAATTACAGTTTTATGAGTTTAGCAGATCAGTATCGATGAATGATGTTTCGAATCTCATTGAATATTGCTGTTGTTTTGAATCCGTGTTTGAAATAGATAGTAGACTGTGGAGAATTTATATTGTACAATCCGAACCAGAGCTGATTTTGAGAATTAAATTAGTTCAGAAAGTTGATCAGAATGTACAGAATTCGATTCGATAGTTAGAGCAGAGTATCGATCAGAAAATCAGGTATGTGATACTGTATTGTATGTGAATAACCGATTTGTTGTGCTAGATGTTTCGGGTTTGAAACGACAGGTATTGTCAGAAGTGCACAATAATTGATTCAACATTTATTCTGATGATAGAAAGATGCATGATGATTGAAAAGACAGATTTTGGGTGAAACAGATGAGATCAGATATAGCAGAAGTTGTATCGCCAACAGATAAATACAGAAAGATAGAAACTAGGAGGATTATTACATAATTTGCCTATTTCTGAATGGAAATGGGATAACATTTCCATGAATTTTGTAACGAAGTTACCGAAATCCTCCCGAGGTTGTGACACAAATTGTGTCGTGATTGACAGATTGACCGAATTTGCATGTGTTATTTCGTACGAAATGACGTGCAGATATGATCCAATGGCAGAGATCTGTGTCCAAGAGGTGGTCAGACTGCATAGAGTACCAAAGTGGATAGTTGCAGACCGTGATTTTCGGTTACTTCGCACTTTTGACAAAGTTGTAGTAGGCTCTAGGTACGAAATAATTTTTGAATACTGCATATCATCCACCGACTGACGGACAGTCAGAGTGGATTATCCGGATCTTGGAAGATATGCTTAGAGTTGTAGTGCTTGATTTTAGCACTAGTTGGCAGGATTTATTGCCATTTTGTGAGTTTTCGTACACCCACAGCTATCAAACGAGTATGGAGATGACACCGTTTGAAGCGTTGTACGGTAAGGAGTATAGATCCCCTATTTATTGGGACGAAATCTCTGAGGTTCCTGAGATTGGACCTGATATGATCAGAGATATGACAGAAAAAGAGAAGCTGATTCAGAAGAAAATGAAGGCAGCTCAAGATAGACAGGCCAAATATGCCAAGGTTTGACATAGACCGTTAGTATTTGAGGTAGGAGACTGAATATTCTTGAAGATTTCACCTTTCAGATAAGTTATCAGATTTGACAGGAAAGGGAAGTTGTCTCCACATTATAATGGGTCGTATAAGATTCTCGAGAAGATAGGAGATCGTATCTATCGACTCGTATTACCGCTTTCTTTATCGGAGATACCTGACTTTATGTATTTTTATTGAGGAGATATCTGTCTGATGCTTCACATATTATTCACCCAGACAAGGCAGAACTGGACGAGGCAATGAGTTACTTCGAGAAACCGATTCAGATTCTCGATCGTAAAGAAAAACAACTTAGAACGAAGACTATTCCGGTTGTGAAAGTTCAGTGAAGTCGTCATGGCACTGAAGAAGCTACAGGGGAAACTGAATCAGATATGAGACAGAGATTCCCAGAATTGTTTTACTTGATGTGAGTATTCTTATTTCGCTTATGTTCTCCATTTCTTATTGTATCTGGTGGATATTTAATTTGATATCTAATTAGATTGCCTGTGATTTCGGGAACGAAATCAGATCTTAGGGGGGGAGAAATGTAAGGCCCAAGAATTTGATTATAATAATCTGAAATGATTTGTGGATAAACTGATGTGATTATAGACGGAACGGGTCAGACTGGGAAAGACGGAAGAAAACATAAAATATGTGCGAGGATAGAACACCTCGCGCATATGCGCGACAAGGAGCCTCGCATATGCGCGACAGTGGCAGAAGACCTCGCGCATATGCGCGAGAAGTGTGCGCGCATATGCGCGGGCTGTGTAGAAGCTAAATGCCATGTCCAGAGAACCTCGCGCATATGCGCGGAAGTGGTGCGCGCATATGCGCGAGCTGCCGAGAAGCTTATCGCGGAGACCAGTAGGTCTCGCGCATATGCGTCGGTTTAGGTCGCGCATATGCGCGAGACGTGTTAGCACAAGAGATAAGCCACCTAAATTTCGCATGCAATATATATATATGTTGGAAGCTTATTCTTCAGACAGCAACGAAGGGGAGAAAAGAAGAAACCGAGGAAAGATTTCAGTTCGTGATACAAAAATTGTGATTTTGAGAAATCCGCCCGTTCGATTTTGAATCCGAGTACAACACTGTGTTTCTATTGACAAGAGCTTTAACTGGACGTAAGTTTTGTTACGTTTGATATGATTTGAAATTATGATTATTCCAGAATCGGATATGATTGATATATGTTGTTCTTGACATAGTAGACATCGTATAATCGAAACCGGATCGAAGAACAGATGCCGTATGAAGAACTGATATGATCGAGATTGTACAGATTTGAGATTATGATCTGTTATTGTTGAGATTATGGGTTGTACTGATATTGATTAAGAGCGTGTTATTATATCTGTAATGTTGAGATTGACGGGGTTATTGAGATTGTATTGTTATGCCGTCGAAACATCAATAGATTGATATTAATCAGATTTGCTATTGATTGAGATTGTATCGTTATATAGTTGACATTGATCAGATTATGTCTAGATTTGAGTATTGATCAGAACATGTCTTGAATTGAGTTGTACATTGACACAGTATATTCGATATTATCATTACCAGATTGAATATGGACAAAGCTGAATTTGAGACTTCGACTTCGCCAGAACGAGAAGAGAAATGTATAAATTAATGTTGATTCGGGATTGCACAACTTGAGTTTCTCTGATTGAGGGAGGGAAGAATCTCGGGCTTTGCCCTTACCCTTGATCTTTTTTAGAGTTCGGGAAGGACCTGAAGACGAGGGTTTGATTTGTTTAGCTTTGGGTTTTTTTAGAAGAATGGATAACAAAACATTGCGCATGAGGATAATGGGTTGAGTCGGAGCGCATCGCGGTGGACTCATCACTAGGCGAGCCTCGCGCATTCGCTCCAGAAGTGGAAGAGGTGGAATTTGACATATTGGGAATGAAATAGGAAAGAAAACTTACAAAGAAATTGGTGGTTGATCGAACGGAGAAGTTGTTGTGGACGGAAGTTCTCTTGAATAGAGATAGCGCCGTGCGTCGAAGAGTTCTTAAGAGAATTTCAAAAATCAGAAAGTGACAAATGAAGGGGGGTGTGTTGTTATATATAAATGGAGTGAAATGATCTTAACCATTGATCTAAAGTTGAATCGGACGGCTAGGAGGAACGTTGGAAATTGTGCGGGTATATGAAAGGACGTGCATGGATATCGAGGTGTCAGGCTCATTATTACCTCGGAATATGAAGTGATTTGGATGGATAGAATTCTAGGGCATGCGTCATCATGACATCATCATGATTTCCCAAGAATGCTAAACGAAAAATATTTGGAATCCGGGAGGCATGAGGCCCCGACATCTTATTTGAAGTCTGGGAGACATGAGGCCCTGACATCTTATCTACAACCCGGGATACTGAAGCTCCCGATATCTCATCCCATCTCTGGGATATTTAAAGCCCCCGATGCCTTTATAATCTGGAATGAATAATCTTTCTGTGGAAGCCCAGGCGTGACTGATCGGGACAGCGAGTAAGACTCTAACCAGACTATTTGAGTAGGGATGGCAATTGGTAGGGTATGGGTCGGATTTCATACATCCATCCCCATACCCATTTATTAAATTCATCCCCATACCCATCTCCATACCCATCGGGTATTGAATTTCATCTTCATCCCCATACTCATCGGTTTATCGGATACCCATACCCTACCCAAATACCCTATTATCATATGCAATTGAATTTTTTCAAATTTAAATTGTTTCAATGAAGTTATGAATATTTAAAAAATTATTTAAATGAACAATAAGAAAAATTATTAGTGATAAAAATTTGCAAAATAAACTTTATAGAAAAAATAACAAAATATTAAAAATAATTTATATTAGTTGAACAAAAGTACGCAATTCAACAAAAATATAATAGAATTTACATCATATCCAAAATTCATAATTCAATTGATTAATCATCTATGGGCTACCCCTAGTTTAATCATATGTAAACATTATCAACCCAAAATCAAACTAGATCGGTTTATCTTAGAACTAATCGTACATGTCTTCATCACTTGACATTGTAGTGTCCGGCAAAATGATGAAGAACAATATAAATAATTGACCCAACAGTTTATTTCAATGTCAAATTTAACAAAATTAAATTGTATTAAAAACTTACAACATCAACATCAATAGTGTCCTCATCATATTCAACTGAAGAGTAATATGCTTCCGTTTCTTGTGAACTTGTAGCTACAAAATTCAAAGAAAAAAATCATTACTGTATATTATAAATTAATAATATTTTGTTCAAAAAAAATAAAAACTAAAATGCAATTTATATTACATTGTTTCTCATTCACTAACCAACTTTGAGTGCACATCAACGCTTCTGTGGTTTTTAGATGAAGCCTGCTTTTATGGGAACTCACCAATCTGCCACCAGTACTAAATGTTGATTCTGAATCTGAAGCCACCGTTGATATTGGAATGGCAAGCAGATCTCGTGCCATCCTCATCAAATGGGATATTTGATTCCATTGGTCTTCCACCACTCCAATATGTCAAAATCAACATTTCTAGGCAACACTTTGTCTTCCAAATAATGATCTAGCTCAGTCTTCATATCAGTTTAAACATCACACTCAAGTGCTACTTCTTTATCGAAACTATCCAAAAAATCATCAGTACTTGTATTCAATCTAGTCTCTGTTGATCTTTGTTCAACACTGCCATAACCATTATTATTTGTATAATCGTCAAGCAAATCATAACACATCTTTTTAATCTTTCTAACAGGTTCTTTAAAACCAATCTCTCCATGTGTTCTTTTGAAACAATACTCAACCAACTTTGTCTTATATCTTGGATCTAAAATAGTAGCTATTCCCATAACTCCATGAATATCACACCAATAATTCTCAAATTTGGAAAGCATCCTTTCAGTCATAGAAGAAATTACCTTGTTAGGAGATGTGGTCCACTTGAGCAATGAAGCTTTAATTTCACAAACCTTGGAAAAAAAGATATTAGTTGTGGGATATTTTCTTCCAGAAAATAATTCAGTCACAGAATAAAACACTTGCAACATTTTAGAAACCTCTTCTGCTAACAACCACTCATCATCTATTGGGAAACATTTATATGATGGATCACGAAATCTCAGACGAGCAAACACATCTTTAAAAGATATAGCAATCATGAGCATCACATATGTTGAGTTCCAACGGGTTTTACAATCCAACACCAATTTTTTAGCATTTATATTGCGTACTACAATCCGTGCCACATCATCAAACTTTTGGTCTCTTTTAGGAGATGCTCTCCAATATGTGACACTTTCACGAATTTTCTCAACACTAGGTGCAATGATATCCAAACCATCTTGGACAACTAAATTCAAAATATGAGCAGCACAACGCATATGAAGTAAAGACCCTTGCAGCATAAGTGTAGAATGATCAAGCTTATGCATCACATAGTTCATAAGAGAATCATTAGTGGAACAATTATCAACAGTAATGGTCGATATTTTCCTATCAATATTCCAATCCATCATAGACTTAACTATCACATTAGCAAGGACTTCTGAGGTATGTGGAGAACGAACATAAGCAAACCTACATAATTCAATTAAAATAATGTATATATGTAAGTATCTATTTAACTGAAATCATAAAAAGTGTGAAAAATATTACATATTTGAGTGACAAATAAAATATATACCTCAAAATAAGACCTTGCAAAGTCCAATTATCATCTATGAAATGGGCAGTCAAAGCCAAAAATCCTTTCCTCTGATTAGATGCAGTCCACATGTTGGTGGTTAAAGCAATTATGCCTTTATTAGATTCCAATAAACTCAATACTTTTGTCTTTACATAGTCATACATTTTCAGTATATCACTCTTGATGGTATTGCGACTTGGAACCTTGAACAAATGCTGAAGACTTGCTAAAAGTTTATGAAATCCATGATGCTCCACTATTGTCAATGGATACTCATGTAAAATTATCATTTCATCAAGAATTGACCTTGATGTTTCTTGATGAAATTGAAAGCCTTTAATAGCAAAATCCCCATTTTTTTGCTCTTTAATTAGCAGTTTCTGCCTTATATCACTAACAGTTCTTCATGGACAAACTTTGAAATGTTCAGGTAAATGTGTTGTCCCATGTTTTCTTTGACCAGAAAAATATTTTTTTCAGTAGTTGCAAATTGCCTTATCCATTCCATTAATTTTCTTCCTTTCAAAATGATTCCACACATCAGAAGTAAACTTTCTCTTTCTTGTTACAATAGGAGAGGCACCATCAACAAATGCTGTATTTTGTGGAACATGTGGAACCTCGTGATTTATTTCAGATAGTGGTACTTCATTTTCTGTTATATGATCTGTTGAGTCTATTTAATATATGTATGTTAAAAAAAGACAAAATAAAATAAAATAGAGAAAATAACAATGTCTTTTTAGTTCAAACTTAAGAAGAATGAGAATAAATATTAGAAAAATCTTAGCCCTTTCTCATATTTGGACGCAATTTTTTACTATGATCAAGAAGTCAAAAGTAAACATCATAAAAAAAGTAAATAATGACAAATAACTTGAGGATACACTCCTCTGTCACTTGTTGAAAATTTAGATTCACCTTCTTTTCATCCAAACACAAGACAAGTAAATCAAAAGGACAAAAAAGAGACATAATGAAAATAGCTACAATTAATAATCCACCAAATGAATCAAGGCTTGTAATGCATAAAAAAATTCATGGAAAAATACCAAATACGATTAAATTGATTATTGAAAAATTCCAACATAAATTATCCACAATTATGTTGCAGCAAGGATTAGTAAACCCCTCAATCAAAGCAAATTAGTCAATAAACTTAGTCAATCTACTGTAACTTTTTATGGATTGTTGGATTTCCATCTCTCAATCATATCTAACTTTAACGAGAAAATCTTGAGAAAAATAGCCTAAGTTAAAAAAAAAAAACCAAAAACAAAACCAATAAAAAAACAAAGTCACGTACATTCCAAACTCCCAAAATTAATTGGTTAAAAAAACCCTAAAATGAATTGAAAAATATGCAAACAAAAAAGGAATACAATGAATCATAATCAAGAAATAAAGTATTTTTCAATTTCTGAAGTCAAACATGGAATAAACTTACAAGTGGAGAAGATGAGAAATTGAATGAAAAATAAAAGAGCGGTAAAAACCTTGAAACGTAAAAGTGAAAGTGAAGAGAAAAGAAAAAATACCGATTTACTTGGATTTGAGAAGATGAATCTTTAATATAAATAAATATAATTACTATATATATACATATATATATTTATAAATATTAATTTAAACGGGTATTCGGGTCGGGTGTGGGTTGGATTATATCAAACCCGCCTCCATACCCGAACCCGAAAATCCCCATACTCGATTACCCAATTATTTAATCGGGTCTAAAAATCCCTCCATAACCTCTTCTATTCGGGTCGGGTATCGGATCCTCCACGGGTTCGGAGGAAATTGTCATCCCTATATTTGAGGGATGGATGGTGATACCCCCATAGGATCCCGGGTCATGGATGACCCGGAAAACTAAATGGATAGCCCAAAACAGAATCAAATATGCAGCTCACTTTCTTCATCAGCTGAGCATGGGATCACCCGAGATATTTTCTACCCGGGCAATCAAGAGCCCGGGCTTGCATATAAGTTCCCGAGAACTATCTACCCGGGCTGCATCGAGAAGCGCAGCACGCTCGAGTATATCGGTATGAGCTATCTTATCTGTCAGAACAACATGGGTTTGGCGTGTTAGAGAAGTCATCAGAAGCAGGGTATGGGTAGCCGCTCTACGATACTTAGTAGACAGGCACTAAAAACAAGGTAATGATGAGATATCCTCCAATAAATAACATGTACACTTCTCATTTACAGATTCTGGAATTCTGAATACTTAAGCACTCACGTATATTCACACATATACAAACCATTTCATCTTTCGTCTTCACCTGCTGACTTAACATCAGAGTGGATACGCCAGACACTCTTTCGGCGCCCATTCACGAGTTCATTTCATTGTTTGTAGGTCATGGAAGAAGCCCAAAGTTACAGATATATATTTTTCTCACAAGATATATCCTTTCCTTACTTATTTTCCTTAAATCTTATATCATCATCCGGTGGATCACCCCGACTTTTGCTCACCCGATTTACCCGGATCAAATCACAAGTGAATGTTTGATTTCATTATCAGGAGTTCGATTATTTCTACCAACATCTTATCGGACGAACTTGTCACACAAATAATGTTATTGCATTAGTTGAGGAGTTTACCAAATACACACCGAATGATAGTAGCTGCGGGTTTCCACATCATAAAAAATAAATAAAAAACAATAAACACAATATTTTTGGAGCGGTTTGATTTGACTTATTGAAGAAATTGAGTTGTGATCATCGGAACAAGGTATTTTAATTTGTCCGAACTTTTTGATTGCATCAAAATTGTTCTTAATTTGGTGAAAGCTCAATCCATAAAACAATTCAGTAATAAATTATGAATGCAATGCGAGATTGATAGAGGTTGTTGTGCCAAGTGTCTTGAAAAAATAGATCTAGTTTCATAAATTGCCTTTCCTTCTCAATCTCTTTCTCGTCCTGTTCCGCCATAAGGGCTTTCTCCACGATCTCTTTGTACGTTGTGACCTTAGACATTCTGACATCCCTCCTGATCTCAGCTCTCAAGCCTCTCATGAAGTGTTCCCCTCGATCTTTGTCATTCGAAGCAATAAAATGAACGAACAAACATCCTTCTTCGAACTTCAATATATAATCATTCACATTCAAGTTGCCTTGTTTTAGTTCCAAGAACTCCTTCACTTTCTGTGTCTTGACATTCGTGGAGAAATATTTGTCATAAAATAGCTCCTTGAACTCATTCCATTGGAGAGTTTGAACGTTGACAGTTACCTTCGTGGCCTCCCACCAAATGCGTGCAGTCTTGGTCAGAAGAAACCGTTGTCTTTTTTTTTTAACAACGGTTTTAACAAAAACCGTTGTCGTAGTCTAAAAAACCCCGCTTATAGACAACGGTTTTTAATTTATGTGTCTACGACAACGGTTTTTAAAAACCGTTGTCTTTGATGTGTTAAAACCGTTGTCTATGAGTGTTTTTTTTTTTTTGTTACAACAACAGTTTTTAAAAACTGTTGTCTAAGAGCTTTTTTTGGGCTACAACAATGGTTTTAACAACCGTTGTCTATGAGCGGTTTTTTTTTTAGACTACAACAACGGTTTTTAAGGATGATTTTTTAACTATGACAACGGTTTTTTAAAACGTTGTCATTTCTTAGTGTTTTATTTGGTTAAAGACAACAGTTTTTGAAAAAACGTTGTTGTAGTTTCTAATTTTTTTAAAAATCGGTTAATATTTAGCGACGGTTTTAAAAAATACCGTCGTTAAATTTAAAATTAGCGACGGTTAAAAAACTCCGTCGCTAACTTTAGCGACAAATCCCGTCTATTCGTCGCTAAATTTAGAGACGGTTTTTAGCACACCGTCTCCGATTTTAGCGGCGGTTGAAGCACAAACCGTCGCTACTAGCGACGGTTTGGTCAGATACCGTCGCACAAGTGTATAAATAGTTTCCCTTCTCAAATTTTTTTTTTACGATTTTCCTTAAACTTAAATTTTAAATTAAAGATTATAAATATATTAATTTAGTAAGATTGTTAGTTTATTTTGTTAGGTTTATCAAATTATAACCATAAATTTTTTTTTATTTTACAAAAAACATTAGCGACGGATATCATAGTTAAACCGTCGCTAATGAGCGACAGACAATTAGAACCGTTGCTATGAGCGACGGAATTGTTTAGAAAAACCGTCGTAAAATTCTTGTTTTGCAACGATTTTTCAATGCTACGACAACGGTTTTTCACCGTTGTCTTTGAGCGCACCCTTTTAGCCACAGTGCCTTTAACAACGGTTTTACAAGACCTACGACAACAGTTTTTCACCGTCGTCTTTGATGTCTACGACAACGGTGAAAATCCGTTGTCTTTGAACGCACCATTTAACAACAGTGGCTTTAACAACAGTTTTTTTGACCTACGACAACGGTTAAAAACCATTGTCTTTCGCCTTTTTTCTTGTAGTGTAACTCGATCATTATCCTCAAAGTGCATGTAGTCAAAGATTGCTTCAATAACTTTAACCCATTCCATAGCTATAAGAGGGTCCGCACTTCCCACGAACTCAGGTGGATTCATTCTTTTAAATCTGTCATACGCTCCCTCTGAACTGGGCTCCTGTCTCACAAGACCTCTACCTCTCCCTTGTACTGGGTCCTACAATCTCAATAACTGTTGGATTTGATGTCCATGAAAGTTGGCTTGCTCCTTGAGCAACTTGCTAAACTCATCAACAACTCGTGATGAGAAACTATCTTCTCCCTCTACATCTTTCCTCTTAGGTGACATCTCCTATATTGCATCTCAGTTTAAAATCATTTTAAATCATCTACATACTATTAAAGATACTTATCATCATATCAGTACATCAATGAGATGCAGAAATATACATACCGAAGTATCGTAAACAGAAGGAGTCACGTGCCAAACATTGGTCCGAAAAACGTCTGCTTTGATATCACTAAATGTAACACCCTGACGTTTTAAAATAATAAACTCTATAATGCGGAAGCTTTAAAAAAAATAGACTTGGAGGAAAGTATGTACTTTAAAAAAAATTGACAGAGTTTCCCCGTAAAAAGGAACTCACCACATGTCTCAAGCAATAAAATCAATACATCATAAAAATTCCCACAACTAATACATAAAGATATACAAAATCAAAAGTATTGCATTTGATTACCAAAATAATTTAGTCAAGTTTAAATTCCCAAAATATCAAATGTTTTACAACAAAAGATATTCACCACTTCAACCATTTCAAAACAAAATAAATTCTTAACCATCCATAGACAAAATAATCATTTCATCCTTCCTCCAAGCTTGGCACATTTCTTTCTTCCGTCTCGACACCCCGCCGTATCAATCTCGGTTACCTGCATCTGCATCTCATGAACATAACTGAAATGAGTTATAAAAACTCAGCAAGTAGACCTTTAAATAACAAGTACATATACTATAGTGTAAAGTAGGAATCCATACCATTTCTTAACCGTAATATGCCATCAGTCAATAAAATGCGTATATAACAATTATAAGATGACATCTATAGAACAATTCATTTCTTTTCATTCGTATGGCATTGATAGGTCATCAGTCAATGATACACATGTACGTCTCAGTCGAAATCAGTCACAATACATGTCATTATGTTGATCAACTTCGGTCAAGTGGGTTCAAAATTACCATAGGTAACACAACAATACCATATAACCATCAAGTCATAAAAACATTCATTGAAACATTTTATCAAACACGTGGTGTGCGTGCAAAAGAATTAGCTCCTTTACTTTGCTCTTGTCAACAATTTCATTTCTTTTCAATATATCATTACATATAATATATATAATCAATGATTTAAAGGAGTTAAAATCAATAGAAACTTCATTTATCATATACATAGCTAATGAGATGCATTCAAAGAAAAAGTTTACTTACAACCCAATATACAAGTAGTTGCTTAGCTCTTGAGGGATTCCTACAACACAATGATAATAATAATATCATCAATCATTATATTGACAACCTTACCTCAACATTCAAACCAAACAACCTTATCTTTCCTTCAATCACTAACCCAAAGAAAATAAGCTTTCTTACCTTGATCCTAGATTCTTGTGGAGAAGAACTTCTAATCTCCAAGCAAAGATTAAGGCTTCAATAAAAGATTAATGTCTTGGAAGAAATTAGATTGAAGGAGAAATGAGGAACCCTAGCTTCCAAACCGTGAGAAGAGAAAAGAAGATAAGGGAAATGAGGAAAATGAGAGTCTCATTCGATTTTATGCCTTAAATCACCCAAAACACGATTTTCCACTGTACAGGGCGCTAGGGCGGTCGAGTTTACCGCCCTACCGCAGAACTTACTGTCCAAAACCCAAAAATACAGACCCAGGCGCGCTGGGGCGGTCAAACATTACCGCCCTAGCACGGCACCTTCTGTCCCGGCGCGCGCTCTGTGCACAACTTCTCCAAAGATTGCTTTCGAAACGCCTCTTCCCTTCATAATTAGAAAAATTGGTAAACATGAAAGTTGTAGTCCTATGTCTTGGCTTTCATCTCCAATTGGCCTCATCTCATTTGGATATTTGAGAAAAATGTTATGCTCCATCTCCCAACATGTGTCAGTGCAAGAACGACGATACACACGACACACTTTGGGGCACTATTGACTTATTTTCCATAATGATTTGAACAAAATTCAAAACATGATAGTTATAGTCTTATGTCTTATCTTTCTAAAGAAAATGGCCTCACATCATTTAAATCAAAGTACAAAACATTATGGCCAAGATGTTGAGATGCAAGATGTTGAAGAGGGTGAGTTACTTGAACCTATTTTAAAGGATGAATCAGGAGTAAGCTGTAATGTTGGAGTTAATCAGGTTTCCAACAAGAGGAATTTAAGACGTAAGAAGAAGAAAAATAAAAACAAGCAAAATACAGAAATCGATTGGTCCAAATGTTACTGATATCAACAGGTTTGAAACATTTTGAAGCAAGATTTTGTTCATTTTATAGTATCCCTTTAGCATTATTTCGTCGTCGTATTTTTTGGTTATCTATTGTCATCCATAGCCTTATGTTACACTATTTTTGTATGTCGTGGTGGCCTTAGAAGTTGCTATATCACTTATAGAGAGGAAAATAGAATTCTGTACCTTTTTGTGTAGATAAACGAACACCATCACAGACGCAACCTGCTTCTTTATATTCTTGACATGTACTATATAGTCCGCCTATTGACAAGGATTCATATTTTCTGATGCAGTGTTTTCTAACTTTGCTAGCTTCAAATTCAACATTTCCCTGTTTTTACGATTATTTTCATTTTTTTGGTGACTATTTCCTTTGTATAAATATTTGTAGGTTTGTTTTAAATGTGTGTAAGCGTTTGAGAGAGAGGAAATCTTATCTTATGTGTACTGCTGTTGGTTGTATTGACGTCTCTGCTTTGAGTGATCTCGTCAAAGAGGTAAGACTTTGTTGTGTTGTTCTGTTGTACCACTTCATCTCTGGCCACCTATTGCTGATGATCTTCATTTTAAATTTACAAATTGTACTAAACTTGACTTTGACGGTTTGAACGGTGCTGTAGTTAGAGAATTTTGCTTGAATGATTTGCATGTTTATGATCTCTTAATTGGTTAAGTTACTTGAGGGAGTTATTGTACTTACACTGCAGTGCGATGCAAGATTTACAATCCAAAAATGGGATGAAGTGCGTTTTATAAAAAAACTGACTTAGCCGACATTTGGCTTTCTCATTACAATGCAATGCGTTTTTTTTACATGGTTCCAAAACTTGTTTTGGTGACAAAATGATGCACGTTAATCTTAGAACTTATCCCTATTTGGATGAGCTTTGATATGTGTTTACTTGGTGGGGTAGCGTGCTTTAGGTTTTATGACATCATTATCATAGATTAACCACGCTGCTCTCACCTTTGAACCCTTTCCGACTTATCTCGTACTGCTAACTAATGAAAAGTATTAGAATCTGTCATTAGTACTGTACTGTTTTGGTAAAACCTGGAATTGACCCTTGGTATTGTGATTGGTGAGATATTTGTTAACCATAGTTTTCTACAACTTTTAGGGATATAGTCTACTTCCTTCCCCCTCCTTAGTTCTGATTCTCAGTATTGTTTTCCCTCCATCGCAGATTCTTTTGGCTGAAGATTTTCTTGCTATCGCTATCCTGAAACTTTCATCTGAGAATTGAGATAGCTTCTTGATGAACCACTCATAAATTTTTTAATGAAGGTTGATATTTTTGAACTTATAACCTGTGAATGGCTGAACATCACTATTGACCTTTCGGTCTTTTCAAGATCTTAGTTCTCCATATTGATAGGATTATTATTAGTTTCCTCTTCTCTGACTTTTTTTTTTAATTTCTCACGCATCACTCAAAAAAAAATGTTACATTGAACATGAACGTGCAGGTTGATGCCATTCAGGCCTGTGGAGGTCAGAAGACTGCTGATGGTGGCCATTTCGTAATGGTGGTGGCATATTGTGGACTATCATCAAAGCTTGTGACCAAATGCTTACAAAGAGATCATGAGAAAGGGGAAAAAATTTGAGGTGCACTTTCTACACTAGTATTCTATTTATTTATTTTACCTTTTACATATGCACTCACTTATGTGATTCAAGTACTAAATTTCTTGCTTAAAACCAATTTCTTCATCACTATTCCTACCGGTTGGCCATTGACAATATTTGTATTTTATTACATTCTAATCATGATTTATCTGTTTGTTTTCCCTCGTATATCTGCAACCAATACATGCATCACATAGACTGTAATCGAGTTAGTAACAATTTGGTTTGATACTTGTTGCAGAAGCAATTCAAGCAGCATCATCAAAATAAGCAAGCACATGCACAACAATCAGAATCTTCTTCTGAAAGAAGGGCTCTCAATACAGTTAACCAGATTAAACCCAAGATATCGAATGGTCTGGAGCTTTTGTCACATGATCAGAACCAGCTTGAACAGTCCTCTACCGAAGAGAAACGTACGTCTGTTCATAATCAAATACGAAGGCCAGTTACATACGATGATCTTCTTGAAGGAGAGGATCCCAAAGACGGATAGAACTTGTGATCGAACCATTTTAATTTGAAAGTCCCTGAACTTCATCCAAATCCTCTTTCTACACCTTTTTTGGGAACTAGGTCTATTAGTGTTGATTATTTTCCTTTTCGTGCCTCTTGGATGGAGGAATGATTAGAAACATGAAGGCTGGCTTAATGCTTGTTTCTTCATGTATTTCAATTTTTTGGGGTTATACTATTTTTTGGGGTTATACTATGATGATTCTCGTTACACTTTCTTTTGTTTTAAAAAAAATTCTACTTTATACATGTGTACATGATCCTAAAATAGACGCCAATAAACTATTATGTAATATATAATCGTTTTTCATCTTTCAAAAACAAAGATGCTTTATTCGTCTTGTTGCATCGAAACATTACAAACACCAGCAACGACCAATATTCACTTCCAACTCTATCTTACTGTAATAGAGTACGTTTCAGGTTCTAACGAGCAAGTTTTGTCACACCCAAGTGACCAATGGACGATAATGAACTAGAGAACAAACTATGCATACTCAAGAATATGAACTCTCTCAAATTTTATCTTGCATTCATCTTATACAAGAAGAAGCAAATGACAGTGCAGTCATCTCTCTTTGAGTTCGGAAACCAACGTTTCCATGTAGCAATTGTTGCATCCACCACTGACTTTGCTGCTACCTCTTCGCTATGTGCAGCAGAAACTATTGCAATAATATCGTCATTACTTAATACGTCCCACACCTGAAAAAAAATTCACAAATTTGGTAAATCAGTTCAATTATATTTCGATTTATATCATCGTGACCGTGATAACTTATACATAAGGTTCTATATGATATGTGGTAGAAAGTAAGAACCAGCAACTTTTTGATACATTTTTAATGCAGAAATTCGATTTGTATTTGGGTGGGTTTTTTGTTTTTACCCCATCACTGGCCAGAACAAAAAACTGATCATTTGGAGATAAACCGTTATAAGAGATATCAGGGATTGCAATTATGCCATGGTACTTGAGCACAAAGTCTCCAAAAGCTCGCGACATGGCACGGCCTGGAGAGTCATCATGAGGAAGCCATACTCTCTGAATATGCGGTTCTTCTTTCAGGGCCAGTACTCTGCCATTGCACTTCCTTATTCACTCAGCTTCGGCTGGAAAACAAAATTTTATTTTTGTAAATATTAGCATCGTTGATACACAAGCAGAACCGTGTTGCGTAGATGTTTTCGGGGAAATTCTGTGTTAGACCCGTCTAGCACACATCTTTAGTTCGATTCAAGGGTGTTTACTGGATCGAAACCAAAAAGTCTACATTGGAAAAAGCCTACTTTTTATTGGGTTTCTTGGTTTATATTCATTTATTTATTTTATCATTTCTATCATGGAAAAGAATCTTACAGGGTAGTCCTGGCTTGAAATCAGTAGTTAACTGAATCGCCGCATTCCCTTCCTCGGTTTTTGTTCCTAAAACTGCCCTCGAATCGCCTAGATTCGCAATAATTATATCTACACCCTGTATGGGAAAAAAAGGGAATACCATGTGATTCCTCCAAACATTAATCAAATACCTCTAATTTGTCCTACGCATTCAGATAATATTTGTTTACAATACCTGTTGGACAACAACAACGGCGGTAGTTCCACTGCAAGAACAGTCCAAACCTGTCAAGAATCTTGATTTCCTTATCCATTGCTTTGAATGCACTCAAACATGCCTCTTTCCATTTAAAGAAATTCTTAGTTGGTTCTGATGGGATAATACTCATTTTCGTCCTTATTGTTTATCGATTTTCCTATTTCAGTCCCTCTTCATTTTTGACTGCTTAATTAATCCTTCAAGTTTCCAAAATCATCCCGAATCGGTCCCTGTCGTTATCTTGACGTTAAGATTAACGTTGACCCACATCATGTGCCTCTCACATGATCATTTCTTTGTGAAGGCAGTCGATTATCAAGAATGATAACTGGTATATATACCTCTGCATTGGGATTTGGGAACTCAATGTATACGAAAATGGGTATTTTCCCAACTATGTATGTAATTTCATTGATTTTATCTTATATAATTAATAAATTAAATTATTAATGGACGAAATTGATAGCATAGGGTCTTCACGTATGGAATCTGGAAGTGGCAATGGGGATAGTGAAGTTCAGCAGCCTATGCTGGAGCTTCTCAATCAGCTTGATGGCTTTGAAGCATCTAATAAGATTAAGGTATCTTAAAGTTCTTGTCAACTTTATACCTTGGCTATTGTTTTCTTTTGGTTCTGCTGTGAAAATATCGTGGTTTTATGTATGATATCTATACAGGTATTGATGGCTACCAATAGAATTGACATCCTGGACCATGCTCTACTTAGTCCTGGAAGAATTGATAGGAAAATTGAGTTCCCAAATCCCAATGCTGAGGTATACATACCAGTTATCGTTCTTGATAATTCTTTTTTCTTTTTTGTGTTCTCTCTTGCTTGTATTCCCTTATACTCTTAGCTTTGATGAATTTGATAGCGGGATTGACTTACCAAATATAAATGATGAGGCATTCTACTTTAGTCCAGTGATTTTACATTCAGATATTTTGCTTATATTCCCTATCTTCGTTGCTTTTACATTTTAAACTTCATTTAATTATCACATCAATCACAATTTATTGCCCCTCCTTTTCTCTTTTCTATTTCTATCCAAGATATTTAAACCCACCCTTCGTGACCGCACTACACTTAGTTGTTGGTCTACGCGTCTTGTAAAGTCGTTTCGCACGTAACTTCAATCGATGACGTCTCAAAAGTAACATAATCAAGAAGGATCGACACATGATTTGGTGAAGAATCACAAAAAGTAGAATGTGTCTACGCATAATGGTCATCTATCGAAGATACTTCAAAAAAAAAATATATAATTTAACATGTATTTAAAAATGCATTCACAATTACCCCATACAATTTCATACATTGTCAAAAAACACAGTAGGGTGAACACCAGATTTTCAATTTTCAAGGGCTTATTACAAAACACATCACATTATAAAATGAGTACATATTTGAAGTCCGGAGTAAGCGCAATATTTATTATTACTATTAACCAAACCATGAGTATTTCAAAATTGATTTCTTGAAGCACATCTAGCACAGAGTCTGAAGTAAGAAATGGACAGTTGGTTACTCAGAGTTCGTGTTCGCTTGAAATGAAATGAAATTGATGACATCTAAACAAAAGCTCGGCACAGGAAAAATATCAGAAACGAAAGATTCAATTAAATAGCAGTAAGAAATGGGCATGTACTTTACAAAATTCATTTTTACAAAAGCTTCTGCAAATTCAAGTAAATATCCAAGAATTTAAACACTGTTTACATGATTTAGGAAGATTTGGCCAAAGACAGCGAAGACCTAAGCCACTCCCCTTTCTTCCTTCGTACGCTCTTGTTTTGTTGGAGGAAGAGTCTTTTGTGGGCCTTCTTTTGATAGAAAAGGGTATAATAGGAAAACAGACGTTGGATAGATAGAAGGACTAATAATTCAGGGCCATGCGATGAGTTTAAATTAACCAGCCTAATACAAGATAGTCCACTGGACACTAGATTAGATGGGTTTAATTACAACCGTACCAAACGTCAAATTAGCTAGGAAAAAAAAAACCAAACCTACTTTATCCACCGAACCAAGCAAGGCCTTACAGGGTAGTCCTGGCTTGAAATCAGTAGTTAACTGAATCGTCGCATTCCCTTCCTCGGTTTTTGTTCCTAAAACTGCCCTCGAATCGCCTAGATTCGCAATAATTATATCTTCACCCTGTATGGGAAAAAAAGGGAATACCATGTGATTCCTCCAAACATTAATCAAATACCTCTAATTTGTCCTACGCATTCAGATAATATTTGTTTACAATACCTGTTGGACAACAACAACAGCGGTAGTTCCACTGCAAGAACAGTCCTAACTGTCAAGAATCTTGATTTCCTTATCCATTGCTTTGAATGCACTCAAACATGCCTCTTTCCATTTAAAGAAATTCTTAGTTGGTTCTGATGGGATAATACTCATTTTCGTCCTTATTGTTTACCGATTTTCCTATTTCAGTCCCTTTTCATTTTTGACTGCTTAATTAATCCTTCAAGTTTCCAAAATCATCCCGAATCGGTCCCTGTCGTTATCTTGACGTTAAGATTAACGTTGACCCATATCATGTGCCTCTCACATGATCATTTCTTTGTGAACGCAGTCGATTATCAAGAATGATAACTGGTATATATACCTCTGCATTGGGATTTGGGAACTCAATGTATACGAAAATGGGTATTTTCCCAACTATGTATGTAATTTCATTGATTTTATCTTATATAATTAATAAATTAAATTATTAATGGACGAAATTGATAGCACAGGGTCTTCACGTATGGAATCTGGAAGTGGCAATGGGGATAGTGAAGTTCAGCAGCCTATGCTGGAGCTTCTCAATCAACTTGATGGCTTTGAAGCATCTAATAAGATTAAGGTATCTTAAAGTTCTTGTCAACTTTATACCTTGGCTATTGTTTTCTTTTGGTTCTGCTGTGAAAATATCGTGGTTTTATGTATGATATCTATACATGTATTGATGGCTACCAATAGAATTGACATCCTGGACCATGCTCTACTTAGTCCTGGAAGAATTGATAGGAAAATTGAGTTCCCAAATCCCAATGCAGAGGTATACATACCAGTTATCGTTCTTGATAATTCTTTTTTCTTTTTTGTGTTCTCTCTTGCTTGCATTCCCTTATACTCTTAGCTTTGATGAATTTGATAGCGGGATTGACTTACCAAATATAAATGATGAGGCATTCTACTTTAGTCCAGTGATTTTACTTCAGATATTTTGCTTATATTCCCTATCTTCGTTGCTTTTACATTTTAAACTTCATTTAATTATCACATCAATCACAAGTTATTGCCCTTCCTTTTCTCTTTTCTATTTCTATCCAAGATATTTAAACCCACCCTTCGTGACCGCACTACACTTAGTTGATTTTCACATGGCTAACGTGAAATTTCTTTTTCAGTCTCGATTTGACATTTTGAAGATACACTCGAGGAAAATGAATATGATACGAGGGATCGATCTGAAGAAGATTGCTGAGAAAATGAATGGTGCGTCTGGTGCAGAACTTAAGGTATTTCATGACTTTTTGTGAACTTCAGTTAACAGCCACAATATTATGAAAGGCATGTTTTTATTGGCAATGCATCTGTTCCTGTCCATGGTCATTTTCTCTAATAACAATCAGGTCATCTACCTATATGCTTTATAGCAATGATTGGTCTAAGATTTAGTTCAATATGCATTATTTCTTCGTTGAAGAGAAGCCTGGGATGCGATTCATTTTGGGGAATAAAGTTTCTCAGCACGTAATAATTATACTAAATTTGTGTGGGATGGATAAAGCGAGTAGGTCTATCATTTACTTTTGGCCGAGGCGAAACCGTGTTGAAATTGATAGGTATTTGATGAGTACCTGTCAAGTTGTTGCATATCTAAAAACATAGAATCACGGGTATAGCTTAGCAACAGTTCTTGACATATGCTGATCTATTAAGGGGACCCTTGAACTTGAAATGATGCAACAAAATACGAAGGATGTCAGTAAATTTCTCATAATTGAAATTAGAATTCAAAGCTGCTCTGGGTTTTTACTGCTATCATGTTGCCTAATTGTCGCAACATCAACATATCGTCTCGCTTATGCAAGTAATGGTGTTGTTTTGCAGACTGTTTGCACTGAAGCTAGGATGTTTGCTTTGAGAGAGAGGAGGGTCCATGTAACTCAAGAGGACTTCGAAATGGCTGTTGCCAAGGTCATGAAGCAAGAGACTGACAAAAATATGTCTTTGAGGAAGCTTTGGAAGTAAATTGTGTGTTATATATCACCACTCGAATTGGCAAACTGCTACTTAAACATATATTCTTCTTGTGAGAGGCACATGATGTGGAATTGCTAAATTTTCTTCCAGTTCACCGTGGGTTTCGAATTAGGGTTGTAAAGGTGGGGAGTAAGGGTTGTAGAGGTGGGGAGTAAAATGAAAAAGGGAAATCGACTGCCTTCACAAAGAAATGATCATGTGAGAGACACATGATGTGGGTCAACGTTAATCTTAACGTCAAGATAACGACAGGGACTGATTCGGGATGATTTTGGAAACTTGAAGGATTAATTAAGCAGTCAAAAATGAAGAGGGACTTAAATGAAAAAAGCGGTAAACAATAAGCACGAAAATAAGTATTATCCCGGTTCTGATTTATCATAAGTTTCGGTTTCGGCGATGGTTTGTTTAATCGTCGCCGATCTAGATTGGCGACGGTTTGTCAAAACCGTCGCTATTGGCGACAATTTAACTCAAAATCGTGGTTTGTGCAAAAACCGTCGCTATGATTCTATAAATACCGAGGTTCGCGAACATTTTATTCAGATATACCCAATTCTGTGATAAGAAATGTAGATTATACCTCAGAAATACCTATACCTATATATACCAAAAATAGGATAGGAAGACAATTAAATATTCCAGAACAACAATTTGAATCAGAACAAGATCCAACTAGTCCAATTTTTTCCTCAATAACAGAAAATATAATTAATGAACTAAATGTTATAGAAAAAGAATTCCAAATAGATAAAAACTTTCTACATAAGGATTTTTATGCTATACATAATAAAGAAAAAAGATTATGATTTTTTGAAAAATTTATGAAAACCAGAAAAGATATTCAACAAAAATTTTATGAATTTATAAATAAAAATAAAATTTACATTTTATTCTTCGATTGGTTTGAATATACTCCTCTCAAAATTCCTTAGAATATCTATTTTGAAACTATGTAAATCCTATTACAATAAGAAATAAATCACCAGAATGGGAAACCATTACTGATTCTAGAAAAATTCAATCTAATTATCATCCTTTACAAGGAATTAAAATAATGGTACAAAATCAACAAATTGAAGCAATTCATATAAAAAATCCAGGAGATAATGATAAAATTAATATAAAAAACATCATAACACAAAATAATTTCACAAATACAAATTTAAATACAATAGAAAAACAATTAGATATGATAGAAATACAAATACAAAAACAACCCAAAAATAAAATAGAAACTTCGAATACAGATAGTAAACTCAAAAACCTAATTTTTAAACCATATTAAATAACTAAAAATAGTGTTAAAAATATTAAAGAAAATAATTCTGAATTTATAAAAATATTAAAGAAAATAATTCTGAATTTATAAAAATAATACAAGATAAATTAAGTAAAATGGTAACAACAGCCAATAGTTCAAATCATGCATGAGTTTTTTTTTACTAGATAATTAAGTTAAAACCGTCGCTTAATATAGCGACGGTTTTGTAAAAAACCATCGCTTTCATTCAGCGACGGTTAACTTAACCGTCGCTTAAATTAGCGACGGTTTGTATATAAAATTTTAAATGTTAATTATGAATTTTGTTTACACGTCGAATTTTAGAAGTAAATGATCTATTTTAAGAATGAATTCAAATAAAACGTATAAAAATATTTTTTTTTGAGAGAATATATGTCACACCCTTACACTATACTTAGCATAATTACCATAATCAAAATAGGGTTTGAATGATATACCTATAGTATGAAGCAGATCAAACAAGGGCATCAAATTGACGGTTTATAAAAATTTTGGCATGATGTCCCTATATTTTGTATAAGCCCAAACCCAAGCAACAACATTTATATATACATAGAAACATATTTAAATATACAAACATACATTGTATCCTCACACATATCGTGGAACTTGTTTCAAACCCTGACATTCAATTCATTATAATACATATGCGGAAGCTACACAATAAGAAGTCCCGGTTCTTGTCAAGGTGAGGCACGTTACAAGCATCCATTGGCGAACCGGACATCCTATATATCTTCATTACCTGATCCTGTAATACATGAGCTACGTGAGTTTATAAAACTCAATAAGTTGGCACTTATATGTATCAATATGCATCGAAGGAACATACATATCAAGTCGTGATAAATAATGAATCTTAAAAACATGTCATACCGTAGCATATATTCAATGTTCATTTTTGTACTTGAGCCTCATTAGTTGACCTGTACTACCGTGCTTGCTTTATTATATAGCTACTACTGTGTTGGACGTCAGGGAGCAACCTTTGGCATCCCCACGCCCCATGAACATATATTGGCCAATAGCTTTGGTGGACTTAAAACCACCCATGATGTCAACAAGCTCTATATCATGTAAAATCAGTCATTTTCTTTTCATGTTCATGTTCGTGTTCATGACATAGCACCCCTCTTCAATATTCATGAGTTCCTTACGTATTTAATACATAACAATGGAATATGATGCTATGTTTTCATCAATAAACATACTAACAATGTACATATAGCAATAATCAATGGGAAGTATTTGAAAACATAATACTACTCATGTATTACTTCAAGAACATGCCAACTTACTGTCCAAGCTTAAGAACACTGGTTTGAGACGGTGTTTCTCGCTCCTATACTGTCAAATACATCAATAAACCCATCACTATGTATATACTAGGTGAAAATCACTCCTCTACATGTGGAACAACTAAAAGAGAAGAAAACTTACACCTATATGATGTTCTTGTGATGGAGAATAAACTTCTAACCTCAAAATGATGAAGAAGAAGAAGAGATGAGCTTTTGGAGGAAGATTTATTGGTGTCTTTCGAGTTTTGCTGTGGAAAAGGGGTTGTGGAATGGTAAATAAGGTCAAGGAAGTCGAAACTTATCTTCTTATATGCAAGGCGGCGCTCGGGCGGTCATAAATTACCGCTCGAGCGCGGCACTTTCTGTCCGAAACCAAAAATCCAGAACCATTGGCGCTCGGGCGGTAATTTCTTACCGTTCGGGCGCCACTCTGCGCACAGCCACCTCAAAGATCGCTTCAGAAACGGCTCTTCCGTTCATAATCTGAAAAATGGTAAACAGGAAAGTTGTAGCTCTATGTCTTGGCTTGAATCTCCCACTAATTTCATGTCATTTGTAGTTCTGAGTAAAAAGTTATGCCCATTCTTCCAACATGTGTCATTGTAGGAGTGACGATACACACGACCCACTTCGGGGCGCTTTTGGCTTGTCTTCCACAATGATTTGGACAAAACTCAAAACATGAAAGTTGTAACCTTATATATTAGCTTTCTAATGGTTATGACCTGACACCATTTGGATCAATATTTCAATGATTATGCTAAAACACGTACGAACTACCATATTTTCATCTCATTTCCCACCACTTCTGATACACTATTTCTACGTACACATCTTACTATCACTATTTAGACACATATTCATTCTCAATACACCATGGACAATATAAATATCATGTTCAATCTCAATATTGATACCTCACTCATCACGTGAAATCTAATGAGCTAAATAACTACGTAATAAACGACATAAAAGCATTATTATCATTTGTACGAGTAACCGGGCATTACAATTCTCCCCTCCTTCAAAGAATTTCGTCCTCAAAATTTGACGTACCATATAGTTCAGGATATCTCTGTTGAATCTCGTCCTCTCGCTCCCAAGTTGCCTCATCAATTGCATGATTGCGCCATAACAGTTTAACCAAGGGTATTTCCTTGCCTCGTAACACTTTTGATTTCCTATCGAGGATTTGGATCGGTCGTTCTTCATACGAGAGATTTGATGCAATCTCCAATGGTTCATAATGAAGAACGTGAGAAGGATTGGCCAAATACTTTCGTAGCAAGGAAACATGAAAAACATTATGAACATTTGATAAGTTCGGTGGTAAAGCAACTCGGTAGGCCCTGTCTCCTATTCTTTCCAAGATTTCAAACGGACCGATATATCTTGGACTTAATTTTCCCTTCTTACCAAAACGCAAAATGCCCTTCAATGGTGATATATTTACAAATACATGGTCACCAACCTGAAATTTCAATCGACGACGTCGCACATCAGCATAACTCTTCTGTCGGCTCTGGGTAGTGTGCATTCTTTCTTTGATCTTGGTTACCAATTCGGCTGTCTGTTGTACCAATTCAGGGCCTAATAATTTCCTTTCTCCTATTTCATCCCAATGTACTGGAGATCGACATTTTCTACCATATAAGGCAGTATATGGTGCCATTCCGATACTTGACTGATAGCTATTGTTATATGTGAATTCAGCCAATGGTAGTTTACTGTCCCAAATACCTGGAAAGTCAATAGTACAAGCCCTCAACATATCTTCTAAGATCTGATTCACTCATTCTGATTATCCATCAGTTTGAGGGTAGAATGCTGTACTAAATGCTAATCGAGTTCCCATAGCATGATGTAAAATCTTCCAAAATGCAGACATAAATTTGGGATCTCTATCAGATACAATGGACACTGGGATGCCATGAAGTCTCACTGTCTCTTGGATGTATTCTTCAGCATATTGATTCATCGTGTATGTGGTCTTCACTGGAAGAAAGTGACCTGATTTCGTAAGTCGATCCACAATAACCCATATAGCATTGAACCCTCTTTGTGTTCTTGGCAAACCAAGAATGAAATCCATCGTGATGTGTTCCCATTTCCATTCAGGAATAGGCAATGGTTTCAAGAGTCTGCTGGTCTTTGATTTTCAGTCTTGACCTGTTGACAAGTTAGACATTGTGCAACAAATTGAGCAATGTCCTTTTTCATACCTGGCCACCAAAATAATGGTTTCAAATCTTTGTACATTTTTGTGCCTCCTGGATGGATCGAATAGGGAGTGGCATGAGCATCAATAAGAATGTCATTTCTGATCGTTCCTTGCTTTGGTACACACAACCTCCCTCGATATGTCCATATTCCTTCCCCATTCAATTCCTAGTTCAAATTTCCTTTTTCTTCATCTCGCTGTCTCAATTGTTGTAATTCAGTATCTGTATTTTGTTCGGCCTTGATTCCTGTCTGCAAGCGTTGGTCGAACCATAAGAGATGATAACTGAATTGCAGATCCATTTGGAATAACATCAAGCTTCAAGTTCTGCAAATCCCATAGGATTTGTTCTTGTACTTGCATTGCAGCAATAGAACTGGACTTTCGACTTAACGCATCTGCAACAACATTGACTTTACCTGGATGATAGTTAATAACACAATCGTAATCCTTCACCAATTCCAACCAACGTCATTGTCTCATATTCAGTTCCTTTTGCGTGAATAAATATTTCAGACTCTTGTGGTCCGTGTAAATTTCACACCGTTCACCATACAGATAATGGTGCCATATTTTCAATGCAAATACCACTGCTGCCAGTTCTAAATCATGTGTGGGATAATTCTTTTCATATTCCTTCAACTGTCTTGAGGCATAAGCAATCACCTTCCCGTGCTGCATTAAAACTGCTCCTAAACCTTGTTTCGAAGCATCACTGTATACCACAAAATCTCCTGATCCTTCTGGAATAGCAAGGACCGGTGCTGATGTCAATTTTGCCTTTAACTCTTGAAAACTGCGATCACATTCTTCGTTCCATACAAATCTCACATTCTTTCGTGTTAACGCAGTCAAAGACAATGCTATCTTAGAAAATCCCGCTATAAACCGATGGTAATAACCAGCTAACCCAAGAAAACTATGTACCTCGGTAACAGTGGTAGGTCGTATCCAGTTATTAACAGCTTCAATCTTGCTTGGATCCACTGATATGCCTTCTTTTGAAATGATATGACCTAAGAATGCTACTTGTTCAAGCCAAAATTCACATTTCTTCCATTTGGCATATAAATGTTTATCCTTCAAAGTCTGCAAAACTAATTGCAAATGTTCTCGATGCTCCTCTACAGTTCGTGAGTAGATGAGAATATCATCTATAAACACAATCACGAACTTGTCTAGAAATGGATTGAAAACTTTATTCATTAAATCCATAAAAGCTGCTGGTGCATTTGTTAGTCCAAATGGCATTACAAGAAATTCATAATGCCCGTACCTGGTTCGGAAGGCAGTCTTTGATATATCATCTGATCAAACAAATCATCAATTCTGGGGAGTGGATATTTGTTTTTAATTGTCACTTTGTTCAACTCCCGATAATCAATACATAAACGAAGAGTACCGTCTTTCTTTTTCACAAACAAAACAGGTGCATCCCACGGTGAAAAGCTCGGTCTAATAAACCCTTTATTAAGCAACTCCTGTAACTATTCTTTCAATTCTTTCATTTCTGTAGGAGCTAATCGATAAGGAGCTTTTGAGATCGGATGAGTTCCTGCCACAACATCAGTTACAAATTCGATATCTCTATCTGGGGGTAAGCCTGTTACATCATCAGTAAATACTTCTGGAAATTCACAAACAACATCTGTATCTTTCAATTCACGAACAAGTGGATCACTAGTTAACACAGATGCTAAATATCCTTGACACCCCTTCTGTAGTAATTTACAAGCCTTCATACAAGAGATTATCCGAAGAGGTAAGGATATACCTGCACTTGCTACTGTGAATGGTTCAGCTCCTACTGGTGCAAACTTGATCATCTTTATGCCACAGTCAATAGTAACTCTGTACTTCGAGAGCCAATCCATTCCCAATATCACATCAAAATCGGTCATTTTCAAAACAATCAATTCAGCATACATCTGATGGCCTTGGACATATATTGGACACCCTCGCACAATCTGATCTGTCTGTAATTCTTGCACGGAAGGTAAGGCTATGGCGAGTTGCGTCTCTATTGTACTTGCTGTAATGCCCAGTCTCCTTACAAACGATTCCGAAATAAAGGAATGCGTGGCTCCTGAATCTAGTAAAACAATAGCAGTAATACCAGAAATCAAGAACATACCAGCGATCATCGATGTATCCGCATCCACTTTTTCTTTGGTCATCGAGAAAAGGCGTCCCTGTACTTTCTTAGAACTCCCTGGACAATTCCTGGCGAGATTCCCTGGCTTTTTGCAACGATAACAAACATTGGAACCTTGCATACATTCCCCGCCATGAAGTTTGCCACATTTAGGACAAGGTGGCCTGTCCTGTTCTTTACGTGGAAGGGTACCCTTGTCACGGGGTTCCTCTGGTCGAGTACCCTTGCTATCGGTCTTTTTGCCTTGTCCTGTTCCTTGGCTCTTTTGAAAGTACTGCTGCCTTCGCTGTTGCCTATCTCTGTCAATGTCTTATTCGTCCTGTTCAGCCATAAGTGCTCTTTCCACTATCTCCCCATATGATGCAAATGTGGTTGATCAAGCACAAAAGAAAGCATGGGAGTCGTTGGAGTTGCCCGAAGGACCTATAACGAGGAGACGAAGCAAGAAGTTTAAAGATGCACTTCAAGGACTCATGATGAGCTATCAAGGAAGTCCTACAAGTTGGATGTCTAAATTAGAGGAGGTTGAGAATCATGGGAATAATATTGGAGGTTTTTGGAATGTTATTCAAGTGCAATTGCCGAAGTTAGAGCGCACCCGCGCCAGTTCATGGACTGCACCCACGGTCCATAATAATCAAATTTAAGAGAATATTGCCGAAGCTATACCACACCCGCGGTCAGAAGGCGAGCGCACCCGCGGAAGGCGAGCGCACCCGCGCTCCTAAAAGGACCGCACCCGCGGTTCTTTGCATCCGAATTTCGCCGAAGCGGCACCGCACCCGCGGTCCAGTCTGCAGCGTACCCGCGGTCTTTTGTCAACTTCCGTGTCAAATTTGCTTGTTATCATAATTAAGCCTTTTTACACTACTTTTTCATACTTTATTGAATATATATTCAGTGTATCAGACCATGAACGAATAATGATGAATGATAGATAAATGTTCTTGAGTTTTCTCTCAATTTGCAAAGCTTGTGCTTTGTGTTTATCAAAATCAAACTTATCAAAGATTGTATCTTTGTGGCGTTTGTCGATTGTTCTTCGCACGGATTGTCAAAACAAGTTCTTTAAAGGTTCGTTTGAAATTCAATTGTTTTATCGTTGATATTTGTTGCTAAGTTATAATCGCTTAGAGGTGAATATCACAAAATCGTTACTTGTTTCAAAAGATCGGGACAAAATAATCGTTCCTTGTTTGTTATTGAACTGAGGGTGCGATTTATATATTCGTGCTTGCCTTTCATTCGTACGAGGATTCATATCATTTGGTATCAGAGCTTTGGTTCATTGAATTCAAGTAAGTATCGTTGTTGTTATTTTTCAGATCTGTCTCAAATTTCATTCTGTTTCAGATCTGTGTATCCTTTTGTTTCTATTGTCATATCTACCAAAAACAAAAACAAAAATTTGTTCTGTTTCAAGTTTTGTGTTATCCTTTGTTCTATTTTAAGATCTGCGTTTTTTCTATCATCTTTTGATAATCCAGAATTCCCGAAAAATTTGTTCTGTGTTATTCTGTCGTTCTTGTTTTTGTGCAATCCATGTGAAACAGTTGCAAGTGTTCACAAGTTGAATCTTGTTAGTTTGATAAAAAAAATAATATATATAAAGATTGAGCACACCTTTGAGATAACTATCAAATTCTAGTGAAAAACATTTGAGTGCGAGTGTTATTTCTTTGGAGTGATCGTGAGAATTTGGGTGAGGAAAATCTTTTATTTCTACTAACATTTTATTGCAGGTACAAAATCTGAAATTAAAATGGAGAGGGAAGTAGGAGAGAGTTCGAACCAAGGGTTATCTAAGGTTCAAATGGAGGCGTTATTTGGGCATTTTAGTAGAATGTTGAGGGCCGAGTTGGATCCTTTATATGAGAGGTTGGATAGGCTTGAAGTTAGTACTGAGTGAAAATAAATCTAAGCCTAAAGGTTTGGGTAGAGTGGATGAAGAAAAGAATGATTATGATTTGGAAGGAGAAGAGGAGAGCCAAAACGAGAATTGGGGTAGAAGCGGAAGAGGTAGAGGATTTGGTAGGGGAAGAAGAGAAGCCTTACGTGGTAGGTACGATGATGGGAATAAGGAAGATAATAACATAGGCAGCATTAAGATGAAAATTTCGTCGTTCCATGGTAAGTCGGATCCAGAGGCTTATTTAGAATGGGAAAAGCGAGTTGAATTTGTGTTTGATTGTCACCATTATTCCGAACAAAAGAAGGCTAGGTTGGCTGTGGTTGAATTGGTTGATTATGCACTTATTTGGTGGGATCAATTAGTGACCACTAAGAGAAGATGGAATGAGAGGCCTATATAAACTTGGGCGGAGATGAAAAGCGTAATGAGGAAGAGGTTTGTACCAAATCACTACTATAGAGAAATGTTTAAGAAGTTACAAACTTTGAGACAAGGTGTGAAGAGTGTTGATGACTACTATAAGAATTGGAAGTAGTCATGATTAGAGCAAACATAGATGAGGATAGTGAGGCTACTATGGCTCGTTTTCTGTGTGGTTTGAACAGGGAAATTCAAGACCAAGTGGAGCTTAGACATTACTTGGATCTAGATGAAATGGTGCAAATGGCGATAAAAGTGGAACAACAACTCAAGAGGAGAGGAGTTGTTCGTACCACACAAACTGGGAATACATCAACACCTTGGCGTTCCAACGTTGTTAAACGTGAAGAAAGCAAGGTAGTAGTCAAGCCCAAAGTTGACATTAAACAGGAGGCGCCTAAGCAGGGAATGCAAGGTAAACCTGAAGCTCCTATTAATCGTTCTAGAGATATTAAATGTTTTAGGTGTCAAGGAGTTGGACATATTGCTAGCCAATGTCCCAATAAAAGGGTGATGGTGTTGAATAATTATGGGGAGTATGAATCTCATAGTGAGGGAGATGATGGAGAGGATGAAGATGAGATGCCTGCATTAGAGGATCCTGATGAGGGATATGAAGCAGTTGTGGGTGAGGCATTAGTGACTAGGCGTATCATGAGTGCCCAAGTCAAAGAAGAGGAGACGAATCAGCGGGAAAACTTGTTCCATACTAGATGTTTTGTCAGTGGCAAAGTTTGCAACGTTATTATAGATGGAGGAAGTTGTACCAATGTTGCTAGTCTTGAGATGGTTGAAAAATTGAGTTTGCCTACTTTGAAACATCCTCAACCATATAGGCTACAGTGGTTGAACGACTGTGCTGAAGTGAAGGTGAACAAACAAGTTTTGGTTGCGTTTTCGATTGGGAAGTATGTTGATGAGGTATTGTGTGATGTGGTACCAATGCATGCTTGTCATATTTTGTTAGGAAGACCATGGCAATATGATAAGCAAGTGACACATGATGGGTTTAGAAATAAATATTCTTTTGTACTCAAGAAAGAACCCATTGTTTTACTTTCTTTGTCCCCAAAACAAGTGTTGGAGGACCAATTGAAAAAGAAGAAGAGAGATGAGGCCGAAAGAAAGAGTGAATTAAAAAGTGAGATGACCTTTGAAAAGAAAAATGAAATGGCTAAAAACAAAGTGATAAAAAAATTGAGATAGCCATACAAAAGAAAAATAAGGAAAAAGAAAATGAGAGGAAAGAGACCAAAAAAAAATATATATGGTCCAAAAGAGTGACATGAAACAATTGTTGCACACACATGATACACTTGTGTTGATTCCTTACAAAGAGATTCTCTTTAACACAAGTGATATAGCCGGAAATCTTCCGAGCATTGTTGTTCCCTTTTGCAGGAGTTTGATGATATATTTCCAGAGGAGCTACCTCAAGGAATACCACCATTGAGGGGGATTGAGCACCAAATTGATTTTGTGCCCGGAAGTGCATTACCAAATCGTCCAGCGTATAGAAGCAATCCGGAGGAGACCAAGGAGCTTCAACGGCAGGTAAGTGAATTATTAGATAGGGGTTTCGTGCGTGAGTCCATGTCTCCTTGTGCTGTACCTGTTTTATTAGTTCCTAAGAAAGATGGCTCATGGCGTATGTGTGTAGATTGTAGGGCAATCAATAATATAACCATCAAATATAGGCATCCCATACCTAGACTAGATGATATGTTAGATGAATTGCATAGTGCTTGTATTTTTAGCAAGATTGACTTGAAAAATGGTTATCACCAAATTAGGATGAGGGAAGGTGATGAGTGGAAAACGGCTTTTAAAATCAAGTACGGGTTATATGAGTGGATGGTCATGTCTTTTGGCTTAACTAACGCTCCTAGCACTTTTATGAGGTTAATGAACCATGTCTTGTGTGCATACATAGGAAAATTTGTTGTTGTTTACTTTGATGATATCCACTAATATAACAAAGACTTGGATGAGCATGTTAATCACTTGAGACTTGTGCTAATCACACTAAGGGCTGAAAATTTATATGCTAATTTAAAGAAATGTGATTTTTGTACAAGCAAACTTGTCTTCCTTGGTTTTGTGGTAAGTTCGCAGGGGATACAAGTGGATGAGGACAAGGTAAGTGCTATTCGAGATTGGCCAACGCCTGCTTCTGTTGGTCAAGTTCGAAGCTTTCATGGTCTTGCAAGCTTCTATAGGAGGTTTGTAAAAGATTTTAGCACACTGGCGGCACCGATGACGGCGGTGATTAAGAATAACGTTCCATTCCATTGGGGCGAAGAGCAAGAGAAGTCTTTAATATTATTAAACAAAAGTTAATTAATGCGCCTTTACTTGTTTTGCCTGATTTTCTAATACTTTTGAAATTGAATGTGATGCTTCAGGTGTAGGTATTGGTGGTGTTTTGATGCAAGGAGGACGATCAGTGGCGTATTTTAGTGAGAAACTCAATGGAGCAGCACTGAACTATCCAACGTATGACAAGGAGTTGTACGCGCTTGTGAGGACTTTGGAAGTGTGGCAACACTACTTGAGGCCTAAAGAGTTTGTGATTCACACGGATCAGAGTCTCTTAAGCACCTAAGGGGCAGCAGAAGTGAACAAGCGGCATGTCAAGTGGGATGCATTCATAGGTACATTTCCCTACATCATCTAGTACAAAAAGTAAGGAAAATGTAGTGGCTGACGCATTATCACGGAGGTATGTACTAATCTCTACTTTGGGGTCTAAAGTTTTGGGGTTGAGCATGTGAAGGATTATCATGTGCTAGATGAGGATTTTAAGAAAGTATTTGAAACATGTATGCATGGTCCACATGACAAATTTATTTGCATCATGGTTTTCTTCTTGTTTAAAAGAAGATAGGTTGTGCGTCCCTAGCTCATCCATTCGTGAATTACTTGTTAGGGAGGGCACATGGGGGGGCTTTAATGGGGCATTTTGGTGTGGCTAAAACTTTAAGTGCATTGCATGAACATTTCTATTGGCCACACATGAAACGTGACGTTTGAGCGTGTTTGTGATAAGTGCATTACTTAGTAGACAAGCTAAATCTAAAACACAACCACATGGCTTGTATACACCACTTCCCGTCCCTAGTGAACCTTGGGTTGATATTTCTATGGACTTTGTTTTGGGGTTGCCTAGGACAAAGAAGGGGGGATTCTATTTGTTGTTGTGGATAGATTTTCTAAGATGGCTCATTTTATTGCTTGTCACAAAACTGATGATGCATCTCACATTGCGGATCTATTCTTTAGAGAAGTCGTTAGGTTGCATGGCATGCCTAGGACTATTGTTTCGGACCGTGATGTTAAATTCTTGAGTTATTTTTGGAAAACGTTATGGGCTAAACTTGGCACAAAATTGTTGTTTTCTACTACATGTCATCCTCAAACGGATGGGCAAACTGAAGTTGTCAATAGAACTTTAGGAACACTTTTGCGTGCTATTCTTAAAAAGAACTTAAAGAATTGGGAGGATTGTTTACCATTTGTTGAGTTTGCTTATAATCGTAGTGTCATTCTACTACGAATTATTCACCATTTGAAATTGTATGTGTTTTAATCCTTTGACTCCGTTGGATTTGATGTATTTTACCTGTAGTGAAATGTTAGATATGGATGGCAAGAAGAAAGCGAATTCGTTAGAATTTTGCATTAGAAGGTCAAGGATAACCATCGAGAAGAAGAATTTACAATACCGAAGCAAGCCAACAAGGGAAGGAAAAGATGATTTTTGAAAAGGGACGTACGATTTGGTGGTGTTGGCACGCTTAAGGAAGGAAAGATTTCAGAAAAGCGACGTTCAAAACTCTTACCTAGGGGTGACGGACCATTTCAAGTGCTTGAAAAGATCAAGCGACAATGCCTACAAATTAGACCTACCAGGTGAGTATGAATGTCAGCTCTACTTTTAATGTCAGTGATCTATCGTGTTTGATGTAGGAGATGATCAAGATTGAGGACAAATCCTTGGTCAAGAAGGGGGGAGAATGATGCAAATGTGGGTTGATCAAGCATCAAAGAAAGCATGGGAGTCGTTGGAGTTGACCAAAGGACCTATAACGAAGGGGACGAAGCAAGAAGTTTAAAGATGCACTTCAAGGACTCATGATGAGCTATCAAGGAAGTCCTACAAGTTGGATGTCTAAATTAGAGGAGGTTGAGAATCATGGGAATAATATTGGAGGTTTTTGGAATGTTATTCAAGTGCAATTGCCGAAGGTACAGCACACCCGCGCCAGTTCAGGGACTGCACCCGCGGTCCATAATAATCAAATTTAAGAGAATATTGCCGAAGCTATACCGCACCCCGCGGTCAGAAGGCGAGCGCACCCGCTCTCCTAAAAGGACCGCACCCACGGTCCTTTGCATCCGAACTTCGCCGAAGCGGCACGCGCACCCGCGGTCCAGTCTGCAGCGCACACCGCGGTCTTTTGTCAACTTCCGTGTCAAATTGCTTGTTATCATAACTTAAGCCTTTTTACACTACTTTTTCATACTTTATTGAATATATATTCAGTGTATCAGGACCATGAACGAATAATGATGATGATAGATAAAAGTTCTTGAGTTTTCTCTCAATTTGCAAAGCTTGTGCTTTGTGTTTATCAAAATCAAACTTATCAAAGATTGCATCTTTGGTGGCGTTTGTCGATTGTTCTCGCACAGATTGTCAAAACAAGTTCTTTGAAGGTTCGTTTGAAATTCAATTGTTTTATCGTTGATATTTGTTGCTAAGTTATAATCGCTTAGAGGTGAATATCACAAAATCGTTACTTGTTTCAAAAGATCGGGACAAAATAATCGTTTCTTGTTTGTTATGGATTGAGGGTGCGATTTATATATGCGTGCTTGCCTTTCATTCGTACGAGGATTCGTATCACATAAGGTAGCAACTTTCGACATTCGTACATCTCTTTTAATTTCAGAGCGAAAGTCCCCTCATTGAAGTGTTCGCCCTTACTTGTGTCATCCTGGGCAATATAGGGTACGTATGGACTCCAGCTTCGAATTGTTGTATATATTCAGTCATTGACATGGTTCCTTGCTTTAAATTCAGAAAATCACTGGCTTTTCTTAGCTCGTACGTCTTTACTGAGAATATTTGTTGTAAAACACAGTTTTGAAAAGTTCCCCATGTCAATGGCCTAACCGTAATGCTACTTTTGCCTTTCCCACCATATTCTTGCTTGTTTTGTTAAGAGAATCTGGGGGTATGACACAATTACTATTATCTGCATGCTTCCATATGGGGAGCGAGTTGGGTGACGGAGTAGAGGGTGAGTGGGGGGACTCCAACGACTTAATCCATTCCTTCTGCTACTGCTGGATCGGTGCTTTCCCATGGAATTCCGGAGGAATTCAAACGTCTAAAGAGCCATCATACGTCTGTCTGAACAGGCACATGTCTGTGTAACTATGGCTTGTACTTGTGCCTATTCATGAGTAAGGCCGTTGCCATCTCAGTAGCTGATGTATTGTCACCATGGACTTTTGCTTGTTGGTTGGAGCAATTTGGCATAGTCATCTACCGATCTCGTGTTGTACTGCCTTCATCGTGTTGCTGGGTGGCTCTTGCCCTTAGATGACTCTCCTTCATGTACCTTACGTTTCGGTGGCATCGTCGCTTATCTTAACCTACATATAGGTCACGTAGAAACACATAACTTAGCATAAACTATGGGATACAAAGATACTTACTTGCCGAGTTCCCCATGTATGGATGAAGTGCTGTGTCTTCCCTGTTGAAGAACCGTGGGCTCTGATACCACTCTAAAATGTCACACCCTTACACTATACTTAGCATAATTACCATAATCAAAATAGGGTTTGAATGATATACCTATAGTATGAAGCAGATCAAACAAGGGCATCAAATTGACGGTTTATAAAAATTTTGGCATGATGTCCCTATATTTTGTATAAGCTCAAACCCAAGCAACAACATTCATATATACATAGAAACATATTTAAATATACAAACATACATTGTATCCTCACACATATCGTGGAACTTGTTTCAAACCCTGACATTCAATTCATTATAATACATATGCGGAAGCTACAATAAGAAGTCCCGGTTCTTGTCGAGTGAGGCACGTTACAAGCATCCATTGGCGAACCGGCATCCTATATATCTTCATTACCTGATCCTGTAATACATGAGCTACGTGAGTTTATAAAACTCAATAAGTTGGCACTTATATGTATCAATATGCATCGAAGGAACATACATATCAAGTCGTGATAAATAATGAATCTTAAAAACATGTCATACCGTAGCATATATTCAATGTTCATTTTTGTACTTGAGCCTCATTAGTTGACCTGTACTACCGTGCTTGCTTTATTATATAGCTACTACTGTGTTGGACGTCAGGGAGCAACCTTTGGCATCCCCACGCCCCATGAACATATATTGGCCAATAGCTTTGGTGGACTTAAAACCACCCATGATGTCAACAAGCTCTATATCATGTAAAATCAGTCATTTTCTTTTCATTTTCATGTTCGTGTTCATGATATAGCACCCCTCTTCAATATTCATGAGTTCCTTACGTATTTAATACATAACAATGGAATATGGTGCTATGTTTTCATCAATAAAACACTAACAATGTACATATAGCAATAATCAATGGGAAATATTTGAAAACATAATACTACTCATGTATTACTTCAAGAATATGCCAACTTACTGTCCAAGCTTAAGAACACTGGTTTGAGACGGTGTTTCTCGCTCCTATACTGTCAAATACATCAATAAACCTATCACTATGTATATACTAGGTGAAAATCACTCCTCTACATGTGGAACAACTAAAAGAGAAGAAAACTTACACTTATATGATGTTTTTGTGATGGAGAATAAACTTCTAACCTCAAAGTGATGAGAAGAAGAGACGAGCTTTTGGAGGAAGATTTATTGGTGTCTTTCGAGTTTTGCTGTGGGAAAGAGGTTGTGGAATGGTAAATAAAGTCAAGGAAGTCGAAACTTATCTTCTTATATGCAAGGCGGCACTCGGGCGGTCATAAATTACCGCTCGAGCGCGGCACTTTCTGTCCGAAACCAAAAATCCAGAACCATTGGCGCTCGGGCGCCACTCTGCGCACAGCCACCTCAAAGATCACTTCAAAAATGGCTCTTCCGTTCATAATTTTAAAAAATGGTAAACACGAAAGTTGTAACTCTATGTCTTGGCTTGAATCTCCCACTGGTTTCATGTCATTTAGAGGTCTGAGGAAAAAGTTATGCCCATTCTCCCAACATATGTCATTGTAGGAGTGACGATACACACGACCCACTTTGGGGCGCTTTTGGCTTGTCTTCCACAATGATTTGGACAAAACTCAAAGCGTGAAAGTTGTAACCTTATATATTAGCTTTCTAATGGTTATGACCTCACATAATTTGGATCAATATTCCAATGATTATGCTAAAACCCGTACGAACTACCATATTTTCATCTCATTTCCCACCACTTCTAGTAACTATTTCTACGTACACATCTTATTACTATTTAACACATATTCATTCTCAATACACCATGGACAATATAAATATCATGTTCAATCTCAATATTGATACCTCAATCATCACGTGAAATCTAATGAGCTAAATAACTACGTAATAAACGACATAAAAGCATTGTTATCATTTGTACGAGTAACCGGCATTACAATTATATACATTTTAAAGCTGATATACAATGTGATATATTTCCGTTGATTAATGAGCTATTTATTTATTCTTTTGTCTGAATTCAATTGAATGGGCTATAAGGCTATTGGTTAAGTGAGATATAAAAAGCCCAAAACAGAAAATTTTGGTCCAACAATATATGGCCCAATCATATAGAACCCACGTCTCAAGCTGTGGGGCTGTAACATCCCTTACGCATTGTTTTCCATACTCGCAGGTAGCTGTTGTTTTTCTCGTTCTCTTATTTTCTCTATACTTTCGTCTGTAGCTTGATTTTATGTTTTTGGCTTTTTTCCTGGGAAATTTGTCACTTCTATTCTGTTTTGGGGAATTCTGGATTTTGGTAGGGTTTCTAATGATTTTTTCTTTGGCATGTGAACATATTTAATTTAAAATTTTTTTATCGAGGTTTGCTTCTGCAAATTGTTAAATTTTACCTGTAATGGTTGCATCGATGAGAAAAATTATTACATCTGGCTTAATAATCCCTATAATGTTTTTTAATAATAAAGAAAATGTGCTTCCAGAAATATTCTTAATTTTTTGTGCATTTGGTCTTGAGATAGGTCGACTATTAAATTTAGCTGTATTGCGAATGTGAATTGTTCCCCAGACTTGATCATTTGCAGCGGAATTTGACTATACTTTCATTCTTGGTCTTATGTGGTGAATATCTAACTTTGAAACTTCCACAGTTTGCTGATTTCATGGAAGTAGAGAGTGTGCTTGACACAATTTATGATGATGAAGGTATTGAGGATGGCCAAGATGTTGAGATGCAAGATGTTGAAGAGGGTGAGTTACTTGAACCTATTTCAAAGGCTGAATCAGGAGTAAGCTGTAATGTTGAAGTTAATCAGGTTTCCAACAACAGGAATTCAAGACGTAAGAAGAAGAAAAAGAAAAACAAGCAAAAGACAGACATCGATATTGGTCCAAATGTTACTGATATCAACAGGTTTGAACATTTTGAAGCAAGATTTTGTTCATTTTATAGTATCCCTTTGGCATTATTTCGTCGTCGTATTTTTTATGTTATCTATTGTCATCCATAGCCTTATGTTACACTATTTTTGTATGGCATGGTGGCCTTAGAAGTTGCTATATCACTTATAGAGAGGAAAATATAATTCTGTACTTTTTTGTGTTGATAAACGAACACCATCACAGACGCAGCCTGCTTCTTTATATTCTGACATGTACTCTATAGTCCGTCTATTGACGGATTCATATTTTCTGATGCAGTGTTTTCTAACTTTGCTAGCTTCAATAAAACATTTCCCCGTTTTTACGATTATTTTCATTTTTTTGGTGACTATTTCCTTTGTATAAATATTTGTAGGTTTGTTTTAAATGTGTGTAAGCGTTTGAGAGAGAGGAAATCTTATCTTATGTGTACTGCTGTTGGTTGTATTGACGTCTCTGCTTTGAGTGATCTCGTCAAAGAGGTAAGACTTTGTTGTGTTGTTCTGTTGTACCACTTCATCTCTGGCCACCTATTGCTGATGATCTTCATTTTAAATTTACAAATTGTACTAAACTTGACTTTGACGGTTTGAACGGTGCTGTAGTTAGAGAATTTTGCTTGAATGATTTGCATGTTTATGATCTCTTAATTGGTTAAGTTACTTGAGGGAGTTATTGTACTTACACTGCAGTGCGATGCAAGATTTACAATCCAAAAATGGGATGAAGTGCGTTTTATAAAAAAACTGACTTAGCCGACATTTGGCTTTCTCATTACAATGCAATGCTTTTTTTTACATGGTTCCAAAACTTGTTTTGGTGACAAAATGATGCACGTTAATCTTAGAACTTATCCCTATTTGGATGAGCTTTGATATGTGTTTACTTGGTGGGGCAGCGTGCTTTAGGTTTTATGACATCATTATCATAGATTAACCACGCTGCTCTCACCTTTGAACCCTTTCCGACTTATCTCGTACTGCTAACTAATGAAAAGTATTAGAATCTGTCATTAGTACTGTACTGTTTTGGTAAAACCTGGAATTGACCCTTGGTATTGTGATTGGTGAGATATTTGTTAACCATAGTTTTCTACAACTTTTAGGGATATAGTCTACTTCCTTCCCCCTCCTTAGTTCTGATTCTCAGTATTGTTTTCCCTCCATCGCAGATTCTTTTGGCTGAAGATTTTTGCTATCGCTATCCTGAAACTTTCATCTGAGAATTGAGATAGCTTCTTGATGAACCACTCATAAATTTTTTAATGAAGGTTGATATTTTGAACTTATAACCTGTGAATGGCTGAACATCACTATTGACCTTTCGGTCTTTTCAAGATCTTAGTTCTCCATATTGATAGGATTATTATTAGTTTCTTCTCTGACTTTTTTTTTAATTTCTCACGCATCACTCAAAAAAAATGTTACATTGAACATGAACGTGCAGGTTGATGCCATTCAGGCCTGTGGAGGTCAGAAGACTGCTGATGGTGGCCATTTCGTAATGGTGGTCGCATATTGTGGACTATCAAAGCTTGTGACCAAATGCTTACAAAGAGATCATGAGAAGGGGAAAAAATTTGAGGTGCACTTTCTACACTTGTATTCTATTTATTTATTTTACCTTTTACATATGCACTCACTTATGTGATTCAAGTACTAAATTGCTTGCTTAAAACCAATTTCTTCATCACTATTCCTACCGGTTGGCCATTGACAATATTGTATTTTATTACATTCTAATCATGATTTATCTGTTTGTTTTCCCTCGTATATCTGCAACCAATACATGCATCACATAGACTGTAATCGAGTTAGTAACAATTTGGTTTGATACTTGTTGCAGAAGCAATTCAAGCAGCATCATCAAAATAAGCAAGCACATGCACAACAATCAGAATCTTCTTCTGAAAGAAGGGCTCTCAATACAGTTAACCAGATTAAACCCAAGATATCGAATGGTCTGGAGCTTTTGTCACATGATCAGAACCAGCTTGAACAGTCCTCTACCGAAGAGAAACGTACGTCTGTTCATAATCGAATACGAAGGCCAGTTACATACGATGATCTTCTCGAAGGAGAGGATCCCAAAGACGGATAGAACTTGTGATCGAACCATTTTAATTTGAAAGTCCCTGAACTTCATCCAAATCCTCTTTCTACACCTTTTTTGGGAACTAGGTCTATTAGTGTTGATTATTTTCCTTTTCGTGCCTCTTGGATGGAGGAATGATTAGAAACATGAAGGCTGGCTTAATGCTTGTTTTCTTCATGTATTTCAATTTTTTGGGGTATACTATTTTTTGGGGTTATACTATGATGATTCTCGTTACACTCTTTTGTTTTAAAAAAAATTCTACTTTATACATGTGTACATGATCCTAAAATAGACGCCAATAAACTATTATGTAAATATAATCGTTTTTCATCTTTCAAAACAAAGATGCTTTATTCGTCTTGTTGCATCGAAACATTACAAACACCAGCAACGACCAATATTCACTTCCAACTCTCTTACTGTAATAGAGTACGTTTCAGGTTCTAACGAGCAAGTTTTGTCACACCCAAGTGACCAATGGACGATAATGAACTAGAGAACAAACTATGCATACTCAAGAATATGAACTCTCTCAAATTTTATCTTGCATTCATCTTATACAAGAAGAAGCAAATGACAGTGCAGTCATCTCTCTTTGAGTTCGGAAACCAACGTTTCCATGTAGCAATTGTTGCATCCACCACTGACTTTGCTGCTACCTCTTCGCTATGTGCAGCAGAAACTATTGCAATAATATCGTCATTACTTAATACGTCCCACACCTGAAAAAAATTCACAAATTTGGTAAATTAGTTCAATTATATTTCGATTTATATCATCGTGACCGTGATAACTTATACATAAGGTTCTATATGATATGTGGTAGAAAGTAAGAACCAGCAACTTTTTGATACATTTTTAATGCAGAAATTCGATTTGTATTTGGGTGGGTTTTTTGTTTTTACCCCATCACTGGCCAGAACAAAAAACTGATCATTTGGAGATAAACCGTTATAAGAGATATCAGGGATTGCAATTATGCCATGGTACTTGAGCACAAAGTCTCCAAAAGCTCGCGACATGGCACGGCCTGGAGAGTCATCATGAGGAAGCCATACTCTCTGAATATGCGGTTCTTCTTTCAGGGCCAGTACTCTGCCATTGCACTTCCTTATTCACTCAGCTTCGGCTGGAAAACAAATTTTATTTTTGTAAATATTAGCATCGTTGATACACAAGCAGAACCGTGTTGCGTAGATGTTTTCGGGGAAATTCTGTGTTAGACCCGTCTAGCACACATCTTTAGTTCGATTCAAGGGTGTTTACTGGATCGAAACCAAAAGTCTACATTGGCAAAAGCCTACTTTTTATTGGGTTTCTTGGTTTATATTCATTTATTATTTTATCATTTCTATCATGGGAAAAGAATCTTACAGGGTAGTCCTGGCTTGAAATCAGTAGTTAACTGAATCGCCGCATTCCCTTCCTCGGTTTTTGTTCCTAAAACTGCCCTCGATCGCCTAGATTCGCAATAATTATATCTACACCCTGTATGGGAAAAAAGGGAATACCATGTGAATTGCCTCCAACATTAATCAATACCTCTAATTTGTCCTACGCATGTCAGATAATATTGTTTACAATACTGTTGGACAACACAACGGCGGTAGTTCCACTGCAAGACAGTCCAACCTGTCAGAATCTTGAGTTCCTTATCCATTGCTTTGAATGCACTCAACATGCCTCTTTCCATTTTAAAGAAATTCTTAGTTGGTTCTGATGGGATAATACTCATTTGCGTCCTTATTGTTTAGTCGATTTTCCTATTTCAGTCCCTCTTCAATTTTTGACTGCTTAATTAATCCTTCAAGTTCCAAAATCATCCCGAATCGGTCCCTGTCGTTATCTTGACGTTTAAGATTAACGTTGACCCACATCATGTGCCTCTCACATGATCATTTCTTTGTGAAGGCAGTCCGATTATCAAGAATGATAACTGGTATATATACCTCTGCATTGGGATTTGGGAACTCAATGTATACGAAAATGGGTATTTTCCCAACTATGTATGTAATTTCATTGATTTTATCTTATATAATTAATAAATTAAATTATTAATGGACGAAATTGATAGCAATAGGGTCTTCACGTATGGAATCTGGAAGTGGCAATGGGGATAGTGAAGTTCAGCAGCCTATGCTGGAGCTTCTCAATCAGCTTGATGGCTTTGAAGCATCTAATAAGATTAAGTATCTTAAAGTTCTTGTCAACTTTATACCTTGGCTATTGTTTTCTTTGGTTCTGCTGTGAAAATATCGTGGTTTATGTATGATATCTATACAGGTATTGATGGCTACCAATAGAATTGACATCCTGGACCATGCTCTACTTAGTCCTGGAAGAATTGATAGGAAAATTGAGTTCCCAAATCCCAATGCAGAGGTATACATACCAGTTATCGTTCTTGATAATTCTTTTTTTCTTTTTTGTGTTCTCTCTTGCTTGTATTCCCTTATACTCTTAGCTTTGCTGAATTTGATAGCGGGATTGACTTACCAAATATAATGATGAGGCATTCTACTTTAGTCCAGTGATTTTACATCAGATATTTTTGCTTATATTCCCTATCTTCGTTGCTTTTACATTTTAAACTTCATTTAATTATCACATCAATCACAATTTATTGCCCCTCCTTTTCTCTTTTCTATTTCTATCCAAGATATTTAAACCCACCCTTCGTGACCGCACCTACACTTAGTTGTTGGTCTACGCGTCGTGTAAAAGTCGTTTCGCACGTACTTCAATCGCTGACGTCTCAAAGTAACATAATCAAGAAGGATCGACACATGATTTGGTGAAGAATCACAAAAAGTAGAATGTTTCTACGCATAATGGTCATCTATCGAAGATACTTCAAAAAAAAGAAATATATAACATGTATTAAAATGCATTCACAATTACCCCATACAATTTCATACATTGTCAAAAAACACAGTAGGGTGAACACGCAGATTTTCAATTTTCAAGGGCTTATTACAAAACACATCACATTATAAAATGAGTACAATATTTGAAGTCCGGAGTAAGCGCAGTATTTATTATTACTATTAACCAAACCATGAGTATTTCAAATTGATTTCTGAAGCACATCTAGCACAGAGTCTGAAGAGTAAGAAATGGACAGTTGGTTACTCAGAGTTCGTGTCGCTTGAAATGAAATGAAATTGATTGACATCTAAACAAAAGCTCGGCACAGGAAAAATATCAGAAACAAAAGATTCAATTAAGAGCAGTAAGAAATGGGCATGTACTTTACAAAATTCATTTTTACAAAAGCTTCTGCAAATTCAAGTAAATATCCAAGAATTTAAACACTGTTTACATGATTTAGGAAGATTTGGCCGAAGACAGCGAGACCTAAGCCACTCCCCTGTTCTTCCGTCGACTCTCTTTGTTTTGTTGGATGAAGAGTCTTTTGTGGGCCTTCTTTTGATAGAAAAGGGTATAATAGGAAAACAGACGTTGGATAGATAGAAGGACTAATAATTCAGGGCCATGCGATGAGTTTAAATTAACCAGCCTAATACAAGATAGTCCACTGGACACTAGATTAGATGGGTTTAATTACAACCGTACCAAACATCAAATTAGCTAGGAAAAAAAAAAAACCCAACCTACTTTATCCACCCAACCAAGCAAGGCCTTACAGGGTAGTCCTGGCTTGAAATCATAGTTAACTGAATCGTCGCATTCCCTTCCTCGGTTTTTGTTCCTAAACATGCCCTCGAATCGCCTAGATTCGCAATAATTATATCTTCACCCTGTATGGGAAAAAAAGGGAATACCATGTGATTCCTCCAAACATTAATCAAATACCTCTAATTTGTCCTACGCATTCAGATAATATTTGTTTACAATACCTGTTGGACAACAACAACAGCGGTAGTTCCACTGCAAGAACAGTCCAACTGTCAAGAATCTTGAGTTCCTTATCCATTGCTTTGAATGCACTCAAACATGCCTCTTTCCATTTAAAGAAATTCTTAGTTGGTTCTGATGGGATAATACTCATTTTTCGTCCTTAGTGTTTACCGATTTTCCTATTTCAGTCCCTTTTCATTTTTGACTGCTTAATTAATCCTTCAAGTTTCCAAAAATCATCCCGAATCGGTCCCTGTCGTTATCTTGACGTTAAGATTAACGTTGACCCATATCATGTGCCTCTCACATGATCATTTCTTTGTGAAGGCAGTCGATTATCAAGAATGATAACTGGTATATTACCTCGGCTTGGGATTTGGGAACTCAATGTATACGAAACTGGGTATTTTCCCAACTATGTATGTAATTTCATTGATTTTATCTTATATAATTAATAAATTAAATTTATAATGGGACGAAATTGATAGCACACAGGGTCTTCACGTATGGAATCTGGAAGTGGCAATGGGGATAGTGAAGTTCAGCAGCCTATGCTGGAGCTTCTCAATCAAACTTGATGGCTTTGAAGCATCTAATAATATTAAGGTATCTTAAAGTTCTTGTCAACTTTATACCTTGGCTATTGTTTTCTTTTGGTTCGCTGTGAAAATATCGTGGTTTTATGTATGATATCTATACAGGTATTGATGGCTACCAATAGAATTGCATCCTGGACCATGCTCTACTTAGTCCTGGAAGAATTGATAGGAAATTGAGTTCCCAAATCCCAATGCAGAGGTATACATACCAGTTATCGTTCTTGATAATTCTTTTTCTTTTTGTGTTCTCTCTTGCTTGCATTCCCTTATACTCTTAGCTTTGATGAATTTGATAGCGGATTGACTTACCAAAATATAATGATGAGGCATTCTACTTTAGTCCAGTGATTTTACTTCAGATATTTTGCTTATATTCCCTATCTTCGTTGCTTTTACATTTTAAACTTCATTTAATTATCACATCAATCACAAGTTATTGCCCTTCCTTTTCTCTTTTCCTATTCTATCCAAGATATTTAAACCCACCCTTCGTGACCGCACTACACTTAGTTGATTTTCACATGGCTAACGTGAAATTTCTTTTTCAGTCTCGATTTGACATTTTGAAGATACACTCGAGGAAAATGAATATGATACGAGGGATCGATCTGAAGAAGATTGCTGAGAAAATGAATGGTGCGTCTGGTGCAGAACTTAAGGTATTTCATGACTTTTTGTGAACTTCAGTTAACAGCCACAATATATGAAAGGCATGTTTTTAATTGTGCAATGCATATGTTCCTGTCCATGGTCATTTTCTCTAATAACAATCAGGTCATCTACCTATATGCTTTATAGCAATGATTGGTCTAAGATTTAGTTCAATATGCATTATTTTCTTCGTTGAAGAGAAGCCTGGGATGCGATTCATTTGGGGAATAAGTTTCTCAGCACGTAATAATTATACTAAATTTGTGTGGGATGGATTAAAGCGAGTAGGTCTATCATTTACTTTTGGCCGAGGCGAAACCGTGTTGAAATTGATAGGTATTTGATGAGTACCTGTCAAGTTGTTGCATATCTAAAAACATAGAATCACGGGTTATAGCTTAGCAACAGTTCTTGACATATGCTGATCTATTAAGGGGACCCTTGAACTTGAAATGATGCAACAAAATACGAAGGATGTCAGTAAATTTCTCATAATTGAAATTAGAAATTCAAAGCTGCTCTGGGTTTTTACTGCTATCATGTTGCCTAATTGTCGCAACATCAACATATCGTCTCGCTTATGCAAGTAATGGTGTTGTTTTGCAGACTGTTTGCACTGAAGCTAGGATGTTTGCTTTGAGAGAGAGGAGGGTCCATGTAACTCAAGAGGACTTCGAAATGGCTGTTGCCAAGGTCATGAAGCAAGAGACTGACAAAAATATGTCTTTGAGGAAGCTTTGGAAGTAAATTGTGTGTTATATATCACCACCGCGAATTGGCAAACTGCTACTTAAACATATATTCTTCTTGTGAGAGGCACATGATGTGGAATTGCTAAATTTTCTTCCAGTCACCGTGGGTTTCGAATTAGGGTTGTAAAGGTGGGGAGTAAGGGTTGTAGAGGTGGGGAGTAAAATGAAAAAGGGAAATCGACTGCCTTCACAAAGAAATGATCATGTGAGAGACACATGATGTGGGTCAACGTTAATCTTAACGTCAAGATAACGACAGGGACTGATTCGGGATGATTTTGGAAACTTGAAGGATTAATTAAGCAGTCAAAAATGAAGAGGGACTTAAATGAAAAAAGCGGTAAACAATAAGTACGAAAATAAGTATTATCCCGGTTCTGATTTATCATAAGTTTCGGTTTCGGCGATGGTTTGTTTAATCGTCGCCGATCTAGATTGGCGACAATTTAACTCAAAATCGTGGTTTGTGCAAAAACCGTCGCTATGATTCTATAAATACCGAGGTTCGCGAACATTTTATTCAGATATACCCAATTCTGTGATAAGAAATGTAGATTATACCTCAGAAATACCTATACCTATATATACCAAAAATAGGATAGGAAGACAATTAAATATTCCAGAACAACAATTTGAATCAGAACAAGATCCAACTAGTCCAATTTTTTTCTCAATAACAGAAAATATAATTAATGAACTAAATGTTATAGAAAAAGAATTCCAAATAGATAAAAACTTTCTACATAAGGATTTTATGCTATACATAATAAAGAAAAAAGATTATGATTTTTTGAAAAATTTATGAAAACCAGAAAAGATATTCAACAAAAATTTTATGAATTTATAAATAAAAATAAAATTTACATTTTATTCTTCGATTGGTTTGAATATACTCCTCTCAAAATTCCTTAGAATATCTATTTTGAAACTATGTAAATCCTATTACAATAAGAAATAAATCACCAGAATGGGAAACCATTACTGATTCTAGAAAAATTCAATCTAATTATCATCCTTTACAAGGAATTAAAATAATGGTACAAAATCAACAAATTGAAGCAATTCATATAAAAAATCCAGGAGATAATGATAAATTAATATAAAAAACATCATAACACAAAATAATTTCACAAATACAAATTTAAATACAATAGAAAAACAATTAGATATGATAGAAAAACAAATACAAAAACAACCCAAAAATAAAATAGAAACTTCGAATACAGATAGTAAACTCAAAAACCTAATTTTTAAACCATATTAAATAACTAAAAATAGTGTTAAAAATATTAAAGAAAATAATTCTGAATTTATAAAAATAATACAAGATAAATTAAGTAAAATGGTAACAACAGCCAATAGTTCAAATCATGCATGAGTTTTTTTTTACTAGATAATTAAGTTAAAACCGTCGCTTCATTAAGCTACCGTCGCTTAATATAGCGACGGTTTTGTAAAAAACCATCGCTTTCATTCAGCGACGGTTAACTTAACCGTCGCTTAAATTAGCGACGGTTTGTATATAAAATTTTAAATGTTAATTATGAATTTTGTTTACACGTCGAATTTTAGAAGTAAATGATCTATTTTAAGAATGAATTCAAATAAAACGTATAAAAATATTTTTTTTTGAGAGAATATATGTCACACCCTTACACTATACTTAGCATAATTACCATAATCAAAATAGGGTTTGAATGATATACCTATAGTATGAAGCAGATCAAACAAGGGCATCAAATTGACGGTTTATAAAAATTTTGACATGATGTCCCTATATTTTGTATAAGCCCAAACCCAAGCAACAACATTTATATATACATAGAAACATATTTAAATATACAAACATACATTGTATCCTCACACATATCGTGGAACTTGTTTCAAACCCTGACATTCAATTCATTATAATACATATGCGGAAGCTACACAATAAGAAGTCCCGGTTCTTGTCAAGGTGAGGCACGTTACAAGCATCCATTGGCGAACCGACATCCTATATATCTTCATTACCTGATCCTGTAATACATGAGCTACGTGAGTTTATAAAACTCAATAAGTTGGCACTTATATGTATCAATATGCATCGAAGGAACATACATATCAAGTCGTGATAAATAATGAATCTTAAAAACATGTCATACCGTAGCATATATTCAATGTTCATTTTTGTACTTGAGCCTCATTAGTTGACCTGTACTACCGTGCTTGCTTTATTATATAGCTACTACTGTGTTGGACGTCAGGGAGCAACTTTGGCATCCCCACGCCCCATGAACATATATTGGCCAATAGCTTTGGTGGACTTAAAACCACCCATGATGTCAACAAGCTCTATATCATGTAAAATCAGTCATTTTCTTTTCATGTTCATGTTCGTGTTCATGACATAGCACCCCTCTTCAATATTCATGAGTTCCTTACGTATTTAATACATAACAATGGAATATGATGCTATGTTTTCATCAATAAACATACTAACAATGTACATATAGCAATAATCAATGGGAAGTATTTGAAAACATAATACTACTCATGTATTACTTCAAGAACATGCCAACTTACTGTCCAAGCTTAAGAACACTGGTTTGAGACGGTGTTTCTCGCTCCTATACTGTCAAATACATCAATAAACCCATCACTATGTATATACTAGGTGAAAATCACTCCTCTACATGTGGAACAACTAAAGAGAAGAAAACTTACACCTATATGATGTTCTTGTGATGGAGAATAAACTTCTAACCTCAAAATGATGAAGAAGAAGAAGAGATGAGCTTTTGGAGGAAGATTTATTGGTGTCTTTCGAGTTTTGCTGTGGAAAAGGGGTTGTGGAATGGTAAATAAGGTCAAGGAAGTCGAAACTTATCTTCTTATATGCAAGGCGGCGCTCGGGCGGTCATAAATTACCGCTCGAGCGCGGCACTTTCTGTCCGAAACCAAAAATCCAGAACCATTGGCGCTCGGGCGGTAATTTCTTACCGTTCGGGCGCCACTCTGCGCACAGCCACCTCAAAGATCGCTTCAGAAACGGCTCTTCCGTTCATAATCTGAAAAATGGTAAACAGGAAAGTTGTAGCTCTATGTCTTGGCTTGAATCTCCCACTAATTTCATGTCATTTGTAGTTCTGAGTAAAAAGTTATGCCCATTCTTCCAACATGTGTCATTGTAGGAGTGACGATACACACGACCCACTTCGGGGCGCTTTTGGCTTGTCTTCCACAATGATTTGGACAAAACTCAAAACATGAAAGTTGTAACCTTATATATTAGCTTTCTAATGGTTATGACCTGACACCATTTGGATCAATATTTCAATGATTATGCTAAAACACGTACGAACTACCATATTTTCATCTCATTTCCCACCACTTCTGATACACTATTTCTACGTACACATCTTACTATCACTATTTAGACACATATTCATTCTCAATACACCATGGACAATATAAATATCATGTTCAATCTCAATATTGATACCTCACTCATCACGTGAAATCTAATGAGCTAAATAACTACGTAATAAACGACATAAAAGCATTATTATCATTTGTACGAGTAACCGGGCATTACAATTCTCCCCTCCTTCAAAGAATTTCGTCCTCAAAATTTGACGTACCATATAGTTCAGGATATCTCTGTTGAATCTCGTCCTCTCGCTCCCAAGTTGCCTCATCAATTGCATGATTGCGCCATAACAGTTTAACCAAGGGTATTTCCTTGCCTCGTAACACTTTTGATTTCCTATCGAGGATTTGGATCGGTCGTTCTTCATACGAGAGATTTGATGCAATCTCCAATGGTTCATAATGAAGAACGTGAGAAGGATTGGCCAAATACTTTCGTAGCAAGGAAACATGAAAAACATTATGAACATTTGATAAGTTCGGTGGTAAAGCAACTCGGTAGGCCCTGTCTCCTATTCTTTCCAAGATTTCAAACGGACCGATATATCTTGGACTTAATTTTCCCTTCTTACCAAAACGCAAAATGCCCTTCAATGGTGATATATTTACAAATACATGGTCACCAACCTGAAATTTCAATCGACGACGTCGCACATCAGCATAACTCTTCTGTCGGCTCTGGGTAGTGTGCATTCTTTCTTTGATCTTGGTTACCAATTCGGCTGTCTGTTGTACCAATTCAGGGCCTAATAATTTCCTTTCTCCTATTTCATCCCAATGTACTGGAGATCGACATTTTCTACCATATAAGGCAGTATATGGTGCCATTCCGATACTTGACTGATAGCTATTGTTATATGTGAATTCAGCCAATGGTAGTTTACTGTCCCAAATACCTGGAAAGTCAATAGTACAAGCCCTCAACATATCTTCTAAGATCTGATTCACTCATTCTGATTATCCATCAGTTTGAGGGTAGAATGCTGTACTAAATGCTAATCGAGTTCCCATAGCATGATGTAAAATCTTCCAAAATGCAGACATAAATTTGGGATCTCTATCAGATACAATGGACACTGGGATGCCATGAAGTCTCACTGTCTCTTGGATGTATTCTTCAGCATATTGATTCATCGTGTATGTGGTCTTCACTGGAAGAAAGTGACCTGATTTCGTAAGTCGATCCACAATAACCCATATAGCATTGAACCCTCTTTGTGTTCTTGGCAAACCAAGAATGAAATCCATCGTGATGTGTTCCCATTTCCATTCAGGAATAGGAAATGGTTTCAAGAGTCTTGCTGGTCTTTGATTTTCAGTCTTGACCTGTTGACAAGTTAGACATTGTGCAACAAATTGAGCAATGTCCTTTTTCATACCTGGCCACCAAAATAATGGTTTCAAATCTTTGTACATTTTTGTGCCTCCTGGATGGATCGAATAGGGAGTGGCATGAGCATCAATAAGAATGTCATTTCTGATTGTTCCTTGCTTTGGTACACACAACCTCCCTCGATATGTCCATATTCCTTCCCCATTCAATTCATAGTTCAAATTTCCTTTTTCTTCATCTCGCTGTCTCAGTTGTTGTAATTCAGTATCTGTATTTTGTTCGGCCTTGATTCTGTCTGCAAGCGTTGGTCGAACCATAAGAGATGATAACTGAATTGCAGCTCCATTTGGAATAACATCAAGCTTCAAGTTCTGCAAATCCCATAGGATTTGTTCTTGTACTTGCATTGCAGCAATAGAACTGGACTTTTGACTTAACGCATCTGCAACAACATTGACTTTACCTGGATGATAGTTAATAACACAATCGTAATCCTTCACCAATTCCAACCAACGTCATTGTCTCATATTCAGTTCCTTTTGCGTGAATAAATATTTCAGACTCTTGTGGTCCGTGTAAATTTCACACCGTTCACCATACAGATAATGGCGCCATATTTTCAATGCAAATACCACTGCTGCCAGTTCTAAATCATGTGTGGGATAATTCTTTTCATATTCCTTCAACTGTCTTGAGGCATAAGCAATCACCTTCCCGTGCTGCATTAAAACTGCTCCTAAACCTTGTTTCGAAGCATCACTGTATACCACAAAATCTCCCGATCCTTCTGGAATAGCAAGGACCGGTGCTGATGTCAATTTTGCCTTTAACTCTTGAAAACTGTGATCACATTCTTCGTTCCATACAAATCTCACATTCTTTCGTGTTAACGCAGTCAAAGGCAATGCTATCTTAGAAAATCCCGCTATAAACCGATGGTAATAACCAGCTAACCCAAGAAAACTACGTACCTCGGTAACAGTGGTAGGTCGTATCCAGTTATTAACAGCTTCAATCTTGCTTGGATCCACTGATATGCCTTCTTTTGAAATGATATGACCTAAGAATGCTACTTGTTCAAGCCAAAATTCACATTTCTTCCATTTGGCATATAAATGTTTATCCTTCAAAGTCTGCAAAACTAATTGCAAATGTTCTCGATGCTCCTCTACAGTTCGTGAGTAGATGAGAATATCATCTATAAACACAATCACGAACTTGTCTAGAAATGGATTGAAAACTTTATTCATTAAATCCATAAAAGCTGCTGGTGCATTTGTTAGTCCAAATGGCATTACAAGAAATTCATAATGCCCGTACCTGGTTCGGAAGGCAGTCTTTGATATATCATCTGATCAAACAAATCATCAATTCTGGGGAGTGGATATTTGTTTTTAATTGTCACTTTGTTCAACTCCCGATAATCAATACATAAACGAAGAGTACCGTCTTTCTTTTTCACAAACAAAACAGGTGCATCCCACGGTGAAAAGCTCGGTCTAATAAACCCTTTATTAAGCAACTCCTGTAACTATTCTTTCAATTCTTTCATTTCTGTAGGAGCTAATCGATAAGGAGCTTTTGAGATCGGATGAGTTCCTGCCACAACATCAGTTACAAATTCGATATCTCTATCTGGGGGTAAGCCTGTTACATCATCAGGAAATACTTCTGGAAATTCACAAACACATCTGTATCTTTCAATTCACGAACAAGTGGATCACTAGTTAACACAGATGCTAAATATCCTTGACACCCCTTCTGTAGTAATTTACAAGCCTTCATACAAGAGATTATCCGAAGAGGTAAGGATATACCTGCACTTGCTACTGTGAATGGTTCAGCTCCTACTGGTGCAAACTTGATCATCTTTATGCCACAGTCAATAGTAACTCTGTACTTCGAGAGCCAATCCATTCCCAATATCACATCAAAATCGGTCATTTTCAAAACAATCAATTCAGCATACATCTGATGGCCTTGGACATATATTGGACACCCTCGCACAATCTGATCTGTCTGTAATTCTTGCACGGAAGGTAAGGCTATGGCGAGTTGCGTCTCTATTGTACTTGCTGTAATGCCCAGTCTCCTTACAAACGATTCCGAAATAAAGGAATGCGTGGCTCCTGAATCTAGTAAAACAATAGCAGTAATACCAGAAATCAAGAACATACCAGCGATCATCGATGTATCCGCATCCACTTTTTCTTTGGTCATCGAGAAAAGGCGTCCCTGTACTTTCTTAGAACTCCCTGGACAATTCCTGGCGAGATTCCCTGGCTTTTTGCAACGATAACAAACATTGGAACCTTGCATACATTCCCCGCCATGAAGTTTGCCACATTTAGGACAAGGTGGCCTGTCCTGTTCTTTACGTGGAAGGGTACCCTTGTCACGGGGTTCCTCTGGTCGAGTACCCTTGCTATCGGTCTTTTTGCCTTGTCCTGTTCCTTGGCTCTTTTGAAAGTACTGCTGCCTTCGCTGTTGCCTATCTCTGTCAATGTCTTATTCGTCCTGTTCAGCCATAAGTGCTCTTTCCACTATCTCCCCATATGATGCAAATGTGGTTGATCAAGCACAAAAGAAAGCATGGGAGTCGTTGGAGTTGCCCGAAGGACCTATAACGAGGAGACGAAGCAAGAAGTTTAAAGATGCACTTCAAGGACTCATGATGAGCTATCAAGGAAGTCCTACAAGTTGGATGTCTAAATTAGAGGAGGTTGAGAATCATGGGAATAATATTGGAGGTTTTTGGAATGTTATTCAAGTGCAATTGCCGAAGTTAGAGCGCACCCGCGCCAGTTCATGGACTGCACCCACGGTCCATAATAATCAAATTTAAGAGAATATTGCCGAAGCTATACCACACCCGCGGTCAGAAGGCGAGCGCACCCGCGGAAGGCGAGCGCACCCGCGCTCCTAAAAGGACCGCACCCGCGGTTCTTTGCATCCGAATTTCGCCGAAGCGGCACCGCACCCGCGGTCCAGTCTGCAGCGTACCCGCGGTCTTTTGTCAACTTCCGTGTCAAATTTGCTTGTTATCATAATTAAGCCTTTTTACACTACTTTTTCATACTTTATTGAATATATATTCAGTGTATCAGACCATGAACGAATAATGATGAATGATAGATAAATGTTCTTGAGTTTTCTCTCAATTTGCAAAGCTTGTGCTTTGTGTTTATCAAAATCAAACTTATCAAGATTGTATCTTTGTGGCGTTTGTCGATTGTTCTTCGCACGGATTGTCAAAACAAGTTCTTTAAAGGTTCGTTTGAAATTCAATTGTTTTATCGTTGATATTTGTTGCTAAGTTATAATCGCTTAGAGGTGAATATCACAAAATCGTTACTTGTTTCAAAAGATCGGGACAAAATAATCGTTCCTTGTTTGTTATTGAACTGAGGGTGCGATTTATATATTCGTGCTTGCCTTTCATTCGTACGAGGATTCATATCATTTGGTATCAGAGCTTTGGTTCATTGAATTCAAGTAAGTATCGTTGTTGTTATTTTTTAGATCTGTCTCAAATTTCATTCTGTTTTCAGATCTGTGGTATCCTTTTGTTTCTATTGTCATATCTACCAAAAACAAAAACAAAAATTTGTTCTGTTTCAAGTTTTGTGTTATCCTTTGTTCTATTTTAAGATCTGCGTTTTTTCTATCATCTTTTGATAATCCAGAATTCCCGAAAAATTTGTTCTGTGTTATTCTGTCGTTCTTGTTTTTGTGCAATCCATGTGAAACAGTTGCAAGTGTTCACAAGTTGAATCTTGTTAGTTTGATAAAAAAAAATAATATATATATAAAGATTGAGCACACCTTTGAGATAACTATCAAATTCTAGTGAAAAACATTTGAGTGCGAGTGTTATTTCTTTGGAGTGATCGTGAGAATTTGGGTGAGGAAAATCTTTTATTTCTACTAACATTTTATTGCAGGTACAAAATCTGAAATTAAAATGGAGAGGGAAGTAGGAGAGAGTTCGAACCAAGGGTTATCTAAGGTTCAAATGGAGGCGTTATTTGGGCATTTTAGTAGAATGTTGAGGGCCGAGTTGGATCCTTTATATGAGAGGTTGGATAGGCTTGAAGTTAGTACGAGTGAAAATAAATCTAAGCCTAAAGGTTTGGGTAGAGTGGATGAAGAAAAGAATGATTATGATTTGGAAGGAGAAGAGGAGAGCCAAAACGAGAATTGGGGTAGAAGCGGAAGAGGTAGAGGATTTGGTAGGGGAAGAAGAGAAGCCTTACGTGGTAGGTACGATGATGGGAATAAGGAAGATAATAACATAGGCAGCATTAAGATGAAAATTTCGTCGTTCCATGGTAAGTCGGATCCAGAGGCTTATTTAGAATGGGAAAAGCGAGTTGAATTTGTGTTTGATTGTCACCATTATTCCGAACAAAAGAAGGCTAGGTTGGCTGTGGTTGAATTGGTTGATTATGCACTTATTTGGTGGGATCAATTAGTGACCACTAAGAGAAGATGGAATGAGAGGCCTATATAAACTTGGGCGGAGATGAAAAGCGTAATGAGGAAGAGGTTTGTACCAAATCACTACTATAGAGAAATGTTTAAGAAGTTACAAACTTTGAGACAAGGTGTGAAGAGTGTTGATGACTACTATAAAGAATTGGAAGTAGTCATGATTAGAGCAAACATAGATGAGGATAGTGAGGCTACTATGGCTCGTTTTCTGTGTGGTTTGAACAGGGAAATTCAAGACCAAGTGGAGCTTAGACATTACTTGGATCTAGATGAAATGGTGCAAATGGCGATAAAAGTGGAACAACAACTCAAGAGGAGAGGAGTTGTTCGTACCACACAAACTGGGAATACATCAACACCTTGGCGTTCCAACGTTGTTAAACGTGAAGAAAGCAAGGTAGTAGTCAAGCCCAAAGTTGACATTAAACAGGAGGTGCCTAAGCAGGGAATGCAAGGTAAACCTGAAGCTCCTATTAATCGTTCTAGAGATATTAAATGTTTTAGGTGTCAAGGAGTTGGACATATTGCTAGCCAATGTCCCAATAAAAGGGTGATGGTGTTGAATAATTATGGGGAGTATGAATCTCATAGTGAGGGAGATGATGGAGAGGATGAAGATGAGATGCCTGCATTAGAGGATCCTGATGAGGGATATGAAGCAGTTGTGGGTGAGGCATTAGTGACTAGGCGTATCATGAGTGCCCAAGTCAAAGAAGAGGAGACGAATCAGCGGGAAAACTTGTTCCATACTAGATGTTTTGTCAGTGGCAAAGTTTGCAACGTTATTATAGATGGAGGAAGTTGTACCAATGTTGCTAGTCTTGAGATGGTTGAAAAATTGAGTTTGCCTACTTTGAAACATCCTCAACCATATAGGCTACAGTGGTTGAACGACTGTGCTGAAGTGAAGGTGAACAAACAAGTTTTGGTTGCGTTTTCGATTGGGAAGTATGTTGATGAGGTATTGTGTGATGTGGTACCAATGCATGCTTGTCATATTTTGTTAGGAAGACCATGGCAATATGATAAGCAAGTGACACATGATGGGTTTAGAAATAAATATTCTTTTGTACTCAAGAAAGAACCCATTGTTTTACTTTCTTTGTCCCCAAAACAAGTGTTGGAGGACCAATTGAAAAAGAAGAAGAGAGATGAGGCCGAAAGAAAGAGTGAATTAAAAAGTGAGATGGCCTTTGAAAAGAAAAATGAAATGGCTAAAAACAAAAGTGATAAAAAAATTGAGATAGCCATACAAAAGAAAAATAAGGAAAAAGAAAATGAGAGGAAAGAGACCAAAAAGAAAATATATATGGTCCAAAAGAGTGACATGAAACAATTGTTGCACACACATGATACACTTGTGTTGATTCTTTACAAAGAGATTCTCTTTAACACAAGTGATATAGCCGGAAATCTTCCGAGCATTGTTGTTTCCCTTTTGCAGGAGTTTGATGATATATTTCCAGAGGAGCTACCTCAAGGAATACCACCATTGAGGGGGACTGAGCACCAAATTGATTTTGTGCCCGGAAGTGCATTACCAAATCGTCCAGCGTATAGAAGCAATCCGGAGGAGACCAAGGAGCTTCAACGGCAGGTAAGTGAATTATTAGATAGGGGTTTCGTGCGTGAGTCCATGTCTCCTTGTGCTGTACCTGTTTTATTAGTTCCTAAGAAAGATGGCTCATGGCGTATGTGTGTAGATTGTAGGGCAATCAATAATATAACCATCAAATATAGGCATCCCATACCTAGACTAGATGATATGTTAGATGAATTGCATGGTGCTTGTATTTTTAGCAAGATTGACTTGAAAAATGGTTATCACCAAATTAGGATGAGGGAAGGTGATGAGTGGAAAACGGCTTTTAAAATCAAGTACGGGTTATATGAGTGGATGGTCATGTCTTTTGGCTTAACTAACGCTCCTAGCACTTTTATGAGGTTAATGAACCATGTCTTGTGTGCATACATAGGAAAATTTGTTGTTGTTTACTTTGATGATATCCACTAATATAACAAAGACTTGGATGAGCATGTTAATCACTTGAGACTTGTGCTAATCACACTAAGGGCTGAAAATTTATATGCTAATTTAAAGAAATGTGATTTTTGTACAAGCAAACTTGTCTTCCTTGGTTTTGTGGTAAGTTCGCAGGTGATACAAGTGGATGAGGACAAGGTAAGTGCTATTCGAGATTGGCCAACGCCTGCTTCTGTTGGTCAAGTTCGAAGCTTTCATGGTCTTGCAAGCTTCTATAGGAGGTTTGTAAAAGATTTTAGCACACTGGCGGCACCGATGACGGCGGTGATTAAGAATAACGTTCCATTCCATTGGGGCGAAGAGCAAGAGAAGTCTTTTAATATTATTAAACAAAAGTTAATTAATGCGCCTTTACTTGTTTTGCCTGATTTTTCTAATACTTTTGAAATTGAATGTGATGCTTCAGGTGTAGGTATTGGTGGTGTTTTGATGCAAGGAGGACGATCAGTGGCGTATTTTAGTGAGAAACTCAATGGAGCAGCGCTGAACTATCCAACGTATGACAAGGAGTTGTACGCGCTTGTGAGGACTTTGGAAGTGTGGCAACACTACTTGAGGCCTAAAGAGTTTGTGATTCACACGGATCATGAGTCTCTTAAGCACCTTAAGGGGCAGCAGAAGTTGAACAAGCGGCATGTCAAGTGGGATGCATTCATAGGTACATTTCCCTACATCATCTAGTACAAAAAAGGTAAGGAAAATGTAGTGGCTGACGCATTATCACGGAGGTATGTACTAATCTCTACTTTGGGGTCTAAAGTTTTGGGGTTTGAGCATGTGAAGGAATTATATGTGCTAGATGAGGATTTTAAGAAAGTATTTGAAACATGTATGCATGGTCCACATGACAAATTTTATTTGCATCATGGTTTCTTGTTTAAAGAAGATAGGTTGTGCGTCCCTAGATCATCCATTCGTGAATTACTTGTTAGGGAGGCACATGGGGGTGGCTTAATGGGGCATTTTGGTGTGGCTAAAACTTTAAGTGCATTGCATGAACATTTCTATTGGCCACACATGAAACGTGACGTTGAGCGTGTTTGTGATAAGTGCATTACTTGTAGACAAGCTAAATCTAAAACACAACCACATGGCTTGTATACACCACTTCCCGTCCCTAGTGAACCTTGGTTGATATTTCTATGGACTTTGTTTTGGGGTTGCCTAGGACAAAGAAGGGGGGGGATTCTATATTTGTTGTTGTGGATAGATTTTCTAAGATGTCTCATTTTATTGCTTGTCACAAAACTGATGATGCATATCACATTGCGAATCTATTCTTTAGAGAAGTCGTTAGGTTGCATGGCATGCCTAGGACTATTGTTTCGGACCGTGATGTTAAATTCTTGAGTTATTTTTGGAAAACGTTATGGGCTAAACTTGGCACAAAATTGTTGTTTTCTACTACATGTCATCCTCAAATGGATGGGCAAACTGAAGTTGTCAATAGAACTTTAGGAACACTTTTGCGTGCTATTCTTAAAAAGAACTTAAAGAATTGGGAGGATTGTTTACCATTTGTTGAGTTTGCTTATAATCGTAGTGTTCATTCTACTACGAATTATTCACCATTTGAAATTGTATGTGGTTTTAATCCTTTGACTCCGTTGGATTTGATGTCTTTACCTGTGAGTGAAATGTTGAATATGGATGGCAAGAAGAAAGCTGAATTCGTTAGAATTTTGCATGAGAAGGTCAAGGATAACATCGAGAAGAAGAATTTACAATACACGAAGCAAGCCAACAAGGGAAGGAAAAAGATGATTTTTGAAAAGGGAGATTGGGTGTGGTTGCACTTAAGGAAGGAAAGATTTCCAGAAAAGCGACGTTCAAAACTCTTACCTAGGGGTGACGGACCATTTCAAGTGCTTGAAAAGATCAACGACAATGCCTACAAATTAGACCTACCAGGTGAGTATAATGTCAGCTCTACTTTTAATGTCAGTGATCTTTCGTTGTTTGATGTAGGAGATGATCAAGATTTGAGGACAAATCCTTTTCAAGAAGGGGAGAATGATGCAAATGTGGTTGATCAAGCATCAAAGAAAGCATGGGAGTCGTTGGAGTTGCCCAAAGGACCTATAACGAGGGGACGAAGCAAGAAGTTTAAAGATGCACTTCAAGGACTCATGATGAGCTATCAAGGAAGTCCTACAAGTTGGATGTCTAAATTAGAGGAGGTTGAGAATCATGGGAATAATATTGGAGGTTTTTGGAATGTTATTCAAGTGCAATTGCCGAAGGTACAGCACACCCGCGCCAGTTCAGGGACTGCACCCGCGGTCCATAATAATCAAATTTAAGAGAATATTGCCGAAGCTATACCGCACCCGCGGTCAGAAGGCGAGCGCACCCGCTCTCCTAAAAGGACCGCACCCACGGTCCTTTGCATCCGAACTTCGCCGAAGCGGCAGCGCACCCGCGGTCCAGTCTGCAGCGCACCCGCGGTCTTTTGTCAACTTCCGTGTCAAATTTGCTTGTTATCATAACTAAGCCTTTTTACACTACTTTTTCATACTTTATTGAATATATATTCAGTGTATCAGACCATGAACGAATAATGATGAATGATAGATAAAAGTTCTTGAGTTTTCTCTCAATTTGCAAAGCTTGTGCTTTGTGTTTATCAAAATCAAACTTATCAAAGATTGCATCTTTGTGGCGTTTGTCGATTGTTCTTCGCACAGATTGTCAAAACAAGTTCTTTGAAGGTTCGTTTGAAATTCAATTGTTTTATCGTTGATATTTGTTGCTAAGTTATAATCGCTTAGAGGTGAATATCACAAAATCGTTACTTGTTTCAAAAGATCGGGACAAAATAATCGTTTCTTGTTTGTTATTGGATTGAGGGTGCGATTTATATATTCGTGCTTGCCTTTCATTCGTACGAGGATTCGTATCACCATAAGGTAGCAACTTTCGACATTCGTACATCTCTTTTAATTTCAGAGCGAAGTCCCCTCATGAAGTGTTCGCCCTTACTTGTGTCATCCTGGGCAATATAGGGTACGTATTGGACTCCAGCTTCGAATTGTTGTATATATTCAGTCATTGACATGGTTCCTTGCTTTAAATTCAGAAAATCACTGGCTTTCTTAGCTCGTACGTCTTTACTGAAATATTTGTTGTAAAACACAGTTTTGAAAGTTCCCCATGTCAATGGTCTAACCGGTAATGCTACTTTTGCACTTTCCCACCATATTCTTGCTTGTTTTGTTAAGAGAAAGATGACACAAGTTACTTTATCTGCATCTTCCATATGAAGGTACGAGAAGATGGACTCCAACGACTTAATCCATTCTTCTGCTACTGCTGGATCGGTGCTTCCCATGAATTCCGGAGGATTCAAACGTCTAAAACGATCATATACGTCTGTCTGAACAGGCACATGTCTGTGTACTATGGCTTGTACTTGTGCCTATTCATGAGTAGTCCGTTGCATCTCCAGTAGCTGATGTATTTGTTCACCATGGACTTTTGCTTGTTGTTGGAGCAATTTGGCATAGTCATCTACCGATCGTGGTGTACTGCCTTCATCGGTTGCTGGGGCCTTGCCCTTAGATGACTCTCCTTCATGTACCTTACGTTTCGGTGGCATCGTCGCTTATCTTAACCTACATATAGGTCACGTAGAAACACATAACTTAGCATAAACTATGGGATACAAAGATACTTACTTGCCGAGTTCCCCATGTATGGATGAAGTGCAGTGTCTTCCCTGTTGAAGAACCGTGGGCTCTGATACCACTCTAAAATGTCACACCCTTACACTATACTTAGCATAATTACCATAATCAAAATAGGGTTTGAATGATATACCTATAGTATGAAGCAGATCAAACAAGGGCATCAAATTGACGGTTTATAAAAATTTTGGCATGATGTCCCTATATTTTGTATAAGCTCAAACCCAAGCAACAACATTCATATATACATAGAAACATATTTAAATATACAAACATACATTGTATCCTCACACATATCGTGGAACTTGTTTCAAACCCTGACATTCAATTCATTATAATACATATGCGGAAGCTACAAAATAAGAAGTCCCGGTTCTTGTCGAGATGAGGCACGTTACAAGCATCCATTGGCGAACCGGCATCCTATATATCTTCATTACCTGATCCTGTAATACATGAGCTACGTGAGTTTATAAAACTCAATAAGTTGGCACTTATATGTATCAATATGCATCGAAGGAACATACATATCAAGTCGTGATAAATAATGAATCTTAAAAACATGTCATACCGTAGCATATATTCAATGTTCATTTTTGTACTTGAGCCTCATTAGTTGACCTGTACTACCGTGCTTGCTTTATTATATAGCTACTACTGTGTTGGACGTCAGGGAGCAACCTTTGGCATCCCCACGCCCCATGAACATATATTGGCCAATAGCTTTGGTGGACTTAAAACCACCCATGATGTCAACAAGCTCTATATCATGTAAAATCAGTCATTTTCTTTTCATTTTCATGTTCGTGTTCATGATATAGCACCCCTCTTCAATATTCATGAGTTCCTTACGTATTTAATACATAACAATGGAATATGGTGCTATGTTTTCATCAATAAACACACTAACAATGTACATATAGCAATAATCAATGGGAAATATTTGAAAACATAATACTACTCATGTATTACTTCAAGAATATGCCAACTTACTGTCCAAGCTTAAGAACACTGGTTTGAGACGGTGTTTCTCGCTCCTATACTGTCAAATACATCAATAAACCTATCACTATGTATATACTAGGTGAAAATCACTCCTCTACATGTGGAACAACTAAAAGAGAAGAAAACTTACACTTATATGATGTTTTTGTGATGGAGAATAAACTTCTAACCTCAAAATGATGATGAAGAAGAAGAGACGAGCTTTTGGAGGAAGATTTATTGGTGTCTTTCGAGTTTTGCTGTGGGAAAGAGGTTGTGGAATGGTAAATAAAGTCAAGGAAGTCGAAACTTAGCTTCTTATATGCAAGGCGGCACTCGGGCGGTCATAAATTACCGCTCGAGCGCGGCACTTTCTGTCCGAAACCAAAAATCCAGAACCATTGGCGCTCGGGCGCCACTCTGCGCACAGCCACCTCAAAGATCACTTCAAAAATGGCTCTTCCGTTCATAATTTTAAAAAATGGTAAACACGAAAGTTGTAACTCTATGTCTTGGCTTGAATCTCCCACTGGTTTCATGTCATTTAGAGGTCTGAGGAAAAAGTTATGCCCATTCTCCCAACATATGTCATTGTAGGAGTGACGATACACACGACCCACTTTGGGGCGCTTTTGGCTTGTCTTCCACAATGATTTGGACAAAACTCAAAGCATGAAAGTTGTAACCTTATATATTAGCTTTCTAATGGTTATGACCTCACATAATTTGGATCAATATTCCAATGATTATGCTAAAACCCGTACGAACTACCATATTTTCATCTCATTTCCCACCACTTCTAGTACACTATTTCTACGTACACATCTTACTATTACTATTTAAACACATATTCATTCTCAATACACCATGGACAATATAAATATCATGTTCAATCTCAATATTGATACCTCAATCATCACGTGAAATCTAATGAGCTAAATAACTACGTAATAAACGACATAAAAGCATTGTTATCATTTGTACGAGTAACCGGGCATTACAATATATATACATTTTAAAGCTGATATACAATGTGATATATTTCCGTTGATTAAATGAGCTATTTATTTATTCTTTTGTCTGAATTCAATTGAATGGGCTATAAGGCTATTGGTTAAGTGAGATATAAAAAGCCCAAAACAGAAAATTTTGGTCCAACAATATATGGCCCAATCATATAGAACCCACGTCTCAAGCTGTGGGGCTGTAACATCCCTTACGCATTGTTTTCCATACTCGCAGGTAGCTGTTGTTTTTCTCGTTCTCTTATTTTCTCTATACTTTCGTCTGTAGCTTGATTTTATGTTTTTGGCTTTTTTCCTGGGAAATTTGGTCACTTCTATTCTGTTTTGGGGAATTCTGGATTTTGGTAGGGTTTCTAATGATTTTTTCTTTGGCATGTGAACATATTTAATTTAAAATTTTTTTATCGAGGTTTGCTTCTGCAAATTGTTAAATTTTACCTGTAATGGTTGCATCGATGAGAAAAATTATTACATCTGGCTTAATAATCCCTATAATGTTTTTTAATAATAAAGAAAATGTGCTTCCAGAAATATTCTTAATTTTTTGTGCATTTGGTCTTGAGATAGGTCGACTATTAAATTTAGCTGTATTGCGAATGTGAATTGTTCCCCAGACTTGATCATTTGCAGCGGAATTTGACTATACTTTCATTCTTGGTCTTATGTGGTGAATATCTAACTTTGAAACTTCCACAGTTTGCTGATTTCATGGAAGTAGGAGAGAGTGTGCTTGACACAATTTATGATGATGAAGGTATTGAGGATGGCCAAGATGTTGAGATGCAAGATGTTGAAGAGGGTGAGTTACTTGAACCTATTTCAAAGGCTGAATCAGGAGTAAGCTGTAATGTTGAAGTTAATCAGGTTTCCAACAACAGGAATTCAAGACGTAAGAAGAAGAAAAAGAAAAACAAGCAAAAGACAGACATCGATATTGGTCCAAATGTTACTGATATCAACAGGTTTGAAACATTTTGAAGCAAGATTTTGTTCATTTTATAGTATCCCTTTGGCATTATTTCGTCGTCGTATTTTTTATGTTATCTATTGTCATCCATAGCCTTATGTTACACTATTTTTGTATGGCATGGTGGCCTTAGAAGTTGCTATATCACTTATAGAGAGGAAAATATAATTCTGTACTTTTTTGTGTTGATAAACGAACACCATCACAGACGCAGCCTGCTTCTTTATATTCTGGACATGTACTCTATAGTCCGTCTATTGACAGGGATTCATATTTTCTGATGCAGTGTTTTCTAACTTTGCTAGCTTCAAATAAAACATTTCCCCGTTTTTACGATTATTTTCATTTTTTTGGTGACTATTTCCTTTGTATAAATATTTGTAGGTTTGTTTTAAATGTGTGTAAGCGTTTGAGAGAGAGGAAATCTTATCTTATGTGTACTGCTGTTGGTTGTATTGACGTCTCTGCTTTGAGTGATCTCGTCAAAGAGGTAAGACTTTGTTGTGTTGTTCTGTTGTACCACTTCATCTCTGGCCACCTATTGCTGATGATCTTCATTTTAAATTTACAAATTGTACTAAACTTGACTTTGACGGTTTGAACGGTGCTGTAGTTAGAGAATTTTGCTTGAATGATTTGCATGTTTATGATCTCTTAATTGGTTAAGTTACTTGAGGGAGTTATTGTACTTACACTGCAGTGCGATGCAAGATTTACAATCCAAAAATGGGATGAAGTGCGTTTTATAAAAAAACTGACTTAGCCGACATTTGGCTTTCTCATTACAATGCAATGCGTTTTTTTTACATGGTTCCAAAACTTGTTTTGGTGACAAAATGATGCACGTTAATCTTAGAACTTATCCCTATTTGGATGAGCTTTGATATGTGTTTACTTGGTGGGGCAGCGTGCTTTAGGTTTTATGACATCATTATCATAGATTAACCACGCTGCTCTCACCTTTGAACCCTTTCCGACTTATCTCGTACTGCTAACTAATGAAAAGTATTAGAATCTGTCATTAGTACTGTACTGTTTTGGTAAAACCTGGAATTGACCCTTGGTATTGTGATTGGTGAGATATTTGTTAACCATAGTTTTCTACAACTTTTAGGGATATAGTCTACTTCCTTCCCCCTCCTTAGTTCTGATTCTCAGTATTGTTTTCCCTCCATCGCAGATTCTTTTGGCTGAAGATTTTCTTGCTATCGCTATCCTGAAACTTTCATCTGAGAATTGAGATAGCTTCTTGATGAACCACTCATAAATTTTTTAATGAAGGTTGATATTTTTGAACTTATAACCTGTGAATGGCTGAACATCACTATTGACCTTTCGGTCTTTTCAAGATCTTAGTTCTCCATATTGATAGGATTATTATTAGTTTCCTCTTCTCTGACTTTTTTTTTTAATTTCTCACGCATCACTCAAAAAAAAATGTTACATTGAACATGAACGTGCAGGTTGATGCCATTCAGGCCTGTGGAGGTCAGAAGACTGCTGATGGTGGCCATTTCGTAATGGTGGTCGCATATTGTGGACTATCATCAAAGCTTGTGACCAAATGCTTACAAAGAGATCATGAGAAAGGGGAAAAAATTTGAGGTGCACTTTCTACACTTGTATTCTATTTATTTATTTTACCTTTTACATATGCACTCACTTATGTGATTCAAGTACTAAATTGCTTGCTTAAAACCAATTTCTTCATCACTATTCCTACCGGTTGGCCATTGACAATATTTGTATTTTATTACATTCTAATCATGATTTATCTGTTTGTTTTCCCTCGTATATCTGCAACCAATACATGCATCACATAGACTGTAATCGAGTTAGTAACAATTTGGTTTGATACTTGTTGCAGAAGCAATTCAAGCAGCATCATCAAAATAAGCAAGCACATGCACAACAATCAGAATCTTCTTCTGAAAGAAGGGCTCTCAATACAGTTAACCAGATTAAACCCAAGATATCGAATGGTCTGGAGCTTTTGTCACATGATCAGAACCAGCTTGAACAGTCCTCTACCGAAGAGAAACGTACGTCTGTTCATAATCGAATACGAAGGCCAGTTACATACGATGATCTTCTCGAAGGAGAGGATCCCAAAGACGGATAGAACTTGTGATCGAACCATTTTAATTTGAAAGTCCCTGAACTTCATCCAAATCCTCTTTCTACACCTTTTTTGGGAACTAGGTCTATTAGTGTTGATTATTTTCCTTTTCGTGCCTCTTGGATGGAGGAATGATTAGAAACATGAAGGCTGGCTTAATGCTTGTTTCTTCATGTATTTCAATTTTTTGGGGTTATACTATTTTTTGGGGTTATACTATGATGATTCTCGTTACACTTTCTTTTGTTTTAAAAAAAATTCTACTTTATACATGTGTACATGATCCTAAAATAGACGCCAATAAACTATTATGTAATATATAATCGTTTTTCATCTTTCAAAAACAAAGATGCTTTATTCGTCTTGTTGCATCGAAACATTACAAACACCAGCAACGACCAATATTCACTTCCAACTCTATCTTACTGTAATAGAGTACGTTTCAGGTTCTAACGAGCAAGTTTTGTCACACCCAAGTGACCAATGGACGATAATGAACTAGAGAACAAACTATGCATACTCAAGAATATGAACTCTCTCAAATTTTATCTTGCATTCATCTTATACAAGAAGAAGCAAATGACAGTGCAGTCATCTCTCTTTGAGTTCGGAAACCAACGTTTCCATGTAGCAATTGTTGCATCCACCACTGACTTTGCTGCTACCTCTTCGCTATGTGCAGCAGAAACTATTGCAATAATATCGTCATTACTTAATACGTCCCACACCTGAAAAAAAATTCACAAATTTGGTAAATTAGTTCAATTATATTTCGATTTATATCATCGTGACCGTGATAACTTATACATAAGGTTCTATATGATATGTGGTAGAAAGTAAGAACCAGCAACTTTTTGATACATTTTTAATGCAGAAATTCGATTTGTATTTGGGTGGGTTTTTTGTTTTTACCCCATCACTGGCCAGAACAAAAAACTGATCATTTGGAGATAAACCGTTATAAGAGATATCAGGGATTGCAATTATGCCATGGTACTTGAGCACAAAGTCTCCAAAAGCTCGCGACATGGCACGGCCTGGAGAGTCATCATGAGGAAGCCATACTCTCTGAATATGCGGTTCTTCTTTCAGGGCCAGTACTCTGCCATTGCACTTCCTTATTCACTCAGCTTCGGCTGGAAAACAAAATTTTATTTTTGTAAATATTAGCATCGTTGATACACAAGCAGAACCGTGTTGCGTAGATGTTTTCGGGGAAATTCTGTGTTAGACCCGTCTAGCACACATCTTTAGTTCGATTCAAGGGTGTTTACTGGATCGAAACCAAAAAGTCTACATTGGCAAAAGCCTACTTTTTATTGGGTTTCTTGGTTTATATTCATTTATTTATTTTATCATTTCTATCATGGAAAAGAATCTTACAGGGTAGTCCTGGCTTGAAATCAGTAGTTAACTGAATCGCCGCATTCCCTTCCTCGGTTTTTGTTCCTAAAACTGCCCTCGAATCGCCTAGATTCGCAATAATTATATCTTCACCCTGTATGGGAAAAAAAGGGAATACCATGTGATTCCTCCAAACATTAATCAAATACCTCTAATTTGTCCTACGCATTCAGATAATATTTGTTTACAATACCTGTTGGACAACAACAACGGCGGTAGTTCCACTGCAAGAACAGTCCAAACCTGTCAAGAATCTTGATTTCCTTATCCATTGCTTTGAATGCACTCAAACATGCCTCTTTCCATTTAAAGAAATTCTTAGTTGGTTCTGATGGGATAATACTCATTTTCGTCCTTATTGTTTATCGATTTTCCTATTTCAGTCCCTCTTCATTTTTGACTGCTTAATTAATCCTTCAAGTTTCCAAAATCATCCCGAATCGGTCCCTGTCGTTATCTTGACGTTAAGATTAACGTTGACCCACATCATGTGCCTCTCACATGATCATTTCTTTGTGAAGGCAGTCGATTATCAAGAATGATAACTGGTATATATACCTCTGCATTGGGATTTGGGAACTCAATGTATACGAAAATGGGTATTTTCCCAACTATGTATGTAATTTCATTGATTTTATCTTATATAATTAATAAATTAAATTATTAATGGACGAAATTGATAGCATAGGGTCTTCACGTATGGAATCTGGAAGTGGCAATGGGGATAGTGAAGTTCAACAGCCTATGCTGGAGCTTCTCAATCAGCTTGATGGCTTTGAAGCATCTAATAAGATTAAGGTATCTTAAAGTTCTTGTCAACTTTATACCTTGGCTATTGTTTTCTTTTGGTTCTGCTGTGAAAATATCGTGGTTTTATGTATGATATCTATACAGGTATTGATGGCTACCAATAGAATTGACATCCTGGACCATGCTCTACTTAGTCCTGGAAGAATTGATAGGAAAATTGAGTTCCCAAATCCCAATGCAGAGGTATACATACCAGTTATCGTTCTTGATAATTCTTTTTTCTTTTTTGTGTTCTCTCTTGCTTGTATTCCCTTATACTCTTAGCTTTGATGAATTTGATAGCGGGATTGACTTACCAAATATAAATGATGAGGCATTCTACTTTAGTCCAGTGATTTTACTTCAGATATTTTGCTTATATTCCCTATCTTCGTTGCTTTTACATTTTAAACTTCATTTAATTATCACATCAATCACAATTTATTGCCCCTCCTTTTCTCTTTTCTATTTCTATCCAAGATATTTAAACCCACCCTTCGTGACCGCACTACACTTAGTTGTTGGTCTACGCGTCTTGTAAAGTCGTTTCGCACGTAACTTCAATCGATGACGTCTCAAAAGTAACATAATCAAGAAGGATCGACACATGATTTGGTGAAGAATCACAAAAAGTAGAATGTGTCTACGCATAATGGTCATCTATCGAAGATACTTCAAAAAAAAAATATATAACATGTATTTAAAAATGCATTCACAATTACCCCATACAATTTCATACATTGTCAAAAAACACAGTAGGGTGAACACCAGATTTTCAATTTTCAAGGGCTTATTACAAAACACATCACATTATAAAATGAGTACATATTTGAAGTCCGGAGTAAGCGCAGTATTTATTATTACTATTAACCAAACCATGAGTATTTCAAAATTGATTTCTTGAAGCACATCTAGCACAGAGTCTGAAGTAAGAAATGGACAGTTGGTTACTCAGAGTTCGTGTTCGCTTGAAATGAAATGAAATTGATGACATCTAAACAAAAGCTCGGCACAGGAAAAATATCAGAAACGAAAGATTCAATTAAATAGCAGTAAGAAATGGGCATGTACTTTACAAAATTCAGTTTTACAAAAGCTTCTGCAAATTCAAGTAAATATCCAAGAATTTAAACACTGTTTACATGATTTAGGAAGATTTGGCCGAAGACAGCGAAGACCTAAGCCACTCCCCTTTCTTCCGTCGTACGCTCTTGTTTTGTTGGAGGAAGAGTCTTTTGTGGGCCTTCTTTTGATAGAAAAGGGTATAATAGGAAAACAGACGTTGGATAGATAGAAGGACTAATAATTCAGGGCCATGCGATGAGTTTAAATTAACCAGCCTAATACAAGATAGTCCACTGGACACTAGATTAGATGGGTTTAATTACAACCGTACCAAACGTCAAATTAGCTAGGAAAAAAAAACCCAAACCTACTTTATCCACCCAACCAAGCAAGGCCTTACAGGGTAGTCCTGGCTTGAAATCAGTAGTTAACTGAATCGTCGCATTCCCTTCCTCGGTTTTTGTTCCTAAAACTGCCCTCGAATCGCCTAGATTCGCAATAATTATATCTTCACCCTGTATGGGAAAAAAAGGGAATACCATGTGATTCCTCCAAACATTAATCAAATACCTCTAATTTGTCCTACGCATTCAGATAATATTTGTTTACAATACCTGTTGGACAACAACAACAGCGGTAGTTCCACTGCAAGAACAGTCCAAACTGTCAAGAATCTTGATTTCCTTATCCATTGCTTTGAATGCACTCAAACATGCCTCTTTCCATTTAAAGAAATTCTTAGTTGGTTCTGATGGGATAATACTCATTTTCGTCCTTATTGTTTACCGATTTTTCTATTTCAGTCCCTTTTCATTTTTGACTGCTTAATTAATCCTTCAAGTTTCCAAAATCATCCTGAATCGGTCCCTGTCGTTATCTTGACGTTAAGATTAACGTTGACCCATATCATGTGCCTCTCACATGATCATTTCTTTGTGAAGGCAGTCGATTATCAAGAATGATAACTGGTATATATACCTCTGCATTGGGATTTGGGAACTCAATGTATACGAAAATGGGTATTTTCCCAACTATGTATGTAATTTCATTGATTTTATCTTATATAATTAATAAATTAAATTATTAATGGACGAAATTGATAGCACAGGGTCTTCACGTATGGAATCTGGAAGTGGCAATGGGGATAGTGAAGTTCAGCAGCCTATGCTGGAGCTTCTCAATCAACTTGATGGCTTTGAAGCATCTAATAAGATTAAGGTATCTTAAAGTTCTTGTCAACTTTATACCTTGGCTATTGTTTTCTTTTGGTTCTGCTGTGAAAATATCGTGGTTTTATGTATGATATCTATACAGGTATTGATGGCTACCAATAGAATTGACATCCTGGACCATGCTCTACTTAGTCCTGGAAGAATTGATAGGAAAATTGAGTTCTCAAATCCCAATGCAGAGGTATACATACCAGTTATCGTTCTTGATAATTCTTTTTTCTTTTTTGTGTTCTCTCTTGCTTGCATTCCCTTATACTCTTAGCTTTGATGAATTTGATAGCGGGATTGACTTACCAAATATAAATGATGAGGCATTCTACTTTAGTCCAGTGATTTTACTTCAGATATTTTGCTTATATTCCCTATCTTCGTTGCTTTTACATTTTAAACTTCATTTAATTATCACATCAATCACAAGTTATTGCCCTTCCTTTTCTCTTTTCTATTTCTATCCAAGATATTTAAACCCACCCTTCGTGACCGCACTACACTTAGTTGATTTTCACATGGCTAACGTGAAATTTCTTTTTCAGTCTCGATTTGACATTTTGAAGATACACTCGAGGAAAATGAATATGATACGAGGGATCGATCTGAAGAAGATTGCTGACAAAATGAATGGTGCGTCTGGTGCAGAACTTAAGGTATTTCATGACTTTTTGTGAACTTCAGTTAACAGCCACATTATTATGAAAGGCATGTTTTTATTGGCAATGCATCTGTTCCTGTCCATGGTCATTTTCTCTAATAACAATCAGGTCATCTACCTATATGCTTTATAGCAATGATTGGTCTAAGATTTAGTTCAATATGCATTATTTCTTCGTTGAAGAGAAGCCTGGGATGCGATTCATTTTGGGGAATAAAGTTTCTCAGCACGTAATAATTATACTAAATTTGTGTGGGATGGATAAAGCGAGTAGGTCTATCATTTACTTTTGGCCGAGGCGAAACCGTGTTGAAATTGATAGGTATTTGATGAGTACCTGTCAAGTTGTTGCATATCTAAAAACATAGAATCACGGGTATAGCTTAGCAAAAGTTCTTGACATATGCTGATCTATTAAGGGGACCCTTGAACTTGAAATGATGCAACAAAATACGAAGGATGTCAGTAAATTTCTCATAATTGAAATTAGAATTCAAAGCTGCTCTGGGTTTTTACTGCTATCATGTTGCCTAATTGTCGCAACATCAACATATCGTCTCGCTTATGCAAGTAATGGTGTTGTTTTGCAGACTGTTTGCACTGAAGCTTGGATGTTTGCTTTGAGAGAGAGGAGGGTCCATGTAACTCAAGAGGACTTCGAAATGGCTGTTGCCAAGGTCATGAAGCAAGAGACTGACAAAAATATGTCTTTGAGGAAGCTTTGGAAGTAAATTGTGTGTTATATATCACCACTCGAATTGGCAAACTGCTACTTTTCTGCTCTCGATTTGGGCTTACAAAAAATTTTATTGATATATTAATCAGCTCAAACTATATGTTTATTTCACAAATTATAATGAATCTTCTTACTATTTGTTGCACTCCCTATCTCCGTTTTTTTTTAAACATATATTCTTCTTGTGAGAGGCACATGATGTGGAATTGCTAAATTTTCTTCCAGTTCACCGTGGGTTTCGAATTAGGGTTGTAAAGGTGGGGAGTAAGGGTTGTAGAGGTGGGGAGTAAAATGAAAAAGGGAAATCGACTGCCTTCACAAAGAAATGATCATGTGAGAGACACATGATGTGGGTCAACGTTAATCTTAACGTCAAGATAACGACAGGGACTGATTCGGGATGATTTTGGAAACTTGAAGGATTAATTAAGCAGTCAAAAATGAAGAGGGACTTAAATGAAAAAAGCGGTAAACAATAAGTACGAAAATAAGTATTATCCCGGTTCTGATTTATCATAAGTTTCGGTTTCGGCGATGGTTTGTTTAATCGTCGCCGATCTAGATTGGCGACGGTTTGTCAAAACCGTCGCTATTGGCGACAATTTAACTCAAAATCGTGGTTTGTGCAAAAACCGTCGCTATGATTCTATAAATACCGAGGTTCGCGAACATTTTATTCAGATATACCCAATTCTGTGATAAGAAATGTAGATTATACCTCAGAAATACCTATACCTATATATACCAAAAATAGGATATGAAGACAATTAAATATTCCAGAACAACAATTTGAATCAGAACAAGATCCAACTAGTCCAATTTTTTCCTCAATAACAGAAAATATAATTAATGAACTAAATGTTATAGAAAAAGAATTCCAAATAGATAAAAACTTTCTACATAAGGATTTTTATGCTATACATAATAAAGAAAAAAGATTATGATTTTTTGAAAAATTTATGAAAACCAGAAAAGATATTCAACAAAAATTTTATGAATTTATAAATAAAAATAAAATTTACATTTTATTCTTCGATTGGTTTGAATATACTCCTCTCAAAATTCCTTAGAATATCTATTTTGAAACTATGTAAATCCTATTACAATAAGAAATAAATCACCAGAATGGGAAACCATTACTGATTCTAGAAAAATTCAATCTAATTATCATCCTTTACAAGGAATTAAAATAATGGTACAAAATCAACAAATTGAAGCAATTCATATAAAAATCAAGGAGATAATGATAAAATTAATATAAAAAACATCATAACACAAAATAATTTCACAAATACAAATTTAAATACAATAGAAAAACAATTAGATATGATAGAAAATACAAATACAAAAACAACCCAAAAATAAAATAGAAACTTCGAATACAGATAGTAAACTCAAAAACCTAATTTTTAAACCATATTAAATAACTAAAATAGTGTTAAAAATATTAAAGAAAATAATTCTGAATTTATAAAAATATTAAAGAAAATAATTCTGAATTTATAAAAATAATACAAGATAAATTAAGTAAAATGGTAACAACAGCCAATAGTTCAAATCATGCATGAGTTTTTTTTTACTAGATAATTAAGTTAAAACCGTCGCTTAATATAGCGACGGTTTTGTAAAAAACCATCGCTTCATTCAGCGACGGTTAACTTAACCGTCGCTTAAATTAGCGACGGTTTGTATATAAAATTTTAATGTTAATTATGAATTTTGTTTACACGTCGAATTTTAGAAGTAAATGATCTATTTTAAGAATGAATTCAAATAAAACGTATAAAAATATTTTTTTTTGAGAGAATATATGTCACACCCCTTACACTATACTTAGCATAATTACCATAATCAAAATAGGGTTTGAATGATATACCTATAGTATGAAGCAGATCAAACAAGGGCATCAAATTGACGGTTTATAAAAATTTTGGCATGATGTCCCTATATTTTGTATAAGCCCAAACCCAAGCAACAACATTTATATATACATAGAAACATATTTAAATATACAAACATACATTGTATCCTCACACATATCGTGGAACTTGTTTTCAAACCCTGACATTCAATTCATTATAATACATATGCGGAAGCTACACAATAAGAAGTCCCGGTTCTTGTCGAGGTGAGGCACGTTACAAGCATCCATTGGCGAACCGGCATCCTATATATCTTCATTACCTGATCCTGTAATACATGAGCTACGTGAGTTTATAAAACTCAATAAGTTGGCACTTATATGTATCAATATGCATCGAAGGAACATACATATCAAGTCGTGATAAATAATGAATCTTAAAAACATGTCATACCGTAGCATATATTCAATGTTCATTTTTGTACTTGAGCCTCATTAGTTGACCTGTACTACCGTGCTTGCTTTATTATATAGCTACTACTGTGTTGGACGTCAGGGAGCAACCTTTGGCATCCCCACGCCCCATGAACATATATTGGCCAATAGCTTTGGTGGACTTAAAACCACCCATGATGTCAACAAGCTCTATATCATGTAAAATCAGTCTTTTTCTTTTCATGTTCATGTTCGTGTTCATGACATAGCACCCCTCTTCAATATTCATGAGTTCCTTACGTATTTAATACATAACAATGGCATATGATGCTATGTTTTCATCAATAAACATACTAACAATGTACATATAGCAATAATCAATGGGAAGTATTTGAAAACATAATACTACTCATGTATTACTTCAAGAACATGCCAAATTACTGTCCAAGCTTAAGAACACTGGTTTGAGACGGTGTTTCTCGCTCCTATACTGTCAAATACATCAATAAACCCATCACTATGTATATACTAGGTGAAAATCACTCCTCTACATGTGGAACAACTAAAAGAGAAGAAAACTTACACCTACATGATGTTCTTGTGATGGAGAATAAACTTCTAACCTCAAAATGATGAAGAAGAAGAAGAGATGAGCTTTTGGAGGAAGATTTATTGGTGTCTTTCAAGTTTTGCTGTGGAAAAGGGGTTGTGGAATGGTAAATAAGGTCAAGGAAGTCGAAACTTATCTTCTTATATGCAAGGCGGCGCTCGTGCGGTCATAAATTACCGCTCGAGCGCGGCACTTTCTGTCCGAAACCAAAAATCCAGAACCATTGGCGCTCAGGCGGTAATTTCTTACCGTTCGGGCGCCACTCTGCGCACAGCCACCTCAAAGATCGCTTCAGAAACGGCTCTTCCGTTCATAATCTGAAAAATGGTAAACAAGAAAGTTGTAGCTCTATGTCTTGGCTTGAATCTCCCACTAATTTCATGTCATTTGTAGTTCTGAGTAAAAAGTTATGCCCATTCTTCCAACATGTGTCATTGTAGGAGTGACGATACACACGACCCACTTCGGGGCGCTTTTGGCTTGTCTTCCACAATGATTTGGACAAAACTCAAAACATGAAAGTTGTAACCTTATATATTAGCTTTCTAATGGTTATGGCCTCACACCATTTGGATCAATATTTCAATGATTATGCTAAAACACGTACGAACTACCATATTTTCATCTCATTTCCCACCACTTCTATTACACTATTTCTACGTACACATCTTACTATCACTATTTAGACACATATTCATTCTCAATACACCATGGACAATATAAATATCATGTTCAATCTCAATATTGATACCTCACTCATCACGTGAAATCTAATGAGCTAAATAACTACGTAATAAACGACATAAAAGCATTATTATCATTTGTACGAGTAACCGGGCATTACAATTCTCCCCTCCTTCAAAGAATTTCGTCCTCAAAATTTGACGTACCATATAGTTCAGGATATCTCTGTTGAATCTCGTCCTCTCGCTCCCAAGTTGCCTCATCAATTGCATGATTGCGCCATAACAGTTTAACCAAGGGTATTTCCTTGCCTCGTAACACTTTTGATTTCCTATCGAGGATTTGGATCGGTCGTTCTTCATACGAGAGATTTGATGCAATCTCCAATGGTTCATAATGAAGAACGTGAGAAGGATTGGCCAAATACTTTCGTAGCAAGGAAACATGAAAAACATTATGAACATTTGATAAGTTCGGTGGTAAAGCAACTCGGTAGGCCCTGTCTCCTATTCTTTCCAAGATTTCAAACGGACCGATATATCTTGGACTTAATTTTCCCTTCTTACCAAAACGCAAAATGCCCTTCAATGGTGATATATTTACAAATACATGGTCACCAACCTGAAATTTCAATCGACGACGTCGCACATCAGCATAACTCTTCTGTCGGCTCTGGGTAGTGTGCATTCTTTCTTTGATCTTGGTTACCAATTCGGCTGTCTGTTGTACCAATTCAGGGCCTAATAATTTTCTTTCTCCTATTTCATCCCAATGTACTGGAGATCGACATTTTCTACCATATAAGGCAGTATATGGTGCCATTCCGATACTTGACTGATAGCTATTGTTATATGTGAATTCAGCCAATGGTAGTTTACTGTCCCAAATACCTGGAAAGTCAATAGTACAAGCCCTCAACATATCTTCTAAGATCTGATTCACTCATTTTGATTATCCATCAGTTTGAGGGTGGAATGCTGTACTAAATGCTAATCGAGTTCCCATAGCATGATGTAAACTCTTCCAAAATGCAGACATAAATTTGGGATCTCTATCAGATACAATGGACACTGGGATGCCATGAAGTCTCACTGTCTCTTGGATGTATTCTTCAGCATATTGATTCATCGTGTATGTGGTCTTCACTGGAAGAAAGTGACCTGATTTCGTAAGTCGATCCACAATAACCCATATAGCATTGAACCCTCTTTGTGTTCTTGGCAAACCAAGAATGAAATCCATCGTGATGTGTTCCCATTTCCATTCAGGAATAGGCAATGGTTTCAAGAGTCCTGCTGGTCTTTGATTTTCAGTCTTGACCTGTTGACAAGTTAGACATTGTGCAACAAATTGAGCAATGTCCTTTTTCATACCTGGCCACCAAAATAATGGTTTCAAATCTTTGTACATTTTTGTGCCTCCTGGATGGATCGAATAGGGAGTGGCATGAGCATCAATAAGAATGTCATTTCTGATCGTTCCTTGCTTTGGCACACACAACCTCCCTCGATATGTCCATATTCCTTCCCCATTCAATTCCTAGTTCAAATTTCCTTTTTCTTCATCTCGCTGTCTCAATTGTTGTAATTCAGTATCTGTATTTTGTTCGGCCTTGATCCTGTCTGCAAGCGTTGGTCGAACCATAAGAGATGATAACTGAATTGCAGATCCATTTGGAATAACATCAAGCTTCAAGTTCTGCAAATCCCATAGGATTTGTTCTTGTACTTGCATTGCAGCAATAGAACTGGACTTTCGACTTAACGCATCTGCAACAACATTGACTTTACCTGGATGATAGTTAATAACACAATCGTAATCCTTCACCAATTCCAACCAACGTCATTGTCTCATATTCAGTTCCTTTTGCGTGAATAAATATTTCAGACTCTTGTGGTCCGTGTAAATTTCACACCGTTCACCATACAGATAATGGTGCCATATTTTCAATGCAAATACCACTGCTGCCAGTTCTAAATCATGTGTGGGATAATTCTTTCATATTCCTTCAACTGTCTTGAGGCATAAGCAATCACCTTCCCGTGCTGCATTAAAACTGCTCCTAAACCTTGTTTCGAAGCATCACTGTATACCACAAAATCTCCTGATCCTTCTGGAATAGCAAGGACCGGTGCTGATGTCAATTTTGCCTTTAACTCTTGAAAACTGCGATCACATTCTTCGTTCCATACAAATCTCACATTCTTTCGTGTTAACGCAGTCAAAGACAATGCTATCTTAGAAAATCCCGCTATAAACCGATGGTAATAACCAGCTAACCCAAGAAAACTATGTACCTCGGTAACAGTGGTAGGTCGTATCCAGTTATTAACAGCTTCAATCTTGCTTGGATCCACTGATATGCCTTCTTTTGAAATGATATGACCTAAGAATGCTACTTGTTCAAGCCAAAATTCACATTTCTTCCATTTGGCATATAAATGTTTATCCTTCAAAGTCTGCAAAACTAATTGCAAATGTTCTCGATGCTCCTCTACAGTTCGTGAGTAGATGAGAATATCATCTATAAACACAATCACGAACTTGTCTAGAAATGGCTTGAAAACTTTATTCATTAAATCCATAAAAGCTGCTGGTGCATTTGTTAGTCCAAATGGCATTACAAGAAATTCATAATGCTCGTACCTGGTTCGGAAGGCAGTCTTTGATATATCATCTGATCAAACAAATCATCAATTCTGGGGAGTGGATATTTGTTTTTAATTGTCACTTTGTTCAACTCCCGATAATCAATACATAAACGAAGAGTACCGTCTTTCTTTTTCACAAACAAAACAGGTGCATCCCACGGTGAAAAGCTCGGTCTAATAAACCCTTTATTAAGCAACTCCTGTAACTATTCTTTCAATTCTTTCATTTCTGTAGGAGCTAATCGATAAGGAGCTTTTGAGATCGGATGAGTTCCTGCCACAACATCAGTTACAAATTCGATATCTCTATCTGGGGGTAAGCCTGTTACATCATCAGTAAATACTTCTGGAAATTCACAAACAACATCTGTATCTTTCAATTCACGAACAAGTGGATCACTAGTTAACACAGATGCTAAATATCCTTGACACCCCTTCTGTAGTAATTTACAAGCCTTCATACAAGAGATTATCCGAAGAGGTAAGGATATACCTGCACTTGCTACTGTGAATGGTTCAGCTCCTACTGGTGCAAACTTGATCATCTTTATGCCACAGTCAATAGTAACTCTGTACTTCGAGAGCCAATCCATTCCCAATATCACATCAAAATCGGTCATTTTCAAAACAATCAATTCAGCATACATCTGATGGCCTTGGACATATATTGGACACCCTCGCACAATCTGATCTGTCTGTAATTCTTGCACGGAAGGTAAGGCTATGGCGAGTTGCGTCTCTATTGTACTTGCTGTAATGCCCAGTCTCCTTACAAACGATTCCGAAATAAAGGAATGCGTGGCTCCTGAATCTAGTAAAACAATAGCAGTAATACCAGAAATCAAGAACATACCAGCGATCATCGATGTATCCGCATCCACTTTTTCTTTGGTCATCGAGAAAAGGCGTCCCTGTACTTTCTTAGAACTCCCTGGACAATTCCTGGCGAGATTCCCTGGCTTTTTGCAACGATAACAAACATTGGAACCTTGCATACATTCCCCGCCATGAAGTTTGCCACATTTAGGACAAGGTGGCCTGTCCTGTTCTTTACGTGGAAGGGTACCCTTGTCACGGGGTTCCTCTGGTCGAGTACCCTTGCTATCGGTCTTTTTGCCTTGTCCTGTTCCTTGGCTCTTTTGAAAGTACTGCTGCCTTCGTTGTTGCCTATCTCTGTCAATGTCTTGTTCGTCCTGTTCAGCCATAAGTGCTCTTTCCACTATCTCCCCATATGATGCAAATGTGGTTGATCAAGCACCAAAGAAAGCATGGGAGTCGTTGGAGTTGCCCGAAGGACCTATAACGAGGAGACGAAGCAAGAAGTTTAAAGATGCACTTCAAGGACTCATGATGAGCTATCAAGGAAGTCCTACAAGTTGGATGTCTAAATTAGAGGAGGTTGAGAATCATGGGAATAATATTGGAGGTTTTTGGAATGTTATTCAAGTGCAATTGCCGAAGTTAGAGCGCACCCGCGCCAGTTCAGGGACTGCACCCGCGGTCCATAATAATCAAATTTAAGAGAATATTGCCGAAGCTATACCACACCCGCGGTCAGAAGGCGAGCGCACCCGCGCTCCTAAAAGGACCGCACCCGCGGTTCTTTGCATCCGAATTTCGCCGAAGCGGCACCGCACCCGCGGTCCAGTCTGCAGCGTACCCGCGGTCTTTTGTCAACTTCCGTGTCAAATTTGCTTGTTATCATAATTAAGCCTTTTTACACTACTTTTTCATACTTTATTGAATATATATTCAGTGTATCAGACCATGAACGAATAATGATGAATGATAGATAAAAGTTCTTGAGTTTTCTCTCAATTTGCAAAGCTTGTGCTTTGTGTTTATCAAAATCAAACTTATCAAAGATTGTATCTTTGTGGCGTTTGTCGATTGTTCTTCGCACGGATTGTCAAAACAAGTTCTTTAAAGGTTCGTTTGAAATTCAATTATTTTATCGTTGATATTTGTTGCTAAGTTATAATCGCTTAGAGGTGAATATCACAAAATCGTTACTTGTTTCAAAAGATCGGGACAAAATAATCGTTCCTTGTTTGTTATTGAACTGAGGGTGCGATTTATATATTCGTGCTTGCCTTTCATTCGTACGAGGATTCATATCATTTGGTATCAGAGCTTTGGTTCATTGAATTCAAGTAAGTATCGTTGTTGTTATTTTTCAGATCTGTCTCAAATTTCATTCTGTTTTCAGATCTGTGATATCCTTTTGTTTCTATTGTCATATCTACCAAAAACAAAAACAAAAATTTGTTCTGTTTCAAGTTTTGTGTTATCCTTTGTTCTATTTTAAGATCTGCGTTTTTTCTATCATCTTTTGATAATCCAGAATTCCCAAAAAATTTGTTCTGTGTTATTCTGTCGTTCTTGTTTTTGTGCAATCCATGTGAAACAGTTGCAAGTGTTCACAAGTTGAATCTTGTTAGTTTGATAAAAAAAATAATATATATATAAAGATTGAGCACACCTTTGAGATAACTATCAAATTCTAGTGAAAAACATTTGAGTGCGAGTGTTATTTCTTTGGAGTGATCGTGAGAATTTGGGTGAGGAAAATCTTTTATTTCTACTAACATTTATTGCAGGTACAAAATCTGAAATTAAAATGGAGAGGGAAGTAGGAGAGAGTTCGAACCAAGGGTTATCTAAGGTTCAAATGGAGGCGTTATTTGGGCATTTTAGTAGAATGTTGAGGGCCGAGTTGGATCCTTTATATGAGAGGTTGGATAGGCTTGAAGTTAGTATGAGTGAAAATAAATCTAAGCCTAAAGGTTTGGGTAGAGTGGATGAAGAAGAGAATGATTATGATTTGGAAGGAGAAGAGGAGAGCCAAAACGAGAATTGGGGTAGAAGCGGAAGAGGTAGAGGATTTGGTAGGGGAAGAAGAGAAGCCTTACGTGGTAGGTACGATGATGGGAATAAGGAAGATAATAACATAGGCAGCATTAAGATGAAAATTTCGTCGTTCCATGGTAAGTCGGATCCAGAGGCTTATTTAGAATGGGAAAAGCGAGTTGAATTTGTGTTTGATTGTCACCATTATTCCGAACAAAAGAAGGCTAGGTTGGCTGTGGTTGAATTTGTTGATTATGCACTTATTTGGTGGGATCAATTAGTGACCACTAAGAGAAGATGCAATGAGAGGCCTATATAAACTTGGGCGGAGATGAAAAGCGTAATGAGGAAGAGGTTTGTACCAAATCACTACTATAGAGAAATGTTTAAGAAGTTACAAACTTTGAGACAAGGTGTGAAGAGTGTTGATGACTACTATAAAGAATTGGAAGTAGTCATGATTAGAGCAAACATAGATGAGGATAGTGAGGCTACTATGGCTCGTTTTCTGTGTGGTTTGAACAGGGAAATTCAAGACCAAGTGGAGCTTAGACATTACTTGGATCTAGATGAAATGGTGCAAATGGCGATAAAAGTGGAACAACAACTCAAGAGGAGAGGAGTTGTTCGTACCACACAAACTGGGAATACATCAACACCTTGGCGTTCCAACGTTGTTAAACGTGAAGAAAGCAAGGTAGTAGTCAAGCCCAAAGTTGACATTAAACAGGAGGCGCCTAAGCAGGGAATGCAAGGTAAACCTGAAACTCCTATTAATCGTTCTAGAGATATTAAATGTTTTAGGTGTCAAGGAGTTGGACATATTGCTAGCCAATGTCCCAATAAAAGGGTGATGGTGTTGAATAATTATGGGGAGTATGAATCTCATAGTGAGGGAGATGATGGAGAGGATGAAGATGAGATGCCTGCATTAGAGGATCCTGATGAGGGATATGAAGCAGTTGTGGGTGAGGCATTAGTGACTAGGCGTATCATGAGTGCCCAAGTCAAAGAAGAGGAGACGAATCAGCGGGAAAACTTGTTCCATACTAGATGTTTTGTCAGTGGCAAAGTTTGCAACGTTATTATAGATGGAGGAAGTTGTACCAATGTTGCTAGTCTTGAGATGGTTGAAAAATTGAGTTTGCCTACTTTGAAACATCCTCAACCATATAGGCTACAGTGGTTGAACGACTGTGCTGAAGTGAAGGTGAACAAACAAGTTTTGGTTGCGTTTTCGATTGGGAAGTATGTTGATGAGGTATTGTGTGATGTGGTACCAATGCATGCTTGTCATATTTTGTTAGGAAGACCATGGCAATATGATAAGCAAGTGACACATGATGGGTTTAGAAATAAATATTCTTTTGTACTCAAGAAAGAACCCATTGTTTTACTTTCTTTGTCCTCAAAACAAGTGTTGGAGGACCAATTGAAAAAGAAGAAGAGAGATGAGGCCGAAAGAAAGAGTGAATTAAAAAGTGAGATGACCTTTGAAAAGAAAAATGAAATGGCTAAAAACAAAAGTGATAAAAAAATTGAGATAGCCATACAAAAGAAAAATAAGGAAAAAGAAAATGAGAGGAAAGAGACCAAAAAGAAAATATATATGGTCCAAAAGAGTGACATGAAACAATTGTTGCACACACATGATACACTTGTGTTGATTCTTTACAAAGAGATTCTCTTTAACACAAGTGATATAGCCGGAAATCTTCCGAGCATTGTTGTTTCCCTTTTGCAGGAGTTTGATGATATATTTCCAGAGGAGCTACCTCAAGGAATACCACCATTGAGGGGGATTGAGCACCAAATTGATTTTGTGCCCGGAAGTGCATTACCAAATCGTCCAGCGTATAGAAGCAATCCGGAGGAGACCAAGGAGCTTCAACGGCAGGTAAGTGAATTATTAGATAGGGGTTTCGTGCGTGAGTCCATGTCTCCTTGTGCTGTACCTGTTTTATTAGTTCCTAAGAAAGATGGCTCATGGCGTATGTGTGTAGATTGTAGGGCAATCAATAATATAACCATCAAATATAGGCATCCCATACCTAGACTAGATGATATGTTAGATGAATTGCATAGTGCTTGTATTTTTAGCAAGATTGACTTGAAAAATGGTTATCACCAAATTAGGATGAGGGAAGGTGATGAGTGGAAAACGGCTTTTAAAATCAAGTACGGGTTATATGAGTGGATGGTCATGTCTTTTGGCTTAACTAACGCTCCTAGCACTTTTATGAGGTTAATGAACCATGTCTTGTGTGCATACATAGGAAAATTTGTTGTTGTTTACTTTGATGATATCCACTAATATAACAAAGACTTGGATGAGCATGTTAATCACTTGAGACTTGTGCTAATCACACTAAGGGCTGAAAATTTATATGCTAATTTAAAGAAATGTGATTTTTGTACAAGCAAACTTGTCTTCCTTGGTTTTGTGGTAAGTTCGCAGGGGATACAAGTGGATGAGGACAAGGTAAGTGCTATTCGAGATTGGCCAACGCCTGCTTCTGTTGGTCAAGTTCGAAGCTTTCATGGTCTTGCAAGCTTCTATAGGAGGTTTGTAAAAGATTTTAGCACACTGGCGGCACCGATGACGGCGGTGATTAAGAATAACGTTCCATTCCATTGGGGCGAAGAGCAAGAGAAGTCTTTTAATATTATTAAACAAAAGTTAATTAATGCGCCTTTACTTGTTTTGCCTGATTTTTCTAATACTTTTGAAATTGAATTTGATGCTTCAGGTGTAGGTATTGGTGGTGTTTTGATGCAAGGAGGACGATCAGTGGCGTATTTTAGTGAGAAACTCAATGGAGCAGCACTGAACTATCCAACGTATGACAAGGAGTTGTACGCGCTTGTGAGGACTTTGGAAGTGTGGCAACACTACTTGAGGCCTAAAGAGTTTGTGATTCACACGGATCATGAGTCTCTTAAGCACCTTAAGGGGCAGCAGAAGTTGAACAAGCGGCATGTCAAGTGGGATGCATTCATAGGTACATTTCCCTACATCATCTAGTACAAACAAGGTAAGGAAAATGTAGTGGCTGACGCATTATCACGGAGGTATGTACTAATCTCTACTTTGGGGTCTAAAGTTTTGGGGTTTGAGCATGTGAAGGAATTATATGTGCTAGATGAGGATTTTAAGAAAGTATTTGAAACATGTATGCATGGTCCACATGACAAATTTTATTTGCATCATGGTTTCTTGTTTAAAGAAGATAGGTTGTGCGTCCCTAGATCATCCATTCGTGAATTACTTGTTAGGGAGGCACATGGGGGTGGCTTAATGGGGCATTTTGGTGTGGCTAAAACTTTAAGTGCATTGCATGAACATTTCTATTGGCCACACATGAAACGTGACGTTGAGCGTGTTTGTGATAAGTGCATTACTTGTAGACAAGCTAAATCTAAAACACAACCACATGGCTTGTATACACCACTTCCCGTCCCTAGTGAACCTTGGTTGATATTTCTATGGACTTTGTTTTGGGGTTGCCTAGGACAAAGAAGGGGGGGGATTCTATATTTGTTGTTGTGGATAGATTTTCTAAGATGTCTCATTTTATTGCTTGTCACAAAACTGATGATGCATATCACATTGCGGATCTATTCTTTAGAGAAGTCGTTAGGTTGCATGGCATGCCTAGGACTATTGTTTCAGACCGTGATGTTAAATTCTTGAGTTATTTTTGGAAAACGTTATGGGCTAAACTTGGCACAAAATTGTTGTTTTCTACTACATGTCATCCTCAAACGGATGGGCAAACTGAAGTTGTCAATAGAACTTTAGGAACACTTTTGCGTGCTATTCTTAAAAAGAACTTAAAGAATTGGGAGGATTTTTTACCATTTGTTGAGTTTGCTTATAATCGTAGTGTTCATTCTACTACGAATTATTCACCATTTGAAATTGTATGTGGTTTTAATCCTTTGACTCCGTTGGATTTGATGTCTTTACCTGTGAGTGAAAGGTTGAATATGGATGGCAAGAAGAAAGCAATTCGTTAGAAGTTTGCATGAGAAGGTCAAGGATAACATCGAGAAGAAGAATTTACAATACACGAAGCAAGCCAACAAGGGAAGGAAAAAGATGATTTTTGAAAAGGGAGATTGGGTGTGGTTGCACTTAAGGAAGGAAAGATTTCCAGAAAAGCGACGTTCAAAACTCTTACCTAGGGGTGATGGACCATTTCAAGTGCTTGAAAAGATCAACAACAATGCCTACAAATTAGACCTACCAGGTGAGTATAATGTCAGCTCTACTTTTAATGTCAGTGATCTTTCGATGTTTGATGTAGGAGATGATCAAGATTTGAGGACAAATCCTTTTCAAGAAGGGGAGAATGATGCAAATGTGGTTGATCAAGCACCAAAGAAAGCATGGGAGTCGTTGGAGTTGACCAAAGGACCTATAACGAAGGGACGAAGCAAGAAGTTTAAAGATGCACTTCAAGGACTCATGATGAGCTATCAAGGAAGTCCTACAAGTTGGATGTCTAAATTAGAGGAGGTTGAGAATCATGGGAATAATATTGGAGGTTTTTGGAATGTTATTCAAGTGCAATTGCCGAAGGTACAGCGCACCCGCGCCAGTTCAGGGACTGCACCCGCGGTCCATAATAATCAAATTTAAGAGAATATTGCCGAAGCTATACCGCACCCGCGGTCAGAAGGCAAGCGCACCCGCTCTCCTAAAAGGACCGCACCCACGGTCCTTTGCATCCGAACTTCGCCGAAGCGGCACCGCACCCGCGGTCCAGTCTGCAGCGCACCCGCGGTCTTTTGTCAACTTCCGTGTCAAATTTGCTTGTTATCATAATTAAGCCTTTTTACATTACTTTTTCATACTTTATTGAATATATATTCAGTGTATCAGACCATGAACGAATAATGATGAATGATAGATAAAAGTTCTTGAGTTTTCTCTCAATTTGCAAAGCTTGTGCTTTGTGTTTATCAAAATCAAACTTATCAAAGATTGCATCTTTGTGGCGTTTGTCGATTGTTCTTCGCACAGATTGTCAAAACAAGTTCTTTGAAGGTTCGTTTGAAATTCAATTGTTTTATCGTTGATATTTGTTGCTAAGTTATAATCGCTTAGAGGTGAATATCACAAAATCGTTACTTGTTTCAAAAGATCGGGACAAAATAATCGTTTCTTGTTTGTTATTGGATTGAGGGTGCGATTTATATATTCGTGCTTGCCTTTCATTCGTACGAGGATTCGTATCACCATAAGGTAGCAACTTTCGACATTCGTACATCTCTTTTAATTTCAGAGCGAAGTCCCCTCATGAAGTGTTCGCCCTTACTTGTGTCATCCTGGGCAATATAGGGTACGTATTGGACTCCAGCTTCGAATTGTTGTATATATTCAGTCATTGACATGGTTCCTTGCTTTAAATTCAGAAAATCACTGGCTTTCTTAGCTCGTACGTCTTTACTGAAATATTTGTTGTAAAACACAGTTTTGAAAGTTCCCCATGTCAATGGCCTAACCGGTAATGCTACTTTTGCACTTTCCCACCATATTCTTGCTTGTTTTGTTAAGAGAAAGATGACACAAGTTACTTTATCTGCATCTTCCATATGAAGGTAGGAGAAGATGGACTCCAACGACTTAATCCATTCTTCTGCTACTGCTGGATCGGTGCTTCCCATGAATTCCGGAGGATTCAAACGTCTAAAACGATCATATACGTCTGTCTGAACAGGCACATGTCTGTGTACTATGGCTTGTACTTGTGCCTATTCATGAGTAGTCCGTTGCATCTCCAGTAGCTGATGTATTTGTTCACCATGGACTTTTGCTTGTTGTTGGAGCAATTTGGCATAGTCATCTACCGATCGTGGTGTACTGCCTTCATCGGTTGCTGGGGCCTTGCCCTTAGATGACTCTCCTTCATGTACCTTACGTTTCGGTGGCATCGTCGCTTATCTTAACCTACATATAGGTCACGTAGAAACACATAACTTAGCATAAACTATGGGATACAAAGATACTTACTTGCCGAGTTCCCCATGTATGGATGAAGTGCTGTGTCTTCCCTGTTGAAGAACCGTGGGCTCTGATACCACTCTAAAATGTCACACCCTTACACTATACTTAGCATAATTACCATAATCAAAATAGGGTTTGAATGATATACCTATAGTATGAAGCAGATCAAACAAGGGCATCAAATTGACGGTTTATAAAAATTTTGGCATGATGTCCCTATATTTTGTATAAGCTCAAACCCAAGCAACAACATTCATATATACATAGAAACATATTTAAATATACAAACATACATTGTATCCTCACACATATCGTGGAACTTGTTTCAAACCCTGACATTCAATTCATTATAATACATATGCGGAAGCTACACAATAAGAAGTCCCGGTTCTTGTCGAGGTGAGGCACGTTACAAGCATCCATTGGCGAACCGGCATCCTATATATCTTCATTACCTGATCCTGTAATACATGAGCTACGTGAGTTTATAAAACTCAATAAGTTGGCACTTATATGTATCAATATGCATCGAAGGAACATACATATCAAGTCGTGATAAATAATGAATCTTAAAAACATGTCATACCGTAGCATATATTCAATGTTCATTTTTGTACTTGAGCCTCATTAGTTGACCTGTACTACCGTGCTTGCTTTATTATATAGCTACTACTGTGTTGGACGTCAGGGAGCAACCTTTGGCATCCCCACGCCCCATGAACATATATTGGCCAATAGCTTTGGTGGACTTAAAACCACCCATGATGTCAACAAGCTCTATATCATGTAAAATCAGTCATTTTCTTTTCATTTTCATGTTCGTGTTCATGATATAGCACCCCTCTTCAATATTCATGAGTTCCTTACGTATTTAATACATAACAATGGAATATGGTGCTATGTTTTCATCAATAAACATACTAACAATGTACATATAGCAATAATCAATGGGAAATATTTGAAAACATAATACTACTCATGTATTACTTCAAGAACATGCCAACTTACTGTCCAAGCTTAAGAACACTGGTTTGAGACGGTGTTTCTCGCTCCTATACTGTCAAATACATCAATAAACCTATCACTATGTATATACTAGGTGAAAATCACTCCTCTACATGTGGAACAACTAAAAGAGAAGAAAACTTACACTTATATGATGTTTTTGTGATGGAGAATAAACTTCTAACCTCAAAGTGATGAAGAAGAAGAAGAGACGAGCTTTTGGAGGAAGATTTATTGGTGTCTTTCGAGTTTTGCTGTGGGAAAGAGGTTGTGGAATGGTAAATAAAGTCAAGGAAGTCGAAACTTATCTTCTTATATGCAAGGCGGCACTCGGGCGGTCATAAATTACCGCTCGAGCGCGGCACTTTCTGTCCGAAACCAAAAATCCAGAACCATTGGCGCTCGGGCGCCACTCTGCGCACAGCCACCTCAAAGATCACTTCAAAAATGGCTCTTCCGTTCATAATTTTAAAAAATGGTAAACACGAAAGTTGTAACTCTATGTCTTGGCTTGAATCTCCCACTGGTTTCATGTCATTTAGAGGTCTGAGGAAAAAGTTATGCCCATTCTCCCAACATATGTCATTGTAGGAGTGACGATACACACGACCCACTTTGGGGCGCTTTTGGCTTGTCTTCCACAATGATTTGGACAAAACTCAAAGCGTGAAAGTTGTAACCTTATATATTAGCTTTCTAATGGTTATGACCTCACATAATTTGGATCAATATTCCAATGATTATGCTAAAACCCGTACGAACTACCATATTTTCATCTCATTTCCCACCACTTCTAGTAAACTATTTCTACGTACACATCTTACTATCACTATTTAGACACATATTCATTCTCAATACACCATGGACAATATAAATATCATGTTCAATCTCAATATTGATACCTCAATCATCACGTGAAATCTAATGAGCTAAATAACTACGTAATAAACGACATAAAAGCATTGTTATAATTTGTACGAGTAACCGGACATTACAATATATATACATTTTAAAGCTGATATACAATGTGATATATTTCCGTTGATTGAATGAGCTATTTATTTATTCTTTTGTCTGAATTCAATTGAATGGGCTATAAGGCTATTGGTTAAGTGAGATATAAAAAGCCCAAAACAGAAAATTTTGGTCCAACAATATATGGCCCAATCATATAGAACCCACATCTCAAGCTGTGGGGCTGTAACATCCCTTACGCATTGTTTTCCATACTCGCAGGTAGCTGTTGTTTTTCTCGTTCTCTTATTTTCTCTATACTTTCGTCTGTAGCTTGATTTTATGTTTTTGGCTTTTTTCCTGGGAAATTTTGTCACTTCTATTCTGTTTTGGGGAATTCTGGATTTTGGTAGGGTTTCTAATGATTTTTTCTTTGGCATGTGAACATATTTAATTTAAAATTTTTTTATCGAGGTTTGCTTCTGCAAATTGTTAAATTTTACCTGTAATGGTTGCATCGATGAGAAAAATTATTACATCTGGCTTAATAATCCCTATAATGTTTTTTAATAATAAAGAAAATGTGCTTCCAGAAATATTCTTAATTTTTTGTGCATTTGGTCTTGAGATAGGTCGACTATTAAATTTAGCTGTATTGCGAATGTGAATTGTTCCCCAGACTTGATCATTTGCAGCGGAATTTGACTATACTTTCATTCTTGGTCTTATGTGGTGAATATCTAACTTTGAAACTTCCACAGTTTGCTGATTTCATGGAAGTAGGAGAGAGTGTGCTTGACACAATTTATGATGATGAAGGTATTGAGGATGGCCAAGATGTTGAGATGCAAGATGTTGAAGAGGGTGAGTTACTTGAACCTATTTCAAAGGCTGAATCAGGAGTAAGCTGTAATGTTGAAGTTAATCAGGTTTCCAACAACAGGAATTCAAGACGTAAGAAGAAGAAAAAGAAAAACAAGCAAAAGACAGACATCGATATTGGTCCAAATGTTACTGATATCAACAGGTTTGAATCATTTTGAAGCAAGATTTTGTTCATTTTATAGTATCCCTTTGGCATTATTTCGTCGTCGTATTTTTTATGTTATCTATTGTCATCCATAGCCTTATGTTACACTATTTTTGTATGGCATGGTGGCCTTAGAAGTTGCTATATCACTTATAGAGAGGAAAATATAATTCTGTACTTTTTTGTGTTGATAAACGAACACCATCACAGACGCAGCCTGCTTCTTTATATTCTTGACATGTACTCTATAGTCCGCCTACTGACAAGGATTCATATTTTCTGATGCAGTGTTTTCTAACTTTGCTAGCTTCAAATTCAACATTTCCCTGTTTTTACGATTATTTTCATTTTTTTGGTGACTATTTCCTTTGTATAAATATTTGTAGGTTTGTTTTAAATGTGTGTAAGCGTTTGAGAGAGAGGAAATCTTATCTTATGTGTACTGCTGTTGGTTGTATTGACGTCTCTGCTTTGAGTGATCTCGTCAAAGAGGTAAGACTTTGTTGTGTTGTTCTGTTGTACCACTTCATCTCTGGCCACCTATTGCTGATGATCTTCATTTTAAATTTACAAATTGTACTAAACTTGACTTTGACGGTTTGAACGGTGCTGTAGTTAGAGAATTTTGCTTGAATGATTTGCATGTTTATGATCTCTTAATTGGTTAAGTTACTTGAGGGAGTTATTGTACTTACACTGCAGTGCGATGCAAGATTTACAATCCAAAAATGGGATGAAGTGCGTTTTATAAAAAAACTGACTTAGCCGACTTTTGGCAATTATACCTTATAAGTAGAGAGGATAGCATAGGGAGAACGCACCTCCGTGTCATTTTCATTAACAACTTATTCCTCGTTCCTAAATCCTAACTAAGTTACAATAATAAAAGAAATAACTAGTGTTTCATATTCTAGTTAATGGATATCAGGAGTTCGATTTTTCCTATCAACACTTTCTCGGACGAGCTTGTCACACCGTCATGTTATTGCATTAGTTCAGGTGTTTACCCAATGCACACAGAATGGTAGCAGCCGCTAGATCTCACGTCATAAAAAATTAAATAAATAATAAGAGCAACAAATAATAATAATAAGTTGTACTATGAATGAAAATAATACAAATTCAATATTTTCTGAATAAAACTAAGAAATTTGAATCACGCTTTAAATACACATGAGATTTTAGTTTAGACGAGCTATGAACTATAAATCCGTTTGTATTTTACTGTTATTCTTGTAAAATTAAGTGATAACATAAATAATAGAAATCGGAGAGTCAATAGCGTTTGCCTCATTATTCTTGTTTATTATTGTTAGAAACGAGGAAATTTTTTGTCATAATAATGTGTGAGAAGGAGAGGTTCATTGTCCTATTCCCTCCCTATTCTATATTTTTATATAAAAAATATAAACATGAATATACAACTTTCTTGTTCAAAAAATTGAACAATTTAAAAAATTATGAAACAATACGATTGTATGTCTTTTTCAGAAAAAATATTTGGTTGAATGGGTTAAAATATCAGTATTCAAAATATCGTTCAACACAATAGTATTCATCAATACTAAACAATAATAATATATGCTCGTACGTCAACACGTATCTGATAATCGAGTATATATAAAATCTGGCTATTTCTTTGATCTTGAGGCTTGTGACGTATCTAAATAATTCAACAACAATTATCAGACCATTGTCACTGTATCAACACAATCATAACAGCATCAATATATAACATCAAATAGCCCAACAACAATTAAGTCAACAAAAATATAAAACTCGGTTATACGTCTTCATCGTTCAACAATTAATATTCCGGTGTATTTAATTCACAATACTAACATCAAATACACTCAAATAAATTAACTTCAAATAATATGCTATTTTATAACATCTATTAAACTACAAAACTTTTATATCAACATATAGCCTATACTTCATAGACTCCGAATATATAATCAGAATTAATAACAACTGACAAACAATTCCCCAATTTCAATACAACGATTAAAATATCTAATTATAAGAAATTATGAATAATTCAAAATAACATCACGATAAACTTCTCTACTTCGTTAAAATCATACAATATTCAACAATTTTCAATTTCTGTATGATTTTACAATTAATCGAATTTATTCCAAAAATCGACGAATTTCAAATATCGCCAAAAATATAAAATTTATACCTCAAATCGAAGACCTCGTGTCAACGATTCCAGAACTGAAGTCGGTTCGTTGATTGAATAAACCGATAAGGCGCAAGATCAAAAAGAAAAATCGAAACCCTATTATTTCTTTTCTCTCCTCACTGCCTTTCTCGTTCTCTGTCAGTAGGCAAAGTTAGATTCATTTCATGAATGAAATGAATCCACCGCATTAATTTTTTTTAATTTTTAATATTATAATATTTAACATTTAACATTTTGAACACGTGTATATCAATTTGGACTAGTCAAACAATCAAATTTGCCAAAACTCAAAACATGAAACTTCTATTCTTTGAGTTTTCTACGTTATATCCAAATTTCAAATCATTTGGACTTCATATGACCAAACTATGTCATATTTCATTCATTAAAATCATTAATTATTTAGTAATATCACATTACTAAATCAACAAATTATGATATTTACTTCAGGCATTACAGAACCACTCTTAACAACTTTCAGATTGTTAAGAAATATTATCGAACGATTAGATTTCGCTGGACCACTGGAAAAGTGAATAAGTGCTGAAATGGTCCGGGTTGACTAGTGATGAAATATATAATGCATTCAATGGTTAACAAAAAACGACTTGAAAATAATATGCATGAATGTAAAGTGGCGTAATGAAATGAGACATATATTTTTATGGATATTCAGATAAAATATTCCTACATAGCCCTTTCATTAACTCAGGAGAATTTTCACTAAAAGACTTTTGTTTTACAACATATTATAACGACTCACTTCAACTAAGATTTATCATTGTTTAAGCTGAAACTCTTAGTGATCATTTTGCAAGGTCTGAATGTTTAAGACCCTCGGTTCACCAGAAAACAACATAAATAATTCAACAGTTAGCTTGAAAGCTTGAGTAAGTAATGTATCACATAATGATTCTCGCAGATATGATATATTTTGATAGGCATGTGCTTTGAGCATCGTGAAATTATATTAGCTTAAGTGCGATCAAAATCTTTTGCGAAAGCAGATAGGCAGATGCACGAGAGTTCAAGAGCGTTCTTGAAGTTCTTGAATCTTCATATTTATAGTTGAAGAACTTCAAAGGTCGGATTTTCTTTTCAACAATTATCTATGCTATTACCCGACAAAATGAACATGTCGCTTTCACTCACCATACATATTATTAAATGCTCATTTAATGTTCCTCGTGTTTTTACGATTTTAGGCTATTTTCTTTTCAAAAAACTGAAAGACCATGAACGAAATAGTTAGCTTTATGTCATTCGGGGTTTGGTAGGATACTATTTTATCATTCTAAAAATAGTAGTTGTTGAACGGCTTGTCTTGTAATATCTTTTTTGAAATTACTCAACTCTGACAAGCGACAATGCTGTTGGAGTTTCAACGATTTGAACTAGTGTACTGCAAGCAGGACTTTGATCTGGTCAATTTAACAGATTATATCTTGCAGCTAGAGTTCGATAATTTGCATATTAACTTTGTTGCGAAAACGGCTTGATCTTTTGATGTTCAGTCTGAACGGCTTGAAATGATCCCATGGTCTAAAAACCTAAAATTAAAATAAAAAAACATCTGGATCTGAAACATCTCGATGTTGTTATTTATCGATCACCAAAACTAGAGGGTGTATTGGTTTTAAACTTTTAATGACTTTTATGGAGTTTAAAAGTTTAGATGTATTCAATATAAACTTTTATATACTCTATAAAAATTTAGCGGTATTCAATGTATACTTTTGTAGAATTTTAAAAAGTCATGTGGTATTCAAACTTGACATTTAAAAGCTCTAGAAAAGTCTATAGGTATTCAAAATGTCAATAGACTTTTAATGACTTCATGAAATTCTGTTAAGTACAAGAATTAAAGCCTGATGTACCACAATAAGATGTCAAAAAATGTCATTGATTCAACATGTTGTGCCTAAAATATAATCCAAGAAGCCCACTTTGAAGCCCATGAGCAGTAGCCCAACAAAAGAAAGCCCAGGAGAATAGCGGTTGGCCCAGGGAAAAGCACGATGCACCATTATACGACGTGGAAATCGTGGGGAGATCGTGGAATGTGGCTGGAACTCACCCGTGGAAGGTGACAAAAGCAGAAGGAATAATCAGAAAAGAAGGACCGACAAAAACAACACAAACATCCAACAAAACTACAACAAAAGCTTCTTCAATTTTCTCAATATTTTATCTGCATATTTTCCAATTTCTACCATCCTAGTTTCTTTAGATTTTGGCATATTCCTCCAACTTTCTTGTAAAAAATGTCGTTTATGTTCATAACAACGTAATTAAATTTGATGTTGTTCATAGATTTTCTCTTCAATTTCATTATATTCCTCAGTTTATATTTTTCGCTTTGAAGCCACACTGAGGGAATTAGAACTAACGGTCTAATCGGAACTCGCAACGCTTGACATAGAAGTCAGATCATTTCACAACTTTGGCACAAACACGTGCCTGGCACGCCCGCAAATTTTCGTGACAAACAAGTTGGCACGCCTGGTGGGACACAATGCCTCCAAAGCGTACTGAGAAGAGTGAAGGAATTCCTCCATCACTGGAGACAGGTCATCGCTCACAAGAAGAGTTTCAGGAAACTGATGCAGAAGGAAGAACGGTTGAAAGGCTCGTACACCAGTTCGAGGAAGAGACTATGAAGGAAGGAATTGCTGTTTCTGGTGGTGATGGGTCTTCGCCGAACTTTATGTTGGCCATGGAGAAAAATATCCGCAGCGATCTCAAGGAAATGACTCAAACTTTCGCTACTGTCATGATGGAATTTGTGGCAGAAATGAAGGAATGGAGAAAGTCTGCAAAAGGCGAAGTGGTTATACCAGAGAGTGATAAACTTCAAGAGAATGACGTCAAGCTGCTGAAAGATCAAGGCCAAGGATCAGGAGTTTCTAAGGCAGGTAAAAGTCGTCGCTTGGGGGAAGCACGAATTCCTGAATCTGCCAGGGAAGGGAGATACACTCTTCCGCACAAAAGGGATGAGGAGTTAGGGTTGAAATTCCAAAACTGCAGCAACAGTAAACAAATGGCTGGTAAAGTGTTCTCTGTGACGTCTCCTAGCTTACATCTAGGGATGTATGTTGATGGGGAAATGCGTGGATATTCAGTGCCAGGTTTGGGGAATAACACTCGGGGGGCAATCTATCCTCCTCACCAGTTAAGCAAACTCCAACGTTGGATTTTGAGATGGTATGTGATGTGATTCAAGAGTTGTATGGCCCAGGAGTGAGGCCAATCAACCGACCAGAATTTCATAAACCGTATCCTGATGTTGTGGATCGTGACAACCCTTATCCAAAAGGATATCACATTCCAGACTTCACGTTATATTCCGGGGAAAACGGTCAATCCAGCGTGGAACATCTGGCCAGGTTTACAATTCAGTGTGGGGAGTTGGCAAATCTGGAGAAATTTTCTAATTACAAGTTACGTTTGTTCCCCAATTCCCTGACCAATACTGCTTTCACATGGTATGCAACATTACCTCGAAACTCTATTATGACTTGGCACGATATGGAACGTCAATTTCATACACAATTCTTCCGGACAGTACCTGAGATTAGTATAGCGAAATTGTCAAGGGTGGTCCAAAAACCGGGGGAATCTGCCAATGATTTCATTTGTAAGTTCAAGAAGGTGAGAAGCAGATGCCGAGTTTTCCTCCTTGAATCAGAATACGTGAAGATGGCACAAGCGAGGACTCAATTTTAAACTTAGAAAGAAGTTCCAAGGGATGGAATTCCGTGATTTTTATGAACTTGCTGCCAAAGTGTCAGAGTATGAGGAATTGTTACGAGAAGAAATCATAAAAGAAAGTCCACAGTGGGCTCTTATTTCCAGGAAGTGGAGGAAGTTGCACTGGCAGAAGTAGCAAATTCCGGATCACGCACTGTCCCTTTAATGAAGCGCAAGAGTGAAGAACTTTCCAAGAAAAACATTCATCCAGTGCAAACTCCTTATACTTTCGATGCATCAAAGACGGAGGAAATCTTCGATCACTTATTGAAGGAAAAGTTCATAACATTCTCCCCAGATCACAAGCTACCCACGAAGGAGGAGTTGAAAGGAAGAGATTACTGTAAGTATCACAATTCCTTCAACCACAACACTAATGCTTGTTGGGCGTTCAAGAATGTCTTGCAGGAAAGAATCAACAAGGGAGTCCTGAAATTTCCCGAGAAAAAGGAAGAGATGATAGTGGATGAAGATCCTTTTCCCCCGGTAGCCAATGTGAACATGGGCAGTACTGACTTGCGTTTCTTGATCAATGAGAGGAGAAGGAACGGGTACGGGGACAGGTCCATCAAACCAAGATTTATCATAAAGAAGTGTTGGGTGCCTCGAAAAATGATATTTGAGGTCAAGGAGAAGAAGACAGAAGCTGTTCATGAAAAAGACCACTATTACAGTGGAGGCGGTCTGCATTATACTGGGAGGAAGATGAGGTATGACAGGGAATTCATGGCCAAAAGGCCAGGGAACCAGTACCTCAGAAGGGGCCCACATCCTTGGTCGATGAATGGCGAGAGGAGAGCTGACCGGCAGTTATTTCAGAAGACAAGACAGAGGCCATCCTTTCTGGATACTAATAAAAAATATGAGAGGAAGTCCCGCTTTGTTGTTCCTCCTAGAGTAGTTCCTGACGGCGTATGGAGACGAGTAGAACATCCAAAGTTTTCAAAACCTCTTTCTTGGACCCAAAAGCGACGTTTATTGAGGGAAAAAGCTGCTGAGCGTAGGTTGAAGATGGAGGAACCAGGTAAAGAGAAGAAAAAATTTGGAAGGAGGGCCACTGAAGATTATGGTGAGGAAGATGACGACTTGTTATCAGAAGAGGACGGTGAACCAGTCAAGAAGGCTACTTTCAAGGTGGGACAGATCCTCGTATCATTTGAGTGTGCCACTGGCTCGTTAATGTTGCCAGAGGAGTTTAAACGCAAAAGGACGTGTGAAACCGTTGTCTTTACTGGAAATCAAAATGGTGCAGAATCCGTTCAATCTGATATGGTGAGTGAAAGCATCGGTGTTTTTGTTGATGAAGAGAAAAGAGTATTGATGAAGCGACCTACAAATGAAATGACTAAGCATATCAAACCACTCTACATTGTAGCGCATGTGAATGGAAAGCCGTTGTCTAGAGTGCTGATAGATAATGGATCTGCTGTGAATATTTTGCCGTACAGAATCCTTCAGAAGTTGGGGAAGAATGTGGAAAACTTAATTCCTACCGAAGTCTCCGTGGCAGCTTTTACCGGGGAGTCTACAAAAACCTTGGGAGTGTTGCCAGCAAACGTCACTGTAGGGTCCCGATCTTCGTTGTCAGCCTTTTTCGTGGTAAATTCCAGTGCTAGTTTCCACGCATTGTTAGGAAGGGATTGGATTCACACCAATCATTGCGTACCATCATCCATGCACCAGTTATTGTTGATGTGGAAAGGGGATGAAGTGGAAGTGGTACAGGCTGATTCGCAGCCGTATCAATCTAGTTCCAACGCAGTAGAGGCCAGGTATTATGATGGAGCCTTCGGTCCTATTAAGATTCGGAATTACAAAGTGAATGGACAGCAAGGAGCAGTCTACATGGATACTAAAAAAGTAAGAGAAGCAGTTGAAAAAATTCTCAAACCCACCGTCATGGTCTCTCCTAGACCCATGGTCCGGCCTATTATCGAGGAGGTCGATGACTAAGTTCACTAAAGAAAAGATAGAAGTCGCTGTAACTTCCGAGAAGAAAGCCAAAATGCAGCAGCTAGTGAACGAATTGCAGTCTCAAGAATTGTGGGATATCGATGGAGCAGAAGTAATATTTGAGGAGGAATGTGGAGGTAGCGAGGAAGAAGAGTTACAAATTGAGGATTTAATCTTAGCTCCGGCTCAGATGAAAGATCGACAGTCGGAGACATATGGTTCATAAAGCTGAATAGATGAGAAGTATTGTACAAAGTAGGCTGGATGGCCACTTTGGTCAGTTTTGTCATATTGGCTTATAAGAAGTTTCTGTAAATATGTGAGGAATAAGCTTTTAAGCCATTCCTTGCTGAAGTTGTTTGTAAATAATGATGGAGCATTGTGAATAAATAAAATCATTGCTCATGAAATCCGACGTAGTTTATGTATTTTGAGAGGAATATTTGTTGTGTTAGTTGGCCAAATTGATGAAAAAGTGAAGTTCGTTTATGGCATATCTCGAAACCTTGGGGAGTATTGTTAGAAAAATGTTGTTTAACAGTTGGTTTGTAACAAGCAGTGTTGACCCGCATGTTTGCGTCAATGTTAAAGAAAACAAGCTTTTTGCCGTTTGTTCATTTTTTATAAAAATTTTGGCAGAGTTTCCCTTGTAAATGTGATATGCCAAAATTGTAAACACCTGCAAATATATCCCAAGCAACATATACAAGAACAACAATGTATTTTACAAACAAAGTTTGGTTTTCAAGCCACTTTTCCAACCCTACACCTCATAAAAGACACTTGCCAAACCATGACAAACAAGTGCAAAAAATCAGTTGCAAAGATATTCATCCAAGCTTGGAAATTATTTTGGATTGGCCGGCGGCACTCCCAAGAGGTAATTTCCATATCCATTGGTATTTAAGGTACTGCTTGCATTGGCCTTTGAGATAAATCCTCAATTCCTCCAACTATGTTCCTGCGAAATAAATGGGACCACATGATAAATAATGGAATGTTGATCAACAAAACCATGCTTTGTGTGTGCTATTGTTGTCATTGATGTGGCACGTGTCACTTCTTTGTGAGATGGAATGAATCTTGCCATTTTTTAATTTATGGCTTGCCAAGATTCCAGAAAATGAGATCTCATCCTCAGTGAATTTGGGTGGAGCATCACAATTCCTTGTGCTGGTGCATTTCTTTTAAGCGCATGGAAGATTACAGTTGCTCCAGCTATAGGCCAAGTTTTGAATATGGGCGCCAAGGGAGCCGTCCTGTTGAGATGCAAGCAGTGGGTGTTACAAGGTATTGCTCATAAAAAACTCATTCAGACATATTCACGAACACCTTGAGTGCATCATGAAATATGATATATTCTACAATGTTTTTGTGATGGGGGATTGGATAAATGGTGAAATATACATACCTTGAGAAGGTGTGGTTTGATGTAAAGGAGATTGACGATGACAACTTTCAGAAACTTGAATGGCATCCGATGGAGCGGCAATTTCTTCGGGAAAATCGGTGGGCACCGATGGAGGTTTGGGGGAAGTGAGAAAGAAAGAGATAAGGATGAGGTTCAGGAAATGCACACTCGGATTTAACCTGTTGGAGGAAGAACATGTGTTTCAGCTGTCAATTCTTCTTCAAGTCCGTAGAACTATTCCTTTCAACCTCACGTATCTGAATAAGAAAGAAGACTGAACAAAAGCAAATATATAGCAACCTTGGCCCACTGGGCCGAATTTGTCAAATTAGCCAAATTGGGCCAAATTGGCAATTGGCCCAAATTGGCTAGGGGGCAATTGTTGTGCCTAAAATATAATCCAAGAAGCTCACTTTGAAGCCCATGAGCAGTAGCCCAACAAAGGAAAGCCCAGGAGAATAGCGGTTGGCCCAGGGAAAAGCACGATGCACCATTATACGACGTGGAAATCGTGGGGAGATCGTGGAATGTGGCTGAAACTCACACGTGGAAGGTGACAAAAGCAGAAGGAATAATCAGAAAAGAAGGGCCGACAAAAACAACACAAACATCCAACAAAGCTACAACAAAAGCTTCTTCAATTATCTCAATATTTTATCTGCATATTTTCCAATTTCTAGCATCCTAGTTTCTTTAGATTTTGACATATTTCTCCAACTTTCTTGTAAAAAATTTCGTTTATGTTCATAACAACGTAATTAAATTTGATGTTTTTCATAGATTTTCTCTTCAATTTCATTATATTCCTCAATTTATATTTTTCGCTTTGAAGCCACACCGAGGGAATTAGAACTAACGGTCTAATCGGGACTCGCAACGCTTGACAAAAAAGTCAGATCATTTCACAACTTTGGCACAAACACGTGCCTGACACGCCCGCAAATTTTCGTGACAAACACAATCTAAATATTTGGATGCACATTTAGTTGAAAAATCTCTCAAACTCATATACTCAATACAAACACTAATTTTCATTTTTTTCTCATCAATATATTTTTCTTTTTATTTTTATTTATTAAAAACATATTCCTTTATTGTTAACAACATGTTAAAATCAAAATATTATATATATATATATATATATATATATATAAATATGTGTGATTAATATATAATTTTAGAAGTTTAACAAATCATATAAGAATAACTGCAATAAATTAAATATATTAAAATTTTACAAATCTAAAATAATTGCAAATATTTTAACATACCTATTATTTATTTTTAGGTACCAACAATTGTCTTTTTTTTTTATTGACATATTGTTAAAAACAAAATTGATATATTTTTTTATACAAAAGTTATTTAAAATGAATGAAATTATTTCTGTTTGATTATTTATTAATCTTGAAAATTATTATTATGTATTTTTTTAAAATACTAATTATTTAAATAAACATGTTGATTTGACTTGTGAATAATTGAAGTTTAATTGCAATAAATTTAATACTGATTAATTTATTGTCTTTCGTAAAATCAATATGTAAAAAATATTATATTGAGAGAGAAATATTTGAAATAAATAAAAGTTATTCACGTTCAATTGTTAGTTCAAATAAATTTTAGAAATCATAAAAATAAATTAAAAAATCCATAGAGTTCTATGAAAAGGTTTACAAATGTAAATAAAAGTCTTGTAAAATAAATTTACAAGATTCTGTGAAATTTTTTAGAAATCTGTGAGATTCTGCAAAAGTCAATAGAAATCTATAAATTTCACAAAAGTATGTTATTTAAAAAAAGCCAACAAATCTCTGTAACGAATACACTAATAAAAATATTTGAATAGGATCGGATCAATTCGTCCCGTCTAATAAGAAATCAGCTCATCTTTAAATTATCTTTATATCGATATAATATTGTTGACAACTCATTATAAAATCTAATGTCACATATTAGTTTAATCTGGCTCATATTTAATATCTGACAAAAACTTGTGTGAGACGGTCTCACGAGTCATATTTTGTAAGACATATATCTTATTTGGGTCATCCATGAAAATATTACTTTTTATGTTAAGATTATTATTTTTTATTGTGAATATCGATATGATTGACCATGTCTCATAGATAAAGATTCGTGAGACAGTCTCACAAGATACCTATCCTTGAATATTTATTCGAATCAAATATCATAATAAATTTTTCTGAAATTATAAAATTATTATATTACACAATAAATGTAATAGATCGATTATATACATGTCGTCATCTTTCTAAATATACGTATCCCAATAAAATACCGAAAATAAGATGGAATATCCGAATATTCCTTCAGAATATTATTAATATATAATTTGATTCCCATTAAAGAATATTCTAATTGGGAAAAAAAAATTAAACACGTGCTTAAAGACGAAAGGGTGACTCGGCGTTTTCCTTATTTTTTATACATTAAATTAAGTTTAATTTGTCAATATTCAGTGGTTCAATTTTAAAAATTAAAAGACAGTAGCTCAACTAATAAAAATGAAAGGACCCGTGAATTATTAAATTCAGATATAAATGGTAAAATCGATAATTTATATGGCTCAATTTCGGATTATATATGTCAAAATGGAATGGATAGAAAAAATCGAATTTTTATTAAATTAATGATTTATTTATAATTTTATTTAGATTATAAAATTTATGATATTATATTTTAATAATGAAGAATAATTTTGAATAATTTTTTAGTTTATTTAAATTTTATGCTTAAATGTTTTATTTATAAATTATTTAAGAAGATAATATATTATATTTTAAAATATGTTTTTACTATTAATTTAAATAATTATCAAAACTGAAAATATCCTAACCGTTTTGATAGAAAATTAAACCGAAAGAAAATAATTAAGATATTAAATTATATATTTATAAAATGGAAAACCAAAACGCACCCCTAAGAACAATACTCTGCATTACTTTTATGTTTCAAAATTTCATATAAGGCAAAAACTTGTGTGAGACGGTCTCACGGGTCATATTTGTGAGATAAGTCTCTTATTTGGGTCATCCATAAAAAAATTATGCTAAGAATATTACTTTTTATTGTGAATATGGGTAAAGTTGATCCGTCTCACAGATTAAGATCCGTGAGACGGTCTCACATGAGACCCACTCTTCATATAATTTGTTTATATAATAATTGTTAGACACAAAATAAAAATCATTTTTAAAAGTCATTCTAATATAAAATCAATAATATTTTTAAAATATTACATGAAATATAAATAAAAGAAACTATATTTAAGTCACATATGTTTTGTTTGATAATTTATATTATTAAAATTTTATTCTATTATGTTATTTTTATTTTTTTCGTAATTTTTTTTATTTGATATAAATATAACGTTGACATATGTAATATTATATCATAATTTTTATTAAATAATGAAATTTGTCTAGTTAAAAGATCAAAATAAAAAAACTTACTGAATAGAATTTCCCCTAAACAAAATTAATAATATTCATAAAAATATTCTTAGAATCCCCATCTCAAAGTTAAAATTTATCCAGAGTTCCAATTTGATTGGATTTCTCATTCCGTCATTTTCGGAGCGTGCAAAAAGGATTCGTTGGTTGTTAGAAGTCATGGAGGAAGCAAATATTAGCCAAGACTTTTAATTCAATATTATTTATATATATATATAAAGAAGGAGCGGAGAAGGAAGTGATTCAAGAAACGCGTTGAACAATTAAGTCTCCGAGGCGGACGAATTCTTGCTCGCGGTCGGTGGATTGTGTCGGGCTGTCATCTTTGCTGGCTGGCAGCCCGATTTTGACTTTAATTTATTCGTCTCGTGCTGATCTGGTTGAGGCCCTCTTCTATTTTCGATCTTTTTAATGTTTTATTGGATTGATGTTATCATAATTTTGATAGAACTTTATTTATAATCAACTTTCACGCAGGTTGTTCTGGTTTTGTCTTCTTGGATTTGTGGGGTGTGCGTGACTGAATTAAGTGTGCAGAATTATTGACGCGCTTAGTTTATTTGATTTGATTTCTTGTTGTTCGTTAGATTTTGCGGAAATAAGAAATTGATTGTTGTTTGAATGAGATAAAGATTGTAGAAAAAGTCATGGGTTCTTTTGCCGGATTCATTCAAAGGCCGGTTATTGCTGCCTCTGCGGTAGCTGCAGCCTCCATATCTGCTGATTTCTTCGACAAATTGGGCCCTTCAAGATCTTCTAACACTTCATCTTCTTTGGAAGAATCAAACCCTTCTTCCATTTCATCACATTCATCACGAGAAACAAGAAATTCGTCGTGGGTCTCTCAGATTTCGGTTTCGAGATTGACCCAATTGCGTTTTGTTACTAGAATTCAGGTTCCCATGCCTAAGGCACGGATACCATTCCCTAACACTAACTCGAATTATCATTATCATTCTTTGGCCATGTATTCTCCTGTTTTATTTGATTTATATCGCTCTGCCAACTTGGGAAAATTCGCTAATCCCATTGTAGATAGATATGATATTCCGTCATCGCCATCTGATGTTTTGTATAGATGGCATTTGCCGGAGCCTAACACCGTTGGATTATCCGGTGGTTCTTCGAATAAAGCTAGGACAGTAGTTGTCTTGCTAGGGTGGCTGGGGGCAAAGCAGAAGCATCTTAAGAGATATGCCGAATGGTATACTTCAAGAGGGTTTCATGTGATAACGTTTACTTTCCCCATGTCCGAGGTCCTCAGCTATCAAGTTGGAGGAAAAGCTGAGAAGAATGTAGAATTGCTTGTGAATCATCTTGCTGAGTGGCTTGAGGAGGAGCATGGGAAAAATTTGGTCTTTCATACTTTCAGTAATACTGGGTGGTTAACGTAAGTTTCCTTGTTTTATAATGATTTATCAAATTAAACCAAATGCTATTTATATTTGTACGTTCGAAATTGAACACGAATTTTATAATGCCAGCTTGAAAGCTCGACTAGAAACTTGTATTTGAATTCTTTTGGCTCTAGTTTGGGTACAATAATAAATTGAGAAGCTCGGATGGAGCTTCATTTCATTTGCCACCATACAATGATGTTGAGAAGTGGATTTTGGGATATATGTAGTAAAGCAACGCGGTGATGTATGTGTATCTTGTTTGTATTGCAGTTATGGGGTCATTTTGGAAAAGCTTCAGAAGAAGGATTCCGATCTAATAGAAAGGATTAAAGGCTGCATTGTGGATTCTGCTCCTGTGGCGGCCCCTGATCCTCAGGTAATATTTCTTGCGTGGTTAAACGAGGACAACCTTTCTCAGCTTACTTAAATGATAGAATTTGAAAATCGTCTTTGCGTAATATGCTTAATATAGATAATTTTAATCTGTCATACATAATTACCTATATCTGAAGCTGACCTATACGACCAGCTGTATTAAGAGCATTTTTACCTTCTGGCCTTTCTATTTTGTACATAATTTGTTCAATATTATTGAGTGAGTTTCTTGACTAGTGCTGTAGTTTCATCGTCTGTCATCTGGTTGTACGGTAAACTAAAAACTAAGACCAGGATACGCTTTCCGCTGACAGAGATGAGGAAAAGTGTATTTGTACATTAAGTTTGGTTGAAATGTGTTCTATGTCATAAACTTTTATCTTGTGCCTGAGGTAAAAGTTTTTTTGACTTGTTTTTATATCTATCTAGGTCTGGGCTTCTGGATTTTCTGCAGCTTTTCTGAAGAAAAACAGTGTTTCGACGAAGGGTTCTTTTGATGAACCGAATACGGGGGCACTGGCTGAAACCAGAACCTCCATTGAAGTAAAACCCGCATTAACTGAGGCAGCTCTGCTCCTCATTCTAGAGAAGTTCTTTGGAGTGGTTTTGAATTATCCTTCCGTAAATAGGTATCGATTAACTTGTCCTAGCTATATTGATTTAGTATATACTGATTGATATCATAGCAGAGATTACGTTTTACGGCATTCAATGCCATTTTTCTGCATGACACTTACACTGCTTACCTATTTCTGAAAAATCACAGGAGGCTCTCGGATGTACTGAGTCTATTATCATCTCAACAACCATCATGCCCGCAACTATACATCTACAGCTCTGCCGACAAAGTGATTCCAGCAGGGTCGGTCGAGTCCTTCATCGAAGGGCAACGGCGTAGTGGGGTTGAGGTTAGAGCCTGTAACTTCGTTTCTACACCCCATGTGGATCATTTTCGGAACGACCCGAAATTGTACTCTTCTCAGCTCACTCAGTTTCTGGAGGATTGTGTACTGGTTCAATGCAAAAACTCTTCTTGAAATACTTTGCTGACCAATTCTTGATTCTTTTTCTGGTATCCCTTTTTTTATACTACTGATTTTGTACCTACACTTGGTCTCCTCTTTCATTCATCAATACTAAAATTTATAAATAACGTTGTATTCATACATTAAATTTCCATATCGCTTACATGTAGTTTAGGTAAGGCCTTAGCAATTAGCAAATATTCCAAACAATTGCAATTAATAGGAGCATTTGTGAGTATTGAAAGAAATTAAAGGGAGAAATAATTGTTATATTATTTAAATCGTGATTAATATTAGTTTTTAGTTTGGCAATTGTCGCTACGAATAAATTAGTTAGAAAATTAAAGTTAATAACAATAAAATAATATAGAATACAATTTCTCAATTAATATATCTTCATAGTTTATATATTTTTAAATTTTTTATATTTTTAAATTTTCTCTCTTTAACATAATTTTATTGTTATTTTATAAATAAATGATATCACAAGAAGATATATAGAAAAACAATTAACTATACAATAGTAGAATGATATGGTAATGTGAAGTTTAATACTAACATATTTATTGTTATTATTAATCAAATGCAGAGAGTTTAATAAATTAATTTGAGAAGTTATATCGACAATTATAAATTTTAATAAATAAATAATTTTATAAAATATGAATCTTTTAGAACAATTTAGCTACATGAAGAAATTTAAAGAGTTTAGTAAAAAAACCTTTTTTTTTGTATTAGACAAATTTATAAATTCAGAATACAAAATTTGGTAATATGTGATCTTTCGATTTACTATTTTTACAGGGTTTCATTACTCATTAACTATAGCATATTTCCCCTACTTATTTAACTACAAATGTTTTAAAAATTTATATAACTCAAACAACAAAATATATTCATAAGTAACTCAGTATTGTCAATCATGATAACCCACCTAGCTACTCAAGTTTAAATGAAATTTAAAAGTTATTATTACAAATTACTAATAAAATATTAATTTTAATATTAAAATTGGAAAAATTAAAAGGCACTAATTAAAGATCCTAGCAACTCAAAAATGGGAACATAATTGCAATTTAATTGAATCTCACATAAATTAAGAAACTGAAAATTTATATCAATCAACTACAAAATGATAATCAATTGTGCAGGAAAGTAAAATGCTCTTCAAATATATTTAGTTAATAATAAAAAATTCATTTTTAAAAATTTAATAAAAAATATCATAATAAAAAACACAAGTTTAACAAATTTACATCTTATTTCTAATATTCGTTTAAAAAAAAAAGAAGATATGTTACTTTTTTTGTTTCAAGTATTGATTATGAGATTTACGAAATTGGCATTCATAATCAATATTCATAATTATTTAAATTATAACTTTTTTTTTATGATCAGTTCATTCAATAATAATTATCGGGGTTTATTCAAAATAGAAAAGTTGGCACAATTACTACCTGGAAAATAAAAAAAAAATCTTATGCATTTCCACAATTACAATTGGATTTGATTCATTTCACTTGAAACCAATTTCTATCATAGTTTTAGATTTTTATATGTGTTTTTAATTATATATGAAATTTTAAGAAAATAAAAGTTTTTCTAAATCAATGAGAACATGGAAAATTTCACAATTCAGCGAGTAACTGAAAAATTATAAATATTTTGACTATGCTACAATTTTAAAACATAATTAAAAACAAATAATTTCAAATGTCTAATATGTTAGAGTAAGTGTTCAGCGAGCCAACTAGTTGCTTGAATTTTATTGACTTTTGTATAAAAATAATATTTATTTTAATAATATTTTACGTTTTATCCAATTGTAATGTTTACTTTATCCGTACACACATACAAACTGCATAGAGAAAGTCATTGAATATACTATAGTACCATGAGGTACACAAGCCGTGTAGGTAGTGAAATTAATTAGAAGTGTATTGTATATTCTAAACTCGTTCCTAGTCGATTCTGCTGCCTAAAATAAGGATATGTCACTCGAGCTCGAGACTAGCATCTGTGATGTTAACGCTACATTTCATTGGTATGCGCATGCAGATGAGTAATTATATGATGATTATACTGAACAACCCTCCACCAAGTGGTTATCACTTACCGCGTGGATTAATTTACAGTTATGGTCGTACATCATTTGTTCTTTGACCCGAGACAACATATAGACTCTACATATTAGTGCTGGACTTTGACTCATTTACTGACACCGTGAGGGTCATTAGGTGGCGATATTTATTGTAGTTTCGACATGCATTATGCGTAGGAGACGATGCAATGTAGTCGGTGATTCACTGTTCACCTACAGATGTGGATGTGATATGATGAGTCAATAGTGCAAAGATACATGACATCGTTATCAGATTCATATACTACTCTCGATATATCAATAGTTGCAGATTCGATCAGGAAATATGTGTCAACTTACTGTACGCTAACCATAACATACTGGTTCTCGCAAGCACTATAAGTGATACCTAAGAGATCATGAGACGATGATAATAAATGCCATTCCATGATCTAGTGGGTGCAATCAGAACTTACTTCTGATGTACTTGTGATCAAGGAGTTGATGCACATAATCGGGCAAACAAAGGTAAGCCCGTATAAGAGACAAATATTATCTCATATCACATGAGTTGTGAACCTACAACATATCTCTGGACCATTGAGACTCATACAAGTATTGGATTATGTGTTCTCATTGACGCAGATGAATTCAAGGAGTTGAATTTGATGATTATGTTTGATGGAGATCAAACACATAGCTCATAAAAAATTTTATAAGTGAATTTCATATTTGAAAGTTGTGGAAGTTAGCGTGACTGCTAATTTTATGAGGAGAGTGCAATTGCATAATTTAATGAATGAGTTCTAAAATAGCAGCTAAAAAATAAATTAGTGAAAAATTATGATTGTCGAAATTCTCACTTTGCATCATAATAATGAGTTTTGTATCATCGTCATATAGGATATATCTGATCGCAAATCGGGATTGTGATGAAACAAGACTAATGAATTGTTTGATTAATTGAACTTGAGTTTTCCTTGTCAAACATGGATACCCAAAGAGAATTCTAGAAGGTACTAGAATAACATGGATATATAAGGGCATATATAATCCTATCAAATATGTTAAAAGTTGATACGATAAACATGAGAGATTTGACAAGAGAGAGATTCCTAGTTCTAGTAAAATTTGGATTCAACAATTGAAAGAGAATAAATATGTGTATTCAATAGTTGAGACAACACAAGACAATCAAGATTGTAGATTTTCCCTTCTCTCATCTTTAAAAACTTGACCACTGCCACCTTGTGAAGGTATCCATGGCTGAGCATCTCCTTTCCACCGCCGTACTCCGCCGCTGCCCCGCCACACTGCCGTGGGAATTCCGCTGTCTTCTGGTTGTCCAATTTTAACTCGAACTTCTTCTATATTCTCTAGCACGAATTAGAAGAGAAACACAATCTTCGATCGTAGACTTAATATGACGATTGAAGATCAATGTATGATCCAATTTATTATTCGTATGGAGATATAAAAAGTAATGTTACAGCCTAAACATCAAGATAATTGGAGCCGAGCATAAATCACTAAAAGGTAAATTTCGAATAAACACCTTATGAATAGATTTAGAATCATACGATACACAAGTCAATTTTTGAACGTCAAACCCAAAATTTTAAACTTCCGCTGCATTTTGGGTACGAAAAAACAGTACACCAACAAATATTACCTATCATATTTGATATTAAAAATTGGATAATATTTGAAATGCTACAAATCTAAAACATAAAAATCTAATGATTTCAAATGTTCAGTATTCCATATATGTCTATTTGTAATATTAAAATTTTGTATGGCCTTTTTGATTGACTATATTTGAGCCTAGAGTACTTTGATCTTATACTCCTTGTCAAGGACCCGGATTGCTTAGTTTTAGAAGTTAGATTTCTTTATATTTCAATCATTTGTTATGTTTCATACGTAGAGACCCGAGTTCCATTTTATGTACTTAAAATGATGAAACATGACTGAAGGGTCATTAATAATAAGCATAAACATGATTGGAACCACCGAAGTGAGATCGAACCTTGCGAAAGTTCGAAACATCCAAACCTGCGAGACCAATATGACAACTTATGTGTCAAAGTGCAGCGACACATAACATTTCAGACCTTCCGAATCCAGGTGGCCAGATAGGTGGCAAATAAAGCATGACACGTAGCGCATGCATAGTTCGGACCATCAGAATTGGAGTTCGGACCGTCCGAACTCTGCCTGTAAATAGGTTATCCGAACTTCAGAATTCTGCACGATTATGGTTGAGCATTTTCTCATTTCAAACCATATTTTAGTGTTTTCTTGTCGTATTATCGAGGACCAGCGAGCAGTGAGGCGCTACTGAAGTCGCAACAAAGCTAGGCTGGAGCGGCGGGGCTTTTAACATCAAAATGCTAACGACATACGCAAGTAGAGCTCAATAGCCTTATATAGGGTTGGAGTATGATCAGATCAGTATGTTGATTATGTTGTCCAGGACCGAAGCTTAGGATTCATAGACCATTTGTTTAGAGATACGTAAGTGCTGTCCGAGATATCCTAGCTGAGTATGAATTTCTATATGTTTCATTTTACTTGACATGTTTTTCTGTTGCATATCTTATGTCGCGATTATTATGTTGCATGCATATCACGTTGAGCACATCATATCATTTAGATAGCCCTGTTGATGAGGGTCGCCCAACCCTCTGTCTAGGGATGTAAACGATCCAAACCAATCCAAACAGTATCAGGCTTGAGCTTGTTTGTTTAAAATTGTTTGAGACTCGAGCTCGAGCTCGATTCGAGCTTCTATTATCAGGCTCGAGCTCGGTTTGTATTGAAATTATTGAGCTCGAGAAAAGCTCGAGCTCGGCTCGATAAAAGCTCGTTTAGCATGTTAATCAAGCTAGGCTCGAGCTTGATTCATTAATAGCTCGTTTAGCATGTTTAACAAGCCTGACTTGAGCTCGTCTCGTTTTCGAGCTCGATAAGCATAGAATTGAGCTCAAGTTTGAGTTTGAATCGAGCTTGTTAAAAATTAAATATATCTATAAAATAATTTTAAATCAGACATAAAAATGTAAATTCATTCATAAATAACCAAAACGACACAAATAAGAACTAATTCATTCAACTCAACAAATGAGCCAAACTCAAGCTTACGAGCCACCTAAACGACTCAAGCTCGAGCTCGAGCTTACGAGCCACCTAAACGAGCCGAGCTCGAGCTCGAGCTCGCGAGCCTATTATCAAACATGTTTGCGAGCTCACGAGCCGAATATCCTTAGGCTTGAGCTTGATTTGATTAAATTTTTGAGCTCAAAATCGAGCTTGGGCCTTGGTTTGATATGATTAACAAACAAACTCAAACGAGCCGAGCTTCGAATAGCTCAGCAAACGGTTTGGTTCATTTACATCCCTACCTCTGTCTTCTTGGATGATTTTGCACCGTGAGCCTCTTTCGTCGAAAACGATTGCTAGTGACATTTTTGTCCACGACCAGGGATGTAGCCAGAAAATATTTTGATTATTAGCTAAATGAATCAATATACAACACTAAATAATATAAATCAAATATTTAAAAATTAACTATTATTATTACAGAGTGATACAAATCAGATATAAACTACTGAAGATGTGCTCTGCGATTTTTTATCGAGTAGAACTCATCAATTATTGAATCAATGTCTATCATTGCAGTAAACTCTCTTTCAATGTAGACAATCATAGAATTTGCCAATAATTCTTCTTCCATCTTATTCAAGAGAGATGTTTTAAGAAGTTTCATAGCTGAGAATGATCGTTCTGTTGTCGAGGTAGAAACAAGGAGCATTAAAACAAGACGAATCAATCCGTCAATTAAGTGATAGTGACGTGCCTTTTCAGTATCTAGTAATCGTCAACATAATTCAGAAATTACAAATATTCCGAAACCTTTCATGATGAATTATATCAAACTTATAATGATCCAACCGACTTTTCAGATAATGTAGTTCTTGTTTATTGAAATCACTAGGATAGAATTTCTCTGTAAGATTGTAAATATTATCAGTATTAAACAACTTAAAGTTGTCTCGAGGTTCCAAAGTAGAGCTAAGTCTAAGAATTTCTACAACCCCATCATTGAATCTGCTATTGAGTTTTTCCACTTGAAAATCTATTGCAGCATTAAATACATCAAAATGGTAATGATGTTCAAATGTAATAGAATCTTTTTGCTGGCACGAACGTCCTGTAGCAGATCTATACCAAACATTCATATCTGGTATCTCAATACCATTATTTTCAAAAACTGATTGAACGATCATTAGAAGAATATCATAAACTTCTGCTCTCAAAGTATGAAGTAAACCTTTGGTACTTTAGACAAAATCCATTGCATTTAAAATGTCCAAAAATTCTCTTGCAAAGCTCGACAAAGCAAATCTCTGATCTCCATAATCTTATGCATTAAATATAAGATAAATATGAAATCAAATGATCTCAATGCAATCAAAAAACCTGTAGCTTCCCCTCATATAGAATTCGAAGATGCTTCCTCCATCATGTGCTCAAGCACAATAATAACATGGCTGTACATATCTATCATACTGCAACTCGACTCAAAATGAGAACTCCAACATGTCTTTCCAGCTCGTTGCAACGCAAACAAATGAGAAGTGAAATGATTAATGAGAAATAAAATGAGAACTCAATTTTATTAATAAAAACTCATATGATTAAGTTTAATACATGTCTCGCGAATACCAGCAGCTACCATAGTTGCAATTTCAATAGCTTGGGTAGATTGCAACCCAGCGTGACGTTTTGGAGATGCCTTAATAAGATTACAAATAGAATTCAATTTTGAAAAAAATAGCCAAATAGAACTCTCCTTTTCAGCAGCAGCCACCAACGCTAATTGAAGTCTATGTACAAAACAATGAACATAATATGCTTGAGGAGAATCCCTCAGAAAAAGAGCTTGCAGTCCATTCCATGAGCCACGCATATTGCTAGCTCCATCGTATCCTTGACCCCGAATATCTTTGATATGCAAATCATGTCGACCAAGCACATTACATATTTATTTTTTAAGTGGTACCGCATTGGTGTTAGAAACATGCACAATATCAATGAAACGCTCCATTAAGAACCCTTCACGATCAACAAATCTCAACACTAATAGCCATCTGCTCTTTGTATGATATGTCTTTAGCCTCATCAATCAAAAGACAACATTTTGCACTCCCAACCTCTTCACATATTTTCTTTCTTACTATCTCAGCAAGAGTATGCAAATTTTTTTTTTGAATATCTGGTGATGTATACTTTGCATTTTTTGGTGCTTTTTCTAAAACAACATTATTAATGTTAACATCCATTTTTCCCATAAGCTTTATCATTTCTATAAGATTACCTTGATTTTTGGAATATGAAGATTCATCATTTCCTCTCAATTGCACATCCTTGCAAACAAAGCCAACGAATGCTTTCAATTGTGGCTGTAAGCCTCAAACAGTTTTACTTCACTTCTTCTAATGTTTGTGCAATCATCAGTTTATCAATGTGACTACTTACATTCATCAAAGCACTCATAGATTCCACGACATTGTTATGTGGTGAAGTAAGACTTCCTGTATGTATCAATAAAGAACATCTTTTTCTATCATTAACTCTTTTCCAACCTCTAAAACCATCAACTGTAAATGCACCATAACGAGCCTCTTTTCCTTGGGAAGCAAAATGTTGCATCTTTATTAGGAGAGTACTCCAACCAAGGAAATTGCTCAAACCAACCTTTTTGAAATCGTCGGTATTGTTCTCCTAATTTGGTTCATGGATACTCCATAACAGGTTGATATGGCCTCCTTAAGATATAAGCTCGTCTGATTGCATTTCTTTCATTGATAGGATATTGCCAAATTGGAGTACGCTTGGCTGGATCTAGTTGAACATAACCTCTTACATCACTATCAACTCTTTGATACTTGACCGGATGTTGTTCATCATGGTTTGAGATCTCATCATTAGTTGAAGAATGCTCATTTCTAGTTGATGTACTAGCTTTAGGTTTAAAATATGAAAAAATATTTTTCTTCTTTTCTCCTTGAGCTTCCATTGAAAAATCAACCTATTATGTACAACAAATGAGAAATGACCAATATAAAAGCTATAAATTGATATCAAATGGATGAACAACTCAAAATTGATATAACATGAATACATGACAGTGATAATAGAAACTTAAAATCCAGTCTCTGTCAAGGGAAAGAAAATGGAAGATCTAGTAAGCAATAATAATAATCACATTAAATTAACCTAAAATAAATAGATCATGAAACCGCTGAGTTATAGATGGATGATCATTAAGTTAGGTTTATGTTATTAAATGTGGCTTCCACATCAAATATAAGGATCCAATCCAATTGTCCCATTTAATTGTCTTGTGGTTTTTGACATTGCGGGCTTGCTTTTGTCAAACCAAAAAGAAGAGAAATGTAAAGAACAATGCTTTATCCATTTTATATGAACTCACAGCCTCTTAACCCCAATTATTGTCTGCACAACGAATCATGTACTTCAATTCTAAAACTGAATTATACCTAAAACCTACACCATCATTACCAAACCGAACAAGCCACTTACACTAATAAATTAATTTCTCCAAATACTAAAAAATATACATAAAAAGGGAAGAAATTGAAACATTCAACATCAAAATAATTCTCAAATTGCAAATTTTAAACAAAAGCCAACTGTGAGGACCCGGACGCTAATTCATTCCTTAATCGTCTTTAGGAATAATTCCAACCATTATAATAAACATGGTCTAAATTTTTTTTTTTAAAATACAAAGCGGAAACGTAATGTAATTTACTTCAAATTACATATTAAACATTAACATACAAATCTTGTGTTATCTACAAGAATTCAACTAGGTTCAACTATATATCAGTGCTGAATCCTAAGTTGCTTCGAAGCCCGGATCTCCACGCTATCTAGTCTAGCCCCGTTCTCTTCTTGACCCTAATCCTATCCCACCTGTTGCCATGCACACATACAAATAAGACAACAGCCGGATAATTCCGGTGAGAATTATATTCTCAGTATAAATAATGTATACATGCAATCATAAAATCGATATAAAAGCATATAACAGATATTTCTAACATGTATACAAATTAGAAACATAAATCAATATCAAGAATAACTCATATTCTAAACATGTACCATCATCAGGAATATAAATCGATATGTACCATATTCAGGAACATAATCAACATAAATCAATATAACTGTCAATTAGACTCGTGACTCCACATTTTAGACTAGACTCAATCCTAGCCTAGGGATCCCGGTTTCCAGATGTGGGTATTCCTATATCGACCAACAGTAATAGAAAAGACTCCAGTTCTATCCACGTCGATATAACCAAACATCCAGTGTCCTGACCTAACCGTCATGGACTGTGGCCCTATCGCCAATATCCTATCTTGTGACATCGTGCAATGTGCCCGTGGCGATCCCACCAATATCAGGTACTTCTGTCACAAGATTACTCGTCTAATGCATGCTCCTATAACTCCATAGAACAGGCATTTAATCAAATCAATAAACACAATGATAAAACATAATAATAAGTATGTGATTTAGGGAAACTCAAGTACATCCTACTTGAGTCGATGTCCCAATACCACATTGACTTATACCTTTATCTTCTCGGTCTGACGAAGTCGAAGTATCGAAGTCAACTTTGTCCATATCCAATTTGATAATGACAATCGAATAGATAAAATATCAGTATATAACTCCGTTCAAATCCTGTTCTGATCAATACTCAAATCAAAACATAATCTGATCAATGACAATCGATATATGGTACCACAATACAATCTCAACCAATACCGAATCTGATCAATATCAATTTACGGATGTTTCGACGGCATAATAATACAATCTCGATAACCCCGTCAACTTCAACATCACATATATAATACAAGAACTCATAATTAATATCGGTAGGAATCAGAATCTCAACGATGATATAAATCTGATATCAATTCTCAATCAAATCGACTCCAAAATTCATAACAATTACATAAACAGTCTGTTCTTCAATCTGACTCCAAATATACGATGTCTACTATATCAAAAACACCATATAGGATTCATATTCGATTCTGACAATATCATAATTTCAAATTGTATCTAAACGTAGCAAAACTTACGTCCAGTTGTAGCTGTCGTCGCCAGGAACTCGATACCGTACTCGAATTCAAAATCGAACGGACGGATTTTGCACAATCGCAAAAGAAATATCAATTCTCCCAGCGTTTCCCTTCGGATTCCTTTTGCTGAATTATTCTGAATTTTAACATATATACATATATATATATATATATATATATTTATATATACACGTTGGACCTAAAAAGACAAGTGGCTTGTTATTGTTCTGCATGTCGCGCGCATATGCGCACATAAGGCCGCGCATATGCGCCGGAAGCCTTATCCGAGCTACCGGACTACTCGCGCATATGCGCGAGACCTCTGTCTCGTGCCTTCACCGTTCGCACATATGCGCGCCTTCTGCCGCGCATATGCGCCGAACTCTCTGGAGTTCTCCCTTGGCTTCTCGCATGGCTCGCGCATATGCGCGCACACTTTCCGCGCATATGCGCGAGACCTTCTGGTCACGCACAACCCGCACTTCACAATTCAAAATCCAATTCCAACGTGTCTCATCTATATCACATCAATTAATCAATAAATCATTTCAGATTAATCTCAGATTACCGTAATTAAAATCTCGGGCCTTACATTTCTCTCCCTCTAAGATATGATTTCGTCCTCGAAATCACCTACAATCAATTCAGATAAAGAAGAAATGTATAATAGAGGTTACTTCAGAAAACTCATTCTATAAAACCATCCTGAAATCTTAATCTCATAACCGATTCTGTTTCTCAGGTAGTTTCTTTCAATGCCCTACTAACTTTATTGTATTTCCAACAACAGAATGGTCTTCATTCTGAATTTTTCAATCTTTCACGCATCCTTGATTTCAATCTGAAGAAGAATTCAAGAAGTATAATATCATAATACTACTTAAGATCATTCTGATAGAATCAATTGCAAATGCTGGCTATACAACATCCGTATATACCAATCAATAGCTCTTAATAACTCAATCTCGGCTTCAAATACCAACAGTCATCACCTGACGTTGGCATATTTCATATCAACTTCCGAGCTATCTTCATTAGCTTCTGAATCAGTTTCATTTTCTTTATCAGATCTCTGATCCTATCAATCCAATCTCAGGCATCACCGCAATATCATTCCCATGCGAAGGAAATCCGCAGTTCTCACTGTACAATACCTCGACTAAAGCTATTTCGATATTCATCTAATAGCTATTATTGTACAATAATTCATAAAGTGACAAGATCTCAGGTCACTAGTGCTAAATCCAGCACTACAGTTCCTGGATATCCTCCAGTATCTAGATAGTTCGCTCCGACAATCCGTCAATCTATAAACCATAGATAAAAAATCATGCTATACATTCTGTTAAAGGTACGAAATCAACCAAAAATCACGGTATGATATAATTAACTCTGGCATTCAATACAATCTGAGTCCCTTTTCTGACATACCTCTCAGTCGTCTAGTCATATCTGTACATCATCCTGTACAGTATAACATATATAGATTTGAACAATCGTTTAATCATAACCACATTCTGGTACATTCTTGGCAAGATTTCGGTAAATCTATCACCATATTCATAGAATTGTACTCCTATTTCCATTCAGGAATCGATAATCTGTATAACCAATCTCCTGGTTTCTATCTTCCTGTCTTCATCTGTCAGCGATTTAGACATTTCAATACAAATTCTGACATAACTGATTTCATTTGTTTACATCAAAACTGTCCGTTGGAATTATCACACATCTCATGTTATCAGAATAATACTGAATCTACTACTGTGTGCCTCTGACAATACCAGTCATTTCAAATTCGAAATATCTGGCACAACCAAATCAGCTAATTATATAAAATAAAGCATTACCTACCTGGTGTTCTGGTTGACACACTGTTCTGACTATCGAAATCAAGTTCTGAACAGTCCGATCAAACTTCCAAACTGCTGTAATTTTCAAAATCAGCTCTGAGTCGGCTTGAACTGTATATAATCTCAACGGTTCATCACAATCGGTATAAAATACGGATTCAGAATAACAGCAATATCGGATCGGATTAAAAATACCAATCATTTATACTGATTTAGTAAATTCATAAAACGCAATTTTTGACATTTCTGAAGTCCTGCCATTTTCAATGTCATCTTCAACCACTGATCACGGTCTCAACTGTGCTACAATCAATCAGTATACTATCTTCAGATATCACAGACTCTGAATACAATCTGTTGTAATCAAAATTCATATCCGAACCATTCTGTACACAACAATCTCAGTTCCCAGAATATTCAATACAATTTCAACTGTTCGATTCAATTCAATCATACGCTGCGAATATATCACAATATTATAGATAAAACGAGCATAAAGTCATCAGAACACTTCTGACCACAGGATTTATCAACTCATACACAGAACTGAAGTATTTCCCAGAGAAACACATAATCAGATGTAACTCTAACTCTCAGGCAGTAAATATTTTAACTGACATTTCAATTCTTTCAATTCAATCAGTATCATTCTATATGGAATTCTAAAATGAAACCAGTACCTGACATCAAATCAAGGCTGAAATCACCCTCCCTGATATAAGACAAACCTGAAATCTCATCTGAAAAACTATAGCAACTCTCCTGCTACTGATAAATCAGTCTCTGATAGGCTAAACTTCAGTAATCAACCGCATACATACGGAATTATTCCATTCTTTTCGATAATCATCAAATCATACATGATACGGATATCAAGGAATTCAAACTCGAGAATCCTTACCGTATATCATTCGTTCATCGGCCATTTCAGGTCCGAATCTTACCATCTCCTGGCAAGAATCTACAACAACTCTGTACTTGTTCGATATATCAATATCAATCATGCAGTCATAATCAGACAACACAAGTACCACACAGTCTATCTCAATTCCATTCTTATCTTACTGCAGTATACTGTATGTCACAGAATTTCACTGATGTCAAACTCTCTCCCCAAACGGTACAAAGATCAATACTACAGTAATACAGACCCAACAGGTACAACATATATCAATGCAACTCAGTCAAAGATAATTTTAATGAATGCATTAGTATATATATCAATACATATGCAACATAATCATAAAAGAACAGTACCTGTCACTATGTCATCGCGTGTATCCTGGGTCTGTTCCTCGATTACTACCACCAGATGATTCTGCTCCCTGAAATCTTCGGGAACCCTTCTGTGGACAGACTCTAGCAAAGTGTCCCTACTGTTTACAGATATTGCACCTACCAGTCACTCCCTGGCACTGCTCCATGGGATGTCTCCCTCCGCAAGTCCTGCAATAAACTCCAGTATAACTCGGGCTAGAACCACTGGAGCTAGATGAACCACTCGGTCCGCTTCCCAACTTCTTAAACTGTTTCTTTCGAGCTTTCAATTGTTCTTGCTTTCCACCAGTGCTGCTGCCAATCTCGATTCAGGGAAGGCAGTTGCTGTGGTCTCGATGTTAGAAGAACATACGAAGCTCCTTTTTGTCCCATCAGAATTGTTCTGCTCTTTTGGCTCTGTTCAGGGTATCAGCAAAGTTAGTCGGTTGTTTCACATTTACCAATGTACGTATCTCCGGATTCAATCCTTGGATAAACTGACCAGATATAGCTTCATCATTCCTAGCCACGTGAGGGGCAAAACGTAGCAAGGTAAAGAACTGGGCCAAATACTCAACAATATTTAACTGACCATGTCTCAAATTTGCAAACTCTGCACTTTTATCCTGTCTATATGATGCGGGAAAGAATCGTTGATAAAATTCAACTTTAAAAATTTTCCACGGAATCACTGAACTATGCTGTTCTAGGGCTTCTTTGGTTACCATCCACCAGCTCCGTGCAATTTCCCGTAACTGGTGTCCGATCAGTTTAATTCTACAATCATCTGTGAAACTAAGAAATTCAAATAACATTTCTATATCCTCTAGCCAATTCTCACACTCCACTGGCGTCTCATTACCCTTAAAATCGGCGGTTGAAACGACTGAAACCTCTTCATCTGTGTTTCCATCAGAGTTTCTGACACATCCATCTGATCAGGCGAAGTACTATCTCGTTCCGGAATTCTTCTAGGGGGTATATCTGATTACCACAAGAGTTAGTATCACATGAGATAAATCAATCTCAGTCCCTTTCTGATCAGCTTACCTTCTGATCAAGAATTGATTCTGATTCATTTTCAAATCAGACATATTACCAAATCAACTCAGATATTCATGTAACATGTAGTGACAAGCAATAAATCATACTTAACATGCTAGCATACACAATGTAATTCCACATTATAAGTAATCACATGCTAGCAATCACATGCAAGGAGAGAAACTCATTCAACCCGCTCACTAACCGCTATCTCAGTCTAAAGGATCTAACGCTCTGATACCACCTGTTGTGGGGACCCGGACGCTAATTCATTCCTTAATCGTCTTTAGGAATAATTCCAACCATTATAATAAACAGGGTCTAATTTTTTTTTTAAAATACAAAGCGGAAACGTAATGTAATTTACTTCAAATTACATATTAAACATTAACATACAAATCTTGTGTTATCTACAAGAATTCAACTAGGTTCAACTATACATCAGTGCTGAATCCTAAGTTGCTTCGAAGCCCGGATCTCCACGCTATTTAGTCCAGCATCGTTCTCTTCTTGACCCTGATCCTATCCCACCTGATGCCATGCACACATACAAACAAGACAACAGCCGGATAATTTCGGTGAGAATTATATTCTCAGTATAAATCATGTATACATGCAATCATAAAATCGATATAAAAGAATATAACAGATATTTCTAACATATATCCAAATTAGAAACATAAATCAATATCAAGAATAACTCCTATTCTAAACCTGTACCATCATCAGGAATATAAATCGATATGTACCATATTCAGGAACATAATCAACATAAATCAATATAACTGTCAATTAGACTCGTGACTCCACATTTTAGACTAGACTCAATCCTAGCTTAGGGATCCCGGTTTCCAGATGTGGGTATTCCTATATCGACCAACAGTAATAGAAAAGACTCCAGTTCTATCCACGTCGATATAACCAAACATCCAGTGTCCTGACCTAACCGTCATGGACTGTGGCCCTATCGCCAATATCCTATCTTGTGACATCGTGCAATGTGCCCGTGGCGATCCCACCACTATCAGGTACTTCTGTCACAAGATTACTCGTCTAATGCATGCTCCTATAACTCCATAGAACAGGCATTTAATCAAATCAATAAACACAATGATAAAACATAATAATAAGTATGTGATTTAGGGAAACTCAAGTACATCCTACTTGAGTCGATGTCCCAATACCACATTGACTTATACCTTTATCTTCTCGGTCTGACGAAGTCGAAGTATCGAAGTCAACTTTGTCCATATCCAATCTGATAATGACAATCGAATAGATAAAATATCAGTATATAACTCCGTTCAAATCCTGTTCTGATCAATACTCAAATCAAAACATAATCTGATCAATGTCAATCGACATATGGTACCACAATACAATCTCAACCAATACCGAATCTGATCAATATCAATTTACGGATGTTTCGACGGCATAATAATACAATCTCGATAACCCCGTCAACTTCAACATCACATATATAATACCAGAACTCATAATTAATATCGGTAGGAATCAGAATCTCAACGATGATATAAATCTGATATCGATTCTCAATCAAATCGACTCCAAAATTCATAACAATTACATAAACAGTCTGTTCTTCAATCTGACTCCAAATATACTATGTCTACTATATCAGAAACACCATATAGGATTCATATTCGATTCTGACAATATCATAATTTCAAATTGTATCTAAACGTAGCAAAACTTACGTCCAGTTGTAGCTGTCGTCGCCAGGAACTCGATACCGTACTCGAATTCAAAATCGAACGGACGGATTTTGCACAATCGCAAAAGAAATATCAATTCTCCCAGCGTTTCCCTTCGGATTCCTTTTGCTGAATTATTCTGAATTTTAACATATATACATATATATATATATACACGTTGCAACTAAAAAGACAAGTGGCTTGTTCTTGTTCTGCATGTCGCGCGCATATGCGCGCACAAGGCCGCGCATATGCGCCGGAAGCCTTATCCGAGCTACCGGACTACTCGCGCATATGCGCTCACATAAGTCGCGCATATGCGCGAGACCTACTGTCTCGTGCCTTCACCGTTCGCGCATATGCGCGCCTTCTGCCGCGCATATGCGCCGAACTCTCTGGAGTTCTCCCTTGGCTTCTCGCATGGCTCGCGCATATACGCGCACACTTTCCGCGCATATGCGCGAGACCTTCTGGTCACGCACAACCCGCACTTCACAATTCAAAATCCAATTCCAACGTGTCCCATCTATATCACATCAATTAATCAATAAATCATTTCAGATTAATCTCAGATTACCGTAATTAAAATCTCGGACCTTACACCAACAATAGAGAAATAAACCACGATTCCAAGCAAAATCAATTGCCAGCAATCTTGAAAACAAAATCAACGACACAGCAGTGTGAAAGACGCTGACTAAACAGACACCCACCTGAAAGATCCATTTGTTGGATATGAAAATGATGAAATTTGAAGCTTTTTGTGCAGAGAGAAGCGAAAGAAGACCGATGATAAAAGCTCCTCCCTTGGCCGACAGCTATGAAAAACCCTCAAAGAAATGGGCTACAAAAACGGGCTCAAAAAATTTAGTAAGTTAAAAAGACAAGGCTAAAACTTAATAAAAGAAAACTCAATCCATACTACTATTTTGGCCCTAAAATATAGCCTGGGCAAGAGCCCACTCTTTGGTGTGGGAGCCACCTCCTAAGACTACGACACAAAGTGCCACATGCCATGTCGTCTTTAGACTGAGTACGTTGATCTTGTTTGATTTCTAGTATCCAGTACATGTTGCATACATACATCATATAGAATTGTGTGTTTGTACTTTTGTTGCAGGCTTAAGTTTTGAATGGTAAGTAACCTGGTACGAGTCAATACATCACACCTAGCACCCCTGCACAAAAATTCGCGAAAAACACATACATTTTATATATATACATTTTTCATTGTATCATCCAATTGAAGCCACCAATTTTTCATTGTATCATGATGCACGGAAGATCCAATTGAAGCCACCAATAAAATGTATGTGTTTTTCGCGAATTTTTGTGCAGGGGTGATATATATGCCTATTAAGTCACCCTATTGAAATGATGAACTACACCAAAATACTATTATTATTATATCCATCGTCAAATTAAAATTTTACAACTATATTACCTTTGATAATAGAAATCAAACGAATTACAATTTTTTTTTAATTAAAGTCCAAATAACTTTTTTTAAAAAAATAAGGATGGTACAAGCACGTAACACGTCCAACGGAACACTAATATAACATTAATTTGAAGCCCAGTTGCTTCCTAACAATGTTGGAGCGCCCTTGGCTGCACCCAATATTACACACTTGGTACGACTCAAAGCAATGACGCTGCTATTTGAAAATAATCCGAGTCTTAACATTGATTTCTTTCCCATACATTTCATCCATTCTACAATTCATCGATGCAAACATTTGTTCTATTCAAGTTTTAATCAGCATAAAATAACTTACAAACGAGGTAAATATGCTTGAGTTTTTTTAACGCTCTTATGTCGTATTTGTAAATGCGTATTTGCAAATGCTTGAAAAATGACCACTGATCTTTGTTTTACAAAAGTTTGCAAATTTGTAAAAGAAAAGTCCATAATCATTTTTTAAAGCATTTATAAACACTGCCTTAATGTTACAACTTGAGCTGGTACAGAATTTTAGATACATCTCAATTGTTATGTGATTTCCTTAATTTAATTTTTCTTTCTTTTGTTTTGAGGAGATATAATATCTTGTTGTAAATATATTACATGTTCTTCAATTTTTGTTTGTTGCTTTCAATTCTCAAAGCAGGTATAATACTTTGTTGAATTATTTTATGATGTGTGTATGATAATTTTTTGCCATGTAAAAATACCTATATTCTTCACATCATAAGTTACAACAAAAGAATCAAACTCGATTTCGTTGATTCTAAGAGTTAACAGTATACGGTAATCTAGTCTTTGATCGTGAAGCTTCGTGTTGCTTCTTATTAAACTTAGATGCATCTGGTTTTCTCCAAAAGTGTGAAACAAGAGAATGAATTGGTTATGTACTTTTACTAAAATGTGAACTCATCTTTGCAACAAAACAAGCATGAGCATTTTTACAGTTTTCTGGAGAGGATTGTTAAACTAAACATATTTATGTGCCATGTTTCATGAATATTTTTTCGCCCGTCAACTCATCTAGCTTGATGGATTGCCTGTCGAAGATACTTCAATGTCTTTTGATGACCCAAAAATCCCATGAACCAGAAATCAAAGTTGTCCTCAGTAACTAGCTGCACATATTTCTGGGTTGGCGATTTCGCATTTTCGATTTCGTCAGCTCCCGTTATTTTTCTCAGGGGGATCATGACCTGCATTATAGAAGTTGAAAAAAAAACAGAATTCATTCAGTTTTCATCGACATAGAACAATTTGATCCAAGAAAATAAGCTGATCAAGGCTTATTATGCTGTTATTGTACCTTGTAATAGAATTTACATTTATTTCCAGTTGGAGAAGAGATTTTGATGGATCTGTCACTGCAGAAGGCAACTCTATTATTGGAAATGAAGAGGACTCCGGCTAATGGCCCGGCTGTCGTTGATAGGTAGCAATGGGAAGCCTTCAACAATTTCTCGTCGTCTCTAACGTTGAAAATCTGTTTGAAAACTTTCTCCACTCCACCTACTTGAAGGATTCTTGTCCCCAGCCTCAACTTTCCCTTCACGGCTTCACTTATCTTTGGTGCTAACCTCACTGTGGGAAAAAAAGATCAGATTTCTTAAGTTCAAAACGTTGATTCTACGATTATTACTTATGTATATATCTTGTGTTGAACTTCTTATGAGTAATTACCGTGCTCCCGGATTCGTTGAGCAAAAGTATCCATGCTTTGTCCGAGTTGGATCATCTTAGCAACTACTGAATCTACTTTTCCACCTGCATTTTTTGTCACAAAAACAGGTGACTTAGGACTTATTGAACAATGAATCTGTGAGTTCTTGACCAGGAATAATTAAGAACAATCACGTACTGTGTCTGAATTTGTGAAAATGATGGTTGGAAGGAGAAGGCAGAAGCTGGTACTGTGCAGCAGAGTCAGGTAAAAATGCTTTTCCTGAGCTTTTCATAGAGAGTGCGTATTCTGCAGCTGAAGTAACTGGAATTCCCATAACATGTTCGTTATACCCATTGTCCCTAACAAATCTTGATTTGCTGTGTTTCAGTTGTTCCATTTCACTTACTCCGTCCCGTTGTATGCTTTGAATCTAAAGACCAGAATCCTTCAACCTTAATCTTGCCCTGGTCCAAATATGATTATTTCTTGCTCTATTTATACAAAGAAAAAGAAGTTATCTGTTACTGACTTTTGCTTTGTATGTGTCAGCTTTGGATCATCGAACACCAAATGGCGCAGATATGAGCTTCTGAGTAATCTTTTCGATGAGAAAAGCATCAAAAAGCAAAAATTCCCCCTTTTCCTTTTTCATTTTCGTGAAAGGTTGGCACATGTTATGCAGATAAGATTTAATATTCACTATGATTCTTTGATTTTGGGGACCATCGACTCATGTTTCTCAGGACAAAAGCTAGCTGTGGGGATCACCCTTTTTTTAAGGTAAATAATGTCATGTTAGGGTCAGCTGTTCAAATACTTTGCATTGTTTGTGGATTCTGACCATGTTCATAGGTGTTATCCATTGCCTTTTGAGTTGGCATTCTTGCTTTGTGATGTAACCAACACCTTCAAAATCTCCATATGAAGAAAGCATCATATTTACAACTTGATGCTTTCTGTGAGGATAAGAATAACCATCAGATCCCGTGTCAATCGCTTGACAGTCGATTCACCTCCATGTGGCTGACCGCGGTTGCCGGCATTCCAACTTTGTACAGATATCAGTCATCTCTAGTAGCCAAGGCCATAGATGCTGACTTAGACACAAATTATAATTTTGTTCAACTATGTTTTTCAAATTTTCTCACTTTTATTTAATTTTCTTATTATTTTTTAATATAATGTTGGTCACATTTTCACTTATGAATAAGACCTAATTTATGCCATCTCGTTTAACCAAAATTTCATACAATGACAAATTGTTCATCACTCACTAAAAATTCAATCAGTGTATTAAAAAAACATGATATCAAATATAGTGAAAAATTTACACGTGAATGAAACATTATGGTATTGCCTAACCAGAAAAATAAGATGGCATAAATCTTTCCGTAAGGCACCACTTATCTGTGGATGAAATAAAATTTATAATACGAGGATAATAAATTAAATATATAAATAATTTAATTATCTTTAACTCCAATTTGAGTAAATATTTTAAGGGCGTTGCAGTGCCTTAAAGTAAGTACGAGACAGAATATGCATACACAAACATATATTGAATAAAATTTTGTAAAAATGAACATAACAAGATTAAAAAGATTGGGTCATGAAGTTCATACACCTGAAGGATAAAGTAGCGCTTTCACACTTTTGCTAAGGTTTATGTTGGTGGTATGCATGCGCCTCAGAAGCACATTGGACAAAGTAAATAGGATCAACACTTCAATCTACTCGTACATTTAAACACAACTGACCATAAACGCGAGAAAGCAGCAAAATCGACCCATACCCAGATCTAAAAAACTTTTTAGAAATAGATTGGTTTCGGTAAAACGAAAGGGGACGTGCCTCCTCTACATTAAGCAGAAGCATTAACCAGCTCTTTCTGTTTGGTGGCGGGTTCAGTTGGCAGTGGCTGCAACGACAAAGTATCAAAATCAATTGCTATCCATCTTTAGGGGAAAAAATCGAGGCAAAAGTCTATGACTTCTTTTAAAGAATTAGATGGCATCAGAGACAAAAGTAAGACGGCTTAGAATGGAAAATAATGAAAACTGTGGTAATGAAGATTTTAAAAACTTCCCTGATTCATTATTTTAAGCATATTTTCCCGTTATACGATAATCTCTTAAGCAGCATACAGAGACATTGTTAATCATGATCAGTAATTAATTTTGCATAAAAACCAGGCTTGTTTTCAAGCAATGGATAACTAAAAAAATGGGCTTGTTCTCGTGCAAAATGATCACAGTTTCATGTGATAATGATAATTGTTGACTGCCTGGTTCCATACGATTAAAGAGAACAAAGTGCTTGTTATATATCAGCGTTAATACAGGTTCTTACCGCAGCGAGCTCCTGTTCATGCTTCGGAATAAAAGCAGTGTCCACCTTTCCGTTTTTGAAGTCCTGTGGCATAGAATGACATGGAAAATTAAGTTTCGCAAATGCCCCTCAAATGTCAATCCATAAATTAATAATAGGGATTAGAGGATTATAATAAGTGCCTACCTCAACTTCAAGGATAAGCTTATGGTAGTCAATTGTTGTTGGAACCCCTGGCGATTAATCATATTATTTTAATACAGATCCAACCACAAAAAAGGTTAGTATCAAATCAATCCACAGTAATATAACAGTTAAAGGTGGATATTTATGGATGTAACATGAAATGCACGCAAAAGACAACTGTTGGCTCAAGTTTCAATCAGTTGATGCTCAAAAAAAGAAAAAGTTACAATCAATTGAACGTGGCAAATTATGAGCTATCTTTCCAGCCGAATTCAAATTAGTTATCCTCATTTCGAATTCAGACAGATGCTGCAACTGAAGAGGCAGAGTACACTAGATATTCTCTACAGATTTTGAAAAGCCATTTGAAGCATCTTATGGTGCATCTTGACACAATGTCAAGCACAAAGAGAAAATTTGAGACAGCTGATCTACTTCATTCTTTACCTGTAATAATGGTGTCATCAAGGGCCCTTTTCATACGTTGGATTGCCCTTTCTCTTGTTGGAGCCCAGACAATAAGCTAAAATAGCAAAGTTTTTATGTACGTTAGACCAAGGGTAAGCCAATTCTTCAGATAAAATAAAAAAAACCAAGAATAAAATGACATCTAGTATCCTATTATATTGATGGATAGTTTAACATAACAACATTTTTATTAAATTTATTAAATAATTACTTCAGCTCAATGCATGATCAAAGGCAGCGCAAGATGCTTAGACAGCTGATGAAAAATACATAGCAAGCAAATTAACAAATTTCTAAACACAATGAATTTCATGTCTTGACACAAAGCTGCTACATTCAGATAACATGGATTTCAGTTTCATGATTTATTTGGACAGCTGCAATCAAACCATTCTGGTTCGAGTCAGTAAAAAGTGCCCTGTTCGAGTGTCATCGACTGCCAAGAAAATATCAATCCAGTTTTATATTGTCAGTGCATATTTCCATAAAGATGAATCGTAGAATTGTCCTCTATTGCATTAGATAACAGCAGGTTTCAATTTCCTTGCAGCTGCCTACACTACTCTGACTTCCATAAAAATAGCATTCCAAAACGATATATACATTAGAAAAGTGCAATGTCTGAGTATCATCGTCTGCCAAGAAAATATTAATTCAGTTTTTAAATGTCAGCGTATATTCCCAAACGATGAATAGAAGAAGTGTGCATTAGATAACAGCAGTTTCAATTTATTTGCAGCCACCTAAGATTACTGTGGGTTCCATAAAAAGAGCATTCCACAACGATGCACTAAATAACGTTTGATCCATCAAAATGCATCTACCACTTATAAAATATAGTATTCGTGCCAGAGACAAGGGGGCTTGAGTTGATTAATCTAAGCTGAACACAAGAGAAAATGTTCCTAACTATCCCCTCATATGTTATTTTACATATTTATCATGTATCATGTAGGCAATAAAAATGCATTCATTTGAATGAGCGGGTTTCTCACTAACTTTTGTTTTATTAATTGGGGAAATAAGAAATTATTTAAGCATATAATGAACACAAAATCCAAACCTTTCCAAGCAGGGAATCATAGCTTGGAGGAACAACGTAATCTGGATAAACATGGCTATCCATTCGCACAAATGGACCTCCGGGTGGCAGGTAAGCAGTTATTCTCCCTATTCAAGTACATGAGGGGGATTAGCATGTGAAAGAAGACACCGTATTAGTTGATTGTGCCAGATGAATCATTAGTTTTTGTTTGACTATAGTAAATTAACAATTCCCCATCCCATAGTTTTTGCTAAGCTTGTCATTTTGAGGAACCAGAAAAAGAAATTCAATTGAAAATATTTGATTCCGTGACTCAGCAGGAAAATACCCACACAAAAAAACAAAAAATGAAAAAAACTTTACAGGTAGCAGTACCCCAATCACGCAATTCCAACATACCTGGTCCAGGTCTGAAGTTTTTGAAAGCATCTTCTGCATTAATACGGCATTCTATTGAATGTCCACTAAGAACAATATCTTCCTATAGATAAAAAATAGTTCATATAAATCAAAGGTTGCAGCTTATACCCCACGTTTTGAAATACCCTTCGGGCAAACTACCTGTGTGTAACGAAGTTTCTCTCCCCTAGCCACACGAATCTGTTCTTCGATTAGGTCGACCGAGGATATCATTTCTGTAACAGGATGCTCCACCTGAAATTACAGTCGATTAAATAAGTTACTTGTCCATATCAAGGATGGAAATTTGGATGAGTAGTTCAAGTATATTATCTAAGCCTCCATCCTTTCACCTGGATCCTAGTATTCATCTCCATGAAGTAAAAGGAACCTCTTTCATCCAAAAGGAACTCAACAGTTCCGACGCCTATGTAGCCTATGGATGCTGCGGCTGCTACTGCTGCATCACCCATGACTTTTCGCAACTCTGGTGTCAATGCAGGGGAAGGTGCTTCCTCTAGCAGCTTCTGATTTCTTCTCTGAAAATAAGCATTTCAATTAATTACTACCACAGAAAGCTACCACCCTGAACTAATTCAACAGTTCTCAACTCAGAAAAACCACATCCTAAACTTATTCAGTAATAATGTTTGTAACTATTTGGGGGGAAAACTGTGTTTATTATAAATTGAAACAATATTGATTACTAGGTGCTCAGATACGAACACTGACTAAAAAGTTTCAATCATGTCCATGTACAAGGAAGAAATCTAAAGGTCAGTTTACATTTTTTTGGACAGAAAGAGCTGCAACATTGAGACATATACCAAGAATTAGAGGCAAAATTTGATAGTACTAGGTGATGTTTTACCTGAATACTGCAATCACGCTCCCCAAAGTGAATAACATTACCAAATTTGTCAGCCAAAACCTGAGAAGTTGCACAAGGTGTCAGCATAAATGTAAATACAATGATAGCACCAATAATGCTAATAAACAACACAGAATCATGGTTAATCAAATTTAAACAAATACAACACAACAACCAACCTTTTATCCCAATAAATGAGGTCAGTTACATGGAGATGCCATTGTGCTTTATCCCATATAATATACTCATCCGTGTCTAAATGAATTTTATCCAAATTTAAACAAATATCAAAGTTAAATAATTGCTCGAAATTAAATTTCATAAAACTTGAGGGTTTGTATGGTTTTATTTCCTGAGGTTCGTTTCAGAAAATGAGTTTTTAAAAAATATAACAGGGAATGAATTAATGTTTAGTTTTGTTTATAGAAATTACTATAGTGGCCAAATCATGTAGGTTATTGTTAGGTATTATTTTTTAAATTATGTGGGCAGTTGAAAATTGTAAAGATATTATACTGTGTTATATTAGGGTATTTTTCATAAGAGACAAAATTTTGAATTAAAAGTGATGTTTAAGTTATGAGATGTGAAAATGAGTTTTTAAAACATGAAATGAAAATGAGATAGTAAATGTTGTTTTTTTTTTTAAAGACCGGAAAATGTTTTGTTTTAACAAAAACAAATATAGCCTTAGGTACTTTTGAGGATATTTCTAGATTGTAATTTGGCATTTCCACACGATTCAATTACATTCACCGCAATTTGATACAATCATCTGATGTAACTCAAACAAAATGTATTCTTCCTTCTACAAAAAAATGCCATATTTAAAGCACAAGTGCTTAAGGTTAAATAATATAATATGTACTTTTCGAAAAAAAAAAATTAATATGTAAGCTTTTGTTAGTAGTACCTGAAATTCAATATGCCTTGGATTCTGGATATACTTCTCCAGGTAAACACCGTCGTTACCAAATGCAGCTGCAGCCTCAGTCTTTGCTTGCTGCCACCCACAAAATTTAGTTAGAATGATCTTAGACTAAAGAACTAATGCAAAATTTAGTTAGATAGCTGCGGCATGCACGGATTTTGTTTTGAAACCATTGAACTGATTATTTGACATCAAGAGATAAATAAATGTTTGAAGAACACATTTGTCACAACTTCGCATGATTGGATATACATCTAGATTGAGAATAAAATCCATAACGACCTCAAAGGGAAGGTTGTTGCTCGGTATTCTCACAAAATAAATAGGTCTAACCAAAAGATAGTTTTTATACATATTTGAGTAGATACTAACCCTAATAAAATAGAAAGTACTTAATCTCCCAAGGACGTAACCGGCAACATATAACTACAAGGTAAATTTAGGGAAACATGGACTACCTGCAACAATTTCACAAATTCATCAGGCTTTTTCGCAAGGCGCATTCCACGTCCTCCGCCACCAGCTGTTGCCTTTAAAAGAATTAGTTATAATTCAGATGGAGAAGCTGGTGATAACTTCTTGGAATTTAGTCCATGCAAAATACGACTGTAGTGAAAACACTTCTATATCTATCTTGAGAATATTAAATGGAATGAGAACAACGTAGAATGGATATACAAGAAGAAATATATAGAAAATAACTCAGCAGATTCCATGTCTGTCTATGTGTGCACGTATGAGAATATGCATATTAATGCGAAACTTACCTTGATCATAACAGGATAACCAATCTCGTCTGCTAGTTTAATACCTTCTTCAGTGGTCTGCATTGAAAAGAAGTTCACATACAACGACGAGAAGTTGTTCACAGATTTTGATAGCGAATTCCCAAGATATGGTGGCCATACAGAAATAATTCTGACAAAGGGAAGTACCTTTAACAATCCATCACTTCCAGGCACAGTTGGAACTCCAGCATTCTTCATTGTATCCCTAGCAGTGGATTTGTCACCCATAACCCTAATGCTTTCAGGCTGCAAAAGCCTCGAATTTGAATAATATTTGCTGTATTCTAGCCATTACAAATAGAAGAGGCTAGCTGCTGAACTGGAATCTTTTGTCAAGTTACTTTTCCCCCCTATTCTAATTGAGAACTCACTGGTTTAAACTTTTAATCATACAGCCATTACATCGTTCATACCTAACACCTATGTTGCATGGATACGGGTACGAGTATCGTATCGAATATGATACGGATACGGCGACACGTCAAATTTTGAAAATATTAGACACGATACGGCGACACGTCAAATTTTGAAAATATTAGACACGATACGGCTAGGATACGACAATCATTAAAATATATATAAATATTATATATATTTATATAAATTTAGTATTGAAAAGTAAAAATTATAGAAATGGAATGAAAGAGACGGACAAATGTATTTATGGATTTAAAAGCCCATCCAAATTTATTTTAAATTATTTTTCTTTAGTCCCTAGAAATTTTAATTTTTTTTAATTAACCCCTAAAACTTTTAAATATTTGCAATTTTGCCCAAACGTATCCGAAAAACGTATCCATGACGTGTCCTCGCCGTGTCCAAAACGTATCCGGCTGGTCAACCCTAAACAAAGTCAACGATACGGATTTTGTGGTATCCGACACACATATCCGCGTGTCGTATCCGTATCCGTGTCGTATCCGTATCCGATACTTCAAAAAAAATTTTTTTAAGGTATCCGTGCTACATAGCCTAAAACTACCCATACTAAGCCTACAAAAGCTTGTGACAGTAAACGACTTTGCGTGAACATTTTTAATCTTGAGAACTTACATTTGGTCCAATAAAATTGATCCCATGTTCTCTGCACATCTCAACGAAAACAGCATTTTCAGAAAGGAAACCATATCCAGGATGCAGCATAGTACATCCACGGCTGATGGCAGCAGATAACACATTTGGAATCACCAAATACCTGTAAGAAAACCAAAACAAGAAAATATTGTTTACGACTAGATGTGAAACGAGTATGAAAGTTGTCTTCAAAGTTCATAGGAAAAGTCAGAAAAGACGAAAAAAATTATTCGTTGCCATAGTTCTTTTTCAATCTCTAAAAAGAAGCTTTTGGGTGTCTTAACGATCATCCTTATGTATTTTGTTCATATACATAACCTACAACCACAGTTAAACAAAAGAAAAAGAAACATTGAAATACTTGAAGACTGCTTAATAACATAGTATTCTTTTCCCTTTTTTTATTTTGAGAGATTGGTAAGCAATAGAAGGGAAAACATTTGATACCGATGGACTTTCCAAATATCTAGATAGAACCAGTTTATTTATAAATTACACCAAGGCAATCATATTTTTCGTATAATCATAAGTGTCTCCACATGTATATTTCTGTAGTAAAACATCAAGCCGTAAATGAATAATAACTGGGGTGGTGTCAATTTTTCAATGTCACAATCACATATATGTATTTTTTCTAAACTCAGCAAACCAAAAGTAAAAATTTGTCCAAATGATGAACAAAGGAATGTCTGGCTCTCTTTAACAGGGAAGGCAGCATGGGACTGAACTGTCAAAAATGCTAGAGGATCATCAAAAGCAGGCATAGCACGACCTTTTTTCTATTTGCTAATCCCTATTCCTGCTGAGATGACTATTACAACGTGAATAATAAGACTCGCAGATTCACAACAAAAGATACAAGGGGGAGAGTCGAGAGCATTATGTGACGAATGAACACCGTGAGAAAAATACTTTAACGCCCTCCCCTCCCTCCATTCTACTGCATATAGTTTCTATCATTTTTATGTAGAACTGTCTGTACCGTTAGAGGCAACACAGAGGTCAAAGAATCTTACTGAAAATCTATCTGTTTGGACATATTATAATTCTCTGATAACTTTATTATCAGATGCCCCTGGATTAAATAAAAATTTTCTTCTTACAACCCATCGACATTCCTAATCTCAGCTATCTCCCAGTGTGCCCAAATTGAGAAGGATTTTCAGAAGTTCTGTTGGTATATGGTTCATAGAGGAAGAGGTCAAAGGCTTCAAATTTTATTTCTTCCCAGTACAAACCATAGCTTTAAACAGAGATAGACCTGTTCTATTTTTCCTAATCATTCCAAAACAAGGTATTCATTAGTGTACCTTCAGTATTATGCCAACCACAAGGAGCTCAAGCTGTACATATTTCCATGACGTGGAAAAGAAAATATTGAGCAGCTTGTGCTTATTGATTCTTGAGCAAGGAAGATATCCATATAAATTAGTCTTTGTCTAAAGATGAAATATTAATGGAACATCGGGCAGTAATAAAAAGGTGTAGGACATATTGGATACAATTTAACTTTTGTAACCCTGGTTCCAGACATAACATGAGGGGAAGGTATGAATCTTTACAAAAGGAATAAAAAAATCATGATGGCTTACGATTGACTGCTGGGTGCTTCTCCTATACAAACAGATTCATCAGCTAGTTTTACATGAAGAGCATCCTTATCGATTGTTGAGTAAACAGCAACACAAGGGATCCCCATCTCATGGGCAGTCCGAATCACACGAACAGCAATCTCTCCTCTGTTTGCAACCAAAATTTTATCATCCCGACATGTAGCAGCAAGAGCCCCCCCACGTTGACCAGATTTACTAGCAACTCGAGAAGCTTGAGTCCTCTGTCTAGGAAAGGCGACCCTACTTCCTGCCACAAAGCTGCACTGTGAGCCTCTGATAACTGTTGTCCTCCCAAGGAACAAACCCTTCAAGAAGTAATCAAATAGAAATTAGAATCCCCGGAAAAATATAGGAATATAGGAACTAAAAATAAATAACATAGCTAGGCTGCATTGCAGAAATATTAAGATTACAAATATAAATAGCATGTCAATTTGCAGAGTATGAAAATATATAGCTGATAGCACGAATTCAACTAAAAAACATGAAGCTCCTATGACTTCACAATGTAATGGGAAAAACATTCCGATTCCAAAAATCAACATAACAAAAAGCAAATCAACAATATACTAACATGCCACATCTATAATCGTGAAGTCAGACTGGTTGCAAATAATAGGTATCTACTGGGTAACTGGAGTCATTCCGCAAAAAAGAACTTTGTACACTTGGACTAACAAAGTCCATTCATAAGTTTTAATTAGCAACAAAAATTATTCCTGAAAATATACCCTTGTAACATCATGATAGACAACGGGTTGGAATAACGTGTAGTAGAAATCCTGACTAATACCTCGTGATTCTGGTTATCTGCTCAATTTTAGGATATTTTCTAGTTTGTTATTATTAGAAATTTTTCTCCTTTGCTTTTCAGTTAGTGTCCTGATACTGTGGACGAATAATCAGGGCCCATCTATAAGTTTATTGATGATAATGATCTTGTTTTCATTCCAAAATTCAACACTTGAAGGTTTTCCAAGAAACAGACAAATCCAGCGCTTTTATAAGAAACCATCAGAAGAGAGCTTGAAGCACTTGAAAATGGCCCGATAATTCAGTAAATAAGATAGAAAAGCAGCTCACATTTCATGGTTTTACAATCGAGGCTGCGTTTATAATTTAAGAAAACACCATCAAAATTCATTCCAGAGCACATGCAAAAGCATACATAAATTTCCCCGATCATACATCACATAGACACATCACGATTGCCGGCACACACCAACGATTGTATGTAGAAATGATAAAAGAACAAGGTAAACACGATTTGACGGACAGAAAAAAAGTAGAAAATTACTCACAGGAGGTGAGCAAGGAGAGCAGACAGATTTAGTGCAAAATGACATGGCTGCAGTGTCCATTGCAGATCAAACAATCAATCTAATCAACCACCCTGGAAGAACAAATTAAAACCAGAAGATAACCCATCATAGAATCTTCACAAACGAGTCATAAAAACGGGACAATGCAGGATAAATCATCTCTTCGCTGGTTCACACATGATAGATCCGTTAACACAGCAATTCGTACCTACGAAATGCGAGCGAAAAAACCCAACCACAGTGATCAAGATTCAGCCTTTTTTGCTCTTCCCTGTACGCAGATGGAGAGCGGGTAAGAAGGGGGGGTGGCGAAGAATTTGAAGAAGTGGGTGTCGATAAAAACTAAGTAGAGCTGCAACTGGCTTGAAGTATTATCGAATTCTCCGCCAGAACTATTTGCATTGAGCCCTAAGAAATTTCAAAAGTAAATATCTCAATTTTTTTTACGTGATTTTATCCGTCCAACTTCGCATTATCATGTAGATCACACGTGAAGAAGAAATTTTGATACACTCGCATTTTGAAGGATGTCATTCCCTTAAAAATAAGTAGTTACATTCGTTAATTGAGCTTGTACATGTTGCATTGTCTCCGTGTAATATATATCTTTATTCGCATTATGTTATTATTGAGCTAAAAGTTATATACGAGTGTATATTTAACTTAATTCCAATACTTTTCGTATTGATATCACTTTGAAAGAAATATTTTATTTCTTATTTATTTTGTTAAATTGATATCATTAATTTAAAATTGTCTTTCTAGATTATAAAATATTGCTTGATTTATTTCTAAATGATAAGATTTTGCTTGATTTATCTCTAGATATTATAGTATTTGTTTTTAATATGATTTTTATCTCTAAAAAATTTTATCTTGTTTAAAAGAGTTTTATATCTAATGAAAATCTTGTTTCCATGTTTTCTAAGATTCTCTTATGGAATTGATTTTAGGTCAATCATTGGGTATAAATATGGAGTGCCTTATAGTTGTGGAAGGGCTTTCCGGTGTGAGTCTTTTTGTGAGACGGCTTGAGGAAGGTCGACAGAGGAGTTCTTTCATAAAAGAAAAATACGAGAGCCGAGCCTATTTTGATGATAAGCTTTTGTGTGATCGGTTCATCACTTTGTGCAGCTGCTGAAGTTTTCGTGTGATCTGTTGATCACTTTGCACAGCTGCTGGAACTTTTTCTGAACTTGTAGAAGTTCAGTGTTGGAGATTTTCGTGTGAAGAATTTGGGTGATTGATTCACAGATTTACCGTGTTGCTGATTGGTGTTGGCGACACTCAAGAACAACATTGCGTGAAGTGTTGGGTAAGAGAGGTTTCGTCTGGTTTTAAGCAATACGATTTTTTGTTTCATGCATCTAGTATTTACTTTGAATTTTTGATGCATTTTAATTCTTTGGAGGTTGAAGGAATTTGGTTTTGTTATTTTCACTAGTATTGTTTTGTGTAAACGATTTACATATTTTTCTAGTGAATTTTTATCATGAGCCGTTGTAAAAATATTTATACTTGTATATAATTTAAATCTGGTCTCTATTTATTCATGTTATACTTGTGTGTCAATAATTATTTTCTGCTGCATGTTGTGCGCTCGTATTGACAACACCAGAGCACAACAGTAACTTCTGATACACAGAATATGTTTATTTCCTGTACTTTTATGATCAACAACGTCCTTTCAAGTGGTATCAGAGCCACCTCTTGATATAATAAATGACTGATTCTAGTTTTGATGGATCGGTTCTGACACCTGCGAGGGCACTTCAAATACAATATTCTCAATGAGCTGCAATAGATCTGTTTTAAGAATGTAAATACCGATGAATTAGATCGAGTTTGGTTTTAAATTAAGTGAAAAATACTCGAAATAATCATTCGTTCAGAAAGCTGACTAATTTGAACACCTTTTAGCTTGTGTAAACTGATTAACTGAAATGAGGGAGATCAGTTCTTGATTGTATCGGTTCAGTTATGGTGAGAACTGAACTGATATCATCTCGAACTGATCAAATCAATTTGAAAACAATATTTAAACATTTAAGTACACAAGATATGTTTATGGATATTCGGAGACTTCAACTGCTCCTACGTCACCCCTTCTACCACCTCGGGTAGAATTCACTAGAAGAATTTGATTTATACAACACCTTGTACAAACCCACTCAACTTAGGACTTATGTTACTGCCTAACTAAACTCCTAGTCTAGATTGAAGGCAGCACCTTCCAGCCAACACTTTTTTAACGTATATGTATCAAAGACTACATACACAAGTTTAACGTCTTTGTGCAAGACTCACTCAACTTATCAATACGATCAATTTTTCTGTATATGTGAGTGATGTGTGTGAGAACTGATCTTATGAATACAACACGAAAGTGTTCTCACACACTGTGAATTTTGCTTTTACATTAAGCTGATGGCATGCCCTATTTTTCTCTTGTTTTCTGATCTTCACAGACTTATTTGTTGATGGTCTTGATCTTGTATTTATAGAGGCTTCGTGACCATTTTTCAAGACTCATCAAATATGTCTGTTGCAATTTGAATATGTTCCTTGATATTTGTGTCTTGTCTTTTCTGACAGCCATTCTGGAACGTCTTGACTTTAAGCTCTGCTGCAACGTTCATTATTGTCCTTTGACTGGATAATTGATTTTCTTAATGCGCATGGCTGGATTCCACTTAGATAAGCTTGTTGTGTACTGCAAACTGGTCAGCTCCTAATTGATGTCCGTCCTGAACTAGTCAGTTAAACTGGTATATAACTTGTTTGGTGAAATCAGTTGGCTCGTCAACTTAACTGATTTCACTGCTTCAGTTGAACTGGTCAGTTGAGCTTTACATCAGTTGAGACCTTCATCAGCTGGCTGGGCTTCTGAAGGTTTTCTGCTGAACTACCTATCAGCTGGACAATCATTTGAACTGGTCTTTGATGTATCAGTTGAACTGGTTCAGTTTGGGCAATCAGTTTGCGTCTCGATAGCTTCAGTTTAGGCTCTATAGCTTTCTGCGCACTTAGGTAAAATAATTAGAAATAAAATAACAAGTTTTGTTAACATCAAAATCAAGATTACAAATATTTCACGAACATGAAATATTCCAATAGGTTTATTGTTGTATTACAGGAAATTTAACAGAATCTCAATGGGTGTACTGTCTACAAACACTCCTTTTAGAACATCAGTCTTGAATGGATCAAACTATGTCCTCTGGAAAGTCAAGATGAGAATATACATTAAATATATCGAAGAAATTGAATGGCAATGGGTATTAGATGGTTGGTCTCCACCGAGAACAGTTGATGATGATGAGGATAATAGAATTAAACCTGAGAGTGCATGGTCTAATAATGAAGTCCGAACCTCAAATTTTAACTCGAAGGCGCTCAATGCTATTTTCACATCTGTTGATGTCAACATGTTCAGCCTTATCACCAACTGAATCTCTACCAAAGAAGCATGAGATATTCTTCAGAAGCACTGCGAAGGGTCTGAGATTGTATGCAGAACCAAACTCGGGATGTTAACCTCCAAATTTGAAAGCTTGAAAATGGAAGAGAACAAGACTATTGTTGAATATGATCGAAGATTGCGTGACATTACCAATGAATTTTTTAGTCTTGGTGATTCTATGTTGAATGAAAAGCTGGTTAGCAAGGTCCTGAGATCCTTCCCAGAATGCTTCAACATTAAAATATGTGCTATTGGCAAGTCTAAGGACAATTCTACACTTAACCTGGAAGATTTTATTAGCTCACTCAGGACATTCGAGATAAATATAGACTTACAAAAAAGAGACAAAGAGAAGGATGTTGCACTCCAAATTTCTGACGATTTCTTTGATGATCTGATTCAGGAAGTCAATGTGAAACGTCTGCTATTCGTTTTCTTAAAAAGTACTAGAATTTATTTTTCCTCCTTAATCTCCATTATTCAAAATATACATATATATACTTTAAAGATACCTTGTACCATTTTAATAATAAACAATCAACTAACATTTAAAATCGAAGGAAAATATTTTAAATCGTAAAATCGTCAAACGTTTTACTAAACCTAAAAATAACATTTGAAAAGTATAGCACATAATATAACATCTCAAAAACCACTCATAAATAAATCATCGTAAAAATATCTTTAACATCACTTAAATCATAAGTCATAACTAGTGCGGAAAACTAGCGTCGGTCCTCGGGTTATGTGCACCTTGTGTCCATTCAGATCAACCATCAAGACCTCCATTAACATTATTTTCACAATCACCTGCATCAATCACACCTGGTGAGTCTAAAGACTCAATACACCATAATATTGATAACAAGTAATACATATACAGAACACATGCACCGTAAAAATACTTGTACTTAAAATATCGATTTCATGAAGATGCATAAACTTTAAGCATAACCATTTTCATAAACATTTTCATGATGCATAAGTTTTAAACAAAAATATTTTCATAATTATGCATCAACTTTAAACGTAAACATTTCCATAAACATTTCATAAACATTTTCATGAACATTTTCGTAAATATTTTTATATCCTCATAAACATATCCATATGAACATGCATAACTTGAACCCCAACCTTTTCCTTTTCATCATTTCATAACATATATCCTTTCATCATGATCAAAAACATTTTTCTTTTTTATTGATTCAGATCGTTAATTGTGACTTTCCTCATCCTCAAAAAGTCGATGGATCCATCTACATGTAACCACAGTACTGGGCGGCGGGGACACCAGCAACACTCTCACCGGTCAACTGGGCCTTGGCCTATCATCATCAAATGGAAATACGATCGTCGGGCTCCCTCTGGGGCCTTTTCCCTCACGATATCTCCATTCTTATCCTCATATCCTCAATAGTCACAATTACTTCACCTCCTCCAATATTTCATATTTTCATCACTTTATAAAAATCATGCATTTAGTATCCTTTTCCTTTTAAAAACAAGCATGCAACATATCTTTTAACGTTATCGTTTTATCATAAAAATTCATAATCGTTTAAAATAAACATTTTAACATATTAAAAATCCATAAAAATTTAAAATAGAATTTTAACATCAAAACATTTAAAATAACATTTTGACATATTAAATCATAAACATTTAAAATAAACATTTTGACATAAAAATCCATAAACATATAAAATTCCATAGACATTTAAAATAATCCTTTTAATATATAAAATTTCATAAACATCCATAACCATTGAAAATAATCATATTAGCACATAAAACAACATTCAGGGCACTGCCATGACGTTTACTAATTTCTAGGTGTAAAATGACTGTTTTACCCGTAGACGTAAAATTTCACGTTTTTGACTTTTTCTTAATTTCATTGACTCTAACATGTCCCAAATAATTATTTAAGTTTACAAAAATTTTCTCATATTTTTATTTAGCTTAATCGAGGCCTTTTAAATTAATCTTTAAATGTAACGTATTGATGCATTTTAATCCCGAATGAAATCAAATCTTAATATAAAATTCCCAAATTAAAAACTTAGACTTTTAATAATTATTTGAGCTTAAATAAAATTTTCCATAATTTTATTAATCTTAAATCTAGGCTTTTCAATTAATTCTTTAATCAACGTTTCGTGCGGCGATAAAATCCCGGATAAATCCAAAACTCGTTATTTTGATCCCATTTAAACATAGCATTGTTATTATTTATTCTACCCTTCCAAGTCATGAGCCACACCCTTGGACCCATGGATTCAATTTTAGTTCTTTAATTTTTGTTTTTGACACCTTATCGAACACGCCGAACCATCTCCTAATTTACTCGAGCCATGCCCGAGCCAACTCAAGCCAAACTCAAGCCAACCCATCTACGAACCCTACTGATCAGCCCCAAGCCCAAGAAACAGCCCCTGGCCCAAGTTAAATCCCCTGCACCCTGGACCCTGTTGCATGTGTGTGTGCATGTGGGATGTTTTGGTGCACTAGGACTACTTCTCCCTCTAGGACATTACCAGCTGTTAACCACTCGACCCCTCATGAACCTAACCCTCCCTGGACCACGACTAGACCCGCCCAGGCCTAGGGGTGGGTACGGTACGGTATACCGTACCATTTTCGGTATGAAAAAAGTTCATATCGGTACGGTAACGACACCGAAAATTTTGTCGGTATACCGAAAAAATTGTCGGTATACCGAAATGTTTTCGGTATACCGACATTTTTTTGGTATACCGACAATTTTTTCGGTATATCGAACTTAAATTTAAAAAAAAATAATAAAAAATTATTTTCGGTATTTCGGTATATACCGAAATACCGAAAGAAAAAATATTCTGTACCGATACCGATACCGATACCGTACCGAAATTTTCGGTATCCCAATTTTTTCGGTAAGTTCGGTATTTTTTCGGTACGGTTTTTCGGTATTTTGATATTTCGGTATTTTTTCCCACCCCTACCCAGGCCGGCCCAAGCACTTGAACTCGCGCCCGAAGCACTGCCCATGACAGCAACCTCACGCGTAGCACATGCTGCCATGCTCCCCTCACGTTCCCTCTCGACCAGCAACCAACCAGGCCGCACCAGCCCCTGCCCGGACCATTGTGCAGCCTCTTAGGACCCTAAGGACCTAGCCTAGCCCAGCCCAAAGCCCCCTGGCCGAGCCTCTCTCCCTGCACAAGCTACTAAACCTGCGTGTCTCTCCTTGAAGCTCTCGGGTGGAGCTAGGACTCCTCCCCAGCCCCTGGTCTCGAGTCCTAGCATCGCTAAGACTCTTCCCCTGACCCAAACTTGACCCTAGCTAGCCTTGGCCCCAGCCGAACCCAAGCCCAGCCACCAAAGCCAATACAATCCGAGCCCCAAGCCATAATCTCATGTTTCTAGGTGTCCAGCTTGTTCTATTCTTATGTGCAGTCCGTGCGTGAGTTTCCTAGGACATTAGAACGTGTGTAAACATTCCCTTAACCCTTCCTAATCATGGCAGCCCCTTATAGTGCATAAAACTCATGGTTTGGATCAAAATCAAACCTTTAAATTCATGTTCATGTACAAAAACGAAAACCATAAAAGCGCCTCTTGTTTTCCAAGCAAAACGAATTGTAAATAATTACTATGGTGTGAATGATGAGTGAAAAGAAGAATATGATGTGCCTTTGCGTATTTAACACACGAATTCTTGTTGACGATTGCGAAGAACCGTGACGACGGGACCTTGGCTTGAACCCCTTGAAACCCTCCGAATTTTTTTCTTCAATTTATTTTGTGTGTGTGTGTCGTGTACTTTAAGGAGATTTTGGAGTAAAATCTGAAAGTCGCGTGAAACATATGGGGTTTGGGGTGGGGTTTACCATATTTTATAGTTAATAAATCATTAATTAAGCTTAGGCCCATTAAGCATACAATTTAGGCCCATTGGTGCTTCCTTATATATTAAAAATAGTTTTGTTTAAATAAGTTTGTGAATTTATTAGCCGGGTTGCCAAAACATTTTCATTTTTGTTGAAAAACTAATACAGATAAAATTTACGTTCCGGCGTATAAAATCACCTAAAAAACCCCTTATTTTTTTCAAAAATAAGAATAAGCTTCACCCTTAATTTAAACAATTAAAAACAATTACCCAATAAAAACATTTTCTATTTTTCGGCCATCGGTCTCCGTTCTTCGATCGCAACTCGAATAATCTTTAAAAATACATTTTAATGTAACCATGTAGAAAAGATATATTTTAAACATGTCAATATGCACAACATAATTATTTAATGCAATTAAAACAATTAATTGAAATGCACAAGGAATTTAATAATTGCATGCATGTGGTTCGCGTGGACCTTCAAATTTTCGGGGCGTTACACAATGAGTCTGACCTATGTGAAGATTCAAAATCGGTGATAATGAAGAAGTTCGGTGATTATCTGAAAAAGATAAGAGAAAAAAATAAAATTGTTCAAATATTGAAACCTCCGTTTGTTGTTTCTGAAAAGAATAAGAAACCTGCACTTTCTCAAGGACAATTTAGGCCGAGGAATGAATTGATGGCTCGACCTGATCTTAAGAGATTAGATTCGGTCCAATGCAGAGAATGCTATGGATTCGATCATTATGCAAATGAATGTGCCAACAGACTTAGTATGAACAAAGGCATGGCAGTTTCCTTAAGTGATGACGATTGAGAAGAAGAACTGGAATCTTGTAAAGCAGAAGAGCAGTCTTCCATGTCTGCTGTTTTGAAGGAAAAATGCTGACTGCAAGTCAACCCGCACAGTGTTGCAACACCATGTTGTAACACCACTTCAAAATCCTTGTGTCTCAATGCTAAATCTCACAATGACTCAAGTAATCATGAAATCCAGGATACTGATTCTAATGAACTCAGTTTTGAACGTGTGCAGGCTATGCATGAAGAGCTATACGAAGATTGGATCAAAAGATATAAAATAAATTCGATCCTCTCTAGGGAGAATACTGATATGAAAGAATGTCTCAACATGAAGTTGTGCTTAGCGAGAAGGGTCTTGAGCTTTGTAGAGTCAAGGATGATCTTGAGAAGGCTTCAAAAACTCTTGGAAAATTCAACTCAAGTTCAACAAAACTTGACTCGATGCTAATGATGGGAAATTACAATAGAGCTGGTCTTGGATACGTGAAAAGCATATATGAACATGGAGAAACTTCCAACTCTGGATCAAAATCAACTACTTTCATAAGGGAAAGGAAAGTCGATCTGATCCCTTGGAAGATTGATCCTGTGGTGAAGACTCTCCCAACCAAGATGCAAAAGTCGAAACAAAGGAAGCGCCGCTTTATTTGCCACTACTGTCATAAGCCAGGTCACATCAAACCCTTTTGTTTTAAGATGAGAAATGACTATATGAAATGGCATGCAAATCGGGTGTTTCCCAACACTAGGCACAACACAACAGTCAATAAACCTCCCATGAAGAAAGTTTGGGTACCAAAAGCTGTTATTCATTGCAATGTCATTTATATGTCTTTTAAAACTAACATTGCAGGTATATGGTATTTCGACAGTGGGTGCTCACGCCACATGACTGGATCCAAGAAACACCTTACTGACTATGTTGAAGTGAGAAGTGGACGTGTGACTTATGGAGATGGTGTAAAAGGGAAAATTGTCGGCTAAGGAATCTTAAATATGGATGGACTTCCTAAAATTCACAATGTGTTTCATGTTGAGGGACTTAACTCAAATTTAATAAGCATTAGTCAATTGTGTGATGATGGCTTGCATGTTAAGTTTAACAAAAATAATTGTGAAGTCTTTGATAATGATAACGTATGTGTTATGACATGATCTAGATCTGACGACAGCTACTACCAACTGGGTGAAGACCATGCTTGTCGAAATAGCAAAGTAAACGAGTTTGTTGCGTGTTTTCTTGATTGCTCGCAAGCGCACGACGTCAAGTTATATTAAAATGTATTTTTGAATACAAGTGTCGATCCCACGAGGAGTGTGTATATAAACGTATATCAATGCTTGTAATTAGAATAGTCCCGACTTTATCTAGAAAACTCGAAGGAAGTTTGATTTGTCTAAAAACAATTTGATTTCAAATAAATAATTAAACTAAACACCGAATTGAGAAATAACAGTGAGAGAAAATATCTAGAGAAATGATTTTACTAAGTTTCCACGACAATTATTCCCAGTTAAATTTATATTCATGAATTCCAATAATTTATTGGCCAAGAATACTTAATTATTTTATTCCCCCTTTCCCAAGTGACGAATAAACTGTATCATTCAACCTCGATTCAAACATTCCTAATAAGAATCTACATTATGCAAACAATGTTCTTGCCTAAGCCTCACTAAAGTTATACGCCTTCCGAACGATATAAACATTCAATGATGCGTCTCTAATAATCTATAATCCTAGTCCCTCTCCCGAGTTGTAGAATTAATCAGATAACACACAATTTATGGCCAGTAAATTGAAGTCAAACAATACAAAGAAACACAATTAAACGAGAAGGAATTCAATAATATAAATAAACGAATCAAATTATCGTATCAACAAACTACGTCATTCTCTAGACTAGAAAATTAGTTCATGACGAAATCTAAATAAAAACAATGCATGTTCAAAGATTTAGACATCGAAATAAACGAAAAATATAAAAACGAAAGAATAGTTGACAAATCCGAAGTGTCGTCTCCGTCCCCAGATCCGTCGTTCTTCGTATTTGTGATCGTTCTTCGTACTCTGGATATTCGTCTCAAGTTCGTGCCTCTTCTCCTATCTGTTTTTCTCTCCAAAATGGCTCTCCCCAATCTGAACCCTTGTTTTCTTTTTTATTCCCCCGCGTCGGGCCGTGAGTCGAAGCCCATTTAATCTTGTTTCGCCGCCATTGGCGCCGCGACGCTGAGTAAGTGGCGCCTAGGCGCCCGTGCTTCGCTCCCGTAGGCGCCTAGGCGCTTGTTCTTCGGCAATGAGGCGTCGCGGCGCTTCTTGGGCAGCGCCTAGGCGCTTATCCTTCGCACAAATGAGCGTTGCAATGCTTGTTGTGGCGCTGCGGCTCTCGTATATCGCAGTTTCACGCTCAAAAATACCTCTGATTGCTCTAAACCGTCAACTAGTTGTTTATCCCCTGCACGACACAAAAACAGGCTTAATTCTGTTCGAAACCAACATAGATCAAATGAATTAACATATAAATTAAGTGCAATTCTTGCACTTATCAAACCCCCCAAACTTGAACTTTTGCTAGTCCCGAGCAAAATAAAGGAAAATATAGAAATGCAGACTCTAGCAAGAAATTAACGCTGACAAGTATAGTCATGGATATGCAAAAAATGACAGTGGCCTCAGATTTATTTATTTTCATGTGATTCGTAATTACTCGAGAGTCACATGCGTGTGTGATTTGTCAATGTTCATTTACCCAATCAAATGCTCAAATAAATTTACAACACCCACTAGCTTTATAAACTCAAGGGATCTTCAGTTCAGTTTAAATCACACTTCATAAATATACAAATTCACTTATACAGATCCCAAAGGACTTCATTGGTAATTGTTTGGTTCAATAGGTATTCAACATAAGTATATCAAACGATGATGCTACACAATGAAATGCTTACATGCAAATGATTAAAGTTCATTCTTGCTAACCATGTTTCACTGGTAATCCATAGGCTTCACTTGAACAGCTTTTCTCCACTAGTATATTAGATAAATGTGACAATGTTAATAGGTCTTGTATGCTTGTAACATTAGGTTATGGCTCATGGCTACAATAAAATGTATGAAAATCAAAATTTGAGAGAAATAATCGAATTTTCATCATTTTCACTCTTATTTCATTCACCATCACTTCATTGTTTTCTTCCTAATCATATCCTCCATTTCCCATATTTTTCTTTTTCTCCACTTTTTGATTCATTCATTTGATTATTTTTCTTCTTCTTGTCACTTTTTCAACTCCTTTTTTCGCATTTACTTTTTTTTTTCTTTTCAAGGAGTACTTGAATCGTTACAACACCAATGAACTTATTTCTCTCAAAATTAGGTAGGACAATAAGTGTATAGCTTCATTAGGTAGTTGTTGTGGGATGTATAATAGATACAAGTGGGGGCTAATTGTATGTCATTGACACACACCACTTGATTTTTTAAATAGGCTCAAAATGGGACACTAGGGATGTTTCATGTTTATTCGATAGGCTCAAAGGCTTAAACGGTTCCAAAGATTGCCTAAATCATTCATATGTCACATATTATCCGTATTTCGCCTCGAAAAAGTGTTCAAGAAAGATCTAGATTACCGTCAATCCAGTGGTCAACTCAAACAAACCAATCACATGCAATTTTCAATCAAATGATATATGAGAGGTGCACAAAGAAAAGTCAAGCATCTCAATCTACTCGAGGCTCAATGGGCTAACGAACGATAATAGCAATGAAAACAGGCCCAAAGACATTGATAAAGATTGCCTAGGTCATTTCTGTGTTTGAAAAAATGTCAGTTAATGTCGTGTGAAAAATACTAAAATTCAAATCTCTATTGTCTATTTAGCATTACAAGCATGTAAATTTGTCTCTAAGCATTGATATTATCAACAAACATGACCGTGCAACGATATTTGTGACTCCCAAGTTATCATGAATACATATATGCATTAAAACCACGATTTCATTTTCATCATTGGCCACACAATGACGTATCCATGACTCTTCCTAACAATTCTAGCATGCAATAAATAAATAAACGATTTTTTTAAAGCGAGAAAGAATTAAACTCTACTGTGCAGAGAATAACTAATCATGCAATATATAGAATAAAAATGCAGTAACAATTGAAACTCAAAAGTAAAACAGAGTGAACGATAAAACAGAGTGAACGACCCCCCCCCCCCCTCCCCTCCCAAACTTAAGTATGTGCATTGTCCCCAATGTACAGTAATAAATCAAGAAAAAAATGGGAACACGTACCTCATACAACGCGCTTCAGGAATCGTTGTCCTCGCCTGACAGCTCAAGATCCTCCTCATCATCATACTCCTCATCATCCTCAATAAGTCTATGGGAAAATGCCGGCGGCTGTGGAAATACGGCAGCAGAGAATTGCTGTGGGAGCACCTGATTAAAATTGTGCACGTAGTCCATGTGCTCTCGTGTCATCCACCACTGTCACCTCGTAATACGCTAGATATCATCGAGACGCTCGTGTGCGGTCTGTCCCCTCCCTGCACATGCCTGTGGGACGGGAGGTGGCTGCGCTCCACTCCCTGAAGCCTCTCCCGGGGCACTAGTAATCTGTCTTTGTCTTAATCCCTCGGGAGTCTAGCAACCAGTAAGATGTCGCTTTTTGTATGCAATACTGGCTCGATATCATCCCATACAACCCCTGCTAACTGACATATATCCGTAATGGTAGAACAGTGGAGCATGCTAACAGCGGAAGTGCCCCGAGAAGCCTGCAACATCGAAGTCATAATCACTCGGCCTGCATCTGCTGTCCTGCTGGTGATGATACAATAAACCAAGGCTGCCTTCGCTTTTGTCACATCAGATACATGCCCAGATGGCATCAATCGCGAGGCTACAAAGTGATATCAGTTATATGCCTCCCTCTTCATGGACGTCGCAGGGAATGTGACCGGGGCTCGTTGATTATTTAGTTTCCAAACCGTGCCCGACTCACATATTGTGGTAATGATCGTCTCATAGGGGTAGGCCTCTCGCATGAATGTCGTGTACTCATCATCATTGTAATCCTGCATTGAGTACAACGAATTGATTGTTTTGCTATTGAAGGCAACCATCCGCCCCCGAATCTTCACTTTATAATCCTCATGTTTAACCTTTAAATTGAAAGAATAATTCCTGCACAATGGAGATCACAGTGTCTGCCGGCGGTTTCACAAACTCATCCCAATGTATATGCCTAGCAACAATCAATGTCGTGCAATCCGGGATGTTCTGATCCATCCCTCTTTCCCGCTGCATGCTTTTATCTTGTAATTTAGAGTAGTTTTCAGTAGCAACGACATTCCAGAATCGTTGTCTATCAAAACTAGCTGTAGACGACTCGCCATCCCCAGACTGAACCTGCTTGCTCTTCTTCTTCGGAGGCATGTGGCAATTCAATACAACCCGTGGCTCAACAACAATTTCCAACAACAACGTCTCTCCCAACAATATTTCAACAATGCAACACTCACGATATCAACACAATCAATCAATTAACGATCCCTTCTAACATTCAATTCTCCGAATCCAACAATTTTCAACAACAAACTCACTGAGACAATTAATCGAACACTTTGTGTAAGTAATTCAAAACTCAATTCCTTCGAATTTCAAACAATAAAATCAAGAATCACTACACCAAAGATTGTTACCTTATGATCGGTTAACCAAGATATGCTTCAATTCGTCCGGGTGTCAGCTCGTTGAAGAATTCTCTTGGAGATTGTTGAGCCAAAGAGGTGCGAGGAGTGAGAAACTTTTGGTGGATTTGGGTTGAGATTGATTTGTGTGGTGTATTGTGGTGTTTAAAAGGAGAATTTGTGGAAGATTTATGGTGGGAGGCGATTTTCGTTGGTGGTGGAGGAGAGGAGCTGCGGCACTTGCTTCTTAGGTTTCTGAAATTGAAGTGTCGGTGCCCCTTTTTTTCATATAATACGAACGAGCGCCACGGCGCTGAATAAGTAGCATCGTGGCGCTTAACTCTCGGCCTTCTAGCGCCGTGGCGCTACCTTATGAGCGCCTAGGTGCTTTCTTCTCGGCAGGCTGGCACTACGGCGCAGATAGTATAGCGCTTAGGCGCCATTCTTGCACAAATTTCACCACATTGAGTCTTTGCCACGCCTCGTTTCAACTTGTACCTACATAATAACACATACATCAGTGTCTAATCTTCACATGCCAATTTAAATAAAATAAGACAACATACAAGCAATTATACTATTGAAAATAAAATAACTAAAGCATGAAAAGAAACTGGTTGGGTTGCCTCCCAACAAGCGTTTGGTTTAACGTCTTCAGCCCGATTGTCGCCAGTTTGCTCAGTTCGGTTTGTTCAACCCAATGATGTCGATATTACTTACTTCGGTCCCATAGTGAGGCTTAATCCACTGTCCACAACAAATGGCCCTGCCAACGCTACTTCAACTTACCAGGAAACAACTTCAGACAAGAATTGAATAATAGTACTTTTTGTCCCAGTTTGAGCTCCCTTCGTACAATGATTTTGTCATACCACTTCTTAGTCTGCTCTTTGTAGATCCTGGCAGTCTCATATGCGTCATTTTGGAATTCCTCCATTTCATTTAGCTGCAATTTTCTGACATCGCAAGATGCTTTCAAGTCAAATTTCAACTTCTTAACTGTCCAGAATGCTCGGTGCTCCAATTCCAGCGGCAAGTGGCATGCTTTCCCAAATACGAGCCTATAGGGAGACATACCAATAGGTGTTTTGAATGCGGTTCGGTATGCCCATAGTGCATCATCCAACTTGAGTGCCCAATCCTTCCGGTTAATGTTGACTGTCTTCTCTAATATTTGTTTAATTTCCCGGTTGGATATTTCAGCTTGTCCATTCAATTGAGGGTGATACGCTAGTGCCACTTTATGCTTCACACTGTATTTAGCCAAAATTGAGTTGAAAATTTTATTGCAAAAATTTGTATCTTAGTCATTTATGATGGCCCTTGGTGTCCCAAACCTGGTGAAGATGTTCTTATGCACGAATTTAGCTACAACACGAGCATCATTAGTATTGGTGGCAATTGCTTCCACCCATTTCGAAACATAGTCCACAGCTAACAAAATATAAGAATTACCAAACGAATGGGGAAAGGGTCCCATGAAATCTATGCCCCAAACGTCAATAAGTTCCACTTCCAAAATATTTGTCAGTGGTAATTCGTGACGCCTAGAGATGTTTCCTAACCTTTGGCATCTATCACATGATTTTACTAAAGTATAACTATCTTTAAACAAACTAGGCCAATAAAAACCAGATTGCAATACCTTAGTTGATGTTCATGATGCGCCAAAATGTCCACCATATGGTAAAGAATGACATTACTCCAGAATTTCCTGTGCTTCGACACCGTCCACACATCTTCTAATAACTTGGTCAGCACATCTCTTATAAACGAAAGGATCATCCCAAAAGAAAATTTTGATATCATGGAAGAACTTCTTTTTCTGGTGATGGCTTACATCTGGAGGAAGGGTACCACAAGACAAAAAATTCGCAATATCAGCAAACCAAGGAAGTACAGAATTTACCTCGAAGAGCTGCTCATCCGGAAATATTTCTTTTATAGCCCCCTCTTCTTTCTTTTCCTCCAGCTCAAGTCTCGACAAGTGGTCGGCCACTTGATTCTCACTTCCTTTCTTATCTTTGACCTCGAAGTCAAATTCTTGTAGTAGCAAAAACCACCTTATCAAGCGTGGTTTTGCATCCTTCTTGGCGAATAGGTGGCGAATAGCTACATGGTCAGTAAACACAACTACCTTTGTGCCGATCAAATAGAGTCTGAATTTGTCGAAGGCAAACACTACTGCAAGCATCTCCTTCTCAGTCGTGGTGTAATTTTGTTGTGCGGCATCCATTGTGCGGCTTGCGTAGTAAATTACCCTAAACATCTTGTCTCTTCTTTGCCCTAAGACAGCGCCCACTGCATAATCACTTGCATCACACATCAGCTCAAAGGACTCCTTCCAGTCCGGTACTATCATAATCGGTGCAGTCACCAATGCATTCTTGATCTTCTTGAATGCCTGCAAACAAACATCATCAAATATAAAAGCAGAATCTTTTTCTAGCGAATTACAGAGGGGTTTAGTGATCTTAGAAAATTCTTTAATAAATCTACGATAAAACCCTGCATGTCCTAGAAAGCTCCTTATTCCTTTGATGTTCTTTGGTGGGGGAAGTTTTTCGATTGCAACCACTTTGGCTTTATCTACCTCTAATCCCCTAGAAGACACTTTATGTCCAAGAACAATACCATCTTGAACCATAAAGTGACATTTCTCCCAGTTAAGAACTAAGTTCTTTTCCTGGCATCTCTGCAAAATAAGGGATAAGTTATGTAAACAATGATCAAACGAAGAACCAAATACCAAAAAGTCATCCATGAAGACTTCCATTATTTCCTCCACCATATATGCAAATATGGCCATCATGCACATCTGAAAAGTGGCAGGTGCATTGCATAGCCCAAGAGGCATTCTCCTAAAAGCGAACGTGCCATAGGGACACGTGAAAGTAGCCTTCTCTTGATCTTCTGGCGCTATAGCAATTTGGTTATAACCTGAATAACCATCTAAAAAACAGTAATGACAATAACCAGCAAGTCTATCAAGCATTTGATCAATAAAAGGTAGTGAAAAATGATCTTTACGTGTGGCATTGTTTAACTTTCTATAATCAATACATACTCGCTAGCCAGTTACAATACGAGTAGATATTAGTTCATCATTTTCATTTCTAACCACAGTTATTCCACCCTTTTTGGGTACAACTTGCACAGGAGATACCCAACTACTGTCAGAAATAGCATAAATTACACCAGCATTTAACAATTTCAATACCTCATTTTTTACAACGTCCTTCATCGCTAGATTCAACCTCCTCTGATGATCCACATAAGGAGTATACGATTCCTCCATCAAAATTTTATGCATGCATATAGTGGGGCTAATTCCCCTAATATCAGAAATCGACCATCCTAAAGCAGTTTTAAATTTCCTCAACACTCTCAATAATTTATCTTTTTAATTACAAGTAAGAGAGAAAGAGATGATTACCGGATATGTCGACTTTTCACCTTAAAATGCATAGCAAAGGTGGCTTGGCAGTTCCTTCAAATCAGGGGAAGCAGGTATTACCTTTGTTTGCTCATGTACCTCCAATTCCTCAAGCGGTGTATCCGTTTTTCTCTCTTTCTTTGATCCATCAAGAGCCTCAAGTTTCTCTTTCACTTCCCAATCATCTTCATTAACAGTTCCTGCCGCACCTATCAAACAGCTCTCCAAAGGATCCCTAGTTCTTGCACAATCAAGAGACATACATGAGTCTATAACATCGATGCTTTTATAAGTACTTACCTCATTTGATCCCTTCATGGCTTGATAAATGTTAAAAATGACTGCTTCTCCACCCACTCTCAAGGTGAGTTCACCCTTATGCACATCTATCAATGCTCTTCCAGTCGCCAGGAAAGGTCTCTCAAAGATTAATGGGGTATCATGATCCTCCTCCATAATGACTGCTTCTCCACCCACTATCATGCTGACGGTGTTGACAACACCATGTACCGCAACATCATCGGTAGTCTTCTGTACCTAACTGCCACACGCCCCGATATTATGTTCAGTGTCTGTTTGTGTGCTAAGTACCAAAAAAATCCAAAAATATCACACCTAAAAGCTGTGAAAAACATTCTTAGATACATTGCAGGTACAATAAAATTAGGATTGTAGTACACACAAGAAACAAACACAAATTTGGTAGGTTTTTCTGATACTGACTGGGCCGGAGACCTAGATGAGAAGAAAAGCACATCAGGTGGGTGTTTTTACATAGGGAACAACCTTGTGTCTTGGTATAGTAAGAAGAAAAATTGTGTGTCCTTGTCCACAACTGAGTCCGAGTATATAGCAGCTACTAGTTGCTGCCCACAACTTGTTTGGATGAATCAAATGATTGAGAATTATGGTTTTCACAGTGACATCATGATAGTATATTGTGACAACTCCAGTGCTATAGACATTTCCAAGAAGTGCGTACAATAATTACACACCCATGTTGTCATTGGTGTTGCTAACACCGACGACAACACCATGTTTTCATGTCTACTTTTAGGATGCTAGGCATACTGTATAATCATAATCATCCCATTTAAGTGTAATGTGTATAGTGATGACAATCTCTCTATGTGCACCCTGACAGAGATCAATCTTCCAATCAAATTTTTAGATGTTTTATGCTCAATCTAAATCATCAAATAATTGAGAAATCTTGAGATCTTCTTGATCATGTCCAATATGAAAAAAGTGACTTGAAAAACTTGAACAGTTTGGTGAAAAACATAAAAGATGAAGGAAAAAATAATCAGATTAGAAGAAAATGGAAAAAACAAACTAGAGGAGTCATTTGAAGACCATTCTTCTAGTGTAGGAGTTACCACTTCTAAGTCAAAATAGTGATGTAAAAAACTACCTAGAGGAGTACATTGAAGACCGTTCTTCTAGTGTGGGAGCTACCATTTCTGAATCAAAATAAAAATTTTATGGAAGTATTGACTCATAAACAGTGGTGTTACCAGGAGATGTTGCCAACACCTAAGTTCAAACACATCAAAATTTATACACTGCCTAACATTTCGATAATTCATCATATTGGAGGCATATATAGGACATGTATATTGATTTTTGTTTCGTGAATTCATCAAGTGCAGTGATATATCAGTGTTGACCTATGACAGTTGATGAAAGCTTTAATTACCTAGATTTTGAATTTATGTAACTACTGGTGTCAGTGGGTTATAATCGACGTAGGTTTTCACCGGATATTCTTTTGAAATTTTCGTAACACGAGGTTGAATCAATTTTACTATTGAATGAGAGTGTGACGTGTAAACTGGAAATCAAGTCTGCAATTTATTACCATTACTATGCAGATTTTTCGGAGTTGAAGGATTGAATCAGTGCATTTTTTCGTTAGAGTAAAAGTATATATGTTTTGTTGCCGTTAAATCTTTGATAATTACTCTTGCTTGTTCTCATTTACTCTCGCAATCTTTCCTTGCTTTCGTGATTTCTTTGTGCGTTTGTGTGCGTAATTCTTGATTTTCTTTGTAATTCTCTCTTACATTTTACAGGTGACTGAAGATACTGCTAATGTTGAGCCCAATGTTGTCAATGGTACATCGTTGACAACATTGACTCTTCTGATTATGATGTGAGTCATTCTTTCTCCAAGTTCTACACTGAAGCTGCCTTAATCCTATGGCCTCTCCATGTGAATAGATAATTTATTGAAGAGAGGAACATTGTCATAGAGACGTATGGCCAACAAAATCTGATGGCATTCTTCAAAGATCGAGGACTGATTGCTACGATTTTCAAGTTTTCCCCAGCTATCATCAATGAATTCTACAATACCCTCACGAATGAAGAAGATGAAATCACAGCAAAAATCAATGCTATCACTGATGTACTCACTGGTGGGCTAATCACTGAATTCCCCAGTCGCCTGATACATCTGTCTGTAGCAAGTCTAATTTTTTCTATTCAGTCCTGCATAAGACAACAAAAAGCATCTGGACTCCCTCCACCAACACGACTGTGCTTACTAGACTACAAGCCATCACCTTGTTTCGCCATTGGTATTGTTGACCCTTTAATTTTGGACAGTTGGTGTTTAGAACTGTCCTTCAATTTGCTGAAGGTGGGTGAAGTCCACACGACTACCTTTTCCATCCTTGATCTTTGGGATACTGGAGTCACATGGTTCCTTCAATAAGATGATGAGACCCTTTCTGATGTGAGCGAAACTCTAAAGATTGCTCCTGCCTATTTCAAGGGTAATAGGAAACTAGACCTGCCTGGGTCAGCGACTATTGTTTTCACTGGTGTTGGCAACACGACGTCCACATTAACTTCCTCTCCTGAAGTCTATGTCATGCTCTCAGCCTCTCATCTACAGGCACAAATTGACTTTGGTTTGCAACAGATCCAAAAGGCCAAAGATCTCATTGCCTACTACGAAGAGCAAGTGGCTGAGTATAGGCTAATGCTGGAAGTTGGCCTACATTCTGGCCAAAAAAAAAAGAGTAGAAGAACTAAAAATGACAAAGAGAATGGGTGGTGATTGTTAAAAAATTATTATTACCCAAAAGTTTTGGTGATCGACAAAATCAAAATAACACTTCACTATTTCAGGAAACAGTTGCATATCATATGTGTAACAGGTATCAGTTCAACCGCCCAGCCTAGCAACCAGATTGCTTCACTATCGGCTATATCAAAAAGAGTTTAACCGCTTAAACAAAGGATTAACTAAAAAAGTCTTACCGCTTGAATAGACCGCTGACAATTCAACAGCTTAAAATAAAAAAAGATGAACTTCTCAACCGGCTGATTCGAAGACATCATTAAAGAGGGTTATTTATTACCTACTTAGTGAAAGACATTCTCTGACCAGTTCAAGACATTCAATAGTTTGCACCACTTCAAAGTTAACTTGTCCCTACATCAGTCCCGAGAAATATCTGCATTTATATCACTATCCCAGAAAAGAAATATCATTTATCTTACAAAGGCCGAGGATAAAAGCAGTTGCCATAAACGGTAACTCTACAACAACTCTTCAAAGAATGGGACTCAAGTCAATATCAGCAAAGAGAACATTTAATGCATATCTGAAGAACATTAAATGGAGTTGCAGCTGATAGTGACACAACTTCTCTCTGTTACTAACTTTACTCAATCATTTCGACAGTTGGAATGATCGCCTATATTAACAGAGAAGGTAGTGAGCAAGAAGACAGACGCGATACATTATCAAATTCACAACAGTGAAATCATCACAAGTTTGCATACTTCAAAGATTCAGAGCGGACGCAAAAGTCTACATACTTCATTGCTCATAAGCACGCACTGAACAGAAAGATTTCTGATCATTCAAGGATCATCTTTGTGCTACCAAAATCAATTTTTTTACTTATATCAGTAAACTTTCGGTTATTTGTTTAAGTTGTGGTGTCTAGTGAACCGAGTGTTCTTAAAATCCAGAATTGTAAAGTGATCACTAAGAGTTCCAAAACAGACAGTGTGATAAGTTCCGATTGGAGTGGGCTGTTGCAAGAGTTTTTGTAAAGCCAAAGCCTTTTAGTGGAATCCTTCCTAAAGAGAAAGAAGGGGTGACGTAGGAGTTTTCATCTCCGAACATCAATAAAAAAACCCTGTGTCTTTATTTCCCGCAAGCACTTACTTTTCATTATATCCGTTGATAAGTTTGCCAACAAGTTTTAAGCTATCATTAAAAATCTTGAACCGTTTTTTCGCAGTTTACAGTGGTTCATATTTCTAAAAAGTTTGAGAAGAATTTTCAACCGCTTCAAAACAGCTGAAAACCAGTCTTAGAAAGCAAACTTTGAAAGAGTTCATTCACTCCCCCTCTAAACTCTTTCTCGATACCAACAATTTGTATCAGAGCAGGATCTTCTCAAACATCGATACCCAAAAATACTCATGGCATCTTTTAACAAAATCCCTATGTTTTCAAATGAAGATTATGACGATTGGAAAATTCGTATGCAGGCTAATCTAGCAGCCCAGGATGACGATATGTGGTACATCATCACTGACGGACCAATGAAGATCTTAAAAGCAAATAAAGCTGCAATTACCACTAAAGGTGCTCCCCAAATGGTGGAAACGTACCGTTCTGAATGGACAGCTGAGGACAAGAATAAGACAAATCTCGATATCATAGCAAAAGATATTCTTTATAAGACCTTGGACAAAAGTATGTTTGCCAAAATCAAAACCTGCACTACAGCAAAGGAAATCTGGGAAAAACTCACACAACTGTGTGAGGGCAACGATCAGACTAAAGAAAATAAGTTGAATGTTGCTATCAAGAAGTTTGATAATGCAAAGATGAAGCCAGAAGAAACTCTTGCATAATTTGACGAACGGTTCAGCAGTATTATCATCGAACTCATTTCCTTGAGAAAAGAATATTCCAATCGAGAAACTGCCATGAAGGTTATGCGAGCTCTTCTCAGAGAATGGGACGTAAAAACTTTAGCAATGCGCGAGTCAAAGGATTTGAATAAACTGGAACTCCATGATCTTTTCGCAGATCTTAAAGCATATGAGTTCGAACTCGGGATACGAACTGAAGAGGAATCATCCACCTCCCAACAAACAAAGGCCTTGACAGCTACCATGGGGACTCTTCCGGTCGAAGATTCCACAAGTAAGAAATCGGCTGAGCAACTAAGCAATGAAGCCATGTCCCTGTTTGTTAAAAAGTTTGGTAAATTCATGCGTAAGAATCAATCTCAGACTAATAAAACTTACCTCAAAAGGACCATACTGATGATGATCAATCTTGCTTTAACTGTGAAAAAAAGAAACATTTTATTGCAGAATGCAATAGGCGAAGAAAGGATGAAAAGAGACCAATTGACAGGAGACGGTCTAAAGACGATAAAAAGTTCACTGAAAAGAAGAGTCAATGAGTTTTAGCAGCAGAAGAGGACAAAAGCAAATGGGCTGACTCGGATTCAGAAAAATCCATCTATGAAGAATCTACAAGTGAAAGTGAAGATGAGACGGTAAAATGTCTCATGGCTAATGAAAATTCAAAACTCTCAGATGAAATGGTATTTAACTTTGATTCTATAGAATTCACTCAAGAAGATCTGGTCACGGCACTACACTACGTGATAAATGAGTTTAAAGGACTATCACAAAAATTCGATGAAGCCAAAGCAGAAAAACAGGACTTAAAAAAAAGTTGCCTCTCTCTAGCTGCTCGCAGCAAAAGGAGGTCGACAGTTTGAAAGTGAAGTTAAGTCTGCTAGCTGCTGAGAATGATGATTTGCGTAGACTGTTCCATGCTACATTAAAAGAGATCAAACGGTTGATAAATATAGTCAACTCATGGAACAAGTCCTCTGCCTCACTTAATAAGATGAATGAGATGCAAAAACCAGCCGGAGACAGAACCGGGCTAGGTTACAGAATCAATGAATGCAGTACTTCAGAAGCATCAACTCAACCGTTACTAGAGAAAGACAGTTTAAAATCAATTAAATTTGTCAGATCTAGTACGGTATATGAACAAGACAAACCTGAAGTCCAAGGCATTCAGAATGTAAATCTTGAGAACAATGGAAGGCGATGTGGTTTAGGATATGTTGAAGTTAAGAGTGCTAATTCCAACCGATCATGGCTTAGACGCAGAGCAAATCCAACTGTTCACAGCGGTTCAGATTGGTCCAGCAGAAAGCCAAGTTCAATCGGATATCACTCAAAAACAAGACTTAACCACTACCACAATAACCGACCTATTCAAAAGAGGTACAGAGTGATTGACAATGACAGACAACCAAGACAACATGCTGAAAAATAAAGAACACTGCATACACCACCTGATTATGCACTTAACCGCACTCATCTTGGGACACACCATGGAAAGTCCTTTAGGATAATCCAGGTGTGGATTCCTAAGGGTCTAATCAGCTCAGGACCCAAATAGGAAAGGGTACCAATCTCTCATTTTCATAATTTCAGGCATTGAATAAAAAGAACTTGGAAGAGTCGATCTGGTTCCTGGACAGCGGTTGTTCCAAACACATGACCGGGAATAAAAGTCTTTTATCAGAAATTGTCAACTATAGAGGACCAACTATCACCTTTGGTGATAACACTAAAGGTAAAGCTGTGGGAAAAGGTAAGATTGTACATGGCAAGATCATTATCAAAGATGTACTTCTGGTAAAAAAACCTGTGTTATAACCTGATTAGCATAAGCCAACTATGTGACAACGATTACACCGTTGAATTTCACAAACATATATGCACTGTTAAAACCGCTGCAGGTAACTTGGTGCTAACCGGTCATAGATAGGAAATTACATATAAGGTAAAATGGAATGATGACTGTCTAAAGGTGCCTACTTGCTTCATTGCCTTAAATGGTAATAAAAATTGACTCTGACATAAATGACTTAATCATCTCAATTTCAAATCCATTGCTACCATTAGCAAGCTTAAACTTGTATCTGGATTGCCGAACATTAATTTTGCCAAAGATAGTATCTGCAATGTTTGTCAGCTAGGTAAACAAGTTCGCTCAACTTTCAAGAACAAAGGAAGAAACTCATTTGTTAGATGCCTGGAACTTCTTCACATGGACTTGTTTGGACCTATACCGGTAATGAACTTAGGCAGAAAGAAATATACCCTAGTGGTAATTGATGACTTCTCCAGATTCACATGGGTAATATTTTTAAGCTCCAAAGATCAAACCGCAGTTCAACTAAGCAAGCTCCTCAAAAGACTTCAAAATGAGAAAACTACATCAGTAGACATAATCAGAAGTGACAGAGGAATTGAATTTCTGAACCAATTCATATCATCTTATCTCAAAGATCATGGCATAAAGCATGAACTGTCAGCTGCTAGATCACCTAAACAGAATGGAGTAGCTGAAAGAAGAAACCGCAAACTGAAGGAAGAAACTAGGACCATGTTGGCAGAATCCGGTATCTCACTCCGATTTTGGGCGGAGGCTATCAATACAACCTGTTATACTCAGATCCGGTCTATGATTAATAAAAATCATGAAAAGACTCAATATGAAATCTGGACCGGCAAGCAGCCAGAAGTTGGATACTTCGGCATCTTCGGTTGTAAGTGTTTCATTAATAATAATGGCAAGACACACCTAACCGCATTTGATGTAAAACCCGATAATGGTTTTTTCTTGGGATACTCAGCAGTGAGCAAATCAAATATAGTTTATAATCAAAGAACTCTCACTATTAAAGAATCCATACATATTGTATTCTATGAATCATCCATATGTCACGACAATAACAGTAGCAGCATTCATGATCTAATCAATAAGCTTGATGCTACTAACTTTGAACCAAGCAGTGATGACAAAATAAATTTGAGAGAAACAGGTTAACACATCTCGGAGCAAAGTCCAACCGCTCAAGAACAGACTCATTAGACAAACGAACCAGAGAACAATCATCAACCTGAGATTGTTCAGATAGAAAAAGAGTCGATGGAACAATAAAACAACATCACACAACCAACCGAGCCAGATCCATATGGACCATGTCTCCAGTGGAAAAAGGACCATCCACTTGATCTGGTCATTGGTAACCCTACTGCTCCTTTTAGAACTAGAAATCAAATGATTAATGAATTTATGCATGCTGTGTTTGTCTCCTAGATAGAACCTAAGAAGATTGATGATGCACTGCATGAGATCAACTAGATAGAGGCTACGCAGGAGGAACTTAATCAATTTGAAAGAAGCAAAGTTTGGCATCTAGTTCCTCGTCTTGATAATATGCACGCTATTGGTACTAGATGGGTGTTTAGAAACAAAATGGATGAAAATGGTTCGATAATCAGAAATAAGGTCAGACTAGTAGCTCAAGGCTATAGGCAGGAGGAAGGAATAGAATTTGATGAATCTTTTGCCCCTGTAGCTAGGATAGAAGCAATTAGAATCTTTCTCGCCTTTGCAGCATTTAAGGATTTTAAAGTATATCAGATGGATGTTAAACTGCATTTCTAAATGGTTTACTAAATGAAGAAGTTTATGTAGAGTAACCACCTGTCTTTGTTAATCACGTTCATCATGATTATGTTTACAAACTAGATAAGTCTCTATATGGACTAAAACAAGTTCCTAGAGCATGGTATGACACGTTAACTAAATTATTGCTTGAATGTAGCTTCTCAGCTGGAACAGTTGACAGAACTTTGTTTAAATTTTCAAAAGATGGTAACTCGTTATTTGTGTAGATATACGTGGATGATATTATGTTCAGATCAACTAATCCTAAATTATGCGAGAGATTCTCTGATATAATACATGAGCAGTTTGAAATTAGCATGATGGGAGAGCTGGACTTCTTTCTAGGAATGCAAGTCAAGCAGTCAAAGGATGGAATCTTCATTAACCAAGCTAAATACACGAGAGATATGCTGAAAAAGTTTGGAATAAAGAATTGCTCCCTGGCCATTACCCCAATGAGCTCATCAATCAAACTGGACAAAGATGAAGGGAGAATATCTGTGGACACAAAAATGTACAGAGGATTAATTGGTTCACTATTATATATAACTGCCAGTCGTCCAGATATAATGTTTGTCGTTTCTCTATGCGCTCGATTTCAATCTAATCCAAATGCAATATCATTTTACTGTCGTTAAACGAATCCTTAAATATCTTAATGGTACTATTAATGTGGGTCTTCGATACCCCAAATATTCAAGTCTTCATCTTGTAGGATATTCAGACGCAGACTATGCCGGTTGCAAAATTGACAGGAAAAGTACTAGCGGTTCATGTCAGTTTTTGGGTGATAGACTAATATCGTGGTTTAGCCAGAAACAGACGTCTATTACCACATCAACCGCTGAAGCGGAGTACCTTGCAGCTAGAAGCTGCTGCACACAGATACTCTTGATACAACAACAACTCAAAGACTATGGAATTCAAACCACTGAATATCCTATCTTCTGTGACAACACAAGTGCAATCGCAATCACATACAATCCGGTCATGCACTATTGGACAAAGAATATTGACATCCGACACCATTTTATCCGAGAACATGTCATGAAGAAAGAAATTCAGCTTGAATATGTGCATACTGATAAACAAGCGGCTGATATTTTCACAAAACCGTTACCAGAGGCTAAGTTTTCTTATTTTCGAAATACGCTTGGTTTAATCGATTGTCTTAATCATTTGTTTAACATTCTTAGTTGATTGAATTATTACTAAGTTATGTAGGAAATAAAGAAATAGACAGACGAGAAGTGGTAAAAACATAGTAAAATTTCATTAATTAAGGCGGGCCTTTACATCATCAATATTTTTTTCACTGCACCCCTCCCGAAGGCCAACCAAGTGGTCAGCCCTCCGACATAGGTGCGCATAAAATCCTCTGAGAAGGCAATCTTTCTCAGAGCCCTATGTTCCTTCAGAAGCATGAGGAGGTAGACACCTTCATCAGAGAAGATGTCTTTGGTATGAGCAATGCGGAGGCGCCGCTGATACTTCTTTAGTGTTGCCACCCCTTTGGAAGTATCAACAAGCCCTCCCCCGAGGGAGGACTGAAGCTCCTGGACTTTCATCCAGGATGACAACGTCTTCTTCAAGATGGTGTCCTCCAGCGCAGCCTTTCGTGCCGTGATTTATTACCATTTTTGGATGTTTTGTTCAGAAAGGAAAAATGGAGAGATTGAAAAGAGTATTTTATTCCTTATTTATAATAAAAATTTAAGATTTTGTCTTCCTAGATTATAAAATCTTGCTTGATTTATTTCTAAATGATAAGATCTTGCTCGATTTATCTCTAGATGTTATAGAGTTTGTTTTTAATATGATTTTTATCTCTAATATTTATCCTTATTTAAAAGAGTTTTATAACTAATGAAAATCTTGTTTCTATATTTTCTAGGACTTTCTTATAGAATTGATTTTAGGTAAAGCATTAAATATAAATATGGAGCGCCTTGCAGCTGTGGAAGGGCTTTTCCGTGTGAGTCTTTTTGTGTGAGTCTTTTCATGAGACGACTTGATGAAGGTCCGCAGAAGAGTTCTTTCATAGAAGAAAAATACGAGAGTCGAGCCTATTTTGATGAGAAGCTTTTGTGTGATCGGTTGATCACTTTGTGTAGCTGCTGAAGTTTTTCGTGTGACCTGTTTATCACTTTGCACAGCTGCTGGAGTTTTTTCTGAACATGCATAAGTTCAATATTGGAGATCTTCGTGTGAAGAACTTGGGTGATTGATTCACAGATTTACCGTGTTGCTGATTGGTATTGACGACACTCAAGAACAACACTGAGTGAAGTGTTGGGTAAAGAGTGGTTTCGTTTGGTTTTAAGCAATACGATTTTTTGTTTCATGCATGTAGTATTTACTTTGAATTTTTGATGCATTTTAATTCCTTGGAGGTTGAAGGAATTTGGTTTTGTTATTTTCACTAATATTGTTTTGTGTAAACGATTTACATATTTTTCTAGTGTATTTTTGTCATGAGACGTTGTACAAGTATTTATACTTGTACATAATTTAAATCTAGCATCTATTTATTCATGTTATACTTGTGTGTCAATAATTAATTTCTGTTGCATGTTGTGCGTTCGTATTGACAACATCAGAGCACGACACCAACTTTTGATACACACAAATGTTTATTTCATGTACTTTTATGATCAACAACGTCCTTTCACACTTAAAACGCCGCTTGAAGACTATATATTTCTTCATCGTATGATATTCAAAAAGTACAAAATGACACGATTTATACGATAATATGGGGACCTATTTCATTAATAAGCCAACAGAGTGTTCGAAATAGTTTCTAGGAAGCTCTTTCTATATTATAGTTGTGTGAAAATATTTTTGGGTGTTTGTTAATAATGCTGATACTTCAACTTCTGTAATTTTTAACCAAAAACTAAAATCAAGGTTTTAAATTATAACTAGATATATATATCCTTAAAATTTTTATCATATTCCATAATTACCCTCGGTTATTTTTACCACACGTTTGTCTCATATTCACGTCCTTTTTTATAAATATTTTTGGAGATTTTTAAAAATTTAAGTTTTATTTATATATAAGTTTTTAAGAATTTATAATGGAATTCATAAATTTTCAATCATATTTTAAATGAACATTTATTTTTAAAAACAATATTTTACATTTTTTTATAATTTTCATTTCCAGAATTTTTTTTACATATTTTGTCTGTTTGTGTTCTTAATATTTATTAATATTATATAAATTTTCAAAAAACAAGATAAATTAATTTTAATAAAAAAATATTCAAAATGTAATAATAAACCAATTAGATTAATTCAAGTAGATCAATGTTATATATGTTAAAGATGTTGTTGTCATTTTATTAAAATTAAGTTTATAAGTAATTTTTCTCAAAACACTCAAACTTTAGCTTGTATTAGCTTTAGACTTTTATTTTAAAAAGCTCTCTGCTTTTACTTCTCACCTACTTTTTTTATAATCTCTAAAATATTCATTTCAAATTAAGTTGAAGCTCTCGCAAACACTTCTTAAATGTATTCATATCACCGGCTATGCTCGTGATCGATCACACATTTAGTCGATCTCAGATAATTCCATAGTTTTATGTAAATATGCATTTTGTAGGCCAAAAGAGTAATTGATTATTTGCTTATAGCGTAGGATCCAGCAAAATACCCAGACAGATACAACTTTTAAATTGGTGGAATACTGAAAACGAACTCATAATCATCGGTCAAATGTCCATTTATTCCACCAATTTGGACACCCATCAAGCCCATTCATGAGTTCGATTTCAGTATTTTTATCCTTAGGTGCTCATTATTTCATAGATTAATTGTAAATAATGGTCAAACACTCACCTACTCCACCAATTCGAACACTCGGATATTCATGTTATATTATTATTATTATTATTATTATTATTATTATTATTATTATTATTATTTTAAAATCATTCATGATATAATATTGATCTTATACATATAAGTGGTGTTAACCCAGTGGCAGAGCCAGAACATGTCAATTAAATTCATAACAATTAGATTTTATAGATTAAAATCCTAATTTTAACGGGATCCGTCTTTATTTTTTTACTTGGACTACCTGAATTAAATACAAAAATTTTAATATGTTCGTCTTACTTCTTTATTTTTCTATTCGAACTACCAAGACTAAATACAGATTTATACTAAAATCTCAATATAAAAAATTAAAAATAAAAGCCCGGGTTCTTCACCCTTGGTTGTCGCATGCAGAACATGTTCCCACGCAAATATATATGAGAAGTTCATCAACTCTAGAGCTTTTATTCCTATATTGTCGCGGAAGTATGCTGGGGGAATCAAAATGTAAAATAAAATAGTAGATCTCTTATGAAACGGTCTTAAGAATCTTTATCTGTGAGACATGTCAAACCTACCGATGATTCACAATAAAAAGTAACACTCTTAGCATAAAAAGTAATACTTTTCATGGATGAGAGATCCGTCTCACAAAAAACGACCTGTGAGACCGTCTCACATAAGTTTTTGCCAAAATAAAATGGGTATGTGAATAGGAATATAGTAATATTTCATTTAGGTATTCTTTGGAGGATAGTTCTTATGACATAATATTGAAAATTTTAAAACTATATATCTTTTTCAAAAAATCGTTTATTATAAGTATAATGTTATGTAAGAATTTAATGAACCAATTATGTTATATAATAATATATAATGTACAAAATATTCAGAGAACACAAAAAATTAAACTAAACTTAGTGATTATATTTAAAAAAATAGCAAAAGAAAAAATATCTGAAATAAAAAAAGTATTAACTACTTTTAATTTTAGTAACATAAAAAAGTCGACAGAAAAGGAATCCAACCATAATATCGCATATATGATTCGACTTTTTTTTTTTTGAAATAAACAAGACGTTTATATTAAACCAAGCCAGACAGAACTACATAGAAAAAATTAAAGAAGGCGAATGAATAACTCAGCCGTCTGGACCAAACATAGAAACGGCTTCCCTGACTAATGCATGATCAGCTTAGTTTGCTGATCTCCTAGCAGAAACAAATTTCCAACTATGTAATTCCAAAGCTAGGCATTTGAGATTTTCAATAATTAATCTAAAATTGGATGAATCGGAGTTTGGAGAATTGGCTGAGGTGGTTTGTGCCAATGTAAAAATTATTGTTGTTGACTAGGTGAGATGGAAGAAACAAAACATAGATGGATGAAACAAAACGCTCTTGCCATTGTCAACGAAGATCCATGGCTGAACGGAAGATTTGGACAGCAGGAGTACATTTACAATTCCACACAGACACTAACGGTAGGTAGTGTTGGTCTCGTGTGCGGTAATTTTAGATAATAAATATGAAAATAAAGAACAAACTGGACACCGAGATTTACGTGGAAAACCCCTAAAAATTATTAGGGTAAAAACAACAGGCAAGATGAAAAGAATTCCACTATAATATTTTACGGTGTACAACCACTAACTGTGTTTCTAAAGAGAACACACACTCTCTTAAAACATGAGAACAAAACACCTCACAAATATTATAAAACTAATAGAAGGAAAAAGAAAACTCAAGAGGAAGCTTGAGAATGGGATGATTATGAAGTACAAAATGAGAACCTATTTATAGGTGCATGGCTGTGTGAACAAGAAAATTGTTCGCACAATTTCATCACCCAATTCCCCGCAACTTTGTTGACCAACGCTCACCCATCTAAGTTGATTATAAATTTTGCCGACATTTCTCATACTTCAAGATTTGATTGAGAGAATCAATCACATCTTCACACATCTTTTCAATCTTGTCATTACCTGATGCTTACGTTTCTGCTAGGCTAATTGAGGATCTACACCACTCAAATTTATCAGTGTTCACTGGCTTGGTCAGAAAATCAGCTATGTTATATTTTGAATGGATCTTCTACATATCCACGCTTCCTTCTTCTACTACTTCCCGAACAAAGTGAAATTGAACTCCAATATGTTTCGTCCTGGAACGAAAGAATGGATTCCTTGCGATGTGCAAGGCACTCTGACTGTCACAAAACAACGAAACATTATCTTGTTTATGCCCGATCTCCTCCAATAACCTTTTAATCCATATTGTCTCTTTGCAAGCTTGAGTAGCAGCCTTGTATTCTGCTTCCGTCGTAGATAACTCCATGACTATTTGCAGTTTTGAAACTCAGCTTACTGCTCCCGTAAGTGTAAACACATAACCAGTAGTAGATTTTCTCTTATTAGGATCACCTGCATAATCTGAATCGACATAGCCCCTTAGTGTAAAATATGATCCTCCAAAACATAATATAGCATTTGAGGTACCCTTAATATATCTAAGAATCCTCTTAACAGTGCTCCAATGCTCTCTTCCTGGATTCTCCATATACCGACTAACTGCTCCCACTGCTTGAGCAATGTCTGTTCTTGTACAGATCATAACGAACATCAAACTTCCCACTATCGATACATATGGTACTTGAGACATCTTCACCCTCTCTGCTTCACTGCTAGGACACATCTCAGAGGATAATTTGAAGTTAATAGGAAGAGAGGTCAATATTGTCTTACTATCTCGCATGTTGAAGCTTTGCAATACTTTCTTCAAATAATTTTTCTGGGAAAACCAAATTTTTCTGTTACTTCTATCTCGGTGAACTTACATCCCTAGAATCTTGTTTGCTGGTCTCAAGTCCTTCATATCAAATTCCCTAGCCAACTATTCCTTCAATCCTTGGACCTGATATTTGTTGGGGTCTACTACTAACATGCCGTCCATATACAACAGCAAAATGATATAATCATCACCAGACCTCTTGAAATATGTACAAAGTTTTGCACTCAGTGTGTTGTATCCAAGGATCATGATATATGAATCAAATCTCTTGTACCAACACCTCGGCGCTTGTTTGAGACCGTACAGAGATTTGTTCAACCTGCAAACCAAGTTCTCTTTGCCTTTTTCTGCAAAATCTTCTGGCTGAAGCATATAGATTTCTTCTTCAAGATCTCCATAAATAAATGTAGTTTTCACATCTAGCTGTTCTAGATGTAGGTCAAACATCGCACACAATGCCAACATTACTCTGGCTGTTGTAAGCCGAATCACAAGAGAAAATATCTCATTGAAGTCAATGTATTATTTCTAAGCAAACACTTTTACGACTAATCTAGCACGATACCGCTCCAATTGGTTATTGTCATCACGCTTGATCTTATATACTCATCTGTTACCAATGGTTTTCCTCCCTCGTGATAGTGTAACAAGATACCATTTTTATTATTGTCTAATACCTCCAACTCTTCTTGCATTGCTATCATCCACGATGATACATCCGAGCTTTGAGTAGCCTCGTGAAAACTCAACGGCTCACCATCATCTGATAATAGACTATATACAATATTGCTTTCATTGACATAATCTGAAATCCAACCTGGTGGTCTTCTGTCTTGATTTGACTGCCTCACATTGGAAATCTCAAACTCAACATGTTCTTGTTCTTCGTGCTCTGGTACTGCTTCACAAGAAATTTGACCTTTGTCCGTTTTATTTTCCACCTGAAATATAGTAGTTTCTGAATTCAGTGTGCCTTTGTCTCCCTTTACTTTATCTTCCTCGAAGATAACATATCTGCTGATGAAAAGCTTGTGAACAATATGATCTCACAAGCGAGACCCCTTTACTACATCAGCATAACCCAAGAAGATACATTTTATGGATTTCGAATCCAACTTCTATCTTTCTTGCTCATTGTACAAAACGTACACATGACTTCCAAATGTATGCAAATAAAAATAATCTGTCGGCTTTCTCGGTCCACATCTCCATCGGAGTCTTCAGATCAATCGCCACTGAATGAGAACGATTGATAATATAACAAGCGGTTTTGACCGCTTCCGCCCAAAATGACTTTTCTAGACCCGCAGTCCTCAACATAGCTCTTGTTCTATCCCAAAAGGTTTTGTTCATCCGCTCTACCACTCCATTCTGTTGAGGTGTGTAAGCTATCTTAAACTGTCTTTTGATACCCTCATGTTGATAATATACATCAAATTCGTCACTAGTATATTATCCTTCCATTGTCAGTCCTCAAACACTTGATTTTCTTTTCAGAATAAATTCAACTCGCGCTTTGAAATCTTTGAAGATCTGGAAAACTTATGATTTCTTCTTGATTGGATACACCCAACATCTCCTAGAGAAATCATCAATGAACGAGACAAAGTATCTCGCTCCTCCTAGGGATACAACCGGTGCTTGCCAAACATCAGGAAAGAATCAGCTCCAATATGCTTTTGTTTTTGGTAGTAGAAGTGCCAAACTTTAATCTGTGTTTTTTACTAGTAACACAATGCCCACAAAAGGGTAGTGACACTTTTGTAAGTCCCAGCAGCAGCTTCCGTTCTGAGAGAATTTTCAACCTCGTTCTGACATATGCCCGAGCTTTCTATGCCATAACACTGTTAATTTTTCTCCTAAATCAATTGATGCAACAGCTAGTTCCACCTCTTTGTATGTTTCTCCCAAACGTACATACAAATTTGCAGCAACTTTTTCCGCCACGTTGCTCCTGAATCCATAATCCATGTGTCACAAAATTTGTGCATGCCTTCTGCAACTGTTGTTGCTTTGCTGAATAATATATCACCACCGCCGAAATACTGGCCACATTGTTTTTGAGAACTCTTGTTGATACTCGTACACTCTTTCTTGAAGTGCCCTTTACCGCAAAATTTAAAAGCAGTAAATATTTTTCTTCTTACTTCTCGACTTTGATCTACCTCGTCTTTGGCTCTCACTGGAGTCACGGTCCATAAATCTTCCTCTTATCATCGGTAAATCCTCTGCCTGCTTCGATGTCACCAACCTGTCTTCCTTATTCTTGCGCTCGATTTCTTAACCGAGAACCGCACTTAAGACATTGTCGAATTTTAGAAAGCCCATAAGAATATTGTTGGTTATGTTGATGATAAGTTGATCATATGAATCTGGTAGATTTTGAAGTAAAAGCTCCGCACATTCATTTTCCCTCTAATTTATGCCCCATGGATGTGAGTTGGGCAAATAGAGTATTAATTATCTCGATATGGTCGGTCATTTTTGAGGATTCCGCCATCCGAAGAGTATAAAGTCTTCTCTTTAGGAAAATCATGTTGTGTAGCGACTTGACCTCGTACATTTTTGTCAGAGTATCCCAGATAACTTTTGTTGTTTTTATCTTAGAAATACTTGACAGTACTTCTTCTGCTATAGCCAAGTGTAAATTGGCAACATCATTGTCATTAATCTCATTCAATTTTTCATCGTCCGTAATTTCCACCGGTCTATCTCCAATAGCTGCCAAACAATTCTCATTTCTTAAAATTGCTTGTATCTTTATTTTCCACATCATAAAATTGCTTTCATTGAACTTTGTTATATCGTGCCTTCTCTCCATTAAGTCTACAATAATTTAGTAGACTGGAAAAAATAATCCCGCCTTAATAAAAAAATCTCAAAAAATATTTTATGTTGTGGAAGATCAGTCTAGACTGCAACCACATAGCAAACTCAGAATTTTAAGAAATTTTAAACCAAAACTCTGATACCACTTGTTGGTCCCACGTGCGGTAATTAGATATAATAATTATTAAAATAAAAAATAAACTGGACACCGATATTTACGTGGAAAAACCCTAAAAATTATTATGGTAAAAACCACGGACAAGATAAAATGAATTCCACTATAATATTTTACGTTGTACAACCACTCACTGTGTTTTCAAATAGAACACACACTCTCTTAATGCATGAGAACAAAGCATCTCACAAATATTATAGAACTAATAGGAAAAACAAGAGAATATAAGAAGAATCTTGAGAATGAGATGACTATGAAGTGCAAAATGAGCACCAATTTATAAGTGCATGGCTATGTGTGAACAAGGAAATTGTCGTACAATTTCATCACCCAACCCCCCCAACTTTGTTGACCAATGCTCACCCACCTAAGTTGATTATCAATTTTCCCGACGTATAGCGTTCATCATGCATCGTTGATGGAAGACAATGAAATATTAAAATTTCTTTTAATTTTATTTTTACTGGGTTTAATTTAAGTTTTGGATCTTAACCAAAATGAAAGATTTTGTTTTAAAAACTTGTCTCATCTTTAATTTTAAAAACCTGTGACATGTTTGTTTGTATGTTTGCCAGATTCATGAAACTCTTGTTATTATTTTAATAATAACGTGCATATTGATTATTGGTTTAATTAGGTATCAGTACACAATATAAAGAATTTTGGTTTTAGTACATGGAGAGAGAAATTTTCTTTGAAAATGCCAAAAATACCCTTAGTCTATATTTGATTTTAATTGATCCTCGCGCTTCTCAAAATGGTATCAGAGCGAAAGGTTAATTTATTTCAAACACAGATTTTATTATTACTAGTAACTAATTGTATGAGAAGGAGAATTTCGAAAAAATTATGAATCCGAACTTAGGTTCGAGAAAAATAATTTACAAGATTTATTCCAATATTTTGGAATATACACAAGTTAATCTAACTATTGTTAGATTTCAAGAACAGAAAGGGAAGCATCAGCACCCTCAGGTAAATTCTCATGTAAGCTTATGATTCAAGCAAATAAGTTTCTGGAAATTGTACCAGACTCCTCTAAGCTCTCCTTAGATCTTAGAGAAATCCAGAAAACAGTACAAAATTATGACAACATACTATATTTTGTACCTCAACGAGTTGAAGAAATCCTTAAAAACCAGGAAGAAATTCTTGGAATATTAAAGGATATTCAAACAAGAATCCAGAAACTAGAACAACAATCAGGTTCTAGTAAAAGGACTTCAGGAGGATGGTTACCACCCTCATTCGGTACTGAACCCTTGTTACACCAACAAGAAAAGGCCAGAGTGGTGTCAAAACCTTTGACTGAAGAAGAAAAGATGATCAATCTAATCAAGTCTGTCTCAGAAAAGAAATTGATCTTATGACAACTTTAGAAAGGATTGGTTTGGAGGAATCTACAAGAGCTTGCGGAATCCTTCGCAAATCTCAAAGTTGTAGATCTAAAGATGAACACAGCAGGAGGTGAAGTACCTGCTATAACCTGGTCATCTACTCAGGAACTACCAAGGGAAAGTGTGGGATCTCAGAATGTAAACATGAGAGAATCTCAATCTGATTTCCATACTTGTGGAGGTTCACACCCAGCGGGTACAAGGACAAGGAGAAGTCAAATTCCCTTGCACCAAACACCTTACGGGAAGACTGTTTTAGATCCTATACATCCTTATGGGGTTATGATTAACCTTGATGTATTAGACTTCAAAAACAGAGAAGATCTCATAGATGATTGGACATCTGCTATGAGAATCGCAGCAGGTACACTTGATCTCAACAAAGAAGAATTCATTAAACTTTTAGAAATGAGTCTCATGGGATCAGTAAAAATTGCTTGGGACATGACTTCATTAGAAATGAAAGAGTCAGTCCTGGCCGGAGAATCTCTGAGCGAGATAGCCGGAAAAATGGCTACCCTATTTAAAGCACAATTTATAGGGGTAGATTATTTTAATAGTCAAGATATAGAGAAGAAGGAAGAAATATACTCAGGTTCTGTATAGTCTTGAATTACACGATATATGTTTAGTAGATGAATATATCATGTTATTCACTAAATATCGATGGAATTCAGGAGTCGAAGAAGATATAGCTATGCAGCTTTTCTTCGCAAAAATGCCAAGCCCTTGGAGAGAAATGCTCATAAGGGAATACGTACCTGGTAATCCAGATACGCTGGCAAGAACAGCCTCTTTCCTCAAAGGAAAGTTGGCAGAATGGTGCCATAATGCAGCATTACAAAAGAATTACAAACGCTTAAGGGGTATCAACAAAAGAACTCCATTGTGTTGTAAAGAAAATGATCTTCCAACAATTATTGGAAGTAAACCACAGAAGTATAAGAGGAAAAGTTTTAGGACTCATCCTTATGCACGAAGTGGAAGAAGTTCTTGGAAACCAAGAACTGTATGGTCTAGACAGAAAGCCAGATATTATAAATCTGGACAAAGAAGCGGACCATCGCGTAGTAGGATATCATCCCAAGCATCGAGTACATCTCGAAGCACAGGAAGAACACCTACGAAGAAAACTTTCAGAAGAGCTCATACTCGAGCCAATGAAAGTTTCAAGGATTGCAATTGCTGGACATGTGGAGCAAGAGGTCATATTTCGACCAACTGTCCAGAAAATGAAAAAAGAGGAATTAAACGTTTCGATCTTACCCCGGATATTGAAGAAGCAGTTTATTACCAAGATCTTATTCAAGTATACCGATTTGAGGACATTGCCTCAGAGGAAAGTATATATGAAGAAGAAGTTCTAAGTCAAGGAGAGTCCGATGGAACTGAATCGGAATCTGACTGAGGACGAGGTGTTTCGACACGAAACACATGAAAATTTAACTGGATTTTTTAGCCAGACAACAATCTCTAATAATATGGTCCAAAGGATCATGAGAGAAAATCCTAGCTTACAGAGATATCAAGGATTCTCTGCAGGACAGGTAGAAAAGTTCTTAGGAAGTCTTGGCCTAAGAAACAAAAAGCATCATCTCATCTATAAAGTTTCCAGAAGGGAAATGGCAATCCCAATGGAACTTACGGGAAATAAAATGGAGATGCAGTTAATTCCTTCTGAAGAAATTAAGGAGGAATTACAAAAACTCAAGATAGAAGTAGCAAGGACTATGTCTTGGATTCATATTGAAGCAATCCAAATTATGATAAAGGCTACTTTCAAAGAAGGAATAGATTCGCCTATTGATATTGCTATATGCGATAAAAGAATGGGGAATCTTCAAGATTCAGTACTGGGAACTATCTCAGGAAATCTCTGTGCAGGAAAGATTGTAGGAGTAATATATCCAAGGATAGCCTACAACCTGGCAGATCGAGATTTCAACCGAGCCTTGACATTACATCAAAATTTCAAGGAAAAGAGGCTGATGAAAGAAGGTAATAGACCATACTCTATTACTTATCAAATTTCATATGCTCTATCTAATATACATCATTCTGAGTTGTTTATTAGAAACGAGTTCATTGAAATACCCGAGATATTCGGAAAAGTTGCTCAGGCAATTTATCCGGAAAGAGTTGAGTTTCCTTTAATACAGAAAACAGATATCCAAATACAAGACAAACCGATTCTACAAAGGAATCAAAGTCTTAGATTGGAGTCAAGAAGACTATCTTTTCAAGGAGATAGAATTACGAGTTACAGGTGGGGAAAAACACCTGTGATAGAAACACAACAAGAGCCGAAAAGTTTTTCTACAATAGGAAAACTCAGATGCCCAGAAGGGTGGAAAGAAGTTGGAATAATATTTGATATTACAAAGCAAATGAATCAATTTCCTTGTAATTCAATATACTATTTAGAACAACCAATGATAGGAACTTACCAAGGACTGATTAATATCGGAGAATTGGAAGTTCATATTCAAGGAATTCCAGGAAAAGAATCAGATAGACTGATTCTTGGACTAGAGTTTCTCGAGGAACACAAACCTTGGAAACGTCTAAAGTATGGAATGGAGTTTATGGCAAATGATAAAATGTGGAAAATCCAATGACCACAAGCCCATTCTCCATATACATTCCAATAGGAATGTTGTATGAACAATATAAGGCAGAATATTTTGCTGCTTATATTGATTCAGGTGCTGGAATATGTACAGCAAAACGAGGAGTTTTTCCAAATAATTTGGAAGAAGAATTACCAAAGATTGCTGGAACAGATTTTTCTAGAAGAAACTTAATCTTATGTAAAGGGATTAAGATGACAGAAATAATGATTGGCGGTGCCGGGCAAACATCTTGGTACAAGGTAAAGACACCACCAATTTATTTTCATGACACAGGAGCTGACATATTGCTAGGCAATAACTTCCTACAGATGTTCAAGTCCTATACTCAAGAAAATAAGACTAGAAGATTAGTGTTCACAACACCCTGTGATCACAAAATCATAGTTCAGAGACTACGAGAGCCATTTTATAGAAAATTGACGATCCAGTTTCGCAGCAAGCGTGGTGATTCATGACAACTTCTGAACCCAAAAATGAAGGATTCTAGACGGTTTGGAGAAACAATGCTCCAGTTAAGAGCAGATCAAGTACTCCAACCAGAAGATATAGCATGCCTTAAGATAACTCTACTAAACAAATGTAGTAGAGTTCAAATCTAAGGTATCATTGGAAGATGTCAAGAATATGATCAAAGAAAATTACAATGAAGATCCTTTGGCATGGTGGGACAGAAATCAACTCAAAGCTTGCCTCAAAATTAAGGAAGGCAAATAGTATGAATTTGTCCGTTGCAAGCCTATCCCAATGAATATCATTGATCAAAGGAATATGCAGATTATAATCAAGGAACATTTGGAACTTGGTTTAATTAAAGCAGAAATGTCACCATATAGCAGTCCAGGTTTTCTGGTAAGAAATCATGGTGAAATAAAACGAGGTAAACCCAGATTAGTTATTAATTATCAATAAATTAATAAAATTCTGGAGTTTGATGGGTATTTTATACCTAGTAGAGAACACTTTATTGGTTGCATACGCAACGCCAAGATATTCTCTAAGTTTGATTGCAATTCCGGATTTTACCAAATTCGGATGCAGGAAGAAAGCAAGAAATTCACAGCTTTCTCCACACCTCAAGGACATTATATTTGGGAAGTGTTACCAATGAGATTGGCTAATTCACCCCAGATATTTCAAAGAAAGATGGATAATCTTTTTAAAGATTATTTTAAGTTTATGTTTGTTTATATTGACGATGTTTTAATAGCGTCTAAAGATATGAATGAACATATCAAGCATTTGGAGATTTTCTCTAATGTGTGCAAGAAAGAGGGACTGGTTTTATCTGAAAAGAAAGCAGTCATTGCTACAAGGAAGATTGAATTCCTCGAAATTGAAATCGATGAGTCAGGAATAATTCTGCAAGAACACATAGTGGAAAAAGTGCAGAATTTTCCATAAAATCTCAAAGACAAGAAGCAACTTCAAAGTTTCTTAGGAGTTGTTAATTTTGCTGGGATGTTCATAAAAAACCTAGCAAAACACAGGAAGGTGTTCAGTCCATTATTGAAAAAAGATGCAAGATTTATATGGACAAAAGAACACACAGAAGGACTTATCCATTTAAAGGAGGTTTGTAAAAATCTTCCAAAAATGGCTATTCCTCAAGTAAAGATGATCTGGTATAGTATACCGATGCCAGTGATCATTGGTGGGCAGCAGTTCTTACTAAGCTCACACCAGATGGAGAACAACCATGTAGATATTGCAGTGGGTTATTCTCAGATGCAGAAGCCATCAGATGGCATATCAACGAGAAAGAATTTTATGCAGTAAAAAGGGCTTTTGAAAAATGGCCATTATTCTTACTTGCAAAGAAATTCACTTTGAAAGTTGATAACACACAAGTTAAAGCTTTTTTAAGGAATAGAATTGAGTCTAAACCTGAGAAGGCTAGATTATCACGATGGCAAGCACTATGTCAGAATTATATTTTTGATATTGTGATAATAAAATCTCATGAAAATATTCTTGCAGATTTTTTAACAAGAGATGGACATCATTGACATTGATGCTATTATCAAGATGCAGAGGCATTTGAGGGAACACCTTGAAATACTTCAAACCGAGTTCAACAAGTTGGCCGTTAACGCAGAAGTTGTGGGAAGGCTACAAAAAGCCGATAAGAGAATTGTCTCTGATCGAATTACAGGTTGTTTACAAGCATATACTCAGTTATGGTCTGTAATGCAAATGCCTATCCTCCAAGGCATTGAGAAGCCATTGGTTTCTCAAATGGAGAGTTTTCGAGTACAGGACTCTATACCTGTAGCGGGGGATTCAAATACCCCTTGCACAAGTGTTAAGTCGGGATCATCACTAGATGAATCGGCTGAAACAAAAATTGAGACTCCTGATCCTTATCTTGAGTCTTTAAGTCAACCCTTCACCTCGGGAATTGAAGAGGGAGAGATCAACCTTAGGCCTCGTATTGACAAAGGCAAATCTAAGGTTGGTACTAACGAAGCAACAATTTCTCCATTTCAGGTTTATCAGCAGAATTGGGAGAAATGTAAAACAAGAATTGGAATTAACCCAGCTACTAACAGGGTTGATGTCTCAGGAAAATATCCCAGGGTATGGATGAAACCAAATTCATATCCAAAGGAGGTCAAGGCATGGTATGAATTCGGGGCTCTTGCCTCAGTTTATACTACATCACCAAGCTTTCCGGAAATTTCAGGATTACCAAAATGGATCCAGGAAGCTGTTCACGAAACTTGGGCGAATAATGATTATTTGTCCAAAGGAGATGTTTTGGAACTATACTTTTTCAGTGCAGCACCAGAACCCGCAGGGAAAGGTTCTCACGAAGCCTTTCATTTCATCAAGTTAAGGAGGCCGGATACAAATGTTTAAAAATTTATCAAGGACCCTCCGACAGAAGAAACACCCCTGGTTGCTTCAACTACTGAAGATGACATTTCTACCAGAAGAGCTTGGGGTCTATGGGTCTGTCTCACTGAGATGGACAAAGTCAAGTTTCCGTTCAAATTTTATAATCATTCAGTGAACGATCATTCATGTTAAATACAATGACAGGAAAAACAACAAGTTTTGCAGAAGATTTATTCGAGAAAAAGAGAAATCTTTTGTGGAATAGCAAGCTTCCGGCCAGTAAAGAAACTCGCCGAAAATTCTGTAATATGGCACATATAGGAAGATGGTCAGAAAACATCTGCCTTGAATGCCAAAACCAGAAGGAACCTGAATTCGGTAAAAGATTCAAACCGAGATCTGATCGGAAACACTTTACCGATACAAGCACAAGTGGGGATGGACCACATTCACGTTTTACTCAAGGACACCGAAAGCCAAAGATTCCTCGACAAAATTGAATGTGGACATGTGACTAGTCCACTAACAAAAGGAAAACCCACCATGTGAGTGGAAGGACATGACCACCAATAATCGATGGAAAATGATAAGGACCATTGAATACCTAATTTAAAAAGGGAATCCAATGAAGAAAAACAAGAAAACTGGACCCCAACTTTACACTATAAAAAAAAGGGTAAATGGAACCAGTTAAACACACCAAAATCAAAACTAGAAGATGTACCGTGTATATCTGAAAGTCTTGAAAAGAAGAATCAGTTATAAGAGAAAACAGGCGGATGCTCTTAAATGGCTAGTTCAACGTTTCTAGGAAAAGGGAGACGAGATTACTGCAGATATCTTATATACTCATCGTCAATGGTATCACAGAGAGATAAAAAAAGATGAGAAGTTAATTTCTAGATTAATAATATAGAAAAAGACAAGTCAAGAAGGGAGCACCCCAACCACTATATGGTCCCCAAGTAAGCTGTAAAGGCTTATGAAGATTTGAAGTCCGAGTTTCAAATCTGAATGAGCCTTCTATAAATAAAGAAGCAGAAGGAAGATGAAGACATCGATCAACCTCTTCATTTTTCTTCAAATCATTTGTAATATTTTCCTTTCTAGTTTATGTGTGTAGTGAGTGCAGCTACTATAAGTAGCTAAACAAGTTTCTCCTCCTCTACAGGAGGTTACTATGTATTAATAAAATGTTGGTATTTGAATAAAGAGATCTTTGCTCTTAGCCCCTCTCATGCATTATTTTCAAAATTTTATTTTATACTGTACACTTTAAGGTAGGAAACGAATTAGAGTTGTGACAAGTGCTGCTGAAGGAATCTGCGTCTGTAACCATCGGTTGCGATTGTGTAGTTGGACTGTGAGGAGCAGTTCGTAAAATATGGTGGATATAACCCGGTGGTATTCTGGTCAAAAAGGTATAAGATTTAATTTATTTTACGGAAGCATGATGGACCATTATTTGAAAATAAAATCAATTATTTAAAATTAAGGCTTGAGGGGTATTTTGGGAAATGAGGTATCAAAACCAAATTTGATAAAAATTGGGTACTGAATCCCAAGTTGCCTGATTATTTATAATATATCAAATGTATTATAAATAACAAATGATGATTGATAACCGATAGCTAAATGATACATATAAGTCATATATGGATCCATGTCCAAACCTAGGTAAATGTAGGGATGCAAATGCAATATTACATAAGTTTCCAATGTTTTATATGTCTTCGATCTTCAAAACTCCTTTCGAGGTTCTGGGACCATAAACTTAATCTTGATCTCGCACTAAATATAATATTTACATTAAATTTCAATTGTACATTGGGATACAAATTTAAGTATGAGGATATGTCATAAACCAATCATACTTTAAATAATTATCAATTAATTAAAAATAACATATAAAATAACATAACATACATCTAGAAAATTGGTCATAACTCTTGATTATCTTTTTTTCATATAATATCAAATATTATATTAATTCTATAATATTACATATTATCAAATCATATATCTTATAAATTATCAATAATCGTCATAATTAATAAACTAAACAAACGTTTTTATTTGACTTCAATTAAATAATCTTGTAAAAATACTTTTACCATATATAATTAAAATTTATTTCAGTGAGAAAATTCCATAATTTAATCAAAATTTATTTTCGAAAACTGATTTGATTGATTTTTATAAATTATCGATTTTGATCTAAAAATTTTGAAAATTTAAAAAATGCCGCGGGAAGTCCTTGTTGGGCAGGATTGCCCTGGACTATCTCAGGCAGCCTGCCCGAACAGTTTGGGCATCATCTGCGACGGGCAGGGCTGCGCATAGCCTTGCTCGCCCCTTTAAAAAACTGGGCAGGCGCGCGCTCCTGTTCGAGAGAAAGTTTGTTTTGATTTTGAAAATTTAAATTATAAAAGCAGTTATTTTTCAGGAATAAAAATGCTTAACATGATTTAAATAAAACATATGATTTGGAAAAATTGGCTCTGATACAATTGTTGGAGTATCGTTTTCTTGCACTCAAGGTGTAACGGAAGTTTTAAATTTTTTTTCGATGTTCGAAAAACTTCTTGGGCTATATGAATTTAGACATCCATAGGGTGTTTAGGCAAAAATTTTCTTTGCAAAAATAGTTTCATTTCATATGACAATGAATGAAATTTTTATAGAGCTTGATTCATGGTCACATCAAGAATCTTTCTCCTATTTGGATTCATTATCCTACTCCCATCAAGATTCTTTTATTCATTAATTAAAATTATCATGTTTATTATATCATATATTAATATATACATCTATACATGCACATATACTATATGTATAGACATATTCTTTATAAATTAAATAATCATTATTTAATTTTCTTAATTAACTTATTTGTTAATTAATTCTACATTTCTCTAACATATTTTATGAGAATTTTGTACAACTACTAATATTATTATTTATTTAGTAAATTCAAATTTTACTAAATAAATAATTGTGAACTCGTTATAATCTCGATCGACGATCTGACAGCGTGATATATCAAGAGTACAAATCTTGTTTACAAAATGAAAACTGAAAATTTATGTATAGCCCAAAATCAGTACACGTAAAACCCATGCATTTATTTAAATTGTTAAATTATTTATTTAATTTTTAAATGATTATTAGCGATGCATAATTTATGATTTGCATTATTTCAAATTTAATTTATGTTTAGTTGATGCACCTTAAAATGTTTTCTTGAGTTTCACGTTTAGACGAATATTCGATGCGAGATCGAGGAAATGAGACCTGCGACGATTTGGGACGATATGTAAAATGTGGTATTTTATTTCAAGTCAAGAAAGGGGTATTTTAAATGATTTATGAAGTTTTTAGCATTTTTAAAACCTAATTTAATTTATTAGGTGATCTATAAAATTTTAAAATTTTATAGATTTGTCACTTGTGTATTTTATTTAAATTAGGAGATTTTAGTAAAGTTAATATTGAATTAGAATTTTATAAACTTGTTAATTGGTTTAACATTTAATTAGCATGAATAATTAATTAATTAAGCAATTTTTCCCTAATTACTCTCTCGCACACATTACATTACACAACACACTCACTCACGCACACACACACATGCACGTTTCAAGTTTTTGAGAGAAAAGTGAGGTTCTTGAGTCTTTCAGCAGCCATCACCATTCCTTGCTTTTTCCTGGAGATTCACGATCATTTTCGGGCAAGAAATCTGGCAGCAAACGTCACCCGATCATCCCCCGTGATCAACCGCGTCGGTTTTCGTCATCTTCATGTGTTTTTAACGTAAAGACATGTATATTGTTTCATTTTTGCATCGATCTTGTCATAATATATGTTTTGATGTTTATTGTGTACAAAAATTCATGTATGTTATGCAAAATTTGAGAAAAAATGGTTGGATCGATTTTGAAACTATTTTTAGATCTTAAAAACTGAGTTTACTGTCATTTTGATTACTGTGCATTTTCAGTAGATTTTCTGGAATAACTTTCAACATATAAAACATAGAACTTTTTGATACCTTCGATGTTTTAGCAAATTCGTAATTTTTGGACAAGAAACGAGAGAGTTATGATTTTTCTCGTGTGTCTGCTCAAATTGCGTTGTTATGAAAACGTGTTCTTGAGTATTGTTTGTTGCAGGCTTCTTTGGGAACTGTCGGGTGATCACTGTTGCGTTTAGGTATATTGGGTATGATGTTTGGACGGTTTTTGGCGACTTGTTTCGTGTCGTTAGGCACTTGGTTGCATTAAAAGTCGTAGGAAGCATTTTGGTGTCAAAAATTCGTGTTTATGGGTTGTGTTGCGTTGTATGTTGGGCGTCATTGTTTTGGGGCATTTGTGTGAGTTAAAATCATTGTAATAGCGTCCTAGGATGGGTCTCATTGCATCAGTTCGAGTCAATAGGGCGTGACTTAGAGTTTGCATCAAGATTGTTCATTTCGGGTCGAGTTTGCGCAGAGTTAGCGCCACAACGCTCTATGGGGAGCGCCGTAGTGCCCGACTTTCACAATTCTAGCGCCGTGGCGCTGCCCTTGTAGCACCGCAGTGCTAGAGCTGCGGCCCTGCTAGCGCCACAGCGCAGCAGTGTCCAGTGCCTAGTCGTTTGTCCATGATTTTTAAACCACTATTTTAGGTCCATGTCTTCCATGTTTGGGGAAATGTTCACATTTCATATAGAGATTGTTTCGGGGTTCGAGGTCATGGTTTAGTACGATATTTAAACTGTTTATTTCGGTGGTGAGCATGACTATTACGTCTAATTTATGGAAATTAAGTGCATGAAATTATGTTATTATGTGCAGCAGTGGCCCAAGGCGAGATCCAACGAATCCCTCAACGACATGTAAGTATGTTCGACGTGCAAAAAAAATGTTTATATTTTTTAGATATGCTAAATGTCTTGTGACAAACTATGAACGGGTTTGGAAGCCGGAGAACATGTCCGGGGACCTCTTCACCCCGGTAAAGCATGACTGGGTTTAGATCGGGATTGAAAAGCAGTAAAGCATGACCAAGGACCAATCCACACAGTAAAGCATGATCGAGGATCTCATGTATGTTGTAGTGGACATTCCAGCCAGCCCAGTACCGTAGTTTAGTCTGATCAAGCGCATTTATGTTACGGGTCACTTTCTTTGAAACATATATCTACGCAAAATGATGATGTTTATGTATGTCCAAGTATGTATGATGCAAGTATGTTTATGAAAAGTTTTATGAAATAATGGCACGTCTATGTTTATGTAAGTACGTTCAAGTTTAAGTATGTACGCTCTACTTTAAAATGCATGTTGTTTTATTACGTATTATTTGTTATTATCTGTTTATACATGTTGAGTTTTTAGACTCACTAGACTTGATCGATGCAGGTGAGGACGAGTTTGAGGAGGCGAGAGGTGGGACCAGTGAGTCGGCTCGGATTGCGCAGAGGCTAAATTTGAGGACCGCCTATGTTTTCAAGAATTTTCAAGCATGTTAATTTAGTTACTATGATTTTATGAAACTATTTCACGATGTTCAAACGAGTACTTTACTGCAAACTTTGTTTGTAATCGTTTTTTTATTTCAAATATTTTATACGAGCAGTTTATTTTTATCGCAATTTGAAAGATTATTGTTTATTTAAGAAAATTTTTATTTTTACGCAAATTTTAAGTAGTTCAAAATACGATATGTTACAGTTGGTATCAGAGCGGTGTTCTAATAAAGGGTTATGCCTACTGGAGATTACGAGAAGCTCACGAAGTCACGCCTCAAGTCTGTAAGTTTTAAAGTTTTAAAATTCTTTCACGTAGTAAGAATCAGAGTCATGATTTCAACATTTACTTGTTTAAATTTGATTTATGTGCATATTGTGATATGGATATTACGTATTTGCATTCTTCCATGTGGGTTTACGTGTTGGGTAAATTTTGGAACAATATGACTCCTAGACGTATTATTGCACGAGGAGCAGGTGAAGGGAACATAGAAGCTCGGGATGAAGAGAGGGCCACTCATCCTCGTCCACCCCCAGATATGTAGGCTTAGATGCTTGCAGGGATGACTCAGTTATTCGCATAGTTTGCGGGGAGCCATGCTGCTGTAGATACATGGACGAGGCCCAGACCAGAGGCGGTATATGAGAGGTTTAGGAGGATGGACCCAAAGGAGTTCTCAGGGGACTACCGACCCGATGATAGCTGAGGGATGAATTAAGTTCATCGAGGTAATTTTTGCTTTCATGGAGCTGCAGGATGCAGACAGGGTCAGGTGTGCAACTTTCCTGCTGATAGGAGATGCCAGACTGTGGTGGGAGAGCGCATCTGTGTCAGTGAACTTGCAAACACTGACTTGGACTGGTTTCAAGGAGGTGTTCTACTCCAATTACTTCACTGAGGAAGTACGCTCCCGCCTGACCAGGGAGTTCATGACGTTGCGACAGCGAGACAACAGCGTGGCAAAATTTGTCAGGAAATTTGAGAGGGGGTGTCACTTTGTACCCCTCATTGCGAATGATGCCCGAGAGAAATTAAGACATTTTATTGATGTGTTACAGCCAATCTTGCGCCGTTATGTGAAAGTTGCTGGTCCTACTACTTATGATGTTGCCGTGTCGAGAACCCTGGCAACAGAGCAGGACCAGAGGGACATTGAGAACGACAGGCAGGGCAAGAGCCTCTATCAGGCACCTCAGTAGTAGCAGTAGCAGCCTCAGTTTAAGAGGCCTTTCCAGGGACAGCAGGGGAAGAGACCATTTCAGGGACCGCCAAAAGGCAAGGGTCCTATTCCTCAGCAGAAGGCTCCGCAGAAGCCTGGTGCGTACCCGGTGTGCCTGAAGTGCCACCGCCATCATGCGGGACAGTGTTTATGGGGATCGTACAAATACTTCAAGTATGGAGCCAACGATCATATGCTGAAGGACTGCCCACAGTGGAGGAAGCCGGCCCAGGAGAGATTATTCGCCATGCCGGCAGAGGAGACGAACCGAGACACGATCCTATTGACTGGTAACTTATTTAATTCAGCACCATATTATTTTTTCCATGCATGTTTCGAATTTAATTTGGGATTATTAGTGTGTTATTTCGTATTTTTTGTGACTCGGGATAGAAATTTCCAAATATGCATGAGATTAAGATTAGTATTTGGGATATAAGTTTTTGTGTTGTGCTAACATCTCTCAGGAAATATCTTCATAAAAAGAGTGGTCACGAAGGCCTTGATAGATTTCGAGGCCACACACTCTTTTATCTCAGAGACGTTCGCTAATCATTTGGATGTCAAGTCCATTAGACTCGATGTGAACTACTCAGTGACAGTCCAATCAAGGGAGGAATTATCAGCTACTAGCGTGGTCAGAGACATCGATCTCGAACTGCAGGGCCACCTAGTATATGTCGATCTGATTGTGTTACCGATGCCAGAGTTTGATATTATCTTGGGAATGGACTGACTAACAAAGAACATAGTTCTTATTGACTTTCAGAAAAGGTCAGTTTTGGTAAGACCGTTGGGCATGGAGCAATTTCTTTTTGAGCCGGATAGATGGAGGAGTTTCTCACGCATGATCTCTTGCATGCAGACATGGAGACTTATTCAGGCTTTCTTGGCCAGTATTATTTCCGCACCTGACGTACCCACTCCATCTATATCTGATGTACCAATAGTCAGAGATTTTTCTGACGTTTTTCCTGATGACGTCATAGGCCTTCTACCAGAGAGAAGTGGAGTTTGCCATTGACCTTGGGCCAAGAACCGTGCCAATCTCTAAGGCAGCGTACCGTTTAGCTTCAGCTGAGATGTTAGAGCTCCAACAGAAAATTCAGGAGCTCCTAGATAAAGAATTCATCCGCCTTAGTTTCTCACCATTGAGCACACCATTGCACTTCGTAAAAATAAAGATGGGAGCATGAGGTTGTGTATCGATTACCGAGAACTGAACAAGGTAATGATCAAGAATAAATACCCACTACCAAGGATCGAGGACTTGTTCGATCAGTTTCAGGGAGCTACAATGTTCTCTAAGATAGATCTACGATTTGGGTATCATCAATTGAAGGTAAAAAATGCAAATGTTCATAAGACAGCCTTCAGAACCAGATATGGACACTACGAGTTCTTAATGATACCGTTTGAACTGACGAATGCTTCAGCAATTTTTATGGACCTCCTGAATCGAGTATTTCAGCACTACCTAGATCAGTTCGTCATAGTGTTCATTGACGACATTCTTATTTACTCGAAGAGCCATGAGGAGCACAGTCAGCATTTGGGTACAGTTTTGCAGGTCTTGCAGAGTCGCAAGTTGTTTGCAAAATTCAGTAAGTGTGAATTCTAGTTGAAGAAAGTAGCATTTTTGGGTCATATAATATCTAGCAGTGGCATTGAGGTGGATCCAGCTAAAGTGACAGCAGTTAAAGATTGGGTTGAGCCGAAGAACAAATCAGAGATCTGTAGTTTCCTAGGCTTGGCAGGATACTACAGGAAATTTATTAAGGGGTTTTCCTCGATTGCAGTGCCACTCACTTCATTAACTAAGAAGAACGATAAATTTGTATGGAGTGAAGGATGTCATAAAAGCTTTGATACTTTGAAACAAGCTCTTATTACAACGCCAGTCTTGGCCATGCCATCAGGGCAAGGCAATTTCGTGTTGTACACCGATGCATCTAATCTCGGTTTAGGCGCAGTATTGATATAGCACGGTCGGGTTATAGCTTATGCCTCCAGACAGTTGAAATTGCATGAGAAGAACTACTCGACTCATGATCTCAAGTTAGCTGTCGTTGTCTTTGCGTTGAAGATTTGGAGACATTATTTATACGGCGAGAAATGCCAGATATTCACTTATCATAAGAGTCTCAAGTATTTATTCACGTAAAAAGAGCTAAACATGAGACAAAGACGGTGGTTGAAGTTAGTAAAAGACTACGATTGTAAAATTAGCTACCATCCAGGGAAAACTAATGTTGTGGTAGATGATTTGAGCAGAAATGTTTCAGTCGTAGCATAGCTGTCATCGCAGAGATCTCTTCAGTCAGAGATTCAGAGGTTTGACCTGGAAGTTTATCCTAAGGGCAGATCTCCTAAGCTATCTAATATAACAGTCCAGTCTTCTTTGCTAGACCGAATTCGTAGAGGTCAGCCTTCGGATGAGCAGTTACAGAAATGGAGATTGAAGGATGAGACCAAAGGCAATGTACTCTACACAGTGTCCGATGGTATTGTGAAGTACAGCCGAAGGATGTGGGTGCCTAGTGTTGATTCGATCAGAGAGGATATTCTGACAGAGGCACATGCATCTCCGTATTCCATTCATCGAGGGGGTACCAAGATGTACAAGGATTTGTAGATGCTGTATTGGTGGCCAGGTATGAAGCGGGACATCCGCCGATTTGTATCTGAATATCTCACTTGCCAACAAGTGAATGCAGAGCATCAAAAGCCAGTAGGAATGCTTAAGCCACTCTCTATCCCCGAGTGGAAATTGGAGAATATCACAATGAATTTCGTTGTTGGTTTGCTGAGTTCAGTCAGAGGATCCAATGCCATTTGAGTTATAGTGGATCGACTTACTAAATCGGCACATTTATTACCGGTGAAGATGACTTTCTCCATGACTCAGTATGCAGAGCTCTATATCAGGGAGATAGTTCGTTTGCACAGTATCCCAGTTTCTATTGTGTCCGACAGAGACCCGAGATTCACATCGTCATTTTGGAAGAGTTTACATGAAGCTATGGGGACGAAGTTGCTATTCAGTATGGCATTCCACCCTCAGACAGATGGCCAGTCTGAGTGTGTGATTCAGATATTGGAAGATCTGTTGCGAGATTGTGTGATCGATTTCCATGAGAATTTGGAATCGAAACTACCTCTAGTGGAGTTTACCTACAACAAAAGTTTTCAATCATCTATATGTATGACTCCCTACGAAGCACTGTATGGGAGGAAGTGCAGATCACCTATTCATTGGGATGAAGTCGGGGAGAGATCAGAACTTGACCCAAAGATTGTTCAGCATACTGCAGACATGGTGGTCAAGATCCGAGACAGGATGAAGACCACCCAGAGTCATCAAAAGAGTTATGCTGACAAGAGAAGAAGAGACCTCGAATTTTCCATAGGAGATCACATATTCGTAAAGATAGCACCTATAAAGGGTGTTATGAGGTTTGGGAATAGAGGCAAATTGAGTCTGAGATTTATTGTACCATTCAAAATTCTTGAATGAGTTGGGACGCTAGCTTACCGTGTAGCCCTACTGTCGAATCTGGTCGGAGTACACAATGTGTTCCACGTTTCGATGCTAAGGAAGTATGTAGCAAATCCTTCGCATGTCATGAGTTTTGAGCCGTTGTAGTTGGCTCCAGATCTGTCGTATGAGGAAAGACATATCCAAATCCTAGATAGACAAGAACAGAGACTTTGGAACAAAGTGACCGGGTTGGTCAAAGTCCCGTGGCTGAATCAATTGGTGAAGGAGGCCGAAGCAGATATGAGAAGTCGCTACCCGAAACTATTTGGTAAGACTTAATTTCGAGGACGAAATTATTTAAGTGGGGGAGGAATTGTAGAGCCCAAAATCAGTACACGTAAAACCCATGCATTTATTTAAAATTTTGAATTATTTATTTAATTTTAAAATGATTATTAGCGATGGATAATTTATGATTTGCATTATTTTAAATTTAATTTATGTTTTTTTGATGCACGTTAAAGTGTTTTCTTAAGTTACACGTTTCAGGCGAATATTCGATGCGGGATCGAGGAAAGGAGACCGACGACGATTTGGGACGATTTGTAAAATGTGGTATTTTATGGCAAGTCAAGAAAGGAGTATTTTAAATGATTTATGAAGTTTTTACCATTTTTAAAGCCTAATTTAATTTATTAGGTGATTTTAAGACTTTAAACTTTTAAAGATTGTCACTTGTGTATTTTATTTAAATCAGGGGATTTTAGTAAATTTAATATTGGATTATAATTTTATTAACTTGTTAATTGGTTTAACATTGTAATTAGCATGATTAATTAATTAAGAAATTTTTCCCTAATTACTCACACACACACACGTTACATTACACAACACACTCACTCACGCACACACACATTTCAGCACACACACATATAGTTTCATGTTTTTGAGAGAAAAATAGAGTTCTTGAGTCCTTCAGCAGCCATAACCATTCCTTGCTTTTTCTTGGAGATTCACGATCATTTCGGGCAAGAAATCGCGCAGCAAACGTCACCTGGTCATCCCCGTGATCCACCGCGTCGGTATTCATCATCTTCATGCGTTTTTAACGCAAAGACATGTATATTCTTTCGTTTTGCATCGATCTTGTCATAATATATGTTTTGATGTTTATTGTATACAAAAATCCATGTAGTTATGCAAAATTTGAGCAAAAATGGTTGGATCGATTTTGAAACGATTTTTAGATCTTAAAAATCGATTTTGCTGTCATTTTGATTACTGTGCATTTTTGGTCGATGTTCTGAAAAACTTTCAACATATAAACGTATTACTTTTTAATACCTTTGATTGGACAGTAAATGCGTAAGTTTTGGACAATAAACGAGTGACTTATGGTTTTTCTCGTGTGATTGCTCAAATTGCGTTGTTACGAAAACGTGTTCTTGAGTATTGTTTCTTGTAGGCTTCGTTGGGAACCGTCAGGTGATCACTGCTGCGTTTAGGTATATTGGGTATGATGTCTGGATGATTTTTGGTGACTCGTTTCGTGTCATTAGGCACTTGGTTGCATTAGAAGTCGTAGGAAACATTTTGGTGTCAAAAATTCGTGTTTATGGGTTGTGTTGCGTTGTATGTTGGGCGTTGTTGTTTAGGGGCATTTGTGTGAGTTTGAATAATTGCCAAAGCATCCTAGGATGAGTCTCGTTTCATCGGTTTGAGTCGATAGCGTGTGGCTTAGAGTTTGCATCAAGATTGTTCATTTGGGGCTGAGTTTGCGCAGAGTCAGCGCCTCAGCGATCTATGGGGAGCGCCGCAGCACTGCCCTTGTGGTGCCGCAGCGCTAGGCGCTTGTCCATGATTTTTAAACCGATATTTTAGGTACATGTCTTCATGTTTGGGGAAATGTTCACACTTCATATAGAGATTGTTTCGGGGTTCAAGGTCATGGTTTAGTACGATGATTAAACGAGGTCAAGTCCCGAGTGAATTAGAACGTCATAAGTCAATTGTTTATTTTTGTGGTGAGCATGACTATTACGTCTAAGTTATGGAAATTAAGTGCATGAAATTGGTTAGTATGTGCAGCAGTGGCCCCGAGCGAGATCCAATGAATCCTTCAACGTCATGTAAGTATGTTCGACGTGCAAAAAAAATGTTTATGTTTTTGAGGTATGCTAAATGTCTTTTGACCAACTATGAACGGGTTTGGAAGCCGGGAACGTGTCCGGGGACCTCTCCTCCCCGGTAAAGCATGACCGGGTTTAGATCAGGATTGGAAATCTGTAAAGTATGACCAGAGACCAATCCACCCGGTAAAGCATGACTGAGGATCTCATGTATGTGGTAGTGGACATCTTTGCCAGCTCAGTGCTGTGGTTTAGTCTTATCAGGCGCATTTATGTTACGAGTCACTTGTTTTGAAACATATGTCTACGCAAAATGATGATGTTTATGTATGTCCAAGTATGTATGATGAAAGTATTTTTATGAAATGATGACACGTCTATATGTAAGTACGTTCAAGTTTAAGTATGTACGCGCTACTTTAAAATGCATGTGGTTTTATTACGTATTATTTGTTATTCTCAGTTTATACATGTTGAGTCTTTAAACTCACTAGACTTGTCGATGCAGATGAGGAAGAGTTTGAGGAGGCGAGAGGTGGGGACCAGTGAGTCGGCTCGGACTGCGCGGAGGCTAAATCCGAGGACCGCCTCTGTTTTCAAGAATTTTCAAGCATGTTAATTTAGTTACTATGATTTTATGAAACTATTTCACGATGTTTAAACGAGTACCTTTTTGGAAAACTTTGTTTGTAATTGTTTTTATTTCAAATATTTTAGACGAGCAGTTTTTTTATCGCTATTTGAAAGATTATTATTTATTTAAGAAAATTTTTATTTTTTCGCAAATTTTAAGTAGTTAAAAATACGGTACGTTACAATTTCGATTATTAAAATTTCTACCGATCCATTTTTGGCAGCTTCCAGTTTTGTGAACTTTTCACCAAAACAGAGAGTTATACTCTCCTTACTTAATTAACAGTTAAGCTAACTTTCACTTGTTCCATATTTTGTTTGATCTATATCAAATTACAAGCGTCAAATTCAACTCCTTGAACTTTAATTATCTCAACGAGAACACATAATCTGATACTTGCGTGACTCTTAATGGTCCAAGAATACATCTAACTGTGAGTTCATATCTCCATATGAGTCAAAATAAAATTTATTCTTATTCGGGCTCACCCTAATTAGCCTAACTCTTTTCATCAACACCTTGATCAAAAATGTCAGAAGTCATTTCTAATTGCACCCTATCAGATCATGGTAAGAGCGTATAGTAGCATCGTCCCATGATCCCCTAGGTATCGCTGAAAGTGTCTGCAAGAGCCTTAAATTTTGGTTAGCATACAGTACGGTCTCTTCAATTCATATATCTCGATCAAATTTGCAATCATTTGTATATTAAGAGTTGCATATGAATTCGATAATAATGTGTTGTATCTTTGAGTAATAATAGTGACAAGATATGTGAAACTGAGGAAACACATTTCCAAAATATACATGTCTTACTCTGGACAGATATTATTGTATTATTAACTCATCAGATCACATAGGATGTCTTCACCCATAGGCAAACGGTGAATCTCCAACTACAATATATTTGCTCACACGTATTTCAAATTTACACTGAACCTCACCACCTAATGACCATCAATGGAGTCGGTAAATAAATCAAAGTGCATGATAGTATATAAAGACTCTACGTTGTCCCGAGTAAAATAAGTAATGGTGTACGACAATAACCACATATTATTACACTCGATAAGTGATAACAACTTAGACAGTCCGAGGGATGGTTGTTTAGTGAATCATCAAATGATCATTCATCTGTATGAATGAACATCTTCATACCCTTACCAATAAAACATGACATTTACATCACATATGCTAGTTTTAAGCTCAAGCGATCTTTATCCTAATTTTAGGCGACTGATTCGACTAAAAATCTGTTTAGAATATATGGTACACTTCCTAATGAGTTTCATAACTTTACGTAAAGAGACAGATCTCATGATACCTATTTTACATTCAAGAATTTTATTTATGCAGCTTGCATTGGTATACCAATAAAGTAAATGACATAATTAGATAAAACCATAAAATATTATTAAAATAAATATCGTTTTTACATTAGACTCAATAAAGCCAAAGCACAAGTTGGTTCACTCAACACTTATTCTAACAACACAATTTCTATATGAGTATCCAGTTGGTACATGAGACCGTAGGGGCCAACATGCGATTTTGCAATACAAGATGTCTGCACAATATTTGTTGCTGGTGTTTCAGACACCGGGACGTGCCGAAATATGAAAATTTTGTAGAAATATAACATTTAATCTAGAAGTGTCTGAGCCTCGATTTGGCCAATTATAATCTTCTTGATTAGGCTTAGAAACTAGGAAACTAATTATTAAATGCAATGAAATCTGGAATGAAAACTTAACAAATGATAAAAGAATTAACTTTTCCATTATAATTGAAAATGAACATAATTTTACAACTACGATGAGATAAAATCTTGACATCTTGGAAAAAATCTAATATGAATTTTACAATGAAAATATAAAATAAAATTAAGATTTTGAACTGAGAAAATTGTAGAAATGACATAAAGTTGTTGTTTGATGATAATTGTTGTGTGGAGTTGTTTCTGTCTTGATTATGCCTCTTTTTTTTTCTTTGGTTCATCACAATATTTCTCAATCATTTTCTTACTAACAACAAAATTAGCCGACAATTTTTCTCACTTTTATTACAACCACTTTGACGTGATCATATTTTTTCTTTTTTCAACTTGGTTCCTCGACGGCTCCGAGACTTGCGATGTGGGTCTTGGAAGTTATTAACCTATTTTTTGCGGTTTTTGCAGCCTACCCGAACTTTAGTTCATCGAAGTCCATATAGTATATGATAGTCTCTACGTGTCATGCTAACATTATATTATGATTCTTTAGCCCCTACGACGAAAACAATTTTATCTACCTCGTTGATTTTTTAAAAAATATTAGAACTCATTTATATGATATTTATAATGAATATAGTACCAAATATGGTAGACAAATTATTCCACATGAATCTCAGTTCACTACTGCTAATAGTATTACATCTAAACTTATTAAAACACAATTTTATGAAGATAACATACGGAACATCCATGAGGTTCCTAATGTTTTAGTCATGAACTTGAAATTTATTTTACAATTACTTTTTTATTTTAGTGATGTAGATAAGGAGACGTTCGACATATTGCCACGGTGGTCGCATAAAACAAAGTGTATCCAATTTGTCTATAATGACAAAAAGAATTCTAGCTTGCATCATTTCAGCGATTGCTTTGAGTAAAATTTTAGTATGTGATGAAATATATTAGATAAGATACGTTCTAACTCAAGGTCAGAAAATTTGGAAGCCTAATACATGCTCAATGTTTGGTCAAAAGCCGCTACCCGAACATAAAATATCAAAAGTGATGAAGACGACCAAGACGAAAATGAGGAAACATTTGAAAAACGACTTGAGAAAATGTGAGTGATTGAGCAACTTCACTCCTAAAGGTAAGTATGTAAAGATAAACAACTACACGAGCTTTGATTTCTCTACATCAAAAGATGATACATAGACACTTATATAATTTTAATTATATAAGTTCAAATATTTTTTCTAAATTTAATTTTTTTTATTTTTAAAATGTTTATTAACAAATATATATATTTTAAAAAAACAGGATGATCCGAACCCGAATCTTTCTATGAACCAAACCCGGACCCGAATTGCCGGATGACAACCCGAACCGTAACCATATTGGATGGTTACAGTTATAGGGTCGGGATTTTACCGACCCTAAACCGCCAGATCCGACCTGAACCCGGACCAGTCCATTACCAGATCTACTTCTCGCTCATGATGACAAAAGGAGCACCATTTAGAAACCACATCTCTACGGCGGTGTAGAGCCATCATGGTAGGTGAACAAGATTGTAAGAGATCTCCAAATAAAGTTCGTGACTTTGGCAAGGAGACAATTTCGCTGGTGCCCGAGAATGTCAGGGCAACACGCGATTTCGTAATCCATAGTGTTTGCACAATATTTGTTGCGGGCGTATAAGACACAAAGTATGTGCTAAAATATGAAAAATTTGTAGAAATATAACATTTAATCAAGAAGTATACGAGCTTCGATTTGGCCAATTATGATAGTCGTTGAAACTAGGAAACTAATCATGAAAGTGATGAAATCTGGAATATAAAACTCAACAAATGACAATAGAATTAACGTTGCCATTCATAATTGAAAATGCACATAATTTTACAAATAATAAGATGAGATAAAAGCCCGAAATCTTGGTAAAATTGAATCTAAATTTTACACTGAAAACATAAAATAAAGTTAACATTTTAGACTACGAAATTTGCAGATAGTTGTTTGATGATTTGGTTCTTCACACTATTTCTCAATCACTTTCCCATTAATATCGCTACGAGCTGACAGTTTTCCTCACTTTCTTGTAACAGTTTTGATCCTGATCTTGTTTTTCTTTTTTCAATTTGGTTCCTCGACTGCCTCCACTCTCCACTACTTGCAATGTGGGTTCAACTTTTTTTTTTTTTTTTTTCCCGGTTCTTGCAGCCTACGCGAACCTTAGTTCATCAAGTTCATATAGTAAATGGTAGTGGTTATGTGTCATATCGTATATTTTTTCAATCTAAGATCCAATTTCTATCAACCATATATTTTTTAAAAAAATTTCATATCTTCAAATGTTTTTAAATCTAGGCAAAAATATGTGTTAGACGGTCACACAGGTCATATTTTGTGAGCCAGATTTCTTATTTGGGTCATCCATGAAAAAATATTATTTTTTTTTATGCTAAGAGTATTACTTTTTATTGTGAATATCGATATGGTTGACTCGTCTCACAGATAAAGATTCATGAGACCGTCTAATCCCCCAACAAGTTAATTTCTTCTAACCTTTAATCATCATATCTTGAACATATATTCAAGAAATCTTGCAATGTAGCGTAAATATTCAAGATACACACGTGACCGTGGAATTAATTCAATGGCTTATAATTATTGGAGTTTAAGGAATAAAATGAAGGTGAATGTATATATATATAGACGCAGATTATTCGTTCTTCGTTTTCCACTTTAATTCCTCGCGAAGAGTCCAACTACATTAGATCTGCCATCTTCAAATTTTTTTTGGATCGAAGCAGGAGTTCATTGAATCCAGTCCGCACTGTGAATTCATTCATACGGAGTTTTTGTATCGATTTCTTTGGCTTTTTTTTTTCTTTCGAATTTTGATGTGTAATAAATGGGAAAGGCATCAGTGATAATCTACATTGCTGTTGGGATACTTCTACTGTTCCTCATCTCTCGCTCCTCCAACAACAGCAGCTCTCACGGCCAACGCCACCGTCATCGCCGCCTCAAAGTACGTTCCAACTTCACCTTCAATCCACCTGTCGACCCGCACCACCATCACGACCGGGCTGCTGCCTTTGACCCACTTGTTGCTGAAATCGAGAGGAAGAGGGAGGACAAGGAATGGGAGCATCATTACTTTCAAACCCACCACCCCGAATCGCATACCCAGTCGGCGATGAGTCACGAGCCTCAGCCGGAGTGGGAGGATTTCATGGATGCAGAGGATTATGTGAATGACGAGGAACGCTTCAATGTCACTAATAGGCTGGTGCTCCTGTTCCCCAAGATTGATGTCGACCCTGTTGATGAGTATGTCACCGAAAGAGAGTTGACTCAGTGGAACCTGCATCAGAGTATGAAAGAGGTGCTGCATCGAACACAGAGGGAGATTGAAACTCATGACAAAAATAAAGATGGTTTTGTGTCTTTTGCTGAGTACGAGCCACCCAACTGGGTCAAGACCTCTGGTGAATGCTATTATTTTTGGCATTTAGATTGAAAGGGTTTCTATTATGATTATGGATTCCCTTTGGTTGATATTAGATTCATAACACATCTCAAAGTTTCTTACAAAATTGTTGCTTTTCTTGAATATTTGAACGGTGCTTGCATTGCAAAGCCATGGATCGATTAAGGATTTCAAGATCCTAGATGCCAGTGAAAGTTAATCGTTTTACTTTTTTTTTTTTATATCTTAATGGTTTATGAGCGTATCTAATGAAGTGGATTTAAAACTTAAGAGTTCCAATGCTGCTAAGCTACTTTGAAGCATTCTTATTATCAAAACATATCCAGTCTGTTTCCTAATGTGTTTGATGGGGGTTTGCTTGTGTCCTTGGTATGAGAATCTGTATTAGGCATGCAGGGCAAATTAAAGGTTCTTTGTTGTAGGTTAGCTCGCAATGAGTGAGAATAAGCAAGTTAATAGGTCTTCACTATAATTTCATGTGCCTTTTTTAGGTAATGTGGTTTATAATCTCATTCCTTTGTATTGCTTCAGGTAATGATTCATTTGGATATGATATGGGATGGTGGAAAGAGGACCATTTTAATGCATCTGATGCAGATGGAGATGGTCTTCTGAATATCACAGAGTTTAATGAGTATGTTTCAGTTTTCTAGAAATTGTCTATAGGAAATTTAAATGATTTGCCTTTCTTGCCTCTGCATATTAAGTTTTCTTCATGGACTAATTCTATTGTTTGTTTGATTATAGCTTTCTTCATCCAGCTGACACCAAGAATCCCAAGTTGCTTCAGTGGTTGTGCAGAGAGGAGATAAGGTGCTATATTTTTTTAACATTTAGCTAACTTCTATTTGTGTTCATTATCTTATTGTGGCTCTTTTTTGTATATACTATGTCTATATAGTAGCATGCCCGGTGCTTGACCATTCATTTTCTAAAAGATTGTATGGACTACTTGGTCAAATATTTCTTTAAGTTTCCTTGTTTGTTGTATCAATCTATTGTCAATCCCGCTTGCTTCATGGCCCAAGAATGATCTTGCTCATAGCCCGAAGGTGTCAATCATGTAAATTGTTATCTAAAAGTAACACTTCTTATTGGCCCACTTCTTATTAACTCGAACTTCTATATCTAGTGACTAGTGATATTCTAAAAGGTCTCTGAGCAGGAGGTTCTGAGCTCACGTCCGTGGAATGATTACTCTCTTAATATGAACTGCCTGGTCTTGGTTACTTATTCCTGGGTATTATTGCTAAATATCACAATTGATATTTTACTCCGGGCCTCTAGTTTTACCTCTGCGTCCTTTATTTGTTTGCTTTCAATGAGCATAATTTTTTGGGTTTTCTTGCATTCTAGCATTTGTTGATGTACAAAGTCCACTTATATTAAATCATGGAGGTGTTTCATGTAGGTGTTTATCAGTTACTAAACTTTAGTTTTGCTGTTTCTGTTCTCATGATTGAAATCTATGATGAAATTCCTTCTCTTCTCCTGTTTATCATTTGCATTTACACAATACATTATTTTGCTATTTGCTTCCATCTGATCTGAACTATAAACTCTTTATCAATCATCATTAATCAATATTTTCCATGTTTTAACTCAGAACGTTTTTTAACCATTTTTATATAGTGTGTGTTATGTAACATGGCTTACTGGTATGGTATATTCTCTCCATTTACTTCTGCATATATTGAAGCGGTGTTAGTCTAATTCTTGTTTATGCGGTCGGTGTTAGAGTCACTTGCTATCTGTATCTCTTTAACCAAGCTTAACAGAAATTACTTGATACTCGGAGTTTTTTAGATTCTCAACTTGACATTATTGCAGTACATTAGCTAGCTAATAGATTGTGATTATTTAGTCACTAAACGGGTCACTAAACGTAAAAATTATGTTCACAAGTTTAAGAAGGATTTGCTCTTTGAAACTGCTCTAGACTGACTGAATTTCATGGTTCACATTTATTTTTGGATTGTCTTAATGCGATAATTGTATTTGAACTTGAAAGTTCGAGAGATGTCTCTACTTATGTCTTGATATATCAGTTTATGAATTTTTTATTTTCGTTACATATACAGGAGTCAAATTTAGGCAGAAAATTTTCCTCCTACCAAATTTAGGAAATGAAATTATTGGACGAGATTATTTTATGATTGTCAACAATGCAAAATATTTAACCATCGCAAAAGCTGTTCCCTTCTATCATTATCAGACAATGCCTTTTTGGTCATTATCGACATGTACTTGTCTGATGAACTTATTTTGATCTGCTAACTGCTCTTTAACTTGTACACTCTCCATTATTTTCCATTTTAGGGAACGAGATAGTGACAAAGATGGCAAAGTGAACTTCAAAGAGTTTTTCCATGGACTCTTTGACTTGGTTAGAAATTATGATGAAGAGGGTCATAATTCTTCTCATGTCTCTGATGATTCAAACGAGTCCCCTGCTAAAAAATTGTTTTCTGAGCTTGACAAAGATGGTGATGGGTAATGAACTGCCATCTCTCTTTGAATTGATTGACTGATCATGTTAAATGCTTGTACAACTATGAAACTAACCCAAATGTTATTCATACCTAGATACTTATCTGATGTAGAATTGCTACCCCTTATTGGAAAGCTTCACCCATCAGAACATTACTATGCTAAACAGCAGTCTGACTACATAATGCAGCAGGTATTTGTTTCACTGGGACACCTCACATGTTTTACTATTTTATGTTTAACGAGTTCAATTCGTGAAAAAATGTTTAAGGCATATTGACAATGAGGGTGTATGTTACGATGCTCAGAGCTCTTATGAGGTGATGCCGGGAAGTACATTGGTGAAATAGATAATCATGTAAATACATAGATGCTAATAAACATATGCTGTAATGATGGCAGATACACTTTGAACGTAGTTGAGGTCGATAGTCCTTTGTGGATTTGTGGTATGAGACAAAAATCACAGTCTTTGTTGTTTCTGGTCTGGTCGTTTAATATATTGTTGATGATGTGATATTTTTTGAAATGAACGGTGGCTCTCATAGCTGACTCCAAATTTTCCAGGTTCTTGGTGAAGTGTTTTGAGGGTAGCTTTATGACTACGATAATCATAAAATTAAACTAATAAAGATGAAGCGGTTGAGTTCCAACTTGAGCTAGAGCTTTCTCTTGGTAGTATTTGAGACTTTGACCTTGATGGAATAGAAAGGGAATATGAAGTGGCAGAGTTAATTATTTCAATCAAAAGTATTTTACTGATTGAAATAAAATTGCCCACAAGCTCTACAAGTTTGAGTACTTTAGGATGGAGAGGAGAATGCACGTGAGTAAATTTTTTACAATCATGACATATATGAGATAGTGTAATTGGCTACTTTAGATGGAATTTATTAGTCGTTGAAAGTGATGACTGTATCAAAATGTTCACTTGAAGGAAATAAGTATTGTTTAAAATGGAATGGGATGGAAATAACTTAAAGCTCTACTAAAATCCTGTGCATCCCCTTCTCCACCTACCCCTTGTTTCACCACCTACAAGGTTATTTATCGTCAATCTTCCTGGCCACATTATTCTCCCCATTTGTCATTCCTCAACTCATGTGAATCCAGATGCATGCTCAAACGATCAATTTTTCAATAACTAGTCATATTTGCTTTCTCCTCAGATTAAAATGAAGACTTATTGGAAAATATATTTCACTGCCTAAAATAGTCCTTGATCATGTTTACTTAAGAATCTTCAAGTTAACTAACTTTAGACATGGTTTTCTAAGTTTTTTCTGTAAAAATATTTTGATTAATTTAGTGCTTCGCGTAAAATTATCTTGAAGATGTGAGTCGTTAAATTATTTAATGTCATAATCTTAGTACTTTTTAATTTATGAACTGATATCTCGTGTAATTTATCGGAATTTAATGATAATTTCTTGACTTTTTTCTCTTTGTTTGTTATGTCATCCAAAATATTCTTCGTTTTTTGGGCAATAATTTAGCAATCCAAGTCTTGCTCATTTGACCTAGCCAACAATACATTATAAAGCTCATATTTTCCCATGAAACAACCAACGAAAATAAGCTTGGCCTCTTGAAATTATTGCCGAGAACACTTCACAGTGCAATAATATCGAATTGTGGCCATGTAACTTTCATATTGATCACTATCGAATTCAATCCTGTCCTCAAATGGAGTTTGGTTTTCAACACATCAGCTCTGATTTTTTAAAGCATCCTCCCGCGTAAGGTTCATCCTATCCCATTGCTCTCTGTAATTTCTCCCTTAGTTAGAAAGACTCAAACTTTGCTAAAAACTGGCTACACAAGTATCTTGTATCTTTTCATTCTTTGGAACCTAACTGGCAGTATGTGGATCATCCTTCTCCCTAAGTTTAGGCCAGAATGTTGGAGTGTGGAATATGTTTGACAGCCTTGAAGCATGGAGTTGGCCAAAAGGAGTTTTTAGTGATTGTTTCGAGGAGATGGATAAGATTCGTGAACATGTTTGTGGAAGCCTCAAACTAGTTGATTATAGATCTTCCGTTGCTATTGGGCTGTTGTGCTTGCCCTGTCACCTGCCCATATTAAGTAGTGAATTTCACGAATACAGATTAACCTATTCAAATATGGTATTTATATATCAGACTTTAAACTGCATTCCAAAAATGCTGCTCTGGGATCAAATTTGTGTTTGTTGATGGATGCCCGTGAAAAGTATTCGTGGTCTTAACAATGTTGAAGATTCAATGCTAATTTTGCAGGCTGATGCAGATAAGGATGGGCGTCTGACGTTGACCGAAATGATCGACAGCCCATATGTTTTCTACAGTGCCGTGTTCAACGATGATGAAGATAGCGATTATGATTACCACGACGAATTTCGCTAACATTCACAACAGGCAGGTGAAGAAACCTATGAATGATTTAAGTTTTTTGGTTTGATAGCTGAAAATGTGTTCCTTACATATTTAGCTTACCTTTGTTCTGTCCGTCCGTTGCAGCAGACAGATTATAGGCGTTTGGCACTTCACCCGGTTAAGGAACAAGACAAAAAGTGCAGACAGTTTACCTTCATTACATTTTATTTTATTAAATAAATACTTTTCCCTTTATTTTTCCTTTATTTTATATTATGGCAATTGTGGCCTCAAATTTGGGTAATTTTTAGAGTGAAAAGAGACTGATATTCAATAGATAATAGTTCGTATTGTATTTTATAGTGTCTTTTTCTTTGATAATATTTTAAATTTTGAAATCAAATGCTAGACATTTTGGCAAGTGAGACCTACGAATATGAATAGGCCTGGTTCGGTACGGTATACCTAGTTTTAAAAGAATATCAAATATCGTACCGAAAAATTTCTGTATCGAAATTTTGGTACAATATAAATTTCATCCCGTTTTTACCAAAAAAATTCGGTATATCGAAATTTTGGTACGGTATATGCATAATATTGTCAATACCGAAATTGAAAAAAAATTGGGTGTTATTCAATTTAAAAAATCTAAATTTTTTGAATGAAATATTGAATTTTTTTGAATGTAATAATGTCATATCGAAATTGACGTTATGTAATTTTAAAATATATGAATTTTTTTTGTATTTTGAATATCAATATTATTTAAATGTCATAGAGATACCGTAAAATTCGTATCGTACCTAAATTTAAGACATCTCGTTAAATTTGGTAACCAGAATGTTTGTATTATTTTCCACTCCGACCTACGAATTTGTTGATTCTTGGAAATGGTTATTTAAATTTCTAACCTTTCGTATAAAAAAACTGACATTCATCTCTATCACTATTAACTAATAAAGAAATGACAAAAATTTGTGTGAGACGGTCTCATAGGTCGTATTTTGTGAGACGAATGTCTTATTTGGGTCATCCATGATAAATTATTATTTTTTATGTTAAGAGTATTACTTTATATTGTGAATATCGGTAGGGTTGACATGTCTCACGGATAAAGATTCGTGAGACCGTCTAATAAGAGACTTACTCTGAAGAAATTGGTTAAAAAACCTCGGTCAACTCTTTTTTAAGAAAATGAAATCCTCAAGTATATTTCAAATACACTTGACCAAGGTTAAAAATAAATAGTAGGTTTCTTGTGAGATAGTCTCACGAATTTTTATCTGTGAGACGAATCAACCTTACCGATATTCATAATAAAAAGTAATACTCTTAGCAGTAAAAAGTAATACCTTTTCATAGATGACCCAAATAAGATATCCGTTTTACAAAATACGACCCGTGAAACCGTCTCACTCAGGTTTTTTCCTAAAAAAAATACCCCCTGACTAACTTGGTCTTTTGATATAATCGTTTTCTATATTTAAATATTACTCTTATCCCGAATAAATTAATTTCAAATCAACGTATTATCCTCATCTCATAAACAAATTACAGAAGTATATTTAATATAATTGCTTAATTATTATACAAAAATTCAAAAATTTACTACACATCTAAACAAATTATTAATATTTTTGTAATTACATCAATTTTTTATAGAAAAAAAATAGTATATTATCCACATAATAATTTTACAAATTATCCGAATAATTACAGATATTTTCAATATAACTTAACTCTAATAATTATTATTAATAAAAAAATCAATAGCACAAGCAAGCAATGCATATATAAAGTTGGTCTTACATAGACGAAATATCAATTTTAGTCTTGTATATATTGATGCGTGATATTTTTTGTCATGTGTATTTCATTGAATCAATCATAATCATACAAATATGTTTTTCTGATCAATTTTCATCATTTTTCCAAAATAATGTAATTATATGATCAATTTTACTGTCAGATTTTTATAAGTCTATGGTTAAAAAATTTCTCCAGACATGCACGTGTGTTTGACAATGTAAGTATAAATTTTAACAAATATATTAGTAATTTTAATTACACAATTTTGACGAAAATAACTAAAATTGATCAAAGCAACATAATTAAAAGACTATAAAAGGGGTGTATTGGTTATAGACTTTTAATGACTTTTATGGAGTTTAAAAGTCTAGAGGTATTCAAACTAGACTTTTATGTACTCCATAAAAATTTAGTGCTACTCAATATAAACTTTTGTAGAATTTTAAAAAGTCATGTGGTATTCAAACTTGACTTTTAAAAACTCTACAAATGTCTATAGGTATTCAAAATGTCAATAGACTTTTAATGACTCTATGTAATTCTATTAAGTACAAGAATTATAGCCTAAGGTACAACAATAAAATGTCAACAAAAGTCTTTGATTCAACTTAAAGATTTGGATGTACATTTAATTAAGAAATCACCCAAATTCAATACAAACTTTCATTCTTTTCTCATCTATTTATTTTTCCTTTTATTTGTACTTTTTAAAAACATAATTAAAATTTAATTTTTTATTAATTATTATATAACATTTTATTTTTAATTATTTTTCTTTAATTTTAGTTAATCTATATATTAAATTATTGTATAAGCAAATTCATACCGATATTATACCAAAATTTTCGGTATACCGAACCGAAAAAAACCTTACATTTTAAAAAAATTTATAGTTTATTGTTTTAAAATATTATATATTTTAAAATTTTTGTATATTTTTCCGATATTTCGGTATATACCAAAATTTTCAAATTGGATATCGTTACCGTACCGAAAAATTCGGTATTGTTACCGTACCGTACCGAAATCTTCGGTATACTTAAAATTCGGTAAATTCAATATTTTTTTGTTATGGTAATCTCGGTATACCGAAAATTCGGTATTTTTTCCCACCACTAACAGGCTTGTATTGGCATGTGCTATATTACACAATTTTCTTTGAAAGAGGTGTCAATTTGATGAATTTCAAATTGAACGAACTAGATAATGAAGCTCAATTGTCTTCATCAGCACAAGTTTATGAAGGTGACGACTTTGATCAGTTATTTAATACTCAAAAACAACAACGAGCAAATGCTAATGCATGAAGGGATATCATAGCCAATGGAATGTAGAACGATGTTGATCAAATTGTCAGTAATGATTAGATTTTTTTTATAAAAGACTACTTATTATTTTGAGTGTTCTTTTAATAAAATTTTATTATGAACTTATAAAAATATTATTCATTAATATGTTGAATTGACATAAAGAATTGAAATTATTATTTCAATAAATTGGATAGTTCATTTGTCGTTTTTCACAGATTAAATTGATTTAAATTTTAAGTAAGTAAAATTCATTTACTTTCATAAATAAAAAAAATAATTTAAAATTGAAGAGGTTATCTATGTCCAATAATTATTTTAAAAAAATTAATAAAAAATAAATCACAATTATAAACTACAAAATTCACATAATTCTATGAAAAAGTTTAAAAAAGTCTACAAAAATTTTGAAAAAAAGTCTATAAGAGTCTATGAAATTTGTTTTACAATTCTATGAGATTCCATAAAAGTCAACAAAAATCTATCACTCCACAAAAGTCCATCATTTAAAAAAAGTCATTAAAAATCATTGAAATTATAGAATGAATACACCCCCCTAAATTTCACGTACCAATAGATACATGACTAAAATAGACATTTTGTATAGTATATATATATATATATATATAATACTACTAATTAAAAGATTATAAATGTCACCTTCCAAATCGATTTTTTTCCTCTCCTATATAATATTATCCCTCCGCTTCTGTTTTCGTTCCTGGCTTAAATCATTCTAAGAAAATATTTTTATGATTTTACAATATCTCGAGATCTTATTGTGTCAATTTTTATGTCAAAATAACCAATATTTTTAATTTTTGTTATAATTATGATTGCATGATTTCTTATTTATTTTTAGCATTTTCAAATCATAATTTTAAATAACAAATATTCTCTCAATTTTATTATATTATTACTATTTGTCATTATATTATATTTACATGAACATACATTTTTTAAAAGTATTTTTTTGGTATATAACTTGTTAAATTTATAATGTGTTGTAATAAAATTGAAATGATTTTATTTATTATATTTAAAAATTGTCATTAATGATATATTAGTTATTATTTTATTTTATAGTTGTATATTTTTTTTATGTAAAAAAAATTATTGTAGTTTATATTTATTTTATATGTTGTAGTAATTTATTTGTTATAAATTAATATGTTAAATTAATTATAATGATTTATTGTTAATATTATTATTATATTTATCATTTAGGTAAATAATATTATTAAAATTTATAATTTTATTATTATATATGTATTATTATTATTTTTCGTTATACTAAGCTAACAAATATCAATTTGGATATTAAGTTTATTATTTTAAATATTAAAGTATATATTAATTAAATTTTAAAAATACATTATTAAGTGTTTTTATTAATGTTATTATTATTATTAATTTATTTTTAATGTTATCATAACTATTTTTTAAAATTTTAATTATTATATTTTTATAAATTAAATCAAAATTATAGTATAAATTAATATTTTTTTTTATTTCTCATTAGTTAAATTTTTATATATAACATATATATTGGTATGATGTGTCTTTTAAGCCACATGCGTGTCAAATTTATTGTACTGAATGGTTGAGTTTTCTACTACTTATAAATGATTTCACAGATAACAAATTGATAATGTCAGCCCTGGATCAATATTGTAGATCAAATTTGATTAACAATAATATCTAAAAATTAGAAGTAGAGCGGTATACTCAGTATGTGACATTGATGATTATTGGAGGATGTATGTTACGTGATTCAGATAGTTGTTCGGTAACTTTGATCCAAGACAATAATCATGTTTCTAAATACAGTTATGGAAGTGTTGTACTAGCATTTCTCTACGGCGAACTGTGTATTGCATCAACTACTGACAAAGGCGAAATAGTAGGACCGATTTTCATTTTACATGTATATATTAATTAAGAATTATTTATTATTTCGGAACATTTTTTTCCGTTTGCACTCATTATTATGTTTAGTTTATGCATTATTGTTCCAAGTTTGGGCATTGTCTAGAGTTACGTTTCTTTCTTCAGATCCATTTGGTGACATTCGTGATGACGATGATCACAATGACCAAATCCTTCCATCCCTCCATTTGGGGAAATGTATATTTATAAATTATTGTGCAAACACGTTTTTGTTATGTACATTCTAAATATATTGTCAAATTTATTTTCATATAGGTGGAACTATAATTTTATATGCACCCATATTACTACACACTCATTGCGAGTGATTCGTGACTTGTTGAATAAGATGAAATCTAGCGACGTAAACAATTCAAATCAAGATAAATAGTATCAGGCTTGAGCTTGGCTCGTTTAAGATTGACAGAGGCTCGAGCTCGGATAGAGCTCGATTCGAGCTTTTACCATCAGACTCGAGCTCGAATTGTCTTGAAATTAACGAGCTCGCGAAAAGCTCGAGCTCGGCTTATTAAAAGCTCGTTTATCATGTTAATCAAGCCGTGCTCGAGCTTGATTAATTAATAGCTTGTTTATCATGTTTAACAAACCTGGCTTGAGCTCGGCTCGTTTTCAAGCTCTTAAACCATACAACTGAGCTCGAGTTTGAGCTTGATTCGAGCTTGGTAAAGATTAAATATATCTATGAGCTAATTTTAAATTACACATGAAATTGTAAATTTTATCAGTGCTAATATTTTTATTTGTCAACTCAACAAATGAGTCGAGCTCGAGCTTACGAGCCACCTAAACAAGCCGAGCTCGAGCTCGAGCTCGCTAGCATATTAACAAACATGTTCGCATGCTCACAAGCCGAATATCATTTCACCCGATCTTGGTTCGATTAAATTATTGAGCTCGTAATGGAGCTTGAGCTTGACTTGATATGATTAACAAAATATAATTGCAACCAGTTTGGTTCGTTTACATCCCTAATGAAATAGTTTGAGCTCGGCATGATATAGCTCGCGAACAATTTAGTTCGTTTACATCCCTAATGAAATCCAACCAGGTAATTATTAAAAAACTAAATATAATTGCAAGTTATATATGTTCAGAGTTTTGCATCTTAGTTGATTTTTTTTCCATTCATTGTAGTTTAAATGGGTGTTCCAATGAATTTGAAAAAGAATATCGGTGTTCGGTGTGCCCATTTATATGTTTCAACATTGTCGAGATGTACCACGCAGACCAAGTTCTCTGGCAATTTGTTCAGTTGTAGCACTTTCCAAAGCCAGCATTTGATGGGGATGAATTTCATGAATCCACCTGATAAGGGCGGCGAAACTATAATTGGGCTGAACATCATAAAAAAACATCGACGTATGGGATGTGATAAGTGCAAGAATTTCACTCAATTTATATTAGAATCCATTTGAATTATGTTAGTTTCGGACAGAATTACGCTTGATATTTGTTTTTTTTTGTGTCGTGCAGGATATAAACCACTATTGGATGATTGAGGACGATTAGAGACAATTTTGGTGTCGAACGGTTGATGGATGAGAGCCACAACGCTACTGTGTGCAGAGGGCAGGCTCTGCAGCGCTACAAATGCAGTGCTGCAGTGCTACAAATGCAGTGCCGCAGCGCTATCATGCGGAGTAATAAGCGCCTAGGCGCTAACAAGTAGCGCTTACACCGCAGAGAGAAAAGCGTCTAGGCGCTGATACTCAGTGCCACAGCGCTCAACTGCTGAACTATGAGCGCCCGCTAAGAAGCAAGCGCCGCAACGCCAAACCCTTGACACATGGGCGCCTAGGCAGTGCCACGACGCTAGTACGTGCAAAGACTCATCAAATGGGCTTGAACTTATGCTCCCGGACGAAACATAAAAGAGGAATAGGGTTCAAAAAGAGGCAACAACCGTTTTGGGAGGAAACCGCTATAGAGCAAGAGAACACACACGAGACGAAGGATCGGAGCGCAAGATTGGATCAAAACGACGAAGAACGACGAATCTGGGAACATAGACGCCACTTCTGATTTGCCATCTAATCTTTCGTCCTTTTTTATTTTTTGTGTTGCGATGTCTAAACTTTCGAACATACGTTGTTTTTATTTGTATTTCTCTATGAACTAATTTTCCATTCTAGTTGTAGATACGATAATTTGACTCGATTGTTTATGTGGCAGAATTTTTTTGGTTTAATTGTGTTTCTTTGTAGTTAATCGCTTGCGATTTACTCGCGATAAATTGTTTGTTGTCTGATTAATTCTATAACTCAGGAGAGAGACTAGGATTATAGATCATTAGAGACACATTGTTGAATGTATATATTGTTCGGAAGGCGTATAACTTTAGCGAGGCCTAAGTAAGAACATAGTTTGCATTTATCATTTAAACTTAGATTCTTAAAAGAAATGTTTGGATCGAAGTTTGAATGATACAATTTATTCGTCAATTGGGAAATGAAGAATAAAATAATTAAGTGTTCTTGGCCATTAAATGATTGAAATTCATGAATATAAATGCAATCGAGAATAATTATTATGGAAACTTAGTGAAATCACTCCTCTAGATATTTTCTCTCATTGATATTTCTCCATTCGGTGATTAGATTAATATTTATTTACAATTAATTCATTTTAAGCAGACCAAATCATTAATTGATTTTGCTAGATAAAGTCGTGACTATTCTAATTAAAAGCGTTGGTATACGTTTATTAATATACTTCTCGTGGGAACGATACTAACTCTCAATATTAAAACTTGACAACCGTGCGCTTGCGGGCGGAAAATATGCAACAAGTTTTTGGCGCCGTTGCTGGGGTGTGTCAAATTTAAATTTATATCAGTATTGTTAGCAATTAGTCTAGATTTTAATTTAGAGCTGTTTTTTATTTTATTTTATAATCATTAATTTTTTTAATTTCCTCTGTTTGACAATGCATGCGAAGATCGCAAAGCCCTGACTTGCTTATCTTTGATCCTGAGATCGAAAGATCTCAGGACTTTGGCCTTGGGTGAAGCTCGAGGTGAATTCCATTGGTTATTATGTAACGTACCGTACTTTTAACTATTTTAAAATTTGCAAAAAAAATAAAATTTTCTTAAATACAAAATAAACTTTCAAATTTGCATTAAAATAACTTGCTCGTCTAAAAACTATTTGCAATAAAAACAACCACAACCAAGTTTGCCAAAAGTAATAATCGTTTAAAAATCATAAACCACTTCATGAAAATCAGAGTATTTGAAACAACATGCATAAAAGTATTCATAAAAACATGGGCGGTCCTCGGGTTTAGCCTACTGCGCAGTCCAAGCCAGCTCATTGGTCCCCACCCGTCGTCTCCTCAAAGTCATCCTCACCTGCATCGATCAATTCTATTGAGTCTAAAGACTCAACATGTATAAACTGGAGATAGCAATTACTACATAATAAAACCACATGCATCTTTAAAATAGGGCTTACATACTTGAAACATGAACATGCATACATAAGCTTGAACATACATACATAATATAGACGTGCCATCAACGTAAAACTTTTCTTAAACATGCTCTCATCATACATACTTGAACATGCATAAACTTCATCATTTTGCGTAGAGATATGTTTCAAGGAAAGTGACTCATACATAAATGTGCCTGATCAGACTAAACTACAGTACTAAGCTGACATGGCAAATCCACTGCCACATACATGAGATCCCCGGTCATGCTTTACCGGGTGGATTGGTCCCTGGTCATGCTTTACCGCTTTCCAATCCTGATATAAACCTGGTCATGCTTTACCGGGGTGAAGAGGTCCTCGGACACGTTCACCGAGTTCCAAACCCGTTCATAATTTGGTCAAAAGACATTTAGCATACCTCAAAAACTTAAAAATATTTTCTTTTGCACGTCGAACAAACCTACTTGGCATTGAGGGATTCGTTGGATCTCGCTTAGGGCCACTGCTACACATACTAACATGAGTTCGAATACCTATCTTGCATAACTTAGACGTATAATCATGCTCACACCCAAAAATGACAAAATGTTCTAAATCTCTCGAGACTTGACCTCGTTTAATCATCGTACTAAATCATAACATCAAACTCCAAAACAATACCTAAAAAAAATTAATTTTTTTAAAGGGGTACAAGGACCCCGTGTAAGGATCCGAGTAGGGGTCCGGGTAGATGCTGGAATTTTGTATTTTTAAGGAAAAAAGGCACGGACCCCGTGTAAGGGTCAGGCAAAGGGTCCGTGTAGGCTCTGAAAACGCGAACTAACGGGAATCATTACACTTATGGCTTAATCCTCCCAACTTAATCATACGGACCGTGAACCAATACCTCGAGACTCATCCTAGGGTACTATGTCATTGAATCAAACCCGTACAAACGTCCCAAACGACGACACACACCAAACAACGCAACACAACCCATAAACACGACGTTTTGACACCAAAACGCATCCTACGACTTCTAATGCAATCGAGTGCCTATCGACGCAAACCGACACACCAAAAACCATCCCAACATCATACTAAACATACTTAAACGTAGCAGCGATCACCCGTCGATCCCCAACAAAACATGCAACAATAAGACTTCAAGAACACATCAAGAACACATTTTCATAAAATTACAGTTTGAGCAGTCCCACGAAAACAATCATAACTCGCTCATTTCTTATCCACATATTTCTACTTTACTGTCAAATCGAAGGTATCAAAAAGTTCTAGCGTTTTATATGTTGAAAGTTTTTCCAGAAAATCGAACGAAAAGTCACAGTATTTAAAATGACAGCAAATTTCGAGTTTTCAGATCTAAAATCGTTTCAAAATCGATCCAACCGATTTTTACTCAAACTTTGTACAACATACATGAATTTTTACACATAATAAACATAAAAACAAATCCTATGACGAGATCGATGCATAAACGAAAGAATATACATGCCTTTTGATATTTAAAATTACCGAACCGATGATACCGAAACGGAAAAGATGAGAGGTTGATCCGGAACGATTTGTGGCTCGATTTCTTGAAGAAAACTCACGAAAACTTGCTGGAAAATATTCAGAGGAGGGGTGGCTTCTCTTGCACTAAGAACCCTAGGTTTTATTTTGCTCTCAAAAATCTGAAATGAGATAGGAATTAAATGTGTGTGTGTGTTAACGTGTAGGTGTATGTGAAGAAGTGTGCTGTGCGTGAGTTTTTAATAACTAGGGGATAAATTGTGTTTAATTAATAATTAGAAAACAATTAAAAATTCTAACCCATTTTTAACTTAATAAAATCCCTTAATTTAAAATGAAATGCAACTTGCTAAACTTTAATGTTTTAAAATCCTAAAATCACTAAATAATTGAGTTAGGCTTTAACATGCTAAAAAAAACTAAATAAATCATTTAAAATGTCCTAATCCTAATTTAAAATAAAATACCACATTTTAAAATTGCCAAAATCTTCGCCGGTCTCTTTTCCTCGATCCTGCATCGAATAATCGCCTGAAACATGAAACTCGAGAAAATCTTTTAACGTGCATCTCATAAACATAAATAATTTAAAATAATGAAATTTCATATATAATGCATCTCAAAAATCATTTTAAATTTGATTAAAATAATTTAACAATTAAATAAATGCATGAGATTTATGTGTACTGATTTTGGGCTCTACAGTTTCTCCCCCACTTAAATAAATTTCGTCCTCGAAATTAAATATTACCAAACAACTCTGGATAGCGATTTCTCATATATGCTTATGTCTCCCAAGTGGCATCCTCCACTGATTGATTCAGCCACCGGACTTTGACCAACTTGGTCACCTTGTTCCGAAGTCTCCGCTCCTGTCTGTCTAGGATTTTGATAGGTCTTTCCTCATACGACATATCTGTAACAAGCTGCAACGGCTCATAGCTCAAAACATGCAAAGGATTAGCTAGGTACTTCCTCAGCATCGAGACGTGGAACACATTGTGTACACCGGCCAGATTCGGCGGTAGGGCAACACGATAAGCTAATGTCCCAACTCTGTCAAGAATTTCGAATGGTCAAATAAACCTCGGACTAAGCTTGCCTCTCTTCCCAAATCTCATAACACCCTTCATAGGTGCTATCTTTACGAAAACGTGATCACCTACGGCAAACTCAAGATCCCTTCTCCTCTTGTCAGCATAACTCTTTTGACGACTCTGGGCGGTCTTCATCCTGTCTCGGATCTTGAGCACCACGTCTGCAGTCTGCTGAACAATCTCTGGACCAAGTTCTGATCTCTCACCGACTTCATCCCAATGAATCGGTGATCTGCACTTCCTCCCGTATAGTGCCTTGTAAGGAGCCATACCTATAGATGATTGAAAACTGTTGTTGTAGGTAAACTCCACTAGAGGTAGCTTTGATTTCCAATTTCCATGGAAATCGATCACACAAGTTCTCAAAAAATCCTCCAAAATCTGGATCACACGCTCAGACTGGCCATCTGTCAGCGGGTGAAATGCTGTACTGAATAGCAACTTCGTCTCCATGGTTGCATGCAAACTATTCCAAAAGGACGATGTAAATCTCGTCGGACACAATAGAAACTGGGATTCCGTGCAATCGGACCATCTCCCTGATATAAAGCTCCGCATACTGCGTCATTGAGAAAGTCGTCTTCACTGGCAAGAAGTGCGCTGGCTTAGTGAATCGATCCACTATAACCCAAATGGCATTGGATCCTCTGACTGATCTCGGCAAACCAATAACGAAGTCCATGGTGATATTCTCCTATTTTCACTCGGGAATAAGGAGTGGCTTAAGCATTCCTGCTGGCCTCTGATGCTCTGCCTTCACTTGCTGACAAGTGAGGCATTCAGACACAAATCGACGGATGTCTCGGTTCATACCTGGCCACCAATACAGAATCTCCAAATCCTTGTACATCTTGGTACCTCCTGGATGGATGAAATACGGATATGCCTGTGCCTCTGACAAGATATCTTCTCTGATCGAATCAACACTAGGCACCCACATTCTCCCTCTGTATCTCACAATACCATCAGACACTATATAGAGTAGACTGTCATTGGCTTCATCCTTCAGTCTCCATTTTTGCAACTGCTCATCTGAAGGCAGACCTCTACGGATTCGGTCAAACAACGAAGACTGGACTATCAGATTAACAGCTTAGGAGCTATGCCCTTAGGATAAACCTCTAACCCAAATCTCTGATTCTCTGACTGAAGATATCTCTGTACTGATAGCTGTGCTACGACTGCAACTTTTCTGCTCAAAGCATCTGCCAAAACATTAGCTTTCCCCGGATGGTAGCTAATTGCACAATCGTAGTCTTTCACTAACTCTAACCACCGTCTTTGTCTCATATTTAGGTCTTTCTGTGTGAAGAAATACTTAAGACTCTTGTGATAAGTGAATATCTGGCATTTCTCGCCGTACAAGTAATGTCTCCATATCTTCAACAAAAAGACGACAGCGGCTAACTCAAGATCATGGGTCGGGTAGTTCTTCTCATGCACCTTCAACTGCCTGGAGGCATAAGCTATGATCCGACCATGCTGCATCAAAACTGCGTCCTAAACTAAGCTTAGAGGCATCCGTGTATAGCACAAAATTGCCTTGTCCTGCTGGCATGGCTAACACTGGCGCTGAAATAAGAGCTTGCTTCAAAGTATCAAAGCTCTTCTGACATTCATCACTCCACACGAACTTGGCATTCTTCTTGGTCAATGAGGTGAGTGACACTGCAATCGAAGAAAATCCCTGAATTAAATTTCCTGCAGTAGCCTGCTAAGCCTAGGAAACTGCGAATCTCTGACACATTCTTCGGTTCAACCCATTCCTTAACTGCTGCTACCTTAGCTGGATCCACCTTGATACCACTGCTAGATATTATATGACCCAAAACGCTACCTTCTCCAACCAGAATTCATACTTACTGAATTTTGCAAACAACTTGCGACTTTGCAAGACCTGCAAAATTGTACCAAAGTATTGATTGTGCTCTTCATGGCTTTTCGAGTAAATGAGAATGTCTTAAATGAACACTATGACGAACTGATCTAGGTAAGGCTGAAATACTCGGTTCATGAGGTCCATAAATATCGCTGGAGCATTCGTCAGTCCGAATGGCATCACTAAGAACTCGTAATGTCCATATCTAGTACTGAAGGCTGTCTTATGAACATCTGCATCTTTTACCTTCAGCAGATGATACCCTGATCGAATATCTATCTTGGAGAACACTGTAGCTCCCTGCAAATGATTGAACAAGTCCTCGATCCTTGGAAGTGGGTATTTTTTCTTGATCGTTATCTTGTTCAGTTCTCGGTAATCAATACACAGTCTCATGCTCCCATCTTTCTTCTTTACGAAGAGTATTGGTGCGCCCCATGGTGAGAAACTAGGGCGGATGAATTCTTTATCCAAGAGCTCCTGAATCTACTGCTTGAGTTCTAACATCTCAACTGGAGCAAAACGGTACTGTGCATTTGAAATTGGAACAGTGCCTGGCATAAGGTTGATGGCGAACTCCACCTCTCTCTCTGGTGGAAGGCCTGTGACGTCATATGGAAAGACGTTAGAAAAATCTCTGACAATCGGTACATCAAATATCGATGGAGTCGGTACATCAGGTGCGGAAGCAATGCTGGCCAAGAAAGCCTGACAACCCTTATGAATAAGTCTCTGTGCTTGCATATAAGAGATCGAGCGAGGGAAACTCCTCCATCTATCTGGCTCAAAGAGAAACTGCTCCATGCCCAAAGGTCTTATCAACACTGACCTTTTCTGGAAATCAAAGAGAACTATGTTCTATGTCAGTCAGTCCATTCCCAAGATAATATCAAATTCTGGTATCGGCAGCACAATCAAATCGGCATACACTAGGTGGCCCTGCAGTTCAAGATCGATGTCACTGACCACACTAGTAGCTGATAACTCTTCCCCTGATGGGACTGTCACTGAGTAGCTCACGTCGAGTCCAATAGACTTGACGTCCGGATGATTAGCGAACGTCTCCGAAATAAAAGAATGAGTGGCCCTGAATCTATCAAGGCCTTCGTGGCTACCCTCTTAATGAAAATATTTCATGAGAGACGTTGGTACAACACAAAACTTATATCCGAAAATTCTAATCTTAACCTCAAGCATAGTAGAAATCTCTACACCCAGTCACCAAAATTACTAACTAGCACACTAATAATGCCATATAAAAAATCGAAACATGCATAACAAAATTTAATGCTGTGCTGAATTAATTAGTTACCAATCAGCAGGGTCGTGTCTGGGTTCACCTCATCAGCCTGCATGGAGAACACTCTACCCTGGATCGGACGTCTCCACTGTGGGTAGTCCTTCAACATATGATCGCTGGCTCCGCACTTGAAGCATTTGCCCGATCCAAATAAACACTGTCCCGGATGCTGGCAGTTGTACTTCGGGCGCACTGGGTACTCACCGGGTCTCTGAGGAGCCTTCTGTTGAGGAATAGGACCCTTGCCTTTCGGCGGTCCCTGAAATGGCCTCTTCCCCTGCTGCCCCTGGAAAGGCTTCTTAAACTGAGGTCGCTGTTGCTGCTGAGGTGCTTGATAGGGCCTCTTGCCCTGCCTATCAACCTCTATGTCCCTCTGGTCCTGTTCTGCCGCTAAGGCTCTAGACACGGCAATGTCATAGGTGGTAGGACCAGCAACTCTCACATCATGGCGCAAGATCGGCCGCAAACCATCCTTAAAATGCCTCAACTTCTCCCGGGCATCGTTAGCAATTAGGGGCACGAAGTGACACCCCCTCTCGAACTTCCTCACAAACTCTGCAACGCTGCTATCTCCCTGACGCAACGTCATGAACTCCCTAGTAAATCTGGATCGTACTTCCTCAGTGAAGTACTTGGAGTAGAAGACCTCCTTGACACCGTCCCAAGTAAGGGTCTTCAAATTTACCGATACAGAAGCGCTCTCCCACCACAATCTCGTGTCTCCTGTCAGTAGAAAGGTGGCACATCTGACCCTGTCTGCGTCCTGGAGTTCCATAAACGCAAAAATGACTTCTACGGACTTAATCCATCCTTCAGCTATCATCGGGTCTGTCGTCTCCGAGAACTCTTTCGGATTCATCGTCCTAAACCTCTCGTAAACTGCCTCAGGTCTAGGCCTCGTCCCTGTATTCAGGGTAGCTTGGTTCCCCGCAAACTGTGCGAAGAATTGCGTCATTCCTGCAAGCATCTGGGCCTGTATATCTGGGGGTGGACGAGGAGGAGTGACCCTCTCCCCATCCCGAGCTTCTCTGTCCTCTTCACCTAATCCACGTGCAACAAAACGTCTGGGAGGCATACTGTTCCAAAATTTCCCAAACACGTAAACCCAATATGCATGAACATCATAATATGTAAGTAATTTGAACTTAAACATGCACATGATGAAATCATGATTGGATACATATTACATGAATGAGTTTAAAACTTTAAAACTTACTGACTTGAGGTGTGACTTCTGAGCTTCTCGCAACCGGCAGTAGGCATAACCCTTTACAAGAGCACTGCTTTGATATCAACTGTAACGTACCGTACTTTTAAATATTTTAAAATTTGCGAAAAAATTAAAATTTTCTTAAATACAAAATAAACTTTCAAATTTGCATTAAAATAACTTGCTCGTCTAAAAACATTTGCAATAAAAACAACCACAACCAAGTTTGCCAAAAGTAATAATCGTTTAAATATCATAAACCACTTCATGAAAATTAGAGTATTTGAAACAAAATGCATAAAAGTATTCATAAAAACATGGGCGGCCCTTGGGTTTAGCCTCCTGTGCAGTCCAAGCCAGCTCATTGGTCCCCACCAGTCGTCTCCTCAAAGTCATCCTCACCTGCATCGATCAAGTCTAGTGAGTCTAAAAACTCAACATGTATAAACTGGAGATAGCAAGTACTATATAATAAAACCACATGCAACTTTAAAGTAGGGCTTACATACTTGAAACTTGAACATACATACATAATATAGACGTGCCATCAATGTAAATCTTTTCTTAAACATGCTTGCATCATACATACTTGAACATGCATACTTTAAAAAATGGGTACACGGACCCCGTGTAAGGGTCCATGTAGGGGTCCGGGTAGATGCTGGAATTTTTTATTTTGAAGGAAAAAAGGCACGTACCCCGTGTAAGGGTCCGGCAAAGGGTCCGTGTAGGCTCTGAAAACGCGAACTAACGAGAATCACTATACTTATGGCTTAATCCTCCCAACTTAATCATACAGACCGTGAACCAACATCTTGAAACTAATCCTAGGGTACTATAGCATTGACTCAAACCCGTACAAACGTCCCAAACAATGACGCACACCAAACAACGCAACACAACCCATAAACACGACGTTTTGACACCAAAACGCATCCTACGACTTCTAATGCAATCAAGTGCTTATCGGCGCAAACGGACACACCAAAAACCATCCCAACATCATATTCAACATACTTAAACTTAGCAGCGATCACCCGTGGATCCCCAACAAAGCCTGCAACAATAAACTTCAAGAACACATCAAGAACAGCTTTTCAGAAAATTAGAGTATGAGCAGTCCCCCGAAAAAAATCATAACTCGCTCATTTCTTATTCAAATATTTCTAATTTACTGTCAAATCGAATGTATCAAAAATTTCTACGTTTTATATGTTGAAATTTTTTCCATAAAATCGACCGAAAAGTCGCAGTATTTAAAATGACAGCAAATTTTGAGTTTTCAGATTTAAAATCGTTTCAAAATCGATCCAACCAATTTTTGCTCAAACTTTGTACAACATACATGAATTTGTACAAATAATAAACATAAAAACAAATACTATGACGAGATCGATGCATAAACGTAAGAATATACATGTCTTTTGATAATTAAAATTACCTAACCGACGATACCGAAACGGCAAAGATGCGAGGTTGATCCGAAACGATTTGTGGCTCGATTTCTTGAAGAAAACTCACGAAAACTTGCTGGAAAATATTCAGAGGAGGGGCGGCTGCTCTTGCACTAAGAACCCTAGGTTTTATTTTGCACTCAAAAATCTGAAATGAGATGGAATGAAATGTGTGTGTGTGTTAACGTGTAGGTGTGTGAAGAAGTGTGTGTGCGTGAGTTTTTAATAATTAAGGGATAAATTGTGCTTAATTAATAATTAGAAAACAATTAAAAATTCTAACCCACTTTTAACTTAACAAAATCCATTAATTTAAAATGAAATGTACACTTGCTAAACTTTAAAAATTTTAAAATCTTAAAATCACTAAATAATTGAGTTAGGCTTTAGCATGCTAAAAAAAAACTAAATAAATCATTTAAAATGCCCCAATCCTAACTTAAAATAAAATACCATATTTTAAAATCGTCAAAATTGTCGTCGGTCTCTTTTCCTCGATCTCGCATCGAATAATCGCCTGAAACATGAAACTCTAGAAAATCTTTTAACGTGCATCTCATAAACATAAGTAATTTAAAATAATGAAATTTTTTATATCATGCATCTGAAAAATCATTTTAAATTTGATTAAATAATTTAACAATTAAATAAATGCATGAGATTTATGTGCACTGATTTTGAGCTCTACGTATTAAGACCGGGACCAGGAGGTCCCCGCCTTTAACGTTCGAGGGTCTTTCTCATTTGATTGTTTTTATTTTCTCCTCCCGGGGCCTATTGGTTGGTAGGTAATTTTCTTCACTTCGGGACAAAAACAGCCTTCATGCTCGAGTAATATTGGATGACCCGTTCAATCTCTTTGGAAAAATGTCTGCATTAATCGGTAGTATATTTGTCCTCTCTATGAAAATCGCAATACTTTTCAGAGGGTGCCACTCCTATCACTTCTTCAGGTGTTTGGATAAGATGCCTCTGCTCACAAATTTCATTGGCTCTAAACTTGTCCATCTTCGGATGGGTATAAGTGGCAAATTGACCAAGTCGTTCGGTCAAATTGGCCCGAGTGGGTTATGTTCGGGGCTTCTCTAGACGAACTTCCTTATGAGGTTGAGGCATGGACTTGGGCTTATCAACTCGTGCTGTCTGTGCTTCTTCCATTTTGATATATTTTTTCGCTTTTGCCAAGAGTCCTTCGAAATTTGAGGGTGGATTTTTTTCCTGCAAGTTGAAAGGATCCTTTGGTTGTAAACGTTGAATAAAAGTATGCACAGGTATATCAGGGGCGACAGAGGGAACTCTACAACCTTAGCATCGAATCTGTGAGTGTATGCCCGCAAGCTTTCTTTTTCCAATTGCTTCATGCTATGCAAGCTCAAAGTGGTTAAAGCCTGGTTTTTACTGATAGCAAAGTGATGAAAGAACATCCGATTGAAGTCCTGGAAAGTGCGGATGCTGTCGGACTCGATCGTACTGAACCAAAGTTGTGCCGGTCCTCCCAGAGTATTAAGGAAATCTCTGCACTTGATGGGATCGGCATATTGATGTAACAAAGAAGCATTCTCAAACCGAGCAAGATGTTCTTCCGGATTTTCCTTCCCAGTTTATTAACCGATGTTAAGATATCTGAAATTTTGAGGGAGCTGGTAGCTAGGTCTTCGGGTGAGAAAGGAACAACTCGGGCGAACTGTCTTCAGTTGCTCCATCTCTTCCCGCAACCTTGTAATCTCCTCGGCATGGGCATTTGGTCCTGGTGGAGGTAGAGGTGGTAGATTATTTGCATCTTCTTGGGCTATCACCTGTTCCACCGTAGTAGTCACCAACCGAGCTAATTCCGCCATATCAAAACTAGGCGGAAGTGACGGTGGTGGACAATTGTTTCCGTCGTGTGACTTTGGTTGATACTTCTTATTCTCGATGAGGACCACAACCTGTTCCACAACCAGCATGTCTTCCTCTTTCTCTTACAATCTTATCTCTCTAATTTAAAATTTCCACATACGACACCAACTGATGATGCAAAGAAATTCACATACCTAGAGTTTGGTCTTGAGAGTAAAATCGGATCAGCAAGATGATGTCCTGGATTAGCCCAAGGCAAACCTGAATATCGCCGAGGTCCGAACTGAAGTCTGCACACGCGAACATACATTAGAGGACGCTGAAAATGTTCGCGGCATATCCCCTTCGATATTTTAGTCAGTTAGAGAGTAAACTTAAGCGTGCAAAATATAGGAATGTTTGTGTAAAATCATGCCCCCTTGAATCGTAGCACGTACATGATATTTATAGAGCTGAAACTAGATACTTTGTATATATATATAAAAAAACTCTGATATGGTAAGAGTCCTCGTATGACAGTAATTCTGAGATGGCAGGGATCCTTGCTGGGTAAGTCTCCAAAAATTACTAGATCGTGTGGATTTACCTTGTCTTAAAAATTTGAATAACATATCGTTGTTCTTTCGGAGTTCTTTCTTAATCATCAAATATTTGTTTGAGACTTCTTATATGGCTAGAGGACTCCACCTACTACCCAACTGATTCATACCCAGCTCGACTATTTTTTAGCTCGAAACTCTTGCACTCAGCCATTTATTTTTATTATGCTCGGAAGACATGTGATCGATTTGAAATGGACTCAACCATCTGGGCCACATCGATGAATTCACATAGTGATGGGATCGGGCCAAATAGATCCGGGCTGTGTAAAAAATTATGGGGCTATGAATTAAGTATTTGGTTGAGAATCACTAAGTATATTTTCTTAAATATGTTAAATATGTTGTATCCAGATTGATATTTAATCTAAAATAAATATCTATACCTATTTCTAAATTAAAATCTTCGATTAGTCTAGATTTCATCTAGATTAATTCTTATCACGTTCCAATATTATTAGATCATACGAGTCTTTCATATTTTAATGAAAATCACATCACATGTTGATTGTCCAATAACTGAAATTTCATCACATCACTATGAATGAAACACTCCAGGTGTAACATAGAAAAATCTGATTAAATAAACAGTAATTCAGAAAATCATTACATCATTTTCAATCCAAAATATTTAAAAAATTATATCATATTATATTTTAAATTTTAGAAATAACAGAGTATCATACTTAAATAATTTTTTAAATTAATTATCAATTTTCTGAAAATAATATTTTTATCTTAATTTAGTATATTCTCTTAATTTTTTCACAAAAATTACTTTATGGGAATATTGGTTTTAAATCTTCAAACCCAAACTTATCTTTATCCTAACTCCCTACACCCCAAAAACTTTGCCCAAACTCCCTAAATAGTTTAAAATTGACAAAAACACCCTTACATATTATAATGATCGATTTTCCTGAAAAAAATGGCATCAGAGCCGAGCTAAAATTATTTCCAAAATACAAATTTATTATTACAAGTGTAATTAAATGTTTGAGGAGGAGAATTTTGAAAAAATTATGAATCTGAACTCAGGTTCGAGAAAAATAATTTACAAGAACTATTTCATATTTTAGAATATACACAAGAACATCTAACCTTAGTTAGATATCAGGAGCAGCAAGGGATGATACATCATCCTCAAGTAAACTTATGATTCAATCTAAGAAGTTTTCGGAGATGGTATCAGATTCCTTTAAGCTCTCTTCAGATCTTAGAGAAATCCAGAAAACGGTACAAAATTATGGCAATATGCTATACTTTGTACCTCAACGAATTGAAAAAATCCTTGAAAACTAAGAAAAATTCGTGGAATATTAAAGGATATTCAAACAAAAATTCAAAAACTAGAACAACAACTAAGTTCTAGTAAAGGAACTTCAGGAGGAAAGGTTACCACCATCATTTGGTACTGAACCTTTGTTACATCATCAAAGAAAGACCAAAGTGGTGTCAAAACCTTTTACTGAAGAAAAGATGATCAATCTAATTAAATCTCTCAGAAAAAAATTTAATCTGATGACAACTTTAGAAATGATTGGTCTAGAAGATCTACAAGAGCTTGCAGAATCTTTTGCAAATCTCAAAGTGGTAGATCTAAAGATGAACACAGTAGGAGGTGAACCAAATGCTATAATCTGGTCATCATCTTCTCAGGAGCTACCAAAGGAAAGTGTGGGATCTCAGAATATAAATATGAGAGAATCTCAACCTGATTTCCATACCGGTGAAGCATCACACCCAGCAGAAACAAGGACAAGGAAAAGTCAAATTCCCTTGCACCACACACACTATGGGAAATCTGTTTTAGAACCAATACATCCTTATGGAGTTATGCTTAACCTAAATGTATTAGATTTCAAAAACAGAGAGGATCTTATAGATGATTGGATATCGGCTATGAGAATAGCAGCAGGAATGCTTGATCTCAACAGAGAAGGATTCATTAAACTTCTGGAAATGAGTCTTATGGGATCAGTGAAAATTGCTTGGGACATGACTTCAATAGAAACCAAAGAGTTAGTCCTGGCCAGAGAATCTATGAGCGATATAGCCGGAAAATTGGCTACCCTATTTAAAGCACAATTTATAGGGGTAGACTATTTTAACAGTCAAGATACAGAGAAGAGAAAGAAATATACTCAAGCTCTGTATAATCTTGAATTACATGATATATGTTTAGTAGACGAATACATTATGTTATTCACTAAATATAGATGGAATTCAGGGGTCGAAGAAAATATAGCGATGCAGCTATTTTTCGCCAAGATGCCAAGTCCCTGGAGAGAAATGCTCATAAGGGAATATATACCTGGAAATCCAGATACATTGGCACGAAGAGCTTCTTTCCTTGAAGGAAAATTTGCGGCAAAAGAATTATAAACGTTTAAGGGGTATCAATAAAATAACTCCTTTGTGTTGTAAGGAAAATGATCTTCCAACGATTATTGGAAGTAAACCACAAAAGCATAAGAGGAAAAGTTTTAGAACTCAGCCTTATGCTAGAAGTGGAAGAAGTTTTTGGAAACCAAGAACAGTTTGGTCTTGACAGAAAGCCAGATCTTACAAATCTTGACAAAGAAGTGGACCATCAAGAAGTAGAATATCATCTCAAGCATCGAGTACCTCTCGAAGCACAGGAAGAACACCTACAAAGAAAAATTTCAGAAGAGCTCGAACTCGAGCTAATGAAAGTTTTAAAGACTATAATTGCTGGACATGTGGAGCAAGAGGTCATATCTCGACCAATTTTCCAGAAAATGAAAAAAAATGTATTAAAAGCTACGATCCAACCCTGGATAATGAAGAAGCAGTTTATTACCAAGATCTTATTCAGGTATACCGATTTGAGGACATTGCCTCAGATGAAAGAATATACGAAGAAGAAGAAGTCTTGAGTCATGAAGAATCTGATGGAACAGAATCGGAATCTGACTGAAGACGAGGTGTTTCGACATGAAACACATGAAGATTTGTCTAGATTCTTCAGCCAGACAACAATATCTCATAATATGGTTCAAAGAATCATGAAATAAAATCCTAGTCTACAGAGATATCAAGGATTCTCTGCAGGACATGTAGAAAAATTCTTAGGAAGTCTGGGCCTAAGGAACAAAAAATATCATCTAATCTATAAAGTTTCCAGAAGGAAAATGGAAATTCCTATGGAACTTACAGGAAATAGAATGGAGATGCAACTAATTCCTTCCGAAGAAACGAAGGAGGAATTACAAAAACTCAAGATCGAAGTAGCAAGGACTATGTCCTGGATTCATATCGGAGCAATCCAGATTATGATAAAAGCTATTTTCAAAGAAGAAATAGATTCACCCATTGATATTGCTATATGCAATAAAATAATGTGGAACATTCAAGATTCAGTACTGGGAACTATCTCAGGAAATCTCTGTGCATGAAAAATTGTAGGAGTATTTTATCCGAGAATTGCCTACAACTTAGCAGATCGAGATTTTAGTCGAGCCTTGACATTACATCAAAATTTCAAGGAAAAAAGACTGATGAAAGAAGGTAATAGACCATATTTTATTACCTATCAAATTTCATATGCTCTATCTAATACACATCATTTAGAATTGTTTATTAGAAATGAGTTCATTGAAATACCCGAGATATTTGGAAAAGTTGCCCAGGTGATTTATCCAGAAAGAGTTGAGTTTCCTTTAATACAGGAAACAGATATTCAAATACAAGACAAATCGATTCTACAAAAGAATCAAATTCTTAGATTGGAATCAAGGAAACTATCTTTTCAATGAGATAGAATTACGAGTTACATGTGGGGAAAAACGCCTATCCAATAAACCTAACAGGAGCCAAAAAGCTTTTCCACCATAGGAAAGCTTAGATGCCCAAAAGGGTGGAAATAAGTAGAGATATTATTTGATATTACAAATCAAATAAATAAATTTTCTTGTAATACCATATACTATTTGGAACAACCTATGATAGGAACTTATCAAAGAATGATCAATACCGGAGAACTGGAAGTTCATATCAAAGGAATTCCAGGAAAAGAATCAGATCGACTGGTTCTTGGACTAGAGTTTCTAGAAGAACATAAACCTTGGAAACGTCTAAAGTATGAAATGGAATTTATGGCAGATGATAAAATGTGGAAAATTCAATGACCACAAGTACATTCTCGATATACATTCCAGTAGGAATATTGTATGAACAATATAAGGCAGAATATTTTGCTGCTTATATTGATTCAGGTGCTGGAATCTGTACAGCAAAAAGAGGAGTTTTTCAAATAATTTGGAAGAAGAATTACCAAAGATTGCTGGAAGAGATTTTTCCAGAAGAATCTTAATCCTATGTAAGGGGATTAAGATGATAGAAATCGTAATTGGTGGTGCTGGACAAACACCTTGGTACAAGGTAAAAACTTCGCAATCTTGATTTTGATGTTAACAAAACTTGTTATTATATTTCTAACATATTTACTCATGTGTGAAGTTGCAAACACAAGAAGCAAACTGAAACCGAATTCTGCACAAACTGAATTTCTGGCACGCTTCAGTGTTTTGAAGATATATCTCAATTGGATTATCCAAATGAAAATATGCCAAATAAACTGATTAGAAAACTTAATTTGAAACAAGTCGTATGTCACGTCAGTTAGGCAAAATCGGATGTTATCTAGGTCAAACTGACCGTAACTAATCGCACGAAGACAACAATCAGTTGGGTTTGAGCAGCTGCGGTATTTTGGTTATATCTCTCAGCTCGATTATCCAAATGAAGCGATTTAGTATGCGTTGAAAAGATAAGACAAAGATCTACAAATCATCATCAGAAGTCAAAGTCTGAATCGAAGTTTAAGATGCTGATAAATGACGATGAAGCTACTGGTTCTGCGCAAACTGAAACCAGTTAGGCTGATTTCAGTACACCAACTGAAACTGAACTAGACCAACTGAACTGAACCAACTGCTGACCAACTGAACCAGACCAGCTGAAATGAACCAGCTGCTGATCAACTGAACCAGACCAACTGAACCAGCTGAACTGAACCAGCTGTTGATCAACTGAACAAGCCAACTGGACCAGCAGTTGACCAACTGAACTGAACCAGCAGTTGACCAACTGAACTGAACTGAACCAGCTGCTGACCAGTTGAATTGAACGATCGGTTGAACTGAACGACAGTTGAGTTGACCAGAGTTGACCAGTCGGGAAAATGTCCAGCAAGACGAATTTGACCGTTGCAACCTCAGAAACAGTACAGAAACTTTTCAAACGGTCATATTCTTGTGTCTAACGTATATATCATTGTTGGAACTTATAAATACAACATCTAGAAGATCAAACAAGAGCTTTTGAAGTGGATTCAAAGCATGGGCAGTTAGCATAAAGAAATCATCTAGTTGAGAGCACAAGCCCTTGTGTGAGGATACATTTAAGATGTACACTGTAAGAAAAATTCCTCACACACAATCACTCACACATATACAAGAGAGTTGAAGTTCAAAGTTTAGTTGAGTGAGTCTTGCGCAAAGACAATAAACTTGTGTATGTAGTCTTTGCATATGAGACATTAAACAATATGTTGATTGTGAGGTGCTGCCTACAATCTTGAGTGCTAGGAGTTAAGTTTAGGCAGTGGGTAAGTCCTAGCTGAGTGGGTTTGTACAAAGACTTGTATAAATCAAAGTCTTCGAGTGAATCGTTCCCAATGGGAAGAAGGGGTGACATATGAGTATTTGAAGTCTCCGAACATCCATAAACAAATTCGTGTCTATTTGTTTATTGCATTTACTTATCATTTCTACTGTTTTTAAATAAACATTGTTGAAGCATTTTATGTGTTCTTCAAATACCAAAATATTGCATATCAAGTGTTTGATAAAATGCTTCCACCAAAATATTTTTTACTCATTCAACTTGCATAATTTTTAAATACTTTACAAAATATTTAATCGGTTGCTACGAAGTATTATTTCGAGTGTTTTTCGCTTGGTTTGAATATCAAACTCGATTTAATTCATCGGTGTTGAATATTTCAAGAACCGAACTATTGTAGCTCAACGATTTACCAACTAATCGATCCAAACAAACACCACCAATTTATTTTAATGATACAGGAGCTGACATTTTGCTAGGAAACAATTTCCTACAAATGTTCAAGTCCTGTACTCAAGAAAATGAGACTAGAAGATTAGTGTTCACAATACCCTGTGATCATAAAATTATAGTCCAGCGATTACGGGATGCATTTTTACAGAAAATTGCCAATCCAATTTCGCAGCAAGCGTGGTGATGAAAGAAAACTTCTAAACCCAAAAATGAAGGATTTTAGACGGTTTGGAGAAACAATGCTCCAATTAAGAGCAGATAAAGAACTCCAACCAGAAGAAATAGAATCCCTTAAGATAGCTCTACATAAGAATGAGGTAGAGTTTGAATCTAAGGTATCATTGGAAGATGTCAAGAAAAGGATCAAAGAAAATTACAATGAAGATCCCTTGGCATGGTGGGATAAAATTCTACTCAAAGCTTGCCTTAAAATTAAGGAAGGCAAAGAATATGAATTTGTCCGTTGTAAGCATATCCCAATGAATATCATTGATCAAAGAGATATGCAGATTATAATCAAGGAACATTTGGACCTTAATTTAATAAAAGCAGGAATTTCACCATACAGCAGCCCAGGATTCCTGGTAAGAAATCATGGTGAAATAAAAAGGAACAAACCCAGACTGGTTATTAATTATCAAGAGATTAATAAGATTCTGGAGTTTGATGGGTATTTCATACCTAGCAGAGAACATATAATCAGTTGCATACGAAATGCAAAGATATTCTCAAAGTTCGATTGTAAGTCTGGTTTTTATCAGATTCGAATGGAGGAAGAAAGCAAAAAATTCACAACTTTTTCCACACCACAAGGACACTATATCTGAGAGGTATTACCAATGAGATTGGCTAATTCACCACAGATATTTCAAAGAAAGATGGATAATCTATTTAAAAATTATTTCAAATTTATGTTTATCTATATTGTTGATGTTTTAATTGCATCTAAAAATATTGAAAAACATATTAAGCATTTAGAGATTTTCTCTGATGTTTGTAAAAAGAAAGGACTTGTTCTATCAGAAAATAAAGCAGTCATTGCCACAAAAAGACTGAATTCCTCGGAATAGAAATCGATGAGTCTGGAATAATTTTGCAAGATCATATAGTATAAAATGTGCAAAATTTTCCAAACGAGTTAAAAGAAAATAAACAACTTCAGAGTTTCCTAAGAGTTGTTAATTTTTCTATGATGTTTATAAAAAACATAGCAAAACACAAGAAGATATTTAGTCCATAATTAAAGAAAGATGCAAGATTTATATGGACAAAAGAACACACAGATGGACTTTTCCAGTTAAAGGAGATTTGTAAAAATCTTCCAAAAATAACTATTCCTCAAGATGAGGATGATCTGTTATTATATACGGATGCCAGTGATCATTGGTGGGCGGCAATCTTAACAAAGCTCACTCTAGATGGAGAACAACCATGCAGATATTGCAGTGGACTATTCTCAGATGCAAAAGCCATAAGATGACATATTAACGAAAAGGAATTCTATGCAGTAAAAAGGGCTTTTGAAAAATGGCCATTATTTTTACTTGCAAAGAAATTTATTTTGAAAGTTGATAATACACAGGTGAAAGCTTTTCTGATAAACATGATTGAATCCAAACCAGAAAAAGCTAGACTTTTAATATGGCAAGCTTTATGTCAAAATTATATTTTTGATATAATTATATTAAATCTCACGAAAATATTCTTGCAGATTTTTTAACAAGAGATGGACAGTATTGACGTTGATGCTATTATCAAGATGCAGAGGCATTTGAGGGAACACCTTGAAATGCTTCAAACCGAGTTTAACAAGTTAACACTAAACGCAGAAATTGCGGGAAGGCTTCACCAAGTGGATAAGAGAATTGTCTCTGACCGAATTACAGGATGTTTACAGGCATATACTCAGTTATGGTTTGTAACACAAAGACCTATCCTCCAAGGCATCGAGAAGCCATTGGTTTCCCGAATGGAGAGTGTTGGAACATTTCATGTTCGCAATCTTAATTTTGATGTTAACAGAACTTGTTTGTTTGTTTTTTATAATCTACCTTAGTGCGCAGATAGCTAAAACTGAAATAATCAGTTACGAGCCAAAACTGAAACTGTTGAAGATGCCAACTGAAAGCATTAACTGATCAACCAAACTAGACCAGTTCAACTAATGTATCGTAAATGAGTTCAACTGATTGTTCATGTGATAGGTGGTTTAGCAGAAGAACCTCAGAAGCCCGGCCAGCCGAATGAGTGTTCAACTGATGAAGAGCCCAATGAGATCAATTCAACTGAACAAGAGTGAAATCAGTTCAACTGACGAGTCAACTGATTTCACCAGCCCAACTGAAAACCAGTTCAACTGACCAGTTTAGAACATCAATTAGGAGCTATCAGTTGTAGATTAAGACAAGCTGAAATAAGTGGAGTACAGTTGTACGCAAAGGTACAAAAACTTTTGTCCAGTCAAATGACAATAATGGACATTGCATCAGAGCTTAAAGAAAAAAGTGTTCTAGTAAGAACAAGACAAATTTCGAGGAACAGATTCAAAATGCAACGAATACAATAATTGAGTCTCACTGTACGATCAAACTTCGCGCCTATAAAAAGAGAGTGAAGATCAGTGAAGATATACAACACAAGAGAGAAAAGAAAAGGACACTCTTCAAAGTCATATCATCTTAGAAGAGAGAAGAAGTCAGCCCAGGGAACAATTAAACGTGTTATCAGCTTTAGATTAGAAGCATTTTTCCCTCAGTGTGTGAGAACACTTTCGAGTAGTTTTCAGAGATCAGTTCTCATATATCAGTTCTCTCACACACACACACATCACCACTCAAATACAGTCTTGCACAAAGACATTAAACTTGTGTATGTAGTCTTTCTCACATAGACATTAAAGAAGTGTTAAATGGAAGGTGCTGCCTTCAGTTTAGTCTAGGAGTTCAGTTTAGGCAGTGGTGTAAGTCCTAGATGGGTGGGTTTGTACAAAGTGTTGTGTAGATCAAAGTCTTCTAGTGAATCCTACCCGAGGTGGTAGAAGGGGTGACGTAGGAGCACTTGAAGTCTCCGAACATCCATAAACATATATTGTGTATTTAATGTTTTAACTATTGTTTTCAAACTGATTTAACTAGTTAGAGCATCCGCTGGTTCAGTTTTCACCATAACTGAATAAATGAAAGCAAAACCTAATCTAGTCTTTTGGTTATTCAGTTACACAAGATATACAAATATATCAGTATTTCTTAACGAAGAATTATTTCGAGTATTTTCCGCTTGGTTCTATACCAAACTCGATCTAATTCATCTGTGTATACATTCTTAGAACAGAAGCTATTGCAGCTCTTGGAGAATATTTTGTTTGAAACACCACAAGGTGCTCTGCAAACGATCCTTCAATTGCTGTTTTCGAGTACAAGACTCTATACCTGGAGCAGGGGATTCAAGTACCCTAGCACAAGTGTTAAGCCGGGATCATCTTCTAATGAGTCGGCCAAAACAAAAATTGAAACTCCAGATTTCAATATCGAGTCTTCAAGTCAACCCTTAACCTCGGAAAATGAAGAGGGAGAGATCAACCTTAGACCCAATACTGACAGGGGCAAAGCTAAGGTTGGTACTAATAAAACAACAATTTCTCCATTCCAGGTTTACCAAAAGACTTGGGAGAAATTGAATACAAGAATTGACATCAACCCAGCCATGGTTCGAGTTGATGTTGCAGGAAAATATCCTAGGATATGGATGAAGAAAAATTCATATCCAAAGGAGGTCAAGGCTTGGTATGAATTTGGGGCTCTTGCCTCAGTTTATACTACTTCACCCTGCTTCCCGGAGATCTCAGCATTACCAAAGTGGATACAGGAAGCAGTATACGAAACTTGAACGAACAATGATCATTTGTCCAGAGGAGATATTCTGGAACTGTATTTTTTCAATACAACACCAGAACCAGAAGGAAAAGGCTCACACGAAGCCTTTCATTTTATCAAGCTAAGGAGGCCAGACGTGAATGTCCAGAAATTCATAAAGGATCCTCCTACAAACGAAACACCCCTAGTCTCTTCATTCAATGAAGATGAACATATCTACCAGGAGAGCATGAGGAGTTTGGTTCTGTCTAACAGAGGTGGACAAAGTCAAGTATCCATTTAAATTTTATCAAAATTTTGTAAATGGATCTTTTCTGTTGAATACAATGGCAGGAAAAACAACAAGCTTCGCAGAAGATCTGTTCAAAAAGAAAAAAAATCTTCTTTGGAACAGCAAGCTGTCGGCAAGCAAAGAGACCCGCCGAAAATTCTGTAATATGGCACATGTGGGAAGATGGTCGGAGAACATCTGCCAGAATGCCAAAACCAGAAAGAACCGGAGTTTGGTAAAGGATTCAAGCCGAGATCTGATCGGAAATACTTTATCGACACCAGTACAAGTGGGAAAGGACCACAAGCACGATTTTCTCAGGGACACAGAAAGCCAAAGATTCTCCGACAAAGCTAAAGTGGACATGTGACCATCCCACTAAAAAAAGAAAGGACCACCATGTGAGTGGAATACAAAGACCACCAATAATCGGTGGTAAAGGACAAAACACCATTGGATTCTCTATCTTTAAAGAAGAAGGAAATCCAATAAAAAGACAAGAAACTTTAACCCCGAAAAATCATCTATAAAAAGAAGCTAAAACGGGAAAAAGAAACACACAAGAAAAATTCGAAACCTAAAGAAAATGTATTTCACATATCTAAAGGTTTCTAAAAGACGCATCAAGAGAATGAGAAATCAGCTGGTAAATAATACAGATCTCTATAAACTGTTAAAAGAAGAAGGGAACGAGATCTCAGCTGATATAATACAAATACATATCTACTGATTATGCCAGGAGATAAAGTCAAAAGAACGAGTGTTTCTAGATTAATAATCTAGGAAGAAGACAAGTTGAGTGGAGGGACCATTCAACCACTCAACCAGATAGGGCCAACCACGGCTGGAAGGCATCATATTATTGTAAGAGTTTGAAGTCCGAACTACAAATCCGTCAGGGACTTCTATAAATAAGGAAGTAGAAGGAAGATGAAGACATCACTCAACCTCTTCGTTTTTCTTCAAAATAAATTGTAATATTTTCTTTCAAATTTATGTGTTCTGTAATTTTAGCTACTATCAGTAGCTAAACAAGTTTCTCTTCCTCTATAGAAGGTTACTATGTAATAATAGTTTGTATATTTGAATAAAAGAACCAAGGCTTTTATCCCTCTCATGTATGGTTTCAAATTGAGCTTTTTACTAGATAGGGCCAACCACAGCTGGAAGGCATCATATTATTGCAAGAGTTTGAAGTCCAAACTACAAATCCGTCACGGACTTCTATAAATAAGCAAGTAGAAGGAAGATGAATGCATCACTCAACCTCTTCGTTTTTCTTCAAAATAAGTTGTAATATTTTCTTTCAAGTTTATGTGTTCTGTAATTTTATAGTAGCTAAACAAGTTTCTCCTCCTCTACATGAGGTTACTATGTAATATTAGTTTGTCTGTTTGAATAAAAGAACCAAGGCTTTTGCCCGTCTCATATATGGTTTCAAATTGAGCTTTTTACTACACACCCTGAGGTAGGAAACGAAACAGAGTTGTGCCAAGTATTTTTGAAGGAATCTGCATCAGGAACCATCTGTTGCGACTGCGTGGTTAGGCTGTGAGGAGCAGTCTGTAAAACCCGGCGGATATAACCCGACGATATTCCGGTCAAATAGGTAAACAGTTCAATTTATTATACGGAAGCATGATGGGCCTTTTAAAAAAAATCGATTATTTAAGCATGGTATATAGGCTGAAAACCTTGCGTAGCCGTATGTCTTGAGGCTATATGTCTTTAAGAACATGCTCGATAGGTATAATAATGCCACGTACCAAAATCAATGAATTAAGGATGTTTTTGAAAATTTTTAGAAAATTGGGGAGTTTAAACTAAGAAATAGGGGGATGGGGAGTGAGGAAAAAGTTGAGAATGAGAATGAGGAGTAAAAACAAGTTTGCCCTTACTTTATGGGCAAAATATTGGTAAAAATTATTGTCCACACGATATATGGACTTGATTAGCAGTTGTTTGATTATATTTATCAAGAACACTAACCCTTTTTTTTTGTAATTTAGTAAAATTCATGCTTTATTTTTTAAAAAAAATCAAGTTTATTTTGAAAGTTTTTGAATGTGTTTAGCTAAAATACCAAACCGAGGCTCATAAACCGATATATTAAAGTACCAAACCAAACCGAACCGTACCGAAATGATTTTTCATTTCAGATTAGACATTTCTAATACGAAATATGAAAAATCTAACCGGATAAAATAAAACAAAATCGACCTCTATATATTAAATATTTAACTAACATAAAAATATTTAACATTTTGCTAAAATAAATATATTTTAAATTTTATCAAAATTTGTGATTTAAAAAAATTTAAAATTAAAAATAAAATTGAATGTGTAAATCAGATGGCTTCACGAAACAATGCGGACTTCTTTTCTTTCTCCACTCTCAGCGGTCAGCACCCCATCCGACCACAATGCAACTCATATCATCACCCAACATCTCCATCCCAAAATTGCTGAATTTGCATCCATTTTTTCACCAACCAGCAAGTTACCACAAATGCAACAATCTCATTCAGTTTCGTAGTGTAAATGCAGTGGTGAATGGAGGAGAAAGTGAGTCAGGCTTTTTGTCAGCAGTCGGGCGTGCAATAGAGGAACAGGAGTACAGGAAGGCGAGGGCTGAGGTTAATAGAAAAGGGTTCGATTTAGAAGGCTATTCAATTGAAGGGATATCGGTTGGTGGGCAGGAAACATGCGTCATTGTGCCTGAGTTGAAGTCCGCTTTCGATATTGGGAGGTGCCCTTTGAGGGCTGTTCACCAGAACTTTCTCTTTATCACCCACGCGCATCTTGATCATATCGTATGGTTTGCTTTGCTATCATCTTTTCACCTTTTTTGTTACATTTTTGTGAAGTAATGTTGCAAAATTCGTGCTTTATAACTTGCCACATTCAATAGTTTATCGGTATTTACGATGCACAATTGTTCATTATGGTTACCTATGCTCTGCTACTGTTTCTTGATATTGTAATGGAACTGGAATAGCTGACCCCGAGGCTGTTGATGTCAACTGTCTTGCGAAGCTGAACTGTGGACCGTTTCTTGAAATATTTTCAAATATGCAAGTGATAACTACAGATAATGTTTACTATTCTCGATTTGTTATGTGGTAGTATTGTGATTTGAGTTGATTTGAAGTTAATAGGTACATTTTGATGTCCTATGATGTCTGTGCACGGAATCCACTTTTCGTGATCCACCATTTCAGGCTGAATGTGTCATTTGGTGATAAATATCTCAAAATAGTAGAATATGTCATGTTATCTGGAAAATTCCTAGATGGCTGTGCGGGGTGGATAATCTTGGGGCAGCTTCTATATGTGCTCCGCATTCTATACTTCCCATGATTTTGCACTACTTTATTTGGTTATACCTTAACCACAGTCATGTTGTTGTATGCACTGGTTCAGGGTGGGCTCCCAATGTATGTGGCGACTCGTGGTCTTTACAGTTTAAAACCTCCAACCATATTTGTCCCTCCTTGCATAAAGGAGGATGTTGAGCAGCTCTTTGAGATTCATAGGACCATGGGCCAGGTGGAACTGAACCTGGATTTGGTAGCTTTGGATGTAGGTAATTCGGTTATCTACCTTTATTTTTCGTGTGCGATTTATACGTCTCATGTTTAACAGAATCTGAAAAATTTAACATAGGTGAAACATACGAAATGCGGAATGATCTTGTTGTGAGACCGTTCAAAACCCAACATGTTATTGCCAGCCAGGTACGGTACATCTACCCAAAAACAAGAAAAGACACCTTTCTTCGTTTTACTAAAGTGGAGAATTTATGTTCTCTTATGATTATACTTTTGTAGGGATATGTCATCTACTCAGTCAGGAAGAAGCTGAGAAAGCAGTACGTGCATTTAAAGGGAAAACAAATTGAGAAACTAAAGAAGTCGGGAGTCGAGGTTCGCAAACTATGGCTCTATTTCACTAGCTCATATTGCTGTTTTATCTGGTTGAAATTTTAGTGTGTGTGACAAACATGTTCCTTTGTCAGATTACAGATACTCTTTTATGCCCCGAGGTCGCCTTCACAGGAGATACAACGTCAGATTTTTTACTTGATCCACGTAGTGCAGATGCCTTGCGTGCCAAAATTCTCATAACCGAAGTAAGTAGTCTTAATCCCATCAACCGTGCAAATGCATGAATTTGTCTTTTTTGTTTTTGCGGTTTCATCAAATTTTTTGCATTTTCTTGAGGCTTCATTTCATCCCACTGCATGCGTATGTTGAGGTTTTGAATATTATCGGCAAATGTCACCAAAATAAAAATTACAAATGTTGTAGTGAGCCATGATCTTGTCAACAGCGCTGTGCCAACAAACTTCTCGACTTTTGTGGAAAAATGAGCCTCTAGTTTTTCACTGGTAAATGTTTCTCTATGGGCAGGCAACGTTTTTAGATGAGAATGTCAGTGTTGAACATGCACGAGAACATGGACATACCCATTTGTACGAGGTACTTGAATTATTCTAATATTTTCCCTGAAAATCTTTACTTCTCTCTTGTTCCATTCAATCAGAACCTTTCTATGATGACACGAGAAGGCTTAATCTCTCCTGAAACTTTAACTATAAAAGTATAAAACCGAGCAACCTTTAAAAAGGCACGTATATATTAATGCCAAGATGTTGGAAGTGCAGATCATGGAACATGCAGGGTGGATTCGGAACAAAGCCTTGGTGTTGACTCATTTCTCATCTCGCTACCATATTGAGGTAATCACAGGGGTTGTAATCTGTAAACATCACCCTTCAAATGCTTCAATAATGTGAAATACACACATATCAACGTTAGTTAAACGTTGTTCCTGCTAAGTGGTAAACATCAGAAATCACTTTCTCCAGAGGGTAAGAGTCTGTGAGAACTGAGAAAAGTGATCCTACAATAATATTTATATTAACACATCCTTCAAGGGCAAAACTGATATCAGGAAATATATACACGAAATAAACATTCAAGACGTATACATTAATATGAAGTGGATAAATTACACGGAAATATCAACTTAGTGAAATATACGAGGCTTTTATACACCAAAGAATTTGAACTTGTGAACCTTGGTTTTGATCTCATAATACAAAACAATAGTTCAAGCTGATGGGAGATTGACAATGATAACATTAGCATTTTAACAGCAACTTAAAAAAGAAAATTAAGACTCTTTATGTTCCTATTATGATGATCTCTTTGTATTTCATAGGATATACGTCAAGCTGTGGCGAAATTGCAGATCAAGGTGTCGGCTAAAGTGGTTGGCCTAACTGAAGGGTTTAAATCAATGTACACTTAGGTAAACATGTTTACTGCCAGGTTTTGTAGGCTATGTAAACTTTGGTTTTTGTAGTTGATACTATATTGTCTATGAACATTGTTTGCTAGATATCCAGATGTTATGGCAAGGAAATGCTGGTTTCTAACATGGCTTAGCATTGTCAATGTAGTTATTTTTGTTGTACCTTTGTGTTTCATTTTTCACAAAATGAAGTGCCATCAACAGAGGTACAGGGTTGCATACTAGGTTGATTGTTTTATATTATCATGATTTAATATATATTCTCCTTCCAGTTGAACTGAAGTTAGCTATGACATACTTGGGGTCCAGACTGAGAAACTCCACTAGAAAAATAACACATAAAATTTTAATTTTTCCGAATTTAGGAGGATCATGGCCCCACCCCCCGTTCCGCCCTTGCTCTAGGTGATCTAGTCATTGAGATCACTCGCTCTCAACACCATTTGGGATGCATCAAAGCTACAAACTCGAGGGAGTCTTTGAAACAAGCGCTCGTCTCAATTTGAGGCACCGCTTCCTGTACTCGAGTGTAATATATGACTACTTCAGTGTAAAGTTTACACACTCTCCGATACCCACGTTACACATCCATATGATGAAACTCCTAGAGCAAGGGCCAATTCTAAAACATGGACTTAATCCAAAAGGCCCTTCTACAGATTCATAAACTAAAGGCTTCCAGCCATCTGATATGGTTGATTATCAAAACTATGGCAAGAATCTTGAACAGAATTCCAAGTTATGGACCAAGTAAATATGATATACAGGATACATTTTTATCATTTTTGGAGAAAAATAAATCGACAAATTATCCAAGAACAATCAAATACATGGTTTTACTGTGTGGTGTTCGATCATTTCTTCTTTTTACCTTTCTTTTTGTCGAATTCTACTTCATCATCGGTTTCATCGTCGGATGTTGTACCAGAAGGATCAAGCCTCGCCGCATCCACCGCCCATTTGATCACCTTCTCCACTTCATCGTCGTCGCCATCGCCATCGCCATCGCCATCGCTCTCTTCTTTACTGGTGCTCTGCTTCTCGTCGTTGTTGTGAGATGGGATTGATTTCTTCAGCGCCGCAAATCTGGCGAACAGATCATCCGAATCTTCCGGCCCATCAATTCTACTCTCGGACGCTGCGGCTGCTGTTGCTGGTATAGATGCTGATTTGGGGTTTAGTTGGGCTTTGAGGGCCTCGTAGCGTCGATCGAGATCCGGGTTGATGGAATATGCCGCGGCGCGTGTGGTATGAGAATCGAGGCTGAGCTTGAGCAGCACGTCGTCCTGCGCCGCTCGCAGCAACTGCTCCACTTCGTCTTCGTCGGCAGCTGGCCCGCTCATTTCCCGGAGTGTCCTTTGCTCCTATGAAATCCAAGTTATGTTATTAATATGTTTTTAAATGACAAAAAAATTAATTAATTCAATTAAATCAATAATTTATAAGTACATAATAACTTTTGTGAGAGCGTCTTATTAGTCAATTTTATGATATGGATATTTTATTTCATTCATCCATGAAAAATAAATTTTTATGTCAAAAATTTTACTTTTTATTATAAATATGGACATAATTGATACGTCTCATGAATCTTTATTCATGAGACTATCTCATTATTATTATTATAAAAGATTTAGTATAAATGTTTTCATAATCGGATCGATAACCAAGTTGGTTCGTTCAATCGATCGAACAGATTCGACCAAACGATCATTCGAAACTGTAATATTATTTAAAATAATAATATAATATAATATAATTATAATTATAATATTTAAATTTTTTAAAGATCCTAAATCTATACATACATAATAAAAATATATATTTATCTATTGAAATAAGCTTTAATAATATTAAAATAATATTTTTAACAAATATCAAAATCAAAATAATTATATATATGACCAAAAATAAAATTTAAAAAATTAAATAAATAAATATATATATATATATATATATATATGAATCGCTCCGACCGATTCATACCGCTCCGACCAGTTTTTGATCGATTAAATAGTTTTTGAGAGTAGTTTGGGCTGGATCTGTGACTATTTATCGATTAAACCGACAGAAATACTCAATTATAAAACAATGCTTTGAATGATTATTTCGGGATTATCATACAAATAATTTAATTCTGAATATGATCATAGTTATTTATGTTTTTTTTTTATTTAAATTAAATTAATTATGATTGACATATTATACGCTATTAGAGATGTCAATGGGGCGGATATGGGGCGTGTATGGCTAAACCCAAGATCCCCCCCATGAAGAAAACTTCGACCCATTACCCACCCCAACCCACCCCACCCCACCCCACCCCCGGTTAAATATTCTTTAGATCCGTCCCACCCCGAATACGAAACGGGACGGGTTAGACCCATGAGACCCATGAAACCCGAATTTTTTTAAAATGAAAACATTAATATTCTTTGAGAGATACCGTGAGGCTTGAACCATGTAATGCCCGAATTTTAAAAAAAAAATTTGAAAAAAAATGTTACTGTTCATCGGTTACTATTCAAGCGTTGCGGCGCTAGAATAGTAGCGCCTAGGCGCTAGTTTTGCGAAAATTTGGCGCTGAGGCGCTTGAAAATGGCACTGCGGTGCTAACATATGCGAAAATTGATTTTTTAAGCTCACTTTGACTTCCACCATTCATCTCCAATCATTTCTCCTCCTCCACGCAAATCCTCCTCCATCTCCTCTCCATTTCTTCATTTCTTCTTCAATCTATGGGAGATTTGTTCAAAAAATTATGAAATGAAGTTAGATTTGTGATCCTCTCATCACGGGCTTCACGAGGATGTTAGTATTTCTCAATTTTATTCAAGTTTGGAAATGGGTTGAAATTTGGAATTTGTATTTGAGTTGATATTTGAGATATTAAGATGTTGTATTTGAGTTGGTTTGAATTTAAAATGGATATGAGCATGATTTCTTGTTTCTGTGCAAGATCAGTTTTTATGCCTGCTGTATTTCGGGTATATGGGATGGTTCTATTTGGATTTTGATGTTATGGTCTTCATCAAACTTGTAGAGAATCAAGTTAGCTTCGATTTGGTTCAAGAATCACTCATTCCATGAAGAAATGAGAGAGAGATATCTGATTTGTACTAAAACTGGTCTGGAAATCCGAGTTAGTGCAGATTTGTGTACATGCCTTCTGTTTATTCGAATTCTGGGATTTATTGGTTAGGATTCTGGATTTTGTGTTCAAATGAAAGTTATAGAACATTATCTTGTCTTCAAAATGGTACCAAATTGACTTGATTCCATTGAGTATTGAGGGAGTTATGCTCCAAATACTAAACAATGCCAGATTTGTACTAATGCAGAATTTCGAAAATTATGTTGAATGTTTCAGATTATGAACGACTGAGTAAATTACTTTATTTGACAAAAGTTTGTGAAAAATAATTGTTGGGCATTGAGTTTTCTTGCATATCCAATTTATAGATCTTGATTTGAAACCGTATTGAATTAATTATGAATTTTGTACAGAAACTACTCTGTTTTGATAGATGATCAAAGCTCTTGAGTTATAGTAGAATTCAGATGTTCAAGACTTCTCAACTACACATTTCGATCTTCTTTTGGTAATATTTGAAAGATATGTTACGATCTGTAACATACGACGTAAAATATAATTTTTATTTTAAATTGAAAATTCTATGGCTCGATGAATTACTTTTGATTTAATGATGATTGTTTTCTTGAAATGAGTTTATTGTGATATCGAGATGATGATATTGATTTGCATCATTACATTTCATATTGAGCTATTTTTCGATTCAGATTTGATATGGTGGAGGTCGCCTTGATTTATTGATTTGTTTGACATATGGGGCTATAGTTGAGTTGGCATAGTGTATGCGGAGGTCGCTGCTATGGCATGGACACTCTCTATAGGCGCACCATAGTCCTGGGATTGTAGAACACATCACTCTACCTCGAGCGGATGAGTCGGTGGATGTTGCTGGGGGATTCTCTTCCCTTGGGTACCCTATGACCAGATGATTCACTTGATCTTGAGATCGATTGATAGCCCACAGCTTCTGATCATGCATTGCATTATATTGCATCTTTATGCATTTATATGAATTATTTGTCTGTTTAATTCTCATATGTTATTGATTGTATCATACTGGGTTTATACTCACTGGCACATCGGCTACCTCTTGTTTTCATGTGCTTGACGGTAGGTGAGGCGAGGCTTGGGATGCCAGAGTCCAGTTCCAGGCGAGGAGATACGAGCTAGAGTGGGATTCTCGGGTCTTAGGAGCTATTTGATAATGTTTGGGCATGTTGAAAAATATTTTTCAAATATTTGAGAAATTTAAATTATTTTTACGATGTTTTACGTGGATTTGTGGACCACAAATTATGTATTTTACTCAATCATTTGGTTTGTTACAATTATAATTATTAGTATTAGATATCGGACTCGGGACCCCACATTAGGTGGTATCAGCGCGTAAGATATTTAGGAACATGGTAGATCGAGTTAGTTCGAATTTATTGATCATATGATATATTTGCTTGCATTTTCACTGTGACATAACGCGAAATACATTATTATAATTGAGATCTTATATTGTTGAGCTTTATTTGAGATTTATTGAGTCTTGAGAGCCAGAGATGATTGATACAAGATTGAGATGATTGTGATATTGTGATTTTATATGTGTTTGATCTATTGTATATCAGACATGGCTACTCGAGGTAGAGGTCGTGGTAGACCTAGACAGAACATACCAGTGGCACAAGATCAGGGCAGTGCTACTCATACTCAGATGGATATAACTTTGACTCCGATGGAGATACTGTTAGCCAGATTTCAGTCTTTGCACCCACTGATGTTGAAGGGTACCGAGAATGCATTTGAGTGTGAGAACTCGTTGGAGAATATGGATCAGTTATTTGAATCTCTTGAGTATCCAGATGATCGTAGAATCAAGTTAATAGTTCATCAGTTATCGGATGTTGCTAAGAGTTAGTGGATCATGACCAAGAAAGCTGTAGAGGGTCAAGGTACGATTGTTACCTGGGATATTTTTAAATCTGAATTTTATCAGCTTTTCTTTCCTACCTCTTACAGAAAAGATAGGGGAGCCGAGTTTTCAAATTTAAAGCAGGGCAATCTGAATGTTGATGACTATGTTGCTAAGTTCTCAAATTTACTAAGATTTGCTCCTCATGTAGCGTCCGATGAAGAAGCTAAGGCCGATCACTTCATAAATGGTCTTAACCCTGATATCTTTACCTTTGTTAATATCGGAAGACCTAACACTTTTGCTGAGGTTCTTGATCGAGCCAAGGGAGCTGAAACCGGGATCATTAGATCAGAGAGGTCCTCAGTATTCGCAACGACCCCAACAGCCACAGTATCGACATCAGTTCAGACAGGGTAATAGTAGCGGTAACAGTGGCAACATGAGAGAGCAGTTTAGGGCTAGAGGCAAGCAATTTATGAGGCATGACAGTAATTTTTCGAGTTCTAGTGGATCAAGACAATCTAGTTCAGTTCAGAGCACTGGTTATTCAGGCCCGACTTGTGGTCAGTGTGGTGGTAGACATTATACCGATCAGTGTAGAGGAGTCTCGGGAGCTTGCCACTTGTGTAACCAGGTGGGACACTATGCTCGAGTTTGTCCTAACCATAGCAGTGATATATCTCAGAGTGGGAGAACATCGAGACAGACACCTCACCAGAACCGCCAGACCCCTAAAGTTCATTCCTATCAGCAGTCAAACCGGTCAGATCAGAACAAACAGAGTGGTAGCCACATGGCAGGACAACCACCTAGACAGCAGGCCCGAGTTTTTGCACTCACTGAGGATGAGGCACATAATGCTCCAGATAATGTCATTGCAGGTAATTGTTTTCTCTCTGGTTATCCTGCTTATATTTTGATGGATACCGGTGCATCACATACTTTCATATCTGAGCACTTTGTCACATTGCATTCGTTGCATTCTATGCCATTATCATCTACATTATCTATTTCCACTCCACTGGGCAAAGTGATGAGGTCAGCTGAGATGATATGTGGGGACTCGTACGCTAACTCCATCTTTTCAATCATCATTGGGATTAAATGGATCAATTAAATAAACTAGGTCGAATTTTTTTTAACTGTTGAACACTTAATACACAAATGTTCAAAATACTACAACAAGTTATGTTCCATCTTATTCAATTTACAAGATCAAGTTCAATATCTACAACATGATCAAAGGTACAAAACTTGTTCAAATTAAAGTCATACAAACTAGTGTTTATCAACTACATGTCATGTGTTGAACTACAGCTCTACTTCTAAGCCCGGATCACCACTCTAATCTCGATCTATCATGCTCTTCTCGACCATGATCTTGTCTCATCTGTTGTCATGCACACATACAAACACAACAACAGCCGGATAACTCCGGTGAGAAACATATTTCCCAATATAAACAATGTATACATGCATTTCATACCAGCATATACAAAAGCATATAACATTTGTAACACAATATGCATCGTAATCTACGAAAACATAAATCGATACAAAGCCGTAAATCAATCTCTTTGACTCTTAATCTTTGACTTGACTCTTATCTAGGGATCCCGATTTGAATAAGAACGTAACAAGTCTCCCACCTACTCTCCTCTTCTAGATGGTGGTACGTTATTATTCCTGGACTTCGGTACACTATATCGAACCTCTACAATAGGAGTCGATCTTCTCCTAAGCACATCGATATAAACCAAACGTCCAGTGACTTGGCACCTCTGCCAAAGACTCATAATACATGCTTTGATATAACTCAATAGACTAATCATATTAATCTCAAGAATTGCAAACACATCAAAGCAATAACAATTTAGTATGTGGTTTTGGGAAACTCAAGTTATCTCTTACTCGAGTTATCTCTCCCGGTTTAACATTGATTTATACATTTTTTTTCGTAGTTCTTGGTCGATGAAATCAAATATCAATCTGGCTTTGTTCGTTCTTCGAAGCCTTCAATACCAAATCTGGAATGACATTTTCGAGAAGTACAATATCAACAAACACCTCAAATCAAGACGTGATTTGATCAATACTCAATCTAATTACGTTTCGACGGCATAACAGCGCAATATCGATATACCCGTCAACTCAAACATCAATCGATACAAACCACAACTCATAATCAATAACGATTACAGCCCATAATTTCAAAATCTGTACAATCTCATTCAAACATAGGCTGAAAATGATAACAAGTGCATACGTTGTCTGTTCTTCGATGCCGGTTTCGATTACAGGCTTACCATAAACTCAAGAACACATAATATTAATCGAATTACGATTTCTCCAATACCAAATTTTTGAACCATGCAGGAAAGTAGTAAAACTTACATCCTTTCGAATCTCTTGACGAGAGAATCACGGAACTAAACTCGGATTGAAAATCGGACGGTAGGATCTTGCACAATCAACAATTCTAAGATTTAGGGAAAAACCTTGAGGATTTCTATGGAGGTTTCTCGATGCTTTCGCTGAGGATTCTGAATGAATGAATTAAAAGTTTGTTTATATCCTAACATGCATGGCAAGACATGTGGCTCATTTTTCATTCTGCACGTCTCGCGCATATGCACGTCCAATGCTTGCGCATATGCACGAGACCTACTGTCTCAGCGCTTGTAGATTCATCTGCTCGCGCATATGCATGAGACTCTCTGTCTCGGCACTCGGACATTACACTAGCTCGCGCATATGCGCGCCCCGTCTCGCGCATATGCGCGAGACTTACTGTCTCGGCATTTGCTGCTCGCGCATATGCGCGCCTCATCTCCGCGCATGTGCGCGAGGTCTGCTGGACTCCACACTCATAATATCCCCTGCTTTCCAAATTCTTTCTCGGAGTTGTCCTTCCATAATCACATCAATTTATCAATTAAAAAATTTCGGACTTAAATGATATAATCTCGGGCATTACATGATAAGTGGTTGTGAATTTCGTTATGAGGATAATGTCATTGAGCTTGATTGCATTGTGTTGGAGATGTCTGATTTTGACTGCATAGTTGGTATTGATATGTTGACAAGATACAGGGCTACTGTAGATTGTTTTCAGGAGATTGTTAAGTTTAGGCCTGATATGACAGATCACTGGACGTTTTATGGTAAATGTTCTCGAGCTAAGATTCCTTTGATATCTGTTTTTCCATGAATCGTTTGTTGCAGAAAAGAGTAGAATGTTTCTTGGTTTATGCAATTGATATTTCAAGGTCAGTACCTAAATTGGTAGATATCCCAATTGTTAGTGAATTTTCAGATGTACTTCCCGATGAAATTCAAGGATTTCCTCCAGTCCGAGAGATTGAGTTCAACATTGAGTTGATGCCAGGTACACAGCCTATTTCTAGAGCTTCTTATAGGATGGCACCAATTGAACTAAAAGATCTAAACGAACAACTTGAGGATCTATTGGCTAAAGGATATATAAGACCAAGTGTTTCACCTTGGGGTGCTCCGATTTTATTCGTGAAGAAGAAAGACGGGTCTATGAGGCTTTGTGTCGATTATAGACAGTTGAATAAAGCCACAGTAAAGAATAAGTATCATTTGCCAAGGATTGATGATCTTTTTGACAAGTTGCAGGGTTCTTCAGTATATTCTAAGATTGATTTAAGAATCGGATATCATCAGTTAAGAGTTAGAGAGGCAGATGTGCCTAAGACTGCTTTTCGTACCAGGTATGGGCATTTTGAATTTTTGGTTATGCCTTTTGGGTTGACCAATGCACCTGCGGTATTTATGAATGTGATGAACCGTGTGTTTCAACGGTATATAGATCAATTTGTTGTGATCTTCATTGATGATATTTTTATTTATTCAAAATCTGAAATTTAGCATGTCGAACACTTGAGAGCTGTATTGCAGATTTTGAGAACTGAAAAGTTGTATGCTAAATTATCCAAATGCGAGTTTTGGTTTGATAGAGTAGTTTTCCTTGGACATGTGATTTCGAGTGCTGGTATATCAGTTGATCCGAGTAAAGTTGAGGCAGTCATCAATTGGTCTAGACCGACATCAGTTCCTGAGGTACGTAGTTTATGAGTTTGGCAGGTTATTATCGCAGATTTATTGAAGGATTTTCACAGATTGCTAGGCCAATTACACAACTGACACAAAAGAATGCACCATTTATTTGGTCACCGGCATGTGAGACTAGTTTTGTTGAACTTAAGCAGAAATTGACTAGTGCTCCAGTTCTGATTATCCCATCAGGTGTAGGAGGATTTACAGTGCACACTGATGCTTCATATCAAGGACTGGGTTGTGTATTAATGCAGCATGGTCGTGTGGTTGCTTATGCTTCACGATGGTTGAAGCCACATGAGTCTAAATACCCAGTGCATGACTTGGAATTAGCAGCAGTGGTTTTTGCCCTAAAGATATGGCGTCACTACTTGTATGGGGAGACATTTGAGATATTCACTGATCATAAGAGTTTGAAATACCTCTTTTCACAAGCGGAGTTGAACATGAGACAGAGGCGTTGGTTAGACTTGTTGAAAGACTATGATTGCGAGATAAAATATTATCCAGGCAAGTCGAATGCAAGCATCCGATGCTTTGAGCAAAAAAGTATGCAATATGTCCTTGATCACTAGCAGTGTATCTGATCTAGTATAAGAATGTTGTCTTTCTGGTTTAGATTTTGTGGTAGGTACTTAACTTGTAAGATTATTTATGATTCAGGCAGAGCCAGAGTTGTTTGTAAAAATTAGAGAGACCCAAAGGTTAGATCAAAGCATTCAGAAATCAGTTAAACTCGTCAAATCAGGACATCGATCAGAATTCAGGTCAATAATGAGGGTATTTTGTTTGTGAATGATCGTATTGTAGTTCCTAATATTTCAGAGTTGAGGATACAGATTTTGCGTGATGCTCATTGCACTAAGTTCAGTTTACATCCTGGAAGTAAAAAGATGTACAATGATTTGAAGAAACAATTTTGGTGGAAAAAAATGAAATCTGACATAGCAGAATTTGTATCCACGTTGTTTGAATTGTCAACAAGTGAAAATAGAAAGGAAGCGACCAGGAGGTCTTTTGCATAGCCTTAAGGTTCCAGAATGGAAGTGGGACCATATCACCGTGGACTTTGTCACAAAATTGCCGAGGTCGTCGAGGGGTTGCGATGCAATTTGGATTATAGTTGACAGATTAACCAAGTCTTCGTGTTTCATTCCTTATCAAATGACATATAGGCATGATCAGATGGCCAGATTGTACATCAGAGAAGTTTTGAGATTGCATGGTGTGCCTAAGTCCATTGTATCAGATCGTGATCCCAGATTTTCTTTTCATTTTTGGCATAGTTTACAATAGGTCCTTGACACTCGTTTGCATTTGAGTACAGCATATCATCCTCAGACAGACGGACAGTCAGAACGTACTATTCAAACATTAGAGGATATGCTGAGAGCTGTAGTGATGAATTTTGGCATTGGTTGGCAGGATTCGTTACCACTTGTCGAGTTTTCTTACAACAACAGTTATCAAGTGAGCATTGGAATGTCACCATTTGAAGCACTATATGGCAGGAAGTGTCGATCTCCTTTGTATTGGGACAATTTATCTGAAGCACCAATTGTAGGACCTGATATGATGAGAGATATGACAGAGAAGGTGAAATTGATTCAGAGTCGTATGCGAGCTGCTCAGGATAGGCAGGCTAAGTATGCGAACATCAGGAGACGACCATTGATTTTTGAGAAAGGTGATAGAGTTTTTCTGAAAATATCTCCTTTCCGTGGTACAGTTAGATTTGGAAAGAAAGGAAAATTATCACCGAGATTCATAGGTCCGTATGAGATTTTGGAACGTGTTGGTGATTTGGCTTATAAATTAGCTCTTTCTCCTGCATTATCAGGTGTTCATAATGTTTTTCATGTGTCTATGTTGAGGAAATATCAGCCAGATCCTTCTCATGTACTTCCACCCGATGATGTTGAGTTAGATCAGACTTTGAGCTACATTGAGAGATCGATTCAGATTCTAGACAGAAAAGATAAGCAACTCAGAAATAAATTGATACCGTTGATGAAAGTACAGTGGAACAGACATGGTGTCGAGGAGGAAACTTGGGAATTAGAAGACAACATGAGACGTAAATATCCAGAGTTATTCAAATGAAGTATGATTCTATTTCGATCTTACTTTCAGTATTGATCATTATATCATATACTTGAAATTGATGATTTGATTTCGAGACGAAATCTATTTTTAGAGATGAGGAATTGTAATGCCCGAATTTGAAAAAAAAGAGTTACTGTTCATCGGTTACTATTCAAGCGCTACGGTGCTAGAATAGTAGCGCCTAGGCGCTAGTTTTGCGAAAATTTGGCGCTGAGGCGCTAGAAAATGGCGCTGCGGCGCTAACAGATGCGAAAATTGATTTTTTAAGCTCGCTTTGACTTCCACCATTCATCCTCCAATCATTTCTCCTCCTTTATACAAATCCACCTCCATCTCCTCTCCTCTCCATTTCTACATTTCTTCTTCAATATATGGGAGATTTGTTCAAGAAAATTATGAAATGAAGTTAGATTTGTGATCCTCTCATCACGGGCTTCACGAGGATGTAAGTATTTCTCTTATTCAAGTTTGGAAATGGGTTGAAGTTTAGAATTGGTATTTCAGTTGATATTTGAGATATTAAGATTTTGAAGATGTTGTATTTGAGTACGTTTGAATTTAAAATGGATATGAGCATGATTTCTTGTTTCTGTGCAAGATCAGTTTTTATGCTTACTGTATTTCGGGTATATGGGATGGTTCTATTTGGATTTTGATGTTATGGTCTTCATCAAACTTGTAGAGAACCAAGTTAGCTTCCATTTGGTTCAAGAATCACTCAGTTCCATGAAGAAATGAGATAGATATGTGATTTGTACTAAAACTGGTCTGGAAATCCGAGTTAGTGCAGATTTGTGTACATGCCTTCTGTTTATTCGAATTCTGGGATTTATTGGTTAGGATTCTGGATTTTGTGTTCAAATGAAAGTTATAGAACATTATCTTGTCTTCGAAATGGTAGCAAATTGGCTTGATTCCATTGAGTATTGAGGGAGTTATGCTCCAAATACTAAATAGTGCCAGATTTGCACTGATGCAGAATTTCGAAAATTATGTTGAATGTTTCACATTATGAACGACTGAGTAAAGAAGTTTATTTAACAAAAGTTTGCATATCCAATTTATAGATCTTGATTTGAAGCCGTATTGAATTAATTATGAATTTTGTACAGAAACTACTCTGTTTTGATAGATGATCAAAGCTCTTGAGTTATAGTAGAATTCAGATGTTCAAGACTTCTCAACTACACATTTCGATCTTCTTTTGGTAATATTTGAAATATATGTTACGATCTGTAACATACGACGTAAAAGTATAATTTTTATTTTAAATTGAAAATTCTATGGCTCGATGAATTACTTGTGATTTAATGATGATTGTTTTCTTGAAATGAGTTTATTGTAATATTGAGATGATGATATTGATTTGCATCATTACATTTCATATTGAGCCACTTTTCGATTCAGATTTGATATGGCGGAGGTCGCCTTGATTTATTGATTTGTTGGACATATGGGGCTATAGTTGAGTTGGCATAGTGTATGCGGAGGTCGCTGCTATGGCATGAACACTCTCTATAGGTGCACCATAGTCCTGGGATTGTAGAACACATCACTCTAACTCAAGCGGATGAGTCGGTGGATGTTGCTGGGGGATTCTCTTCCCTTGGGTACCCTATGACCAGATGATTCACTTGATCTTAAGATTTATTGATAGCCCACAACTTCTGATCATGCATTGCATTATATTGTATCTTTATGAATTTATACGAATTATTTGTCTTTTTAATTCTCATATGTTATTGATTGTATCATACTGAGTTTATACTCACCGGCACGTCGGCTACCTCTTGTTTTCATGTGCTTGACGGTAGGTGAGGCGAGGCTTGGGATGCCAGAGTCCAGTTCCAGGCGATGAGATACGAGTTAGAGTGAGATTCTTGGGTCTTAGAAGCTATTTAATGATGTTTGGATTACTTTGGCTCACTAGTTTATTTTGGGCATGTTGAAAAATATTTTTCAAACATTTGAGAAATTTAAATTATTTTGACGATGTTTTACGTGGATTTGTGAACCACAAATTATGTATTTTACTCAATCATTTGGTTTGTTACAATTATAATTATTAGTATTAGATATCGGACCCGGGGCCCCACAAACCACTAGCATTAGCGTATAGTTATGGTGGTTGTAATGCCCGAGATTCTTGGTGATATGTCTGAAATGATATATATAGTATGAATAAGAAATGCAAGAACAGAAGGGGAGTAACGACGTTGCAAAACTTGAGTTTATGGGCAAAGTGCCACCGCACCCGCGGTAAGAAACGGACCGCACCCGCGGTTGTAGTTCATGAAATGTGGAAGAGTTACAGTAGCATGAGCGCACCCGCGCTAGGAAGCTACTGCACCCGCGGTTGATGGACAGAGAGTTGGGCATTTTTACAGTAGGGTCACCGCACCCGTGGTCCCAGAGGCAGCGCACCCGCGGTGTATGGCCAGTAGGGTATGAGATTTGCTACTGGAGGGTAACCGCACTCGCGGTGCTAGACAGACCGCAACCGCGGTGTTGCTACAGTGAAGGTCACCGCACCCGCGGTATAAAAGTGAGCACACCCGCGGTCCAAGCTTCTGGAAAAATTGATGTATATCCGTACACTGAGCGCACCCGCGGTGCAAAAGTGAGTGCACCCGCGGTGTGACGTGCATCATGAAAAATAAGCCATGTTTCCTGGTGTTGCATGCAATATATATATAAGAATTACACGTCTTCCCCTCACAAATTCAGAAAAGGGTCGAAGCTTTTGAGAAGAAAATCCTTGCGCCTTTTAGATTGTGATTGTGAAAGAACCATCCGTTAGAATTTTAATCCGACTTCAGTACTGCGTTCCTATCGACGTAGGCTACAACTGGACGTAAGTTTTGTTACGTTTAAATACGATTTGAAATTACGATATTGTAAGAATTGAACATGAATCATATATGGTGTTTTTGATACAGTAGACATCGTATATTTGAAGTCAGATTAAAGAACAGACTGCTTATGTAATTGTAATGATTTTCGGAGTCGATTTGATTGAGATTCGGTATTAGATTTGTATTATCGTTGAAATTACGAGTTGTATTGATATTGATTATGAGCTCTGGTATTATATCTGTGATGTTGAGATTGACGGGATTAGCGAGATTGTATTGTTATGCCGTCGAGACATCAGTTGATTTAGATTGATCAGATTCAGTAATGAATTCGATTGTATCATGATATCGTTGATATGGATCAGATTATGTTTGCTTTGAGTATTGATCAGAACATGTTTTGAATTGAGTTGTGTATTGATATATATACTCCTCGATATTGTCATTTTAGATTGATTGACATTGACAGATTCAGATTCCAGACTTTGATTTCGACAGACCGACGAAAAGAAAGGTATAAATCGATGTGAATTGGGAGATCGACTGGAGTTAGATTTAACTCGAGTTTCCCTAAACCACATACTTGTATGTTATTGTTTTCATACCTTTGTATGCTTTGTTTGAGTATGCTGATTTTATTGATGTGTATAAAAGCAGTGGATAGCAGATAGCTATTGAGGGAGAGTCACTGACAGAGGGGCTAGGTTTTGACAGAGCGATCACTGGCCCATTGCACATTGTCAGAATAGGATTGGCAGACATGCCAAGTCTTTGGCAGATCTGCCAAGACATTGGACGTTTGGTGTATCGATGTGCTTAAGAGACAGAGCAGCCCTTATTGCAGACTATTCGATACAGATCAGACCAAAGTCCAGGAATAGGGACGTATCAATTACAACCACCACGAACGTAAGAGATAGGTGGGAGACTTGTTACGTTCTTATTCAGACCGGGATCCCTAGATGAGAGATTGAGTCAGAGTCTTAGAATCACAGAGTGTGATTCAGAGTTTATATTGATTCATATTTCTTAGGTGATACATGTTCAGAGTATGAATTACTGTTTGATATCAATTTATGATTTCAGATTATGATACATGTCTTGATATCTATTTCATGCTTTTATATATGTTGTTATATGAAATGCATGTCTACATGATTTATACTGGGATTTATTCTCACCGGAGTTATCCGGCTGTTGTCTTGTTTGTATGTGTACATGACAACAGGTGGGACAGGATCAGGGTCGAGAAGATGATGAGAGATCGAGATTAGAGTGGTGATTCCGGACTTTGATGTAGATGGGTTTCATTACTTGATTGTAGTAGTTGAACCTTAATTTGGAACTAGAATGCATGTTGTACAAAACTTGTAGTTTTATACTGTTTGTATATTAGATTAATCTCATTACGTTCCGCAGTTTAAAGAAAAAATTTTATGGCCCTAATTACTTGATTAGTAAATTGATCCTAATAACGATTAAGAAGATAATTAGCGTCCGGATCCCCACAGTGGTGCAGGGCCAGTAGGCTTTATTTATAATTGGTCTACCTATTTGGATAATAAACTAAAGCCCAGCCCAAAAAAAATCAGACATGTCTATGGTTGACCTTGAGATGGACTACTAAAAAAAATGAAAATTAATGAAACTAAATCTTATAATATTTATATCCACATATATGAGACGAGTATGAGACATGTATTGTGGTATGGGGTGAGTATTATAGGACTCATGACCCGTCCCATACCCATACGGGTCTGAAAAACTGGACCCGAGACCCACCCCATGACCCATTTAGTATGCCCAAACTCGTCCATATGGGGCGTGTCCAATGCTTTACCCAGGCCAATTGACATCCCTATACGCTGTGTATTGAGTGGCTAGTATTAATAAAGCAAAAATCCATTTTAATAACTATTTTTGATAAAAAAAATCTTTTTCTTCATCCAAAAATTATTCTTTACACATATTTAGCTTTAATTAGTAAGCAAAACGTACATTGTACGTGGGAACATATTATTTGAAATCATCAAATAATTTTTATTTGGTCAAGCCATTAATTGAAATATGATAACAACGTCACTTCATTAGAAATGAATATTTTATCTCATAACATCATTATTCTCACATCATTTTTTTGTATTTCTTGTTTCATATAGTCTCTTAATCTTTCATAATTTTTACAAGTATATTATTAAAACCAATTATAATATATATTTACTTAGAAGTTAAAAATATATTATTTATTCATATTATTTTTAAAATTGATTCTTTTAGTTTTCGATATTTTCCAGGATATCATTAATAATAAAAAAAAAGGTCACTCAAGTACAACAAGTGTATTCTCCACAGTCATATATCTGTCATATATTTATTTTCAGTTCCATATAAATTTGTCTAATTAATTTTGTGAAATTTGTTGAAATTACATAATTTGATATGAAATGGTCTACTTGAATTTTATCTATCTAACTAATAATAATAACATTTCACAGACACTCTTTTGAAAAATTGAAAAACGTAATAATATATAAAAACTTTTATATTTTATTTAGTATGATAAATAGTTGTAATAAACATAAAATATATAAATATAACACACAACTCAAAATCATGATCAAATTAAATAAAATGATATAATTAATGCAGATATTTAAATGTAGTTTATATTTTCTAAACATAAAATTTAAATTTGAATTTTAAAAAATAAATTGAAAATAATTCACGTTTAATTATATATTTATTTCTTATTTGTTTCAAATATTAATGCAAGTAAGTGAATATATTAATAACAATAAAATTTTCCTATTATAACATATTATTTTTGACGAAAATTTTCTAAATATCACAAAAACTCTGTTAATTCACTATTTCCATGACTGAGGCTTGATTATTTCATATATGTGTCAATCTTAAAAAATATATAAATAATACACTTAAATCAAAAAATAAAATGTATAGAAAAAATATTAATAACCTCTTGATAATGAAAAATACATTTTAAACTTGAATCTCCGTTGTTTCTATATGCATGTAGATCGTATTAACGAACTAATCGAAGTTTAAGCGTCAAAAATATTTTTGAATAATTTACCTCATGGGTTATTCTGAACATAGCACTCTTTTTTTTTATTCTGATTGAAAATTTATTGTCTGAATGTGATGGAAAAATCAGACTGAAATATTTATACAATTTATAATAACAACTAAATATATCGTAGTAACATAAAATCATATTCCAAATTAAATGAATTGATATAATAAATGAAAAAATTTAATAGTAACTTATATTTTCAACGGAGTTCAGTTCCAATTTGAAGAAAGAAAATAAAAAACAGTTAATTCATAATTTACATTTGAATTAATATAAAAATGAATTAAATTCAAATTTGAACTAATAAAAGAATTATATAATCAATATAACCAATAATTGATATTTATGTTTTTAAAGAAAATAGAGAAGTCTTTATTAAAAAATATCAATAAAATTGCATAATATTAAATGTTTTCAAACATTTATTGCATTACACTTATTACTTATTTCAATATTCATGATATATCTTACTTTTTTAGAATTGTCATTTTGACGAGAATTTATTATTTTAAGCAAAAACTCAGCTTTTATACACACACATACACTCTTGTAACAATGACATATGTACCCAAAGAGATCACAAGAGAAAAAATCATGTAATAAAAAAATAAAAAGATAAAAAAAATTCAATATGTCTATGCGCCTACAATCTCGGAAACTACCATGGACATTTCACGTTCAATTCATGGACTTTTGCAATTAATTATGTATCGGATATGTCATTTGACAAGTCCGAAGCAATGGACTTGATTAGAACTTCATTTGTGCCCTCTTTTGAGAAGTCTTTCATTATCCAAAAATAAAAAACCAAAAAAGGTTTTCTTTTAAAATTATTTTAATGTATCCTCAAACAACGTGCAAGAATATCATAATAACTTGTTTTCTCGTGGGGAAAAAAAATTTCTCCTTTGAAATTATATTTTAGTATCATCGGGCATTGTGAATGTCCTTTTGAAAGTGGGTGTCAGTATAATGATATTTGAATGCATCAACAGTTCTCCCTTTGGGGTATAAAAAAGAGTAAAAAATAATTAGGTACATGAATTATTGAATAAATGTCAAATTGGTACATGAACTTTTATTAATGGTTTTATTGGTACATATCCGCGGAATTCAGGTCAATTTACGATGACATTTAACTAAAATGTCCAATTTGCCCTTTATAGATAAAGATTAATTAAGCTAATAAATTTTATCTCATTTTATTCTTATTTCTAAACCCTTTCTTCCACTGTATTTTTTCACCATAAAAAAGTCTTTCTGCTTCCACGATACGCATTCCATTTTCCCCTCAATATGTTGAAAATCGATTGTCTCCACACAAGGTAGTCTCTCTCCTTCTTATGTTTTTGTCATTTCTTCTCATTGTAGTGTTTTTTTTGTAATGATATGCTTTGATTGAAAGGTGTTCGATAGAAAGTTTAAACTAGTTTGGGTTATTAAAAACGCTAATAGAAATTGTATTTGACTGGTTTGTGTTTTATTCTAATGTATATTTATATGTTTCTTTTAAATATACAGCTCATGATGGAGATGATTTTGCACCACTGTGATGAACAAATTGCTTTAAAGGATGTGCCAAGCCTTCAAAATTATGATTTGTCAATGTTGGTACGTGATTCTATAATAGCAATATTTGGTGCAGATATAGGTCAAATTGGTGATTTGACTGGATTAATTGGATTGGATGGCATTGCACCACGTTCTAAAGAAAGCTTTCCTTTGAACTGTGATAACGATTTTAAAAATCTTTTTATGGCATATGAAGTATTTGGTGATGCATCATTACATCTACGAGTGCGCTTGTTGCACAATACTTTTGAAGACCATGATCAACCAAACTATGTTGAAGTTTGTGTGCAACAAGAACTCATGAATGCTGATTTTAAAAATGATGAACTCACAGTTGATGTTATAGAAATATAGGAAGAGTTATGTTGTTGGAGTGACAATAGTGTTAGTAATGAAACAAATGAGAAAAGATTAATTGATACAGAGAAGGAATTTGAAAGTGAAGGTGATGAAGATGATTCAGATTACAATTCTGATTGTGACCAATTTTTGAGTAGTGATGATGAAGTTGAAACCTTGATGGCAAAACTAAGTGATAAAATGCATGGAGATGTCTTTGAAACTGAGAAAAATGGAATTATAGAATTTGAGGTTGGTCAGATTTTTAAGGATGTGGAACATTTTAAGAGTGTTTTAGAGGATTACAAAGTCCAGGAGGGTTTTAGAATGAAGAGGATTCATAATACAAGAAATATGCAAACACCAAAGTGCAAAACCGATGGTTGCCCTTGGAGGATCCATGCATCAAAGTGGATTGATGGAGTAACTTTTAAAATTAAAACTTATGGTGGTCCACACACTTGTGTTATGCAATGCAGAGATAAAAGTGCAACATCCAAGTGGATAGCTAAAAAATATGAGAAACAACTGAAATCTGCTCAAGGAATGACAGTTGGGGATTTGGGATCTGCTCTTATTGATGATTATGGTGTTCATGTTGATGTTTGTAAACTTCATAGAGCGCGAAAAAAGGTGACCAAAAAGTATATGGGTGATCATGAGGTTAGTTATAACAAACTTCCCAAATATGCTAAAGTTTTGAGAAAATATAATTCGGGCGTAACCTGTAAAATATTGTGTGAAGGATTAGATTTGTGCAATCCAAATTGTAATCCCATATTCAAGAGATTTTTTGTTAGTTTTTGTAAGGCCCGAGATTTTAATTACGGTAATCTGAGATTAATCTAAAATGATTTATTGATTACTTGATGAGATTTAGATGGGACACGTTGGAATTGGATTTTGTATTGTGAAGTGCGGGTTGTGCGTGACCAGAAATCTCGCGCATATGCGCGGAAAGTGTGCGCGCATATGCGCGAGCCATGCGAGGAGCCGAGGGAGAACTCCAGAGAGTTCGGCGCATATGCGCGACGTGGATGGGCGCACATGCGCGAGGTAGGCAGAATATTGCGCGCACATGCGCGACTTGAAGGCGCGCACATGCGCGGGGTGTCCAGAACGTTGGGCGCATATGCGCCGAGATAGTACGCGCATATGCGCGAGAGCCATTGTGAAGACACGCGCGGAGACTTAGTGTCTCGCGCATATGCGCCGATGGTATTCGCGCATATGCGCGAGACGTGTTATTGAAAGAAGCAAGCCACGTTTCTTAGAATGCATGAGGTGTGTATATATATATATAAATACAAGCATTCATCCGTAGAAAATCGAAAGAATGGAGAGAAAAGGGTGAAGTTTTCTTCGACGTGAAAGATTTGTGATTTACGAGAAATCCGTCTGTCAGAATTTGAATCCGACTTCAGTACTGTGTTCCTATCAACGCAGGCTACAACTGGACGTAAGTTTTGTTACGTTTAGACACGACTTGAAATTATGATGTTATTAGAATTGAATAGGAATCATATATGGTGTTTCTAATACAGTGGACATCGTATAATCGAAGTCAGATTAAAGAACAGACTAGTTATGTAATTGTTATGATTTTTGGAATTGAATAATTGAGATTCGATATCAGATTTGTATTGTTATTGAAATTATGAGTTGCACCGATATTGATTATGAGTTCTGGTATTATATCTGTGGTGTTGGAATTGACGGGGTTATCGAAACTGTATTGTTATGCCGTCGAAACATCCGTAAATTGATATTGATCAGATTCGATATTGGTTGAGATGGTATTGTGGTATCATATGTCGATTGGCATTGATCAGATTATGTTTTGACTTGAGTATTAATCAGAACAGGTTTTGAACTGAGTTATATACTGATATTGTATCTATTCGATTGTCATTATCATATTGGGTATGGACAGAGTTGAATTCGGGACTTCGTCTTTGTCAGACCGAGAAGATAAATGTATAAATTAATGTTGAGTTTGGATTGCACAACTCGAGTGAGGTTTGGCTCGAGTTTCCCTAAATCACATACTTTACATTATTGCATTGATTTGACTGATGCACTTGTTCTCTTGATTTATAGATAGCAGGTATTAGACGAGTAATCTTGTGACAGAAGTGCCTGATAGTGGTGGGATCGCCACGGGCACATTGCACGATGTCACAAGATAGTGTATTGGCGATTGTGCCAAAGTCTGTCACCGGATGTTTGGCTATCGATGTGGATAGAATTGTAGCTTCTTCTATTACTGGTGATCGGTACCGTATCGATGTGGATAGAATCATAACTTCTTCTATTACTGATGGTCGATATCTTATCGATGTGGATAGAATCGGAGTTCCTTCTATTACTGGTGATCGATACTATACCGATGTGGATAGAATCCGAGCTTCTTCTATTACTGGTGATCGATATCATATCGACGTGGATAGAACTAGAGTCTTTTCTATTACTGTTGGTCGATATGGGAATACCCACATCTGAGAACCGGGATCCCTAGGCTTGGATTGAGTCTAGTCTAAAATGTGGAGTCATGAGTCTAATTGACAGTTTATATTGAGTTATGTTGATTATGTTCCTGAATATGGTACATGATGAGTTATGTTCCTGATGATGGTAATGTTTAGAATATGAGTTATTCTTGATATGGATTCATATTCTGATTTGAATACATGTTAGAAATATCTGTTATATGCTTTTATATTGTTTTTATGATTGCATGTATACATGATTTATACTGAGAATGTAATTCTCACCGGAGTTATCCGGTTGTTGTCTTGTTTGTATGTGTGCATGGCAACAGGTGGGATATGATCAGGGTCAAGAAAAGAACGAGGCTGGACTAGATAGCGTGGAGATCCGGGCTCTGAGGCAACTTAGGATTCAGCACTGTTATATAGTTGAACCTAGTTGAATTCTTGTAGACAATACAAGATTTGTATGTTTATGTTTAATATGTAATTTGAATTGAATTACATTACGTTTCCGCTTTGTATTTAAAAAAAAAAATTAGACCCTGTTTATTATAATTGTTTGAATTATTCCTAAAAACGATTAAGGAATGAATTAGCGTCCGGGTCCCCACAACAGGTGGTATCAGAGCCTTAGGTTCCAGAACAGTAGGTTCTAGAACTGTAGGTTCTTGAGATTGAGGTAGAAGAGAGTGAGCGGGGTAGATTGAGTTTTCTTTCCTGCATGTGATTGCTAGCATATGATTTACTTATAATGTGGAATTACATTGTGTATGCTAGCATGCTATTATGTTTACTGCTTTTAAATACATGTTACCTGAGTACCTGAGTTGATTTGGTAATATGTCTGATTTGAAAATAAATCAGAGCCAATTCTCGATCAGAGGTAAGCAGATCAGAAAGGGACTGAGATTGATTTATCTCATGTGATACTAACCCTTGTGGTAATCAGATATACCTCCAAGAAGAATTCGAGAATTGGGTAGTACTTCGACTGATCAGATGGATGAGACAGAAACTTTGATGGAAACACAGATGAAGAGATTTCAATCGTTTCAACCGCCGATTCTGAAGGGTAATGAGACGCCAGTGGAGTGTGAGAATTGGCTAGAGGATATAGAAATGTTATTTGAATTTCTTGGTTTTACAGATGATTGTAAAGTTAAACTGGTTGGAAATCAACTACGGGAAGTCGCTAGGAGTTGGTGGCTGGTAACCAGGGAAGCCATAGCACAGCGTAGCTCAACGATTACGTGGAAAATTTTTAAAGTTGAATTTTATCAAAGATTTGTACCTCTATCATACCGACAGGATAAAAGTGCAGAGTTTACAAATCTGAGACAGGGTCAGTTGAATGTTGACGAGTATTTGGCCCAGTTTTTCACTTTGCTACATTTTGCCCCTCAAGTGGCTAGAAATGATACAACTGTATCTGATCAGTTTATCTAGGGATTGAATTCGGAGATACGCACATTGGTGAATGTGAAACAACCGAGTAATTTTGCTGATATTCTGAATCTAGCCAAAAGAGCAGAAACCGTTCTGAGGCGACAAAAGGAAGCTTCATATGTTCTTCCAACACCGATACCACAACAACTACCTTCCAGAATTGAGATTGGCAGCAGCAGTGGTGGAAAGAAAGAGCAGTTGAAAGTTCAAAAGAAGCAGTTCAAGAAGTTAGGGAGCGGTTCATCTAGCTCCAGTGGTTCTAGCACAAGTTATACTAGAGTTTATTGCAGGACTTGCGGAGGGAGACATCCCATGGAGCAGTGCCAGGGAGTGACTGGTAGGTGCAATATCTGTAAACAGCAGGGACACTTTGCTAGAGTCTGTCCACAGAAAGGTTCCCGAAGATTTCAGGGAGCAGAATCATCTGGTGGTAGTGATCGAGGAACAGACCCAGGACACACGTGATGATATAGTGGCAGGTAATAATCTTTTATGATTATGTTGCATATGTATTGATATATACTAATGCATTCCCTACGATTATCTTTGACTGAGTTGTATTGATATATGTTGTACCTGCTGGGTCTGTATTACTGTAGTATTGATCTTTGTATCTTTTGGGGAGAGGAATTGATATCAGTGAATTCTGTGATATATTGTGTACTGCAGTAAAAAGAGAATGAGATTGAATTAGATTGTATTGTACTTGTGTTATCTGATTATGACTACATCATTGATATTAATATGCTAACAAGTACAGAACTATTATAGATTCTTGCCAGGAGATGGTAAGATTCGGACCTGAAATGGCCGATGAACGAATGATATACGGTAAGGATTCTTGATTTTGAATTCCTTGATATCCGTATTATGTATGATTCGATGATTATCGAAAAAGAATGGAGTAATTCCTTATGTATTCAGTTGATTACTGAAGTTGAGCCTATCTGGGATTGATTTGTCAGTAGCAGGAGAGTTGCTATAGTCGTTCCAGATGAAATTCCGGGTTTGTCTTATATCAGGGAGAGCGACTTCAGCCTTGATTTGATATCAGGTATGGATTTCATGTTAGACTTCTGTACAGAATGATATTGATGGAATGGAAAGAATTGAAATGTCAGTAGATTTACTGCCTGAGAGTTAGAGTTACATCTGATTATGTGTTTCTCTGGGAAATACTTCCGTTCTGTGTATGGGTTGATAAATCCTGTGTTCCGAAGTGTTCTGATGACCTTATGCTCGTTTTATCTATGATATTTTGATATATTCGCAGCGTATGATTGATTGAATCGAACAGTTGAAATTTGTATTGAATATTCTGGGAACTGAGATTGTTGTATACAGAATTGTTCGGCTATGAATCCAGATTGCAACAGATTGTATTCAGAGTCTGTGATATCTGAAGATAGTATACTGATTGATTGTAGCACAGTTGAGACAGTGATCAGTGGCTGAAAACGACATTAATAATGGCAGAACTTCAGAACGTTCAAGCCGGCTCAGAGCTGATGTTGAAAATTACAGCAGTTCCGAAGTTTGATCAGATTGTTCAGAACTTGATTTCGATAGTCAGAAGAGTATGTCAATCAGAATACCAGGTAGGTAATGCTTTATTTTATATAATTAGCTGATTTGTTTGTGCCAGATATTTCGAATTTGAAATAACAGGTATTGTCAGAGGCACACAGTAGTAGATTCAGTATTATTCTGGTAACAGGAAATGTGTGATAAGTCGAACGGACAGTTTTGATGTAAATAAACGAAATCAGTTATGTTAGAATTTGTATTGAAATGTCTAAATCGCTGACAGATGAGGACAGGAAGATAGAAACCAGGAGATTGAATATACAGATTATCGATTCCTGAATAGAAATAGGAGTATAATTCTATGGATCTGGTGATACTTACCGAAATATTGCCAAAACTGTACCAAGATGTGGTTATGATTGAACGATTGTTCAAATCTGCATATGTATATTGTACATGATGATGTACAGATATGACAAGACGACTGAGAGGTATGTCAGAAAAGGGGTCAGATTGTATTGAATGCCAAAGTTAATTATATCATACCGTGATATTTGGTTGATTTTATACTTTTGGCAGAATGTATAGCATGATTTTTTATCTATGGTTTATAGATTGACGGATAGTCGGGGCGAACTATCTAGATACTGGAGGATATCCAGGAACTGTAGTGCTGGATTTTAGCACTAGTTACCTGATGTCTTGTCACCTTATGAATTATTGTACAATAATAGCTATTAGATGAGTATCGAGATAGCTCTAGTCGAGGTATTGTACAGTGAAAACTGCGGATTTCCTTCGTATGGGGATGATACTGCGGTGATGCCTGAGATTGGATTTGACGGGATCAAAGATCTGATAAAGAAAATGAAACTGATTCAGAAGCAAAGGAAGGTAGCTCGGAAGTTGATATGAAATATGCCAACGTCAGGTGATGACTGTTGGTATTTGAAGCCGAGATTGAGTTGAGGAGCTATTGATTGATATATACGGATGTTGTATAGCCAATATTTGCAATTAATTTTATCAGAATGATCTTAAGTAGTATGATGATATTATACTTCTTGAATTCTTCTTCAGATTGAAATCAAGGATGCGTGAAAGAATGGAAAATTTTGAATGAAGACTATTCTGCTATTGGAAATACAGTAAAGTTAGCAGGGCATTGAAAGAAACTACATGAGAAACAGAATCGGTTATGAGATTAAGATTTCAAAATGGTTTGATAGAATGAGTTTTCTGAAGTAACCTCTATTATACATTCCTTCTTTATCTGAATTGATGGTATGTGATTTCGAGGACAAAATCATATCTTAGAGGGGGAGAAATGTAAGGCCCGATATTTTAATTACGGTAATATGAGATTAATCTGAAATGATTTATTGATTACTTGATGAGATTTAGATGGGACAAGTTGGAATTGGATTTTGTATTGTGAAGTGCGGGTTGTGCGTGACCAGAAGGTCTCGCGCATATGCGCGGAAAGTGTGCGCGCATATGCGCGAGCCATGCGAGGAGCCGAGGGAGAACTCCAGAGAGTTCGGCGCATATGCGCGACGTGGATGGGCGCACATGCGCGAGGTAGGCAGAATATTGCGCGCACATGCGCGACTTGAAGGCGCGCACATGCGCGGGGTGTCCAGAACGTTGGGCGCATATACGCCGAGATAGTACGCGCATATGCGCGAGAGCCATTGTGAAGACACGCGCGGAGACTTAGTGTCTCGCGCATATGCGCCGATGGTATTCGCGCATATGCGCGAGACGTGTTATTGAAAGAAGCAAGCCACGTTTCTTAGAATGCATGAGGTGTATATATATATATAAATACAAGCATTCATCCGTATAAAATCGAAAGAATGGAGAGAAAAGGGTGAAGTTTTCTTCGACGTGAAAGATTTGTGATTTACGAGAAATCCGTCCGTCAGAATTTGAATCCGACTTCAGTACTATGTTCCTATCAACGCAGGATACAACTGGACGTAAGTTTTGTTACGTTTAGACACGAATTGAAATTATGATGTTATTAGAATTGAATAGGAATCATATATGGTGTTTCTAATACAGTGGACATCGTATAATCGAAGTCAGATTAAAGAACAGACTAGTTATGTAATTGTTATGATTTTTGGAATTGATTAATTGAGATTCGATATCAGATTTGTATTGTTATTGAAATTATGAGTTGCACCGATATTGATTATGAGTTCTGGTATTATATCTGTGGTGTTGGAATTGACGGGGTTATCGAAACTGTATTGTTATGCCGTCGAAACATCCGTAAATTGATATTGATCAGATTCGATATTGGTTGAGATGGTATTGTGGTATCATATGTCGATTGGCATTGATCAGATTATGTTTTGACTTGAGTATTAATCAGAACAGGTTTTGAACTGAGTTATATATTGATATTGTATCTATTCGATTGTCATTATCATATTGGGTATGGACAGAGTTGAATTCGGGACTTCGTCTTTGTCAGACCGAGAAGATAAAGGTATAAATTAATGTTGAGTTGGGATTGCACAACTCGAGTGAGGTTTGCCTCGAATTTCCCTAAATCACATACTTTACATTATTGCATTGATTTGACTGATGCACTTGTTCTCTTGATTTATAGATAGCAGGTATTAGACGAGTAATCTTGTGACAAAAGTGCCTGATAGTGGTGGGATCGCCACGGGCACATTGCACGATGTCACAAGATAGTGTATTGGCGATTGTGCCAAAGTCTGTCACCGGATGTTTGGCTATCGATGTGGATAGAATTGTAGCTTCTTCTATTACTGGTGATCGGTACCGTATCGATGTGGATAGAATCATAACTTCTTCTATTACTGATGGTCGATATCTTATCGATGTGGATAGAATCGGAGTTCCTTCTATTACTGGTGATCGATACTATACCGATGTGGATAGAATCCGAGCTTCTTCTATTATTGGTGATCGATATCATATCGACGTGGATAGAACTAGAGTCTTTTCTATTACTGTTGGTCGATATGGGAATACCCACATCTGGGAACCGGGATCCCTAGGCTAGGATTGAGTCTAGACTAAAATGTGGAGTCATGAGTCTAATTGACAGTTTATATTGAGTTATGTTGATTATGTTCCTGAATATGGTACATGATGTGTTATGTTCCTGATGATGGTACATGTTTAGAATAGGAGTTATTCTTGATATGGATTTATATTCTGATTTGAATACATGTTAGAAATATCTGTTATATGCTTTTATATTGTTTTTATGATTGCATGTATACATGATTTATACTGAGAATGTAATTCTCACCGGAGTTATCCGGCTGTTGTCTTGTTTGTATGTGTGCATGGCAACAGGTGGGATAGGATCAGGGTCAAGAAAAGAACGAGGCTGGACTAGATAGCGTAGAGATCCGGGCTCTGAGGCAACTTAGGATTCAGCACTGTTATATAGTTTAACCTAGTTGAATTCTTGTAGACAATACAAGATTTGTATGTTTATGATTAATATGTAATTTGAATTGAATTACATTACGTTTCCGCTTTGTATTTTAAAAAAAAAATTTAGACCCTGTTTATTATAATTGTTTGAATTATTCCTAAAGACGATTAAGGAATGAATTAGCGTCCGGGTCCCCACAGTTTTGTTGCTCAAAGAGAGGGGTTTGTGAATGGATGTAGGCCCTTCATTGGGGTAGATGGTTGTTTCTTAAAAAATCCTTTTGGAGGACAAATTTTGTGTGGAGTAACACTTGATGCAAATTCTAGTATTTTTCCAATTGCAGTGATGATTTCTGAGGGAGAAAATCAGGATAGTTGGGAATACTTTCTTGATTGCTTACATTGGCATTTAGGAGATGAGAGATACTTAACCTTCATGAGTGATAGATAGAAAGGTCTCATAAATGCCATTAAGAAAATTTATCCTAATGCTAAGCATAGATATTGTGCTTGGCATAGGTATAATAATTTCAAAAGCTTATTTCCTGGACCAAAGTTTAGGAATAAATTTTGGGCAGCAGTGAAGGCTAGTAATGTGTTTGACTTCAATGATCTTATGGATGAGATTAAGCAAGAAAATACAGCAGCATGGAATTGGTTGATGCAAGAAGAACCTTTTCATTGGTCAAGACATGCTTTTGACATACATGTTAAGAATGACCATGTGACAAATAATATGTCTGAGTCATTTAACAGTGAGTTAAGGGTGATGAGACAAAAACCGGTTCTTACATTATTGGAGCATATAAGAAGAAAACTAATGAAAAGATTTTGTGAAAGACAACAAAATGCTATGACTTGGAACTCAATTGTGCCCCCAAAAGTTGAAAGCAAATTAAGTTGAAACTTTCGAGAAAGTAGACAATTGCATTGATTTGAACCATCTGAGCACTTATTTGAAATTAGTGATGGCAAATGGTTTGTTGTTGAATTTGAATTCAAAGACTTTTGAATGTGGAGAGTGGCAGATTAGTGGAGTTCCATGCAAGCATGCAATTTTTTGTATCAATCATATAAGAGATGATCCTATGAAATATGTTGATAATTTTTTAACAAAAGCTGCCTATTTGAGGACATATGAGAGCAATATCAATGCTATTCCTGATGAATCTATGTGGGAGGATGAGAATTATCCTAAGATGGTCGTGAGAAAGAAAGAAAGCAAACGTGGTAGGCCAAAGTTAAAAAGAATAAAAGGAGCAGCTGAATCACTTACTGGGAAAAAAAATCAGAGATTTGTTCATTCGAGTTGTAGCATATGCAAAGAACTTGGACACAACAAAGCCACATGTCCTCGCAATCCTGGGAATTTTGGTAAAAAATCGAAGAAAAAGAAGAAAGGTAATATAATTTGTATTAGTTTATATTATTTTGGACACTGAAATATTTAGTATTGATCTTATAGAGAATGTAAAATTAATTAGTGTTTGTTGTAATATAGTTGTTTAAATTCAAAATTTCTTACTCATAATGTTTTTTTAAATGTCAAATTTTGTTGTTAAATAATCGTCATTTCCTCACTTTTTTTTTGTAATTATTTGACAGGAGATGTGCAAGAATCTCATCAAAATTGAGCATGATGGTAGAGTTTCAAACTTTTGGAAATGCAAGGATAGCTTTTGTGTTAAAAATTAAACTACGATTCACGCTGATATTTTATATGTTTTGGAAATGACTTTTTTTGGTAGATTGTTTTGGAAATGATAATATGATATTTTTGGTAGATAATATCAATGATATTCCTGGGAAATGACTTGTTTTTGGTAGACTTTAAAAATTAAACTATGATTCACGATGATATTTTTTTGTATTTTTGTTCAAAGTTTCAATGATATATAGGGTGATTAACTTTCAAAATTTTATTTATTACTCATGTACTTTGTTGTACTTAAATAATCTACGTTGTTAGTTAAATAGCACGGGACACAATCTATCGTGGTTTGATTGATATTGTTTAGATGGGTTCTTTATATTAAACAAAATTTGAAATTAATTTTTAGTCAAGAATTTGTTAAAATATCATATTCAATAAATGGTTATGTAACTAAAATATTACTTTTTTTTTTTTTTATCACAACCACTATTTATTTGAAAATGTTTTCAAATTTATTAATGAGAAAATTACGTATATATAAATCAAAATTTTAGCTAAATATATAATTTAGTTTCTATATTATCAATTTATTTATTTAAAATTATTTACATATTGAATGCATTAATATAATATATCTAATTATTTTGTTGTAAAGGATATAATCTATCTAATATAATAAATATAATATACAAATATTCCTAATTAAAAAAAAGAAATAAATTTGTATTTTTTTGTAATAAAGGGCAAATTGGACATTTTAGTTAAATATCATCGGAAATTGGCCGGAATCCTACGGATATGTACCAATAAAACCATTAATAAAAGTTCATGTACCAATTTGACATTTATTCAATAGTTCATATACCTAATTATTTTTTACACGTATAGAAAATAAACAAATGATCGGTTCATTTCATCATAACGTGCCAATATTTGAAAGATGATATGTATTAAAACTTTCAACTATAATAGTAATTAATTTAGGAAAAAATTATATAAACATTCTCCAAAATAATTTATTTTCAATTAAAATCCAAGTTTTAATATTTAATATGTATTAACTGAAAAACTAGAATAACCATAACACAAAAATCTATGAAAATGAAAAGGAAAACATGTATTCATCATAGTCATGAATTTTCAAAATCTTCACTCGTGATTTTTCTATTTAAGATTTGACTCTTTTATTTGGATTTTAAGACGAAAAACTATATATTTTTAAATTTCTTATCATTAACTTATTGATCTTCTACTTCTTGTACTGCAAGTGCTTAAAGTAATTCTTTTTTTTAAAAAGCAAGAATTTGTGTGAGACGGTCTCACGGGTCGTATTTTGTGAAACGGATCTGTTATTTGGGTTATCCATGAAAAAATATTACTTTTTATGCTAAGAGTATTACTTTTTATTGTGAATATCGGTAGGGTTGACCCGTCTCACAGGTAAGATTCGTGAGACCGTCTCACAAGAGACCTACTCTTTTTATAAATACAATCAACCGTCATCTTTACTTAAATAGACGAGCAATAAATAAAATAAAAATAATAATTATTGTCAACAAAACATTAATATATGATAACTAGGGATGTAAACGAACCAAACCGTTTTGTGAGCTATTCGAAGCTCGATTCGATAAAAGCTCGTTTGAGCTCGTTTAATGAGGCTCGTTAAGATAAACAAACCAAACTCAAGCTTTACAGTATTCGGCTCGTTAGGTCGTGAACATGTTCGTTGGTAAGTTTATTAGTAATCTTTTAGATGAAATAATAATAGTTTTAATATTTGATTTATTGATTTTGCATATTAATTATGAAATATATAGAAAAGTCTATTAAATTTATTTATTATAATAAATTTACAAATTTTAATAAGAATAATATATTTTTTTTAAATATATAATTTACTTTTTAATTAATTTAATGAAAATTTAAATGTATAATTCATATTTATTAAGCTTGTTTAGGCTCGATAAAGGCTTGAATAAACTCGTGAGCCATGCATATATTCGTTAAATAAAGCTCGAGCTCGGCTCGATTATAAACGAACCAAGCTCAAACATTCAAGAGTTCGGCTCGACTCGATTCGATTACATCCCTAATGATAACATATAAATAGTCATTACACGTAAATTGTGCAAATAATAAATATAACACTAACATCAAAACAACACATTAATCACCTCTTAAACTACACTGTCATCTTATTAGTCTAAATACACACCTACTTTTGGTCCAATATTTCACACACTATCCACAAAAATCCTTACAAAAAACACACACCAAGAATAACAAAGGACCTAAATGACTGGAACAACTGGTAAGACAAAAATGCTAGTTCATCGAAGAAACCATCAACTGTATATTAACGAACCACAGAAATTAAAGCTTCCTTTGCACCAAATCAGTCACTAAATTTTCTTCTACCACAATCCCCTTCCGATGTGATCACCATCCAAATCAGGTGCTACCAGGCTTTCCATAAAGGTTGTTGCTTCAACTTCAAGCCTGCATCCGAAATGATGAATCTCAGGGTTTCTCGGGTTGTATACTGCCAATGAAGTTCCATAGTCGAATACTATCTTCCCATCTTCTTTAAAAAATATTGGTGTCGGGCCAAGGAGCTGATGTTCCCTCAGATTCACAGAAAAGAGGACGCGGACCACTTTAGTCCACGATGCCTGGACACCGTATTCGTACATCAGCCATATATCCATGTAGGTATCACGTTCACAACATACAGCCAGGCAACCCTGTAAAACGTTTACCTTATTTCTCACATCATCATCCTCAAAATTAGGTGCAGCCAGCTTCACGAAGGTGTCCGATGAAAGATCAAGGGAAACAATAGCCCATTTGGTTGGTCTATTCAGATCTTGTACTGACCAGTGAATGGCTCCATTAAAAAACTTACCTGATCCATCAAATATGTCACCAACATCAGGCCAATTTGACAGTGTCTTCCAAGAGTTGGACCTCAAACTATAAACCTTGAGTTGAGTCTGGCATGTGTCCATATTGAGCATGGCTTTGAAAATCACCACCACTTTATAATCATCATGCAACTCATCGTAAGCAAGACCATATGTCATGCTATAGGGGTCGAGCACATTTGTACCAGAATCTGGTAAAACTTTGGATCTTCTCATCGTTGGATTCCATAAAACCATGGTGCTAGGAGTTAAAAGAACACAGACCAGACCATTGCAAGAACCCAAAAGCCATATCTCATCATCTGCCCTGAAATAAGGAAAATCCAACCACACAGGGTGAACCAATAAAGTTTCATCGGCTATAGGGTAAATGATGCCACCAGAAACACAATCCTTGACAGCATTATCAAGAGAACAACTGTACAAATCCATTGGAAATGTTTTGGAACCGAAGATGAGCATATCATTTTTGTTTTGAATCCTGAGATGGGCCTTCACAAATTGAGGACTTGAAATCAAAGAAAACCATCCTTTTGACACGGAGCTAAAGCGTACAAGAGACTTCACAGGTAATCTCACGAGTACCTCCAAGATAGAATCTAGGGGCAATGTCCTTCCAGTTCTTGTATCATCTTCGAAATTTGGTGAAATTAGGCTTTCAGAGTAGGTAATACCTTCAACTTCAGAATTGTTACTAAAATGGTGAATATGCGGATTTATACGATCATACACACTTAAATTTGGCCCATAATTAATCAGTATCCTACTGTCTGTCGATAAAAACGTTGGACATGGTCTAATGTACTCATTATCCATCAAGTCTAGAAAGAAGGGTATGCAAGCCACTTTAGTCCAAGAATCTTTCACACCGTATTCCTTCATCAACCATATATCCATGTGCGTATTTCGTTCGCAACATACAGCTAGAAAACCATTTAAAACCTTTACCTCGATTGTAACATCATCATTCTCAAAATTGGGTAAAGGTGTCACCGTAAAAGTGTCCATTGCAAGATCATGAGAAACAATCTTCCACTCAACCGGTCCGTCATAGTGTGTGACCGACCAATGTATGGCTCCATTCAAATACTTACCAGACCCACCAAATGGTTCACCACCTGGCCAATTTGACAAAATCGTCCAAGAATTGGCCCTCGAACTATAAACCTTGATCTGAATCTCAAGCACTTGTGACCCTGTAACACGCTCAAAACTGAAAAACTCCACTACCTTGTAACCAACATGCAACTCATCATAACCAAAACCATATGTCAGGCCGCAACAGTCAAAATCCATATCTGTACCACAATTTGGTAAAACCTTAGATTGTTGTATCGTTGGGTTCCTTAACATCACAGTGTTAGGAAGCAGTGACAGACAAACCAACCCATGACAAGAACCCAAAAGCCATATCATATCGTCAGGCTCGAGAATAGGATAATCCCAACACACAGCCTGAACCTGCAAATGTTCATCCATTTCTGGGTAAATGTAACCACTTAAAACAGAATCTGCCACTGCACTATGAAGAGAACAAGTGAATAAGTCCATCGGATACGTTCTGGAACCGGAGATGAGTCTATCATGAGTGTACACATCGTTTTTGTTTGAATACTTGACGTGGTCCTTGTCAAATTGGGAACTTGAAATTAAAGAAAGCCATCCCTTTGAAACCGTACTAAAGCGCATAAGAGACTTCGCAGGTAATCTCAAGAGTATCTCTGTAAATATTTCCGGCGGCAAAGTACTTCCAAGGATAACTTCATCCTCCAAATTTGGAGAAACAAGTCTCTCAGTGTAGGTAATAGCTTCCACTTCAAATTTATTACCAAAATGATGAATATTTGGATCCCTTGGATCGTACAAGCTTAAATTTTTTCCATATTTAACTAGCATCCTTCCATCCACGGACAGAAACAATGGACATGGTCTTGTAAACTCATACTCCCTAATATGCAAAAAGAATGGGATTCTAGCCACTTTAGTCCACGGTTTTTTCACACAACAGTCCATCAACCATATATCCACGTGAGTGTTTCTTTCACAACATACAGCAAGACAGTCCCTTAAAACCTTCACCTCGACTTTGACATCATCATCATCATCAAAAGCAGGCAAAGGTAACACCGCAAAAGTGTCTGTTGCAAGATCTTGAGAAACAATCTCCCACTCAATCGGTACATCGAAGTGGTGGACTGACCAATATATGGCTCCGTTCAAAGACTTTCCAGACCCACCAAATGTGTATCCACCGGGCCAATTCGACAAACTCTTCCAAGAGTTAGCCCTCAAACTATAAACCTTTAGCTGAGTCTCTAGTAGGCCTGCACTTGGAACATGCTCAAAGCTAAAAACTTCCACCACTTTATAATCATCGTGCAAATCATCATAACCGAAACCAAATGTTATGCTGTAACATTCCAAATCCAGAAATGTACCAGAATTTGGCAGTTTTTTGAATTTCGTTGTGACACATGTCAATCCATGACAAGACCACACAGGCCATATCACATCATCAAGCTCGTACACGGGACTGTCAAAGCAAACACGTTGAACGAGTAAATTTTGATCAAGCAGAAGGTAAATGTGGCAACCAGGAAGAGAGTCATCAACTGCAGATTGAACAGAACAAGTGTACAGATCCATCGGAAATCCCTTGGAACCAAAGACGAGTCTATCATCACCACATACACTATTCTCGCTTGAATTCTTGAGCTGGGCCTTGGCAAAATCGAATCTTGAAATTTTTTAAAAAAAGCCAAGACTTGGGGAGACGCACCTGAGTTTCAAGAGGGACCTCGCTGGCATCCTCAAAACATTGTTTAGTTTTAACGTGATAATTCCACTGGTTTAGTTCAATATTGATTATATTTTATTCTTTCCATTTCTTTGTAAAATCAGTGGAAATGCATATATATGTATATACACGCAATATATATAATATTTGTTAGAGCTTTTTTTTTTTTTGGGTTATGGATTATTATTGTTATCCGGGTAGATTTGAAAGATTTGTAATATGATGACTGATATGAAAATTGCCCAAGAACATTGACTTTTTATGATTTTTTTTTTGTGATTTATAATATCAGCAAGATGCTGTAAAAGATATATTCTGAAACAAGTAGGCGCACCTCAATCTTCAATGAAAGATTTGTGGGAGCCACGATGGTGAATCTCATGGGACAGTACTTGTTTTCTTTTGTATACCATAAACGGAGCTAAGTACTTTACCGACACAATTAGTAAAAAAAAACCAACACATTTGCAAACGACAGACCTGGTTGGGCGGATGATTGATTGAAATAACTTATTGGAAGTGAATTATTGAATTTCATGTGGTATGACAAAAAAATATAATTGTTCGGATAAGCATATCCAAACAGTCATACATCGTACTTCATCTAACTCGTAAACGAGTTCAAATAGTCGGTAGAGATTAAGTTTTTGTGGGTTATCACCTATGTCACGAACACATGTCATAGGCATCGGGGTTGTCCGACGTAAATATTTTGACACTCAAATTAGAAAATAATCTAAAGATGTTTTCCGAAAGCTTAAACATAAAATAATGAGAATGTATCTTGAATAATGAGTCTTACATATTTATTGATTTTTTAAGAGTGTCTAATAAGCTTGGACTTTTGCGAGTAATTTGGACTTTAACAATGGGTTGAATAATAAAATTGGAATATACCCTATAATTATGAAAACCATTTTTTGTTTTGTTAATTGGTAAAAAAATATCAAATAATACATTTTGTTATTTACTATTCACATTTATTTATGAGTAGGTCTCTTATGAGACGGTCTCACGAATCTTTATCTGTGAGACGGGTCAACCCTACCGATATTCACAATAAAAAGTAATACTCTTAGCATAAAAAGTAATACTTTTCATGGATGACTCAAATAAGATATCCTTCTTACAAAATACGACCCGTGAGACCATCTCACGCAAATTTTTACCTCTATTTATTACACAATTTTTAAATTAGCCTTTTGTGCATTTTGGAATAGTAAAATATTAACTCTGAAGCGTGAATAAAAATCTATGATTTGAGCAAAAGCAACAAACATAAGATTGACCATATTAAGCATGAAAAAACGAGTTTTTAAGATAAAATTTCTTTACTTTTAAATTTATTATATTTATGCATTATTAATTAACTAAATAGAATTAAAATCTCAATAAAATAAAATAAAAATATTTTTACGCTTAAACTCATTCTGAACATACTTAAACTTGTAAAATTTGAAGATAGACTGTCAGATCATGCTACTCCAATTTATAAGAACCTTGCTAAACATACTTGAATTACTGCATCTTACCATTTGGATGCAAAGCTGTTGTATTTCTAATCTAAGATTTCAAATTTTCGAGTTTTCTCTTCTTCTCCAGCGCCTTAATATTAAAATATTACGATATATTAATATTTCTAAAAAACTTTGTACTGGAAATTAAATCAAATAAACATCATACACAATATTCAACTCTATCAAAAAGTAATTAAACAATTGGATGCTCATTTCTTATAGACTTTATTTTTTGTTCTTAAATTTTTTTTTCATCAAATAAGATTTTAAATCAAATTTTAAGAAAGATCAAGGTTGCAAGAGACACAAGCCACTATGTCTTCGCATGAAAGAAAGAATTAATTCTTTTATTTTTTACATGATTTTGGAGCGCGGGAACGGGATAATATATATATTAACTCTAGATATGATCTTTTTATTTAAAAGATTTTATTTCTTAATAAAATTTTAGTTTTCATGTTTTGTACGTAGCTATTCAAATAATCATATCCAGTTAGGTTAAAGGGACTATATATTGAAAGATAGATGTTGCAAAGTAGAGAGACGACGAGAGAAAGAGCAAGGAAAAATGGAGCACGTGTGTGTTGCTTCAATTCAAAAAATCGCGTAATTAAGTCTCCTCGTGTTTTTTATGTGTTTCGTGGGGTATTAAAGACATTCGAGGACAACACTTAATTAGGATGCAATTTTCTCCCTTAATTTGTTAAGAGAATGAGCTTTTTGTTATTCACTAGTATTCTTTTTTCTGTGTAAACTGATTATTTTTTTAGTGAATATTTTGTATTGAGGCACCGCACATATTTATTTGCATCTTAATGTATTTATGTAAATTTTTGTGTTTTAAATTATTCAATTGCACGTTGTCTTAAGTGTTATAAAACCACATTCAACACTTAAATCTAAAACATACATTTTTCAATTGTACCGTAATTTTACTGTTAAACAATTCTTTCAGTAAGTACTGAAAGATTCTGTCACACCACATTCCTTCATCAACCATATATGTATCCTTGTGATTATTTCGCCGGCGACATACAGCAAGACAACCATTTAAAACCTTTAGCGCAATTACAACAACATCAAAGAAAAACATTTCTTGGCACGATAGAAAGAATTTATTCTAAAATTATCTTTTATTTTTTCACCTGAGTTTTGAATTTCTATACTAATGTTATTTAAGATAATATATATATATATATATATATATATATATATTAACTCTAGATATAATGTTTTTATTTATAAGATTTAATTTCTTAATAAAATTATAGTTTCCATGTTTTGTGTGTATCTATTCAAATAATCATCTCTAGGTTAAAGAGACTATATATATTGAAGGATAGATGCTGCAAGTAGAGAGACGAGAGAGAGCAAAAAAAAAAAAAAAATTTGGAGCACGTTGTGTCTATCGAATGTTTAAGCATGATTCTAAGAGCGACAAGTGTTTGTTCCTTGGATATTCAACTAATAGTCGTGCCTATCGAATGTTTAATATAAAAACTAGGACGATTATGTAATCGATTAATATTATGTGTAATGACTTTGTAGATCCGACAAAAAAGATGATTGAGGATAAATATACTTTTTAGATTAGCCATTATTGGTACGCTATAATATTTTAATCTTAAGTGTTCTAAAAAGTATGAAGCGTGAGGAATCAGCAATGTCAAGTTTCTAGATTTACAAACTTAAGTTAGTTTAGTACGAGATTATAACAGAAAAAATGTTTTTATTTTTACTATAATTTACAGACAATGTCAAGCTTCAAGATTTTACGAGGTTTAATTTTTTTTAGTTATAGATTAAGAATGAAAAACATTTTTAGTATTTATAATTTTATTTATATCAAATTTATCAATAAATTAAAGAATAGATAAACATACAAAATTTAAGAACAATTTTATAAATCTTAGAAGTTTTTTTACGATCAAAAGTAATCATCAAATAACATTTAGATGTCTTTAGAATTTTTTTTTTTAAAAAAATTATACTTCAAATATTTATTACTTATTATGTAAAACATAAAAAAAAAATTCAACTTAAAATTCAAAATAATAAAATTTAAGTTCGAATTTTAACTAAAATGCTCACGTTTCTTTTAATGTATTAACTTGAGTTAATCATTTTTTCACGCTTTTTAAACACTGATATTAATACAAATCTATGACGACAAATCATAATGATTAACGCAAATCAAGCAGCATATTTGAACGTAGTAATAATCAAACACTAAGCATTGATTTAAATCATCAACTCTTCGCCATTCTTTCCTGTTTATCGACGATTTAGGACATGTACGATGTGCTAACGACATTCGCAAAGTGATTTTTCCTCGTAGAATTTTATTTTGCTTTTTTTTTTGTTACTGGACAACGGATTTTTCCTGTGGTATTTGTAAATTCTCTTCTAAATCATTCAACTTTTTCTGTTAACTTTCATGATGGATGCTTATATAGTTAGATACGTTTATGTTGTTTTTATAAGGACATAAAGTTAGGGATGTCAACGGGTTCGAGTTTTACCCAAACGCACAATAGATTCACTCTATATGGGCATACTTAATGGGTCATGGGGCGAGTCTCGCGTCCAATTTTTCAGATCCAGTCCGGGTATGAGACGGGTCATGAATCCTATAATACCCGTCCCATATATGTAGGTATAAATACTCTAGGGTGTTTGTTTTATTAATTTTCATTTTTTTAGTAGCTCACCTCAACCATAACGGTCTTAGCTATTCCTATGTCAATTGCTTGATCTGAATATGCTTTTAGCAATAGTGGAAGAATAGTTGGTCCTCATCTTAGTAGGCTTAATCCAACAACTTTGGAGGCATTGATGTGCTCGCGAAGATGGTTGTGAGCTGAGGTAAAATGTAAATAAATCACAGTTTTATTTTGTTATTGTACTTTTATTTTAATTTTGTTACTGTACTTTCTCTCTTTAAATTACATTTTTTTACAGTTTTATTTTTTCAATGTACTTTCTCTTTTTAATTTTGTAGTTAATTCTTCAAGTAGTTTACCAACTTGTCTCATCATTCTTGATGAAGAGGAAGATGATCCCGAAGAATGTGTCTGAAATATTGCCTACTCGCTGATTTTATATTATTTGTTTAAGTTATGTTATGACTTATTTTTGAGGATGTCAAGATTTTTTTTGGAGAGCTAGTAACTCTTTTTTTTATGTAATTCATCATGTCATGAAAATACTTTGTTTGTTATTATTTAGTGTGGTCGAAGAGATGAATTAGTTTTCTTTTGTATTGTATTTAGAGGCTTGTCTGTTTCATAATTCAGTCATGTGAGAAGAAGATTACTTTTTTTATTTTTAAAAAATTCGGGTCTCACGGGTCTACCCGGGTGGAGCGGGTCCGAAAAATATTTAACCGGGGTGGAACGGGTAATGAGTCAAAGTTTTCTTCATGGGGCGGATCTTAGTTTAGTCTTACACGCGGCCCGCCCCATGCCCGTCCAATTGACATTTCCACGTAAAGTTTGTTATGAATCAACTTGTTTATGTTGTGTTCATGTTATCATTTGGTTTATAAGTCTTAATCATAGTATTTTACACACGCTTGTCATCAGCTAGTGTGTGTGTATAAATTTATTTCCAAATTCTTTAGATGGTAAGTTACTATTCTTAATTTAATATACATATACATCAAATAACATAAACTTCTATGAGACCGTATAAAAAAATATCACTTGGAACTTTAATTATAAACTGAGTCAACTCATTCTCTTGAATATAGATATGTGAAACCGTCGGACTTTCTCTAATTTTTTTTTCAAAAGATGGGAAAGTTACAATCAGGTCAACACGATATCTAGTTTCAAACTTGAAACCTTACCCACTGTTTTTTGGGTGCACCAATTCTAGTTAGAGCTAGATACGCCATAACATATAACCCACGAGCATTATGGCCAAAGCGATCACAGATATGGCTTGCCCGTCCAACCACGTAGCCTTCACCGATGGAATATCCTCAAAAGGACAGGATTTGATCGCTGAACACGGAAACGTTTCGCCCTGCTCGTGTTGTGATCCCAACAAGATCTTCAAAGTGTGGTGACTAATCGATGTGTACTTGATCCATCCAATGAATTCGGGCACATGCTGAACAAAGAGTCCGCTGCCTGGGAGGAATATTAACATGACAATTGATCCAAGAGTCATGGCTAATTTCTAGTCCATGACCATCGCGCCGATGGCAAGCCTGAACCCTTGAGGCTTGAGAGCATAGCACGCTATACAGCAGAATCGACAACCCGGATAAGAAAGACCTGGCTGTGGGTTTCACCATCCAGTAGGTTATGAGGAAAAATATGGTGGGTAGGACTAATTCCATTGGCATATCGCCCACGGTTTGTGCCATGAAGTGGGATGATAGACGGTACATATGCTGGAAAGTCTTTCTTTGGTAGCATTATATGTTCTTGTGGGATAGTGAAAATGGCCTGGAACAGAGGATGGGAGCTCCAAAAGCACGTGTAGAAGAATAAAAGCCCCTGCCGTTGATTTGCGTTTAGAAATGAAAAGATCGATTCGATAATTTCTAGAAGTTACATGCAGCGTGTTCTGATGATCCATATTGTTAGAGTAGGTGCCCAGGAAGCCAATTTGTGGCTCGAGCTTTTATTGATTCTAATGTAAAAAATCTTTATTTTAATAATATTTTACGATTTCATTCGATTATTTTATGTGTACACCCATGCAAACTGCATAGATAAAGTCCTTTAATGTACAATAGGTACCATGAGATCTGCGTCACAACGTAAGATCATGGAACTCATTAGGAAGTGTACCGTATATTCTAAACAGGTTCCTAGTCGAATCAGCAGCCTAAAATAAGGATAAAGATCTCTCGAGCTTGAGACTAGCATATGTGGTGTAAACGACATGTTTTATTGGCAAGGGCATGGAGATGTCCATTCACACAGATGGATGATCATATATGATGCACTGAACAACCCTCCCTCGGACTGTTCAAGTGTTTCTTACTTATCGAGTGAAATAGTCCGCAGTTATGGTTGTATACCATTAATCCTTTGACCCGAGACAATGTAAGGGCTATACGTACTAGCATGCACTTTGATTCATTTACCGACTCCATCGAGGGTCATCAGGTGGTGAGTGTAGTTTCGAAATACGTAGGAGCAAATGCATTGTAGTCGGAGATTCACCGTTCGCCTACGGCTAAAGATATCCTATGTGATCAGATGAGTTAATAGTGCAAAGAGTCTCTGGTCAGAGCAAGAATTGTGCTTTAGGGAAAGGTTTTTTCTTAATTGCACATACCATGCCACTATTATTACTCAAAGATAAATCGCATCGTTATCGAATTCATATGCAACTCTCGATATTTCAATGGTTGCAGATTCGATCGGGATATATGTGTTGAAGGGACCGTACTGTACACTGACCATGACTAAATGTTCTTGCAGGCACTATCAGTGATACATAGGGGATCATGAGACGATGCTACTAGACACTCTTATCATGATCCGATGGGTGCCATCAGAAATGAGTTCTGAAATTCTTGATCAAGGAGTTGATGAAAAGAATGAGATTAAATAGGGTAAGCCCGAATAAGAATAAATTTTATTCTGATTCACATGGAGATGTGAACCCGCGGCTAGCTGTATCTCTGAACCATTGAGAGTCATACAAGCATCGGATTCTGTGTTCTCGTTGAAACATTCGAATTTCTAAAAGTTGTAATTTGGGGACTATAGTTTGATGGAGATCAAACAGGAAGCTTATAAAGGAGTTTATGCGCTGATTCCACGGGATAGAAGACATGGAGGTTAGCATGATTGCTAAATAAGGAAGGAGAGTGGAACTACCTGTTTTGTGAAGAAGTTCATTAAAACTGACAGCTGCCTAATATGGTAAGTGAAAATTTTGATTTTCGAAATTGTCATTTTTCATTATATGAACAAGACTTGTATCTTTGATAAATCGGCGCTCTCGGGTAGTCGATCGGGGTTATAATGAGTTCGGAATCATTTATTTAGTGAATTTGGAATTTACTAATTAAATGTTTGTGCTAGTAGTGGAGACTACTAACATGCACAAATTCCCATAATATTCTAGCGAAGTCTAGAATTAAATTAATTAAAGAGTTAGTTTATAAATTAAATAATGGTTATTTAATTTAATATACATATACATGTATACATTTTATATAGTGACATAAAATATGTGTATACGATATTATTAAATCATGTATTATTAAAGGTTAATAAATACATTATATATTAATTATATGGAAGTTTGAATATAATGAAATTATTAGGTCCTTTTGGGAGAGGAACTCCTTATTATATTAGGAGTCTCTCTATATATATATACTACTAGGGCTCATAATTAATAACCATAATTATTCACAAAAAACACAAGAAAAACTCTTTCCTTTCTCCCTTGAAAGTCACGGCCATCAACTTAAGATAAGAAGGAAGAAAATTTTGGCAAAAGAGCAAATTAGATTTGATTAATTATGGATTAAGAATCCATAATATTGATTAAGAATCAATAAGCACAAGATTAACAAAATCTTCCCATCTTTTAAAAGGCAGTCACGGCCACCTTTTAGAACAAATTTGTGTGAAAATTTCGGCCACTTTTTATCTTCCACCGAGTGCCACTTCGTCTCCAGATTTTGAAAATTTGGAAGCTACAGTCTCAACGCATAAACCGTTTGGATTTTCTAGTGCAAAACAAGCAAGAAAGACAGTCTTCGATCGTGGACCTAATTAGATGATCAAAGGAGAAGAGCCGTTCGAAGGGATATACAAGAAGGGCTATATCCGCCTAAACACCGGAATAGTCAGGAGTCCAGCATTGAGAACGCAAATGTATAATTCTAAACGTCCTATGAATGATTTTAAACGCACGACGCCCAGGAAAAAAAAATTAAACTTTCGCCGTGTCTTGGGTGCGAGAATACAGTGTCCCAACACATATGACAGCAGTTACCTGATCTTGGACGTGACTGATGTCAGATTTCCACCACAAACTTCCACACAGGAAGGATACGATGAGAACATGTGTGATCCTAAGGTTGGATAACGATTGTTGCTTTCGTTCTTTCAACATTCTGCTCAACAAGATGGGGAATTGATAGAACCAAGTCTTTTTCTTTTGATCAAATCTCCAATCCTCGGTTGATCAAGAACCTGGTGGTGACGAGCTCTGCCTTCACCCTCTCACGCAGATTGTTCCCATAAGCATGAACAAGTGCTTGCTTAATATCTTTTTGATTGTCATGTGAATCAGCTGGTGAGACCCCTGTAAAAACATTCAATCACATGCCTTGTCACTATACGAGATTAAATAAAGTACTTGATCATAATTCAATACCGTTGGCAAGATCTAATAGGAAATCAGCAGGATTCAGGACGTTGGATGGGGCGAACCCGATATCCGATAAATAATCCAAAGGAGACGATCCCTTCCCATAATACAACGGATTTCCTTCAGATAATAAAAGAATCTTGTGAAACATATAAAAGAACTTGCTCTAAGGCTAGAGGATCGTCATCACAATGGTTCATCCTCCATTAACTAGCTCACACTGTTAGAGTAGGTGCCTGACAAGTCAATTTGTGGCTCCAGTTTTATTGACTCTGATATAAAACAATCTTTATTTTAATAATATTTTATGATTTTATTCGATTATGATATTATACTTTATCTGTATACCCATGCAAGCTGCATAGATAAAGTCCTTGAATATACAATAGGTATCATGAGGTCTGTGTCGCAACGTAAGATCATGAAACTCATTAGAAGTATACCGTATATTCTAAACAAGTTCCTAGTCGAATTAGCCGCCTAAAACAAGGATAAAGGTCGCTTGAACTCGAGACTAGCATATGTGATGTAAACGTCATATTTCATTGGCAATGGCATGGAGATGTCCATTCACACAGATGGGTGATCATATGATGATGCACTGAACAACCCTCCCTCAGACGATCCAAGTGGTTCTCACTTATCGAGTGGAATAGTATGCAGTTATGGTTGTATACCATTAGTCCTATGACTTGGGACAATGTAGGGTATATATTTACTAGCATGCACTTTGATCCATTACCGACTCCATCGAGGATCATCAAGTGGCGAGGTTGAGTGCAGTTTCGAAATACTTATGAGCAAATGCATTGTGGTCAGGGATTCGCCGTTCGCCTACGGGTGAAGATATCCTATGTGATCTGATGAGTTAATAGTGCAAGGAGTCTCTGGCCAGAGCAAGAAATGTGCTTTAGGGAAATATTTTTTCCTAGTTGCATATATCATGCCACTATTAGTACTCAAAGATAAATCGCATCATTGTCGAATTCATATGAAACTCTTGATATACCAATGGTTGCAGATTCAACCTATATATATGTGTTGAAGGGAGCGTACTGTACGCTAATCATGAGTAATGGTTCTTGCAGACACTATCAGTGATACCTAGGGGATCATGGGACGATGCTACTAGACGCTCTTACCATGATCCGATGGGTGCGATCAGAAATGAGTTCTGACATTCTTGATCAAGATGTTGATGAAAAGAATGGGGCTAACTAGGCTAAACCCGAATAAGAATAAATGTTATTATGAATCACATGGAGATGTGAACCCACAGCTAGTTCTATCCCTGAACCATTGAGGGTCACACAAGTATCAATTCTGTGTTCTCGTTGTGATAGTCAAATTTCAAGGAGTTGAAATTTGGCAACTATTGGTTGATAGAGATCAAACATGAAGCTTATAAAGGAGTTTATGAGCTTATTCCATATGATTGAAAAAATGAAAGTTGACATGATTGCTAAATAAGGAAGGAGAGTAAAACTGCCTGTTTTGTAAAGGAGTTTACTTAAAATGGCAGGCGCCCAATATGGTAAGAGAAAATTTTGATGTTCAAATTTTCATTTTTCATTATATGAACAAGATTTGTATCCTTAGTACATCGACGCTCTCGAATCGTCGATAGAAGTTATAATGAGTTCGGAATCATTTATTTAGTGAATTGAGAATATACTAATTAATTGATTGTACTAGTAGTTGTGACCACTAATATGTACAAATTCTCATACATATTCTATATGAGTCTAGAATTAAATTAACGTATGAGTTAATTATATAAATTAAATAATGGCTATTCAATTTAATTTAAATAATATATACATTTTATATGATGATATAAATATATGTATATATGGTATTAATATATCATGTATTATCAAAAGTTGATAAATATGTTATATACGGAAATTTAATTATAATGAAAATATAGAGTCCTTGTGGGAGAAAGACTTCTAATTAGATTATGAGTCTCACTTTATAAATATACCATAAGAGGGCATAATTCAAGAGAGAATTTTTTCCATAAAAATTCACAAAATTCGTTCTCCAAATTGAAAAAGACAACTCGCGGCAATTTTGAAAAGGTGAAGAAAAATTTGGCCGCAAGTTTCTTCCTTGTGACGAGCCATGTCGTTGCTATACCGACTCCGGATTTAGGAAATTCGGATCTTCCAGTCTCAAAGAAGAAATTTTTTGCGATTTCTAGTGCATTCCAAGCAAGGAACAAAGTTTTCTTTCGTGGACCTAATTAGGTGATAAACAGATATTACACGAAGCCCAAGCAAAATTTTTAAACTTCCGCTGCGTCTTGGGTGCGAGAATACGATACATCAACAGTGGTATTAGAGCCGGTAATTCTTAATCATGTGTTTTAAATTAAATTGTGTTGAGTTTGTTATTTCTAACCGCGTAAGAAATTTTAAGAAAAACGCCCCTCAAAAGTATTTTTCAAAAACCAGATTTATAAAAAAAATTCCGGGAAGACACCCGCGCCACGCGCAGCGGCGCCAAACGGCAGGCGCGCAATGCACGTGCACGGTGCCGCACAGTAGGAGCGACGCGAGCGCACGACGTTTGCACAGCCACGCCCGTCACAGAATTGATCGGATCGGGCAGTGGGCGATCGGTGCGGGCGGGTGCCTGGGAATGTCTCGTGCACCGCGCTGGGTCCTGGGCTTGAATTGTTCAGGCCCAGGGGCAATTTTATAATTTTTCAAAATTTTGGGTTAAATTGATATTTTGTGAAAATACGGACGATTTTACCCCTGCAATAATTTTGATAAAATCAATTTCTTACAAAATAAATAATTGAAATGTGATTTTAATTATTTATTGTAAAAGGTGTTTTACAATAAATTTAATTATTTGAAATTAAATAAAAGTTTTTTTATTTAATTGATAGTTATGACGGTTGGTGATAATTTACGAGATACATGATTTATTGATAATATGTGATATTATCGAAATTATATATGATATGATATTATATGTTAAAAGGATGATCTAGAGTAATGACCAATGTGCTAGGTGTATGTTAGGGTATTTTACATGTTTTAATTTTGATTATTTGATAATTAAAAGTGGACCTGGTTTATGGACGGTCCGTATAGAATATGATATTATATGTTATAAGGAGGATCGAAAGTCATGACCAATATGCTTGGTGTATGTTAGGGTATTTTACGTGTTTTAATTTTGATTATTTGATAATTAAAAGTGGACCTGGTTTATGATCCGTTCTCACCCCTAAATTTGTATCTCAATGTGCGCACATTATTTTATGTAATTATTATAATTAGTGGGAGATCAAGATTTGAAGATGGTGAGCCCGATCCTCGGAAGGAGTTTTGAAGATCGAACACATGTAAAATATTGGAAGCTTATGTAATATTGCATTTGCATCCCTGCATTTACCTACGTTATGGACATGAATCCGTATGTGGCTCGTACGGATCAATTAGATCTCGGTTATTGATCATCTTTTATTATTTATGATGTATGTGATATATTATAAATAATCAATATGTGCGTTATTATTAATATAATAACAAGAGTTGCATGAATCCGTCAATCATACAAACAATCATGGCACGAGTTATAAAATTAATGATGAGATAAATTTTTAAAATTAAAATATCTCATTTTAGATTAAATCCAAAATTTAAATCAAGCCCATTAAAAGGATAATTAAAAATCAGCATGGTCGTGTTATAGCTTATGCCTCCGGACAGTTGAAATGCATGAAAAGAATTACCCGACTCATGATCTCGAGTTAGCTGTCGTTGTATCTGCGTTGAAGATTTGGAGACATTATTTGTACGGCGAGAAATGCCAGATATTCACTGATCACAAGAGTCTCAAGTACTTAGTCACGCAGAAAGAGCTGAATACTGAGGCAAAGACAGTGGTTGGAGTTGGTAAAAGACTACGTTGTGAAAATAGCTACCACCCAGGGAAAGCTAATGTTGTGGCAAATGCTTTGAGAAGAAAGGTTGCAGTCGTAGCATAGCTGTCAGCGCAGAAATCTCTTCAATCAAAGATCCAGAGGTTTGGCCTGGAAGTTTACCCTAAGGGCAGAGCTCCTAAGCTGTCTAATCTGACAGTCCAGTCTTTTTTGCTAGACCAAATCCATAGAGGTCAGCCTTCAGATGAACAGTTACAGAAGTGGAGACTGAAGGATAAGGCCAAGGGCATTGTCCTTTACACAGTGTCTGATGATATTGTGAGATACAGAGGAAGGATGTGGGTGCCTAGTGTTGATTCGATCCGAGAGGATATCTTGTCAGATGCACATACATCTCCGTATTCCATCCATCCAGGAGCTACCAAGATGTACAAGGATTTGCAGATGTTGTATTGGTGTCCAGGTATGAAGCGAGACATACGTCGATTTGTGTCTGAATGTCTCACTTGTCAGCAAGTGAAAGCAGAGCATCCCCGAGTGGAAATGGGAGAATATCACCATGGATTTCGTTGTTGGTTTTCCGAGGTTAGTCAGAGGATCCAATGCCATTTGGGTTATAGTGGATCGACTTACTTAATCGGCACATTTCTTACCGGTGAAGACGAATTTCTCCATGACTCAGTATGCAGAGCTCTATATCAAAGAGATAGTCCGGTTACACGGGATCCCAGTTTCTATTGTGTCTGACAAGGACCCGAGATTTACATCGTCCTTTTGGAAGAGTTTACATGCAGCCATGGGGACGAAGTTGCTATTCAGTACGGCATTCCACCCTCAAACAGATGGCCAGTCTGAGCGAGTGATTCAGATATTGGAAGATTAGCTGCGAGCTTGTGTGATCGATTTCCATGGGAATCGAAACTACCCCTAGTGGAGTTTATCTACAACAACAGTTTCCAATCATCCATTGGTATTGCTTCCTCCGAAGCACTGTATGGAAGGAAGTGCAGATCGCCGATTCATGAAGTCGGTGAGAGTTCAGAACTTGGTCCAGAAATCATTCAGCAGACTGCAGATGTGGTGGTCAAGATCCATGACGGGATGAAGACCGACCAAAGTCGTCAAAAGTGTTACGCTGACAAGAGAATGAGAGATCTTGAATTTGTCGTAGGAGATCACATATTCCTGAAGATAGCATCTATGAAGGGTGTTATGAGGTTTGGGAAGAGAGGCAAGCTGAGTCCGAGATTCATTGGACCGTTCGAAATTCTTCACAGAGTTGGAACTCTAGCTTATCGTGTAGCCCTACCGCCGAAATTGGCCGGAGTACACAATGTATTCCACGTCTCGATGCTGAGTAAGTATATATCAAATCCTTCACATGTCTTGAGTTTGAGCCGTTGCAGTTGGCTCCAGATCTTTCGTATGAAGAAAGACATGTCCGAGTTCTAGACAGACATGAGCGGAGACTTCGGAACAAAGTGACCAAGTTGGTCAAAGTCTAATGGCTGAAGTAATCTGTGGAGGAGGCCACTTGGGAGGCCGAATCAGATATGATAAGTCACTACCCAGAACTGTTTGGTAAGATTTAATTTCGAGGACAAAATTTATTTATGTGGGGGAGGAATTGTAGAGCCCAAAATCGGTATACGTAAAATTCATGCATTTATTTAAATTGATAAATTATTTATTTAGTTTTAAAATGATTTTTCTTAGCGATGCATGATTTATGAATTTGCATTATTTTAAATTATTTATGTTTATGTGATGCACGTTAATTTGTTTTCTCGAGTTTCATGTTTCAGGCGATTATTCGATGCTGGATTGGGGAAATGAGACCGACGACGATTTGGGCGATTTGTAAAACGTGGTATTTTATTTCAAGTCATGAAAATGTCACTTTAAATGATTTATTAAGCTTTTAAGCATTTTAAAGCCTAATTTACTTATTAGGTGATTTTTAAGATTTTAAACATTTAAAGTTTAACACATGTGTATTTTATTTCAAATTTAGGAATGCTATTATTCTAGTTGGGGATTTTAAACTTTTAGATTTTATCACTTGTGTATTCTATTTTAAATTAAGGGATTTTAGTATAGTTAGTAGGGAGTTAGTATTTTAATTAGTTTGTTAATTATTAATTAAACAAATTTTATTCCCTTAATTTAATTAAACTCACGCACGCACGCACGCACTAAAACACACGTGCACACACTCTCGCACACACACATGCACGGCACACAACACACACATACACATCTCATTTCAATTCAATTTTTTTTGAGAGAAAGCTAGGGTTCATAGGTTCTTTCAGCAGCCTCATCTCCTTGCAAAATTTCTGAAGAATTCTGCTCATTTTCGAGCAAGAAAATCGTGCATCGTCGTCTCCCGGTCATCCCCCGTGACCCACCGCGTCGGTATTCGTCATCTTCGAGTGTTTAGACGCAAGGCATGTATATTTTTTCATTTTTGCATCGATCTTGCCGTAGTAAGTATTTTGATGCATATTGTTTGCGAAATTCATGTATGTTGTGCACAAAGTTTGAGCAAAATGTTTGAAACGCTTTTGGATCAAAATTTTATATCTCAAAACCGAGTTTGCTGTAATTTTGATTACTGTGAAATTTTGGTTGGTTTTCTGGAAAAACTTTCAACATATAGAATGTATTACTTTTCGATGTCTTTGATTTGACAGTAAATTCGTGATTTTTTGGATAAGAAATGAGTGAGTTGTGATCTTTTTTTGTGACTGCTCAAACTGTGATGATTAAACGATTTTTCTTTTAGATCTCAAAAACCTAATACGCTGTCATTTTGAATCCTGGGAATTTTTGGTTGGTTTTCTGGAAAACTTTCCACATATAAAACTTAGTACTTTTCGATATCTTCGATTTGACAGTAAATTCGTAATTTTTGGACAAGAGATGAGTGAGTTATGATCATTCTCGTGATACTACTCAATTGTGTTGGTTTTCAAACTTTTTCGCGCGGGGCGGCGCTCGAGCAGTAAGAATTTACCTCCCAAGTGTCAACCATTCTGAAAAAAAAAGATATTTAAAATTTTTTTGTCTTGAGCAGGCATGCATAATATATTAGTATGTTCGACGTGCAAAAGAAAATATTTTATATTTTTGAGGTATTTTAAATGTCTTGTGACCAAATTATGAACGGGTTTGGAAGCCGGAGAACGTGTCCGGGGACCACTCCACCCCGGTAAAGTATGAACGGGTTTTGATCAGGATTAGAAAGCACTAAAGTATGGCCAGGGACTGATCCACCCGGTAAAATATGACCGGGGATCTTATGTATGTGGTAGTGGACATCCCTGCCAGCCCAGTACTGTGGTTTAGTATGATCAGACGCATTTATGTTACGGGTCACTTGCTTTGAAACATATCTCTACGCAACATGATGATGACTATACATGTTTAAGTATGTATGATGCAAGTACATTTGCGAAAATGTTTATGAAATGATGGCATGTCTATGCTTATGTAAGTATGTTTAGGTATGTATGTTTAGGTAAGTATGTTCAAAGTTAAGTTATGTATGCGCTACTTTAAAACGCATATGGTTTTATTATACGTTACTTGCTATTCCCAGTTTATACATGTTGAGTCTATAGACTCACTAAACTTGATCGATGCAGGTGAGGACGAGCATGAGGAGACGAGGGGTGGGGTCCAATGAGCCGGCTCGGTCTGCGCAGGAGGCTAAACCCGATGACCGCCTATGTTTTTAAGAATTTATGCAATGTTGATTCAAATACTCTGATTTTCACGAGATTGCTTTACTTTGTTTGAACAAGTTATTTTTAGCAAACTATATTGTAACCTTTTCTTGCAAATATTTTGATCGAACAGTTTATATTTATTGCAATTTGAATGATTTCTATTTATTTAAAAAAAATTATTTTTCCGCAAATTTTAAGTATGTTTAGAAGTGCGGTACGTTACAGTTGGTATCAGAGCGATGTTATTGTAAAGTGTTATGCCTACTGCCAGTTGCGAGAAGCTCACGAAGTCACACCTCAAGTCTGTAAGTTTTAAAATTTTAAATTCTTTCATGTAGTAAGCATCAAGTCATGATTTCAGCATGTACATGTTTAAGTTCAAATTACGTGCATCTTATGATATAGATATTATGTTCATGCATGATGGGTTTACGTGTTGGGTAAATATTGGAACAGTATGCCTCCCAGACGTAGGATTGTGCGTGAAGCAGGCGATGAGAATAGAGAAGCTCGGGATGGGGAGAGGGCCACTCCTCTTCGTCCACCGCCAGATATGCAGGCTCAGATGCTTGTAGGGATGACTCAATTCTTTGCACAGTTTGCGGGGAACAATGCTACATTGAATACAGGGGCGAGGCCCAGACCAGAGGCGGTTTATGAGAGGTTCAAGAGGATGGACCCAAAGGAGTTCTCGGTGACTACTGACCCGATGATATCTGAGGGATGGATTAAGTCCATCGAGGTAGTTTTTGCATTTATGGAGCTGCAGGATGCAGACAGGGTCAGGTGTGCCACTTTACTTCTGACCGGAGACGCCAGACTGTGGTGGGATAGCGCATCAGTGTCAGTTAACTTGCAAACGCTTACGTGGAATGGTTTCAAGGAGGTCTTCTACTCCAAGGAGTTCATGACACTGCGACAGGGAGATAGCAGCGTGGCAGAGTTTGTCAAGAAGTTTCAGAGGGGGTGTCACTTTGTGCCCCTGATTGCACATAGCGCTCGAGAGAAGTTGAGGCATTTTATTGATGGGTTACGGCCAATCTTGCGCCGTGATGTGAGAGTTGTTGGTCCTAATACTTATGTCGTTGCTGTGTCTAGAGCCTTGGCGGCAGAACAAGACAAAAGAAACATCGAGAGTGACAGGCAGGGCAAGAGGCCCTATCAGGCACCCGAGCAGTAGCAGCAGTTCAAGAGGTCTTTCTATGGACAGCAGGGGAAGATGACATTTCAGGGACCGCCGAAAGGCAAGGGTCCTATTCCTCAGCAGAAGGCTCCACAGAAGCCCGGTGAGCACCGGGTGTGCCCGAAGTGCAACCGCTAGTATCCAAGACAGTGTTTATGGGGATCGGGAAAATGCTTAAGTGTGGAGACAGCGATCACATGTTGAAGGAATGACAGCAGTGGAGGCAGCCAACCCAGGGAAGAGTGTTCACCATGCATGCCGAGGAGGCGAACCAAGACATGACACTACTGACTGGTAATCTATCTAATTCAGCACATTATTTATTTTTTATCTTGCATGCTTCAGATGTTGCTTGGATATTAGTATGTTGTTTTCGTATTTTGGAACTTGGGTAGAAATTATTTTCAACTATGCTCGAGGTTAAGATTAGCATTTTGTGGTATAAGTTTTTGTGTTGTGCTAACGTTCTTCAGGAAATATTTTCATAAAGAGAGTAGCCACGAAGGCCTTGCTAGATTCTGGGGCTATTCACTCATTTATCTCATAGACGTTCGCTAATCATTTGGATGTCAAGTCCATTGGACTCGAGGTGAGCTACTCTGTGATAGTCCCATCAGGGGAGGAGCTATCAGCTACTAGCATGGTCATAGATATTGATCTTGAACTACAGAGCCACCTAGTTTACGCCTATCTGATTGTGTTGCCAATGCCAGAATTTGATATCATCTTGGGGATGGACTGATTCACGAAGAACATAGTTCTAATTGATTTTCAGAAAATATCAGTCTTAGTAAGACCGTTGGGCATGGAGCAATTTCTTTTTGAGCCGAACATGTGGAAAAGTCTCCTCGCATGATCTCTTGCATGCAGGCATAGAGACATATGAATAAGAGGTGTCAGGATTTCTTGGCCAGTATTATTTCCGCACCTGACGTACCCACTCCGTCGATATCTGATGTACCAGCAGTCAGAGATTTTCCTGACGTTTTTCCCGACAACGTCATAGGCCTCCCACAGGAGAGAGAGGTGGAGTTTTCCATTGACCTTATGCCAGGCACTGTGCCAATCTCTAAGGAACCGTACAGGTTGGCTCCAGCAGAAATGTTAGAACTCAAACAAAAAATTCAGGTGCTCCTAGACAAAGAATTCATCCGCCATAGTTTCTCACCATGGGGCGCACCAGTGCTCTTTGTAAAGAAGAAAGATGAGAGCATGAGATTGTGTATCGATTACCGAGAACTGAACAAGGTAACGATCAAGAATAAATACCCACTACTAAGGATCGAGGACTTGTTCGATCAGTTGCAGGGAGCTACAATGTTCTCTAAGATAGATCTACGATCATGGTATCATCAACTGAAGGTAAAAGATGCAGATTTTCATAAGACAGCCTTCAGAACCAGATATGGGCACCACGAGTTCTTAGTAATGCCATTTGGACTGACAAATGCTCCAACGATTTTTATGGACCTGATGAATCGAGTATTTAAGCCCTACCTAGATCAGTTCGTCATAGTGTTCATTGACGACATTCTTATCTACTCGAAGAGCCACGAGGAGCACATTCAACACTTGGGTACAATTTTGCAGGTCTTGTAGAGTCGCAAGTTGTTTGCAAAATTCAGTAAGTGTGAATTCTGGTTGGAGAAAGTAGCATTTTTGGGCCATGTAATATCTAGAAGTGATATTGAGGTAGATCCAGCTAAGGTGGCAGCAATTAAGGAATGGGTTGAGCCGAAGAGTGCATCAGAGATCCGCAGTTTCCAAAGCTTAGCTGGCTACTACAGGAAATTTATTCGGGAATTTTCCTCAATTGCAGTGCAACTCACTTCATTGACTAAGAAGAATGCTAAATTCGTTTGGAGTGATGAGTGTCAGAAGAGCTTTGATACTTTGAAGCAAGCTCTTATCACATCGCCAGTTTTAGCCATGCCATCATGGCAAAGCAATTTTGTGTTGTACATCAATGCATCTAAGCTCGGGTTAGGCGCAGTTTTGATGCAGCATGGTCGGATTATAGCTTATGCTTCCAGACAGTTGAAAGTGCATGAAAAGAATTACCCGACTCATGATCTCGAGTTAGCTATCGTTGTCTTTGCGTTTAAGATTTGGAGACATTATTTGTACGGCGAGAAATGCCAGATATTCACTGATCACAAGAGTCTTAAATATTTTTTCACGCAGAAAGAGTTGAATATGAGGCAAAGACGGTGGTTGGAGTTGGTAAAAGATTACGTTGTGAAATTAGCTACCAAACAGAGAAAGCTAAAGTTGTGGCACATGCTTTGAGCAGAAAGGTTGCAGTCGTAGCACAGCTGTCAGCGCAGAGATCTCTTCAATCAGAGAATCAGAGGTTTGGCCTGGAAGTTTACCCTAAGGGCAGAGCTCCTAAGCTGTCTAATCTGATAGTTTAGTCTTCTTTGCTAGACCAAATCCGTAAAGGTGAGCCTTCAGATGAACAGTTACAGAAGTGGAGACTAAAGGATGAGGCCAAGGGCATTGTCCTTTACACAGTGTCTGATGATATTGTGAGATACAGAGGAAGGATGTTGGTGCCTAGTGTTGATTCGATTAGAGATGATATCTTGTCAGAGGCACATACATCTCCGTATTCCGTCCATCCAGGAGGTACCAGGATGTACAAGGATTTGCAGATGCTGTATTGGGGTTAGGTATGAAGCAAGAAATCCATCGATTTGTGTCTGAATGTCTCACTTGTCAGCAAGTGAAAGCAGAGCATCAGAGGCCAGCAGGAATACTTAAGCCGCTCCCTATCCCTGAGTGGAAATAGGAGAATATCACAATGGATTTTGTTGTTGGTTTTCCGAGGTCAGTCAGAGGATCCAATGTCATTTGGGTTATAGTGGATCGACTTACTAAATCGGCACATTTCTTACCGGTGAAGACGACTTTCTCCATGACTCAGAATGCAGAGCTCTATATCAGGGAGATAGTCCGGTTGCACGGGATCCCAGTTTCTATTGTGCCTGACAGAAACCCAAGATTTACATCGTCTTTTTGGAATAGTTTACATGCAGCCATGGAGACGAAGTTGCTATCCAGTACGGCATTCCACCCTCAGACAGATGGCCAGTCTGAGCGAGTGATTCAGATATTGGAAGATTGCTGCGAGCTTGTGTGATCGATTTTCATGGGAATTGGGAATCGAAAAATACCCCTAGTGGAGTTTACCTACAACAACGGTTTCCAATCATCCATAGGTATGGCTCCCTACAAAGCACTGTATCGAAGGAAGTACAGATCGCCGATTCATGAATTCGGTGAGATATCAGAACTTGGTCCAGAAATCGTTCAGCAGACTGTAGATGTGGTGTTCAAGATCCGTGACGAGATGAAGACCGCCAAGAGTCGTCAAAAGAGTTATGCTGACAAGAGAAGGAGAGATCTCGAATTTGCCATAAGAGATCACGTATTCGTGAAGATAAAACCTATGAAGGGTTTTATGAGGTTTGGTAAGATATGAGGTTTGGGAAAAGAGGCAAGCTGAGTCCTAGATTCGTTGGACCATTCGAAATTCTTGACAGAGTTCGAGCACTAGCTTATCGTGTAGCCATACCGCAGAATTTGGCCGGAGTACACAATGTATTCCACGTCTCGATGCTGACGAAGTATATAGCAAATCCTTCGCATGTCTTGAGTTTTGAGCCGTTGCAGTGGCTCCAGATCTTTCGTATGAAGAAAGACATGTCCGAGTTCTAGACAGAAAAGAGCGCAGACTTCGGAACAAAGTGACCAAGTTGGTCATATTCCAGTGGCTGAATCAATCACTAGAGGAGGCCACTTGGGAGGCCGAATTAGATATGTGAAGTCGCTACCCGGAACTGTTTGGTAAGATTTAATTTCGAGGAAGAAATTTATTTAAGTGCCCAAAATCGATACACGTAAAACTCACGCATTTATTTAAATTTCTAAATTATTTTTTTAGTTTTAAAATGATTTTTCTTGGCGATGCATGATTTATGAATTCGAATTATTTTAAATTATTGATGTTTATGTGATGCACGTTAAATTTTTTTCTCGAGTTTCATGTTTCAGGTGATTATTCGATATGGGATCGAGGAAATGAGACCGACGTCGATTTGGGCGATTTGTAAATTGTGTTATTTTATTTCAAGTCATGAAAATGTCATTTTAAATGATTTATTAAGTTTTTAAGCATATTAAAGCATAATTTATTTATTAGGTGCTTTTTAAGATTTTAAACCTTTAAAGTTTAGCACATGTGTATTTTATTTCAAATTTAGGAATGCTATTATTCTAGTTGAGGATTTTAAACTTTTAGATTTTATCACTCTTGTATTCTATTTTAAATTAAGGGATTTTATTATAGTTAGAAGGGAGTTAGTATTTTAATTAGCTTGTTAATTATTAATTAAGCAATTTTTAATCCCTTAATTTAATTAAACTCACGCGCACACACACTAAAACACATGCACGCACACACTTTCACACACACATAAACGATACACAACACACACATACACATCTCATTTCATTTCAATTTGTTTTTTAGAGAAAGCTAGGGTTCATAGGATCTTTCAGCAGCCTCATCTCCTTGCAAAATTTCTGAAGAATTTTGCTCATTTTCGAGCAAGAAAATCGTGCATCGTCGTCTCCCGGTCATCCCCCGTGATCCGTCGGTATTTGTGGGGACCCGAACCTAATTCATCTTCTTAAATCATTATTAGGATCAATTGTAACAATTAAGTAAATTGGGTCATAATTTTTTTTAATACATAAGTGCGGAACGTATGATAATCCATCTGATATACATATCAACAGTAAGTACAAGTCTTGTACAAAGTACATTTATCTCAAACTAAGGTTCAACCACTATACATCAAGTGTTGAAAGCCAATTCTACTTCTAAGTCCGGATCTCCACGCTAATCTTTATCTCTCATCCTCTTCTTGACCATGATCCTGTCCCACCTATTGTCATGCACACATACAAACACAACAACAGTCGGATAACTCCGATGAGAAATATATTCCCAGTATAAACAACGTATACATGCAATCATATAAACAAATATAAAAGCATGGAATAGATATCAATAACATGTATCATCATCTGAAAGACATGAATCGATATAAAACTGTAAATCAAACTCTTGACTCATAATCTCAGACTCGAATCTTCTCTAATCTAGGGATCCCGGTCTAACTCAGACTTTGGCATTCTGTATCGAATTTCAGCCATAGAAGTCGATCTACTTCTAACCAACATCGATACACCAAAATTCTAGTGTCTTGGTTGCTCTGCCAAAGACTAGGCACATCTGCCCAAACTCTATACATGCTTTACAATAAATCAATAGACTAAGCATATCAATCTTATGAATTGCAAACATCAATGCAATCTTTTGGGAAACTCAAGTCGAATCTAACTTAAGTCGTATCTTCCCGGTTTGACATTGATTTATACCTTTCTCTTGTCGATCTGACGAAGTCGAAGTCTTGAATTCGAAGCCTGTCAATACTCAACCTGACAATGACAATGTTGAGGAGTACAATATCAATATATAACTCAATCAATACTGGATATAATCAGAACTCAATCTAATTCTGTTTCAATAGCATAACTGCACAATCTCAATATATCCAGCAATAGAAATCAACAAATATCAATCTCAATAATTCATAATCGATAACAACTCAATCTGATATCAAATCTTTATAATCTCAATCAAATCACTTCTAAAAATCATAACAATTTCATACGGTGTCTGTTCTTCAATCCGGTTTCGATTATACGATGTCAACAATCTTAGGAACAGATAATATCAATCATATCAGGATTTCTTCCATATCATATTTTCAAATCATATCAGAAAGTAATAAAACTTACGTCCTTCTGAAGCCTTTGCCGAGAGGAGCACGGTACTGAAGTCGGATTGAAAGTTGAACGGACGGATTTTGTATAACCCTCAATTTTCTAAAAGAAAAGTTTGATAATTCCCTGGGGCTCTCTCGTTCTTTCTTCCGTAGCACTGAATGAGAATTGAAGGATTGATATATATATCATGCATGGCAAGGATAGGTGGCTCTCTCTTTGTGCAGCAAGTCTCGCGCATATGCGCGACCTCCTCCGACGCATATGCGCGAGACACTCTGTCTCGGCATATTCTGAATTCCTCAGCTCGCGCATATGCGTGTCCTCTCTTAGTGCATATGCGCGAGGTTCTCTTCCATGCTCGTGCATATGCGCGGGTCCTGGTGGCGCATATGCGCGAGGTTCTCTGCCTGCCTCGCGCATATGCGCCCTGCTCGGTCGCGCATATGCGCGAGGGTTTCAGTCCTCGAACATAATTCAAGTCTTCTTTGTCTTTCTCGGTCTAATCCTTTCCGTCTATAATCACATCAATTATCAATAAATCATTTCAGATTACAATAATAAAATCTCGGGCATTACATTTCTCCCCCTCTAAGATCTAATTTTGTCCCCGAAATCACAGGAAATCAAATTAGATATCAAATCAGATACAAGAAGGAGATATACATAAGCTAAATAAAGAGACTCACATCAATGAAATAACTTTGGGCACTTCTGTCTCATGTCTGACTCAGCCTCCGAAGTAGCTTCTTCAATGTCATGACGACTCCACTGAACTTTCACAAGCGGAATAGTCTTCGTTCTGAGTTGCTTTTCTTTACGATCAAGAATCTGAATCGGCTTTTCAAAATAACTCAGTGTCTCATCAAGTTCGACCTTTTCTGGCTGAATAATATGAGATGCATCAGGAAGATACTTCCGCAATAAAGATACATGAAAGACATCATGTATTCAAGATAAAGAAGGTGGTAAGGCGATTCGATAGGCACTGATCTCCTATCTTCTCGAGAATCTCGTACGGACCGATATATCGTGGAGACAATTTCCCTTTCTTGCCAAATCTGACAACACCCTTGAAAGGAGAAATCTTCAGAAATACTCTGTCTCCTGCCTCAAATACCAACGGTCAACGACGAAAATTGGCATATTTGGCCTGTCTGTCTTGAGCTGTCTTCATTCTCTTCTGAATCAGCTTCACTTTCTATGTCATATCTCGGATCATATCAGGCTCAATCTCAGGTACCTCAGAAATATCGTCCCAATAAAGAGGGGATCTGCACTTCTTGCCGTACAACACTTCAAACGGTGCCATCTCTATACTCGTCTGATAGCTGTTGTTGTACGAAAACTCACAAAGTGGCAAAGAATCTTGCCAGCTAGTGCCAAAATCTAGCACTACAGCCCTAAGCATATCCTCCAATGTCTGGATAGTCCGCTCTGACTGTCCGTCAGTCTGTGGATTGATATACGGTACTCAAATGTAACTTCGTACCTAGAGCTTGTTGCAAAATGTGCCAAAAGTGCTGAAGTAAACCGAGGATCACGGTCTGATACAATCGATTTAGGCACTCCGTGCAATCTGACCACTTCTCTGACATAAATCTCTGCCATCTGGTCATGTCTGTACGTCATCTTGTATGGAATAAAACATGCTGATTTGGTTAATCTGTCAATCACAACCCAAATCGCATCACAACCTCGGGAGGATTGCGGTAGCTTCGTCACAAAATCCATAGAAATGTGATCCCATTTCCATTCAGGAATAGACAAGCTGTATAATAAACCTCCTGGTTTCTTTCTTTCGGGTTTCACCTGTTGGCAATTCAGACATTTTAATACGAACTCTGCAATATCTGCCTTCATCTGTTTACACCAAAACTGTCTTTTCAAATCATTATACATTTTTCTGCCACCAGGATGAATACTGAATCGACTATTGTGCGCTTCTGACAATATCTGTCGTTTCAAATCTGAAACCTCTGGTACAACAAGACGATTATTCACATACAGTACATGATCACGTACCTGGTATTTTGATCGATGCCCTGCTCTGACCATCGAAATCGAATTCTGAACATTCTGATCAACTTTCTGTGCTTCATTGATTCTCAAAATCAGCTCTGGTTCGACTTGAATAGTAAACAATTTCAACGGTCTACAATCTGTTTCATATGCTAATCCAGACAAACAACAATCTTCTATCAAATTCGAAACACCAATCGTCGATAAGGATAAAGAACATACCTTTCGACTTAGTGCATCAGCTGCTGCATTCGATTTTCCCGGATAATATTTGATTTCACAATCAAAATCTTTCAATAAATCAAGCCATCTTCGTTGCCTCATATTCAGTTCTGACTGTGAAAATAGATATTTCAGACTCTTGTGATCAGAATAAATCTTAAACTTCTCACCGTATAGATAGTGTCACCATATCTTCAGTGAAAATACGATGGCTGCCAATTCAAGATCATGAATTGGGTAGTGAGACTCATGTGGCTTCAGTTGTCTCGAGGCATAAGCAATGAAATGTCCTTGCTGCATCAAAACACAACCCAATCCTCTGTGAGAAGCATCGTAATATACAACAAAATCACCAGTACCTGATGGAATAGTCAATACATAAGCACTGGTCAATCTCTTCTTTAACTCTAGAAAACTGGATTCACATTCCTCAGACCAAACAAACGGTGCATTCTTCTGAGTCAACTGAGTAATAGGCTTGGCAATGCTCGAAAAATCTTTAATAAATTGACGGTAATATCCTGTTAAACCCACAAAACTACGTATCTCTGGCACTGATGTCGGTCTAGGCCAACTGATCACTGCCTCAACCTTGCTAGGATCAACAGAAATACCATTTCCAGATATAATATGACCCAAATACCACTTGTTTCAGCCAGAATTCACATTTTGACAGTTTTGCTTATAATTTCTCAGTTCTCATAGTTCTCAGTACAGTTCTCAAATGCTCAGCATGCTCAATCATATTCTTGGAATAAATCAGAATATCATCAATAAAAATAATCACAAAATCATCAAGATACTTCTGAAATACACGGTTCATCAAACCCATAAATACAGCTGTAGCATTTGTTAAACCAAACGGCATGACAATAAACTCATAATGGCCATACCTGGTTCTGAAAGCTGTCTTTGAGATATCAGAATCTCTGACTCTCAGCTGATGATTACCAGATCTCAGATCGATCTTTGAATAAATAGAAGAACCTTGAAACTGATAAAGTAAATCATCGATACGAGGCAAAGGGTACTTGTTCTTTACCGTAGCCTTGTTCAGTTGCCGATAGTCAATGCAGAGTCTCATTGAACCATCCTTATTTCTCACCAACAGTACTAGAGCACCCCAAGGAGAAACACTCGGTCTGATGTAACCCTTGGCCAGTAAATCTTCTAACTGCTCTTTCAGTTCAATTGGTGCCATTCTGTACGGAGCTCTAGAAATCGGAACTGTAGCTGGTACCAATTCAATGCTGAAGTCTGTCTCTCTGACTGGAGGCAAATCTGGAATCTCATCTGGGAAGACATCAGCAAACTCACATACCACTGGCAAATCTGCCAATGATGGGCTCGATTTCAGTACGTCTACTGAATACACTAGGAATCCCTCTGCTTCTTTCTGTAATAATCGAGTTATAGATAACACAGATATCAAAGGAATTCTAGCTCTAGAACCCTTACCGTAAAATCTCCATTTATCAGCCATATTAGGTCTGAATCTCACAATCTTCTGGAAACAATCTACGGTAGCTCTGTACTTGGTCAGCATATCGATACCAATAAGGCACTCAAAATCAGACAACCCAAGTACAATACAATCTAACTCAATCTCATGCCCGTCATACTGTAGCATACAATGTTTCACAGAATTCACTGAGATAAGACTTCTTCCCAACTGGTGAAGAGACAGATACTACAGCAGATAATGACTCAACAGGCAATGCATGAATCAATGCAAATCGCTCAGATATAAAAGTATGGGATGCACCCGTATCAATCAATATGTAAGGCCTGAGAATTTGATTATCATAATCTGAGATGATTTGTGGATAAACTAAGGGGAATTAATCGGGACACGATTGGATTCAACATGAAAAGATGTATGTGCGAGGACAGAAGGTCTCGCGTATATGCGCGGAGATGGGGCCGTGCTCGGAACGCGCCGAGACATATTGTCTCACGCATATGCGCCGATGAAGGTCGCGCATATGCGCGAGACGTGTTACTTGAAAGAATGAGCCACCTAGCCTTCTCATGCAACATGTATATATATATATATGCAAGCTTTCAGTTAGTATGGAAAAGAGAAGGGAAAAACGAGAAACCGAGGCCAACTTCAAGTTCGTGACCATAGATTTGGATTGTGCAAAATCCGTCCGTCTGATTTGTAATCCGACTTCAGTACTGTGTTTCTATTGACGCCGGCTTCAACTGGGCATAAGTTTTCTTATTTTCTGATATGATTTGAAATTATGATACTGCCAGAATCGGATATGACTGATATATGTTGTTCTTGACATAGTAGACATGGTATAATCGAAACCGGATCGAAGAACAGATACCGTATGAAATTGTTATGATTTTCGGAAGTGATATGACTGAGATTGCGCAGATTTGATATTACGATATGTTATTATTGAGATTATGAGTGTATTGATATCGATTATGAGTTGTGATATTATATCAATGATGTTGGGATTGACGGGGTTATCGAGATTGTATTATTATGCCGTGGAAACATCAGTAGATTGATTTTGATCAGATTCAGTATTGACTGAGATTGTATCATGATATCGTTGATATGGATCAGATTATGTTTGATTTGAGTATTGATCAGAACAGGTCCTTGAATTGAGTTATACATTGATACAGTGTATTCGATATTGTTATTGCCAGATTGATTTGACAGGCAGTACGTTCGAGATTTCGATAGAGTCAGATCGACAGAACGAAACGAAAGGTATAAATTGATGTTGATGCGGGATTGCACAACTCGAGTTAGATTTGACTTGAGTTTCCCAAAATCACATACTTTACCTTATTGCATTGATATTTGCAATTGAATGAGATTGACATCTTTGGTCTATTGATTGATGTATTGAGTCATAGGCGGATGCGCCTAGTCGTAGACGATTGATCTCGTGACAGAGGTACCAGATAGTGATGGAATCGTCACTGGGACATTGCACATTGTCACAGAGGTTTGGCAGGATATGCCAGGGCTGATGTGCCTAGATGGTTGGCCGATATGCCAAGGCGGATGTGCCTAGTCTGTGGCTGATTCGCCAAGACGACGGATGTTTGGTTATATCGAAGTGGATAGAATTGGAGTTTCTTCTATTACTGATATTCGATATGGAAAGAGCCAAAGTCCGTGAATAAGAACGTACCACCAACTCGATCGGGAGTGTAGGTGGGTGTATGTTCTTATTCCGATCGGGATCCCTAGATTAGGATGAGTCGAGTCAGAGTCTAAGAGTCACGGAGTGTGATTCAAAGTTGGTATTGATTCATGTTTGTGATTTTGATACATGTGATGAATATCTGTTTCATGCTGTTATATCTGTGTATATGAAATGCATGTATACATGATTTATACTGGGAATGTAATTCTCACCGGAGTTATCCGGCTGTTGTCTTGTTTGTATGTGTGCATGACAACAGGTGGGACATGATCAGGATCAGGAAGGGGATGAGAGATTATAGTTAGCGTGGAGATCCGGGCCCAGAAGCATAATAGGATTCAGCACTGGATGTATAGTCGTTGAACCTAATTGAGATAGAGACATGTATTACCTGAATTGTACTTTGATTTTGACATGTATATCAGATAGATTACTGTTACGTTTCCGCATTTATAATTTAAAAAGAAAAAAAATTAGTCCCACTTTTCTTAATTGTTATATTTGACATTAATAATGATTAAGACATGAATTAGCATCCGGGTCCCCACAGCAGGTGGTATCAGAGCGATAAATCCATTAGATTCAGATAGAAGCTAGTGAGAAATGTAAGGCCCGAGAATCTGATTATCATAATCTGAGATGATTTGTGGATAAACTGAGGGGAATTAATCGGGACACGATTGGATTCAACATGAAAAAATGTATGTGCGAGGACAGAAGGTCTCGCGTATATGCGCGATGCTATGCGCGCATATGCGCGAGATGGGCAGGGGGCCTCGCGCATATGCACGGAGAGTGTGCGCGCATATGCGCGAGCCTGTGTAAGGAAAATTGTGAAGTCCAGAGAACCTCGCGCATATGCGCGGAGATGGGGCGCACATATGCGCGAGCGGCCGTGCTAGGAACGCGCCGAGACATATTGTCTCGCTCATATGCGCCGATGAAGGTCGCGCATATGCGCGAGACGTGTTACTTGAAAGAATGAGCCACCTAGCCTTCTCATGCAACGTGTATATATATATATGCAAGCTTTCAGTTAGTATGGAAAAGAGAAGGGAAAAACGAGAAACCGAGGCAAACTTCAAGTTCGTGATTTTAGATTTGGATTGTGCAAAATCCGTCCGTCTGATTTGTAATCCGACTTCAGTACTGTGTTTCTATCGACGCCGGCTTCAACTGGGCGTAAGTTTTCTTATGTTCTGATATGATTTGAAATTATGATACTCCCAGAATCGGATATGATTGATATATGCTGTTCTTGACATAGTAGACATGGTATAATCGAAACCGGATCGAAGAACATATACCGTATGAAATTGTTATAATTTTCGGAAGTGATATGACTGAGATTGCGCAGATTTGATATTACGATATGTTATTATTGAGATTATGAGTGTATTGATATCGATTATGAGTTGTGATATTATATCGATGATGTTGGGATTGACGGGTTATCCAGATTGTATTATTATGCCATCGAAACATCAATAGATTGATTTTGACCAGATTCAGTATTGACTGAGATTGTATCATGATATCGTTGATATGGATCAGATTATGTTTGATTTGAGTATTGATCAGAACAGGTCTTGAATTGAGTTATACATTGATACAGTGTATTCGATATTGTTATTGCCAGATTGATTTGACAGGCAGTACGTTCGAGATTTCGATAGAGTCAGATCGACAGAACGAAACGAAAGGTATAAATTGATGTTGATGCGGGATTGCACAACTCGAGTTAGATTTGACTTGAGTTTCCCAAAATCACATACTTTACCTTATTGCATTGATATTTGCAATTGAATGAGATTGACATCTTTGGTCTATTGATTGATGTATTGAGTCATAGGCGGATGCGCCTAGTCGTAGACGATTGATCTCGTGACAGAGGTACCAGATAGTGATGGAATCGTCACTGGGCCATTGCACATTGTCACAGAGGTTTGGCAGGATATGCAAGGGCTGATGTGCCTAGATGGTTGGCCGATATGCCAGGGCGGATGTGCCTAGCCTGTGGCTGATTCGCCAAGACGCCGGATGTTTGGTTATATCAAAGTGGATAGAATTGGAGTTTCTTCTATTACTGATATTCGATATGGAAAGAGCCAAAGTTCGTGAATAAGAACGTACCACCATCCCGATCGGGAGTGTAGGTGGGTGTATGTTTTTATTTCGATCGGGATCCCTAGATTAGGATGATTCGAGTCAGAGTCTACGAGTCACGGAGTGTGATTCAGAGTTGGTATTGATTCATGTTTGTGATTTTGATACATGTGATGAATATCTGTTTCATGCTGTTATATATGTGTATATGAAATGCATGTATACATGATTTATAATGGGAATGTAATTTTCACCGGAGTTATCCGGCTGTTGTCTTGTTTTTATGTGTGCATAACAACAGGTGGGATAGGATCAGAATCAAGAAGAGGATGAGAGATTATAGTTAGCGTGGAGATCCGGGCCCAGAAGCATAATAGGATTCAGCACTGGATATATAGTCGTTGAACCTATTTGTGATAGAGACATGTATTACCTGAATTGTACTTTGATTTTGACATGTATATCAGATAGATTACTGTTACGTTTCCGCATTTATAATTTAAAAAGAAAAAAAATTAGTCCCACTTTTCTTAATTGTTATATTTGACATTAATAATGATTAAGACATTAATTAGCGTCCGGGTCCCCACAGCAGGTGATATAAGAGCGATAGATCCGTTAGATTGTGATAGAAGCTAGTGAGAAATGTAAGGCCCGAGAATATGATTATCATAATCTGAGATGATTTGTGAATAAACTGAGGGGAGTTAATCGGGACACGATTGGATTCAACATGAAAATATGTATGTGCGAGGACAGAAGGTCTCGTGCATATGCACGACGCTATGCACGCATATGCGCGAGATGGGCAGGGGGCCTCGCGCATATGCACGGAGAGTGTGCGCGCATATGCGCGAGCCTGTGTAAGGAAAATTGTGAAGTCCAGAGAACCTCGCGCATATGCGCGGAGATGGGGCGCACATATGCGCGAGCGGCCGTGCTAGGAACGCGCCGAGACATATTGTCTCGCTCATATGCGCCGATGAAGGTCGCGCATATGCGCGAGACGTGTTACTTGAAAGAATGAGCCACCTAGCCTTCTCATGCAACGTGTATATATATATGCAAGCTTTCAGTTAGTATGGAAAAGAGAAGGGAAAAACGAGAAACCGAGGCAAACTTCAAGTTCGTGATTTTAGATTTGGATTGTGCAAAATCCGTCCGTCTGATCTGTGTTTCTATCGACGCCGGCTTCAACTGGGCGTAAGTTTTCTTATGTTCTGATATGATTTGAAATTATGATACTGCCAGAATCGGATATGATTGATATATGCTGTTCTTGACATAGTAGACATGGTATAATCGAAACCGGATCGAAGAACATATACCGTATGAAATTGTTATAATTTTCGGAAGTGATATGACTGAGATTGCGCAGATTTGATATTACGATATGTTATTATTGAGATTATGAGTGTATTGATATCGATTATGAGTTGTGATATTATATCGATGATGTTGGGATTGACGGGTTATCCAGATTGTATTATTATGCCATCGAAACATCAATAGATTGATTTTGACCAGATTCAGTATTGACTGAGATTGTATCATGATATCGTTGATATGGATCAGATTATGTTTGATTTGAGTATTGATCAGAACAGGTCTTGAATTGAGTTATACATTGATACAGTGTATTCGATATTATTATTGCCAAATTGATTTGACAGGCAGTGAGTTCGAGACTTCGATAGAGTCAGATCGACAGAACGAAACAAAAGGTATAAATTGATGTTGATGCGGGATTGCACAACTCGAGTTAGATTTGACTTGAGTTTCCCAAAATCACATACTTTACCTTATTGCATTGATATTTGCAATTGAATGAGATTGACATCTTTGCTCTATTGACTGATGTATTGAGTCATAGGCGGATATGCCTAGTCGTAGACGATTGATCTCGTGACAGAGGTACCAGATAGTGATGGAATCGTCACTGGGCCATTGCACATTGTCATAGAGGTTTGGCAGGATATGCCAGGGCTGATGTGCCTAGATGGTTGGCCGATATGCCAGGGCGGATGTGCCTAGTCTGTGGCTGATTCGCCAAGACGCCGGATGTTTGGTTATATCGAAGTGGATAGAATTGGAGTTTTTACTATTACTGATATTCGATATGGAAAGAGCCAAAGTCCGTGAATAAGAACGTACCACCACCCCGATCGGGAGTGTATGTGGGTGTATGTTCTTTTTTTAATCGGGATCCCTAGATTAGGATGAGTCGAGTCAGAGTCTACGAGTCACGGAGTGTGATTCAGAGTTGGTATTGATTCATGTTTGTGATTTTGATACATGTGATGAATATCTGTTTCATGCTGTTATATCTGTGTATATGAAATGCATGTATACATGATTTATACTGGGAATGTAATTCTCACCGGAGTTATCCGGCTGTTGTCTTGTTTGTATGTGTGCATGACAACATGTGGGACAGGATCAGGATCAGGAAGAGGATGAGAGATTATAGTTAGCGTGGAGATCTGGGCCCAGAAGCATAATAGGATTCAGCACTGGATGTATAGTCGTTGAACCTAATTGAGTTAGAGACATGTAGTACCTGAATTGTACTTTGATTTTGACATGTATATCAGATAGATTACTGTTACGTTTCCGCATTTATAATTTAAAAAGAAAAAAATTTAGTCACACTTTTCTTAATTGTTATATTTGACATTAATAATGATTAAGACATGAATTAGTGTCCGGGTCCCCACAGCAGGTGGTATCAGAGCGATAGATCCGTTAGATTGAGATAGAAGCTAGTGAGCGGGGTAGATTGAGTTTTCTTTCCTTGTTTTGATTGCTTGCATGATTTACTGCTTTGTAATACATGTTACTTAATTTATCTGATTTGATTTGGTAATATGTATTATTTAAAGTGAATCAGAACCGATTCTTGATCACCAGTAAGATGATCAGAGGAGGACTGAAACAGGTTTGTTGTATCTGGTTACTAATCCTTTTGATAATCAGATTTATCTCCTCGAAGAATTCCAGAACATGGATAGTATCTTGATTGATCAGATGGATGTGTCAGAAACTCCGATGGAAATACAGTTGAAGAGGTTTCAATCATTGACACCGCCGATTCTGAGAGGTACTGAGACGACTGTTGATTGTGAGAGTTGAATAGATGATATAGAGATATTGCTTGATTCACTTGAGTACTCGGATGAATGTAGAGTTAAATTGATTGGGCATCAGTTACAGGAGGTTGCAAAGAGCTGGTGGATTGCAACCAAAGAAGCCTTAAAACAGCGTGGTACGGTGATTACGTGGGAAATCTTCAAAGTGGAATTTTATCGAAGGTTTTTCCCAGTTTCGTACCGAGAAGATAAGAGGGCAGAATTTGAAATTTTAAAACAGGGTCAGCTAAACATTGAAGAATATGTTGCTCAATTTTCTACCTTGCTACGTTTTGCTCCTCACGTGGCTGAGAATGATGAAGCTGTGACTGATCAGTTTGTTAAGGGATTTGTTGGAAACTAAATTCCGGCGTTTGACAAAATATGAATCAACTGAAAAATACGAACCAACTGATCGAGTAAACTGAACTCAGCAACTGGACTTAATAACTGAAATCAACTGACTGATCAGTTGATATATTCAGCCTGATGTTGAGCACTCTTCAACTGAACATGTCTCGGGAAAGAACATAGCAGATTGCAACTGAATGTGGAACGACGCACTTGGAACAACGCATTTCGGCGAAAGCAATTAAGAGGCCGCATCACAATAAATGAAGCAAACGATGCCCAAGGAATAATCAAGAAAAATTCAACGGATACAAAGATTCAAATTCATCTCAAGTTACCGTTGGAAGGGAAGCTTATAAATATAACAGAAGAACAGCTAAAAAAAAAACGAGATTATTTTAATCAAAAGCTTGCTGTCACTCTGTCAAAATCTCAGCTCACTCTTACTTGATATATTCGTAGCAGTTAAGGCTACAATTTGAGCTCACTAGCAAGTTGTAATAATCGTTGAAATTCGATAGTGCTAAGATCAGTTACGCACTGAGAACATTCTGTAATACTAAGAGTTTCAGTTTTGACAGTGTTAAGTCCAAACTGAAGTGGATCAGTATAATTCTTGTATTTGATCAAAGTCTTTTAGTGGATATCCTATCCGTGAGATAGAAGGGGTGACGTAGGAGTAATTAAGTTCTCCGAACATCCAGAAACAACTCTTGCCTACTTTATTTCAGTTTCGTATTCTATCTTTCACTCAGTTATTTTCTGCAACTACTTTAGTTTAACTGATTGTCATTGACCAACAAGATTTCGAGAATCAGTTTGTCACCAAACTGAACTCAAAATTCGAAAAGATCAGTTTTAATTGTGTTTATTCAACCCCCCCTTCTAAACACTCTTGATACGTTAATCGATCCTATCAAGTGGTATCAGAGCGGTTGAATCTTGTTCTTGAATACTTTTGATCCATAAACTTGCTAGCATGACTTCATTCAACAAAATTCCTATGTTCTCTAGAGAAGAATTTGATGATTGGAAAATCAGAATGCAGGCTCATTTGGCTGCACAAGATGATGACATGTGGTATGTCATAACTGATGGACCCATGGAGATTCTAAAAACAAATACACCAGTTGCCATTACAGAAGGAGCACCACAAAGAATAGAAAAGCCCAGAGATGAATGGACAACTGAAGATAAAAGAAAAGCGAATCTTGATAATGTGGCTAAAGACATTCTGTACAAAACGCTGGACAAAGTAACCTTCAGCAAAATAAAGATGTGTAAAACAGCCAAAGAAATTTGGGAGAAGCTGATCCAGCTGTATGAAGGAAATGATCAAACCAAGGAAAATAAACTTTATGTTGCTATGCAAAAGTTTGATAACATCAAAATGAAAGCAGGATAATCGATGCACGAGTATGATGAAAGAGTAAGCAGTGTCATCAATGAGTTAAATGCACTTGGAAAAGTGTATACCAACAAAGAGATTGCACTAAAGATAATGAGAGGTCTTCCCAAGGAATGGAATGTCAAAACCATGGCAATGAGGGAGTCCAAAGATCTAAACCAGATTGAACTTCATGATTTATTTGCTGTTTTAAAAGCTTATGAGTTCGAGCTGCAGACCAGAGAAGGAGAACCATCCACCTCTGCAGCCACAACTGCTCTAGCTGCTGTCAGAACTGAACCAATCAGTTCAGTCGAAAAATCTGCTGATCAGTTGAGTAATGATGCTATGTCATTGTTCATCAAAAAATTTGGAAGGTTCATGAGAAAAAAGAATCAAGGGAACTTCCAGAAGCCATACCAAAGGAACAATTCCAAAGATGAACCAAATGCCTGCTATAACTGTGGCAAATCAGGTAACTTTATTGCTGATTGTCCTAAACCCAAGAAGGACAGTCAAGGCTCAACTGACAGAAGAAAGAAATCATATGAATGCAAAAGAAGACCCAAGGAAGATAAGAATTCCTTCAGAAAGAAACATGAAGTATTCTTAGCTGAAGAAAACAAATCCAAATTGGCAGAAACTGACAGTGAGGAGTCAGAACCAGAAAGCTCATACAGCTCCAGTGATGATGAGGAAGTCAAGTGTTAGATGGCTAATGATGCAGAAGAAGAGTCATCTAGCCAACATGTATTTGATTTCAGTTCAACTGATTTTACACGAGAAGAACTCATTCTAACACTACATGACCATAGTAAATGAGTATAAAAAACTTGCATCATCATTTGAAAAAATCAAAGCAAAGAAAACTGATCCCACAGACAATAAAACCAAAACTGATGAATCAGTTGATGGGTTGAGTCTAAAAAGGGAGATTGCTGAGTTAAAAGCAGAAAAAAATAAAAATCAGTCATTAATCCAGAAGTTGATGCTTGAAAACTCAAAACAGACTGAGCTCATTCAGTCTTGGAACAAGTCATCAACTGCACTAAGTGAGATGCAGAATTCACAAAAATCAGTTTCTGATAAAACTGGTTTAGGGTTCAACACTCAAGGAGAAACGTATCCAAAAGATACTCAACCAAAGCTAACAATAGACAAAGGGAAATACATTCACTTTGTCAAATCAGCAGTGGTACAGGAACAAATTAAGCCCAGTAAACTGATTGAGCAACCTACTGAGAATATGAACAAGGCTAGAAGATATGGGATTGGTTATAGTAAAAAATTCTCAATTGATTCACAAAGTCAGTCATCAAAGAGATTTTACAAAAACTATTCGAATGGCTATTCCAATTACTATAACTGCAAGCCAGTTCAGAAGAGATATAGACTGAACAATCAGTTGAATAAAGCTAAAACACATATTGTATCATCCGTACACTACACAAGCACACAAAATCCGAGAAAAATCATTTGGAATACAACTACTGGAAAGTCTGTTAGACTAATCCAAGTATGGGTTCCTAAGGGACTAATCAGTTCAGGACCCAAATAGATATGGGTACCAAATTATATTATGTGTGTGACTGCAGGTAACAGGTGCAAACAACTCAATATGGTATTTGTACAGTGGATGTTCGCGACATATGACAGGAGATGCAAGTGTGCTATCTCAACTGATCAAATACAGTGGTCCAAATATCAGTTTTGGGGACAATTCCAAAGGTAGAACTGTGGGTAAGGGTAAGCTTATCCATGGTAACTTTACTTTTAAAGATGTTCTATTAGTGGAAAACCTGAAGTATAACTTGATCAGCATCAGTCAGTTATGCGACAGTGGATTCTCAGTACATTTTGACAAAAACTCATGTTCAGTCAAAACTTCAACTGATGAAATCATACTAACTGGCAAACGTTGTGAAAACACATATAAAGTCAGTTGGAATGATCAAACTTATGCACCAGTTTGTTCTATTGCTTCCAAATCATCTAAAAACTGGTTGTGGCACAAGAGACTAAGTCATCTAAACTTTAAATCCATTGCCTATCTGAGTAAACATGATCTTGTAACTGGTTTGCCCACAATAGAATTTTCAAAAGAAAAACTTTGCTCAGCATGTCAGTATGGTAAACAAGTACGATCTTCTTTTAAAAACAAGGGTTATAAATCTTCATCCCGATGCTTAGAACTGTTGCACATGGATCTCTTTGGTCCTATACCAGTCATGAGCTTAGGGGGAATGAAATACACATTGGTAGTCGTAGATGATTTTTCAAGATTTACTTGGGTTATTTTTCTCAAATCTAAAGACCATACTGCTTCACAACTGATAAAGCTCTTCAAAAGACTTTTAAATGAAAAATCAGTTGGAATTGATCGAATCAGATCAGATCGAGGAACTGAATTCATCAATCAAACTCTTTCAAATTTTCTAGAGAATGCTGGAATTAAGCATGAGCTCTCAGCATCCAGAACTCCTCAGCAAAATGGTGTAGCTGAGAGAAAAGATCGGACCCTTAAAGAAGCTGCTAGAACAATGCTTGCTGATTCTGGTATTTCTCAAAGGTTTTGGGCAGAGGCAGTAAGCACTGCGTGTTATACTCAGAACAGATCAATGATTAATAAGAATCATATGAAAACATCATATGAGATCTGACATGGAAGAAAAAGTATAATTACTTATTTCAAAATATTCGGCTGCAGATGTTTTATCCTTGATAATGGTAAAAATTATTTAAAAGCGTTTGATGCTAAATCTGCAGAGGGAATATTTCTTGGATACTCATCAGTTAGTATAGCTTATAGAGTCTTCAACAAGAAAACCCTAAATGTTGAAGAATCGGCTCATGTTGATTTCGATGAAACTGAACTAACTAATAAGCCAACTGATCAAGTTTAGCTAGTTGATCGATTTACAGATATCATTTTGGAGGATGATGATGAAAAAGACAATCATATTAATCAAAACAATCTCCAAACACCCGAACCAGAAGTGTCAGATCAATCAGCTGAACCAGAAGCTATTCCTAATGATCAGTTGATAGAGCATAATGATAACATTCAAATACCAGTTGACGAAGCACCAACTGAGACTGAAAACTATGTTCAGTTACCAACTGAAGAAATTGATGATACAATAAATACTGAGTACAGATGGAGAAAATCATATCCACCTGAGATGGTAATAGGAAATCCATCTGATCCAGCAAGAACTCGCAATCAAATGCTAAATTTATTTATCTATTCAGCTTTTGTATCACAACTAGAACCAAAGAAAACTGATGAAGCTCTTGCTGATCCTAACTGGGTAAATGCAATGCAAGAAAAGCTAAATCAGTTCACTCATAACAATGTCTGGAACTTAGTTCCAAGACCAGTTTCAAAAACTGTTATAGGTACAAAATGGGTGTACAGGAATAAACTAAACGAGGATGGTTCAGTTGTGCGCAATAAAGCGAGACTAGTAGCACAAGGATATAGGCAAGAGGAAGGAAATTGACTATGATGAGACATATGCTCCAGTTGCAAGACTGGAAGCAATCAGAATGTTTCTTGCTTATGCATCATACAAGAACTTCAAAGTCTATCAAATGGATGTCAAAAGTGCATTCCTAAATGGCCAGCTACAAGAGGAAGTATATGTTGAACAACCCCCAGGTTTTGTAAATCACAACTTTCCTGATCATGTATATCATTTGAACAAAGCCTTATATGGTCTTAAACAAGCACCCAGAGCTTGGTACGAAACTCTTTCAAAATTCCTAACTGATCATGATTTTTCTGTTGGATCAGTTGATAAGACCTTGTTCAAATTTACTAAGAATGATCACATTTTATTAGTTCAAATTTATGTTGATGATATCATATTTGGGTCAACTAACCCCAAATTATGCGAGAAATTTGCTAAGCTAATGCAGGATAAGTTTGAAATGAGCATGATGAGTGAACTAACATTCTTTCTTGGACTACAAGTGAAGCAACTGGAAACTGGCATATTCATCAGTCAGACTAAATATACAAAGGAGCTGCTGAAGAAATTTGGCATGGAATCATGTTCAGCTGCAAATACTCCCATGAGCTCATCAGTAAAATTAGATACTAATCAAGGGGGAATATCAGTTGAGGCGACATTATATCGAGGTTTAATAGGGTCATTGTTATACCTAACTGCCAGTCGCCCTGATATTTTATTTGCTGTGTGCATGTGTGCTAGATTTCAAGCAAATCCTAAGCAATCACATTTCTCAGCTGCTAAAAGAATTTTGAAATATCTTAAGGGTACACAAAATGTTATGTTATGGTATTCTAAAGACTATACTTTCAATTTAGTTGGATATTCAGATGCAGATTATGCAGGATGTAAGCTTGATCGTAAAAGTACAAGTGGATCTTGTCAGTTTCTAGGAGACAGGCTGATCTCTTGGTTCAGCAAGAAGCAGACATCTATAGCTACCTCAACAACTGAAGCAGAATACCTTGCTGCTGGTAGTTTCTGTGCACAACTGATATGGATCCAGCAACAACTGAGAGATTATGGAGTAATTACAAATAATTCGCCCATATTTTGTGACAATACGAGTACAATTGCCATCACCTATAATCCAGTTCTTCACTCAAGGACAAAGCATATAGATGTAAAACACCACTTCATTAGAGATCATGCATTGAAGAAGGACATTAGACTGGAGTATATTTCAACTGAGCAACAAGCAGCTGACATCTTCACCAAACCATTATCCGAGACTAAGTTTTCTTACTTTCGCAATATTCTTGGTTTAATTGATCTGTCTTAAAATTATTACTAATGTTGCTTTACTAATAGAATTATCTGCAGAAAATAAGAACACAACAAATTGAAAATAATACTTTATTAAGAATACCATCGATCCCAGTTTACAGAAGATATCATAGAACCAACTGAATCCTGCCATTCTCTAATCCAATTATTCAACTCATAAATTTGGATTCTAGAAAATGACCTAGTTGTAGAAATCTTCTCAACCACATGCCATTCCTTCCATAACATTGCTTCTAACAGACATTTGTCATCAATCAGATCTGTAACATGCCTAACTTCAAAACGATCAATGTATTTTCTTGATGTTGCTGCTTGAGCACGAGTAGGAACAGCACCACTACTACTTACCCTCTGCAAATCATGAATCTTGAACCATGTTGACATCACTTTCATCAAGACATATTCTTCCATTGTCTTTTTCAATTCTTCTAAATAAAGATTTAATTGCTCATTAACTTGAATATGCGAACTACTGCATGCATCAGAGTTACTTGAATCCGACATATTGAACTATTATTGTTTCACATTCTATCATCTTATTTATAGACAGATGAAATTTAAATATTGAAGAAACTGAAGAGACTCAAATCAACCGAAGCGTCATTCTCATTTACCGAGGCTTCTTAACTATCAGTTGTTCATTATCAACTGATATCAGTTTGACATTTATTACTTAACGCTTAACCAGTCATCAGTTCATCTATTTATGATCGTAATTCATATATAATAACTAATGAAACTTATTATTTGCAGGAAAAAGAAAAATAAAGTTAAGCCAAAATAAATATTTCATTCAATCATAAATATTTGCTTGGATTACATCATTATATTTCTCTTCTACATCAATTATCCACATCTTCAACCAAGCAGATAAAGGTCCAGTAGATGTCTTGGAAAAGCTGTGAGAACCAGCTATGCGCCTAAGGATTTTCAGCTCCTTTCGAAGCATCAGCTGATAGATATGACCATCTGTGAATATATCCACCCACACAGCTATGTGCAAGTGCTCCCGCACTTCTCTCAAATCTGCCATCAATTCTGGAGTGGTAGCCTATCCAGAATTATACAGGAACGTAAGCTCCTGTAACTTTTCCCAGTAGTGAAGACTCTCATAGAAGACTTCATCTTCTATCACAGCCTTCCTAGTCTCCGAAGAAAATGGCGAAGCACTCGAGCTACTAGCATCTGCCATTCTTTTTTACTTTGAATATGTTTTTCAATATGACTGAAACTAACCATGTCACTTCTACTTATAGCAAAGAGTCATGGAAGATGAAGGGTCGTCAACGTTTCAGCAAACGATAATCTTTCTGACCTTTAAATTTATTCGCTTTAATTATTTTATGCACTGATTAAGGGGAATAATGGTTTTAAAGAGGTAACTGAGAAGACAATTGTTTGTGAACTCTCAACTGAAATGAATCAGTTTCCCTACTGATCGTTCAGCTGGATATTTTACAAATTTTCTCACATAAGTTAACAAATTTAAAACTTGTTATATTCCAAATCAACTGACGTGACTGCAGATTCATAACGTGGCCTATTTTAAACCGTTCATCTTTTTCACAAACGCCCACAGCACACGTACACATAGTTTTACTCAAAATTTTTAATGGACTGACACGTGTCTCGAATTTGAACAGTCACGAACAACTGTACTAAGCCCCCTTCAATTCAGTTTTCTTCTTACGCATACAATCAGTTTCTAATAGCATACTAATTCCAGAGCTTATCGTTTACGAATTTCGGATCATTTTATCTGTCGAAATGGCGAATCAAATCCCAGCTCACGTGTTGAACGCTATGGCCATCGATTTTGACTCAGTTTTATCAGTTCAAGAAGCAGAAGTTAAGAACGTTTTTCTGAAGATTGAATCTGCTGGTCTCAGGATGTTTTTGGGACAATCTTCGTAGGAGATTTACCCTAAGGAAGTAAATGAATTCTATCTGAAAGGGTTCGTCACTACTGATGGAAGTATCTCTGTAACCTTCAATAATCAACTGTTGATCCTATCTGAAGAGGACTTTGGAGAAATTTTCTCTTTGCCAACTGATGGGTACGTCAGTTTTTCTGAAGTCAAAACATCTGACATTGAGAAAATGCAATCTTTGCTGTCTGCTGATGGGCGGAAAATCAAAGTTTCCGATCCAAAGTAAGAGCTGAAAATCAAAGTTTCCGATCCTGCCATTCTCTAATCCAATCATTCAACTCATAAATTTGGATTCTAGAAAATGACCTAGTTGTAGAAATCTTCTCAACCACATGCCATTCCTTCCATAACATTGCTTCTAACAGACATTTGTCATCAATCAGATCTGTAACATGCCTAACTTCAAAACGATCAGTGTTTTTTCATCAAAGTTTCCGATCCTGCCATTCTCTAATCCAATCATTCAACTCATAAATTTGGATTCTAGAAAATGACCTAGTTGTAGAAATCTTCTCAACCACATGCCATTCCTTCCATAACATTGCTTCTAACAGACATTTGTCATCAATCAGATCTGTAACATGCCTAACTTCAAAACGATCAATGTATTTTCTTGCTGTTGCTGCTTGAGCACGAGTAGGAACAACACCACTATTACTTACCCTCTGCAAATCATGAATCTTGAACCATGTTGACATCATTTTTATCAAGACATATTCTTCTATTAGTTTTCTTCAACTCTTCTAAATAAGGACTTATTTGCTCATTAACTTGAATATGCGAACTACTGCATGCATCAGAGTTACTTGAATCTGACATATTGAACTGTTATTATCACATTCTAATCATCTTATTTATAGATAGATGAAACTTAAATGTTGAGGAAACTGAAGAGACTCAAATCAACAGAAGCGTTTTTCTCATTTACCGATGCTTCTTAACTATCAGTTGTTCATTATCAACTGATATCAGTTTGACATTTATTACTTAACGCTTAACCAATCATCAGTTCGTCTGTTTATGATCGCAATTCATATAACTAATGAAATTTATTACTTGCAGGAAAAAGAAAAACAAAGTTAAACCAAAATAAATGTTTTATTCAACCATAAATATTTGCTTGGATTACATTTTCATATTTTTCCTCTATATCATCTATCCACATTCTCAACCAAACGGATACAGATGAGGAAGAAGTCTCGAGAAAGCTGTGAGAAGAAGCTATGCGATTAAGGATCTTCAGTTCCTTTCGAAGCATCAGCTGATAGATACGACCATCCGTAAAGATGTCCACCCACACAGCTATATTCAAGTGCTCCCGCACTTCTCTTAACTCTGCCATCAGTTCGGGAGTGGTAGCCTCTCCAAAATTATACAGGAACGCAAGCTCTTGTAACTTTTCCCAGTAGGGAAGACTCTTGTAGAAGACTTCGTCTTCTATAACAGTCTTCCTAGCTTCCAGAGAAAATGGCGAAGCACTCGAGCTACTCGCATCTACCATTCTTTCGTCTTGAATATTTTCACCAATATGACTGAAACTAACTGTGTTACTTCTATTTATAGCAGAATATCAAGGAAGCTGAAGGGTCGTCAACGTTTCAGCAAACGATAATCTTTCCGACCTTTAAATTTATTCGCTTTAACTATTTTATGCACTAATTAAGGGGGAATAATGGTTTTAAGAGGTTAACTGAGAAGACAAATGTTAGTAAACTCTCAACTGAAAGGACACAGTCTTACAACTGATCGTTTAGTTGGGTATTTCACTAATCTTCTCATATAAGTTAACTAATTAAAACATATTATATTCCAAATCAAGTGACGTGACTGTCTATTATCTAATGATGAATCTCATTTTGAAAACGCGGAAGCATTTGAACCGTTTCAATTGTACACACGCTTATAGCACACTTACACACGTTTTTACTCAAAATTTTTAATGGACTGACACGTGTCCCGAATTTGAACAGTCACGAACAACTGTACTAAGCCCGCTTCAAATCAGTTTTCTTCTTACGCATACAATCAGTTTCTAAGAACATACTAATTCCAGAGCTTATCGTTTACAAATTTCAGATCATTTTATCAAAATGACGAATCAAACTCCTGCTTATACGCTGAATGCAATGGCTATCAACTTCGGATCCATTCTATCATTCGGCGACGCTGATGTCAAGAACGTTTTTCAAAAACTCGAAACTGCTGGGTTAAGGACATTCTTGGGACAATCATCACAAGAGATCTACCTCAAAGAACTTCAGGAATTCTACTCTAACGGTATGATCAATTCTGATGGAAACATCGCTTCTACTATCAATGGTCAGTTGCTGACCATCTCTGAAGATTCCTTTGGAGAAATTTTTTCTTTACCATCTGATGGACTGGCACACTTCTCTGATGTTAAAACATATGACGTTGAAAAAAATGCAAACCTCACTTTCTGCTGATGAACGGAAAATCAATGTTTCCGATCCAAAGAAGGAGCTGAAGCACGAGGTTCAGTTACTTGCTGATATAATCGCCAAAGGGATTTTGGCGAAAGCTGGATCTTTTTGCTGCACTTACATTGGAAAAATTTCAAGCCATTTCTATCATTATGGCTGAACGTAAACTCAACTGGAAGCATCTTATATTCAATATTTTAAAAAATATGTTTCTATCATCCAAACAGTCCAAAGGCTTTGCAGTGCAACTGAGCTATCTGCTGAAAATGAAGGAGTTAGTGGCAGATAATTCAGAAAAATCATCCAAATTCAAAGTTTTCAATGCGAAGAATACTATGCCACCCAAGACAAAATTGGACATTTCTCCTGCTCAGTTTGTAAAGATAAAACAGGAGATTGGGACTCAACAGGCGGCTCCTAAATCAGTGAAAAAGGCCAAGACATTGGCTCAACTGAAGTCAGCAAAAAGGAAATTAGTTGTGGAGGAATCCGATTCAGAGAAAACTCCTTCCCCAAAGATCGCCAAGAAACCAAGAACCCAGAGGATTAAACCAACAACTACAGAGGAATCTATTCCTACTGACAAGCTAATATCTTCAGATGCTCAGCAGCCAATTGAAGCAGTCCCTCTGAAGATCATCCCACCAGAAAAATCAGCTGGTGCAAAGAGAGAAACAGTTAAGATCAAAGCCCCTCTGATTAATATTATTCGTCCTACTGTTCTGGCACCTGCTCGACCCAAAGGCATTAGTATTATAGAACGGGTGGATACTACTCGAACTGGTCTGGAAATTCCACACATCCTCAGTTCTGATAAAGGCAAGGGCAAATTGATTGAAGAACCAAGGCCATCCAATCCCATTCAAACCCACATTGACCTTGTTTGGGATGAGGTTAATAATTTTGCAGCATCAAAACTTCAACTCTATGATGCTTGGACAGCCTATCGTACACATATTTTTGCCAAGCAACTGAGAAAGAAATCTCAGCTAAACAAGTTCATCAAACTGGAAGCTTCTGTCCTCAAGATAGTCAAAGCTGCCACCATTGCTCAAGCTATGGAAAGAAAACATATTTGTTTGATCAGATGAGAGTCAAGAAGTTTGCACAAATTATTGACAAACTGAAGGCTAACTACGTTCCAACAAATCCTACTGCCTATGCTGATCATGCGGTGATTACTCAGCTAGACACCGATCTGATTGGCTTGCTATCTCAGATAAAGTTTTGGGAAATGGATCAAGAGTTAGTCCTTCATAAAGGAGATCCAGACGATGATGAAGAGGAAATAGTTGAAGAACCTCCCTCTAAGCAGAAAGAGTCATCCTCAGAACAGGCTAATATTCCAACTGAAGAGCCAGTTCAGGATATGTCTCAATCACCTACTGGTGAACATCAAATGTACACTGAAGCAGAATTATCTTTCGCAAACATTGATGAAATTATTCAAACAGTGGTGCAAGAATCCCAATTGAGTGTACCTATTTCTGATAAAGTTGATAATCACGTTGATCAAATCAATCCAGAGCTTCCTATCTCTTCAGAGGCACCAGTTCAGCCAGATTCACCTGCTGAACAAACTATTCCAGCTGTTGTGCCAATTGATCCCCAAGATCATCCTCTAGAGGCACCAATTTTGGCTTCATCAGACTCTATTATTCCTCCAGGCAGCTCATCTGCTGATCAAAATCCACTTTCTCCGTCTCAAGTTCCAGAAGAAATTGCTGCAACAATCACTTCAGTTCAGAATGTTGCTGAAACAGTAGCAACTAACCAAGAGTTAGCTATATTTGATCAAACCACAAGAGGACCGGAATCCTCTCATCAGTCACCTCCTCCTCAATCCACAGAAATGGATCTTGTTCTTGAAGAAATCCAAAATATGCAGCACAATATGCAGCAGATGATTACTGAAATCAAGAGAATTCAATCTACACAATTCTCTCATACTGTCAAATTGGATTCTTCAATTGAATATGACTCTACAAAACTGAAAGCTATTCAGGCAAACATGGAGTCTCTTACCAAAACTGTAGATGAGATGAAGAGAGGTCTAGCTCAAAGTCTATTTACAACTCAGGATATAATTAGTCAACGAGTTCAGCGATTGGAAATTTCTGTTTCTAATAAAATGGAATTGCTGCAGACTTGTTTACAAACTGTTGTCTCAAGTATCTCCGCAGATGTCAAAATTCTTTCCACTGACGTTCGAAAATTATCTGAGAAGATGGAATTGTTTGACAAAAAGGGGGAAGAAATCAAAGATCAAAGAGCATCTTGAGAAACAGCAGAAGAAATCATCTTGTTAAAAAGCAGTTAACCAGATTATTAGATTCAGTTGTTATTAAATCAAGACTTCTTTCAGTTCAAGAAATTCAATCTCTTATTTTATCTACAATAAGCTCAGACGTTCAGTTATTATCTACTTAGTTTTGTCAAACACCATAAAGGGGAAAATTGTTGGAATCTAAATTCCGGCGTTTGACAAAATATGAATCAACTGAAAAATACGAACCAACTGATCGAGTAAACTGAACTCAGCAACTGGACTTAATAACTGAAATCAACTGACTGATCAGTTGGAAACTGATCAGTTGATATATTCAGCCTGATGTTGAGCACTCTTCAACTGAACATGTCTCGGGAAAGAACATAGCAGATTGCAACTGAATGTGGTGCAACGCACTTGGAACAACGCATTTCGGCGAAAGCAATTAAGAGGCCGCATCACAATAAATGAAGCGAACAATGCCCAAGGAATAATCAAGAAGAATTCAACGGATACAAAGATTCAAATTCATCTCAAGTTACCGTTGGAAGGGAAGCTTATAAATATAACAGAAGAACAGCTAAAAAAAAACGAGATTATTCTAATCAAAAGCTTGCTGTCGCTCTGTCAAAATCTCAGCTCACTCTTACTTGATATATTCGTAGCAGTTAAGGCTACAATTTGAGCTCACTAGCAAATTGTAATAATCGTTCAAATTCGATAGTGCTAAGATCAGTTACGCACTGAGAACATTCTGTAATACTAAGAGTTTCAGTTTTGGCAGTGTTAAGTCCAAACTGAAGTGGGTCAGTACAATTCTTGTATTTGATCAAAGTCTTTTAGTGGATATCCTATCCATGAGATAGAAGGGGTGACGTAGGAGTAATTAAATTCTCCGAACATCCAGAAACAACTCTTGCCTACTTTATTTCAGTTTCGTATTCTATCTTTCAGTCACTTATTTTCCGCAACTACTATAGTTTAACTGATTGTCATTGACCAACAAGATTCCGAGAATCAATTTGTCACCAAACTGAACTCAAAATTCGAAAAGATCAGTTTTAATTGTGAGTGTTTATTCAACCCCCCTTCTAAACACTCTTGATACGTTAATTGATCCTATCAGGATTGAATCCTGAGATATTGACATTGGTAAACACAGGCCGACCCTATAATTTTGCTGATGCTCTGAGTAGAGCCAAGAGAGCCGAAGCCAGTCTGATGAGACAGAAAGGAGCTTCATTTGTGCCTCCAGCATCAAGACCACAGCAACCACCTCTCGGACTTGAGACTGGTAGTAGCAGTGGTGGAAAGAAAGACTATTTGAAAGCCCGAAGGAAACGGTTCAAGAAGTTAGGAAGCGGTTCGTCTAGTTCCAGTGGTTCTAGTTAAAGTTACACCGGGGTCTATTTTAGCACTTGCGGAGGGAGACATCCCACTGAGCAATGCCAAGGAGTAACAGGTAGTTGCCGTATCTGCAAACGATCAGGACATTTTGCGAGAGTATGTCCACAGAGAGGTTCCCGAAGATTCCAAGGAGCAGAATCATCTGGATCAGTGACTCAGACTGATAGACCATCATCTGTTGTTCGCTCTTTCCAACCACCCCCTACTCAGACACAACCAGGGCCAGAAGGAAGGCAGAGTAGTGGCAGCGACTGAGGAACAAATCCAGGATGCACTTGATGATATAGTGGCAGATAACTGTTCTTTTATGATTATTCCGTGTATGTATTGAGAGATTCTCATACATCCTATGTATGATTTCTGAATGAACTGCATTGATGTATGCTTTATCTGTTGATTCAGTGTCTGCTGTAGTATTTTACCTCTTTACCGTTTGGGGAGAATTTTGATATCAGTGAACTCTGTGAAACATCGTATACTACAGTGAGATGAGAATGAGACTGAGTTAGCTTGTATTGTACTTGTGTTGTCTGAGTATGACTACATTATTGATATATATATACTGATCAAGTACAGAGTTACCATAGACTGATTCCGGAAGATGGTAAGATTCGGACCTGAAATGGCCGAAGAAGGAATATTGTACGATAAGGATTCTAGATTTAGAATTCCTTTGATATTCGTACTATCTATGACTCGATCATTACAGAAAGGAGCAGAGGGACTCCTTATGTATTCAGTTGATTTACTGAAGTTGATTCCATCATTTTACTGATGTTTTCCCCAGATGAGACTACGGGTTTGATTCCAGCCAGGGAGATTGATTTCAGCCTTGACTTGATACCAGGTACTGTTTTACTTTTACAACACCGTACCGAATGATACCGATTGAATTGAAGGATTTGAAAAAAAAATCAGGTAGAAGATTTATTAGCCGAGAGTTTCATCTGATTGAGTGTTTCTCTTTGGGATGTATCAGCTATGATTGTGAGTTGATAAACTCTGTGTTCAGAATATGTTGATGATTCTCTGATTAGTTGATATATGATATTCTGGTATATTCGAAGAATATGTCTGATTTTGTTGAATATTTGAGTATTGTATTGAATATTCTGAGAATTGGAAAGGGGTATACAGAAATTGTTGAGATGTGAATCTTGATTAAGACAGATTGTATTCAGGGCTTGTTATATCTGAAAATGATATATCTGTTGATCTTAGCAGAGTGAAGCTGGGATTAGTTGGTTGAGATTGATATCAGTGTCAGAAATGTGTAGTTGCATGAGTTTAGCAGGCTACTGTATATGATTGTTATTTTGAATTGCTTGAGAATGATAATTTTCTGGAGCAGTATTTGATACAGATTGTATACAGTTGAGACTCGATACCGTTCAAGCCAAACCAGAGCTGATTTTGAGAGTTAAAACAGTTCAGAAAGTTGATCAGAATGTTCAGAACTCGATATCGACAGTTAGAGCAGGGCATCGATCCGAGTATCAGGTTTGTGACAGCGTGTTAGATGTTAGTAATCGTCTTGTTGTGCCAGATATTTCAGATTTGAAACGACAGATATTGTTTGAAGCGCACAGTAGTCGATTCAGTATTCGTTCTGGTGGCAGAAAAATGTATAATAGTCTGAAAGGACAGTTTTGATAGAAACAGATGAGATCAGATGGGGCAGAGTTTGTACTGAAATGTCTGAATTGCCGACAGATGAAGACAGAAAGAAAGAAACCAGGAAATTGGTTATATAGCTTATCGATTCCTGAATGGAAATGAGATCACATTTCCAGGGATATCGTGATGAAGCTACTGCAATACTCCTGGGATTGAGTATCAATTTGAGTTAAGAATGACAGACTGATCAAGTCTGCAAGTTTTATTTTGTACATGTAGACGTACAGATATGACTAGATTACTGAGATTTCTGTTAGAAAAGTGATCAAATTACACAGAGTGCCGAGAGTTGATTATATCAGACCATGATTTTGGTTAGCCTTACACGTTTGGCAGAGTGTATAGCAGGTTCTTCCATACATCACCCACAGAGTGAGGGATAGTCAGAGAGGACTATCCAGATACTGGAAGATATAGTTAGAGCTGTAGTGCTTGATTTTAGCACTAGTTGACAAGATTCGTTGTCATTGTGAGAATTATCGTACAACAACTGTTATTAAACGAGTACTGAAATAACATCGTTTGAAGTATTGTACAACAAGAAGGGCAGATTACCTTCTTTATTAGAATAGTATCTCTGAGGTACCTGAGATTGGACATGATATGATCAGAGATATGACAAAGAAAGTGCCGCTGATTCAGAAGAAAATGAAAGCAGCACAAGATATACAAACCAAATATGCCAACGTCAGACGACGACTGTTGATATTTGTAACAAGAATTTGAATATTAAATTGATTTAGAGTAAACCGATTTGGTAGCCGATAATGGTATTGACTTGCTACGAGCTCTGGATTGGTATATACGGATATTGTATAGCCAATATTTTGAGATTGATTCTATTAAAGTTACTTCGAGTTGTATTATGACATTATACTTCTTGAATTATTATTCCAGATAGGAATCAGAATCGATAGAAGAAAGATAATTCAGAATGTAGACTATTCCGTTGTTGAAAGTTCAAGGGAATGGTTAGGGCATCAAGGAAGCTATTTGGAAGACAAAATCTGAGATTAGATAAAGATTCTAGAATTGTTTCATTGAGGTGAGTTTTCTTCTTAACTTCTGTATATCTCCTTCTTGTATCTGATTTGGTATCTGATATGACTACCTGTGATATACGAGTTGATTGCTTGTGATTTCGGGGACGAAATCAGATCTTAGGGGGGGAGAAATGTAAGGCCCGAGAATTTGATTATCATAATCTGAATGATTTGTGGATAAATTGAGGGGAATTAATCGGGACACGATTGGATTCAACATGAAAAGAAGTATGTGCGAGGACAGAAGGTCTCGCGCATATGCGCGATGCTATGCGCGCATATGCGCGAGATGGGCAGGGGGCCTCGCGCATATGCGCGAGCCTGTGTAAGGAAAATTGTGAAGTCCAGAGAACCTCGCGCATATGCGCGGAGATAGGGCGCGCATATGCGCGAGCGGCCGTGCTAGGAACGCGCCGAGACATATTGTCTCGCGCATATGCGCCGATGAAGGTCGCGCATATGCGCGAGACGTGTTACTTGAAAGAATGAGCCACCTAGCCTTCTCATGCAACGTGTATATATATATATATATGCAAGCTTTCAGTTAGTATGGAAAGAAAAGGGAAAGACGAGAAACCGAGGCCAACTTCAAGTTCGTGACTTTAGATTTGGATTCTGCAAAATCCTTCCGTCTGATTTGTAATCCGACTTCAGTACTGTGTTTCTATCGATGCCAGCTTCAACTATGCCTAAGTTTTCTTATGTTCTAATATGATTTGAAATTATGATACTGCCAGAATCGGATATGATTGATATATGTTGTTCTTGACATAGTAGACATGATATAATCGAAACCGGATCGAAGAACAGATACCGTATGAAATTGTTATGATTTTCGGAAGTGATATGACTGAGATTGCACAGATTTGATATTACGATATGTTATTATTGAGATTATGAGTGTATTGATATCGATTATGAGTTGTGATATTATATCGGTGATGTTGGGATTTACGGGGTTATCGAGATTGTATTATTATGCCGTCGAAACATCAGTAGATTGATTTTGATCAGATTCAGTATTGACTGAGATTGTATCATGATATCGTTGATATGGATCAGATTATGTTTGATTTGAGTATTGATCATAACAGGTCTTGAATTGAGTTATACGTTGATACAGTGTATTCGATATTGTTATTGCCAGATTGATTTCACAGGCAGTGAGTTCGAGACTTCGATAGAGTTAGATCGACAGAACGAAACGAAAGGTATAAATTGATGTTGATGCGGGATTGCACAACTCGAGTTAGATTTGACTTGAGTTTCCCAAAATCACATACTTTACCTTATTGCATTGATATTGCAATTGAATGAGATTGACATCTTTGGTCTATTGACTGATGTATTGAGTCATAGGCGGATATGCCTAGTCGTAGACGATTGATCTCGTGACAGAGGTACCAGATAGTGATGGAATCGTCACTGGGCCATTGCACATTGTCACAGAGGTTTGGCAGGATATGCCAGGGCTGATGTGCCTAGATGGTTGGCCGATATGCCAGGGCGGATGTGCCTAGTCTGTGGCTGATTCGCCAAGACACCGGATGTTTGGTTATATCGAAGTGGATAGAATTGGAGTTTCTTCTATTACTGATATTCGATATGGAAAGAGCCAAAGTCCGTGAATAAGAACGTACCACCACCCCGATCGGGAGTGTAGGTGGGTGTATGTTTTTATTTCGATCGGGATCCCTAGATTAGGATGAGTCGAGTCAGAGTCTACGAGTCACGGAGTGTTATTCAGAGTTGGTATTGATTCATGTTTGTGATTTTGATACATGTGATGAATATCTGTTTCATGCTGTTATATCTGTGTATATGAAATGCATGTATACATGATTTATACTGGGAATGTAATTCTCACCGGAGTTATCCGGCTGTTGTCTTGTTTGTATGTGTGCATGACAACAGGTGGGACAGGATCGGGATCAGGAAGAGGATGAGATATTATAGTTAGCGTGGAGATCCGGGCCCAGAAGCAGAATAGGATTCAGCACTGGATGTATAGTCGTTGAACCTAATTGAGATAGAGACATGTAGTACCTGAATTGTACTTTGATTTTAACATGTATATCAGATAGATTACTGTTACGTTTCCGCATTTATAATTTAAAAAGAAAAAATTTAGTCCCACTTTTCTTAATTGTTATATTTGACATTAATAATGATTAAGACATAAATTAGCGTCCGGGTCCCCACACAATACGTAAGCAAGATAACCACATAGAGAATAGTTTCATGCAACAACATCATCTGGTGCTTCCTGTGCCTGTTCTTCAGTCAAAGTAAATACTCTGGCATGCTGTCTCGGAGGCTGGCTAACATTCTGGCTTCTTCCTGGCCTCTGCTGTGACTGAGTAGTAGTCGGTGCCTGGAAAGAGTGAACAGCTGATGATCGTCTATCAGTCTGAGCCACTGATCCAGATGATTCTGCTCCCTGGGATCGTTGAGAACTTCGCTGTGGACATACTCTGGAAAAATCTCCCTACTGTCTACAGATGTTGCAACTATCAGATACTCATTGGCATTGCTCGGTAGGTTATCTTCCTCCCCAAGTTCTACAATAGACCCCTGTATTACTCTGGCTCTGTCGTAAACCACTGGAGCTCGATGAACTACTACCAGACCTCTTAAACTGTCTTCCTCTGGCTTTCAAATAATCTTTCTTTCCACTGCTGCTACTTCCACTCTCAATTCTGGGAGGGGGTTGGTGGAACTGAGTGGGAGGTTGTTGCTGTTTCAGTGCTGGGGCAACATACGAAGTTCCTTTCTGCCTAATCAGGCCGGATTCTGCTCCTTTTGCTCTGTTCAGGGCATCAGCAAAGTTATTCGATCGCTCAGTGTTCACCAGTGTAAAAATCTCATGATTCAACCCATTGATAAACTGATCAGCAACAGCTTCATCACTCTCAGCAACATGTGGAGCAAATCGTAACAAGGTAGAGAACTTGGCCACATATTCTTCAATATTCAACTGACCCTGTCTCAGATTGGTAAACTCTGCTCCCTTGTCTTTTCTGTATGACACTGGGAAAAATCTTTGATAAAACTCAGTCTTAAAGATCTTCCAAGTAATAATTGTACCTCGATGTTCTAAAGCCCTCTTCGTCGTGAGCCACCAGTTCTTTGCAACGTCATGCACTTGGTGCCCAATCAATCTAACTCTTCGCTCATCTGTGTAATCCAATGAATCAAACAGCATATCAATGTCATCGAGCCAACTCTCCCACTCAACAGAATTCTCTGTGCCCTTCAAATTCGGCGGTTTAAACGACTGAAATCTCTTCAGTAAGGTTTCCATCGGATTAGTCGAAGTACTACCCTGTTTTGGGACTCTTCGAGGAGGCATATCTGATTATCAAAAGGGTTAGTACCCAAATACAACAATTCTGTTTCAGTCCTCCTCTGATCATCTTACTGCTGATCAAGAATCGGTTCTGATTCATTCTCAAGTCATACATGTTTCCAACCAAATCAGATAATCAGGTAAACATGTATTAAAGCAGTAAAACATGCTGTCATCACAAAAGCAAGGAAAGAAAACTCAATCTACCCCGCTCACTAGCTTCTATCTCAGTCTAAGGAACTTACTGCTCCGATACCACCTGCTGTGGGGACCCGAACCTAATTCATCTTCTTAAATCATTATTAGGATCAATTTTAACAATTAAATAAACTGGGTCATAAATTTTTTTTTTAAATATATAAGTGCAGAACGTATGATAATCCATCCGATATACATATCAACTGTAAGTACAAGTCTTGTACAAAGTACATTTATCTCAAACTAAGGTTCAACCACTATACATCAAGTGTTGAAAGCCAATTCTACTTCTAAGTCCGGATCTCCACGCTAATCTTTATCTCTCATCCTCTTCTTGACCTTGATCCTGTCCCACCTGTTGTCATGCACACATACAAATACAACAACAGCCGGATAACTCCGGTGAGAAATATATTCCCAGTATAAACAACGTATACATGCAATCATATAAACAAATATAAAAGCATGGAATAGATATCAATAACATGTATCATCATCTGAAAGACATGAATCGATATAAAACTGTAAATCAAACTCTTGACTCATAATCTCAGACTCGACTCTTATCTAATCTAGGGATCCCGGTCTAACTCAGACTTTGGCATTCTGTATTGAATCTCAGCGATAGAAGTCGATCTACTTCTAAGCAACATTGATACACCAAAAGTCTAGTGTCTTGGCGGCTCTGCCAAAGACTAGGCACATCTGCCCAAACTCTATACATGTTTTACTATAAATCAATAGACTAAGTATATCAATCTTATGAATTTCAAACATCAATGCAATAAAATAAAGTATGTGATTTTGGGAAACTCAAGTCGAATCTAACTCAAGTCGTATCTTTCCGGTTTGACATTGATTTATACCTTTCTCTTGTCGCTCTGACGAAGTCGAAGTCTTGAATTCGAAGCCTATCAATACTCAATCTGGCAATGACAATGTTGAGGAGTACAATATCAATATACAACTCAATCTTTCAACGGCATAACTGCACAATCTCGATATACCCAGCAATACAAATCAACAGATATCAATCTCAATAATTCATAATCGATAACAACTCAATTTGATATCAAATCTGTATAATCTCAATCAAATCACTTCTGAAAATCATAACAATTTCATACGGTGTCTGTTCTTCAATTCGGTTTCGATTATACGATGTCAACAATCTTAGGAACAGATAATATCAGTCATATCAGGATTTCTTCCATATCATATTTTCAAATCATATCAGAAAGTAATAAAACTTACGTCCTTCTGAAACCTTTGTTGAGAGGAGCACAGTACTGAAGTCGGATGGAAAGTTGAACGGAAGGATTTTGTATAACCCTCAATTTTCTAAAAGAAAAGCTTGGCAATTCCCTGGGGCTCTCTCGTTCTTGTATAACCCTCAATTTTCTAAAAGAAAAGATTTTGTATATCATGCATGGCAAGGATAGGTGGCTCTCTCTTTGTGCAGCACGTCTCGCGCATATGCGCGACCTCCTCCGGCGCATAGGCGCGAGACACTCTGTCTCGGCATATTCTGAATTCCTCAGCTCGCGAATATGCGCGTCCTCTCTTCGCGCATATGCGCGAGGTTCTCTGCCATGCTCGCGCATATGCGCGGGTCCTGGTCGCGCAGACCCGCGCATATGCGCGAGGTTCTCTGCCTGCCTTGCGCATATGCGCTCTGCTCGGTCGCGCATATGCGCGAGGGGTTCAATCCTCGCACATAATTCAAGTCTTCTTTTGTCTTTCCTGGTCTGATACTTTCCGTCGATAATCATATCAATTATCAATAAATCATTTCAGATTACAATAATAAAATCTCATGCATTACAGTATTCGTCATCTTCGAGCATTTAGACACAAAGGCATGTATATTCTTTCATTATTGCATCGATCTTGTCGTAATAAGTATTTTGATGCGTATTGTATGCGAAATCAATGTATGTTGTGCAAAAGGTTTGAGAAAAATGTTTGAAACGCTTTTGGATCAAAATTTTAGATCTCGAAACCAAGTTTGCTGTCATTTTGATTACTATGAAATTTAGGTTGGTTTCTGGAAAACCTTTCAACATATAAAACGTAATACTTTTTGATGTCTTTGATTTGACAGTAAATTCGTGATTTTTGGATAAGAAATGAGTGAGTTATGATCATTTTTGTGTGACTGCTCAAACTGTGATGCTGAAACGATTTTTCTTTTAGATCTCAAAAACCGAATACGCTGTCATTTCGAATCCTGTGAAGTTTCGTTCGGTTTTCTGGAAAAATCTTCCACATATAAAATTATTACTTTTTGATATCTTCGATTTGACAGTAAATTCGTAATTTTTGAGCAAGAGATGAGTGAGTTATGATCATTCTCGTTTGACTGCTCAATTGTGTTGGTTTTCAAACTTTTTCGCACATGGCAGCGCTCGAGCGGTAAGATTTTACCGCCCGAGTGCCAACCATTCTGAAAAAAAAAAGATATTTAAAATTTTTTTTGTCTTGGGCAGGCATGCATAATGTATTAATATGTTCGACGTGCAAAAGAAAATATTTTATATTTTTGAGGTATGCTAAATGTCTTGTGACCAAATTGTGAACGAGTTTGGAAGCCGCAGAACGTGTCCGGGGACCTCTCCACCCCGGTAAAGTATGACCAGGTTTTGATCATGATTGGAAAGCGGTAAAATATGACAAGGGACTAATCCACCGGTAAAGTATGATCGGGGATCTTATGTATGTGGTAGTGGACATCCCTGTCAGCCCAGTACTGTGGTTTAGTCTGATCAGTCGCATTTATGTTACGGGTCACTTGCTTTGAAACATATCTCTATGCAAAATGATGATGACTATGCATGTTTAAGTATGTATGATGCAAGTACATTTACGAAAATGTTTATGAAATGATGGCACGTCTATGCTTATGTAATTATGTTTATGTAAATATGTTCAAAGCTAAGTTATGTATGCGCTATTTTAAAATGCATATGGTTTTATTATACGTTACTTGCTATTCCCAGTTTATACATGTTGAGTCTTTAGACTCACTAGACTTTATCGATGCAGGTGAGGACGAGCATGAGGAGACGAGGGGTGGGGACCAATGAGCCGGCTCGGTCTGCGCAGGAGGCTAAACACGAGGACCGCCTATGTATTTAAGAATTTATGCAATGTTGATTCAAATACTCTGATTTTCACGAGATTTCTTTACATTGTTTGAGCAAGTTATTTTTAGCAAACTATATTGTAACCTTTTCTTGCAAATATTTTGATCGAACATTTTATCTTTATTTAAATTTGAATGATTTCTATTTATTTAAAAAAATTATTTTTCCGCAAATTTTAAGTATGTTTAAAAGTACGGTACGTTACAGTCGGGCTCGACACGTGAAGAGAAAGTGGATCATATTATTGGACCCTCCTCAAACGTGAGGCAAAATTATGTAAGGGTTGCAAGTAGTTGCAATTGGGCTCTACCTTTTGGAAGTTATGATTGGCTGATATTATTCGGGATCATAATTTCGCAATTGGGCCTTGCGGACTCACTAAGGAAATTGGATTTTCCGTTTGTCATCAGAGGGTGGTGAAAATGTCAAAATAGTGGGAGTCAATTTCTAAAAACAAAAGTCCACATTTTACGTCTTACAAAATATTTTAAAATATTCAGTAACGTTTATTCTGTTTCTGTTTCAGTATATTTACAATTTCATCACGTAATCCATTTCTATCATTAAAACAAGCTAACCTAACTCTAATTTTCAAGATCAGCTGGAAAAATTGTTATAAATTCAGAGAAAATAGCATACACACTAATGTCAGTCTTGTGAACTGACAAAGCGTGCAAGATGGTGGGACCATAGTATGCAAGCTAAAGTGTAATATGCTCACTTCTAATGTCAAATGAACTGTATGAAACTCGCACAATGATGTACACCACTTTCAAGGAACACATGACTGTATGTATGCAAGATGGGGCTCTCGCCCATGAGCATGGTGTAAGTGTTATTGGGCCTATTGAAAGCTGGTGGACCTGAAATTTGATAAAGCCCGATAAGTCAGAACATATTTGCTTCATTGCAAGAAGTTTGGACATAAGAAATTATCCGGGCCAGAAATATTTTGACAATGATAAGTGAATGTCCAAGTAAACACGATTTCAACAACAAACAAAACAAAAAAAGATAGTCTAAATAAGGCACATTTGTGGCACGTTAGGCTAGGACATATTTCCCAAAGAAGGATGCACAAGCTAGTGAGAGAGAGCATGTTTGACTCGTCATACTTAAACTCTCTAGAGACATGTGAGTCCTGTCTGAAAGGAAAAATGACCGAGGCCCCTTTCCTAGGGAAGGAGGAACGTGCACATGATCTGTTGGATTTGATCCATATAGATGTGTGTGGCCCGCTAAGTGTTAGCATGAAATTTGGCCATTCCTACTTCATTACTTTTATCGATGACCATTCGAGGTTTGGGTATGTGTATTTAATGAAATACAAGTCTGAAACATTTTAAAAGTTCAAAGAATTCAGAGCAGAAGTAAAGAAACAGTTAGGAAAAAGTATTAAAACAATACGACCAGATCGAGGTGGAGAATACTTGAGTACAGAGTTTCAAGACTATCTTAAAGAGAATGATATTATCTCACAGTGTATTCCGCCTGCAACACCCCAGTTGAATGGTGGGTCAGAACGTAGTAATCGAACATTAATGGACATGATCCGATCTGTGATGAGATTCATTGAGTTGCCATTATCTCTTTGGGGATATGCGCTTGAAATAGCAGTAAGGTTGTTGAATAAAGTCCATACAAAGGCAGTTGATAAAACTCTATATGAGATATGGATAGGAAAGTCACCCAAATATTCTTACCTAAGAATATGGGGATGCCTTGCTTACTTGAAGTAGGCAGTGAGAGACAAATTGGATGGTAGAGCCAATTTGTGCTACTTTGTGGATACAAAAAAAATCTATTGGATAATATTTCTATTATCCTAGTGAAACAAATGTGTTTGTAACAGGAACGTCACCTTCTTGGAGAAGGATTTCTATTAGATAAAAAAGGTAGGATGATAGAACTCAATGAGATTTGAGAACCACACACTACACAAGTAGTAGAACCTACACGCAAGCAGCCAATCAAAGAAACACAAGCTCCTAGGAGATCTGAAAGGATCTCAAGGCCTCCTAACAGATTGAGCCTGCTTCTTGAAGAGGGCCAAGGTGAGCTCATTTCTGGATGCGATCCAAGAAATTTCAAAGAAGCATTGTCTGATGTCGATTCATCTAAATGACTTGAAGTCATGCAGTTCGAGATGGACTCCATGTATGTGGGGACCCGGACGCTAATTCATTTCTTAATCGTCTTTGGGAATAATTAAAAACAATTAAATAAACAGGGTCTAAATTTTTTTAAAAAAAACAAAAGAAGAAACATATGAAATAAATCTTATTTCATTTACAACATCAATATCTAGATCTAAGTACAAGTCCTGTACAAAAGTAAATCATCACAACTACTGTTCATTCACTACATGTCATGTGATGCAATATGTCTACTTCTGGGTCCGAATCTCCACGCTAAACTAGTCCTCTCTCATCCTCTTCTTGACCCTGATCATGTCCCACCTGTTGTCATGCACACATACAAACAAGACAACAGCCGGATAACTCCGGTGAGAATTATATTCCCAGTATAAACCATGTATACATGCATTTCATATAAACAGATATAAAAGTATGAAGCAGATATCTATAACATGTATCACAGTCAGAAACATGAATCAATATCAAACTGTAAATCACACTCTGAACATGTATCAAAATCAGAAAACACGAATCAATATCAAGCGGTAAATCACGCTCTGTGACTCTGAGACTCTGACTCGACTCATTCCTAATCTAGGGATCCCGATCTGAATAAGAACGCAACAATCTCCCACCTACTCTCCCGATCGTGGTGGCGGTACGTTCTTATTACGGACTTTGGTCTTGTCCATAATGAATCTCGATATAGAAGTTGCTCCACTCCTATGCACTATCAATATGACCAAACGTCTGGTGTCTTGGCATATCCTGCCAAAGACTAGGCCTATCCGCCCTGGCACGTCCTGCCACTGACTCATCACAACACATACTAGACTATACATCCATAGCCTAGACATATCAAACTTATCAATTGCAATTATCAATGCAATAAATAAAAGTATGTGATTTTGGGAAACTCAAGTCAAATCAAACTCGAGTTGTGCAATCCCGAATCAACATTAATTTATACGTTTCTCTTCTCGGTCTGACGAAGTCGAAGTCTCGAATTCAAATCTGTCCATATCAATCTGGCAATGACAATATCGAATATATTGTGTCAATGTACAACTCAATTCAAGAACTGTTCTGATCAATACTCAAATCTAGACATAATCTGATCAATGACAACTATACAACGATACAATCTCAATCAATAGCGAATCTGATTAATATCAATCTACTGATGTTTCGACGGCATAAAAATACAATCTCAATAACCCCGTCAATCTCAACATCACAGATATAATAACACGGTTCATAATCAATAAGAGTACAACCCATAACCTCAACAATAACAGATCATAATCTCAAATTTGTACAATCTCGATCATATCACTTCAGAAAATCATAACAATTGTATAAACAGTTTGTTCTTCGATCTAACTTCAATTATATACTGATCAGTATACCCAGAACACATAATAATAAGCAAATCACGATTTCCCCTATATCATAATTTAAAATCATGTCAAAACGTAACAAAACTTACGTCCAGTTAAAGCTCTTTTTTTGTTCAAAACGTAACAAAACTTACGTCTCGCGCATATGCGCGACCTCAACTGGCGCATATGCGCGAGACCTACTGGTCTCCGCGATAAGCTTCTCGGCAGCTCGCGCATATGCGCGGACCACTTCCGCGCATATGCGCGAGGTTCTCTGGACATGGCATTTAGCTTCTGCACAGCCCGCGCATATGCGCGCACACTCCTCGTGCATATACGCGAGGTCTTCTGCCACTGTCGCGCATATGTGCAGCTCCTTGTCGCGCGTATAGGCGAGGTGTTCTATCCTCGCACATATTTCGTGTTTTCTTCCGTCTTTCCCGGTCTGATCCGTTTCGTCTATAATCACATCAATTTATACACAAATCATTTCAGATTACAATAATCAAAATCTTGGGCCTTACATTTCTCCCCCCCTAAGATCTGATTTCGCCCCCGAAATTACAGGCAATTCAATCAGATATCAAATCAAATATCCATCAGATTCAATAAGGAATGGAGAATAAAAGCGAAATAAGAATACTCACATCAGTAAAATAATTCTAGGAATCTTTGTCTCATATCTGACTCATTCTCCCAGATAACTTTTTCGATGCAATAACAATTCTCTTGAACTTTCACAAGCGGAATATTCTTCGTTCAGAGTTGCTTTTCTTTACGATCGAGAAATCTGAATCGGCTTCTCGAAGTAACTCAGTGTCTCATTCAGTTCGGCCTCGTCTGGTTGAATAACATGTGAAGCATCAGACTCATATATCCTCGATAACAATACATGAAAACATCAGGTATTTTTGATAAAAATGCGGTAATACGAGTCGATAGATATGATCTCCTATCTTCTCGAGAATCTCGTACGGCCCAATATGTCGTGGAAACAACTTGTCTTTCTTGCCAAATCTGACAACTCCTCCGAAAGGTGAAATCTTCAAGAATATTCAGTCTTCTACCTCCAATATTAACGGTCTATGTCAAACCTTGGCATATTTGGCCTGTCTATTTTGAGCTGCCTTCATTTTCTTCTGAATCAGCTTCACTTTTTCTGTCATATCTCTGATCATATCAGATCCAATCTCAGGAATTTCAGAGGTATCATCCCAATAAAGAGGGGATCTATACTCCTTACCGTACAACGCTTCAAACGGTGTCATCTCCATACTCGTCTGATAGCTGTGGGTGTACGAAAACTCACAAAATGGCAATAAATCCTGCCAACTAGTGCTAAAATCAAGCACTATAACTCTAGGCATATCTTCCAAGATCCGGATAATCCACTCTGACTGTCCGTCAGTCGGTGGATGATATGCAGTACTCAGATGTAATCTAGTATCTGGAATCTGTTGCAAACTCTGCTAGAAGTGTGAACCGAATATCACGGTCTGATACAATCAACTTCAGTACTCTATGCAGTCTGACCACCTTTTGGACACAAATCTCTGCCATTGGATCATATCTGTACGTCATTTTGTACGAGATAACACATGCGAATTCGGTCAATATGTCAATCACGACCCAAATCGTATCACAATCTCGGGAGGATCTCGATAACTTCGTTACAAAATCCATGGAAATGTGATCTTATTTCCATTCAGGAATAGGCAAATTACGTAAAAATCCTCATAGTTTCTATCTTTCTGTATTTACCTGCTGGCAATTCAGACATTTTGATACAAACTCTGCAATATCTGATTTTATCTGTTTTTCTCAAAAACTGTCTTTTCAGATCATTGTACATTTTCTGCCATCAGGATGAACGCTGAATCGACTGCTATGTGCTTCTGACATCATGTCATTTCAAATCTGAACTATTCGGCACACATAACGATTATTAACATATAACACACTGTCACAAACCTGTTACTCTGATCGATGCCCTGCTCTGACTGTCGATATCGAGTTCTGCACATTCTGATTAACTTTCTGAACTGCTTTAATTCTCAAAATCAGCTCTGGTTCGGACTGTACAATATAAATTCTCCACTGTCTACTATCTATTTCAAACACGGATTCAGAACAACAGCAATATTCAATCAGATTCGAAACATCACTCATCGATACTGATATGCTAAACTCATGAAACTGTAATTTCTGACAATGCTATCGGTCTCAGCCAACTGATCACGACTTCAACTGTGCTAAGATCAACCGATATACTATCTTCGGATCTAACATGTTTCGAATACAATCTGTCTCGGCCAAGATTCACATCTCAACAGTTTCTGTATACAACATTTCAATTATCAGAATATTCAATACAATTTTCAAATGTTTGATCTGATCAGTCATATGCTTCAAATATCTCAGGATATCATAGACCTCACTGTATCAAGACGAGTCTTTCCAGCGTGCTTATGTCCTCACTCACACGCACCTTGGGAAACTTCCCAGGAGATCACCCATCTCAAAATTGCCCAAGTCAAGCACGCTTAACTTTGGAGTTCTTATGTGATGAGCTACCGAAAAGAAGATGCACCTTCGTGATATGAGTAGTACAAATCAAATCTTTTAAGCTCTCTTCAACTGTACAGTCCATTACATTGAACAGTCTCGGAATCCCTCTCATTCCCGTGTGGGTCGATTCATTCATGTTCCCTCCACCTAGAAGCCTGCCATGAGCCGCTCATTGTCCGTGCAACTGATGGCACTGGCGATCACCCTCCGCCCTCTTCGGCCCCGGGCCTCACATGCCCACCAGCTTCCGCTTGGTTCGTCCCCGAACCACACCGTACTAAGAGAGGTCGGCTCTGATACCAACTATAATGTCCTAGATTCGACGACTGTCCTCACTGTATCAAGACGAGTCTTTCCAGCGTGCTTTTGTTCTCATTCACACGTACCCTGGGAAACTTCCAAGAAGGTCACCAATCCCAAAATTGCCCCAAGTCAAGCACGCTTAACTTTTGAGTTCTTATGTGATGAGCTACCGAAAAAAAGATGCACCTTCGTGATATGAGTAATACAAATCAAATCTTTTAAGCCCTCTTCAACTGTACAGTCCATTACATTAAACAGTCTCGGAATCCCTCTCATTCCCGTGTGGGTCGGTTCATTCATGTTCCCTCCACCTAGAAGCCTGCCAGGAGCCGCTCATTGTCCGTGTAACTGATGGCACCGGCGATCACCCCCCGCCCTCTTCGGCCCCGGGCCTCACAGAAACACTCAATCAGATGTAACTCTCGGCTAGAAATCTTCTAACTGGTCTTTCAAGTCTTTCAATTCAATCAGTATCATTCTGTACAGAGTTCTAGAAATAAGGACACTACCTGGAATTCATTCAATGCTGGAATCTATCTTTCTGACTGGAAGCAACTCTGAAATCCCATCTGAGAAAACACCAGCAATTTCATATACCACTCGCAAATTAGCCAATGATAGGCTCGATTTCAGTAAATCAACTGAAAACATAAGGAATCCCTCCGTTCCTTTCCGTAATAATCGAGTCCTCAACATCGTTCATATCCAAGGAATTCTAAATCTAGAATCCTTACCGTAATTTCCGTTCATCAATCATATCTATCTGAATCTTTCAATCCTCTGGAAAAATCAACGGTAACTTTGTACTTGGTCAACATATCAGTACCGATAATAAAATCGAAATCGGACAACCCAAGTACAATATAATCTAACTCAATCTCATATCTGTCGTACTGTAGCATACAAGATCTAACAGATGTCACTGATACAAAACCTGTTCCCAACGAAAAGAGATCAATACTACAGCATATAATAACTCGATAACCAAAGCATATATCAATGCAATTCATTCAAGAATAATCATATGGAATGCATTAGTATCTATCAATACATATGCAACATAACCATACAGGAAACAATTACCTGCCACTACCTCGTCAGGTGTGTCCTGGCCTTAGTTGTGATTGAGGAGTCATCGGTGGTTGGAAGGAGCAAACAACCGGTGATTGTCTATCAGGCGGTGCCACTGATCCAGATGGTTCTGCTCCCTGAGATCTTCGGGAACCTCTCTGTGGACATACTCTAGCAAAATGTCCTGGCTGACGACAGACATTGCAACTACCAAACATACCTCGGCATTGCTCTGTGGAATGTCTTCCTCCACAAGTACTACAATAAACTCCCGTATAACTCATGCTAGAACTGCTGGAGCTAGATGAACCACTCCCTAACTTCTTAAATTGTTTCTTGCGAGCTTTCAGGAAATCTTTCTTCCCCCACTACTACTGCCACTATAAAATCTAGACAGTGATTGCAAGAATTGAGCTGGAGGTTGTTGGTTCTGTGGGTGAGCAACATACGACATTCCTCGCTGTTGAATCAAACTTGCCTCAGCTCCCTTTGCCCTGTTCAAGGCGTCAGCAAAATAATGGGGTCGTTCCACATTTACTAATGCAGATATTTCAGGATTCAATCCGCTGATAAACTGATCAACTACAGCTTTATCATCCCCAGCCACCTGAGGAGCAAAACGTAGTAAGGTAGAGAATTTTGTCACATATTCTTCAATATTCAGCTGGCCCTGTTTCAGGTTGGCAAACTCTGTACTCTTATCTTATCGGTACGATAATGGGAGAAATCTTTTATGAAACTCAGCTTTAAAGATTTTCCACGTAATCACGGTACCATGCTGTTCTAATGCTTCTTTGGTTGCGATCCACCAACTCTTTGCAACCTCGTGTAACTGGTGCCCAATCAATCTAACTCGGCGTTCATCTGGGTAATCAAATGAATCAAACAGCACTTCAATAACATTCAGCCACCTCTCACAATCATCAGACGTCTCAGTACCCTTAAGAATCGGCGGTTGAAATGACTGAAACCTCTTCAACATTGTTTCCATCGGAGTTTCTGACACATCCATCTGATAAACCGAAGTACCACCTAATTCTGGAATTCTTCGAGGAGGTATATCTGATTACCAAAAGAATTAGTAACCAAATACAACAAACCTGTTTCAGTCCTCCTCTGATCATCTTACTGCTGATCAAGAATCGGTTTTGATTCATTCTCAATAACACATGCTTACAATCAAATCAGATAAACAAGTAAACATGTAGTTTTAACGCAGTAAATCATGCTAGCAATCAAAAGCAAGGAAAGAAAACTCATTCTACCCCGCTCACTAGCTCCTATCTCAATCTAAGGTACCTATTGCTTTGGAACCTACTGCTCTAATACCACCTGCTGTGGGGACCCGGACGCTAATTCATTTCTTAATCGTCTTTGGGAATAATTAAAAACAATTAAATAAACAGGGTCTAAATTTTTTTTAAAAAGTACAAAAGTGGAAACATATGAAATAAATCTTATTTCATTTACAAGATCAGTATCCAGATCTAAGTACAAGTCCTGTACAAAAGTAAATCATAACAACTACTGTTCATTCACTACATGTCATGTGATGCAACAGATCTACTTTTGGGTCCGAATCTCCACGCTAAACTAGTCCTCTCTCGTCCTCTTCTTGACCCTGATCATGTCCCACCTGTTGTCATGCACACATACAAACAAGACAACAGCCGGATAACTCCGGTGAGAATTATATTCCCAGCATAAACCATGTATACATGCATTTCATATAAACAGATATAAAAGTATGAAGCAGATATCTATAACATGTATCACAGTCAGAAACATGAATCAATATCAAACTGTAAATCACACTCTGAACATGTATCAAAATCAGAAAACACGAATCAATATCAAGCGGTAAATCACGCTCTGTGACTCTGAGACTCTGACTCGACTCATTCCTAATCTAGGAATCCCGATCTGAATAAGAACGCAACAATCTCCCACCTACTCTCCCGATCGTGGTGGAGGTACGTTCTTATTACGGACTTTGGTCCTGTCCATATTGAATCTCGCTATAGAAGTTGCTCCACTCCTATGCACAATCAATATGATCAAACGTCCGGTGTCTTGGCATATCCTGCCAAAGACTAGGCCTATCCGCCCTGGCATGTCCTGCCACTGACTCATCACAACACATACTAGACTATACATCCATAGCCTAGACATATCAAACTTATCAATTGCAATTATCAATGAAATAAGATAAAGTATGTGATTTTGGGAAACTCAAGTCAAATCAAACTCGAGTTGTGCAATCCCGAATCAACATTAATTTATACATTTCTCTTCTCGGTCTGACGAAGTCGAAGTCTCGAATTCAAATCTGTCCATATCAATCTGGCAATGACAATATCGAATATATTGTGTCAATGTACAACTCAATTCAAGACCTGTTCTGATCAATACTCAAATCTAGACATAATCTGATCAATGTCAACTATACAACGATACAATCTCAATTAATAGCGAATCTGATTAATATCAATCTACTGATGTTTCGACGGCATAACAATACAATATCAATAACCCCGTCAATCTCAACATCACAGATATAATAACACGGCTCATAATCAATAAGAGTACAACCCATAACCTCAACAATAACATATCATAATCTCAAATCTGTACAATCTCGATCATATCACTTCAAAAAATCATAACAATTGTATAAACAGTTTGTTCTTCGATCTGACTTCAATTATATACTGATCAGTATACCCAGAATACATAATAATAAGTAAATCACGATTTCCCCAATATCATAATTTCAAATCATGTCAAAACGTAACAAAACTTACGTCCAGTTAAAGCTCTCGTCGATAGAAACACGATACTGAAGTCGGATTGAAGTTCGGACGGACGGATTGTTCGTAAACTAAAATCTATTGTCAAGAACTTAATTCTTTCCCGGGAGTATTTCGTTCCTCTTTCTCGTTCCTTTTGCAGCAAACGAAGACAAGTTCATATATATATTGCATGATAAAGGGCAAGTGGCTCTTTCTTTGTTCAACACGTCTCGCGCATATGCGCGACCTCAACTGGCGCATATGCGCGAGACCTACTTGTCTCCGCGATAAGCTTCTCGGCAGCTCGCGCATATGCGCGCACCACTTTCGCGCATATGCGCGAGGTTCTCTGGACATGTCATTTATCTTCTGCACAGCCCGCGCATATGCGCGCACATTTCTCGTGCATATGCGCAAGGTCTTCTGCCACTGTCGCGCATATGCGCGGCTCCTTGTCGCGCGTATGCGCGAGGTGTTCTATCCTCGCACATATTTCGTGTTTTCTTCCGTCTTTCCAGGTCTAATCTGTTCCGTCTATAATCACATCAATTTATCCACAAATCATTTCAGATTACAATAATCAAAATCTCGGGCCTTACAATGTATTCGAACCAAGTGTGGTCCTTTGTAGATTCACCTGAGGGAATTGTTCCCGTAGGATGCAAATGGATTTACAAGAGGAAACTTGGAGCGGATGGGAAGGTTGTGACCTTTAAAGCTAGATTGGAAGCAAAAGGATATACTCAAAGGCAAGGTATTGACTATGAGGAAACCTTTTTCTCCAGTCGTAATGTTCAAGTCCATTAGGATACTGCTAGCCATAGCAGCATGGTATGACTATGAAATATGACATATGGATGTGAAGATAGCGTTCCTTAATGGGAATATTTAAGAAGAGATTTACATGTCTCAACCTGAAGAATTCACATCAGTAGGAAGTAAGCATAAAGTATGCAGACTTCAGAGGTCCATTTATGGACTCAAGCATGCATCAAGAAGCTGGAACCTCATATTTGACAACATTATAAAAGAGTTTGATTTTTGCCAAAAATCATGAAGAACCTTGTGTATACAAGAAGCTTAGTGGGAGTGCAATGATATTCTTAGTACTTTATGTTGATAACATACTACTCATTGAGAATGATGTAGAGATGTTGCAGTCAACTAAAGTATGGTTAGCCGGTAAGTTCTCCATGAAGAATATGTGTGAAACATCATATGTATTAGGAATACAGATCTACATGGATAGATCAAAGAGGATGCTAGGGCTCACCCAATCCACATATATCGATACCATACTGAGGAGATTCTCTATAGGAGGAGTCCAAGAGATGATATATCCCAATGTTTCATGGTATGACTCTATCCAAGTCTATGTTCCCTAAGACTGGTGAAGAGATAGAAACCATAAGCCGCATTCCGTATGCGTCTGCCATAGACAGTATTATGTATGGTATGATATCTACTTGACCTGATATTGCATATGCACTGAGTGTTGCAAGCAGATACCAGGTCGAATCTTGGACCACTGCATTGGAAAGCAGTGAAAGGACATTCTTAAGTACTTGAGAAGAACTAAGAATTTGTTGTTGGAATACGGGAGTGGAGAATTAAAATTGGAAGCCTACACTGATTCTAGCTTCCAATCAGATGTGAATGATTCGAAATCGATCTCTGGATTTGTATTCAAGCTCAATGGTGGTGTTGTCTCTTGGAAGAGTTCCAAGCAAGACACCATAGAGGGTTCAACTACTGAGGTCGAATACATAGCTGCATCGGCTGCAGCAAAAGAGGGTGTTTGGATGATGAATTTTATCCAAGAGTTGGGTGTCATTCCTCAAACAGTTGATTCAGTTTCGGTCTACTGTGACATCACCGGTGCCGTTGCGCAAGCGAAGGAACTGAGGCCTCATCAGCGATCCAAACATATATTAAATAGGAAGTTCCACATAATCCGGGAGATTGTGGGAAGAGGAGACATATCGGTAGAGAGAGTCGTCTCCGCAGATAACATTGCTGATCCACTGACGAAGAAGCCCCTGTGGGGACCCGAACTTAATTCGTCTTCTTAATCATCCTTAGGATCAATTAATTAATCTGGGTCAAAATTTTTTTCTTTTTAAAATACACAAGTGCGGAACATAATGAAATCAGTCTGATATAAATATCAACAGTAAAGTACAAGTCCTGTACAAAGTACATTTATTTCAAACTAATGTTCAGTCACTACATCAAGTACTGAAAACCCATCCACTCTAAGTCCGGATCTCCACGCTAATCTTGAATCTCTCATCCTCTTCGTGACCCTGATCCTGTCTCACCTGTTGTCATGCACACATACAAACACAACAACAGCCGGATAACTCCGGTGATAATATAATTCTCAGTATAAACAACGTAACATGCAATCATATAACAGATATAAAAGCATGAAACAAATATCAATAACATGTATCAAAATCTGAAAGACAGGAATCGATATAAAGCTGTAAATAAACTCGTGACTCATCATCTCAGACTCGACTCATCTCTAATCTAGGGATCCCAGTTCCTGGACATTGGCACAATATATCGAATCTCCGCAATAGAAGCCGATATGCTCCTACGCAACATCAATATAAACCAACATCCAGTGTCTTGGCACATCCGCCAAAGACTTGGCACCTCCGCCAATGACTAGGCACATCCGCCCATGACTCGACACATGCTTTGCTATAAATCAATAGACTAAGTATATCAATCTCATGAATTGCAAACATCAATGCAATAAAGTAAAGTATGTGATTTGGGAAACTCAAGTCCGATCTAACTCGAGTTGTATCATCCTGGTTCAACATTTATTTATACCTTTCTTTTCTCGGTCGGACGAAGTCGAAGTCTCGAATTCGAAGCCTGTCAATACTTAATCTGGCACTGACAATATCGAGGAGTACAATATCAATATACCACTTAAATCAATACTGGATATAATCAGAACTCAATCAAATTATGTTTCAACGGCATAACGGCACACTCTCAATATACCCAGCAATACAAATCAATAGATATCAATTTTCACAACTCATAATCGATCAACAATACAATCTGATATCAAATCTGTCTAATCTTAATCAAATTCAATCTGAAAATGATAACAATTTCATACGGTATCCGTTCTTCAATCGGATTTCGATTATACAACGATAACAATATCAGGAACATATAATACCAGTCATATCAGGATTTCTTCCATATCAGATTTTCAACTTATATCAAAACATAAGAAAATTTACGTCCAATTGAAGTTCTTGTCGATAAGAACACTGTAATGAAGTCGGATTAAAAATCAGACGGACGGATTTTGCGTAAATCAAATTCTAGCATCAAAAGTTGGAGGTTAGCTCTGGAGTTCCTCGGTTCCTTCTTTCTGAATGTTTCAAAGGAAATGAACATAATTTACATATATATTGCATGGTGAAGCCAAGTGGCTCATTCCTTCAAGCTGCACGTCTCGCGCATATGCGCGACCACCATCGGCGCATATGCGCGAGACCTATTGGTCTCTGCCTTCAAGCTTTCCTCTGCTCGCGCATATGCGCGTCCCTTTCCGGCGCATATGCGCGAGGTTCTCTGCCATACTCGCGCATATGCGCGGGTCCTGTCGCGCATATGCGCGAGGTTCTCTGCCTACCTCGCGCATATGCGCCCTGTCCGATCGCGCATATGCGCGAGGGCTCATTTCTCGCACATAATTCCAGTCTTCTTTCGTCTTTCTCGGTGTGATCCGTTCCGTCTATAATCACATCAATTGTCAATAAATCATTTCAGATTAAAATAATAAAATTCTCGAGCATTACATTTCTCCCCCTTTAAGATCTAATTTCGTCCCCGAAATCACAGGCAATCAAATCAGATATCAAATCAGATACAATAAGAGTTGGAGAATAAAAGCTAAATAAGATACTCACATCAGTGAAATAACTCTGGAAATTTCCGTCTCATATCTCATTCAGTCTCACACGTACCTTATTCAATGCCATGACGACTCCACTGAACTTTCACAAGCGGAATAGTCTTCGTTCTGAGTTGCTTCTCTTTACGATTGAGAATCTGGATCGGTTTCTCAAAATAACTAAGTGTCTCATCAAGTTCGGCCTCGTCTTGCTGAATAATATGAGATGCATCAGGAAGATATTTCCACAATAAAGATACATGAAAGACATCATGTATTCCAGATAAAGAAGGCAGTAATGCGAGTCGATAGGCACGATGTGGGGCCCTTAGCTCCTAATCGTTATTACAACACAATCTGATTAGGGTTAATTAATTACAGCGGAAAACGAGTTTAAATTTTCTTTACAATGAGCCCGAAATATTTCTTCTATAATTTGAATACTAAAAATAGTATTTTATCTCATATTATAGCACTCGCCCACACATAATCAAAACCAATCATATACAAACAACTCATATCCTCCGGACATGCCCCGTTATATAGATACATATATATACTGGGAACAAAACATAAAACCTCAGCCCAAACTGTGACTCCCTCCAGAAGTACCCTCTCCGGCCTCCTGATATCCTAGAGTACCTGCCATTGTCCACACACAAAGAAAACAACAGCCCCCCTTGGGGGTGAGCAAAGCTCCGTATGGAACAGCCATCATATATACCACAAGTATCTAAACAATGATATATGGTATACAATGCATGTATGTCATGGAGGTATCAGGTCAAATGCCCATCCACTGAGCACATGTCAGAATCAAACGAATCGGTATCAAATCAATGCTCGAGCTGGCACACCGGCCTCAATAAGGGATACTCGTATGATAGCGTCGACAAAGCGCCATCAAATCTCAAATCTCAATCAATCATCGGGGCCACTAATGTCTATGCTTAAAGGGTCATGTAATACCAAACATAGCATTGTGTTCACAAACCCCAGAATCCAATCAAATCATATCAGGGTATCCAAGGATCATAGCTCAACGTGCATGTCATGTATCGATGTATGCATCAAACGATGTGTGTTAACAAAACATTTATTTTATACATCGATATTCAAATCACAATGTCATGTATGCCACATAAACTCAACAAATAAGGCATGTAACATGTATTCTCATTCCAATCAATCAAACCAATCCACATATATCATATAATACAGATACCTGTCGTATGTTACCTGGTCGCAACATACCTCAATTCTTCGTTCCAGTTGATGTAGCTTGAAAATATCAGTATAATAATCTATCTACATCAATAACATATTCATTTCACTCAATAACATGATCCAAAATCAATAATATAAGTTCCAAATATCTTTTGAAACTTTGAAAATTCATATCAAATTCAATTCATAACATAATTCAATTCCGACTTCGAATATGAGTTTATTGTCGGTTATTCTACTACATATAAGAATCTCGACTTCAAATACATGTTATTCCAGCACTTTGATATTTAGAGCTGCTGAAACTAGAAGAAATTTACCTCAACAGAAAGCTCTCAACGCGAAGATTCCGAATATATAATTTGTTTCGCGTTTGGGTAACGTTTCGAAGTCGATTCGGACGAAAGAAATCGAATTCTCTACCTTTCCTCTCGAAGCTACGGATGAAAAGGAAGAAGGGAATGAACAGAAATCTTAATCTTATCATCACCGCTCTCGCGCTCGGGCGGTAGAATTCTCGCGCCCGAGCGCGAGACATTCTGTCCCCTAGTGACTTACACCGCGCTCGGGCGGTAGAATTCTCGCGCCTGAGCGCGAGATGTTCTGCCCTCGAGTGTCACTTGCACCGCGCTCGGGCGGTCAAAAACTACCGCTCGGGCGCGGAGAGTTCTGTCCGAGCACATTCTGATTCTACACTGGCGCTCGGGCGGTCATTTCCTACCGCTCGGGCGCCATATGTTCTGTACAAAATGTTGGTTTTGTATTGTATTGGCGTCCGGCTTCTCCACTCGAGCACTTACAACGTCCATTCATATTCAATACTTATTTTCTCACTTTCATTGTCATGATATACATCATATACATAATCACATGACAATTTCATAATTATCGATAATCAACATAGGATTTACGATAATACGGTACACGGTCCTTTCATTTCTCCCCCAATTAAAAGATTTCGTCCTCGAAATCTCAAACATTTCTATGTACATAACATTGGCAAACATATATATGTCACCAGTTATAGTACATATCAAAACTAAAATCAGTAAACGGATCAGTATACATTGAATACAATGGAACAGATGGAAGAGAATCAAACAAATGCGGATATGAATCTCGCATCTTGCTCTCCAATTCCCACGTCGACTCTTCCACACCATGCCGTGTCCATTGCACTCGAACTAGCGGAATCGATTTATTTCGCAATATCTTTTCCTTTCGATCCATAATGCGAACAGGTTGTTCAACATAGGAAAGAGAAGGATCAAGTTCAACCTCATCAGGTGCAAGTACATGTGATGGATCTGGTTCATATTCCCTCAGCATAGAAACATGAAATACATCATGAATGACAGATAGAGCTGGTGGCAATGCCAATCGATAAGCAAGATCACCAAAACGATCAAGGATCTCATATGGACCAACATATCAAGGAGATAATTTCCCTCGCATGCCAAATCAAACAGTGCCTCTAAAGGGAGATATTTTCAAAAACACTTTGTCACCTTTCTGGAATTCCAAGGGTCGTCTTCGTTTATTCGCGTAACTCGTTTGACGATCCTGAGCAGCTTTCATTCGCTGTCGAATCAACTGAACCTTATCATTCATTTCTTGTATCATTTCAGGTCCAGTCAATTGTCTCTCACCAATTTCATCCCAGAATAACGGTGATCTACATCGTCTCCCATATAGAGCTTCAAACGGTGCCATACCAATACTCGTTTGAAAACTATTATTATAAGAAAATTCAACCAATGGTAAGGCATCTTGCCATCCCATTCTGAAATCCATCACAATCGCACGTAACATATCTTCCAACGTTTGAATTGTACGCTCAGTCTGTCCATCGGTTTGAGGATGATAAGCAGTACTCATAGCCAAACACTTACCCATCGTTTCACGGAAACTACCCCAGAATTTAGAAGCAAACCTGGGATCACGATCAGATACAATTGAGACTGGCACACCGTGCAGTCTCACAATATTCTCAATGTATAAACGAGTCATTCTCTTATAAGGATAAGTCCGCTCATACGGAATAAAATGTGCAGATTTCGAAAGTCGATCAATAATAACCCAAATATCATCACAGCCCTTGGGCGAACGAGGTAAATGAGTCACAAAATCCATAGCAATATGTTCCCAATTCCATTTCGGGATTTCGAGACTATGGAGCAATCCTCCAGGTTTCATTCTCTCGGCTTTCACTTGCTGGCAGACAAGACATTTCGAAATAAATTCAGCAACGTCCTTCTTCATACGTTTCCACCAGAATTGAGGTCTCAATGTCAAATACATCTTTCGACCTCCAGGGTGAATACTATATTTGCTACAATGTGCTTCACGAAGAAGGGTAGATGTCAAATCAGAATCATTAGGGACTACCAGCCGATCATTAAGTCGTAAAGAACCATCAGAAGAAATCTGAAATCCAGACTGATGTCCTACAGATACAAGTTCTTTCGACTTTTGGATCTGAGAATCGCTTCATTGGGCCTTTCGTATTTTCGATATCAAGTTCGGCTCAATTTGCAATGCTGAGACAGTGACAGAATTCCAATTTGAGTGAAAAGTCCAGCCAGAAGTACATATATCCTCATGTACTTTGGCGACACAAACAGAAGCTAGAACAGAATCATAAACTTTCGGACTAAGGGCATCCGCAGTAACATTAACCGATCCAGGGTAATATTGAATCTCACAATAAAATCCTTCGGGAAATCCATCCACCTGCGTTGCCTCATATTCAAATCAGATTGAGAAAAGAGATATTTCAGACTCTTATGGTCTGAATAGATAACAAACTTTTCTCCGTACAAATAATGGCGCCAGATCTTCAAAGCAAACACAATGGCGGCCAATTCAAGATCATGAACAGGATAACGTGTTTCATGAGATTTCAATTGACGAGACGCATAAGCAATCACTTTGCCATGTTGCATCATAACACACCCCAAACCTTTACCAGATGCATCTGTACACACAACAAATCCTCCGGTACCTGAGGGAATAGTAAGCACAGGTGCTGTGGTCAATCTCGCCTTCAATTCAAGAAAACTAGCTTCATATTCATCTGACCAAATGAATCGCTGATTCTTCTGTGTCAGTTGAGTAATAGGTTTAGCTATTTTCGAAAATCCTTCAATAAAACAACGATAATATCCAGCTAAACCCATGAAGCTACGGATCTCAGGAACATTCGTAGGTCTTGGCCAATTCAATACAGCTTCGACCTTCGCAACAGATATGCCATGTCTCGAAATGGCGTGGCCCAAAAATATCACTTTGTCCATCCAGAATTCGCATTTGGACAATTTAGCATATAAATGGCTATTGCGAAGAGTTTGATGCACCAGTCTCAAATGTTCAGTATGCTCCTTTTTCGATTTCGTATATACAAGAATATCATCAATAAAGACGATAACGAATCGGTCAAGATAATCTCGAAATACACGATTCATTAGATCAATAAAGACAGCAGGAGCATTCGTGAGACCAAAAGGCATAACCAAAAATTCATAGTGGCCATACCTCGTACGAAAAGCAGTTTTGGGCACATCTTCGTCTCGAACTCGTACTTGATGATAACCAAAACGAAGATCAATCTTAGAGTATACAGAAGTACCTTGAAGCTGATCAAACAAATCATCAATACGAGGAAGTGGGTACTTATTTTTCACAGTAGCCCGATTCAGTTGCCTATAGTCGATACACATTCGCATAGTACCATCTTTCTTTCGAACAAATAAAACTGGAGCTCCCCAAGGTGATACACTCGGTCGAATATATCCCTTATCGAGAAGATCCTGTAATTGTTCTTTCAATTCTTTCAATTCCAGATGTGCCATGAGATAGGGAGCATTCGAAATAGGTGCAGTCCTCGGCACAAGATCAATACAAAACTCAACTTCTCGATGAGGAGGAAAATCAGGAATCTCATCGGGAAATACATCCGGAAATTCTTTCGCAACAAGAATCTCAGATAAAGAAGGCTCCTTCTTAGAGACATCAATAGCGTAGATAAGATAACCCTCATCTCCGCTAGTCAAAAGTCGAGACATTTCCAAGGAAGATACCAATGGAATTTTGGCTTGGGAACCCTTGCCATAAAAATTCCACTTGGGTCCATCAATCGGTCGAAATCGAACCACTCCATGAAAACAATCAACAGTAGCTCGATTTGTCGTCAAGATATCCATGCCAACAATACAATCAAAGTCGTCCATTGGAAGGACAATCAAATTCAAAAATATCACATTATCCTCGTATATCAATACACAATTATGCACAACTTGCTCAGACAAAATAATCTTTCTTGCTGGCGTGGCTATCGATAGTGTATCATACAATGGGGTACACTCAATACCGTGAGATGCAACAAATGCATGAGATATGAATGAATGAGATGCTCATGTATCAAATAAAATACGTGCAGGATAATCGCAAAGCATGCAAATACCTGCAATCACACCACCAGGAGCTTCTTTCGCCTGATCCTCCGTCATAGCATACACTATAACTTGAGGAGGAACTTGAGCAGTCTGACCACCTGGTCCACGATATTGTGGGACACTCGACTGCTGAAAAGATGGAACAGGAACAGCAAGTCTCATCATGCTGGGGCCACCTCAAAATCCTGGCTGGGGTTGAGAAGAAGTCGTACCCCTGTTCGGACATACTCGAGAGAAATGGCCTTCTTGCCCACACTGATAACAAGTACGAAACATACCTCGACACTGCTCGATAGTATGTTTTCCTCCACAATGACTACAATAAGGAGCAATAACAGGACTCCCTCTCTGGGATCCACTCGAACTCGAAGAAGACGAAGAAACAGAACCAGTCTTCTTGAACTTTTTACCTCTTGGGCGCAATGTAGGCTGCTGAGCTGACACTGGTGGTGGAGGGGTATACTGTGGACCTCCTCGCCTGAGTCCAGCCTCGGCTGCCTTGGCTCATTCAACTACCTCTGCGTAGCTGGTAGGCAATCCAGAAACAACAAAAGTATATAAAGCAGGATGCAATCCATTTAAAAAACCTGTTATATTTTGCTTTTGCATTCCCAGCTACGTGAGGTGCATACTTCAACAGAGTAGAAAACTTCGAAGCATACTCTGCAACAGTCATCGTTCACTGCTACAGACTATTGAATTCATTCTCTTGGGCAGTATAATAGGAAGGAGGGGAATACTGCTCCAGAAATTGGGCCTTGAAGACATCCCATGTGACTTCAATCCCGGTCCCTTTCAATCCAATCTCAGCGGCTTCCCACCAAGATTTTGCTCGGTCTTTCAACTGATAAAGAGCAAGTTTCAGTCTCCGAGCCTTGGAATATTCAACAATATTAAACAAATGCTCGATATCCTTTAACCAAGCATCTGCTCTTTCTGCACTCTCAGTGCCAAAGAACCTCGATGGTTTCAGATCCTGGAATCGAGCCATCACTATATCAATGGACAATCCTTCAAATTTCCCAACTATCCTCTCAGTACTGCTACTCGCAGTTTGATTTTTGTGATCCATCTACAAATCAAGGGATGAATATCACAAATCAATATCAATTCCACATCATCATCTCATATCATCAATCTCATCAATAACTTACTCAATCTAAATCAAGTAGGAGCAAGTAATACAAATAAATCAAACACATACGCACAATTCATTTGTGCCTACTCACGTGTACACAAGACTCAATCGAGCATTCCCAGCTATGCTCTGATACCATACAATGTGGGGCCCTTAGCTCCTAATCGTTATTACAACACAATCTGATTAGGGTTAATTAGTTACAGCGGAAAACGAGTTTAAATTTTCTTTACAATGAGCCCGAAATATTTCTTCTATAATTTGAATACTAAAAATAGTATTTTATCTCATATTATAGCACTCGCCCACACATAATCAAAACCAATCATATACAAACAACTCATATCCTCCGGACATGCCCCGTTATATAGATACATATATATACTGGGAACAAAACATAAAACCTCAGCCCAAACTGTGACTCCCTCCAGAAGTACCCTCTCCGGCCTCCTGATATCCTAGAGTACCTGCCATTGTCCACACACAAAGACAACAACAGCCCCCCTTGGGGGTGAGCAAAGCTCCGTATGGAACAGCCATCATATATACCACAAGTATCTAAACAATGATATATGGTATGCAATGCATGTATGTCATGGAGGTATCAGGTCAAATGCCCATCCACTGAGCACATGTCAGAATCAAACGAATCGCTATCAAATCAATGCTCGAGCTGGCACACCGGCCTCAATAAGGGATACTCGTATGATAGCGTCGACAAAGCGCCATCAAATCTCAAATCTCAATCAATCATCGGGGCCAATAATGTCTATGCTTAAAGGGTCATGTAATACCAAACATAGCATTGTGTTCACAAACCCCAGAATCCAATCAAATCATATCAGGGTATCCAAGGATCATAGCTCAACGTGCATGTCATGTATCGATGTATGCATCAAACGATGTGTGTTAACAAAACATTTATTTTATACATCGATATTCAAATCACAATGTCATGTATGCCACATAAACTCAACAAATAAGGCATGTAGACATGTATTCTCATTCCAATCAATCAAACCAATCCAACATATATCATATAATACAGATACCTGTCGTATGTTACCTGGTCGCAACATACCTCAATTCTTCGTTCCAGTTGATGTAGCTTGAAAATATCAGTATAATAATCTATCTACATCAATAACATATTCATTTCACTCAATAACATGATCCAAAATCAATAATATAAGTTCCAAATATCTTTTGAAACTTTGAAAATTCATATCAAATTCAATTCATAACATAATTCAATTCCGACTTCGAATATGAGTTTATTGTCGGTTATTCTACTACATATAAGAATCTCGACTTCAAATACATGTTATTCCAGCACTTTGATATTTAGAGCTGCTGAAACTAGAAGAAATTTACCTCAACAGAAAGCTCTCAACGCGAAGATTCCGAATATATAATTTGTTTCGCGTTTGGGTAACGTTTCGAAGTCGATTCGGACGAAAGAAATCGAATTCTCTACCTTTCCTCTCGAAGCTACGGATGAAAAGGAAGAAGGGAATGAACAGAAATCTTAATCTTATCATCACCGCTCTCGCGCTCGGGCGGTAGAATTCTCGCGCCCGAGCGCGAGACATTCTGTCCCCTAGTGACTTACACCGCGCTCGGGCGGTAGAATTCTCGCGCCTGAGCGCGAGATGTTCTGCCCTCGAGTGTCACTTGCACCGCGCTCGGGCGGTCAAAAACTACCGCTCGGGCGCGGAGAGTTCTGTCCGAGCACATTCTGATTCTACACTGGCGCTCGGGCGGTCATTTCCTACCGCTCGGGCGCCATATGTTCTGTACAAAATGTTGGTTTTGTATTGTATTGGCGTCCGGCTTCTCCACTCGAGCACTTACAACGTCCATTCATATTCAATACTTATTTTCTCACTTTCATTGTCATGATATACATCATATACATAATCACATGACAATTTCATAATTATCGATAATCAACATAGGATTTACGATAATACGGTACACGGTCCTTTCATTTCTCCCCCAATTAAAAGATTTCGTCCTCGAAATCTCAAACATTTCTATGTACATAACATTGGCAAACATATATATGTCACCAGTTATAGTACATATCAAAACTAAAATCAGTAAACGGATCAGTATACATTGAATACAATGGAACAGATGGAAGAGAATCAAACAAATGCGGATATGAATCTCGCATCTTGCTCTCCAATTCCCACGTCGACTCTTCCACACCATGCCGTGTCCATTGCACTCGAACTAGCGGAATCGATTTATTTCGCAATATCTTTTCCTTTCGATCCATAATGCGAACAGGTTGTTCAACATAGGAAAGAGAAGGATCAAGTTCAACCTCATCAGGTGCAAGTACATGTGATGGATCTGGTTCATATTCCCTCAGCATAGAAACATGAAATACATCATGAATGACAGATAGAGCTGGTGGCAATGCCAATCGATAAGCAAGATCACCAAAACGATCAAGGATCTCATATGGACCAACATATCAAGGAGATAATTTCCCTCGCATGCCAAATCAAACAGTGCCTCTAAAGGGAGATATTTTCAAAAACACTTTGTCACCTTTCTGGAATTCCAAGGGTCGTCTTCGTTTATTCGCGTAACTCGTTTGACGATCCTGAGCAGCTTTCATTCGCTGTCGAATCAACTGAACCTTATCATTCATTTCTTGTATCATTTCAGGTCCAGTCAATTGTCTCTCACCAATTTCATCCCAGAATAACGGTGATCTACATCGTCTCCCATATAGAGCTTCAAACGGTGCCATACCAATACTCGTTTGAAAACTATTATTATAAGAAAATTCAACCAATGGTAAGGCATCTTGCCATCCCATTCTGAAATCCATCACAATCGCACGTAACATATCTTCCAACGTTTGAATTGTACGCTCAGTCTGTCCATCGGTTTGAGGATGATAAGCAGTACTCATAGCCAAACACTTACCCATCGTTTCACGGAAACTACCCCAGAATTTAGAAGCAAACCTGGGATCACGATAAGATACAATTGAGACTGGCACACCGTGCAGTCTCACAATATTCTCAATGTATAAACGAGTCATTCTCTTATAAGGATAAGTCCGCTCATACGGAATAAAATGTGCAGATTTCGAAAGTCGATCAATAATAACCCAAATATCATCACAGCCCTTGGGCGAACGAGGTAAATGAGTCACAAAATCCATAGCAATATGTTCCCAATTCCATTTCGGGATTTCGAGACTATGGAGCAATCCTCCAGGTTTCATTCTCTCGGCTTTCACTTGCTGGCAGACAAGACATTTCGAAATAAATTCAGCAACGTCCTTCTTCATACGTTTCCACCAGAATTGAGGTCTCAATGTCAAATACATCTTTCGACCTCCAGGGTGAATACTATATTTGCTACAATGTGCTTCACGAAGAAGGGTAGATGTCAAATCAGAATCATTAGGGACTACCAGCCGATCATTAAGTCGTAAAGAACCATCAGAAGAAATCTGAAATCCAGACTGATGTCCTACAGATACAAGTTCTTTCGACTTTTGGATCTGAGAATCGCTTCATTGGGCCTTTCGTATTTTCGATATCAAGTTCGGCTCAATTTGCAATGCTGAGACAGTGACAGAATTCCAATTTGAGTGAAAAGTCCAGCCAGAAGTACATATATCCTCATGTACTTTGGCGACACAAACAGAAGCTAGAACAGAATCATAAACTTTCGGACTAAGGGCATCCGCAGTAACATTAACCGATCCAGGGTAATATTGAATCTCACAATAAAAATCCTTCGGGAAATCCATCCACCTGCGTTGCCTCATATTCAAATCAGATTGAGAAAAGAGATATTTCAGACTCTTATGGTCTGAATAGATAACAAACTTTTCTCCGTACAAATAATGGCGCCAGATCTTCAAAGCAAACACAATGGCGGCCAATTCAAGATCATGAACAGGATAACGTGTTTCATGAGATTTCAATTGACGAGACGCATAAGCAATCACTTTGCCATGTTGCATCATAACACACCCCAAACCTTTACCAGATGCATCTGTACACACAACAAATCCTCCGGTACCTGAGGGAATAGTAAGCACAGGTGCTGTGGTCAATCTCGCCTTCAATTCAAGAAAACTAGCTTCATATTCATCTGACCAAATGAATCGCTGATTCTTCTGTGTCAGTTGAGTAATAGGTTTAGCTATTTTCGAAAATCCTTCAATAAAACAACGATAATATCCAGCTAAACCCATGAAGCTACGGATCTCAGGAACATTCGTAGGTCTTGGCCAATTCAATACAGCTTCGACCTTCGCAACAGATATGCCATGTCTCGAAATGGCGTGGCCCAAAAATATCACTTTGTCCATCCAGAATTCGCATTTGGACAATTTAGCATATAAATGGCTATTGCGAAGAGTTTGATGCACCAGTCTCAAATGTTCAGTATGCTCCTTTTTCGATTTCGTATATACAAGAATATCATCAATAAAGACGATAACGAATCGGTCAAGATAATCTCGAAATACACGATTCATTAGATCAATAAAGACAGCAGGAGCATTCGTGAGACCAAAAGGCATAACCAAAAATTCATAGTGGCCATACCTCGTACGAAAAGCAGTTTTGGGCACATCTTCGTCTCGAACTCGTACTTGATGATAACCAAAACGAAGATCAATCTTAGAGTATACAGAAGTACCTTGAAGCTGATCAAACAAATCATCAATACGAGGAAGTGGGTACTTATTTTTCACAGTAGCCCGATTCAGTTGCCTATAGTCGATACACATTCGCATAGTACCATCTTTCTTTCGAACAAATAAAACTGGAGCTCCCCAAGGTGATACACTCGGTCGAATATATCCCTTATCGAGAAGATCCTGTAATTGTTCTTTCAATTCTTTCAATTCCAGATGTGCCATGAGATAGGGAGCATTCGAAATAGGTGCAGTCCTCGGCACAAGATCAATACTAAACTCAACTTCTCGATGAGGAGGAAAATCAGGAATCTCATCGGGAAATACATCCGGAAATTCTTTCGCAACAAGAATCTCAGATAAAGAAGGCTCCTTCTTAGAGACATCAATAGCGTAGATAAGATAACCCTCATCTCCGCTAGTCAAAAGTCGAGACATTTCCAAGGAAGATACCAATGGAATTTTGGCTTGGGAACCCTTGCCATAAAAATTCCACTTGGGTCCATCAATCGGTCGAAATCGAACCACTCCATGAAAACAATCAACAGTAGCTCGATTTGTCGTCAAGATATCCATGCCAACAATACAATCAAAGTCGTCCATTGGAAGGACAATCAAATTCAAAAATATCACATTATCCTCGTATATCAATACACAATTATGCACAACTTGCTCAGACAAAATAATCTTTCTTGCTGGCGTGGCTATCGATAGTGTATCATACAATGGGGTACACTCAATACCGTGAGATGCAACAAATGCATGAGATATGAATGAATGAGATGCTCATGTATCAAATAAAATACGTGCAGGATAATCGCAAAGCATGCAAATACCTGCAATCACACCACCAGGAGCTTCTTTCGCCTGATCCTCCGTCATAGCATACACTATAACTTGAGGAGGAACTTGAGCAGTCTGACCACCTGGTCCACGATATTGTGGGACACTCGACTGCTGAAAAGATGGAACAGGAACAGCAAGTCTCATCATGCTGGGGCCACCTCAAAATCCTGGCTGGGGTTGAGAAGAAGTCGTACCCCTGTTCGGACATACTCGAGAGAAATGGCCTTCTTGCCCACACTGATAACAAGTACGAAACATACCTCGACACTGCTCGATAGTATGTTTTCCTCCACAATGACTACAATAAGGAGCAATAACAGGACTCCCTCTCTGGGATCCACTCGAACTCGAAGAAGACGAAGAAACAGAACCAGTCTTCTTGAACTTTTTACCTCTTGGGCGCAATGTAGGCTGCTGAGCTGACACTGGTGGTGGAGGGGTATACTGTGGACCTCCTCGCCTGAGTCCAGCCTCGGCTGCCTTGGCTCATTCAACTACCTCTGCGTAGCTGGTAGGCAATCCAGAAACAACAAAAGTATATAAAGCAGGATGCAATCCATTTAAAAAACCTGTTATATTTTGCTTTTGCATTCCCAGCTACGTGAGGTGCATACTTCAACAGAGTAGAAAACTTCGAAGCATACTCTGCAACAGTCATCGTTCACTGCTACAGACTATTGAATTCATTCTCTTGGGCAGTATAATAGGAAGGAGGGGAATACTGCTCCAGAAATTGGGCCTTGAAGACATCCCATGTGACTTCAATCCCGGTCCCTTTCAATCCAATCTCAGCGGCTTCCCACCAAGATTTTGCTCGGTCTTTCAACTGATAAAGAGCAAGTTTCAGTCTCCGAGCCTTGGAATATTCAACAATATTAAACAAATGCTCGATATCCTTTAACCAAGCATCTGCTCTTTCTGCACTCTCAGTGCCAAAGAACCTCGATGGTTTCAGATCCTGGAATCGAGCCATCACTATATCAATGGACAATCCTTCAAATTTCCCAACTATCCTCTCAGTACTGCTACTCGCAGTTTGATTTTTGTGATCCATCTACAAATCAAGGGATGAATATCACAAATCAATATCAATTCCACATCATCATCTCATATCATCAATCTCATCAATAACTTACTCAATCTAAATCAAGTAGGAGCAAGTAATACAAATAAATCAAACACATACGCACAATTCATTTGTGCCTACTCACGTGTACACAAGACTCAATCGAGCATTCCCAGCTATGCTCTGATACCATACAATGTGGGGCCCTTAGCTCCTAATCGTTATTACAACACAATCTGATTAGGGTTAATTAGTTACAGCGGAAAACGAGTTTAAATTTTCTTTACAATGAGCCCGAAATATTTCTTCTATAATTTGAATACTAAAAATAGTATTTTATCTCATATTATAGCACTCGCCCACACATAATCAAAACCAATCATATACAAACAACTCATATCCTCCGGACATGCCCCGTTATATAGATACATATATATACTGGGAACAAAACATAAAACCTCAGCCCAAACTGTGACTCCCTCCAGAAGTACCCTCTCCGGCCTCCTGATATCCTAGAGTACCTGCCATTGTCCACACACAAAGACAACAACAGCCCCCCTTGGGGGTGAGCAAAGCTCCGTATGGAACAGCCATCATATATACCACAAGTATCTAAACAATGATATATGGTATGCAATGCATGTATGTCATGGAGGTATCAGGTCAAATGCCCATCCACTGAGCACATGTCAGAATCAAACGAATCGCTATCAAATCAATGCTCGAGCTGGCACACCGGCCTCAATAAGGGATACTCGTATGATAGCGTCGACAAAGCGCCATCAAATCTCAAATCTCAATCAATCATCGGGGCCAATAATGTCTATGCTTAAAGGGTCATGTAATACCAAACATAGCATTGTGTTCACAAACCCCAGAATCCAATCAAATCATATCAGGGTATCCAAGGATCATAGCTCAACGTGCATGTCATGTATCGATGTATGCATCAAACGATGTGTGTTAACAAAACATTTATTTTATACATCGATATTCAAATCACAATGTCATGTATGCCACATAAACTCAACAAATAAGGCATGTAGACATGTATTCTCATTCCAATCAATCAAACCAATCCAACATATATCATATAATACAGATACCTGTCGTATGTTACCTGGTCGCAACATACCTCAATTCTTCGTTCCAGTTGATGTAGCTTGAAAATATCAGTATAATAATCTATCTACATCAATAACATATTCATTTCACTCAATAACATGATCCAAAATCAATAATATAAGTTCCAAATATCTTTTGAAACTTTGAAAATTCATATCAAATTCAATTCATAACATAATTCAATTCCGACTTCGAATATGAGTTTATTGTCGGTTATTCTACTACATATAAGAATCTCGACTTCAAATACATGTTATTCCAGCACTTTGATATTTAGAGCTGCTGAAACTAGAAGAAATTTACCTCAACAGAAAGCTCTCAACGCGAAGATTCCGAATATATAATTTGTTTCGCGTTTGGGTAACGTTTCGAAGTCGATTCGGACGAAAGAAATCGAATTCTCTACCTTTCCTCTCGAAGCTACGGATGAAAAGGAAGAAGGGAATGAACAGAAATCTTAATCTTATCATCACCGCTCTCGCGCTCGGGCCGTAGAATTCTCGCGCCCGAGCGCGAGACATTCTGTCCCCTAGTGACTTACACCGCGCTCGGGCGGTAGAATTCTCGCGCCTGAGCGCGAGATGTTATGCCCCCGAGTGTCACTTGCACCGCGCTCGGGCGGTCAAAAACTACCGCTCGGGCGCGGAGAGTTCTGTCCGAGCACATTCTGATTCTACACTGGCGCTCGGGCGGTCATTTCCTACCGCTCGGGCGCAATATGTTCTGTACAAAATGTTGGTTTTGTATTGTATTGGCGTCCGGCTTCTCCACTCGAGCTCTTACAACGTCCATTCATATTCAATACTTATTTTCTCACTTTCACTGTCATGATATACATCATATACATAATCACATGACAATTTCATAATTATCGATAATCAACATAGGATTTACGATAATACGGTACACGGTCCTTACACACGACCTCCTATCTTCTCGAGAATCTCATAAGGCCCAATGTATCGTGGAGACAACTTCCCTTTCTTGCCAAATTTGACAACGCCTCTGAAAGGAGAAATCTTCAGAAATACTCGGTCTCCTGCCTCAAATACCAACGGTCGACGATGAACATTGGCATATTTGGCTTGTCTGTCTTGACCTGTCTTTATTCTCTTTTGAATCAGCTTCACTTTCTCAATCATATCTCGGATCATGTCAGGCCCAATCTCGGGTACCTCAGAGATATCATCCCAATAAAGAGGGGATCTGCACTTCTTGCCGTACAATGCTTCAAATGGAGCTATCTCTATACTCGTCTGATAGTTGTTGTTGTACGAAAACTCACAAAGTGACAAAGAATCTTGCCAACTAGTGACAAAATCTAGCACTATAGCTCTTAGCATAACCTCCAATGTCTGGATAGTCCGTTATGACTGTCCTTCGGTCTGTGGATGATATGCGGTACTCAGATGTAACTTCGTACCTAGAGCTTGCTGTAAACTGTGCCAAAAGTACGAAGTAAACCGAGGATCACGGTCTGATACAATCGACTTAGGCACTCCATGCAATCTGACCACTTCTCTGACATAAATCTCTGCCATCTGGTCATGTCTGTATGTCATCTTGTACGGAATAAAACATGCGGATTTGGTCAATCTGTCAATCACAACCCAAATCACATCGCAACCTTGGGAGGAACACGGTAACTTTGTCACGAAATCCATGGAAATGTGATCCCATTTTCATTCAGGAATGGACAAACTCTGTAATAGACCTCTTGGTTTCTTTCTTTCCGCTTTTACCTGTTGGCAATTTAGACACTTGAATACAAATTCAGCAATATCAGCTTTCATCTGTTTCCACAAAAACTGTCTTTTCAAATCATTGTACATCTTTCTGCCATCAGGATGAATACTGAATCGACTGCTATGCGCTTCTGACAATATCTGTCGTTTCAAATCTGAAACATCTGGCACAACAATACGATTATTCACATATAACACACTGTCATGTACCTGATACTCTGATCGATGCCCTGCTCTGACCTTCGAAATCGAGTTCTGAACATTCAGATTAACTTTCTGAGCTTCTTTAATTCTCAAAATCAGCTCTGGTTCGACTTGAATTGTATACAATCTCAACGGTCTATAATCTGTTTCAAATGCTAATCCAGACAAACAGCAATCTTCAATCAAATTTGAAATACCAATCGTCGATAAGGATAAAAAACATACCTTTCGACTCAGTGCATCAGCTGCTGCATTAGACTTTCCCGGATAGTATTTGATTTCACAATCGAAATCCTTCAATAAATCAAGCCATCTTCGCTGCCTCATATTCAACTCAGATTGTGAAAACAGATATTTCAAGCTTTTATGATCAGAATAGATCTCGAACTTCTCACCATATAGGTAATGTCGTCATATCTTTAGTGCAAAAACAATGGCCGCCAATTCAAGATCATGAATTGGGTAGCGAGACTCATGTGGCTTCAGTTGTCTTGAGGCATAGGCAATAACATGTCCTCGCTGCATCAAAACACAACCCAATCCTCTGTGAGAAGCATCACAATAAACAACGAAATCACCAGTACCTGATGGAATAGTCAACACAGGAGCACTGGTCAATCTCTTCTTCAATTCGAGAAAGCTGGACTCACACTCTTCAGACCAAACAAATGGTGCATTCTTTTGAGTTAGCTGCGTAATAGGCTTAGCAATACTAGAGAAATCTTTAATGAATCGACGGTAATAGCCTGCTAAACCCATAAAACTGCGTATCTCTGGCACAGATGTCGGTCTAGGCCAACTGATCACGGCCTCAAATTTGCTGGGATCAACAGAAATGCCGTTTCCAGATATAATATGACCCAGAAATACAACTTGTTTCAGTCAGAATTCACATTTCGACAGCTTTGCATATAATCTCTCTTTTCTCAAAACTCTCAACACAGTTCTCAAATGCTCGGCATGATCAATCATATTCTTCGAATATATCAGAATATCATCAATAAAAATAATCATGAAATCATCGAGATACTTCTGAAATACACGGTTCATCAAACTCATAAACACAGCTGGAGCATTCGTTAAACCAAACGGCATGACAATAAACTCATAATGGGCATACCTGGATCTGAAAGCTGTCTTCGAAATATCAGAATCTCTGACTCTCAACTGATGATATCTAGATCTCAGATCGATCTTGGAATACATAGAAGAACCCTGCAACTTATCAAATAAATCATCGATACGAGGCAAAGGATATTTGTTCTTTATCGTAGCCTTGTTCAATTGCCGGTAGTCAATGCAGAGTCTCGTTGAACCGTCCTTTTTTCTCACAAACAGTACTGGAGCACCCAAAGGAGAAACACTCGGTCTGTTGTAACCCTTGGCCAGTAAATCTTCCAACTGATCTTTCAATTCTTTCAACTCAATCGGTGCCATTCTGTACGGAGCTCTAGAAATCGGAACTGTACCTGGTACCAATTCAATGCTGAAGTCAAACTCTCGAGTCGGAGGTAAACCCGGAATCTCATCTGGGAAGACATCAGCAAACTCACATACCACTGGCAAATCAGCCAATGATGGGCTCGATTTCAGTACGTCAACTGAATACACAAGGAATCCCTCTGCTCCTTTTTGTAATAATCGATTCATAGATAAAGCAGATATCAAAGGAATTCTCGATCTAGAACCCTTACCATAAAATTTCCATTCATCAGCCATCTCAGGTCTGAATCTCACAATCTTCTGGAAACAATCTATGGTAGCTCTGTACTTGGTCAACATATCAATACCAATAATGCAGTCAAAATAAGACAACCCAAGTACAATACAGTCTAACTCAATCTCATGCCCGTCATACTGTAGCATACAATGTTTGACAGAATTCACTAATATAAGACCTCTCCCCAAAGGTGAAGAGACAGATACTACAGATGATAAAGACTCAACAGGCAATGCATGAATCAATGCAAATCGTTCAGAAATAAATGTGTGGGATTCACCCGTATCAATCAATACGTAAGCAGGATAACCACATAAAGAACAGTTACCTGCAACAACATCATCTGGTGCTTCTTGGGCCTGTTCTTCAGTCAAAGCAAATACTCTGGCCTTCTGTCTCGGAGGCTGGCTAATAGTCTGGCTTCCTCTTGGCCTCTGCTGTGACTGAGGAGTCGGCGGTGGATGGAAATAGTGAACAGCTGATGATCGTCTATCAGTCTGAGCCACCGATCCAGATGATTCGGCTCCCTGGGATCTTTGAGAACTTCTCAGTGGACATACTCGCAAAATGTCTCTGCTGTCTGCAGATGTGGCAACTACCAAATACTCCTTGGCATTGCTCTGTGGGATGTCTCCCTCCACAAGTTCTGCAGTAGACATCTGTACTACTCTGGCTCTGTCGGGAACCACCGGAGCTAGATGAACTGCTCCCTGACTTCTTGAATTGTTTTCCTCGGGCTTTCAATAAATATTTCTTCCCACCACTGCTACTGCCACTCTCAAATCTGGGAGGGGGTTGTTGGGATGGAGTCGAAGCCTGTTGCTGTCTCGGTACTGGAGGAACATACAAAGCTCCTTTCTGTCTCATCAGACCTGCTTCTGCTCCTTTTGCTCTATTCAGGGCGTCAGCCAAGTTATTCGGTCTTCCAGTGTTTACCAATGTAAAGATCTCAGAATTCAACCCATTGATAAACTGATCAGCAACAGCTTCATCGTTCTCAGCAACATGTGGAGCAAATCGTAACAATGTATAGAACTTGGCCACATACTCTTCAATGTTCAACTGACCATGTCTCAAATTGGCGAATTCTGCCCCTTTGTCTTTCCTGTACAATACTGGGAAAAATCTTTGATAAAACTCAGTCTTAAAGATTTTCTAAGTGATAATTGTACCTCGATGTTTCAGAGCCCTCTTCGTCGTGAGCCACCAGTTCTTTGCAACGTCATGCAATTGGTGCCCAATCAATCTGACTCTGCGTTCATCTGTATAGTCCAATGAATCAAACAACATCTCAATGTCATCTAGAAAACTCTCACGCTCAACAGAATTCTCTGTGCCCTTCAAAGTCGGCGGTTTAAACGACTGAAATCTCTTCAGTAAGGTTTCCATCGGAGTTACTGTGACATCCATCGGATTAGTAGAGGTACTACCCTGTTATGGGACTCTTCCAGGAGGCATATCTGATTATCAAAAGGATTAGTAACCAAATACAACAATTCTGTTTCAGTCCTCCTCTGATCATCTTACTGCTGATCAAGAATCAGTTCTGATTCATTCTCAATAACACATGTTTCCAATCAAACCAGATATTCAGGTAAACATGTATTTCAAAGCAGTAAAACATCACAACATAATGCAGTGCTAGCATGTAAAAGCAGGAAAGAAAACTCAATCTACCCCGCTCACTAGCTTCTATCTCAGTCTAAGGAACCTACTGCTCTGATACAACCTGCTGTGGGGACCCGAACTTAATTCGTCTTCTTAATCATCCTTAGGATCAATTAATTAATCTAGGTCTAAATTTTTTTCTTTTTAAACTATACAAGTGCGGAACATAATGAAATCAGTCTGATATAAATATCAACAGTAAAGTACAAGTCCTGTACAAAGTACATTTATTTCAAAGTAATGTTCAGTCACTACATCAAGTACTGAAAACCCATCTACTCTAAGTCTGGATCTCCACGCTAATCTTGAATCTCTCATCCTCTTCGTGACCCTGATCCTGTCCCACTTGTTGTCATGCACACATACAAACACAACAACAACCAGATAACTCCGATGAGAATATAATTCCCAGTATAAACAACGTAACATGCAATCATATAACAGATATAAAAGCATGAAACAAATATCAATAACATGTATCAAAATCTGAAAGACAGGAATCGATATAAAGCTGTAAATAAACTCGTGACTCATCATCTCAGACTCGACTCATCTCTAATCTAGGGATCCCGGTTCCTGGACATTGGCACAATATATCGAATCTCCGCAATAGAAACCGATATGCTCCTACGCAACATCAATATAAACCAACATCCAGTGTCTTGGCACATCCGCCAAAGACTTGGCACCTCCGCCAATGACTAGGCACATCCGCCCATGACTCGACACATGCTTTGCTATAAATCAATAGACTAAGCATATCAATCTCATGAATTGCAAACATCAATGCAATAAAGTAAAGTATGTGATTTGGGAAACTCAAGTCCGATCTAACTCGAGTTGTATCATCCCGGTTCAACATTTATTTATACCTTTCTTTTCTCGGTCGGACGAAGTCGAAGTCAAAGTCTCGAATTCGAAGCCTGTCAATACTCAATCTGGCAATGACAATATCGAGAAGTACAATATCAATATACCACTCAAATCAATACTGGATATAATCAGAACTCAATCAAATTCTGTTTCAACGGCATAACGGCACATTCTCAATACACCCAGCAATACAAATCAATAGATATCAATTTCCACAGCTCATAATCGATCAATAATACAATATGATATCAAATCTGTCTAATCTCAATCAAATTCAATCTGAAAATGATAACAATTTCATATGATATCCTTTTTCAATCTGATTTCGATTATACAACGATAACAATCTCAGGAACAGATAATACCAGTCATATCAGGATTTCTTCCATATCTGATTTTCAACTCATATTAAAACATAAGAAAACTTACGTCCAATTGAAGTTCTTGTAGATAGGAACACAGTAATGAAGTCGGATTAAAAATCAGACGAACGGATTTTGCGTAAATCAAATTCTAGCATCAAAAGTTGGAGATTAGCTCTGGAGTTCCTCGGTTCCTTCTTTCTGAATGTTTCAAAGGAAATGAACATAATTTACATATATATTTCATGGTGAAGCCAAGTGGCTCATTCCTTCAAGCTGCACATCTCGCGCATATGCACGACCTCCAACGGCGCATATGCACGAGACCTATTGGTCTTGGCCTTCAAGCTTTCCTCTGCTCGCGCATATGTGCGTCCCCTTCCGACGCATATGCGCGACGCGCATATGCGCGAGGTTCTCTGCCATACTCGCCCATATGCGCGGGTACTGTCGCGCATATGCGCGAGGTTCTCTGCCTACCTCGCGCATATGCGCCCTGTCCAGTTGCGCATATGCGCGATGGCTCATTCCTCGCACATAATTCCAGTCTTCTTTCGTCTTTCCCGGTCTGATCCATTCCGTCTATAATCACATCAATTGTCAATAAATCATTTCAGATTACAATAACAAAATTCTCGGGCATTACAGCCCCTGCCAGGACCATTGTTTGAGAAGCATCACGAAGCAATGGGTCTAAGATCTATGGGTAGTTGGCTATAGGACAAGTGGGATATTTTCAGAATAGGTGTCCGGCAAGCTAATTTGTGGCTCCGGTTTTATTGACTCTAATTTAAAACAATCTTTATTTTAATAATATTTTATGATTTTATTCGATTATGGCATTATACTTTATCTGTATACCCATGCAAGGAGCATAGATAAAGTCGTTGAATATACAATGGGTATCATGAGGTCTGCGTCGCAACGTAAGATAATGAAACTCATTAGGAAGTGTACCGCATATTCTAAAAAAGTTCCTAGTCGAATCAGCCACATAAAACAAGGATAAATGTCGCTCGAACTCAAAACTAGCATCTGTGATGTAAACGCCATGTTTAATTGGCAAGGGCATAAAAATGTTCATTCACACAGATTGGTGATCATATGATAATGCACTGAACAACCTCCCTCAGACTATTCAAGTGGTTCTCATTTATCGAGTGGAATAGTCCGCAGTTATGGTTATACATCATTAGTTCTTTGACTCGAGACAATGTAGGGCTATACGTACTAGTATGTACTATGATCCGTTTACCGATTCCATCGAGGATCATCAGGTGGTGAGGTTGGGTGTAGTTTCGAAATACGTATGAGCAAATACATTGTGGTCGGGGATTCACCGTTCGCCTACAAGTGAAGATATCATATGTGATCTGATGAGTTAATAGTGCAAGGAGTCTCTGGCGAGAGCAAGAAATGTGCATTAGGGAAATGTGTTTTCCTAGTTGCACATAAAATGCCACTATTAGTACTCAAAGATAAATTGCATCGTTTTCGAATTCATATGCAACTCTCGATATACTAATTGTTGTCAATTCGATCGGGATATATATGTTGAAGGGACCGTACTGTATGCTAACCATGACTAAAGGTTCTTGCAGGCATTATCAGTGATACCTAGGGGATCATGGGGCGATGCTACTATACGCTCTTACCATGATCCGATGGGTGCGATCAAAAATGAGTTCTGACATTCTTGATCAAGGTGTTGATGAAAAGAATGGGGCTAACTAGGGTAAGCCCGAATAAGAATAAATTTTATTTTGAATCACATGGAGATGTGAACCCACGATTAGTTGTATCCCTGAATCATTGAGGGTCACACAAGTATCAGATTTTGTGTTCTCGTTGAGCTAGTCTAATTTCAAGGAGTTGGAATTTGGTTACTATAGCTTGATAGAGATCAAACATGAAGCTTATAAAGAGTTTATGAGCTGATTCCATATGATGGAAGAAATGTAAGTTGACATGATTGTTAAATAAGGAAGGAGAGTGTAAATGTCTGTTTTGTAAGGGAGTTTACTAAAAGTGGCAGGCGGCCAATATGGTAAGTGAAAATTTTGCTATTCGAAATTTTTATTTTTCATTATATGAACAAGATTGTATCCTTAGTAGATCGACGCTCTCGGATCGTCGATAGAGATTGTAATGAGTTCAGAATCATTTATTTAGTGAATTGAGAATTTATTGATTAATTGATTGTACTAGTAGTTGTGACTACTAACATGTACAAATTCTCATACGTGTTCTATATGAGTCTAGAATTAAATTAACGTATGAGTTAATTATATAAATTAATTTAATTAATAAATATACATACATTTTATATGGTGATAAAAAATATATGTATATATGGTATTAATATATTATGTATTACCAAAAATTGATAATTTTTTATATAATAATAAGATGAGAATTTAATTGTAATGAAAATATAGAGTCCTTGTGGGAGAGAGACTCTTAATTAAATTATGAGTCTCACTCTATAAGTATACCATAAGAGGACATAATTCAAGAGAGAATTTTTTCCATAAAAATTCATAAAATTTCTTCTCCAAATTGAAAAAGACAACTCACAGCCAAGCTTGAATTGGAAGCACATCAGGCCATGTAATTTTTGAATTATTGACTTATTAGTTTCCTTAATAAATGATTAAAAATCAATTAAGATTATAACAAAGAATCTCTCGGTGGCCACTTGATGGAGTTGGTAGAAAAAAATGTTCGGCCATTTTGAAAAGGTGAAGAAAAATTTGGCCGCCAGTTTCCACCTTGTGACGCGCCATGTTGTCGCTATACCGACTCCGAATTTAGAAAATTCGAACGTTCCAGTCTCAATGAAGAAATTGTTTGCGATTTCTAGTGCAATCCAAGCAAGAAACAAAGCTTTCAATCGTAGATCTAATTAGGCTATCAAAAGATGAGAGTCGTTAGTATGGATTTACAAGAAGAGCTATCTCCGCATAACACCGGAATAGCTAGGAGCCCAGCGTTGAGAACACAAACGTATAATTCTAAATACCCTATGAATGTTTTGAACACAGGACGCCCAAGCAAAATTTTAAACTTCTGCTGCGTCTTGGGTGCGAAAATACGATGTCTCAACACACACAACGTAGACACGATCCTCATGGCGGTCGTGGAATCAAGCCAAGATGTAGGCTCATCAAGAAACATCAGGCTTGGATCTATCAGAATCTGTTGACCAATAATAACTCGTTTCCGCTCGGCCGCCAAGACTCCCCTCAATCGAGGCCCTCCAATGATGCTATTCCTTAACCCCGACAATCCGAGTTGAGTTACAACAGCTTCCGCGTGCCACGCCTTTTCCTCCTTGGGCAGAGGCAAGCGCAACAACGCGGTATAGACGGGGGAATTTATAAAATAATTTTAATCAACTATTTATTTAAAAAAATGACTTTCTCAAGTGTATTTGAAAAATACCTCTAGAACAGGGTCTCTGTTACAGTCATCTTGTGTAACGAATCCCACGTTCAATTTCAAAGCGCTAGAAACTGTCGGAGGTTAGGCCGTCGAGTTGACCGCCTCACTTACAGCTGCCGGACGGCCCCAACATGGCTAAAATTTCACCCGGAAGCACAATGCCCGATAGGCCTTTCAAGATTGTCTTCTCCTCGGATTTTGGGTTTTTCTTCAAGAATACTCCTCTTGTTGGAGATTTAGTAAAATAAATTTATAAATCATACGATTAGACCTATATATCACAATAGGCCAAGAATTAATGTCGAATTATTAGAAAATATAAATAACAGTAAATTCGTATCAGAATCTATTGATTGATCTAGTGTGAGAGTTATGGATCTTCCAAAGCAACAGAGAATAGACCATCTTATTCTTGTCCTAGATAGGAGAATGAGAGATATCTAGAATATGTGTGTCGTATATATTCTGTGTTATTTTGTGTGTCTCGAGACCATAACATTACATATTTGACCATCATAGAAGACTTAATTGAGTTGTATTTCTACACATAAGGTGGACCATACCAATTTATTTAATACTTTGAAAACTCATAATGAATTAGATCACCTTATTGAGTTCTTTATTAGATAGTTTGTCAATGTACAAATAATTAAATTATGTGAGCCCACAAAATAAATCCAACACCTATTTCCTCTTCCATTTTGATCTTGTAAACAACATCCTTGAACAATATTTAAATTAAGTATAGCAAAGAAGTAAACCATCCGAATCGATCCGAATATAAAAACGAATCTAAAATTTGAATCCGAGAGAGAACCCAATATAAGTATATATTTTACTCCATACCGTCATGTGATGGGACACATGACTTTGTTGAAGATGGTTGTGCTCTCGTTTTCAACAACATCGCTAGTTTGTGCTTCCAAATCCGCCATCGTCATCGCCATCTCCATCTCCATCTCCATCTCCGACGCTTCTGACTTTCAAATTAATGAAATGTGCATATCAAATAGACTTCATATATTCATATATCACTTGAAAATTTGACAGATTGTGCTGTATTTGGTAAACAAATGATTATGAATATCAAAGGTTATGAAAATCAAATCAAGATTGCATATGATAAATCTGCATGGGAAAGAAAATAACTCAAATCTGTTTAAATGTCTACTTCTTTTTAGTCAGGTGTTAGTCTTTAAACTATGTACCCTTTTCATCCAAACTATGTAACTAATTGACTAATATCATTGCTAAAATTTATAATTAATACAAGTGTAAATCTCGACAAATTTTTCATATACTTATAAAAGTTTAACAATAAGAATAACTAAAACTTGATTAACCAACATAATTACATGAATATTTTTTATTTAAAGAAACATACAAAACTAAAAATGTCACACGTTAATACATATAAGACTAAAATTGACTTTTTGCTATATGTATGTGTCCTAATGATTATATAACATAAAGTTCATTGGTAATATTAAGGTCTCAAAATATATTTTAAAAATTCACATATTTTGTGATAAAAAGTCACAAGCATATATAACGTAAAAGAGAATATGATACAAAAATAATATCATCTAACGTAAAAAAAAAAAAAAAAAAAAAAAAAGAGGTAAATTAAGAACAAATGTTCATCTAAAAGCAAAAACCACAAAAAAATGGGGAAAAATTGAGTCAAAAAAATCATTTAAATACTAAACATATATATATTAGTTGTTCAAATGGAATGATATGATTATTTTTTAAAAAAAATTGAAATGAAATGAAGTTGGATCGAACGTTTGTCGTTTTACAAAAAATTATAGCCAGTGATAATTGTACAACTCAAGACTTTTAAACTGTGTTACAACACAACATCTCATACTTATCCCAATATGAAAAATTATTGCACCCCGACAAATGATACGATTGAATCTGAATTGAAGAAAATATAAGACACATAATATCATTTTGACAAGTTTTGTACTATTCTGATAAATTCTAAGAATAAAAATATTCACCTTTTAATAATTTCAAAGTAATTCACAAAAAAATCTAATTATATTCAATTAATAATAAGCTTAGCGTAATTAAAGAACAATAATATTTTTTTGTAGAAAAACTATAAACTATCTTATTAAAATATTTAATTCAATTAAAAATCATCAATTAGGATTTTTATGAAACAAATTAAATCATCATTAATATGATTGTGATTATTTGAAATACATATATCACGTTTAACTTTAGAGATTGTTGGGTGCAATAATTGTACATGCTTGGTAGAGCGATCGAACCATGGTGCTTGAGCTGTTGTGCGGTTTAAAAGATTTGAGTTGCACCATTACCACCAGCTATAGTTTTTGGTAAAGCGGCAAGCGCTCGGTCCTACAATTGGTATCAGAGCCAAGGTCACGGGTTCGATTCCCATTGATTGCAATAGTGCAATTATTGGGAGAGAGATTGTTGGGTGCAATAATTGTCCCTGCTTGGTAGAGCGATTGAACCATGGTGCTTGAGCTGTTGTGCGGTTTAAAAGATTTGAATTGCACCATTATCACCAACTATAGCTTTTGGTAAAGCGACAAGCGCTCGGTCCTACAGAGATGATATATATGTAATCTTTGAAAATAACTAAGACATTCTCACATTATCAAAAACTCGAAAATATAATCATTCAAATTTTTACGACAGTGTACCTTTATTATATTTTCTTCAACCAAACTTATGATTTTCTGCTCTTGAAAATTCGAGGAAGTGTGAACTTGAATTTTATGATACTATAAGTTTTGTATCTCGGAAGATCCTCATGAAACATTTACACCCGAGTGAGATGAACTTAAAAATAGCACTACCTTGCACATCGGATAGTTTTCGACTTCTTTTATCTGGTGTTACTAACGTTTTGTTCGCGACATAGTTGACGATCCACTATTTTTATCTAACAAAAACGACATATGCTCATCCAGATCCGACATTATGCAATTCCCTAAATTTTTTTAGTCTAGGTAATGATTTTATTTGGCTACATTAACGATATATTTATAATTATATATATACTATTATATTTGTTGTCCCTTCTAAAAGTGCAAAGACGTCAAACTAAATAATTTTTTGAGTTACAAAAACAAAAATCTTAAATTGTGCATCTTTATTCTTTATTAATAATAATTCATAATTAATAACCATAATCATATTTATAATATTAGTAGAAAAAATAATGAAATAGTGAATATAATATAAAATGCACTAAGTTTGAAACCAAATGAATAATGTTACAATAATCGTAGATACTAATTAAGTTAGGATGATACCACTTAAAATATGAGATAACCACTTACATAAAATGAAATATATATATTACACTATTGAAAATAATAACATGCACAAATTGAAAAAAATATTAGGTCGTGCTTGAATTGATTGAGTGAAAATTCTTTGACTTGTTTGGATGGATAAAATTGAATTTCAAATTCATTCTATATCAATTAATGCAATTTTAATAATAATTATGCTTAATTTCAAATACACTTAAAATGAGCGTTATTTTAAATTTATTTATAAAAATTTTCACCACCAATATAATTCAAGAGCAATTGTGATTGTTAATATTTTGGAGAGATATATTTTTTTTTGGATAAATAATAAGTATGTATTACAATGTGAGAGTTCATTTTTAGTAGGAAGCATGGTCTAAATAGTTTTATTACATATGAAAAAATAAATAACGATTTTTCGTATGTTTTTTTTAAAAAAAAATCGATACCCGTGATTAAATTACATTAAAAATTATTAAAAATAGTAAAATGTACAAATACTCTCAATATACATGAAAAACATTATTTTATAAATTATATTAAAATAAATATATTTTTCCGATAATAAAGAACGAATATTCATAGATCATAAAATGGACTTGGAAACTAAATCAAGAAAACAAGGGAAAACTCTCCGTTCACTCCTATATTTTTTTCTCATATTCTCGATTAGGCCCCAAGTGTTATGCCCGAGCCAAAATAGTTCCAAACATTACAAATTTGTTATCAAATTGGTCCTTCTGTCAGGCACTTGAGCTACCGATCATGTTCGTCTCACATGTCAATTTTATACTTTTTATGTTAAAAGTATAACTTTCCACTCTAGATACGGATCGAGTCGACCCATCTTATAGATATCTCACAAGAGACCTACTCATCCTAAATAGAAACCATAATTTCATTTTTACACTTCGTTGTTTAATTTCACAAAACCCTTCAACACCTCTCTTTCTGCGGAACGATGCGATAATTTCGTCATATTCCTAGGCTAACAGATTGACCAATTTTTATAAAAAAAAAAAATTGTAACATTTGGGACTGTTTTGACTCGGGCAAATCATTTGGGACTCAACCAAAAAAAAGACAAAAAATATATGCTTGAACTAAGAATTTCCTGGGAAAAAGAAAATACACATAAAAACCTGGCAAATGTAAAACCTATATATAAAATTATTTTAATTTGTAAAAAAATAAGAAATATTTTAAAGTGAAAATGAATAATTTATTTCCTATAGATAATTATTTTATCTATTTTTGAATCGATTTTTACATCTATTCTACTAAATTTGTAAAGAAATAATAATAATAACAATAATAATAATAATAATAACAGTCAATTTTTATAGGAAAAATTTGAAATCACTCCTATTTTCTAAACTCAACTTTCTCCTTACTCCCTACACCTCTAAATCTTTGTTTTAACTCCTCATTTTTCCAAAATTTTCAAAAACATCTTTAATTCTTATAATTTTGGTACGTGACATTGTTATATCCTATCGAGCCTATTCTTGAAGGCATATAGCCCCAAGACATACAGCTACGCAAGGTTTCCAACCTAAATGTCATTCTCAAATAATCGATTTTTATTTTTATTTTTATAAAATGCCCATCATGTTTCTGTATAATAAATTGAACAGTTTTACATCTTTGACCAATGTGTCGTCGGGTTATATCCACCAGGTTTTACAGACTACTCTTTACAGTCTAACCACGCAGTCGTAACAGATGGTTCCTGACGCAGATTCCTTCAACAGCACTTAGCACAACTCTGTTTTGTTTCCTACCTCATGGTGTATAGTAAAATAGTTCAATTTTGAAACTAATACATGAGAGGGGCAAAAGCCTTGGTTCTTTTATTCAAACATAACTTTTTATTATTACATAGTAACCTCCTGTAGAGGAGGAGAAACTTGTTTAGCTACTATGAACTTACAGCACACATAAACTTGAAGAAAATATTACAAATATTTTGAAGAAAAACGAAGAGGTTGAGTGATGCCTTCATCTTTCTTCTACCTATTTATTTATAGAAGACCCTGGCGGATTTGTATTTCGGACTTCAAACTCTTGCTATAATATGATGCCTTGCAGCTGTGGTTGGCCCTATCTGGTTGAGTGTTTGAAAGGTTCATCCACTCAAATTGTCTTCTTCCGAGATTATTAATCTAGAAACAGCTCGTTCTTCTGACTTTAACTACTGGCATAACCAGTAGATATGTGTTTGTATCGTATCAGCTGAGATCTCGTTCCCTTATTCTTTTAACAGTTTATAGAGATCTTTAGTATTTACCAGCTGCTTTCTTATTCTCTTGATGCGTCTTTTAGAAATCTTTAAATATGTATAATACATTTTTCTTCAGTTTTCGATTTTGTTATTGTGTATTTTTACTGGTTCCCATTTACTCTAATTATAGTTGTAATTGAGTCCAATTATCCTTGTTCATTTAGTGGGTGATTCACATGGCCACTATCTTTTGTCGGGGAATCTTTTGCTTCTGTTATCCCCAAGGAAAAGTGATTAGGTTCACATGTCCAATTATTTCTGTCAAGGAATCTTAAACTTTTGATGTCCCCGAGGAAAAAGTGATTGTGGTCCTTCACCACTTGGTCCTGTTTCTGCAAGATGCTTCTTGTCTGACCGAGGTCTGAAGCCCTTGCCAAATTCTGGCTCTTTATGGTTCGGGCACTCTGGGTAGATCTGTTCTGACCATCTTCCCACATGAGCCATATTGAAAAATTTTCGACGAATTTCTTTACTACCCGGTAGCTTGCTATTTCACAGAAGATTTTTTTTCTTCTCGAATAGATCTTCTGCAAAACTTGTGGTTTTTCATGTATAGTATTTAACATGAATGATCCGTGTACTAAATTATGATAAAATTTAAACGAAAACTTGACTTTGTCCATCTCCGTTAGACAGACCCATAAACTCCATGCTTTTCTGGTAGAAATATTGTCTTCAGTAATTGAAGCAACCAGGGGTGTTTCTTCTGACGGAGGATCCTTGATAAATTCTGAACATTTGTATATGGCCTCCTTAACTTAATAAAATGAAAGGCTTCGTGTGAGCCTTTTCCTGCTAGTTCTGGGGCTGTACTAAAAAATTATAGCTTCCAGAATATCTCATCCTGGACAAATAATCGTTATTTGCCCAAGTTTCATGAACAACTTCCTGGGTCCATTTTTGTAATCCTGAAATTTCTGGGAAGCTAGGCGATGTGGTATAAACTGAGGAAAGAGCCCTGAATTCATACCAAGTTTTGACCTCCTTTGGATATGAATTTGGTTTCATCCATACCCTAGGATATTTTCATGAAACATCAACCCTGATAGTGGCTGGGTTAATGCTTACTCTTGTTTTTAATTTCTCCCAGTTTTGCTGGTAAACCTTGAAATGGAGAAATTGCATCTTCATTAGTATCAATCTTAGATTTACACTTGTCAGTATTAGGTCTAAGATTGATCTTTCTCTCTTCAATCCACGAGGTGAAGGGTTGACTTGAGGACTCGAGATAAGGATCTGAAGTCTCAATTTTTGTTTCAGCCGATCATCATGGGGATGATCCCGACTTAACACTTGTGCTAGGGGTATTTGAATCCCCTGCTCCAGGTATAGAGTCATGTACTCGAAAACTCTCCATTTGGGAAACCAATGGCTTCTCAATGCCTTGGAGGATAGGCTTTTGCATTACAGACAATAACTGAGTATAAGCCTGTAAACATCCTGTAATTCGATCAGAGACAATTTTCTTCTCGGTTTGTTGTAGTCTTCCCGCAACTTCTGTGTTTAAGACCAGCTTGTTAACTCGTTTTGAAACATTTCAATGTGTTCCCTCAAATGCCTCTGCATCTTGATGATGGCATCGATATCACCGCTGTCCATCTCTTGTTAAAAAATCTGCAAGAATATTTTGATGAGATTTTATTATCACAATATCAAAAATATAATTCTGAAATTGTGCTGGCCATCTTAATAATCTGGCCTTCTCAGGTTTAGACTCAATTCTATTGCCTTAAGAAAGCTTTTACTTGTGTATTATCAACTTTTAAAGTGAATTTCTTTGCAAATAAGAATAATGGCAATTTTTCAAAAGCCCTCTTTACTGCATAGAATTCCTTTTCGTTGATATGTCATCTTATGGCTTCTGCATATGAGAATAGTCCACTGCAATATCTGCATGGATGTTCTCCATATGGCATATTTTTCAAAACCATCCCTTTTTTTTACAGATATCAGAGAAAATCTCTAAATGTTTAATATGATGTTCTATATTTTTAGATGCGATTAACACATCATCAATGTAAACAAACATAAATTTGAAATAATCTTTAAATAGATTATTCATTTTCCTTTGAAATATCTAAGGTGAATTAGTCAATCTCATTGGTAATACTTCCCAGATATAGTGTCATTGTGGAGTGAAGAAATCTGTAAACTTCTTGCTTTCTTCATGCATTCGAATATGATAAAAACCAAACTTACAATTGAATTTAAAGAATATCTTTGCATTGCGTATGCAACTGATTAGATGTTCTCAGCTAGGTATAAAATACTCATCAAACTCCAGAATCTTATTAATTTCTTGATAATTAATAACTAATCTGGGTTTGTTATCTTTTTATTTCACCATGATTTCTTACAGGAATCCTGGACTACTATATGGTGAAATTCCTGCTTTGATCAAACCAATGTCCAAATGTTCCTTGATTACAATCTGCATATCCCTTTGATCAATTATATCCATTGGGATAAGCTTGCAACGGACAAATTCATACTCTTTGCCTTCCTTGATTTTAAGGCAAATTTTGAGTTGATTTTTGTCCTACCATGCCAAGGGATCTTCATTGTAATTTTCTTTGATCATTTTCTTGACATCTTCCAAAGATACCTTAGATTCAAACTCTACCTCATTCTTATGTAGAGCTATCTTAAGGCATTATATTTCTTCTGGTTGGAGTTCTTTATCTGCTCTTAGTTGGAGCATTTTTTCACCAAACCGTCTAGAATCCTTCATTTTTTGGTTCAGAAGTTTTCCTTCATCACCACGCTTGCTGCAAAATTGGATCGACAATTTTCTATAAAATTCCTATCTTAGTCTCTGGACTATGATCTTGTGATCACAGTGTGTTGTGAACACTAATATTCTAGTCTCATTTTCTTGCGTATAGGACTTAAATATTTGTAGGAAATTATTTCCTAACAAAATGTCAGCTCCTGTATAATGAAAATAAATCGGTGGTGTTTTTACCTTATACCAAGGTGTTTTCCAGCACCTCCAATCACAATTTCTGTCATCTTAATCCCCTTACATAAGATTAAGATTCTTCTGGAAAAATCTCTTCCAGCAATCTTTGGTAATTCTTCTTCCAAATTATTGGAAAAACTCCTTCTTTTTGCTGTACAGATTCCAGCACCTAAATCAATATAAGCAGCAAAATATTTTGCCTTATATTGTTCGTATAACATTCCAATTGGAATGTATGTCGAGAATGTGGTCATTGAATTTTCCACATCCTATCGTCTGCCATAAACTCCATTCCATACTCTAGTCGTTTCCAAGGTTTGTGTTCCTCGAGAAACTCTAGTTCATGAACCAATCGATCTGGTTCTTTCCCTGGAATTCCTTTTATATGAACTTCCAATTCTCCGATCTTAATCATTCCTTGGTAAGATCCTACCATATTTTATTTTAAATAGTATATGGTATTACAAGGAAGTTGACTCCTTTGTTTTGTAATATCAAATACTATTTCTACTTCATTCCACCCTTCTGGGCATCTAAGTTTTCCTATTGTAGAAAAGCTTTTTGGCTTCTGTTGAGTTTCTTGGACATATGTTTTTCCTCACCTATAACTTGTAATTCTATCCTTGAAAAGATAGTCTTCTTGATTCCAATCTAAGACTTTGATTCCTTTGTAGGATCGGCTTGTCTAGTATTTGAAAATGAATTAATGGAAACTCAACTCTTTCTGGATAAATTTCCTGAGCAACTTTTACGAATATCTCAGGTATTTCAATGAACACATTTCTAATAAAGAATTCTGAATGAAGTATGATCGAGCAAAACTTGCACAGTGAAATCCTTAATAAAAATATGGTTTTATATGCTCAAAATTAATCGCAAGTGCACGATGTCAAGTAATAGTATAATGTACGTGAGTACGAGTATCGTTCCACTGAAGACTGTATTTGACAATTATTATTTTCAGTTATTAAATATTTAACAACGAAAAATTGGTTGATTGATTATTACTACTATGATCAAATAAACATGCAAATAAGATTATTCAAGAATTGATTAATGGAATGTAATATCTAAAATGGTTGATTAAAAACTCAATGAGAAATGAATTTGTTGGGAATGTTGGTTCACCTACCCTTCGTTAATTAATTAATTCGTTCGATAATGATTATATGCTTCCGACAGGATTTCCTATTCAATTGAACACACTCTCTCGAGCTATGCCAAACTAATTCTACTCAATGAAGTAATTAAATGTCTTTAATTATTTATCAAGAGCGAATTTCATGTCGATATATGAAATCCCCTAGTTTTCGACCCTTAGGACTATAACTATCGGCGCGTATCCAATTTCATATATCTATGTAAATTGTAGATCCACGGATTATACTAGCTCATTCCTATCACAAGCTATTCTCTCAAACTGACTCGCAATATAAAAATGTTGTTAAAGTTAGCTACGCTCTAACAACACGATAAAACAATAGTATAATCAAGAATAAATCAGAAATCAATATGTGAATTAATTTAAATCAAAGTTCGGGATAGGATTCCCTTAAATCCCAACAAATAATAAATTAGCTACTAGAATTCATAATTAAAATAAACAAAACAATGTTTGAATGATAAAAACTAGATTAGAAATACTAGGCTCGACAAAAATGCCCGAAAAATTGTCGAATCTGCAATCCAAGCGCGAATTCCTCTCCAAGCTTCGTGGCGGCTCTCCAATAAAGTCTGAATGATCCTCCAAAACGTCCAAATCCCCTTCCATATCATCCACATTCCCATAATAAAGTAAGGAATCGGCAAAGAACTTTTTCCAAAAATAGGTGGCGCTCGGGCGCTAGAAAATTACCGCTCAAGCGCCACACCTTCTTTGACTTGCTTGGGGAATGTGGCAGTCACGCTCGGGCGGTTGAAAATTATCGCCCGAGCGCCGAGTCTTCTTTAAGTTTTCTTCTCGGCAAGCATTTCTCGAGCCCGGGCGGTAGAAAATTACCGCCCAAGCGCCATCCTCTCTGGAGATTTGCTGCTTGGATCACCTCTCGCGCCCGAGCGATGAAATTCTACCAGCTTGAGCGCGAGTCTTTCTGTAAGTTTTTTTCCTTGGCTCGCACACTTTGCTCCAATTTCGGTTTTCCCGTCATTTTACCTACAAATTTGTCACGCACAAGTGAGAAATGATAAAATGCATATGCTTACTCTAAAACGAACAAAATGTACATGAAATATACACATGCACAATGCAAACACACACAAACTAATGCACTAAAACACGTAAAAACCACACCTATCAACCCCCTCATACTAATATTTTGCTTGCCCTCAAGCAAAATAGGTCACAGACCACAACCAAAACTTGAAAACAAACACAACGTGAAAGTATTAAAATAACTAGACTGATGGCGAAGTAGCAAACTGACATCTCCTGCCTCTGCGGATTCGTGAACCACATCCAATTAGTCAAAACACAACATACATTAATATCCTCTTTTCAAAACATCACAAAACATTTGTATTTTTCCCAAAAAAATGTGGTCGTGTGTGTTGTGGATTTTCTAGCTTGTGTTTCAGATAGTTTTATTCGCAAATCATGTGGGTCGCCGAATCGACAAGTCAACGCAAGTTTCTCTCTCCTGAGTTTTGTTTCTATTCGGGACCAACCAATAAACACATAAAACGGTAGAGTTTCATGGTAGAACAACAAAATGTAGGGAGTCAATAGCTATAAATGCTCAAGTGGTTCAGAAAGATTGGGAGTACGTAGATCATTTTCACTATGCCCTTGTCAGAAATTTTCTCTGACATTCCTCAACGCCTTACATCTCCATCGTTTTAGCCTTGGGATAGGATTTCATCCTTTTTTGGCTCCCCCACACCTTACATACCCCTTTATTATCATTATTTTTTTTTTTCAGGCGCATAGTTTTCTCATGCGTACTCCCTAGGCTTGGAATATAGGGTATGCTTATTTATCTGGCCTAGAGACGAATTTTTAGGTCCTATGCACGATTGGGATGAAGCATCTTTGAGGTATACTTTTGATTTTCTACTCGAGTTCATGTTACTGGTAGTCACTCATTTCAACAGATATTCATTCAAATTCTACTTGCATCTTATGTTTCTCCAGTTCCCCTCACAGATTATTTTGAACTTAACTGTCATCGACACCACTATTAAAATCCACTATGTGTGCATAAAACGATTTCAATTCACCTGGGGATTCATAACGAGTGATAAGACTAAGTAACATGCAGTTCATTTATCCCATAATCATCATTGGCTACCAATTTACTAGTTTCACCATCATCCGACACTCATGCAAGACAAATACGAAAAACGACCCCCTCATACTAAAGGAGTGCAATGTCCCCATTGCACAAAAACCGAAACACAAAAATGCAAACACGAATGGAAACACAAAAGTAAATGCAAAAATAAATGCACGAATGAAACAACAATAAGAAATAAACATAACGTAATAGACAATAAAAATGCAAAGAAGGGGAAACAGTGAACTCCCCTGATCAAGGCTCCTCCTCATCGTGCTCCGGTGGTGGCACTCCGGCAGCATCCCCTTACGGAAGATAGTCATACTGAAACTGGTAGGGGGGATGAACGGCGGACGTGGTGGTATGGTCCCTGGATCTACGCCCCCGTGGATGAGCATAGTGCGCATCATGGAGTCGAGATGGGCGAGATGTGTCATGACGTTGGTGTTGAACTGCTCCTGGTGAGCCATGAAGGCAAGACTCTCGTCCATTTTATCGTTCTGAGTGCGCTTGCGGGGTTGTGGGCAACGAGGGATGACAGTGCTTGATCCACCTGCCTCCTCCTCTTGAGTAGGGAAGTCTACTTGTCGGTTTGCCCTCTTCCGCTGTAAGTCATCTACACAAATGGCCTTCATCGGCTGCAACCACTCCTCATCATCACGGAATACAACTCCCGCCTGGGCACACAACTCGGATTTGATGGTAGGAAAGAAGAGGCCGAGGTGGCTGTTATTTATGTTCATCGTAATTTGAGAGTGTAGGAGCTTGCCCACATTTATGTTGTATCCAGTAGTCAAAGCAAACAGGAGCACCGCCCGCTCTTTTTGCACCTCGCTCTTATGCGAGACCGGTATCATCCTTCGGGCCACAAATAGATACCAAAGATCAATTCCCGTTTTCAAATACTTCTCGTCAAAAGCGGCTTGGCGGTCCGCCCAACGGTTTCCACATCGCACCCGGATGGCACAAAGTCTCGATGATCATCGTGTAATTAGGGTCCGCAACTAATGCCTCGAATTTGGAGTCGTCAACATTGGCCGTTTCTAATAGGGAGTTAATCGTGAATGAATCTAACGGCACGAGCCGACCTCTAACAAACGCTTTACCATCAGTTCGTTCACCGGCATTAGCATAGAATTCCCTAACTACAGACAACACTGCCGCCTTAGGTTGCTCACCAAATTTTACCCATCCTCGTCTCTCTAATGTTACAATAGTCTCTACGTGTCTATCCTCAAATAGACTGACGAAATCCCCTTTCAGCAATGGGGTTTCTATGCACCTTAGCATGCTAAAATCGAGCCCGTGCCGACTCATTCACAAAACGATGTCTATCAAAGGATGAAACTGAAGAGGAGGAACTGGGATTACCTCGTTGTTTCTTGGGAGCCATGGTGGTGTTGATGGAAATGGTGGATGACCGGAGAGAGGTGAGTCTTGTTTTCCTATGAAGATTGTTCTGCCTTGCCGGGAATTTGAGTAGAGATTGAAGTTCCTGCACAAGAAAATCGAAAAGGGGGTGAGAGGGTTTTGAGGGGTTTGGGGATTTTCAGAATGAGAAGGGGAAAGGGGATTTCGCGTTTTTATCTGCAGACACGCTCGAGCGGTAGAAAGTTACCGCTCGAGCGCCAGGTTTTCTGGAGTTTTGTTTCGCGAAATGAGTGTTCACGCTCGAGCGGTAACATATTACCGCCCGAGCGCCGAGATCTCTGGAGATTTTGAAATAGGTGGTCAAGCTCGAGCGGTAGAAAGTTGCCGCTCAAGCGCCGAGCTCTCTGGAAAATTGTCCCCTCGATTTTTTTAAAAAAAAAATTAAAGACAAAACAATAACAATAAAAATAAATAAAACATAACTAACATAAACAAAACATCGAATTTAATTGCAAGATAAGGGGGAGAGAGGTAGTTCTCAATTTATAGTCGAGAGCTTGACTATCGGTCAGTTCAGTTCGGATTGTCTTGGAACCGGGTGATCCCAAGTTGTGGCTCAACTGTGCCACCCATGTAGTGCTTCAGTCGCTGGGCATTGACCGTAAATGTCCCATCCTTTCCTTCTTGCAATTCTACAGCCCCCGATGGGTAAACTTTGGAAATCATGAATGGACCAGACCATCACGTTTTCAACTTTCCGGGGAATAGTTGCAATCGGGAGTTGTAGAGCAGGACGTTTTCACCTTCCTCGAATTCCCTTTCAATGATTCGCCTGTCATGCGCCCTCTTTGTCTTTTCCTTATATGATAGTGCGAGATCATATGCCAGATTCCGAAATTCCTCCAACTGGTCCAATTGAAGTAGACGTCGTTCACCTGCATCAGTAAAGTTAAAGTTCAGTGCTTTTGTTGCCCAGTATGCTCGATGCTCTAACTCTACAGGTAAATGACATGCTTTACCAAATAGTAGTCTATATGGTGTAGTGCCTATAGGTGTTTTGAATGCAGTCCTATATGCCCAAAGAGCATCATCTAACCTTACAGACCAATCTTTTTGACTGACACCTACCACTTTTTCTAAAATCGCCTTGATTTCTCGGTTAGACACTTCCACTTGACCACTTGTTTGGGGGTGATAGGGAGTAGATATCTTATGTGTGACACCATATTTGCTTAAAAGTTTTTCAAAGATTTTGTTGCAAAAATGGGTGCCACCATCACTAATGATTGCTCGTGGTGTCCCAAACCTGTTAAAAATATTTTTCTTTAAAAATTTCAGGACCACTTGAGCATCATTAGTGGCATATGCTTCTGCCTCTACCCACTTAGACACATAGTCGACCGCCACCAACATATATTTTTTGTGAAAGAGCTGGGAAACAGTCCAATGAAGTCTATTCCCCACACATCAAAAACCTCACACTCAATAATATTATTCAAAGGCATTTCATGACGGTTAGAGATGTTACCTGTCCGTTGGCATTTATCACAGGCTAGCACATAAGAACGATCATCTTTAAAGAGGGTTGGCCAATAAAAGCCACATTCAAGTACCTTAGATACCGTCCTTGTTGGTTCCGAAATGACCACCTACCTCACGGTCATGGCAATGGTGGAGAATTTGATCAAACTCTTCCTCTGCAACACACCTTTTTATCATGGCATCTGCACAAATCTTAAACAAAAATGGTTCCTCCCAAAAATAATACTTCACGTCAGAGAAAAATTTATTTCGTTGGTGAAACGATAGAGTGAGACAGAAACAAGGAGTTGACTTTTGATTATTACATTAACTTTAATTAAACTCTTTAACTTAATTAATTCTCCTCTTCTTTTTCTTCTCGGTCGACACACATCTTCTCCCAATTAAAATTTACGAGTCATCTACCCTTTTTTCCCCAAATCGGGATCTGTCGTCCCAAAATCTACTTTGAGAAAAAATAAGAGTCCACCTAGAAGAATTGGTCGACCAAAATTAAATTGGTCGACTGATCGAGCAAAACTTGCACAGTGAATAATCCCAAAATTTATTTTATAAATGAAAGCTCGATTTAAATATCGCAAGTGCACGATAGTCAAGTTATAATAAACGTAAGTGAATACGAGTATCGTTCCACAAGGACTGCGTTACACTATTTTTATTTTCAAGTAAAATTTCTTTAGCAACGATAAAATGAGTTGATGATTAAACTAATGTAAATTAAACAACTAAAATAATTAAAATGCAAAGAAAACGTACTCAAGAACGCAATGATTAATTTGTATTAAATCAAATGAGAAATGAATTTGTTGGGAATTAGCAGTTCACCTACCACTCGTGTTTAAATAATCACACTCGACTTTTACTCGTGCGTTCGACGGAATTCCCTAGACTAATTAATATAGTCTGTCGAGCTATATTAATACTAATCAAAAACATGCAGTACTCAAGTGTCCTCAAATATTTAACAGTTCAAGATTGCATTACATTCTATGGAATCCACTAGCTTTCATTCGGGTGAACTATCACTATCGACACGTACCCAATTCCGTATATCTACTAAAATTGTAAATCCGTGGTTTATACTATTTGATCGTATTGTTAACTATTCTATCGAACTCATCAACAACATGAAATAATCAAAGGAAGTTAGCTAGGCTTCGATTGAAACAAGAAATAACAATAGCATAAACAAATCACTAATAAAAACGTCGAGAAATAATGTTAAACACCGAGTACGGGGTAGGATCCCCTCAAATCCCAACAAATCTAGAGTTTAGCTACTGAAATTCATGATAAAAACCAACAATCAATGTAAGAAATAAAATACTGAATAATGAAAATACTAAAGATGACGATGGATGACAGCCACGACGCGTGGAAATCTCGAGGTCTTCGAAATCTCCTTTGCTCCTAGCCTCTTCTCCAAGAAAAATGATGAAAAGTCTGATAAAAGATGAAAAACGGCTGCTGCTCTCGTGTGTTAGGTTATGGTGTAGGATAGAGTCCCTAGAAATTTGGAAACAAATCTTTCTCAATCTCGCTTCTCGCTAGGGCGGTATATTTTGACCGCCCTAGCGAGAGGTCCTCGAATAAGCTTCCTCGAGCATGTCCCTGGTTTCGCTGGGGCGGTCACTTTTGACCGCCCTAGCGAGACACTTGCGCAAAATAATCCTCGGCCAGACCACAATGCTCGCTGGGGCGGTCACTTTTGACCGCCCTAGCGAGACCTCTTCGATATTATGCCAAAGTTTCTTCCACTTTTTGGTTCAATTCCTACAAAATAACCACAGAATACACGAGATTAGTCAAATGCTCAATAATGCTAAAAAAAATGCAAAATTCAACTAAAACAAACTAATATGATGCATGAATGCGACTCAAAACCAACACTAAAAACACGTAAAAACGAGTCCTATCAACCCCCTCATACTAACGGGCGAGCAAAATAGGTTAAAGCACGAGATTCTAAACAAACACAACAAACACAAAATACTCAAACAAGAAATAACCAACACAAGTAAATGTCAATGGTGAGTTAACACTTTTATGCTCATGCCTCTGTGAACTTTCTCACATACAAATCATAATCAAGTCAAATCACAAACGAATACTCATTCTCATCTACACATAAATCTCGACACTAATTTGAACGTGTGTGTGTGTCATGATGGGTCTAGTCATTCGTACTTCAAATAGATCAATCATCCGATCATGTGAGTCACTCAATTAGCACTTCAATACAAGTCTCACTAGCATGCACCCCCGTGTCCATTTATCACTAACCATAATTTGAACTTTATTCGATTCTGAAGTGCAGAGAAGAGTGTCGAAAAGAAGGAAAATAAGCTCAAGTGGCTAACAGTCGGGAGTACACCGATCATTTTCATTATGCAATCGTCAAGACTTTTCGTCTGACTTTCCTCGTCTCCTTACATCTCCAATTATTAGCCCAGGAATAGAATTTCATTTCTTTTATTTCGGCTCCCCCTCACCTTACATCTCCACCAATTTTTTCTTTTTCGATATAATTTTTTTTTTTTGATGCACAATTTTCACATGTGTACTCCCTAGGCTAAGAATATATACTTTGGATTACAGCTGGTTAGGAGTATGATATTTTAATTCAGTGCATTGAAAAAGGGGGTATATGTAAAGTTCAAGGCAAATCACATGTTCTCATTTACGGTCCCAATTAGTGACTTATTTTCACGGGTTTACATGCTAAATCAACTCATAAATGATGCCTTTCAAGTTAACCACACAAAACCTTCAAATTTCACCATTATTCCTACAAAATTCTAGTCCCCACACATATGTGCTCAAAAAGTTCAACTTTGTGCCAAAATTCATGCTTTAACAATCAAGAGTACCATTCATGAGGTGACCCAATCAATACTTTTGTATACTATCAATTCAACATCATCATTGGCTCATACACTATGTCTTCTCACCATAAACGACACCAAACATGCAATACTATAACGGACTAAAAACAACCAACTCAACACAAGCAATACTAACAACACCAACTAAACTCCCATAACTGAAAATTGACACCACCAAAGTAATATAAACTCCACCAAACAAAAGAAATGCTACGAATTTAAAACCAATTAACTAAGAAAACATAACAATCTACCCCCTCATACTAGAGTTGTGCAATGCCCTCATTGCACAAAACGAAACAAACACTAAAAACATAAAAACTCATGAATGTGAAGGCAAAGACAGAATATGCAAAATAAAAAGAAAGGGGAAACAGTAAACTCCCATGATCAGAAATCATCCTCCTCCTCATTCTCCGGCGGTGGAACTCCCTCTTCAGCTGCTGGGGGCATATGATAATTGTACTGAAACTGGAAGGGTGGCGGGTATGCGGGTGTAGGTGGCCGTCCGGAAGTGTCGATGCCCAAATGAGTTGAGATCCCCTGCACCAGGTGTTCGATGTTCTGAATATGTGCCTGATTAACGGCCTGGTACTGCGTCTGATAATGGGCCCAAGCGCCCAATTCGGCGACGCGATCTCGCATGACATGGCGGCGTGGCTGCGGGGGTGGTGGTGCCTGTCCTAAGGCCGGAGGTGGTTGAGCTGCTATCCCATAAGCGAAAAATACCTCCTCGGGCAGCTCAGCCTGTCTCTTCTCCCTCTTGGATTTATAGAGAGCCTCATCAATGGCTCTCATCGGCGGTAACCACTCATCATCATCTTCGAATATCACCCCTGCTCGGGCACACAGCTCAGTCACTATCGTCGGGAAGTAAAAAGCCAAATTGCTGCTATTAATGCACATGTTAAGCTGTCCGAAAATGAGCCTGCCCACATCAATCACCATCCCAGTACAGATGGCATAAAGAACAACCGCCCGCTCACGCTGCACATCACTCGTATGACCGACCGACATCAATCTCTTAGATAAGAATGCATACCACAATGCCCCCTCCACTTTCAAAAACTTTTCAAGAAAGACCGTGTAAGTCCCCGGTTGTTTCCACGTGGTGCCCGGATAACAGAGTGTGCGAATGATCAAATCATAATCCGGGTTAAGCACCCACGCCTGAAACACCGAATCGTCCACCGACGGTAAACCCAACATATCATTGATCGTCTTGGGATCATACGGGACTAGATGTCCCCTCACAAATGCCTTCGACTCATTTTCCTCTGGAGCATTGGCATAAAATTCACGCACAACCAGAACCACTGCTGCATTCGGTTGTGCTACAAAGGTATTCCACCCTCTTCTTTCTATTTGGGACTCCGAAAATTGAACGATAAGAAACGAGCTAAATCCACGCTCAGGGATTGGTTTTCTATGTAGTCTAGCATGCTCAAATCTCTCCCTAGCTTTTTCATTCACAAACATAGATGGAATGGAACGAGAACTAGAAGCACCGTGAGTTACCTTAGATCTTTTGGGTGCCATGTAGAGATTGGAGTGCACAAAGTATCCAACCGCCGGAAAATTGTTGAGGGTCGCCGGAGAAGCTCACCGGAATATGTGGAAGATGACCGGAGTTTCTTGAAAGACCGCCGGAGAAGAAAATCTTGTAGCCTAAATGCTTCCTCTTGGAGTGTATGGACCAAGATTGAGTCTTTGCCCTGAAAAATCACCAAATAATAAGGATTGAGCACAAAAGATGGAGGGGGGGAGCCGAAAATCGGAGGGGAGGAGTAGGGTTCGAAGTGGGGAGGAAAAGAGAAGAGGAAAGTATTTATAATCTGCGCGACTCGCTAGGGCGGTCAAAACTGACCGCCCGAGCGAGAAGTTTTCGGAAAAAAAAATTTTTGTCAATCTGTGCGACTCGCTAGGGCGGTCAAAGTTGACCGCCCGAGCGAGAAGTTTTCGGGGAGAAAAATTTTTAATCTGCGCGACTCGCTAGGGCGGTATATTTTGCCCGCCCTGGCGAGACGTTTTCGCAAAAGAAGTGTTCGGGAAAAAAATTTGAATGCAATGCCATGCAACTACCTAAATGCAAATGATGCGATTAATAACTAAAAAAAAAATATAATCAAAATCGAAATAAGGAGTAGAAGTAGTTCTCAATTTATAGTCTAGAGCTCGACTCTTCACCCATGTCCTCAATGACTGTCATGGAGCCGAGTGACTCCAATTTGTGGCTCAATTGTGCCACCGATATAGTGCTTCAACCTTTGAGCGTTCACAGTAAATGTCCCTTCCTTGCCATCATGCAACACCACTGCACCCGATGGGAACACCTTGGCTATAGTGAATGGTCCTGACCACCTTGACTTTAGCTTGCCCGGAAAGAGTCGTAATCGAGAGTTGTATACCAACACCGCTTCACCCACTTTGAATTCCCTTCTTATAATGTGTTTGTCATGGGCTCGTTTGGTGCGTTCCTTGTAAGATAGTGCAAGATCATAAGCTCTTCCCCGAAACTCATCTAACTAATTCAACTGCAGCAATCGTTTTTCACCTGCAAGAGCTAAATCAAAGTTTAGTGCTTTGGTCGCCCAATATGCTCTATGCTCTAATTCAACTGGTAGATGACATGCTTTACCAAAAAGCAACCTATATGGTGTAGTGCCTATAGGTGTTTTAAAAGCAGAACGATACGCCCACAAAGCATCATCTAACCGAATGGACCAGTCCTTCCTATTCACATTAACCGTCTTCTCTAAAATCCTCTTAATTTCTCGATTGGATACTTCAACTTGTCCACTAGTTTGGGGATGGTATGGAGTGGAAACCTTGTGGGTGACACCATATTTGCCCAACAGTTTATCAAAAATTTTGTTGCAAAAGTGGGTGCCACCATCACTTATGATTGCACGTGGTGCACCAAATCGATTAAAAATATGTTTCTTCAAAAATTTTAACACCACTTGTGCATCATTAGTGGCACAAGTCTCTACCTCCACCCATTTAGATACATACTCCACTGCCACCAGAATAAATTTCTTTGCAAAAGACGCAGGAAAAGGACCCATAAAATCAATCCCCCACACATCAAATATTTCACACTCAATAATGTTATTTAAAGGCATCTCATGACGGTTGGAAATATTACATGTGCGTTGGCATCTATCACAATTGAGAACATACAAACGAGCATCCTTAAAAAGAGTTAGCCAATAGAAGCCACATTCAAGTACCTTAGATGCCGTCCGTATGGGTCCAAAGTGACCACCTACCTCACGGTCATGACAATGGTTCAGAATTTGATTGGTTTCCTCCTCCGCCACACATCTTCTTATCATGGAGTCTGCACAAATCTTAAACAAGAACGGTTCCTCCCAAAAATAATATTTCACGTCTGAAAAGAATTTCTTTCTTTGGTGAAACAATAAATTAGGTGGAGGTGTGCCAGTGACAAGAAAATTTGCAAAATCGGCATACCAAGGGTACGCATTTACCTCAAGCAATTGTTCATCAGGAAACCAGTCATCTATATCATCGTCACTGCCCTTAATTCTAACATGCTCAAGCCTAGACAGGTGGTCAGCAACTACATTTTCCACACCCTTTTTATCTCGAATTTCGAGATCAAATTCTTGCAATAATAAAATCCACCTAATTAACCTAGGTTTCGCATCTTTCTTAGCAAGCAAGTATTTTAGGGCAGAATGATCTGTATACACAGTTGCTTTAGACAGAACAAGGTATGAATGAAATTTGTCGAAAGCAAATACTATAGCAAGCAATTCCTTTTCAGTAGTAGCGTAATTCAATTGAGCATCTTTTAAAGTCTTACTTGCATAGTAGATGGTATGAAATACCTTGTTCTTCCTTTGACCCAGCACCGCACCAACAGCTGTATCACTAGCATCGCACATCACCTCAAACGGTAGCTCCCAATCAGGGACAGTCAGAACAGGTGTTGTCACCAAGCTTTCCTTGAGTATCTCGAATGCATGCAGACAAGTAGAATCAAAATTAAATTCAGCATCTTTCATCAACAAAGAGGATAAAGGTTTAGCAATTTTGGAAAAATCTTTAATGAAACGCCTATAAAAACCAGCATGCTCTAGGAAACTTCTAACTCCTTTTATTGATGAAGGTGGGGGTAAGTTTTTAATTACTTCCACCTTGGCTTTGTCAACCTCAATTCCATTCTCCGATACCTTGTGTCCTAACACAATCCCCTCTTGAACCATAAAATGACACTTCTCCCAATTCAACACCAAATTGCTCTCCTCACATCTAACTAACACCAAGTTCAAATTCTCTAAACATTCATTAAATGAGGAGCCAAAAATAGAGAAGTCATCCATAAAGATTTCAAGGAAATTTTCAGTCATGTCATGAAAGATAGCGGTCATGCATCTTTGAAATGTTGCAGGTGCATTGCATAAACCAAAGGGCATACGCCTAAACGCAAAAGTACCATAAGGGCAAGTGAAAGTAGTTTTCTCTTGGTCCTCAGGTGCAATTGTGATTTGATTGTATCCCGAGTATCCATCTAAAAAGCAATAAAATTCATGACCTGCTAATCGTTCAATCATTTGATCGATAAATGGCAAGGGAAAGTGATCTTTACGGGTTGCATCATTCAATTTCCTATAATCTATGCATACACGCCAACCCGTAACAGTTCTAGTGGGAATCAACTCATTTTTTTCATTAGTAATAACAGTAATCCCACCCTTTTTAGGCACACATTGTACAAGACTTACCCACGCACTATCAGAGATAGGATAGATAATACATGCATCCAGAAGTTTAATTGTTTCAGCTTTTACTACCTCTTGCATCTTTGGATTGAGTCTCCTTTGTGGTTGTGCTAGAGGTGAGTATTTATCTTCCATCAGAATTTTGTGCATGCAGATCGAAGGACTTATCCCTTTTATGTCCGAAACCTTCCAAGCGAACGCTCCTTTATGCTCCTTGAGGACTCCCAAGAGCTTACTCTCCATATCATCTGTCAAAGAAGAGGAAATAATAACAGGCAATTTATTATTTTCTCCTAGATATACGTACTTGAGATGTGGAGGTAATGGTTTGAGCTCCAAAGTAGGTGGCTCCTCTAGGCTTGACTTTTGAGGCATTAAATCTTTTCTGTCTCCCAATTCCTCTAGTCTAAGCCTCACTTGCTTTCTCCAAGGTGGAGTGGCATTCAAATGAGCTACCATCTCCATCTTTTCCTCGTCTAGCTCGTCCTTCTGCTTTTCAGTAGTGAGAGTGGCCTCCAATGGTTCTTTCAATCCATCCTGCACAAAATCACAAACAAGCGAATCCAAGACATCAATACGAAAGCAACTATCATTGTGCATTGTGTGCTTGAGAGTATTGAAAACATCAAAAATAATTTCTTCTTCTCCAACTCTCAGTCTCAATTTCCCCTCCTCAACATCAATCAGTGCTTTCCCTGTAGCCAGAAACGGTCTCCCTAAGATTAAAGGCATCTCTAAATCTTCCTCCATGTCAAGTACCACAAAGTCTGCAGGAAAAATAAACTTATCCACTTTCACCAGAACATATTCGATAATCCCACGTGGATACTTGACAGATCTGTCAGCCAGCTGCAACGACATCCTAGTTGGCTTGGGTTCACCTAATCCCAGTCTCCTAAACACAGAAAAAGGCATCAGATTAATACTCGCACCAAGATCACATAGAGCTTTATGAAAATTAATGTCACCAATAATGCAAGGTATCGAGAAACTCCCTGGATCTTTTTGCTTCGGAGGCATCTTGTTTTGAACTAAAGCGGAGCAATTTTCGGTCAAATTCACCGCCATATGATCTTCTAGCTTCCGCTTATTTGCTAAGATATCTTTCAAGAATTTTGCATAACTTGGCATATTCAATATAGCATCAGCAAAAGGAATGTTAATATGCAATTTTTTAAATATCTCAAGAAATTTACCAAATTGTGCATCTAATTTAGCTTTCTTCATTGCTGCAGGAAAAGGTGGAGGGATAACAATTTTATTCTGTGCAATAGGTGTAGATGTAGAGTTAGAAGACTTACCTCCTCGATTTTTCACCTCATCCTCACTGTGCTTGGTCTTCTCCTCATTAGACCCGAGTGTTTTTCCACTACGCAATTCCACCGCCTTCACATGTTCTCTTGGGTTAGTTTCCGTGTTGCTTGGTAAAGTTCCTTGCTCCCTATTAGCAATCAACTTAGCCAATTGTCCAATTTGATTCTCTAACCCCTTTATGGATGCATCTTGGTTCTGAAATCTCGTCTCTGTTGCAGAAATAAATTTAGTCATCATTTGCTCTAAATCGGACTTCTCCTCCCGAGACGGTTCTGGCTTGAATCCTTGGTGCATCACATATGGTGGACCTCTTTGTTGGCGATGTTGGTTGTTTTGACCTCCCCATGAAAAGTTTGGGTGATTCCTACATCCCGGATTATATGTGTTCGAGTAAGGGTCATTTCTAGGACGGTTCTGGAATCCCACTTGTTTTACCGGTGCTCCCTCAGGCACATAGAATGGATTGCCATCTTGGCAATCCTGCACATCATGCTCACCCCCACACTTATCACAGAAAATTTCTTGCAGACGCATAGCCGACCCACTCATGCTCATCCCATCAATCTTTCTATTCAAAGCCTCTAACTGTGCTGAAACCGCCGACAAATCATTAACTTGATTAACTCCAGCACCTCGTCTCTGCCTATCAGACTGAGGATGATAGCTACTAGCAGCCATCTCTTCCAATAACTCATATCCTTCCTCCGCCATCTTTCTCAGTAAGTTACCACAGGCAGCAGCATCTATCATAGTACGGTTAGGAGTAAGCAGACCGTAGTAGAAAGTTTGAACAACTAACCCAAGAGGCAGCTCATGGTGTGGACATCTCCTCAACAAGTCCTTGTAGTGCTCCCATGCCTCGTAAAGTGACTCTTGCTCATATTGAGCAAAAGTAGTAATGTCGGCTCTGAGCTTCATAGTCTTCGACGGAGGAAAGTACTTGATCAGGAACGCCTTTGCCATATCTTCCCATGTAGTAATAGACCCTACAGGAAAACAGTTTAACCACGACTTAGCTTTATCTCTCAGTGAAAATAGAAATAAACACAAACGAACAGCGTCATCAGACACGCCATTAAACTTAAAAGTATCACAAATTTCAAGAAAGTCAGCTATATGAAAATTAGGGTCGTCAAGTGCACTTTCCCCAAATTGGACAGTGTTCTGAATCATCTGAATGATAGCTGGCTTGATCTCAAACTGATTAGCTCGGATGACTGGTCTTACGATGCTTGGACGTGCTCCATCAAGAGACGGCTGTGCATAATCCAACATCGGTATACGCCTTGGCTCCTCTCTTTGTTGATCGCCTTCCATTCTTTCCTTCGCTCTTTGCTGCTGTAGTCGACGTCTAGCTGTGCGTTCGATCTCGGGGTCAAAAGGCTCAAGCTTAAACTCGAGTGATCTTCGCATGCACCACAAGAAAAATCTGCAACACAATGAGAGTATCAAATAACAATAAAATAAATAATACTAAAGAATTTAAATGAAAAATAAAAAATTGTGAATCAACAGTCCCCGGCAACGGCGCCAAAAACTTGATCGAGCAAAACTTGCACAGTGAATAATCCCAAAATTTATTTTATAAATGAAAGCTCGATTTAAATATCGCAAGTGCACGATAGTCAAGTTATAATAAACGTAAGTGAATACGAGTATCGTTCCACAAGGACTGCGTTACACTATTTTTATTTTCAAGTAAAATTTCTTTAGCAACGATAAAATGAGTTGATGATTAAACTAATGTAAATTAAACAACTAAAATAATTAAAATGCAAAGAAAACGTACTCAAGAACGCAATGATTAATTTGGATTAAATCAAATGAGAAATGAATTTGTTGGGAATTAGCAGTTCACCTACCACTCGTGTTTAAATAATCACACTCGACTTTTACTCGTGCGTTCGACGGAATTCCCTAGACTAATTAATATACTCTGTCGAACTATATTAATACTAATCAAAAACATGCAGTACTCAAGTGTCCTCAAATATTTAACAGTTCAAGATTGCATTACATTCTATGGAATCCACTAGCTTTCATTCGGGTGAACTATCACTATCGACACATACCCAATTCCGTATATCTACTAAAATTGTAAATCCGTGGTTTATACTATTTTATCGTATTGTTAACTATTCTATCGAACTCATCAACAACATGAATAATCAAAGGAAGTTAGCTAGGCTTCGATTGAAACAAGAAATAACAATAGCATAAACAAATCACTAATAAAAACGTCGAGAAATAATGTTAAACACCGAGTACGGGGTAGGATCCCCTCAAATCCCAACAAATCTAGAGTTTAGCTACTGAAATTCATGATAAAAACCAACAATCAATGTAAGAAATAAAATACTGAATAATGAAAATACTAAAGATGACGATGGATGACGGCCACGACGCGTGGAAATCTCGAGGTCTTCGAAATCTCCTTTGCTCCTAGCCTCTTCTCCAAGAAAAATGATGAAAAGTCTGATAAAAGATGAAAAACGGCTGCTGCTCTCGTGTGTTAGGTTATGGTGTAGGATAGAGTCCCTAGAAATTTGGAAACAAATCTTTCTCAATCTCGCTTCTCGCTAGGGCGGTATATTTTGACCGCCCTAGCGAGAGGTCCTCGAATAAGCTTCCTCGAGCATGTCCCTGGTTTCGCTGGGGCGGTCACTTTTGACCGCCCTAGCGAGACACTTGCGCAAAATAATCCTCGGCCAGACCACAATGCTCGCTGGGGCGGTCACTTTTGACCGCCCTAGCGAGACCTCTTCGATATTATGCCAAAGTTTCTCCCACTTTTTGGTTCAATTCCTACAAAATAACCACAGAATACACGAGATTAGTCAAATGCTCAGTAATGCTAAAAAAATGCAAAATTCAACTAAAACAAACTAATATGATGCATGAACGCGACTCAAAACCAACACTAAAAACACTTAAAAACGAGTCCTATCATCGACCATGTATTATGGGTCGACCAACATTAATTTTTTTGGTCGACCAAAATTTTGTTGGTCGACCAACCAAACCAAGAAGAAATTCTTCTCGGTCAACCAACATAATTTTGGTTGACCAAGAAGAACCCATAATTACTTGATGTGTCAGGTTTGTTTGTTTTATTATTATTATTATTATTAATTTTTGTCTATTTTAATTATCTTATTCTCTTAATTTTTGTTGAATTTTTTAGGATATACCTTTGGGTCGACCCAAAAACAAAGCAACAAGGGTCGACCCAAAAACAACAAGGTCTACTTTGTATCGACCCATCTAAATATGTGATTCATATGTTAAAACATGTAATATTATATGACATAGTTCTGAAATTGTGATTCGTATGTTAAAACAACATGTAACATAGTTGGTTGTGAAATTGTGATTCATATGCTAAAACATGTAACATAGTTGTGAAATTGTGATTTATATTATAAAACATATAACATAATTGTGAAATTTGTGAGATTATGATTCATATGTTAAAACATGTAACATAGTTGTGAAACTGTGATTCATATGTTAAAACATATAACATAATTGTGAAAGCGTGACTCATATGTCAAAACACATGTAACATAGTTATGAAATTGTGACTCATATGTCATAACATGTAACATAATCATGTAACATTATAGAACATACTTGTGAAATTATGTGATTCATATGTTAAAAACATGCAACATTGGTCAAAATTATGTAATTATCCGTCAAAATTAAGTAATTATAAGTCATATTTGTCAAATATATCGATTCATGTGCTAGAAAAAGGGTCGACCCAAAAGCAACCTTGATCGATCCAAAATCAACATGGGTCGACCCAGAGATCAACATGGGTCGACCCAGAGATCAACATGGTCGACCTAAATATCAACATGGATCAACAAGGTCGACCCAGAAGTAACATGGTCGACCCAGAAATCACCATGGTCAATCCAAAAACTTACCAACAACAAAATTGCACCATAAATACTTACATCGAAATTAAAAAGATCAATAATTAAAAGATCAAACATATTACATGCTAAAAAATATCTGAATTCGGATAAAAAATAAGCACCGGATCGATCCAAACTTGGTCGATGCTACCCAACATTTTGCTTGAGTAGACCAAACATGGTCTACCATTTGCTTGGGTCGACCAAGCATGTTGGTAGGTAGACCAAGCTACCCAACATGCTTGGTATAGCTTGGTCGACCCAAGTTGCTTGGGTCGACCAAGCATAATTTTGATCTACACAACATGTTATTTTGGTCGATCCAAGCAAAGTGTTGGGTAGACCAAAATTTTCAGTGATTTATACGTATTCAAAGTTTTTTGAAGCAATTCTGACATCAAATATTACGAATATTATTTTCAAAAATAACACATAAAATTGCATAAAATTAAGAAGCACGTTGGTCGACCAAAAAACATTGGGTCGGCCCAAGCACAAAGGTCGACCCTTTCCCTAGTTTTGAAATCGACTGAATGAGATAGATGGATTTAATGTTAAAAGTTTAAGTTAATGATATATTTACATTTAACAGATGAACATTTATATAAAATTACTTGTGAATCCTTTTTTTAAATAAGCCAGCATCGAATCCCCTTTTCCTAAATTTCCCGGATTTAAAATCAATTTTTCCATTTTTGTATTATAGGGACCAAGATAGACCGATATATGTACCAGAGTAGTACTCACTGTTTCTTCAGACTTCAGCTTCCGTTGCCATTACGCTCGTTACCACCAAATTCAATTTCTTCTCAGGCTAAGCATTTGTACCTTCCTGTTCGCCGGCTACGGAGCTATGTCGCAGGCGATTGGTGGTGGAGACGGCGAAGTTTACAGGAACGGCAACCACCACGGTGGTGGCGTTCACTCGATTGGAAGACGAATTCGAAGGAGCAACCGCAGGTCACGTGATTCCGGCGGTGGATCCGATCCTAGGGCTCCACAGCCGCGTCAGGAGAAAGATAAAGCTCCGCTTCCGTGTACGGACTTCGACGTGGCCTATTTTCACTCCTACGCTCACCTCGGCATTCATGAAGAAATGATAAAGGTGCGGTACTTGTTTCTCCGTAGGCAGAGAGTCGAGTCGCTAGTTTACAAAGCCTTAGGTAGCTCTTGGTCAGCATCAGGTGCTTGAGGATTTCCTAGTTGTGCAGTGCTGGTGTTGACGAGGTCTAGGAATTTTACCCTCGTCATTTCTCAAACCAGATTTGATTAAAGGAGATAGATGTGTTGCTTTTAGTTGAATTGTAAAGTTTTTTGATCATGCGTGAACTTGTCTTTTCATTTACACAGGATCGTGTGCGCACGGAAACTTACAGAAATGCAATTTTCCAGCATCGAGATCGTATTGAAGGAAAAGTAAGCATTTGTATAGACGGTTGGTAGTTTCAATTTAATTTCAATTGCAGGTAACTCTTCCGTGTACAAAGATACCTCCATACTTTAGCTGCTACTATGGTCTGTCCTTTAATTAGAATTTGAGCCCACGTGGATGTTATTTGATGTTTGCTGTTGGTTAAAAAATAGAAACTAAGATAGAATGCAATTATTTCCTAGTCAGTTGTGGCTAAATTTCTACATATTGATTTTATTATTAGTTGTTGAGTTTGACTCTCTCATCTCAGGTGGTAGTTGATGTCGGTTGTGGCACTGGAATACTATCTATTTTTTGTGCTCAGGCTGGGGCACGACGGGTGAGATGCTGTTTCAGTTTACCAACCTCTCAGTTCAGTCTATATATTCCCAACATGGTTCCAATAATCTTTTGCTAATATATAAATATTCTGCATTGAAATGAATCGTGACTTTTAAATTGCATGATTACCACACTTATTCAGTTACTTTTATGTAAATATTTTAATGTTCTAACCTCATTCATTTAGGCCACTATTCTTCTATTTATGTTGATGATTTCATATTCTTCCACCACTCAATTTGTAAATGTTTTGTATCTCAACCTGATCTGAGCATTCTGTATTTGTATAGAGGCCATCACCCTGGAGACTGTGAACAATCTAAGAGGAGCAAAAATGAGTTATTTAGTTGTGAAAGTTTATTTTTCTTTTCTTATTGTTATGTGACACTTGATATTTTGCTGGTCTAGTCATCCCGAATATTTATTATTCAAACTGATAAAGTATTTAGAAAATGAAAGCTCGGGCTTCTGGAATGGAATGTTTGGGGCATGGGATGGTTAGAGTTAATTTTACAGCAAAAATTGGTATATTTCATGTGTATTTTAGTTGTCGAGTCATGTGACATGTATGTCTTTATAACTATTTTCCTTCTTTCTCAATTTAGGATAGATAGATTGTATTGATCTCTAGTCATTTTACTATCAGGTGTATGCAGTGGATGCCAGTAATATTGCAGTTCAGGTATGCAGCGATCTGGTTTCAAATCTTCTTAGGATATTTAGAATGTCATTTGATTTACACGTGAAGACCATAAACATAGCTCAGTCATGGAAACAGTAAAATAATGAACTAAGCATTTCCTTCTTTGTTAAAACCCTTTGAGTTGATATGAAAATGAGACAGCATATAGGAATTAATAATTATTGTGCCTTTCTTGATTCAGACTGGAGAATTTGGTAAAATAGTTATTATGGCATTGTGAAGACCATAAACATAGCTCAGTCATGGAAACAGTAAAATAATGAACTAAGCATGTCCTTCTTTGTTAAACCCTTTGAGTTGATATGAAAATGAGACAGCATATAGGAATTAATAATTATTGTGCCTTTCTTGATTCAGACTGGAGAATTTGGTAAAATAGTTATTATGGCATTGTTGGTCCTCCTTGTGAGAAATGGGATATCAATTTTGGTAGTTTGTGTTGTAACATAGTTTTGATAGGTGGTGTTGTTTTGAAATATTACCGCAGGCAAATGAAGTAGTCAAGGCAAACAATTTATCTGATACCATCACTGTTCTGCATGGCCGTGTAGAGGTTGCCTCTTTACCAATTCCCAATTCTCTCAGCAAGATTATCTATTTTTCACTGGTACTTTATCTATAATTTGATTTTCAAGAGGAAAACATATCATCCTCTATGTTCTGAATTTTTTAATTTGACAATTTTCACAATTGTATCAAATTAGTTTACCCGTCATAGCTTACTTGAAATTATTAGATTTGTTCATAGACTATCAAGAGTGGATTTGTGTGTGGCAGCCATGAGGAGTGGACGCGGTTAAAATTTCCTGTTACCTGAAAAGGCTAAAGACACAGTGCAAAAGGCTATGCTCCTTGAAATAAGTAATAATTCATGGGTGTGAGAATACGTTTTTCCCGAAAACAATTGTAATGTTGTTAAGAATAATGTGCTCTCTATAATTTTGATCCTGTTGACTCTTCTTGAGTTTGCTTTTGGAAGTTATGCATTGAATAATTATTCACATCAGATTCTTTGTAGACCTTGATGTTACATTGTGTTGGTCAGTGGGATAGGGTTCAGCTGTTCTCTTTTTTTTTTTTTTGGCGGTGGTTGCTGTAGGTGGTGAAACTGGTTTTATACACCAAAATTCACTTTATTTTTGCAGAATAGAATAATATTTTGGGAAAGGTGTGTGGGGGAATGACTGACTATCACACCTGCGTCAGAGTACTGTAACCAGCATTTTGACCATGGTTTTTATTATGACTATTCTATGTACTTCAGATCTTCTTTATAAAGTAGTGTACAAGTTGATGTATTTTCATTATTAAGAATAGAAGCATAACTGTTTTCTGATCTCAGGATGTTGAAATCGATGAGGAAGTTGATGTTATAATTTCAGAATGGATGGGTTACATGCTTCTGTATGAGGTAAGTTTTGATACATGATAGCCATTAGTCTTAAATGGAAGCATAACTGTTTGCTTGATAGTTTTCTTGTGAATATTTTGGATTACTACATTTTTTTCTGGTTCGAGCATTGGCTTCTTTCCTTGTTATTTCACCTTAATGAACTTTTTGACATCCTGTTAGAGCATGCTGGGGAGTGTCATTTCTGCTAGAGACCGTTGGTTGAAACCTGGAGGTCTTATACTTCCCTCAAATGCCACGGTATAGATCAGTTATTCCCTTCTCTTAATCGCTCCTAGTTTTTAGCATGCATATTATGCTATTTCTCCAACTGTAGAGGCAGCTGTACTGAATTCGCTATTCAGCTGACCAGCTCCATGTTACTTGATATCAAAGTTTAATCTCTTTGTTACATAGATGGGTATTGGATACAAAACCATTTAGTCATGATTCTATCCAGAGCATTTAATAGCTAATATTTGGTGCACATAAAGTCATCCTTTATACATTATGCAGTTGTACATGGCACCTGTGTCACATCCATGCCGATACTGGTGAAAGTGTTGACTTTTGGCGTAATGTCTATGGAATCGATAGTGAGTATTCTTCTGAGAATCCTGTTAATTATATTTCTTGAAATTATTGAGCTGCATTGCCTGGGAATGAGATTTTTTATTATCTTACTTTTCTAGTTCAGAAATATATCCTATCACATAAATGTTTTATTTATTGATTAGATTTAGATGGACTTAAAAGTTTGTTCTATCGTGGATTCCAATCATTGTAGAAATTCTTGGCATTAATACTGAGAAATACAGGTACTAGCTACACTTTTCGTGGTTTCCAGTCAAAATAATGTTGACTAGGATTGATGTCAATATCGTAGTAGTCTATTTTCTGACTCTATTTAGTTTTTAATTTTGGCGGAACTTGGTGCCAAGACTTGTTTTGTTTTACCAATTTTGTTACTCTTTAGCCTCTATTTGGACTTTTTGGCACACTAAGTTTTCATTACTTTTAAATCCATTATTGCTTGCACTTCATGTTGAATGTACCAAATAATAAATGTCTCTTATTTTATTGTGCATCCAATTTAAAACGGCTTCACAATCGATGATAATATTGTTGTGTTGTGGAATCTTTGCTTTAGGAAGTGGGTCACCCTCCCATAGGGATGTTGAGGAAGTAGATTTCCTCTGACCTTGTCCAGAGACGTGCTAACTGTTGATGTGGTTGGAAAGGTCCATTTCCCTTTCTTGCAAGCCACCTTGTCTTTTTTTTATGATTGACCCTGCCTTTCCCCATACAAATTCTTCTCTCGTCAGAAAGCCTTGAAACCCGTCAAGGATTGAGAAAATGTAATCAAAAGCTTAACAAATATATGATCCCTGTTATATAAAGAAAGAAAATTCTACTCGGGTGGTCCCCTTATTGGTATGTGCCTTGTAGAGCTTGCTCGAACCTAGAGACCACTTCCTTGTCTCTTACGGTTTCACAGTAGTCAGTAAATAATTGGCATAAGATTTTTCACTTAACTGCTCATTGGCCATTTTCGAGTTGTCTCTTTCGCATTCTAACTTTTCATTGCAATAGTTGATGTATTGTGGTTATGTGTAGTGTCTGTCGTGATGCCGTTGGCAAAACAGTGTGCATTTGAAGAGCCTTCTGTTGAGTTAATCTCTGGTGAAAATGTATTGACATGGCCTAATGTGGTAAGTCCATGTATTTAAGATCTTTATTTTTTCATCCCCTATACACATAATATTCCCGTCTTTTTAACTCGTATTCATTCGTCCAAAACCTTCTCATCTTTGTGTGCTGTATGAAGTTATTCTTTATTGCTGTAAGGTTATTTGGCACCTCTTGCAGAATTTAGTTTGTTTCTAGAAAGCTTTCAGCATTACATATTGTGTTTTTAAGGTTATTCCTTGGCTACTGGGTATAGCCCTTACCAGGACAACTGCACTGTTTGGGATCCTTTTGGCTCTTAATTTCCACTTTTATCATTTATTTTGTTTTTACCTGTTCATTTTATCTATTATCCTTTTGTTTTTGTTTTCTTTTCTCCATCTCTTTCTTTTTTTGGTGGTGATTTAGGGATACGCCGTGACCATGGTATTAAATTTACTCAAATATCCCGAATTTTGGGTTTTGTTGGGGTTTTATCCCACAAAATCGAAGTCTCACTTGAAGTTCTTTTTTTGCAAACTTCCTCCGAAAATCTGAAGATATGGGAAAATTTTTCCAAAATCTATTGAAATTTTCCGTAATATTATGCCAAAACTTCCGCAAATGAAATATAGATGAAAAAAATTACATCTCCACAATTATTCGGAGGTATTGTTCAATGTCCTTAGAGATTTCAGAATTCTGAAATTTCCACTAGAATTTTGAAATTCCTAACCTACCGAAACATTGTCAACTTTCAATTTTTCTAAACAAAATTTTTCATCAGAACTTTAAAAAGTTTTCTGAAATTTTAAGAAAATCCTGAGATATATCAAAATCGAGCATTGTAGATGCGCTGGTTTGCTGTAATTTTTTTAATAGAGGATGAGAATCATGATTTCATGAGTAGGTGATACTTTTACTGCATTTGGGGTGGAAAGATGAAATCCTGTTGAAAAAGTGGGGGAAAAAAGGTGCAGAAACTGTAGAGATGACATGAAATTATACAACAAAAAATATTAAAGCTTAATGACTAACACATGGTGATACGTGTCTGTTAGGTTCTGTACATAAGTATTTGTCTATTTGGGCTCAGAGATGGGATTTGGGTCTATTGATCTAAGATGATAATCTCTTGGTCGGATTTGAACATCAGTTTGTTTATGGGGAACACCAAGGCGATGACAGATAAACCATGGATTCCTAGCGATTGGTTTCAAAGTTCTATATGAATACTTTGCGTTCTTTGAGAATTTAAAATGAGCTGAGAAGTCGCAGAATAACAGTTTACTGCATTATAGTCTCCTCATTGTGCATTAGTATTTGATTGTCATTCAATACCTAGATATCATCTTTCAGAGGCACATACCCATTAATTTCTCCTTTACAAACTATTTTTAATTATTTCCCTTATACAGTAGTAACATGTTCAATTTGCAGTTACACATTATGCGTTTTACTAGCATTTGACCTTTTGAACTTGATTCCAAACTCCTGTGACAGGTAAAGCATGTGGACTGTAGTACTGTAACAATTCATGAGCTAGAATGCGTTTCTACAAAATTTAAGTTCGCTTCAATGATGAGAGGTAAAGTACTTCCCATCCATGATACATCTCTAGCCCTTGTGAGTCAGTATGTGTATTCATCCATCTCTTTCATGCATGCTTGCATACTACTGTGCCCCTAATTTTGTTCCCTCGAGGTGCATATTCTCATTATTTTTCTTCCCGTTTTTGTTTCTTTATTCACTTATCATTCATGAGCTCATATTTTTTTAATACAATTGTGGGGAGGGAGAATAACTGATAAGAGAGACTGTGCCAAATGATACGATGGCTCTTGGCAGCTCGTAGTTTTTTCTGTTTACCTTAACAGTTCATATAATGCCAGAGATTATTATTTTTCATTGAAGTCCTTATCTTGTTAATGATTCTAGCACCATTTCACGGATTCGCTTTCTGGTTTGATGTCGAATTTGGTGCGCCTGCTATGTCCTCTTGTGACAATATTGATCAATCTGCATCTGTGGAGACTCCTGATGGTCGTGTTACAGATTCCTCTAAAAAAAAGAAACGCTCCAATCCCAATGACACCCTTGTGCTATCTACATCCCCTGAGGAAGCCCCTACTCATTGGCAGCAGGTGTCTTGCATACTCTCAACATTTAACCTTTTCTTTTTGTTGCGTGGTAGTAATATGCAAGCATGTGCTTTGAACCTCCAATATTAGAAACATGACTAGCTATTAGCTTTCATAGGCAGACCCAATGCAGGCAGTCGCCCCCCTTAAATCGAATTTTTTTAAATTTCATCTCTTTTTTAACAAAATTAAGTTTTCCTCCCCTAATTCTGTTGAGATGTACCTTTCTCAGTCTTGCTTTTCCTCCCTAAAAATCCTAATCTTCCTCTGGCTAAGTTTTTTATCCTTATGCTGAACTTTATCATGACTCTGCGATTGTGATAAACAAAAAAGACCACCTCGTCCTGCTTATTTAGTCGTCAGATTCAATCCATGGAATTTGCAGACATTAGTCTACTTCTATGATCCAATAGAGGTGGAACAAGATCAGCTTATTGAAGGCTCTGTGACTCTATCTCAAAGCAAAGAAAATCCCCGGTTCATGAATATTCATCTAGAATATGCGTGAGTAAAAAAATTATCTTTGTTTGCTTCTAAAATCATTTAATCTTCATGATGATATATTGATGATGATTTTTACCTTCTGGCAGATCCAATGGTTGTTTTTTCGTTAAAGAATCAGTTATGCGGTGAATGAAGCAGTAGTTTCTTCCAACTAATTTCCAAAGCTCCAAAAAATTGAACTCCAGAACGTAACGGAAAGATACATGGCATCTGTTCGATTTGACTTTTGCAGATTTCGGTTCCTTATTGATATGCTTGCTGTAGGCATCTTTCGAATGTGAACTCAACCAGATCCGTGCTTCTAGACGTAATTGACCTCAAGATGGCATTCTGTCTGATCATAACATGCACAAATATATGGGTAAACTTTTCGAGCAATTTAAGATGATATTTTTTCCGTCAGCATTCTTTCGCTCCAGGGGTGTGTACACAGGCTTTGGTGGCAATTGATGATCCTAAGTTTTGTTTAATCATCTCCCTTTATCCTTGTTCTTTATTAAAAATTTACTCCCACTTGAACTTGAAATTGAAGCAGCAGTTGGCTTGGACACTAAAAAATTTATTGTTCCTTGTTATCTTTCGCTTCTTCATTTGTTTCCTCGTGACTCGTGAAAAGTTTTATTATAAAAGTTTTTGTGAAAAAATATTTCTTATTTTTAGTTATGAACATCTCTCTCCCAAAGATGTTTTTCACTTGAATGGTTACAATAACCTTGTCAAATATACAAAGTAATCTTCAAATATATACGTATAGACTACAGAGATACCACATGGACGTAAAGGGTTGCATGGTTTGAAGATCAAGAGATCGGAAGAGAAAAGGAAGTATTAAGAATGATAGAAATTGAAATATCTTTTTATTGACGAACATTTATATTACACGATTATAATGTTAATAAAATTTTACAATAACAATATAAATACATTGCACACCATAATTAATACTGATAGAAAAGTTTGTAAGGAAAGTCCTCGAATCTTTTATCGATAATTTCTTAAAAAGAGGGTTAACTTTGTAAATTTGAACCGAAACACTTTCGTTCACAAAGTAGAAACTCTTATTAAACAAACTATAACAATTAAAAAAGATATATTAAAATTATGATCAAACTAAGGTTACATTAAAAAAATTCTGTTTATACATTTTTGAATGTTTCATTACTCAATTGTTAACACAACTAATATTTAATTCGTACGATGCACAGGATGATATTATTAAAAATTAATTATTATAAATAATAATAGATATTTAAATTGTAAAAAAATTATATAATTATTAAAAAATAAAAATAAGAAAATATTATTAGCGCTAATTTTGAAAAACTTTCTTAAATATAATGTATGTCGATTAATTATGTTAGCCTAAGACAATGACATGGTTCTTATCGTGTTTAATGTATTAATGTCGATCATCAACCTAAATACATATTTAATTCTTTAATTCCGAGGAACTATATATATTATTATTTTTTAATATGTGATAAATAAATATTTTTAAATCAAATTTAATAAAACTAATGAGAAATAGTTTTTTTCAAAATTCAGTAATTTCGTCTAAATCCTCATTCACAAACAATTTTATGACATGATATGTGTTTGACATATTTGAAGGATAACAACAATTTCTTCATCAATATCTTTATCCAAATAAATTGTGATTTTATCTACAAAATATATTCATAATGTAAACAACGACCTATTATTCTTAAAGAAAAATGAAATATGTGATTATAAGTAAATTATATATAAACCATAAAAGTTATTTTATTAACATTTACTATGTTTATTTCAAAACAATGTCAGTAAGTTTTATAACTTGTTCTCTAATAAGTTGTGTACTTCATTTAGAATTGGTTTAATAATTTTTATTACGAGACATTTTATAATACATTGTATTCGTGAACTTTGTAATATTGAAGAACATTTAGCAAATGCGTAATAATTAAAATTTTGTGCAAATAGGATACTAATATTTTTTTACTTTTTGATCATGAAAGACAAATTTCAAACTTAGTGTCTTATTGTTCTCATTGTTTCTATATGTAAGTAGTTCATAATAGCGAACAAATATAAGTTTAAACGTCCATGACAAATTGGAAGGATTCAACTCACAAATGGTGCTGAAAAGAGGAGTCATTTCAGAATTCAGTTTTGGAATACATAAATTTAGTAAGATAAATAGAATAAAATTGATTTCCAATATAATAAGCAACGGTGCATTATTTATAATTTAAAATTCAAATAAGGCAGCCCAAGAGAAAAAAATTATATAGCAGGTACTTTTAACAAAATTATATCATGCATTAACTCTTTCAAATTATGAAAATCTCGAATTACATGCATTGTGTGTCAAAAATTTTTGATTATTGATGGTAATAGACATGTTTATTGAGGATAATTTTATGTATATTTGAAACTCTTTTGAATATATTTCTTTTAATTTTCTTGGGCTATCTTATTTGAATTTTAAGAAGGCAGTTCAAGAGATACAATATACATATGGTTTTGGAAAAAAACTATTATGCATTAATTTTTTCAAATTAAGATAATCTCGAAATAACATGTATTTGAGGTCAAACATTTATGATTGCTAAATGATAATTTAATGTCAATTGGTAAACCTTCTTTAAGTTATAACTTTTAATATTTTACCAATTTTTCTTAAGAAAAATTAAATAAACTAACTAAATATTGTATTTCTTTTTTTAGTAAGTAATTTGGACATGAACTTTTCTATTTTGACAAAAACTCTACTTATATATTTATATATATATATATATATATATATATATAATACAATCTTCCTTTATAAAGTTTACGTCGGCTAAATCTGTCTATATTGATTGTTAGGTTCAAAAATAAATTTAAAACGGATGAATAAATTTATCTCAAAAAAATTTCGGTATATATATAATATATAATACAATCTTCCTTTATAAAGTTTACGTCCGCTAAATTGTCTATATGATTGTTAGGTTCAAAAATAAATTTAAAACAGATGAATAAATTTATCTCAAAAAAAAATTCGGTTGGGTTAGCAACATTGAAATTTTATTCTTGTCAATTGCTCAGTAATCAATCAATATGAACTGTGCGGAAGTAGGCAGAAACTGGTTGAACAAATGACTTATCAAGAAAATAAGTAAGGATGCTAGACTGAAAAGTAAATAAGTACAAAATTGTTTCTGGAACTTCGGACATTTCAAAACTTGTACGTCACATCTTCTCCTCGTGGAAGGTTTGCACTAAAAGACTTTTGTAATTACAAGTAATTTGAAATAACCGCTTTAGTCTAACTTAACAATGTCTAACTGAAACTCTTAGTAAAACTTCAATCTAATTACTTTGAGCAGTAAGACTTCTTACTCTTAATTACACAAATTTCACATAGAAGTTCTATGCACAAACTTGATCCTCAAAATGATAAGATAATGATATCAGTGTGTCATGGCTATTTCAGTTTGATTCTCGGAAAGCTTTAACAGAGAAGATCATTTTGCTTTTATAATCCAAAGATAGATGGTGTAATAATCTAACTTATAGCTTGTTCAAATTATCTATTTATAGCTTTAATCTACAACGGTAATCTTTTCAAAATATATTTGTTTCCAAATGTAGATGTCATGTCATCGTAATTTTTGGCATGTTCTGATAATGCGTCAAAACCTGACATTCTGTTTAAAGTTCAGTGACTGTTAGTACGGAAATTTTTATCCGATATTTCATCTGGGCTATGATCCTTAATCACTGGTTATACTGATTATTTAGGGAATATATGGATTTGGTCTGACTGATCAACTAGATAGATATCAGTTAGGCTTCATCAATTGACCTAGAATTGGTTTGGCTATCAGTAACCTTCTTATGTTTTCTCAGTATGTCTTTGTAATCAGTTAGACTACTTAGTTCAGTTTTCTTCCTTGAATTCGGTTCAATTAGGTTCTAAAATTATCCTTTAGATCAGCAACCTTATTCAATCACCAAAACTTAACATGTTCCAATAATTTCCCCATTTTGGTGTTTGACAAAATTATATCAAAAAAACTAAATTCATTTATCCTCAACAATATATATTACTGAACTATCTAAACTAACTAAATATGTATTGTTCTTCATGTATCATATTCTAAGCTGACCAACGTGTTTATATGTTTCTTCTACGCATCAGTAGATTTAGGTTAACTATAACTAGTTGACTTCTTTTCTTTCTCATTTTTTCAACACTAGATAATGATGTGAATCTTTGTACGACGAATAGCAAACACGATTAAAATCGAATCGCGCCCTCAATTCAATAACGAACAAAGAATCGTTGTTGTCCCGATCTTTTGAATCAAGTGTGTGTGTTGTGATTTTCACCTCTAAGCTATGAAAAGTCTAGCAACAATAATCACGAAATAAACAACCGAAATTATAACGAACCTTCGAAGAACAAGTCGACGACAATCCGCACAAGCACGATCGACAAACGCCACAAAGTTAAAAACTTTGATAAGTTTGATTTTTGAATAACAAAGCGAAGCTTTGAAAAGTTTGAGAGAAAACTCTAAACTTTGATAAAATATCAATAATGAATCTGAAAAGTTTTAAAAGTTTACATGGTATTCTAGCTTATATATAGGAAACAAAACCCTAAATATAGAAAATTGCATAATTAAAGATAACAAATCAATAATTAATTTAGAATTTAATTAAACTAAGGAAACTAGAATTCTCCTCGCAGCAGTCGCGCCCGGGCGGTAGGATATTACCGCTCGAGCGCCAGGTCTTCTAGCTTGTTCCCGCTCGGGCGGTAGAATTTGACCGCTCGAGCGCCGAGGGTTCTGGAAATTTTGCTTCCTCCAATTCATCCTCTACTTGATTGTGATGCAACCCAAACCCCTCGAGCCTTGTTTCCAACCCTTCATTGGTTGGATGAAGGGCAACATTCAACATCTTCAAGCGTCCTCTCGGGATTGGCTCTTGAAACGCATAGTGGCTGGCTAGATTCATATCATGGTGGCTTTAGGTAGGCAAGAACAGAGACTAACTGAGAACTGACGCATTCAATTTTGTAATTAAAATTTGCTTGAAATTCTTCTATTTTAGTATAAATTTGAAAGTTATTGGCTTGAATTTGCCCACCAAGATGAGTAGCAGTGGTTGTTTGGTCCTTTTTTATATGCTCTTACTGATTAAATATGTCGATCATACCTGGATAGATCGAACACTTCTCTGAGAATTTTATTTTTGAAATTTTTAAGGTTTCCTCAGTACTCAGATTACTTCTTTTCAGAACATTTTAGAAGAGGAAATGACAGTGAGACTTGAGCTGATCCGATCCAAAGTTGTTTCAGCAGTTAAGTCCAAATCAGGGGAGGATGATTCCGAGTGAGTGAACAGTTTGGCTTCCTTGGAGTCAGTAGCAGTCGGCTTCTCAGAGACAGACTGAACTGAAAAACCACCTACTTTCTGCTCCTTGGTATCCACTGGATCAAAAAATTTGCGATCATTATCCCAGAATTTAACTTTCATTTGCATGGAGACCGGTTCCATATCTAGTTGCTTTGTCATAGCTATATTATCAAATGCGGTTGGGCAAGAAGGATCATAATTGGATCTTTGTTTGCCACAGATTGTAGTCAGCTTTTGAATCTTTAGAAGATTCAGGAGATGATATTGTCGTTGAAGAGCTTCAGCTATGACCACAATATTGACTTGTTGTAGAACATCTTTTTCTAATGTTATGTACCTCTTCAGCAAATCCTTTTTCTTCATTTTTGATGCAAAGATGATTGTCCTGAATTTCACCCATTCATCAAAGAATTTGATCTTTTCTGCAGCGAATTCATTCACTTCATCCATCTGTAGGTCTATTTGAGTCTGGATAGCTTATATTGGTTATGAGACATGAACTTCAACAACTTTATATCTTTCTTTCCCTGCGGTTGCGGAGAATGGAGACACCAGTCCTGACTTGGTGGATTGGATGGTATTTCAAATGATTACTCTTTTTGTTGGTCTTGGAGGAGAGAGAGCCGTTGGAATATTGATATTTTTGGGTCTGCTACCGCTATCAATTTCAGTTTTTTAGTTGGATGGTCAGTAGCCTTGTTTTTGTATATGGATAGGTATTGCCTTGATTGGTGTAGGAATTAGTCTGGTTTTTGTTGGTCCGGCCTTTTTAGAAGATGATAAAGAGTTGTTACCTCAGATTCATTAGATTGTAAAATCATTTTCCTCTTTGGCTTGGGTCAAGTTACCTTGCTTCCCTTCTTATCATCTGGTTTCTTTTCAGTTACCAATTCCTTTTCCGATTTCTTTCTTGTTAACCAACATCCCAGCAGAAGAGATATTTAGTGCTTGTCCTTTAGGGCTGAGAGAAAGAATGCTTGGTGTAGTGAGAGCCTTGAACTTGTGCAAAGTTACATAGTTCAGTAAGGATCCCGAGTCTTCAAAGAGTTTTCTCAAGGGGATGACGAATCCAAATGATTGCTGAACGACGATTTCGGTTGGGAATAAATCTAGCAAGCGGACTAGGTCAAGTAATAGTATTTGGAGATGAGTCCAGCTATCGTACCCACAGAGATCGATGTTTAATTACTAGAATATGAATTATTTTTCCTAATTCAGGCTAATAAAATTCAAATGATGGGAGATAAATTAATTAAAACTAAATAACACGATTTAAATAAATTAACTAAAGCAAAACTAATCCAAACTATTAATTTAGACGAAAATTCAAATTATTTAAAAACGACTAAGGCGCACAACGGTACCGAGGCAATTTATAATCTACGTGTCAAATTCATATTCAATAAATTAATTATTTAATTCACGACGGAATTCCCAAAATTATTTATTAAACGATTCCTCGAATTAATAAACCTAATTAAATCTAACAGTCCAATTATTTCTAACTGAATTTAATTAGATTCAACCGCATTAGATTGCTGTGAAATTCCAGTTTTTCAACCTAAAGTCGCACACTGAAATCGAATACTATTTCTAGTCAATTTAACCATGTGTTGATTGATGTGTGAAGCAAATATTAATCTATTGCCTTCCGGTTTTAGATTAACCAACAAATATTCTATTTAATTGGCCAGATTAAAAGAACACGTGATAAACGACATCAATCAATGAATAAAATAAATAATATAATTGAATAATATGTCTCGGCCCTATCATGGCCTTAGTCTATAAAAATCTACTCCATAAACTTAAAACAAAAGTCAAAATCAGTGTTTAAATTTAATGCAGAAAACATGATTAAGAAGGAAGGGAAAAGATTCTCTGTGATTTGTAGCATGTGTGAGGAATTCCTCCAACAAAAGTCTTCTGTCTTCCTCTCTTCTTTTCCTTCTTCCGCGCTGTTCTGCTATTCTGTCTGCTGCTCCTGTGCTTCTGTTATCGGCTGCTCTCTTTTTTTCTTTTGTACGCTTCTGCCCTTTTATTCTTCTTAATGGGCCTCCTCCTTCCTTTCCTTTTTAAGCCCATCTCTGTAAAAGAAAGTGTAGATAAGATATTTATACAGATTTACATAGATTTTTCCAAGATTTCAATATCATCAAGGAATAGAATATAAGAGTATTTAATTTCCTTTCTTCTGATATTTTGTTCCCTTTGAAATCTAGTAAATTTATATTATCTCTCAATTTAAACACTTTTCACATTTTATTCAAATCTACAATTATTATTCAATTAAGCACATAATTAGGGATAAAAAGTCTAGATAAGGGCAAATATTATCAAATCAAATCCCTAAAATCTTTGTAAGATTTGGCCTTATCAATTCCCCCACACTTAAGCCTTTGTTCGTCCTCGAGCAAATCAGAGAATAAAAATATAATCGAGGAATATTCAATGATTCACAACAAAATTGACACAATCAACACTTTTCAACCTACTAAATTCCGTCATACTCAATCAAAAGATCACACGTCAAAAATCATAAAATTCACTTTCATTGCAACTTTAAAACTCAAGCATTCACTAGAAAAGATCAAGATAATGAGACGTGTGTAGTGTGGAGGTCAAAACTCATATTCCTCAAAGGTGTTTTTGTTCAAGGAGTGCTCATATTTTCTGATTTTTTTTTCATATAAAGAAACTCTCCATAAGCTTATCTTTCCTATCTTCCTCCATCAAATGTTGGAAGAATATGACCCGGTCAATAGGTCTTTTTAAGCTTATAACGTTAGGCCACGGCTCACGGCTACAATAAAGGTAGGGAGATTCAAAATGAGAGAAAATAAACAATTTAATCATACAACGCACTCCTTCATCTCTTATCTTCCTTCCCTTATGGAATTTCATCATTCATCCACTTAACTTTTTCATCTTCCTTGTACTTTCATTCATATTCCCCCATATTTTTTTCGATCTTCAACAACATTCTCTTTTAGGTTTTTTCAATCACCACATCATACAACGTTCAATCCTCCTTTTTTTTATAATTATATATATCTTTTCATCAACTCCTTTCTCATTCTTCATGATTTTTTTTTTCAAACTCCTCCAATTTTTCTTATCAATCAGCACACGAGAGTTATTGAAAATTTTAAACCGCTAAAAAGTTTATTTCTCTCAAAATTAAGGTAGAGGAATAGTGTATGAGCTAAAATTGGGTAGTTGATGTGGGCTTTTGAAGGAATGCGAATGGTGGCTAATTGTATGTCTTTGACACACTCCATTCGATTTATTAGGCTCAAAATGGGGTACTAGGGATATAAATGATGCATTGGGTAGGCTCGAAAGGCTCAAACGGTCCAAAGATCGCCTAAATCATCCCTAAGTCATTTTTCTCCGTATTTTCGCCTCGAAGGATAATCAGACAAGTTCTAGATTGTTTCTTTTCTTTCTCTTTTTTTTCGATTTTTTTTTCATGAGCTCACCTTTTACCAATTTACGATTAATTCATATAAGTATGACCTAAAGTGCATAGATGATGTCTCAAAACATGATACAAAACTAGTTTGTGCTCAAATCCTTCGGCTACAACTACAGCTCATATCAATCAATTCTACGTGTGATTCAATCTCTCGAGTGATCAAAAATCTAGAAAGTCAATTAGTGTGTCATGTAATCACAAGTGCAGTTTCTCAAAGAATAACCGAAAAAAAAAAATTTCATGCTCGAGGATTAATCATTGAAGCGTATGCTAAGTGTTGTTTAATAATTCCCCCCACACTTAAGATTTACACTGTCCTCAGTGTCATGCCATTCAAAAAGAATATAAAAGTTGGATGCAGAATAGCAAGAGAACACTTCCCTGACAGTGTTGCTTTAAATTCCATGGACTGTTACATGAGGATGGTAGAATTCCTCAGTGCTGGAAATTTTTTATTTCAACAGTTTAGCTTTTCCAGAATCTAAATCAAATTCCTTCATTCCAATATTCCCTACACACACCAAAATCACAGAGAATTAACCTAATAGAGTAAAAAATAAAAAAAATAAAATGAAACGAAATAAAATAAATCACTGGGTTGCCTCCCAGCAAGCGCTAAATTCATTGTCTATAGCTTGACCACGGAGAAACATCCATCAAATAGCGGCTTCCGCCCATAGTAAATATCATACAATATTACATATGGGTCTTGATTATATGTGCCCTCAGGCTTAGCATGATATTGACATTGCACGCTCGTCGCTCCAACAACACTCGGCAAAGACTGATTATTAGGGGAAGAATAATATAATCTATGATAAAGCTCGTAAAGGATGTAATATTCTTGAGTTTGCGTTGATAAAAATAAATAATCTGCTGGTGGAATATATGTTAAGACCATATATGAGTTCAAATCCTTCGACTTGTGTTCTTCTACATCCTCCAACTTCTCTTCTGCCTCATCTTCGCATAGGAATTCCTCGAAGAATTCTTCTTCCTTCAAAAATAAATATTAAATGAGGAGGAAGTGGTTTGAGTTCGAGGAATTGGGGTTCTTCTATGGAAGGTTTAAGTGATTTTGGAATATGTCCAAGCTCCCCAATCTTCAAATTCACAGATCTTGGCAGAGGCTTTGATCCCTCCAAGTAGTTCATACATTCCTCCACCTCTTCTCTGTCTGATTCCGTGGACTTTGGGTTCACCAAAAGCATCTCCAGTGGGTCTTCAATAAAAGTATCATGCACACTACACTCAACAATATTTTCAATAGCATCTATTCTATAACAATCAGAAGATCCAGGATATTTCATACTACGAAAAACATTAAAAGTTACATTCTCATCATTCAACCTCAAAACTAACTCACCTTTTTGCACATCTATGAGAGCTCTTCCAGTAGCTAAGAAAGGACGACCTAAAATTAAGGGGATCTCACGATCCTCCTCCATGTTTAGCACAACAAAGTCAATTGGAAATATAAATTTATCAACCTTAACCAAAACATCCTCTATAACCCCTCTAGAATATTTAATAGATCTATCAGCAAGTTGAATGGAAATAGTGGTTGGTTTAACTTCTCCAATCCCCAATTTCTCAAAGCAGGAATAAGGCATAAGATTTATGCTAGCACCAAGATCACACAATGCTTTGTTAAAATTAGAATTACCTATAGTGCAATGAATGGAGAAACTACCTGGATCCTTAAGCTTAGGAGGTAATTTATTTTGCAGAATAGCTGAACATTCCTCAGAAAGCTTAACAGTTTCAAAATCAACAAGTTTCCTCTTTTTACTCAAAATATCTTTCAAGAATTTAGCATAAGAAGGCATTTTAGCCAAAGCCTCTACAAAAGGAATATTTATGTGCAATTTCTTAAAAACTTCAAGAAATTTTGAAAATTGTTGATCCAATTGTAGTTGCCTTGCTCTTTGAGGAAAAGAAGTGTATTAATATCAATATTATCATTAGAATCAAACTTCTTATCTTTCTTACCTGTCTTCCGTGTAGTCTGAGTGTTCTGTTCCTTAGCATATTCCATTTTTGGTTTCACTCCTCCATCATTCTTTGCCTCCATATCTGTAGAATTCTGCCTCTTTGGTTCCTCTTCCTCGGCCTTGATCACTGTACTCACTGCATTCACTCCTTTTGGATTTTTCTCAGTATCACTTGGTAGTGTTCCAAGGGGTCAATTTGCTAATTGATTGGCTATTTGACCCATTTGAGCATCCAACCTTCGTAAGATAGCATCATGATTCTGCAGTCCCGTCTCCATTCCCACAATATGTTTCATCATAAAATCCTCATAAATTGGTCGTTGATCTTCTTGCTTGAATCCTGGAGGTGCTGCAGGTACCAATAATCCTTGTTGTCTCACTTGTTGAGGAATGGGCAGTGGAGAAATATGTGTTGGATTAAGGGAATTCTCCGTATTCTTCCAAGACAAATTAGGGTGATGCTTCCATCCTGGATTGTATGTGGAATTGTATGGATTTTATTGTTGTCTCCATTGATTCCCCACAAAATTCACTGCTTCTTCATCAAAAATGGGTTGTTCCTCGATGACTATTCCTTGGACCTGATTTGCTTGATTTGATTTCAGCTGAGAGAATTGATGGGCCAACCCATCAATCTTAGCAGTAAGTGCATTCAACACATCCATTTCAAGAACTCCAGCCTTCTTTTCTCGTTTAATATCTGTCCAACCCGCACTATTTTCAGCCATATTTGAAATTATTTCAAGTGCAACTCGTGGAGTCTTCCTGTATAAGCTACCATTGGCTGCCGCATCTAGCATGGAACGCACAGAAGGATCTACTCCGTTATAGAAAATCTGAACATGTTCAGATGAAGAGAAACCATGTTGAGGACACCTCCTCAACATCTTTCTAAATCTTCCCCAAGCTGTATGTAATGTCTCCCCATCCTTCTGGCGAAAAGATGATATATCCATACGCAGTTGTGCTAGCTTGGTGGGTGGAAATATTGATTCATGAACATTTCCACCAAACCATTCCATGTAGTAATAGAACCAGCTGGTAGATCTCTAAGCCATTCTGCTGCTTCACCATGCAAAGAGAAGGGGAATAGTCTCTATCTTATGGCATCCGTGCTCACTCCATTGAACTTGATTGTGTCACAGATAGATAGAAATCCCTCAAGATATGCATTAGGATCCTCGGTCTGCGATCCTCCAAATCTCACTTGATATTGTATCATTTGAATGATGGATGGCTTCAACTCAAAATTATTTGCTTCCACAGTAGGGAGAGTGATGCTAGAACCATAACCTCCAGTAGTTTGTCTAGTAAGATCATAGACAGTGCGATCATCTTCCTCGTTGTCCATTACTTCCATCCCTGCTGTTTCAACTTTCTCCTCTTGTTTTAATTGTTCTTCCACGTCAAAGTCTGAGGATTTCTCCCTTTGTGCTCTACGTCTCCGTCGAAAAGTATTCTCAATCTCTGGATCAAACGGCTCTAATTATGTCTCTCCTCTAACACGGCTCATGCACAGTAAGATAATCCCTGAAAATAAATAAACAAACTTTAAACGTACGAATATGCGTAGAATCAACAAAATTAAATAAAAACCTGATCTCAAGAAAATAATAAATCCTAATATTAAACAATTCAATCCCCGGCAACGGAGCCAAAAACTTGACCGACGATTTCGGTTGGGAATAAATCTAGCAAGCGAACTAGGTCAAGTAATAGTATTTGGAGATGAGTCCAGGTATCGTACCCACAGAGATCGATGTTTAATTACTAGAATATGAATTATTTTTCCTAATTCAGGCTAATAAAATTCAAATAATGGGAGATAAATTAATTAAAACTAAATAACACGATTTAAATAAATTAACTAAAGCAAAACTAATCCAAACTATTAATTTAGACGAAAATTCAAATTATTTAAAAACGACTAAGGCGCACAATGGTACCGAGACAATTTATAATCTACGTGTCAAATTCATATTCAATAAATTAATTATTTAATTCACGACGGAATTCCCAAAATTATTTATTAAACGATTCCTCGAATTAATAAACCTAATTAAATCTAACAGTCCAATTATTTCTAACTGAATTTAATTAGATTCAACCGCATTAGATTGTTGTGAAATTTCAGTTTTTCAACCTAAAGTCGCACACTGAAACCGAATACTATTTCTAGTCAATTTAACCATATGTTGATTGATGTGTGAAGCAAATATTAATCTATCGCCTTCCGGTTTTAGATTAACCAACAAATATTCTATTTAATTGGCCAGATTAAAAGAACATGTGATAAACGACATCAATCAATGAATAAAATAAATAATCTAATTGAATTAAACTCAAAACATCAAAAATAATATGTCTCGGCCCTATCATGACCTTTGATAGACATGAATTAATTGTGGCGATGAAAATAAAAACCAGCAGACCAGCAGCACTCTTTAAGAAAACAATAGACAAAAAGAAAATCAGAAGCTACTGGTCTAGTAAAACAAAAGCAGTAGAAAGGATAGAAAAACAGAATCAGTAGAAGATGTTGCCTAACGTGACTACTTTAAATGTTACCGTTAAAGTTACCAAGTACTAGTATTAATTGCAGCATTAAATACTATACGGAGTCATTTAATTCACTTTACCGAGTTTAGTATAAAACAGGACTGATTGTTTTATAACTTTTCTGCAGGAACGTTTTTTGGTAATAAAGCTGACTCTATCAGAAATCTGAAGACATCTTCTGATCATAAACGTTGAACTCAGTCGCTTATATATACATGGAACAAACCCTTACAAAAAGAGAACTCTACGCATAATATCTTTTCAAGGATCAACGCTATTTCACTCAACGAGACAACCTCGAAATTCCTTGATAACTTTGAGTTCAACACAAAGAAAAGTAGCACACGCTTCATAGCAAATATCTGATCTTTTGAAGATCATCTTGTGCTACTAATTCTTACACTCTGCACAATCTTTTACAACACTTATACTTTATCAGGAAGAGCTTGTAATCTGAAAAGAATCTTTTCAGAACCTTTTGTATCACGTTCTTTTTTGAGTCGAGTAACTAAGAGTTTCAGTAGGCAAAGGTTTAAGTCCTTCTGAAGTGGGTGTGTACAAGAGTTGTACTGTAGTATCCAAAGTCTTTTAGTTATACCTTCTGGAAACAGGAGAAGGGGAGACGTAGAAGATTTCATCTTCGAACTTCCATAAACAACTACTGCCTACTGTTATTATTGTCTTTCACTTACTTCATCAGATTGTTTCCGCACCTATAATTGTAATCTAGGTGAAGGTATACGCAACAAGATAAACTACTATCTCTAACAGGATTTTAGTACCTCATCAAAAGAAAGGAAAAACGAGTAGAGTTTATTCACCCCCCTCTAAACTCAACTTTGATCCTCAACAATTGGTATCAGAGCAGGTTATTCTTGTTCGTGAAAAACTACAACAGATGGCACACTTTAGAAAGATCCCTATGTTCTCTGAAGGAAGATTTTGATGATTGGAAGATTAGAATGCAAGCTCATCTTGCAGCACAAGATGATGACATGTGGTATGTCATCACAGATGGTCCATTGAAAATATTAAAGCCTAACACAGTTGTTGTTGTTACTGAGGGTGCACCGCAGATGGTTGAAAAATCAAGAAGTGAATGGACCAGCGAAGATAAGAAGAAGGCCAACCTTGATAATGTTGCAAAGGATATATTATATAAAACTCTCGACAAGAATACCTTTAGCAAGATTAAAATGTGTTCTACTGCAAAAGATATTTGGGAAAAGCTCATCCAGATATGTGAGGGAAATGAGCAAACGAAAGAAAACAAACTGTCTGTAGCAATGCAGAAGTTCAAAAATCTAAAAATGAAAGCTGGTGAAACTCTAAATGAGTTCGATGAAAGATTCAGTAGCTTGGTAAATGAGCTAACAGCTCTGGGTAAAGAGCATAGCAACAGAGAAATAGCTCTCAAGGTGATGAGAGCCTTACCCAGAGAATGGGATAAAAAAACAATGGCTATGAGAGTGTCCAAAGATCTAAACAAGTTGGAACTGCACGACTTGTTTGCAGACATGAAAGCATACGAGTTCGAACTGGAGGTAAGAAGTGGAGAAGAGCCCTCAAGTCTACCTACCAAGGCTCTTGCTGCTACTGCTACTGCTACTACCTCTTCTACTGCTGCTACAGCTGTACCTCAAGCATTACCTACTGTGATCATTGACAGTACATTGGAGAAGACTGCTGAACAAATCAGTAGTGATGTTATGTCCTTGTTTGTAAAGAAATTCTCCAGGTTCATGAAAAAGAACCATCGAACTTATCAGGGTCCCAATCGCAACTTCAAGAAAGATTCACCATCTGGTGATACGGGATGCTTTAACTGCGGAAAAATAGGTCACTTCATTGCTGATTGTCCTAAACCAAAGAAGGATGACCAGAAGAGAAAGGATCACAAGAGGAATGACAAAAAGTCCAGAAGAGATCGAAAAGCAATGATTGCTGAAGAAAGCAAATCGAAATGGGCGGACTCCAGTTCTGAGTCATCTGATTCAGAAAGTCATTCCAGTGACAGTGATGCAGAAGAAGTTAAATGTCTCATGGCAAACACTGATTCAACCTCGACATCTGGAGAGGTATTTGATTTATATTCTAACGAATTCACACGAACTGATATGGTTAATGCATTACATGACATGGTAGAAGAGTATTCTAGACTTTCTCAATCATTCGAAGAAGTTAAGATCGAAAATCAGAACTTAAAGGATCAGAACAGTAAGTTAACTTGCTTGCAAGTAGACAGCTTGTAATGATTTACAAGTTGAGATGAGTAAATTAAAAACGGAGAATGAAAGAGCAAAAGCAGATTACCAGAAGATGCTTTCTGAAAACCAGAAGTTATCACTACTGGTAAATGCTTGGAACAAGTCTTCTATTTCACTGGAAAAGATGCAAGAGTTACAAAAACAATCTGGAGACAGGAGTGGTCTCGGATTTTGTAATAATGAAGGCACCTCTGAAACAAATACTAAGCCAAAACTGGATATGTGCAAAGGGAAGTATATTCACTTAGTGAAATCCAGCGTGGTACAGAAACCAGAAGTACCTACTGTTTTAGTAGAAAGGAATGTAAATCAGATGAACAGAAGAATGCACTATGGTCTGGGTTATGTTAAACCTAAGGAAAAAGTTGACCAGAGTTCTAGAATCATGAGTGGATTCAACTCAGGAAGACAACCTCCTATGAAGGTTAAAAACTGCCAGTACTATAATTCTAAACCTGTTCAGAAGAGATACAGGCTGGACAACAGAAACAGAAGGGAAGAACAACATACTAGGATGCACAATGTTAAAAACAACAGACCCTTTGTTGCACACACTTCCATGGATACCCGAAGTACAAAAATTGTACAAAAGTGGGTCCCCAAAGGACTGATAAGGCTTGGACCCAAATAGATTTGGGTACCAGATACTAAAATTTGTGTTTGCAGGAACAGCAGAAGAAAACAGAAATCAGTAACTCTACATGGTATCTGGACAGTGGATGTTCCAGACACATGACTTGACAGAAAAACCTACTCTCCGAGATAATGAGTTGCACTGGACCAAAGATAACTTTTGGAGACAACTCAAAAGGTAAAACCGTGGGTAAAGGTAAGATTATCCATGGTAACATAACCATTAATTATGTGTTATTAGTTGACAACCTTTGTTACAATCTAATTAGCACTAGTCAACTATGTGATAATGGTTATTCTGTAGCTTTTCGTGATAATTGTTATTCTGTAGCTTTTCAGAAGCACTCATGTGTAGTTAGAGATTCTACTGAAACTACTGTATTAACTGGAAAGAGAGAAGACAACACCTACAGTGTCTCTTGGAACTCAAATCATGTCAACACTCATACATGCTTAGTTGCCTCGCTTAGTAATAAACACTGGCTATGGCACAAGAAATTGAATCATCTGAATTTTAAGTCAATCAATCATCTCAAAAAGCAGAATATAGTTGATGGCCTACCTGATATTAATTTTGTTAAAAATCATGTTTGTTCTGCTTGTCAGCTTGGGAAACAGATAAGATCTAGTTTCAAGAACAAAGATAGCAAGTCAACTTCAAGATGTCTGGAATTACTGCATATGGATCTATTTGGTCAAATTCCTATCATGAGCTTAGGGGGAATGAAATATACTCTTGTTGTTATTGATGATTTTTCTAGATTCACCTGGGTAATATTTCTCGCAGGAAAAGATCAAACCAGTAGCCTCCTGATCAAGCTTCTGAAAAGGATTCAAAATGAAAAAATCTTCTTCCATCATTAAAATCAGAAGTGATCGGGGTACTGAGTTCACTAACAAAAATCTTGAGTTATATTTGGATGAACAGGGGATTCATCATGAATATTCAGCTGCCAGAACACCTCAACAAAACGGATAGCTGAGAGGAGAAATAGAACTCTAAAAGAAGCAGCTAGAACAATGCTAGCAGATACAGACATCTCTCAGCGCTTCTGGGCTGAAGCAATTAACACTGCTTGTTACACGCAAAACAGAACTATGGTCAACAAAAGGCACAATCAAACTCCGTATGAAATATGGAAAGGAAATAAACCCAACGTATCTTATTTTCATGTGTTTGGTTGCAAATGTTTTGTACTAAATAATGGCAAAAATCACTTAACTGCATTTGACTCAAAATCAGATGCTGGACTATTTCTTGGTTACTCTGCTGTAAGCAAAGCCTTTAGAATTTTCAACAATAGAACTCTTAATGTTGAAGAGTCGATTCATGTTGTCTTCGATGAAGACAGCAGTGCTCCTGAAATATCTAACACGTCAGATTTAAGTAACAGGTTAGACAGGATCCACTTGGAACTGGACAGTGAAGATGATGTAGAAGCAAACATCAAGGATCTTCAAAATCCAGAACCAGACATTCCGATAGTGGAACCAGAGGTACAGACATTAGATCTGCCAATACCAGCAGAAGACACTCAAGAACCTACTACTGGTTCCGTCGAGAACAATCTCAACATATCAAATCAGGACTATTATCTCTTGCCATTTTTTTCTTAAGAATGACTATCTGGTTTAACCCATGTTCATATTTATAGATGAAAACCAGGGACCAAAGCTCGAGAAAGTCTTGACTATAGTAGATATATGAAACATCCCATATCTAGCTCTCATCGGATTTGTTACCATATATTGCACTAATTTAGGAAAAAACTTTATTCTGATATTCTGTGATTCTGTGTCAGAAAGCAAAAGGTATTTGTCTCATTAACAAAACAAGGCTTATTTTATCTTCCAGTAGAAGCTATCAAGACGACTTCTCTTCTTCTGAATTTTATTCATCATTCATCAGTTATTTATCTTATTTAGCCAACAGTAAGTTATTTGCAGGAAAGCAGAAGGGAATATCATGTACTTAAACTGAAATTTTATTAGAAACCATTCCAGTACATTAAACGATGCAGAAGTAAAAGCAGTAGATCAACAAATGCTCTTTAACAAGAAGCTTTACATTAAACTTTTTGCATTCAGTAATATCAGCAGTTCGTAGTATCTTCAGCAGGAAAAGGATGATCTGCTTCGAAAAGATTCCAGCAAGCTTGGGTCTAGTAAGAATCTAGCAAGCTTGGGTCTTGTTAGCACTAATGTATAATCAGATACTTTACAGGGCATCAGCTTCATCGATCAACCAGCACTCTCTTATTGCATTAGAAAGCCTCTGGAAAAGATCGATGCTACATCTCCGACTAAATGGAAGCAACAAATCTTTTTGATTGTTGACATTACAACTCCAGGAGTTTGATCCAAGGATCATTACGTAAAGAATGACATCTTCAAACTTCCTTCTGAACATTTTTGCTTCGGCTCCTGGATCAGACTCTAACTCTTCTTTAACTTGAGCTTTCATTTTAGATTATGAATGTTTAACTTCGTTTAAGTTGTGCATGCATTTATAGTAATCTTCGGAAGACACAAAGACTCTTGCGACTGTTCATTTTCAACGGTTCAGATTGAAAGATTGCCAAAAGTCGTTTGGTGTTTAATATCCACTTATTAGTTGCATTTACCGAGGGGGAACAGTATCTTAGTCAGACCAAGATTTTTATACCTTTTTCAGAAAACAGATAGAGTATTTGTCTTTTCGATAAAACAACAAGTCTGCTGGTTTTGTCACAGTGCTCAAATATTTCAGCACTCTGAAACTTCCAGCAGACGTTATCATAAAACGACAAATCTTCTTCTGATTATTTTTAGTAATCGTCTGGACAGCCCGCCTATTTCAAATTTTTAAATCATTCGCGTCTCTGACAAACTTTGCAAGTCTTTTCAAACATTCAACCATAAACATACTGACACGTGTCCTTATGTTTACTTTACGGTTGTACATTCATTTTAAAATATCACCTTCTCATTTTTCACTTTTACCGTTTCAAAACTGTTGCTACTCAGCTACTGCTTTCTCTTAATCATCTTCTATCTACTGCAAATTTTATCTGATCATTTCATCGTAGAGAAATGGCCGGAGCATACACTCTTAATGCATATCAAGTCAACTTTGCTTCAGTTCTCAATGTCAAAGATAAGAATCTTGTTAAAATGTTTCAAGACCTTGAGAAATCAGGACTTCGAAACTTCTTGGAAGCACCAGCTGTGATATACAAAAATGGTCTTCTGGATTTCTACGCTAAGGCAACTGTGCATGAAGGAAAGATCGTCTACTCTCAAGGAGATGCATCCATCTCCATTGATGCCGCACTATTGGGCGCGACTTTTCTCTTCCCACTTTCAGGTACTTCTGAACTATCTGATATTTCCAAGCTAGAAATGTCTATTGCTCTTAGCACTTTCTCAGCCACTGGAGAAGAATTGTCTCCTTCTTGCCACAAAAAGTTACTCAAAATGGAATATCAAATTCTGGCTGATATTGTGGCGAAGGCTATATTAGTCAAAGATGGCACGTTCGACAAGTTAACAAAGGAGAAAATTCAATTGATGGCTGCCATCACTAAGGGAACTAAAGTGGATTGGAATCATTTCATATTCAGAATCATGAAAGACATGGTCATCAAGAAAAGTTCTGGATTTGCTGTTCAGATCAGCACAATGCTCAAGGATGCTGGTTTCGCTTTTACAAGTGAACAGGATGCTGTTTCGGTAACAATGATTGATGCTGAGAATGTACTCGCTTTAAGGCCCAAGCCAACCGTGGCTAAATTTGTTGCCTTGAAAAAGGAGATTGGAGAGACTCTTTCTGAGACTCAGAAACCTCAACGAAAGATTAAAAGGAAAAGAGTGATCGTCTCTACTGATTCTGATAAAACAGTATCAGAAGAGTCTGCTGCTGATGTTCAACCATCCCTACCAACTCCAATCAAAAAGAAAGCACGGACTGTTCTTAAAATCAAGAAGACAACAGCAATTTCTGAAATTGAGAAAGTGCCAATCAGACAGGTGTTTCCAGAAGTGGTTCCATCTGCACGATCTAATGCTCCTACTTCAGTGCAAGCTGCTGCATCTGTTCCAGCAACATCTACTGCTTCTACTTTCAGACCAATGTCTGGAATAGTGATTAGAGAACCAACAAGGGGGTCTTCTGCATTTCGACCCATTTTGCCTATTTCATCAACCGACAAAGGCAAAGGAAAGATGATTGAAGAACCACAACTTTTTGGACTCAGAACAACTGTGACCATAGGTGTTGATCTTCATTTGGTAGAAATAGAAAGCTCTACCAATGATGACATGAATTTCTTTGACGAGTGGCACAAAGTCCGAATTTTTCATTCTTTTGCTTACTTCAAGAAGAAAGGATCCTATGGGAAAATAATGAACGCTGAGAAGAGGGTCTTTCAGCTTGCCAAAACAGAAAATGTAATCGAGGCCTTGCGTAGAAGAAGCTACATCCTCGAACAGCTGAAATGTCAGAAGTTGGAATCGGTTCTGAAAATTCTTAAATCAAATTTTGATCCTACAATTCCTACTGCTGTTCAGGATCAAAACGTCATTCTGATTCTAACTGACAAATTGAAACAGATGAGTGAGCAACTTCTTGATCAAGAAAAGGGCTTTGGCAAGCCAATTGAATATCAAGTCGGCCTTGTTCCAGACTTTCCACATATCCAGACAGTTGAGGAACGGACTACAGCTTCACCAAAAGCTTCTATTCTCAGTACTCCTGCATCACCAACAAGGCCTCTTCAGTCATCATCTCTTTTGTCTGTGCATGAACTGGCTTCCGTTGAAGAAGTCATTGAGTCAATTGTTCCCACGTCCCCTACTACTCAGGAAGAAGTTCCAGCTACTTCATTGCCACAATCACCCTCTCCAACCGCAGAACAACATATGGCAGAATCAGATGATGTATCTCTTTTGCCAAATCTAGAGAAATTTTCTGCTGCTCATCAAGCTGAAATGAAACTTCTTCTGAACCAGCAATCTGAACCCATAACTGCAGAACAATCAGCTTCACCTATTGCCGTTGCTCCAACAGAAGAGAACTTGGTCTCCAACTTGGTTGCTCCTGATGAAGAGATTGTTCCTACCATAATTGCTGCCGAACCAAATGTCTCTGCTATTCCAGATGAAACCTCTGCTGACCCTGGTCCTTCTACTGCTGTGATGGACACCACTTCCCTCACCACCAATCAAGTCTCTACTGCACTGATTGTCACTGATCCTGTTCAAACTCTCACGAACACTCGCGCTGCTGAAATGAGGCAACGCATGCTTGCGCGAACCCCCTCACCTGAATCAGAATCATTCAATTTGGAGTTTCAGATTGACGTTCTGCAAAAGGAACTCAATAACCTGTCTGATTTAGTCAAGCGGATGTCCTGTGAAAGCATATCAGAATTTAGTGGTGCTCAGCTCTTCAGAGAACGAATGAGCAAACAAATATATAAAACGGCGGAATCCGTGGAGAAAATGCATGCTGAAACCATTGTTTTCAGACAAGCTGTATCGAGAAATTATAGTCACATCGTGCTTGCTCAAACTGATATACTGAATCGACTCACCGAGCATGATGATCTCATTCGATCATTTTCCACCTCCATGGAAGTAATGGATGCCAAGATTGATTCTCAAACTCAATCTCTCACTACTCTCAATGATCGTATCTCTACTCAAGCTCCGTATCTGGAGATGTTAACCAATGGCATTCAAAACTTGTCTGGAAGAATGAATGATCTTATGGCCCATGTGATTGCCGCTGATGCCAAAAAGGGGGAAGAAAAACGAAGAGATCCATCTGAAGCAGAACTAAGGCAATCAGAAGCTGAACCTTCAGATAGAAGATTTCAGGATCCTCAAGATGAAGAAGTCATTTACAAGGACATTGGAACTGATTGACAATTTACTGTGTTAATTTCATTGATATTATTCTTTTGCTAACTGATTATCTGTTATTTAACGCTTTCCTACTGTTTAGGTTTTGGCATCACCACAAAGGGGGAAAATTGATATACATGAATTAATTGTGGCGATGAAAATAAAAACCAGCAGACCAGCAGCACTCTTTAAGAAAACAGTAGACAAAAAGAAAATCAGAAGTTACTGGTCTAGTAAAACAAAAGCAGTAGAAATGATAGAAAAACAGAATCAGTAGAAGATGTTGCCTAACGTGACTACTTTAAATGTTGCCGTTAAAGTTACCAAGTACTAGTATTAATTGTAGCATTAAATACTATACGGGGTCATTTAATTCACTTTATCGAGTTTAGTATAAAACATGACTGATTGTTTTATAGCTTTTCTGCAGGAACTTTTTTTGGTAATAAAGCTGACTCTATCAGAAATCTGAAGACATCTTCTGATCATAAACGTTGAACTCAGTCGCTTATATATACATGGAACAAACCTTTACAGAAAGAGAACTCTACGCATAATATCTTTTCAAGGATCAACGCTATTTCACTCAACGAGACAACCTCGAAATTCTTTGATAACTTTGAGTTCAACACAAAGAAAAGTAGCACACGCTTCATAGCAAATATCTGATCTTTTGAAGATCATCTTGTGCTAACTGATTCTTACACTCTTCACAATCTTTTACAACACTTATACTTTAACAGGAAGAGCTTGTAATCTGAAAAGAGTCTTTTCAGAACCTTTTGTATCACGTTCTTTTTTGAGTCGAGTAACTAAGAGTTTCAGTAGGCAAAGGTGTAAGTCCTTCTGAAGTGGGTGTGTACAAGAGTTGTACTGTAATATCCAAAGTCTTTTAGTTATACCTTCTGGAAACAGGAGAAGGGGAGACGTAGAAGATTTCATCTTCGAACTTCCATAAACAACTACTGCCTACTGTTATTATTGTCTTTCACTTACTTCATCAGATTGTTTCCGCACCTATAATTGTAATCTAGGTGAAGGTATACGCAACAAGATAAACTACTATCTCTAACAGGATTTTAGTACCTCATCAAAAGAAAGGAAAAACGAGTAGAGTTTATTCACCCCCCCTCTAAACTCAACTTCGATCCTCAACAGCCTTAGTCTATAAAAATCTACTCCATAAACTTAAAACAAAAGTCAAAATCAGTGTTTAAATTTAATGCAGAAAACATGATTAAGAAGGAAGGAAAAAGATTATCTGTGATTTGTAGCATGTGTGAGGAATTCCTCCAACAAAAGTCTTCTGTCTTCCTCTCTTCTTTTCCTTCTTCCGCGCTTGTTCTGCTATTCCGTCTGCTGCTCCTGTGCTTCAGTTATCGGCTGCTCTCTTTTTTTCTTCTGTACGCTTCTGCCCTTTTATTCTTCTTAATGGGCCTCCTCCTTCCTTTCTTTTTTAAGCCCATCTCTGTAAAAGAAAGTGTAGATAAGATATTTATACAGATTTACATAGATTTTTTCAAGATTTCAATATCATCAAGGAATAGAATATAAGAGTATTTAATTTCCTTTCTTCTGATATTTTGTTCTATTTGAAATCTAGTAAATTTATATTATCTCTCAATTTAAATACTTTTCACATTTTATTCAAATCTACAATTATTATTCAATTAAGCACATAATTAGGGATAAAAAGTTTAGATAAGGGCAAATATTATCAAATCAAATTCCTAAAATCTTTGTAAGATTTGGCCTTATCAATTGCTTCTCATTTAGAATCATTGCTTTGAGAATATGTAACATGATGACAGACTAGTTAACTTTGATTCATGTGGCAATGGTTGTCATCACCAAAAATTTCTATGTAGTGTACGCATCAAAAGAGCCTACCTTATCTAGAATTGGCTTGGCCACAACGTCAGCCAGAAGCTGATACTCAAATGTCATTTTTTTGTTCTTTTCAGAGGTCTTGAAACTATCACTAGATGCAGAAACTTCAGCTTCATATCCTCAGCTACTTACTGAGGTACTAGAGAGAAGTCAATTAACCTTTCAGTAGACAATTGAAATAGTGCAGAGAAATAATCATGGTCGATTAACAGACAATCCTTTCCTATAGGCATCAATATCTTCTCATCTTCAGCTACTATCCTTCTTACGTAGAAAATTTTCAGCTCTTCCACTTAGATGTCCAACGAAGAAGTGAGAAAAGTCTTAAGTCTAGATGACTCAACGGCTTTGAATACTTGAGAGACATCAGCATCTTCCATATAATAAATTGATTCGAAATCGACTCCAAGAGCTTTTATGATATTTGAAGAAGTTGTTGGAGCAGCCATATCTAAAATAAGTTCTTAGATATAGAAATTAGATGATTTTTGAGGTGAAAGGGAGTAAGGAGTTTGAGAGCAGATATGCTTTGAATAAGAAGATGCAAAGGTAAACTAAAAAATTTATGGATTTCAATTATTTAACATGTGCGACTTTTGATCTGGTAATAAATGAGACACATTTCACGCTGTTAATGAGAATTTTTCAAATTTAGATGAATTACACTACTAAATGATAAGATCAGCTAGATGATAAGATCAGCTAGATTGAGAGCACTTTCTATCAGTTATGTTGTGAGACTAAATGTTAGTTTAATATTAAAAGACTAACTGACAACTGTATTATCAGTAGGACTTTATGATTCAGTATCCACCCCTAAATTCATGCATTTATGATAAATCAATAATTCCTAAAATATATATGAAATAAGAAAACTTGTTTTCTAAGAGTGGTTTGGTGAAAATATCTGATGCTTGTTATTCAGTTGAAACATATTCCAATCTAATATCCTTCTTCATTACATGATCTCGAATGAAGTGATGACAAATATCAATATGTTTAGTCCGAGAGTGTAAAATTGGAGATCGTGATGATTATTGCACTTGTATTGTTACAGAAAATTGGTGACTCATTGGCATCAATTCCATATTCTTTCAGTTGTTGAATCCACAACAGTTGAGCACAAAGCTCCCAGCGACTAGGTATTCAGCTTCTGCAATAGAAGTGGAAATTGATGTTTCTTTTTAATGAACTAAGAAATTATTGGGTCTCCAAGAAACTGACATGATCCGCTTGTATTTTTCTTGCCAAGCTTATACCCTGCATAGTCTGCATTAGAATATCCACTAGGTTGAACGATGAGTTTTAGCATACCATAATCCAACATTTTGAGTTCGTTTAAGAAATTTAAGAATTCTTTTAGCGGCTGAGTAATGAGATTGTTTTGGATCAAACTGAAAACGTGTACACATACAAACTGCAAACATGATATCTGGTCGACTGACAGTTAAGTATAATGGTAAACCTATCAAACCTCGATACAATGTTATCTCGACTGATATTGCCAATTCATCTTTATCAAGCTTAACTGATGAGCTTGTGGGGGTTGCAGCTGCTGGACACAGCTTCATTCAAAACTCTTACATTACTCTTTCTTGCTCACAGAAGGTTTGGATTAAAAGATTTTGATAATTATAAGTAATTTGAAATCATCCACTTTAGTAACACTTAATAATGTCTAATTAAAATTCTTAGTAAAACTTGAATCTAAATACTTTGAGCAATAAGACTTCTTACTCTCACTTACACATGTTTGACAGAGAAATTTTAAGCACAAATTTGATGATCAAAATGATCAGATAATGATATATCAGCGTGTGCTGACTATTTCAGTTTGACTCTCGAAAAGCTTTTACGGAGAAGATCGGCTTGCTTTTATATTCCAAAGATAGATGATGTAACTGTTTAATTTAGAGTTTGTTCAATTGATCTATTTATATCTTTAATCTGTAGCAATAATCTTTTCAAAATATATATGTTTGCAAATGCAGATGTCGTTGTTGACATGTCATCGTCCTTTCTGACGTGTTCTGATAGTGCGCCGAAACCTGAAATTCTGTTTAAGGTTTAGTGATTGTTAGTATAAAAAGCTTTATCCGATATTTTAGCTCGGCTTTGATCCTTAATTAATGATCATAATGATTCTTTAGGGAATACATGGATTTGGTCTGACTGATCAACTAAATAGACTGTCAGCTGGGCTTCATCGGTCGACCTAGAATCGATTTGGCTGTCAGTATCATTTTTATGTTTTATCAGTCTGACTTTGTAATCAGTTAGACTTCTTAGTTCAATTTTCCTAATTGAATTTAATTTGGTTAGGTTCTTTAATTATTCTTCAATCGTCAAAACTTAAATGTTCAACAATGATTAACTAAAAATAAATATATAAAGTAACTAACTTTGTTAAGTTGGTGGAAATTTTTATGATTCCAAAAATTATTTCCCGTTCATTTTTTTATAATGTCTTTTTTTTTGTCATTTCAAATTCAAATATCAATAACTTTCTATTTTAAATCTTATCTACGGCCGATGTACCTCGCAACGAACCATTATTTCAGATTATATTCCTTTAGCTGCAACGATTTTTTTTAAAAATAATAATAATTTCCGCTAGAGAAATATATAGCACAAAATCACGATCCAACTTCCATAAAAAAATTTGGGAAATATTTTTTTAAAAAAAATATATTAAATTTTATTAATTATTCAAGACCCTTTTTTAATTAAAAAAAAATGGAGCCAGTCAGAAAAATGAAATGGGTGGCATTTCTAAACCTCTGCCAAAAACCCTACACAAATCCTCCTTCGGAACACATCACTCCGCTCAAACAACAATCTTCAGCAAATATTTTCGTTGTTTCATGAGATAGCAATGATTGAATCGGTTTCTGATTTCAAATGGAGCTGAGTTTCAAATTCGTCTCATGTATCCTTGCTGTTGGTCTAGCCATGTTTTTTCTGTTCCGCGGGATCACAAGATGTCGCTATGATGCTGCTTGTAGAACATCTCTACCGATTTCTTCATATTATGTGTTTTCAGGAAAGGCGTTCATTTGGGCTACTCATTTTTCTTGTGTTTGTCGATACCCCTTTTCTACAACTCCAGATTTCAGTAGATTTGATGGACTGTTCGATAGAGGAACGATAAAGAAAATTGTGAGTGAAGGGAGATGGGATGATTGTAGGTTAGTTGGATTCTTTGAGTCAGCTTTAGCCCCCAATTGGGTGTCGAAAATATTGCTTGAACTGAAGCAAGATCCTTTATTAGCTTTGAAGTGGTTTAAGTGGGCTCAATCACAAAATGGGTTTTTGCATACGGTGGAGAATTACTGCGTAGCTGCTCACATTTTGTTCTGTTCGAGAATGTACCATGATGCCCACGATGTTCTTACACAATTGGTTAGGGTGAAGAAGCTTGGTGAAAATGGTAACAAACAATCTCCTTGTAGTAGTATATTGGATGTTTTGTGGTTGACAAGGAACGTCTGCAGACCAGGCTATGGGGTGTTTGATGCGCTATTTAGTGTACTTGTTGAGTTGGGATTGTTAGAGGAAGCTAGGGAGTGTTTCTTGAGGATGAGAAACTTTAGAATTGTCCCAAAAGCAAGGTCTTGTAATATTCTTTTGCATAAGTGTTCAAAGGTGACAGGTGGAGTTTTGGTGAAGAAGTTTTTTAGTGATATGGTCGGGGCTGGAATAGCACAATCCGTCTATACCTATAACATTGTTATTGGTTATTTTTGTAAAGAGGGGAACTTGCTAGCTGCAAAAAGCTTGTTTGACAAAATGAAGAGCATGGGTATTTTTCCCGATGTTGTCACTTACAATTCTTTCATAGACGCTCATGGAAAACTCGGTGAGTTGGATCATATGGTTAGTTTTTACGAGGAGATGAAAGAAGCAGGTTGTAATCCTGACATAATTACATATAATACATTGATTAATTGTTTTTGTAAATTTGAGAACATGCCTCTGGCGTTCAACTATCTTAGGGAGATGAAGGAAAGATTTCTTAAGCCTAATGTTGTAACATATAGCACATTCATAGATGCTTTTTGTAAGGAAGGAATGTTGGAACAAGCAATAAAATTTTTTGTAGACATGAGGCGAGTTGGTCTCACACCTAATGAATATACCTATACTTCTTTAATTGATGCTAATTTTAAAGTGGGAAATATTGACAATGCATTGAAGCTTGTAAAAGAGATGTTGGAAGCCACTGTGAAGTTAAATATTGTCACCTATACAGCATTGGTTGATGGCCTATGCGAAGAAGGGAAGATAAAAGAAGCAGAAGAAGTATTTAGAGCAATGCTAGAAAATGAGGTGGTACCTAACGAGAGAATCTATACAGCTTTTATTCATGGGTATCTAAAAGCAAACAGGATGGATGACGCAATGGGCATTGTGGGAAAAATGAAAGAGAACAATATCCAAGCTGATTTATTACTCTATGGAACTCTAATCTGGGGACTTTGCAACCAGGGCAGGTTTGAAGATGTGAATGTTTTGTTGGATGAAATGAATGGGTGTGATATAAAGGTCAGTGATGTGATATACACATCACTAATTGATGCATATTTGAAGGCAGGTAAAGATGGAGAGGCAACAAATCTGCTAAACAAAATGCAAGAAAGAGGAACACCTCCAACCATTGTGACATATTGCTCGTTAATTAATGGTTTATGCAGATTGGGATTTGTCCAAGAGGCCATTGATTATTTTAATTTGATGAAAAGCAATGGTTTGCAACCTAATGTTATTATTTATACATCACTAATTCACGGTCTCTGGAAAAACAATCATATCGATGCTGCAAAAAAGCTGTATCTGGCGATGCTTGACGAGGGCTTATTTCCCGATAAAATTGCTTATACATCCTTGATTGATGGAAACTTTAAGCATGGAAACATTGAGGATGCCTTAGATCTGGTAAATGCAATGTCTCAAAATGGGGTGGAGTTTGATCTTTATGCCTATACATGTTTGATATATGGATTCTGTAGATGTGGTCAACTTCAGCGAGCCAGGGATCTGCTTTATGAGATGATTGAGAAAGGTGTTCAACCTGATGAAGTTGTTTATGGTTGCCTTATACGCAAGTATTTCGAGCTCGGAAATAGGGAAGAAGCTAATGCCTTGCTTAATGAAATGTTGGAAAGAGGGTATGCTCACATTAATGACTATGAACCCAAGTTGGCCTAATTTTGTGGTTATTGTGCTGCATTGACCAACCTCTCCTACTTGAAGCATGGGCTTGAGACAAGAGAGTTGAATGTTGTTCCCCACAAAAGTGTCTCAACTTCCCAAATAACTGTGAATGGTAAAAATTTGACACCCTACACCTCCCCACAGTTTTTTAGTTATTATCGTGTTGCGGATGTAATTATTGTTTATCTGGTAATATATGATAGCCTCCTTATATCTGCATGGTTTAGTTTTACATTTAAAAGCAGATCGAGGCTGACCTCATTTCTCTTTTTATTTTCCGTTTATCAGATGCAGAATATATCAACTGGAAGAACTGCTCAGTGTTTTTCATATTGCTGCAATAGATGGAGATGATTGTATTTCAAAGGCGTATATTTTGGAGACTGGACAGTGGCATTGTATTTTGACATAGGTAAACAGAAAGATCATTCTTTTACTGATTTTTATCATCTTCTTACAGCCACTGGAATTGGAGATGATGATAAATTTGTAAGTTAGAAAATATCTGAATTGTCTAAAAACATAATCCATCAATCACGTTTCATTCGATAAATATGCCATTTACATTGTGCTTAGCATGATGGTAATCCAGTTGTGTTCAGATAATGCTAATTGGATCACATTAGAAGTCCAATCTAATAATGCCGTCACATTTAGTCATCTGTTCCTAAAAACCTTGGGAGTAGTTGATAATATCTCGTGTTTAAATCTTTGTCACCTTTACTATGCACTGTTTCAGTGTTTCCTCCTTTCATCCTTGTAATCGAACATTTTCTCAATGTTGGAACCATCATTTGAGATCTGATTAGCCGCCCCAGTTATCATCAAGTTGAACTTGGGATTGTAAAAATATTATAAGCTTCAACGATTTAGTATTTAAGTGTCCATTAAATATTCCATTGGCAGCTTTAGTTATGAGTTACAACCTGTCAGCAAACCTGATCGAAGAAAGGAAATCATTGTGGAAAAAAGTAATCAAGAGCATTTATGGTCTACAAGATAACGGGTGAGACGCGAGGTTGGCTAGGAACATTTAGAAGCCCCTGGAAATTTATATGTCGTTCTTACTCGGCTTTTCATCATTTGATTAAGGCGGTGCTGAAAGGGGGGAATATCATTCGTTTTTGGGAAGACATTTGGGGCGAGGGGTCTTATCGTTCAAAGAGCGCTTTCCATCTCTGTTTCACATTTCCACCTCGATTAACAAACCGTTCTTTTATAAATGTTACCGATCTTCGAGTCAATTCTAACTTTCACTGGGATGTGCGTTTCATGAGAGCTTTAAATGAGGTCGAACTAAGTGAATTCAGCACTCTTTTAGGGGTATTAGATACAGTTAGGTTGGAGCGGGGCTGGGGACTCTTCCATATTTTTTTTCTGTTCGCTCTTTCTACGATTCTTTTTTCCCGATTTCCAACTCCCCGTTATTCTTGTATTACTATAATATATGGAAGATATCGGTCCCGCACAAGGTTCAAGTTTTCTCGTGGGTGGTGGCTTTGGGGAAACTGCCGACTTGTGATTCGTTGCAAAAACAGTGGACTACCTGTGCCTTATGCCCGCAATGGTATAGTTTATGCCGAAAATAAAAAGAGAATCAAGACAATCTTTTGTTGCATTGTTCTTTCTCAAGTGGTATATGAACAAAAAGTACTACAAGAGTTGGGTTTCGAATGGACCTTTCCAAGAAGAGCACGTGATTTGTTTCTCATGGAGCCAGGCTTCCCCATCGGGTGAAGGAAAAAGAGTTTTTGGTATTTGGTAATTCATGGCACCTTTTGGTCACTCTGTTGGAGAGGAACAATAGAATTTTCACAGATTCAGCGTCGTCTTTGGACGACATATGGGCGAAGATCAAATTATGAGTTGCGACTTGGATGACTAACTTGCGGGAGCTTAACCACTTGTTTATTTTTAATTTGGTTAGGGATTGAAAATTTATAATATGCTGATAATATTTTAGAAGTTATTTTGCAAATTCTGTTTACGTGTTTTGTGGATTACTCATCCGCTCCTTGTAATCCGATCTATTATTTTAATAGAGTCTAGTTTCATATAAAAAAAGATAATATGCATGCAGTAAAAACACTTAGACCGTCATTATTGTTTAGAATCATATCATAATCTAAGGTTGGAAAGGGAAATGCGTGACCCCTCAAGACCATGATTGCATTGTGCCTCTCCATTCGATCGTTTTTATTTTACCTCATGGAACAACTCATTATCGTTATCAGTTGGTGTTAGTAAGCAAATAGTTTTAATTTTTTCAAACAACCGCACAGTCACGCCAATAGATTTAATTTAACCTGCTAGAAAGATAAATAATATTATCTCCTCGTATGAATATTTTATTTCTCTTATCCTGAAATGTAATCTTGTTCTAGGTTATATTTTTCGATTATGGCGGTTTAATTGTGCTTGTCACCGGTTAAAAATGCGAAGTTGCCACCTTGAATCTCTATGGAACTTACTTTTTCGACAGGTAAGCTCGCTTTAGCATTTCTGACAAAACAACCTTCTTTGACCTGCACAAAAATAGTCCTGTATTACAAAGGACTTGGATTTACCAGCATTTATATGAGTCCTTAGCGTGAGCATATCATAATCTAAGGTTGGAAAGGGAAATGCGTGACCCCTTGATTTTGCCAAGACCATAATTGTACTGTGCCTCTCCATTCGATCGTTTTTATTTTACCTCATGGAACAACTCATTATCGTTATCAGTTGGTGTTAGTAAGCAAATAGTTTTAATTTTTTCAAACAACCGCACAGTCACGCCAATAGATTTAATTTAACCTGCTAGAAAGATAAATAATATTATCTCCTCGTATGAATATTTTATTTCTCTTATCCTGAAGTGTAATCTTGTTCTAGGTTATATTTTTCGATTATGGTGGTTTAATTGTGCTTGTCACCGGTTAAAAATGCGAAGTTGCCACCTTGGATCTCTATGGAACTTACTTTTTCGACAGGTAAGCTCGCTTTAGCATTTCTGGCAAAACAACCTTCTTTCACCTGCACAAAAATAGTCCTGTATTACAAAGGACTTGGATTTACCAGCATTTATATGAGTCCTTAGCGTGAGCATATCATAATCTAAGGTTGGAAAGGGAAATGTGTGACCCCTTGATTTTGCCAAGACCATAATTGTACTGTGCCTCTCCATTCGATCGTTTTTATTTTACCTCATGGAACAACTCATTATCGTTATCAGTTGGTGTTAGTAAGCAAATAGTTTTAATTTTTTCAAACAACCGCACAGTCACGCCAATAGATTTAATTTAACCTGCTACTGTCATGTAAAGAAAGATAAATAATGCTATATGTCCTTAGCATGAGCAAATGCTATTTATGCATTTTGAACTACATTTCCAAGGCGTCAAGAAGTACTACGCAACAACTGTTTCAAAGATTTCAGGCTGGACATATAGAAATAATGGTTTACTTTTTCAGCAGTGATCAGAGGGAAACACAGACCACCTTAGCTGAGGTCTTGATTTTGATTTGAATTGGACTAAATTGTAAAGAAACAGTTTCTGTACATATTAGTTGTTCATTATGTTATTTCACGTAATTTTAATTAAAAGTAAATTGTAGTGTTAAAGCCATTCTCAAATTGTTTTAGTTAGTATCTGCTCTTGACATTTTATTCCGATGAATAATTACATGCATGCCAGGGTTTACTTACATGCTATCACCCACACAGGCTGGTCTGTCACGCTGCACGGTCTCACTTGTGTAGCCATTATTGACTTAATTTCACTTTATTTGACCTAGTAAACTTTTTTGAAACTTCAAGTTGTAATGCTTTATTCGTCTCAATTATCATACTATAAAGAATCATGACCACCGTTATAATTGAGTTCTGCCATGGCATATCACTCCTGACCACCATAATTTTATTGTAAAAACTGCCAACGCTAGCAACCATGTATTGATCCACGCTAGCTCGAATTTCTGATATTAATTGATTATTGTTGTTTGAAGCAATTGTCTGGTTTGCGTGCTTTTGGTTTTGTGCATCTGTGTTTTTTATAAATCTTGAACTCAGATATATTTTGTTTTTTCACCTCACCGTTTTTAGTGTATTTTTGTCATGGTAGTACTAACACGACCTACTGTGACGTGTTGGTTTGCCTAAAGAACCATTGCTGGTTTTATTTGGTAAAATTTCAAACTAGATGTGAAATATTTTCTTACCTCTGAAACCAGTAATAGACTCTTTGTTACAATATATATTGATTAGTCGTTCCAAGCTATGCTCGCTGATTTCTCCCTCTCTCTTTGTATATACTTCTTAATTGTTTACCCTCCACTCACAGTTTCAAAGAGCTGAAACTACTGAAGTTGATGAACCATATGGACAATGAAATGACGTTCAAGGGTTCTCGACTCTCATATGGCCTTGAAGAAGAACGAAGAACGAAGAAATAGTTTTCAGGCGAAATGCTTGATTCATACCTGTGAAGTTAGACTGAAATAATGTTGATCTGGTAAAGATCATAGTTACGAGAAGACTTTAGCTAGACGCGTGGCTAGGCTCAAGGTGCATTACGCCCAACTTTTGGGTCTAGGTGCAAGCTCAGACCGACCATTTACAGAGCCGTCTTTACGGGCTTGGTGTGAGTTTCAAGCACTCCCTGAATGTATTTGATTATATAAGATTGAGTTCTCTTGGATGTCTAGCTTTTAGACTCCTATATTTCATTCTTATTTGATAACATATATTTGTTGAGTGGGCAAATGTTTACCTTTTGATAATGTGTTTTCCCTTCCGTAATGGAATTTTTATTGAAATGGGAAATCTTTGAACACAATATGTAATTTAATTTATTTTTTTCTAATAAAAGGATAAATATTTATATATTTTCAAGAAATGTTAGGATCGTAAGAAGTTTCAAAACGTATATAATGATGTTTATAATCAAGTAAATATATTCAGTCAAGTGGATGTACACATTTTTACATCCTTTCGTTTCACATTTTACTTTGGATTTGAAAAATGGTCGAACCTTTCTGAAATTTTCTTCCTTTCGTTCCATCTTGTTGTTCAGGTGTTCAAATTTTGATTTAAACCGAATAAACCCGAAATCCGAACCTAAAAAATTGGAAACCAAATCGAACCAAAAATTGATTTCTTTCATATATATATATATATGTGTGTGTGTGTGTGTCTGTGTGTATATGTGTGTGTGTTAAAATCGAAGTTTATATAGATCGATTTTGGATAGTACATCTAAAACGAGTCAACCGAAAAAACCAAAGTTTAATCATATAGAATAATTTTATTTAGAAGTGAAGATGTTATTCATGTCAAATAATTACTAGCTCAAAAAAATTTTTAAAAAATATTTATTTGTTAAAGTACAAAATTTGTACCATTAATAAAAAAATTTGCAGATGTCTACAAAAATCTTGAAAAAAGTCTACAAAAGTTTATGAAATTCTGTTTTATAAATATATTAGATTCTATAAAAATCGATAAAAATATACCAAATCAGCGAAAATCTATCATTTAAAAAAAGTAATTGAAAATCATTAAATCTCATCTTTGAATACACTCCACTAAAATTTACCCCATATATATAGTACGTATGTGCCTCTATCACTAATATATCATAGTAGATAAGTGATGTAGAAAGATTATTTAGGTGTTAAAGCATGTCTGTCTGTATATTCACAAGATAACTCTATGAATAACCTTGATACTCCATGGATGGGCCCATTACCTCTGGCTCATCTCTAGCCCAAATGGAAGACATGCCCATTAAGGGCCCAGTTATTCTCCTATAAATACCAGGTTTGAGCGTATGATAATGAATTCAATATATTGTTTTCAGCAGCATCCTTAGTTGCTCCCCCCATATATCATCAGTCTCTGACTTAAGCGTCGGAGGGACTACGCCAGGACACCCTCCTGGCCCCCTCCTAACGATCTTATTTGTGATTTCAAGCTCGTGACAACTTCAAAACCCTGCATCTGTACTAGTGACACTTGCTGGGAGCGGACCTTAAATTTTCCGTGAGTATCAAACCTGATTTAATTCTTTAGCCAACTGGATAAGTTAAAATGGAACACAAATCATTATATTAATTTTTTCTTGTTTTAATTTTTTTGATTTTATTTTTATGTTTGATCATTTATAGTGTATGTTGCAATATTATTACATTTTAACTATAAAAACATTAGTTGTATGGTTTTTGTGGGGCCCTTAGCTACTAATCGTTATTACAATGCAATCTGATTAGGGTTAATTAATTACAGCGGAAAACGAGTTTAAATTTTCTTTACAATGAGCCCAAATTATTTTATTTGAATACTAAAAATAGTATTTAATCTCACGTCATAAACATGCCCACACGAAATCAAAATCTATCATATACAAACAACTCACATTCTCGGGGCATGCCCCGGTATATAGATACATATATATATATACCGGGAACAAGACAAAACATAAAACCTCAGCCCAAGCTGTGGCTCCCTCCAGAAGTACCCTCTCCGGTCTCCTGATATCCTGGAGTACCTGCCATTGTCCACACACAAAGACAACAACAGCCCCCCTTGGGGGTGAGCAAAGCTCCGTATGGAACAACCAATCATATATACCACAGATATCTAAGCAATGATATATGGTATGCAATGCATGTATGTCGTGGAGGTATCGGGTCAAATGCCCATCCACTGAGCACATGTCAGAATCAATCGAATCGCTATCAAATCAATGCTCGAGCTGGCACACCGGCCAATATGGGATACTCGTATGATAGCGTCGGCAAAGCGCCATCAAGTCCCAAATCTCATATCCAATCATATGGGGCCACAATTGTCTATGCTTTACGGGTCATATAATACCGGCATAGCGATTGTGTTCACAAACCCATGAAGCTACGGATCTCAGGAACATTCGTAGGTCTCGGCCAATTCAATACAGCTTCGACCTTAGCAGGATCAACAGATATGTCATGTCTTGAAATGACGTGGCCCAAAAATACCACTCTGTCCATCCAAAATTCACATTTGGACAATTTGGCATATAAATGACTAGTACGAAGAGTTTGAAGTACCAGTCTCAAATGTTCAGCATGCTCCTTTTTCGATTTCGAATATACAAGAATATCATCGATAAATACAATAACGAATCGGTCCAGATAATCTCAGAAGACACGATTCATTAAGTCCATAAAAATAGCAGGAGCATTCGTAAGACCGAAAGGCATAACCAGAAATTCATAGTGGTCATACCTCGTATGAAAAGCAGTTTTGGGCACATCTTCGTCTCGAACTCGTACTTGATGATACCCAGAACGAAGATCAATCTTCGAGTATACAGAAGTACCTTGAAGCTGATCAAACAAATCATCAATACGAGGAAGTGGGTACTTGTTTTTCACAGTAGCCCGATTCAATTGCCTATAATCAATACACATTCGCATCGTACCATCTTTCTTTCGAACAAGTAAAACTGGAGCTCCCCAAGGTGATACACTCGGTCGAATATATCCCTTATCGAGAAGATCCTGTAATTGTTCTTTCAATTCTTTCAATTCCAATGGTGCCATGCGATAAGGAGCTTTCGAAATAGGCGCAATCCCCGGCACAAGATCAATACTAAACTCAACTTCTCGATGAGGAGGAAAATCAGGAATCTCATCGGGAAATACATCTGGAAATTCTTTCGCAACAGGAATCTCAGATAAAGAAGACTCCTTCTTCGAAATATCAATAGCGTAGATAAGATAACCTTCATCTCCGCTAGTCAACAATCGGGACATTTCCAAGGAAGATACCAATGGAATTTTGGCTTGGGAACCCTTGCCATAAAAATTCCACTTGGGTCCATCAATCGGTCGAAATCGAACCACTCCATGACAACAATCAACAGTAGCTCGATTCTTCATCAAGATATCCATGCCAACAATACAATCAAAGTCGTGCATTGGGAGGACAATCAAATTCAAGAACATCACATTATCCTCATATATTAATACACAATTATGCACAACTTTTTCAGACAAAATAATCTTCTCTGCTGGCGTGGCTATCGACAAAGTGTCATACAACGGGGTACACTCAATATCGTGAGATGCAACAAGTGCATGAGATATGAATGAATGAGATGCTCCTGTATCGAATAAAACACGTGCAGGATAATCGCAAAGCGTGCAAATACCTACAATCACGCCTCCAGGAGCTTCTCTCGCCTGATCCTCAGTCATGGCATACACTCTCACTTGAGGAGGAACTTGGGTACTCTGACCACCCGGTCCTCGATATCGTGGGACACTCGACTGCTGAAATGATGGAACAGGAACAGTAGGTCTCGTCATACCAGGGCCACCTCTAAATCCTGGCTGGGGTTGAGCAGAAGTCGTACCCCTGTTCGGACATACTCGAGAGAAATGGCCTTCCTGCCCACATTGATAACAAGTACCAAACATACCTCGACATTGCTCGATAGTATGTTTACCCCCACAATGGCTACAATAGGGTGCAATCACAGGACTCTCTCGCAGTGATCCACTAGAGCTCGAAGAAGACGAAGAAACAGAACCAGTCTTCTTAAACTTCTTACCTCTCGGCCTCAAAGTAGGCTGCTGAGCTGACACCGGAGGTGGAGGAGTATACTGTGGACCTCCTCTCCTAAGTCCAGCCTCGGCTGCCTTGGCTCGTTCAACTGCCTCTGCGTAGCTGGTAGGCAATCCAGAAACAACATAAGTATATAAAGCAGGATGTAATCCATTTACAAACCTGTTATATTTTGCCCTCGCATTCCCAGCTACGTGAGGTGCATACTTCAGTAAAGTAGAAAACTTCGAAGCATACTCTGCAACAGACATCGTTCCCTGCTGCAGATTATTAAATTCATTCTCCTGTGCAGTATAATAAGATGGAGGAGAATACTGCTCCAAAAACTGGGCCTTGAAGACATCCCATGTGACTTCAATCCCGGCTTCCTTCAGTCCAATCTCAGCGGCTTCCCACCAAGATTTGGCTCGGTCTTTCAGCTGATACAAAGCAAGTTTCAGTCTCCGAGCCTTAGAATACTCAACAATATTAAACAGGTGCTCGATATCCTTTAGCCAGGCCTCAGCTCTTTCAGCACTCTCAGTGCCAAAGAACCTCGGTGGTTTCAGATCCTGGAATCGAGCCATCACTACATCCATGGACAATCCTTCAAATTGCCCAACAATCCTCTCAGTACTGCTACTCGCAGTTTCATTTGTGGGATCCATCTACAAATCAAAAGATGAATATCATAATTTCATAATTTCATCATCTCATATCATCAATCTCATCAGATACTTACTCGAATCAAATCAAGTAGGAGCAAGTAATACAAATAATTCAAACACAAGCGCACAATTCATTTGTGCCTATTCAAGTGTACACTAAACTCAATCGAGCATTCCCAGCTATGCTCTGATACCACTCTGTGTGGGGCCCTTAGCTCCCAATCGTTATTACAATGCAATCTGATTAGGGTTAATTAATTAAAGCGGAAAACGAGTTTAAATTTTCTTTACAATGAGCCCAAATCATTTTATTTGAATACTAAAAATAGTATTTAATCTCACGTCATAAACATGCCAACACGAAATCAAAATCTATCATATACAAACAACTCACATTCTCGGGGCATGCCCCGGTATATAGATACATATACATATATACCGGGAACAAGACAAAACATAAAACCTCAGCCCAAGCTGTGGCTCCCTCCAGAAGTACCCTCTCCGGTCTCCTGATATCCTGGAGTACCTGCCATTGTCCACACACAAAGACAACAACAGCCCCCCTTGGGGGTGAGCAAAGCTCCGTATGGAACAACCAATCATATATACCACAGATATCTAAGCAATGATATATGGTATGCAATGCATGTATGTCGTGGAGGTATCGGGTCAAATGCCCATCCACTGAGCACATGTCAGAATCAATCGAATCGCTATCAAATCAATGCTCGAGCTGGCACACCGGCCAATATGGGATACTCGTATGATAGTGTCGGCAAAGCGCCATCAAGTCTCAAATCTCATATCCAATCATATGGGGCCACAATTGTCTATGCTTTACGGGTCATATAATACCGGCATAGCGATTGTGTTCACAAACCCCGGAAGCCAATCAAATCATATCAAGGTATCCAAGGATCATAGCTCAACGTGCATGTCATGTATCGATGTATGCATAAAATGATGTGTGTTAACAAAACATTTATTTTATACATCGATATCTCAATCTCAATGTCATGTATGCCACATAAATCAACAAATAAGGCATATAGACACATAATCTCATTCCAATCAATCAAATCAATCCGACATATATCATATAATACAGATACCTGTCGTATGTTACCCGGTCGCAACATACCTCAATTCTTCGTTTCCAGTTGATGTAGCCTGAAGATATTGATATTACACTTTATCTACATCAATAACATACTCATTCCAATCAATAACATACTCCAAAATCATTAATATGAGTTTCAAATATCATTTGAAACTTCAAAAATTCATATCAAATCAAATTCATATCATAATTCAATTCCGACTTTGAATACAAGTTTCTTGTCGGTTATTCTACTACATATCGGAAATTCAACTTCAAATACATGCTATTCCAGCACTTTGATATTTCGAGCTGCTGGAACTAGAAGAAAATTACCTCAGTCAGAAGCTCTCGACGCGACGATCACAAATATATAATTTGTTTCGCGTGTAGACAGCGTTTTGAAGTCGATTTGGACGAAAGAAATTTAAATTCCCTCGTATTCTCTCGAAGTCTCTGAAATGAAATGAAGAAAATGAATGAAAGAATTATTCTTATCAACTCACCGCTTCGGCGCTCGGGCGGTAGAATTCTCGCGCCTGAGCGCGAGAGGTTCTGCCCCCGAGTTTCAAATGCACCGCGCTCGGGCGGTCAAAAATTACCGCTCGGGCGCGGCATGTTCTGTCCAAATACCACTTGCTCCGCGCTCGGGCGGTCACAAACTTACCGCTCGGGCGCGAAGTGTTCTGCCCGAACACTCAAAATTTCTACCTTGGCGCTCGGGCGGTCATTTTCTACCGCCCGGGCGCCACTCGTTCTGTGCAATTATTTATGTTTGTACTAAATTGGCGTCCGGCCTCTCTAATCGAGCTCTTACAACGTCAATTCATATTCAATATTCATTTTCTCAATTTTCTTGTCATAATATACATCAAATACATAATCACATATCAATTTCATGAATTATCGATAATCACACAGGATTTACGATAACACGATACACGGTCCTTACAGTTTTAATGACAATTTCCCTTCATTCAAACACACAAAATATGAATTATACATTGTCGGAAGTTTTAAAAGCACATACATCTTAATTTTGAAATTGAAATTATTTGTGCTTCTTTTTAAGACACATAGGGGTTTAAACGTCTATTTAATTTTCACATAGAACTATTTTGAGATTTTCTCAAGTACTTTGTTTTTTTAGGAACCTTCTTTTGGTGATAGTTAATTTAAGTGTTAGAGGGTTTTTACTAGATCTCACCTGAAATTTTAACATTATTTCGTGATGAGATTCACGAAGTTAATCTTTTGGATTGATTTGAGTGTTATTTATTTGTAATATTATTTCGTGACGCGATTCACGAAATTAGTCTTTTTGATTGATTTGAGTGTTAGTTAAAGATGACAATAGAGCGAATTTTCCATCCTCAAATTATATCCCCTTCCCCAACCATGGTCCAATCTAATGTTGGAACATCCTGATCCCCGACCATGGGGATTAAAAAATTTTCATCCCTGCAATCCCATCCAGTCTCATTCCCACTACGAGCAATTTGAGTTTTCCCCGAACTTGTACCCAATAAATGTATCCGAACTCGTGGGCGAAATTGTTATCTCTATATGTACATCTCCCAGTTAAAAGAATGTTCTAAAAGTATTATATGTTATATATTCACTAAAAGATCATATATATACTAGTAAAAGATGCACACGCGTTGTATGTGTTATTATTATTTTTAGTTTGTTCAAATAATACTAAACAATTAACATGAAATTATTTTCAATTTATAAGAGTTGTTCGATTTAATAGGAAAGTTTTATCTCTAAATTTTTTCTATATAAAATATGGAATGCTTTGATGAGATTTTTAGTAAGGTAAGAAGGATAATTATGAAATTATCTATGTAAAATATGGAGTGACTTGATGATATTTTTAGTAGGGTAAGAAGGATAATTATGGAATTAAATATTTTGGTGTCGGTGTCACACTTGATAATATAGTGTGTGTGTATATATATATATTTATATATAATGATAATGATATATATTAGGGCCTTGGGGTGTAAATTGAAAATTATTGGTAGTACAAGTTCTCATATGTAATTAATCAATTTTTTAAAGGAAAAAAAAATGGAGAAGAGCTATAGGCTATATAGCAAGCTCTATCTATCCCTATTATATCAATAACACACGCACAAATACACACACACTGTGACTGGGCGAGCTCTTCTGAATCTCTGTATTTATTCGTCTCTCTAATTCTCCCATCCTTGTTAATCCCTAGATCCGCACACATATTTGTTTATTTTGTCGATTTTTTGAAGCGTCGGAAGATGGCGGGCCCTTCACTTGCTGAGGAAGAAGCCGTCAAGAGGAACACAGATTGCGTTTACTTTCTGGCTTCTCCGTTAACTTGCAAAAAGGTCCTTTTTTTTTGTTTTTGATTAGCTTGCATCTTGCTTCTGTGGGGATCGGATCTTTATGTGGGATTGGAAATTTCGATTTAATTTGAGCCTTGAGATAATAAAAATTATGCTCTTTTTTTTTTCTCCAGCTAGAAGCTTTAAGAATTGGGGTTTGATTATTTCCCTTACTATTAGTTTTGCTGTTAGGGTATTGCGAAATTTGATATGCTCATAGAGACGTGTTGGTATTCTCCCTGCCTTTAAGTTTAGGGTTTGGATTTCTTTCTGCGATTTATTTTGATTTGTAGAGTATCTCAAGGTTTGGTTTTGCACTATATATTGCTAAATTTTTTTACCCTTCTGGGTTCTTTTCGTACATTGGCCGATTTTTGTATCTAATTATGTTCTTTGAGCTGGAACCTGGAGAAATTTATATTCAAGTTCCGCTAATGAAAATCCTTGTTCACATTTGTGAGTTTTGAGTGCTTTGTATTATATGCTACTAGACATGGTGATGTAAGCTAGTGTCGTATGATTTTTTGGGGCAATTTATGCATATTCAATGTATTCTATATATTGGTGTATCACATGGGATATTTGTTCAATTTTACTGCCATTGATGAGAATTATTTCTGCTGAGCCGGCAAACAATTGAGATACTTTGCATATAGAATGTGCGTGATGTCTTTTTGGTGCTATGTTTGAAGCGTTTTATTGAAGTTCTTAGTAATGATGTAAGTCTTTACTTTCCAAATGTTTGAATTTATTATTGCTGCTCTTGGTATCAAGGTACTCAAGCTTTTTGAGACTGGTTTATATATTTTCGAATTTGAATTGGTTTTTCTTCGATTACATTTGAAGGTTACAATTCATTGTATCCAAACATATACTCTATTAATCAGTGATGGCTAGTAATATGGTGCAGTAATTTCAGTTTCTAGATGCTTGTTTCATCATTTCTATGACCAGTGATATTTATTTTCTAATTTTGTTGTCTGTCCTCAGGGAAGTGAATGCGAATATCGTCATAGTGACATTGCACGAGTAAATCCAAGGGACTGTTGGTTCTGGTTGCATAGTAATTGCTTAAATCCGAAGTGTGGATTTCGGCATCCGGTCAGTCCATATTTGTCTTGATATATAGCATGTTGACTTGCATGTTTAATTAGCTTGGTTAAATTTTAGTTTCATGATGCTGGTTAAGACACATTATTTTATTATTTAATAGTATAAAGTATTGTCAGCTCGTCTACACATCATATTTTAGTCAATTATCTTTTGTTTGGTGGTTCAGCCTCTTGATGGATTGCTGTCAACACAGACACCAACGCCCACTGGCCAACCCACAACTCAATCACAGAATGTTACAACATCAACTTCACACATTCCAAACGCCTCAAACAAACAAACAGTTCCCTGTGTGTTTTTCCAGAAAGGGCTTTGTTTAAAAGGTCATTGGTGTCCCTTTCTCCACACACCAAATTCGGTGAATAACAAAACCTCAGTGGTGCCAGGAACAGCCTCTGCTGCTGAACCCACAACTTTTAAGAAGGCTTTAGTTGGTCATGAAAAGTTTGAGCACGCTAAAAAGGTCCCACACATAGATACAGTTAATTCCGTCAAGATTTCCGAAAAGGCAAAACCTGCTGTTGAAACAGAACCTACTCCCCATAGGAACGAGTTTTCAATGAATAGGAGAATAGCCCACACGTCAGGAGTCAATGATTTACTGGGGTATTCTGTCACCAGTGGAAACCCATTCAGTGGGTCCGAGCGTCCTCACTTACCAGGTGAACTTGGGGCCATGAACAATAAGGATGTAGAAGAGGTTTCAAGGGAGCCCTCTCCTGGATTTGATGTCCTTGTAGATGATGAGCGAAGAGATTCTGAATACTATCCCAGTGAAGATCATTATGGAATGCCAGGGGAACATGAAGTGGGGAATGAATATGACATCGATCGTGCTGATTTCAATAAGATTGCTGATAATGATGGTGAAAGATTTAAGGATCCTCATGGGTATGACTTAAATGAGCTCCGTAAGGGTCGGCGTGCTTTGGAGCAGCGGAGAGCTTCATCTGAGAGGGTGTTAGGGGGCTCTTATTTCGATAGGAAGCCATATGCTAGAGCTGATAGCATTAACCAGGTTGAAGATTTAGATTTAAGACATCGTTTAAATAAGCGTAAGAAGGTAAATGGTTTGAGGTCTGTCATTAGCCATGAACATGCCCGTGAGAGGCACGTGGAAGAGCGAAGATATCCAGGTTCCAATAGAGATGAGCAGTATGTTCCCTTGCATGAGAATTCCCTTAGCAGTCACTTTAGAGGAAGGATTAGGCTTCCTGGTGGATCATCTCCTCCGAGTGAGAGGGATGCAATTCTATTGGGTCCTGATCGCAGTAGGTTATCTCCGGCAAGGACAAATTTCTCTTCTCAGCAGGGAAGGGTCCAAGACAGGATAAAGGGGAGGGTCGACGAAGATTTCCATAATGGTGTGAAGAACCACCGTGGTCCGCACTTCAGAAGAGACATGGTTGCTGATATTACTGATTTTACTGGTCCAAAAAGTCTCGCAGAGTTGAAGAACCAAAAATATCCTCAACCTAGTGGACAGCATGTGACCAATCACCAATCACTTGGTAAACGAAAACATCTGATGCTAGATGGAAATCAACAAGCTAGCGTTCAACAAATTGGCAACGATCTTTCATTTGATGGGCCTATGCCCCTAGAAGAGATTTTAAAGCGGAAGAGAGGTGAAACTATTGAAACATTGAGTATAAAGAAATCATTCAACTCTGATGGTATCACTGAAGAAAATAATGAAAAAGAAGGAAATGGCATGGCCAAAATCCCATTGACTCCAGATTTTGTTTCGTCTACATTTGACAATAAGACAAAAGCTCCTGTTGAGAGTAATAAGGATGTTTACAAGCCTGTATCAGTAGACAAAACAGAAGACAACTCTTCCACCCAGCAGCCTGTTTCGAGCAGGATAGAAGCTGAAGATGATATTAATGGTGTGGGTCAAGATGGGGAATCTGATTATGAGGAAGTGGGTGGGGAGAGCTTTGACATGTATGATGGTGAGAATGGAGATGCTGACGGGGAATACTTGGACGACGATGACGATGACTTTGCAAAGAAGATGGGAGTCATGTATTCTTGAAAATTAAAAGACTTTTTATGGCTTTTAATGCTTCTTATCTGGTCTTTATTGGTTTCGTCTTTGCGTTGAACTGGCATATTATGCTCTATTGGTTTCGACTTTGAGATAAGAAGTAGAGGTGATTTAAACTTCCGCACGTGTACCCCATCATATCTGCCTTCTTTTTTTATGTGTTGAATCTCCTTTGCTCGGCTGGATTTGTTGTTTCCCTCCCAGAATGCAAGTTCTTTGTCATAGGCCTGTCGACCGCAAACCAAACATCTTGTCCCATGAATCATTGATATCTTACGGTTTTAATCACTTTTTTTAGCTAAATTAGAAAATGATAAAAACTATAATTAAAAAAAATAAAAGCAAACTCAAATTTGGAATCGTTTTTTGATAAGGTGGTGCGGAAATTGATCTTAAATCCTACTTTGTTCCGAAATGGATGAAAATTATCGAGGGTTTTTTAGAAATTTCGTGAGTTATCCAAAAAATCCGGAAGAAAATACTTCTTCCCAAAATTCGAAAATTCCACCAAAATATCCATATTTTTCATACCAACCAAGTTATCCACATAATCCATATCCATCAAATTATCCTTACAATTCATATCCACCAAAGTATTTTACATCTTCTCTTAAGTTTAATTTATTTTCTAATATTTTTATGCAAGTGTTATTTATTATGATATGTTATATCGTTTTATTTTAGGTTTATAATAAATTTTTAATTTTAATTAAATGACACTCATAAAATTAAATTATTTTACGTACTGAATATATAAAAACAAATTATTATTAATATAAAATAATAATAATTTAAATTTCACGATTTTTGATGAGGCGGTGGGTGTTAGTAAAAAGTTGAAAACTGCGAAATAAGTACATAACATTATGTATTAACAAAATCATAATATTAAATTATTTTTTACGTGCAATAATTCGTGAGTAATATAAATTGAGGTATTCACTATATTTGTCATCAGTAAAGTGATTTATGTAGATATTACAAGGCAAAAACTTTATTTATGTATGGAGTGCTAGAGGAAACAAAGCACCGTCACCAAATCAGACTCTATTAACACATCATGTGGAATATTTTGATTTTTTTCTTCCTTCGTTTCCTAAAACTACTTAATGTTGCTCTGATGCAAAATATGTACAGAACTCCAGCCTCGTTCTTTTCCTCGCTCAATTATAGACATGAGCACTTTCAAGAACTCATCGGCATCTTCTGGACTCATAAATTCCAAGTTTGTTTGGAAAAGAGGGAGCGGTGTGTGAAAATTGTGGAACAATTTTCCCTTTGCTCCTCCATTTCTCCTTTTCTGCTGTTGGTTTTGGTTTTTTGTAAATGAAGCATCTGAATCACTTCCAACAATGTGTACCACCTCTCTGTCATTATCAACCAGAATTACGCTATCCAATCTGATGTCCGATTGCATGACCCAACTTGGATCAGCGGGAACCCCTTCAAATTCGGGCTTACCCAAGTCTATTAAACTGGAGCAGCTGAATACTAAGATAAGCTTTTCAGTGATCAATGCATACTTGCCACATTGTTTAAGTGATTTGCACATGACTAATGTCTCGTCTTCCCTTTGCGAGAGTAGTACATGTGTTCCAACAGCATCTTCCCAAGAGTATGGCTTTAAGGGAAGTTCACGACTTAGAGGCCTCGGTAAACGGAGTCGAAAACATTGATATCCCATCTGGTGGATTCTACTACGATTTCTGATGCTCTGTGCAGTTTTTCCAGTGACCTCAAGGATACTAGCCGCTGGCCTTGCAACAAGTCCTGTAACACCCACAGCTATACCTGAAAGGACTCCCGGCAGACCATGTTTTTCAGCACCTTCTATAGGAGATTGAAGAACACCCGTAAGTCCCTGCAAACCGAAAAAAGTAAAAGCCCAGAGTTTCACTTAACTGTAAAAATAAAAATCAGACAGGCGGCCATCCACACAAGTATAGGTACTCATATAGACATAGATCTAGGAAGATCATCCGAAAATAACAAATACCTGAAGGAATTCATTTATCACTCCTTTATTTTGTGAAGACACTCCTCTCTGCTGCTTTTCCATCATTGTCCCAGGTTGGTCGTCAAATGTGAATGCAACAATGCCCTGGAAGTCATGACCCACTTTAAAGTTCAAGCAAAGATGGCCGAGGTTTGTAGTAATGTTGATAGAAAACCAACTACCTTATGAGCGGCTTTGCTGAACTGAGTGGTAGCATCACTTATAGCATAGACAGTGTTGCTGACAAGACTAGTAGTACCTTGGGCCATACCGGTAATAAGTCCAGCAGGGCTCTGGAAATAAAATTATTTAAATAATTTTTTTCTGAAAAATCAAAGGGAATTAATCAAGGGCGGTATACCTGGAAAACACTCCAGATAGGAAGGGAGAAGAAATCTTTGATCCCAAGGCCTAAACTCCGTGCAAATCCCAAAGGATTTCCTATGACGCCCGCAGAACCAAACACCTGCATAGTTATTTTCCAAATGAAATTATAAACTTGACCTTTCTAGAACTGCATTGAGGGCCTAATAAACCCTGAATCTCAGAAGGAAAAAAGAAGAGGGTTCAGCAAAGACCTATAAACTGCATTGAAGACTCCACCTTACCATAAGTTGTAGGTTATTAGTTAAGATAAGCGCGGTAAACATTTGTAAAGGCGCACTTTGTAAGATTAAATAACATAAACTTTTATCACATTTAGGAGTAAAGCATGGCAATAGCATGGACAAAAAGATTTTTAGAATGTGACAATAAACAATTAGTTAGGTTGTCATCATATGAATATCAACCAATCGGTCATAATTTGATCGTCCTGATAGAAGACATCACACGGGCATAAATATTTTCTGGAAATTGCATTTTTCAACATGAAAATCATCATTAACAAAAAAATAAAGTGAACTTGAGAGTTTGTAACATAGAAAGCATAAATTTTCCAAAGATTGAAAATAAAATGAATATTGCGACCAAAGATGCGATATGGATCAGCTGTAACAGCTGGTAATAGTAGAACCATCAAACCTTAATCTTAAATTCTTAAATGACACATGAAAAGGAAATTTGGAGAGTTAGGTATCTGTGCCGCAGAGAAGAATAAACAAAGAAAAATGGATTAAACCTTCAGTCTTTTCATTTATTTCATAATCTTACATATCACCAGTTCATGACACATGAGAAATTATAGCATAAGTGAAGTGTAGCAAACTCAATTGAAGAATTAATAATCTGGGCCAAAATATTGAGAAACTGAATTTACATATAATTTTGAATCTAAAAATTTGTACATAATAAAGTGAGAAAAATCAACAGAAAGGTTACCTTATACATCTCATGTAGAAATTGTCGGGTGTAGTGACTAACAAGGATTTCTTGAATGGATTCCCAGCTAGCTATCTGGTGGGAAAGGATTAACTGTTTGAAATGAATTTTTGCACCCTCCACATCAGCAAGAGCCATAAGCCCTCTCTACAACAATTGAGGATACAAGAGTAAGCAGATCCCCAAAGAAAGGACAAAAGGAAGAAAAGAAAGGATTCACATTTTTTGGCTACTTGGAGAAGTTTCATATAAATACTAATATTCTTATGTCTGACTTCTCATTACACCTAAATGTATCATGACTCTAATGATTTTTTTTTACGAAAAAAAATTTCAGCAACTCTCCGAGGCTGGGAAAAAGAGAGTGGGGGGCTACGCCCTCTCCCCTTGTTCCTGAACCACCAATATCTTCTTTCCTCTTCACCCAGCCCGTTTAGATAAAAACTTAGGGCAACAGGTTCAATAATTCACATCATGGAGAGACTCTACTCCGTTTTCCTTGAGACCGCATACGTACATGAATAAAAGAGTCTCCAGACATAAGAACACCATTTCTAAGTATCCGTGGACTGCTGGAAAAACTGCAACAAGAAGCAAATGGTTCATGTCAGGAAAATTATTATGAGATTCACAAGAAATTTCAGGACCCAGCTAGTTGCTAACCTCAACGTCAACTTAATCGGTGCCATATCAAAGTGTTCTACATATATTTTCTTCTGCTTTTGGTCAGAAAGGTGAATTTTCTGCCAAGGAGCTCCAATCGGGACCATGTGAGGTAGCACATAGCTTGTGTGTTTTTTGTTAAGCAGACTAGAGCTAGTTAAAGTGGGGTGTTTCTCATGCAATCTTAAAGAAAACTGAGTACTTCCAGAGGTATCCCCAGTTAAGACCGAGTCAGGAATCAGTTGATGCAGAAAGGAATCCACGGGTTGGAAAACTCTGCTTTGCAACCTTGAAGAGACGGTCTTGAAAAATTCAAACAACCTCAATCCGATTTCTAGTTCAATCTGAAGATAAAAATTGGAAATCCTGCGAGAATAGGGTAATTCATCAAGAAGTGCGCTGGCAAAATGAATTTTAGGAACTCTAAAGAAATATGTTACAAACCTGAGACTTATAGATTCAAATGAAACCAATGATGTATCACTGTTTCTCCACTTGGCAACAGTTAACAAGAACACTGGTTCATTCAAGTTTGTAGACACGGTTTGGCCTATTTTTCCACCAATGAGATTTGTGCTATTGCCTTTAGACTTCAAATGGTTAACGATATTAATCCTGTTTCCATGGTTAAAAGACAGGATGACTGGGTATGGTGTGGAATGTAACTGGTTATCTATTTGCAATGATGCAATTTGCAAGGAAAACTGTTGTTGATCCAAACTCTGTACAAAACTAACGGTTGTGTTCTTAGCACATGCAAACAGTATCTCCTTCAAAACAAAAATATCACCACACATCAAAATGATTATAATAAAAGGAAAATTCGTTATTGTAATATTCTATGACAAGGATACCTCAGGATGAGAATTCATCAAAGAGACTCCAATAAAGGGGATGTCCACAGATAATTTTTCCTTGTACACAATAGAAGAGCCATCCTTCTGAGTTTGTTTTCTATTATCTTTCAACAGAGGTACATGTAGATTCTTCAGATCATTCAAAACGTGGTAATTTGAATCAATTATGCTGAGAACCTGATTGAACATAAACAGTTAAACCTAATCCTGTGGCATAATTAAAATTCTTCTTACAAATTTAATTTGCACACCTTGATTGCTCCTTCGGAGTGGACAGTAATAAGCAAATTTCTTTCAGGCTTCTGAAAAAAATCAAAACAAAGAGGCATAGTGATTATATATAACTAAAAAGCTGGCTCCCGGTGCAGCAAAAGTTTCTGAAGTACTTGAAATAAATAATAAAGCTCTTTCGGCATGGAAATCGTGGAAATCGAGAAGTTCTTAAATTCTACATGCTTCCCTATCCAAGTAGATGTCCGAATCTTAATATTGTCCTAACAAACTGTTGAATACTGATTATATTATTTATTTATCTCACATGAATAGTTATCTCTATTTGTAGTCTTTTGAATAGAACAATTTACTTACGCAGGTTTGGTATGATAATTCTCTATAAATTTGCATCGTATATTTTTCATTTGTTAAGGAATAAGATTGTCTCATTCTCATTTGCCTTATTGCTCTATTCACGTCAATGATTGTTAGTTATAGAAATTGATTATAAGAGAAAGAATTTTGTCGTGACTTTGAATCATTCATGCTTGCTTGAATCTAATATGTGGCAATAACTGAAAGTTTGGTACCGTCGCATGTCTTGGTCATTTCTTGAAATTTGATTCTACCCTAATTTAATCTTGCCTTCAATCGATTTAGTTGCAAAGTGTATTCGAATTTAATTTATTATATTTTAATTAGATTAATAATTTGATAAGTTCACTTAATTGATTTAGTATAGATTAAATTAAACAATTTATATCCTAGTAATTACATAATAATCCTTGTAGGTACAACATGGATTTACTATAATTTACTATTACTTGATCTAGTTTTCTTGCTAGTTTAATCCCAACCGAAATCTTCTTTCAATGACCATAGAATCCATTCTTTTATTACAACACCAAATTGACCGATAGCAAAAAATATCCATCCGGCAACAGCAACATAGTTTAGTTAACATCTCACACTCAAGCAAAAATTCCTGGAAATCCATGATAAAGCTTTGCCGATATCATGTTAATATCTTATACTCAATCGAATGGATGATAGATAATCCATATGTGCAGAACACAACATGTAATCTCCTAGAGTTTTTTGTCACTTTCAAAATGGCGATCTTTCTTCACAAATTAAAATTAAGTCCAAAAGCATTTGGATCAAGTAGCTTTTGAGTGCATTCTTAACATCAACCATTCATCATTTTGCCGATAAGTTTAAATAAAGCTAATAGAAATGTAAACATAATAGTTATTTGTTTACGTGTGCAGTATTTACATAAATGTCAATTTAGTGTGAACGATAATATTTATCCTCTGTTAAAATTGGCTTTTTCTTTACACAAGGTAATGCAAATTGTTAGAGCACATAAAAATAGTACCTCTAAAGTCGTAGGCAGGTACACATGTGAATCTGGAGATGGCTCATCAATGGCAAATGATCCTAAAATACGTTCACCAGGAACCTGACAAAACCTCAATAAGAAATTTACCCCTAAAAGTGATTAGCTAATACAGTCAAAATAATCATACCTCAACATTGAGAATATGTGGATAGCAAGGTTCATCCCAAGCAAAAGGGGAAGATGTGTAAGGGTGAATCACTGTCTCAAAAGATTCACATTTGGGCTGGTATACCCGCAACCTCTGAAGGTATCAAAGAGTTATCAACTTCCACTTATAAAACAACCATGCTTAATAAATAAATGTCAAGAGCATTATTATTTAGTACATTAAATACCAGGGAGAGAAAATAATAGATTTTTCCAAGCCTTTAGGATGGTAAGCCTAAGTTCAGCAATTAAAGTCAAAAATAAAATTATATATGGAGAGACCGCCAACAAACGCAAAAACCAAAAAAAAAAATCACTAACCTCCCTCGAGATGTTATCAATTCTATATGGCATAAAGCCTGAACCATCATCCGACAAAAGAATCAAGTTTGTGTCAGAGTTTCCACTCAAGCTCCCAACAATTGTTTCTTCCCCAACAGAAACGTCAGCACGCCGAACTACCACACGTATCATCCTCGCAGCAGTTGTCATATAGTTGCGTACTTTAACTTGAGTCTCGCCTAACTGCTCAGGTGTGAAGCATCCAGACCATTCCCAACCTGGGTCGTCAAAGCGAACAGACAGCAGTAATTCCCTAAAAGGCAAGGCAGAAAGTGGATTACCAATGAGGAGCATTTGACGTACACCATACATGAATTTACTCATCATGCCATGTGATCAAACCTATGAAATTGTGAAAAACTGAAGTTGTGACGTTGAAAATGAATTGAAAATTAATTTATCCTTGGTAAATTCGTGCGGACACAAATTTATTTATCCATCAAAGCCAAAACTGTAATTGATATCAAAATTGAAATGCAGCTTTCCAAACTAATGGCGTCCAAATGGAAAGGCCAAACGTTTCTTCATGAGTAGCATAACACAGCAAACCTTGTTGTATCTATCCACTGAATATGGGAATGCTGTCCAGCTTCCAAAATGAAAGGAAAATTTGTTCCCTTCTGCTTATAACATAAATTCTTGGTGCATGCATTAGCAATCACATATCTGTCAAATTAGCAAACAAATAGGCCATTTGAAATAACAAAGAGCCAGGAAATTAACTAAGCAAGTGCTTAAGCTCGTAATCAACTGAAACACAACGATTTCAAGAAAATACCTAGGCTGGAAAGTGATAATTTTTGTCCTCCCAGAAAATGGTGCAGCCACAGCGCAAACAGATATCACATACCCCGATGTCGAGAAGGGTTGAGGAACAAGAACATCAGTTGAACCAGCAGGAGGGACTAGTGAAAATGGGGCAGACCATGAACACTTGGGGTAACCATCCTGAACAGGAGGAAAGCACCTTCCTAGCTTGACCAGAATATCTCCAGAATATGAATTGGGGTCAGGAGAAAACAAGTAGGCATTGACCTTCATACAATCACTTCCAACAAAATCAGGTATACTTGAATTTGGTTCACAGGTAGATCCTGGGAAAAATAGTAGACGAATGTCAAAAATATGTTGCGTGATTTCAACAGCATTTTTTTTAATCATCCAGCTATCACCTGTTGCAGGTAATTCCTGGCTAGGACAGATAAGACCTAGACCATCTTTCTTTTTGACAAGCATCCTCTGCTCGTCCAAATCATAGCATGAAGGAATGCAGCTATATCCATTTGTTTCACTGAAAGAGTTTGAAAGAGCTAGAGAAAATCCAGTGCAGTTATAGAGCAAAAAGGGAACAGATATTAATATTTCACGAGCTCCAGAGAACGTGTCCATCATCTTCTCCATGGTAACATATAGTGGGCCTAACAAATTAAAATAATCAACTATGCGTCTTAACAAAAGATCTATTGATACAAAACTTCTTGACTGATAAACGATAAAAATAACATTACCATCTGAAAACTCAGGATCAAATCTAATTACTTCAGATAAAGAGAACTTTGTCCCACCGAACCTAGCCATGGTGCTAAATGATTCAGCACGAGGAAGCTTTAGAACTGAAGGCCTAAATCCACGCATTTTGAATGTTAAAGATAAGTCATGCGATGAATCAATATGAAAGAGAGAAGTTTCAACCTGAAAATAACCAGTACATTTAAAGTCAAACAGAAGTTCCAAGTAGAAATTTTACAAAAGCACAAGAAACCACAATATTCCATTATATCAATGCATAATTTCAAGCAGAAATATGCACCAGACCTCTGAAAGGATGGCATTACGCTTGACACCAGCATTTTCCAATGTCAAAGACATTGACTTCATGAGATAGTTTTTCAAAACTAATGGACTAGTCAGCATCACTTGATATAGAAACCGATTTTTTGGTCTCTCCAAATTAGTCATGGATTGACTCAGATAATTCAAAGATCGGTGGCCACAAACAAGATCAATTGAGCTACAAACTCTCTTTAATTTTCCAATTGGAGGCAAGCACTGATCATGCACAGAAATGCAACAGCGAAATGCCTCACAGCTAGGGTGAGAAGGATAGCAAACAAAGGATCGCGAAAAGCCAATCCTAACATCTTGAGAGATAATACTTGAGATATTATAAGATTCACTCCATAGGTACATGTCACCAAGAGGACGCCATCGAATACAGCCTGCTTCAGCCAAATGAAGGGGAAGAGGAAACTCTTGACCGGGATATATAGGACCCAAAATCTGAATAAAAAAGAGGTATTAGGAACATTAAACCGACAACAATGCACAAGGACTCCCCCTACTGCCCTCCAACCACTAACTACCTGTGTGTGTGCATGTGTGTTTGAGAGAGAAAATAAATTCGTCAGATTACCTTTGGAGACACACCAAGTGGAATGTCAAACCGAAGTTCAAGTGATACAGAAGTCGCATTCAAAATTACAACCTGAAAAAATAAATAGTTTCTAAGAGGCTAGCATGAACCAAAAACATTCAAATCGATGCCAGTCTTGATACGTACCGTCGAATATAATCGCATCAACTTTGTATAGTGCTGTACAGAAACATCAACTACTACAGGAATAACAAATCCTCTAACTCCATCTGTGCCCATGTCTGTTGGAACGTTTTTTTTCATGGTATTTGCATCACCATTAATTTCTGAATGTGATGATTTTGAAAAGTCTAAATCAAAGTATCTGCGACCAACAAGGTCCATTGAAATAGGCATAGATGGCATAGATGTACCCTCTAATTGGAAAATAACATATCGCTGTGCTGCTTCAAGTGATTGATTGTCGTTAAGTCTGTCAGAAGACTGTGTTGGTCTACAACGCAAAAGTAATTTCTCAGGTGATTCATTGATGTAAACAAGAACAGAAGAACCAGGCTGCAGGACACCTTCTGATGGGGACACATCCAACTCATTAGCCCCAAGTTGCCATTGGCAGACATAAAATACTAGGGGCAGACTGGTTAAATTTTGCAGCATGTATGGAGCATATCTTGCGGTTTCTGGATTCTTTCTTATCTGAGAATTTGAGAGCTCTCGGCTTTCCATCATTTCAATGAGGCCCCATGCATCCTTGATCATTTCAAGTGCTCTTGAGATAACCTTTAAATGACAACATTGAGCGCATCAGTCGAACACTTGAATGCTACTACATCTAAACATTCTGAAGAGTGAAAACTTTAAAAGGAAAACAGCAGCAAAAGAAGACGGTAAATCAACGACTAACTTGAGTTTGCAAGCCTAATTAAAATGACACATTTTCATGAACAATCACTACTATAAACAACTCAATGTATCCACGAGTTTAAAGAAACAATTAAAACTTTTCCCACGAACAAAATCAAAAGATGAATACCTCAATGAGTGTTTCATTAATATTCAAATTGAGATGAGCTTTAGATTCGAGATTGATGTCTGTCATGATAGCATTATTGAAGAGAGCACTTTCATCATGCTTTCTGATCACGCTTAACCGAAAACTCCAAGGTTCCACAAAAGGCTCCCACAAGACCTAATAAAATTTCATAAACAAATAGCACCACAGTTTAACGACATATCAAGAGCTAAGCCATTATGATCTTTTCTTCAGTATTATTACCTTGTCAATATTGTAGTAGTTCACTTGGAGTTCACACATAACTGATCCTTCAGTTTCGTCCTCAGTAACATTAGACAAAAAAGTAAAGTTTCTCACGAGAAATTCCAGCAATGGTCCACTAAAAGTCTGCTGAGATAATACAAAGAGACAAATAATAAAATTCAGAAATGTCAAGTCGTTAGAAGCACTGACCAAATTTATCAATTATTCACACAAACGTATCAGAAAATGTTATTTTTGAATGAAAGAGAAGTTTCACCTTCATATGGATTTTAATTCTGTATCCGTCATAAATTACTTGGTCATGAAATATCCTACTACAACAATCTGTGGAAAAAGATTAAAAAACAGCAAGCTTTTCTAGTCTGAACCCTTTCAGAAATGAATTTTACATAGGCTGTTCCAGAAAAGAAACTATATTCAACATCAATTTAAATTGATCTCAACGGATCAAGAAGAAAACCTAAAAGCTTATTTCCTAATCTGTTGAGAAAACACAGTCACGATACATGGGTTATGTCACGTCTACAGTGTATTAATGAACTAAAATACTTTTACAAAGCACAAGCCCAAACTCCAATACACCAAATGATCTAACCAACATAAGTACAAGATATGAAGTTTTATAATTTTAAAAGGAAGGAAAATCATCTCAACCTTGAATTTTGCAATGATCCAAGTGGATCAAGAAGCAAAACTCAAAGCTATTTTATCCCATTTTTTGAAAAAACACCATTAGGATGCATGAGGGGCATAGTGCGTCCTATAGTGTATTAATGAACTAAAATATTTTAACAAAACATAAAAGGGGCCATTAGCCTGACCTATAATAAAACAGAAGATCTACCTTACCCAGGTACAACACATAACACAATAAGGAACAAACATATTACAAAAAATATCTCCACAACTAAAATAATAGCAACAAAAAAACTATTATATGCTGATGTGAGCCCAAAAATTATAGTCCGCTTCACATACTTGCTTAGGTTACTTTATTCCACTTAATCTTGATTCTTTATGATGTCATCTGATTATTGTTTAAATTTTGATATCACTTATATGGCGTTCATAAATGTGTCGTAGTCACACATAGCAAAGCTAAAACAAAAGTAAAGGAAATGTCTGGCTAGGCTACTGCCCCTTCCTAATACGGAAGAAATGACGCTTCAAAAGAACTAGATTACCTTCCAATCAGTTAAAAGAACAGAAACTTTCCTTAATTGCACTTGAATGTTCATCTTCTTGAAAATAGATTGTGGCGACATTTCTTCAGATCTTTGGAACCATGCAAAGTATGAAAGGTACAATATTTTATTTGAGAGCGAAAAATCCACATTGTCGCATAGAACAACCATTTTGATTATCACATTCTCCATCTCATATTCAGAAATTTCTGCCTCAATCTGAATTTTAGACAGTAGAAAAAGGGGCCAAGTTTGTGCATTGTCATCCACAAATAGTCTCAGCATCCCACTCAAATTTCCAGAACTCATTGTCAATATCACATTTTTACCATTAACAGCCACTTCTATGCTTCTGCTTTGCAGGCTAATGGAAAGAAAACAATTCTGGATTTCAGATAACAATCGGAGGTGATTGTCCAAAGTTTGCTTACTGTGAGTGTAGGGATGAATAAAGGAGTTGTAGGCTGCTGTGTTAACATGAGCAGGAAAATGAAATTCCAGGCCAATATTATCCAACGTTACTGAAGGAAAACCAGAAATTTTATTCATATTTAGTGATGCATCATGATTTGAGCCATCACCAAATACATACTTATGAGCATCACTAGGAATGTCGGTCACAATTTCTGTCACTGCGCTTGACTTAAACACTTTTGCCAGTTGTTCGTTGTATAGATGAAGTAGATCAATGACCTCATTCCAGTCAAACCAGTATAGCCACACATTCAAACAAGGAAGGGACACAACAAGATGATTTTCACTACCATCTGACGTTGATATGATTAAATCAAGAACTGATGAACCAAAGCCAGGACAACTGCATTTGGCAAGCATTACACAGTTCAACAATGAAAATAGTGCTAGAGAAGAGAATGAAATATCCAAAAAATACAGTCTGCCATTCTCTAATGATATAGAACACACAAACTCCATTTCAGCCTCTGCCATGAGTTCAGAACAGGGTACGACGTTTTTCAGTTGATGCAATCTTAATGACAATGACCTTACACAGAACCGCATCTCATTTAAGGTCGTACTCGATGCTTCAGAAAAGAATGTAGCAGTTTCATGGAGTTGTTTCTTCGTCCTTAAAAAATGAGGAACATCAGATGAAAAAATCTGGGATTCTTCGCCAACCAATGAAAATTGATCGATAACATAGCCCAATCCCTTGATTCCGGAGACTGCACATACTTCTGTAAAGGAAAAGGCACAAAAATTAAGAGATGCTACAAAAAGTAACATGAAAATTAACTACCACAAAAATACTAAAATTCCATACCTTCAACATCAAGCTGGCAGTTTTTGACCATAGCCATGATACATATTGGATAAGAAGATGCGAAATCGGAAATTTCATTATTTTGAGGTATTCTTATCCATACATCTGCGCTGAGTGGTGCTATCAAAGTCGCAGTTCGATATCTACTTGAAGAATTGTTTATATCACTTTCCAATATTAAAAGTGTTAAAAATAGATCACATCCATAGAAGTCTAAACAATTATTTCTGTCGGCAAACTTGCTAGCACTTATACAGCTTGCAGATGGAATATCCCTTGTTGCAGAACTCCCAGCACAGTTTTCTGAAAAGATAATACAAAGTTGTGAAATATTAACCTTTAGGAACTCGGAGTAATCACCGTTAGAAGGTGTAAGCACATTGCAATTTACTATCTCAAACTTATACATAATTGTACTGGGGTTTTCACAACTCGTGTCAACAGCAGGCTGTTTGTTTGCATAAGAACTCCAATCAGGAAGTGAAAAATAGCCAATAACTATCGCCAGAAACTCAGGTGGCAACATGCAGGATACTTTCTGGATGTTAAAGCTTAACTCAAGCTGTGAATTTTGAGCTTTGACATTTCCTTTATTCAGATGCAAGTTAAGAATTGGAGAAAGATCAGGTGACAAGGGCCCCCAAAGAAATTCATTGATTAATTGAGAGCACCATATCGAAGAGAGAGTCATTCCATCAGTAGAACAAACTATGTCCAAAAAGTTTGCAGAAATGTGAATTACAGATTTTGCTAAGGGCACCATAATAGTTCCGACAATGCATGAGGAATCATGAAAATGCACTGTGACACTGCCAAGATTCAACGTGACAAGAAGTAAATCAACACCTGAAGTTAGTGGTGAACAATCAGCATCAAGCCCACAGTTCATCAGCGGAACTGAAAGAAGTTTTGCTTCGCCTGTAACACTTAATTTTGGGTCCCCATTCTTCTGGTCTTCTAAACATAGGACTGTACTCATTTTAGGCCACACACCATCAGCTCTGTTCTCCAGATTAGAGAGAGGCCTAAGATTATCAATGGTGTGCAAAGGAGAACGATTAAGTGAGATAAGTGCTGGATCAAAAGAACTGTCATAGGTGTTCGAAAGACCATAGTGTCGAAGATTCGAACTTTGGCTTGATGAGACATTTGCATCTTCTGGATCTGGCGTCCTATCCTCAATAGATGTTCCACTGACTGCGATTTTTTCCATAAATCCAATCAATTGCCCGACAAAGAAGGGATGGCAATGAATCTCAAGATCACTTGAGCTTATTGAATACCTGTGCTCATTTCTGTGAGCCTCATAATGCAGAACAATGCAACCATCAACAAATGAACTTTGATCAACCAAACATCCGATTTGACCATCAAGACTTACACCCAAGTTGTTTGGACTCACAGAGTCACAACCTTCCATACTTCCAGCTGAGCAAAGGATGTTAGTTTCACAATCATCTGTCATCAACCTAGTAGTTATCCTACACGCTTTCGCACAGACCCAACACTCGGGAAAATCTCGTTGATCGTACCTGAAATTCAGCGGGTGTTTAAATGGTAAAAATAGATTTATTTAAATGGGATCTTCCTCAAGCACATCTTTCCAAGGAATTCTAAAAACCTATTCACTCTTTACATAATTTTGGTTTCAATTTGACCCCTCTAGCCCTCAAGTTATGAAGCATGACATTAAGGTGAAAATCTCTCACCTAAAAGCCCATTTTGAATAATTTCAAGCGTGAATCAAATTAATGATTGATCCAATTTCTTTTTATCTGTGTGGACGTATGTAGATTCAGGAACTAAAAACATTCCATGCAATGTATTTAAATAGCATCATTAAACTCGTTGACAACCATTTAAGTTCACAGTTATTGCCACACAAATCAAAACCCACAAGCTCAGAAACATAAATTGAATGAACATTTGAACTTTACCTTAATGACTAAAATCATGTAAGAATCTTCTTCATACTGGATTTGCTAATACAAAATTATCACATAAAGCAGGCATATCAAAATAGATGTTAAATGAGATTTCAAGATCAACTCCGTAGCAATTTTACAAAATTTAATTTTATTGATTGTGGTAATTTTAGGCTGGCAGAAGTGAAAGGGGAAACCTCAAAGAAAAATGCATTTCAATACACAATCAGTGTCTCTACTGCAGCAAAATACTTATTCTAATGCTGAATAGCTTCTGCAATAGAAAGAAATGAAGTTTCATATATTGTGGCATTGAGTTGCTAAGCTGTCTTTGCATCAAATGGTTTTCAGAGTCCAAAGATAATAATTTAAATAATTTCGGCATCTGATGTCAGCACAAAAGGGTGCTGGAGATTGCAATGGAACTAGAAACAAACCCTACGAGGATGACCAACTACACTTTTGCTTTCAACATTTCTGTCTACAAGGCATAGTATGACAGCCTAACACCATATAAGGAAATGGATGATCTTGATCATAGAGTTTTCTATCACTATTCTTCAATTATGTTGTAATCTTCAACAATTATTTCACTTTTGACAATCATTCCAATTAAATTTAGTGATTTTAATCTAAAGAGTAGATACATGACTTTATATAAGTGAAGTCTAGCTTCTCTAAAGTAGGAACGATAAGGAAGAGTCACTAGTAGACTTTTTATGCTTTTCCTTAATGCAATTCTTCAATCTCCTATATTGCTAATTCCAGTATGTTATCATAAATACTCAGCATTCTTAATCGAAAAATCTCTCTCAAAACAAATACTATTGTAGTTTAGTGAAATAAATTCTTATTATTATTGGATGTACATGAATCGATATATATAAAGAAAAGCTAGATTTTTATCTCTGCCATATCTGATATATCTATTCTAAATTTAAAGTTTAACTTAAATAAATATCCTAATTATCTTATCTAAAACATCCAAGATCTTCAACACTCTCCCTCAAGCTTGGCGGTATACGTTTGTCAAGCCAAGCTTGGCTTTTAATTCTTCAAAGTGTGGTCGATGGAGTGTCTTTGTCAAAATATCTGTCAGCTGCACGTGTAAGGGAACATAGTGGAGATCAACTATTTTCTTCTATATCTTTTCACTTATGAATTGTCCATCGATTTCCACATGCTTGTTTCGATCATAATGAACTGGATTCTTGGCAATATTTAAGGACGTTTGGTTGTCGCACGCACATCATCTATATCGGATGATTATTTCCTATCTTCAATTCATTGAGTAGTATTTTAAGCCACATGTCTTCACAAATCCCATTGGACAAAGCTCTAAATTCTGCTTCTGCACTGCTTCGGGACACAACCGGTTGTTTCTTACTTCTCCAAGTCACGAAGTTACCCCATACAAATGACCAGTAACCCGAAGTAGAGCGTCTATCAAAAGGACAACCTGCCCAATTGGCATCACTGTAGACTATAACATTTCTGATTGCAGTCTTCCTACAGAGCAATCCTTTTCCAGGTGTTCCCTTCAAGTATTGCAGCACTTAGTATACCGTCTCCATGTGTTCTTCAGTATAATTAGCCATGTACCGACTGACAACATTTACGATGTATCCTATGTCAGGTCGAGTGTGTGATAGGCAGATCAATTTTCCGACCAATCGCTCGTATCTTCTTTTGTCAACAAGCACGTGATCTTGATTCATACCCATTTTCACATTTGGGTCCATTAGAGTGTCAACTGGTTTGCACCCCAACATTCGTGTCTCTCTCAGTAGATCTAGAACATACTTTCGTTGTGAGATTGAAATTCCATGAGATGATCTTGCCACTTCCATCCCCAAAAAAATTTAAGCTTTCCAAGATATTTCATTTCAAATTCCCTTGAGAGGATTCCTTTAATGCGAGTCATTTCTGGTTCACTCTCCCCTGTGAGAATGATGTCATTGACGTAGACAATGAGAGCGGTAGTCCTTCCTTCGGTGTGCTTGACGAATAATGTGTGATCTGCTTGACACTGTAAATACCCTTCCTATTCTATAATACGGAGTGTATCCCTTAGCAATAAGTCGTGTTTTGTATCGTTCAATGCTTCCATCAGCCTTATACTTCACTGTGAAAATCTATTTGCAACCGTTATTTTCACGGGGGAAGTTCAGTAATGTGCCATGTATTGTTCTTTTCTAGTGCTTTGATTTCATCGATGGCGGCAAACTTCCACTTAGGATCCTTAAGTGCAACCTCGATTGAACCTGGGACTTGAACTTGATCTAAACTGGACACAAACGCACGATATGCAGGAGATAATGATTTAAATGAAACAAAATTACATATCGGGTGTTAGGCACATGTTCTAGTTCCCTTTCTTAATGCAACAGGTATGTCATCAATGTCACATTTATCAATTATGGGAGAACTACTGTCAAGTTCAGCAGTACCTTGGTCTTTTACATTGGGAATTGGTCTCGTAGAGGAGTCTTGAACTAGCTGACTAGGTTTTGTGTCTTGTTGTCTGTCCATTTGGATGAACTTCCTTCTTGAATAAACCTTGAGGAGTGTGTTTGAGGAAGTTGATAGGTGTTTAGGTTCTGGATTGATAGAGATTGAGTCGGCAAATGAATTGGGATCCCAATTTAGAGATTCATTTCCACTTTCACCATTGATGTTGCTCTCCCCTGAATGGATAAATAGGGATATAAGAGTTTGTTTTCGAAGAAAGTGACATCAAGAGAATGATAAAACTTTTCGGTGATCGGGCAATAGAATTTGTAGCCTTTCTGGTGGGAAGAGTACCCTAGAAAAATGCATTTGATAGCTCGCGGGTCGAGTTCCCCACGATGTTGGGAATGGATATGTACTAAGGCAGAACACCCAAAGAATTTGGGAATTGAGATAGGGCATGTGTTTGAGGAAGATGTTCCAGAAAAACCTCAATAAGGGTTTGTAGCTGAGGACACGGTAAGGGATACGATTAATTAGGTAAGTGGCAGTGAGTACCGCATCACCCCAAAAATGGCGAGGGACTGTGTGTAAACAGAAGATAATGGGTAACTACGAGAAGGTAGTGATTTTTCCATTCAGAAACACCGTTTTGTTGAGGTATGTCGACACAGGAACTTTGATGGACAATCGCATGACCCAACACAAAATTAAAGTAGTCACGAGCACAATCAGTGCAGAGGACTTGTATTTGAGCAGAGAACTAAGTTTGAATGAAAATATTTGAACAAGGAAGTTGTTTCGGACTTGTCTTTCATGAGGAATACCCATGAAACGTGAGTGTGATCATCCACAAACAAAAGAAACCAACGAGTACCTGTCACATTTTTTATTTTTGATGGGCCCAAGATGTCACCGTTGATGAGTGACAGTTGTGGCTTGAAAGTGCTATGAGTGTGTTTGGAAACTTGACTAACATCACACTGAAGTAAAGATGATTTATTATTACGAAATAAGAATGGAAACAATTTTGCTAAGTAACAAGAAATTGGAAAAGGCAGTCTTGGGATACTCAATGGTGCAGTCTTGAAGGTAGGCTCGATTTAGAAGAGAAACAATCAAGCACAAAGTTCAGCATTGTCAATCGTCTTCCCCGATGCCATTTCCTGAAAGAGACAAAAATTACCATAGAATTTAGTAGTGCAATGGAGGGCGGCATTAATCTGCTCACGGATTGTAAATTAACAGTAAGAGCAGGTACGAAAAGCACCGAGTGTAAGCAAATGTCACGGGAAATTTGTGCAGAACCAACACCCAAGATCTTTGAGCTGGAACCATTAGCAATTCGTAAAGAACGAGAGTCCGCACAGGGCTTGTAGTAGTTAAAGATTGAAAGACTACCCGTCATATGATCAGAGGTGACCGAGTCTACAATCTATGTAGAAGACAAAGCCCAATTCAAGGCAAGTGTGATGGGAAAATCACCTTGGTTTACTGCATTGCCCGTACTCAAAGAGGTCGTGGATTGAGCAGAAATTGGGCTGAACTAGGCGTTGCCGAGCATCAAGTTGTTGTTGGGTGAACGGCTGTTGCGAGATAGGAGAAGCCACGTAGACAGTAGCTGAATAAGCACGGCGTTCCCTATTTGATTTCCAATCCGCCGGTCTGCCATGGATGCGCCAACAAGTGTCCACTGTATGGTTCGGTTTTTTGAACTTATCACACCGAAGTCGACCATTCCGTACATGAAGACTGATAATGGATATCGCATGTGGCGAATGGCGCGCACCATTTTCGGAGAAGGAAGGAAACGATGGTAAAGCGGTCGCAAGGGCAGAAGCATCGCTAGGAGGCGGGCGAGAGACGCGCATCGCTAGGAGGTAGGCAGAAGCATCGTTAGGAGGCGCGCACCAAGATCAACTTTTGACGACTTTCCTCATGGTGAACCTTGGAGAAGGCAACACGGAGTCCTAGCAGCAGTTTAGTAGCCAAGATACGGCTACGTACTTCATCGAGAGATGTATCAAGGCCCAGAAAGAACTTGAATACATGTTTGGTCTCGACAATTTCCCTGAATTGACCTTGGTCCAATGCACACTTCCAATCGTGTGATTCGAACAGATCTAGCTGCTGCCAGAGTTTTGTTAGCGCGGTGAAATAAGTTGTGACCGTGTCCTCACCTTGGCGGACGTCATGAAGGTTGCTTTCCACGCTGAATAATTTAGAAGAATTATATTATTAATACTAATAATATTTTTATTTTATTAATATTATTTTCGGGATGGGTTCGTAGATGGGATAGTAATCTCATATTCGCCCCGAAGAACTTCGAGGATTTTGAAAAATCCCTGAACCCGAACCCATGGAGAAAGTTGTCATTCCTAGTGTTGTCTCGAGCAGAGTACATCCTGGACTGCATCCCATATTTCTTTGCCAGAAGAATATAGGAGGAAATTCTGTCCAATGTCTGGGACCAGGAAATTGATAAGCCAAGACATGAGCATGCTATTCTTGGCGTTCCAGGATTTAAATCTTCCATCCGTCATGGCCGGACGTTTGGAGGAGCCAGAGATGAGATCTTTTGTTCCCTTGCCGCATATAAACATCATGACAGGCTCGGGCCATTGCAAATAATTCTGGCCATTGAGTTCGTGGCACGTGATGGATTGAAGTGAAGAGAGATCAGGCATGATTGAAAGCAGCGGAGCTGATGGTGGCTTATCGAACTCCTACAAGGAGGCCATGTGGCCGTATTTAGTCATGGCGGCTAGGGTTTTTTCCTAGGCTCTGATACCAGTAGTTTGGTGAAATAAAATTCTTGTTATCATTGAATGTACATGAATCGATATATATATAAAGAAAACCTAGATCCTTATCTCTACCATATCTAATATATCTATTCTAAATTTAAAGTTTGTGAGAAAAATATTGAGAGAAAAAACTTGTATCTTTCATTGAAAATAATACATATATTTATAGTTACAATGGATATATCAAATCCCATTAATTAAGAAGAAACAAATATTAGAAAATATTACCCTACCAAATAGAAAATATTACCCTACCAAATTTACAAGATTATCATATCACATCAATACAACTTATTGATATCAATTTAAATTCCCATCAGATTTATCGTAATCTACACTCCCCCTCAAGCTTGGTTATAGATGTTGATGAGACCAAGCTTGCCAACGAGAAGTTCATGAATCTGTTCTGAAAGTCCTTTTATAAGTAGATTAGCTAGCTGATGAGAAGTGGGAACATATTCAACACTTAGAATTCCTTCCTCGAGTTTTTCTTTAATGAAACGCCGATCAACTTCAACATGTTTAGTTCTATCATGGTGAACAAGATTGTGAACGATGCTGATAGTTGATTTATTGTCACAGAACCTCATAGGACCTTCAAACTCTATCTTTAGTTCTTTCATTATTCTTTTAATCCAAATGAGTTCACATACTCCATGGGCCATAGCTCTATACTCGGCTTCAGCACTACTTCTTGCAACAACTGACTGTTTCTTGCTGCGCCATGTCACTAGATTTCCCCAGACAAGTGTACAATAACCCGAAGTTGACTTTCTATCAGTGACGGATCCAGCCCAATCAGAATCAGTGAATGCAGTAACCCTTCTATCATTAGTTTTCTCAAGAAATAATCCTCTTCCTAGAGTTTGTTTAAGATATCTCAAAATTCTGTATACTGCATTAAGATGACCTTGGCAAGGTGAATGCATGTATTGGCTTACTAAGCTCACTGCAAAGGCAATATCAGGGCGAGTATGTGAGAGATAAATGAGTTTTCCAACAAGACGCTGATAACTCTCTTTATCCACTGGTCCACCCTCAAACATTTTTCCTTTGTTCCCTGGATCAATAGGTGTATGACTTGGTTTACACCCCAACATACCTGTTTCTTTCAGGAGATCTATAGTGTATTTTCTTTGAGAGACAGAGATTCCTTTCTTGCTCCTAGCGATTTCCATACCTAGAAAATACTTCACTGTTCCAAGATCTTTGACTTCAAATTGTTTTGCCATCATCAACTTAATCATCTCCATTTCATCATTGTTATCTCCAGTGACAATGATGTCATCAACATACACTATGAGAATGGTGATTTTTCCTTTTTCAGAATGTTTAAAGAAGAGTGTGTGATCTGCTTGTCCCTGAACATATCCTAATTTTTTGATTACTTGAGAGAATTTTTCAAACCAGGCACGAGGTGACTGCTTCAACCCATAAAGAGATTTGTTAAGTTTGCAAACAGTCTGACTCCCCAACCTTTCTTCAAATCCCGGAGGTTGACTCATGTAAACTTCCTCTTCAAGATCCCCGTTCAGAAATGCATTTTTTATATCCAATTGGTGCAATGGCCAATCAAGATTTGCTGCCAAGGATAACAGAATTCGAATAGTATTGATTTTGGCAACAGGAGCAAACGTTTCAGTATAATCAATGCCATATGTTTGAGTGAAGCCTCTAGCCACAAGTCGGGCCTTGTATCTTTCAATCGAGCCATCTGCCCTATATTTAATAGTAAATACCCATTTGCATCCCACCGTAGTTTTTCCTTGTGGTAATTCGACCAAATTCCAAGTATTATTCATTTTCAAGGCCTTCATTTCCTCAAAGACGGCATTTCTCCATTCAGGCATAACAAGTGCCTCTTGAACAGACCCGGGAATTATTGTACTAGACAATCTTGAGGTAAAGGCACGAAATGATGAAGATAAATTTGAGTAAGATACAAAATTTGAGATAGGATGTTGGGTACAAGATCTCTTACCTTTTCTGACTGCTATAGGTAGATCAAGGTCAAGGGTAGTATTTGACTGAGGATCCACTACCGGTTCATCCTCTTGACTGTTGTTAGGATTCACAATGTCTTTAGTTGCCCGAGGTTTGTTCCGTCTTGAGTAGACTTTTAACTCTTGTGACAGTGTTGATTCTTCCTCTGTTTCCTGTATTGGGATATGTGCCTGAGAATCTGTGTGAGAATTTTGAGGAGAGTTTGTGTCTCGAGGAATCTCATGGAGTGGATTACATATGGGAAGAGATGGAGTATCCCACCAAGATTCTGTATCTAGGTTCCGCCCTTGAAGCGAAGGTGGAGGAAAGTAAGGAGTGTTTTCAAGGAAGGTGACATCACGAGAGACGTAGGTCTTCTTTGTGTGTGGGCAGTAGCATTTATAACCTTTTTGAGTGGAAGAATAACCAATGAACACAGTCTTCATGGATCGAGGATCAAGTTTACTTCTGTTGTGATTGTGGACATGAACGAAGGCCGTACAACCAAAGGTTTTTAAGGGAAGATTATTTGAAGTAGACACATGTGGATATTTTTTAAGAAGAAGGGATAAAGGTGTTTCAAAGTCAAGAGTGCGGCTTGGTAAGCGATTGATGAGATAAGCAGCAGTGAGAATGGCATCCCCCCAAAGATACTTAGGAATATTCATGGTGAACATTAGGGCACGTGCGACTTCCAACAAATGATGATTCTTTCTTTCGGATACGCCATTTTGTTGAGGAGTATCAACACAAGAGCTTTGATGAAGAATCCCGTTATCCAACAGATAATCACCTAGAATGGTATTGAAATATTCTTTACCATTGTCGGTTCTAATAGTTTGAATATGGGTATGAAATTGAGTTTGAATCATTCTGTGGAAATCTTTGAAAATTTTGCTTGTGTCAGATTTATTATTGATAAGATACACCCACGTGAGTCGAGTATGGTCATCAATGAATGTGAGGAACCATTTTTTGCCATTTGACGTAGCACTTGGTAAAGGACCCCAAAGATCACTATGAATAAGAGAAAATGGAGCGGTTGGTGTATATGTTTTTGGAGGAAAAAAATTACGAGTGTGCTTAGCTAAATGACAAATATCACACTGAAGCAAATCAAGACTTTTATTATTGAATAAAGATGGAAACAATTTTTTGAGATATGAGAAACAGGATGGCCAAGTCTATGATGCCATAACATTATTGTCCTAATACTAGAATCAGAGAGAGAAGCAACGTGAGACACTCGAGTTGGAAGACAGTCTTGAGGAATCTCTAGGTAGTAAAGGCCATTGTGAATCCTACCACTGTCAATCGTCTTCCCCGATAGTAGGTCCTGAAATTGACATGACAAAGGAACAAATTTAGCAATACAATTATTGTCAAGTGTGAATTTACTCACTGAGATCAGATTGCAAGTTAGGGTAGGAACATGGAAAACTGACTTTAGGATGACATCCTTAGATAAACGTATGCTACCAAAACCAGCAACTGGAGTCATTGAACCATTAGCGATTTTCACAGAAGTAAGAGCAGAACAGGGTTTATAAGTGTAAAATAAATTAAAATCGCTAGTCATATGGTCAGAGGCCCCGGAATCAACAATCCAAGAACCAATGGAATACTAGCGGAGGGCCGGGAAAATATTACCAGTTTGAGTCATAGAACAAGAACCAACAGTTTTGCTTTGCGGTGGATTAAGTGAGGCCTGGCGGATGAGTCGACAATATTCTTCAATTTGTGCAATCTGCTCATTGGTGAAAGGAGCAGAATTTTCTGAGTTTTCTTTTTTTTTTTTTTGATGAGAAACATAAATTTTATTAATATAGTTCTTTTAACATTACAAGAAGTGGACTAGCGATCCACTGCACCCAAATAAAACCATCTAATTTTAACAATACACATAGGACCAATCCCTTAAAATGTCAAATGTAGAGACTCCATAAAAGTTTTTATCCGCTCCAATCCAATCGGCTAACGTGAACTTGACTTTCCCCCAGATATCTTCCGTTGTTTCTTCTAACTCTTGGAAAATTCTTCTATTCCTCTGCAACCAAATTTCCCATGTAACTCCGTGGATTACCATTCTCCAAAAAATCTTACCTTTCTTACCGAGCATATAGCCAAGATCCGTATTAAACAAATCATTAGTTGTCCTCGGCACCACCCAAATCAGTCTCAATTCCACCAAAGCCTTGGCCCACAATGCATGAGTGAATTTGCAATGAATGAACAAATGATCTTGTGTTTCCACCTCCTGACGACACAACACACACCAGTTTGGACAAAGAGAACAATTAGGATATCTCTTTTGCATCATCTCAGCTGTCGGTAATTTAGCAAGGATTGCCGTCCATGAAAATATCTGAATCTTTGAAGGAATAGGCACTTTCCAAATGATATTGAAAAATTTGAAATCATGAGCGCCATTATGTTGCACGAAAAAAGATTGGAAAAAAGATTTGACCGAGAACCTCCCGGATGGATCCCCCTGCCACTGCTGAAAATCTTCAACTCCTTCCTCTAATCTCACCCCCTCTAGAATGCCTAATAGTGAAGATAGCTGCGTGACCTCCTCCTGTCGTAGTGATCGACGGAAATGAAGGTCCCAAGAAAAAGCATTTGTGGAAAAATCAAGTGAGCAAAATAAGAGAGAGGCAAATTATGAGCCAAGGAGACACGAAACAAAGATGGGAACAACTCCCGGAAAGATGAATTTCCCAACCAATTATCCTCCCAAAATCTGATTTTTGTCCCCCCTCGAACCACTAATCTCACTAGTCGGTGATAAGTCGGGTATGATTTTGAAATGAACTTCCACGGACATCTAAAAGTCACATTCTTAGCCAACCCCGCATCCCATCCATTTTCTTGTATCCCATACTTGCTCCTTATTATTCTTTTCCACAACGACTCATTTTCAACATTAAACCTCCACCACCATTGTCCCATTAAAGCTATATTTCGTAAACAAATATTCCCAATGCCTAATCCCCCTTTCTCCTTCGGTCTACAAACTTTTTCCCATCTAACCATATGACAATGTGATTCGCCCTCATTCCCATCCCACAAAAAATCTCTCATTACTTTTTCCATCGCCCCCGCTATTCCTTTTGGTACCTTGAAAAGAGACAAAAAATATATAGGCAAGGCAGTCAACACCGCGGCAATCAATGTTAGTCTTCCGCCCTTAGACAAGAACGCCTTTTTCCATGATGCCAATCTTCTTTTTATCTTAATGACGATAGGTTCCCAAAAAGACGCTTGTAATGGGTTACCACCGAGAGGGAGTCCCAAATATTTTATTGGCCATTGTTCCCTGCGGCAACCAATTCCCCTCGCCAAATCTCCCTCTTCTACTTCATCTTGATTTAATCCCAGCAAAGCACTCTTATCCCAGTTGATCCTCAATCCTGACATATCACAAAACTCTTTCAAAATTCTCACCAAAAATCCCAAGTGATCCTCCCTCTTAACAAAAAACAATGTATCATCCGCAAATTGTATATGAGATACTTCCACCTTTTCTCTGCCCATTTCGTATCCTATGATGAATTTCTCTTCTTTTGCTTTGTCAACTAATCTACCCAAAACATCCACAACCATGTTGAACAAAAAAGGTGATAAAGGATCTCCCTGTCTAAGTCCCTTAAATGCTTTAAATTTCCCCCTCGGTCTCCCATTAATCATGATTGAAAACGATACATTAGACACGCATCCTCTTATCCATCGTCTCCACCTTTCCCCGAACCCCTTCTTCTTTAAGACGAAATCCAAAAAATCCCATTCAACATTGTCATATGCTTTTTCAAAATCAATTTTCAAAACCCATCCTTTTTTATTTTTCTTCCTCCCTTCTTCCACCAACTCATTTGCAATCAAACAAAAATCCAAAATTTGCTTGCCCTCAATAAATGCATTTTGAGATTCAGACAACGTATGTGACAACACCTTTTTCATCCTTGTAGCCAAAACTTTTGCAATTATCTTGTATAAGCTCGTAGTGAGGCTAATTGGCCTGAAATCTTTTACCTTTAACGAGTCATGTTTCTTAGGTATCAAACATATATACGATTCATTGGTCAACCCATTAATGATGCCTCCTTCATGAAATTCTGTGAATACCTTCGTCAAATCCCCTTTAACTACATCCCAACAATCCTGGTAGACCGCCATAGTATAACCATCGGGCCCCGGTGCTTTACACCTATCACAAGCAAACACCGCCTTCTTGATCTCATCTTCACAGAAAGGTTGTTCAAGCTCTACCCTCATATCATCGTCGATAGGTGTCCATTCCACTCCTTCAATCCCAAATCTTTCCACATCTGTCTTGCTATACAGTTGCTGAAAATAATCAACAATGAATTGAATTATTTGACCATCATCCTCTATGACCCCTCCGTCATCCATTTCCAACTTAGTAATCATTGCCTTTGTTTTTCGGTGGTTCAACAATGAATGGAAGAACTTGGTGTTGCGATCTCCTTGTTTTAACCATTTAATCTTTGCTTTTTGATATAGCATTCTATTTCGCCGGCACACCAATTCTTCCAATTCCCATTTTAACTTAATTTTTTCAGCCACCCCTTCCGCATTCTCCCTCCCCTCACTCTCCTTTCATCCAATCTCCCAATTCTGTTTATCATTTCTGCCTCCCTCATGTCACTCCTCCCAAATTCCTCCTCATTCCATAATTTGATCGCTTCTTTAATGTACTTAAGTTTTCTCATAAACTTATAACCCTCCCATCCTTGAACTTGTGTGCTATTCCACCACATAGAAAATTTATCCTTGAAAGCCTTATTTTGCAACCACATGTTCTCAAATCTGAATGGACAGGGCCCCCATTTAATTTTCTGTGTTTCCAATACAATTGGGAAATGATCCGAAGTAATGCGAGGTAAAACAATTTGCTTATGATGTGGAAATAATTCCACCCATCCTCCCAAAAACAAAAACCTATCTAACCTGCTACATATAGGATTTGCCCTCAAGTTTGACCATGTAAATTTCGCATTCATCAATGGTGGGTCACACAATTCTAATTCCTGAATCAACATATCAAAACAAGCCATACTTGTTGTTTGTGAGTGGCTGTTAATTTTCTCATTCAAAAATCTCACAACATTGAAATCCCCTCCCAAACACCACCTATCTCCACACAAAACTCTCAAGCCCGCCAACTCATCCCAAAATCTATTCCGCAATGTTGCTGTGCATGGTCCATAAACTGCCGTAAACCACCAAATATCCAAATCATTATTTTTATCGATGCAGACCGAAACTGTGAATTCCCCAATCATATTATCCGTGATGGATACCACTCTCGGATCCCACATTACCAAAATCCCCCCCGATGATCCAATTGAAGGTCAATGAACCCAATCAACAAACCTTGATTTCCACACGCTGGATATAAATTTTCTATCAATCACTTTCTTTTTTGTTTCTTGCAGAATAACTAAGTCGGGTTTCTCCTTTCGTAACATATCTCTAATGAATCCTCTCCTCTTTGCCGACCCCCCTCCTCTTATATTCCAAGACAAAATCTTCATGGAACCACCTCTTCTCCCAAATTACGCAGTCCTTTTCTCTTCAACTCATCCCCGATCTCTACTCTTTTAACTTCCATCATCTTCAAACAACCATAATCTCCATCTTTGTCTGCCAATATCATCAACCCCCTACTATCCCTCTCACCCTCGTGGTTATTGATTCCTAACATACCCAACTTATCACCAACCAGTAAATCTCCCTCAACCTCGGTAATTCTCCCCTCCCCAGAGTTGTTTTTGAAAGATCGTTTGGAAGAATGAGATGAATGATTGGAAGAATGAATATGGGAAGCAATAGTTGTGTGGTGTACCTTAGCCGAGGGTGATGCGAAGAGATCCCCTATGTCCTCCAAACCCAAGCTGGTGTGTGTCGTCGTGTCTGATGTAATGGTTATATGAGTCCCGGCATCGCTGAAATCACTATCTTCTTCAGAACCGTGGCATTGATCCTTCATGAAATCCCTGTCATCCCATGTGGTATCCTGTTCCTTATGCAATAATTCATCATCCAGCCACTGTCTCTTTATCTTTGTTGTTGTTTCATCCTGTGCATTAAACCAAGCAAGCTTTTTCCATGATTTCCTTCTAGTATAAACAATCTGATAATCCTTTTCTTGTTCACTAATGTCATGTTGATGATCGTAGCGCCATGTATGCTCCCTCCATTTGTTGCTCAGAGATTGAACTATTCCTTTTTTGAAACCATGTACTCCTTTCGGACTCACCCTTTTGAGAATTTTGAGATGTTTGCTCCTTCTCGCTGGTTCTGATCCCAACACTTTAGAACCCTTACCCCCGTCCCTGCTTGAGGTCGGATCACCATCCTGTTTTTTGCCAACAAAGACTTCTATCCCTCGAACAATCTTAGTATTGCTGTATTCCCATGCTTTGTGTTTGAAATGGACCTGTCCTTCTAATACCTTTTCTATTCCAGTAAATTTTTGTTGTGTATCTTCACCAACACTTGTATTCTGTTTGTATGCTGTTGTTACCATCACCTCCCTCGCATCTCCTGCTTGTTTGAAATTTTCAGCGGTTTCCTCAATAGGTCTTTTCACTCTGCCCCAACCCGCTATCTTTCTAGCCCCATCAACTACTACCTGAGCGTATGATCTTTTTTCGTAGATTTCATACGCAGATTTGTTGATTGAATCAACATAAATGCGCACAGTCAAAGGTCCACTAAGTGTCTGAATTGTCAAGGAGCTATTAATGAAACCCCCTTCTAGCCCCACCACTTTAATCTTTGCAGCTGCCAACTCCTTGAGCATAAATGTATCTTGACTAATATCCACCAATCCCCCACAACTATCCCCCACAACTATCCCCCACACTTTTGAGCACAGCTGTTGTCCACATATCCCATGGTAGTCCAACAACCCTGATCCAACTATTGCAGCATTCATAAACTTCTTCATCAGTGTTGACGTCACTCCTCCAACTTTCAAAAGTCAAGCAAATCCTCTTCTCGAAAAAGCATCTCTTGATTTTCAGATAAAACTCGAAATCCTCTCCACTATTCGGCCACCACATTGCTTTATTTGCATTGAAAGGGAATATCTCTATCTTCTTGGCAACCGCTTTACCAATGGCTGACTTTACCATCTCCCATGAAATATTAACACATTCCTTCGTGACTACCAAAGCTTTGTTCCACTCTTTGGTCAAGCACTGGCGGAATTCTCTGTGGACATCAATGTTCCCTGATTCAGTAGGTTTTGAATGAATCTTTCCACCAAACAAGGATTGTCGATGTTGTTGGTTGATCTTCAATGTTCCTTTGAACTTACTGTTGTTCAAAATTCTTTCAATATAGTACACCAAACATTTCCAGCCCTCCTCATATCTTCCGCTTGGAATAATAATTCGCTGCTTCTTACTGGATCGCTCAAATTTTGACACCTCAATGTAGCTTCCTCGGCTGTTAACAAACTTTTGCACCGAAACAACTGCTTCCCCCCTTCTGAATATGTTAAAGGTATTTTGTGATTTAGGATTTGTAATGTAATCCCCCATAATTTTCCTCATCCAATAAGCACTGTCACGATCAATATCCAGCATATAACTCGCATTCCGCGTTCTCTCTGTGATATTAATGAAGTCTCCCCTTCTGCCCAGTGAGATTAGAAATAATTTTTGCTCTATTCTAACCTCCTCTACTGCCTCAGCAAAGTGGCAATTGCTAGTCTTCCTTGGTAACATCTCTGATGGTGGTGAAGGCTTCAATATTCAAAGTGGTTGACAATGTTCGGACCAATAACTGAGGAAAAGTATGTATGCTGAAAGGATTGAGTAGTATATATGTTGGGTTGATACAATAAACAGCCACAAATCGCTTGAAGATGTTCGACGAAGGACGAAGAATAATCGTCGTAAAAGTAAATGATGGGTGACGGAATGAATGGTAGACGCAGTTGGACAATGGTCGGAAATGGTTGGTGATGGACGGCGGAGTAAGGCGAAAGTCAGCGGATTACTGCGTCGGATTATGGCAGCCTACTTACGTCATGTGAGGGCAAGACATTTTGGTCAGAAAGGACAGAAAAAATATGAGAATAAGCGTCGCCGGCGGCCGACGGCTGTCGCCGGTGACTGGGAAAAAGTGTGACCGACAAGACTCAGTAGATGGAGACGCTGGTTGGAAGAAGGAAGGAACCGGTTGTTTGAACGTTGGAGAAGGGAGGAAGCATTTTCAAATTTTTCTCTCACTAGAAACCCAAACTACTAACAGACTAGGAATTGTTTTTCTGAGTTTTCAGGTTGTTCTTTAACAGATAGGGCTTGATAACCATGCTGTTCATTCTTTTTCTTGGGCTGCCAATTGGCTGGTTTGCCATAAATCGCTCAGCACTTGTCTTTGGTATGGCCTGGACGTTTACAATGATCACACCAAGGCCTTTTTTGGAAATTTTGGCCAGGAAATGCAGTTTTTGTGTGGCTAATGCAGACACATTAGGAGCAGAAGGTGAGATTGTTGAATCATCAGAAAACATGACTTTTCTTCGCATCTCTTCACGTCGAACTTCCGCAAAGGCATCGTCGGGAGATGGAAATGGGTCTCTTGCAACTACCCAGCCACGACCATCATCAAGATTGCGATTAAGCCCAGCTAGAAAAATCAAAGACCCGTTCTTTCTCAAGATTAATCCTCATCTTGATGCTGCAGTCCGCACATGACGAGGAATCATCACGAAACAGGTCCAGTTCTTGCCAAATATCTTGGAGGTCTGAAAAATATTTCGTTACAGATTTTTCCCCTTGCTTCATATCCTTCAATTTTGATCGGAGCTCATAGATTTGGGATGCATTTCCAAGGTCGGAGTACATCCGGCGAGCAGCGTCCCACACTTCCTTGGCTGTGTGAAACCATAGATAGCGCCGACTGATTTCAGGCTCCATCGAGTTGATTAGCCAAGCAAGAACGATGGAATTTTCAGCCAACCAATTCTTATGTGTTGGGTCAGATTGCGTTGGTGGCTTTAATTCCCCTGTGTGGTAACCAAGTTTCCCACGCCCACAAATAACGATTTTTACCGATTGAGCTCACTGAAGGTAATTACGCCCATTTAATTTGTGGGTAGTGATCTGGATTGAAGAAATGTCACTACCGGAAAAAGTAGTGACAGGCCCAAGAGTTTTTTCTGGCATGGTTTCTTCAGAGGAGACGGATGAAGTTAAAGACATATTAGTGTAGGATGTATTGAAACCCTAGAGCTCTGATACCATGAGAAAAATATTGAGAGAAAAAACTTGTATCTTTCATTGAAAATAATACATATATTTATAGTTACAATGGATATATCAAATCCCAACAATTAAGGAGAAACAAATATTAGAAAATATTACCCTACCAAATATAAAATATTACCCTACCAAATTTACAAGATTATCATATCCTATCACATCAATACAACTTATTGATATCAATTTAAATTCCCATCAGATTTATCGTAATCTACAGTTTGACTTAAATAAATATCCTAATTATCTTATCTAAAATATCCCAGATCTTCAACAACTATACAATTTTCTTCATTTCATAAACTCATATATTGATTAATGATTATGTATTAAGCATATGAGTATATGATTAAGCAGTAAATAGATATTTAAGTTGGTGCTAGCAAATGAAATTATCGAGTAAATCCTTCTATCTTAATCGCATTGCTATCATTTGTTATTTGTTTCTAATTCAATAATTTCACTCTTTCATGCAGATTTGACACCCAATACAATAATGCAACCACCTTTTGACCAAATATAATAATTCTGAATAAGATCGAAGATAAAAACAATTAACAGAGGTTGATGTACTGAGGAGAAGTAAAGCATTTCACAGGAATAGAAGCTTTTGAGAACTAACGCATGCTTATAAATGGCCAAGCATAGGTACAATCCCTAAAAAGAATGAAAAGCCAAGTGAAACATCAGAAGAAAAACCAAGAATTACTTTTTGTTTCACCATAAACATGGATCACATGCTAGAAAAAACTGCACAAATATCAATTACTTTGTTTCCTTGATCATGGAGAACAGGCGAAGAAAGCAATTTACCGAACATCAAGCATGTGACAAAGGAGCTTCATGGTGCAGCCATCAGGTACATCATCTTCGAGATTAACTAGCAGATTAATGAAACCCAAACTAGCATTGATAGACAACCACCCGAAATACATTGAGATATCCTGGCCATTTAACCTAGGGTCAAGTGAAACAGTAGAGTCTGATGAAGGATGAGGCAGCTTAAACTGTTCAACTAATCCCAGAATTGTCCCACAAGTGAGAGCAGAGAAGTGGGCAGTAACAGATGGGACTCGAACACATATCTGAAAAAACCAACAAATAAAAAATAAGAGGTAAAAGAGATTGAAACAGAAAAACTGCACATGCCGACATCTGTTTTTATTCTTTATTACACAGATTAGTTTCGAATAAATAGTAGTCGATTCAGGCATTGTTCAGTTTATCATTCTATGCTTCGATATAGATGTTTCTATGCGTCTTGATGCATTGTGCGACAAGGTATTTTAGTGTCTCAACAGAAATGTGGTAGATTTACTAGAAGAGACAGGCAGATTGGAAGCAAACCAGTAGACACCCCAATAGATGTCAATAAAAAATTAGGCGAAGCAATCGAGGATGCACCCTTGGACAAAGAACAATATCAAAGACTAGTAGGGAGATTGATTTATCTATCACACTCACCCGACATCACTTATGAAGTAAGTTTTTTCATAAGTCAATCAATGCACAATCCAAGGAAGGCTCACTTGCTAGCAGTTTATAGGTTTCTGAAGTATTCGAAGGCTTGTCCAGGTAGATGCAGTGTTGTAAATGACAGTAGGTGGTGGCAGGGAGGTCAGTCAGGCCGTTTAACTTTTTTATTATTTTTTTATACATAATTATATATAATCAAGCAATACATGCATAAATTAAATTATGTTTATGCATAAATAATCTTCATAAAATATAATACAATTTACACAAGGTGGAAATAAATAAAAAAATGCAACTATCAAGACAATTAATAAAGATTGGAGGTTCTAAATGGTTGCAGGCGGTTCGCGGTGGGGTTTGTGGCACTTGTGGGTGATTGGGTTGGCTATTTTGTTTTAAAGATTAAGTGAATAATGTATTAATATTAAGGGTTTTTAAATTTTTGTTGACTTTTGATTGCCTCCTGCCCACCCCGGCTCATCTTCAACCACCTACAAAACTTCCTAAGGTGAAGGTGCGTGTGCGATCGATAGCCACCTCAAGCCTAGGCGGCCACCATTTAGAACACTGGTTGGAGGGCAGTTAATCAAAAGAGGAGAAAACATAAGCTTAGAAGCTTGCATGGACGCAGATTATGCAGGATCGATCAGTATCAGAGAGGAGATCAACAACTGGTTTTTGCATATTTTTAGGTGGGAACTTATCAAAGAGAAGCTAGAAAGTGGCCTCATTTGTACACCTTACATTTCGACCAAAGTACAACTAGCTGATGTTATGACCAAGGGACTCCTAAGTCTTACAGTTGGAAGGATAACTGCCAAGCTGGAATGAACAACCTCTGTTCACCAGCTTGCGGGGGAGTGATAAAATGTATCACAAAATGATAATGATTTGTTGTTATCTTATCAGTTTTGTAAAAACAAACTTATAGGATTAGATTACTGTGATTGAGATAGTTTGTTTCTAGATTTAAAGAGAGTCCTATAGCTTCAAGTCTGCTAGCAGTAGGTTACAAATAAGAGACACTTGTACCATTTTCTATAAATGAGATAGAAGTAATATAACTCCATGGCTGTTGTTTTCTTTTCCAGCATGAAATATATCTTTAATTGACAAAATCAACTAAGAGAGGGTAGGCTAGACACAAGTGAATTGATGAGGGAAGAAAGTAAATTGTCTTGATCTCATTGAATCTTCAAATCTTGATTGCCTTACTGTTTATTTTAGTTTAGTTAACTAAACCTTCGCTCCATTTTGTAGTTAAAATAAACGTATAGAAGATATAATTTTAGAAATTAATCACTCTATTTTGTAGTTCAAATAGAGTTATAGAAGATATAATTTTAGCAATTAACTATTTAACTAAGCACCGTGGGAATGTTCTTACTTTATCACTTTATTACAATCGTGAAACATACACTTCCATTTAACGCATAGTTGCACAAATCCAAAATATCATTTTTTTTTGGCAAAATGTCGGAGGAAAATATAAAGATATACACTTAACTAAAAAAGTGGGTAAACAAACCTATACCTATGAATCCCATGATCCTAGTGAGATTAATAAATCCATAAACTAATTTATTTTTAGAAATCTGAAAAGTAATTACTTACAGCAATATTTTCCCACAAAGATCAGTCTTAGTTAATTATTGATCATTTTCTTAAACGGGAATGCAAAAATGGTGGTTCTGGCGGTGCACAATTTCTTAACAATAATAATATTTAGAATAGCATATGTACGCTTCATGAAAATATGCTTTAAATGAAGATACTGGAGGGTTTACACCTACCTCCAATGTTTTGAGTACTGGTTCATCGAGTAAAATACAGGATGCCAAGCTCGTAGAGGCATTAAACTTCTCAAAAAGAGGAACTGTGGCCGAAGGAATCAATAATTTCATCTGCAGGACGTCACGTTAACGTAACCCTTGGCAAAATAATCAATTTAGAAAAGACATTCACTAACCTGCATATCACATATTTGGATTTCAAAGAAATCGTACAAATCTTGAAGCTGAAACCCTATTAAAATATCTTTCGTGGGACCAACGCCAGAATTCATTATTTCTTTCAGAAGATGAAACTGATTTCCCTCGTGAAAACCGAAAAATTCTGTTTCAGCTCTGGATACAAAGGATACAGATCCTGCTTCTAACACCTGCAAAACGAGTAAAATATAAAACATTAAGTTTAAGGTATACGGTATACCACAAAAGTAATAATTCAATTTGTCACCATAAAAATTGTTGAGACCACTTGTTCCAAAAGCTAGAGAACATGTAAGACGGCATAATCAATAATTTTATATTTTAATATGCCCTACACATGTAAGCAGGTGATTGGGAAAAAAATGCACGGAATTTTATATCCAAAGTGTACACCTGCAAATTGATCGGGCTGTAGGAAACAAAAGCCACTCAAGACCTATATAGGGTTTTGAATGTTCTCACTGACTGTCGCCACCTCCAATTTTCAATGTTTTATAACACTTAATCCAATGTCATATATATGTAGGCAAACCAATCTGTTTGAAAAACATATATGCCTGATTATTAGTTTTGAAGGAAACAAATCTCAGTACACCTACCTCCTAGTCAATGATTGTGAATATGACTCCAAAATACAAGGAATTAGCATGCAAAATGCACAAACTCTCATCCCAAGTCACAAAAATAAATGTCAAGACATCAAGGTATCAGAGCCATCGTACTGATCTTGAGAATCATCCAAATTTTTAATTCTCTGCTCCCTCAATTATGGAGGACACTACTGAAAATTATTCCAAAACAGATGTGCACTCCAGTGAGCATTCAACCATTGTTTCGATGATTGATTTGCAATATTCACACTACATATCGACTGAAAAGCCACTCTTGTCATCCTAATGCTTCAAATCTCAACACATGAGTAATGGATTTAGGGGCCACAGACCATATGACTTTTGCTCTAACAAATTCATCACTTATAACCTTTGCCCTAGCCAAAGAAAATCACAGTAGCAAATGAATCCACCATCACAGTTGCTGGCCAAGAAGATATTTACATAAATCATAATCTCACCCTTAGAATGTTCATGTTCCCAGACTCCTTGCCAACTTAGTCTCTATAAAAAGATTCACCAAATATTCTTACTGTGATGTGATTTTCTACCCATCACATTGTATATTTCAGGAACCGGGCACGAAGACGAAGAGTGGACATGCTAGTGAAAGAAAAGGTCTTTACCATCTGGAAGAAAGTTGTGTTCATGCTGCCAGAGTTCAAATTCCTCTCCTTTATCGTTTTTTTCTACCATTCCAAATAAAGATAAAGTTTGGCTTAATCACAGTCGCTTAGGCCATCCGTCAATTCATATTCTAAAATTTATGTTTCCAACGTTGGTTAATGAGTTTTTGCACCGAATGTGAGCTTGCTAAAGACAAGCATTCATCTTTTCCATCAGTGATACAAAGACTTTTGTCTCATTTTCTCTTATTCATAGCGACATTTGGTGACCCTCAAACATACCTAGTGTTTCTGTGGCACGATGGTTAGTGTCTTTTATTGTTGATTGCATACGAGTGAGTTGCATATATCTCATGAAAATTAAGTCTGAAATCAGCACCATTTTTCAAAATTTCTATCACGTGGTCAAAACTCAATTCAAAGTTGGAATCAAAAAATTTTGATCCGATAACGATAGGGACAACATTAATCAAAACCTTTCTCCTTTCTTTCAAAAACAAGAGGTTATTCATGAATCTTCATGTGTTCATAGCCTCAACAAAATGGGGCGGCTGAACGGAAAAAAAGCCACCTTTTTATGTCAGGAGGGCATCCTTGTTTCAGAAAAATGTCCCTAAGCAATTTAGGGGAGAAGCTGTCCTCGCATCAGCTTATCTCATAAACCAACTTCCAACAAAAGTCCTTGATTTCAAAAGCCCTTTAGAAACTCTCATTAAATTCTTCCCCAACTTTACTGCCTCAAACAATTTGACTCCAAGGATCTTCGGTACTGTTGTGTTTATTCACATTCTTTTTTAATAGGAAACAAAATTTATTATAATGTTAATTAAAGTGTACAAAAAGTGGATAAACAATCCGCACGATAGAAAGGAAATAAAACCAAAACTACAACGTCATAATCATGACCATACATATTTCCAATCCCTAACTAAATCTGAAATACAAAGATGTTTATACTCTGCAATATTGTCGACCAACTCGCGACTCTGAATTTTATTTTCTCCCAGACTTCGTCCACTGACTCCAACTTCTCTTCAAAAATTCTTGTATTTCTTTCCATTCATATGGACCAAAATATACAATGAACTATCATATACCAGAACCTCTTATGTAATCTCCATGTTAGCAAACTTGGTTCCACAATAAACATGTATTTTGCCTCATTCGGGAACGCCCATAGAAAACCCATCTCTTTTAACGCTTTTACCCAAATGTTGGTTGAGAATGACCAATGCAGTAATAAATGATCCTGATTCTCCTCTTCTTTTCAGCACAAACAACACCATTGTGGGCATAAGACACGGGCTGGCCACTTTTTTTTGCACAAAATCGCAAGTTTGTAATTTCCTCAAAGCCACAATCCACGAGAAAACTTGTACAATCTAATAGTAAACAACCCTGAGTAGTCCCCCAACCAACATCTAAAGTCCTCAACACCCGACTCCAACTGAGTGCCTGTAAGACCCCTAATAGAACAATGAACTCACGCTCTTCTATCTCATTAAAGTTTCTCCTAAATCAGACATCCCATTGGATAATTGAATTGACGCTGCTAGTGACTACATCTACAAAACTATTGACTGGTTACACAGTAGGGGCAAACTTGATGCCCGAGCTCTTAGGAGTGTCTTCATTGGCTATTCTTCTACTCATAAATGGTACAAATGTTTTCATTTTCCCACAAAAAAATAGTCTCCGCATATGTCACATTTGATGAATCAACATCCTACTTTCCAAATACCTATCTTCATAGGGAAATTTTGGGTGAAGATAAAAACATTAAAAGTTTACCTTTGAATTTCCTAATCTATCTATCCCTATCACTATTTCATCAACATCCATTGACAATCCAAACCCTGATGAAATGATCAAGGAACTCGAGACACTACGCAGCCACTACAAGTTTATTCAAGGAGGCCAAGAGTTGAAACTTTACCCAAGAATGTTTGATATTCTCCTATTCAAGCTACGTTTCAATCACCTAAAATTCACCACAAGATAGTTCAACCAGAACCGACCATTAATCCTACAAAGGAAGCAACCGTAATATCACCAATCCCCGGGGAACCAACCCATACTTACAGTGCCAAATGATATGATTTACCAATAGTACTTAGGATGAAAGCTAGAGCTTGTACCAAACATCCATTGCATACTTTCCTATCCTACCAAAATTTATCATAAAGCCATAAAGCCTTTCTTACCAATCTTCACTCCATCCCCAGGTTTTAAATCCAAGATGGGATGGCATGCAAGTTGAACAAGGCCCTATATGGACTTAAAATGTCTCCAAGGGTCTGGTTTGGAAGGTTTACAAACATAATGATTGCACCGGGTTATAAGCAAAGGCAAGGGGATCATACATTGTTTGTGCAGCATTCAAAGATAGGGGGAGTGACTTCATTATTTTTTTAATTAATGAATAACACCCATTAAAATAAGGTAAAAAGAATTTTGTACAAATACATTGGGCATCTCCATGAGATAACAAATAACGAACCACTAGAACCAACGATACAATCACCAACTACACGAGGAATACCCCTGTTCTAGAAACAAGCAAAGATGATCATATTCACACAACATAATAATAATAATAGAATCAAGAGCCTATATCCAGATGACTTGACGAACATCGAAGAGTAAGGATCTTGATTTTTCGAATGATATCCTTGGGCCACGGCATTTCTTCCTCAAAAATAGCTTGACTGCGTGCATTCCAAATGTTGTAGACACATGTTGCCACTGCAATACATCTCAACTTGGATAATGTAGAATTACCTATATAGACACCTCGAAAAGCTTTCAAAACTGATGTTGCAGATCCCATGATTTTACGCATGTCTAGCGAGGGATTGAAAATTTCTATGTTATTGATGAGAGTGCGATAGTTTTTTTCTTTCTTGTGGTTTTCGCGGATATCTTATATGCCTCCCTCTATGCTAGTTTTCTACTTTAATAAAATTTTGTTTAAAAAACGATGCTTGGAGGGTATGCAATGTTTCCAAATAATATCCATCGCCATCGCCCTTTTTTTTAACAAAGAAATCATAAGCTCGAGCAAGACCACCATGACATCCGAACTAACTCTCCAGCAACATCTCTACACTCTCAGCCAAGGGTTGTCTAAGTAGAATAACATCGAATTCTCAAAATTTGTTTAATCAAAGAGATTCATCTTTGTTCCATTTTCTTCCCAAACAATATCACACAGTACATGGATCTCGTTCACCCATTTCACCCACAGGTTATCCTTCTTCATATGAATTTTCCCTAACGTTTCGCAATCAAAGCATTGTTCCAAGCCAATGAATTTTTAAGCCTCATGCTTCTATCTTCTTTTGGTCTAGAAAACACGTTCACAAGATAAGAGGGTGCTTGAAGGGCCACACAAACTTCCTACAAATCTTGTAAATGTCATCACGATATTAGAATTTAGAAGAGAGTGGTGGAATAAATAACCAGAGGCATTCCACCCCTTGAAGTACCGATCGAATCGACTTAATCTTCCCGGCATATAATAGTGTCTCGGCCAAAAGCTAATTTTAGCCCCAATCGCATCCACAAGTAGGCTAAAATATGAGGTGTGCAGCTTCCTAGATGCAAGAGGAATACAGAGGTATCGACACGGAAGGTGGCCAGCATTAAAACCCGTCATATCCAAAATGGACTCCCTCGCACCATCAATCATGCCAGTCATACATATGTTCGCCTTCATCAAATTCACTCTCAACCTCGCCGTATTACCAAAACAAGTCAAGCAATCCATCATATCATAGAAACACTACTAATATCCCTTTTTGAGAATAGAAGTAAATCCGCATATGCAATGAGTGTAATGCGCAGTTTATCCACAATGAACCTTCCATGTATAAAGGCCGTTTCCGCTACATCCACCACATCCCCTAGCATGTTTTTCAGCATGTCGACCAAAACCTTCGAAATAATTTTGTAAAATACCGTACAATATGATATGGGATGGAAGTCATTAACCGAATTTGTTTGCGGTGATTTCGGGACAAGAACAATAACCGCATGATTCCATTGCTTTAGTAACCTCCCACTATGAAAGAATTCAGCTAATGCACAACATAAACATCCAAACCAACAACGTTCCAAAATGATTTAAAGAAATGAGAACCAAAACCATCCGAGCCAGAGGCCTTATCATTGTTAATATCGAATAAGGCATCCCTCATTTCATCAACAGTGACACGTGCAGTCAACCCCTCCATATACGCACTCGAAACACGAGGGCCATGACAGAGAGCATCCTAGTTCAGAGTCACCCTATTCTCCTTAGTACCCAACAAATGTTGATAAAACTCCACAAATTCTGTAATAACAACATCAGAATTTATAGTAGTATTCCCATCGGAAGCAATGAGGGACACAATGGCATTACGCTTGTTATTCTGTTTGATCAAGTCATGAAATAATTTAGTAAATTTATCCTCTTGTTTAATGTAAGCACATTTCGCTTGTATACGTGGATGATATCATAGTAAAAGAGAATGATGCTGAAGAAATTCAAAGATTCAAACAATGCCTAGCATAACTGTCAATAACGAGTGTAGCGCTCGCTATTGCGCATAGCGAGGCGAAGCGAAGTCCCGTGGCTACAGGGCCGCTAAACACACAACACTTCGAGGTAACGAGCGCTATCGTCGCTATAAACGCGATAGCTTTTGAGGCGATGGTGTCGCTATAAGAAAGAAAAGTTGTAAGGCATTTTTTAAAAATAATACATAATTTTTTTAGGCTCATTTTGCGCAATTTTTAGGCCCAATAATATATGAAATCAACCCTTCTTATCCTCTTCTAATTCAATCTTCTCCATTTCTCCCAATCATCCTTACCTAAACCCTACCATTCTCCACTGTTTCTCCTCTTTTGTTGAACGTAGCTCACCGGACATCGGGCTGTCGGCCGCTGGACTTACCTCACGTCGTCGCCGGTAAATAAGAACATCTACACCTGCAGGAAGCTCGAAGGCGGCCATATCTAAGTCTAGAGAGAAAAGGCTAATAGGAACGTCTACTACACTTAATCTTGTTAATGAAGAGGATGAATTCGACTTTGAGGAAGAAAGTGAAGAAGAGAATGATGCCGAACACAATGCAATTTCAAATGAAAACGAAATGGGATGTGCATTTTAGAAAAACTTTAAATGAGGTCGAACTAGGTGAGTTCACTAATCTTTTAGAGGTCTTAGATGCAGTTAGGTTAGAGTTGGGCACAGACGATTTTTTGGTTGGGAGATTCTTCCGGTTTGTTTTATGTTCTATCTTTCTACGATTCATTCTTTCTGATTTCTAGCTCCACATTATCTATTACTATAATGTCTGGAAAGTACTTGTCCCGCAAAAGGCTTCAAGTTTTCTCGTGGATTGTGGCTTTGGAGAAACTTCCCACTTGTGACTCGGTGCAAAGAAGATGGTATGTCTGTGTCTTATGCCCGCAATAGTGTAGCTTATGTCGGAAGCAAGAGGAGAACCAAGACCATCTACTGGTGTATTGTTCTTTTTCGAGTGGTATATAGATAAAAGTGTTGCAAGAGTTGGGCTTGAATGGACTTTTCCGAGTAAGGCACAAGACATGTTCATTATGGAGCCAGGCCTTCCCACCGGGAGACGATTTGCGAGCTTCTGGTATTTGGTAATTCATTGCATTTTTTGGTCAATATGGCTGGAAAAGAACAACAAAATATTTGTAGATTTGTCGGAGCCCATGGATGACGTCTAGGAGAAGATCAAATTCAGAGTTGCGAATTGGACGACTAAGCTGACAGAGTTTAATCACTTATCTATTTCAGAGTTAGTTAGGATAGGAAATTTATATGGTCATGACAATAGTGTGGAAGTGTTTTTCGATTTCATCTGTAACTCGTTATGCGGTTACTCATCCGCTCTATTGTAACACTTCTACTATTATAATAAAGTTTAGTTTCCTATCAAAAAAAAATTTGAAATGAAAAATATGGTCTCGATCTTGATGAAGAAGATGAAAATGAATTTTAGATTATATTTTTCTATTTCTAAAATTGAGGTTTTATATTCTTTGAACTTATATATTTATTATTTAAGCATGAACAATTGAATTGAGTTAGCATATGCTTTATATTATATATTTATATATTTGTGGCGCTTTACTTTCAAATAGATCTCGCTACGCTATTCTCTATGCACTATAGCCACGGGCAACCTTTGCGCTACGGGGCGCTACGAGCAATTGACAACTATGGTGCCAAGAAAAGGAATTCGACATCAACGAACTTGGTAAACTAAAGTATTTTCTGGGAAATTCAGGTGGCTCATTCGAAGCACGGAATTTTTAAATCACAAAATATATATGATGTGGATTTATTGACCGAAACAAGGATGTTGGGATGTAAGCCACTTGAGACTCCAGTCGAGGCAAGGACTATGTAATGCACCAGAAGGAGCAAAAGTGGATAAGAATTAGTACCAAAGACTTGTAGGAAGGTTGATTTATTTAACTCGCACAAGACCCGACAGTACTGGTGTTGTAAATGTATCTAGCCAGTTCATGCATAATCCATAGGAAATGCATATCAAATATGTTCGCATAATTCTAAGATATTTAAAGGAACAGCTGGGAAAGGACTTTTGTTCAAGAAATGGGAAAACATGACATTGGAAGCCTACACTGATGTGGACTATGCGAGTTCTCTAGTTGATAGAAAATCAACCTCGGGCTACTACACATTTCTGGGTGTAGTAGCAAGGTCATGTGTGGAGTATGAATTTAGATCAATGGTGTTTGGGTTGGGATATGAGAGTTTATGTGGTTAAAAATAATCTTGGATGATTTACGGTTCAAGTGGGTAAGTCCTATGAGATTATAGAAGAAAATTTTCCAGCAAGAGGCTCCTCGACTCATAACTACCAAATTTTAGGTGGTATGTGGTTGAATAATCACTTATTTTCCACATGAAAAGTGTAAGAATAATTTTATCAATTTTTTTAAAATATTTTTGAAATAGTATTTGGATATCGATTTTGAAACTTGAAGGATTTTATATTACAGTGAGGTTGAGTGATACTTGTATGGGAAGATGAAATGTTTGGAAGAGTTTACTTGAACTTCACGAAAATGTGGTCACTGAAAATTTGGAAAACAAAAAAACTAAATAAATGAAAAGATCAATTTTCAAAAATCTTTGTCCAAACATGTCCTTAAACAAGCTCTTGTTCTTCATTTCTTTTATATTGTTTTTTTTCCTATTTCTTGTTTATCAAAAGGCTACGATTTTTTCATGACTGAACTGCAAAGGTACAAGTAAGTAGAAAATGGAGCTGGGATAAAATGGAAACATCACTCTTGTTCTCCTTAGAATAAGGAGAGCATCACATGGAACTGTGGGAGGGGAGCGAGGTGGTGTGAATAGCTAGAAATTGCAACTGAGATACGAAAAATATGCAGCACGGAAAAGGAAAAAATTTAACATGTTCACCTGATTGCAGAACCAGTGACAAACAATTAGCAAAGTATACACACAAAGAAAAAGGGAAAGGAAAAAGTATATAGTAAAATTTGCAATATGTGAGCGATTGCATGAAAGGTACATACTATCTTATTATGTTCTTCGATATGTGCATTTTCCCATGGCATAACGATGACAAGATTGAAAATTTTGGCATCCCACACTGTCTTCTTGCGGCTAGATAAGATATAGCTGCCAAAAAAAAGTAGATATACTTTACTATACAGCCCAAAGATGGGAATAAAAAACAGTGGTAAATAAGGGGGCAGTATAGGTACAAATATTAAGAACGACAAGAAGACCCGCTAAACATCCTGACACATAGAACATACTCAATTTTTGACAGAAGCCGCGTTTTAAGGTCACCAATGCCATTAAGAGACAGCAGGATCTGCAATAACCAATATCAAATCATCACTCAAATAATCAAAGCATCATAATGACAAAAAAACAGTGCGAATTATAAATTTATTGGTACACACACACAGAAAAGTAGACTCCTTTAAGACACTCCATGAGCTACTCTCTCATTTTTTTCTGCCAGAATTCTGTAATACTTCTAGTTTGACTCCTAGGTGTGCTAGTTTTACTCCCAATTCAGGTCCTCCAACCAAAATAGATAAAACTAAAAACTCCTAGAAATAACTCATCCTTAAACTAGCTTACTTCCAATTCAGGTCCTCTCACTCATAGAAACAATTTGGCTTCAAATGAAATCACTCACTGCACAATCCCTTCACCTCTATTCTCACTAAATGCATACAACTAATTGATCAAATGTTAAATCAGAAATAATAGATGGTTTACAGTTTCACGTTACAGTTTAATACCATATGCTTTAGAACAGCATTAATTCAATCATCGATCATCTCAGTGTGCCTTTTTTCTCCCATCCTTGTGCAGAAAATATTACTAGCAAGGCTTTATGGCACCCAAAAAATTCTGTACAACGTGACTTAGACTCCCAAATTATGTTGAAAATAAGTAAATTTTTCATTGATACAGAATTCTTCTCAGCATACAAAAATAAATAGACTACTCTAGACAGAAAAATAATAAATTATTCTTCCTAAATTATATATTAACTTGTTGCCTAATAATTTTACAATTCAATGGGTTGCACAACCAAATTAGCTTACAATGACTCGAACCAAATTCTCTTACAATGACTAGACCAGGCTTGAGCTGGGAAATCAAGTTGAAACTAACACTAACTTGTTGCCTTATTAATTTATGGAGAAACAAAGAGCTGAGAACTTGAGAGAAACAGAGAGGTAACACTCAGAAAGAGATTTAAAATTATAGAAATAATGAGATAAAAACTTATTTGCGAGGGAACATGAAGCCAATTCACCTAAGGCATGTCATTCATTCTGTCTGATTACTTCAACCAACAGTTCTGAAAATTGATGTAACCACTTCTATATCATTAAACAATGGTTCCACTATTAAAGTATCAGGATAGAACTTGATCATCGCTTATATTCCATTATCATATCGATCAAATTACACAATATCAATAATGAGATGACAGAATTACAATTAAAGTCAGTCAAAAATAAAAGTATGAATTCATGCGCTTGAAAACAATGATTTAAACAACATATATTAAAATAATAAACTATTAGTATACATTGTGTTAGAAAAATCCCATAAACAGAACATGGAATGCCATCAAGATACATCAAGTCGTAAGAGATGAAAAAACTATAATGGCAAGAAAATGATTGAAGCTGCCATGAGAAAATTAGTTCTTACTATGCTAAGCAACAATAAAAAAATATCAAAAGAAGATAAACCAACAGAGACATCAAAAGGGTGAAACGAGTGAGATGTAAAATGTACAGATGAATTGTATTATTACCCTTTGATGCTGAAAGATGAAGTGGTGCAAATCATGGAAAAACTCCACGATGTTCTTCATAAATTTTGAATCACAATACAGTTCTGTCGGATTAAGTATAATCTGGATGCAAACACTACAAGTCACCATCACCAGCATATGACCAATCTCCAGGTAAAAAATGTCCATATTGTAGCTTAAAAACACTGAAGTCAGAGTTTGGACAACTTAAATAAACGTAATAGATGAAAAATATCACAGACCTTCACTAATAAATCAACATCACTGGTTGGAGGGGAGCAATCAACTTTGATATTTAGAGTAGGGTGCTGTTTCTCAAGAACATTATCTCCATCATTGACCTAAAAGCAATCAAGTCCATCTGAGTATAATCTATTTCGATACAAATCGAGACACTAAGATTCCTGATTTTAGAAACAATTACATAAACAATATCCAGTGAGCAGTTCCCATACACCAAAGAAGTTCCAAAACAAGTCCTTTATTTGACTTAAGTAAAATGTACAAACCTTTTTTGTCAATAAAATCAATTGACTGTTCAATGGATTAAGCATTTTGGCAGAGTTGATTGAGGCAGTGATGGTTGCAGATTTCTCCCAGACCTTAGCCTTGATCGAAATATCTTCGAGAATCAAATTGGCAATAGACCTACCCAGCTCCCTAAAGTTAAGGCCAGAATGTTAATAAATTTAACGTACACCATGACTATCAGAAATTATAATTGTATGGTAGAGCAATGAGCATTGATTCAGAATAAGTCGCCACATAAGATAAAGGTATGTCAATCATGGTAATGAATTTATATCTTGAGAAAACCTTATGAGCATGGATTTAATATTGAGCCAGATTAGGTTATAAAAGCACTAAGCGCAGTATCCCCTTCAGCCATTCCTAATTATGAGCATGAACATTGGCCATTTAGTTCCACGTGTATAGAAAATGCCCTTAAGACACTCAAATTCCAAATTCAGTGGGAAATTTTCACAGCTTTCTAGCTTAAGCTCCTCCTAAACATTCCAGATCTGTGAAGGGGAATAGTAATACTTGAGATATGTTTCTATTCAGAAACCAGCTTCAAGTAGATGCCAACCATGTATTTACAAAGGCGCTTAAAGTCGCATCTAGGATGAGGAAAGGGAAGAGAGAAACATTAGGCCAACTGTTGAAGCTCAAATATTCAGATATATAGGATAGATCAATATTCGTATTTGATTACGTCTCTAGTAGGATAAGAGTCCTTGTACAAGTGAACTAGGAGTCCTTGTTCTAGTGAACTAGGGATATAGAATTCTATAAATAAGTGTCTTGTAGTCTTTATTTTTAACCCTAATAAATATGCACTTCTCGGCCTATATTTTTTCGTCTTTAACTACATGGTATCAGAGCATTGAGTGACAGTGGGTTCCAATTGTGGTAAGGCAGGTGTTTCTAGTTCCCAGGGATGAGATTCTTGTAGTGCTGACTCCCTCTGAATCGAAGAATTGGGACAGAAGGGCTCCTGTTCAAGGAAAGTGACATCCACAGAGTAGACTTCCTTGGTGATGGGTGAGTGTTTTTCTTGGTGACGAGTGAGTAGCACTAATACCCCTTTTGATTTGCAAAATAACCAAGGAAACTGCACTTGATAGCACGGGGATCAAGTTTACTGCGGTGATGTTGGTGAATGTGAACAAACACCGAGCAACCAAAAATTTTGTGGGGAATATCATGAAACATGTGTGAAGTAGGGAAACATTCCTGGAGGGACTGAATGGGAGTCTTATGTTGGAGGACACAAGAAGGCATTTGGTTGATCAAGTAGGTAGCGGAGAGGATAGCATCACCCCAAAAATGCTAGGGAACACTGTTAGTGAAAAGTGTAAGGATTGAGAGCCACCTCCAGTAAACGACGATTCTTACGCTCGGCGACACCATTCCGTTGGGATGTATCGAGACAAGAACTTTGATTGACTATGCTTGGACTTTGGAGGTAAGCTCCCATAACAGAATTAAAAAAGTCCCTGGCGCGATCAGATTTTAAAACTTGGATGTGGGACGAAAACTGAATATGGATCATGAGATGGAATTGTTGAAAGAAGTGGGAGGTTTCAGATTTATCCTTCATTTAGAAAATCCACAAGACTCGTGTATGATCACCAACAAGGAGCAGAAAACAATGACAACCCACAACATTTTTCATATAGAAAAGACCCCAGATGTCACTGTGAATCAGAGAGAAGAGCTGTGATGGCTTATATGGTTGTGGTGAGAAAGAGTTATGTGTATTTTTAGACAATTGACACACATCGTAATGTTGTTGACTGGACTGAATCTCAAGCTGATAGGCGTTCTACATCAGGGTATTGTACATTTTGTGGGGAAATTTGGTGACCTGGAGAAGCAAAAAGCAACTTCTGGTGGCACGCAGCAACGCAAAAGCAGAATATCGAGTTCTAGCTAACGGGACACGCGAAGGTATGTGGCTGAAAAGACTACTCACAAAATTAAAGCTTGGAGTTTGACGACCCGTGGAAGTAAAATGTGTCACTCAAGCAACTACAAGTATAGCCAAGAATCTTGTTCACCATGATCGCACAAAGCACATGGAAGTAGATCGACATTTTATAAGCGAGAAGATTGAGAATAAAGTCGTTGATCTCAGCTACATCCCCACTCACATGCAAACTGCACTTCATAGACTGTGTTATGAAGACTTGAGTTTCAAGCTAGACATGATCAACATCTACGACTCAGCTGGAGGGGGAGTATTGAGCTTAAATATTTAGATAGATAGGATAGATCAATATTCGTATTTGATTAGGTCTCTAGTAGGATAAGAGTCCTTGTACGAGTGAACTAGGAGTTCTTGTTCTAGTGAACTAGGGATATAGAATTCTATAAATGTCTTGTACTCCTTACTTTTAACCCTAATAAATCTGCTATTCTCAGCCTATATTTTTCCTTTTTAACTACAGTAACACTAGGGTTCAGTAAGTTGAAGGTAAACCAAGAACAGCTCTTTTTAAGAAAAGGTAATAACCACTTTAGAGTTAGCAGTGCACTAAGGTAAAGAAGATTCAGAAAATTTTCCAATGTCTACAAAAATCCTAATAATAAACAACTCGTACAAATTATGCAATGGCAACCTCTACGGGTAATAATGCGAAAAAACACCTCCAAGCTTTGTAAGTTGTCACTAGTTTCACTAATAAAAATATAAATAAAACTCATACATGCTTTGAAGAGTGGTACAAATTTCAGATATGTTTATCTTCACTGAAGAAAAGTAAACTTCATCCATCAGAGAGAAATCGCCAAGTAGCGTGGAAGAAGGATGGAATTTTGTTGCCTCATATATATCCTGCACAAAGATAATTCAAGAGGGCCAAAAATAATTCAAATACAATTCTATATAAACTTTACAGAATATAACATCTTTAATAGATTTTTACGATCAAACGAAATTGGATACCTTGATCACATCATCTGAAATGACACCAGAAAACTGACTAGAATCATCTGTTCCTCCAGCTCCAAGCATTCCATAGGAGAGCCAGTTCAGCCATCCACGCGACTTGTTAGAGGGATGATTATCCTCGATAGACTTGTCAATATTTCCACCATTAATTCTATGGCTAGAAGAAGAGTTTACCAAGAAATCCTACAAAAGAAACCATGTAGTCAAATCGCAATATGCTCTAAATCCTATTCGATAATAAATATCATTTTCCTCTCTCAATCAATCAGTCGCATACATATTATACACACACATATAATAATGTAGAGAGACACACACATATATCTCAATCGGTTTTAGGAGTGCAAAAATTATTTAAAGCCACTGCAATGTAGAACAAAAAGGAATAATAGCAGGTAAATACGGCTGGATTGAAATTTGATGAACGATAATTTCAGAAGAGATCCACTAAGTACAAGCTTCAATGTATTACACAAGTTTTACCTCCAGTTCACGTTCAGCAACAGATCTGTAATTTAAAATGTCATCTATATCGGTTTCTTTCTCCAAATCCTCCAACTCATGCAGAACGTCTACTTCTATAACCTGATGATTGTGATTAAATTTACCAAAGAAAGAGAGTTAAGAGAGTAAACAAGGAACAAATACAAGCAAATAAGGATAAGAATGTTTCATTTATCTATAATCTTCTGCACTACCCCTCGAGGAGGAACTACCCTACAGCGCAAATGGTAGGACCGTAGGAGCAGCTCTAACGTACTTCAATGGCCATCTTCTAGCAATCCGAAGAGATAAGTGTCGGACACCCATGACATTCAACACATCATAAAATTTTGAGTACAAAAGTTCATCCCTATGTCTAAATGTTGTTTATAAGAAACGAACTATTATTATTATTAATTAATAATATTAAAAGGTCAAAGAAAATTGTTAAGAGAAACATATTAGCCAAACCTGAATATCTTTTCTGTATCGTGATGAGATACCTTCAGCGGAACAAATATTTTCCGGATTTCACTCATCGATCCTTAACCATTCTTTCAAACTTCATTCCAGTTTTCCAGCATTGATTTCTGCCCTGGGGTTGTCTATTGGTCTCTTAGGTGGAGGGGCAACGAGGTTAGATGATAAGTCGAGTTCCGAGTGAGACATTTCTAAAGGGGCTGCAGTGGCTGACAATTTGGGCACCGAAATGGAGTTTCAGGAAAAAAATCCAGAAGTGAATTGTTGGGGAGGGGTTAAGAAATCAACAGGTCTTTTGAGCAGAAAATTACACAGACTGAGATTCGGGGTTAACTACGAGAGAGGTTCGACCTCGAAGGGTCCTAAGACTGTTTTATGAAAATTTGCTCTTGGAACATTAGGGGCGGGGGTGCAGCAAGGAGGGAACTGGTACGAACAATCATTCGAAAGGAAAAACCGGATATCGTCGTACTTTTAGAAACTAAGCAACAAGTGGTAGACAGACGGTACGTTGCAAGTTTGTGGAAATCAAGATTTGTGGATTGGGTCAGTCTGCCGTCACTAGGGAGATCTGGAGGTATTTTAGTGATGTGGGATCCTAGAGTGGTGGGGTCAGTGACAATTTCATAGGGGATTTTTCGGTGTCGATTGAAATTCGAGGGAATGATCAGATCAAATGGTGTTTCTCGGCCATCTATGGACCGGTTCAATCAAGACAGAGAAAAATTTTTTGGGATGAATTAGCAGGGTTGCATTCTATTTGCGGAAACAAATGGTGCTTGGGAGGTGACTTTAATGTGGTCAGAAATACGGGAGAAAAGATGAACAACCTTTCCAATACCACGAGTATGTCATGTTTCGATAATCTGATTGGGGAATTGGGATTACATGACCCCCCCTCCTTTGTTGAACGCGAAGTACATGTGGTCAAACCTTAGGGCTGATCGGATCTGCTCCGTCTAGACAGATATCTTATTTCGAGGGGCTAGATGGACATTTTTCCAACATTCAGACAAACGGTACTACCCAGAATCACCTCGGACCACTGCCCAGTCTTGCTTGATACCGTTAAGTTGAAGTGGGGTCCTGCTCCATTCAGATTTGAGAATACATGGCTGTCCCATCACAAGTTCAAAGATTTGGTTATGTCATGGTGGAACAATGGGGTCACACAGGGGTAGGAAGGGTATAAGTTTATGATGAAACTCAAAGGAATCAAAGTTGAAGCTTCTAAATGGAACAGAGAGGTTTTCGGAGATGTGGGTGTTAGATACACGGAGGTGGTTAATAGGATTAAGCAGTTGGATGAGTTAGAGGCTGGGGGATCTTGGTCTGAAAATCTTCAAGAGAAAAGAAAGGAAGTGAGGTCTGAATTGGAAGTGTTGTCGTTTAGAAAATTTATGATGGCAAGTCAAAAAGCAAAAGTGAAATTGCTGAGGGAAGGAGATCAGAACTCAAAATTTTTCCATGCATTACTCAATAATAGAAGGAATATATCAATGATAGATAAAGTGGAGTTGGAAGATGGGTCTGTGGTTACGGAAGAGAAACAGATTTAGGATAACATTATCAGTTTCTACAGACATCTTTACAGGAAATCTGATGGGGGGGTTCGACGAGTTGGAGTGGAGTCCTTTAGATACGAGTGAAGCAGAGGAGTTGAAGAATCCATTTTCTGAGGATGGGATTAAAAAAGCGGTGTTCGATTGCGATGGAAACAAAGCGCCAAGGCCGGATGGGTTTACAATGGCATTCTATCAAAAGTGCTGAGATACGGTCAAAGCAGATTTAATGAAGGTGTTTACTGAATTTTTTGATGGTGGCATTGTTAATGCTATTACAAATGAAACCTACATTTGCCTAATCCCAAAGAAACAAAAGCAATTAAGATTAAAGATTTTAAACCAATCAGTTTGACAACGAGTTTGTATAAGATTCTGGCTAAGGTTTTGGTGAACAGATTGAAGAATGTTTTGGGACATACAATTGCAGAGAGTCAGTGCGCATTTATTAAAGGAAGACAAATTTTGGATTGTCGCCTGATCGCGAATGAAATAGTAGAGGAACACCGCCGGAAGAAAAAAAAAAAGGATGGGTCTTTAAAGTTGACTTGGAAAAGGCGTACGACAACGTTGATTGGAGATTTCTGGATTTTGTGATGCAAAAGAAAGAGTTTGGGACAAGATGGAGGTCGTGGATTAAGGGGTGTATTTCGAATGTTTCCTTTTCGATATTTATCAATGGTATAGAGGCATTCGACAAGGGGATCCACTATCCCATGGCCAAGACAGTGAATGAAATAAGAGTATTGGAAGTAGGGAGAGTCAAAATTGAAATTTCACATATCCAATTCGCAGCTGATACATTGTTCTTTGTCCAGTCTGAAAGGCATCTAATGGCCCTGGTGGAAATTCTCAACTCCTTCAGTCTTAAATCGGGATTGAGAATCAATTTGGATAAAAGCGTGGTTTTGGGATTAAATGTTTTGGAAGAGGAAGTTGATGCCTTGGCGTTAGCAATTGGGTGCAGAAGAGAGAATTGGCCGATCAAGTATCTCGGGGCTCCTTTGGGAGGCGATCTTAAGACTGTTGACTTTTGGGAACCCGTGGTATCCAAAATGTCCAAGAAATTATCGAGTTGGAAGAAGTCTTTTCTCTCAAGGGGAGGTCGACTTATGTTGATCAAGACAGTGTTAAGTGCGATGTCAACCTATTACATGTCTCTCTTCCAAGTGCCAATTAGGGTGGCGAAAAGGATCGAAAAAATGATGAGGGATGTCTTGTGAGATGGAGCCGATGGGGAGACGCATTGCCATGTCGTTGGGTGGGATCAAGTTTGTAAACCAAAGAATAGGGGAGGACTTGGGTTGGGGAATATTTGCTTGACGAACAAGGCGCTGGTTGGGAAATGGTGGTGGAGATGCTCAGTGGAAAAATAATCTTTGTGGAATAAAGTAATCAAGAGCATTTATGGTCTAGAAGAGAACGGGTGGGACGTGAGGTTGGCTAGGAACGCTGCTTTTAAAAGCCCATGGAAATTTATTTCTCATTCTTAATTGACTTTTCATCTTTTGATTAGGGCGGTGTTAAAAGGGGGAATATCATTCGCTTTTGGGAAGACATTTGGGGGGAGGGGTCTTGTCGTTTAAAGAGCGTTTTCCATCTCTGTTTCACATTTCCACCTCGACTAATAAACCGATCAGTTCTTTTTAGATGTCAACGATCTTCGAGTCAATTCTGACTTTCTTTGGGATGTGCGTTTCAGGAGATATTTAAATGAGGTAGAATTAGATCAATTCAGTAATCTTTTACGGGTATTAGACACGGTTAGGTTGGAGCGGGGCACGGATGATTTTAGAGTTTGGATCGGGGACTCTTTCGGGTTTTTTTCTGTTCGGTCTTTCTATGATTCTTTCTTCCCGGTTCAATTTTCCCTTTATTCATGTATTACTATAATATTTGGAAGATATCGGTCCCGCACAATGTTCAAGTCTTCTCGTGGATAGTGGCTTTGGGGAAACTGCCCACTTGCAATTCGTTGCAAAAAAAGGTCTAGCTGAGCATTATGCCCTCAATGGTGTAGTTTATGCCGGAAACATGAGCAGAATCAAGACCACCTTTTGTTGCATTGTTCTTTCTCGACTGGAATTTGCACAAAAGTACTACAAGAGCTGGGTTTGGACTGGACCTTTCCAAGAAAAGCCCGGGACTTGTTTCTCATGAGACAGTGTTTCACACCGGGAAAAGGAATAAAAGCTTTTGGTATCTGGTAGTTCACGGCATTTTTTGGTCGATATGGTTGGAGATGAACAATAGAATACTCACAGATTCAGCGGAGTCTTTGGACGACGTATGGGCGAAGATCAAATTCAAGGTTGCGACTTTGACCACGAAATTGCCGGAATTTAACCACTTATTTATTTCTGATTTGGTTAAGGATTGGAAGTTTGTATGCTGCTGATATTAGTTTAGAACTGTTTTTCTTATTTCAATATGTAAACATGAATTGTGGATTACTTTCCTTTGCAATCCGGCCTACTATCTTAATAATTTTTAGTTTCATATCAAAAAAAAGAAACTTTAAAATCATAGAGTTCAATGGCATCCTTCGATTCCCAACAGAAAATATGAGAAAAAAGTAGAATTTAAATGGATAGAATTACACGGAATAATCTTATTGACCAGTAAATATTAGAAAAGAGGGATTAAGAAGTAAAACTCAGGGCCTGTAATGCTATTATACAGTGAATCATCTTTACCTATAGATTTACTATATGTAGCTGCAAATCTTCGGTATAAGCTAAAGATCACAGGACATAAATTCCAATACAAGAAACTGTCTCACCTCATCATGCCGAAGGCTTTTCAACTTCGTCTTGTACAGGTTCACATACTTTCGGCGAGAGTTGCTGTCATTACAAAGTCAAACATGAGTATCAATATTCCAACTTGAGGAAGAAAAGAAAATCAGAAACATTATAATTGCAATCGTGTGTCAGTCTATCACGGAACAGTGGCAGGATTTTACATACAATGAACACATTTAGCTTCACATAAAGAAATGGAATAAAGTAAAAATAATATATCTACTGAAAATATACCCAGTTGACGTTTCTCACTTTTACTCATAAAACCTTATTTTCTCACGGTCGATGTTCTGGTTCATTTCCAGTATAAAAAGAGGTACTGATCAAAACAACTAGGCACCTGATGTAAATATACATATTATATAGGCACATTGATACATAGAACTGCATTACTTAATTCACGCTGTGGGGAATCTGTTAATGTGTTTGTGTTTCTATGTTAATAGGTAAGAATGTAGGTAGGTGAATGAGAGCCCTAGAAGCACCAAAAAGGGAAGCCTCAACCAAGTAAGATTCTCCTAAATCAACTTCATAGCCAACTGTAACTGTTATAATTCCACAAATGATAAATGAACAAACCAGAAAGGAAATGTAATTTGTATTGAATTGATATAATGAAATGGAAATGCATTGAATGAAAAAGAAAGACCCTGAGTTTCCTCTGTACAAATATCCCATACTCTCCCTAGCTAATAGCTAGAACTAATAGCCAGTCCTTACGTAAGAAAAATGATTGTAACAAACAGGATACCTAATTAACTCTCTCTCACTCTCATATATTCTTCGCCCTCTGTTCATGGGCCTTCAAATTCCTTCTAGTAAACTTGTTTGATAATGGGCCTGCTATCTTCCCTTGTTGGGCCCATTTCCTTTGGACTAACACTCACCTCCACAATTGTTTTCCAGCTTCCACCATAAGTTAGCAAAACAAATGCCATAATATAGTCTTAGCTTGCAATATCATGCTTGTCCAAATATACTTGTTTTGTATATTTCGTTATATATATATTTTTTTAATGAATAACACCATTAAAATAAGGTAAAAAGAGTTTTGTACTTTTGTACAAGTACATTGGGCATCCTCAGAAAATAGCAAATATCGAACCAATAGAACCAACGATACGTTGATAAATAATTGATACAACTGCATCTTATGTCCAGGTAGGCCATGATTTAAGTACCTTTGATATGGACTGCGTAAAATTAACACAAATAACTCAACTATTTGAGTCACTTTTCTAATTATTGATCGAAAGCTAGCATATGAAGATTTGCTGCTATAGCTGTTGGGACCCACTGACCATTCTGACAAATATCAAAATAAATTCAATACTATTCAGTCAAACTTTACAAAATGTGATGAAAGAGATATGCTTAGTATCTTAATCTTTATCAAAGAATGACCTTGAAATCCATTCATGAATAGATGGAGGACATGTTTCCAACTTTAAATTGTCTTGAGTAAATGAACACTGCATGTGAGATGAATTCTGTAACTGTGAAGTTTGCATCATTATAAAAATTACTGATTTTTCTAAGTCTTGGTAGTGGAATCACCGAAGTCCACATCTGAAACAATTAATTCGACCCTTTCTTTTTGCGTCAACTTGCTACATCACCCCCGCAAGTCAATAAAAAACTAGAAAGTCTACAGGCATAATTCAAAAATTAATTGGCAAAATAGTTATCAAGCAGAAGGTTCATTCTGAATGGAGAAAATCGAAATAAGTAGCGTGCAATTTTAAGGCCTTCATATGAAAAATAACATGAAAGAACTGCAGGGAAAGTGAACAAATCTGTAAGACAAAAGGTAAATCAAATTTGCACAATCACACAGATTGAACAACACAATACTAAATAAAGATACAGATGGGTTTTTATCTAGTTTTCAGCATTCTGGCGGATAAAACGATTTTTTGTAAATCAACTTACAGCCTCTCGCCAAAGTACTTCCAAGAAGTTTTCCTCAACTTCTTTCGAATATCAGAAAGAACAGATTCTTGAGCATACCACCACCACGCTCTTTGCCATCCTTCGAGTCTTTTCTCCAAAGGGAACCACCAAGGACGATAACGCCCATATCTACATTAATTAAATTGAACAAAGACATTCAGTGACATCCACATCTTATAAATATTGTCATAGCTTAACTTGCCCATAGCAAATACTATGATAAAATAAACAGGATCCAGTATCAAATGAAAGAAAAAGTAAAAAAAATAACACATCCACACTGTCATCAAGGCATTCGGGAATTAAGATAGTGGAAACCAAATTTTCATCACACAGCCAGCTAACAGTATCTGCATCATCAAATTTTTTTCACATAAAAACATTTTGACATTAACCAATAAAAAAAGGAAAGAATTTTCAACATGATTATGGTTTCACAAAGCATTATCATAAGCCTCTGCTAAATCAAGCACCAAGACCTAATATAACAGACTATACAGAACTTACATCTCTCTCAATCGACATAAAGACAGATAATCGTAGATAGACAAGATCTGCTGCAACTGAACCTCATTCATTGATATTGCCTGTCAAAGACAGTTAAAACATCAATCAACATGTTTATCTCAAAGATGAGTAAGAACTTATCGTCTGAAAAAAGGATGTAGAACACTTATTTCACCATGCTGGAAAGCTCAATATTGATAGCATACTGTGGAGCATCCTTTAATAGCTTTCCTGATCTTTTTACCTACATGAGGATAGCTGCAAACTGAAGTAACTGAGATATAGATGATAGCTATATCAATTCGCAGAGTTTGTTATAAGAAAGCTACCTATCAGACCAGGATAAGAGAAACTATTGTTTCTTACAATCTAAGGGGCATGGATGCCTTGGAGAGGATAAGAGAAACCATTGTTTCTTACAATCTAAGGCGCATGGATGCCTTGGAGCTTAAGCGCAAGGCACAAGGAGAGATGTGCGCTTCATTGAAGCAAGGCGCACTGATAAATAAAATCTAAAATATATATATATAAAATAATTTGTCATGAAGCATCCAAAATATATTTGCACGATAGAAAAATAATAATAATATAAATAAAATCTTGAATAGTTTCAACAATAATATTCTAATGCATCACATTAGTTCTCAAAAATCCTCTCAATGTACTTCATTTTTTTCCAATTAACTCAAATCTATTGGCATTTGAACTTGTATTACACACTCGACATTGCTGATAATATATTTTCAATAATGTACGTGAATCATTGCGTGAGGACCCAAATTTTGTTTAACCAAAATCTTAAGTTCAATTTCACATAGGAAAACCAGCGGAGGAGCCAGTAGGAGATGCATAAGGAAAAGGATAACAAATAAGCAAGCCAAAAGAGACAAGTGGCTGGTAGAGACATGAGGATGGTATGGACAAGTACGGCAGAAAGATTACCGACTCCGACACTAGCACGTGATGACCATGTGTGTACATCACATCTACAGCATTAGCTTTCTATGAGTAAATATGTGATTGTAAGTGAACTCAGGTAAACATGGACAAGCGGAGTTTTGAACAGTATCTTGAAATGTAATAACAAGTAAGCACTTAAAACCATTAGGGTTTATTTTTCTAAAGTTTCTTAAGCAGATAGTCCAAAGTCTGTAAAATCTTGTGAAAATAGCTTTTTTTTGTAACAACCACCTAAATGCTATGCTTTGACAAGAAAAGTTCTAGTTACTTTTAAAACCATATATGCAATTCCAAGCAGTGTTTTAAACATATTTTGCATAATAAGGTGTTGTCTGGTGCTCAGATATTATTATAAGTTCTGTAGAGAATTAAAATGTTCAGAACGTCAATGGCGATTTAATGCCTATTTAAAACTCGTAGTGATGAGTGTAATTCCGTCTATATATTTTTTTTTTGAGACCAAGTAAAACAAGCACATGTCTAACCCATGGTAAAGAAGGGCGTATTCACTATACACCCTCTCAATAAGTAGATTGAGACAAATATTCATGACATTATCAATTGTGAAATAAGGAGCCAACATAAAATTAGTATCGTATACCAATGTTTATGTTCTACTCAGTTGTGTTTTTTTCCTGATATATTCAGTTTTAAGCCGTTATAATACGTACTTTGAAAAACTAATTGTTTTTTGAAAACTAATAGTTTTAAGCAACCAGATATTTTGAGTTTCTAAATTTGAAACTCAACCTCTTTCCTTAAATATGTTTGTATTTTAGATATGTTGTTAGAGAAGCAAAAATAAGCTTTAATGCAATATGCTTCAAAGCATCCGTTCTGAGATTGACAATAGAAGCTGTTTTTGTTGTCAAAAAAAAAAAAAACAAAGATAACACCAGCTATCGCTTAGCAATGAGATGTGAGACGACGTGCTAAGGAACGTTGGACATACAGTAGTCTTGATTTTGGAGGAGTACAAATCCCATTATGTAATAATCCATTTGATGTACAAAGATTCATTTTTATGTACTAATATTTCAAATCTTATTACTGTTTGTATTTAAAAAATGCTCAAAGGCACCTCAACCATTCCGTTCAATGTGTTGCATATTGTATCTGCTACTCATTCGATTGAGAGAGATTTGGTTGAGTTTATATAAATAAAAGTCGGTTTCATTTTGTATACAGTATTTTCAATCTTGCTCGAGATTAGGCATGCACAGATTTGGGATGCCGGTATCGGCAAGGCGCCACAGCTAGATCTAAATTGAATCAAAAAGTTAAATATGTTCTACGAGAACTTGAGATAAATAAAATGAGAGGACTGGCATTTTAATAAAATATTATTAAAATCATGCTTCTTGCAGCTTGATTGATGATGGGACGCGGAAGACCCCAAAGAAGCGGTGCAGTTTTTGGTGAGTTTGCTTTTTCTCTTATGTATAGAGTTCCAAAGCCATACAAAGTTTGAGCGGCGGTGGGAATGAAAGCTTGGGTAGAGCTTCAAAATTATCGAAGAACGGTAGGTAATGAACAGCGAGAACATATTCTATAGATCAATGTGTATATGAGAGAACATTTGGGATAATGTTAGGTTGGAGGTGGGTGCAATGGACTTCAGGGTTAGGGAAAGGGATTCTTCAGGGACCTTCCCTATTAAATCTTTCTCTGAGTATTTTTTCCCCGTCAATAATTTTCCTATGTTTTTTTCCCAATCAATAATTTTTTCCTCTGTTCCCTTTCTTTCATTCTATTTGAAAACTACCGATCTCACATAAGATTCGAGTATTCTCATGGAATGTGGCATTGGGAAAATTGCCGACTAGTGATATGTTGTAAAACAGATGACCTTGGTGTGCACTCTACCCGAATTGCTGTTTCCATTGCCGGGATGAGGAGGAGACTCGAGGTCGTTTGCTTTTGCATTGTTCCTAGACGGCTTGTATCTGGTCTAAAACTCTGAATGAATTGGGTTTCGGGTGGGTTGCTCTGAGATGCGCGTGATATGTTTGTTGTAATTACAGATTGTCATATTGGGAAGAGAGGTGGTACTTTTTGGAACGTGGCAATACATTGTATTTTCTGGTCGATCTGGTTGGAGCGAAACTGAAGGAACTTCGATAATTGAGTGGAGTCGACTGAAGAATATTGGGAAAATATCATATTTATGGCTGTGGTTTGGACTAGGAAACTTTCAGATGTTAAGCATTCATCGATTTCATATTTGGTTAGGGATTGGAGCTCTGTTTGTTGACGTTGTGATCCAATCGTTTTTATCCTTTTAGCACTTGCAAATATCTTGTCCGCCTTTTTGTAAACTTTTTCCTTCTTTATCATAAATAACATATTGTTTCTAATAATAAAATATATATGTGTACCAACAAGTTCCAGTTCACATGGCAACAATTTCAAACTAGGATTGTGGGAAGTTTAACCTTATTTATTAACAATCATATATTTATAAATTGCAGCACCTCAAATTAATTTGTGTAATATCCAATATCAACATTATTACGCAATGATGCTCAAAATGCATAGCAAGGTTTATCTTGGACAGTAAAACAAGGGGAAATATGCTCACCGATAGGGACAATGACACATTTAGCGGAGCCAACATAGAGGAACACTTGTGAGCATCAAAACTTTCGCCTTCATTATTCTTGGAATCCATCACAATCTGCCTACTTAAATCATTATTTCCTTGAAAAGTACTGCAATAAAGTTCTAAACCTTGAATTTCAATCCATTTGTTGACTTGACCACTTTTAGCTTTCACAGCAGCAGCAGATCTGAATGGTTATACAAGTATCAAAATGCCAATTCATGCATTGCACGATAAATTCTGAAAGGAAGTGAAATTAGATGGTACAACAAGTGTATTTCAATCCATTTACATGGCCATCTTAACTTAAGCTTCGTACTCAGGAAAAGAATGATTTCAATTCTCAAGTCTTTTAACTAGAAAAAAATGTAAATAATCCACTCGCACTTAAATTGTTTTCATCGATAAGAAACAAATTCAGTAATAAAAAAAGGTACAATTTTGGAGTTGTAAAATTAAATATTAAAAAAATCCTCCAAAATACTTTCAAAAATAAAATCTAATCACCCAACTTAAGTACAATATGTTCATAAAGAGAACTTGACTGTTGATCTAGATCATTACAGGTTGTCATCAACCATGCAATGTAATAAATTGGGTTCTTTAAGACCTTTGCATGGTTAAACTGCATCTCCTGTGAATGTGTCAACAATTTTAAATTATCCCCCTTTGAAACCTGAATTTCATCAAATCTCAATCAAAAACACCCCATGAATCTAATAGAGACAAAAATGTCATTCATAACTTCATCATACACTCTTTTTTTTATAGGAAGCACATTTTATTAATTGATAATTTTAGTGATTACAATTAGCGGATAAGTAATCCGCTCGAATTAAAGTAAATAAAACCAAACTACAACCCCATAATCACGACAATACAAATTTCCAATCCCGAACTAAATCTGAGATACAAAGATGTTGATATTCCGGCTGTATCGTCGACCAACTCGCAACCCTGAAATTTATTTTATCCCAGACTTCGTCTACTGACTCCGACTTCTCTTCAAATATTCTTGTACTCCTTTCCAACCAAATGGACCAGAATATACAATGAACAATCATAAACCAGAATCTCATATGCTTTCTTCCTGTTTGCAAACTTGGTTCCATAATAAACATCTCCTTCGCTTTTTCCGGGAAAGCCCATACCAAGTCCAACTCTTCCAGTGTTTTTAGCCAAATGTTTGATGAAAAGGAACAATGAAGTAGTAAATGGTCCTGACTTTCCTCATTTCTGCGACACAAACAACACCATTGTGGACTTAATACACAGGCCGGCCATCTTGTAGAGAAAGATTAAGCACGTCGATGCAAGGACATGATGACTTCAACGCAAACAAAACGCCATGCTTCCGCATGACCAGGAGTCTGACATTATAATAGATCCAAATGCCACAACCTCTTCAATTCCAGGTAATATTCCTGAGCCACTTTCTATTAAATCAAATTCTCTGGCTCCTTTAGATCTTCCTATGGCTCTTTGAAAAGCTGTCAGGCATGTACTTTTAACAACTGGTGTCTAACCATGTGCCTTACAAAAGCCAATCTAAATCATATTACAGCTTTATCTCAGAATTAAATAATGTGGATATTCCTAACACTGTAAAGGAAGCTTTAAATGTTACAGAATGGTAAAAGGCTATCATTGAGGAGGTGAATGCCTCAGCGAAAAATAAAACATCAGAGATAACATTAGTGCCTCAAGGGAAACAAATTTGGAGTGGCCGCTACATCAATTGGACTTAAAAACCATAGGCTTAGAAGAACAGGTTTATAAGGGTTAAAAGTAAAGAGTACAAGACACTTATTTGTAGAGTTTTATCTTCCTAGTTCAATCGAACAAGGAGTCTTCTCCGAGAGTCTGGATCAACAAAAGTTTGAATACAATTATTGATTTATCTAACTATTTGAACTTCGACACAAGTCCTCAAAGCCAAGTTTGTGAAGTGCCTTAGTCAATATATCAGTTGTTTGCATGCGAGTGGGGAAGTAGCTGATATCAACAACTTTATTCTCAATCTTCTCGTTTATAAATGTCAATCCACTTCATTGTGCTTTGTGCGACCGTGGTGCAGAGGATTCTTGGTTACGCTTATAGCAGCTTGATTGCCGCAACTTAATTCTGCAGGTCGTCCATCCTCAAGTTTAACTCAGCGAGAAGTCTTTTCAGCCATATTTCTTCGCATATTCCATGAGATAGAGCCTGATATTCAGTCTTTGCGCTGCTTCGTGTTATCATGGGTTGCTTCATACTTCTCCAGATTACCAAATTCTCCCACACGAACGTACAATACCCTGATGTAGACCGCCTATATGCGTGAGATCCAGCCCAATCGGCATCGATAATACACTTTGATTTCTCGTGCCGAGGATTTTTTGAAGAAAAGTCCTTTACCTGGATTCATTTATAGGTATCTCATAATTCGGTATACAGCATCCATGTGGTTTTTTGCAGGTTAGTTCATGAACTGGTTGACAACGCTTACGACAAACCCAATGTCAGGACGCGAATGTGGGAGATAGATTAGTTTTACGGATTTGTGCAGAGTAATGCATCCATTTTTAAGGAATTTTAACGTTGAAATCTCAAGCATTTAAGGATGTAAACATAGGAGCATTTAAAACACTTGACAATTTGAGCATCAACTTGCTCAGTCGATGTGCCCATCATCAAGCACTGTTAATTAGATATAATGATATATCAGATCATTAAGGATCATATGTGTTGTTTAATTCACTCATTATTTGTATTTTTTTTTTATCAGAAACTATGAATTCATTATAATAATTATAATTTAGGTTACAAAGCAAGTGGATGAGTGATCCACAATCCACCTCATGAGATAAGACTACAAATCTTCATAAGCAAATAAAACATCAATCCCTAACTAGGTCGGATAAAAGAAAATGCTGAAACATGGGTATGGTAAGTGTCCATCTCGCTACTCTGAATCTGATCTTCTCCCATAAATCCTCCCAAGAGTCTTCCGTGTCGTTGAAAATTCTGTTATTGCGCTCCATCCATGTCGACCAAAATATACAATGAACAATAATGCTCCAGAAATTCCTAAGGCCCTTCCCAGTGAGATATCCATGCTCCATAGGAAACATGTCTTTCGAATTTTGAGGAAAAGTCCACTCGAATCCCAAGTGTTGCATAACCTTGATCCAAATACGTCTCGTAATAGAACAATGTATCAAGAGATGATCTTGATACTCCTCATATTCCTTGCACAAAATGCACCACTGTGGACATAGAGCATGACTTTCTTTTTTGCAAATTATCACAAGTTTGCAATTTTCCCAACGCCACTATCCAAGAAAACACCTTCACCTTTTGTGGTATTGGTACTTTCCATATGTTATTTAATAAGGGAAAGAAGGGGTATTAATACTCGGAAAAAATGAAGAGTAAAGAGAATTAACAGAAAAAACACCCGAGGGACTCCTTAACCAAACCCTAACGTCCACAAAACCCACACTCAAAGATGATGACTCTAATACCCCCATAAGAGAAGTGAATTCTCCCAACTCGATGTTATTCAACCCTCTTCTGAACCGCACATCCCACTGAATGACTGAAAGACCTTGACTAACAGAGACTGAATAGAAATGGTTAATTGGTTTGTTAGGGCACGAAGAGAGAAGAAAAAGATGAGGAAAACACTCTTGGAAAGAACACAGACCCACCCACCTATCCTCCCAAAACCGGATGAGATTCCCTCCCTTAAGCACTGTACCAATCAAGTGCTGACAATGTGAATGAGACCGAGAGATAAACTTCCAAGGGCTTCTGAAAGTGGAGTTCCTTCCCACCCTTATATCCCAACCATTACCAGTAAACCCTGCTGGGTTTCACAATTCGCCAGGTCACTTCCGTTCACAAATTGAATGGCAAAAATTTTTAAAATGGGTCCAATCCTTTTAACTCGCAATTGATGGAAAGATAGGCTACCTCAAGGGTGAAGTACTGCTGTACAGGAGCCAGCAATGAATTTGGAAGAAGGTGCTAGTCGGCCGGCCTAGCGGCCTCAGGGATATAGGACTCTGGTTGTGACTTCGGCTGTGCCGGTCTAGTTGACGAAGAACGTTAAAGATTTCGGCGGTCATGGTTTTCAGGAATTTCCGTAGCCGATGAGATTCTAGGCATGATAAACGACGAAAACGGGAGAAAATGTGTTAAGAAGAGGATGAATGAAAATGGCAAGAATCAGTGGCGGCTAGGGCAAGAAATAAATATATCAGTTTCATTAATTTTGCGCCAAATTAATGAATTATAAATGGATCTAATCCCCAATAACTAAAATATTAAACATATTTCCTATTATTTATCATTAATAACATATTTATTACTTGTTATCATGAACTCGACTAGTCCCTGCCTAGGCAGCCTAGGCGCTGGTCTAGCATACGACTAGCGCCTAACGAATTTTAGAACCTTGTTTCCACCTTTGCATGGTCAAGAATCTAATCCGGAGCCAAACCTGAAAATTACCGAGCCCGACACTTGAGGTATCAATTCTGAATCTTTACTCGCCATTGCCCTTAGGAAAGGTATTAGATCTTGCAGTCAACATCTTTTTTCAAATTTTGTGTCATGCCAAAACCTGCCCTCATCATATCATTATTTCATCTCACAATTGTCTAGTGTAGATGCACCTAAGTCTATACAAGAAGCACTAAAGGTTCCTAAATGGAAAAGAGCTATTACGAGGAAATAGAGGCTATGGAAAAACATGGGATGTGGGAAAAAGTTCACTTACCTGAAGAAAAAGTTGTAGTCGGCTATAAATGGGCATTTACAGTAAAGTTCCACTCAGATGGGACATTAGAATCATACAAAGCTTGACTGGTTGCAAAGGGGTTCACACAGACGTTCGGGTTGAGTACCAATTAACCTTCGCACCAATAGCAAAATTGAACACCAGCTGTGTTCTCCTCCCATTAGCTGCAAAATTTAGCAAGGCGCATAAGCGCCATGGAGCCTGAGGCGCGCACCTTACTGAAGCAAGGCGCACGTTTTAAAATTTTTAAAAAATATTTATGTTAGAATAAATATATTAAAATATGAAATAATTAAATCACAATGTCACTCAAGACAAAAAATAATTAGTAAGTTCATAGTAATTACTGACGTTATTAAAATTTTTCAATCATCCCCAAATCAAGTTCGTCTTCTTCCATCGTCATCAGAGTCCCCAGAACTTTCAGACTTGTATTCTTCTTGGTCTTCATAATTTTCTTGATCAACATCAGTTTCTTCTTCTTCTTAATCCAAAAGATGTAAAATCGGTCTTTTTCTGGTTGTTTTAGATGTAGATGTCCTCACATCGTTCTTCTGTTCAGCGCTTTTTCTTCTGATTCCAACGTTGGAGCGTTGGGTTGCTAGGCTTTGGGCTTTTTGTTTTAAACAAATAATTAAAAAATATGCGCTGAAGCGCGTCTAAGTGAACTTCCAAGGCTAGTCCAGGAAAGCGTCTGGGCTCGTCTTATTGAATCGTTGCGCCTAGGATCAGGGTCCTTGCCTGATGGCGGCGAGAGCAGAGAGGCGAGAGGCACTCGCCTTTGACAACTATGCACTATATCAACTGGACATGAAGAATGACTTTATTAATCGAGAATTAGAAAAAGAGGTTTATATGGATGCACCTCCTGGTTTTGGAAATAATTTTGAAGATAAGGTTTGTAAGTTGAAAAAGTCCCTCTAAGGACTAAAGCAACCCCATGTGCTTGGTCTGAAAGATTTACAAAGTTTATCAAAAAAAAAAGGTACAATCAAGGTCAATCTGATCATATGATGTTTATATGACAAACAAAATGTGGGAAAATAGCTTTCTTGATTGTATGTGTTGATGACATAATACTCACTGGAATGATGGCAAAGAAATATGCAGGTTGAAGAAAAGTCTGGCATCAGAGTTTGAAATAAAAGACTTGGGTCCCTTGCGCTATTTCATGGGAATGGAGGTTGCCAGGTCAAGAAAAGGAATTTCGGCGTCAAAAAGAAAGTATGTGTTGGATCTTTTAAAAGAGACATGGATGATTAATTGAAGGCCCAGTGATACACCCATGGATCCAAATCGGAAGTTAAGAGAAATATCAAATGGTGTTCCTGTGGACAAGAGTCGATATCAACGTCTTGTACGGATTTCATCTATTTGTCCCATACAAGACTTGATATTACACATGTTGTGGGAGTTGTGAGTTGATACATTCATATACCATATGAAGAACACTTGGGAGCAGTGTATAAAATCCTGAGATACTCAAATTCTCCTGGGAAAGATTTGTCATTCAAGAAAAATGATCAAATAAGCTTGGAAGCATTTACTGACGCGGATTGGGCAAGATCGGTTTCTGATAGGAGATCAACATCTGGTTATTGCACCTTTGTGTGGGGAAACCTTGTTACTTGGCGAAGCAAGACACAAAATGCAATTGACTGGAGCAGTACAGAAGCTGAGTTTCGAGCCATGGTAGATGGAGTGTGTGAAGTGCTATGGATAAAGGGAATTCTTGAAGAGCTGAAACTCAAAGTTATCAGCTATAAGTGTTGCAAACAATCCTGTCCAGTATGATCATACAAAACACATTGAGATTGACTGGAATTTTATAAAAGAGAAGTTTGAAAATGGAACTATTTGTATGCCATTTGTTACCTCATAATGACAAATAACTGATGTGCTAACAAAAGGCCATTTCAGACCCAAATTTGAAGCATTCATTGACAAGTTGGGCATAGGCATGATCAATATCTATGCCCCATATTGGAGGAGGGTGTAGAAACAGAGATTTATCTATTTATAGGTAGATAGGATTGATTTATATTTTTTTGTATTTTTTCATATCACTAGGTTGGTGGAGATAATTACGGGTCTAATGTAATATGTTGAACACCTTTGTTTTGTTTTCATAATCAGAGAAATCAAATAACTTTTCTCATTCCACTCTACAGTAACTATCAGATAGTTATATCTGAACAGATTTGTGAGATTTGTGAATACTATAGGTGGACCCAACTGAAGTGGGATGTACAAGTTGTTGTATTCTCCGAAATTTCTAGGGATATCTTCCTGCAAAGGAAGGAGGGGTGTCAAAGGATTTCCTTTAAACTTCCTTGAACAAATATGGACTTATTTACATTATAGCATTTTTATTATTACTTGATTACCCATCAGCTTAGCCTTTCACTGATATTCTTTCTGCACATCATTAAAATCATTTTAAAGTTATCTATGAAGCCCAGCTAATTGAGAATCCTTATTTCAAATTTTCAATAGCTAACCTAGCTGAAATCAAGCTTGCTGTTTGCAAAATCTCAAAATTTTCAGTGGTGTTTAATCAACCTTTTTCTAACCCCCTACCGATCTTAACGGTAAGTCTCAATTTGTGATTTTGTTGATGAGTCCATCTGAATAAAATTCACTGATTATGTTCAATAGATCACATTTTATGAGATCCCAATTCCCAACCTTCTTGAAAGATCGATCTCAAGAGTGAACACGCCGAGCTATAATCTCTTATTGCCATAAAATTGAATATTGCCCCTTGTAAAAAAATGTTTCTCCAGCTCTTCTGCTTGAATTGAGGAGGTTGGGGTCCTCTTTTAAGCCCTAGACACCTAAGAAACTCCTACCTCGTAAGGAATATAGTCATTTGGTAAAACTCTACCAGAACTTCTAAAGTAATCACCTTAATATATCATTGTCTAGGCCTTTCTATTAATTATAAATAGTTTCGATTTAGCATCTACATCCTTACACAAACTAAACTTGAATTCGATTTCACGGCTCCAACTTTATTAAATACCAGTTTGTTCCGTTATGTTTTCAACTAGATTATTTTCCAAGCATGCTCCTAACTAAGATCCATCAACCCTTCTTTTCTACAAAGACAGGATATTTCCCAAGAATGTCCTCTAACCTGATTCTATTGAGATTGAAATGATTCTTACTTCCAAATAAGACCTTGTCCTAAGTTATTCATCATAATCCATCTTGGGCAGTCTAGAAAACAAACTTAAAAACTTTGAATACTCCAAGCGCATATTCTATAATCTGAAAGAAGTTGGTCCCCACTTGGCAATAGATAAATAATCGAGGATATATCTAACAACTTTTTGTCTAATCAAGCCATACATCTCTATAAAATGGTAAGCATCAAAACTCGATAAATGGTATCATATTTACAATTCGAATGGTTAAATGTGCATTATGAAGTGGGCATTTATAGTTCTAGTTTACTATCAACTAATTAAATATTCTAATAAAGATCATTTCTTATAAAATATATATATATATTCTCATGCATCTGGTGATTCATAGACTATTTGGCTACGTTATTTTAATTAATGTTGGGACTTTGTAAGATAAGGTAGAGAACACTTCTCAAATTATGTATAGTTCTATGGCTTCAACTTTCAATCGTTTCTTTTCCTACTCGATGGCTTTGTTCTCCAAAATTATGATCTTGCGGTTCTCATAATATACTTCTAGGAGTAACAAAACATTAAATAATTTTTCAATTCAGAATATGCTAGAAACTTAACTTCCCCGTAAATGAGGAGAAAGTACAAGCCACGTGATACAAAAAATTGAACAAGTAAAATAGGAGGCAACAAGATCAAGAGCATAAGAAACAATACCCATTAACAATTTGTTTCATAATCGTCAAACTGGAAAACTTCAAACCAAATAGAACTTCTTCCTGAAAAAATCCAGAATGTAGAATAAATATACTTTCCTTAATTTTTCAATAAAGTATACCGAAATCTTGGGAAAAATTCAACAGCATAACACCAATATCTTGTAAAAAAATTTAACATCATGGTGACGAGATCATAACAACAACTCCCGAAGCAAGAGACCCAAGAAACACACATCCGTAGGAAAACAACTTCAATGCCCTTCATATTTTTAATATGCGAGGAAGAAATGCTAGATAGGGTAATCTTTAAAGCAAATATTTTTGTTCAAAAGATAATTGTTTGGGGAATAGATGAAGCAACAAAGGTATAAGTTACAACCTTCAAATACTTATAATAACACAAAATTTCATCAACATCAAGTACACGAACAAAATTTTAGGAGTGGAAGCAAACATACCCTTGCAGTTAGTGAATCAAGATAGAGAACATGAACATTTCTGATCGACAATTGAATGCTATCAAGAATCTGGTCAGGAAGCATGAGGCAGCAGAGAAAAGAGCCCCGGTTAGGTAAAATCTACTGCATTATACTAGTTATACATACTGATTAAAATTTATCTTCTTTCCCACAAAAAGTACTATGTCTGCTTCCAGTGGTGCAGGACATGACTGATGCCACTATTTATAGGGATTTCAATCATGTGGGGCAAAAATCAAATTTCATCAACGCCTAAAGAAAGTACTGCCTATTTGATTACAAAACTCATAATATCACACAACAAAAAGCATACCCAAGTCATCATTAAAAAATTAGGCCATGCAAAGACAAATATGTGACTACAAAGTACCTATTAATTTGGCAAAAGCCATGATAATCCTTGTACTTCCTAGCTACAACAAACTTTTGAAGACAAGATCAAAAGAGATCAACTCAAAATAATTACAATCTACTGTTCCTACCTATAAATCTAGATGTCATCGGCACAAGAAAATGTGGCATCAATTTTTTTTGGAAAGAATAACCATCTATCATCATTCAAACCTATGCTTTTTTATCTAATAAAACAATCAAATTCCTTTGCCACGTGTTTGGATTCTGCATTCCGAAAAATAAAGTGAAAAGAAAAAGGAAATCAATGAAACAGATTTTATTCATATTTTTCTACATAGGACAAAATAAGAAACTAAAAGTATAATTAGCAAAAGAAATACTAAAAATTCGTAATACAAGCATTTCCTTATATTTTCCTTTATGATCAAATAAATGATAATGTCCTCTACAGAGTTATCTCCAATAGATATCATGATACATATAGCTGATTGAAGAAGAGGAGCTCGCATCACATTCGACAAGCGTGATAGAGTAGACTAGGTGACTGCTTGAATAAAGAAAACCATTTGCCATGAGAAGGAGATATGATGTGCACGGATTCAGAAATGGAGGTAGTTGCAGCACTAACAACAAGTGCAAGAGTTAGAATGTAGTGTTTTGTGAGGGAGGGTGTACAGGTAAAGACGAGACAGAAAGAAGGTTAAGGGCAGAAATCGTGTGTATGTTTGTGAGGATAGGCGCATGTGTGAACGCATACAGCAGTCATGAGTTAATGACACCGAGTAAAGAAAGCACGTGGCAGTTTTGTTTAAACAGATACTGCCAAGGCTTGAAAGATCTGCAATAAGATAACATAATGAGGAGATACTGAAAACTGATTTCTTGTAGCTAAGAAGCCAGACAACAACCAGCTTCAAAGACAAGAAATATTACTCGCCCATATGATGAGCTGTCGCATGAATAAGCTGCATAAGAAATCAAACAATGTAACATTAAAGGTTTTATGGATTTTGTTGAGAAAGTTAGTTGTAATTATTATTTTTTTTTATGAGAAACTAAGATTTATTATAATAATAAACGAGTTTACAAATTTAGTGGATGAGCGGTCCACACACCATGCAAATCAAAATCAAAATCCCACAATAAATAGCAATGTCCGAGACCGTCAAATGCTGAAACTGTGGTATGACGACCGTCCAGCTAGCGACTCGGAATTTGATCTTCTCCCATAATTCCTCCCACGAGTCATCTCTATCCCTGAAGATTCTATTGTTGCGCTCCATCCATATAGACCAAAAGATGCACTGGACAACTATGTACCAAAACTTTTGAAGTCCCTTCCCCTTTAGGAATCCCGGTTCCATGAGAAACATTTCTTTCGAACCGCTTGGGAAAATCCATTCAAATCCCAAATGACGGATCACTTTGTTCCAGATTCTAGTTGAAAATGAACAATGCAACAGAATATGATCTTGGTTTTCCTCAGATTCCTAGCATAGAGTACACCACTGGGGTGATAATACAATGCCCGGCCTTCTTTTCTGCACCACATCACAAGTATGCAATTTTCCTAAAGCCACAATCCAAAATAACACCTTTACCTTCAGTGTTATCGGTACTTGCCATATGTTCGAATAGTAAGGGAAAACCTGAAATGAATCAACTAAAAAGAAAGATTCGTAGAGAGATGAGACTGAGAAAACACCAGAAGGATCACCTAACCAAACCCGAACATCCACTAACCCCACACACAGCCTAGCTGAGTCTAAGACCCCTAAAATGTCATCGAACTCTCCCAACTCTATGTTGTTTAACCCTCTTCTGAACCTCACATCCCACTGAACGTTAGACACACCTTGAGAATCGATGATAGAATAAAATTGATTGATTGGCTTGTTAATCGACAATGAAAGACGGTAAAGATTAGGAAAACACTCTTTGAAGGACAACACCCCCACCCACCTATCCTCCCAGAAACGGAGGACATTACCCTCTTTAAGAACCGTGCCAATCAAGTGATAACAAGTCGAGTAAGAACGAGAGATAAACTTCCATGGGCTTCTCAAAGTGGAGTTTTTCGCCAACCTAACGTCGACACCATTATCTTGAATCCCGTAGATGCTTGCTAAAACTTTTTTCCACAAAGAATCTTGTTCCACTACACATCTCCACCACCATTTACCTAAAAGGGCCAAATTTCTCAACCGTATGTTACCCAAACCAAGTCCTCCTCTCTCTTTCGGCTTGCACACTTGTTCCCAACTAACAACATGGGAATGCGTCTCTCCATCGGGTCCATCCCACAAAAAATCCCTCATCAATTTTTCCATAAGCTGTGCCACTCGACTAGGTACTTTGAAAAGGGACATAAAGTAAGTTGACATGGCACTTAGTACCGATTTAATCAATGTCAACCGGCCTCCTCTTGATAGAAATGACTTTTTCCAACTCGCCAATTTCTTTGACATTTTTGAAACCACGGGTTCCTAGAATTCCATTTTCATCGGATTACCTCCCAAAGGTGCCCCAAGATACTTAATTGGCCATTGCTCTTTCTTGCACCCAATTGTTCTTCCCATATTGTCAACATCCTCATCCGAGTAGTTCAAACCCAGAACTGAACTTTTTTCGAAGTTAATTTTGAGTCCCGATTTGCTGCAAAACTCTTTCAATAATGCTACCGCTGCCATCAGATGGCTTTCAGATTGTACAAGGAAGAGCGTATCATCTGCAAACTGGATGTGTGAAATTTCGATTTTATCCCTCCCAACCACAAGTCCTCTTATAACATTATCCGCCTTGGCCTTGTCTACCAACCGTCCCAATCCATCAATCACTAGATTAAACAGAAAAGGAGATAAAGGGTCTCCTTGTCTGAGTCCTCTTTCCGCTTTAAACTTCCCTCTTAGTCTTCCGTTGATAAATATCAAGAACGAGACATTTGAGATGCATCCCTTAATCCACTTCCTCCATTTTTCTCCAAACCCTTTCCTTTTAAGCACAAAATCAACAAATCTCCAATTTACATTATCATAAGCTTTTTCCAAATCAACTTTCAATATCCAGCCTTTTTTCTTTTTTCTTCTATACTCCTCCACAACTTCATTGGCTATTAGACAACAATCAGTTATATGTCTTCCTTTTATGAATGCGCATTGATTTTCCGCAATTGTGTTACTCATTACTACCTTCAATCTGTTTGTCAACACTTTTGCCAAAATTTTGTATAAACTCGTTGTCAGACTGATTGGTCGAAAGTCTTTAATGGTCAGCGCTTCTTTTTTCTTTGGTATAAGGCAGATATAAGTCTCATTCGTAGCTCCATTGATAATTCCTCCCTCAAAGAATTCAGCGAATACTTTCAAAAGATCCGTTTTAACTGTATCCCAATTTTTCTGATAGAAAGCCAATGTAAAACCATCCGGCCCCGGTGCTTTGGATCCATCACAGTCAAAAACAGCTCCTCTGATCTCATCCTCCGGAAAATTCACCTCCAAATGTTCTGCCTCAACCGAATCTATTGGCCTCCACTCCAACCCCTCAATACTCGTTCCGTCTCCTTCCGATGCCTTGTATAAATCTTTGTAAAACCCAACTATTTTGTTCTCGATCTCTGCCTCTTCTGAAACCATCGACCCATCCTCCAACTCTATCTTGTCGATCATCGCTCTATTCCTTCGACCAGTCAACAGTGAGTGGAAAAACTTAGTGTTTTGGTCTCCCTCTTTGAGCCATTTAACTTTTGCTTTTTGATTCTCTAATTGAAATCTTCGGATGTAATTATTATCTCTCTTGAAGGGTCAAGAATGATTAAATACACCCCCATTGTCTCATTCAAATGCGATACAATTATTAAGAGAGCGAACTTCAGCTTTTTGCCAGATAAAAAGTGGTAAAAGGAACAAATAGATTTAAAGTATTTTCATCATCGACATAAGAATTACAATGAGCAGCTTGTGCCTATGCATTACCTTGGCTGTGATGTATGAGCTAAACGATTTTCCCGTTTGATTATCTGCAAGAAAGAAACCTTTCGTGACCCAATGGAAACAATCATCCACCGAACAAAACAAATACTACTTTTGAAGTAAATACCAAATATAATAGAAGAACACTCCAGCAACTGTTCTATCCTCAATCTCTGATTAAGGATAAGAATCCAAAAAAGGCACACAATAAAGTTTAAGAAAAAAAAGAGAGTGATTCATCAAAATCATATATTTCTGTTTGTAAATTTCCACTGTTCACCACTCACATCAGTGAAGTTTTTTGGCAGTTAATTTGCAAATTAATTGTTTCCATACAGATTTTCAATTCTACCATGAAAAAAAAGGTCATCCCAAAAAGAAAAGAACAGAAAAGTACCAGAACACCATTTTAATTATGATGGGGTGTATTTGTAATCTACTCTATCATAGACAGAGAATGTTGTGAGAGGACTTCAAGTTGGGAGAGATAAAATAGAAATTTCACACATTCAATTCGCAGACGATACCCTATTTTTTGTCCAATCTGATAGGCATATGATGGCTTTGGTGGAAATAATAAAATCGTTCGGCATCAATTCGGGCTTGACAATCAACTTGGAAAAAAGTGTTGTGTTGGGATTAAATTTTTCAGATGCGGAGGTCGATGGTTTGGCGTTAGCGGTTGGGTGCAAAAAAAAGCAGTGGCCTATTAAGTATCTCGGGACACCATTGAGTGGCAACCCGAGAAATCTTGAATTTTGGAAACCCATGGTTTAAAAAATGTCAACAAAACTTGCAAGTTGGAAGAAGGAATTTTTCTCACGAGGCAGTCGTCTTACACTGACAAAGTCGGTGTTAAGCGTGATGCCAACATATTTTATGTCTCTTTAAAGTTCCAGCCCGGGTGGCAAAACAAATGGAAAAATTGATAAGGGATTTTCTGTGGGACGGAGCCGATGGGGAGGCACATTGCCATGTCGTTGTTTGGGAACAAGTTTGCAAACCTAAAGACAGGGGAGGGCTAGGATTGGGAAATATTCATCTGAGAAATAAGGCGCTTTTAGGTAAATGGTGCTGGAGATGCTCGGTGGAAAGAGACTCTTCGTGGAAAAAAGTTTTGGTAAGCATTTATGGACTTCAAGATAATGGGCGGAATGTAAGGATGGCTAGGAACTCGACCTTTAGAAGTCCTTGGAAGTTTATCTCTCGTTCTTACACGGCTTGTCATCAGTTGACTAGAGCGATGCTCAAATGGGGGAATCTCATTCATTTCTGAGAGGACATGTGGGCGGGGGCTTTGTCATTCAAAGAGTGTTTTCCATATCTTTTTCTCAACTCCTCCAATATCAACAAACCGATTAGCTCATTCTTCTTTGTCGTCGATATTCAAGGTAATTCCAGCATTCAATGGGATGTGCGTTACAGAAGAACATTAAACGATGTCGAATTGGGAGAGTTCAGCACTCTTTTAGGGGTCTTAGATTCAGTTAGGTTGAGTTTGGACACGGAGGACATTCGGGTTTGGTTGGGGGAGCCTTCTGGTGTTTTTTCTGTTAGTTATCTATACAGTTCTTTCCGGTTACCCATTTTCCTTTATTCATTTACTACTATAAAATTTGGCAAGTACCTATCCCACATAAGGTTCAAGTTTTCTCGTGGATCGTGGCTTTGGAGAAATTGCAGACTTGTGATGCTTTGCAAAAAGCTAACCCGGCTATGCTTATGCGCACAATGGTGTAGCTTATGCAGGGAAAATGAGGAGAATCAAGATCATCTATTGTTGCATTGATCCTTCACGACTCATATTTGGATTTTATGCAAGAGTTGGGTTTTGAATGGACTTTTCCAAACAGATCACAAGACATGTTTCTCATGGAGCCGGGATTCCTCACCGGGAAAGGCTTTGGAACTTTTGGTACTTCGTAGTTCATTGTATCTTTTGGTCGATTTGGTTGGAGTGCAACAGTAGAATATTCACCAATATATCGGTGAATATTCTACGTGTGGGAGAAGATTAATTTCAGAGTTGCGAGTTGGACGACTAAGATGCCACAGTTTAATCACCCATTAATACCGGATCTAGTTAGGGATTGGAAATTTATTTGTTACAAACAATATTGTAGTTCCCTGATTTGTGTGGTGTCTTGTGGATCGCTCATCCACTATCTTTGTAAACTTCTCTATTATTATAATAAAATCATAGTTTTCAATCAAAAAAAATGTATTTGGCATCTTCTAAAGGTCTAGTAATAGCGTGTGTTTGTAAATCAAAAATGATGATGGGGTGATGGTGGCTGTCTTTCAATGATGAAAATATTATTGAGAAACGGAAAACTCAAATTACAAAATGACTCCCGCAGCATTCATGCTCTGCATTCTATATTTCTCTGTCAAATGGACTTTCAATGCAAAAATGACAACAATGATATTATTATGTTCAATAAATACCAGATAGGGACATAAAATTCAAAAATGAAAATGCTCACCACATACACGTCGCGATAACTTAGCTAGTTCTGCCGCAGCAAGTTGCGCCTTTTTGCTAGCAAATTCTCTTCTTTCAACAGCATCCATGCACCACTACTCAGAGTAAAAAATTAGAAGTGGTCATCCAAAGGGTAGTGAAAGAAACTGCCTAATGACTGGCAGAAAATATAGTCATTAATGACCTTATGATCCCATTACTGACCGTCAAAAAGTGTAAAAGAATGGCAACGATTAAAAAAAGGGGGGGTATAAGTTTTCCATGTGACAATTACCAGATAGATTGCATTTTACACATTTATGGAATAACAGTCTCATAGACTAATTCAATATACGTGATGCTAAGACAGAATTACATCTTTGTCTTCACGCTGGCTGACACAAATATATATATCCTCTAATATGATAATGACGGGATCCCAACCAAGTTTCTTCCATGGAATCTTGATGCTCAACTTCCCAATCCGACCTATAAGACGAATTCGTTGAGGTCTTGTTAGAAACGCTGATATAGAATGAAAAAGTCAACTCAAAACATGAAAAAAGTAGCATAAACATGTCCCAATCTTGAAGAGCACAGCTAGCAAGCATAAATCATGTAAACAAACTCAATTTTCAAGGCCATTCACCAAAGTGTATGGGATAATGTAGCAGAACTTCAAATCTGTAAGCATACCAACATCAGTTTCCCAATAAATTCTTAAAATATAATATGGATTCCAAGTACAAATGTTTATCTTTTAAAAATGTTTTTTATCATCTCTCAAATCTCGAGAAATCCAATTTTGTAATTTAACTTGATAAACCAGATCACCCAAATCGCATAAACTATTTTTACACCAAAAGTTGTATGTTCTATCAACAAACTGCCACAACAATAAATTAATTCATACATTCCCTAATGATTTCCCTCAAGGTCCTTGATAATGAAGCCATCATCATTCATTGCTTCAAACTACATCATTGCCAGTACAGCAATTCATGGCACAAAAGCGTACATGGACACGTCCATTGACCTTGTACTCTTTCCTACATAGATCACCCTCAAAAAACTTCCTTGAACAATGTTCGATTTTTCACCCAGTCATGTTACAAATAGCCATGAGCCTGTAAAGCGCATAGGGGCTGATACAATCTCAGTTCTCTTAAACAGGGTAAAATATATTCTGTTATTATATTTCACATCTCTCAGTACCAGCTGATGACACTAGTTCATTATAGAAATTAGAACATTTCCTCCAAAGAGGAATGTCAATAGCTTTACTTCACCGGCATTTTCTTGTTGAATTAAAGAAGTTTCAAGCTCCAAGTGAGTCAGTGACCATGCCATCAATAGTTAGGAGACACGGACACTCAAATGGTATGTTTTCTTGAATTTTGTGGTTTTTCACACGTCTTTAAAACCTAATGCGATGTAATTTTCCATATTGACAAAATCGCGTGTCTCAAGCAATGTTTTCATAAGTGGACCGGCTATTGAAGCGATCTACCTTAAAATAGTGGATCAACCGGACCAGCTATCAAATATAAGTACATATATTTTTTAAACAAAAATAAATAAATCAAATAAGGTTTAATACTACTAAAATAAATATAAGAAATAACTGAATTCTAGAAAAATTTTAAAAAAAAGGTGAACCGATACATACATATAATCAAAATATCAAATATAAGTATACATATTTTTAAAACAAAAAAAAAATTCAAATAAGCTCTAATACTACTAAAATAAATATAGAAGTAATTGAATTCTAAAAAATTTAAAGAAAAGGTGAACCGGTCCGACAGGTTTTGACCGGTAAAACGATTTTTGGGCATTGCCTAGACCGGACACATGGCCTGTTCCCGGTCCAACCGGCTGGTCACGACCGGTTCTAAAAACAGTGGTCTCAAGTATTGATAGTTCTTATGTTTAAGATTTATACCATCCTTCATCGCCTAAAGTTCATCGTACAAACATTTTTTAGAGTCTTCTTACTCAACTCCAAGTTCTTAAATATAATGAAATTCTTGTCACAACTGACTGCTGAATCATGCTTTTTTAGTTTTCTATATCAGTGAGTTCCGAAAGTTTTCTGTATTGCTGTATCCATATCTAGACCATGTGGCCTCTCATCTTCACCTAAATTTGACCTTTTTCTCACTTACTTTATTGATAATATATCCCAATTTCACCCTTACAATGCATATTGAGACAACTATGATCATATTGGGACTGTACTGTATGCAATTATCTTCTCGTACACAAATTGTAGCAGACTCACAATGTCAGTCAAGCAGACGTCTTTAACACTATCCCTGACAAATAACACTCAAGTTTTTAGTTTTTTTTTTGATAGGAAACAATACTTTTATTCCCTTGCGTGTTTTAGCATGTGTACTAAACCAATAGAAATGCATGAACGAGAAACCCAAGGCATCTAGAATACTTCTCACTTGGAAATTCACATCTAACACATCATGAATCAGCAAATGAAATAAACTCAAAGTGCTCAACATCCATTTGAAATTACTCAATCAGAGAGAAGAAAACCAAAACTGCAGCCCTGGGCTTTAGAAATTAAGTGTGTGCTACTAATGAAAAGAGTCAAAAGTCAAAACTAAGGAAAGATCGTGTTTTTAGTTTATTACCGGCATATGAAAACGAAAGAGGAAGCGACATAGTAAAACCATAAACCCCAGAGCCTCTAAGCACAAGTGTAGCTGGAATCAAATCACTTTGTAATTCATCAACAAATATGAGGAATCAAACACGAATATAAAATATAAATAAGAATTTATCCCATTATGGGCCAGAGTTTGTCGGAAAAATAAAAGTAATTAGAAAATGGTCTTGTGGAAGCAATCTCAAAATCAAAATCTTTAAAGTGATTCTATTTCTACTATATGCGACTATTTAGCCCCAGAAAATCTACTGCTTTGCATTTGTTCCTTCTTCTTTTAACAACTATTCCCCCTCGAGATAAGGCAGTGAGATATTTTTCATTTCAAAGAAACGTCTTTTAACTACGACTCGGGATATGTTGTTTCTTCTTTAACAAATATTCTCCTCAAGCAAAGCCAGTAAGATATTTCGCTTCTTAGCAGAATGAAATAACATATTCGTTTATGTTACACTTGAAATATATAATATTCAGTAATGTAATTAATACAACAGGTATGTCATGCAACCATGCTGACCAATCAAGAGAAGCTTGACAAACAAAAGTACTACATACCAAATGCATTAGAAATTATGTCCAATACTATATGATTTCTATTGAATAAAATCAAAATCCAAACATATGTAATCTATCAGTGAATTGACTTGAATATCTACCTTGTTTGAGAACAAGCGGCAACCTTAGGTAGTCAAAAGCTTCAAGAATCAACTCCACATTTTCAAGTAACACTTCCTCTGCATACATATACCGACTACATATCAAAAATTTCTCTCCGAAGATCACTATATGGTAGCAAGTGATTCAAAAATTTGTCCTGGAGGCTGGATGTAACAGATACATATGTAGAAAAGTGAAATCACGCATTTTTATGGGATCTCAAGCTTGGCTTGCCAAAATGACAACAATGTAGCTGGACTGTGAGCAAGGTAGCAGACTAAAAAAGCTACATTATGTAACTCCAATCTATGATAAAATTTTATGCAAATAAATTATGGGACAGCAGTAAAACAGTATAACAGCTGCTACACTCGAGTGGCGCCAGAATGGCAGAAACATTGGATTAACTGGGGATTAGCCACATTTTCATAATTATGATCCTCCTTTCATTTAAAAATGATATTAGCCAAGTTGTGGTTTTTATACGATGGTGGTGTGACTTCTAATACATTTATGTTATGTAATACATTCTTCAATGTAGCTTGACTTTAAAACGTGGCACTGTGAAGCCATATACATTTCAGGTTTTCAACCTGTTAGTTGAGATTCGTTTGTGGCCTTTCTGACCTCTATTTGAAACACTCTCTTCAAGTTTAAAATCTTGTTGATTAGGCTACTCGACAAATTTTAGCAATATCCACAAGTTTTAAGATTGATAATACTAAAAAGAAGAAATGTTTAACCATTGTGGCTAGAATGGAAGCCTATGCGACTGTGGCAGCCGTCCTGAGAAACCATGGATCAAAATTACGTTGTCTTTGTTACTAAATAGACCAGTAAACCAGAAGTAAATACATCGATAAAAAACCAACTGAGAGACCGAGTGAAAGAAGATTACCATTCCAGAGGGTAATCTTGAGCTGCTCCTTTTGGATATCTTTGATGTATAGTCCCAGATATCCCAATATCAACTGCCTCACCAACCCTTCAAACATGGTTTCTGTTTTCCCCGTCCACTTTTTGTTTTCCAATTCTATTTCATGCCATTGAACAAGCACGAGAAGAGATAAAACACGAGAAACCTGGACAGAGACATAGAGACGCTTAGGTTTCTGGACTGGTTCTTTTATAGAAATCGCGAATTGGAAGTTGCTTTCGTGCTCCCCACGAATAACTACGGTCGCCGGGGTTTAGGTTGCTGAGGTTTCCCGATGAACTAATCACAAACGCTTATGGCCGCTATCTTTTTCACTTTTTCCAATTTTGTTAGTGGACCCTGAGCAAAATAAAATTTTCAGTAGCCATTGAGGAAATTTGAAATGCTGACCCTACCAATTTCAACGCCGATGTCAAAAGGTGACCGCATTGCGAGGCGAAGCACGACGGATACGGCGGCGATAGGGTGCTGAGATTGATCGGAAAATGAGGCTGGCTGGCTGGCTGCCCGCCTGGGAATTTGAAGTTTGCCTCTTGGGATTCCAAATATGCACGCTTGCAGCTTGGGACGGAGTTTGTGTATATTTCTATTTGAGTTAAACGAAAAAAAATATATATATATACGTATAGTATAAAGTGAGTTTTTTTCAATAAAATGCGTATTTCAATAATTAAATAAGCATCACAATCTTTGATCTTTTTTAAAAAAATTTACACTACAATCGTTGTTTTTCAAACAAGCGTTTATGTTGCGGCTAAGAAACTAAAGTGAAGCAAAACATCGAGTTGATATTTCCTCGTATAATTATTGCGTAGATCTAAAAACTTATATTTCGATCGATATATTGTATACATCTATAAAATATTATAGATTAATAAAAGATTACTTTTTGAAATAAAACATAATATTTGTACTCGCATTTACCTAATCTAAATTCTGTATTTTTAGTTCACCTAATTAGAATTTTGATTAATTGACCTTATTTGATTTTTATATTAGATATTTATATTATCTTATTGTAGTTCTTTATTTTTCAAGAATCCTGCATGCCAACTGAATTAAATCTGATAGACTAAAAATCAAAATTTTGAGAGAACTTTCTGGTTAAATGATGAATAAAAAAGGCCTTCAAATTTGGAAGACTTTTTTTTTAAAAATCACATCGATATAGTTATATTTGTATTCAATTTCTATCATAGTTATATTTGTATTTTATTTCTCTCAAACAAAAAATTTTCCTGCAATCATTGATTCAAAAAAAAAATTGTTTTGGCCCTTTCTGATATCACACTTGTTTATTTAGATAAAATTTGGTGCAAAACATTTAAATTTGGAGCTAGTATATGATATTTGAATAATAACCGTTTTACTTCGAACACCAAAAAAAATTTATGACTATGAAATTAAAACGACTATATTAATATAGACATTTGTTACACTTGTTTGTGTACTCAAATATTATATAATAATAAAATATTGTGTATCAATTTTCATCTGAAAAAATACATGAGTAATTAATATTAATATTTGTTATACATGTTTAGATATTCGAAAATCATATTTTAGTACCAAATCTGGAATATTTTGTACTTGAATATATATTAGTAACATGTTTTTATTATTTTGTACTGATTTTCATGCGATAAAAGACGCGTCATTAATATCAATATTCGTTATACACGTTCGAGTACTCAAAAATTATTTTTTTGTTCTAGATCTGAAATATTATGTACTCGAATATCATATATTAATACCAGATTTTTAATATTTTGTACCAAATTTCATCCAATAAAACAATTAAGGGCCTATGGAATGCATGAACGTTTTTGTGTGAATCAGATACCGGAAAAAAAGTTTGGTCTAACAAAGATCCGACACAAATACAACTATGATGTCCATAATTTATTGATCATTTAATCTTGAAATTTCTTGAATGGAGAGACATAACTAAGGGATATCGAATATTGTATGTCATGATTAAATAGACATAAGTTTTTTACTTGGACTCGACCACATTTTGTTTAAAATTATATGTGCTAGGATGTAAAATCGTCTCATCTATTTGTCAATGGGATGTCCAAGTTTGTAAAATAAGTTATCACTCGATCTGTTATCAGAAGTTTTATTTTCTAACCAACACTTTATCAGATGAGCTGTCGTATGATACTTTCTCAGTGCGATTTACTTAGCTAACATGTTTTGCGTATTATTATAATAGATTAGGGTCATCCATGATAATTTATGTGTATGAGTCAAATTTAAAAAATTAAACCCCTCATAAAATGAAGTATGATTGATATTTTATTTTGTACTATTTTTTAAAGGGGAAATAATTTTTTGCCTACTAGCTTGTTCGATTTTTTGTTTTGATACATTAAGTTTTTAAAATCTGGTTTTAATACTCAAACTTTTAATTTTTGGTCATTTTGATCAAATTTCTGATGTGACACCGAAAAATAGTAATGTGACTTGAGAAATCACTGGCTTGTCTGATTTCACGTAAGTGATTAGACCAAAATAACAAAAATTTAAAAGTTAGTCTATTAAAACCAAATTTTAAAAACCTATTACCAAAATCTAAGATTAAACGAGTTAATGTATAAAAAAATTATTTATTTATAAATAAAAAATGATGTAGAATATAAAACAAAACATCAAATAACATATAACGTGTAAAATGGGCCACAATTTGTCCGGCCCTGTTAGACACTAACACTACCCTATAATAATTTTTTGAGCCCCTCTAGACTTGATGGCCTTAGGCGAGGCCCATGGGCTTTGCTTCATGTAATGCCCGAGATTTAATATCGTGTTAAATTACAATTATTGATTTTAATCGAGACGATTATGAGAGGGGCTAACCGAGACACAAAAGAAGATTTTATGTGGGAATTGTTGGTGCGAGGACCGAAGGTCTCGCGCATATGCGCGAAGAGTAGGCGCGCATATGCGCGAGCTGTACGGAAGCCATAATGAGAGACCGAGCATTGGGCGCACATGCGCGACCTCAATACGCGCACATGCGCGAGAGGTCCAGAGAGTTGGGCGCACATGCGCGAGGCGATGTGCATGAGAAGCGCGGAGACAGAGTGTCTCGCGCATATGCGCCGAGTGATGTCGCGCATATGCGCGAGACGTGTTTTATGAAGGATGATCCACTTGGCTTCAGCATACATCGTTGATGTGTGTATATATATATATATATACAATACAATTCCCTTCATTCTTTCGCAAGAAAACCGAGAAAAGGGTCCGGGGAAAGTTATAGAAAATCCCTACGCCTTTTGTGAGAAATTCGTCCGTCCGAATTGTAATCTGACTTCAGTACTACAATCCTATCGACGTAGGCTACAACTGGACGTAAGTTTTGCTACGTTTTGACATTTTTTGAAATTATGCTATTGTCATAATTGAATAGGATTCAAATATGATGTTCTTGTTATGTTAGACATCATAGAATCGAAGTCAGACTGAGAAACGGACTGATTATGGAATTGTTATGAATTTTCAGGGTATATTGATTTATACCAGACAGATTTGAATTGTGACGGGATTATAAATTGCATCGGATATGAGTTATGATTTGTAATTGATGTATGTTGATATGGTATTGACGGGGATACTGAGATTGTGCCGTTATGCTGTGATTTGAATTAAATCCGGATTAATCAGAGTCAGTGTTGAATCGAGAATGGAATATTGATATTATGATTCTCAATATGTCGTTTCAGATTTACAGAGACAGTCTTGAGTTCAGAATTGATATTGCTTCAGACCGAGACTACAAACGAAAGGTATAAGTCAATGTGGTATTGGGAGATCGACTTAAGTCGGTTTAGACTTGAGTTTCCCTAAATCACATACTTTACTTTATTGCATTGATATTTGCATTGATGTGATTGACGTACTTGTTCTCTTGATTTATAGATAGCAGGTACTAGACGAGTAATCTTGTGACAGAAGTGCCTGATAGTGGCGGGATCGCCACGGACACATTGCACGATGTCACAAGATAGTGTATTGGCGATAGTGCCAAAGTCTGTCACCGGATGATTGGCTATCGATGTGGATAGAAATGTGGCTTCTTCTATTACTGGTGATCGGTACTGTATCGATATGGATAGAATCGTAACTCTTCTATTACTGATGATCGATATCATGTCGATGTGGATAGAATCGGAGTTTCTTCTATTACTGGTGATCGATACTATATCGATGTGGATAGAATCAGAGCTTCTTCCATTACTGGTGATCGATACCATATCGATGTGGATAGAATCAGAATTTCTCTATTACTGGTGATCGATATGGAATGCCAACTTCTGGAAACCTGGATCCCTAGACTAGGATTGAGTCTAGTCTGAATTGTAGAGTTACGAGCATTGTCGACAGTCTGATATTGATTATGTTTCAGATTTTGATACATATTGCTGTTATCTGTTACATGCTTTATATTTGTTATATGATTGCATGTTTCGTTGATTTATACTGGGATTATATTCTCACCGGAATTATCCGGCTGTTGTCTTGTTTGTATGTGTACATGACAACAGGTGGGACAGGATCAGGGTCCAGGAGATGAGGAGAGATCGTGATAGAGTGGAGACTTCGAACTTTGATGTATATAGGGTTTTGGCACTTGATAATTAGATGTTGAACCTTAGTTTTTACTGATTTGTAGACGGTACAGGACTTGTACTTTATTTTATACTGAGTTGTATATTAGTTTGATTTCACTACATTCCGCATTAAAAAGAAAAAAATTTTATGACCCTAATTACTTGATTAGTAAATTGATCCTGATGACGATTAAGAACTGATTAGCGTCCGGGTCCCCACACTTCATGTCCAGGACATGCGATTTGACTGAAGATTTACTCAATGTACATTGATCGTGGGTTTCCATAACACTTAAAAAAATGTCTCATCTAGAAGAGCAGTTGACACTTGATATTTCAGATTTTAACGATTTTACAAATTCGAGATGAATCGTTAAAATCAGTTTTTAATTTAGATAAAATGACATACTTTTGAGATTGTCGATAACAGCTCCTTTGGAATCATAAATTGCAATGGCCGTGATTCTTAAAAATAAAAACATGTGAATTGAACAGTTTTGTTCATGATATCAAATGAGTATTTTCTTTACTCATTCAACAATGACACGTGTACTTAATTGATAAATCATAATCGCTTATTCAACCATGATGTATGGATGAGTGATTATGATTCATCACTCTCAGCACACATATCATGTGTTCATTGTGTTGAGTGGAAGAGAGCGCTATCTACATATGTAACATCTACAAGCCAAATTGATCTATGTGGAACCATGATTGAAATATAAATTAATCTTAAATTTTTAAGCTATGTTTGGTAGCCATGATAAGGGAATGATTATTTAATAATCATTCCCTTATTTCGCGTTTGGTTCGTTTTTTATTAATCTACGGGCCCTTGATTATGATTGAAAGCCCACACTATTCATTTTATTTGTGTGATTAAATATCCCTCCTCAAAGGGTGTGATAATTAATAATTTTTGAATAGTGATTTTGATAAGATTGTGTATTGACCATAATTTTCTTCAATATAATATGAAAATTAAAATTAGTGAAAATTTAATAATTAATATAATATTTAATTTTTATTATATTTTTTAATAAATTAATTTCATATATTTTTATTATTTTCAATCATTTTAAAGAAAATAAATTGTAATGCAAATCTATTTTAAATTAAATTTTTATAAATTTGTAATCTTGTTAATTAATTTTTTTATGAAAATAAATAGTTTTTCAATTCTAATTTTTTAATGATTTAAATTAATAAAATATTATTGTTATTTTAATTATTAAAGTAAATACATATTTACAAATTTATTTCTAATAAATATATTTAAATTAATTTAATATATGTAAATTATAATTTTAAATATTTAATTATCTATCCAATTATTTTAAGAATATATATTTAATTAGCATTTGGGGCATTTTGGTCATTACAATAAAATTTATAAAATTAATTCATCATTTTAAAATCATACGAATCACCATGTTATTTATCTCACCATACTATTAATCCATATATCTTATTTTTTAATCACTCTAATTATTAATCATTTACTTATCTTATCACACGTACCAAACGGACCCTTAAAGACTTAGTAGCATAAATAAAACAACATAATTTAAATTATTAAACAACTTAACAAATACAAACTAAACCTATCCCTTTTAAAATAAATTTTAGTAAATAAGATTAACTTTAGTTAGTTTGACGGAGTTAGGAAATATTTATTTATTTTTTGGATCATTAATTTTTAAATAATTTTTTTATATTTAAAATCGGTTTAAAACAAAACTGAAATCAACAAGAACCGGAGCTTGATGAAATGGTATTCGAACAATCGGTTACGATTCTACATTTTATAGGAAACAAAAACTATCAATTTTAAAACTACTCGGAAATCTATTCCAAGTCTAAGCTTTAGTAGTCTATCTCTGTAACGCCCTGAAAATTTAAGAGTCCACGCGAACCACATGCATGCAATTATTAAATTCTTTGCGTATTTTAATTAATTGTTTTAATTGCTTGAATTAATTATGTTGTGCATATTAGCATGTTTAAAATATATTTGTTTACATGATTGCATTAAAACGTATTTTTAAAGGTTATTCGAGTTGCGATCGAGGAACGGAGACCGAGGGCTGGAAAAAAAATAGAAAATGTTTTTATTAAATAATTATTTTTAATTATTTAAAATATGGTTGATGATTTTAGTATTTTTGAAAATAAAGGGTTTTGAAGTGATTTTATACGCCGGGACGTAAATTTTATCGGTGTTGGTTTTTCAACTAAAATACGAGCTTTTTGGCAACCCGACTAATAAATTCACATAGTTAATTAAAGAAAAAAAACTTTGCTAATATTTTATTTAAATCCTAATTAGACTAATGGGCTTAATTTGGAGGCTTAATAGGCCTAAAAGCCTTGAGGTTGATTAATTAGTATTAAATTATCAATTAATCAAAAACCCTATTCTAGAAACCAAAAACAATCGGCCACTCTCTTTCAAAAATAGGAAAACTCTTCCCACCCCTCTCTCATACACACACACGGCACATATGCAATTTGGGAAGGATTTTCAAAGGTGCTAGCAAGTTCAAGCCAAGGTGTCCCTCCGTTCTTCGTCGTCAACGTTTATTCGAGCGTATATAACGCAAAGGCACGCCATATTCTTCTTTTTCTCATCATCACACCATATTATGTTTTTATGCATCAAAAAATATGGAAAACAAGTGACACATGGTGTATTTTCATTTTTGTGTGTCTCGTGAAATTTTCAAGCAAAGTTTTGATTCCCAAATCATGTTTTTGTATGGTAAAAAGGGCTGCCATGATTCAAGGTATGATCACACACTGTTTTACACAAGTTTGGGTCCTTGAAACACACCACAAAAGCTGCAACGTAAGTAATAAAAAAACTGGAAACCAAATTGATAATATTGGTAGCATATGTGATCGGTTGAAAGAAAGGGGATGCATGGCTTGGCTTTGGCTCGACCAAAGCTTGGCTAGGACGTGGTTGGGTCAGGAGAGGAGTCCTAGCCACGCTAGGACTCGAGATAGATGGCTAGGGAAGAGTCCAAGAGCACAAGGACTCTTCCCCAAGCAACCGTGAGAAGAGACCAGCAAGCGTGGGGGCTGCGTGGCTGGGGTCAGGGGCTTAGGGCTAGGTTCTAGGGGTCCAGGTGGGTTCTTTAGGGTCTAAGGATGATGCACCAGGGTTGGGACATGGGCTGGTGTGGTATGGTTCAGGGAGGCACGATCAAAACCTGGAAACGTGAGAATAGCTTGAGACGCGCGCAGGCTGCTGGATTTTTCAGGAGGATGGTGCGTGGTTCAGGGGCTCGGGCTGGGGGTGGCTCGGGTCTGGGGCTGGTCTAGGGGCAGTAATGGTCATGGGTGGTCGGTGGTTAGGCGGCTGGAGGTGTTCTAGTGGCACTAGGAATCTATAGGCGTGAGTTCCATGATAGTGCAAAATTGGGTCAAGTTCAGTAGGCTTTTTGAATGGGATAGGGTCATGATTTTGGGCTGGGCTTGCACAGTAGGGTCCCTAGATGAGCTGGCTAGGTTTTGGCTCAAAGTGGCTCGGGCGTGGCTCGAGTAAATTGAGAGATGGCTCGACGTGTTCGTCGAAGGGTCAAAAACGAGATTAATTAAGCCAAAATTGATTCCATGTGTCCACGGGGGTGGCTCATGACATAGAAAGGTAGAATAAATAATAAAAAGGCTATGTTAAAAATTTGAGATCAAAATAACGAGTTTTGGATTTATTCGGGATTTAATCGCCGCACGAAACGCTAATTAACGAGTTAATTGAAAAGCCTAGTTTTAAGCTTTATAAAATTATGAAAAATTAAGTTTAAGCTTAAATAATTATTAGAAGTCTAAGTTTTTAATTTAGGAATTTTATATTAAAGTTTGGTATTTTTCGGGATTAAACACCGTTAAAACAATTAATTAAAGATAATTGAAAAAGTTTAACATTTATGCCAAATAAAATTATGAAAAAATTCATGTAAGCTTAAATAATTATTTAGGACATGTTAGAGTCAATGAAATTAAGAAAATTTCAAAAACGGGAAATTTTATGTCCAGGGGTAAAACGGTCATTTTACACCTAGAAATTAGTAAACGTCATGGCAGTGCTCTATTTGCTGTTGAATATGCTAATATGATTATTTCACATGCTTATGAATTTTTATACGTTGATATATGATTTTTAAAATGTTCATGGATGTTTATGATTTTTAATATGTTAAGTTATGATTTTTAAATGTCTATGATTTTTTTTTATGATTTAAATTGGACATTTAAAAGATATGTTGCATGCTTGGTTTCAAAAATAAAATGATATGCATATACATGATTTTTATTAAGTGATGATAACATGTTGAAGGAAGTGAAGGGATTGTGACTACTGAATATGTTGGAAATATCGTGAGGGTCATGGTCCCAGTGGGAGCCCGACGATCGTGTTTTCGTTGATACGAATACGAATACGAATACGTGATATGAATACGAATATGTTAATACGTAGGCCAAGGCCCAGTTGACCGGTGAGAGTGTTGCTGGTGTCCCCGCCGCCCAGTACTGTGGTTTTTTAGATGGATCTATCGGCCAATACGATCAAGAATACGAGTCACAATCACGATCTGAATTCAACAAACACGAACATGAACATGAATACGAATATGAATACGGATACGAATATGGATATGCATATGAATATGAATACGAATATGAATATGAGTATGTTTATATTTTTATGAAAATGTTTTTATGCATCATTAAAATGTTTAAAAAAATGTTTAAGTTTATGCATCTTCATGAAAATGATATTTTAAGTACAAGTATTTTTCACCGTTATATGTTAACTGTTTTACGTATTACTTGTTATCAAGAATATGATGTGTTGAGTCTTTAGACTCACTAGGTGTGATTGATGCAGGTGATTATGATAATATGTTAATGGAGGTCTTGATGGTTGATCTGACTGGACTGGAGGTGCACATAACCCGAGGACTGACGCTAGTTTTTCGCACTAGTTATTATTTATGATTTTAAGTAATGTTAAAGATATTTTTACGTCTTTTATTTATGCTATGAGAGATTTTTGAGAGGTTATAGTATAGGCTATACTTTTCAAATAATGTTTTTGGGTTGGTAAATGTTTGACGATTTTATGCTTTAAAATATTTTCCTTTGGATTTTTAAATGGCAGTTGGATGTTTATTTTTAAGATGTCAAAAATATTTTATGGTTCGGCCGATGCTAAGTGAGGTTTTAAAAGAAAAAAAAATTTCTAGCACGTTTTAAGAAAACGAATAGCAGACGTTTCAATCTCAATTAAATCTGAATAGATGTTTTGAAAAACTCAGTTCTGTTGAAAATAATATATTAAATATTGAAAAATAATATTTAAAATGTGTGTATTGAATATTTGAATGTTGAATATTTGAATGTTGAAAATAAGAGTTGTAAATATTGAAAATTAGTGTGTGATGATGTAGGTAATGATGTATTTTATTTTTGGATTATTTGTAAAGATTTCCTATAAATAGACCTATCATTTGTGAAGAAATTCACAATTGAGTAGAGAGAAAAATATTATAAAGTGTGTAGTTTGGTAAATTTCGAGAGTTTGAGATTTTTACTGTTTACCATAAATTTTTACTTTTCACAACACGTTATCAGCACGAAGCTCTAAAAGTCCTACATACTTTTCCAAGCTCCAAACAGAAGAAAAAGGTAACAAAAGTAATAATATTTATTTTACTGTTATTTATTTATTGTGTATATATTTAATATATAATATAATGTTATTATTAGAAATAATAAAAATAAATTTTTCAAAAACTTGTTATAAATCCTGGGAGGATGTTAAGACGACATCCCACACTCCCGGTAAGGGATACGACAAGTATAAAAGCTTATAAGATTTTTAAACAAAATAACTTATGACACATCATTATAATAATGTGATATGATATACATAATTATTAACATGACTAATATTATATACACCATATTATTACCATAAAATTATACAAATACATAAATTTATTTTTTTGTACACCAACGGTCATAAACGGTAACAAAACGGCTAGTTTTTGCCCTATAAATATGATCTCACAAACTCTTTCAATCACTCCAACTTTCTTCTATTCTCTAAAAATTATTCTTCATCAAATTTTTCGAAGAAAAAAGAAAATGACTTTCTCAAGGTTATTTTTAATTATTTTGGTTATCATACTCACGAGTCTTTTATTTATCGGAGAATATCCTCCTCGTGTGTTTTCTTTATTTTTACAAATGCTTGTAATTGTTGTTTATCCATTATTTTGTATTGCAATATTCATTAACTAATAAAATACATCGTAATTTTTTAGTACCACCATGTCAAATTTGACAAAGCTCGAATTTGTTGCGCTCGACATCAAGGGAAAAAATTATATGCCATGGACTCTCGATGTAGAAATGCATCTTGAGTCATTGGGTCTAAGCGAGACCATTAAAGAAAATGGTATATCTTCATCACAAGAAAAAGCAAAAGCTATAATATTTTTGCGTCGACATCTCGATGAAGGTTTAAAATGTGAATATCTCATCGAAAAAGATCCTATGGCTCTGTGGAAAGGATTGAAAGAAAGATTTGAACATATAAGGGAAGTTATACTTCCGACCGCCCGTGATGAATGGAATATGTCAAGATTCCAAGATTTTAAGAAAGTCAGTGATTATAATTCAGCGATGTATCAAATAATCTCGCAGCTAAAATTTAGTGGACATGAGGTTACAGAATCGGAAATGCTTGAAAAAACATTTTTCACATTTCGCGCATCAAATATAACTTTACAGCAACAATATAGAGTGCGTGGATTTGCGAGATATTCTGAACTCATCGCATGTCTTCTTGTGGCGGAAAAGAACACTGAGCTATTAATGAGAAATCATCAGTCCCGACCCACTGGATCAACAGCATTTCCAAAAGTAAATGTTGTGAGTAAAAATGAATTTAAACCTGGAAACCAAAATCAAATTCAAAGACAAGGTTTTGGTCGAGGTCGAGGTCGAGGACGTGGTCGTGCTCGTGGACGTGGAATTGGTCGTGGTCATGGTCGAGGCCGTGGTTTTGAAAACAATAGAGATAATTATTTTTATAACTCATCTCAAAAGGGCGTCACGAACCACCCACAGAAAAGGCATCATGAGAACATGAGTGTTAATGAAAATCACTCGAAAAGATTTGAAAGTTCTTGTTTCAGATGCGGCACTCCAGGACATTGGTCTCGTATTTGTCGAGCACCTGAGCACCTTTGCAAGCTCTATAAAGAATCGATAAAGGGGAAAGAAAAAGATAGCAACTTCACTGAACGCAGTGACCGTTTGAGTGATTCAACTCATTTTGATGCTGCTGATTTTATGAATGATTTCTCTGAAAATGATCAATATGTTGGTGGGATAGAGATGAACAATATTGATGCTACTGATTTTCTCAATGATTTCTCTGAGAATGAACAATATAATGGTAGAATAGAAATGTACAATAATTTATTTTTCATGTATTCATATAATAATGTTTTATTGTACAATTATGATATGTGTTATATTTACATATGTATTGTCAGTAATCTTATTTCATTGCATATTTTTTTTAAGTTCAAATATGGAAAATGCTATGAGCAAAGCTGAAGTTTGCATACCCGATAGTGGTACAACGCACACTATCCTCCGAGATAAAAGATATTTCTTGAAACTAAAACCAACAAAAACAACGGTGAATACAATATCAGGTCCTGTTGACTTGATTGAAGGATGTGGTAAAGCACAATTTTTGTTACCTAATGGTACAAAATTTTTGATCAATGATGCTTTATATTCACCACAATCGAAAAGAAATTTGTTGAGTTTTAATGATATATATTCCCATGTGTATGATACTCAAACAATGAATGAAGGGAATGAGAAATATATGTGTCTTATCACATATAAATCAGGAAAGAAATATGTGATTGAAAAACTACCAATGCTCCCTACTGGATTGCATTATACACATATAAGTCCCATTGAATCAAACATGGTAGTAGATAATTCTTCAATATTAACCAATTGACATGATCGATTAGGACATCCTGGTTCAACAATGATACGAAGAATTATAGAAAAACACATGGTCATCCACTGAAAGACCAGAAGATCTTTCAGAATAATAAGTTTCAACGTAAAGCATGTTCTCTTGGAAAACTTATTATAAGACCATCGCCAGCCAAAATCCAAACTGAATCACCAATGTTTCTTGAACGTATTCAGGGTGATATTTGTGGACCAATCCATCCACCATGTGGACCATTCAGATACTTTATGGTATTGATTGATGTCTCTAGCAGATGGTCACATGTATGTTTATTGTCAACTCGAAATGTTGCATTAGCAAGATTACTTGCTCAAATAATAAAATTGAGGAATCAATTTTCTGATTATACAATCAAGAAAATTAGACTTGATAATGCTGGTGAATTTACTTCCCAAACTTTCAAAGATTATTGTATGTCTATGAAAATCATTGTTGAGCATCATGTTGCTCATGTACATACACAGAATGGATTCGCTGAATCATTGATTAAACGTCTGCAAATAATTTCTAGACCAATGATTATGAAAACAAAGCTCCCTATTTCTATATGGGGACATGCAATTTTACATGCTGCTTCATTAATTCACATCAGACCAAGTGCATATCATAAATACTCCCCATTGCAGCTTGCATTTGGTAAAGAACCAGACATTTTTCATCTGAGAATTTTTGGATGTATGGTGTATGTGCCTATTGCACCGCCGCAACGAAAGAAAATGGGACCTCAAAGAAAGGTTGGAATTTATATCGGTTATGACAGTCCATCAATCATTCGATATCTTGAACTTCAGACAGGCGACGTGTTCACAGAACGTTTTGCTGATTGTCATTTTAATGAGGAAATCTTCCCAATGTTAGGGGGAGAACAAAAACATACCGAAAAGAAAATTACATGGTATGTATCATCATTGTTACATCTGGATCCAAGAACAAAACAATGTGAAAAAGATGTACAACAAATTGTGCACTTGCAAAGAATATCAAATCAAATACCAGATGCATTTGCAGACACAAAAGGGGTAACTAAATCATATATACATGCTGCAAATGCCCCTGCTCGAATTGAAATTTCGAAGAAACAAATTGAAAATACTCATGATGTCATTAAACGCCTGAAGCGTGGAAGGCCAGTCGGTTCCAAGGATAAAAATCCTCGAAAAAAAAAATTCATAGAGAAACACGATGATCACAAAATAAAGAATGATGTTCCTGAAGAAACACTTGATGATCACAAAATAGAGAATGGTGTTCCTGAAGAAACACATGATGATGAAAATGTTCTGTCAGAACCACAAACTGACGAGAATCATGAAATCTCTATCAATTATATTAATACTGGAAAAATATGGAACCGAAAAGATATAGAAGAAATTGATGATATATTTTCTTATAATGTGGCAATCGACATCATAAATGATAATGAAGATTATGAACCAAAATCTTTTGGTGAATGTAAAAATCGGCAGGATTGGATAAAATAGAAAGAAGCCATCCAGGATGAATTGGATTCGTTAAATAAACGTAATGTTTTTGGACCTATAGTCCTTACACCTGAAGGTGTAAAACCTGTTGGATACAAATGTGTTTTTATTCGAAAGCGAAATGAGAAAAATGAAATAGTAAGATATAAAGCTCGACTTGTTGCACAAGGTTTTTCTCAAAGGCCTGGAATTGATTATGAAGAAACGTATTCTCCCGTGATGGATGCAATTACGTTTCGGTATTTGATTAGGTTGGCGGTATCTGAAAATTTAGAAATGCGTCTTATGGATGTTGTTACAGCTTACTTATATGGATCATTTGATAGTAATATATATATGAAAATCCCTGAAGGATTTAAGATGCCTGAAGCACAAAGTTCAAAACCCAGAGAATGTTATTCTGTGAAATTACAAAGATCGTTATATGGGTTAAAGCAATCCGGTCGAATGTGGTATAATCGGCTAAGTGATCACTTGATGAAAAAGGGATATGTAAATAATTCAATATGCCCTTGTGTTTTCATTAAGAAAACAACATCCGGATGCGTAATTATTGCTGTATATGTTGATGCTTTAAACATCATTGGAACAAATAAGGAAATTCAAGAAGTTGTGTCATACTTGAAGGAAGAATTTGAAATGAAGGATCTTGGAAAAACCAAGTATTGTCTGGGTTTACAAATTGAACAAAAAGAATGTGGAATGTTTGTTCACCAGACAAATTATACAGAAAAGATCCTTAAACGTTTTAATATGGATAAATCAAATCCTTTAAGTACTCCAATGGTTGTTAGATCATTAAACATAGAAAAGGATCCATTCCGTCCATGTGAAGATGATGAAGATATTCTTAGTCCAAAAGTATCATATCTAAGTGCTATCGGTGCCCTTATGTATCTTACAAATTGTATAAGGCCTGATATATCTTTTGCCGTAAATTTGTTGGCAAGATTTAGCACATATCCAACAAAGAGACACTGGAATGGAATTAAACATATATTCCGTTATCTACGAGGAACGACAGACTTGGGACTTTTGTATTCAAAAGATGCTAATCCAAGTATAATTGGTTATGCCAATGCTGGATACTTATCTGATCCACACAAGGCACGTTCCCAAACTGGATATGTATTTACTCGTGGAGGCACTGCAATTTCTTGGCGTTCACAGAAACAAACGCTCGTAACAACTTCATCAAATCATGCCGAGATTATTGCACTACATGAAGCAAGCCGTGAATGTGTGTGGTTAAAATCAATGACCCAACATATCCAAATCTCATGCGGATTATCATTCGACGAGAAGCCTGTGATACTATATGAAGATAATGCTGCATGTGTTGCTCAAATGAAAGAGGGATACATAAAAAGCGACAGAACTAAACATATTCCTCCTAAGTTCTTCGCATTCACCAAAGAGCTAGAGAAGAATAAATGTATTGATGTTCGTCACATTCAATCAAGTGAAAACTCATCAGATCTCTTCACAAAGGCATTTCCTACGTCAATATTCATAAAGCACATATATAATATTGGGATGCGCAATCTACGAAATTTGTGAAGAATTGTTCGTGTCAACATGAGGGGGAGCTTACGTGACTGCACTCTTTTTCCCTTATTGTGGTTTTTATCCCAATGGGTTTTTCCTAGTAAGGTTTTTAACGAGGCAGTACAAAAACACGTAATGAAGACATCTTCGTATCATGATCATCATCACAAGGGGGAGTGTTGAAAATAATATATTAAATGTTGAAAAATAATATTTAAAATGTGTGTATTGAATATTTGAATGTTGAATATTTGAATGTTGAAAATAAGAGTTGTAAATATTGAAAATTAGTCTGTGATGATGTAGGTAATGATGTATTTTATTTTTGGATTATTTGTAAAGATTTCCTATAAATAGACCTATCATTTGTGAAGAAATTCACAATTGAGTAGAGAGAAAAATATTATAAAGTGTGTAGTTTGGTAAATTTTGAGAGTTTGAGATTTTAAATTTTTACCATAAATTTTTACTTTTCACAACAAGTTCGATAATTTTAAAGTAGCTAACAACCAAAACCAATCCACTTTCCTATAATTTTATAAATATATATATATATATATATATATATATTATGGATTAATAGGAAAATAAAATTTTAGTACTGTAAATTGATATGTTTTTATTTATAGTCATCTTATTTGAAGACATTTGTTCTCATCCAAAAAAGCCCAGTAGAAAAGCCTAAGAATGAGTAAGTTGAACACTATGATAGGAGGAGTTGGTCCACGATCCACGATGAATGATCATGAAAAATGACCAAATTGTTCAGTGGAGTGGAACAAAAGCCGAGATGAAGAATCAGAAAAATCACGCGAAAAACATTCAACAAAAAGCAGCAACAAAGTTTATTCAATTTTTCTCAATGTTTTTATCTTTATTTTTTTAATTTCCAGCGTTCTAGTTTCTTAAGAGTTTGATATATTCCTCCAACTTTCTTGTAAAAATGTTGTTTATGTTCATAACGTAATTAAATTTGATGTTATTCATGGATTTTCTCTACAATTACATCAAATTCCTAAGTTTATATTTTTCGCTTTGAAGCCATACCGAGGGAATTAAAACTAACGTTCGAATCAGAACACACAACGTTTGATAAAGAAATCAGATCATTCTATATTTGGTATGATCACATACCTGACACGCTCCGCAAGTTTTCGTGAGAAACATTATTGTAGAAATTAAAACTATGTAAACAAAATCAAACGAAACCACAAACTTTTTGATAGTAATTTTGAATTATTGATTGATATCATTTTTAGTGTGTGTAATATATGAGTTATATTTTCGTCACATATATTATATACAATAACATCAATGCTAAATAAATCATATGATAGATTTAGTGATTTTAGACAAAAAAAAAAAAAAAAAAACTAAGTTATTTGACGAAACCTAAAATTTGGTATTTTACGGAATTTAAACTCAACACAAATCAATTTATATGACTATTTTTATTTCTTGAAGGAAAAAAAGAAGGAAACCAAAAAAATATAAAAATATCTCCCACTTTATAAAGCTACAGCACCACCATCATCCTCCTCGCCATATTTTTCAATTCACAAACGATTGTCTTTCTACTGCTCACCGCCTTTATCTCCCAGCAATTTCCTCTGGATTCATTCACCTATTAGCTGAAGTCCAAGTGCTCAGTAATGCGAAGAATTTCATAGACCGAAGCCTCTGGCAGCAGACTTTCGGAAAGTCAAAGCAATTTTGGTTCTGGAAGTGATGTAATTGTGCCTATTTATGCAGCAATAAAAAGTATGACATCTGAATCGAACGCCGGGTTTCATCACCATTACCATCAGCAGGGCGTAATGTTCAAACCCAGAGGTGTGATGAGCAGCAGCAGCAGCGGTTCGGGGGGTTGTGAAATGATTTCCATGGGAAATTATTATGGAAATCCTGGGGGAATTATGAATTTAGCTGTGAGTGATGGGGCTACGGGAGGAGGGATGGTTTTCTCATCTGGGGGTTCTCCGAATTCTTTGAGCTCTTCGACGCTTCTGCTTGATTCGGTTCCTGGGCTTGAAGCACGACACGGGGTTGGCTGTCGAATGGGGCATTGAGGAGCAGTACAAGCTGGAGGAAGGGCTTCAAATGTTGGTACTTTCTTTCTAATCGTGGGAAATCTGTAAATATATATTTGTTTATTTACTTGAATTTGACTTTGTGATCGTATTGCTTATCGCGGAAGTGAAATCCTGGAAACTTTGTTGTACCATGTGCTCATATTGCTTGTTTATGGTCCAAGAAACTAACAGTTGCTAAAGCTTTAATTATATTCTGGAGTGACAGAGAGATTGAGGACGCAGGCATAGGTATAGAGGATTTGAGAGAGAGAACTATAAATGACCGATTTTATCTGCACTCGGTAATCCACACCAGGTTATAAGAGTACGGCTATTTTCTGCAATTACAGAGCTCAAATATACAAGAAAGCCCCTATTTTGCTATAGCACGTGAAAGAACCTCCCAGCATAAGGATATAATTATTAAATCAAAATTATTGATTAAACTAACACGACACGATTCTCAAACTAACAGCCAAATTATTGAGTCCTCAAGCTTTCTGCATAAGCAGAATAGAAATGAGTGCTGTTTGTTCCAATTTCGGAACGTGTACTTGAGGTGCTTTTACCTCTGATTCGTTGTCTTTTGGTCTAACGTCTTTTGTGTATGCTGGGGCATTTCATTCTTAGTCAATATGGTAGTTTGTATTTCGTAAGTCACCGTTAAAGAAGTTTATGATCCATCATTTTCATTGTTCGAGTTAGGCTTTTATTTGTTGTCTACATATTTCGTAACGGAAATAAAGTTTTCCTGGGGTTTGGAAACTGGATTTACAATAATCTAGTTGCCTCGTAGAAGCATGTAGACTTTTAGGCAACACACTGTATGACAATGTTTGTTTTGTGAGATTTTTGCATCAGTTGCTATTACTCAAATACAAATGGGAATTGTAGTGCCTGTAAATTTCACTTTTAAAATCCAAAGGTGTGAATCTTTTAAATGGCTGTGTAAAAAGGATAATTAAACGTGAATCATTACTGCAATTGGCAGCTGTTGATGAAAAAATTCTATGCAGTTATCAAGGGGATCATTATCTTTTTCTTTATGTGAGTATAAAGCCTTTGATCATCTGTCATTCAACTCCTGTACTGTCATGTATTCATCCATTTCTTTAGAATATGGATTCATGGTAGTGCTTCTATGACAACATTGCATTTTAGTCACCTAGTCACAAAATTCTTATTAATTTATAGTTAGCCTGATTGTTTATTTCAGCCTTGATTTTCTTCCCACGTAATGTGGACTTCTTTACAATTTGTGACTTGTGGTGTAACTTGTCCAGATCTTACATCTGGAGCTTATCTTGCATTCCAATTGTTTGCTATTAGTTTCCAAAAGCTTGACCCTGTTTTCACATGGTTGATTCCTGCTTGAAGGTATGCTAATGAACCCAAAATTCTGATGTATATTAAGATTGCCGCCTCTCTTGGCGACAAAACTGTACGGGACGTTGCTCTTCGATGTAGATGGATGGCGGTGAGTTCATAATTCTTGTAGAGATTGCATCTAATAATAATATGTACCGTTCTGCTTCATTTTATGTGGAAGAATGTTTCCCTAGAATGTTTGCCTCCTTGTTTTCGATGATTTTACATTTTCTTGTCAGAGCAAGAGAAGAAAACATGAGGATCAGAGCTTGGTGAAGAAAGTGAAGGATCAGAGGGTAATGTTTTCTTAGGTTTGCTTACAGTACATTAACTAACTCAGTTTTTGACATTCATTGGCTGTGGTGTGATTTCATAACTTTCAGCAAAGTTTGTTTTTCTAATCTAATTAAATTAATCATCACTGAAAAACTAGGCTGTTTAGAACCTTCTTAGCCGTGGTAGTCAATTGGTGTGTTCAATTATGCCGATCTACTGCTGCCTAAAACTAGATGATTAAACACTGCATCTGAAAATCATCACTGAAAAACTAGGTTGTTTAGAACTTTTTTAGCTGTGTTAGTCAATTGGTATGTTCAATTATCCGATTTACCGCTGCCTAAAACTAGATGATTAAACACTCCATCTGAAATCGAAGCTGATCAGTATGAGATTTAGTTAATTTATCTATTTTTGAATATTTGAATCAGATTTTAGAATCTTTGAAACATGCTCTTGAATGGATATAGTGTTTCATAACCAACGCTGGTTTAAGTTGATATTCATATTTGACTTCATATCAGCCTGTATCAGTATAAACTTATGGCTCTATTATCATGACAGATGTAGTAATCAACTTTAGGAATGCTGGTTATATTATACTTTTGAATTTACTATAATCTGTTGTCTGGGGACTGGGATTGTCTTTGAGGGTTTAAGCCGGATCTACCGATGGATATATGAGACAATATTTGGTAGAAGCTGAAGAGAGAGTATCAAGTGTTACTGGCGATTGGCAAGCACACAGGAGATGTGGAGTGAGTTGCTTACTGTAGCTTTTACGGAAGCTCAACAATTTATTGATTGTAGCATTAGCACGATTGCAATTGTCTATTGGTAGGATGTCTTATTGGTTCTATGGTGGCGAGGTGGTGTAATATCCCCTTTTCTGGTTTGGAGGGGGTGGAGTTGGCGGCTTTAGCAGGGTGCAAAGTGGTGGTAGCAGTGGTTTGATCCCAGTTGGATCTTGTTGTTGATAGGATTTGATTGGGTCTTGGTCAGGTGAATTGTTTGTGAAATAGCGACATTACAGTTGGAAAATGAAAATTTTGGTTTTGCAAATCACTGATTGAGAGAAGATCAATGCTTGAAATACTAGGTCTTATCAATTGGTGTACCTTTTCCTTACCTTTTAGTTGTTTTGGCAAGTGTTACCCTCGCTTGGTGCTGAATCTCATTCTTCTCTGACGTAGCCATGCCGATGATTAAGTTGCTGTGAGCAATCACTAGATTGTTTACATATCAAGTTTTAACGATTCTATGTTTGTTTTATCAACTGGCCAGCAAAAGAGCGTGGATATTTGTTATTAAGCTTATAGATGTTTTGTTTGTGTGTGAATATCCACAATTCAGAATTATTCTCCCTGTTTTGGAAAAACTCTCGCTCTAACACTTGACCTATTTTTCCAGGATAAATTGATTGACTCATCTTTGAGGAATAATATGTCTCCAGCTTCATCAATGAATGCTGCTTCATGTTCTTTCATTTCAAACCATCACAATCAAAGTAACTTAATGTTTTCAGAAGGTTTGGCTCCCTAACTTTTTGGATTAATCAAATTTTCATCTTTTGCTTCTTTCCCTAACAATCACTACTGAGCACACTTGTTCATTTTTGTGTCTAGAGGGGATGATTCAGATGCCCTTTTATCGATTTTAAGGGAATATATTACTATTGCGAACTCATTCTATATATCTTTCAGCACTGAGTGGTACAGCCAGACATCTCTTGGAAGAAAACAAGCAAGCTTTCGGTCAAATTTCTGCTAATCTTTCAGCTCTCAAGGTAATTCCAGGAGGAAACTAGAGCCAGCTTGTTCTAAATTGCTAAATTATTTTAGACGTATGTGAACACACATTTCTTCCTTTTCGATATAAGGTATCATTCGTAGGTGACACGAGTTATGAGTTTCCGAAGATAACATTTTGGCATAAGGTGAATAAAAGAATTTTAGAGGGGATAGATAAATTAACGCGCAGACTTGCAGGATATGATCCCCTGATATTGTCGTCAAGTATTAGGAATAAAGGAAAGCTTATTAAAAAGCTTTTAACTATCGGAAAAATCTAAATAAATTTCCATGCAAATAATTAGGTATGTCTGATTCTAACCGGCTAGGAATTTCTCACCTCTTATTGTAGTTTGTACACAAAACAATTCAAATCCCTGTATAAAAGACCAGAAAAGTTATGAACAAATATATAATTTATTATAAACAATATTTGTGGTTACAATCTTGTAGCTGAATATTTTAATAATTTTCATTTGATCAATCCCTTAGTAATGTTACTGCTAAAAAGTGTATTTTGAATCAACTTCATGCTATCCTCTTGTATGTGCGGAGAAATCAAGTATATACACTAAAAAATTGGCCATCTGAAAGTACGGGAAGATACAAATATATCTGAACTCGAAAAGCTGGCCCTCTGAATTGAGCACGTGTGCATCTTTGATGAAGATGTAAGGACCTTGGTTTATCAATCCTCAAAAGTGATTTTCTTATTTTCTGTGTACTCGATGTCATGGCTCGAAAGTTTGTTTCACCAAGATCTCTGTAACAATCAGGATACCACAAACAGATTTGAAATCGCTGTGGTCTGCTTTCGAAAACAAGATCTTGAATATTTGATTCCTATGGAGAAGGTGGTTAACCTTCAAAGTTATAAAACTTATATTCCACGGGAACTTAAATATTGAAGTAGGCGAGAGAAGTCCCTGCATGTGTAATGTGAAATATCTTGTGCCTGTAAAATGCACCCTGCAAGTACCCTAATGACCGTACTAGAGAGGAGTCATGATCCACATGAAGCACCTTGACATTATTTTTTAACATCTTTTATTACTGAATAAACAATATAATGCTTTTTGACACGGAATGATCTTTATGTGGTTTTCAGTATACAACATGGTGAGATTAGAATTTAGATTGGACGTGTTATATGTGTTTGTTGATCTCACAGAGATATTTAAACTATGGCTAAGAAATAAGCTGATTGATCTTTAGTTTAATTTATTTTATTAAACTAAATGACATGGCAAAACACGGTCATTTGAGCTACATTGAAATCACACTGCAACATTGGTTGTTGTAAGGAGAATTTTAGTTGACAACGTTAAATAAGTAAATTTGATCAAGGACTGTTGGAGAAGTAGACAAATCCAATAATGATACACAGGAAGAAACTTGGTCTAACTAGATGACCTTGTTTAACATGATATATACATTGATCTCTTCCTCTTTTAGCAAATTGTTGCCCTTTGTTTACCTAATTTAATCTTTGCATACATTTGCCTCTTCTGATCTTGTCGTTCTATTATCAGTTGCAGGAGAATGTTAATCTCTTTTTTCATACACGGAACAACATAACTACAATATTGAATGAGTATGTTGTGGTTATCAATCTAGCCGACATTTCTTTTGCACTTCATCATGTCATATTTAGTGGATCTGTTTTACTTTTATAGCATGAGTAACATGCCTGGGATTATGAGCCGAATGCCACCTCTTCCTGTGCTATTAAATGAGGAACTTGCAAGTAGTGTTTTCCCTCATTCGTCTCAGGTATGGCTTGTTTTCTGTCTAAAGTAATTTCAGCAATTGACGGTATGTTCACTTTTTTAATATAAAAATGTCATGTATCTTTGGATTTGTGCAAAGAATGTCGTGGAATTCTATATGGATATAATAATGGATAATAAGTTCCCTATTGAAATCACAAGTCGATTTCAGTTGGAAACTTTAGGAACCTAAATATTTGTTTAAACCTCGTCAAAATCTACATACAAGGAGACCAAGTCCCATATGACTTCCTTTGCTACCGTTGGTGAAGGTCGGCGTTGAATTATGAATATCTTAAAGATTAAGAATTGAAAGATTTTTTCTATATAACATATGGACATAGTTTTGAATTCTTAAATAAAATCTCTATAATGAAATGGAATGTAATAGATGCTGGTATTCATTTCATACATATTTGCAGTGTAGGCAAACTTTGACATCCTTGCCAAGGATGGGAGCTGATTTAACTTGAAATCTCTCTATGACACCCCAAGTAGGCAAGACAGAGTATTCTCGTGTGCATTTGTTTTTTATGCTAGTGTATCTGAACGGAAATACAGCTACTGTGATTAATTTGACTTGGATCGGCATATAAGTGTGTGCCCTCGGCTGAGCTCCTTGCACCTTTTTATTTTGTGCTGTGAATGAAAGTTATCTACTTCTCTGAACGTTCTTGTTCATGCACTTGTAGTTATATCATTTTCTCATACAAATTTATATCATGTCCCGCCAACAATGAACTCGCCCTTATCATATCGAATCAAGGAACATCTCGAATTATATTTAAATGTGCTGAACTTGTCTTACTTATTACTCCATTCGTAATGGTAGTTACTATTTTTCCCCTTTATGGTTTTCTCTTCGTGCTGCAGCCCATGATGTTTGGGTCGTCAAGTATCTTATGTATGAAGCAGGAGCCGAGGTGCTGATCGCAATTCTTAACTTTAATCACACGAGTCTGGTCCCTGTAAGTATTGAAATTCTGCTGTAATGGGTCCAGTTCAGAGTCTTGTCTCCATCCCTCATGGTAAGATTGTCCCACCCCCCCGGATGTCATTTTTGGAAGCTGAATTGTTTGCTGAAGTAGGCACCAGCAAAGACACTTGAAATGCTAAATTTGTTAGCTACCTTTCGAATGTAAATTTACAGCACAGAAACCAGTTTGAGTGGATACTAAATTTGGAGCTTGATTCATCCTTTTCAAGAATTTGTCACTTATCTTAAAGCCTTCATTCCTTTGCAGCATATACTTTGAAGTCAATTGCATTGAGTGAAATGTGGAATTTTAATACCAAGCAAGTCGATTCCACATCTCTTGAGGTTCAATCTGGTTATATGCGTGCACCCTCCTCAAGATTTGGTTCTGCTTGCAGTTTGCTAAACTTTGCATTTACAATCTTGATCGTGATGGATGCATCGGGGAGGAATCCAAAAATTCGAGAGTTGCTCTTAGCATTTTTTTTTTGTCTCACTAAATATCATGAAAAGAATAAAGGCATGCTGGGGAGACCTGACGCAGAGTCAGCTTGTTTAGTCGCAAATGTTGACTAAAATGCACGCTGGGGAGACCTGACGCAGAGTCTGAACAGAAATACTCGAAAAATTATGGATGAAATATAATGTGATATGAATTGAAAAAAAAAGGATAATTACTAAAAAAAACATATACTATAAAATTATAAAGAAATAAGGGGAAATTATAAATGATGAATTATGAAAATAGGTATTCATCTTTAATCATTTAAAATAGGAGAGAGATTTAAAACAATAGGGAATTTTAAATTTAAAAAAAGGTATTGTCGAATACCTCAAAATTATTTATTATAAGGGTCTTTATCTTTATTTAAACTAATAGATATATATAGGAATGTAAAAAATGGACGAAGATGTTTTTTTACAACAAAATTTTGAAATAATATTTGTGATTGGATAGATTGATTTCAAATTTTTAGATTTACTTGAATAGAAAAAATCGAAGTGAATTTCAAATCGAATTGATACCAAATCATACTATTTCAAATGCAATTACTATGAATGGTGGATGACTGTGGACAAGCATATTTATTTAGTCAAAATAAGTTGGCAAGATATTTGTCAAATTTGGTTGCAAATTTGGCCGAAAGATATGATAATTTTTTGCATTCAGACATTTATAAGCTCATTTATCTCATCTCATATATTTTAGATCTTAATTCTATAATATTTATGAGGTGTATGTTCTTCTGTATTAAGAGAGTGTGTGTTCTCTTTAGAAACAAAGTGAGTGTTTGTACACCATAAAATATTATAATGAAATTCTTTTCTTTTTGTCTGTGGTTTTTACCATAATAATATTTATAGATTTTTTTACGTAAATTTCGATATCCAGTTTTATACTTTTTATATATTATTATCTCCACATACCGCACCTGAAACCAATAAATGATATATGAGTTTTGATTTAAAATTTTTTCTTAAAATTATGAATATGCTCTATCGTTGTAGCCTAGACTGATCTTCTACATTAGAAAAGTTTTTTTGGATTTTTTTTATTAATACAATATTATTTTGTTCAGTCTACTAAATTGTTATAGACATAATGGTGGGCAAGTATTAGATAACAAAGTTCAATGTTGACAATATTATGTTGTAGAAAATAAATATACAAACAGTTTTAAGAAATGAGATTGATTGACGGTTATGGGAGATAGACCGAGGAAAATGACAGACAATGTGGAAGAAATGACGAAGAATTTGTTGTCTTTGGGGCAATTGGATGATATTGGGTGCAAAACTCATATTAAGAACTAGATCATGAAAATTGTGAAGGCCTCACTTGTGGTTATGAAGGCGGAAAATGTTGCTGCAAATCTATATGTACTTTTAGGAGAAGACACAAAGAGCCGGAACAAGTTGTTGCATCAATTGGTTTACGAGAAGAACTAACACTGTTATGGCATAGAAAGATCGGACATATGTTAGAACGGGGGTTGAAAATTCTTTAAGAATGGAATCAGCTGCCGCTGCTTACAAAAGTGTATCTACTCTTTTGCGAGCATTGTGTTGTCGGTAAACAACAGAGATTAAAGTTTGATACTTCCACTGTCAAAAGCAAAAACATATTGGAGCTGATTCATTCAGATGTTTGGCAAGCACGGTTGTATCTCTAAGAGGAGCGAGGTACTTTTTCTCGCTCATTGTTGATTTCTCTAGGAGATGCTGGGTATATCCAATCAAGAAGAAATAAAATGTTTTCTAGATCTTCAATTATGTCAAAGCCCTGGTTGAACTTGATCTTGAGAATAAAATCAAGTGTCTAAGGACTGACAATGGAAGAGAATATATCAGTGACGAATTTGATATATTTTGTCAATATGAGGGCATCAAAAGACACTTCACGACGGCTTACGCACCTCAACATAATGGAGTGGCAGAGCGGATGAACAAAATCTTATTGGACAGAACAAGAGCTATGTTGAGGACTGCAAGTATAGAAAAGTCATTTTGGGTGGAAAAAGTGAAAACCGCTTGTTATATTGTCAATCGTTCTCCTTTGTTGGCGAATGACTTGAAGAATCCGATGGATATGTGGACTGAGAAGCCGTATGATCATTATCATTTCCATACATTTCGAAGTCTTGTGTACATTCTATACAATGAGCAATAAAGATCGAAGTTTGATTCAAAATCCAGAAAATATATCTTTTTGAGTTATGCTGATAGAGTAAAGAAGTTTCGCTTGTGAGATCCTATTATCCACAAGCTTGTTATCAGTAGGGAACTAATCTTCGAAGAAGATAAAGTAAAAGGAGACAAATGTACACTAAATTCAAAAACTACTTTATTTCAGGTGGAAAATAAGACAGACGAATATCAATTTTCTATTAGAGTAGGTGCCCGTCGAGCCAAGTGTTGGCCGAGTGTTCACAATGAAACTCTATGTATGAACAATCTTTATTTTAATAATATTTGAAATTATTATTTTGGCACATCTTTATCTGTATACCCATGCTAGTTGCATAGATAAAGCCCTTGAATATACAAATAGTAGAAAGAATATGAGATGCTTATATGATGAGTATCATGAAACTCATATTTGGAATACCGTATATTCTAAACAGTTCCTAGTCGATTCAGCCGCAACTAAGAAGGATATAGGCCGCTCGAGTTCGAGACTAGTATCTGCGATGTGAGTACCATGTTTCATTGGTAGGGGACATTGTGATGTCCGAGCATGCAGATAGGTGCTCCTGGTAGAGTGCACTGAACAACCCTCCATAAAGAACTTTCCAAGTGGTTCTCACTTATCGAGTGGAAAAGTCCTAGTTTATGGTTGTACACCATTAGTCCTTATGACCTGGGACAACATTGAGACTCTATGTGCTAGAATTACACTTTGATTTGTTTACCTGACTCTCATGGGGTCATCAGGTGGCAAGGTTGGGTGTTCTGTCGAAACATATAGGAGTCGATGCATTGTAGTCGGGGATTCACCGCTTACCTTCGGGTATGGATATCCTATGTGTTCTCATGTGTATGTAGGTTGAAATCTCTGATCAGAGTATGGTGGTAATTATGAAAGGGGTTTCATAGATTACACCATCGATGCAACTACGACATGACACATAGTATCGATTCATTGACAACTCTCGATAAACCAATGGTTGTCCAATCGGTTGGGATATATGAGTTGAAGGGACCGTACTGTACGCTAACCATAATTGAATGGTTCTTGCATGCACTATCATTTGATACCTAGGGAATCATGTAAGCGATGCTGCTAGGCGTTTAACATTGATTGGTTGGGTACTATCAGACTTGAGTTCTGACATTCTTGTTATCAAAGAGTTGATAAGTAAGAATGGAGCAATTGAGATATGCTCATATAAGGACATGTTTAGTCCGAATCACATAGAGATGTGAACCCACGGCTAGTTGTATCAATAAACCATTGAGGGCCACACAAATACTAGTTTTCTAGATCCCGTTGAGAAGTAAAATAGTTCAATGTGTTGAACGGCTTATAAAGGAGTTTATAAGCTTGAGGAAAAATAAAAGTATGACTTCTATGAGAGAAATGTAATTTTTAATTTATGAATGTGTTCTTAAATTAAAAGTTGGCCAAATAAATAATGTATTTGAAAATTGTGATTTTCATAAACATTATTATGGACTAAATTAAATTAATTCAAGTGTTGAATTAATTAAACACTAGTGGGCCTAGTAGAGTCCAAATAATTAAATTAATTCAAGTGTTGGATTAATTAAATAACATTGGGCCTTGTAAAGCCCAATTAGAAATAATTATTAAACTAGTGGGCTTGAGTAAAATCAAGTAAACTTTAAATGGACTCAAATGTGTTTGAGACATTTAAATAAAGTACATGAGCCTTGTAATAGTTACAAGCCCAAGTCACATTGCATGCTTGGGAGGTGAAGAGTTGGGGAATACTTTTTATTAAAAAATTGCATGGCATGCAACCTTTTGCTTTATCTTTTCCCACAACCAAGACAAGTCATCCTCCCCTTGATTCTACCTTGTGTTGGCCGAAATTTTGGGGAATAATTCTCCTTCAATTTTTCTCCCTTTTCTTCTTCAATAGTTGAGGAAAGAAAACTCTTCTCAAAAGAAAAATCCTCCTATTTTTCTGGTGCAAAATATGAGGAAATCTACCTAGTTGGTGGTGGGCTTGATTTTGAAGAAAGGAGTCCAAGGAGAGCTTATAGATTTGTCTTGCCTTTGAAGAGCCATGTTGTTTACAACTTGGTTGAAGCCATTACATCAATCTTTGAGGTTGATAGGTATAATTTCTAAACACACTATGAATGTCATATTTTTGTGTTTTTGTATTTGCTACACACTAGTATTGAGGTGCTCGAAATTTTATGCTAGAAAATATGATTTTCGAAAATTTTGTTGCTTCCGTTGCGATTCGGGCACCTAAAATCGATCCCTTTCATTTTCTTGTGAAGCAGCACCAGAGCATGAGGAACAAGAACATGTTGAGTCTAAGGTTTCTAAAGTAAGACAGTCAACTCGAGAGAGAAGACCATCATGTTGACTTTCAGATTATGTCACTAAAAGCAATATTACATGTTGTCTATTAACAAATGATGGTGATCCATAGAATTTCCATGAGGCTACTCGAAGCTCAGATGTATCCATGTGGATGACAGCAATGCTGGAAGAATTGGAAGCATTATACACAAATAAATCTTGGAATCTTGTTACGCTACCACGATGAAGAAAAGTCATTGGTAACATATATATATATATCTAAGATCAAGCGTGATGACAATAAACAGTGGAGCGATATCATGCTAGCTTGATGGTAAAAAAGTATGCTCGGAAAGAAAATAATGACTTCAATGAGATATTTTCTCTCGTGGTTTGACTTACAAAGGTCAAAGTGATGTTAGAATTGTATGTGGTGTTTGACCTACATCTAGAACATCTAGATATGAAAACGATATTTCTTCATGATGATTTTGAAGGAGAAATCTATATGCTCCAGCCATAAGGTTTTGCAGAAAAATTCGAAAAAAACTTGGTTTTCAGGTTGAACAAATCTTTGTACGGTCTCAAACAGGCGCCGAGGTGTTGGTATAAGAGATTTGATTTTTTTATCACGAGCTTTAGATACAACAGTTAGTGCAGATCTTTGTACATATTTCAAGAGGTCTGGTGATGATTTTATTATTTTGCTGTTATCCTGACCTTAAAAAGATCAGGTCCAAAAATTTAAGGCACGGTTAGGGAATTTAATATGAATGACTAGCATCTATAAATAGGTGTTTCCTCTCATAATTCAAACTATCCCGAGCATCTCATTCTAAGCTCATTTATCTCATCTCATACATTTGAGTTCTTAGTTATATAATATTGATGATGTATTTGTTCTCCTGTATTAAGAGAGTGTGCGTTCTCTTTGAAAATACGGTGAGTATTTGTACACCATAAAATATTATAATAGAATTATTTTCATCTTACCTGTGGTTTTACCCTAATAATTTTTAGTGATTTTTCACATAAATCTCGGTATCCAGTTTTACACTTTATTTTCACATTATTATCTCAAGATGACGCACTTGAGACCAACAATTATTTTATGGATTTTAAATACATTCAAAATAAATGTCAATTGACCCCTACCAAGAGGCCATGAGTTCGGCCCTCTCTGCATCTGTCATCTCAGCTTTGAACCTTCCACACAGAATTTGTATTTTATCCAATATGGTTTGCCTGATCAGTGTAATTTTCAGTCTACTGCGTTGATGTTATGAGTTTACCCATAGACATCAAAGATAATGGCTGCAAGTTCTCAAAGTTAAAAAAAAGTGAATTGAATTCATCATCAAAATATTTTCCAAGTCAAATCCATTTATCTAAATCAAATATATCAATCGAAATGCAACCTAAATATTGGTTGTTTTTCATAAGAAAACGAAGTATTTTCGGAAAATAAGCTAACATAACTCATATTTTCAGTCAATTCTAAAGCCATATATAATATTATACTGATATTTACATATTAATTGGGGAAACTTTTACGTTGGCTCCAAAACTTTTAGGTGAAATCCCTAACTTTTAGATGAGATGATTATCTTATAAATCAACAATCAAATTAATCAATTGTCTAGAATGTGGAATTGGAAATGTATCTCTATTTGCCATGGATATTTATTTGTAAATATTAGTATAGTGGATGATCAAGTTTGGAAGATGGTGGCCATGATGATTATGAAGATCGAAGACATGTAAATATTGGAAGCTAATTTAATAGTTGCATTTGCATCCCTTGCATTACCCTAGGATTGGACCTAGGCCCGTGTTTAGCTCACACGGGCCATTAGTATTGGGGCGATTGATCATCCTTGTTTGTTTACTGTTTATAATATATGCATGATATGTTATAAATAATGAGTATGTGCGTTATTATTATGATAATAACAAAGTTGCATGAATCCGGCAAACATATGATCAAACATGGCGAGCTTTTAAATAAAAATTAATGATGAGACCTTTCAAAATTAAAAACCCTCATTTTGAATAAGATTCAAAATTGATATCAAGCCCGAAAAGGGAAATTATAAATTTGTTTATAATTTCCATGTCTTCCATCGACAATGGGTGCATGATGAACGCTACCCGTGCTCGAGGCTCGGCTCATATTATTGGGGGGGCCCTGGGTGCCGGAAAGCTGTGACATCCATTGACATGGTGATGTGAACTACGTGGAACTCCCATGATTTCGGCTCATATTATTGGGGGAACTCATGGCGACCGTCCATTAAGGTTCAACATCGATGGGTAAGGCTTGACACGTGAAGATGAACGACGTCATATTATTGGGTCCTAATCAAATGTGAGACAAAAGTTTACGTAGAGGGTTGCATTGTGATGCAATTGGAAACTACCTTTTAGGGATTATGATTGGCTGATATTATTCGGGATCATAATTCGCTAATTGGACCTTACGTACCTACCGAGGAAAGAAGTTTCCCGTTTTCACTAGAGGGTAGTGAAAATGTCAAAACAGTGGGAGCAAAATATAAAGTAAAAGTCCATACTTTATATCTTACTAAATATTTTAAAATAGTCATTAACATTTATCTGTTTTACTTTTCAGTACAAAATTTGACAATGTTTTCAATTCGCAATCCGCTTTCTGCCATACTCGAAAAACACGTATTAACCGGACCTAATTACATCAGTTGGCTAAGAAATCTGAAAATCGTCTTGAACTCGGAAAAGATTGCATATACACTGACTGAGTCGCCCCCTGCTGAGGCTCCGACTAGCTGCACTCCTGAGGAATTGCAGACTTACAAGGATTGGTGTGACCATGACTTGAAGGCCAGATGTTATATGCAGGCTTCTATGAATGATGAGTTGCAGAGGCGTTTTGAGGATGCAAAGAGTGCTGCTGACATTCATTTGCACCTCAAGGAGCTCTTTGGAGAGCAAACACGTTCTCCTAGGCATGCTACCGTCAAGGAGTTGATCACTTTGCGCATGCGAGATGGGGCCTCGGTCCATGAGCATGGCCTAAAGATGATTGGGCTCGTGGACAAGCTCGTTGGCATGGATTTGATATTGCCTTCGGAGTTGACCACCGACGTGTTGCTGTTATCGCTGCGTAGCTCATTGATCCTTTTGTGGTGAACTTCAACATGAACAAGATGGAGCCGACCCTTGAGGAGTTGGTGAACATGCTTGTGACCTTTGAGTCCACCATCAAGAAAGAGAAGCCGGTTCTTTTTGTGGGCTCTTCATCTGGTACGAAGACCGGTCTACCTGGGAAGGGAAAGAAGCGTTCTTTCCAACGTCCCAAGAAGAACGTGCCCTTGAAGAAGCAGACTCTGGGTCCCGTTGTGGCAGCCACACCAGTGAAGGCTGACAAGACTGTTGACATCTGTCATCACTGCAAGAAGCCTGGACATTGGAGGCGTAACTGCAGGGAATATCTTGCCCAGAAGAGTTCTGGAAACGGTATGTTCTATATTGAAGTAAACATTTCAATTAACTCTACTTCTTGGTTATTGGATACCGGCTGTGGCTCACATCTCTGTAATGATTTGCAGGCGATGGGAAGAAGTAGGAGGCTCAGGGAAAGTGAGACCTTCTTGATGATGGGCAATGGAGCAAGGGTTGCTGCCAAGGCTGTGGGAGATGTTTACTTGCATTTGAACAATGATTTTAAGTTTGTTTTAAGAGATGTTTTGTTTGTACCAGACTTGGTGAAAAATATTATTTCCATTTCTATGCTTGATAAAGATGGATTTTCTTGTTTATTTAGCAAATGTGTTTGCAACATTTACAAGAATGAATGTTTAATTGGTACTGGAGAACTTGAAAACGATCTCTACACCTTAAAATTGAAAGATATTCCACTAAACAATGTCCAAGCTATAACAACAACAAACAAACGCAAACAAGATACTCTAAATTCGGCACAATTGTGGCATGCTCGATTAGGACATATTTCCCTAAGAAGGATGAACAAGCTAGTGGGAGTGGGCATGTTTGATATGTATGATATTAATGCTCTCACGACTTGTGAATCCTGTCTAAAAAGAAAGATGACCAAGATTCCCTTTAAGGGCCATGTGGAGCGAGCCAAATGGTTATTGGATTTGATCCATACCGATGTGTGCGGTCCGCTTAGCATCACCACTAAGCATGGACATGCCTACTTCATCACCTTTACCGATGACTTTTCGAGGTATGGGTATGTGTATTTGATGAAATACAAGTCTGAAGCCTTTGAAAGGTTCAAAGAATTCAGAAGTGAAGTAGAGAAGCAGTTGGGACGAAGCATCAAGACACTTCGATCAGATCGAGGTGGTGAGTACTTGAGTGCCGAGTTCCAAGAGTATCTTAGGGAGAATGAGATTCTCTCGCAGTGGACTCCGCCCGCTACACCGCAGTTGAATGGTGTTTCGGAGCGTCGTAACCGGACTTTGATGGACATGGTTCGGTCTATGATGGGGTTCACGGAGTTGCCGCCATCCTTTTGGGGATATGCGCTTGAGACAGCGGCACTGTTGTTGAAAAATGTCCATTCAAAGGCAGTTGACAAGACACCATATGAGATATGGATGGGTAAGCCACCCAAATATTCTTATCTTAGAATATGGGGGTGCCCTGCTTATGTGAAGCAGGTAGTGGGAGATAAATTGGATAGTCGATCCATTTTATGTTACTTTGTGGGATATCCAAAGAATTCTGTTGGATATTACTTCTATCATCCCCAAGAAACAAATGTGTTTGTTTCTAGGAATGCAACCTTTTTGGAAAAGGAATTTCTATTGGATAGAAAATGGGAGATGATAGAACTCGAAGAGGTTCGAGATACCTACCATTATAGAACCCACACCCGAAGAGCCAAGAGAGGAGATACAAGCTCCTAGAAGATCCGAGAGAGTCTCGAGACCACCTATGAGGTATGGTCTGCTTCTTGAAGAGGGCCATGATGAACCTAACCATGGATGTGATCCAAGGACCTTCAAGGAAGCGTTATCTGATGCCGATTCATCCAAATGGCTTGAAGTGATGGAATCTGAGATGAATTCCATGCATTCGAACCAAGTGTGGAATCTCGTGGATCCACCTGAGGGAATTGTTCCCATAGGGTGTAAATGGATTTACAAGATGAAACTTGGAGCGGATGGGAAGGTATTGACCTTCAAGGCGCGATTGGTGGCAAAAGGATATACTCAAAGACAAGGAGTTGACTTTGAAGAAACATTTTCTCCAGTTGCAATGTTCAAGTCCATAAGGATTTTGCTAGCCATAGCTGCATGGCATGACTATGAGATATGACAGATGGATGTTAAGACAGTCTTTCTTAATGGGAATATTAAGGAAGAGATTTACATGTCTCAACCCGAAGGGTTTACATCTGTCGGAAGTGAGCATATGGTATGCAAACTTCAGAGATCTATTTATGGTCTAAAGCACGCATCTAGGAGTTGGAACCTTAGATTCGATAGTACAATCAAAGAGTTTGGTTTTACTAAGAATCTTGAGGAACCCTGTGTGTATAAGAAGGTCAGTGGGAGTGCTGTGACATTCCTGGTGCTGTATGTTGATGACATTCTACTCATTGGGAATGATGTAGGGATGTTGCAATCAACTAAGATATGGTTAGCGAGTAAGTTCTCGATGCATGACTTGGGTGAAGCATCTTTTGTATTGAGAATACAGATCTATAGAGATAGATCAAAAAGATTGCTTGGTCTCACCCAGTCCACATACATTGATACCATCGTGAAGCGGTTCTCGATGGATGAGTCCAAGAGAGGACATCTACCAATGTGTCAATCCAAGTCTATGTCTCCCAAGACTGATGCAGAGATAGCGGCGATGACAAGCATTCCTTATACATCTGCGATTGGTAGCATCATGTATGGGATGATATCTACACGTCCTGACGTGGCTTTTGCACTAAGTGTAGTGAGTAGATATCAATCCAACCCTGGTCTTCCACACTGGAAAGCTGTGAAAGACATCCTCAAGTATTTGAGAAGGACCAATAAGTTGTTCTTGGTCTATGGGGGTGGAGAACTGAAATTGGAAGGCTATACCGACTCTAGCTTCCAAAGCGATATCGATGACTCGAAGTCAACCTCTGGGTTCATATTCATGCTGAATGGTGCTGCTGTCTCTTGGAAGAGTTCCAAGCAAGACAGTACTGCAGATTCCACCACTGAGGCAGAATATATTGCTGCATCAGCTGCAGCAAAGGAGGCTGTTTGGATAAGGAATTTCGTCCAAGAGTTGGGCGTCATTCCTAATGGAGTTTCTCCTGTCCCGGTGTTTTGTGACAACACGGGAGCCATTGCTCAAGCAAAGGAGCCGAGGTCTCATCAGAAGTCCAAACACGTATTGAGAAAGTACCACATCCTCAGAGAGATCGTGGAAAGAGGAGATGTCACGATTGATAAAGTCGGCTCCGCAGATAATGTTGCTGATCCACTAACTAAGCTTTTACCTGGACCATTATTCGAGAAGCATCGCTAATCAATTGGGTTTGAAGCATATGGGTAGTTGGCTCTAGTGCAAGTGAGAGATTGTTAGAGTAGGTGCCCGTCGAGCCAAGTGTTTGCCGAGTGTTCACAATGAAACTCTATGTATGAACAGTCTTTATTTTAATAATATTTGAAATTATTATTTTGGCACATCTTTATCTGTATACTCATGCTAGTTGCATAGATAAAGCCCTTGAATATACAAATAGTAGAAAGAATATGAGATGCTCATATGATGAGTATCATGAAACTCATATTTGGAATACTGTATATTCTAAACAGTTCCTAGTCAATTCAGCCGCCACTAAGAAGGATATAGGCCGCTCGAGTTCGAGACTAGTATCTGCGATGTGAGTACCATGTTTCATTGGTAGGGGACATTGTGATGTCCGAGCATGCAGATAGGTGCTCCTGTTAGAGTGCACTGAACAACCCTCCATAAAGGACTTTCCAAGTGGTTCTCACTTATCGAGTGGAAAAGTCATAGTTCATGGTTGTACACCATTAGTCCTTATGACCGGACAACATTGAGACTCTATGTGCTAGAATTACACTTTGATTTGTTTACCGACTCTCATGGGGTCATCAGGTGGCAAGGTTGGGTGTTCTGTCGAAACATATAGGAGTCGATGCATTGTAGTCGGGGATTCACCGCTTACCTTCGGGTATGGATATCCTATGTGTTCTCATGTGTATGTAGGTTGAAATCTCTGATCAGAGTATGGTGGTAATTATGAAAGGGGTTTCATAGATTACACCATCGATGCAACTACGACATGACACATAGTATCGATTCATTGACAACTCTCGATAAACCAATGGTTGTCCAATCGGTTAGGATACATGAGTTGAAGGGACCGTACTGTACGCTAACCATAATTGAATGGTTCTTGCAGGCACTATCATTTGATACCTAGGGAATCATGTAAGCGATGCTGCTAAGCGTTTAACGTGATTGGTTGGGTACTATCAGACTTGAGTTCTGACATTCTAGTTATCAAGGAGTTGATAAGTAAGAATGAAGCAATTGAGGTATGCTCATATAAGGACATGTTTAGTCCGAATCACATAGAGATGTGAACCCACGGCTAGTTGTATCAATAAACCATTGAGAGCCACACAAGTACTAGATTTCTAGATCCCGTTGAGAAGTAAAATAGTTCAATGTGTTGAACGGCTTATAAAAGAGTTTATAAGCTTGAGGAAAAATAGAAGTATGACTTCTATGAGGGAAATGTAATTTTTAATTTATGAATGCGTTATTAAATTAAAAGTTGGCCAAATAAATAATGTATTTGAAAACTGTTATTTTCATAAACATTATTATGGACTAAATTAAATTAATTCAAGTGTTGAATTAATTAAACATTAGTGGGCCTAGTATAGTTCAAATAATTAAATTAATTCAAGTGTTGGATTAATTAAATAACATTGGGCCTTGTAAAGCCCAATTAGAAATAATTATTAAACTAGTGGGCTTGAGTAAAATCAAGTAAACTTTAAATGGACTCAAATGTCTTTGAGACATTTAAATAAAGTCCATGGGCCTTGTAATAGTTACAAGCCCAAGTCACATTGCATGCTTGGGAGGTGAAGAGTTGGGGAATACTTTTTATTAAAAAATTGCATGGCATGCAACCTTTTGCTTTATCTTTTCCCACAACCAAGACAAGTCATCCTCCCCTTGATTCTACCTTGTGTTGGCCGAAATTTTGGGGAATAATTCTCCAATTTTTCTCTCTTTTTTTCTTCAATAGTTGAGGAAAGAAAACTCTTCTCAAAAGAAAAATCCTCTTATTTTTCTAGTGCAAAATATGAGGGGATCTACCTAGTTGGTGGTGGGCTTGATTTTGAAGAAAGGAGTCCAAGGAGAGCTTGTAGATTTGTCTTGCCTTTGAAGAGCCAAATTGTTTACAACTTGGTTGGAGCCATTACATCAATCTTTGAGGTTGATAGGTATAATTTCTAAACACACTATGAATGTCATATTTTTGTGTTTTTGTATTTGCTACACACTAGTATTGAGGTGCTCGAAATTTTATGCTAGAAAATATGATTTTCGAAAATTTTGTTGCTTCCGTTGCGATTCGGGCACCTAAAATCGATCCCTTTCATTTTCTTGTGAAGCAGCACCAGAGCATGAGGAACAAGAACATGTTGAGTCTAAGGTTTCTAAAGTAAGACAGTCAACTCGAGAGAGAAGACCATCATGTTGACTTTCAGATTATGTCACTAAAAGCAATATTACATGTTGTCTATTAACAAATGATGGTGATCCATAGAATTTCCATGAGGCTACTCGAAGCTCAGATGTATCCATGTGGATGACAGCAATGCTGGAAGAATTGGAAGCATTATACACAAATAAATCTTGGAATCTTGTTACGCTACCACGATGAAGAAAAGTCATTGGTAACATATATATATATATCTAAGATCAAGCGTGATGACAATAAAAAGTGGAGCGATATCATGCTAGCTTGATGGTAAAAAAGTATGCTCGGAAAGAAAATAATGACTTCAATGAGATATTTTCTCTCGTGGTTTGACTTACAAAGGTCAAAGTGATGTTAGAATTGTATGTGGTGTTTGACCTACATCTAGAACATCTAGATATGAAAACGATATTTCTTCATGATGATTTTGAAGGAGAAATCTATATGCTCCAGCCATAAGGTTTTGCAGAAAAATTCGAAAAAAACTTGGTTTTCAGGTTGAACAAATCTTTGTACGGTCTCAAACAGGCGCCGAGGTGTTGGTATAAGAGATTTGATTTTTTTATCACGAGCTTTAGATACAACAGTTAGTGCAGATCTTTGTACATATTTCAAGAGGTCTGGTGATGATTTTATTATTTTGCTGTTATCCTGACCTTAAAAAGATCAGGTCCAAAAATTTAAGGCACGGTTAGGGAATTTAATATGAATGACTTGGGACTAGCATCTATAAATAGGTGTTTCCTCTCATAATTCAAACTATCCCGAGCATCTCATTCTAAGCTCATTTATCTCATCTCATACATTTGAGTTCTTAGTTATATAATATTGATGATGTATTTGTTCTCCTGTATTAAGAGAGTGTGCGTTCTCTTTGAAAATACGGTGAGTATTTGTACACCATAAAATATTATAATAGAATTATTTTCATCTTACCTGTGGTTTTACCCTAATAATTTTTAGTGATTTTTCACATAAATCTCGGTATCCAGTTTTACACTTTATTTTCACATTATTATCTCAAGATGACGCACTTGAGACCAACAATTATTTTATGGATTTTAAATACATTCAAAATAAATGTCAATTGACCCCTACCAAGAGGCCATGAGTTCGGCCCTCTCTGCATCTGTCATCTCAGCTTTGAACCTTCCACACAGAATTTGTATTTTATCCAATATGGTTTGCCTGATCAGTGTAATTTTCAGTCTACTGCGTTGATGTTATGAGTTTACCCATAGACATCAAAGATAATGGCTGCAAGTTCTCAAAGTTAAAAAAAAGTGAATTGAATTCATCATCAAAATATTTTCCAAGTCAAATCCATTTATCTAAATCAAATATATCAATCGAAATGCAACCTAAATATTGGTTGTTTTTCATAAGAAAACGACGTATTTTCGGAAAATAAGCTAACATAACTCATATTTTCAATCAATTCTAAACTCCCAAACTTTTAGGTGAAATCCCTGACTTTTAGATGAGATGATAATCTTATAAATCAACAATCAAATTAATCAATCCTCTAGAATGTGGAATTGGATCTGCCAAACAATTTAATTAGCTTCATTTGAACCCGAGAAATATTTTAAAAAATATTATATGCCCTTGAAATTGTCGACTGCATGTCTTTTAATAAATCCAAGGAATTAATTAAATAAAAGGACAAAATAAGACAAAGAAATCAATTTTTTTTTTTTACTTTCATTATTAGCATCTTACTGCAAGTTTTATTAATTATTATAAATTTGATTAATTGATATTTGCGCCGTTGAATGATGGTTTACAAAATCAGTAAATGAAAATTACATTAAAAATTTCAGTAAATTAACTACTTATTTTAACTTAAAAAATAATCCGTGAAATATATATTAAACATTAATTAACTATGATCTGGCTATAAAAATATCAAAACATTACAAATGTTATTCAGATTATATGGCAATTTTTTCCCCATTTTTACAGTCAAATTTACCACATTAAACGTCCTTCCCTAACAATATACAATCTACCAATTAAAATTTGAAAACAACTTAGCTTACATGATTTGCAAGTTACCGTGCCAACTTAAAGTTTACTCAAAGCATACCAATAAAGTTAGGTTGTGAGTTTCATCGTTATAAAAATATATAATAAACATAAAAAATTCTTAATTGATGTAGAATTCTTGAGCAATCAATAACTTGACTTATTTGAAAGAGAAAAAATAATAATACACAAAGAAAGGGAAAAATGTGATAGTTGCACTACTCACAAACACCAGCATTCGATTCTTCATATACTCACATATCCTTCCCTTGGCAAGCTCTGCACAGTATCCGACCATCGTCCAGGGGAATGATCACTGCTGTTTGAAGACACCTGAGCTTCTGTTCTTGCCTCTCTTATCATCCTCAGAAGTTCCCCCATTACAGGACGACTCTCAGGCGTGACAGAAACACATGTTACAGCAATGTTCAAAAGAGCGTTCATTTTTTCCTCGTTACTTGATACCGGTTCGTCACCTGAGTCTGTCGTCTCTGCTCGGACAGATTTCACCCACCTTGGTATGTCTGAGCCGTATTCTTGGACAAGATCTTGAAATGGAGTCTTACCAGTCAGAAGTTCCAAGAGGAGGACTCCATAACTATAGACATCAGCTTGTTGTGTTGTTGGCCTTCGTAAATCACGACATTCGGGGGCTCGGTAGAAAAGGGAAGCGGCACTTGATTCTTCGAGTGACTCGGGATTCCTGAATGGGGTCAGTCCATAATCCGTCAGGCATGACTCGAAATCCGGCCCTAACAAGACATTGGTGGACTTTAAGTTCCCATGAGTTAGACCAGGATTCTGGTGTATGTAATGTAGTCCCGTGGCCTAAGTCCTCTGCTATTTTTAGACAAGATGTCCAGTGAAGCGGCTTTGAACCAGCTGAACCTCTTGACCCTGTCATTATTATGTTAAAAAATAACCACATTGTTTTATGACAATAAATTTGGGGAAAGTTTTTTTTAAAAAAACTAAACTGAAAGTACAAACTAACTTCCTTCTGGTATTCGATAGAAAAATGACTATTCCTTAACTTGTTTGATGCGTACAAGTTAAGATTTCTAAATGTATGTGTTGAACAGAAAGAAGACTAAACGCATTCTTTAACACATTGACTGGTTTTAAAAACATCTCAATGTGTAGTTCAAGTTTCGAATTTTAACTTGCAACAAGAAAGGCAATTAAAAAGAATGGGCCTGAACCTTCTACAGGCTGAACCAAAACTATATCACGAAGTTATTTACATTTGTATCATGTTTTAGTAAAAGAACGAGACACGTGTGAGGCGCTGCACAAAACACGATGGAGCCAAACCTGAAGAGGATGATCTAAAGATGACTAAATAAAAACTTATCAGCATTAGGCATTAGCACAAGTAAACATGCAAACAGTATAAAAAATGGCGTACCATGCACGAGAGAGAAGAGACTTCCATTCGGAAAATAATCGTATACAAGCAGGCGTTCTTCCTTGGCTTGAAAATAGGCCCTGAGTGGAACCAAGTTTGGATGCCTTAATCTACCAACAATCTCAATGTGTCGCCCGAATTCCTCCATCCTCGGATACCTAGACTCCTTTAATCTCTTGACAGTGACAATGTATCCCGACTCCATAACCGCCTTATAAGTGCTCCCCATAGTCCCCCTTCCCAACGTCTCGGCCGAGGCCTTCAACAAATCCTCTAAGCTATAACTCATTTGCTGATCACCGGGTCCAAGAAACACCAAATTCCCAAGTCCATCACCCCCTTGATCCCATGATAAACCTCCTTGTTTGCTATTATTATTGTCGTCCCTATTCACACTATTAGCTGCCTCCTCCACCCCTCGTGCGACCACCTTATTTCTCGACTCGGTTTCCTTACTTCCCTTCCTCAAACAGAATATCAACAGTACAGTAACAACACATAATATGGCAAATCCACCAACACTCAAAACAATTATCAAGATAAGCTTCTTCCTCCTCTTATGATGTTTTGAAGTATTGGTTGGTGCAATCGGGCTTGACGGACTAGGAGATGGACTTATATTACAAGGTTTTTGAATTTGTTGGCCACATAAATTTATGTTAGCACTGAAAGAAGAGTTATTGAACTTTAACAAGGATGAGGTATTCGGGATTTCCCCCGTGAGTGCATTATTAGACACATTAAAGAATCTCAAACTATTCTGATCAAAGGCCGGAACATCACCAATCAATTGATTATCTTGCAAATAAAGCATGTATAATCGAGGCAAATCAACCAAGGACCTCGGAATCTGACCTGATATTAGGTTACCAGATACGTCAATGATTTTTAGGCGATGCAGGAGAGCAAGATTAGTCGGGATTCCACCTGAAAACCTGTTATCACTGAGGAACAAAGACTTGAGGTTCTTGAGGCCAGAGAGTTCTGGGATTTGCCCAGAAAGTGAGTTTTCCTTGAAACTTAAAACCCTTAACTGATCCAAAAGATTCAAGCTTTTCCCATCTAACGTGCCACTCAAGTTAAAATTTTCAACAACAAGCTTCATAACTCTATCATTAAGGCATTGTTTAACACCTACCCATTTGCACACATCGCTTCCTCTTCCCCATTGAAGCAAATCCGATGGGTCTATTGATGCCTTCAACGCTAAAAGAGACTCAGCATCTCCTGATCTTCCTCGTGGAAATGCACCGAAAAGTAAAACTAAACATGGAAACAAGAAAACGTTGTGCCTACACAACAGAGCAATCCTCCCCATTGATGAAGTCAACAACCACAGTTCTACAATTTTATACCCAAAATTTGAAATCTAGAAGAGAAAACAAACAACTAGAAAACCAAAAGTGGAGTCTTATTCCGTTCCAATTCTCGAAAAAGGCCGACAAGGGTTAGCATTGATCATTACTTAACACTTACAAGAATCTTGAAAGCTGGGACATCCAAATTACAAACAGGCTTCTGTCTGCAGCCTCAACACAGTCGGTTTCACAACACAAATCTCCAGATCTAGAGCCATCAATGGAAAAGAGGTAACATAAGATTAATGTGAATCATTATGACCAATGAAAAACGTAAAGTAGGCGCCAATTAGTGTCCCTATCAACGCCTATAATTCTGACCAAATATATGTGTTTTATTAAGACAGGTTCTTCAAGGAAATAGGAAAGAAATGCAAAGAGACAAAGACACCATGCCAAGAGTCTAGATTATTGGAGAATAATTTATGACAACTCGTCTACTCACTGTGTATTTTCAGTAATGAAGTTTATTTCTCCTTTTTCTTCATTAAAGAGGGCTGTGAACTCAACTGCTTCTCTCTCTCCATCGTCATCAGAGAAATGGGAGCTAGAAAGGCAAGGATATTAATGGGGTTTTCTTGAATTTCTTACCCAAGCCTGAAAATATATCACGTGAATTGACTCAGGCTTGACTGACAAAAATAACTTTTTAGTTTTCTAATTTCTTACTCACTTTCTTTCTTGAAAATCTTACAAAAAATTATTATCTTGTTAATTTATCAAGATAAAATTTGAACTTAAGTTTTGATGATTGAAACTAAAATGATTCGATAAGACTAGATTATCGGACACATATCTTCTACGGATTAAATCTAATTTGAAGTATTGAACTAATGTACGTTGAACAATGCTGATCTAATAAAGAAAGCAAGCAATCACTAAAATGAACTCATGTGAATTAAGATTGATTTGATACGTTTTAAAAAATGAATGGTACTCATCCGATCTTGTACAAGAGTCGAAGATATATTGACTTGAATCGGTTAAGTCGGTAAACATCAATCGTGCTAATCATCGGACTAATATGAAAACATCCTCGAGTTAGGGGTGTCAAAATGCGACACGATCCGTCAATCCCGACACGACCCAACACGAAAAAAAATCAGATTCGGGTGGGATTTTTCGGGTTCGGGTTGGGTGGGTTCGGGTTAGTGCCATGTTAGGCGGGTTTCGGGTTGGGTCGGGTTGGGTCGCGGGTTGACCCGCTGAACTTTTTTTTTTTGAAAATATTACATATATTTTTATATATTGTATGTTTGAACAAAATTTATTGTATATTTATATGATAAATTTTCATCATTTATTTTGCATATTTTATTTTTTTAACAATTTTTATTTGATTTAATAAATATACTTTTAATTTTCTACGATTAAACTTTCAAATTTAAATCGAAAATTTTGTTATTATGTGTTTAAATTAAAATATTATTTTTATTTTTTATTTTTTTGAATTTTTTTCATTAATTTTTTAAAAAAATTAAAAAATAAAATAAAATTCGGGTTAGGCGGGTTAGACGGGTTGAGTCGGGTTATACGGGTTCGTGTTCGGGTTGGGGGTTTTCGGGTTGCTTCGCGTTCGGGTTGAAAAAAAAATAAAAAAAATTTCGCGGGTTGACCCGAAACCCGACCCAACCCAACCCACCCACCCGATTGACACCCCTACCTCGAGTACAAGATACAATTATCTCTGAGTTGAATTTGAATTATGTTGGGTGTAATAATTTTTCCTGTTGGGTAGAGCAATAGAAACGTGGTGCTTGAGCTGTTGTATGGTTTAAAAGATTTGAGTTGTACTATTACCACCAAGGCACCAACTATATTTTTTGTTAAAGCGACAAACATTCGGCTCTACAATTGGTAACAGAGTCAATGTTACGGGTTCGATTTTTATTGATTGCAATTAGTGCAATTGTTGAGATTTATATTCTTGGGTACAATAATTATCCTTGCTAGGTAGATCAATTGAAACGTGGTGCTTGAACTGTTTTATAGTTTAAAAGATTTGAGTTGCAACATTACCACCAGTTATAGCTTTTGGTAAAACGGCAAACACACAGTCCTAAAATTCGATAAGCAAGGACGATCATTTTCTCTATGTAACAGAATAAAATATATGTTCGTTGTCTTATTCAGGATCATATTGTGAACTTGTTTATTCTCATTGATATTTTGCATAACTCTGCTGATTTGCAGTGAGAAAGATTGTATGTAATGCTCGAGATTTTGATTCTATTAATCTGAGATGATTGATTTTGAATTGATATGATTATAGACGGGCTATTCCGAGACTAGATTGGGCAAGGCATAGGAATTATGCAACTTTTTGGACAGAACTATTGGCGCCCGAGCGGTAGAAAAGGGCCGCCCGAGCGCCAATGCATCGTAAGATTTGGGTTTTGGACAGAAGGTTGGCGCCCGAGCGGTAGTTTTTGACCGCCCGAGCGCCATTGTATAGCAACTTGGAAGCTCGGACAGAACATGCCGCGCCTGAGCGGTAGTTTAGCACCGCCCGAGAAATCAAAGGTTGAAGCCGTGATTTCTTGGCCGAGACCGACTTCTGTACCCGAGATTCGTAGTTTTATGGGTTTGGCAGGATATTATCGTCGATTTATTAAAGATTTCTCGAGTATTGCCAAGCCTATTACTCAATTGACTCAGAAGAATGCTCTGTTTATATGGTCTGAAGACTGTGAGTCTAGTTTTCTTGAGCTGGAGAAAAGACTGACCAGTGCTCCGATATTGACTATTCCATCAGGTACTGGTGATTTTGTGGTTTATTGTGATGAATCTCACCGAGGATTGGTTTGTGTTCTGATGCAGCGAGGGCATGTTATTGCATATGCTTCGAGACAGCTGAAGCCACATGAGACTCGTTACTCAATTCATGATCTTGAATTTGCTGTCATTGTATTTGCTTTGAAGATATGGCGACATTATCTATACGGTGAGAAGTTTGAAATCTATTCTGATCATAAAAGCTTGAAATATCTATTTTCACAGTCCGAGCTGAATATGAGACAACGAAGATGACTTGATTTACTTAAAGACTTCGATTGTGAAATCAAGTATTATCCGGGGAAATCCAATGCAGCACCAGATGCACTAAGTCGAAAGGTATGTTCTTTATCCTTATCGACGATTGGTGTTTCGAATTTGATAGAAGAGTGCAGCTTGTCTGGATTAGCTTTTGAAACAGATTGTCAGCCTCTGAGATTATGTGCTATTCGGGTTGAACCAGAACTGATATTGAGAATCAAAGAGGCACAGAAAGTTGATCAGAATGTGCAGAATTCGATTGCCATGGTCAGAGCTGGACATCAATCGGAATATCAGGTTCGTGACAGTGTTTTGTATGTGAATAACCGTATTGTTGTGCCGAATGTTTCAGATTTGAGACAGCGGATACTAGCAGAAGCGCACAACAGTCGTTTTAGCATCCATCCTGGTGGCATAAAAATGTATAATGATTTGAAGACACAGTATTGGTGGAAACAGATGAAATCTGATGTTACTGAATTTGTAGCCAAGTGTCTGAATTGCCAACAGGTGAAAGCAGAAAGAAAGAAACCAGGAGGATTGTTACAGAGTTTGTCTATTCCTGAATGGAAATGGGATCAAATTTCCATGGATTTTGTGACGCAGTTACCGAGATCCTCCAGAGGTTGTGATGCGATTTGGGTCGTGATTGATCGATTGACCAAATCTGCATGCTTTATTCCATACAAGATGACATACAGACATGACCAGATGGCCGATATTTATGTAAGAGAAGTGGTCAGATTGCACGGAGTGCCGAAGTCGATTGTTTCATACCGTGATCCTCGGTTTATTTCGCACTTCTGGCAGAGTTTACAGCAGGCTCTAGGTACGAAGTTACATCTGAGTACCGCATATCATCCACAGACCGACGGACAGTCAGAGCGGACTATCCAGACACTGGAGGATATGCTGAGAGCCGTAGTGCTTGATTTTAGCACTAGTTGACAAGATGCATTGCCACTTTGTGAGTTCTCGTACAACAACAGCTATCAGACGAGCATTGATATGGCTCCTTTCGAGGCGTTGTACGGTAAGAAATGCAGATCCCCTCTTTATTAGGATGATATCTCTGAGGTTCCTGAGATTGGATCTGACATGATCAGAGATATGACTAAGAAAGTGAAGCTGATTCAGAAGAGAATGAAGGCAGTTCAGGACAGACAGGTCAAATATGCCAATGTTTGACGTAAACCATTGGTATTTGAGGCAGGAGACCGAGTGTTCTTGAAGATTTCACCTTTGCGAGGAGTTGTCAGATTTGGCAAGAAAGGGAAGTTGTCTCCACGTTATATTGGGTCGTATGAGATTCTCGAGAAGATAGGAGATCGTGCCTATCGACTCGCCTTACCGCCTTCTTTATCAGGGATACATGATGTCTTTCATGTATCGTTATTGAGGAAATATCTTTCTGATGCTTCACATGTTATTCAGCCAGCCGAGGCCGAACTGGACGAGACATTGAGCTATTTTGAAAAGCCGATTCAGATTCTCGATCGCAAAGAAAAACAGCTCAGAACGAAGACTATTCCGCTTGTGAAGATTCAGTGGAGTCAGTCATGGCATTGAAGAAGCTACGTGGATGAGGCAGAGATTCCCAGAGTTATTTCACTGATGTGAGTTCTATTTAGCTTCTGTTATACATTTCTTTCTTATATGATTTGATTACCTGTGATTTCGGGGACGAAATCAGATCTTAGGGGGGGAGAAATGTAATGCCCGAGATTTTGATTCTATTAATCTGAGATGATTGATTTTGAATTGATATGATTATAGACGGGCTATTCCGAGACCAGATTGAGCAAGGCATAGGAATTATGCAACTTTTTGGACAGAACTATTGGTGCCCGAGCGGTAGAAAAAGGCCGCCCGAGCGCCAATGCATTGTAAGATTTGGGTTTTGGACAGAAGGTTGGCGCCCGAGCGGTAGTTTTTGATCGCCCGAGCGCCAGTGTATAGAAACTTGGAAGCTCGGACAGAACATGCCGCGCCCGAGCGGTAGTTTAGCACCACCCGAGCATCGACAGCAATGTTTGAAAAAGAGACACGTTTCTATACATGCAACTGAGGATATATATATAAAGCCAATTCCTTCAGAATTCATCATAAAGAATCAAGAAAGGAACCGAGAAGTCTCCTTACAAATCCTTACGCCTTTATTTTTCGATCCGTCCGTCTGATTTTGAATCCGACTTCAGTACTGTGTTCCTATCGACGAGAGCTACAACTTTACGTAAGTTTTCTTAAGTTTTGATATGTCTTGAAAGTATGATATTGCCAGAATTGAATATGATTCATAAATGATGTTCTTGACATGTTAGACATCGTATAATCGAAACCGAATTGAAGAACGGATACCGTATGAAATTGTTATGATTTTCTGAGTTGATTTGATTGAGATTGATATCAGATTGGTGTTGTTATTGATTATGAGTTGTGGTAATTTATATCTGTTGATATTGTATTGACGGGGATATTCAGATTGTTCCGTTATGCCGTTGATTTTGAGTTAGATGCAGATTGATCATATTCGATATTGATTTGAGCAGTATATTGATATTGTACTTCTTGATATTGTCATTGCCAGATTGAGTATTGACAGACTTCGAATTCCAGACTTGAACATTGTAAGAACTGCAACTAAAGAAAGGTATAAGTCAATGTGGTACCGGGAGAACGACTCGAGTATGATCTACTTGAGTTTTCCTAAATCACATACTTATTGTTATTGTGGGTATTGATTTGAATTGATATGCTTGTTCTATTGATTTATAGGAAGCATGTATTAGACGAGTATTAGACGAGTAATCTTGTGACATAGGTGGCGAATTGTGATGGAATCGTCACTTAGCACATTGCACATTGTCACAGGATAGTGATTTGGCGAAAGTGCCAAAGTCTGTGACGGATAGGTCAAGACACCAGATGTTTGGTTATATCGAAGTAGATAGAATTGGAGTTTCTTCTATTACTGATATTCGATATGGAACACCAACGTCTGGAAACAGGGATCCCTAGACTAGGAATGAGTCTAGTCTGAGATATGAAGTCATGAGTTGATTTACGATTTTATATTGGTTATGTTTCAGATTTTGATACATGTTACTGATATCTGTTACATGCTTGTACATTGTTTATATGATTGCATATTTCATTGATTTATTATGGCCTATAATTCTCACCGGAGTTATCCGGCTGTTGTCGTGTTTGTATGTGTGCATGGCAACAGGTGGGACAGGATCGGGGTCGAGGAGATGAAGAGAGATCGTGATTAGAGTGGAGACTACGGACCTTGATTAGAGATAGGGTTTGGACACTTGATATTAGTTGTTAAACCTTAGTTGAATGATTGTATATAGTATAAGACTTGTACTTTAATACTGACATGTATATTAGAATGTATTCCATTACGTTCCGCATTTAATACTGTATTTAAAAAAAAATAGACCATGTTTATTATAATTTGATTAAATTGTCCCAATGATGATTAAGAATATGATTAGCGTCCGGGTCCCCACATTGTATCTATCATAAATCTAATTTCCGAAAATATTGAAGTTGTCGATTAGTTTCTATAAGTTTCAACTCAAATGATTGTTGAAGTGGATTTTCAAAAAATTATTATATACGCTTTCTGCAATATATCATATCATATAAGGTCTGTTAAATTGGATTGATGAGACTAAGTAGATAAATAATACTGTAACTATTAGGGCAATTTGGAAAAAATACATCTGACCATGTTTTATTTAAGATTCAGTCTCATTCAGTTTTTTTTTTTGTGTTTTAATACCTGACAAAAGTCCAAATTATTTTTTACTACATGTTTATTGTGTTTTTACCTTTTTACTCCTTTTTAATTAATAAAAAATTATAAGAATCCCTAATTTTGTTGGTCATGTTATCTTTCTACTCCTCCTTCCCGCTTCCCACTCTTCTCTTCTGCGCGAGAATTTGTTTGTTTTTCCTTCATTTTCCTAATCGCCATTTTCCTTCATTCGTTTGCACAATTTACCATAGTTTTCGCCGGTCTTTGTAACCGAAACTTCCCACAATTCCGTCGCTCAAAACCGTACCTCTGCGTAACCAAGCGTAGAAAATTCTCAGCAAAACAGAGTCCCTACCAGCACAGACCACACGTCCCAGCATCCATTTCCGTCCTATTGCCGAAAACGTTGCAAAAACCAGAATTTCTGGGTCGAAGCAGCGTAGCTGAGGATGAGAACATAGGCGTTTTATTTTCGGATTTCTGTGGAACTACCACCCTATAAAACTAATAAAAGATGATTAAAGGGTACACATTTCAATTGTCGTTTATTTGTGATTATTTTTTAGTTGTAATGGTTTTTTTTTTTTTTTGCGTAAAAGCAATTTCTTTTCTTCGATCTCATTTTGGATACGCAAATGGATTTATGACGTATGTTCGTAATAGGATTGTCATTTGCGGAAAGAAGCATCGTCCTTTTAAAAGATAGCGGAAAGAAGCTTGAAGTTAGGGCAGAGAATTTGTCAGTCAAACAGCATTTGCACGAATAAGGTTGAACAAAGTAATCTGCTTGATTAAATCCCATGTATGGTTTTTTTTTGTTAATAAATGTTGGTGCATTATTGTGAAATTGAATTTTAGCCCATTATTCTGAAACTGAATTTTGTTGTTTTGACCGAATACGGACATTAATGTGCATGATCTTGGGATCAAGTTTTGTTTAACATAATGTGTTAGTTTAGAGAATATGCTTGAAATGATAGTTATGTGAGATTAGTTCGGCTTGTCGAAATGAGTTTGTTTTAGTTTATTTTGACAGAATATTTTTGATTTGGTTTGACAGAATGTGATTGTTATTTGATATTAGTTTCCGCATGTAAGATCATTATCATTTTTTGACATGTAAGATCATTATATACTGTCGTGAGATATTTATTTGAGATTGGTTGTTCATGTTTGTAGCAACTTATTTGTCTAATTTCTTGAGTTATTCGTGTCAATTTACTGTGACATTTATTGAGTTATTATTCGTGTGTAATATTGTAATTTTTTTTATGTGGATTAGAATGACGAAGACTAAAAAGAAGAGTGAAGAAAATACGGCTGATAATGATGCAGATATTGGACCCTCTGTTTAAGAAGGTTACTCAAGGTGTTCGCCAACAAAGTTTTTAGTCGTGATGGAGCAATTGGTTCCTAGATTGGGTGAGTTACAATTGAAGAGGATAGAAGCTTCACCTTTGGCACCTTGGTTGAAGATCGAAAAGCTTTCTATAAGCACATCAAGAGTCTACTCAATGCTTAAACGCTTTGAAGTACAGACATGCAGCTTTTGTTTGGAAAGCAATATCATGGTGTCATTCACTTCGAGGGAATTCTCGATCGTTATAGGGTTGTCGAGCATTGGTCAGCCTGTTAACCTGAATTTAAAGTTGGGTTCAAACTTCCTTGAGCGTCATTTCAAGGGGGTGAACTATGTGCAGAGAAATGTCATAATAGACAAGTTTGATTTGGCCGGGAATGAGCTTGAGATTGATGATTTTTTCAAATTTTTTATTTTGCTGCTTTTTAGTTGTGTTATATTTCCTATTAGTAATTTTGGAACACCAAGTTTATTTTCCCATACTTGGACAATTTGGGAACTTTTTCTTGATATGGTTGGGGAGATGCAGCCTTTAGGTTTTTGCGTAATGAAATTGAAGACCATCTTAGATTCTCTAAAGTGAAAAGAAAGGATAAAAAGTATATGGGAGGTTGCATAGTTGGATTGATGGTATTATCTTTTTCTTTTTGAAGATTATATATGTTATTGTTGGTTGTAGTAAATGCTAATCATTTTATTTGTACAGGCTTGGGTGTATGAAAGAGTTCCTATGCTTGGTGAACCTCATGTTTTACATTGCTTTCTTCGTTTATTCAAGTGGGGTGAGAGAAAGATTCCCGTGAATCCTAAAGGGGCAGAGGATGCTTTAATGCCTGTGAGATCGAACAAGGTTTGCGCAATTTAATTTATATCATCCTATAGTTTTGTGTACATATATTAATAAAACTAAAAATTTGTCTTTAATGTTGTTAAATTATGCCGATCAAACCATTCGAGGAGGAAAAAAAACTCGTTGATGATATAGAGAGGATTGTTGAGGTAAACATTTGTAATTGATGATAGTCAATTTATTAATAGTATACTCTTTAACGAATTACCATATTTAATGAGCACTTATATTTTCAGGTTCTGTCCCGATACAATGATTCAGAATTGTTGGAGCAGATAATAAGGCTTGAAAATTAGATTAAAGTGTTGAAGAAAAAAATGAAGTGGTCGAAGATGATACAACCCGATTTGTCTTCAAGGACTGCGACAAATATGTATGATAAAGGTCATACCGAGCAAGATGTGGATGAACATATTGATGCTGCAGTCGAAAGTTTGAATGAAGTGGTTGAGAACAAAGTGAAAACGGACACAGAAGACAGCGTTAAAGTGGAGAGTTATGTGAGAGTGGTTGTGGACGAAGTGGAAATGAACACAAATTCTGGAGACAATGTGCACGTAGGTACTGACATTGGAGAATGGAAAGAAATGATTATTTCTAATCCAAAATCATCTATTGTGAATACGGTTCAAAAAAGAACATATCGGTTGAAAAAGAGAAAACATCCTGACTATTTGACACCTTTTAGTACGACCCCAAAGCGCAAGAGAAAACAAGAATCATCCATTCGTCTTGTATCTGGTAATTTAAAATTAATTTGTTGGCAATAACTAAAAATAATTTATATTTTTTTATGATTTGTTAGTGCTTAAATTTTGTTAATGAGTTTTGTATTTGCATATTTCCTGTTTTTATATAGGATGATATTGATGTTAAAAGTATAGCTAAAAGTGCCGTAGATGAATCTTTGCAGAAGTTCTGAGGAAGACATGACTATGATGGTCACGATCAGATATCGAAGGAAGAGAGAGACATAATTGAAAAGTACATATGTAGGGATATTTTGGGGTAAAAAGATCTTGTTTTTTTTTTAAATTTTGGCGAAATCATAATTTGTCATTTTTTGTTTGTTTGAGTTGTTAGGTTTGTTATTTTGTCTTTGTAGTTGTGTAGTTTGGCAAGATGATGACGTGATATTGCATGGACACGAGTTACTGCTTTGTTTGTTTGACAGCGAACTATGATCTGACCTTATTCATGCCTATTTCAATACTTTGAGCAATAGAAAACATAAATATGAGCATGACGTATACTGCATGTCTCCCAATGTCCAGGTAAAATTTTTTGATGTTAATTATAGAATATTTTTATCAAAAGGATAGTTAACAATATTTTTTAAAATTTTCTTAGATTAACGCGATTCAGGTGCTCGAAAAAATGAAGCAGAAGAGGGTCAAAGATAAAGATTTTTCAGAATTTACATCACAATTGGACAGGAGTACATTGAGCAAGCTGTCCGAACTAAACAAAGAGGTTTTAGAACGCTGTAGGCACATAATTTTCCCGATCACTTAGGGGAAAAAAGTATTGAAGCTTAAAAGTTAGTATTTTTGGCGAAACATTCCTGGAAAAAATTTGCAAGGGGAATGTTAGTAATGATAACAAACCACAACTCACAACAAATATGAAACTATCAGTGAACAAAGCAATTTAATGATTAAGACATAATCACTTCATAACACATCTACAAATTGCAATTACAAACACATAATCCGATGTTTTGTTCAACTGCATACATTTTTCCAATCTCACTGAATCAATTGAGTTTGATATCAACACAGTAGTCTTCTTCATTACAAACCTCAAATACAACCTAATACTTGTACATTGAACATATTCAGTGTCGTTTACAAAAAAATTGTCATGCCATCAACGCATGATAAGTCTTATCATCATGTCAAAACAGTAAACATAAAATGGCTACCATAAACGTAATGCTCCAAAAGGTTGATTAATTCAAGGAAAACACCAAATAAATTCACAAAATGCCACCACATCTTGTAGTCTTTTTGAACAACCTTCCATGATGCTTTCTTACTTACATGCCTGCAATATATTAGAAAAATTAAGATAGCGATTTGGAATTTTTAAAATAAATTAAATTACAATAAAATTAAGATAATTGAAGTAAACGATATAGTATTAATGTCTATGTCAATCAAATCAATTATGGCACCGGTTCTTTGCAAGTTCGTCTATTATGCCCTCGCCCATGACATCTCCCACACGTTGTCACACGTTGTTCAACTTGAGAAGGTATCCGTTTAGTCCTTCTACGTCCTGGCTGGCTACGGGTTGTAGGAGCATTAATGGTAGGCCCATCATTCAGATAGCCATCACTCATGTCATATGTTGGAATTGGATTTATTATTCCTTTATAAGCTTGGCGGTACATGTTCATATTAAAATATCCAACACAGAATTTATAAACCGACAGAGACTTTGATTCTATGCACGAGCAAGCATGCTTGCACGGTAGCCTATAGATCTTCCAATATCGACATGAACAACAACATGAATTCAAATCCACTGAAAATTTTTGTCCCCATCTATCACCTCAAACAGAGCTCCACATGACTTGTGCGCACCTTTAAGGTTCGAGATTGACTGCATGCAATTGACACATCCTTATCCTTTCTTGGACTTAGTTATCCGGTCATCTCCAATGTTTTTTCTCGTCTTTTGTGCATCGTGGTCATTATTTGAATTCGTATATTATCTGTCATACCCACAATAGGTAGATATCACGCTGCTTTTACCCAATTGTTCCAGCTTTCAACAATATTTTATTAATGACACCCCATCGCTCACCCACAAACATAGAATTGGCCCAATTTTTTGTGGACACACTCACAAGAAACTCCTGGGCGAACGACATCGAATCGATTATGCTTTTCATATGTTGCGAGAACTCATGTCTTGATGGGGTGTACGCAATTTTCTTCAAAACAGAAGACCAATGTTTCTTGTTATGGAGATGATACATACACAATACCTACAGAAATTAAATTTAAAAACATTAAAGATAATAACCAACTGATAAAGAATAAAAAAACAGATGGCTAAAAATATTGAAAAATCACCATAAGACAAACCTGTTTGACAAAGTTATCGACCATATGTCTTAAACAATAAGAATGGTGAATACTAGGGAACACATACTGAATAGCTTTTATAAGTCCAGGATGTCGGTCGGAGTAAAAAATGTAGCTACGGAATATCATTATGTATTGGGATGCCAAGACATGTTTTAACTGATAGCAAAACCATTCCCAATTAGAATCGTTTTCTGCATCAACAACTGCATACGCAAGTGTAAAAATATCATCATTCGCATCCTTTGCCACATCGACTAATAAACATCTTTTGTACTTGTTCTTAATGTGAGTTCCATCCAAAAATATTAATGGCCGACAACCACTAATAAAACTTAGAAGCATGCGTGAAAACATATGAATAGCCGTCTAAAATTGTTTGTCGTCGAATCAATTCCACATTCAACAAAACTCCCGGGATTTGTTTCTTTAACAACATGACAATACCATCGTAATTTATCATACGACTCCTTATCAGTTCCATGAAGATCATGCATTGCCATCTCTTTACCCCCCAAACTTTATGATACTCAAGTTCTATTCCATAATCTCTTTCAATTTCCTTCAGCATTGTACATTGGTGATATGATGGCTCTCCCCTTAACTTCTCCTTCACAACATTAGCTACCCAGGATGAATCAGCTTTAGGGTGACCTCTAATCCGCAAATTGTCATCCCCACAACTATGGCTTAGGTTGCACTTTCTTATGCAGAATGAATTGTCCGATTTATGTTTGGAGGCATAAATTTTCCACTCACAATTCTCTTTGCTGCAAACAACTAAGATCTTACCACTTTCATTTCTCTTGTAACTAAAAAATCTTCTACTGGCAATAACATTATTTTTAAGACAAATCCTAAATTCGGCTGCATCTTTAAATTTTCGCCCAACACCACGTATGCAATGAATCCAAGCATCAATAGAATTGTTTAAAGTGCCAATGTCAAGCTCGTGACCTCCGTCAGAACAAACTTCATCATCAAAATCAAACCTAACCATTTTAATACAAATCAATAAAAGACATGAGGAAACACATTAATATTCTTTTACCTAATTTAAATTGAATTATAAAATATAACAAATAATACTCAAGTACTACACAGTAGTAAAAAACAAGAAATAACTAATTTATCAACTTTAAAATTTCTGAAATTTGCAAACAAACAATAAAAACAATGCAAACAAAAAAATAACGAAGTTACCTCGCAACATTTATTTTGACCTGGCTCTGATAATCTTTGAAACTGCTATTAATTTGATTATATTTAATTTCAAACAACTGTGAAGGTTTATCATATTTCGGACATCATCATCTTCATTCAGGGTTACCGCAATCTGCTCATGGGGTGCCATGTATTACAATATCGTTAATTCAGAATTAATAGCCGCACATTTTCGTCCTAAACTCTGGAATATCTCTAACAGAGTTGCGCTATTAGGAATTGACATCAAATAAAGACCACTGACGTAGCGTCAATTTCCAAGAAACGAAAATATTGTGCTCCCGGAACCGACTTCCATCAACAAATCGATCGTGGAATATCTAAAATATTAAAATTTGCTTCTGCCGATTTACGCGTCAAATAAAATGGACATCCAAAAGAAAAATTAGTTCTACAATTTCTTACTTCAAATAACAACTCAAATAATGGGGATAAATGAATTACATAAAATAAAATCACAACCGAACCAAATCGACCTTTGTGCTCAAACAATATTGAAGCAGAAATTTTTCTATTCACATTATATTTCAACAATATCGTCCAAATCTTTTGGTACTCATTTTAGAAATATTTACTACAAAATCATCGTAATAATTTAACAATTCTTTTCAAAATTGTTTGATAAAAGGTAAGTCAATTCAAACAAAAAATACTTCACAAAAGAAATCAAGTGGAAACATGATAATGATCTTACATGCGGAAACTAATATCAAATAACAATCTCATTCTGTCAAACCAAATCAAAAACATTCCGTCAAAATAAACTAAAACTAACTCATTTTGACAAGCCAAACTAATCTCACATAACTATCATTTCAAACATATTCTCTAAACTAACATGTTCTGTTAAACAAAACTTGTTCCCAAGATCATGCACATTAATGTCCGTATTCGGTCAAAACAACAAAATTCAATTTACAATACTGGGCTAAAATTCAATTTCACGATAATGCACCAAAATTTATTAACAAAAAAAAAAACCTAAATTGGATTTAATCAAGCATATTACTTTGTTCAACACTATTCATGCAAATGGTGTTTGTCTGAGGAAATTCTCTGCCCTAAATTCAAGCTTCTTTCCGCAAATCGCAGCCCTAAACTTTGCTTCGTGGTTCTTTCCGCAAATGACAATCTTATTACAAACATACGTCATAAATCCATTTGTGTATCCAAAATGAGATTGAAGAAAAGAAAATGTTTTTACACACAAAAACCATTACAACTACAAAAATGATCACAAATAAACGACAATTTAAATGTGTACCCTTTAATCGTCCTTTATTAGTTTTATCGGGTGGTAGTTCCACGGAAATCCAAAAATGAAGCGCCTATTTTCTCCTCCTCACATACGCTGCTTCGACCCAGTAATTACTTCGAACCAGAAATTCTGGTTTTTGCAAAGTTTCCAGCAACAGGACGATAATGGATGCTGGGACGTGTGGTTTGCGCTGGTAGGGACTCTGCTTTGCGGGAATTTTCTACGCTTGGTTACACAGATTCACGATTTTGAGCGACGGGTTTCTAGGAAGAGTCAGTTACATAGACCTGCGGAAATATGGTAAATTGTGCCGATGGACAACGGGAGAGGGTTTCATAGATACTGGCGAGTAGGAAATTGAAGGAAAAAAATGGTTGCTCGCACAGAAGAGAAGATGAGTGGGAAGCGGGAAGGAGAGTAGAAAAAAGATGACCAACAATAATAGGGATTCATACAATTTTTTATTCATTAAAAAATGGTAAAAATGTAAAATTGCATGACACATGTAGTAAAAAGAAAACTGGACTTTTGTCAAGTATTAAAACACAAAAAAAAAAAATTAATGGGGACTGAATCATAACAAAATAACGGACATATGAATTTTTCTCTAAATTACCGTAACTATTACAACATATGAGTAAGATATTAAATATTATATAAAAATTATAATATATTTGGTTTGATTACCATAAATGAATATAAATAAAATAAAAGATATAATTTATAATAATATAATTTTTTGTTATAATTATTGATTGACGTGATATAAATAATAAATTATAAAATTATAAAAAATGTATTAATTAAATACATCGGTCATGTTTCGTGACGAAATAAGCATATTATCCTCCATCTACACATTTTTTATGAATTAAATTGCATTTTCGTATATAACATTTTTTGGTGTTAATTAATTTTTATAAGTAATGTATTATTCAAATAAGTAATAATATTTAAATAATAACATATGGTTTTTTATAATAATTCTTTGGATTTATCAGTATATTGAAATCCATATTTTTTTCAATGGACCTATACTTGAGGATAAATGTTCACCTTTAGATTTTTGGGGTAGTGCCCTAAGTAGATATATCAAAAATGAGTTAAGCACGTGCTAATATGGTCGGCTAGCCCTATCACATAACAATAAGTGGGTTAGATTGACAATTTCTCAACTACCAAATGACAAACCCAACCTACACAGTGTTGGTCCCACGTGCGGTAATTTGAGATAATAAATATGAAAATAAAGAATAAATTGGAGACCGAGATTACGTGGATAACCCCTAAAAATTATTAGGGTAAAAATCACGGGCAAGATAAAAAAAATTCCACTATAATATTTTACGGTGTACAACTAACTCACTGTGTTTTCAAAGAGAACACACACTCTCTTAATATAGAAGAACAAACACCTCACAAATATTATAGAACTAATATGAGGAATAAGAAAACTCAAGAGGAGGCTTGAGAATGAGATGATTATCAACTGACGGAGGAGAGCTCTCCTGACATGTGACCGTGCAAATTCAAATTGTATTTGCCTTCATCCAAATTTGACAACGCTTAAAATGTGAGCCAACTTAGTTTGACTGGAGAGTTGGCCAACTTAGTTTGACTTTGCCGACATTTCTCCCACTTGGAGATTTGATTGAGAATCAAATACATCTCCACTCATCTTTTCAATATTGTCATTCCCCGCTGCTTACATTTTTGCTAGACCACTTGAGGATCTACACCACTCAAACTTATCAGTGTTCACTGGCTTGGTCGGAAAATCAGCTATGTTATCTTTTGTATGGATCTTCTGCATATCCACATTTCCTTCTTCTACTACTTCCCGTACAAAGTGAAATTGGACTCCAATGTGTTTCGTCCTGGAATGAAAGGCTGGATTCCTTGCGATGTGCAAGGCACTCTGACTGTAACAAAATAAAGAAAGCTTCTCTTGTTTGTGCCCAATCTCCTCCAATAACTTTTTAATCCATATTTGCCTCCTTGCAAGCTTGAGTAGCTGCCATGTATTCTGCCTCTGTTGTAGATAATGCCACAACTGTTTGCAGTTTTGAGACCCAGCTTACTACTCCCCTTGCAAGCATAAACACATAATCAGTAGTAGATTTTCTTTTATCAGGATCACCTGCATAATCTGAATCGACATAGCCCATGAGTGTAAATTCCGATCCTCCATAACATAATGCAGCATTTGAGGTACCCTTACTATATCTAAGGATCCTCTTGACAGTGCTACAATGCTCTTGTCTAGGATTGCCATATACCGACTAACTGCTCCCACTGCTTGAGCAATGTCCGGTCTTGTATAGATCATGGCGAACATCAAACTTCCAACTACTGATGCATATGGTACTCGAGACATCTCCATCCTCTCTGCTTCACTATTAGGACACATATCGGAGGATAACTTGAAGTTAACAGGAGGAGGGGTCGAAATGGTCTTACTATCTTGCATGTTGAAGCATTGCAAGATTTTTTCAAATAATTTTTCTGGGAAAACCAAATCTTTCTGTTACTTCTATCTCGGTGAACTTGCATCCCTAGAATCTTTTTTGCTGGTATCAAGTCCTTCATATCAAATTTCCTAGCCAACTGTGCCTTCAATCCTTGGACCTGATCTTTGTTGGGCTTGCTACCAACATGTCGTCTACATACAACAATAAAATAATATAATCATCACCAGACCTCTTGAAATATGTACAAGGGTATGCACTAAGTCTGTTGTATCCAAGGCTCATGATATAGGAATCAAATCTCTTGTACCAACACCTCGGCGCCTGTTTGAGACCGTACAGAGATTTGTTCAACCTGAAAACCAAATTCTCTTTGCCTTTTTCCGCAAAACCTTCTGGCTGGAGCATATAGATTTCTTCTTCAAGATCTCCATGAAGAAATGATGTTTTCACATCTAGCTGTTCTAGATGTAGGTCAAACACCGCACACAATGCCAGCACCACTCTGACTGTTGTAAGCCGAACCACAAGAGAAAATATCTCATTGAATTCAATGCGTTCTTTCTGAGCATACTCTTTTATCACCAATCTAGTCACGATACCGTTTCACTTGGTTATTGCCATCACGTTTGATCTTATAGAACCATCTGTTACCAATGGCTTTCCTTCCTCGTGATAGTATAACAAGATCCCGAGTTTTATTCTTGTCTAAAGCCTCAAACTCTTCTTGCATTGCTATCATCCACAAGGATACATCCGAGATTTGAGTAGCCTCGTGGAAACTCGATGACTCACCATCCTCTGATAATAGACAATATGCAATATTGCTTTCAGTGACATAATCTGAAAGCCAACATGATGGTCTTCTGTCTCGAGTTGACTGCCTCACATTGGAAACTTCAGAATCAACATGTTCAAGTTCTTCGTGCTCTGGTACTGCATCACAAGAAATTTGACCTTCGTCTATCTTATTCTCCACCTGAAATATAGTAGTTTCTGAATTTAGTGTGCCTTTGTCTCCCTTTACTTTATCTTCCTCGAAGATAACATCCCTGCTGATGACAAGCTTGTGAACAGTAGGATCCTACAAGCGAAACCCCTTTACTCCATCAGCATAACCCAAGAAGATACATTTTCTGGATTTTGAATTCAACTTCGATCTTTCTTGCTCATTGTACAGAACGTACACATGACTTACAAATGTATGCAAATTAGAATAATATGTCGGCTTTCCAGTCCACATCTCCATCGGAGTCTTCAGATCAATCGCCACTGAAGGAGAACGATTGATAATATAACAAGCGGTTTTGTTGCTTCCGCCCAAAATGACTTTTCTAAACCTGCAATCATCAACATAGCTCTTGTTCTGTCCAATAAGGTTTTGTTCATCCACTACGCCACTCCATTCTGTTGAAATGTGTAAGCCGTCGTGAACTGTCTTTTGATGGCCTCATGTTGACAATATGCATCAAATTCATCACTGGCATATTCTCCTCCATTGTCAGTCCTCAGACACTTGATTTTCTTTTCAGAATCAAGTTCAACCCGCACTTTGAAATCTTTGAAGATCTGGAAAGCGTCTGATTTCATCTTGATTGGATACACACAATATCTCCTAGATAAATCATCAATGAACGAGAGAAAGTATCTCGCTCCTCCTAGGGATACAACCGGTGCTTGCAAAACATCCGATTAAATCAGCTCCAATATGCTTTTGTTCCTGGCAGTAGAAGTTTCAAACTTTAATCTGTGTTGTTTACTGGTAACATAGTGTTCACAAAAGGGTAATGAAACTTTTGTAAGTCCCGGCAGCAGCTTCCGTTCTGAAAAAATTTTCAACCCTCGTTCTGACATATGCCCGAGCTTTCTATGCCATAATACTGTTAATTTTTCTCCTGAACCAATTGATGCAACAGCTAGTTCCGCCTCTTTATATGTTTCTCCCAAAAGTACATACAGATTTGCAACAATTTTTTCCGCCTTCATAACCACAAGCGCAACCTTCACAATTTTCATGATCTCATTATCGATACGGGTTTTGCACCCGATGTCATCCAATTTCCCCAAGGACAAAAGATTCTTCGTCAGTCCTTTCACATGTCGTACCTCCTGTATGGTGCGAATGGTGCCATCAAATATTTTAATTTTGATAGTACCGACCCCAGCGATTTCCAAGGCATGATCATTTCCCATGAATACAGATCTTTCTGAGACTGGTTCATAATGATCAAACCATTCTCTCCGAGACATCACGTGCCACGTCGCTCCTGAATCCATAATCCATCTGTCACAAAATTTGTGTCTGCCTTCTGCAGCTATTGCCGCTTCGCTGAATAATATTTCACCACCGCCTGAAGTATTGACCACATTTCCTTGAGAACTCTTGTCGATACTCGTACACTCTCTCTTGAAGTGCCCTTTACGGCCACATTTAAAGCAATAAATTTTTTTCTTCTTACTTCTCGACTTTGATCTACCTCGTCTTTGGCTCCCACTGGAGTCACGGTCCATGAATCTTCCTCTTATCATCGGTAAAGCCTATGCCTACTTCGAGGTTACCAACCTATCTTCCTTATTCTTGCGTCGACTTTCTTCTCCGAGAACCGCAGTTAAGACATCGTCGAATCTTAGAAAGCCCATAAGAATATTGTTGGTTATGTTGATGATAAGTTGATCACATGAATCTGGTAGACTTTGAAGTAGAAGCTCCACACGTATATTTTCCCCTATTTTATGCCCCATGGAAGTGAGTTGGGCAAATAAAGTATTTAGTGTGTTGATATGGTCGGTCATCGATGAGGATTCCGTCATCTGAAGAGTATAAATCATTCTCTTTAGGAAAATCATGTTGTGTAGCGACTTGACCTCGTACATCTTTGTCAGAGTATCCCAGATAACTTTTGTCGTTTTTATCTCAGAGATAATTTACAATACTTCGTCTGTTATAGCCAATTGTAAATTGGCAACAACATTGTCATTCATCTCATTCCACTTTCCATCATCCGTAATTTTCACCGGTCTATCTCCAATAGCCGCCAAACAATTTTTCTTTCTTAAAACTGCTTGTATCTTTATTTTTCACAGCATAAAATTGCTTATTGAATTTTTATATCTCGTACCTGCCCACCATTATGTCTACAACAATTTCAGTAGACTGGACAAAATAATCTCGCCTTAATAAAAAATCTCAAAAAATATTTTCTGATGTGGAAGATCAGTCTAGGCTGCAACCCCTGAGCATACTCAGAATTTTAAGAAATTTTAAACCAAAGCTCTGATACCACTTGTTGGTCCCACGTGCGCCAAATTGAGAAAATAAATATGAAAATAAAGAATAAACTGGACACCGAGATTTACGTGGAAAACCCCTAAAAACTATTAGGGTAAAAACCACGGGCAAGATGAAAAGAATTTCATTATAATATTTTGTGGTGTATAACTCACGTACTGTGTTTCTAAAGAGAACACACACTCTCTTAATACATGAGAACAAACACCTCACAAATATTATAAAACTAATAGGAGGAATAAGAAAACTCAACATGAGGCTTGAGAATGGGATGATTATAAAGTGACGGAGGAGAGCTCTATTTATAGAGCTCCCCTGGCATGTGAACGTGCAAATTCAAATTGTATTTGCCTTCATTCAAATTTGACAACGCTTAAAATATGAGCCAACTAGTTTGACTGAAGAGTTGGCCAACTTATTTTGAGCTTTCGCCAACACACAGCTCCGTCACGTGAAATAGTTGAGTCGGTAATATCTCAATCCTCAAAAAAGGCGAGCTAGGAGAGTGTGCTCCCCCTCTTGCGCCGGTCCCGAGTTATACAAAAACCTGTAAACCTCACCACTGTATGTTGAAGTACTAACCCAAACATAACAATGGAACACATGAAATTTTCCTCTATTTTAGATTTATTTAAATATCTTGGGCATTGAATAAAAGAGCATGATTTAAATGACTTATATTATAATGAATTTATAATATATATATATATATATATATATGTATAAATTCATGAGACATGCATGGGTAGTGGCTATAATAAAGGCAGTTTTAAAAAAGCAGTAATGACATTTAAATATTTCACTCTGAAAATGGGGAAAAGAGTGAAAGTAGAGAGAGACCATTAATTAATTTTGGCAGACCACACGAGAAAAAAGCAACATTTGTGGCTCGCTTGAATGGTAAGATAAGATAAGATGGAAATAAATAATAAATGTAATAAAAGAAAATTATTGAACAATAAATTCTTGAGTGAAAAATATTTCCTTACACAAACTATTTTATTAAACAACAAATTGGTATAGAAAAATATAATCATATTTAAATTTTGCAAAAAACTCCATTAGGTTTTCGAATTATAATAAAAATATCCAGTTAATTGTAAACTTACAAGAATCCACTCACTTTCGATTTAGCTTTATTTTAATCTACTAAAAGTGTAAAACTTCTTTTTTTTAAAAAACAAAACAAAAAACAATCATGTGAATCTTGAAATAAAATAAAGAGAATTTAAAGAAAAAAAATGGGAAGAAGTTGGAGGAAAGTGTAATTTTAGAAATTATCGGATTTATTATTTTTTTTTACAAAATTTAAGATATGTATATGTAATATTTAATTGGTGTTGGAATTTTTTTTTGTAATCATGACGAAACTTTGGTGATATGAATGTAATTATCTCTAATTTGTATTATTTAGCTTAATTAATTGGTACATCTTTGTGCAATCCCGGTCAATTAATTTTTTTTTTCTTTGGTGAAATTCGAGGGAAAACCTATTTTAACCTCATGCAAATAAATAATAATATTTTATTTAGTTATTTAATATATCGAGAAAACCATCCAAATTCAAAGTTGCAATATATTACCACACATGCACAAATATTTGACTAATATAAGATAAGACAATGATCTTTTTAGTACTAAACATGCATCTAATTTTTAATCTTACTGGTAACAATCACACAAAGTTTTCACTTGCTCACATAATTTCATTATTTTTTTGAAATAAATTTAATTTTTTTAAAAAAATAAACATGTGAACTTTGAAATAAATGGAGATAATTTAGAAAAAAAACGGTAAGATGTTGGAGTAAAGTACGAAGATTTTCTAATAAACTCTCACACCATTAAAGTTATATAACAAATTATACATGAGATTTGAAATAAACTTAGCAAAAACTTGTGTGAGACGGTTTTACGGGTCATATTTTGTAATACAGATTTCTTATTTTGGTCATCCATGAAAAAATATTATTTTTTATGCTAAGAGTATTGTTTTTTATTGTGAATATCGGTAGAGTTGACCCGTCTCACAGAAAAAGATTTATGAGATCATCTCACAAGATATCTACTCAATAAACTTTAATTTCACATACCAACACGGTTAGTCTAAAGCGATCAAATATTATATAATGGTAAAAATATATAAAATAACGACTACTCTTCCTTAAATATTTTGTCACAGCTAGTATCACGACTATGATAATATAACATATATCAAGTTATTTATGAATAATGTTTTTTTTTCAAAATAAGTCAATTAGTTTGATATTTTATAAAATATAAAGATTGTCTCAAATATTTGAATTAATAATGGTTTATATATATAATATTATGTAAATGTAATAAAATTTATTTATCTTATTTTTAGTAGTTAGCAAAAACAAAGTGGGAAAAAATCGATGAGATATTGTCAAATTATTTATATACACACATATTGAAATTTAAACATCTTTATCAAACATAATGCACAGAAAATTGGAAAACAAAATTGATGTCACATGTCAAACCAAAAACGTTAATCCAAAAAATAAGTTTCACATGAGATGGATCAATCCGATTCATATATGTAGTAAAATAGTATTTGTAATAATAATAATAATATTTTGCATATGTCGGGTCGGAAATACGTCTAATAAATTTGATCCGTGAGTTGGACTCATGAGATTTTTTGGGGTATCCTAACAAGTTCATATATTATAATAACCAGTGAGTTGTAGGCTAGCACATACGATATATGAGAGTGGTCCGTATAAAAAAAATGTAGAAAGAAGCAAATATTTTTAAATTTAAAAATAAAAATTATCAATATTTGAAATTAAAATAATCCGAGAAAAAATAGGATGAAAAGAGAAACATAACATATAAAGTTTGATGATTAAATGATATTTTGAAATAAAAAAAAACTTCACCAACATTCCAATAAGTTGATTTAATTTTACTCGATAGTAATAATAATAATAATAATAATAATAATAATAATAATAAACAAAATTTGATACAGAAAACCAACATAAATGAGGAAAAAGGTAAATAAATCCAAAAATAAAAATTGAGTGAGAATACTAATATTTCAATATTTTTATAACATTTATATTTGTAATATAAATAATATATTTCATTATGTCTGTAAAAATTGAGTGAGAAAAAGGACATATATTTTGTCTATAAAAAGAATATATATATATATATATATATATATATATATGTATGTATATATGGGCTGTAGATGGGCCTTCGACCTGGAGGACCCAAGTGCCTGTCATCTGTGTTTGGGCCGAAATTGATTTTATTTAAACCTCATTGTTCTGGGCCCATTTTAAGCCTACCACCAGACGCAGCGTCTCTCCACAACCTCGCTCAGCTCTCCGGCGATGGCGGCTGCTGCTGCTACGAAGTTAATCGAAGAAGAAACTGTTCTAAAGGCAGTGAAAGCCCTTCTGAAGTGGAAGAATCTGCAACTAAAATCGCAGCAGAATTCCGAAAACGAGGAAGGAGAAACCGATGATTTTATGTACCTCTCCATGACCCTGAGAAAAGTCCTACCCGAAAACCTAACTCTCGCACCTCATAGAATCCGTCTTCGCCACTCTCTTTTCTCGCACGATGGATCTTCCTTATCGAACACCTGCCTCATTATCGACGGGAAAAGAATCACTTCCGAAGGTGCCCACAAGATTTTGGAATCTCAAGGCATACCCATATCACAGGTTATCAAGCTATCGAAGCTCAAGTCTGATTATAAATCTTTTGATTCCAAGAAAAAGCTTTACGATTCATTCGATGTGTTTTTCGCGGTAAAGGGTGTCATCCCTTTACTTCCCAAGGTGTTAGGAAGGGTATTTTACAATAAAAAGAAGAAGATTCCTGTACCAGTAGACTTGAGAGTTAATGGTGATTGGAAGGAGGAGATGGAGAAGGCATTTGCCTCTAGTTTACTATGTTTGAGTGGTGGGACTTGCAGTGCTGTTAGAGTTGGGAGATGGGGTGTTATGGAGAGAGATGATATTGTCGAAAATGTGTTTCAGGCTGTTGATGGTTTGATAGAGATTGTTCCAAAGAAATGGGGTGGGATCAAATGCTTTCATTTGAAGTTTTCCGACTCCGTGGCGCTGCCTATTTACGAGTATCAGCCTGCGTTGGTGACAGACGATGATAAGGTAGGTTTAGTTGTTGGGAATAAGAGCAAGAGAGGTGGATTGCTTCAAGAATCTGGCAGAAAGGAGAAGGGATGAGTTCATTATCGTTGAAAAGATTATCGAGGGTGGAACGGTAATCCATTTTGGCTAGAAGTTCCATATCATCACTTGGAATCTCGACAGGACTCTATCTAAAGCTAAGATCTTGATGATGGTTTAACCCAAATATGCATCCCTTCTCTAGCATTTTAGAATTTAGATTGCTGGCAATTGTTGATGCATATTAGTGATTCTTAATCTGTTTACATGTTTGATATACCTCCTTATGTGTGGTTTGTGTTTCTTGTTTTGTTCAATTGATTTTGGGTGAGAGATAAAATTTTCGATTAATTGATAAAAACCACTTTCAATTATATTATAAGTTCGGAGACTGTCTTGATATTTCTTGTATTGGATGGTGAATCGAATTTGGCATTGGAAGGGGAAGAGATAGATTGACTGAGTTCATAATTCGAAACTGTCAAATTTAGTTGTTTCCAAAATCCGCTTCGCTTCAGTCCGTCGAGGATCTTAACTATTGGGATCATGCAATATAGAGGGAGTTAAAGTTATTGAGTCATAATTCATGTTTATCCCTTTGTTGAGAACTTGAACTTTCTGCAGAATCTGATGTAGTGTTGAACACACACTCCCCTGTGCCATAAATGGTGAAATTGGACAAGTAGTTACCCTCGATTAGAAATGTCGAAAAGTTGCTTTAGTCGTTGGAATTTCATCTAGACAAACCAGCTCCTTCCTCCCCAATGAACAGCTTTTTTGCCCTTCTATTACGAATACTTTCGTTCAGATTTGGTTATTTACTCACCAACACGTACAAGTTATTGTTGTGACTTGTGAGACTCGGATACTTGGGCCACGAGCATATGCATAAGATCACAGGACATGAAAATATAATGACATTACGACCCCCTCAAATTTTATGCATTTTTTCCTTGTTAATTACAAATTTTTTGCCCTTCCGTATTTCTTTTAACTGTAAGATCCCTTCACAATTACCTGACTTTCTGACTAAATTGACCCAACTAACAAAAGGAAAGATACGTAACATCTTGATACAAGGTTAAATTTCATGTCTAAAAGTGTAACAACTAATTTTATCAATCAATAAATTAATATATATAGGTATCTCTTTGTCCCAAAAAACGAACCCCTTTCTCTTGAATATACGAGATTTTAGAATGGATTATAGAGTTTAAATTCGTATTTGATAAATGGAACTCCTGTGGAGAAAGTCACTGTCGCATCGGATGACCATAGCAATGAAATTTCTTGTACCATGCATTTTCTCATGAACGTCAAGACGTGTTACTTGCCATCTCTTTCACCATAGTCTTGACAAACAGTTCGCCAGCTCTGTACGAAGATCGGACCTGAAAACAGAGCCGAATGAATCCAAACAAAAAATTACAGTCCCGAATTCTGTGGAGTACACGACTTCCACATATTTAAGAAACTTGGAAAGTAGTTAGGAAGAGAATTTCACCAAGGGTCCACTGGCTACGTAGCGGAAACCAATGGACTCGCCATATTCCTTCCAGACAGCAAATTTTTCAGGGGTAACGTACTCTTTTACAGTAAGATGCAAAGGAGTTGGCTGCATGTAATAGATGGAAACAAGTCAACTAAGATTATTACATCCCGTAGGGTTCAGATTATTAGAAACTTTTACTTTCTTCATAAAAGAAAATAACTGACTAAATCTGAGGTAAAACCCATCATAGAAGAACAAGAAAAATATTGGTTTTGCCTCCTTTAGGGATCAGATTCTTCATCAGAGAATACAGTTGCAAGGCCAAATGAAAATGACGATATCGTAAAATTCTAAAATGAAAAGGTTGATATTGTCGGATGGGATTAGGAAATGATTGCAAAAATTTGGGCACGATAATTAATTTCCAAAAGCTCATTGTCATAAAAGCACAATTCGTAAAACTCACCTGTAAATACTGTCCTAGAGTCAAAATGTCAACATCTATGGTCCTTAAATCAGCCATGGTTTCCTTCAGCTCATCATCAGTTTCGCCAAGTCCCAACATGATTGATGATTTTGTTATCATCCCTTTCTTGCTTGTCTTCGCATGCTTCAGAACAGACAAACTTTGCTCATACCTGTATCAAGGAACCAAACAGCATTCAAGAAGAGCATGAAGGTCAACTTTGACTCCTCTCTCCTGCGTACCGGGTTTTTTAAAAACAAAAAGGGACCTAAATACCGAAAATTCAGATAATTACATGAAAATCAGCAGGTTTCCTAAGAGTGGCATGACAATAAAGTAGCTGGTGGCATATGCTTCTTGTGTTTAATAGAGCGACAAATTTTTATTTTATCGAACTTGTGATATAGTTTGCATGTCCAGTTAATATCAGAGGTAATTCATGCATGACATTTTTACTAAGTTTAATACTTTTGAATGTCCGCATCATGCAAACTGTTCTCAGCCCCTCAATGACTTCTGAAAAACAACCATCAAAGTTTTCCAACTAAAAAGTTAATAGAAAGAAGAGATGTTGTTTAAATATGGAAGATTTCCGGTCAGCACAAGCACTAAACCATAAAATTTCATAGGCAAGAGATTTAGTTGATACCTTAACAAGTAAAAGTCATTTTAGATATTCTAGTACACTTCCCTGAGTGACTAAACAGCACAGGCTTAAAATCATTGAAACCGTTGAAATGAACAGCAGTCACATCACTCAACAACTTACCCAGCCCTAGGATCTCTAACAATACGCTGCAGTCGTTTTACAGTTTCAACATTGTGAGCAAAAACATCTAAGCCCGAGTGAACCAGAATGGAGACAGCCTTTAAGTCACCTCGGAAATCTGAAGTTAAACACTCGACCATGATATCAGGTTTCAGCCTCTGCCAACAGAAGTTTATAATAAGTTAAATGAGGTAACTGCCGTCATCGTGGCACAGACATAACTGTGTCCATGCTTGACCTTTAGACAATAATAATCCAAAGCTTTTCAAGAAGTCAAAGACACATTTAAGCACACATACATCTGAAAAGTATGCGGTGTATCTCAGTCTAGACAGTGAAGAAAATAAGTTTCAAGATTAATAAATAACCTTCATGGCTTTGACTGTTTCAGCAAAGTGACCGCTGCCACCATCTGGTATATCATCACGGTCAACACTGGTCAGGACAATATAATCCACACTGCAAAATGTAAACAAAAATAAACAGCCGAACATACACTGCCATTAGTTCTCCTCTTAGACAGTAATGAGATCTAAGTCACTGCTTTCATAACTGATTATTCTAACGTTTTTGCATGTGATATATTCTATTGATTCTGCTCTGAAGAGAGACCAGCAGACAAAGAAAGTCACAGAAAAATGTCACATCAAAAGATTATTAGACTTAATCAGAATACTCTTGATTGTGTTATGATTCAATTTTGCTTTAGCTGTCATCGGTTAGATTTTTCAGCCGACATGAAATCTTTTGCTCTCGCCACAGCAACCTAAAAGCTCCCCTTTCTCTCAGGACATGACCATAAAACACCACCAATCGTAAGTAAATAAGCTTATATCGCAGCAATGCACATAATTTCTTGATTATCATGGAGCTCATCTTGTAGTGTGTTCAACATTAACTTACATAATCAGCTACCAAATTTAAAGCAATCCCCAAATCATATAAATGAACCGTGTGCAATAAATTAATTTCAAAAAGCAAGGTAAATAAAAGAACTACAAAGGAAATGGCAAATTCTACCCCCAGCTGGCAATAGCCTCCGCAGTGTTGTAAGGCTCCATTGGATCAGGCGGGGCAGGGTTCCTACTAGTCTTCACAGCACAAAACCGGCACCCGCGAGTACAAGTGTCACCTAGCAACATAATCGTAGCGGTGGCAACGCCATCGCCGCCACCATTCCAGCATTCCCCGATATTGGGACACTGAGCTTCCTCACAGACGGTGTTTAATTTGAGCCTTGATAGAGATTCCTTCACCTCCTCGTACTTCTCCCCCTGCGGCGCCTTCTGCCTTAGCCATTCGGGCTTCTTCACATTCGGGTCTCTTCCCGTGTGAAGGGTCATCGATTTAGGCCTTGGTTCGACCTGGGATTCGCACCGAATCGTAGAATTATCCGATTTTGGTTTCGTTGAATGATGATGCGCAGTTTTGAACGTGAACAGGGGAGATGAAGGGGTCTTGAAGATACATTGGTGCGTCATTTTTGGGAGTGGGTTTCGCTCAAATGATACGAAATCGAGCTGAAATGCAAGCTGAAACAAGATTTATGGCGGAAGAGTCGAGGGAGCGATGTGGGTTCCAGCCGTTGGAATCTCCGTCGCCCGTACTCTTCGAACTGGGTATCGTTATAATTCATTTCAAGACATGAATAATACTCCTTAATTATTTATTTCATTTTCTAAGTTTAGTTGTATTTTTTTTTTTAATTTTACCCATATATCTCTATTAACTAAAATAAAAGCTTAGAAAAACGTATGCAGATTTGTTTTTTTAATTTATATGTAAAAAAAAAACGAATAAATCTCTATATTTTTAGTACAAAAGAAGTACTTAAATAATCGACAAATTTTCTAAAGCTTGTATAATGTGTATTTAATTTGTAATATATTTTAAATATTGCCCATAAAAAAAATATTCAGAGTTAAATAATAGATAAAATAATAATGTATTAGCATATAAAAATATTCAGAGTTAAATAATAGATAAAATAATAATGTATTAGCATACTAAATTTAAAATTAAATGCATAAATTTTATATCGAAGAAAATAATCAAGCCAAAGTTTTTCTAATGGAAAAACAATCTACAAATTTATTAAATATTAAATTATTATAACATTAATGATAACTAAAAGACTAATGTTTTCTTAGCTTATATAGTTCACCTGACTTTATTGTTTGGGAAAAAAAAAACTTTCGAGCAAATTATTGCACTTTACTCATGCAATATGTAATGGTTTTTTTAATTGGAAATCTTAAATTGAAGCGATGGAATGTACTAAACGATTAGCGAAGTTATCAACCTCGCATCAGTCAAATTTGGACCAAACTATAAACACCAAATTATATAAAAAACTTGGATTTTAAGATAAAGTTGATGAACACGAATTAAAGAATCCTCAGACAAAACATTCCCCAGGAAATGAGGTACAAAACTGATCTAATAGATGGTGTATATGCTACATATCCGAATCAAACTTGATGTCACCTACATTACTTTGTCTCGGGTATTTCTCTTTATCACGTTAGATGTTGTATCAAGGCAATTCAGACGACTCATTGTTCTCATCCTCTTTATCTGAATCGTCGTCAATCATCTTCTCTAGTGAATTCAGATCCCCGACATCTGAAACTGTGTGTAACCTAAGCTTCTCTGCATCCTCACTGAAAAAGATTTAAACAACAAAATGAGTCACCTGGTGACCTGTGAAGATCGCATAAAGCATCAATCGTCAATGATGTTGTGAATGATAGAACTTACTCTGCTACTCCAAATATTTCTTTGACGGTGAGGGAGCTATCCTTTGCACAGAATTCGGGTAGCTAGTTTATGACAAGAAAAGAACTTATCAAGAGAAGCATTAAGATACTAAAATATGTTAACCAGAGAAGTTTACTAAATAGTTCATTACTTCATACATGAAACCTTCTCATCGAATATTCTGCAGAACATAAAAAGGGTGTTTTCAGATGACGGCTTTCTGAGTCCGCGTTGAGTTTTGTGAAATCAAAGGAAGAAACTAACCGAAGCCAACTCACCCACAACAACACAAATATACAGTAAACTTCATCAAAAGGGAAGCGACACATTTTCCTTTCAGCAAGGATTCCGAGACTTAGAAGACAATAGACAATAGTCAAAAGAACAGTACAACAAAAAATTTAAAAGCTACAGTACCAAGCCAAATAGATCACGGGTTTAGTGTTGAATAATCTACACGTCGCAAAAACCGTCACAATTTTTTTTTTTTTTTTTTGTAGTGTCCAGGGAGGTGATCTTTTCAACAATAAATCAACTATATAATTGGAATCTTCCATCAGACATAATTGAGGTCTTTAATAATATATATCAAATAACAAAATATATACTGATGTTAAAATAAGCAATGCTCATCAATAATAACATAGATCAACTGAAATTCTAGCAATGATAATAATGAGCATCAAAGAATATCACACGTGCCCATTCAGTTACATCAACTCCATATCTCCGAAATTATACATGTATACTATTGAACAATCATGGCTTTGTAAACTAACCGAATTTATCTGGGTCAAATGCAAAATCTGAGCAAAGGGCTGTGGCATACTAAGTGGAACTTCTTTGGTTGAAAAATGATGTGGAAACTTATATATGCAAGCAAAGCCACTATGCATGTTAAAAATAATACTATTGTCCATAATGGGAAAACACATATCAAGAAGAGAAAATTTGATGCAGCAGATTGTTTGCGATTCTCATGTCAAATGTACAGACCAGTAGAACGATTAGAGCACGAGAGAATAAAGTGAGACATGAAGAACATTTGTAAAAATATGGATGCAAAAAATATACTTTCACTTGAACACAGGTACAAGAGGAGATATAATGTAAATGATGCATTATTTTGATTCAGAATACAAGTAGGGAGACATTTTCAGTTGACAGAAAAATTCCCCAAAGCCTAGATACAACATTGTTTTATTCAACCACCATCAGGAAACACTTGACAAAATAAATGCATAAACTCTAAACAACAAATCATTCAATATTCAAAAGAATAAAATAAAATAACATTTGCAATCAATGCTGTCCATACCTCAGCCAGATAAAAAATCTTTCCAAAAAGAGCTTGTACAGCGAGTTTTCTTTTGAACCCCTTTTCAGAATATCCAGACATATCCATGACAACAGGACCTAAAAATGCAGGCACGTTCCATTCAGTGAGTAAACCCGCTAGATATATTTCTTAAAATTAGTTCTTATTTTACAATCAGTGATTCAATTGTTTATTCGATTACACAAGTAAATTAGCTCAGTTGTTGACCAGTGATTCAAGTTGCTTAAGGCAATTTTATCTTTTACACAAAAAATGTGAGATCGCGTACACGAACCATTAAATTGCGGCATTCACATCTTCACGTTGCATAGTTTGCATTTAAGAATAAAATTAATGAAATTATACGAAATATTAAGAATCAACTGATTTTACTATAGGAGGATGTTTTCAACCAAAATAATTGATAAGATTTCTGAGCTACCTTTTTCTGCCACGATTCTTTTTGAAATCTCATTCAAAATTCCAGCCACTTGGGAATCATCCAACATTGATTTTTCCCTGAGCTGGATCAAATTTGCTATCAGATCTGGATTAAAAGGCTTTTCATTCAACACGTACCGAATGTATTTGCGCAATATCTCCTCCATGTTAAAACCTGTCTGGAAATACAACAACGTGGTCAGATCAAGCTGCATGAAGACAATTCATCAATCTACAAGGAACAAAAGGAAAGAGTCACAAGGGAAACGCACGCCACTCGTTATAAATCAACAAAGTGAGAACCACGCAACTGCTGCTAGCAAGAACCAATGGAAAGTATAAATTGATGGATTACTAAACTTTGCCGAATTGTGGTACAGGAATCACTCGTAATCCTCTAGCGGCATCTCAGAAGTGATATCTTCTAACAACCCTATTCCTCTACCTGCTGCCTCTCCCAACGAATAAAGGTGTGCATATGTGCAGTAATAAATAATCGATTTTTCTATTTTTCCCCCTCAATTTTTTAAATAGAAGGATGATCAAATCTGTACACCCAAATCTTTTCACAAAATTATAAAATCATGACTTCATCTTTCCCAAATAGATGCTACCATATTAAATGCCGTACCAAATAATTCTGAAAGAAATCAAAGAATGCACTGCATGAAGAGAACAAATATTTCCAACAATTCAAATCTATATATTTCATACAATTTCATCATGAATGTTTACCTGAGAAGCATTTTTAATAGAAAATTTTGTAATATACCGCCGATAAAATGGTTTACAGTATAACATTTTTTCCACAAAACTTGGAGCAAGATGACATGCCATTGATCAAACTCTACAATGTCAAACCTATTAAGATGCCTGGGTAGAGTGAAGCTAAAGAATCTCTAATAAAACTTTTGAATCCATTGTGTGAGTTATTCCAAGATTATCATCAAAGGAGAAACAGAGGTTAATGTATAACTCACCTTTTGTGCCAGTTCCACTAAAGCTGATGGGCCTGCTTCATTGATCCCCTTCTCAAACAGCTCATCTATAGATTTGCAAAGCAAAGCATTTTTATTGACCTGAAAAAAATTTAACTCGTCCAGTCACCAGACATGTATTTTTTGTGTGGGTATAAACTTATTTCGGGCCATAAAAACACATTAAGAAAACTGACCAATTTGCGGCGCTTCTCCCGCGGGGAATTGAACTTCCGAACAGTCTTTACAAAGGCAATTACAAAAGTGATGCCGACATAAGCCAAGGGAACAGCCAGAATCCATGGAAGGGTGCTACTGCCGACACGCGGACCTGGAATGGCCTGAGTGACGGAGCCAGTGAATTCCACCAAATCCAGAGCCTTATCCTGTATCCATGGCAGCTCCTCCTCTACTTCCTCTTCCTCCTCCTTTGCCAGTTCATTCTTCTTAGCGGGAATACTGGTGTCGTTAGACTTGTTTCGAGATGCTTTCGCCTTCAAAGAACGATTGGGTTTCGTTCTCGACAATGAAATGAGAAAAGGGGACGAGGATTTGGGAAACAATGCACGGGGATTGATCGAACGAGAAACTCTGCTTGTGGAATTGTAACAAGAGCTGCAGCTAGTGTAAAGGGTTGCCATGGAGATTCCACGATTGTAAATGGAGAAATGGAAGTACAGGGATTGAATCCGATCTGAGCGGAAGCAATGGATGCGGCGGCGGCGGTTGCGGTTGCAGTTGTAGTTGCCGGCCTTGGAATTGGCCCTACGCGGAGGCTTAGCAGAAGAAGGACGAAGGGCAGTGTTGTGGTAATTATAAAATTCAATTCAAAATCCCATTTTCCACGAAAATTATGATATTGTTTATTTTTTAAAAACAAATATTGTTATTATATTAATAAATTTTTCGTCAGAATAGTGAAAATTGGTTCAGATTATTGAATAATTAAAAAATAAAAATTAATAATTAATTATATGTAAATTGTTATTTGATTTGATTTGATTTGATTTTTACGAACAAAATTAAGCAAGGAGAGTCTGATATTATTTCCAAAACAACCCTATAAAAAGTTTGTACCAACGTACTTAGATGAAATTAAATATAACTTAAAAGAGTATTTAAATAAACAAATACATTTATCAACATCAGCACACCACTTGATTAGTAAAAAAATTTGAAAATTATCACTTAAAAATAAATCTTGGTTTATAATTTATTTAAGTATAAAATTGTTATTTTCACATTTTTAATTTATAATAAGAACTTTATTAGCATACATGAATTTTTAATAAAATGATATTTCAATTTGGCAAAAACTTGTGTGAGACGGTCTCACGGGTCGTATCTGTGAGACGGATTTCTTATTTGGGTCATCCATGAAAAAGTATTACTTTTTATGCTAAGAGTATTACTTTTTATTGTTAATATGGGTAGGGTTGACCCGTCTCACAGATTAAGATCCGTGAGACGGTCTCACATAAGACTCACTCTTTCAATTTGGCAAAAACTTGTGTTAGACGGTCTCACGGGTTGCACATGTGAGACGGATCGGATTCACATAAGACCCACTCTTTGAATTTATATTGTTCCAGAAATTTTTAAGAAATAATAAGAGGTCATTCTTTGAATTTTACATCTATACTATTATATTATTAAGTTTGAAAATCTTAGGGGAGTGTATTCATTCTATACTTTCAAAGATTTTTAATGATTTTTTTTAAATGATGGACTTTTGTGGAGTTGATAGATTTTTATTGACTTTTATGGAATCTTATAGAATTGTAAAACAAATTTCATAGACTCTTATAGACTTTTTTTCAAGATTTTTGAAGACTTTTGTAAACTTTTTCATAGAATTATGTGAATTTTGTAGTTTATAATTGTGATTTATTTTTTATTAATTTTTTTAAAATAATTATTGGACATAGATAACCAATTCAATTTTAAATTATTATTTTTATTTATGAATGTAAATGAATTTTACTTACTTAAAAGTTAAATCAATTTAATTTGTGAAAAACGACAAATGAACTATCCAATTTATTGAAATCAAAATTTCAATTCTTTATGTCAATTCAACGTATTAACGAATAATATTTTTATAAGTTCATAATAAAATTTTATTAAAAGAACACTCAAAATAATGAGTAGGCTTTTATAAAAAAAAATCTAATCATTACTGACAATTTGATCAACATCGTTCTGCATACCATTGGCTATGATATCCTTTCATGCATTAGCATTTGCTCGTTGTTGTTTTTGAGTATTAAATAACTAATCAAAATCGTCACCTTCATAAACTTGTGCTGATGAAGACAATTGAGCTTCATTATCTAGTTCAATTTGAAATTCATCAAATTGACACTTCTTTCAAAGAAAATTGTGTAATATAGCACATGCCAATACAAACCCTATTAGGGGTGGGAAAAAATACCGAATTTTCGGTATACCGAGATTACTATAACAAAAAAATATTGAATTTACCGAATTTTAAGTATACCGAAGATTTCGATACGGTACGGTAACAATACCGAATTTTCGGTACGACAACGATATCTAATTTGAAAATTTTGGTATATACCGAAATACCGGAAAAATATACAAAAATTTTAAAATATATAATATTTTAAAACAATAAATTATAAATTTTTTTAAAATGTAAGGTTTTTTTGGTTCGGTATACCGAAAATTTTGGTATAGTATCGGTATGAATTTGCTTATACAATAATTTAATATATAGATTAACTAAAATTAAAGAAAATAATTAAAAATAAAATGTTATATAATAATTAATAAAAAATTAAATTTTAATTATGTTTTTAAAAAGTACAAATAAAAGGAAAAATAAATAGATGAGAAAAGAATGGAAGTTTGAATTGAATTTGGGAGATTTCTCAATTAAATGTACATCCAAATCTTTAGGTTGAATCAAAGACTTTTGTTGACATTTTATTGTTGTACCTTAGACTATAATTCTTGTACTTAATAGAATTCCATAGAGTCATTAAAAGTCTATTGACATTTTGAATACCTATAGACTTTTGTAGAGTTTTTAAAAGTCAAATTTGAATACCACATGACTTTTTAAAATTCTACAAAAGTTTACATTGAATATCACTAAACTTTTATGTAGTATATAAAAGTCTAGTTTGAATATCTCTAAACTTTTAAACTCCATATAAGTCATTAAAAGTCTATAACCAATACACCCCCCTTAAACTAACTAACTTTTGGTGTCATAGTTTATTTAAATAATTATATATATTAATAAAATATTAAAACTTTAAAGTAAGTTATATAATTATATATATTAATAAAATATTAAAACTTTAAAGCAAGTTATATCTAACTTAACAGATAGAATCTGTATTTCATAACCATTAAATTATAGGTCTTACCTTGATAATTTTTTCTCTTTTTTTTTATTTATTTTTTAATTCATATATCAAAATTACAATATAATCTGTCATTATTTCTTATAATTATATTTTGATCATCATATAAATATAAACCATATGAATTATAAAAATATTATACAAACGTTGATACACTTTTAAAAGTTAAAAGGTGGGAGATTATTAACCAAAATGAGGTATAAATAATACCCTAGTAATAAAAAATCGAAATTTAGTAATTATTAATGCAACGAGAAAATAAGGAGTAAAAATAAATTATCAAAAAATTGGTATACAAGTATAAAGCTATATGCGCTGAATTATCCCGTACTAGACAGATTTTGCTATAAAAATAAAAGTGAGAATAACAAAATAAAGGGCCAAAATAAAGATTGAAATTAATCTTGAAAACCAAAAAAAAAAAAGGTTCCAATTAAATAGTTGCCAAACGGTAAAATGTAGTTCATGGTATATATACAAGATATGATAGATGAGTTGAGCAAGTATTATGTTTTCTTGCCTTCTTCCACCCCTAAAAAAAACAGACAAGAAAAGGGGCATAAATACTGTTTTGCTGCAGTTGAGATGAAAATTCCGCAATCCGAATACAGCAGCAACTCATCTTCATTCCCAGGTAACGGATACCATTGTGTTGCCAAGACCCGATTCCTCCAATGTCGAATTCGAAGCAGAGTCCAAAGTTTTGGAAGCGCCTGGAATAGCTTGAGTCAGGCGAAATGACTGCGTGCCTTTGCCATCTTTCTCCAGCTCGGAATGGCAGAATGACCACAAAAGCTGTAAATCAAAATGCATTACATACGGGCAGCAATAAAAATAGTTCCTTGAAAAATCCTATAATCGCGAGTTTCTTAATCGAATTAGCAGAGATGGGATCTAGAAAGAAAGGGGTTTCCCCACCGCATAATATTAATGCCTGCAATTTCCTTCTTTAGAGAGCAAATCTCAACTTAATCTACAAGCAAATACAGAAAATGATCAGAAGGCATTTATACCTGAACCGAGTCACTCCGAAGGAAATTCCTCTGAACTCGGCGCCCATCAGGGAGACGAACTCCAACCCGGCAAAGCAGATTTTTATCGCCCTTGGGTTCTTCGGGTAAATGTAAATAAGCAGGCTTCTTCACTTTATCCTCGACATTGGCATCATCTGCTTCAGTCACGGCACCTCCATCGAACTCATTATTCTCCATCGAGGCTGCAAGTGCTCGCTGCAATTCTTCATCCTCGTCATTACTTTCATCTGCATCCAATTAAGCATTTTTAAAATTAAAATCACGTGAGACAACCATGTCATTTTCAGAGTTGAGCAAGTCGCTGATAATAAAAAATTGATACCAAGTCATACTAGGTGATGAAATTATCAAGCACCTGTATGTTATTTCAAATGTCAATTACTACACATATTTCTTATTGTGCACAAGGGCTTTCATTGCCATTTAGTAGCCAAAAGAAATTTAAGAGCATGCCAAATAAATGCCTGAACTCCAAGTTCAATATAAGCCACTGGGTTTTTTGCCTTTTGAATTTATATTGCCTCTCGTATTGCCTCTAGTATAAGTTGAAGTGTCAGAAGCGGAATTAGCTAAACATGAAAGAGCTATAGAACCAAGCAGTCCCAAAAGTATGGGGAAAAACCTGGTATGTAATGAACATGAGAAACTGGTGTCTTAGAACTTTCTCTAGGACGTTTATGAGATAGACTAATATGATGATCTGAGGGGCTTCCGTCCATAAATTGTAACAGATCCTAGAGCAGAAGGAAGAAAGACTTGTTAGGAGACATGAAAGAATTTTTCGTAAATTAAAAGTCGAAATCTTTCAGGTGAAAGTGTGCATTGATATTGAAAACGAATAAACGAACAATTGCATATTTCAGTGCAATTGCATTTAGCGATAACATGAACAGCTCATATACCTCCAGTAAACTTTCTGGTTGAACCATTCCGCTCCAAGATCGCAATTTCTGACCCGTTATTGAATCAATCACAAGGATGATAGGGACAGAGTCTAATTTGTAATAGGTACAAACTTTGCTGCCCTCTTCTGTATCATCATATGCCTATAGCACATATGATTGAAATATCAACACAATGAACAAAAATAATCACAACAATCATAATAATATAATATAGACAGTCAGCAGCAGAATAATACAAACCTGCCAGAAGATGAAGTTCGTTTTGATGGTTTGAGCAACAGCTTCATTTGCCCATGTGTCACGGTTTAACTTCAAAGCAGCAAATACAGTTCAAGAGAAAGTCAGGACATGTGGTGAGAAAACTTGTCAATCAAAGCACGAGAGAGAGAGAGAGAGAGGGAGGGAGGGAGGGAGGGAGAGAGAGAGAGAGAGAGGGAGAGAGCGAGAGCGAGAGCGAGAGCGAGAGCGAGAGCGAGAGCGAGAGCGAGAGAGGGCGAGAGGGAGAGAGGGCGAGAGGGAGAGGGAGCGAGAGAGGGCGAGAGGGAGAGGGAGAGGGAGAGAGAGCGAGCGCGAGCGCGAGAGAGAGAGAGAGAGAGAGAGAGAGAGAGAGAGAGAGAGAGACTATATGGTGAGAAAGGTTATGGTCTTTTAATCAAAAATAGTTGTGCAATGTGATATTCAGAAAACATTTGGGACTGCTAGACGCTAAAATTAGAGCCGTTCATTGATTGAGAAAAGGCACTCTAAACAAAAAGGAGTTTGTGTAGTTATTCTAAATTGGTAGCATTGTACTTTAAGAAATTTCTAAATTCTATTAGCAAGGGATGTTTGTCACTCAGTCATCTGGGACACATGAAGCAGACATATTGTCCTGGTTTTTATTAGATTATCATCCATTAGAAGATGATTATAAATTAGATTACCACGCGAGTTTCAGTCCTGAGCTCAAATTTGGACAAACCTAACTTGGAAATAAACTTGGACAATCAATAATCAATGTTTACTAGGTTCAAATAGAAGGCAGCAAAATCAATAATTTTATCAGTTCCATGGGTTTGTTATTTTGGTATTACATAGAATCAAACTTTTGTTGATAGCAAAGTTATTTTAATTTTTAAGCTATTGCTGCATGAAAGAGAGAAATAAATAATACCATATGGGAGCTAAATTCCTTGGTTGACTGCATGTTTACAAGGAGCCACTTATTCTGTATTTTTGCATGATCTTTAGCCTGGCATTAAAAAAACAAGTAGTGGAAGTAATTATTTGAATTCATGGTGAAAACAAAGCAAAAATAAATAAATCAATTCACGTGCATCAATCCCACTAATTATTATTTTTTAACAAGGAACCCTCAACGTGATTTTCTAGCTTTTGCTTTATCGATCTTAAAGATGTCGCCGGAATAAAAACAAGCATATAAGCATCTTGATTCAATTACAGAGAAGATCACAAGAAAAAATAAGTAAAACATTGAAGAAAAAAGTATGGAGGTTTCAAAGTTGAAGAACATGAGAGAGAAGGAAAGTAGGATATTTTCATTAGTTTCGATTAGCAAATGATATATCCTCCCACCAAGTTTCAAGAACAAAACGTACAACAAAAATCTAGCTCGTCTGCTGCTGCAATTATCTCTTAACAAGCAAATCAATACATGTCAATAGAGATCAATGACAATGGAAACAGAAAGCAATTCAAATAAAGACAAATGTAAAGGTACACCAACGCGGCCTGGCAATTTCTTGATAGAGAAAATCAGAAGGAGACGGTCAGCATACCAGAGTTCTTTCACAGGATAGCACAATTATTTTCCAAATTATATACCTACATGACGTACCTTTTCAAATGGTCCATGAAACATCAGAGCAAATGGAGGCCTGTACAAAGATGCAAGGTTATCCTGTGTTTTATTAATTACAGAAGAGGATGAGCCTTGTTCTGATTCCCAGACTCTAGGACGTTTCATTTCCTCCTCAAAATTGCGGAACGGGACTACAGAATGAGTTCCATGCGATGAACCACCCATCCTCATTGTTCTGGTGAATATAACAAAATAAGCTTTAACGACAATAAATTGCAATTGATAATCAACAACAAATAAGAGCATAAAAAAATGAATAGGGGCAAACTGACAAAAAATATTTGTCTCGTAAGTCATAACCAGGTTAACAAGCCTTGAGCTAGTTTCAAATGTAGGAACTTGATATTTCCAGAAAATGTAGGTTGACTACAAAAGATTTGTCAGAAAACCATAAATAGATGACGGGATACATAGAGGATAATGGATTGTCCACTCAATTAAAAGCATTCAAAATTCAACCAAAGAGAATTCACAAAGTTAGCTATCCCCATAGTTAGAACAAAAAGATCCTAAGATAACTTAATTTCATAGTGTTAGAAAGTCCTAATTTGTACTCCCACACATGTGCCATTAACTATTAAGCCGGAAATCTAGTGTATTTTTGTTTGCCTCTAATACATGATACATTTTGGAACGGATATTTTTTTTCTTTAAACACAGAGTTATAACTGTAGCCTAGTTTAAAAGTGTAGCACTGAGAGTACTATACCCATAGACCGAAGGACTGTCATAAAGAACATCCCTTTTCACAGGTAAAGGTGATCGTATGTTATCTCCTTCACCTTGTCCCCAATCTTGATCTGTCAAATCTTTATGCCAATCACTGTGGTTTCCCACATGAAAAAAGTAAGGCATGACTGGAATATACAAAAAACTAAAAATAATTTTTTTAAAAAAAGTTCATATGAATGACATACCTTAAGTTTGAGTCATGGGGTGGGAGATCATTTTCCACAGGTGGAGAATATACTGAAGATGCAGTTGTTCCACCATCATTTCCCACATAAAAAAGTTGAATAGCTTCTTCGAGCCTCCAGCTAGAGGCCTGCGTCATATAGACATTACATAACATTTCATAATTTAAGGATTTAGATCCAATATTTTTAAGATGTCAAATAAACCCATCGATGAACAGCAGTTGGCCATCCTACAGTAAATCATGATTTGAGAGGGAGAAAACTATGTGAAGTAATAACCACAAAAACTTTCACCCCATGAAACTGTGCTTTTTAAATTACATCAAGGTTAGGTTGGTTAGCCTCCAGTCGCTACTGCTTTACAAATAATAGACTTATCTCTCAGTCCCAACGATTGATAGGAACACAGCTAACCAATTTGTACTCTCTCACTATTAGAAGTTCAGGTAATAGCCCTGGTTTCTCAAAATTTGCACAATAGAAACTCTCTGTAAATTAAAAGGATAGAAAAGATTCGTAGAGTCTTTATGTTATTCTTTCGCCAAAATTAGCTATGGATTTTTTGATAGATCTCTTTCCTATTTAATTCGAAATCGAATGCAGTGATACAATTATCGTCTTTCCGTCTCATTTCAATTGAAGGAATCCCAGTCATTGGGCCATCCAACAAAGCTCCAAATTTGAACACGCGTTTATAGTTCTTCTTTCACGGCCAAAACATATTTGATCTCTAAGGCAAAATTTAGTCTTGACACATGCTTTAGTAAAATTAATAATCAATTCAGCGGTATTGTACAGTAGCTATGGTCAAAATTATAGCATATGGTTCCAAAAGCTAGTTATGTAAACACTTATGAAAACATGATAATTAAAGTATTTTCCCGATCCCATTCATTTTCCAATGCAAATACAGAGTCAAATCCGTATCTTAGAGTCATAATAATTCATAACAAGCCTCTTTCATAATTTAGCAGTTAGCACCAGAAGTTAGCAGACAGACCTCCCCACTGAGAAGCATAAGCATACATAGCAACCAGTCATAACTAGTTCCCCTACAATTCCATTCACTAACCACAAATGCCCATCAACTCGACATCAAACAAATCAACAAAAGCAACCGATTTAACATGATAAAAAAAATAAATAAACCGACCACTCAAGTAGCAAAGAACGCAATGGGCCAGGAACCAATCAGTAGATTGCGAAATTCAATCATACATCAACAATCCCACATTAACTGCAATCGCAAACAACTGAACCAAAACCCCATTCACCTGAAGGAACTGGCGAGCCGTCTCGGCGGTCTGGCCAACGGCGATCTCGAGAAACGAAGACACCATAATCTGCTGATCCGTAGCAGATGGAATACCTTCCATCTTTCAATTTTTTATCTGGGTTTTGTAAATTGATTTGGTAGGGTTCCAGAAGAGGTGCGAATTGGGTATATATAGAACACCGATGTACGACAGGCGCAGCAGACTTCGAATATGACTTATCTTCAACAGGGGAAAATAATCTCATTACGTTTGCAAATTTTATTATTTTAGATTTAGATTAGATCTTATCGTATCTTTATAAATAAATTAGTTTTCCAAAAATAAAAATAAAAATAAAAAATAAAATAAATATGAGTTAAAAAGATATCAGAGATTTTGTTTTGGAATTTTATTATATTCTAATAAATAAATGAGTTATTTTATTAATACTTAATTAAAGTTATCGTTAAATTAACTAATTTTGATATCATAATATGTTTTTTAACATATTAGAAATATTTATAAAGGTTTTAGTTTTTGGGGAATTTGGAGAAAAATGCATGTGACTATGTTTTATTTAAGATTCAGTACTCTTCAGTTTCTTTTTGTGTTTTAATATCTGACTAAATTACAAATTACTTTTTACTACCTGTTTTTTTGCATTTTTACCTTTTTACCCTTTATTAATTAATAAAAAATAATTAGAATCCCAAATGTTGTTGGTCATGTTATCTTTCTAATCGGCTACTCTCCTTCCCGCTTCCACTCTTCTCATCTGTGCGAGAATTTGTTGGTTTTTCCATCATTTTCTTAGTCGCCATTTTCGTACTGGCCATTTTCCTTCATTCTCCTTTGTTTGCACAATTTACCATCGTTTCCACTGTTGAGTGTAACTGAATCTGGCCACAAATCCGTCGCTCAAATCCCTACCTCTGCGTAGCGAAGCCTAGAAAATTCCCAGCAAATCCGAGTCCGTACCAACGAAGACCAGACGTCATAGCATCCATTGCTGTCCTATTTCCGTAAACGTTGCAAAAACCAGATTTTGTGGGTGGAAGCAATTTCTGGGTCAAAGCAGCTTAGGTGAGGAGGAGAAAAGAGGCGCTTCAATTTCAGATTTTCGTGGAACTACAACTCTATAAAACTAATAAAGGACAATTGAAGGGTACACATTTCAATTGTTGTTTATTTGTGATAAAATTTGTAGTTGTATTGTTTTTTTTTTTTTTTGCGTAAAATCAAAATCTTTTCTTCAATCTCATTTTGGATACAAAAATGGATTTATGACGTATGTTCGTAATAGGATTGAAATTTGCTAAAAGAACCGTCGGCCCCGTAAAAAACAATGGAAAGAAGCTTGAATTTAAGGCAGAGAGTTGGTCAGTGAAACTCCATTTGCACGAATTTGGTTGAATGTGTTAGTGTAGAGAATATGGTTGGAATGCTAGATATGTGAGATTATTTCGGCTTGTGAAAATGAGTTTGTTATAGTTTATTTTGATAGAATTTGTTTGATTTAGTTTGACATGAATTGATTGTTATTTGATATTAGTTTCCGCATGTAACATCATTATCAATGTTTCGACATTTAAGATCATTATGTACTGTCGTGAGATATTTATTTGAGATTGGTTGTTCATGTTTGTAGCAACTTGTTTGTCTAATTTCTTGAATTATTTGTGGCAATTTACTGTGACATTTATTGAGTTATTATTCGTGTGTAAATTTTTTTTTTAATGTGGATTAGAATGACGACGACTAAAAAGAGGAGTAAATCAAACACGGCTGATAATGATGCAAATATTGGTCATTCTGTTAAAGAGGGTTACTCAAGGTGTTCGCCAACAAAGTTTTTAGCCGTGATGGAGCAATTGGTTCCTAGATTAAGTGAGTTACAATTGAAGAGGATAGAAGCTTCACCTGTGGCACCTTGGTTGAAGATCGAAAAGCTTTCTATAAGCACATCAAGAGTCTACTCAATGCTTAAACGCTTTGAAGTAGAGACATGCAGCTTTTGTTTTGGAAGCAATATCAAGGTGCCATTCACTTCGAGGGAATTCTCTATCGTTATAGGGTTGGCGAGAGTTGGTCAACCCGTTAACCTGGATTTAAAGTTGGGTTCAAACTTCCTTGAGCGTCATTTCAAGGGGGTGCACTGTGTGCAGAGAAATGTCATAACAGAGAAGTTGTTTGAGTTGGCCGGGAATGATCTTGAGATTGATGATTTTTTCAGATTTTTTATTTTGCTGCTTTTTAATTGTGTTATATTTCCTATTAGTAATTTTGGAACACCAAAGTTTATTTTCCCATACTTGGACAATTTGGAAACTTTTTTTGGATATGGTTGGGGAGATGCAGCCTTTAGGTTTTTGCGTGATGAAATTGAAGACCATCTTGGATTCTCTAAAGTGAAAAGAAATGATAAAAAGTATATGGGAGGTTGCATAGTTGGATTGATGGTATTATCTTTTTTATTTTTGAAGCTTATATATGTTATTGTTGGTTGTAGTAAATGCTATTCATTTTATTTGTATAAGCTTGGGTGTATGAAAGAGTTCCTATGCTTGGTGAACCGCGTGTTTCACATTGCTTTCCTCGTTTATTCAAGTGGGTAGAGAGCAAGATTCCCGTGAATCCTATAAAGGACAGAGGCTGCTTTAATGGCGGTGAGATTGAACAAGGTTTGCGCAATTTAATCTACATCATCCTATAGTTTTGCGTACATGTATTAATATAACTAAAAGTTTTTCTTTATTGTTGTTAGATAGTGCCGATCAAACCATTCGAGGAGAAAAAAAACTCGTTGATGATATAGAGAGGATTTTTGAGGTAAACATTTGTATTTGATGATAGTCAATTTTTTAATAGTATGCTATTTAATGAATTTTAATATTTAAAGAGCACTTATATTTTCAGGTTCAGTCTCGATACAATGATTCAAAATTGTTGGAGCATATAAAAAGACTTGAAAATGAGATTAAAGGGTTGAAGGAAAAATTGAAGTGGTTGAAGATGATACAACCCAATTTGTCTTCAAGGATGCGACACATAGTATGATGAAGGTCATACCGAGCAAGATGTGGATGCACATATTGATGCTGCATTTGAAAGTTTGAATGAAGTGGTTGAGAACAAAATGAAAACGGACACAGAAGACAACGTTAAAGTGGAGAGTTATGTGAGAGTATTTGTGTACGAATTGGAAAAGAACACAAATTCTGGAGACAACGTGCACGTAGGTAATGACATTGGAGAAGAGAAAGAAATGATTATTTTTAATTCAAAATCATCTATTGTGAAGACGGTTCAAAAAAGAATAGATCGGTTGAAAAAGAGAAAACATCCTGACTATTTGACACCGCCTAGTACGACCCCAAAGCGTAAGAGAAAACAAGAATCATCACTCGTCTTGGATCTGGTAATTTAAAATTAATTTTTTTGGCAATAGCTAAAAATAATTTATATTTTGTATGATTTGTTAAGCATTAAATTTTGTTAATGAATTTTGTGTTTGCATATTTACTGTTTTTATATAGGATGATATTGATGTTAAAGGTATAGCTGAAATTGCCGTAGAGGAATCTTTGCAGGAGTTCCGAGGAAGACATGACTATGATGGTCATGATCAGATATCAAAGGAAGAGAGAGACATAATTGAAAAGTACTTATGCGGGGATATTTTGGGGTAAAAAGATACTTGTATTTTTTTAAATTATAGCGAAATCATAATTTGTCAGTTTTTGTTTGTTTGAGTTGTTATGTTTGTTATTTTGTCTTTGTAGTGGTATAGTTTGACAAGATGATGACGTGATATTGCATGGGCACGAGTTGCTGCTTTGTTTGTTTGGCAGCGAACTACGATCTGACCTTATTCATGCCTATTTCAATACTTTGAACAATAGAAAACATAAATATGGGCATGACATATACTGCATGTCTCCCAATGTGCAGATAAAATTTTTTGATGTTAATTAAAGAATATTTTTATGAAAATGATAGTTAGCAATATTTTTTTAAAATTTGCATAGATTAACGTGATTCGGATGCTCGAGAAAATGAAGCAGAAGAGGGTCAAAGATAAAGATTTTTCTGAATTTACATCACAGTTGGACGGGAGTACATTGAGCAAGTTGCCTGAACTAAACAACGAGGTTCTAGAACGCTGTAAGCACATAATTTTCCCGATTAGTTACAGAGCACATTGGATCTTGCTCGGGTATACTCGAGGCGATAAGTATTTCACACTAAGGGATTCTCTTAGTGGTCCTGTTTACAAAGGTGCAGCCATGAAAATTGTAAGTTGGCTACAAAAAAAAAATTTGTTTTAAACAAAAATGCACAACACACATCTTTTATGATTTGTTGGAAAACTAATATTGATTGAAATGCTTTTTCAGGCCAAATTTATGTCTGGATATCTTTGGAATGTGAAAAATTGTGATGTTGGCAAAGGTGAAGTGATTGCGTTAAAATGTAGGCAACAAGGAAATGATTTGAATTGTGGTGTTTATGTTTGTCTATGGGGTGAATGTTTTGCTAGAGATAACCCGACATTTTGGAATGAAGAATGGAGTACTTCAATGGAAGGGTATAGAGCTCGGATTGCTTTGGCGATTTTGTCTGATGAACGAGGCTTGTTCAAAGGTTTAAAATGATTTGTCCATGAGGTGAATGATGAGTGATGAGGATAACAATGTTGGTTTTTGTAAGTTGGTGTTGTTCCCGCACCTTTTGGAGCATTACATTTATGGTAGCCATTTTTTGTTTGCTGTTTTGACATAATGGTAAGACTTATAGGAGTTTGATGGCATGTCAATGTTTTGTAAACCAACACTGAATGTGTTCAGAAGTATTAGGTAGTATTTAAGGTTTGAAATGAAGAAGACTACAATTTATGTCACCGATAGTTTCATATTTGTTGTGAGTTGTTGTGGTTTCTTATCATTACAAATATTTTTCCTTGCAAATTTTACTTAATATATTATAAATGGAAATATCATTTAAATGCATTCTCAAAATATTCAGTTACTGTAGGTGTTTCAATGGAACGTTTTGAAGAAAAACAAATTTGCAACTACGCACACAACATTTTGAAAACTTACTTTTACTTGCGAAATACTTAATTTCTATTTTAGAATACTTGATTTATTAAATGAGATACTCAAAAAATTTAAAAAAACACTGGATATTCTAGTAGGACAATGTAAGTTCACCAAGTGCTCGCATTTGTATCGAAGATGCATTTGGATGACATGTTCGTTTCATTTAATTTTTTTGTATAAATTTGTTTAAAAATATTTGACAACTAAGCATTAAACTTTTTGAAGTACTTAGTTTTATTTTCTAAACACCTAATTTTAAATTTTAAACACTTGATTTTGTAAATAAAATACTCGGAATGGGTATTAAAATAGTGGATATTCTAGTAGGCAATGTAAGTTCATCAAGTCATCGCATTTCCATCCAATATGCATTCGGATGACATGTACATTTCATTTAAATTTTTTTTTGTTATTTAAAAAAACAATTTCGCAACTGAAATTTTTGAAACACTTAGTTTTACTTGCTAAATACCAACGTTTACTTTTAAAGTACTTGATTTGCTAGACGAAATACTAAGAATGAATATTTAAATACTGGATATTCGAATATGACTTTCACTTCTAAATATCCTCACATTTGCATCCAAGATGCATTTGGATGACATCTACATTTCATTCATTTTTTTTTTGTTATTTAAAAAAACAAATTCACAACTGAACTTTTTTAAGTACTTAGTTTGACTTCATAAATACCAACGTTTACTTTTAAAGTACTTGATTTGGTAGACGAAATACTAAGAATGAATATTTAAATAATGGATATTCGAATATGGCTTTCACTTCTAAATATCCTCACATTTGCATCCAAGATGCATTCGGATGACATGAACATTTCATTTAAATTTTTTAATAAATTTGTTTAAAAATATTTGACAACTTAGCATTGAACTTTTTCAAGTACTTAATTTTATTTCTGAAATACCAAATTTTTAATTTTAAATACTTGATTTTGTAAATGAAATACTCGTAATTGGTATTAAAATACTGGATATTCTAATAGGCAATATAAGTTCACCAAGTCATCGCATTTCCATCCAAGATGCATTCGGATGACATGTACATTTCATTTAAATTTTTTGTTGTTATTTAAAAAAACAATTTCGCAACTGAAATTTTCGAAGTACTTAGTTTTACTATGTAAATACCAACGTTTACTTTTAAAGTACTTGATTTTCTAGACGAAATACGGAGAATGGATATTTAAATACTGGATATTCGAATATGGCTTTCACTTCTAAATATCCTCACATTTGCATCCAAGATGCATTCGGATGACATCTACATTTCATTCATTTTTTTTGTTATTTAAAAAAACAATTTCGCAACTGAAATTTTTGAAGTACTTAGTTTTACTATGCTAAATACCAACGTTTACTTTTAAAGTACTTGATTTGCTAGACTAAATATGGAGAATGAATATTTAAATACTGGATATTCGAATATAGGCTTTCACTTCTAAATATCCTCACATTTGCATCCAAGATGCATTTGGATGACATCTACATTTCATTCATTTTATTTTGTTATTTAAAAAAACAAATTCACAACTGAACTTTTTTAAGTACTTAGTTTGACTTCATAAATACCAACGTTTACTTTTAAAGCACTTGATTTGCTAGACTAAATACGGAGAATGGATATTTAAATACTGGATATTCGAATATGGCTTTCACTTCTAAATCCTCACATTTGCATCCAAGATGCATTTGGATGACATCTACATTTCATTCATTTTTTTTGTTATTTAAAAAAAAAATTCACAACTGAACTTTTTTAAGTACTTAGTTTGACTTAATAAATACCAACGTTTACTTTTAAAGTACTTGATTTGGTAGACGAAATACTGAAAATGAATATTTAAATACTGGATATTCGAATATGGCTTTCACTTCTAAATATTCTCACATTTGTATCCAAGATGCATTTGGATGACATTTACATTTCATTTAAATTCTTTCTAATTTTTTTAAAAAATTCACAACTAAGCATTGAACATTTTCAAATACTTAGTTTTATTTCCTAAATACCTAATTTTAAATTTTAAATACTTGATTTTGTAAATCAAATACTCGTAATGTGTATTAAAATACTGGATATTCTAATAGGCAATGTAAGTTCACCAAGTCATCGCATTTTCATCCAAGATGCATTCGGATTGCCCACACGAAATACTTAATATCATATTTAAAATACGTGATTCCCCACACGAAATACGTAAAATGGTTAATAAAATACTGGATATTCTAGTAGGCAACGTAAGTTCACCAAATGTTGGTCTTTCCTTCGAAGATGTATTTGTATGATATATTCGTCTCACGTGTTTTAGTTTCTTCGAAGGAAAGAATTTCAAATTCCCTTCTAAGTTGCAAACTATTTTAAGTACTTAGTTTTACTTGCCAAATACTTGATATCATATTTCAAATACGTGATTGCCCAAACTAAATACTTAAAATGTTTAATAAAATACTGGATATTCTAGTAGGCAACGTAAGTTCACCAAATGTTCGTCTTTCCTTCGAAGTTTCATTTGGGTGACATTGTAGAACCCAGTAAATCAGTCTACGTATAAGCCATGCATAATTCTAGATTTTTAAATTTAATTGACTTCATTGCATGATTATTTAAATGCATTTCTTTGAAGTTAATTATTTTATTATTTCAGTTCAGTAGTTTGATTTTTAGCATTTCAGTTATTTCAGTGAGGCCGGACCGGAGTTGGAGTTTTGAGATAGAATTTAAGATCTAGAAAATATTTCCAGAAGTTAATTTAGCTAGCAAGTAAGTTCATTTAAGTTAGAAAGGGAGGTTTGAGGATTTAATTTAATTATTTGAGGTGATTAAGAAATAAGCTCATTTAAGTTGCATAATTAAGGGGTTAGCTCACCAAATTAATTAAAGGATTAGTAAAGTTTTTAAGGGTTATTAATTCACTAGATAATTATTTTTCCCTTCCTTTTATTTAGTGAATTTCGGCCACCCCTTAGACTATTAAACAATTCATTTGCCTTGCCACCTTTGACCCTTTCTTGTATTTAATTAGGAACATAATTCTTTGATCTTTCTAGCACCATTTAATGATCTAATTAGCATTATCCTATCCTAGTCTAGCATGTAAAAATCGGCCATCACCATTCTAGGAACACCCAACATAGACTTGATATCAAACAACCATTCAAAATTCAAATTTAGGAGACTTAGTCTTGATATCTTTCCTTATATCTTGCACCTATCCCCCTCACTCCCATAACCACTTATCTCCCCTCCCTCACCACCGAAATACCTCATCATTCAGATCCATTTTCAGTGTAGAAAAGTCGTGAGTTCATAGCCTAAGAGTAGAGAGAAAAATCGAGAGCAAGAATCAAGAGAAACGTTCCACTCCTCCGCGCCGTCTCGTCTTTTCTTTTCGTTTCTATTTCAAACGATAACAAGGCATGTCTAGATTCTTTCTAAACCTCAATCAAGTCATATTATCATTTATTTTTCAGTACATGATCATGTTTATTCAAGCAAAAATCGAGATCCATGTCAAAACATTTTGAAACAACACATGCAGAATTTTTGATATTCCTTGGCAAGCTTCACGTTTTTCTTGGTTTGTGAGTTTCAGGTGATTGGTTCGACTCCAGGCTCCCAAGGCGACTTATATACATGTAATAGGATGCATTAGGACCACATTTGTCCATCGGTTTCAGCCCATGCTCGCTGGAAAGCAAGAAATGACAGCAACACCATTTGTGTCCCTTTTTGAGTTCGAAAATTCAGTTTGGTTGTCATGGAGGAAGGATCTGATCTTGGCTGCCCCAAGGGCCTAAAGCCATGGTTAGATCACTTCCCTAGCATGTCTAAGACGTGACTAAGTCGCCCTTTTGGTGGCTTGGTCCATGGCTCCTCGGTTTTTAATCAAAACATCAAGAACAACCCCTATATCCCTTCGGCCCCTTCCATTTTTCAGCAAATGGTTTCGTTTATTTTGTTGCTTGGTATGGATCTTGGTTGGCCTATGGCCCTTAGCCACGGTTCATATCATGCTCCTAGATGTCTAGATCGGGCCATGGTCAATCAAATGGCCACTGGAACGACGCAAGACATCGATCTAGGCAAAACACTACACACGCATGCACGTTGGTTCTTGGTTGGAGTTTCCGTTGGGTTTTGGTGTGACGCGGATTGTGGCTGGCCTAGGGCCCTTAGCCATGGTTCGAATCATTCCTTAGGATGTTGGTAAGGGCCTATGGTGGGTGGTTCACGCCCCAATGGCCGATAGACTCGAAACCAACACAAGACGCACGGGTGCGCAGCTGCTGGGAATTTACAGAAAGTTGCTGTGTCGTTTAGAAGGCTCGTTCGAGTTCTTGGTTGGCTTTTAGCCCATGGCCTTGGACTGGACAGTGCCTCATTGAGCTAGGAAGGTCATGTTTTTGACCGTTTGTCATTCGGATCATTTTTGAGGTCGTACGAGAATTTACGGTGCGATGTGCCAAATTGACTCTCGAAAGAGCGTTTCATGTTTTGGCCTCCATTTCACCTAGATTTTTTCGACCCTAATCATTTTAGGTGCATCATTTCAGTATTTTAAGCGTATTTTAATTATGACTATATGTCGGTCCAGTGTCGGTTCAGGTTGGTTCGGAGTCATGATTGAATACGAAGTCGTTAGGCGTCATAGTCGCATCTTTTGAACGTAAATTGCATAGTTGGTCAAGTTTTAGCATTTGCATGTTTTTCACGGCACAGTTAAGTTGCAGCGAGCCTGGGGACGATCCAATCCAATCCAGTTGGTAAAATTACGGGACATTTTCATTATGCCAGTTAATTATTTTACGTGCATTAAATAGAAAATGATTATTTTTGAGATTTATGCGATATGGCTTGTGGTTCATTCACTATGTGGGAGTGTTATTTTATACGGTCGCTAGTGACCGATCAGTTCAGTATGGTACCACCCGGTCGCCAGTGACCGGCCAGCTCAGTTCAGTTTCAGCCTCCCCGGTAGCCAGTTACCGATCAGTTCAGCTTAGTACAGGGGCCACAGGCGTAAAACATAATCTCAACAGAAAATTTTACCAGTTATTTCAGTACAGGCTCCAAGGAGCAAACATTTTTACTGTGATTATCAGTTCAGTTATGCACGTAAGTACAGATTATTTTCAACATGCCTCATGACATGATATTTTATCCCATGCATATTTTATTTCAGATTTTTACTCGTTACCTGCGATATATGCATGCTGAGTCTTTAGGCTCACTAGACTTGATTGTTGTAGGTACTGATGAGGCCAGGGCCGAGGGCGGGGACCAGTGAGCCAGCTTGGGTCGGCAGTAGTGGCACCCGAGGACCTCAGTGCAGCAGTTGTTATTTTATTCCGCAAACATTTTATCAGTCGTTGGATATTTTTAAATTGTGATTTTTGGTAAACTTTATTTCTTCCGCTGCGATATTTTAAATATTGAACTTGATTCACCAGTGATTTTATGAATGAGGCCATTTAAGTTCTTTTAAAAAGAAAATTTTTAATTTTCCGCAAATTTTCAAGCAAGAAGTTCTAGGGCCTTTGCAATTGGTATCAGAGCGGTTGTTCTGTATAGGGTTTCACTACTACTGACCGCGAGAAGCTCACGAAGCCACGTCTTCGGTCTGTAAGTTTTTCAGTTCAGCATTTTGTTCAAGCATTTCAGTTAAAGCATGAATTATTTTGTCAGCATGCTTCCAGATTTTCAATACTTCAGTGTTCATTTAAAATAAACTATGGAATTATGCATGTTAGTTACGTATGGGTTATGTTGGAACAGTATGCCCCCTAGACGCATTTTGGAGCGCAACAGAGAGGAGGAGCCTCGCCGAGAGGACAGGGAGGAGCGTAGACCGGAGGGAGACCTACCACCTCCTCCACCACCCCCACCGGACATGAGTGCCCAGATGTTAGCTGGGATGGCACAGTTCTTCGCACAGTTTGCGGGGAACAATGCCGCAGCCGTAGCCGCAGCCGCAGCCAGGCCGACAGGGCCCGAGGCTGTTTATGAGCGATTCATGAAGATGCGCCCGAAGGAATTCTCTGGGACATCTGACCCCATGGTTGCCGAGGGATGGATCAAATCCCTCGAGATCATCTTTGAGTTTATGGAGCTGGGGGACGCAGACCGAGTCCGATGTGCCACCTACCTGTTCACTGGAGACGCCCGCTTATGGTGGGAAGGAGCTTCGGTAGCCTTGACTTTGGCTACACTTTCATGGACCCGCTTTGCGGAAGTTTTCTACTCCAAGTATTTTTCTGAGGAGGTTCGCACCAGGCTGACCACCGAGTTCATGAGTCTGAGACAGGGGGATATGACGGTTACGGAGTTTATCCGTAAGTTCGAGAGGGGCTGTCACTTTGTGCCCCTGATCGCAAATGATGCCAGAGCCAAGCTGATGCACTTCCTGGTGGGTTTACGGCCGATCTTGCGCCGGGATGTTAGGGTATCTGACCCTGCTACTTATGAGATTGCCGTCTCCAAGGCCTTAGCCGCAGAGCAGGATCTGCGGGATATCGAGAGGGATCGCCAGGGCAAGCGCCCAGTCCAGGCACCGCACCGCCCTCCTCCTCATCAGCATCAGCAGCAGAATAAGAGGCCTTTTCATGGACCGCCCAGGAACCGAGGCCAGCAGCAGCAGCAGCGGGGACGCCCAGCCCCGAGGACTCAGGAGCACCCCGTGTGCCCCAGGTGCTCACGTCGCCATCCTGGAGCATGCATGGCTGGCTCAGAAAGTGTTTTAAGTACGGCAGTCCAGACCACATGTTGCTGCAGTGCCCTCAGAGGAATCTTCCTACTCAGGGCAGGGTTTTTGCTCTCCATGCCGCGGAAACCAACCCTGAGATTATGTTGTTGACAGGTACCTTTAGACTTTAAGTTATTATTTGAATTTCTCGTGTTTTGGGAATCGGGATTTAGATTTGAACTTAGAACTGTTATAGGATTGCATGCTCTACTCAGATTTATTTTGGGGGAAATTAAGCTAGAAGAACCTTGACCTTTGCATGTCTATAAGTTTAGTTCTTGTAACTACTGGATTCAACTTAGAGCTCCGCTCTTTCAGGGAGAATTTTTATATCTGGTTCCGCTACCAAGGCCTTGATAGATTCAGGGGCCACTCACTCGTTTATTTCGGAGGTCTTTGCAAACTTTCTCAAGATCCAGACCATTGGGCTAGATACAGCCTTTTCAGTAGCTGTTGCCGTCAGGAGAAGAGATGGCAGCCACCAATGTTATCCGAGATATAGACCTTGAGCTGCACGGTAATCTTGTTTATGCGGATCTGATTGTGATACCGATGCCGGAATTTGACATCATCCTAGGGATGGACTGGCTATTGAGGAACAGAGTGTTGATAGACTTCCAGCGGAGATCTGTTCTTGTCCGACCGCCTGGAATGGAGCAGTTCTTATTTGAGCCGGACAGGTACTTTCCTTTACCGCGCATTATTCCGTATGTTCAGGCTAGGAAACTCATGCATAGAGGGTGTCGGGCATTTCTAGCGACCTTTTTATCTGTCCCCGAGGAACCCAGCCAGTCAGCCTCAGATGTTCTGATTGTCAGAGATTTCTTAGATGTTTTTCCCAAAGACGTCTCTGGTATGCCACCCGAGAGAGAGGTGGAAGTTTTCCATTGAGCTTATGCCAGGTACGGCTCCGATATCCAAAGCGCCGTACCGACTAGCACCGACAGAGATGGCATAGCTTAAGAAGCAGATTCAGGAACTTCTCGACAAGGAGTTCATTCGCCCGAGCTTTTCTCCATGGGGCGCGCCGGTCTTATTTGTGAAGAAGAAGGATGGCACGATGAGGCTTTGCATTGACTATCGGGAGTTGAACAGGGTTACAGTGAAGAATAAATACCCACTGCCGAGGATTGAGGATCTGTTTGACCAGTTGCAGGGAGCTTCGATTTTCTCCAAGATAGATCTGCGTTCGGGTTATCACCAGTTGAGGGTGAGAGATGCTGATGTTTCGAAGACAGCTTTCAGGACTCGTTATGGTCACTACGAGTTTCTTGTGATGCCGTTCGATCTGACGAATGCGCCAGCGATCTTCATGGATCTCATGAATCGCGTATTTCAGCCGTACCTCGACCAGTTTGTGATAGTGTTCATAGATGACATTCTCGTCTACTCCAAGAGTCGGGAGGAGCACAGCAGGCATCTGACCACAGTGTTGCAGACATTGCAGAAGCACAAACTATTCGCAAAGTTCAGTAAGTGCGAATTCTGGTTAGAAAAAGTGGCGTTCTTGGGCCACCTTGTTTCTAGCATTGGCATTGAGGTAGACCCGGCGAAAGTCGCTGCAGTCAGAGATTGGGTTGTGCCTCAGAATGCATCCGAGATCCGCAGTTTTCTTGGGCTAGCAGGATATTACAGGAAGTTCATTCAGGGATTCTCATCCATTGCCGTTCCACTCACAGCACTGACCAAGAAAAATGTGAAGTTTGTGTGGAGCGAGGAGTGTCAGAAGAGCTTCGATACTTTGAAGCAAGCTCTTATCTCAGCACCCGTTTTGGCTGTACCGTCAGGATCTGGTGAGTTTGTCCTTTATACCGATGCTTCGAAGCTTGGTTTAGGTGCAGTTTTGATGCAGCATGGGAGAGTGATAGCGTATGCTTCTCGACAGCTGAAAATCCACGAGAAGAACTACCCTACCCATGATCTAGAGTTAGAGGCCGTAGTTTTTGTTTTGAAGATTTGGAGGCACTATCTGTATGGAGAGAAGTGTCAGATCTTTACCGACCACAAGAGCCTCAAGTATTTCTTCACGTAGAAGGAGCTGAACATGCGTCAGAGGCGTTGGTTGGAGCTTGTGAAAGACTACGATTGTGACATTAGCTACCACTCGGGTAAAGCTAATGTAGTTGCGGATGCTTTGAGCAGGAAAGTCGCAGTGATGGCTCATTTGACGATGCAGAAACCTCTTCAGATTGAGATGCAGAGGTTTGATCTTGAGACTTACCCTCGAGGTAGAGTTCCTCGTCTATCTACCTTGACCATTCAGTCTTCCCTTTTGGACCGTATTCGCAGTGGTCAGGCCGCAGATGAGCAGTTGGCACAGTGGAAGAAGAGAGATGAAGCCAAGGGCAGTGTTTTGTATTCAGTCAGCGACGGTATTGTGAGATACCGAGATAGGATATGGGTTCCTAGCAGTGATTTTATCCGAGCAGACATCTTATCAGAGGCCCATACGTCCCCGTACTCCATTCACCCTGGGAGTACGAAGATGTACAAAGATCTGCAGCTATTGTATTGGTGGCCCGGTATGAAGAAGGACATCAGACGGTTTGTGTCCGAGTGTCTGACCTGTCAGTTAGTGAAGGCCGAGCATCAGAGACCAGCAGGTTTGCTCAAGCCTCTTCCTATTCCTGAGTGGAAGTGGGAGAACATTACCATGGATTTTGTGACCGGATTGCCGAAGTCAGCCAGGGGATCGAATGCTATTTGGGTGATTGTAGATCGTCTTACCAAATCAGCGCACTTCTTGCCTATTAAGACGACTTTCACCATGATTCAGTATGCAGAGCTGTATATCCGAGAGATAGTCCGACTCCATGGTATTCCAGTTTCGATCGTATCCGACAGAGATCCCAGATTCACTTCCTCATTTTGGAAGAGCTTGAATTCGACTTTGGGTACGAAGTTGCTGTTTAGCACAGCTTTCCATCCGCAGACAGATGGGCAGTCGGAGCGAGTTATTCAGATTTTGGAGGATCTTCTTCGCGCTTGCGTCATCGATTTCTCAGGGAGTTGGGAGACGAACTTACCACTGGTTGAGTTCACCTACAACAACAGCTTCCAGTCTTCTATTGGTATGGCTCCGTATGAAGCACTGTATGGCCGCAAGTGCAGATCTCCTGTTCATTGGGATGAAGTAGGAGAGAGAGCAGAGTTGGGTCCAGAGATTGTCCAGCAGGCAGCAGAGGTAGTAGTCAAGATCCGTGATAGGATGAGGACTGCTCAGAGCCGAGAGAAGAGTTATGCCGATCAGCGGAGGAGAGAGTTAGAGTTTGCAGTGGGCGATCATGTCTTCGTGAAAGTGGCACCTATGAAGGGTGTCATGAGATTTGGCAAGAAAGAGAAGCTCAGTCCGAGATTCATTGGACCGTTTGAGATCCTTGACAGAGTTGGGACGCTTGCTTATCGTGTGGCTCTTCCGCCGAATCTGGCCGGAGTACACAATGTCTTTCATGTCTCCATGCTGAGAAAGTACATGGCGAACCCTTCGCATGTCCTGAACTTTGAGCCGTTGCAGCTTACTCCGAACTTATCTTATGAGGAGAGACCAGTGCAGATCCTAGACCGTCAGGAGAAGAAACTTCGGAACAAGTTGGTTAAGCGAGTCAAAGTCAAATGGCTCAACCATTCTGAGGAGGAAGCTACGTGGGAGTCTGAGCCGGAGATGAGAGAGCATTACCCCGAGTTATTCGGTGAGTTCTAAGTTCGAGGACGAAATTTCTTTTAAGGGGGGAAGGATTGTAGAACCCGTAAATCAGTCTACGTATAAGCCATGCATAATTCTAGATTTTTAAATTTAATTGACTTCATTGCATGATTATTTAAATGCATTTCTTTGAAGTTAATTATTTTATTATTTCAGTTCAGTAGTTTGATTTTTAGCATTTCAGTTATTTCAAGTGAGGCCGGACCGGAGTTGGAGTTTTGAGATAGAATTTAAGATCCAGAAAATATTTCAGAAGTTAATTTAGCTAGCAAGTAAGTTCATTTAAGTTAGAAAGGGAGGTTTGAGGATTTAATTTAATTATTTGAGGTGATTAAGAAATAAGCTCATTTAAGTTGCATAATTAAGGGGTTAGCTCACCAAATTAATTAAAGGATTAGTAAAGTTTTTAAGGGTTATTAATTCACTAGATAATTATTTTTCCCTTCCTTTTATTTAGTGAATTTCGGCCACCCCTTAGACTATTAAACAATTCATTTGCCTTGCCACCTTTGACCCTTTCTTGTATTTAATTAGGAACATAATTCTTTGATCTTTCTAGCACCATTTAATGATCTAATTAGCATTATTCTATCCTAGTCTAGCATGTAAAAATCGGCCATCACCATTCTAGAAACACCCAACATAGACTTGATATCAAACAACCATTCAAAATTCAAATTTAGGAGACTTAGTCTTGATATCTTTCCTTATATCTTGCACCTATCCCCCTCACTCCCATAACCACTTATCTCCCCTCCCTCACCACCGAAATACCTCATCATTCAGATCCATTTTCAGTGTAGAAAAGTCATGAGTTCATAGCCTAAGAGTAGAGAGAAAAATCGAGAGCAAGAATCAAGAGAAACGTTCCACTCCTCCGCGCCGTCTCGTCTTTTCTTTTCGTTTCTATTTCAAACGATAACAAGGCATGTCTAGATTCTTTATAAACCTCAATCAAGTCATATTATCATTTATTTTTCAGTACATGATCATGTTTATTCAAGCAAAAATCGAGATCCATGTCAAAATATTTTGAAACAACACATGCAGAATTTTTGATATTCCTTGGCAAGCTTCACGTTTTTCTTGGTTTGTGAGTTTCAGGTGATTGGTTCGACTCCAGGCTCCCAAGGCGACTTATATACATGTAATAGGATGCATTAGGACCACATTTGTCCATCGGTTTCAGCCCATGCTCGCTGGAAAGCAAGAAATGACAGCAACACCATTTGTGTCCCTTTTTGAGTTCGAAAATTCAGTTTGGTTGTCATGGAGGAAGGATCTGATCTTGGCTGCCCCAAGGGCCTAAAGCCATGGTTAGATCACTTCCCTAGCATGTCTAAGATGTGACTAAGTTTCCCTTTTGGTGGCTTGGTCCATGGCTCCTCAGGTTTTTAATCAAAACATCAAGAACAACCCCTATATCCCTTCGGCCCCTTCCATTTTTCAGCATATGGTTTCGTTTCTTTTGTTGCTTGGTATGGATCTTGGTTGGCCTATGGCCCTTAGCCACGGTTCATATCATGCTCCTAGATGTCCAGATCAGGCCATGGTCAATCAAATGGCCACTGGAACGACGCAAGATATCGATCTAGGCAAAACACTACACACGCATGCACGTTGGTTCTTGGTTGGAGTTTCGGTTGAGTTTTGGTGTGACGCGGATTGTGGCTGGCCTAGGGCCCTTAGCCATGGTTCGAATCATTCCTTAGGATGTTGGTAAGGGTCTCTAGGTGGGTGGTTCACGCCCCAATGGCCGATAGACTCGAAACCAACATAAGACGCACGGGTGCGCAGCTGCTGGGAACTTTACAGCAAGTTGCTGTGTCGTTTAGAAGGCTCGTTCGAGTTCTTGGTTGGCTTTTAGCCCATGGCCTTGGACTGGACAGTGCCTCATTGAGCTAGGAAGGTCATGTTTTTGACCGTTTGTCATTCGGATCATTTTTGAGGTCGTACGAGAATTTACGGTGCGATGTGCCAAATTGACTCTCGAAAGAGCGTTTCATGTTTTGGCCTCCATTTCACCTAGATTTCGACCCTAATCATTTTAGATGCATCATTTCAGTATTTTAAGCGTATTTTAATTATGACTATATGTCGGTTCAGTGTCAGTTCAGGTTGGTTCGGAGTCATGATTGAATACGAAGTCGTTAGGCGTCATAGTCGCATCTTTTGAACGTAAATTGCATGGTTGGTCAAGTTTTAGCATTTGCATGTTTTTCATGGCACAGTTAAGTTGCAGCGAGCCTGGGGACGATCCAATCCAATCCAGTTGGTAAAATTACGGGACCTTTTCATTATGCCAGTTAATTATTTTACGTGCATTAAATAGAAAATGATTATTTTTGAGATTTATGTGATATGGCTTGTGGTTCATTCACTATGTGGGATTGTTATTTTATATGGTCGCCAGTGACCGATCAGTTCAGTATGGTACCACCCGGTCGCCAGTGACCGACCAGCTCAGTTCAGTTTCAGCCTCCCCGGTAGCCAGTTACCGATCAGTTCAGCTTAGTGCAGGGGCCACAGGCGTAAAACATAATCTCAACAGAAAATTTTACCAGTTATTTCAGTACAGGCTCCAAGGAGCAAACATTTTTACTGTGATTATCAGTTCAGTTATGCACGTATTATAATTGCTCAGTACAGATTATTTTCAGCATGCCTCATGACATGATATTTTATCTCATGCATATCTTAATTCAGATTTTTACTCGTTACCTGCGATATATGCATGCTGAGTCTTTAGGCTCACTAGACTTGATTATTGTAGGTACTGATGAGGCCAGGGCCGAGGGCGGGGACCAGTGAGCCAGCTTGGGTCGGCAGTAGTGGCACCCGAGGACCTCAGTGCAGCAGTTGTTATTTTATTCCGCAAACATTTTATCAGTCGTTGGATATTTTTAAATTGTGATTTTTGGTAAACTTTATTTCTTCCGCTGCGATATTTTAAATATTGAACTTGATTCACCAGTGATTTTATGAATGAGGCCATTTAAGTTCTTTTAAAAAGAAAATTTTTAATTTTCCGCAAATTTTCAAGCAAGAAGTTCTAGGGCCTTTGCAGACATATTCGTACCACGTGTTATCTTTTTCTGTAAAAAAAAATTTCAAATGGTATTAGTATCAAATTTTTTAAGTTGTTCGTAGATCATAATAAGCACTTCGTCCACAAACACTCTGACTTAACTTTCCTTTGAATTTTTTTTTTCACAAAAAATTATGACACGTGAGACGAATATATCATCCAAATACATCTTGAATACAAATGCGACGATTTGGTGAACTTAAATTGTCTACTAGAATATCCAGTATTTACATACTCATTCTTAGTATTTTATTTACAAAATTAAGTATTTAAAATTTACATTTTAGTATTTTGAAAGTAAAACTAAGTGTGCGTCAAAAAGTGCAATGCTTAGTTGCCAAATTTATTTAAAACAATTTGGAAAACAAAAACTAAACTAAATGAAATTTACATGTCATCCAAATGCATCTTGGATGCAAATGTGAGGATATTTAAAAGTGAAAGCCATATACGAATATCCAGTATTTTAATATTCATTCTGAGTAGTTACCTTACCAAAACAAGTATTTAAAAAGTAAAATTAGGTAGCTCGAGAGTAAAACTAAGTACTTCAAAACGTTCAACTGCGAATTTGTTTTTTTAAAGTAAGAAAAATATTTAAGTGAAATGAACATGTCATCCAAATACATCTTGGATACAAATGCGCGGACTTGGTGAACTTACATTGTCTATTACAATATTCAGTATTTACATACCCATTCATAGTATTTTATTTACAAAATCAAGTATTTAAAATTTACATTTTGGTATTTTGAAAGTAAAACTAAGTGTGCGTCAAAAAGTGCAATGCTTAGTTGCCAAATTTATTTAAAATAATTTGGAGAACAAAAACTAAACTAAATAAAATTTACATGTCATCCAAATGCATCTTGGATGCAAATGTGAGGATATTTAAAAGTGAAAGCCATATACGAATATCCAGTATTTTAATATCCATTCTGAGTAGTTACCTTACCAAAACAAGTATTTAAAAAGTAAAATTAGGTAGCTCGAGAGTAAAACTAAGTACTTCAAAACGTTCAACTGCGAATTTGTTTTTTTAAAGTAAGAAAAATATTTAAGTGAAATGAACATGTCATCCAAATACATCTTGGATACAAATGGGAGGACTTGGTGAACTTACATTGTCTACTACAATATCCAGTATTTACATACTCATTCATAGTATTTTATTTACAAAATCAAGTATTTAAAAGTTACATTTTGGTATTTTGAAAGTAAGACTAAGTATGCGTCAAAAAGTGCAATGCTTAGTTGCCAAATTTATTTATTCATTTTTTTAAATATCCATTTACATGTCATCCAAATGCATCTTGGATGCAAATGTGAGGATATTTAAAAGTGAAAGCCATATACGAATATCCAGTATTTTAATATCCATTCTGAGTAGTTACCTTACCAAAACAAGTATTTAAAAAGTAAAATTAGGTAGCTCGAGAGTAAAACTAAGTACTTCAAAACGTTCAACTGCGAATTTGTTTTTTTAAAGTAAGAAAAATATTTAAGTGAAATGAACATGTCATCCAAATACATCTTGGATACAAATGGGAGGACTTGGTGAACTTACATTGTCTACTACAATATCCAGTATTTACATACTCATTCATAGTATTTTATTTACAAAATCAAGTATTTAAAAGTTACATTTTGGTATTTTGAAAGTAAGACTAAGTATGCGTCAAAAAGTGCAATGCTTAGTTGCCAAATTTATTTATTCATTTTTTTAAATATCCATTTACATGTCATCCAAATGCATCTTGGATGCAAATGTGAGGATATTTAAAAGTGAAAGCCATATACGAATATCCAGTATTTTAATATCCATTCTGAGTAGTTACCTTACCAAAACAAGTATTTAAAAAGTAAAATTAGGTAGCTCGAGAGTAAAACTAAGTACTTCAAAACGTTCAACTGCGAATTTGTTTTTTTAAAGTAAGAAAAATATTTAAGTGAAATGAACATGTCATCCAAATACATCTTGGATACAAATGGGAGGACTTGATGAACTTACATTGTCTACTACAATATCCAGTATTTACATACTCATTCATAGTATTTTATTTACAAAATCAATTATTTAAAAGTTACATTTTGGTATTTTGAAAGTAAGACTAAGTATGCGTCAAAAAGTGCAATGCTTAGTTGCCAAATTTATTTATTCATTTTTTTAAATATCCATTTACATGTCGTCCAAATGCATCTTGGATGCAAAATGTGAGAGGATATTTATAAGTGAAAGGCATATTCGAATATCAAGTATTGTAATATCCATTATCAGTATTTCCTTTACCAAAGCAAGTATTTAAAAAGTAAAATTAGGTATTTCAAAAGTAAAACTATGTAATTCAAATAGTTCAGTTGTGAATTTTTTTTTTAGAATGCTATAAATTTGTTTCAACAAGTACTGTTTCCATTATGTTGTAAATATGTTTTTTAGAACGCTGTAAAATTTTTTTTTACTTAACTAAGTACTGTTTTTTTCAAAATGTTGTATGTGCAGTTGTTAATTTGTTTTTCTTCCAAACGTTCCATTGAAACAACTACAGTAACTGAAAATTTTGAGAATGCATAAAAATGATATTTCCATTTATAATATATTAACTAACAACAAATTTGGGTAAAAGAGTACGGAACCTTAAAAGTCCTGGAAAAAATTTGAAAGAAAATATTTGTACTAAAGCTTAAAAGTCCTGGAAAACAATTGCAAGGAAATATTTGTAATGATAAGAAACCACAACAACTCACAACAAATATGAAACTAACAGTGAACAAAACAATTTATTCACAAAAGCAATCCTGATGTATTTTGTTCAACTTCATACACTTTTCCAATATCACAGAAGCAATCCAGTATTTATATACTCAATCTCACTGAAGCAATTGAACATATTCATTATTGGTTTACAAAAAAATTGTCATGCCATTAACGCACGATAACGTCTTACCATCACGTCAAAACAACAAACAAAAAATGGATACCATAAACGTAATGCTCCAAAAGGTCGATTAATTCAAGGATAAAAAACAAATATATTCACAAAATGCCACCACATCTTGTAGTTTTTTTGAACAACCTTCCCAGCAGCTTTCTTACTCTACTACATGCCTGCAATAAATTAAAATAACGTCTTACCATCACGTCAAAACAACAAACAAAAAATGCATACCATAAACGTAATGCTCCAAAAGGTCGATTAATTCAAGCAACAAAAACAAATATATTCACAAAATGCCACCACATCTTGTAGTTTTTTTGAACAACCTTACCTGCAGCTTTCTTACTCTACTACATGCCTGCAATAAATTAAAATAACGTCTTACCATCACGTCAAAACAGCAAACAAAAAATAGATACCATAAACGTAATGCTTCAAAGGTCGATTACTTCAAGGAACAAAAACAAATATATTCACAAAATGCCACTACATCTTGTAGTTTTTTTGAACAACCTTACCTGCAGCTTTCTTACTCTACTACATGCCTGCAATAAATTAAAATAACGTCTTACCATAACGTCAAAACAGCAAACAAAAAATGGATACCATAAACGTAATGCTCCAAAAGGTCGATTAATTCAAGGAACAAAAACAAATATATTCACAAAATGCCACCACATCTTGTAGTTTTTTTGAACAACCTTCCCAGCAGCTTTCTTACTCTACTACATGCCTGCAATAAATTAAAATAATTAAGATAGCGATTTGGAATTTTAAAAATAAATAACATTAAAATAAAATAAAGATAATTGAAGTAAACGATATAGTATTAATGTCTATGTCAATCAAACCAATTATGGCACTGGTTCTTTGCAAGTTCGTCTATTATGACCTCGCCCATGACATCTCCCACACGTTGTCACACGTTGTTCAACTTGAGAAGGTATCCGTTTAGTCCTTCTACGTCTTGGCTGGCTACGGGTTGTAGGAGCATAAATTGTAGGTCCATCATTCAGATATCCCTCACTCGTGTCATATGTTGGAATTGGATTTATGATTCCTTTATAAGCTTGGCGGTACATGTTGATCTTAAAATATCCATCACAGAATTGATAAACCGACAGAGACTTCGATTCTATGCACGAGCAAGCATGCTTGCATGGTAGCTTATAAATCTGCCAATATCGACATGAACAACGGCATGCATTCAAATCCACTGAAAAACTTTTGTCTCCATCTATCACCTCAAACAGAGCTCCACATGACTTGTGCACCTTTAAGGTTCAAGATTGTCTGTATGCAATTGACACATCCTTCTCCTTTCTTGGACTTAGTTCTCCGGTCATCTCCAATGTTTTTTCTCGTCTTTTGTGCATCGTGGTCATTATTTGAATTCGTATATTATCTATCATACCCACAATAGGTAGGTATCACGCTGTTTTTACCCAGTTGTTCCAGCTTTCAACAATATTATTATTAATGACACCCCATCGCTCACCCACAAACATAGAATTGGCCCAATTTTCTGGGGACACACTCACAAAAAAATCCTGGGCGAGCGGCATCGAATCGATTATGCTTTTGATATGTTGCGAGAACTCATGTCTTGATGGGGTGTACGCAGCTTTCTTCAAAACAGAATACCAATGTTTCTTGTTATGGAGAGGATACCTCCGCAATACCTACAAAATTTAAATTTAAAACATTAAGATAATAACCAACTGAAAAATAATAATAAAAAAGATGGCTAAAATATTGAAAAATCAAAATAAGCCAAACCTGCTTGACAAAGTTATCGACCATATGTCTTAAACAATAAGAATGGTGACTACCAGGGAACATAGACTGAATAGCTTTGATAAGTCCAGGATGTCGGTCAGAGAAAAAAATGTAGCTACGGAATATCATTACGTATTGGGATGCCAAGACATGTTTTAATTGGTAGCAAAACCATTCCCAATTAGAATCATTTTCTGCATCAACAACTGCATACGCAAGTGTAAAAATATCTTCATTCGCATCCTTTGCCACAACGCCTAATAAACATTCTTTGTACTTGTTCTTAATGTGAGTTCCATCCAAAAATATTAATGGCCGACAACCACTAACAAAACCAACAAGACATGCGTGAAAACAAATGAATACACGTCTAAATTTGTTTGTCATCGAATCAATTTCACATCCAACAAAACTCCCGGGATTTGTTTCTTTAACAGCATGACAATACCATCGTAATTTATCATATGACCCCTTATCAGTTCCGTGAATATCATGCATTGCCATCTCTTTACCCGCCCAAACTTTATGATACTCATGTTCTACTCCATAATCTCTTTCAATGTCTTTCAGCATTGTACATGGGTGATATGATGGCTCTCCCCTTAACTTCTCCTTCACAACATTAGCTACCCAGGATGAATCAGCTTTAGGGTGACCTCTACTCCGCAAATTGTCATCCCCACAACTATGGCTTAGGTTGCACTTTCTTATGCCGAATGAATTGTCCGCTTTATGTTTGGAGGCATAAATTTTCCACCGACAATTCTCTTTGCTGCAAACAACTAAGATCTTACCACTTTCATTTCTCTTGTATCTAAAAGATCTTCTACTGGCAATAACATAATTTTTAAGACAAATCCTGAATTCGGCTGCATCTTTAAATTTTTGCCCAACACCACGTATGCAATGAATCCAAGCATCAATAGGATTGATTAAAGTGCCAACGTCAAGATCGTCAACTCCGTCAAAACAAACTTCATCACCAAAATCAAACCTAACCATTTTAATACAAATCAATAAAATACATGAGGAAACACATCAATATTCTTTTACCTAATTTAAATTGAACTATAAAATATAGCAAATAATTCTCTAGTATTGCACAGTAGTAAAAAAAAAAAGAAAAGCAATAACTCATTTATCAACTTTGCAATTTCTGAAATTTACAAACAAACAATAAAAAAATGCAAACAAAAAAATAAGGAAGTTACCTCGCAACATTTATGTTGACCGGGCTCTGATAATCTTTATCAACTGCTATCAATTTGATTATATTTAATTTCAAACAACTGTGAAGGTTTATCATATTTCGGACATCATCATCTTCATTCAGGTTTACTGCAATCTGCTCATGGGGTGCCATGTATTGCAATATCGTTCATTCTGAATTAATAGCCGCACATTTTCGTCCTAAACTCTCGAATATCTCTATCAGAGTTGCGCTATTAGGAATTGAAATCAAATAAAGACCATTGACGTAGCGGCAACTTCCAAGAAACGAAAATATTGCGCTCCTAGAACCGACTTCCATCAATAAATCGATTGTGGAATATCTAAAATATTAAAATTTGATTATGCCGATTTAGGCGTCAAATAAAATGGACATAAAAAAAATCAGTCCTACAATTTCTTACTTTAAATAAGAACTCAAATAATGGGGATAAATGAATTATATAAAATAAAATCACAACTGAACCAAAATTGCCTTTGTGCTCAAACAATATTGAAGCATAAATTTATCTACTCACATCATATTTCAGCAAAATCATCCAAAATTTTTGGTACTCATTTCAGAAATACAGGGATAAAATTAATGTCCGTATTCAGTCAAAAAAAAATTCAATTTCACAACACTGGGATAAAATTCAATTTCACGATAAGACACAAATATTAATTAACAGAAAAAACCTAAATTGGATTTATTCAAGCATATTATTTTGTTCAACCTTATTCGTGCAAATGGTGTTTGTCTGAGGAAATTCTCTGCCCTAAATTCAAGATTCTGTCCGCAAATCGCAGTCCTAAACTTTGCTCCATGCCCTCTTCAACTATTTCAATTCTGCTGTCTTTTAGGGGGCCGATGGTTCATTCCGCAAATGACAATCCTATTACGAACATACAACGTCATAAACACATTTGTGTATCCGAAATGCGATTGAAGAAAAGAAAAAGTTTTTACGCACAAAAACAATTACACCCACATAAATGATCACAAATAAACTACAATTGAAATGTGTACCCTTTAATCATCCTTTATTAGTTTTATAGGGTGGTAGTTCCACGCAAATCCGAAAATGAACGCCTATTTTCTCCTCCTCACAGATGCTGCTTCAACCCAGAAATTGCTTCGACCCAGAAATTCTGGTTTTGGAAAAGTTTGCAGCAACATGAGGGCAATGGAAGCTGGTTTGACCTGGTTGGGAATCGGCTTTGCTGGGAAATTTCTACGCTCGGTTGCGCAGATTCACGATTTTAGTCAACGGGTTTGTGTGAAGAGTCGGTTAATTAGACCAGCGGAAAAACGGTAAAATCTGCCAATGGAGAATGGGAGAGGGTTTCATACATAATGGCTAGTAGGAAATTAAAGGAAAATAAATTGGTTGCTCGCACAGAAGACAAGAGGGTGGGGAAGTGGGAAGGAGAGCAGAAAGGGAAGATGAACATCAATAATAGAGATTCTTACAATTTTTTATTCATTAGAAAAGGGTAAAAATGTAAAATTAGGTGACCCATGTAGTAAAAAGAAAGCTGGCTTTTGGTCAGGAACTAAAACACAAGAAATAACTAGTGGGTACTGAATCATAACAAAATCAAAGACAGATGCATTTTTCTACAAATTACCGTTATTTTTTTTAACAAAAAATATAACTAAAAAAATTGTAGTTTTGTATCTTATTTATATATTTCATATATCCTAATAAAATATTTTATTTATCTCTATCTATATTTATATTTTTAAATTAAATAATCATATACTCCTAATATAAAAAAAATCTTTCAAAGTTTTAAATATTAATATAATCTCTCGAAATTAAAAAATAATAATATGTATGCACATATCTCGATGAAAAGCATTAATACTAACAAAGTTGAGGCGCATAAATTAGTTAATTTCTAATTGATTTGATGAAATCGTATTTGAAATTACAATCATAGCCTCATTATATAACTTTATTGATGAAATATTTTTTTTAGTTTCTCAAAATAATCATTATTTTTAAATCTTCAATTATATCTTGATGTATATTTTTAAAATTTTAGATAATCTGTCATTCTTAATAAAAAAAATATAGAAAAATTATTAGTTTCAAAATCACAAAACTTCTATGAAATCGTCTTTCATATCAATTTTGTGAGACGAATCTCCGATTCAATCCGACATATGACAACTTTTAACTTTTTTAGGTCAAAAATATTATTTTCGTTATAGATATGGACCAGATCGACCAATCTTACAAATATAATATCCATGAGACTGTCTCACAAGATATCGAAAATAACAAAAATTAGTATGTTTAGATAAATATTTCAACTCGTAAACATACAAAACTTACATAGGTCACTAATATATCTTAACTAGTGATAGGATATGAGATAATTAATAATATCTACGCAAGGAAAGTGATTGTTGGAGTTTTTATAGTTTCCACATAATTGTTTTTTGTCAAAGCTTATGTAAGGAAGGAGTAGGGATATGGGCGTAAGATTTCGAACGAAGGTGGGCGAACTTTAAAATATAATTTGTTTTTTAAATTTTTTGCTAGTATAAAATAGAAAAATTTTATTTACGAATATTATATGAATTCCAAGATTTTATATGAGCAAAAATACCTACTTCTGTCAATATGGATGTACTGGTATACATTTTCTCTGTCTTTCTTTTTCTTGATTCTTAAATAAAAATATATAAATCAAATATTGGTTCACTCATATATAAGTCGAACATACTCAATGATTGACTCGATTCATATTTAAAGTAAAAAATATTACTTTTCTTTGTTAGAATTTTTCTCAAAAAATCACGTTTTCACGTATATATAAACATGATATAATATGCGGAAGCGGATCGAGAATTATCTCCGGCCATTGAATAATTTTGATTTATCTGCTTTTCCTTCCGGTTGAAGTCTTCTAAACACTCCAACCTCTCGATAGATGGTGTATATTTCTTATGAGGTGTGTGTACTTAGGGACCTCAATCGTCTCTATTTATAGGCATCTCATACCATCAACGAGAAAAATCGGGAGTCTGAATGTCAAAAGAAGAAACGTGTACGCATCTCAATTTTTTAAAGTTGAGGTTGCGTACGCAAGTTTTCGTCAAAATATGTAGGCAATGGCCATCGCCAATTCCTACACGATATTTCTTTTAACATGTGTCATATTTCTTACATTCTCCCACTTGACACATATATCTCATTTACCATAGGAGAAAATAAAATGCATGAATCATGACGATAGGTCATCTAAAAACGATTATTATTGTTAGAATTAAATTTATTGTGGAGATGCTAAGGAAAAACCAGTAGATGTTGGATTAAGTACAAAACCAGTAGATGTTGGATTAAGTACAAAACCAGTAGATGTTGGATCAGTTCAAAACCAGTAGAACCAATAGATGTTGTAAACCAGAAGTACTTGTATCGCGCTAAAACCTGCTTAAATAATTTCTTAGCTAAAACCAGAACTAGAAGGATACAAAATTCGAAATATACACTAACAGAATCTTGTGTATCTCAAAATCTCTAAATATTACCGTTGATCTATTAACGTGATACCAGCATTTATTGCTTCATTAAATGCCATTAAATGCTATACAAGAACATTTAAGACGGTATACCATTTTTGGTATGAACTGCGACTGATTACTTTTGATGTATTCTGCAGGGTCCATTTTAAGCAATAAAGCTGAACCACCAAAAAGAAAAGAACTGTTCAGTTTTTGAATGTTGAATAGAGCCTATATATGGAGATGAAGGATTTCGTGAAGTAGGATGTAGCATTGAACAAAAATCTGAATTGAAAAAAAAAATCATTCGAGCATTGTTAGAACTTTCAGTTATCTAAAGATCTCAAACACTGAAAAAGCAGCACACGCTTCATTGCATACTCTTGATCATTGAGATCATATTGTGCTAGCTATTTTCGTTATATCTTCTCAAGCTATTCACTTCACTATTTCATTGATAGAAGAATTTGTAACTGGAAAAGAGTATTTTCCAGAACTTAAGATCATTCAAGAAGTTGAGTTGTAAAGCTAAGAGTTTCAATAGGCGAAGGGTAAGTCCTGTTGAAGTGGGTGTGTACAATTGTTGTGCTGTATTCACCAAAGTCTTTTAGTGATACCTTCTGGAAACAGAAGAAGAGGAGACGTAGAAGATTCATCTTCGAACTTCCAGAAACAAACCTTGTGCTATCTACTGCTTTTCGGCTTTATCATTTTTCACCCACTAACCAACAGATCGTTTTCCGCACATTATCTTGTGATCTGCTGGTTTTCATACTTGAACAAGAATCGTTAAAATCTCTAACAGGATTTTAGCACATCATTCGAAAGAATTTATTAAGTTAGCCATTGAGTTTATTCAACCCCCCATTCTAAACTCAACCCGATCCTCAACAAGTGGTATCAGAGCAGAGTTATTCGTGTTCTGAAAAATATTTAATAGATATGGCTCATTTCAGGAAAGTTCCAATGTTCTCAAAAGAAGATTTCGATGATTGGAAAATCAGAATGCACGCTCATCTTGTGGCTCAAGATGATGACATGTGGTATGTCATCACTGATGGTCCATTAAAGATCTTAAAGCCAAATCTAGCTATTGCTATCACCGAAGGTGCACCTCAGATGCTTGAATAACCAAGATATGAATGGACAAGTGAGGACAAGAAGAAAGCCAATCTTGACAACGTTGCGAAGGACATTTTATACAAGACACTCGACAAAAATACCTTCAGCAAAATCAAGATGTGCCATACTGCCAAGGAAATCTGGGAAAAATTAATTCAGATTTGTGAAGGAAACGAAGAAACAAAGGAAAACAAACTGTCTTTAGCTATGCAGAAGTTTGAGAATATGAAAATGAGGGCTGGAGAAACTATGAATGAATTTGATGAACGATTCAGCAGCCTCGTAAATGAACTCTCAGCTCTTGGGAAAGACTTTGGCAATAGAGAAATTGCATTAAAGGTAATGAGAGGCCTACCCAGAGAATGGGACGTCAAAACAATGGCAATGAGAGCTTCCAAGGATCTCAACAAGTTAGAACTACACGACTTGTTCTCGGATTTAAGGGCATATGAGTTTGAACTTGAAGTTCGAAGTGGAGAAGAGCCCTTAGCAAATCCACCAACCAAAGCTCTCGTAGCTACTGTTAACTCTACTACTACAGTTGCTCCAAGTTCATCTTCTGCTACTGCTTTAGAGAACACTTCTGAGAGAAGTGCTGAACAGATAAGCAATGACGCAATGTCATTATTTGTTAAGAAGTTTTCCAGATTCATGAGAAAGAATCATAGAACATTTCAAAGTCCCAACCGCAATTTCAAAAAAGAATCATCACCTAGTGATATGGCATGCTTTAACTGTGGAAAAGTTGGACACTTCATTGCTGATTGTCCAAAACCAAAGAAGGATGACCAGAGGAAGAAGGGTGTCAAACGCAATGATAAAAAGACCAGAAGAGACAGGAAGGCAATGGTTGCAGAAGAAAGTAAGTCCAAATGGGCAGACTCAAGTTCTGAATCTTCTGGTTCTGAAAGCCATTCGAGTGAAAGTGATGAAGATGAGATCAAATGTCTGATGGCAAATACCGAGTCAACCTCGACATCCGGAGAGGTATTTGACTTTGACTCTGATGAATTTACACGCAATGATTTAATCAAAGCATTACACGACATGGTAGAAGAGTATTCTAGACTTTCTCAATCATTCGAGAAAGTTAAGATCGAAAATCAGGACTTAAAAGATCAGAACAGTAAGTTAACTTGCTTGCAAGTAGACAGCTGTAATGATTTACAAGTTGAGATGAGTAAATTAAAAACGGAGAATGAAAGAGCAAAAGCAGAATACCAGAAGATGCTTTCTGAAAACCAGAAGTTATCACTACTGGTAAATGTTTGGAACAAGTCCTCTATTTCACTGGAAAAGATGCAAGAATTACAAAAACAATCTGGAGACATGAGTGGTCTCGGATTTTGTAATAATGAAGGCACTTCTGAAACGAATACTAAGCCAAAACTTGATATGTGCAAAGGGAAGTATATTCACTTTGTGAAATCCAGTGTGGTACAGAAACCAGAAGTACCTACTGTTTCAGTAGAAAGAAATGTAAATCAGATGAACAAAAGGATGCATTATGGTCTGGGTTATGTTGAACCTAAGGAAAAGTTGACCAGAGTTCTAGAATCAGAAGAGGATTCAACTCAGGAAGACAACCTCCTATGAAGGTTAAAAACTACCAGTACTACAATTCTAGACCTGTTCAGAAGAGATACAGGCTAGACAACAGAAACAAAAGGGAAGAACAACATACTAAGATGCACAATGTTAGAAACAACAGACCCTCTGTTGCACACACCTCCATGGATACCCGAAGTATAAAAATTATACAAATGTGGGTTCCAAAGGGACTAATAAGGCTTGGACCCAAATAGATTGGGTACCAGATACTAAAATTTGTGCTTGCAGGAACAGGTAAAGAAAACCAAGATCAGTAGCTCAACATGGTATTTGGACAGTGGATGTTCAAGACATATGACTGGACAGAAAAGTCTACTATCAGAAGTAGTAAGTTGTGCTGGACCAGAGATAACCTTTGGAGATAACTCAAAAGGTAAAACCGTGGGTAAGGATAAGATTATCCATGGTAACATCACTATTAAGGATGTGCTCTTGGTTAAAAATATTTTTTATAACTTGATCAGTATTAGTCAATTATGTGATAATGGATTTTCAGTAGCATTCCAGAAGCACACTTGCACAGTTAAAAATGCTGATGATTCTACTGTTATAACCGGAGTAAGAAAAGGCAACACCTATAAAATCTCATGGAACATAGATCATATCATTGCTCCTACATGTTTAGTTGCATCTCTAAGTAATAAACACTGGTTGTGGCACAAAAGATTGAATCATCTAAATTTTAAGTCTATCAACAATCTCAAAAAGCAGAACTTAGTCGATGGATTGCCAGACATAAAATTTATTAAGAATCATGTATGTTCTGCATGTCAACTTGGTAAGCAAGTAAGATCTAGCTTCAAAAATAAAGGCAGCAAATCTTCCTCAAGATGTTTAGAATTATTACATATGGACTTATTTGGTCCAATCCCTATCATAAGCTTAGGGGGAATGAGATACACTCTTGTTGTTGTTGATGATTTCTCTAGATTTACTTGGGTAATTTTTCTTGCTGGAAAAGATCAAACCAGTAACTTCCTGATCAAACTTCTGAAAAAGATTCAAAATGAAAAATCAGTTTCTGTCATTAGAATTAGAAGTGATCGAGGTACTGAATTTACTAACAAGATTCTTGAGATATATCATGATGAACAGGGCATTCATCATGAATATTCTGCTGCCAGGACGCCTCAACAAAATGGAGTAGCTGAGAGGAGAAATAGAACATTAAAAGAAGCTGCTAGAACAATGCTAGCAGAAGCAGACATCTCTCAGCGCTTCTGGGCAGAAGCTATTAATACAGCTTGCTACACACAAAACAAAACGATGATCAACAAGAGAAACAATCAAACTCCGTATGAAATATGGAAAGGAAGTAAACCAAACGTATCTTTCTTTCATGTTTTTGGTTGTAGATGCTTTGTGCACAATAATGGCAAAAATCATTTAGCTGCTTTTGATTCAAAATCTGACACTGGTTTATTTCTTGGATATTCAGCAGTTAGTAAGGCTTTTAGAATTTTCAATAATAAAACTCTTAATGTTGAAGAATCTATTCATGTTGTCTTTGATGAATACATGCTGGTAATTGGAAATCCAGCAGCTCCACTAAGGACTAGAAGGCAGATGATAAATGAATACATGCATGCTGCTTTTATTTCTCAAGATGAACCAAAGAAGATTGAAGAAGCTCTTCTGGATCCCAGTTGGATAAAAGCTATGCAAGAAGAGCTGAATCAATTTGAGAGGAATAAAGTTTGGTTTCTAGTACCTAGACCTTCTCACCAAGCTGTCATTGGAACTCGGTGGGTATTCAGAAACAAACTAAATGAGGAAGGAACAGTTGTAAGAAACAAAGCAAGACTGGTTGCACAAGGATTCAGACAAGAAGATGGAATAGACTATGATGAAACCTTTGCACCAGTAGCTAGGCTAGAAGCTCTCAGAATATTCTTAGCCTTTGCTGCTTTCAAAAACTTCAAAGTATATCAAATGGATGTAAAGAATGCGTTTCTTAATGGTCTACTACAAGAGGAAGTCTATGTTGAACAGCCTCCAGGTTTTTCTAATCATTTGTTACCAAATCATGTTTTAAATTATATAAAGCATTGTATGGTCTGAAACAAGCACCTAGGGCTTGGTACGACACACTTTCACAATTTCTCATTAATTATGGTTTCACCGTTGGTACTGTAGATAAGACTTTGTTTACCTTAGCCAAAAACAAACACATATTGTTAGTTCAGATTTATGTTGATGATATCATATTTGGGTCAACTAACCCCAAATTATGTGCAAAGTTTGCTAAGTTAATGCAGGACCAGTTCGAGATGAGCATGATGGGAGAATTAACATTTTTCTTAGGACTTCAAATCAAGCAACTTGATACTGGAATCTTCATAAACCAAACTAAGTATACAAATGAACTACTGAAAAAGTTTGGGATGGAAGCATGTGCTGCTGCTTCCACTCCTATGAGCTCATCTACTAAACTTGATAAAGATGAAGGGGGAATTTCAGTAGAGGTAATTCAGTATCATGGTTTGATTGGTTCATTGTTATACCTTACTGCCAGTAGACCAGATATTATGTTTGCTGTTTGCATTTGTGCTAGATTTCAATCAAACCCTAGACAATCACATTACATTGCTGGTAAAAGAATTTTAAAATATCTTAAGGGTACTCAAAATGTAGGCCTCTGGTATCCCAAGGACTCGTCGTTTAATCTTATTGGATACTCAGATGCTGATTATGCAGGATGTAAACTGGATAGAAAAAGCACAGGTGGTTTTTGTCAATTTCTTGGTGATAGGTTGATCTCCTGGTTTAGCAAAAAGCAGACTTCCATAGCCACGTCTACTGCAGAAGCTGAATATCTGGCTGCTGGAAGCTTTTGTTCTCAAATACTTTGGATACAGCAACAACTCAAAGACTATGGAGTTCAAGCCTCTGAATCACCAATATTTTGTGACAATACCAGTGCAATTGCTATATCACATAATCCAGTACTCCATTCCAGAACTAAGCACATTGATTCATTTTATCAGAAATCATGTGCAAAAGAAGAACATTCGTCTGGAATACATTCCTACTGATCAGCAAGCAGCAGACATTTTTACAAAACCTCTGCCTGAGAATAAATTTTCTTACTTTCGAAATACACTTGGATTAATAGATTTAACTTGATTATTTATCATCATCTGATATTATGGCTTAACTTTTCCTCTGTGATTATTCAGTTTTTAATTTTGCAGAAGGTAAAAGCTGAACGATAGAGTTAATCAGTAGACATAAAATTTCATTTAAAATAATAGAAGCGGGGGCGTACATTTCTCACTTCTTTTTTAACGTACTCCCTCCAGAATGCCAACCAAGTGGTCAGTTCTCCGGTGGAGGTACGTAGAAACTCCTCTGAAAAAGCAATCTTTTTCAGAGTCTTTTGCTCCTTTAAGAGCATGAGAAAGTAGACGCCATCATCAGAGACGACGTCTGCACTATCAGCACTATGGAGACATCGATAATATTTCTTCATCATTAACAACTCCTTGGTGGAAGATGCCCGCCCACTGTCGAATGAGGACTTAAGCTCCTGGATTTTAGTCCAGGTAGCAAGTGTCTTCTTCAGCACTTTGTCTTCTATTGCTTTCTTTCTTGCAGCGGTCACCTCCCTCATAAACTCATCAGCCAAATCAGAACTATTATCTCTTGCCATTTCTCTTAAAGAATGATTATCTGGTTTACCCCATGTTCATATTTATAGATGAAAATCAGGCACCAAAGCTCGAGAAAATCTTTACTACAGTAGATATATATATGAAACATCCCATATCAAGCTGTCATCGGTTCAGTTACCAAGTATTTTCATTTAATAATTGCACTAATTTAGGTAAAACTTTATTCTGATCTTCTGTGATTTTGTGTTAGATGCAGAAAGTATTTTGTCTCATTAACAAAAGGCTTTCTTCAGTTTCCAGTAGAAGCTATCATAAGACGACTTACTTCCTTCTGAACTTAATCATTTATTCATTTTATTCTTCTAACATTGAGTTGTTTGCAGAAAGGAATAAAGGAACATCAAGTACTTCAACTGAAATTTTATTAGAAGTTTTCCAGAACATTAAACAAAGCGAAATTTACAGAAATCTCAAGACAATCGAAACGTCTTCTGAAATTCTAGACTAATCAAGCTCATGTCTCCAGTAATATCAGCAGCTTGTAGTATTCTTGCAAAGTACTTCAGCAGAAGAAGGAGAGTCTTTTTCGAAAAGAATCTAGCAAGCTTGGGTCTTGTCAGCACTAATGTATAATTAGATACTTTACAGGGCATTATAGATGATATTAGCATTATCGATCCACCAACACTCTCTTATTGCATTAGCATGTTTCTGGAAGGGATCGATGCTACATATCAATCTCAATGAAAGCAAACAATCTTTTTGATTGTTAATATTACAACTCCAGGAGTATGATCCAAGGATCATTATGTGCAGAACGACTTTTTCCAACATCTTCTTAGAAATCGCAGCAAGCTGTCTTCTGAACATTCTTGCTTCTGCTTCCGGATCAGTTGTCACCTCTTCTTTCATTTGATTTTTATGTTTACTTAACCTTGTTTAACCCTTGCAGGTATTTATAGTGATATTCAAAGGAGATAAGGATCATTGCGACTGTTCAAATTCAACGGTTAAAATTGAAAGATTGCCAAGAGTCGTTTAGTATTTAATATCCATTACTACTGCATTAATTGAGGGGGAACATCTTTATGGCATTTATATTAGAAACTGATTTGTCTTTTGGATAAAACAGTATACCTACCAGAAGTTTTTGAAGTGCTGCATTTGTTTCAGCATCTTATCCACTTCCAGTAGATATTATCATAAAATGATAAATCAGCTTCTGTTTTTTAGCAACCGCCTCGGACAGCCCGCCAATTTTTTTTTAAATATTTTAAAATGAGTAGAGTAACTGACACTTTTGCCTCTCTCTCTTCTAACATATCGACACGTGTCCCTATGTTTACTGACGGCTGTATATTTTGCTTTAACCGTTCATTTTTTTTTCACTACGCTTTACGAACTCAGATTATTTCCTTGTCTCTACTGCTTTTTCGCATCTACTGCTAACATACTTCTATTCTCTTTCAAATTTAGAAATGGCCGCAGCATATATGTTGAATGCTTATCAGGTGAATTTTGCTTCTGTTCTCACTATTAAGGATGAGAATCTTGTCAAGATGTTCAAATCATTGGAAAAGTCTGGGCTTCGAATATTCTTGGAATCGCCTGCTGTTATCTACAAGTCTGTTCTTCTGGATTTCTATGCCAAAGCAGAAGTTGTGGAAGGCAAGATTACCTATACACAGGGAGATGCATCGATTTCTATTGATGCTGCACTTCTGGGTTCCACTTTCTTCCTACCGATTTCTGGCCTTTCCGAGCTCTCGGACATTTCAAAGGAAGACATGTCCATCGCCTTGACAAATTTTTCAGCCACTGGAGAAGAACTTTCACCCTCTTGCTTCAAAAAGCTACTTAAAATTGAGTACTAGGTACTCGCTGATATAGTAGCAAAAGCCTTGTTAGTTAAGGCTGGAACCTTTGACAAACTAACAAAAGAAAAGGTTCAAGTAATGGTGGCCATCACATCAGAAAATAAAGTGGATTGGGGACGTTTTCTATTTCGCATTATGAAGGATATGATTCTCAGGAAAAGTACTGGATTTGCTGTACAAATAAGTAAAATGTTGAAAGATGCTGGTTTTCCTGGAACAGCAGAAGAGGATGGCTCTTCGGTAACAATGACTGATGCTGATAGCGTGCTTGCTTTAAGGCCAAAGCTAACCGTTGGTGAGTTTGTGGCCATTAAGAAGGAGATTGGAGAATCTCAAATTGAGGGGCAGAAAAAAATTAAACGAAAAAGAGTTGTGGTCTTGTCTGATTCTGACAAAACAGAATCTGGAGAATCAGCAGCACCCACTCAGCAAGCTTCACTGCCTCCCACCCCAGCTAAGAAGAAGCCTCGCACAACAATCCGCATCAAGAAAACAGCGGTTCTGTCTGAACTGGAGAATGTTCCTCTCCGCCAAGTTTTTCCATCTGTTGTTTCATCCACCAAAGCAAACCGATTGAATCAGGGCCCTCACCTGCTCAAAGCTTCAGACCAACTTCTGGTGTGGTCGTTAGAGAATCTTCTACTGGTTCTTCTTCTTTTAAACCAGTAGTCCCTGCTACTTCTGAAAAAGGGAAAGAAAGATTACAGAGTTGTCTCAGTCACCGGTGGCAACATCAACCATTCAAACAGCAATAAATCTACATCTGGAAGAAGTTGAAATCTCAACCAGAGAAGATATGAAATTTTTTGATGATTGGCTTAAGGTACGTGTCTACCACCCAATCACATTTTTGAAAACTACTGGTGTTTATGCTCAAACAGTAGAAAATGAGAAAAATGTTTTTGATGCTGCCGGGACACGAAATGTGATAGAAGCTATAAATCGTCGCAATTACATTCTGGAAAAATTCAAAATGCAGAAGATGGACACTGTTCTGAAAACCTTAAAGTCAAATTTTGACTATGCAAGTCCTACTGCTTTTCATGACCATAATATCATTCAAATTTGTCGGAGCAGCTGACAATTCTTTCTGAACAAACTGCTGCTAAGGAAAAGTCATTTTCTCGGCCTCCAAAGTTCAATCTCACTTCTGTCTCCACAATTTTGAAGAATCAGACAGTTGAGGAACCGAACAAAGCTTCTCATGAAGTCAAGGTCTCTAGTACTCCTGCACCTCAAGAAGTTCCTACTCAATCATCCTCTCTGATTTCTGTTCATGATCTGGCATTGGTTGATGAGGTAATCGAATCGATTATGCCGACCCAAACAACACAAGATGAATTGCTTCAAGCTATTCCTACTACTATTGATCCTTCTCCAGAATCTGCTACTGCTACTGCTACTGCAACTGCTGCTGCCAGTGCTACTGTTATGACTACTGCTTCATCGTCTCTTCCAGCACTTGTGCATTTTTCAGAAGCTCACCAAGCTGATATGGCAATTTTGTTGCATACTTCACCCTCTGTTGTTGAGCCACAAGCTGTATCTGTACCTGCTGCTGTTTTGCAGCAACCAGACGAAGGGCCAACAGAACAGTCTACTGCTTCAGAAGGACCTTCTGCTGAACCAGAACCAGCTGTTACGACTCAAGCAGAAGCTGTACCATTCTCTATTCCTTCTTTGCAGTCTCCTGAGCGCATTGCCCGAATGGAGGAAATTAAACAAAGATTGCAAGCAAGAACTCCTTCCCCAGCTATGGAACCATTTGATCTAGAATTCCAAATTGATGCTCTTCAAAGGGATCTTGTAAATCTTTCAGACTTTGTCAAGCGGATATCTTATGAAAATGCCGCCGAATTTCATGATGCTCAATTCTTCCGAGAACGCATGTCTAAGGAAATACAGAACACTGCGGAATCTCTGAGTAAAATGCATGCTGAGACCATCGTCTTTCGACAGGCCATATCCAAAAGTTCCAGTCAGATCACGCTTGCTCAAGCTGATATATTTACCAGGATCACCGAGCATGATGAAATGTTTCGATCAATCTCCACCACCATGGACCTGAAGGATGCCAAGATTGATTCTCAATCTCAAACGCTCACTGCTATTAATGATCGAGTTTCTAATCAAACTCCTTATCTGGAGATGCTGACAAATGGAATTCACAATTTATCTGGGAGAATGGATGAATTACTTGATAGGGTCCTTCTTGATGATGCCAAAAAGGGGGAAGACGATAGAACTGGAGCAAGTAGCAGCAGACCAACTGGAAGGATTCAAAATCCAGATGAAGCCATCTTCAGGGATATTGGAACAAACTAATTTTTCTTTGTTTTCTTTGTGTCTCTTTTATATTTATGCTTTATGTGATTTTCTCTGGATATAAATTGTTTTAATCCGTTCTTATCTCTATTTTACTAACACAGAACATCTAGGTTTTGGCATCACCACAAAGGGGAAAATTGTTAGAATTAAATTTATTGTGGAGATGCTAAGGAAAAATCAGTAGATGTTGGATTAAGTACAAAACCAGTAGATGTTGGATCAGTTCAAAACCAGTAGAACCAGTAGATGTTGTAAACCAGAAGTACTTGTATCGCGCTAAAACCTGCTTAAATAATTTCTTAGCTAAAACCAGAACTAGAAGGATACAAAATTCGAAATATACACTAACAGAATCTTGCGTATCTCAAAATCTCTAAATATTACCGTTGATCTATTAACGTGATACCAACATTTATTGCTTCATTAAATGTCATTAAATGCTATACAAGAACATTTGAGACGGTATACCATTTTTGGTATGAACTGCGACTGATTACTTTTGATGTATTCTGCAGGGTCCATTTTAAGCAATAAACCTGAACCACCAAAAAGAAAAGAATCGTTCAGTTTTTGAACGTTGAATAGAGACTATATATGGAGATGAAGGATTTCGTGAAGTAGGATTTCAGTGCTCATGTGTTCGATAAGTAACTTTTTATCTTTAACACGTTCTCATATGGCTAAATACTTAATGTCGATGTGCTTGCTTCGACACAGCAGCTGAATTGTCACAATATATTCTTAATGGCCTAGATATAGAATCCATAATTCTAAGCCTCGAAATGAAACTCTTCAACCATACCCATGTGAGGTTGCCTCAAAACAAGCTACAAACTCAACTTCCATAGTGGAGGTAGCAGTCAATGTCTGCTTTGCACTTCTCCAAGATACAGCTCCCCCAGCTAACATAAAAATATATCCGAAAGTGGATTTTCGTGAATCAATGCAGCCAGCGTAGTCTGAATCAGAGTAGCCAATTACTTCCAAATTCTCAGTTCGTCTGAACATAAGCATATAATCTTTGGTCCCTTGAAGGTACCTCATGACTTTCTTTGCAGCTTTCCAATGGTCTAAACCTGGATTACTCTGATATCTTCCCAACATCCCAACAACAAATGCAATGTCAGGTCTAGTGCAAACCTGAGCATACATTAAGCTTCCGACAGCAGAAGCATAAGGAATGTTTTTCATTTGTTCCCGCTCTAGATCATTCTTTGGGCATTGACTTAAATTGAATTTATCGCCTTTCACAACGGGAGCTATACTTGGTGAACAATCTTTCATCCGATTATCTCTCTAAAACTTTGTTGATATAGGTTTCTTGAGACAAACCTAGAATACCTCTAATTATGTCTCTATGTATCTTAATGCCAATGACATAAGATGCATCACCCATATCCTTCATATCAAAGTTTTTAGAGAGAAATTGTTTCACCTCATATAACAAACCCTTATCATTGGTTGCAAGTAATAAATCATCCACATATAGAATAAGGAAACATATCTTGCTCCTACTGACCTTCTGGTATATACATTGATCCATGGGGTTCTCAACGAATCCGAATGAAGAGATAACATCATGAAATTTTAAATACCATTGACGGGAAGCTTGTTTCAATCCTTATATAGATTTCTTAAGCTTACAAACCAATTGCTCACTATTACTAGAGAAGAATCATTCAGGTTGTTTCATATAAACCTCTTCATCTAGTTCTCCATTGAGAAAAGCCGTTTTCACATCCATTTGTTGTAAATCTAAGTCAAAATGTGGCTAGAATGATATGAAGAGAATCTTTCTTAGATACAGGAGAAAAAGTCTCCTTATAATCGATTCCTTCCTGCTGAGTGAATCCTTTAGCAACGAGTCTTGCTTTATACCTTTCAATGTTGCCTGATGAATCTTTCTTTGTTTTGAAGAACCATTTACATCCAATGGCTTTTATACCATCAGGCAACTGAACAAGATCCCAGACTCCATTAACTGCCATAGAATTCATCTCTTCTTTCATAGCATTAAACCATAGTTTTGACTCATTACAACTCATAGCTTGTGAAAACGTTTCAGGATCATTTTCGGCTCCGATGTTAAAGTCCGATTCTTGTAAATACACAACATAATCACTAGATATTGCTGATCTTCTTATTCTAATAGATCTCCTAAGGTTGTTTGGTTGATCAACAATTTCTTGTTGTTCTTCATTAACAACTTGATCTACTAGATTTTCATCAGCGATTTGTGGAACTTCAGTAACTGGTTGTCTAACACTCATTTGGTCTTGAGGGGTGTGAATAACGACCAATCTATCATTTGAATAAGAGGGTTGTGAATTAATGTGATCTTTTTCAAGAACTATGTCATATGAATGATCACTCCCACTAATCAAATTATTCTCAAGAAAATTTGCATTTCTTGATTCCACAATTCTAGTGTTGTGAGATGGACAATAGAATCTGTACCCTTTGGATTTTTCGGCATACCCAATGAAATGTCCTCTTATAGTTCTTGGATCTAGTTTCTTTTCATGTGGGTTGTAAACTCTTATTTCAGAAGGACAACCTCATACGCGTATATGTTGCAAACTCGATTTCCAACCTTTTATTAACTCAAATGGCGTCTTTGGGACAGCCTTAGTTGGAACTCATTTTAATATATACACAGCTGTCTTAAGAGCTTCAGTCCACAAGGATTTAGGAAGTTTGGAGCTACTTAACATGCTCCTCACCATGTCCAATAATGTTCAGTTTCTCCTCTCAGCTACGCCATTTTGGTCCGGAGAACCAGGCATAGTATATTGGGCAACAATCCCATGTTCATGGAGAAACTTCGCAAACGGACCAGGTGCTTGTCCATTCTCAGTGTATCTACCGTAATATTCTCCATCTCTATCTGTTCTCACAATCTTAATATGTTTTCCATATTGCTTCTCCACTTCAGCCTTAAAAACCTTAAAGGCTTCTAGTGGTTCGTTTTTGTTATGAAGCATGTAGATATACATGTATCGTGAGTAATCATCAATGAAAGAGATGAAGTATTTTGGACTTTGCATGTCCATATCTGGACAAAAAATATCTGAATGTATGATTTCTAATATTTCTGTACTCCTATTGACACCCTTTTTAGACTTATTGGTCTGCTTTCCCTTTATGCAGTCCACACAAGTCTCAAAATCAGTAAAATCTAAAGTACCGAGTACTCCATCATTTACTAATCTTTTAATTCTCTCTATGGAGATGTGTTCCAATCTCATGTGCCACAATATAGAGGAATCTTCATTTATAACACATCTTTTAATACCTCCTTGAACATGCATAGTGGTGTTATTACTTTGTAAAGAAATAGAGAAAAGACCATCAACCATTGTACCATTTTCAATAAGATTTGATTTATAAAACAAATTTATTAATTTATCCAAAAACTGAAATGAATAATCAAGGGGTACAAGTTTTGAAACTGAAATTAAATTCCTAGAAAAACTAGGAACATAAAAGATCTTTTTTAATTTTAAAATATAACCACTATTCAACACTAGGCAGCAAGTCCCAATAGCCTCCACATGCGAAGACATCTTGTTTCCTGAATAGATGCTCCGTTCATTTTCTATTGGCTTCCTTAGGTTTTGCATATCCTGCAAGGTATTTGTAACATGGATTGTAGAACCAGAATCAATCCACCATGTGTTATAAATCATATCAACCATATTAGATTCATAACAGACAAATGAAGTAGGAATACCTTTCTTTTCAAGCCAGTCCTTAAATTTATTGCAATCTTTCTTAATGTATCCCGTTTTTTTTACAGAAGAAACACTTGGATTCTTTCTTGATGTCAGATTGGGGTGGAATTATTCCTTTTCCTTGACTTTGGCTTGCTTTTTATACTTTTCTTGTGTTGTCATAAAGACATTATCACTTTTTTCCATCAACAGCCTTCCTTCCTCTTGAACACACATGGTCATTAATTCGATAATTGACCATTTATCCTTATGTGTGTTGTAGGAAATTTTGAAGGGTCCATATTGTTGTGGAAGAGTGCATAAAATGTAGTGCATAAGAAAAGTTTCAGACATTTCCATTTCAAGTGTCTTTAGCCGAGCCGCTATGTCCCATATTTTCATTATGTGCTCTCGCACACCTCTCACACTGGTGAGCCTTAATGAAGAGAATTCCATAATTAGGGTACTGACAAGTGCCTTATCTGAAAACTGAAACTGTTCATCAATAGCCTTCAGTAATTCTTTGACATTATTATGCTGGTCGACAGAAGCACACATACCAGTAGAGATTTTGGTCTTTATGAACATTACGCAGAGTCGATTAGATCGCTCCCATTTTTCATAAAGATCAACATCATCCGGAATGCTGCTTTCAATAATAGCAGATGGTTCGTCTTTCCGTATAGCATAATCAATATCCATCCACCCCAATTGAAGAAGAATTATTTCTTTCCATATTTTATAGTTGTCGCCCTTTAGTTCGGGAATGTCACATTTCATATCAGAAAAATTCGCAGGTTGCATAACTGCACAAAATATAATATGCTTAAAAATTTCAGACAATATCATGTTTTATCAATGTAATTCATGTTTTAAAAATCTAGAGACATAAAATTTGCTTGTGGGCTAAAATTTTAATTCAATAAGATTTTTCTGTAACTTTATGATAAAACTATCAAAATGTATTTTCTTTAACTCCTGTGGGTAAATTAAGAAAAATATAATTTGATATTTTAACCTAATTAGTTATATAAATATAATAAAAATCCATGTGGGGTAAAATTTATTATGTTTATATAATTAATTACAATTGATGTCCATTATGTGATCCAAATCCACTTAATGCATAATTTTTCATAATTAAAGATGCTGTGGCTATTCCTCAATTATTTAAAATTATACGGTTCACCGAACAAAATTTTGGCTTTACTTTAATACTTTATATAATAATTATTTAGTAACATAATCAACATTTTTCAAGAGTGCTCCCAGCAAAGATAGGTAGTGCTAAGGCCCTTTAAATACCTAACTCCTAGTCAGAGCAACATTCTTCAGGGAGACCAGTGGCAAGTCAAGGCAGTTTAAACCGATCTATGAAGAACTCCCTCATATCATATTTTCTTACGTCACCTTTATAATTATTATTCAACTTAATTATCCACATTTATGTGAATCTTTATAAGCCAAAATTTTTCATTAAATAACTTTATATTCACATTTTTACTTAATATGAACAAATACGTTCCCCATCAGTTTTTCTCTTCAATCAGAGTAGTGATAAAGTGAGGATCACATTTACGTAAAAATGTGAGCTCCTCATCAGTTTTTCTCTTTTATCAGAGTAGTGATAAAGTGATGATTATTTGTTCAGTTGTGAACATCTGAAATATTTTATTTTATAATATTATATTCACTTCTTACTTAATATGTTCATTTCAAATTATAATAAACTTAATATAATTTAATATGAACATAATGTGAATATTGATGTACCGATTATTTTTCAATATTATTTGCATTTTAAATTTCAAGAATAAATACAAACATAATATTAAATTTGCATGTACACTTCAAACACTTATCCATAATATTTGACATTATATCTAACATGCAAAAATAATTTCTAAACATGTATTAAAAATTACGTTGAACTTGAAATTATTTTTAATGTGTACAAATTATTTAACCAAATGCTATATGTACACTGATGAGCAAATGAATTCATTACAGGTCTCCGTCAAAAAGTAAATTGGGACCAACAATATATATATACATCACATTAATTTTTATTATTATAATTATTATAAACAAATGAGATAATGAAGTTTGAAAAATTGACAAGACAAATGACCGACAACTTCATTTCATGTGACAGAAGTCATTAAATGCATCAATTATCATTTACAATTCATATGCATTATTTGATACGAATTCATCTTCAACCTTTGGCAAAAAATTTTTTTGCAACTTTTCCTCCCGAAACAAAATTTCTTATTTCAAAAAAAAATTCGAGAATCGATTATAATCTTCAAGATTTCAAAGAAGAACTTCAAGGTGCAACCGAGAACAGGTAAGTTTCTTCTACAAAAACTTCAAAAGAAATTTTATGATATCGCGTATTTTCAGAAAACAAATTTTCAAGGCAGAGGTATCATGCTCTGATACCAAATGTTAGAATTTTTCTCAAAAAATCATGTTTTCACGTATATATAAACATGATATAATATGCGGAAGCGGATCGAGAATTACCTCTGGCCATTGAATAATTTTGATTTCTCTGCTTTTCCTTCCGGTTGAAGTCTTCTAAGCACTCCACCCTCTCGATAGATGGTGTATATTTCTTATGAGGTGTGTGTACTTAGGGACCTCAATCGTCTCTATTTATAGGCATTTCATACCATCAACGAGAAAAATCGGGAGTCTGAATGTTAAAAGAAGAAACGTGTACGCATCTCAATTTTCTAAAGTTGAGGTTGCGTACGCAAGTTTCATCAAAATATATAGGCAATGGCCGTCGCCAATTCCTACACGATATTTCTTTTAACATGTGTCATATTTCTTACATTCTTGTCGAGTCGGATAAGAGATATGTCTCCCGTCATGAGACGATCTTATAAGAGTTTTAATGTATATTAAAATACTTCGTAGATTTTTTTTAATGAACGAATATGTTATAAAAATGTAATGCGAGTACGACATTACTAATACGAATGACAAAACAGTCCCCATGAAAATTGAATGTAAATTGAATGTGGCACATTGTATTACAATGGATGATCCAAATCGAGCTAGATTTTTGTATCATTTATTTATTATTTTAATTATACCTAGCTGTACTTTTTAATAGTAAGAGTAAATTAATATATTCAAGACAACTAAACCATATTAAAAACTGAAAAACATTTTCCAGTCTTTCCCTCGGTTTCCTCAAGATATAGTCCATTATTTTTTGATTGGGTTTTTTAAAAAAATTAATTTTAAAAATAACGTAGATTATGAGTTTTGCAAAAACAAGGCAAAAACCATCATCAATAGCGGACGTTGAAAATTGAAGTGTTCAAGCAGCACGTGCAAAGGCGGTAGACATTGTTTTTTTTTCATTATTATTATTTTTTTTGTTTTTGTTTTTAATTTAGACACATATATTATAAGAAAGATATGAATACTATATATAAAAATAGAGTTAAAAATCAAGTTCAATAATTTAAAAAATAGATCATTTTAAATGGTTTTCAAGAAAGTGTTTATTTGTAAAATATTAATTAATTTATACTTTTTTTTTGAATTTGTAATTTTTTATTTTTAAAAGCAAAATCATTTATTTACTTAAGTATACATTGATTTAGTTTTAAAAAAAAACAAGAAGTTGGGTATGTGTGTTGATCCAATTATATTTTTAAAAAATTAATGAATTTGAGTCGATCACCGATTTAGAAAAATATTTATTTTAAAATTATTAATAAAATTTTTTTTTGAAAATTTTCCACAAGTTCTAAAAATTTTGTCTACGGGAAAAAAATAAAGTTATTTATTATTCAAATTTGTCCACGTACAAAAAATTTAAAGTTGAAGTTCGAACTCATTAACTTTAAAAAATAAAAATAAGTGGATCGACACACATACATAACTTTTTTTTATTATTTAGAAAACTACATCAATAAATATTTAAATAAAATGTTATGATCGATTGATAGTTTAGAGGGAAATTGAATAAATAATAACACTACTTTGTCTGAAACTCGATCGTGTGGGGACCCGGATGCTAATCATCTTCTTAATCATCTTTGGGATTTAATTATCAATTAAGATAAACAGGGTCTAAAAATTTTTCTTTTTAAAATATAAGTGCGGAACGTAATGAAATTTAACTACTATACATCTCAGTATAAAAGTATAATAATGTGCAACAATTATTCAAATTATTCTAAGGTTCAACTACTAATTTTCAGTATTAAACCAAGTCTACATCCAAGTCCGGAATCACCACTCTAACCTCGATCTCTCATCATCCTCTTGACCCTGATCCTGCCCCACCTGTTGTCATGCACACATACAAACAAGACAACAGCCGGATAACTCCGGTGAGAATAAATCCCAGTATAAATAAAGTATACATGCAGTTAACTGAATTAATATAAAAGCATGAATTATATCTTATCACATGTAGCATAATCAAACAACATGTATCAATACCAGTCTGTAAATAAAACATGAATCGTAATCTACGAAACATAAATCAATACGAATCTGTAAATTAAGTCCTAGTCTCGATATCTAAGACTCGACTCATTTCTCATTCTAATCTAGGGATCCCGATCTAATTTAGACTTTGGTATGCTGTATCGAATGTCTACAATAGACGTCGATCTACATCTAAGCTCATCGATATACCGTAAGTCTAGAGTCTACGCGGTTCTGACAAAGACTCGGCGGTTCTGCCCTAGCTAGGCTGATCTGCCCTAGACTCAAACTCTGGCTCTGCTATAATTCAATAGACTAAACATATCAATCTGATAATCTGCAAATATCAATGCAATAAAGGAAAGTATGTGATTTTGGGAAACTCAAGTCAAACCTAACTCGAGTTGTGCAATCTCGAATCAACATTTATTTGTACCTTTCTCTTCGCGATCTGATGAAGACGAAGTCTCGTATTCCAATCTGTTCATACCCAGTCTGGCAATGACAATCGCATAAATACAATATCAGTATATAACTCAATTCAAGACTTGTTCTGATCCATACTCAAATCAATACATAATCTGATCCATATCTGAACAAGGTACAATCTAATTCATATCAACGATATCACGATACAATCGAAATCATTACCGAGTCTGATCAATATCAATCAACTGATGTTTCGACGGCATACCAATACAATCTCGGTAACCCCGCCAGTCCCAACATCACAGATATAATACCAGAACTCATAATCACTATCGATATAACTCATAACTTCAACGATAATATAAATCGGATATCGAATCTCAATCAATCAATTCCAAAAATCATAACAATTACATAAACAGTCCGTTCTTTAATCTGACTTCAGATATACGATGCCTACTGTATCAGAAACACCATATATGATTCGTATTCAATTCTGACAACATCATAATTTCAAATCGTATCTAAACGTAACAAAACTTATGTCCAGTTGTAGCCTACGTCGACAGGAACACAGTACTGAAGTCGGATTTAAAATCAGACGGGCGGATTAAAGTAAAAAGGCGTAAGGATTTGGAGCTTCCCTTCCTCGGTTCTCTCTTTTTTTCGTTCTTCTTCTGATGAAATGAATTCATATAATACATATATATATATACCATGCATGCTCAAGGAAACGCGGCTCGTTCCTTCAAGAAACACGTCTCGCGCATATGCGCGACATCACTCGGCGCATATGCGCGAGACACCATTTCTCGGCGCGTGTGTCTCGGCATCTCTCGCGCATATGCGCGCCTCACCTCGGCGCATATGCGCGAGGTTCTCTGGACCAAGCATACTACAGCTCGCGCATATGCGCGCTATCACTCCGCGCATATGCGCGGGATCTTCTGCCCAACTCGCGCACAGCTCGTGCATCACGCCGCGCATGTGCGCGAGTGGCACCTCCCTCCACCTAATTCGTGTCTTTTCTCGTCTGTCCCGGTCTGATCTGTTCCATCTTTAATCACTTCAATTAATCAAGAAATCATCCCAGAATAATCTCAGATTACGGTAAATAAAATCTCGGGCCTTACAGATCGGGTTAGCAAATTGAATTTTAAAATTATCGTCAAGTTATTATCGGTTGGCTAATGAAATAATTTATGTGCGTAAGGAAGCTAAACTGATAGATTGAACACTCCAAAATGGCTAAGTAAAAAAAATTTGGGTTATCAAGAATGAGCTGACTGAAATATAAATAATATGAAGAGACAATCACAACTTTTATAACAACCCGATTTAGTCCGACTTTCTTACTATTTAACTAAAACTCCTAGTTTAGATCACTCACTACAACACGACTAAACAATAGACTGACGTTTACAAGCATTTTAGAAAGAAAATATTGAGCTTGATCATTAATGATCTAATTTAACACTTAAGCGTGTGTTAATAAGTCTCTAGATCAGTTGGGCTCTTGAAGGCTTGAATGTTTTTGTTTTCTTATGTAATAATTTCCGAACAAGATGGAGAGACTAACTGACTTAAAAACTTATCTATTTGTAGAGTTAGATCCAACTGTCAGTAAAATCAAATATTATATCATTTTCAAATATGATAGAGATTAATCATGTCTTTTCACACAACTATCCTTTCTGACAAATTGTGCATTGTAGGTGGTGATCATGGATTTCTGACAACTCAGATATTGTTTGTGCAAAAGACTTTATCCTATAATTCAGCTCTGTAATTTTGAGTAGTCTAACTAATTATTTAGAGAATGTTTCTTTAGCTTAAATGCTTTTTATTGGTCTTCATATGACAGTTTGATAAACTTAGTTCTCAGTTTAGCTAATGTTGTTAAATAACTAAACTTAATTGATCCAACATAAATAATAAAAAATTCTTTATAAAATAAAAAATGTACAAATTCAAAAATTTTGTGTATGCAAATTAAAAAATGTAATATTCCAATTATTTTTTACTAATCATATTAAGAGTAATAATAAAATAAAAAATAAGTAGACGAATACACGTATAGATTTTTTTCGAAAACTAAACTGTTGGGGATCGATATGGAGTTTAGAGGGGGGGTGAATAAACTCTATTCCTTTGACGGTCGTTTTTGCAAAGGGGTGCTAGAATCCTGTTAGAGATTATAGCAAATCTTGTTCAAGTGTATAACCAGCAGACCACAATATAGTGTGGAAACGATCTGATGGTTTAAGGGTGTATAATGATAAAACAGTAAGCAGTAGACAATGGTTGTTTATAGAAGTTCGAAGACGAAATCTTCGACGTCTCCCCTTCTTCTGTTTCCAGAATGTATCACTAAAAGACTGGTTTTTACTGTACAACACTTGTACAGACCCACTTCAGTAGGACTTATCCTTTGCCTACTGAAACTCTTAGTTTCTCAGCACAATAAAATCGATACAACAAGGTTTTGGAAAAGACTCTTTTCCAGTTTACAAACTCTTCTCAAATATGTAATAACACGATAATGATTGTACAGAGAGTAAGAAACAGTAAGCACAATATGATCTTAAAAGATCAGATAACTATTATGAAGCGTGTGCTGCTTTTCTGTATATTGAGCTTTAAAGATGATAAGAAAATATGAGTGCTCAAATCAACGTTCGTATTTTAGAGAATAAGCTCGTAGTTTTTGGTAACTCATAAACGTCGTTGATCTCGTGTATTTATAGGAGTCTTGAATCCAACATCTGTAAACAAAAACGGCTTCTTTGACTTCTGATAAAATCAGCTTTATTTTCTAAAGAGCTCCTGCAAAAAGGCTTCAAAACAATCAGTCTTGTTTTATACCAAAATAGGTAAGGCGTATTAAATGACTTTGTTTAGCATTAATGAAGCATTTAATACTCGTACTTGGTAGAATAACAGTAACATTTAATATAAGATCGATTGGTTCTGATTCAGTAAAAGTCAAGTTCTGCTTCTGTTTCTCTAAGCGGATAAGTACTTCGAAGAGTACTGCTTTTGTAAAAGCGATAGGAGAACTACTGGTTTTATACTAACTACTGCTTTAAACTATCTTCAGGTTTTTATTCACGCGATTTACTAGTTTTGACTATCATCACCACAATTAATTTAAGTATATCATAAACCAACACATATTTAAATAAATATTTTTTTTAAAGAAAAGTGCGTTTTTTTAAAGATAAAATATTTTACAAATAAATTTTTTTAAAAAAAAATTTGGTTGAGTGACTCACCATTTAAAGTGATATATTTTTCAAAATATCGAACTTAAGTTTCAGATCTCATTTTTTGCTTGTAGTCTTCCTATTTTACTAGTAAGATATGCGTCTAAATTCAATAAAAAAATTAGCATCTGCCATGTGCAGTAGCTTGGATGTTGCAAAAAATATTACAGTGTCCTCCATCGATGGCGGCGTTTTACTTTAATTTTGCAAAACTCCATCATCTACCTTCTTTTTTAAATTAACCCTTTGGATCGGAACCCGCTGAATCAGTTGCATGGTATTGGTCTCCCGTTGCAACTTTGCTCACATAGGCCATAACAATATTATAGATTAGTTGATCGTGACTCACATGATATGTAATTTTGGAGAATGTAGTAGTTTTTTAAAAACAAATAAAAATTAAAATTATTTAGTTTTTAAAAAATTTAAAGGTTAAGACAGAAAATAAAATGTAAAAAGTAATATAATAGATATAGTTGTATGGTTATATGATGTTATGAGAATTATAAAAGTTTTAACCACCATACAATAGTTAGTAAATCGCTTTTAGCTTTAACAAATAGCATTAGCCGTCAATGCAAGTGTGTGGCATGAGTGTGTGTATATATATATATATATGTGTGTGTGTGTGTGCGCGTGAAGGATCGAGTGTGCTAGTGTCTTGGAAGGCATTTCGAACACTATATTCTCCAATGAGCTGCAATAGCTCGTGTTCTAAGAATATTAACACCGATGAATTAAATCGAGTTTGGTTTAAAATCAAGCGGAAAAAACTCGAAGTAATTTTTCGTGAAGAAGACTGTTATATTAGAAAATATTTTATCATGTAAACTGAATAACCGAAAAAATCTAGATTAGTTTTTGCATTTATCAGTTCAGTTATGGTGACAGCTGAACTGACGGATACTCTAACTGATCTAAACAATTTGAAAACAGTAGTTAATCAGTTAAATACACGAGATATGTTTATGGATGTTCGGAGACTTCAACTGCTCCTACGTCACCCCTTATACCGCCTCGGGCAGGATCCACTAAAAGACTTTGATTTATACAAGACTTCGTACAAACCCGCTCAGCTATGACTTACACTACTGCCTAAACTAAACTCCTAGATACGACTGAAGGAAGCACCTTCCAGCCGACACTTCTTTAACGTCTATGTGTCAAAGACTACATACACAAGTTTAACGTCTTTGTGCAAGACTGTATTTGAGTGGTTGAAAGTGTTTAATAAGCTTCTAAACTAAGCAGATAACACGTTAAAGTGTCCATCTGGGCTAATTGATTCTGAAACCTGATGTCCAATGAGCGTCCCCTTTCTTTTCTCTCGTATATGCTTAAAAGCTTCTTATGCTCTCTCGTCTTGTTGAGTCTTCACTGATCTTCTCTTTATATAGGCAGGAAAATTGAACGTACAGTGAGACTCATTTATTGTATCCGTTGTATCTTGAATTCGTTTCTTGGACTTTGTGTCTCGACTTTTCGACTGCCCTTCTGAAACGTTTTGTCTTTAATGCTCTAAAGCAACGTCCATTATTGTCCTTTGACTGGACATTGGCTTTGTACGTTCACGTACAGCTGGAATCCACTGAAAGAGTTTGTCTTCATCTATAACTGAAAGATTCTGACTGATGCTTAGAACTGGTCAGGTGAACTGATCTTCAGCTGGGCTGGTGAAATCAGTTAACTCGTCAGTTGAACTGATTTCACTCTCGTTTAGTTGAACTGATCGGTTGAGTTTTTCATCAGTTAAACACTCCTTCGACTGGCCAGGCTTCTGAGGTACTCCTGCTGAACCACCTATCAACTAGACAATCAGCTGGACTGCTCAATTGACGTAACAGTTAGACTGATTCAGTTTGTGCGATCAGTTAGGTCTTTAGTTTGTGATGTAAACAGCTCGTGAGTGATCCTAGCTGCTGCACACTAAGGTAGATTATTAGTAATACAAATAATCAAGTTTTGTTATCATCAAAATTAAGATTGCGAACTCGAAAAATTCAAACAATATATATATATAGTCACTCTTTTGACTATATAATTTACCATATAGACATAAAAACAATATAACTAAATTCATTAAAACAAACAACACTACAACCATAGTTTATTAAAATTTTCTAGCTATGTTTGTATTTTAGATAATTATTAATTTATATTATTGAAGAGACCACAATTTTATACACGAGTCTTCTGAAAAAAATATCACCTTATTAATTTTCAAAATTATTTATTCAACACAATGACCCAGTCGGAACCGAGAAAAAATATTATGTTAGAGAGATTATTAATTTATCGAGATTTTATCGTATCTATAAATATCTTGAGTATAAGTACTTTTTTATTTATATTATAGGGGATTGAGGATAGAAAATTATGGAGAGTGGGAGTTATGGAAATTGAAAATTATATAAATATGTATAGACTATTTCACCGACATAATAAAATTACTTAACATGAGTGTTTAACTTTAATATAGTACCAATGTCAACTTGTACACGTTACGTTTTTTAACAGTTAGTTTTTTTTAAGGATGATTTTTATATATATGAATTATGATCATTTCAATATATTTTTAGTTGTTATTTGAATAATAATGATGCAAATATATAAAATATGTAATTCGTATTAGATAATATGTGAATTTGTAGACATCATCTTAGCGGTGCTCACATAATGCCCGCAATGATTGTGCATCATATAAAGAGTATATATACCCTTTATACTAACCAACTTTGGTACGATGATGAATTTTTTTTATAATTACTAAAAAATTTCAAACCATCCAACTATGTATATGTGGGGACCCGGACGCTAATCATATTTTTAATCATCATTAGGATAATTTAATCAATTATAATAAACATGGTCTAAATTTTTTTTTTTAAATTGCGGAACATAATGGAATACATGCAAATATACATCTCAGTATATTAAAAGTACAAGTCTGGTACTATATATACAATCATTCAACTAATGTTTAACAACTAAATGTCAAGTGTCCAAACCCAATCTCTAATCCAAGTCCGTAGTCTCCACTCTAATCACGATCTATCTTCATCTCCTCGACCCTGAACCTGTCCCACCTGTTGTCATGCACACATACAAACACGACAACAGCCGGATAACTCCGGTGAGAAATGAATCCCAGTACAAATCAACGAAACATGCAATCATATAAACAATATAAAAGCATGTAATAAATATCAGTAACATGTATCAAAATCTGAAACATAATCAATATAAAACTGTCGACAATGCTCGTGACTCCACGACTCAGACTAGACTCAATCCTAGTCTAGGGATCCCGGTTTTCAGATGTTGGTATTCCTATATCGACCAACAGTAATAGAAGAAACTCCAATTCTATCCACGTCGATATAACCAAACATCCAGTGTCTTGACCTATCCGTCACAGACTGTGGCACTATCGCCAATTCAACTATCATGTGACATCGTGCAATGTGCTCGTGGCGATCCCACCACTATCAGGCACTTCTGTCACAAGATCACTCGTCTAATACTCATCTAATACGTGGTTTCTATAAATCAATAGAACAAGCATATCAAATCAAATCAATGCATATAATAACAATAAGTATGTGATTTAGGAAAACTCAAGTATATCCTACTTGAGTCGATCTCCCAATACCACATTGACTTATACCTTTCGTTTGTAGTCTCGGTCTGAAGCAATATCAGTTCTGAACTCAAGACTGTCTCTGTAAATCTGAAACAAAATACCGAGAATCATAATATCAATGTTCTATTCTCAATTCAATACTGAATCTGATTAATCTGGATTTAAGTCAAATCAACGGCATAACGGTACAATCTCAGTATCCCCAGCAATACCAAATCAACATACATCAATTACAAATCCTAACTCATATCCGATACAATCTGTAATTCATTCATAATCCAGATCTGTCCGATTTCAAGTCAGTATAATCAGAAAATCATAACAATTCCATAATCAATATGTTCTTCGATTCGACTTCGATTATGCAATGTCTAGTATTCCCAGAACACATAATAATGATCAAATCACAATTTCTCCAACATCATATTTTTGAATCAAGATAAAACTTAATAAAACTTACGTCCTTGTGTAGCTCTTGACGAGGGGATCTCAAAACTGTGCTCGGATTAAAAATCGGATCACCGGTACTCGCAAAATCAAATTTGAAAATAAATTGAAGTTTAGAGGATTTTGGCTATGGCTTTCTCGATTCTTTCCTTGGTCTACGGGAGGAATTGCAAATATATATCCAAGTGCATGACAAGTGTCCCACTCAAGTCATAATTGCACTTTAGCCACTGAATTCTTCACTATTTGCAATTCAGCCCTCAATAATTACGAAATTGCCATCAAATTTAAATCAAGTATTTTTTCACTTAATTACAAAATTGCCATTAAATTTAAATTAAGTATTTTTCCACTTAATTACAAAAATGTCATCCATAATATTTTTTTTTCGGGATCTCATAAAATTGATAACATCCGGGCTTTACAATTCTCCCCCTCTGAGACACGATTTCGTCCTCGAAATTTCAAGCAATCATATGATAGGCAATCAAATCAGAAATAACAGAAACTGAAATAGGAAACTCACGTCAGTGGAATAACTCTGGGAACTCCTGTCTCATATCTGATTCAGTCTCCCAAGTAGCTTCTTCAATGCCATGACGAGTCCACTGGACTTTCACAAGTGGGATGGTCTTCGTTCTGAGTTGCTTTTCTTTACGATCAATAATCTGAATCGGTTTCTCAATATAACTCAGATACTCATCAAGCTCAGCCTCGTCTGGTTGGATAATATGGGAATCATCGGGGAGATATTTCCATAAACTCTGATTGATGACTCGATCTGACCATCTCAATCGATTTCTGAACTTTCTGATCAACTTTCTGAGCCGCTTTAATCTTCAAAATCAGCTCCGGTTCAGCTTGTATAGCATACAATCTCAACGGTCTACAATCTGTCTCAAATACCAATCCAGACAAACAGCAGTCTTCAATCAAATTCGAAACACCTATTGTCGATAAGGATAAAACACATACCTTTCGACTCAATGCATCAGCTGCTGCATTGGACTTCCCCCGATAGTATTTGATTTCACAATCAAAGTCTTTCAGTAAATCCAGCCATCTTCGCTGTCTCATATTCAGTTCTGATTGTGAAAACAGATATTTCAAACTTTTGTGATCAGAATAAATTTCAAATTTCTCACCGTAGAGGTAGTGTCGCCATATCTTCAAAGCAAATACAATGGTTGCCAATTCAAGATCATGAATTGGGTAGCGAGTCTCGTGTGGCTTCAACTGTCTCGAGGCATAAGCAATCACATGCCCTCGCTGCATCAACACACAACCCAAACCTCTGTGAGAAGCGTCACAATAAACAACAAATCCACCAGTACCTGAGGGGATAGTCAGTATCGGTGCACTGGTCAATCTTTTCTTCAATTCCAGAAAACTGGACTCACAGTCTTCTGACCACACAAACGGAGCATTCTTCTGAGTTAACTGAGTAATCGGTTTGGAAATGCTCGAGAAATCTTTAATAAACCGACGGTAATATCCTGTCAAACCCATAAAACTGCGAATGTCTGGCACTGATGTCGGTCTCGGCCAAGAAATCACAGCCTCAACCTTGCTGGGATCAACTGATATACCATCTTCGGATATGATATGACCCAGAAATACTACATGTCTCAACCAGAACTCACATTTTGACAGTTTAGTATACAATTTCTCAGTTCTCAGAGTTTTCAACATAGTTCTCAAATGCTCTGCATGCTCAATCATATTTTTCGAATAAATCAAAATATCATCAATAAAAATGATCACGAAATCATCGAGATACTTCTGAAATACACGGTTCATCAGACCCATAAACACAGCTGGAGCGTTGGTCAAACCAATCGGCATGACAATAAACTCATAGTGTCCATACCTGGTTCTGAACGCTGTCTTCGAGATATCAGAATCCCTGGCTCTCAGCTGATGATATCCAGATCTCAGATCGATCTTGGAATAAACTGAATAACCCTGCAACTGATCAAACAGATCATCAATGCGATGCAACGGATATTTATTCTTTACCGTTGCTTTGTTTAGTTGCCGATAGTCGATACAAAGCCTCATCGAACCATCTTTCTTTCTCACAAACAGTACTGGAGCACCCCAAGAAGACACACTCGGTCTGATATACCCATTGGCCAGTAAATCCTCCAACTGTTCTTTCAACTCTTTCAACTCAATTGGTGCCATTCGGTATGGAGCTCTAGATATCGGAACTGTACCTGGCATCAACTCAATGCTGAAGTCTATCTCTCGAATCGGAGGCAAACCAGGAATCTCATCTGGAAAGACATCAGTAAACTCACACACCACTGGCAAATCAGCCAATGATGGACTCGATTTCAGTAAATCAACTGAATAGACAAGGAATCCCTCCGCTCCTTTCTGTAACAATCGAGTCATATTCATAGCAGATATCAAAGGAATTCTGGATCGAGAACCCTTACCATAAAATTTCCACTCATCAGCCATCTCAGGTCTGAATCTTACAATCTTGTGGAAACAATCGACTGTAGCCCTGTACTTGGTCAACATATCGATACCGATAATACAATCAAAGTCAGATATCCCAAGCACAATACAGTCTAACTCAATTTCATGCCCATCATACTGTAGTATACACGATCTAACAGACTTTACTGATATCAAACCCGTCCCCAACGGAGAAGAGACAGACAATACCGCAGACAATGATTCAATAGGAAATGCATGACTCAATGCAAATCACTCATATATAAATGTATGTGATGCCCAGTATCTATCAATACATATACAGGATAACCAGAAATAAATCAGTTACCTGCAACAACATCATCAGGTGCATCTTGTGCCTGCTCCTCAGTCAAAGCGAACACTCTGGCCTGCTGTCTCGGAGGCTGGCTCAGTGTCTGTCTTCCTCCTGGCCTCTGCTGTGACTGAGTAGACGGTGCTGGCTGAAAAGAATGAACAGCAGATGGTCGTCTCCCTGTCTGAGCCACTGATCCAGATGACTCTGCACCATGTGATCTCTGAGAATCTCTCTGAGGACAAACTCGAGCAAAATGTCCCTGCTGCCTACAAATACGGCAACTGCCGAACACTCCTCGGCACTGCTCAGTGGAATGCTTCCCTCCACAGGTGCTGCAATAGGGTCCTGTATAACTCTGGCCCTGACCAGTCTGTCTCGAGCCACTTGAACTGGTAGAAGTGCTGCCAGACTTCTTGAACTGCTTTCCCCTAGCTTTCAGGAAATCTTTCTTTCCACTCCCACTGCCACTCTCAAATCTGGGAGATGGTGGAGGCATCTGTGGTCTCGGTGCTGAAGGCACAAACGAAGCTCCTCTCTCTCTTATCATACCGGCTTCGGCTCCCTTGGCTCAGTTCAGGGCATAAGTAAAATTATTCGGTCGCCCTGTGTTCACCAATGTAAAAATCTCAGGATTCAAACCATTGATGAACTGATCCGCAATAGCTTCTTCATTCTCGGCCACATGTGGAGCAAATCGCAACAGAGTAGAAAATTTAGTCACATATTCCTCAATGTTTAGCTGGTCATGTATCAAGTTTGCAAACTCCGCTACCTTATCCTTCCTGTACGACACTGGAAAGAATCTCTGATAGAATTCAGTTCTAAAGACATTCCAGGTGATAATCGTACCTCGATGTTCCAAGGCCCGCTTTGTGGTAATCCACCAGTTCTTTGCCACATCATGCAACTGGTGCCCTATCAGTTTCACTCTCCTCTCATCAGTATAGTCCAAGGACTCAAACATCATCTCGATATCGTCTAGCCAACTCTCACAATCCACCGAAGTCTCGGTACCTTTCAGAGTCGGTGGATGAAATGACTGAAATCTTTTCACTAGTGTCTCCATAGGAGTGGCTGTAACATCCATGGGAGGATTCGAAGTGCTACCCTGTTCCGGTACTCTTCAGGGAGGCATATCTGCTTATCAAAGAGGTTAGCAACAAAATACAACCAATATGTTTCAGTCCTCTACCGGTCATCTTACTGCTGATCCAGAATCGGTGTTGATTCATTCTCAATAAAACATATTACCATATCAAATCAGATAAGCAAGTAACATGTATTAAAGCAGTAAGACATGCTAGCATTCAAAAGCAGGAAAGAACACACATTCTACCCCGCTCACTAGCTCCTATCTCAATCTAAAGGAACCTGGCTCTGATACCACCTGTTGTGGGGACCCGGACGCTAATCATATTCTTAATCATCATTAGGACAATTTAATCAATTATAATAAACAGGGTCTAAATTTTTTTTAAATTGCGGAACGTAATGGAATACATGCAAATATACATCTCAGTATATTAAAAGTACAAGTCTGGTACTATATATACAATCATTCAACTAATGTTTAACAACTAAATGTCAAGTGTCCAAACCCTATCTCTAATCCAAGTCCGTAGTCTCCACTCTAATCATGATCTATCTTCATCTCCTCGACCCTGAACCTGTCCCACCTGTTGTCATGCACACATACAAACACGACAACAGCCGGATAACTCCGGTGAGAAATAAATCCCAGTATAAATCAACGAAACATGCAATCATATAAATAATATAAAAGCATGTAATAAATATCAGTAATATGTATCAAAATCTGAAACATAATCATATAAAACTGTCGACAATGCTCGTGACTCCACGACTCAGACTAGACTCAATCCTAGTCTAGGGATCCCGGTTTCCAGATGTTGGTATTCCTATATCGACCAACAGTAATAGAAGAAAATCCAATTCTATCCACGTCGATATAACCAAACATCCAGTGTCTTGACCTATCCGTCACAGACTGTGGCACTATCGCCAATTCAACTATCCTGTGACATCGTGTGTGGGGACCCGGGCTCTAACTCAATTCTTTTCGGGATTAGTCGGATCATTGTTCAAAAATACGGGTCAAATTTTCGCTTTTTAACATTAAATCAAATGTTTATAACTCAAGCACCAAATAATTCTATATTCATTTCATTACAACAAACATAATATACATGCCTCGTTTTATTCATATTCTACAAACCAGTAATTAAATACAGTACATATCAAAAGTACAACTACTAGTTCATCTGCTACGCCCGTGATCACCACGCTATGTCCATCTCTCACCTCTGCCGCGACCCTGATCCTGCCCCACCTGTTGTTATGCACACATACAGACATAACAACAGCCAGAAACTCCGGTGAGAACAAATCTCAGTATAAAACATGTATACATGCTGACACATAATCATAAATCATGAATCAAAGCAATAATAATGAGCTTCATAGTCTATGAAACCAATCTATATAAACATGCAATTCAAATCAAATCATGTCTTGCCTCGACTCGACTCTACTCTAGGGATCCCGGTGTGAATAAGACGTCACTGTCTGTCACCTACCCTCCCAATCGGGGTAACTGTACGTCTTATTCCTAGATTTCGGTCATGTCTGTATCGAATGTTTACAATCGGAGTGAATCTGATCCGAAGCGTCGATACCACCGAACATCTAGTTTGGCAAGTCTGCCAATGACTCTCCTATCTCAAAGGCTTGAATATAAATCTATAAACAAGACAGCATCATATCAATAGATTTGGATATAAATCTATAAACAAATCAAATTCATATCAAAAGATAAACAACAATTCTAGTATGTGATTTGGTTGGGAAACTCAAGTTGAATCTCATTTGAGTTGTGTCTTCCCCAAACAAAACATGAATTATACCTTTCTTGTCGTTGGAATAATTCGAAGTCTCGAAGATATCGAACCTGTCAATCCAAATCTGAAATGACAATGTTGAGATGCACAATATCAAATCACAACTCCAACTAATACTTGTACGGTTCAATATCAAATCTTGATACAATTCGACGTTATAACGGCATAGTTTCTCGGTACCGATCAATTCAAATCTCAACATATACATCCTCAACTCATAGTCAATAACATAACCATTTCAAACTCTGAAAATCTGCATAATCTCATGCACATATATGCTGGAATTTCATAACAATTGTATATGACATCCGATAATCGATCCGTTTACGATTCTACGACGTCTATGATCTCAAGAACATATAATCACAAACATATCTGAATTTCCTCCATGTGTCAACTTCAAAACATGCTGAAAAGATATAGAAAGTATACCCTTTTGAAGCCCTTGTCAAGAGGAACAAGAATCTCAACTTTGATTAAAGTTTGGATGGCTAATTCTTGTACAAGCTCAATTCTAAAATGAAGGAAGCCTTTCACCTCTTTGGAATAACTCTCGATTCTAAGTTCTGAAAATGAGAGACTAAATCAGTCCAATATCTATATATATATATATATATATATATATATATATATATATATGCCATGTGTCACAACAAGGAACAAAGGTGGCTTTCTCGCATGCATAACCTCGGGTGCAGTCACTCTTCACCGCAGGGTGCGCTGTGCCCACGGCATGCCTTTCATTTTCTGAAATTCGACGACCGCGGGTGCGGTCTTGCTTCGTACCAAATTTCCTACCCTACTGGCCATGCACCGCGGGTGCGGTACTTCTTCACCGCGGGTGCGGTGTCACTTCTGTAATTAATCTCCAACTCTCTGTCCATCAACCGCGGGTGCGCTCATGCTACTGTAATATTGGCCAACCTTCTGCCCATGTACCGCGGGTGCGGTGCTTCTCTAGGCGCGGGGGCGGTCTCCCTTCAAGCAACATTTCATCTTTGCATTTTAAATATGACCATCTAGGGCATTACATCGTGCAATGTGCCCGTGGCGATCCCCACCACTATCAGACACTTCTGTCACAAGATCACTCATCTAATACTCATCTAATACGTGGTTTCTATAAATCAATAGAACAAGCATATCAAATCATATCAATGCATATAATAACAATAAGTATGTGATTTAGGGAAACTCAAGTATATCTTACTTGAGTCGATCTCCCAATACCACATTAACTTATACCTTTCGTTTGTAGTCTCGGTCTGAAGCAATATCAGTTCTGAACTCAAGACTGTCTCTGTAAATCTGAAACAACATACCGAGAATCATAATATCAATGTTCTATTCTCAATTCAATACTGAATCTGATTAATCTGGATTTAAGTCAAATCAACGGCATAACGGTACAATCTCAGTATCCCCAGCAATACCAAATCAACAGACATCAATTACAAATCCTAACTCATATCCGATACAATATGTAATTCATTCATAATCCAGATCTTTCCGATTTCAAGTCAGTATAATCAGAAAATCATAACAATTCCATAATCAATCTGTTTTTCGATTCGACTTCGATTATGCAATGTCTAGTATTCCCAGAACACATAATAATGATCAAATCACAATTTCTCCAACATCATATTTTTGAATCAAGATAAAACTTAATAAAACTTACGTTCTTGTGTAGCTCTTGACGAGGGGATCTCAAAACTGTGCTCGGATTAAAAATCGGATCACCGGTACTCGCAAAATCAAATTTTGAAAATAAATTGAAGTTTAGAGGATTTTGGCTATGGCTTTCTCGATTCTTTCCTTGGTCTACTGGAGGAATTGCAAATATATATCCAAGTGCATGACAAGTGTCCCACTCAAGTCATAATTGCACTTTAGCCACTGAATTCTTCACTATTTGCAATTCAGCCCTCAATAATTACGAAATTGCCATCAAATTTAAATCAAGTATTTTTTCACTTAATTACAAAATTGCCATCAAATTTAAATTAAGTATTTTTTCACTTAATTACAAAAATGCCATCCATAATATTTTTTTTTCGGGGATCTCATAAAATTGATAACATCTCGGGCTTTACAGTATATCACATTTTTTATATTTTATTTTATTTTCTAAAATTTAATTTGAAAAATTAATAAGTTTCATTTTTAAATTTTTTAGAAAATTGTTTCATTATTTTTTTTTTATGAAACACATGCATCGTGCATGTCATGACATGTTATTTATATATAATTAGCAATTGTGACACATATATTGTGTGTACACAAATCACTATATTTTTTAAATATAAAGTTTTTACACAAAGCATAAAATCTTACAAAACGGGAAAACTTTCAATAACTCCCCTCATCCCTTCTCAACTTTATTTTAACTCCTCATCCCTTCAATTCTTTGTTTTAACTCCCAAATATTTTAAATTTTCCGAAAATACCCTAACTACTTTATGTCGGGTACGTGGCATTGTTATACATATCGAGCCTGTTCTTGAAGCATATAACCTCAAGACATACAGCTACGCAAGGTTTTCAGCCTATATACCTTGCTCAAATGATCGATTTTATTTTATTTTATAAAAGGCCCATCATGCTTCCGAAATATAAATTAAATCTTTTACCTCTTTGACCGGAGTCCCACTGGGTTATATCCACCATGTTTTATAGACGGCTCCTCACAGCCTAACCACACAATCGCAATAGATGGTTACTGACGCATATTGCTTCAGCAGCACTTGGCACAACCCTAATTCGTTTCCTACCTTAGGGTGTACAATGAAAATAAAATTTTGAAAATAATACATGAGAGGGGCTGGAGCAAAGGTTTTCTTTATTCAAACACAAACATTTATTATTACATAGTAACCTACTGTAGAGGAGGAGAAACTTGTTTAGCTACTAATAGTAGCTGAACTTAAAGAACACATAAACTTAAAGAAAATATTACAACTTATTTTTTTGACAGAAATTGGGAAATGTTTGATGATCTCAACTTCTTTCTTTCTTCTTTATTTATAGAAGGCTTCTTCGGATTTGAAACTCGGATTTCAGATCTTGGTAAACCTTTACAACTTGTATCTAGACCACTTTCAGTAGTGGTTGAGTGGTCCCTCCACTTTTCTTGTATTTTTCCTAGATCATAAATCTGGAAATAACTTGTTCTTCTGATTTGATCTCCTGGCAAAAATAGTATATATGTGTTTGGATCATATCAGCTGATATCTCATTTCCTGCTTCTTTCAGCACTTGATATAACTCTTTGGAAACCTTCAGCAATTTTCTTGTAGCTTTGATTCTTCGTTTGGAAACTTTAAAAATTGTTTTATACATATTTATTGTTTCCAACTTCGTTTATTTTTCTGGTTCCCATTTACTCTTTATTTATAGATGTAATTAGGTCCAAATTTTCTTGATTTTTAGTGGGTTAGTCACATGCCCACTAACTTTTGTCTTTTTATTGGATTTCTTTTATTTTTAAAGATAGGAAATCCAATGTTCTTTTTCCTTTACCACCGATTATTGGTGGTACTTGTCTTCCACTCACATGGTGGTCCTTTTTTTTGTTAGTGGGCTGATCACATGTCCACTTTAACTTTGTCGGGGAATTTTTGGCTTTCTATGTCCCCGAGAAAATCGTGATTGTGGTCCTTCACCACTTTTACTGGTGTCGGTAAAGTGTTTCTGGACCGATCTCGGCTTGAATCCTTTACAAACTCCGGTTCTTTCTGGTTCTGGAATTCTAGGCAGATGTTTTCCGACCATATTTCCACATGTGCCATATTACAGAATTTTCGGCGCGTCTCTTTACTTGCCGGTAGCTTGCTGTTCCACATAAGATTTCTTTTCTTTTCGAATAGATCTTCTGCGAAGCTCGTTGTTTTTCATGTCATTGTATTCAACAGGAAAGATCCATTTACAAAATTTTGATAAAATTTAAATGGATATTTGACTTTGTCCATCTCTGTCAGACAGACCTAAACTCCCCATGCTCTCCTGGTAGATATGTCATCTTCATTGAATGAAGATACTATGGGTGTTTCGTTTGTAGGAGGATCCTTGATGAATTTCTGGACATTCATGTCTGGCCTCCTTAGCTTGATAAAATGAAAGGCTTAGTGTGAGCTTTTTCCTGCTGGTTCTGGTACTGCACTGAAAAAATATAGTTCCAGAATATCCCCCCTGGACAAATGATCATTGTTTGTCCAAGTTTCATGTACCGCTTCCTGTATCCACTTTGGTAATGCTGAAATCTCCGGGAAGCTGGGTGAAGTAGTATAAACTGAGGCAAGAGTCCCAAATTCATACCAAGCCTTGACCTCCTTTGGATATGCATTTTGTTTCATCCATACCCTAGGATATTTTCCTGCAACATCAACTCGAACTATGGCTGGGTTGATGCCAATTCTTGTATTCAATGTCTCCCAAGTCTGTTGGTAAACCTGGAATGGAGAAATCGCACTTTCATTAGTATCAACATTAGCTTTGTCCCATGTCAGTAATAGGTCAAGGTTGATCTCTCCCTCTTCAATCCCCGAGGTGGAAGGTTGACTTGAAGAAACCAATGGCTTCTTGATGCCTTGGTGGATAGGCCTTTGTGTTACAGACCATAACTGAGTATATGCATGTAAACATCATGTAATTCGGTCAGAGACAATTCTCTTATCCACTTGTTGATGCCTTCCCGCAATTTCTGCATTTATTGCCAACTTGTTAAACTCGGTTTGAAGCATTTCAAGGTGTTCCCTCAAATGTCTCTACATCTTGATAATAGCATCAATGTCAATGCTGTCCATCTCTTGTTAAAAAATCTGCAAGAATATTTTCATGAGATTTAATAATAATTATATCAAAAATATAAATTTGACATAGAGCTTTCCATTTTAATAGTCTAGCTTTTTCTGGTTTGTATTCAATCCTGTTTCTCAAAAAAAGCTTTCACATGTGTATTATCCACTTTTAAAGTAAATTTCTTTGCAAGTAAAAATAATGGCCATTTTTCTAAACCCCTTTTTACTGCATAAAATTCCTTCTCATTTATATGCCATCCGATGGCTTCTGCATATGAGGATAAACCACTACAATATCTGCATGGTTGTTCTCCGTCCGGTGTGAGCTTAGAAAGAACCGTTGCCCACCAATGATCACTGGCATTGTGTATAATACAAGATCATCTTCATCTTGAAGAATAGCCATTTTCGGAAGATTTTTACAAATCCTTTTTAATTGGCTCAGTCCCTTTGTGTGTTCCTCTGTCCATATAAATCTAGAATCTTTTCAATAATGGACTAAACATCTTTCTATGTTTTGCTAGGTTTTTAATAAACATTCCAGCAAAATTAACAACTCCTAAGAAACTTTGAAGTTGCTTCTTGTCTTTGAGATTATTTGCAATGACTGCTTTCTTTTCAGATAAAATCAGTCCTCTTTTACAAACCTTAGAGAAAATCTCCAAGTGTTTAACATGTTCATCTATATTTTTAGATGCTATCAAAACATCATCAATATAAACAAACATAAATTTAAAATAATCTTTAAAAAGATTATCCATTTTCCTTTGAAATATCTGGGGTGAATTAGCCAATCACATTGGTAATACTTCCCACATATAATGTCCTTGGGGTGTGGAGAAAGCTCTGAATTTCTTGTTTTCTTCCTGCATCCGAATTTGATAAAATCCGGACTTACAGTCAAACTTAGAGAATATCTTGGCGTTGCGTATGCAACTAATCAAGTGTTCTCTAATAGGTATAAAATACCCATCAAACTCCAGAATTTTATTAATTTCTTGATAATTAATAACCAATCTAGGTTTTTCTCGTTTTATCTCACCATGATTTCTAACCAGAAAACCTGGACTACTATATGGTGACATTCCTGTTTTGATTAAACCAATGTTCAAATGTTCCTTGATTATCATCTGCATATCTCTTTGATCAATTATGTTCATTGGGATAGGGCTTAAAACAGACAAATTCATACTCTTTGCCTTCCTTAATTTTAAAGCAAGCTTTGAGTTGATTTTTATTCCACTATGCCAATGGATCTTTATTGTAATTTTCTTTGATCCTTTTCTTGACATCTTCCGATGATACCTTAGATTCAAACTCTACTTCATTCCTATATAAAGTTATCTTAAGACCTTCTATATCTTCTGGTTGGAGTTCTTTATCTGCTCTTAACTGGAGCATTGTTTTTCCAAACCGTCTAGAATCTTTCATTTTTTGGTTCAGAAATTTTCCTTCATCACCACGCTTGCTGCGAAATTGGATCGGCATTTTTTTGTAAAATGTCTCTCGTAGTCTCTGGACTATGATTTTGTGATCACAGGGTATTGTGAACACTAACCGTCTAGTCTCATTTTCTTGAGTATAGGACTTGGACATTTGTAAAAAATTATTTCCTAATAATATGTCAGCTCATGTATCATGAAAATAAATTTGCGGTGTTTTTACCTTGTACCAAGGTGTTTGTCCAGCACCGTCGATCATGATTTCAGTCATCTTAATCCATTTGCATAAGATTAAGAATATTATGGAAAAACCTCTTCCATCAATCTTTGGTAATTCTTCTTCCAAATTATTTGAAAAAACTCATCTTTTTGCTGTACAGATCTCAGCACCTGAATCAATATAAGCAGCAAAATATTATGTCTTATATTGTTCATATAACATTTGTAAGGACAGTGTATCGTATTATCGTAAATCATATGTTGATTATCGATAATTTATGAAATTGTCATGTGATTATGTATATGAGGTATATCATGACAATGAAAAATGAGAAAATAAGTGTTAATAATGAAATATCGTACTATATATTGATTAATTAACAGAATTGAAGTTGTAAGAACTCGAGTGGAGAAGCCGGACGCCAATACAATGCAAAACCAATATCTAGTACGATAGTTTATGACCGCCCGAGCGCGGTACAAATCACACTCGGGGACAGAATGTATCGCGCTCGGGCGCGAGAATTCTACCGCCCGAGCGCGAATGCGGTGGAGATAAGAATAAGAATTTTGTTCGTTTCTTCTTCATTTTCCGCCGAATGCTTTGAGAGAGAAAAGAGAGAAATCGATTTCTTTCGTCCGAATCGACTTCGAAACGTTGTCCAAGCGCGAAACAAATTATAGATTCGGAATCTTCGCGTCGAGAGCTTCCTTTTGAGGTAAATTTCTTCTAGTTTCAGCAGCTCTAAATATGAAAGTGCCGGAATAGCATGTATTTGAAGTCGAGATTCCTTTATATGGTAGAATAACCGACAAGAAACTCGTATTCGAAGTCGGGATTGAATTATATTATAATTTTGATTTGATATGAATTTTCAAAGTTTCAAAAGATATTTGGAACTTATATTATTGATTTTGGATCATGTTATTGATTGAAATGAATATGTTATTGATGTAGATAGATTATTATACTGATATCTTCAAGTTACATCAACTGGAACAAAGAATTGAGGTATGTTGCGACCGTGTAGCATACGACATGTATCTGTATTATATGATATATGTTGGATTGGTTTGATTGATTGGAATGAGAATACATGTCTATATGCCTTATTTGTTGAGTTTATGTGGCATACATGACATTGTGATTTGAATATCGATGTATAAAATAAATGTTTTGTTAACACACATCGTTTGATGCATACATCGATACATGACATGCACGTTGAGCTATGATCCTTGGATACCCTGATATGATTTGATTGGATTCTGGGGTTTGTGAACACAATGTTATGTTTGGTATTACATGACCCTTAAAACATAGACGTTTGTGGCCCCGACGATTGATTGAGATTTGGGATTTGATGGCGCTTTGTCGACGCTATCATACGAGTATCCCTGATTGAGGCCGGTGTGTCAGCTCGAGCATTGATTTGATAGCGATTCGTTTGATTCTGACATGTGCTCAGTGGATGGGCATTTGACCTGATACTTCCACGACATACATGTATTGCATACCGTATATCATTGTTTAGATACTTGTGGTATATATGATGGTTGTTCCATACGGAGCTTTGCTCACCCCCAATGGGGGATTTTGTTGTCTTTGTGTGTGGACAATGGCAGGTACTCAGGATATCAGGAGGTCAGAGAGGGTACTTCTGGAGGGAGTCACAGTTTGGGCTGAGGTTTTATGTTTTGTTCCCAGTATATATATATGTATCTATATACCGGGGCATGTCCCGAAGATATGAGTTGTTTGACTGTATTTGGATTTGATTATGTGTGGGCGAGTTTTATGATATAAGATTACATACTATTTTTAGTATTCAAATAAGATATTTTGGGCTCATCGTAAAGAAAATTTAAACTCGTTTTCCGCTGTAATTAATTAATCCTAATCAAATTGTGTTGTAATAACGATTAGGAGCTAAGGGCCCCACACATAGTGGTATCAGAGCATAGCTGGGAATGCTCGATTGAGTCTTGTGTACACTGGAATAGGCACAAATGAATTGTGTGTATGTGTTTGATTTATTTGTATTACTTGCTCCTACTTGATTTAGTTTGAGTAAGTTATTGATGAAATTGATGATATGAGATGATGATGATGTGAAATTGATATTGATTTATGATATTCATCCCTTGATTTGTAGATGGATCACATAAATGAAACTGCGAGTAGCAGTACTGAGAGGATAGTTGGGCAATTTGAAGGATTGTCCATGGATATAGTGATGGCTCGATTCCAGGATCTGAAACCACCGAGGTTCTTTGGCACTGAGAGTGCAGAAAGAGCAGAGGCTTGGTTAAAGGATATCGAGCATTTGTTTAATATTGTTGAATACTCCAAGGCTCGGAGACTGAAACTTGCTCTGTATCAGTTGAAAGACCGAGCAAAATCTTGGGAGGAAGCCGCTGAGATTGGACTGAAAGAGGCCGGGATTGAAGTCACATGGGATGTCTTCAAGGCCCAATTTTTGGAGCAATATTCCCCTCCTTCTTATTATACTGCCCAAGAGAATGAATTCAATAGTCTGCACAAGGAACGATGACTGTTGCAGAGTATGCTTCGAAGTTTTCTACTCTGTTGAAGTATGCACCTCACGTAGCTGGGAATACAAAAGCAAAATATAACAGGTTTGTAAATGGATTGCATCCTGCTTTATATACTTTTGTTGTTTCTGGTTTCCTACCAGCTACGCAGAGGCGGTTGAACGAGCTAAGGCAGCCGAGGCTGGACTCAGGCGAGGAGGTCCACAGCATACTCCTCCACCACCAGTGTCAGCTCAGCAGCCTACATTGCGCCCAAGAGGTAAAAATTTCAAGAAGACTGGTTCTGTTTCTTCGTCTTCTTCGAGTTCGAGTGGATCCCAGAGAGGGAGTCCTGTTATTACTCCTTATTGTAGTCATTGTGGAGGCAAACATACTATTGAACAGTGTCGAGGTATGTTTGGTACTTGTTATCAGTGTGGGCAGGAAGGCCATTTCTCTCGAGTATGTCCGAACAGGGGTACGACTTCTTCTCAACCCCAGCCAGGATTTAGAGGTGGCCCCAGCATGATGAGACCTGCTGTTCTTGTTCCTTCTTTTCAGCAGTCGAGTGTCCCACGATATCGAGGACCAGGTGGTCAGACTGCTCAAGTTCCTCCTCAAGTTAGAGTGTATGCTATGACGGAGGATCAGGCGAAAGAAGATCCTGGTGGTGTGATTGCAGGTATTTCCATGCTTTGCGATTATCCTGCACGTATTTTATTTGATATAGGAGCATCTAATTCATTCATATCTCATGAATTTGTTGCATCTCACGGTATTGAGTGTACCCCATTGTATGATACATTATCGATAGCCACGCCAGCAGGAGAGATTATTTTGTCTGAGCAAGTTGTGCATAATTGTGTATTGATATATGAGGATAATGTGATATTCTTGAATTTGATTGTCCTTCCAATGCACGACTTTGATTGTATTGTTGGCATGGATATCTTGACGACAAATCGAGCTACTGTTGATTGTTTTCATGGAGTGGTTCGATTTCGACCGATTGATGGACCCAAGTGAATTTTTATGGCAAGGGTTCTCAAGCCAAAATTCCATTGGTATCCTCTTTGGAAATGTCTCGACTTTTGACTAGCGGAGATGAGGGTTATCTTATCTACGCTATTGATGTCTCTAAAAAAGAGCCTTCTTTATCTGAGATTCCTGTTGCGAAAGAGTTTCCAGATGTATTTCCCGATGAGATTCCTGATTTTCCTCCTCATCGAGAAGTTGAGTTTAGTATTGATCTTATGCTGGGAACTGCACCTATTTCTAAAGCTCCTTATCGCATGGCACCATTGGAATTGAAAGAATTGAAAGAATTGAAAGAACAATTACAGGATCTTCTCGATAAGGGATATATTCGACCGAGTGTATCACCTTGGGGAGCTCCTGTTTTATTTGTTCGAAAGAAAGATGGTACTATGCGAATGTGTATCGATTATAGGCAATTGAATCGGGCTACTGTGAAAAACAAGTACCCACTTCCCCGTATTGATGACTTATTTGATCAGCTTCAGGGTACTTCTGTATACTCTAAGATTGATCTTCGTTCTGGTTATCATCAAGTACGAGTTCGAGATGAAGATGTGCCCAAAACTGCTTTTCGTACGAGGTATGGCCACTATGAGTTTTTGGTTATGCCTTTTGGTCTCACGAATGCTCCTGCTGTCTTTATGGATCTAATGAATCAGTGTCTTTCGAGATTATCTTGACCGATTCGTTATTGTATTTATTGATGATATTCTTGTATATTCGAAATCGAAAAAGGAGCATACTGAACATCTGAGACTGGTGCTTCAAACTCTTCGTACTAGTCATTTATATGCTAAATTGTCCAAATGTGAATTCTGGATGGACAAAGTGATATTTTTGGGTCACGTCATTTCGAGACATGGCATATCTGTTGATCCTGCGAAGGTCGAAGCTGTATTGAATTGGCCAAGACCTACGAATGTTCCTGAGATCCGTTGTTTCATGGGTTTAGCTGGATATTATCGTCGTTTTATTGAAGGATTTTCGAAAATAGCTAAACCTATTACTCAACTGACACAGAAGAATCATCGATTCATTTGGTCAGATGAATGTGAAGCTAGTTTTCTTGAATTGAAGACGAGATTGCACCACAGCACCTGTGCTTACTATTCCCTCAGGTACCGGAGGATTTGTTGTATGCACAGATGCATCTGGTAAAGGTTTGGGCTGTGTTCTAATGCAACATGGCAAAGTGGTTGCTTTGCGTCTCGTCAATTGAAATCTCATGAAACACGTTATCTTGTTCATGATCTTGAATTGGCTGCCATTGTGTTTGCTTTGAAGATCTGTCGCCACTATTTGTACGGAGAAAAGTTTGTTATTTATTCAGATCATTAAGAGTCTGAAATATCTCTTTTCTCAATCTGATTTGGAATATGAGGCAACGCAGGTGGATGGATCTCCTGAAGGATTTTGATTGTGAGATTCAATATCACCCTGGATCGGTGAATGTTACTGCGGATGCTCTTAGTCGTAAAGTGTATGATTCTGTGTTAGCATCTGTTTGTGTCGCCAAAGTACACGAGGATATATGTACTTCTGGTTGGACTTTTCACTCGAATTGGAATTCTGTCACTGTCTCAGCATTGCAAATTGAGCCGAACTTGATATCGAAAATACGAAAGACCCAATGAAGCGATGCTCAGATCCAAAAGTCGAAAGAACTTGTATCTGCAGGACATCAGTCTGGATTCCAGATTTCTTCTGATGGTTCTTTACGACTTAATGGTCGGCTGGTAGTCCCTAATGATTTTGATTTGAAATCTGCCCTTCTTCGAGAAACACATTGTAGCAAATACAGTATTCACCCTGGAGGTCGAAAGATGTATTTGACATTGAGACCTCAATTCTGGTGGAAACGTATGAAGAAGGACATTGCTGAGTTTATTTCGAAATGTCTTGTCTGCCAGCAAGTGAAAGCCGAGAGAATGAAACCTGGAGGATTGCTCCATAGTCTCGAAATCCCGAAATGGAATTGGGAACATATTGCTATGGATTTTGTGACTCATTTACCTCGTTCGCCCAAGGGCTGTGATGCTATTTGGGTTATTATTGATTCGGCTTTCGAAATCTGTACATTTTATTCCGTATGAGCGGACCTATCCCTATAAGAGAATGGCCCGTTTATACATCGAGAATATTGTGAGACTGCACGGTGTGCCAGTCTCGATTGTATCTGATCATGATCCCAGGTTTGCTTCTAAATCCTGGGGTAGTTTTCAAGAAGCGATGGGTACGCGTTTGGCTATGAGTACTGCTTATCATCCTCAAACCGAAGGCCAGACTGAGCGTACAATTCAAACGTTGGAAGATATGTTACGTGCGATTGTAATGGATTTCAGAATGGGATGGCAAAATGCCTTACCATTAGTTGAATTTTCTTATAATAATAGTTTTCAAACGAGTATTGGTATGGCACCGTTTGAAGCTCTATATGGGAGACGATGTAGATCACCATTATTCTGGGATGAAATTGGTGAGAGACAATTGACTAGGACCTGAAATGATACAAGAAATGAATGATAAGGTTCAGTTGATTCGACAGAGAATGAAAGCTGCTCAGGATTGTCAAACGAGTTATGCGAACAAACGAAGACGACCCTTGGAATTCCAGAAAGGTGACAAAGTATTTTTGAAAATATCTCCCTTTAGAGGCACTGTTCGATTTGGCATGCGAGGGAAATTATCTCCTCGATATGTTGGTCCATATGAGATCCTTGATCGTGTTGGTGATCTTGCTTATCGATTGGCATTGCCACCAGCTCTATCTGCCATTCACGATGTATTTCATGTTTCTATGCTGAGGAAATATGAACTAGATCCATCACATGTACTTGCACCTGATGAGGTTGAACTCGATCCTTCTCTTTCCTATGTTGAACAACCTGTTCGCATTATGGATCGAAAGGAAAAGATATTGCGTAATAAATCGATTCCTTTAGTTCGAGTACAATGGACACGACATGGTGTGGAAGAGTCGATGTGGGAATTAGAGAGCAAGATGCGAGATTCATATCCGCATTTGTTTGATTCTCTTCCATCTGTTCAATTGTATTCAATGTATACTGATCCGTTTACGGATTTTAGTTTTGATATGTACTATAACTGGTGACATATATATGTTTGCCAATGTTATGTATATAGAAATGTTTGAGATTTCGAGGACGAAATCTTTTAAGTGGGGGAGAAATGTAAGGACCGTGTATCGTATTATCGTAAATCCTATGTTGACTATCGATAATTAATGAAATTGTCATGTGATTATGTATATGAGGTATATCATGACAATGAAAAATGAGAAAATAAGTGTTAATAATGAAATATCGTACTAGATATTGATTATTAACAGAATTGAAGTTGTAAGAACTCGAGTGGAGAAGCCGGACGCCAATACAATGCAAAACCAATATTTTGTACAGAACGTATGGCGCCCGAGCGGTAGAAAATGACCGCCCGAGCGCCAGTGTGGAAAAATTGAGGCTCGGACAGAACATTCCGCGCCCGAGTGGTAGTTTATGACCGCCCGAGCGCGGTACAAATCACACTCGGGGACAGAATGTCTCGTGCTCGGGCACGAGAATTCTACCGCCCGAGCGCGAATGCGGTGGAGATAAGAATAAGAATTTTGTTCGTTTCTTCTTCATTTTCCGCCGAATGCTTTGAGAGAGAAAAGAGAGAAATCGATTTCTTTCGTCCGAATCGACTTCGAAACGTTGTCCAAGCGCGAAACAAATTATAGATTCGGAATCTTCGCGTCGAGAGCTTCCTTTTGAGGTAAATTTCTTCTAGTTTCAGCAGCTCTAAATATGAACGTGCCGGAATAGCATGTATTTGAAGTCGAGATTCCTTTATATGGTAGAATAACCGACAAGAAACTCGTATTCGAAGTCGGGATTGAATTATATTATAATTTTGATTTGATATGAATTTTCAAAGTTTCAAAAGATATTTGGAACTTATATTATTGATTTTGGATCATGTTATTGATTGAAATGAATATGTTATTGATGAAGATAGATAGATTATTATACTGATATCTTCAAGCTACATCAACTGGAACAAAGAATTGAGGTATGTTGCGACCGTGTAACATACGACAGGTATCTGTATTATATGATATATGTTGGATTGGTTTGATTGATTGGAATGATAATACATGTCTATATGCCTTATTTGTTGAGTTTATGTGGCATACATGACATTGTGATTTGAATATCGATGTATAAAATAAATGTTTTGTTAACACACATCGTTTGATGCATACATCGATACATGACATGCACGTTGAGCTATGATCCTTGGATACCCTGATATGATTTGATTGGATTCTGGGGTTTGTGAACACAATGCTATGTTTGGTATTACATGACCCTTAAAACATAGACATTTGTGGCCCCGACGATTGATTGAGATTTGGGATTTGATGGCGCTTTGTCGACGCTATCATACGAGTATCCCTGATTGAGGCCGGTGTGTCAGCTCGAGCATTGATTTGATAGCGATTCATTTGATTCTGACATGTGCTCAGTGGATGGGCATTTGACCTGATACTTCCACGACATACATGCATTGCATACCATATATCATTGTTTAGATACTTGTGGTATATATGATGGTTGTTCCATACGGAGCTTTGCTCACCCCCAATGGGGGCTTTTGTTGTCTTTGTGTGTGGACAATGGTAGGTACTCCAGGATATCAGGAGGTCGGAGAGGGTACTTCTGGAGGGAGTCACAGTTTGGGCTGAGGTTTTATGTTTTGTTCCCAGTATATATATATGTATCTATATACCGGGGCATGTCCCGAAGATATGAGTTGTTTGACTGTATTTGGATTTGATTATGTGTGGGCGAGTTTTATGATATGAGATTAAATACTATTTTTAGTATTCAAATAAGATGTTTTGGGCTCATCGTAAAGAAAATTTAAACTCGCTTTCCGCTGTAGATAATTAACCCTAATCAAATTGTGTTGTAATAACGATTAGGAGCTAAGGGTCCCACAACATTCCTGCTGGAATGTATATCGAGAATGAGCTTGTGGTCTTTGGATTTTCCACATCTTATCCTCTGCCATAAACTCCATTCCACACTCTAGATGTTTCCATGGTGTATGTTCATCGAGAAACTCTAGTCCAAGAATCAGTTGATCTGATTCTTTCCCTAGAATTCCTTTGATACGAACTTCTAATTCTTCAATATTAATCAGTCCTTGGTAAGTTTCTATCGTAGGTTGTTCCAAATAGTATATGGTATTACAAGAAAATTGATTCTTTAGTTTCGTAATATCAAATACTATTTCTACTTCCTTACATCCTTCTAGGCATCTAAGCTTTCCTATGGTAACACGCCTGTACCAGGAATAACAAGTACATATACATAGCACACAGCAGTGAAAAATATCATACTCAACATATCTTTCATTAACTTAAAAGCATAACGTAAACGTGTTGTATAAAATCATATCGTATTAAAGCATGTCATGTCATCATATACGTAAACGTGTCGTGTAAAATCATAATGTCAAGATACCTTTCATGAACTTTAAAATATGAACATAAACATGTCGTACAAAATCATGTCGTGTCAAATCATGTCTTCTCATATCATGTCATCTCATATCATCATATACGTGTCAAAACATGTCATATCATGTTATCATATACGTAAACGTGTCGTGTAAAATCATATCGTATTAAAGCATGTCATCTCATGTCATCATATACATATACATTTTCTTTCTAATTGAATTCAGTTTATTAGCTGTGACTTTCGTATCATCATGTCAGTCGATTGATCCATCTACGTGTAACCACAGTACTGGGCGGCGGGGACACTAGCGACACTCTCACCCGTCAACTGGGCCTTGGCCTATCATATCATCATATCAAGTCAATGGAAATACGATCGTCGGGCTCCCTCTGGGGCCTTCTATCGTAAACGGGCTCCCTCTGGGACCTTTTCCCTCACGATATCTCCAATCATATCATCATGTCATCGTGTTAGTCGCAACTAAATCACTTCTTTCTAAACGTGTCATCATATTCATCACTTAATAAAATCATGCATATACGTAATTTTTCCTTTAAATCAAGCATTCACCGTATTTATCATAATTGCGTAAAAATCGTAAACATGATGCATAAACATTTAAAACATGATAAAATGTGCTCAGGGCACTGTCAGGATCAAAATCTTCCCCGGGTGCAAAATGACCATTTTGCCAATGGAAACCCAAAATTATCGTTTTTCCCCTAGAAGTAAAATTTCACTTCTTTGACATTTTCTTAATTCCATTGACTCTAACACGTCCCAAATAATTATTTAAGCCTACAAGAACTTTCCCATATTTTTATTAAGCTTAAATCTAGGTATTTCCATTAATCCTTTAATTAACGTTTCGTGTGACGATTAAATCCCGGATAAATTCAAAACTCATTATTTTGATCCAAAGCTTACTAAAATCCTAAAAATGTCCCAAAACATATTTAAAAGCATCCCTAGACGTAAACTCGAGCTCCGAATTCACAACTTAACCTGATTCGTTTTAAAAATTGGACCGGGGTCCCGATTTTAATCCGTATCAAACCGAAACTTAACCAAATTTCTCACAACCTTTTTACCATAACTTAAAACCCCATTCTAAACCATTTACTACTTAAATTATTCCATCTAAATCCTAATGTTTCGGCTACCCTTCAATAAACTCTCGGCCCCCCATGTACTCTTATCTTCCAACACTTGTCTTCAACCCCATAAAATTTCGGTACACCTTCCATCTTCACTTGTCCAGCCTTTAAGGCTCACCCTTAAGACCTTAATGAACTCCTAAACCAAGCCTAAACGAAGCATAAAGCTGTTGTGCAACTAAAAGCAGAAACGTTCGAGCCTCTCCAAGAACAACTATCCGAGCTCTCTTCAACTAAACCCCCTTCGATATGCTCCTGGACCGAGACCAGCTGTTCCAGCCCTTAACCCACCTCTCCTAGACCTCGACTGGACCCTCATGGACAGCACCTAGTTCTGGTTAAGCCCCCTTTTCAGCCGGGTCTACTCTACCTTGCACCATACCTCTCGAAAACCCTTACCACCCAAGAACACCACCTCTCGGCCCTTCCCTTGCAGCGTCCAGCAACTGATCAACTCACAAGGCAACTCCTTGACATCAAATACAGCCCTTAAACAACTAAAAACAACAGCCCCTTGCACCACAGAAAACAAAACATGAGATGTATGCAACAACATATGGTTTTCGTGTCAAACCAAGAGCATAAAAGCTTTGTCATGCCAATACCAAAAAATGGATAAACATAACACACATGACAGCACATATATGACGTGAACGATGCAGAAATAATGATACAATGCATGCATGTTGATCTTTTATGCAAGAAAGTTGAAGAGAAGAGCAACGGAGAAGCGTCGGATGGATTAATTTACAAGAACGATTGAAACCGAGATAACCAGCTGTATTTTAAGGGAAGGAATGCTGCTGAAACCCACATGCATAATGAAGGAGTGAGGGGTTGTCGGATGGTGGGAAGGGTAATTGGTGTAGGGTAGGTTATGGTTTAATTTAAAGTTTAGGTTAATTAAAATGTGCACTAATGAGCCTCAATTAAAATAAAAAAATGATTTTAAGCCCAATAAGCTTAAAAATAGGCCCATTAAATTCAAACACAGTCCTGACAGATATTTCGTTTTGGAAAGATTTTTAAAATACTAGCCGAACTTTCAAAAATTCCCCGATTCGATAAAATTTATGTACCGTTAAAAATTAAAATCCTGCGGGTAAAATACCCCAAAAATCCCATTTTTTGAAAAATACCTTTAAAACATCTTATATTAATTAATAAAAAAATTACCCATTTAATAAAATAATTTTTCCCTGAAAATTCTCCGGTCTCCGTTACTCGTTCGAGCGCGAAATGAAACTTAAAAATCATAGTGCATGGACTTTTAAAATTTCATGAATTAAATCATATCATGCAATAATAATGCATAAAAATAATTAAACAAAATTTAATAAAATAAAAATACATTTTAAAACTTTAAAAAAATTTAATAAAATACCAAAGAAATTTAATAACTTGCATGCATGTGGTTTACGTGACCCTTCAAATTCTCGGGACGTTACAATCTGCCCCCCCCCCCCCCCCCCCCCCTTAAATTGAATTTCGTCCCCGAAATTCGCTTATCCTTGATAATCAAAAAGTTTAGACTTAATTCTAGTATCCCAATAGTCACGCTTTCGTGGCGCTACTCTGATAAAATAATAAATCTTAAGATGTACTTATGTCTCCTCAATCTTAATAAACTCTACCTTCTAAATTCTCGTTTGCGAAACTCAACTTATAACGACCCATGGTAACCTAGTTTCATTTTTTTTCTATAACCTTAAATTTCAATTTTTATCAAACTTCCCAATAATAGAAATGGCCGTCCGAATTTTATTGAGTCTTACTTTTCTTATACTATACCCGTAATATTCATTGACCTATTACATTTGTATTTATACAGTTCGACCTAAGAAGCCTGAGCACCAAAATTTACTGATCGACTTCTATCCTTGTTTTTTACACTTAGAAATTAAACATTACCTAAGATCCTTGAATCGAATCATGTCTTACGGTACCAAACTTACGTGAATTAATTATTTAGGAGTACATCTCAAATAATAAATTGTTGCAAATCTTAACTTCGAGTAGCGTTAATCCATAAAACCCAAAATGTACAACATCGATATTCTACCTTGATAATAAAACCCTTCTAGTATCAATTACATGCTTAAACTATTCTCTTCCCAATTACAATATAGTTGAGGCCTAAGATCCTTGGCTTTCCTCATTGGAACGAATGTCGCATACTTACCTATCCTCAATATTTAATTACTTCTAGCGTATAAAACTTAAAGTTATCTCATGTTAATGTTGGACTAACTCTAATAAATCAACTTTATTTATAACCAATAGAATTCTAGAATTTTCATATCAAGGTTTTAGATTTCTTACTCGATAAAAATCTTAATATTCGTTCATTGGCAACCTATGTTGAACACAATTAATTCCCTTGTTTTTATTTTACCCAAAATTTTTGTATGAACATATATCTCCTAAACATAAAATTCAAGCTTACGCGACCCAAATAGTATTAGATTGTATAACTCTAATACATATATCCGCTTAGTCCCAAGTTTGTTAATGACTTTCAAAATTCCTCAAGACAAGATGTCTACCTCACCTCTTGCATGCGTCTATCAAATATCTTAACTATCAATCACATCCAACTTTCTAGAAAAATTAAATTCCAATAAAGGTATAATTTTAACACTTAAGATCACGATTAAAAATTATGATACATCAAACTTAAGTTCCCAAAATTTTGTTAGCTCCATGTCTACTCTTATAACTTAATTAACTGATCAACTTCACCTTAAATTGTCATCACTTTAAATTCTAAATTTGCCACATCATTATTTCATTAACACTTAAATTTTCAAGCCCAAGATTGATTCATCCTACAATGTCCTTGATTACCATTTTTTATAACATTATAGCTCAGATATCTCAAGGTTCCAAATATCCTTTCAAATTTAAATCATCAAAAATTCTGGTCATTTAAATCATTCGCTTCTCACTTACTGCTAAACAAATCCCCCAAATTTCTTAAAAATTGCAAAATTAGTTCTTAATTTCCTCGAATATTATCCAATTTGTCCATAATCTCGAGAATTCACAATTACCCATAAATTTTTGGCGTTCCTAATCCCATTTTATAGATTTCTTGTAACATAAAGTTCAATAATTTTAAACTTATTAGACCCAAAATCAATTCCCATAACCTCAAAAAATTACTAATTTAACCCAAGTGTTCCTCAAAAGTTCGAATTTAATCCTTAAAAATTTCGAAATTGGCAACTTGGCCCTTAAAGTCCTCGAAAATTACATTCTTGGCCCTACAAATCTTCGAATTTGTATTTTTGTCCCCATAAAATTTTTGATTTGGCCTTATTAAACCTTAAAATTCTCAAAACTAAAAATTTAATTCCAAAGTTTGGTAAATTCGAAATAGTCCCTTAGAATTTTATTATTGCACTTAAGTCCTCAAATTATTGGTTAATATAGTTAGGTCCTTAAAATTCTCAATTCGTGTGATTCAATCCTTAAATCAAACTAGGTAGAGCATGCATCCCTAAATAAATTCTACGTTTTTATACTTCAAAAGATCGTCGTAGTCTTCGAATCATTAATCCTTATATGAAATCCTTAAAAATTAACTTCAACTAGCAACCACGAACCATCAATAATTTCTTAGAAATTCTACAAGACCCAAAGGCATTCATAATTTTCAAGATTAACTAATGACCCATAAGGAGGACATCAGTAGTAATAACCTACAAATCAATATAGTCAAATCCTAAAGGCCAATACTCGAATTCTTAGACACGTCCAATTCCAACGTAACCAACATGCAATTTATTCTAGTTTTTAAAGCAGTCAATCATTAGATCATAAAAGCAGTTAAACATATACCGTAGATCATCATAAAGCATAAATCATGTTAACATGCAGGTGATAAAAGTAAATCATTTAAAACATTTGAATCATAAAAGCTTACAGACTTGAGGCTTGAAGACTGAGCGGCAGAAGATGGCGGTGACACAACCCTATACAGGACCATTGCTCTGATACCAAATGTAACGTCTCACTCATTTTTAAAATTCTACAGGACATTTTTTTAAATAAAAGCTCGCATTTTCGAAATAACATTTAAATTAATCTTTTTAATTGGAAATAAAATTAATGCAGTTTAAAATAACTACCATCATCCAAAATCAACGTAAACGTAAACGTAAACGTGTAAAAATCCTAAAATAATCAACGCATGAAAATATTCATCTTCTCTCAATCTCATAAATCGTAATGCGGAAAACATGTGGTCCTCGGGTCGTGTCACCCCGCCAAGTCTGCCTACTCAAAGTTCGGCACCTCCAGTCTCCTCACCATTTAGCTCACCTGCATCACACACGCCTAGTGAGTCTAAAGACTCAACACGCCTGTACCAGTAATAACAAGTACATATACATAGCACACAGCAGTGAAAAATATCATACTCAACATATCTTTCATGAACTTAAAAGCATAACGTAAACGTGTTGTGTAAAATCATATCGTATTAAAGCATGTCATGTCATCACATACGTAAACGTGTCGTGTAAAATCATAATGCCAACATATCTTTCATGAACTTTAAAACATGAACATAAACATGTCGTACAAAATCATGTCGTGTCAAATCATGTCATCTCATATCATGTCATCTCATATCATCATATACGTGTCAAAACATGTCATCTCATGTTATCATATACGTAAACGTGTCGTGTAAAATCATATCGTATTAAAGCATGTCATCTCATGTCATCATATACGTATACATTTTATTTTTAATTGAATTCAGTTTATTAGCTGTGACTTTCGTATCATCATGTCAGTCGATGGATCCATCTACGTGTAACCACAGTACTGGGCGACGGGGACATCAGCGACACTCTCACCTGTCAACTGGGCCTTGGCCTATCATATCATCATATCAAGTCAATGGAAATACGATCGTCGGGCTCCCTCTGGGGCCTTCTATCGTAAACGGGCTCCCTCTGGGACCTTTTCCCTCACGATATCTCCAATCATATCATCATGTCATCGTGTTAGTCGCAACTAAATCACTTCTTTCAAAACGTGTCATCATATTCATCACTTAATAAAATCATGCATATACGTAATTTTTCCTTTAAACCAAGCATGCACCATATTTATCATAATTGCGTAAAAATCGTAAACATGATGCATAAACATTTAAAACATGATAAAATGTGCTCAGGGCGCTGCCAGTACCAAAATCTTTCCCGGGTGCAAAATGACAATTTTGCCCATGGAAACCCAAAAATATCGTTTTTCCCCTAGACGTAAAATTTCACTTCTTTGACATTTTCTTAATTCCATTGACTCTAACACGTCCCAAGTAATTATTTAAGCCTACAAGAACTTTATCATATTTTTATTAAGCTTAAGTCTAGGCGTTTCCATTAATCCTTTAATTAACGTTTCGTGCGACGATTAAATCCCGGATAAATCCAAAACTCATTATTTTGATCCAAAAGCTTACTAAAATCCTAAAAATGTCCCAAAACATATTTAAAAACATCCCTAGACGTAAACTCGAGCCCAAATTCACAACTTAACCGATTCGTTTTAAAAATTGGACCAGGGTCCCGATTTTAACTCGTATCAAACCGAAACTTAACCAAATTTCTCCCAACCTTTTTACCATAACTTAAAACCCCATTCTAAACCATTTACTACTTAAATTATTCCATCTAAATCCTAATGTTTCGGCTACCCTTCAATAAACTCTCGGCCCCCCTTGTACTCTTATCTTCCAACACTTGTCTTCAACCCAATAAAATTTCGGTCCACCTTCCATCTTCACTTGTCCAGCCTTTAAGGCTCACCCTTAAGACCTTAATGAACTCCTAAACCAAGCCTAAACGAAGCATAAAGCTGATGTGCAACTAAAAGCAGAAACGTTCGAGCCTCTCCAAGAACAACTATACGAGCTCTCTTCAACTAAACCCCCTTCGATCTGCTCCTGGACCGAGACCAGCTGTTCCAGCCCTTAACCCACCTCTCCTAGACCTCGAATGGCCCTCATGGACCGCACCTAGTTCTGGTTCAGCCCCCTTTTCAGCCGGGTCTACTCTACCTTGCACCATACCTCTCGAAAACCCTTACCACCCAAGAACACCACCTCTCGGCCCTTCCCTTGCAGCGTCCAGCAACTGATCTAACTCACAAGGCAACTCCTTGACATCAAATACAGCCCTTAAACAACTAAAAACAGCAGCCCCTTGCACCACAGAAAACAAAGTGTGAGATGTATGCAACAACATATGGTTTTCGTGTCAAACCAAGAGCATAAAAGCTTTGTCATGCCAATACCGAAAAATGCATAAACATAACACACATGACAGCACATATATGACGTGAACGATGCAGAAATAATGATACAATGCGTGCCTGTTGATCTTTTATGCGAGAAGGTTGAAGAGAAGAGCAACGGAGAAGCGCCGGATGGATTAATTTACAAGAACGATTGAAACCGAGATAACCAGCTGTATTTTAAGGGAAGGAATGCTGCTGAACCCACATGCATAATGAAGGAGTGAGGGGTTGTCGGGATGGTGGGAAGGGTAATTGGTGTAGGGTAGGTTATGGTTTAATTTAATTGTAGTTTAGATTAATTAAAATGTGCACTAATGAGCCTCCATTAAAATAAAAATGGTTTTAAGCCCAATAAGCTTAAAAATAGGTCCATCAAATCCAAACACAGTCCCGACAAATATTTCGTTTTGGAAATATTTTTAAAATACTAGCCGAACCCTCAAAAATTCCCCCGATTCAATAAAATTTATGCACCGTTAAAAATTAAAATTATACGGGTAAAATACCCCAAAAATCACATTTCTTGAAGAATACCTTTAAAACATCTTATATTAATTAATAAAAAAATTACCCATTTAATAAAATAATTTTTCCCTGAAAATTCTCCGGTCTCCGTTCCTCGTTCGAGCGCGAAATGAAACTTAAAAATCATAGTGCATGAACTTTTAAAATTTCATGAATTAAATCCTATCATGCAATAATAATGCATAAAATGCATAAAAATAATTAAACACACTTTAATAAAATAAAAATACATTTTAAAATTTTAAAACAATGTAATAAAATACCAAAGAAATTTAATAACTTGCATGCATGTGGTTTACGTGACCCTTCAAATTCTCGGGACGTTACAATTACAATCTTTGAAACTTTCATTAGCTTGAGTATGAGCTCTTCTGAAAGTTTTATTCGTAAGTGTTTTTTCTGTGCTTCGAGATGTACTCGATGCTTGGGATGATATACTACTTCTTGATGGTCCACTTCTTTGTCCAGATTTGTAAGATCTGGCTTTCTGTTTAGACCAAACTGTTCTTGGTTTCCAAGAACTTCTTCCACTTCTAGCATAAGGATGAGTTCTAAAACTTTTTCTCTTATGCTTCTGTGGTTTACTTCCAATAATCGTTGGAAAATCATTTTTCTTACAACACAAAGGAGTTCTTTTGTTGATCCCCTTAAGCGTTTGTACAACTTTTCCTCTTATGTATTCGTCTACTAAACATATATCATGTAATTCAAGACTATACAGAGCTTGAGTATATTTCTTCATCTTTTCTGAATCTCGACTGTTAAAATTGTCTACCCCTATAAATTGTGCTTTAAATAGGGTAACCATTTTTTCAGCGATCTCACTGAGAGATTCCGAGCTAGGACTGACTCTTTTGTATCTAATGAAGTCATGTCCCAAGCAATTTTAACTGATCTCGTAAGACTCATTTCTAAAAGTTAATGAATCTTTCTATGTTGAGATCAAGTGTTCCTGCAGCGATTCTCATAGCAGATGTCCAGTCATCTATGAGATCTTATCTGTTTTTGAAATCTAATACATCAAGGTTAAGCATAACCCCGTAAGGATGTATAGGATCTAAAACAGTTTTCCCATAGGGTGTTTGGTGCAAGGGAATTTGACTTCTCCTTGTTCTTGTTCCCGCTGGGTGTGATCCTCCACCAGTATGGAAATCGGGTTGAGATTCTCTCATATTTATATTTTGAGATCTCACACTTTTCCTTGGTGGTTCTTGAGAAGATGACCAGGTTATAGCAGGTGTTTCACCTCCTGCTGTGTTCATCTTCAGATCTACAACTTTAAGATTTGCGAAAGATTCCGCAAGTTCTTGTAGATCCTCTAAACCAATCCTTTCTAAAGTTGTCATCAGGTTTATTTCTTTTCTGAGACAGATTTAAATAGATTGATCATCTTTTCTTCTTCAGTCAAAGGTTTTGACACCACTTTGGCCTTCCCTTGTTGATGTAGCAAAGGTTCAGCACCAAATGATGGTGGTAACCATCCTCCTGAAGTTCTTTTACTAGACCTTGATTGTTGTTCTAGTTTTTGAATTTTTGCTTGAATATCCTTTAATATTCCAAGAATTTCTTCTTGGTTTTCAAGGATTTTTTCAACTCGTTGAGGTACAAAGTATAGCATATTGCCATAATTTTGTACCATTTTCTGGATTTTCCTAAGATCTGAAGAAAGCTTAGAGGAATCTGTTACTATCTCCAAAAACTTATTAGATTGAATCATAAGTTTACCTGTGGGTACTGTAGCGTCCCTTGCTTCTCCTGATATCTAACCAAGGTTAGATGCTCTTGTATGTATTCCAAGATATTGGAATAGTTCTTGTAAATTATTTTTCTCGAACCTGAGTTCGGATTCATAATTTTTTCGAAATTATCCTCCTCAAACATTTAATTACATTGTAATAATATTTGTATTTTTGAAATAATTTTACCTCGACTCTGATACCATTTTACGTCCCAGAAAATCAATCATTAGAAAATACACTTATAAGAGGTATTTTTGTCATTTTTAACCTTTTAAGGGAGTTTAAAAAAATATTTTTAAGTGTAGGGAGTTAGAATAAATTTGAGTTGAGTTTTAGAGATTTATCTACAATTTACCCACAAAACAATGCATTCATAAAATAAAAGAGTATATTAGTTTTGAAATAATAAAAGAACGACAACGAACATGCCAAAGGCTCTAGTATATCATAGCAAACACAAGCAAGATCATCCCCATTACTATACTCCACCATCCAACTAAAGAGATCTACCAAGTCGTCCTGAAAACTAGTCAATCAAACCGGGCAAAAGTTATTTTGAACATTAACTCCATTGAGGCAAACATATACGTAGGATCGAGCGATTGTCGTTTTATTAAAAGTTATAATTGATAGTAACAACATAACTTAAGTCTTTTAAACTGTATGATATCTCAAACACCATGTTTCGATTACTCTACCCAGCAGAGACAATTATTGCACCCCAACAATCCTTCTATCAATAATTGCATTCTTTGCAATTATTGCGAATCGAACTCGTGACTTTGACACAAGTTATAAGATTGAACGTTTGCCGCTTTACAAAAAACCGTCACGCCCCGAAACCGAGACGTGCCATCGACGTTGTTTAACAATTTAAAATCATGTAACAACAAGCCACATAGTACATCAAATAGCCAAAAGTCAGTCTATTACATAAATCAATAATTGTTTTTACAATGTGATTAAAACGAAATGCGGAAGCGTGAAACACGATAATATAACAAAAGACCGAATGACAAGACTTGTCTTGAATTGGATTAGATTCATCAGCATCCCCAAAAATTTTCTTGTTTTTTATCTTCGATTTGTTCTTCGTTCTTATCTGGGGAGGGAATGTAAGGGGTGAATATTTGGGAAATACTCAATAAATGAGAGTCGATCAGGGCATAACAAATATCAATGTTATAATTATACGAATACGTTATCATAAGTTCAATCATAAGCATGTTGAATCGAATACGAACAAGATACAAACATAACACTGAAAATCATCTCATTTCCAGGGTTTACTGATCAGTCTCCTATATGTTACTCTTCTAAGGGGCGAGGCCAAATGAATAGTTATTATATCTCACCGCATCAGGGTCAAAACATATCAAATATCTGAATTTTCTTATCATTTCTAATTCGAATCATTACAATGCATTTCACATATTCAAACATGCTTTCATATATTATAACTAATATCAACAACAAATTGTTCAAGGATTTTCATAACAAATAGGAACAAATATATCATGCCGATCGAATTTCAAGAAACATAAATAATGTATTTTTAAGCAAATGTTGACATACTTACGAAGGAAAAGTATAGCAAGTGTACACTTATGAACGGTGGAGATCAGATTTGGAACGAATAATGTATTTCAAGAACATAAATAATGTATATAAATCAAGTAGTACACTTATGAAATGCAAGTGTACGTAAAAGTATAACAAAAACCCACTTACTTGAAAGATTGTTCCAAAATTTTGGAATGAACAAGTTGGAGTTTGACACCGAAAAATCAGTCATTTTGCAAAAATGTTTGCGCCTAATGAACCGTTGGATCGATCTGAATTTTGGATATGTTGCTCAAAACACTGTGTATGTGTATTATGAACGGTGGATATCAGATTTGGACGTGTAAAACAATGAGAAAAACTTTATGAAATTTGGCAGAATTTTTGGTACCCGAAAATTGCAACTTTTAGATAGAACTTTTGATGTTGTTTTGGTGTGATTTCACTCATTCTTTTGCCACTATTTATAGGCATCAATGTGACTTTAGATCTTCCCCCTCCATGTCAAATGTTGCATGGTTTATGACATGTAATAACTAATGTGACTTTAGACATTCCCCTCATGTCAAAGATTGCATAGTTTATAACATGTAATAACCAATGTGATATTAGGTCTTCCCCTCAATGCCAAATGTTGCATGTAATTTATCCTCCTCCATGACATAATTCATCTTCAATGCAAAACTAAAATCAACTTGGTACTTTGTCTCTTTGTATAGTAAAATTTTGGGCCTTCACAAAAACTGTATAACAATTCAATCATCAAATTTCGATTGTTTTATCGATCATGAACAATTATTCACCTATATTGCTTATATGTTTGAAGATTGAATTCATTACTTCTTGATTTTCACTTGTTTATTCATTTTTAATTCTAAAAAACATATAACTATTCGAAACGGTTCATTAATTTTAAATTCGAAAACGCAACTTGAAATAATATTTGAAATTAGCACTACACGACGATTCATTTCGATATTAAAAAAAAGCCCACTCAAACCATCACCCCTACCAACGGTTTGTTTGACCACGTGCGTCAAAATTTGACACATATCAACTCATCAATGATTTTGAAACAATATCCATATAAGTAAACTCGAACAAACCCCTAGCGAACAACTCCACAATGCACGAATGATAGTTTCAGCCTCCGAGGGACATTTCGGGCAGTCCTCATTCACTCGCCCATGTATTACTTAGATGTCAAATACTTCAATTTTTTGTTGATTTTTTTTCCTACTTAAACGAATTCACGATTTTGTTACAAATGGCACCACACTACTTATCATCACTTTTCCTTATTTCAAATATATATATATATTGAATATTTTTTTAATATGTAATTAATGGTAAAAAAAAGTGAGAGAAATTTTTTTTATCGTAATTTTAGAAACACGAGAAATATTATAAGATTCAAATATAATTTTCACCATACATAAATTATAAAAAACTTGTTTGAGACAGTCTCACAGATTGTATTTTATGATAGGAATATCTTATTTGGATCATCTATAAAAAATTATTATTTTTTATGCTAAGATTATTAATTTTTATTGTGAATATCGGTAGGGTTGATTCGTCTCACAGATAAAAATTCGTGAGACCGTCTCATAAGAGACCTACTCCTATAATAAATAGAAAATTGTTACCACACTAAGTATAATTCGATCAGTGTAAAAATTTGAATGAAGTGTGTAAAAATAGGTGCCAAACAAAATTTGGTGACATTTTCAATCGTTGCCCCACCAACAAACATCCCCACATCTGAATTTCGTTACATGGTCTTTTTGAATTAATTTGTAGCTTCAAATAATTTAATTAATTATATATATACAAGTTATCTAATAAAAGATTCAATAAAATGATTTAATTAATTATGTGTTTTTAAAATATTAAATAAATTGATATAATCCACACAATTAATTTTTCTATGATGGGTCGAAAAACTTGGGGCATAACAGTATCACAAAATATATATAATACACATATTTTAGATCTCTTTCATTCTCTCAACTAATGCAAGAATAATGTTGTTGATTCTATGTTGATTCATAACTCCAAACGCTAGATGCCTCGATCAATAATTGATTATGTATTTCAACGCATTCACGTAAGTTAATATATTTGAATGAAAAATTATTTTTAAAAATATATATTCAGGAAGAAAAATCGTGTGAGCTTTGAAATAAAATAAGTAAAAATTGAAAGATTAATATGAACACAAATACAAAACGTATGATCCCAAACCATATATTTGAAAGTTTTAATTAACTGTACTATTTTATTGTAAAAAAAAAATCGAGTAGCAAATCAAATTAATTTTTTTTAATAAATTTCACATTTTTAAAAACTTGTTATTATAAGTTTCCAGGAATCTTGAATGTACCAATTCAAATAATCTAGCAACCCCCAAAATATTTCCACCAAACGCACCCAAATTCAAATATCTGTCTGCGAAATCAGCCACATTTCGATCTTCCTCGTCCCCAAAACACCTCCAAAGTCTTCCGAATCGACTCGCTGTTTTGTTCTGATTCCGCCCCGCGAGATTGGGAATCGGAAGTGAACGAGTCGAAGGAATGTGAATGGGGGTTGGTGCATTTTGGATCTGGAGCTGATGGATCCTGGGTCCCATCTATAGCCTGAGTCTCCACTCGATCAAGTGGAATTTCTGGGCTAGTTTTTTTTTGGAGGTTGGCATATAGGGGTTCCGCAATGACGACAACCACCAAACGAGCTTACAAGCTACGTATCCTTTTTACTCTAGTTGATTGTTTAATTAAACTTGTTGGGATTTGATTTGGAAGAGAAATGTAGCATGATGTGGTTATATAGTTGGATCTGGTACACCCTATTTTAATTATTACTTATTTTTTTGTCAAGCTGCCGTGGTTACTGATTCTATCAATACGCGGTAACGTTTGTTATTTGTTCATCACTCTAGCATGATTTTGGTGCTTATTGAGCAAGTAAGCTTAAGCTTTTGTAATTAAGAGCATCTGGTTATTTAGGACTTATGAACTGGAAAATTTTAATATTTATAAGCTAAAAAGTATTTGAGTTAAAATCTGACTTCCATTGATATCACACAACTGTTGTGTACATCGTGCTAGAGAATATGTGCATTACACACTATAGCAGAAGTCTTGTTGATATTTTGAGTGTAGAAATCTTGTATTAGAAAATCAAAATGGCAATGTGACGAAATAAGTCATGGTTCACACACTATGTAACCTTTAGACAATGGTATATCTGAGTGTTTTGTAGAATTTTTTTTAATTTTATTTGAACATGTGATTGATTGGGGGCCTCAAGAAGTGCCTGTACCGAGAATGTTGAGATTAGTAGTTGACACCATTGACCATAGATATGGTTCAGCTAGTCGAATGACAATCGAAGAACATCTAATGAATTTCCAAAGACAAGTAAAAGCATCTAATAAAAATCACTAGGAATTTATATTTGCCGAAAAGATAAAAGTATCAAGATTGCTACCTTCCAAACCGAATTAACGAGCAAACTCCTTGACTGTGTATTTTCTGACAGAGGAATTTGTAGCCCATTCTTTAAGCGTGAACTGCCTAAAGATTGGGAAAAAATCATCAAGAGTTCTTGTGACTGGAGGAGAAGATCATAAGGTCAACCTTTGGGCTATTGGGAAGCCTAATGCCATACTGGTCAGTTCGATTCTCACTTACATATTTCTTCTCAGAGTATTCCTATTTCTTCTACTCTACCTTTTTGCGTTTCCGTGAGTTGCATCATTTTTTCGTATCTCCCAATTAAAACCACTTGATCATGCTTAGGTTTAGCCGTTTAGTATGTACACGGCTGAGGGTGGGTAGTTCATGAACCATTTTTACAAAAACACAGCATAGATGTAGCTGATGCTCCACTATTTCACAGGATTATTATTATTTACTTTCTGACAAGTAAAATAGCTGTGTAAATGATAATCGATGAATTCCCTGATTTTATCTAATTTGGTGTTATATTCATGGTTAATCACATAGAGTTTGTCGGGCCATACGAGTGGAATCGATTCAGTTAGCTTTGATACTATGGAGGTGTTGGTAGCTGCAGGTGCCGCTAGTGGTACAATCAAGCTCTGGGATTTGGAGGAGGCCAAGAGTATGCTTTCTGTTATCCAGTTTATTCGATGAGTTGCATTTTTATCCCTCTTTTTGAAAAACAAACCATTGCTGTTGATTTTTTCCTCATGTTTTTGATAGTCATTCGCACTCTCACTGGTCATCGATCCAACTGCATATCACTGGACTTTCACCCTTTCGGGGAATTCTTTGCATCTGGATCTCTGGACACAAACCTAAAAATATGGGATATCCGTAGAAAAGGGTGTATACACACTTACAAGGGTCATACTCGAGGTGTAAATGCAATCAGGTTTTCACCTGATGGTAGATGGGTTGTTTCGGGTGGAGAGGACAATTCTGTGAAGGTTGGACTATTATCTCCCAATTTTCTTGTTTGTCATTTTCCATTTAAAATTTACAGCTTTATTTTTGCTAATTAACAGAAAAAAAGCATTTAATTTCCTTTATGTGACGAAATGTGAAATTTTCTTTTCTGCTACCTGATATGAGTTTCTGTCTTTTCTGTATGCTGTATCAAATCGAATAATCTCGATTAGCATATATCAAGGGGTCATTGTTGTGCTTTATCCTATTCATTGACATTATTCGTTCTCTTTTTTAGTTTTTTCTCATGTTTTTGTGTCTTTACTGTGTGAAATCTCAAGATGTGCTACCTTTACATTGATTGGATTCTCTCATTGTTGTTCCATTTCTCAACATGATTTCTGATATGACAGCTGTGGGACTTAACTGCCGGCAAGCTTTTGCATGATTTTAAAAGTCACGAGGGGCAAATTGAATGCATTGATTTCCATCCTCAGGAATATTTGCTGGCCACAGGTGGTAAAATTTATTGTTGAATTGCTAGATCTGCAAGTTTGTGTTATTTTTAGTGTTCTATATGTCAATCTATTTGATTGCTAATATGTCCCGCCACTTTGCAGATGACCACCAGTGAACAAATAATATCGCTTTGATATTTTCTGAAACGGTGGATGTGTCAGAAGTGCTATTGATAGTCCTGAGATATTGCTATCTAGGACATTCTATAGGAGTTGTAATAAAGCATATTTACTGTAGACAAATAATACCTCCTTTTTACAGGATACACAGCGCAATTCCTTTATGTGTCTTAAAATTTTATTATCATTTCTTCAGAAATTGTTTAGAGAATGCAACTTTGAATGCAATATCTCCACTTTCCTGTAGGAGAGGGGGTCCTTTGCTTAATAGAATATTAATTTCTGATTTTAAGTTAATCAAGGGAAGAAATAGATAGCTACTGATGGTTTTATGGTTTTGGGTTCCTTATTCAGCTTGTGTTCCATTTGTCATCTATTATCATTCTGTTGTCTGTGTCTATAAATTGAAAGATGAAGTCTGAACAATTATTCAAATTTGTATCTTCCTACAAGTTGACAGTCCTTTTAATTTCTGGCCACCCTTTTTGAAATGCTATGGCAGGTTCAGCCGATAAAACAGTTAAATTCTGGGATCTTGAAACTTTTGAGCTAATGGGTTCAGCTGGACCTGAGGTTAGCTCTTTTTTCGTCTAATCTCATGCCATGCATTTTACCGTTGACGTGTTTTTCTTCAGGTTTTGTGAGCTTTGTATTCAATGTTATTATATGAGCATCAAATGACTATTGTTCATGTGTTTGAAATTTAGCCCACAGGAGTGCGTTCTATGACCTTCAATACTGATGGCAAGACCCTGCTATGTGGTTTGCATGAGAATCTAAAAGTAGGCCTATTTATTTCTATTCTGAGATAATGCACCAAGTTTTACCTGGCGCTTCTGATTTTGACTTGATGTTAATGGCGTAGGTTTATTCATGGGAACCCATAAAAAATCACGCTACTGTAGATGTGGGGTGGTCTAAATTATCAGACATGAACGTTCATGAAGGGAAGCTTCTTGGATGTTCCTTCAATCAAAGTTGTGTTGGAGTATGGGTTGTTGATATTTCGGTAACAATCAACTTTATTGCTATTTCTGAACTATGAATCTTTAAATTTTTTTATTTAAAATTAATCGACGTTGTTCTTCAACTTTGTGATGCATCTAGCGTATTGAACCATATGCAAAGGGCAGTACTGCTGGATTAAATATTCACCTTGAGCCGAAAACTCATTCCGGTGGTTCAACAATATTGAAGGAAGATCATGTAAAGGACGGCTTGGGAAGACTTTCAGTTTCATACAATGCCAGTTCTGTGAAAGAGACTAAATCTATCACAAAGTTTTCTGTCCAGCAAAATGCAGAAGTTAGTAAGGATTTCAAATCTCTTTCATGTAAGTAAATCTTTGACGTGTTTACTTTTTCAATATTTGGGAATATTTACGTTTTCTCTTATTACTCGTAATTCTTTCATATTTTCATCAAATTTTCTTCATATATTCACTCATTTCTGGGGTTATATTAAATATTATTTTTTTATATGCTTGTTGAAGCTACTGCCAGTGCTCCTTGCACCCCTCAAAGGACAAGTTTAAATGCTGTTTCCAGACCAACTCAAATAAATTCATCAGAGGTGGTCAATGCACCAGCAACAAAGCGGCAAACTGCAAAGGTCCAATCCATAGCTAATATCCCAATGTTAAACAAATCCGATGTGATACCAGTGCTTGTGCCTAGAAATAATCCAAGGGTAGAACAAGGTACTGAATCTAGAAAGGAAGGAGGTTCAGTGAAGACACTGCCTTTACCAGTGCAGTCAAAAACACAAGATCTTCGAAAGTTTCCAAATGTCAGAGACAACTTGGAGATGCTGCATTCATCTCAGCCTGATAATGAGATCCCGAAAGCCATGGATTTTAGTGTTCCAGACAGGAATATTATTACTGGAGTTAAGAGCTCAATCACTGTGATCGCAGCAGCTGAAAGGAAAGGAAAAGACGATAAGCATATTAATTCTGGAATATTTGGAACAAATGCAAACACTGATGCCCAATCCACATACCAGCATGAAAGTTGTATGTATTATCACTGATCTACAACTTTGTTGCCTTTTTTGTATATTGATAAAAGTCCCCCATATCCATGTCTTATAGCTTGTTTATTTGTTAAGATGATGGAAAAATAGAGTATCTGAGTATATTGAAGCAGTTCCAAAAACTTAGCACCTGTGAATTGCTTCATTCATGAAACAGCTAATGATGCCTCATGTGGGAAGTGGACAGGGGGAGTTGGTTGGGATAATGTCATATTAGGGGTCAAATGTCACTGTTTACCTTTCCAGAGGGATCAAAGTTGTCCTCAGACTTTTCAGATGCTCGACAAGCTCTCATCCTTGGTTTGATGATTTATATTTAGTTTTGTTGGATTTATACAGTTTGGGATGTGGCAGCGGGTGATGAACATTAGGCTTGAAGATTCAAGCTGGCAAGTGAACATAGGACAAAGAATGATCAATCTTATTGAATTTTTATTTATGGGGTTTAAACTTTGGCGTGATTCAGTGAAGCATGATAAAAATGAGGACAGTCACTTGCATTTATACTGCATACGGATTTCCTATGACTTCTGAGACTACCTCTGGATTCTGTGTACTTAGTGTAGTTTCCAACTCATACCCTATCCCATGATTGGAAACAGGTGCCTTATGTAACCTATGCAAGGCTACAAGGCATCTTATTCTTTACTGCTACAACAGAGAGGCAAAGGATCACATACCTAAGTTTCCAGATGCTAATACTTAGAATAGTGAACAGATGCCAGCCCAAAACTAATTTATAATTTTAAAGGTTATAAAAATCCTTGCAACCACGCTGTACAGGAAGAAACTCGAAAGGATGCATTGGTTAATCTTAGAGTAAATCATAAGGTAAAAAAACTTCTTTGTTTTTAGTACATAAAACCCCCCCAAAAATACCTAGGGTTTGATGCTCATTAAGGCTCACCAGATCAGTCGACATCACATTCAGATGATGCTTCTCTGGTCCAACTCTAATGATCTAATTTATCTTATAATAATGGTCGAAAGAGTGAGTTCCCAACTCAATAAATGAAGTCAGTTCACTTTCTATTGGCTAAAAACTGTTTTAGCCTTCATGATGTGTATTTTTGAGCAAAAAACGTTTTTTTTTGGGTAAAGTTTCTGGTCTAAATAAAGTATGTCAATTGAGGTAGTATAAATGCAGCAAAAGAAATTGCAAAATCAAAAACCATTTCAGGGTAATCGAATTAGAGAAAGTGGTAGGTTTCTTGATCTGATAATCAGTGATAAATCTAAGCTTGTCACGTCACGTTCAGATGCCCATGGAAGTTTATTTCCCGTATATACCGACTTTTAAACAGAGAGTTTCTATTAAGGTGAGAGGAGGAAATAAGGTTAGATTTTGGGAGGATAGATGGTGGGGGGGACTCTTCGTTCAAAGATAATTTTCTAGCTTTGTTTCGGCTATCAGCATTTCATAATCTGCCTATATCATTTTTTGTCTGTTTTGATAATGTCACGTGCAATCAATCTTGGGATTTTCATTTTAGAAGGGTTGTGAGAGATGAGGAGATTGCTCAGTTGTCAGAGTTATTAGGAGCTTTAGATGCGGTTAGGTTAGTTGAAGGGGTAGATGATTTTATTGAGTGGAGCGGGGATTCTTCGGGTATTTTCCCAGTCAGATCATTCTACGAGTCTTTTTTCCCAAACAATCTTTTTCCTGACTTTCAATTATTCCATGCTATTTGGAAAGTTCCCGTTCCAAACAAGATACAGATTTTTTCTTGGACAGCTACTCTGGGTAAATTACCAACCTCGGAGATGATTCAAAAAAGATGTCCCGGAATTGCTTTGTGTCCCAACTGGTGTGTTCTATGCAGAAATGATATAGAGACTCAGGATCATATGCTCATTCACTGTCCATTCACAACATCATTGTGGGCCAGAGCTTTGCAAGAGCTTCGGTTGGTTTGGGTTATACCTAAGGCAACAAAGGATTTATTCAATATGGATTTGGGACAGCCAACTGGTAACAGAAGAAGACTTTTTTGGCAAGTCGTGGTTCATTGCATTTGTTGGACGGTTTGGTTGGAAAGAAATCAAAGAATTTTCAAAGAGATTGAGGCAAATACAGAAAAGTGCTGGGAAATAGTCAAGATTAACATTGCTATGTGAATTGGCACTCATAAAGATTTCACGAATGTCTCCATTTTAGATCTAATGAGAGATTGGGAATATGTGTATCATTAAGTTATCTTCAATATTCTGTGCTACATTACGACAGTGAACTACTAATCCACTGATGTACTCTTTATTACTTTAATATTAATGAAATATCGTTTCCTTTAAAAAAATATATATATGAATTCTAAGCCGCTTCATTTTAGTTCAGGGTGTATGTGCTTCATGTGTAACCATGTTAAGTAAGACTGATGAATTTGATTTATTGACTTCTAATCCTATTGCCAAACACGCCCAGCTAGTTCTTTATCACCTCTCCCTGCTTCCCTAACGCCTTTTTCACCGTTGAGTTTATGGATCGACTATCAATTTAAATTCTTCAGATAAGTCAGACGTGCTAGAAAAATGGCTTTGCCATAATTGATTTCAATCAATGTTCACAGATGATTTCTGTGGGGCTGATAGTGACGTGATCGTAGATAGACCTCATCTGGATAGTCAAAAAGGAGGTACAGCTGCTTTTGGTTTTGCTTAATACGGACAATTTGGTTCTATCTTTTTTGTTTAATTTACAACTCACAGTATGCAGTTTGAAGATGGACAATTTTTATTTTAATCATAGGTAGAACAAATTCGTTGGTCTCAAGTTCGGAGCAGATGGATAGGAGTTCTCGTTATCGAGGTCTAGCTTCGTCCAACGCCTCAAGGAGATTAGTAAGCACACTCCAACTTGTTTGCAATGATTAACTTCATGCAAATCTTGCTCTGAAATAATGGACTAGAACTCTCTCTTTCTCTCTCTGTTTCCACATATCTACATTCTGGTGAAGTTAGGAAACAATATTCTTTCATTCTCTACTTTTGCCAAAACACTTGATCTTTTTCGGGAACGTTTTCGCTTCCAGGAAACATAAACATGCTATGTTATTTTCAAGTTCTTTAATAAAAAATATTTTTCATTCAACTTTCAACTTCCTCAATACAATTATTATTATAATTCAAATATTCACCTCTCCCAAAAATAATTCTACTTTTCTATTATATTCTAATTCAAACCACTATACTTTATGGTGCATTTGACCTAACAGGCTAATATTTTTCGCTCTCTGATCATTTAATGCTAAATTTTTTTGTTTGAACAGGAAGTGGACTTTTAACTCAATTTCATCTCATTTTTTAGAGTTGAACTTCAACTTGTTCTTTGAAGTTTGAACATGAGTTTTGTTTTGATGTTGTTCAAAATAGAACAAAGTTCACAAACTTATACTCCAATATGACATATAATTATTATTTTTTTGACTAAAAATAAAATAAAGAATATGAGAAGAAATGCTTTAAATTTGCATATCGATCATTAAATAGTTGTATTCGTTACTATATATGGTACATGGCAAATTTAGAACCGAAGTAAAAGTTTGCAACTGTTGAAAGCTTTTAAATGATTGTTTTTGTGCTTGAGCTATGCTCCCGATGGACTTTGAAGCTGTTTCTTGCGGGGAAAACTGATTGTTTTTGCTGTCACGGTTTCTTTTCCTTTTCCTTTTCATTAGTGTAGCTGGGTGGTATTTGCAGCGATCAGTTTGTTAATTACTTCAAACTATTGCTTTTTCAAACTTTCATTGTATGTGGTCATGTGTTTTTGTGCTTTTCTCTTGAAAAGACAGCTGGTTGAAATTTGTGCATGGAATAAAGTTTTCACTCGCGGCTTGCCTAAAAAGCATTTTTACCTTCACTTCTCCCATATCATACCACCAGCTTAAAATCAGGGCACTTCAGTTCATTATGCGATCCAATTATTTCTGGTTCATACAATAGCGTTATTTTTTAAACAGCTTGATGAAAACATGTAAATTTCATATGGAGGTTTCCCTTTTTTTTTCCATCTATTAGTGGCATCTGCTACATCGCTCAAGGCTAGTAGTATGATGTATGGTTAGATCTGAATGCTTCACCTTATCTCCACGTACTCTGGAAATAATTGACATGTTTTTTTATTCTCATCACCACAACAGAGAGGCTACCCTTTACCCGGTGGAGATGAGTCAGTTTCTGCTAGTGATGAGGATACTATTGCTGACTTGATGGAACCCCACAATCAATTCGTCGGTTCCATGCAATCTCGTCTAGCCAAACTACAGGTTTATCTTGTGGTGACTACTTTGTGGAGTCTTGTTCTATAAGTTCAACCCACCTTATGCTTTTGTGTATTTGTGTGCTCTTTTCATTGGATTATCAACCTGATTCCATCATATCTGAAGATACGTAACTATAGATGTAGACAGACACTACGTGCAACCTTTTCTCGTATGTACACAGGAAAACAAGAACTGGGTTTTTCTTTCTGGTTGATTTAAGAATAACTTCAATCTGCTTCAGAAAAGTTGTTAGATGAAGTAATATACATTGACGTCTCTCTTCCTCCTTGAAATACTCTCGTGGAAATAAAAGTCATTGCTTGGGGATATCTTGGTTCCAGAAGCTTGAGCTGACCGAAGTACAGATGACTGGGCTTTGAAATTCCTGGCGCTACTTGCTTTATAAAGTTTGAATTACGTGATTGGAAACTCCATTCATGGGCCACATAACAAGTAGCTTATGCTACATTGTAACTTAGTTATCTGCCATATGTTCTTTGCCGATGGGAGTCTTTTTTCTTTATTTGTTGGTGATAATAAATCTTTGTGGAGAAGGTTTTGTTGAAACCTCTTTTGCAAACATTTATCATGTTATTGCTGAACTTACATGCATTTTAACTCATGAATTTGATGCTTTTGTTACAGTACCACGACAAATAATCAAATGTGATATATATTTTTCGGAATAAGTATAGCATGCTTTGTGAGTGTTTGATTCTAGAAAATGAAATAACTCTTATTTTGCGTGGCACTAATTCTGCAGGTAGTCCACAGCTACTGGCAAAGGCATGATATCAAAGGTGTTCTTAGTGCTATCAGCAAAATAAGTGATCATAGTGTAAGTGTTATTCTTCCAATATTGTAGATAGAAGCAGCTCTTGTTTTTTGCTTTACCAATAGCAGAACAATGTCCAATGCCATCTTCATGTTGCCTGTGCAAGCAGTGGAGTACTTATATTTCCTCGTAATGCAGGTGCTTGCTGACGTAATGAGCCTCTTGGCAGAAAAGATCGATATGGTTACATTAGACATTTGTGCTTGTCTTCTGCCACTCCTTACCGGACTGCTTGAAAGTAATATGGATAGGTAAATATAACTCTTATAAAAATCTTTAATAACGTTTCTATTTCATCCCATTAACATTGAATGTTACCTAGGTTAAAGAATGTAGTTTCTTTTTAGTAAAGCAGGGCCTTTTTTTGTTGAAAATATAATTAAGAGGTTTATCTTTTATTTAACATCCAACCTTTTGTAGATTCTGTATGTTTCTGAATTTGGATTCGATTAGCAGAAGGGAATAATTTTGAGAACTGAGGATTTCTTGAAGGCCCGAAAATGCTTTAGTCATATATTTTTGTGCTGCAGAACAAGTGGGACCTGGGGGAAGAAAGATGATTTCAGGGACCTTTTTGCTGGATGCTATTCATACTTAATGCTAGATGTTGCATCTTATGTTTGCTAGGGTTATTCTCTTTGGTATTCATGTTAACGTGATGGTTTTCATCAGCAACACAATGTTTAGTGGATGAAAAAGTGACCACTGTACCTTTTGGGTAACATTGTTTGGCGCTGGTCGGTCTCTTATTCGAATGATAAGATGAATGCATACATCATTTTATTCATGCAGTTGGCTGTTGTCCATGATGACCCAAAAACATTAGATCTGTTGTGATTGTTATATAGAATCTGAAAACCTATTTTTCTTTAGGCATCAAGAAATTTCATTGGGCATGCTTCTAAAGCTGGTCAGAGTATTTGGATCAGTGATTTACTCTTCGTTATCAGCCCAATCACCTGTTGGTGTAGATATTGAGGCAGAGCAAAGGTTCAGTTGGTTCATTCCTCGATTACATGCTTGTTTCATTCACTAATATTATTTGAAACATTGATAATTATGTAATGTATCTGATCGGAAGACGTTTCCCTTGCTTTATATTGTGGTAAGGCTGGAGCGTTGCAATCTCTGCTTTGTTGAACTTGAGAAAGTGAAGCTCTGCCTGCCCGCCCTTACGAGGTATGGATTTCATGTTTCACATGAAGGTTATGCAAATACCTTGGCCATTCTGCGTGGTTTCAATTCTATTTGCCAATTTTGCAGGAGAGGGGGTTCTATGGCCAAGTCTGCGCATGAGCTGAATCTGGCTCTTCAAGAAGTTTCATGAGTAAATCATTAACATTCATTACACTATACACTGGTCAGTAGCTACGATTATTTTTACGGTACTGCAAATTTGGTGTTATGCTTCTTTCAAACTTCTGGCAGCCTGTGTAGATTCATGCCACCACTGACCGATTATTCTTTTAACTCGAATTTATTCGATTCACAACCTTCTTACTCTACAGTTAGGCCTGACCCGCAAATTTGTATTACCTGTCTGTCTAATTGCATTGTTTGTCTGACCCAAAACGTCTCTCGACTTGCATCTCTATATGTAGTTGAGAGAAGCTTGATGATATGAATATTTATGTACTTAGAAGATGAGAGGATCGCAACTTAGTGAAATTTGTACAAACTTGATTTATTTCTGTTGGATATTTTATAAAGTTTTCTCACATTTGGTTGAAATTTGTGGGTCAAATATGTAACGGAATCAGAAGGTCCCTCAGTTGTGCTATTGTCCTTGAGAGCATATGCAATGTGATTGTGTATTCACCTTTTTATTCCTAATTTCATTGTATTTCTACCAGCTTAGCTATAATAATAGCACAGTTTCAGATAATTTACGACTCATCACATTATTAATTTTTCGAACTCTGTCGGGCACTAATCATGCTACATTGGAAGAGAAATATTCCATCCCCACATGTCATATTATAGGATGTCTTAGTTCTAAGTGAATTTTTGCAGAATTCTCCCATATTTTCACATTATATCATATGTCCTGTAAAAGGGTATTACTTCATATGGAACATTAACTGCAATTGAAAGTTGGATCTTGCCTATCATGGTTAATTTATATACATAGTTGGTAACTTGTTGTAGTGGTGGTTAGTTATTTCATCTGAGTTGCAGCTTGTGATATTCCAACTGCGTCCTATTTACGAGAAGATAATGTTAGTTTGTATTATTAAATGTGTACACACACACTCTCGAACTAGACCATAAAATTAAGTCGATTATTTTTAGAACAGAATTTTCATGCATAAATATCATATTTTATAGCAGTGACTTGTCAGCCACATCCGTTTTTACAATTCAAGGGTGATCAATATTCAATACAATTGAAGAGCTCTAGTTTTGCTAAGCTCGAGCCCGACTATCGGCTTTTATCAATGCATTGTAACAATTTATTCCCAACTAACCCATGAAGCAAAAGTTTTGGCATCTTGTTCCTCGTACAAAAGTGAACCGGGCATTTCTGTACTGCAGGAGAAGTACCTGCAAACAAATGTGCGACAATCACAACGCTGTTTATAATTCAGCCCACGAGAATAACGCATGCATGTAGGAAAAATTACAAAATTCTTCCCTCATGTTTTGGTTTTCGATCTTGTTTGTCGGTCAAAGTTTGGTTTTAGTCCAATAAGTTCGTATTTTTCACTTTTAGTACTTTTCACCGGTATGTTACGTGATGCGGCACCTAACAATATAGACATGTTAGATATAGTTGATCCGACACCACGTCAGAAAAATGATTAAAGATGAGAAAAGACCAACTTATCGGAATAAGAAGAAACTTTGACGACTTAGGGTACCAAAACAAGCTCTTCTGCATGACAATTTTTAATTTGCCCTTTCATGTATATATGTATACAGCCAAAATTACCCAGCATCTGCGTATGTTCCCAACTTATGCTCCTTTCCAAAAATAAACTATTTTTGGAGAAAAAGTTAGATAAAGAAAGAAAACCAACAAAAAAACAAAAGAGATTTATACAATAAATTCTCTACACATGTTTAATTTCGGTGGCCACACAAATCAATAAAGAAACCAAGAAAAGATACTCTAAAAGAAAGGAGAAAAACCAAGAAAATACAATTTTTTAAGCTTCCCACCAAAAAAATGTAAAAATAAAGAAAAAAACCTTAAAAATCTGCCAAAGATTTGTATAAAAAACAACAATTTACCCCATCGGAGGAGTTAAGCCAAGGCCACTTTCAAGAAGATTCCTTCTGTTCTTGATTTCAGAATCATCATTGGCATTAGTAGCTGTAGTTGTTAATAACGACCAAATTGTTAACAATGAAAATAATGATGCCTCCATTTATATATTATTATACTATATTATGCTAAAAAAATAATTCAACAAGAATTTGGGTGTTTCAAATAAAAAATTCCGTTGGATCTGTTCTTTTATAAATGACATTTCAAAGTTAACTCATTCTCTTTTATAAGAAATAAGAGGTGACCCAACCCAACTTGTATTGCCATTTGTTGATATGAACTAAATTTATACCTATATCTTTATCTCTCTCTATATCATGTATTTTTGAAATAGATAATAGCATTTACACTCCTCATTTCATTAAACACACTCCATTTTAATTTCTTTTCTTTTACAAAATCCATACTATATCCTCAAATGATTCTTCAAAATTTTAAGGTAAACATGCATGTTTTTGAATTTTATTACCTTTATTTAGATATATGAAAAAAATGAAGTTGATTAATCAATTTGCACTTTAATTTTCTATCATGTTTTCTCAACATACTTTCTACTAATGATGTATAATTTGGAAATTATTTGAATATGTGAATATTTTTTAATATCAAAATTTAATATATTATATGTATTAATATTAAATTAAAACATACTTTTAAGAAATAAAAACTAATTTATGTCATTAATAAAGCACTAAATAATATAGATTTAAAAAATCCACATCATTGTTACAAGGATGAATAAACTTGAAACTTAAAAAGTACACCAAGATATCAGAGTTGGTTATGCATTTCATTTTATTTAGAAATTAATGGAACCAACACCATTATTGCATTGCAAGGGTGATTACTATATTTAATTTTCACCCTCAAAGATTATAATTTCATTCAAGAAACTGGCTTCAATACATACATTTTGCATGCATGTGGATCTATTGTTGCTGTCAAATTCCCTACAAACCTTGTCTTTAAGGTCTTGTGCTCCCACACATCTCTTGCAACCACAGTGCTTCCAACAGGAATCCCAATGTCATCCCAGTGAGCGGTTATGGCCGTTCGCCAAGCCCCTCGGTTCAGAATCACCAGTGCCACTCTGTACTTCGAAAGCGGTCCAGCCCAAACCTATACATACATATATACGTGTAGCTTATGAAATCGCAAGTTAGTGTTTGTGTGATAAGGTGACCGGAGGAGGATGGAGTAGTACCTCCCAATCGCCTTCCATTCGAACCTTTTTAGCTTGAACTCCTAGTTTGTCTGTTACAAGAATTTTATGTTATGTTAAAAAATTATAAATATTTGATATAATATGGAAAAATGCATCTAGCATCCATGCGAAATTCGAAAGAGGATAAAAATTTAAATATGTTGCTAAAATCCCCTTGTTCTTTGATGATTTGTGTATTTTTCGGAAGTTTCTATGATTTTTGACCCTTGAGAATAAGATATAGCTGTTGATGATTTGGTTATATACACACCTTGGTTGATGGCAATGGCCTCTTTATTGGCTATTATATCCAATATGTCTTTTGTTGTATTTCTCACATCACAACCGATAAGAAGAGGTGCCTGAAATGAGAACAAATCAAGAAAAAGATGGGAATCTGAGGAATTTTTATTAAAATCAGTATATGTTATTCTTTGCAAGTAATGTGGGGAGACCTTGGAGATTGCCCACAAACTGAAATGAACTACGTATTCATCTTTGGTCATTCCTCCATTTCCAATCTCAAGCATGTCAGGATCTGCATTCATTTTACACAGAAAAATTTGGATATTTCGTAATAATCAGGACATGATCCACAACACGGGTTAGGGCCTAAATTCGGGAACGAAGTTGTAAGCTTTAATTTAGTTTCACCCCATGTACTCATTATACTAACCATTCCAGCCACCAGGCCTAGCATACTCAGCATAAACTTCATTCTGATCTGCTCTCGAAACCATGCTGTATAATAATCAATAAGATTCAAAATCACGGTTTTTAGATACAAAGATGATCTTGAACTGTTAAACTACACAAAAAATGAATTTTTTATACCTATCCCAGTTATCAGATATATCATTTGTAGTTCTCCAGCTGTTTCCTATCTTAAAACCCCATGTGGCCGGGTGCATATCTCCCCTGTTTATTTTAAGCACAAAAGTCGTCAACAATCGACAGAAAGTAGAACTCGTGTGATAAATATTTTTTTAATGTCACCATTCGCAAAGGGAAAAGAAGATAGGGCGTCCTGCGTTCATCAGAGCCTGGGTCATCACTGGATATCTTACATAAGAACAGAAAAGAAACAAAGAACTGAATTGGGAAGATGCAAAAGAATGTGAAAGATGACATCGAATTGAAATATTTAACTCTTATTACCGAACTAATGGCTTTGATCCATCGTTGTTACAATTGTCATACTTCAAATAATCAATGCCCTGCAGAATATAATAAACCAAGACTTTCTGTAGTGAAAAACAAGAACCAGAGATGGTTAATCAACAAGGCTACTCAAGATTAAATGTGTTTTCGATTATTTTTGAATCTGAATAGAGAAATCTCAGTCAAATATTATCATATGAATCGTAGTAATGAAAATTTAGATGCAAGGTGCAGTAAAGTGCATGGATTTTGTAGTGGCTAGGTGCAAAGTAAGGCATGACATGCGGCTCATTTAATATGTTAGAATCTGGTTAGTTCAATTGCCCTCGGCTCAGACGTGCGGACGGCCCAAAAACAACTGGCGCCGGGGATGTGACACACAAGCCTCAAATTATTTTGGTATGTCCGATCTCATCTGAAAATGAATGATTATCATCCTGCAATCATCTTATATTTATCATCTCCGCATTATAGACACACCTAAAGAGCACCCCGAGATTTTAAATAGGGGTTCACAGTTAAGGCTCAGGCTTCGTTTAAGGGCCAAGTCTTGCTAAGCTCGAGCCTAGGAGCACTTTTGGTGGGATTTTTTCAGTGCAGTTCTCACAAGTGGTTCCCAACTGAAAAAAAAATTATTACCCAAGAAGCAAAAGTTTTGGCATCTTGTTCCTCGTGGCCGAGTGAACCAGGCATTTTTTTGCTGCAAGTGAAATAGCTGCAAACGAGTGTAGATCACAGCATCACAACAACATTTATAATTCAGCACATTAAAACAATGCATGTATGTATTGTACGTATATAGCCAAGGTTACCCAGCATCTGAGTATATTCCCAACTTAAGTCCCTTTCCATGAACATAGTCAGCCAAAGCCTTCATCCCAGAAGGAAATGTGGATTTCTTAGGCACCAGATAACCCTGACAAATGATTTTCAAGAAAATTAATAAAGAGACAAAGGAAAAAAAATGCATAATATAGAACCAATCTTTGCATGAAATGCTGTGAAATGTGAACCTTTTCGTCTCGAGAAATTTCGGCCCAGCAGTCATCTAACGGAAGTCCCCAAGTTTCTCGAGTTAGATAAATCAATGTGTAACATTGTATGCTTGATTAAAAAAATCAAGAAAATTTATTATTAGAAGATTGAAAAGTACCAATATTGACATATATGTATCCCAGCTTTGCAAGACCAGTGGAGACTAGAGCATCAGCTGGTAAAGAAAGAAAGCTCAAATTTAAATATTCCTAAACAAAACAGAGAGAAACTGAAATTATAATGGGAACTAATTGAGAAATAGTTCCTAACCAGTGTCTCTTATCATTTTTTCATCAATCATGCAGTTGAAATGATTCCAACTATTCCACCTGAAAAAAATTAATAGAAATATATTAATCATAGCAAAATCATTCAGTCACTAAAACTACTTTTTTCAAAAAATATGGCAAACTAGAAGTCACAGAGAGAAAAATTTCAGAAAAGATTTAAATACAGTAAAGCATCAACATTTAGCAATAAGCGTAGCGTTTTTCACTCCGCATATAGAAAAAGAATACTTGGTAGGAAGCTGTAAAAAAACTTATTGATTCAACAGCAAAAAAAAAACAAGAACAAAAACAAAAACGAGAAAAGACATAATTTTTACAGCTTCCCAACAAGAAAAAGTAAGAATCAAGAAAAACCCACATGAGATCTGTCAAAATAAGCCCAAGAAAAACAACAATTTACCCCATTGGAGGAGTTGATCCAAGGCCATTTGCAAGAAGATTCCTTCTGTTCTTGATTTCAGCATCATAAGTGGCAGTAGCAGCAGTAACGATCAGCAACAACCAAATTGTTGACACTGCAAGAAATGATGCCTCCATCTGTATATTATTATGCTTAAAAAAGTATTACAACAAGAATTTGGGTATTCAAATTTTATGCTCTACTACATATATAATAGTGGATAAGATTTTAAAGGTTTCAAATTTGGAGGAGATGAGGATCAATTAGCTTTAACTGAATGTCCCTTTATTCTCTCTGTGTAACTAATGCGTAACGATATTTAGGATTCTGAATTCAATAACATGATCTGTTTTTTGCTCTCTTTCATTTCAGCTCAAATCCACTTTGAAACTTTGTTCAAGATTACACTGGTCAAACATCAGTCAATAGATTTTGATACAGTAAAATATTAGCCATTCAATGTCAATTTTTATAACAATACGAAGAATTAACGTAATTGGAATAAAGAGATTCATCCAAAATATAATTTGATTATCATTTACAATGATTATGAGTAATATTATTATAGAAAAAATAACCGAGGCTTTGTCGCTTTATTAAAAGTTATATAGTCAGTAATAACGATAAAATTTAAATTTTTTAAATAATATAACAACTCAAACACAATTTCTCGATTGTTTTATCAAACAAATATAATTATTATAACAAACAAAAAATAATTAAACATTTTCCAAGAGTTAATTCATAATTTTTTTTCCAAGAATGCCCTTGAGCTCAAGTGAGGAAAACACGGGTGAAAAGATTAGAATACAAATGAAAGTTAAATAAAATGACTTGGATATAACCGTGTCATATGTGATATATTTCCTATTTCTTCTTTACATGAAGGTGGGACGATTTTTTTTATCTAACATGTGTTTGAACTCATTATCAATCCGATCGAAAAATATTTATGTCATTATATCATTAGAAGTCCTTCCTCGTCGAATTTTTTCGAATCTATATTTATTTTCGATTAAAAGTATTTATATCACAGGATCATTATATATCGTATCTGCATTTCTTGGTAGAGAGATATAAATTCCTCTGCATGTGCTTGACTAAATGTGGAAGTTTGTGTCATAACCATCAATTTCTTATTGATTTCAAGATTAGAATATCATTTATATATAGATATTTTGATGCCAAGACAGAATATTCAAATATACCTAAGACAAAAGCTACCAACTTTGCTTCATTGATTGAATAAAAACTTTATTGGTGTGTTCCCCCTAAATGTATGACAATTGAATACGCATCTTTTATAAAAATAATTAATGATTTTCTTAACGTAAATAATTAATGATTTTGTGTACAATACTAAGAGTAGACATGGTTAACAGATTGAATCAATTCAGAATTGATCCAGATTTAGTTTGGTTTAATCCTGAACAAATTGGTTAAGAGTTGAATCAAATTTGACACAATAGTAAATCGGACTGAGTTGCTTCAAATTTGATCTGAGGACATTTTAATCTTGTCTGTTTGAATATGGTATCGGAACTAGTTCATGACTTATACCTAATATAATTTCCTTACTAATGGTTTTTTTAAAAATTAATTTCAATTTGGTCTCAATCCGATTTAAATCAGATTAATTTGATTTCAGTTTTGGATTGAGTTAGACTTTCAATGGATTATTTCATAAAAAAATAGTGAGTATTTATCAAAAATATTCTAGTGCTGCAAATGAGCAATTTAGTTTTGACATCTTAAGAAATCTAATATTAAAAAAAATTAAAAAATCTATTAAGAAAGCTTAAATTTTTTATATTCAACCCATATTTTATTAAAAAATGATTACATCTGATATTCACGGAAAATTTAGGATCTGATTCCAGCAAGTATCACTAGTCCAGACGCAGGTTTCGAAATTGCCCTGAGCCTGAAATCACGAATAAGACCGTTAGAAGGAGGCCAGGAGGGTGTTCCGGCGTAGCCCCTCCGACGCTCAAGTCAGATACTGATGATATAAGTGGACAGCAGCTAAGGGTGCTGTTGAAAAATAATATAGTGAATGCCTGAGTTATACACACGAACATGATATTTATAGGAGAATACCCGGGCTCGTGATGAGCCTGTCTTCTATTTGGGCAAAGGATGGGTCAGGGGTAGTGGGCTCATCCATGGGATATCACCATGCTGCTGAAAAATAATATAGTGAATGCCTTAGTTATACACCCGAACCTGATATTTATAGGAGAATACCTGGGCCCATGATGGGCCTGTCTTCCATTTGGGCTAAGGATGGGCCAGTGGTAATGGTCTCATCCATGGGGTATCACCATTCTCCCCTTCCCGAGTCGAATTGAATCGTAGGTTCGAAGTTCAATTAATTGCATTGTTCTCGATTTATAACATACGAGTTGTGCACTATTCCCCTGCTGCTCGTTAGTTACCAACAAATTGGAAGCAAATCAAATTGCAATCTTCTTATGAAAAGAAAGATTTGGTCTGTGCCTCCTCTATAAATAGGGGTCCCTTGCTCATTTTACTCTCACTTCTCCTACACAGAACTTTCTATGCGATTCACTCACTGATTCACCCACCTGCACTCCACCCTAGCTTTGCCCCAACGCCTGTCGCCCACGCCCTCCTACCTCGCCCAAGCAGCACGATTGCCTCACCCTCTTCCCCGCGCTCCTCGCCAGCCCAGAACAGCCTCGCCAGCGCGCCTTTTCCTTCCCATCATCATCGCCCCCCTTCCTCGCCCATTTCCTTGGCCCCCACTCATCGTTGCCCTCGTCAGTGCACGTGATACGAATCTGACCGAGCGTGGCGTGCAAATGATTGGAAGAAGTTTAAAGAAGCACTTCAAGGATTCATGGTGAGCTACCAAGGAAGTTCAACAAATGGGGTGTCTAAATTAGAGGAGCTTGGGGAACATGGACACAATAATGGAAGTGTTTGGAATGTAATTCAAGTGCTAAATGATCATGAGGACAGCAGCACGCGCGCACCCGCGCCAGAAGCGGCGCAGCCGCGCGCATGAAGCAGCACTAGGCGCGCCATCGCGCCACAAGTGGCGCAGCCGCGCGCGCCCATGCACGCGCCACCGCACGCCTGGACAGAATCTCGCGCGCCATCGCGCGAGATCATGCGCAGCCGCTCGTCCTGCCGTGTAGAATTTTTTCACAACTTTCTTTATGACTTTTTACACTACTTTTCATGTATTAATTATTATATATTCAGTGTACATGAAGGACAAACGAACCAATTCAGATTGATAAGAAATATTTTGAGGTTTTCTCTCAATTCTCAAGGTTTTTAAAGCTTTGTTCATTACCAAATCAAACTTATAAAAGATTGCATCTTTGTGGCGTTTGTCAATTGTTTTCGCACGGATTGTCAAAAACAAGTTCTTTAAAGGTTCGTATGAAATTCGATTGTTATTATCGTTGATATTTGTTGCTAAGTGTTAATCTCTTAGAGATGAATATCACAAATCGTTGCTTGTTTCAAAAGATTGGGACAACCTAATCGATCCTTGTTCGTTATTGAATTGAGAGCGCGATTCTAATTAATCGTGTTTGCTTCTCATTCGTACGAAGATTCATATCAGCGCGCCTCGCCAGCCCAGCCAATCTGCCCAGCCCAGCCTCGCCATCGCCCTTGCCCTCGCCCGCGCGCTTGCCCTCACGCCCGCGCCCCCAGCGTCTAGCCCCTACCCACGCCTCGCCAGCCCTCCCCTCGCCTATCTCCCTTGTCCTCTACAGCACCTCGGCGACGCCCAGCCTCGCCACAACCCTGCCCTCGCCCACATTGCCTCCGCCTTGCACGCACAACTCGCCTCAGTGCGCGCTCGCCCTGCTCGCGCGCTCACCCCTAGCGCTCGGTGACTTCTCGCCACGCCGGCTCGGCGCTCGCCCTAAGCGTGCTCGTAACTCTTCTGCTAAGCTGGACCTTAGCAGGAAAAATAAAACTTCAACCTACTCACTCTCTGACTCCTCTGCTAGGAGATGCCTGAGCAGAAAAATAAAACTTCTACCTCCTCACCCTCTTACTCCTCTGCTAGTCGATGTCTCAGTAGAAAAATAAAACTTCCACCTCCTCACCCTGTGACTCCTCTGGTAGGTAATGTCTCAGCAGGAAAATAAAATTTAATTTCCAACTCATCACCCCCTGACTCCTCTGCTAGGTGATGCCTCAGCAGGAAAATAAAAGTTTCACCCTTCTCACCCCTGACTCCTCTGCTAGGCTCAGCCCAAGTAGGTAAAGTTTAATTTTTCTCCTCTCCAAATCTTCTCCTCCACTAGGCTCAGTCCAAGTAGGTAATTTAAATTTTTTCCTCCACTCTGCTCCTCTACTGGGTGATGCCTCAGTAGGAAAATTTAAATTTTATTTTTCTCCTTCCCAACTCTGCTCCTCTACTAGGCGATGCCTTAGTAGGAAAATAATTTTTTTCTCCTTCCCAACTATGCTCCTCTACTAGGCAATGCCTTAGTAAGAAAATTTTAATTTTCTCCTCTACTAGGCGATGCCTTAGTAGGAAAATAAGATTTTTCTCTTCGACTCTGCTCCTCTATTAGGCGATGCCTTAGTAGGAAAATAAAATTTTATTTTTCTCCTTTTCAACTTTGCTCCTCTACTAGGCGATGCCTTACTAGGAAAATAAAATTTTTCTCCCATACTCTGCTCCTCTACTAGGCGATGCCTTAATAGGAAAATAAAATTTTTCTCATTCACTCTGCTCATCTACTAGGCGATGCCTTAGTAGGAAAATAAAATTTTTCTCCTCGACTATGCTCTTCTATTAGGCGATGCCATAGCAGGAAAATAATGTTTCCTTACTTTCATAATACAACAATATTAATGACTGAAAAGAAGAACTTGATTTTATTGAATTCCAATTGTTTACATGGGAAAATTCAAAGATGAAATACATCAATGATAAAATCCAGAATGATAATTCCTAAGGTGATAAGCATTTCAGGGCCTCTTTAAAGTCTTGTCTTGAGCATTCTCCAAGTAATAACCTCCAGAATTAAATTTCTCAATCACTCTGAAAAGACCCTCCCATTCTGGGTCCATCTTTCCCCTCTGCTCTTCTTGTACCTTCAATATGACCAAGTCACCCACTTTTTCCTTTCCTAATCATGTTAACCTCCACACACGCTCTTTTTCCCTCCTCCCTCACTACCTCTTCATAACATCGACGCGCGACTTTTTGGTCCCCGCACAAGACTCCAACTTCTTTTCTCACGGGAAACTTAAGCTTCTAATAATAAGTGTAAGCTACGGCTCTGAAATCCTTCAGGGCTGACCGTCCTAGAATTCCATTATACGCTGACGGGGTATCCACCACAGTGAAGGCTATCATTTTTGTTACCCGCCGAGGATCCGTCCCCAAGGATAGGGGAAGAACAATCTGACCCAAAGGCGAGATGACATGTCCTGCAAACTCATACAGCGGGGTGCAGATCGGCTCAAACTCAAATCCTTCCACCTTCATTTGATCCAACGTGCTCTTGAACAAGACGTTTACAGAGCTTCCATTATCAATAAATATCATCGCCACATCATAATTGACAATGGTGACCGTCACCGCCAAGGCATCATTATGTGGAGTCACAATACATCGGAGGTCTTCCGGTTCAAAGCTGATGACGGGGTCTTGTGGTAAGTCTGTACCCCTATATATTTCAAAGTTTTCTAACCTTCTCTCATGTGTCTTCCGAGCTCGCCCAGAGTCTCCATCAGTAGCACCCCCCGAGATCATATGAATAATTCCTCTCGTAGGGTGGTTATCCTCATTCATTCCCATCCTCGGTTCGACGGGCTCCTGAGGAACATCTTGACCTCGACCTTCCCCTCTCTGCTCCCCGACCCTCTGATTTATCCATGGAGAGCCTTGACCATGCCTAGGGGATGGGCGAGACCTCGGTCGACTCCCAGATGCGGATCCTTCTCGTCTGTCCCACGAAGGAAAATCTAGCACTGCTCTTAATCCTTCGCGACTTCTCTCACCTCCCCTCGGGCTCCCTCACCTCCATCACATCGTCACGACTCTTATCCAGAAGAACATGTGATGAGAATTGTCCTCTGTCCCTAGCTTTATCCTCATCTTTCTCGCCCGCACTTCTCTTCCTACCTCTTCTTTCCGCTCCCTCAACTCTACTTCCCCCATGCCGCTGCTCCATCATCTTATGCCGCTGAACATCTTCTATATTTACATATTTTTCCTCCCGAGATAACATATCATCTTAACTTGATGGAGGTTTCTTGACCAACAATTTAAAGAACTCCCCTCCTCTCAGTCCATGGGTAAAGGCACTTATCATGATGTCAGGAGTGGCCGCTGGTATCTCCAGCGCTGCGTTGTTGAAACGCTGGACAAACTCTCGCAAAGTTTCTGTTTCTTGTTATTTCACCACGAACATGCTCAAATAGTTTTTCTGGTGCCTCTTACTGCTAGCGAATCGGTGCAAGAAAGGCGTAGAAAAATCCTCAAAAGATTGTATGGAATTGGGCTGTAAGGTGTTAAACCATTGTTGAGCTGACCTCACCAGCGTGCCCAGAAACACCCTGCACCTGCCCCCATATGCATATTGATGTAACATGGCCGCATTCTCAAACCTCCCCAAGTGTTCCTTGGGGTCAGTATGTCCGTCGTACTCTCCCACGTTTGACTGTCGAAAATTTGGAGGAAGCCCTTATTCTAAAATGACGAGCGAAAAATGGTTTCCTTTCTTGGGTGCTAGCGCTCTGCTTCCCAAATGCTGTCTCAACATCCGTATTTCCCTTCACATCGCTCCCATCTCAATATTCTCCCCACTTGGGAGGGGCTGTGTCTCTTCGACCCTGCTTTGATGGCCTTCAGCATTTTCCTCTCGCTCCTGGCGAGTGGCTTGTTTTTCAGCAAACATAGATTCTTGGTTCTCTCTCATGGCCTCGTATACTGTTTGGGCGATAAATTGGCCCAATTGTTCCAGGATCAAGTTCCCCACGTTCTCATTGGGAGGGGGTTGCTCTGCCTCGGTCTCGTGACGAGGCTGTTCGGATCTTGTCTCATGACGAGGTTGTTCGGCTCTTGTCTCTTGACGAAGTTGTTCAGCTCTTGTCTCTTGACGAAGTTGTTCATGTCCCGTCTCAAGACGTGGTTGTTCCTGCCTCGTCTCAAGACGCGGTTGTTCCTGTCTCATTTCAACAGAAGATTGTTCGGATCCCATCTGAGGACGCGACGATGCTGTGTTAGTTCTTCTGCTCCCTATCCTACCTGTCATCTCTACGTCTCAGCTCAAACTTCCCATAGACGGCGCCAAGTGATACTCACGGAAAATTTAGGGTCCGATTCAGCAAGTGTCACTAGTCCAGACGCATGTTTCAAAATTACCCTGAGCCTGAAATCATGAATAAGACCGTTAGAAGGGGGCCAGGAGGGTGTCTCGGCATAGCCCCTCCGGAGCTCAAGTCAGAGACTGAGGATATAAGTGGAGAGTAGCTAAGGGTACTGCTGAAAAATAATATAGTGAATGCCTGAGTTATACACCCGAACCTGATATTTTTAGGATAATACCTGGGCCCGTGATGAGCCTGTCTTCCATTGGGCTAAGGATGGGCCAGGGATAATGAGTGAAAGGGGATCGGTTACGGTGCCCAGTTGCGCAACGGAAGTTTTGTAAAAATATTTTTCAACAAGAAAACAAAACCGAGCACCTCACAATATGTGTAACAAATAACAATAAACACAAAATGTCATACATAGGGTGATTTAGAAATTTTTACCTATCAATTACAAAAGATTGATGATGGCTCCAACTTAGTTGTCAAATAACTAAGCTCTTGAATGGATGACCCAATCTACAAGCTTTCCTTGCTCTTGGACTCCTTTCTTCAAAATTAGGTCCACCAGTAACAATGTAGAACCACTCTAATTTTGCACTAGAAAAATTAGAGATTTTCATTGAAAAGACTAAGCTTTCCTCAACAAAAATTGAAGAAAAAATGGAGGAGAATGTACGAAGAAATTTCGGCCGTGTCTTGTGGAGTGCAGGGAGAACAATTTTCTTGGTTGTTCAAAAAGATGTGTATTCCAAAGGCATGCCATGCCTTGGATGTTGAAAAAGTTGTCTCCACCCTTTCACTCTCATGCATGCAATTCTATTTGGGCTTGTAACAATTACAAGACCCATGGACTTTAATTTAATTGTTTCAAACAAATTTGAGACCAATTAAACCTTATTTGATTTTAATCAAGCCCACTAGTTGAATAATTATTTCTAATTGGGCGTTACAAGGCCCAATGTTGTTTAATTAATTCAACACCTGAATTAATTTAATTATTTAGACTCTACTAGGTCCACTAGTGTTTAATTAATTCAACACTTGAATTAATTTAATTTAGTTCATAATAATGTTTATGAAAATCACAATTTTCAAATTCATTATTTATTTGGCCAACTTTTAATTTAGGAACACTTCCTCAAATTAAAAGTTACATTCTCCTTATAGAAGTCATACTTCTATTTTTATTTGCGCTTATAAACTCCTTTATAAGCCGTTCAACACATTGAACTATTTTACTTCTCAACGGGATCTAGAAAGTTAGCACTTGTGTGACCCTCAATGGTTTATTGATACAACTAGCCGTGGGTTCACATTCTCAATGTGATTCGGGACTAAACATGTCCTTATATGAGCATAACCCCGTTGTTCATTCTTACTTATCAACTCCTTGATAATAAGAACGTCAGAACTCAAGTCTAATAGTACCCAACCAATCATGTTAAACACCTAGCAGCATCGCTTACATGATTCCCTAGGTATCAATTGATAGTGCCTGCAAGAACCAATCTATTATGGTTAGCGTACAGTATGGTCCCTTCATCTCATATATCCCGATCGATTCGACAACTATTGGTATATCGAGAGTTGTCAAAGAATCAATACTATGTGTCATGTCGTAGTTGCATCGATGGTGTAATCTATGGAACCCCTTTCATAATTACCACCATACTCTGATCAGAGATTTCATACTACATATACATGTGATCACATAGGATATCCATACCCGAAGGTAAGCGGTGAATCCACGACTACAATGCATCGACTCCTATATGTTTCGACAAAACACCCAACCTTACGACCTGATGACCCCATGAGAGTCAGTAAACAAGTCAAAGTGTAATGCTAGCACATAGAGTCTCAATGTTGTACCTAGGTCATAAGGACTAATGGTGTACAACCATAAACTAGGACGTTTCCACTCGATAAGTGAGAACCACTTGGAAAGTCTTTTATGGAGGGTTGTTCAGTGTACTCTACTAGGAGCACCTACCTGCATGCTCGGACATCACAATGTCCCCTACCAATGAAACATGGTACTCACATCGCAGATACTAGTCTTAAACTCCAGCGGCCTATATCCTTCTTAGCGGCGGCTGAATCGACTACGAACTATTTATAATATACAGTATTACAAATATGAGTTTCATGATACTCATCATATGAGCATATCATATTCTTTCTATTATTTGTATATTCAAGGACTTTATCTATGCAACTAGCATGTGTATACCGATAAAGATGTGCCAAAACAATAATTTCAAATATTATTAAAATAAAGATTGTTTATACATAGAGTTTCATTGTGAACACTCGACCAACCTTTGGCTCGACGGGCACCTACTCTAACAATGAGCTCATCCATGGGGTATCACCGTACTGCTGAAAAATAATATAGTGAATGCCTGAGTTATACACACAAACCTGATTTTATAGGAGAATACTTGGGCTCGTGATGAGCTTGTCTTTCATTTGGGCTAAGGATGGACCAGGGATAATGGGCTCATCCACAGGGTATCAACATCCTTGATTATATATTTATTATTTTTAGATGATATATAATTTACGTTGCGTTTGGTATGCATGATTAGGTGGGTTTATGATTATTAAACCCACCTAATCTAACGTTTGGTACGATTTTTATTTAATCAACTCAATCTCTCCTATGAATGATTAGGTTGTATTAGGTATGTTTAAATAATACATCATTCCCTCCTAGGATTATTTATCCTTCCTCTATCCCTACCTTCTTTCCAATTTTACCCTTTCTCTTTCAACAACGCCGGACCACCTCCGCCGCGGGATCGCTGTCAAGCCTCCGTCGGACCGCCGTCGGACTGCCGACCGCTGCCGGTCGTCGGACTACCTTCGTTGCCGGCCCGCCGACGGCCGTCGGACCACCTCCCGGCGCCGACCAGCCGCCTACCGCCGTCGGACCGCCTCCCGCCGCCGGAATGAAGAAGAAAAAATAAAGAAAATGACAATTTTGTCATTTCATCATAAAATTCAAAATTATCTCATACTTAAAAATCATACCAAACATAATACTATTTTACATCATATATTACATTTCGATCACAATCATTTTTTTTATCATTTACATACTAATCATTAGTTTATTTTATCATCCTACCAAACGCAGCCTTAAAGATATATTTGTTAATATAAATACAAAATTTAAACGTGAAGATTAAAATAACATAGAATTTTTCAAACTTGAAGTCGTGCTCGAACTCTATTATGCTACGAATACATTCAAACATAAAATCGAGGAACTAGATATTTTCACGATTCGAACTCAAACTCGATCGAATTCAAATCGAGCCCGAACTTCCAAAATTTAAATCTAATCGAGTAGTATAATAATCGAACTCGACTTAAATTGTGTACACCCCTAGTCGTGATATATTTCACTTTTTGTGTGTGTGTCTCAGCCACGATCATTAAAAGGAAAAACAAGAATGAATTTAAAATCGATAAAGAATCTGAGATTATAAAATTCAACCCTCAAAATATATAGCAAATCAATGGATGAATCTGGAGTGGAGTTCCAGGAAACATGAAACAAAGACGAGAATCCCAGTTCAAGAACAACATAATACAAACTCGAATATGAACTGAATTTATTTTCAAACAAAATAGAAGTGCCAAAAATACGAAACTCCACAGAATCATATCAGTGCTGCGAGGGTCACTTAACCAAGCAAATCTTGATAATAGAAGAGCTCCCGATTCGATGAAGCGCAACAATAGCATCACCGGGCTGGCAAAGGCCTCTTTTTGTGGCAATTTTCATAGCACCTTCCAATATGACTTCAGTTGATTCAGCATCTGTGGCTTTTGCAGATCCTTCGGCAAGAACTGGAATCAGTCCCCGGTATACCAGGCTCTGCCTTGCTGGGGTTTCGTCACTGACAGCCCAATCAAAGGAATCAGTAGTCAGGACCGGTACAACCACTGATAAGATTGGGACTGCAGGTCTGTACTTGGCAACCAGTTTGGCAGTCGTTCCGCCACGTGTCATCACGACAATGAGTTTTGCTCTAGCTTTATTTGCAGTTCGAACCGCAGAGGAAGCGAGTGATTCCAACGGGCTCATTGGTAGCGGGGTCGACTTGATCATTGATTTGAAGATGGCTTCATAGTCAAGAGAAGATTCTGCCTCAAGGCAGATGCGCGCCATGATTTTCACAGAAAGTTCAGGATAGGCTCCAGCAGCACTTTCTCCACTTAGCATTACACAATCTGTGCCATCTAGGACAGCGTTTGCCACATCAGTTGCCTCGGCACGTGTAGGCCTTGGAGACTTGATCATAGACTCGAGCATCTGAGTGGCGGTCACCACAGGCTTTCCAGCAATATTACACTTGTATATCATCATTTTTTGGGCCAAGAATATCTTCTCGACAGGAATTTCCATTCCGAGATCACCACGAGCAACCATGTATGAATCTGACTCACGAAGGATTTCATCAAAGTTGATAACTCCCTCTTGATTCTCAATCTTGGATAAAAAAAATATTGATGGTTAACAAATATGCCACAAGTTTATAAGAAAATATTGATAGAATTCTCAAACAAAGAAAAAAGAAAAACAGTGATTGGTTCATTCTTGGGGGTTTGAGGACCCAAAAAATGAAAACAGAAGATATTAACGGAGTAAGTTTGCAAGACCCATAATTTGTCTTTGTAGCAGAAACTATCACCGATTATAATAATGTTAATAAAATATTTTGATTCGTACAACAGGCCAAACACGTCACATTTGATTGCTTAGCCACATAGGCTGATACGAACAATAGGGCCAACTCATTACTCCACAGCGGATTGATGCTATCACACGGGAAAATAATTATAATAGTTCTCAATACCTTGGACATTAACTGAATACGCTTGGCATGAGGACCGAGAAACTTACGAACATTGACAAGATCAGAACCCTTGCGCACAAAAGAAAGGGCAATCATGTCAATGTTATTAGGAACACCCCATTCAAGGATATCTTCTTTGTCCTTGTCCGTGAGTGTTGGAAGGTCTACGACAACACCAGGCAAATTCACATTTTTCCTCTCACTTAACATGGCCGTGTTCTCACAACGGCATCTCACAGTTCCACTGCCAGGGTCACATGATAAGACCTTAAGTGTGATGGTACCGTCGGCACAAAGAATGGAATTTCCAGGTTTCAGATCAACCGGCAACTTTTGGTAACTCATCGAGATCATTTTTTCATCTCCTTTTATGCTGTAATCAGTGGTTACTGTGATTTCTTGGCCTTCCTTTAGTTGAATAGGTTTCGCATCCTTCAGGAAACCTGTTCGAATCTCGGGCCCCTGAGAGATAATACATGCAAATAATTGAACATTATGAATTCAAGAAACTAAATTGCCATTTTAGGCTGTATATTTCAGTTTAGACTGTTTCGAAGGGATGAAAGCAGCTGAAGCTAAGTGATACAAGATCATTGCACCACAGCCCCGAAAATTCATGAAAATGGCAAAAGTGACAGGACTAAGTCAATGCCTCAAGGACAAAAGGCTATCAAAGCTGAATCAACGTAACAACAATTTTTTAGATGAAAGATCACAAAATCAAGTCCAAGAGAACTAAATTTGGATGTGCCATACATTTTCTTAATACAAATGCTGAAATAGGCTCACCCAAAGAGGTAGCAGCTACAAGTCAGTCAGAAACCTTAATAATATTCTTGGTCTCATGATAAATGCTTCGCATGGCATATCAGGACCAATAAGATATAAATCTGATCTCTATCTCAATTGTTTGAATATGGTAGCTGACCAAAAGACGAGCAATTGCACGCCAATAATATATTTAACACCATTCACATCAGCCGATATAGTTTTTGACAACTAAAGAATTTAAGTTATTGGTTAAATATTAACATCAGAATCACAAGTTAAATACTGAAATACAGAAAAAATCCTACAAAACTGGGTTGAAACACAACACTAAGCAAACCACAAATTTACACAAACAAACGGATATAAATTCACAACAGACCTTCGTGTCAAGCATGACGGCGCAAAGGATCTGAGTATTGTGCATAGCAATCTTCAGAGACTCCAGAGTTTCCTGATGGTATTCGTGGGATCCATGCGAAAAGTTGAACCTTGCAACGTTCATACCTGCCCGGAGAAGCTTCTCCAGCATCTCCACCGATCTAGATGCTGGACCCAAAGTACACACAATTTTCGTCTTGGGGATCCGGCCATCGGAAGGAATATCCTTCAGGATTCCTTCAATGTCTATATTCGCCATTTCTAAATGCCCAACTCTCTCGAAAGCTAAAAGGAAACATAATCCATCGAATCAACAACCTCAGAGGCGAATTCCGTACAGAAAAAATTTCAAGAATATACTTTCCAAATCCAGAAGCACGTGGGGACGAATCATACCACACAAATAAATCCAAAAACATATTCTTTCACGTGAAACACCCACCAACATTCTTTCATTTTCCTCGAACTAAATCGAAACACACACACACACTACACAGAGTTGACTAAAGATGAAGAAAAGAACCAAACCAAACCAAAACGGCCATTTCAACAACAAAAAAAGATACGGGTTCTTCTGATTCCTTAATTAGTTGAAAAACTAAAGATTTTTCATCAGCAAAAAGCCATGATCTCATCACTCAACACGTACGAAAAAAACACAAATGTATTGTCTAAAAACAAAAGCGCATAATATTTGAAACAACAATAAGACTTCAGATCCGCAACACTTGAAGATTATACTGAACAAAAAGTGGGTTAATAGAAGGAATCAGAGTTAAATCGAAGCTTGAAGAAGAAGGTACCAATCACCTGGTGTCTGAAAAGCCTCTTCGTCGCAGCTGGTTTTGTTTCTTGCAGTGTGTAGAAAAACTCAGCAGCGTCGAATTTTAAAAGCCTAGTCCAATCCAAGTCATGTGTCGGAATGGATCAATTAATTAATTGAGTAATATTAATATTACATTAACATAATAAATATACGTTCTCAAAATAAAACAAAAATGTGTTTTTCTTATATTTGAACTTCTTCAACTTACATGTTTTCAATAAAAAAAATAATAATAATAGTAATAATAATATATAATATATAACTACTAATTATTATTTTTTGATGGTAACGTTTGTAATTTATTCAGAAAGCAATAAATCGTCTGTTACAAGATTCACCAACCAAAACGAAAAAAACCTCATTTTCCAAAATAAAAGGATCAGGGGAAGAAAGCGAAAAAATTGCAAGTGAATGCGCCACACGAATTGTCGATCTGCCAACCTGTCTAAGATCGGTATCAATGCGGCTGTCCAATGAGTTCCGAATATCCAACACCAGCGCACCACAATAACTCAAATCTTCTACTGGGTTGATGACTACTTGCACTACCAGCAGAGGGTCGGTAGTAATTACATGGGCTTCTATCCCAAGTTCCTGCAACAGCCTCATCCCATCTCTTATTGAAAGGAGCTCAGCGAAATCCAACGACCATGGCTTAGAAATTCTTTTTCCGAAGGCAACCAGTATTTGATCGTCATGATTTCGCACTATGGCCCCAATAGAATAACCACCAGTGTCAAAATTAACCGCCGCGTCTATCTCAAGTTTCAAGGTGTTAACAGGTGGTCTTGTCCAGCGTTCGAGCTGGGGTAATGGCTTCGGAGCAGGTACGGTAAGTAAGGATTCCCGAGCTTCCTTGAAGTCTTTCAAAAGTGTGGCGCTCCACTCCACATCCAATTGAGCACATCCAGACACCTTCTCGAACATATCTAAAAAATATTTATATTAACGACACATTTGTATTTTCAAATGAAAATCGATACAAAACATTCAAAATACTGATACTGATATTTGAGAACTATATGTTTTAGATTTGATACAAAAAATAATTTTTTTAAGTATAAAATTGAAATTTATTAATATCAAAATTTACTATATATATTTGGATACTAAAAAATTCATATATTAGTATCAAATCCGAAACAAATAATACTCAAATATCATATAGTATGAAAAAATTTTCAATGTTTTGTAAATATTTTTATCCAAGACAAATGTGTTATTAATACCAATATGTATTATGCTTATTTTGGTGCACAAAAATCATATATTAGTACAATATCTGAAAGAGTTGCTATTCAAAAATAATATATTCTTTCCATATTTTTAAATTTTTGTACGGATTTGCATCCGAAAAAATGCATATAGACTCAGGGAGTGCAAACACATTTTGTTGTGAATAAGATAGTTCAAAAACATAATTTTTCTGACATGGATTTGATGCAAATTTAAGTTTGAATGTGAGAATTTAAGCAAATTTACCCATAAATTTTAAACATTACATTTAACTTTTTAGTTTACAGAAAATTTTGTCCTCCCCGTTTTTTTTTTTAAAATAAATATTATCAATTTAATTTTCTTTAAAATGCAATTTTCTAGGATCCGTGAGATATTTGACCCCAATCAAATATTTGTTTTGGTTTCGACATTTCTTGATTTTCTTTAACTATTCATAACATCAAGATCAAACCAAATTTCCCATTAAAATTTGTTTTTTATTGATTGATAGTGAAAATCACATTTTTAAAAAAGAAAGAAAGAAAAGGATGGCCTTCAAGACAAGTTTTTTTTTTTTTTTTTTTTTTTGAAGGATAGAAAATGTTCGTACTTAGTACATGGGTCTCACCTTTTTCTGTTAATTTCATGTCTATACTTCAATTTGCATAAATAATGTGAATTCTAAGACCTAAAAAATTATGTACCCGGCTTTGAATTATTCGATGCGCCTTGTAGGAATATGCCTCAATTCTGACTACTACAAAGGATCACATGTATTTTTTTCAAATAGACATCTATACTATCTATATTATATTATATTAAATTTGAAACATTTTGAATAATTAATTTAGAGAAGGAGAGAATAAATCAAAATCCAATTTCACATGTATTATTACATTTGGATATATTTTATTACCTCCTAGACGAAGCATTTACAGTTCGCCACGTCGAGGTTCGCTAATTTATGGCGCATCCACACGTGCTCACATCAAATGAGGCATAGGTGACACGATATCATCCTCTCGAATATGCTTTGTATTGTCCTTCGATTCTTTTTTTAGAATTATAAGATAAAACCTTAGATCATAAACGAGGGATACAGGGGACTGCGTGTAAAATATCGTGTAAAATATATATATTTTTAAAAATTAAAATAAAAACAAAAATGTCTATACATCATCTTATAAATCAATTTTATAATATAAATTTCCGACCAAATCCATGAAAATATATTATTTTTTATTGCAAATATAGACGAGATCAACTCATCTTACGATTATTGATACATAGCTATTTGATTAATTTTTGTTATAATTATAGACTGAATCGACCCTTTTCGCATAAATAGATATGTAGACACTTTTCCATTAAAATATTTTCAAACATAGTTTCTGGTTTGTCTCTCAATTCTCATTAAATTCAAAAGACCAACCCATTACGCCCCCAAATCAATCAAAGCAAAAACTTGCGTGAGACGATCTCACAGATTGTATTTTGTGAGACGGATCTCTTATTTGGGTCTTCCATGAAAAAAAATTACTTTTTATGCTAAGAGTATTATTGTTTATTGTGAAATTAGTATGGTTGACCCGTCTCACATATAAAGATTCGTGAGACAGTCTCACAAGAGACCTACTCATCAATCAAAGGATTCAAGGCCTGAGTAATTTTTTTTTTATTTTACTGCTTTAAATTTTGAGATTGTGATACATAGAAGATAATCCAAATAAAATACAGTCACTCTCATATCACACAAAAAAACATGCAAAGAATTCCGAATAAATAATAGATAGCAATACTGTTTTAGTTAACAAAATGTCTAAATTCAATGAAAAGCTATAGACTGAACAAAATATGAATGGCTTGGTTTATAGTCTACCTGTGATGTATAGATACGAGAAAATGAACCTTCCACACTTACATGTTCAGTGTCCGTTCCTCGATCTACACACAAAAAATTTACGTTCAGAGTTGAAAAGATGAAATATAAAGAATATTAGCAATCACAGGTGCCTGCTAGAGGTTGCATCCACACAGAAGTTTATTTGGGGAAAGTAGTAGCGATTTCAGCAAATTTTAATGGAACTAACAGAAAATATATGATGTCTATATTGCAAAAATGTATTAAATGACTCAAGTAAGCTCATTATTTTAAGGGATAACACCTCTGCAGTAGACAAACCATAAGAGACACTTTGGTTGGTGACAAGATTTTGAATAAAATTTAATAATCTCTAGATCCAATTTCTTTATGCGGCGCCATATTATACATCCAGTTCATGTACAGGGATATAAACAAAATTAATTTATGAAATTTATAATGAAAGAGAATAACGCTGCAGAATACGCATAGTTAAACTTCAGTCAGAGTAAAATTAGAGACAGGTGGCCTAAACAGTGAAGATTTAGCGAAAGTATTACTTACTCGAAGATTGCCTGCACGTTACTCATTTTCTGCGAGCAAGATGAAAAGCTCCTCATCAGTTATTGCTCCCTTTTCCATAGTCCTTTCCAAAGCTGTGAAGCCTCCAGCATCCTTTATAGACACACATGCGCCTCTAATCCCACAAATCAGGAACAATATAACATGATCAGATAAACGCTACCATTAGCTGCAAAGAACAGGAAGTTACAGAATTACACAATACGGAAGTATATTTTTTGTTTCTTGGCGCATGGAGGTGTGCTAAGGGGCTGGGGTATTGCCAAAGTGCTAGGACGAGTATTAAGGGATTGGAGGTGTCCAAGGTGCTAGGAGGAGTTTTAAGAAGCTGGAGACGTGCCAAAGTGTTGGGAGGAGTGCTAAGGGGATGAAGGTGTGCCAAGGCTCTAGGAGGTGTGTTAAGGAGCTAGAGGTGCGCCAAGCTGCTAAGAAGTGTGCTGAGGAGTTGGGAGTTGGAGGGTGGGTTAAGTAGTTGGAGTTGTGCTATGTCTAGCCAAGGGTGGTGGAGAAGAGCTGTGAGGTGTGGCAAGTGCGGAAGTGAGCTACGAGGCATGACAGGTGTGGAAGCGAGCTATGAGGTGTGATGGGCAAGGAAGGAAGCTAGGAGGTGTGCTAATGAGTGTTGGATAAGCCAAAGAGCTAGGAATGAGCTTAGGAGTTGAGGATGTGCGGAGGAGTTAGACCTGGACAACCTCCTGACCCCTTTCTATCACTCTATTCAATCCGATAAAAAATAATAGCACGGGTCGGCTTCGATTATCAGAAAAGAACCATCTAATTTTAGTATTACTTAAGAAAATAAAAAAAGAACTTCATTCAAATGTCAAATAATCATTCAGGGTTAGATTTCACTTATCAACATTTTGTACAGGTTTCAATCAAATATAAGGAAAGAGTATCAAAACAAAGTTCACCAACAAATAGTCAGCGTTCCCAAATAAATGCTTAAAGCGTGTAAATCAGGCAACAAAGGTCACCTAATACCAATTTTAAGAAACATATAGGGTTTTAGCACACTAGGTTTTTGAACTTGTCACTCTTCGGCTTTGATATCATTTGAAATCGCTTGTCTCAAATGCTCGAAGTCATGGGAGACAGAATATCATACTTTTCACAATGCCTGACACTTGCATCTCTAGGAACTATTATCGTCAAAAGATTCATGCATAGATATCTTTTGGAAGTGGCACAAGTAAATAGTACATAGATTTGAGATCGAAAGAGTCCATCAAAAGTGATTTTACCTTCTAAGCAAAAGCTTTGCAAGCTCATTGTTTCCTTTCAATATGCAATGTAGCAAAGGAGTTCTTCCATGGAAGTCACACTTGTTAATATCAGCACCTAACTGCAATAAAAGCTCAAGCATAACCAGATTCCCACCATGGCACGCTAGATGTAATAATGAACATCCCTGAAGGCAGTTTCCTGGATCATTTGATGAATTGATCTTCTCACAGGTCGCTGGGTCGAGTTCTTTCTTTTCGAAACGATGAAAACTTTGTTGAGGACTTGGTTCACCAAGGTTCATTTCACAACCAATTACATCTTCATAGGTGATGTTTACTACATTAATGCTGGATGCTGCAGTGATGCGGTACACCTCTCTCAGATTGTTGGCCTTAACTGCTTCCCAGATTGTAGAAGGTGACATATCCTTTGCTGACGTGGCTTCTTTGTTTATAAACAGTTTTCTAACATACTGAATACCAGTCATAATGAGTTATGATTTTCTGAGCACAAGTCAAAGTAGGAAGAAATCTACACGAACAGTGTGTAAAGTCAAAGAAGCTTGTCAAACATCTTCAATTTTCACAGATTAATTATCTTGGAATATTCTGTGGCAGGGAATATAATATCGAGATAGTAGTTGATGATGGATGAAATTTCAAAAAATCATTTTGTCTGCGCAAATGTAACCAAAAGAGCTCAAAAACCAATCCACTTTCTATACCCCCACACCAAACATAGGCTGTAGCCAGTAAGAATCCTCGTGCGAAGAAGCCAAGGGAGAAATCAAAAGCAACAAACTTTTTAACAGAATTAATCTTAATTAAGCAATTAAAAAAAATAACAATAGAAAACCAAATTGTAGAAGGTAGTACGATCAGAATTTTCAAAACATGTACCTTTGCTTGAATGTACTTCTCCTTTTGATGAAATCCATCCCCAGGGCTTGGTTTGGTAACAGAAGATATGGCTTCAGACTCCTGTTTTCTGCATATGATAGTTTCATTTAGTAGAAGGCAATGGATACTGTTCTAGCTCAAAATCATTAAATCAAAAGCACTGGAGGAAAATTGACTAAATTTAATTGGTGCAATTGCATGAAAAGATGCAATAACAGCAATTGATGAATCTATTCAACTGTCCACATGCAGTTATTGGATTTTCATCTCCATCATATTTGATTGTGATATCAAAAAGATGAACTTGAAAATTAAAAGTCAGTCAGTCAGCAGACATGAATTTACATTTCCTTTTTTTATTACTACTATTTTTGGTTTATAGTGATCTATGCTAGCATAGACTCCAAAGGTGACCCCTGAAGCTTGGTATTGCTTGCAACAGGGGTAGCTCCTTTATTCACAGAAGATTCAAGGAACATACATGAAGTTGTGTGGTGGAAGCAACTCCTCCCATACAGAAGCACAATAAGAATTTCCCAGAGCCCGAAATAAGTCCAAAACAACAGGTTCCCAAACTTTCACATCTAATGTGACCGATCTGACCTGGAGGTTCATGGAAAAAAGATCGTCACAACTCTTAACATTAAGTAATAGAAATTTAAATCCAAGCACATTCTTAATCATGCGTTCATAGCCCTTATACAAGTATGATAAATAAATACCACAAATTTGAACATTAAATTGTGGTTTTATGCCACACGAGCTACCATAGAAGTAAGCCATTTTTCAAACTCCTTAGTTCCAAAGCAGTTCCTAAAATTAACATTAGCATATCAACAAAACTTATTTGTTTTTCAATATGATGTCTTTCGGTAGCCCAATATTCATTGCCGTATATCATAAGCAGGATAAGTAACTGAGCACTGAAGCTATCTTTTCAATTTTAGAGTCACTTTGAGGTTATATAAATCTTCTAATGCATATTTCACTTCCTCCATCATAGTTTGTTACATTATATACACTCGACATCCAATTTTACCATCCTTGGAATGGATCCAAGACAACTGAAATTAATTTGATTTAGGCACAAACTCCACCAAACATTACTTTTCCCTCAAACTCCTAGTAGCATTAAAGTGGAAATTCATATATTCACTCTCATTCATAGTAAGCTTTAAATCCATCTCCTATAAGACAGTCTCTATAATTCAAGCTCCTTATTGTTTCGTGTTTTTTTCCGGAAGTCTGGAGAAAGCTACAATTAATAGGATTCCACTAATCCACCCATTCTGAAAGGAAAAGCGTGAAATTCTTTTTCCTTTCCGCAGGGAGCCAGGGACCAAGAGATTGGATACCATTAAATATAAGTTGGTCAATAACAAAGTTACCGTTTGACTTAGGTGCTTAGTGAATACTACTGAATGTTTGAAACTTTCATGGAATTATATTCATTCAAATTCTTTTACTTTTCAGAGTATAGTCCAATAATCATCCATACACACTATTATACTGAAGCTAGAAGGAACTGTTGGAAAATATATCATTCATATTTAGCTTGATTTAATTAGAATTTTTGTAATTACTTTGAGAATTTGATTTGATTTTTTTCCTCTTAAATGTAAATGTGCTTGCATTTTTCATCAATGACATATCAAATGATACACACACATCTCAAGTTCTCTACTTTCTACATATTTGATTTAAAAATAGAAACATAAAAGAGAATGATAGAGGAACAACTTAGCAAATGATATACAAGAACAAAAAAACCAAAATCTTAGGTAAACATACAAACATAATAAGAAATAGCAGAGATGTCTTCTAAATTCCATTGTGTTAAAATAAACTATACCTTAGAAATGTGAACACCAAGATTGCGATGAACGCCAGAGCACTCAATGCACATTAAGATGCCAAGATTCAGAGATGCCCAATCAGGTTCAGAAGCGGAACAATCAGCACATAGGTCATTACCAGAAATTTCCCTCAGAATCTTAGGAACAAAATTAACTTGATCGACTCTCGTGTCATCTGACATACTTCCATCGTGGTCAAGCAGAGAAGTAATAGGCGCACCATAGGGATCGTGATTTTTAGCATTATCATTTCTTGTGACATCTAACTGCCAGTTATGCAAATGTAATTTTGTTAGAACATGATTTCTCTCAACAATTTCAGCCAATTTCTCCACAAAGCCGAGCAAAGAACAAAGCTGACCTGCTGCAAGTGGGAGGTCAAGAGGGATGTACTAACTCCTGTTATTTTGTTCATCCAATCAATTCTATCAGCTTCATTTTCGGCCTATCCAGAACAACTTAGAAAGGATGTCATAGCTAAACATTATACTTCCAAAATTCTGGCAAATAAATAGGGAGGGGAATTAAAACTTGGAACATGTAAGATATAATAGATGCAAGTTTCTGGATACCGATAATGAAGACAACTTTGCATAATGTTATCAAACCTAATATTGGAACTGTACATTATAGAGACATGTCTTGGTCAGTGAGAATTTTTTTCTCAATGGTTAAGGTCCAATACCATATCTATCTAGTGAACAGATATTGACATGAGGTAATTGGTTGTTTCACAAAGCTCAACAATATCACACCTAATATTGAAAATGTACATTGTACAGACACGTCTTGGTCACTGAGAATTTTTTCTGCATGGTTGAGGTTTGATACCATATCTATCTGGTGAACAGATATTGACATGGGGTATTGGCTGTTTGAAAAAGCTACACAATATGTGTCAGTGACTTACTTCGACGAATTTGCATCCGTGGATGTAATATCACCATATAAATTACCGCGTGCAAAGAAAAAAGGTAAAAAATTAGATTTAACATGTTTACTTCTTCATGTAATTTAGATCTACTTGAGATAAAATATCTGGAAATAAAGTTTAAAAAAAAAACAATAACCATATACAATCATACAGAAATAAAATATATTACTTGAAAAATGGTAACAATTGAATTCCACAAGGCGTTACCTAAAGAATCTTTTTATGCAAAAGTATATTACCTGCAAGGTGTAAGTTTTTGACGGAGAGATTATTCTGAAGCAAAGACGTAGATCGGTATCCTCTGCATCAATCTTAATTGTGGAGGTGCGCAAATCAACAGTACTACATCCTAAACTTTCATCACCAACTGATGATGCTTGACGGTGGCGAGACCGGAATTTACCAAATACTCGACTATTATGTTCTGACGTATGGGCAGAATGAAGTGAGGGAGAACCCTGTGAAACAGAGTAAGTAGGCTCATTTCATCCATCATTTGAAGAAGGATATAATCCACAACTATACTTTTTTTGCCAACTAAACAAAATTACTCATGGTTTCATCAATAGGTTTCATGCGAAGATATTCATTGTGAGGGAAACTTTGAAAGATGACGACTTATTGAAGAACTATCATCAGCAAAGGGCAAGATCTAAAGTTCCATTGGCAAACAGTAAACTTAACCCAAAGAGCAATTAGCTAGAACACAATATATCAATAATATATAGTGTCTATCAAAGGTCAAAACTAAGACAATCATGGAAGATCCTATAAAGAGGAGAGAATTACAATTCACAGATTATTTGTGGTTTTTAAATGGTTTGAGGTTCTTGTTGCGGTACATCAATTAAGTTTCTCAACAGTTTGAGGTTCTAGAAAGTTAAAAGGACACAAAGTTATAGAAATTCCCAACAGGTTAAAAAGCCTAGTAGCCATAAAATAATGGTGTTAGCGACAATGCATATTAAGGTCCAATGAGAAGTTCAAAGAAAAATAACAATTATGCTCCATTAGTGGACAGATACAAAGGCAATACAAGTTGATCCATCAGAAATGCAAGTACCCAAATTGACCTGATATAAAATTATAGCTTACCCCTGGTTTGGCACCTTTGTTTCGGTAATAATACAAATTCCCCAGACTGTCAAGTATAAAGAATCTCCTTTTCCAATCTGCTCTCAGGCTTGAAGATCTTTTCAAAAGATACCCCTGCTTGATTGTTTGAACCTATAAGAACGAATGAAATTTCATAAACCACTGGATTCTAGTCATCTGTATAGACTTTCAGAAATTTATTTCCTAAATTTTAAGGAATAAAATTATCCATAATATCAAACAACTCTTCCTTGTTTCCACAATGAATAAAATCCTTTTAATCTTAGAATGTGCCATAAAATTCACTACTCATCCAGTATGCAAAATTTATGCAGTTCTAAAAATGCACAGAGAACATTTGAACTCCTACTTGGAAACGTGTGCCTTGGCAGGCAGCAGTGACATCTATAAAATTTAGCCCAGCTACTCGACTTTAACAAACTTCCAACTACCTAATGCTTTTCCAAGTTCTAATTACCAATGCTTCAGTGCCTTAGTCTTGATCACAGACTTTACACATCACCATCTTGATCCAATCTAAACTTTTACCGAAGTTTAAAAATAGATTACCATAAGCACAAACTATTTTTTAGTGCAAAAATTGTGCATCCAACTTCCTTTCGCTGGCCGCCTCATACTGTTTCAGTTGTTTTCATCTGTTCCTAGTCGCAGTTATTGCAATTCAATTAGCATATTTTCTATCAAGACAAATGGGATGGAAATGTAACCAGCCATATTCTTTTCTTGAACCTTGTGCCAATGGAAATGAAATCCTTCATCAATCAAAGGGCAAACTAAAACCTTTGCAAAAAATAACTCACCTCACCTTTTGTAGTAGACTGCATGATTGCCTCCATGCTTTTGTAAGCACTCATACCAAATGCATTTGTGCCCATGGCACTTGCAGAAGCTGCCAAATTATTGGATGCCTGCGTCTGAGCCAGCTCTGATTGTGTCCTAAATTCCTGAATCCTTTTTGCAAGTCTATCTTGTTCAATATTTATCTGCTCCTTTGATTGTTGCGCATAAGTCAAAACCTGAACTTGTAGCAAAAACAAGGAATCAGATACACCATTTGGAAGAAACTAATAGAATCTGCAGTCATAATTTACTGCTTTACTGCAAACCTTTTTCTAAACAAAAAGGCGTTGAAAAGCACAATAACTCAAAAGAAAAAAGCAAATCATAGCTACAAATATGCTATTCATCACAAAAATTTCACCATTAACAGAATGCTTAATATGATTAGCAGTTGATCAAAGTAAGCATTCTAATGAAAAAAGTTGGTAAATAACTAGATTCATTAAATAACTAGATTCATCTAATCAGAAATATTTCAAATGCTTGAGTCAATGTTTGCGAGTCTATCACAATAAAAAATTTATACAAGCAAAAGCATAAACCTGGCACCACATTGCACCCCGAGACCATGGAAATAAGGGCCACAAGGTAAAGCTGGCACCACATCACACCCCGAAACCATGGGAATAAGGGCCACAAGGGTGAGTAATGTGCAGTGATATCTACTAGCAATCACTTCACATTACCAAAGTGGGTAACCCAAATTTTTGAAGAAGTTCATTAAGCCACTGTTACACTTATACAAACTTTGCCGACAATCAACCGGGGACATCACAACTACTCCCTTTAAAACACGTATTCTTGGTATTCCTTCAACAATTGAGAGCTGCCTCACAATTTCCAAGGCCAATAGAGCCCACGGGAAAGGGATTGCAAGCTAGAAACCAACATTATGAACATCAATAGCAATTTCTTTGAGAATAGGTTAAACCAACCTGCTACTCCATCGAACACACTCATAAAACAATAAAAATATTGCCCTAAAACATATGTACGGCATCAAAGATAAAATTTAAACAGCATAGAGAGAGAAAAAATATTTTATCAGAACCAAAGAATACAAGGAGGAACAAAATATTAAGAACAGTAAAATCGCCTTAAATTTGATTTACCAGTCCCAACACTTCTTGTTTGGGGTAGTATCAATTTTGCTTATTTTTAAATGTTGCAAGCATGCAGCCAATGTTACTATTCCTTAATTTTTTGCAAGTCACTAGCTCCTGAGTCACACGTGCAATCATATCTTCCTCACTCAAAGCAATATTTACACAAGAAGATAGAAATTACTGATGTACCTGGTGAATGAAAGGCTCCATTTGGCTCAATAAGTCATAACCCTAAACAGTGAAGTGATGACTTAGATGGACATGTGTCATCAATCATTTTAAAAGATTTCAAATGCGTAACTCAAAAACACACCAATTTAAAATATCTCAGATGAGCATCCATGATTGCACTAAATGATTCCAAGAACTCAAATTTCTTTTTTGCTTCAATATTCATGAGCGCATTTACCTGAAATTCTTAATATCAGGGAAACGTAATTTCAACTTAAAAGTTGGATTGCAAGAAAAAAATACAGCATGAAGAAAGAATCATTATCGTTCACTGGTACCAAATTAAAGCGGCTTCTCTCGAATGTTGACTTCGAATTTTGCAGCTCCTACCACATAATGGCCAGATAAGTTTCCAAAGTTTTAGGGAAAAAAGACAATATCATACAATGGAAAGGAAAATTTATTCAACATAGTTTGAGACAGTTCTAATAGAAGCTTGCATTACAGTTTCAAACACAAATAAAAAAGGCCAGACATAAATTTATTACATTTGATTAATACAAGAAAGAAAAAAGACCACAGACCATGACACCACAAAATTTTCAAGCATGGCATGACATGTCCAAGGAATTTGAAACTTGCCAAAAATGGTCAAATGTCAAAAACTAGTTTGATGCATCAAGCAGAGGCAATAGAATATCAAATTAATTTGCCCGGCACCACCAAGAAAGAAATATTTGATTTCACAATCATTCACAACAAAACATAACATGAATATCTCAATGACATCTAAGTGGTGATTCACAGTCAAAGCATAAACTATTGGTTGTATGCGTCCTCTGAGATTGAGCTTTTGGAATGAACTATTTCAATATGGTATCAGAGTTAGGAGGTCAAATGTTCAAGACCCCAGGAGCATAAAAATTCCATGTATTGTATTATATTAAATTGGTTCGGATGGTCTTCTTTATCTGATATCCAATCTAACTTGAATGTGCCTGTTATAGTATAGAAATACTATTGTACCGCCTCCATAAGTTCAAACTCTTGGAAAAAACAGATTCAAATTTTACGTTATATGAGCATAATAAAGAAAATATTAACAATAGCTCCAAATGATATGCATGGCCTCACAAGTTACAACAGTGATCCAAAGTTTGGGTATACCATGGGACCTTTGGCATGCTATTAGGAAATCAGAGAACGAGGTCAACAAGGGATTTATTTGCTATGGATTTAGGACAAATGACTGGAAAGAGGGGAAGAACCTTTTGGCAAGTCGTGATTCATTGCATATGCTGGACTGTATGGTTGGAAAGAAATAGAAGAATTTTTGATGATAGGGCAGAAAATAAAGAACAGTGTTGGGAACATATTAAGCTAGCAGTAGCTATGTGGATCGGAACTCATGATGACTTCAAGAATGTCTCGATTTTTGATATATTGCGAGATTGGGCTTTTGTATATCATTAAAACAATTTCATGTTATGTTCTTCATGACAGTGGATCACTAGTCTACTGATGTAATTTGTTATTGACATATAATTAATAAAATATCGTTTCTTATAAAAAAAAGAAATTAATTGTAATGATCAATGCAAATCAGAATGTAAATTCGACAAGCAAGGTGGTAAATATTATATTATGGACAATAATAAGCTTCAAAGCTACACTAATTACTCGACAAACTCAGTCACGGTAAAAAAAAATACGGAATGGAATTGAAATATACTTCTTCTAGTTCAGCAACAACTTCATCCCGAGAGGTCTTCTTTAAAGAAGAAAACTTCTCACGTGCCTGGCACCACAACTTATACATTAAAGGCATGAAAGATCATACGAAATATAAAGTAGCTCATGTGTCCAAAGAAACAATTTGTACCATTCTGGGCCCATCATGAAACAGGAAACCAGCATGATTCAAAAATTAGATCAAACAAGACAAAAAACGATAAGTTTTACTCGACACATCCCCATAAATCAGGGATTCAATTAACTGACCGGGGTTTGATTTGATTTTGAACATTTAATATTTATCATTGTAATTATTGTTCTTCAAACTAAGAGACATCAATAACATTTTCGTTCATGGGGCATTTGTTTCAAGGATGTAGCCCCTTAAGCTATAAACCACATAAACCATGTGCTGCGAATTTCTCTCTTCATTACCTCCCAGCTATTTCAAAATCCAATGTTAGTCATACTCACTTAAACCAAGATATGCATGGCTGAGAAGACAGGAAAGACTCCACAAAGGGAATTCATTGCAAATAGATTCTGTCAGGGGCTAACTAATGTAAGATACTTCCATCCTCCTTTCATAAGCGAAAAGTTACTTTCCTAAGCAGCATAAACTAAGGGTATCTAGAGTCAGAGTTGAATTCTCAAGTAATTAAGTTGAGTGTAGGTTAAATTATTTTTCCGGTCATAATTCCTCAATATATTCTATTATTGGATTTAGAATCTTAAACCAATGACTGATGATCTAATTGAGAATTCTTTACCAGCAGAAGCATAAATACCTGATCGTATGATCCCATGGCCTTGTCGAATCTGCGACGCGACTCCTACAGGAGACAAATGATAATTATCACACAACATGATACAGAAAATTATATTTTCTCACGTATGTTTTCCAGAGAGAGATGTCAAATCATGCAATCATGACATCATTGACTAAGAGCTGCATAGGGAGAAGGAGAACTAGAGGCAAAAACATCGAAAATAACCAAATGACAACTTTTAGCTGCTTAAAATAGCAAACCTCCCATATGAGTGCCATCACATGCACATGAAACCAGGTTTGCATTATCTGCATTTGTCTCATTTGAATAGTCTTGTAAAAATACCACCCTATATGTGGTTTAAAAGATTAAACTTCCTCAGAATTATGAGCACAATTTTTTTTTTAAAAAAAAATACTTTTCTGACATTCAATTTGATGTGTGATAATGTCTATTGCTTGTTTTATCTGTGTTAATGCCCATAACAAAAAGGTTAAATCACCTATGCCCCTTAAATTGTCGAAACCACCAAGCACAGAAGCAAATAATACATCAATCATGACTAAAAAGAAAAGAAAAGTGAAATTAATAAGGATTAAATTTTTCTCATGGCGTGGCAAATGAAATTCCAAATCCAATATTTCAAGATTATCTAAAAGTGGTGATTCTTTGGCTTACTACGGCTTTATCAACCAACCCACCTTTGCACCTTGCAAATCAGTGGTCAAAAACTGAGACAGGCGATCGACAAGAACATGCTCAACCTGCAGACGAGAAATTTATCATATTTTCAGAGGAAAAAGCCTTCAAATAAAATTTGGAGTACAAGATTTGAATATATTTTCTCAAAATAGGATTAAACTCAATGGTTAAGAATCAAGCTTCTCAAGATGAGCCATCGTCAAGCTAGACCAAATTTCAATGGATATATTTAGTTTCGCACAACTATATAATATTATACTACGGAGGCTAAAGAGTAAGAGGAAGTAAAATGAGACTAACTTTCCAATACAGTGGCACATGAAGAGGGTGATTAACTCGTGAAAACATGGTGACTAAAATCAAAGAGTTGTATGAACGTTCATACATTTTCAAATGCAACAAACTCACTTGAGAACGAAGAAATTCCTTGTACGTAGAAAGCTCACGTAATGTGTTGGTAAATTTTGATACAACTGGACCTGTTGACATGCAAAGAGAAATATCAATATTATACCAAGTCTTAATTCCAAATTACGGTATGCTTTACGAATCCCCATTCTCCATTGAACTCTATCTGATGTTCAGATTTTGGTGGTTTCCAAATCACAGGAGTCAAACAAGTGAAGATAAGGCATAAGCAAAAATGATAAATAACTCCAGAAAATGTTGGATTCAGATTAGTGCAAGTTTGGGCTTTAACTAGTAAATTTCACATGCTTTATTTACAAATTGTTGAAGTGTGTTTTTTGGCTCGAGTGAGTTAAAACTCATTCATACGGTGAGTGGTAAGACTCGCGGGCTGATAGTCGGGGTGCTCAATGCCGTACAAGGGTTTGTGACACTGTTTTGACAAAAATTTCCACTGTTGATACAAACTTTACGGGCAAATGCCCAAACTCACACTAATCTGAATCAACGAAAGTGAGCATGTCGTGTGCAAGCCTTTCATCAAACTTCAGCAGATAGCAAGACAAAAAAAATTTAAAACCAATAGATACTCCATGAAATGAAAGAAAAAGTCCTGCATTATACTGTTTTGGAAATTAGAACCATTTGAAAAATTGAAAATTTTCAAAATGACAATCAAAAGCAATTTGATCAACTTCAACTCTTAACTCCCATTCCAAACTAGAGCATTGATGCAGAAAAATATTTATAACACAGTGTTATGCCACTTAGTACCTCCAATGGAAATACCAAGAGGGTCATCAAGGCCACCACTAAATGCTTCTAATGATTCAGCAAAACCCATGTCTCCATTGCAAGCTTCTCCAAGCACCTCTCTGGATCATAAAAACGCATTATCTAATGTATCAATGTTGAAAAGCTAAATCCATAAAATCTTACAAATCAAAAAAGCAAGTATCATTTCATAATTTTTCTTTCTCAGGTATATTAGTTTGTCAAAATGTTGGGTATAAGAATAAAAAGTGCCCCTATCATACATTACCAGATGTATGCCCCTGCAATACGATACATAAACACGCTGAAGCGAAATAAATTACAATTTACATATCTTGCAGATCCCATATTTTTTATTATTTGTGCTGCCCGTGCCACTAAGATTGACCAATATCATATTGTGACAATTGATGGAAGAAAGAAGTATCCAACTCCAGTCACATTGCAAATAAACTTGAGCATGGATGCTCAAATATTTAATAAGTTTCTAGGATACACATGTAGCAACCGTGGAGATCTAAAAGGTCGCTAGTAATCACATGCAAAAAACAAAGTTAAAAAACGGCTTTCATGAAGTAGCAACTACCAAGATCTTAAAAGTCGCTCCTTTTTCCTACAACAAATTTTGGATGGGATGTTAGAATGCACCTGATTCAAATACATCATATTCTTTTGCTACCAAACAATGGCCCATGCCACTTCACCATCCTAGGTTAGCAAAGTGGAAAAGACTGATGAGATTTTATGTCATATGGATGTGAACTCAGTTACTGTTACGGACTTACGGTGTTGCTTATCAACTTTTGGATGGAGTTTGGACAAGTTTTTAAGTGAGTTGGAAGAGTTCTGATAGCAACATCTATTGATACTTTTCGAAAAAAGGATAAATGTGAACTAGTTTCTAGCAAAATCCATTGAACTGGATTCTCACATGAGATCAGTTTAGAGTCGCCTTACCATGGATGAAATGAGCTTGCCAAGAAAACTAGGATTACTACTATCCGAAAACAAGAACAAATGTAAATAGCTATAAGACAAACCCAAGAAGCTAAAGTCTCACTTGTGGGTTCCACCCATGGGCCTAGACCGAGACAATTGGCCATTTAGCAGATGTGGCCTGGGTGAGCCAACCATATACTTAGACTTCAATACCCAGGAAAATATGGTTTATCACATAAAGAGGACCTGAACTATGATGAAGGTAATTTCACTTGTGTACAAGGAAAACCATGCCAATCTTGTCTTTCATTTCTTCTTAATAAAGCAAGCGTAGATTAACTTTCCTATCATCTCCTTAACTACTAGAATCCATTTTCTGTTTGGAGCAAATTTCACCAGTGCCAAAGTAATTTTCTCAGCAAAATCATAAGTGAAGATGAACTTATGCATCAGTGAAATGTGAAAAAAACAAATACATTGGTCGTATCGTGGGCATAAAGTCCAGTAGAAGACAATAGCGACAGTTTTCAATTTACTCCTGTCTTAAGTAATTTAATTAATTGATAGTTTTCATTGCAAGAATATTCCAACAATTTAAGAATGAAAAAAAGAAAAATATTGACCCAAAATTCAAGAAAGTGAGATTGGAATCTCTCTCAGACTATGATGGAATAATAGGTCCATAGAACGGCAAATAGATTTTTTCCTGAACTAAACACGGGGAAAAAAGCACAAAGAGTTGACTAAGAATACAAAGCAACGAGAAAACAGCAAAAGTTTTAAAGTCTTGAAAAAGCGAGCAGCTTGCTTGAGCAAAATCCATGTGATACATGTCAAAATCATTCAGCCATCGATAGAAGATCCACACGATAATCTACCATATTTTTCCAAGCAAAAATAACTGTGAAGGCATCACATTCTTCGCCATTAGCTGTAAAGTAACATCAGAGCCACAGAATTAAGACTTATTCAGCAAAGCGTACTCACGTATATTTCTTACAGCCTTTATATAACCTCTGGCACCGATCTCTTAGCTCATCTGCCGTGTGCTCTATCGATCGCACCTAAATTTCAAATCAACATACAACACGATAAACAAAAGAGTCGCGTGAATGAAATAATGTGACGAATAAATCCAAAAAAAAAAACAAGAATTATATAGAGAAATGACCTGTTTTTGGAACGCGGGAGAATCCTCGAGCTTCATGAACCAAGCCATTTTCTTCTTCGTTCAGATTTAGATCCCTGGTGAACTCAGATTTAAATCGAGCTCAAGTGTGATCTCCCCCGTCTATACGACGCCGTTATGGAAACTTAAAAAATAAAAAATTGGGAGTGGAGGCGAGCGGAGCTAGAAATAAAGCGATGGAATGAAATATTTGCTAGGTTAAAAAATATAATATCTACAATTGATGACATAAATGAATGGTTAAAAACATAAAATTATGTCAGCGTTGGTCCCACGGATAATAAAACACAACAAAAAAATACAATCGATCATTAATTATATTACATTACATAAGAAGCTAGTAATTTCTCGATACAAGTTTTTCGATTCATAAGAACGATATGCTGACCATCTTCAATCAAGAACCGGTTTCACAATTGGCGTGATGAAATTATCTCATAAGATGTTGGCTTGAAAAACAACATATGTGGCTGATGTAATTCTTCCATCGAATAACATTTGATTTCGATCAAGTCAAATGCTCCTAAGAGACACCACCAGCAAAAATGCCACAATTATCTCCAACACCATAAGTGACAATCCAACTCCAAAGATCTATAAAATTTCTAGACCTGAAAATATGTCAACAATACGATGTCCTCCAGTTTTTTTTACATTCCTTAGTAAACAATTACTTGATTTATCATTAATGAAATATAGATTTCAAAAAAATAAATAATTTATGCAATGGGAGTTAAAACGTTACATATATCATATCGATAGATGTAACGAAAATATCGTCTAGAATAGAAAAATATTATCGAAGAACGACGAACAAGTTTCTTCCAAAAGTTGGAAGAATAGATGGTATAGAAAATTACACAATTTCGAACATCTATATATTTTCTGTTATGTTATCCTTATTTGATCACTTACCCTATATCTTAAAATAAACTTGCTTCAAGTATTCTGAATATTGTGTTTTGCTACTTCGTGAATACATAGATCTTGCCAAGTTTTAATCAATTAAACAAACAATGGAAAAAATTTAACCTTCTCATCTTGTTTTTTTTTTTTTTTTTTAATTAATTGCATGGGACCAACACTTCCTAAAAGATAACTAGTAATGATTGGAAATGTGATATTTTACAAAGGATAGATTTAAATCACACCAATAATGTGTGTGAAAACTACAAGTATTAATAAGTATTTTATGTCACATCACTCCACTTTCAATTTGTTCACATGCTATGTTTAATTTATTTCAGCATAATTATATAATTTATATGTTTAAACACGTTTTCAATATTAATTATCATTTGTTTGGTGTTTATAATATATATATATATATATATATATATATATACACCAAAGACTACCCAGTGAGAGTTAGGGGGATAATTGGACACCGATGAGCAATTAATAAAAAGAAAATACAACAACAATAAATAAAGTAGGCGGTTTAACCAGCCATATAATATGTATAATATATATATATATATATATATGTATGTATATACTTTTGCACAGAACACCACAAAATTTTCAAAGATAGGAATTTATATATATTTAGGCGGTTTAACCGGCCATATAATATATAATATATATACATACAACTATTTAACACATAAATAAAACACACATTGGAATCAAAATAAGAACTTCAATATGAATCTTCAAAGAATTTACAAAGTCTTTAAGAACATAAAGCTTGAAAGATAAGAACACTTTGAATGTGAGTGGAGAAAGTAGGAAAAGTAAGAAAGAGAAGAGAGAAGGAGAAAGAAAGAGAAAGAGAGAATAAAAAATTGGTATCAAAAAACTTGCCTTCTCTTGGAGGCCTTGTCTTCTTTTTATAAACATCTTCAATGGTATTTTCGGAATCTTGAATAGTATTTGTTGTTGTCATGCTTGCATCATTTTGATGTCATTTTTCATTTTTTTTATACAAATATTACAATCAAAATACAAAAATTATAAATTACAATTCATATTTACATTCCACTGTTTCTAAAAATAGGTACATCATCATCATCATCCAAATGGATAGAGGGCTCTGGAGATTCTGATCTGTTTGATAAGGCTGGTGTAAATTTCATCAATATCGCCTGCATTTCTTCAGGAGTTTTTGCTGTTGCAAGCATAGCTGCCATTTGAGATTTTTGTACCAAAAAGTCTGTCTGCTGTGGTGTTTGGAATGTTTCTGGAGTCTTGACATTACAGTCTTTAATCCACTTTTTAATATTCATAATTGAAAGGCTTGGAGAACTTTTAAATTTATCCCACCATTTAACTTTGAATCTTCTTATGAGCTTTCAGAGCCCGTGCTCTTAATTAATATTTAATTACCAAACAACAAGAATTAATGGTGTAAACAGCGAAAATGAGTTTAAAATGTTCATTAGGGCCTACAGAAATTTCGGCATGACCTCCCCGTAAGTAGGACATCCCAAAATTTTCAAAACACAACAACAACAATATACGCTCGAAAATAACAACAGGTTCACAATCAACCAAACAAATATCCTACAGCCGCACTGGCCAGGACTAGACACAACATACCACAAATAAAATCCAAACAACATAAAAACATAACCATACAGCTACACAGGACATCTCCCTTGCAATGGGAACTCTGACACAAACCAACTGACTACTGGGTACCACTCGCTGACGCTCCACCAGACGCGTCAAAACCCCTGGAATGACCTGCTATGGCATCAAAAACAACCACAACATCAAAAGAAAACAGGGGTCGGACCCCAGTACGACAAACCAGTAAAATCACGACGTATATAAAAGACATGTAATAATATCAAGTAAATGCAATGCGATGCGATGCATGAATGGTAATAATGGAATAACGGATACCAAATGGAGTCCAAACGAATAGCATCATCAACAGTAACAGTGGCCACCCGTGCCAGGAATGCAGCATCAAATCGCCGCTCGTCCATCCACGTAGCATCGGGAATGCGAGTAGCTAAGTCGCTCGTCCCTAGCTATCATCTGATAATGTGGCTAATCCTAACCAACTCGTCCCTCTGATGACTCAATATATCTCAACAGAATCAACATAAATATCCGTCAAAGGAGTCAAGGCTCAATATGTTATGCCAACACAATTAATGCATGAATGCAACAGAATAAACATTCAAGGCACATAATAGCAAACAACATGTACTGAATATTCTTACACGCTAATATAAGCGTCATAATTATATAATTTTGAGCGTACCTCAACTATAGCTTACAATACCGCAAAAATCAAAATGAATATCGGATGAACTCGTCCAACGATATAACCTACAATATAAATTCGCTATATACTTCAATATAATGCATTCCAACCGACTAAAACAATTTAAATCGAAGCGATTAAAATCGAATTACGGGCAGCCTATTAAACCCATACAAATTCTGAAATTCCAAGCTTAATACCTCGAGAAACGAAGCTTAAACACACAACGGTGATCTTGCGAAAATGGCTCGCTGGATAAGTCGCCAGAAACACTGTTCACGATCTGAAAAACGAGCTGGAAATTAGGGGAAAAACTTAATACTTCACTTATTCAAACTAATTCACCAAAAACAACCAAGAATCGAAGCCAAAACCTTACCTAAATCCGAATCGAAGCTCACGCACAGTTGCTGGAAACAGGGCCAATCGAACTCGATAACTTCCGATTCATGGTACGAAATACTCTAATAGAAAGGAGAAAGAAAGTTGCTAAGCTGCTGCACTAAATTTCTGGCCGATGGGAACGATGCACGCTTGCTGCAGAAGAAGGGGAAAAGCGATGGGTGCAAGGCAAAGAAAGTTCTGGATTGAGCGATCTGATTTTCTGTCAAATGGGTTGGATTTTATTAAATAAAATGGGAAATGGGCTGGGCTTACTTATTGGGCCCACATGAGCACTGGATGTTTTTGATCAGAAAGTTTCATTGTCCATGCAAGAACCCATGGAACATAGAATTTTGTACAAAAAAGGGCTAAGGGTTTTAATGATTTTTCTTCATATGTGGGTTTATACTGGGCTTTGAATAAATTGAACGAACTTTGGATTGGGGGTTTTAGAATTTCATATGATGATCCGAAAAATTCCCACCATGAATTCCACCAAAATGGAAATTGTTTGGGATCACATATTTTTGTGTCAAAATAGAAAAGCCATGTGTCTTTATGTTTTTGGTTTTGGATCAAAAAGGAATTGTACCATGCTTGTTGATAATCCCAATAATTAAAAGGTATTTCAAAGAAATATGTTTCTTTAAGTTTTTCTGGAAAGAATAAAGATTTGGTTAAGTCATATCCCCAATCAGCTGGAGCAATGACTTTGAGAATCTTACAAGTAGAATATGCCGGATCTTCATGTTTCTCTTCTAGGAAGAAATTTTTAAATATTACGGATTCTGTAATTTCAAGAATGGCTTGATAGAAATAAAAGGTTTTATTAAAATCATATGGTTTATAATATCTTCTTTTTCCAAAATATTTTTGAAGAATCTGGAATGATTCAAAACTATCGAATCCTCTTTCAGTATTAATAATATTTTGCCACTATAAGTTTTTCAAAAAATTCTGAAAAGGTTTTAAATAAGTTTGGGTCAAAGAAAGCTGAGGATTTAAAGATTGTTTTTGTGAAGATGTTGTAGGGGAATCATCTGAATTTGACAATACCTGAAAAGTATATGAAACTTGGATTTTTGAGGATATTTCTTCGAAATATTCTTTTTCTAGAGCTTTTTTGTCCTTTGATTCTTCAAGAAGAGCTTCAAGAATTTGAAGTCTGGTTTCAATATCACAGTTTTCTTTCTTTAGAATTTGGAGTTTGGACTGGGCACTGTTGAGCTATTCTTCTTTTGTAACAATTTCATACCAACTTTTTGGTTTTACTTGATCAACAGAGGTTTGGATATGCTTTTTGTCTTTATCTTTTTTCGGCGGCATTGACTCTGTATTGAAGAAATTCTCGGGTAAGGAAGTCTGGTAGAGAATTTGTATCTCCTTTGATAAATTCAATATTAAAATAAAAAATATTTAATATAGCCTGCCATCGTGCAAAAATTTGTTTTGATGCAAGATTTTGAACATCTTTTTGTAAAATATCTTTCGCACTTTTACAATCTATTCTTAGTAAAAAAATTTGATTTAATAAGTCACTTTGAAATTTTTGAATGCATAAAACAATGCCCAAAATTTTCTTTTTTATAGTAGAATAATTCTTTTGGGTGTCGTTCCAATGGGCTGATGTATACTGAACCATACACTCTCTGTCTCCTTGTTTTTGTTTTAAAATACCTCCATATCCTAGATCTGAGGCATCTGTCTCAACTATTTTCGGTAGGCTAGAATCTGCAATATGTAAACATGGGATTTCTAATACTTGTTTTTTTTATTATCTGGACTAACTCTGTATGATTTTCTGTCCATGGAACTGGGTTTTTCTTAAGCCTATCATGTAAAGGTTTTGCTATTCTATTAATGTTAGAACAGAAATCTAGAACATAATTTAATCTTCCTAAAAATCTTTGTAATTGATTTTTATCAAGTATTTTATCAGGGAATTTATTTGCAAATTGCAAAGATCTTTCAATAGGTGTAATAGTTCCTTGTGATATGTAGTGTCCTAAAAATCTGATTTTAGTCTGGAATAGGCTTATTTTTTATTTGGATACCACTAAACCATTTTGTTTTGTAATATAAAGGAATGTTTTTAGGTGTTTTATATGCTCATCTATGTTGTTTGAAAAGACTAAGACATCATCGATATAAACTATGCAATATTTTGAATAATCATTGAAGATTTCATTCATAATTATTTGGAATTCAGAAGGGGCATTTTTTAACCCAAAAGGCATTACATTCCATTCATATTGTCCAAAAGGGACTGTAAAAGCAGTTTTGTACCTGTCCTTTTGAGAAATTTGTATTTGCCAAAATCCGGATTTCATATCAAATTTAGAAAATATAGAAGCATTATGAAGTTTTTGTAATAGATCTTTTTATTTGGTATAGGGTATCTGATCCATTTTAATGCTTTATTTAATGGTTTATAATTTATTACTAATCTGGGAGTCCCTCTTTCGATTTCAGAATTTTTATTAACATAAAAAGCAGCACAACTCCAAGGAGATCTAGATTTGGAAATTAGACCTTTCTTTTCCAAATCTTGTATTTCTTTTTTACAATGTTCTTCTAGATCAGAATTCATTTGTATTGGTCTAGCTTTGGTTGGGATTTGTTTATTAAAATTTTGTTCATAAGGGAGATCTACAATATGTTGTTTTCTATTCCAGAAAGCATTTGGAATTTCCGAACAAATTTCTGTTTCTAATACTTTTTGGAGTTTTGAAATTTTATTTTGAAATTCTTGTGTTTCTAACTGTTTTATTATCTTTTTTTGAGAAAGATCTTTTTTGAGATTTTCAAGGTGAAAATTTTTTCCTTGAATTAGTACATTAATACTATTTTCATATATAGAATATGCTTTTATTAAGTTGAGATTTCTTATACGAGTTTTTCTAAGAATTCAAATTCTAATTTTTTGTAATTAAATTTAAAAGAGATAGAATTATTATTTACTTTATATGGAGTAATTAATCCTATAAAAGGTGTTCTTAAAATTACAGTATGATGTATATCATTAACTAGAATAAATGTAGTTTTAATAAAACTCCATTGTTTAATATTGATGCTTCTGTTTTTGAATTAACATTTAATTTAGAATCGTTAGCAAACGAAATTTTTTCATTAGTTTTTTCTTGAAATTCTTTAGGTATTATCCCTGATTTTATACAATTTAAATCAGCACCAGTATCAAAAAGGGCTATTGTATTAATTTTAAAATTTTCTGAAAATACTAGATTTATTTTTAGTATGTATTTTCTAGAGGTTATTTCTCTTAATACAAAAAGAAAGTATTCTGAAATTTTCTCAAGGTTTTGAATGTTTTTAATTTCATTATCTTCAAATTTTTCGGAATTTTGAAAATTAATATTATCTAATATTCCTTTGAATATTTCAGAATCTTTTTTTTGTTTTTCTTTTAATTCTTTTAGTTCTAGTTTTATTTCTTTTATATCTTTTTGTAAATCTTGGATTGTTATCTCTTTATTTTTTGGTTTCTTTCTTTTTTCTAAAATATTAGTTAGGTCGTAAGTATTTTTAGAATTATTTGGTAAAATAGTATATTTTATTTCTATTTTTTCTTCTTTATTTTCTTTGAGAGATTTTAAAATTTTATCAAGATATTCTTTTTGAATATTGGGATCATTTATGTTTTTTAGAATATCAATAAGGAATTGTTGATCTTTTGAGAGCATGTTAATTTGTTTTTCAGATTCGTTACTAGATGTAAATAATTCATCTATTTGTAAAGATTCATTTTCATCTTTAGAAGAAAAATTTTCTAATTCTGACTCAGAAGAATCAATTAAAAGATTAGAAATTTTATTTAATATTTCTTCATTTAATTTTAATCCATTTAACTGTTTATTCAATCTACAATAATTAGCAGTATGTTCTTTTTTATGACATTTATAACATTCAATATCTTTAAAGGATTTTTTAGGATATTGTTTGAAATTTTTAATTTTCTTATAAGGTTTCTTATAAAATTCTTCTTTTGATTTAAAATTTTTCTTATTGTATTTAAATTTTTTTCTATATGGTTTTTCATAAGATTCACTACAATTTCCTAAGCATTTAGAAGGAGAATGTTTATTAGGATTTATATCGAATTGTTGACAGAAAGTTCCTAATTCTTGTTTTGTTCTTTTCATTTCCCATTTTAAATGTTTTTTTGTAATTTTAGATCTTGACATATTTTTAAACCTTCTTGTTGAGTTAAACTAATTAATTGACCATAAGTAAATTCATTATAAGGGATTATTTGTTTTCCACATGATTCTCTAATTTTATTTCTAACCTTTTCTCCTAAAAGAGTTGGTAATCCTGCTAGGAATTTTTCTTTCCAAAATGGTTGATTAGAGTCTTCCCTAAGCATGACTCTGGTTAGAAAAGTATTTTTATACCATTGAAAATCACTTAATTTTTTACATTTAAGATTTGATAATAATTCAGCATTTTTATCTTTTAAATGTGAAGGATCACCTATGAAGTGTAAAGAGATTGTTAGAATTAAAGTAGCTACAACATCTTGTTGGGAATTTTCATCTGATCTAAAATTGATATCCCATCTTCATTAGTTTTTATAGAATTTAGAATTTCTTCTTGTTGTTGATTAGTAAGATAATAGTCCCATCAACCCTTAATTTGGCCAGAAAAACCAGCTATAAGAAGTTCGACTATGGTTTTATCTTGTGTATTTGTTTGAGTTTTATAGGCATTTGCTGCCATAGTCATTTGTTGTAAAATACTAAGAATATTATATTCAGTCATTCCATCTATGTTCCAATCATAAACGGAAGAAGCATTAAAACGAGATTGTGGTATAGGTTTTATTATTCCTAAATCTGTAGCAGGAATAATTTGTAACTTTTGAGAGGATTGATTCCAATCTATTTTATTGATTTTGTTTGTAGGATTTTGGAATTGTTCTAAAGCTTCACTAATATCTGAATCATTATTTAAGGTATTTATTCAAAGATTACAGGTTGGTGTTTCAAGATCAGTTTGATCTATGGGTTGATTTAAACTACTGTTTGTTGTTACCATTTTACTTAATTTATCTTGTATTATTTTTATGAATTCAGAATTATTTGTTTTAATATTTTTAACACTATTTTCAGTTATTTGATATTGTTTAAAATTTGGGTTTTTGATTTTACTATCTGTATTTGAGATTTCTATATTATTTGTAATATAATTAACAGAGTTCGAAAATGGATAATCTAAGAAATTTTGAGAGGAATATATTTCAAACCAATCAAAGAATAAAATGTTAATTTTATATTTATTTATAAATTCATAGAATTTTTGTTGAATATCTTTTCTGATATCTATAAATTTTTCAAAAAACCATAATTTTTTTTCTTTATTATGAATAGCATAAAAATCCTTATGTAGAAAGTTATTATTTACTTTGAATTCTGTTTTGATTGTACAATCTGTTTTGAATGATTGATATTTTGAATTTTTATAGATTTGATCTTTATTTATTTTTGGAATTTCCCAGTTATCAATTGATTTATCAAAATCTTCTATGACTATTTCTTCAGTATTTATTATCCTTCTATTCTCATAAGAAGTTGAAGTAGCAGAGTTAAGAGAAGTAGATCTACAGAAAATTGAATTCATTTTATTAAAATTTATGTTTCGATTTTTAATTTCTCTCTACAATCCTAAGCAATTTTATGGTTTTACAGCCTTAACTTTAGGACTTACTACCCAGACCTTCTTAGGCAAAAACACTCAAGAGAAACTAAAATTCTTAAACTCAAATTAAAATATCGTAAAAACAATTCTTATAACTCTACCCCCCCGGGATCTGATACCAAAGACTACCCGTGAGAGTTAGGGGGATAATTGGACACCAATAGAAATATTCATAAAAAATAATAATAATGAGCAATTAATGAAAAAAAATGCAGCAACAATAAATAAAGTAGCGGGTTAACCAGCCATATAGTATAAGAATTTATATCGGAATTTAAATGCAAGAATTTAAATACAAGAATTTAAATGCAGGAATTTAAAGATCTTTAAAGATTTGAGGTTCTGATTGCATACAATTTTTTAAGGATTGTATGTAGAGCATACTTCTGCAAAGAACACCACAAAATCTTCAAAGATATATATAATATATAAGAATTTATATATATTTAGGCGGTTTAACCGGCCATATAATATATAATATATATACATACAACTATTTAACACATAAATAAAACACACCTTAGAATCAAAATAAGAACTTCAATATGAATTTTCAAAGGATTTACAAATTCTTTAAGAACTTAAAGCTTGAAGGATAAGAACACTTTGAATTTGAGTGGAGAAAGTAGGAAAAGTAAGAAAGAGAAGAGAGAAGGAGAAAGAAAGAGAAAGAGAGAATAAAAACTTGGTATCAAAAAACTTGCATTCTCTTGGAGGCCTTTTCTTCTTTTTATAGACATTTTCAAGGGTATTTTCGGAATCTTGAATAGTATTTGTCTTTGTCATGCTTGCATCATTTTGATGTCATTTTTCATTTTTTTAATACAAATATTACAATCAAAATACAAAAATTATAAATTACAATTCAATAAAAATTACGTGTCTAAATTGTGCATTCCTTCTTAATCGAGTAAATCTTCAAGGATAATATCTTCTTCTGAGGAGTAGAAGATTTCTTCTATCTTCTGGTCTTTTAATTCTTCCAAGAATCTATTGTACAATCTAGTAAAAAAATAAAAAACTTTGGGAGCATCTGTATAAAAATCTTGAAAATGATCAACGCATGGGGATGAGCTCATTATGTAGATTTTGTAAATCTAGTTCATAAAATATAATCTGTAGTCTTCATTTCTTTTTTCGATGAATTTATGCTTGAAGGCTAATGTCTGTAATCTCTGATGTTTTATTTGTTTTTGGATTGTAGTATGGCAAATGGTTGGATGATGGACTTCGGGTTCCGCTTTTTGTTTTTGTCATTTATAAAAGGGCTTGACCCAAATTCTGTGAACTGCTGGTTCTAAATCTATTCTAATCCATTCTGGACATGTTGATCTTATTTCTAATTTTACTTCATTATTGTCGGTATCAAAGAGATATTGGATTGCACTTTTAAGGGCAACACTGTTGAGACTATCTATGTCATCTTTATCTGTAATAATGATTTCTGAAACTAATCCTAAATCTAATAAGGAATTTATACTTATTCTTTCTTCTTTATTATTAAACTGAAAGAAAAAATCTCTGAAGGATGAAAAGTATATTTGGGTAGAAAGGATGTAGAATTGAAGTTGACAAGAACAATTGTCTATGTCTAAAGTTTCTTTTTGACAATCAATTTTATGTTTGGCATATTCATTTATTCCTTTTAAAGGAATAATTTTTATGCCATCGGGTTTTAAGAAAAAAAGTTCTAGGGTCATTTGGAATTTTTGGTAGAAATTTTCTTTGGCTTTTGGGAAAATAATGTCATTTATTTGGGTAGTTAATATGCTTAATTCTGTAAGTGGTCTAAAGAAAAATCTTGTTGGGCTCAGTTTTTGGCTTGAATTAAATAGACTAGGTCTGTCTAATAGGCTGGGTTTGTCTATTTCAAAATCTTGAATCTTTTTAAGAAGATCCAAGTTTATAAGGTTTGCCTTAAGGGCTGGTTCTGTTTCTTGTAATTTTTCCGTCAATTCCTTTATTTTATCAGACATTAATGATTTCGAATCATTTAGTCTTTTAAAATTTTTTACCATCGTCTCGCAAAAGTTACAAAATTGAAAATCAGTTTTTAAATCTTTTTTAGGAATTTCATAAAAACTCTTTTTTGGAAAACTATTTTCATTGGCTATTCGTTTACCATAACTCTTTTGGGTATTTATATATTTTCTGACTGGATAATCAATAAAGTAATTTGGACCAATAAAACGGTTTGCTGATTCTAGAGCTTCAGGAAGGGTTTTAAAACTTTTATAAAAAGAATTTTGTTCATTTTTAATTACTTGAACCACTCGGGTCCAATGGTTGTAGATTCTTGTCACCATCCCTTGGTTAACTACATAATATAATACGGTTTCTGAATCGGCTTCATGTGCTGATTGGGAAGAAAGATTTATTTGACTGAAACAATAGGCTAAGACGTTTAAGACTATGACTTTTTGATTGGAATCGTTTGGTTGGAAGTTCCATATTGAATTTAATAAAGTTTTTTGGGATTTTTCTAGATGAAAAGGTCTTGAAGTCCTGAAACATTTTTGTGAGTTTTGAGGATAAACAAGGATATTGAAATCTCGAAAAGAAATTAATTCTGTGGGGAATTTCTATTGGGAATAATTAACTTTGCTTGATGATGCCATTTTCCTGCAAGGATCAAATAAATTTGTTAGAGTTCTTTCATAATCCTCATAAGTTTCTATTCTTTTTAGAGAAATATCATTTTGAAAATTTTTTCCATGAATTAGTGCATTAATACTATTTTCGTATATAGAATATGTTTTTATTAAATTGAAAATTTTTTTGACGATTTTTTTCTAAGAATTCAAATTTTAATTTTTTATAATTAAATTTTAAAGAGATAAAATTATTATTTACTTTATATGGAGTAATTAATCCTATAAAAGGTGTTCCTAGAATTACATTATGATGTATATCATTAACTAGAATAAATGTAGTTTTAATAAAAACTCCATTGTTTAATATTGATGCTTCTTTTTTTGAATTAACATTTAATTTAGAATTGTTAGCAGCCGAAATCTTTTCATTAGTTTTTTCTTGAAATTCTTTAGGTATTATCCCTGATTTTATACAATTTAAATCAACACCAGTATCAAAAAGGGCTATTGTATTAATTTTAAAATTTTCTGAAAATACTAGATTTATTTTTAATATGTATTTTCTAGAGGTTATTTCTCTTAATACAAAAAGAAAGTCTTCTGAAATTTTCTCAAGGTTTTGAATGTTTTTAATTTCATTATCTTCAAATTTTTCGGAATTTTGAAAATTAATATTATCTAATATTCCTTTGAATATTTCAGAATCTTTTTTTTTTGTTTTTCTTTTAATTCTTTTAGTTCTAGTTTCATTTCTTTTATATCTTTTTGTAAATCTTAGATTGTTATCTCTTTATTTTTTGGTTTCTTTCTTTTTTCTAAAATATTAGTTAGGTCGTAAGTATTTTTAGAATTATTTGGTAAAATAGTAAATTTTATTTCTGTTTTTTCTTCTTTATTTTCTTTGAGAGATTTTAAAATTTTATCAAGATATTCTTTTTGAATATTGGGATCATTTATGTTTTTTAGAATATCAATAAGGAATTATTGATCTTTTGAAAGCATGCTAATTTGTTTTTCAGATTCGTTACTAGATGTAATTATTTCATCTATTTGTAAAGATTCATTTTCATCTTTAGAAGAAAAATTTTCTAATTCTGACTCAGAAGAATCAATTAAAAGATTAGAAATTTTATTTAATATTTCTTCATTTAATTCTAATTCATTTAACTGTTTATTCAATCTACAATAATTAGCATTATGTCCTTTTTTATGACATTTATAACATTCAATATCTTTAAAGGATTTTTTAGGATATTGTTTGAAAATTTTAATTTTCTTATAAGGTTTCTTATAAAATACTTCTTTTGATTTAATATTTTTCTTATTGTATTTAAAATTTTTTCTATATGGTTTTTCATAAGATTCACTACAAATTCCTAAGCATTTAGAAGGTGAAGGTTTATTAGGATTTATATCGAATTGTTGACAGAAAGTTCCTAATTCTTGTTTTGTTCTTTTCCTTTCCCATTTTCAATGTTTTTGTAATTTTAGATCTTGACATATTTTTAAACCTTCTTGTTAAGTTAAATTAATTAATTGACCATAAGTAAATTCATTATAAGGAATTATTTGTTTTCCACATGATTCCATAATTTTATTTCTAACTTTTTCTCCTAAAAGAGTTGGTAATCTTGCTAGGAATTTTTCTTTCCAAAATGGTTGATTAGAGTCTTCCCTAAGCATGACTCTGGTTAGAAAAGTGTTAGAATTAAATTTATCGTGGAGATGCTAAGGAAAAACCAGTAGATGTTGGATTAAGTACAAAACCAGTAGAACCAGTAGATGTTGTAAACCAGAAGTACTTGTATCGCGCTAAAATCTGCTTAAATAATTTCTTAGCTAAAACCAGAACTAGAAGGATACAAAATTCGAAATATACACTAACAGAATCTTGCGTATCTCAAAGTCTCTAAATATTACCGTTGATCTATTAACGTGATATCAGCATTTATTGCTTCATTAAATGCCATTAAATGCTATACAAGAACATTTAAGACGGTATACCATTTTTGGTATGAACTGCGACTGATTACTTTTAATGTATTCTGCAGGGTCCATTTTAAGCAATAAAGCTGAACCACCAAAAAGAAAAGAACCGTTCAGTTTTTGAACGTTGAATAGAGCCTATATATGGAGATGAATGATTTTGTGAAGAAAAATGAAGTATTGAACAAAAAAATCTGAATTGAAAAACATCATTCGAGCATTGTTAGAACTTTCAGTTATCTAAAGAGCTCAACACTGAAAAAGGCAGCACACGCTTCATTGCATACTGTTGATCATTGAGATCATATTGTGCTAGCTATTTCAGTTATATCTTCTTAAGCTATTTATTTCATCAATTCATTGATAGAAGAATTTGTAACTGGAAAAAAGTCTTTTCCAGAATTTAAGATCATTCAAGAAGTTGAGTTGTAAAGCTAACAGTTTCAATAGGCGAAGGGCAAGTCCTATTGAAGTGGGTGTGTACAATTGTTGTGCTGTATTCACCAAAGTCTTTTAGTGATACCTTCTGGAAACAGAAGAAGGGGAGACGTAGAAGATTCATCTTCGAACTTCCAGAAACAAACCTTGTTCTATCTACTGTTTTTCGGCCTGATCATTTTTCACCCACTAACCAACAGATCGTTTTCCGCACATTATCTTGTGATCTGCTGGTCTTTATACTTGAACAAGAATCGTTAAAATCTTTAACAGGATTTTAGCACATCATTCGAAAAGAATTTAATAAGTTGGCCATTGAGTTTATTCAAACCCCTTCTAAACTCAACCCGATCCTCAACAAGTGGTATCAGAGCAGAGTTATTCTTGTTCTGAAAATATTTAATAGACATGGCTCATTTAAGCAAAGTTCCAATGTTCTCAAAAGAAGATTTCGATGATTGGAAAATCAGAATTCACGCTCATCTTGCGGCTCAAGATGATGACATGTGGTATGTCATCACTGATGGTCCATTAAAGATCTTAAAGCCAAATCCAGCTATTGCTATCATCGAAGGTGCACCTCAGATGCTTGGAAAACCAAGATATGTAATGGACAAGTGAGGACAAGAAGAAAGCCAATCTTGACAACGTTGCGAAGGACATTTTATACAAGACACTCGACAAAAATACCTTCAGCAAAATCAAGATGTGCCATACTGCCAAGGAAATCTGGGAAAAATTAATTCAGATCTGTGAAGGAAATGAAGAAACAAAGGAAAACAAACTGTCTGTAGCCATGCAAAAGTTTGAGAATATGAAGATGAGGGCTGGAGAAACTATGAATGAATTTGATGAACGATTCAGCAGCCTCGTCAATGAACTCTCAGCTCTTGGGAAAGACTTTGGCAATAGAGAAATTGCATTAAAGGTAATGAGAGGCCTACCCAGAGAATGGGACGTCAAAACAATGGCAATGAGAGCTTCCAAGGATCTCAACAAGTTAGAACTACACGACTTGTTCTCGGATTTAAAGGCATATGAGTTTGAACTTGAAGTTCGAAGTGGAGAAGAGCCCTTAGCAAATCCACCAACCAAAGCTCTCGCAGCTACTGTTAACTCTACTACTACAGTTGCTCCAAGTTCATCTTCTGCTACTGCTTTAGAGAACACTTCTGAGAGAAGTGCTGAACAAATAAGCAATGACGCAATGTCATTATTTGTTAAGAAGTTTTCCAGATTCATGAGAAAGAATCATAGAACATTTCAAAGTCCCAACCGCAATTTCAAAAAGGAATCATCACCTAGTGATATGGCATGCTTTAACTGTGGAAAAGTTAGACACTTCATTGCTGATTGTCCAAAACCAAAGAAGGATGATCAGAGGAAGAAGGGTGTCAAACGCAATGATAAAAAGACCAGAAGAGACAGGAAGGCAATGGTTGCAGAAGAAAGTAAGTCCAAATGGGCAGACTCAAGTTCTGAATCTTCTGGTTCTGAAAGCCATTCGAGTGAAAGTGATGAAGATGAGATCAAATGTCTGATGGCAAATACTGATTCAACCTCGACATATGGAGAGGTATTTGAATTTGATTATGATGAATTTACACGCACTGAGTTAGTCAAAGCATTACACGACATGGTAGAAGAGTATTCTAGACTTTCTCAATCATTCGAGGAAGTTAGGATCGAAAATCAGGACTTAAAAGATCAGAACAGTAAGTTAACTTGCTTGCAAGTAGACAGCTATAATGATTTACAAGTTGAGATGAGTAAATTAAAAACGGAGAATGAAAGAGCAAAAGCAGAATACCAGAAGATGCTTTCCAAAAACCAGAAGTTATCACTACTGGTAAATGTTTGGAACAAGTCCTCTATTTCACTAGAAAAGATGCAAGAATTACAAAAACAATCTGGAGACAGGAGTGGTCTCGGATTTTGTAATAATGAAGGCACTTCTGAAACGAATCCTAAGCCAAAACTGGATATGTGCAAAGGGAAGTATATTCACTTTGTGAAATCCAGTGTGGTACAGAAACCAGAAGTACCTACTGCTTCAGTAGAAAGGAATGTAAATCAGATGAACAAAAGGATGCATTATGGTCTGGGTTATGTTGAACCTAAGGAAAAAGTTGACCAGAGTTCTAGAATCAGAAGAGGATTCAACTCAGGAAGACAACCTCCTATGAAGGTTAAAAACTACAAGTACTACAATTCTAGACCTGTTCAGAAGAGATACAGGCTAGACAACAGAAACAGAAGGGAAGAACAACATACTAAGATGCACAATGTTAGAAACAACAGACCCTCTGTTGCACACACCTCCATGGATACCCGAAGTATAAAAATTGTACAAATGTGGGTTCCAAAGGGACTAATAAGGCTTGGACCCAAATAGATTGGGTACCAGATACTAAAATTTGTGCTTGCAGGAACAGGTGAAGAAAACCAAGATCAGTAGCTCAACATGGTATTTGGACAGTGGATGTTCAAGACATATGACTGGACAGAAAAGTCTACTATCAGAAGTAGTAAGTTGTGCTGGACCAGAGATAACCTTTGGGGATAACTCAAAAGGTAAAACCGTGGGTAAGGGTAAGATTATCCATGGTAACATCACTATTAAGGATGTGCTCTTAGTTGAAAATCTTTGTTATAACTTGATCAGTATTAGTCAATTATGTGATAATGGATTTTCAGTAGCATTCCAGAAGCACACTTGCACAGTTAAAAATGCTGATGATTCTACTGTTATAACCGGAGTAAGAAAAGGCAACACCTATAAAATCTCATGGAACATAGATCATATCATTGCTTCTACATGTTTAGTTGCATCTCGAAGTAATAAACACTGGTTGTGGCACAAAAGATTGAATCATCTAAATTTTAAGTCTATCAACAATCTCAAAAAGCAGAACTTAGTCGATGGATTGCCAGACATAAAATTTATTAAGAATCATGTATGTTCTGCATGTCAACTTGGTAAGCAAGTAAGATCTAGCTTCAAAAATAAAGGCAACAAATCATCCTCAAGATGTTTAGAATTATTACATATGGACTTATTTGGTCCAATCCCTATCATAAGCTTAGGGGGAATGAGATACACCCTTGTCGTTGTTGATGATTTCTCTAGATTTACTTGGGTAATTTTTCTTGCTGGAAAAGATCAAACCAGTAACCTCCTGATCAAACTTCTGAAAAAGATTCAAAATGAAAAATCAGTTTTTGTCATTGGAATCAGAAGTGATCGAGGTACTGAATTTACTAACAAGATTCTTGAGATATATCTAGATGAACAGGGCATTCATCATGAATATTCAGCTGCCAGGACGCCTCAACAAAATGGAGTAGCTGAGAGGAGAAATAGAACACTTAAAGAAGCTGCTAGAACAATGCTAGCAGATGCAGACATCTCTCAGCGCTTCTGGGCAGAAGCTATTAATACAGCTTGCTACACACAAAACAGAACGATGATCAACAAGAGAAACAATCAGACTCCGTATGAAATATGGAAAGGAAGTAAACCGAACGTATCTTACTTTCATGTTTTCGGTTGTAGATGCTTTGTGCACAATAATGGCAAAAATCATTTAGCTGCTTTTGATTCAAAATCTGACACTGGTTTATTTCTTGGATATTCAGCATTTAGTAAGGCTTTTAGAATTTTCAATAATAAAACTCTTAATGTTGAAGAATCTATTCATGTTGTCTTTGATGAAGACAGTAGTGTTCCCGAGATTACTAACATATCTAATTTAAGTAAAAGATTAGACATGGTTTATCTGGAATTAGACAGTGAAGATGATGCAGAAGCAAGTGTCAAGGTTATTCAAAATCCAGAACCAGACATTCACATTCCAGAACCAGCAGCTGATACTCCAGAACCAGCAGCTGACATTCCAGAACCAGTAGTCGATACTCCAAAACAATCTACTGCCTTATATGAAGACAATCTAAATCTTTTTATTTGGAGAAAATCTCATCCTCCATCTTTGGTAATTGGAAATCCAGCAGCTCCACTAAGGACTAGAAGACAGATGATAAATGAATACATGCATGCTGCTTTTATTTCTCAAGATGAACCAAAGAAGATTGAAGAAGCTCTTCTGGATCCCAGTTGGATAGAAGCTATGCAAGAAGAGATGAATCAATTTTAGAGGAATAAAGTTTGGTTTCTAGTACCTAGACCTTCTCACCAAGCTGTCATTGGAACTCGGTGGGTATTCAGAAACAAACTAAATGAGGAAGGAACAGTTGTAAGAAACAAAGCAAGACTGGTTGCACAAGGATTCAGACAAGAAGAAGGAATAGACTATGATGAAACCTTTGCACCAGTAGCTAGGCTCGAAGCTATCAGAATATTCTTAGCCTTTGCTGCTTTCAAAAACTTCAAAGTATATCAAATGGATGTAAAGAGTGCGTTTCTTAATGGTCTACTACAAGAGGAAGTCTATGTTGAACAACCTCCAGGTTTTTCTAATCATTTGTTACCAAATCATGTTTTTAAATTATATAAAGCATTGTATGATCTGAAACAAACACCTAGGGCTTGGTACGACACACTTTCACAATTTCTCATTAATCATGGTTTCACCGTTGGTACTGTAGATAAGACTTTGTTTACCTTAGCCAAAAACAAACACATATTGTTAGTTCAGATTTATGTTGATGATATCATATTTGGGTCAACTAACCCCAAATTATGTGCAAAGTTTGCTAAGTTAATGCAAGACCAGTTCGAGATGAGCATGATGGGAGAATTAACATTTTTCTTAGGACTTCAAATCAAGCAACTTGATACTGGAATCTTCATAAACCAAACTAAGTATACAAATGAACTACTGAAAAAGTTTGGGATGGAAACATGTTCTGCTGCTTCCACTCCTATGAGCTCATCTACTAAACTTGATAAAGATGAAGGGGGAATTTCAGTAGAGGTAACTCAGTATCGTGGTTTGATTGGTTCATTGTTATACCTTACTGCCAGTAGACCAGATATCATGTTTGCTGTTTGCATTTGTGCTAGATTTCAATAAAACCCTAAACAATCACATTACATTGCTGGTAAAAGAATTTTAAAATATCTTAAGGGTACTCAAAATGTAGGCATCTGGTATCCCAAGGACTCGTCGTTTAATCTTATTGGATACTCAGATGCTGATTATGCAGGATGTAAACTGGATAGAAAAAGCACAAGTGGTTTTTGTCAATTTCTTGGTGATAGGTTGATCTCCTGGTTTAGCAAAAAGCAGACTTCCATAGCCACGTCTACTACAGAAGCTGAATATCTTGGTGCTGGAAGCTGTTGTTCTCAAATACTTTGGATACAGCAACAACTCAAAGACTATGGAGTTCAAGCCTCTGAATCACCAATATTTTGTGACAATACCAGTGCAATTGCTATATCACATAATCCAGTACTACATTCCAGAACTAAGCATATTGATATCAGACATCATTTTATCAGAGATCATGTGCAAAAGAAGAACATTCGTCTGGAATACATTCCTACTGATCAGCAAGCAGCAGACATTTTTACAAAACCTCTGCCTGAGAATAAGTTTTCTTACTTTCGAAATACACTTGGATTAATAGATTTAACTTGATTATTTATCATCATCTGATATTATGGCTTAACTTTTCCTCTGTGATTATTCAGTTTTTAATTTTGCAGAAGGTAAAAGCTGAACGATAGAGATAATCAGTAGACATAAAATTTCATTAAAAATAATAGAAGCGGGGGCGTACATTTCTCACTTCTGTTTTAACGTAAACTCTCCAGAATGCCAACCAAGTGGTCAGCTCTCTAGTAGAGGTACGTAGAAACTCCTCTGAAAAAGCAATCTTTTTCAGAGTTTTTTGCTCCTTTAAGAGCATGAGAAGGTAGACGCCATCATCAGAGACGACGTCTGCACTATCAGCACTATGGAGATGTCGATAATATTTCTTCATCATTAACAACTCCTTGGTGGAGATGCTCGCCCACTCTCGAAGGAGGACTTAAGCTCCTGGATTTTAGTCCAGGTAGCAAGTGTCTTCTTCAGCACTTTGTCTTCTATTGCTTTCTTTCTTGCAGCGGTCACCTCCCTCATAAACTCATCAGCCAAATCAGGACTATTATCTCTTGCCATTTCTCTTAAAGAATGATTATCTGGTTTACCCCATGTTCATATTTATAGATGAAAATCAGGCATCAAAGCTCGAGAAAGTCTTGACTACAGTAGATATATATATGAAACATCCCATATCAAGCTATCATCGGTTAAGTTACCAAGTATTTTCATTTAATAATTGCACTAATTTAGGTAGAACTTTATTCTGATCTTCTGTGATTTTGTATCAGATGCAGAAGGTATTTTGTCTCATTAACAAAACAAAGCTTTCTTCAGTTTCCAGTAGAAGCTATCATAAGACGACTTACTTCCTTCTGAACTTAATCATTTATTCATTTTATTCTTCTAACATTGAGTTGTTTGCAGAAAGGAATAAAGGAACATCAAGTACTTCAACTGAAATTTTATTAGAAATTTTCCAGTACATTAAACAAAGAGAAAGTTACAGAAATCTCAAGACAATCGAAACGTCTTTTGAAATTCTAGACTAATCAAGCTTATGTCTTCAGTAATATCAGCAGCTTGTAATATTTTTGCAAAGTACTTCAGCAGAAGAAGGAGAGTCTTTTTCGAAAAGAATCCAGCAAGCTTAGGTCTTGCAAAGAATCTAGCAAGCTTGGGTCTTGTCAGCACTAATGTATAATCAGATACTTTACAGGGCATTATAGATGATATTAGCATTATCGATCCACCAGCACTCTCTTATTGCATTAGCATGTTTCTGGAAGGGATCGATGCTACATATCAATCTCAATGAAAGCAAACAATCTTTTTGATTGTTAATATTACAACTCCAGGAGTATGATCCAAGGATCATTATGTGCAGAACGACTTTTTCCAACATCTTCTTAGAAATCGCAGCAAGCTGTCTTCTGAACATTCTTGCTTCTGCTTCCGGATCAGTTGTTACCTCTTCTTTCATTTGATTTTTATGTTTACTTAACCTTGTTTAACCCTTGCAGGTATTTATAGTGATATTCAAAGGAGATAAGGATCCTTGCGACCGTTCAAATTCAATGGTTTAAATTGAAAGATTGCCAAGAGTCGTTTAGTATTTAATATCCATTACTACTGCATTAATTGAGGGGGAACATCTTTATGGCATTTATATTAGAAACTGATTTTTCCTTTCGATAAAACAGTATACCTACCAGAAGTTGTTGAAGTGCTGCATTTGTTTCAGCATCTTATCCACTTCCAGTAGATATTATCATAAAATGACAAATCAGCTTCTGTTTATTTAGCAACCGCCTCGGACAGCCCGTCAATTTTTAAAATATTTTAAAATGAGTAGAGTAACTGACACTTTTGCCTCTCTCTCTTCTAACACATCGACACGTGTCCCTATGTTCACTGACAGCTGTATATTTTGCTTTAACTGTTCATTTTTTTTACTACGCTTTACGAACTCAGATTATTTTCTTGTCTTTACTGCTTTTTCGCATCTACTGCTAACATACTTCTATTCTCTTTCAAATTTAGAAATGGCCGCAGCATATACGTTGAATGCTTATCAGGTGAATTTTGCTTCTGTTCTCACTATTTTGGATGAGAATCTTGTCAAGATGTTCAAATCATTGGAAAAGTCTGGGCTTCGAATATTCTTGGAATCGCCTGCTGTTATCTACAAGTCTGTTCTTCTGGATTTCTATGCCAAAGCAGAAGTTGTGGAAGGCAAGATTACCTATACACAGGGAGATGCATCGATCTCTATTGATGCTGCACTTCTGGGTTCCACTTTCTTCCTACCGATTTCTGGCCTTTCCGAGCTCTCGGACATTTCAAAGGAAGACATGTCCATGGCCTTGACAAATTTTTCAGCCACTGGAGAAGAACTTTCACCCTCTTGCTTCAAAAAGCTACTGAAAATTGAGTACCAGGTACTCGCTGATATAGTAGCAAAAGCCTTGTTAGTTAAGGCTGGAACCTTTGACAAACTAACAAAAGAAAAGGTTCAAGTGATGGTGGCCATCACATCAGAAAAGAAAGTGGATTGGAGACGTTTTCTGTTTCGCATTATGAAGGATATGATTCTCAGGAAAAGTACTGGATTTGCTGTGCAAATCAGTAAGATGTTGAAAGATGCTGGTTTTCCTGGAACAGCAGAAGAGGATGGCTCTTCGATAACAATGACTGATGCTGATAGCGTGCTTGCTTTAAGGCCAAAGCTAACCGTTGGTGAGTTTGTGGCCATTAAGAAGGAAATTGGAGAATCTCAAATTGAGGGGCAGAAGAAAATTAAACGAAAAAGAGTTGTGGTCTTGTCTGATTCTGACAAAACAGAATCTGGAGAATCAGCAGCACTTACTCAGCAAGCTTCACTGCCTCCCACCCCAGCTAAGAAGAAGCCTCGCACAACAATCCGCATCAAGAAAACAGCGGTTCTTTCTGAACTGGAGAATGTTCCTCTCCGCCAAGTTTTTCCATCTGTTGTTTCATCCACCAAAGCCAACCTATTGAATCAAGGCCCTCACCTGCTCAAAGCTTCAGACTAACTTCTAGTTTGGTCATTCGAGAATCAGCTATTGGTTCTTCTGCTTTTAAACCAGTAGTCTCTGCCTATTCTGGAAAAGGGAAAGGTAAGATTACTGAGTTATCTGAATCACCGGTGGCTCCCTCCTCAATCCAAACAGCAGTAAATCTACATCTGGAAGAAGTTGAGATCTCAACCAGAGAAGATATGAAATTTTTTGACGATTGGCTTAAGGTACGAGTCTACCACCCAATCACATTTTTGAAACTACTGGTGTTTATGCTCAAACAGTAGAAAATGAGAAAAAGGTTTTTGATGCTGCCGGGACACGAAATGTGATAGAAGCTATAAATCGTCGCAATTACATTCTGGAAAAATTCAAAATGCAGAAGATGGACACTGTTCTGAAAACCTTAAAGTTAAATTTTGACTCTGCAAGTCCTACTGCTTTTCATGATCACAATGTCATTCAAATTTTGTCGGAGCAGCTGACAATTCTTTCTGAACAAATTGCTGATAAGGAAAAGGCCTTTTCTCGGCCTCCAAAGTTCAGTCTCACTTCTGTCTCTGCAATTTTGAAGAATCAGACAGTTGAGGAACCGACCAAAGCTTCTCCTGAAGTCAAGGTCTCTAGTACTCCTGTACCAGTAGAAATTCCTACTCAATCTTCATCTCTGATCTCTGTACATGATCTGGCCTCTGTTGATGAGGTAATCGAATCGATTATGCCGACCCAAACAGCACAAGATGAATTGCTTCAAGCTATTCCTACTACTACTGATCCTTCTCTAGAATCTGCTACTGCTACTGCAACTGCTGCTGCCAGTGCTACTGTTATGACTACTGCTTCATCGTCTCTTCCAGCACTTGAGCATTTTTCAGAAGCTCACCAAGCTGATATGGCAATTTTGTTGTATACTTCACCCTCTGTTGTTGAGCCACAAGCTGTATCTGTACCTGCTGCTGTTTTGCAGCAACCAGACGAAGGGCCAACAGAACAGTCTACTGCTTCAGAAGGACCTTCTGCTGAACCAGAACCAGCTGTTATGACTCAAGCAGAAGCTGCACCATTCTCTATTCCTTCTTTGCAGTCTCCTGAGCGCATTGCCCGAATGGAGGAAATTAGACAAAGATTGCAAGCAAGGACTCCTTCCCCAGCTATGGAACCATTTGATCTAGAATTCCAAATTGATGCTCTCCAAAGGGATCTTGTAAATCTTTCAGACTTAGTCAAGCGGATATCTTATGAAAATGCCGCCGAATTTCATGATGCTCAATTCTTCCGAGAACGCATGTCAAAGGAAAGACAGAACACTGCGGAATCTCTGAGTAAAATGCATGCTGAGACCATCGTCTTTCGACAGGCCATATCCAGAAGTTCCTGTCAGATCGCGCTTGCTCAATCTGATATATTTACCAGGATCACCGAGCATGATGAAATGTTTCGATCAATCTCCACCACCATGGACCTGATGGATGCCAAGATTGATTCTCAATCTCAAACGCTCACTGCTATTAATGATCGAGTTTCTAATCAGACTCCTTATTTGGAGATGCTGACAAATGGCATTCACAACTTATCTGGGAGAATGGATGAATTACTTGCTAGGGTCCTTCTTGATGATGCCAAAAAGGGGGAAGACGATAGAACTGGAGCAAGTATCAGCAGACCAACTGGAAGGGATCAAAATCCAGATGAAGCCATCTTCAGGGATATTGGAACAAACTAATTTTTCTTTGTGTCTCTTTTATATTTATGCTTTATGTGATTTTCTCTGGATATAAATTGTTTTGATTATCTAATCCGTTCTTATCTCTATTTTACTAACACAGAACATCTAGGTTTTGGCATCACCACAAAGGGGAAAATTGTTAGAATTAAATTTATTGTGGAGATGCTAAGGAAAAACCAGTAGATGTTGGATTAAGTACAAAATCAGTAGAACCAGTAGATGTTGGATTAAGTACAAAACCAGTAGAACCAGTAGATGTTGTAAACCAGAAGTACTTGTATCGCGCTAAAACCTGCTTAAATAATTTCTTAGCTAAAACCAGAACTAGAAGGATACAAAATTTGAAATATACACTAACAGAATCTTGCGTATCTCAAAGTCTCTAAATATTACCGTTGATCTATTAACGTGATACCAGCATTTATTGCTTCATTAAATGCCATTAAATGCTATACAAGAACATTTAAGACGGTATACCATTTTTGGTATGAACTGCGACTGATTACTTTTAATGTATTCTGCAGGGTCAATTTTAAGCAATAAAGCTGAACCACCAAAAAGAAAAGAACCGTTCATTTTTTGAACGTTGAATAGAGCCTATATATGGAGATGAAGGATTTTGTGAAGAAAAATGAAGTATTGAACAAAAAAATCTGAATTGAAAAACATCATTCGAGCATTGTTAGAACTTTCAGTTATCTAAAGAGCTCAACACTGAAAAAGGCAGCACACGCTTCATTGCATACTGTTGATCATTGAGATCATATTGTGCTAGCTATTTCAGTTATATCTTCTTAAGCTATTTATTTCATCAATTCATTGATAGAAGGATTTGTAACTGGAAAAGAGTCTTTTCCAGAATTTAAGATCATTCAAGAAGTTGAGTTGTAAAGCTAAGAGTTTCAATAGGCGAAGGGCAAGTCCTATTGAAGTGGGTGTGTACAATTGTTGTGCTGTATTCACCAAAGTCTTTTAGTGATACCTTCTGGAAACAGAAGAAGGGGAGACGTAGAAGATTCATCTTCGAACTTCCAGAAACAAACCTTGTGCTATCTACTGTTTTTCGGCTTTATCATTTTTCACCCACTAACCAACAGATCGTTTTCCGCACATTATCTTGTGATATGCTGGTCTTTATACTTGAACAAGAATCGTTAAAATCTCTAACAGGATTTTAGCACATCATTCGAAAAGAATTTAATAAGTTGACCATTGAGTTTATTCAACCCCCCTTCTAAACTCAACCCGATCCTCAACAAAAAGTATTTTTATAACATTGAAAATCATTTAATTTTTTACATTTAAGATTTGATAATAATTCAGCATTTTTATCTTTTAAATGTGAAGGATCACCTATGAAGTGTAAAGAGATTGTTAGAATTAAAGTAGCTACATCATCTTGTTAAGGATTTTCATCTGATCTAAAATTGATATCCCATCTTCATAAGTTTTTATAGGATTTAGAATTTCTTCTTGTTGTTGATTAGTAAGATAATAGTCCCACCAACCCTTAATTTGGCCAGAAAAACCAGCTATAAGGAGTTCGGCTATAGTTCTATTTTGTGTATTTGTTTGAGTTTTATAGGCATTTGCTGTCATAGTCATTTTTTGTAAAATACTAAGAATATTATATTCAGTCATTCCATCTATGTTCCAATCATAAACGGAAGAAGCATTAAAACGAGATTGTGTTATAGGTTTTATTATTCCTAAATCTGGAGCATGAATAATTTGTAACTTTTGAGAGGATTGATTCCAATATATTTTATTGATTTTGTTTGTAGGATTTTGGAATTGTTCTAAAGCTTCACTAATATCTGAATCATGATTTAAGGTATTTATTCTAAAATTAGAGGTTGGTGTTTCAGGAGCAGTTTGATCTATAGGTTGATTTGAAATATTGGCTGTTGTTACCATTTTACTTAATTTATCTTGTATTATTTTTATAAATTCAGAATTATTATCTTTAATATTTTTAACACTATTTTCAGTTATTTGATATGGTTTAAAAATTGGGTTTTTGAGTTTACTATATGTATTCGAAGTTTCTATTTTATTTGTGGGTTGTTTTTGTATTTGTTTTTCTATCCTATCTAATTGTTTTCCTATAGTATTTAAATTTGTATTTGCGAAATTATTTTGTGTTATGATGTTTTTTATCTTAATTTTATCATTATCTCCTAGATTTTTTTATAGGGATTGCTTCAATTTGTTGATTTTGTACCAGTATTTTAATTCCTTGTAAAAGAGAATGATTAGATTGAATTTTTCTAGAATCAGTAATGGTTTCCCATTCTGGTGATTTATTTTTCATTGTAATATGATTTACATAGTTTGAAAATGGGTATTCTAAAGAATTTTGAGAGGAGTATATTTCAAACCAATCGAAGAATAAAATGTGAATTTTATATTTATTTATAAATTCATGGTATTCATAAAATTTTCAAAAAACCATAATCTTTTTGTTTTATTATGTTTATCATAAAAATCCTTATGTAGAAAGTTTTTATCTATTTGGAATTCTTTTTCTATAACATTTAGTTCATTAGTTATATTTTCTGTTATTGAGGAAAAAGTTGGACTAGTTTGATCTTGTTCTGATTCAAATTGTTGTTCTGGAATATTCATGTAAGGCCCGAGATTTTATCATCTTAATCCGAGATTATTTAATTTATGAATTTTGGGAATGTTGAGTCATATTCCATGGTTTTACAATTTCATAGGATTGAAATTGAATTAAAAAGAGTTGTGAGGACCAAATTGCAAATAGTAAAGATTTCAGGGGCTAAAAGGCAATTAATGGAATTGAGTGGGACACTTTTCCTCACCATGCAAAGTGATATAAAATCTTCATTCCTTCACAAACGATTTCAGCCAAGGAACCGAGAAGAATTCTAGGAAATCCCACGAGACTTTATTTTGATTTAAATTGCGATTTTGCAAGATCCGTCTATCAGAATTTGGTTCCGGACACAGTACTGTACTCCTCTTGCTACTGAGCTACAACTGGACGTAAGTTTTATTGAGTTTTGGTATCATTTGAAAATATGATGTTGTAGGAATTTGATATAATTCATATATGATGTTCTTGACATGTTAGACATCATAGAATCGAAGTCAGATTGAAAAACAGATCGATTATGGAATTGTTATGATTTTTCAGATTATATTGATTGATATTGGCCAGATTTGGATTGTTAACTGATTACAGCTGGTATTGGACATGGAATATGATTTGTAATTAATATCTGTTGAGATTGTATTGACGGGAATATTCAGATTGTTCCGTTATGACGTTGATTTTGAATTAAATCCAGATTGATCCGAGTTGGTATCGATTGGAGTAGTATATTGATATGGTACTATTGATATTGCCATTGCCAGATTGAGGGATTGACAGACTTTGAATTCCAGACAGAAACGACATCAGAATTTCAATAAAAGAAAGGTATAAGTCAATGTGGTATTGGGAGATCGACTCAAGTAGGATATACTTGGGATTCCCTAAATCACATACTTATTGTTATTATATGCATTGATTTGATTATTATATGTTGTTCTATTGATTTATAGGAAGCATGTACTAGATGAGTATTAGACGAGTGATCTTGTGACAGAAGTGCCTGATAGTGGTGGGATTGCCACGGGCACATTGCACGATGTCACAAGATAGTGTGTTGGCGATTGTGCCACAGTCTGTGACGGATAGGTCAAGACACTGGATGTTTGGTTATATCGACGTGGATAGAATCGGAGTTTCTTCTATTACTGTTGGTCGATATAGGAATGCCAACGTCTGGAAACCGGGATCCCTAGACTAGGATTGAGTCTAGTCTGAGTCGTGGAGTCACGAGCATTGTCGACAGTTTTGCATTGATTATGTTTCAGATTTTGATACATATTGCTGTTATCTGTCCATGCTTTTATGTTTATCATATGATTGCATGTTCGTTGATTTATACTGGGATTATATTCTCACCAGAATTATCCGGCTGTTGTCGTGTTTGTATGTGTGCATGACAACAGGTGGGACGGGATCATGGTCGAGGAGATGACGAGAGATCATGAATAGAGTGGAGACCACGGACTTTGACGTTGCTGTAGAGAGTGTTTGGACACGTGATATCTAGTTGTTGAACCTGAGTTTTGAATGATTGTATATAGTACCAAACTTGTGCTTGAATACTGATATTTATATTAGAATGATTTCCATTACGTTCCGCGTTTAAAAAAAAAATTAGACCCTGTTTATTATAATTGATTAAATTGTCCCAATGACGATTATGAACTGGATTAGCGTCCGGGTCCCCACAATTCAATTGTCTTCTTATCCTATTTTTGGTATATATAGGTCTAGGTATTTCTGAGGTATAATCTACATTTCTTATTACAGAATTGAGTATATCTGAAGTAGAATATCTAGGTTGGGTTTTATAAGGAGAGTTTATTTGTGATATTCTTCCTAGATCTATTGTATCTGAACTTGAAGAATCATCAGATCTACTGTTATGACTACTTGTTCTATCAAAAGAAAGTTTGTAATGCCCGAATTTTAAAAAATTAAAAAATAAAAAAAATGTGGCAGTAGTTGTGATGGTTTATGGCTTTAGGTTATGGTATGAATGGTAATTAATGTTATAGAATGGAATAGATAATGGATGGGTAGAATCAAAGGTTGAATTTGAGCTAAATAGGTAATGGAAGTGCAGAAACGGTATGAAAAATATGGCAGTAGTTGTGGTTTTTAGCATAATATTTTGTATATTTATCCAAATGATGTGAGGCTACTTTCATTAGAAAGATACGACATAAGACTATAATTTTCATGTTTTGAGTTTTGGTCAAATCATTAGGGAAGACGAGACAAAAGTGGCCCGAAGTGTGTCGTGTGTATCTCCGTTCCTGCACTGATATATATTGGGAGATTGAGCATAGCTCTTTACTCAGACCTCCAAATGACATGAGTCCAATTGGAGATGCAAGCCAAGACATAGGACTACAACTTTCATGTTGACCACTTTTGCAAATTCAGAAGCTAAAAATGCGTTATTTGACAGAATGCGGCGCGCCCCTGCGCCAGATCTCGCGCGATGGTGCGCCCAATTCTGAAGTTTTGTTGTTTGGGTAGAATGGGGCGCGCATGTGCGCCGGATAACGCGCCACCGCGCCCAGCACATGTTCAGAAACGTGTTTTGAGGTTGGGAATGAATAAATATGGTTTGGGAAGTGTATTTGTATAATTTTCTCTTCCCTTTTTCCTACTCCATCGGTTTCGAGCTAGGGTTCCTCATTTCTCCTTCAATCCAATTTCTTCCAAGACATTAATCTTTGATTGAAGCCTTAATCTTTGCTTGGAGATTTGAAGTTCTTCTCCTCAAGAGTTTAGAAGCAAGGTAAGAAAGCTTATTTCCTTGGGTTAGTGATTGAAGGGAAAACAATGGGTTGTTTGATTTGAGTGTTGAGGTAAAATTGTTAATATAATGATTGATGGTATTATTATTGTTATTGTGTTGTAGGATTATTGTCAAGGTGTTAAGATTATCAAATCTTCAAGTGGTTGTAAGTAGATTCTTCCTTTGAATGCATCTCATGAGCTATGTATATGATAAATGAAGATTCAATTGATTTTAGCTCCTTTAAATCATTGATTATGTATATTCAATGTATTGATATTTTGAAAAGAAATGGAATTGAAGCCAAGGGAAAAGTAAAGGAGCTAACTCTTTAGCACGCACACCAAGTGTTTGACAAAATGATTCAATGAATGTTTTTATGGCATATTACGGTTAAGAAATGATACAGATTACTTCTTTACACAATTGTTGGGATTTGAGTTTTTTTGAATATCCAATTTGCAGATCTTGATTTGAAGTAGTATTGAATTAATTATGAATTTTGAACATAAACTACTCTGTTTTGATAAATGATCCAAGTTCTTGAATTATAGTAGAATTCAGAGGTTCAAGACTTCTCAACTACACATTTCAATCTCTTTTTGGTAATAATTGAAAGGTATGTTAAGGTCGGTAACATACGAGGTAAAAGTATCATTTTTATTTTTAAATTGAAAATTCTATGGCTCGATGAATTATTTGTGATTTGATGATGATTGTTGTATTGAGATGAGTTTATTATGATATCGAAATGATGACATTGATTTGCATCATTACATTGCATATTGAGCCAATTGTCGATTTAGATTTGATATGGCGGATGTCGCCTTGATATATTGATTTGTTGGACGTATGGGGCTATAGTTGAGTTGGCATAGTGTATGCGGAGATCGCTGCTATGGCCTGAACACTCTTTATAGGCGCACCATAGTATTGGGATTGTAGAACACAGCAACCCACCTCGAGCGGTTGAGTCGGTGGATATTGCTGGGAGATTCTCTATCTTTGGGTACCCTATGACCAGATGATTCACTTGATCTTGAGATTTATTGATAGCCCACAGCTTCTGATCATGCATTGCATTATATTGCATCTTTATGAATTTATATGAACTATTTGAAAATTTAATTCTCATATGTTATTGATTGTATCATACTGGGTTTATACTCACCGGCATGTCCGGTACCTCTTGTTTTCATGTGCTTGATGGTAGGTGAGGCGAGGCTTGGGATGCCAGAGTACAGCTCCAGGCGAGGAGATACGAGTTAGAGTGGGATTCTCGGGTCTTAGGAGCTATTTGATGATGTTTGGATTAATTTGGCCACTAGTTTATTTTGGCATGTTGAAACTTATATAAAAAAAATTTGAGACCTTTAAATTATTTTCAAGATGTTTATGTCAGTTTGTGAACAACAAATTATGTATTTTACACAATTATTTGGGTTTGTTATATTTATAATTATTAGTATTAGATATCAGATCTGGGGCCCCACAAAGTTTAACTCTTCCATCTAAATATTGAATTATTTCTTTTAATTGGGTGTTGGGTTCTTCTTGATCTATAAATTATGTTTTGACAATACCTTCTAAAATCCATTCTTTTGGAAGTGTTATATTTCCATTGAATCGGTTTAGGAATTACTGTATTAGATTTTCTTAAATCTGTTTGTAATAAAAGAGTTTCTCTTTTTTTACTATGAAATTTTATTTTTGTCGCAAAAACAGAAATCATGGCTTTATAATGTATTTTAAAGATTAAGGCTACGGGAATTGAACCTTGAAGCATATTATAATTATGAGTTTTTATTTGAAGAACTAAAGATTTTAAAATATCTTTATCATTTAGGGAGACTGAAAAATTTGGATAGCAATCAAAAGAAATTGGTCCCGTACACAGACTGGATTCAACAGAACTTAACAAGGAGTCTTCAAAGTTTGTGAATCTAGCATCTCTTAAAATAGCAAGAATAGAGGTATTTAATCCTTCTTTTGTTAAAGGTTTTATCTCAACTTGGACTAATCCAATATGAAGGTATTTATAATTCTTTTCTCTATGTTTTTGTAAAGAATTATGGGAAAATAAATTTATTGTTTCAAAAGGTTTTGTAAGTTGAATATCTCTTTCTTCTGTTTTGATTGTAAAATCAATTTTGAAAAATTGATACCTTGAAGTTTTATAGATTTGATCTTTATTTACTTTAGGAATTTCCCAGTTATCAATTGATTTATCAAAGTCTTCTATGACTATTTCTTCAGTATTTATTATCCTTCTATTTTCATAAGAAGTTGAAGTAGCAGAGTTAAGAGAAGTAGATCTACCGAAAATTGAATTCATTTTATTAAAATTTGTGTTTCGATTTTTAATTTCTCTCTACAATCCTAAGCAATTCTATGGTTTTACACCCTTAACTTTAGGACTTACTACCCAGACCTTCTTAGGCAAAAACACTCAAGAGAAACTAAAATTCTTAAACTCAAATTAAAATATCGTAAAAACAATTCTTATAATCTACCCCCCCGGGCTCTGATACCAAAGACTACCCAGTGAGAGTTAGGGGATAATTGGACACCAATAGAAATATTCATAAAAAATAATAATAATGAGCAATTAATAAAAAAAATGCAGCAACAATAAATAAAGTAGGCGGTTTAACCAGTCATATAATATGTAATATATATATATATATATATATATATATATATATAAATGCGGAATTTAAATGCAAGAATTTAAATACAAGAATTTAAATGCAGGAATTTAAAGATCTTTAAAGATTTGAGGTTCCTCCAGTTTCTGATTGTATACAATCTTTTAAGGATTATATGTAGAGCATAATTTAGCAAAGAACACCACAAAATATTCAAAGATATATAATATATATATATATATAATATATAGGTATTTATATATATTTAGGCGGTTTAACCGGCCATATAATATATAATATATATATAGATACAACTATTTAACACATAAATAAAACACACCTTGGAATCAAAATAAGAACTTCAATACGAATTTTCAAAGGATTTAAAAATTCTTTAAGAACATAAAGCTTGAAGGATAAGAACACTTTGAATCTGAGTGGAGAAAGTAGGAAAAGTAAGAAAGAGAAGAGAGAAGGAGAAAGAAAGAGAAAGAGAGGATAAAAACTTGGTATCAAAAAACTTGCCTTCTCTTGGAGGCCTTGTCTTCTTTTTATAGACAACTTCAAGGGTATTTTCGGAATCTTGAATATTATTTGTTGTTGTCATGCTTGCATCATTTTGATGTCATTTTTCATTTTTTTAATACAAATATTACAATCAAAATACAAAAATTATAAATTACAATTCATATTTACATTCCACTAGTTTCAAAAAATAGGTCCATCATCATCATCATCCAAATGGATAGAGGGCTCTGGAGATTATGATCTGTTTGATAAGGGTGGTGTAAATTTCATCAATATCGCCTGTATTTCTTCGGGAGTTTTTGCTGTCGCAAGCATAGCTGCCATTTGAGATTTTTGTACCAGAAAGTCTGTCTGCTGTGGTGTTTGGAATGTTTCTGGAGTCTTGACATTACAGTCTTTAATCCACTTTTTAATATTCATAATTGAAAGGCTTGGATGACTTTTAAATTTATCCCACCATTTAACTTTGAATCTTCTTATGAGCACTTGATGTTTTTTATCAGAAAGTTCTATTGTCCATGCAAGAACCCATGGAACATAGAATTTTGTACAATAAAGAGCTAAGGGTTGTAATGAATTTTCTTCATCTGTGGGTTTATACTGGGCTTTGAATAAATTGAACGAACTTTGGATTGGGGGTTTTAGAATTTCATATGATGATCCGAAAAATTCCCACCATGAATTCCACCAAAATGGAAATTGTTTGGGATCACATATTTTTGTGTCAAAATAGAAAAGCCATGTGTGTTTATGTTTTTGGTTTTGGATCAAAAAGAAATTGTACCATGCTTGTTGATAATCCCAATAATTAAAAGGTATTTCAAAGAAATATGTTTCTTTAAGTTTTTCTGGAAAGAATAAAGATTTGGTTAAGTCATATCCCCAATCAGCTGGAGCAATGACTTTGAGAATCTTACAAGTAGAATATGCCGGATCTTCATGTTTCTCTTCTAGGAAGAAATTTTTAAATATTACGGATTCTGTAATTTCAAGAATGGCTTGATAGAAATAAAAGGTTTTATTAAAATCATATGGTTTATAATATCTTCCTTTTCCAAAATATTTTTGAAGAATCTGGAATGGTTCAAAACTATCGAATCCTCTTTCAGTATTAATAATATTTTGCCACATAAGTTTTTCAAAAAATTCTGAAAAGGTTTTTAAATAAGTTTGGGTCAAAGAAAGCTGAGGATTTAAAGATTGTTTTTGTGAAGATGTTGTAGGGGAATCATCTGAATTTGACAATACCTGAAAAGTATATGAAACTTGGATTTTTGAGGATATTTCTTCGAAATATTCTTTTTCTAGAGCTTTTTTTGTCCTTTGATTCTTCAAGAAGAGCTTCAAGAATTTGAAGCCTGGTTTCAATATCACAGTTTTCTTTCTTTAGAATTTAGAGTTTGGACTGGGCACTGTTGAGCTATTCTTCTTTTGTAACAATTTCATACCAACTTTTTGGTTTTACTTAATCAACAGAGGTTTGGATATGCTTTTTGTCTTTATCTTTTTTCGGCGGCATTGACTCTGTATTGAAGAAATTCTCAGGTAAGGAAGTCTGGTAGAGAATTTGTATCTCCTTTGATAAATTCAATATTAAAATAAAAAATATTTAATGTAGCCTGCCATCGTGCAAAAATTTGTTTTGATGCAAGATTTTGAACATCTTTTTGTAAAATATCTTTCGCACTTTTACAATCTATTCTTAGTAAAAAAATTTGATTTAATAAGTCACTTTGAAATTTTTGAATGCATAAAACAATGCCCAAAATTTCCTTTTTTATAGTAGAATAATTCTTTTGGGTGTCGTTCCAATGGGCTGATGTATACTGCACCATACACTCTCTGTCTCCTTGTTTTTGTTTTAAAATACCTCCATATCCTAGATCTGAGGCATCTGTCTCAACTATTTTCGGTAGGCTAGGATCTGCAATATGTAAACATGGGATTTCTAATACTTGTTTTTTTTATTATCTGGACTAACTCTGTATGATTTTCTGTCCATGGAACTGGGTTTTTCTTAAGCCTATCATGTAAAGGTTTTGTTATTCTATTAATGTTAGGACAGAAATCTAGAACATAATTTAAACTTCCTAAAAATCTTTGTAATTGATTTTTATCAAGTATTTTATCAGGGAATTTATTTGCAAATTGCAAATATCTTTCAATAGGTGTAATAGTTCCTTTTGATATGTAGTGTCCTAAAAATCTTATTTTAGTTTGAAATAGGCTCATTTTTTATTTGGATATCACTAAACCATTTTGTTTTGTAATATAAAGGAATGTTTTTATGTGTTTTATATGCTCATCTATGTTGTTTGAAAAGACTAAGACATCATCGATATAAACTATGCAATATTTTGAATAATCATTGAAGATTTCATTCATAATTCTTTGGAATTCAGAAGAGGCATTTTTTAACCCAAAATGCATTACATTCCATTCATATTGTCTAAAAAGGACTGTAAAAGCAGTTTTGTACCTGTCCTTTTGAGAAATTTGTATTTGCCAAAATCCGGATTTCATATCAAATTTAGAAAATATAGAAGCATTATGAAGTTTTTGTAATAGATCTTTTTTATTTGGTATAGGGTATCTGATCCATTTTAATGCTTTATTTAATGGTTTATAATTTATTACTAATATGGGAGTCCCTCTTTCGATTTCAGAATTTTTATTAACATAAAAGGCAGCACAACTCCAAGGAGATCTAGATTTGGAAATTAGACATTTCTTTTCCAAATCTTGTATTTTTTTTTACAATGTTCTTCTATATCAGAATTCATTTGTATTGGTCTAGCTTTGGTTGGGATTTGTTTATCATTAAAATCTTGTTCATAAGGGATATCTACAATATGTTGTTTTCTATTCCAAAAAGCATTTGGAATTTCCGAAGAAATTTCTGTTTCTAATACTTTTTGGAGTTTTGAAATTTTATTTTGAAATTCTTGTGTTTCTAACTGTTTTATTATCATTTTTTGGGAAATATATTTTTTGAGATTTTCAAGGTGAAATTTTTTTCCTTGAATTAGTACATTAATATTATTTTCATATGTAGAATATGCTTTTATTAAGTTGAGATTTCTTGTACGAGTTTTTCTAAGAATTCAAATTCTAATTTTTTGTAATTAAATTTAAAAGAGATATAATTATTATTTACTTTATATGGAGTAATTAATCCTATAAAAGGTGTTCCTAGAATTACAGTATAATGTATATCATTAACTAGAATAAATGTAATTTTAATAAAAACTCCATTGTTTAATATTGATGCTTCTGTTTTTGAATTATCATTTAATTTAGAATTGTTAGCAGCCGAAAGTTTTTCATTAGTTTTTCTTGAAATTCTTTAAGTACTATATCTGATTTTATACAATTTAAATCAGCACCAGTATCAAAAAGGGCTATTGTATTAATTTTAAAATTTTCTGAAAATACTAGATTTATTTTTAGAATGTATTTTCTAGAGGTTATTTCTCTTAATACAAAAAGAAACTCTTCTGAAATTTTCTCAAGGTTTTGAATGTTTTTAATTTCATTATCTTCAAATTTTTCGGAATTTTCAATATTAATATTATCTAATATTCCTTTGAATATTTCAGAATCTTGTTTTGTTTTTCTTTTAATTCTTTTAGTTCTAGTTTTATTTTTTTTAATCTTTTTGTAAATCTTGGATTGTTAACTCTTTATTTTTATTTTCTTTCTTTTTTCTAAAATACTGGTTAGGTCGTAAGTATTTTTAGAATTATTTGGTAAAGTAGTATATTCTATTTCTGTTTTTTCTTCTTTATTTTCTTTGAGAGATTTTAAAATTTTATCAAGATATTCTTTTTGAATATTGGGATCATTTTTGTTTTTTAGAATATCAATAAGGAATTTGTAAGACTCGAGATGTTATCAATTTTATGAGACTCCGAAAAAAAAATATTATTGATGGCAATTTTGTAATTAAGTGGAAAAATACTTAATTTAAATTTGATGGCAATTCGTAATTATTGGATGGCAATTTCGTAATTATTGAGGGATGAGAGCAGTAGTGCTTGATTTTAGCACTGGATGGCAAGAGGCATTGCCACTTTGTGAGTTTTCGTACAACAACATCTATCAAACGAGTATTGAGATGGCACCATTTGAAGCGTTGTACGGAAAGAAGTGCAGATCCCCTTTGTATTGGGACGATATCTCTGAGGTACCTAAGATTGGACCAGATATGATCAGAGAAATGACAGAAAAAGTGAAGCTGATTCAGAAGAGAATGAAGACAGCTCAAGACAGAAAGGCCAAATATACCAATGTTCGACGTAGACTGCTGGTATTTGAGACAGGAGACCGAGTATTCCTGAAGATTTCACCTTTCAGAGGAGTAGTCAGATTTGGCAAGAAAGGGAAACTGTCTCCACGTTATATTGGGCCGTACGAGATTCTCGAGAAGATAGGAGATCGTGCCTATCGACTCGCATTACCGCCTTCTCTATCTGGAATACATGATGTCTTTCATGTATCTATGCTGCGGAAGTATCTCCCCGATGATTCTCATATTATTCAGTCAGACGAGGCCGAGCTTGATGAATCTCTGAGTTACGTTGAAAAGCCGATACAAATTATTGATCGTAAAGAAAAGCAACTCAGAACGAAGACTATTCCTCTTGTGAAAGTTCAATGGACTTGTCATGGCATTGAAGAAGCTACTTGGGAGATTGAATCAGATATGAGACATAAATTCCCAGAGTTATTCCACTGATGTGAGTTTACTATTTTAGTTTCTGTTATTTCTGGTTTGATTGCATGTGATATGATTGCTTGAGATTTCGAGGACAAAATCGTGTCTCAGAGGGGGAGAATTGTAAGGCTCGAGATGTTATCAATTTTATGAGACCCCGAAAAGAAAATATTATTGATGGCAATTTTGTAATTAAGTGGAAAAATACTTAATTTAAATTTGATGGCAATTTCGTAATTATTGGATGGCAATTTCGTAATTATTGAGGACTGAATTGCAAATAGTGAAGAGTTCAGGGGCTAAAGTGCAATTTTGGGTTTAAGTGGACACTTGTCTTGCCATGCTTGTTTGATATATATAAGTTTCACTTTCTTTCAATTGTCCAGAGAAGAAACCGAGAAAGCTTCAGGGGATTTGTCAAGTTTTCTTTCAAGCTTTAAATTGTGATTCGAGTGATCCGTTTATCAGAATTTAAATCCGGACACAGTACCGTACTCCTCTCGACGAGAGCTACAACTGGACGTAAGTTTTATTGAGTTCTGTTATCATTTGAAATTATGATATTGAAGAAATTATTATTTGATCATTATTATGTGTTCTGGAATACTACACATCGTAGAATCGAAGTAAGATCGAAGAACAGATTGATTATGGAATTGTTATGAATTTCTGATTATATGGACTGAAAACCGGACATATTTAGATTATTGATTGATTACAGATTGTATCGGATATGGGTTATGATTTGTAATTGATAGTTGTTGATATGGTATTCACGGGGATATTGAGATTGTGCCGTTATGCCGATGATTTGAATTAAATTCAGATTAATCAGATTCAGTGGTAAATTGAGAATGGAATATTGATAATATGATTCTCGATATATCGTTTCAGATTTACAGAGACAGTCTTGAGTTCAGAACTGATATTGTTTCAGACCGGGACTACAAACGAAAGGTATAAGTCAATGTGGTACCGGGAGAACGACTCGAGTATGATATACTTGAGTTTCCCTAAATAACATACTTATTGTTATTATATGCATTGATTTGATTATTATATGATGTTCTATTGATTTATAGGAAGCATGTAATAGATGAGTATTAGACGAGTGATCTTGTGACAGAAGTGCCTGATAGTGGTGGGATCGCCACGGGCACATTGCACGATATCACAAGATAGTGTGTTGGCGATTGTGCCACAGCCTGTGACGGATAGGTCAAGACACTGGATGTTTGGTTATACCGACGTGGATAGAATCGGAGTTTCTTCTATTACTGTTGGTCGATATAGGAATGCCAACGTCTGGAAACCGGGATCCCTAGACTAGGATTGAGTCTAGTCTGAGTCGTGGAGTCACGAGCATTGTCGACAGTTTTATATTGATTATGTTTCAGATTTTGATACATATTGCTGTTATCTGTCCATGCTTTTATGTTTATCATATGATTGCATGTTCGTTGATTTACACTAGGATTATATTCTCACCGGAGTTATCCGGCTGTTGTCGTGTTTGTATGTGTGCAGGACAACAGGTGGGGCAGGTTCAGGGTCGAGGAGATGAAGATAGATCGTGATGAGAGTGGAGACCACGGACTTGACAATGCTATAGATAGGGTTCAGACACTTGATACCTAATTATTAAACCCTAGTTTGAATGATTGTATATATAGTACATGACTTGTACTTTAATACTGATATGTATATTAGATTGAATCCCATTACATTCCACATTTTAAAAGAAAAAAAAATTTTAGACCTTGTTTATTATAATTGATTAATTAGTCCCAATGATGATTAAGAACATGATTAGCGTCCGGGTCCCCACAACAGGTGGTATCAGAGCTGATAGATCCTTCAGATTGAGATAGAAGCTAGTGAGCGGGGTAGATTGAGTTTTCTTTTCTGCTTTTGAATGCTAGCATGATTTACTGCTTTAATACATTTTACTTGATATATCTGATTTGATATGGTAATATGTTTTTATTGAGAATGAATCAGCAGCGATTCTAGATCAGCAGTAAGATGATCGGAGGAGGACTGAAACATGTTTGTTGTTTCGGGTTACTAATCATTTTGATAATCAGATATGCCTCCCCGAAGAATTCCGGAACAGGGCAGTACTTCAAATCCTCCGATGGATGTTACAGCCACTCCGATGGAGACAATATTGAAGAGATTTCAGTCTTTTCATCCGCCGACTCTGAGGGGCACTGAGACTTCAGTGGATTGTGAGAGCTGGTTAGACGACATAGAGATGCTGTTTGACTCTTTGGACTACACTGATGAGCGGAGAGTGAAACTGATAGGACACCAGTTGCATGATGTTGCCAAGAACTGGTGGATTACAATCAAGAGGGCCTTGGAGCATCGAGGTACGCCTATTACCTGGAATGTCTTCAAAACCGAATTCTATCAGAGATTCTTCCCTGTGTCATACAGAAAGGATAAAGGTGCTGAATTTGCGAATCTGAGACAAGGGCAGTTGAACATTGAGGAATATGTGTCTAAATTCTCTACACTACTGAGATTTGCTCAACATGTGGCCGAGAATGAAGAAGCGGTGGCTGATCAGTTCATCAATGGCTTGAATCCGGAGATATTTACATTGGTGAACACTGGGCGACCAAACAACTATGCTGATGCCCTGAACAGAGCAAAGGGAGCAGAAGCGGGTCTGATGAGACAGAGAGGAGCCTTATATGTTGCCCCAGCACCGATACCACAGCAACCACCTCCCCGATTTGAGAGTGGCAGCAGCAGTGGTGGAAAGAAAGACTTCCTGAAAGTTAGGGGGAAGCAATTCAAGAAATCTGGAAGTAGCTCATCCAGTTCGAGTGGCTCGAGACAGACTGGTCAGGGCCAGAGTTATGCAGGACCCTATTGCAGCACTTGTGGAGGGAAGCATTCCACGGAGCAGTGCCGAGGAGTATTTGGCAATTGCCATATTTGTCGACAGCAGGGAAATTTTGCGAGAGTATGTCCACAGAGAGGTGCCCAGGGATCCCAGGCAGCTGAGTCATCTGGATCAGTGGCTCAGACCGGGAGACGACCATATGCTGTCCATTCTTTCCAGCCAGCACCGTCTACCCAGTCACAGCAGAGGCCAGGAGGAAGCTAGACAGTGAGCCAGCCTCTGAGATAGCATGCCAGAGTTTTTGCTTTGACTGAGGAGCAGGCACATGATGCACCTGATGATGTCGTTGCAGGTAACTGTTCTATTTCTGGTTACCCTGCTTATGTATTGATTGATACTGGTGCATCGCATACATTTATTTCTGAGAGATTTGCATTGACTCATGCATTACCTGTTGAGACCCTATCTACTGTAGTATCTGTTTATTCTCCTTTGGGAAAAGGTCTTGTATCAGTGACATCTGTTAGATCTTGTATACTACGATATGACGGGCATGAGATTGAGTTAGACTCTATTGTGCTTGGGTTGTCTGATTTTGACTGTATTATCGGAATTGATATGTTGACCAAGTACAGAGCTACAGTTGATTCTTTCCACAAGATTGTGAGATTCAGACATGAGATGGCTGAGGAGTGGAAATTTTACGGTAAGGGTTCTCGAGCCAGAATTCCTTTGATATCCGTATTATCTATGACTCGATTATTGCAGAAAGGAGCGGAAGGATTCCTTGTCTATTCAGTTGATTTACTGAAGTCGAGTCTATCATTGGCGGACTTGCCAGTGGTGTGTGAGTTTGCTGATGTCTTTCCAAATGAGATTCCTGGTTTGCCTCTGATTCAAGAGATAGACTTCAGCATTGAGTTGATGCCAGGTACAGTTCCGATGTCTAGAGCTCCATACCGAATGGCACCAATTGAGTTGAAAGAATTGAAAGAATAGTTGGAGGATTTACTGGCCAAGGGGTATATCAGACCGAGTGTGTCTCCTTGGGGTACTCCAGTACTGTTTGTGAGAAAGAAAGATGGTTCGATGAGGCTCTGTATCGATTACCGACAACTGAACAAAGCAACGGTAAAGAATAAATATCCGTTGCCTCGCATTGATGATTTGTTTGATCAGTTGCAGGGTTCATCTGTATATTCCAAGATCGATCTGAGATCTGGATACCATCAGCTGAGAGTCAGGGATTCTGATATCTCGAAGACAGCATTCAGAACCAGGTATGGACACTATGAATTTATTGTCATGCCATTTGGTTTGACGAATGCACCGGCTGTATTTATGGGGTTGATGAACCGTGTCTTTCAAAGATATCTTGATGAGTTTGTTATCATATTCATTGATGATATATTGATTTATTCAAAGAATATGATGGAACATGCTGAGCATTTGAGAACCGTGTTGCGAGTTTTGAGGGCTGAGAAGTTATATGCTAAACTGTCGAAATGCGAGTTTTGGTTGAAACATGTAGTATTTCTGGGTCACATTATATCCGGAGACGGTATTTCTGTTGATCCCAGTAAGGTTGAGGCAGTGATTTCTTGGCCGAGACCGACATCAGTGCCCGAGATTCGCAGTTTCATGGGTTTGGCAGGATATTACCGTCGGTTTATTAAAGATTTCTCGAACATTGCCAAACCGATTACTCAGTTAACTCAGAAGAATGCTCCGTTTGTGTGGTCAGAAGACTGTGAGTCCAGTTTTCTGGAATTGAAGAAAAGATTGACCAGTGCACCGATACTGACTATCCCATCAGATACTGGTGGATTTGTTGTTTATTGTGACGCTTCTCACAGAGGTTTGGGTTGTGTGTTGATGCAGCGAGGGCATATGATTGCTTATGCCTCGAGACAGCTGAAGCCACACGAGACTCGCTACCCAATTCATGATCTTGAATTGGCAGCCATTGTATTTGCTTTGAAGATATGGCGACACTACTTCTACGGTGAGAAATTTGAAATTTATTCTGATCACAAAAATTTGAAATATCTGTTTTCACAATCAGAACTGAATATGAGACAGCGAAGATGGCTGGATTTACTGAAAGACTTTGATTGTGAAATCAAATACTATCCGGGGAAGTCCAATGCAGCAGCTGATGCATTGAGTCGAAAGGTATGTGCTTTATCCTTATCGACAATAGGTGTTTCAAATTTGATTGAAGACTGCTGTTTGTCTGGATTGGTATTTGAGACAGATTGTAGACCGTTGAGATTATATGCTATTCAAGCTGAACCAGAGCTGATTTTGAAGATTAAAGCGGCTCAGAAAGTTGATCAGAAATTTCAGAAATCGATTGAGATGGTCAGATCAGGTCATCAATCAGAGTTTCAGGTACGTGAGGATGTACTGTATGTGAATAATCGTCTTGTCGTGCCGAATGTTTCAGAGTTGAAACAGCAGATATTGACTGAAGCGCACAGCAGTCGATTCAGTATCCATCCTAGTGGCAGAAAGATGTATAATGACTTGAAGACACAGTTTTGGTGGAAGCAAATGAAATCTGATGTCAGTGAATTTGTGTAAAAATGTCTGAATCGCCAACAGGTAAAGGCTGAAAGAAAGAAACCAGGAGGTCTACTGCACAGTTTATCGATTCCTGAATGGAAATGGGATCACATTTCCATGGATTTTGTGACGCAGTTACCGAGATCCTCCCGATGTGGTGATGCGATTTGGGTCGTGATTGATAGATTGACCAAATCAGCATGTTTTATTCCGTACCAGATGACATACAGATATGACCAGATGGCTGAGATTTATGTCAAGAAAGTGGTCAGATTGCACGGAGTGCCGAAGTCGATTGTTTCAGACCGTGATCCTCGGTTTACTTCACACTTCTGGCAAAGTTTACAGCAGGCTCTAGGTACTAAGTTACATCTGAGTACCGCGTATCATCCACAGACCGACGGACAGTCAGAGCGGACTATCCAGACATTGGAAGATATGCTGAGAGCAGTAGTGCTTGATTTTAGCACTGGATGGCAAGAGGCATTGCCACTTTGTGAGTTTTCGTACAACGACATCTATCAAACGAGTATTGAGATGGCACCATTTGAAGCGTTGTACGGAAAGAAGTGCAGATCCCCTTTGTATTGGGACGATATCTCTGAGGTACCTAAGATTGGACCAGATATGATCAGAGAAATGACAGAAAAAGTGAAGCTGATTCAGAAGAGAATGAAGACAGCTCAAGACAGACAGGCCAAATATACCAATGTTCGACGTAGACCGCTGGTATTTGAGACAGGAGACCGAGTATTCCTGAAGATTTCACCTTTCAGAGGAGTAGTCAGATTTTGCAAGAAAGGGAAACTGTCTCCACGTTATATTGGGCCGTACGAGATTCTCGAGAAGATAGGAGATCGTGCCTATCGACTCGCATTACCGCCTTCTCTATCTGGAATACATGATGTCTTTCATGTATCTATGCTGCGGAAGTATCTCCCCGATGATTCTCATATTATTCAGTCAGACGAGGCCGAGCTTGATGAATCTCTGAGTTACGTTGAAAAGCCGATACAAATTATTGATCGTAAAGAAAAGCAACTCAGAACGAAGACTATTCCTCTTGTGAAAGTTCAATGGACTTGTCATGGCATTGAAGAAGCTACTTGGGAGATTGAATCAGATATGAGACATAAATTCCCAGAGTTATTCCACTGATGTGAGTTTACTATTTTAGTTTCTGTTATTTCTGGTTTGATTGCATGTGATATGATTGCTTGAGATTTCGAGGACAAAATCGTGTCTCAGAGGGGGAGAATTGTAAGGCTCGAGATGTTATCAATTTTATGAGACCCCGAAAAGAAAATATTATTGATGGCAATTTTGTAATTAAGTGGAAAAATACTTAATTTAAATTTGATGGCAATTTCGTAATTATTGGATGGCAATTTCGTAATTATTGAGGACTGAATTGCAAATAGTGAAGAGTTCAGGGGCTAAAGTGCAATTTTGGGTTTAAGTGGACACTTGTCTTGCCATGCTTGTTTGATATATATAAGTTTCACTTTCTTTCAATTGTCCAGAGAAGAAACCGAGAAAGCTTCAGGGGATTTGTCAAGTTTTCTTTCAAGCTTTAAATTGTGATTCGAGTGATCCGTTTATCAGAATTTAAATCCGGACACAGTACCGTACTCCTCTCGACGAGAGCTACAACTGGACGTAAGTTTTATTGAGTTCTGTTATCATTTGAAATTATGATATTGAAGAAATTATTATTTGATCATTATTATGTGTTCTGGAATACTACACATCGTAGAATCGAAGTCAGATCGAAGAACAGATTGATTATGGAATTTTTATGAATTTCTGATTATATGGATTGAAAACCGGACATATTTAGATTATTGATTGATTACAGATTGTATCGGATATGGGTTATGATTTGTAATTGATAGTTGTTGATATGGTATTCACGGGGATATTGAGATTGTGCCGTTATGCCGATGATTTGAATTAAATTCAGATTAAACAGATTCAGTGGTAAATTGAGAATGGAATATTGATAATATGATTCTCGATATATCGTATCAGATTTACAGAGACAGTCTTGAGTTCAGAACTGATATTGTTTCAGACCGAGACTACAAACGAAAGGTATAAGTCAATGTGGTACCGGGAGAACGACTCGAGTATGATATACTTGAGTTTCCCTAAATAACATACTTATTGTTATTATATGCATTGATTTGATTATTATATGATGTTCTATTGATTTATAGGAAGCATGTAATAGATGAGTATTAGACGAGTGATCTTGTGACAGAAGTGCCTGATAGTGGTGGGATCGCCACGGGCACATTGCACGATATCACAAGATAGTGTGTTGGCGATTGTGCCACAGCCTGTGACGGATAGGTCAAGACACTGGATGTTTGGTTATATCGACGTGGATAGAATCGGAGTTTCTTCTATTACTGTTGGTCGATATAGGAATGCCAACGTCTGGAAACCGGGATCCCTAGACTAGGATTGAGTCTAGTCTGAGTCGTGGAGTCACGAGCATTGTCGACAGTTTTATATAGATTATGTTTCAGATTTTGATACATATTGCTGTTATCTGTCCATGCTTTTATGTTTATCATATGATTGCATGTTCGTTGACTTATACTGGGATTATATTCTCACCGGAGTTATCCGGCTGTTGTCGTGTTTGTATGTGTGCATGACAACAGGTGGGACAGGTTCAGAGTCGAGGAGATGAAGATAGATCGTGATGAGAGTGGAGACCACGAACTTGACATTGCTATAGATAGGGTTCAGACACTTGATACCTAATTATTAAACCCTAGTTTGAATGATTGTATATATAGTACATGACTTGTACTTTAATACTGATATGTATATTAGATTGAAGACCATTACATTCCGCATTTTAAAAGAAAAAAAATTTATACCCTATTTATTATAATTGATTAATTAGTCCCAATGATGATTAAGAACATGATTAGCGTCCGGGTCCCCACACAATTTTTGATCTTTTGAGAGCATGTTAATTTGTTTTTCAGATTCGTTACTAGATGTAATTAATTCATCTATTTGTAAAGATTCATTTTCATCATTAGAAGAAAAATTTTCTAATTCTGACTAAGAAGAATCAATGAAAACATTAGAAATTTTATTTAATATTTCTTCTTTTAATTCTAATTTATTTAACTGTTTATTCAATCTACAATAATAAGCAGTATGTTCTTTTTTATGACATTTATAACATTCAATATCTTTAAAGGATTTTTTAGGATATTGTTTGAAATTTTTAATTTTCTTATAAGGTTTTTTTATAAAATTCTTCTTTTGATTTAATATTTTTCTTATTGTATTTAAATTTTTTTCTATATGGTTTTTCATAAGATTCACTACAATTTCCTAAGCATTTAGAAGGTGAAGGTTTATTAGGATTTATATCGAATTGTTGACAGAAAGTTCCTAATTCTTGTTTTGTACTTTTCATTTTCCATTTTAAATGTTTTTGTAATTTTAGATCTTGACATATTTTTAAACCTTCTTGTTGAGTTAAACTAATTAATTGACCATAAGTAAATTCATTATAAGGAATTATTTATTTTCCACATGATTCCCTAATTTTATTTCTAACCTTTTCTCATAAAAGAGTTGGTAATCCTGCTAGGAATTTTTCTTTCCAAAATGGTTGATTTGAGTCTTCTCTAAGCATGACTCTGGTTAGAAAAATATTTTTATACCATTGAAAATCACTTAATTTTTTACATTTAAGATTTGATAATAATTAAGCATTTTTATCTTTTAAATGTGAAGGATCACCTATGAAGTGTAAAGAGATTGTTAGAATTAAAGTAGCTACAACATCTTGTTGAAGATTTTCATCTTGATCTAAAATTGATATCCCATCTTCATCAGTTTTTATAGAATTTAGAATATCTTCTTGTTGTTGATTAGTAAGATAATAGTCCCACCAACCCTTAATTTAGCCAGAAAAACCAGCTATAAGGAGTTCGGCTATGGTTCTATCTTGTGTATTTGTTTGAGTTTTTATAGGCATTTGCTGTCATAGTTATTTGTTGTAAAATACTAAGAATATTATATTCAGTCATTCCATCTATGTTCCAATCATAAACGGAAGAAGCATTAAAACGAGATTGTGTTATAGGTTTTATTATTCCTAAATCTGGTGCATGAATAATTTGTAACTTTTGAGAGGATTGATTCCAATCTATTTTATTGATTTTGTTTGTAGGATTTTGGAATTGTTCTAAAGCTTCACTAATATGAATCATGATTTAAGGTATTTATTCTAAGATTAGAGGTTGGTGTTTCAGGAGCAGTTTGATCTATGGGTTGATTTGAACTACTGGCTGTTTTTACCATTTTACCTAATTTATCTTGTATTATTTTTATGAATTCAGAATTATTCTCTTTAATATTTTTAACACTATTTTCTCTTATTTGATATGGTTTAAAAATTGGGTTTTTGAGTTTATTATATTTATTCAAAGTTTCTATTTTATTTGTGGGTTGTTTTTGTATTTGTTTTTTTATCATATCTAATTGTTTTCCTATAGTATTTAAATTTGTATTTATGAAATTATTTTGTGTTATGATGTTTTTATGTTAATTTTATCATTATCTCCTGGATTTTTTTATAGGGATTGCTTCAATTTGTTGATTTTGTACTAGTATTTTAAATCATTGTAAAGGAGGATGATTAGATTGAATTTTTAGAGAATCAATAATGGTTTCCCATTCTGGTGATTTCTTTATCATTGTAATAGGATTTACATTGTTTGAAAATGGGTATTCTAAAGAATTTTGAGAGGATTATATTTCAACCAATCGAAGAATAAAATGTGAATTTTATATTTATTTATAAATTCATAGAATTTTTCTTGAATATCTTTCCTGGTATTCATAAAATTTTCAAAAAATCATAATCTTTTTGTTTTAATATGTTTATCATAAAAATCCTTATGTAGAAAGTTTTTATCTATTTGGAATTCTTTTTCTATAACATTTAGTTCATTAATTATATTTTCTGTTAATGAGGAAAAAGTTGAACTAGTTGGATCTTGTTCTGATTCAAATTGTTGTTCTGGAAAATTCAATTGTCTTCTTATCCTATTTTTGGTATATATAGGTCTAGGTATTTCTGAGGTATAATCTACATTTCTTATTACAGAATTGGGTATATCTGAAGTAGAATATCTAGGTTGGGTTTTATAAGGAGAGTTTATTTGTGATATTCTTCCTAAATTCCAAAAATACCCTTGAAGATGTCTATAAAAAGAAGACAAGGCCTCCAAGAGAATGCATTTAAATTCTTGTATTTAAATTTCGCATTTATACATATTATATGACTGTTCAACCGCCTACTTTATTTATTGTTGCTGCATTTTCTTTTTATTAATTGCTTATTATTATTATTTTTTTATGAATATTTCTATTGGTGTCCAATTATCACCCTAACTCTCGCTGGGTAGTCTTTGGTTTCAAAGCCCGGGGGGGGGGGGGGGGGGGGGGGTAGTTATTAAAATTTGTGTTTCGATTTTTAATTTCTCTCTACAATCCTATGCAATTCTATGGTTTTACACCCTTAACTTTAGGACTTACTACCCAGACCTTCTTAGGCAAAAACACTCAAGAGAAACTAAAATTCTTAAACTCAAATTAAAATATCGTAAAAACAATTCTTATAGATCTACCCCCCAGGCTCTGATACCAAAGACTACCCAGTGAGAGTTAGGGGGATAATTGGACACCAATAGAAATATTCATAAAAAATAATAATAATGAGCAATTAATAAAAAGAAAATGCAGCAACAATAAATAAAGTAGGCGGTTTAACCAGCCATATAATATGTATAATATATATATATATATATGCATAATGCGGAATTTTAATGCAAGAATTTAAATACAATAATTTAAATGCAGGAATTTAAAGATCTTTAAAGATTTGAGGTACCTCCATTTTCTGATTGCATACAATCTTTTATATTTAGGCGGTTTAACCGGTCATATAATATATAATATATATATACATACAACTATTTAACACATAAATAAAACACACATTGGAATCAAAATAAGAACTTCAATATGAATTTTTAAAGGATTTACAAATTCTTTAAGAACATAAAGCTTGAAGGATAAGAACACTTTGAATGTGAGTGGAGAAAGTAGGAAAAATAAGAAAGAGAAGAGAGAAGGAGAAAGAAAGAGAAAGAGAGAATAAAAACTCGGTATCAAAAAACTTGCATTCTCTTGGAGGCCTTGTCTTCTTTTTATAGACATCTTCAAGGGTATTTTCTGAATCTTGAATAGTATTTGTCGTTGTCATTCTTGCATCATTTTGATGTCATTTTTCATTTTTTAATACAAATATTACAATCAAAATACAAAAATTAAAAATTACAATTCAATAAAAATTACGTGTCTAAGTTGTGCATTCCTTCTTCATCGAGTAAATCTTCAAGGATAATATCTTCCTTTGAGGAGTAGAAGATTTCTTCTATCTTTTGGTCTTCTAATTCTTCCAAGAATCTATTGTACATTTTAGTATAAAAATAAAAAACTTTGGAAGCATCTGTATAAAAGTCTGGAAAATGATCAACGCATGGAGATGAGCTCATTATGTAGATTTTGTAAATCTGGTTCATAAAATATAATCTGTGGTCTTCATTTCTTTTTTCGATGAATTTATGCTTGAAGACTAATGTCTGTAATCTCTGATGTTTTACTTGTTTTTGGATTGTAGCACTGCAAATGGTTGGATGATGGACTTCGGGTTCCGCATTTTGTTTTTGCCATTTATAAAAGGGCTTGACCCAAATTCTGTGAACTGCTGGTTCTAAATCTGTTCTAATCCATTCTGTACATGTTGATCTTATTTCTAATTTTACTTCATTATTACCGGTATCAAAGAGACATTGGATTGCACTTTTAAGGGCAACACTGTTGAGACTGTCTATGTCATCTTTATATGTAATAATGATTTCTGAAACTAACCCTAATCTAACAAGGAATTTATACTTATTCTTTCTTCCTTATTATTAAATTGAAAGAAAAAATCTCTGAAGGATGAAAAGTATATTTGGGTAGAAAGGATGTAGAATTGAAGTTGACAAGAACAATTAATGTCTATGTCTAAAGTTTCTTTTTGACAATCAATTTTATGTTTGGCATATTCATTTATTCCTTCTAAAGGAATAATATTTATGTCATCGGGTTTTAAGAAAAGAAGTTCTTGGATCATTTGGAATTTTTGGTAGAAACTTTCTTTGGCTTTTGAGAAAATAATGTCATTTATTTGGGTAGGTAATATGCTTAATTCTGTAAGTGGTCTAAAGAAAAATCTTGTTGGGCTCAGTTTTTGGCTAGAATTAAATAGACTAGGTCTGTCTAATAGACTGGGTCTGTCTATTTCAAAATCTTGAATCTGTTTAAGAAGGTCCAAGTTTATAAGGTTCGCCTTAAGGGCTGCTTCTGTTTCTTGTAATTTTTCCGTCAATTCCTTTATTTTATCAGACATTAATGATTTCATTTTACCATCATCTCGCAATGGTTACAAAATTGAAAATCATTTTTTAAATCTTTTTTAGGAATTTTATAAAAACTCTTTTTTGGAAAACTATTTTCATTGGCTATTCGTTTACCATAACTCTTTTGGGTATTTATATCTTTTTTGACTGGATAATCAATAAAGTAATTTGGACCAATAAAACGGTTTGCTGATTCTAGAGCTTTAGGAAGGGTTTTAAAACTTTTATAAAAAGAAATTTGTTCATTTTTAATTACTTCAACCACTCGGGTCCAATGGTTGTAGATTCCTATCACCTTCCCTTGGTAAACAACATAATATATTACAGTTTCTGAATCGGTTTCATGTGCTGATTGGGAAGAAAGATTTATTTGACTGAAATAATAGGCTAAGGCGTTTAAGACTATGAAATTTTTATTGGAATCGTTTGGTTGGACGTTCCATATTGAATATAATAAAGTTTTTTGGGATTTTTCTAGATGAAAAGGTCTTGAAGTCCTGAAACATTTTTGTGAGTTTTGAAGATAAACAGAGAGATTGATATCTCCAAAAGAAATTAATTCTGTGGGGAATTTCTGTTGGGAATAATTAACTTTGCTTGATGATACCATTCTCCTGCAATCTAAGAATTCAAATTCTAATTTTTTATAATTAAATTTAAAAAAGATAGAATTATTATTTACTTTATATGGAGTAATTAATCCTATACAAGGTGTTTCTAGAATTACAGTATGATGTATATCATTAACTAGAATAAATGTAGTTTTAATAAAAACTAAATTGTTTAATATTGATGTTTCTGTATTTGAATTAATATTTAATTAAGAATTGTTAGCAGCCGAAAGTTTTTCAGTAGTTTAAATCAACCCATAGATCAAACTGATCTTGAAACACCAACCTCTAATCTTAGAATAAATATCTTAAATCATGACTCAGATATTAGTGAAGCTTTAGAACAATTCCAAAATCCTACAAACAAAATCAATAAAATAGATTGGAATAAATCATCTCAAAAGTTACAAATTATTCATGCTCCAGATTTAGGAATGATAGACATGAATTAATTGTGGCGATGAAAATAAAAACCAGCAGACCAGCAGCACTCTTTAAGAAAACAGTAGACAAAAAGAAAATCAGAAGCTACTGGTCTAGTAAAACAAAAGCAGTAGAAAGGATAGAAAAACAGAATCAGTAGAAGATGTTGCCTAACGTGACTACTTTAAATGTTACCGTTAAAGTTACCAAGTACTAGTATTAATTGCAGCATTAAATACTATACGGAGTCATTTAATTCACTTTACCGAGTTTAGTATAAAACATGACTGATTGTTTTATAGCTTTTCTGCAGGAACCTTTTTTTGGTAATAAAGCTGACTCTATCAGAAATCTGAAGACATCTTCTGATCATAAACGTTGAACTCAGTCGCTTATATATACATGGAACAAACCCTTACAAAAGAGAGAACTCTACGTATAATATCTTTTCAAGGATCAACGCTATTTCACTCAACGAGACAACCTCGAAATTCCTTGATAACTTTGAGTTCAACAAAAAGAAAAGTAGCACACGCTTCATAGCAAATATATGATCTTTTGAAGATCATCATCCTGTGCTACTGATTCTTACACTCTTCACAATCTTTTACAACACTTATACTTTATCAGGAAGAGCTTGTAATCTGAAAAGAGTCTTTTCAGAACCTTTTGTATCACGTACTTTTTGAGTCGAGTAACTAAGAGTTTCAGTAGGCAAAGATGTAAGTCCTTCTGAAGTGGGTGTGTACAAGAGTTGTACTGTAATATCCAAAGTCTTTTAGTTATACCTTCTGGAAACAGGAGAAGGGAAGACGTTGAAGATTTCATCTTCGAACTTCCATAAACAACTACTACCTACTGTTATTATTGTCTTTCACTTACTTCATCAGATTGTTTCCGCACCTATAATTGTAATCTAGGTGAAGGTATACGCAACAAGATAAACTACTATATCTAACAGGATTTTAGTACCTCATCAAAAGAAAGGAAAAACGAGTAGAGTTTATTCACCCCCCTTTCTAAACTCAACTTCGATCCTCAACGATTGGTATCAGAGCAGGTTATTCTTGTTCGTTAAAAACTACAACAGATGGCACACTTTAGCAAGATCCCTATGTTCTCTAAGGAAGATTTTGATGATTGGAAGATTAGAATGCAAGCTCATCTTGCAGCACAAGATGATGACATGTGGTATGTCATCACAGATGGTCCATTGAAAATATTAAAGCCTAACACAGCTGTTGCTGTTACTGAGGGTGCACCGCAGATGGTTGAAAAATCAAGAAGTGAATGGACCAGCGAAGATAAGAAGAAGGCCAACCTTGATAATGTTGCAAAGGATATATTATATAAAACTCTCGACAAGAATACCTTTAGCAAGATTAAAATGTGTTCTACTGCAAAAGATATTTGGGAAAAGCTCATCCAGATATGTGAGGGAAATGAGCAAACGAAAGAAAACAAACTGTCTGTAGCAATGCAGAAGTTCGAAAATCTAAAAATGAAAGCTGGTGAAACTCTAAATGAGTTCGATGAAAGATTCAGTAGCTTGGTAAATGAGCTAACAGCTCTGGGTAAAGAGCATAGCAACAGAGAAATAGCTCTCAAGGTGATGAGAGCCTTACCTAGAGAATGGGATGTAAAAACAATGGCTATGAGAGTGTCCAAAGATCTAAACAAGTTGGAACTGCACGACTTGTTTGCAGACCTGAAAGCATACGAGTTCGAACTGGAGGTAAGAAGTGGAGAAGAGCCCTCAAGTCTACCTACCAAGGCTCTAGCTGCTACTGCTACTGCTACTACCTCTTCTACTGCTGCTACAGCTGTACCTCAAGCATTACCTACTGTGATCATTGACAGTACATTGGAGAAGACTGCTGAACAAATCAGTAGTGATGCTATGTCCTTGTTTGTAAAGAAATTCTCCAGGTTCATGAAAAAGAGCCATCGAACTTATCAGGGTCCCAATCGCAACTTCAAGAAAGATTCACCATCTGGTGATACGGGATGCTTTAACTGCGGAAAAATAGGTCACTTCATTGCTGATTGTCCTAAACCAAAGAAGGATGACCAGAAGAGAAAGGATCACAAGAGGAATGACAAAAAGTCCAGAAGAGATCGAAAAGCAATGATTGCTGAAGAAAGCAAATCCAAATGGGCGGACTCCAGTTCTGAGTCATCTGATTCAGAAAGTCATTCCAGTTACAGTGATGCAGAAGAAGTTAAATGTCTCATGGCAAACACTGATTCAACCTCGACATCTGGGGAGGTATTTGATTTTGATTCTAATGAATTCACACGAACTGATCTGGTTAATGCATTACATGACATGGTAGAAGAGTATTCTAGACTTTCTCAATCATTCAAAGAAGTTAAGATCGAAAATCAGAACTTAAAGAATCAGAACAGTAAGTTAACTTGCTTGCAAGTAGACAGCTGTAATGATTTACAAGTTGAGATGAGTAAATTAAAAACAGAGAATGAAAGAGCAAAAACAGATTACCAGAAGATGCTTTCTGAAAACCAGAAGTTATCACTACTGGTAAATGCTTGGAACAAGTCTTCTATTTCACTGGAAAAGATGCAAGAGTTACAAAAACAATCTGGAGACAGGAGTGGTCTCGGATTTTGTAATAATGAAGGCACCTCTGAAACAAATACTAAGCCAAAACTGGATATGTGCAAAGGGAAGTATATTCACTTTGTGAAATCCAGCGTGGTACAGAAACCAGAAGTACCTACTGCTTCAGTAGAAAGGAATGTAAATCAGATGAACAGAAGAATGCACTATGGTCTGGGTTATGTTAAACCTAAGGAAAAAGTTGACCAGAGTTCTAGAATCATGAGTGGATTCAACTCAGGAAGACAACCTCCTATGAAGGTTAAAAACTACCAGTACTATAATTCTAAACCTGTTCAGAAGAGATACAGGCTGGACAACAGAAACAGAAGGGAAGAACAACATACTAGGATGCACAATGTTAAAAACAACAGACCCTTTGTTGCACACACTTCCATGGATACCCGAAGTACAAAAATTGTACAAATGTGGGTCCCCAAAGGACTGATAAGGCTTGGACCCAAATAGATTTGGGTACCAGATACTAAAATTTGTGTTTACAGGAACAGCAGAAGAAAACAGAAATCAGTAACTCTACATGGTATCTGGACAGTGGATGTTCCAGACACATGACTGGACAGAAAAACCTACTCTCCGAGATAATGAGTTGCACTGGACCAAAGATAACTTTTGGAGACAACTCAAAAGGTAAAACCGTGGGTAAAGGTAAGATTATCCATGGTAACATAACCATTAATGATGTGTTACTAGTTGACAACCTTTGTTACAATCTAATTAGCATTAGTCAACTATGTGATAATGGTTATTCTGTAGCTTTTCAGAAGCACTCATGTGTAGTTAGAGATTCTGCTGAAACTACTGTATTTACTGGAAAGAGAGAAGGCAACACCTACAGAGTCTCTTGGAACTCAAATCATGTCAACACTCGTACATGCTTAGTTGCCTCGCTTAGTAATAAACACTGGCTATGACACAAGAAATTGAATCATCTGAATTTCAAGTCAATCAATCATCTCAAAAAGCAGAATATAGTTGATGGCCTACCTGATATTAATTTTGTTAAAAACCATGTTTGTTCTGCTTGTCAGCTTGGGAAACAGATAAGATCTAGTTTCAAGAACAAAGATAGCAAGTCAACTTCAAGATGTCTGGAATTACTGCATATGGATCTATTTGGTCCAATCCCTATCATGAGCTTAGGGGGAATGAAATATACTCTTGTTGTTATTGATGATTTTTCTAGATTCACTTGGGTAATATTTCTCGCAGGAAAAGATCAAACCAGTAGCCTCCTGATCAAGCTTCTGAAAAGGATTCAAAATGAAAAATCTTCTTCCATCATTAAATCAGAAGTGATCGGGGTACTGAGTTCACTAACAAAAATCTTGAGTTATATTTGGATGAACAGGGGATTCATCATGAATATTCAGCTGCCAGAACACCTCAACAAAACGGAGTAGCTGAGAGGAGAAATAGAACTCTAAAAGAAGCAGCTAGAACAATGCTAGCAGATGCAGACATCTCTCAGCGCTTTTGGGCTGAAGCAATTAACACTGCTTGTTACACGCAAAACAGAACTATGGTCAACAAAAGGCACAATCAAACTCCGTATGAAATATGGAAAGGGAATAAACCCAACGTATCTTATTTTCATGTGTTTGGTTGCAAATGTTTTGTAATAAATAATGGCAAAAATCACTTAACTGTATTTGACTCAAAATCAGATGCTGGACTATTTCTTGGTTACTTTGCTGTAAGCAAAGCCTTTAGAATTTTCAACAATAGAACTCTTAATGTTGAAGAGTCGATTCATGTTGTCTTCGATGAAGACAGCAGTGCTCCTGAAATATCTAACACGTCAGATTTAAGTAACAGGTTAGACAGGATCCACTTGGAACTGGACAGTGAAGATGATGTAGAAGCAAACATCAAGGATCTTCAAAATCCAGAACCAGACATTCCGATAGTGGAACCAGAAGTACAGACATTAGATCTGCCTATACCAGCAGAAGACACTCAAGAACCTACTACTGATTCCTGTCAAGAACAATCTCAACATATCAAATTAGGAAGATATCATTTTAAATCCTTTTATTTGGAGAAAATCTCATCCTCCATCATTGGTTATTGGTAATCCAGCAGCGCCTTTGAGAACCAGAAGGCAAATGATAAATGAATACATACATGCTGCGTTTTTTTCTCAAGATGAACCAAAGAAGATTGAAGAAGCTCTTTTGGATCCCAGTTGGATAGAAGCTATGCAAGAAGAGCTGAATCAATTTGAAAGGAATAAAGTTTGGTTTCTAGTACCTAGACCTTCTCACCAAGCTGTCATTGGAACTCGGTGGGTATTCAGAAACAAACTAAATGAGGAAGGAACAGTTGTAAGAAACAAAGCAAGACTAGTTGCACAAGGATTTAGACAAGAAGAAGGAATAGACTATGATGAAACCTTTGCACCAGTAGCTAGGCTCGAAGCTATCAGAATATTCTTAGCCTTTGCTGCTTTCAAAAACTTCAAAGTATATCAAATGGATGTAAAGAGTGCGTTTCTTAATGGTCTACTACAAGAGGAAGTTTATGTTGAACAGCCTCCAGGTTTTTCTAATCATGTGTTACCAAATCATGTTTTTAAATTATATAAAGCATTGTATGGTCTGAAACAAGCACCTAGGGCTTGGTACGATACACTTTCACAATTTCTCACTAATCATGGTTTCATCGTTGGTACTGTAGATAAAACCTTGTTTACCTTAGCCAAAAACAAACACATATTATTAGTTCAGATTTATGTTGATGATATCATATTTGGATCAACTAACCCCAAATTATGTGCAAAGTTTGCTAAGTTAATGCATGACCAGTTCGAGATGAGCATGATGGGAGAATTAACATTCTTCTTAGGATTACAGATTAAACAACTTGATACTGGAATTTTTATAAATCAAGCCAAGTACACCAAGGAGCTTCTGAAAAAGTTCGGTATGGAAGCATGCTCTGCTGCTTCTACTCCAATGAGCTCATCTATTAAACTTGATAAAGATGAAAGTGGAATTCCAGTAGAGGTAACTCAGTATCGTGGTCTTATTGGTTCATTGTTATATCTGACTGCCAGTAGACCAGATATCATGTTTGTTGTTTGCATTTGTGCTAGATTTCAATCAAACCCTAAACAATCATATTACATTGTTGGTAAAAGGATTTTAAAATATATTAAGGGTACTCAAAATGTAGGCCTCTGGTATCCCAAGGACTTGTCGTTTAATCTTATTGGATACTCAGATGCTGATTATGCAGGATGTAAACTGGATAGGAAAAGCACAAGTGGTTTTTGTCAATTTCTTGGTGACAGGCTGATATCCTGGTTTAGTAAAAAGCAGACCTCCATAGCCACATCTACTGCAGAAGCAGAATATCTGGCTGCTGGAAGTTGCTGCTCTCAAATATTATGGATTCAGCAACAGTTAAAAGACTATGGAATTCAAGCCTTCGAATCACCTATTTTCTGTGACAATACCAGTGCCATTGCAGTCACACAAAATCCAGTACTTCATTCCAGAACGAAGCACATAGACATCAGACATCATTTTATCAGAGATCATGTGCAGAAGAAGAACATTCGTCTGGAATACATTCCTACTGATCAGCAAGCAGCAGACATCTTTACAAAACCTCTCCTTGAGAATAAGTTTTCTTACTTTCGAAATACACTTGGATTGATAGATTTAACTTAATTATTTATCATTATCTGATATTTTGGCTTAAATTTTCCTCTGTGATTATTCAGTTTCTAATTTTACAGAAGGTAAAAGTTGAACGATGGAGACAATCAGTAGACATAATATTTCATTAAAGATAATAGAAACGGGGGCGTACATATTTCACTTCTGTTTTAACGTAAACTCTCCAGGATGCCAACCAAGCGGTCAGCTCTCCAGTAGAGGTACGTAAAAACTCATCTAAAAAAGCAATCTTTTTCAGAGTCTTAAGCTCCTTTAAGAGCATAAGAAGGTAGACGCCATCATCAGAGACAACGTCAGCACTATCAGCACTATGGAGACGTCGATAATACTTCGACATCATCATCAACTCCTTAGTATAAGATGTTCGCCCACTCTCGAAGGAAGACCTAAGCTCCTGGATTTTAGTCCAAGTAGCAAGTGTCTTCTTCAGCACCTTGACCTCTATTACCTCCTTTCTTGCAGCAGTCACCTCTCTCATAAACTCATCAGCCAAATCAGGACTATTATCTCTTGCCATTTTTTTTCTTAAGAATGACTATCTGGTTTAACCCATGTTCATATTTATAGATGAAACCAGGGACCAAAGCTCGAGAAAGTCTTGACTACAGTAGATATATGAAACATCCCATATCTAGCTCTCATCGGATTTGTTACCATATATTGCACTAATTTAAGAAAAAACTTATTCTGATATTCTGTGATTCTGTGTCAGAAGCAAAAGGTATTTTGTCTCATTAACAAAACAAAGCTTATTATATCTTCCAGTAGAAGCTATCAAGATGACTTCTCTTCTTCTGAATTTTATTTATCATTCATCAGTTATTTATCTTATTTAGCCAACAGTAAGTTATTTGCAGGAAAGCAGAAGGGAATATCAAGTACCTAAACTGAAATTTTATTAGAAACCATTCCAGTACATTAAACGATGCAGAAGTAAAAGCAGTAGATCAACAAATGCTCTTTAACAAGAAGCTTTACATTAAACTTTTTGCATTCAGTAATATCAGCAGATCGTAGTATCTTCAGCAGGAAAAGGATGGTATGCTTCGAAAAGATTCCAGCAAGCTTGGGTCTAGTAAGAATCTAGCAAGCTTGGGTCTTGTTAGCACTAATGTATAATCAGATACTTTCCAGGGCATCAGCTTCATCGATCAACCAGCACTCTCTTATTGCATTAGAAAGCCTCTGGAAAAGATCGATGTTACACCTCCGACTAAATGGAAGCAACAAATCTTTTTGATTGTTGACATTACAACTCCAGGAGTTTGATCAAAGGATCATTACGTAAAGAATGACATCTTCAAACTTCCTTCTGAACATTTTTGCTTCGGCCCCTGGATCAGACTCTAACTCTTCTTTAACTTGAGCTTTCATTTTAGTTATGAATGTTTAACTTCGTTTAAGTTGTGCAGGCATTTATAGTAATCTTCGGAAGACACAAAGACTCTTGCGACTGTTCATTTTCAACGGTTCAGATTGAAAGATTGCCAAAAGTTGTTTGGTGTTTAATATCCACTTATTAGTTGCATTTACCGAGGGGGAACAATATCTTAGTCAGACTAAGATTTTTATACCTTTTTCAGAAAACAGATAGAGTATTTGTCTTTTCGATAAAACAACAAGTCTGCTGGTTTTGTCACAGTGCTCAAATATTTCAGCACTCTGAAACTTCCAGCAGACGTTATCATAAAACGACAAATCTTCTTCTGATTATTTTTAGTAACCGTCTGGACAGCCCGCCTATTTCAAATTTTTAAATCATTCGCGTCTCTAACAAACTTTGCAAGTTTTTTTTTCAAACATTCAACCATAAACATACTGACATGTGTCCTTATGTTTACTTGACGGCTGTACATTCATTTTAAAATATCAACTTCTCATTTTTCACTTTTACCGTTTCAAAACTGTTGCTACTCAGCTACTGCTTTCTCTTAATCATCTTCTATCTACTGCAAATTTTATCTGATCCTTTCATCGTAGAGAAATGGCCGGAGCATACACTCTTAATGCATATCAAGTCAACTTTGCTTCAGTTCTCAATGTCAAAGATAAGAATCTTGTTAAAATGTTTCAAGACCTTGAGAAATCAGGACTTCGAAACTTCTTGGAAGCACCAGCTGTGATATACAAAAATGATCTTCTGGATTTCTACGCTAAGGCAGCTGTGCATGAGGGAAAGATCGTCCAATCTCAAGGAGATGCATCCATCTCCATTGATGCCGCACTATTGGGCGCAAATTTTCTCCTCCCACTTTCAGGTACTTCTGAACTATCTGATATTTCCAAGCTAGAAATGTCTATTGCTCTTAGCACTTTCTTAGCCACTGGAGAAGAATTGTCTCCTTCTTGTCACAAAAAGTTACTCAAAATGGAATATCAAATTCTGGCTGATATTGTGGCGAAGGCTATATTAGTCAAAGCTGGCACGTTCGACAAGTTAACAAAGGAGAAAGTTCAAGTGATGGCTGCCATCACTAAGGGAACTAAAGTGGATTGGAGTCATTTCATATTCAAAATCATGAAAGACATGGTCATCAAGAAAAGTTCTGGATTTGCTGTTCAGATCAGCAAAATGCTCAAGGATTCTGGTTTCACTTTTACAAGTGAACAGGATGTTGTTTCGGTAACAATGATTGATGTTGAGAATGTACTCGCTTTAAGGCCCAAGCCAACCGTGGCTTAATTTGTTGCCTTGAAAAAGGAGATTGGAGAGATTCTTTCCGAGACTCAGAAACCTCAACGAAAGATTAAAAGGAAAAGAGTGATCGTCTCTACTGATTCTGATAAAACAGTATCAGAAGAGTCTGCTGCTGATGTTCAACCATCCCTACCAACTCCAATCAAAAAGAAAGCACGGACTGTTCTTAAAATCAAGAAGACAGCAGCAATTTCTGAAATTGAGAAAGTGCCAATCAGACAGGTGTTTCCAGAAGTGGTTCCATCTGCACGATCCAATGCTCCTACTTCAGTGCAAGCTGCTGCGTCTGTTCCAGCAACATCTACTGCTTCTATTTTCAGACCAATGTCTGGAATAGTGATTAGAGAACCAACAAGGGGGTCTTCTGCATTTCGACCCATTTTTCCTATCTCATCAACCGACAAAGGCAAAGGAAAGATGATTGAAGAATCACAATTTTTTGGACTCAGAACAACTGTGACCACAGGTGTTGATCTTCATTTGGCAGAAATAGAAAGCTCTGCCAATGATGACATGAATTTCTTTGACGAGTGGCACAAGGTCCGAGTTTTTCATTCTTTTGCTTACTTCAAGACGAAAGGATCCTATGGGAAAATAATGAACGCTGAGAAGAGGGTCTTTCAGCTTGCCAAAACAGAAAATGTAATCGAGGCATTGCGTAGAAGAAGCTACATCCTCGAACAGCTGAAATGTCAGAAGTTGGAATCGGTTCTGAAAATTCTTAAATCAAATTTTGATCCTACAATTCCTACTGATGTTCAGGATCAAAACGTCATTCTTATTCTAACTGACAAATTGAAACAGATGAGTGAGCAACTTCTTGATCAAGAAAAGGGCTTTGGCGAGCCAATTGAATATCAAGTCGGCCTTGTTCCAGACTTTCCACAGATCCAGACAGTTGAGGAACGGACTACAGCTTCACCAAAAGCTTCTGTTCTCAGTACTCCTGCATCACCAACAAGGCCTCTTCAGTCATCATCTCTTTTTTCTGTGCATGAACTGGCTTCCGTTGAAGAAGTCATTGAGTCAATTGTTCCCACGTCCCCTACTACTCAGGAAGCAGTTCCAGCTACTTCATTGCCACAATCACCCTCTCCAACCGCAGAACAACATATGGCAGAATCAGATGCTGTATCTCTTTTGCCAAATCTAGAGAAATTTTCTGCTGCTCATCAAGCTGAAATGAAAGTTCTTCTGAACCAGCAATCTGAACCCATAACTGCAGAACAATCAGCTTCAACTACTGCCGTTGCTCCAACAGAAGAGAACTTGGTCTCCAACTTGGTTGCTCCTGATGAAGAGATTGTTCCTACCATAATTGCTGCCGAACCAAATGTTTCTGCTATTCCAGATGAAACCTCTGCTGGACCTGGTCCTTCTACTGCTGTGATGGACACCACTTCCCTCACCACCAATCAAGTCTCTACTGCACTGATTGTCACTGATCCTGTTCAAACTCTCACGGACACTCGCGCTGCTGAAATGAGGCAACGCATGCTTGCGCGAACCCCCTCACCTGAATCAGAATCATTCAATTTGGAGTTTCAGATTGACGTTCTGCAAAGGGAACTCAATAACCTGTCTGATTTAGTCAAGTGGATGTCCTGTGAAAGCATATCAGAATTTAGTGGTGCTCAGCTCTTCAGAGAACGAATGAGCAAACAAATATATAAAACGGCGGAATCCGTGGAGAAAATGCATGCTGAAACCATTGTTTTCAGACAAGCTGTATCGAGAAATCATAGTCACATAGTGCTTGCTCAAACTGATATACTAAATCGACTCACCGAGCATGATGATCTCATTCGATCATTTTCCACCTCCATGGAAGTAATGGATGCCAAGATTGATTCTCAAACTCAATCTCTCACTACTCTCAATGATCGTATCTCTACTCAAGCTCCGTATCTGGAAATGTTAACCAATGGCATTCAAAACTTGTCTGGAAGAATGAATGATCTTATGGCCCATGTGATTGCCGCTGATGCCAAAAAGGGGGAAGAAAAACGAAGAGATTCATCTGAAGCAGAACTAAGGCAATCAGAAGCTGAACCTTCAGATAGAAGATTTCAGGATCCTCAAGATGAAGAAGTCATTTACAGGGACATTGGAACTGATTGACAATTTACTGTGTTAATTTCATTGATATTATCCTTTTGCTAACTGATTATCTGTTATTTAACGCTTTCCTACTGTTTAAGTTTTGTCATCACCACAAAGGGGAAAATTGATAGACATGAATTAATTGTGGCGATGAAAATAAAAACCAGCAGACCAGCAGCACTCTTTAAGAAAACAGTAGACAAAAAGAAAATCAGAAGCAACTGGTCTAGTAAAACAAAAGCAGTAGAAAGGATAGAAAAACAGAATCAGTAGAAGATGTTGCCTAACGTGACTATTTTAAATGTTACCGTTAAAGTTACCAAGTACTAGTATTAATTGCAGCATTAAATACTATACGGAGTCATTTAATTCACTTTACCGAGTTTAGTATAAAACAGGACTGATTGTTTTATAGCTTTTCTGCAGGAACCTTTTTTTGGTAATAAAGCTGACTCTATCAGAAATCTGAAGACATCTTCTGATCATAAACGTTGAACTCAGTCGCTTATATATACATGGAACAAACCCTTACAAAAGAGAGAACTCTACGCATAATATCTTTTCAAGGATCAACGCTATTTCACTCAACGAGACAACCTCGAAATTCCTTGATAACTTTGAGTTCAACACAAAGAAAAGTAGCACACGCTTCATAGCAAATATCTGATCTTTTGAAGATCATCCTGTGCTACTGATTCTTACACTCTTCACAATCTTTTACAACACTTATACTTTATCAGGAAGAGCTTGTAATCTGAAAAGAGTCTTTTCAGAACCTTTTGTATCACGTACTTTTTGAGTCGAGTAACTAAGAGTTTCAGTAGGTAAAGGTGTAAGTCCTTCTGAAGTGGGTGTGTACAAGAGTTGTACTGTAATATCCAAAGTCTTTTAGTTATACCTTCTGGAAACAGGAGAAGGGGAGACGTAGAAGATTTCATCTTCGAACTTCCATAAACAACTACTGCCTACTGTTATTATTGTCTTTCACTTACTTCATCAGATTGTTTCCGCACCTATAATTGTAATCTAGGTGAAGGTATACGCAACAAGATAAACTACTATCTCTAACAGGATTTTAGTACCTCATCAAAAGAAAGGAAAAACGAGTAGAGTTTATTCACCCCCCCCCTCTAAACTCAACTTCGATCCTCTACAAGGAATAATAAAACCTATAACACAATCTCGTTTTAATAAACAGTTAAATGAATCAGAATTAAATGAAGAAATATTAAATAAAATTTCTAATCTTTTAATTGATTCTTCTGAGTCAGAATTAGAAAATTTTTCTTCTAAAGATGAAAACGAATCTTTACAAATATATGAATTAATTACATCTAGTAACGAATATGAAAAATAAATTAACATGCTCTCAAAAGATAAACAATTCCTTATTGATATTCTAAAAAACATAAATGATCCCAATATTAAAAAAGAATATCTTGATAAAATTTTAAAATCTCTCAAAGAAAATAAAGAAGAAAAAACAGAAATAGAATATACTACTTTACCAAATAATTCTAAAAATACTTACGACCTAACTAATATTTTAGAAAAAAGAAAGAAAATAAAAAATAAAGTGTTAACAATCCAAGATTTAAAAAAAGATATAAAAGAAATAAAACTAGAACTAAAAGAATTAAAAAAAACAAAAACAAGATTCTGAAATATTCAAAGGAATATTAGATAATATTAATATTGAAAATTCCGAAGAATTATAATGAAATTAAAAACATTCAAAACCTTGAGAAAATTTCAGAAGACTTTCTTTTTGTATTAAGAAAAATAACCTTTAGAAAATACATACTAAAAATAAATCTAGTATTTTCAGAAAATTTTAAAATTAATACAATAGCCCTTTTAGATACTGGTGCTAATTTAAATTGTATAAAATCAGGGATAGTACCTAAAGAATTTAAAAAAAAAAAACTAATGAAAAACTTTCGGCTGCTAACAATTCTAAATTAAATGTTAATTCAAAAACAGAAGCATCAATATTAAACAATAGAGTTTTTATTAAAACTACATTTATTCTAGTTAATGATATACATCATACTGTAATTCTAGGAACACCTTTTATGGGATTAATTACTCCATATAAAGTAAATAATAATTATATCTCTTTTAAATTTAATTACAAAAAATTAGAATTTGAATTCTTAGAAAAATCTCGTACAAGAAATCTCAACTTAATAAAAGCATATTCTATATATGAAAATAGTATTAATGTACTAATTCAAGGAAAAAAATTTCACCTTGAAAATCTCAAAAAATATATTTCCAAAAAAGGATAATAAAACAGTTAGAAACACAAGAATTTCAAAATAAAATTTCAAAACTCCAAAAGGTATTAGAAATAGAAATTTGTTCAGAAATTCCAAATGATTTCTGGAATAGAAAACAACATATTGTATATCTCCCTTATGAACCAAATTTTAATGACAAACAAATCCCAACCAAAGCTAGACCAATACAAATGAATTCTGATCTAGAAGAACATTGTAAAAAGAAATACAATATTTGGAAAAGAAATGTCTAATTTCCAAATCTAGATCTCCTTGGAGTTGTGCTGCTTTTTATGTTAATAAAAATTCTGAAATCGAAAGAGGGACTCCCAGATTAGTAATAAATTATAAACCATTAAATAAAGCATTAAAATGGATCAGATACCCTATACCAAATAAAAAAGATCTTTTATAAAAACTTCATAATGCTTCTATATTTTCTAACTTTGATATGAAATCCGGATTTTGACATATACAAATTTCTCAAAAGGACATGTACAAAACTGCTTTTACAGTCCCTTTTGGGGGATATGAATGGAATGTAATGCCTTTTGGGTTAAAAAATGCATCTTCTGAATTCCAAAGAATTATGAATGAAATCTTCAATGATTATTCAAAATATTGCATAGTTTATATCGATGATGTCTTAGTCTTTTCAAACAACATATATGAGCATATAAAACACCTAAAAACATTCCTTTATATTACAAAACAAAATAGTTTAGTGATATCCAAATAAAAAATGAGCCTATTTCAAACTAAAATCAAATTTTTAGGACACTACATATCACAAGGAACTATTACACTTATTGAAAGATATTTGCAATTTGCAAATAAATTCCCTGATAAAATACTTGATAAAAATCAATTACAAAGTTTTTAGGAAGTTAAAATTATGTTCTAGATTTATGTCCTAACATTAATAGAATAACAAAACCTTTACATGATAGGCTTAAGAAAAACCCAGTTCCATGGACAGAAAAACATACAGAGTTAGTCCAAATAATCAAAAAACAAGTATTAGAAATCCCATGTTTACATATTGCAGATCCTAGCCTACCGAAAATAGTTGAGACAGATGCCTCAGATATAGGATATGGAGGTATTTTAAAACAAAAACAAGGAGACAGAGAGTGTATAGTTCAGTATACATCAGCCCATTGGAACGACACCCAAAAGAATTATTCTACCATAAAAAAGGAAATTTTGGGCATTGTTTTATGCATTCAAAAATTTCAAAGTGACTTATTAAATCAAAATTTTTTTACTAAGAATAGATTGTAAAAGTGCGAAGAAAATTTTACAAAAAGATGTTCAAAATCTTGCATCAAAACAAATTTTTGCACGATGGCAGGCTATATTAAGTATTTTTTATTTTAATATTAAATTTATCAAAGGAGATACAAATTCTCTACCAGACTTCCTTACCCGAGAATTTCTTCAAGACAGAGTCAATGCCGCCGAAAAAAGATAAAGACAAAAAGCCTATCCAAACCTCTGTTGATCTGTTGAATTAAATGTTAATTCAAAAACAGAAGCATCAATATTAAACAATGGAGTTTTTATTAAAACTACATTTATTCTAGTTAATGATATACATCATACTGTAATTCTAGGAACATCTTTTATAGGATTAATTACTCCATATAAAGTAAATAATAATTCTATCTCTTTTAAATTTAATTACAACAAATTAGAATTTGAATTTGTGGGCCCCGGGTCCGACATCTAATACTAATAATTAAAATTGTAAAAGACCAAATGATTGAGTAAAATACATAATTTGTGGTTCACAAATCCACATAAACATCGTCAAAATAATTTAAAGGTCACAAATGTTTGAAATATAAATTTTACATGCCAAAATAAAGTAGTGAACCAAAGTGATCCAACCATCATCAAATAGCTCCTAAGACCCAAGAATCCCACTCTAACTTATATCTCCTCACCTGGAGCTGGACTCTAGCATCCCAAGCCTCGCCTCACCTACCGTCAAGCACATGAAAACAAGAGGTAGCCGACGTGCCGGTGAGTATAAAACAACTATGATACAATCAATAACATATGAGAATTAAAATTTCACATAGTTCATATAAACTCATAAAGATGCAATATAATGCAATGTATGATCAGAAGCTGTGGGCTATCAATAAATCTCAAGATCAAGTGAATCATCTGGTCATAGGGTACCAAAGGAAAGAGAATCCCCCAGCAACATCCACCGACTCATCCGCTCGGAGTGGGGTGCTGTGTTCTACAATCCCAGGACTATGGTGCGCCTATAGAGAGTGTTTAGGCCATAGCAGCGACCTCCGCATACACTATGCCAACTCAACTATAGCCCCATACGTCCAACAAATCAATAAATCAAGGCGACCTCCTCCATACAAATCTGAATCGAAAAATAGCTCAATATTCAATGCAATGATGCATTTTAATCTCATCAAGTCAATATCATAATAAGTTCATCTCAAAAGATCAATCATCAACAAATCACAAGTAATTCATCAAGCCATCGAATTTTCAATTTAAAATAAAAATGATACTTTTACCTCGTATGTTACCGACCGTAACATACCTTTCGAATATTACAAATAAGAGATCAAAATATATGGTTGAGAAGTTTTGAACCCTCGCTGTCTACTCAATTCTCTATCAACCAACTTAAAGTAAATAATCTTGAACCAACCCAAGTCAATACTTCAACCGAATCTTCAATACATAAATCAAGAACTCGGATTGCTTATCAACACAGAGCAATATTCGTACAAAATTCATAATTAATTCGGTACAGCTTCAAATCAAGATCTGTAAATTGGATATGCAATAAAACTCGATGCCCAACAATTCTTCTTCACAAACTTTTGTCAAATAAAGTCATTTACTCAGTCGTTCATAATCTGAAACATATAACATAATTTTCGAAATTCCGCATCAGTAAAAATCTGGCATAGTTTAGTATTTAAAGCATAACTCCCTCAAATCTGGCATAGCCTAGGCGCTAGGTGCTACTATTCTAGCGCCGCAGTGCTTGAAGAGTGCCGATGAACAGTAATTTTTTTTTTTTCAAAAATTTTTTTAAAAAAAATTTGGGCATTACAATTCTTCCCCCCTAAAAATAGATTTCGTCCTTGAAATCAAATCATCAATTTCAAGTCTACGATATAATGAACAATACTGAAAATAAGACCGAGAATAGAAGCATACTTCATTTGAATAACTCTGGATATTTCTCTCTCATTTTGTCTCCTAATTCCCAAGTTTCCTCCTCGACACCATGTCTATTCCACTGTACTTTAATCAACTGTATCAATTTATTTCTGAGTTGCTTATCTTTTCTGTCTAGAATCTGAATCGGTCTCTCAATATAGCTCAAAGTCTGATCTAACTCAACCTCGTCAGGTGGAAGTACATGAGAAGGATCTGGATGATATTTCCTCAACATACACACATGAAAAACATCATGAACACCTGATAATGCAGGAGGAAGAGCTAATCTATAAGCCAAATCACCAACACGTTCCAAAATCTCATACGGACCTACAAATCTCGGTGATAATTTTCCTTTCTTTCCAAATCTAATTGTATCACAGAAAGGAGATATTTTCAGAAAAACTCTGTCACCTTTATCAAAAATCCATGGTCGTCTCCTGATGTTCGCATACTTAGCCTGCCTATCCTGAGCAGCTCGCATACGACTCTGAATCAATTTCACCTTCCCTGTCATATCTCTTATCATATCAGGTCCTACAATTGGTGCTTCAGATAAATCGTCCCAATACAAAGGAGATCGACACTTCCTGCCATATAGTGCTTCAAATGGTGACATTCCAATGCCCGCTTGATAACTGTTGTTATAATAAAACTCGACAAGTAGTAACGAATCCTGCCAACCAATACCAAATCTATCACTACAGCTCTCAGCATATCCTCTAATGTCTGAATAGTACGTTCTGACTGACCGTCTGTCTGAGGATGATATGCTGTACTCAAATGCAAACGAGTACCAAGGGCCTCTTGTAAACTCTGCCAAAAATGAGAAGAAAATCTGGGATCACGATCTGATACAATGGACTTAGGCACATCATGCAATCTCAAAACTTCTCTGATGTACATCTGGCCATCTGATCATGCCTATATGTCATCTAATAAGGAATGAAACATGAAGACTTGGTTAATCTATCAACGATAACCCCAATTGAATCGCAACCCCTCGACAACCTCGGCAATTTCGTGACAAAGTCCATGGTGATATGGTCCCACTTCCATTCTGGAACCTTAAGGCTATGCAAAAGACCTTCTGGTCGCTTTCTTTCTGCTTTCACTTGTTGACAATTCAAACAACGAGATACAAATTCTGATATGTCAGATTTCACTCACGTGGAGTCGGACGCTTACCAAGCACGGACTTTGCTCCACGTAGGAGCATCCGCGACGGAATATTTTAGCGACAGAATATATATAAAAACCATCGCTAAAATTGAATCAGCGACGGTTCAAAAACCGAACCGTCGCTGATTCAATTTTAGCGACGGTTTGTGAACCGTCGCTGATTTAATATTATCGACGGTTTGTGAACCAGATGGAGGACTTCTCAAGTTTCAAAGGGCCTCTTTTATTGTAAATTTTAATTTTTAGTTCTATTTGTATATATACGAAATATAAATATGATTAATAGTTTGTCAACTAATTGCCTGCATTATTTTTGGACAAAAATTTGTGTGAGACGGTCTCACGGATCATATTTTGTGAGACGGATCCTTATTTAGGTCATACATGAAAAATTTTTACTTTTTATGCTAAGAGTATTACTTTTTATTGTGAATATCGGTATGGTTGACCCGTCTCACAGATAAAGATTCGTGAGACCGTCTCACAAGAGACTTACTCTTATTTTTTAAGGAATTGCATTGGGCTTTGAGATTGAATAAGTCTAGAGGTCATGTAATTTCACAATATAAGTGATATTATTTGAAAAAAGAACTAAAAATATTCTAGTAAAATGTATAGTATTTTGTGAAATATAAAATGCCAAAACGGTGTACAAATTTGCTTAATGTTGGTCCGCAGCATCTTGTACATGACATTCGATCACATAATGATGTTGAGGAAAATGAACAACATTCAATTGAGATATCCTAGTCTTACGACTTCTCCACAGTCCCAGGAAACACCAATTTTGGTTCCATGATCATTTCAAGATTGGCATCATCTGATGTCCAGCCTCTTTTGGTTGATAAGACATGAAAAACTTATTTCTTGATGAATTTTTTGTCTGTTTTTTTTCTCTGTCTTCACTACAACAAAAATGTCTTTTTGCAGCGCGCAAATTCTCTTTCCGCAGCGCACATTGCACGCTGCAAAGATGCAAGCCGTTGAAAGTTTAAGATTATCCGCGGCGTACATGTGCACGCTGTTAATACAATTATCCGCAGCGTGCAGCTCTCTCATCAGTCAGGCAGATGCGATTGTTATTGTTAGATATTCAAGATACCCTGTAGGATTTAGCGACGATTTAGAAACTGTCGCTAACATCAGCGACGGTTTAACTGAAAAAAATTAGCGACGGATTCTTAAGCGTCGCGGATTCAATTTTAGCGAGGATTTTTTGAACCGTCGCTGATTCAATTTTAGCGACAGTTTTGATATATATTCCGTCGCTAAAATATTCCGTCGGAGCGCCCCCACGTGAGCACCATCCGCGCTTATCAAACGCGGATTGCAGTAGTTTTGCAAAATTTTTTGAATTTTTTTTAAAATTAAAATAGTTTTAAAAAAAACCCCAAAATTAGGGGTGTATTGTTTATTCCTCAAAACTTTTAGTATTTTATCAAAATAATATAAATATATTTCTAACTTTTATTTTCGAATGATGCGCCGATACGTTGAATATTTCGAGCCAACCTCGTACATGGTACATCAATATAAAGATGGTAAATCAGCCCCAACTGAACTGGGCTTGGTTGATGAGAAATTAAAACAAAAACAAAATAAACTTGTACTAACAAATTAGCCATTATCGAAGAAAGTTATTCCCCGTATGCAATTTTTCATTTCGGGAACATAAATGAAACATAATTCTTGAACATAACCTTCACTGACTGTTATAAAAAAAATTAAAAATTTGATAATGTACAGAACACACTCCTCAGTCCTCCCCCTGATAATAACTCACAGCACGCATTTACGCCACATCCTCCATTCTTGACGCCTTCAATTCCGACAACACCTTCTCCACAATCGCCTTCATGGCGGGAGCACTTACTTGACATTTACCATCATCAAAGCAAGATCTTCCTTCTTCTGCAGCTTTACACAGCTGAGGGTCCAAGGGAACCTTTCCAAGAAAGGGAACCCCCATGCCTCGACACATTTTTGCGCCACCACCAGCACTACCGTCGAAAACTTCACAAAAAGCGAACAAATTCAGCATTTCTGGTGCCTTCTCCATCAAGTACATGATAGCCCACTCAGTCATGTCTTTTTGCTCGCCAGCATCTGTCAGGCTCAAGAATCTGAGATCCGACAATGGTTGACACAAACCACTCATATTCTCCACGACTCCAAGAATCGGTAGCTCAACTTTCCTGCAGAAGCTGACTTCTTTCCTCACATCTATAAGAGATACCTGTTGTGGAGTGGTAACTATAATGGCACCGTCTATTCCGGTTGCCTTAAGGAACTGGACAACTGAAATATGCTCATCTGAGGTCCCAGGTGGTGCATCGACTACAAGAAAATCAAGCTCACCCCAGTACACATCCTTCAAGAATTGCTTGATGAGTCCATTCTTTCGTGGCCCTCTCCATACGACAGCCTCATCAGCGTCAGGGAGCATGAAACCGATAGACATGACCCCAAGGTTAGACTCAACGTAAACAGGAGACCAACCAAGGTTACTCTGATGAATCTGTTGCCCTTCAAGACCGAGCATCTTCGGGGTGCTTGGACCGCAAATATCAATATCAAGAAGACCTACCTGGTAATCCATACCACCTAAGGCAAAAGAAAGTTGAGCTGAGAATGTACTCTTCCCAACTCCACCCTTGCCGGACAACACCAGAATTTTGTGTTTTACTGTTGCCATTCTCTTTCTGCTATAGAAACCAAGTCTGCAGATAAAATGTCAAGAAGTAAATTAAAAGCACAAGTTCGATAACTACAGGAATATATAGCTAACCAGTCAGAATACAACACAAAAAGGATGGTCTTTTTCATATTTTAGCATCTCTATGATTATGAAGAAAACCCAGACATTGATTTTAATGGTACTCACTGTTAAAAGAGATCCGACACCAAAAAATCAGATCAAACAAATTAGATACAACTTATAAACTCAAATAAATAATTTAGACCTGGGTCGGGTCCTTTCGGAGCAGTAGCGCAAGCCTCCTGATTAGGGCATCCTTCACAAGAATCGGATTTTCCAGCTGATTCAGATTGAGTCCCCGGGCAATCTGAAATTTTCACCAGGAAAAGATTGATTAAAAAATAAGCGATCTCAACAAAAAATAAACAGCTAAAATCTGAAATTGCATGTGTAAACAACAGCTAAGAAGATTCACATACATTCATTGGCGTTTTCAGGTATTTCGTTGCCTCCGTTTTCCATCTCTCTTACTCTTCTTGTCTGAAAAACCAACCCCTTGGAACCCTGAGAAATTTATCGCATGTGTGAAATGTTGTGGAGCGAAATGGACCGGAAATGGGGATTTTTAAAGACAATTTGCGAAGGTTTATCCTTAAACCGTCGCCTTTAGCGACGGTTTTAAATACAACCGTCGCTTTTAGCCACGGAATATTCCGTCGCTAATAGCGACAGTTTAATAGAACCGTTTAATTTAGCGACGGTGTTGAATCCACCTGTCGCTATCAGCGACTGAAAGAGTTAACCTGTCGCTAATAGCGACGGTACCTCAAAACCGTCGCCAATAAAGTCGCGACGGTTTTTCTTACATTGTCGCCATATTTAGCGATTTTAATAAAACTGTCGCTACGGTTTTAACAAAAACCGGCGCTTTCATATTAAAAACTGTCGCGAATGCAAATTTTTTTTGTAGTGTAGATTTCAAATCCTGGCTCCGCTATTGCATGTTACTATTGTTTTAACTTCTCACTTATAACATAAAAATTTTTAACTTTTATTCCATATAATCTCTATTTCTTTTATTTTCATTCTTATTTTCTAATTTATTAATGTCATAAAGTTTAATCTCAATTTTCGTATATTTTTTCTAAAAACGATAATATTATATGCATGCATCGTGTGTTCTTGCTTACTATATATATTCTATTTTATTAAGTTTGAGCACATGATAGTAACTATCCAGGAGGACACCAACTTTTTCTTCTAATTTTACCCTTACATGATACTAATATTATAATTTTGTTTTTTGTTATTTTGTTTTGTTTTTTTAAATTTCAACACACACTTTTATTTTTATTTTATTTATTTCAACAACTCAAATATCAATTTAGTCAATCCATAAATTATTAAATTACACTTTAGTCCATCGATAATAATAAAAAACTTTTGCGTGTGTGCATAATAACTAGTATCTATAATAAAGCAGCCGTGATGACTTGGAAATAATTTGATTAATAGTTTGATTGGCCAATAATACAATGTTTCTTCTCAAAATCGACCGAAAGACACGAGGGTGGGTCTTGAGTCACTTGATATGTCTTTTCAACTTAATGAATGATTATTATTCGAGGAGTTAAATCTCATATGTTTTCATATTAATATATTAAAATTGAACTTTACTACAACATGAATATCGTCATCAGCCATCTTGATTAGACGATTTATTTAATAAGCTGAATAATTATAATGTCCGAGATTTTGATTATTGTAATCTGAAATGATTTGTTGATAAATTGATATGATTATAGACAGAACGGATCAGACCGAGAAAGACGAGCGAAGACACGAATTATGTGCGAGGACTGAACCCCTGAATTATGTGCGAAGACTGAACCCCTCGCGCATATGCGCGACCGGACAGGGCGCATATGCGCGAGATAAGCAGAGAACCTCACGCATATGCGCGAGTATGGCAGAGAGTTGCAAAGAACCTCGTGCATATGCGCGGCATATGCGCCGGGTGAGGGCGCGCATATGCGCTAGTTGCTGTGAAGATACGCGCCGAGATATAGTGTCTCGCGCATATGCGCCGAAAGAGGTCGCGCATATGCGCGTGACTTGCAGTGTGAAGAATGAGCCACATGGCTTAAACATGCATTGTATATATATTAATTATCATTCCTTCAGCTGAAAACAAGAAGAAACGAAAAGCTTCAGGGAAGATTCTCAAAAGTTCCTTGAATCAGAGATCTGCAAATCCAGCCGCCTGAATTTCAATCCAACTTCGATACTGTGTTTCTATTGACGAGAGCTTCAACTGGACGTAAGTTTTACTACGTTTTGATATGACTTGAAAATATGATATTGAAATAATCGGATATGATTCATATGTGGTGTTCTTGACATAGTAAACATCGTATAATCGAAACCGGATTGAGGAACAGATACTGTACGAAATTGTTATGATTTTCAGAATGAATTTGATTGAGATTTGATATCAGATTCGTGTTGTTATCGATTATGAGTTGTGGGAATTGATATATGTTGATTTGTATTGCTGGGTATGTTGAGATTGTGCAGTTATGCTGTTGAAACAAAATTAGATTGAGTTATGATTATATCCTATATTGATTTGAGTTGTGTATTGATATTATACTCCTCGATATTGTCATTGCCAGATTGAGTATTGACATGCTTCGAATTCGAGACTTCGATTTCGTCAGATAGACAGAAAGAAAGGTATAAATCAATGTTGAACCGGGAAGATACGACTCGAGTTTGATTTGACTCGAGTTTCCCAAAACCACATACTTTACTTTTTTCATTGGTATTTGCAATTCATGAGATTGATATGCTTAGTCTATTGAGTTATAGCAAAGCATCGGTTAGAGTCTTAGGTAGATGCGCCTAGTCATGGGCAGAGCCGCCAAGTCTTCGGCAGAACCGCCAAGACACTAGACTTTTGGTGTATCGATGTTGCGTAGGAGTAGATCGACTTCTATTGCAGAGATTCGATACAGAATACCAAAGTCTGAGTTAGATCGGGATCCCTAGATTAGAGATGAGTCGAGTCTGAGATGACGAGTCATGAGTTTATTTACAATTTTACATCATTCATGTTTTCGGATTTGATAAATGTTATTGATAACTGTTATATGCTTTTATATATGTTTTTATATGATTGCATGTTTACATTGTTTATACTGGGATTATATTCTCACCGGAGTTATCCGGCTGTTGTCGTGTTTGTATGTGTGCATGACAACAGATGGGACATGATCAGGGTCAAGAAGAGGATGAGAGAGGACTAGTTAGCGTGCAGATCCGGATCAGAAGTAGATAGGCTTCGGCACTTGATATATAGTAGTTGAACCCTAGTTTGATTTTAATGTATTAAGTACAAGACATGTACTTTACTTTTGATATGTATATCAGATTGATTACATTACATTTCCGCATTTGTATTTAAAAAAAAATTTAGACCCGATTTATTTAATTGATCTAATTATTCCCAAAGATGATTAAGAAATGAATTAGTGTCCGGGTCCCCACAGCAGGTGGTATCAGAGCAGTAGGTTCTGTAGACTGAGATAGAAACTAGTGAGCGGGGTAGAATGAGTTTTCTTCCTTGCTTTTGATTGCTAGCATGTTTTACTGCTTTGGAATGCATGTTTACCTGATTATCTGATTTGATTGGAAACATGTATTATTGAGAATGAATCAGAACCGATTCTTGATCAGCAGTAAGATGATCAGAGGAGGACTGAAACATGTTTGATATCAGTGAATTCTTTAAAACATTGTGTACTACAGTATGACGGTCATGAGATTAAGTTAGACTGCATCGTACTTGGGTTATCTGATTTTGATTGTATTATCGGTATCGATATGTTGACCAAGTACAGAGCTACCGTTGATTGTTTCCATAAGATTATGAGATTCAGACCTGAAATGGCTGACGAATGAAAATTTTACGGTAAAGGTTCTAGATCGAGAATTCCTTTGATATCTGCTATGTCCATGACTCGATTACTACAGAAAGGAGCAGAGGGATTCCTTGTGTATTCAGTTGACTTACTGAAATCGAGCCCATCATTGGCTGATTTGCCAGTGGTCTATGAGTTTGTTGATGTCTTCCCAGATGAGATTCCGGGTTTGCCTCCGATACGAGAGATAGACTTCAGCATTGAGTTGATGCCAGGTACAGTTCCGATTTCTAGAGCTCTGTACAGAATGACATCGATTGAGTTGAAAGAGCAGTTAGAAGATTTACTGGTCAAGGGTTACATCAGACCGATTGTTTCTCCTTGGGGTGCTCCAGTGTTGTTTGTGAGGAAGAAAGACGGTTCTATGAGACTCTGCATTGACTACCGACAACTGAACAGGGCTACGGTAAAGAACAAATACCCTTTGTCTCGTATTGATGATTTATTTGATCAGTTGCAGGGTTCTTCTGTTTATTCCAAGATCGATCTGAGATCTAGATATCATCAGCTGAGAGTCAGAGATTCTGATATATCGAAGACAGCGTTCCGAACCAGGTATGGCCATTAAGAGTTTATTTTTGTCATGCCGTTTGGGTTAACGAATGCTCCAGCTGTGTTTATGGGTCTGGTGAACCGTGTGTTTCAGAGATACCTTGATGAGTTTGTGATTATTTTCATTGATGATATTTTGATATATTCGAAGAATATGATTGATCATGCTGAGCATCTGAGAACTGTGTTGAGAATTCTGAGGGCTGAGAAATTATATGCCAAACTGTTTTGGGTCATATTATATCCGGAGACGGTATTTCTGTTGATCCTAGCAAGGTTGAGGCTGTGATCAGTTGGCCGAGATCGACATCTGTGCCAGAGATACGCAGTTTTATGGGTTTAGCAGGATATTACCGATGATTCATCAAAGATTTCTCGAGTATTGCTAAACCGATTACGCAGCTGACTCAGAAAAATGCTCCGTTTGTTTGGTCAGAAGACTGTGAATCCAGTTTTCTGGAATTGAAGAAAAGATTGACCAGTGCTCCGATCTTGACTATTCCATCAGGTACTGGTGACTTTGTCGTTTATTGTGATGCTTCTCACAGAGGATTGTGTTGTGTTTTGATGCAGCGGGGACATGTGATTGCTAATGCCTCGAGACAGTTGAAGCCACATGAATCTCGCTACCCAATTCATGATCTTGAATTGGCAGGCAAGCTATCGTATTTGCGTTGAAGATATGGCGACACTATCTATACGATGAGAAGTTTGAAATCTATTCTGATCATAAAAGCTTGAAGAGCTGAATATGAGGCAACGAAGATGACTTGATTTGCTTAAAGACTTGGATTGTGAAATCAAGTACTATATAGGAAAATCGAATGCAGTGGCTGATGCACTGAGTCGAAATGTATGTTCTTTTTCCTTATCGACGATTGGTGTTTCAAATTTGATTGAAGATTGCTATTTGTCTGGATTAGTATTTGAGACAAATTGTAGACCGTGGAGATTATATGATGTCAAAGTCGAACCAGAGCTGATTTTGAGAATTAAAGCTATATAGAAAGTTGATCAGAATGTGCAGAATTCGATATCGATGGTTAGAGCAGGACATCGATCCGAGTATCAGGTTCGTGACAGTGTGTTATATGTGAATAATCGTCTTGTTGTGCCAGATGTTTCGGATTTGAAACGACATATTTTGTCAGAAACGCATAGCAGTCGATTCAGTATTCATCCTGGTGGCAGAAAGATGTATAACTATGTGAAAAGACAATTTTGGTGGAAACAGATGAAAGCTGATATTGCTGAATTTGTATCCAAATGTCTAAATTGTCAACATGTAAAAGCGGAAAGAAAGAAATCAGGAGGTCTATTACAGAGTTTGTCCATTCCTGAATGAAAATGAGATCACATTTCTATGGATTTTGTAACGAAGCTACCGAGATCCTCCCGAGGTTGTGATGTGATTTGGGTCGTGATTGACAGATTGACCAAATCCGCATGTTTTATTCCGTACAAGATGACGTACAGACATGACCAGATGACAGAGATTTATGTCAGAGAAGTGGTCAGATTACACGGAGTGCCGAAGTTGATTGTTTCAGACTGTGATCCTCGGTTTACTTCGCACTTCTGACAGAGTTTACAGCAGGCTCTAGGTACTAAGTTACATCAGAGTACTGCATATCATCCACAGACCGACGGACAGTCAGAGCGGACTATCCAGACACTGGAGGATATGCTTAGAGATGTAGTGCTTGATTTTAGCACTAGTTGGCAAGAATCTTTGCCACTTTGTGAGTTTTCGTACAACAAAAGCTATCAGACGAGTATTGAGATGGCACCGTTTGAAGCGTTGTACAGTAAAAAATGCAGATCCACTCTATAGTGGGATGATATCTCTGAGGTACCTGAGATTGGACCTGATATGATCAGAGATATGACTGAAAAAGTGAAGCTGATTCAGAAGAGAATGAAGGCAGCTCAAGACAGACAGGCCAAATATGCCAATGTTCGACGTAAACCGTTGGTATTTGAGGTAGGAGACCGAGTATTCTTAAAGATTTCACCTTTCAGAGAAGTTGTCAGATTTGTCAAGAAAGGGAAGTTGTCTCCACATTATATTGGACCATATGAGATTCTCGAGAAGATAGGAGATCGCGTCTATCAACTCGCTTTACCGCCTTCTTTATCTGGGATACATGATGTTTTTCATGTTTCTTTATTGAGGAAATATCTTCCCGATGCTTCACATGTTATTCAGCTAGACGAGGCAGAACTTGACGAGACACTGAGTTACTTCGAGAAGCCGATTCAGATTCTTGATCGTAAAGAAAAGCAACTCAGAACGAAGAATATTTGCTTGTAAAAGTTCAGTGGAGTCGTCATGGCATCGAAGAAGCTACGTGGGAGACAGAATCAGATATGAGACATAGATTTCCAGAGTTATTTCACTGATGTGAGTCTTCTTATTCAGCTTCTGTTATACATTTCTTTTTGATATGATTTGTGTAACGTCCCGATAATTTGAATGTCCACGTGAACCACATGCATGAAAATTATTAAATTTCTTTGGTATTTTATTAAATTGTTTTAAATCTTTAAATGCATGTTTATTTCATTAATTTGTGTTTTAATTCATGATTTATTTAAAGTTCATGCAATCTAGGATTTTATTTAATTATGGATTTAATTATATTTTTTTATGTATTTCATGCATGGTTATTGCATGGTAGGATTTAATTCAGGAAATTTTCATAAGTTCATGCATCAGGGTTCTAGGTGCATTTCGCGCCCGAACGAGGATAGGAGACAAGAGAATTTTCCGGAAAATTATGTTTATTACATGATTAATTTTTATTAATTAAAATAAGGTGTTTTTAAGAGTATTTTCAAAAATAGGATTTTATTGGGTATTTTTACCCGGAAGATTTTATTTTCACTGTACGCGAATTTTATCGAATCACGAGACTTTTTAATGTTTCGGCTAATATTTTAAGAATCTTTTCAACACAAAATATTTTTTGGGAGTGTATTTGAATTTAACGAGCCAACTTTTAAACTCAATAGACTTAAATATTATTTTAAACTTTAATTAGCAAGATTAGAGCCTTTAATCTTTTTAATTAACATAACAATTAAACCTATTTCCACCCCTTAACCTCCCCGTAACCCCCACAGCCGATATGCACAAATTCTTTCAGGATTTCCTCGGTTTTTGACAGCAACCAACTCAAGGGACACGGCCACATCATTAACCATATAATTAGCCCTGAAATATTTACCTAAACTCCCACTAAATCCAAATACGTTTCAGCAGCCGCCCACCTCCACCACTCACAAGCTTCTTCGTGATTCTTGCTGCTGCAAAGTTCGGTGAGGCCAATTTCTCCTTCAAGCTAAGCGTTCATCCCTTCGGCCGTGTCACTCGATAATTGTCCTAGAGTTTTCCACCAAGGCACGCATTTGTATCCTTCTTCATGCATCATACACGATATATATGCTGTCATATACTTGTTTGCTTGTGTAACTCTCGATCCATGCATGAGTGGAAAGGAAAAATCGAAAATCTTTGTGTCTCTTACACTTTTATCTTTGCGGCTTATGTTTATTTCTGGTTTCATGAAAGGGGCTGCGGTTCCAGCGCTGGTAAGTGTCTGGTGTAAGGTTCGAAATGTAATCTGAGGATTTAAATCATGAACAATGGTGTAGGATGGGAGATCGAGGGGGGGAAGGAAGGATTTGGTCTCGGTAGGAGGTTGGTGGTGAAGTTTCGGATCCTAGTGGCTAGATGCGTGCATGGGGCTGAGAGCTTAGTGCGGTTAGGTGGCTTGGGGTCTGTTCTAGGTCCTTGGTAGGCTGGTATGTGGCTGGAACGACGGGGGAGCTTGAGGCGAGAGCTTTTGAGGGATATGTGCATGTGAGGTGGCATAATGAGATAGGACCAAGAGATGAAGTTAGGTTCTGGAAAATGCAGCCGTGGATTAGCAGCTTATTGACATTTTTCTAGGGTCTATTAAGTGTTTATAAGACATGGTGGAAAGTTGGGAAGAATTTGGTTCAGTTTCGAGTCGATTCGGGTTAAAACCGGGATCCACAGTCCAAGTTTTAAAACGAATCGGTTAAGTTGTGATTTTGGCTTGAATTTACGTCTAGGCATACTTATAAAAATTTTTTGGGACATTTTAAGGTGATTAGTAAGCTTCGGGTAAATTTTAGAAGTCCATGGTTGAAACGATAATTTATGGGTTTCCAGAGGCAAAATGGTCATTTTGCACACGGGGTGATAGTTTGGTCCTGGCAGCGCCCTGAGCACAAATTCATGATATTTTAAATGTTCATGCATCATGTTCATGATTTTTACGCAATTAAGATAAATACGGTGCATGCTTGGTTTAAAGAAAAAGTTACCATTACAACAAAAATGGCTTTCCGCAGCGCGCATATGGGCTTTCCGCAGCGTGCATTGCACACCGCAAAGTTGCAAGCGGTTAAAAGCTCAAGATTATCCGCGGCGTGCATGGGCACGCTGTTAATACTATTATCAACGGCGTGCATATGTACGCTGTTAATACATCTTTCCGCAGCGTGCAATGTACGCCGTTAATAGTAAAAATAAAATAAAATATTTGCGACGGTTTTTGACAAAACTGTCGCAACTCGGCGACAGAAAAGAACCTCAAACCCGTCGCTAATTCAGCGACGATCTTTAAATTTAGCGACAATTTTAAAATTTCGCGACAGTTCCAAAACCGTCGCTAAATATTGCGTAAAAATAAAAAAAAATTACTTTTATAATTTAATAAATTTTGATAAAAACTAATAATACAACTATAATATTAATACTCATTCTCTTAATTAACAATTAAAAAATTAACTATAAATTGAAACAAAAACACGTATTTAAATCGAAAATAAAATTGTATAGGTAGAGAAAAATTTTAAATGCTCTAAAATCGTATAAGTAGAGAAAAATTTTAAGTGATGTGAAGTAAAATGAAACAGAAATCGGATATAAATAGAGAATTTGCGATTTTTTGCGACGGTTGTTCATTAAACCGTCGCCGATGTACGTATATTAGCGACGGTTAATGCAAACCGTCGCCGATCGACGGTTTAATGGAAACCGTCGCTAATATAGCGACGGTTTCGCTAATTTAAAAATTCGAACTCGGCGTCCTAATAATATGCATGTCGTGAATAATACCATTGACGGCGTGTTATTAATGTATGCGGTTAATGTCTGAACATAATTTTTTTTAAAAAAAAAATATTTACTTTTAACAGCACACATAAACATGCACGTCGTTAATAGTATTATTAACAGCGTGCATTTATTGTGCGCTGCGGATAGTCTGCGGATATTATCAAGTTACTATCCGCAGCGTGCTTATAATGCACGCCGTTAATAGTATCAAGTTACTATCCGCAGCGTGCTTTTAATGCACGCCGTCAATAGTAATATCCGCAGCGTTCTTTTAATGCACACCGTTAATAGTATCAAGTGCAACACTATTAACGGCGCACATATGGGTGCACGCCGTGAAAAGTAGTATTCGCAGCGTGCTTTTAATGCACGCTGTTGATGACAGTGCTGCGGAAAATCATTTTTCTTGTAGTGTACGCATATGCATATTTTTATTTAGTGATGAAAATGATGATATTTTTGAAGGATGAGAATTGGTTGTGACTGACGATGTATATGTATACGATGACATGAGATATGATGAGCTGAGGCCCGGGCTCAGTGGGCGGGTAATGCTTGTCGCTGATGTCCCCCGCCGCCGGGTACCACGGTTTTATAGATGAATCCATCGAATAGAGCTGATACGATAGAGCTGATACGAAAGTCACAACTAATGAACTGAATTCAGTTAAAAGAAAATGTTTAAGTTTATGATAACACGATGAGCTGTCTTGACACGTATATGATGATATGAGATGACATGATTTTATACGACACGTTTACGTTATGCTTTTAAGTTCATGAAAGATATGTTGAGTATGATATTTTTCACTGCTGTGTGCTATGTATATGTACTTTTTATTAACGGTACAGGTGTGTTGAGTCTTTAGACTCACTAGGCGTGTGTGATGCAGGTGAGCTTGTTATTGAGAGGACTGGAGGTGCTGAACACTGAGTAGACAGACCTGGTGGGGTGACACGACCCTAGGACCACATGTTTTCCGCATTTTGTTTTTATGAGATTTGAGATGATATGAACATTTTTATACGCTGGTTTTGGTACGATGATGATTTTATTCGTTTATGTTTACGTATGATTTTGAATGAGTTTGATTATTTTAAACTGTAATATTTTTACGGTAAGATAATTACGATTATTTTAAATATTATTTCGAAAATGTGAGGTTTTAAAAAAAATCCGTGCTTTTAAAATTAGTAGACGTTACAATTTGATTGCCTGTGATTTCGGGGACGAAATCGTATCTTAGGAGGGGAGAAATGTAATGCCCGAGATTTTGATTATTGTAATCTGAAATGATTTGTTGATAAATTGATATGATTATAGACGGAACAGATCAGACCGAGAAAGATGAGCGAAGACACGAATTATGTGCGAGGACTGAACCCCTAGCGCATATGCGCGACCGGACAGGGCGCACATGCGCGAGGTAGGCAGAGAACCTCGTGCATATGCGCGACATGGACCCGCGCATAAGCGCGAGTATGGCAGAGAGTTGCAAAGAACCTCGCACATATGCGTCGGGTGAGGGCGCGCATATGCGCGAGTTGCTGTGAAGATACGCGCCGAGACATAGTGTCTCGCGCATATGCACCGAAGGAGGTCGCGCATATGCGCGAGACGTGCAGTGTGAAGAATGAGCCACATGGCTTAAACATGCATTGTATATATATTAATTGTCATTCCTTCAGCTGAAAACAAGAAGAAACGAAAAGCTTCAGGGAAGATTCTCAAAGTTCCTTGAATCAGAGATTTGTGATTTCTGCAAAATCCAGTCGTCTGAATTTCAATCCGACTTCGATACTGTGTTTCTATTGACGAGAGCTTCAACTGGACATAAGTTTTACTACGTTTTGATATGAGTTGAAAATATGATATTGAAGGAATCAGATATGATTCATATATGGTGTTCTTGACATAGTAAACATCGTATAATCGAAACCGGATTGAGGAACAGATACTGTACGAAATTGTTATGATTTTCAGAATGAATTTGATTGAGATTTTATATCAGATTCGTGTTGTTATCGATTATGAGTTGTGAGAATTGATATCTGTTAATTTGTATTGCTGGGTATGTTGAGATTGTGCAGTTATGCCGTTGAAAAAGAATTAGATTGAGCTCTGATTATATCCAATATTGATTTGAGTTGTGTATTGATATTGTACTCCTCGATATTGTCATTGCGAGATTGAGTATTGACATGCTTCGAATTCGAGACTTCGACTTCGTCAGATAGACAGAAAGAAATGTATAAATCAATGTTGAACCAGGAAGATACGACTCGAGTTTGATTTGACTTGAGTTTTCCAAAACCACATACTTTATTTTATTGCAATTGTATTTGCAATTCATGAGATTGATATGCTTAGTCTATTGAGTTATAGCAAAGCATGAGTTAGAGTCTTAGGCAGATGCGCCTAGTCATTGGCAGAGCCGCCAAGTCTTCGGCAGAACCGCCAAGACACTAGAATTTTGGTGTATCGATGTTGCGTAGGAGTAGATCGACTTCTATTGCAGAAATTCGATACAGAATACCAAAGTCTGAGTTAGATCGGGATCCCTAGATTAAAGATGAGTCGAGTCTGAGATGACGAGTCATGAGTTTATTTACAGTTTTACATCATTCATGTTTTCGGATTTGATACATGTTATTGATAACTGTTATATGCTTTTATATATGTTTTTATATGATTGCATGTTTACATTGTTTATACTGGGATTATATTCTCACCAGAGTTATCCGGCTGTTGTCGTGTTTGTATGTGTGCATGACAACAGATGGGACATGATCAGGGTCAAGAAGAGGATGAGAGAGGACAAGTTAGCGTGGAGATCCGGATCAGAAGTAGATAGGCTTTGACACTTGATATATAGTAGTTGAACCCTAGTTTGATTTTAATGTATTGAGTACAAGACATGTACTTTACTTTTGATATGTATATCAGATTGATTACATTACGTTTCCGCATTTGTATTTTAAAAAAAAAATTAGAGCCGATTTATTTAATTGATCTAATTATTCCCAAAGATGTTTAAGAAATGAATTAGTGTCCGGGTCCCACAATAATTATCCGCTCATAAATTTTATTTTATTTTTTTGAAAATTAAACTTTTTTTACAAATTTAATAATTATGATCTTAACTTCGTTTCAAAATAATTGATTGTCAAGACTAGCTATCACTATATAAAAGCTGATCATGTAAATTTAGAGAAGAGTTTATTTCAAGTACTTCCAAACTTCTAGCTAATGAAATATTATTTATAAATTGTATGTATAAGCTGAGAGATACTTGAAATAAGGTATTGCAAATACTACCAAAGTATTGAGAAAATAATTCTTACGATACACTAACTTATCTCATTTTGAGTTTTGGTTCACTAAATATTCAAAGTTCTATTTTGATACATGCAATAAATTTGATTTTTGTTGGTTTTTAGTCGTATTTCATTGAAGAGTTGATATAGTGCTGCAAATTGCTGACTTGCTCAACGTTATATCAACAATAATTACACCAAAATAGCCAGAAATTGCACGTTAGTGTGTGTATCTAAACCGAAGTTCGACGAGTTAGTAAACTAAAACCCCAAATAAAATAAGTAAATAAACTAAAACAAATGATTTTTTCTAAAATTTTAATTCTGCAATAATATAAACTTTCGCATTCATTTTCGTTTTTTTTTCCCAAAGGTTCATCAAAGTAACAAAGAAAAAGTCTGCTACAAAATGAAAAACAAAATTAAACTTGTCTCCCTATATTATATTTAATTAATTATAATATGTTGTCTAGTTTTTCCCCAAAATAACTTATTTTTAAAAAAGGTCTTCTTTTGTGGTTGTACCCTTGCATGGAGATCGTCAGAAGCGCTTCTTGAATCACACCCGATCATATGTTTCCTGCATGCATGGATAACAATAATTTCATGTTATAAATAAAAGATTTAAATAATAATATCATGTAAACGATAATTGTTGCATTATTGTTTCAGTACGAGGTATTAATATAGAGTAATTACGTGCATGCATGATGTAATTGCATGACGATCGTACAATCCTGCATATTAATGCATTAATAGATAAATGTTGTAAAAAAATCATTCATAAATTTATCAGTTTTGATGTAATATCTAATTTTGTAGACAAAAACGATTTAAAATTAATAAAAAAATAAAGAAAATTTGCGTTCTTGGATGTGGCACCAATGTACACTGACGTGTGTACCACATCAGCAGTTGCTAAAATTGCAACAAATCAGAAAGTACAGACGTAGTATTAAAATTTGACGATCAAAATCGTTATGAATCAAATATTAAGGACCATACATGAAATTTCACATTATGTATATTTGTGTGTGTAAAACATATAATAAGGTATTTTCGAAATGAGAAAATAAAGATGATAGTAATGCTACCAATAGTTGGCATACCTTCATATTCCGATTCATAGGATGAAAAGCTTTAATTGCTTCATTAATGGAAACTTCCCCTCCCAAAAGCTTGTGGCGATGCGCCGTTCTTTCCTTGCGGCTCCATTAACGAGCTGAACGACATGCCATGTTGCAGCTGCCCTCTTCCTACCCCAAGAAAGTCCCTCGTCAATCTCCCCGCCCCAGCTCTTTCTACGCCGCCGCCGCCGCTAAAACCTGTATCATTCTCATTAGTATTATTATTATTGTTACTATTATAAGCTCGGAATCCTCTGTATTGATCGTTCTCATGAATTTCTCCATCATATGTGCCCCCAACAATGGAGGAGTTCATGGGGTTCACTAAATCTTGGAGATGGCTAATCCCATTGTAACTTTCTCCAAAGACAGAAGAAGACCCTCCATAGTTTTCTTGGTCGAGCGTCGACTGGTTCGATTTTCCGAAGGTTTTGAGCAGGGACGATGCAGCGTTGTTGCTTGTGGTTGAGCCCAACTGAGCAGCCTTCTGTAGCAGCGCGGTAGCGGACATGTGTGCCGCGCTGGGGTTTTGTGTGGCATGTGAGGTGCTGTAGAGTGAAGGGATAGCAGCACTCATGATGTTACCTGCTGATCAATCCAAAATTCACAATATATAAATAGAAAAACTAAATATTCAGTTATAAAAAATAATAATATATAGTTTTTAAGTTTAATTTTTTAATTAGTTCTTGATTCCCACACACACACACACACATATATACATACATATACAATTGAATTGAAGCAATGCTTATGCTCTATCAGGAAGATCGCTTAAGAATGCTTACTATTGGATGCATAATTGCAAGAAAATAATATGTAATGTATCAGTTCGAGGTTTACTCGATATGTACCGAAAAGTAACAGTTATAAGTTCCATTGTCATAAAAAAAAAAGTGCAAATTTGGCTAGACATGAGATTCAAATGTATATGATTCCATTGTGAAAAATATTTAAATTTTAAAGAATTTTTTTAAAAAAAATTCCAAGATTCATATGATCATATCTCCTCGACTCCTCACATATACTAATGCAGTCCATTGATAATAATCAGTTATGTTATCTAGTGTAGGTATGCATGACACACACATATATATACACAAATCACATACGTACCATTTGAGAAGAGAGTGACGTACTCTTCCTGCCCGCCACCGGAACCTTGTCTGGCGCCAACATTATCAACGGTACTATTTGGAAAGAAGCCGAGATTGAAAAGGCCAGCCATGGAGGAAGAATTCGAGCCATTGTTGGCAGTTATCTGAAGCTGGGGAGGAAGCTGCATCAGTCCCTGAAACGATGAAGGCGACTTGTTTGGCAATGTTAATCCGAAGGAGGATAAACATTGATTATTCTCGTCTTCTTGATTATCATTATGTGGTTGCAGCCCGAAAAGAGCGGCGGCAGCCGCAGAAGAAGGAGGCTGAAGGCGGAATCCCTGGCCAACGAGGGTGTCGAACTGTGGGCCATGCCTGGTGGTGCCGCCATTGCCGTGCCTGAGTACATCATGAGTTGCTAAAGCCGGATTGAATTCAACGGTGTTGAGTGAAGGTGGATTAAGATTCCTAGCACTTTCTTGGGCTAGGGCATCACAGAATGCCCGATGTGTGATAAAACTATCACGCCTGCAACAAAATTCCAATAAATAAATTATATATAACATCCATGCAATACACTCAACAGTTTGTGTATTAAATTAATATTTAAATTTTAGCATGCATGCTCTAAGAAATAACAATGGCTTGTTCATTAAATACATATGTTTCAGCAATTTCATTTATTTTTTAATTTGGGTGCATTTTTAATGACAAGATTGTGGAATGTACAAGATTAAAATATGATACACGTCATTCTACACACACACACAAAATATATATATATATATACATACTCGGAACGCCGTTATAAATTTGATTTAATGTCAATATTTTTCTCTAGAAATATAGTAAATTGAAATAAATATGAGTGGGACTATAAAATATGGAGACATTTTGTTCCTCAGTCCTTAGTAGGGAATCATGAGAGGGTGGAATAATTTAGTTGGTAGATTGAACTCACAAAAGTTTAAGGGAAAGAAGACAAGATGTATATATATAATTGAGCATGAGCATCCAATGTTGGGAGGTAGATCAATTTCTCACTAGCTATTTGCACACAACATTTACAAGGTAGTAGTTACATGTATATACATAGAAAAGTATAAGCTACACACAAATATATCATGTTAGGTTATTTTCAGATCAAAATATTTGAAATTAAATGATTTTAAGTTCAAATATTTAAATTTATTGAACTTATAATTTGAAAAGTTTTAAATTTCATGAATTTGAAATCCATTATTAACTTTAATGGATTACAAATCAGTACAAAATAAAATTATTTGAAGTTAATTTGCTAGATCATTTTCTCGTATCTAAATAACTCCATCCGACCATACTCTTAGGTTGCATTTGAATGTAGGAATTTGGATTTGAGATAAATTTGAAATCTATCACAATGAATAAAAAAAAATAACTAATTAAGATTTGAATTTCATTATAAAATGAGTTTTTTTTTTTTTTGAAAACAGTTATAAAATGAGTTTAGTACCCAAAAAAACCAAACTTTGAATAAATCTTGATTTATTCGCAAGGGAGGCGTCGTGAGGACAGAATTTCTAACATTTTAAACTTGATTTGAAATTTTTTTGTCCTAAAAATATACAAAATCATGTTGTTGATAAGAAATTGAATAGAGAGAAATTTGAAATGATTGTATAAAAGAGTGGGAGTAAAAATGAATGGGTGGATGAGATTTGAGAGTGGGGAAGGGATATATAGCTGCAAATAGAACAACACAGCGCATAAAAACCAAGGCATAAGGGAACAAACCTTGTAGACCACAGATTACACAAACAAAATAACACTTGAAAGAAACACATGCAAATGTTCCAGAGTCCCCCTCTTATGTGATGGCGTTTTCCACATACATATTTCACGTGGACTCATTCTCTTTTTTCCCACAGGCAAACTTCCAAAGAATAAAACGAATAATTTTCAAGATCTGTAACACCCGTGAAACCAAAACCTTTTTTATTTTTATTTTTGGGTTTTCACCCCATCTGCATGCACTTAAATAATCATCAAGAAAACCAAAAACCCACCTCAGATACATACAAACATATATGTATATGTATGCGTGTGTGTGCGTGTGTAGGCGGACCTGGAGAAGAGAGTGCCGCAGTCGCATTTGTATTCTCTGGTGCCGCAGGTCTTGGAGTGGGCCTTCCAGTCGGACTGTACGGCGTATTTCTTGGAGCATTTGTCGCATTTGTACTTCTTCTCGCCGTGTTTCCTCGAGTAGTGTTTCTTGATCCCGGTGAGGTCACCGAGGGCCCGGCCGGGTTCGTGGTGGACACAGGTCGGCTCCGGGCAGAGGTACACCTTCCGTTTGACCTGGTCCTTGGGACCCTTCTGCTTCAGCTTCCATGGCAGGTTGTGGCCTCTCCTGTGGAGCTGCAGATTTTGCTCTCTTTGGAACCCTTTGTTGCACACTTCGCAGATGAATCTGTTGGTAGCCATTAGGGTTTTTGGAGACAGTGCTATAATCTCTGCATCCGGATCTGCAAAAATTAATCAATGGAACCTCAAAATTAGAATTAACATACAACTAATAATTCACCCATCATCAAAATTCTGTATGCAAAATAAATAAAATAAAATGGAATTTTTCACATCGATTATGCCTTCTAGCTAAATATATAGCTAGCCAGCTATTTGAAGATTAATTCCACTTCATTTCTTGGAAACTTTTGTGGGATTGAAAAGACACACATACAGCTAGGGTTTCAACCTTAATTACAAGTTTGTTAGAGAGGAAAAGGCAAGAAATTAATCAAAATTTTAAAGAAAAAAAACTCGTTTGGCTATCGTAGATTTGGCTTAAAACAATGAATATGTATAATTAATTTCTTGATGATACTCGCATGGATTTCCAGGCTGATTCCTCCTCTTCTTGAGCAAATTAGAAGCAGATGGCTGAGATTGAACAGCCGACAAAATCTGCTGCTGCTGCTGCTCCTTAATCTGAATCTCATTCTCATCTCCCATTCCAAGAAAAGCTGCTGAAAAAGAAGAAGCCGCCATTTTTGCTCGGCTAAAACTCACGCATCTATGTGTTTCTGTTCGATTACTTTACTTCTGCAAATTCTAGCTTTATCTCATGGAAATGATTCAAGAACAGGCATGGGATTGAAGCTCTGCAGATTGGAACTTGAAGATAAACATATATATGTAAATTAAAGAAAGAAATTTAATAGAAAACGATGCGAAAATCGATGGATAAGCGAAAAAAAGAGATAAATATAGAGAACGAAAGAGGATATGTGTGTGTATATGTGTGTGTGTATAAAGCTTCAATATTATTAGCCATGGCTGTTTCGATATGATACCTTTTTGTTTGGACTGTACATGTAATTTTCCTTGCTTTCAGTGAAAATTAAATTTTCCAATTGAAAAGATGCTTTTGTATAGACAGCTATTTTGGCTAATTGTGACTCTAGGTAATATATAATTTTAAAGAACAAAATAATTTATATTTATATAATGAATGATTTAGAAATTAGATAGATTTCATTTTTTGAAAAATAAAATAGATTTATTTATTAGTAAATTGTTTATATTTTGGGTCTTATTTAACCTCCCTCTCTTTTTATTTGATTTTTCTCTATCAATTTGATTTTTGTTAAAATTAATTTCTATTAATATTAATGCGACTCGAATCCGAAATCCAGATTATATGTGAAATCGCGCGCATTGATTATATATATCGTATGACAAAAGTATGCCATTTTCGAAATTTTTGCAATTTGCGTTAATTTATCTTTTTGTATTGCACACGACAATTGTCGTTCATGAAAAAACGTCCGTGACGTAGCTGTAAACAAATGTCAAGCATGAAAATATGATACATTTTAGCATTTGTAACTTTTTTCTACAATTTTTCTTTTTAAAGAATGGGTATATATGTGCGTGTGAATATCAATGGAAGAGTTTTGTATGTTATTATGGTGACAAATTTTTATTTAAACTTATGTAAGAATAATTTTTAAAATAAAAATCCTATTTATGCATAAAGTCATTTTTTTTATAAAATTTTATACCTAAACTAATTAGATTATTGTTTACCTGAAATTTTTTTAACAAAACCAAAATTTCGAACATTATTTATTATATTCTTTAAAAAAAATTTAAAAAATTAAGGTAGATTAAGTACTCAGTATTTTATAATTACATTTAAAAAATTGTTCAAATCAACTGGTTGAGAATAGAAAATTAGCAAAGTAAATTTACCAATGACGAAAATGATTTATTTGAATATGACACATTGGGCAGATTGGGCAGATTGGGACTGATGGAATGTTATTTATTGACATATTTTCTCCTTTTTTTCAAACACTGTTTATAATTTCCATGTCAATTAAGACTTAAGAGGCAGTGCTATATAATGGTGAATCTAGGTAATATATTTGAAAGAATAAAATAAATTTATATAATAATAACTGATTTATAAATTAAAATAAATTTTTTAATAAAATTTATATCATTAAATGGTTTGTATTTTGGGTCTTATTTAACCTCCCTATCTTTCTATTAGATTTTTTTCCATTGATTAGCTTCTTTTTAATTTATTAATTACTCATTATTATGAGTGCGATTCGAATACAAAATTCAGATTACATATGAAATAACTTGGAATGATTATCTATATTGTATGACAAAAGTAGTCGATTTTTTAAAATTTTGGCAATTTGCGTTAATTTATTTTTTTTGTATTGCGTATGGCAATTGTCTTTCATGAAAAAACGTATGTGACGTAGCTGTAAACAAATGTCGAGCATGAGAATGCAATAAAATTTAGCATTTGTAACCTTTTCATATATATTATAGGCACACACATATATATAAAAGTAAACTAAAAAATATTACTAAACTGATATTCAATTTTTTTATAACAAATTTATAACTAAATTAATTAGACTATTTTTTACCTGGAATTTTTTACAAAACTAAAATTTTAATATTTTAAAAAACATTAAGATGAGTTAACTCAATTATTTATAATTACATTAGACTGGTAGAGCACAGCAATCTGACAATAAATTGGACTGATGAAGTGTTGTTAATTTCAAATTTTTCCCTAATATAACTTTTTTTTCTAACACTATATAAACTTCCATGCAATTAAGAGACACTATAAATTTACCAAATTGAATTGACAATAAATTTCTCATTTTTTCCCTTTTGTTTGCTATCCATTTTGCAATGTAAGAAAAAAAGGGACCGGAGTTGCCTGATTATATTGGGTAACTGAAAATAGCAATCACTTACGACAAGAAATGAGTTAAAATCGACAAAATTTTTAATACTTTTTCGGATGAATATGTAACACGAGAATTGTCCAATACGGATTATCTTACGAGCTTGATTTACAGGCTACTAGGCAGGGGCATAGTCAGAATTTTAAGTCCAGATATACATGTTATTTCAATATTTTAGTTCAACATATTTATTTCTAATATTTTTGTTTTTGAATAATAATTCACCAATATTTATACCAAAAAAAAATTTGATTTATGTTTGTAAGAAAAAAATAAATCACTTGATGATATGTAGTAGATCAATCAAATAATTTTATGTTCATTTCTAACAAAACACAAAATTGTATATTTGATTTATAATATTTATCGCGAGCTTCAACCTTACAATCAACATAATGAATTATCATTATAGATCTAAAATATTGAATTCATTGAAATAAATATAATTTGTAGCTCAATATATATAGAAAAATTATAATTTTGGTCCTTTAATTTGCATTTTTTTAAACTTTTGGTCAAGTTAACAATGAATTTTCATTTTTATTCGTGTAATTTGTATTTATATTTTCATTTTTGGTCATGTTATGATGAATTTTTATTTTTAATCATATAACTTATATCTTCTTCTTTTTTTTTTTGTATTTTTTTAAAACCAGAGTCCATTGTTTCTTCTTGTCAAAAAAGACCAAAAACGAAATCAAGTTAAATGATTAAAAATGAAAAAAGATGCAAATTACCGTACTAAAAATAAAAATTCAACGTAATATGATCAAAACTGAAAAAAAAAAAACACTGATTTTTCATGAGGACATCACACATTTCTAAATTAAATCTCAAATGCCAAATTCGAAAAATAATAAATAAAGTACAAACGTCGTATTAATTAATGTGTTTCGAATCGTCAAATTTTGATTTTAATCCAATAAGTTGGTCTTTTACCACGTTAGCAATGTCAAACATCATATAAAATTATCAACTATAACCAATATTATATCAGCACTCTAATAAAAAAAGTAGTGAAAGAAAATATCATATCAAGACCAAACTTTAATATCAAACCCTAGTAAGCCAAGTTATTAAACGAAGTTGCTAATTAATTTTGCCTTAAATTATCACATAGCTACGTGGGATTTGGATCCTCTGTTGTGGTTGAAAACACAGAACATGGTGCTGTGTACTTTTTACATGAGATGATCAATTGGTCATCTGATGGACCTCACATAGTGTCAGATAAATTTGAAAAATTGTCGGACGTAACGAGATGATCGGCTCGTGTAAAAAAAACACATCACATGTTCAGCCACATCAGAGAATCCAAATCCTACCTACATTATATTAATTCATTTTAATAAGTATACAATCAAATTTTCAACACTAAATCATTGCATACAATCAATCACATGATGATAGTGATTTTTATACACATAAAATTAATTTTTTGAGAATTCAACAAGATGATGTTTTTTTTTTTTTTTTGTAATTTCTGTCATTTTTTCATCGTAAGTCCTGAAATGATACTAAATACCTAAAACGCCACATCGGCATTATATTAGCACGTACGTTAGGAAAATGAAAATAAAAATGGTTGAAAAAATAAATGTAGCGAGCTAACATTGAAATCTGACAACATAAAATATACTAAAACGATAATTAAAAAAACAAATATAAAACATCAAAATTATAATTTCCCCATTTTTACGTATTCCACGTGACTCCTCTTCTAATTTATATATATATATATATATATATATATAAAATAACAGTTAGCGTTTGCGCCACCGGATGGGCCAGATTTTTTGTGTAGGCCGGAAGAAAGGAGGAAGGTGCGAGCGCAGAGCTTCCAGGCTGAGCCCCACGCCCCATATTCTGTCCATATGCGGCGGAGGAATTAATGGGGTCCACCTCCTTTTATTTATTATTAAATAAATAAGTATATATTTTATTAATATTATATATATAAAATAGTTAAATTAATAGATGAATTGGTTTACCTTTCTGGGTCAGTAGGGGGACAACAGTACGTTCGTCAGTTCCTCATCCATGCCTGTCACATTTAATTACGATAATTTTATAACTTAAATCCATATTTGTTAGTCAATTTTGTTTTATATTTTAATTACTTAGTTAGTTGTAGGGATTAGAATAAATCGACACAAAAAAAAGTGTTACATATAAATTATTTTCATATTTAATTCTATGGAATTACATTATTTGTCTTGGCATATTTGTCATCGCATGTTTATCCAAACACTTTGTAATAAAAAAAGTTCAGTTTACTAACTCAGAACTCCACTTTTACTAGCATATTGCGTGACATGTTTTCCATAAATGTTTATCCAAATACCTCAAGGTTACTTTTTACTTTGGATGGTAATTAAATCACTATTTGTATAGAATTAATTATTATTAATATTTTTTATTTTACATTTTCCTAATGTGATAAATATTTCTTCCTACAAACTTTGTAGGATCGAACGTTTGTCGTTTTATCGAAGGTTATAGTTGGTATATAGGGCTAACAGTATATCTTTAATATTTTAAATCATATCACATTTCGATTGTTTTCTCAGTAGATAATGTATTTACACTACAATAAATTTCTATTTTAAAATATGATCTTAGGTTTAAAAAATCTGAAAGAAAGCGTAATCTTGAGCTAGTTGTTTTTTGTGACCAACAAATTATCATAGTCTTAAATCACCATATTTAATACCTAAAAAAAAAATCAACATATATAGAAAATTAAAAAATCAAATATAATTTTTCCGAGAATTCATCTTTAAATCATAATTCTATTCTTGATTTCATTCTGCAAAATAAACATAGTATATCACTTCAAGTTAGTGGTCAAAGACTAATAAATAGCGTTTTTACATGAAAAATTGTATTTTTTGTCATGCATATTTATTTTGTTGTGATTTTAGTCTTTCATGTTGTCAAATTTCAGTCTTCATCAGCTCTTTTTATTTGTAATTTTAGTCATTTTTTGATTTGACGTTGATACGAAACCAATACGTAGTTGACATATGTAGTGTCATATCAGCACTTCGATTAAAAATAAATAAAATTACCAAAATTAATAAAAGAAAAAATACAACACTAATATCCAAATTTGTTGACATAAAAGACCAAAATCAGAACAAATACGTACCATTTTACTTGATTCAATGAGTTATGTTGATCAAAGCATCAATCCTCAAATAACAAAACCCATTAGAACGTGTCCAACGGGCGAGGAAGCTGGCGAGCCCGCTAGTTTCTTCAACCTCCAATGGTCGAGGAAGAAGCACGCGGAAGGGTTAAGGCAGGCCTCACATAGAAACTCTTCACGCAGTGAATTCCACTTTTAATATGATTAATGTTTAAACTTGAAAACAAATTTTTTTAAAAATAAAAAATGGCTGGGTTGATGTGGTCATTGTAGATCAACGATCAGATTTCACCCAACTTTTAATTTATTTTTTTTTTAAAAAAAATAAAAATTTATTAAAATTTTAAAAAAAATTAAAAAATAAGAAAAAAAAACTTGATGTTTTTTTAAATAATTATGATAAATCATTAACGCTCCTAATTTTGAAAATTCAACCATATTCTTATAAATTAATATCATTTAAACCTTTAAAAATAACAATTTCTTCTACTTTCATTCTATAAATCAAGTTTTTTTCCTCTTTCATTTCATTTTGAATCCAAATATGAAATTTATTCATAGAGAAATGATGTCACCAAATTCTTCTCAATTCAAATCTGAACACTCAAATGATCAAATGTTGAGTTTTTTATTCAATCAAAACTCAATTCTTCCAAAATCTCAAGGAAGTCCGTCCTACTAAATCAAAAATGAAAGGGAAGAACATCGTTGCTGATGGTGGGGTGAAGACGTCACAAGGAAACATTGGAACAAGATCGAATAGGAAGATGAAGGCCTCGTAAAATCATGATGCAACGCTTCCACCAATCCGACAATTGACAATGATCAAAGTAACTCTAGTTTCTGGGGATTGGTTTTGAATGAATTTAATCATGAGTTGCTAAATGAATGGAATTTACGTATATGTAACAATATGTGAAAACATTTCACCGATGTTGAGAAATGATTGTTCGCTTTCCAAAATAAAATAAGTGAACTAGAAGCATTCAGTCAAAATAGATTGTCATTTGATATGAATGTATTCATTCCGAAATATTTATTTTAATTGAAATTTAGCAAATTCCTAATTCTATATATTTTTTGTTTAGTATGCCCAAGCTCAAACAATATTCGAGCAAAAGTATGAGATTTCATGATTTGATGAGAAAGCTTGGTTAATGCCGAGACATCAACCAAAATGATAGATATGGTCATTCGAAAAATTCAAAAGAATTTTAATGAATGCTACCAAGAAACTTAAGAATATTAGTGATGAATCTTCTTCATCTTCTATCTTTACACTCTCCGATACACCCATCATCGAGGAAGGAGATGACGTGCAGAAATTGAGCAAAACCATTAGACGTGTGGGAAGGAAGGCCTTCAAAAAGGTCATGAAAAGAGAAGGATCAAAAGCTCGAAAGGTTGTGGATTTGCTCGAAAAAATGAAAAAATTGAGAGACGCAATACTATGAAAAGGAAGATGCGAAGATTCCTCACCATTTTGCAAAAGTTGAGCAACATATTGAAAGGAAGTGAGAAATAAGGTTGATGGAACAAGAAAGAAAAGAGATGTAACATGAAAATATGATAACGAGGAAAAATATTAACGATCCAAACCCGAGTTATGTTATTATACGAAGATGCAAGAAAAAATTCTTCGTAAATGATTCAATTAATTATTTATAATTTTTTAATTGCCCGATTTTTTTAAAAAAAATTGTTTAAATTTTCAAATTATATATTTTTTCTATTTATTTGTAGTTATAATTATGTTTTAAAGTTTATTTATATATAGTTATATTTTTAAAATTATGTTTTAATTATTCTGTTTTTTTAACTATCAATTTATTAGATTGAATATAAAAATTATTGAATAAAATAAAAAATTAATATTTTAAAATCATCTCCACTTCGATATTATCTATCACCAACGAAATTCCTCGGTCATTGAACATGCCCTTAACAAACCGATTATTCATGTATCATCAAACTGTCAAAGGACAAACACTCTGTACATAATGCATCTAAAAGGAAACTTTGAACCGATTTGTTTAAAAATTGTAAATAGTCGAAGAACGTTTTCTAAAAGTATATAAAGAGCATATACAAACAATAATCATGTTCTTCTGTACTGTGTAGTTTCCGGTACAATATCATTTCATCTCATGTCACCTTCTTCCATTTTAAAATTTTTGGAGCATAAGACATGGATCACCAGGTTAAGTAGGCTGAGTCCAGCCTTGTTCAGATTGTCTGGAATTAGGGATGTAAATGAACCAAACCGTTTGTGAGCTATTCGAAGCTCGGTTCGATAAAAAGTTCGTTTTTTAAACATACCAAGCCAAACTCAAGCTCGATTTTGAGCTCGAAAATTTAATCAAACCAAACTCAAGCCTAAAGATATTCGGCTCGTGAGCTCGCAAACATGTTCGATAATAGGCTCGTGAGCTCGAGCTCGGCTCGTTTAGATAGCTCGTAAGCTCGATCTCGAGCTCGACTCGTTTAGTGGCTCGTAAGCTTGAGCTTGGCTCATTTGTTGAGTTGACAAATAAAAATATTAGTACTAATGTCAATGGAAGAAATTGAATACAAGACAAATAAAAATATTAGTACTAATGTTATTATGGACTTTGCAGGATACTAGTTGTTATTGTAGATGATTTTGTAATTCCTATTTTAATGGATTCTCTGACGTCCTCCTTACTTTCTCACCAGATTTATTTGAAGTATTAAAGGGGTGAAATTATTTCATTGTTATTTATAGGGTGATAACAGCGTATGATATATATTCTAGATTTATTATTTTGGAATCTTCAATAATATATTGATTTATGTTTTTTAGCTCTTATTTGTGTCGTTTTGGTTATTTATGAATGAATTTAAATTTTTATGTCTGATTTAAAATTAATTTATAGATATATTTAATTTTTAAAAAGCTCGAATCAAGCTCAAACTCAACCTCAATTATGTGCTTTATGTTAGGAAATTACCCCCGAAGCGATGCCGATTACGATGATAATAGTACCCAAAAAATGCGGAATAAAATAACCAACAAGAGCACAAAGATTTACGTGATTCACCCAATATAGGTTACGTCCACGGAGCACTGCAACTTTTATAACCGGAAGAAATATTACAACAAGTGTATACACCAATACATTCAATATTTCACGATCCCAACCCGAGTATACCGAGAAAAATATTTTCTCTAACTCACAAAAGAGATTCCCACACTCAAAAAAAAAATACACTCTTTTTTCTATGCACTCTCTTTTTATCAAAGCTGAAAAGCTTTTTTTTTTTTTTTGGATACTAAAAGCAAACAAGGAATGCTCAATTTATAACAAATTTTTGAACCAACTTTGAGGATTTCCCGATGTGGGATATGTGAGAAAATATTTTTAAATTCCGCGTGGGCCCCACCTCCATTAAAATCTCACCTAACAATTCTCCCACTTGAAGACTTGATTTCAATCATGTCTTCACACCATCATTGCAGCAATTCATATATCTCCATTTAAACTTGCAGTCCGACTGAAGTTGAACACAACTTCAGTTTGTCAATGGTTACTGTCTTTGTGAGCATATCGGCTGGATTCTTACTTCCAGGAATCTTCTCCAGCATCAAGATTCCATCTTCCAGCACCGATCTGATGAAATGGTACCTAACCTGTATATGCTTTGTCCTAGCATGATAAACAGGATTTTTTGCTAAATGAATAGCACTCTGACTGTCACAGTGTAACGTGCTATCTTCAAGCTTTTGACCCAATTCTTCTAGAAAGGATCTCAACCATATCATCTCCTTGCTAGCTTCTGTAACTGCAACATACTCAGCCTCTGTAGTCGAAAGCGCAACAATCTTTTGCAGCTTAGACACCCAGCTTACAACTGTACCACCTAATGTGAACACATATCCAGTAGTACTTTTCCTGCCATCCAGGTCACCACCCATATCGGCATCGACAAAACCCTGTAAGCCCAATTTTGACCTCCTGAAGCATAAAGAACAACTAGCAGTACCTTTCAAATACCTGAGAATCCACTTAACTGCTTCCCAGTGTTGCTTTCCTGGATTACTCATAAACCTGCTCACAACTCCCACTGCATGTGCTATGTCTGGTCTTGTACACACCATTGCATACACGAGGCTTCCGACAGCAGAAGCATAAGGAACCTTATTCATATAAGCCTTCTCCTGCTCCGTCGATGGTGATTGTGCTTTGGTTAGTTTTAAATGGCTAGCCAAAGGAGTACTCACAGATTTAGCTTCATCCATATTAAATCTGCTAACCACCTTTTTCACGTACTCTTCTTGAGATAACTTCAAGAATCCATTCACCCGGTCTCTAAAGATCCTCATTCCAAGGATTTGCTTTGCAGCACCCAAATCTTTCATGGCAAATTCCTTTGATAAACCTTTCTTGAGTTTATCAATTTCTTCCAGAAAAGCTCCAGCTATCAGCATATCATCTACATATAGCAGTAGTATGATATAAGAACCGTCAAACCTTTTCATATAACAGCAGTGATCAGCTTGACACCTTAGGAAACCATTTTCACTCATGAATCCATCAAACTTCTTGTACCACTGTCTTGGAGCTTGTTTGAGACCGTACAAGCTCTTCTGAAGTTTGCACACCATTCTCTCTTTTCCCCGTACTTCAAAGCCATGTGGCTGCTTCATATAAATTTCTTCATCTAGGTCACCGTGAAGAAACGCAGTCTTTACATCCAACTGCTCCAAATGTAAGTCTTCCTTCGCCACTAGTCCAAGTACTGTCCTGATAGTGGTTAATTTAACCACCGGAGAGAAAATTTCGGTGTAATCAATTCCTTCCCGTTGTTTGAAGCCTTTTACAACAAGTCTTGCCTTGTACCGCTTGCTACCATCATGCTCTTATTTTAACCGGTACACCCACTTGTTATGTAACGTCTTTTTGCCTTGTGGAAGTTCTGTCAACTCCCACGTCTGATTGGATGACAGTGAATCCATCTCATCCTCCATGGCCAACTCCCACTTGGTTGAATCATCATTTTGCATTGCCTTTTCATAGGTCTCCGGTTCACCTTTGTCTGTCAGCAAAATATAGTGAAGTGCAGGGGAGTACCTCTCAGGTGGTCTAATGGTTCTCAAAGATCTCCTGAGTTCAATCACCAGATTTTGTGGGTTATCATCTTGTGCAGTTTCTTCTTCATCTTCCTGGTTACTGGTTTTCGATTCATTCACAGGAATATATGTCAATGGCACTTCATCAGTCTTCTTGACTTCAGGACATTCATCTCCAGCTCCAATGTCTGACTTGTCCTTGTACAGAAGTTTCTCATTAAATATTACATCCTTGCTCCGAATGATCTTCCGATTTTGGTCATCCCAGAAACGATAACCAAACTCATTATTTCCATAACCAATAAAGAAGCACTTCTTTGATTTCGGATCAAGTTTTGTTCTGCTTGCTGAATCAATATGAACATAGGATAGACATCCAAACACCTTCAAGAAAGAAAGGTTTATTTCTTTGCCGCTCTATACCTCTTCGGGTATTCTGCAGTCAAGCGGTATCGAAGGTCCTCTGTTGATCAGATATGCTGCAGTGTTAACAGCATCAGCCCAGAATGATTTTGGCAATCCAGAATGCAATCTCATGCTCCTTGCGCGTTCATTCAAGGTCCTGTTCATCCTTTCAGCTACACCATTCTGTTGAGGTGTACCAGGAATGGTTTTCTCCATCTTGATCCCGTTCTGTGCACAATATTTCTTGAACTCATCATTTTCATATTCTCCACCATTATCAGATCGTAAGCACTTCACCTTCAAGTTGGTCTCATTTTCCACCATGGCTTTCCATCTTTTAAAGGTCTCGTAAACATCAGTTTTATTTTTCAGAAAATAAACCCAAACTTTTCTACTCGAATCGTCAATGAATGTGACATAGTATCTCGAGCCTCCAAGGGGTGTCACAGGAGATGGTCCCCATACATCAGTATGAACCAGCTCCAACTTTGCTGCTTTCGGTTCTCTACCACCTTTTAAAAAGCTCACTTTCTTCTGCTTTCCAAAGATACAACTTTCACATAGTTGGTGTTCAACAGTCTTTAATTCTGGTAGCTTTCCTTTTGACACCAACATCTTCATTCCCTTCTCACTCATATGTCCAAGTCTTTAATGCCATAGACTTGAATTGGCTCCAGCATCCACAACTGCTAGTGTGTCTCTGCAACTGGAAGTCATATACAGTGTTCCAGTTTTCTTTCCTCGAGCAACGATCATGGCTCCTTTGTTCACTTTCCAGGAACCATCACCGAAGGTCACATTGTGGCCTTCATCATCGAGCTGTTCCACCGAGATCAGATTGCATGTCAATTTTGGTACATGTCTGACTTTGTTGATTTTTCAGACAGATCCATTTGACATCTTCATTCGTACATCACCCATACCAAAAATTTCCAAAGGTTTTCCATCAGCCAGCAAAACTTTTCCGTAATCTCCAGCGATGTAATTATCAAATACATCGCGATCATCAGTGGTATGAAACGAAGCTCCCGAGTCCATAACCCAAGAATCAACAGGGCTTTCCATGGATAATAGCAGAGCATCATGTACTTCCTCAGTGACAGCATTGGCATTATTTTTCGTTGATCTGCAGTTCTTTTTTAGGTGACCAGTCTCACCACAGCTCCAGCACTTCATATTCTTTTCAAGGATGTTTTTGTCTTTTCCATTTCTTGATTTGGATCTACCGCGCCATCGGTTTGAACTCCTTTCACCATTCCTGCCTCTTCCTCTGTTATCAAGATTTAGAGCAGATCTCGATGATGTTGCTTCACTCGAGTCTTTCCTGCGAACTTCTTCAGCAAGGATTTGATCTCTAACATCATTGAGTTGTAGTTTTCTTTTTCCAACAGAGTTGCTAACCGCTGCCCGCATCGGTTCCCAAATGTCTGGTAAAGACGCCAGAAGAATAAGTGCCCGAATTTCATCATCAAATTTGATGTCCACCAATGTCAGCTGAGAGACAATCGTGTTGAATTCATTTATGTGCTTTGCCACCGAAGCACCTTCTCCCATCTTCAAGTTGAATAACTTCTTCATGAGATGTACTTTATTGTTTGCTATGGCTTCTCGTACATGTCTGACAGAATGGTCATCATTTCCTCCGTGGTTTTGGCCTCCGCCACGTTATACACCACGTTCTTCGTTAGGGTCAGTCGTATCACACCTAACACCTGTCGGTCAAGGAGCTCCCAATCATCATCCTCCATCTTTTTCGGTTTCTTTCCTGATAGAGGTTGATGCAACTTCTTACTGTACAGATAATCTCTTATCTGTAACCGCCAGAACGAAAAATTTGTTTCGTCGAACTTGTTGATTCCCGGTCCCGATCCATCATCTCCGGCCATCACTTCTCTAGCCTTAGCAAAAAATCTAAAAAATCTTTTCTGATGTGGAAGATCAGACAAGGCTGCAACCACAGAGCATACTCAGAATTTAAGAATTTTCACAACAAGGGTCTGATACCAGTTGTTGGGAAATTACCCCCGAAGCGATGCCGATTACGATGATAATAGTACCCAAAAAATGCGGAATAAAATAACCAACAAGAACACAAAGATTTACGTGGTTCACCCAATATAGGCTACGTCCACGGAGCACTGCAACTTTTATAACCGGAAGAAATATTACAACAAGTGTATACACCAATACACTCAATATTTCACGATCCCAACCCGAGTATACCGAGAAAAATATTTTCTCTAACTCACACAAGAGATTCCCGCACTCAAAAAAAATACACTCTTTTTTCTATGCACTCTCTTTTTATCAAAGCTGAAAAGCTTTTTTTTTTTGGGATACTAAAAGCAAACAAGGAAGACTCAATTTATAACAAATTTCTTGAACCAACTTTGAGGATTTCCCGATGTGGGATGGATATGTGAGAAAACATTTTTAAATTCCGCGTGGGCCCCACCTCCATTAAAAACTCACCTAACACTTTACGAGCTCGAAAACGAACCGAACTCAAGCCAGGCTTGTTAAACATGCGCTAAACGAGCTATTAATGAATCAAGCTCGAGGTCGGCTTGATTAACATGCTAAACGAGCCGAGCTCGAGCTTTTCCCGAGCTTGGTAATTTCAAGGCAAATCAAGCTCGAGCTTGATAATAAAAGCTCGAGCTCGGCTCGAGCCTCAAACAATCTTAAACGAGCCAAGCTCAAGCCTGATACTGTTTGGTTTTGTTTGGATCGTTTACATCCCTATCTGGAATCCATCCGATGTTTCCTCCTCGGGTCGTTAAAGATGTGACAACGGTCAGAACAAAAGAGCTCAGTTAATTGCCTAAGGAAGTTGTGAGGAGCGCTAAGGCACCGCACAAACTGCGCATGGCATCTGGAGATTGGTCATAGAAGAACTCGAGTTGCCCGATAAATGTGAAAACTTCAGCAGCCCCTAATAGAAAATACTGAGGTACTTTCCAGAAGATGCTTATTGGTACTGGAACAGGCTCGTCCACCAACCGGAGTGATTGGGTCAGGTCCAATCTCCAAATTTCCACTATAGCAGCAGCGGCCGGAGATGCAGAAGACTGAAAGAAAAAGGCCAATGCCCATTCTTTGCAACTCTGAGAATACTCTCTCTTTTCCAGGCAATTGGAACAAGAATTCTGTCATAGACTGGGAGCCAGAAAATTACACTAATGACGTAAAAAGTTGACAGAGAAGCTGCGGGAATCTTGAAGGAACCTATGGAAGTGTCCATCATTGCACCTTGCTCGACAAATACAGTAGACATCTGAGCATAAACGGCAGATAAGACTATCCCGGTAGCCCAGAAGGGGAACTTGCGTATAAAGATCTTAAATTCTTCAACCTGTGTTACAGTGCAAAGCTTCCGAGGGTTGGAAAAATCTCAGGATTTGCTTTCATCAAGGCACCTAGGCGAGAAATCAGAAAGGAAATTTGGAATTCATACGTGAAAAAAAGGGTGTTAGTAAAGTATAACATTCAATTTTTTGATTGTTACATTAAATATCAGGATATACTGTTTTTGTTAGTCAGACTAAAGAAAATTGACGGCACATGCATGATCATTCCGGCTATATGACAGAATTTAATCAAGCAAAATGAAAAGTACGAGTGCAAATTATAGGTCTACTAAGGATGCATGGTGGCATTATGGCGGCATAAATCCAAACAAAGAGATTGCCAATGTGTGAAATAATTCAGGAAACAAAACACTGCAATATAAACAATCACTAGAATCATGTTCGAAACCAAACCGGCAGGTACTTCTATCAGAGTTGCACAATAAATACCAAAACAAAATAAAGTTCATCAACCATGACGCGAAAAAGAAAACAACAGGTTGAGGAGGAATTACGAAGATGTAATTGCATTAGAACTTTACTGCAATTCATCTGTGTGGAGCAGCTTTCGACTTCCTTCAATTGCTGAGCTTTTAACTGGTGTTTCACATAGAAGGCTACTATCACTTGGGACAGCAAGATTCCATTTGCGGCTATATGCAACCAGCACCTGACATATTCTAGTAATAGGGCTTCTGAAATCTAAAGAGATAGGTGCCATAAAGAAACTTACTATAGAAAAACCCATAAACAACGAGGGAATGCCAAAACCAAGACCCCATCCTGCATTATCTTGAATCCATACAATCAAACTGTTTGATACCAATGCACCAATATTGATGGAAAAATAAAACCAACTGAAAATGAAATCCTTTTTAACTCTCTCAACAGAATCAGTGTCATCAAATCGATCAGCCTCGAAGCATGAATGAAACACATGGTTCGATCCCTCCTGTTCCAAGTCTTGTGAGATATATGTTGGATCTCGGTTTTCTCGTGCCAAAATGCAACGGAAGTTTTAAAATTTTTTAAATCTTGACATTCAAGATATATTTTGGACACTCGTATAGTTTAAATAAAATAAACATACAAAGGATGTTTAGTAATATACCTTTACTGAATTAATTCACACGCCTCCAACTATTTCGATATTTGCGGATATAGCTCTTGTTGAATTTCTCTACGAACTTTCTTCGATTTACTACTCCGGTCCACGATTGGAATATTAAATATTTGTTCCTCTTCTAACTTGCACTAGAAAATTATAAGATATTTGCGTAGAGATAGAACACGAAAAATCGATTCAAGCCGAATTTTTCTTGGAAAAGAGGATTTCGAGAGCTGAATATTTTTTTTTCTTTCTCAAAAACCGAATCTCTCGAATGCATGCACTTCTAATGTATATATCCTTTCCACCGAAAAATTACATGCATTATAATAACAAATCATTATTATATTTTCTAGTCTTATACTTACTTAATTAATCTCATTAATTAAGGTAATTAAAGATTCTAAAATTGCATGCCAACTTTTGCCAATCTCAATTTTCAAACTTTGGGATGCCCTTTTTTAAATAATAATCAAAATCATTATTTATTTCTAATCCTTAATTTACTTAATTAATCAAGTTAATTAAGGATTTTAAATGCATCTCATATCATGGCAAATCTCGATTAATGCATATATTTTTGAGAATATCATGCATCAAAATTATTTTGTTTTGTGTGCAAGTTTCAAAATTATTTTGTTTTGTGTGCAAGTTTCAAAATTATTCTGCATACAACAAAACCGTTGTCGTATATTTTTAACAACGGTTGCGACAGTTTTGTATAAACCGTCGCTATATTGAGCGACTATTTAAAGCCAAAACGTCGCATAATTAAAACATGCGACGGTTTTTCTAAAACCGCCGCTACATTTAGCGACGGTTTTTCTAAAGCCGTCGCTACATTTTGCGACGGTTTTATGAAAACCGTCGCTAATTTAAAATTAACGACGGTTTAACCAAAAACCGCGCAAACTCTCTATAATTAACCCTTTTTTCGGTCCATTTTCTTCCACAACACTTAAAATTTTTCTCTCTTACACAATTTTATCACTTCACACAACACTTAAAATTTTTCTCACTACTTCATAACACTTAGAATTTTTCTCTCTTACACAATTTTATCACTTCACACAACATTTAAAATTTTTCTCTGTTACACGATTTTACTACTTCACAACACTTAAAATTTTTCTCTCTTACACGATTTTAGTTTCGATTGTTAGTTTTTTTTAGATATATTAAATTATTAAAAGAATTTCTTTTTATTTTTCGAAACAAATTAGCGACGGAAATCTTGATTAGAGACCGTCGCTAAAATTAGCGACGGTCTTGATTGCTGACTGTCGCTAATTAGCGACGGTTTAATTAGCGCCGGTTTTATTCCGGTTTAAGAAACCGTCGCTAACTAGCGGCGGTTTTGAATAAAACCGGCGCTAATAAAATTAGCGAGGGTTTTCAAAAACCGTCGCAAATTCTACCTACCACAACGGATTAAACCCGTTGTAGTTGAACGGACTTTCAATAACACCCTCAGTTACAACAGTCTTAAAAAGGCTACGACAACGGATTTTTGTATGCCGTTTTTGTTGTAGTGTGGGTTCACAACTCTTTGTGATTCATGACATAATCTTTTATTCGGGCTTACCCTAATTTGCCCCATTCTTTGTATCAACTATTGATCATGAGAATTTCAGAAATCATATTTCTGACTAAACACATCGAATCATGGAAAGAGCGTCTAGTAGCATCGCCCCATGATTCCCTAGGTATAACTGATAGTGCTTGCAAGAACCAGTCGATTATGATTAGCGTACAGTATGGTCCTTTCATCTCATATATCCCGATCGAATCTGCAACCATTGGTTCATCGAGGGTTGCATAATAATTCGATAACTTTGTGACACATCTTTGAGAATAAATAGTGGCATCACATGTACAATTGGAGAACTCCTTCTCTAACGTACATCTCATACTCTGGCCAAAGATTCAATGCACTATTATTTCATGAGATCACATAGCATATCAACACCCGTAGGTGAGCGGTGAATTTTCGACTACAATGCACTGGCTCCTACATGTGTCACAATTGTACCCAATCTCGCCACCTGATGACCCTCCTGGAGTCGGTAAACGAGTCAAAGCACAATCTTAACATATAGAGCCTCAGTGTTGTCCTGGGTCGTAAAGACTAATGGTGTACAATTACAACCACAGACTTATCCTCTCGATGAATGATAACCACTTCGAAAGTCCGAGGGAGGGTGGTTCGGTATAATCATCATATGACTACCCATCTGTATTTTTGGACATCTCTATGCCCTTACCAAGAAACGCGGTACACAACATCACATATGTTAGTCGAGCTCAAGCAACTTTTATCCATGTTTAAGGCGGCTGAATCGACTAGGAACGAATTTAGATTATACATTGTTTACAAATGAGTTTCAACATCGAATTACGATTCATTTGTTTTAAAGCATAATCAAGGACTTTATCTATGCTGATTGCATGGGTATACAGTTAAAGCAAAATGAAACCATAAAAAGTTTAATTTTATTAAAATAAATATTATTTATTACACTTGAGTCAATAAATTCCCTAGCCAACCGTTGGCTTGCAGGGCATCTACTCTAACAATCTCCCATTTGCCCTAGAGCCAACTACCCATAACTTTAATCACATTGCTTCGCGATGCTTCTCAAACAATGCTCCTGGGAAGGGCTTTGTAAGTGGATCGGCAACATTATCTGCAGAGGGGACTCTTTCGACTGATATATCTCCTCTTCCCACAATCTCCCGGATGATGTGGAACTTCCTCAGTACATGTTTGGATTGCTGATGAGACCTTGGTTTCTTTGCTTGCGCAACGATACCAATGTTGTCACAGTAAACCGGGACTGGATCAACTCTATTAGGAATAACGCCTAACTCTTGGACAAAATTCCTCATCCAAACTTCCTCTTTGGCTGCAGCAGATACAACAATGTATTCAGCTTCAGTGGTGGAATCCGAAACGGTGTCTTACTTGGAACTTTTCCAAGAGACAGCCGCATCTTCAGCATGAGTACAAAATCAAATGTCGATTTCGATTCACCTACGTCACTTTGGAAGTTAGAATCAGTGTAGTGTTCCAATTTCAATTCTCTACCCCTTAGACCATAAACAAGTTCTTAGTCCTTCTCAAGTACTTAAGAATATCTTTCACGGCCTTCCAATGCATTGGACCAGGGTTCGCCTGATATTTGCTTGTAACACTCAGAGCGTAAGCAACATCAGGATGTGTCGATATCATACCAGACATGATACTAACAGTGGCTGATGCATATGGAATACGTGTCATCATCTTTATCTCTTCATCAGTTTTGGGACACATAGCTTTAGATAGAGTAACACCATGACACATTGGTATGTATCCTCTCTTGGACTCTTTTATAGAGAATCACTTCAGAATGGTATCGATATAAGTGGCTTGGGTGAGCCCCAGCATCCTCTATGATCTCTCTCTATAGATTTGTATCTCCAATACATAGGATGCTTCACCCATGTCTTTCATGGAGAATTTACTTGCTAACCCTACTTTAGTTGATTGCAGTAATCCTATATTATTCTCAATGAGCAGTATATCATCAACATAAAGTACCAGGAATGTCACTGCACTCCCATTAACTTTCTTGTACACGCATGGTTCCTCAGGATTCTTGGCAAAACCAAATTCCTTGATAATGTTATCAAATCTGAGGTTCCAACTTCTGGACGCCTGCTTGAGATCATATATTGATCTATGAAGTTTTTATACCTTATGCTCATTTCCTACTGATGTGTATCCCCCAGGTTGAGACATATAAATTTATTCGTTAATGTCTCCATTGAGGAATGCAATCCATTTGCCATATCTCATAGTCATACCATGCTGCTATGGCTAGTAGTATTCTAATGGACTTAAACATAGCAACTGGTGAAAAAATTTTCTCATAGTCAATTCCTTGCCTTTGAGTATAACATTTTCAACCAGTCTTGCCTTGAAGGTCAATACCTTCCCATCCGCCCCAAGCTTTCTTTTATAGATCCATCTGCATCCTATGGGAATGATTCCCTCAGGTGGATCCACTAATGTCCATACTTGGTTTGAATACATAGAGTTCATTTCAGACTGCATGGCTTCAAGCCATTTGGATGAATCAGTATCAGATATTGCTTCTTTAAAGTTCATTAGATCACATCCAACACAAGGCTCATCATGGCCTTGTTCATGAAGAAGCGTATATCTTGCAGTGGTCTGACAACCCTATCAGACCTTCTAGGAGCGAGTACTTCAACTACTGGTTGTTGGGGATTAGGTCAACTTCTACAGTTGAAGGAGTATCTTGAATTTCTTCAAGTTCTATCATCTTGCGTTTTTCTATCTAATAGAAATTTCTTTTTCAAAAAAGGTGGCATTTCTTGAAACAAATATTTTTGCTTCATTGGGACGATAGAAATAATATCCAACATAATTCTTTGGATATCCTACAAAGTAGCACAAAGTGGATCTACTATCCAATTTGTCTCCCACTGTCTGCTTCAAATAAGCAAGACATCCCTATATTCTCAAATAAGAATATTTGGGAGTTTTTACCATCCATATCTTATATGGTATTTTATCCACTGCTTTAGTATGAACATTATTCAACAACATTGTCGTAGTTTCAAGCGCAAAGCCTGAAAACGATTTAGGCAATTCGGTGAATCCCATCATGGATCAACCATGTCCATCAAGGTTCGATTACAACGTTAAGAAACACCATTCAATTGTGGTGTTGCTAGTGGAGTCCACTATGAGAGAATCGCATTCTCTTTTAGATAACCTAAAAATTCAGCACTCAAGTATTCTCCACCTCGATCAGATCGAAGTGTCTTAATACTCATTTCTAGATGTTTTTCTAATTCAGATCTGAATTCTTTGAACCTTTCAAATGATTCAGATTTGTGTTTCATCAAATAAACATACCAATACATCAAATGGTCATCAATAAAGGTAATGAAGTAGGATTGCCCATATTTTGTGCTAAAACTTAGTGGGCCACAAACGTCTGTGTGAATCAAATCCAGTAGACCATACGCACGTTCTACGTTTCCATTGAATGAAGTCTTGGTCATTTTTTCTTTTAGACATGACTTACAAGTAGGTAGAGAATTTATGTTTGACAAGTCAAACATGCCTTCTCCCACTAGTTTGTGCATCCTTCTTTGGAAAATGTGACATAGTCTAGCGTGCCATATTTGTGCAAAATTCGGATCATCTAACTTTCTTTTGTTTGTTGTTGAAATTCTGTTTACTTTGGACATTCATTTTTCATTTCTAGAACATTTCTGGCGCATATAATTTATTATGTCAGGTCTTCTTGCAATGAAATAAATATGTTCTGACTTATCGGGCTTTGTAGGCTCTTTAAGTGTCCTTCAAAATTTGCCTCTTATCGGGTTTGTTTTTCTTGTGAGGGACAGAACATTTCTTTCTCTTACCTTGTGGGCCGTTTTTCGTCCTGACGAGATGCCAATTAGAAAAACAGCATTTTTCTGTTTTATGCTGATCTCATAAGTCATAAGCATATTGACTAACTCTTCAAGGCTGTTCACCATAACCCCGTCAAATGAGGAACAGAAAGACAACAATTTGATGTCATCATGTAACTCTTAGGAATCAAATATTACAGGCCCACAACATTCTCAATAAACCTAGTCATATGTACACCACGCTCATGGGCCAAAACCCCATCTTGCATGCGTGTAGTCATGAGCTCCTTGAAAGTGGTGCGCATCATTTTATGAGTTTCATGCACCATGCAACTCTTGCACATGCATTCGAATGTCAAAAACATTCATCATTTCCTCAAACTGTCCCTACCGTTAATTTGACATAGAAGCGAGCATGTTACACTTTAGCTTGAATACTATGGTCCTACCATCTTGCAAGCTTTGTCAGTTCAGCAGGACTGACATTAGTGTGTATGCAACTTCCTCCGAATTCAGAACAATTTCCCAACCAGTCTTGAAAATTAGATTCGGTAGCTTGTTAATAACATAAATGGATTATGTGACGAAATCGAAAATATATTGATATGGAAACAGAATAATGGTTAATGATTATTTTAAAATAATTCGAAGATATAAAATATGGATTTCATTTTATAAATTTCTCTTCCACTATTTTTGACATTTTCACCACCCTCTGATGAAAAAGAGAAATTGTATTTCCTTAGTGGACACGTAGAGCCCAATTAGACAATTATAATTCCAAATAATATCAGCCAATTATAATTTCTAAAAGGTAGAATCCAATTGCATCCCTATGCAACCTCTGCGGACCCAATAATATGATGCCGTTTATTTTCACGTGTCAAACCCACCCATCAATATTGAATTGTAGTGGACGGTCGCAATGAGTTCCTCCAATAATATGAGCCGAAGTCATGAGAGTTCCACTCAATTCACATCATATGTCCAGTGGAAGTCACAACTTTCCGGCGTCCAGGCCTCCCCAATAATATGAGCCAGACACTGTCCGCGGGTAACGATCAACATGAAACCACGGTTGATGGAAGGCAATAATAAATTAAACTCTTTTAATTTTTATTTTTTCGGTTTGATATATGTTTTGATTCTTATTCAAAATGAGGGATTTTAATTTCAAAATTGTCTAAGTATTTTAATTTAAAATCGCGTGCCACGAGTTTGTATGTTTGCCGGATTCGTGCAACTATAATATTTAATAATATACATACATGCATACTACTATATATCACATATATCATAATATGACATTCAACAATAAATAAGGATGATCGATCACTAACACTATTAGATCCATGTGAGCCAGACATGGATCCAGGTCCAAAACCTAGGTGAATGCAGGGATGCAAATGCAACTATTACAAGTGCTTCCAATATTTTACACGTCTCCATCTTGTGCATCGGGCCCACCATCTTCCAGTCTTGATCTCCTACTATTTTTAATAATTATATTTAAATAGTCATGGCACATAAGGGATACATCTCATGAGGTGGGAATGAGCCATAAACCAGGCCCATTTTAATAATATAAAATAATAACAAAATGAATAAAACAGTAAAATATCCTAACATACACCTAACACATTGGTCAAGGCTCTCGATCATTCTTCATTCATTTAATATCAAATATTAACATCAATTTAATTAAACAAATTTAATTAATTGATAAATCATGCATCTAATAACTTTATTATAACCACCAATATTATTAAAGAATTTAATAAATTAAACAAAAATCTTTATTTAATTTCCAATTAATTTAATAATAATTGATTTCTTGTAAAAATTCATTTTTACAATAAATAATTAAAATCATATTCTAATTATTTATTTTACAATAAAATTATTAATTTTCCAAAAATTAATTTTTCAAAAGATAAATTGAACTAATTTTCATAAAATATCAATTTAATTCAAAGTTTTGAAAATTCAGAAAATCTCACCCTAGGCCTAAACAATTCAGGATCAATAATCAGCACAGTGTCGGAGACGTTCTCGGGCAGTCGCCCGCGCTGCCCGTGCACTGCCTGAACGTTTCGAGCAGTCGCAAGGACGCTGGGCGCGCCCTGCGCGCACAGCCGTGCGCTTGCGGCGGGCGGGCCGCGCGCACGTTGTGCGCAGACCGTGCGCACACTGCGCGGATGCTCCGCCCAGCTCCTGCACGCGGTCTGCCCGGAACAGTTCAGGGCATATCCGAAAATAATTTTTTTTTTATTTCTGGAAAAATAAATTTTTTAATGATGTTTGAATTTTCTGAAAAATTTTCTTGTGTGGTTAGAAATAATATATTCAATATGATTTAACATCATACAATATAGAGAACTTGGATCTGATACCACTATTGGATCTCCGTTTCTCGTGCACAAAATACAGCGGAAGTTTTAAAAAATTTTAGATTTTGACATTCAAGATATATTTTGGACACTCGTATGGTTTAAATAAAATAAACATACAAATAATGTTTAGTAATATACCTTTACTGAATTAATTCACACGCCTCCAACTATTCCAGTATTGGCGGATATAGCTCTTGTTGAATTTCTCTACGAACTTTCTTCGATCTATTAATCTGGTCCACGACCAGAATATTTATTTATCTTCTAAGTTGCACTAGAAAATTAGAAGATATTTTACGTAGAGATAGAACACGAAAAATCGACCCAAGCCGAAATTTTCTTGCAACAGAAAAGGGGATTTCGAGAGCTGAATATTTTTTTTCTTTATCAAAAACCGAATCTCTCAAATGCATGCACTTCTAATGTATATATCCTTTCCACCGAAAAATTACATGCATTATAATAACAAATCATTATTATATTTTCTAATCTTATATTTACTTAATTAATCTCATTAATTAAGGTAATTAAAGATTCTAAAATTGCATGCCAACTTTTGCCAATCTCGATTTTCAAACTTTCGGATGCCCTTTTCTAAATAACATTATTTATTTCTAATCCTTAATTTAATTAATTAATCTAATTAATTAATTTAATTAAGGATTCTAAATGCATCTCATATCATGGCAAATCTCGATTAATGCATATATTTTTAAGAATATCATGTATCAAAATTATTTTGTTTTGTGTGCAAGTTTCAAAATTATAGTATCATGAATATTTTCATATTACATAAATCAATACCATATTTAATAAAAACTTAATGAGCTATATTTTAACTCAATTAAAATATAATTTAATCATTAAAGCCCATTTAAACTTTAATAAATTAGCATGATGACTTATACTACTCTTACAAGCCCAAGTTCAATGCTCTCGTTACATTAATCTCATCATAATCTCGATCGACGATCCAACATCATCGATGTGACAATTTTGACTTATTTTTTATTATGATGCACACTGTAATTTCGAGATCACCAATGTCCAAATAAGACAGGTGTACTCCTTTGATTGTCTTGAGCAGTCATGTTCACAAAATTTCTATAAGCTTTTATAAACTTTATTTATAAGCTTATCGATTGATAATATCAAACTTATTTCTTATAAATTCAACTAATTGAATTCATTATCTCAACGGGAACAAGTAAACCAGTGCTTGTGTGACACTCAAAGATTCAGGGATATAGCTAGCCGTGAGTTTACAACTCTTTGTGATTCAGGACATAATCCTTTATTCGGGTTTATCCTAATTTGCCTCAGTCTATCTATCAACTATTGATCATGAGAATGTCAGAAATCATATTTATGATAAACCCATCGAATCATAGTATGAGCGTCTAGTAGTATCGCCTCATGATTTCCTTGGTATCACTGATAGTGTCTGCAAGAACCAGTCGATTATGATTAACGTACAGCACGGTCCCTTCATCTCATATATCTCGATCGAATCTACAACCATTGGTTCATCGAGGGTTGCATAATAATTCGATAACTTTGTGACACATTTTTGAGAATAAATAGTGGCATCGCATGTACAACTAGAGAACTCCTTCTCTAATGTACATTTCATACTCTGGCCAGAGATTCCATGCACTCATTATTTCGTCAGATCACATAGGATATCCACACCCGTAGGTGAGCGGTGAATTCACGACTACAATGCACTGGATCCTACATGTGTCACAACTGTACCCAATCTCGCTACCTGATGACCCTCCTGGAGTCGGTAAACGAGTCAAAGCATAGTCCTAGCATATATAGCCTCAGTGTTGTCCGGATCGTAAGGACTAATGGTGTACAATCACAACCACGAACTTATCCTCTCAATGAATGGTAACCACTTGGAAAGTCCGAGGAGGGTGGTTCGATATAATCATCATATGACTACCCATCTGCATGTTTGGACAACTCTATGTCCTTACCAAGAAACGCGGTACACAACATCACAGATGCTAGTCTCGAGCTCAAGCGACCTTTATCCACGTTTTAGGTAGCTGAATCGACTAGGAATGAATTTAGGTTATACAGTGTTTACAAATGAGTTTCAACATCGAATTACGATTCATTTGTTTTAAAGTATAATCAAGGAATTTATCTATGCTAATTGCATGCGTATACAGTTAAAACAAAATGAAACCATAAAAAGTTTAATTAAATTAAAATAAAGATTCTTTATTACACTTGAGTCAATAAATTTCCTAGCCAACCGTTGACTTGTAGGACATCTACTCTAACAACATATAGTCCAAAGAAAAATATAGCGGGTGAAGCAGAAGGGCATATATCGTCAGGAGGCATAAAAGGAGGAACAGTTGCAGAGAGAGTCAATCTACACGTCACCTACATTAATTTACAGAGTGAAGTCAAGCCCCATGGAATGTAACATGTACCATTGAGCTGAAAAAAACAAGAAGCTGCAAGTTGCTCAAAGATTCTAAAATCTAAATTACCTCGCAGGTGCTAAAGTTGGAGAACAAATTGAGTGGAAGTAAAGAATCGTTTTTAAATATTAAACCCGAGAATAGAAAATTTAGAAAACCAAAGTTAATCAGGATATTAAGAAGATTGCAATATCTGTTGTGATTCAGATAAATTTAATTGTAATATGATCTGCATGCTGTCAGATTTCTCGTTCCTAACTTTCTCATGATAAAGGGTGAACCAGGAGACTGGAATTAATTGGAAAGTGAGTTTATTTATGTGTAACATTCAAACTTGGACGACAGATGATGAACAACTATAGAGCAGAAGGTGAGAGACGAGAAACTATGTTAACACACGTCAAATGAAAGGATAGAACCACAATGCACTACCTAATCTATATACAGCCAAAAGAGAAAAGAAAATTGACCTGTCCGATATCTTCCCCAGAATGCATCAGCCAGGACAATAAGGTGTCGGGGGGGGGGGGGGGGGGGGGGGGGGTAGCAAGTGCCTTGCCAGGTTGTCACATTTCTAGCAGCTGACACGCTCCCTTCATGCATATAATTTTTTCGTGAGATAAATAGCAAGATTAGCAGCAATCTCATAGTAAGCCAAAAGCTCACAACATTCAGTCCCTGTCAGCAATCTAAAATGTCAGATATATAATTGAAAGAAAAACAAAGAATGAGCAGATTATAAAATAAATACCTAGAATAAAAGGGCATGCTTTCCAGTTGCCAGAGTTGCTCTTGAGTACAAGTTTCCCATTAATGTCAACGGAACCATCACCAGTATATTTACTGTTTCCATTCTAGATCACCATTAAAAAAACATCTAGTTACATTTAGTCTGCGGATAAACTTTGCTGAGTCTCGTTGGCTTGTGGATTCTCTAAGAACTATTTTGTCCGACATGCTCAAAATAATAAAAGTATCAATATAGGATATAAAATAGAAAATTTGTGTTTAATCAGAATTAAGTGTTGTGCCAGATGTTACAACATCTCGGACAACATGCAGCGGAATATTATATTTTAAAACACAAATTGACTTTAAATAAATAGATGGACGAGATTAAATATGCACAAGTATAAATACTTGTGCGATGCCTCAGGGAAAAAATTAATCACTAGAAAACTTAACCGTTTACAAAAATCTATCACTAGTGATCTTCACAAAAATCAATTTCCTCAACAAGTTGAGAAAAAAAATGCTTTCTAAAACGAATATCCAAAATAAAAACCAAAACAAGAAAGCAAAAACGTGTTGCTAAACAGTAGATCCACGAGAGGCAATCTTTGGCCAACTTCTTCCCAGATGTTGTCCGCAGATATTCTCAACATTCATAACAACACTCTGTCACACTCTTCACAGCACGTCTCTTGAATAAAGTTTTCTCTGAACTTCTGAACGTGCACATGTGAGTGAATATTGACCAAGAGGAAGAAAAGCAACTCAATGATGTCTTGGTCTCTTATTTATAGATGTGGAGTTTCATTCCATAAGGTAACCTACTTCACAAGGAAAGATAAGAGTTTTGTTAGGAATAAACTCTTTTTAAACACTACTATCATATCTCATCAATTCATTATCACAAATACCATATCTCCGAATATATTTAAATGATTATCTCATTATCTAAGAAAAGCAAAATCATATTAAATATTTACTTAGTCAAGGCAACAAGGAATGCATGTTGTTAAGGAAATAATTTAAGTCAAGAAAAATATCAATTAAATTCGGAAATAATATTTCCCTTCAATCTCCCCCTTTTTGCATTTCTTGGACAAAATGAGATCAAACCCATTTATCCTGGATTATCTCAAATTAACTTCCCTTGAGTTAGAGACATTTTCTCCCCCTGAATAAAATAAGGTTAGCACGAGTGTTGTTAGAAATGTTGGCAACACTTAAGACAACATCGGCTCGATTCCATTAGCAGTTTACTATTCAAATACATCAGGCGCAGAAGCAACACATAAGCAGAAATATTAGCAAAACAGAAACAACAAAAGAAAACTAAATTCTTAGGCAAACCAAAATTAAGATAACCTCTCAACCAAACCAACCAAAACAGACCACTTAATTTTCCGCATTTCCATCATCATCATCCTTGGTCCCTGACGGACCAACTACGGTTTGATCATCTCCATCTCCCCCCTTTTTATCCTGGAAAGACCGCTACTTCCAAAAAGATCCGAAAATTTCGCGCCACAGCTTCATAGTAGGCAATGTCAGACTTGGCCTGTTCAACCGTTTGCATAGCATGATCAATAGCAGCCTTGGCTTGCTCCACCTTCGTCATAGCATGAGCAATGTGTTCATTTACGTCGAAGACAGAGATCATGATGTAATCAGTGGGCAGTGGATGAGCATGAGGACTTTGCGGTGCAGTAGTGGCTGCTGAAGGATTACAAGAGGCAGACCAAGGAAGATCAACCTTCCTATTCCCCTTGAAGAATGCAGGAGCGATCTTGAATGGTTCACCAAGGTCAGACAGGCGTTCTCTGACATCTCTAACAAAACCTTGGGAGACAAGAAGCCCATAGATCAGACTAGGAAATGGGAGCTTCGAAGATCGCAGACCACCCGCAGCATATTGAAGCACTGTGTTGAACACCAGTTGTCCAAAATCAAACACTCCATCTTGCCCGATGGAATACAGAACCAGAGTTTGATGCCTGGTGACGGTGGTGGTGTTTGTAGAAGGGGTCCAGTTGCGGATGGCCAGCTTGTGAAGAATGGAATAAAATGATGTCAGATTGGCAGCTGAAAGCTTCTGTGGATGGACTGGGAAATGAGTAATAACGCCTCCAGTGAGGGTTGAGGTAGCCAGATCAATGTCAGGGGCAAGACCATCAATGTCCAATGGTGGGGTCTGGTAGAACTGATTGATGACAGTAGGGGTGAACTCATAGATCATGTTTCGGACAAATACTTTCCCATACTTGGTAGAGCATTCATCACCAATGCTCAGGGACAGGTTGGCATAGAATTCTAACACAGACAGTCGGGAAAACGGTGGTACCGCTGATACAGTGGGAAGAAGATGGCAGTGCTTCAGAAAGGCGAGTAAATTTTGTCTTTCGAAGACAGCCTCATCAATATTCTTTTCCTCCAAAAATAAGCGATGTGCATATAGATTCCATTGATCAGAGGCTTGCACAGTGTAGAATTTGTTCGAGAAAGCAGTAGTGAGATCATACTCAGAACCATATGTGTTGTCCACACTGTTGGCAACATCTTCCGCAACATCTTCATCAGCAGAGGACTTTGCAGAAACATTAGGGGCAGATGAGGCAGCCTCATCAAGTGAATCATCAGTATGGTGAGAGGGGCCACCACATTCAGTACTAGCAGAGAGGCTTGTCGAGGCGTCTTTGATCTCGTCATTACTGGAAGTAGGTGGAGGACTGCGAGGCTTGGGCCGAGAAAATTTCTTGTTTTTTTCAGTGTGGCCATAAATTGGGCCAGGGAGACCTCATCTTCATCGGCTTGAGATGCAGTATGTGTTTCCTGTGGAGTGATGGGTACATTAGCAGAAGAAGAAACTGTGGTCTTACCAATAGTAGCAGTAACAACAGGGACGGGCCGTTTGCGAGGAACCAGCTCAAAATCCGCATCGTCTGAGTCATCCCCCGAGGTGCTATTAGGATCAATTAGTGACGACCGAGTGGAAGGCTGGCCCTTGTAACGGAAACGCTTCCCAGGTGTAAGATCAGGATTATATCCTGCCTGTCTTTTGGATCGTCTTCTAGGAAGAGGGGGTGGATCGAAAACCTTGATGATTGGTGGGTTATCAATATCCAGTGCATTTCCAGGCTCACCGGGGGCAATGACTTCCAGAGGTTCGGGCATTAGCACAGCAGGAATAATCTGCAAGTTTTGAAAAGGGAGTGTTGTTGCAGATGTTGCGGGAGGCGAGGGAACATCCTCTGCATGGCCTATTTCGCTTCGGATATCATGGGAATCAAAACCTTTTCCTGCCATTTTAGAGAGTGAATTACGTGAATTTTAGAGAGAATAGCACGATTTAAAAAAACGGAGAGAAATATCAGAGAACAGATGAGGCGATGAACAGTGCTAGGGTTTTCAAGGAATTTAAATGAAATGCCGATGATCGGAATTGTGAGATAAATGAGTATAAATTAAACAGTAATAATGCACAATCCCCACAACGGTAAAAAAAATTTGTAACCAGCCTAAGTCTAACGGTTAGAAAATGAAACGCTGAAATTGAACCGTTGACCCATTTAGGTAATTACTGGGATGATTTGTGTACAATATAGTTTCAAAATGTCCAAAAATAACCCCACATCGCAATTCCTCCACTAGACATCAATGACCACATAAATGAGAGATTTTTCAAAGACTGGATTTTCACCGAATTTCTCTTTGTCGACATACGCATATCCATGTGGCACAGCAATATTCACGATGATATGTTTATGCATGACCTATTTATGCCTAATAACAAAATGTAATAGAAATAGAAACATGAAACAAGTATGAGATATGTTTACAGATGAGGTGTTGTCACAAATGTTGGCAGCATCTTCTGACAACACGTCCAATTCCAGAAAACAATTTTGATTTTACTGAACACTTAGAGATTTATTATTTTTCTGACCATAGAAGTGGTAGCTCCCACACTAGAAGAACTCCATTTTCTTCTATTTGCTTTTCTGTATTGAATTCAGAAGAGGGAGCTCCCACACTAAAAGCACAATCTTCATTGGACTCTTTTAGATAGCTTTTTCCATCTTTTCTTCTGATACAGAGCACATTCATGATTGATTTTGCTTTTTACTCGATCTTTTCAAGTCACTTTTTGTATGGGACAATGTCATGGATGATATGAACATTTTTCAACTACTTTGTGATTTAATCAGGTTGTTAACCATATCCAAGTGTGTTAATGAAGATAGAATAAAGAATTGTAAGTGTAACAGAAGATTAAGCAACATCATTCCAACACATCATATCACAGAATGCATGAAAATGCAGTATGTCTAAATCCTAGAAATGCACATGCATGTTAGATGTTGTCCGATATATTGTAACATCTGAGACAACATCTATGTATGATCAGACAGAACACATGCTGAGAGATTTCCTAAGATTGGAGAACCTCTCAAAGTCTAATGCTTTGGTGAATATGTCGGCCAATTGGTTATTTGTATCAACAAATTCCATCCGAATCAATCATTTCTCTACTAAATCTCTAATAAAGTGGTGACGGATGTCAATGTGTTTAGTACGAGAGTGTTACACCGGATTTTTCGAAATGTTTATTGCACTAGAATTATCACAGTACACCACTAAGGGTTCACTCTTGAGACCATAATCTTCTATCATTTGGTTCATCCACAAGAGTTGAGTGCAACCACTTCCCGCTGCCACATATTCGGATTCAGCAGTTGAAAGAGATACACAGTTCTGTTTTCTACTATGCCATGATATTCAGTTATTTCCAAGGTAAAAGCAACCTCCAGAGGTGCTTTTTCTATCATCCAAATCCCCTGCCCAATTGGCGTCAGAAAACCCTACTAGATTTGAGTTGGTGTCATGAGTGTACCATAGTCCTAAGTCAATTGTTCCGGCTATGTATCGTAGGATACGTTTTGCGGCTTTTAAGTGGTAAATTTTAGGACTAGATTGATATCTATCACACAAGCATACACTAAACATGATGTCAGGACGACTGACTGTCAAATAAAGGAGACTTCCTATGATGCTGCGGTAAAGGGTATTGTCAACATCTTCGACCGCAACATCTTTGGATAATTTTTCATTCGAACTCATAGGTGTTTTCATGTGCTTGTTGTTTTCATTTGCAAATTTCTTGACTAGATTCTTAGCATACTTACTTTGGCACAAGAAGATGTCATCATGCATTTGTTTGATTTTCATACCAAGAAAGAAGTGTAATTCACCAACCATGCTCATTTCAAATGTAGTAGACATGCATTCAACAAAGTCATTAGCATGCTTTTGGGATGAGGAGCCAAAAATGATATCATTGGCATAGATTTGACATATAAGAATCTCACTTTTGGATTTTTGAATAAAGAGCGTTTTATCTACCTCACCTCGTTTAAATCCAATGTCAAGTAGGTAATCAGTCAGTCTGTCGTGCTTCAACCGATAGAGGGCCTTTTTCAACTTGTACACATGATTCGAATTGTGTGGATCTTCGAATCATTTAGGCTTTCTAACATGTACTTCTTCACTCAAGAAACCATTCAAAAATGCACTTTTAACATCCATTTGAAACAGTTTGATTTTCATAAAGCATTCAATAGCTAGCAAAAGTCGGATTGACTCAATGCGGGCAACAGGTGCAAAGGTCTCATCAAAATCAACCCCTTCAACCTGTGTGTACCCTTGAGCAACCAACCTTGTTTTGTTTCGAATGATGTTCCCTGATTCATCAGTTTTATTTTTAAAAACCCACTTTGTTCCAATTATATTGCCATGGTCAGGAGGTGAAACTAAATCCCAAACATCATTCCGAACGAACTCTTCAAGCTCATCATGCATAGCATTAATCCAAAACTCAACTTTTAAAGCTTCGTCGACATTTTTAGGTTAAATTTGGGATACAAAGCATGAAAATCTAACCTGTGAGTACATGGTACTCATGCACACTAGTCCAACCATTTTTCGGTAGTCAACTTTATCTTTTTTCCTGGTTTGGATATCCTCACGCATTCCTCCGATGATTTGAGATGATGGATGGTTCTTTTGGATTTTGCTTGGAATACACGGTCCATCATCTACTGCCTCATCATCGCTATGATTTTCTTCAGATTCAGTGACCTCAGAGTGTCACGTGTTGTGCTAGATGTTGCAATATCTGGGGCAACATCTGCATTTTTCAGTGAAATTGGATTGTCCAGAAGGTCTTCAACGTCATCTTCAGCAGTTTTCTTTTTGAGATCTGCACAATCATCAAAAACAACATTAATGGATTCCATAATGGTCCTAGTCCTTAAATTAAACACGCGATAAGCTCGACTATTAGTGCCATATCCAAAAACAAACACTTATCACTCTTTGAATCAAACTTTGCAAGTTGATCACTGTCATTCAAAGTGTAACAAACACAACCAAAAACATGAAAATATTTAAGATTAGGCTTCTTTCCCATGATGATCTCATAAGATGTCATGGTTGAACAACTTCTTAAATAGACCCTATTCGAAATATGGCATGCTGTATTAAGGGCTTCTGCCCAAAAACGCTTCGAGATATTCTTTGAAGCCAGCATTACCCTTGTCATTTCTTGCAAAGTCCTGTTCTTACATTCGGCAATGCCATTTTGTTGTGGGGTTTTTGGTGCTGAAAATTCATGTGAAATCCCCTTCTTGTCACAAAATGATGAATATGATGAGTTTTCAAATTCCTTACCATGATCAGTTCTGATCCTTCTCACCTTTAAATTATGGAAATTTGTGATTCTTGTGACTAATTGTTTAAACACATCAAAAGTGTCCGATTTCTCCCTAATGAAACTTACCCATGAATATCGTGAGAAATCATCAACACAAACAAAGGAATATTTCTTACCTCCGAAGCTTTCCACTTCCATAGGACCCATAAGATCCATATGTAGTAATTCCAGACAGCATGTTGTCCCAGATGTTGGCAACACTCTGTGCGACACGCGAGTCTGTTTTCCTTTTTGACAATCTCCGCACACATATGGTATTCCAGATGAAAGATTAGGCATACCTCTTACTGCATCGTACTTACTCAAGTTCTTCAAGGTCTTGAAATTTGCATGTCCCAGTTTTTATGCCAAAGGTCAAGTTCGGTGATTTGCACATGCTTGCATGAAGATTCTTCACTTATTTGATAGCAATTATCCGAAGACCTTGTACCTGTCATAATGCACAAATTAGTTTCATCAAAAACTTCACAAGTATGTTTATCAAACTTAACAAGCAGATTATCATCACACAATTGACTTATGTTTATCAAATTTGAATTTAATCCTTCAACATGAAGCACATTGTGGAGCTTTGGTAGTTCTTCAACATTCAATGTGCCCTTTCCCACAATTTTTCCTTTAGCTCCCCCTCAATAGGTCACTCTACCACAATTTTGTTCGACATAATCGATGAGATGTTCTCTTGAACTCGTCATGTGGCGTGAGCTTCCACTATCAAAATACCAATAACCTGCAGTGTTAGTTTTTAACGAAGTACAGACAACATTACAGTGAGTTTTTACCTTTGGTACCCAAATTTGTCTTACTGTAGGTCGATGATGGGAGGTGTTGCGGGTAATGTTGGACAACATTCGGGGCAACATCCGACTTGACTTTTGATTCACACGATCATCCCTGAGTTTAAAACAGTAGGGCCTGATATGACCAGGCTTAAAGCAGTAATGGCATACGTACCTTCGTTTTCTTTTCCTAGGAATGAGTGTCACAGTTTGTCTTTTTGGTGGAGAGCTTCTGATAGGCGACTTGGATTGTGGTTGTGTGGATGTATCGGCCTTTCCTTTTACAAAAATAGTTGACTTGGAAGATTCACGAATTTCAAACACGCTGTCTTTGAAACCTAGGCCCTTTCTATCATCTCTTCCCATCAAAAGTATGGAATCAAGCTTGGATGTGCTTGAATTAAACTTGGACAAGGTTTCAGTTGCTTTTTGAAGTTCTTCTTTGGTCTTACCAAGTTCCAAATCCTTTTTACTCAAGATTACCTCAAGTTTGGCAACTATGGCTTTTAGTTCAACGTTCTCCTTCATAAGACTTGAGTTCAACTCGTTTCTTTTGGTCCAGTCTTCAAACAGTTCTTCATAAAGCTTTTGCACACCCTCAAGAGTGATTCCTTCATCATCATCTTCTGATTCATCATTCCACTCAAATTTCCAGAAGTTGTGGATTTCAAACATACTGAATTTTTGCAGATGTTGCGGCCAGGTGTGCCAACACCTAGGGCAACACCAAAAGGGTTCACCTGCAGTCTGCGATTTTCTGTCAATAATGCGGTCAAAGAGGTTTGATTTTCTTCATCAGTGGATTTCTCCTCAACATCGGATTCTTCATCGCTTAGAGACACATTGTAGCCTTTGTTTTTTCGCAACCTGTTAGCACATTAATTGGCATAGTGTCCAAAGCCCTTGCACTCTCTACACTGCACCGAATCATACATTTTTGAATTATATTGTCCCTTGCCTTCATTCCTTGATTGAAATTGTTGCTTGGCAGGGTTCTTTTGTGACCTTTCAGGTGCAGGAAAACTTGGAGATTTAAATGGTTGTGCATCCTTCTTTTTATCTCTGATTCTTTTCAAGTAATCACCGAATTTCTTTGTGATAAAGGAGATAGAATCCTCGTAGAGGTCAGAATCATCAACTTCTTGAGATATTTGAAGGAGTTCATTGTAGGAGTCATTTGAAGCTTGGAGTGCAATTGTCTTCCCTTTGTCCTTCTTCTGCATGTCCAGGTTCATATCAAAAGTGCGCAGTGGACTGATAAGATCTTCCAATGCCATCTGAGAAGTGTCCTTAGCCTCATCTATTTGCGCAAATTTTTATGTTAAATCTTTCGGGCAGAGAACGGAGAACCTTGCTAACTTGACGCTCATTGGAGATAAAGTCTCCAATACAGAATGCCTCATTAGCAATTTTCCGTAGGCGACGATCGTAATCGAGTATGTTCTCAGATTCTTCCATCCTCATCGAATTTGGAAGTGAGCATCCTTAATCTGGTTCGTCGCACACTCTCAGAACCTTCACAGTGTCTTTGGAGAGTATTCCATGCACTTTTAGCAGAAGTACAGTTTGTGATTAAACTGAACATGTTCATGTCAACCGATGTAAATATTGCATTCAAGGCCTTTGAGTTGTAGTTGGAATTTTGCACTTCATCAGCAGTCCAGTCAGTTTCAGGTTTTGGCAAGTTGTCACCCTCTTGATCTAACGTGACTGGTGGAGTCCATCCATTGATGACGCGCTGCCATGCCCGTTCATCTATAGATTTTATGTAGTATCTTGTTTTGACCTTCTATAGGCTGTAAATTGGTACCATCTAGGACTGGTGGTCGAAGTGCTGCACTTGCAAATGAAGTGTCCATTTGATTTATTCACTGTCAAGCAAAACAAAAACCAGAATCAGCACTTAGTATATCAAGAGTAGGCTCTAATACCACTTGTAAGAACTATTTTGTCCGACAAATGCTCAAAATAATAAAAGTATCAGTATAGTATATAAAACAGAAAATTTGTGTTTATTCAGAATTAAGTGTTGTGCCAGATGTTACAACATCTCGGACAACATGCAGCGGAATATTATATTTTAAAACACAAATTGACTTTAAATAAATAGATGGACGAGATTAAATATGCACAAGTATAAATACTTGTGCGATGTCTCAGGGAAAAAATTAATCACTAGAAAACTTAACCGTTTAAAAAAATCTATCACTAGTGATCTTCACAAAAATCAATTTCCTCAACAAGTTGAGAAAAAAAATGCTTTCTAAAACGAATATCCAAAATAAAAACCAAAACAAGAAAGCAAAAACGTGTTGCTAAACAGTAGATCCACGAGAGGCAATCTTTGGCCAACTTCTTCCCAGATGTTGTCCGCAGATATTCTCAACATTCACAGCAACACTCTGTCACACTCTTCACAGCACATCTCTTGAATAAGGTTTTCTCTGAACTTCTGAACGTGCACACGTGAGTGAATATTGACCAAGAGGAAGAAAAACAACTCAATGATGTCTTGGTATCTTATTTATAGATGTGGAGTTTCATTCCATAAGGTAACCTACTTCACAAGGAAAGATAAGAGTTTTGTTAGGAATAAACTCTTTTTAAACACTACTACCATATCTCATCAATTCATTATTACAAATACCATATCTCCGAATATATTTAAATGATTATCTCATTATCTAAGAAAGGCAAAATCATATTAAATATTTACTTAGTCAAAGCAACAAGGAAGGCATGTTGTTAAGGAAATAATTTAAGTCAAGAAATATATCAATTAAATTCGCAAATAATATTTCCCTTCAGATTCGACGGGGTCTTCTTTTATTATCTTTTGAATCCACATTCAACAACCTTTACCATATTGTATCAGCACCTTTTACAAATGGCAGTCTTGCTGAAATTACTTTAAGTTCCAAAGATCCTTTCTTGAACCTTGTTGATTTTTAACCCTTGGTTATTTAAAGTTCGATCAGCGCAGCTTGGTTCCTATTTTGTTAATCCACCGAAACTTTAATTATCCAACAAATATCCACCTTTAGACATCGTTTGATTAGCGAGATGTGATCTTTTGTAAAATTTGATATAAATATCGAATGAGATAAAAATGTACATAATGTAGTATCTTGGTATGACCTTTATTTGTTTGTTTTTTCTTTTGATTTTACCATTTATTTATTTTTTTCCTTTTTGTTTTCGTTTGTATATTTTTTGTCCTCTTTTGTTTTTGTTTCCCACCATCTATATTGACTATATCGCCAATCGTTTTAGGCAAAAATTGTGTGAGACGGTCTCATGGGTCGTATTTTGTGAGACATATCTTATTTGGGTCATCCATGAAAAAGTATTACTTTTTATGCTAAAAATCGGTAGGGTTGACTCGTCTCACAGATAAAGATTCATGAGACCGTCTCACAAGAGACCTACTCATCATTTTAGCTTATTTACAATTTTAATCAATTTTTTTTGTTAACCTAGTAACATGATAGATAATTCCAGGAGTGAAGTTTAATACAATTATTTGACCTAATATTGTTTTTAAAACTAAAGATTTTATAAAATATTAAAATTGATTACAAACCTTACAAAGTTACGTAATTAAAATCCTTCAATTTGAAAACAAGCACATAAAAAAAACTCCAAAAAACACATCAGACACATGCCAGATAACCACAAAAATGTTAGGGAAGACAAAGCCTCCATTAACAAATATTTACTCACCAATGTAATACCTTATAATTTTAAGGTCCCGAGTCGAAGTTAAAAAATGAGATCTCCTACTTAATATTTTTTAGAAAAAAACAAAAATATAAAAAGTAAACTAAAATATCAAATAAAATATGATGTTCAAAACTATATAGCAAAAATATTAACTAAATTTACAAAGTTAATGTTCACTATTTTTTCCTTAGTCAATAACATACATAATCTATCTCAAAAATAAAATTTAAAATAAATTTATCACAAAATTATGAGGATTATAAGAAAAATAAAATAATAACAGAACAAAAAATTAAAGAGTTTTTAGATCTTATATTAATAAAGAAAAGAAGCAAAAATGGAGTCACGAATTAAATTATATTTTTTTCTTTAAATGAAATTATAATATGTCACAATGTACAGAAAAAAATCATGAGAAAAAAGTGCCACGGGAAAAGGAAATAACTATGATTGGAGAGTTGAAATACATAGTTTATAAATTGGACAAAAAAATTATAAATTAGACCAAAAAAGTTTCTTAACTTTATAAATTTGTTTGAAAGGTTATAGTCGATGATTTATAGATTGGTACAAAAAAAAATTGGACAATAAAAACCTAGTCTATAAAGGAATTATAATATAAATATTAGGTCTAAACTCAGGTCTTGTCATGTTTATTTAAAAAAAAGTAGCATCATCCATGTGAAAAGAACCAAAATGACAGATATTTTGTGAAACACGACTGTGAAATGTTGTCGTGTGCGAGCGTTTGTGAGATGTCGAACGACACCAACTTTGAAACAACGGAAAATAAAAATATGACTTATGATGTAAACGATGTGAAGCTCTCGGATTGACAGTTAATTATAGCCTAATCGAATTTATTTAGATACTATAAAAACGAAAGTTTAACGAAGGAAATAACAGGAAATTGATTCGCAAACAGCATGAGATTTAACTATGTTATTTTGAACGAATTTGAACATATTTGCGGACTAGAAATGAACAAACAAAGTGTAAGGATTGTTTCTAAAACACTATAAACTTATGGGAAAAGCTGTTGGTCGTGAAAATATGAAAGCAAAGCATACATGAATTTGAGAGAAATAGTTCCCTCCTCGTTTTTGTTCAAATTATTCACAGTAATTGATCGTCATTTCCATCGTGGTCGGTTGTAAACCGATGGGCCAAAATCGCATGTTCAACTTTTCTTGTGGGCTGAAATTTTACTTATTTATTTACTTTGGATGAGCTAAAAGTTAATTTTATAGTCACGCCCCGAAACCGGGGTTAGTCGACATCGACGTTGTTTATCAATCATACAATCGAAAACAACCAGCCTCGTAGCACATTATAAACCGAAAACCAGTTTATTTCATAAATCTCATAAAAATATCAAGGTCTTTACAAGTGAAAAGAATTAAATGCGGAAACGTTTTACAAGGAAATAACTAGATAACAATTTCAAAATAACATGACTACTAAACTCGAAAATCACCAGCCCCAAAATTGTTCAGATTCCTCTTCCTCGATCTGTTATTCGGATTTATCTGGGGAGAGGAGAGTAAGGGATGAGTATTTTGGGAAATACTCAGCAAGTGGGGGTCGTTCGAGCACAACAATAACAACATGCAAATTTCGAAACACAATAAATTTTCATAACATGACTCAACCACATGCATATCATCGACCAAACACTGAGATTCATCCACTTTCAATGGTTTACTGATATCAGTCCCTAATTTTTACTCCTCTAAGGGGGCGATGCCGTATAGCGGTTATGTCCCTCACCACGTAAGCGTACGTCATGGTTGGGATTCCCACCCATATCAAGTTGAATTCTCACAGTGTCAAAACACAACTCATGCCAAAAATCGTAACCAGAAGATGGTAGAAGAAGAATGCACTCGGCTGAATTTAAAACACATGAAATGCATAACCGAAATTTACACATTTAAAACAAGCCCACTTACCTTAGATCTTGATGAAGAAAAACGTGAAAGGCTAGGGTTTCTTGCACTGGAAATTTCGAATTTCCTTCCCCAGATCTGGACTGCAGCAGCTCTTCGAAACCCGGCAGAACTTCGAAAGCAAAAACTCGAAAATACTAGAGAGGGAGAACTCGAAAAATATGGAGTGAATGAGAGGTGTGAATTTCGAGTTACAGGGCTCTCCTATTTATAGGGGTTGGCTGCTATCCTGATCGTGCGTTGCACACGATAGAATTATCCACTCAACCTTTAGAAAATCTAGTATTCTAAAATTACAATTACTATCATGATAAAACCGAAATATTGGATTTTACATTTATGAGCCAACAAATGACCCGTAGGCTATATTTTAACTCTCAGTTGTTTGGGTTTTACTGATTCAATGAGACCCAACGTGACATTTTTCAAGCTGGATGATGATATGTGGTAGGGTGTTCAAACTAATTTTTAACTTCATATATAAATGTTAAAACCGAAGTTTATATAAATGTTCATTTACCCTTGCTGCTGCTGCCACAAGCTTCCCCCTCGACTTCTTTCTTGCCATTAGTAGCACCGCCTGAGCTCGTGGTTCATCGACTTCACCTCTTTTTGCTGATCACAACTGCTCACCCAGTTCCTCCAATTGTCGCCTCCGTTTGGGTACACCACTACGGCAGCGCCATCTCAATTCTCACGCCATCATCTTCCTTAAGCACACGAGCGCACTTTTCCAGGGAACATGTAGATTTATTTCGTGTTCATTCTCTTTTCCATGACGCATATATTCTTGATGAATGGCTTCTACATCATCTGAATATCTCTTCTTTAATCTCTCTGCTGGAACTTTAATTTGCACTTATTGCCCACCTTTTTTTTTTTAATAATGTGGAAAAACTCTAACTTTGTGGTTTGTCCAATCTCACTGTTGTTTCTTTTTTTCTGCAAGCCAATATATAAAGAATACCAAGTAATTATCTTTAGGGAAAACAAAGCTAAAACCTGGGTAGTTGCTCCTTTCCTTGAATTCAAGACATGTCGATATTGTTGTATCTTGGTTTTCTACGTGCCCAAACGCAGCAGAAGTTTAAAATTTTTATTTTATTTTGAAAAACAAAATAATTCTTTTGGACACTCGTATGGTTTACGTGAATTAAACATACATAAGATGTTTAAAATATACCTTTAGTGAATATTCACATTTGGCTCCAACTACTCCGGTATCAGCGGACGTAGCTCTTGTTGTAAATCCCTACGAACATTCTTCGATCTCATAATCCGGTCCACGACTGGAATATTTGTTCCTTTTCTAAATTGCACTAGAAATTTAGAAGAACTTTTGCGTAGAGATAGAACACGAAGAAGAAATCGATTCAATTCTATTAATTAGAATTGCCGAAAACTTCTTGCAAAAAGAAAGAAGAATTTTCGAGAGCAGCGCACACAAAAATTGGGAAGAGTCGAAAGTATTTCCTTTTCCAATTCCAAGTAATCTTCGAATCATTGATATGCCATTAGAATAAAGAAATCTTATTATTTATTTATGCCATCATTTACTTAAATAATCTAATTAATTAAGTAAACTCGAGATTCTAAAATCCTTATCATTGTTTTAAAGCTTCGGTGGTCTCCCTTTTCAACCAAGTCAATACATATTCTATTATTTCAACTAATGGTCATTTCTTTAATTAATCACATTAATTAAGTAATTAGATTTCAATAAATCTTTGACTCTCAAAATTAGCAGACTCATAATCATCCAATATTATTTTCTTTGTGTGCAAGTTTTTAAATTATGGTATCATGAATTTTTGATATTATTTAAATCAATACCATATTTTATAAAAACTTAATGGGCTATATTTAACTTAATTAAAATATAATTCAATTATTAAAGCCCATTTAAACTTTAATAAATTAGTATGATGTGCTTATACTTTTACAAGCCCATGATCCATGCTCCCATTACATTAATTTCATCATAATCCCGATTGACGATCCAATATCATCGATGTGACAAATTCAACTTGTTTGTTATTATGATGCACACTTTAATTTTGAGATCACCAATGTCTAAATAAGGCAGATGTACTCCTTTTGACTGTCTTAACAGTCATGCTCTCAAAATTTTTATAAGCTTTTATAAACTTTATTTATAAGCTTATCGATTGATCATATCAAACTTATTTCTTACAAATTCAACTCATTGAATTTATTATCTCAACGGGAACAAGTAAACCAGTACTTGTGTGACCCTCAATGGTTCAGGGATACAGCTAGCCGTGGGTTCACAACTCTTTGTGATTCAGAACATAATCCTTTATTCGGGCTTACCCTAGTTAGCCCCATCCTTTTCATCAACACCTTGATCAAGAATGTCAGAACTCACTTCTGATTGCACCCATCGGATCATGGTAAGAGCGTCTAGTAGCATCGCTCCATGATCCCCTAGGTATCACTGATAGTGCCTGCAAGAATGATAAGTGCAAGATTTGCACTTAATTTATATTGGAATCCATTTTGAATTATGCTTGTTTCGAACAGGATTATGCGTTTTTGGTTTGTTTTGATTGCCTTTTCAGGAATGGAGAAAAAGAGGACACGAAGCCAAGTGAGCCAAGAAAACAAGTGCACAACCAACCATTATCGGACAGAACCTCGCGCGCAGCAGCGCGAGATCACGCGCAGCCGCGCGCAATGATATGCAAGGTGATTGGCAGAGGTGTGCGCGCGGCCGCGCCACATCACGCGCTATCGCGCGCACACAGACGAACTTGAAGACACGTGCAGGCGCGCGCGCACCAATACAGGCCAATGACCAGACGCTTACGCGCGGCCGCGCGACTTCATGCGCGACCGCGCGCACACATGCACGGGCCAGTGAGCAGAAGCAGCCACGCAGCCGCGCCAGAACTTGCGCAACCGCGCGCGCGGCGTCCAGAAAAGTTATAAAATGTGCGCCGCTAGGTCAGAAAGGAGGGGGCCGTCTTGTGGAAGAAAGATACGAGAGAAGCTAGCCGCCTTGGAGAAAATCACGAGAAATCAGAGCGCATACACGAGACGAGGATTCAGAGTGCGAAGAACTGCCACAAATACGAAGAACAACGGATCCGGGGACGGAGACGACACTTCGGATTTGTTATCTTTTCCTTCGTTTTTTTTATATATTATACTGTGTGGTGATGTCTAGAACTGAAAATATGTCTTGTCTTCGCTTGGATTTCGTGATGAACTAATTTCCCATTCTAGAGAATGATGTAGCTTTGTGGACACGATGATTTGACGTGGTTATTTTATATGATTGAATTCCATTGCATATTTAATTGTGTTTCTCTGTGTTTATTGCACTGTAATTTACTGACCATAAATTGTTTGTTGTCTGATTAATTCTACTACTTGGGAGAGGACTAGGATCATAGATCATTAGAACACATCGTTAAATGTTTATAGCGTTCGGAAGGCGTATAACTTTAGCGAGGCTTAGTAAGAACATTGTTTGCATTTATCAATGAAACTTAGATTCTAATTAGGAATAATTGAATCGAAGTTGATAGATACAGTTATTCGTCACTTGGGAAAGGGGGAATAACATAACCTAAGTGTTCTTGGCCATTAAATAATTGGAATTCAGGAATATAAATTCAACTGTGAATATTTATCGTGGAAACTTTGTGAAATCTTTTCTCTAGATATTTTCTCTCATTATTATTTCTCAATTCGGTGATTTAATTAATTCATTGTTTTCAATTAATTCATTCAAACAAACCAACCTTTTATTTGATTTTTCTAAATAAAGTTGAGACTATTTTAATTACGAGCACTGATATACATTTTTATTCACACTCCTCGTGGGATCGATATCTGTACTCTAACCAGTACTAAAACTTGACACCGTACACTTGCGGTAGTGAAAACACGCAACAAGTTTTTGGCGCTGTTGCCGGGGAATGTCTAATTTGAATTTATATCAGTATTGTTACCAATTAGTCTAGATTTTAATTTAGAGATTTTATTTTTTATTTTATTTTATATTGATTGAGTTTCTCATTTTTTCTGCTTGACAATGTATGCTAAGATCGCAAAACTCTGACTTGCTTATTTTTGATCCGGAGATCGAAAGAACTGCGAGAAGATTAAGAAAAGCAAGAAGAGAAGAGATCCAATCAATGGCTGAAAACAGAGAGAATGACAGACACGTCCAGCCAGAGGCGATTCCTATAAGAGATCACTTCCGACCAGTGATCAACAATCATTACTCTGGTATTGCAAGAGGGACAATCAACGCCAATAATTTTGAACTGAAGCATGCTCTAATCAATATGGTTCAGCAAAACCAGTTTGCTGGGACAGCCACCTCTGATCCTCACGTTCACCTAAGAACCTTCTTGGAGATAACGGATACGGTAAAGATTAATAATGTGCCTGATGATATTATTAGACTGCGTTTGTTTCCGTTTTCTCTCAGGGATCAAGCACGAGGATGGCTTCAATCGCTTCCCTTAGGAAGTATCACTACTTGGCAAGAGCTGGCGACGAAATTTCTGGCAAAATACTTTTCCCCTGCAAAGTCTGCACAGTTGAAGATTGAGATTAGCACGTTCAGGCAGACTGATTTTGAGCAATTGTATGAAGCATGGGAAAGATACAAGGAGCTGTTGAGGAAGTGCCCGAACCATGGCTTCGAAGACTGGGTGCAAATTGAATTATTCTACAACGGTCTAAATGGGCAAACAAGAGGAACAGTAGATGCTGCAGCTGGTGGCACGATCTTTGCTAAATCTTCCGAGCAAGATTACGACTTGCTAGAACAGATGACGATAAATAGCTACCAGTGGCCGTCTGAAAGGGCAGGAGTAAAAAAGACAGCCGGATTTTATGATGTGGACCCTATTACGTCACTCACTGCTCAGGTATCTGCATTGACCACTCAAATAGCAGCGATGAATAAGGTAAGCACATCCGAAACTGAAAGTCCATCAACTGTTGCTGAAGAACAATCTATTCCTGAAGAAGCGCGGTACGTCAACAACAGAAATTTTGGAGGATTCGGAGGATATCGAGGTAACCCTCCCCCTAATACTTATCATCCAGGATTAAGAAATCATGAAAATTTTTCTTATGCAAATAATAAAAATGTGTTGAATCCTCCACCGGGGTTCAATACATCAAAGGGGGAGGGAAAGCCTTCATTTGAAGATTTGGTAGGAACGTTTGTTGCTGAGTCGGGAAAGCGAATGGCAAGAACTGAGTCTCGTCTTGATAACATGGAGACTCACATGGGAAATATGGGTGCCACAATGAAATCTTTGGAAACTCAAATTGGACAGTTGGCCAACGCGTTGAAAGATCAGAATAGGGGTCAATTTCCTAGCAACACAGAGGTTAACCCAAAAGAACAGTGCAAGGCAGTCACCTTGAGAAGTGGAAAGGAATTGGAGGTACACATTCCTAAAGAGAGAGTGGAAAGTGAGAAGACAATTGAAGAAAGCAAAAATGAGGAATCCAAGACAGAAGTGGAAGTTGAACGACCTCCAGTATATAAACCGACCCTTCCATACCCTCAGAGATTCAAAAAGAAGAATTTGGATGATCAGTTTGAGAATTTTTTGGAGATTTTTAAGAAGATACACATCAACATACCATTTGCTGATGCTTTAGAGCAAATGCCAAATTATGCAAAGTTTATCAAAGATGTGATGTCTAAGAAGAGGAAGCTGCAGGAGTTTGAGACTGTGAACCTTACTGAAGAGTGTAGCGCCATACTGCAGAAGAAGCTACCACAGAAACTAAAAGATCCAGGGAGTTTTACTATTCCTTGCTTTATTGGTGGTTCTAAATGCAGTAAAGTTTTATGTGATTTAGGAGCAAGTATTAATTTGATGCCATTTTCTATTTACAGGGATCTGAAGCTCGGAGAAGTCAAACCTACCACTATCACCTTACAGCTTGCGGACAGAAGTCTCACGTACCCACGTGGGATCGTCGAAGATGTACTGGTAAAAGTGGATAAATTTATTTTTCCTGCTAACTTTGTGATTTTAGATATGGAAGAGGATCATGATGCTCCATTAATCTTTGGGAGACCGTTTCTGGCAACTGGAAGGGCATTGATAGATGTACACAAGGGTGAACTTACCCTGCGAGTTGGCGGAAAAGCAGTCATTTTTAATATCTATCACGCCATGAAGGGATCAAATGAGGTAAGCACTTGTAAAAGCATTGATATTTTAGACTCATGTATGTCCCTTAATTGTGCAGGAACTAGGGATCCTTTGGAGTGTTGTTTGACAAGCGCTGCAGGATCTGTTGATGAAGACAATTGGGAAGTGAAAGAACAGCTGTTGGCTCTTGAAGCATCTCAAAAGGAAAGAAAAATAAATGCACCGCCTGAAGAGTTGGATATAAATGAGAAAATTGAGGTAAAAGCACCTTCGCCTGACTTGAAGGAACTGCCAAGCCATTTATGTTATGCATTTTTAGGTGAAAAGTCGACATATCCGGTAATCATCTCTTCATCTCTTACTTGTACTGAAAAAGATAAATTATTGAGAGTATTGAGGAAATTTAAAACTGCTTTAGGATGGTCGATTTCTGATATTAGGGGAATTAGCCCCACTATATGCATGCATAAAATTTTGATGCAGGAGTCATATACTCCTTCTGTGGATCACCAGAGGCGATTGAATCCAGCAATGAAAGATGTTGTGAAAAATGAGGTACTGAAATTACTAAACGCTGGTGTGATTTATGCCATTTCTGATAGTAGTTGGGTGTCTCCTGTACAAGTTGTACCGAAAAAAGGTGGAATAACTGTGGTTAGAAATGAAAATGATGAACTGATATCGACTCGCACTGTTACCGGTTGGAGAGTATGTATTGATTATAGAAAGTTAAACAATGCCACACGTAAGGATCATTTTTCACTGCCTTTTATTGATCAGATGCTAGATAGACTTGCTGGTTATTGTCATTATTGCTTTTTAGATGGCTATTCAGGTTATAACCAAATTGCTATAGCCCCAGAAGATCAGGAGAAGACTACTTTCACGTGTCCCTATGGCACGTTTGCTTTTCGGAGAATCCCGTTTGGGCTATGCAATGCACCTGCCACTTTCCAGAGGTGCATGATGGCCATTTTTGCAGATATGGTAGAGGAAATAATGGAAGTCTTCATGGACGACTTTTCAGTATTCGGTTCGTCGTTTGATCATTGTTTACATAACCTATCCCTTGTTTTGCAAAGATTCCAAGAAAAGAACTTAGTTCTTAACTGGGAGAAATGCCATTTTATGGTCCAAGAGGGCATTGTTCTTGGACATAAAGTGTCTTCTCGGGGATTAGAGGTAGACAGATCCAAGGTGGTTACCATTGAAAAACTTCCTCCACCAAAGAGCATCAAGGGAATAAGGAGCTTCTTAGGACATGCGGGGTTTTATCGTAGATTTATTAAAGATTTTTCTAAGATCACTAAACCCCTATGTAATTTACTTGAAAAAGAATCGACTTTTATATTTGATGATGATTGTTTGCAGGCATTTGAGAAGATCAAAATGGCATTGGTGACCGCACCGATCATGATAGTGCCGGACTGGAAGGAGCCATTTGAGCTAATGTGTGATGCAAGTGATTATGCAGTGGGCGTTGTCTTAGGCCAAAGAAGGGACAAGATGTTTAGGGCGATTTACTACGCAAGCCGCACGATGGATGCTGCTCAGCAGAATTACACTACGACCGAGAAGGAGATGCTTGCAGTAGTGTTTGCCTTCGACAAATTCAGGCCTTATTTGATTGGCACAAAGGTAATCGTTTTCACTGACCATGCAGCTATTCGCTACCTTTTCGCCAAGAAAGATGCAAAACCACGCTTGATAAGGTGGATTTTGCTATTACAAGAATTTGACTTTGAGGTCAAGGATAAAAAGGTAGTGAGAATCAGGTAGCTGATCATTTGTCGAGGCTTGAGCTGGAGGAGAAGAAAGAAGATGGAGCTATACAGGAAACTTTTCCGGATGAGCAACTCTTTGAGGTAAACACTGTAATTCCTTGGTTTGCTGATATTGCAAATTTTTTGTCCTGTGGTACCCTTCCTCCAGATTTGAGCTATCATCAGAAGAAGAAGTTTGTCCATGATATCAAGTTTTATTATTGGGATGACCCATTTGTGTACAAGAGGTGTGCTGACCAAGTGATTAGGAGATGCGTGGAGGGTCTCGAAGCCCAACAAATTTTGGAGAAGTGTCATTCTTCACCATATGGTGGACACTTTGGAGCGTCACGAACAGCAGCTAAGGTATTGCAATCTGGTTTCTATTGGCCTAGTTTGTTTAAAGATAGTTATACCTTAGTAAAATCATGTGATAGATGCCAGAGGTTAGGAAACATCTCTAGGCGTCACGAATTACCACTGACAAATGTTTTGGAAGTGGAACTTTTTGACGTTTGGGGTATAGACTTTATGGGACCTTTTCCTCCTTCTTTTGGTAACTCTTACATTCTATTAGCTGTTGATTATGTGTCGAAATGGGTGGAAGCAATCGCCATCAATACTAATGACTCTCATGTTGTAGTGAAATTTGTGCATAAAAACATCTTCACCAGGTTTGGAACGCCGAGAGCCATCATAAGTGACGAAGGTACGCATTTTTGCAATAGAATTTTCAACTCACTTTTGGCTAAATACAATGTGAAGCACAAAGTGGCACTAGCATATCATCCTCATTCGAATGGACAAGCTGAAGTATCCAACCGGGAAATTAAGCAAATACTGGAAAAGACTGTCAACACCAACCGGAGGGATTGGGCTATGAAGTTGGATGATGGGTTATGGGCTTATCAGACCGCATTCAAGACGCCTATTGGGATGTCTCCCTATAGGCTAGTATTTGGGAAAGCATGCCACTTGCCAATAGAACTGGAGCACCGAGCATTTTGGGCAGTTAAAAAGTTGAACTTCGACCTGAAAGCTTCTGGCGATGTCAGAAAACTGCAGTTAAGTGAGATGGATGAATTCCGTAATGACGCTTATGAAAATGCCAAGATCTACAAAGAGCAAACTAAGAAGTGGCATGACAAAATCATTGTCAGAAGGGAGCTCAAACCAGGACAACAAGTACTACTATTCAACTTTCATCTGAAATTGTTTCCTGGTAAACTGAAATCACGTTGGTCAGAGCCATTTGTAGTGGAAACAGTATATCCTCATGGGTCTATCGAGTTGAAGTGCAGTGATGGACGAACTTTCAAGGTCAATGGACAGCGGGTTAAGGCATACTATGGAACTGAAGTGAGGAATATTGACAATCTTAGTCTGGGTGAACCCAATTGAACAGGACTGGTAGTCGGGCTGATGACATTAAACCAAGCGTTGCGTGGGAGGCAACCCACGATTAATTCTCGCATTTATTTTGTTTATTTTATTTAATAACTTTTATTTTATTTTATCTTTTATTTCTTGCTTTTAATTATTTTCATTCGCGTATTAATTTGAATCGTTTTATTTTTGCAGGTTATCTAAAAAAAAAGAGGCAAGGGATAGCAGCATGCGCGCCATCGCGCAACATCTCGCGCGGCAGCGCGCTAAATATCAGTGGGTAAGTACAGCAGGGTGCGCACGATCGCGCCAACTCTCGCGCACCCACGCGCACTTTATCAACCAAAAAGCACAGAAGTCCGCGCGCCCCAACGCGAGTTCTCGCACGACAGCGCGCAAATCATTAACGAAGGAAGCCAGAAGCCAGCGCGCGGCCGCGCCACTTGTCGCGCGACCGCGCGCAACGCGTCCCTACCCCTCATTTAAAACCCTATCTCCCATTTTATACAAACACAACTTCTCCTCCCCTCAAAACAGCCGCCTCCCTCAAATCCTCTCCACACAAACTCTCCTCTCAACTATTCCTCTCCTCCACAACTTCCATCCAACTCCTTCTCACACAACAACCTTCACACAACTCATCTCCTACAACCACCTGCAAGCCACAACCACCACCGCTCTTCCACTCAACAGCAGCCACCGCCGTCTCCGCTCAGGCACGCCACCGCCGTCACCGCCCCTCGACGCCGCCACTAGCTACCGCCGAGCGTCATCTCAGGTTAATTATCTACACTCAAGGGTACCGTTTCTTCTACATTATTATTGTTTGGGATAATTTTCAGATTTCAAGCAATTTTTGGTGGGTTTGTGCTCTATATTTGTTAATTATTGGTGTGGACAAGAATTTAAAATTTTTCCGCCTAGAAAAAGATCAAAGGATGGGGCTTCCTCGTCTCGTTCCTACGATGCTCACAAATTTTGGAACGAGGAAGCCTCTAAGGTGTATGAGAGCACCATGTCTCGATCTTTTATCAAGGAAAGAGGGATAGATATGAGCGACCTTGAATGCGATATAATCGAGGAAGTTGTGCGAAGGGGATGGGTAGATATAGCACAGTCTCCGCCAGACGCCGTGATATCCGTAGTCCGTGAATTTTATGCGAATTTGAGAATCAAACATGAGGAATACGGAGTTTTGGTGCGAGGGCAACTCGTCTATTTTGATTCGGCCACCATTAATGCAATCTACAATCTGCCGGATTTTGAAAATGACGGGTACACTGAGTTGATCACTGGGGATGTGAACTACGATGAGATTATCAGGACCTTATGCATCGAAGGTGCAGATTGGCGCTTGAATCAAGTCTCCCTAGTCACTCTGAAGAAGTCTGACTTATTCCGTGATCCACGCAGTTGGGCATCGTTTATTCTCTCACGGATCATGCCATCATCACATCAGACGGAGATTACAAAGGATAAGGTGGCGTTGATCTACGCCATAATGACTGGGAGAACCGTCGATCTTGGGAAGCTCATCCACAGTTTTATCATGCGTGCTGGCACGGGACTCATGACCGTCAGTCTCCCTTGTGCACATACTATTACTGCCCTATGTCTTTATGCCGGTGTGCAATGGGACTCCGAGGAACCAGTTTTGAAAGCTAAAGCCCCAATAACAGTATCTGAAGCATACCGCCTGCGAGGAAGACGAGAGATGGAACAACAAGAGGCTAGGGCAGAATACAACCAAAGGGCCAGACAATGCCATGCACTGCCACCACTATCGATTCCTCGATCTAGCCTGCAAGACAGGATGTTTCGACTGGAACAAGAGTCGCGATCTCAGCGCCGAGAGCTGGCCGAACACCGACAAACTACTAATACCTTCATGTCTTTCATGATGGACTTCACATCGGTGATCGCCCAGCGGTTTCCACCTGCTGGACCCGGGGAGGTTCCCTTTCCACCACATCCAGCATGGCCACCACAGTACCCACCACCAGATCTTTCACCACCGCAGCACATGGATGAGGATGCCGAAGATACTGGCAATGATGATTCGAGCCCCGAGTTCTGACACCTGGGAGCAAGGTATGTGTTGTCATGTTCTTTATTTCTATACATTGAGGACAATGCATACTTTAAGTTTGGGGGGGTAAAAATTGCTTGTTAGATTTTTCTGAATTTATTTTTTAATTATTGCTCAATAGTTAATTTAGTTTCTATTTACTTTTTGAATTCTATATTTGTTAGGAAAAGTCATGGATAAGTAAAATGTGTGGCCGATGATGAAAATTGAATTGTGGCCCTGAGGTTTATATGTGTTCATGAGAACCTAGGAGTCACAAATATTTTGCACTGTCGTGTTTATTGATACAATTGTTGCTTAGAGACAAGTTGTATGCCTGTGATTCTAAATAGATGAGGGAGATCTGATTCTTGGTAATTCTTGCATGACATTGATTGACACTTTTGCAATCATAGGAATGAGCTAGGCAATTTTTCACAATATCTTTGGGCTTATATTCTTTGCTTACTGTCATTTGTAGCCCTTTGAGCTTCAAGTTAATTGAGATGCTTAAATTTTCTTCGTGCACCTATTTCATCTATCATTTTTATTGAAAATTGCATGTGACTGGTTTGTATGAGTTGACTAATGGATTGACGAAAGTCTAGAACTTGTTTGAACACTTTTCGAGGCGAAATACGGATAATATGTGACATATGAATGATTTAGGCGATCTTTAGATCGCCGTTTTGAGCCTTCGAGCCTACCAAACGAAAATGAAATATCCCTAGTACCCCATTTTGAGCCTACTAAAAAATCAAGTGGTGTATGTCAATGACATACAATTAGCTCCCACTTGTATTTATTCTATTTCCCACAACGACTACCTAATGAAGCTTATATACTTACTGTCTTACCTAATTTTGAGAGAAATAAGTTCATGGGTGTTGTAATGATTCAAATACTCCTTGAAAAGAAAAGAAAAAGTTAAATGTGCTAAAAGGAGTTGTTTAAAAAAAATGTGAATCAAAAGTGGTGAAAAAAGAAAATATATGGGAGACGAAGGATATGAATGAGAAGAAATCAATAAAGTGATGGTGAAATGATAGTGAAAATGATGAAAATTTGATTATTTCTCTCAAATTTTGATTTCCATATCCTTTATTGTAGCCGTGAACCGTGGCCTGACGTTACAAGCTTACAAGACCTATTAACCTTGTCACATTTATCCAATATACTAGTGGAGAAAAGTTGTTCAAATCAAGCCTATGGATACCTAAAAAACATTGTCAACGAGTATAGACTTTAATCACTTGCTTGCAAGCATCTCATTTTGTGATTTCATCTTTGGCATACTTGTGATTGACCATCTTTCGAGCCAAATAATCACCGATAAAGTCCTATGTGATCTGTGAATGCAAATTTATATTTTGATGAAGTGTGAGTTGAACTGAACTGAGGATTTCTTGATTCTGTAAGGCGAATGTGCATTACAACTCTATTTGAGCATTCGATGAGGTAAATAAACATTGACATATCACACACGCACGTGACTCTTGGGAAATCATGAATTACATGACATAAGATAAGTCGGAGGCCAATATCATTTTTCGCATATCCATGACTGTAGTAGTTTGCGTTATTTTTTCCCTTCTTTATTAGCTTTTATTTTATTTTGCTCGGGACTAGCAAAAGTTCAAGTTTGGGGGGTTTGATAAGTGCAAGATTTGCACTTAATTTATATTGGAATCCATTTTGAATTATGCTTGTTTCGAACATGATTATGCGTTTTTGGTTTGTTTTGATTGTCTTTTCAGGAATGGAGAAAAAGAGGACACGAAGCCAAGTGAGCCAAGAAAAGAAGTACACAACCAACCATTATCGGACAGAACCTCGCGTGCAGCAGCGCGAGATCACGCGCAGCCGCGCGCAATGATATGCAAGGTGATTGGCAGAGGTGTGCACGCGGCCGTGCCACATCACGCGCTATCGCGCGCACACAGACGAACCTGAAGACACGTGCAGGCGCGCACGCACCAATACAGGCCAATGACCAGATGCTTACGCGCGGCCGCGCGACTTCATGCGCGACCGCGCGCACACATGCACGGGCCAGTGAGCAGAAGCAGCCACGCAGCCGCGCTAGAACTTGCGCAACCGCACGCGCGGCGTCCAGAAAAGTTATAAAATACGCGCCGATAGGTCAGAAAGGAGGGGGCCGTCTTGGGGAAGAAAGATACGAGAGAAGCTAGCCGCCTTGGAGAAAATCACGAGAAATCAGAGCGCATACACGAGACGAGGATTCAGAGTGCGAAGAACTGCCACAAATACGAAGAACAACGGATCCAGGGACGGAGACGACACTTCGGATTTGTTATCTTTTCCTTCGTTTTTTTTATATATTATACTGTGTGGTGATGTCTAGAACTGAAAATATGTCTTGTCTTCGCTTGGATTTCGTGATGAACTAATTTCCCATTCTAGAGAATGATGTAGCTTTGTGGACACGATGATTTGACGTGGTTATTTTATATGATTGAATTCCATTGCATATTTAATTGTGTTTCTTTGTGTTTATTGCACAGCAATTTACTGGCCATAAATTGTTTGTTGTCTGATTAATTCTACTACTCGGGAGAGGACTAGGATCATAGATCATTAGAACACATCGTTAAATGTTTATAGCGTTCGGAAGGCGTATAACTTTAGCGAGGCTTAGTAAGAACATTGTTTGCATTTATCTATGAAACTTAGATTCTAATTAGGGATAATTGAATCGAAGTTGATAGATACAGTTATTCGTCACTTGGGAAAGGGGGAATAACATAACCTAAGTGTTCTTGGCCATTAAATAATTGGAATTCAGGAATATAAATTCAACTGTGAATATTTATCGTGGAAACTTTGTGAAATCTTTTCTCTAGATATTTTCTCTCATTATTATTTCTCAATTCGGTGATTTAATTAATTCATTGTTTTTTATTTGATTTTTCTAAATAAAGTTAAGACTATTTTAATTACGAGCACTGATATACATTTTTATTCACACTCCTCATGGAATCGATATCTGTACTCTAACCAGTACTAAAACTTGACACTGTACACTTGCGGTAATGAAAACACGCAACAAAGAACCAGTCGATTATGATTAGCGTACAGTACGGTCCCTTCATCTCATATATCCCGATCGAATCTGCAACCATTGGTTCATCGAGGGTTGCATATTAATTCGATAACTATGTGACACATCTTTGAGAATAAATAGTGGCATCGCATGTACAACTAGAGAACTCCTTCTCTAATGTACATTTCATACTCTGGCCAGAGATTCCATGCACTCATTATTTCGTCAGATCACATAGGATATCCACACCCGTAGGTGAGCGGTGAATTCCCGACTACAATGCACTGGCTCCTACATGTGTCGCAACTGTACCCATTCTCGCCACCTGATGACTCTCCTGGAGTCGGTAAACGAGTCAAAGCACAGCCCTAGCATATAGAGCCTCAGTGTTGTCCCGGATCGTAAGGACTAATGGTGTACAATCATAACCATGGACTTATCCCCTCGATGAATGATAACCACTTGGAAAGTCCGAGGGAGGGTTGTTCAGTATAATCATCATATGACTACCCATCTGTATGTTTGGACATCTCTATGCCCTTACCAAGAAACGCAGTACACAACATCACAGATGCTAGTCTCGAGCTCAAGCGACCTTTATCCATGTTTTATGCGGCTGAATCGACTAGGGACGAATTTAGAATATGCAGTGCTTACAAATGAGTTTCAACATCGAATTACGATTCATTTGTATTAAAGCATAATCAAGGACTTTATCTATGCTGATTGCATGGGTATACAGATAAAGTAAAACGAAACCATTAAAAAATAAATTATATTAAAATAAAGATTGTTTATTACACTCGAGTCAATAAATTTCCCAGCCAACAGTTGGCTTACAGGGCATATACTCTAACAGATATGTCTGGAGTAAAGTTTGTTTGTTTGTTTTTTTCAATTTCTTGAGCTGATTTTGCACTTGTCACTCATTGTCTTTGAATAGTTCAAATGCAACTTTACAATGATATCCCAATCTGTGATTTATAATGTACTAATCAATCATTTCAACCAGTGAGCTATTTTCAATCATCCTTCATTTAATTTGCTTCTCTTTATCACTATTACATCCTAATTAATGTATGCATGTCACCCATTTTGATACGATGCATTATTATTTGAGCGCATATGAACCAACTTATGGAAATTTGCCTGATTTTTATGTTCTTTACAATTAAATTGATGGAATGGCCGATTCTGTAGGCCTAAGAGCCAAGCTACTAGGTACAATTATTAAATTCTTGTATTTATATTCCTTCATGGACTCTTTTCCTAGTCCTTTCTCATCTATTCAGGACTATGTCATCCATCATCAATCTAATGAAATTCCGGCCATTAGTTGGCTCGTGTCTCCTTCCTGTTCCGTTTCCAAGTTCAAAAGCCGCTGGCCATGTATTTAAATCGAAGAAAGACAAAAATGCAATGCATAGAGATGAAAGGATAATTTTGCCCGACAAGATCATTTAGTTACGAAAAACCATGACACCAAAGAAGAGCTGGCAAAGACATGAACAAACATAGTATGATTGGCGGTATGATGGCAGGAATTGAAGTGCTTGGATTGAGATCAGCGGTTATTTGACAAACAAACTTCACCTTTCCCTTTACCACATCCAAATTAAATTTTATTGTATTTTTGGGGAATTGATGTAATCTATGATTTGTATTGCAATAGTTTTAAACTTATATTTTGTGATATGTTTTTTTTGGAAGATAGATGCGGTTTTTCCAGTTATCCAACTCTGATTCAATCTTCAATTCTTCCTACTATTTCTTAGGCGATTAGTTTGATGTTAAAAACATGAATTTGTTTTATCATTTTTCCTTCATTAACTAATTCATTTAATCTAGAGGACGACGTGGCTTGGTCGATTTATATTTATGAATTGTTGATTTATATATATGTGAATTTCGTCTTGGTTTATTTATATTTTCTGGGATTTTTGATTTGTATTACTTGTTCAATAATTGGAGTGTCATATTTATTTGAGATCTATAACTAGGGAGAGAGGATGTTGAATAGGACCATAGAAAAATATATCATTGGTGTTTGTCAATGATAATTTAATATAGTGAAAACAAAATGAAATCGCACATCTAGATTTTTATTCTCATTGATTCTAAATAGTTTGTGTGTATAAATACCAATCAACACTCAATTAAATTTTCTAAATAATTCTAATTGTGGTAATTAATATGTTATTAAATTGCACTTCATGTGAGATCGATATTTGTGCTTAATCGAGTACTAAAACTTGATACCGTACAATTGCGGTTAGCAAAATATTGCAACAAAACTTCATAGGACCGAGTGCACCATCATAATGTCATACTTCAATTACTCTATAGCTAGATTGAAAGGATATGTGTCCGCCTTTACAATTTCCACATCATCTTTCCAAATCAATAACAATTGATGCATTGCAGATGAGATACAATGATTAACATATATCCAATATGTAACGAACCGTAATATTTAACTACTTTAAATTTGCGAAAAAATAAAAATTTTCTTAAATAAGTAGAAATTATCAAACTTCGTTAATAAATAATTGCTCGTCTAAAATATTTATAATAAAACAACTACCAACAAGTTGCGATAAGTAAACGTTTAAAATATTGAAAACACCACTCCTTAAAATCATAATAATTGAACATGCATAAAATCTTAAAACATGGGCGGTCCTCGGATTTAGCCTCCCGCTCAGTCCAAGCCAGCTCACTGATCCTCACCCCCTCATCTCCTCAAATGCATCCTCACCTGCATCGATCAAGTCTAGTGAGTCTAAAGACTCAACATGTATAAACTGGGAGTAACGAGTAATACGTAATAAAATCACATACAACTTTAAAATAGAGCGTACGTACTTGAAACTTGAACTTGCATAATTAAAGGCCTGAACGTAACATACTTGAAACTTGTGCATACATACATAAACATAGACGTGCCATCATCATAAGACTTTTCTTAACATGCTTGCATACTTGTACATACTTGAACATTTATAAACTTCATCATTTTGCGTAGAGGCATGTTTCAAAGCAAGTGACTCATACATAAATACGCCTGATCAGACTAAACCACAGTACTGGGTTGACAGGGAAGATCCACTGCCACATACATGAGATCCCCATTCATGCTTTAACGGGTGGATTGGTCCCCGTTCATGCTTTAACGCTTCTCAATCCTGATCTAAACCCGTTCATGCTTTAACGGGGTGGAGAGATCCTCGGCCACGTTCACCGACTTCCAAACCTATTCATAATTTGGTCACGAGACATTTAGCATACCTCAAAAATTTAAAATATTTTCTTTTGCACGTCGAACATACTTACTTGGCGTTGAGGGCTTCGTTGGATCTCGCTTGGGGCCACTGCTGCAACATACTAACATAAGTTCAAACACTTATCTTTCATAGCTTAGACGTAGGTACTCGTTCTCACCACCGAAGTAAATAAATGGCTTATGACATTATAAATTTCTCGGAACTTGACCTCATTTAATAATCGTACTAAGCCATTATATAGAACCCCAAAACAAATCCTATATTTTTACATAAATAAATTTTAACCATCGTACTAAACCATGATAAAGAACCCCAAAGCAAATTCTAAAAAAAAAAAATTTTTTTTTTTAAAGATGGGGGTACACGGACCCCGTGTAGGGGTCCGGGTAGGCACGAAAATTTCGTGTTTTTGAAGAAAAACGGACACGGACTCCGTGTCGGGGTCCGGGAAGGGGCCCGTGTAGCCTCTGGATGTGGAAATTCACTAACTTAATGATTCATTCTTCCAACCCAAGCCTAAGGACCATGAACCAACACCTAAAGACTCATCCTAGGATGTTATTACATTGATTCGAACCCGTACAAACACACCAAACATCCCCAAGCATCGTCAAACAACTTCAATACACAATAACCCGTAATTCGACATCGTTTCGCTTCCTACGACTTATATTACATCCCAAGCCAATCCCGACCCAAACGAACCACAAAATAACTCCTAAACACATCTCACAACATATCTAAATGTAGTAGCACAAGCCCGGCGGTACCCAACGAAGCCTGCAACAAATAACTTCAAGAACATGATGAACATCATTTTCATAAGATCAAAGGTTTGAGCAGTCACATGAAAATAACCATAACTCACTCATTTCTTGTCCGAAAATTACGAATTTTATATCAAATCGAAGGTATCAAAAAGTTCTACGTTTTATATGTTGACAATATTTTCAGAAAACGAACCGAAATTACACAGGAACCGAAATGACAGCAAAACGTCTTTTTGAGATCTAAAATACTTCAGAAATCGATTCAATGCATAATCGCTCAAACTTTGCTCATAATAATTAAACTTTTTCGCATAACATACATCAAAATATCTACTATGACGAGATCGATGCATAAAACGAAAGATTATACATGTCTTTGGTCTTGAAACGTAGGAAATCTCGCAAATCTCGACGATCCGGACACGAGGAAGAAATTTGGAGCTTCTTGCTATTTTCTAATGGTAGAATAGATGGAAATGGAGCTCAAAAACACTTGAGGAGAGAAGGGAAATAAATGAGGGGAAATGGAGGAGAATTGATGGGAATGAATTTTCTTCCGGAGAAGACTTGGACAAAGTCTTGCAATTGGAGGCAAGTGGAATGGATTGAGGGTAATTTAGGAATAATTTAAATATATTGATTAGGTTTAAACTAATTAATCAATATATGGTGTAGTCCAAATAAAATTTAGACTACTCGAGGCTTGAAAACAAATACATAAAATATTTCTAAATTTACAAAATTTGCACCACAATTAAGGGAAAATAAAATATTAATTGTCATAGAATAAAATACTCCATAATTTAAAAATTCCTTTTAAACTTAAATAAATATTTTTTAAAAAATTTAAATAAATGCACGTGTTTTACGTGTACTGATTTTGGGTTCTACAGTTTCTCCCCTACTTAAATAAATTTCGTCCTCGAAATTAAATCTTACCAAACAGTTCCGGATAGCGACTTTTCATATCTGCTTCGGTCTCCCAAGTGGCCTCCTCTACTGATTGATTCAGCCACCGGACTTTGACCAACTTGGTCACTTTGTTCCGAAGTCTCCGCTCTTGTCTGTCTAGAATTTGGACAGGTCTTTCCTCATACGACATATCTGGAGCCAATTGCAACGGCTCAAAACTCAAAACATGCGAAGAATTTGCAATATACTTCCTCAACATCGAAACGTGGAACACATTGTGCACTCCGGCCAAATTCGGCGGTAGGACTACACGATAAGCTAGTGTCCCAACTCTGTCAAGAATTTCAAACGGTCCAATAAATCTCGGACTCAGCTTGCCTCTCTTCCCAAAGCTCATAACACCTTTCATAGGTGCTATCTTTATGAATACGTGGTCTCCCACGGCAAACTCAAGATCTCTCCTCTTCTTGTCAGCATAACTCTTTTGACGACTTTGTGCGGTCTTCAACCTATCTCGGATCTTGACCACCACATCTGCAGTCTGCTGAACAATCTCTGGACCAAGTTCTGATCTCTCACCGACTTCATCCCAATGAATCGGCGATCTGCACTTCCTTCCATACAGTGCTTCATAGGGAGCCATACCTATAGAGGATTGAAAACTGATGTTGTAGGTAAACTCCACTAGAGGTAGCTTTGATTCCCAATTCCCATGGAAATCTATCACACAGGCTCGTAATAGATCTTCCAATATCTGAATCACTCGCTCAGACTGGCCATCTGTCTGAGGATGGAATGCAGTACTGAATAGCAACTTCGTCCCCATGGCTGCGTGTAAACTCTTCCAAAAGGACGAGGTGAATCTCGGGTCCCTGTCAGACACAATAGAAACTGGAATCCCATGCAAACGAACTATCTCCCGGATATAGAGCTCTGCATACTGAGTCATGGAGAAAGTTTTCTTTACCGATAAGAAATGTGCTGACTTAGTTAGTCGATCCACTATAACCCAAATGGCATTAGATCCTTTGACTGACCTCGGCAAACCAACCATGAAATCCATGGTGATATTCTCCCATTTCCACTCGGGAATAGGAAGTGGCTTAAGCATCTCTGTTGGCCTCTGATGCTCTGCCTTCACCTGTTGACAAGTGAGACATTCAGACACAAATCGGCGGATGTCTCGCTTCATACCTGGCCACCAATAAAGCATCTGCAAATCCTTGTACATCTTGGTACCTCCTGGATTGATGGAATACGGAGATGTATGTGCCTCTGACAAAATATCTTCTCTGATCGAATCAACACTAGGCACCCACATTCTCCCTCTGTATCTCACAATATCATCAGACACTGTGTAAAGTACACTGCCCTTGGTCTCATCCTTCAGTCTCCATTTCTGTAATTGCTCATCTGAAGACTGTCCTTTACGGATTCGGTCCAGCAAAGAAGATTGGAATGTCAGATTAGACATCTTGAGAGCTCTGTCCTTAAGATAAACTTCTAAGCCAAACCTCTGAATCTCTGACTGAAGAATTCTCTGCACTGACAGCTGTGCTAAGATTGCTACCTTTCTGCTCAAAGCATCTGCCACAACATTAGCTTTCCCTGGATGGTAGCTAATTTCACAATCGTAGTCTTTTACCAATTCCAACCACTGTCTTTGTCTCATATTAAGATCTTTCTGCGTGAAGAAATACTTGAGACTCTTGTGATCAGTGAATATCTGGCATTTCTCGCCGTACAAATAATGTCTCCAAATCTTCAACGCAAAGACCACGGCAGCTAACTCTAGATCTTGAGTCGGATAATTCTTTTCATGCACTTTTAACTGTCTAGAAGCATAAGCTATAACCCGACCATGTTGCATCAAAATTGCGTCTAATCCGAGCTTAGATTCATCGGTGTATAACACAAAATTGCCTTGCCCTGATGGCATGGCTAAAACTGACGCCGAAATAAGAGCTTGCTTCAAGGTATCGAAGCTCTTCTGACACTCTTCACTCCATACGAATTTGGCATTCTTCTTGGTCAATGAGGTGAGTGGCACTGCTATCGAAGAAAAATCCTTGAATAAACTTTCTGTAGTAACCTGCTAAGCCTAGGAAACTGCGGATCTCTGATGCATTTTTCGGCTCAACCCAATCCTTAACGGCTTCCACCTTTGCTGGATCCACCTCAATACCACTGCTAGATACTATATGACCCAAAAATGCTATTTTCTCCAACCAGAATTCACACTTACTGAATTTTGCATACAACTTGTGGGTCTGCAAAACCTGCAACACTGTTCTCAAATGCTGACTGTGCTCCTCATGGCTCTTTGAGTATATAAGAATGTCGTCAATGAACACTATGACGAACTAATCTAAGTAGGGTTGAAATACTCGATTCATGAGGTCCATAAAAATTGCTGGAGCATTCGTCAGTCCGAACGTCATCACTAAGAACTCGTAATGCCCATATCTGGTTCTGAAGGCTATCATATGAACATCTGCATCTTTCACCTTCAGCTGGTGATACCCCGATCGAAGATCTATCTTAGAGAACAATGTAGCTCCCTCCAACTGATCGAACAAGTCCTCGATCCTTGGAAGTGGGTATTTATTCTTGATTGTTACCTTGTTCAGTTCTCGGTAATCGATACACAGCCTCATGCTCTCATCCTTCTTCTTTACGAAGAGTACTGGTGCGCCCCATGGTGAGAAACTAGGGCGGATGAATTTTTTGTCTAGGAGCTCCTGAATCTGCTGCTTGAGCTCTAACATCTCTGCTGGAGCTAAACGATATGGTGCCTTAGAGATTGGCACGGTTCCTGGCAAAAGATCAATGGCGAACTCCACCTCTCTCTCTGGTGAAAGGCCTGTGACGTCATCTGGAAAGACGTCTGGAAATTCTCTGACTACTGGTACATCAGATAATGACGGAGTGGTTACGTCAGGTACAGAAACAATGCTGACCAAGAAAGCCTGACAACCCTTGTGCATAAGTCTTCGCACCTGCATGCAAGAAATCATGCGAGGGAAAGTCTTCCATCTAGCTGGCTCAAAGAGAAACTGCTCCATGCCCAACGGTCTTACCAACACTGACCTCTTCTGGAAATCAATAAGAACTCTGTTCTTCGTCAGCCAATCCATTCCCAAAATAATATCAAACTCTGGCATTGGCAGCACAATCAAATCGACATACACTAGGTGGCCCTGCAGTTCCAGATCGATGTCTCTGACCACGCTAGTAGCTGTTAATTCTTCCCCTGATGGGACTGTCACTGTATAGCTCACATCGAGTCCAATAGACTTGACGTCTAGATGATCAGCGAACGTCTCCGAAATAAAAGAGTGGGTGGCCCCTGAATCTATCAAGGCCTTTGTGGCTACTCTATTTATGAAAATATTTCCTGAGAGACGTTGGTACAACACAAAAACTTATATCCCAAAAATTCTAATCTTAACCTCAAGCACAGTAGAAAATCTATACCCAAGTCAACCAAAATACTACTAGCACACTAATAATCCAAAAAAAATCAAATTCAAAACATGAATGGCAAAACTAATACTGTGCTGAATTAAATAAGATATCAGTCAACAAGGTCGTGTCTGGGTTCGCCTCATGAGCATGCATGGCGAACACCCTTCCCTGAGTCACCCTTCCCTGGGTCGACTGCATCCACTGTGGGCAGTCCTTCAACATGTGGTCACTGGCTCCACATTTAAAGCATTTGCCCGATCCCCACAAACACTGTCCCGGATGTTGGCGATTACACTTCGGGCACACCGGGAAATTACCAGGCCTTTGAGGAGCCTTCTGCTGAGGGATAAGACCCTTGCCCTTCGGAGGTCCCTGAAATGGCCTCTTCCCCTGCTGTCCTTGGAAAGGTCTCTTAAACTGGGGTCGCTGCTGTTGCTGCTATTGAGGTGCCTGATAGGGCCTCTTGCCATGTCTATCATTCTCGATGTCTTTTTGGTCCTGCTCTGCCGCCAAGGCTCTAGATACGGCCGTAGTATAGGAAGGCGGACCAGCAACCCTCACATCACGGCGCAAGATCGGCCGTAACCCATCAATAAAATGCCTCAGCTTCTCATGGGCATCATTTGCAATTAATGGCACGAGTGACACCCCCTCTCGAACTTCCTCACAAACTCTGATACGCTGTTGTCTCCCTGTCGTAGCGTCATGAACTCCCTAGTCAGTCTGGATCGTACTTCATCAGTGAAGTACTTGGAGTAGAAAACTTTTTTGAACCCATTCCACGTCAGTGTTTGCAAGTTCACTGACACTGATGCACTTTCCCACCAAAGTCTGGCGTCTCCTGAAAGAAGAAATGTGGCACACCTAACTCTGTCTGCATCCTGCAGCTCCATGAAATCAAAAATCATCTCGATAGATTTAATCCATCCCTCAGCTACCATCGGGTCAGTAGTCCCCGAGAACTCTTTAGGATCCATCCTCCTAAACCTTTCATAAACTGCCTCTGGTTTGGGCCTCGTCTCTGTGTCCACTGCAGCATTGTTCCCCGCGAACTGTGCGAAGAACTGAGTCATACCTGCAAGAATCTGTGCCTGCATATCTGGCGGTGGGCGAGGAGGAGTGGCCCTCTCCCCATCACAAGCCTCTCTGTCCTCATCCCTTGTTCCACGGGCAACCAAACGTCTAGGAGGCATAGCGTTCTAAAATTTACCCAACACATAACCCAGCATACAATAACCTAATATCAGTATCGTAGGATGCACGAAATTTAAACTTAAAACATGTACATGCTGAAATCGTGACTTGATGCTTACTACATAAAAAAATTTAAAACTTTAAAACTTACAGACTTGAGGTGTGACTTCGTGAGGTTCTCGCAACTGGCAGAAGACATAACCCTTTACAAGAACACCGCTCTGATACCAACTGTAACGAACCGTACTATTTAACTACTTTAAATTTGCAGAAAAATAAAAATTTTCTTAAATAAGTAGAAATTATCAAACTTCGTTAATAAATAATTGCTCGTCTAAAATATTTATAATAAAACAACAACCAACAAGTTGCGATAAATAAACGTTTAAAATATTGAAAACACCACTCCTTAAAATCATAATAATTGAACATGCATAAAATCTTAAAACATGGGCGGTCCTCGGATTTAGCCTCCCGCTCCGTCCAAGCCAGCTCACTGATCCTTATCCCTCGTCTCCTCAAATGCATCCTCACCTGCATCGATCAAGTCTAGTGAGTCTAAAGACTCAACATGTATAAACTGGGAGTAACGAGTAATACGTAATAAAATCACATACAACTTTAAAATAGAGCGTATGTACTTGAAACTTGAACTTGCATACTTAAAAGCCTGAACGTAACATACTTGAAACTTGTGCATACATACATAAACATAGACGTGCCATCATCATAAGACTTTTCTTAACATGCTTGCATACTTGTACATACTTGAACATTTATAAACTTCATCATTTTCCGCAGAGGCATGTTTCAAAGCAAGTGACCCATACATAAATACGTCTGATCAGACTAAACCACAGTACTGGGTTGACAGAGAAGATCCACTGCCATATACATGAGATCCTCGTTCATGCTTTAACGGGTGGATTGGTCCCCGTTCATGCTTTAACGCTTCTCAATCCTGATCTAAACCTGTTCATTCTTTAACGGGGTGGAGAGGTCCTCGGCCACGTTCACCGACTTCCAAACCCATTCATAATTTGGTCACGAGACATTTAGCATACCTCAAAAATTTAAAATATTTTCTTTTGCACATCGAACATACTTACTTGGCGTTGAGGGATTCGTTGGATCTCGCTTGGGGCCACTGCTGCAACATACTAACATGAGTTCAAACACTTATCTTTCATAGCTTAGACGTAGGTACTCGTTCTCACCACCGAAGTAAATAAATGGCTTATGACATTCTAAATTTCTCGGAACTTGACCTCATTTAATAATCGCACTAAGCCATTATATAGAAGCCCAAAACAAATCCTATATTTTTACATAAATAAATTTTAACCATCGTACTAAACCATGATATAGAACCCCGAAGCAAATTCTAAAAAAAAATTTTTTTTTTTTAAAGATGGGGGTACACGGACCCCGTGTAGGGGTCCGGGTAGGCACGAAAATTTCGTGTTTTTGAAGAAAAACGGACACGGACTCCGTGTCGGGGTCCGGGAAGGGGCCCGTGTAGCCTCTGGACGTGGAAATTCACTAACTTAATGATTCATTCTTCCAACCCAAGCCTAAGGACCATGAACCAACACCTCAAGACTCATCCTAGGATGTTATTACATTGATTCGAACCCGTACAAACACACCAAACATCCCCAAGCATCGTCAAACAACTTCAATACACAATAACCCGTAATTCGACATCGTTTCGCTTCCTACGACTTATATTACATCCCAAGCCAATCCCGACCCAAACGAACCACAAAATAACTCCTAAACACATCTCACAACATATCTAAATGTAGTAGCACAAGCCCGGCGGTACCCAACGAAGCCTGCAACAAATAACTTCAAGAACATGATGAACATCATTTTCATAAGATCAAAGGTTTGAGCAGTCACATGAAAATAACCATAACTCACTCATTTCTTTTCCGAAAATTACGAATTTTATATCAAATCGAAGGTATCAAAAAGTTCTACGTTTTATATGTTGACAATATTTTCAGAAAACGAACCGAAATTACACAGGAACCGAAATGACAGCAAAACGTCTTTTTGAGATCTAAAATACTTCAGAAATCGATTCAATGCATAATCGCTCAAACTTTGCTCATAATAATTAAACTTTTTCGCATAACATACATCAAAATATCTACTATGACGAGATCGATGCATAAAACGAAAGATTATACATGTCTTTGGTCTTGAAACGTAGGAAATCTCGCAAATCTCGACGATCCGGACACGAGGAAGAAATTTGGAGCTTCTTGCTATTTTCTAATGGTAGAATAGATGGAAATGGAGCTCAAAAACACTTGAGGAGAGAAGGGAAATAAATGAGGGGAAATGGAGGAGAATTGATGGGAATGAATTTTCTTCCGGAGAAGACTTGGACAAAGTCTTGCAATTGGAGGCAAGTGGAATGGATTGAGGGTAATTTAGGAATAATTTAAATATATTGATTAGGTTTAAACTAATTAATCAATATATGGTGTAGTCCAAATAAAATTTAGACTACTCGAGGCTTGAAAACAAATACATAAAATATCCCTAAATTTACAAAATTTGCACCACAATTAAGGGAAAATAAAATATTAATTGTCATAAAATAAAATACTCCATAATTTAAAAATTTCTTTTAAACTTAAATAAATATTTTTTAAAAAATTTAAATAAATGCACGTGTTTTACGTGTACTGATTTTGGGTTCTACACAATATCTCCTTGAAAACCCGCAAATTAATTCATTATGAAGAATGTCGCCAAAAATGATTTGCTCCCCACCAATATGTTTGCTGGCAGGACGCCCTATGTTATAGTAAACTTTCATGTGAAATCAACTACTAACACTTCGGTACGAATTAAATCTTCCACATTCTTTCAAAGATTCTGTAACATACTCAAAGGCAAAACATTCAATGCGAAACATTTTCAACCAACATTTGAGAAAATGTTTTTCCATTCAAGTGTGCTTTAACATAAAATGACTTGATGTGTTTAGCCATATCTTCCGACGGCTTTCCAACGATGACATTTTTTTTGCCTTGTTTGAGTAATCCTCTGGAATTCTTATTCCAACTCATCTCCAAATTCTTTTTTGTCCCTTACTGGTTGGTCCTTATTAACATGACCATCTATGTTCTTCAAATGATTTGATTTCTTCAACTTCTCATTTTCATTTTTATATTTGGCAAATGTGTTCATCGAGCAACAACAAAGATCTTATGGCACAATCTATTGAAATAACAATTTGTCGTACTTTGGAACTCATTTTTTTGCTTCAAATACCTTTATTTTTGTCTGAAAATCATAGTCATCATCATCTTCACTCTTATCTTAGTAGTTTTTCTACCAAATTTCGTTTTTCTTGTTGAAGCTTCAGTCATCATGCTCTTTCTTTGTCCGGTCTTCTCTCTCAAAAACCTCCTTTTTTGAGTTCTAGTGAGCGTGCTAGAAATTTCTTGTGTTTCAACCCATTGTCATTCCCTCGTGTTGCTGTTTTGGTGGAATCATAAATATAGGTCTTTGTACATGCATCTTATTTTCGGAAGGATCAACAATCTTTTACCAATTTCTCTGAAATCTCGAACGATCCCCATATTCATGTTTCACTGGTACCATTGCCTTGATGAATATGGATGACTCATTGGTTGTACAATGATAGATCCAACACGATATCCATTATTTTTCTGATTATGACTCATATTTCTTGCACAATCCTCTCATTTCATAGCACTTGCTTCTCTCAGGTACTGACCTCTTGCTTCATAAACCTGATCCTTGGGCACCCAATATTTTCTAATGACCATGTTGGGCTTCAAATGTGATACATCTATCATCTTTATCTTTTTTTCAGTAATCAAAGACTGTAATCAGGAGTATTTACATTAATTGATGCCACTTCCGGGAAAAGGATCATCATTAATAGCCATCATTTCTTTTCTTTCTGGAAATTTGAGCATCCGCTTATTTATTCTCTCTTGCAAAATATTCTTGAAAGCCCAACGGCAGTAGCATGATTTAAAGAATTATAATATTTGAAATAATCTTTACCTTTCAATTCATCCTTATTAAACATATGATGTTCACGTGGAAATGTTATGAATTTTTCTTTCACTAAGAAATCAAATATTTCGTCTGTCTTCATTATGTCAGATGTATACCAATCATATGCAAAAAAATTCTTTTAATTTGAATAATCCACTTTATGCTTCAACACAGGACAAGTATATGATCCAGCATTAAGCACTTCTGCCATTGCGTTTTCTTCAACTTTTTGGTAACGAGTTCCTACTGAAACTTTCTTTTTTGTGTTATTCTTTAAACAACTTTTCATGCTCGGCCAATTTGGTAGTGAGTTCATAAAATCTCTAAACTTCATTCCCTGAAATTTTTTCCTCAATTTGAAATCCAATCCTCTTTGTGTAATTCTTACAAACTCACGTTCTGATAAATATAATTTTGATATGTTTCTCATCCCTGAACCTCTCAATATATTTATCAACACTTTCCCTGGGCTTTTGAGCAACCCTAGAAAAATCTTCAATCAGTGTTCTAAAATTCTGCCTAGTAGGTCGCTCTGAAAAAGTGCTAGTCGGTAAACTTAGGCTGGTAAGACGCCTGGGAGGTCTTAGGCATCAACTAATCGACATGTGCGTCGTAGGCGCCGTAGACCTTATGTTTTTTTTTGGGTTTTTTTAAAAAAAAAGTTTTTTTGGGCCGATTAAAAAAATGAAATGTAATTTTTTGTAGGCCCTAAACTAAAGTCCAACAAGAAATGCAATTTGTCGGCATATCCTAACACGCTAAACTTTGTCTTTATCTGTGATCTATAGTTAGAACTTCAAGATGATGATATTAAATTTGTGTCTGATGACGAACAAGTTGTTGAAAATTATGGAGAAGAAGTGAAATAAAATTGTAATATTCTTTTAGTTATGTAATTTTGAAATCCTTTTAAATTTAATGTTATTGTGATGGAGTTATAATATTTGATTTATTATGTTGATATCGTGGAATGCACCTAGCAGTGCCTAGTCCCCTCTGTCATTGGATGATATACAAAAGATTGGATTATCAAGCGGTGTCGCCAAATTGATCATTCTCGTAAGTTTGACCTTATTCAACATAAAAAAACATTTGACTTTTTATTATCGACAGTACGATGATTTTATAAACAATCTTTGACCATTTCTTTCATATTTGCCATCATAATCTTGCTAAAATCCTCAAACTTCTTATTCAACAGTATATCCAACAATGTTGGCTAGAGACTTCACAACAACTCAATATTTTTGCGATCCTCCCTCTCCTACTTTGCCCCATTCTGAACCAATACTCCAACGTTCACTTCACGATCCTCCTGTTCTGGACGTCTTCCTTCTATCTACGAAGGACCTCCTTCGCTTCTTTCAACATTATTTGTTTTCGGTGGCATATTTAGGATCCCACTTGGAGTGCCAAAACTTGTTTCACACGAACTTTTGTAGAATGCGAGAGCATTCCAAGTGCCAAATGACACCAACTTTTAAAGAATAAAAATAAAAATTTGAATTCTAATCTGAATGATGTTAACTCTTGGATTTAGTTCTAGTGTAATGTCCCAAATTCGACGATTGTCCTCACTGTACTGAGACAAATCTTTCAAGCGTGCTTATGTCATCACTCACACGCACACTAGGAAACTTCCCACGCGGTCACTCATCCCAGAATTGTCCCAAGTCAAACACGCTTAACATTGGAGTTTTTATGTGATGGACTATCGAAAAGAATATGCACCTAATGATATGAGTAGTACCTATCAAATCTTTTAAACTCTCCTCAACTGCACAGTCTCATATCTGAACAGTTTAGGAATCTCTCTCTTTCCGGTGTAAGATCGGTTCATTCATATTCCCTTCACCTAGAAGCCTGCCAATAACCGCTCATTGCCCGTGCAACCTCATGGCACCGGCGATCACTTACTGTCCTCTTCGGCCCTGGACCTCACATCTAGCCTCACCAAATTTAGATGCAAAAGAAACACAAGTTTAACGAAAGGCATAATAGGAAACCGATTCACAAACAACATGAGATTTAACTATGTTGTTTCAAACGAATATGAACATCTTTATAGACTACGAATGAACAGACAAAGAGCAAGGATTGTTTCTAAAACGCTATAACTTATAGAAAAAGCTGTTGGAAATTAAAATATGAAAGCAAAGCATACATCTTGCTGAAATTTGAGAGAAATATTGTAGAGAAATTTGTTGTAATTTGTCTGATGATTGGAGTTGATTGTCAACTGTGTCGTTCTCTCTTCATTTTTGTTCGAATTCTTTATAGTAACTGATCCCTACTGGCCACTTCGATTGTGGTCAATTATCAAATATGGGCTAAAATCGCACGTTCAACTTTTCCTGTGGCTGACCTTTTACTCATTTATTTATTTTGAACAAAAAAAAATTAAATTTTATGGCCAACATATTTCGTGAGACCGTCTCACGAGTAAACTTTGTGAAACGAATATATCTGTATACCAACGGAAAGTATTACTCTTTTATCCAAATTATTTATTTCATTGTAAAAATATAATTTTTTGTTGGTTATGTTATGAAGAAATGTACTGTAATATATGCAGATTTGAGTACAAAGTATTCTTTTTATGTCAAAAATATATTGTGTAACATATGTTGATTGAGTAAAAAATATTATTTTTTAATTAAATATATTATTTTTCACTGTAGTTATGAATCAAGTTAACATGTCTATATCTATGACACCGTTGCACATGATACATACTCCTTTTATTATGTGATGACGATAGTAAAGCAGTTGGTAAAAGAACTTTTATATAGTCACATTCACGTAGGCCTAGGCCCGAGAATTGACATTCACAGTGTTATTTATTTATTTTGTAGCGCGGTCGAATTAATTACCTGGTTTTTTATATATATAAAAAAAATCAATCTCGACAACTTGACCAACACAATGAAGAAATAAAATTTGGTATGATACTCAAACCTAGGTCAAACGATCCAAAGTCATTCGGGATGGGTTTTTTCAACGATTTTTCTAGTTTACGTTGTTGTTCTAACTCATTCGTTAATAGTTTTTTCAAAAAAAAAATCAAAATAACGAAAATATCATTCAAATGAAACTCATAAACAACAAATATTAATTATTCTTTATATTACGACAACATCAAACAATTTCAATTTCTGGTGGGTCATGAATATTTCAACTGATTTGTTTGTTTATAGAGAATACATGCTACAAAAACAAAGTTTAGGTCACCTTTGGCCACATCAATTTGACCTACCGGCTTGGAGACTGGTGAGGACATCAGCGATGGCAGGTTCAGACTCCGCTTCGGTATCCAAACCCACAGATACACGCGGTGTCAAGTCTGTATAGCCGTTAAATATCTTCCATCTTCAAATTCCCCTCTCTCCCCCTCTTCCATTTCTCGTAGGTAGATTAGGGTTTTTATCGGTACTGAATGGGGAGCAGGGTTCCGGTGGAGCACTACGATTTGAGATCAGCCGCCCATTCGTTCATCGGAACTACATTGAACGACCTCAATTCTGGCGATGACGTGACCGATGATAACGACGATCGATCCTCGGCTGTTGTCACTGTTTGTTCTTTTTACTGATAATCTTTTAACCTACTGCGGTCCTTTTATCATAAATCACTTGAGATGAGATAATGGTTTGCCGTCGTCTGTTGTAGCTCTGTTTTTTTTTTTCCATTAAGATTTTGAATTGGATGCTCAATTTGTGGAAGAGGGGTTTTGTAATTAGATTTTCTTAGTTCAACCAAATTCTGATTTTGGATTCCTTTTCTATTTAACATGAAAATATTGATTCCTGACACCTAGATATATTATTCTTGTAATTGTAATCACAACTGTATAACTTTGGAAAGCAATTATTTACCGCCCTATATACCATTCAGACTGTCAAGAAAGCATCTCGAGGCTCTGTTATGAAGAATTTGTCTATTTTGATTTATGATGGTTCACAGGACTGCATGGATGGGACTTACCGAGGTGATTTACCACTTCACAGCATCGGTGTAGAGGATGATCGGAGCAGCCTTGAAAATAATGGGTCTTCAAGTGGTCCATACACTCTATTGACTATTGACGGTGACAATTTTTTTCACCTGCATTGCTAGTAAATTATGTATAGTCATCAGTATTTTCCAATTATCTGATGGAATTCGAATTTTATGCCTCAACCAGATGTTACTCCTATTGAAACTGCTAGAGCAAGATTTTTGGACACCATTGTTGATCATTTTATCGAATCACGTGTGGTTGAAATGTCGGACTATGAGGCCGATTACTTGGTGCAGCAGTGTTCTCAAGACAAAGCTGGCAAGAGGAAATCCAGAGAGATTCGATACGAAGGCGATGCTCGCTATGCTTTGCCCTTGATGTATGTTGCAAACCTTTATGAAACACTAGTAAATGAAGCTAATATGAGATTATCATCAATGAATGGCATGCGCGAAAAAACAATCGGTGTGGCTCTTGAAGCAGCCGGTGGACTGTACAGAAAGCTGGCTAAGAAATTTCCTAGGAAAGGTACCACTATCTTATTTTTCTTGCTTTAGAGATATATTGAAGCTTTAAAGTTGCATGCAAGACACATCTAAGACTTTCATTAAAGGTACCACCAATTCTCTCCCTTTAGCTTTATCCATCTCAACTTTTTTCTCTTGAACCTGGATCTCTTTTTTAAAGATATATTTCCCGTGTAAAATGAGTTGAAAGATTTCCACGACTTCATTCCCTTTGGAATTCATTATTTTTTCTGTTTGAATAGAACAAAGATAAATAGTTCAAACAGGGGGAAGATGGACTGCTGTTAAGTGATCTGGATTTTAGTTTGAGAACAAGCAACTGAATAATTCATTTTCAAGATTTTCAAACTGTAATTATGACTATGAGGTTATCTTGCAGACAATATCATGTGCACTTGGTCTTCATGCAACATCCTACATTGATTTTTTACCTGTAGGTTCTTGTATTTTTAAAAGAAGAGAACTGGCAACTTCTTTTGAAACAAGATCAAGATTTCCCGAGTTAGTGATACAGGAGGAGAAGCGTGTTCGGTTTGTGGTGGTAAACGGCTTAGCTATTGTTGGAAAACCAACAAAAATTGGAATTGAAGATGCTGAGTGGTATGTTGGAGCTTGTTGGGATCGTTTAATCTTTACTTGAAAATATTTTTTGATGTATTGGTTCAATTGGTATCTCTAAAATATTGTATAGTCTGAGTTGTTGCCCTTATCTTAGAAAAAAAGGAGAACATACTTATTTAAACAGTGGTGTTATACGAGTTTATACTGATGCCGGTTTGTTCAAAAACACACTCAGAAATCATTTAAGTAAATGTTTGAAATGGTATGTTGCTTATGACTTGTAAAAACCATAGCACTTAGCAGATTCTAATATCCGAACGTTAGGAGTTAAAACTGATTTTCTGTCAGAATTTAAAAGAGTGAAAAACTCATTTTTAAATCACCTATTACACTACATTTCATAGGTTAAAGAGATTGACTGGACGCAGTGAATTAGCTGTATCTGCTACAGACTACAAGTTTTATGCACCAAGACACAAGTATAGGCGTGCTATGTCAAACTCCATTTCCAACATCACCGGTTTGCCGGTAAGTTCTTATGCTGTTCTCTCCACCCACGTTTGAAAAGTCTAGCTGATTAAAATCTTGATAAAATTTTTCAGACATTTCCAAGTCCTGAAAATTCTTCTCAAGGCTATTGTCCGTCCAATGAAGTGAGATATTTTATTCAACAATAAAAACATAATATTTTGGATGTGAATGCTATTTTTTTTTTTGGAAGCAATGTGAATGTTATTTGATTTATTCATTTGGTTGTCCTGGAAGTTTCTGTTATAACTGTTTATAGCTGGAGTATGTTTAAGATTCTGTTACCTTTCTTTTAAGCATAGATTCCTGATACCTAATGCAACAGTTTATGTTCTTAAAATCCTTCAGAGCCTCTCGATTTCTTTTTGTTTTCTTCAAATATTTAATGGACAAGAATGTCTCCTGGAGGTGCTGGACATGACTTCTCTAATTATAATACATTAATGTCAATGAATAAATGAAATCATTGTAAAAGAAAGAAAGGACACGTCTTTTATCCAGAATCACATAATATATCTAACATAATTAGCTGGACAGATTGGGGTTCTAGCATGCACCTAATGCAAAATATGAACCTAAACTTGTTCTATAAACTTATTTGAGTTTGTGCAAAAAGAAATCCATAATTTGATATTCACTGAGGGCCATAATTTCTGTTGGAACTAAACCAAGTGTGGAAAGAGTTTGCTGGACTCAGTGAACAACAATTGACAAACATTAGTATATTTTCCTGTGTCCTTGTGGTTGTTTGCTCTCTTATATCGTCACTTTGAATGAAAATATTCGAAGTTTGGTATGTGCACTTGGCTACATATTTTGGACCATGTGTCTGGATGTTTTTTAATGCAACTAAATTAACAATATAAAAATATGTGTGCATATTACTTATTTCTTGCTGTTTGCCACTCATATGGATTTTTTTGTTTTTTGGTAGTGTTTTATTGTTATATATTCTGTATGTTGAGTCACAGGATGCTGAGCAAACTCCGGCAAAACAACACATTCAACCTATCCCACATCAGGCTCAGTATCACCCCCTACAACAGGTTCAACACCAACATATCGACCAAAATCCACATGCTACTCACTTCATGCACAACCCACAATGTGTCCCTCCATCACAGCTGCAGGAAATTGCTCATAACCAACAGCAATCATCAATCTCACAGCATATTTCCAGCCTCCAGTCGCTTGGTCATATTGCAGGACGTTTGCATGTGATGGTGGGTTATCTAAATTTTCTGTCCCCCTTCCCCTGTGTGTGTGGCATTGAAGTTTATAATTAGCAAGATATATCATAGTTGTTTGCAGTTCACAAAACCCTAAGTTGTGCTTGGATTGATGGATTTGATTTGGAGAAAAAGATTTACTTGGGAAGAATTTGAGGAATGAATTTCATATATTTGAATTGCACCATAATTATTATTAAATTGCTTAACTTGATATAGAGTGAGGTTGAAACACAGTTGAATTTTGTCCATCCAAACAAGTCAGAGAATTTGAAATGCTAGACTTGAAATCCATTAATCCGAGCATGGACTTAGATTTTTGGGCTTTTGTAAATAGCATCACAGAGTCGCCAACTCTTGTTTCAGTTTTTACCTAGTTATGTTGTGATCTGAAGATGATTTATATTGTGGGCATATAAGTAGTGTTATTTCAGCGGGAGATTGATCCCTATATTGAGCATTATTCTCTTTGACTGCCTTTCAGCCAACCAGCCCTGCAAAGTTTTGTGATGAATGTGGAGTTCCTTATCTTAGAGAAACCTCCAAGTTCTGCTCCGAATGTGGCACAAAGAGGTATGGAACCTGACAGAATTTATGATGACATCCCTGTGATATATGTAAAATCTCTGCTGTGTAAAATATGTGAACCGAAAAATAGGTCTCTCCCCGTCCATTTGCCCTGAAATTATATGATACAGTTATCTTTCCGCTCTCTTGTAGACCTTTTCCCCCTTTTTTTAGTTCATTTTAATTTTAAGTCCTCCGGATGAAGGAAATGAGACAAAAATCCAATGGTAAATATTCATTTTCCCAAAAAGTTAATGGTTACTTTTGACCCGTCTTATATAACTTGTTTGGTCACGAAACAAGATCAAAGTAATATGGTTGGATCTGTAGTGTAATAAGATTTTATGGCGATCCAACGTGATCTTGGATTGCGACTACCCGAAAACGAGAGGTTTTGTGACATCCATATGAACTTATTTTTAGTGTGAGCAAAGTGCCCCCGATCTTGCAAGCATGACATCAACATTAAATTTTCTCTGGACATAACAATGGTTTTGCCTAAATAATTGGAGTACGCTGCCCGTATCACTCACAACAATCGAATTTGATTAAAGAATTCGAAGGGAGAATGAACAAGGTCTTTTATTTTCTGCAATTTTGTAAAACAATCGTGTGAGCTCTCTAGACAATTAAAAAATTACCTTTTGCTTGTCAAATAAATAAATAATTTCGAAATCTTAAGTTTATTCGAATCTACTACATCAATTAATTTGATGAAGCAAGTTTCAATTCTTTTCAAGGACAGAAAAGACTCAAAAATCAATAAAATTATAAATGGCCTGCTGACTGAAATCATCGTTCATTTCCTTTTTTCTTTTCTGAAATAGTGCAAAACATTATTTTATGGTATATTCAATGAGAGAGGGAAAGAGAGAAATCAGACAAAACATTGATAGTCTTCCGATGGATAATGGAAAAAGGATGTCAAGCAGAACATAATTATTATGCGTTGAATTATTTCTAGTTAAATCTCATGCCATTGTACAATTTAATTTGAAAAGAAAAAAGAACGACTTTCAAATCAATGGCTGCCACCGGTAACACCTTTCAGCCTTCTCCCCTGGAAATAAAACAAGAGTAAATCGCAAAGAACTAACTTTGTCTAAAACATAGAAAAAAATTAAGATGATCACAGGAAGGATCGACCTAATTTAAAAGAATCAACACTCTATCAAACAAAATCTACCGGAAAAGTGAACCAAATGAAAAGCAAGAGCTAGATGAGATAGGAAAACAATGTGCAGTTTTTGCAATGACAAGTCGATGATAGCCAACAGGTAAAAAGCTCAAAAAAGGGTTGAGTCTAGAATCTCACATGGCAATCAACAAGGAATTACAAATTCTGGGATAATGGAAAACACAAAAGCGATTCAAGAAAAATGTTTAGCACAGTTGGAAATACCCTAAAATGTTCTAGAATAATAATCTCGAGTTATGGACCCTTTGAATTTTTTTTTTTTAAGAGCTTTAACTTCCACGTCATTCGACTTACGGTGAAGGCGATTCATAGAGCATGTGAAGGTAATAAAATAAGAAGTTTGGAGACTTCCACGGTGGTCACAAACCATGGCTACCGCCCTCCATCATTGCCAGATCCCATCAATCCCCATGATCTTTAAAGCCTTGGATAGCAGCTTCACGCAACCATACAATGCTTAAGAAGCCTAACATCCTAGTAAGGAAAGCAGTTCTTCCTATCCATTGTGGCTCAAGGAATTCACTCTTTTCCTATCAAGAAGCATGGTTTTGTGGAGCACGTGACTATGTCCTCACAGTCGATGAGGATCAAGCCCTCACATGCATGCTGTATGAGCAAGTTTTCTCACAAACTGCAGCTCCTGTATTGGATTCCAGTGAATATTGGAAGCATTGAGCCAGGAGGAGTACTACCATAGGAACTAATGGACCACGTGAAACAGCTCACTCATCTTACAAATTATAAACAAGGAGCTTATCAAGATTTTGGATGAGGAAAACACGATATTTGGAAGGCCATCGAATGAGTTTGTTTGAAAGGACTACAGTTTGTCCGGCTTCAACATGTCTACTCGTGTTGGGTAGATCTCAGCTCTTTTCCCAAAAAGCAGCTTCGATCTAGAGATTACATGTCAATTCAAAGACATTAATTATGGGGACTGGCACAACCAATAGGGAACAAGGGGTGAGAAATTTCGGACCAAGATAGTCATGGGCGTGTAACTTTACACATAATATTTAGGACACGGACCTGTAACCAAATTAAACTTCAACCACATCTTAAGGGGCTTTAATATGGTGACATGAAGTGCCAATCTATGTGGACACTGTGAATGCAAAACAATGTTTGACCATATTTTGGTGTTCCATTAGAAGATTGATCTTCTTAGCCAATATTTATATTACATTTTTTGTTAGCCCATGTACCCAAGTAGGGCCCGAAACCAAAAGACTAACCTTCTCTGTGAAACAGATGCCCAAGTCAGCTATTTAACAATTACTAGTGCAGGACATGGGGCATAAGGTTCCCCGCGGCCCCGCCCAATGAGAGCTATCAATATCCAGTATCCACCGTATGCACGTTAAACCAAGGCCCAACCTACAATTGAATACAAATCACATTTATCGACACTCAAGTTCAAGAGTGACCAATGGTAGTCCTTTTCGAAAATCGCCAGTTCCTCTCCACCATTCTTAATAAGAGCAACAATGTTTGGTGCACGAGCTTGAAAATTATGCTGAAACAGAAAAAGACTGTCCTTCTAGGTGGAAAATCGTCCCAATCTTACTCAGAACACCACAATATCTTGTGGAGATATCAACAATAAAAGTTTCTCATATCTACAGGGAAAAAATGCCATAGCAAACTGGCTCGCTAATCAGAAGGTCTACCCAAGTTCACAGGCAAGGAACAGCAACATGACAAGAATATCTGGTGTGACTGTTAGATATCCAAACCTTTTCATAATATATTTACAAAGAAAAACTACTTATCATGTTCCTCGAGATTGCGCTTGGATGGTTGGATGGTTGGATTTAAAGCCATGGATATTAGATCATTTTGATTGCTTTGATAAATTTACGTTGGGCAGATTTCAAATCCATTCCGTATGATGCAATGATAATTATGATGCTCCCCAAATCAAATCTACTCATCCAAGCGTAACCTGCGGGAATTGATAAATTGACATGGATACACAAAATCTTCCACATACATTCACACATCCATGTCTCTTGGTAAGATCTGGTAACAAATAACCCTGTATGGTACTTGGTGGCATGTCCAGGATTTTGAAAGGGCCAACATATCTTTTGGGACAAGCGGTGTATAGCAGAAGTTTATATATTTGACATACATACTAGGTTTGTATTTAAAATGCTGAAACTAGAGTGCATTTCAAGGCAGCTCAACCAAATATCGGTTCCTACTAGCACAACGCACCTCTAAACATATTGTACACCAGGGATGAAAAGGTACATATTTGATTTTCTACTTCGCTGAAATGCAGTCTAAGAACCTGAGACGATCTACACTCTCCAGTGCATTAGAATCGAAGTAATTTGAGGTTATGACAGTGTAGTAATTTAGTGATGCATCTTATCCATGTGAAACTTCTAATCTTTCTCCATCCTTTCCCTAGTAGAAGAAAGTCCCAAGAAAACTAATACCTGTTGTCCTACCGATAGAAAGGAAAAAGCAGAAATGCCCAAGATAATAACGAAAATCAAACTCGGGAAAGAAAGGAGAACACATCTTCACGGAGAATTCCTACAAGTGCCCAGATGGAAAATTCACCTTCAAAAAACACGGAATCTCAAGCACCAGCAGTTTTGGGGGCAAGCGGGATTGAATGGTTCGCCGACTGAACCTCTCGCTCTCGGATCTTCTGCATCTGCAGCATCCTCTCCATAACGAGCTCGTACTCACACTTCTCATAAGTGTGGCGCTCCGTCTCGCACTTCCACGGAAGAAAAAACTCGGCCTGCCGGCATTTGTTGAGCGGGATCAGCAAATGGGCACACTGGTCTCTGTACGGAATCGGGACCTTCGCCTCCGCCATCTCTTCCTGCGTCGCTATCATCTTCTTCGATGAGCCGGGAACCTCCATCAGACGAATTGATCCCTCAATTTGTATTTTCTAGGTTTCGATTGTTGACCATATATTTCGTCCCAATCGAAAACATGCTAAGCCATTGAGACATTGACACCTGTCAGTTTAATTCATTCATTTTATATTTTTTTTACAACCTTGAGTACCAAGCCAACAAGATAGTATAATATCTAAATCAAAATATAAAACTTTTCTTTAATACATCAATTCTAAATCAAAAATAATTTTTTTGGGATCTGAAAAGAGTTTAAAGTGAATAAACTCTTTATGAAATTGATGTTTTTAAAATTTGTTTCAATCATTTTTAGGCGGTTGAAATTTTTCTCGAACAGTCATAAATGTGAACCACTTAAAAAGTGCGGAAGACGGTTCAGAATTTCTAATTACAGCTACAACTGGTTGGCTAGTCTGTTAACAAGAAACAATTCAAAATGTAAATGTTTGCAGGAAGTAAAGACACGGGATTTTATGGATGTTCGGAGATAAAAACACAGGATTTTATCACATTCCTGTATTGGAACTCTTAGTGATCACTTTACACTTCTGGATATTTAAGAACCATCGGTTCACCAGACCACTTAGTAAATCAAATAACCAATGGTTACTAGTATAAAGAAACAATATGATTTGAGTAGCACGAGATCGATCCTTAAATGATCAGATATATTTCTGATGAGTGTGTGCTTGATGAGCGATAATGTGCACCCAAAATCTTCAAGTTAGTTCCGCCCAAAATCTTCAAGAAATGATGTGGCAATGTAGCAGTTGAAGAGCTTGTAATTCGTAGAGTCCAAAATTCCACGATTATTCTATATATTTGCATTCTTTAACTCATCATTTATATAGGACATCAGTCCAACGGTCGACAAAGGATGTGTAACGTAAATTTATAGCATTGAAATGATGTGTCCCTATCAGCTGCTAAAACACTTAATGTTTTCTTTGCTTGTGCAGCTTTGAATCTCGTCCCTCTCAAGAGTTGCTGTTAGATATCCTTTTTGTAGTAACTGTTAGCTTCATCAGAACTTGTAGATATTTGAACGATCTTTCCATTTTGGGATAGTGACATAAATAAAGATCTTTATCGGGACTTGAGTAAGATATGTTTGACTTGTAGCGGTGCAAAACTATTGAATGTCTTGAGTCGCTCAGAGAATTTTCTTCATTAAGTGTTCAATAAATAGCTCCTTTAAATGAAGCGGTTGAAGCCTTTAAGTAGCCGATTGGAAAAACTTCTAACAGTTGAAACTCTTCAAATTGCTGCAAGCGGTTGAAGTGTTCTTGTTATAAATATAGAATGCGATTTTTTCCTGAACTTGTTATTTTGCTTCTCATAAATTTATCTAGCGTGCAGAAAACTAAAACTGATCAGTTCCTGAAGCCAAAACTGAAGCTGTCGAAACGCAAACTGACATTGCCAACGGATTGTCAAAACTGAACCAGTTTAACTTATATATTTAATAATAGTTCAGCTGAATTTCCAGCTAATAGTTGGTTCAACAGTAGATCTTCAGAAGCCCGGTCAGTTGATGAAGACCTCAACTGATTAAGAACCCAGCTGAATAAAAGAACTGATACATTGAAGCCAGTTCAGAGAACCCAGTTCACCAGACAAGTTCAGAGAACCCAGTTCATCAGACTAGTTAAGAGCATCAGTTGTAAATGATATGTTCGCATGTCACGACAAGACTATTTAATGGAATCCATCTAAGCGCGAATATACAAGCTACTTCATCTACGAAGATACAATAATGAACGTTGCAGCAAAGCTAAAAGAGAAAAGCTTCCAGAACATTTGTCAGAATGACAAGACATGTCCTAAGGAAGCACATACAAATGCAACAAACACTATTATTGAGTCTTCATGTACGGTCAGCTAAGCGCCTATAAATACCATATCAAAGACCATTGAAGAAGTAGCGGAATTACAACTAAATACCAGCGTGTGAAGAAAAAGAGTAGGCATGTTCATTTAATATCAGCTTACTAGAAGCAGTTAGCCCAGTCGTGTGAGAACACCTTCTTGTTGTACTGATTAGATCAGTTCTCACCACTACAACAAAAACACAAAACGACAACGGATATTATCCGATGTCATAGCTGCCAGAAAATCGTTGTAACTGACAGTGTTGTTGAAAGTGTGAACCGTTGTCGTTAGCTATCATATTACGACAGTTTTTCAAAACCGTCGCAAAAAAAACCGTCGCTAACTAGCGACGGTTTATGATATATCGTCGCTACTTTTAGTGACGGGTTTTGACTAAGCCGTCGCTCATTAGCGACGGTTTTTCTAAGCCGTCGCTAATTAGCGACGGTTTAGAAAAACATCGTCGCTAATTAATAACAGTTTAGATATAATTCGTCGCTAATTTTATAAGTAAAATATACAAAATTACTTTTATAATTTAATAAATCTACCAATAAAACTTACAATCTGACGAAGCTAATAATATTCATTATCTTAACTAACACTTAGAAATTTATCAAGAATTGAAGAGAAAAAACTTATCCTAAATTGAAATTAAAATCGTCTCAGAGATAAAAATTTATCGTAGATGTGGTTGGTGTAGAGAAAAATGGACCGAAAACGCGAGCATTTATAGACAATTTGCGATGGTTTTTGGTAAATAGCGAAGATTGTTTATTAAACCGTCGCTATTAGTTACGGTTAAGCAAAAACTGTTGTTATTAGCGACGATTTTTGTTTAAACGGTCGCTATTTTTAAAATTGCGACGGTTTTATTCCGTCGCTATTAATGACGGTTAAGCAAAAATCGTTGCTATTAACGACAGTTTTTGTTTAAACTGTCGCTATTTTAAAAATTAAACCGTCGCTAAATATAGCGACAGTTTAAGCAAAATCATCGCTAATTAGCGATCAACTGCGGTTTCCTAACACCGTCGTTGTTTTCCAAAAAAAAAAAAAATGCTAATCGACAGCGGTTTTTCTAAAACAGTTGTCGTTTGTCCAAAAAACACGATAATCCACAACAGTTTTACAAAAAGCGTTGTCGTTGACACAAAAAAAAAAGTTCATAGACAACAGTTTTTAAAACCGTTGTCTGTGGCCTAAATAGTAAGCTAAAAGACAACGGTTTTTTAAAAAACCTTTGTCTTTGCGCGTTTTTTTTAAACAAAGACAACGGTTTTCTAAAAACCGTTGTCTTTGCTTAAAAAAATGCGCAAAGACAACAATTTTCATTAAAACCGTTGTTAAAAAGTAAAAACAACGTTTTTTTTGTAAAATCGCTGTTTTTAAGGTGTTGTGTATTCAATATTTTCTTGTAGTGAACACATTCACAAACAATCATTCACATATACAGAGAGTTGAACTTATGATTTAGCTTAGTGAGTCTTCACAAAAAGATATTAAAGATTGTGTTTGTAGTCTTGGCATAAAGACATTAAACAATATGCAGATTGTAAGGTACTGCTGCAATCTTGAGTACTAGGAGTTCTTGTCCGGTGCTGCTCTTTTGGAGTGGGTTTGTACAAGGTATTGTATAAATCAAAGTCTTCTAATAAATCCTACCCGAGGTGATAGACGGGTGACGTAGGAGCAGTTGAAGTCTCCAAACATCCATAAACATATCTTGTGTCTTTAACTGTTTAATTATTGTTTTAAAAGTGATTTGATCAGTTCAGTTCTTCTCATAACTGAACTGATGCAAGCCCGAACTGATCCCACTTATATTAGTTATTCAGTTTAAACATAAGCTAAAAACTTTAAACTGTTCAGTCTTCTTAATGAATGATTATTTCAAGTATCTTTTGCTTGGTTTGAAAACCAAATTCGATTTAATTTATCGGTGTATTCATTTTTAGAATATAAGCTATTGCAATGAAAAATATTTTGTTTAAAGTTATTCAAAGGTGTCAAAACCGATCTTCATCTTAAAAAATATTATCAGAATAATTTTTATTATTTTATTCACAATAATTAATTTATTCCATATAAAAAATTAAACATAATAATTAAAATATCTATAATATCTAAAATAATTTCTATATTGATATTAGTTAAATCTATTTTAGGAATTACTTTAAAAATTTTAAATATTTAATTTTGTTATTTTAAATACTTAAACTTATAACTTATTGAATGTAATTAATTAACTGCTAAATAAATTACAATCACACAGTAAATAATATGAAAATAAATTGCAAACATACAACAAATATTAAAATGATACTCATATAATAGAAATTAAACACGAGAATCCAATTCTTTATAGAAATTTTTTTTACAAAATATTACAAGTTTATTGAAATAATTTTATGAGATTAGTGAAATTTAAAATCAACACACATTATAATTAACCATTACAACAAATAAATTCTAATTAAAAAATACAAAAAATTAAAATAAATATATAATTTGACGCTTCCACCAACCTACCGCGAATGGAGCAAAGAATCCACCATTTGGGTGTTTATTACGCCCACAATTTCAACTTCGCGCCTTCCATTTTCACCACCTTATGTGGCCTCCGCTACAACCATCCAACCGCCGCCGCTGTTGCAGCCATAACATCGATCATCACTGCTGAAGATAAATTAATAATCATGTTCTTCGTTCTTGTATTTTAATTTTCAGATCAGAAAAATAAGGCCACCACATTTTTACATCTCACCGCTCGATTTTTGTTTAAGCCACTGCTCCATTTTCACAGAGTCACTAACGCCTCTGTCGTCGTCGTTGTTGCCTACGGAACAATCACTACCAACGTCATTGAAGGTAAACATTAATCATATAACTTTATTATTTTTAGTGGAATTTACAGATCTTAAGTCCTTGCATTCAATTTTTCTTGTCCTTTCGATTTTCAATTACCAATTTTATAATTCATGCTCTTGAAAATATTGTCGAAGCAGTCGAAGATGAGAATGTGATTAATCTGGAATAATGTGCAGCAACAATAAGCAGTAAGTCGAGGCAAAGATATGTACTTTATCTGCAAGAAGAAATTGCTCGTATCACATTACTCTATGTTGACGGCAATCGTCTCTAAGATACAACGAATTCGAATCAAGAGAATGAAGCACGACAACTCTTGATAATAGCGAACGAAATATGCAGAACTTTCAAGCACAAAGTGAACGAGAAGGGAGTGCAGCAAAGATGCGAGAGCAAAAAGTGTGAACAATGCAGATGGATGAGATTATTTGTAGTAGTGTACCAGTTGCATCGAAGGAGCAAAAACTTCTGGATACAAACTCAACTTTCTGTGAAAGGCCGAAAGACATACTGTGTTGGAATTTATGAGTTTCATATTTTGATAAAAAAAATCCGCAAGAGAACTGAAGAACCAAACTGATTGGACGTAACCAAGAGATCGTAACTGAAAGAAGACTTATCGGATTTAAATGGATTAAGAACTGAAGCTCTTATAAGTATAAATAACTCTTAAAACTGATGACACGAATCTCAGTAAACAAATTGGAAATTAGAACTCAATATTTCGCTTAACTAAACGGAAAATACCTATATCAACTGAAATCTTCAAAACTAAGAAGACATCAGTTAGAACTGGTGTTGTTCGGCTAAACTGATCTATCGACCAGTTTGACTACTGATTAGTTAGTCACGTCATCGGTTGTATCAGCCGACAAATTGACAGTTTGTACCAAAGTAGAACAGATGAAACAAAACAGAACAGTCTGATACTTCATACCATTGTCACATAAAGTCATCTACATGGACTAAACGACGATTCAATGGATATTAGTCATTAAATGCATTCAATGTGACCGTTGGAATCAGATATTATATATAGTTGAAGAAGGTTGGTGAAAAACACTGAACGAACTTTCTACAATAATCAATCAGTTGCGAAACATTCTCAAGCATTTTTCTCAGTTATAAATTGTACACTGTATCTTTTATTTCATTGTAATTATTTGTAGCATTCAAGCTACTATTTAGAGCTATTCAGTTATCTATTTTAAAGTGTTGGAAAACTAAGAGTTTCAGCTTGGCAGTGTATAAGTCTAACTGAAGTGGATTATTACAATATGTTGTAATACATCAAAGTGTTTTAGTGAAAAACCTATTTTCGAAAAAAAAAGGTGACGTAGGAGTATTTGAAGTCTTCGAACATCCATAAAAACTCGTGTGTTCTATTCTATCATTTATTCAGTTTTTACAGCGCCTCAATCTAAGTATTCAATCTACATTTCAGTCTAATTCCGCAATATCATTAGTTGACTGATTTATATTAACAAACAAGATTTCATGACCAGTTCAATCATAGAACTGATTCATATTCAAAAGATTTCAAAAAGTCAGAGTGTTTATTCAACCCCTCTTCTAAACACTCCAACTACATTAATCGATCCTATCACACTAGATCAGATGTAGCCTTCTGGACGGATGCACGTACTGTTTGGTCTGTGATAGGACACACTGTTTCCGAATGAGTGCAATTTTTATTTCGAAAATAAAAAAAAAATTATTTTTCAAATAAATTTTGTCCAAAAATATTAATACGGTCACCTCGTCCAAAAATATTAATACATCTTCCCCCTTCCAAAAACTTATGATGTCCCTTGGAGCCCAACTTTAGCTCAAACTTGGAGCTAATAAGTAATTTTATTCTTGGCACGTTTTCCAATTTGGGACAATTTCCACTTGCTTTCATCCAGTACTTGTCATTTATCCAACAATCCTCACATGAATAAAATTAATGCATGTATGCATATTCACTTGAGAGCTCTTGTGAATTATTATTGCATCAGGATAAGTAGTTTTTGATTTTGAACATTCCTTAGTAATATATACTATCGGATTTACTAGTTGTGTAGTGAATTGATGTCTTGAACTAGACAACTGTTTATTTCGGATTTCTTATAATGTTCTCATGTTGTGTTCATTTCGGCCATAGACCATATCTTAGAATAATAAGTGTTCTTATTGAAGCAGACACTACTTCTCACTTATATAGGTGATATCCTGTTTAGATTATTTTTGTCATACCCTACTTCTTAGGTATATAAATCATGAAAAGAAAACTTAACTTCACCACATATTGCAGGCCTATAACTTAAAACTATAAAATGTCAAAAAATGTATTTGATTCAACCTAAAAATTTGGATTGACATTTAATTAAGAAATATCTCAAACTCATGTACTCATTTTCATTTCGATTAAAAATAATATCAATACAGATACTAGTTAATTCATTATTTTATCGTCCTTATGTTTTTTCTTTTATTTGATATTTTTTTAATTACTAATAATAGTTTAAATTCAAAATTATTAACATCGTTCATTTCATTTTCGATTTCTGGTAACAAAAACCTAGCGAAATTTTAAATCATATTAATTAAAAAACTAATAAAAAGTTATTACATACACTACATATAAAAAAAATTATAATATTTTATTATTCCATAAACTGAAAAAAAAACAATAATAATAATTTTAACATAAAATTTAGTTTTTTAATTAATTCTTATATAACATTTGATGTTTAATTATTTTTTATAATTTCATAAATAAATAAATATATATATATATATATATATATATATATATATATATATATATATACGGGTATACTCTAACGAGTTTCAGTATTTCAATGATATTTGACAATACAATTATCCAAATGATCAGAGGGGAAAATGGATGAATATAAAACTCAATTTGCAACAAGTCATATTTAGGATCGATTGCGCTAGTTCGAACATTATCTGAGCAAAATTGTAAGGACCGTGTATTGTATTATCGTAAATCCTATGTTGATTATCGATAATTCATGAAATTGTTATGCTATTAAGTGTACAAAGTATATAATTGACAATTAAAGTTAGAAAATAGGTGATGATAATGAAAGATTGTATTAGAAATTGATTTGTGCTTGAATGGCGTGCTGAACCGCAATAGAAAAGTGACACATTTTACGGGTATTAGCATAATTATCCGAGTATTAGTCCAAATGAAATGAGACCAATTGCATTGAAAAGCTAATACATAGTACTAAAATTTTCATGTTTTGAGTTTTTTCCAAATCCATTTGGAAATAGGGGCAAAATCATCCCGAAGTGTAACGTGTGCATTGCAGTTCATGCACTGACACATTTTGGGAGAATGCGCATAACTCTCGCGTCCGATATCCAAATTGAGTGAGGTCATTGGCAAATGGAAGATAAGACATAGAACAACAACTTTTATGTCGACCACTTTTGCATATTTGGAACCTAAAATAGCGTTTCGGACAGAACAAGACGCGCACCTGTGTAGGCCCGCGCGCTGACAAAACAAGGAGCGCACATGCGATGTATGACTCTCGCAGGTATGGTTTATCATGTTTGAAATGCTAGGAACAGAGCAATCTTCGAAAGTGAAAAGCCGTATGTTGCGCCTATAATAAAGAAAATCAAGATTCTCATATTTCGGTGCATCCCAAATGTTGTTACTGTAATAGATATGTAGTTATTAGTCAAGTTAGACTATGACTTTGTTGTTAATGTATTAGTTGTGTTGCAATATGTTTGTTTAGATTTGATGTTGTTTGTTGGATTTTACCTGGTAATGCCTAGTATACTTGTACATGTACTCTATTTTTACCTTATTTAATGGAAGCAATTTCATTTAAAAAAATGATAAGAATGAGTTTTTGTACAGATTTTCATTTCCTTTGCTGAAGCTTCGAGAGAAAAGAAAGAAAACCAAATTCTATCGTTCGAATCTACCTCGAAACTTTGTCCAAACTCGAAACAAATTATATATTTGGAATCCTCGCGTCGAGAGCTTTTTTTTGAGGTAAAATTCTTTTGGTTTCAACAGCTTTAATTATTAAAATGCTGGAATCGCATGTATTTGAAGCCGAGATCTATATATGTGGTAGAATAACCGACAAGAAACTAAGTTTTGAAGTCGGAATTGAATTATGTTCTGATTTTGATTTGATATGAAATTTTAAAATTTCAAAAGATATTTGAAATTTATATTGTCGATTTTGAATGATGTTACTGACTGAAATGAATATGTTATTGATATAGATAGATTTTATACTGATATCTTCAAGCTACATCGACTGGAACGAAGAATTGAGGTATGTTGCGATTGAGTAACATACGACAGGTATCTGTATCATATGATGTATGTTTGATTGATTCGATTGAAAATATATGTCTATATGCCTTATTTATTGAGTTGATGTGGCATACATGACATGCACATTGAGCTATGATCCTTAGATACCTTGATATGATTGGCTTTGATTCTGAGGTTTGTGAACACGATGCTATGCTTGGAATTATGTGGCCCTTAAAACATAGTCATTTGTGGCCCCGATGATTGATTGAGATTTTAGATTTGAGATTTGATAGCGCTTTGTCGACGTTATCATACGAGTATCCCCGATTGAGGTCAGTGTGCAAGCTCAAGCATTGATTTGATAGCGATTCGTTTGATTCTGACATTTGCTTAGTGGATGGGAATTTGACCTGATATCTCCACGACATACATGCATTGCATATCATATATCATTGTTTAGATTCTTGTAGTATATATTTTGGTTGTTTCAGACTGAGCTTTGCTCACCCCATAGGGAGCTGTTGTTGTCTTTGTATGTGGACAATGACAGGTACTCCAGGATATCAGGAGGCCGGAGATGGTGCTTCTGGAGGGAGTCACAGTTTGAGCTGAGGTTTTATGTTTTGTTTCCCAGCATATATATATACCAAGGCATGTCACGAGCATATGAGTTTGTTTGTATGTAGCTGGTTTTGATTATGTGTGGGCATATTTAATGATGTGAGGTGAAATACTATTTTTAGTTTTCAAACAAGATATTTTGGGCCCATTGTAAAGAAAATTTTAAACTCGTTTCCCGCTATAATTAATTAACCCTAATTAAATTGCATTGTAATAACAATTAGGAGTTAAGGTCTCCACACAGCATGGTATCAGAGCATAGCGGAGAATGCTCAATTGAGTCTTGTGTACACTTAAATAGGCACAAATGAATTGTGCGCTTGTGTTTGAATTATTTGTATTACTTGCTCCTACTTGACTTAGTTTGAGTAAGTCGTTGATGAGATTGATGATATGAAATGATGATAATGTGATTGATATTTATTTGTGATATTCATCCTCTGATTTGTAGATGGAACCACGAATGAAACTGCGAGTAGTAGTACTGAGAGGATAGTTGGACAATTCGAATGAATGTCCATGGACTTAGTGATGGCTCGATTCCAGGATTTGAAACCACTGAGGTTCTTTGGCACCGAGAGTGCAGAAAGAGCAGAGGCTTGGTTGAAGGATATCGAGCACTTGTTTAATATTGTTGAATATTTTAAGGCTCGGGGAATGAAACTTGCTCTTCATCAGTTGAAGGACTGAGCAAAATCTTGGTGGGAAGCCGCTGAGATTGGACTGAAAGAGGCCGGGATTGAAGTCACATGAGATGTCTTCAAGGCCCAGTTTTTGGAGCAGTATTCCCCTCCTTCTTACTATACCACCCAAGAGAATGAATTCAATAGCCTGGAGCAGGGAACAATGACTGTTGCAGAATATGCTTTGAAGTTTTCTACGTTGTTAAAATATGCACCCCACGTAGTGAAAAATGCAACATCAAAATATTACATGTTTGTGAATGGATTGCATCTTGCTATATATACTTTTATCATTTCAGGATTGCCTACGAGCTACGCAGAAGCAGTCGAAAGAGCCAAGGCCGTCGAAGCTGAACTAAGGCGAGGAGGTCCTCAGTACGCTCCTTCACCTCCAGTGTCATCTCAGCATCCTACTTTGCGTCCAAGAGGTAAGAAGTTCAAGAAGACTGGTTCTGCTTCTTCATCTTCTTCGAGTTCGAGTGGATCCCAGATAGGGAGTCCCGTGATTGCTCTTTATTGTAGTCATTGTAGAGGCAAACATACTATCGAGCAGTGTCGAGGTATGTTTGGTACTTGTTATCAGTGTGGGCAGGAAGACCATTTTTCTCGAGTATGTCCAAATAGGGGTACGACTTCATCCCAACCCCAGCCAGGATTTAGAGGTGGCTCCAGTATGATGAGACCTGTTGTTCCTGTTTCCTCTTTCAGCAGTCGAATGTTCCACGATATCGAGGACCTAGTCGTCAGACTGTTCAAGGCCCTCCTCAAGTTCGAGTGTATTTCATGACCGAAGATTAGGCGAAGGAAGCTCCTGGTGATGTGATTGCAGGTATTTGCATGCTTTGCGATTATCCTGCACGTGTTTTATTTGATACAAGATCATCCCACTCATTCATATATCATGCATTTATTGCATCCCATGATATTATGTGTACTCCATTGTATGATACGTTGTCAATAGCCATGCCAGCAGGAAAGATTATTCTGTCTGTGCAAGTTGTGCATAATTGTATATTGATCTATGATGATAACGTGATATTCTTGAATTTGATTGTCCTTTCAATGCACGACTTTGATTGTATTGTTGGGATTGATATTTTGACAACCAATCGAGCTATTGTCGATTTTTTTCATGGGGTGGTTCGATTTTGACCTATTGATGAACTCAAGTGGAATTTTTATGGCAAGGGTTCTCAAGCCAAAATTTCTTTGGTATCATCTTTGGAAATGTCCCGACTTTTGTTTAGCGGGGATGAGGGTTATCTTATCTATGCCGTTGATGTCTCTAAAAAAGAGCCCTCTTTATCTGATATTCTTGTTGCGAAAGAGTTTCCAGATGTATCCACCCTGGAGGCCGAAAAATATACTTGACATTGAGACCTCAATTCTGGTGGAGACGTATGAAGAAGAACATTTCTAAATTTATTTCGAAATGTCTTGGCTGTCAGCAAGTGAAAGCCGAGAGAATGAAACCTGGAGGATTAATCCATAGTCTCGAAATCCCGAAATGAAATTGAGAACATATTGCTATGGATTTTGTGACTCATTTGCCTCGTTCGCCCAAGGGCTGTAATGCTATTTGGGTTATTATTGATCGACTTTCGAAATCTGCACATTTCATTCCGTATGAACGGACTTATCCTTATAAGAGAATGGCCCGTTTATACATCGAGAATATTGTGAGACTGCACGGTGTTTCAGTCTCGATTGTATCAGATTGCGATCCCAAATTTGCTTCTAAATTCTGGGGTAGTTTTCAAGAAGTTATGTATACGCGTTTGGCTATGAGTACTGCTTATCATCCTCAAACTGATGGCCAGACTAAGCGTACAATTCAAACATAGAAGATATGTTATGTGCTATCGTGATGGATTTCAGAATGGGATGGCAAGATGCCTTACCATTAGTGAAATTTTCTTACAATAATAGCTTTCAAACGAGTATTGGTATGATACCATTTGAAGCCTTATATGAGAGACGATATAGGTCACCATTATTCTGGGATGAAATTGGTGAAAGACAAATGACTGGACCTGAAATGATATAGGAAATGAATGATAAGGTTCAGTTGATTCGACAGCGAATGAAAGCTGCCTAGGATCGTCAAATGAGTTATGCGAATAAACGAAGACGACCCTTAGAATTCCAGAAAGATGATAAAGTATTTTTGAAAATATCTCCCTTCAGATGCAATGTTCGATTTGGCATGCGAGGGAAATTATCTCCTAGATATGTTGGTCCATATGAGATCCTTGATCGATTTGGGGATCTTGCTTATCGGTTGGCATTGCCACCAGCTTTATTTGTCATTCATGATGTAATTCATGTTTCTATATTGAGGAAATATGAACCAGATCTGTCACATGTGCTCCAACGTAATGAAGTTGAAATTGATCATTCACTTTCCTATGTTGAACAACCTGTTTGCATTATGGATCAGAAGGAAAAGATATTGCGTAACAAATCAATTCCTCAAGTTTGAGTACAACGGACACGTCATGGTGTGGAAGAGTCAACGTGGGAATTTGAGAGCAAGATGCGAGAATCATATCCACATTTATTTGATTTTATTCCACATGTTCCATTGTATTCAATGTATAATGATCTCTTTATTGATTTTAGTTTTGATATGTACTATAATTGGTGACATACTATATTTTTACCAATGTTATGTATATATAAACATTTTAGATTTTGAGGACGGAATCTTTTAAGTGGGGGAGAAATGTAAGGATCGTGTATCGTATTATCGTAAATCCTATGTTGATTATCGATAATTCATGAAATTGTTATTCTATTAAGTGTACGAAGTATATAATTGACGATAAAAGTGAGAAAATAAGTGATGATAATGAAAGATTGTATTAGAAATTGATTTGTGCTTGAATGGCGTGCTGAACCACAATAGAAAAGTGACACATTTTACGGTTTTTATCATATTTATCTGAATATTAGTGATGCAAATGTGGTTGATCAAGCACCAAAGAAAGCATGGGAGTCGTTGGAGTTGCCTGAAGGACCTATAACGAGGGGACGAAGCAAGAAATTTAAAGATGCACTTCAAGGACTCATGATGAGCTTTCAAGGAAGTCCTACAAGTTGGATGTCTAAATTAGAGGAGGTTGGGAATCATGGGAATAATATTGGAGGTTTTTGGAATGTTATTCAAGTGCAATTTGCCGAAGGTGGAGCGCTCCCGCGCCAGTTCAGGGACTGCACTCGCGGTCCATGATAATCAAATTTAAGAGAACATTGCCGAAGCTATACCGCACCCGCGGTCAAGCAAGGATCGCACCCGCGGACGGCAAGCGCACCCGCGCTCCTACAATGACCGCACCCGCGGTCCTTTTATTCGAACTTAGCCGAAGCCACACCGCACCCGCGGTCCAGTATGCAGCGCACCCGGGGTTTATTGTCAACTTCCGTGTCAAAGTTGCTAATTATCTTCTTTAATGCTTTCTACACTACTTTTTATGGGTTTTATTAATTATATAATGCATTGTAATGACCAAAAACGAGATTATTGAAGATTGATATCAAATACATTGAGTTCTCTCAATTTTCAAAGCTTTTAGCTTTGTTCTTCACAAGAAGAAAACCAAATCAAACTTATCAAAGATTTTCATCTTTGTGGCGTTTGTCGATTGTTCTTCGCACGAATTGTCAAAACAAGTTCTTTGAAGGTTCGTTTGAAATTCAATTGTTTTATCGTTGATATTTGTTGCTAAGTTATAATCGCTTAGAGGTGAATATCACAAAATCGTTACTTGTTTCAAAAGATCGGGACAACATAATCGTTCCTTGTTTGTTATTGAATTGAGAGTGCGATTTGTATATTCGTGCTTGCCTTTCATTCGTACGAGGATTCGTATCAATTAGTCCAAATGAAATGAGACCAATTACATTGAAAAACTAATACATAGTACTAAAATTTTCATGTTTTGAGTTTTGTCCAAATCCATTTGGAAATAGGGGAAAAATCATCCCGAAGTGTAACGTGTGCATTGCAGTTCTTACACTGACACGTTTTGGGAGAATATCCAAATTGAGTGAGGTCAGTGGCAAATGAAAGATAAAACATAGAGCAACAACTTTCATGTTGACCACTTTTGCAAATTCAGAACCAAAAATAGTGTTTTGGACAGAACAAGGCGCGCACATGCGCGAGTTCCGGCGCCCATGCGCGCACCGCACTATTGCACACTATTTAAGAATTATAAGGATGAGTTTTGTTACAGATTTTCATTTCCTTTGCTGAAGCTTCGAGAGAAAAGAAATAAAACCGAATTCTAACGTTCGAATCTACCTCGAAACGTTGTCCAAACTAGAAATAAATTATATATTCGGAATCATCGTGTCAAGAGCTTTCTTTTGAGGTAAGATTATTTTGGTTTCAATAGATTTAATTATGAAAATGCTGTAATTGCATGTATTTGAAGCCGAGATCTATATATGTGGTAGAATAACCGAAAAGAAACTAAGTTTTGAAGTCGGAATTGAATTATGTTCTGATTTTGATTTGATATGAAATTTTAAAGTTTCAAAAGATACTTGAAACTTATATTATTGATTTTGAATGATGTTACTGACTGAAATGAATATGTTATTGATATAGATAGATTTTATACTGATATCTTCAAGCTACATCGACTGGAACGAAGAATTGAGGTATGTTGCGATCGAGTAACATACGACAGGTATCTGTATCATATGATATATGTTTGACTGATTTGATTGAAAATATATGTCTATATGCCTTATTTGTTGAGTTGATGTGGCATACATGATATGCACGTTGAGTTATGATCCTTTGATATGAAATTTTAAAGTTTCAAAAGATACTTGAAACTTATATTATTGATTTTGAATGATGTTACTTACTGAAATGAATATGTTATTGATATAGATAGATTTTATACTGATATCTTCAAGCTACATCGACTGGAACGAAGAATTGAGGTATGTTGCGATCGAGTAACATACGATAGGTATCTGTATCATATGATATATATTTGATTGATTTGATTGAAAATATATGTCTATATGCCTTATTTGTTGAGTTGATGTGGCATACATGATATGCACGTTGAGTTATGATCCTTGGATACCTTGATATGATTGGCTTTGATTCTGGGGTTTGTGAACACGGTTCTATGTTTGGCATTATATGGCCCTTAAAGCATAGTCATTAGTGGCCCTGATGATTGATTGAGATTTGAGATTTGATAGCGCTTTGTCGACGTTATCATACAAATATCCCTGATTTGATAGCGATTCGTTTGATTCTGACATGTGCTCAGTGGATGGACATTTGACATGATACCTCCACGACATACATGCATTGCATATCATATATCATTGTTTAGATACTTGTGGTATATATTGTGGTTGTTTCAGACTGAGCTTTGCTCACCCCATAGAGGGCTATTGTTGTCTTTGTATGTGGACAATGACAGGTAATTCAGGATATCAGGAGGCCGGAGATGGTGCTTCTGGAGGGAGTCACAGTTTGAGCTGATGTTTTATGTTTTGTTTCCCAGTTTGAGCTATGTGTGTGTGTGTCTATATACCAAGACATGTCCCGAGGATATGAGTTTGTTTGTATGTAGTTGGTTTTGATTATGTGTGGGCATATTTTATTATGTGAGATGAAATACTATTTTTAGTGTTCAAACAAGATATTTTGGGCTCATTGTAAAGAAAATTTTAGACTCATTTTCTGCTGTAATTAATTAAACATAATCAAATTACATTGTAATAACGATTAGGAGTTAAGAGCCCCACAAAAATAGTGGCTGTAAGATCAAGCTAGAAGTCGTGGATACAACAAACGTCTAAACTTGACCTGCTTTGGTACTTTTCTCATATCTCCTAAACCACTTATTCAAATGACCAAAGGCCAAAATGGTTGGAAATCCAACTCCACTAACTAGAAGTCATATTTCATACTATTCGGGTTAGTGTGGATGTTATTTATGATAATCGAACGCCGAAATGTCCAGCTGGGAGTCGTGTATACAACAAACGTTTATATATGAGCAGTGCTGGTATTTCGAGCATACCATTCTCATATGAACTATAAATTGGGTGATTCTTGATTCTTTGAATAGATAGTGAAATTTCTAAAGTTTTCGTGTTCACCAAATTTACCCGAAATCAAAGAATCAAAAGCTATAATCACAGGATCAGACTACAAAACTTCCAGCCATTTATCATATTGTTTTTCGAGCAGTTCTTATATTTCAAGTATCTCTCTCTCATATTAAGTCTAAATTGTGTGATTCTTAATTTTATGAAATTAAGATAAAGAGCTACAACTTTTATGTTTATCATTTTGTTCTGAAATCGACGAATCAAGAGTTATAACCAAGATAAGAGACCCACTAGACTTGACTCAAAATCAAACAACTCAAATTCAAGCCGCTCAAATCCGATAGGACAGCTCTGAAATTGCAGCCGCTCAAATCCGATCAAACCACTCCAAAATTTAAGCCGCTTAATTCTAACTGGACGGCTTCGAAAGTCTAGCCACTAGCCCGATATCAAAAGGTGAAAATAAAGTAAATATGACAGTTTCAATGTCGGAAACAACACGTAAATTTTTCAAACGGTAATATTCTTCTATCTAATATTCATATCATTCTTGCTTGGAGGCCACAAATATCTCTGCTTGGTAGAGTGATCGAACCGTGGTGTTTGAGCTGCTATGCAAATTAAAAAATTTGAGTTGCACCATTACCACCAGGTATATCTTTTAGTAAAACGATAATCACTCGGTCCTACAACTTATATAAAAGAAAAACAAGCTAGAATAAAAACAAGCCTAAGAAAGGTTACCTAAACAGATATATTAGCTTAAAGAGAGTTTTTTCTTTATGTATGATGATGCTTTTGAGAGTTTATACAATGTAATGAATCAATTTCCTTACATGCACAATCACTCACACAAAAGAGAGTTGAACTTCAAGAATAATTGAGTAATAGTCTTCATACAAAGATATTAAAGATTATGTTTGAAGTCTTGGTAAAAGAGACATTAAAAATTATCTGGATTGTGAGGTTGTGGCATACAATCAAGAGTATGCTAGGAGTTTCGATTAGCCAATTGTTAAGTGCTAGGTTGAAATGTGTTTGTACAAAGGATTGTATAAATCAAAGTCTTCTAGTGAATCCTTTCTAAGTTGAAGAAAGGGTGATGTATGAGTTTATCTCTGAACACCTATAAAAAAATATGTATCTCTTAATTTATTGCATCTCATTATTTATATTATTTTTAAGATTAATTTTTGAAGCATTTTATGTGTCTTTCAATTACCAAAATATTGCATATTAAGTGTTTGATATAATGTTTCGACCGAATCGTTTTTATTATTTCAATTTGCATATTTTTAAATGCTTTACAAAATAGTTAATCAGTTTTTAGATGGATTATTTTGAGTTTTTTTCGCTTGATTTTATAACCAAACTCGATTGAATTTCTCGGTGCTCAGTTCATTTTTGGACATTTCAAATTTCTTAGTGCTCTGTTCATTTCTGAACATTTCAAATTATATTTGAATCACAAAATATTTTAAAGTAGTTATTCCCCCCTATGAACACATTTATGACTCTAACAAGTGGTGTCAGATACGATTGTTCTTGAAAGAGAATTTAAACTGTTTTTTTATCTTTAAAATTCGATTTTTCAGATTTTTTTAACATATATATGTACATGTTGAATTTTCGGACAGCTTGCAGCAACCTTGAGAAAAATGATATAACTCATTGCTTGAGTTTTGAAATGATAAACCAATTTTTGCATTGCAAACTAGACTCGTAGAATATTGCAGCGGTATAAAATTTTCAGCATATTTATTCTTGAGGAAAAACTGTTTATTCGTTAAAATTGGACTATGTGTGTTGCGGCAGAAAATGAACATTGACAAAAGTTGACTTTTTGTCAAGATGTTCAAGGATGTTGTACTAATCAAGGAAAAGACAAGTATATTCAAATTTTAGTCACATTTCATCAAAAAATCTGTCTAAGACATTTATATCATTTATAAAAAGTACTTGATTTTGATGCCGACATAATATTCTACATTGTGCTAGCGTTGATTTATGTGTTAGCATGCTTAGCAATATTCTCTTATATTTATAATTATATGTAGTATTTAATAAAAGAATCTCTTAAACGTCTAATGAATAACAAATATATTTTGATTTTGTGTTACTTGAAATTTTGAATTAATATTTTCTATTCTTGGTGAAGCTTCTTTACTCAACTTAATATATATATGTATCAAACATATTTCAATGTGAGTTGAGATTACATATTTTGTGATATTATTTACACATTACATATTTTGAAAATATTTACATTGGCTAGTCATCTTTTACTTTAATAAATTTCAAAAATATATGGGGAGAGCTAATTCTAATTTTTAGGGAGAAATTGAATTTAAATCTCGAGGGGAGAAGTTTGTGGTTAATTTGTTTTAAAATCATCTTTTTGATTCACACAAAAATGAGGAGAAATATATTAGATCAAATTCTTTTTATCCAAGTTTTGTGATATATTTTTAAGTATCAATAATTGTCTTGTTTATTTTATTTGATAGACATATTGTCAAAAATAAAATTGATATATTTTTCCTTACAAAAATTTACTTAAATGAATAAAATTATTTTAAATTTGATTATTTATTAATATTGAAAATTATTGTTGTGTATATTGAATAATAAAATAAACATGTTTTAAAATAATAAGTAAAAAATATTCATATTTATAGATAAAAACATTTTAAATAAATAACTGTTATTTACGTTAACGGTTAGTTCAAATAAATATTTAAAAAATCACAATCATAAATTACAAAATTCATAGGATTCTATGAAAAAGTTTATAAATGTCAATAAAAGTTCTGTAAAAATTGTTATGCAAAAGAATTCAACAAATCTATGCTAAAAATACACTCTCAATTTTTTTTAATAAATTGTAATCGTACACACCATGAATATAAATGTTTTTCAAAGTAACATATATTTGATATTAATTAATATTTTTATAAAAGATTCAATAATTATATCACGATTTAAAACTTTGAACGTGAATCTTCCAAGATTTTTTCATATTGAATATTTTGTCACTCTTAAAATTCATGTTTCTATAATCGAATTATTATGTTTTCGTCACAAATTATAGTTAGTGATAATTATGTAAATGTAATATTTAAAAGTGTAAAACAATTCAAATGTCATATACCAACCTCTCTCGTAACAATGATAATAATCACACCCTAATAATCCTAACGATAATCACATTTTTTGTAATCAATGAAGATCAAACACATAAATACACATGTACATACCTTGGCTAGGGGTGGGCATCGAGTCGGATTTCACGGGTTCGGGTAGTTCAGGTCGGATACCCAAAAATTTCGGGTAGCACATTTACAACTCGAACCCGAACTTTAATTGGTGCTACCCGATGGTTCGGGTACCCGAAATTTTCAGGTATTGTCAGGTACCCGATTTCGGTTATCCGAAATTTATGTCAAAAATTTTGTTTTTTCAGTTACCCTTGGATCTAAGGTAGCGATGAGGTGTTTGTCCGACTTAATCAAATGTATACTCACTTTTTGAGAAGAGGCGGCTAAGACGCAGCAAAAAGTCAGGTACCCGATTTTTTTTCGGGTAGTAAATTACTATCCGAAACTAACTCGAAAATTGTGTTTCGGGTTCGGGTTTCTAACCGAACATAAATTTATGATAAATACCCGACCCGATCGGGTCAGATCGAGTACCCGATACCAGATCACAAACGCCCACCCCTAACCTTGACCTTGATGCTAATGATATAAACGAGCGCTTGTCGTTAGTTTTTATTTATAGACAATTATAATGATATAATTCAAATATTTTAATTAATAATACAACCTTGAACACATATATTGACCTGACCACTTCAGCTAATAGGATTAATTGTTGCACCAGAAAAATGTTTTTTAGAAATTTTATGATTTTTAAAATAAGTGATTATAGAATTATGATGTGAACAAGTCAATCAATCTAGAAAACCAACTCGTCTTAAATATCGATTAAATAATTTATTTTTTTAAAAAAGTTGAATGATCTTGGTTATATATTTGATTCAACAATTCAAGGGTTATTAATATTTGCCTACCAAACACGGCCTTGTTTTGTCGCAGCCAAAAGAAGAGCTTTATGGCTAAGTAGAGAAATGGCGGTATATTGCCTTCCAGTGTCTTTGGAGTATTCGGCCTGCTTCCCTCTCTTCCCCGTAACTGGGTTTTTGAAGTTGGGATGAAACGAGACCGAGAATTGATCGAAGTGTCGGATGATGAGTGGTCCCTTCACTCCGATTCCTTCAAACCCTCTCGAGTCTTCAAACCCACGCCCAGTTCTGGAAACCCCCCTCCACCCATTGAATCATTCGCTTACAATCCGAAACCCATTCATGTAATCGACAGTTCTTCATCTTCCGAGGAGAACGGAAACGTGGGTTTTAGAAATGGTAACGAATTCGAAGGGCTGGAGGATGAGGATGCCGACATGGAGATTGGTAAGAGTGCGGCAACTAGCAATCGCGGGAATAGGTTTGTGATTTCGGATGATGAGGATGACCCAGTTGAGTTCTCATTTTCTTTTTCGGACGAGGATGATGATGTGGGGGAGGAGGTGGAGGAGGAGGAAGATGTTGTTAAGAAGGCCCTGCGGAAGTGTGAAAAGATTTCTGCTGAGCTGAAGCGGGAGCTGTATGGTACAACCTCGGAAGTTTGTGACCGCTACTCAGAGGTGGAGTTGGGTGCTTCTTCTTCAGTGAGAATTGTCACTCAGGTAATTATACGAAAATGTGCCCGCTTGGACACGTTGGTGTGTTGCAATGATTGATCACAGGCATTTGTGTCTGGAAAAGAGTATGCGTTTTTTGTGTTTCTTCAACTTGAGATATATATATATATATATATATATATATATAAATAACCTTTTTTCAAACGTTGTACAATTTCGTATGTAGAATGATGTCAATGAAGTGTGTGGAAGTGGAGATTCGGATTTTAAGCCAATACTGAAGCCATACCAGCTTGTTGGAGTCAATTTTCTACTACTATTGTACAGAAAGAAAATCGGGGGAGGTATTCTTCATTTATTGTAAGATGCAATCTGCATGTTTGGGATTGGGAGTTGATTTTGATTGCTTTATGAATTTCAAGCATTGAAGTTGTAGCAGTAGGAAGTTTAGAAAGTAGAAATTCGGTTTTTCAAGTTAATTCATTTGTTACCACACTAAACAAGACATTGAATTCTTATTAAGACAATTCAGTTTCGGGAGAGAGAATGGATTACAAGCCACTGTGCCACATCGAATTCTACCTTTAATTATGTATAGGATGGGCCTTCTTATGTGGTGAGATTATCTTATGCTTGCTAGAGTGGGGGCTGCTGGCAGAGGGTCTGGGGTTATATCTTTGTGTAAAATGACTTCTATTTTCGTGCTAAACTAGTGCTTTTGACATGCAGCTATATTGGCTGATGAGATGGGTCTTGGTAAGACTATCCAGGTTGGTTGGTTGTCGTTTATTTTTCATCTGATCATTACTTTCGAGTGTTTTTAATCATTTAAATTGCAACAACTGTAAATTAAATTTTGCATCTCAGGCTATTACATATCTGACCCTTTTGAGGCATTTGGAAGATGACCCTGGTCCACATTTAATTGTTTGTCCAGCCTCTGTGTTGGAGAACTGGGAAAGGGAGCTTAATAAATGGTGCCCATCGTTCACTGTGCTTCAATACCATGGTTCTGCAAGATCTGCTCATTCAAAAGAGTTGAATTCTCTTGGCAAGGCTGGTTTGCCACCACCTTTTGATGTTATTCTTGTGTGCTATTCACTTTTTGAACGCCACAGGTTTTGTCTGCTACAAAAACGGTTTTTTGGTTTATTCCTTGTAATTTGAGTTTATCTTGTTCTTATTCCTGAAAGCTATTGTTCAGTGTGCAGCAGAAAGATGACCGAAAAATACTTAGACACTGGAAATGGGGCTGTGTTTTAATGGATGAAGCTCATGCTTTGAAGGATAAGAACAGCTACAGATGGAAAAATTTAATGTCGGTGGCACGAAATGCAAGACAGCGGCTGATGCTTACTGGGACACCATTACAAAATGATTTACATGTATTTTAGTTGCAACTTGTTCTATTTTATTTGGTTCCAGCGTTATATCATTTACAAAACTTATAAATAATATATCTTGCTTTTTTAGCATGATTATGTGTTATGTCATTTTCTACTAATTTGTTTTTCTATATTTCTTAATTATCATGGGATTAGAGGAAAAAATGTTTTTCCACTTTGTCAGCAATAAAAAATATTGCACGGATTCGTGGGCAGTCAAAAGGAGGAATACAGAGATATTTTTCCTGCGTTCCCTCTTCATTGATTATTGGTTTTATAAATGTGCAGATGATAGGTTTGGAAATTGATATATTTTTATGCCTATATTGGTTTTGAAGTTGTTGAGGTATACATTACTGTAGTTTTAAAAATATATTATTCCCTTTAAGTTTGAGAAATGGGATAATACATGTTCCAAATTGTAAATTCTATCATAGTTTGGAAGTTCCTCAGCATTATCAGCATATCTTGTCAATGGATTCTGGCTCATGTCTTACTTTATGTGTAATTTCCCATGTATGTTACGGTTTTGAACTTTTCTTGATCTGATTGACTCTTTATACTTTATTGTAAATAGGGACATCTATACTGGTTCCTTTTGTTTCTTCAACCTGTATGCCGATGAATAATGAGTCACAAGTTGAATGTTCTTTTTTATGGTACCCATATTTCTGGAAAATATAATTCATGTCCAAACATTGACCTGAACTATAGACTTTTTTAAACTTTGGACCTGTGCTTATAACTTATTTGTGTCATGGTGATGTTTTATCTGTTAGTTTACCTTTCAAAAGGCTACTGTTTTGTTACATTGATAGATCATTAATTTTTTATGGCTACATACCCAGAGGCTGATTGATTTTCTATTATTTTAGAATCTGATACATGGGATCATAGATATCCACTCCAACCTTTTTCTCTCTCTCTGAATTTGCAGGAGCTGTGGTCTATGTTGGAGTTTATGATGCCTGATCTTTTTGAAACGGGAGATGTTGACTTAAAAAAGTTGTTAAATGCAGAAGATATAGATTTAATTTCTAGGATGAAGTCCATTTTGGGCCCATTCATCTTAAGACGGTTAAAATCAGATGTTATGCAGCAGCTAGCTCCAAAAACACAGAAGGTACGTTGTTTATCAGCCTAACCCACTAAAAAAATTCTACAGCTTCTTTGTTTATTTGCAAAATCTAATGGGACCTTGATGTCAGTTTAGATTGAGTATGTTCTCATGGGAAAACAACAAGAAGATGCTTATCAAGAAGCAATTGAGAATTATCGTACTGCATCTCAATCTCGTGTGACGAGGTCTTCAGAAACCTCCCTACACAACATTGCTAGTATTTTACCTCGGCGACAAATTTCTAATTATTTTTTTGAGTTTCGTAAGGTTATGAATGTTTATTTATTTTTAGTTTGTTATATTTGTTTAATGCATAATTGCATACGTTTAATAGATGTGCTTGTGTTTTCCATGTTTTCAGATCGCAAATCATCCTTTATTGGTGCGACGCATTTACACAGATGATGATATTGTTCGTTTTGCTAAAATGTTGCATCCAAAAGGTGTGTTTGGCTTTGAATGTACCTTGGAACGGGTCATTGAGGAGCTCAGAACTTATAACGACTTCTCAGTCCACAGGGTAATACTATTTTTGAAGATTTTGGCCTCATATTCTTTTAAAATAGTTTAACGTATACTAATTATAACACTGTCGCTTGTGTGAAGGTTGTTGGAACCCATCATCGTGCATTTAGTGATACTTTAAATTGTTCTTTCCTGGGAAATTGCATTGATAATTTGTATGGGCCGGTGCTGTTGTACGAAAATATGGTTCTTTTAATGTTATTCTGAAAACTACTCTTCTTGTTCTGTCGTTGGACATCTAATACTTCAATAGGAGGAGTACTCATACTTTTGCTTGCCCTTGAGTTTTTTTGTGTTCGCCAGTGAGATACAATACATGAGTTTCATTTGTAATTTAAAATTGATGAGAAAATACAATGGTTGAGCATCATTCACATCCTATAAAAGTTTTAAATTGATGGAAAAATATTGATGGTGAATTAAACTTCTGCAAAAATGTCGAGGGTTCAATTTGTATGTAGTGTCTATGGTAAGTCAGCCTAAACAAGAATTGGCTAACAAAGTTGATATTCAACCTCATGGCTATTTTGTTTCTATAATCAGGTTTGTAGGATTGCCGTTCAGGCTTAGACAATGAGTGTTTAAAAGATGCTGACTTCTGTTCTTTATAGTCCTCTTGGTGATTTAAAGTCTAACAAATCTATGCATACTCTAAATAATTTTGCTTATGTTATTTAATTCAAAATTTTATGCTCCAGGATTTAGTATCATAAACTCTATTAACATTCCACAATATAATTGTCATCCGCTATTATTGTAAAACTTTATATATTAATAAATTTTAGTTTCGTATCGAAAAGAAAAAAAAACCTGAAAATATTTTTCTCCTACTTCCTTGAACTCCGACTTTAGGTTAGTGATTACATTTTATTCTTAGTACCTGTTATAACTTGTGGATTTGTTAAATGTTTTTGTGTGCATTTCCATATTTCATGTCAGCGTTTAATTATTATTTGAAATATTTTGCTTGAAATGATGCATGTGACTTGCACTGATATTCACTTTACTGTCTTTCACAGCTTTTACTATATTACGGGGATGCCAATGTGAAGGGAATTCTTTCTGAAGAACATGTTATGGTTTCGGGCAAGTGCCGGGTATGCGAAGTGGCTTTCTTTTGAAAGTATTAAATAAACAGAAGCCTTAGCATACATCGGGGATGTTCAGTTTCTTTAGCTTGCGTATCAACTATAAATGGAATAATGGATATTTTTTTGGCTTAGGCATTGGCCGAACTACTCCCTGTACTAAACCAATATGGACATCGTGTTCTTATATTTAGCCAATGGACGTCAATGCTTGACATATTGGAGTGGGCTTTGGACGTGATTGGTGTCACTTACAGGCGCCTTGATGGAAGGTAACGGTTTCCATTGTTAAAAATGCACCTGATTGGTATAGTATGGCATGCCAATACTTTTTCTGATAGATATCATAAAAAATGTTGATAAATTTGACTGCCATGGCTAGAATTACAGAATATTATTTTTTGAGGTTCATTGTGTTTTCATTCGTTAATCGCTGCATTTGATATGAGAAAAGCTACTCCTAATTTGTGCTGTATATCCTAATAACACAAATATCCACTTCACTGAAAGAAAAATCTGACAGAAAAAGGAAAATCTAACCTTAAGCGTCCAATTGGTCTCGATGTCTATGAATTGACAAATGGAAGGGCGGTGCAAATGGCCGTAATATTAGTTCAAAATTAGCTCATCAATGCAGCAAGATTATAATTCAAATTAGTGCATTTCGGCAAACATTCAAACATAATTGCAAGTAGTATTGCCATCGTTGGTGATCAAATGTTTGATCCCAAAACTTGATCTTCGAGGCTTCGTTGTTGCTAGGATTATAGCTGAATGAATGGCATGCATAACGTTGTTTACTATGTTCAAAATTCATACCATTTTATTATTTAAAAAAAGAAATCACATAAGCTATTTGTGGAGCTTGATATGTGTTTCGTATTGTCAGCACACAGGTGACAGAAAGACAGACAATCGTTGATACCTTCAACAAGGACACCTCAATCTTTGCATGCTTGCTGTCCACAAGGGCCGGAGGGCAGGGTTTGAACTTGACTGGAGCTGATACAGTTATAATTCATGACATGGATTTTAATCCTCAGATTGATCGGCAGGCTGAAGATCGCTGCCATCGTATTGGGCAAACCAAGCCAGTCACAGTATACAGGCATTGTTCCCTCTTCCTCCATTTTCTTGAAATCAAAGATTGTGATCTGAACTGTGTCGTGTTGCATGCTCGCTCCATTATATTCTTCTCTAGTTAAATATTTAACAATGATTATTGTTTACTCCATTTTTCAAGGCTCGTGACAAAGAATACAGTTGATGAGAACGTTTACGAGATTGCTAAAAGGAAGCTAACATTGGATGCAGCAGTGCTGGAGTCTGGAATTCAACTTGATAATCAAGGTGATGTGCCTGATAAGACTATGGCTGAGATATTATCATCCATGTTGCGGTGAAGAGGGCTATGCACCATAATCATATGATTATTATGTAACTTGAAATTTTATAAATTTACATTTATGTTCCAAAATTTTGCTCAAGATATTATTTTCTAGATTTGTTAGTTACCATTTTCGTGCGAGATATTATTTATCAAATCGAAAGTACAAAAATCAGAGTAAGGTTCCTTTTCTCTCTCAAACTGAGCTTCATAGCATTTATTAAAGAGTTCATACATAGAAACATGATGATCGAGTACTTCACAGCCCATGTCAATGACACACTACAATGGTTCGATTATTTAGATACGAGATCAGTCGATGTCATCAAGTAATATCGACACTATTTCACATAGAAAGACTGGTGGGTCGATGGAGACCTTTGCAACCATGAACGTCGATCCATTCAATCTGAATCTCGACTTCACCGCATTCTACGTTCCTCAACCTGAGACTCATATCTTGGGTCATCTTACCTTTGTTCCAGACGACACAGCTTTCATGAGCTAGGCAATTCTCTTGGCTTGGCTGGACCCTATCTACTTTAGTGTTTTCTGGGAGATCTTGCAATCCCATTTTCAGGCATTCTATGTATGGTTTAATGTCGATTTGAGCGTCTCCCATGCTGTCGTCTCCGGTGAAGGTATCTTTGTCATACACACACTGAAAAGTAAAGATGTGAGTACATATATATAATTGCTGGTTCACCCGAGGGGCCTGGGTTGGACTCAGGTATCCGGAACTGGAGGTCGAGATGAACGGAAATTTGATAGACGATTGCTCTAGAAGTGGGACGTAAATCAAGATTTGATTATGACACTTACGAGAAAAATAGGAACATCTAGATACTTGATATAAATCGTCAACTCGTCGTCCCATTCGGGGTTGCAGCTGTCCTTGACGGCTTTAGTCTTCACCCGCTGCAAAGTAAATATGCTTTAGACTATATGATACCAGAATCTGCATCAAACTCGAATTCTGTGATAAACTGACCGAAATCGATCCAAACCAAGATTTTAAAAAAGGCACAATGACTTATAAGTATTAATACAAGGGCCCGTGGGAAGATTTGGCTTTCCTATTAGACAAGATAGTAAAGCCACAAATTCTTGAAAGTAATACATTCGCATTAAACAACTTGGAACTACACCAAAACGATGAACAACAGATCATTATCGAGTTCCCATAAACTAATTCCTCCTCAAAATGTGGATCGACTATAAATTTCCCTTGATTAACAGAAAACATAAATTATGGGAGTCAAAATTTAATCAGAAAACCACCTCAAGTATATACGCTGTAAATCGAGTTCCAAGTTAAAGAAACCGGTAAAAAAATATCCTGTTAAGATTGAAATTGGATCTGACTCAGCCCAAAGATGAGCTAAAAAACGAGATGATTGTCCAAGTCTATATATACAACTTTCAGATATTTTATCCAACGACATGGGACAACTAACACACCCATGATTCGACAAAAATATCTCAAACCCTCTAGATGAAAAGGAGTATACATACATATATACATATAATCCAAGAATAACTAAATAGAGACAGACCTGCTCGCCGCATGTGACGACAACGTAAGGATCACTGGTGGCCGTGTCTCGCACAGAAAGATTGATACCTCGTTTGACCCGAATCCTCAGCAGACCCAAAGCATCCATTGGTGAACAATTCTTTTGCGAGTGAGAGAAGAAGTATGTAGATGACGATGAAAAAGAACTTGTGCTGCCTACTTTACTCCACCATTCCAATTATTACAGGTGGACAGGCACAATCAAATAAAACCTGGTGATTTATGACGTATTCTTTGATAAATTAGTTATTTTTCCAGCTTAATTTTAAAATGGCAAAAATTTGTGTGATATGGTTTCACCTATTATATTTTGTGAGATGAATTTTTTATTTGAGTCATCCATGAAAAAGTACTACTTTTTATGCTGAGAATATTAATTTTTATTATGAATATCGGTAAGATTAACCCGTCTCACAGATAAATATTCGTGAGATCGTCTCACAAGAGACCTAGTCTTTCGAAATTAGATTAGGTTTCACTTTTATTTTTCGAGGAAAAAATGGGGGTTTTTTTTTTTATTTTTTTGTTCCTCTTCTTTAATCCTATTGCTTTTAAATTAATATTTATGTGATTTCTATTTTGGTATATTACATGGTGATATAGTTTTGATACATATTGTATCAAAAAAAAAAAAAAAACTACCATGATATTGTCCAACAAATTAAAATTGTGTCGTGAATCAATCTCCGACCATATCTATGAAAACATAACTTTTTTTGTCGAAAATATTATTTAGAACAACAAAAATGTTTTTTTTTTGTTAGTTATGTTTGTTGGAACTATTTTGTCGGATCACGTGAAACCGACTCGTATTTGTTTGGTCTTCTCTTCAACTTTTTTTTAGTTAATTTTTTTCTTTATTATGATTATGTGCTATAATATACGTATGATGGCAACTTTCTCCACGGGTTTGGGGCCCCGCGAGGAAAACCCGAAACGGGGATGTGGATCCCCGATTTTTTCGGGTTTGGGTTTGGGTTCGGGAATTTTTTTAAATCCCCGATGTAATTCGGGGCGGGTATGGGATTACTATCCCTATCCCTATCCCCAAAATCCCCGAACCCGCCCGAAAATAATATCAATAATAAAATAATAGTATTATTAATATTAATAATATAATAATATTATTATTTTTTAAAATATTAATAATCTTATTATTATTGATATTGATATTAATATTAATATTATCTCTAATAATAATAAATAATAATAAGTTTTGGTTTGAAAAAATCTCTGAATTCGTTATCGTCTTGCCATATTAATATTTTTGAAACGGAGATGAGAGCGGGGATGGGAAGTTGATCCCCAAAGTTTCGGGTTTGGGGATTCCCCGAATCCGAAAAAACGGGGATTGGGACGGGTATCGGGTTGGAGATGGGATTCAGGAATGGGGATGGGGATGATAAACTCGCCTCCGCTCTGATCCATTGCCATCCCTACGTATGCACGATCACAGAAGAGTTTCTGCTAGAAGGTGAAATAGGAACTCCATAAATCAATTTTTTATATGTATATAAATATAATAAATCTTAAAAAAGACTTGAAACCCAAATTTGTCGCATGTCCCTACATTGCACCATCATGTTTCACGTGTGGTACTTGCTAACTTCTAATCATGTTTCACGTGGACACATTCGAATATAATTTATTTATCGAGCTTTTTTAAATCGAAAAGACTTGGGTGTTTGAATGCGATAATAATATTAGGCAAAATTTTGTGTGAGATGCTCTCACAAGTCGTATTTTATGATACGAGTTTCTTATCTGTGTCATCCATGAAAAAATATTATTTAATTATGCTAAGAGTATTACTTTTTATTGTGAATATCAGTAAGGTTGACACGTCTCACAGATAAAAATTCGTGAGACCGTCTCACAAAAGATCTACTCATAAAATTGAGTGAAATTCTAAGGAGATTTTAAAGAAAAAGTCCAAAAGTACTTCTATCCAAACATGACATAAAATAGCCTCTTTGTTCCAAGTACGCTCTTAAACATTTGATGAAATCATCACCATGCCGAGGCCTTAGCATTAATGAAATCGATCGAACATATATTTCTAGTGCCGAATAAATCAAAACTTATTTTTAGACCGACCAAACTCCATACCTAAAATCGAACTAGCCGAATTGATGTTCTTCGAAATCGAAATAACCGAATCGTGGGTTTAAAATAAGGGAAAATATCAAATATGATCATATATATTTGTCTATTTACAGTGTTGTTACTATATTATTTGGATCAATCTTTTATCCATTGATAAAAAATTATAGCTGATAACAGAGACGTAACTTTATTTCTTATATTTATTGCAGCTAAGAGTCTCATATTAAGACTGGTGTAATTTGTAAATGAGAGTTTACACCTAATTGGGTGTCAATGGAATGAGTTATCTAGTAGGTATGTGTTTTATTGTTATTGTTGTCTCATATCACATTGGATATCAGTTTTATCATTTTCTTTTAATCGACGTCGTCCCCCAGCAAACCACTCTCACCCATTAAGATTTGGTGACCTTTTTTTTAGGACTCACTCTCCCAATGAGATCATACAACGTAACATCAACAGTTTGACACATAAAAGGTTTAAGATCACTAATATCAATATTTTTCTTAATCATGCATGCTTAACCTAATATTTATGTAGTCAAATTTCAAGTATTTATCCTTTACATTTTTTTTTTTATAATTTTGTTTTGTTTTTTTATGAAGTGACGCCCATTTGTGAATTATCATATCAATACTCTTAATAAAAGTCAAAAAAATATAAAAATGATCAAAATTGAATGATATGAAACTACAATCCAATTTTGATATAATGGATGACCAAAATTGCAAAATAACAGATATAAAAGTCGAAAATTGCAGTTTCCACTTAAAACAACCAAATAAGCGAAGTGGAATGACGAATACATAAAATTGGCCTAAAATGTGTGATATATATATATATATATATATATATATATATATATATAGACACACACACACTAACAAAATTGGGAAAATATTTTTAGATCTTTTTAATAGTTTAAGTTTAATATTTCATAAAAAAAATGGAATTTACGAATATCAAATTATATTACTGGTTCCATGACTCCCATCTTTATATAATGGGCTAGCCTATTTCACGGGCCTCAAGTATTACCGGGCTCCGAGAATCTAATCATTTTTGGGCCTGGTAAAATTTTAACTTCGACCCACCTCAAGTGTCCAATAATAATCTGTAATTTATAATGGCGGAAAATTGAGTGCCACTCAGAGAGATTCAGCAGACCAGTTTCAGTGGAGAAGACGACGATGCCGATTGTATCTTCGGTTCCGATTATTCCGTGCTGTTCGAAGCTGCCTGCGGTTCGTGTAACGGCTGCCGGAAGTGGCTACGGGATTTCTTCTCACTCTTCTTCGGCTTTCAGTAGAGTTTGCTGGAGCTCGCTGCGAAATTGGATGATTACCCCCTTGGCGAGGTCTTCGAAGAAAACCTCGATCAAGTGTGGTGCCGCGGTGCGGGAGATAGACGAGAGTGAGTTCTGCGATGTCGTCTTAAAGTCAGAACGTCCGGTCCTTGTTGAGTTCGTGGCTATTTGGTGCGGTCCCTGCCGTTTGATTGCTCCCGCGCTTGAAACCCTAGCGCAGGTACGGTGGCTATTCAGTTATTGTTTCTTAATCGTATGGCATGATTTCCACTTGTTCGATGGTAATAGATTTTACATGTGGGTGCTTGATTTTAAAAAAAAATTCTCATGATTGACTTAATTTTTTGGTGAAAGTCAAGGTGAGATTGCGGCGTGCATTTCAAAAGCCGACATCAAGTAGTGTTTTCATTATTTACTGGTACTCGATCACAGACATTAATACATTGATGATATAACACTATCCTTATGGCATCACTTTCTTGGGGTCCCCTTCCAATGTATCCATCCCCATTAGCGCATTAATTTTAGGACTAGAAGGGATTACAGAGTCCATCTCACAAAAAACTAGTTTTTAAATGGAGGAGAAAAAGTTTGATATGTCTGTTCATGCATCTCTTCTCATGCAAAATCTACCGCAATTGCAGTCTTTTCACATCTGGTTAGAAGCACACCATTTCAGAGAACGTTGCAAACTATTGTTACCTATGAGTTAATTTTGTGAAATGTTTTTTTATTAATATGACGAAGTTGAAATGATGTTTAACACTGACATGTAATTTAGGCACTCTAGTAATTTTCAAAATATTTGCATGGAAAAACGGTATGATAAAGGACACAGCTTCCATTCATCAAATAGAGAAGAATTTCTTATCGGAATGGTTTCAGGAACAAGGGAATCATAGTTTAGCAAAACTGAGAAATTGATTGTCATTTGCTATTGATACCTTTTCTTTAAAATTGAGAAAGGTTGGTGATCTGGTATTCCTGGAAATGTGTATATTAATGTAACCGTGAATATTACTTTTTACTTAATAGCCTCTTATATTTTTCTTCTTGTAATGATTCTTTTTGAAGGATCGAATGTTTTGCACACATGAAAGGGTGATATACAGATTGTATTCAGGTTGTGTTGCCAATTCTGCATAAAATTACATTTAATGTGTTAAAATAATGTTACATCAATTAACAAATGCCCCTTTTGAGAAACTGAATATGGTAATGAACATATCTGAATGAGACCTTTGTGCATAATATTCTTCTGTAATTTTTCCTTTAACGAAATTCTCAGGAGTATCAAGAAAAACTGATGGTTGTTAAAGTTGATCATGATTCAAATCCACAACTGATTGAGAAATACAAGGTTTATGGATTGCCAACATTGATATTCTTCCAAGATGGCCAGGAAGTTCCAGGAAGCAGGAAGGAGGGTGCAATAACCAAAGCTAAACTTAAAGAGTATGTAGACAAACATCTGAACTCGGTATCCATCTTTTAACCCTCTCTGCATGGGTAAGCAATCCATACCTGCATCTCCTTCATAGAAATGATTACATTTTTATGTTGAGGTGACAAATATTTTAAATGTCCTATACATTTATAAGTCATGTTATTGTACATTAGAGCCATTCCTAGGTAAATATATATGTCCTATGCATGATTGTAATATTCAAATAATAGTAGTCATTACCTTGTATCTTTATATTGATCAACTTTGGGAGAGGAGGCATATAGATCTGTGCTAGAATCAGTTTCAGTATACCAATCCAATTTTAGTGTTAATATTGCGAATGATGAGTTCTGTTATTTGTACATTTGGATCTTGACTTTTGCTGGACAAACACAAAGGAAACATGTTTTACATTGATCAAGAAGAAACGTGCCAAAGAAATAATTTTACAAAAATATTTAGGGATGTATCTTTGATAAGTATACTTGCATTTACTTAACTAACTGAATTTGAAATGTATTATGAATTTGAGGTTAATTTATTCAAAAAAAAAGTTGACTGAAATTATCTCTTTTTTTCTGGGTACTTTCTCAACAAAATTCTGGATAAGATGCGGTAAAGGAAAGTGTGATTATGATTTACAATATTTGTATAAATATGTTGATAGTAATATATTGTTGCTAATCAATCTTCCTTTGTTTTTTCTAATAGCGTTACTTTCAGCCTGGTTAAAAGCCTTTGAAGGGATGCCGATTTTGCTTGACCAAGAAAATGTGATTGAAAGATTTGGGAATGTTTTCTTGATTACTTTTCTAGTATGGAACGAGTCTGAATGCATGATTTGACTGGTAACATGATGTGAGAAAATATACACCAAGGCAAAAACTAAACAAAATATATTTTATTACTTTATAACATTATAAATCTTAAAATGAATGGAACATACACTCAAATAATCCATAAAACCTAATCTGTTAAGTATCAGGTTGTTTATTCAGCGGCAATGCTAATTGTTTAGGCAGTTTGATTGTTATTCTTGTTTGTGTGGTGTTCAAGACCCACTGCATCATCTGGAATGTATTTACCCCAGAACCAGTGAGCCTTCCACACTCTGTTCATCTCTTCAATTGGCATGTTCTTTGTCTCCGGCACGAACAAGAACACGAACACAGTCATCAATAGCACAAATCCAGCGAAGAAGAAGAACAAGCCGAACTTCATGTGGCAGAGCATTGACAAGAACAGTTGCCCGATCACAAATGTGAAGAACATGTTGACGGAAACATTGATGGATTGTCCTGCAGATCTGATTTCCAATGGGAAGATTTCACTGGGAACCAGCCATCCCAAAGGACCCCATGACCAAGCAAAAGCAGCTACATATATGCAGATGAATGCCAGTGCAAGGTTGCCCATTCCTTTGCTGAATGCCCCGTCACCTGAAACTCCGAAAACAGATGCAATGAGACATCCAACACCAATCTGGCAGATGATCATTTGAATGCCTCCCTCCAGGAACAACACCCTTCTCCCAAATTTATCGACCACTAAGATGGAGACTATAGTGGCTAAAACGTTGACAAGGCCAGTCACGACTGCAGACATGAGCGAGGCGTCGTCCCCGAATCCCAAGGTCTTGAACAGAACAGGAGCGTAGAACATGATGACATTAATGCCAGTCAGTTGCTGGAAGAATGGAATCAAGCATGTGATCACCAACTGTGGCCTGTATTTTCTTTCTATAATCTGCTTCCATGGGTGCTCCACCAGCTTGGATGCCTCGCTTGCCTCCACCAAATCTGAGAATTCAGTGTCCACAGATGGCGTACCACGGATCTTTTGCAACATTTCACGTGCTTTCTCTTTCTGTCCTCTCTCGATCAGGGAGTTGGGTGTATCTGGCAAGAAAATAGCACCAACGGTCATGATAACAGCCGGGGCAGCCGCCAAGGCAAGTGAGACCCTCCATCCATTCTCCTGCATCTTTGATGTACCATAGTTGACAAGATTTGCTGCAAAAATACCAATGGTGGTGGCCATTTGGAAGCCAATGTTGAGTGCTCCTCTCAGCTTTGGTGGTGCCATTTCAGATAGGTAAACCGGGACCGACTGGTTGGCGTAACCGATACCCACACCAAGCAAAATACGACCAACGATCAACATCTCAACGTTGACAGCTGCTCCATTGAGCACAGCACCGATGAGGAAGATCAGACCTCCTGTGGTCATGGAGATTTTCCGGCCGAAGGCGCGGGTTGTGATCGAAGCGAAGAAGGAAGCAATGAGTGCCGCCAGGTAAAGGGAGGATGTGAATAGGGTCAACACGTGGTTCTCGAATTTACAGTACTGGTTGTAGTCACCAGGAGCCTTCTCCTTTGCATACACAGAGGGGAAGAATTTCTGCAAGAATTCGTCCATCGATGTAACCCCTCCTGTAAAACACCAGTCACAAAATTGGTTAATGAACATCTGGATGAGAAAATCTTGGATCAGGGATTTTCATTTCTTTTATACAATCATTTTCTTGAAAGGCTGAACAAGAGATCCGAACCTGAGATACCAATGTCGTAACCGAAAATAAGACCACCCGTCGCAGCGACCATGCAGGCCACGACGACGAAGGGGGTGACCCGGGCTTCATAGTTCGCGCCAGTTCCCACGTCAATAGCTCCAACTGCCATCTTTACAACTTATACACAAATCACCAATATACTTAGCTGGAAAACTAATAATAGATAAAATCTTTTAAAAAAGAGAACTTTATACAGATAAAGAGGAGCTCTCAAAACGGAAAAAATAATTACAGTTTTATTGCATTTCTTGCTATATACGATGTTTGAGAGACCTCTGAATCTTTTTATTCTTCTTTTTCGGTTTTTTTTATATATTACTTATTCTCAGCTACAGCTTGAATTTTTCTGAGTTGAGCCAATGGGTATTTGTACTGATGTTTTTGGGGTGAAGAAGCCATGAATTAAGGATCGAAGGAGCTTATTTTTCTCAGCTATTCATTTGGGAAACCAATATTTATTTATTTAAATTAATATCGAGTGGCTCGTTCCTTATTTTATCCCGATTATTAATGCTATCTCGTGTATTATTGCAACAAATCAGGTAATTAGTTCTGACCAATCCACTTTTGTCCTAATTGATCAAATATGGATTATTATTATTATTATTTTTTACTAATTCTAAACCACAAGGTTGCAATTTCTGGCTAAGAATTCACCAATGCCACTGATTTCATAACCTATAAGATCGAAATATATGGTATTTTTTTCTTCTTTTTAGGAAATAAAAGTGAGTAAAGATAGGAGAACTAGCTATAAGAATAAAAAATGTATTTATCTTTAAAAATATATTAATATAAAGGTATAAAAAAATAGCAAACGAGCTGTTAATTTTTCTATATTTTCTTGCTGAAATATCGAATCGGATTGGCACAATCTCTCCAATGATTTGTGTATTTAACGTTACCAAAATGACAAAAACTTGTGTGAGACAGTCTTACGAGTCGTATTTTGTGAGACAAATATCTTATTTGGGTAATCCATTAAAAAATATTATTTTTTATGCTAAAAGTATTACTTTTTATTGTGAATATCTGTATGGTTGACTCGTCTCACACATAAAGATTCGTGAGACCGTTTCACAAGATATATGCTCTACCAAAATATTCATGTAAAAACAAAAGTTCGACTCTGGATTTATTTATTATATTAACAAATAGACGACTTATAGAACAATAACTCGGGGTTATACAAACATCGATATTTTAAGTTCATTCCAAATATTATCAGTTAAATAATTGTAATTATGTTACTAAATTATTTTTTTATTAAGCTCGAATTCTTTTCATTAAATGTATGTATTTCGTGCATTTTATTAATTCAATAAGTACACCAAATTCTGACGAAATTTTAATTGCGTAATTAACTTTATAAATCTTCCAAAACTTGCAATTTAGTTTCAATTCTTCGACGTAATAAATGAAATTTTTACAAAAGGTTGTTTTTACAAAAAATAAAAAAATAAAAAGTTACAATATTTTATCAAATTTATTAAATTATTTTCGTGATGGATTTCATTTTGCCCATTATATTACAACACACTTCCTAAATTAATCAATTTTTAATTGTAAATTATCATTGCTATTGTCGAATTTTTTTTTGGGTTATATAAATTTTTTTTTTCATGATTTCAGGTTATTCTCCGGGGAGGATGTCCAGTCCATCATGGAACACATAACTAGGTTTACCATCAAGTGCAGTGAATTAGCCAACCTGGAGAACTTCAATAATTTAAAGTTGCGGCTATTCCCGAATTCTCTCACAATGACTTTATTTGCTTGGTATGCCTCACTCCCCAAAAATTCAGTGATGAGTTGGCAAGAGATGGAAATGTAATTTCACATCCAATTCTATAGAACATAGCCAGAAGTGTGTATTATTGATTTATCCAGAGTCACCCAAAATAAAAGAGAATCTGTAGAGTCTTTTATTCACATGTTAAAAAAGATGAAAAATAGGTGCAAGGTGTTCTTGCCTGAGACCGAGTTCGTGAAGATGGCACAAAAGGGGCTGGATTTTGAATTAAAGAAGAAATTCCAAGGTATTGAGTCCAGGGACTTCTTTGAGCTGGCTGCCAAAGTTGCTGAATACGAAGAACTGTTACAGGAAGAGTCATACAAAAAAAACTGCTATGGGGTCTTATTATCATGAGGTGGAAGATGTGGTATTGGCAGAAATTCAATCAGCTGGTTCTTGCACAGTTACCCTACTAAAAAAGAAGACGCAAAACCTGAAAAAAAGAACAGCTCCCAACTCCACAAAGATATGCAATATGCATTTGATGTGTCAAAGACCGATGAAGTTTTCAATTTCTTGGTAAAAAAAAATTCATCACCTTTCCACATAATCACTTATGCCACCCAAAGAAGAGCTGAAAGATCAAGAGTATTGTAAGTACCACAACTCGTACAATCATGCTACTAAATCTTGTTGGGCGTTCAAGAACATGTTAAAGGACATAATTAACAAGGAAATCGTGAAGTTCCCTAACAAACAAGAGTCTATGGCGGTGGATGATGATCTTTTTGCCTTAGTAGCTTTGGTTAATGTGAATGTGACAGATTTGAGGGATCTTCTCAATGACAAAAAAAGCCGATCCTTTGCAGTGAAATACCGAATAATCAAGAAATGCTGGACCCCAAAGGGTCAATTGTTTGAAGCTCATAGAAGGCATAGTGCTGATCAAGTAAGAACAGTTCAGCAGCATTTCCCCAGAAATGTTGGTGAATCCGCGGCCTATCGGCCGAGGAACCAACATTACTTTGAGAGACCAGTGCGTGAGAATCAAGGGTTCAGAGGGGAATCATCTCATGAGCAGTACCAGAGATACTCGGACATGAGAAACATATGTAGAGTTGAGTCGCGAAGGGTGGAAAACAGGAAAGTTTCAGCTGAAGAAGGCAGAGAGCGGCGTGCATATGAAATCTCAAAAGAAAAAATGATTGAGAACAGGAGAGTAAAGCTCAGGTACGTTCTTCCAGCTAGAGGTGAGTTCAGTGAGTCTTGAAGAGTGGCCCAACACAAAAAGTTCCCTAGGCCACCGACTAGGACTCAAAAGAGACGGCTGTTGAGAGAAAGAGTTATTGCAAGAAGAGAAGGGTCAGATAAATTGAGAAAGGAACCTAGAATTGATATTCCAATCACCAGGGATCAGGTGGGGAGTAAGTCCAAGTTTGGAAGATCGAATACTGAGGATAAGTTAGTGGACGATGATGATGATCTGTTAAGTGAGGAAGACGATCAAAGAGGAAAAACAATCAATTTTTGTTTTGGAGAGTTTCACATCACTGTGGATTGTGCCACAGGAGTGGTGATACTACCAGAGAGATTTAAAATGATGGAAGAAGATAATGATGATTTGATGCCCAAGGAATCAATGCAAAAGGAATATCATTCAGATAAACTCCCTAAAGAGAGTTCAAGAGTGATTATAAAAGAGGATCACCCAAATAAGCTTAAAAAAGTGATACTTGAGAAGCCTACACCGGCCATGACTAAGCACATAAAACCGTTGTACGTCAAAGCCCACGTGAATGGGAAGCCAATGTCTAAGGTTTTGATTGATAATGGTTCAGCTGTGAATGTTCTTCCATTAAGAATGTTAAAAAGTCTGGGCAAAACTGAAGAGGACTTCATTCCTACAGAAGTTTCGGTTGCTACAATTACAGGGAAACCACCAAGACCATTGGAGTATTCCCCGCTGATGTTACTGTAGGGAGCATGTCATCTTTGTGTGCATTTTTCGTGGTAAACTCGTCCGTCAACTTCCAAGCGTTGTTAGGCAGAGATTGGATCCATGTAAACCAGTGCATCACATCCTCAATGCACCAACTGTTGCTATTTTATAAAGGGAACTTTGTGGAGGTTGTAGAAGAGGGTGGACAGCCCTTTCAAACAAGCACAAGTGCAATTGAGGCTAGATATTACAATGAGGATTTTGGGCCCATCAAAATTCGTAGCAATAATAAGAAAGAAAATTCATTGTACATGCAAACTCCAACTCCAAGCTCGGTGTTGGAAGGAATCCTTAAGCCTATTGTTATCGTGCCGCCTAAGCTGATAATTCAGCAGCTGATTGAGGAGGTTTATGATTTATTTGAACCAAAAAAGAAAAGAGGTAGCTGCAACCTCTACATGGAAGGCGCATGTGCAGCAAGTGCTGAACAAATTAGAAGGGGAGGAAGCATGTGACACCTATGGAACCGAGGTTGTCCAAGAAGAAGAATACGAAGAGGATGAACTCCAAGTTGATGAATTGTTGATGGCGCCATCTCAAATGGAAGATGGCCAACACGAGGTACAAGTTAGAATAGATTAATTTGGGGGAGCTTGAGGATCCAAAAGTTGTGTATGAGAGTAAGTTACTGGAAGAGCAGTTGAAGCAAGATTTGATCAGTAAGTTGAAGGAGTACAAAGATTGTTTTGCATGGAGTTATGATGACATGCCAGGGTTGGACAAGAAATTGGTCGAATACCGACTTCCACTCAAAGATGGTTTCAAGCCATTTCAACATCCATCTCGCCGCATGTCAAAAGAAGTCGAGTTGAAAGTAAAATTGGAAGTCGAGAAATTGTTGAGGGTCAAGTTTATAAAGCCAATCAGATATACCGAATGGTTTTCGAACATTGTGCCAGTCATGAAAAAGAATGGCAAGGTCAGAATATGCATTGACGTCTGAGACTTGAACTGTGCAACTCCCAAATATGTGTATGTAATGTCGATACTTGATATGTTGATTGATTCAGTGGCTTGGAATGAATTGTTATCCTTCATGGATGGATTATCAGGTTACAATCAGATCAAAATAGCAGAGGCAGACACTCACAAAACAACATTCAGATGCCCAGGAGCTGTTGATACGTTTGAGTGGCTTGTCATGCAATTCAGGCTAAAAAACGCAGGAGCCATGTATCAAAGGGCTATGAACTCGATCTTTCATGATATGATAGGGCATCACATTGAAGTGTATATAGACGATATCGTCGTGAAATCTAAACAAGCTGCTGAGCACATCGAACATTTGAGGAAGAGCTTCCAAAGAATGAGGCAACATGAGTTGAAGTTAAATCCATTGAAATGTGCCTTTGCCGTGAAAGTAGAAAATTTTTTGGGATTTCTGGTGCATCAAAGGGGAGTCGAGATGGATAAAAACAAAGCGAAGGCTATCATGGAGGCAAATCCGCCTAGAAACAAGAAAGAGTTACAACGCTTCCTTGGGCAAGTAAATTACTTGAGACGTTTCATTTCTAACCTTGCAGGGAAGACGAAGGAGTTTTCACAGTTGTTGAAGCTCAAAGACAGCGGGGTGTTAAAGTGGGAAGATTCGCATCAGAAAGCTTTTGATGTGATCAAGAGATATTTATCTAACCTGCCTGTTTTGATGCCTCCCAGGTATGAAATGCACCTTAAGTTATACATCTCTGCTGCTCATGAATCAATTGGATGTTTACTAGTTCAAAATAATCACGAAGGAAATGAGCAAGCTATCTATTATTTGAGTAGATTCCTTACTCCAATAGAAGTAAAATACTCTGTGATTGAGAATCACAGAGTTAAGACATTATTTGATTCAATCAAGAGTCACTACAAGAAAAACGCTAAAGAATGAGGGTGTTGTTAAAAGTCTGTTCAACGACAACGGTTTTTATCCGTTGTGGTAGGTAGAACCGTCGCTAATTTTATTAGCGACGGTTTTGAATAAAACCATCGCTGAAATTAGCGACGATTTATTAAACCGTCGCTAAAATTAGCGACGGTAAGCAATCACGACTGTCGTTAATTTTAGCGACGGTCTTAATCAAGATTTCCGTCACTAATTTGTTTCGAAAAATTAAAAAAAATTCTTTCAATAATTTAATAAATCTAAAAGAAACTAACAATCGAAACTAAAATCGTGTAAGAGAGAAAAAATTTAAGTGTTGTGAAGTAGTAAAATCGTGTAAGAGAAAAAATTTTTAAGTGTTGTGAAATAGTAAAATCGTATAAGAGAGAAAAATTTTAAGTGTTGTGAAGTAGTAAAATCGTGTAAGAGAGAAAAATTTTAAGTGTTGTGAAGTGTTGTGGAGGAAAATGGACCGAATATTGGGTTATTTATAGAGAGTCTGCGACGGTTTTTAGTTAAACTGTCGTTAATTTTAAATTAGCGACGGTTTTCGAAAATTTGTCGCTAAATATGGCAACGTTTTCCAAAACCGTTGTTGTTTGTCCAAAAGCCATGCTAATCGACAGCGGTTTTTCAAAAAAATCATTGTCGTATGTGCGTTGTTGTATGCAGAATTTCTTGTAGTGAGTGTTTGTGGTGACTAAAATCGATTTGATTAAATATATGCTTAATAGACCCATCCTTTGGGTGAATTGGCAAATGGTATTTAGCACTGCTGAGTTTACATTGACCTACTACCCCCAAAAATCAGTAAAAGGCCGAGATATAGTCGATTTTTTAGCAGATCATCCTTCACTTGATGATTTTATTGGAGAGCAGGTTGGTTTTCCAGTTTGTGGAGTGGAAGTTCGACCATGGGAGTTGAAGTTCGATGGATCAGGTACAGAAACAGCAGCCAGAGCTGGTATTGTGATCACCTCCCCAAGAGGTGTGAAAATCGCTCTATCTTTTAATTTGGATTTTCCATGCACCAACAATCAGGCGGAATACGAAACACTGGTCATTTGATTAGAAATTCTGAAAGATTTAGGGGCGAAAGAGCAGTTAATATTAGGAGATTCTCAGCTGGTACTCAAACAGCTATTAGAGGAGTTCAAATGCACAAGTTTATCATTGGCTCCATACTATACCACGGCATCCCAAGTTCTAGATGATTATGAAGAAGTGTCCTTAATACACGTCAAAGTCAAGAAAATTGGGAAGCAGATGATTTAGCACAGGTTGCATCGGGATTGAAGATGTCTCCCAAATTTACACACATGCTAGTGTTGATTCAAAAGAGAAATCACCCATCAATTCAACAAAGAGGGATTCAGGTGGACGCTCTTAACTTGGATATAAACTTAGCTGGTTATTGGAGAGATGACATAAAACAGGTGCTAGAATCTCCCGAAAGAGATATTCCACATGGTTTAAAAATGAGAGCTCTTAATTACGTTATAGTGGAGGGAGATTTGTACAGGAAGGGGTTAGACGGTCTGCTCCTCAGATGCATAGGCTTCCCAGAAGCACTGGAGATCATGAAACAAGTTCACGAGGGAGTGTGTGGAGTCCATCAATTTGGAGTGAAGATGAGATGGTTGATAAGGAGATATAACTAATATTGGCCATCTATCCTAAAAGATTGCATCAAATATGCAAAAGAATGCCAGCCATGTCAGAGACACGGGAACATCCAAATAATTCCGACGGATGAGCTCCACAGTCTTGTCAAACCATGGCCATTCAAAGGCTGGGCCATGGATTTAATTGGAAAAAATTACCCAGCATCATCTAAAGGCCACTCGTTTATCCTTGTGGCCACAGATTTTTTCACCAAATGGGTAGAAGCAGTGCCTTTGAAGAAAGCGAAACAAGGGGATGTCATTAACTTTGTGAAGGAGAATATCATTCATAAATTTGGAATTCAAGAGTCACTAACAACGGATCAGGGAACTATGTTCACGGGTTCATATATGAGGGAATTTGCAGAAGACTATGGAATCAAATTGATAAACTCATCCCCTCATTACCCACAATCCAATGGGCAAGCCGAAGTATCAAACAGGCGTTGATAAAGATTTTACAGAAAATGATGGAGGAAAATCTCAGGATTGGCCAAGGCTTCTGTCCGAAACGTTGTGGGCATATAGGACATCTAAAAGGGCTGCAACTGGGGTAAGTCCATTTTCCCTCACCTTTGACCATGATGCAGTGCTGCCTTTAGAGATTATGGTACCATCAATGCGAGTGGCAATGAAAAACGAACTTTCCTTTGAAAACTATAGTGAAGCTATGATTATGGAGCTAGAAGAAGTTGATGAATTGTCAATCCAAGCATAAAATGTTTTGTTGTTACAAAAACATAAAGTAACAAGGATCTACAACAGAAGAATCAACAAGAAAATCTTCCAAGAAGGGGACATTGTATGGAAAACCATATTGCCTATGGGGAAAAAGGACAGAGACTTAGGCAAATGGTCCCCGAATTGGGAAGGACCATTTAAGGTGCACAGGATCCTGGACGGGAATGCATATTGTCTATCAAGTTTATATGGCCAACCACACAAAAGATGCCTAAATGACAAGTATCTCAAGCCGTATTTGCCAAGTATGAGGGAAGAAATAGAAAAAGCGAGCGAGTGAAGCAAACAGAAAGGCTGATATCCAGCAGAGAGTTGGCCTTCGGGGCCACTTTTGTATAGGTTTAGTCCTTTATTTCAAAACGTCATGTGATGTAGACCTTAGGGCCACTGAGGTAAATATTTGTAGTTTATGATTCAACAATGAGATTGATCAGAGAAAGTGGGACAGTAAGCCACTTTCATTATTTTAAAGGCACTTTGTTTCATTAGGGAGTCAGCCTTATGACCACTTATTATATATGCATTGGTCGATATTTCTAATGTTTTTATGGTACGAGAAATCATGATGAAGTAGACCATACCGCCAATATATAAATTGGTTGTTTGAATTTGCAGTGACAGACCCATGAATTAGGCCTTTAGGCCACTTAGAATATGGCAAGAAAGAAACACACCGAGCAGGGAATTGAGCTCACCAAGCGGAACAACGAATAATAAAGGGAGAACAGAAGATTACAAGGGCGCTATGCGAACTCCAAGAGGACCCAGAAGTTGACTTTGGTATAAAAATAGGCTAACCAGCCATTTTTGTACGTTTTAGCTTCATGTTGTAAGATTTTATTTGGAATAGACCTTAGGGTCACCAATGTAAATATTTGTTTGTTATGATTCAAAAAACGAAAACGTTCAATTAAAGTTGGCCAGGAGGCCACTTTTATCATATTGGATTCATTTTGTTTCGATAAAGAATCATAGGAGGAAATAATTGCGAGCGGGGAGTTTTTAAGCCGACATATTGGTTTATTGAAATGAGTGGTATTATCTGGATCAGAGTATAAGAATCAACAGAAAACTTCTCCCCCAACCAACATCCATCATCAAATTCAACTCCTTTTCATCTCACATCCATCATCCAACAACCACAACACCAAACCAACAGTCAACAAATATAAAGCGGAGCTACCGCATGCAAGAACAATAAGTAAACGTGTATGCGGGAAAGGGGTCCGACTGAAGTGCAAATGCATATACGTGTATGCAAGAAGGGATTCGACTGAAGTGCAATGCATAATGCTAGGGACGAGAGAGTCGTCTTAAGTGGATGCAGCATATAAGAGCACATAAAAGCACATAAGAGTTGAAAGGTACATGTGGTTCAGGAAGCTCCAAAAGACATCAAGGCATGAGTATCGAATGTAGCGAAGAACCGAGGCCAACTCATGGCCAATCTTCAACCCATGGTTACCTGCTAGAAATAAACAAATCGATGTATACAAGAAAAACCAGTGAAATATGGTGCAGAAGAGTAGAGAATCAAATCAAAAATAGGAAATACGCCTGTAAATTTTCTACAAAATAAGTCTCCCCCGGACAAAAACATAAACAACTATTCCCAGCTAATGTGTGCCAATCAACTGAACAAAGCAAAATTCATGGAAATAAAGCACAAAGCTGCTCCCACTTGTCCAGACACTTTGACTGAGTATTCTCGGCCTCCTGAAGCCTTCTGGTCCAGAGTTGATAGTCCTCTTTCAAGCTAAGAAGATGCTGAGCGATAGCCCACGAATTTCTGATATTGTCCAACAGAACAGTCTCCAAAGTCTCCGCTTCATCCAGCAAAGCAACCATTCTGGCTCTGTGCCTTTGAATCTCCTCCTCCAGTCTTTTAACTTCAGCCTCTTCCGCATCATAACTGGCCGTTGCTGCAACAATATTCTCACAAAGCACCTTGTCATGCTTGTCTAGATCATCTTTATCCTCACGCCTACTTTGGAAAGATATGCAATGAGATATCATATCGGCACTAGTGTCGAAGGCTGCATCCGACCACGAGAATATGGTCGAAAGACCGTCAAGTATGTCAAGCTCCGAAGCAGCAAACTCTGGAGAAGTCTTGAGAATAGAGATAGATGAAAGCATCGCTAATCGTTGAGACTCCCCAAGCTGGTGCAAACCAAGGTCGAGAAAGTTTAGAACCGCCATCTTGGCATGAGCGAGAGCCTCTGTGGTTGGGGTGCATCTATCAATATCAAAAGTCACAGAGGAAACTTTTCTTGAGAAGCTCAGATCAACCTGGCTCTCCGGCTCACCGATTAGTTTAAGTCGCGCTCTTCGAGATGTGAGATCATGCCGAATAAATGAAGTCAAAATCAGACATGATAAGTACTCAAAACATTCAATACAGAGAAACATGCGAAATGAATTACCATGGACGGAGTAGCCACAACATGTAGGGAACTAGGAGGATTTGAACCAAACCAGGTAGTAGATGAAGACTCCCGCAAGACAAATGCGTCATCATCATCAGAAAAATCGTTTGTTCGTTTCTCTGAAATACCAGGGCCACCTGTAAGTTTAACACCAGAGGTCCCAACGTGAGAAGATCCCTCTCCAGGTATAACAGAGCCGAGATCAGCCTCAAAGGCTTCATCACTGTCAGAGGTTTTGGCACTAGAACCCTTGGGACTCGATTGCTTGGAGACAAGGGGTGAATAATCCTCGACAAGGACATCCGGATCATCAAGAGTGTTGCTGAGGCGAGTGATCAGTCTAGTCGAGCGATGGGTCATGTATCGCCGACCCACTGTCTGAGGCCTAGGAGCAGATTTTCCTGTCAAGGCAACTTTAGGAATAGCCTTTGTCTTCGGAGGATAAGGTTTTGGTGGCACAATGACTGAATCCTATTTAAGTTTTATGCTCTCGTGGGTGTCTACTTTTGCGAGTTTGGCAGTAACAGAAGTGTCCTCATTTGAGATCAGATCCGGCTTGTGATTACCTGCAAGAAGTACAAAAATAACATTGAAATGACAGATACTGATAACAAACAAACTATGCCAATGTTAACGCAAGTGAAAAAAGATGCAAGACAATACCAGGGTGGTGTATCACTGATGGAATCAGGTCGAGATATCGAGCCCTCCACCAGGAAACAAATGGCTTGGTCGTTTTGTGATCTAGCTGCACGATGGAACCAAGAAATCTCTGGGACAGCGTAGAGAGGAGCCACAGCGTGGCCTTGGAAAGTCTCCTAGATGCCACTTCGGAGACGATATGCGTCAAGTCCACCAGGAAAGACAGAGTAGCATGAGGGATCGCCGATGACAACCAAAACTGATATGCAAACAAAGATGGATTGTAAAATTAGAAATACCAGCTTGATGTGTCATTGTATGGCAGACGAGTAGAGGAACAATCCACCACGAACAACCTTTGATGGATGTACTGAGTCAAATGTAAGGCAGCAACGTCTTCGGGAAAGCAATCATGGAAATCGGGAAAAGTTCCAACCCAGAGAGGCTGTATCAGAAAAGAAACATTGGGTTGCGACGGCAGATTGAGTGACTCAAGCTTCCGATGCAGCAGGTAATACATCAAATCAGGGGCAGAGAAGGTCAAACGGCTCCCCATCAATGAAGTGTACGCAACATGGTCGAGGGACCGGCGAGGAAGTCTATCACACCGGGAAAATAGGAGAAAGCCCATATCTGCAGAAACCATGATATTCCCCCCCAGTTTGGAAAGGGGTTCGTGACGCACACATTGATTCAAACCACGGTATACAGACCCTAGAAACATTATTGCCAAGTTATACACTTGGCCGGTGCTGAGGGAACATGTCAAGGGCATGTATTCAAAGGATGGCTTGCCAGATGAAAGGCGGAATATATAATGACAGAGCAACACCCAGAGAAACATGGTGTGTTCAACCACAAAGGGAATACCGATACTCGAAGACCATTCCTTAACCACTGCCCGGTAGGAGGGATTGCAGTAACGAGTATGTGCCAAAGTCTGGGTAGCGGGATCATCAACGAAATAGGGAGAGTCAGGCGCAACCACAGGCAACCCCAGGAATGAGGATATGTTGTACAAAGTTATGGACAATGGACCGAATGGTAAGATGAAGACGTTGCAAGAAAGGGACCAAAACCTAAGAAGACAATCGAATAAAACCGACTGCTTGGTTATTTTCATCTTAGAAATCATGACCAGTGGCCACAAGCCTGTTGGCGCCACTGTCGTCCAAAATGAGGTTCCAAGCGATCTATCCATTCAACCCAATCTTCAGGAACCCGTGGCCAAGATTTAAAGTGAAAGGGAAACAGAGGTCTTGTGAGCAACAAGTCCTTAGAGTGTAATGAAGACAAGGGAAAGAACAATTGATGGACCAGTGGAGGGAATTGATTGTCAGGATATGAAGGATGTTGGATAGGTCCTGATGCGATTCTTCAAACCACAAAAAGAAAACGCGCTCAAAACGGAGTCACGTCCTCGATTCGATGAAATAAAGAAACGATTGTGTTGTCCCGAACTTTTTGACACAAGTAAGGTTGTAATATTCACCTCTAAATTACGAAGAATTTAGCAATAAATATTAACGAAGATAAACAATATAAATTCAAACGAACCTTCAAATAACCCGTCTTTGACAATCCGAGTGAAGAACAATCGACAAACGCCACAAAGTAATAAATTTTGAAAAGTTTGATTTGAGAAACACACGAAGGTGTATACAAAGCAAAGCTTTGAACTTTGAGAGAAAAACTCTATCAAAATGATTAATTCATTCAAAAGTCCTTTACAATGATAAATTTTCGTCCATATATTGTTACAAAATCAGAAAGATATGAAAATCTAATTATCTAAACAATTAGGACTCTAAAATAGGAAAGAAATAATTTCCTCGCAACAGGGCGTGCTCGGGCGGATATTTATGTCCGCCCGGGCGGGAAGTGTTCGGAAATATTTTCCTTGGTTCGCGCTCGGGCGATAACTTTTGTCCGCCCGGGCGCAAGACTTTTTTTTCTTGGACCACAAGTGTTGCGCTCGGGCGATAAGTTTGTTCCGGCCGGGCGCAAGGTGTTCGGCCCTCTGGTTCATTGAACACTTGCACAATGATCTTATGGCCTCCAAGCTCATTTCCATGTATCACGAACCCCTCGACACTTGGAATCTTGCTTGCAAGCTCTTCTCGATTGCTCATTAGTTTATGAAATGTTTCCTTGAACCTCCTCCCACTCATTTGAACACCATACCCGGCCAGATTCATATCAGGTCCGATGGTAGCAAGGGCAAGAAAATTTGTAGCTTTGGTCCCGCAATCCGAACAACAAATAGATAAGAACACTATGATACAGGAAGAAAACAGAAAACCATGCACGAGAAACGGTCCATACCCAACCTTAGCAATTACCACAGACTGGTGAGAGATTCCCCAGAACAAGGAGAAGGTTGATTAATAGCTAGTACACCTACAAGAAATGTGTTGGTATCTCAAACATCTTTATCAAACAGATGAACCACAAGCCAATGACATACCAGATGCCATAGGAGAGTGAATCACAGGAGTGTCCATCACCGAAGTGATAATCGAAGCTGAAATGATAGCAGGCACAGATGGGACAACTTCTCCCGAGGATTGGGCCAGCATATTGAAAGCAATCAGAGACGGGGATGATACTGCAGCCAACAACCTGTAAACCAATAAGGCATAAACAAAGCAATTCCCCACACTTTCTTAGGACAAATATACCACATATCTATCTTCTTCAGCATCGGTGTGACAATAGGGACATACCAGTGTCGATAGGTTGATTGGGGTTAAAAACCACTGCGCAAATGCAAAGAACAATCAGATTGTCAATCGGTACAGATGTAAAAAATGATCTATTTACCCCATCCATAGGACAAAGGCTAATGTATGGCCAAGCATCCCTCGTACCCGTAACTCCTCCAAAAAATTACCGTGAAAATGAGTAAAGGAGGACAACTCAAACAGACCATCAAAATAAGCACAATCTTATTTCCTAAATTTCTCATAAAGGAGCCAACACGAAGTACACCCTTCATTCCCGCTCATCCCTTGCACACTTCAAGACTTCGCATATCTCAAAATTAATCGTGTAAAGCAGAAAGAATGGAATGCAACTCCGACCGAGGTAATAAGCAATTATCAGATAAACCAAGAGACAAGAAACACGGAGTAAAATTCAAGAAAAGAGAAAGGATTACCCATGGCAGTAGAGACTGATGAACTTATTTGGGAGGTCAGTTGTGCCAAAGACTTCTCAAAGGCTGGTGCGACAACTGGTGGGATCAACGTGGAAGCACATCGTGTGGAAGGAATGGATGCAGCCGTAGAAGCACCTGAAATAGCCGTGACTGGCGATGGGTGCTGACCCGAGCCGAGGAGGGAAGTCGCCCTTGCGGAAGAGGGCTGGCCAAAACGCGAAAGTACGCCCGTAGATGACCCAGAGATGATAGAGAACGAATTGAGGCCATTATCAGAGCCGATGAACGCCACGGGCAGCGTGGCAGCAACGATGGCGTGGGTGGAAGAGGCACGCGCAGCTCTTGATTCAGATGCGCGAGCCGGAGGAGAGCCTCGAACCACTATTAAACCCTAGGCAACCACAGCGGGGCCAGTGAACGCGACGGGCGGCGAGATAGAGACGACGGCTGAAACAGAAAGGGCGCATGTAGAGCTCGATTCAGATGGGCGCACTGGAGAAGAGTCTTGAGACATTGTTAAATCTTCGGCAACCATAGCATGGGGAAAACGACGGCAAAGGCGAGGCGAACGGATTCCAAGAAACAACGGTTTTCCGATGGCAGCGGGGAGTGATGAGCAAGAGCACCGAAAAGGAAGAAGAAACAGGGCCAAAATGTTTGAATCTGTAGGAGGGAACTCCAAGAGGCAGTAAAAAATCCAATAAAGAAATGGGCTTGGACGATTGGCCCAACATTACTAGCCTACTTCACAAGAAAAATTCTATCGGCCGCTCCAAATAAATGAATTGGACCTGGCTTACATACAAGCATTTTGGCCCACGGGCCAATGCTTGCGAGGGCAATTGTTTGGGCTAAAACATTAAATTATGAAGCCCATATAAATAATACAAGCCCATAGCAGATCAATTCTTATTAATTCAAACCGATCAGAAGGCGGTGAAAAGGGAGAAGATCGTGGGATGAAAAGCGATGGAGATCGTGAGATGAAAAGCAGAAGAACGTGAATCATGGGAGAGTGGCAGAACAGCTCAGCATTCAGAAGAAAATGATCGGCCAAAGGAACAAAAACACACACAACTCTACGCACAAAAATCTGCAAAAAGCTCTATGCTAATTTTCAGTCTTCAAGCACTAGTTTTCAAACTTACCAGTAGTTGTTGTAGCATTCTAGGTCTTCTCGTTTTAGATTTCAGCAATAATTTATTATATTTTTCTTGTTTTGATGAATTCCTACAGTTTTGTAAATTCAAAATTATGTTAGGGATTTATTTCCATAAATTTGCAATAGTTTTCTTCATTTTGGCATTGCATTTGTTTTAAGAGACTAGAACTGACGGTTGAATTTAGAATTCACGTCGCTTGAATAGTTAGAAGTTAGATTTTATTGTTCTTCACACAAGTTGGTGCAACTTCGTACCTAGCACGCCCGCAAATATCAATATTGTGCAAACAATATCTAACAGTTGCCCAACGAATGTAGTACATACCAACCAGTTTTTGAATTGATGTGACTTTTCTTTCCCTTCACATGAGAATAAATAAATCTAAACCCGATCGGCTGATTCAAAACGGGTAACATATTTTATTAAATTCGTTGATATGTTTATATTTTATATTATATTAAATAATAAATGCATTAATTCAATTAACTTTAATTTAATATAGTCGCCCCTTATTGTTAATTTTATTATTAAATGATATTATGATTTGGATGCAATTTTGATTAATGTATTGATATCTAAACTTTTTCATTTTGTATTTACTAGAATTAAATAAATTAATGGTTAACTGATTTGCGGGTCCAACCCAGATTGAACATATCAGGTTTTGGGACAGGTTCAGATCCGGATACATTCTTAATAGGATGAGTCTTGAATTTGACCAAACTCATTTCGAAGTCGTCCATGTCATCTTTACAAGTAAGGATCTTTGATGCAACCTTAACATCTAATTAACCAATCATATTCTTAATATCCTGTGTGATACTCACGGGAAATTTAGGGTCCGATTCCAGCAAGTGTCACTAGTCCAGACGCGGACTTTGAAATTACCCTGAGCCTGAAATCACAAATAAGATCGTTAGGAGGGGGCCAGGAGGGTGTCCTGGCGTAGCCCTTCCGACGCTCAAGTCAGAGACTGAGGATATATGGGGGGAGCAGCTAAGGGTGCTGCTGAAAAACAATATATTGAATGAATATCATACGCTCAAACCTGGTATTTATAGGAGAATACATGGGCCCTTGGTGGGCTTGTCCTCCATTTGGGATGGGGATGGGCCAAGGGTGGTGGGCCCATCCATGGGCTCATCCATGGGGTATCACCAGTCTCCCCCTCGCGAGTCGAACTGAATCGTAGGTTCAAAGTTCGATTAGCTGTGCTGTCCTCGGGTCACCGGGTATGAGTTGTGCATTTTCTTCCAGCTGTTTGTCAGTCTCCAAAGATTTGGAAACAAATCAAATCGTGATCCTGCTTTCATTCTCACTTCACCCATACAGAATTTTTTCTTCAATTTCATTTATCAGCCTTCTCCAGCCGTGCTAACCCTAACGCAACCGCATCATCAGCCCGTCATCACCGTCGTACACCCCCTAGCCACCGCCTCACTCGAGCCACCGCTCGAGCCTCGCCCAGCCATCGCCCCACACCGCCCGAGACAGCTCCTCGCCCAACAAACAACCACCGCCCAACGTGCAGCCACCGCCCAAGCACACGCCTCGCCCAAACTCGCCCGGCGCGCTCGTATCGCCCGACCCATAGACGCTCGCCCTCGCCGCGTAACACTGTAGTACCCTGCCCATCCACCTACCGAGCTCGCCCCTCACCAGCTCGCCTAGCCTCGCCCCAGCACTTCATACATACACTCGCCGCCTGCCGAGCCCAGACGCTTTCCCTCGCCCAGCGCGCCTCCTGCCCCGCACGCCCCTGCCCAGTGCGCCAGCCTCGCCCCAGCGCACATCGCCCCATCACGAGCTCGCCTAGCACCCCTGGTCGCCTGCTCGCCCAAGCTTGCCTCACGCTCGCCCAACGCCCTCACCCCGCACGAGCGCACGCCTGCCCCTTTACAGCGCTCGTCCAACGCGCGACGCCCTCCCCAGCGCGCCTCGCCTCATCGCGAGCTCGCCCAGCACGGACCTGCCCTCGCCCCCTGCTGAGCTCTCGCTTGACGCTCGCCCCTTTCGTGGCCTCACGCTCGCCCCCGCACTGCATACATACGCTCGCCGCCTGTCGCGAGCTCGCCCAAGCACAGCCAGGCTCGCCCTGCCCCGAGCTCGCCTGCCACGCTCGCCCCTTCCGCGCACACACCAGTGCCCCTTCCGCGCACACACCAGTGCCCCTGCCGCACCCCTGCCCCAAGTTTGCCCGAGCGCCCCGACAGCCACGCTCGCCCGGCGCCAGCCCAAGCTCGCCCCTCGCCAGCCCAAGCTCGCCCCTCGCACACCTAGCCCACACTCTTGCCTAGCCCAGCGCCTCGCACTCTCCCTTTGTCCGGAGCCCTTGGTTTCCGAAGAGCTTTTGGGGGCGTTGCCCCCAAACCCCCATGACCTGACCGGGCAGGTCGATCCCAGCGACCTGATCGGACAGGTCAATCCCCGTAATTTTCGCAGCGGCATACATCATTCGTCATCGACAAACCAAATAAATTTTTCTAACATGGTATGCCCTCGTCGCCCCCATCTTCAAGGTCCTCTACTAAGCTTTTGAAGGAAAATAATTTCTACTTCCCCATGCCCTCGCACTCTCTGCTAAAAATAGTTTTTAGCATGAAAAATAAAATTTCAACATCCTCACCATCTAACTCCTCTGCTAGGCGATGCCTTAGCAGGAAAATAAAACTCTCACCTCATCATCTCGTAACTCCTCTGCTAAGCCGGGCCTTAGCAGAAAAATAAAAATTCGGCACCCCCACCCTCTAACTCCTCTGCTAGGTCGGGCCTTAGCAGGAAAATAAAATTTCAACACATCCACCCTCTAACTCCTCTGATAGGTCGGGCCTTATCAGGAAAATAAAATTCACCACCCGCACCCTCTAACTCCTCTGCTAGGTCGGGCTTTAGCAGGGAAAAAAAAATTCACCACCTTCACCCTCTAACTCCTCTGCTAAGCCGGGCCTTAGCGGGAAAATAAAAATTTACCACCCCCACCCTCTAACTCCTCTACTAGGCAATGCCTTAGCAGGAAAATAAAATTTTTCTCATTCCCAACTCTGCTCCTCTTCTAGGCGATGCCTTAGCAGGAAAATAAAAATTCACCACCTCCACCATCTAACTCTTCTGCTAAGCCGGGCCTTAGCAGAAAAATAAAAATTTACCACCTCCACCATCTAACTCATCTGCTAAGCCGGACCTTAGCAGGATAATAAAATTTTTCTCATCCCCAACTCTGCTCCTCTGCTAGGCGATGCCTTAGCAGGAAAATAAATATTCTCCACCCACACCCTCTAACTCCTCTGCTATGTGACGCCTTAGCAGGAAAATAAAGATTCTCCACCCTCACCCTCTAACTCTTCTGCTAGGTGATGCCTTAACAGGAAAATAAAATTTCTCTCCTCCCCAAATCTGCTCCTCAGCTAGACAGTGCCTTAGAAGAAAAATACAATTTTTCTCATTCCCAACTTTGCTCCTCTGCTAAGCGATGCCTTAACAGGAAAATAAAATTTTCTCACTTTCATAATACACCAACATTCATAAATTGAAAAGAAGAACTTGATTTTATTGAATTCCAACTGATTACATGGGAAAATGCAAAGATGAAATACATCAACGATAAAATCCAGCATGATATTCCCTAAGGTGGTAAGCATTCCCGAGCCTCTTTAGAGCCTCGTCCGGCGCATTCTCCATCTTTCATCTATGCTCCTCTTGTACCTCCACAGGACAAAGTTACCCACTTCGAAGCTTCTTCAAATGACTCTAGAACTGTAAGACTGAGCTCAAGCTTCCATGTGAATGCTCGCGACCTCTCTTTTCTTCTTCCTTCACGATTCTTTCATAACAACGACGTGCGACTTTTTGGTCCCCGCACAAGACTCCGACTCCTTTTCCAACAGGAAACTTAAGCTTCTGATGATAACTGGAAGATACGGCTCTAAAATCCTTCAGGGCTGGTTATCCTAGAATTCCATTATACGCTGACGTGAAATCTACCACGATGAAGGCTATCATTTTTGTTACCCGCCGAGGATAAGTCCCCAAGGATAGGGGAAGCACAATTTGACCCAAAGGCGGGATGACGTGTCTTGCAAACCCATACAGCGGGGTGGAGACCGGCTCAAACTCAAATTCTTCCACCTTGATTTGATCCAACGTGCTCTTGAACAAGACGTTCACGGAGCTTCCATTATCAATAAATATCCTTGCCACATCATAATTGGCAATGGTGGCCGTCACCACCAAGGCATTGTTATGTGGAGTCACAACGCATCAGAGGTCTTTCGGCCCAAAGCTGATGACGGGGTCTTGTGGTAAATCTGCACCCCTAGATATCTCAAAGTTCTCCAATCTTCTCTCATGTGCCTTCCGAGCTCGTCCAGAGTCTCCATCAGTAGCACCGCCCGAGATCATATGAATCATTTCTCTCGTAGGGTGGTTATCCTCATTCGTTCCCCTCCTCGGTTCGACGGGCTCCTGAAGGACATCTTGACCTCGACCTTCCCCTCTCTGCTCCCCAACCCTCCACCCCCTGATTTATCCATGGAGGGCCTTGACCACGTCTAGGGGACGGGCGAGACCTCGGTCGACTCCCGGATGCGGATCCTTCTCGTCTGTCCCGTGAAGGAAATCTAGCACTGCACTCAACCCTTCGTGAGTTCTCCCACCTCCCCGCGGGCTCCCTCACCTTCATCACCTCGTCACGACTCCTATCCAGGGAAACATGTGATGAGAATTGTTCTCTACTTCTAGTTCTGTCCTCCTCTCTTTCCCCCGCACCCCTCTTCCTTCCTCCTTTCTCCACTCCCTCAACTCTACTTCCTCCGGGCCGGTTCTCCATCTTTCTGTACCGTTGGGCATCTTCCAAGTTTACATATTTCTCAGCTCGAGCCAACAGATCATCATAGCTCGACGGAGGCTTCTTGACCAGCGACTTGAAAAACTCCCCTCCCCTCAGTCCTTGTGTGAAGGCACTTATCATGATATTAGGAGTAGCCGCTGGTATTTCCAGCGCTGCACTGTTGAAATGCTGGACAAATTCTCGTAAAGTTTCATTCTCTTGCTGTTTCATCACGAACAGGCTCAAATAATTTTTCTGGTGCCTCTTGCTGCTAGCAAATCGGTGCAAGAAGGCAGCTGAGAAGTCCTCAAAAGAACGTATAGAGTTGGGCTGCAAAGTGTTAAACCATTGCTGGGCTGACCTCACCAACATGCCCAGAAACACCCTGCACCTGACCCCATCTGAATATTGATGTAACAGAGCCGCATTCTCAAACCTCCCCAAGTGTTCCTCAGGGTCAGTATGTCCATCGTACTCTCCCACATTCGACTGTCGAAAATTTGGAGGAAGCCCTTATTCTAAAATGGCTAGTGAAAAAGGAATTCCTCTCTTGGGTGCCGGCGCTCTGCTTCCCAACTGCTGCCTCAACATCTGTATTTCCTTCCACATTTCTCCCATCTCACTAATCTCCCCCCTTTGGTGGGGGTGTGTCTCTTCAACCCTACTATGGTGGCCCTCAGCATTTTCTTCACGCTCCTGACGGGCGGCACGTTCCTCTACAAACACAGACTCTTGATTCCTTTTCATGGACTCATCCACTGTCCGGATGATAAATTGGCCCAACTGCTCCAGGGTCAAGTTCCCCACGTTCTCATTGGGAGAGGGTTGCTCGGCCTCGGTGAGCTGTCTCTTGACGAGGTTGTTCATGTCTTGTCTCAACACGAGATTGTTCGGTTCCCCTCTGAGACGCGATGATGTTGAGGTAGCTCTTCTACTCCCTCTCTTGCCTACCATCTCTACGTCTCAACTCAAAACTTCCCACAGACGGCGCCAAGTGATACTCACGGGAAATTTAGGGTCCGATTCCAGCAAGTGTCACTAGTCCAGACGCGGGCTTTGAAATTACCCTGAGCCTGAAATCACAAATAAGATCGTTAGAAGGGGGCCAGGAGGGTGTTCTGGCGTAGCCCCTCCGATACTCAAGTCAGAGACTGAGTATATATGGGGGAGCAGCTAAGGGTGCTGCTGAAAAACAATATATTGAATGAATATCATACGCTCAAACCTGGTATTTATAGGAAAATACCTGGGCCCTTGATGGGCTTGTCCTCCATTTGGGCTTGGGATGGGCCAAGGGTGGTGGGCCCATCCATGGGCTCATCCATGGGGACAGGTTCAGATCCGGATACATTCTTAATATGACGAGTCTTGAATTTGACCAAACTCATTTCGAAGTCGTCCATGTCATCTTTACAAGTAAGGATCTTTGATGCAACCTTAACATCTAATTAACCAATCATATTCTTAATATCCTGTGGCTATTTATTAACGATATCATTCATGCAAGTAGGGATCGTTTTTAAAACAATAGTTACTTTTGATTCTTCCAGTTTACCGAGTATTTGATTTTTTAGAGTACAACTTTTTTTTTAATCAAATATAAATACATACAGAAAACAAAGGATTAAACACCACATTGTCATTGATGGGAATCCATCTAATTGGGCACAAAATGTTAGATTTTACAGTGCAAAAGCCAGATCGAAATAAATAAAGAAAAAAGAGATGAAGAAGAAGAAAATTATGATACCATATGTAATAATTGATAATGATGACTATCGAAGGGAAATTATATTTTCGAATTTAATTGTCAAAATGTCTTGATTTAAATTATTTTCCTAACAATATCTTTTCCTTGTTGATTGATTGAATCTAATATTTAATATGATTTTGACTTTCTAAGATAATGAGATAATTATGGAAATATATTCTAGATATGATATTTATTATAATGATTTAATGATATATGATATCAATGGTTAAATAGAGTTTATTTCTAATTAAACTCTGACTTTCCTTATGAAATATGTTTCCTTATGGAAAAAGTCTACATCTACAAATAAAAGATCAAGGACCTAATTGCGGGCTCCTTCTCACTCGATCATACATACAGACACACACTTGTGCACGCCGTGAATATCAGAGAAATAATTCGTCAATGATTGTGGTGTGTTGAAGAGTGGTAATCACCGTGTTGTCCTGAATGTTATAAACATCTACATACAACATCCGTAACGGTGTTGGCTGAAGATCGTGTTTAGTTGATCGTGCTTTTCGGGATCACACTTTGCCTTCTTGATTGATGTTTTATTATTGTTGGTTGTTTTTAAAAAGCTTTTAATTTCTCAATATGTTGAGAAAATTGATTTTTTTTTTAAATCACTAGTGATAGATTTTTGTAAACGTTGTGATTTTCTAGTGATTAATTTTTGTCCTGAGGCACCGCACAAGTATTTATACTTGTGCAAATTTTAAGGGCTGATTCTGGTTTTTTGTTTTTGTTTGACAGAACTGTTCAAATGGATCCATCACTCGCAAACACCGGACTTCGGCCACCAGTCTTAGATGGAACCAACTACAGTCTATGGAAGGTCAAAATCCGATTTCATATAAAATCGATAGATGAGAGAGCATGGCAAAGAGTTCTAAGCGGTTGGACTCCACCAAGGAGAATAGACGAAGATGGTGATAGTCTGATAAAACCGGAAAGTGACTGAACTACTAATGAAGCGCAGATTTCAAATTACAACTCAAAGGCACTGAATGCCATTTTTTCTTCAGTTGATACGAACATGTTCGGACTTATTACTAATTGTGTTTCGGCCAAGGATGCATGGGACATTCTCCAAAGACACTGTGAAGGTTCTGAGAGTGTGCGACGAACAAGACCGAGGATGGTTACTTCCAAGTTCGAGATGATGAGGATGGAAGAATCTAAGAACATACTGGAATATGATCGTCGCCTACGGAAAATTGCTAATGTAACGTCTACTCGTTTTAAAAGTACATAAATATTTTTTTTAAAAGCTCGCCATTACAAAATAACATTTAAAATAATCGTCTTTATTTGACAATAAAAATCTCACAGTTTAAAATGACCAACATCAAATGTAAACCTGAAATAGTAAAAATCGTAATATCCTCAGCGTATATAAAATGTTCATCCCCTATCAAATCTCATAAAACATAATGCGGAAAACATGTGGCCCTCGGGTCGTGTCACCGCATCAGGTCTGCCTACTTAGAGTTCGGCACCTCCAGTCTCCTCATCATTTAGCTCACCTGCATCACACACGTCTAGTGAGTCTAAAGACTCAACACACATGTACCAGGAATAACAAGCACATATACATAGCACACATAAGTGAAAAATATCATACTCAACATATATTTCATGAACTTAAAAGCATAACGTTAACGTGTCGTGTAAAATCATCTCGTATCAAATCATGTCATCATAAACGTATACATTTTCCTTTAATTGAATTCAGTTCATTAGTTGTGACTTTCGTATAAGCTCTATCGTATCAACTCGATTCGATGGATCCATCTATAAAACCGTAGTACCCGGCGGCAGGGGACATCAGCGACAGCATTACCCGCTCACTGAGACCGGACCTCAGCTCATCATATCTCATGTCATCGTATACATATACATCGTCAGTTACAACCAATTCACATCCTTCAAAAATATCATCATTTTCATCACTTAACGTATTTATCGTAATTCCATAAAAATCATGAACATGATGCATAAACATTTAAAATGTCATAAATTTGTGCTCAGGGTGCTGTCAGGACCAAAATCTCACCCTGGGTGCAAAATGACCATTTTGCCCCTGGAAAGCAAAAAATTATCGATTCAACACCCTGAACCTCTAAAATTGACCCGAAGCTTACCAAACTCCTTAAAATATTCCAAAACAATATTAAAAGCATTCCTAGATGTAAACTTGAGCCCAAATTCAACTTAATCGATTCGTTTTAAAACTTGGACCGGGATCTCGGTTTTAACCCGAATCACCTCAAAACTCAAACAAATTTTTTCCAACTTTTTACCATATCTTATAAACACTTATAAGTCCTAAAACAATGTAACCAATCCCCTAAACCCACGGTTGAAACTTCCAGGAAATAACAAACTCTCGGCCACCTCCCCTTTGTACAATCATCAAACTACCCATGGCCCTTAACCTTACACCCTTCGGTCCTCCCTTATATCACCACTTGTCCATCCCTTAAGACTCATCATTAGGACCTTAATGACCCACCTAAACTATGCTAAACCCAAGCAAGAAGCCACTGCACAATCACGTGAAGAAAACTAGCACCAAGCTTCCGAGGATCGAGCTCCTTCCTCAACCAAACACACATGACTCCTTCCTAACATCTCACTAGGCTCTACAAGGTCTGAAACATGGCTGGGTTAGAAACCATGCACAACAGAATCCACCATACATCGCCAAACCCATTACCGACCCAAGAAACAAGAACCGTAGTCTACCCTCATACCCGCTGCATGGTCTCTCTTCCAGATCACAAACCCTCTCCATTACGGTGTTGACAGACCCCAAACCACACCCTATGGCAGCCCCTTGCACGATCTGTAGGAAAAAACGTGAGTGACAACAAGAGAATGCAAGAAACACATGGAAAATTGGAAACCATTAAGCTCATGTTCGGATCGGACGTTTCACAAACACAACCATATTACAGCATAATAAATCGTGTATGATGCATAAAGAATGGTACAAATGCGTGCCTTGATGATTGTTTTAGGAAAAACGATCGAGGACCACAGCCGAAGGAGGAAGCTTTTGCTTGAAGTGGAAAAGAAAGGTATCACCGACACTTGCAGCAGCAATTCACGAGAGAAGTTGTGAGTGGGGGAGGTGGGCGGCTAATGAAACGTAAATAGGTTTAGCGGGGAGTTTAGGGAGGTAATTAGGTGCTAAATAAAATGTTTAGGATTAATTAAAGGGGCCCTAAATGCTAATCAAAAGTTTAAAAAAATATTTAAGTCCAATAAGTTTAAAAATAGGCCCTTTAAATCTAAACACACTCTCGAAAAATATTTCGTGTTGAAAAGATTTGAAAATATTAGCCGAACCCTTAAAAAGTCCTCAGAATCGATAAAATTTGCGTACCGTTAAAAATAAAATCATACGGGTAAAAATACCCAATAAAATCTTATTTTTGAAAAATACCCTTAAAAACACCTTATATTAATTAATAAAAATTAATCATGTAATAAAATAATTTGCCTGAAAATTTTCCGGTCTCCGTTCCTCGTTCGGGCGTGAAATGCATATTAAAAATATTAATGCATGAACTTTAAAAATATCATGAAATACATTCTATCATGCAATAATTATGCATAAAATGCATAAAAATAATTAAAACAAATTAATGAGATAAACATGCATTTAATTCTTTAAAACAATTAAATAAAATACCAAAGAAATTTAATAACTTGCATGCATGTGGTTCATGTGGACCTTCAAATTTTCGGGACGTTACAGCTAATGAGGCGTTCAGTCTTGGAGACCCCATATCCAATGAACGATTAGTTAGTAAAGTTCTCTGTTCTTTGCCCGAAAGATTCAAGATAAAAATTTATGCGATAGATGAGGCTAAGGACACAAGGCAAATGGCTTTTAAAGACCTTATCAGTTCTCTTCGCACTTTTGAGATGAACATGGACATGCAGAAAAATGATAAAGGGAAAACAATTGCATTACAAACTTCAAATGACTCCTACAATAACCTTCTTCAAATATCCCAAGAAGTCAATTAATCATACCTTTGTGAGGACTCTATCTCCTTTATCACAAAGAAATTTGGGGATTACTTGAAGAGAATCAGAGATAAGAATAAGGATGCACAACCCTCGAAATTTCCAAGTTTTCCTGCCCTTGAAATACCACAAAGATTTCCTGCCAAACAACAATTTCAACCAAGGAATGAAGACAAAGAACAATTTAACTCAAGGAAATATGATTCAGTGCAGTGTAGAGAGTGCAAGGGGTTCGAACACTATGCAAATGAATGTGCCAACAAATTGCCAAAGAACAAAGGCTACAATACGTCTCTAAGCGATGAAGAAGCTGATGAAGAGGAGAAATCCAATGATGAAGATAATCACACCTCGTTGACTGCATTATTGACAAAAAATCGCAGTCTGCAGGTAAATCCTTTAGGTGTTGCCACTCCTGGCCGCAACATCTGCAAAAAATCAATGTGTTTAAAATCCACAACCTCTGGTAATTCGAGTATAGATGATGAATTGGAAGCTGATGATGAAGAGATGACTCTTGAGAGTGTTCAAAAGCTTTATGAAGAGTTGTTTGAGGATTGGACCAAAAGAAACAAGCTTAACTCAACTCTTGTAAAGGAAAACACTGATCTAAAAGCCGTGGTTGCCAAACTTGAAGTAATTCTGAGCAAAAAAACTTAGAACTGGGTAAGACCAAAGAAGAATTTCAAAAGGCAACTGAAACCTTATCCAAGTTTAATTCGAGCACATCCAAGCTTGAATCCATACTTTCGATGAGAAGAGATAACAAGAAGGGTTTAGGGTTCAAAGACAGTGTATTTGAAATTGGTGAATCTTCAAAATCTACCGTTTTTGTGAAAGAAAAAACTGACCACACCGTCACAATCTACACCTTTAACCAAAAGCTCTCCACCGAAAAGACAACCTGCTGCACCCGTTCCTAAGAAAAGAAAACGCAGGTATGTATGTCATTACTGCTTTAAGCCTGGACATATCAGACCATATTGTTTTAAATTCAGGGATGACAGCATGAACCAAAAGTCAAGCCGGATGTTGCCTCGAATGATGCCCAACACTTCCCGCAACACCTCCAAGAATCGACCTACAGTAAGACAGGTTTGGGTACCAAAGGCAAAAATTCACTGTAATGTTGTTTATAATTCATTAAAAACTAACACTGCAAGTTACTGGTACTTTGATAGTGGAAGCGCACGCCATACGACAGGGTCACGAGAATATCTCATCGATTATGTTGAACAAAAATGTGGCAGAGTAACCTATGGAGGGGGAGCTAAAGGAAAGATTGTTGGAAAGGAAACTTTGAATGTTGAAGGACTACCAAAGCTCCACAATGTACTCCATGTTGAAGGATTAAACTCAAATTTGATAAGCATAAATCAATTATGCGATGATAGTTTGCATGTCAAGTTTAATAAATATGCGTGTGAAGTTTTGATGAATCTAACATATGCGTCATGACAGGTACAAGGTCTTCGGAAAATTGCTACCAAATAGGTGAAGAACTTTCATATAAACATGCACAAATCACTGAACTTGATCTTTGGCATCAGAAACTCAGCCATGTAAATTTCAAAACCTTGAAGAATTTGAGTAAATACGAGGCAGTGCGAGGTATGCCTAATCTTTTATTTGGAATACCTTATGTGTGCGGTGAGTGTCAAAAAGGAAAACGACTCGCGTGTCACATCCGGTGTTGCCAACATCTGGGACAACACGCTGTCTGGAGTTACTACACATGGATCTTATGGGTCCTATGGAAGTCGAAAGCTTTGGAGGTAAGAAATATTCCTTTGTATGTGTCGATGATTTCTCACGGTTTTCATGGGTTAGTTTTATTAGGGATAAATCAGACACCTTCAGTGTGTTCAAACAATTGGTCACAAGAATCACAATCTTCCATAATTTGAAGGTGAGAAGGATCAGGACTGATCATGGTAAGGAATTTGAAAATTCTTCATTCTCATCTTTTTGTGACAGGAAACGAATTTCACATGAGTTTTCGGCACCAAAAACTCCACAGCAGAATGGGATTGCCGAACGCAAGAATAGAACGTTTCAAGAAATGGCAAGGGTGATGTTGACCTCAAAGAATATCTCAAAGCGTTTTTGGGCAGAGGCCCTAAATACGGCTTGTCATATCTCAAACATAGTATATTTGAGAAGTGGCTCAACCATGACATCTTATGAAATAATCATGGGAAAGAAGCCTAATCTCAAATATTTTCATATTTTTGGATGCGTTTGCTACACGTTGAATGACATGGATCAACTTGCTAAGTTTGATTCAAAAAGTGATAAGTGTTTATTTTTGGGATATACCACTAATAGTCGAGCCCATCGCATGTTTAATTTAAGAACTAGGACTATTATGGAATCCATTAATGTTGTTTTTTATGATTGTGCAGATCTCAAGAAGAAAACTGCTGAGGATGACATTGATGACCTTCTGGAAAATCCAATCATACTGGAAAATGCAGGTGTTGTCCCAGATGTTGCAACATCTAGCACAACACGTGACACTGAAGTCACTGAATTTGAGGACGAAGCAAATAGTGATGATGACACAGCAGATGATGGACAGAATATACCGACTAAGATCCAGAAAAATCATCCATCATCTTAAATAATTGGAAGTGTGCAAGGTGAAGTTCAAACTCGAAAGAAAGAGAAAGTCGATTACCGAAAGATGGCTGGACTTATATGCATGAGCTCTACTTACTCACAGGTCAGATTTTCATGTTTTGTATCTCAATTTGAACCTAAAAATGTTGGCGAAGCCTTAAAAGATGAGTTTTGGATCAATGCTATGCATGATGAGCTTGAGGAATTCGTTCGAAATTATGTTTGGGATCTAGTTCCACCTCCTAACCACGTCAATATAATTGGAACAAAGTGGATTTTTAAAAATAAAACTGATGAGTCAGGGAACATCATTCGAAACAAAACAAGGTTGGTTGCTCAAGGGTACACACAGGTTGAGGGGGTTGATTTTGATGAGATCTTCGCTCCTGTTGCCCGCATTGAGTCAGTCCGACTATTGCTAGCTATTGCATGCTACATGAAAATCAAATTGTTTCAAATGGATGTTAAAAGTGCATTTTTGAATGGTACTTTGTGTGAGGAAGCATATGTCAGACAGCCTAAAGGATTTGAAGATCCACAAAATTTGAATCATGTGTACAAATTGTAAAAGGCTCTCTACGGTTTGAAGCAAGCACCACGGGCATGGTATGACAGACTAACAGAATATCTTCTTGAAATTGGCTTCAAACGAGGTGAGGTAGACAATACCCTTTTTATTCAGAAATCCAAAGGTGAAATCCTTATTTGTCAAGTCTATGTTGATGATATAATCTTTGGTTCCTCATCTCAAAAGCATGCTGATAATTTTGTGAGTGCATGTCGTCCATATTCGAAATGAGCATGGTTGGTGAGCTAAGTTTTTTGCTTGGTTTGCAAATCAAACAAATACATGATGATATCTTTTTGTGTCAAAGTAAGTATGAAAAAAACTTGATAAAGAAATTTGCTAATGAGAACACCAAGCACATGAAGACACCTATGGGCTCAAATGAAAAATTATCCAAAGATGATGCTGCCGAAAATGTTGACAACACCTTATACCGCAGCATCATAGAAAGTCTCATGTACTTGACTGCTAGCCGCCATGACTTAATGTTTAGTGTTTGCTTGTGTGCTAGATACCAATCTAATCCTAAGATTTCTCATTTAAAAGCCGTAAAATGTATCCTACGATACATAGCCGGAACCATTGACTTAGGATTATGGTATACTCACGCCACCAACTCGAATTTAGTAGGGTTCTCAGATGCTGATTGGGTAGGGGATTTGGATGATAGAAAAAGCACCTCTGGAGGCTGCTTTTACCTTGGAAATAACTTGATATCATGGCATAGTAGAAAACAGAACTGTGTTTTACTTTCAACTGCTGAATCCGAATATGTGGCAGCAGGAAGTGGTTGCACTCAACTCTTGTGGATGAATCAAATGATAGAAGATTATGGACTTAAGAGTGAACCCTTAGTTGTGTACTATGACAATTCTAGTGCAATAAACATTTCAAAAAACCAGTACAACACTCTCGTACTAAACACATTGACATTCGACACTACTTTATTAGAGATCTAGTAGAGAAAGGATTGATTCGGATGGAATTTGTTTATACAAATAACCAATTGGCTGACATATTCACAAAAGCATTAGACTTTGAGAGATTCTCCAACCTTAGAAAATCTCTCAGCATGTGTTCTGCTTGATCATTCATAGATGTTGTCTCAGATGTTACAACATCTCGGACAACACCTAACATGCATGTGAATTTTTAAGCATTAGACATTCTGCATTTTCATGCATACTGTGATATGATGTGTTGGAATGATGTTACTTAATCTTTTGTTACACTTACCATTCCTTATTCGATCTTGTTTAACACACTTGGACATGAAAAATACTCTAATTGAGTCACTAAGTAGTGAAGGATAATCATGTATATCATGAGTTTGTCCCATGTGAAAGATGATTTGAGTAGACTGAAAATATTTATAACACATGCTCTGTATCAGAAGAAAAGATTGGAAAAAGCTACCTAAAAGAGTCCAAAGAAGACTGTACTTTTAGTGTGGAAGCTACCTCTTCTGAATTTAATACAGAAATCAAAATAGAAGAAAATGGAAAAAGCTACCTAGAGGAGTCCAAAAGAAGACTGTTCTTCTAGTGTGGGAGCTACCACTTCTATGATCAATAAGTTGCTAAAGTCACCATGTGTGGAGAAAAATCAAAATTTTTTGTTGGGAATTGTGCGTGTTGTCGGAATATGTTGCGAACATTTGTGACAACATTTCATCTGTAAACATATCTCATATTTGTTTTCATGTTTCTATTTCTGTTACATTCTGTAATTAGGCATAACTAGATCATGCATAAACATATAATTGTGAATATTGTTGAGTCATAAGGACATGAGTATTTCAACAAAAGAAGAATTCGATGAAAATTCAGACTTTGCTAAAATTCGAATCTCAGTGATCTTTCATGTCTAGTGGAGTGTAAATTCGATGTGGATTTATTTCTGGAATTTTTGAAATAATATTGTGCGAAAATCATCTCAGTAATTGCCTGAAAGGATTAACGGATAGATTTCACCGTTTCATTTTTTTTTACCGTTAGAATACGGCAGCTTCAGATCTCTTTGTTACCGTTGTACTGATTGTGCATGATTATTCTTTAATTCACTTATTTTATTCATAATCCCCAACCTCGGCATTTCTTTCTCATAGCAAACCCTCGAAAATTTCTGTGCAGAATCTGTTCTTTGAAATTTTCATTTGCATATCTCTCTCAGTGAAATTGCTCTTTCTCTACAATCTACTTGACTTTCTTTCTTACTGATAAGCTAACCAATGGCAGGAAAGGGTTTTGATCGTCACGATATTCAAAGCGAGATGGGACACCGCGGAAGTGTTGCCTCTCCCTCATCAACATCTGCAACAACATCTCCTGTAGAGCCCTCCATGGAAATAGTTCTTGTTGCAGAATAACCCACACCACTGGAAGTAATCGCACCGGGCGAACCAAGGAATGCTCTTGATGTTGATAATCCACCAATAATTCAAGTGTTCAGTCCTCCATGTCAGCCAGCTCGTCGCTCCAAAAGACAAGCAGGGTATAACCCTGATTTGACCACGTCAAAGCGTTTCCGTCAAAAGGGTGAGGGGCCGAGCCGCCCTTCACTTGCTGACCCTGATAACACCTCTGGTGATGACTCTGCTGATGGTGACTATGAGTTTGTGGCCCGTAAGAAGACAGTCTCTCCGTCTCCAGGCAGTAGTGCTTCCTCCAGTGACCCCACTGAATCTGATAAGGACACACCGCCTATTTCTCCACCAATGCCCTCACCATCTCGTGACGAGGAAATCACGTTGGCCCAATTTATGGCCAACCTAAAGAGTCAACAAGCTGCAGGTCCATCTGGCTCCATTGCTTCCGAAGAATCCAGTGCCTCTGTTTGTACGAGACATGTTGATGCACCTGCCCCTATGGATGTTGTATCAGATGATGAGAACACCTCGGACAACATCGACCTCAGCGATTATGATCTGTCAAGCAGTTTCAACAACATGTTCTATACAGAGGAGGCGCTCTCCAACTAGTCCCTCTACACCAACCGGGCTTTTATTGAAGAACGAAATGCTGACATGGAAGCCTTCTCCCGAAACAATCTGATCGAGTTTCTCAAATCTCGCGGTCTGTTCTCTACCGAGTCTTCTGTACTCCCCTATTGCCGTATAGTGGTACTTGAATTCTATAACAACCTCTCATCGAGTGTTGGTGATGAAAGATCGGCTAAATTTGGCCGGATTTTTGTGCGCAATAGGGTGTTCAACTTCAACCCTCAGGTCATCAATAATTACTATGGCACTCCTGATATTGACGACGGGATTCAACCTGACCTCCACCAGGTTACATCTGTACTAACAGGAGGAATGATCAACCGATTCCCTTCTCATCCGGAGAAGCTATCTGCAGCAACCTTGACTTCACTATACTATGTCCTTCAAAAAATAGCTATCAAAAATTGGACTCCCTCGACAAATTCAACGATAGTTACCAAGTTTCAGGCACTGACCCTTTTTGCCATTGACAACTGCACCTTGAACTTTGGGCGTCTGGTCTTTACAACTGTTATGCAGTATGCACATGGAGGATTGAATTCATCCAAGCTCCCATTTCCCTTTCTCATTTACGGTATCTTGGAGTCACAGGGGTTTATTAAGGACATCACAGAACACTCCACAGATGCCATTGAACTGTTGAAGATCGTTCCTGCTCTTTTCAAGGGAAATAGGAAGGTTGATCTTCCTTGGTCTGCGCCCCGTAATGCTTTTGCGGCACCTACTGGACCGCCAAGCTCTCATGCTCCTCCACAGACCACTGATTTCATCATGCTCACTGTCCCAGAAGTGCAAGCCCACATTGATCATGCTATGGCAAAGGTTGAGCAAGTCAAGGCTGATATTGCCTACTAAGAAGCTATGGCTGCAAACTTCCGGATACTTTTGGAGGTAGGAGTCTTTTCCGGACAAAAAATGGGAGATGATGATCAAATAGAGGCTGGTCCATCAGGGACCAATGATGATCAAACAGAGGTTGATCCATCAGGGACCAAGGATAATGAGGAGAATATTGATGATTCTGCTGAAGAAGAGGAGATATGTGAAGGGGATGGAGGAGATGATGAAGTTTAAAGCTTTTACTTTATGTTTTTCTTGTTTTACTGCTAATGTTCTTGCTGTCTTATTTTGCTGATGTTTCTGTTTATGTTTTGCGCCTGATGTATTTACTTAGTAGACTGCTAATGAAATGGTGTATGTGTTGTCTCAAGTGTTGCTATCAATTCTAACAACATCCGTGCTAACTTTATTCTATTTATTCTATTCAGGGGGAGAAAAATTCTCTAACTCAGGGGGAGTTAGCTGGAATATAAAGAATTGAGTTTGATCTCATTTGGTCCAAGAAAGGCAAAAAGGGGGAGATCGAAGGAAAATAATATTTTCTAATTTAATTGATAAAATGTCTTGATTTAAATTATTTCTCTAACAATATCTTTTCCTAGTTGATTGATTGAATCTAATATTTAACATGATTTTGTCTTTCTGAGATAATTATGGAAATATATTCTAAATATGATATTTATTATAATGATTTAATGAGATATGATATCAATGGTTAAATAGAGTTTATTTCTAATTAAACTCTGACTTTTCTTATGAAATAGGTTTCCTTGTGGAGAAAAAATCTACATCTACAAATAAGAGATCAGGACCTAATTGCGGACTCCTTCTCACTCGATCATACATACAGACACGCACTTGTGCACGCCGTGAATATTAGAGAAATAATTCGTGAAGGATCGTGGTGTGTTAGAAGAGTGGTGATGACCGTGTTGTCCTGAATGTTGTAAACATCTACAGACAACATCCGTAACGACGTTGGCTGAAGATCGTGTTTAATTGATCGTGCTTTTCGGGATCACGTTTTGCCTTCTTGATTAATGTTTTATTATTGTTGGTTGTTTTTAGAAAGCTTTTATTTTCTCAATATGTTGAGAAAATTGATTTTTGTTTAAATCACTAGTGATAGGTTTTTAAACGTTGTAATTTTTTAGTGATTAATTTTTGTCCTGAGGCACCGCACAAGTATTTATACTTGTGCAAATTTAATCTTATACATCAATTTATTTAAAGTGATTTTGTGTTACAAAATATAATATTACGCTGCATGTTGTCTTAAATGTTGTAACATTTGACACAATATTTAATTCTAATAAGACACAAATTTACAATTTTACACTAATGTTGATATATTTATTCACATATGTCGAACACTATTTCTAACAACTACAACCAAAAAAAAGTTGTTAAACATTTAAAAAAAAGATATTAAATAACAATAGAATGAATGGATCCTGGAACATTCTGTTCGAGTTACACACTTCCCAGCTACAGAGGCTAAAAATTGCAGAAAGATGACACTGATTTTCTAGGCTACAAAAAATGTTTACATTTGTACAATAATGGCTGTGTCATCACAGTATCAAATAAATCACAAATGGCCAAAAACAAAATACTAAGAATGGAAATGTTCTGGTTCTAGAATTGGAACTTTTGCGAGACATGTACATATTCTATGTACTTAGAGTGCAGCTGAAATAAATTATTTGGTGCAGTGTTGTCATAGTTTGCTGGACAAACACCCCGCATGAGAAATAACTTCAGCTCTGATACAATCTCTCCTTAATTTCCCCGTTGTCGTAACTGGAAATGAATTCCCCCATAAGATTATTTTTTTGGGAATTTTATATCTGCAAGGACAAAAAAATTTTACACCACGTCTCTGCATATGAGGTAGAAAGAGAGAACATTATTTAGTTATATATATATGTCATATAAAAGAGCATACCCAGTCAAATTTTTTTCTCTACAAAACTGTTTGAGTATCTCACTGGATACAGATTGAACTTCGTCTTTGGATGAGTGGTTACAGTCAATATCGACCCAGTCCCAATTGTCTTTAAGTTTGATACAAGCGACTACCATCTCAGTCCACCGAGAGTCTGGAACACCTACGACAACAATCTTGGATATTCCCGGATGTTGGGATAGGACAGCCTCTACCTGTGTCACAAAAAAAGTGGAACCATATGCTTCATTAAAGCAATTTCAGAAGTGATGGTTTCAAGCATAAGAGTCATGATTAAGTATGTAACACATAAAAGTCCATTTTGCATTCTAACCTCTTCAGGAAAGATATTCTCCCCTCCACTCTTGATCCTATCCTTTGCACGCCCCATAAGCCACAGATTACCGCGATCATCTATACGTCCTATATCTCCTGTATCAAGCCAAGCTTCATTCACAGGACCCAAATGCTTGGATGGAGTTTGACCCCAATACCGGAGCATTACATGGGGTCCCCTTGTCAAGATTTTCCCCCCACTGGAAGAGTCTTCGAGACTTATTCTTAGTTCAACATGTGGTGCAGGCATCCCTATGCAAATACCCTCTTGACAACTTGAGTGGGATTTCTGAAAATCACATAGTTGCTGGAAATGGTTTTCTTTTGTAGGATCGTGAAGCATCATGAAGGTTAATGAAGAACATGTCTCTGTCATTCCTTGATGAAATAAAAGCATGGAAGATAGAATCAGAGAAAGGATAAAGGTGAATATTTTATTTTATTTTTGTGAAAGGAGATAGAAAAAAGAAACATATTGGAATTTTTCTTACTTATTAGGATATCGACTTAATATAACTAAACTCAATCCAAAGTTCCAAACATAACTTAGTTTGAACAATCCCAAGGAAATAAAATTTGCATACAACAGTTAGTCTGTTAGAACTTAGAAAACAGGAATGTGAAGGAATACATAGTATTTCACCACGGAAAGTTGGGGTCCAATCACATTCAAAATTTTGAGTGCATGTGTGATATGTAGAACAATGAGACCTCCTGTTATTTTCACTATCGTTTCTTCAGCTTCAAAAGCATACATTTTCTTGTGATCATATTGGAATAAAATAAATCGGGATAAAACATACCATAAGCTGTGAGAAGCATGGCTCTCGGAAAAAGTTTGGTGGCATTTACAATGAGCTCAACTGACAGAGTCCCGCTTCCGTTAAGAATCTTCTTCACAGTTTCGAAATTTTCAGATGTTTGCTTCATCCTGTGAAAAGTTTCTACAAACAACTTATGACCATTTGCAAAAAGCAAGCAGCACATGTAGAAAAAAACACAAGCACGTCATATGATAACTTGTAATCAGTAATACAAAACAACAACGCATTATATTCAAAGCATGTCACCAGAACCGTTAGCATGAAAGGATTAAATCTAGATTGCAACACAAAAACTGCCTCATCCAAACTGGACAAAGGAAATGTTATTTACCTAGTAAAGGAGATTAAATCAGCCATCATTGTGGGTACAGTGATAAAAGAAGTAACAAGGTGTTCTCTGATGGCTTCACTGGCTTTGTTAGCCTCGAACTTGGGTATTATAACATGACTACCCCCTGCCATTAACACTGCCATGGCCGACGATATTCCACCAATGTGGCATAATGGAGCAGTGTGCAGATAGACCTGTCAGAGTCGTGTCATTGAGAAGTTAGCTATGGTACTAAGCATCTAACAAGGAAATAGATTTCTTTCTGACTTTTTTGCAAATAGATATAGGGAAACACCCCTGAACACTTTTCCTTGCTTTTAACAAGTCTTTTTATGACTTTGGTTAGAGATATTAAAATTGAATTGTGTGGGAAATAAAACGACAACATCACAAGGAAAAGTATACATCATCTTCATTATAGCGAACAATGGCAATCTTTGCAAGGGATTGCACAACTATAGCTGAATGGTTTATGGTAGCTCCCTTGGGCCTTCCAGTCGTACCTATGATCGTTAAGAAAAACCAAAATGGATATATGTTAGTATAAATTCAAAAATTGTATAGCCATAAGACTTGTCAAGAAAGTTTTTGGATAGAGGGAAATCTTGCTGCTGACACTTTACTCCTGCCAGTAAAATTTAGTAAGATTAGACTTGGTTATCTAATGCTTCAAGAAGATCCACAATTTTATCAAAAACAGAAATACTATTTACATTGACAGCTAGATCTTCTTTGATTATCAAGAGAACAATCAGGAAAGTTGAAACCTGTTTTATCTGAAGTTAAATTATGACTTTGCCTTGTCTAGACCCTGGTAAATGAAAGATTCATTCAGTTTGTAGAGTAGAGAATATGGACACCAAAATATTCAACATCTTTAATCATGAACAGTGGTTTATATAGCCAAAACACAGATTCATGTGGTGATAATATTGTTAAATTATTATGTCTCTTTTGTAGCATAGGTTTTTCTTTAGAAAGCTAAAAAAAATTGACATTAATGGCCACTCTTCCGTGCAAGTACGTTGGTGGCACTCAAAATTGCTTTCATGCGATTATTTATGACATGAATAGAGGCAGAATCAAGCCTTCAAAGTCATCAAACTTTCTTAAAATTCTTTGGATTCAAGCATACGTGGAAGGAAAAAAGAACAAAATTAAATATTACCTGAAGTAAAACATATGATGGCAGCTCTTTCAGGCGCCCAAACATAGTCTAATTTGACCGATCGGGTAGGCTCCTTTAGTAATTCAGCGGCAAAAACTGCATTTCGAAAGCAAACATTACATTAAAATTAAACATCTTCATAAGATGCTACATAAATCTAGCATCTATTATTAATTTAAAGGTTATATCAACATCATACTGGTTGCAGTGTCGTTTGCATCAACAATCATGTTATCTATCAATACGTGCCACAACAAAGATGGCACAGAATCAATGCCAAACTTGGAATGCCAGTATCCTTGGCTTGAGTCAGTTACCAATAATACCGGCTGTGCTACTTCCATTGCAAACAATGCCTCTTCGAGGCTCTGCAGCATTATGAACATTAGCATAGTTGCAACAAGTTGGTAGTAAAGAATTTCCTGTGATAGGGACTGACCCATCTGTAGTTGAAGGGAGCAGCAATGCCACCAACATAAGTAATTGCAAGCACCCATTCCATGTACAAATCACTGGAATCAAATCAAAGCTGGTTTTAAGATTCAGACCCATGAGATCAGCAAATATTTTGTTGGGAAATTACACCGAAGCGATGCCGATCACGATGATAATATAGTACCCAAAAACTTGCGGAATAAAATAACCAACAAGAACACAAAGATTTACGTGGTTCACCTAATATAGGCTACGTCCACGGAGCACTGCAACTTTTATAACTGGAAGAAATATTACAGCAAGTGTATACACCAATACACTCAATATTTCTCACTCTCAAACCCGAGTATACCGAGAAAATAATTTCTCTAACTCACACAAGAGAATTCCCGCACTCAAGAAAAAATACACTCTTTTTTTCTATGCACTCTCTTTTAATCAAAGCTTAAAAGCTTTTGATTTTGGAATATTAAAAACAAACAAGAAAAGCTCAATTTATAACAAATTTCCCTCGTTCATTTTTGTAAACAAACCGATGTGGGATATGTGATTTATATTATTTTATTTAATGTGGGCCCCACCCCATTAAATAAATCTCACCTGACAATTCTCCCAATTGAAGACTTGATTTCAATCATGTCTTCACACCATCAGTGCAGCAGCTCATACCTCCTTTGTTAGTCCAGGAGCTCAACTGAAGTCAAACACAACTTCAGTTTTTCAATGATAACAGCCTTCGTGAGCATATCAGCTGGATTCTTGCTTCCAGGAATCTAAGACTCCATTCATCCGATCTCTAAGGATCCCCATTTTAAGGATTTGTTTTGCAGCAGTCAAATCCTTCAAAGCAAATTCCTTTGATAACTCTTTCTCGAGTTTATCAATCTCCTCCAGACAAGCTCCTGCTATCAACATATCATCTACATATATCAGTAGTATGATATAATAACCATCAAGCTTCACATAACAACAGTGATCAGCCTGATACCTCAGAAAACCATCATTATTCATTACACCATCAAACTTATTGTACCACTGTCTTGGAGCTTGTTTGAGACCATACAAGCTCTTCTGAAGTTTGCACACCATTTTCTCTTTCCCTCGTACTTCAAATCCCTGTGATTGATTCATTTCTTCATCTAGCTTACCATGAAAAAACGTCGTCTTTACATCTAACTGTTCCAGATATAAATCTTCTTTTACCATCAATCCAAGTACAGTCCTAATAGTAGTTAATTTTACCACCAGAGAGAAAATATCAGTGTAACCAATGACTTCCTTTTCACCTTTTACAACAAGTATTTCTTTGTACCGCTTGCTACCGCCGTGTTCTAACCGGTACTCCCACTTGCTATGTAAAATCTTTTTACCTTCAGAAAGTTCTGACAACTCCCATATTTGATTGGATGACAGTGAATCCATCACATCTTCCATGGCTAACTCTCACTGTTTAAAGGTCTCATAAACATCCGATTTATTTTTCACAAAATAAACCCAAAATTTCCTGCTCGAATTGTCAACCGTAGTGCCATAATATCTTGAGTGATCTCCAAGGGATGTCACAGGAGATGGTCCACATACATCAGTATGTACCAGCTCCAAATCCACCGATTTCGGTTCTCTAACCTCTTTTGAAAAACTCACCTTTTTCTGCTTTCCAAAAAATACAGCTTCACACAGCTTGTGTTCTACGATCTTTAATTCTGGTAGCTTTCCGTTTGAAACAAGCATTTTCATTCCCTTCTCACTCGTATCCCCAAGCCTACTATGCCGTAGACTTGAATTAGCTCCAGCATCCACATCCACTAATTTATTTCTCAAACTGGAAGTCATATAAAGTGTTCCAGTTTTCTTTCCTCGAGCAACAATTATGGCTCCCTTTTTCACTTTCCAAGAACCATCACCAAAGGTCACCTTATGACCTTCGTCGTCAAGCTTTCCCACTGAAATCAGATTGTGTGTCAACTTTGGTACATGCCTTACTTTGTTATTTTCCAGACAAATCCATTTGTCATCTTCATCCGGATATCACCCATACCAATTATTTCCAAAGGTTTTCCATCAGCCAGGAAAACTTTTCCGTAATCTCCCGCAATGTAATTATCGAATACATCACTATTACCAGTGGTATGTGAGAAAAATATTGAGAGAAAAACTTGTATCTCTTTATTGAAAAAAATACATGAATTTATAGTTACAAAGGATATATCAAATCCCAACTATTAAGGAGAAACAAATATTAGAAAATATTACCCTACCAAATTTACAAGATTATCATATCCTATCACATCAATACAAACTTATTGATATCAATTTAAATTCTCATCAGATTTATCGTAATCTACACTCCCCCTCAAGCTTGGCTATAGATGTTGATGAGACCAAGCTTGCCAACGAGAAGTTCATGAGTCTGTTCTGAAAGTCCTTTTGTGAGTAGATTAGCTAGCTGATGAGAAGTGAAAACATATTCAACACTTAGAATTCCTTCCTCGAGTTTTTCTTTAATAAATGCCGATCAACTTCAACATGTTTAGTTCTATCATGGTGAACAGGATTTTGAGCAATGCTGATAGTTGATTTATTGTCACAGAATAACCTCATAGGACCTTCAAACTGTATCTTTAGTTCTTTCATTATTCTTTTAATCCAAATGAGTTCACATACTCCATGGGCCATAGCTCTATACTCAGCTTCAGCACTACTTCTTGCAACAACTGACTGTTTCTTGCTGCGCCATGTCACTAGATTTCCCCAGACAAGCGTACAATAACCTGAAGTTGACTTTCTATCAGTGATGGATCCAGCCCAATCAGAATCAGTGAATGCAGTAACCCTTCTATCATTAGTTTTCTCAAGAAATAATCCTCTTCCTGGAGTTTGTTTAAGATATCTCAAAATTCTGTATACTGCGTTAAGATGACCTTGGCAAGGTGAATGCATGTATTGGCTTACTAAGCTCACTGCAAAGGCAATATCAGGGTGAGTATGTGAGATAAATGAGTTTTCCAACAAGACGTTGATAACTCTCTTTATTCACTGGTCCACCCTCAAACATTTTTCCTTTGTTCCCTGGATCAATAGGTGTATGACTTGGTTTACACCCCAACATACATGTTTCCTTCAGAAGATCTAAAATGTATTTTCTTTGAGAGACAGAGATTCCTTTCTTGCTCCTAGCGATTTCCATACCTAAAAAATACTTCACTGTTCCAAGATCTTTGACTTCAAATTGTTTTGCCATCATCAACTTAATCATCTCCATTTCATCATTGTTATCTCCAGTGACAATGATGTCATCAACATACACTATGAGAATGGTGATTTTTCCTTTCTCAGAATGTTTAAAGAAGAGTGTATGATCTGTTTGTCCCTGAACATATCCTAATTTTTTGATTACTTGAGGGAATTTTCAAACCAGGCACGAGGTGACTGCTTCAACCCATAAAGAGATTTGTTAAGTTTGCAAACAGTTTGACTCCCCAACCTTTCTTCAAATCCCGGAGGTTGACTCATGTAAACTTCCTCTTCAAGATCCCCGTTCAGAAATGCATTTTTTATATCTAATTGGTGCAATGGCCAATCAAGATTTGCTGCCAAGGATAACAGAATTCGAATAGTATTGATTTTGGCAACAGGAGCAAACGTTTCAGTATAATCAATGCCATATGTTTGAGTGAAGCCTCTAGCCACAAGTCGGGCCTTGTATCTTTCAATCGAGCCATCTGCCCTATATTTAACAGTAAATACCCATTTGCATCCCACCGTAGTTTTTCCTTGTGGTAATTCGACCAGATTCCAAGTATTATTCATTTTCAAGGCCTTCATTTCCTCAAGGACGGCATTTCTCCATTCAAGCATAACAAGTGCCTCTTGAACAGACCCGGGAATTATTGTACTAGACAATCTTGAGGTAAAGGCATGAAATGATGAAGATAAATTTGAGTAAGATACAAAATTTGAGATAGGATGTTGGGTACAAGATCTCTTACCTTTTCTGACTGCTATAGGTAGATCAAAGTCAAGGGTAGTATTTGACTGAGGATCCACTACCGGTTCATCCTCTTGATTGTTGTTAGGATTCACAATGTCTTTAGTTGTCTGAGGTTTGTTCCGTCTTGAGTAGACTTTTAACTCCTGTGACAGTGTTGATTCTTCCTCTGTTTCCTGTATTGGGATATGTGCCTGAGAATCTGTGTGAGAATTTTGAGGAGAGTTTGTGTTTGGTGTTCGAGGAATCTCATGGAGTGGATCACATATGGGAAGAGATGGAGTATCCCACCAAGATTATGTATCTAGGTTCCGCCCTTGAAGCGAAGGTGGAGGAAAGTAAGGACTGTTTTCAAGGAAGGTGACATCACGAGAGATGTAGGTCTTCTTTGTGTGTGGGCAGTAGCATTTATAACCTTTTTGAGTGGAAGAATAACCAATGAACACAGTCTTCATGGATCGAGGATCAAGTTTACTTCTGTTGTGATTGTGGACATGAACGAAGGCCGTACAACCAAAGGTTTTTACGGGAAGATTATTTGAAGTAGACACATGTGGATATTTTTTAAGAAGAAGGGATAAAGGTGTTTCAAAGTCAAGAGTGCGGCTTGGTAAGCGATTGATGAGATAAGCAGTAGTGAGAATTGCATCCCCCCAAAGATACTTAGGAATATTCATGGTGAGCATTAGGGCACGTGCGACTTCCAACAAATGACGATTCTTTCTTTCGGATACGCCATTTTGTTGAAAAGTATCAACACAAGAGCTTTGATGAAGAATCCCGTTATCCAACAGATAATCACCTAGAATGGTATTGAAATATTCTTTACCATTGTCGGTTCTAAGAGTTTGAATATGGGTATGAAATTGAGTTTGAATCATTCTGTGGAAATCTTTGAAAATTTTGCTTGTGTCAGATTTATTATTGATAAGATACACCCACGTGATTCGAGTATGGTCATCAATGAATGCGAGGAACCATTTTTTGCCATTTGACGTAGCACTTGGTGAAGGACCCCAAAGATCACTATGAATAAGAGAAAATGGAGCGGTTGGTGTATATGTTTTTGGAGGAAAGAAATTACGAGTGTGCTTAGCTAAATGACAAATATCACACTGAAGCAAATCAAGACTTTTATTATTGAATAAAGATGGAAACAATTTTTTGAGATATGTGAAACAAGGATGGCCGAGTCTATGATGCCATAACATTATTGTCCTAATACTATAATCAGAGATAGAAGCAACGTTAGACACTCGAGTTGGAAGAAAGTCTTGAGGAATCTCTAGGTAGTAAAGTCCATTGTGAATCCTAGCACTGCCAATCGTCTTCCCCGATAGTAGGTCCTGAAATTGACATGACAAAGAAACAAATTTAGCAATACAATTATTGTCAAGTGTGAATTTACTCACTGAGATCAGATTGCAAGTTAGGGCAGGAACATGGAAAACTGACTTTAGGATGACATCCTTAGATAAACGTATGCTACCAAAACCAGCAACTGGAGTCATTGAACCATTAGCAATTTTCACAGAAGTATGGGCAGAACAGGGTTTATAAGTGCAAAATAAATTAAAATCGCTAGTCATATGGTCAGAGGCCCCGGAATCAACAATCCAAGAACCAATGGAATAAGATCGGAGGGCCGAGAAAAGATTACCAGATTGAGTCATAGAACAAGAACCAACAGTTTTGTTTTGCGGTGGATTAAGTGAGGCCTGGCAGATGAGTCGACAATATTCTTCAATCTGTGCAATCTGCTCATTGGGGAAAGGAGCAGAATTTTCCGAGTTTCCAGGTTGTTCTTTAACAGATAGGGCTTGATAACCATGCTGTTCATTCTTTTTCTTGGGCTGCCAATTGGCTGGTTTGCCATAAATCGCCCAACACTTGTCTTTGGTATAGCCTGGACGTTTACAATGATCACACCAAGGCTGTTTGTGGAAATGTTGGCCAAGAAATGCAGCTTTTTGTGTGGCTAATGCAGACACATCAAGAGCAGGTGGTGGGGTTGGTGAATCATCAGAAAACATGACTTTTCTTCGCATCTCTTCACGTCGAACTTCCGCAAAGGCATCGTCGGGAGATGAAAATGGGTCTCTAGCAACTACCCGGCCACGAACATCATCAAGATTGTGATTAAGCCCAGTTAGAAAATCAAAGACCCGTTCTTTCTCAAGATTACTCATGATCTTGATGCTGCAATCTGCACAAGACGAGGAATCATCATGAAACAGGTCCAGTTCTTGCCAAATATCTTGGAGGTCTGAAAAATATTTCGTTACAGATTTTTCCCCTTGCTTCATATCCTTCAATTTTGATCGGAGCTCATAGATTTGGGATGCATTTCCAAGGTCGGAGTACATCCGGCGAGCAACATCCCACGCTTCCTTGGCTGTGTGAAACCATAGATAGCGCCGACTGATTTCAGGCTCCATCGAGTTGATTAGCCAAGCAAGAACGATGGAATTTTCAGCCAACCAATTCTTATGTGTTGGGTCAGATTGCGTTGGTGGCTTTAATTCCCCAGTGAGGTAACCAAGTTTCCCACGCCCACAAATAACGATTTTTACCGATTGAGCCCACTGAAGGTAATTACGCCCATTTAATTTGTGGGTAGTGATCTGGATTGAAGAAATGTCACTATCGGAAAAAGTAGTGACAGGCCCAAGAGTTTTTTCTGGCATGGTTTCTTCAGAAGAGACGGATGAAGTTGAAGACATATTAGTGTAGGATGTATTGAAACACTAGTGCTCTGATACCATGAGAAAAATATTGAGAGAAAAATTTGTATCTTTTTATTGAAAAAAATACATGAATTTATAGTTACAAAGGATATATCAAATCCCAACTATTAAGGAGAAACAAATATTAGAAAATATTACCCTACCAAATTTACAAGATTATCATATCCTATCATATTAGAAAATATTAACCTACCAAATTTACAAGATTATCATATCATATCGCATCAATACAAACTTATTGATATCAATATAAATTCTCATCAGATTTATCGTAATCTACAGTATGAAACGAAGCTCCCGAGTCCATAGCCCAAGAATCAACCGGGCTTTCCATGGATAGTAATAGAGCATCATGTACCTCCTCAGTAACAACATTAGCGTCGTTCTTTGTTGATTTGCAATTCTTTTTCAATTGACCAGTCTCACCACAGTTCCAGCACTTCACATTCTTTTCAAAAGTGTTATTGTCCTTTTCATTTCTTGACTTGGATCTACCATGCCATTGGTTAAAACTCTTTTCACCACTCCTGCCCCTTCCTCTGTTCTCGAGATTTAGAGATGATCTCGATGATCCTTCACCCGAATGCATCCTGTGAACTTCTTCAGCAAGAATTTGACCTCTGACATCATTGAATTGTAGCTTTCTTTTTCCAACAGAGTTGCTAACCGCCGCCCGCATTGGTTCCCAATTGTCTGGTAAAGACACCAAAAGAATAAGTGCCCGAATCTCATCATCAAATTTAATTTCAACATATGGTAGCTGTGAGATAATCGTGTTGAATTCATTGATGTGTTTAGCCACCGATGCATCTTCTCTCATCTTCAAGTTAAATAACTTCTTCATGAGATGTACTTTATTATTTGCCGATGGCTTTTCGTACATGTCCGACAAAATGGACATCATCTCCTCCGTTGTTTTTGCCTCCGCCACGTTATGTGTCGCGTTCTTCGTTAGGGTCAATCGTATTACACCTAACACTTGTCGGTCAAGAAGCTTCCAGTCATCATCCTCCATCTTTTCCGGCTTCTTTCTTGATAGAGGTTGATGCAACTTCTTGCTATACAGATAATCTCTAATCTGTAACCGCCAGAACGAAAAATCTGTTCCGTCGAACTTGCTGATTCCCGGTCTCGATCCATCATCTCCGGTCATCACTTCTCTAGCCTTAGCAAAAAATCTAAAATATCTTTTCTGATGTGGAAGATCAGACAAAGCTGCAACCACAGAGCATACTCAGAATTCTTAAGAATTTTCACAACAAGGCTCTGATACCAGTTGTTGGGAAATTACACCGAAGCGATGCCGATCACGATGATAATATAGTACCCAAAAACTTGCGGAATAAAATAACCAACAAGAACACAAAGATTTACATGGTTCACCTAATATAGGCTACGTCAACGGAGTACTGCAACTTTTATAACTGGAAGAAATATTACAACAAGTGTATACACCAATACACTCAATATTTCTCACTCCCAAACCCGAGTATACCGAGAAAATAATTCCTCTAACTCACACAAGAGAATTCCCGCACTCAAGAAAAAAATAATCTTTTTTTCTATGCACTCTCTTTTAATCAAAGCTGAAAAGCTTTTGATTTTAGGATACTAAAAACAAACAAGGAAAGCTCAATTTATTACAAATTTTCCTCGTTCATTTTTGTAAACAAATCGACGTGGGATATGTGATTTATATTATTTTATTTAATGTGGGCCCCACCCATTAAATAAATCTCACCTAACATATTTTAGTAAATAATCGCAATGAACATGAATTGTAGATTTTCTTAAATGTAAATTATAAATTCGTGGGTCCACCAGCAGATGAACCTTACAAATGGCAAAAGAACGTTGGAAAGGGAGATACTGCTTGGAATTACTCCAAAAAAAAGAGTAAAATTCAAGTTAACAACCATTTTCCTAGTCATTCAAGACTTCATTTACACTAGAGACATTGTAAATGGTATAATTTAACAATCTCCATCGACGCACAACTTCAAATCTCTCTCTCTGTTCACAATAAAACCATGGATTCAAAGCACTGAAATGTTTCACATTAATAGAACCACGGCTTAAAAAGGTCATTGATTTGTTTCGCAACATTGCCACCGCTACTTCTTTTCCATGGATTAAAAAAAGACAACGAAAAGTTGAATGTTGCTCAGAACTCAGAGTCACCTGTTGAGAGCAGAAATGGAGACGACGTCACCAGGATTGATACCGAGCAGAAGCAGACCTCGCGCGATGCTCAAAACTCCTTCGACGAACTGCATCCCCGTCTTTTGGCGGTGGCCGTAGACGGTGACGATGGCGTCGCAGCGCGCGGTGGCCAGGCGGCTCAAGCACTGGCAAATGTGAGCCTCCTTGTAGTTAGCCATGGGTGTGGAGTAGTCAGCTTCGTGAGCATGTGATGTAGGTTCAGAGACAGACACGTTGGATAGGGAGGAAGACGCTGAGACACAGAATCGGATTGTGCAATCCACGCTTTTATCATATCACCTTTTATTTATTTATAAAATGTAATGATTTTTTATTCTATAAAATTTCTATTATATATAATGTAATAATTTTTTATTCTATAAAATTTCGATTGAATTAAAATATTAATAATTACAACAATTTTGATTAAAATAATATAAATATTAAAAATTCAAGAATTCAGATAAATTATCAAAGATTTAATGGCTTATAAACCACGATAAATAAATTATGAGATATTACTGAAGATAAATTTGTCGAAGTTGCAAGAAAAACAGGATTTGAGGGTATTTTTGTAAAATTAATTAATATTTTACGAAATTGATTACAAATTAGTAAAATGGTGTAAATTTTTAATTAAATAGTAATATATATGTAAAGTTAATTTTTTAGTGTAAAAATTTTATATAAGGACTTAATATATTGGCATAGCTTTATAAAAAATCATTTATAAGGGAGTGATTGATAAATAATCCTCCTTATCATATGTTTGGTACCTTTTTAAAAAGCCCATGATATTGATAAATAATTTTTTAGAAGGATAAAATGTCCCTTCTATTAGGTGTGATAATTTTAATTTAATGATAAAATATTCAATTTATAAATGATTTTTATAAATCTATACTAGTAGGTAGAAATTAAAATCAAATAAATATTTTTATTTATTTTTATATATTATATAATATGATAATTATATAAACTAATTCGAGATAATTATATAAGTAATTTTTATAAATATCAATAAAATTATTTGTATCACTCGATTAACCTTAAAAATTGATATTTGACTTGACTCAGAAAATCAAGGGCTCAATTATCATATTATATAATATATAAAATTAGGTAAAAATAAATAAATCATGCAAGCACTATCGACGCATGAATAAATAAAAAATATGAACTCAAGCAACAACTTTGAAATTATAAAATTTATTATGATAAGGTTAATTTTGTCATTACAATCTAATATATAAATTTAATCACTCTTATTAAAATCAAACCAAACATTAAATATAATATCATACATCTTATTTATCATTAACTTATTCTTATATTATATATCACATGTTTATCTTATCATGTACCAAACTATGCCTTAATTGAATATTCTACAAGAATCTAAAAAAAGAAATCATCTAAATAATTTTTATTTAATTATATTAAGTATTTTCAAAAGTTAGAAATAGTCCGTGAGAAAATTAAGATCTAGAGTATGCTAGTTGAATAATAATTATTTAATTATACCATGTCTTTTTAATAGTTAAAAATACAATGTAGGAGTTTTGATAAAGAGAATTCAACTAGTCCTAGATGAATGATGATTTTAGAAGAGTTCTAGTAAGATTAAGATTGTGTCGTTGAGAGATATTAAATATATATTATCAAAAGTTGATAACACACAACACAAAAAAAAATATACACTTAAATTTCTCCATCCGTCTCTCTTCTATCCTCAAATATTTCGACCAACTTGAGAAAGAAGGCTCGCGGTCGAGCCACCCTTCCACCACCGTGCACAGCCGCCGCCACCAGAGTTCTGAAATTCCGACAAGTTGATATCAATGTAAAATTTCATTTAGTTTTATAGTGAAAATTAGACGAAGAATTCAGTATTCGATCATGGACTTAATTCGGATGACCGAATAAAAGAGATTTCAGTATATCATTCGTAAAGACTTAGAAGAATGCAAAAGTAAAATAACATTATACATTTTATACGTGGATTTGAATCATACAATGCCCAAGTCATGTTTTGAATGTCAAAGCTAAAAATTTTAAACTTTCGTCACGTCTTGGGTGCGAGAAAACACTATTCCAACACCTAGAAATTTCTATATCCATTTCCTGTCAAGAGTAGATTTCATGTCAAAACTTTTGTGTATGACATATCACTTGTTGTTTTATCAAAAATTATAGTTGATAGTAATTGTGTATCTCAAATATTTCAAATCGTACAACAGGACAAACCCTATGTCTTGATTATTTTACATAGTAGGAACAATTATTTCTTATGACAATCTACCTCCTAGTAATTACACTCTACGTAATCAATGTAAATGGAAGCTGTGACCTTTATCGTTAATTGTAATTGTGCAACTTAAATATTTTAAATCGTACATCAGCTCAACCATCACGTTTCGATTGTTCTACCCAACAGAGATAATGATTACACCAAACACATTGTATGATAATTAATAAATATATAAGGGTTTGAAGTCCAAAATATTCTCAACAACATAACGTGATTCTAAAAGTAGTAACAAGAGATTGTATGATAATTAATAAACATATCAGGGTGTGAAGTCCCGACTGCAATCTCTTGATACTACTTTTAGAAGCACGTTATCTTAATGAGAATATTTTTCTAGTATTCGTATAATAGGATAAACATAGCATATCAGTCATTGTGGTCTAATTGGAAAAACATTGGAAAATTGTGGAAATATTTTTGAATTTTATGATGGGCAAAAGAATAGAAAAACTTGGATGAAAGAAAATTAGTTGTCGAAATATTCGTCACCTCTAGTCTTTTGAAGCCAAGGAATTATGATTTCTCTCGCCAAACTAGTGTTTAAATAAGTCGAAGAGGTGATTTGCTTGAGAGAACTTTGAGAAAACAGGCCAATGCAAGGATTGGAAAAAGTATCTGCAACCGGAATTTTCTTTTTTTGTCGTAGATTTTTCATTTGTCTTTTGTTGTTAATGCTTGCATTAGTTCAAACTCATATTTTCTTTTCCTCTTTAAGATAGATATATCATGAATGGAGATTGTGCATATGTATGCCGATTCAAAAGTTGGACATTGTCATGTATAATCATTTGGTTGACATTGGTGTAGAACGCAGTGTTTTCCGCATAAAATCTGTTTTCCAGATTTCCTTTGTTTCATACACGAAGTTATCATCGATGCCATTATGACAAATTTAATTAGTATGTTGAATTTTCATCTTCTGATATTTATTCACTTAAGCATGAATTAACGGCAAAATATGTTCATCTTCTTTATGTTCAAGCTTTCTTGTTATTGCACAATAACTCTAAAAAAAGACGAACTTTTCGACACTTTGATGAAAATAATGTTTTCTACTCGATTATGGATTTAAAATTTGTTTGTGTATTCATGGCTATGTGTACAAATTGTTGGGTAGATAAGATGTGCAAATCTGAAATTGTTAATAAGTTGTCGTATCCTACGTTGCAACAAATGCTAGAACAAAACATGAACATGAAGTTATTTTAAATTAAAGTTCGATTCTATCTATATAAGACGAATTTTCCTTGTCTAATACGTTGAGATCAACTCGCTGGAATTACCAATCTAATTACATTCTAGGCTCATGTGGAAAAACTTAGAATGCTGTGTAGAAGACCAAGTCTAGTTGTGAGTCTTAGAAGAAGATCTAGATTATTCGACAACTCTCTTATATTTTGTAAAAGACATGAGTGTGTATGGAGTTCTATAATCTTCTATCTATTTCTATCTTAAAAGTGTAGCCAATTGTGTTTTTCCAAACGTGCCCCGAGTGCTTGCTTTCAATATTGGGACACGTTAGTCATTTCAATAATTGTGTATTTCCAAACGTGCCCCTGGATGCTTGGCTTTCAGTATTTGGGACACGTTAGACATTTCAATCTAGAATATTTAATTAGTTTTCTATCTTAAATTATTTCATGCATCGGTTACGTTGGTGTATTTGTGAATTTCTCTTAAATTATATTTATTCCTATCTTAAATTAGTTCATGCATCGGTTTCATTGGTCTATTCGTGACACTGTTCATTTGTATATTCCTTACGCAACATCATTCATCAGTTTGCTTTCTCTCAGATGTCTCGCTATTGGCTTCTTGTTCCTCATTTCATGTTTCTGCATGTGTGTTCTTCCACCATGAGGGGTAGAAAATCATCGTCCTTCTCTGCTTTGGGTTCCAGGTTTTCCTCCTATTGCTTTGGGCATGCATATTTTTGACTTTTAGTCTGTCCCCGTGTATGCCTGATCATTCTTTTACCCTTCTCCTTCTTGGTCTCTTGGTGTGCAGGGGTTTTGCCGAGGTTGCGCAACCTTCTGGTTAGTCCTCTCCCTTACCAGTTCCTTCAAATTATCATTTATTTTCACTCCACAGACTTTCACAGGCGGTGTTATTACAAGTTGGCCACCATCATTGTTCATTTAGCTCTTCTTACTTTGTTGTTCTATATGATGGCATGTTACTTTGCCCTTTTCCTTCCTCTTTTCTATAGACTAATCAACTAATTACCGTCTTGCTCCCTCCTTGCTTTGTTGTTTTATATGTTTGCTCTTCTCTTTGTTATTTTGGACTAAGAAAATGTGAAATCATGATTTTTTTAATCACATCACATTGAAAACCCATTGATGCTCAAGTGCAGGCTACACATCAACATATCAATTTTCTTAGAGTCATCAATTGATTAATTTTAAGAAATTTTTCCGGGTATTGGTATTCAATGTCGTGACTCAAATGCTTTTACCGGGCATTGGTATTGGTATTCAATGTCATGGCTCAAATTCTTTCTTCATGGGTTGGTTATTCTCTCTCATTTTTTGGGTGTCGGTCATATGTAACATTAGTTTTCGTCATTTTGTTTTACAAATCATTTTGAGCTTTAAAAAGGTAAACAAAAAAACGTTAGCTTTGCTTCTCTTACATATTTGTTCTCTATTATCAAATTGTTAATTTTTAAATAACTACGAAACATCAGTGTCACTTTGGTGTAGTCCAACACAATTCATATTGGATTATTCCCATAAAAAAGGAAAAAATCCCAAAAGGTGCACTAAAAGAAATTCAAGTATCCCATAAAATATAACAATACGTCTGTTTACTATAGATTTGTCAACAATATTTACTTTTATTAGGAAATTTTAAATTTGTCATCTTCTTATTGTCTAAGTGTTTTTTCATTGGTTGATGTTTTCTTTTTTTTTTTCCTCGTATTGGGTTTGTTTCATGCCATATTATTTCTCAAACGCCTCCGTAGTTGAACGAGGATTTGTTGATCTCCATGTTTTGCCTCCTCTTTCTTATTGTCGTTTCTGTTGAGCCAAAAAGTTTCAGTCCGAGCCTCCATCATTTTGTTGTGACAACGGTAAAGTTAGACTTGCCGAGTCGGTTATACCGACTGGATTAATGAATTTGTTCATGGATAATGAATCCCCGACATCGATTGAATTTCGTAGCAAGGTTCGTGTCTATAATTGCATTTTTTCTTTCACGTCCTTTGGTGTAAAGGTTGATAAAGAACTTGCTTCGTCCCGTCGTGGAGTCTACACATTCAGAGTTCTGGGACAAATATGTCATACTTTGCCACCTCTTGTGCCTAGAGAAGATGGTCCATGTTATTTTCAGCTATACTTTTGGGACAGTGATAATGAATTGTATAATAGGATGAATATTATGAGTGAAGCTGATCTTGAAGAAGGTACTATGCTATTGTTGATGGAAGTTTTGAAGAAAAACCCTTATGCGGAATTGTTGCGTAGAATAAATGGATTCTCTTCTATTGATGATATAAGGTTGCATATTTGTAAGAATGCTGTGTTGGATCAAAGACGCTATAATTCGCCTAAAGTTGATCAGGTTGCTGCTATTTGGGTGGAAGAAAATGATCCAAATATATCATATGATAGAGATATTGTTATTTATGGTCATGATGGACGAACTCATAAGATACAACATTACTTTGGTTGTTACGATCCATTGCAATATCCATTGTTTTTCCCTAATGGTGAAAATGGCTGGCACCAACATATTCCTAAGCTTAAGAACAGTTAAATTAATGCTCAGTTGGATAACGATGTTTTGATGCATGTGGATTTCTCTTCGTTGGATGATGTATTGAGTGGAGAAACCCAAAGTAAGTTTTCATAAATTTATTTTCTCATTTACATGTTTGTTAGTATATTGTTATGTTCATGATCTCTGTTTTCTGACTTTTGTTAATTTTGTTGCAGATTCTCGTAGGTCCAATGACAAGATGGTTTCTTGTCGTGAATATTATTGTTACAAGCTCCAAATTAGAGACAACTCTACGTCTGTTATTTTGTATGCTGGGCGACTATTGCAGCAGTTTGTTGTCGATATGTATATAAAACTTGAAACTACAAGGCTTGATTATTATCGGAAAAATCAAGCAGAGATGAGATCTGATTTATATCAAGGTATTGTTGATAGTGTTTTTAGAGGAGAAACTAGAGGTAGCGAAGTTGGGCAACGAATTGTTCTTCCAGGATCTTTTATTGGTGGTCCAAGAGACATGCATCGAAGATATCTTGATGCAATTGCATTGGTGAGAGTATTTGGAAAACCTGATTTATTTATTACAATGACTTGCAATCCAGATTGGCGTGAAATAACTGATAATTTGTTCAAAGGCCAACGTGCACAAGATCGCCCGGATTTAACTTCTAGAGTTTTTCGAGCCAAGTTGCTAGATTTGAAGGATCAGATAATTCATAAGTCAATTTTTGGGCATGTATCAGCTTATGTGTACACAATTGAATTTCAGAAAAGGGGACTACCACATGTACACATGCTTGTGATACTGAAACATGACTACGAGATTAATTCCCCAGATATGTTTGATAATTTTGTTTCAGCAAAACGTCCAAACAAAAACACTCATCCTTGTCTTTTTAAATTAGTTGTGAGACATATGATGCATGGCCCATGTGGGAATTTGAATAAAAAAATTCTTGTATGGTTGAAGGGCGGTGTAAGAATCATTATCCTCGGCAATTTTGCGAAAAATCTGCTTTAGGGGAAAATGGTTATCCTATATACCGAAGAAGGGATGATGATCAAATTGTGGATGTGCGGAAGGCTGGATTAAATTCACAATGGGTTGTTCCTTATAATCCTTATTTGTTGTACAGGTATGATTGTCATCTTAATGTGGAGGTTTGTTCAGGTGTGACTGCTGTTAAGTATTTGTATAAATATATATACAAAGGTCATGATAGAGTAGCAGTTAATCTTGTCCCCCCTGACTTGGAATGTGTTGATGAGATTAAAAATTTCCAGGATGCCCGATGGGTGTCCGCACCAGAGGCAATGTGGAGGATTTTTGAGTTTGATTTGAATGAAATATCTCCAGCTATGATCAATCTACCACTTCATTTACCTAACAAACATTGCGTGACGTTCTGGAGAAATCAAAATCTGCGAAGCCTTTTATATTTAGAGCAAACATCGAAGAAAATGTTAACTGAATTCTTTTATAAGTGTTCGATTGACGATAAAGCAAAAAATCTTCTATATTCTGAATTCCCCGAGCATTATGTTTGGGACAAGCAGGGAAAGTGTTGGCTCGAAAGAAAACACCGAAAAGTAATTGGTCGGATAAACAATGCAAACCCTATTGAAGGTGAGAGATATTATTTGAGATTATTGCTTCTTCATGTTCGAGGACCTAGATCTTTCGATGATCTCTTGACACCCAATCGACATACTTGTTTTTCTTTCAAGGAAGCTGCTCAATTGAGGGGGTTGCTTGAATCTGATAAAGGTTATTTTGAATCTTTACGTGAGGCTGTTAGCTTCCAAATGCCAAATGCTTTGAGACGACTCTTTGCGACCATTTTGGTTTATTGTGAACCTTCAGATGTTCGAAAAATGTGGGATACATTTTATGATCATTTGTCTGAGGATTTTCGGCGACAAGATTACATTGAACATTCATATTTGTTGTCTGAAACGTTGTGTGCTCTCAACCTTATTTTGGAGAGTATGGGAAAAAATATTGAAATCTATGATTTGCCAAGAATACCAATTAATACATGCAACTCTGGAAAGACTGTGCCAAGAGAAATATTAGATGAAATTTCTATTGCAGTGTCATCTGACGACTGTTTGGCGCAATCTCGTCTCAATGTGGGGCAACAAGAAGCATTCAACATAATTCTCGAATACGTAAATTCTGGAAAACAAGGATTGTTTTTTGTTCATGGCCCTGGTGGTGCTGGAAAAACATTTTTGTACAGGGCTCTTCTTGCCAATGTTCGATCAAAAAAAATGATTGCTCTTGCAACAGCAACTTCGGGTGTTGCAGCTTCTATTTTGCCTGGTGGGCGAACGTCTCATTCACGATCCAAGATTCCAATTAAATTACACGAAAGAAGTGTTTGCACTATTTCAAAACAATGTGGTCTAGCTGAGTTACTACGACGAGCTATGTTGATTATATGGGATGAAGCTCCAATGGCTTCTCGTTTGGCTATTGAGGCTGTTGACCGAACTCTTCAGGATATTGTTGGTATTCGAGAGCCGTTTGGGGGTAAAGTTGTGGTTCTTGGAGGGGATTTAATGCAAGTCTTGCCTGTTATTCCCAAGGCTACTGTCCAAGAAACTATTAGTGGAAGCTTGATTAAGTCATATTTGTATCCACATATGCAACAACTAATATTGTCCGAAAATATGAGAGCTAAGGCGGATCCTACGTTTGGAGATTACTTGCTTCGTATTGGTAGAGGAATGGAGCCAACTGATAGTGATGGTAATATTAAAATTCCTTCCGAGATGATTATTAGTGTTAACACAGATGATGTTGACTCCTCTGAACAAAAACTCATTGCATCTTTCCCTGGAGAGCTTAAGACATATTTAAGTTTTGATGAAGGTGTTGATGATACTCACAATTCTTATCCAGCAGAGTTTTTAAATTCGTTGATACCGAATGGTATGCCGCCACACTGTTTAATTTTGAAAAAAAATTGTCTTGTTATGTTGTTGAGGAATCTTGATCCAGCTGATGGTTTATGTAACGGAACTCGCATGGTTTGCAAAGAATTTAAAGAAAACGTTATTCATGCCGAAATTTCCGTTGGCATACATGCTGGAAAGCAAGTTTTTATACCTCGAATTCCATTGTCTCCATCTGAAAATGAAGTATATCCATTCACTTTTAAAAGGAAGCAGTTCCCGATTCGCCTTTGTTTTGCAATGACAATTAACAAGGCTGAAGGACAAACCATTCCTGTTGTCGGTGTTTATCTACCGGAGCCGGTGTTCTCACATGGTCAGTTGTATGTTGCATTATCACGGGGAACATCAATGGCAAATACCAAAGTACTGATTAAAATGGATGGGATAAATAAATTTGGTGACATCAAGACAAGATATGTCGTTCACCGTGAGGTGCTGCAACATTTTTCCTCGTGATTATTGCAAGATTAAAAGGTTAGCCATTCATTCTTTGCCATATTTATTGGCTTTATTCCCAAGTCAAATTACAATTTATGTTGCAGTTGTGTTTCTTTTCCGTCCTCAAGTTACTAGATATTACCTGGGTTACTTATTTTTTTTATTTTTTTTACAGGTATTTCCATACTTTTGATCTTTTCGACGTTATGCTGATGAGGTATTTTTGATTTTTTTGAAACAAACGAGGTGGAGTTTTTTAGTTGTAATTTTCTTTGACTTCTAATTGATACGACATATTTTCTTTTTTCTATTGGCTATTTTTTGGTGGCTTTTGTAATTTTGGTTTGTATATTTTCTTTCACCTGCTGCGATAATTCAGCTCTTCCTCTACTTTTTCGAATACAATAGAATTGAAGAATAATGTCATTTACAAAATTATACATCTAAATTCTTTCTTACAATATTTTTAACTACTTCATTTGATAATAAAATTAATATTATTTATATCTGCATCTCTGTTTTCATCCCTTTATGAAAGTGAAGCTTTAGAATCCTATATCATTGAAAGAATGCTAATGTCAATTTGACAATAAAATGACGCCTCGAATAAAGAACTCAAGAATACTAAAATTAGGATTAAACAAGAAAATAATTCAATTGATCTGTTACATTAGTTTGAAAATTAAATAAACTATGAGTAATTAATTATCAATACATCAATGAAAAATGTAGTATATATATCATTATCTTATACTATTTCATTCAATGCCACGTGCAACGCACGTGTCCTTTACTAGTTATATAAAGCAGTATAGAATATTCTAAAGAGTTGATCTCCACCATTAGATTAGGTTGATCTTATTCATCCATACTTAGAGTCGACATGAATATGTATAGGAATTCATTCGTAAATCAACCCAACAACTCATTCTTCTCTCATCAAGTGTTGTTATATATATCTTCTCTATAAAAATTCTCCAAATTAATGGTGTTTACTTGCACACTTTGCCACACAATATCAAGTTTCTAAGACTACTTTGCTATTACTCTTAGGGGTGAAATCAATGGGCAAAGGCCGTATGTAGACTTAGAAGGACTGAGTTATAACAAACTAATAATCTTTCAAGGTTTTTCTACTGACATTTCAATAACATTTCAACTATAATCTACTTATATGAAAGCACGAATAAGTTTAGGTTGGCCAGTTTAGGTACGGTTCCCGGTTAAAAGAAAAAACACGTGTCACTTCCACTACACCACAACTGAGGGACAATATTACGTGGGCTCTGCTCTTCTCTCCACCACACCATGTTGCTTCTGGTTGCACCGAGGTTCCTTCGTTTTTCAGTTTTCCTCCTCTTTCTTTGTTTTCCTTGCCTTGGTTAGCAGAGTCCAGCACAAAAAGATTTGCCTCAGGTGTCTCTTCGGTCCTTCTTCTTCCAGCTTCTCGGTGTCACCTGTGCTGGGTTGCTTTCACCCTTCTACAGCCTGGTAAGCCTCTATTGTGTCTGTTTTCTTCCCCTTCTTTTCCCCCTGAACGTACCTTCAATTCTTGGGTTTGTCCTTGTTTTTTTCTTGTCTTGTTTGTCTGATTTTTATAGTTGCTTCTTCTTCGCTTGTATCGCTTCCTTGTCCTATTTTTGTTTTGTTTGTTATGCTCTCTTTGACATCCCTCCTCCTGCTTTTACTTTGCCTCGGCTTTGTCTTTCCCCCCATTACAGCGAGCCACTTCCAGCAAGAAATGTCTGTTCGGCGCGTCGTCCATGGTCCTCTTCTTCTTACAGCTTCTCGCTTTTACCTCTGTTGTATGTCTTTCCCTCTTCTTGCCGTTGGTAAGCTTTTACTGCTTTTAATTTGTCCCGCTTTTTTTTTCGTTTCCCCTCGAATCTTGGGTTTCTTCTTCTTCTATTGTTCTTTGGAGTATGGATTCTTTTGGGTGAGTGAAAGAGATTTGGGGGTTGGTGATTGGGCTTTTGGAATTGATTGGGATTGATTGGATTCCAATATAAATTTTAAGAAATTGTTATTATTGATTCTCTTGATTTTGTTATAATCATCAGCCTCGTTATTGATGGGAAATATTATAAAATAAGCACTCATAATATCTATCACGGTCTTCATAATCTTATATTGATTTGTGATAATCACAATAACAACGAATTTGAGCTTTTTATTTTTGTAGTTTTATATGCGAATAAAAAATGAACCACTCGACTTGATTTCCGAAGAAGAATTTTCATGGTACTATTTTATTTCTCATTTCATGTCAATGTAGGAGAACTACTACCAGAGGTGATTTGCGTTAGTAGTGATCTGGATGTGAATTGTGGTTGATTAAAATTGATACTCTTTATGTTTAACTTTATGGACAACAATGTTTGTTTAGTTGTTTTCATAAAGGTTGAATTTTGAACTGGAATGCCAGTCTTGTTTCTCTCTCTCTTGTATATCAAAAGCTGATTTTATATCCTCACACATTAGCTTATAAATGAAGTTTAGGATTGCCTCTTCGAGTGCAAGTTCTAATCCATCTCGGAAATCTTTTGGCTCGTCTGTGATAAAGTGTATTCAATTTTTCACTTGTTGGTATTCTATTAATTTTCAATAGATTTATAAACTTGCGACCAACTTACGGATCATATTAACTTTTTTATTCCTAGGTTATTGTGTGCATATGTAGCTAAAAGTCATAGTTAGTCTGCCCATAAAAAATTTATTTTGAGTTTCTGTCATAATTGTCAAGGCTTCTGAAGTTTTTCAATTTTGAGTCAGGCACAACATGATTTTATCTTTTGGTTATTTCTTGAGTTCTTACTATTTTTTGTGTTTTGCAATAGAAAATCAGTCAAAATGGAAGTTTTTGTTGTGAACAGATCTTGGAGTAGTTTGCTGGAAGCACTTTCGTGCTTGAGAACTCATTTTCTGTAAAAACTTGCTGGTTTGAAGTTTCTAGGAAGTTTTCTAAAGATGCATGACTAAAAGTGAGCCTTTCGAGGCCATTAAATACAAATAGGATAACTGAAAAGGGTTTCATGTTGTTATTTACTCAGAGATATATTTTGTGCCATCAAACTCTGCCAGTTGAATCCTTGCATTGTACATAAAACATGTGTATTGCAATTGTCTTGTTCTGCCATCAATGTCCTGATTATGTGGTTCATTGATCGTATTTTTGTATGCTACTTTTTGTCGTTACTTTAGCTGGGACTGAATTATGGATGTTATTTATTCTGTTCTTTTCTGATATGTGTATTTTCTTCAATGTTCGGGTGTATCTGCAGAATACAAGTGTTTATCCTGTCTCTTTTTGGATTGGTTTACTTTTAACGGTGTGATGATTTGGTGGCTGAGTGTAATTTGTGAACATTCTTTGATTTTGGTTTTCTCTTAATGGCAAGTTATTCTTGCATTCTCTTCTCTTTGGATATGCTTAATTTTTTCCTTATCTTGCTGCAACGCCCAAAAACTTTTGAAGAAAAAATCATGTCTACTAATCGGATAGGAATTTCAAGTATGTTGTTTCAACTAATTGAATTTAGTTTGTTACGGGAGGAAGATTACAACAATGGGTATCTGGTACAACCTGTTGGGCGTGCTGAACCACATATATGTGGTAGTGACCTGGACCCTGGAGGCGACGATGAAGATCCTGAAATCGAGGAAGATCTCGAAGAAGAAGATGATGAGGAAGACCTAGATGGAGAAATTCAAGAGTTGCCATCATCTTCATCCGACAAAAGGAAAAGAAATGAAGATTCTCATGAACATAATGGTGATGATGATACCTCGAAGAACCATTAACAAAAGTTGTTATGTGTTGGGTTTGAATACAGTAGCCGTTGGTGCTTGAGTTTAAATGGTAGTTATTTGGGGTGTTCAAACGGAGGGAAAGTAGAAAGAAATTGGATGTTAGAGGAACTTGTTCTTTGATTTTGTTCTGTTTTGAATTTGGCTTGTAAAAAAAAAAATCAAAATACTGGGATGAGATTTGCACCAGACAGATCGCCGAGTTTTTGGATATAATTGGGCCTCACTTTAGTTCTTTACGCCGAATTACCTAACGTCGTTATCATTTTCGTCTAATAAAAATGAGTGAGACATGACTATGGATGAACAACTACTTTAAATAGTTATAAAAATAATATTTGGTGATCGATTATACTGAACAATTAATACTCAAATTGAAATTTTCTGTAAACGTCCAATTGTTTGAAATCACTTTTTTCTCTATTTAAATTTGATAATATTGCCAAAATATATTCTCTTAATGTCAAATTTAGTATATTATATCAGCCATCTTTTTATAAGATTATATATATTAGGTACGGTAAAAACAAATACAACAAAATTTTATTTTATTAGAAATATATATTGACGATGTCAATTTATAAATTTAACGGGGTAGAATTCGAAAACCCTGTTTCACGTCTCAGCTCCCAAATCCTAATAAATAATTGTACCATTAAAATTGCCAATATTCACTAGCTAGCAGTGGGATCAGCTATGGATCTTCTATTTTCGAATTTATAATAACTTATTTACGGAATAGATCCCTCATTAGATTTTCAGATGAGCAAATACTGTATAGTCAGTTTGAAACATGTTATTAAAATTCTCTCATTTGAACACCAACACAATCTTTTTCCTAACTATTTTCGCTTAACAAATTCCTTATCTTCCCAAATTTCTTATTATGTTAAGCACATTGTCAACCAGAAATACTAAATGTATGAATATAGATATAAAAGAAAATAAAAAATTGTTACACTCATAATACATATAGCTTTATTGTTAAAAACACCTACACAAATATAAATAATCATGTGTTAATCTACAAATCTGGGTAAGGGCACCTCCCCTACCTAGTTAATGTAAAGTGAAAATAATTTTCATATCCATTGGTTCACAATATGCAATTCGTAGATGATTGTTATTTTTTTCCACTAAACTATTGACTGCCAAATATTGTGAACTCGCTCCTCTACTAAAATGTTTGTTTATATGATAAAATGTAAAGTGAATTAAGATAGGCCCATTTTAGGGATTTTGTTTTTGCTTTGACATTTCCAAAGTACACCAGAGAGATTGCTCTGTATCTTTTGATCTTTTATAAAACTAGAAATTAAAATATAAATTAAAAGAAAAAGTGTTCTTCATACTTTTTTATGCCGAACAAAGTAACAGAGAAAGGAAATGTCAATCAAACTTGGGATGTTGAATTGAAATCTTCCAAGCACATTGGTCCTTGATAAGTAAATTTACCGTCATCATGTCTAAGAAGCGTTTTCTACATCATTCCAAGATACAAATCGAGCAAGGACGACGACTGCCCGACTGAATATTGTTGCCCATTTTATTTTATAAATTATAATTTATGTTATGATATGATTATTGAATCTTGATAGATTTTCTGTTCATATAGATATCCTAATCCGTCGCTAAAACCGTCGCTAACCAAAATTAGCGACGGTTTTAGCGATGGAAATGATCGTCGCTAATCAGAATTTTTTTTAATGATAATTTGAATTATATCTTTGTCCCTATAAATAGGGATTTTCAATTATGAATAAAATAGTCAGAGTCATTACCTGAACTTACTTCTCATTTAATTTATAGCATGTTATCATCGCAAATACTTTTTCGTTTGAAGTTGTTATCAGAAGAGCACAATTTATTATTAAATATTATATTTTATGATAAATCAATTGATGCTCATGAATTAGCACACTCTTATAATTTTATGTTCATGCTCCTAAAGTGGCACAATAAGATTTCTATATCGATATTTAGCAAGATCTAATATCTACCAATATTTGAAGAATGTTGTTTTTAAAATCGATAGTCTAGGTAGATCTATAATTTAAGACTTAAAAGAATATTAGACCTACAACTTAAAATCTAAGATATATTTTTCCAGATAAAACATTGTTACACAATCTAAAACTTGTATATATTCTTGAATAATATCAATCTAAAACCAATATTTATGAATAATATTGATTTGAACATATAAAATCTGTCAATATTTCAGAAAATTATTGATGTGAGATTTATTAGTAAAAATATTGATATTAGATCTATCAACATTCCTGAAGGATATTGATTAAGATCTATATTAATATAAAATACAAGATCTATCAATATTTTAAAAATATATTGATCGAAATTTAAATCTATTAATATTTATGCAAACTATTGATATAAGTTATATAATTTGTCAATCTTCCCGAATAATATTGATACAAGACACAAGATTCGTTAATATTCTCAAAAAATATTGACATAAAATATGATAATATTTTTTAAAAACATTGATTTAAGATATAAGATGTATTAATATCCTGAAGACATTGATATTAAATATTCATAAAGAATATTTATCTGATAAAACTTGTTAGTTTTTTTTTTTTAATACTATAGATCTTAAATATTTATGAAAAATATTGATACACAACCTAAAACTTGTCGATATTTATAAGGAATGGAGTATTTTTTTTATTTTTTTTTTGAAAGTAAGGAAAGTAGTATTGATTTGATGTAAATCAAGATTGTATATTATACAAAGAATCTTACGAGATCATTATACAAATAAATTTTGTGAGACAAACTTCCGAACCAACCCAACCAATTAAAATATATTACTTTTTATGTCAATAATATTATTTTTCACCGCATGATTGGACCAGATCGACCCATTTCACAAAAGATCAATTCTATAGGTCATGTATTGTTAATGCTACGACGAAACATGGTTTAGTTTTTACGAGTAGAAATACTTATTTTATGACAATTAAAAGTAATATGTGTCACGCCCCGAGACCGGGGTTAGTCGACACCGGAGTTGTTCAACAATCATATAATCGCCAAACAACAAGTCTCGTAGTTCAGTATAAACCAAAACCAGTCTTTTCACAATTAACTCAAAATAATATTGTCTTACAGCGATAAATTCCAAAACGAAATAAAATGTGTGAAAGCGTTGTACAATTTGAATAAAAAATTAGGAAGAACATAAGCGAGAAATCTTTATATCCCGAAACTTCATCACCAACCCCAAAGCATGTCTTATTCATCCTCGTTTAATTGATCTTCGTTCTTATCTGGGGAGAGATGTAAGGGGTGAGTGTTTTGGAAAACACTCAGCAAGTGGGGGCCGATCGATTACCACAAGTACATAAAAATATAATTTAAAACCCATATTGCAAACAGATTTTCGAAACGTAGTATATCATATCAGATTAGAATCGGAATCGAAATGCGAAACAAAGATTATCAGACAATTTAGAACAAAACAAATCAGAACAAACGAAAACACTGTTATTCCCCATATGTTAGTCCTCTAAGGTAGGGATGTAAATGAACCAAACCGTTTGTGAGCTATTCGAAGCTCGGCTCGATAAAAAGCTCGTTTGAGTTCGTTTGTTAATCATATCAAGCCAAACTCAAGCTCGATTTCGAGCTCGAAAATTTAATCAAACCAAGCTCAAGCCTAAGGATATTCGGCTCGTGAGCTCGCAAACATGTTTGATAATAGGCTCGCAAACATGTTTGATAATAGGCTCACGAGCTCGAGCTCGATTTGTTTAGGTGGCTCGTAAGCTCGAGCTCGACTCGTTTAGGTGGCTCGTCAGCTCGAACTTGGCTCATTTGTTGAGTTGATAAATAAAAATATTAATAGTAATGTTAATGGAAGGAATTGAACACAAAACATAGTTGAAAAAAAGATTAATTTACACCACATAATCACAATTACATTTTTTTATCTTACTTGCATATCATTATACTAAAATGTTCTTTAAAACATTATAAATTAACAGAAATACATCAATTTATTCTATTTTCCCCAAAAAATTTACATCACCAAGTCATATACACGTTGAGTAACTTTAAAAATTATTATCCTAAAATATTATATTAAATTGAATATAATGAATTTATATTAATTAAAAAATAAAATTTATTTGGAACACATCGAATGGAGTATTAAAAGAGTGAAATTATTGCAATGTTATTTATATGGTGATATCAGTGTATGACGAATATTTGTTATCTGGATGTTGGATGTATCATTTTGGGATGTTCAATAATATAATGAGTTTATGTTTTTTTAGTTGTTCTTTTTGTCGTTTTGGTTATTTATGAATGAATTTATATTTTTATGTCTGATTTAAAATTAGTTCATAGATATATTTAATTTTTAACAGGCTCAAACTCGAGCTCATAGCTCAATTCTATGCTTTATGAGCTCGAAAACGAGCCGAGCTCAAGCCAGGCTTGTTAAACATGATAAACGAGCTATTAATGAATCAAGCTCGAGCCCGACTTAATTAACATGATAAACGAGCTTTTAACGAGCCGAGCTCGAGCTTTTTTCGAGCTTAGTAATTTCAATGCAAACCGAGCTCGAGCTTTTTTCGAGCTTAGTAATTTCAATGCAAACCGAGCTCGAGCCTGATAATAGAAGCTCGAGCCGAGCTCGAGCCTCAAACAATCCTAAACGAACCAAGCTCAAGCCTGATACTGTTTGGTTTGGTTTGGATTGTTTACATTTATACTCTAAGGGGTGAGGCCAAAACACAGTTTTATACCTACTGATGGGGGCCATCTAGAATTTACAATCGTCGTTCCATATGCCACTCGAATCGTAACAGTGCAACACAGAATCAGATGTATCAAACAACACTTACTGGAATTTTTGAATGAATTCAGCGAAATCAAAGAACATCGGAAATAGAAAGAACATATCGTTCATCGATCGAGATTTTATGAAATATATAGTAACATTTTCGAAAATGGTTTGACACACATACAAGCATGTCATGAAATACTTATATAAAGTTTAAGTTACAAAGAAATACATAGCAAAAGCCCACTTACTCTTGGTTCAAATGTACGATTCGAACTTAACCGATACTTGTGTAAAACTTGGGTCGAACATGGGCAGCACCTCGGTAACGATTTGGGCAGCACTTTGACAGCAATACAATGGCCGAATGTAGCCTCTTCTCTTTGCTTGAAGTAGCCGAGACTTATGAGTGATTTGGGAGGATTTTTGGTGTGATTTTACACTAAACCAGAGCATCTATATATAGGCCTCCAAGGGTAAGGTGAAGGGTCACTCCATTCAATGTCATTTATCTCACCTTAAATGTCATTATTCATGGTCATTGATCTCCTCTTAATGACACATATTCATGACCATTAACATCATATATAAAACACATATTCATGGTCATTAACCTCCTCTTAATTATCATTATTTTTCTCTTAATATAGGTGGTTTAAATTAGTAATTAAAATGGTGATAAAAGGTCAATAATGAGGGAATATGATTATTCAAATTTCCAAGATTATGGTTGCATGGAACTCGAAAACGTTGTGCCAAAATGAGCTGAAATTTTCTATGACATATATCGTTCTTCCCGTTGCAAGATTTCGGGTCTTTACAATATGTTCATTGATCCATGCTCTCGCGGAATTGGTATATATTATTTACCAAAATATTGAATGTTAGAGTCGTGATTTTGAGATCGGCAACCGTCCACGACTTATTTAATTTTTAACTATATTTCTAGATAATGTAACACATACGCCAATCAATAATTTATTATTGTCCTAATTTATTTGTCTTTAACTCGATTTAGGATTTGTATCGTGTTTTTATCATTTCAATTTTATTTTTAAAATATTATTAAAATAAAAAATGAAAATATTTTTTTTGTAAATACTAAAAGAATGAGATGAAATTATAAAAAAAGTGGGAGGCAGTTTGAGAAAATGGGTAGTGGAAATTGAACAATAATTGGTTTTCTTAAAATTTTAGTTAGTAAAATCAAGAGCGTTTTAGTCCACCCACGTAAATGTCCAAAACAATTCAATAAATCAAAACACTCTTTTAATATTTTAGAGGAATTTAGAAATAATTAATTATTTAATTTTCTATAAGGATCTAGAGTATGTTAGTTGACAATAACTATTTAATTATATCAGGTGTTTTTAATAGTTAAAAATACAATGTATGAGTTTTGGCAATGAGAATTCAACTAATCCTATATGAACTGTGGTTTTAGAAGAGTTACAGTAAGATTAAGATTGAGTTATTGAGAGATAATAAATATATATCATCAAAAGTTGATAACACGTAACACAAGAAAATTTAAACCTAAATTTTACCCTCATTCTCTCTTCTATCCTCAAATATTTCTATCACCTTGAGAAACAAGGCTCATGGTCGAGCCACCCTCCCACCACCGTGCACAGCCGCTGTCGCCATTAGAGTTCCGAAATTTCCGTGAGTTGATCTCAATGTAAAATTTCGTCTATTTTCTAATGCAAATTAGACGAAGAATTCAGTCTTCGATTATAGACTTAATTTAGAGGATGAATAAAAGAGATTTCCAGTAGATCACAAGAAGGATTATCTTGACCAATTCCGAAATAGTTGTTGTTGCAGCGTCTTAGAATGCAAAAGTGAATAACATTAGACATTCAAAAGTGAATAACATTAGACATTATATGCATGGATTTGAATCATACGATGTCCAAATCATGTTTTGAATGTCAAAGTTAAAATTTTAAACTTTCATCACGTATTGTGTACGAGAAAACGAAACTCCAACACTTAGAACTTTCTAAATTTATTTCCTGTCATGAATATATTTCATATCAAAACTTTTGTGTAGGATATATCATTTGTCAGTTTGACTCGAAAAAAGTTCGAACATGTTCGAGTTCAGTTTGAATTCAATAAACTCAAATACAGATCATATATTTTTCGAATCAGCTCGAAAAACTCACAAATAGGCACGTTTAATTTATACTTCTAAGCCTGGGTTGCATCAATTATGCTAATTTTTATTGCCCAAATTAATACATTTAAAATTCATAATATATGTCTTGTAATTCATCTAGAGCTTGTTCGACTTCTTCTAAAGAATGTCGCAATAATTCAGTCAACCCACTCACAACCTGCAGAAGGAATGACATCTTAAATCTCCGATTTGCCGATTATTTTTCTTTTGAGTTGGGGGTGATGATTAGGGGTGATCAAATTTTTTTATTAATCGTCTGAATCGCCCAAATTGAATTGCACCGCACTGTTTTTCATAATATTTTATAAAAACCGCGATTTAAAATATTAATCATTAACCGCATTGCATACGCGGTTCGATTATTTTTTTGTCAAAAACCGCACCAAACCACACCGCCTAAACCGCTTGTCTTATTATTGGACCTAAAATTATAATAATTTGTAAACAGTTGTTTGAAGTTTGAAAGTAAAAAAAGAATAAAATAATGTAAATGTCATTTTTGTTGTGAATGTGTTGTGTTGTTAAATTATTAATTTAGTTTTGAATTTGATTATTATTTTATCTATTTTGATCTTTATATGTTTTGAATTATATTTTATATTTGAAGACAATATATTGTTGTTGTTTTCAAATAAATTAGAATATATGTTCTAATATTTTCATTAAAAAAACCATAAACCGACCACAACCGCTTGAAATCGCTCAAAACCACAAGGATATTTTTTCATGTAAAATCGCGATTAATTTTTCAAAATACTAACCGACCACATATGACAATTCAGTTTGAATTTTTTTAAAAAAACCGCAAAACCGCACCGTGATCACCACTAGTGATGATTGCTTTGTTTAGTTTTTAAATTTTTTTATTATTTCTGGGCGTTTATTTCTATAATGTGTAATTGAGAATACCACATTCCTAAATACTATCTCAATTTACATAAAAACTCGTTATAGTAAACTTTTTCAGGTGAATTTTTGAACCGATCTGATCCGATCCGACATATGAAAAAGATTATTTTTTATTATAATAATAATTATTTTTATTACAAAGAAATTTTTTGTAATATATGCAGAAATTTTTTGTAATATATGCAAATTTTAATAAAAATATGTTAAAAATATTATTTTTACATACTCATAATTACAATTTTTTGAAATTTTATTTTATTTTTTAAATTTTTATTAAAAATGCGGATGATTTTGGAACTGGGTCTAAAACCCCAGTAATCCGAGCGGGGGCTTATCTCTTTGAGCAAAGGCGGAGTTCACGATTTGCTGCTCTCACTTACCAAATGCACTCATGAATCCGAATGCTCTCACTTCACCACTTCAGAATCCTCTATTCTGCTTCGAAATCCATGGCTCCGCTAGGCTAAATCCCAAATTCATTCGCTTCAGAAGTCACTCGTTCAGATTCCGGCCGTTTCCAATCACCACGCACGCTGTTCCGCTTAGATATGTTCAGTCATCTGTTATTAGTTGTTATATGGTTGGCAGCAATGGCCGACAGCTGAAAATACCATTTAGTTGTACAAAACTTGATAAAAATGAACAGAATGGGATCGACGTTGCGAAACCAATTGCTTATGCGTTGTTATGTGTTGTTCTGGGATTTTTCTGTCCTGTTTTTGGGTTTCAGAAACCATCTTTTGCCGCCGTCTCTTCACCTGCTGCGAGTGAATTATTGTTGCCGAAAGAGAATGAAGAAAAGGGTCACGAGTACTCGAATTTTACTAGGAGGTTGTTGGAAGATGTGGGTAGGCTGCTCAAGATGATAGACGAGGCCAAAAAATCGGAAAATGAGGATTTTTCCGCTAAAGTTAAGGAGAGCTTAAAGGGTGTTGAAGCTACTAAGAGGACGTTGCAAGAAGAGATGATGAATGATCTTAATGCGAAGTTGAAAGTTTTGAAAGGGGAAAAGGATCAGCTGATGAACCGGTCCGAGGAAATCGTTGAGAAATTATTTAAGGCGAAGAGGGAGGAAGAGAGTTTGTTAAGGAAAGCCAAAGGTGGTGGCGTAAGTATTCAGAAGTTGAGGGAGGAAAGGATGAGTTGGGAAAAAGAGTACAATAGCATAGGGGAAAGGATCAATGAGATTGAGGATTTGATATCAGGGAAGGAAACCATGGCCCTAAGCATTGGTGTGAGGGAGCTCTTGTTTATTGAGAGAGAGTGTGAGGCATTGGTAGAGGGCTTTACGAGGGATATGAGGAATCGTGCCACTCAGAGGTAAACTGTGAATTGCTTTAAACTAATAAAGTGTGATGATGGTGTTTCATGAAATTTACCAAGAAAATGATCGTCAATGTTACTGTGTGATTGTTAAAATGTTGGTTTGCATGTATTTTATATATTGGTGATTTGTACAAAATAATGAAACATAAAGTAAATCATCAAAGCATCCATTGATAACAGAGGATTTTGATTGAATATATGTTGTTAACTTGTTATCTTTTAACTTTAACAAAATTCTCCATATTTTTTACACATATTTGGTTTTATTAGGGTCTTGATCCCGGTAGTTTTCCCACCCTTCCCATTTATATAGCAATCATAGAACAATTTTTTTTGTTATGTAACTCATCAAGACGCCTCATCGAAACAAATTTTCTCCACTAGTTGAAGAACTTCTGGCTATGCCCCTGATTACAAGTAGGACATTGCTAAAGTGCGAAAACAATTAGAAGTTAGAACATGGATTTCAATCACATCTTGGAAGAGTTGTTGCATGTTTCAGTTTAAAAATGTGTACAAATCAGCGTGGAGTGAATTGTAATCCATAGCTACTGCATTGAGTCTGAGGCTATCAATCTTGTATCTCATCAGTCCCAGGTCTTCAATGGAAGAAGAAACTTTAAACAACTTATTTTTATATTGTTAAGCACGTTGGTAGCTCCAATGATATGCGTTGACTTTCTTGTAAATCTACCTTTTTGAGAACATACATTTTAGCAACAAATAAGCTTTTTTCTGTACCTGTGCTTGGGCATGCCTACCACGCGGCTTGGTATAAGTAATTTTTTAATCATAGAAACTTCTATGGCCTCTCCCCTTGCAAGTTTTCAGGAACAATATTTTCATATTAAGTGTAATTGTTGCTGTTTACAGTTTCAAAATCTTCATAGGAGTGATAGGTTGGTTACAATTGCATTTCTAGTAGTTAGGGTCTGATCCAACTGTTGCATCTTATTCTTCTTCTGGTGTCTTGAGTTCACAGTTCTTCGGCAGCCCCTGTTACGAAGCTCTCTAAAGGTGAGATTCAGAAAGAATTGGAACATGCACATAGGCAGTTAAAAGAGCAAATAATTTTACCCAATGTTTTGACTAATGAGGAGAGGGGTTCTCTTTCGTATCAAGATGCGACTGATTTCGCTCTTCGAATTCAGCAAGTGCTTAGAGATTCAAAGGAGATGCAAAAGAGCCTCGAAGATCACATAAAAAAGACTATGAAGAAACATGGTATAGAAAGACGTTTTATTGCAATCACACCCGCAGATGAGATTGTCAAGGGTTTTCCCGATATTGAGTTGAAGTGGATGTTTGGAAGGAAGGAGGTGATAGTTCCAAAAGCAGTAGGCCTCCATTTACTTAGCGGTTGGAAGAAATGGAGAGATGATGTTAAGACTAACCTAAAAAGAAATTTATTGGAGGACCCTGATTTAGGTAAAAAGTATGTGGCTGAAAGACAGGTAAGGTTTTCTGAAAATTTTTCCTTGGATAACTGGAATTTTAAATTCTCTTCAAGTGTTTTTACGTGCTCACAGTGAAAAAATGCCTGCGATTCAATAAACGTTCATGCAGCTTCTACAAGTGGTCTCTTTTTCAATATAAATGATAATATGGCATATGATCAATAAAAATTGTTTATCACATGTTATGTAGGTGATCAATTAATCTCTCCCTCTCAATGTCATAGACCTTAGAATCTTATTCTGAACTGAAAAAGTGTGATATTTTCCAATTCATACGATCATGCAATTTCTGGTGTTGTATCTATCTACAAACCAAACTTAAAATTACATGTTTACATGCTCATATGTTATGCTATCAACACATGAAAGTAGCATTTCATTATTTGTCATGGTATTTAAACATGATATATTACAAAAATACAATGCCGACAAATTGTATGTTTTAGTAATGTTGTTGTATTGAGTAAAAACTTTAGTGTTTGTTACCTTTTTTAATGAATATATTTGTTCTAGAACAATAATAATATTTATACGTCGATGATAGTTTTCGAGCCAAAATAAAATTTTATTCAAAATTTATATATTTTGAACAGATTATATATAATGTGTATCTATATTCAGCCTGTATGAGCAGTAGTTAAGCTCATGTCCCGTTTAGCTATTTTTATAGCACAATAATAGAAAAGTAGCTCTTAGGCTTTTCTGCAATTCAAAACTTTTGAGTTGACCCGTTGTCATTAGCTATTTAATACATAGGCAGCCAGTCAGCCTAAAAAGTTGTCCAAGTCAAGACCTTGAGTTCAATTCCTGAAGTTAATGTAGTATTTGCAAGTAGGGAAATGGCTAAATCTGAGTAGCTAGCAATTTTTTAGTGACCTAAATTTGGTTCTCGGATTGTTATATGATGTAGAATGGTTAAACAATTATTTCAATTATAATTTTTTATAGAACAATATGACAGACAATATAAGGAGAAATATTTCTCTTACTGCGAAGGCAATGTCCGGGATAAATTAATCTCCCGACCAGTCTTTGATATCTTCCTGTATCCATTGCAAGGCCATTGTTGATATCTCCTAGCTTCTTATTGGCTTCTTTGGGTGTATCTGATGGTTTGCATCCACCCATCCTTGTCTCCTTCAGGAGGTCAAGAATGTATTTTCTTTGAGACACCGTGATTCTCCTTTTGGACCTTGCTACCTCCATTCCAAGGAAATACCTCAACTGCCTTAGGTCTTTCATTTCAAACTCTCTTTGCCAAGCTTTTCTTTAACCTGTTTGTCTTTTCTATATCATCACATGTCAATATTATATCATCAACATAGACAATTAACACTGCAATCTTTCCACTATTTGGAACTTTTTGTGAAGAGGGTATGATCCAATTGTCCTTGACAGTAGCCTTGGCTTCTCAGAAACTTTGTGAACCTTTCGAACCATGCTCTGGGAGATTGTTTCAGTTCATAGAGTGATTTCTTTAGCTTGCACACTTTTGGTATAAACTGATCAGTAATTACAGGTGGTGGTTCCATGTACACTTCCTTTTCCAGATCACCATTTAGAAAGGCATCCTTCACGTCTAGCTGATTTAGTGGCCAATCAAGATTAGCAGCAGCAGAGAGAATGACTCGAACTATATTGAGTTTCGCCGCTGGAGAGAAAGTTTTTGTGTAGTCAACCCCATATGTTTGGGTGAAGCCTTTGGCAACCAACCGTGCTTTATACCGTTCCAGAGATCCATCAGAGTTGTATTTTGGGGAAAATATCCACTTACACCCTATCACAGATTTTCCACTTGTTAGGTCAGCCATCTCCCAAGTAGAGTTTTTTTCCAGAGCTCTCATCTCTTCATAAATCACCTCTTTCCATTCAGGGATTTCTAGAGCTTCATATACATTCTTAGGAATGTTGATGGCATCTAACTGAGAGACAAATGAACAATAGGAGGGTGACAATTTTTTATAAGATACAAAGTTTGAAATTGGGTGTTTTGTGCATGATCGGGTACCTTTTCTCAGGGCAATGAGAAGATGAATGTTGTTTTCAGGAGTAGTCAAGGCATCATTCTGAGTTTCAAGATCCAGTCCACGAGTTGACTTTTGGCATTGTTGAATGATAGGGTCTCCTCTTTTCTTTGCATTCTTCTTCCTTGTATAGACTAATCCTTTAACTGTTTCTCAACTGTCTTCGCTGTTATGTCGGATTGATTAAAGTCTGAAATTTCATAGTTTCCTAGTTCTATATCAAAGTCAGGCTCGGTTGAGTGGTCATCATCTTCACTATCTTTAGACTCCCTCTGAAGATGTGGCGCGTAGAAGGACTTGCCTTCAACGAATGTTACATCCACAGAGATAAATTTTTTTTGGTAACAGGGTCAAAGCACTTGTACCCCTGTTGGTTTGCAGGATACCCAACAAAGATACATTTTTGTGCCTTTGGATCCAGTTTTGAGATATCAGGATCAAAATTATGTACAAATACTATACTGCCAAATATTTTTAGAGGGATTTTAGTGAGAAGGCGTGCATTGGGAAAACTTTTTTGGAAAATATTTACAGAGGATTGAAAATTCAAAATCCTAGATGGTAGTCTATTTACCAAATATGTGGCTGTTAGAACTGCTTCTCCCCAAAGATACTTAGGCACTTTGTTTTCAAAATTAATTGCTCGAGCAACTTCAAAGAGATGTCTGTTTTTTCGTTCAGTCACACCATTTTGTTGAGGTGTACGGGGATATGAGCTTTAATGAATGATCCCTTGTTCTTGGAAAAACTTGCCAAGTATATTGTTAAAAGTATTCCCGCCCATTATCACTCCGAAAAATTTTGATCCTAGTGTGGAATTGAGTCTGAATCACTTGGAAAAAATTTTGAAATGTGACCGCTGCATCAGACTTATCTTTCAAAAGAAAAACCCAAATCAGACTTGAATGATCATCAATAAAGGACACAATCAGCGTTTTTACTTTGCATGTGTAACACCCTTCCATCAACTATACTCATAAACCATAGCAATAACCATGATCAATAATAACTTAACCATATATCCATAACACCAAACCATAGAATAAATTGTTATGGTTTATGAGTATAGTCGATGGAAGGGTGTTACATTTAGTGGTATCAGAGCTTATTCTATGGTTTGGTGTTATGGATATATGGTTAAGTTATTATTGATCATGATTTTTGTTATGGTTTATGAGTATAGTTGATGGAAGGGTGTTAGAGCATGGGTCCCAAACGTCACTGTGAATCATTGTAAATGGCGTGGACTTTTTATAAGGTTGAGATGAAAAAGTAGCTCGATGATGTTTGGCCAACTCACATAATTCACAATGCAAAGTAGAAATATTTTTATTGATAAACAACTTGGGAAACATTTTCTTTAAATAAATAAAGTTCGGATGACTTAACCGACTATTCCGTAAGAAAATATCATCGACATTTGAGCGGGAAACAGAAGTAAGACACTCGGCTGGATCACGTCTGCCAAGGAAGGAGTTGGCAGTAAGAAAGCAGAGACCACCATCCTGTTTAGCATTGCCAATCATCTTCTTCGAGGCCAGGTCCTAAAATTCACAATGAGAGGACAAAATATGACTCGACACGTAAGATTAATGGTGAGTTTGCTGATTGACAAGAGATTGTATGATAGAGGGGGGACATGTAACACATTTGTAAGAATCAAAGACGAGGAAATAACAACGGTTCCTTTCTCTGCAACAGATGCAACAGAGCCATCAGCAAGTTTAACATTTTGGTTTCATGCAATGGACTATATAAGGAGAACACTTGCGATGAATCTGTCATATGATATGTTGCTCTGAAATCCAGAATCCAGACACTGTTACTGGTCGAATTAACAATATTTGCACAAGGATAAATACTTGTCTAGAACATGAGAGTTTGGATTTATAACGTCTAGAATCAAACAATTGGAATAGTTGCTCTAACCGATCCTTGGTGAAGGGAAGAGAAGCTGAGGAGGTAGAGGGCAGTCCAGAATCTTCACCACCTGCTTGAAGAGCTCGACCACCAGTATTCGATCAGTTGGTGCCAATTTTTTTCTTAAGATGGGCTTGTTTCCTATGTATTTTCCAGCATGTTTCTATAGTATGCCATGACTTTTTGCACTTTTCGCAAAATGGTCTCCCATCATACCCCGTCTCTCGACTTGGGCCGAACCTTCAGACTCCATGGTGTGTTTCGAATGTTTCAACATCACTTGGTGTCGAGTTTCTTTACGTCGGACCTCAAAAAACACCTCCCGAAGGTTGGGTAGAGGTTTTCACCCAAGTACACGTCCTCTAACCTCATCAAGATCCTTGTTTAATCCACGAAAGGAAGACAAACATCCTATGTCTGTCTAGTTTTGCCTTGTAGCTGGTACAGTCCTTGCTACTCCCACTCATCTGCATTCTGCATCAAGGAAGTCCAATTCCTGCTGTAGAACTATAAACTTGTTATTGTAAGTTGTGACGTCTTTGTTACCTTGTTGCGTCTGCCATACCCGAGTATTTAACTCGTACAGTTGAGAGTAGTTTTCAGAATCGGAGTAGGTATCTCGGACCTCTTTCCAAACCTCCCGAGCCGTGGGTAGAAATATGAATGGTTTATCGATTGTTGGCTCCATCGAGTTGATCAACCATGCCGTGACCAATGAATTCTCGGAACGCCACTGATTGTATCTTGGGTCAGTCGAAGCTGGGGCTTTCACTTTGTCGTTACAAATCCTAGCTTTCTTTTTCCATCAATCGCAAGTCGGACTGACTGTGCCCACTCCAGATAATTTTTCATTCAATTTGTGGATCATTATCTAAAGAGAAGAATATGGGAGTGTGACATGTGATTGAGTTCCACTGTCACTGCTTGAACGGGCGCCATAAATGATTAAACTCTGTGAGCTTATTCGTGCAATTCGCAACTTTGAATTTGATCTTCTTCCAGACGTCATCCACGAACTCCGATAGTGTGGTAGTGTTTTCTCAATCTAAACAGTCACTCATTTTGCGGATTACTTATCCGCTTCTATTGTAACACATCTATTATAATAATAAAGTTTAGTTTCCTGTCAAAAAAAATGTTGTGCAAAACCGAACAAAAGTTTTGTAATGTACCAAATAAATCTCTTTGAATCAGTGTAAGCACGGCGGTAAACGTTTGAATAAAGTAATTATTATCATTATTTGTTTTTGCAAGTAATCTCTTTGTTTTGTTAGTAACCTTTTTTTCTGGATTTCAACAAAAAAAATATATTTTGTAATTTACTAAACAAATCTCGTTGAATCTGGACCAGATTGTGTGCAATGATATTACTTCAGAATCAGTTGTCATTACATAGGTTTCTGCCTCATGCTCATCGAAGTAGGGTCTGCAAGCTAGACTTACAACAATCTCACTTGTAGTCATTTGAAATATGTATGTACTTTGTAGAAATGGTTAACACAAGCCAAGTTCTTCATACCTTTATCCAACATTCGATGTGCTACATGGCTTAACTATGCAATGAACCAAATATGTAGCTCTCTTCAAAGAGAAATAAGCAATTAGTTATGTCGCGAGCTACAGGTCACCTAGCTCGCCACAACTGCTGGGTTGAGTGAAAATCGTCTTGATTCTTTTCTTTTGTTCGAGACCTATCAACCATCGTATTTGACTGTCTTCTGGATTAATCTTTCTTCCCTATTTTGAAAGAATTGAGGGAGAAATTTCAAGGCGCCAAAATATGGTATTTGGTTCTCAGGTTGATGTTTGCAATGTGAAGTTGATAGCATTTGCAATATGGTATTATGTGATGAAAGATTGTTAATCTTTGCGGACCAATCAGTTAAAAACCGTGGGGAATTTTAAACCGTCGTTAATTAACTTCCAATGCTTTTCTGTACATATTTTCCAAATTTGTATCTTGTATATGACATCATGTGAATTTTCTTATTTCTTACCTGATTTGTGACCTGTCAATTTTAGGAACGCATTCTTTTGGATCGGGATAGAGTGACATCTAGGAGTTGGTTTAACGAGCAATGGAATAGGTGGGAATTGGATCCGGTAGCTGTTCCTTATGCTGTATCCAAGAAACTTGTGGCGGGTGCTCGAATAAGGCATGATTGGTCTGCCATGTATATCACACTTAAGGGGAATGACAAGGAATTTTTTGTAGACATCAAAGTTGGTACTTTACTATTGTTTCCATTCCTTCCACAATTGATTTTCCTTAAGTGATTTCTTTCGAGTCTTATCATGTTATCAAGTGTTCGACAGGAATTTGAGTTGCTGTTTGAAGATTTTGGGGGTTTTGATGCATTGTATTTGAGAATGATTGCGGCTGGGATACCAACTGCAGTTCAGCTGATGAGGATTCCTTTTTCAGAGTTAGATTTGAGCCAACAATTTCTCTTAATATTGACAATGTGTCGTCAGTGCTTTACTGGATTGTGGAGTAGCAACATTGTTTCAAATGCAAGGAAATGGACCCTTGAAAAAATAGGAAATATCAATGATGACATAATGATGACGATTGTTTTCCCTGTTTTGGAGTTTATTATCCCTTATCAGGTAATTCCTCATTGTCTTTGTGGCAACTGTCATACCAAACTCTAATAAACTTCTGGTTGATCTGCCTTTTCATTTCTTTCCACGCAGAATGACTCTTTTAGCCGATTTACCATGTCCTTAATTTTTATGAATGCATTCTTACCTTTTTCATACAGTTGAGGATGCAGTTAGGTATGGCTTGGCCAGAGTATTCTGATATATCAGTTGGCTCAACCTGGTATTTGACATGGCAATCTGAGGCTGAAACGAACTTTAGATTAAGGAAAACAGACGAGTTCCAGTGGTATTTTTGGTTTTTAATTAGAGCCTTTATATATGGATATGTGGTGTTTCATGTGATTCGACATGTGAAGAAGAAGATTCCGAGAATTCTCGGTTTTGGCCCGATGAGAAGAGATCCCAACTTACGGAAATTGGGGAGAGTGGTAATTTTTCTATCTTGAATATACTCAATATAATTGTTTGCTAAATGCAGGTGGCCAAATAAAATGTGTTTCAATGAAAAAATGAAGAACTTAAATTGTAAGTAAAAGATTAGCATTGATTCTAAAATAATCATTAGGATTGAATGGTCATTTGGATTCAAATTAGAGACTTAAATGGAATACCAAGAATGACTCCAGTGCAATTAAATAATTCTGAGAATAGTTATAAAGCAATTAGGTTTCTAGTTCTAATGCAATCATGTAACTTAAAGAAATAATTTTTGAAAATATGAATTGGAAACTTGTTAAGGTGTGTTTCATTAATCTCCTCTTTTTAAATAAAGAACACTCTTTTGGTGAATGTACTAAGAGATATCGGTAACATTGAAAGTGTTGGAGATATTCTTGTTAGTTAGAAAGTCATATTTTTGAAAACTTTGAAAGGTCCAAGTTTTTTCGCTGTTTTTATCGGAGCGATTAGTCATATCCCACCCAAATTAAAAGTTAACACCAAATTTAAGATGTATGTACTAGTATGAGTATGGATCGTTTCTGTAAGGAACATCAAATTTTATTGTGCTAAAATTTAGAACAATAGAAATAAAACAAGAGGTTTTTTTAGCGAAAAAATTAAATCCTAACAAGAAAATAAAAATTAGATTTTAAGAAATAAACAAATTAGCATGCAATCAAAATTGCATTTATAAAACAACTAGTTAAAGCTAATCTCAGTTTTTGTCGACTTTTCCATTGTAATTTATTAACTTGATTATCGAATTTATATTTTAATATTCATCATTGGGAAATTCAAATTCTATCTTGCTTTATTTTTAGTTAAATAGTAACATGCACTCTAAATAACCTTTATCGATTTAACAATATCATACAAGTGATAAAGATTTTAATTTAATGATATCATTTAAAATTAATAAGAATAATGAATCTAAATGACACAAATACAAGCATTTGCATTTAACATAGTCAATTTTTTTTTGTGAATTAATAAATTTAATAAGAAATTATGAATATTAGTTGTTTCTTTAAATTAGAGGGATTTAACAATTACGAATTCAATATATAATTCAGTTGTAGATTATATGAATCAAAACTAGTTGATCAGTCCAACAATCGAACGAATAATTAGAATTAATAAAAAATAGATAAACAATTGATACTCAAATATAAATCAATCGAACTCAACATCAAATTTCACACGTTAAAAAAATTCCATGGTAAATATTTAATTCTGATGCACTTGGACCATTTATAAATTATAGAAAATAGCAAATAGACATAATATAAATGGGAAATAAATTAAACTTGTGTATATCTATCTCCTCGTCTCGAACAAAACTCGTCCTCAAGTTTGGTTGGTGCAAGAAAAACTAGTCTGAGAAAAACTAGTCTGGTGGAAAGTATTCAAAGATATTTGAGACGTTGAAAGTAATGGAAATATTTTTTTTTGATATGAAACAAAAAATTTATTAAAAAAAGTAGGCCGGATTACAAAGGAGAGTAATCCACAATTCATATTTACATATTTAAAAAACAGCTCTAAACTAATATCAGTAGCATACAAACGTCCAATCCTTAACCAAATCAGAAATAAATAAGTGGTTAAATTCCGGCAATTTCGTGGTCCAAGTCACAACCCTGAATTTGATCTTCGCCCATACGCCGTCCAAAGACTCCGCTGAATCTGTGAATATTCTATTGTTCCTTTCCAACCATATCGACCAAAAAATTCCGTGAACTACCAAATACCAAAAGCTTTTATTCCTTTTCCCGTTGTGGAATACTGTCTCCATAAGAAACAAGTCCCGGGCTTTTTTGGAAAGGTCCAGTCGAAACCCAGCTCTTGTAGTACTTTTGTCCAAATTCTAGTCGAGAAAGAACAATGCAACAAAAGATGGTCTTGATTCTCCTCATGTTTCCAGCATAAACTACACCATTGAGGGCATAATGCACAACTAGACCACCTTTTTTACAACGAATCGCAAGTGGGCAGTTCCCCAAAGCCATTATTCACGAGACGACTTGAACCTTGTGCGGGACCGGTATCTTCCAAATATTATAGTAATACGGGAATAAAGGGAAAATTGACCCGGGAAGAAAGAATCATAGAAAGACCGCACAGAAAAAGACCCGGAAGAGCCCCATCCAAACTCTAAAATCATCCGTACCCCGCTCCAACCTAACCGTGTCTAATACCCCTAAAAGTTTACTGAATTCATCTAATTCTACCTCATTTAAAGCTCTCCTGAAACACACAACCTCACATCCCACCCGTTTTCTTGTAGACCATAAATGCTCTTGATTACTTTCTTCCACAAATATTCTTTTTCCACTGAGCATCTCCACCACCATTTCCCAAGAAGCGCCTTGTTCGTCAAGCATCTTAAGAACTCGAAAGATCCAATTTTTTGGTCCTAAGTTAGTTAAGATACACACTAAGATTTCTAATGCACTTAAACAACTTAAAATTAAAATTTCTATAAAATAATGGAAAATTCATAATACGACCGGGAAAATATTAATCTCGTGTTGCGTCACAGACAAGTCCTGCTCTAAATGTTAATCTTGTGTTGCGTCACACACAAGGCGTTCAGCTCTTTGTGATTAAACCTTTATCAAGTAATTCGTGGACTTGCTTTTGCGACTCTACATTCTCAGTTGGGCTCATGCAATAATGTCACCAATTGGGCAAGCATGCCCTAGGCTCTAGGTCAATGAGGTGTTTAATGTTTTGCATGGAAGATACCTCGTTATGTAATCTTATTGGGAGATAAACCAAAAAATGAGATTGTACTTCTTGAGCTTGTGGAGGGATTTTAATAATAGTATCAGATTGACCTTCAATGTTACCATAGAACCTGATTCCTTCACTCAAGCTATGACACTGAAGCTTTCATGTTGGTGATTTTGATAATATCTCGGCTTGTACTTTTGTCATGTTTGGAATTTCGATTATAGCAGCTTTAACTAGTAATGTTACCTTGATTTGGTTAGGATATTGTTCAGCATTTTTTTGATAGTGGACCACTAGTCCGCTTTCTGTATTTAAAAGTCTTTTAATAATTAATAAAATATCTTTTTTTATATAAAAAAGAAAAACTAGTAATGTTACTGCATAACCTTGTTCATTGACTTCAATAAAAAAAGCTGAACCTATCATGTTGGTGAAACCGGTTTATGTTTCTTTTGAATTTCTGTCAAACATTCGAGCTTGTGCTATGAAAACAATCTACTCACTGAACCATCGATATATGAGGTATTGCCATGATTTACAACCCATGTAAGTGGCATTAACATTGTAGTGTCGTGACCTCCCCAATAGGATACGACAAATGTCTATATCCACCATGATTGACTAAGAAACCCCTGAAAACTTCTTGCACTTGTTTTTCATGAGCCTTCTTGATTCATACGATTTTGTAAGGCAAGAGAATGTCCCCACCTAAGCTTTGGAAAACCGCACTCTCACTACTGTCACTTCCCGTGATCACATGGCACATTTTACTTTGAATGGTGTATTATGTCTTGATTATTTTATATTGTTGAGAGTCATCTTGCTTCTTTTGGGCTAACAAAAGGTGTTGAACAACACATGCTACCACGTCTCCCTCGTCTCCTTCAATTTTGGTAGCCTCATAATTATTTTCTCAATCATTTGCTCTCACCACCACCATCTTCTTATACATAATTAACTGACAGTTTATTACGACTCAGTTCATTGCATCTGAAACATTGTCCAATTGGAATACAAGAATGAAAAAAGGTAGGGATAGACTTTGTTTTGGAATTGAATGCGGATGAGAATAAAATGGCAAAACTATACAATTTCCTGTGATTTCTGTTGTAGAAAACGAGAAAAGAATGGAATTAGTATTGCTTATTTTATTCCAATCTTGTTATTGGTGGTTCGAAATATACGGTAGGAACGGAATTAACTATTATTAGTAACCGAATCAATCACCCTTTAATAAATAATTTAAAAACAATTATTACTATTATTTATTATTGTTATTACTATTATAATTCCTTTTATTGTTACCATCATTATTGATTTTTGTTTGTGCTAGTACTATTACTATTGTTATTGTTCGTTTTATTATCATTCATCATCGTTATTATTGTGAGATTATTATGTTAAAAATAAAGATAAATGAGGATAATTTTGTCAGAACGTTAAAAAATGAAAGAGGAATAGGTAAACCAAAGGGAAAACATTCTTAATTCTAAAAGATACTAACAATCTGTTTTGGAACAAGTTTGGGAATGCTTATTTCATTTCCAGCCCATTTCTGCATACTAATCTTGTCCTAACTTGTGGCTTGTTATTGGTATTCCTTAAACTCATCTTCTTTTGATCATTTCACATGTGGACATGTTCTACTGTTGCGACTGAGGATAGTTTTTCGACCATAAAATGCTGCCCAAATGGTTGAAGCAGATATTTTGATAATACAAAGACCCCATCTTAATCTAGATGACTAGCTGTCTTTGCTGTGTATATTTAAGAAATAGCAGAGCTTAGTATTTCTTCAATCAATAATTTATCAGCATCTATGTATTAGTTTTTTACTTTTTTTGCTCGTTGTGATTCACTAGTTACTTTATTATTGTTATTTTAATGCAATTTTGCAGAAAGCATATTTTAAGTACAGGATGAGGAGAATAAAACGAAAGAAAAGGGCCGGTGTCGATCCAATTAGCACTGCTTTCGACCACATGAAGGTTATCATTCCATACCCAATTTATGTATTCAATTTTTCTCATGGATATTTTATATCAAGATACTAATATGTTTTACCTTTTGCTAATCCTAGAGGATAAAAAACCCTCCCATACGATTAAAAGATTTTGCGAGTGTCGAATCAATGAAAGAAGAAATAAACGAAGTTGTGGCATTTCTACGAAATCCTCACGCATTTCGAGAGATGGGAGCTCGTGCACCTCGGGTATGTCAGATATGACAAATGTGCTAGTGATCTCTTGTTACAAAACGACGTTTCTAAATAAAAATTCATGATACATGTTTGCAGATACCGTTTTTTCTAGACCCCTGTCATAAAAATCTATCAGGATGTTCTTATGTATGTGCTGGTGATATTACTGATTTATGACTTACAATTTTCATGTCTAGAAAGAAGGGGGAAATCTGGACCATTTTATCATCTCCATATTATATTTTTGCAATTTGAATTAGCATGCGTCCATGCTCCAACTAATAAATATTCACAATCATGGCAGTGGACCATTTTCATAGTGCTCTTAAAAAAACCATTTGCTACCACTTTGAAATAAATTATTCTCTTCTATTATTTCTGGAACAAGGGCTTCCTTTCGATTTTTTTGTAGTTTGTTTTGTTTTTGTTGCAATGCCTATCATTTTGATATGGAGGATTATTCAGGATCTTCTAAATCATGTTAATTTATTAGTTTCATATATCTTTTTATATGATTTAGGTTTTTAAGTCTTTGTATAAGCCTTCATCTTGTCATTTGCTTAAAGAAAATATAAGTAACATTCATTTGACCCCAAATTCTCCTATTTTTCACGTCACACCATGGCCCTTGGTTGGACCCTAATGGTAGAAAGAAAGTGCGGTGGGAAACTACAAAACCATGGTGTTGCCATTCACTGTGGTTGTGTCACTACAACCAAAATTTAATGTCCTAATTTCTGTTTTTTGTGGCATAATTGTGGAGCAGATATTTTTCTTCTCAACAATATACAAGGACACTAAGAAAAGAAGAGGTGTAGCTGCCTTAAGTTTCAGAAGTACTCACTGCCATTTTCATCTAAATACAATTTACCCATTTATTTTGCTGCAATTTCTGCCACGGTGTTTTAATTGTGACTATAGTAAATATTCTGAATATAATTGATATTTTTCAGAGCTTGAATTTAAATTATGTGCCGATATTCTTTTGGTTCTGTTATCTTATGCTATCAAATATTGTTCCATGACTGTATAGATGCTCACTGCCTATGGCTTTCCTGTGAGTTTTAATCTCATGTGTCACAGGGTGTTCTCATTGTGGGTGAGAGAGGAACCGGGAAAACAGCGTTAGCTCTGGCAATTGCAGCAGAAGCAAAAGTCCCTGTTGTTGAAGTGAAAGCCCAGCAGCTGGAAGCTGGTCTTTGGGTGGGGCAAAGTGCATCAAATGTTAGAGAACTGTTTCAAACAGCACGAGATCTGGTGATTTATATTTTCATATTATTTTATCGGCTTTGTGCTGTCCCTTAAATTATTTTGACTAGGTTTGTGAGCTTTTTATATTGTCATGATCTCAATGGGGTTAATAGATGACATATCTGCTTTGATGCTGTTAAGCAAGCAAATTTGACTCTATTATTGACTGGAATAAGATCTGTGGCTTTACTAATAATAAAATCCTACTGTTTTGATATTTCGAGTAGCACTGACCTTTCTTAACGATGTTCACCTTTTTTTAATCTTATTTTATCTTTTGAGTGTACATTAAATGCTCTGCTTATGATTGAGGTCTGCTTCAGATTGGACCCACCACATAGTTTTCCATGGGCATGATAGAATTTTTATACCTAAGAGCCATTCTGGTTTTCCCATTGTTTGTTCTTTCCCTCAGTCTTATTCTGGCAACTTGATATGATTCAGTCACATATGATATTTTTCATCTGATGCTCATTTTACTGAAAAAATATGTATAGATTATGATGAATAATGTTCTATGAGGAAGTAAGTCAAGGATACTTCTAGGATAAGTTACTATTAATGAAATTTTCCGAGGTACCGGAAGTGCAACTAATGATTTATAGCATCCGTCCTATTTTACCCCATTTGACATGAAAATTCTTTCTCATCACCAATACACGTTCCTGTTGATATTCCTTTTTTTTCCTTTTCACTTCTTTTCTAACTTAATTGAAAATCTGTACTCTTAAATAATATTTATCGTTAGCTTAAATTCAACTTTTCATCCAATGAAATAATCTTGTATCCAGGCTCCTGTCATTATTTTAGTGGAAGATTTTGACCTCTTTGCTGGAGTCCGTGGCAAGTTCATTCACACTAAAAAGCAGGACCATGAAGCTTTCATCAATCAGCTTCTGGTAGAACTTGATGGGTATTTATTTCTTTTGTTCTCTTTTAATGCTGCAATAATTTATGATGTGAGCATTGTGGTTTTTTGATCAATGTTTTATAATAATTTATATTCTTGTAACCTTCACTTTTGCAAAGACTAATTTCAAATTGTTTAGGCAAGTCACAAAATTTTTATATACTGTTTTCCGCACTAGAATTTTTGTTCCCTGAGCTTAATATTACATGTTATTACTTTACACTTTATGAGTTATTGCAAGTTTCAGGTATATTTCATTGTCGTGTTAATTGTCAGTGTAGAAGAATATTATTTATTATTTAGATTTGATTAGATTTAGGTTATTATGTTTCCTTATGTTTCCTTTGTTATTCTGTTTCTTTGGGTAGTTCTGTTTCCTTAGTTTGTTATTTTGTTTCCTTAGTTGATGTGGACTGTATATTGTTATTGGTAGATGAATGAGAAAAACAGTCTGTATTGCTTCATGGTATCAGAGCCGATCTCGGTACCCTAGCCATCTCTTTTCGCTCTTATTCGTCTAGCAGTCCTCATCCCTTCTTCATCCTTATTCGTCCAGCCATACTCATGACCAAATACGGCATGAGATCAAATACATCTTCCTCGGAAATCACTTCCTCCGAAGTCAATTCCCCAATCTCCTCCATCCCCGACTTCTCCTCTAATATTGTTACAAACCACAAACTCCATGGCCAAAATTATCTTCAATGGTCACAATCTGTGTTCATGTATATTTGCGGTAGAGGGAAAGATGGACATCTCATGGGTGAAATTGCGGCTCCGCAAACTACGAATCCCAAACACCGATCTTGGAAGATTGGTGATCACCTTGTTATGTCTTGGCTGATAAATTCAATGACTACTGAAGTTGGAGACAGTTTCCTACTTCACAAAAAAGCCAAGGACATATGGGAAGCGGCACTTGAAATATACTCAAGCACAGAAAATACCTCTGAACTACTTGAGGTTGAGACGAGACTGTATGATCTTAAACAAGGGGATATTAGCGTTACTCAATACTATAACACTCTCACACGCTACTGACTGCAACTAGACCTGTACGAAATATATTCTTGGAAGTGTGTTGATGTTTCTGCATTGTACAAGAAGATTGTTGAGCAGAAAAGAATAGTTCGATTTCTCCTTGGCCTAAATAGGGACCTAGATGAAGTCAGGAGGAAAGTCATGGGAATCAAGCCCTTTCCTAACCTTAGAGAGGCCTTTGCAGAAATTAGGAGAGAGGAAAGTAGGAAAAGGTTGATGTTAACATAAAGTAAACCCGGAGTGGAGGCTTGGCTTTAATTACTCACAATTCCTCTCAACCCAATAGGTCTGGCAAGAGACGGCCCTGGTAATTACACGGCAAACCAGTAGATTGGAAGCCATCCAACACTCGGGTTGAGAGAGAAGCCCGTGCAAATAATGCCACTACCACATAGATTAATACCGAGGGTAGTCCTTTCACCAGAGAGCAAATAGAGGCATTGCAGAAAATTCTAAATCAAACATCGAGCCCCGGACAACCATCTCACGCACCTGCCGAGTCACACACGGTGCTTCTTGCACACCAAGGTATCATGTCCTACGCTCATATTGTCAAAAATAAATCCTTACAGCCATGGATAATCGACTCAGGGGCCTCAGATCACATGACTGGAGACTCCAGCCTCTTAAAAAATTATCAGTCATGCACGAATAATTATGGAGTCCGAATAGCTGATGGCTCTTTATCACCTGTGGCAGGAATATGATCAATTCAGTTGACAAAGGACCTTCAACTTTCTTCTATTCTTTATGTTCCAAAATTGAATTTTAATTTGAATTCTATCAGTCGACTTACACGGGATCTTAACTGTGTGAAAAAGTTCTATTCCAATCTTTGTGATTTTTAGGCAGTGGATTCGAGGAAGGTGATTGGCAGTGCTGAGATGCATGATGGCGCCTGTATTTGCTTAAAGGAAATAATCTTCTCAGTAGACAAGTTCACTCACCAGGCCTTGGTCCTACATCAAATTCAGTCAAGTGTTTTCCAAATTCTCTGTCTTTTTTTAATTTAGCGTGTGTTGAAAGCCAAGTTATGTTATGGTAGTATCTTCGCCTTGGTCATCCTAACTTTGATTATATAGGAAAGTTGTTTCCCCATCTATTCATTAACAAAAGTTCAAGCGTTTACCAAATTCATGACATACAATTTAAGAGATTCTGGTACTTGGGTAATACACTGTACTTTTTGATCGATCTGGTTGGAGAGAAATAAAAGAATATTCGAAGACTTATCGGAGACAGTGGATGATGTCTGCGAAAAGATCAAATTCAGGGCTGCGAATTGGACGACTAAGATGATAAAGTTTAATCATTTATCTATTTCAGACATAATTAGGGATTGGAAATTTGATTGGGCATGATGATAGTGTGGTAGTAGTTTATAGACTGTATTAGCAATCTTTTTACGGAATACTCATCCGCTACTATTGTAAAATTTTTTCTGATAATAAATTTTAGTTTCTTATAAAAAAAAGAAGTTCTTAAGACTTATAATGCCAAGGATTACTTCAACTCTGTCCTTGGATCTTATTTTTCCAAACACGGTATCATTCACATAAGTTCTTGTGAGAATACCCCACAACAAAATGGTGTGGCAGAAAGGAAAAATAGACGCTTACTTGAAGTTGCCCGTGCTATCATGTTCACCAACAATGTCCCCAAGTATTTATGGGAAAAGGTCATTCTTACTGCAATTTACCTCATCAATAGGATGCCAAGCCGAGTCTTAAAATTTGAAACCCCCCGTAAGACATTTCTCAATGCCTATCCTCACATTCAGTCCTTTTCTTCAGATCTACCATTCAAAGTTTTTGGATGTTCTTATTTTGTTCACATTTACCAACATCATTGCACTAAATTCGATCCAAGATATCTGAAGTGTATATTTATTGGATACTCCTCCAACGAAAAAGGCTTCAAGTGTTACTCTCCAATCACTCGAAGAGTATACAACACCATGAACGTAACATTCTTTGAACATCAACCCTACTTCTCCAAATCCGACTTTCAGGGGGAAACCCGGAGTTCGGATCCTTTCCTAGATACCAATGATATACCAGCCCAACAAATACCAGCTCCTTTGTATCTTCTCGAGCCTGAAATAGTTCCAGCACCAGCCTAACAAATGTCCACTTCTGTGTCCAGACCCAGGCCTGAAATAGTTCCAACCTTGACTACTCCTACTACTGAAACTGCTACACTTGATTTAAAACAACCACAAGTCGACACTCACAACTCCGAACTACGTATCTATAGAAGGAGAAAACCCATCGAGCATATACATGACATCATTCCAACTCAAAATTGTCAATCATCGGCACCAAACTCTCATGCCCATGATGATTATATGATTGATGACTTGGATCAGCCAATCGCCCACCGGAAAGGTGTTAAAGGGTGTACTAATCATCCCCTATTGAGAAGCATGTAGCCTATGGGAAGTTGCTGCCTACATACAGAACATTTATTTCAACTTTTGACAGCATACAAGTGCCTAATTCTTTACATGAAGCTCTAAGATTCCAGCATGGAAGAAGGTAGTTTGAAGAGGAGTTTCAGGCTTTAGAAATGAACAATACATGGACTCTTGTAGAGCTTTGGTTGTAAGTGGGTATTCACAGTAAAATACAAAACAGATGGCAGTGTTGAAAAATTCAATGCTAGACTTGTGGCCAAAGGTTTCACGCAGTCATATGGGATTGACCACCAGGAGACATTTGCTCCAGTTGCCAAACTCAACACAGTTTGAGTTTTACTCTCTCTTGCAGTGAATCTAGATTTGCCTCTTCACCAACTTGATGTAAAAAATGCCTTCCTGAATGGGGATTTAGTAGAAGAAGTTTATATGACTATCCCTCCAGGAATGGAAACCAAGCCAAATAGCAGGTTAGTATGTAAACTTAAGAAGTCTCTCTATGGCCTGAAGCAGTCACCACGAGCTTGGTTTGATAGGTTTGCTAAGGCTGTGAACGCTAATGAGTATCACCAATGTCAGGTAGATCATACATTGTTCGTAAAAAGCAAACCTGGATGGAAAATTGCCATACTATATGTTGATGATATCATACTGACAGCAGATGATTCAGAGGAAATTATCAGTCTCAAAAATATGTTGGCTGTGGAGTTTGAAATCAAGGACCTTGGGAACATAAAGTATTTTCTAGGAATGGAAATGGCTCTGTCCAAAGAAGGAATTATCATATCCCAGAGAAAATATATATTATTTTTGTTAAGTGAAACAGGTTTACTTGGATGCAAACCTGTGGACACGTCTATGGATCCTAATAAGAAGATGATCAGAAGTGGGGACAACAGCCTCGTGGATAAAGGAAGGTATCAAAGACTAGTTGGTAAGCTCATCTATCTATCTCATACTAGACCTGACATTGCATACTTTGTCAGTGTAGTCAGTCAACACATGAGTGATCCAAATGAGGATCATATGGAAGCAGTGATTCGAATTTTGAAATACATGAAGATGACTCTAGGACACGGTCTTCTATTCAAAAAATCAAAAAATCGGGATGTAGAAATCTACACTGATGCTAGTTGGGCAGGAGAACTAACAGATAGAAGATCAATCACTGGTTATTGTTCATATGTTTGGGTAACCTTGTGACGCGGAGAAGCAAAAAGCAAGCTATTATTTCTCGCAGTAGTCCTGAATCAGAGTACCGTGCCTTCGCATTAGGAGTTTGTGAAGGAATGTGGCTTCAAAGGCTGTCAAAAGAATCTTGGCCATCATGACAGAACTAAACATATTGAGATTGATAGACATTTCATATCAGAGAAGGTGAACAATGGAATTGTTCAACTCAGTTATGTTCCAACACGACAGCAGATTGCTGATATTCTCACCAAAGCACTTCCAAGAGTTGCTTTCAATGAATTAAACTCCAAGCTTGGTGTGCATAATATATACAACCCAGCTTGAGGGGGAGAGTAGAATAATATTATTTATTATTTAGATTTGATTAGATTTAAATTTGATTTAGGTTATTATGTTTCCTTAGTTTGTTATTCTGTTTCTTTAGGTTATTCTGTTTCCTTAGTTTGTTATTCTGTTTCTTTAGGTTATTCTGTTTCCTTAGTTTGTTATTCTGTTTCCTTAGTTGATGGGATCACATCAACTATATATCTGGACTGTATATTGTTATTGGTAGATGAATAAGAAAAACAGTCTGTATTGCTTCAGTTAGCTTGCAGAATTGGCATTTCTGAAGCCAAACTAGTCGCTGGAATGTTAATGTTTCGTGTGTCTGTTTCTTCGACTAGTGATTCGCCTTTAACTATGTGTCATGTTTTGGTCGGTCATATTTCCATGATTGAATTGTAGAGATTTGTATTATGGACCCTAATTTGGAACTTTATAATGTTACATACCACATCTGCATGGATAACCCTTTAGATGGATTCCCAGCAAGTTTGTGCAGTGTTCAACAGGGTCCAAGAAACTGAAGAAGTTTACATATCAGTTAAATTGTATGTCCAATTGTTGATCATATTGAGGCGTTTCTTGAGGTGGCAATATTCTCGTAGAGATTGTGGTATTGGAGATGCAGTAGATCGTCTTCAGGGAGAAGTGTTTGGATCACCTAAATTGATATAGAATTTTCTTCTGTTTTCTCACCTGCCATTCTGTCATGCATTTGTAATGTTTATTTGCAGGTTTGAGAAACAAGATGGGGTGGTTTTGATGGCTACCACTCGAAATGTTAAGCAAATTGATGAGGCATTGCAGCGTCCTGGCCGGATGGATAGAATCTTTCATCTTCAACGGCCAACTCAAGCAGAAAGAGAAAAAATACTACGTATTGCTGCTGAAGAAACAATGGATGAGGATATCATTCATTTCGTAGATTGGAGAAAGGTGATTCAAAATACTTCTATGGGATGCTGGCCTTTCTTTTTATGCTTAAACTAAATAAAGCTTAAATTATGGTTTGGATGTTGACAATTGTTATACTTTTGTGTAGCCCAGGAGCAAAATGAAATAGGTGCTCATTTTTGTGGGTCCTTTGTGGAGACTTTTGCCATTTTTTCTGTCATTTGGAGACATTCTTGATTTTTCTTTCTTGGTTTTCTTTTCTGATCCTCTCCTCAGGTCTAACGAGCTAGTTTGACCAACAGATTGTTCCTTGCAAATTAAGGAAGCTTGTTTCTTACATGATTGCCTCGTCTATTTTCCTACTTGGCAATAGGGAAATTGATTCATGTGAATCTGGATTTTCTGGGAATCAAGTAGTGCATATGCAATACAAAGAATTTGATGTTTATTTATACCTAACATGAAAATTGAATATGGCTCTAATTCTCAATGGCATAGCCGAAAGTACAGTTGTTTGAAACATTTTCATCAGATTTTTTAGTTTTCGTAATCGTAATGTATTCTTAGTGCATGATAGGAGTGACCATCAATGATCTTTACCCATTCTATTTAATAAAGAGTTAGTTTTTTGTCACTTGAATCTGTTGCAGATAGTTTACTTGTATTTGAAAATTGAAGAGGAGATGATGACTCAATATGTCGATACTGTCATTTTAGGCTTTTGAATTTTTTTAATTGTGTATATAAGTTTATTTGTAACTATTTTTGTCCATTTGGGTAACTTGATATCATGGAGAATAGTAACTCATTGCTTAAAGTTTGGCTCCAGTTGGCTAAGATTCTTTCTTTGAATGTACATCTAGTTCAAATTATATGTGAGTTTAGAGAAAAATGATTTCGATCATGGTTTGAGCATTTTCAGCAATTTTTATACGCTGTTCATTTCCCACCGAAATATTGGTGCCATTAGGCTTCTGTTTGAGGGTAATGATGAGCCTGTTGAATGTGTTCCTCATTTGAATACTGCTTTTGGAAACAAATTGGTTTCCACTAATCCACTTTGGATTCACCCATTTACCTATATCAGATAGAATCAATCTTGTAAAATCAAATTCTGGGACCCATTTCATTCTCTTGATTACATAAACAAATAATTATTTTGCGTACTGATCATGTTATAACTCAATAGTTCTTTATTTTCTAGGAAAACATGCAATGATATTTATGTTTAACAATGTTTTGGAACATTACTGAATTTTCACTTTTTGTTTGAACTTGTCAAGGTCTAATCTTCATATGAGGCAGTTGATTCTACATATGTCTAGATTTACCGATCTCAATGTCATTATAACTCAATAGTTAAACTACGAAGAGGATGCCTCATTTTATTTGAGATTGAAGAAATGTTTTCTGGAGAAAAGAGATACTTTGTCCTTTGAGAGATGGAGGCAGCAAATCAACAGTGAAGAAAAGTGTTTGAGTGATGTAACAGTTGGGTGAGATTATTGGAGATACCTTGGGATTTATTGTCGACTGATCTTTTCAAAAGCATAGGAGAGCAATGTGGAGGTATGTTGGACACCAGTCAAGACACTACTTTACTAAAAGATTTGTCGGCGCCCAAAATCAAAGTGGTGGGACTTGAAGGTGGATTCATCAATAGCACCATGAAGATATTAACTCAGAGAGGACCTATGGTTATACGCATCGTTGTAGATTCCGCAAACATAGCAGCGTATGACATTTATGAAAAACGATCTTACGCACAAGTGGTGGTTAATGGAGCTAAAGTGATGGCGGGTTGGGGAAGAGCGAAAGGTCTCAACGAAGCTGTTAGCAATCTCGTACCTAGAAGTGATACTCGCAAGACAGATACGGATGAACCCAAAATTCAGCGACTAAGAGATGAAGAAGGATTTAATGGGCACAATCAGAATGGTCAAAACTTGAGTATGGAGATCAAATATCAATCGAAAGCACAAGAGAAAGAGAGTATGCAACAAAATTCAGGACGTTATTGCGAATTTGAACCTTGGTATCGTGGTCGGAAATTCAAGATTCTTCAAAAGTTACGTCCGGAAGATGAGGCTGATTTTAAGAAAGTGGCGATCGAATCAGTGAATAATAAAATGACGACAGTGGTACATTGATCAAATCTTGAGGAGGAAAGTAGGACGAAAGAAAGAAAGTTTGAAATTGTTTATCGTGGTAAGAATTCCAAGGAACATAATGATTCAACTTGTTCAAGAGAGAGAAGCTCTGAAGATTACGTTCATCAAGAAGGAATAGAGATGCTTGACGGTGATGACGGCAGATTGGAGGATCAACTAACAAAGGATGTGATGAACAATGTATGAGATGAAGGGTGTGAATCCAGTGAATTTGAGAGCCATATTTCAGCAACTTCAGATGAGTCGACACAGCACTCCTTGGAATTCCAAGACTCGGGGGCCTCTTTTGACTCATCTCCGAGTAAGGTTTGCAATGTACCCAATCCTTCTTGTCTTGAACAATCTTCTTTCCCTTCTGTTCCTTTGTCAGTCTCAACGGTTAGGGGTGAGCATTCGGAGTAACCGAACCGAATTAGCCATAACCGAACCGAATTAGCCATAATTATCCATAACCGAACCGACCGAATTAATTTTCATAACCTATGAAAACCGAACCGAATTAAAATCGGTTAATTCAGGCACCTTCGGTCGGTGACCGAATTAACCGATTAGTTTTTTTAAAAAAATTGTGATTTAACTTTAATTATATATGTAATTTTTCTTAAACACTACAGTCTATACAAATGCATAAAAACATAAAATCACACACATCACAAATGTATAGGTTTTGTTTGAACACAATTAATACATATTATATCGATTTTAAAATTAAAAATTAAAATATATATAAAAATTGATAAATAATAAAAATTTATTAAATAATAATATTTATTATATTGGTTAATTCGGTTAACCGATTTCAAAATTTTGAAAACTGTAACAGAACCGAATTAACCGATATAACCGAATTTTTTTAATTTGGAAACCGAATTTCCGAAATAACCGAACCGAATTTCCGAATTGGCTCGGTTCGGTCGGTTAATTCGGTTTAACCGAAATCTTGCTCACCTCTATCAACGGTGGGGTTGGCGGGAGGGGTAGAGAATAAGGGAGGGGTGGGGATTACACTTTTGGTTGAAGAGCCGGGTCTGTCGGGGAACAACATCTTAGGGCCTCAAGATGGGATAAAAGCAGAAAGGGGAAGCGTGGGCTTGGAGCTGATGAATGACAAGTTGGTGATAGAAAATGATTGTCTTTCTAAGATGGGTGTAGAGAAAGTGGAGTCCTCGAATGGAAAAGACGGCTGGAAGGATGGTAGATATGAATAAATTTCAGTACAAAATAATTCAGATGGGTGATTCAGTGAACCAATGAAAATTTTTCATGGAATATTAGGGGCGGAGGTTCAGCTAGGCATAGGGGATTGATCCATGCCGTCCTAGTCAAAGAAAGTCCAGACTTAGTTGTGTTGTAGGAAATCAAAAGAGAGGTGATGGATGAGAGTTTTATTGCAAGTGTATGGAAATCATGGTTTGTGGAGTGGATTAGTTTACCTGCAGTTGGTCGGTCAAGTAGAAACTTGGTTATGTGGGATTCAAGGGTGATGTCGGTTAAGGATAACTAGATTGGGGAATTTTCGGTTTCAATTCACATTCAAAAGGGTAATAATAATGATTGGTGGTTTACGGCGGTCTATGGTCCATGTAAACCAAGGTTGAGACAAAATTTCTGGGATGAATTGGCAGGATTGAGGGTTTTATGTGGAGAGAGATGATGTTTTGGGGGGGGGGGGGGGGTGGAGATTTTAATGTTGTGAAATCATTAAGAGGTAAGATCAGCACGCTGGATGAATTAGAGAATGAGGCTCAGGTTTTTGGTGCAAGTTTTGAGATCTTTTTGTGACATGTCTGGATTAAAAGTCAATTGGAAAAAGAGTGTTTTGTTGGGTATCCGCTGAAGGAAAAAAAGTTGAATTGTTAGCACAACAAATTGGATGTGGTATGGAGAAATGGCTGATTAAGTATTTGGGAGGGCCTTTAGGTGGAAATCCATTACAAACCTCGTTTTGGGAACCCATTATGTCTAAGATGTCGAAAAAATTGGCAAGTTGAAAAAAGGCTTTTTTTGTCAAGAGGTGGAAGGTTAACTTTGTTAACATCTGTTTTAAATGCACTCCCGATATATTACATGTCTCTTTTTAGGGTACCTAAAGGTATAACGGACGCGATGGAGAAAATTTCAAGGAACTTTTTATGGGATGGAGCGGATGGTGAAGTACATAATCACTTGGTTGCGTGGGAACATGTGTGCAAACCTATAGAAAAATGCGGATTGGGTGTTGGGAATATTATTTTGAGGAACAAGGCTATGTTGGGTAAATGGCGGTGGAGATTTTGTGTGGAAAATGGGATGTTGTGGAAGGTCATAGTGAGTAAATATGGGTTACAAGAGAATGGGTGGGATGTGGGTTTAGCAAGAAACATGATTCAGATGCCCATGGAAGTTTATTTCCCGACTATACTCGACTTTTCAACAATTAGTTTCGATTAAGGTTAGAGAAGGTAATAAGGCTAGATTTTGGGAAGACGTGGTGGGGGATTACTCCTTTAAAGAACTTTTTCCTGTCTTATTTCAGCTATCTGCGGTTCACAATCTGCCTATATCACACTTTGTTCAATTTACCAATTCGTTTTCTACCCAATCATGAGATTTGTATTTTAGAAGGGCTGTGAGAGATGAGGAGCTTTTACAATTGACTGAGTTATTATGTTTGTTAGATAGGACTAGGTTGGTTGAAAGGTAAATGATTATCGGGTGTGGAGTGAGGATCCATCTGGTCTTTTCTCAGTAAAATCGTTCTTTTGAGTCTTTTTTTCCCCAAAGTTGCTTCCCCATTTTCCTTATTTCCATGTTATTTGAAAGGTTCCTGTTCCAACAAAGATTCAGGTATTCTCGTGGACAGCGATTCAGGGTAAGCTACCGACCTTGGAGATGATGCAAAAAAAGTGGCCCTCAATTGCTATGAACTCCAATGGGTGTGTGTTGTGTAGGAATGAATTGGAAACACATGATCATATGCTAATTCATTGTGCATTCACGAGCGATTTGTGGGCTAGAGCTTTGAAATACCTGGAATTGGTTTGTGTAGTGCCTAAGTCAATGATCGATTTATTCGCTATGGATCTAGGACAACTAACTGGTACGAGGGGAAGAACTTTTTGGCAAGTGGTGGTTCAATACATATGCTGAACAATATGGTTGGAAAGAAATCGAAGAATTTTTTAGGACAAGGAGGACAATAGAGAACAATGTTGGGATAAAATCAAGATCAAAATTGCTATGTGGATTGGCACTGATGATGAATTTAAGAATGTGTCGATCTTAGATATATATTATGTATTTTCTGTTGATAGTGGACCAGTAGTCCACTGATATAATTAACTCTTATCATATCATTAATAAAATATCGTTTCTTATAAAATTATAACTCAATAGTTTTTTATTTCCTAGGAAAGCATGCAATGATATTTATGTTTAACAGGGTTTTGAAAGATGACTAAATTTTCACTTTCTGTTTGAACCTGTCAAGGTCAAGTTATCATAACATGCAGTTTTTTTTTTTGATAGAAAACTAATCTTTATTATAATAATAGAAGGGTTTACAATAGAAGCAGATGAGCAATTCGCAAAACTCATTACAAGGAGATCGAGAAAACACTACCACACTATCATGACGTGCAGTATGTACTTAAGTTGGCAATCTCTAACCTGTTTATCTGTTATCGCTAACATCATCATGGCATTTTTTTGTGCATTGCTTGAGACAATACAATTATGTTATATTGTTGCTTATAAGTTTGATAATTGATTGGCTTGAATTGAAAATTTTAACTTGTTTTAGTGCCAGTTTTGCTTGGGCAAGCTGATAAAAATTGTTTTCCGACATATAAACCTGTAGGTTGCTGAAAAGACAGCTCTTCTACGTCCTATCGAATTAAAACGCGTACCCCTGTCTTTGGAAGGTTCCGCCTTCAGAAGAAAGTTTATTGACACAGATGAACTTATGAGCTACTGCAGTTGGTTTGCGGTAAGGACTACAACTATCAGCATGGAGTTCATTTCCTGAAAATGGCTGTTACTGTCCATTATTGTCTCAATTATATCATGTTTCAGATGTCCATGATTTCATGCACAACATTTGCATATGATTACAATTTCAGGCTATTCTCTTGTCCTCTTTTCCTGTCTGTTCTTTCTTTCATCAATAAGTAATTCACGGATCAAAAGATAAAATGATACAAACAGATTAGGCATACCCAAGCAAGTACAAAATCCTAACTAGCATCATAAGAATGAATACAAGGAGTACAAACCCCTAAATACGTGCAATATTTTTTTAAGAAGACTTTATCCGCACGTGGGTCTATTCTCAAAGCGTTTAGAGTCGAGAGTTAACCAAACCTAGTACACTACGAGACATGGGTAATAACCTAGTTTTTGTAATTCTCGACTAACCTCAGATGGTCCTCTTGAACCACTTCAATATTCTCTTGATTGTCTTCTTTGAAAACCCAATATAAGCCAATTCCCTACCTTGCCCCACATATTTGAACTGAACTCACATCTAAAGAAGGATAATTGATAGATTCATCTGTCAAATGACAAAAAACACATTTCTTGTCCATGACAAAGGGAGCTTGTCCCTGGTGAGTGATTTGTCATGTATCCCCAATCAGAGAGTGAAGCATGCTTCAGAAAGGTGCACGAGTCTCAAGCTACGGAGATCCAAGCCACCTGACTGCTCCTACACTTGAAGATTTAAATATGGCTTGGAGACCAAGATAGGACCAAGAGACGGAAAATTGCACAACACGTTGGATTGATCCCACCAAGTTCACCAATTAGTCTCGAATCAATAAGATTTTCTTGATCAAAGGAGAAAGAATATTTCTTGCTCTACACATTGTACTGATCTCGTCTAGCTCACTTATTCATCTCAAATCCACAAGATATTCTTGATCAAAGGAGAATCGATATTTCTTGCAGTCCAAGCCACCCCTTGTCAAATAAACGTCATGAATCCATTGAATTCACAACGAACGAGATCCCTAAGCCTGACACCACCATGTCCTTAGAAATAGAAAGGGTTGTCCAGAAAACTAGGGGATGCTTTGTATTCCAAACAGAAGAGCAACATAGGCTATAAATCCTATCAGTAGTGCCAAAGGGAATTCGTAGAATAGAAAACCATAAACATTCAACTCCCGAGTAGATCGAATGAGGTGGTGGCACAGGTTCTATTATGAACAGGTTTGGGGTTATGTTTGATGGGAGAATACTAGTATGTTCCATCCTGTTTTGGTGGAATCTACTTGTTTTTCCCATGCATGTTGACTTGATTAGAAAACATTTTTTCCGCCTTCTATTTTTTTCTTCATATTTTGAAGAACTTTTATCTGCTAGTCACATTGTATTAGGAAGACTTCACCTACAATTTTGGCACCTTTAAACTAAAGGAATTGCCAGTAGACATGATGCAAGCCATAGCAATGCCATTAGGAGGAAATTCTTTTCCTTTATATAGATGACAATTTTTTTTTGGTAATGTATGACCTCGATGAAAAAAAAGTTCCATGTTTTTTGTGAGTACATCACTTTTCCTCTTTCTTATGCAGCCTATTATCACATAGTAAATGTGGAACTATCTGATTTATGTTATTTTTTTTTGGTTTATATTGCCATTATGCAGACTTTTAGTGGCATCATTCCCAATTGGGTCAGGAAAACCAAAACTTCGAAGAAAATAAGCAAGATGTTGGTGAATCATCTTGGACTGACATTGACGAAAGAGGATTTGCAGGATGTTGTTGACCTGATGGAACCATATGGTCAAATAACCAATGGCATAGAATTTCTGAGTCCACCTCTTGATGTAAGTTGCCATTTTGACTACATTTATTTTATAATGCTCCATATCATGCAAAGAAAGTACTGCAGTACACAAATTTATCTAGATGCTCCATTACTGAAAGTCGGATAAATAATCTGTGGTGCTCTGTTACTTGGAATCTGCAAAAATACCTTGGAAATTACTGACGTAGAATGTGCTTAATCAATATTATCTTTCTCGCTTTGCAACAAGTGGAAAGCCTTTTTTTGAGCCTCATCGAATGATTCTATGTTGATAGGCTTCAAAATATTTTTGGAACGGGTGTTTCACTGTAATGTTGCGACGTGTTTTTTTTAACAATTTTGATTTTTTTCCTGTTCTCTTTTCACTCTTATGTCACTGGCTACTACCATCTCTAAGGTTAGTTTATTTTTTTTTCAGTTTTTTATTTGACTTGACCCTTGAAAACCTCAAGTTATTTGTAGTGACAAACTATGTTTATATTAATGACGATATTGTTTGTTCTATGGGTTGTCAAATCGTTGAGGATTTGGAATCCTGTTGCAATTGTTCATCAAGAATGCATTTATCTGACTTGTTCTGATAATGCCTTGCCTAACAATACTTACGAGTGTGTCTAATGTAAGTTGAATATGGAAAAGATAACTTTAAAGACAGTGCAAGTCTTATTTTATGTATTTCCTTCTATGGTGTCTTAATTGTCTATGCTTTAGTCATTATATATTCGGTGTGGGACTGGCATGTAATTTGATTCTTTTTTTTTTCAGTGGTCAAGGGAAACAAAATTTCCGCATGCTGTTTGGGCTGCCGGTCGTGGTCTCATAGCTCTGTTATTACCAAATTTTGATTATGTTGATAATCTATGGCTTGAACCTTCTTCGTGGGAGGTAGATGATTTGTCTTCATCTTTTGCTAGCATGCTTCTAATCATTTTACCTTCTATTTACAATTACCAGATTTCATTTTTCCTTGAGTCTAAATAGATATGCAATTCTAGAATCTGTTTTATTTGATCCAGTTGGGATACAATTTTCAGCATCCATGACCCAGCGTAATTGTGTGGGCCATTTTTTAACATTTTCAATAGTTATAACTATATTTATGCGGAAGTGCAATCCTTTATTCTTGATAGTACTTGGAAAGAATTGCTTATCAGGAGTAGCGATGAAAGTTTTATTCACATGCTTATTGGACCGTGCCATAATGCTAGCGCATATGCCTGACCATGATTTTAAACCATTAATCATAGTTTCAATGAAAAGCAGAACCGATATTGAACTGTTTGGATATGGTTTTGTTTCCGGCTTGGTTACGGTTTGAACCTATTTAAAATTTAAATTGAAATTTATTTATTTATTAAATTAAATTCAAATATTAGGAAAATATAATGGTATGGTTTGTGATGATAGAACTAATTAAAGTTAATTATTTAATAGTATAATCATAAAATAAATTATTTTAGACAGTTCCGGTTTTTATTTACGGTCTCGGGGGAACTGTGGCCGAGTCTAACTAGCCACGTGTGTTTGATTTAGCTATGCTTCTATGAACCAGAAAATGATGTTCCACTTTTGCTTATGACTTCTGTCTATGTACTGAGAACAAGGACAACCAATACTGGTGGAGTGGTGGTTTATATACCTGATTTTCATTTAACTCAGGTTCCTTCTTTTACTCACCATGGCATTCACCATCTATTTAATTCGGAGAGGAAGCTGTTTAAACTACATCATGGAGCTAGGTTTGAAGAATTTCAAAAGTATAGCTTGTTGAGCAGCGAAAATATCACGTCGATGAAAAAATTTCTAAGCTCTAATTTCAGTAACAAGTCGACATACATGTCATGGCGCTGAATTTAAACACCTAACTGTATCCTGATTCACTAGCTGGGGACTTTGTGGCTGTATTTTCCAGTTAAATCTTGTGATGCGATGCAAGAGAAAATTGGTGATAGGATATTGATGCTAGCATTTTAAAAAGATTCACTAAAGTTTTATTTGCAGTTTCTGAATTTAAATTTTGATAGTTATAAGTTGTTTACATGTCCAGAAGCTTTGCTTCTTCCAGAGGCGACATCTAGTGAATGACATAATGGAGCAAAGGAACTGTGGTATTGTGTGGGGTGGAGCAGTTTAAGATGTGCTGCTGAGTCGTAGAGGCTCTTGATTCTTGTTAAATGAAAGCTATTAACATCGAATAAGATACAAAAGCAAATGCTGTTTGGTCCAAAAAAACTAGAATAAGAATATCTAAGAGGCTGGATTAAAAATAATTAATTAAAAAAAGTTTCTTTTAATGTCGGCTATAATATTTGTTAGGCCGAATTGACTTTGACCAGATGTGTGTGAGCACAATATTTCTTTTAACCATTATTAAGGGAATTTGGTTCATTGTGTTTTAGGGAATTGGATGCACCAAGATTACCAAGGCTAGGAATGAAGATTCCATGAATGGGAATGTTGAAACAAGAGTATATCTTGGAAAGAAACTTGTATTTAATTTTGGTTCTTATATTGCATCCCAAATGCTGCTTCCATTTGGGGAAGAAAATATTCTTTCTTCATCAGAATTAAAAGAGGCGCAAGAGGTTTTCATCTCCACATAATGTCATTTTGTTCTATGAATTGAATCGGTTGTCTGAAAATAAATATTTGGTGCAGATAGCTACTCGGATGGTGATTCAGTTTGGATGGGGTCCTGATGATAGTCCAACAATTTACCATCATGGAAATGCGGTATTTATTTATTTTTAGTGCCTGATAATAAACATTTTAATTTATTTTGATATGAAACCTTGTCTCTGAAGTTGTGATGCTGAGAGGGTGATATATTTGCCACTTCTCTTGCCTCCATATTTTTAAACCAAAATTTCTGAGACCACCAATTTTTCACATCTGACTAATTTCTGAAACAGCTATTTGAGACTTGCCACTCCATCACTCTATATCTTCATTGTTCTGCTACTACCACCCCCCTCTGCAGGATAGAACCTTTTCCCAGTGGTTGATATTTTTCCTTGGTTTTATGGATCTCATCTAGGATGAGGTATCATAATTCTGCTGAGACCTTTGTTGTTTGCTTACCACCACAGTAAGATCATGTTTCGTGGTTTCTAAGCCGTCCTCCCTCTTTGGTTTATTCATCTGTTATCATGTTTTTGATCTTGTTGTTGGCAATCATCTTTTCCTAAGTTTTTAGATTTGCATAATTGTGAAGGCTGTAGGTGTATATTAATAAATTGAAATAAGGTTGTGGGCAGAACGGAGAAGGATTCAAATGCATGCATTTCAGTAGGAAGCAATTCTTGTAATTTTTAAAAACAAATTAAACATGTTAGAGTAAAAGGGTTGAAAAAACTAGCTGAGACTTGATGTGGTAGCATTTTTATATGCTTTATCCACATTACAATTTCATGTCAATTGCATGCGTAATTCACGTCGTGAAATATCTCTCACTGATTGGCATATCCATTCTTCATTTAATTGGAACAGGACACTGCTTTGAGTATGGGAGACAGCTTTGAATATGAGATGGCATCTAAAGTCGAAAAAGTATGGCTCTTGTACTTGCATTGCGGCGTGATTTTATTTATCTGGCAAAAGAACAAGCTTAAGCAGTTTTTTAGGTAGAATTTGATATTTACTTGTGGGTTTTTCGTAATGTTTGGTATTTAATGAAAGAGCGAACATATGTCCCCAGAATTTAAAATATTGCCAATTGAAAGTGACTGACAGAAATGGGAACTAGATCATGTCATATAGAAAATTTTGTTCTAGAAAATGTGGTTTAAAGTGGTGGATCATATGTGATTCCAGGTTGAATCTCACTTTCCTAATGTGGTTAAGTCAGTTTGTCTTGTAGAGGTTCCTTAAGCATCCCTAGCCAAACTAGAAATGTAAGGATACTATTTTTACGCCATTAAACTGTATATTGCAGATCTACAACTTGGCTTATGATAAAGCAAAAATGATGCTTCAGAAAAATCATCTGGTGTTGGAGAAAATTGTGGAGGAACTCCTCGAGTATGAAATTTTGACGGGAAAGGTATGTCTCTCAACTGTCATGAGCTGTATTCATGCCTGATGGGTCTGTTGCAGCAATCAGGGAGTCGGGGACATTTTAGTTAGAAATTCCTAATACTCTTAATTTACTTTATTCAAGGACAAATACTTAATAATCAAACTTATGAGCAGTTGGTTGAGTGAATAGGGTGGTGTTTAAATTACATGAGCATCGACTAGGTGTATGAAGACGTCTGTGCCAAGTGCATAGCAGTATAAATGCTTTTAAGTTGTTTGAAATCACATCCACCTTCACAATATATGCTAGAATCTAGAGAAACAAGTAACCCGCAGCATTTGATTGAGAATGTACAAAAGATTCTGGTGGAGCTGTGGCCGAGTCGGGCACCTATCTTGTCCTATTTTCAAAAGTTCTTTTTTGCAAGAAACTTTTTCTTTCACAGGTGCAAATTTTCAGATATGTACTCCTCTAGGATATGGATATATTGCTTTTGAGTTCATTTGTCTAAGCTTACAATGCTGAGCCTCGATGTAAGGATGAGTTTGTAGGTGTATGTTTCAAGGCAAGCTCAATTCAATTCCATAATCACAAAAATTTCCTAAGTCATTTTCATGCTACTGGTGAGTATTTCGTTTCAGAAGATATGCACTCAAGTTCGACAAACACTTCATGTTTCTCAAATTCCCCAGAAAAATTTTGAACTTCACTATTGTTCACCCAAATCACCAGTTCCAACATAGTGCTTAAAAAATATTCAACATTCAGACAAATATTGCATGCCTTGACAACAAGGGTATCCTACCAATGAAGTATCAAAATAAATGGGCATGTATGTCATCAATTCATAATTATCATTGGTGAACGATTACCAATCTCATCACCACAAACTAGTTTTCCTACGACTTGACACAACTCGGTGCAATTTTTTTCTACTGAAATGACAACAAATAAATAAAAGAAAAAAACTACCCTCTCCCCAAACTAAATTCGTGCATTGTCTTCAATACACTAGATGACAAGACACAAAATCAATTAAACAAACAACTAAATGCAATAATAAGGAATGTAGGAAAAAAAATCTCCACTGGTTAATTGTAAGACAGTGGGCATGAGAACTGCGGATGGATATCTATCTTCTTCTCCTACAGCGAATTCTTTAGTCAACTCTTCAGCATGTGCACGCCTTGCACGAAAACTTAAGGGATTAAGTAAGATCAACTCACAAAGAAACAAGAACTCAATGCAAAGACTAAAAGTAATTTAGGTAAATAAAGCTGAAATAAAACGCTTGGATTGCCTCCCAAGTAGCACCTGATTTTTAGTCGTCGGTTTGTAAGCTTGTCACCTCAACAACACTCCACAAATAATGATAAACATAGGAAGAGAATATCTATATTGGCTCTCAGGGAACAAAATCTTTCAAAATCGGTGTTGGAGGAAGAGATTGATCATGTGGATGTGTATGATAATACTAACAATGAGCTCAAATCGATAGTCTCGAGAACTTTGTCATCCCCAAACTTCATCGGTGGCTCATTTTCATATGATATTTATTCCAGGACTTTTCCGACTGAGGCCGATTTTCTATAGCTTCCTCAGTCAATGCCACATATTCGGCCAACATAACCTCGAGTCGATCCATGATCAATTCCAAACTATTTTCATTACCGTCTTGATAATCGAACGGTTGGTTCATAAAATCTGGGTAACTAATTATGTATTGATGGCTCCAACTCTGCAGTGAAGGATCTCAATACTGATGGTAGTCAAAATCCACCATATCATTCAACAAGTATATCATCTCATTATCACCTAGGCAAACCATGGGACTGCCAGTTAACTCAGTTCCATTGATTACCCATATTTGTGTTGCTGCATCCAACCCGTGAAAGAAAATTCGGTTAAAAAAATATTAGAACAATCAGGATACCTCGAGTTGTTTGCAAATTCTTGAATTGTTGGGCAAAAGTTATGAATACTTGTTGATGGAACATCTCAAAGTATTACACAAGAAAAATCCATGCAAATATATAATAGAAAACGACATATCATAGAGGGATGAATTACGATAAATAAAAAAAATTAACTAAAGAAAGTAACTAAAAATTTGCCAATTTCAATCTTCGGCAGCGACGTCAAAAATTTAATGGAGCTTTTCTTGCAATGAAAATCCCCAATAAAAAATAAATATTTTATACTCGAATAAATCACAAGTGCACGAGTCAAGTTATAGTATAGTATACAAAGTACGAGTATCGTTCCCACAAAGATTGATTAGACAAATTTACCTCAAACACAATTCTTTAGTTAACTACAACGAAAAGATGAAATTTATTAAACTAAATTGAAAGTAAAATAAAATAATACAACAAACACAATTAAAAATAATTTAAAACAAGTGAATAAATAAACAATTGTTAGAATTCCATATCACTTACCCCTTAATTAAAACAAATGAATAAATAAACAATTGTTAGAATTCCAGATCACTTACCCCTTAATCTCCCGATGATTGAATTTCAATTCATAAGTCATGCTTTAGCCGGGATTCTCTAATTTATCAATATACTCTATCGAGCTATATTAATCTAAGTAACCAAGTGTCTTTGTGTTATTTAACAATTGCAATCGCATTAACGAACCGTTAAATCCTCTAGCTTTCGACCTATTGGACTGTGACTATCAAGATGTACCCAACTTCATATGTATATGCAAATTGTAGATCCATGAATTATGTTATTCTATCATGTTATAAAATTTCATTTCGGTCTCAATTATAGCATATATATCAATAGGCTAAGAGTCTAACAAGGTAAGAAATCCGCGCATAGAAAAAGTTTCCTTGTCGAGGGGTGCTAGGGCGTTCAGAAATTATTGCCCTAGCACGAGGAGTTTTATCTGCGTACTTGTTTTGTCACCAGGGCACTTTGGGGCGGTAATAAGTTTCCGCCCTAGCGCAAGGTCTTCTGTCTTTGTACTATATTTTTCCTCCAATCGCGTTGGGGTGGTCAAAACCAACCGCCCTAGCGCGATCTTCTGTTTTCCTCCTCGATCTTTCATATATTCGCGCTGAGGCGGTCGAAAATAACCGCCCTAGCGCAACTCCTGACCGGATCTTCAGTTTTTCACCTTTACTTCATTATTTTGGTTATTTTCCTGCAAATTTGCCACCAACAACTTCGAGGAGTAACCATAGGCATAATCTAACACTCTAATGAATGAAACATGGAACTCGACACACACAAACTCATGCAAAATAAACTAAAAACAAACCAATTAAACACGTAAATATGACCCCTGTCATGGATCCACCATTAGTACATAAATGATACTCAGTCCCACAGATGTTCATATTCCCATACTCCTTAACAACTTAGTTCAATTAAAAGGTTCACTAAAGTTTCTAAACATGGCGTGATCTTCTGCCCATCTCATTGTATATTTCAAGAACTGAGCATGAAGAGGGAGATTGGGTGTGCTAGTAAAAGAAAATGTTTTTTCTACCTTGGAAGAAAACATTGGGAGTATTAGAGTGTGAATTCCTACCCTTTATCATTTTGTCCGTCAATTCTAATATTGATAAAATGTAGTTTTGTCACCGTCGTGTGGGTCATCGGTCAATCCATGTTCTTAAATTTATGTTCCTGTCAGTACATAATGAGTTTTTGACTAAAAACTTTCATTGGACTAATTGTCAGCTTGCTAAACATGAGCTTTCCTCCTTTCCAATTAGTAATACAGAGATAATATTTCCCTTTTCCCTCATCCATAATGACATTCGGGGACTATCCACAATATCTGATGTTTCTGGGGCAAAATGGTTTGTCTCTTATTAATGACTGTATGCGAGTAGCTTGGATATATTTCAAAATTTTTATTACACGGTCAAAACTCAATTTGATGTTCGAATCAAGAGATTTTGATCCGATAATGCTGGGACTACTTCGATCAAACCTTTTCTCCTTTCTTTCAAAAACATGGAATCATCCATGAATTCTGGTGTGTTCACACTCCTCAATAAAATGGAGTGGAAGAATGGAAGAATGACCATCTTTTTGCTATCAAATGGGAATCCTTGTTTCACAAAAATCCAAAGCAGTTTTTAGGGTTGACATCTACTAATCTCATAATCAACTTCTTTCAAAAATTCATGAGTTCAAAAGCACATCGGAAACTCTTTCTAAATTATTCCCAAACTTCACTACCTCGCAACGATTTTATTCTTCAGATCTTTGACAGTGTTGCCTTTGTTCATTTTCATCCACAAAACAGGGGAAAAATTATCCATGTGCTCTTAAGACCAATTGGCATATGCACTTACAAAAGGACAACTGGTTAATTCTTTCCAACTATGGTCAGCAAACTTGGAATTGAATATATTACTTCATTCGGTTAAGGGCAAGTGTCAAAATATGGATTTGGTTGGAAAAGATATTATCATGGATTCCATGGAATTAGATTGATTGTAATCCTTTTTTGGTTGAGATTTTTTTTAACTGTATATTTTGTTCTTGATTAAGATAGCTTCCCTGTTTCTAGGATGATACACTTGTATGTGTACCGATGTATATTTGATTGTTTCCATTTAGAAGGATAAGTTTCAAGTTTCTTTTTACAACATGAATCTCTAATTTTAGGGATTAAAATCCTTACAATCTTTCCTTTTTGTTTTCCTTTTATTTTTTTTTTCTATTTTGATCGATATGCTCACTAAAATATATATGGCTATACTAGGAGGGCTTGGCCTAGTCCTCCCCTCTCCTATATGTTGTACCGTCTGATGATAAAAGCACGCCTATGTGCAATTGAAAGAAAATGTCGAGTTCCCTCATATTCTCTAATTTTTACAAGAAAAAATTATTTTGCTATCTTCTCATCTACCATAAACAAAGAACGCTATCTCTATGTTGACAGTTTATGGCCTGCCATTATTATGAAATCTTGCTTTTAATGTTCAGACAGCTCAACTATTTTTCCTTGAAAGATAAATATTACCTTGTTTTCTACTTCATTGGCATGTATGCATTGTGGCAGGAATTAGAAAGAATTATAGCAAAGAATGGTGGTGTTCTGGAGGAAGAGCCATTTTTCCTTTCAAGTTCCGATTATATAGAGGTACGATTGCTGAGAATTGATTTCAACTCCTTTATACCACTTTAAAGGCAGGAAAGCTAAAAGCGTGTTTAAGAAGTTCCTGAGCTATAAAGAAGCTTAAACCAAAAATTTCTTAATTTAACTTTTCTTTGAATGATTTAGCAATGGCGCAGTTCAGAATGACAGATCACATTTTTATTCTATCTAGAGATTTTAGCATCATAGAAGTGATTCAGTTAGCGAATTTGTAATACCTTTTCCTAATGCTCCTAGAAACCATACCTACATTAAAGGTGATCTTTTGCTCTATCCCACCTCTAACCTCTACGGTGTGCTGTGTGCCATCACAGATATTGCATCCGCCTCAACAATTTTGAATTTCAGTTTCCTTTTTATCTTTATTTTGTATGTCCTTCAGTTTACTCAACCATCCTTAACAGAGATTACATGATACACCACAACTCCTCCATGAGCTCAAAACTCAGGTGCTAATGAATGTGATAATGATTTGATTGTTGTGAGGGATTGCCGTTGGTGGCTATCCTGGCTTGGGACCTGAATAAATTGTTAGTATATTGGGTTGCAACTCAGTGATCACTTAAGTACAAGATGGTTGGTAGTTCACTCATAAATTCCAAAGGTTGGGGCGAGGATCAGAGAGAATATTTTGGGTATATTGTACCGTGTCTAAGGTTTTGTAATTGTTGTAGGATCAGACCTTGCTTGATCAAAAGTCTTTTGACTTTGATATACTTTTTTCATGTCTACAATTATGAAACAATCAGGACAGTTCTTTAATCTTGTGTAATTCACAATAATCATGTGAGAGTAACCACTTGGGAACCTGACTTTGAACTCTTATGAGGAGAGATGGGGGGGATGGGGCGGGCGGGATTGTGGTTGGGTGGGGGCAGTTTCATAAAAATGAGTGTGGATCGTGTATGTATTAAATCCTGACATTTAAAATTTTCTCTGCCATTAAAACTGCTCTCTTCAAGTGTGAGGGTTGTGTTTTAATCATGAATCGATGCTTCGTAAAATTTATGTTTACCGGGTCTTGTAGATGAAGATAAAATTATAATTATCTTGCTGGTGGGTTGATTTTTGTTTTTAAAATCTATACACTTTTTGTTTCCCACCATGATGTTGAAGTGTTTTTTGATTCCCACCATGAGAATTATTAGGGTGAGGTTAAGTGTTATGTGCATAGGATTGAGTTATGGGGTGGGTTATTGGCTGGTCGTTGAGTTAAGAAATACAGCCTTTCTTTGACTTTTCTCTGCCTTGCTTGCCTATGTTGATAATGTGAGAGAGAGGCACGTTAGAGAGAACCCGACGATCTCATAAACATAAGATTGTGTATTGAAGAAAGCTGAATTAATTCTTATTACTTCACGTGCAATATAAATACAAGGTAGAAATCTGAAGTTCAAAAAGACAAATTTCTAATCAAAATCAAATCCAAATCTGCATATTCAAAACCAATATAAAACCCCTAGGAGATTACCCACATGGGATAATGTTTATTAACAAAAAGATAAGATAACAATGGCAGAACAGAAGTTCGAAATCCTTATACCGCTTGTGTTTGCCATGAGTGAAATGCTTGTAGACCTTATCCAGATGTGCAGGTTTGTTGGGCTGCACGGTGTTGTGCTCTTAGTTGGTGGGCTGGGTTGTGGTGTGCGTGACATTAAATAAGCTACACAATGACCTCTCTAGCTGTATTTCAAATATTGATCATGACTCAATCAGAAGTGATTTGGGTTTAACGAGTCCGTGAGTGAAACTGTGGATGGCTATAGTGAATCACTCTGTTCTTGAAGTGCTGGAATATTGCACTTGATTCCTGTATTAAAATAATTATTTATTTTCAATAGTTTTGTTATTATTTAGGATGTAAATTTTCTCAATCCACTCGATCATAGTTATTAGCCGCAGTAAGGATTATAAATATAGCAGAGCCTAGGCAGCGGGCACAAGGCGAGCCACATGCTTTATCAAAGTGCGGCGTCCTAAATCATGGTGTGCCAGAATCAAAATATCCGAGGAAAGTTTCATCAACATAAAATTAGTATTTACAAAATGTTAAATAGCAAGAAAACAAAATCATAGCATATACAAGGGAAGATGGTTGTTTTTTATCTTTTAGTTCATAGCTGCTTTACTATTTCCAGAAGGTCCACTTAAAAGGGGCCTTGAGATTTTAAAGCACATAAAGATTTGGTTATGCTGTGGGCTTCGTTAAAGGACTGTGTCTTATCCTGTGTCTGGTGCAAAGACAGAGCCTTGAATGTGAGCTTCGTTAAAGGACTGTCTTATCCTGTGTCCTGTGCAAAGATAGAGCATTGAGCCTAGGTGCAAGTACCATGGGTCTCTGATAACTTAGCACTTGGCCAAGCTTAAGTGTGGCTAATCTAAATATGTGCAAACCGCTTACCTTTTTTTTAAGGGCTGTGCAAATCAATTTTAAAGTCTTTATTCTATTGTGCCGGTACTAAATTCTGAGAATGTGCTTTTGTGTATGTTAGTATATTTAAAGCAATCACTCATATTTTTTAAGATATTTGAATTGATTTTTAAGTAACCTTTTTTTCCTAGCAGCCTGTGTTTGGAAGCTTTCTTCTTGATGGTAATACAGCGGGAACTGCCTTCCTTGGTGCGACAAACTGAGGATAATAATGCAATGTTGATTTGTTTATTAAATATATAATAATGTTTATTTATTTTAACCACATTTTTTGTATTTTAGGATAATAAATATGTCAAGTTAAGTTCTTTTTGTCGTGATAGTGTCATTAGTCCTCTTTTTGTATTGCTAGAAATGTAACGTGTATTTTATATATACTAATGGATCGTGGATCGCATGTCTTCTATAAAAAAAAGTTTTTTTTTAGAAAAATTATAGTATAAATTTTTGAAATTGAAATGCTAGAAAATAAAATAAATATAAAAAATGTTTTAAGATGGTTTCAAATGTCAGTTTCGTAAGACTCTTCGACTTGATCATATTAATGAAAAAATCTTATTTTTATGTTAAAAATAATATTTTTCGCTTTATGAATCGAGTTGACTCGTTTTATGGAAAAGATTAGTGAGATTATATCGCAAGAAATTTATTTTAGAATGAGTATTTGGTATCTAGACATTACTTTCATTTTTGCCTAATTTTTTTACCCACAAGTGTATGATATCAAATTTTAGTAGTGGATCCAGTACGGATATCATTCTCAAGTAGGGTGCATATTTAAAATTATATTAAGTATTGTAGTTTTGATACTTGAACTTTATTTAAAAAAACTCAAGAATAAGATCCGATTATTAACTAACAAATAAAATAAATTTGAGTTCACAATCACTAAAAAATTGATGTGAAGAATCTAAATGTGCGATTTAACTTGGTCTACACTATATTTGATTATTGTCGGCATTTATAATCATAAATTCAACTCTTTACTAGCTAAAAATTCTTAATTCTTCTTACTCCATTTTCATTAGAAATTAATTTCAGTATCCCTAATAAGAATCAAATATCAAATAATTTAAATAAGAATAATTATTTCAATGGCTTCAATGTCGTTATAGGCATATCGAACTCTATAAATACTAATGATGTATTTTCTTATTGTTTTATTTAAAATCTCATCTCTCAGAGCAATATATTTTAAATAAATATAATAATTTAATTAGTGATCAAGTAATTAAACACAATAATTTCAGGAAAACACAAATAAACAAAGAAGAAAATCGAATATATAATTCAACGATTCAAAATATAGTTTCGACCAAGTTATGTAGTCATCTGTTAGTTCATGAACAAATAACGAAAATAAAAAATCATGTTTTTCAACATCAAACTAGTCAAATAAAGAAATGATAAAGAAGTATCCGAATAAGCGACTCTTTCCCTGGAAGATGTGTTCTTCGTATTTGTTCCTCTAGTTCTCCACTTCTCTTTGCATTTTCTCCTCTCTCCAAATTTCCTTTGCATTTCAGTGCGTGTTGTGTCTTTTTCTTGCCCCCTCCGTGTTCTCTGTGTTTATTTAATGATATCCAAATTTTAAAACTCTTATGTTAAATTTTTCGCTGCCCAAACTCTAGAGTCCAAATCGTGTAGGGACTCCAGGTGCTGAGGTGCCGCTCCCACGGTTTTCAACCTTGGTCCCTTCAATGCTCGGCGCTTGGATACCATTCTTCCAGTATTGAGGCGTCTGCTGTTGAGCGTTGGGACGCCTGGTATGTTGTTCCTGCACAGTTTCGTCATGCTCAAACTCTTCAAATCATTCCAACTATTATCTTATTGTCATTTTAAATCTTTATCATATAAAACTTGATCATATCCTGCAAACACAAATCTAAACAAAATCACGCATAATTCTATCATAAACTAGCATAATTCAATTAGAATATTATCACAAATTAAGTGCAAAGCTTACACTTATCAGTCATATTTGTATTTTTTATATCAATCCAATATAAAAAAAATTGAACTCTGTGTCGTTTAGATACAGCAGAAGTGGTATGATGAATATCTTAATGGTTCAAATCTTTACACCATTAGTAGGATTGATTTCTTAATCCACTTGAGCATCTAATTTTAGTAATCCTGTGGTTAAGACAAGATGCTTATGATCAAAGCAAGTGGTCCAAGTTCAAGATGTTTTCCAGAATAGTGGAACGGGTGATTTACTCGTCTGAATCTACAAATAGATGATCATCACATCCATCGACGCTGTGCCTATATATCTCAAGAATCATGTTCCTAATGATTACTGAATAATATTTTGGGGGTAAATGGATGTTCTGGATTATAATAATATTTGTAAATCTTTTAAAAAATGATTATTAATTTTTTTTATAAAGGAACCCTTAATCGTTTTTTAAAACATTTGCACATATATAAATGACCATGTCAAAAGTAGAATTTAACCCATTCTTGTCATTTTATTGAAGTGCACTTTTTTTTTTCCTTTTTTATACAGTTTTTAACTTATGTGTCAATGGCTTTGCTTGAAAAAAAGTCAGCTCTCCAATTTGCGCAGCCTTTTCGGGTTATTGTTGCTTAGAAACCATTGGAAACCAATTAATGTCTACCGAATTCGACCAAAATTGTTTTATGGCCTTTTATTTTCATGCATGGCAAACAAATCCCAAAGGCGGTATTTATAATTATATGGATAGTTGAGTATAGACTAGCAGGTTTCATTATTCCAAAAAAATAAATATTAGGTTTCAAATTATTTATTTATATTTTTTTAAAAATTTGGATGTTTAAACTTTCATACTCTTTTGTTTATATTTTTAAAAACATTTGAAATGATTGTTTCAAATATTTTGATTTTAAATCTTTTTAAAATTCCAAATTATTTCAAAATACGACCTGCTACCATACCATCTGGGATGTATGAACACATGTTTCCAACACCAAAAAAAAAATTTATTTAACGTCATCTTTTTTTATTGGTAAGGGACATAATAATAAGGAAGCATGTAGTGAGGCTGTGAAAAAAACAAGGATAAATTTTAGAGCATCAGAGTAAAGATTAAAACAGGTGAAGTAACGATAAAACGGGCATGGCATTTGTTCAAGTCTCGATAACAAGCCCCCGAGCAGCACAAATTACACGTATTTAAGCCTAAACTAGGAACGAGCCATGCTCTATCAACTCACATCGTTGTCAAGCTGAACAGAAGTAGACCTTGTCCGATATTGACGGCCTGGTTTGGGGAAGGTGCAGCCTTGATCAACTGCTGGAAATGTTTCATCTTCATCCATAGCCGAGACTTCATTTTCTAGGGAGTTCACCGATGTTGAAGCAATGGAACGACCCTTGTTTTTTAGATGACCTCCGAAGTGTGGTTTAGTCTCGTTCCCCTCTACCATCAAGTCATAATGTTTCCTTTTTGGAGTGAAGATTACTGATTTTGGAGCATCAACAGATGTATCATGCATTGATGAGCTATCACCTTTTTTTTGCCTCAAGTAATGGAAAAGATCCATGTAAGCTTTTCGATTGGATTGGTCGTCCATATCCTGGGATGAGTCAAATGAATAGCGTGTGTACTTTGAAGGATTTCTAATGTAGTCTGGAACACCAGGTCGGTCTTGCAAAAGATCAGATGCTTGTTCTGGCACTGCACTGTCATCCTTCGAACATGCCTCTGATGCAAAATCATTGGCCCCTGGAGGCTGCTGTTCGTCGTGGTTGTAAGTATTGCTTTTAAAGTCAAACATGAAGCGGACCCTTTTATTTGACCTGGACTCCAACAAATTCTCTCTCTTCTTCAGTATTGATTTCAGATTATCACTATCTAAATCTCCGTTTTTAAGCTCTACAACCTCCGAATCCGTGGTCACTGACTTTTCAGAAAGTTGCAAAGAATCAAAGTTCCCAGCAGCCTCTGCATCTTCTTTTAATCTAATTTTAGCAGCCATGTGATTTGCACGAGGGTCTCTGACAGCAACCTGGAATGAATTGGGAAGCTCGGTATGCGTGCTTAGTTCATCAACTTTATAATCAGCAAATTTAATGTCTCTCATGTACAAGCGGTCACCAGTCGTTTCCATGCCAACTGCCACTTTGTCATATTCATCTTCTTCTTCCTGCATAATCCAAAAAGGGGGGGGAAAGACAATAAAAACTCAGTACATTAACCAAGAGAAAAACCCACTGAAACCTTCGAAACAATATGTAATATAAGATGATAATATATGCATCGGACATCATGCACCAGAATTCTTCTGTCCAAAGCATCAAGTAAGCTATGCAATATATATGTCCAAATCTCAAGCAATTGTTGCATGTCACGGACGAGGAATGTAATCTCTTCCTGAAATATAACCACTTCACAACCCATATTACATGCAAAGCCTGTTCCTTATCTTCAATTTTTTAGGATTTAGAGCACATCCACTTGACTAAAGCACTAAGCATGATTAATCAGGCACCAGAAATAGCTTCATGGGCACACCACACAAGAGTAAAAAATCATCAACTGCCAAATAAAAAAGGAACCTATCAAATTAAAGCATACTATTGACAAGCGAGAGATTAGCTATCACTTATCATGATTATAACTAATATATCAACGGTATTTTGATTGACAGTAATAGAATGAAAGTTACAACAAGGCTATTGGGACTTGAATATCATACAGTCAATTATCGTTGCCTAGTTTGAATTTGTCCCGACAAGGTCACCAAGCTTAATCGCACTTAGTCATTTACAATAAAAAACAATTCAAAAAATATTAAACAAACACATCTGCAGTGAGAAGACACACTCTCAGCCAAACCAATCACTTGGTACTTCTAGAACTTCAAAACCAGGAAACCGTACCTTCCTGACATTCACTCGGTACTTCTAGAACTAACAGAGGTTATTCGAATATCTAACCTCCAGCCCCTCATAAGGGCCCCATCAACAACCTATCAGGTTCAACCTGGTCCATCATAGTCTAGAATTCATTCAATTTTAACTTTTACATGCACCCATTAAATCATACTTCGAGAACGGCCCCAACGGTAAGCTGCAAAGCTACGAATAATAAGATTACATAGCTATAATTCCAAAAATCATGATCCAGGCTCCTCATATTATTCGGATTCACGTACACATAAATTAGGGCAAATGGTATCCGACTAAATTCGCATAATCCGAACCATCTGCAGGTGAAATTTAAGATATTTACCTCATAATCAAGGGTGCAGTCGAGGCCAATGTTGGATTGAACATCCCAATGTTCATCAGCAACAGATTCCACATCGCGAATCGGACGACGTGGTTTGTCAACGTCAATTTTCTCATCCTCCTCGTCTCTAACATCGAATTCGCGAAGATCCGCCTCGAACTTAGATCGAAAATCGGAAGGTCCTGTCTCATCCACGTCGTCGTCTTCTTCTTCTTCCTCGATGTCTTTGCGTCGATTCCACTCCCGCCTTTCGATTTCTTCGTCCGTAAGGGACCACAAAGAAGCGCTGACATCCACCGACGGCGCCGCACTTCCCAGGGAGCCGAATACCTTGTCCACGCGACACCTGAAACTGTCTTCCATGAATTCGAATCGAAATATCCTCTCCGACCTCAGCACTGTCAAACTAGGAAAGAGCTCTGAGGCGGTGCACCACATTTATAATACTCTATATTTTATCATTTTAAATAAATTTATTCTTATTATTTTTAATATATTTATTAATTAAAATATAAAAAAACTTTATTATTCTAAACACTATCTTATTATATGTTTAAAATATAAAATTTATAATTAAATTCAAATTTACGAAAATATTTTTAATTCTAAATAGTATATTATATGCATATGCAAATTTAAAGTGAATATGGTGGAATTTGAAGGTTATAGGGATAATTATAGTAGGTTTTACCAACACACTAAATAATTAAAATTGAGAGTTTTAACTTTAATAAAAATATTATTTACGGCAAACAATTTAATTTAATTTAAAATCTAAAAAAATATGTTTTAAATTTATTTAATAATATTATGAATGTTCTTCCTGCTTCTAGAAATTATTATTTTTCCATATATTGAAGAACAACATATGAGTATACACACATTTTGATTGTCTTTTTTATTTGTTTTCAATTTTGTATATTAATTAGTTTAAATAATTTTTCGGAATTTATGTTGAATTATTTGCTTTAAATTTTATAAATGTATATACTGGTATGGAGTTTGTTGGAAATGGGTTTGGAGGCCCATTAAGGATTGAAAACCGATCCAGTGATACCCAATAAAAGTAAAAAATGGTTAAAATCCACATTTCGACTATATATTTTTAGAACATTAATTTGTTTAAAACCAATTTCGAGTGAATGATGAATTAATTATTAAAATTTGGTAATTAATCTCAATTAATATATGTAGGAGGTAAAAAAGAACGTTCTTATTATCTGTTGATTTATTTTAAACCCATGTTTGCGAAACAAAGGGCGAACATTGAGAGACCGAAAGGGTGTGATGGGTTGATGACGCGGTGGTCGGTGATAAGATCGGCATGTGAGATTAGAAGGGTGTGATAATTGATGATCATGACTGTTGGTTGGGGATCAATCAACCCACTAGATCATATCTATAGACTCTTATATGAGTGGCGACTTGAATGGATTTGATAATCAAGTAGGATTAAGGATGACAATAAACAGGGCTAAAACCTGACCCTGCGTCAAACAAAACTCAGTCCAACGGGTCCCGGGAAGGGTCTAGACCTGCCTGGTCATGGGTCTGGAAACGGGTCTGGGGTGGGTAACAAATCGTTTAGTTACATACATATTTATCTTTTTATGTTTTTTTTTTTCAAGTGTTGGTTGGATGGATTTAGTAAAGTTGCCGACATTAGAAATTGCATTCTATATTCTCGTAGCTACACTGCTTAGTTATAGATTTTCCCATAATTAATTGGCATCGTGAAAAGTTTCTGGTTTAGTTTTTTGTTCAAGAATATCAATATTTGGTTGTATTTATGTTGAGACACTCATTATGATTTATGACGTGCATTTGTGCATTTGTGAGACATTGCCTGAAAATGGGTAGTTAAAGTCTGACTTTCAGCAGCAGCTATGGGAGAGATGCGATCAATTCCATCAAGCTTCATCGGTGATCCAACTTCATAACACGAATTTTTTGAAGGTGTGTATATAGTATGTTATCCATAACTGAAATGTTTTGAAATTGAACAAATAATAGTAGTTATTGGCTTTTCTCATTGTTATTTTTTTATTTGTTAATAGATGGAATATGAAGAAGGATCTGTAAATCTTCGAGAAAGTAATATTATTTAATATTTTCGGTAATAGTGGTAATAGGAAGGACACTTCATGAAACGTCCTGCCCTTTTTATTGCTTTAAAAATACAAAAAAAAAAAATTTTCTTTTTTATCCTCACTTAGCATCGGCCGTACCATAAAATATTTTGACATCATTTTAAAAATAACCATCCAACTGCTATTTAAAAATCCAAATGAATATATTTTAAAGCATAAAATTGTCAAACATTTTACCAAACCTAAAAAACAATAATTTGAAAAGAATAGCTCATATTAACCCTCTCAAAAATCTCTCAAATGCATAAATAAATAAACTTAAAAATCTTTAACTTAAATCATAAAGCATAATGCGGAAAATGTAGCGCTGGTCCTCGGGTTGTGTGCGCCTTCAGCCCAGTCAAATCACTCATCAAGTCCTCCCTCAATACCACCTGCATCCATCACACCTAGTGAGTCTAAAGACTCAACACACCATAATCTTTATAACGAGTAATACGTAATACAGTCAACATATAACGGTGAAAAATATGTGTACTTAAAATATTATTTTCATGAAGATGCATAAACATAAACATTTTCGTAAACATTTTCGTGATGCATAAAACTTTAAACATAAACATTTTCATAAAATACTTTTTCATGACATGCAATCATAAACCTTAACTTTTTCATTTTTCCTCAACATGACATGACATAAAACCTTTAACATGATCATGAACATTTTCCTTTTTTTTTTCTCTTTTCTTTTGTTGAATTCCGATCGTTAATTGTGACTTTCCTGACATGACATGACATGACGATGGATCCATCTACATAAAACCACAGTACTGGGCGACGGGAACATCAGCGACACTCTCACCGGTCAACTGAGCCTTGGCCTAACATGATCGAATAGAAATACGATCGTCGGGGCTCCCTCTGGGCCTTCTCCCATAAATGGGCTCCCTCTGGGGCCTTCTCCCCTCACGATATTCCCATTCTTACCTCAAACCTCATAACCTCATATTCGTAATAATGGAAACACGATCGTCGGGCTCCCACTGGGACCATAACCCTCACGACGTCGCCATCATTAACGAATTAGTCACAATCACTTCACTTCCTTCAACATTTATATTCTCACCACTTTATAAAAATCATGCATAACATAACATTTTATTTTTGAAACCAAGCATGCAACATGTCTTTTAAATGTCAACCTTAAATCATAAAAATCTCATAGACATCTAAAAATCATAATTTAATCATGAACTTTTCATAAACAATTAAAATGACATTTTAACCTCAAAACATTTACAATAACATTTTGACATATTAAATCATAAACATATAAAATTCTCTAAACATTTAAAATATCATTTTAACATAAAAAATTTCCATAAACATCCATAACTATAGAAATTAATCATATTAGCACATAAAACAGCAAATAGGGCACTGCCATGACGTTTACTAATTTCTAGGTGTAAAATGACCGTTTTACCCCTAGACGTAAAATTTCTCGTTTTTGACATTTTCTTAATTTCATTGATTCTAACATGGCCCAAATAATTATTTAAGCCTACATGAATTTTCTCATATTTTTATTTAGCTTAAAACGAGGACTTTTAAATAAATCTTTAAATGTGACGTATTAATGCATTTTAATCTCGAATTAAACCAAACATTAATATAAAATTCCCAAATTAAAAACTTAGGCTTCTAATAATTATTTAAGCTTAAACCTAATTTTTCATAATTTTATAAAGCTTAAAACTAGGCGTTTCAATTAACTCGTTAATTAGCGTTTCGTGCGGTGATTAAATCCCGGAAAAATACCAAAACTCATTATTTTGATCCCAAATTTTAAACATAATATTTTTAGTATTTATTCTACCCTTTCAAATCATTATCCACACCCGTGGACCCATGGATCAATTTTTCCTTCTTAAATTCTCGTTTTTGACCCTTCGACGAACCCACCGAGGAGCCATCTCCCAATTTACTCGAGCCACGCCCGAGCCACCTTGAGTCAAAACCTAGCCAACCCATCTAGGGACCCTACTGTGAAATCCCAGCCCAAAATCATGACCCTAACCCGTTCAAAAAGCCTACTGAACTCTGCCCAAAATCTGCCCGTGTATGTGTGTGTAACTCCTAAGCACATAAGGACTCCTAGCCAACCTAGGACACTTCCAGCCGAGCCACCACCTAGCCCTCACCACCCTAACCTTTCCTGGATCACGCCCAGCCCCTGCCCAGACCAGCCCAGCCCCTGAACCTTGACAGCAACTCACGCCTAACTTGCTGCCAAAAAGTTTCTCCCTCACGTTTTCTGTGCTTGGCTCGAGCCCCAGCGAGCCACCCTGCACCAACTCATGACCAGACCATCTAGGCACCCTACTTGACCCTTAGAACCCATAGGACTCGAGCTCCAGTTGAAAACCGAAGCCACAACACAAGCCACCAGAAGCAGCCGAGAACCCACATAGACATGGACCCTACGTTTCTGTTGCTAGGACCTAGCCAACCCCACCAGACCTTGAACCAGCCCCTTGTGCCCCTTCTTAGGACCCTAAGGACCTAACCTAGCCCAGCCCGTAGCCCCCTGGCCGAGCCTCTTCTTCCCTGCACAAGCTGGAACCCTGCGCTACCTCATAGAAGCTCTCGGGTAGGAGTCCTCTTGTTTCAGGACTCCTCCCAGCCCTCAAACTCGAGTCCTAGCTTGGCTAGGACTCTACCCTAGACTCAACCAAGCCCCTGGCCGATGCCCTGGCCCAAGCCAAAGCCCAGCCAGCCCCTGGACAAGGAAACCCGATCCCCTAAACCATGACAGCAACTTCACGCTGACTGCCTGTTCTTGTTTCCTTGTTTTCCTGCTACGTTTCGGCCGGTTGTGTGTGGTGTGTGGGACTCCAAAACATGCATAAACTTTAATTAAACAAACCTAGACATCATGGCAGCCCCTTGGTAGAAGAAAGACATGTATCATGGCATGCATATGAGGTACGTAAATCATGAACAAAAAAAAGAAACAAGGCAGCAATCTTTCGGTTTTCATGTACCACAACAGAACTTAAAAAAAAACATATTATGACATGATGGATGAGAAAAGGGAGATTAAGGTGTGCCTTTGCGTATTTAACGCACGAAAAACCGTTGACGTCGAAGAACGGATCGAAACCAAGGCTTGAATTCTCTAGACCCCTTCGAGTTCCCTTCAAAAAGCTGTGCAAGTGTGCTGCCGTGTGCTTGAGAGAGGTGGAGAGTTCTTCAAAAATAGAATTAGGTGGCCGATAGTTGATGTTAGGAGTATAGGGTTTTGGGAGACTAAATCATGTATTATATACTAATTAATTGCTAACATGGCTTTAGGTCCATTAAGCCAACAATTAAGCCCATTAGCCTTTAATTAGAATTAAATAAAATATTAACAAAGTTTTTGTTTAAATAAATTTGTGAATTTATTAGCCGGGTTGCCAAAAAGCTCATATTTTTGTTGAAAATCCAACACCGATAAAAATTACGTCCCGACGTATAAAATCACCTCAAAACCCCTTATTTTCAAAAATATTAAAAACCATCAACCATATTTTAAATAATTAAAAATAATTATTTAATAAAAACATTTTACATTTACGGCCCTCGGTCCCCGTTCCTCGATCGTCACTTGAACATTCCTTAAAAATACCATTTTAATGCAACCATGTAGGAAAATATATTTTAAACATGCAAATATGCACAACATAATTAATTCATGCAATTAAAACATTTAATTAAAATACAGTAAAATTTAATAATTGCTTGCATGTGGTTCGCGTGGACCTTTAAATTTTCGGGGCGTTATACTTCAGAGGTTTTGAACCACTGTAAGAGAGTGAAGATTGGAAATACTCAATTCGTAGAGTGTAACCATAGCAAAACTCGTCTTAAAGCTCCAACAATTCCATGGAACTTCACTTTTGAAAAAACATTATGAAAATATATTCTTGTAAAAAACCGTCCTCAGAAAAATGGATATTCGCCAAAGTTTTACGATGGCAAGCAAGAAAACTAGTAGAAGTTCGGAGTTAACTACCCATATTTTCAACCAAGAGGATTCAAGGCATAAGCTTGTTGTGATGGTCATTTTGCATTATTATGCACTTGGTATATTCTAGAGCACCACACATTGCTGAGATAATAGCTAATAAGCTTGTTGTTGTTTTTTGGATCGTAAAGTGTCAATCATAGTTGATAATTGCACAACCAACGATGTCATGCTTCGTCTTCTCTTATTTATTGGACTGGTTCACCTTCTAGGGTAGAAAATTTTGAGAAAGTTGTGTATCAATTGATAATTGATTCTAGCAAGAAATTCAAAAATCGTCGGTTCTACTTTTGTTTTTATGTTAAAACTTCAATAACATATCGAGATGTGTTTCCAAGACTTAATTTCAAGAAAAAACAATACAAGAATGTTCCAATTGACGAAGATTGGGAAAATGCAATTGAAATCTGCGATAAGTTGAAAATATTTTATGAGATGACTGAATTGTTTTCTGGTACACTTTATCCCACATCTAATTTTTATTTTCCAAATATTTGTGATATTAAATTACAATTAGATGAGTGGCTGCATAGTCCAAATATTTTAGGGCAAAGCGGGTCGAGAGTAGAATTTTCATATAGGCAGGGCGGGTCGAGGGTTTGGCCAAACCCGCTGAGCTACCATCCTACTAGATATTGACATACCATATTCAATCTTGTGAATGGACATGATTTAATGGTTGCAACCTATCTGATTATATGAAATATGATGGATCAGATTGAATATGATCTAAGAGACACCAATTCGTGAATAGGTCTCTGCAACCTTTGTAATATTATAAATACAACCCAGTATTAGAATGGAAGTTTTTTACACAGCCTGAATTTGAAAATACTGTTATTTTTGTCTCATATACATATTGATACTCACGGAAAATTTAGGGTCCGATTCCAACAAATGTCACTAGTGCAGACGCAGGTTTTGGAATTGTCCTGAGCCTGAAATCAAGAATAAGACCGTTATAAGGGGGCCAGAAGAGTGTCCAGGTCGATCCCTGTAATTTTCGCAGCGATAAACATTGTTCTTTAACGACAAACCAAGTAAATTTTTTTAAGACAATATGCCCTTGTCGCCGATAAATCGAAGGCAACCCAATTAATCGAACTTTGAACCTACGATTCAGTTCGACTCAGGAAGGGGAGACTGGTGATACCCCATGGATGGCCTAGCCCAAATGGAAGACAAGCCTATCAAGGGCCCATGTATTCTCCTATAAATACACATGGATGGCCTAGCCCAAATGGAAGACAAGCTCATCAAGGGCCCATGTATTCTCCTATAAATACTAGGTTTGAGTGTTCAGTTAATTTATTCACTATATTATTATTCAGCAGCACCCCTAGCTGCTCTTCGTTAATATCCTTAGTCTCTGACTTGAGCGTCGGAGGGGCTACGTCAGGACACCCTCATGGTCCCCTTCTAACGGTTTTATTCGTGATTTCAGGCTCAGTACAATTCCAAAACATGCGTCTGGACTAGTGACACTTATGGAATCGGACCCTAAATTTCCGGTTAGTATCACATATGATTGCATATATTTAGTTCTTCAATATCAAAAAGTTCCAAAACCATATTTTGTTTAGTCCGATTTTGTAATTTGGAGTGCTCCTACTACAAAACGAAAATCGTTGTATTTTAGGAGACGTTTGTCATATACCATTAGCATTGTGTGAGAAAATCGTCCTAAAGACGTAGAGTGTAACTCTAGCCTTGACTTTACCTACTATTTCATTTTGGTCGTAGAGTTTGTTGAAACATTATCTATGACGTACAACCTCCGTCGATTTCATTTTACACCTAATACAAAACCAACAAATTTGTATAAATACTTGTCTCTATCCAGTGTAACGTACATGATATTGTCATACGTAAGTCATAACAGTAAACTAGTTGTTAATATTCATAATTATTGAAACATATATAAGATTATACATAATTATCAATATCCTATATTAAGCCACAAATCCTCAATAGTATGACTAAATTACACCAACGTAAAATTACACTTCTTTTTGCATGAAAAATAAATTTGTGCAAAAAAATTTATCCTAATATTATTATTCTACAAAAATAATATCAATTATATACTAATAATTTACTTCTTTACATCCAACTAATATCATTCAACAAAAACATATTAAAATTAACATCATAGTCGAAAAATCATATATATATATATATATATATATATATATTAATTTAATCGGGTATTCGGGTCAGTATGAGTAGGATTATTTAATACACGTCTCCATCTCCATACCCTAAAATGTACATACTTGATTACTTATTTATTTAATCGGGTAAAAAGTAACATCTGAAAGGAATATTTTATCCTTTATTATTTTGCTAAATTGATATTATCAATTTAAAATTTTGTCTTTCTAGATTATCAAATATTGCTTGATTTAATTATAAATGATAATATCTTGGTTTACTTATTTTTAGATTATGAGATCTTTCTTGATTTGTTTTTAGATGATAAGAATTTGATTGATTTATATCTAAATATTATATGATTTGTTTTTAATATGATTTTTATCTCTAACATATTTTATTCTTGTTTAAAAGATTTTTTTATCTAATGAAAATCTTGTTTTCATATTTTGTAGGACTCTTTTATGGAATAACTTTTAGGTCAAATCATGGATTTAAATATGGATAGCCATATAGCCGTACATGGGGCTTTGAGAGTGCTTTGTAGAGAGAGAGAAGAAGGGCTTTAGAGAGATAAGAGGCTTTTTGTGGAGAGAGGCGTGTGGTGTGTTGGACTAGGGAGATTTTCACATAGAAGAAATTAGAAGAGTCCAACATATATTTGCTCTACGTTTTTGTGTGATCGGTTGATCACTTTACAGCGTATGAGAGCTGCTGGATTTTTCTGAACACACAGAGAGTTCAGATATTGAAGATTTCGTGTTGAAGATTTTGTGTGATTGATTCACATATACCGTGTTGCTGATTAGTGTTGACAACACTCAAGAACAACACTGACGCAGAGTGTTGATCGAAGAGTGGTTGTGTTTGTTTTAAGCAATACATTTTTTTATTTTATGCATCTAGTTTTTATGTGGTTTGTTTTGATGCATTTTTAATTCCTTGGAGTGTCAAGGAATTTGGTTTTGTTTTCTCACTAGTATTGTTTTTGGTGTAAACGATTTACATACTTTTTCTAGTGATTTTTTTGCCACGAGGCATCGCACAAGTATTCGTACTTGTGCAGAATTTAAATCTGATATTAATTTATTAAAGTTATATTTGTGTGTTAATACTTAATTTCTGCTGCATGTTTTGTGCTCGTGTTAACAACACAAGAGCACAACACTAACTTCTGATACACACATTATAATATTTCAATTTATTTCATATACGCTTATGAGCAAAAATTCTTTACAAGTGGTATCAGAGCCATCACTTGATACACTAAATGATTAATTCTGGTTTATTGTTTTTTTTTTTACAGGAAATTTAACAGAATCCCAATGGACGTACTATCCACGAACACTGCTGTTTTGAAAGAAAAATGCTAGCTGCAAGTCAACCCGCACGGTGTTGCCTCTGGTGTTGCAACACCGGGCCGCAACACCACTTCAAAATCATTGTGTCTCAATGCTAAATCTCACAATGACTCAGGTAATCATGAAATCCAGGATACTGATTCTGATGAACTCACATTTGAATGTGTGCAGGCTATGTATGAAGAGCTATACGAAGATTGGATCAAAAGAAATGAAACAAATTCTATGCTCTCAAAGGAAAATACTGAGTTAAAGAGTAGCATGTCTCGACTGGAAGTCTTGTTGAGTAAGAAGGACCTCGAACTGTGCAAAGTCAAGGATGATCTTCATGAGAAGGACTCAAAGACTATTGCTAAATTCAGCTCAAGTTCATCAAAACTTGACTCAATGCTAACTATGGGAAAGGACAACAAAAATGGTCTTGGATATGTTGAAAGCAAATATGAACATGGTGAAACTTCCAACTCTAAATCAAAATCAACCGTGTTTGTAAAGGCAAGTGAAGAATGCTATGTCCCCTTAATAGTGAAACCTTCCATGAAGACTCTGCCAATCTCAAAGGAAGCCTCGGAACGATTACTGAAACAAAACAGAGCTTCCTCTTCTCATTTGAAAGTTGACCCGCCAGTGAAGATGCCACAAACCAAGAAGCCAGTGTCAACTTCTAAATCAAAGCAAAGAAAGCGACATTTTATTTGCCACTACTGTCATAAGCCAAGTCACATCAAACCTTTCTGTTTTAAACTGAAAAATGACTATATGAACTGGCATGCAAATCTGGTGTTGCCCACTGTGTTGCCCAACACCAGGCGCAACACAACAGTCAAGAAACCTCCTGTGAAGAAAGTTTGGGTACCAAAAGCTGTTATTCGTTGCAATGTCATTTATACTTCTTTAAAAACTAACATTGCAGGTGCATGGTACTTTGACAGTGGGTGCTCACACCACATGACCGGATCTAAAGAACACCTCACGGATTATGTTGAAGTAAAAAGTGGGCGTGTAACCTATGATGGTGGTGCCAAAGGAAGAATTGTAGGCAAAGGAATCATGAATGTTGACGGAATTCCTGAACTTCATAATGTTCTACACGTTGAAGAACTTAACTCAAACTTAATAAGCATAAGTCAACTTTGTGACAATGATTTACATGTTAAGTTCAATAAAAATAATTGTGAAGTTTTTAATGATGTTAATGTTTGTGTAATGTCAGGTACTCGTTGTGCTGACAATCGCTATCAATTGGGAGAAGGTGATGGTTGCCTAAGTGCCAAGGTGAGTGATTTAGACCTATGGCATCAAAAACTGGGACATGTGAACTTCAAGACTTTGAAAAATCTGTGTAAGTTTGATGCTGTGAGAGGTATGCCAAATTTAAGTTCAGGTAACTCATTTGTCTGTGGACCGTGTCAGAAAGGTAAACAAACTCATGTTACGAACCCGGTGTTGCAACACTTTGGGACAACACGGTGCCTTGAACTCTTGCATTTGGATCTAATGGGTCCGATGGAAGTTGAAAGCTTGGGTGGTAAGAAATATTCGTTTGTTTGTGTTGATGATTTTTCGCATTTTATTTGGGTAAGTTTTCTTAGAGAAAAATCTTATACTTTTGATCCTTTTAAGAAATTGCATGCTATGATAACAAATCTGTATGATATGAGGGTGGTTAAAATAAGAACCGATCATGGTGAGGAGTTCGAAAATTCTCATTTTATTTCTTTGTGCCATAAGAAATGTATCACTCATGAATATTCATCTCCGAAGACCCCTAAAAAAATCGGCATAGGTGAAAGGAAAAATCGAACCCTCCTAGAAATGGCTCGGATCATGCATAGTTCTAAGAATATGTCAAAATGTTTTTGGGGGGCCGAAGCTTTAAATACGGCATGTCACATTTCCCACCGTGTTAATTTAAGGAGTGGTTCTACAATGACCTCATATGAGATTATCATGGGAAGAAGACCAAACCTTAAATATTTTCATATTTTTGGTTGTGTAGGTTATGTGTTGAATGATAGAGATCAAGCTAAATTTGATTCCAAAAGTGATAAATGTTTGTTTCTTAGATACTCTACTAATAACCGTGCTTATCGTGTATTTAATCTAAGAACCAGGACTACAATGGAATTAATTAACGTTGTGTTTGATGATCTTGCAGATCTGACAGTTAAAAAACCGGAGGATGATGTAGAATAATTGCTGGATATAAGTGAGCCACTGACCAGAAACAGTGTTGAGTCTGGTGTTGAGACCAGTGAAGCAACACCAAGCACAACACCGCCTCTGAACCAAACAGAAATTGTGGATAATGATAACGATGATAATGATGATGTGGTGATCAATTGTGAAAGAGAAATTCCCAACAAGATTCAGAAGAATCATCCATCATCACAAATCATTGGTGAATTACATGATGGTGTGCAAACAAGAAACAAAGAAAAGGTGGATTACCGCAAAATGATTGGTTTAATCTGCATGAGCTCCACGTTTTCCCAGGTAAGTCACTCGTGTTTTGTGTCTCAAATTGAACCCAAGAATAATAATAATGGCATTTTGAATGAGGAAGCCTATATCAGCCAACCTAAGGGATTTGAACATCCTCACCACATGGACCATGTCTACAAATTGAAGAAGGCCCTGTATGGACTGAAACAGGCTCCACGGGCATGGTACGATAGGTTAGCTGACAATCTGATAAACTTGGGCTTCAAACGAGGTGAGGTTGACAAAACTCTTTTCATTCAAAAACTGAAATATGATATTTTGATCTGTCAAGTGTATGTAGATGATATTATTTTCAGTGCTTCATCTCAAATGCTTGTGAATAACTCTGTGGGTTGCATGTCATCACAATTCGAAATGAGCATGGTAGGAGAACTAATTTTCTTTCTTGGATTGCAAGTTAAGCAATTACATGATGGTATATTGTGATAACTCAAGTGTTATAGACATTTCTAAGAATCCTGTTCAACACTCTCGAACAAAACACATAGACATAAGACGTCACTTTATTCGAGATTTGGTTGAAAAAGGCATAATTCGACTGGAATTTGTTAGGACTGAGAATCAACTGGCTGATATATTCACGAAACCTTTGGACTTTGAGAGATTTTCCAATCTTCGGAAGTCTCTCATCATGTGCGTACAATAATCACACACACATGTTGCCATTGGTGTTGCCAACACCGGTGACAACACCATTTTTGCATGTATATTTTTAAGATGCTACACATACTGCATAATCATAACCTATTTATTTGTGTAATGTCTGAACAGTGAAGGCAATTTCTGAAAGGTACTATCTGAGTGTTCATACTTCCAATCAAATGTTGAGGAATAAATTATGCTCAATCCAAGGCATCGAATAGTTGAGGATATTCATGGAAATCATGATCTTGTCTAATGTGAAAAAGTGACTTGGAAAATGTGAGCATAAGGAGAAAAACAGAAAAGAGGTAAATAAAAAAAAATTGTTTAGAAGAAAATGGAAAAAGCTACCTAGAGGAGTCCATTGAAGACCGTTCTTCTAGTGTGGGAGCTACCACTTCTAAGTAAAAATAGTAATGGAAAAAGCTACCTAGGGAGTCCATTGAAGACCGTTCTTCTAGTGTGGGAGCTACCGTTTCTGAATCAAAATAAAATTTTATGGAAGATTGAATAAAACTCAGTGGTGTTTCCAGGAGGTATTGCCAACACCAAGCTCTGACACAGCACAGTTTATACATTGCATGACATTTTGATAATTCATCATATTGGAGGCATATTTAGGACATGCATATTGATTTTTGTTTCGTGAATTCATCATGTGCAGTGACATATCAGTGTTGACCTATGACAGTTGATAAAAACCTTGATTACCTAGATTTTGAATTTATGTGTATACTTGTGTCTGTGAGTTATAATGGACGTGGATTTTACTGGATATTCTTTTGAAATCGTCGTAACACGAGTTTTAATCAATTTTACTCTTTGATTTTGGTAATTACTCTTGCTTGTTCTCATTTAGCCTTGCAATTTTTTTTACTCTCGTGATTTCTCTTGTGCGTCTTTGTGTATAACTCCTGATATACCTTTATAACTTTCTCTTACGTTCTACAGGTGGCTGAAGATACTGCTGATGTTGAGTCCGATGTTGTCAACACCGTGGACAACATTGACTCTTTTTGATTATGATGTTCTTCAAAGATCAAGGACTATTTGCTATGTTTGTCAAGTTCACCCCGATTGTCATCAACGAATTCTACAATACCCCCGCGGATGAAAAAAATGAAATCACAGAAGACATCAATGCTTTCACTGCTGAACCCCTTTCTTCTTCTTGATCTTTGGGATACTTGAGCTATAGGGGTTTCTCAAAGAAGATGAAGAGACTTTTTTTTATGTGAGCGAAATTCTCAAGATCGCTTCGCCTTATTTCAAGGGTAACAGAAAACTGGAACTACCTTGGTCAGCTACTGGTGTTGCCACTGGTGTTGCCACTGGTGTTGGCAACACGACAACCTCGTCCACTTCCACTTCCACTCCCGATGGATTTGTCATGCTATATGCTTCTCACTTACAGGCCCAAATTGACTTTTATCTACAGCAGATTCAAAAGGCCAAAGAACTCATTGCTTACTACGTGGCTGAGTATAGTTTGCTTTTGGAAGTTGGCTTACATTCCGGCCAAAAAGGGGGAGTATGAGGACCAAAAATGCAAAAGAATGATGCTGAAGCATCTCGAGTTGCTGAGACTGATGAGCTTACAGACACAGAAGAAGATAAAGGATGAATACTTATGTTTTGTCTGTAATGATGTTTTTGGATTGCTCTTATATCTATTTGCGTGATTATTGAATTTTTCTTTCGTATGTCTTCTTATGTTTTCAGGTGTTCTAACAATGGTGTTGACAACGCTGTCAACAACACCAGTGCTCTAACATGTTTAATTCCGGGGGAGATGAACTTTGACTCAGGGGGAGATACACTCTAATGCAGGGGGAGCTTAACTGACTGCGATGCTTACCAAGATTATCATTTTCGGATGTTTTGTCCAGAAAGGCAAAAAGGGGGAGATTGAAAGGAATATTTTATTCCTTTATTTTTTTGCTAAATTGATATTATCAATTTAAAATTTTGTCTTTCTAGATTATCAAATATTGCTTGATTTAATTATAAATGATAATATCTTGGTTTACTTATTTCTAGATTATGAGATCTTTCTTGATTTATTTTTAGATGATAAGAATTTGATTGATTTATATCTAGATATTATATGATTTGTTTTTAATATGATTTTTATCTCTAACATATTTTATTCTTGTTTAAAAGAGTTTTTTATCTAATGAAAATCTTGTTTCCATATTTTGTAGGACTCTTTTATGGAATAACTTTTAGGTCAAATCATGGATTTAAATATGGATAGCCATATAGCCGTACATGGGGCTTTGAGAGTGCTTTGTAGAGAGAGAGAAGAAGGGCTTTAGAGAGAGAAGAGGCTTTTTGTGGAGAGAGGCGTGTGGTGTGTTGGATTAGGGAGATTTTCACATAGAAGAAATTAGAAGAGTCCAACATATATTTGCTCTACGTTTTTGTGTGATCGGTTGATCACTTTACAGCGTATGAGAGCTGCAGGATTTTTCTGAACACACAGAGAGTTCAGATATTGAAGATTTTCGTGTTGAAGATTTTGTGTGATTGATTCACATATACCGTGTTGCTGATTGGTGTTGACAACACTCAAGAACAACACTGACGCAGAGTGTTGATCGAAGAGTGGTTGTGTTTGTTTTAAGCAATACGTTTTTTTATTTTATGCATCTAGTTTTTATGTGGTTTGTTTTGATGCATTTTTAATTCCTTGGAGTGTCAAGGAATTTGGTTTTGTTTTCTCACTAGTATTGTTTTTGGTGTAAACGATTTACATACTTTTTCTAGTGAATTTTTTTGCCATGAGGCATCGCACAAGTATTCGTACTTGTGCATAATTTAAATCTTATATTAATTTATTAAAGTTATATTTGTGTGTTAATACTTAATTTCCGCCGCATGTTTTGTGCTCGTGTTAACAACACCATAGCATAACACTAACTTCTGATACACACATTATAATATTTCAATTTGTTTCCTGTACGCTTATGAGCAACAATTCCTTACAACATCCATACATTCCTCCATTCGGGTCGAATATCATATTGTCCGTCAGATTCGGAGAAAACTAACGTCCTTATTCCAGACTTTTAAAACCGCTATCCCCAACATATATGAACAATATACTTTTTAACTTCAATCTCTTAACAAATTATCGTATTATTTATCGCTTTCATTTGCTTGTTGCAATAAAATTGTTACTTATCATTCATATATAATTGATTTGACATCAACTTTTCCGCCACCAAACTCAAAATTTCCAAAAACAACTTCAAAACGTTAAATTATATTATTCAAATGCCCCAATTCAACCCCCCTTGGATTCTAACAAAAATTACGTATAATAAGAAATTACAAGACTGTATTTTCACGTCGCACCTAACATTGTTTTAAATCGTTATATTTAAGTAATGTATAAACTGTGAACATGTCTAATAGAGTAATATATACGGCAATAAGTAAAAAGTGAATGAAAAAACTGTAACTAAAAGCATAGATTGGTGTGAAGATGTACGAGAGATATGTATAGGCTCCCATTAGTTTATACATAAAAATTCACGTTATACTGTCTCACGAGTCAATTTCATGAGACGGATCTTCCATCCGACTTGATCATGAAATAATAACTTTTATATAAAAAAATATTACTTTTAATTGCATATATATAGATCGGGTTGGGTCGTCTTTTAAATATAGAACCGTGAAGCATGCCACAATAAAATAGTCTAGTTTATATAGCCTAGCAGCACAAACAAAAAGGATTGAAAAGTTTAACTGAAAGTATTGTTAGGTGGGATAACAACACTATATAAATATAAGAATTTGACTAATAATTATAATGAAAACTGGTTAATTTAATGAACTTCGAAAACAATTTATTTTAGTTCAACTCAATAAATTATAGATGATATATTATAAAATGTTTAAATATATATAAAATACACAAAAATGTTTGATAATAAAATATTTTTTTGATAATATATAGGAATAAGTTTGTCCAATTTCGGTTAAAAATCATATAAACATTTTTAGGATAAGCACTTACAGTTAGGTTAAAATATATAACTTGATATAAAAATGGATTTGAAATCACTTGAATTTTATCAATCTAAACAAATATTTTTTTTTGAAATTAATAGATTTTAAATACATCGATCCAAACTTAGTGTCATGGTTTATTTCTTGTTAAAATATAAAAACTATCCCTACTACATCAACTAGTTTACCTAATGATAATTATATAAAAAAATTACAATCTAAAATAATCAAAATATCAAAATCTTATAAAACTTGATACACCCCAAATATAACAATTATTTTAACTTATAATAATTTACAACAAAAAAATTATAAAAAAAGACCGTAAAGAATTAATAATGTGTGCACGAGACTACTAGTTGTTATTTAGGAAGAGTAGGTCTCTTGTGAGACGGTCTCACGAATCTTTATCTGTGAGACGAGTCAATCATACCGATATTCACAATAAAAAATAATACTCTTAGCATACAAATTAATACTTTTTTATGGATAACCCAAATAAGATATTCGTCTCACAAAATACGATTCGTGAGACCGTCTCACATAAGTTTTTGTCATTTAGGAATGATAGTTAAATATATCCTGTAAGTTAAACTATTTTGGGTTTTGGTCATATGAATAGTTCGAGTGGTTCTTATTATAATAAAATTATAATTTTTTTTTAAAAAAATCAGTCCTATTTCATCATATTGGTTAATGAGTTGTCAAATTTTTTTTACTTATTAACGTGACATCTAATATTGTTGAACACGTTACGAGAAAATGTTATTAAAAAAATCAAATGTACAACTGGACTAATACTAATTTTAACGCGTTAAAGTATGAAAATCAAAATATTAAAATTTAGATAATTAAGTAATTGACTTTGTATACAACCTAGATTCTTACATAAAAAAATCCACTGCCCCAGCTAAAGTCTAGACAATGACGATAAGAGAGTAGATTTTTATTACACTTGTTATTATAATATACGTATAAAACTCTTGTAAGACGGTCTATGAGTCGATTTTATGACACATGTATATTTTCTATTTGTAAAAATTATTTTTTAAGTCAAAAATATTAATTTTTATTGTAAATATGAGTACTGTTCATCCGTCTCACAAATAAAAAATATTATTTAATGATATACTTTACATATATATATATATATATATATATGTTGATATAGTCTCAGATTATCCTTGTCATTTTTATAAATACTTTTCCTTGAATAATATATAATAATAATAATAATAATAATAATAATAGAAAAATTAAATCGTGTGTTCAGGTACCACTTCAACATATATATATTTGTGGCTTGCACATTTTCTTGTTTGAACTTGTGCTTATGTAGCTCTAGCTCGATCTCCTATGGGTACTATCCAACCTACGACAAAGGGAAACAAAAACACAAACAGCTCCCGCCGCGGCGGCGGCGGCAGATTATTTAGTTTTGGGCCTTGTTTTGGTTTGTCTTCCCCGAAAAAGCAGCACAAGAAGAACTTCTACCATGACTCAGTACCATCTGCTGCAGCTGCTCATGCTCAAGGCGATGGCGTTGAATCAGTGAAATATGGAAGCAAGAAGCCAGATTTTTCCAAATCTGATATTCCAACATCGGAATCAATTAAAGAAATTCAGATAATCGCTGACACGGCCGCCGCAGCCGAAGCGCCGCCGCCACTCATCCATCTACTCAACAACAAGGTGTGTATCTATCCATGTGTGTAATCTTTCTATGTGTGTGTGTGTATGTTATGTTCTTGTTGATCAATATTTGAGAATGGGTTGTTTATTTTATGTACTTTAGATTGATCAAGAATTAATCACGGTGGAGAAGAACTACAAGAACCAACAAGAACAAAGTATTCCAACAAAGGTCCAAGAAACATCGAGTAACCCGATGATCAAGCTGAGACAATCGGTCTCCCTACCAGCACTTCACGCACGACCACAGCGACGGCTGAATAAAGGGAAAACGGCAGCAGCCGCAACCGGGGAGGGAGGAAATGGGGGCGAAATGACGGCGGCCGCTGGCAAAGTCGACTCCATGGTGGGGGCATCGATAATTGCTTTGACACTAGTGGTGATGCTGATTTGGGGTAAGGTTTGCGCGATCCTTTGCTCGGCGGCATGGGTTTTCCTCGTTCATTGTTTCAAGCAGAGCAATGAATCTTTTGAGAACAAAAATGATGTTGTTTCTTCGGACCATCAGATTCTTGTTTTGGATTCGCATGAATACAAGAAGAGGGTTGTTTTGCAGGGATTTCTTGAGAGAATAAGATGATGAATATGTATATGTATATGTAAATTTCATTTTTTTGGAATCAGTGGAATATTAGATATGACTTTTGAGTAATCAAATAAAATTTACAAATTATTAACGTTTCTCTCTCTTTTATTTGTGTACTATAATAATTCTTCGAAATTTCTATGTTTATTGTGGGAATGGATCCTCTGATGTAGCAGATGATGTGGTACAAATTTTTTTTTAAAGCTTTTATATATATTTTTTAATTTTTTTTTTCATTTTTGGATTTTTGTTTTAATCTTTCTTTTACTCCGAATCAAAATTTTCATTTTTAAATACTTTTTTACTCTTTTTAAAATATATTATGATTCTTTTTTTTTTTCCACTTTTGAACTTTCTGTTTCTCTCTCTTTTTTGAGTAGATCTCTTGTAAAACCGTCTCACGAATCTTTATATGTGAGTCGGTTCAATCCTACCGATATTCACAATAAAAAGTAATATTCTTAGCATAAAAATTAATATTTTTTCATGCATGACCCAAATAAGATATCTGTCTCACAAAATATGATCCATAAAATCGTATCACACAAGTTTTTGTCCTCTTTTTTTGACATCTTGTTTATCTCATTTGTTTTGAAAGTAAAACATATTTTAGTTTCAATTTTAGTTATTTTTGCACGCTTGATTGCCCATTTTCATCAATACTCAAACAAGATTAAAAATCTGTGTTTTCGTCAGCAATCAATACTACCGAAAAACATCGAATATTCATCAATATGGTAAACACTTGGGTCCTACAGATAAATAAGAGGAAAACAAAAAATTCAAAAATGGAAAAAGAAAGAATTATAATATATTCTAAAAAGAGCAAAAAATCTTTTAAAATGAAAATTTTGAGTGGGAGAAAATGAAAATTTTGAGTGGGAGTAAAAGAAATATTAAAACAAAAAGTCCAAAAAAATGAAAAAAGAAAAGAATTAAAATATATATATATATAAGCTTTTAAAGGGATGTTCACAGTAGAGGATCCATTCCTGTTTATTGTCGAGGTGAGAGAAAAATTGTAAACTTGTGATTTTTTTCTTCTCGAATTTTTAACTAGGAATTATGTAATGAATCTTCAACGTGTGTATATATATATATATATATATATATATATATATATATATATATATATATATATATATATAATGTTATAAACGGTCTCACGAATTTATACGTGTGAGATGAATCAACCTGATTCACAATTATTATAAAAATAATATTTTTTTGCTTGAGAAGTAATATTTTTTTATAAATTTAGTTGGGTTGGAGATCAGTTTAACAAAATTGACACGTGATAGTCTAACAAAGTTTTTTGTGAAATTGATATCTTGGACACCTACTGTAGACACATATGTGAGGCGTCTATCTATTGGATTTGACATACCGACAAGGTGACGCTACTAAATTGGATGTGATGTTATATCCAATAGATGGACATCAGGCAACCAAACCTTGCATCAGATGAAAAGGTCTCATGGAGTAAAGGAAAGCATGTACGTTGTCATACTCCTTGCTGGTTTGTTTCAACCTACCCGTGCAGGCACTGTCTGCACGGGCAATGAACGGCCCGGATCACTTCACATGAGTGATCCGGGCCCACCTCCCTGTAAAAAAAAAAAATTGACTCGAAAAAATCCGAGCCGTTGGATCGACCCCTGCAGGCAGTGCCTACAGGGGTAGGGTCGACCGAACCCTCCTTGCTTTCCAAACGTATCTATAAGATGGATCAGATGCAATAAAGCGATGACCCCGAAGTGGATTCCCGACGAGAGAGACAAGAGACGACCATCTCAAGGCCCATCACGACCTACAGGCAACCCGATTGGGAGTCAGTATTTTTTAAAGTACGTTTCTTTATTAAATATCTATAGATTGAGAGTTGAAATTTTGTGTTATCCAAATAAATAGGATTTGGCATGTAGATAAGTAGTAGGTTGGCGGCTTCAATGCTGCTTAATAATAACGGAGTTCACGTGTGGACAAAGATATTGGCCCCTATAGCTGATTTTTTAAAAAATTGTTTGAATATATTTATAATTTTAAGTTTGATATATATATATATATATATATACTAAAATTTTAATATAAAATGTGATTTTGAGTATACTAAATTTTTTTATTTTTATATATTTTAAAATTAAGAATATTTATTGGAAGGGGTATTTTATTTATTCTTGGGAAAAAATTTGAAATATATTCAGAGACCAAAATTCGTTATCATAAAGATCTCACGTTATAATATATATATATATATATATATATATATATATATATAAAAGATATTGATTAGTGTGTGTGTTTCCGTAGCAGGTACAAAATCCTAAATCGGTCGTCATTGATTGGGACAAGGTTAAATAAATAAATAGATTATATTAAATGAAAATTTATGAAATCAATGGGACATAATTTATTGTTGCAGATGAATCTCATGGGGATTGGTCAAACCAAGATGACGATCAACATTATAACTAATTATATCAAATTGTTGACGATATACACTATGTATGCATCACGCAGATGGATTTGGTTTCGATAATTTTTTTTTAAAAAAAAAAAATACTGGGGAGTGTGGTCCATGAACTGATTCAACATGGAAACAATTATTGTTTTGGATTAAATTTTGACGCAGCAAATGCTATTTAGATATTATATCTTCCACACTCAAGATAATCCAATGTCCAAAGTGTGCTTATTTTATATTACGTACGGTCGGTTTAACGTTTCTCATATTCAATAAGTATCGAAAGTTTAAAATTTTTGAAGAATTTTCAGTCTCGATCATTAAAACTTAACTTGAGTGTCGTATGATTATAATATTCACCTCTAGAGTGTTTATTGAAAGTTTATCTTTAGTGCTCAAGGCTTGGCTCCAATTACTCTGGATTTTAAACGAAGATAACTCTTGTTGTAAGTCTCTGCAAACAATTAAATAGATAAAATATTGTTGTTCAAACTCCAAAAATTAGGTCCGCGGTTGAAAATTTTGTCCATTATCTAGATTGCACTAAAAATCTTGACAAAATTATGCATTAAGATAAATACCAGAAAGCGGCGTGATTCCAACGACGACACGGTGAGGTAGCGGAGGCGTGCATGGTGCTGTGAGTGATGATCACGGTCGATAATTGTTCTCCCAACAAGATGATGGTGGCTAAATATTGTATGTATCGTATACGAGCGAGAAGTTATATAGCTTGTAAATTTGACATGTATTGTGATATTTATAATTCCAAAGATGATATAGAATCTCATTCGGATTCTTACTAGTAGTTTTAACCAACTAAGACATCTACTAGTGGGTGTTTGAGTGGGATGCTCCGGCTCAAATGGTCAAAACTTCTACTAATAGTTTTTTCTAACTAGGATACCTACCAGTTAGAGATTTACTAGGATATTCCAAGCATAATCCATCATAAAATCCATGATCGTGGTTTTTTCATAATCTCAATCGATGATCAGATATCACCGATGTAATGAAAATACAAAACTCGATATTGTGATGTAAAATTTAAAATTTTAAAAATCAACTTTCCACTGATTCAATTTTAACAACTTCCAATTTAAGAATTCTTTTCTAAATTATAGGCAATTACACCCTCCTCACAAATTTAACTCTTATAACTTTCAAATATGAATCCACTTATAAACATATTTTTAGTCATCTATTTGATCTCCATCAAACTAAATCACTAAATGCAACTTCTTGAATTTAATTATCTCAATGGGAACACAAAGTTAATACTTGTGTGACCCTCAATGGTTCATAGACATAGCTAGTCGTGGGTTCACAACTCATATGAATCGAAGTACACGTGTATCTTATACGAGCTTAACCTAATTAAGCTCATTTTGTTCGTCAATCCCTTGATCACAAGAACATCGAACTCATTTCTGATTCACCCATTGAATCAAAAGCGTCTATTAACATCGTATCATGATTCCCTGTGTATCACTGATGGTGTCTGTAAGAATTAATAGGTTATAGTTAGCGTACAGTATGGTCCTTTCAATACATATATCCCGATTGAATCTGCAATTATTAGTATATCGAGATTTGCATGTGAATTTGATAAGGATGTGATGTATCTTTGAGTAATTATAATAGCATCGTATATGCAATTAGGGAAATATTTTACCCTAAAATACATTTCTTACTCTGGTCAGAGACTCCTTGTAGTATTAAACTATCAAATCACATATGATATGCACACATGTGGATGAGCGGTGAATCCATGGCTGCAATGTATCGGCTACTACATATGCCGAAACTACACTCAATCTCGACAATTTATAACTATTTGGAAAGTTCGATGCGGGATTGTTCAGTGACTCATTATATGAGCACTCATCTGTATGATTGGACATCTTCATGCACATACCAATGAAACGTGTCGTATAATATCACGTATGCTAGTCTCGAGATCGAACGACATTTATCCTTATTTTAGGCGATTGAATCGACTAGCAACGAATTTATGATATACAATAACTAAAATGTTTTTTATGATCGATCTGACATGTACGAACACATGGTCCCATGGTATATTCAATGTCTTTTCTATGCAACTTACATTAGTATACAAATAAATTGAATGTTAGAATGATTTAAAATTTAAAATATTATTAAAATAAATATTGTTTATTATATACGAGTTAATAAAGCACAAACCACAAGTTGCCTTGTTGAACACATGCTATAACAACATTACATAAATTGGTGATTTGGCGTAGTGTCACGAACTATTTTCAATAATAGAGAGAAGTCGATTCAAATTAATATTATAGAAAAAATCTTCTCTCTTGACACACACGATATAATAAAAAAATTACTTATATTTATATCGAGTGAAATTTTCTGGTTTTGTGAATGCTTTATTTTCTTTAAACGTGATCGATCGTTTACAATATGTTATTATTGTAGACGATAAAACGTATCAGAGATGAGATCTAGACCAAAACTTCTCTAGTAGAAATACAACAAACAACTACAAGAAAAATACAACTATCTAAACTTTTGATTCCATGCTACATCATGCACCACATTTTAAATTGAATGTATTTTTTTGGGATTAATTTACTAAAAATTTAATGTCGTGTTTGGATGAAAGAATTTGGATTTTAGAAATTATTTTAGGAGATGATTTCAAATGACGACATGCTGAGATGAATTTGAATAATACCACAATGAGTCAAAAAATAATTATTTATGATTTAAAATTCATTATCCAATGGATTTACCCGAACAAACCAATTAATTATGGAGTTTAAATACATAGCTTTAAACTCATTATTCCAAATACAACTTAAGTGTCATATGAATTGGTATAATGTTATTAATTAGGAAATCCTCATTTTAGTTTCTAAAACATACCAATTTTTTTAAAAAAAAATTACCTATTTCTGACAAAATTTTATTTTAGAAATAATTATATCTTTATTAAAAGTCAAACCTCACATGTTATTTACATAAAAAAAAATGGATGAATTGATTGCTCTGTAGGCCAAAATTAGGTCCGTCAATCGGCAAACCCAAATTTGTAGTTGGGTTTGGTTTCATCAGATTTGGCTCAAATAAATCCGATCCTATAAAATTTGGTTCCATTCCAATGTGCAGCCGGTGCGCGGCCTTTTATGCTCTTATCCGCCTACCCGACCCTCTCGACCAAAAAATAATCAATTTAAAAAGGGAAAAAATTATTATTTTTTTGTATAGTTTTGCATTAGTTAAAAAATAAAATAAATTATTTAGCTATATTTGTCATACTTTATATTATTTTATTATATTTTAAATATAATAAATCACGACAATCCAAATCCAACGTAACCCAGAATAGTTTAAACCAAATAGACTACTACTTTTGTCTCCATGCGTTTAAACTGAATGTTCAAAATAGTTTATGGTGTTGAAAATAATATTTGAATGTTGAAAAAGTAATAGTTGAATATTTGAATGTTGAAAATAAGAGTTGTAAAATTAGAAATTTGTGTGTGATGATGTAGGTAATTATGTATTTTATTTTTGGATTATTTGTAAAGATTTCCTATAAATAGATCTCTCATTTGTGAAGAAATTCACAATTGAGTAGAGAGAAAAATATTATAAAGTGTGTAGTTTGGTAAATTTTGAGAGTTTGAGATTTTTATTTTTTACCATAAATTTTTACTTTTCACAACACGTTATCAGCACGAAGTTCTAAAAGTCCTCCATACTTTTTCAAGCTCCAAACAGAAGAAAAAGGTAACAAAAGTAATAATATTTATTTTACTGTTATTTATTTATTGTGTATATATTTAATATATAATATAATGTTATTATTAGAAATAATAAAAATAAATTTTTCAAAAACTTGTTATAAATCATGGGAGGATGTTAAGACGACATCCCACACTCCCGGTAAGGGATACGACAAGTATAAAAGCCTATAAGATTTTTAAACAAAACAACTTATGACACTTCATTATAATAATGTGATATGATATACATAATTATTTAAACATGACTAATATTATATACACCATATTATTACCATAAAATTATACAAATACATACATTTATTTTTTTGTACACCAACGGTCATAAACGGTAACAAAACGGCTAGTTTTTGCCCTATAAATATGATCTCACAAACACATTCAATCACTCCAACTTTCACTTCCTCTCTAAAAATTATTCTTCATCAAATTTTTGAAGAAAAAAGAAGATGGCTTTCTCAATGTTATTTTTAATATTTTGGTTATCATACTCACGAGTCTTGTATTTATCGGAGAATATCCTCCTCGTGTGTTTTCTTTATTTTTACAAATGCTTGTACTTGTTGTTTATCCATTATTTTGTATTGCAATATTCATTAACTAATAAAATGCATCATAATTTTTTTTAGTACCACCATGTCAAACTTGGCAAAGCTCGAATTCATTGCTCTTGATATCACGGGAAAAAATTATATGCCATGGACTCTCGATGTAGAAATGCATCTTGAGTCATTGGGTCTAAGCGAGACCATTAAAGAAAATGGTATATATTCATCACAAGAAAAAGCAAAAGCTATAATATTTTTGCGTCGACATCTCGATGAAGGTTTAAAATGTGAATATCTCATCGAAAAAGATCCCATGGTTCTGTGGAAAGGATTGAAAGAAAGATTTGAACATATAAGGGAAGTTATACTTCCGACCGCCCGTGATGAATGGAATATGTTAAGATTCCAAGATTTTAAGAAAGTCAGTGATTATAATTCAGCGATGTATCGAATAATCTCGCAGCTAAAATTTTGTGGACATGAGGTTACAGAATCGGAAATGCTTGAAAAAACATTTTCCACTTTTCACGCATCGAATATAACTCTACAACAACAATATAGAGTGCGTGGATTTTTGAGATATTCTGAATATCGCCTGTCTCCTGGTGGCGGAAAAGAATAATGAGCTGCTAATGAGAAATCATCAGGCACGACCCACTGGTTCAACGGCATTTCCTGAAGTAAATGTCGTAAACAAAAATGAATTTAAATCTGAAAACCAAAATTAAAGTTATAGACAAGATTTTGGTCGAGGACGAAATCGTGGTCGTGGTCGTGGACGTGGACGTGGACGTGGAAGTGGTCGTGGACGCGGCCGTGGTTTTGAAAATAATCGAGATAGTTACTTTTATAACTCATCTCAAAAGAACGTCCCAAACCATCCACAGAAAATGCATCATGAAAATATGAGTGTTAATGAGAATCACTCAAAAAGATTTGAAAGTTCTTGTTTCAGATGTGGTACTCCAGGACATTGGTCCCGTATTTGTCGAGCCCCTGAGCACCTTTGTAAACTTTATAAATAATCAATAAAGGGGAAAAAAAGGAGACCAACTTCACTGAACAAAGTGAACCTTTGAGTGATTCTACTCATTTTGATGCTGGAGATTTTCTGATTGATTTATCAGACAATGATCAATTTGCTGGTGGAATAAATATGTAAAATATTCTATGTACCCGTATGATAATGTTTTATCGTGTGCTATATTTTTTACATATGTATTGTATTTTATTGTCAGTAATCTTATTTCATTGCATATTTTTTTTGAATTTCAAATATGGAAAATGCTATGAGCAAAGCTGAAGTTTGCATACCCGATAGTGGTACAACGCACACTATCCTCCGAGATAAAAGATATTTCTTGGAACTAAAACCAACAAAAACAATGGTGAATACAATATCAGGTCCTGTAGACTTGATTAAAGGATGTAGTAAAGCACAATTTTTGTTACCTAATGGTACAAAATTTTTGATCAATGATGCTTTATATTCACCACAATCAAAAAGAAATTTGTTGAGTTTTAATGATATATATTCCCATGGGTATGATACTCAAACAATGAATGAAGGGAATGAGAAATATATGTGTCTTATCACATATAAATCAGGAAAGAAATATGTGATTGAAAAACTACAAATGCTTCCTACTGGATTGCATTATACACATATAAGTCCCATTGAATCAAACATGGTAGTAGATAATTCTTCAATATTAACCAATTGGCATGATCGATTAGGACATCCTGGTTCAACAATGATGCGAAGAATTATAGAAAATACACATGGTCATCCACTGAAAGACCAGAAGATCTTTCAGAATAATAAGTTTCAATGTAAAGCATGTTCTCTTGGAAAACTTATTATAAGACCATCGCCAGCCAAAATCCAAACTGAATCACCAATGTTTCTTGAACGTATTCAGGGTTATATTTGTGGACCAATTCATCCACCATATGGACCATTCAGATACTTTATGGTATTGATTGATGCCTCCAGCAGATGGTCACATGTATGTTTATTGTCAACTCGAAATGTTGCATTTGCAAGATTACTTGCTCAAATAATAAAATTGAGGAATCAATTTCCCGATTATACAATCAAGAAAATTAGATTTGATAATGCTGGTGAATTTACTTCCCAGACTTTCAATGATTATTGTATGTCTATGGGAATCATTGTTGTGCATCATGTTGCTCATGTACATACACAGAATGGATTGGCTGAATCATTGATTAAACGTCTGCAAATGATTGCTAGACCAATGATTATGAAAACAAAGCTCCCTATTTCTATATGGGGACATGCAATTTTACATGCTGCTTCATTAATTCGCATCAGACCAAGTGCATATCATAAATACTCCCCATTGCAGCTTGCATTTGGTAAAGAACCAGACATTTCTCATCTGAGAATTTTTGGATGTATGGTGTATGTACCTATTGCACCACCGCAACGAAAGAAAATGGGACCTCAAATAAAGGTTGGAATTTATATCGGTTATGATAGTCCATCAATCATTCGATATCTTGAACCTCAGACAGGCGACGTGTTCACAACACGTTTTGCTGATTGTCATTTTAATGAGGAAATCTTCCCAATGTTAGGGGGAGAACAAAAACATACCGAAAAGGAAATTACATGGTATGTATCATCATTGTTACATCTGGATCCAAGAACAAAACAATGTGAAAAAGATGTACAGCAAATTGTGCACTTGCAAGAATAACAAATCAAATACCAGATGCATTTGCAGACACAAAAAGGGTAACTAAATCATATATACATGCTGCAAATTCCCCTGCTCGAATTGAAATTCCGAAGAAACAAATTGAAAATACTCATGATGTCATTAAACGCCTGAAGCGTGGAAGGCCAGTCGGTTCCAAGGATAAAAATCCTCGAAAAAAAATTCATAGAAAAACACGATGATCACAAAATAAAGAATGATATTCCTAAAGAAACACATGATGATCACAAAATAGAGAATGGTGTTCCTGAAGAAACACATGATAATGAAAATGTTCTGTCAGAACCACAAACTGACGAGAATCATGAAATCTCTATCAATTATATTAATACTGAAAAAATATGAAACCGAAAAGATATAGAAGAAATTGATGATATATTTTCTTATAATGTGTCAATCGACATCATAAATGATAATGAAGATTATGAACCAAAATCTTTTGGTGAATGTAAAAATCGGCAGGATTGGATAAAATGAAAAGATGCCATCCAGGTTGAATTGGATTCGCTAAATAAACGTAATGTTTTTGGACCAATAGTCCTTACACCTGAAGGTGTAAAACCTGTTGGATACAAATGAGTTTTATTTTAAAGCGAAATGAGAAAAATAAAATTGTAATAAATAAAGCTCGACTTGTTGCACAAGGTTTTTCTCAAAGACCTGGAATTGATTATGAAGAAACGTATTCTCCCGTGATGGATGCAATTACGTTTCGGTATTTGATTAGCTTGGCGGTATCTGAAAATTTAGAAATGCGTCTTATGGATGTTGTTACAACTTACTTATATGGATCACTTGATAGTAATATATATATATATATGAAAATCCCTGAAGGATTTAAGATGTCTGAAGCACAAAGTTCAAAACCCAGAGAATGTTATTATGTGAAATTACAAAGATCATTGTATGGGTTAAAACAATCTGGTCGAATGTGGTATAATCGGCTAAATGATCACTTGATGAAAAAGGGATCTGTAAATAATTCAATATGCCCTTGTGTTTTTATTAAGAAAACAACATCCGGATGCGTAATTATTGCTGTATATGTTGATGATTTAAACATCATTGGAACAAATAAGGAAATTCAAGAAGTTGTGTCATACTTGAAGGAAGAATTTGAAATGAAGGATATTGAAAAAACCAAGTATTGTCTGGGTTTACAAATTGAACAAAAAGAATGTGGAATGTTTGTTCACCAGACAAATTATACAGAAAAGATCCTTAAACGTTTTAATATGGATAAATCAAATCCTTTAAGTACTCCAATGGTTGTTAGATCATTAAACATAGAAAAAGATCCATTCCGTCCATGTGAAGATGATGAAGATATTCTTGGTCCAGAAGTACCATATCTAAGTGCTATCGGTGCCCTTATGTATCTTACAAATTGTACAAGGCCTGATATATCTTTTGCCGTAAATTTGTTGGCAAGATTTAGCACATATCCAACAAAGAGACACTGGAACGAAATTAAACATATATTCCGTTATCTACGAGGAACGACAGACTTGAGACTTTTGTATTCAAAAGATGCAAATCCAAGTATAATTGGTTATGCCGATGCTGGATACTTATTTGATCCACACAAGGCACGTTCCCAAACTGGATATGTATTTACTCGTGGAGGCACTGCAATTTCTTGGCGTTCACAGAAACAAACGCTCGTAACAACTTCATCAGACCATGCCGAGATTATTGCACTACATGAAGCAAGCCGTGAGTGGTTAAAATCAATGAGCCAACATATCCAAATCTCATGTGGATTATCATTCGACGAGAAGCCTGTGATACTATATGAAGATAATGCTGCATGTGTAGCTCAAATGAAAGAGGGATACATAAAAAGCGACAGAACTAAACATATTCCTCCTAAGTTCTTCGCATTCATCAAGGAGCTTGAGAAGAATAAATGTATTGATGTTCGTCACATTCAATCAAGTGAAAACTCATCAGATCTCTTCACAAAGGCACTTCCTACGACAATATTCAGAAAGCACATATATAATATTGGGATGCGCAATCTACGAAATTTGTGTAGAATTGTTCATGTCAACATGAGGGGGAGTTTACGTGACTGCACTCTTTTTCCCTTACTATGGTTTTTATCCCAATGAGTTTTTTCTAGTAAGGTGTTTAACGAGGCAGTACAAAAACACGTAATGAAGACATCATCGTATCATGATCATCATCACAAGGGGGAGTGTTGAAAATAATATTTGAATGTTGAAAAAGTAATAGTTGAATATTTGAATGTTGAAAATAAGAGTTGTAAAATTAGAAATTTGTGTGTGATGATGTAGGTAATGATGTATTTTATTTTTGGATTATTTGTAAAGATTTCCTATAAATAGATCTCTCATTTGTGAAGAAATTCACAATTGAGTAGAGAGAAAAATATTATAAAGTGTGTAGTTTGGTAAATTTTGAGAGTTTGAGATTTTTACTTTTTACCATAAATTTTTAATTTTCACAACATATGAAAATTATAGTATATGCATATAACAATTCAAGCTAATCATTTTTTGCAGAGAACAGATAAACATTGGATAGTTGCACATGAGCTCTTTGTAGTTGCACTTATGCAAACTTGATTTCCGGAGATGACAAAAAATATAAGAGACAGTGATAGTATAAATATCGTAGATAAATATTCGACAAAACAAGATAACATTTATGCTACTTTGTACTGCCAATATAGTTGTAGTCATTTGATCATATGGGTCTCACTTGTTTTATGGTGGATTCTACTATTAAATAAGCTCATTCAAGGGTTGTGATTATACCGAGAGTATTGACTCCCATTGTAGAACATGATTTTCCATGAAGCAAATACCATGTGTATGAAAACCACCTCTTCAACTTATGAGACAAGATATTATATCTATGAGAGTCATATTTTGAACATATGAAGCAAAATGTTATATCTACATGAGCTTTTTGAACATGTGGGGAGCTATCTATATATTTTAAGTGTTGGTGGATCGATGAGTCAAATCGCTACGAAGTACGCTAATGTCTAAATAATAAAGCTAAAGGTACAACCAATATATCAACGATATTTACAATCATTACATCGCGAGATTTTACTGTTATATCGCGAGATTTTGTATTCAATATATAGTGAGATTTTGACAAATTGAATTTCTTCTGTTGCACAAATTGGTGTACAAATATCGATATACATGTAGCATCACTCAATGTCTAAATGGTGAGTGTTTGTTGCATCCTATCACATAAGAGTTAAAAATATATGTTTAAATTGTTTATGAGTTACAATATAACAAATAAGGTCAAGAATTTTCATAAAATGAGGACGAATACGAAGATGTTTTTTTTAAGTATTTATAAAATGTTTTTGTAAAAGTGTTTTTTTAATTATAAAACTTGTTTTAAAAATAAATATGCTAAAAATTGTTTTATAAAAATATTTTTATGGTAAAAAATAATTAAGAAGGTGTTTGTACAACATAAAAAAAAAAAATTAATTGTAATTTTTTCTCTTTGTTCTTGTTTCTTATTTATTACCCGTTTGACTTACGTTTTATATTTTAAAAACATCAAAAACTGTTAAGTTATTGTTTAAAAACTATACTTAGATAAAAAAAAAATTAAAAATATTTTCATAATTTTTTTTAATAAAAATATTGTCTGAACATATATTTTAAGTTTTTTTTTCTCTTAAAAAATATTAAAAACATTTTAAAAATACTTCTCCAAACATAACCTGGTTAAGTCTCTGTCAAATATTTTGAACTACAAAATTAATTGATACAAAAAAGAGTTTTCCTCATTAGTCGAAGTTAAAATTTTAAAAGAGAATTATTGAAATATGGATAAATATGATTTTATTTTTCAGTTATATTTTTTAAAACATTTAATTCATACGGTCAATTCTTACTACATGACGCAACATCACAGACTTCTCCTTGGAACCATGCTAAAGACACAAGATCTCTCAAGGTGCCCAATTTAGAGGAAAAAAATGTCCTGAGATTGTAATTTTAAATTTTGACATTGTTGGACAATTTTAATGTCACACTACAATACACACGCACAACACGTGATTTTTGTGCTCCAATACCGTTATCAACCCCGATTTATTAGATTTGTCATTATTAAGTAGATATCGAACTTTTAGATATTAGTCTAACCATAATATAAGTACGAATATTCTATCCATCATCGTGCTTTCGGTAAGATAGCTTGGGAGGCCAAGATCTTGTATTTTATGAGCATTATACTTATAGATCGCAACTCTTGATCAATGTATGTACGAATATATATGGGGGATTGACCTTCATGAGAGGTCGGTAGAAGAATTGTGTATCACGACTTATGACGTGCAAGTTATTTGTCATTTACTCGATATATAATGTGTCGTTAACAACTTACTAAAAATTATAAACAGTATTAAATATTGCATCTTTTTAAGATATAAATCCAGTGTTAATTGATCTTTAATTTTTTTACTCAATAAAAATTTTATAACATCATCGTCTATCTGTCAACATATTTTAGCCGGAAGTCATTGTGTTTAGAAAAATCACAAAAACTTGATTTTTTTTCTATAGATACTTAATATACATTATGCTGTAAAAGTTTTATTATTGAAAAATATAATTTTTTATAACTCAGACACTATATTTCTTTTATTTATTTTAATTTAGTAACAAATTAATTATGTTATTTTCATATCTTATTTTTTAATAATTATAAATTTTTTTAATCTCATTTAAAATTATAATAATTATTTTATCTCATTTATACAGTAAAAAATATATTAAATATACTTTAAATCATATTTTTAATGTATAATTGTAATTAAATTATTATTTGGTTAATATTTAGAGTAAGTCTCTTATGAGACCATCTCACGAATATTTATCTATACGATAGATCAACTCTACCAATATTCATAATAAAAATTAACATTTTTAATATAAAAAATAATAATTTTTTTATAAATAATCAAAATAAAATTTGTGTCTCAAAACATACGAACGGATATTTAATATTTAATAGTAATTCGGTTGATGCAAATAGATATTCCTCGCAAACATAAAACATTAGTATCTGCCTCTCCATATATCCGCCACAACGCCAAAACCAACGCCACCGTCTCCGTCTCCGTCTCCGTCTCCGTCGCTGCCTTCGGTTCTAAATTACGAACAATTGTTAATCGGTGGAGTCTAACGCCAAATCACAAGGTCGAGTTCCGCAAAGTGACACCGTTTCGGGGATGCCCCGGAGGATTATCGTCGGGTCTAGGGCTGGTTGAACATATCTTTTATTGTGGTTCAATCGAAGGGGTTGGACGGCATGGCTCCAGCGAGAAAGCGTGGAGCGAAGGGCGCAAAGACGAAGAATGAGTTGAGTTTGGGCGATCTCGTCCTCGCTAAGGTTAAGGGTTTTCCGGCTTGGCCTGCCAAGGTGCATTCTTGATTCGCTTTGATGACTTTCCATATGCCTTTATTATTTAACGTTCTTTATTTTTATCAAGTCTTTCCTTTTTTTTAGAAGTTATTTTTATGCTTTTATGATGTATGATAAATTATTTTCTTCGGAATACGAATCTCTTTGATTTGAATTTTCGTTTACCAACCCTCTTTATGGAGTTTCATTGAGTTTCAGAGTTTGATTGAAATATTTAGAGGTGAATAATTGTGGTCTTGGAAACTAGAAGACAGAGGTATAAAATGTAGTTGATTTTTCATTTACTTGTGTCAGATTTAACTTCGGCGGAGTTGCATTCAAGGCATGGGAACTAGGGTTACAACTTAAAACTTTTTTCTCAATCACGAGTTATTTGGTTCTAAATGTGTTTACATTAACTTCGTAAATCGTAACTACATCCCGGTGATCTCGCAGGTATAAGCTGTACATATATTGACATGTAGGTGACTATCTGTGGAGACACGTGTCCGAGTCTTGCTAATGCATACATAGACATGTAGGTTACTATCTGGACACACGTGTCCGAGTCTTGTTAGTAGTCTTTTGTATTCAGGTTTCTTTCGCTTTTGTTCACCGGAGTGTCTGTATATTCAAATTATAGGAAATAATAGTGGGTGTCTGATTCCATTTGATTCCAATATATTACCTTTCTCCATCACGAGTTATTTGGTTCAAAATGTGTTGTCTATGTCTACATTAACTCCATAACGGCATCCCATTGATCTCTCACACAAAAGCAGTACATATATAGACATGTAGGTGACTATCTGTGGAGACACGTGTCCGAATCTTGTTAGTGCATACATAGACATGTGGGTGACTATCTGGAACACGTGTCCGAGTCTTGTTAGCAGTATGTTGTATTCAGGTTTCTTTCGCTTTTGTGCACCGGAGTAACCATATATTCAAATTATATGAAGTAATAGTGGATGTCTGATTCCATTTGATTCCAATATATTACCGACCCTTTCAAAACCCCACCTTTATATTTGAATACAAGCTAACTATTTTCCTCTTGATCAAGGCCATTAGGCTGCTTTCACAGTTATGTGTTTGTTTACTCGTGTGATTAGTGCATAATCAGTTCTTGGCTTTGATCGTGCTTAAGTCAAATTTAAGTTGGCTGATTGACTAACCTTTTGTGGCTTTAATTCCAGATAAGCAGACCTGAAGATTGGAAGCGCGTTCCTGATCCCAAAAAATATTTTGTTCAGTTCTTTGGTACATCAGAGATGTAAGCATTTCCCTTTTTATCTTTTCCTTGTGCATATGCCGAGAGGGCTTGATTTCCAGGTTGACTCTAAGAGTTTTTCTGGAAAAAAACTTATGAGGGTTTAATATCTGTTGTTGGGTAATTGCATTTTTGAAAGATAAGGAGTACTCTTGCAAATGGACACTTTTAGAGGTACAATTTAGTGGATTAATGTTAACCGGCTGTTTCCATTCTAATTTTACTCAAATTGAGGTGGATATTAAAGCACTGATATACGATGAAGATTTATTTATTACCATTGTAACCAGGTGGAATGTTGGAATGTTATAATTTGTCCTTTTCCTGATAATTTTATTTAAGTGCAATATAGAATCAGCGTTCTAGGTTTGGTCCTGGCTATGGGTCCAGGTTTTTGAAAATTTGGTTGCACATTTTTAAATGGATGCAATTCCTTAAAGGGAATGCAAACAGTTAGATGCATTTCCTGTAATACATTAATTATACAAGGCCACGCACGTTGCCTCATACCTGTTTTATGCTTTATGCTGTGTTGGGTTGATGATAAAAATATTTGTATCATATAGTTTGTTGCTTCCTTTTAAAACAATTGCTTTTGTCTACATAACATATTCATTTCCGACAGTTACGTGCTTTATTTAAATGCTATAAATGCCTCAATTGGTCACATGATCCTTATTTTTAAAGTACCATTCAACTGGATGAAAATGGCTAAATATCTCATTTTGATAAAGTTTCGCTGGTAAGATCTCTTTTTGATCCATGGTTTCCTGCTTTTAGCAAAGTTATTTCTTGATTTTGTTGTTCCTGTTCCATTGTGCTTTTAATGGGCACATTTTCTTGCTGTTCTGTTTGAGTTACAGGAAATAGACATTAATATATTGTCTAAAGCTTTGTAGAGCGCTTGAAATATTAGAGTATGCTGTTCTCATTATCTCATTCATGGGCAATGACTAATTTTAGCAGCTGACATTTCAGAAGGTGGTTGCTCACTTGCTCTTTGAAGATATATTTGACAGGAAAAATGCTTCTGCGTCATTGTGGAATTTTGTATTGATATGTGGTCTGCTGTTTGCTAATGGAAATTTTAAATTGAATAGATACGAATTTCAACGACAATTGGAAAATTCCCTTGGAAAGGTTTTATTTTTTGTTAAATGTAATTCAATATAAAGCTATTACCTTGTCACACATTCTTTATCGCTAGCATCTGCAAATGTTTGGTACTTTATAACTAATGTTTAGAATGAAAAAACAAGAATGGCTTACGTAGTATTCTCCTTTGAATTCTTGTCTTTTCTTTTTATGACAGAGCATTTGTCGCTCCTGCGGATATTCAGGCATTCACCATTGAAGCAAAAAATAAACTGTCTGCTCGCTGCCAGGGTAAGACAGTTAAGTATTTTGCCCAAGCAGCGAAGGAAATTTGTGAGCAATATGAAAAGTTACAGCATGAAAGTTCAAGTGGTACAAGGGATGACAACAGCGAACAAACTTTTGCATCAGAACATTCTACTGATCCGGTGGTAAATGATACTTTGGAGGTTAGTGAAAAAGTTGAGATTGAAGTGAATGAATCGCACTGCAAATTAGAGGTCAATGGTCACCCTGAGCTCGGCTCTAAGCTAGAGCATTGTTCACAAAGACAAGGTGAGATTGAATGTCAAGATATAAACCCTTACTTGTCAGGAGACGTGGATCGTAATTTATCTCCATGTATATCTTCAGGAAAGACTAAAAAGAAATCTAAAGATCTTACTAATGTACCTTCCAATGTTAAGAAGGAAGGTTCTGGTAATGCGAAAGCGGAGGCTAGGCATTCTGAGAGTGACCGGAGTGAATTGGCAAATGGCCACCAAAAGAAGCTAGCAATGGGGTCAAAGAAGAAACCCGAAGGTACAGTGCACAAGAATAGTAGTTCTGCTGTTCCTCGTGAGCATACAGGTGATGGAATGCGAAGGAAGTTTTCTTCAGATAGCAATAGTAAGGTGTCATATGCAGGTAATTCAAAATCAGCTTTAGTTGCAGGCAAGGAAAAAAGAATTGCTGTGGATAAAAGACGTTCTGACTCCAAAGATAATGGACGGATGGATGCTGAAATAGATTTGGAGCAAAGTGAAGTTGTCTCCAGGAAAAGGATGAAGACCCAACATGGATCTGAAAAACAAGCTTTTCAGACTAGTGAGATTACGTGTCCTGCCATAATATCAAAATGTACTGACATTGGAAATGATGGTAGCATGTCAAGATCACAAAGAGACAGGAAAAATGATTCCAGAAGTCCTAATGTTCTTGATGGAAAAATGAGTGATATAGATCTCAAGAGGTCAACATCAGAAGGGATGCCCCAGAATCAGCAGTCCTCCAAAATACAGATAAATAATGAGTCAAATCATTTTACCGATGAAGATGATCTTCCTCCAACTAAGCGTCATCGGACAACATTTGATGTGATGCCTGGTTCTGCTACGATTTCTGAAAGTAAATTAGGAGGTTCTGCATCACACAAAAATGACTCAGTACGTCCTAACAAAGTTCGATCTCCAGTTTCACAGTTGCACTCAAAACGAAGAGCTGTCCGACTATATGATGACGGCGACGATGACATACCTAAAACCCCGGTTCATGGAGGATTTACTAGTAAGGTTTCTGTTAACCCACGTGCACCAGATTCTAAAAAGAAACCTGTTGTGCATGGTGAGAGTTGTGTCAATGATAAATTGACGTCTAGAGATAGAGCAACTATTGACGATCGTTCAAAGGAACAGGCACAATGTGCTCGAGTATCCAATAAAGCTCCATCTCCAAATTTTCAGCTAGGCTTAGTGAAGATGGCTGGAGAATTATCAGCTGCACGTGTATCCCCTAATTTAGCCCACTTAGATGATGAAAAATTACCTGCCATGGAGATTAGACCAGTTTCAGTTACCCCTGAAAAGTCTCCCCAGTCTATCAATGGTACCAGACCATTAGCTGAACAGCAGAACATTAAGTTCAGCAAGGAACCTGTCAATGTTTCTCTGACGAAAGCTCCCACAGGAGCCAACGATGTTCTTCCTACTGCTTCTGACAGATTAACTTCATCTCCTCATGAAATTATAACTGATAGAAATAATCCAGCTTCTTCTCGAGAGAAAAGGAATGCTGCTGTGAAGTCAGATTCAAGGATTAACGATTCTTCTCACGTGGTGGAACACCCTAATAAAAGCAGCGCTCCACTTCGTGAAAGGTAACTAGAAAGTCTTGATTGAATGGACATTAATTTATTTTCTTGTTAGCTTTGCTTATGTTTGAATGCACCATTACTCAGGCTGGATGTTGGTAAACGTGAAGAAACAAGTTCTTCAGTTAATGCGAAAATTCCAGAATCTGTCATGTCCATGAAACATCTCATAGCTGCTGCTCAGGCTAGAAAAAGAGAAGCTCACTCACAGTGTTCTTATGGATTTCTTTTTCCACTTTTGGATATTGAAGCTGAATTGCATGGAAAAAGCTTAAGCCCTGCTCCTGCTACCAGAGTCTTTGAATCAAGCAACACGCAACAACTGGATGTACAAAGCTTACATTCCATTTCTCCTGCTGATGTTCACCATTTTTCATCGACTAGTCAACATGAAAATGAAGTTCTTGAGGAGAGAATGTTGAGTTCCAGTGATCATGCTGTTGGGGGTCCTTTAAGTGGAGGTACCGAAGCAGTTGTTGCTCGTGATGCTTTTGAAGGGATGATAGAGACATTGTCAAGGACCAAAGAAAGTATTGGGCGTGCAACTCGTCTTGCAATTGATTGTGCAAAGTATGGGATTGCCAATGAGGTAGATATATTAGTGTGTAATAACATTTTTCAGCTTATTTCAACTTTTTTAAAATCAGATATCTTATTGCTATGTGTTCATTTGTCAATATGATCCCATGCATTTCTGTTTTATGATTTTGTTAGGTTACTGGCATAAATCATCAGTATTCTCCTAGTTCCAATTAATTGAAAACTTGTTTTAATTTTTTTGGTTTTGCGAGAACACCTGCTTTAGGCATTATGCATTCTTGGCTTTATTGATTTCATCCTTGTGAAGATGTGAGATTTCTTCTGAAATTTTTGGGGTGTCATTTTCCTAGGATGTTCAGGGTATTGTCATGGATAAAGGCCTTTGATATATTATGTTATTGCATGTTAATGTATCATGGGAGACATCAATGCTTATGTTCTTGAACTTAAGTAGAGATGTGAAACATAGTTATTAGAGGCGTAAGGCACACCAAGTCACAAAGGGCTCTTGGAGCCTGAGGCGCAAGGCGAGGCACGCGTCTTATTGAAGCAAGACGCACTATTAATTTTTTTTAAACATATTTATATAGTTTATCATTATATGACAAAAATGTTATTATTAAAATAATTAAGCTTTTCAGAAGTCTAATTCATCAATAAAAATGACTCTTTGTTTGTTTGATGGTTTGGAGACCCTTTGTTGTCGTTGTTGCGCTTCTTCTTCATCAGGATGCTTGCTGATGTTGGGGATTTGACCGTTGTTTTTTATTTTTTATTTTTTCAAAATAGAATAGAAGATAGCAGGGCATTGATTGTTGCTGCCGTGCATCTTATTTTTTAGGGTTTATTCTTTGAATTTTTTTTTTCTAAACCAGCTTTGGGCTGTAGGCTTTGCAGCCCATTTTTGTTAAAATTTTTATGGTTTACGCTTTAGGTTTTTTCCTAAACCAACTTTGTGGTTTTTTTTTCCTAAACCAGCTTTGGGGTTTTTTTTCCCTAAACCAGCTTTGGGGTTTTTTTTTCCCTAAACCAGCTTTGGTCTCTAAGTTTTGCAGCACATTTTTATTAAAAAATAGAGAAACTGGGAAGTGAAATACGGAAATGCGCTTTTTGTCGCCTCAAGAAACCCTTGCGTCTTGCAAGAGGCGTGCGCCTGGGCTCGGCTCTCCTCTTGCAAGGTCGGCGCCTGGGTGGTTACCTAAGCATGTAGGGTGCGCCCGGCTGCGCCTTGTGCCTAGGTGCAGCCGGGTGCGCACTTTTTACAACTTTAATGTTAAAAATGCTTACATCATTTGATTGAATCAAGTCATCACAGGTGCAGCCGGGCACACACTTTTTACAACTATGATGTGAAAAATGCTTACATCATTTGACTCAATCATCATTATCTGAAAACATTCATAAAATTAATGTGAACTTGAATATTCAAACTTATATCAAGATAGATTCAGTACTTTTATTCCAATACAAAAGTGGCACTAACTACCTGTATTCAGGGAAAATATGTGGTTGCTTCACTGACTGATTGATTCTAGACACCCAATCATCTGTGTGGGAGAGCCCTATGTTTGGCTCATTATAGCTTGCTACCTTGCTGTGTCTGTTAGTTGTCATTCTGTCTCCGTCGTTTCTTTTTTTGGTTGGTTATCTTAACACAATGCATTTTCCTTGGAAAATTTAAATGCTTTTGAACCCTCTGTTCTATGCAGGTTGCTTTTTATCTGTTTGTTGTTATTCTGTCTCCATCGTTTCTTTTGTTGGGCGGTTATTTTAACACATAATGCACTATCCTTGGAAAATTGAAAATGTGTTTCAACCCTTGATTTCGTGCAGGTTGTGGAACTTCTCATCCATAAGCTGGAAAACGAGCCAAGTCTTCATCACAGAGTGGATCTGTTTTTTTTAGTTGATTCAATAACCCAGTGCTCTCATAGTCAAAAAGGTATGAAGAGATTAAGATTTTGTTCTTTTATCTCTCCGCCTCTCCTCTCCTATCTCTGGCTGTTGCACAAATGTTTGAAAAAATCTAGAGCACTAATTGTTTCAGTACTTGTCACAATAATAACGTGCTGTTTTCGTACAATGTGCAGCACCCGCACCACCCCCCACCCCCCTCTTCTTCAATTCTCTTTTGTCGCCTGATGTGATGGAGATATCTTCTAGTTTCTTTGTTGGAATATGTTCTTCAGGAATAGCAGGTTCCTCTTATATTCCTACTGTTCAATCAGCTTTGGCCCGTCTCATTGGAGCCGCGGCCCCACCTGGTGCAGGTGCAGAGGAAAATCGCCGGCAAGTTCGTAAGGTGACTGTAATTTATGTAAAAGGGAGTCTTCTGACTAGTTGCAGAATAACTGAGTTGCAATCTTTTCTTAGGTCTTGCGATTGTGGATTGAGAGGAAAATCTTGCCAGAGTCTGTTCTTCGCCGCTATGTTGATGATATTGGAGTGCCAAATGATGATACATCCGCTGGGTTTTCACTACGGCGTCCTTCCCGAGCCGAGAGAGCTATTGATGATCCTCTCAGAGAAATGGAAGGCATGTTCGTGGATGAGTATGGGAGGTCTGGAACTCTCTCTTTCTTCTTGGAGTGATCTTTACTTTATATTCCCACCCTAGTAATTATGATTTTCGCATTTTATGCTTTTCCTATATGGGTTGTCTTGGCCCTTCATTTGTCAACTTGCGATAACACCAGATGAGACATTTTTAAAATGTAGATGGTGGAAATTCTTGATTTTTTTGGCTTGGTCTTTATAATATTTTACGTTGCATTAATTATAACAATAAATGTGAGACCATTTTTAGTTCTTGTAGCTATTAACTTCGTTCATCATTCTTCAAATGTCATGACTCAAGTTTATCAGCTAGTATTGTTTGGGGTCTGTCTTTTGTTGGCTAATTAATGTGCTTAACAGATTTCTTTAAGTCGTATCTCATGTGCCTTGGAGTAACGTTTTGTTGAGCTCTCATTACTTTGCCTCTCCAAGTTGATATTTCACTTGTTATGGTTCCTGTAATGCCAATCTGTTCATAGTGTATATCAATACATATTTTAAACTAAAATTATTCTGTGATGACTTGCGTCTGTTTTAGTCTGTTTTCCCTCATATGTGATCCTTTTGTTTCTTGGATAATGGTTTGTTGCTCGCCAATTTATTTAGTTTTTCCCTGCTGTCCTAATTTGCATGGCATTAACCTGTCATATTCATTATAATGCTTCATTGTGGGCCCTGGTCTATAACTTGGGTGTGTTGGCATACAATGTGAATACCTCCATTAAAGTCTGAAGTCTGGAATCCTTTTTCTTAAAAAAATCTAATATGCAAGTGTTTTCTGTTTTATATTGTTTCAGCAATGCTACATTTCAGTTACCTGGATTATTATCATCTCGTGTCTTTGAAGAAGAAGAGGAAGAGGAAGATGAAGAGGAAGATAGTTTGCAGACAAATTTTTGCAAAGAAATTACTGACACATCACCATCTGAACATTCTCCTGTGATAAGAGATCCTGAGAATTGCACCGTTACTCCAAGTGACAGACGACATAGGATTTTGGAGGATGTTGATGGCGAGCTCGAAATGGAAGATGTTTCAGGACACCAAAAGGATGAAAAACCATCGCTTACTGATGGCACTTTTGAAGTTGCTTCATTTGAGCCAAACTCAGAGGGGATCTTTACATCAGCTTCAAACAAGCTTGCCGAGTGGCTGCCTTCTCCCGAGGGTTCTCCTCCATTGCCTCTTGGTTCTCCTCCTGTAACACCACCTTTACCTACTTCACCACCTCCACCTCCATCATCGCCCCCGCCACCGCCGCCGCCGCCCCCGCCCCCGCCGTCTCTCCTCTTATCAACAATACTCCCACCCCCACCACCTTCGTCACAGCAACAGCTATTTCCTCCATTACCCATTGGTCCTCCACCAGTGCTTTGTCATCAATTATTGCCACCTCAACCTGCATTAATCTCTCAACACATGCCTTCACTGCCATCCACAATATCAACGTCTTCTATGTTAGCTTTTCAACCCCCTCCCGTGTTGCATGAAATTGGTGGCACATTGACCGTGAGTCTTCTGGCCTTTTACTTTATGCTTGTTTTTCGGTTGCATTGATGTGACATCGTTATATGTTCAGAAATATAAAGAATGGATTTTTTTCAGGGAAATCAGCATGCCCATATGGTTTCATCTACTCAAGGATTTCATATCGATGCATCTGTCAGGAGTGAAGCATTGTCCCTGCAATCTTCTTGTTTTCCTCCCGCTGGGGTTGGTAAATCAGTAGAACATATTGGTTATAATTCATTGAGGAGTGTGGAATATAGACAGTCCGATGGATATATGAATCTCCAATCATCGCAACACAGGCAATTGCCTGGTAGTGCACTTTTTGCGCATAGGCCTTTGCATCCTGAACCCCCACCTCAACACCCACCTACTCATTTTTCTTATCCAAAAGCCTCGGTTCAGCAACACCAATATCCGCCTTACTTGCTGCCAAATTTTTCGGACAGCTCGAGGAGGTATGCTGCAGATGAATCATGGAGGATGCAAGTAAATGAGTTTTCTGATTCTCCGCATGTTGGGTGGATGCCAGCAGGGAGGCCATGTTCAAATCCCCCTTATCCTCATGAAGGTGTGTGGAACTATCTTAGTTAGATTTAATATTTTAAATCTATCTCGAGAGAGGTATCGCTGTTACAAACCTTTTATTTATCGTAGATAATTGCGACTGAAAAATGAAGTTTTCTGGGGCTACATTTTAGAAACTTCAGATTTCTGGCATATGTTTTATGACTAAGAAGTATGTGTTATTGCAAAATTGATATGCTTGGTTATTGTTGTTGTTAAGTATAGATGGTTACAGGTTCTCACCTGAGCACAACATATTGTTTTGTCAAATATTACTTGAACTGCTTTTAGTTTAATTTTACTTCCTTGTACGTATGGGTGATCTTAGAAATAAAAAAAAATATACTCCAGAATCTTTATATAGTTTTTAACATTTGCATAGGCAGTGTTCTAAAAAGCGGTAGGCGGTAGGCGGGCGGTTACCTACCGCCTAGCGCCTAGGCGGTTGTCTTGGCGGTTTTTTTAAAGCTTAAATTCATTAAGTGGTTCATGAGTATTATGTTTGTATATGAAATATATATTATAAAATTTAAAATTGTAATAATAAATATTTATTAATAAATTTTTATATATGAATCATCCACATCAGTTTACTACTTTACTACAACCGTTGTACAAAATTTGTTCAACAATCAACAATCCATCCTTGTGCCATAGTTGCTTCTTCATAATTTGTTTTTTTTTAAGTGTAAACCGCCTAGGCGGATTTTTAATTGTAAAATCGCCTAGGCGGCTTTCGCGTCAGGCGACGGATTAATATGGTGGCGCCTAGAAGTTTCGACTAGCCTAAAATCGGGGCGGTTTTGGACCGCCCAGCACCTAGGCGCCGCCTAGGACCGCCTAGGCGGGGGTTTTTAGAACACTGTGCATAGTCAAAAAAGACATCTATGTTTATCATTCAATGATTTACATTCTGAATGAAGAGAACAAATATAAGCTGAGTTAACAATGAATACAACTCAAATGCCTGCCTTCTTATGCACATGTACATAATCAAGTTAATTTGATGACAATGTTTGTGAAATTCTGAAGATGTGTCAGTATTTGTTTTGTTTTTTCCCCCTCTTTTTTTCTCTTTCTCCCCTTGTTTGTTGTTTATAGTTGTGAAAGCTAGAGCTTGAAGGCGTGGCATAGATAGGCTGCTATAGAACTCTTTATTTTATCTTTCCCTGAAGGATGGAATACAGAAGCATTTGTTGACTTTTGGAAGGACTCGTTTTTCTGCCTCTCTGTTGATGTTTGTGTTTATCAATTAACAAGCATTAGAATTTGTGAGAGTGCATTTTTATGGGCATTTATAAAGTATTTCTATTTATTTGTTGTAGGTTACTTTGAACCGCCTCAGGAAAGGCCCGCTGTTAATTTTCCACCCGCTGCCCCAAATTCTGTGGCAGCTGCTTCGCAAATCTCAGGTGATACTCTAGTGCAGAGAATCTGGTTGTGGTTACGCGATGTTCATCGCCGCTGTAAATGCAATTATGTTGATTCAACTTTGTGTTGTACGTACTTTGTCCAGTTCATGGTGCTCCAGTGATACCTGGCAGACCGGACATGTCTGCAGTCAATTGGAGACCAGCGTGATATATATTCTGAGGCTTACAGATCTATGGTGAGCTTTGGTCTTGCCTTCCAGTTACCATAGTCATACATACTTTCTGTCAGGAAACAGTTTTATGTTAATTGCCTTTTGTAATACCAAGTAATTAATTTTTTACAAAAAGATCTGTAATAGATCTAACATGAGAGCACCTCAAGCTCTTACAAAGTAGCTCTTACAAAGTAAAGACTTCATGTCTTCTATATCATAATAAAATTTTGAATATGTAAATCCAGAATCATTGACTGAAAAATATGGGAAATTTATTTATCACGGGTCAATAAAGCGTGCCATAAGTATGATTCAGGTTTGATGAAACAGGAGTTAGAGTTTTGGATGACTGGGAATATGAATGGGAAGTTATCATGTATTGTAAGCTGCATCATTTTGCACATGAGTTTGTGGAGAACTTTCATATCTATAACTTGAACAAAGATTTGTAATCTTTTTTTTAAATGTTATATGGAAGTTCTTTATTCTTGTTACATACAGCAAATCAACCAAATTATGTGAGAAGCAAAAGGAATGCTGTTTTTGCTATTGTATTTCTATTATGTTGGTATCTTCAATGGTGAAATGTTGACATTTTACTTTTGCTCATGTTCCATTTGTATTGAGATGATACCACGTTCCTGCATCCACCATATAGATACCAGATCTGGATTTTGTGATTTCTGATCAAGTTGGCATTAACTTTATTGTTGATATTGATATTAATCAAGAAAACATCTGATTTTACATATTGGTCTCCCCTTGTGTTTGATATACCTCTCAAGAGACCCCTGGTTTCACTATATTTTTTTTATAAATACGACCCTTTTTCTTTTAAATATTAACACTTCTCTGCGTATAAAAACTATTATTATTCGTCTAGTTATCTTCTATTTGAAGTCTTTAGTGTAGCATATACAGACTATGTTGTGATTAACGCTTGGACTTTTAGCTAAAGGTAAGCTGGCTATTAGAGATTGAACTTATTTCCTATAACCATACTTCTTTGTCTTCTTCCAACTGTTTTCAGGTCACAAGGATCCTCATTTGAATTTATAGATATTTATACTTGCATGAAATGGACAAGATCGTTGAGAAGTCGTGGTGAACCTTCAGAGTCGTGTATATTAGAATTCTTCCTGACAAATGGATCCGTGCACACATACTTCTAAGTGTAAGCCGCTTTTTTGCCCATTTTGTAATTATACCATATTATTCTGATAAACAAAATTTAGTGGAAGCTTCGGTTTGAAGTCTATGCATACCATTTTTGTTTTCCTACAGAATCCCAACCCACCTCCATACATCTATTAATATATATGTGGTCTTACAAATTTTTTTTCTTACATAATATGTTTTAGTCTTGAAATTTATTTTATTTGCTATCCTGGAGTCTAAAGTATGTTACCCTATATACATCTTTCATTAACACGTGCACCCATGTCTACACTAGCAAATCTTTTGGCATTGCGTGCTGGGTGTGGAAACTAAGCTACACTCATTTTGGGAAAGGGTTCCTGCATGTCTCTGTGTGCGCGACTCATGTTTGTGTGTTTTAAAAAGGTTTTGTTTTTAAAAAAAAAAACAAAAACAAATTTGAGATCACTCTCATTACTCGAACGGCAATCTATGTCTTGAAAAAATGTCCAACCATGAGTTGTTAGGTTGGCCTCTATGTTCGAATTGATTTGATTTGATTTGATTTGTTTTCTCCAAATAACCCGATTTCAGTCCCCCTTGTAAATATATCGAATCGCCCCTTATATTTGGTCTTGGTCATCTCGTCGCAACTCGGTCCACCAAAGACAGACTTATCGGATTAAATATGCTACTTATTGGCGAATATCCTTCAAATACGATGGAATCAACCAGGTTTTTTTATTCAAACAAAACGAGCCATTTGAGGTTCAGTTTGGACTTGGTGCCCGTTAGTCACGAAATGGAGAGAAAGTTTTGATGTTGATTCCCTGATATTTTTTCTTAAAATTTTTCTCGGAAGATTACGTGAGAGACATTTAAATGATCTGTGTGCGGCACCAAGTGCAGCTCGAGTAGTGCGGAGTCGTGTAATTGGCTTTGCGAGTTCTGTTTTCGGATTTTGTTTAATCTTTTTCGTTTTCAAATCCCATTTAATGAAGCAAAGATTGGGTGGATGATTGTTGTGTGGAGTAGGTCTATTGTGAGACGGTTTTGTGGGTCTGTATCCGTGATACGGATTGACCTGATTCATACGTATCGTCAAATGTATTATTTTTTGCAGAAAAAATAATATATTTTGATGAGTTGAGTATTTCCCATAAATGGATTTGTGAGATGGTTTTACGTGAGTTTTTGTGATGTGATTATTTGGTCTTTGTTTTTCCACGTGTTTTAGATTTATGAAAACAAATTTAGAAGAACCAATTCTAACTGATTAAAGCAATTAAAATTTTACAGATCTTCACCTTTTTTATATTAAACTAACTCGAATTGAAATCGAGGGATTTAAAATTCATGGGTTGTAAAAACTACATAAATAATATGAGTCTTGTTTGAATTGACGAATTTGAGATAATAGATTTCAAATAAACTGATTTCAAATTATTTGTCTTGTTTATATGAATAAAGCTAAAACAAATTTTAAATTTTTTGTATTGTTTGGGTGAACAATGTTAGGACGAATTTCATATCTGTCATTTCAAGTAAACCTAATGTTCTAGTCATTTGAAATCCTTAATTCAATTTATTGTGAAATCCATTTATCCAAATTCGAGTTGATTTGAAGCATAAAAATATAAAATCCATAAATGTAATTTTTAAGATTATAGTTGAACAGAGACATTTGAATGATTTCGGTGAATTTCAGTGGATTTCGATTTGGCACGAGTTAATTTTTTTTTTTAAAAAGCATGATGATGTTGCTCTCGCATAATTTACATAATTGAAACTATATAATATAATAATAGTTAAATATAAAACTTTTTAAAAAAAAAAGAGTGGGGTTTATTCGATGTTTTTCTTTTAAGTCAGCCATAATATAATATATTTTATTCAGGTTTTTTAATAACTCTAATAATAAATAATATCAAAGACTTTTTTGTTGGCTCTACATGACTAGTGTATTAAAATAAATTAACGTGTCGGTGTAATCCAATTTTTAATATTTAAATTTACGTCTTCTGAAACCGATGTATTTCATTTTAGTCACAAATTGTCATTTCTAGCTCTAATTCTTTTTCTTTTCTTTTTTTTTTTTAAATATATGTGAAAATTGTAGTGAAGAATTATGCTAAATGCAATATAAAATTTGTTAGATGAAATGTACTCTTTTGATATTTTTTATACGATATTCATCTACCGTGTTTATCTATATATTTGTGACATTCAATATATTTTTATCATATTTAATATGTGAATGTCAACTCAACGATAGATAGAATGAGTTGATACAGTAGATCATGATCATATAAAAATTATATGTTAAAATTGTTTGGAATTTACTAAAGAATTTATTTGAAATTAATAAAATCTAAATAATTGATGAAACATGTTTTTGTTTTATTCTTTTTTTATAAAAGGGTCGGAGCTCAGATCTGCAAATCCTCGTTCCTTCCATAATATTTATTTATTTGCAGATATTATCTGCATTTATTTATGGAAAAGGAGAGTGTAATGTATGAGAATGGAGGAGGAGGAGATTTATACGCGGTGACAATGGCCGTCGGTTCTTCGAAATCACTACCGATTTCATCTCCTCCGTCCACCGCCGTCGCGGTCGGGGCCAACGGTGGACTTAATTACATACTACACCATGTCTCCAAATTCGATACACTCGCCGGTGTCGCCATCAAGTACGGCGTGGAGGTACCACTGATTGTTCGTTGATTGTTGTTGATTCGCGCGGTTTCTGATGATTCATTTGCGGTTTTGTTTTGTATCTGTTTATTATGTTTTATGCATGTGTGTTTTTTGTGGTGGGAAAAATTGTTTATGCTCTGTTCTGGTGGTTTGTGCGGCGAAAAAATGTGTAGAAACGAGTAAGATATTGTAGTTGAGCTGATACTTAGAGCGCTGATTTCAAGTACTGAACCCTCTGTTTTGTACTTGGCGATTGCTTGGTTACTGGCTAGTTCTGCATGGGATACGGGATCCAGTGCAGCTGCGGGGATTATCTTTTTACCGTTTTATTTCGATGCGGAAGGCTGATACTTGTGTGTTTACGTGTGTTCCTCTCGAGATTGGTTAGGTGGCTGATATTAAGAGGCAAAATGGGTTGGTGACAGATCTTCAAATGTTTGCCCTGAAGACGATTCAAATACCATTGCCAGGGAGACATCCCCCTTCCCCCAGCTTGTCCAATGCCCATGACATTCCTCGTCGGTATGTTTATTTCCAGTTTCTTTTGTTTTACTGTTTATTTTTCTGCATTTATTGCCATGCATTAACTCCTCGATAAAATGCCCAAAATCGATTAAAGACATGTGCCTGTTTTCTTTCACTATTTTAATGTGCCGGGAGAATTGCATTTGGGATAATTCATGCCTCTTATGTTGGAAACTATCCTGTGAATATTTTTAAAATTTAATTATTCCCTTTTCAAGGTGAGAGCATTAAAGTCACTCAGAAAGCACTAATTGGTTGTAGATATCCATTTCTTCTGGTGCTTTTAATCGAATCTGATTTATTTCTTAATTTTTTATGTGCACTATATCTCATGAAGATGCCTTTCTTGCAGTTTGAACTATATATGTTATTCACGTTGTTTTGTGGCTTTCTCCGTTCCTGCTTTTGGCCTTTTTTACTATTATTGTATGTGAATGAACTAAATCAAGGTGCTGCTCATCCAAGCTTCAAGCGATGCACTGTCGAAACAATTGGTCTACGCTACTCATTGTGGTTCATGGGCATAGTTATGTGCTAAGTGTGGATGTGCATCATTGCATTTACCTGAAGCAGTTAGCATGCCAAAGCTTTACACATTAATCATTGCACTCGTTTAGCATTTCCATGTTATTTGTCGATTAAAATTATATAAGTTATCAAAATAATATGTGACTACTAATATGTGACTACACAGTAAAATCTCAGTTAGAAATTAGAAACTAATTGCTCCAACGATGCTCAAATTTGCACCTTAGTGTCAGTGTTGCATTAACCTTGGAGGATGTACCTATACTCATAATCTCTTATAATTTCCTGCCATTGATCTGTCAATTTATTGTGATAGTAAAGTAGTCAGTAAGCTGCGATAATTGCGTGGTGTACATATAGTTTATTTTTTATTGGGTGTTGATCTTCCTATGTCCTGCTTCTTCCGTATGCCTTTTGAGAATCGAAGTTTACATGGAACAGATTTTCCATCTGGGGTGTGGCTACAATATATTTTGGTGCGTCAAATTTTCCAGAAGTGGGTTTCCTTAGAGAGAGTTTTTGTCAAGTTTTGTCATTTACAATAGTTATGAAATTCCCCATCAGGTGGATATATCACCTGTGTCGTGGCATCTATTATATTTGGCTTTCTCCTTCAATTTTCCTATGATTATCACAAGATACAGGGTTGATTGAAACTACTGGTTAACTGATATTGTAGATTTGAAAGGTTTCTAAATTTCCCAAATGAGCTGCTGTTGGTTTGGCATATCGTTGTTGGAGCACTACACAACTTGTTACGTTATAATGCCATTCTGGTAGTTCTTTGATCCTATAAACCAATAACCTAACTATATATCAGATTCTTTGTGTTAATGCATCAGCTGAAAGTTACCATTTGTAATTTATTGTATTTCCCTACCTCACTAAATAAATTCAGTAGCTATTTATTAAATAGTCATGTAGTGGCTTAATCTAGTCTTTTTCGCAGACCAAGCAGCTCTAATCAGACCCCATCCAGCAATGGGCATTCCGATTTATTAGGTCCATTCCAATCGCTAAAATCGAAATCTTCTTCCGAGCGGAAAGTGTCTCCGGCCATGAACAGCTTGCAAGGTTATTACGGTCTTAGACATATAGATCAAAAGGGCACAGCAGGAGGCTTAGAGATGTCTTTGTACCCGAAAGGAGGAGCTCATTATCTAGAGGATGTGTCGTTCACGAAGTCTTCACCTATTTCGAACCCACCGCTGAGTCATCACAGAAAATCAAAGAGCGTAGCCAACGGTTTTGTCACAGAGAAATCTAATCTGATCGATCAGGTGTTGTCACAAGCCGCCGAAGATAGCGACTCAGATAACTGGATCATGAAGTTGGTGAAAAGTCACCAAAAATCTGAAGCTGATTTTATCAGCCTTACGCCAGAAAAGCTTCTGAAGGAGGAGAATAGCAGTGGCAGTGCAATTTCGGTAGTTACAGGCAGAGGCTTGGCTCTGAGGCCCAAGTCAGCCGGCCGAACTGTGTCAGGAGTCGATGCCGAAGCTGGTGGTGCCAACACAATTCCTTCAGGTCTGGGGGATTCTGTGCTTTCTGACAATGGAGTTCGAAAATCATCAAGCACATCAAGTTTGGACGACTCAGATACCAGCGCATTGTCATCCATATGGCCTGCATCAAAGTGGAGTTTGAAGCCCGATTTTCAGGCTCTTTCTAATGCAGTAATCGCTAGGCCCATCTTCGATGGCCTACCTAAACCAATGGGTCGAAGAAACAAAGCAGCCCTTGATTAGTCCTTTTCTTCCTACAAGCTGTCTTTTCTCTTTCAAATTCATCGAAATCTTGATTGGAATCAGTGGGATCGAAACGGTGCAAACGAGAAAGTGAAGGAATAAACATCTACAAAAATTGGATAGACTTCAATATAGTTTTGGCAGAACGGTAGAGACTGGGGGAGTTGAAGTTAATATTCATTTAAAGTTCAAGATCGCCTCGTGAGTGAGACGTGTAAAGACAATCTGGTACAGCATCTATATCCAGCATGGAATCCCTGATAGGAATTGTATATTACACACAATCTATGTGATTTGGCAAGAAGGGGAAAGGAGGAATTTGTTGTACCTATATTTACCTGTCAATATGCAATACACACGTGTATATGTCTTTGCCTGGAAATATATATATATTTTTATCTTGTTCTGTCTTGTGGTAATGGCATGAATGTGATAATATTTATGTAACATGTAGTTTAGATATTATTGTTATCATTATTCTAATAAATCTGTGGCGTCTTGTACAATTAAAACTGCAAAATATGTGCAATCTAGTGAAGAAACCAAAATCCAACAACTGAAATGGGTTGCTTTTGATTAGCCATTTCAAAAACATAAAATGGAACCAGAATTTGATGAAGCCAAACCAAATTGGCTATTGCACATACCTGCTAACATGTTGCACAAATTTTTAAACAGATAAAATTATCGTTTTTTAAGGAATTTATAACAATTTACATTTCATGATCGTGCGAAACAATCATAGTGACTCATATTATAAGAACAAATTTTAAATAAATCTTCAAACCTTAATTTCATTTAGTACTCTCTTGTCCATCAAAGGTTGGTTTAAGCTCCATACTAGATTTTGCAAAATAATCCTTGAAAATCTTTTTTAAGTACGTGACATTGTTATACCTATCAAGGCTGCTCAAAGATATGTGTTTACACAAAGTTTTCAATTTATATAGCATGAATTAAGGGATTTTTTTAATAGCTCATCGTACTTCCGTATAATAAATTAAAAAAACATTTACCTATTTGACCGAAATGTCGTCAGGTTGTATCAATCAGGTTTTACAGACTGCTCTTTATAGCCTAACCATGCAGTCGCAACAGATGGTTCCTGACGTAGATCCCTTCAACAGGACTTAGCACTGAAAGTGCTGTATCTTATAAACTCACAGGAAATATTCAGTAATGTATATATCAGAATTTGGTGTTGTGCTAAGGTGTTGTCAACACCAGCACAGAACACTGCAACGGAAATTATTTGTTAACATACATGTATAATTGCAATAAATAAACAGTGACCATAATTTAATCATGCACAAGTACAAATACTTGTGCGATGCCTCATGGCAAAAGAAAATTTCACTAGAAAATATGTAATCTGTTTACACCAAACAATACTAGTGAAAAATATCAGAATCTGATTCCTTGACACGCCAAGGATTTAAATAGCATCAAAATAAATTACTACTAAAACAGGGATGCATAAACCAAAACACGAATTGCTCAAAAACCAAACAAACCCACTCGAACAATCAACACTTTGCGTCAGTGTTATTCTTCAAGTGTTGTTGACATCAAACAGCAACACGTGATGAGTAGATCACTTGAACACTTTATGTAAATCTTCAATACTGAATTTTTTAGGTCCAGCAAAGCTCCAGAAGCCGCAGCCGCAAGCACTTCTTCTTCCGTCTTCACATTCCGTATTCTCAATGTTCGATCCCTATATATATATATATATATATATATATATATATATATATATATATATATATAATCCGTATTCTCAATGTTCGATCCCTATATATATATATATATTAGGGATCGAACATTGAGAATACGAAATGTGAAGACGGAAGAAGGTATATCGTCTTGACCTAGATCTCCATAGATCTTTCATATCTATAAACAAGGTAGCAAGTGTTTTTCTTAGAATCAAACTCTACCCAAAAGTATAGTATATCTTATAGACAAATTCCCAAATTATGTTGAATAAATCCTATAAGGATTATTTATATATAAGGAAACAAATAAACAAATTAGTCTAGAAATGCAAAAATAAAATATTAATTGAATTTGGAATACACGATTCCTTTCAAGCACAACTATGTATCATTTCCTATCTCATAGTATATAGTAAAGAAGTCTAATTTCGAAAATAATAGATGAGAGGGGCACTTAGCCTTGGTTATTTTATCCAAACATATAACATATTATTACATAGTAACCTCTTGTAGATGATGTGAAACTTGTTTAACTACAGCTTCATCTTCATTCTGTCTTGATATATATAGAAGTTTTTGTGGATTTGAAATCTAGACTTCAAACTTGTGAATTACTTTGCCAGTTCTGGTCGACATATTTTAGTTGGTGTTCCACTAATTAGTGGTTTGTCATGTTGTGGTGGTGGAGTAGCTCATCCTATACTAATGAAGTTGTTGGATCACATGTCTTCTTTACTTTTGTCGGGGATTCTTTTGCTTTTGTATGATCCCAGGAAAAACGTGATTTGTGTGGACCTTCACATTTAAACTTTTGTCGTCATTATGTTTTTTATCAGATCTGGTCTGAAAATCTTCCCGAATTCTGGCTCTTTTCTAACCATCTTCCTATAGGGGCCATATTTTCAGAATTTTCAACGAGTTTCTTTACACATCAGCAGCTTGTTGTTCTACAGAATATTTTTTTCCTTTCAAATATTTCATCTGCAAAGCTTATAGTTTTTTATTTCATGATATTTAACAAAAATATTCTTTTATAGAATTTTGATAAAACTTAAATTAAAACTTGAATTTTTTCATCTCGGTGAGACATACCCATAATCTCATGCTCATCTAGTGGAGACGTCATCTTTAGTGAGTGATGAAACAAGGGGTGTTTCATTCTTCAGAGGATCCTTGATGAACTTCTGGATGTTCATGGCTGGTCTTCTCAACTTGATGAAGTGAAAAGTTTCATGCGAGCCTTTCCCGGTTAGTTTTGGTGATGTGCTAAAAAGTAAAGCTCCATAATATCTTTTTTTGACAAATAATCATTATTTCTTTATATTTCATGAAAAACTTCCAGGATCCATTTTGATAGTGCCAAGATTTATGGGAAGTTGACTTGAAGGCTCGGGATAAGGATCTCGAGCTTCAATTTTTGCTTTGGTCGACTCAACATTTGTACTAAGGGTACTTGAATGCTCTGCTCCAGGTATAGAGCCATGTACTCCAAAACTCTCCATTTGAGAGATCAGTGACTTCTCAACAGCCTGGAGGATCGGCTTTTGCAATTCAAATCATATCTGAGTATAAACATATAAACGTGTTATTCAATCAGAAACAAAATTCTTATCAACTTCTTGTATCATACCCGCAACTTCTGTATTTATGGCAAACTTATTGAACTCGGTTTGAAACATTTCAAAATGTTTCCTTAAACGTTTCTGTATTTTCATGATAACATCGACGTTAACACTTTCCATATCTTGTTAAGAAACATGTAAGAATATTTTCATGAGATTTAATAATAACAATATCAAAATTATAATTTTGGCACAAAACTTGCCATCTCAATAATCCAGCCTTCTTGGGTTTATATTCTATTCTATTTTTCAAGAAAGCTTTTACTTGTGTATTATCAACTTTTAAGGTAAATTTATTTGCAAATAAAAATAATGATCATTTTTCAAAAGTTTTTTTTACTGCATAAAATTCATTTTCGTTGATATGTCATCGTATGACCTATGTATCTTAGAATATTCCACTGCAATATCTGCATGGATCTTCTACATCTGATGTGAGCTTTGTAAGAACCGTTGCCCACCAATGATAATTGAAATATATAATACCATATCATCTTCATTTTGAGGAATAATCATTTTTGGAAGATTTTTGTAAATCTCTTTTTGTTGGCTAAGTCTCACTGTGTGTTTTTCAGTCCAAATAAATCTTGCATTTTTTTCAATAATGGACTAAACAATTTCCTATATTTTGCTAGGTTCTTAATGGACACTTAAGAAAAGTTAACAACTCCTAAGAACTTTTGAAGTTGTTTCTTCTCTTTTAGTTCATCTGGAAAATTATGCACATTTTTCACTATGTGTTCTTGTAGAATTATTTCTCACTCGTCTATTTCTATTCCAAAGAATTCAATATTTCTTGTAATAATGACTGTTTTATTTCCGATAGGACTAGTCCTTCTTTTTTATAAACCTTAGAGAAAATCTCAGAATTTTTAATATGTTTGTCCATATTTTTCGATGATATTAAAACACCATCAGTATAAACAAACATAAAATTAGAATAATCTTTAAATATTTCATTTTGATTTCACCGTGGTTTCTTACCAGAAATCGCAGGCTGCTATATGATAATATTTTTGTTTTGATTAAAACCAATGTTTAAATGTTCTTTGATAATTATCTGCACATTTTTTAAATCATTTATGTTCATTGGGATAGGCTTGCATCTGACGAACTTTATTCATTGTCTTCCTTGATTTTAAGGCTAAATTGGAGTTGGTTTCTGTCCCACAATGCCAATGAATCTTCATTGTAATTTACTTTGATACTTTTCTTGACATATTCTAGAGATACTTTAGTTTAGAACTCTACATTCTTCTGCTGTAAAGCTATTTTGAGGAATTATATTTCTTCTTGTTGGAGGTTTTGATATACTCTTAATTGAAGCATTGTTCCTCTAAACTTTCTAGAATCCTTCATTTTTTGGTTCAAAAGTTTTCATTCATCACAAAGCTTACTGTGAAATTGGATTGGAAATTTTGTATAAAATGTATCTTTTAGTCTCTGGACTACTGTAACGTCCCGAAAATTTAAGAGTCCACGCGAACCACATGCATACAATTATTAAATTTCTTGTGTATTTTAATTAAATTAATTAATTATTTTGTGCATTTTGCATGTTTAAAATATATTTTTCTATATGGTTGCATTAAAATTGTATTTTTAAAAGGGATATTCGAGTTACGATTGAGGAACGGAGACCGAGGGCTGAAAAATACAAAATGTTTTATTAAATAATTGTTTTTAATCATTTAAAGTATGGGTGATGATTTTTCTTATTTTTGAAAATATGGGGTTTTCGCAGTGATTTTATACGCCGGGACGTAATTTTTATCGGTGTTGGTTTTTCAACAAAAAAAGCAAACGTTTTGGCAACCCGCCTAATAAATTCACTAATGAGCTTAAATGGGCCTAATTAATATCTTAATGGGCCAATACTTAATTAGTGTTTAATTAACTATATAATATAAGTTAAACACCCCAAAACCCTACATGAAGTGCACGCCACTTTTCTGAATTTTTGTCCTCCCCAAAACACTTCAAACACGGCACACAACACACCAAAATTTGGAACAAGAAAATCGAGCAAAGCTTGAGGAGAATTCAAAGCCAAATTTCTTGCCCCGTTCTTCGATTCGTCAACGGTTTTTCGTGCGCCATACATCTCCTTTTTCTCATCTATCATATCATATTAATGTTTGAATTATTATATGCAGGAAGAACATGAAATATTTTCAGAATTTTCGGATTTACTCATGTGCATGTTATGAACTATTGATTTTATGCATAAATTCATGCCTTGTTCGTATTTAGGGGCTGCCATGATGTTAGGTTGTGGCCAGGTAAGGTTTATACAGGTTTTAGGGTCACACACACTCAGCCTAAACACCACAAATTATCGGCAGAAGCAAACCTTAGCAGGAACCGTATAACTTGCTATCAAGGGGTTTGGGGGTGATCGGGTTCACGAGGGAGAGGCTGGCATGGTCTTGGTTTGGGCTAGGGCTCGGCCAGGGCTGTCAAGAGCCAAGCTAGGACTCGAACTAAGGGCTAGGGAAAGAGTCCTAGCCATGCTAGGACTCTACCCGAGAAAACGCGCAGCACGCGTAGGGAGCTGAGACTTCCAGGGGCTTGGGGGCTCGGTCTGGGGCTCAATGGCCGGGTCAAGACGGTGCACTAGAGTCCTAGGAGGGTGCACTGGGGGTGGCGCAAGGGCTGGGCTCGTTGGTTCAAGGGTTGGGAAGCAAATCAAAGAATCCTACACCACTAGGAGTCTCGGCCAGAATAGGTTGGTCTTGGGGTGGCTCGTTTTTGGGGTTTGGTTTGGTGTCTTGTTGAAGTTAGGGTCCAGTAGGTTAATTTAGGAGGTTTTTCAAGTTTTGCATCAGCATGATTCGGGGGTAACTCGTGTAAATCGAAAGTTGGCTCGGGATCGAAGTTTAGGTGTCAATTAGGGTTTTTAAATAAAGAAAAATTGGAAAACGGCTAACGGGGGTCGAGTCATGGTCCACAATGGCTAAAATAATATAAAAAGACTAAATTATGAATTCAGGAATTTTATATTAAAGTTTGTGATTTTTCGGGATTAAAACACCGTCAAAACGATTAATTAAAGATTAATTAAAAAGTCTAGCTTTTATGCTAAATAAAATTATGGGAATTTTAATTTAAGCCTAAATAATTATTTGGGACATGTTAGAGTCAAGAAATCAAGAAAAAAAGTCAAAATCGTAAAATGTCAAGTCCATGGGTAAAACGGTCTTTTTACACCGGAAAAATTAGTAAACGTCATGGCAGTGCCCTAAATGCTATTTTATGATATTATGACTATTTTTGAATGTTTATGAGATGTTCATGATTAATTATGATTTATTTAAATGTCCATGAATTTTTATGATTTAAGGTTGACATTTAAAAGACATGTTGCATGCTTGGTTTCAAAAACAAAAATGTTATGTTACACATGATTTTTATAAAGTGATGAGAATGTAAATGTTGAAGGAAGTGAAGTAATTGTGACTAATTCGATAATGTTGGACATGTCGTGAGGGTGACGGTCCCAGTGGGAGCCCGACGATCGTGTTTCCATTATTACGAATATGAGATTATGAGGTTTGAGGTAAGAATGAAAATATCGTGAGGGGAAAAGGCCCCAGAGGGAGCCCATTTATGGGAGAAGCCCCAGAGGGAGCCCCGACGATCGTATTTCTATTCGATTCATGATAGGCCAAGGCTCAGTTGACCGGTGAGAGTGTTGCTTATGTCCCCGCCGCCCAGTACTGTGGTTTCATGTAGATGGATCCATCGATTTTTCTTGTTCATGTCATGTCAGGAAAGTCACAATTAACGATCTGAATTCAACAAAAAAGAAAAGAAAAAATGTTTATGATCATGAAAAATGTTTTATGTCATGTCATGTAGAGGAAAAAGGAAAATGTTAAGGTTTATGTTATGCATGTCATGAAAATGTTTATGCTTAAATTTGATGCATTATTTTGAAAATATTTCTATTTAAAGTTCATGCTTCATAAAAAGTTTACGAAAATGTTCATGGTTGAAGTTTATGCATCTTCATGAAAACGATATTTTAAGTACAAATATTTTTCACTGTTATATGTTGACTGTATTACGTATTACTTGCTATAAAGATGATGGTGTGTGGAGTCTTTAGACTCACTAGGTGTGATGGATGCAGGTGAGTTTGAGGGAGGTCTTGACGGGTGATTTGACTGGACTGAAGGTGCACACAACCCGAGGACCAGCGCTTCTATTTTTTCGCATTTACGATTATGACTTATGATTTATGCTAAAGATTTTAAGACTATTTATTTATGCTTTTTGAGGGATTTTTGAGAGGTTTAGTATGCGCTATAATTTTCAAACTTATTGCTTTTTAGGGTTGGTAAAACAGTTGACAGTTTCATTTTATGACTATTGCACTTGATTTTTAAAATGCTAGTTGGTTGAGATTTTATTTTAAAGGGTAAAATATTTTATAAAAATATTTTCATGTGTTATGTGTCATCGCCAAAAATTGAGTGTTAAAAAAAAATTCTAGTACTTTAAAGCAATAAAAAGGGCAGACGTTTCAACCACGACTTTGTGACCATATGGTATTGTGAACAATAATCTTCTAGTCTCATTTTCTTGTGTATAAGACCTAAACATTTGCAAGAAATTATTTTCTAGCAGAATGTATGCTCCTATATCATAAAAATAAATCGGTAGTGTTTTCACTTTGTACCAAAGTGATTGTCCAGAACCTTTGATTAATATTTTCACTCATCTTAATATCTTCTCTGTCATTTTTGGACAGTTGGTCGAAATATGACATCTTGCTTAACATGTCCAGTAATTACAATATTTAAACCTTTCACTAGCTCTGATGTGAGCTTTTCTGAATTTTTTTTTGGTTGTATGCCCCATGCTTTGAGATGAGTTCGATGCTTGATATGATAGCCTACTTCTTGATTATCCACTTTTTGCCCATATTTGTAAGATCTGGCTTTTTTTTCCTAGACTATATTGTTCTTGGTTTACAAGATTACTTCCACTTCTTCTGGCATAATGATGAGGTCTAAAGCCCATTTTTTAATGCATTTGTGGCTTACTTCCAATGGTTGATAGAAGATCATTTTTTTACAATATAAAGGAGTGTGTTTATTAATATCCCTTAATCATTTTTAATTCTTTTGTAATGCTACTATATGACACAATTATGCAAGTTTTCCTTTGCCTTCATGTCAAAGTGTCTGGATTACCAAAGACATATTCCCTAATTAGCATTTCTCTTCAAAAACTTGACATTTTGGCAAAACGTTGCATTGCTATATTTTCTCGACTCCTGAGTTCCATTTATATATCGTGAATAACATAATGTATTCATCCACCAAACAGATGTCATGTAATTCAAGACTATCCAGAGCCTATATTTCTTTTTCTATTTTGTGTATTGATGTTAAAATAGTACACCCATATAAATTTTTCTTTAAATAAGGTAGTCATTTTCTCAGCTGTCTCACTAAAAGATTCTCGGGTTAGAACTGACTATTTGATTTCTGTTGAAGTCATGTTCCAAGCTATTTTAGTTGATCCCATCAGACTCATTTCTAAAAGTTTAATGAGCCCTTATTTGTTGAAATCAAGTGTGTCTGCTACAATTTTCATAGCTGATGTCCAGTCTTATGATCTTTGTTTTTGAAATCCAATATATCAAGGTTAAACATAACCCCATAATGATGTATTGGTTCTTAAACAGACTTCTCTTAGGTTGTTCGGTGTAAATGAATTTGATTTTTCTTTGACCTTGTTCACGTTATGTGTGCTTCTCCACCTACTTGAAAATCTGTTTTGGGTCCTCTCATATTTGTATTATGAGATTTCACCCTTTCCTTTGGTGTTTCATGGGAACATGACTGATTTATTGAGGGATTTCGTTCTCTTTTATATTAATCTTCAGATCTACAACATAGAGATTCGCAAAAGACTCTGCAAAGTTTTAAAGATCTTTTAGACCAATCATTGCTATAGTTATCATCATCTTAGTTTCTTTCCTGATATAGTTTTATTCATGTTGATCATTTTTCTTTGTTGATTAAAGGTTTTGAAATTTCTTTGGTCATTTCTCTTTGGTGTAATAAAGGTTCAATACTGAAGAATTGTGATAACATTCCTTCCGATATCTCTTACTAGAATTTGATTATTGTTCCAGAGTTTGGATTCTTGTTAGAATATCTTTTAATGCTCTAAGAATTTATTCTTGTTTTTCAAGGAATTGTTCGATTTTATGTTGTACATATTATAACTGAATGTCATAGTTATGTACCGTCTTTTGGATTTCTATAATATCTCTAGAGAGTTTAGAGGAATCCAACACTATTTTTAAGAATCTATTACTTGAAATCATAAGTTTACCTTATGACTCTTATGTGTTCCTCTTTGCACCTGATGTTTCACTATGTTAACTTTTTTGTATATATTCCAAAATATTGGAATAAATCCTGTAAATATTTAATCTCAAGCATATGTTCGAATCTATAATTTTTTAGAAAATATCATCATTAAGCTTTTAATTACACAATAATAATAATAATATTGTATGTTTGAAATAATTTTACCCTAACTCTGATATCATTTCCGACTAATTTATAACATCAAAGATATTTTTGATCACTTTGTCAAAATTGAAAGTTCAATCTAAGATTTTAGGTCTTCGGAAGTAAATACAAAACTGAAACTTGAATTGAATATTTTTCCTTAATTTACCTATATTTTAAATTGAATTATTGTCCTTTTTTCATCATTATTTTTAGTTTTTAACACATCCCACCCACTTGATTTATCAATCTTTGATTTTAATTACGCTGCTAACATTTTAAAATGAATGCAATAATTTGTTAGTTTTAAAAATTCATGGAGTTAAGGATGATTTTAGCTAAATGAAATTTAAAATTATTTCTATTCAATTGCACTACGATTTCCTTCTACTTTACAAAAATACAATAACTAGGAATTCGTGCAATCAATCACAAGTAACAATTCGAGAAGATTGGGCTAGGGAAGATGGTGCTGTGGGGTAGAAAGACGTAATATTTTTTTTAAAAAAATTATTTGAAAATCAAATTTTTTTTATTTTTATAAATATGTGATCATAATCCAATTAATCATATATTTGTAATAAAAATAAAATTATGAATTTTAAATACAAGAAATATTTTTTTTAAGGGATATACGAAATAATCCAATTTCTAGAAAATTTGTTAGATCTAAATTTATTGTGGCGATGAAAATCAAAACCAGTAGAAAGGGAGAAATTGTTAGATCTAAATTTATTGTGACGATGAAAATCAAAACCAGTAGATCACTCGTTAAAACAGTAGATAACTAAAAAGCAGAATCAGTAGTGTAGAAAAGCAGAAGAAGTACCTAAACGGATATAGAATCAGAAGCAGAAGAAAGGAATTTATTAGACTCGACATCTTAACGTTATTAGCTTTAAATGTTACCGTTACCTTTTTCTAGTACAAGTATTAATTGCAGCATTAATAACTGTACGAAGTCATTTAATTCACTTTGTCGATTTTAGTATAAAACATGACTGATTGTATTATAGCTTTTCTGCAGGAACCTATTTCGGTAACAAAGCTGATTCTATCAGAAGTCAGAAGACAGTTTCTGATTAAAGACGTTGAACTCAGTCACCTATATATATGGAACAAACCCATATAGAAGACAGTGTGAAATATCTCTAAAAATCAATCTGTATTTCACGAAACGAGAAAAACCACGAATCCTTGATATCTTCGAGTTCAACATAAAGAAAAGTAGCACACGCTTCATAGCAGATATCTGATCTATTGAGATCATTTTCTGCTACTGTTTCTTACACTCTTCACAATTATTCACTGCACTCATATTTTATCAAGAAGAGTTTGTAATATGAAAAGAGTCTTTTCAGAACTTTGTTGTATCGTATTTTCACTGTGTTGAGTAACTAAGAGTTTCAGTAGGCAAAGGATAAACCCTGCTGAAGTGGGTGTGTACAAGAGTTGTACTGTAAAATCCAAAGTCTTTTAATGATACCTTCTGGAAACAGAAGAAGGGGAGACGTAGAAGACTTTATCTTCGAACTTCCATAAACAACTGTTGTCTACTGATATTACTACTTTCATTCACTCCATCAGATTGTTTCCGCACTTAATATTGTAATCTGTTGGAAGTATTCACGACAAGATAAGCTACTATCCCTAACAGGATTTTAGCACCTTCTTTATCCAAGAAAGAAAAGAAGAAATTGGAGAAGAGTTCATTCACCCCCCCTCTAACTCTTCCTCGATCCCCAACAATTAGTATCAGAGTGGGTTATTCTTGTCCCTGAAAATACATACAGATGGCACACTTCAGGAAGGTTCCCATGTTCTCGAAAGAAGATTTTGATGATTGGAAGATCCGTATGCAAGCTCACCTTGCAGTGCAGGATGATGACATGTGGTATGTCATCACAGACGGACCATTAAAGATATTAAAGCCAAATATATCTATTGCTGTTATTGAAGATGCACCTCAAATGGTTGAAAAACCACGAAACGAATGGACTGGCGAAGATAAGAAGAAAACCAATCTTGATAATGTCGCTAAGGACATTCTTTACAAAACTCTTGATAAGAACACATTCAGCAAAATCAAGATGTGTTCTACTGCTAAAGAGATCTGGGAAAAGCTCATTCAGATATGTGAAGGAAATGAGCAAACAAAAGAAAATAAACTGTCTATAGCAATGCAGAAGTTTGAAAATTTAAAGATGAAGTCTGGTGAAACTCTAAATGAGTTTGATGAACGTTTTAGTAGCCTAGTCAATGAGCTAGCAGCTCTGGGCAAAGAGCACGGTAATCGAGAAATAACGCTCAAAGTAATGAGAGCATTACCCAGAGAATGAGACGTAAAAACAATGGCTACGAGAGTCTCTAAAGATCTAAACAAGTTGGAATTACATGACTTGTTTGCTGACTTAAAAGCCTACGAGTTCGAACTAGAAGTAAGAGGTGGAGAAGAATCCTCAACAAATCTGTCAACCAAGGCCCTTGCTGCTACTACTGCTATTACTTCTACTGCTGCTGCTGCAGTCATTCCACAAGCAGTACCTGTTACCCTTACTGAAAGTACTTCTGAAAAGACTGCTGAAAAAATCAGCAATGAAGCTATGTCCTTATTTGTGAAAAAGTTCTCTAGATTCATGAGAAAGAATCACCGAGCCTACCAAAACCCTAATCACAACTTCAAGAAAGATTTCACCATCTTGTGATATGGCATGCTTCAACTGTGGAAAGATTGGTCACTTTATTGCTGACTGGCCAAAGCCCAAGAAAGATGACCAGAAGAAGAAAGAGTACAAAAGGAATGACAAAAAGTTCAGAAAAGACCGCAAAGCAATGATTGCTGAAGAAAGCAAATCTAAATGAGCGGATTCCAGCTCTGAGTCATCTGACTCAGAAAGTCATTCTAGTGAAAGTGATGCAGAAGTGATTAAATGTCTTATGGCAGATGTTGAATCAAACTCAACATCTGAAGAGGTATTCGACTTCGACTCTGACGAATTTACACGAACTGATTTAATTAAGGCATTACATGACATGGTAAGTGAGTACTCAAGACTTTCTCAATCATTCGAGGAAGTTAAGATTGAAAATCTAAACTTAAGAAATCAAGTCGTAGGTTCACTTGCTTGCAAGAGAATAGCTGCGATGATTTGAAAGTGGAGATGAGTAAGTTGAAAACCGAGAATGAGAAAGTAAAAGCATATTACCAGACAATGAAATCTGAAAATCAGAAGCTGTCTGTTCTGGTAAATGCTTGGAATAAGTCTTCTATTTCATTGGAAAAGATGCAAGAATTGCATAAGCAATCTGGAGATAGAAGTGGTCTCGGATGCAGCAATGATGAAAGCACTTCTGAAATCAGTACTCAGCCAGAACTGGATACCAGCAAAACAAAATACATTCGATTTGTTAAATCCAGTGTGGCATATGAACCGGAAGTACCGGGTGTTCAAGTTGAAAGAAATATAAATCAGATGAACAGAAGAAATAATTATGGTCTTGGTTATATTGAACCTAAGGGAAAAGTTGACCAAAGTTCTGGATCCAGTAGAGGATTCAACTCAGGAAGACAACCCCCCATGAAGGTTAAAAATTACCAGTACTATAATTCTAGACCTGTTCAGAAGAGATACAGGCTAGACAATAGGAACAGAAGGGAAGAACAACATTCTGAGATGCATAAAAATAATAGACCCTCTACTGCACACACTTTCTTGGATACCCGAAGTACAAAATCACCAAAAATTGTACAAATGTGGGTTCCTAAGGGACTAATAAGATTGGACCCAAGTAGATTGGGTACCAGATACTAAAATTTGTGTTTGCAGGAACAAGAAAAGAAAGCTAAAGTAAGCAGCTCCACATGGTATCTGGACAGTGGATGTTCCAGACACATGACTGGACAGAAAAATCTACTTTCAGAAGTAATGAGTTGTACTGGACCAAAAATAACGTTTGGGGATAACTCAAAAGGTAAAATGGGTAAGGGTAAGATTATCCATGGTAACATAACTATCAATGACGTACTACTGGTTGAGAATCTCTGTTATAATTTAATCAGCATTAGTCAACTGTGTGATAATGGTTATTCTGTAATTTTTCAGAAGCACACATGCATAGTTAAAGATTCTGTTGAGTCTACTGTATTAACTGGAAAGAGAGAGGGCAACACCTACAGAGTTTCTTGGAAATTAGATCATGTTAATGCTCCTACATGTTTAGTCGCCTCTCTTAGTGAGAAACATTGGCTCTGGCACAAGAGGTTGAATCATCTGAATTTCAAATCTATCAACAATCTCAAAAAGCATAATATAGTCGACGGCTTACCTGATATTAATTTTGTTAAGAATCATGTTTGTTCTGCTTGTCAGCTTGGGAAACAGATAAGATCCAGCTTCAAGAACAAAGGCAGCAAATCGACTTCAAGATGTTTGGAATTGCTGCACATGGACTTATTTGATCCAATCCCTATCATGAGCTTAGGGGGAATGAAATATACCCTTGTTGTTATTGATGATTTTTCTAGATTTACTTGGGTAATATTTCTTGCTGGAAAAGATCAAACCAGTAGCCTCCTGATCAAGCTTCTGAAAAAGATTCAAAATGAAAAATCCTCTTCTATAATTAAAATCAGAAGTGATCGGGGTACTGAGTTCACTAACAGAATTCTTGAGTTGTACTTAGATGAACACGGGATTCAACATGAATATTCAGCTGCCAGAACGCCTCAACAAAACGGAGTAGCTGAGAGGAGAAACAGAACCCTCAAGGAAGCTGCTAGAGCAATGCTAGCAGATGCAGACATTTCTCAGCGCTTCTGGGCAGAAGCAATCAACACTGCATGTTATACGCAAAAAAGGAACAATGATCAACAAAAGGTATAACCAGACTCCATATGAGATATGGAAAGGGAGTAAGCCTAATATATCTTATTTTCATGTTTTCGGCTGCAAATGCTTTGTGCTCAATAATGGAAAAAACTATTTAACTGTATTTGATTCAAAATCAGATGCTGGACTTTTCCTTGGTTACTCTGCTGTGAGCAAAGCCTTCAGAATCTTCAATAATAGAACTCTTACTGTTGAAGAATCGATTCATGTTGTCTTTGACGAGGACAGCAGTGCTCCTGAAATATCTAATGTGTCAAATTTGAGTAACAGGTTAGACAAAATTCACTTGGAACTGGATAGTGAAGATGATACAGAAGCTAGTATAAAAGATGTTCAAAATCCAGAACCAGACATTCCATTAGCAGAACCAGAAGTACAAATATTAGACATACCAGTACCAACAGCTGATAATCCAGAATCTGCTACTGGTTCAGATGAGATCAATCCAAATATATCAAATCGGGAAGAAATTCCTTTAAACCCTTTTATTTGGAGAAAATCTCATCCTCCCTCTTTGGTTATTGGAAATCCAGCAGCGCCTTTGAGAACCAGAAAGCAAATGATTAATGAATATCTGCACGCTGGTTTCATTTCTCAGGATGAACCAAAGAAAATTGAAGAAGCCCTTCTGGATCCTAGTTGGATTGAAGCTATGCAAGAAGAGCTGAATCAATTCAAAAGAAACGAAGTTTGGTTTCTAGTACCTAGACCATCTCACCAAGCTGTCATTAGAACCCGGTGGGTATTCAGAAACAAACTAAATGAAGAAGGCACAGTGATCAGAAATAAAGCAAGACTGGTGGCTCAAGGCTTTAGACAAGAAGAAGGAATAGACTATGATGAAACCTACGCACCAGTAGCAAGGCTTGAAGCTATTAGAATATTTTTGGCCTTTGCTGCTTTCAAAAATTTCAAAGTCTATCAAATGGATGTGAAGAGTGCTTTTCTAAATGGTCTACTACAAGAAGAGGTCTACGTCGAACAACCTCCAGGTTTTATTGATCATTTCTTACCTCATCATGTATTCAAATTACACAAAGCCTTGTATGGTCTAAAACAGGCACCTAGAGCATGGTATGATACTCTATCACAATTTCTTGTCAATCATGATTTTACAATTGGGACAATAGACAAAACTCTGTTCACTCTAATCAAGAATAAACATATCCTATTAGTACATATTTACGTTGACGATATTATTTTTGGGTCAACTAACCCCAAACTACGTGCAAAGTTTGCTAAGTTGATGCAGGATCAATTCGAAATGAGCATGATGGGAGAATTAACATTCTTCCTAGGATTACAGATTAAACAACTTGATACTGGAATTTTCATAAATCAAGCCAAGTATACTAAGGAGCTTCTGAAAAAGTTTGGTATGGAAGCATGCTCGTTGCTTCCACTCCAATGAGCTCATCTATCAAACTTGATAAAGATGAAAGTGGAATTCCAGTAGAGGTAACTCAGTATCGTGGTCTTATTGGCTCATTGTTATATTTTACAGCCAGTAGACCAGATATTATGTTTGCTGTTTGTATTAGTGCGAGATTTCAATCTAGCCCTAAACAATCTCATTATATTGCTGCTAAACGTATTTTGAAGTACTTGAAAGGAACTCAAAATGTCGGTTTATGGTATCCTAATGATTCATCGTTCAATCTTATTGGATATTCAGATGCTGATTATGCAGGTTGCAAATTAGACAGGAAAAGCACAAGTGGTTTCTGTCAATTCCTTGGTGATAGGCTTATCTCCTGGTTTAGTAAAAAGCAGACTTCTATAGCCACATCTACTGCAGAAGCAGAATATCTGGCTGCTGGAAGCTGCTGTTCTCAAATACTATGGATACAACAACAATTAAAAGACTACGGAATTCAGGCCTCCGAATCACCTATCTTCTGTGACAATACCAGTGCTATTGCAATTACACAAAATCCAGTACTTCATTCCAGAACGAAGCACATAGATATCAGACATCATTTCATCAGAGATCACGTGCAGAAGAAGGACATTCGTCTGGAATATGTCCCTACTGATCAAAAAACAACAAACATCTTTACGAAACCTCTGCCTGAGAATAAGTTTTCTTATTTTCGAAATACACTTGGATTGATAGACTTAAATTAATTGTTTGTTATCTTCATTCCATTGATATATTGTGACTTAATCTTCCCTTGTGTTTGTTCAGTTTTAGTTTGCAGAAAATAAAGCTGGGCGAAAGAGATAATCAGTAAACAAAATATAAAAACTTCATTAATGATAGAAGCGGGGGCGTACAATCTTTATTTCTTTTTTAACGTACTCTCTCCAGATTGCCAACCAGGTGGTCAGCTCTCCGGTGGAGGTACGCAGAAACTCCTCTGAAAAAGCAATCTTTTTCAGAGTCCTCTGCTCCTTTAAGAGCATGAGGAGGTAGACGCCATCTTCAGAGAAGACGTCTGCGCTATCAGCACTATGGAGACGTCGATAATACTTCTCCATTGCTGACAGCTCCTTGGAAGAAGACACCAGCCCACCTTCAAAGGCGGACTGAAGCTCCTGGACCTTAGTCCAGGTAGCAAGTGCCTTCTCCAGCACCTTGTCTTCTATTGCCTCCTTCCTTGCAGCTATTACTTCCTTCATGAACTCCTCAGCCAAATCAGGACTATTCTTTCCTGCCATATTCTTTTTGTTTAAAAGTGACTATATGGCTAACCTCTATGCCTGTATTTATAGATGACAAGCCAGGTACCAAAGATCGAGGTAATCATGACTGCAGTAAAGAATGTGAAGCATTCTGTGTCAAGCTATCGATGGTTCATTTACCAAGAATTATCATTTAATAATTGCATTAATTTAGGGGGAACTTTATTCTGATTATACTTGATTTTATGTCAGATGCAGAAAGCGATTTGCCTTTTTGATAAAACAAGGCATTCTTTATCTTCCAGTAGAAGCTATCATAAGACGACAAACTCCCTTCTGAATCTCTTTTATCATTTATCAGTTATATATATTATTCAGTTGACATTGAGTTATTTGCAGAAAAATAAAGAAACACCAAGTACTTCAACTGAAATTTTATTAAGGAACCATTTCAGTACATTAAACGATGAAGAAGTGGAAAAGTCTCAAGTCAACCGAAACGTCTTCTGATTTACCAGACTAAGCTTCTCTTACTCAAACTATTTTATTATTCAATGAAAGCAGTAGATAAACAATGTCAAAATATTCTTTAACCAGAAGCTTTACATTGAGTTTGTCTACTACATTTGTTGATATCAGCAGCTTGAAGTACTTTCCTTGTTGCAAATTACTTCAGCAAGAAAAGGATGGTCTTCTCCGAAAAGATTCCAGCAAGCTTGGGTCTTGTAAGACTCTGGCAAGCTTGGGTCTTGTCAGCACTAATGTATTAGAAAAAGATGTCTTCAAACATCTGCTTACGAGAGACTGAAAATTGTCTTTGGAATTTCTCTGCTGATTCTGACTCTGGAGAAGACTCCGAGATATCATTTGCACCTATCATGTGTATTGGTTTGATAAAAGAACTCTTGAATGAATTAGTTTGTAAAATTGCAGGCACTTATATAGAGTCTCAGGAAGCTGAAGAGACGGCAATTTGGTTACACGAATACCAAGATTCATCCCTCTTGTCCTCGGATATCACATCTCTGCATTTATTGGTTGCATTTATCGAGGGGGAACAGTCTTTTAGTCAGAATAAGATTTTCGTATCTTTTTCCGAAAATAGATAGAATGTCTGTCCTTTTGATAAAACAACAAGTCTACTGGTTTTATCAAAGTGCTCAATTATTTCAGTACTTTAAAACTTCCAGTAGACGTTATCATAAAACGACAACTTCTCTTCTGATTATTTCAAAAGTAACCGCTTGGACAGCCCGCTCTTATCACTAAATTTCAAAATTTAAAATCATTGGTCTATCTGACACGTTCTGAATTTTTAACTCAACCGTAAACATATTGACACGTGTCCTTGTGTTTACAATGACGGCTGTAAATTTTCTTTTGAATATTAACTGCCTTTGTTTCTTCTATTCATTTTTTTTTACGTTTCCAGAATCTTATCCTCTAACTACTGTTTTCTTTTGAAATCGTGCTTACTCAATCTCTTTGAAGTTACTTTCTTTCAAGGAAACAAATGGCCGGAGCTTACACCCTGAATGCTTACCAGGTTAACTTCTCCTCTGTCCTTACCATCAAGGATGATAATCTTCTGAAGATGTTTCAAGCCCTAGAAAAATCAGGACTCCGAAAATTCTTGGAAGCACCTGCTACGATATACAAAACTGCTCTTCTGGATTTCTATGCTAGGGCAACTATTCAAGAAGGAAAGATCATTCACTCTCAAGGAGACGCATCCATCTTCATTGATGCAGCACTATTGGGATCAACCTTCTTCCTCCCATGTTCAGGTATTTCTGAACTCTCCGATATTTCTAAGCAAGAGATGTCTACTGCTCTCAGCACTTTCTCAGCTTCTGGAGAAGAATTGTCTCCATCTTGCTTCAAGAAGCTTCTCAAAATAGAGTATCAAGTGCTTGCTGACATTGTGGCAAATGCCTTATTGGTCAAAGCTGGCACGTTTGATAAACTGACTAAGGAGAAAGTCCAAGTGATTATTGCCATCACTTCAGGAATTAAAATGGATTGGAGTCATTTCTTATTTCGAATAATGAAAGATATGGTTACAAGGAAAAGTTCTGGATTTGCTGTTCAGATCAGCACAATGCTAAAAGATGCTGGTTTTGCCCTCACTTCTGAATCGGATGCATCATATGTCACTATGATAGACGCTGCCAACGTGCTTGCTCTTTGACCTAAGCCAACTGTGGCTGAATTTATTTCTATGAAAAAGGAAGAAGACGATGCTCAAACTAAGGCTGTGGCACTTCAGAAGAAAGATAAAAGAAAGAGAGTGGTCATCTCTACTGATTCTGACAAAACAGTATCCGAGGAGTCTGTTGCTCCTACCAAACCCTCTCAGCCACCCACTCCCCTAAAAAAGAAAGCTCGAACAGTTCTTCGTATCAAGAAGACAACAGCCCTCTCTGATCTGGAAACTGTTCCTTTGAGGCAAGTGTTCCCAAAAGCCGCTCCCTCTGCACGACCAACTGTCTCTACCTCTACACCAACCACCACTGTTGTTATTCCAACAACATCTACTGCGTCAACTTTTAGACCCGTGTCTGGAATTGTCTTTCGAGAATCTACTGCAGGGTCTTCTGCGTTTCGACCAGTGCTGATTGTATCTGTTTCAGAAAAGGGAAAAGACAAACTTGTGGAACAACCAAATTTTCAAACTAACCAATCATCTGTCTCGATTGGTGTTGATCTTCATCTCGAAGAAATCGAAAATTTTGCAAATGAGGAAATGGAGTTCTTTGATGAATGGCACAAGGTCAGGGTATTTCATCCCCTCACCTTTTTCAAAACTAAGGGTTCGTTTGGACGACTAGTAAGGCATGAGTTAAAGGTTTTTGATCTTGCAAAGACAGAGAATTTGATTGAAGCGATGCGCTGTCGGAGCTTCATTTTTGAGCAGATTAAACGAAACAAATTGGACTCTATCTTAAAGACTCTTCAGTCCAATTTTGATACCTTAATCCCAACTGCTGCTCACGATCAAGAAGTGATCCTTGTACTGACAGAACGTTTGAGAATAATGGATGAGCAACTCAGTGCTCAAGAACAAAAGTTTGGAGAAACTGGACCGTATTCAATAGGCCTTATTCCGGATCTTGCTCAGATTCAGTCAGTTGAGGAACAATCTATAGCTATTCCAGAAGCTACAATTTCCAGTACTCCTGCATTTTCCAAGATGTCTATTCCATCCTCTTCACTTGTATCTGTTCGTGAATTGGCTTCAGTAGAGGAAGTCATTAAATCTATCACTCGGGACTCCCCTGCGGTATCGGATACCGTTCCAGCTGATGATTCCGGCCACCCAACAGTCCAACCAGCAGAACCAACTCAGGAAGAATCGCATGCTGACCAGTCTCCTTCCTTGCCGAATTTGGCGATTTTCTCTACTGAACATCAAGAGGAGATGGTCCTGATTTTGAATGATTCGATTCAACCCGATCAACAATTGAACGCCATGGAAGTAGTTCAACCAGCAGAAAGAACACTTCCTACACCTCCTACTATTTTTGAACCTGCTGCTGTTGAACCCGTGGCTGCTGAACAATCTGCTGGTCAGGAAGGCCTCACTACTACATTATCTACTGCTCTTGTTCCCACTTTTTCTGCTCAAGCAGAAGCTCAACCCTCTACTACTTTAGCTTTATCCACAATTGCCCAAACTGCTCGTGATGATCGAATTGAAGAAATGAGGTGTCGTATGCGTGAAAGAACTCCGTCACCAGAACCATTCGATATCGAACATGAGATAGATATTTTACAGAAAAATCTCAACAATCTCTCCGATATAGTTCGGAAGCTATCTCATGAACATGCTGCAGAAGTCAGTGGTTCTAAGTTATTTCAAGACCGCATTACAAGGGAAATCTTCAACACGGCAGAATCTATGAGCAAGATGCATGCTGAAACCATTGCCTTCAGACAAACAATTTCCAAAGGATATGGTACCTTAGTGCTTGGTCAGAATGATATTTTGCAACGTCTCACTGATCATGATGCACTTATCCGCTCGTTCTCTAACACCATGGAATCTTTGGATACCAAGATTGAGTCCCAATCTCAATCTCTCACTACTCTTCATGACCGAGTTTCTACTCAGGCTCCTTATCTGGAAATGGTTACAAATGAGCTTCAAAATTTGTCTGGACGCATGGATGACTTAATTGCTCGGGTCATTGCCAATGATGCCAAAAAAGAGGAAGAAGAACAAAGAGAAAGAGTTCTAACAGAAGAAGAACAAAGGAGAAACAGAGATAACGCATAATCCTCAGTCAGACAAAGAGACCAAGATGACCAGAATAAAGAAATCATTTACAGGGATATTGAAACCAATAATTAAAATTCGTGTTAAAACTCTTACTGCTTTCTTATATTTATGTTTTGCATTTATCTTATCTTTATTGTCGTTCTAACATTATCTAGGTTTTGGCATCACCACAAAAGGAAAAATTGTTAGATCTAAATTTATTGTGGCGATGAAAATAAAAACGAGTAGATCAATCGTTAAAATAGTAGATAACTAAAAAGCAGAATCAATAGCGTAGAAAAGCAGAAGAAGTACCTAAACGGATATAGAATCAGAAGCAGAAGAAATGACTTTATTAGACTCGACATCTTAACGTTATCAGCTTTAAATGTTACCGTTACCTTTTTCTAGTACAAGTATTAATTGCAGCATTAATAACTGTACGAAGTCATTTAATTCACTTTGCCGATTTTAATATAAAACATGACTGATTGTTTTATAGTTTTTCTGCAGGAACCTATTTCGGTAACAAAGCTGATTCTATCAGAAGTCAGAAGACAGTTTCTGATTAAAGACGTTGAACTCAGTCACCTATATATATGGAACAAACCCATATAGAAGACAGTGTGAAATATCTCTAAAAATCAATATGTATTTCACGAAACGAGAAAAACCACGAATCCTTGATATCTTCGAGTTCAACATAAAGAAAAGTAGCACACGCTTCATAGCAGATATCTGATCTATTGAGATCATTTTGTGCTACTGTTTCTTACACTCTTCACAATTATTCACTGCACTCATATTTTATCAAGAAGAGTTTGTAATATGAAAAGAGTCTTTTCAGAACTTTGTTGTATCGTATTTTCACTGTGTTGAGTAACTAAGAGTTTCAGTAGGCAAATGGTAAACCCTGCTGAAGTGGGTGTGTACAAGAGTTGTACTGTAAAATCCAAAGTCTTTTAATGATACCTTCTGGAAACAGAAAAATGGGAGACGTAGAAGACTTTATCTTCGAACTTCCATAAACAAGTGCTGTCTACTGATATTACTATTTTCATTCACTCCATCAGATTGTTTCCGCACTTAATATTGTAATCTGTTGGAAGTATTCACGACAAGATAAGCTACTATCCCTAACAGGATTTTAGCACCTTCTTTATCCAAGAAAGAAAAGAAGAAATTGGAGAAGAGTTCATTCACCCCCCTCTAAACTCTTCCTCGATCCCAACAAAATGTAAAAAAGAAAAAAAAACTGAACAAGTAAAAAAAACAACAGCACAATTGAACTTTTTTTATATTTTAATTTTGTTGGATATTTTATATTCTAATTTTTTTTTAAAAAAACTATTTTATCCTTTTTTATATTATTAATTTTTCTGTTTTAAAAAAAAAATTGTAAATACACTTTTGTTTCTTTTTCTTAGATATTTAAGAAATAATCTAAACAAATTAAATCTTTCCAACAAGAAAAAATATACAATATATTTTTTAAAATTTTGTTGATTATTTTTTATTCTTCAACTTTTTTTAACTTTTTTTTTTACTTTTTTTTCAATTGGATTATTTCTTATATCCTAAAAAAATGCCTCTGTTTAAACGTTAGATTTTTATTTTTTGTTACAAATATGTGATTAATTAGATGATCACATGTTTGTAACAAAAAAATTTTAACTTTCAAATAATTTTTTTTAAAAGGACTAAGAAAAATTAAAGAAAAAATAATTTTTTTAAAAAAAATTTATAAGAGAACTATAATATAAAAAACCCAAAAAAGTTTAATTATGCTATCATTTTTTCTGGTTCCACCGAAATAACATATATGTAACAAACAAAAAAAACTTTTAAATAACATTTTTAAAAGGACTGAAAAAATTATAAAAGAAAAATTAACAAGAGAATATTTTTTTTCAAAAAAATTATCAGAATAAAAAAACAAAAAAAATAATTTTTTTATTATGATGTGGACCGCAATATATTTGTAACCAAAAATAAAATGTTAACATTTAAATTGGATTAGTAATCACATATTTTAACCAAAAATAAAATTTTTAATTTTAAATTATTAAAATAAAAAAAATTTAAAATTATTGTGCTGTGAGGGAAGAGGAGTCTGATCAGAGAAAATTATTTCCTATTTCAAAATTTATGATGCAATTGAATAATATAAAAACATAATCAAGGAGCTAAGTTTGTACAATAAATATTTTAATATTTTTGAGATAAAATAATAATATTTTTAATAAATAATTAATAACTTAATAGTGCTTTTTTTTTTTTGAATTTTTTTTATTATAATTGGATGTTCCAAACCATCACTCACCCGAAACTTCGAAATGAAGAATTTTTTATTAATATTCCAATTTCTTTTATTATTATATTATTTTAAAGGACGCGGATAACGGATCACAGTATAGTAGACAATCTCCATTCACCACCGCAAACACAAAGCCGAAGAAGAAGAATTAACAACAATGGCGACGCTCTCGAATTATCCCTCCATCAGCATATTATCTCATTCCCGTCGGGCTCGCCGTCGCTGTCTTCCTGCTGTCTCGGCCACTTACAACGACTCCCCACCTCCTCAGCAGAGTAGTAGCTCCATCACCCGCCGCCAGTTGATAGCACTCAACACAGCTGCCGCCGCCGCAGTTACGCTTTACCCACTTGGTAACAAGGCGTTGTCGGCGGAAGACGCGCTCTCCGCCTGGGAAAGGGTTTACCTCCCCATTGATCCTGGTGTTGTCCTCCTCGACATAGCTTTTGTCCCCGACGACCCTTCTCACGGTTCCCCCTCTCTCTCTCTCTCTCTCTCTCTCTCTCTCTCTCTCTCTACTACGTGATGCGTTAACGATTTGGTTGAGTTTGAAGTTTACGTTTTGATTTTTGTTTTGATCGGATTGGTTGATTTGACAGGTTTTCTATTGGGGACTAGGCAAACTATATTAGAGACAAAAGATGGAGGAAGCACTTGGATTTCACGTCCCGTTCCCTCTGCTGAAGATGAAGATTTCAACTATAGATTTAACTCCATCAGTTTCAAAGGCAAGGAAGGTTGGATCGTTGGCAAGCCAGCTATTCTGCTGTATACTGATGATGCTGGAGAGACATGGAAACGCATACCCTTAAGTTCTCAACTTCCTGGCGATATGGTAACTCCACAAATCTTCTTAGTTTTCCTATTCTCAAGTGATTGCTTTAACTGTACTTGAGATTACAGTATTGGTTCTGAGCTTTTTATTCTGAGAACATCGTTATGGAACGTGCTTCATATCAGACTCTATAATTCCCTTACAAACATCGACTTTTATTTATTTTTTCCTATTTCAAGTTTTTAATGGCCCTCATTATGTACAGCTCTACAGTGTTAAATATGCCAAACATATGTTTTCTTCATTTTTATACCGAACAGATCTTTGTTCTTCTTTCAATGCCTGTGCTGTAACTTCTGACACAGACGCAAGTATTGGAAATTGAAAGAAGAAAATGCACGCACGCACACACTCAGAGTGAGAGAGAGATGGCATTTACCTTTCCTTAATTCATTTTCATCGTGGAGGTGGTACAAGAAGAGACAAGGTTGAGAGACCTTGTTTCTTTGACTCCAAGACTAAGAAAATGTGCTGGGATGAAGCGAAGTTGGTCCCTGGTCGAGATCCCGATGGATGGCTAATGGATGCAGTTGGAAATATTGTTTGTAAAGGTCTTCATACCTTCTTCAAACCAGGGTAAATAGGTTGAAGTCCAATAAAAATGGCTTTGATCAAATATTACTGAAAAGGTTATTCTTGTAACATTAAGTTCAGTAATGAAGAACTTGACAATATTGAGATGGCCGTTTATGGGAATGTCATCCATCCAGGGAACAGATGTTATTTTGGGAGTATTGATGCAAAGATGGGTAAATACAACTCCAGAGATCACATGCAACTCGCACAAATATGACTGAAACCTTATATTTTAGATGGCTTTGATGATGAAATGAATTGTAGCCTTTCTGGGAAGAAAATATGTGTGCAAATTGATGTTCTTTAAGATGTTCTTAGTTGGGTTTTATTCTCAATTAAATTTTCCTTGTATTCTAAGAAAAGAATCCCTTGAGTCCTCTTGCCTGCTTAATCTATCACCACTTATATACTATATATTTTGTTGATGTTTTTAAAAATGTTGGGGAGTCCCATCTGGCCTCTTCCTTTTATATTCACTCCTTAGTTGGTATTCTATCAATTTTATAAAGAATCAAAAACAGAAATTGATTTACTTATCCTTAATTTATAATTTTCAGAATTATTTTGTCTAAGTAAATCTGTTTGTTTAAATTGAATTATCTATAGTGGATTTATATTAATAAATTTCCCTTCATTAGTGAATTTGATGAACGTGGCATAGTTGGGCTCCATGATTAATTTTTTTATTTTGTTTTATGTAAAATTTGATATTATAAAAATTAAATGCATTTTAGAATTATATTCCAGACCAGGAAAGTTATCCATTAATAATTGTTTTGGTAATTGCAGGTATATATAGAAGCCACTGGAGATAAGAGTTCAGAAATGGTAACAGATCAAGGTGCGATATATGTAACATCAAATAGAGGATACAACTGGAAGGCTGCTGTCCAGGAGACGGTTTCGGCTACTCTGAATAGGTGAATATCTTCCGAGCCTTGTGTCCAGTTGGTATCTCTTATACAATTGTTTTTTGAAATGAATCTAGTTTATTTGCATCATGGGAAAACGATAAAGCAGAGTAAAATTTGTTCTTAAAAACTGCTATTGAGACTTCCTCTAATACAAACTTATATGATACAAAGACATGGAGTGTACCAAATTGATTAGACATAATCTACTTTTATTGAGGCTATGCTCTCTCATTCTTTACATCATCAATGGACAATTATGTTCTATTACCATGTAAATTTGCTTTCTCTTCACCCTTTTTAAACCATTCACATGTCCTTCTACTGGAGTTATTTTTTAAAATACTTTTTCTGTTGTATTGGCAATCTTTTCGTGTCTATTCTCAGAGTAAAAAAAAAGCAGGAGAAGTCCTTTTATTGGATAATGAAGTGAGAAGTTTGTATGATCAATGTTTGCTTTACCGCTGCAAAACGTAAAATTTATTTCTTTGTAACCAAATGCTGATTCATAACAGTTTTTACTCGTATCAATAATTCAAGTTTCTCTGCCTGTTCTTTAAGTTCTGAACTTATCAATTACTTTTACATTCTTAATGCTATTTCAGAACAGTATCCAGTGGTATAAGTGGTGCAAGCTACTATACAGGCACTTTCAGCGCCGTGAATCGCTCACCTGAAGGAAAATATGTTGCTGTTTCAAGTCGTGGTAACTTCTATTTGACATGGGAACCTGGTCAGGTGACATTTCTGTCTTTATACATTCGTTCTGTAGACTCAGATTGGATTGATCTGCGATTTGTAAAACCAGTTCAGGTTTAAATTTTAAAGTCAATAAAATATTTCTATCTGAGTAGGTCTTATGAAAAATGGTGTCACGGACCTTTATTCGTGAGACGGGTCAACTCTGCTCATATTTTAATAAAAAGTAATGTTTCGGTCTCACAAAATTGATCCGTGACACAGTCTAACAAGAGTTTTTGTGTTTCTATTTTCTTGGTCCCTGAGTTAAGTAAATTTATGAAACTAATTTTCTAGCAAGTTTCAATGTGAAATATACTTGAGAAGATTGGAAAAATCTTAAGGTCAATGCATGATCATAGGCGTTCTGGCAACCGCACAACAGGGCTGTGGCTAGAAGAATCCAGAACATGGGCTGGAGAGCTGATGGTGGCCTTTGGCTTCTTGTACGTGGTGGTGGACTATACCTCAGTAAGGGCACAGGGGTGGGTGAATTCCTCTTCTGGAAGCATCATGCATAATCCATGTATTTACACTATGTCAGCTATAAATTCATCCCTCGTTTACTTTGAGTTTTTGGCTTACTGTTGCCGTGAGTTAGCACAGTTTCAATTTAATTTCATCTCTATTTTTAAACTTGGCATCTTCCACATTTTCAGATAACGGAGGATTTTGAGGAAGTTCAAGTACAAAGCCGTGGATTTGGGATTCTCGATGTTGGATACCGCTCAAAGGTACAACATGGTCTGTTTTTTTAACTGTCAGGATAGAAAAAAAACCACTGATCAGTAATTTACAGTATTATAGATACAGTAATCGGCTATATACATATTTGTTAAACAAGAAATGATGGAGAATAACTACACGTATCTGATACTGATCATCATTTGGCTGATGTAATTCATAGGATGAAGCATGGGCTGCTGGTGGAAGTGGAATTCTTTTAAAAACTACGAACAGTGGGAAGACATGGATCCGTGACAAAGCAGCCGACAACATTGCTGCCAATCTATATTCCGTAAAGTGAGCTCATTCATCCTCACTATATAAGCATGCTTGTGAACTGCTAATAGAATTTGGAGTACTTTCATTTCCTTATACTATTATATTATTTTAAGTACCTGTTACCCAGGGCAGGAGCTACAGGGATTGAGGAAAATATATTTTTCAAGAATTCTGGTTTTGTTCGCTGGATTTTGCTGGAGGGAGAGAGACTATGCTGCAATTCTAAAGCACTTATAAATTATTCGTTATCTTGAATAGGATCAACCTACCAGGCATTAATCTTTTGAACGATGATGTAGGTTTATCAGTGACAAACAAGGCTTTGTGCTCGGGAATGATGGAGTTTTGCTAAAATATCTAGGATGAGTAATGACCTGAACAAGGTAAAGCAAATGTACATTCCTCATTTCAATTCCACTGTTTTAGGCAACAAGTTTAAGCATCCCTATTCCCTGCAGAAGCTATAAAACCACATGCAAAATTTTGTATGAGTTGATTTAATATTTTTTTGTCTACCTTTTCTCTGACACCTTCACCAGTTGTCCTAATTATGTGCAGATTTTCAAAGGGTATACCAGTTTTGTAATGTACCGCCGAATGTGCGAAATATGCTCGTTTATTGTGTGCCATTCAGCAATGCTTTCACTCAAGAACAGAGGCCTCAAACACTTTGTTTTACATGTCCTGTAACATTTCATTCATTACAGTCTCTGAAATCAAATTAACTAGGACACAAACTCTTTTTGAGGTTGACGAAGCAAAGCTTGATTTTCCGAAATAATTAAGAAATTGTTTGGCTAAACTTATTTGAAATAGCTTATAAGTTTTTACATATTATAAGTTGTTTTAGAAGCTTATAAACCGTGAAATCTTATTTTAAAAATAAAATATTAAAGTGTTTGGATTAACTTAATTTAAACAATTTAAAAATGTTAATATGTTTAGTATTATAAGATTTTTTTATTGTCAAAATTAACAAAAAATATATATAATATTATGAGTTAACGTAAGAAGTTTATATATATATATGTATGTATGTATATATATATATATTAATTATACACAATAGGCATTGGCACCTCAATATTTCAGGAGTTTACCCAGATTTGTTGTGCAATATAGGTAGGCTAAAGCATGCTAGCAGAATATTAATAAAATGTAGATATTATAACAGTATGATAATTTATATATACGCTATGAAATTTTTGCAGGTAGCACATACTTAGAAAGCAAAAAAAGTTTAGTTATGTTCATATTATTACAAGCTTATTTCGTTCTTTGTCTCTAGCTGTTGAGTTGTACCTGAGGAAAACAAATCCGATAATAAAGTGAGTTAATTTCTAGCATATTGATCGGGATCCTAGTATAAAAATTTAATTAAATGCGAATGAAATTATTGAGAAATTCTAATCATATCATGTTAAACAACTGGGAACTAAACAATTTGTGAGAACAAGCCGTTTAGCCTGTTTAAATTTCTAATCTCGGAGTAAACATAAATTGTTGAACGTATTCACTGATAAATATTAATAAATTTTGAGTAGCTACATTGTTTATTGGTTTTTATTGATTATATCTACAAGTTAAAGATTATAAATAGTATGCTGTAATTAAAACTGGGAACGAGCTAGATATATCAAACATTAGCTAGTTGTAACATTGCAAGTCATACACATCTTCAAATGGTCGACAATGGATATATCAGCAAAAAAATCCGGCACATCAATAACATTAGTAAAAGTTATTTATGTATTGTAACTCAAAAAAGATAAACTGATGTAGAGAATAAAATAAAAGCAAGCACTATAAATGAAGGTTTTGTTGAATGTAAGTCGTTTTTAGTAGGTACATATTAATTTTTTTGTAATTAAACATTTTTTAGTCTACAAGATAAATGTTTTACTATTTGCTTAATGTACATACTGAGTTTGGCGGATAATGTTGAGATTCAGCTCTTTTTCGATATCAACTGCATAGTATAGCAGAAGAAAAAGCTTTGATTTCATATTAAGTGCTCTTCGGAAGATGATGGCCCATACCGGGTTTGAGAAACCTTTTCATCAGTTCCTCGACTTCTTTTTGAAATAGAAAGTTCTAGTAACATTGGCTGCAGTCGATATATTCATAGTAAGGATTGTTTTCCATTAGAGTTGGTTTATAAGCAGTAAGTGTAGATATTGAAGAAAAGTATTGAAATTTTCAAATAATTTATTGTAAGGTAAAAGAAAGTAAACGAACTTACATATGTTATATGAGTTAGGGTGAGTCATAGATGGATCATGACACATGTTGTGATTGTTTTTGGCCACCTTAGTAAAAGTAGATTAGCCATTTCTAACTATAGACAAGTGTTAGGGCATAAGTTATTGTTTTAAAATAAAATAGAAAGTGTCTTTTCTTTTGATGAAATTATTTTAATAGACTGAATATTGCTAACATTTCTTATTTTGTTTGGTTTACAAAAATAATATAGCAATATTTAATTGTAAGTTGAGGATAAAATATTGATGCTATATAAATAAGGTTGAAAAATTTTGGATATGATAAAGCATAATATGGTATCATTTAATATAGTAAATTTTAGTTGTACAAATATCTTATAGTTGATTTTATAATTTCGAAAATGTATCTGTGTACATGCTTTTTAACATTTTGGTTGGAAACATTTTCCTTATTTTTCAAAGTTAAATAAGTATACTAAAATGAAAACATTAGATACAAAAAAACAGTTGTCTTTTTTGGAGTTCACTAAAAAAAGTAGAGGCACTAATATATATGCTAGACTTTAACTTCTACATCAGTGTTTCAGTCTTGTTTTACATGTTTTAAGATTTCACCTAAAACTTTCTCTCTGCATTATAATCTTCTTTTACCAGTTATACTGGCTTGTTGTGTTTTAAGCTTTGTTTCTAAGTGCTCTTCTTGCATTGCAGAGCTGCTTTCTTGGGATTAAGATACAGCTATGTTTACCCGCAACAATCCATCACCTTTGAAAGAAGAACATTTATCTTCATAGCTGTGCGATGCTGATGATGATTCTGTCGCTAGTAGACATGCGATGACTGTGTTCCGAACAAAACTTTTCACTCTTGTTTTGTTCCACGACGTTCTTAGTTGGAAATTGAATTGTGAATCTTGTAATTTTTGATTGAAAATGTCAGGGCAAAATGGCATTTCTTGTGGTCGATAAGATAAATAGTATTGAACAAGTATGTGAAGTTTTGTATTGGCAAGAACTAAGTGTCAAAAAATATACATTTTCTTCGGCCTCGATTACATCTTCTCCTGACATACATAGCAAGATGCTTGCTTCCTTGTGCTCAACACAAGCATGTAGATTCCCAGTACCGTCAAACAATTCTGCCTGGAATCGTAACCTATACATACATCATAGGTAAGATGACATGTTTTTAATGAGTATAGGTTTTCAAATTATATTAGTTACTTACAATGGCTTTGGACTTGGGAAATCATGGTTGCAATAAAAACATGTAAACTCATACTTGTATGCACCTCCACAAGATTTAGAGCAACCTGGACAAGCCAAAAAGTATACACAATTCTCCGAGTTTTTTATTGTTATCCTAGCTTTGATCCAAAATGATTTTATCTGCGAGCCAAAATGTGTCTATGTTTCAAACTACTTATTGGCTTTAAAGCTAGATAAATCAGTGGGTAAATACATACAGGCTTACTACTTCATTAAGGCTTAGGATCTGACTGATTTTGCATATCTGGGTGTCAAATGGTTGGTCTATTTCTTGGTTTGCTTTATCGTACAATTTTTGGAAAACAACAATTTCTATATATTCTTTATTGGTTTGCAGCCTAAAAAAATGGCTTTATATTAGTTATTCATTTCTGAGAACATATGGAAGAGGGTAAATATGAGAAAGAAATATGAGAGAAAATACAAATACGAGGAAAACATAAGCAAATACATCAAGATAAATGTTCCTTCAGCTGAACTATTTGTTTGTGATTTGTTACCTATAAGTTGATTTAAAACAATGCAATGATATGTTGATATCTTGCTTTATTATGGTAAAAAGATAACACAACCATTCTTCTGAGTTTATACACAATATATCATAGAGAAACTAAAGAGCAAAAAGCATTTCATATAGCAAATTTACCAAAACTGAATGAAGATAAATTTAAACGTATAAAATAACATGATCAGTAATGAGGTTATCAATTACCATCGTTTTAGTAGTTCAGCCTGTTGTATTGGAGGATCAAATAGGATTGTACTGTTTGGTACTGTACCAATGGATAATCCTACAACAATAATATATTTATACGAGCAAAAGCAAATGTTGTTAGGTACAAAAGTCTAAATATATGATACAATATGTATAATCTTGAAAAAAGCATTCTTCATTTTTACGTAGTGAAATCAAACAGAATTGGTTGTACCGTAAAATGTGTTGACAGAAAATCTCATCCCTAAAATCACAGGAAGGGTGTGAACATTTTGAGTAAAAAAAGTGCCTCCGTTTTGGGGGAATTCTTCCCATAAGGTGAGAATTAATGGTCTATGCCTATACAGTTGATATAACAATTACTTTCTGTTTTAGATAATTAGTTAAAAAAAATGAAAGAGAGCAATAAATATTCATTTTTTTAAAGAAGTTTCCGACGAAACAATTAATATTATGTATTTTTGTCCAAAGTAGCTTACTCTTTGTTAACGATTACAAACTCTTGTAAATTCCTTTTTGTCTTCTCAATGAACCGTGGAGGGAAAATATGAATCACGCTGCATAATAAGTCTGAAAAAATGAACCACATGAATAAATTTAGATATAATGTAGTTGCATGCTACAGAAGAAAATTGGAACAAGAACTTAGCTGATCTGTTTACTTCACATCTGCTAACTCAGGGCATTGTGCAAATGTCGTTAATTGGTAAGCATGATCAGTCTGTAGCTGTTCTTCTTCATTTGCAAGCCTAATATATGTACTTCTATTAAGCAACATTTGATATTTCGCAGATGCAAAAACTAGTGCGTTGCTAGTTATTTCTTTAATTTTAGCATCCCGATGTAGTATGTTTTGTATAACTGAAGTAATCTATCCAACTACTCAATGTCTTGGTCATATATTTTACCTTGCATGGTTCCATTCTATGAAAATAAATAGATAAAGTAAAAAACAGTTTCAAAGTAAAAAAAATTTCGAAGGAATACAATGTAGTTTACCTCTTTGTCAACGAAAACAAGTTTTTGTTGTCTTCTCCATTTTAAAAAGTGAATTGGAGTTTTTTCAGAAACCAATACTTTGACAAACCAGTTGAAGAAAAATGGCTTTAGATTTGCCAAAGTTGTACATTTCTCTTCTAATGGTCTGAATATAAAAATAAAAAAAATAATGCACATGAATAATGCACGCACAAATATGCAGAATTTATATGAAAAAATAGTTCTAATTTCGAATTGTGCAGACTATAGCATACAATTTTTTGTAAAACTAATAATGTCGTTTAAATAAATGTTACAAAGTATACACATGAATATTTAATATATTTTTATACGTAATGATTTTGCTAATAAAAAGATAAGAAAGATAACAGCTAACCTGCATCAATAAATATGTGCAACATCCAAAACTTCACGGTATACTACATTTTTTGTGCAGTTAGTGCTTTGTGTTAATGGTGTTGATGGTCTAATAAGTACTTTTATTTGATCTATATTCTTAGCTCTCGATAATACGACATAAAGTTGTCCATGTGAAAAAACTGGTTCTTTTAGATAAACACCAACAAAATCTAAAGTTTGACCTTATGCTTTATTAATTGTCATTTCGTAACATAAACGTGCAGGAAATTGTTTTCTTTTAAATGGAATAGATAAAAAATCATCATGTGGAGATTCTAACGTTATCCGAGGAATAAAGACGGGTTTTCTTGCATGCGTGCCTACTGAAATTTCCGTATAAATAACATTTTTATTAAAACCCTTGCAAAGTAAGTGTGTACCATTGCAAAGTCCTTCAGTTGTATTAATATTTTGTAACTATGTGATTGGTGAATTTATTTTCAAGGTTAGTTTGTGTGGAGGAAGTCCTTGAGGAGTTAAATAGTGGAATAGATCTTCCTGATCTGGTATAACACACCTGCTTGTATTCTCATCGCAACTATAGTAGGTATTTTCTTCGCCAGGAAATTTATTTATAAGAACAACATTTATTTCGTGAACAAATTCATTCCTTGTTGTAAGTATTGTGCGTTTTATAAATAAAGTGATATCCAAATTGGAATCAGTAATGTTTGGAAACACCATGTCTATTAATGTATTCAAAGATGTAATGTCGTCTGTGAATGGAATGTTTATGTGATATGAGATTTGGATTTCATTGTCTTCGTTAGTAGCTTCAATTCCATTACCAATTTCAACAACCAAGATGAGAAGTTAAAGTCAAATAATGCACGTATATTTATTTGGAGTTTTATTTTAGTTAGCTGACTCCATAACGGTGACATGACAATGGAAGAATCTATAATATCATCCTTCGTGCTCTTTAGAATAACATGCAATGTTTTCCGAAAATCACCACTAAATACAACAAGTTTACCGCCAAATAGCAATTTTGAATCCATAATGTCTTGTAACATTTCGTTGAGTTTTTCAATAATACCACGCCTAGACATTGTAGCCTAATCCCAAATAATGAGTTTTGCTAGTTTTATTAAATGTGCTAATGCACTTTATTTACTAATGCTACAAGATTTTATATTGTTTCCTCTAAAAGAAATTTAAATCTTGAATGCAAAATGCGACCTCTTGGAAGCAAAGATGCTGCAACCCCTGAAGTTGCTGTACAATTTTTATGTCACCAGCTGATCGAATTGTAGCAAGAAGTGCTTTATATGGAAAAGTTTTGCCAGTACCTCCAGGGCCATCAATAAAGAAAGCACTTGGAAAATCATTATAAACATGATGTAAGATTCGTTTGTAAGCATTTTTTTGTTCTAAATTTAATTGCTCAATAGCTGATAGGTCTTTTGCAGATATAATAATGTCGCGTTCAGTTTGTAATTCTGTTGCCAAGTTATCATCGAAACTTTGGTTTACATCTTTTTCTATATGAAAAAAGTCGTCCAATTTTTTTCACATGGAATAAAGATAATTTTTAACTATGTCTAAAACTTTATGGCTAATTACAGTTGGAGTAATAGCTTTTTTTTAAGCAAAATCTTCTGAGAGAAAATCTTGGTATTTTAACCATAACTGAATAGGATTTTTTGGGTAACAAAAAACAAGAACAGTCGCAAATGCATGAGGCATTAGATAAGCAGCAGCTTCTTCAATACACATATCAGCATTATTGTCACTTTCTAACAGGCCTAACATTTGTGCGGCTTCTCTAAATGTTGTAAAAGTTACCTCATTGACTGTTCTTAAATCTTTAAAAAAAGCTGATTTTCTGACATGCATTAACAACAATTTTAAATAAAACTTTTCATTGTCCGAAAGATGACAACTAAAAATTCGGCCTATGACCTCCTTCTTTTTACGGGTTTCCCACTCTTTGGAATCGTTGTGCCAAATAAAATATTCAGGAAATACTACATACAAGCAATTTAGCTTTTGAGCGTAGTTGTTATATTTGTTCATGTGGAGAAACTGTGTTAACATAGTTTTTTTTAATAGTTGGATTGTTAGCAGTGCTGTACAATGATTGATTAGCAGCAAATGTTACAACTTGTTCATTTTCTTAATGAATCGGTAAACATATAACAGATGGATGTACATGGTTAAGATCAAAGCTGAAAATTCTCCAGGCAGATTCAGGAGGTGAAATCCATCTAGCATATTGAAAATTCTTTGCTTCGTCGATAATGTGATCTTGTTCATTTTCAAGTAATTTATATAAAATTTTGTCATGTCTTTTGTATATATACTTGTAGATATATTTTATAGCTTAGATTCTTAAACATATTTTGACATTAATGTCGCAATTAAATTTAGCAAGTAAATATGGATTGTAAGGAACAACCCAACGGCTATCAAGTAACGCACCCTTATGATAACATGTTTGTCATTTCGACGACGATATATCGGATATGAATTTGTTCCATATCTAGTGCTCTCTGAGAATTCTTTAGGGTAACTATATTTGCAACATTTTTTTTCATACAAGGACATGTTGGATTAAGTAAACCACATGGACCATGCATCATATGTTATGGATTAGAATGTGCATCAGGCAACTCTGCACAAATAATTCTATTAAATGCTTCAGGTTGAAACATTTTTGAAGCCTGATTTAAAATTAGCATAAAATGGGCATGAGGTAAACCCCTTTTTTGGAATTCTATTACACGTGTGTACGCAATAACATGACCAAATATATCATTCTTAAATAGTTCATCTCTTAAAACTTGAAGCTTTGCATGAAAAATCCTAGATATTAAATCAGGCTTATTCTGGATTTCGTCAGATGAAAGACACAGCTTTTATTTCAGGCCAATTTGGATTTGAAGTTATTGTCAAAAAAATATCAGGTTTCCCATAACATTGAACTTAAACGATAGCATCCATATATCTTTTACGCATATCTCTAGGGCCTCCAATGAACGACGTAGGTAATATTACACGTTTTCCAACGTCGGAGACTGTTTCACACCCTTGCATAATAGTATTCAATAACCCATTGTAGGCCTCATTTCGTAAACGGTTTTGCATGTCTGAAGTTCTAAAAAATTCTAACCTTGATGTTTCTATTTTAATTTACAAGTCTACTATATATTGTTGTAGAAGCCTACCAATATACAGTAAGAAGGACCTATCATTATTTCTTACTTGCAACTTGTAACAATAATACTCACGGCACGATACCGTTGATCTTTGTGTCCTGTTTTTTTCGAAGCTACACAACAAAAAAGCATTTCTAAGTACAAAAAACCATAATAATTGTGTAATGGACCTTAAATTTTAAATGGAAAATACCTTGTGCTTCACTGTCTATAAAAAATTCTGTGTTGTTTGCATTTCCTATGCAATTGATGGTTTGATCATCACAAGTTGGCCTAAGATGCATTTTTCTTTATTTTTGATCTAATCTTTTAATGTCTGGATGCCAACCAGATTCTCCATTTCGGAATATAAGAGGGTATTGCAAAAGATCATAACAACCAAAGTAATGTTTAATTATTTGAGGGCAATTGTTTTTTGGATACACTTGTACATGTTGGCCTGTGTATTGGTTTTCCTCGCTAGATTCTAACCATATTCCAGCAATCTGAGACACAGTGGGTCGATTAAAAACTCGTTGATCAGTAACGGGGTCAGCCAGCAGAGCAATCTTATATTCGTTCAGGTTCTCAATACTATTCAGGCTACGGAAAAATTTTCCGTACGAATTTTTCGCTAAAATATGAATTAATTTTTCTTTAAGAGTTTCCTTAAATTTTGAACTAATAGACACCCGATTAGACAGTTCATGTTCAGTGTCAAAGAAATATAGTAGTAAGTTTTTTGGATTTTCGTTGTCTGGCGGTATTAATTGGCCTATAAAATGATAAAGCTGGTCTTGTACACGAAATGTATAAATTCCAGCATTTCTTCTAGCAAAAGTTTCGTCGCAATGTACTCCCATTGACGTGAAAGCGAACATGTTATTGTAACTACGAACGCACGTATTAAACTCTTTTGCATCGTCATCATTACCAATATATAGTTGTACCAAATCAGAAGGCATTTCTGAAGATAAAAGATTTATTGCTCCCGGCGAACAACAAAATGTTGGCGGTTCAGCATATATGCACTTGGCACCACAATATTTACATTCTGGCACATTAGGTAGCACATCTGGAGTACTTGCTATACACATTAATAGGTCGGCCTTAGTATTTTCTACATCAAGCTTATGCAAAACATGTGTTTTATTTTGTTTGCGTCGACACATTTTTTTTCTAACCAACGATCATTTTGACAAACATATTTTCGTTTACGAGAGTTCTTAGTCCTGTTTATATCTACTTGGTTTTCTTTTCTTTGCCGCGACATCATGGCTAATTTATAATATCAAGCAAATCAAAATATCCGAATTTAATATTATTAGTCTACTGATATAAAAAAAACTGTGAAATAAAGCTGGCAATGACAGGAGAAAACAAAAAAACCAAAGTGATTTATAACCTATGATTTGGCAACACAAAAGCTAATAATTAAAAGCTTTCTATACTAATAAACACGAACAAAAAAACCAACATGTATAGCAATAGGACAAGAGTGCTGAGATCTGAACTGATAACTTTGTAATAAAAGATCAAATCTGTACGCAGTGCGAATGGAAGAAATGACCATATGTTTTATTTGTTGAAGCTTCTTAATGAGGACACGGCTAGTTCAATGTAGCAAACTCAAAGTGAACCTACATATCAACAGAATAACAAATTTTTTAAGTGAAGCAATATAACAAGCCAGCAGTTGGCAAGCACACAAAATAATTTATAACCAAAATCCATAAAGCGAAGAGAGCCTGAATTTATAATTTTCCGATTTATTATAGCATCATCTCTTTTTTGGTGATAAATGATGTGAACATTGCGCCATGTAGCTGCTACTTATCCGTTCGTTTAGACAACATACACACAATTCATGCAATTTCGAAATAAATACAAAATCTTTAGTTGTCTGACAGTGCTTGTAAAAATGGCGTTGATTCGAGGGAGGCTGTTTCTGAGCCGTTTTTTTAGAAGCAAGTTAGCTCCATCGAAATTAGTGGGCGAACGAAAATAATGGCAACCAACAAAACAGACGAGCTGCTGACGTTTAAATAAGTTAACAGAGATTTGAAAAGCTGAATAAGGAGGCTATACCTTTAAAGCCTTACCTAAGTTCGACATTTAATCATTTTTTAAGTGATATGACATTTTTTTTCCGAAAGCACGATATTTTTTCCTCCAAAAACAGAAAAAGTTGTACCTTTTCTTTACGCAAAATAAAAAGTAATAAAATATTTTAAATAGTTTATTTCCTCAAATACAAAGAAGGCGGATTTTGCAGATAAAAAACAATTACCTTAAAACCCTTTCACAAGCACAACAATGACTTTAAATCCCTTATATCAAATCCAAGCTAGATCCTTTGGTTGTCTGAGCTAAGCTTTAAAACAAAACCGAAAAACCAAAAAACCGCAAAGCATAAGAAAACTCCAACATAAAAAAGAGACCAAACTAAAAAACAATACAAAATCCCAAAAACCACTGCCTAAGCAACAAAAGGCAAATAAAATGAAGGACACTGATAACAAGCCGAAACAAATGCGACGAAGAAAAAAGCGAGCTAGCCCACGAATTTCTGTCGGAACCCAGGAAGAGAAACAACCGTGAAGCCGAAGCCGAACGGCCTAGAAGATCACGGAAATCAATATAGTCATCCGCATCCTCAAAGCACGAGCAAACAAGCATTAAAACAAGGTACGCTATAGGTAACCGGGAAGGTGAAACGAATCATTCCAAAAAAATTCGAAAAAAAAAATTAGTTGCCCAGACAGAGGTGCGCCAAAGTATTTCCTTTGGTAGCTCAATTAGACAACAAGGAGCATAACAAGGAGCAAACGAGAAACCTCTTCTAGAACACCGAGACAACAATACTAAATTAACGTACATCATTCGACACTTTCCAAAACGCTAAGCATAGGCGGACGACATGTAGAAATTAGACAACAAGGAGCATAACAAGGAGCAAACGAGAAACTCTGCTAGAACATTGAGACAACAACACTAAATTAACATACACCGTTCAACACTTTGCAAAACGCTAAGCACAGGCGGGTGACACTTTCTAAGGCGCCAAATATAACCGAGTAGGGGAAATAATACAAGCAAAACACCATATTCAAACAAATCCAAGGAAAACACGCACCGAAGCATCGCTTTAACATACACCGTTCAACACTTTCCAAAACGCTAAGCACAGGCGGGTGACACTTTCCAAGGCACCAAATATAGCCGAATAGGGGAAATAATACAAGCAAAACACTATATTCAAACAAATCCAAGGAAATAACACAAGCAGAACAACATATTCAAACAAATCCAAGGAAAACACGTACGGAAGCGTCGCTTTAACATACACCGTTCAACACTTTCCAAAACGCTAAGCACATGTGGGTGACACTAAGGCGCCAAATATAGCCGGGTAGGGGAAATAGTACAAACAGAACACCATATTCAAACAAATCCAAGGAAATAACACAAGCAGAACACCATATTCAAACAAATCCAAGGAAAACACGCACTAAAGTTTCGCTTTCCGAAGCAAAGGAGATCGAGCCGCACACAAAACGGTAGACAGAGAAGGACGGAAGGCAGACAGTGCCTAAGAAGAGGGCGAACAACGTTCAAGACGGGGAACGAAAAAAGTTTGGGAGGAAAGGGTTGCAAGCAGATGGGAATGAAAAAGGACGAAGAAAAAGAGGAAACCGAATAACACAAGTCTGAGACAAGCACCTTTCCCTTGACAGCACAAACTCTTTGTTTGCTGGAGAACCTAGCGCAGAGCACGTGTATTTTGGGTGACCGGCAACCAAAACAGGCTTATTACAACTTATTCGTGCTTTCATATATGTAGATATATAAAATAGTTTTATGATTTTAATATTTAAAAATATAAATCTATTTTATATTTATATCTAGAAAAATTGATTTTTTGGAGAAAAATATTTAATATTTTCTAATTTGTGCAAAAAAATATAGATTAAAAAATTGTAGTTAATAATTTATTCAATAAAATATTAATAGTTTTTTTTATATTTTAATTAAAAATAGAATAAAATCGCATTTTAAATTTTATAAAAAAACAAAGTGATAAAGTGATGATTTAAGCGGTGAAGATAAAATAAAGATTTAAAAAAAATATATAAGGATATTTTGGAGAAGTGAAATACAAAAATAAGAAAATAGTTTTATAATTTTAATATTTAAAAATATAAATCTAGTTTATATTTATATCTAGAAAAAATGATCTTTTTGGAGAAAATATTTAATAATATTTTTAATGTCTGTAAATAAAATATAGATTAAAAAATTGTAGTTAATAATTTATTTTAAATTTAATAAAAAAAATAAAGTGATAAAGTGATGATTTAAGAAGTGAAGATAAAACGAAGATTTAAGAAAATATATAAAGATATTTTGGAGAAGTAAAATACAAAAATAAGATTTTTTTGAAAAAATGTGAAAAATGTGGAATATTACATTTTCTTTTAAAAAACAAACAACTTATTTTCTCGACGACTTATAAGCTGTTTGCAATTTTTTCACCTAACAAATTATGATAATTTATAAACTCTTAAACAACTAATAAACCGTTTTTTAGAGTCTATAAATTTTGCCAAACACCCACAAAATAGTAGACATACAAGGTTGACAAATTTTATGTTAAAAGAATTATTTTGCAATACTCTTCCAAATGAGAAAAGCTATTGCCAATGCAAACAAGCTTCAAGATAATCAAATCTTTTCTATAAATATATATATAGAAAAATAATAATTAAGGTTCAATATAAAAAAAGAATAAATAAGAGTTTTTTTTATTAAAAAAATAAAATAAAAGCAAAACCCTAGTTGAGGGCTTGCGCCGCTTCTCTAATTATTAATCGCTATATAAAGGCAACAATATCGGCCACAAACTCGAATATCTTCTGCTCCTACCTTTTGTTTTGTTAAACCCTTGCTGCTAGGGTTTCTCCACCTCTCCAGCCACCATCAGAAATTCGTCTTCCGATGGCCAAATCTAACAAGAAGTCAGCGACTAAGGTGAAATATTCTCTGTCTGACTGTTGTTTTTGCTGTATTTTTTGGTCCATCGAAAGATTGGATTAATCGGTTGTTTTTTAGGTCGATGCTGCCGTTGTTCCCGCCAATCCCTTGAAAAAAGGTTCGATTTTGGCTACGTTCGTTTAATCGCTGTTGGTTCTCGATTTCTTTTCTTTTTTTATTATTGGTGAGTTGAGATGCGCCTTGTGGGAGTTAAATTTGATAGCTAATTTGGGTTTCCTTATTTTGTATGTGTAGCAACAGGAAAGAGAGATGCTGAGGAGGTTGTAGATAAAAAGGACGCTAAGAAGCAGAAGAAGGATCTGGTGGAGGAAAAGAAGATTGAAATCAAGACTAAGAAGAAGATTGTCAAAAAGAAGGACGAGACATCATCTGATGAAGAAACTTCTTCCGAGTCTGAGAAAAAACTGAAGGTTTAATTGCTAGATTTTTGGGGTTACAATTTATACGGTTCTGTGCTTTTCTTTTTGTTTGTATTTTTTGTGTGTACAAAGACGTAAGATGCCAATCCACTTGTTTCACTCTAAAGATGCGCGCATGTTCTGTTTCAGTTGCTAGTTATGTTTGTGTTTTTGCCAGAACAAGGATAAGTAAATCTTTCCACTTGTGTTTGGAACTGTTACTAGGTTAAGGTGTCTGCGAAGACTGTTGCCCTAAAAGCAGACGCAGGATCTGAAGATAGTAGTGGTTTGGAGGAAGATGTCGGTGTACCTAAGAAGACACCTTTAGCGAAAAATGGTAATTTGGCTGCTGCGAAGAAAGAAGACGATTCAAGTGAAGAATCTGATTCTGAAGACGAAGCTAGTTCAGACGAGGATGTTGCTGCGCCAGAGAAAGCCCCTGCAGCTCTAGTAAAAAATGTCCCTGTATCAGCTGCCAAGAAGAAAGACGAATCAAGTAGTGAATTATCTGATTCTGTAGATGAAACCAGTTCTGATGATGATGTTGCTGCAGCCAAGAAAGCTCCCGTACCTCAGGCTAAAAATGTCACTGTTGCAGCTACCAAGAAGAAAGATGAATCTAGTGACGATTCTGTTTCCGAAGATGAAACTAGTTCTGACGAGGATGTTGCTGCTGCGAAGAAAGCTCCCACCAAAACTGCCCCTGCGGCTGCTGCAAAGAAGGACGAGTCAAATGATGGTTCTGATTCTGAAGACGAAACAAGTTCTGATGACGAAGCTCCAGCTGCTAAGAAAACTCCTGCTGCTATCGCTAAGAAAAGCCATGTAGCTGCCGTCAAGGGAAAAGATGAATCAAGCAGTGACAGTGAAAGTTCTGATGAAGATGTTATTGCAACTAAAACTGTGACGCCTGTTGTGAAGAAGAAGGTCGAGTCTAGTGAAGATTCAGAGTCGGATGATGAAAGCAGCAGCTCTGATGATGAGGTAAGTGTGTAGTTTTGACTTCTACTTCTTTTCAGATGGAAGAAAATTGTTATTTGGTTGCTGAATATTTTTACTATGTTATCTGGTAACTGAATTTTTTAAAATCCTTTTCTTTTGTCTTTTTTTGAGGTGGAAAACGAAAACAGACTTCCAAAAATCTCCAATTTTATTAGGTAGTGATAATTTTAGATTATTAATATTAATTATTATTTTATACATTATATTACCCTCTTCGGCAGGTTCCTAAAAAAGCTGGTTCTTTGAAAAGAACCACTACGGAAGCAAGCAAGGTAAATTTAATCTCCTTATGTCTCTATACTGTGCGACTTCTTTAGAGCTTATTTTAGGAAACTAGTGATCAACTCACGTTAACACTCTTTTACAGACCAAGAAAAACGCTAGCTCTGAAGATGACAGTTCGGATGAGGAAAGTGATGATGGAGAGCCGCAAAAGAAAAAGATCAAAGTTCCAGTATGTTAAAAAGTGATTGTGTGATATAAAATTTGTTCTGTTGCTCTGTAATTGATTTCCTTGTTCCTTTATATGATTCAGCCCTCTAATGCATGAGTTTTTTCTTAAATGTTTCCTCCTCTTTTACAATACTTTTTTTGCCATTGCAGGATACTGATGTAGAAATGGCTGATGCTGTATCTGCAAAGGCAAATGCGGGGAAAGGAGGTTCGCAAATTGAAAAAACTGTAAGCTCTATCCGTCTTGACCGCTTTTCAAGTCTTTGCATGATCAGATACGTGGGAATAGTTAAAGGAATTGCAATCCCAACTTTTTGAACTAACTTTTTTGGGGGGACCACAAACATTTGGTGCATTTATAATATTTGGGTGGACAATGAAATTTTCTTCTTACTAGAAAGTGATTTGGCATCATGCATGTGTTTTAATAACGTTCTATATGCACTTTTTGCAGCCCAAGACACCTATCACACCGAAAGAGCAAACAAGAGGATCTAAAACCCTTTTTGTTGGGAATCTTTCTTACTCTGTTGAGCAAGCTGATGTGTAAGTATAGATGCTGTAAATTGTTTTCTTGGCGACCGATCTTTTTTTTACACTGACTTGTCATTGTAATGTTTCAGTGAGAACTTTTTCAAAGATGCTGGGGAAATTGTTGAGGTCCGCTTTTCCATGTTCCCGGATAATTCTTTCAGGGGCTTTGGTCATGTTGAATTTGCTACAGCAGCAGAAGCAGAAAAGGTGATTATTGATGGATTCATTTATTTCGGCGCTAACACTTAAATATGACTTCCTATTAGGGCTGTGAATGAACTGAATCGAGTCAAGTAGTAATTTTTTTTCATATTCAAGCTCGAAGCGTTGCTCAAACTTTGAATAATAGACTAGTTTGGCCTCATTCAGCTCAACTTAGAGTTCGAATTTGAGCCCAATTTGGTAGTTCCTTTGTCAAACTTGAGCAAGCAAATGCATGAACTTTTACTTAAATTCATAAACTTAGGTTTATATTATATAAAATGAGTCGATCTATTAAAGCTCATTAGTGGCTTATGAGTTATTTAACTAAAACATGAAGTCTAAAATTTGGCTTGATTATACGTTTGAGCTTGGCTTGAGTTTGATTGTTTCAGTTACAAATTGAATGATATGCCAACCTGCCAAAAGCGAGTCAGGTTGATTTTTGGCGCCCTTATGTTCATCAAAATGGTTGCTTACATGTTACAATTAAAAGTAGATACTTTTTTATTCTTATATTATATTATATGTTATTGTTGCGCAGTTGATATAAGCTATTTTGTGTTTTATACTTATTAAAAAAATTGAAAGAGTAATTACAATTCTGTATAATCATTAGTTTTGTTGATAAATAAAACATGGCTAAGTTGCAAAGGTCTCGATGCTTGGTCGGCTAGAGTTTTGGTCCTACTTGAGAATATACTATTCTAATGTGGGTGCTTTAGTGGTAGCTTTTACTGGAAGTTTGTATTGTTATTGAATATTTTGTGTAAAAATTTATCAGGCCCTCCGCGAAATGAATGGTAAGGAGTTGCTGGGTCGTCCTGTGAAACTTGACCTTGCAAAGGAAAGGGGGGCATTCACTCCGCATAGTGGGTAGGTCTCGATGCTTGGTCGGCTATAGCTTTCTTGGATCATTATTTATAGCCTTCATTCTAAGTTTTGTTCGATAGCGCTGGTACTTACATATTAATTTTATTTTAAATTGGTTTAGTGAAAAGGATGCGAATTCCTTCCAGAAGGGTGGTAGAGCTCAAGGCCAAACAATTTTTGTTCGCGGATTCAATAAAGACGAAGAAGAAGACCAGGCACGTGTTTTCACCGCCCACTTTTGTTACCCATTTTATTATCTCTGCTGCATCACATCACATAACACATCTCAACAACACAATCAAATTTCAGATTAGGAGCTCTTTGGAAGATCATTTTGGCTCTTGTGGCGAAATTTCTCGAGTGTCTATTCCTAAAGATCAGGAGGGTGGTTTTAAAGGGTAGGTCTCTCTTTTACTTTTCTTTCCTTGGTTTTCAGGGGGCCTGGTTAATTTCAAGAACAGCTAAATTTTTATTATTTTCGTTAATGTTTTGTATGCTTTTGAAATGGCTTATTCAAATTACTTCCTGCTCATAGGATGGCTTATATCGATTTTACTGAGAGTGATGGCTTCAACAAAGCTTTAGAATTGAATGGTTCTGAAATTGGAGAGTATAGTCTGACGGTGGAGGAGGCGAAGCCTAGAGGTGACGCCTCTGGTGGAGCCAGAAGTGGTGGGAGAAGTGGTGATAGATTCGGTGGGGGCCGGTTCGGCAGCGGTGGTCGAAATGGTGGTGGGGGCCGGTTCGGCAGTGGTGGTCGAAATGGTGGTGGGGGCCGATTTGGAAGCGGTGGACGAGCAGATCGCTTTGGCGATGGTAGTCGTGGTAGAAGTAACAGAGGAAGACGTGGAAATTTCAACAAGCCAAGCATGGCTGCTTCTGGAACTGGTGTGCAAATATTATACTTAACACGCCGTATTTTTCTTGAGAATGAATATTAGATAGATAGATATCTATTTAGTGTTAATATAATGTTTCGACTTAAATGTTGTTCTTTTGTTTGCAGGGAAGAAAACGACCTTCAATGATGACGAGTAGAAGCTGTTTTCATTTTTGCATGGGGAGCTTGTTTTTGTTTTTATTTTTATTAAATGTTTGATGTTTATTTATATAAAATATGCATCGTACTGTTTTAAATTGCACTTGAATTGCAGACTAGTTTGGATTTTGATTATTGACAATTTTAACATATAAACATATTTGTGTTAATGACCGCACAGATATGCCTGCTACCTTTCTGTTTGTTGGAATTGGATTTAGGGATTTGATGAAGTGAGGTATTTTTCCTTTTGTCTAATATTGTGAAAAGTATTTAAGTGGGTAAGAATCAAGTAGTGCAATTTTCCACTGTATGTCTACTTCATTCATTTTGCCTCACAAATGATCCTTAATTCTATATTTATTTATTGTGGAACATAATATTTAAATATAAAGCTAGGCGACATATTCTTTAATACACTAGTAGGCCACATATTATTTAATATATATATACTAACTAGTATTTTTACTCGTATGTGGAAAATTGTAAATACAATATAATTTTATATATTTTACTTCATATTTTTATTCTTTACACTCTAAATTAAATTGTAAAAAATTATTCCTAAAAATATATAAAATAGAATTATAGGTGCTAAGTTAATTTGATAATTTCCAATCTTTTTTCCTTTGAAATATGAGGAGAATTTTAAATTTTATACGTATATTTTAAGTAAAGTAGAAAAGAGTTCACCATCAACACCAAACTATAATCGTAATAGATTCTTATAATATTACTTGCATAAATGATATTTTTATTTATACTTAACATGTGCACGTGCAACAAAATATACAAAGGTATATGTTGAGAACAATTCTCACATTATTCATATTATCTTTTATTTTTAACAATTAATTAAATCTATGATACATCGATAAAGTTCAGTATTTATTTTAGTCCGAGTTCTTGAATATCAATATAATTGAATTGTTTTAAATTTGATATGCATATAAAAATATAATGTTGCAATATTCTCTCTAAATATAAAAATATTTATTAGTGTGATTTATAATCAGAACCATATTCGACATGATAATTCAAAACAATAAGAATTATAATTTTTAAATTTCTCATGATATATTTTGAATCTATAAAATAAAATACATAAATAATGTCCTAAAAAAATAGTTACAAGTTCTACAAGTATTTATCGATGAAAATTTGACAGGGTATAAGATAATTGTAATATTTTTTAAAAAAATTATTTTTCGAGAAATGTTTTTTAAAAAAAAAACATAAATTTTTTATAAATCATTTTATGTAACTGTAGATATAATTAATTTGTTTTACATAAAAATAATTTGAATTCATTTTTATTTTCTTTTTCTATTCCTTGATATATATAAGACTAATTATTACACATAAAATTAATTTAAACTCATTTTGATTATTTTGAAGTGTTATCTTAATGTACCAAACAATTATTTGTTTGTCATGCATAGGGTTTTACGATTTAGCATATTGACAGCCACGTCAATGCAATCCTCATTATGTTCACCATTAGCTTAGTATAAGGTTTTGCACGGTAAATCACAATTATAAGAAATAAATATTGTGTCGTGGGTAACAAATATAACTTTTGACATAAAGATTAAGAAAAATTCGAACTAAAAGATAAATATTTCATGAACATTCAATTTTGTTTGGTTAAGCGTGCAAGAATGAGGGTAATACTGGGATGAGTGAACTTCTGAGAAGTTTTCGTGAGTTAAGCTGCTGACATTGTGTCGCTTATTTTAAATTTCATTAAAGATATAATTTTGTTTTAAAAAAAGCCGTAAATTTCATTCCAAAAATAAAATGTCATTTTTCTTCAATTATTATAAAATTCATTAATACCTGAAAACGAACAAAAAAGTGTTAAGGAATTACTATTACCCAAGAGTTTTGGTGATCGACAAAATCAAAACAGCACTTAACTGTTTCAGGAAAAAATTGCAATCTTCTGTGTATAACAGGAACCAGTTCAATCGTCTAATCTTACAACCACCTAGTATTCAACCGCTTGAAATTTCAGACCGCCTACCATTCATCCGTTTGAAACAGAAGAAGTTCAAATTTATTAAAGAAACTTCCCAACTGGCTGTTCGAAGACTTTAAATCGAGTCATTAAAGAGCTATTTATTGCTCACTTAATGAAAGACATTCTCTGACCGGTTCAGGACATTCAATGATTTTGCACCGCTACAAGTCAACCATGTCCTACACCTGTCCCGATATTGATATGCATTTATGTCACTATCCCAGAAAAGGAAGATTGCTTATATCCTACAAGAATACTCAGCAACAACTCTTCAAAGAACGAGATTCAAAGTTATGCTAGCAAATAGAACATTAAATGCTTTGCTGAATAACATTTAATGTATTTGTAGCTGATAGTGATACATCATTCCAAGGTTACATGTTAACATTACTCATCTTTTTCAGACCGTTGGAATGACAGCTTATATAAGAAGAGCTGGAAGTATGCAAGAAACACACAATACAATCGTCAAGCTTTCAACAGTGCGATTACTACAAGCCTGTATACTTAGCCATAGTTTGGTACATGGGAAAAGGGAGAGATTGATAAATAATCATCCTTATCTCATGTTTGGTACATTTTTAAAAAGCTCATGATACCCTTGATAAATAATTTTTTAGAAGGATAAAATGTCCCGTCTATAAGGTGTGATAATTTTAATTTAATGATAAAATACACTACAAATGACTTAATTACCCTCAATTTATAAATGATTTTTATAAATCTATGCTAGTAGGTAGAAATTAAAATCAAATAAATATTTTTATTTATTTTTAAATATTATATAATGATAATTATATAAATGAACGAGATAATTATATAAATGATTTGTATAAGTCTCAATAAAATTATTAATATCACTCGATTGACCTTAAAAATTGATATTTGACTTGACTCACAAAACGAAGGGCTCAATTATCATATTATATAATATATAAAATTAGATAAAAATAAATAAATCATGCAAGCACTGTCGGCGCATGAATAGATAAGAAATATGAACTTAAACAACAACTTTGAAATTATAAAATCTATTATGATAAGATTAATTTTGTCATTACAATCTAATATATAAATTTAATCATTCTTATTAAAATCATACTAAATATTAAATATAATATCCTACATCTTATTTATCCTTATATTATATATCACATGTTATGCTATCATGTGTACCAAACTATACCTTAAAGAATTTGAGCGCAATGAAAGATCATATATCTCATCGCTCATCAAGCACGCACTCAACAGAAAGTTATCTGATCATTCAAGGATCATATTCGTGCTATTAAAACAGATTGTTTACTTACATCAGTAACCTTTTGGTTATTTAATTAATAGTGGTGTTTGATGAACCGAGTGTTCTTAAAATCCAGAAGTGTAAAGTGATCACTAAGAGTTTCAAACAGGCAGTGTGATAAGTTATGGTTGGAGTGGGCTGTTACAAAGAGTTTTGTAAAGCCAAAGTCTCATAGCCGACTTGAATCATGAAAAAATTTATTTTTCACTCCCAAAATGACTGGGTCAGCCCCTCTCAAGACTATATAACAATAAAATTATTTCACATGAAACCTACTAAAAATTGGAGAACTATAAAATTTTGAATAATTGTGTAAACTTCATTTTTATTCAATTTATTTTAAAATTCATTAATTAAAAAAAATAGAAATCAAACAAAAATGCAAATTTAATATTCTTTTATTTAATTATAAGTTTCAATAAAGATATATATATTTTAAAAATAGATTGTAAATTTCATTCCAAAAAATGATGAATAAATTATATTTTCTTCAATTTATTTTATAACCCATTAATAACTGATAACAAACAAACAAACAAAAAATATATATTTATTATTAATATTTTAAATTTAATTAAAAATATAGTTTTTTTTTTAAAAAATTGGAGTATAAATTTCATTCCAAAAAATGAAAAAATAAATTTAAATTTTATTCCAAAAACTGGAAGCTAAATTTTATTTTTTTTTAATTTATTTTAGAAGCTATTTATAGCTGATAGAAAACAAACAAAAAAATTATTTATTAATATTATCATTTTGAATTTCATGTTTTTTTTAAAAAATGGAGTGCAAATTTAATCACAAAAAATAAGACTAAAATTCATTTCTCTTCAATTTATTTTAAATTCTATTAATGAATAGATGAAAAACATGAGAAACAAAAAAAAAATTAAAAATGGAGTGCAAATTTCATCACAAAAAATGAAGGCTAAATTTCTTTTTTCTTCAATTTATTTTAAATTCTATTAATTAATATATGAAAAAACAAACAAGAAAGAAACATGTATTAATGAAGAATGAAGGCTAAATTTCATTTATCTTCAATTTATTTTAATTATATTAATTAATAGATGAAAAACAAACAATTTTTTTTTAAAAAAAAATAGAGTGAAAATTTCATTACAACAAAAAATAAGTCTAAATTTATTTTCTCTTCAGTTTATTTTAAATTTTATTAATTAATAGATGAAAAACAAACAAAAAATAAATATGTATTAATGGTTCTTATTAAACGAAGGTGATAGACATGAATTAATTGTGGCGATGAAAATAAAAACCAACAGACCAGCAGCACTCTTTAAGAAAACAGTAGACAAAAAGAAAATCAGAAGCTACTGGTCTAGTAAAACAAAAGCAGTAGAAAGGATAGAAAAACAGAATCAGTAGAAGATGTTGCCCAACGTGACTACTTTAAATGTTACCGTTAAAGTTACCAAGTACTAGTATTAATTGCAGCATTAAATACTATACATAGTCATTTAATTAACTTTACCGAGTTTAGTATAAAACATGATTGATTGTTTTATAGCTTTTCTGCAGGAACTTTTTTTTGGTAATAAAGCTAACTCTATCAGAAATCTGAAGACATCTTCTGATCATAAACGTTGAACTCAGTCGCTTATATATACATGGAACAAACCCTTACAAAAGAAGAGAACTCTACGCATAATATCTTTTCAAGGATCAAAGTTATTTCACTCAACGAGACAACCTCGAAATTCCTTGATAACTTTGAGTTCAACACAAAGAAAAGTAGCACACGCTTCATAGCAAATATCTGATCTTTTGAAGATCATTTTGTGCTACTGATTCTTAGACTCTTCACAATCGTTTACAACACTTATACTTTATCAGGAAGAGCTTGTAATATGAAAAGAGTCTTTTCAGAACCTTTTGTATCACGTACTTTTTGAGTCGAGTAACTAAGAGTTTCAGTAGGCAAATGTGTAAGTCCTTCTGAAGTGGGTGTGTACAAGAGTTGTACTGTAATATTCAAAATCTTTTAGTTATACCTTCTGGAAACAGGAGAAGGGGAGACGTAGAAGATTTCATCTTCGAACTTTCATAAACAACTACTGCCCACTGTTATTATTGTCTTTCACTTACTTCATCAGATTGTTTCCGCACCTATAATTGTAATCTAGGTGAAGGTATACGCAACAAGATAAACTACTATCTCTAACAGGATTTTAGTACCTCATCAAAAGAAAGGAAAAACGAGTAGAGTTTATTCACCCCCCTCTAAACTCAACTTCGATCCTCAAAAATTGGTATCAGAGCAGGTTATTCTTGTTCGTGAAAAACTACAATAGATGACACACTTTAGCAAGATCCCTATGTTCTCTAAGGAAGATTTTGATGATTGGAAGATTAGAATGCAAGCTCATCTTCCAGCACAAGATGATGACATGTGGTATGTCATCACAGATGGTCCATTGAAAATATTAAAGCCTAACACAGCTGTTGCTGTTACTGAGGGTGCACCGCAGATGGTTGAAAAATCAAGAAGTGAATGGACCAGCGAAGATAAGAAGAAGGCCAACCTTGATAATGTTGCAAAGGATATATTATATAAAACTCTCGACAAGAATACCTTTAGCAAGATTAAAATGTGTTCTACTGCAAAAGATATTTGGGAAAAGCTCATCCAGATATGTAAGGGAAATGAGCAAACGAAAGAAAACAAACTGTCTGTAGCAATGCAGAAGTTCGAAAATCTAAAAATGAAAGCTGGTGAAACTCTCAATGAGTTCGATGAAAGATTCAGTAGCTTGGTAAATGAGCTAACAGCTCTGGGTAAAGAGCATAGCAACAGAGAAATAGCTCTCAAGGTGATGAGAGCCTTACCCAGAGAATGAGATGTAAAAACAATGGCTATGAGAGTGTCCAAAGATCTAAAAAAGTTGGAACTGCACGACTTGTTTGCAGACCTGAAAGCATACGAGTTCGAACTGGAGGTAAGAAGTGGAGAAGAGCCCTCAAGTCTACCTACCAAGGCTCTTGCTGCTACTGCTACTACCCCTTCTACTGCTGCTACAGCTGTACCTCAAGCATTACCTACTGTGATCATTGACAGTACATTGGAGAAGACTGCTGAACAAATCAGTAGTGATGCTATGTCCTTGTTTGTAAAGAAATTCTCCAGGTTCATGAAAAAGAACCATAGAACTTATCAGGGTCCCAATCGCAACTTCAAGAAAGATTCACGATCTGGTGATACAGGATGCTTTAACTGCGGAAAAATAGGTCACTTCATTGCTGATTGTCCTAAACCAAAGAAGGATGACCAGAAGAGAAAGGATCACAAGAGGAATGACAAAAAGTCCAGAAGAGATCGAAAAGCAATGATTGCTGAAGAAAGCAAATCCAAATGGGCGGACTCCAGTTCTGAGTCATCTGATTCAGAAAGTCATTCCAGTGACAGTGATGCAGAAGAAGTTAAATGTCTCATGACTAACACTGATTCAACCTCGACATCTGGAGAGGTATTTGATTTTGATTCTAACGAATTCACACGAACTGAGCTGGTTAATGCATTACATGACATGGTAGAAGAGTATTCTAGACTTTCTCAATCATTCGAAGAAGTTAAGATCGAAAATCAGAACTTAAAGGATCAGAACAGTAAGTTAACTTGCTTGCAAGTAGACAGCATTAATGATTTACAAGTTGAGATGAGTAAATTAAAAACGGAGAATGAAAGAGCAAAAGAAGATTACCAGAAGATGATTTCTGAAAACCAGAAGTTATCACTACTGGTAAATGCTTGGAACAAGTCTTCTATTTCACTGGAAAAGATCCAAGAGTTACAAAAACAATCTGGAGACAGGAGTGGTCTCGGATTTTGTAATAATGAAGGCACCTCTGAAACAAATACTAAGTCAAAACTGGATATGTGCAAAGGGAAGTATATTCACTTTGTGAAATCCAGCGTGGTATAGAAACCAGAAGTACCTACTATTTTAGTAGAAAGGAATGCAAATGAGATGAACAGAAGAATGCACTATGGTCTGGGTTATGTTAAACCTAAGGAAAAAGTTGACCAGAGTTCTAGAATCATGAGTGGATTCAACTCAGGAAGACAACCTCCTATGAAGGTTAAAAACTACCAGTACTATAATTCTAAACCTGTTCAGAAGAGATACAGGCTGGACAACAGAAACAGAAGGGAAGAACAATATACTAGGATGCACAATGTTAAAAACAACAGACCCTTTGTTGCACACACTTCCATGGATACCCGAAGTACAAAAATTGTACAAATGTGAGTCCCCAAAGGACTGATAAGGCTTGGACCCAAATAGATTTGGGTACCAGATACTAAAATTTGTGTTTGCAGGAACAACAGAAGAAAACAGGAATCAGTAACTCTACATGGTATCTGGAAAGTGGATGTTCCAGACACATGACTGGACAGAAAAACCTACTCTCCGAGATAATGAGTTGCACTGGACCAAAGATAACTTTTGGAGACAACTCAAAAGGTAAAACCGTGGCTAAAGGTAAGATTATCCATGGTAACATAACCATTAATGATGTGTTACTAGTTGACAACCTTTGTTACAATCTAATTAGCATTAGTCAACTATGTGATAATGGTTATTCTGTAGCTTTTCAGAAGCACTCATGTGTAGTTAGAGATTCTGCTGAAACTACTGTATTAACTGGAAAGAGAGAAGGCAACACCTACAGAGTCTCTTGGAACTCAAATCATGTCAACACTCCTACATGCTTAGTTGCCTCGCTTAGTAATAAACACTGGCTATGGCACAAGAAATTGAATCATCTGAATTTCAAGTCAATCAACCATCTCAAAAAGCAGAATATAGTTGATGGCCTACCTGATATTAATTTTGTTAAAAATCATGTTTGTTCTGCTTTTCAGCTTGGAAAACAGATAAGATCTAGTTTCAAGAACAAAGATAGCAAGTCAACTTCAAGATGTCTGGAATTACTGCATATGGATCTATTTGGTCCAATCCCTATCATGAGCTTAGGGGGAATGAAATATACTCTTGTTGTTATTGATGATTTTTCTAGATTCACTTGGGTAATATTTCTCGCAGGAAAAGATCAAACCAGTAGCCTCCTGATCAAGCTTCTGAAAAGGATTCAAAATGAAAAATCTTCTTCCATCATTAAAATCAGAAGTGATCGGGGTATTGAGTTCACTAACAAAAATCTTGAGTTATATTTGGATGAACAAGGGATTCATCATGAATATTCAGCTGCCAGAACAACTCAACAAAACGGAGTAGCTGAGAGGAGAAATAGAACTCTAAAAGAAGCAGCTAGAACAATGCTAGCAGATGCAGACATCTCTCAGCGCTTCTGGGCTGAAGCAATTAACACTGCTTGTTACACGCAAAACAGAACTATGGTCAACAAAAGGGACAATCAAACTCCGTATGAAATATGGAAAGGGATTAAACCCAACGTATCTTATTTTCATGCGTTTGGTTGCAAATGTTTTGTACTAAATAATGGCAAAAATCACTTAACTGCATTTGACTCAAAATCAGATGCTGGACTATTTTTTGGTTACTCTGCTGTAAGCAAAGCCTTTAGAATTTTCAACAATAGAACTCTTAATGTTGAAGAGTCTATTCATGTTGTCTTCGATGAAGACAGCAGTGCTCCTGAAATATCTAACACGTCAGATTTAAGTAACAGGTTAGACAGGATCCACTTGGAACTGGACAGTGAAGATGATGTAGAAGCAAACATCAAGGGTCTTCAAAATCCAGAACCAGACATTCTGATAGTGGAACCAGAAGTACAGACATTAGATCTGCCAATACCAGCAGAAGACACTCAAGAACCTACTACTGGTTCCGTCGAGAACAATCTCAACATATCAAATCAGGAAGATATCCTTTTAAATCCTTTTATTTGGAGAAAATCTCATCCTCCATCTTTGGTAATTGGAAATCCAGCAGCTCCACTAAGGACTAGAAAACAGATGATAAATGAATACATGCATGCTGCTTTTATTTCTCAAAATGAACCAAAGAAGATTGAAGAAGCTCTTCTGGATCCCAGTTGGATAGAAGTTATGCAAGAAGAGCTGAATCAATTTGAGAGGAATAAAGTTTGGTTTCTAGTACCTAGACCTTCTCACCAAGCTGTCATTGGAACTCGGTGGATATTCAGAAACAAACTAAATGAGGAAGGAACAGTTGTAAGAAACAAAGCAAGACTGGTTGCACAAGGATTCAAACAAGAAGAAGGAATAGACTATGACGAAACCTTTGCACTAGTAGCTAGGCTCGAAGCTATCAGAATATTCTTAGCCTTTGCTGCTTTAAAAAACTTCAGTATATCAAATGGACGTAAAGAGTGCATTTCTTAATGGTCTACTACAAGAGGAAGTCTATGTTGAACAGCCTCCAGGTTTTTCTAATCATTTGTTACCAAATCATGTTTTTAAATTATATAAAGCATTGTATGGTCTGAAACAAGCACCTAGGGCTTGGTACGATACACTTTCACAATTTCTCATTAATCATGGTTTCATCGTTGGTACAGTAGATAAAACCTTGTTTACCTTAGCCAAAAACAAACTCATATTATTAGTTCAGATTTATGTTGATGATATCATATTTGGGTCAACTAACCCCAAATTATGTGCAAAGTTTGCTAAGTTAATGAAGAACCAGTTCGAGATGAGCATGATGGGAGAATTAACATTCTTCTTAGGATTACAGATTAAACAACTTGATACTGGAATTTTTATAAATCAAGCCAAGTACACCAAGGAGCTTCTGAAAAAGTTTGGTATGGAAGCATGCTCTGCTGCTTCTACTCCAATGAGCTCATCTATTAAACTTGATAAAGATGAAAGTGGAATTCCAGTAGAGGTAACTCAGTATCGCGGTCTTATTGGTTCATTGTTATATCTGACTGCCAGTAGACCAGATATCATGTTTGCTGTTTGCATTTGTGCTAGATTTCAATCAAACTCTAAACAATCACATTACATTGCTGGTAAAAGAATTTTAAAATATCTTAAGGGTACTCAAAATGTAGGCCTCTGGTATCCCAAGGACTCGTCGTTTAACTTATTGGATACTCAGATGCTGATTATGCAGGATGTAAACTGGATAGGAAAAGCACAAGTGGTTTTTGTCAATTTCTTGGTGACAGGCTGATATCCTGGTTTAGTAAAAAACAGACCTCCATAGCCACATCTACTGCAGAAGCAGAATATCTGGCTGCTGGAAGCTGCTGCTCTCAAATATTATGGATTCAGCAACAGTTAAAAGACTATGGAATTCAAGCCTCCAAATCACCTATTTTCTGTGACAATACCAGTGCCATTGCAATCACACAAAATCCAGTACTTCATTCCAGAACGAAGCACATAGACATCAGACATCATTTCATCAGAGATCATGTGCAGAAGAAGAACATTCGTCTGAAATACATTCCTACTGATCAGCAAGCAGCAGACATCTTTACAAAACCTCTCCCTGAGAATAAGTTTTCTTACTTTCGAAATACACTTGGATTGATAGATTTAACTTAATTATTTATCATTATATGATATTTTGGCTTAAATTTTCCTCTGTGATTATTCAGTTTCTAATTATGCAGAAGGTAAAAGTTGAACGATGGAGACAATCAGTAGATATAATATTTCATTAAAGATAATAGAAACGGGGGCGTACATTTTTCACTTCTTTTTTAACGTACTCCCTCCAGAATGCCAACCAAGTGGTCAGTTTTCCGGTGGAGGTACGTAGAAACTTCTCTGAAAAAGCAATCTTTTTCAAAGTCTTTTGCTCCTTTAAGAGCATGAGAAGGTAGACGCCATCATCAGAGACGACGTCTGCACTATCAGCACTATGGAGACGTCGATAATATTTCTTCATCATTAACAACTCCTTGGTGGAAGATGCTCGCCCACTCTCGAAGGAGGACCTAAGCTCCTGGATTTTAGTCCAAGTAGCAAGTGTCTTCTTCGGCATCTTGACCTCTATTGCCTCCTTCTTGCAGCAGTCACCTCTCTCATGAACTCATCAGCCAAATCAGGACTATTATCTCTTGTCATTTTTTTAAGAATGACTATCTGATTTAACCCATGTTCATATTTATAGATGAAAACCAGGGACCAAAGCCCGAGAAAGTCTTGACTACAGTAGATATATGAAACATCCCATATCTAGCTCTCATCGGATTTGTTACCATATAGTGCACTAATTTAGGAAAAACTTTATTATGATATTCTGTGATTCTGTGTCAGAAGCAAAAGGTATTCTGTCTCATTAACAAAACAAGGCTTATTTTATCTTCCAGTAGAAGCTATCAAGACGACTTCTCTTCTTCTGAATTTTATTCATCATTCATCAGTTATTTATCTTATTTAGCCAACAATAAGTTATTTGCAGGAAAGCAGAAGGGAATATCAAGTACTTAAACTGAAATTTTATTAGAAACCATTCCAGTACATTAAGCGATGCAGAAGTAAAAGCAGTAGATCAACAAATGCTCTTTAACAAGAAGCTTTACATTAAACTTTTTGCATTCAGTAATATCAGCAGATCATAGTATCTTCAGCAGGAAAAGGATGGTCTGCTTCGAAAAGATTCCAGCAAGCTTGGATCTAGTAAGAATCTAGCAAGCTTGGGTCTTGTTAGCACTAATGTATAATTAGATACTTTACAGGGCATCAGCTTCATCGATCAACCAGCACTCTCTTATTGCATTAGAAAGCCTCTGGAAAAGATCGATGCTACATCTCCGACTAAATGGAAGCAACAAATCTTTTTGATTGTTGACATTACAACTCCAGGAGTGTGATCCAATGATCATTACGTAAAGAATGACATCTTCAAACTTCCTTCTGAACATTTTTGCTTCGGCTCCTGGATTAGACTCTAACTCTTCTTTAACTTGAGCTTTCATTTTAGATTATGAATGTTTAACTTCGTTTAAGTTGTGCAGGCATTTATAGTAATCTTCGGAAGACACAAAGACTCTTGCGACTGTTCATTTTCAACGGTTCAGATTGAAAGATTGCCAAAAGTCGTTTGGTGTTTAATATCCACTTATTAGTTGCATTTACCTAGGGGGAACAGTATCTTAGTCAGACTAAGATTTTTATACCTTTTTCAGAAAACAGATAGAGTATTTGTATTTTCGATAAAACAACAAGTCTGCTGGTTTTGTCACAGTGCTCAAATATTTCAGCACTCTGAAACTTCCAGCAGACGTTATCATAAAACGACAAATCTTCTTCTGATTATTTTTAGTAACCGTCTGGACAGCCCGCCTATTTCAAATTTTTAAATCATTCGCGTCTCTGACAAACTTTGCAAGTTTTTTTTCAAACATTCAACCATAAACATACTGACACGTGTCCTTATGTTTACTTGACGGCTGTACATTCATTTTAAAATATCACCTTCTCATTTTTCACTTTTACCGTTTCAAAACTGTTGCTACTCAGTTACTGCTTTCTCTTAATCATCTTCTATCTACTGCAAATTTTATCTGATCCTTTCATCGTAGAGAAATGGCCGGAGCATACACTCTTAATGCATATCAAGTCAACTTTGCTTCAGTTCTCAATGTCAAAGATAAGAATCTTGTTGAAATGTTTCAAGACCTTGAGAAATCAGGACTTCGAAACTTCTTGGAAGCACCAGCTGTGATATACAAAAATGCTCTTCTGGATTTCTACGCTAAGGCAACTGTGCATGAAGGAAAGATCGTCCACTCTCAAGGAGATGCATCCATCTCCATTGATGCCGCACTATTGGGCGCAACTTTGCTCCTTCCACTTTCAGGTACTTCTGAACTATCTGATATTTCCAAGCTAGAAATGTCTATTGCTCTTAGCACTTTCTCAGCCACTGGAGAAGAATTGTCTCCTTCTTGCCACAAAAAGTTACTCAAAATGGAATATCAAATTCTGGCTGATATTGTGGCGAAGGCTATATTAGTCAAAGCTGGCACGTTCGACAAGTTAACAAAGGAGAAAGTTCAAGTGATGGCTGCCATCACTAAGGGAACTAAAGTGGATTGGAGTCATTTCATATTCAGAATCATGAAAGACATGGTCATCAAGAAAAGTTCTGGATTTGCTGTTCAGATCAGCAAAATGCTCAAGGATGCTGGTTTCGCTTTTACAAGTGAACAGGATGCTGTTTCGGTAAAAATGATTGATGCTGAGAATGTACTCGCTTTAAGGCCCAAGCCAACCGTGGCTGAATTTGTTGCCTTGAAAAAGGAGATTGGAGAGACTCTTTCTGAGACTCATAAACCTCAACGAAAGATTAAAAGGAAAAGAGTGATCGTCTCTACTGATTCTGATAAAACAGTATCAGAAGAGTCTGCTGCTGATGTTCAACCACCCCTACCAACTCCAATAAAAAAGAAAGCACGGACTGTTCTTAAAATCAAGAAGACAGCAGCAATTTCTGAAATTGAGAAAGTGCCAATCAGACAGGTGTTTCCAGAAGTGGTTCCATCTGCACGATCCAATGCTCCTACTTCAGTGCAAGCTGCTGCATCTGTTCCAGCAACATCTACTGCTTCTACTTTCAGACCAATGTCTGGAATAGTGATTAGAGAACCAACAAGGGGGTCTTCTGCATTTCGACCCATTTTGCCTATCTCATCAACCGACAAAGGCAAAGGAAAGATGATTGAAGAACCACAATTTTTTGGACTCAGAACAACTGTGACCACAGGTGTTGATCTTCATTTGGCAGAAATAGAAAGCTCTGCCAATGATGACATGAATTTCTTTGACGAGTGGCACAAGGTCCGAATTTTTCATTCTTTTGCTTACTTCAAGACGAAAGGATCCTATGGGAAAATAATGAACGCTGAGAAGAGGGTCTTTCAGCTTGCCAAAACAGAAAATGTAATCGAGACATTGCGTAGAAGAAGCTACATCCTCGAACAGCTTAAATGTCAGAAGTTGGAATCGGTTCTGAAAATTCTTAAATCAAATTTTGATCCTACAATTTCTACTGCTATTCAGGATCAAAACGTCATTCTGATTCTAACTGAAAAATTGAAACAGATGAGTGAGAAACTTCTTGATCAAGAAAAGGGCTTTGGCGAGCCAATTGAATATCAAGTCGGCCTTGTTCCAGAATTTCCACGGATCCAGACAGTTGAGGAACGGACTACAGCTTCACCAAAAGCTTCTGTTCTCAGTACTCCTGCATCACCAACAAGGCCTCTTCAGTCATCATCTCTTTTGTCTGTGCATGAACTGGCTTCCGTTGAAGAAGTCATTGAGTCAATTGTTCCCACGTCCCCTACTACTCAGGAAGCAGTTCCAGCTACTTCATTACCACAATCACCCTCTCCAACCGCAGACCAACATATGGCAGAATCAGATGCTGTATCTCTTTTGCCAAATCTAGAGAAATTTTCTGCTGCTGATCAAGCTGACATGAAAGTGCTTCTGAACCAGCAATCTGAACCCATAACTGCAGAACAATCAGCTTCACCTACTGCCGTTGCTCCAACAGAAGAGAACTTGGTCTCCAACTTGGTTGCTACTGATGAAGAGATTGTTCCTACCATAATTACTGCCGAACCAAATGTCTCTGCTATTCCAGATGAAACCTCTGCTGACCCTGGTCCTTCTTCTACTGCTGTGATGGACACCACTTCCCTCACCATCAATCAAGTCTCTACTGCACTGATTGTCACCGATCCTGTTCAAACTCTCACGGACACTCGCGCTGCTGAAATGAGGCAACGCATGCTTACGCGAACCCCCTCACCTGAATCAGAATCATTCAATTTGGAGTTTCAGATTGACGTTCTGCAAAGGGAACTCAATAACCTGTCTGATTTAGTCAAGCGGATGTGAAAGCATATCAGAATTTAGTGGTGCTCAGCTCTTTAGAGAACGAATGAGCAAACAAATATATAAAACAGCGGAATCCATGGAGAAAATGCATGCTGAAACCATTGTTTTCAGACAAGCTGTATCGAGAAATCATAGTCACATCGTGCTTGCTCAAACTGATATACTAAATTGACTCACCGAGCATGATGATCTCATTCGATCATTTTCCACCTCCATGGAAGTAATGGATGCCAAGATTGATTCTCAAACTCAATCTCTCACTACTCTTAATGATCGTATCTCTACTCAAGCTCCGTATCTGGAGATGTTAACCAATGGCATTCAAAACTTGTCTGGAAGAATGAATGATCTTATGGCCCATGTGATTGCCGCTGATGCCAAAAAGGGGGAAGAAAAACGAAGAGATCCATCTGAAGCAGAACTAAGGCAATCAGAAGCTGAACCTTCAGATAGAAGATTTCAGGATCCTCAAGATGAAGAAGTCATTTACAGGGACATTGGAACTGATTGACAATTTACTGTGTTAATTTCATTGATATTATCCTTTTGCTAACTGATTATCTGTTATTTAACGTTTTCCTACTGTTTAGGTTTTGGCATCACCACAAAGGGAAAAATTGATAGACATGAATTAATTGTGGCGATGAAAATAAAAATCAGCAGACCAACAGCACTCTTTAAGAAAACAGTAGACAAAAAGAAAATCAGAAGCTACTGGTCTAGTAAAACAAAAGCAGTAGAAAGGATAGAAAAACAGAATCAGTAGAAGATGTTGCCTAACGTGACTACTTTAAATGTTATCGTTAAAGTTACCAAGTACTAGTATTAATTGCAGCATTAAATACTATACAGAGTCATTTAATTCACTTTACCGAGTTTAGTATAAAACATGACTGATTGTTTTATAGCTTTTCTGCAGGAACTTTTTTTTGGTAATAAAGCTGACTCTATCAGAAATCTGAAGACATCTTCTGATCATAAACGTTGAACTCAGTCGCTTATATATACATGGAACAAACCCTTACAAAAGAAGAGAACTCTACGCATAATATCTTTTCAAGGATCAACGCTATTTCACTCAACGAGACAACCTCGAAATTCCTTGATAACTTTGAGTTCAACAAAAAGAAAAATAGCACACGCTTCATAGCAAATATCTGATCTTTTGAAGATCATCTTGTGCTACTGATTCTTACACTCTTCACAATCTTTTACAACACTTATACTTTATCAGGAAGAGCTTGTAATCTGAAAAGAGTCTTTTCAGAACCTTTTGTATCACGTACTTTTTGAGTCGAGTAACTAAGAGTTTCAGTAGGCAAAGGTGTAAGTCCTTCTGAAGTGGGTGTGTACAAGAGTTGTACTGTAATATCCAAAGTCTTTTAGTTATACCTTCTGGAAACAGGAGAAGGGGAGACGTAGAAGATTTCATCTTCGAATTTCCATAAACAACTACTGCCCACTGTTATTATTGTCTTTCACTTACTTCATCAGATTGTTTCCGCACCTATAATTGTAATCTAGGTGAATGTATACGCAACAAGATAAACTACTATCTCTAACAGGATTTTAGTACCTCATCAAAAGAAAGGAAAAACGAGTAGAGTTTATTCACCCCCTCTCTAAACTCAACTTCGATCCTCAACAGAAGGTAAGGACATTTGTGAATTTCACAAAAAAATAAGGATAAATTCATTCCTTTTCAATTTATTTTAAATTCCATTAATTAATATATGAAAAACAAACAAAAAAATAAAAATGTATTAATTATTATTATTAAATGAATAGATGAAAATCAAACAAAAAAATAATCATGTACATTTTAAATTCCATTAATTAAAAGATGAAAGCAAACAAAAAAATAAAAATATATTATTGATTATTATTAAATGAATAGATGAAAAACAAACAAAAAAATAAACATTTATTAATGATTATTATTAAATGAAGGTAACACAATTCACATTCATATATTTATATTAGTATAGATATAGATAATTAATAGATGAAAAAACAAACAAAAAATAAAAATGTATTAATTATTCTTATTAAAAGAAGGTAAGGACATTTGTGAATTTCACAAATAATAAAGCTAAATTTCACTCCTCTTCAATTTATTTTAAATTCCATTAATTAATATATGAAAAGCAAACAAAAAAATAAAAATATATTAATGATTATTATTAAATGAATAGATGAAAAAACAAAAAAAAAAAAAATAAACATGTATATTTTTAAATTCTATTAATTAATTGATGAAAAGCAAAAAAAAAAAAAAAATAAACTTGTATACTTTAAATTCCATTTTACTTGATTTTTAAAATTAAATTAAAAATATTATTTTTATTTCCCACTTATTTCCAGTCACTCTGATCATTTATAAGAATAGCCCACTTTCTAATTAGCTTAGTATTTTTGAAAAGATAATTCTGGTTTTTATTTTTAAAAAAATTATTGATAACAAATAAATTGCTAAATATTAATAAATGGATAAAAGCAACAACGGAAGTATGGGTCTTGAAAATATGAACCGAATAACTTTCACAAAAACTTATATGGAACATTCTCAATAGTCAATTTTCTGAGACAAATATTTTATTAGAGCTATCCATGAAATATTATTTTTTTTATTGTAAATATGAGCATAGTTGATATGTTTCACAAATAAAGAGATTTTCACGAGTGTTCGTAACATCTAGCTAGGAGAAAACTAATTAATCTGGTTCAACAGTTTTTCCAACTCCAGCGTATCCCAAACATCTCCATTTTCCTGATGATTTGAATCGTTTTCGTAGTAGATTCCAAGCAGATGTAGTCGCCAACACCGAACCGGGCTGGAAAATTCAAAGGATCAACACGATGAGTACTCGAATTGCATATCGATTCTATCCTGCTAGCTTCTGCAACTTGTTCGAACCGAGGTCGGTATCCATTGCCTGCTGCAGCTTCGAGCTCCCAATCATAAATTTCTGATTTCCTTTTATTGTATGGGACTTGTAAATCTTACAAACCGACCATGTATCTAATTTCAATTATTGTATTTTATTTCAAGAAGCCATTACTCTCATTTGAAATTAATTATGGACAATTATAAATATTCTTGTACTGTCTCAGTCGATTTTAGATATTATTATCACATATTGAAGAAAATCGTGTTTTAAAAAGATTTTTTCAAGCAAGTAAATTTTTTTGGAAAATAATTTCTTAAATAAGCGTAAAATTATTTTGTATTTGAGAGTAAACAAAATACTTTGTGTGTGTGTGTGTGTGTGTGAGAAGCTCCAAATAAATATGATAATTATAACTTTTGCTTTCCCAAAGGCCAAAGAGCAAACAATGTGTGGGAGTCGTAATAATTAATATTTATAGTTTTTATTTGTTAAATATACATTTAAACTTTTCCATTTATATATTCATAACAAAGGTAAGTAAATTCATTTTATTTACGTCATCATGTAATTTTTCTCTTCTTTTTTGAAAAACATGAGCATGTATTCCTTTTGAGGTACAATTTTTTACATGCCTCAGCCTTTTGAGGTAAATTTTTTTTTATTATAAATTTAATAGAAATGAATTATGTTGACAAGGATCATCAAGAATATAAAATCACTTATTGAAAGGGGGAAAAAGATGGAAACAAAAGTAACAAACAGCAAAAAAAAAATATCAAAACAAACCATGTTCTGTCCTTACAAGGAATCGTCAAACAGAAACAAATCGAAAGAAAACAACACATGTCATCTTCACTATCCTAGCACAACAATACACTTGTCTCAGAGGTCACTTGCAATTATTTCATTCAAACTAATCGAATTGAACTCTCCTCTACAAAATTAAATTGGTATCAATACTCTAGAAATCAAGGTACTTAAGTTTAGAGGTCTTGCATTCGAGTGTTGGGGGAGGCGGAAAAAACCATTTTCCAAGGTGAGATATTCTATGAGCGACGGTATATGAGCATAGACTACGGCTTATGCTGGACCAATCTAGGACTCATGACTAAAAGTGCTGCATGAGTATGAGTTGAGTTTCATGTTGGATCATGCTATTATCCATGATCGTTACAATCATCATTCGACACAAACCGAAATCTAGGTGGCAAATAATTCATCATCTAGCTTTTTACGTATGTATCAAACTTATTTGTCAGAAAGATTGAATTAAATATGCATTAGATCATTATATATATGTAGTTGCTTTAGAATAGCTCTTCTAGAAGTTTCTAGAAGCACGTAAATCTTTTTATCAGGAGTTGAACCAATGATATAGGTAATTCAAGATTTTATTGAATGTTAACTGTATCTTATTGCTAAATCCTTTGGATTAGTTAGTATCTTTTTAAAGCTTGATCTGTTTTTAAAAGCTTGATAAAATCAAGGATGAATATATATAATTGGATGTTGTCACGATTCTTATATACTCAACAAACTTAAATTATTTTATTATTTTTTAAAAAGAATTATTATCTAATTAATATTAAGATAAAATATTGCTCTACATATCCATCCCTTGTTTGTAATGCCCGAGAATTTAATCCTAGTAATCTGTAATTATTGATTTATAATTTGATATGATCATGAGAGGATTAATCGGGACACGATTTGATTCAGCATGAAAAGATGTAAGTGCGAGGACACTGCCTTTCGCGCACATGCGCAAAATGGGCAGAGGGTCTCGCGCATATGCGCGGTGGGTGTGCGCGCATATGCGCGAGCTGTGCGAGGATTTAAAGTCAACTCCAGAGAAGTGGGCGCACATGCGCGACGGGGAGCGCGCACATGCGCGAGATGTCCAGAGAACCTCGCGCATATGCGCGACGTGTATCCGCGCACATGCGCGAGGGTACCCGAGAATTGGGTAAAATGACCAAGGGCCTCGCGCATATGGGCCGAGTAATGGCGCGCATATGCGCGAGGTGCTATGCAGAGGACGCGCCGAGACATATGGTCTCGCGCATATGCGCCGAGTGATGTCGCGCATATGCGTGAGACGTGTTTTGCAAAGAATGAGCCACACATCCAATACATGCAATATATATATATATATATTATATATATATATATATATATAATGTATCAAATTTCCTCAGAATCGGCAAAGGGGAAGAAACGAGAGAATTTCTTGAAGAAGGCTTCGGAGAGTTGTGAAAAATCCTTACGCCTTTATATTTTGAATCCGACTTCAGTACTGTGTTCCTATCGACGCAGGCTACAACTGGACGTAAGTTTTGTTACGTTTGATTATGTTTTAAAAGTATGGTATTGCCAGAATCAGATAGGGTTCATATATGATGTTCTTGACATGTTAGACATCGTAGAACCGAAGACAGATTGAAAAACAGACTGATTATAGAATTGTTATGAATTTCAGAGTTGATTGAGTTGAGATATGATATCAGATGTGTATCGTTATTGACCATGAGTTGCAGGAATTGATATGTATCGATTTGTATGGCTGGGTATATTAAGATTGTACAGTTATGCTGTTGAAACAGAATTTTATTGAGTTCTGATTATATCCTGTATTGATTGAGGAAGGTATTGATATTGTATTCCTTCGATATTGTCATTGCCAGATTGATATTGACAGGCTGTGAATCCGAGACTTCGACAGAGTCAGATAGACAGAAAGAAAGGTATAAATAAATATTGATTCGGGATTGCACAACTCGAGTTAGCTTTAACTTGAGTCTCCCAAAATCACATACTGAATGATTATTGCATTTGATATTTGCAATGCTTGATATTGATATGCTTATTCTATTGATTATAGCAAAGCATGAGTCAGAATTGGGCAGACCCGCCTAGTCTATGGCAGAACCGCCATGGCAGAACCGCCAAGTCACTGGACTTTTGGATATATATCGATAGACTGAGGAGAAGACCGACTCCTAATGCAGATCTTCGATATAGACAGCCAAAGTCTGGGACTAAGAACGTACCACCATCTAGCTGGGGTAAAGTAGATGGGAGAACGTTGCGTTCTTATTCAGATCGGGATCCCTAGATTAGATTGAGTCGAGTCAGAGTCTAGGAGTCACAGAGTGTGATTCAGAGTTTGTATTGATACATGTTGTTCAGATTTGATACATGTTATTGATATGTGTTTCATGCTTTTATATATGCTTTTATATCACTGCATGTTTACATTGTTTATACTGGGATATTTATCTCACCGGAGTTATCCGACTGTTGTCGTGTTTGTATGTGTGCATGGCAACAGGTGGGACAGGTTCAGGGTCGAGGAGATGAAGGGAGATCGTGATTAGAGTAGAGACTACGGACTTGATTAAAGATAGGGTTTAGACACTTGAGATTTAGATGTTAAACCTTAATTGAATGATTGTATGTAGTACAAGACTTGTACCTTTATACTAATATGTATATTAGATTGAATTCCATTACGTTCCGCATTTCATATTGTATTTAAAAAAAAAAAATTTAGACCCTGTTTATTATTAGTTATTAAATTGTCCCAAATGATGATTAAGATTATGATTAGCGTCCGGGTCCCCACATTGTTTGAAATTAGATTTCTAAATAAATTTAGTGCTTTGACCCATAGTTTACTTTAAAATTGAGATTTGAACTTAACTCAATCCCAAAAGCTAGCTCATGGGAGGATTGTCTAAGTCTATATATGCAATTCCTAGGAATTTTATCCAACTGATATGAGACAACTAACACCCCCTTCACAATCATGAATAAATATCTAGAGCGTGAAATTTACAAGTGACCAAACTATGGGTAGAACGCGTGACCGAATTATGGACAATCCAACACATAACAGTGAAACCTGAGCTTTGATATCATGTTAAGATTGAGAGTTGGACCTAACTCAACCCCAAAAGCTAGTTCGAGAGAGATGATTATCCAAATCCATATATGCAACTTTAAGATATTTTATCTAATTGATGTGGAACAATTAACAGTACGCGATCAGTGTTATAAAAGTAAGAAAAAATAGAAGAGAGAAAAGTGAATTCGAAGAATGATTCAGAACTATTTTATTTATAACAAAGAATCCCTATTTATAGAAACAATATTAGAATACAATCTGTAGATAGAAAGATTGAGATATTAATCTTAATAAAAAATCTATCTATATAATCATGTACATTGACAATCATATCATAACATTCTTATCTACACAACAACTACTTTGTTGAATATTTCATTTGGCATGATGATTGCTTGAAAACTCATGGAGAGTGGGGTGCTGCCTAATTAAAACATTGAAAATAAAACAGAATGAGAAAAACTTGAGCAAAGAAAAAAGAGTACAACAATGATACTTCTCATTGTATGTTCTCTTGTTGATGGATGTACCTCATTAAAACCAGCTTACTGGAAAAAACCCAATAGGACAAAAACCCAGTGAAGGAAAAAGCGTACGACATCTCTTACTTTTTGTTAACCGCCTCATTAAAACCTTGTTATGAAAAACTGCTTGGGAAATTCATAAACAAGTCATAAAGATTATAGTCTGAACTACTCTCCATGTTGCAAGCATCACTGAAATCTTTAAGTCGTTGCCCGATCTTGCGTGCTACTTTCCCAAAATTTAATATTGATATTCCTCTTATTAAAAGACCAGTCACATTACCTTCAGGTGATACTTATACATGATACTTCAGCACCAAAGATCTTTTAACAAATATCAAACAACCATTAATGAATGTAAAAATATAAATATATATTTTCTTTGTTGTTGTGTACTATGACCAATTAACATATATTTCTTTCGGAAATATTGAATTCATAGCTCAAAATAAAATTTCATATTTTCCAAGTCATTCATCTTACATTTGTAATTTAATTACTTGACAGTTTTAATAAACTCTTCAGAATTATCTACTATTAATATGAATGAATCACATGTCTTCGGATGATCTTAATCTTCATAATGACATTTGTCATTTTATCGAAAAAATAATCTCGAACGTAAAATCTAACTCTATTTGATATTTCAAATCACTCATTGATTTTTCTTTATATATAACTGTTTAGTCAACACATCCTTGACTAGTGAAAATATTTTCTAATAATCGACTTCGGATCCTTTTGAGAAGTTTTGGGTTTAGGTTATCTCATATTGTCATATGTCAATATCCAATATCCAATATCTACAAATTTTAGTTTTATATACTCATTATTTTTCATACTGATAAAAGATAAGTTGATATCAAAATAATTATATTACTTTGATCTCATAGTTTTTAGAAAACAAATAATTTGTTGAAATCTCATTTCTTACATATGTTTGTTATTCTTCTGGAATAAAATTATTTTAATTCATCAATCCTTTTTACTGTACCATATAAAATTACTTATTCTGGAGTTTTTATACTTTCAGGGTATAATTTTTTTTAATTTATTGGTCGATCACATTCCTGGCGTATTTCAGATTTACTTGCAAGTAAAATATAACATGGTCTTGTATGACTTTAATTTATTTATGATGTTTCAGATACCTAAACATCTTTTAGGGTTTTACTATTATTTATGTCACGATCTCTTCAAGACGATCAATCTCTTTAATTTTGACATCTGAGTTATTCTATAATTTCTTTTGAATGAGTTATTGATTTTAATTTATATTTAAAAAAACCAATTAGATTTATAGCACTTCAGACAAGAAAACATAAATTGTTTTACTGAAACAATTATAATAGTTAATAATAAACTTTATTTATTAACACATTATATCAAAAAAAAATATTTGAAAACTAAATTTTGAACTTCGGGTTCACTTTAAATTACATAGAAATTGATAAAAAAAACAATATATTTTCATTGATATACATTTAGCTTCCACGTTCATCTCCCTCAATGTTGGAAAAAATTACTTTACTAAAATAATAATTGATATTACGTCATAAATATCTCATTGTTATTAATTTAAGATATTTTAACATAAATTCCAATATATTTTCAATATTTCATAGAGACTCAATATAGTGTATTTTTTTTCGCACAATCAATAATTTTAATAATAAACTTTGGCTCAAGCAAATATCAATAGTTATTAGTTGACATAATGTCTACAATATTTGCTGCAGATAACATATTACATACTCAAAATATGAATCATTATTTTCAGAATCAATAGTTTAATAGTTGATTGGAGGTATTTCATAATTAATCATCCAAACCATTTTTACTGATGGTATATTCTAGAATTTATTTTTTTAGTAAATATTTTCGTAAACTTCAAGTTGAGAGTCGTGGACCCATATTTATAATTACCTTTTCATTCAAAAAAATATAAGGATTCTGTAATGCCCGAATTTTAAAAAAATAAAAAATAAAAAAATGTGGCAGTAGTTGTGATGGTTTATGGCTTTACGTTATGATATGAATGGTAATGAATGTTATAGAATGGAATAAATAATGGATGGGTAGAATCAAAGGTTGAATTTGAGCTAAATAGGTAATGAAAGTGTAGAAACGGTATGAAAAATGTGGCAGTAGTTGTGGTTTTTAGCATAATGTTTTGTATATTGATCCAATTGATGTGAGGCCACTTTCATTAGAAATATAAGACATAAGGCTATAACTTTCATGTTTTGAGTTTTGGTCAAATCATTAGGGAAGACGAGACAAAAGTGGCCCGAAGTGTGTCATGTGTATCGTCGTTCCTGCACTGACACATGTTGGGAGATTGAGCATAACTTTTTACTCAGACCTCCAAATGACATGAGGCCAATTGGAGATGTAATACAAGACATAGGGTTACAACTTTCATGTTAATCATTTTTGCAAATTCGGACATTAAAAATGTGTTTTTGGTAGAATTCCGCGCGCTATCGCGCAGGATCCGGCGCCCTAGCGCGCCGGTTGCTGAAATTTTTGGTGTTGGGCAGCAAGGGGCGCGCGGCTGCGCCAAAACACACGCCATGGCGCCCAGCACATGTACAAAAAACGTGTTTTGAGGTTTGAATGGTATATATTAGATTGGGGAATGATTTTTTATCATTTCTTCTCATCCTCATTTCTCTCCATCGTTTTAGAGCTAGGGTTCCTCATTTCTCCTTCAATCCAATTTCTTCCAAGACATTAATCTTTGATTGAAGCCTTAATCTTTGTTTGGAGATTAGAAGTTCTTCTCCTCAAGAGTTTAGAAGCATGGTAAAAAAGCTTATTTCCTTGGGTTAGTGATTGAAGGGAAAACAATGGGTTGTTTGGTTTGAGTGTTGAGGTAAAGTTGTTAATATAATGATTGATGGTATTATTATTGTTATTGTATTGTAGGATTATTGTCATGGTGTTAAGATTATCAAATCTTCAAGTGGTTGTAAGTAGATTCTTCATTTGAATGCATCTTATGAGTTATGTATATGATAAATGAAGTTCAATTGATTTTAGCTCCTTTAAATCATTGATTATGTATATTGTGTGTATTGATATTTTGAAAAGAAATGGAATTGAAGCCAAGGGCAAAGTAAAGAAGCTAACTCTTTAGCACGCTCGCCACGTGTTTGACAAAATGCTTCAATGAATGTTTTTATGGCATATTACGGTTAAGAAATAATACAGATTCATTCTTTACACAATTTTTGGGATTTGAGTTTTCTTGAATATCTAATTTACGGATCTTGATTTGAAGTGGTATTGAATTAATTATAAATTTTGAACAGAAACTACTCTGTTTTGATAGATGATCAAAGTTCTTGAGTTATAGTAGAATTCAGAGGTTCAAGACTTCTCAACTACACATTTTGATCTTTTTTGGTAATATTTGAAAGGTATGTTACGGTCGGTAATATACGAGGTAAAAGTATCATTTTTATTTTAAATTGAAAATTCGATGGCTTGATGAATTATTTGTGATTTGTTGATGATTGATCTTTTGAGATGAGCTTATTATGATATTGACTTGATGAGATTGAAATGCATCATTGCATTGCATATTGAACCACTTTTCTATTCAGATTTGATATGGCGGAGGTCGCCTTGATTTATTGATTTGTTGGACGTATGGGGCTATAGTTGAGTTGGCATAGTGAATGCAGAGGTCGCTGCTAGGGCCTGAATACTCTCTATAGGCGCACCATAGTCCTGGGGATTGTAGAACACAGCACCCCACCCCGAGCGGATGAGTCGGTGGATGTTGCTGGGGGATTCTCTTTCCTTGGGTACCCTATGACCAGATGATTCACTTGATCTTGAGATTTATTGACAGCCCACAGCTTCTGATCATACATTGCATTATATTGCATCTTTATGAGTTTATATGAACTTTGTGAAATTAAATTTTCATATGTTATTGATTGTATCATACTGGGTTTATACTCACCGCACGTCGGCTACCTCTTGTTTTCATGTGCTTGACGGTAGGTGAGGCGAGGCTTGGGATGCCAGAGTCCAGCTCCAGGCGAGGAGATACGAGTTAGAGTGGGATTCTCGGGTCTTAGGAGCTATTTGATGATGTTTGGATTAATTTGGCCACTAGTTTATTTTGGCATGTTGAAACTTATATTCAAAATTTGAGATCTTTAAATTATTTTGAAGATGTTTATGTCAGTTTGTGAACAAAAAATTATATATTTTACTAAATCGTTTGGTTTGTTACATTTATAATTATTAGTATTAGATATCAGATCCGGGGCCCCACAGATTCAGTCCCAATTTTAACAACTGATCGTGATACCAATTTAACAATTTCATATATAAGAATTTTTAAAATCTTATAATCTTATGGTTATATAATTCAAGAATCTTCTTGATACGATTCTTCAATCACGAAAAGTAAACGCGCTAAAAAACAGAGTCATGTCCTCTATTTGATAAAATAAAGAATGATGGGTCGTCCCGATCTTTTGAATCAAGCAACGATTTGTAATATTCACCTCTAAGCGATGAAAACTTAGAAACAAATATTCACGATATGAAACAATCGAATTTAAAATGAACCTTCAAAGAACTCATCTTTGACAATCCATGCAAAAACAATTGACAAACACCATAAAGATGAAATCTTTGATAAGTTTGATTTTGATGAACAAAGCCAAAGCCTTGAAATTTTTTGAGAGAAAACTCAAAATATTTTTATAAAACTCAAGATTATTTATTCATAGTGTTTTACAATGGATATATATAAAAAATTTGCAAGAAAATCGTAATCTAGGGTTTCCCTCCACAAAATCCGCATTGCGGCGCGCAGGTGCGCCACTTCTCGCACGGGTACGCGTTGTGTTCTGTCTTGGACCAGCGAAGCGTGCGCGGCTGTCCTGTGCCACTGCTGCGCATGTTGTCCAGCGTGTGCATGCCAACTGCTAACTCTCGGGCTATTTTGCACTTGCATGCTTGGTCGCTCGACACTCCTTCATTATATTCTTGTTTGAACTCCTTCAATTGCTTAAATATGCTTGATTCTTCATCATTAATCACCATCAAGTTTGAAGGTCCGAAACAACGACGCTTCTTAAATCTCCTTCCAATCATTTTCATGCACGCTTGATCAGATTCATATCATATTCCCCTTCTTCAAAAGATTTGTCCTCAAATCTTGGCTACCTACACAAAAATGAAGCAAGTTAGTAATAACAAAGGTTATATTGTGGGACCCTTAGCTCCTAATCGTTATTACAACACAATCTGATTAGGGTTAATTAATTACAGCTGAAAACGAGTTTAAAATTTTCTTTACAATGAGCCCAAAATATTTTTTCTATAATTTGAATACTAAAAATAGTAGTTTATCTCATATCATAAAACTCGTCCACACATAATCAAAACCAATCATATAAACAACTCATATCCTCGGGACATGCCCCGGTATATAGATACATATATATATATACTGGGAACAAAACATAAAACCTCAGCCCAAACTATGACTCCCTCCAGAAGTACCCTCTCCGGCCTCCTGATATCCTGGAGTACCTGCCATTGTCTACACACAAAGACAACAACAGCCCCCCTTGGGGGTGAGCAAAGCTCCGTATGGAACAACCATCATATATACCACAAGTATCTAAACACTGATATATAGTATGCAATGCATGTATGTCGTGGAGGTATCAGGTCAAATGCCCATCCACTGAGCACATGTCAGAATCAAACGAATCGCTGTCAAATCAATGCTCGAGCTGGCACACCGGCCTCAATCAGGGATACTCGTATGATAGCGTCGACAAAGCGCCATCAAATCCCAAATCTCAATCAATCGTCGGGGCCACAAATGTCTATGTTTTAAGGGTCATGTAATACCGAACATAGCATTGTGTTCACAAACCCCAAAATCCAATCAAATCATATCAGGGTATCCAAGGATCATAGCTCAACGTGCATGTCATGTATCGATGTATGCATCAAGCGATGTGTGTTAACAAAACATTTATTTTATGCATCGATATTCAGATCAATTTGTCATGTATGCCACATAAACTCATTAAATAAGGCATATAGACATGTATTCTCATTCCAATCAATCAAACCAATCCAACATATATCATATAATACAGATACCTGTCGTATGTTATCCGGTCGCAACATACCTCAATTCTTCGTTCCAGTTAATGTAGCTTGAAGATATCAGTATAATAATTTATCTACATCAATAACATACTCATTTCAATCAATAACATCATTCAAAATCGACAATATAAGTCTCAAATATCTTTTGAAACTTTAAAATTCATTTCAAATCGAAATCATAATATAATTCAATTTTGACTTCGAATATGAGTTTCTTGTCGGTTATTCTACCACATATATGAATATCGATTTCAAATACATGCTATTCCAGCACTTTCATATTTAGAGCTACTGAAACTAGAAGAAATTTACCTCAAAAGGAAGCTCTCGACGCGAAGATTCCGAATATATAATGTGTTTCGCGTTTGGGTAACGTTTCGAAGTCGATTCGGACGAAAGAAATCGAATTCTCTAACTTTCCTCTCGAAGCTACGGATGAAAAGGAAGAAGGAAATGAACAGAAATCTTAATCTTATCCTCACCGCTCTCGCGCTCGGACGGTAGAATTCTCGCGCCCGAGCGCGAGATGTTCTGCCCCCGAGTAACAATTGCACCTCGCTCGGGCGGTCAAAAACTACCGCTCGGGCGCGGAAAGTTCTGTCCGAGCATAGTTTTTGTGCTACACTGGCGCTCGGGCGGTCATTTCCTACCGCTCGGGCGCCATATGTTCTGTACAAAATGTTGGTTTTGTATTGTATTGGCGTTCGGCTTCTCCAATCGAGTTCTTACAACTTCAATTCTGTTAATTAATCAATATCTAGTGCAATATTTCATTATCACACTTATATTCTCATTTTCCATTGTCATGATATACCTCATATACATAATCACATGACAATTTCATAAATTATCGATAATCAACATAGGATTTACGATAATACGATACACGGTCCTCACATTTCTCCCCCACTTAAAAGATTTCGTCCTCGAAATCTCAAACATCTATATATACATAACATTGGTAAACATATATATGTCACCAGTTATAGTACATATTAAAACTAAAATCAGTAAATGGATCAATATACATTGAATACAATGGAACAGATGGAAGAGAATCAAACAAATGCGGATATGAATCTCTCATCTTGCTCTCCAATTCCCACGTCGACTCTTCCACACCATGCCGTGTCCATTGCACTCGAACTAGCGGAATCGATTTATTTCGCAATATCTTTTCCTTTCGATCCATAATGCGAACATGTTGTTCAACGCAGGAAAGAGAAGGATCAAGTTCAACCTCATCAGGTGCAAGTACATGTGATGGATCTGGTTCATATTTTCTCAGCATAAAAACATGAAATAGATCGTAAATGGCAGATAGAGCTGGTGGCAATGCCAATCGATAAGCTAGATCACCAACTCGATCAAGGATCTCATATGGACCAACATATCGAGGAGATAATTTTCCTCGCATGCCAAATCGAACAGTGCCTCTAAAGGGAGATATTTTCAAAAACACTTTGTCACCTTTCTGGAATTCCAAGGGTCGTCTTCGTTTATTCGCATAACTCGTTTGACGATCCTGAGCAGCTTTCATTCGCTGTCGAATCAATTGAACCTTATCATTCATTTCTTGTATCATTTCAGGTCCAGTCAATTGTCTCTCACCAATTTCATCCCAGGATAATGGTGATCTACATCGTCTCCCATATAGAGCTTCAAACGGTACCATACCAATACTTGTTTGAAAACTATTATTATAAGAAAATTCAACTAATGGTAAGGCATCTTGCCATCCCATTCTGAAATCCATCACAATTGCACGTAACATATCTTCTAACGTTTGAATTGTATGCTCAGTCTGGCCATCAGTTTGAGGATGATAAGCAGTACTCATAGCCAAACGCGTACCCATCGCTTCTTGAAAACTATCTCAAAATTTAGAAGCAAACCTGGGATCATGATCTGATACAATCGAGACTGGCACACCGTGCAGTCTCACAATATTCTCGATGTATAAACGGGCCATTATCTTATAAGGATAAGTCCGCTCATACGGAATAAAATGTGCAGATTTCGAAAGCCGATCAATAATAACCCAAATAGCATCACAGCCCTTGGGCGAACGAGGTAATGAGTCACAAAATCCATAGCAATATGTTCCCAATTCCATTTCGGGATTTTGAGACTATGGAGCAATCCTCCAGGTTTCATTCTCTCGGCTTTCACTTGCTGGCAGACAAGACATTTCGAAATAAACTCAGCAATGTCCTTCTTCATACGTTTCCACCAGAATTGAGGTCTCAATGTCAAATACATCTTTCGACCTCCAGGGTGAATACTGTATTTGCTACAATGTGCTTCTCGAAGAAGGGCAGATTTCAAATCAGAATCATTAGGGACTACCAGCCGACCATTAACTCGTAAAGAACCATCAGAAGAAATCTGGAATCCAGACTGATGTCCTGCAGATACAAGTTCTTTCGACTTTTGGATCTGAACATTGCTTCGTTGGGCCTTTCGTATTTCGATATCAAGTTCGGCTCAATTTGCAATGCTGAGACAGTGACAGAATTCCAATTTTAGTGAAAATTCCAACCAGAAGTACATATATCCTCGTGTACTTTGGCGACACAAACAGAAGCTAAAACATAATCATGAACTTTCCGACTAAGGGCATCCGCAGTAACATTCACCGATCCAGGGTGATATTGAATCTCATAATCAAAATCCTTCAGGAGATCCATCTACCCGCGTTGCCTCATATTCAAATCAGATTGAGAAAAGAGATATTTCAAATTCTTATGATCTGAATAGATAACAAACTTTTCTCCGTACAAATAATGGCGCTAGATCTTCAAAGAAAACACAATGGCGGCCAATTCAAGATCATGAACAGGATAACGTGTTTCATGAGATTTCAATTGACGAGACGCATAAACAATCACTTTGCCATGTTGCATCAGGACACAGCCCAAACCTTTACCAGACGCATCTGTACACACAACAAATCTTCCGGTACCTGAGGGAATAGTAAGCACAGGTGCTGTGGTCAATCTCGTCTTCAATTCAAGAAAACTAGCTTCACATTCATCTGACCAAATGAATCGCTGATTCTTCTGTGTGAGTTGAATAATAGGTTTAGCTATCTTCGAAAATCCTTCAATAAAACGACGATAATATCCAGCTAAACCCATGAAGCTACGGATCTCAGGAACATTCGTAGGTCTTGGCCAATTCAATACAACTTCGACCTTCATAGGATCAACAGATATGCCATGTCTCGAAATGACGTGGCCTAAAAATATCACTTTGTCCATCCAAAATTCACATTTGGACAATTTAGCATATAAATGACTAGTACGAAGAGTTTGAAGCACCAGTCTCAGATGTTTAGTATGCTCCTTTTTCGATTTCGAATATACAAGAATATCATCAATAAATACAATAACGAATCGGTCAAGATAATCTCGAAAGACACGATTCATTAGATCCATAAAGACAGCAGGAGCATTCGTGAGACCAAAAGGCATAACCAAAAACTCATAGTGGCCATACCTCGTACGAAAAGCAGTTTTGGGCACATCTTCATCTCGAACTCGTACTTGATGATAACCAGAACGAAGATCAATCTTAGAGTATACAGAAGTACCCTGAAGATGATCAAATAAGTCATCAATACGAGGAAGTGGGTACTTGTTTTTCACAGTAGCCCGATTCAATTGCCTATAATCGATACACATTCGCATAGTACCATCTTTCTTTCGAACAAATAAAACTGGAGCTCCCCAAGGTGATACACTCGGTCGAATATATCCCTTATCGAGAAGATCCTGTAATTGTTCTTTCAATTCTATCAATTCCAATGGTGCCATGCGATAGGGAGCTTTAGATATGGGAGCAGTCCCCGGCACAAGATCAATACTAAACTCAACTTCTCGATGAGGAGGAAAATCATGAATCTCATCGGGAAATACATCTGAAAACTCTTTCGCAACAGGAATCTCAGATAAAGAAGGTTCCTTCTTAGAGACATCAATAGCGTAGATAAGATAACTCTCATCTCCACTAGTCAAAAGTCGAGACATTTCCAAAGAGGATACCAATGGAATTTTGGCTTGAGAACCCTTGCCATAAAAATTCCACTTGGGTCCATCAATCGGTCGAAATCGAACCACTCCATGAAAACAATCAACAGTAGCTCGATTTGTCGTCAAGATATCCATGCCAACAATACAATCAAAGTCGTGCATTGGAAGGACAATCAAATTCAGAAATATCACATTGTTCTCATATATCAATACACAATTATGCACAACTTGCTCAGACAAAATAATCTTTCCTGCTGGCGTGGCTATCGATAATGTATCATACAATGGGGTACACTCAATACAGTGAGATGCAACAAATGCATGAGATATGAATGAATGAGATGCTCCTGTATCAAATAAAATACGTGCAAGATAATCGCGAAGCATGCAAATACCTGCAATCACACCACCAAGAGCTTCTTTCGCCTGATCCTCCGTCATAGCATACACTCTTACTTGAGGAGGAACTTGAGCAGTCTGACCACCTGGTCCTCGATATCGTGGGACACTCGACTGCTGAAAAGAGAGAATAGGAACAGTAGGTCTCAACATACTGGGGCCACCTCTAAATCCTGGCTGGGGTTGAGAAGATGTCGTACCCCTGTTCGGACATACTCGAGAGAAATGGCCTTCCTGCCCACACTGATAACAAGTACCAAACATACCTCGACACTGATCGATAGTATGTTTACCCCCACAATGACTACAATAAGGAGCAATCACAGGACTCCCTCTCTGGGATCCACTCGAACTCGAATAAGACGAAGAAACAGAACCAGTCTTCTTGAACTTTTTACCTCTTGGGCGCAGTGTAGGCTGCTGAGCTGACACTGGTGGTGGAGGAGTATACTGTGGACCTCCTCGCCTGAGTCCAGCCTCGGCTGCCTTGGCTCGTTCAACCACCTCTGCGTAGCTGGTAGGCAAACCAGAAACAACAAAAGTATATAAAGCAGGATGCAATCCATTCACAAACCTATTATATTTTGCTTTTGCATTCCCAGCTACGTGAGGTGCATACTTCAACAGAGGAAAAAACTTCGAAGCATACTCTGCAACAGTCATCGTTCCCTGCTGCAGACTATTGAATTCATTCTCTTGAGAAGTATAATAGGAAGGAGGGGAATACTACTCCAAAAACTGGGCCTTGAAGATATCCCATGTGACTTCAATCCCGGCTTCTTTCATTCAAATCTCAGCGGCTTCCCACCAAGATTTTGCTCGGTCTTTCAACTGATAAAGAGCAAGTTTCTGTCTCCGAGCTTTGGAATATTCAACAATATTAAACAAATGCTCGATATCCTTTAACCAAGCCTCTGCTCTTTCTGCACTCTCAGTGCCAAAGAACCTCGGTGGTTTCAGATCCTGGAATCGAGCCATCACTATATCCATGGACAATCCTTCAAATTGCCCAACTATCCTCTCAGTACTGCTACTCGCAGTTTCATTTGTGTGATCCATCTACAAATCAAGGGATGAATATCACAAATCAATATCAATTTCACATCATTATCATCTCATATCATCAATCTCATCAATAACTTACTCAAACTAAATCAAGTAGGAGCAAGTAATACAAATAAATCAAACACATACGCACAATTCATTTGTGCCTATTCAAGTGTACACAAGACTCAATCGAGCATTCCCATCTATGCTCTGATACCATACGATGTGGGACCCTTAGCTCTTAATCATTATTATAACACAATCTGATTAGGGTTAATTAATTATAGCGGAAAACGAGTTTAAAATTTTCTTTACAATGAGCCCAAAATATTTTTTCTATAATTTGAATACTAAAAATAGTAGTTTATCTCATATCATAAAACTCGCCCACACATAATCAAAACCAATCATATACAAACAACTCATATCCTCGGGACATGCCCCGGTATATAGATACATATATATATACTGGGAACAAAACATAAAATCTCAGCCCAAACCGTGACTCCCTCCAGAAGTACCCTCTCTGGCCTCCTGATATCCTGGAGTACTTGCCATTGTCCACACACAAAGACAACAACAGCCCCCTTTGGGGGTGAGCAAAGCTCCGTATGGAACAACCATCATATATACCACAAGTATCTAAACAATGATATATGGTATGCAATGCATGTATGTCGTGGAGGTATCATGTCAAATGCCCATCCACTGAGCACATGTTAGAATCAAACGAATCGCTATCAAATCAATGCTCGAGCTGACACACCGGCCTCAATCAGGGTCGACAAAGCGCCATCAAATCCCAAATCTCAATCAATCGTCGAGGCCACAAATATCTATGTTTTAAGGGTCATGTAATGCCAAACATAGCATTGTGTTCACAAACCCCAGAATCCAATCAAATCATATCAGGGTATCCAAGGATCATAGCTCAACGTGCATGTCATGTATCGATGTATGCATCAAACGATGTGTGTTAACAAAATATTTATTTTATACATCGATTTTCAAATCAATTTGTCATGTATGCCACATAAAATCAACAAATAAGGCATATAGACATGTGTTCTCACTCCAATCAATCAAACCAATCCAACATATATCATATAATACAGATACCTGTCGTATGTTACCCGGTCGCAACATACCTCAATTCTCGCGCCCGAGCGCGAGATGTTCTGCCCCCGAGTAACAATTGCACCGCGCTCGGGCGGCAGTCAAAAACTACCGCTCGGGCGCGGAAAGTTCTGTCCGAGCATAATTTTTGTGCTACACTGGCGCTCGGGCGGTCATTTTCTACCTCTCGAGCGCCATATGTTCTGTACAAAATGTTGGTTTTGTATTGTATTGGCGTCCGGCTTCTCCAATCGAGTTCTTACAACTTCAATTCTGTTAATTAATCAATATCTAGTGCAATATTTCATTATCACACTTATATTCTCATTTGTCATTGTTTTGATATACCTCATATACATAATCACATGACAATTTCATAAATTATCGATAATCAACATAGGATTTACGATAATACGATACACGGTCCTTACATATATTATCAACATGCTTACATTTAAACTCAAGTTTGTAGGCGTTATCATCGGCTCGCTCCATCCGCACTGGAAATTCCAACTTCATGGCTGCACTTTCTATGTATTCATCTATTACTTTAGACGATAAATAACATGTGACACGAAATGATAATAATAACATTTCATTAAACATCAAGAAAATTAAGTTCCTCCTCTTCTTAGACCTAGTTAACATCAAAATGATATTCATGCAAATGTACGACCATAGCTCACTAGGAATAAGATATAACTGATGCATGACATAAAAATACAGTCGACATGTCATTCTCTCATATGCAATGCATGTATCGTAATCACACTCAACATGTCGTTTCATATGCAACCAACACATATAATCATGCATTATGTCAATTATCAAACCACTATTATACTCATCAATATCATGTAGCTCGTGCATTGAATATAAAATAAAAAATTTATTCTCTTTAAAAATATATTCATCATGAATGAAGAAATTATCATATCCAATCATGCACCTTTCAACACCATCACCAGACAAATATAACTCATGCAAAAAAGACATGTCACGCATTTTATCCACGCAATCTATTATAAAATTACGGGATTCTAAGTCTAATGCATATAAACCATTATATCAAACAAATCTCACCAACTTAGTAACTCGTGAGAATTCAAGATTCATAATAGGTACATGCAATTCATCCATAGTCTCAAACCCATAACATTCAATGAATAAAGATAAATTTACATCTGGCCCCTTAACCACCAAATTCGCAACATGCTCTCCAAGCTCTTGAAAACGACACATTCAAGAATTAAGATAAGCACGAAAATCATACCTCATAGTTTTTGTGTTGACAACTAACCTTACATCACCTTGATTACTTCCAACGTCATCTTGATCACCAAATGGCCTTTCTCCACCATCAGTTCTTGCTTGCCTCCTCATCATGACATCTCCATAATCCTGCAAGCGTGAAATAACATTGCTCGAAATTGACCCGGCGATATCATCACATTGATAATAAACCACTTTGCACAAAGGTACATGAAAGGGTTTATACAAGAAGAAACAAATCTCTATCTCACTCTTTTGGGCCTTTAATTTATTTTTCTTTTCCTTTGGCCTCTTTTTCTTTTTCTTTTCTCTCTTTTTTCTTTTCTATGGCCATCTCACTCTTTTGTTCTCTCTTTGTTCTGGCCATTTTAATTTTTTTTTCGCTCAATTCAAGGAATTTCAATGGATTCTCAAGAACAACATTTGGATTCAATTGAACAAATGAAATATTTTTTTCCTCAAAAAATTTATGTACAATAACTTCTCCTTGCCTACTCTCCTCCTCCATAGTAGACAAATTAGGCATTTCTTCCCCACCTAATGATTCAACTTTCACTGTACATCCTTTAACATCATTCAACTCATCAACTAGTGGAATAATATTATCAACAACTTTCTCAACCACAACCTCAAATTCAGGTTCCACTTCAACCTCAACTTCATGTTCAAGTTCACCAACAATCTCAACCTCCACTTGAGACTCAAGCTCAACCGACGACCCTACTATTGTCACCTCCTTACATGGACATTGGTTAGTATCATGCCCAACTCCCAAACACCAAAAACATATAATATCAAAAGTACTAGAAATTGAATTGTTAAATGTACTTTGATATTCATATTTGGATGATTCATAGTTTGTATCCGTCATTGGGCTAGCCATAAGCCTCTCCTCCACGCTCGACCTCCACGTGGATGCCAATGACTCCTTATTCGCTCGACCTCTATCGAGTTGCTTAGGGACAAATCGCTCCCTCATCACATTTATTATCTCATCCCAAGTTTCTATAGGTCTCTAATTGCATCTCCTCTTAGTGGTCAATAATTGAACCCACCAATTAAATGCAATATCTACAAACTTAACCACTGCCAACCTAATCTTTTGAGTTCGGAGTAGTGGTGACAATCAAAAACAAACTCAAATCGCTTCTCTCATTCTAAATAAGCCTCTTGGTCAGACTTACCATGGAATGACGAGATCTTCATCTTAATGCTACCCATGTTCCCATCTTCCTTACCACCATCTTAGTACATACCCCCTGTAGCTTCTCCTTTTCCTCTCCCAAATCCTCTATCACCCTTATTCCTACTCCAACTCTCATTTTGGCTCTCATAGTCGCCTCCCATATCCATATCATCCTCATATTCGCATCCACCCACATTTTTAGATTTAGACCTACTCCCACTAGCACTACCCTCAATCATATCCAACCTCTCATGTAAAGAAAACCAATTAAGTCCTCACCATCCTACTGAAATGACCGAACAACGCCTCCATTTGGACCTTAGAAAGTCCTTGGTTCATGTCATCTCCTACCTCCTTCTCCAATTTTCTTTCGGACATTGTACCTGCAAGAAACGTTAGTAGAAATAAAATAAAATATTCATCATCCAAATTCTCACGGTCACTCCAAAGAAAATTCGCTCGTCTCTCATCTTTATTTTTTTTTCTCAATGCAAATACTCATCGTTCAATCCCAAGAAATAGCGCTCGCACTCAAGTATTTTCACTCGAATTTGATAGTTCTCTCGAAGGTTTGCTCAAGCTTTGTACTTGTATAAACCAACTTATCATATTCAACCCGTGAACACTCGCAACTGTCTCACTTGGACTGCGCAAAGCCAAGAAATTTGAATTTTTTTCTGTGAGAGACAATCAAATATGACTCACAAAAAGGAGTAGAACAAAATATCAAAACAAAATTGTAGCAAATTTTCGGAACTTTTTGTACTTTTTTTTGACTGTGAGAGACAATTGAATATGACGCACAAAAGAGAGTAAAACAAAATACCAAAACAAAATCAAAGCAAAATTTTCGAATTCTTGCACTAATTTTTTTGGACTTCGCACAAGGGTGGTTGTGCACTCGAAAATCCCAAGAAACAATCACAAAATTTCGAGAATCACATATTCACGAAAACTAAGAACGATAGAATAATGAGGATATGAAAACAGAACGAAAGATGAAGTAGATATGAAAATAACAATGATAAACTTACTTGAATCAAAGGGAACCAGAAGCTTTGATATCAAATGATACGATACTTCAATCACGAAAAGCAAATACGCTCAAAAACAGAGTCACGCCCTCGATTCGATGAAACAAAGAACGATGGGTTGTCCCGATCTTTTGAATCAATCAACGATTTGTGATATTCACCTTTAAGCGATGCAAACTTAGCAACAAATATCCACGATATGAAACAATCAAATTCCAGACGAACCTTCAAAGAACTCATCTTTGACAATCTATGCTAAAACAATTGACAAACGCCACAAAGATGAAATATTTGATAAGCTTGATTTTGATGAACAAAGCCAAAGCCTTGAAAAAGTTTGAGAAAAAACTCAAAATATTTTTATAAAACTCAAGATTATTTGTTCATAGTGTTTTACAATGGATATATATCAAAACTTTGCAAGAAAATCATAATCTAGGGTTCCTTACACAAAATACGCATTGCGGCGCGCAAGTGCGCCACTTCTCGCGCCGGTGCATGTTGTTTCTGTCTTAGACCATCGGAGCGGGCGCGGCTGATCTGGTACGTACCTAGGCGCGCAGGTGTCCTGTGCACGCTAGTGCGCGTGTTGTCCCATGTGTGCGCGCCAACTGCTGTCCTCTTGGGCCATTTTGCACTTGCATGCTTGGTCGCTCAACACTCCTTCATTATATTCTTGTTTGAACTCCTTCCATTGATTCATCATTAACCACCATGCTTGAAGGTCCGAAACAAAGACGCTTCTTAAAACTCCTTCCAATCATTTGTGTGCCACGCTCGATCAGATTCATATAACTTCTTATTCATATGTTCAAGAAATTCTAGTTCCTTGATCAATATCTTTATGCATTATCATAATTTATTATATTAGATAACATGGGGATGATCAAATCAATCAATTATGTCAAACTATAAAATTATTTGTATCAATGGACTTTTTATTGGAATAAAAACTTCTGGTTTGTACTACAAAAATAGTGAACTCTACAACATCATCAAACTTTTGTTTACGATATTGAGAAACTTCAGGTTTACAATGTTAGAAAACTTCAATATCAATAAACTCTCGGTTTCTATCATATTGACATTGATACAATACCAATTTTGGGAAACTAGCTTTGTGTGCCACCCAATTTTATTTTGATATTTGATGGAGCAGTTGTATCGATATTATATTTTTCTATGATACGCAAAAATAACATTCATTCTTAACAATAAATTTGTTCTTTTCCTTCAGGAAAATGCATATTAAATGTTAGGATCAAGCGCTTACTACTAGATAAAAAGCAATAGTTGTTAGCCAATACACAACTTTATTTCCTTATACTTATAGCAGCACAGTGTGCACCTACTTGGTTACTAATAGGTCGGGCTGTTAGGTCTATGAGTCTGATAATACGTGTGTCTATCTGCTAATGCTGTCTCACATCCTTTAGAGATAAGTATTATCATTCCCTGCCACTGGCCCTGTTTTTAGGAGAAACAATATTACCCGATAAGATCTGATGTCGCCCTTTTACGACACACCTAGCTAACCAGATCAAGCGGCACAACGTCGGAAGCTTGAACACGAGAACTTCTCAGGAGGTCACCTATCCTAGTACTACTTTAACTCATGCACGCTTAATCACATATTCTCCCCCAAGAAGTATCGAAATATGCTTCTTGGGAGACTTAAACTCATGACCTCGCTCTAATATAAATTGTTAGGATCCAGCGCTTACCACAAGGACAAAACTATAGCTGTTAGCCAAGGCGCAACTTTATTCATTTATACTTGTGGAAACGTACAGTGAACCTACTTAGGTGCTAATGAGTTAGGCTATTAAGCCCATAATTCCGGAGAGGTATACGTTTATCTGCTGGTGTTGTCTCATATCCCTTAGAAATCAATATTACTCTTTTCCTACCATCGGTCATGTCTCAGCTGAGACAATATTACCTGTTAATATCTGGCGTCACTCTTTTACGACTCATCTATCCAACCAGATCAAGCGGCACAATATCAGGAGCTTGACGCACGAGAACTTTCTAAGAGGTCACCAATCATAGTATTACTTACACTCGTGTACACTTAACCCAATATTAATTCTTCTGGAGTACTAGAGCTCTTATAAAACAATTTATGTGTAATAACTTGCTATATTGAATCAATATTGTCATTGGATTCAAAAATTCAAATATTATCAAAAACATCATTTTTGGGTGGTAATCATTTTCCTCTGCAAATTCGACAAAGTTCACAAAATCTAACCTTTTGTCAGATCGCGATAAATTCTACAATAAAAACAAACCAAATTAATTTTATCTAGAATATTAATAAATTGTATATCACGTTTCTTCAAGATAATTAACAACATATATATGATTCTAATATGATAACAAACCAATATTATTTAATATTATTGGTAAATATCAAATCATATTTAAACAACAAATATTCTGAATATTTTTCGAAAATATTGACATATTTCAAAAATATTGATATATTTTAAATCTTGTATCAATATTCTTCTGGAATATTGACAAATCTTAAATAATTTTTATTAAGTAAAATTTAATATCAACATTTATAAAAAAAATATCAATTATATAGGACCAAGCGCTTGCCGCTTTACCAAAAAATATAGCTGATAGTAATGGTGCAACTCAAATATTTTAAACCGCACAGCAGCTCAAGCACCATGGTTCGATCGCTCTACCAAGCAGGGACAATTAACAATCTCCCTCCCAATAATTGCACTCTTTGCAATCAATTGGAATCGAACCCGTGACATAGGCTCTGATACCAATTGTAGGACCGAGCGTTTGCCGCTTTACAAAAAGCTATAGCTAGTGGTAATGATGCAACTCAAATCTTTTAAACCACACAACAGCTCAAGCACCACGGTTCAATCGCTCTACCAAGCAGGGACAATCCTTGCACCCAACAAATAAGTCTTAGGTTTTGTTCAATATTCATCGGGAATAGCAATAAAATCTTATATCAATATTTATCGGAAAGTTTAACGAATCTTAAATTCATATTTATGTTCTTCAGAATAATGATAGATCATATCATGGATTTTAGATCATTTTTTTTCAGATATATTAACATCAATATTCTTCGGGAATATTAACATATCTTGTATACTAGTTTATATTCTTCAAGAGCATTGTCAAATCTTATATTGGGGATCAATATTATTTAGCAATATTGACAAACCTTTTATCTTAGATCAAGCTTTTCAAGGGTATTGATTAATATTATATCTTGTATGAATGATCGATAAATTATAAATCTTATGTAAATATTTTGCAGAAATATCGATAGTTTTAGATTTTGAACAATATTTTTAAAAAATATTGTTGGGGATCGATAAGGAGTTTAAAGGGGGGTGGGGGGGTTGAATAAACTATTTCCTTTGTCTGACGATTTTGGAAAGGGTGCTAGAATCCTGTTAGAGATTATAGCTGGTCTTGTTCGAATGTAAGTCCAGCAGATCACAATAAGTGCGGAAACGATCCAATGGAGTAAGATGAGAAATAATAAAACAGTAGGCAGTAGAACAGTGGTTATTTCTGGAAGTTCGAAGATAAAATCTTCTATGTCTCCCCTTCTTATGTTTCCAGAAGGTATCACTAAAAGACTTTGGATTTTACAGTACAACATTTGTATACACCCAATTCAGTAGGGCTTACCCTTAACCTACTAAAACTCTTAGTTACACAACTCCGTAAAACAAACACAACAAAGTTCTGGAAAAGACTCTTTTCCAGTTTACAAACTCTTCTCAATGATATAGTAAGATGTTTAGCTTGAAGAGGTTTATGAAACAACAACAGCATAAAGTGATCTCAGAAGATCGGATATGATAATAAAGCGTGTGCTGCTTTTCTATATGTCGAGCTTTGAAGATAAGTATTAGTTGATGAGAGCTCAAACTTACGTTGGAATAAAAGTTGCGTTGATAAAGATGATAACTCTGTTTCTATAAAGAATTGATCGTCTTATATACAGAAAGCTTGAGTCCAACGTAAACAAAAAAACGGCTTCTTTTGACTCCTGATAGAATCAGCTTTATTACCTAAAAAGATTCATGCAGAAAGCTTTCAAAATAGTCAGTCTTTGCTTTATACCAAAACTGGTAAGGCGTATTAAAAAACTTCGTACAGCATTAATGGTGCAATTAATACTTGTACTAAGTAAAGTAACGGTAACATTTAAGATAGTAACGATCAAGTAAAAGACGTTAAGTTACTTCTGCATAAACTAAGTTCTACTTATAAAGCTACGTTCTGCTTCTGGTTTTTCTAAGCTGATAAGTACTCCAAGAGTACGGCTTTGTTAACGAGATACGATAGCTTCTGTTTTTATATAGTCTTCTGGTTTTATCTATTACGACCTACTGGTTTTTGAGGACCCGGACGCTAATTCATCTTCTTAATCATTATTAGAATAACATAGATCAATTAATTAAACTTGGGTCATAAATTTTTTTTTTAAAATACATGAGTGCACAACATATGAAATAAATCTTATTTCATTTACATGATCAACATCAAGATCTAAAGTACAAGTCTTGTACAAATACAAATCATAACAAACTAGGGTTCATCAACTACATATCAAGTGATGAAACAAATTTACTTTTGGGTCCGAATCTCCACGCTAATCTCAATCTCTCATCCTCTTCTCGACCCTGATCCTGTCCCACCTGTTGTCATGTACACATACAAACACAACAACAACCGGATAACTCCGGTGAGAAAAATATTCCCAGTATAAACAACGTATACATGCAATCATATAAACAGATATAAAAGCATGGAACAGTTATCGATAACATGCATCATAATCTGAAAGACATGAATCGATATAAAACTGTAAATCAAACTCTTTACTCATAATCTCTGACTCGACTCCTCTCTAATCTAGGGATCCCGGATTCCAGACGTTGGCATTCTGTATCGAATCTCTGCAATAGGAGTCGATCTACTCCTAAGCACATCAATACCACTAAACATCCAGAGTCTTGGCGGTTCTGCCAAAGACTAGGCACATCTGCCCAAGACTCAATACATTCTCTGCTATAAATCAATAGATTAAGCATATCAATCTCATGAATTGCAAACATCAATGCAATAAAATAAAGTATGTGGTTTTGGGGAAACTCAAGTCGAATCTAACTCGAGTCGTATCTTCCCGATTCAACATTGATTTATACCTTTTTTTTCGTAGATCAGTCTGATCAATGAAATCAATACCAATCTGGTTCTGATCGTTCTTCGAATGTCTTCAATACCAACTCTGGAATATCATACGAGAAGCATAATATCATTATACAACTCAATACAAGTCTGTATTTGATCAATCTCAATCTAATTCTGTTTCGACGGCATAACAGCACAATCTCGGTATACCCAGTAATACAATATCAACAGATACCAATCTCAACTCATAATCAATCAACCAACATAATTTGATACCAAATCTGTATAATCTCAATCAAATCATATCTGAAAATGATAACAATTTCATACGGTATCCGCTCTTCGATCCGGTTTTGATTATACGATTACAACAATCTCAAGAATACCTAATATCAGTCATATCATGATTTCTTCCATATCATATTTTCAAATCATATCAAAACATAAGAAAAATTACGTTCTTTTAAAGCTCTTTTCGATAGAACCACGGTACCAAAATCGGATGGAAATTCTGACGGGCGGATCTTGCACAAATCAAATTCTAGTATTAAGAACTTGAAGTTTTCCCTGAGGTTCTCTCGATTTTCCTTGCTGAATTCTGAGGAATGAAGTTATTTTGACAGGCAATCAAATCACATACAAGAAGGAGATATAACAGAAGCTAAATAAAAAACTCACATTAGTAAAATAACTCTGGAAATTTTTGTCTCATGTCTGATTCAATGCCATGATGACTCCACCGAACTTTCACAAGCAGAATAGTCTTCGTTCTAAGCTGCTTTTCTTTACGATCGAGAATCTGGATCGGCTTTTCAAAATAACTCAGAGTCTCATCATGTTCTGCCTCGTCTGGCTGAAGAATATGAGAATCATCAGGAAGATACTTCCACAATAAAGATACATGAAAGACATTATGTATTCCAGATAGAAAAGGCGGAAGGACGAGTCGATAGGCACGATCATCTATTTTCTCGAGAATCTCGTACGGCCCAATATAACGGGGAGACAACTTTCCTTTCTTGCCAAATCTGACAACACCTCTGAAAGGAGAAATCTTCAGAAATACTCTGTCTCCTGTCTCGAATACCAACGGTCGACGACGAACATTGACATATTTGGCCTGTCTGTCTTGAGCTGTCTTCATTCTCTTCTGAATCAGCTTCACTTTCTCTGTCATTTCTCGAATCATATCAGGTCCGATTTCAAGTACCTCAGAAATATCATCCCAATAAAGAGGGGATCTGCACTTCTTGCCATACAATGCTTCAAACGGAGCCATCTCTATACTCGTCTGATAGCTGTTGTTGTAGGAAAACTCACAAAGTGGCAAAGAATCTTGCCAAATTGTGCCAAAATCTAGCACTATAGCTCTAAGCATATCCTCCAATGTCTGGATAGTGCGCTCAGACTGTCCGTCGGTCTGTGGATGATATGCGGTACTCAAGTGCAATTTCGTACCTAGAGCTTGCTGCAAACTGTGCCAAAAATGCGAAGTAAACCGAGGATCACGGTCTGATACAATCAATTTCGGCACACCATGCAATCTGACCACTTCTCTGACATAGATCTCTGCCATCTGGTCATGTTTGTACGTCATCTTGTACGGAATAAAACATGCTGATTTGGTCAATCTGTCAATCACAACCCGAACCGCATCGCAACCTCTGGAGGAACGTGGTAGCTTCGTCACAAAATCCATAGAAATGTGATCCCATTTCCATTCTGGAATAGATAAGCTGTGTAACAAATTTCCTGGTTTCTTTCTTTCTGCTTTCAGCTGTTGGCAATTCAGACATTTTGATACAAACTCTGCAATATCTGCTTTCATTTGTTTCCACCAAAACTGTCTTTTCAAATCATTGTACATTTTTCTGCTACCAGGATGAATACTGAATCGACTACTGTGCGCTTCTGACAATATCCGTCGTTTCAAATCTGAAATATCTGGCACAACTAGACGATTATTCACATACAGTACATCATCACAAACCTGATATTCTGATTGATGCCCTGCTCTGACCATCGATATCGAGTTCTGAACATTCTGATCAACTTTCTGTGCTTCTTTAATTCGAAGAATCAATTCTGGTTCAACTTGAATGACATATAATCTCAGAGGTTGACAATCTGTCTCAAATATCAATCCAGAAAGACAGTAGTCTTCAATCAAATTTGAAACACCAATCGTCGATAAGGATAAGGAACATATCTTTCGACTCAGTGCATCAGCTGCTGCATTAGATTTTCCCGATAGTATTTGATTTCGCAATCAAAATCATTCATAAATCAAGCCATCTTTGCTGCCTCATATTCAATTCTGACTATGAAAACAGATATTTCAGACTCTTGTGATCAGAATAGATCTCAAACTTCTCACCGTATAGATAATATCGCCAAATCTTCAATGCAAAGATGATGACTGCCAATTCAAGATCATGAATTGGGTAGCGAGACTCATGTGGCTTCAGTTGTCTTGAGGCATAGGCAATAACATGTCCTCGCTGCATCAAAACACAACCCTATCCTCTGTGAGAAGCATCACAATAAACAACAAAATCACCAATATCTGATGGAATAGTCAACACAGGAGCACTGGTCAATCTCTTCTTCAACTCTAGAAAGCTAGATTCACACTCCTCTGACCAAACGAACGGTGCATTCTTTTGAGTCAATTGAGTAATTGGCTTCGCAATACTGGAAAATTTTTTAATAAATCGACGGTAGTATCATGCTAAACCCATAAAGCTGCGTATCTCTGGCACTGATGTCGGTTTAGGCCAACTGATTACTGCCTCAACTTTGCTAGGATCAACAGAAATATCATCTCCAGATATAATATGTCCCAAAAATATCACTTGCTTCAGCCAAAACTCACATTATACAGCTTAGCATACAATTTCTCAGTTCTTAGAATTCTCAATACAGTTCTCAAATGCTCAGCATGATCAATCATATTCTTGGAATAAATCAGAATATCATCAATAAATATAATCACAACATTATCAAGATATCTCTGAAATACACGGTTCATCAATCCCATAAATACAGCTGGAGCATTCGTTAAACCAAACGGCATGACTATAAACTCATAATGGCCATACCTGGATCTGAAAATTGTCTTCGATATATCAGAATCTTTGACTCTCAGCTGATGATATTCAGATCAGATCGATCTTGAAATATACAGAAGAACCTTGCAACTGATCAAATAAATCATCTATACGAGGCAAAGGGTATTTGTTCTTTACCGTAGCCTTGTTCATTTTCCGATAGTCAATGCAAAGTCTCATTGAACCATCCTTCTTTCTGAAAAACAATACTGGAGTACCCCAAGGAGAAACACTCGGTCTGATGTAACCCTTGGCCAGTAAATCTTCTAACTGATCTTTCAACTCTTTTAATTCAATCGGTACCATTCTGTATGGAGTTTTAGAAATAGGAACAGTACCTTGTACCAATTCAATGCTGAAGTCTATCTCTCTGACTGGAGGCAAACCCGGAATCTCATCTGGGAAGACATCAGCAAACTCACATACCACTGGAAAATTTGCCAATGACGGGATCGATTTCAGTACATCTACTGAATACACAAGGAATCTCTCTGCTCCTTTCTGTAATAATCGAGTCATAGATAACACAGATATCAAAGGAATTCTAGCTCTAGAACCCTTACCGTAAAATTTCCATTCATCAGCCATTTCAGGTCTGAATCTCACAATCTTCTGGAAACAATCTACGGTAGCTCTGTACTTGGTCAGCATATCGATACCAATAACACAGTCAAAATCAGACAACCCAAGTACAATACAATCTAACTCAATCTCATGCCCGTCATACTGTAGCATACAATGTTTCACAGAATTCACTGATATAAGACCTCTCCCCAAAGGTGAAGAGACAGTTACTACAGCAGATAATGACTCAACAGGCAATGCATGAATCAATGCAAATCGCTCAGAAATAAAAGTATGGGATGCACCTGTATCAATCAATATGTAAGCAGGATAACCACATAAAGAACAGTTACCTGCAACAACATCATCTGGTGCTTCCTGAGCATGTTCTTCAGTCAAAGCAAATACTATGGCCTGCTGTCTCGGAGGCTGGCTTCCTCTTGGCCTCTGCTGTGACTGAGTGGTAGTCGGTGGCTGGAAAGAGTGAACATCAGATGATCGTCTATCAGTCTGAGTCACTGATCCAGATGATTCTGCTCCCTGGGATCGTGGAGAACTTCTCTGTGGACATACTCTGGAAAAATGTCCCTGCTGTCTGCAGATGTTGCAACTACCAAGCACTCCTTGGCATTGCTCGGTAGGATGTTTTCCACCACATGTTCTGGAATAAGCCCCTGTATAACTTTGGCTCTGTCGTGAACCACTAGAGCTGGATGAACTACTACCAGACTTCTTGAACTGTCTTCCTCTGGCTTTCAAATGATCTTTCTTTCCAATGCTGCTACTGCCACTTTCAAATCTGGGAGGTGGTTGGTGGAACTGAGGGGAAGATGGTTGCTGTTTCGGTGCTGGAGGAATATACGAAGCTCCATTCTGCCTAATCAGGCCAGCTTCAGCTCTTTTTGCTCTGTTCAGGGCGTCAGCAAAATTATTCGGTCTCCCAGTGTTTACCAATGTGAAAATCTCAGGATTCAGCCCATTGATAAACTGATCAGCAACAGTTTCATCATTCTCAGCAACATGTGGAACAAATCGTAACAGAGTAGAGAACTTGGCTACATATTCTTCTATATTCAACTGACCCTGTCTCAGATTGGAAAACTCTGCTCCCTTGTCTTTCCTGTACGATACTGGGAAAAATCTTTGATAAAACTCAGTCTTAAAGATTTTCCAAGTAATAACTATACCTCGATGCTCCAAAGCTCTCTTGGTCGTAAGCCACCAATTCTTTGCAACATCATGCAACTGGTATCCAATCAGTCGAACTCTACGCTCTTCTATATAATCCAATGAATCAAACAGCATCTCAATGTCATCTAGTCAACTCTCACAGTCAATAGAATTCTCTGTATCCTTCAAAGTCGGCGGTTTGAACGACTGAAATCTCTTCCGTAGTGTTTCCATCGGTGTTGCTGTAACATCCATTGGATTGTTGGAGGTACTACCCTGTTCTGGGATTCTTCGAATAAGCATATCTGATTATCAAAAGGATTAGTAATCAAATATAACCATTCTGTTTCAGTCCTTCTCTGATCATCTTACTGCTGATCAAGAATGGGTTTTGATTCATTCTCAAGTCATACATGTTTCCAATCAAATCACATATTCAGGTAAACATGCATTAAAGCAGTAAAACATGCTAGCATCGCAAAAGCAGGAAAGAAAAACTCAATCTATCCCGCTCACTCTCTTCTATTCCAGTCTACAGAACCTACTGCTCTGATACCACCTGCTGTGGGGACCCGGACGGTAATTCATCTTCTTAATCATTATTAAAATCACATAGATCAATTAATTAAACTTGGGTCATAAATTTTTTTTAAAATACATGAGTGCAACATATGAAATAAATCTTATTTCATTTACATGATCAACATCAAGATCTAAAGTACAAGTCTTGTACAAATACAAATCATAACAAACTAGGGTTCATCAACTACATATCAAGTGATGAAACAAATTTACTTCTGGGTCCGAATCTCCACGCTAATCTCAATGTCCCACTTGTTGTCATGCACACATACAAACACAACAACAGCCGGATAACTCTGGTGAGAAATATATTCCCAGTATAAACAACGTATACATGCAATCATATAAACAGATATAAAAGCATGGAACAGTTATCGATAACATGCATCATAATCTGAAAGACATGAATCGATATAAAATTGTAAATCAAACTCTTGACTCATAATCTCTGACTCGACTCTTCTCTAGTCTAGGAATCCCGGTTTCCAGACGTTGGCATTCTGTATCGAATCTCTGCAATAGGAGTCGATCTACTCCTAAGCACATCAATACCACCAAACATTCAGTGTCTTGGCGGTTCTGCCAAAGACTAGGCACATCTGCCCAAGACTCAATACATGCTCTGCTATAAATCAATAGACTAAGCACATCAATCTCATGAATTGCAAACATCAATGCAATAAAATAAAGTATGTGGTTTTGGGGAAACTCAAGTCGAATCTAACTCGAGTCGTATCTTCCCGGTTCAACATTGATTTATACCTTTCTTTTCGTAGATCAGTCTGATCAATGAAATCAATACCAGTCTGGTTCTGATCGTTCTTCGAATGTCTTCAATACCAACTCTGGAATATCATACGAGAAGCATAATATCATTATACAACTCAATACAAGTCTGTATTTGATCAATCTCAATCTAATTCTGTTTCGACGGCATAACAACACAATCTCGGTATACCCAGTAATACAATATCAACAGATACCAATCTCAACTCATAATCAATCAACCAACATAATTTGATACCAAATCTGTATAATCTCAATCAAATCATATCTGAAAATGATAACAATTTCATACGGTATCCATTCTTCGATCCGGTTTCGATTATACGATTACAACAATTTCAAGAACACCTAATATCAGTCATATCATGATTTCTTCCATATCATATTTTCAAATCATATCAAAACATAAGAAAACTTACGTCCTTTTAAAGCTCTTGTCGATAGAACCACGGTACCAAACTCGGATGGAAATTCTGACGGGCGGATCTTGCACAAATCAAATTCTAGTATTAAGAACTTGAAGTTTTCCCTGAGGTTCTCTCGATTTTCCTTGCTGAATTCTGAGGAACGAAGTTATTTTGATATATATATCATGCATGTTCAAGCCATGTGGCTTAATCTTCAAGCTGCACGTCTCGCGCATATGTGCGACCTTCCTCGGCGCATATGCGCCAGACCTACTGGTCTCGGCATTCAAGAGTTCCTCTTCTCGTGCATATGCGCGCCCCATCTTCGCGCATATGCGCGAGACCTACTGTCTCGGCACTTCTTTCTTGCACATGCTCGCGCACATGCATGTCCTGTCTCGCGCATATGCGCGAGGTTCTCTGCCTGTCTCGCGCATATGCGCGCCTCGTGGTCGCGCATATGCGCGAGGGGTTCTGTCCTCGCCCATATGTCAAATCACATGCTTTACCAAATCGGGTCTCGGAGTGGTCCGTCTATAATCACATCAATTCATAATCAATAATCACAGATTAACTGGATAAAAATCTCGGGCATTACAGGTTTTGACTCTCATCACCACAATTAAATTAAGTCTAACAATTTCCTCCTTTGCGGTGATGCCAAAACCTAGGTGTTAGTAAAGATGAATATAAAAGCAGATAGCAAATAAGATAATCGATAAACAAGCAAATAGTAAAACAGAGTTCAAAAGAATTTAATCATCGATTCCAATGTCTCTAAACATTGTTTCCTCATCCCGAGGATCTTGGTTTGTGAAGGAGGATTCTGCATGATGACCTCCAGATCTGCCTTCTTCTCTGCCTTCTGCTTCCCCCTTTTTGGCATCATTGGCTTGAATACGAGTGAGCAAGTCGTCCACTCTTCCAGTAAGAGTAAGGATGCCATTATTCAGTATCTCCAGAAATGGTTCCTGATTCGAAACTCGTTCATTTAGATCAAGAATAGATTGAGATTGAGACTCAATCTTGGCTTCAATAGTTACAAGTTTCGAGTCCAAGGCCTATACTTTGGTGGAGAATGATTGAATAGCCGAATCATGTCCAGAGACATTTGTAATGATGTCTGAATGACCAAGCAAGATGCTGGCGTGACTTGGGACAACATTTTGTCTAAACAGGCTGGTTTCAACATGCAATTTGGCCAAAGATTCTGCCGTGCGAGTGACTTCCTTTGAGATGCGGTCACGGAAGAATCTGGTGCCACTAACCTCACCAGCACATTCAAAAGACAACTGTTTAACAATTTTGGACAGATTGTCAAGATTTATCCTTAGAATATCTATATCAAATTCAAGATCAAATGGTGCTTCTGCTGGGGAAGGTGTTCCTTCGAGAATACGCTGTCTGGTTGCCTCAATTTGAGAATTACGAGCAGGAGATCTTGAGGGAGGGAGAATCAATGCAGTAGAAGGAGCATCTTCTGTTTGAGCAGTAGAAGGAGCAGTAGTCTGTTCTGCAGAAGCGCCTCCAGCAGTAGTTGGTTCAGTAGCTGCACTTTCATCTGGTTGGGCAATTTCCGTGGTTTCCCGTTGTTCAGCGGTTGGAATAGATTCAGATTGAACATTTAGAAAAGCTTCCATTGCCGCTTGATGTTCAGCAGAGAAAGCCTTCAAATTCGACAGTGATTGGTTAGCTTCTGATTCTGCCAAGGGGTTGGACCACATAATCAGCTTGAGCTGCTTCTGGTGCAGTAGAGACAGTAAGAACGATAGATTGAATGACTTCATCAACTGAAGCCAATTCTCGAACATAGAGAATAGATGATGATTGAGTAGGCGGCTTCGGAGATGCAGAAGTACTGGAAACCTTAACTTCTGAGGGAGCTATAGTCCTTTCCTCAACTGGATTAGTCTGAGTAAAATCTGGAATGAAGCCTACTGAATACTGTACAGGCTCTCCAAATGCCTGTTCTTGAGCAAGAAGTTGCTCATTAATTACTCGCAGTCAGTCAGTCAAAAGATGGATCACATTCTGATCCTGAGCAGCAGTGGGAATCATAGCGTCAAAATTAGACTGAAGAGTCTTTAAAACAGATTCCAGCTCCTGTCGTTTAGATGCTAAAAAATGAAGCTTCGTCTTCTCATAGCTTCAATCACATTTTCAGTCTCGGCAAGATCAAACACCTTATTTTCATTCTCTACCATTTTACCATATGTGCCTGGTGTTTTGAAATATGTGATTGGATAGAGAACACGAACCTTATGCCAATCATCAAAGAAAGATATGCCTTCACTGGCAGATTTCTCAATCTTCTCCAAGTGAAGGTCAACAGCAGTGTGAACATATGATTTGGCGCCAAGTGATTGTGGTTCTGCACCAAGTTTTGCTTTCCCTTTATCTGAAGAGGAAATAGGCATCACAGGTCTAAAAGCAGAAGACCCTGCAGTTGATTCTCGAATAACGACTCCAGACAAGGGTCTGAAGGTCAAAACAGAAGTAGAGGTGGTGGCAACAGATGTGACTGCTGGTTTTGAAACTGGGACAGATTCTGGTTGGGACGCGGTGACTTCTGGAAACACTTGTCTCAAGGGGACATTGTCTAAATAAGCAATGACTGCTGTTTTCTTAAGACGGAGAACTGTGCGAGCCTTTTTTTGCTAAGGGTGGCAGGAAGTGATGCTTTGATAGGAGCAGCAGACTTCTCTGATACTGTTTTGTCCGAATCAGTGGAGACAACTACTCTTTTTCTTTTGATTTTCTTCTGAGGCACTTGAGCCTCAGTCTGAGCATCGCCAACCTCTTTCTTCAGAGCAAAAATCTCGGCCACAGTTGGCTTTGGCCTCAAAGAAAGTACATTGGCAGCATCGGCCATTGTTACAAAAGAAGCATCTTGTTCAGAAGTGTGAGGAAAACCAGCATCCTTTAACATTGTGTTGATCTGAATAGCAAAACCAGTAGCTTTCCTCACAACCATATCCTTCATGATTCTGAACAAGAATCCACTCCAGTCCACCTTAAATTCAGAGGTGATAGCTATCATCATTTGTACCTTCTCCTTAGTCAGCCTGTCAAACGTACCAGCTTTGACCGATAGTGCCTTTGCCACGATATCGGCAAGCACTTGAAATTCCATTTTCAGAAGCTTATTGAAGCAAGAGGGAGAAAGTTCCTCTCCTGAAGCTGAGAAAGTGACGAGGGCATCAGAAATCTCTTCCTTAGAAATATCATAAAAGTCAGAGATACCTGAGCATGGGAGAAAGAAATTCTATCCCAATAGTGCAGCATCAAAGGAGATAGATGCACTTCCCTGGGAATAAATGATTTTCCCTTCTTGACGGTTGCTTTGGCGTAAAAATCCAAGAGAGTAGTCTTGTATATAATAGCATGGGCTTCCAAAAACCTTCGAAGACCAGATTTTTCAATTGCTTTGAACATCTTAACAAGATTCTCGTCTTTGATGGTCATAACCGATGTAAAGTTGACTTGATAAGCATTTAGAGTGTAAGATCCAGCCATTTCTGCAAACAAAAAGAGTTCGGAGTAGATTCTGTAGTAGATGAATGCGAGAGAAAGCAGTAGCTAGTAAGCAAAAGTCTGAAATCGTAAAAGGTGAAATGGAATCAAAAGGGCGGTTAATATTTAAAATGTATAGCCGTCAGTGAAACATAAGGACACGTGTCAGTATGTTTGCGGTTGAGTTTTTTGAAAAGTTAACCAGATAGTGTCAGATATGCAAAAATTTTTATTTTACTTTTTTTTTAAAAAAATAATATATAGGCGGGTTGTCCAAGCGGTTACTAAAGAAAATCAGAAGAGGTTTTGTCGTCTTATGATAATATTTACTGGAAGTCATAAAGTACTAAAATAATTTCAGCACCTTGATAAAAACTAGTACTCATTGTTTTATCGAAAAGACAAGCCTCCTTCTGCTTCTGATAAAGCACGAAAATATTAGAAACAATAAAATATTGTTCCCCCTTAATTAATGCAACTAATAAATGCGAAGATACGAGATATGAGGGAAAGACGTGTGACTCTTGATATTCGTGCAGGATGTGAACAACTTTAACCGTCTCTTTAGCTTCCCCGAGGCTCTATAAATACCTGCAAGTTCACACACTAAGTCATTTACATAAATAACAAATCAAAACAAATGGATGATGCAAATATTCTCTCGCAGTCTTCTCCAGAGTCTGATTCAGCAGATGATATACAAAGGCAACTTCCAGCTTCTCGTAAGATGATGTCTGAAGACATCTTTTTCCAATATATGAAGACTTGGAAGAAATATCTAGATGTATAAATCTAGTATTTTCTTGACAGTATGAGGAATCATCCATTTCACAAATCACTATCATGCAAAGAGAGGGGGATGATTCCAGCAGACCCTAGTTAGGTTCCTGCTGAAGTACTTTGTACTGCTGAAATTATCAAATGTAATAGATTAGATAATGTAATGCATCTGGTTTTATGAATGAAATATCTAATTTTGTTATGTTTCTTGTTTATCTACTGCTTTTACTTAATGCAAATAAATAAAAAGAAAGGGTAAGAAAAACTCAGTCTGAGTAAGTCAAAAGACGTTTCAAATGACTTGAGTCTCTTCATCTTCTTCAATATTAAATGTACCATGTCTATAAATAAGAAGAAACATATCAGATAACAACAGTACAATATGTCTAGTTCAAGCAATTCGGATGCCTGAAGTAGTACTCATAATTTAATTACAGAAAGAACAATTCCTCATCTCGAAATTCTGACGAAAACTATTGAGGAATATGTCTGGATGAAGGTCATGTCTTCATGGTTTAAGGTGCAAGATCTTCAGAACATGCATCGAAATGGTTTGACTCCTACTGCTGCACAGAGAGCAACATCAAGAAAGTACAAACAGCGGTTTGACGTCAAGCATATTACCGAGCTTGCTTCTGATCAAGTACTGCTACATGTGATGCTGTGGAAGGAATGACATCAGCTAGAGAAGATTTCCAGTGCAGAATCCTTTACAAGGATTCGAATCCAAGAATTGAATAATTGGATTACTGAGTGGCAAGATTCTATAGACATTGAATTGTGCCGAGTAACATGGTTTTGATTTTATTCGCAATGAAATATCAGTAGTTGCAGCAAGTTGTCTCTTTACTTCTCGAACAAACTTACGTTAGTTGAATAACATATAACTGATAATAATTTAAAATAGTGATAACAATGATAAACTTAAGTTAAATCAATTAAACCAAGTATATTTCGAAAATAAGAAAAATTATTCTCAGGTAGAGGATTTGTAAAGATGTCTGCTGCTTGTTGATCAATAGAAACATATTCCAGACGAATGTTCTTCTTCTGCACATGATCTCTAATAAAATAATGTCGGATGTCAATATGCTTTGTTCTGGAATGAAGTACTGGACCATGCGTGATTGCTATAGCACTGGTATTGTCACAGAATATAGGTGATTCAGAGGCTTGAACTCCATAGTCTTTAAGTTCTTGTTGCATCCACAGTATTTGAGAACAGCAGCTTCCAGCAGCAAGGTATTCTGCTTCTGCAGTAGATGTAGCTATAGAAGTCTGCTTCTTACTGAACCAGGAGATCAATCTATCACCAAGAAATTGACAAAAACCACTTGTGCTTTTTCTATCCAGTTTGCAACCTGCATAGTCAGCATCTGAATATCCAATAATATTGAAAGAAGAATCATTGAGATATCATAGGCCGACATTTTGAGTACCCTTCAAATATTTCAGAATACGTTTAGCAGAAATATAATGTGATTGCTTAGGGTTAGATTGAAATCTTCAACAAATACAAACAACAAACATAATATCAGGTCTACTGAGAGTAAGATATAATAATGAACCAATTAGACCATGATACTGAGTTGCCTCTACTAAAATTCCATTTTTATCCTTATCAAGTTTAGTGGATGAGCTCATTGGAGTAGAAGCAGCAGAGCATGTTTTAATGCCAAATTTTTTCAGTAGTTCCTTAGTATACTTTGCCTGATTTATGAATATTCCAGTATCAAGTTGTTTAATCTGCAGTCGTATGAAGAATGTTAATTCTCCCATCATACTCATTTCAAATTGTTCATGCATCAATTTAGAAAACTTTGCACATAGTTTTGGGTTAGTTGACCCAAATATAATGTCATCAACATAAATATGTACCAACAGAATATGCTTATTCTTAACTAAAGTAAACAAAGTCTTGTCTACTGTGCCAATTGTAAAGTCATGATTGACAAGAAATTGTGAGAGCGTGTCATACCAAGCTCGAGGTGCCTGTTTTAAACCATACGGGGCTTTGTGTAATTTAAACACATGATGCTGTAAGAAATGATCAATAAAACCTGGAGGTTGTTAAACATAGACCTCTTCTTGCAGTAGACCATTTAAAAAGGCATTTTTCACGTCCATCTGATAAACTTTGAAATTCTTGAAAACACCAAAGGCTAAGAATATTCTGATAGCTTCAAGCCTTGCTACTGGTGCATAGGTTTCATCATAGTCTATTCTTTCTTCTTGTCTGAAACCCTGAGCCACCAGTCTTGCTTTATTTCTGACAACAATACCTTCTTCATTTAGCTTGTTTCTAAATACCCACCGGGTTCCAATAACACCTTGATGAGATGGTCTAGGTACAAGAAACCAAACTTCATTTATTTTAAATTGATTCACCTCTTCTTGCATAGCTTCAATCCAACTGGGATCCAGAAGAGCTTCTTCAATAATCTTTGGTTCATCCTGAGAGATGAAGGCATCATGCATATATTCATTAATCATTTGCCTTCTGGTTCTTAACAGAGCTGCTGGATTACCAATGACCAAAGATGGAGGGTGAGATTTTTTCCAAACAATAGGATTTAAAGAAATTTCTCCCTGATTTGATGGATTCGGATCATGCTCAGCTAAAGCAGTAAGCAGGTTCTGGAATGTCAACTTCTGGTTCTGGTATGTCCTGTGTCTGAACAACTGGTTCTACCAGATAAATGTCTGTTTCTGGATTTTGAGCATCTTTGACACTTGGTTCTGCATCATCTTCACTATCCAGTTCCAGATGAATCCTGTCTAATCTGTTAGTCAAATTTGACACGTTAGAATTTCCAGGAGCACTGCTGTCTTCATCAAAAACAACATGAATAGATTATTCAACATTAAGAGTTTTATTATTGAAGATTCTGAATGCTTTGGTTACTGTTGAATATCCAAGAAATAATCCAGCATCTGATTTTGAATCAAACGCAGACAAATAGTTTTTACCATTATTGTGCACAAAGCATTGATAAGTGCAATTTATTGTACTTTTATTACTTGTTTTTAACTTGGAATTTTGTGATTCTTGAGCAGGTTTTATGTGATTTGTTGTTGTTTTTGTTGTTGTAGTTTGGAAGCTTAGAATGAGTGTTTGGAGTAGTAAAGTGTTGAATTGGAAAGTGCAAAGATAAAATTGCCGAGAGCCTACCGCACCCGCGGTACATGTTGAACCGCACTCGCGGTCAATGAAGTTGGAAATTAAAAGATTTCCCCGAAGCTGCACCGCACCCGCGGTAGCTTCATTAGCGCACCCGCGGTCTTCGCAAAACAGAGTCCGCAAAATCTGTAACTTTGTGTGCTGCGCATGAAAGTTGAAGAAAAAGGTGTGCTGCGATTGGAGACTGGTCTAGACTATAAAAAGACATTATTTACTTACCATCTAGGGTATTGGGGAGCCAAGGAAAGAGTGGAGGCTGCTGCTAGAAGATAGAAGATCAAGTTCATCTAGTTCTTTAGAAATCTTTTGCACAAATCCGGGGACGGAAACTGCACTTCAAACTCTTGTTGTAAGTTCTTCTTTCTTTTATTTTTCATTTGATATGTCTTGCTTTAGAACCATGTTTTGTTATTTTATCTGTGTTATTATGAACTAAGTTTTAATTCTAGAGGAATGATGGAACAAAACTAGAAACCATGTGTTGGAATCTATGAACTAAGTTATTTAAGTTCTTCATATTGTTCATTTGTATTGTTCTAACCTTAATGCTTTCAATTTATTGGCCATGAGTTGAATGATTTATATGTTTACAATTTATCACTTGGAAAAGAAAATTATAAACAAGAAAAGAGAAAAATACATCAATGGTATTTATAGAGTTTGGGAGGGCCTATATTGCTATTGAAGCCTATAGAGAATCTAGTGCTTGATGTGTTATTTATTTGTAGATTGTTGATGGGAACATTGCAATCAAATTTTAGATAACCAATATCTATTTAACACTCGGGAGAGGAAGTAGATAACTATAGGATTCTTGGCTAATGAATAAGAAGGATTTTTATAACATAGCTACAAGAAATTACACATGGTGGATAGTTAAGTGAAATCAGACCTCTAGATCTTTTATTCCATTTTTATTTGCTAAAGTTTGGTGTTATATTTTATTTAAAAATCCATTTTCAATTTAGTTATTCTTGCAAACAAATCTTTTAATCGATTTTTCTAAATAAAATCGAGACTATTTTAATTACAAGCATTAATATACATTTATATACATACTCCTCGTGGGATCGACACTTGTACTCGAAAATACATTTTATTACAACTTGACGTTGTGCACTTGCAAGCAATTAAGAAAATATGCAACAAGTTTTTGGCGCCGTTGCCGGGGAGTGTTTATTATAAATTTATATTAGTATTGTTATCAATTAGTCTTGATTTTAATTTAGAGCTGTTTCTATTGTATTACATTAAACGTTGATTTGTTTCTTGTCTTTGTTTGACAGTGCATGCGAAGATCGCAAAATATTGACTTGCTTATCTTTGATCCTGAGATCGAAAGAACCGCAAGAAGATTAAGAAAGGTAAGAAGATAAGAGATTCGAGCAATGGCTGACAACAGAGATAATGAAAATCCACCCCCTGCAATACCCATCAGAGATCATTTTAGGCCGGTACTAAATGTTCATTACTCGGGCATAGCACGAGGGACTATTAATGCAAACAACTTTGAGCTCAAACCCGCATTGATAAACATGGTTCTACATAAGCAGTTTGGGGGAGCAGCTACTGCAGATCCTCATCTACATCTCAGAAGCTTCCTTGAAATCACTGACACGGTAAAAATAAATGGTGTTTCTGATGATATAATTCGATTGCGCTTGTTTTCTTTTTCTATTAGGGAGCAAGCAAGAGGATGGCTCCAATCGCTTCCTTTGGGGAGTATCACTACATGGCAGGAGTTAGCAACCAAGTTCCTTGCTAAATATTTTCCACCTGCGAAGTCTGCACAGTAGAAAATTGAGATAAGTACTTTTAGGCAGACTGACTTTGAGCAATTATATGAGGAATGGGAACGGTATAAGGAGTTGTTGAGGAGGTGTCCAAACCATGGTTTTGAAGATTGGGTACAGATTGAATTGTTTTACAATGGTTTGAATGGACAAACAAGAGGCACTGTGGATGCAGCAGCTGGTGGCACAATATTTGCAAAATCACCTGATCAAGCATATGATTTGCTTGAACAGATGACCATTAACAGTTATCAGTGGCCGTCTGAGAGGTCAGGAGTAAAGAAGCCAGCTGGGATGTATGCCATAGATCCTATTACATCACTCACCGCACAAGTTTCATCTTTAACAACTCAAATTGCAGCTATGAATAAAGCTAGTACAACAGAAGTTGAAAATGCATCGGTTGTTACTGAAGAACCACATATTCCTGATGAGGCTCATTATATCAACAATATGAATTTTGGTGGCTACGGAGGATATTGAGGTAACCCTCCCCCTAACACTTATCATTCTGGTTTGAGAAATCATGAGAATTTTTCATATGCTAATAATAAGAATGTGTTGAATCCTCCACCGGGGTTCAATACATCAAAGGGGGAAGGAAAACCTTCACTTGAGGATCTAGTTGGGACATTTGTTGCTGAATCTAGTAAAAGGATGGCTAGGACTGAATCTCTTCTTGATGGCATGGAAACTCACATGGGAAATATGGGTGCCACAATGAAATCATTGGAAACACAGATTGGACAATTGGCTAATGCATTGAGAGATCAAAATAGAGGTCAATTCCCAAGTAATACTGAAGTGAATCCAAAGGAGCAATGCATAGCTGTAACTTTGAGAAGTGGAAGAGAACTAGAGGTGCAAAGTTCCAAGGAGAGAATGGACAAGGAGAAGACAGTTGAAAAGGAGAAAACTGAGGGATCCAAAGCTGAAAAGTTGAAGTTGAACAACCTTCGGTATTTAAGCCAACTCTTCCATATCCGCAGAGGTTCAAAAAGAAGAAATTGGATGATCAATTTGCAAAATTTTTGGAGATTTTCAAGAAGATTCACATCAACTATCCATTTGCTGATGCTTTAGAGCAAATGCCAAACTATGCAAAGTTCATCAAAGATGTGATGTCAAAGAAGAGGAAGTTGCAAGATTTCGAGACAGTGAAGTTGACCGAAGAGTGTAGCGCCATTCTCCAAAAGAAGCTACCACAAAAACTAAAAGATCCAGGGAGTTTTACTATACCTTGCATTATTGGTGGTACTCAAGTTAATAAAGCTTTATGTGATCTTGGAGCAAGTATTAATCTTATGCCATTTTCTACTTATAGGGACTTGAAGCTAGGTGAGGTAAAACCAACAACTATAACTTTGCAACTTGCAGATAGGTCACTCATCTATCCTCGTGGAATTGTTGAAGATGTTTTGGTAAAAGTTGACAAGTTTATCTTACCTGCTGATTTTGTAATACTTGATATGGAAGAAGATCAAGATGCTCCATTGATTTTTGGGCGACCCTTCTTAGCCACTGGAAAAGCATTGATAGATGTACACAAAGGAGAACTCACCTTGAGAGTTGGTGGAGAAGCTGTCATTTTTAATATCTATCACGCCATGAAGGAGTCAGATGAGGTAAGCACTTGTAAAAGCATTGATGTTTTAGACTCATGTATGTTCTTTGGTTGTGCAGGAACTAGGGATCCCTTGGAGAGCTGTTTGATAGGTGCTGCTGGAACTGTTGATGAAGAAAATTGGGAAGTGAAAGAGCAACGGGTGGCTCTTGAAGCACTGCAGAAAGAAAGGAGAAAAGATGCACTGCTTGAAGAGTTTAATGTAAATAAGAAAATTGAGGTAAAAGCACCTTCTCCTGAATTAAAGGAACTGCCAAGCCACCTTTGTTATGCATTTTTAGGTGAAAATTCGACATATCTGGTAATCATCTCTTCCTTTCTTACTTGTACTGAAAAAGAGAAATTGTTGATAGTGTTGAGGAAATTTAAAACTGCATTTGGTTGGTCTATTTGGGATTAGTCCCACTATATGCATGCATAAAATTTTGATGGAGGAGTCTCGTATACTCCTTATGTGGATCACCAGAGGAGGCTAAATCCAGCCATGAAAGAGGTAGTGAAAAATGAAGTGTTGAAATTGTTAAATGCTGGAGTTATATATGCTATTTCTGACAGCAGTTGGGTATCTCCTGTGCAAGTAGTGCCTAAAAAGGGTGGAATGACTGTGGTAAAGAATGAAAATGATGAACTAATATATACTCATACTGTGACTGGATGGCGAGTATGTATTGATTATAGGAAGTTGAACAATGCCACACGTAAAGATCATTTTCCATTACCTTTTATTGATCAAATGCTTGATAGACTTGTTGGTTATTGTCACTACTGTTTTTTAGATGGTTATTCAGGTTATAACCAGATTGCTATAGCACCGGAGGATCAAGAGAAGACAACTTTCACGTGTCCCTATGGCACATTTGCTTTTAGGAGAATGCCGTTTGGGTTATGCAATGCACCTGCCACTTTCCAGAGGTGCATGATGGCCATTTTTGCAGATATGGTGTAGGAAATAATGGAAGTCTTCATGGACGACTTTTCGGTATTTGGTTCGTCGTTTGATCACTGTTTACATAACCTTTCCCTTGTTTTGCAGAGATGTCAAGAAAAGAACTTAGTTCTTAATTGGGAAAAGTGTCATTTTATGGTCCAAGAGGGTATTGTTTTTGGACATAAAGTGTCTTCAAAGGGATTAGAGGTAGACAGAGCCAAAGTGGTTGCAATTGAAAAGCTTCCACCACCGAAGAACATCAAAGGGATAAGGAGTTTCTTAGGACACATCGTAGATTTATCAAATATTTTTCTAATATTTCTAAACCTCTGTGTAACTTGCTTGAAAAAGAGTCGACTTTTATATTTGATGGTGATTGTTTGCAGGCATTCGAGAAGATCAAAATGGCATTGGTAACTGCACCGATTATGATAGTGCCGGACTGGAAGGAACCCTTTGAGCTAATGTGTGATGCAAGTGATTATGCAGTGGGTGCTGTATTAGGCCAAAGAAGGGAGAAGATGTTTAGGGCGATTTACTGCGCAAGCCGCACGATGGATGCTGCACAACAAAATTACACTATAATCGAGAAGGAGATGCTTGCAGTAGTATTTGCTTTCGACAAATTCAGAACTTATTTGATTGGCACAAAGGTAATCGTTTTCACTGACCATGCAGCTATTCGCTACCTATTCACCAAGAAGGATGCAAAACCACGCTTGATAAGGTGGATTTTGCTATTACAAGAATTTGACTTTGAGGTCAAGCATAAAAAAGGTAGTGAAAATCAGGTAGCTGATCATTTGTCAAGGCTTGAGCTGGAGGAGAAGAAAGAAGAGGGAGCTATACAAGAAACATTCCCTGATGAGCAACTTTTCAAGGTAAATTCTATACTTCCTTGGTTTGCTGATATTGCTAATTTTTTGTCTTGTGGCACCCTTCCTCCAGATTTGAGCTATCATCAGAAGAAGAAGTTCGTCCATGACATCAAGTTCTATTATTGGGATGATCCATTTGTATATAAGAGGTGTGCTGACCAAGTGATTATGAGATGCGTGGAGGGTATCGAAGCTCAACAAATTTTGGAGAAGTGTCATTCTTCACCATATGGTGGACATTTTGGAGCATCACGAACATCAGCTAAGGTATTGCAATCTAGTTTTTATTGGCCTAGTTTGTTTAAGGATAGTTATACCTTAGTAAAGTCATGTGATAGATGCCAGAGGTTAGGAAACATATCTAGGCGTCATGAATTACCACTGACAAATGTTTTGGAAGTGGAACTTTTTGATGTTTGGGGCATAGATTTCATGGGACCCTTTCCCCCTTCTTTTGGTAATTCTTATATTTTACTAGCTGTTGATTATGTGTCGAAATGGGTGGAAGCAATCGCCACCAATAATAATGACTCTCATGTTGTAGCGAAATTTGTGCATAAGAACATCTTCACTAGGTTTGGAACACCGAGAGCCATCATAAGTGACGAAGGTACGCATTTTTGCAATAGAATTTTCAACTCACTTTTGGCTAAATACAATGTGAAGCACAAAGTGGCACTAGCATATCATCCTCAGTCGAATGGACAAGTTGAAGTATCCAACCGGGAAATTAAACAAATACTGGAAAAGACTGTCAACACCAACCGGAGAGATTGGGCTATGAAGTTGGATGATGCGTTATGGGCTTATCGGACTGCATTCAAGACGCCTATTGGGATGTCTCCCTATAGGCTAGTGTTTGGGAAAGCATGTAATCTGCCGTTGGAGTTGGAGCATAGAGCATTTTGGGCTGTGAAGAAATTAAATTTTGATTTGAAAGCTTCTGGTGGCGTTAGAAAACTGCAGTTGAGCGAGATGGATGAATTCCGAAACGACGCATATGAGAATGCCAAGATCTACAAAGAGCAAACTAAGAAGTGGCATGACAAAATCATTATCCGAAGGGACCTCAAACCAGGACAACAAGTACTACTGTTCAACTCTCGTCTGAAGTTGTTCCCTGGTAAGCTAAATTCGCATTGGTCAGGGCCATTTGTTGTGGAAACGGTGTCTCCTTATGGGGCTATCGAGCTAAAGTGCAGTGATGGGAGAACCTTCAAAGTCAATGGACAGCGGGTTAAGCCGTAATATGGGACTGAAGTCAGGAATATCGACAGTGTCAAGCTGAGCGAACCAAACTGATCAGAAAAGTGACAGTCGGGCTGAAGACGTTAAACCAAGCGCTTATTGGGAGGCAACCCAAATTTTTGTTTCTCTATTGCATTTTGTTTTCGGTTTTGATTTTATTTTTGTAGTATTATTATTTTTTTTTTTTGGTTGTGTACTTTTAGTAGTATTTTCTTGTATCTCCCCAAATCTTATAAATCCCAATTGTTTTCTTTTCAGGACTAAAAATTGGAGAAAAAAATTTTCCCGAAGGAAGAGCGCCCCCGCGCTAACACAATTAGCGCACCCGCGGTAGCTTTGGAACAAAAAATTGAAAAATTTCCCGAAGGAATACCGCACCCGCGGTATCTTTTGCAGCGCACCTGCGGTCCATTAAGAATGAATTTCAAGAATTTTCCGAAGGTGGAGCGCACCAGCGGTGTATTCTGTAGTGCACCCGCGATACATTTACAGAAGCCATACCGCACCCGCGGTAACTTTTGCAGCGCACCTGCGGTCGATGAAAATTGAATTTCACAGATTTCCCGAAAGTATACCGCACCCGCGGTCTTTCTTATACCGCTCCCGCGATCGATGGTTTTAAAATCTGAAATGGGCAAACATCGGACATAAACGAAGAACATTCTTAAAAATTTCTTCTCCAACTTCGAAATTTCTCCTCTCAAAACACACTCCAAACTCAAATTTTGTTCTTCCAAGCATAAATTTTTCACTATACACCTACATTACTTCAATAATTCCATCCAATACCCATCTTATTCCACAAATTCAACACAAAACCTAGGGTTTGAAAGGGGGCTTAAAAATTTCATCAAGGATTGAATGGAGCTTTGATTTTGTTCTTCAAGAAACATTTCAACACACAAGGTGAGCAAATCCATAGTACATTTGTTGAGATTCGAAATTATTGGTGTTATTGGCTATGGAAGAAAAAAATTGAATTTTAGTGGAATACATTGTTGATATTGTTGATTGTATTGGTGTGTATATTGTTGAGGTGTTGTTATTGTGGTTAACAAGTTTGGGGGTGTGAAGAATCATCTAGTTTTGTGAATTGGATTGAAGGGGAAGTTGGTGATTTGAAGGTGTTTGATAAAATGCCTCCAAGAAAGAAACAATCCAAGGGTGCATCATCATCTGCAAATTATGATGCAAACAGGTTTTGGGACGAGAAAGCGGAGGAAAACTATGGAAAAATTTTGAACAAAAGCATTATAAAAGAAAGGGGATTTGATCTGAGTTTCCCCGGAACTGAAATTGGATTAATGCTTACTGCTTGACATTGGGAAGAGTTTGGCAAGCAGCCACAAGATGCTGTCATTTCGTTGGTAAGAGAATTTTATGCTAACCTTAAGGTTAAGCATGAACAATTGAAGGTTTTGGTGCGAGGTAAAATGATAGCTTTTGATGCACATACTATCAATACGCTGTATGGTATACCTCCATGTATGCATGATGAATATGAAGAATACCGAACTGAGCAAGTTGATTATAATAATATTCTTCAAACAATATGCATAGAGGGAGCAGAGTGGAGAATGAGAGAAGATGTGCATGTCAGCCTAGCCAAATCTGATCTGAAAAGAGTTGCCAAAGATTGGTATTCCTTTATTTCTGCTAGGATTAAGCCTACCGAGCATACCACCACCGTCATTAAGGAGAGGGCAATCCTGACTTTTTGCATCATGACGGGGAAGACAATTGATTTAGGTCAATTGCTTCAGAGTTCGATGCTTGATTATGCAAAAGGTAACTCTCCTAGTGGACTCCTCCACCCTTCTCTTATCACTGCATTATGCCAGAATGCGGGAGTGACTTGGGCAGTGAATGAAGAATCGTTAAAGCCGAAAAATGTCATTGTGGTAGTTCAACCACATAGGGCAGTGAGAGGTGAACAAGCTGCGGCACGTCGAGCTGAAAAGGAATTCAACAGAAGAGCTGCAGAAAGACGTGCCCATGCTCAAGCTCAAGAACCACAACCACAACCGCAAACAGGAAATATGAGAGATAGGTTGACCCATTTGGAAGAAGAAATGCGAAATCAACGCCAAGACATGGATGAGTTTCGGTTTAGGACTGATACATTTATGGGATATATGATGGATTTTACGTCTGTCTTGGCTCAGCAATTTCCATCAGCTTCAACCTCTGGTAATCCATTTCCACCTCCTCCACAGTGGCCACCCATATACCACCCGCCGGAGTTCCAAACACCACAAGATGACGCAGATGATGAGGATGGCGATGACCACTGACGATCGTTGCCCGAGATATGTTTATTCGTCTAACTTTCATGATCATTTACATCGAGGACGATGCACATATTTAAGTTTGGGGGAGAGATATTATTTTATTTTGTGTGTTTTATTTTGTGTGTTTTATTTTGTGTGTTGTTCATTTTATTTAGTTTTATTTGAGTGTTTTATTTTTTTCTTGTGAGTTTGTTGCTTGTGTGTTTGTAGTGTCATAGTCATGAAATTTTTTATTTGAAATGGCCAATGATGAAAAAAATTTTTATTGAAAAGAAAGGTCATGCATTTCATTAATGTTCATCAATCAATTTGAAAAATTTAGAGAACAATCATGAGATTTGGTAAATTTGAGACTTATAAATTCTAAACAACTCTGCGATTTTCATTTGATATTGAAATATATTTTTGCAAACACATATATGATTGAGGCAATCTTTGATTTTATTTGGGCCTATTTATATTGTTAATAAATATTCATTTGAAGCCCTCTTGAGCCTATATGAGAAAAGAATTGTGTTCTTGAAATTTCTTGGAAGCCAGGCACTTTTCTTGTGAATATATATGTATTTGGTTGATGCATTGAGACATCACTTTTCACGATGATTAGATTCTACTTTGTGTTAGTGAATTGAGATTTTGTCTAGAACTATCCAAACAACACTCGAGGCGAAATACGGACAAACTATGATTTAGGAATGATTTAGGTGATTTTTTGGATCGATTGAGCCTTTCAAGCTACCAAATAAAAATAATTTATCATTTGTCACCTCTTTGTAGCTTATATGAATTCGAATGGCACACGTAAATATGTGTAAAAGACCCACATTCGATATCCTTTCAAATATCCCACATTTACTATCCCGTTGAATATCTTAAACATTAATTTCCTACCTTCTCAAGGGAGTAAGAATTCAAAGGATCAAAGAAATGGAAATTCTCCTACAAAAGAAAAGAAAAATGAATGATGTTACATTGAAGAAGTTGGAGAAAAATGGGAGAAAAAAGAGATGAAATGAATAAAAAAATTGGAGATGAAAGAAAGAAATGGAGTTTGCAAAAGAGATAAAATTCAACTTACTCCCTTATTTGAATTCCTAATCTTCATTTGTAGCCATGAGCCAAGGCCTAACATTACAAACATTGCAAATCCTATTGACCAAGTTATAGTTGTCCAATATACTAGTGGAGAGTGTTTGGGAGGATTTAGCCTATGGACAATCGATAAACACTTCCATTGAGTACGAATCTTGATCAATTTTACACACACCTCAATGCATTAAATATTTATTGGGTATTCCTTTCTTGAATGAATATGGCTTTGAACCCAATCTTTACCGGAAAAGACCTCTTGATTTGTGTTTGTAAAAATTGAAATCGATTGATAATGTTTTGAAACATGAGTTGAAGAGATTAGAAGTTAAGAAAATTAACCGATTGCATGATTATATCCAGATAAAAAATTGGTTGGATTGATTTGACTTGTGAATGCATGAAGAGTTAGTTAATTTATCTTGAGGCCAAGTTCTTTAAAATATTTCATGACTTGTTTGTTTGTGTTGTTTTGTTTTGCTCGGGACTAGCAAAATATTAAGTTTGAGGGAGTTTGATAAGTGCAATTTATTGTACTTTTATTACTTGTTTTTAACTTGGATTTTTGTGATTCTTGAGCAGGTTTTATGTGATTTGTTGTTGTTTTTGTTGTTGTAGTTTGGAAGCTTAGAATGAGAGTTTGGAGTAGTAAAGTGTTGAATTGGAAAGTGCAAAAGATAAAATTGCCGAGAGCCTACCGCACCCGCGGTACATGTTGAACCGCACCCGCGGTCAATGAAGTTCGAAATTAAAAGATTTCCCCGAAGCTGCACCGCACCCTCGGTAGCTTCATTAGCGCACCAACGGTCTTCGCAAAACAGAGTCCGCAAAATCTGTAACTTTGTGTGCTGCGCATGAAAGTTGAAGAAAAAGGTGTGCTGCGATTGGAGACTGGTCTGGAATATAAAAAGACATTATTTACTTACCATCTAGGGTATTGGGGAGCCAAGGAAAGAGTGGAGGCTGCTGCTAGAAGATTGAAGATCAAGTTCATCTAGTTCTTGAGAAATCTTTTGCACAAATCCCGGGACGGAAACTGCACTTCAAACTCTTGTTGTAAGTTCTTCTTTTTGTTATTTTTCATTTGTTATGTCTTGTTTTAGAACCATGTTTTGTTATTTTATTTGTGTTATTATGAACTAAGTTTTAATTCTAGAGGAATGATGGAACAAAACTAGAAACCATGTGTTGGAATCTATGAACTAAGTTATTTAAGTTCTTCATATTGTTCATTTGTATTGTTCTAATCTTAATGCTTTCAATTTATTGGCCATGAGTTGAATGATTTATATGTTTACAATTTATCACTTGGAAAAGGAAATTATAAACAAGAAAAGAGAAAAATACATCAATGGTATTTATAGAGTTTGGGAGGACCTATATTGCTATTGAAGCCTATAGAGAATCTAGTGCTTGATGTGTTATTTATTTGTAGATTGTTGATGGGAACATTGCAATCAAATTTTAGATAACCAATATCTATTTAACACTCGGGAGAGGGAGTAGATAAATATAGGATTCTTGGCTAATGAATAAGAAGGATTTTTATAACATAGCTACAAGAAATTATACATGGTGGATAGTTAAATGAAATCGGACCTCTAGATCTTTTATTCCATTGTTATTTGCTAAAGTTTGGTGTTATATTTTATTTAAAAATCTATTTTCAATTTAGTTATTCTTGCAAACAAATCTTTTAATCGATTTTTCTAAATAAAATCGAGACTATTTTAATTACAAGCATTAATATACATTTATATACATACTACTCATGGGATCGACACTTGTACTCGAAAATACATTTTATTACAACTTGACGTTGTGCACTTGCAAGCAATTAAGAAAATATGCAACAAGCATCTGCAACCAAATACATGAAAATATGATACATTAGGCTTACTCCCTTTCCATATCTCATATGGAGTCTGATTTTGTCTTTTGTTGATCATGGTTCTATTTGCGTATAGCATGCTGTGTTGATTGCTTCTGTCCAGAAGCGCTGAGAGATGTCTGCATCTGCTAGCATAGTTCTAGCAGCTTCTTTAAGAGTTCTGTTTATCCTCTCAGCTACTCCATTCTGTTGAGACGTTCTGGCAGCTAAAAATTCATGATGAATACCCTGTTCATCTAAATATAACTCAAGAATCTTGTTAGTAAATTCAGTGCCCCGATCACTTCTGATTTAATGACATAAACTGATTTTTCATTTTGAATCCTTTTCAGAAGCTTGATCAGGAGGCTACTGGTTTGATCTTTTCCAGCAAGAAATATTACCCGAGTAAATCTAGAAAAGTCATCAACAACAACAAGTGTATACTTCATTCCCTCTAAGCTCATGATAGGAATTGGACCAAATAAATCCATATGCAATAATTCCAAACACCTTGAAATTGATTTACTACCTTTATTCTTGAAGATAGATCTCACTTGTTTATCAAGTTGACATGCAGAACATACATGATTCTTAACGAAATTAATATCAGGTAAACCATCAACTATGTTCTGCTTCTTGAGATTATTGATAGACTTGAAGTTCAGGTGATTCAATCTCTTGTGCCATAGCCAATGTTTATCACTATGGGAGGCAACTAAACATGTAGGAATATTAACATGATCTTTAATCCATGAAACTTTGTAAGTGTTGCCTTCCCTTTTTCCGGTTAATACAGTAAACTCATCAGCATCTTTAACTGTGCATGTGTGCTTTTGAAAAGCTACAGAGTAACCATTATCACACAGTTGACTAATACTAATTAAATTATAACAAAGATTTTCAACCAAGAGCACGTCATTTATAGAAATGTTACCATGGATAATCTTACCCTTACCCATGGTTTTACTTTTTGAGTTGTCCCCAAAAGTTATCTTTGGTACAGTACAACTCGTTATTTCTGAGAGTAGACTCTTTTGTCCGGTCATATGTCTGGAACATCCACTGTCCAGATACCATGTGGAGCTGCTGATCTTGGCTTTCCTCTCATGTTCCTGCAAACACAAGTTTTAGTAATTGGTACCCAATCTATTTAGGTCCAAGCCTTATCAGTCCTTTAGGAACTCACATTTGTACAATCCTAGGTGACCTTGTACTTCAGGTATCAACATAGGTGTGTGCAACAGAAGGTCTGTTATCTCTAACAGAATGCATCTTAGAATGTTGTTCTTCCCTTCTGTTTTTGTTGCCTGGCCTGTATCTCTTCTGAACAGGTCTATAATTATAGTACTGGTTGTTTTTAAACTTCATAGAGGGTGGTCTTCCTGAGTTCAATCCTCTACTGGATCCAGAACTCTGGTGGACTCTTCGCTTAGGTTCAACATAACCCAGTCCATAATGCTTTCTTCTGTTCGTCTGATCTACAAACCTTTCAACTCGAACAGTTGGTACTACTGGTTCATATACCACACTAGATTTAACAAAACGAATGTATTTCCCTTTGCTTGTATCTAGTTCTGGCTTAGTACTGGTTTCAGAAGTGCTTTCACTATTGCTGAATCCGAGACCACTCCTGTCTCAAGATTGCTTCTGCAATTCTTGCATCTTTTCTAGTGAAACAGAAGACTTGTTCCATGCATTTACCAGAATAGATAGCTTCTGATTCTCAAACTTCATCGTCTGGTAATCTGCATTCACCCTGTCATTCTCAGTTCTTAATTTACTCATCTCAACTTTTAAATCATTGCAGCTATTCTCTTGCAAGCAAGTGAACTTACTGACTTGATCCTTTAGGTTTTGATTTTCAATCTTAACCTCCTCAAATGACTGAGAAAGTCTCGAGTAGTCTTCCACCATGTCATGCAGTGCTTTAACCAAATCAGTTCGTGTAAATTCATTAGAGTCAAAGTCAAATACCTCTCCAGATGCCGAGGTTGATTCAGTGTCTGCCATGAGACATTTGATCTCTTCTGCATCGCTATCACTGGAATGACTTTCCGAGTCAGAAGATTCGGAGCTAGAATCCGCCCATTTTGATTTGCTTTCTTCTGCAATCATCGCTTTGCGATCTCTTCTGGATTTCTTGTCATTCATCTTGTATTTCTTTTTCTTTTGATCATCCTTCTTTGATTTAGGGCAATCAGCGATGAAATGCCCGACTTTTCCACAATTAAAACATGCCATGTCACCGGGTGGAGAATCCTTTTTGAAGTTTCGGTTAGGACCCTGGTAGGCTCGGTGATTCTTCTTCATTAATCTGGAAAATTTCTTCACAAATAAAGACATTGCATCATCGCTGATCTGTTCAGCAGTCTTTTCAGATGTGCTTTCAATGGCAGTAACAGGTGATGCACTTGGAACAACTGCAGCAGTAGCAGTAGCAGTAAGAACCTTGGTAGATGGATTTGATGAGGGCTCTACTCTACTTCTCACTTCGAGTTCAAACTCATAGGCTTTTAAGTCTGCAAACAAGTCGTGTAGTTCTAACTTGTTCAGATCTTTAGATACTCTCATAGCCATAGTTTTTACGTCCCATTCTCTGGGTAAAGCTCTCATAACTTTGTGTATTATTTCTCTGTTGCCATATTCTTTCCCCAGAGCTGCTAAATCATTAACCAAGCTGTTGAAACGTTCATCAAACTCGCTCAGATTTTCTCCAGCTTTCATTTTCAGATTCTCAAACTTCTGCATCGCTACAGACAGCTTATTCTCCTTTTCTGTTCATTTCCTTCACAGATTTGGATTAGTTTTTTCCCAAATCTCTTTTGCAGTAGAACACATCTTGATCTTGCTGAAGGTGTTCTTATCAAGTGTTTTGTAGAGAATGTCATTCGCAACATTGTCTAGATTGGTTTTCTTTTTGTCCTCGCCAGTCCATTCACTTATGTGCTTCTCAACCATTTGTGGTGCCCCCTCAGTAACATCAATAGCTGTATTTGGCTTTAAAATTTTCAGAGGACCATCTGTGATGACAAACCACATGTCATCGTCCTAAGCTGCAAGATGAGCTTGCATGCGGATCTTCCAGTCATCGAAGTCTTCTTTTGAGAACATGAGAACTTTACTGAAATGTGCCATATCTGTTTGTAAATATTTAGAACAAGAAAAATCTGATCTGATACCACTTGTTGGGGATCGATAAGAAGTTTAGAGGGGGGTGGATAAACTCTTTCCTTTGTCTGACGATTTTGCAAAGGGTGCAGAATCCTGTTAGAGATTATAGCTGGTCTTATTCAAATGTAAGTCCAGCAGATCACAATAAGTGCGGAAACAATCCAATGGAGTATGATGAGAAATAATAAAACAGTAGACAGTAGAACAATGGTTGTTTCTGAAAGTTCGAAAATAAAATCTTCTACGTCTCCCCTTTTTCTGTTTCCAGAAGGTATCACTAAAAGATTTTGGATTTTATAGTACAACATTTGTACACATCCACTTTAGTAGGGCTTACCCTTAGCCTACTAAAACTCTTAAGTACCGTTTGGTTCATAGTATAGGATATATAGTATGAAGATAAGTAATATTTTGTAATAATAAAATAAATAGAAAATGATAGTTAATATAGTGTTTGATTTGATTGATTTAATTGATTAAATTTGAGATAATATGATATTACCATTTTGTCCTTGTTAAAAATATTAATAATATTATTTATTAAGGGTAATATCGTACTTTTATATTATTGATTTGACTGATGCGAGATAAATAATTACGAATTTGATTGATGTGAGATAAATAATTAATAATTTGATTGATTGGGATAAATAATACTTGTACAAAACAAGTGATATGATAGGACTATTTATATTAGTACTTACCAGTACTTGAACCAAATGGTACCTTAGTTACACAACTCCGTAAAACAAATACAACAATGTTCTGGAAAAGACTCTTTTCAAGTTTACAAACTCTTCTCAATGATATAGTAAGATGTTTAGCTTGAAGAGGTTTATGAAACAGCAGCAACACAAAGTGATCTCAGAAGATCGGATATGATAATAAAGCGTGTGCTGTTTTTCTGTATGTTGAGCTTTGAAGATAAGTAGTAGTTGATGATAGCTCAAACTTACATTAGAATAAACGTTGCGTTGATAAAGATGATAACTCTATTTCTATAAAGAATTGATCTTCTTATATATAGAAAGATTGAGTCCAACGTAAACAAAAAAAGGGCTTATTTTGGCTCCTGATAGAATCACCTTTATTACCTAAAAAGGTTCCTGCAGAAAGCTTTCATAATAATCAGTCTTTGCTTTATACCAAAACTTGTAAGGCGTATTAAATAACTTCGTACAACATTAATGGTGCAATTAATACTTGTACTAGGTAAAGTAACGGTAACATTTAAAGTAGTAACGATCAAGTAAAAGACGTTAAGTTACTTCTGCTTAAGCTAAGTTCTGCTTATAAAGCTACGTTCTGCTTCTGGTTTTTCTAAGCTGATAAGTACTCGAAGAGTACTGCTTTGTTAACGAGATACGATAGCTTCTGTTTTTATATAGTCTTCTGGTTTTATCTATTACGACATACTGTTTTTTACTCTCATCGCCACAATTAAATTAAGTCTAACAAATATTGACATGTTTTGTATTTCTATAAATATTCTATAATATTGGTGATATATCTAAAATCAATATTTATCATAAATTCTAATAGATATTTGATCTTAAATAATATTCTTCATGAATATTGATAGATCTTATATTGATATGAATCTTATGAATTATACTCCTTTTGGAACGTAAATGAATATATATTAAATATAATATTTGTTACAATATGCTATCATTTACACTAAATTAATATTCTTCGAGAATATTTAAAATCGATATTCTTCAAGAATATTCAAGATTTATATTTTTCAAAAATATTGACAAATCTTGTATATTAGATTAATATTGATTAAGAATATATATAGATCTGTCTAGATCATCAATCGTAAGATCGATATTCTTCAGGACATTGATATATCTCATACATTTGATCTTTGATCAATATGCTTCAGAATTCTTGAAATATCATCTGTTTTAGATTGATATTCTTCATGAATAAATACAAATATTATGTCTAGATCAATTCATCAAGAATATTGACAGGTCTTAGATCTCAAATCAATGTTATTAAAGAATATAACAAAAATTTGATAATACATTAATATTAATCAGAAATAGACATATATTCTATCTAGTTTTCAAATTCATCACGAATATTGATGAATGTTTTATTTGATATCTTTATTCTTCGATATCGATAATCTTAGATATTATATCAATATTTTTTAGAAATATTGATAGATCGATCTTAGATATTAAAATTTTAAGTCTAATATTCTTCATAAATATAGACATCCTTCTTAGATAATAAATAATAGATCTTGCTAGATTTCTGATTTTCAAATCAATATTCTTCAAGAAGATTAGTAGATCGATCGTGGATATTTCTAAGTATCAATGAAAAATCGTGTTGTGTCACATCAGGAGCATCAACAAAAAAAATTTTAAATTGTGTTACGCCAAGAGCATCAATTGATATAACATTAAAAATATTTGATAACAAGTTGTGCTCTTGTGGAGAACTCAAAAGAAAAGCATTCATACTGATAGCTTGTTATAAAATTAATAAGAAATGATAGAAGAGAATGAGAAAAAAGTGCATTCGAAAAATGACTGAGAACTATTTTATTAATTACTAAGAACCCTTTTTTATAAGATATAATAGTAATAATATAATACAAATATGTAGATTGAAATATTGAGATATCAATCTTAATAGAAAATCTATCTACATAATTATATATTTTCACAATCATATCATAACAATAAGTAATATATATAGTTATCTGTACACATATTTTAAAAAATAGTTTTTACGATAAAATCCAATAACTTATCTTAAATTACACTAAAAACATGGAACTAAATTTAAATAGACTATAGATAATATTGAAAGGAATGATAATGAAATAGGATAAGAATATAATACATGAGATTGGTTGGACAAATAATAATAATAAATTTGAAATTTGTCATAATTTTCATTTGAAGGTTAGTATTTGAATTCTTTTTCTCACAATGATTATTATTATTATTTTATTTTCACAAACTTTTTTTTTTATTGTGCGTTTCGATTTAGGAGCATGATTTTACCCTCGGATATAAATATTCAAAAGTACATTTACCACCAAAACTATAATATTTTCATTAGATACAAAATTTAACAAGACTTCCTAAAATTACACAGTGAAAATATACTAAAAAAACATCATCAAGTACTTCGATATTTCCTCATCTATTTCCGACGCAACGCCAACACTCCGTTGAAGTAGGGGTGATATAAGTTGATACTAGAAAATGCGATTTTTTTTAAATAAATAAATAAAATAAAAATGTGGGTAAAATAAAATTTGAATTGATCGAAAAGAGACGCAACATGCAAAGGTTTGGTCTGTGTTTGAATTTTTTTTTTAATCTTGTATCCATGTACAAATATCCTTATAAATAAGCTAAGAAATTTATTAATGATGCACGATGAATATATCCATTAACGTCGAATGATGATATGTGCAGGTGGGACAGCAAGTTATCTGGTTGCAATGAATCCTAAGATTGCCCGGAGCTGGAAGCGAGGCGATTAATGTGAAGGAACTCTCTGTTGGATGGATGATTGGATACCTTTTTGGTGTTAGCTTTGTGGGTTTGTTCTCAATAATACCACTCAGAAAGGTTTGATCACGATTTGTTTCCTTTAGAACACATAAATCCTTTTATCATGGTTCAAGTTTGTGTCATAGTTACTTGGAGTTTTGAAATTTTAGGTGATGATCTTGAAGTACAAATTGTCATATCCAAGTGGAACTGCCTCTGCATACCTTATCAACAGTTTTCACATTCCTAAAAGGAGCCAAGCTAAACAAGAAACAAGTCTGGTGTATTTTCAAATCCTTCGTTGGTAGCTTTCTGTTCGCATGTTTCAAGTGGTTGTTCTTCCCTGCTGGTGACGGCTGTGGATTCGACAGCTTTCCGGCATTTGGTCTCCAAGCTTTGAAACAAAGGTTTGGTCTGTGTTTGCTTTTGAATCATACAAAACGAAGTTCTTAGGGACAAGGATTGATTTAAAAGCCAAGTTTATGTATAACCGTCATTTGACGTGGAGCTAGCTGGTAGTTAACTTGTGGGATTCTTCTTATATGATTATTTTTTTTAACTTTGTTCTGGTTTGATCTGCCCTCACATGGTTAATATATCGTTACTCCTTGGCGCTATTCATTCTTGTGGAGTAATGTTGCCGTTAATCCAGACCAAGGATGGTAGCTGGTATGAGGCTGGTCTTAAAGCGAGCGGTATTCACGGTATTAAAGGATACAGGGTAAGTAATCTGTAATTATAACCTCTAACATCGTCTTCTCTGTTACTTTCTTGAGTCCTTTCAATCTCGTTCCTTGTAAAAATTATTTGATCGGCGATTGGATTTTCTTGAACATGTCTTTATTGCTTTTTCAATGATGCTTGGACGACTTATTTCATGTAGTCTATATGGTGATAGTCACTGTAAAAAATTTCAGGGCACAACAATCAGAACAGAAACATGTAAATGACAGCATGGAGGAAGAGCAGCAGATTGGAGACTATGATGAAAAAAGGCGAAAAGAATATTTCTTGAAATATCAAATCCCAAATGCAGCTGCCACAACTGGATACATCGTTTTGGCCAGCCTTACCAGTGGGATTAATACCTATGATACTTCATCAGCTAAAATGGTACTACATACTTGTAGCCTACACTGTCGCACCCATTCTAGCCTTCTGCAACGCCTATGGTTGCGGACTAACGGACTGGTCGTTGGCCTCAAACTACGGAAAACTGGCAATCCTCATTTTCTGGTCGGCTTAGAACATGGTGGGTTGGTTGCTGGGATCGCCTCTTGCGGTGTGATGATGAGCGCTGTGCCACAGCTTCTGATCTAATGCAAGATTTCAAGACTGGATACTTAACTCTATCATCACCCCGCTCTGTTTTTCAGCCAAGTTTATGGCTCAGCCATTGGCTGTATCATGTCACCTCTAGTTTTCTGGTTCTTCTACAAAACATATGATGTCGGAGGTGAAAGTACTCATATCCTGCTCCATTCGCCTTCACCAATATGTATCGTGCAATCACCAAGTAAGGAGTGGAAGGTTTCTCCGCACTACCCAAGCACTGCTTGACCCTGATGACTATGTTCTTTGTCTCGGCTGTGGTGATAAATGTGCTGATCTAAATCTTGAAGAAACGTGGCGTCAAGATTCACAAGTTCATACCAAGCCCCATGTGCATGGCTATACCGTTCTATCTAGGGGCGTATTTCGCCATAGACGTGTATTGGAAGCTTGATTCTTAAGAAGGGTTCGAAGGAATATGGACCAGGGGTTGCCTCAGGATTGATCTGTGGGGAATACCTGGTGCTATATTGGCCCTGTCTGGTGTTAATTCACCTATGTGCATGAAGTTTTTGTCTTCCTCGGTTAACACTAAGGTGGATGATTTCCTTAAACATAGTTGAATGTGAGAAAAAAAACTATTAGTTTTGACAACTTTAATTTTTCTCTTGTACTTTTAGCTTAATTCAGCTAAATATATTATTATTACAAATATCAAAGTTTAATTTGATTACATTTTCAAGTTTATATTGAAACTCTAATCTATAATTCTGAAAAGAATAGAGGATATATGACTATCTTCGCATATTAAATTTATGGATTTTATGCGTAAGATTGTTATATCAATTATTCATAATGTACTCTGTAACATAGTATAGAAAATCAAAGAATATATATGTGGCCTAGCTATATATTTAAAAATCTTGTATGCTACACAAAAATAAGGGTCTTTTGTAGGGCAAAATGAGAAAAGTAGATCGACAAATGGAGGAAAATAGCACTATTTGATTATTACCCACTGAAAAACTTTTCACAAAATTATACAAATTGTGATTTCCATATCTCACTGAAGAACAAGTAACACTCAACCAAACATGATGGAAATTTACAAAACCGTATTGATATGAAGTGATTTAATGTTAGATGTGTCTTTGTAGAAATTCACTAAGGTTGTGCAACAAATATATATTTTAATATATTTGAAATCCATGGATTTAGAATCCATCAAACCAAGTGCAACCTAACGTTTTACATTTGTTCGTTAGTCGCATTCCTTATATTCGGACTCATTGTACGTATACGCCTAGTTCACACCAATTTTTTTTTTGTTTTTTTGTTTTTGAAAGGATTAGTTCGCACCATTTTAAGTTTGAACATTTTTTTAATTATATATTCTTAAACAACGACCAATGATTTATCCATTCAATAGAAACCACTTAGAAACTTTAAGCATAGTTGTTCTATGAATTCATCATATGAGTATACATCTGTATGTTTGAATATTTGTATATGTTTTTATCAATGAAACGTGATAAACAGTATCATAGATGACAGTCTCAAGCTTGAGTGGCTTCTATCCTCCTTTTAGGTTACTCAGTTGACTAGAAACACGTTAATTAGAATATATACAATAGTTAGAATATGTGTTAATGATCGTCATCATATGTATGACTTCATCTTTCATGTATTATGGTGTGATCAATGTCTTTATCTGTACATTATGCATTAGTACATGCAGACAAATTTTTTTTCCAAAAGAACGTAAATTATATTAAAATAAAGATTGTTTCTACAAATTAAAATGATACAGGCTCCAAGCAACCGACGGTTAACTTGCAAGATACTTATTTTAACACAAGGTTTCTAAAGATCTAGTTGGATGCTAATTATTTCTTACAAGCTGCTATCTAAGTATGTAATCGAGTCGAGTCGAGCCGAACTCTTGAATGTTTGAGCTTGGATTGTTATAATCGAGCCGAGCTCGAGCTTTATTTAACGAATATATTCATGGCTCACGAGCTTATTCAAGCTTTTATCGAACCTAAATGAGCTCAATAAATATGAATTGTTCATTTAAATATTCATTAAATTCATTAAAAAATTAAATTATACATTTGGAAAAAATATAATATTCTTATTAAAATTTGTCAATTTATTATAATAAATAAATTTAATATATTTTTCTATATATTCCATAATTAATGTGTTAAATCAATAAATTTAATATCAAAATTATAATTTTTCATCTAAGATATTACTTTTGAATTTACTAACGAACATGTTCACAAGCTAACGAGCCGAATATTGTAGAGCTTGAACTTGGTTCGTTTATCTTAATGAGTCTCATTAAACGAGCTCAAACGAGTTTATTCGAATCGAGCTTCGAATAGCTCACAAACGATTTGGTTCATTTACATTCTTACTCTTATCAAAGCAAGCTGGTTATTCTCAGGTCAATCTAGTCGATCAATCATAAAGCTTATAATCAGAAGACCCTATCAAGTTGCCTTATCACGATCAAATTAGCTTATCAATTAAGTTGCATCTTCAAGCTGCCTTATAAGGTTGTACCAATCATCAATATAGAAAGGTTGGTCTTTGAATTTAGCCAACGTCCAAGATCAGTTATTGCCGCATTCTATATTTGAAAATAAGACAATAATATGTGACATTCTCTGTTTGTATGTCGGCTGATAGTACAACTGAGGACCGTTTTAAAAAAATGTTAATGTTTGAAATGTCATGTAGTTAAGGAACAAAATATCTGATATTGAAGACCGATGAATCAATCGATAACATTCAAATATTTACACCTCTTTGTGAAAGCAATCAAGTCCTCCTCAAGCACTCTGAAAAAGAAACATATCAAACGGCTTCAAGCACATGCTGAAAATCGATATCTAGTCTTTTAGGATCACTTTTGTTCTATTGTGTTTCCCTATATCAGTTGTTTTGTTGAGTTGATAGAAGAGTGAACGTTTGTAAATTGTGAGAAACTTGTTTATTAATAGATAGATCGAATTTGTGTTAAGTTGCTAAGAATTTAAGTGATTAGAGTACGACCAGGTGAAGTGAGGTCGTACAAGTTGTTGTATTAACCAAATTTTGTATTGGAATCCGTCCTGACAAAGGAAAAGGAAGGAGACTTAGAAGTTTCATCTTCTATCTTTCAAAAACAAACTATTGTCTATTTAATGTATTTTATTTTACATTCTGCTGATTATAATTTTAACTTTAGTTGCTTAACATGTTCAATGGTGTTAGGATGTTGGTGAGATGAGGTTATCGACTTCATCTTATGCTGATGTCAGTATTTGATAACTTCATCTATGGTTTTGTGAATGTAAGATTATGCTTAAAAATAAAAACCTTCGTTCCTATGGAATATCTACTCTCAAATTCATGGGAATAGTGATGTCTTAGTAGATATCAAGGAATCATAATTTCATTCCATTTTTTATCTCATTTTTTATCTACCAAAATTATCCTCATAATTTTATTTTTTTTTAACATGATAAATCATATCTTTCTTCTTCTCATCTATATCGTCTTCTACAATCTTTTCTCCGGCTCGAATTTTATGTCTCCTTCCTCTTCCACTCATTGTATTTTTTCTCACTCCTCTCGAAAATAATACCTAAATTTCTCTGTATAAAATCTCATTTTTTTTGTGTTTTTTTTGAAATTTTATATAATTTAGGATTTGTGTGTGTCGAATGATGTTCTTTTGATTTTTATGTCTTGATTGATTATTTAATTTAATTAAGAATTGAAATCCCCAACCCAAGAAAGGTGGGTTTTTCAATGTTTATTGTATTAATTATATTAATTTGATAAAATAAAACAAAAAAAAAACGATTGTAAAATTAATGTATCACGCTTACTGAATTGACGTGACTTTTTTTTTAAAATAATGCAAGTCATTCATATCGTGTAATGCCCGAGATTTTAATTCTATTAATCTGAGATTATTGATTATGAACTGATATGATTATAGACGGGTTAGTCCGAGACCAGATTGACCAAACCATATGAAGGGTGCCATTTTTGGACAGAACTATTGGCGCCCGAGCGGTAGAAAATGACCGCCCGAACGCCAATGTTCAATAAGAACATGTTTCGGGCAGAGGAAGTGGCACCCGGGCGGTAGTTTGTGACCGCCCGAGCGCCAAGGGTGAAATCCGAAAGTGCTTGGATAGAGAAAGCCGCGCCCGGGCGGTAAGCTTCAACCGCCCGAGCGCCGAGCAAGTGCCCGGGCGGAAATTTATAACCGCCCGAGCGCCAACTAGAATTGAAGAAAATGAGCCACGTTTCATAGACATGCAAGTTAGGATATATATATGAGTTCATCCTTCAGAATTGCTTGAAAACGAAGAAAGGAAAACGAGAAAGATTGATAAAAATCCTTACGCCTTTAGATTTTGATCCGCCCGCCTGATTTTGAATCCGACTTCAGTACTGAGTTCCTATCGACGCAGGCTTCAACTGGACGTAAGTTTTCTTATGTTCTGATAGGATTTGAAAATATGATGTTGAAGGAATCAGATATGATTCATATATGGTGTTTCTGATATGTTAGACATCGTATAATCGAAACCGGATTGAAGAACGGATACCGTATAGAATTGCTATGATTTTCTGAGTTGATTTGATTGAGATTTGATATCATATTTGTATTGTATCGATTATGAGATGTTGGAATTGATATCTGTTGATGGATATTGCTGGGTATATTGAGATTGTACAGTGATGCTGTTGAAACAGAATTTGATTCAATTCTGATTATATCCAGTATTGATTGAGTGGGGTATTGATATTGTATTCCTCGTTATTGTTATTGTCAGATTGAGTATTGACAGATTTGAGTTCAGGACTTCGACAGAGTCAGATTGACAGAAAGAAAGGTATAAATAAATGTTGATTCGGGATTGCACAACTCGAGTTAGATTTGACTTGAGTTTCCCAAAATCACATACTGAATTATCATTGCATTTGATATTTGCAATGCTTGATATTGATATGCTTACTCTATTTAATTGTAGCAAAGCATGAGTTAGAGTTGGGCAGATTCGCCTAGTCTTTGGCAGAACCGCCATGGCAGAACCGCCAAGTCACTGGACTTTTGGGATATATATTGATAGACTGAGGAGAAGACCGACTCCTATTGCAAATCTTCAATATAGACAGCCAAAGTCTGGGACTAAGAACGTACCACCATCTAGCTAGGGTAAAGTAGATGGGAGAACGTTGCGTTCTTATTCAGATCGGGATCCCTATATGAGGATGAATCGAGTCAGAGTTTAGGAGTCACAGAGTTTGATTCAGAGTTTGTATTGATACATATTGTACAGATTTGATACTTGTTATTGATATGTGTTTCATGCTTTTATATATGCTTTTATATGACTGCATGTTTACATTGTTTATACTGGGATATATATATCTCACCGGAGTTATCCGGCTGTTGTCGTGTTTGTATGTGTGCATGGCAACATGTGAGACAGGATCAGGGTCGAGAAAATGAAGATAGATCGTGACTAGAGTGGAGACTACGGACTTGGATTGGAGATAGGGTTTGGACACTTGACATTTAGTTGTTAAACCTTAGTTGAATGATTGTATATATATATAGTACAAGATTTGTACTTTAATACTGATATGTATATTAGATTGAATCCCATTACATTCCGCATGTTAAAAAAAAAAAATTAGACCCAGATTATTTACATTGATCCAATTATCCCAATAACGATTAAGAAGATGATTAGCGTCCGGGTCCCCACAACAGGTGGTATCAGAGCGATAGATCCTTTAGATTGAGATAGGAGCTAGTGAGCGGGGTAGATTGAGTTTTCTTTCCTTGCTTTTGATTACTAGCATGATTTACTACTTTATAATGCATGTTTATCTGTTTATCTGATTTGATTTGAAAACATGTGTTATTGAGAATGAATCAGAACCGATTCTTGATCAGCAGTAAGATGATCCGGAGGAGGACTGAAACAAATTTGTTGTATTTGGGTGCCAACCCTTTTGATAATCAGATATGCCTCCTCGAAGAGTACCAGAACAGGGTAGTACTTCGAATCCTCCAATGGATGTGACAGCAACTCCAATGGAAACACTGTTGAAGAGGTTTCAGTCATTTAAACCGCCAACCCTGAAAGGGACAGAGACTTCTGTTGATTGTGAGAGCTGGTTAGATGACATAGAAATGCTGTTTGATTCGTTAGATTACACTGATGAGCGTAGAGTTCGACTGATTGGGCACCAGTTGCATGATGTTGCCAAGAACTGGTGGATTACAACGAAGCGGGCATTGGAGCACCGAGGTACGACTATTACCTGGCAAGTTTTTAGAACTGAGTTTTATCAGAGATTCTTCCCAGTGTCGTACAGGAAAGACAAGGGGGCAGAATTTGCCAATCTGAGACAGGGGCAGTTGAACGTTGAAGAGTATGTGACCAAGTTCTCTACCTTGTTGAGATTTGCTCCACATGTGGCCGAGAATGAAGAAGCTATTGCTGATCAGTACATCAATGGTTTGAACCCCGAGATCTTTACATTGGTGAACACTGGGCGACCGAATAGTTTCGCTGACGCCCTGAATAGAGCAAAAGGAGCCGAAGCTGGTCTGATTAGACAGAAAGGAGCTTCCTATGTTCCTCCAGCACCAAGACCACAACAACCACCTCCCAGATTTGAGGGTGGCAGCAGCAGTAGTGGAAAGAAAAATTTCTTGAAAGCCCGAGGAAAGCAGTTCAAGAAATCAGGGAGCAGTTCATCTAGCTCGGGTGGTTCTCGATAGAGCCAGAGCTATACTGGAGTGTACTGCAGAACTTGCGGAGGGAGACATCCGACCGAGCAATGCCAGGGAGTGACTGGTAGTTGCAACATCTGCAAACAACGGGGACACTTTGCTAGGGTGTGTCCACAGAGAGGTTCCCAAAGATCCCAGGGAGCCGAATCATCTGGATCAGCGGCGCAGACTGATAGACGATCCGCTGCTGTTCATTCGTTTCAGCCAGCCCCAGATCAGTCACAGCAGAGGCCCGGAGGTAGCCAGATAGTGAGCCAGCCTCCTAGACAGCAGGCCAGAGTATTCGCTTTGACAGAGGAGCAGGCTCAGGAGGCACCAGATGATGTTGTTGCAGGTAACGGTTTTATTTTTGGTTACCCTACTTATGTATTGATTGATACCGGTGCTTCTCATATATTTATTTCTGAGAAATTTGCATTGAGTCATGCATTGCCTGTAGAGTCTTTATCTGCTGTAGTGTCTGTCTCTTCTCCGTTGGGGACAGGTTTGATATCAGTAAATTCTGTGAAGCATTGTATACTAAAGTATGACGGGCATGAGATTGAGTTAGATTGCATCGTACTTGGATTGTCTGATTTTGACTGTATTATCGGTATTGATATGCTGACCAAGTACAGAGCTACTGTTGATTGTTTCCACAAGATTGTGAGATTCAGACCAGATATGGCTGACGAGTGGAAATTCTACGGTAAGGTTTCTCGATCTAGAATTTCTTTGATATCCGTATTGTCTATGACCCGATTGTTACAGAAAGGAGCAGAAGGATTCCTTGTATATTCAGTTGATTTACTGAAATCGAGTCCATCATTGGCGGATTTTCCAGTGGTATGTGAGGTTGCTGATGTCTTTCCAGATGATTGCCTCCGATTCGAGAGATAGACTTCAGTATTGAGTTGATGCCAGGTACAGTTCCGATTTCGAGGGCTCCGTACAGAATGGCACCGATTGAATTGAAAGAGTTGAAAGAACAGTTGGAGGATCTATTGGCCAAGGGATATATCAGACCGAGTGTGTTGCCTTGGGGTGCTCCAGTACTGTTTGTGAGAAAGAAAGACGGTTCGATGAGACTCTGTATCGACTACCGGCAACTGAACAAGGCTATGGTAAAAAACAAATATCCTTTGCCTCGTATTGATGATTTATTTGATCAGTTGCAGGGTTCATCTGTATATTCCAAGATCGATCTGAGATCTGGATACCATCAGCTGAGAGTCAGGGATTCTGATATCTCGAAGACTGCATTCAGAACCAGGTATGGACATTATGAGTTTATTGTCATGCCGTTTGGGTTGACGAATGCACCGGCTGTATTTATGGGATTAATGAACCGTGTTTTTCAGAGATATCTTGACGATTTTGTTATTATATTCATTGATGACATTTTGATATATTCGAAGAATATGATTGAGCATGCTGATCATCTGAGAACTGTGTTGAAAATTTTGAGGGCTGAGAAATTGTATGCCAAACTGTCGAAATGTGAGTTCTGATTGAGACAGGTTGTATTTCTGGGACATATTATATCCGGAGATGGTATATCAGTTGATCCCAGTAAAGTTGAGGCAGTGATTTCTTGGCCGAGACCGACATCAGTGCCCGAGATTCGCAGTTTTATGGGTCTGGCAGGATATTATCGTCGATTTATTAAAGATTTTTCGAGTATTTCCAAACCTATTACTCAGTTGACTCAGAAAAATGCTCCATTTGTCTGGTCTGAAGAATGTGAGACCAGTTTTCTTGAATTGAAGAAAACATTGACCAGTGCTCCGATCTTGACGATTCCATCAGGTACTGGTGACTTTGTGGTTTATGGTGATGCATCTCACCAAGGATTGGGTTGTATTCTGATGCAGCGAGGGCATGTTATTGCGTATGCCTCGAGACAGCTAAAACCACACGAGACTCGCTACCCAATTCATGATCTTGAATTGGCAGCCATCGTCTTTGCGTTGAAGATATGACGACATTATCTGTACGGTGAAAAGTTTGAAATTTATTCTGATCATAAGAGCCTGAAGTATCTGTTTTCACAGTCCGAATTGAATATGAGGCAGCGAAGATGGCTTGACTTATTGAAAGACTTTGATTGTGAAATCAAGTACTATCCGGGGAAATCCAACGCAGCAACAGATGCACTGAGTCGAAAGGTATGTTCCTTATCCTTATCGACGATTGGTGTCTCGAATTTGATAGAAGATTGCTGTTTGTCCGGATTAGCTTTTGAAACAGATTGTCAGCCTCTGAGATTATATGCAATTCGAGCTGAACCAGAATTGATATTGAGAATCAAAGATGCACAGAAAGTTGATCAGAATGTACAGAATTCGATTGCTATGGTCAGAGCTGGACATCAATCGGAGTATCAGGTTTGTGATGGTGTTTTGTATGTAAATAACGGTATTGTTGTGCCGAATGTTTCAGATTTGAGACAACAGATATTGACAGAAGCTCACAACAGTCGTTTTAGCATTCATCCTGGTGGCATGAAAATGTATAATGATTTGAAGACACAATATTGTTGGAAACAGATGAAATCTGATGTTACTGACTTTGTAGCCAAGTGTCTGAATTGCCAACAGGTGAAAGCAGAAAGAAAGAAACCAGGAGGATTGTTACAGAGTTTGTCCATTCCTGAATGGAAATGGGATCACATTTCCATGGATTTTGTGACGCAATTACCACGTTCCTCCAGAGGTTGGGATGCGATTTGGGTCGTGATTGATCGATTGACCAAATCTGCATGCTTTATTCCATACAAAATGACATACAGATATGACCAGATGGTCAATATTTATGTCATATAGGTGGTCAGATTGCACGGAGTGCCAAAGTCGATTGTTTCAGACCGTGATCCTCGGTTTACTTCGCACTTCAGGCAGAGTTTGCAACAGGCTCAAGGTACGAAGTTACATCTGAGTACCGCATATCATCCACAGACCGATGGATAGTCAGAGCGGACTATCCAGATACTGGAGGATATGCTGAGAGCCGTAGTGCTTGATTTTAGCACTAATTGGCAAGATGCATTGTCACTTTGTGAGTTTTCATACAACAACAGCTATCAGATGAGTATTGAGATGGCACCATTTGAAGCGTTGTACGGAAAGAAGTGTCGATCCCCTTTGTATTGGGATGATATCTCTGAGATTCCTGAGATTGGACCTGATATGATCAAAGATATGACAGAGAAAGTGAAAGTAATTCAGAAAAGAATGAAGGCAGCACAGGACAGACAAGCCAAATATGCCAACATTCGACGTAGACCGTTGGTATTTGAGGCAGGAGACAGAGTATTTTTGAAGATTTCACCTTTCAGAGGAGTTGTCAGATTTGGCAAGAAGGAAAAGTTGTCTCCACGATACGTTGGTCCATATGAGATTCTCGAGAAGATAGGAGATCGTGCCTATCGACTCGCATTACCGCCTTCAATGTCAGGGATACATGACGTCTTTCATGTATCTATGCTGCGGAAATATCTCACTGATGATTCTCACATTAGTCAGCCGGACGAGACAGAACTTGATGAAAGTCTAAGTTATGTTAAAAAACCGATCCAGATTATCGATCGTAAGGAAAAGCAACTTAGAACGAAGACTATTCCTCTTGTGAAAGTTCAATAGACTCGTCATGGCACTTAAGAAGCTACTTGGGAGACTGAATCAGATATGAGACAGGAATTCCCAGAATTATTTAACTGATGTGAGTTTCCTATTCAGTTTCTGTTATATACCTTCTTATTGATATGATTGATTGCATGTGATTTCGAGGACGAAATCGTATCTTAGGGGGGGAGAAATGTAATGCCCGAGATTTTAATTCTATAAATCTGAGATTATTGATTATAAACTGATATGATTATAGACGGGTTAGTCGAAACCAGATTGGCCAAAGCATATGAAGGGTGCTATTTTTGGACAGAACTATTGGCGCCCGAGCGGTAGAAAATGACCGCCCGAGCGCCAATGTTCAATATGAACATGTTTCGGGCAGAAGAAGTGGCGCCCGGGCGGTAGTTTGTGACCGCCCGAGCGCCAAGGGTGAAATCCGAAAGTGCTTGGACAGAGAAAGCCGCGCCCGGACGGTAAGCTTCAACCGCCCGAGCGCCGAGAAAGCGCCCGGGCGGAAATTTATAACCGCCCGAGCGCCAACTAGAATTGAAGAAAATGAGCCACGTTTCATAGACATGCAAGTTAGGATATATATATGAGTTCATCCTTCAGAATTGCTTGAAAACGAAGAAAGGAAAACGAGAAAGATTGATAAAAATCCTTACGCCTTTAGATTTTGATCCGCCCGCCTGATTTTGAATCCGACTTCAGTACTGAGTTCCTATCGACACAGGCTTCAACTGGACGTAAGTTTTCTTATGTTCTGATAGGATTTGAAAATATGATGTTGAAGGAATCAGATATGATTCATATATGGTGTTTCTGATATGTTAGACATCGTATAATCGAAACCGGATTGAAGAACGGATACCGTATAGAATTGCTATGATTTTCTGAGTTGATTTGATTGAGATTTGATATCATATTTGTATTGTATCGATTATGAGATGTTGGAATTGATATCTGTTGATGGATATTGCTGGGTATATTGAGATTGTACAGTGATGCTGTTGAAACAGAATTTGATTCAATTCTGATTATATCCAGTATTGATTGAGTGGGGTATTGATATTGTATTCCTCGTTATTGTTATTGTCAGATTGAGTATTGACAGATTTGAGTTCAGGACTTCGACAGAGTCAGATTGACAGAAAGAAAGGTATAAATAAATGTTGATTCGGGATTGCACAACTCGAGTTAGATTTGACTTGAGTTTCCCAAAATCACATACTGAATTATCATTGCATTTGATATTTGCAATGCTTGATATTGATATGCTTACTCTATTTAATTGTAGCAAAGCATGAGTTAGAGTTGGGCAGATTCGCCTAGTCTTTGGCAGAACCGCCATGGCAGAACCGCCAAGTCACTGGACTTTTGGGATATATATTGATAGACTGAGGAGAAGACCGACTCCTATTGCAAATCTTCAATATAGACAGCCAAAGTCTGGGACTAAGAACGTACCACCATCTAGCTAGGGTAAAGTAGATGGGAGAACGTTGCGTTCTTATTCAGATCGGGATCCCTATATGAGGATGAATCGAGTCAGAGTTTAGGAGTCACAGAGTTTGATTCAGAGTTTGTATTGATACATATTGTACAGATTTGATACTTGTTATTGATATGTGTTTCATGCTTTTATATATGCTTTTATATGACTGCATGTTTACATTGTTTATACTGGGATATATATCTCACCGGAGTTATCCGGCTGTTGTCGTGTTTGTATGTGTGCATGGCAACAGGTGGGACAGGATCAGGGTCGAAAAAATGAAGATAGATCGTGACTAGAGTGGAGACTACGGACTTGGATTAGAGATAGTGTTTGGACACTTGACATTTACTTGTTAAACCTTAGTTGAATGATTGTATATATATATAGTACAAGATTTGTACTTTAATACTGATATGTATATTAGATTGAATCTCATTACATTCCGCATGTTAAAAAAAAATTATTAGACCCTGATTATTTACATTGATCCAATTATCTCAATAACGATTAAGAAGATGATTAGCGTTCGAGTCCCCACATATCGAGTGGGCGTGACTTGCATTATGCGTTACTTATTTAATTTATTATTTCATTCACAGTAAACAGTGAAAAGCCCCAAGAAGGTTGCAGATTAGTTGAGCCGGCGGACAAAAAATAAAAATAAATAAAGAAAAACGAAAAATCATTATAATTAATAGCAAATTTCATTTCATAAATAAATATAAAAAATATCAATAAAACTTCTAATTGTTATTTCATACGTCTGTATTTTATATAAAATAATTAATACAAAAAAATTCACAACTTTCATTTAAAAATATATATGTAACCGTAAATCCATAATATATTATTTTAAAAAATTCTTTCCAGGCCTGTTGGGTCAACTTAAGCCCGCTTAGGCATGCTACCATGTGGGTTGGCCCATCTAGGTCCGTCTAAAAATTAGTAGAAAAATTTTGATCCAACCCACTTAAATTGTGTGACGGAGCGGATCGATAAGTCAAACTCAAGCCAAATTAACAACTCTAAATGAAAATGATGTTTTTAAAATATAGTATATGTTTCAACAACATTATTATAAAATGGCCGAGTCTTTAGCAAATTGTTGTGTGAATTTGTTGGGTATAAACCAGCTAATATATATTCTTTTCAATATATTTGCAGTTATAACAAGATTAAGTTTAACAACAACAAAAACTAACCAGGAAAAAGAAATACATAATAATGTTATTTTTTTTGTTGAACATACTGCAATTAGTAAATTGGTTTTGGATCATTGTTCTTAAATTTATAGAATAATAATAATTTTATTATTTCAAAGTACATGTGAACATAATTTTTGAACGTCCCGGGGAAATAATTAGTAGATAATTTTAAAAACTGATAAATGCTCTAATTAGCCTTCAAGGAGAAATACTTAAGAAACCCGAGGCAGTGCCCGATGACTCTACGGATGAGAGAAGGAAATATTTTAAGGTATTTTAATTAGTTTATTATATTTTATATAAGTTAGTTTATATCTTATAATATACTTATGATAGTTTTTTTAATGATAGGAGTATTGAGGGGCTATAGACGTCGCTCATATAAAGTTCGTGTATTTTCAGAAGACAAACATAAACATCAAACGTTCAAAGGTGAAATTTCTACTAATGTAGTAGGAGTGTGCTAACAAGATATGCCATTTATTTATGTATTGATTGATTGGAAAAGATGAGCGAGCGATGATAGAGTTCGAAGAGATGTTGTAAGTAGGAGAAATGATTTGGTTGTTCTTGCTTCTTAGTGGTATGATTCATTTACTATAATTTTGTTAAAGATAAGATAGCTCTGTGATGTAGCGAAGACAAACTCGTGAATTTTTGTATAATTTTTAAGGTTTCTATTATCTTGTGGATGATGGATATACCAATTATCAATGGTGTTGTATGAAGTTTCTGAAAAATTAAAAGCAAAAATTTGTGTGAGACGGTCTCACAGGTCGTATTTTGTGAGACGGGTCTCTTATTTGGGTCATCCATGAAAAAATATTACTTTTTATTGTGAATATCGATAGGATTGACCCGTCTCACAGATAAAGATTCGTGATACCGTCTCACAAGAGACCTGTTCAAAAATAAAAGAGTAATTGATTGAACGTGTTAATTAGTTTCTCTACAAATTACAAATAAATTGCTCAGATTCATTAAAACTTAATTTTCATATATTTATATCCATTATCCACAAATAAATTATTAGTTAATATGAAATTTATTATTTATTATTGCGTGTTTTAGTAATTTCTTCTAATATATAATACAAGATGGTTTTATTTTATTTGATTTAATAAATCTGCAGTATCATTAATTATGAATTTATATTTTCATGCAATCAGTCTCCTCAGTCCACTGGGAGTCCGTGGTTATCGGTTCTACAGTTATTGTTCTTGGATTATGATTTCGATCTCTCCAATCTCTCTTTCGATCCTCTATAAATAAGCCTTCTGCGTGATCTTCTGATACTTTTGCCGACGTTTAGTCTTTTTGATCGAGAAAAAGAAACTGGGTTTTTCTGGTAATATATATAATGGTGGATGGAACAAAAGATATCGAAGGCGGCCACTGCGGCGAGGTTCACAGTGAAGAGGAGGCGGCGATGGAGAAGGCCTTTGTGGACACGGCTATTCCGTCTTGGCGGAAACAGATAACGTTTCGATCTATGGTGACGAGTCTGGTGTTGAGCCTTGTGTTCAATGTGATCGTGTGCAAGTTGAATCTGACGACAGGGGTTATACCTTCGCTGAACGTGGCGGCGGGGCTTCTTGGATTTGCGATGGTGAAGACTTGGACTGTTTTGGTCGAGAAATGCGGTCTTTTGAAGCAACCTTTTACCAGACAGGAGAATACTGTCATACAAACTTGTATCGTTGCATCATCTGGCATAGCTTTTAGCAGTATGTTTCTAACTCAGTACTACAACAATGTCTTGAATATATATATATATATATGTGTATGGATTTGGAAAGGAATTTGCAATTTATAGTACTATACAGAACATTATATAAATCCCTTTCTGCATGTTCCTGTGTTATTTTATTTGATTAGCAATTCAATACTAATTTAGATGACTGAATATTTTTTGTGAAATTTTAGTGTTTGAATATGTTGATCACTATACTCTTCAAACTATTTATCGTTTTAGATTTTCACAAAAAAATATATAATGATACAGTTACATAAATGTGTGTGTGTGTGTCTACAAGTGTATGAAATATATGTATCCTCCCGTGCTAGTGTATCTCAATTATTTTAAAAAAAAATTATACCTTGTATCCATATACCAATATCCTTATAAATAAGCTAAGAAATTTATTAATGATGCACGATGAATATATCCATTAACGTCGAATGATGATATCTGCAGGTGGGACAGCAAGTTATCTGCTTGCAATGACTCCTAAGATTGCTGGAGCTGGAAGCGCTGCGATTAATGTGAAGGAACTCTCTGTTGGATGGATGATTGGATACCTTTTTGTTGTTAGCTTTGTGGGTTTGTTCTCAATAGTACCACTCAGAAAGGTTTGATTTCGATTAGTTTTTTTTAGAACACGTAAATCCATTTATCATGGTTCAGCTTTCTGTAATAATTACTTGGAGTTTTGAAATTTTAGGTGATGATTTTGAAGTACAAATTGTCATATCCCAGTGGAACTGCCACTGCATACTTTATCAACAGTTTCCACACTCCTAAAGGAGCAAAGCTAGCCAAGAAACAAGTGTGGTGTCTCTTCAAATCCTTCGTTGGTAGCTTTATGTTCGCATGTTTCAAGTGGTTCTTCGCTGCTGGTGACGGCTGCGGATTCGACAGCTTTCCTACATTTGGTCTCCACGCTTTGAAACAAAGGTTAGGTTCTATTACGCGCAGTATGTTGATAAAATTTTGCTCGCGAGTCATGCAATGAGTACTCATATATGCCTACAGAGGTATTTTAACTCGAAGAAACGAAGTTCTTAGGAAACAGGATTCATTCAAAAGCCAACTTTATATATACACGTCATTTGATGTTGAACTAGCTGCTATTAACTTGTGGGATTTTTTTGCTTTGTTCTGTTCTAGGTTCAACTTTGATTTCTCAACTACATATGTTGGGGTTGGTATGATCTGCCCTTACATGGTTAACGTATCATTACTCGTTGGCGCAATTCTTTCTTGGGGAGTAATGTGGCCATTAATCCAGACCAAGGAAGGCAGCTGGTATAAGGCTGGTCTTAAAGCGAGCGATATTCATGGAATTCAAGGATACAGGGTAAGTAATCTGTAACTATATCCTCAAATAAACATTGTCCTCTGTTATTTTCTCGTTCCTAATAAGAAAGCTTTGATCAACTATTGGATATTATTGAACAGGTCTTTATTGCTATTTCAATGATGCTCGGAGACGGCCTATATCATGTAGTCTACATGGTGATAGTCACCCTAAAAAATTTCATGGCTCAACAATCAGAACAGAAACACGTAAGTGATAGCATGGAGGAAGACCAGCAGATTGGAGACTATGACGAAAAAAAGCGAAAAGAGTATTTCTTGAAAGATCAAATCCCAAATGTAGCTGCCATAACTGGATACGTCCTATTGGCAGCCTTATCAGTGGGATTAATACCTATGATATTTCATCAGCTAAAATGGTACCATATACTTGTGGCATACTCCGTCGCACCCATTCTAGCCTTCTGCAACGCCTATGGTTGTGGCCTAACAGACTGGTCTTTGGCGTCAAACTACGGAAAACTAGCAATCCTCATTTTCAGCTCATGGGCCGGTGTAGAACATGGTGGGATCATTGCTGGGCTGGCCTCTTGCGGTGTGATGATGAGCATCGTGTCAACAGCTTCCGATCTGATGCAAGATTTCAAGACTGGATACTTAACTCTATCATCCCCTCGTTCTATGTTTTTCGGCCAAGTCTACGGCACATTCCTTGGCTGCATCATGTCGCCTCTCGTGTTCTGGTTCTTCTTCAAAGCTTACAATGTCGGGGATCAAAGTGGCTCATATCCTGCTCCATTCGCCATGATGTACCGTGCCATCGCCACTTTAGGAGTCGAAGGTTTCTCCTCACTACCCAAGAACTGCTTATCCCTCATGATTGTGTTTTTTGTCTCTGCTGTGGTGATCAATGTGCTTATCGAAATCTTGAAGAAATATGACATCAAGATTTGCAAGTTCATACCGAGCCCGATGTGCATGGCTATACCATTCTATCTCGGAGCGTATTTCGCCATAGACATGTGCGTTGGAAGCTTGATTCTGTTCTTATGGCAGAGACAGAGTAAGAAGGGTGCAAAGGAATATGGACCTGCGGTAGCCTCAGGATTGATATGTGGAGACTCTTTGTGGGGAATACCTGCTGCCATATTGGCTCTATCTGGAGTTAATTCACCGATATGCATGAAGTTTTTGTCTTCCTCGGTTAACACTAAGGTGGATGGTTTCCTTCAAGGGTGAATATTAAAAATTTATGAATATCTCGTCTAGTTTAGTGTTCTAGTTTCATTATTTGTTTATTCAAGTTTAAAATTCTTTTTGGTTTTGGAACAATTTCAACTTTTGTCTTTTACTTATTTGCTTATTAACAACATATAGATTCATAATTCAGCTAGTATATTATTATTACCACAAATATCAAAATTTCATTTGATGACATTGTCAAGTTTCATCCACGATACACTAAAAGAGTTGCTTTATTTTAAATTCACAAGTAAATTCACAAGACGCACACACCCCCATTTCTTCAACTTTAAAATGAACACGATTCTGAAAAAGAATAGATGGTATAACCATCTTAGCATATTAATTTATGGATTTTGTGCATAAGATTATTACATCAATTATTCATATTTTTTATAAATATATTAAATTAACATATCATACTCTTTCAAAAGAAAAAGAAATCAGGTTCGAGATATTTAATATCCCTTGTGCGTGTGCGCATTCAACATGTTCTCATATTCGACTACGTATTATTAAAATTACAAGAAGAAACTAAGTCCGTCCATTATAAAATATTGAATGTCAATAATAAAATATAAGAGGTAAATCAACGTAATTAACAGTATAATAAACATAAGCGCGCAAATATCATAAATATAGATATCAGTACTGCAAATAAGAGTATAATCATGCTTGAGAATACGTAGCCTGGCTTATATTTAAAAATTATGTTCCATATATAAACAAAAATTAAGGATCCTTTGAAAGGTAAAATGGGTAACGTAGACGTATCGAGAAAAATAGCTCTATTAGATTCTTACCCACTGAAATACTTTTCACAAAATTACACAAATTGTGATTTCCAAAGCTCATTGAAGAACAAAAAACGTAGAAAACAAAAAGGAAGATAAATAATTAGAAAACATCATTGTAAATGAAATGAATGACTTTACAACAACCTCAAGAAACAGCCACCCAAACATGAATTTACAAAACCGTGTTGATATGAAGTGCTTTATGAAGTGAAGTAGCCATTTGTTTTACCAACACTTGCCCTCCCGAACTTTGCCCGTCTCTTCGCTCCTCGATCAAATTCTGAAGCTTCTGAGGCAGATCGTTCTCGACTATCAGTTGCTTTGGACGAGGATGATGCTCGTATACAGCCTGACAACAATAATAAATAACAATGATCGGATAGTGAAAAGTATCAAAAAAATCCCTCGCCATTTTTAAACAGCAGAGGATCAAACAACCTCGTAAAAACATGGGTAGCTTTCATATGCCTCAAAATGGATTTAGATTTCATTTTAAGCATTCATCCAGTACCAAGTACGGAGGAAGATGAAAAACTTCGTACACAAATTTACTTATAAGGATAAGAACACTTGGCAATAATGCCATTAATCTTTACAAAAATACACATCCACCAAGCGTCACCCACTTGTAATGAACATCACCGCCATTGAAGCTATTTCTGGCAAGAACCTCGACAGAAAAGCCCATAGACGAATGAAGCGCATCCAGTTAAGGGGCATCAATTTTCATGCTAAACTTTCAATCAAATTACGATATTCACAGAGTTACGAATACATATTAACCACCCACCAAACAAGGAACTTCTTAACATGACTATCATAGAAACTAGAGTCAGAAATGGAAAATCAAAACTACGACTAGCCGAGATCAATTATGTACACCTAAGGCTTGAGTACATCTTTACAAGAACAAGTATTTCTTTTAGTAATACACATCAGGAGAAAAAAAAGTGGGATGGGTCTACCACCGAGAATTTCATTAGAGACCGAGTTTAAACTATATGACATGCAGAAGATGTGAACAAATGTGAGAACTCAGCTGCCCACCTTAATCAATTTAAGTAAATTCAGACGAGCTATTGCATCCGGATGGTCGAGTCTAGAAATTAACAGAGGAGTTAAGCCATTAACTGCAAGAGTAGTATTTATTCGAGACGATTTCCTGCATCATAAAAGTATATATAAGATTCTCGGTGAAAGCCAGAATCAAATTAATAATGACCTGCAGTTACTTGATACAGCAGATAAACTGACAAAGCAACAAAAAACTGGTGGCTGCTTCTCTTTCATTTTATATTCCCTATATTATTTTCTAACATTCATTCGTAGGACACTCGCAAGCTATCTCTGATTAACGGAAATGTTTAAACATAAGTCCTTACTTCAGAATCACGGTTATGACAGTCATGCAAACACTTGATGATATTTTCTTTAGTGTACAAGATCATGGATGGTAAGGTTGGCATAGTTAGTCAATGATACCAATTCAGTAAAACAACACGTTTTATAGGAATATATAAACTTTGGACCTAAGGTCGTCAGTGAACAAAATTAATAAACATTTCGGGCGGGTATGGACTAATTCTTAAGTTGAACTCGTTGCTAGTAGTACCCAAGATAAACTATTACGGGCATCTGCCAATTCCCCCTGACAAGACACAGGTTTTGCTGAACAAAAGTGGTTCACCTGATACAAATCAAAGGAACTCACACAACTATACCACTACTAAAAGTATATCTTAATGCATAACTCGCAAGCATTTAAGAGGTCCCAGAAAAATGTAAGGCACCTAATACGAAAAAGAGACCCATCCACTCAATTCATTTTAAACTTATTAATTTATTCTGGACTCTTAAAACCAGTAAAGACAGGCTTAGTCGTGAACAACAGTAATCCGCTGTTGACACGTTGGTAAGATGAGAGCTGCAAGCGTGATTTCTTGTGGTGCAGCCCCCACACAAATATAAATGGGGTTGCCCGTGGCATGCCGAACTATTCATATGTCAGTGACATTCATTACTTTATATTTTATAACCTGCTCCATATTTAAAGTAGGCCAAAGCTAATTCTTATAAATCAGTTACAGAGGGAGAAGTGATCAATAATTTAATAAGCCGAGCTTGACAATAAAAGCATATTAACATAATTGAGATGCATCATGAGAAGTGCATATAGATATATAGAATGTAAATAGACAATGGAGTAGAAACCAGTACGTGATCATTTTCAAGAATGGTTCCAATATGTGCAAGAAGTGCTGCTCCGGACAGCACTGGAAGAATATGACAAGTTTCTGCACAGCATCCTTTTTTAGTAAAGCCTGTTCCACTTTCCTGTTTTCATTGTCATGGGCCAAGCATATGGCAATTGAATCTAAGGCAGTCACAGACCAGAGCTGGTCTTCAAGAAGGCTCAAGTACACATCCAATCCTCCATGAGCTCGTAATTGCTCCCTTGAATTCCGTGAAGCATGTGCCATATCACATAAAAGAGGTAATGCATACTGTTTCAAAGGGGAATCAATCATAATAAATTGCATTAAATGCGGAATGATTCCATTTTCTGCCGCCTGCTCCTGTCTCCTCTTGTTAATTTTACAGAGGTTAAATAGCGCATTAAGTACCTTCAGCAAATGAAACTTGTTAGGTACTTATCCAGTTATGGATAAACTTGGCATGTTCAAGTTTATGCAAGAGAACAGTTCAGAACTTGTATTCCAAGCAAACTTCACATTGTTGACAGAATATATTTACGAATCTTAAATTTTAATAATAAGTATTCCCTGCCTAGAAATTGTATCTTATGTAAAAATTTCACTTTCTTCACAAGTAAGCATATCCCTAAAGATAAATCAGCAGTCGTTCCTTGACTCAGTTTCTAATTCAACTACTACAACAAAAAGTTGGATATTGAGGAACCACCATGTGATATGACATCATGATGCTTGATTACTTCATATCATACGTAACAGAAAAGACATACAAAACCCATCTTCCAAACACCAGCCCTATTCCCCTTCATTGAAGAACTCCTATTCTGATACTGAATTTTCCAAATTATGATAGATGACAAAAAAAAAATCTAACCTCATGATGTATTTGGGACACAAGAGCACCTTCTTTGAGATCAAGATTTGGGATTAAATATTTGATTGCATCTGCTCGCTGAAGATGCTCTAAGCAGTGTGGATCGGTTGACAAATGATTAATACACTTCAACAACTAATAGTCACAAAATGATGAGAAAATTAGATGGCTAGACCGGATCGAAGATAAAGTGCAATGTTACATTCAGAACCTTTCGAAGTACCTTTAGCAAAATTGGGGGTTCTATCTTATTGAACATCTGAAAAAGACGGCTAAGCAAACTTTGGCTACACATGTAAGATTTGACAGCGGTGTCTGCTGTGGCAAACTCAAGTAGAAGGTCTGCCACCTTTTCAAGATATTCCCGGGCAACATCAACATTCCATGGAGATACCATATGAGAAAGTAACCCAGATGATGTCGCACTCCCTGGTCTAGCATTCAATACTCCAGAACCAGACAGCACACCAGATGCTGCATGGTAAGCAAGGCCCAGAGTGGCAGCATTTCCTACATTAGATGATAAAGATCCTAACTTCTTATTTGCAGCTTTTGGTGAACTTCTTGGGAGTGAATCAGCATTAGAATTTTCCAGTCCGCGTCCAGAAACCTCTGGCAAAAAAATCATAATAATTTAGCGTTTAACTTCAAAGATGAATGAACGTTCCCTGCATGGAAAGTTCATCCCAGTGCAATGAAGAAAAAATTCATGAAGAGAAATTTATGCATGGTAATAACATTAATAGATTCAGATGCAATTTAACCTTAATAATTACCTGCAAATTCAGCCATCAAAAAATCAAGTCCATTTGTCTTCTTGTCGTTAGATGCATGTAATAGTGGCAGTATGCTTTCGTGTTTCTCCACACCACTGAGATGCCGCGTATACTCTAGCTGACCTGAGAAGTGGCGAGATGGAGGTTCCTTATCCAATAAACTCAAAAGGGGTCGAACATTTTCTTGCTGGCTAGCAGCAGCAACAGACAAATGCAATCCATTAGATGCTGCTTCAAAAGATTTTGGTGCTTCAAAAGATTTTGGGGCACTATCCGTGGATATTCTACTGGGTACATTTGCACCTCTTTGCGGCTTTACATCAACTTCAGCTACGGAAGAATCATTCTTCCACCGATCTAGACCTTCCCGATCTCTTGAAATGGCTGGAAAGTGATCTCTCATTAGAGGTGCAGATCCTTTTTCCAATGATGCAGATTCTGGACCCTTAAAAGCACCTGAGGACTCCACAGTGGCAATATTTGATCTAGGTTTGTCAGTATCTGGAGGTAAAATTTTTGAATCAGGTGAATACGATAATGAAACTGGTGAAGGTTCTTGTGCTCCAATTTGTGATACATGATCTCCCTGCTTAACTTTAAAGTGATCCGGCAAGTCGATCCCATGATAAGATGGATCCATCTGCACAAAGGAAGGATTGCTAGAATCCAGAGGACCAGATCTCGGTCTTGGAGCCAAACCGTCTGGAGGAAATCCACCTCCACTAGATATAGCAGCTAGACGTGTTGCCTCATTCAAACTATACAGAGTGTTAATAAGCCTGAGTAATATCCCATTCTTTCCGGCTATACGACAGAAATCATTTCTAGAGGTGGACTTCTGAAGCTTGAAAACCTGCCACATACCATCAATAGCCATGTGAACCATTTCTCTGCATGTGAAGAAATAGGAATGAGTTTATGGGTATACTAATAAAATGCAATTCATGATGAGTATATATGGAACTTTTCAGAATCTGAGCCTTGTAAAGTACTCTCTTATTAGGAAGCAAAAGACTCAGTGATTTTGGATTAAAATGATATAGCACTAGGGTGTGCATACATTTTGGTTCCAAGTTTTCAAAATTCTATAACGCACACAAGTACTTCCATCACAAACCTATATTTTGCATAATCGGCCTCCAAAAAGCCCACCAGGATGGGAATACCACGACAAGCAATAAACATCTGCAGTGTCAAAGAGCTGAAGAAAACAAAGTTTTTATCATTTGCTCAGAAGAAGGATTTAAGTGGCAAAAAATGGATTTGGTGAAAAATCAACACAGTAAATAAACAAACCAACCTCGATTGACATAGTTGCTGCAGAAAGTATGCTGCTTCCATGCGAACTTCTCGAGGACGATCAGGCACAGCAAAACCCATCACAACAGGAATCTAAAAAATAACCAATCGATAAGTATGGTTTACAAAAATATTCAAATTCACATAATTGATTTAGCTGATGAAGATTTTCACAGTATAATATTACTTTGTTGCAGAGATATACATTGTTTATGGTCCACAGCTTAAAAATGCAACTATGCCTTTAAGTAATGAAAAGCTATCATGTTAAGCCCATTTAAGCAGCGGGGCCGGAGGTTCAGATTCATTGTCTCGAATATTCTGCCTAGATGTCCTCTGCTTCTGCCAAGGTGGCAGCAAAAAATGACTTTCAAAATGATGCAAATCGATACTGGAGAAAATTTTGAGAACCTAATAAGATTGATTACTAAAAGCTATAGTTAATTATATTGGCAACTGCATCATTTAAATTAGTTCATAATAGAGTCTGACTACATGCACCTTACGAATACGAGGATTCCATTGGTATAAAATTTGGTCAAAGACCCTACTCGCTCACTTAATAAATTCAAGAGGAACTGATTGTTTTTCCCATATTAAGTCAACAGATGAAGTTGGGAGACTATGAGCACAATACACAGCTTTGTATGTACAAATAAATTAGCTTGGAAATTTGAATTAGAAAATTTTCAAGCTCAGTTGGATATTTCACCTACAAAAGAACTTCCCCTTTTGGGAGGTTCAGTGTGTAGAGAACCCACGTGTGGTAATCCATAACCAACGTCCATCAACTTACAACCACATCCATCTTTCTCTTCATCACACCATTTGTGTACATGATTCAAAACCTAAGGGAGGGAGGGAGAGACTGACACAAGGCATTCAAAATACTTACAAGCCCAACTAGGCACGCATTCTCCTGAAAATCAGTGTTGTCTTTGATTATTTGGTTCAGAACTTGAAGCACAGAACATATGACCTGAAATTTAAAAAGGGATTAATCACTGCGTCAACAAGGCAAATGAACTCATTTTCTTGCAGATTACATACACGAGTTCTGGGAACCTCTAGGAGTTCCATTAGAGGAAGAAAACCATGCTGTGTGATGAATACTATTTTCTGTTCAGGTCGTTGACGGAAAAAAGTGTTCAACTTCTGACAAACAGAGACTATCACATCTTCTGGTTCATCTGGTCTCAAGGACGACACTAGTTTGCTAAATTCGACAGCCTGCAACAAAGAAACACAATGGCATGCACAACAAGCTAATCAGTTATGCACTTATTTTGGAAGAATAAAACACATGACGGATGATGCCACAACGTTGAATCACTAATTCATAAATTAAATCTAATTTAAGAGATCTGATCACAAGTCTGAAACACAATTACATGGATAAAAACGAAAGAAATATATACATGATACCAAAACAAATAATCGGAAAATTAGTCAGCCAAATCCAACTTAAGCGATCTGACCAAAATCCAGAAGACTTAAAAAAAAAAAACCATAGAGTAAACAAAAATGAGAAAATAACATGGAAACATCCAGCAATAAGGAATAAAAAATACCTGAAGGTGAAAAGGATTTTCTGCAGGTAATTTATCTTCAAATCCCTACAAAGCAAGTATGGGTAAACAACACGTAGGCATTTATATCCAAAACATAAGAAATCCAGTACAGTATGTATATCGTACCAGAGCATCAATGTCAATAACATCTTCCTTCAAAACACCCATCATTAGACGCAATAGGTCGCCACCATTTGCCTGTGCTGATTCATTCTCCATTTGTTTTTGAGCAATTGTATCCCTTAACTTTGTGGCTAGATCATTCTTTCCACTGTCAGAGACCGCATAGCCTCGTTTAACATGGGAGGAGGATGCAGAAGTAGAAGCTTCAGCTCCCCGATCCTCAAGGTTCTCTAATGGATGAAATAAGTCATCCAAAGAAGCATCACCAGGAGTGTCACTGAATCTGCTCAGCTCATTTCCTCCTGAGATTACTGATGACTTCTCAGCCTTCACGGTGATGTCAGGATATTAAATTATAGTACAAATTACCATAAAATGCCTGTGCAATAAAAAGATACAGAGTACCGATCCAATGGAAGATGCAGTCTAAGTATTGTAGAAGACAAATAAACTGAATAAGAATATTTAGCATTTAAATAAATGAGAAGCCTGATAAAGTGGAATGGTGGATGAAGCAATAATGCAATAATCAACGAAAAACTAGTTACTCTTGTTCTTTCGAATCACTTAAAGGATCAGAATGAAGATAATATCAATTTTTGGCCAATTCTGCATCATTTTTCTGGATTGCGTCAGCTGGTGGGAAAACTTGGCAATTTAATTAAATTACCACGGTAGCATATAAACCTTTAACTTATATGAGTGTTCAACACAGCTTCTATTAATCTGTTGAATAATTGCTACTTCATTGTAATTTATAAACAAGCAAGCTAAAGTGGCCCACTAACGCACTTCTATTTTTTTGGATATCGAGCCTCATAATTGATCGTTGATAGTCTTTTTTTATATAAGAAACAATATTATATTATATTAATTAAAAGTTATAATTACAAAAGGCAGACAAGTGGTCCGCGCAACCTAACGCAAAACCAGAAACATATTAACAGCAGAAAAAAACTCCAATTCCTTGACAACTCTGAAACAGAAAAAATCTTAAACTCCTTATGCTTTCCCATCCAGCTAGGAGCCTGAAACTTTCTCTCACTAACACACTTCTATTCGACTGTGTAAATAGAATCATCATTGGCCTTCAAACAACCATGGAACAAAAATACAATCAACCTAATGCAGGAACAAAAATAACCAAGATTTCAAATGAGCAGACACCCATGCATAATACAACTAAAGATTCATGTCATGAAGGCTCCGTTGAGAAATAAAATAAAGTGAGAGCCTGAGAGGTTTGATCAGTAATTATAATATTCTCCTCAAATAAAAGATTATGCATATGTCAAAGACCGATTATTGCACCCTCAATAAGATTGACTCAATGTCTAAAAATGTCCTCAACATTCCATGTCAAGATAGAGATACGGCAAAAGATTGACTCAACATCATAAAAATGTCCTTGACAATTCATGTCAAGATAGACAAACTGCAAAGATAATCCACAAAAAGGTTAAATTACCTTCCGAGGACTATAATCTTGGCTCTTTTGGCCAAAATTTAGTGTGTCCTGCTCTGTATTGACAGAACTGCCTTTTCCTTGAACAGGTTTAGCAACTTCTTTTTTCTTTGTAGACTCAGGCCGTTCAAATTCACCATTGATCAACATTTCAGACTGATGATCCAGGTTGGATTTCTTATGTCCCGAAAAATCAGAAAGTGGAGCCTCGTAACTGTCTACTAGGTTATTTAAACTGGCTTGTAATGGTGATTTCCCATGAACAGAAAATGTGGGAACATAATCTGAAATCATATCTTCCTCCAGGTTATTTGCTCTTTCCTCAGAGTGATTAACATTAGATATATTGTTGCCAGAAGACATGCTGATTCCTACACGCTCAGATGATAGCATCCCTGTTTTGATTTTCTGAAATGCGAAACAAGGTTCATGGAAGCAAATGGTAAAAACAGCATCTCTCATGGAGTACAAGCATGCGATAGAGAATATATATATATATAAAACTCGATGCGCAGCAACAAAGAATGCCAGAAAAGAGGCAAATTTCAAACAAAATTTACTTTACATTCTCAGCAGGAGAGATTTCAGAATTATGCCCTTGTTCGCCTCTACTTAACTCCGTACCCCCAGATCCAACGTCCTCAATGGTTCTGCAAATTTTTAGAATTTGAAATGCATATATATTGAACTATCCCACTAATACTGGATCCAAGTAAGTTTCTTAAATTTGTATCTTCAGCTTGGATCCAATGTCTAATAACAGAATATTTTGAAGTTAAAAAACAATTAAGGTGTACTTCCACCCTTGCAGTAATATCCATATCAAAATTCAAAACTATTTAAAGTACCAAAAACTGGTAAACAACACAAAAAGATATCTTCATTTTATGGGTGAGGGAAAACTTGAAAAGCAAGAGAGAATCACTATTAATATACCTTAATGTTTCACTATGACGCAGAGAGGTCTGCAGAGCACGCCTTGAATTTGGTATCCAAGGGTGTGAGAGTAACGTCTTTGCGTCAGGCCTCTGTCTAGCATCCTGAAATATCACATTAAATATTAAAGTCAGCGTAGATATATACATATGATAAAAAGTCACTATCGTGGTAAGACAAGGCAAGTCTATTCATGGATAGAAAGTTACCCAAATAAGTTACCCGGACACTATCACAAAGTTATTTTCAAATACACACTCAAAATTTTGGAACCAAGTTGAGTTGAACGCATCAACCAAACACCATCATTACACGTAAAACAATTACATACCAAAAAAAACAAGAAAACAGAAATCAATCATATCTTCCAGCTGACCTTCTTAAAGCACTGACGTAGGAAATCGGTAATATCTGCAGATATACCATCTGGAATTGGAGGATGCTCGTCCTGGAAAAGAACAAATAAAGTATCATGTGCAGAGTAGCAATTATATCTCGGTTGAAGAACACAATAAATGCACCCAGTTTGTTTTATTGCACAAAGAAAGGATATCTCATGTACAGTGTGTTTGTTGGTTAAAAGTACAAAGTATCTTAATTTTTTAGAATTAGCATAGGGTGAAATGCCATGGGGGGTTGTAAAAAACAATGAAATTCCCACATGATGTGCAGCAATAATTATGGTGGAATGCATATTAGAATGATGATAACTCAGACCTGATTTCTACCTGCACAATCCTAAATAGGGCGGGCATAGGCTGAAGATCATAATATGGTGGTACACATGTGAGAAGCTCGATGACAGTGCAGCCGACACTCCAAATGTCAGAAGCAGCACAAACTCCTGACATTTCAATGACCTGCGATAGTGAACATCAATATGACAGCAGAATTACCTAAAAGAAGAAGTACACCGACATGCCTCTCAGAAGTAATTACTGATAAATGTAACACTGGATAACTTACTGATCCAACGTGTGAAATAAAGTATATCATACATCATGTCAAACTAAATTAATAGTATGCTCTCATTAGAAAGTGTGGAAATAAGCATTTGCATCAACATGAAACGGAGTAATATCATACAGGCAAAAATCACAATTTTATCCACCCAAGATCATGAAGGAATCTTGAATTGACTTGTGTGAGTAAGTCTATATGACTATAAAACTTTATTATGAAATTCATACTTAACAATTTACTAATGGTGGGGTATTAGAATAAGTTTGAGCATCAAATACTAATGGTTAATGGATGAAATACATTTTGATATCCCAAAAAGAGTATGACATGCTGCAACTAGTAAATAATTTCAGTACTTCACCACATAACAATATTCAATTAATTATAACCTGAAAAGCATAGCAAACTTCAAGCACGAACCTTCATACCTATTCGTTTTCCAAACAGTAAAAAAATCATTGCATTTTATTAAGCTACTGCACCTCATGTGGAGCCTTTGAACTCAATATCCATATTTTTATTTGATTATTTGCAATAAGACAATAAGATTATAAATTATCTTGTGAGCTTACTAGCAAACAAAATCGCAGTGTCACAAACAGAGGTAATTTACTCAACCATAGAAGGAGCAAAACAATGTTTTACACAACAAAGGCACATATAAGAAACTTCAACTTGATAGAAAAAACTTAGACTAGAATGGAGGAAGAGGATCAGAGAGATACCTCAGGGGCCATCCAATACGGTGTTCCAACAACCGAATGAGTATTAAGATCAGCTTCATTTAGTTTGGTTGCCACCCCAAAATCTGCAAGTTTCACAAGACCCTGAAATTTTAAGTTAGCAAAAGAAATACCATCCAAAAAGCTTGAACATTTTGCCAAAACAAATTAAGGGAAAAGTATAGATGCACACAGAAAACAAAAGCACCTAAAGGTGAAGCTGTTCTATCATTTGTCAAAAATTCAATTCCCTTTGCTTCAGACAAAATACAGAAAATAATCTAGCAAATTATACTGGATGTTAAGAATATTTCTATTACCCTAATTTTGGTGATTGACAAATTAACAGAATCGAGCTGTTACAGGATCCAGCCGCTTGCTCTTTGTATTTCAGGTTTCTCAGACAGTTGTATCAAAGTCTGATGACCGGTCCAAAGAAATTAATTCAGGACACGTGATCAAAAGTTATTATCCAACGATTCTAAAATGATCAGATAAGAGCAAAACAAGGGATACTTTCAAGCTCAAGCAAATCAGATAAAGTGCATGGCACAGTATCCTACCTACCGTTGATGTGACAGGAATGTTTTCTAAAATGTCTCAAGTCAAGCAACTTTTCAAAAACTATAGGGACTAAAGCTAGAAAAAGCAAAGAGACATTAAATGACATTTAATGACGAGTGTACGATGAATGAGAAAGAATGACATTCTGTCGGATACAAGTACAGATGATCGTTGAAAAGTCATTTCCGACTGTTAAGGCTTTTCAATTATAAATATGAAGATCTGCATTCCAAAATTATTGTGCAATCAAATCTTTCTAACTTCAAGCTGTTAATCAAGCACAAGCCTTACAGTTCATATCCGATCAACAACGATCATCTTTGTGCTACTTCACTAAGGTTGTCTGTTGGACCAAAGATTGCCAAACAATCCAGATTTATAAAGTGATCGCTAAGAGTAACAACTTAGGCTTTTATAAGTCCTAATTGTAGTGGGTATTTACAAAAAGTTATAAAACCCAAATCTTTTAGTGGAATCTTTCCTAAGTGGAACAAGATGTGACATAGGTGTTCTTGTCTCCGAACATCTATAATATACATGTGATATTTACTTTACGCATTGACTTTTTCAATTCATTTTCCAGTCGTTTATTATTAACTATTGTCTATACTGATATCACGAGCATAGCCAGACCGTTTCCGCACTTGTTCATTTTTAAGTGCTCCAGCGAAGCCAGCCGTTCAAGGATACTTATTTTAATAGCTTAAAAATTGTTAGAACAACTCATTTTTACAAAAAATAAAATTGTTAGAACAGCTCATTTTTACAAAAATATTTTCAAGAGTTTATTCACCCCTCTAAACTATATTTCGATCATTTAGATCCCAACACTAGAACAGATCATAACAATTTTAGAAAAAAAAAACAATGGCAAAGAGCAAAATTTAACAAGATATCAAAAATAAAAATAAAAGGGCACCTCTTTTGTCGTTAATATGTTAGCTCCCTTGATATCCCGATGAATTACTCCTTGTTCATGTAGATATACCAGACCTTCCAATACCTGACCACGTCACACCACAATATATTTGAAACCTGAATCAACAAGAAAGAAAAAAAAGTTACAGAAAATAAATCAGCTCTAAAACCTGGGCTATGTATACAGCCACCAAAGACTCAGGGAAAGGCCCAAATTTATTCGGCTTAATGATGTTTGCAAGCGAACCATTCTCCACGTACCTTCAAAAAAGACAGAAATTATTTTCCAACCCTGTCGAATGGTTGCAAGCTGGAGAGCACTGATAAGATTAAATGCTTAACATACTCTAATATTATGTGAAGGTGGGTTTTTGTCTTCAACGACCCAAGATATTTCACAATATTTTTATGATTCAGATTCTGCGTGAGATAGACCACACAGCAATTAGATAACAATTATAAACCAAATCATATATATCTGCAGTCCAACAGCATCAAAAGATTCAAAACTGCAGTCTGAAACACAGATAGGTGGTCAATCAGGTGCTAAAGTTCATTTGTCAATTAGATTGTTAGCTATTGCAGGCAGGGACAACAAAACAACGAGGAAACCCATAGACACGAACAATTGTGGAGGAAAAGCATTAGAGAAGCGAGTTTAATCACTTTCTTTAGTAAATGTAATAAGCAGCCAGAGTTACAGGGCAGTACCTAATCGTTAAACAGTGATGCAGTCGAAGCTGTGCAGAAAGAAACTTAAAATATTCGCACTTAAGAACAAAATTTTACCTTGAGAAGATCAATCTCTTGCTGTTAATCACATTTCCAATGCCGGCCACATAAAAAACAGAAACCAAAGAATGAGCTAGTGTGCTGAATTTTATAAGAAATGTTATCGCAAGATAAACTGGGTTCGAAAGCATTTAGTTGAATTAACTATAATTCAAGCAGAAATATATAATAAAAACTCAATAACAATGATGACAATAAACAGCGATTAAACTGCTTTTAAAACACGAAATTCATCAGACCATAATGGTGTTAAGATCCTCTTGAGCAATGTTCTCGAGAGAGACTTGCTTGATTGCCACGAAATCACCATTCTCCAGATCCAAACCCTTGTACACTCTCCCATACGCCCCTTTTCCAATCTCATCTCCAAGCATCTGCACACAATCATCTCATTTTAACCGTCTCCACTTATTTCTGCACATAAAGGGACACACTTACGGTGAAGACGTGTACGTACATATTTGTTATCTAGGGTTTTGGATTTGTGGAAAGCGGATGACGTCATTTGCCGAGACATGGCTGTTTCTTCCTCTGAACACTAGTTTACTTCCATTCATCAATGTAACGGCAGCTGTTCGGCGGTGTGATACCCCGGCGGAGATTGTCGGAGGAAACGGAGAAGAGAATTTTATATTGATTATTATTATTCTTTAAGCTCGTCGTGTTATTATCAATTGTTAAAATATTTACCAGTGATTCTGTGGGGGCGCCAGCCTGTCAACAACCTTTTTCATATTTTTATTTAATTTATTTATTAATTAATTATATTATTTTTATCAAAACAAAACTATTTATATTTTATATAATTAAATTATGAAAACTAAATAATATTATCCATGAATAACTGAAAATTTTTAAATATGACAAAAACTTATATGAGACGATCTCATTAGTCATATTTTATGAGACAGATCTCTTACTTGAGTCATCCATAAAAAATTATTACTTTTAATGCTAAGATATTAATTTTTATTGTGATATCGGTACGATTTTGACCCGTCTCACGATAAATATTCATGAGACCGTTTTATAAGAGAATTACTCTTTAAATAAACGAAAACTTGCTAAACTTGTGTTTAAATTAATCATAAAACACAATTTATCATCTATTTTAAATTTAAATATTATAATTTTACTTCAAATAAATTGTCTGATATTATTAAAGATTAGATTAAAAATGATGGAGGGACAATGAAATCACCTGCTTCTTCTAACACGAAAACTTTTTAAACATTTTTTTAAATTTGGTACAAAAACTGTGAGAAGGGGAAATTAATAATTTTCATCGTCGAAACTACTATATTAAATTAACAAATCATAAACAAGAAGATTGGGAATTCTCCATTCACGGAAAATCTTGATTTCTGCTAAGCTCAGATAAAGTTTCAAAACGACATCTAATCTTGATCAGGCTGGTCACGGTGGAGAACCTCACCATCTTCGGTTCCATAATTCACCCACGGTAGTAAGGACTCGAATAAAACAGCTAGTGCATTTCGATCTGCAACATCACGGAGCACATGATCTTCATGAATATTCGGTAGCTGCTGGTCATTCACGACCGCCCTCTGGTCGACTATGAAGTCCTGCAAGTTATCAGGTGGCATTGTTGGGGTGGTATCCGAGAAATCCGATATCAGCAAGTGAGAGTACCTGAAAAAGAAGCAAAGAGGAAGAGAAATAAAATGTTTAGCAAGCACAAATTATGGCAGATCGATTCAATGATGATCATAGTAACAAGATGATGCTCACTCATTATTCTCAGACGAAAAGGCTTCTTCCCTCACACAAGCCCAGTCCCTACCAATGCTTCCTTGGTCCTTCAGCGTCTCAATTACCAAGCGTGCAGAATCGAGTAAAAGCTTCTGCAGATCAGGTAGCCTCCATATCAGATAACTTTTCTCAATGTATATAGTAATCAAGTGATCCAGGGACGGATTTCCCAGTTCCTCTGATCGAAAGAAACTATGCTCGACCACACTTGTCCACATCCGATCCTTAAGGGGTACCTTGGCAACCAATTTTTTTAATACTGATGGGTGAAGCATCAAGGCCTGCTTCATAAGATCGAGTGAACCAGCTCTTCGAGCATCCACTTGCCCGTCATTTGAACTTTCAGTTTGTTCAAGGTAAAATCTTGCCACAGCAAGTGAGAAAGAAAAATTAGGAAATAGCCACAAGGAATTATCACCTGTATATTCTTCGGAGAAATGTTCCAACCAGGCATACTCCTCGGCTCTTAAAGAATAGTAGTCCATACAGAACATGCTGCCTACAGGATCATCTGAATCTAAAGAAAGCAACAGCTTACAAATTTCGAGGGCAGATCTGTGGCAGCCGCGTCTGTCCATGTTTTTCATGTGGTTGAAAAGTAGTGAGAAGAATGGTTTGTTCGTCTCATGGACATACTTTAGCTGGCCATTCTGCAAGGAAGTAAATAGTGGATGCCATGCGCATTCCATTGCATAGAGACACTTTGCAATAGCATCAGCCGACATCTGGTGTTCGCCCGTGAATTTGAAATAGTCCGCCAATGTCATTAACGAATCTATGTGATAAGGATGATACATCAAAATACTTGCAATACCGTTAAGATCGTGCATAGCCTTTGCAGCTTCAAAAGCTTTCTGAGATTGGGAATATGATGATGAATGCACATACCTAAATGGCATAGACCAAAAACTGTTACGAAGTTGCATTCAACATTTCACAGCACAAATTAGCAACTAGAAAAACAGACGACGACAAAAGACATAAAAACTTGCAATAATCTTCCTAATCAGAGTTCACACTATGAGGTGGGGTATTCTATGGATTCAAATTCGCACAAGACTTTCTTGCACTTGCAATTATGTCTCACAAGAATTTTAAATGTGAAGCGAGAACATTGACTAGGAGATAATTCTCTTTGACTACGAGTTGAAACTTTATTTGATTAATCTTTCCCAAGCACCATTCCTTGACGATATCTACGTTTTGCATTAAGTGTACACTTTAAAGCGCCATATGTAATTCCCATATTTCTGCAGTATCTCCAACAATAAAATTAGACTTATTTTCCGCAGCTTCAAGATAAAAGCATTCATCGGCAACTACCTGAAATAGTGAACACCATCTCTAGTCTCAAGCAGTTCCATGGACAAAGATCCATCCCATCGTGGCCAGTGTTCAGATGGAGAAACAAGAATAGTTCTTCTGAGGCTATGAGTCCCTCGTCTCCCACCATGAATCTGCCTAGAATTTACAGATGAGTGATTTCTTTCATATGAATTTACTACCTTGGAACCAAAAATCCTACGCAACTCATTTTCAGCCTTTAGAAATTTCGGATCAACCAGTAAGATAGAGGAGTTAAACTGCTTCTTCACCGTGCCACCAGTATTTGCTTTTAGCAGCTTCAGTTTTTTCATACGAGAAGAAATCTGTTGACGGCTACTGCTAAAAGAGCTAGTCTCCAGAGTAAGGTTTTCTAACAACTGATTAGAAGATAATTCATCATTTTCAATGCTTATTTCTTTGTTTTTCTTCTTCTTCTTCTTATGTTTCTTCGATTTGGTACTCGGCTTTGAATCTGCAGCTTTTAGTGTTGAGGTATGCTCGCCAATGTCACAATTTGAGGTCTCTTCACCAATGTCACCCTTTTCCTGCAGATACACTGTCATTTATGGCAACAAAAATTTCTAATAGCAATCTAATTGACAAAACATAAAGAAAAGCATTTTTCCGTTATAGGCATGATTTTCAGGAGCAACAATAAATAGACTGCGTTTGCATATGATTGCAATACATGTGCACTTTGAAAATGCTTCCATCACAACTTCTAGTCATTACAAAGCCAGTACTGAAGTATAGCTTCACACACTTTTGAAGAGGGCAAACACCAAGTTCAATTAATAAATAGTTGGAGCTTTTGAACATAAACGTGCTTTTACAGTGGTGCTGTAGTGGCATCAATCGCAGGAGTTAAGTGTGTTGCTGCCCGAAGTAACAAAAGTATGACATAAAGTAATAAACAGCAAGACCGACACATTTAGGTAAGTAATAGAAGAGTCGAGTGATGAACCTTGTTGGCAAAATTTTTGACAGTCACCTATAAATTTAATTCCCTTGCTTTCTCTGAGCTGTGTTAGGTGAGTGGTCTTATTTTTCCTGCTAGTTTCTATTTAACACCATAAAATACTACACGGAAAAAAATAGTAGTTTACAATATAACCAATACGAGAACTGAGAGCAAAATGAATAAACATCAGGTTGTAAGAGGACGTAGTTAGCCTCAGGAAGCCTCTTAGGAGAGTCTCAATCACTGTGCCATCTACCAGACGGCAAGCAAAAATATAGACCACCATAACTGGTAAGCAATAGCCTATATGTATCAAGTACATCATCGAATATTACATAAACGACAGCTTACGGTCAAACAATTCTGCTAGAAATTGGAGAGCGAAAAAGCCACTTGAAATACAATCGTAAGGGATGTGCTAGAAATCAATTTCGAACTCAATAAGTGTTTTTCTACTTGAATGCCACTAAGCAATTTCCAATTCAACCAGCGAATTTTTATTTTAAAGCTGCTTCAAGCAGCACCTACTATGTTAAAGGCCCAAGATCCACTAATCAGCCACATGTTATGGTCTGACATCAGTTACGCTAGAAATAGTGGGTTAGTACTTAAGTTTCACCTAACAGATTAGTCTTATGGTCTCTCCTCCAAGGTTGCAAGTCATAAATCCACGCGAATGTTCATTGGTGTTACCTACGCGGTACGGAATATAGCTAGAATCTCTAACGAGCATTAATAAACGATGGTAGGTAAAGTAATTTTTTATGATTTCGGGTCCAGCAAGGTCTGAACAGAACAACTCTTTAATATTTTCCCCAATTCCAATCTTAAAATCGATCACTTCGCAGAGAGAAAGCCCGAATTCACGATCCTCCTCTTTGTTCTTATAAAGTGATTAGTCCAAGATTCATGCTTAAGTAACAATAGCAGTAACAAAGAAGAAGAGGAAAAAAATTTGTCAGAATAATGATAGAAATATAAATTAAATTTTGACCTGGTCTGAGGCCGTGGAGTCGTCGTCCTGAAGGAGATTGAAAGGATTAGGGCGGCGTATAAGGGCGGCGTCGGAATCGTCGGAATCATTGGCTTCGTCGGAGTTGAGGTGGTGATGCGGTGGTGCTTGCTCGTTAAGAACCTTTTTCAGCAATCGGGCCGACATCTTCTCTTCGAATCGCTTCTCAAGCGTTTTTCGATATTTTATTTTTGAGAAATTGTAATATATGCGGTCTTACTTTGAATTTATGCATTTTGACGTTAAATCAACGTCAGGTTAAAATACATATTAAAATTGAAAAAAAATATAATATTAAAATTGAAATTTGATAATATATAAATTTATATATAAAATTTATATAGTTGAAAGCAAAAAGACATAATTTATAATAATATTTTATTTTTTCCATTTAATGTACAATTAAATATATAAAATTAAAACATACGTGCTCAAAAAAATAAAAAAACGTACAAATTCACATTTCGAGGTGATTCTAGCTTCAAGAACTCGATTTTTATCCACTGCATTTACCAGACCAGATTTATTCACTGATGCGGTAGCTGAAAGGCCCTGAAGCATTTTGATGACTTCAAATGTATCGATAGATGATATTTAGCTATGGTCGGTTTCTGGCCAACGGTGCAGCTGAATACTTCGGCTACTGCAGGCAATACTCAGTTGGCAACTGAGCTTGTTATACCCTAGAACATGTCCTCATCGGATCTATCATTGCCTATACATGTGACAAAACTTTGATATGCATCATTTCTATTGCATTCTTCACCACTCCATGGGCTTTTGTTCATGCCTAGCAAGATGTCATTTTGCTGGGCAAAAATTACTGAAGATCAGCGGAACTAGATACATTATCCAATATCCATCCATTGGTTTCACCTCAACAATTCGTTGACCACGTTTTACGACCACAGGATTGTTAGCAGACACGTTCTCCAAGTGATCAAGAAGTTCTTTATGGTGCCAAACTAAGAACTCTGCTGCAAAATCCAAGAGTCATATGTAGCCTGTAATGTTCATCACTGGTTAGACAATATTTCTCCAACCCAAGTCAAATGATTATGCTTTTATTGTTGATTTTACACTTCTAAATTTGTAATATAGCAACTAAATATCTTGTTAGCTCCTTTAGTTTTGGTGATAACAAACAATAACTTGTTGCATTAGATCAAGTTATCTTTGTAATATTTCAGTTACTCGACCGCCCACTGAAGATTCAGAAGAATTTATTCAAACGGTCTCGAGATGCAAAGATATCCAACCGCTTTATCATTAGCAACGTATTTGATCCATTAGACCGCTCAAGCATTCAAGACTGTAGCATAAGGATTACTCAGTCATTCACCATATTGAATTACATCTATAAACGGTTGAGTAAAGTCATATTCAGAAACAATTGTCTTACAAGTATCTCACCTAATTTATCAGAAAAGATGGTAGGCTGATCATGCACGATAAACATGGTATCAGAAGATCATATTGTTTTTCTAAAAAGTCTACGTGCAGAGCTAGTTACTTTTTGTCATCAGTGGTCATTTCCTATCACATTTGATAAATGTTAAATTGCTTATTAATTGAAGTATACGATAAATCAATAAAGGACAATGCTATCGTCGTCCTTCTTTTGCATGAATGCTCATTTAATGAGCTATAGTCGAACGTTGAACAGGAAAATGCAAGAAGCACAATAAATAGAGAATGCCAAAAAGAATTTATACTACAACGAAATAACACAAACAACACTTTGATATTCATTGCTGCTCAAGAGCCCTTGTTTTAAAGAACATTGATATGATCTTCAAGGATCATTAAGGGCTTCGGTCAAATTACTTGACTGTTTCTGTCTAGAACGTCTGAAGAGTTGTTTGACAGTTCTAAACAGAGGATTCACTTCTTTACTTCATTTGTATTGTTTTGGTTGTTAGAGTGTGTGTCTTAACCATTTGAGTTAACTAGGAGTTTCTACGTAGACAGTGGATAAGTCCTAAGGTTGAATCGGATTGTTACAAAAACATGTAAAACAAAAGTATTCTAGTAAAATATTTCCTAGGTGGAAAAAAGGTAAAGTAGGAACTTGAGTCTCCGAACATCCATAAAATCATTGTGTTATTTCTTTACTGCACTTATTTACTTTGTTGACTTGCTATATTTGAGTATATGATATTCATAATAATCATTGGACCGTGTTTTGCACTATTTGTGCTCCGACTGTTTCTTAAAATTTGAGAAAATCAGGTCTTGTATAGCTAATTCTATCAAGACCGTCGCATTATGTGGCAATGTTTTAGAGAAAAAATACATATTTTCCATCATAACATTTTTTTTGCGTTTAAAGGTGACGTGCAACATTATATTTTGTAGGGAAACAAAATAATAATTTTTCCTTAAATTGTTAGTTTCTAATATATTAAACTATTATTTTCAAACCTTAGCATGATGATGATTAGTCGTGCTATCCACAAATTAATGAAATTACACACTTTCAAATGAAAGGAGAACCTCGACATACTGAAACTGGTGGGAATACATACATAAATAAGACTTCTACAAGAATTGACACCTTCCATATCCTTTCATCATTCAAACTTCAAGCTTTAACACATGCAAAAAAATTATGTAAAGGGGATCAAAAGAGGAAGAGTTTTCAACATTGTTATGACATTCATATTCTGCCTTATCAAGGTTAAGGCATATAGAGTTTTCAACTCAAACAAATTCTTTGATTATATATTCCAAACATAAATCATGAAAATATTTAATGTTTTTTCCCAAACTTCAATCATCACATAAATCATTGAGTGGAATAGTATAAATAATAACCCACGGACATTTTCTGTTGGAACATTTCATGTTCGCAATCTTGATTTTGATGTTACCAAAACTTATTATTTTGCTTCTAATGAATTTAAGTACGCAGAAAGCTACCGAGCCTAAACTGAAGCTATCGAAACACAAACTAAAAATGTCAATTGATTGCCCAAACTGAACCAGTTCAACTGATATATCAAATACTAGTTCATTGTCCAGCTGATAGGTAGTTCAATAGAAGACCTTCAGAAGCTCGGCCAGCTGATGAAGAGCTCAACTGATGAAAAGCCCAGCTGACCAGTTCAACTGAAGCAATTAAATCAGTTCAGCTGACGAGTCAACTGATTTCACCAAGCCAGTTCAACTGACCAGTTCAGAACATCAGTTAGGATCCGACTAGTTTGCGGAACAAGACAAGCTTATCCAGCTGTGCGCACTAAGGAAAACAATTATCTGGTCAAAAACAATAATTGACGTTGCAGCAGAGCTTAAAGTCAAGGCGTTCCAAAATAATTGTCAGAAAGGACAAGACACAAATATTGAGGAACATATTCAAACTGAAACGGACAAATTCGATGAGTCTTGATGAACGGCTTCAAAGACTCTATAAATACAAGATCGAGACCATCAGAAAGTGCGTGAAAATCATAAGAGAAAAATAGGGCATGCCAACAGCTTAATCTAGAAGCAAAATTCTCAGTGTGTGAGAACACTTTTGTGTTGTATTCATAGACCAGTTCTCACACACGCACACACCATCGCTCACACATACAGAAAATTGAGCGTATTGAATAGCTGAGTGAGTCTTGCACAAAAACATTAAACTTATTTATGTAGTCTTTAACACATAGACGTTAAACAAGTGTTGGCTGGAAGTTGCTGCGTTCAGTCTAGATTGGAAGTTCAGTTATGCAATAGTGTAAGTCCTAAGCTGAGTGAGTTTGTACAAGGTGTTGTATAAACAAAGTCTTCTAGTGGATCATACCCGAGGTAGTAGAAGGGATGACGTAGGAGCAGTTGATGTTTTTGAACATCCATAAACATATCTTGTGTACTTAACTGTTTAACTAACGTTTTCAAATTGATTTGTTCAGTTCGAGCTGGTATCAGTTCAGTTATCACCATAACTGAACTGATACATGCAAGAATCGATCCCCTTTATTTCAGTTATTCAGCTTACACAAGTTAAAATGTTTTCAAATTAGTTAGCTTTCTTAACGAATGATTACTTTGAGTATCTTCCGCTTGGTTTGAAAACTAAACTCGATTTAATTCATCGGTATTTACATTCTTAGAACACGAGCTATTGCAGCTCATTGAGAATATTGTGTTTGAAGCACTTTCGCATGTGTTAGAACCGATCCATCATTTTCATTCTGGTCCAGAAAAGAACATGGAAGTGAAATGCAAAGCATTAACAAGAAAAAATAGTTGTATAATCAAAACACAAAAAATCAATACCAACAAAATAAAAATGAAATAATCAATTCAAACTAGAGCTTCAGATCCACATACCATACACAAGCATGCTCAGCTCGAGCTTGTTGTCAATCAAATGAACCAAGGATTTCATATTATATGAACTAAATATGAATTAAAATGTGAGGCCCAATACCTAAACTAGGCCCATCCCATTACCATTTAATTATAATAACCCCAATCCATTTGATAGAAGAAAACAGAAGCGTTAAATCCAGAAACTCTTCTCCAGCCTTGGCCGTCGTTCTCTTCTTTCTGCTTCAGTCGCACAGCGCCACCGGCGGTCGGGGAATAGTGCACCAGCTTAGCAAAATTTCTTCCTCCAACTTATTAGCTACTTTCCTGCCATGAATCGGTAGAAATCAGTGCTCCATCTTTCACGTTCGAGCCGGCAGCTACGTTTCATTCTTTGTCCGATTTTGTGAGCTTCTAGCTTCAATTTTCTTGTTGATTTGAGTTTATTTAGCAAGGAATCAAAGCCCTTTATTTCCCCTGTTTTCCCCTAATTTCCAGCTCGTTTTTCATATCTGAACAGTGCTTCCGACGACTTTTCCGGCGAGCCATTTTCGCAAGATCACCGTTGTGTGTTTAAGCTTCGTTTCGTGAGGTATTAAGGTTGAATTCAGATTGTATAAGGGTTTTATAGGCTGTCCGAAAATTGATTTTTAACCGCTCCGATATAATTTGTTGTAGTCGGTTAGAATGCATTACGTTGAAGTGTATAGCGAATTTATATTGTAGGTTTTAACATTGGACGAGTTCATCCGATATTTCTTAAGATTTTCTGTGGTATTGTAAGCTATAGTTGAGGTACGCTCAAACCTATATCATTATGACGTTTATATTGGCGTGTAAGAATATTCGGTGAATGTTGTTTGCTATTATGTGCTTTGAATGTTTATTCTGTTGCATTCATGCATTAATTGTGTTGGCATAACATATTGAGCCTTGACTCCTTTGACGACGATTTATGTTGATTCTATTGAGATATATTGAGTCATCAGAGGGATGAATGGGTTAGGATTAGCCACATTCCCAGATGACAGCTAGGGACGAGCGACTTAGCTACTCGCATTCCTGATGTTATGTGCATGGACGAGCGGCGATTTGATGCTGCATTCCTGGCACGGGTGGCCACTGTTACTGTTGATGATGCTATTCGTTTGGACTCCATTTGGTATCCGTTATTCCATTGTTATCATTCATGCATCGCATATCATTGCATTTACTTGATATTATTACATGTCTTTTATATACGTCGTGATTTTACTGGTTTGTCGTACTGGGGTCCGACCACTGTTTTCTTTTGATGTTGTGGTTGTTTTTTATGTCATAGCAGGTCATTCCAAGGGTTTTGACGCGTCTGGTGGAGCGTCAACGAGTGGTACCCAGTAGTCAGTTGGTTTGTGTCAGAGTTCCCAGATATATATATATATATATATATATATATATTATGTGGGTTTGATACATTTGCCAGGGAGATGCCTTGTGTAGCTGTATGGTTATGTTTTTATGTTGTTTGGATTTTATTTGTGGTATGTTGTGTCTAGTCCTGGCCAGTGCGGCTGTAGGATATTTGTTTGGTTGATTGTGAACTTGTTGTTATTTTCGAGCGTATATTGATGTTGTTTTGTTTAGAGATTTTTGGGATGTCCTACTTACGGGAAAGTCATGCCGAAATTTCTGTAGGCCCAAATGAACGTTTTAAACTCGTTTTCGCTGTTTACACCATTTAATCCTTGTTGTTTGGTAACTAAATATTAATTAAGAGTACGGGCTCTGACAATTTTGGTATCAGAGCGTAACTGGGATACGCTCGAATTGGAGTCTAGGACACTCGAGTTTAGACACAAATAAAATGATTGTGCATGTGTTTGATTATTTGCTCTTACTTGTTTCTATGTTTTGACTTAATTGTATCAGCATGACTAGAGCGTATAGTTGATTAAGTTTTGTCATCTAATTTAGAATTTCCTATTAGTTTAAGTTTATGCTTTTATACTCAACCGATTATTTTGTTTCTGCCTGTGGATTAAATCCTTGTGTCTTGTAGATGGCACCGGGACGTAAGGTTGGAAAAGGAAAGGAAGTTGTTCAGGAATCTGAAGCTCCTAATGTGAGAGGACTTAACGAGACTGGTTGGGGAAGACGAGGTCGTCGTCCTCGTGGTGAAGCACGAAATGTTAACGTTGAGCATGAAATGGATCAGTTGACTAGAGGAATGGGAGAAATGAAACTTGTGATATCTCAATTTCAGAACATGCGTCCTCCTCGATTCTTTGGGAATGAAGATGGTGAGAAAGCTGTAGCATGGTTAAAAAGTATGAAGCGTTTGTTCAATATGTTGGAGTACACTCCTGATTTGCAGCTTAAGTTGGCTATTTGTCAATTAAAAGACCGAGCTCAGTTATGGTGGGAAACTACTGAGGAAGCTCTGAAAGAATCAGGTGAAAGAGTTACTTGGGATGTATTTTGCGCTCAATTTGCTCGAGAGTATTCACCGCCTTCATACTATTCGGCCAATGAATCTGAATTCAATAGATTGACTCAAGGTAACATGACTGTAGTGGAGTATGCCTCTCAATTTTCAGCGCTTCTTGCCTATGTTCCTCATGTTGCTAGCAGTGATCGGAACAAGCTATCGTATTTTATGCAAGGATTGAATCGAACCATTTGCACTTTAGTAGTAGCTGGAGCGCCTGTTAATTATGCCGATGCTGTAGAGAAAGCCAAGAATGTGGAGGCAAGTCTACTTTTGGCAGAACCACAGTCAGTTCGACAATGTTTTCCTCAGAGTTTCGGAGGTAATGTGCCGATGCCAGTTGGTACACCACTATACCGTCCTTTACTACCGTATCAGCCTTCGCAGTCTTATCAACAACCAAAGCAGCAAAACTTTAAAGCCAAAGGAAAAAAGTTCAAGAAACAGACTCGTAGTAGTTCTTCTAGTTCTGGCACTCAGCGTGGAAGTTCAGTTTGGTCCCCAGGTGGAGTATTTTGTGATCGTTTTGGTGGTAAGCATTTCAGTCCTCAGTGTACGGGAGTTCATGGATATTGTAATATCTGTGGGCAAGTTGGACATTATGCTAGAGTATGTCTGAATGTAGCAAGATAACAATTTCAGCAACCTCAGTTTAGTCAAGGTTTTAGAGGACAAGCAACTAGACCTTTTGTTCCTACTCAGTCTTTTCAGCAGTCTAGCTATCCTCAGCCTAGAGGTTCTGCACAACAGCGTTTCCCAGGGCCACAGCAGGCTAGAGTTCATGCTTTAACCCAGGATCAAGTTCAAGAAGCACCGGGCGGAGTTATTGCAGGTATCTGCCTTATTTTTGATCATCCTGCTCGCATACTGATAGACACAGGAGCATCTCATTCATTTTTATATGTTGTATTTGTTGATGAGCATGAGATTGCTACTACTCCGTTGATAGATATTGTGTCCGTCTCTACAGCTGCCGGTGTGTGTTTGATGTCTCATGAGATAATTCTGAATTGTGTGATTAGATTCGATGATAATATTATGATAACTAATCTCATCAAGCTAGATATGTCTGACTTCGACTGTATTTTGAGAATGGATACTCTGTCTAATTATCGAGCTACCGTTGATTGTTTCCATGGAGTCGTCAGATTCAGACCGTATTATGGCAGTAAATGGAAATGTTTAGAATCTTGTTAACAGGAAATGAAGGATTCATGATCTATGCAGTTGATGCGACATAGGGAAAAATATTTGAGGTTTCTGATATTCCTGTTGTCAAGGAATTCCCTGATATATTTCCCGATGAAATTCCTTGATTTCCACCCCAGAGGGAAATTGATTTTAGCATTGAGTTGGTGTCCGGGAAAAATCCTATTTCGAGTGCACCTTATCGTTTGGCTCCAGCGGAATTGAAAGAACTCAAAGAGCAATTATAGGACTTACTGGAAAAAGGCTATATTAGACCAAGTATGTCACCTTGGGGGGCTCCGGTATTGTTTGTAAAGAAGAAAGACGGAACGATGAGAATGTGCATTGATTACAGGCAGTTGAACAAAGCTACTGTGAAGAATAAGTATCCTCTGCTGCGTATCGATGACTTGTTTGATCAGTTGCAGGGTACATCAATGTGTGTATTCAAAGATCGATCTTCGTTATGGCTACCATCAGCTTAGAGTTCGAGAGGAATATGTTCCGATGACAGCATTTCGAATGCGTTATGGACATTATGAATTTCTAATTATGCCTTTTGGATTGACTAATACTCCAGCAGTTTTTATGGATTTGATGAATCGTGTTTTTCGATAAATTTATAGACAGATTTGTTATTGTCTTCATAGATGACATTCTGATTTATTCAAAAATAAAGAAGGAGCATCGAGAACATTTAAGGTTAGTCCTCAAGACACTCAGAGAAGCGCAATTGTATGCAAAATTTTCTAAATGTGAATTCTGGCTAGTCAGAGTTGTATTTCTGGGTCATGTTATATCAGCTCAAGGAGTATCAGTGGATCCTAGTAAAGTGGAAGCTGTTATCAATTGGCCAGCCCCGACGAATATATCCGATATTCGCAGTTTCTTGGGATTGGCAGGATATTATAGGCGTTTTATTGAAGGATTTTCTATTATAGCAAGGCTTATGACTCAATTAACGCAAAAAGATCGACGTTTTGAGTGGACTGATGAATGTGAGTCAAGTTTTCATACTTTGAAGGAAAAGTTGACAACCACCTCATCAAAAATCGTGGGATCCACATGCCACATACACATTACATTAACACATCTATTCTCTCACATTCATTTTAACATTCACACTCATTATTTGTAGGTCCCGCTGTCCACTCATTCATCTTATTCTTATTTTACATTAAATAAATTCAATTTCAAATTTTTTAAGAAATATAAATTATTATTTTATATTAATAATAATTATATATATATATATAACAACGTTTAGCGACGGTTTTTTCAAACCCGTCGCTAAATGTCCAATTTTCATAAATAATTCAAAACACGTGGGGCCCGCATGTCAGCAAATCGACGACGGTTTCTATAAAGCCGTCGCTAATAGCGACGGTTTTTTAAAAACTGACACAAGGGCGTTCATACAGATGAACGCCCCACACCCTCTCTCATATAACACCTCCAGTGCTATCTTTGTCATCAGGCTCAGGTGGATATGTTGTTTGTTCAGATGCATCTCTAAATGGACTTGGATGTGTTCTAATGCAAAATGGGCGAATGATTGCATATGCTTCTCGTCAGTTGAAGCCGCATGAGACCCGATATCCAGTTCATGACTTAGAGTTGGCTGCCATTGTGTTTGCATTGAAGTTATGGCGTCATTATCTGTAAGGTCCAAAATTAAGACGACGTAATCCAACTGCACGCAAATCTAGGAAATAATGGAAAATGAGTAATTAACTGATTTTAATTGCTATTTGATTATGTGACATACATGCTTACATGTTAAATATTATTTTATAATTATCATCATGCATAAAATTGCATTTTAGGGATATTCAAGTTGCGATCGAGGAACGGAGACCGAGGGCTGAAAAATAGAAAATGTTTTTATTAAATAATTGTTTTTAATTATTTAAAATATGATTGTGGGTTTTTCTTATTTTTGAAAATAAGGGGTTTTGAGGTGATTTTATACGCCGAAACGTAAATTTTATCGGTGTTGGTTTTTCAACTAAAATACGAACTTTTAAGTAACCCGACTATTAGATTCATCAACCTATTTTTATCAAACCATTTTTATGATTTAATTAAATCCTAATTGATACTAATGGGCTTAATTTAATTGGCTTAATAGGCCAAAACCTAGTTAGTAATTTAATTAGTATATATATTATACTAAAGCACCTAAAACCCTACATCTTGCAACACAACCACACGGCCACACACTTTTTATTTCAGAAAACTCTCCCCACCACCCCCATAGACGATACACACATACACAATTCAAGGTAGAAGGGTTTTCGAAGATTCAAAAGGGATACAAGCCAAGGTTTCGATCCATTCTTCATCGTCAACATGAATTCGTGCGTATAAAATGCAAAGGCGCGCCATACATCTCCTTTTCTCATCCATCATGTCATATTATTGTTTTATGCATGAATAACATGATTTATTTTTCAGAAATTTCGTACTATTGCATGCACTTGCGAAAACATGATATTTTGATGCAAATTCTTAAAGTTTTATGAAAAAGGGGGCTGCCATGAACTTAGGTTGGAACCAGTGGCATCTATGCATGAATTAAGGCCCTAACATATGCACCATAATCACCAAAGTCGAAGCAAGAACAAGCAAGACAAGCAACTCACCAAGGAAGCCGATTTTTGCTGTCAAAAGCTTGGGGTGATCGAGTTCCTTGGTGTGAGATAGGGGAGCCACGGCTTGGGGCCAGGGCTTGGTCAGAGGTGTGTTGAGTCTGGGAAAGGGTCCTAACCACGTGAGGGTTCGAGTCCAGAGGGCTGGGAGGAGTCCTAACCCACTAGGACTCCTACCCGAGAAATCGCGCCCATGCGCGCAGGTGTGCAGCAGCTCGCCTGGGGTCCGGGGTTGGTTTAAGGCACTTAGCATGGGCTAGGTCGAGGGTTAAGGGTCTTAGGTGAGGGCAAGGTACGCTGGTTTGTGGCTAGAGTCGTCGGCTAGGTTCCTGAATGCACCAAACTTAGAGTCCAAACTTCATCAAACTCTCGGCCAGCATGGGGGTCATTAGAGGGGCCACGTTTTGGGTTTTTGGCTTGGGTTCTTAGTGATCTAAGGGTCCAGTAGGGTACTTTAAGATGTTGGTCAGGTTTTGGATCAACATGGCTCGGGGGTAATTCGTGAAAATCGAAAGTTGGCTCGGGGTCGAAGTTTAGGTGTCAAAATAGGGTGTTTAACTAAGAAAAATTGAAAAAACGGTTCACGGGGGTCGAGTCGTGGTTCATAAGGGCTAAAATAATATAAAAAAACTAAATTTTGAATTTAGGAATTTTATATTGAAGTTTGGGATTTTTCGAGATTAAAACACCGTCAAAACGATTAATTAATGATTAATTTAAAAAGCCTAGTTTTTAAGCTAAATAAAATTATGGAAATTTTAATTTAGGCTTAAATAATTATTTGAGACATGTTAGAGTCAATGAATTCAAGAAAAAGTCAAAAACGTGAAATTTTACGTCCAGGGGTCAAACGGTCTTTTTACACCTAAAAATTAGTAAACGTCATGGCAGTGCCCTGAATGCTGTTTTATGTGCTAATATGATTATTTTCTATAGTTATGGATGTTTATGGAATTTTTATGTTAAAATGATATTTTAAACGTTTATGGGATTTTATATGTTGAAATGCTATTTTAAATGTTTATGAAATGTTCATGATTAAATTATGATTTTTAAATGTCTATGGGATTTTTATGGTTTAAGGAAGACATTTAAAAGACATGTTGCATGCTTGATTTCAAAAATAAAAATATATGTTATGCACGATTTATAAAGTGATGAGAATGTAAAACGTTGAAGGAAGTGAAGTGACTGTGACTAATTCGCTAATATTAGAGATATCGTGAGGGGAAAAGGCCCCAGAGGGAGCCCCGACGATCGTATTTCTATTCGATGAGGATAGGCCAGGGCCCAATTGACCGGTGAGAGTGTTGCTGGTGTCCCCCGCCGCCCAGTACTGTGGTTACATGTAGATGGATCTATCGACTTTTGAGGTTTATGTCATGATGAGGAAAGTCACAATTAACGATCTGAATTCAAGAAAGGAAAAGGAAAAATGTTTATGATCATGAAAAAGGTTTTATGTTATGTCATGTTGAGGAAAAAGAAAGGAAAATGTTAAAGTTTATGTTATGCATGTCATGAAAATGTTTATGCTTAAAGTTGATGCATCATTATGAAAATGTTTCTATTTATAGTTCATGCATCATAAAAAGGTTTACGAAAATGTTCATGTTTGAAGTTTATGCATCTTCATGAAACGATATTTTAAGTACAAGTATTTTTCATTGTTATACGTTGACTGTATTACGTATTAATTGCTATAAAGATAATGGTGTGTTGAGTCTTTAGACTCACTAGGTGTGATGGATGCAGGTGAGGTTGAGGGAGGTCTTGACGGATGATTCGACTGGACTGAAGGCGCACACAACCCGAGGACCAGCGCTTCTACTTTTTCCGCATTTACGATTATGACTATGATTTATGTTAAAACTTTTAAGACTATTTATTTATGCTTTTTGAGAGATTTTTGAGAGGTTTAGTATGGGCTATACTTTTCAAATTATTGCTTTTTAGGTTTGGTAAAACATGCAACGATTTCATTTTATGACTATTGCACTTGATTTTTAAAATGTTAGTTAGATGATGTTTTATTTTAAAGGGTAAAATATGTTATAAAAATATTTTCATGAGTTTTATGTGTATGGTCGAAAATTGAGTGTTTAAAAAAAAATTTCTAGTATTTTTAAAGTAATAAAAAAAGCAGACGTTTCATTATCTGTACGGTGAACAGTTTGTGATTTATTCGGATCACAAGAGTCTTAAATATCTTTCTCACAGCCTGACTTGAACATGAGACAGCGTCGATGGATGGAGTTACTTAAAGACTTTGATTGTGAGACTCAGTATCAACCAGGGCGAATGAATATTGTTGCAGATGCTCTCAGTAGGAAAGTTCAGAATGCTATGCTGACATCTTTGACTGTCTCTAAAGTTCACGAGCACTTGGGAACTTCAGGATGGACTTATCAGATCAGTGGAGACTACTTTATATTGTCATCTATTCAAGTCGAGCCACAGATTTTTTCCAGAATCAAAGCAACACAGAAGACCGATCCGCATATTCATAGATTGAAAGAATTGTCTCGAATAGGTCAGACAGAAAAGTTTAGTGTTGCTTCAGATGGTAGTCTGCGCTTTAATGGTAGACTTATGGTTCCTAATTTGATAGATTGAAAGAAGCTATACTACTGGAAGCACATTGTAGTCGACACAATATTCACCCAGGAATTCGAAAGATGTATCATACATTGAGAGCTCATTATTGGTGGGAAGGTATGAAGAAAGATATTTCTCATTTTGTGGCTAAATGCTTAACGTGTCAACAAGTTAAAGCCGAGAGAATGAGACTTGGTGGAATGTTACATAGTCTTGAAGTACCGCAGTGGAACTGGGAGCACATTGCTATGGATTTTGTGACTCATCTAACTCGTTCTAATCGTGGTTGTGATGCGATTTGGGTGAATGTTGATAGATTGTCTAAATCAGCTCATTTTATTCCGTATGATCGTACTTGTACTTATTTGAAAATGGCGAAACTGTACATTGATCATATAGTAAGATTGCATGGTGTGCCAGTAACCATAGTATCCGATCGTGATCCAAGATTTGCTTCAAAGTTTTGGGGAAGTTTGCAATCAGCTTTTGATTTAAAGTTGGCTATGAGCACTGCCTATCACCCACAGACAGATGGTCAGTCAGAAAGAACCATTCAAACGCTTGAAGACGGGTTACGGGCAGTAGTGATGGATTTCAAAGGTGGTTGGCAAGAATCATTGTCTTTGGTTGAATTCTCTTACAATAATAGTTTTCAGGCAACAATCGGTAGGGCACCATTTGAAGCTTTGTATGGAAGGAAGTGCAGATCGCCGATATGTTGGGAAGATGTAGGAGAGAGACAAATGTCAAAACCAGAATTTATTCAAGAAATGAAAGATAAAGTTGAATTGATCAGGAAAAGGATGAAAGCAGCCCAGGATCGTCAAGCCAGTTATGGTAATAAAAGGCGTAGACCTTTAGAGTTCCAAGTGGGCGATTATGTTTTCTTGAAAGTATCACCATTTCGAGGTACTATGAGATTTGGACATAAAGGAAAGTTAGCTCCGCGTTATATTGGTCCGTATATGATCGTTGAGAGGATTGGCACATTGGCATATCGTTTGGATTTGCCGCAGAGTTTGTCTTTGATACATAATGTGTTTCATGTATCTATGTTGCGGAAGTATGAGCCAGATCCGTCTCATATCTTGAATTTCGAGGATGTGGAGTTGGACAGTTCCCTTAGCTATGTTGAACATCCAGTGAAAATTTTGGACCGCAAGGAAAAACAACTCAGGAGCAAGACGATTCCATTGGTTTTGGTACAGTGGAGTAGACATGGAAGAGAATAATCTACATGAGAATTAGAGACAAAGATGCGACAAAAATGACCTAATTTGTTTGAGAATGTAATGAATTACGCGATGTATTTTGAATTTCCTATGTATTATCAGTCGTTATGTTTTGGATATCAGTGTTGTATTTGTTAGATTTCGAGGTCGAAATCTTTCATTAGTGGGGGAGAATGTGAGGCCCAATACCTAAACTAGGCCCAGCCCATTACCATGTAATTATAATAACCCCAATCCATTTGATAGAAGAAAACAGAAGCGTTAAATCCAGAAACTCTTCTCCAGCCTTGCCCGTCGTTCTCTTCTTTCTGCTTCAGTCGCGCAGTGCCACCGGCGGTCGAGGAATAGTGCAGCAGCTTAGCAAACTTTCTTTCTCCAACTTATTAGCTTCTTTCCTTCCATGAATCAGTAGAAATCAGTGCTCCATCTTTCATGTTCGAGCCGGCAGCTGCGTTTCATTCTTTGTTCGATTTGGTGAGCATCTAGCTTCAATTTTCTTGTTGATGTGAGTTTATTTAGCAAGGAATCAAAGCCCTTTATTTCCCATGTTTTCCCCTAATCAACCAATGACATTGATGAACTTTCAATTGACGAGTTGCAGAGCTCCTTGATAGTTCATGAACAAAAAATCAGTCAGCAAGAGCAAGAGGAGCAAGCATTGAAGAGTTCAATTGAAAATCATTCTTCCATATCAAACAGAGGAAGAGGACAAGTGATGTGAATCTTTGTACGAACGAATAGCAAACACGATAAATTTAGAATCGCACCTTCAATTCAATATCGAACAAGGAATCGTTGTTGTCCCGATCTTTTAAACAAGTGATAGCTATGATAATCGTGTCTAGATCACGCGGTCTAGCAACAATTAATCAACGATAGAAACAATCGCGTTCAAGAAAACCTCCAAAGAACCCGTCCTTGGCAACCCTCGTGAAAATCGATAGACAAAGACAAAAGAATCCACCTTTGAAAGTTCGATTTTGAAAACACCGAAGTGTATTTGAGAGAAAATCTCACAATTTGATATCAAGTCAATAATGAACAAAAGTTTTTTTTTTGTTTACATGGTATTCTAGCTTAAATATAGGTAACGGAACCCTAAATATAGAAAATTGCATATTTAAAGATAACAAATCAATAATTAATTTTTAATTTAATTAAACTAAGGAAACTAGGTTAAGAAAATAGTCTTTTGGCGGCTCAAACTTCCCGCAACGCGCTAAGGCACAAGCTTCCAATTCATCCTCTACTTGATGGTGATGCAACCCGAACCTCTCGAGCCTTATTTCCAAGATTTCATTGGTTGAATGAAGGCCAACATTTAACATCTTCAAGCGTCCTCTCGGGATTGGTTCTTGGAACACATAGTGGCTGGCTAGATTCATATCATACTCCCTTTCTTCAAAAAGATTTGTCCTCAAATCTTGTCTTTCTTGATAGCTAGGGAGATCAATACATTTCATGCCTTTTCCACAATCCTGCAAGTAGAGTTTAACAATGCTCGGGATCGAACCGGCTATTTCATTAAAATAAAATAAACCAACTTTTCTCAGATGTACATGAAGTGGTTTATTCAAACTAAAGAGTCGCTCAACCTCATTCTTTTGGGCCGTACATATAATTTCATTTTTTGTTTGTTTGGCCTCTTTTTCACAACACTCTTTTTGTTCATCGATGGCCATCCCGCCTTTTTTATCACTCTTTTTTTTTGCCATCTCATTTTTTTTTTCTCAACTCATAAAAAATTGATTCATCAATACATATTACATTCGTAGACAGTTGAGCAAAAGAAACAACTTGCACATCATCTAACAACTCCCCCTTTTTTGCCATCTCATTTTCTTTTTTCTCAACTCATAACAAATTGATTCATCAATACATATTACATTCGTAGACAGTTGAGAAAAAGAAACAACTTGCACATCATCTAACAACTCACCCTCCCCAGCACAACACTCAATACTCGTATGAGACACAATTGGAGTATCAACCTCAACATTCAAATCATCCACAGGTTTGGCTTCAAGGTTGGAAGTGGAATCTACTACCTTCACATCCTCATTTGGACAATGATGAAAATCATGTCCTACCTCTAGACACCACAAACATCGAATATCAGAAATATTATTATGTGAGAATTGCGATGTACCTTGATATCCACGTTTTGAACTCCTCGCTGGTGTAGCCATGCTTCTCTCCTCTTTACTCATCCTTCCACTCTCATCCACTCGCCCATACCTTTCACGCAAATGTTTAAATTCTTCATCCATCCTTTTCCCAAATTCTACCAATAATGACTGAAATTGACTATCAAGCATATTGTATCCCGTTTTTTCTTTTTTTTTTCGGGTGAACAGTACGACGCTACAGTAGAATAGCGATGAACAGTACCGTGAACTGTAAATCCGATACGATGAACAGTAATTCGGAAGATGAACAGTACCGTGAACAGTAATTCCGAAAGCTATGAACAATAAATCCGATTCGATGAACAGTAATACGAAAGATGAACAGTACCGTGAACAGTAATTCCGACAGTACTTGAACAGTAAATCCGAACGATGTACATTAAATTGGCAGATGAATAGTACGTGAACAGTAAATCCGATGTCGATGAACAGTAAATCCGAACGATGTACAGTAAATCGGCAGATGAACAGTACGTGAACAGTAAATCCGGCGGATGAACAGTAATCGCGATTTTTTTTTCTCAGGTTCAACAAATACATAGAAATTGATACACGAAAATCGGTATTTAAATTCCTACAAGGAATTGAACGGATACGCTTACTTGAATCAAAAACCCGAGCTCTTATACCAAATGATGTGAATCTTTGTACGAACGAATAGCAAACACGATTAATTTAGAATCGCGCCCTCAATTCAATATCGAACAAGGAATCGTTGTTGTCCCGATCTTTTAAACAATTAATTGATAGCTATGATAATCGCCTCTAGATCACGTGGTCTAGCAACAATTAATCAACGATAGAAACAATCGCGTTCAAGAGAACCTCCAAAGAACCCGTCCTTGGCAACCCTCGTGAAAATCGATAGACGAACGACAAAAGAATCCACCTTTGAAAGTTTGATTTTGAAAACACCGAAATGTATTTGAGAGAAAATCTCACAATTTGATATCAAATCAATAATGAACAAAAGTTTTTTTTGTTTACATGGTATTCTAGCTTAAATATAGGTAACAAAACCCTAAATATAGAAAATTGCATATTTAAAGATAACAAATCAATAATTAATTTTTAATTTAATTAAACTAAGGAAACTAGGTTAAGAAAATAGTCTTTTGGCGGCTCAAACTTCTCGCAACGTGCTAAGGCACAAGCTTCCAATTCATCCTCTACTTGATGGAGTTCTCACCATAACTGAACTAACCGAATGCAAAAACTAATCTATTCTGTTGGTTATTCAGTTACACAAGATATACAAATCTATCCGTGTTTCTTAACGAAGGATTATTTCGAGTGTTTTCCGCTTGGTTTTAACTCCAAACTCGATCTAATTCATTGGTGTATATTTTCTTAGAACACGAGCTATTACAGCTCTTGGAGAATATTTTGTTCAAAGAACCACAAGGTGCTAGGCAGACAATCCTTCAATTGGTATCAGAGCTAGCTGTTCTAAGAAGGACATTTGAAAACTGATATTTTAAAACATATTTTAAAATGTTATTTAAAATGGATTTCAAAATCTTCTTAAATATTTTATGCATTTGTTATGAGAAGAGAAAAGGTTCTTAACTCTGGAACTAACATCGTAGCTACTTCTCTCGACTCATTAACATTGTTGTTTTTAGTAGCTTGCAGAATTTTGAGTGCAGTTGACAGCAGTTCAACTAAACTGCTCTTCAGACAAGATTTCAGTTGCATGTCTACCAGCTCAATTGATCATCAGACGAAACCCAATTACAGCTGAAACTGATGAGTTAAGTGGAGCTTAATCATCAGCAGTACCGCCGCTTAATTGCCATATCAGATCAAATATAGATGATCAATGCGGGTCAGCACCAGTTGAGTCCAGTTTGAGTCAGCTCGACCAGTTAGACTGCATAAAGATCAAGTCCAAAGGCAAATTAGCTGATCTTCTGGAAGAAAAAACTCACAATTTTTGCAACAGTCAAAGCATTCAAGGTGACCAGTTGTTAGTATATTCAGTCCTATTATGTGTAAACTAACTGATGATTGATGTTGTTAAAATTTGCTAGTGAAGTAGCAATTTCCCTTACATTAGGTGATATGCGCAGATGTATAATATAAGGGACGCTTATCTGATTAAATAAACATCTTGTTCATTCAGTTAGCCTTTACATAACTGAACTGCTATTTTAAAGACTTGTTGCCTAAAGTGTTTGATTGATACTAAAACTTCATTAATCGTATAAATAATTATATTTTAAAGAGAAATTTTTCATTCAGTTTCTGAGGGGGAATTTTGTTCCCTCAAACTGAAATATGTTTTCAAATTATTTCATTCAGTTGTTGAGGGGGAGCATTTCTTTCTACTATTCCTCGAACTGAAAAACTTTTCTTTATTTTTTTTAATTCTCTTTTGGGAGAACTTCTTTTAGTTTTAGTTGCTCAAGTTTTGTGATCATCAAAAAGGGGAGATTGTTGGAACATTTCATGTTCGCAATCTTAATTTTGATGTTAACAAAACTTGTTTTGTTTGTTTCTAATAATCTACCTTAGTGCGCAGATAGCTGAAACTGAAATAATGAGTTACGAACCAAAATTAAAGCTGTCGAAGATGCCAACTGAAAGCATCAACTGATTAACTAAACTAGACCAGTTCAACTAATGTATCGTAAATGAGTTCAACTGATTGTTCAGTTGATAGGTGGTTCAGCAGGAGAACCTCAGAAGCCTGGCCAGCTGAAGGAGTGTTCAACTGATGAAGAGCCTAACTGGAACCAGTTCAACTGAACAAGAGTGAAATCAGTTCAATTGACGAGTCAACTGATTTCACCAGCCCAACTGAAGACCAGTTCAATTGATCAGTTCAGAACATCAGTTAGGAACAATCAGTTGCGGATCAAGACAAGCTGAACTAAGTAGAATACAGCTGCGCGCAAAGGTACAATAACTTTTGTCCAGTCAAAGGACAATAATGGACGTTGCATCAGAGCTTAAAGACAAAAGTGTTCCAGAAAGATCAAGACAAATTTTGAGGAACAGATTCAAAATGCAACAGATACAATAATTGAGTCACACTGTACGATCAAACTTCACGCCTATAAATAGAAGGTGAAGATCAGTGAAGACACAACAACAAGACATATACAACACAAGAGAGAAAAGAGAAGGGCTCGCTTCAAAGTTATATCAGCTTAAGAGAGAAGCATTCAGCCCAGTCGAGGGAACACTTCAATGTGTTATCAGCTTAGATTAGAAGCATATTTTCTTCAGTGTGTGAGAACACTTTCGCGTAATGTTCAGAGATCAGTTCTCACACACACACACCACCACTCAAATACAGTCTTGCACAAAGATGTTAAACTTGTGTATGTAGTCTTTCTCACATAGACATAAAAGAAGTGTTGACTGGAAGATGATGCCTTCAGTCTAGTCTAGTAGTTAACTTTAGGCAGTAGTGTAAGTCATAGCTGAGTGGATTTGTACAAATTATTGTATAGATCAAAGTCTTCTAGTGAATCCTAACCGAGGTGGTAGAAGGGGTGACGTAGGAGCAGTTGAAGTCTCCGAACATCCATAAACATATCTTGTGTATTTATTGTTTTAACTATTGTTTTCAAACTGATTTAACTAGTTAGAACATTCATTGGTTCAGTTCTCACCATAACTGAACTAACCGAATGCAAAAACTAATTTAGTCTTTTGGTTATTTAGTTACACAAGATATACAAATATATCAGTGTTTCTTAACGAAGGATTATTTCCAGTGTTTTCCGCTTGGTTTTAACTCCAAACTCGATCTAATTCATCGGTGTATATTTTCTTAGAACACGAGCTATTACAGCTCTTGGAGAATATTTTATTTGAAGCACCACAAGGTGCTAGGCAGACGATCATTCATCTAGAAAACACAAATTCCAGTGGACTTTGAAGAAGAAAATCAGGAATCTGAGAAAAACCAAGCAGTTTCAGTACCACCACTTTCAATAGTCATAGAAAGTGATACTACAAACTCACAAAGTCCACCTACTGGAGGAGATCAACGACCTCAACGTGTCAGAAAAGGACTTGCATAGATGACCGATGATGAGGTATCTAGTTTTGATGATTCACTCACACATTTTGTTCTATTCTCATATTGTGATCCTATGGCATTCGAAGATGCTGTAAAAGAATCAAAGTGGCGAAAGGTAATGAATGAAGAAATTGCAGCTATTGAAAAGAACAACACTTGGGAATTAATAGAACTTCCAGCAGGACAGAAAACCATTGGTGTGAAAGGGGTATACAAGACAAAGTTGAAAGAAAATGGCGAAGTCGATAAATACAATGCTCATTTAGTAGCTAAAAGCTACAAGCAAGAGTTTGGTGTTGATTATAGAAAAGTGTTTGCTCATGTTGTAAGAGATGACACAATCAGATTGATGATTTCTCTGGCAGCACAAAATTCATGGCCTATTTTCCAGTTAGATGTAAAATCATCTTTTTTACATGGAGACATGGAAGAATAGGAATATATTGATCAACCTCCTGTTTACATTAAGGTTACAAATGAACATAAAGTTTATAAAATAAAGAAAGCTTTATATGGATTAAAACAAGCTCCTTGCGCTTGGTATAGTAGGATTGATGCATATTTTTTGAAGGAAGGTTTTAAAAAATGTCAACATGAGCATACACTTTTTATTAAATTTCATGGAAGAAATATGCATTTTTTTGTTTGTATGTGGATGACTTAATCTTTACAGGAAATGATAGGGTCATGTTTGAGAAATTTAGGAAGTCTTTGATTGTTGAGTTTGATATGTCTGATTTGGATATCATGCATTACTTTTTGGGTATTGAAGTGAAACAATCTGCTGCTGGGATTTTTATTTCTCAAAAGATATATGTGCAAGAAGTTTTAGAAAGATTTAAAATTAAGAATTTCAATTCATTGAGCACTCCTATGGAAACATGATTGAAGCTTGTTAGAAACTATGAAGAAAGAAATGTGTACAACACTCTTTATAAGCAAATAGTGGGAAGTTTAATGTATTTGACAACAACAAGACCAGATATAATATATGTTGTGATCTCATCAGTAGGTATATGGAACATCCATGTGAGATGCATCTTTCAGCTGCCAAAAGAATCTTTAGATACTTGCAAGGAACCATTGAATATGGGCTATTTTATAAGAGGGTGAAAAGTCATATTTGTTTGGTTTTAATGACAGTGATTATGCAGATGATCTTGATGATAGAAAAAAGTACTTTCGGATATGTATTTATGATGGGTTCAACAGCTTCTTCATGGTGTTCAAAGAAGCAATCGATTGTTACTTTATCAACAACTGGAGTTGAGTACATATATGCAACTTCATGTGCATGTCAGGCTGTTTGGTTGAAAAAAATCCTCGAGGAGCTAAACTTCAAGCAAAAAGGGCCAGTGACAATTTTTTGTGACAATAGTTCTGCAATTAAGCTGTCCAAAAATCATGTTCTACATGGAAGAAGCAAGCATATAGATGTAAACTTTCATTTTTTAAGAAACTTGACAAATGAATGTCATTGATCTTGTCTACTGCAAAAGCGAAGATCAAGTGGTTGAAAATTTACCAAACCACTGAAATTCTGCACGTTCCAAAAGTTGATAAAATTGCTAGGAGTTCGCACCTTAAATGATGCAGCTTAAAGTTTGAAAAAATTTGGCTATTGATAATGTTAAACTGAATGTTTGAAAACTTTCGGTTTAAGGGAGGAATTGTTGGATGACTTGGTCAATAGTAGTGGGTTTTTCTTGAACTTGTTCTACAAGCACTTTCATGCATTTATCTTTTCTGTTTCATTTTAATAATAATGGAGTAGCTTAGCCATAGTTTATAGGAGTAAGTTTGCACATTCACAGATTTATAGTTAGTGATAATCTGTTGCTAATTTTGGTGATGGACGTTGCAATATCTGTAAATTTAAGCAAGTCACTCAATGAATAAATGAGAAGACAAGAAAAAGTCTTTCTATTCCAATATCTTATTGTGTCCTCCTCTGTATGTCCTTATGTCCTTTGATAATTCTACAACAGGGTTGAACCCTAGCCTTTGTTCTTTCAACTTATTAAGCCCCAAATCCTCAATCAAACCCCCAAAAGCATCCCTATCGATGCCTACGGTGGTGGTTTGGGGATCAAAAGCACCAGCAAAAACTGAGGGTTCGATAGTTTGCGTACGAAGATGTGAAAGACAATTCATAAAAAATAACTCATTTAGAACCTCACCCTATTTATTACCCGATCTGTTTTTTACCCTTATTTCTTCCAATAAACACAAAAAAAAATTACCCTATTTATTACCCGATTTATTACCCGATCTGTTAATTTGATATTATTGATTATGAATTGATGTGATTATAGAAGAACCACTCCGAGACATGATTTGAAATAGCATGTGATATGGTTTGTGCGAGGACAGAAGGTCTAGCGCATATGCGCGACACGAGCCGCGCATATGCACGAGCAAGGCAGAAAACCTCGCGCATATGCGCGAGAAGAAGGCGCGCATATGCGCGAGTATGTGAAGAAGACAAGTGCCGAGACAGTAGGCCTCGCGCATATGCGCGGGGACAGGGCGTGCATATGCGCGAGCAGTTGCAATGAGGAATGCCGAGGCAGAGAGTCTCGCGCATATGCGCCGATAAAGGTCACGCATATGCGCGAGACATGCAGTACAAAGAGATGAGACACTTGTCTTGGCCATGCAATAAATTGATAATAATCCTTCATTTCTGATTGTTGGCAACGAAGAAGAACCGAGACCTTCTCTGGGAGAATTTATATGCTTTTCATTTTAAAAACTCGATTACGCGAGATCCGTCCATCAGAATTTCAATCCGAGTTTAGTATTGTGCTTCTATCGACAAGAGCTTCAAAAATACGTAAGTTTTCTTATGTTTCGCTATGATTTGAAAATATGATATAGAAGAAATCATGATATGAATGATATTATCTGTTCCTGAGATTGTTGTAATCGTATAATCGAAACCGGATCGAAGAACGGATACCGTATGAAATTGTTACCATTTTCATATTTGATATGATTGAAAATATACAGATTTGGTATCAGATTGTGTTTGCTATTGATTATGAGTTAGGATTTGTATCTGTTGATATGGTATTGCCGGTATATCGAGATTATGCTGTTATGCCGTCGAAACAGAATTAGATCGAGTTCTGATCATATCCAGTATTGATTGAGTTGTATATTGATATTGTATATTCGAATGTCATTGCCAGATTGAGTATTGACAGCTTCGAATTCAAGACTTCGACTTCGTCAGATCGACAAAAGAAAGGTATAAATCAATGTTAAACCGAGAAGATACGTCTCGAGTTAGATTCGACTTGAGTTTCCCAAAACCACATACTTTATTGTAATTGCATTGATGTTTGCAATTCATGAGATTGATGTGCTTAGACTATTGATTTATAGCAAAGCATGTATTGAGTATATGGCAGAGGTGCCAAGTCACTGGACATTTGGTTTATATCGATGTTGCTTAGGAGTAGATCGACTCCAATTGTAGAGATTCGATATGATGTACCAAAGTCCGGGAACTGGGATCCCTAGATAAGAGTCGAGTCTAAGATTAAGATTCAAAGAATTTGATTTACAGTTTTATATCGATTCATGTCTTTCAAATTATGATACATGTTATTGATAACTGTTCCATGCTTTTATATCTGTTTATATGATTGCATGTATACATTGTTTATACTGGGAATATATTTCTCACCGGAGTTATCCGGCTGTTGTTGTGTTTGTATGTGTGCATGACAACAGGTGGGACAGGATCAGGGTCGAGAAGAGGACGAGAGATTGAGATTAGAGTGGAGATTCAGACCCAGAAGTAGAGTTGTTTTCATCACTTGATATGTAGTGAATGAACAGTAGTTTGTCATGATTTTCTTTTGTACAAGACTTGTACTTTTGATCTTGATGTTGATCTTGTATATGAAATAAGATTAATTTTCATATGTTGCGCACTCATGTATTTTAAAAAAAAATTTATGAACCAAGTTTAATTAATTGATCCATTTACTCCTAATGATGATTGAAAACAATGAATTAGGATAAGAAAATAAACAGTAAATCAGAGTTCAAAAAGCGTTAAGGAGTTTTAATCATCTGTTCCAATGTCTCGGCACAAGGTATCCTCATCCTGAGGATCTTGGCTTCTTAAAGATGATTCTGTGTGATGTCCTCCTTCTGTCATTCTTCCTTCTGCTTCTGGTCTGCCTTCTGTTTCCCCCTTTTTGGCATCAAACCCCTGAACTCGAGTAAGTAAGAAATCCACTCGTCCAGTAAGAGTAATAAGTCCAGTATGCAGTATATCCAGAATTGGCGTTTGATTCGAAACATGTTCATTTAGAGCTTGAATTGCTTGAGATTGAGACTCAATCTTGTCGTTGATAGTTTCGATTTTGGAGTCAGTAGCCGTAATTTGAGTTGAGATGGATTGAAGAGATAAGTCATGAGCAGAGATAGTACGAAGAACATCAGTTTGACCGATTACGAGGTGAGCATGACTTGCCAAGACATTTTTTCGGAAGAGATCAGATTCAACTTCAAGTTTTGACAATGATTATGCCGTGTTAAGGACATAATTCATTATGCGTTTGCGGAAAAAGTCGGTGGCACTGACCTCACCAGTATGATCAAAAGATAACTGCTTGACGATTTCGGAAATTCTATCAATAGATCGCCTCAGTGTTTCGATCTCAAAATCAAGATTGAAGTGCTCTTCTTCTGGGGAGGGGCTTTTGGCCAGAATACGTTGCTGGATTTCAGCAAGATGAGCAACGTGAGCAATATGAGTCGGGGATTCAGCAGTATGGACAATCAGTGCAGTAGAAGGGACAAGTTCTGTAGGAGCATTAGAAATTGCAACAGGCTGTTCAGAAGAGGTTCCTCCAGCAGCAGTAGATGGTTTATGTGCTGCATTTCCTTGTGGTTCTGCAGCTTCCAAGGCTTCCAGTTGTTTGGTGACTGGAATGGATATAGATGGATCATTCAAAATAGCTTCCATTGCCACTCGATGTTCAGCTGAGAAAATCTCTAGATTTGGCAATGATTGAGATTGAGTAGCATCTGATACTGCCATGGGTAGGCCTGCTGGTTGAACTGTTGGTTGGACTGCTTGTTGGGGCACTAGTTGAACCACATCTTCAGCCTGAACTGCTTCTGGTGAAGCGGAGACAGTAAGAACAATGGATTTAATGACTTCATCCATCGAAGCCAATTCTCGAACAGAAATAAGAGACGAAGATTGACTAGGCCGCTTAGGTGATGCAGGAGTACTAGAGACCTTAGCTTTTGGTAAAGCTGTAGTTCGTTCCTCAACTGGCTTGGTCTGAGTAAAGATTGGAACGAAACCTACTGAATATTGTGCAGGTTCTCCAAAGGCATGTTCTTGAGCAAGAAGTTGCTCATTCATTATTCTCAATCGATCAGTCAGAATGCGAATGACATGCTGATCTTGAGCAGCAGTAGGAATCATAGAGTTGAAATTAGACTGAAGAATCTTTAAGACAGATTTCAGCTTCTGTTGCTTCAGTTGCTCAAGAATAAAACTTCGTCTGCTCATCGCTTCAATCACATTATCAGTTATGGCAAGTTCAAAAACTTTCTTCTCGTACTTCATCATTCTTCCAAAGGTACCTTCTGTCCTGAAATATGAGAGAAGATGAAAAACCTGAACCTTATGTCATTCGTCGAAGAACGTCATGCCTTTATTGGCAGTTCTCTCAATTTCCTCTATGTGAAGATCAACACCAGTGAAAACAGATGATTTGGTGCCATGAGATTGTGATTCTACAGCAAGTTTTCCTTTGCCTTTATCAGAAGATGATATAGGCATCACTGGTCTAAATGCAGAAGACCCAGCGATGGATTCCCGAATGACAACTCCAGAAGTCGGTCTGAAGATCGAAGCAGTAGATGAAGTGGTTGCAGTAGAAGTATCTACTGGTCTAGAGGCAGGGACTGATTCTGGCAAAGAAGAGGTGGCTTCTGGAAACACTTGTCTCAAGAGGACAGTGTCTAAATCAGTGATTGCTACTGTTTTCTTGATGCGAACAACAGTGCGAGCTTTCTTCTTGCTAGGAGTGGTTGGTAGAGATGCCTTGGCAGGAGCAGCAGACTCCTCAAATACTGTTTTGTCAGAATCAGTGGAGAAAATCACTCTCTTTCTCTTTATCTTGTTCTGAGGTCCTAGAGCCTCAGTTTGAGCATCTCTCACTTCCTTCTTCAAAGCAATGAACTCAGGCACATTTGGATTTGGCCTTAGCGCAAGCACATTGTCAGCATCAGCCATTGTGACGTAAGAGATGTCCTGATCAGTAGTAAGAGGAAAACCAGAATCTTTCAGCATCTTGCTGATTTGAACAGCAAAGCCAGAACTCTTCCTTAACACCATATCCTTCATTATTTTGAAAAGAAATCAACTTCAATCCACCTGAAACCCAGAAGTAATAGCGACCATGACTTTAACTTTCTCCTTGGTCAGCCTATCAAAGGTGCCGGCTTTGACCAAAAGTGCTTTTGCAACAATATCAGCAAGTACTTGATATTCCATTTTCAAAATTTTCTTGAAACAAGAAGGAGAGAGTTCCTCTCCAGAAGCTGAGAAGTTAAGGAGGGCAGAGGACATCTCCTCCTTAGAAATGCCAGTAAACTCAGAAAATCCAGAAAATGGTAGAAAGAAAGTTGATCCTAATAGGGCAGCGTCGATGGAGATTGATGCATTGTCTTGGGAATATGTGATTTTCCATTCTTCTACACTTGCCTTAGCATAGAAATCTAGGAGAGCAGTTTTGTAAATAACAGCAGGTGCTTCCAAGAACCTTCTTAGGCCAGTTTTCTCAATAGCTTGAAACATCTTCACGAGATTTTCGTCGTTGATTGTTAAGACTGATGCAAAGTTAACTTGATAAGCTTTCAGTGCATATGCTCCGGCCATATCTGCAATCAGGATAACAATAAAGTAGAATCTGTAGAAGAGATGAAAGCAAGAGAAAACAGTAGCTATAGATCAAAAGTCTGAAAGCGTAAAAGTGAAATGAGATGAAAGAGGCGGTTAATATTCAAACATGTACAGCCGTCAGTGAAACATAAGGACACGTGTCAATATGTTTACAGTTGAGTATTTGGAAAGTTGAACAGAGGGTTTCAGAAAGACTAATGATTTAAAAAAGGAATTTGAAAAGAAAAGAAAAGAGCGGGTTGTCCAAATGGTTACTGAAAATAACCAGAAGAGGATTTGTCGTTTTATGATAATATCTACTGGAAATCATAAAGTACTGAATTATTTTCAACAGTAGACACACTGTTTTATCGAAAAGACAAACATCCTTTTGTTTCTGATAAAGCACGGAAAAACAAAAGACAGAATAAAATAATATTCCCCCTCAATTAATGCAAGTAATAAATGCAAAAGATTGATATCTGAGATAATGATAGATGACTCTCGCTATTCGTGCAGGATGTGATCGGTAGGGCGTCTCTTTAGCTTCCCAACATTCTATATAAGTACCTGCAATCTTACAAGTTAAAATAATTACTCAAATAATAACAAAACACAAATGGATTATGCAAGTATGCTTTCGGAGTCTTCTCCAGAGACTGATTCAGCAGAGGAGTTCCAAGGACCATTTCCAGCGTCTCGTAATATGATGTTTGAAGACATCCGTTTTCAAGTTATGAAGTCTTGAAAGAAATTCATTGGCCTGTAATATGAACAATCGGTTAGATTGTTCCTTTTTATTAGGACTAAGCTGCGGAATCATCCCGTTCAGCAACCACGATCATGCCAAGAGAGGGGATTCCAGCAGATCTTAGTTAGGTTCCTGCTGAAGTACTTTGCAGTACTTCAAGCTGCTGATATCAACAAATTGTAATAGATAGAAACAATGTAATGCATCTGGTTTTATGAATGAAATATTCCATTTTGTCGTATTTGAGTTTATCTACTGCTTTTACTTAATGCAAATAAGTGAATAAACAAATAACAAGAAATAAACAGAAGGAAGAGTGACAAAAACTTAGTCTGAAAAATTTAATGCTCGATGACTCCTCGTCTTCCTCAAGTCTTATCTATAAATAAAGATGACTTCTGCTTGAAGTAGCATTGTATTCCGATGGATTGTGAAAGTAGCACTCATGTCCCTCATCCTTCATGGACACCTCAACTTCTGCAAGAATTAAAACAAGGTGCAGAAGACTTCATTTTTGACGAGGTTATGTCCATTTGGACTATTGTTCATGACCTCCAAACAATCAATATTGGAGAGTTTCCTGCTTCTGCTAAACAGAGGTCACTTGCAAGAAGATTCAAGAGGCTTGCTCGAGTTGATCACATATCCGATCTGGTCAAAGATGATGTGCTGAACCATTTGCTGCTGTCAAGAGAGTGGGAGTGGCTTGACCTTTTCACCAATTCTGAAAACTTACGGAATATTAGAAGTCATGATTTGAATAATTGGTTTAGAATGTGGCAATATGCTGTAGAAAGAAATTTGAATCAAGTTATAAGACGTCGATTTCATTCTTAATAAAATAACAGTAGTTACCACAAATTGTCTCCTTTTCTTATGAACTCACTGATATTAGATGAGAAACAAATAACTGATAGCAATTAAAAGAATGATAGCAACAATATATTCAAGTTAAATCAATTAAACCAAGAACATTTCGAAAATAAGAAAACTTATTCTCAGACAGAGGCTTTGTAAAGATGTCTGCTACTTGTTGATCAGTAGAAACGTATTCCAGACGAATGTCCTTCTTCTGCACATGATCTCTAATGAAATGGTGTCTGATATCTATGTGCTTTGTTCTGGAATGAAGTACTGGATTTTGCGTGATTGCTGTAGCACTGGTATTGTCACAGAATATGGGTGATTCAGAAGCATGAACTCCATAATCTTTAAGATTGGTATGCTGTCGTTGACCACCAAATTAATTCCTACCCTTTTAAATAAAAACAAGTGTAATGGTGAGTAGGGTCGAATCCACAGGGAACGGTAGATTTATTTCTTTTGATAATAAAAATAAAAAGGGGGATTTGTTTTGATAATTACTAAATAAAATAACCAAAGCTAAAATTACCAAGCAAGAAAAATACTGAATCTAGAATTGAAAATTAATCGACGAGAATAAAGTGAAGAATTTATTAGGAGAAAATATTGATTCAAGAGGATTCTACTATTTAATTATATCACTGTTCATCGGTTAACCAATCATTTATTCATGTGATTCCAAGCAATTAACCTTAGAATAATAGGGCTAGCCGCTAAAATTCTTGTGTTTTCCTAAATTTTGACCGAACCCAGCATCCAGTCAAAACTTACCAATAATCAATTGGGCACGATAACATTCTATATTAATTAAAGGTAGCATTTTAGTTTTGTGAAAACAGAAATCTAACAACCGAGATAGCTGCAATTGATAGATCGAGTTTCACCGATTTATTTAGATTACACATGTTATGATAGCACATCACATCTAACCTATTGCTACTCACGTACCAATCGTTCATGACAATTACGGATCACTGAATTCATGGTTAGCATTAGAAAATCATACATCAAATTAAATTGTCAGATTAATTGACGTATAACATTCATATAATTAAATTATAAATCAACAATACTTGGGCAAACAAAAATAATAAATTAAAGTGAAAAAACCTCACAGTGATAAAATTAAAATAGTAGGCTATCCCTTGAATCAGACTAAGAAAATTAGCCTAACATAGTATGATCTACAATATCCATAAAAAATAAATAAGAAAACATAGAGAATTGCAAACTATTTTGTTGGGAGAAAATTCTGGAAGTCTGCGCCTCTTTTCTTCTTCTTCTCTCGTGAACAGTGATTGGAGAAAAAAATTCCTTCTTGCTGCCTCTTGTTGATTCTGTACGTGAATGAGATTTGTTCTAATTGGATAAAAAATCTTCTCTCCTTCTCTTCTTGTTAACATGAGATTTTATGGCCCTTTTTTTCATTTTTTGAAGATTTTGTTTGTTACACAAAATCTTATCTTGCCATTTAGGCAGCTGAAACATAATCACAAGGCGTGGCCACGTCTTGTTACAGGACCTTTTCTGGTTTGGCCATTCTCTTCCAAAACTCTATCTTGGAAACTTCAAATGTGATAAACATCACATTTTTAACTCAAATTTGCCCCAAGATCGTAAAAGTTCCTCATTCAATAAAATTACACAAAATTGTATCAATTAAATACATCGGAGGTTGGAATAATGATAAATATGAAAATAAAAATAATAACTATTACGAGCCTATCAAAATCTCCCACACCTAAACGATGCTTGTCCTCAAGCATAAAATAGATCAACTCATTATCTCAATTTTTCGTCCTCCTTCCGCTTCCTCTACTTATCCAAAACATTTTTCATGCAACAAAACATTTTAATTTCAGAGCATCTCACAAAATAACATCATGAACAATCACTGCAATCAGAATATGTAGAAATTAAAATGCATGGGATTTAACAACTCCTCACAAGATTCTCTCATTCCGCTAATTGATGTCTAGGATATATGTCAACAAACTCTCATGTCAAATACATTGAAAATTTTTACCATAGGCTTGCAAATATATCACATCCTTCCACTAAATGAATGAATTAAAATACACAAACAAAAAGGGTTATAAATGGGTTGTGATGTGGCTAGGGGTAAGGTAGGATAAAAGAAAACAATGAGCTATGAAATTAGAGAAATCATATCAAACTTTTCTCACAAAAAGTATCCAAAAACTCTTATATCTCATTATAACAATCAAGAGCATTTTTTTTTTGTTTTTTGTTTTTTTTTCTTTCGGCTCTTGTTTTTTTTTTCTTTCTCACTTCGTTTACTTCTCTTCTTTCTCCCTCCTTTTTTTTCATTTTTTTTTGCTTTTTTGTTTTTTTGTTTTTTTTTGTAGACGGTGACTATAAGGATTCGAGATTGATTAAATACCAACAATTTACACTATTTTGGATTGAGTGATGCTATTTGTGAAAAGTTTATATGATTCTCCAATTCAAGGTTCAAAAAAGGGGGTAACCAACAAAAAGGATTTATCACGGCTTGTAATGTGGTTATTTTTATTCAAAGAAAAAGGTTGAGGCTCAAACTTGGTTCACTAGGGGTCTATGAATCAGGGTAGGCTCAAAGAACGGCTCAGATGATGCGAAAGAAAATGGTTTGAACCTAATGCCCTTATCATTTTGTCTATGCACCTAATCCACCACAAAGTGTTGACAAAGACATATATAACAATGCAAGTTCTAGAAAAATTAACAATGCAATGATAACACACAATCAAAGAAAATGGAGCATGATATCATGATTGCTCATAGGCTCAAAGCTCACCAAAGAAAAAATATAGCAATTGTGTTAAATCCCACACACTTGTCCTCTCTAACTATCATCAAGAGCAACTTATTCATAATGCAAAAGTGAGAATGCAAAAACATTTGCACGCAAAGAAAACATCATTTTTATTTTTTTTTTCGCATTGGAGGCAATCAGGATTCAGAAGAAAGAGATATCAAATGAACTAGGTGCATGGAACTAACAACGTCACTAAGTTTTTAAAATTTTTTTTAAATGCTGAAAAATTAAATCAAAATACTAAAAACTAAATAAAATAAAAAAAATTCAAAAATCCCACAGTCAAGTCAAACTCAAACTTCTCTCAATCAAATCAAATGCATCCAAAAACTCTCACACCTAAACTTGACATTGTCGTCAATGACAAAAAATTAGATGCTCAACTAAAACGATAAAATAGTAGTAAAAGTTAGAGAACTCCCGTGAAAAATGATGAACATCGTAAAGAAACATCGTCTACTGCTGCGGTGGGGGAAACGGTGGTTCGAATCCCATGTGTCTGTAGAATGCCAACTGATTCAGTTCCATTCTGGTCAATCGTTGCTTGATCTCATCCACTTCCACGTCGGTACGCCTTCGTGATGGAGTAGCAGATGTGGGTGGAGGCGCACGTGAGTCCAAAGGGTCGTCCGGACCATCAGATTCAGAATTGTGGTGGCCGGATCGTGCAGTCACTGGACCTGGTGGACAAAAAGAAAATACTCCTTGCACTTGTTCTATCAATCCCATAGTCTCTAAACAATGCAAATCAAGAGGAAGCATATGACAAGCAACATGAAGGTCATTATTATCAAGATCAATCAACTTCAGGTTGACAGCTAATGCAGTGATCAATGAACCAAGAATCAAATGGCGTTTATGAGAAATGACACCAGCAAATTGAGAAGCCAACCAAAAACCCAAATTAACTCTTATTATGTTTTGCATGCACCACAAGAAAAACACTTCTACTTTTGTTAACACACCCGCGGAGTCTTTTCGACCCGAAAAAGTAAAAGCAAAGAATCTGTGAATGTATATCCACTCTAGGCTGTGCAAGTAATAATCTTTGGATTTACTCGGGTCGTAATCATTCTATGTGGACATAGCTCGATAAAGGGCAATGGGATTAAATTGGTCATGAAAATCACACGCACTATTCAAATATTCATCGGTGTTTGCAAAATCATTTTCAATAAACCCAAAGCAATGTTAAATTCGGTGATTGAAAATTTGAAAGTGCGTTCCATTAACATAAAACGAACTACTCCTGGACTGGGGAGTGTGAAATTATCAGGCTTGAACAATTCAAAAGTGACATAAAACTCACGCACAAGTTCTATATAAGTAGGGCATAAGACAGAAAAATATGATTCCCACCCAATGTTGCGAATCAAATCAAGCACTCCAGTTTTAATATTCAACAATTCCATGGTGGGGTGGTGAATATGCTTGCATGGGATGATTTTTTTGTTACACAATGCCTTATATTTATCTTTTTCCACTTTTTTGGTGAAGGTCAAATGACCATTCAAATCTGATTCAGACGGTGGTAACGAATTCATCCCTTTCCCCATCCTAGCCCTTTTATATGAACGTGACCCACTTGTGCCTATATCCACTGAAGTCAAAGAATTGTATCAAGTAACAGAATTTTCTCCCACAAATACTTCCCAATATGCTCCAACACAGCAGCAATCACAATCAAGCCCAACAAAATATAATTGTCCACGAATTCAGACAACAATGACAAATCAACTAACTGAAATTAAAAGTGTGAAATTGAGAGATGTCACCGATAATAATCGCGATGATGTTGCGTTGGAGACATGGACTGGTGAAGAAAGGTGGCACCTTGTTGGTGCTCGACTTTGCTGGAGTTGCAGACGTAGGGGCCGGGCGGCGGTGGAGAAGGTGCGCGAGTGGCTGTGCAGGGTTGGCGTGGCTATTCGTAGTAGGGGCGAGCTGTTGTAGGTGGTTCTCTCTTGCAACAGATATGGCGAGCGACGGTGTTGTTAGGAGAAGGAGGCGTTGAGGTTAGGAGAAGAGAGGCGGCTGACTGGGTCTCGGCTGTTGTAGGAGTGCGAGTGGCTGTGCAGGGGTTGCACGACGTGGTGGTTCTCCGGCAGTGGTGTTGGTGTTGCGACCGTAGGAGGCGCGAGCGGCTTTAGGGCCGCGACGGTGCTGGTGAAAGTGGCGTGAGTGGATGGCGGTGTCCTGGAAGTGGTGTTGGTGTGGCGCGAGCGGCTCTGGAGATGCGGTTGTTGGCGTGAGATGGATGTGCAAAGAATAAATCTGTGTGCCGGGTGAAGGTGGCGCGATGGCGGTGCTTGCGGCGCGCTGAGGTTATGGTGTGCTGGACGAGGTGTGTGTGCAGGACCGAGAGAGAGAGCGGTGGCCGTACTTGGTTCTGTGCGGGTGGACGAGCGATGTGGTGCGAGCGGCTGTGGAGATGCGGTTGTTGTAGGAGGCGCGAGTGGCGGTGCTGGAGGTTGCAGAGTGGTGCGTTGGAGAAGGTGGTGCTCGGTTGTTGGAGTTGCAGAGTAGGAGACGAGCGGTGGTGTTTAAGACGCTTAGGGAGGGAAGAAAAAAAAAGCTAGGTTAAAAAAATATTTTTTTTTATTTATAAAAAAAAAAAGAAAAAGAAAAAGAAAAAGGAGAAGCTCCTAGCAGTAGAGGTATTTGAATAAGGCGTGGCCACGCCTTATGCGAAAACCTCTACTGGAAATTTTTTTTTTGTTTAAATCAGTAGAGGTGTTTCAACAAGGCGTGGCCACGCCTTGTGCGAAAACCTCTACTGGAAAAATAAAAAAAAACAAGAACTAAAATTTGGGTTGCCTCCCAAAAGCGTAATTTTTTTAATGTCGTTATGCTCGACATTCTTCGTCCCATCAACTTTCAGAATATTGGGGTTTTTCCAACTCGATTTATAGTACTTGGGACGCGCTTTCATCTTCATGTTACACCTTCAATCGATGTCCATTCACTCTGAATGTTTTATCGGTATCCAACTCTTGATTTCCACTGCACCATAAGGGAACACATGAGTAACAACAAATGGACCAATCCATTGAGAACGAAGCTTACCTGGCATAAGTTTTAGCCGAGATTTGTACAGTAGTACTTTTTGACCAACGCTAAATTGCTTTCGCAAAATCGCATTGTCATGGAACAACTTCGTTTTCTCCTTGTAGATTCTCGAATTCTCATATGCCTCCAATCTTATCTCCTCTAACTCTTGTAGTTGCAGTTTTCTCGATGCACTCGCCTCTTCCAAGTTCATATTGCAGTTTTTAACTGCCCAATATGCCCTATGTTCAATCTCCATGGGTAAATGGCATGATTTCCCAAAAACTAACATGTAGGGAGACATCCCTATTGGTGTTTTATATGCAGTCCGATAAGCCCAAAGTGCATCATCTAAACGGATACTCCAATCTTTCCTTCCCGGATTGATTATTTTTGATAAATTAGACTTGATCTCTCGGTTAGAAACTTCGGCTTGGCCAATTGTTTGTGGATGATAGGCTGTGGCAACTCTATGATACATCCCATATTTTTTCAACAAAGCTTCAATTGTTCGATTGCAAAAATGGGTGTCTTGATCACTGATTAGTGCACTTGGGATACCAAACCTACTGAAAATGTTAGATTTGATAAAACCTGCAACAACCTTGGAATCGTTAGTCCTAGTGGGTTTTGCTTCCACCCACTTCGAAAAATAATCAACTGCTAACAATATGTAAAGATAACCTCCTGATGAAGGGAATGGACCCATGAAATCCATGCCCCAAATATCAAAAATATCACATACAAAAATTGGGTTTTGGGGCATTTCATTTCTATGGGACAAAGATCCCGTTTTTTGACATTGTTCACAGTTTTTACAAAACAAATAGACATCCTTAAAAAGTGTCTCCCAATATAAACCACAATCCAAAATTTTCCTAGCAGTCCGTTTTGGTCCAACATGGCCACCACATGCATAATTATGACAGAAAGTCAAGATCGACTTATGTTCAATTTTAGGTACACACCTCCTAATAACTTGATCAGCACAAAATTTCCATAAATGAGGTTCATCCCACACATAATACTTTGTCTCGCAACGAATTTTCACTTTACGAGATTTGCTAAGATCGTTAGGTAAAATTCCGGTAACCAAGTAATTAACTATGTATGCATACCAGGGATTCATACCTTTCACTTGAAATAGCTGCTCATTAGGAAAAAATTCTGAAACAGGCAAAACATTATCTTCGTTCACCAACCTACTCAGATGATCAGCTATTGGATTCTCAATTCCTTTTCGATCTTTGATCTCGATGTCGAATTCTTGGAGTAAGAGTATCCACCTTATCAACCTTGGTTTTGACTCCTTTTTTGTCAACAGATATTTCAAAGCTGCATGATCAGAAAACACAATTACTTTAGAGCCTAGCAAATATGATCGAAATTTTTCTAAAGCAAAAACAATTGCTAAAAGCTCCTTTTCTGTAATGGTGTAATTGCACTGCGCAGAGTCCAATGTTCTTGAGGCATAGTATATGACGTGACTCTTCTTATCAACTTTCTGGCCTAGAACAATCCCCATAGTATAATTGCTCGCATCACACATTATTTCAAAGGGAAAATTCCAGTCAGGTGGTTGGATAATAGGCGCTATGGTCAACATGTTTTTTAGCTTGTTAAAAGCCTCCTTGCAATCTTCTCCAAACTCGAAAGGTACATATTTTTGGAGCAACTTAGACATCGGTAGAGCAATCTTTGAGAAATCCTTAATAAACCTGCGATAAAAACATGCATGTCCAAGAAAACCTCGAATACCTTTAACGTTAGTGGGGTAGGGTAAATTTGTGATTAAATCAACCTTTGCTTTATCAACCTCAATACCCCTAGAGGAAACCACATGTCCTAACACAATGCCTTCTGTCACCATAAAATGACACTTTTCATAATTCAAAACCAGATTGGTTTCCATGTACCTTTTCAAAATCTTGGACAAGTGACTCAAACAATTGTCAAATGAATCCCCATAGACCGTGAAATCATCCATAAATACCTCAATACAATTCTCAATATACTCTGAAAAATACTAAGCATGCACCTTTGAAACGTACCTGGAGTATTACAAAGTCCAAAAGACATACGTCTGTAGGCAAATGTTCCAAAGGGACATGTAAAGGTTGTCTTCTCCTGATCCTCCTGAGCAATGACTATCTGGTAATAACCTGAAAATCCATCAAGAAAACAAAAATAAGTTTTTTCAGCTAGTCTTTCCAATGTTTGATCAATAAATGGCAAAGGAAAATGATCCTTTCTAGTAGCTAAATTAAGCTTTCGAAAGTCAATAACCATACGCCAATCATTTTGCACTCTTGTCGGTACCAACTCATCATTTTGATTTCTTACCACAGTGATACCTGTTTTCTTTGGTACGACATGGATCGGACTCACCCATTTACTATCCGAAATAGGATAGATTATGCCTTCATCTAAAAGCTTGAGGATCTCTTTCATTAGCACTTCTTTCATTACCGGATTCAGTTTTCTTTGGAATTCTCTTACCGATTTGGCATCATCCTCTAAACAAATTCTATGCATGCAGATGGAAGGGTTTATGCCTTTGATGTTCGCCAATGTCCAGCCAATTGCGGTCTTATGTTCTCTAAGAATTGTGGTTAATCTCTCTTCTTGCTCTTAAGTTAACCTCTTCGAGATGATCACAAGCAAAGTTTCATTGTCTCCCAAATAGATATACTTCAAATGATCTGGTAAATCTTTCAATTCCAATTTGGGTGCCTGCAAAACAGAGGGTAGCAATTTCTTGTGAGGGATTAATATTTCAGTTTCTAATTTTGGAACCATGGTTTGTGATTCCTCATCAGTTTCCGAAATTTCCCAAGCGTCAGCTATCTCTCCTTCCACCTCCAACTGTGCCTGCGTGTGAAAACTAACAATCTCATATGTCTCCTCAAAACATTCCTGCGCAATTGAATCAACAATATCAATTGAACATACAGAGTGGTTTTCATTTGGGTATCTCATAGCATCAAAAATACTAAATTTCACAATATCCCCGTCGAATTCGACGGAAAGAGTACCATCTTCCACATCTATCTTGGTTCTAGCAGTTTTCATGAAAGGTCTCCCCAATAGAATCGGAGTTGAAATCGCAGTGGAGTCTTCTTCCATTCGCAATATTTAGAAATCCGCAGGAAATATCAATTCTTTAACCTGCACCAAAACATCCTCCACAACGCCTTCAGGATAAGCATTATATCGGTCAGCTAGTAGAATCATCACTCTAGTTTCTTTTAAAGGACCCAAATTCAGAGCACAATAAATTGAATAGGGCATGACATTAATGGATGCACCTAAATCTAGCATGGTACGCTCGATTTTCAGAGTTCCAATAACACAAGGCATTGTAAACATTCCTGGATCCTTGCATTTGTTTGGCAATGACTTTTTAATAAACGCGGACACACTTTCTCCCGCGCTTACTTTTTCATCAATTTTCAACCTCCTCTTGTTAGTGCACAAATCCTTTAAAAATTTAGCATACCTTGGAATTTGTTTGACGGCATCTATAAGAGGAATGTTGATCTCCACTCTTCTAAAGGTTTCCAACACTTCTTTCTCGTAGTCCAATTTTTTGGATTTTTCCAACCTGGAAGGAAATGGAGGAACAACCGCATTGGAACCAGTAGATAAGAAAGACTTAGAATTTACCTTTGGTTGTTTCTCAGATTCTCCTTCGATCTCTTCCGTTGTGCTTTTTTCTTCAGTATCCTTTGTTGGTGAAGTGTTCTTTTGGTCAATCTCCTTCCCACTCCTCAATACCATGGCACTTGCATTTTCTTTTGGATTAACCACCGTTTGCGACGCTAATTTTCCAGAATTCTGAGCTTCCAACTTGCTGACTGATGTAACGATCTGAGTGATCTGGGTTCCTATATTCTGAATGCTGGCCCTCGTTTCCTGTTGAAATTTTTGAGTGTTTTCAGCTAAGGCCTTTACAATTTCGTCTATAGACATACTTGAGTTGGATGCTTGTTCTGGTGCGTGTTGTTTGTTCCAATTTTGTCGTGGATATCCTTGTTGGCCTCCTTGATTCTTATAACTAAAATTTGGGTTATCCCTCCATCCTGGATTGTAGCTATTAGAATATGGGTCATATCGACGCTGGGGCTGCCCAGGAAATCCACCAATCGCATTGGCTTGTTGTGTGGGTTCCTCTTGTAGTGACGGACACATATATGTAGGATGTCCCACCATAGCACATACACCACAAGCTTTTACCTGTTGCACCTGTCTTGCAACCAACTTTTTCAAAAGAGATGTCAAAGAATCTAACTTTTGGTTGATAGGAGTAACACTTACCTCATTGACTTGTCGTGGAGGGTTGTCTTGCCTAGTACTAAACTGTTGTGCATTGGCAGCCATGTTGGAGATTAGAGCTCGTGCCTTTTGAGGCGTTTTGTTCACCAGTGCACCTCCACTTGCAGCATCAATCATGTTCTTATCAAAAAGCGAGAGTCCCTCATAAAAATATTGAACTAGTAGCTGTTCTGGAATCTGGTGTTGTGAACAACTGGCACACAACTGCTTGAATCTCTCCCAATACTCATACAAAGTTTCCTCATGCAACTGTCTAATCCCACAAATATCTTTTCTAATATTTGCTGCTCGTGAAGCTGGGAAGAACTTCTCCAAAAAATTGTTGTTTCATATTGTCCCAAGTTGTTATAGATCCAGAAGGCAAGTAGTAGAGCCAATCTTTAGCCTTGTCGGCTAAAGAGAATGGAAAAGCTCGCAGTGAAATTTGTTCCTCTGTGATCCCTTGCGGTTTCATGACCGTGCAAACAATATGAAACTCTTTCAGATGTTTATGGGGATCTTCACCTGCAAGACCACGAAAAGTAGGCAATAAATGAATCAAGCCAGATTTTAATTCAAAATTAGCATCAGTAGTAGGGAATTGAATGCATAATGGTTGTTGAATAACATTAGGATTAGCTAACTCCCTGAGTGTTTTCACTTCTTTCAACCTCAAGATCAATGTCCGATTCGCTTTCTATATCGTTAGAGTCCAATGATGCGTTCAAATCAGGAGATGATGATGATGGTTGCCTTTCGCGCCTTAATCTTGCTTCTTTTCTCAATCTCTTAGATGTCTTCTCGATTTCTGGATTGTATTCGAGTTCACCTGTACGAGAAGAATTGAGGCATAAAAAATAAGAAAATAATCAAAAGAAATTAACCTTGCACCATTCCCCGGCAACGGCGCCAAAATTTGGTGTGCTGTCGTTGACCACCAAATTAATTCCTACTCTTTTAAATAAAAACAAGTATAATGGTGAGTAGGGTCGAATCCACAGGGAACGGTAGATTTATTTCTGTGGGGACCCGGACGCTAATCATGTTCTTAATCATCATTGGGACTAATTAATCAATTATAAAACAGGGTCTAAATTTTTTTTTAATGCGGAACGTAGTGAAATAAAACGTATATACATCTCAGTATAAAAGTACAAGTCATGTACCACATACATTTATTCAACTAAGGTTTAACAGCTAATATCACGTGTCTAACCCTATCTCTAATCCAAGTCCGGAGCCTCCACTCTAATCACAATCTCTCTTCATCTTCTCAACCCTGAACCTGTCCCACCTGTTGTCATGCACACATACAAAACAAGACAACAGCCGGATAACTCCGGTGAGAATAAATCCCAGTATAAACAATGTAAACATACAATTATATAAAAACATATATAAACGCATAAATAAGATATCATTAACATGTAGCAACTCAACAAACATGAATGATATAAACACTGTAAATCAACATGTCATCACAGACTCGACTCAAACAACGCGTCGTCTCAGACTCAACTCAACTCTAACCTAGGGATCCCAATGTCTGGATATTGATAATTATATCGAATCTCAGTCGATAGGAATGAATCAACCCTAAACGGCATCGATATAATTCATATATCCAGTGTCTGGGCGAAACAGCCACAGAATTGACGATCAGTCAAGGATTAAGCGAATCAGCCAATAATTAGACGAATCAGTCAAGGACTAGGCAAATCAACCGATAGCCAGACGAATCAGCCGGTAACTTGGCGAATCAGCCAATGACTAGCGAATCAGCAGTTAATACATGCATACAGTAACTAGGCGAATCAGCCGATGACTAACGAATCAGTAGTCAATACATGCAGTGGCTATAAATCAATAGATTACAAACATCAATCTCATCAATTACAAATATCAATGCAATAAACTAAGTATGTGATTTAGGGAAACTCGAGTCAAACCTCACTCGAGTTGTGCAATCCCAACTCAACATTAATTTATACCTTTCTTTCTGATACTCTGACTCTGTCGAAGTCTCGAACTCAAAGCCTGTCAATACTCAATCTGACAATAACAATATTGAGGGTACGGCATCAATACACCACTCAATCAATACTGAATCTAATCAGAATTAAATCAAATTCTGTTTCAACAATATGATGTCATAATTTCAATATATCCAGCACTACCATATCAGTCAGATATCAATTCCAACACCTCATAATCGATAACAGTTCAATTCTGATATTAAATCGACTCCGAAAATCATAACAATTTCATATGGTATCTGTTCTCCAGTCCGGTTTCGATTATACGATGTCTAACATGTCAAGAACATCATATATGAATCCTATCAGATTCTGACAATACCATAATTTCAAAACATATCAAAACGTAGCAAAACTTACGTCCAGTTGTAGCCTACGTCGATAGGAACCCAGTACTGAAGTCGGATTCAAAATCAGATAGACGGATTTCTCACAAAAGGCGTAGGGATTTTCAACCCTTTTTCAGAAACCTTTTTCTCGATTCTTCTCTTCTGAAGGGGGAAGGATTCGTGTATATATATATATATACATCCACGTACATGCAAGAGGACGAGTGGCTCATTCCGCCTATTACACGTCTCACGCATATGCGCGACATCAACCGGCGCATATGCGCGAGACCTTAAGTCTCGGCGCGTGTCTTCCCAATTGCTGGCGCATATGCGCGACACATTTCCGCGCATATGCGCCCAACTCTCTGGACTCGGCATTCCTGAATACACCTGCTAGCGCATATGCGCGTCATGTCTCGCGCATATGTGCGAGACTTACTGTCTCGGCAATCACCCCAAATACTTGCCTCGCGCATATGCGCGCCCCTTCTCGCGCATATGCGCGAGGTGTTCTGTCCTCGCGAAGGATCTTTCGCTTGTACAGGCTCGCGCATATGCGCGACTCACTTCGCGCATATGCTACTGTTCCTCGCACATTTTCATGCATTATCTCGTCTTTCCCGGTCCGATCCTTTCCGTCTATAATCATATCAATTATCCGCAAATCATTTCAGATTAATAGGATAAAATTCTCGGGCCTTACAATTTCTTTTGATAATAAAAATAAAAAAAGGGGGATTTGTTTTGATAATTACTAAATAAAATAACCAAATCTAAAATTACCACGCAAGAAAAATAATGAATCTAGAATTGAAAATTAATCGACGAGAATAAAGTGAAGAATTTATTAGGAGAAAATACTGATTCAAGGGGATTCTACTATTTAATTATCTCATTGTTCATTAGTTAACCAATCATTTATTCATGTTATTCCAAGCAATTAACCTTAGAATAATAGGGATAGCCGCTAAAATTCTTGTGTTTTCCTAAATTAATTGACCGAACCCAGCATCCAGTCAAAACTTACCAATAATCAACTGGGCACGATAGCGTTCCATATTAATTAAAGATAGCATTTTAGTTTCTGAAAACAGTTAATCCTAAAATCTAACAATCGAGATAGCTGCAATTGATAGATCGAGTTTCATCGATTTATTTAGATTACACTTGTTATGATAGCACATCACATCTAACCTATTGTTACTCACGTACCAATCGTTCATGACAATTACGGATCACTGAATTCATGGTTAGCATTAGAAAATCATACATCAAATTAAATTGTCAGATTAATTGACGTATAACATTCATATAATTAAATCATAAATCAACGAATACTTGGGCAAACAAAAATAATAAATTAAAGTGAAAAAACCTCACAGTGATAAAATTAAAATAGTAGACTATCCCTTGAATCAGACTAAGAAAATTAGCCTAACATAGTTTGATCTACATTATAACATTCATATAATTAAATCATAAATCAACAAATACTTGGGCAAACAAAAATAATAAATTAAAGTGAAAAAACCTCACAGTGATAAAATTAAAATAGTAGACTATCCCTTGAATCAGACTAAGAAAATTAGCCTAACATAGTTTGATCTACAATATCCATTAAAAATAAATAAGAAAACATAGAGAATTGCAAACTATTTTGTTGGGAGAAAATTCTGGAAGTCTGCGCCTCTTTTCTTCTTCTTCTCTCATGAACAGTGATTGGAGAAAAAAATTCCTTCTTGCCGCCTCTTGTTGATTCTGTACATGAATGAGATTTGTTCTACTTGGATAAAAAATCTTCTCTCCTTCTCTTCTTGTTAACAAGAGATTTTGTGGCCCTTTTTTTCATTTTTTGAAGATTTTGTTTGTTACACAAAATCTTATCTTGCCATTTAGGCAGCTGAAACATAATCACAAGGCGTGGTCACGTCTTGTTCCAGGACCTTTTCTGGTTTGGCCATTCTCTTCCAAAACTCTATCTTGGAAACTTCAAATGTGATAAACATCACCTTTTTAACTCAAATTTGCTCCAAGATCGTAAAAGTTCCTCCTTCAATAAAATTACACAAAAATGTATCAATTAAAGATATCAGAAGTTGGAATAATGGGAAATATGAAAATAAAAATACTAACTATTACGAGCCTATCAAAGTTGTTGTTGCATCCACAATATTTGAGAACAGCAGCTTCCAGCAGCGAGGTATTCTGCTTCTGCAGTAGACGTAGCTATGGAAGTCTGCTTTTTACTAAACCAGGAGATCAGCCTATCACCAAGAAATTGACAAAAACCACTTGTGTTTTTTTAGTCTAGTTTACAACCTGCATAATCAGCATCTAAATATCCAATAAGATTAAAAGATGAATCATGAGGATACCATAAGCCGACATTTTGAGTTCCCTTTAAGTACTTCAGAATACGTTTAGCAGCAATATAATGTGACTGCTTAGGGTTAGATTGAAATCTAGCAAAAATGCAAACAACAAACATAATATCAGGTCTACTGGCAGTAAGATTTAATAGAGAACCAATAAGACCACGATATTGAGTTACCTCTATTGGAATTCCAGTATCATCCTTATCAAGTTTAGTGGATGAGCTCATTGGAGTGGAAGCAGCAGAGCATGCTTCCATGCCAAAGTTTTTCAGTAGCTCCTTAGTATACTTGGCTTGATTTATGAAAATTCCAGTATCAAGTTGCTTGATCTGTAGTCCTAGGAAGAATGTTAATTCTCCCATCATACTCATTTCAAATTGATCCTGCATTAACTTAAATTTGGGGTTAGTTGACCCAAAAATAATGTCATTAACATAAATCTGTACTAACAAAATGTGCTTATTCTTAACTAGGGTAAATAGAGTCTTATCTACTGTGCCAATTGTAAAATCATGATTGACAAGAAATTGTGATAAAGGAAGCATGCATATATTCATTAATCATTTGCCTTCTTGTTCTTAATGGAGCTGCAGGATTACCAATAACCAAAGATGGAGGATGGGATTTCCTCCAAACAAAAGGGTTTAAAGAGATTTCTTCCTGGTTTGATGGATTGGAATTAGGCTCAGCTGGAGCAGTAGCAGGTTCTGGAATGTTCACTTCTGGTTCTGGTATTTCTTGTGTCTGAGCAATTGGTTCTATTAGAGGAATGTATGGTTCTGGATTTTGAGCATATTTAACACTAGGTTTTGCATCATCTTCACTATCCAGTTCCAGATGAATCCTGTCTAAATCTCTTTCCATATCTCATACGGAGTCTGATTGAGTCTTTTATTGATCATTGTTCTGTTTTGTGTGTAGCATGCTGTGTTGATTGCTTCTGCCCAGAAGCGCTGAGAGATGTCTGCATCTGCTAGCATTGTTCTAGCAGCTTCTTTAAGAGTTCTGTTTCTCCTCTCAGCCACTCCATTCTATTGAGGCGTTCTAGCAGCTGAATATTCATGATGAATGTCCTGTTCATCTAAGTATAACTCAAGAAACTTGTTAGTAAACTCAGTTCCCCGATCACTTCTGATTTTAATGACATAAATAGATTTTTCATTTTGAATCTTTTTCAGAAGCTTGATCAGGAGACTACTGGTTTGATCTTTTCCAGCAAAAAATATTACCCAAGTAAATCTGGAAAAGTCATCAAAAACAACAAGTGTATATTTCATTCCCCCTAAGCTCATGATAGGGATTGGACCAAACAAGTCCATATGCAATAATTCCAAACACCTTGAAGTTGATTTACTATCTTTATTCTTGAAGCTAGATCTGACTTGCTTACCAAGTTGACATGCAGAACAAACAAGATTCTTAATGAAGTTAATATCAGGCAAACCATCAACTATGTTCTGCTTCTTGAAATTATTGATTGACTTGAAATTCAGATGATTCAATCTCTTGTGCCATAGCCAATGTTTATCACTAAGAGAAGCAACTAAACACGTAGGAACATTAATAGGATCTGTATTCCAAGAAACTTTGTATGTGTTGCCTTCTCTTTCCAGTTAATATAGTAGACTCATCAGCATTTTTAACTGTGCATGTGTGCTTCTGAAAAGCCACAAAATAACCATTATCACACAATTGACTAATGCTAATCAAGTTGTAGCAAAGATTTTCAACTAATAGTACATCATTAATAGTAATGTTACTATGGATAATCTTACCATTACCCACGGTTTTACCTTTTGAGTTATCCCCAAATGTTATCTTTGGTCCAGTACAACTCATTACTTCTGATAGTAGATTTTTCTGTCCAGTCATGTGTCTGGAACATCCACTGTTCAGATACCATGTGGAGCTGGTGATTTTAACTTTCATCTCTTGTTCCTGCAAACACAAATTTTAGTATCTGGTACCCAAATCTATTTGGGTCCAAGCCTTATCAGTCCTTTGGGAACCCACATTTGTATAATTCTTGGTGACCTTGTACTTCGGGTATCCAAAGAGGTGTGTGCAACAGAAGGTCTGTTATTTCTAACAGTATGTATCTTAGAATGTTGTTCTTCCCTTGTTTTTTTGTTGTTTGGCATGTATCTCTTCTGAACAGGTCTAGAATTATAGTACTGGTAGTTTTTAACCTTCATATAGGGTTGTCCTCCTGAGTTGAATCCTCTGCTGGATCCAGAACTCTGGTGAACTCTTCCCTTAGGTTCAACATAACCCAGACCATATGCCTCCTTCTGTTAATCTAATTTACAGCCTTTTCAACTCGAACAGTTGGTACTTCAGGTTCATATATCACACTGGATTTGACAAAGTGAATGAATTTCTCTTTACCTTTATCCAGCTCTAGCTTAGTACTTGCTTCAGAAGTGCTTTCATTATTGCTGAATCCGAGACCACTACTGTCACCGGATTGCTTCTGCAATTCTTGCATCTTCTCTAAGGAAACAGAAGACTTGTTCCATGCATTTACCAATACATAAAGCTTCTGGTTTTCATACCTCATTGTTTGGTAATCTGCATTCACTCTTTCATTCTCAGTTTTTAACTTACTCATCTCAACTTTTAAATCATTGCAGCTGTTCTCTTGCAAGCAAGTGAACTTACTGACTTGATCTTTTAAGTCTTGATTTTCAATCTTAACTCCCTTGAATGATTGAGAAAGTCTACAGTACTCTTCAACCATGTCATGCAGTACTTTAATTAAATCAGTTCGTGTAAATTCGTCAGAGTCAAAGTCAAGTACCTCTCAAGATGTCGAGGTTGGTTCAATATTTGCCATGAGACATTTGATCTCTTCTGCATCACTTTCGTTGAAATGAATTTCTGAGTCAGAAGACTCAGAGCTAGAGTCCGCCCATTTAGATTTGCTTTCCTCAGCAATCATTGCTTTGCGGTCTCTTCTGAATTTCTTGTCATTCCTCTTGTATTCCTTTTTCTTCTGGTCATCCTTCTTGGGCTTTGGACAATCAGCGATAAAGTGACCGATCTTTCCACAGTTAAAGCACACCATGTCACCAGGTGGTGAATCCTTCTTGAAGTTCCGGTTGGGGTTTGGTAAGCTCGGTGATTCTTCTTCATGAATCTGGAGAATTTCTTCACAAAGAGAGACATAGCATCATTGCTGATCTTTTCAGCAGTCTTTTCAGAAGTTCTCTCAATAGTGGTAGCAGGTAATGCCTGCGGAACAACTATAGCAGCAACAGCAGCAGTAGAAGCAGTAGCAGCAAGAGCCTTGGTTGGTAGATTTGTTGAGGGCTCTTCTCCGCTTCTCACTTCCAGTTCGAACTCATAGGCTTTTCAGTCAGCGAACAAGTCATGTAGCTCCAACTTGTTTAGATCTTTAAAGACTCTCATAGCCATTGTTTTAAAGTCTCATTCCCTGGGTAAAGCTCTCATCACCTTGAGTGTTATTTCTCTGTTGCCATACTCTTTCCCAAGAGCTGCTAGTTCATTAACCAGGCTGCTGAACTGTTCATCAAACTCATTCAGAGTTTCTCCAGCTTTCATTTTGAGATTCTCGAATTTCTGCATTGCTACAGACAGTTTATTCTCCTTCGTCTGCTCATTTCCTCCATAGATTTGGATGAGCTTTTCTCAAATCTCTTTAGCAGTAGAACACATTTTGATTTTGCTGAAGGTATTTTTGTCGAGGGTTTTGTAAAGAATGTCCTTCGCAACATTATCAAGATTGGCTTTCTTCTTATCTTTGCCAGTCCATTCACTTATTTGCTTTTCAACCATCTGAGGTGCTCCCTCAGTAGCAGCAATAACAGAGTTGGGTTTTAAAATCTTTAAGGGACCATCTGTGATGACAAACCACATGTCATCGTCTTGAGCTGCAAGGTGAGCTTGCATCCGGATCTTCCAGTCATCAAAGTCTTCTTTTGAGAACATAGGAACCTTGCTGAAGTGTGCCATATCTGTTGTAATTATAGAACAAGAAAAAATCTGCTCTGATACCACTTGTTGGGGATCGATATGGAGTTTAGAGGGGGGGTGAATAAACTCTTTTCCTTTGACGGTCGTTTTTGCAAAGGGTTGCTAGAATCATGTTAGAGATTATAGCAAATCTTGTTCAAGTGTATAACCAGCAGACCACAATATAGTGCGGAAACGATCTGATGGTTTAAGGGTGTATAATGATAAAATTGTAAGCAGTAGACAATGGTTGTTTATGGAAGTTCGAAGATGAAATCTTCTACGTCTCCCCTTCTTCTGTTTTCAGAAGGTATCACTAAAAGACTTTGGTTTTTACAGTACAACAGTTGTACACACCCATTTCAGTAGGACTTATCCTTTGCCTACTGAAACTCTTAGTTTCCCAACACAATAAAACCGATACAACAAGGTTCTGGAAAATACTCTTTTCCAGTTTACAAACTCTTCTCAAATATGTAATAACACGATAATGATTGTAGAGAGAGTAAGAAACAGTCAGCACAATATGATCTCACAAGATCAGATAACTATTATGAAACATGTGTTGATTTTCTGTATATTGAGCTTTAAAGATGATAAGAAAATCTGAGTACTCAAATCATCGTTCGTATGTTAGAGAATAAGCTCGTAGTTTTTGGTAACCTATAAACGTCGTTGATCTCGTGTATTTATAGGAGTCTTGAGTCCAACGTCTATAAACAAAAATGGGTTCTTTGACTTCTGATAAAATCAGCTTTATTGCCTAAAAGAGTTCCTGCAAAAAGGCTTTAAAACAATCAGTCTTGTTTATACCAAAATAGGTAAGGCGTATTAAATGCCTTTGTTCAGCATTTAATACTCGTACTCGGTAGAGTAACGGTAACATTTAATATAAGATCGATTTGTTCTGATTCAGTAAAAGTCAAGTTTTGCTTCTGTTTCTCTAAGCGGATAAATACTCGAAGAGTACTGCTTTTGTAAAAGCGATAGGGGAACTACTGGTTTTATACTAACTACTACTTTAAACTATCTTCAGGTTTTTATTCACGCGATCTACTGGTTTTGATTATCATCACCACAATTAAATTAATTCTATCATAATAAGTCAATCTTTTATATATATAAATTAAAGGAATTTTTGGGAGAAATTTGTGTAGAAAATTTTGGAATCTTTGAAATAAAAATTTCACCTGAATTTTTAAAAAATAGGTTTTGAAATAATGTTTCAAATTGAAACACTCATTTTTGTCCTCTAAATTACATATTTATATTTACCTATATAATTAGTCAAACTTTGGGATTGACCCATTAGTTTTAGTTCGATGTTGTGGAATTTTAGGTGGAATTTTAACTAAGTTAATTTTCTTCCAAATTGAAAATTGGTCAAATTTGATTTTATGTGAAGATGTTACAACCTAGTCAGAAATTTCTAGCTAAATTTTTACGTTGGGGTAAAATCGAACCAAAATAGCAAAAAATAATTTTTTCATAATCGAACCGGTAATCAAACTAATCTACCTTTAAATAATTGTTCAATAGGTCGAACCAAAATACTGTTATATTATATAAAATCATAAATAATATATTTAAATTGTAAAGGTGCTAAATATGTATATAAATGATAAATATTTTTATTTACCACGGTTTAATTAAATAAGCTCTAATACTACTAAAATAATATTTTTAACAAAATTTAAAATCCAAATAATCATATATATATATAATCAAAAATAAAATTTTAAAATTAAAAAATGTGAACTTCTCCAACTAGTTTTCAACCGGTTGTCCAGTTCAATATCGATACGATCAGTTTTGACTGTTTTAATCGCTCAAATGATTTTGGAAGTAGTTCAAACTAAACCTGTGACCGGTTCTCGATCGAACAAATCGATCAGGTTCTAAAAACATTGGCCAAAAGCTAAAAGTGAGCAGAACAATCCCTAAGTTTGACTAGTTATAATATTAGGAAAAAAAAACAGGTAAATTAGAATATCAGAATGATTTTTTCCGATTAAAAATTTAAACTAAATCTAATTTTTTATTAGTTATTTATTTACACTACATCATTAAGATCAAATAATGTAAGTAACTAATTTTGGTGTTAGTTATCTCATTTTTAAATTATAAAAATATCCCTTTCAAAATACAAAATCAACGATATTTATTTGAAAAAAATATCGTAATTCTAATGAAATTTTTATATAACATCATAGTCCAAAACTGATTAATCTTTTAGAAAAGCAACTTCATTTTCTTCATAAATGTCTTAAACTTTGAAGGTTTTAGTGAATAAATATTTTTATGATAAAATTGTTTAGTTTATATTCGATAAAGCAAGTAAATATTTTTTTTACACATGCACTTTGAATCTTTCCAAACAGTTATAACCATGAATACAGAGATATATACTCAATATAAAATAAAATATTTACAAACAATTTATTTTATTAAAATTAAACTACAATCCGATAATTCAATAAAAAAATTTAGAAAAAAAGTATTAGAATCTGATCAATTTGAGTTATTTGCTATGAAAAATCTAGAAAAGAAATGTCAATTTAGTCTTGTATGTAGATTTGTGTGTGACATTTATTCTATGTTTATTTGAATCAATTATAGTCCTACAATGATGTTATTTCATTCAATTTTAGTCACTTATTTTCAAAATCATGTAATTAAATGATTGATATTCTTGTTAAATGTTTAAAAATACGTAGTCAATTTTTTTTCTCAAGATACGCACGAATATTTGACAACGTAATTATAATTTTAACAATTATATCAACCATTTAGTTACATTATTTTGATGAGACAAACTCAAATTAATCAAAAAGAAATTTATGCAACTATAATTGATTCAACAAAATACATAAAACTAAAAAAATCACATACATATGACTAAAATTAACATTTTGTCAAAAATCTATGGACATCCTCTGAAAAACTCTACTAAAATTGAGGTCTTTTAAAAGTTCTCTGAAAAGATAGTAAACATAATGACATATTACAAGTGATCTACCGATCCGAGGTTTCAGAAACTGACTACTTGTCTCAACGCACATATAAATAGGCTACAAAAAACACATGCTCGCCATGTAACAGGCAAATTATGCGAAAACCACAGCAAAAAAACAAAAGATTACAAAGTCCGGAAAACCTCCTCCGCCGCGTCTATAGTTTGCTGAATATCCTCAGGAGTATGAGCCAAGCTGGTAAAACCGGCCTCAAACTGAGAAGGAGCCAAGTAGACACCTTGCTCCAGCATTCCTCGGTAAAACTTTGCAAATTTTGCAGTATCACTCTTCTTTGCATCATCGAAGTTAAAAACCAGGCCTTCTGTGAAAAAGAAACCAAACATCCCATTTATATACCCACCACAGATTGCATGACCGGCCTTCTTTCCGGCATTCAGGATACCTTGAATCAGTTCACCCGTGATCTTGTTCAAATACTCATACGTGCCTGGTTCTTTGAGGCGTTTAAGTGTGTGGATTCCAGCAGTCATTGCTAATGGGTTCCCACTTAGTGTTCCAGCCTGATACATTGGCCCTGCTGGGGCAACCATCTCCATGATCTCTCGCCTCCCTCCATAGGCACCAACTGGCAGGCCACCACCTATAATCTTTCCCAGTGTGGTCAAATCGGGAGTTATGCCAAAATATTCCTGAGCGCCACCATAGGATATACGGAAACCAGTCATAACTTCATCGAAAATGAGAAGAGTCCCATTATCTTTGGTGATCTTGCGCAAAGTGTCGAGAAAATCAAGTGTTGGTGGGATAAAGCCGGCATTTCCTACAACCGGTTCAAGGATAACAGCTGCTATTTCTCCTTTGTTTGATTCAAAAAGATTTTCAACCGTGGAGATGCTATTGTAAGGAGATGTTAATGTCCCAAAAGTAGCTGCCTTGGGAACACCGGGGGAATCAGGGAGTCCTAAGGTAGCAACCCCACTTCCTGCCTTAACGAGGAATGGGTCAGCATGGCCATGGTAGCAACCCTCAAACTTGATTATCTTTTCTCGGCCCGTAAATGCACGTGCCAATCGCAGTACACCCATACATGCTTCTGTGCCGGAGTTGACAAACCGAACCATTTCTATGCTTGGAACAGCAGAGATTACCATTTCCGCCAGGACATTTTCTAGGAGACATGGAGCACCAAAGCTGGTTCCTTTTTTCATTGTTTCAGCCAAGGCAGCCAGTACCTGCAGATTGTCAATATGCCAGTGTTACATCATGAATGCATAGCATTTTAATGTTTTTTATTGTCAAATAATTAAGCAGCTTCAACAGTGTAAATGGGAAAAGTGGGACGTCTTTAAGTGTGCTTTGAATCAAGATCATATCTACGATGGTCTAACACGGTGAAAATGAAATCACATTTTCAGACGATATTTACCCTCGGCCGCAATAAATTTCTAATCAGCATGTTCCAAAACTCGTAATCTAATGTCAGGAGAATAACATCCTAAGCAGCAGCAACAACAACAACAATCAAGTCTTTCTCCCACTTTATGTAGTCGACTGTATGAATTCTCCTTCGCCAGTGTGCTCTATCTCCTATTCCCATCTATATTTAGATAAATTTATCCTATTTTATAGTGGCTCGCCAAATAAGACTTTTTCTCGGTTATTGTACTTATTTTTCATGGTCTCACAAAAGACATTCTACGCATTGCAGAAAATTAGAAGAAACCTTTACATCCACCAATTCCAGAAACAAAGTTAGAAGGTTATTTCAAATTTTAGCGCCTACTTTCCATTTCCATTTAGAAAATAACTGAATACCACACATGTTCTTAAGAGGTTCTCATAACAGGCAATCAATTCTTCGCCATCTTTCTCAACATAGATATGAAGTGAATAGAAAAATAATAAACCTCATCGTCGGCATGCCCAATGATGGCTGGCCCCCACGATCCAACATAGTCAATGTACTCATTGCCATCTATATCCCACATGCGAGACCCCTTAACAGAGTCAATCACAATAGGCTGACCGCCAACTGATTTGAAAGCACGTACAGGGGAATTCACACCTCCAGGCATCAACTCCTGTTAATATTCAAAGTGCACATAATTTTTATCATATCTAATCAAACACATACTTCAATAAAAGTGTATATCATCCAAAAGCTTTACCCCTCCCCTTTCTATGAGCCCAAATTATTCCTAACTTGTTAAACTCCAGCATTCTTCGACTCAAGTTATTTGGGGAACAGATAAAGTATGTAAGTCGATCATTAATTTGACTCTTAAAACACTGAACCAATATATATTTGTTAGATATTGTAAAAGAAAGAGTAAAACAAGATAATTTTTTTTTCCCTTCTCCACCATCCAAATATGGAAGACACTGCCCAAATGCCAAAAGAAACTAAGATGAGCTGCATCGGCGTGGAATTGAAATCCATAGAAAACACGATCAAATCTGAACTCCTAACATTTTAAAAGGTCCCATTTCCGTGCTACAAAATGCACCGTTATCATTTGGTCGCAATTTTTACTTTACTCCAAGCGAGCCATTATTCACCCACACAACAATCCACATTATAAAAATTATCCCGTTAAAGATCTCTTTTACATAATAAATGGCAACATATTAAATTTAAACCAACATCTAATCCAGAAAATCATAAGCTCCCAGAAGTCGAAATGTGGCGCAATTGACTTTCATCCCACACGAGAATATGAACTCCAAACGCATAATCGAAGAATTCTTAAGGATCGAATCGCGGAACATTAAAAGAGTACCTTGGCGGCGTTGAAAGCCTCCTCCGATTTCTTGAGAGTGTAAGTTTTCTTGCTTTCCTCAACCACGGAAGATGATGAGAGCGCATTGACTCGGATGATCGAAGAAGACCGCTTATGGCGGCGGTGAATAGAGGTTTGACTCAATCTTGAAGGACATGATAGACCTACACCTACGATTGCAGCCGCCATACAGAACGGTGGTGGACTTTCCGGCCGTGGCGGCGGCGCAAATTTCCGATTCTGAAATGAAGCTACACAACACAATCTTACCCAAAGAAGACAAGAATAAAAGATAAGAGCAGATAGTCCTTTGTCTCCAATTGGTCACTCAATTCTTCCATGTAAAAATTTGGACAAAAAATTGAAAAAATAAAATTTTAAAAAAAATCATATGAGTTAAATTAATTTTTACATATATTTATATAATCATCATATTTATATAAATTTTCATTCATTTTATGAATGATTTTATTATTTCAAGATTTCAGAACATCTTACTCACATAATTCAGTATATTTTTTAATAATTTATATCTCGATTACAATCATATCATTCGAGATTCTCGATTGAGGTTCACGTTTTTCCTTGGAATCTTCCAAATCCTAATGCATTGATTGTCATTTTCGTACAACATATAAACAAACACCAAATCAAAATATTATCAATATCGAAATGGATTTTGGAAATGCAAATTTGAAATTCAATGGATATTCTGAGCATCTATATTCAAGTCCTAAGTGTTCATCTGTCTGAGTTGATAAATATGACACACTAACTTATAATCGTTCGAACGAAAAAATGATATCGTAGTTTAACCAAATATTTTTTATTTAAATCTTTCTTTTGTCGTGCATACATACACTTTAAGTTTCAAATATGTGATGATATGAAAACTTCAAACGTCATCTCACAATTTGTTATTGCAAGGGATAATAACAAAAAGATTGGATCCTTAAAACGATCTAACCCATAACACAAACATAGGAAGTATTGACATCAATCATCATCAGTATCAATATAATTTATACATAAACTCTTATGAAATCGTCTCACGGATCAATTTTATGAGACAAATATCTTATGTAATCCGATGAATATAAAAATACTATTTTTTATGTAAAAATTAATACTTTTCATTATAAATTTGAACCAAATTAATTCGTTTGCAGATAAACTCGTGAGACTGTCTCGGAAAAAACCTATTCAAGTTCATATAGTTCATAAGAAGATCATTGACCGATCGACTCATATTAACTTATAAATCAGACTACATTAATTTTATATATCAAACAATCATTTTTATTGCTGCTCATAGTATAAATAAAAAAATTGAATATAAGCATATAATTATTATATTAAATTCGTTTATATTTTTTGTCACTATATTACCCATTATATTAAATTCTTTTATATTTTATATAATATATTAAATATAATTATTATATATATAATTATATATATGATAATGAGTGTAAAACACGTGGTTTCAATAAAATTTACCCAGACGGTGGTGGGCTGGTCAGTTCTGATTCTCCGATCCATGAGCACAAAAAAATGAAGTCTGCGGCCGACCACATTTTCCACCAACCGTCCACGTCTTCCGCCCAGCTGTTCCTGCCCAATTACCATTTTTTGTTCGTTTCCCTATTTATTTTTTGTGTTTCCCAATTTTTCTTCCGAGTTCAAAGCCGGATTCAGCACGAACTTGTGATAACTCATACCAGTTTTTGCACATTATTTCTGTTCGATTTGTTTGGTGTGCTGAAGAACTTTCTCGATACCGGATTTGTGGAAACATCGCTAATTGTGTCATATTTCTAGCTGGAAGAGGAGGAATAAGGATTAAGGGTCGCGCAATAACTGGATGTTCTGAATTCATTCATGTTTCCCGATTACAGTAGCCACGTAGGAGTTGGAAATCGTTGTTGTTTCGAGGTTGTGATAATTGGGAACTCGTGATTTAATGGTTCTGCAGTCAGCTTCTGGTGTTTCACCCCTTAACTCCTGTGATTTCTCACAGAAAAGCCTCGTCTTGCCATCAATTTCCCAATCACACAGCAAGAGGCGAGAGAGAAGAGTTGTAATTAAAAATGTGAGATGGGTTCTCCTTCAAGCTCAAGCCTGCGTCAATGGCGGGAACGCCCAGCACCACCATTTGGGCTTGGCTGCCAGAAGAGGCGCCAATAACATCGTCTTGAAGCGATTTTCTGATGGCCGAGATTTAGATTATGCTTCTTTATCCAGGTTTGATGGCAGTAGTAACTACTATAATTCGACTTTTGGGCAAGATCCTATTGTAGATAAGTTGAGGAGTCAGCTGGGGGTGATTCACGCTATTCCCTCTCCAACTCAGATAAACAGTTCCATTTTTGGTCTGTTTGCCTTCTTCTTTTTTGTGGGAGTTGGTTTTGATAAGCTGTGGACCTCAAGAAAGAGGGATACTGGCAGCAAGCCGGAGAATCGGCTGCAGGTGCCGACTACCCTGTCGATGATTCTTCAGAAGGATTTGCAGAGGAAAGAGTCGGTAGAGTGGGTGAACATGGTGTTGGGGAAGCTTTGGAAAGTTTATAGGAGTGGTTTTGAGAATTGGATAATTGGTTTGCTGCAGCCAGTCATTGACAATCTCATGAAACCGGATTATGTGCGGAGGGTTGAGATCAAGCAGTTCTCATTGGGAGATGAACCATTGTCTGTTAGGAGCGTGGAGCGCCGGACTTCCCGTCGTGATAATGACTTGCAGTGAGTTTTATTTCTTTCAGTGTTGTGATTTCATCACTTGATTTTCATTTTATTTATATCATTGGCCAACGACCGAGGATGTGACTCAAGTAATAGCAGGCAACAAGAGAACATACAGCTCGATTGTTAGAACAAAGGTGTGATGTTTGGAATGGATTTTCAAGTTGTTGCAAATCCATCAGATAATGATGATATCAGATAAATGGTGATATCGCCGCTCTATGCAAATGCCAATAAAATTGTATGTCAAAATTCATTAACAGCGAGGGATCAAATGAACTGTGAAACACGGACCTTGAAAACATTCTTCACCTTGATTCTATATACAGAGGATCTATAGGCATTCCTTGTCTTTGTATAGAGATTTTATGTAATTCATGGAGTGGAAGATATTTTGAACGGATCAATTTTATCACCCAAGTTACAAGTTGCTATCTCAGAACATAATGCTTACTTTCCATAATAGTAATGCGAACCTCTTAATCATTTTCCAATAATTTGCTGCTGAGTTTGGTCATGTCTTTTTGGAATGCTTACTAGTCTTCTTACAGATTTTAAGATCTATCATCTGGGAACATTCACAAAATTATTATCTAGAGGCAGTCTCGATTGGAAAGAGTAGCGTTGCTACAATGCATTGTATTATCGATTTTTTCTCACCTACAAATGATGCTCTACAAGCAATTTATCGTAGTTCAGAGTTGTATGGAACTTAATAAATGATAATTTTCTTGCTACCAAGGTATCTGATAGGCCTCCGCTACACTGGTGGTGCACGTATGCTCTTGAGTGTGTCACTTAAGTTCGGCATAATTCCCGTTGTCGTGCCAGTTAGAGTGAAAGACTTTGACATTGATGGTGAACTGTGGGTCAAACTGCGATTGATTCCAACAGAGCCATGGGTGGGAGCTGTTTCTTGGGCTTTTGTTTCTCTCCCAAGAATAAAGTTCGAGTTGTCACCATTTCGCTTATTCAATCTAATGGGTATGCTCACACCTGTTTTGTTGGGTTCTCTTTATCAGGACATTAGATTAAAGTATCAAATTTACCATCTATTTTGTGCAAGGAAAGCTAAAAGTATCGGTGGAAAATATGAAAATGGAAAAAGCAAAGGAAAATGCTTGATAATTATTTTAATAAAGTAATCAAATGTAAATTGTGAGCTGACAACGCGCTACCAAGCTGCGCCACATACCTTCCCATGCCTCCTTATCCATATCTAGCTACTGACTATGGTACACAACTGTCAATAACAAAAAATATTGTTTCCAGATATCTCAATTCATCAGTTTCTTAAAGTGTCTCCTTTCAGTTGTTTTCTGCTCAATTAGTGCACCCTTTATAAAAAAATATTAGGTGTCGATACTGTGGAAAACATTAAGAGTAAAAGGAAAGCTTCTATCCTTGTCTCGATGTGATGATTAGCAACATATTGATAAGGAAGATGATTTCAATTTGTCATCTGTTAAGTCCTTTGGAATGCATGTCCCTTTTCTTTGTTAATTGAAATATTTATCACTTCAAAGCATTGCAAATTTAAATTTTCTGTTTTTTTTTGTTTGAAATGGAGCAGGAACCTCAGAAATCTCGAATCACATAAAAAATATGATGTTTGAAGGATTGTGTAGAATTGTTTTCTTAGTGCTGTGATGTTTCCTGAATCTAGCTAATATGTTGAGATTGATTTTTATCTGTTTTTATTCAATTATCACTTCTAGAATGCTCTCACACAATTCAGGTTAGCTACACAATTATTTGTTTTCATATATTCAGAGAATCCTACTGATTTTATTTTTATTATTATTTTGTTTATATTTCATGTGTGCCGGTGACACAGCAATTCCTATCCTCTCAATGTAAGTGTGATCTCCTGACTATTTCTTATATGTAGTGGACTTTGTCTTTGAACATATGACTGGATTCATCTTTTATTTTAATATATAAAAAACTTTCATTGGTCATATTATATTCTACTTTCTCACGTGATCTGTTGAGAATTTAAATCATATTTTACTTTCAATACAATATAACCCCGAGGCTGTTGGTTTATTATATTTCTTCAGGTTTTTGACGAAACTGCTCACTGTGGATTTGCCTCAGCTATTTGTGCGTCCAAAAAAGATTGTTCTTGATTTTGAGAAGGGAAAAGCTGTTGGGCCTGTTCCAAGTGATTCAACATCTGGAGAAATTAAAGAGAGAATTAATAACTTTGCTGGAGAATTGTCAGTGACTCTTCTAGATGCACGCAAACTCTCTTATATATTCTATGGTATAAATTTTACTTCTTTTACCATGTTCTACTTGGTATTTTAGCAGGGTATTTAGAGAGCACCAGTTCTTTTAAGACGCAATGTCAAGCTTATCTGCCACTGCTTCTGATTTACATAGATTTCTCCTGACATAGTACTTTGACTGTTTGACACAATTATCATCCTTTCATGTTCAGGCAAAACAGATCCATATGTAATTTTAAGATTGGGAGATCAAGTAATACGAAGTAAGAGAAACAGCCTAACCACTGTCATTGGACCTCCTGGAGAGCCAATTTGGAATCAAGTGAGTTTTTTTCAATTGTGAGGGTTTCTGAGCTCCAGTTTTCTCATGAATGGAGGTTTATACTGCTGCTAATCATAAATTTTTTTTACCTTATAGGATTTTCATATGTTAGTTACAAACCCTAGGAAAGAAAAACTAGGTATTGAAGTAAAGGACACGCTCGGAATCACGGATTTGACAGTCGGTACTGCAGAGGTAAGATATCTCAGACCTGCTAATACTGCTTGGAATTCTTTTTTTCTTTTTTTGGCTGCTTTCAGGAAGTTATTTTACATGTTTTTGTTGTTTTATTTCCATCCTCTTGAAATTTAAATGATTCCTTTCCTCAGAAAGTGGTAAGTTATTTAATATTATTCCATGTTTTGAGTTCTTCTATTTATATCTACTTCTTAAAAGTTCAAAAGAATATACAAGGTTTTTCCATTGAATCATGATATCATGGAAAAGGGGAAGTTGTCCAGCTTATCGGGAAAGGCCCCACTGATGGCTATCAATAAAATGCCAAGGCAGATTGCAGAGTGGTCCATTGAGAACCACAAGGGGCTGGATCTCTGCTGTAGCATTTTCCGCTTCTAACTGTCACTGGTTAAGCAGTATTTAATGAAAGAAGTCATCATCGTCAGTATGTTGTTAACGATTAACTGCCATGATCCCCAAACGAACTGTCTATGTGCGCTGAATTCATGTGTACTTTAATTATTTGAACTGTCAAAAACTCCTAATTACAGTATTACCTATAAACATTTGCAAATTTTTATGAAGAACTGTTTTCAGGTTGATCTTACTTCTCTGAAAGATACTGTTCCAGCAGACAGGATAGTGGTACTCCGAGGATGGGGCCTGTTTGGAAAGGGATCTGCTGGAGAAATTTTACTGCGATTGACATACAAAGCATATGTTGAGGATGATGAAGATGAAAGGCTCGAGAAAGTCTTCATAGATACAGGGGCATCGGACTACGAGTTTTCAGATTCTGATGAATCATATGCTGCGACGTCTGAGCTGCGTAAAGAATCTTTCATGGATGTTCTATCAGCATTAATGTTAAGTGAGGAATTTCAAGGGATAATGACATCTGAAACAGTAAATACCAAGTCTTCAGATGCTGGCACTGGTAGTGACACTCCAGACATGAATGGGCGTACTGTTGGATCCATCCCACAAAGTCCTGGAAGTAACACTGGCGGTTCTAGAGGTATACTTCTTCGAGTTTACGAATAAGTAGTGCTTATTTTTTAAATTTTGAGCGACCCGAAGTCTTTATAATTTTCAACTAGGAAAACTAATTTGCAGGATCTTTATTTTGGCTTGCTTTGATTACGAGTATTTCGGTCCTTATAGCTATCAACATGGGCAACTCAAGTGTATTCAATCCTTAATATGATGTGAGTCACACGATCTTGCTCAGGATGGACCACCATATGCTCTTATAATTATGTAAGAAATCCTAATTCTTGAGTTTGTTCATAATCCAGGAACCCACAACGAAAGCCCATTATTCGATCTTCAGATCATATTTTGATAGGTATGATGTTATTCATAAGAATAATATTGATTTTCATGTTCTTGTATATTCTTTTATTGCAAAATGATTGCATAAACTATGGGGATTTCATTCTATAGTGATGTTTCCTTTCTTTTGCTTTAGATTTACAATATTAGTTCCCCATCAATGTAATTTGACATGCACTAAATTGTTGCACAGGCTGGGAAAATTTGAGTCCAGCTGTCTCCCCGATGGTTGCGTCGAATAGATATGGATTAAACTTTCACCATACGAGGTTGTGAGAAGAATACAAGATGTTTACTTTAATCCTTCACTAGATCGACGTCACAAGAGAAATTTGTTCATTTCGGCTGCAAAATTTTGAGCTTTCCTCTTTTTCTCAAAAGGTGTCATCTGCTGTCTGTAATTAAACCTTGTGCAGCTTGGTTCCATTTTGATCGTTGAGCACCGCAGTAACTGGAAGCATGTTGATTTTGTAATTTGCTGTCACATTTAATTTTCAACTGTGGAGATGGCCGGAAAGATCCATTCGTTCCTATTTATTTTTTTACTTAATGTTTTGTATAGTTGGGTAAATAATGTATATTATAAATAAGAGTTGTTATTTACGCTCCATTTTGTTTTATCTAACATTCATTTCATATAGTCAAATTTATTCACAAATGAAGTGTAAATAACAAAAAATGGAGCATAAATATCAACTTTAATTATAAATATGGCTAATTGTTTTATGTAACATGTTTGGCCTATTTCGAGTTCAAGCTGCACGAGAAAAAAATAATGTCATTTTTTTTTCCCAAAAAAAAAAAACATATTCCTATTAAGAAAAAACACTCATTTATTCTTCTATGTGAAAAATTGATCCAAATGTTATATATCTTTGGTCTATTTTAAAAAATCTATACCATCCCTACTATAACACACTTAATTAGTGGTATTTTTTTTTAAAAATCATATTCTAATTTCATTCGGATATGTTATATTTTATCGACAAAAATTTGTTTGGTTTTTTATGCAATTATAATGCATGTTCTTCTTATTCTTATAACGTAGATATATTTAATCATGTTTTTCTATTTTATAACAATTTTATATTATGATTAAAGTTATTTGAATCATTTTTTGTCAATCAATACATATTCCTTAACACATATTGTATTCTTTATTCATTTTTTCGAATAATTAAATTTTACATAACATGTGTTCAAATTTTTTCTCTCCGAGATTGGATATATAAAATTGTTTGATTTATTTTCAATTATCACCGTGTTAAGTTGATATTATTTTAAAAAATTATATATGATTCTTATGGTTTTTCTATGTATATGTATATATATATAATGGTTATCTTTATTATTATAAATAATTATATGTTGTAGTGAATATTAAGTTGTCAATTAATAGATTTTTCTAATATTAATTATTCAATGAAAATGTTGAGAAACTGAGATGTATTTCAAAAAATAGAATATAGTTATTTATTGATTCTTGGTTCTCTTCATTCCTTCCTTTTTTCCATCTCTTTTTGTTTGAAATATGATTGTAAATCAAAATGCGTACTCACGAATAATTCGACTACGTCGAAGTGAACAACATTTTTTAAAAATAGAAATTATACAAGTAAAAATTTTAATTTATATTTTATATTTGCTATATAAATATGTATTCATTTTTCACACAATTTATTATTTTAGACACGATAAGATGTAATTCTATCATCTGATTTTAAATAAATGATTTGTCCGTTTAGTTTATGATGATTTATTATTTTTTCATTGAAATTGTTATTATTTTGAGACATAATTATCCAACACTTTTGGAAAGAAAAAATTTAAATAACATTATTTGATTTATAATGATGCATAACCTAAAATATAAGGTAACAAAATCAGTTTTGAGGTTATAGTATTTGTCATTTGTTTTGTAAAAGAATAATAATATGGAAATAACAGAATTTTTGGTGGAAAAATATTACGTTGGGACATGAAATAAATGAGAATCGTGTAAGTGTAATGTTGGACTGAAATTTTTTACCAAGAACAATGACGTATTGTCAATGATGGTGAAAGATGCAGATAAACCAAGTGAGACTTCGAAAAAGCAATAGAAAATCAAATGAAGTAAGATCCGAAGCGTGGACGACCCAAATAAACAAAATAAGAAGTTTTACTTCAAAATAACCTAGTGCTGTATCCATCTGAATGAGTAACACACCACTTATCTCACCATGAATTTGGATGCTTCTACTCAAGTTCAACCACAAGAACAACCACCAAAGTCCAAACGTCCAAAAATGTTGGCCACCACCTCCGATGACGAGGATAATTACGAGAATACCGCCGCATTTGCCGCTGGCGATGGTGAAAATCTTACCAAAACACCGAGGTTCAAGCGACGAAAAATCGCGATATTTTTTGCTTACTGCGGAGTGGGATACCAGGGGATGCAGAAAAATCCCGGAGCGAAAACCATAGAAGGCGAGCTCGAGGAAGCTCTGTACCATTCCGGTGCTGTTCCCGAAGCTGACCGGGGTCAGTACAAGCGGTTCGACTTTGCCAGGTCCGCCAGAACCGATAAGGGCGTCAGTGCAGTTGGTCAAGTAGTGTCTGGTTGATTCTATATCGATCCGCCCGGATTAGTCGAGAGATTGAACTCGCACCTGTCCACCCAGATTCGGATTTTTGGTTACAAACACACCAGTGCACCATGCCATCCTTCAGTGCTAAAAAGTTTTGCGATAAGCGCCTGTATGTTTACTTGATCCCTGTTTTTGCGCTCGATCCATCTTGTCATCGCGATAGAGAGAGTGTCCTTGCTAGCTTAGGGTCTGCGAATGAGCTCATTAAGTGTTTGGAGTGTTCGGAAAGAGGGCGGAAGGTCGCTGGGTTGATGGGAAAGCGGAATTCAGAGTTCAAATACGTATCTGAAGATGCCGCAGTTGGTTCAGGCACTTCGTCGAACAATGCATGTGCTTTATCAGAACATGATGTTGCCGCGAGTTCTGGAACTGATGTCAATGATTCTAATAAGTTTGACCTCGATAATTTGAATGCTAATGGTGTTACGAATTTAGAGAACAAGAGCAAGTTTTGTTATGGAGAGGAGGTGAAGGAAAGGTTTAATAGAATACTCATGAATTACAAGGGGAACACACAACTTCCATAACTTCACTTCAAAAATCAAAGCAGAGGACCCATCCGCCAAACGATACATTATGTCGTTCACAGCAAATACCACATTAAATGTTGATGGAATTGAATTTGTGAAATGCGAGGTTGTAGGCCAGAGCTTCATGCTTCATCAAATAAGCAAAATGATCGGTCTCGCAGTTGCGATCCGGAGTCGTTGTTGAAACCGTTTTTGAACAGTGAGCACACGATTCTTGAACCCCTATACACTTGGTTGAATTTTTTTTTTTTAACGACATTCTTGTGACGCTAACTTGCACTTTTAATGGGTTCAGGAAAGTTGACATAAATGCGTCCATGGCTCCTGAGGTTGGATTGTATCTTGACGAATGCTTCTTCACGTCTTATAACAAGAAATGGAAAGATAGTCACGAAGAGGTGTCATTGAAGGGCTATTCAGAGGAAGCTGAGAACTTCAAAATGACGTATATTTATCCACATATCGCGTCAACTGAGCACATGGATGGAGTTGTAGCCCTCTGGCTGCATTCTTTGAACTACCGCAACTTTCCTGACTTACAGGCTGGAGATAATACTTCAACCTCTGGAGATGGTGCGGGGAAATGATAAAAACACAGATTTAAAACATGGGGAAGTTGTTAGTTGACACAACCTGGCTATGTGAGTCAATTTATAGACATTTGTCTCCCATTTTCTTCCTCTTGGTTGCCAAGTAATTGTCTCTGGACCCGTGGTTGCTATTTGTTGTGTTGGAATGAATTAAATTATATGAGGACGCTGCTTTTTGACAATCTTAAGAACCTTTCAGATTGAATAGATTCTTGAAATTCATGGGTAGATTGTTCTTATGATGGGAATACATAAACCTTCCTCAGATATCGTTCGCCTGCGGATGCTTATTATTTGTTGTTATCTTTTTGGCAGTCCGTTTGGGTATTTGCACATATTATCTTCGACCTCAGATTTGTTTGGCCATGCATGTCCAAATGTCCGACTGTGCTTCTTGTGATGGTTCCTTGTCTTTCCCAAGTCAAGTATCATCAAAAAATCCCTAACTTTTAAGTTTTCTTGTTGAATGATTGTTATTTTTCCTTGCCATTAGGATTTAGGGTTTCGATTTTGATGATAAGGTATTTACAAAATAATTTTATATTCCTTAATATGATAAGACTTTTTTTATTTGAGCACTAAGTTAATCACATTTTGGTTTGAATGATTTTTAATTGGTTCATTTTATGGTCTAACATAGGGGAAGACATACTCTATTTTTATTGGACGTAAACCTAATGTTTACGAGTGTCGGGAAGAAACATGTAGTCAAATAAACAAATTCTGTGGCGCTACCCGCTATTTTTGTCGGAGCGGCAAAAACTTTTGTGAGGACAGTCTCACGGGTCGTATTTTGTGAGGCAAATTTTTTATTTGGGTCATCCATAAAAAAATATTACTTTTTTAGGCTAAGAATATTACTTTTTACTGTGAATATTGGTAGGGTTGACCTGTCTCACAGGTAAAGATTCGTGAGATCGTCACACAAGAGACCTACTCTATCGGAATAGGAACGAAACAATAAGAGCTTTTAACTCGTATATCGAGAAAACAATCACAATCAGTTGTTTCCTTTAAGTTCACGACTTAAAGCTTCAAGGTGTTCCAAATATATCTCGATCTCATGATTTTCCAGAATATGATTTCTAATATTCAGAACATCTTCAACAGTTTCCAGATATTAAACTTTTCCGACCTCCAAATTTGTGCCAATATTTCAAATAACTTCTTTCTTTAAATCCAACTTATTATTAAAATCCACATAATTCAATTAGTCCTAGCTTATCAATGTCAAAAAAGTCGAAATACTCAAAGCTTCCACAGATGCATTCGTTGTATTTACTACTCGGGACAGAGATGTTTCCAACAAATATGGAGTGTTTGATTTGAAAATATTTGAATCAAATAAATAGCAAGACCAAAACCAAAAGCCCATACATCAAAGGCCCACTAGGTCGAAGGGAATGTTCGGTAATTTTGAGAAATTGAGCCAAACCATGGTCGAACAATTTACGACACGATGATGTATAATCTTGGGGAAGCGAAGGAACCAACAAATGGCGGAATGAAGTTCAAAATCTGGACAACTCATCAATCAACACAAATTACATCAAAATACTCTCTGCAAATTTTAATCAATTATAGTTCATTTTAATGCACTTATTACTAGTTTTTATGATCTTAGTTTCCTTAACTTTAGCAAATCCTTCAGGTTTTATTTTCATTTCTAGTTATAAAACTGTTGATTCCAATTTATAATAGCAAAGTTAATTTTGTTGTCGTTATTGAATTTTTCATCTATTTCTTGAGTTAATTTTATCTCGATTCGAGATTCGCGTCGCTTGTTTCTTTAGAAATTGGATTTCACATATTTGACAAGTTTTCATGTCTGCACAAACATGTTGCATAGTAGGTCTCTTGTGAGACGGTCTCACAAATTTTTTTCTGTGAGACAGGTCAATCCTACTGATATTCACAATAAAAAAATAATATTTGAGCATAAAAATTAATATTTTTTTTCATGGATTACCCAAATAAGAGACACAAAATAAAACATGTGTGACCGTCTCACACAAATTTTTGCCCAGGTTGCAAAGATAATCCGAAGATAAGTGGGTTGGGTTTTGATTTATTTAGAACATCCTTTATTTTTTTCTTTAATTAAAAAATAGTAATATTTTTTATTCAATTTTAAATAAATAAACTAGTTTATTTTTGTCAATCATCAAAATTTAAATATGCAAACTTAAGATAAACTCGGTTTAAACCATAAATGGAGCATACAAGTTGGAAGCGAAATAGTTTACAAACGATTAAGTTCCAGTTTCACATTTAATTAGAAGCCAAAACTCAATTTTTAAACGGAGACAATCCATTTTAGAATTACGGAGTCAACTTGGATACGAAGGCACTAAAATTTTAAAACATAATCTATCTATATAAAATCTTGTTTATAAATAGAAGTGATTTTAATATTTAGATATATTAATTAAAAATAATTTTTGAAGGAAAAGTTAAAATATGTTAAAAATTGAAATTTGGACCTAACTTAATCTCAAAAGCTAGTTCGAGAGAGATGATTGTCAAAGTCCATATATACAACTTTCATGGATTTTATACAATCAATATGAGACAATTAACAAAATACAAACACATAAACTATATTTTATAGGCACCGAAAAATTGTTGTTTTATCCATTATTAGGAACAGAAAGTGTTGCTTGAAGGTCTGACAAAAAGTTGTTTTAAACATTTTAATAAGAGTTTATTTGTCTAGATATTAATTTTTTAAATAATAATTTTTATTATTAAAAAGTGTTTTTAAGTTTGGTTGCTTAAGTTAATAAAAAAAAAACACATGAATAATTCTAATATATTGGGGAAATTGAATTAAGTCATATAAGTTCTCTTTTTTTTTTGTCATGTAAAGTTTGGCCTTCATAAAGCGGCAAACTACATTAGGACTTCCCATAAAAATTCAAGACAAAACAAAAAAAAATGAAAAACCCCATATGCAAAATAAATCGAACTTAAAACCTTGTGTTTTTTTAAAATAAGACTTAAAACCATTTACAATTGAGTAAATATGCTTACATTTTTTTAACAAATGGATTGAATATTTTTATTTTTTAAAAATGAAAGATATATTAACTTATTATTATTCTTTTGGGGTTTTACGTTTTTTAGACTTTGCATGGGTCGGTGACTTAATATTTATTTTGTTTTGTCTTTTTTTTTATGGAAGCCACTAAACAAATATTCATTTGGTACATTTATTCTCTTACGTGATTCATACGACGAGAAAAAGAAATCTACGTGACATTCATTAAAATCCACCCTGGAAAATTTAAATTGGAAAAGATAAAAGAAAAAATCCTTTCATTATTTCAAAATGGAGAAAAAACTATATATCCACAAAACTATAGATTGTCTTTGTAAATTCCCTTTCAAATGGAAGGAAAAAGGAGATGTTGTTTTTATTTTTAACTTTTTAAAAAAAAAATAAAAGGAGATGTTGATTAAAGCCAAACAATCAACAATGGAATAGAATAATTAGTTATTATATTTTAATAATATACCTCAAATTGCACGTATCAAAGAATATATACCAATCCATACATATTCTTATCTAAAATCCTCTATTCCTATTTCTTTAGCCATCTGAAGAATCAAATCCCAAGTGGAAACAAACATGCCCTGACAGGTGTCCTCCATTTAATCTTTTATTGCTAAATCCACTGATTTCTTATCACCGTGCAATCAACACTTAATTTATTAATTACTGGTCCATTTTACAAATATTTATTGGAGCCAACGTTGATCGATATTTTACAAGAAATAGCCATTTTAATAGACTTTACAAATGTCTATGATTTTAATTTTGGGCTTTGTGTTCAATTGTTTGTTGCTCACCTAATTTTTTTATTTTTGAAAAAGATCAGAATTGTGTATATTGAGACGTATTGGTTTAGTTCGAATTCGATTTAGTAATTCGGTAATAAGTTTGTAACAAAATCATAAAAACAATTTTGTGGTTAGTTTTACGCAACTTGGAATTATGAGTTCTCGATTTTCAAGAAAAATCGAGAATATTTGTATATTCCATGATCGATATCACCTATATATCCCATTAGGTGCACCTTGACGTGAAACAGATGAAACCATTGTATTGATATTTGACAAAAGTAAAGTTGATCTCTTTCCCCCTCTGCCCTAGTGAAAATTTGAAGTACCAAGAATGAAAACGAAAATAATGAAATTAATCATAACTGAGTTCATTGAATGTGTGAAACTTAAAGCTCAAAAATTACAAAAACTTTTTTGTTTCAATCTCTTAGGATTCTGGAGGTTCACCTAATGTATGTGTGTTAATTGCATATTAGTATTCATGTTCGATGTTCATCCGGTACACATCCGAAAGCCGAAAAACATTGGAGGCATATTCCTCCTTATAGAAGACAACAATGATACTATTTTCTTAATTTTGTGTCTCAGTTTATGTGAATTAAGTAGCCAGAAAAAACTATAATCAGAATACGTCTCTTGTGATACGATCTCACGAATCTTTATCTGTGAGACGTATCAACCCTATCGATATTCACACTAAAAAGTAATGTTCTTAGCATAAAAAGTAATATTTTTTCATGGATAACTCAAATAAGAGATCTGTCTCACAAAATACGACCCGTGAGACGGTCTCACATTAATTTTTGCCCTATAATCTATATATGATCAATCGATTAACCAAATTGTGGAAGATTTGGTTTTTAAAAAACCAATTTCTTTTATTGAGAAACTGACAAGTAAAAGAATTGTCCTATTGACAAGATATGCCATTGGCCTCGGCATTTACATGGTACTTGTCATCTTTAATATATTCTAATTTGATGTCGGCATGGGAGTTCCCTTTACATCTAATCCCCCATTACTATAAATAAACCCCTCAAGCCTCGTAATGAAATCAAGCTTCAAATTAGGTATGTATACTATTTTTATTTCAATTAATTAATATTTTACTTTCTTCATTTTATGCAAGAATTATTAATTTCACGGAGTTCTTATATACATTGGTGATCATTAATTTCTATGACAAGAAATATGAAATTTGATTTTCTAGGAACTGAAAATGGAAGATAATAGAAAGTCCAGCGTTGCTAAATACGATTTTGCCCTATTTGGTGAGTAATTATCATACCTTAATATTTTTCTTGGTTTTTTTTATTACAAAAATAATGTAATTTCACTGTCTTTGTTAGATATGGATGACACTTTGTACCCCTTGAGCTTGGGAATCAACTTGGCTTGTAGGAAAAATATAGAAGGTATGAAATTTACTGTAAATCATCGCAAATTAATGGCGATTTTGTTAATGAAAACAGAGATTATGGGAAGATGTGATTACCCAGTGATTATGAATTTGTGATTAAATTTTGCAGAATACATGTTGCACCACCTGCATATTGAAGAAAGTGAGGTTCCAAGTATGTGCTTGGAGTTGTACAAAGAGCATGGTACAACAATGGCTGGGCTCAAGGTAGGATAAAATTGTGATATCATGCTTGTTTGTAATGGTTGGGCGAATTATTCCATGACATTGTATAGTTCCACGTGAAAATGACATAAAACAATTATCTGACATGTTATACAGCAATGAATTCGTTAATATATTTCGAAAAATTACTAAATAAAAAAAATTAGAGAAATATTAAAATTGATGTGAGATATGAAATTGTAGGAAACTTATGGGTGCTTTTTCTGATTTTATTTTCTTTTGTTGTTGCAGGAGATTGGATATGAATTCGATAACGATGAGTTTCATGCTTATGTCCATGGAAGATTACCCTATCATCTGCTGAAACCTGATCCACTTCTCAGGAATCTACTTCTTTCCATGCCCCAGAGAAAAATAGTATGTCAAATCCCACTACAAAGTGGAACATTTTATATATTTTTTTAGAAAATCAAATAATGGAAACAATTAGATCACTCCATTTGAGATGAAGCCTCAGAACAGGTTTATCATTATATATTACGAAAACCTCCAGTGTCTACAACACATTCAAATAACACTCGGCTGTGTATACAAATTTGACTCACACTATATAAGAGTGAACCAGGACCCATTTTTTTTAAAAAGGTAGCACCCTGGTCCGACTCGAAACCTAAAGAATCCCACCCCATAGATTGGCTCAGGTCACTCACTCACTATATCCTGCGCCATAGTCTTGGGGCACAGACAGGGTAACTTGGTTTCATAGGCCCGACCGACTACCGCTAATTGTTCCAATTTTTGGGTTTGGATGCAGATATTCACAAATGCGGACCAAGCACATGCAGCCCGAGTTCTTAGCAGGTTGGGATTGGAAGACTGTTTCCAAGGGGTCATATGTTTTGAAACTCTCAACCCTTCTGCCCAAGAGGGAAAAGATGCAATTCAAGTCGAGAATCAAGATTTCAGTTTGAAGCCTCGAATTCTATGCAAACCTTCTCTACAAGGAACTGAAGCAGCAATTCGCATTGCAAATGTTGATCCATGCAAAACGGTCAGTATCCAAATATAGCTCGTGAAATGTTGTTTTGCGTGTGATCAATTGAGGACGTGTGATAACTCACTTTTTCATTTACAGATATTCTTCGATGATAGCATTAGGAACATTGCCAGTGGAAAAGCAGCAGGGCTTCACACAGTAATAGTAAGCTCGAAAATTTACCAAGAATCTAATTAACCAAACTTCCTATCTTTATGAGAAAATATAGTCAATTTCTAATAAAATACAAAATGCAGGTGGGGAGATCAACATTAGTACCAGGTGCAGATTATGCCTTAAACAGCATACACAATCTAAGAGAAGCAATACCTGAAATATGGGAAGATGAAGGGGAGCATTTGGAGCAAGTAATCCAGCCTTCTGCAGTAGAAACTGTTGTACTAGCATAGACTACTAAAGCTTTTGACGTTTTAAAGTCACTACTGAAAAGATGCTTCAAAAATAGTTGACAACTTTTATGTGTTATAGTCGGCTACCTTAAAAGTAAAATGTAATGTTACTCGTGATAAATAAAATTCCACAAAAGATGAATTGGATTATGATGAGATTAATCAGTGCAACGCCTAGCTTAATTCTACATTGATATGCCTCAATCATTAGCATATATTGCCAGAAGTATATAATGATTAATGCGCATATCCTACAAAAATCATATTCTTCCATGTTTAACACTATTTGCTTTTTCTCTTTCATTTACTCAGGAATAAAGCAAGATCGAAGTCACTAATGCATATAAGGAATACAAACAAGTATCAAGAACCAATCTAAATTTTGTTACTATGATGTGCTAACATATAATGCTAATACAGGTTCTTGGGTTGTACCAAAATCTCACTGCTGATATATAAATCTGTAATAATTTTGTTTTCACCTCATCGCATTCATTACTGTGAGGTTCCACCTGGAATGCTCTGAAGTAGAAATTTGGCATTGTGCAAAAGTGCATCAGTCTCCTCATTTGCAGCATCCAGCAAACGCAGTTCCTTGATCTCCTCTTGCCACTTTTCCATTTGCTCCTTGTGAATTCTGCCAAAGACTTAATTCAGAATACCAATCAAAATCTAGTTTTGGTCATTTAAAAAACCTAATTTACTTTAAATCCCTTACAAAACAACCCGTTCTTCAAATTCATTACTCAATTCCTTCAGCATCGACTTCCCCGAATCTAGCAACTCAGATACCTTCACAAAATCACAAGGGGAAACTTTTTCTAAAAAGCTCTTTAAGAAGTTGATACTTCCAAGCTTGAAAAACATAAAAAAAAAAAAAATTTGAAGCAAATAATTCTCTTGAAAAACTCATGCATACTCTCTTGTTTAACATGGAATTTTACCATTTGAGTAAAGTTATTGATCTTGTCAAGAATCTGAGCAATTTCCATCTCGATTTGCTCAGAATTCAAAGTTCTTGACTCATTTTCTTCTCCTGGAACCTGTTCAAGAGGTCCTCCTTCCACCATTGCCTCCGTATCCTCCATCTATGAACTTCCCCATATTAGTAATTAGGAAAATAGTAATTGATTTCTTCTTTTCCCCCCTTTTACCATCATAATATTTTGCCATCTTAATGATTGGGAAGAGCAAAAAAGTACAGATTACTCATACAGAAAGTTTCACCCGCTTTTCCATGACACCAGTACTTTGAAATGAAATTTGTTAAGACTGGAGGAAGAAAACAAATTCAGAGGATATTTTCATTTTCCAAGCAAGAAGTATGCACAAAAATTCACTAGTATTGGAATGCCCCAATCACTTCACCATTAATTCATATATTTGGTACTTCATGATTGTATGAAACAAAACTTGGATAATGTATAATTCAATTTTAAGTACTTTCTCAGAAATAGCTACATGAAAAAAAAACAAGGACTGCGGTCAAAGAAGATAAAAAAATGCATGTAGAGTTCTATATAAAAATGGAATTTATACTGATTTTATATATGGTTAACAAACTTTGTGTAGCCATGACAGCCGAGGGTAGTAGGTAAATTTTCAAACAAGAGAACATAATTTCTTCAAGATTTGACAATGAAAACTAAAATTCTCTCCTAAATCAATCATCAAAGGAATCATAAAACTGGATAGCTAAATTTTAGCCACAATTGAAGTTAAAACTGTAAAATAGAACCCTAGGCTTTCCGTACCAACATAGAAAAGAAGCTGTACCCGACATTTACTATCAGACTCGCAAACATGGTAAGAAATCGAAAATGATTATCCTCATTTAGCATATTAAAAGTAAGAAAAGAGAATGAGAGATATAATGCTCAAATGCTAATTTCCGCGCATCATTTTTAACGTTTAACAAATTACAAGAAGATATAACACAATTCACAACAATGCGAACAGTGAAGAGGATTTCAGCAGCCATTGAATAGTTTTTACAACTGAGAACCTGTAAATAACAAAATTAAAGGACATATATATGAGCAAATCAATGGTAAAAATGCAACAAACTCATAAGCATCTGTTATCCAGCTAATTCCGATGCATTCCAGCAATAAAAAAAGTTAACAAATAAAATCAAATTACATCTATTCGCTATCTGTCTCTAGAATCCAGAAATTTCAAAGTCCAGAAAAAAAAAAACCGGTGAAAAATAACCAAAATCCAGCTTCTATCTCCTCCTACGTTCATAAAACAAATTCTATTATAGTACATATTTCGAATCTGAATTTGGAATTAGAAAAAAACCCAACCAGAAATTACCAGATTCAAATCGGCAGCCAAGTTTTCGTGCGTCTATGTGACCGAGAGCGAATGCAGGGAGTAAATGGGAGTCTGTGAGGAATGACGAGTGTTGGACGGGGCTGCATTTTATAATGATGAAAGGAGGAGGAAGCATTGGCGCCAATTGTACCAAAGTCGAGTAAACGTGTTTACGATTATTATTATTTTTTTGAATAATTACGAGACAAATAACAATGTTTGGTTATTAGGATTTGAAATTAGAATTATTTAAAAATTATTTTTTGTTTGAAAAAATAATTTTTAAATAATTCTAATTTCAAATCCTAATAACCAAACATTGTTATTTTGAAAAAAAAAAGGATTTAGAAATTTAAATATTTAGTAACATAACCTTATGATTTTCTTACATAAATCATGTTTAAACCATATTATTCACATTATTAAAAAATCAAAAATTTTAAATTAATCTTATCATATATTTACATATGAAACTTAAACTAATATTTGTGGAGTAAGTCTTTTGTGAGACGATTTTATGAATCTTTATCTGTGAGACGGATCAACTTTAACAATACACAAAATAAAAAATAAATAAATTCATCGGTGAATCAAAACCAAGAAAACACATAGTATTTTTTATTCTAGCAAATCGAATCATTATTAAATCTTGGTATGATGGTTATTCTCATGATAGTCAACAAAGACGAATCATCGCGTAGAAGTCCCAAGAAAAATTGGATATGATGTCAAAGAAGTAAAAAAATAAAATAAAATAACATACCAATTGAGAGATTCTAAGCTAATTATAATATTATAGTCAAAATTACATGGTGATTTATGTATAGATATACATATATCAAACTAATGTATAAATACGAAAAATAAATCCGTAAAATCGTTTCAAATGCTTATTCAAAAAGGTGTTCTTCGAATATTACATTCTACATATAGAGATATACATATATGAAGTATAAAAAAAAAATCTCATTCAATGGAACTTTCAATGGTAGAGCTACTGCTAATCCATTTATCTGTAACAGCAACAGGTGACGTCAAATTCTTGTTCTTCAACAATATAACCTCGTCTGTCTCCGGAGAATGAAGCATCTTTCCATTCCCATTTTCCTCTTTCACCTTCTCAAACATCAACTCATCCCCATTGTGAATATCCTTCAAATAATCCAACACCTCGTCCATCGACGGCCTCATCTCCTTCTCCGGTTGCAGACACCGGAAAGCCAAATCGGCCACGGAAGTGGTCATTCTCGTGACCTCGGCATCAGTGCCGTACCCAAGAGATGAGTCGATTAGTTCCTCGAAATCACATTTCTGAATCTTGTTTAAAGCGAAGCTAGCCAAGTTTATTTCATGTCTATGTCTGTTTATGTCCACTGCAGGCATGGATGATATGAGCTCGACTAGCACGACCCCGAAACTATACACATCGCTTTTACCTGTGAGTTGGTAACATTGATGGTATTCGGGATCGACGTACCCTGGGGTCCCCTGAGGAGCGGTGGAGACGTGAGTTGCATCGATTGGGAAGAGTCTTGACAGCCCAAAATCCGCAACTTTGACGCAGAAGTTTCCGTCGAGTAATATGTTGTTCGTCTTCACGTCGCGGTGGATTATGTCTGATTTGTGTAGGTAAGTTAGCGCAGTTGCTGTTTCTATGGCTATGTTCATGCGAATGGACCAAGTTAGTGGGGATTCGTCAGCTCTTTTGCCATGGAGATGATCGGCTACGGTTCCATTTTCAACGTACTCATAAACGAGTAATAATTCTCGGCTTCTTCTGGAGGTGCAGCCGTACAGAGAAACGAGATTTGGATGCTTCAAACATGTAAGAATTTTGATCTCGTTCATGAATTGTTCGACCCTTCTGTAGTTATGCTCGTAGAGTCGTTTTATAGCGACTTCTCTTCCATCTCTGAGTTTCCCTAGTCATTAGTTATAAACAGATTAGTGAAACTATACTTAGAAACTGTAGAAGTGGACTTATCTCACATACTGAGAAGAAAGGAGAAACTTTTTTAGTACCATAATATACGGTTCCAAAGCCTCCATCACCGAGTTCTCGGGCGGAGTCGAAGTTATTTGTGGCCTCCACAAGTTCTGTGTAGGAAAATACAGGGATTCCGAAGTATAAGCTTCCGCCTTCAATATCTAATTTGGAGGAGGGATCCGAGGATACGCTTCTCCATAGGCGGTAGGCATTTGTGACTCGTTTCTTGTTTCGCCAGATTAAAAAGGCCAACAAGCACATGAAAAATGCAGCTCCCGGTATAGCTAATACCACAAATCAGACTCATTAACGTTTGGAAACCAGAATACTAAGATGGAAACACGGTAATCAGACTGACAATACCTGCGGCTATTATTATTTTCATCTTCTTTTTGTTTCCTGCAACCAAATCTAAGGTAAGAAAAATTATTGATTGCATATCACAAACAAACCAGTGGGGTTTACTCAAGAAGAAGCAAAAATAAACAACAGCATTGAATTTTTCGCCAAGAAAACAACTCCATATGTTAGCATAAAATTTGGTTCCTTTTGCAAGTAACGAACAACATATATATGACACTGACCTTTAGTTTGTTCAACATGCCACTCAAGATCAAATTCATAAGCAAGCAGTTTGAACAAGTCATCACTCCAATTCAAAGAACGATTCCACATAGGCATTTGAATAGAACGACATCCAAAAGGGAGATCAGCCCCACTAGCAGGATTTCCATCCTCTGGGTTTCTATAATATACATCAAAGCCTACACATTGCGAGTGATTTTTGTAATCTTTGAAATGCTCTTCCACACTCCTATCATGGAAAGCCTTGTCACATGTGAAGAGGGTGACGTTTGGGGATATTACGAATGAAATATTGGGAGAAATATAGAGAGGAAAACTGTTGAAAGAAAAACAACTATTGCGATCCAAATTATACCGAAGGGATTCGTCTCGAACAAAATATTTATATGCGGAAATATTATCCAAAACATCGTAGGACGGCCCTTTATCCCCAATCTTAAATCTTGGTACCGAAGAATTACAATCAACCACGATTAACCCACAGTCGGGGCGTTCGAGCTCGGTGAGGGGATACTCCAGGAGCCCAAGTTCTGAACAAGGGAAGGATTTGGGGCACTTGTTGGCATCGCAAAAGTTGAGAAGCAGAGCATGGAATACGAAGAAGAACAGGAATAAATTGGGAAAGGCCATGCAGAGAAGGGAAAATGGAAAATGGAGGCAAGATTTTTGTATTCCGGTGGTCTTACTTTTGTAACACAGCTGTTGTTTGTGCTACAAACGCCGTAGTTGACTTGACCAAAGCAAATAAAATTAATTTAGAAATAATGTAATCTGAAACAAAACTTTAAATGATATATATTTTTTAATTATTGTTTTTTTTTATTTATTTGCTTTAATTAGTTTGAAATGGTCAGATTGAGGTTAGGAACACTCAAGTTTCGCTGTCATTATCAACTTGACTTGCGGGTCGTTTACATAATTGACCATTGACTGTGACATGAGTTAAAAAATACTACAAATTTAGATGATCATCAAAGAAAATGCATTATAAATTCTCATATAAATCAATTTTTTTTTATATCTGGAATATAAAAAATTTGATTATATTGAATTATTATTATTTTTCGTGTCAAATATTATGTTTAAACTTTATCATGAGATGAATTACGATCAGAAAAAAAAGAAAATCAAAGACTTGAATAAGATTAGGAAAAAAAAGAAAAAAAACGAAAAGTTGGGATGCTTTGAAAAAGGTTGGTGATATCAAGTAACTTTTAATTTTCCCATTTAGTTTGTAAAAATGATTGAGGATTATAAGAAATTTAAGAGATATTGATAATATCGCAAAGAGTAGGTCTCTTGTGTTACAATCTCACTAATCTTTATCTATGAGACGAGTCAAACCTATCGATATTCACAATAAAAAGTAATATTTTTTCATGGATAACCCAAATAAGATATCCGTCTCACAAAATACGATCCGTGAGACCGTCTCACACAAGTTTTTGCCTACAACAAAAACTCTTACGATATAATCTCAGGTGCCAATTTTTTGACACGGATATCTAATCTGGTGTGATTCATAAAAAATAATTATAAATACAAACCGATTCAGCCTGTCTCACAAGAGACTTATTCAATAATTATTAGATAATTATGTTACTCCATTGAAATATTTATTCATAAAAGTAAGATCGTCTCAATAGTTAATTTTGTGAGACTTATATATTACCCGACCACCCATGAAAATATTACTTTTTATATTATAAATATTACTTTTCAAATTAAATATAGACTCAATCGATACATCTCACATACATGCAATAATCTGACTGTCTCGAAATATTAAAATATATTGTCTTTAAAAAAAAAGTTTAAAGTGTCCATTCATATTATGCATTCAACCATTAAATTAGCTTTTTCCATTGACGATGACAGCACAACTCCGGCCCACCCCCTCTCCGTCCAACAAGTTAAACGAAATTTTCACGTAAAAGCGAAGAAATTCCTTATGCTAATTGACTGGTGATCATGAAATAATAATAATAATAATAATAATAATAATAATAATAATATATATATATATATATATATATATATATTACAAATAATAATCATGTTATATTTCAAGAGTTACGAATAAATGTACTGGAAAAGTAGCAATTTTCTCCCTTGGCCTAAATATTATTTTGGACTTCTAATCAATTATTAGTATAAAGCAATCAGTTTTAGGGTAAAAGAAAGTTTTTTAAGTTTTTTCCTAAATGTTATTATTACGCATAACATGTCAGCAATGTCTTACGTCATCACATCGTTGCATTAACAACATCGAATATATATATATATATATATATCTGTGTGTGTGCACGCGCATGATTAATAAGCATTTTGATGATATACATAAACGATTAAATTATTTAATGCAACCTATTGATGTTATACACAACGGATCAAGTGGAGATAAAAGAGAATTCAAGAACTAACCCACAGGAGTCTTTGATAGAGATTAGAGGAGAGCAACCAGTCAGGTCCGATATTATTAAACAATTGAAAATTTAGATTTACTTGACCTTAAAATATTGGTCTTCTTTTTTACAAATGTTTTTAAAAATACTTCTACGTGAGACAAAGTAAGATATTAAAATCTGTTTGGACAAATATTTTATAAACGTTTAAGCGTTTTATAAAAGGAAAAAAAAAGTATGTGATTGAACAAGATTTTTAAATTGTTTATGAAAAATATTTTTTTAAAATGCTTCTTTTATTATAATTTTAAACAATAATTGAAAGATATATTCTGATATATTTAAAGTAAAAAAAAACATAGGTCAAATTATTATAAATCAAAAATAAGAAACAAAATTACAAAAAAAAAAATTAATGAAAAACTTATTACAGAAACCCGATCTATTAACAAGAAGTAGATCTACACGGAGAGAATTATTAGTGTGTCATGAGAAATTAGTACAAAATGCCGTGTATACACTTCTTGATAATAGAATCCGGGGCAACAATGAAACTTATAGTAAAAGAAAAATTCATGGACTTTAAAAATCGCGAAGGTTCAAGTCTTTCTATACCCCCAAAAATCATATAATTGACTCGAAAATATTTATCTCATCATTGACTCACCACTTATTTAAAATAGATAAATAGTTATTAATCATTTTTAACTATAATTTTTTTTATAAAATAGTTTCCAAACCCATGTTTATTCCTAAAACAACTTTTAAAACATTTTTAAAATTTTGGTGAAAAACACTTTTATAAAAATATTTTATAACTATTTGTCCAAACGGAGGACCCTTAGTATTATTATTTTTTCAAGTTTCATTAAAACAAGGGGACTTGCATATGTTTATTTTTATTATTCTTTTTTTTTTTGTCCTAAAAAATAATGATTCATTGCATGAAATATTAAGGTGTACAGATGAAAATAATCTCTACTGATTGACAAAATTTTGTGTGAGAAGGTCTCACATGTCGTATTTTGTGAGACAAATATCTTATTTGGATCATCTATGAAAAAATATTACTTTTTATGCTAAGAGTATTACTTTTTATTGTAAATATCTATAGGATTGACCCATCTCATAGATAAAGATTTTTTAGACCGTCTCACAAGAGAACTACTCATGTTGATTTATCCAATGATGTTGTAAGATAGTACAAATGGGCCTTGGCTATGGTGCATGCACCAGGAGAACTACTCAGGCCCAATTTTATTTTATTTTTTAATTGACCCATGCTTTGTGCATAGACCCTAATGGATTCCGCAGCATGTAATCCCAATTGATTGAAGATTGGTGGTGTAGAAAAAACCACATATTTGGATCGGTTCATCTAAAATCTATGAGTGTAAAATTAAATTTCATTGTTGAATAACCTTAACAAATAAAATCAAATCTATATCTTAGTTATCTACAATATATTTATATATATCAAAATGGATTTCAAATAACTCTAATATTCTAAAAATTTGAAATATATTGTGTTAAGATTGAGGGGGTAATCATTGAGCTACAATAGCTCGGTTCTTGAAATATTAAACACCGATTAATTAAATCGAGTTGATGTTCAAACCAAGCGGAAAACACTCGAAATAATCCTTCGTAGAAACCGATTAAATATTTTGTAAACCATTTAAAATATATGTAAGTTGAATGAGTAAAAATATTTTGAGTTGAAGCATTTTATCAAACAATTGGTATGCAATATTTTGGTATTTGAAGAACACATAAAATGCTTCAACAATGCATCTATAAAAACAATGGAAATGATAAGTAAATGCAATAAACAAATAGACACGAATTTGTTTATGGATGTTCGGAGACTTCAAATGCTCCTACGTCACCTTTTCTTCCCCTTGGGAAAGATTCACTAGAAAACTTTAATTTATACAACTCTGTGTAAAAACACATTCAGCTAGAACTTATCCACTGCCTAAACTGAACTCCTAGCACTCAAGATTGTAGGCATCACCTCACAATCAGCATAATGTTTAACGTCTCTTATGCCAAGACTACATACACAAGTTTAATGTCTTTGTGCAAGTCTCACTCAACTAATTTTTTCAGCTCAAACTCTCTGTATATATGTGAGTGATTGTATGTGAAGAATTTATCATTTACAGTGTACATCTCAAATGTATCCTCACACAAGGGCTTGTGCTCTCAACTAGCTGATTTCTTCATGCTAACTGCCCATGCTTTGAATCCTTTTCCAAAACTCTTGTTTGATCTTCAATATGTTGTATTTATAAGCTCCAACACTGATATATAAGTTAAACACAAGAATATGACCGTTTGGAAATTTTCTGTACTGTTTCTGAAATTGCAACGGTTAAATTCGTCTTGCTGGACATTTTCCCGACTGGTCAACTCTGGTCAACTCAACTGGTCATTCAGTTCAACTTGTCAGCAGCTGGTTCAGTTCAGTTCAGTTGGTCAGCTGCTGGTTCGGGTCAGTTCAGCTGGTTCAGTTGGTCTGGTTCGGTTCAGTTTCAGCTGGTCTGATTCAGTTCAACTGGCTCGGTTCAGTTGGTCAGCAACTGGTTCAGTTCAACTGGTCAGCAGCTGGTTCAGTTCAGTTGGTCTGGTTCAACTGATCTTCAGCTGGTTCAGTTGGTTCAGTTTCAGCTGGTGTGCTGAAATCAGCCTAGCTGATTTCAGTTTGTGCAGAACCAGTAAATTCATCGTCATTTATCAGCATTTTAAGCTTCGATTCAGACTTTGACTTCTGAAGATAATTTGTAGATCATCGTCTTATCTTTCCAACGTATACTGAATCGCTCCATTTTGATAACCGAGCTGAGAGATATGACCAAAATACCGCAACTGCTCAAACCCAACTGATTGTTGTTTTCGTGTGATCAGTTCGGTAATTGAGCGATCAGTTAGACCATGATAACATCCGCTTTTGCCCAGCTGACGTGAAATACGACTTGTTTTAAATTGAGTTTTCTAATCAGTCCAGTTGGCAGATTGTCATTTGGATAATCCAGTTGAGAGATACCATCAAAATACCGAAGCTCGCCAGAAATTCAGTTTGTGCAGAATTCAGTTTCAGCTTGTGTAAGGACCGTGTATCGTGTTATCGTAAATCCTGTGTGATTATCGATAATTCATGAAATTGATATGTGATTATGTATTTGATGTATATTATGACAAGGAAATTGAGAAAATGAATATTGAATATTAATTGACGTTGTAAGAGCTCGATTGGAGAGGTCGGACGCCAATTTAGTACAAACATAAATAATTGCACAGAACGAGTGGCGCCCGGGCGGTAGAAAATGACCGCCCGAGCGCGGAGCAAGTGGCATTTGGACAGAACATGCCGCGCCCGAGCGGTAATTTTTGACCGCCCGAGCGCGGTGGTGCATTTGAAACTCGGGGGCAGAACCTCTCGCGCTCGGGCGCGAGAATTCTACCGCCCGAGCGCGAGAGCGGTGGGAAGATAAGAACAATTTTTGCCGTTCGTTTTCTTCCTTTCATTTCAGAGGCTTCGAGAGAATACGAGGGAATTCGAATTTCTTTCGTCCGAATCGACTTCGAAACGCTGTCTAAACGCGAAACAAATTATATATTTGTGATCTTCGCGTCGAGGGCTTCTGACTGAGGTAATTTTCTTCTAGTTCCAGCAGCTCTAAATATCAAAGTGCTGGAATAGCATGTATTTGAAGTTGAATTTCTGATATGTAGTAGAATAACCGACAAGAAACTTGTATTCGAAGTCGGAATTGAATTATGATATGAATTTGATTTGATATGAATTTTTGAAGTTTCAAATGATATTTGAAACTCATATTAATGATTTTGGAGTATGTTATTGATTGGAATGAGTATGTTATTGATGTAGATAAAGTGTAATATCAATATCTTCAGGCTACATCAACTGGAAACGAAGAATTGAGGTATGTTGCGACCGGGTAACATACGACAAGTATCTGTGTTATATGATATATGTCGGATTGATTTAATTGATTGGAATGAGATTATGTGTCTATATGCCTTATTTGTTGATTGATATGGCATACATGACATTGAGATTGAGATATCGATGTATAAAATAAATGTTTTGTGTTAACACACATCATTTTATGCATACATCGATACATGACATACACGTTGAGCTATGATCCTTGGATACCCTGATATGATTTGATTGGCTTCCGGGGTTTGTGAACACAATCGCTATGCCGGTATTATATGACCCGTAAAGCATAGACAATTGTGGCCCCATATGATTGGATATGAGATTTGGGACTTGATGGCGCTTTGCCGACGCTATCATACGAGTATCCCATATTGGCCGGTGTGCCAGCTCGAGCATTGATTTGATAGCGATTCGATTGATTCTGACATGTGCTCAGTGGATGGGCATTTGACCCGATATCTCCACGACATACATGCATTGCATACCATATATCATTGCTTAAATATCTGTGGTATATATGTTTGGTTGTTCCATACGGAGCTTTGCTCACCCCCAAGGGGGGTTGTTGTTGTCTTTGTGTGTGGACAATGGCAGGTACTCCAGGATATCAGGAGACCGGAGAGGGTACTTCTGGAGGGAGCCACAGCTTGGGCTGAGGTTTTATGTTTTGTCTTGTTCCCAGTATATATGTATATGTATCTATATACCGGGGCATGTCCCGAGAATGTGAGTTGTTTGTATATGATAGATTTTGATTTCGTGTGGGCATGTTTATGACGTGAGATTAAATACTATTTTTAGTATTCAAATAAAATGATTTGGGCTCATTGTAAAGAAAATTTAAACTCGTTTTCCGCTGTAATTAATTAACCCTAATCAGATTGCATTGTAATAACGATTAGGAGCTAAGGGCCCCACAGCTTGCTTCTTGTGTTTGCAACTTCACACTTGAGTAAATATGTTAGAAACACAATAACAAGTTTTGTTAACATCAAAATCAAGATTGCGAACATGAAATGTTCCAACAATCTCCCCCTTTTTGATGATCACAAAACTTGGATAAACAATCAATTCAACTAACATATTTCTCCCCCTTTTTGTGTGAATCAAAAAGTCACAATTTCAAAACATTTTTAAACAAAATTTTCTCCCCCTCAATATTTAAAAATAATAATTCCATTAAAATTTTAATGAGTTCTCCCCCTATATTTTTAAAATTTTGAAAGTTATAAAAGAAGAGGGATAACTAACCAATTTTCTCCATGGCTCATTTTCTGTCACAGCACATATTCTGCCTTCAACGAATAAACTGTACTTTCTCGAGCATAAATATGCTGCAAATTTTATACCACTGTAAACCTCTATGAGTCTAGTTTGCAACGCAAAAAAGCAGTTCGTCATTTGGACACTCGAGCAAGGAGATATGTCATTTTTCCTACAGTCGCTGCAAGCTGTACGAAAATTCAGTTTTGCATGTATATATTTAAAAAATCTGAAATTTTCGAATTTTAAACATCAAAATCAGTTTCAATGTTCTTTCAAGAACAACCCGCTCTGATATCAATTGTTAGGATCGATGGGGGGGTAATCAATGAGCTACAATAGCTCGGTTTTTGAAATATTGAACACCGATGAATTAAATCGAGTTTGGTGTTCAAACCAAGCGGAAAATACTCGAAATAATCCTTCGTAGAAACCGATTAAATATTTTGTAAACAATTTAAAATATATACAAGTTGAATGAGTAAAAATATTTTCGGTTGAAGCATTTTATCAAACACTTGGTATGCAATATTTTGGTATTTGAAGAACACATAAAATGCTTCAACAATGCATCTATAAAAACAATGGAAATGATAAGTAAATGCAATAAACAAATAGACACAAATTTGTTTATGGATGTTCGGAGACTTCAAATGCTCCTACGTCACCTTTTCTTCCCCTTGGGAAAGATTCACTAGAAAACTTTAATTTATACAACTCTTTGTAAAAACACATTCAGCTAGAACTTATCCACTGCCTAAACTGAACTCCTAGCACTCAAGATTGTAGGCATCACCTAACAATCAGCATAATGTTTAACGTCTCTTATGCCAAGACTACATACACAAGTTTAATGTCTTTGTGCAAGTCTCACTCAACTAATTTTTTCAGCTCAAACTCTCTGTATATATGTGAGTGATTGTGTGTGAAGAATTTATCATTTACAGTGTACATCTCAAATGTATCCTCACACAAAGTCTTGTGCTCTCAACTAGCTGATTTCTTCATGCTAACTGCCCATGCTTTGAATCCTCTTCCAAAGCTCTTGTTTGATCTTCAATATGTTGTATTTATAAGCTCCAACACTGATATATACGTTAGACACAAGAATATGACCGTTTGGAAATTTTCTGTATTGTTTCTGAAATTGCAACGGTCAAATTCGTCTTGCTGGACATTTTCCCGACTGGTCAACTCAACTGGTCATTCAGTTCAACTGGTCAGCAGCTGATTCAGTCCAGTTCAGTTGGTCAGCTGCTGGTTCGGTTCAGTTGGTCTAGTTCGGTTCAGTTTCAGCTGGTCTGGTTCAGTTCATCTGGTTCGTTTCAGTTGGTCAGCAACTGGTTCAGTTCAACTGGTTAGCAGCTTGTTCAGTTCAGTTGGTCTGGTTCAACTGGTCAGCTGCTGGTTCAGTTTCAGCTGGTGTGCTGAAATCAGCCTAGCTGATTTCAGTTTGTGCAGAACCAGTAATTTCATTGTCATTTATCTGCATTTTAAGCTTCGATTCAGACTTTGACTTCTGAAGATGATTTGTAGATCATTGTCTTATCTTTCCAACGCATACTGAATCGCTCCATTTCGATAACCGAGCTGAGAGATATGATCAAAATACCGCAACTGCTCAAACTCAACTGATTGCTGTTTTCGTGTGATCAGTTCGGTAATTGAGCGATCAGTTAGACCATGATAACATCCGATTTTGTCCAACTGACTTGAAATACGACTTGTTTCAAATTTCTAATCAGTCCAATTCGTGCAGAATTCAGTTTCAGCTTGCTTCTTGTGTTTGCAACTTCACATTTGAGTAAATATGTTAGAAACACAATAACAAGTTTTGTTAACATCAAAATCAAGATTGCGAACATGAAATGTTCCAACATATTGTGATTAGTTCGATTGTAGCATGAGTTTGAATTGCTTTCTTTTAAGTTATTGAACAACTGATTTCAACTATTTCCATCCATACATAACCTAAAAGATTTTCAAACTTAAAAATATCACAAAAACTACTGTAAGATGGAGTCACGAGTCAATTTTATGAGAAATGTATCTTATTGTGAATATGAACATGGTTGACCCGTTTCATGGATAAAAATCCATGAAAGCGTACCACAAGAGACCTATTATAAATAGATTTAAATAGGTCTGTTGGATTTTGATTTAAAACGCTAACATAAACTAATAAGGGGACAGATATGAGTTCAAACCCATGTAAATAACGAAAAAATCAATGTTGTAATAAAGAGATGGTAACATCAACTAATGATTTTGAAACTTTTAGGAAACGAGGTCAGACTAACTTAATGATATATTTTTTTTAAAAATGTTTTCGGTGGAACATGCAAGTATACAGTATCTGCAAAAATCAAAGTCATATTCAATCATCAACCATGAAATATGATTTATCAAGATATTAAACTCCTCATAGTGTACAAAGCCAAATTGATCACCTTGTGACTAAAAAAATGACTTTTTCAACACACATCACAATCAATATGGTCCTATAATTGCAAAAATTAAGAGTGTAGAATATTTTATATATATACATATATATATATATATATATATATATATATATATAGACTTTTAATTGTGAAATTTCTAATATACCCTTATTCATTTAAGTTAGTAAATTTAATTAATGATTTTTTATGGGTTCTTTTGGTAATTAACTATACATTTTAAATGAGTTTGGACATTAATGTATATTGAATTCACAATTTACCAATTGTTTTTCTTTGTTGCTACTAAAATTGATTGCTAAAATGAGTTGATTTTTTCATGATTGCTAATGAATATTTAATGTTTTTATCTTATTTTTTCTTTTATTTTACATATAAATATATCACTTTTATAACAAGTTGATTTTTAAATGTGAATTAAGAAGCATAATTTTTTTTATTTAAACATGTCATTTTGTTTTTTGACACTATTTTTTCCTTATATATATTTTTTAATGTTTGCGGGTGTTTTTGTGCTTATTATTTTTATTTAACATTGTTTGAAATATTATATGCATATAAAATTTAAATCATAATGTGTCTACATTATTGTGTCTACACGCGTTTGCAAATTTAGGATCAATGTTCATAGTGTGTTTTCCGTGAAACGTGTCAACTATACCTGTATTTACAATAATAATTAATATTTTTGTCATAAAAAATAATATTTTTTCATTATTGAATCAAATAGAATATTCGTCTCACAAAATGATTCGTGAGCCGTCTCACAAAATTTTGTGAGTTATCTTATTTATATATCTATTTCATTTAGCAAAATCACAATTGATATTTAATTTAATAAATGTTTAGTGGTTTTATTTTAACATTATTATGATAATTTAGTTAATTAAGAGAATTTTATTTGACAAAATTTTGTTTATATTTACTCAATTTAAGTACATCGTGATTTTGATATGATAAAATTCACTATTATGTTATTTTTATTATTTTTTCTATTGTGAATTATATTTGGATGAAAGATATATTTTCAAATTTGATAGAGCTGTCGTTATGTTATAATCACGCGGATTGAAAGTGTCATATGAATCAGTGAATATATATGACTTATTATCATAATATATTTTCATTTTTTGTGTTTTATATATATATATATATATATATATATATATATATATATATATATATATATATATATATTAAATCGCGCCTCATTCTCCAATTCAGCGTCAGCTAATGAAAATGAGGCTGTAATAATATGTATACTTTCTATGAGATTTTTTTTATAGCAATTTCAGTTGGCTAATTCTATTAAGCAGAAATATTTAACTGATTAATGCCTATAGTATGTGGTATGGCCATAGTTACGCTACACCAGGTGAGATGTGTCTGAAATAATATATACTGAAGAAAAGTGAAAAGAACTTACCAGGTTTGCAACTGGCGGAATGAGGTCTGTCAGGGCAGAAACACATGAATTTATAAAAAGTTTCATTAAATCCACAACGTCCACCACTTATTTCACATGCGTCACAATCGGCTGCTATCCAGTTCAATTCGAATCCCTTCTTGGCAACCTCGAGGACATCTCCAATTCCGCCGTTTCCACCGCCCGATGGGCCGGCCCCATCCACCGGCACCAGAACGTTTCTTGGGCAATCTTCCAGCAAAATTCTGATCAAGTTTTCATCTCTACCATCATCATAAAATGCCAAGTCCCAGTTACCACAGTCAACCTGGTACCTAGACAGATCATTAGTTAACGTTTCCCGGCAGTCTCCGAACAGACGGAGATGTGTTGCATCTACATAATCGAACTGGGGCTTTGTATAAAGCGTGCTGTTTCTAATTCCTGGGAGACAGCTGCTGGAATTTGAGTTTAAAACAGCTGAATCAATCACGCGAAAATTCTGGTTTCTGTAAGAGATTCCCTTGATTACATATTCGTTTCCGGGTAATTCAAGAACTGGTAATCCAAGATCGCTGCAGTTTAGCATAAATCCAGGGAATCCACAGTACGCTTCCTGCAGACCTTGAATATAGAACGGAAAGCTTACGTTCTGGCCACCACAAAGTACCGGTACGCTGCAGGCTTCATATCGGTAATCGGCGCCGGAAGATCTTTCGGATAAGATGATGACACAGAATATACAGAAGCTGAAATATATGAAGAAATCATGCATCGTTTTTGGGTTCACCGGATCAAAATCTCTCGAGTTTTCAAAATATTCATAATCTTGAGAAAAGTAGTGGTAATCTCGCGTATGAAGAGAGTTAACTGTCAATTGGGAAATCGTACGAGTGGGCAAGGGTTACCTATCTGAAGAATAGCCCCACACATTGAACAAGGTAAGAAAATAGGATCAGCAGCGTAAGCGTGGTTGAGTTGCTTTAGTTTGACCAATTGAAAAGTAAAAGTTTCATAAAACAAATAGGAAATATTGAAGGACATCAATGTGTTTTTCTGTCATCGTTCACTAACACAATCCTTCTATCCACGTTTATATTTTCGGATGAAATTGAGTACATAATATTAAAATTTTAGAATAAATATATTATATTTCAGATCTAAAACGTTAATATATGATTTTTTGGTATCAAAAAATATATAACAAATTTTGATATTAACTACACGTTTTTTTTTTCGGACGAAAATTCGGTATAAAAATTTGAAAAACTGTTATTAATATATGATATTGAGTATTAAAGATTTTAGATATACTAATATATGATTTATGAATAACAAACATGTATAAATTTTTTTGTTATTAATGACACATTTTTTCGAATGAAAATTGGTATAAAAAATAAAAAATGTGAATTAATATATGATATCTAACGTTTTCAGCTCATGTATTAATACATGATATTTTAGCTCACAAAAAAGTGTATAAAATATTGATATTAATATATGTATTCTAATTTTATGCTCAAAATTTTATCTTTCAGATCAGATCTAAACCAATTTTTCTGTAAAATCATATATATGTTTTAAACTTTCAATGTTTTGTACTGAATTTCATCCCGAAAAAATTGTGGACACATTGAGTGCATATATATATATTTTTTTGTATTCATAGATTATAGAGAAAGTTTTAATCTGACAAAAACCGAACACATAGTTAAATGTTTTGAGATTTAAAAACAAATATCCCATATTAAAATTTCATTTTAATTGAAATAATAATATCGTTATATAATTATCAATAGCCTCCACTTGAATACAACACAGAAAATAATAATAATGATACATATGGAGACAATTGAAGGGGTTGATCTGTTTGGTCCACTATTTTAAAGTCGGCAACTCGTGGAGAAAAGTAGTCCATAACTTTTGTGGACGATATCCGCAATAGAGGATGCCAACAAAGGAGGCTTTGGGTGAAATATTACATATTTGACTGGCTATTTTTTCCATAAAAAAATATTTAATAGAAAAAAGGTACTATATTTTGGATAAAATAATTATAAAAGTAAAAATATCTAGAAAATCTGTGAATTTTTTTATGCTTCGGTAAAATGTTTTCACCGAGGCAAGGGGACATAATGACGTGACTCTAAGCAAATACTCACGGTTAAACTTTAATTCTTGGTTTTATGGCCTCCCGCGGTTAGTTTTAAGAATTAAACTTCAATTCTTGGGTTTTCGTTAATCTTCAATTCTTGGGTTTTCGTTAATCTTCTCCATACAAACTCTTTAAGCTTCCATAATTTAATTTCTAATTGCCCATTTAGAAGTTTATAATTGAAAATTTTTTATCAAATTTTTACTTGAATTCATATTTTTAACAAGAGTAGGTCTCTTATGAGACGGTCTCACAAATCTTTATCTGTGAGACGGATCACCCCTACCGATATCCACAATAAAACGGGTCAACTCTACCAATATCCACAATAAAAAGTAATACTCTTAGCATAAAAAGTAATATTTTTTCATGGAGGATCCAAGTAAGAGATACCTCTCATAAAATACGACCCGTGAGATCGTCTCACACAAATTTTTGCCTTCTAACAAAAATAAATTTGGATCATATCGATTTTACTTAAAAGACTCGATCTAATCAACTGAATTAAACCAAATTACACTGCTATATCTAATTTATTGGAAAAAGATTATCTAACCGTACCGCATACTGTAAGGCTGCGTTTGGTTGGAAGGATAGGATAAACTAATGATTAGTATGTAAATGATAAAGAAAATGATTGTGGTAGGATTGTAATATATGGTGTAAAATAATATTATGTTTGGTAAGATTTTTAAGTGTAGGATAATTTTGAATTTTTTGATGAAAAGACAAAATTGCCCTTCCCCTTCGCGGCGGCGGCGACGACGGCAACAGCGACGGCGGCGGACGGTGGCCGGAAACGGCAGGCGGGAGGCGACGGCCAGAAACGGCCGGCCGGAAATTTCGACCGACGCCGGAAATAGTCGGCGGCGGTCGGCCGGGGCTCGGCCGGCGGCGATCGTGGCGGCGGCGGCGGCGGTCGGTGGCGGGAAGTGGTGGTGAGTTTGAATATAAGAGAAGGGTAAAATTGGAAAAATAGGAGGTATTAAGAGTTTGATAAATAATCCTAGGGGGTGAGTAGATATTATTTTAACCTACCTAATATAACATAATCATTCATAGGAGGGATTGACTTAGTTAAATAATCACGCGTACCAAACAGCTGACTAGGTAGGATAAAATAATCTATCCCGGCTAATCATCCGAATCAAACGCGGCCTAATAGGATGGACATCTGACATAAAACTAGCAACACAAAATTAGAGGAATTTATTTTCAGAATCTCTAATTTTTCATTCCCAGGTTAATATTTTCTTTTTGCTTAAAATATAATTATAGTGTTCTACTATATTTTATGGAGTATTCATGATTTCCATATAATAATTGAATGTTGATTTTTGGAACAAGTTTGTTTAATTTATTATTGGTTAAAAAATGTCAGTTGGAAAATTCAAATTTCAACATAAACATATATCACAGTTTGGTGTCAATTTAGTGAAAAACCGTCCAAACTACACCGTGATCACTCGTACTAAAATAATTTATTGAAGTATTTTTATAACATAAACAATATTAATAAACAAATTAATAATTAATCGATGCCATGTTTCCTTAATTCTTTTTAAATTTGTTGGCATAATATTTGGGTTGTCAAGAGGACAAAATGTTATAAATATGTGGGACAATAAAATAAACATATATTGAAAAAGAAAAGGACACAAATTGTCAATAGGGTCGGTTTCAAATTTGTGTGGATTGAGAAGATGATCCGTAAAAAAGAAGAAGATGGAATGGTCGTATTTTATGAATTTAGATTGATTGTTCCATCATTTTTCAAGCATATACATATTCATTAACACTTTTTTTTTATTTATCGAAATCGAATAAACCGAACCGATTAAAAATATATTATTAATATATTTTATCGCCTAATTTAAGTGCACACATATATTGACCAAGTATATATGACCTGACATATAAGTAAACCAATAAATTTTTATAATACATGATATCTAAAAAAATATTTCTTTCTGTTTAAAAATATATTTAAAATGTGAGTATTGAATATTTGAATGTTGAATATTTGAATGTTGAAAATAAGAGTTGTAAATATTGAAAATTAGTGTGTGATGATGTAGGTAATGATGTATTTTATTTTTGGATTATTTGTAAAGATTTCCTATAAATAGATCTCTCATTTGTGAAGAAAATCACAATTGAGTAGAGAGAAAAATATTATAAAGTGTGTAGTTTGGTAAATTTTGAGAGTTTGAGAATTTTACTTTTTACCATAAATTTTTACTTTTTCACAACACGTTATCAGCACGAAGCTCTAAAAGTCCTCCATATTTTTTCAAGCTCCAAACAGAAGAAAAAGGTAACAAAAATAATAATATTTATTTTACTGTTATTTATTTATTGTGTATATATTTAATATATAATATAATGTTATTATTAGAAATAATAAAAATAAATTTTTCAAAAACTTGTTATAAATCCTGGGATGATGTTAAGACGACATCCCACACTCCCGGTAAGGGATACGACAAGTATAAAAGCCTATAAGGTTTTTAAACAAAATAACTTACGACACCTCATTATAATAATGTGATATACATAATTATTTAAACATGATTAATATTATATTCACCATATTATTACCATAAAATTATACAAATACATACATTTATTTTTTGTACACCAACGGTCATAAACGGTAACAAAACGGCTAGTTTTTGCCCTATAAATATCATCTCACAAACACATTCAATCACTCCAACTTTCTCTTCTTCTCTAAAAATTATTCTTCATCAAATTTTTCGAAGAAAAAAGAAGATGACTTTCTCAAAGTTATTTTTAATTATTTTGGTTATCATACTCACGAGTCTTTTATTTATCGGAGAATATCCTCCTCGTGTGTTTTCTTTATTTTTACAAATACTTGTACTTGTTGTTTATCCATTACTTTGTATTGCAATATTCATTAACTAATAAAATGCATCGTAATTTTTTTAGTACCACCATGTCAAACTTGGCAAAACTCGAATTCATTACTTTTGATATCACGGAAAAAAAATTATATGCCATGAACTCTCGATGTATAAATGCATCTTGAGTCATTGAGTCTAAATGAGACCATAAAAGAAAATGACATATCGACATCCCAAGAAAAGGCAAAAGCCATGATATTTTTGTGTTGGCATCCCATGGCTTTGTGGAAGGGATTAAAAGAAAGATTCGAACAAATGAATTTAGTGAGAAATCATCAGGCACGACCCACTGGTTCAACGGCATTTCCTGAAGTAAATGTCGTAAGCAAAAATGAATTTAAATCTGGAAACCAAAATCAAAATTATAAACAAGATTTTGGTCGTGGACGAAATCGAGGTCGTGGTCGTGGATGTGGACGTGGAAGTGGTCGTGGATGTGGACGTGGAAGTGGTCGTGGTCGTGGTCGTGGACGCGGCCGTGGTTTTGAAAATAATCGAGATAGTTACTTTTATAACTCTTCTCAAAAGAACGTCCCAAACCATCCACAGAAAAGACATCATGAAAATATGAGTCTTAATGAGAATCACTCAAAAAGATATGAAAGTTCTTGTTTCAGATGTGGTACTCCAGGACATTGGTCCCGTATTTGTCGAGCCCCTGAGCATCTTTGTAAACTTTATAAAGAATCATTAAAGGGAAAAGAAAAGGAGACCAACTTCACTGAACAAAGTGAATTTTTGAGTGATTCAACTCATTTTGATGCTGGAAATTTTCTGATTGATTTCTCAGACAATGATCAATTTGCTGGTGGAATAAATATGTAAAATATTTTATGTACCCATATGATAATGTTTTATTGTGTGCTATATTTTTGCATTTTATTGTCAGTAATTTTATTTCATTGCATATATTTTTTGAAGTTGAAATATGAAAAATACTATGAGCAAAGCTGAAGTTTGCATACCCGATAGTGGTACAACGCACACTATCCTCCGAGATAAAAGATATTTCTTGGAACTAAAACCAACAAAAACAAGGGTGAATACAATATCAGGTCCTGTAGACTTGATTAAAGAATGTGGTAAAGCACAATTTTTGTTACCTAATGGTACAAAATTTTTTATCAATGATGCTTTATATTCACCACAATCGAAAAGAAATTTGTTGAGTTTTAATGATATATATTCTCATGGGTATGATACTCAAACAATGAATGAAGAGAATGAGAAATATATGTGTCTTATCACATATAAATCAGGAAAGAAATATGTGATTGAAAAACTACCAATGCTCCCTACTGGATTGCATTATACACACATAAGTCCCATTGAATCAAACATGGTAGTTGATAATTCTTCAATATTAACCAATTGGCATGACCGATTGAGACATCCTGGTTCAACAATGATGCGAAGAATCATAGAAAATACACATGGTCATCCACTGAAAGACCAGAAGATCTTTCAGAATAATAAGTTTCAATGTAAATCATGTTCTCTTGGAAACTTATTATAAGACCATCACCAGTCAAAATCCAAACTGAATCACCAATGTTTCTTGAACGTATTCAGGGTGATATTTGTGGATCAATCCATCCACCATATGGACCATTCAGATACTTTATGGTATTGATTGATGCCTCCAGCAGATGGTCACATGTATGTTTATTGTCAACTCGAAATGTTGCATTTGCAAGATTACTTGCTCAAATAATAAAATTGAGGAATCAATTTTCCGATTATACAATCAAGAAAATTAGACTTGATAATGCTGGTGAATTTACTTCCCAGACTTTCAATGATTATTGTATGTCTATGGGAATCATTGTTGAGCATCATGTTGCTCATGTACATACACAGAATGGATTGGCTGAATCATTGATTAAACGTCTGCAAATGATTGCTAGACCAATGATTATGAAAACAAAGCTCTCTATTTCTATATGGGGACATGCAATTTTACATGCTGCTTCATTAATTCGCATCAGACCAAGTGCATATCATAAATACTCTCAATTGCAACTTACATTTGGTAAAGAACCAGACATTTCTCATCTGAGAATTTTTGGATGTATGGTGTATGTGCCTATTGCACCACCACAACGAAAGAAAATGGGACCTCAAAGAAAGGTTGGAATTTATATCGGTTATGATAGTCCATCAATCTTTCGATATCTTGAACCTCAGACAGGCGAAGTGTTCACAGCACGTTTTGCTGATTGTCATTTTAATGAGGAAATCTTCCCAATGTTAGGGGGAGAACAGAAACATACCGAAAAGAAAATTACATGGTATGTATCATCATTGTTACATCTGGATCCAAGAACAAAACAATGTGAAAAAGATGTACAGCAAATTGTGCACTTGCAAAGAATAGCAAATCAAATACCAGATGCATTTGCAGACACAAAAGGGGTAACTAAATCATATATACATGCTGCAAATGCCCCTGCTCGAATTGAAATTTCGAAGAAACAAATTGAAGATACTCATGATGTCATTAAACGCCTGAAGCGTGGAAGGCCAGTAGGTTCCAAGGATAAAAATCCTCGAAAAAGAAAATTCATAGAGAAACACGATGATCACAAAATAAAGAATGATGTTTCTGAAGAAACACATGATGATCACAAAATAGAGAATGGTGTTCCTGAAGAAACACATGATGATGAAAATGTTCTGTCAGAACCACAAACTGACGAGAATCATGAAATCTCTATCAATTACATTAATACTGGAAAAATATGGAACCGAAAAGATATAGATGAAATTGATGATATATTTTCTTATAATGTGACAATCGACATCATAAATGATAACGAAGATCATGAACCAAAATCTTTTGGTGAATGTAAAAATCGGCAGGATTGGATAAAATGGAAAGATGCCATCCAGGTTGAATTAGATTCGCTAAAAAAACGTAATGTTTTTGGACCTATAGTCCTTACACCTGAAGGTGTAACATGTTAGATACAAATAGGTTTTTATTCGAAAGCGAAATGAGAAAAATGAAATAGTAAGATATAAAGCTCGACTTGTTGCACAAGGTTTTTCTCAAAGGCCTGGAATTGATTATGAAGAAACGTATTATCCTGTGATGGATGCAATTACGTTTCGGTATTTGATTAGCTTGGCGGTATCTGAAAATTTAGAAATGCGTCTTATGGATGTTGTTACAGCTTACTTATATGGATCACTTGATAGTGATATATATATGAAAATCCCTGAAGGATTTAAGATGCCTGAAGCACAAAGTTCAAAACCCAGGGAATGTTATTCTGTGAAATTACAAAGATCATTATATGGGTTAAAGCAATCAGGTCGAATGTGGTATAATCGACTAAGTGATCACTTGATGAAAAATGGATATGTAAATAATTCAATATGCCCTTGTGTTTTCATTAAGAAAACAACATCCGGATGCGTAATTATTGCTGTATATGTTGATGATTTAAACATCATTGGAACGAATAAGAAAATTCAAGAAGTTGTGTCATACTTGAAGGAAGAATTTGAAATGAAGGATCTTGGAAAAACCAAGTATTGTCTGAGTTTACAAATTGAACAAAAAGAATGTGGAATGTTTGTTCACCAGAAAAATTATACAGAAAAGATCCTTAAACGTTTTAATAGGGATAAAGCAAATCCTTTAAGTACTCCAATGATTGTTAGATCATTTAAACATAGAAAAGGATCCATTCCGTCCATGTGAAGATGATGAAGCTATTCTTGGTCCAGAAGTGCCATATCTAAGTGCTATCGGTGCCCTTATGTATCTTACAAATTGTACGAGGCCCGATATATCTTTTGCCGTAAATTTGTTGGCAAGATTTAGCACATATCCAACAAAGAGACACTGGAACGGAATTAAACATATATTCCGTTATCTACGAGGAACGACAGACTTGGAACTTTTGTATTCAAAAGATACTAATCCAAGTATAATTGGTTATGCTGATGCTGGATACTTATCTGATCCACACAAGGCACGTTCCCAAACTGGATATGTATTTACTCGTGGAGGCACTGCAATTTCTTGGCGTTCACAGAAACAAACGCTCGTAACAACTTCATCAAGTCATGCCGAGATTATTGCATTACATAAAGCAAGTCGTGAATGTGTGTGGTTAAAATCAATGACCCAACATATCCAAATCTCATGTGGATTATCATTCGACGAGAAGCCTGTGATACTATATGAAGATAATGCTGCATGTGTTACTCAAATGAAAGAGGGATACATAAAAAGCGACAGAACTAAATATATTCCTCCTAAGTTCTTCGCATTCACCAAGGAGCTAGAGAAGAATAAATGTATTGATGTTCGTCACATTCAATCAAGTGAAAACTCATCAGATCTCTTCACAAAGGCACTTCCTACGTCAATATTCAGAAAGCACATATATAATATTGGGATGCGCAATCTACGAAATTTGTGAAGAATTGTTCGTGTCAACATGAGGGGGAGTTTACGTGACTGCACTCTTTTTCCCTTATTATGATTTTTATCCCAATGGGTTTTTCCTAGTAAGTTTTTAACGAGGCAGTATAAAAACACGTAATGAAGACAATCATTATGATAATCATCACAAGGGGGAGTGTTGAAAAATATATTTAAAATGTGAGTATTGAATATTTGAATGTTGAAAATAAGAGTTGTAAATATTGAAAATTAGTGTGTGATGATGTAGGTAATGATGTATTTTATTTTTGGATTATTTGTAAAGATTTCCTATAAATAGATCTCTCATTTGTGAAGAAAATCACAATTGAGTAGAGAGAAAAATATTATAAAGTGTGTAGTTTGATAAATTTTGAGAGTTTGAGATTTTTACTTTTTACCATAAATTTTTACTTTTTCACAATACTGATAAATAAACATATATTTCAATAACAAGAATCAATCAATTCCTCCATACTCCAGCTACAAACTGCACACACCCCTACCAAATCAAAATATGAACTTCACAAAAATAAAATACGGATAGATTCTTGATATCCAATATGATCCAGGGCCTCCTCGAACTTAGCGTGTTGTCTCTCATCCTCGCATCGTCTGTGCCTTCTGCTTATCAGCAGCAGCCATGTGCGCCCATATCTTGCGGAAACGGTCCAAACATCAGCTTTCCATTTTACATTCCAGCACTGCAAGCATCCAACTGTGGTCTCCCTGGGTTCGAGCTAAACTGTACTGATCCTGGCTTCCTAAATCTCCAACTACCCGATAATCACCGGTACGTGATCCAAGATATCTCCTACGCAAACCAGATTCTCCGTGTGTACGACGCAGCTCTTTTAACTTTCGATCCCAACACCACCTGTCTTCCAGAAATCACAAACACTTCGCTTCCCACTTCCCGTTTCAGCTTCTTTAACGCCTATAGCCTCCATTTGTTCCCGCTTTGCCGGAGAAATGCGTCCACGGGTTTATGGATGTACAGAGTTGTTTGCACTCCTCAAGATGATGATCAGATCTGGAATTTGGCGATAGATGACTCTGTGGGCCCTTGGTACGTGAGAAGGGCTATAGAAAGTTGTGAAACACATATTGTGGCGCCGGTGAATTTCGGCGTTGAAAATGTTTATCAGGTGTTAAGAAGGGGGTTCCAGCTGAAATGGACGACGGAAGACGTTAATCTGGAGCCGCCATCGCGGTCACCGGCGGCATCGGATATTCTGGCCCCGGCGCCGACCGTTGCAGGTAAAAACGTAAAAAGTGCGATCTGGACAACTCCCACTCACTCTCTAGGCGTTCATACAGTAATTATTTCTTCATTTTGATTCAAAATTGGTTTTGTTAGATAATAAGAAATTCAGGGTAGCTTCATTTATATTTTGCAGACACAGTTTATGATTATATTTTAAGAAATAAATTTAACAGAAAGATAAAAAAAAACTATATTATTGTGTGTGCTTTTTAAAATATTCTGAAAAAAAGTAGTTTTGGAAGATAAAAGTATACATTTAGACTCATGAATTCGGTGAAATACGTGTATATCTATAGGTTCTCATTTTTTTTGAAATCAGTCTAATCCTTTCTCTACTGTCGTTTTTGTTCTCAGTGGAGACATTATTATTCGTTAAAACCTGGCATTATTCTTTTACGACCTACCTAACCCACCAGATCAAGTGGCACAACGTCCGCAGCTTGCCACACGAGAACATTCTAAGATGTCACTCATTTTAGTATTACTCTCACTAATACACGCTTAATCTAACATCCCACCCCAAGAAGGATATAAACATGATTATTGGGAGACTTGAACACGTGATCTCGCTCTGATACAAAATGTTGGGATCAAACGCTTATTATTAGACAAAAGCTATATCGCTTAGTCAAAGCGCAGCTTTATTTCCTTATAATCATGGCAGCAAAGAGTGTACCTACTTAGTTGTTGATGAGTCGATCTATTAGGCCTATAAGTCCAAGAAGGTGTATGTGTATCTGCTTGTGCTGTCTCATATCTATTGGAGATCAGTCTTATCCTTTTCTTAACTTTGGTCCTGTCCCAAGCAGAGACTGTATCACCCGCTAAAATCCGACGGCAGTCTTTTACGACCCTCCTAGCCAACTAGATTAAACAACACAAGATCAGCACCTTGATGCACAATAACTTCCAAGAGGTCACCACTCACCAATCTTAGTACTGCTCTCACTCATGCATGCTTAACCTAACAGAAAAACTACAATTTTATTCATATAATTAAATTAGTTTTTTTTGTTTAAATACGATAACTTGTCAAAATTTATTTTCATTCAGTAACTTTGATTTTTTTCCTTGTTTGCTTTGATTTATTTTTTGGTTGTCATTTTTATGCTCGAAACTTTTAAATTGATCGAAGATTGCTTATTTGAAATCGGTGTTCTCCTACGTGGTTCATGAAATAAAAATAATTATATATTACCAACATTAAAATTTACGTAAACAGTAATAATTAATGAAAACGACAAATTCTTTTCCTTTTATTTTGAAATATATATTGAGGGTAGTTTGATTTATTTACCTCTTTTTCTTTTTGCTCAAATTAATTTTAACGCATGTGGTATATGTTTTATTCTCGTAATATGTATCACGTAGAAGAGCATTGGTGTCAAATAAACCATATTCGATAGATTTAATTGTTTCAAGAAAAAAATGACCAGAAGAAAAAAAATCCAAGTCACTAGATAAAGAGCAAACTCACAAGATTAAAATCTAAAATAAACCGACAGACAAGACTAAAATTGTAATTTCTCCTCATTATGATAGATATAAGACATTTTATTGTGCATGTGAATTAATATAAGATTAGATAAACGATGATTAGCAGGTAATTTTTTTTATAATTTCATACTATAATCTATTTGATTGAAATATAATATCAATAGAATAATTCTTTCGTCGAAGCTAATGAAACATTTAAGTTAAATATAATAATTATATTAAAAAAAATTGTAGAAGTTGAGTAATCTATGTTGCAGATCAGTAAAAGATTAAAAACAACAAGATACATATTAGGGAAAATTACTTTTTGTTCCGTTAATTTGTCTAATTTTATATTTTAATTAATTAAGTTTCTAAAGTTTGATTTTGATATCAAATTTTGCTTTTCGGCTATCAACAAGTCATCAATCTTTTTTTTTATGTTATATCAACATTTTTTTATGTCATGTTATTATTTGTGGTGTTACATCAACAATTAGACCAAAGTATCTGAAAACTAAATGTTAATGTAGCATTATCAAAATTTGAAATTTAATGAATCAATTATCAAAATTGAAAAAGTTAATGAAACATAAAACTATTTCCCCTATCTTTTATATGGATACATGTTCGATAAATTCTCAAATAATGATATCAAACATGCATGAAATATTTCACAAAATGTAGCATCCTTTTTCCCATGTTTTTCTCTTTCTCTATGCCTAAACAGCTGACATCCTGAAGTAAACTTTTTGTGTCGATTTCGGTTGCAGGAAAAGGCCCCAGATTGTGGATAATAGTCACTGGTAAATCATTTAAATCATAGAATTTCATGTTTATATGTATTATACACTTCAATAATTCATCTTGTGTACTACATGCAGGAGTGACCCTGGGTGCGCTGGTAGTCGCAGTTTCTTCCGTTCTCTTAATTTTGTCAAGGAGAAATTTGCTAAAGTTACTCTCCCTTCAAGAAGCGGATGCAGCTGACCAAGCTGCTGTTGAACTATTCTTGAAGAATCATGGAGATCTTGCACCCAAAAGGTACAAATACTCACAACTCAAGAAAATAACCAATTCATTTGCTGAGAATTTGGGTAAAGGAGGGTTCGGTAGCGTTTACAAGGGGAAACTAGAAGATGGGCGTCTCGTGGCTGTTAAAATCTTGAGTGGATCAAAAGGAAATGGGGAAGATTTCATTAATGAGGTGTCAAGTATTAGTAGAACTTCCCATGTTAATGTTGTCGCCCTCCTGGGATTTTGCTTTGAGGGTTCGAAAAGAGCTTTGATTTATGAATTCATGCCAAATGGCTCTCTCGAAAAGTTCATACCCAATACTACTTCTTCTTCTTCGGCCGCGGAAGGTTCGCTAGGGTTGGATAAACTGTTTGAGATCGCCGTGGGGATTGGTCGGGGGCTAGAATATTTGCATCAAGGCTGCAGCACAAGAATTTTGCATTTTGATATAAAGCCTCATAATATTCTTCTTGATAAGGATTTGAAGCCAAAGATTTCGGATTTCGGGTTATCTAAGTTGTGCCCTAATAGATCAAGCATTGTGTCGATGCAAGGGGCAAGAGGGACTGCTGGATACATTGCCCCTGAAGTATTTTGTAGGAACTTTGGAGACGTCTCTCACAAATCCGATGTTTATAGCTATGGCATGATGGTTTTGGAAATGGTGGTCGGGAGGCAAAACAACATTAATCCTGAAGGTGGACGCTCGAGTGAAGTGAATTTTTCGGATTGGATATACAGGCATCTTGAACAAAAAACAGTTGAAAAGGATGCCATTAATAAAAATGTTTTGCAAGATGGTAAATGGAACTTAGTAAAGAGAAAGCTTATAATTATAGGATTGTGGTGCATTCAGACTGATCCCAAAAACAGGCCATCGATCAGCAAAGTGATCGAGATGTTGGAGGGAAAACTTGAATCTTTGCCACTTCCACCGAGACCATACTTGTCTTCCTCTCCGATATCACCGTCGATGTTTTCGAATTTTGAATTTAAATCCCTATCTTGATTCGATCTTTTGTGCTTGACAAGGAATTATATTGATTATTGCAACTGGTTTTATTTCTTAAGAGGATATTTATATTGAACATGTCATGTTATAAAAGAATTATTGGGTTAGGGATACTATACATGTATTTATTTTTTAATAATGATTATGAAGTATTACCGAATTTTAATATGACAAATATTAAATTAATTATAATATCATGACATAAAATATGATTATGATAAGTAATGAATATTCAGGTATATGAGTTCGATTCAGAGCTCGAATATTTTTAGTTTTTTTCTCAAGTTCGATTCGAAATCTTCGAAATTATTCGTGAGTAGTTTGAACTTGTTCGTATAATACAGTTATAGAATGAAAGTTCGTAAGCTTAAACATCCCAAAACTCAAAATAATGTGACTATTGGTGGTCGTATTAGCTCTTGTTTTTTTTTTTATAATATATTTAAAGAATCGATTTCAAATACATGTGGTGGAGTGGAATTCAGAAAATGAATAGTCATATAATTAAATATGAATTTAAAATTTAAAAAAAAATAAAATTATTCAAAATTTAATATTTCCACTTTAAAATTTTACCCTAATGAAACATTCAGAGTACTTGAAATGTAAAAACATCAATAATATCAAGAAATCATTAATAATTAATAATATATTCGTATTCACTTATGCATGCTTTCATTAGTTAATTCAATAATTCTAAACAAATCGTATTCTTATATAGTTATTTAACTCATTTAAATTTTTTCAATATTTCGTAATAATTAGCAAGTATTAATACATATTTTGTGAAACAATAATTACTCTTGCTAAGAAAGTGATCGATTCATGACGTTTGAGATATTGTACGATTAAAATATTAGAGTTATATCGTTACTATTAGCTATACGTTTTGATAAATCGACAATAGATTGATTTAACAATTGCTATAAGAGCATAGATCATGTATTTGATTCTCATTGTTCGCAAAAAAATACAATTATTTGGAAGACGATTGTGAGTACAATAAAATAAAAATAAAAAATATTTATTCATTTTAATATTTTTTGGGGGCTAATTTTTACACGTCTATGCATATCTATTCAATCGATTGGTCTTCCCATCCTCTAATTCTTCTTCTTCTTCTTCTTCCCCCCACCCCCACTCCCCGCCTCCCCCTCGTCCTTTTTCCAATCAATTAACAACTTGGAAATTCCATAAAGTCTTCTTTCTTCAAAAGTGAGGCGGCCCCATTGATTTTTCCACCTTTAATAACTCGGACCGTAATATATAGCATATTGCTATTATTCTATTAATTAAAGCAACTGTTTTTATTTATAGTTTACAAACGGTTTTTAAAGAAATTAATGTTATTATTTTTATTTAAAAAATAATAATAAAAAAAACAGAAACAGTAAGTAAAATCTCTATTTTGTCATTACTTTACATTTTAATACTTTCCAAAAATAGTTTTGGAAAATAGAAATATATAGATTATATTATTTTTTGTTGTATTGTATTATATTGTTTTGACATAATTTTTTTAATACAAATTTAACATAAAAATGAACTAAATTCAATCTATCTGTGCAAAGCATAGCACTCAAATATCGATATGCGGAAACATAAAAGTAAAAAAAAAAATTTAATGTCTTGCAATTGATATTGAATTTAGAGTGGAACTGATGAGATCTCACAAACACGAGAAAACTTGGATATTCTAAATTTTTACGCGATTGTATAGATGATGTATTTTCTAAATAATTTCACAAATTTAGGAAGCATGTTCTTGGCACATTTTAAGTTTTGGTGATTTAACATGGTTGCCGATCCAATGGATAATTACAGAGCCTAATCGAACTGAGTTCAAGGAGGAAAACTAAATTTTCATAAGAAGAAGTTTTTTAAGAAGTTTAATTGATTACAAAGTCAGACTGATAAAACATAAGAAAGATGCTGATAGTCAAACTGAATCAAGGTTGACTGATGGACCCCAACTAACAATGTATATAGTTATTAGCCCGTCCAAATCCATATATTCCCTAAAAAATCAGTATAGTTAGTGATTAAGAATCAGAGCTCAACTGAAATAGTGGATAAAGCTTTCCGTACCAAGAGTCACTGAATCTTAACTGGATGTTAGGTTTCGATGCACTATCAGAACATTTCAAAAAATGAAGATGACATGGCAACAACTACATTTGTATTTGGAAACAAATATATTATTTTGAAAAGATTGCCATTGTAGATTACGATATGAATATATAAGTTGAAAAAGCTCTGAAGATTACACAGTTACACCATCAATCTATGAATTATTGAAAACCAACTGATCTTCTCTGAAGAAGCTTTCTAACTGAAATAGCTAGCATATGTTGCTAAATCATTATATGATAATTTAGAGGATCAAATTTTTGCTTATAATTTCTCTGTGAAATCTGTCATTGAGAGTAAGAAGTCTTACTGCACAAAGTATTTAGATTGATGTTTACTAAGAGTTTCAGTTAGACATTGTTAATTAATACTGAAATGAGTGATTTTAAATTGCTTGTAATTACCGAAGTCTTTTAGTGCAAATCTTCCGTGAGAAAGAAGACATCACGTAGGAGTATTGAAATATCCAGAAACAATTTTGTGCTCATTTACTTTTCAGTCCACCTACTTTACTACTATTCAACAAACCCAACTGATTTTCTTGATAAATCAATTGCTCAACGAGTTTCAGTAAGCCTACTGTAACGTACCGTACTTTTTATTACTTAAAATTTGCGAAAAAATTAAAAATTTTCTTAAATATAAACATCCATACGGTCGTCAACTTATCGTTCATAAAAAGACCTTTGAAATCATCCATCACCAATAAAAATTTTGCTAAAAGAAAAGCTTGCTCAAAACATCTCGTATCAAAACATAAAATCAGAGTATTAATATTTTCATGCTTAAAATAACGTGGGCGGTCCTCAGGTCGAGCCTTCTGCTCAGTCCAAGCCTGCTCCTTGGTCCCCACCCCTCGTCTCATCATGATCATCCTCACCTGCATCGATCAAGTCTAGTGAGTCTAAAGACTCAACACGTATAAACTGGAATAGCAAGTAATACATAAAAAAATCGCATGGAACTTTAAAATTGATCATACATACTTGGAGCTAGGATTTGAAATGAACTTGAACTTGCATACATACATAGACGTGCCATAACGTGAAAGCTTTCATAAACATGCTTACATACTTGATCATACTCAAACATACATGACTTCATTTTGCGTAGAGGATGTTTCAAAGCAAGTGAAACATACATAATAAACGCCTGATCAGACAAACCACAGTACTGGGCTGACAGGGATGATAAGTGCAAGATTTGCACTTAATTGATATTAGAATCCATATTGAATTATGTTAGTTTCAAATGGAATTACGCGTTTTTGGCTTGTTTTGATTGTCATTTCAGGTATGGAGAAAAAGTGGAAGCGAAGCCAAGTGGACCAAGAAAACAGAGCAGTGCGCAAAAACAGACCAACAAGTGCACAGCCGCGAGCACGCCATCGGGCAGAGGTGCGCGCGCGGCCGCGCAACTTCACGCGCAACCGCGCGCGCAGGAGCGTAGGCGAGAGACCAGCAGCTCGCGCGCCACCGCGCAACTTCTCGCGCGAACGCGCGCACAGATACAACATGAAGACCCGAGAGATGCGCGCCACTGCGTCACATCACGCGCGAGCTCGCGTGCACAAAAACAAGCCACACGGCAGAATTGCGCGCGCCACCGCGCCAATTCTCGCGCAGCCACGCGCGCAGAAAAGAGCCAGCGACCAGAAGCGTGCGCGCGGCCGCGCGACAACACGCGCAACCGCGCGCGCGGCGTTCAGAAAACTTATAAATAGCCGCGAGCTAGGTCAGAAAAGGGAGAGCCGCCTTTTGGAGAAAGTCACGAAAATAGCCTTGCTTGGAGAAGAAAAGGCGTGAGAAATCAGAGCGTACAGACGCGACGAAGATTCAGTGTACGAAGACAATCACAAATATGAAGAACGACGGATCTGGGGACGGAGACGACACTTCGGATTTGTTATCTTTCCTTCGCTTTTACATTTTCGCTGTCTAAAATGTTGAACATGTACTGTTTGCGCTTGGATTTCGTGATGAACTAAATTTCCTTTCTAGAGGTTGACGTAGCTTTGTCTATACGATGATTTGACGTGGATATTTTGATGATTGAATTCCGTTTGTTTAATTGTGTCCTCTGTATTTATTTAAATGCAATTTACTGGCCATAAATTGTGTGTTGTCTGATTAATTCTACAACTCGGGAGAGGGATTAGGATTATAGATCATTAGAGGCACGTCGTTGAATGTTTATATCATTCGGAAGGCGTATAACTTTAGTTAGGCTTAGGTAAGAACATGGTTTGCATTTATCTATCAAACTTAAATTTTTATTAGGAATAATTGAATCGAAGTTTGATTGATACAATTTATTCGTCACTTGGGAAAGGGGGAATAAAATACGTAAGTGTTCTTAGCCATTAAATAACAGGAATTCATGAAATTAAATCCAACCACGAAGAATTATCGTAGAAACTTAGTGAAATCATTCATCTAGATATTTTCTATCATTGATATTTCTCCATTCGGTAATTCGATTGGTTATTTATTCATAATTGAACTGTTTAAACGAACCAACCTTTTAATTGATTATTCTAAATAAAATTGAGACTATTTTAATTACGAGCACTGATATACATTTTTATACACACTCCTCATGGGATCGACACTTCCACTCACAAATACATTTTACTATAACTTGACGTCGTGCGCTTGTGAGTAATCAATAAAACACGCAACAAGTTTTTGGCGCCGTTGCCGGGGAGTGTCAAATTTGAATTTATATCAGTATTGTTACCAATTAGTCTAGATTTTAATTTAGATCTTTTATTTTATTTCATTTTTGATTTATTCACTTTCTCTGTTTGACAGTGCATGCTAAGATCGCACAGCCCTGATTTGCTTTTTTTTGATCCGGAGATCGAACGAACTGCGAGAAGATTAAGAAAAGCGAGAAGGGAAGAAATCAAAGCGATGGCTGATAACATAGAGAATGACCGACAGATGCCGCCTGAGGCTATACCAATCAGAGATCACTTCCGACCAGTGATCAATAATCATTACTCTGGTATTGCAAGAGGGAACATCAAAGCAAATAATTTCGAGCTGAAGCCTGCTCTAATCAATATGGTTCAGCAAAACCAGTTTGCTGGGACTGCTACTTCTGATCCTCACGTTCACTTGAGGACCTTCTTGGAGATAACGGATACGGTAAAGATTAATAATGTTCCTGATGATATTATTAGACTGCGTTTGTTTCCGTTTTCTCTCAGGGATCAAGCAAGGGGATGGCTCCAATCGCTTCCCTTGGGAAGCATCATGACATGGCAAGAGTTGGCGACGAAATTTCTGGCAAAATACTTTCCCCCTGCAAAGTCTGCACAGTTGAAGATTGATATTAGCACGTTCAGGCAGACTGATTTTGAGCAATTGTATGAAGCATGAGAAAGATACAAGGAGCTGTTGAGAAAGTGCCCGAACCATGGCTTTGAAGACTGGGTACAAATCGAGCTTTTCTATAATGGATTGAATCGTCAGACGCGTACAACTGTGGATGCAGCGACAGGTGGCACAATCTTCGCCAAATTTCCTGCTCAAGCCTATGACTTACTTGAGCAGATGACTATAAATAGCTACCAATGGCCGTCTGAGAGGGCAGGAGTACCGAGGACAGCTGGAGTTTATGCTGTGGGTATAGATTGATTTCATAGACTATGAAGCCCATTGTTATTGCTTTCATGCATGATTTACGATTATGTATTAGCATGCATACATGTTTTATACTGGGATTTGTTCTCAACGGAGTTTCCGGCTGTTGTTATGTCTGTATGTGTGCATAACAACAGGTGGGGCAGGATCTGGGTCACGACAGAGATGAGTTCGAGATAGCGTGGTGACTTCGGGCACCGAAGATTACTAGTTGTTTCTTACTAGACTTGTACTACTTGTGGTTGTAGTTTGTATTAAACACTGGTCTGTATGAATGTATAAGAACAAGACATGTAATTATGTTTATTGAAATAAAATGAAGAACTATCTTGTGCTTGGTTATATACATTTAATTAATGTTAAAAAGCAAAAAATTTTGACCCACATTTTTGAATAAAGATCCGATTAATCCCGAAAAGAATTGAGTTAGAGCCCGGGTCTCCACAACAGGTGGTATCAAGTATTAGCATTGACTACACAGATAGCGACTATGAATAAAGTGAGTACATCAAACACTGAGGGAGCATCGTTTGTTGTTGAAGAATCGCAAATTCCTGAAGAAGTGCAATACATCAACAACAAGAATTTTGGAAGCTATGGAGGATATCAAGGTAACCCTCCCCCTAATACTTATCATCCGGGACTGAGGAACCATGAGAATTTTTCATATGCAAACAATAAGAATGTATTGAATCCTCCACCGGGGTTCAATACATCAAATGGGGAAGGGAAGCCATCATTTGAGGACTTGGTTGGGACATTTGTTTCTGAATCTGGTAAGAGGATGGCTGGGACGAAGTCTAGGCTTGACAACTTAGAGACCCACATGGCAAGTATTGGTGCTACCTTGAAAATTCTTGAATCGCAAGTGAGGCAGATAACGAAGCAACTCACGTCTCAACAGTCAGGCGCTGTACAAAAGAATGCAGACCCAAATCTGAGAGAGGTGAATGCCATTTTTATGCAGCATGAGGAGATTGGAGTGGTAAGCAGAGAAGAGAAAGTTGATCAGCCGACCACAAGCAAAGGGAATCGAGGTAAGAAAGGTAAGAGTTATGATTTTGATCAATGCATTGATATTTCTTTACTTCCCTACCCCCCAAAGATTTTTACAATTGAAGGCCGAGTTTCATAAGAAAAAAGGTCTTGAAGATCTCAAGAACCTACACTCTAACATTCAGTCTGCAGAGTAGGAAGAGGTGGCATTTACTGGAGGAGATGATAAGGGCAGGCAAGGAAGTCTCCCTCAGAAGCTGCAAGACCCCGAGGAATTTGTTGTACCATGTGAAATAGGGGGTCAATCAAGGAAAACAGCTATCTGTGATTCAAGAGCAAGTGTGAATATAATGCCAAGTTCTCTTTGAAAGGGATCGATTTTAAGTGACCGAAAGCGCAACGGAAGTTCAAAATTGTTTTCAAAACATGAAAAACGAAATTTTTAGGAGAAAAATTTTCGGCCACCTTGTACTAGTGTGCAACATATACAAAAACACCTTTGTCATACATAGGGTGTTTAGAAATCGTTACCTATCAACCTATTGAGGTTGATGATGACTCCAACTAAAGTGTAAACACTTTAGCTCTTGTGTGGCAAGAAAAATCTACAAGCTTCTTTCTACCTTCAAAATTAGGCCCACCACCAACTAGGTAGATCCCCTCAAATTTTGCACTAGAAAAATATGAGGATTTTTCTTTGAGAAGATTATTGTTTCTCCAACAATGGAAGAACAAAATTTTTGAGAGAATAGCCACAAGAAAATTTCGGCCGGGGGGGTGAGTTGGGAGAGTGAAGTGTGTTGTCTAGGTTATGGGAAAAGTGAAAAGTTGTCTTGCATGCCATGCAATATTTTAATCAAAAGTAATCCACACCCCTTCACCTCCCAAACATGCAAAACCTAGTGGGCTTGTAACAATTACAAAGGGTCCATGGACTTTTTAATTGTCTCAAACATATTTGAGCCCAATTAGATTTACTTGATTTTACTCAAGCCCACTAGTTAAATAATTATTTCCAATTGGGCTCTACAATGCCCAATGTTATTTAATTAATTCAACACTTGAATTAATTTAATTATTTGGACTCTACTAGGCCCACTAGTGTTTAATTAATTCAACACTTGTATTAATTTAATTTTATCCATAATAATGTTTATGAAAATCACAATTTTCAAATACTTTATTAACTTGGCCTACTTTTAATTTAGGAACACATTCATAAATTAAAAGTTACATTTCTCTCATAGAAGTCATACTTCTATTTTTCCTTAAGCTTATAAACTCATTTATAAGCCGTTCAACACATTGAACTATTTTAACTTCTCAACGGGATCTAGAAAGCTAGCACTTGTGTGGCCCTCAATGGTTCATTGATACAACTAGCCGTGGGTTCACATCTCCATGTGATTCGGACTAAACATGTCCTTATACGAGCATACCCCAATTGCTCCATTCTTACTTATCAACTCCTTGATAACAAGAACGGCAGAACGCAAGTCTGATAGTACCCAACCAATCATGTTAAACGCCTAGCAGCATCGCTTACATGATTCCCTAGGTATCAAATGATAGTGCCTGCAAGAACCATTCAATTATGGTTAGCGTACAGTACGGTCCCTTCAACTCATATATCCTGACCGATTCGACAACCATTGGTTTATCAAGAGTCGTCAATGAATCGATACTATGTGTCATGTCGTAGTTCCATCGATGGTGTAATCTATGAAACCCCTTTCATAATTACCACCATACTCTGATCAGAGATTTCATACTACATACACATAGGATATCCATACCCGAAGGTAAGCGGTGAATCCCCGACTACAATGCATCGACTCCTATATGTTTCGACAGAACACCCAACCTTGCCACCTGATGACCCCATGAGAGTCGGTAAACAAGTCAAAATGTAATTCTAGCACATAGAGTCTCAATGTTGTCCTGAGTCATAAGGACTAATGGTGTACAACCATAAACTAGGACTTTTCCACTCGATAAGTGAGAACCACTTGGAAAGTCCTTTTATGGAGGGTTGTTCAGTGCACTCTACAAGGAGCACCTATCTGCATGTTCGGACATCACAATGTCCCCTACCAATGAAACACGGTACTCACATCGCAGATACTAGTCTCGAACTCGAGCGGCCTATATCCTTCTTAGTGGCGGCTGAATCGACTAGGAACCGTTTAGAATATACAGTATTACAAATATGAGTTTCATGATACTCATCATATGAGCATCTCATATTCTTTCTACTATTTGTATATTCAAGGGCTTTATCTATGCAACTAGCATTGGTATACAGATAAAGAAGTTCCAAAATGATAAATTCAAATATTATTAAAATAAAGACTGTTTATACATAGAGTTTCATTGTGAACACTCGGTCAACACTTGGCTCGACGTGCACCTACTCTAACACTCTTTACGAGAAACTTGGATTGAGTAGGATAAAGCCCACAGGACTAAGCTTGCAGATGGCAGATAAATCGGTCAGGACACCGCTGAGTATTGTGGAAGATGTTGAACTTAAGATTGATAAAATAAGGCTTCTAGCAGATTTTGTGGTGCTTGACATGGGGAACAGTCATAATGTTCGTGCTATTTTAGGACGACCATTTTTGGCTACTGTTGGAGCCGTCATTGATTTGAGACAAGGAAAACTGACCATGGAGGTTGATGGTCAAAACGTAGAACTCAAGGCTTCCAAGATATCATATGATCCACCATGAACATGATTGGTATAGTCAGGCTGATGACGTTAAACCAAGCGCTTTGTAGGAGGCAACCCACAATTTATTTTCTTTAGCATTCATTTTGTTTTTATTATTTTATTTTATTTTACGCCCTTAGTTGTTAATTTTACCCACCACCAGATCTATCACCGCCGCATCCCATGGACATGGATGACACAGATGCTGCGGCCGACAATACCCGAGCGCCCGAGTTTTGACACTCGTGCGCGAGGTATGTGTTGTCGTGTTCTTTATTTCTATACATTGAGGACAATGCATACTTTAAGTTTGGGGGGAGGGTAAAATTGCTTTGCCTGTTAGAATTTTTAGAATTTTTCTGCAAATTTTTTGTTTTATCGATCAGTAGTTAGTTTGATTTTTTATTTATTGCATGCTAAATTTGTTAGGTAGAGTCATGGATAAGTAAAATGTGTGACCGATGATGAAAATGAATTGCGATCCTGAAATATTTATGTGTTCATGATAACTTAGGAGTCACAATTATTTTTGCACTGTCGTGTTTGTTGATACTATCGTTGCTTAGAGACAAGTTGCATGTCTGTGATGCTAAATAGATGAGGGAGATCTGATTCTTGGTAATTCTTGCATGACATTGATTGACACTTTTGCAATCATAGGAATGAGCTAGGCAATTTTTCACAATATCCTTGGGCCTATATTCTTTGCTTACTGTCAATTGTAGCCCTTTGAGCTTCAAGTTAATTGAGATGCTTAAATTTTCTTCGTGCACCTATTTCATCTATCATTTTTATTGAAAATTGCATGTGACTGGTTTGTATGAGTTGACTAATGGATTGACGGAAGTCTAGAACTTGTTTGAACACTTTTCGAGGCGAAATACGGTTAATATGTGATATATGAATGATTTAGGCGATCTTTGGAGCCGTTTTGAGCCTTCGAGCCTACCAAACGAAAATAAAATATCCCCAGTGTCCCATTTTGAGCCTACTAAAAAAAAATCAAGTGGTGTATGTCAATGACATACAATTAGCCTCCACTTGTATTTACTCTACTTCCCACAACGACCACCTAATGAAGCTTATACACTTACTGTCTTACCTAATTCTGAGAGAAATAAGTTCATGGATGTTGTAATGATTCAAATACTCCTTGAAAAGAAAAGAAAAAGTTAAATGTGCTAAAAGGAGTTGAAAAAAAAACATTAAAAGAAAAAAAAATGTGTGAATCAAAAGTGGTGAAAAAGAAAATATATGGGAGATGTAGGATATGAATAAGAAGAAATCAATAAAGTGATAGTGAATGAAATGATAGTGAAAATGATGAAGATTGGACTATTTCTCTCAAATTTTGATGTCCATACCCTTTATTGTAGCCGTGAGCCATGGCCTGACGTTACAATCTTACAAGACCTATTAACCTTGTCACATTATCCAATATACTAGTGAAGAAAAGTTGTTTAAATCAAGCCTATGGATACCTGAAAAATATTGTCAACGAGTATAAACTTTAATCACTTGCTTGGAAGCATCTCATTTTGTGATTTCATCTTTGGCATACTTGTGATTGACCATCTTTCGAGCCAAATAATCACCGATAAAATCCTATGTGATCTGTGAATGCAAATTTATATTTTGATGAAGTGTGAGTTGAACTGAACTGAGGATTTCTTGATTTTGTAAGGCGAATGGGCATTACAACTCTATTTGAGCATTCGATGGGGTAAACGAACATTGACATATCATACACACACGTGACTCTTGGAAAATCGTGAATTACATGAAATTAGATGAGTTAGAGGTCAATATCACTTTTCACATATCCATGACTTTAGTAGTGTCGTTAATCTTTTCCTTAGTTATTAGCTTTTATTCTATTTTGCTCGGGACTAGCAAAAGTTCAAGTTTGGGGGGTTTGATAAGTGCAAGATTTGCACTTAATTGATATTAGAATCCATATTGAATTATGTTAGTTTCGAATGGAATTACGCGTTTTTGGCTTGTTTTGATTGTCATTTCAGGTATGGAGAAAAAGTGGAAACGAAGCCAAGTGAACCAAGAAAACAGAGCGGTGCGCAAAAACAGACCAACAAGTGCACAGCCGCGAGCACGCCATCGGGCAGAGGTGCGCGCGCGGCCGCGCAACCTCACGCGCAACCGCGCGCGTAGGCGAGAGAACAGCAGCTCGCGCGCCACCGCGCAACTTCTCGCGCGAACGCGCGCACAGATACAACATGAAGACCCGAGAGATGCACGCCACTGCGCCACATCACGCGCGAGATCGCGTGCACAAAAACAAGCCACACGGCAGACTTGCGCGCGCCACCGCGCCAATTCTCGCGCAGCCGCGCGCGCAGAAAAGAGCCAGCGACCAGAAGCGTGCGCGTGGCCACGCGACATCACGCGCAACCGCACGCGTGGCGTTCAGAAAACTTATAAATAGTCGCGAGCTAGGTCAGAAAAGGGATAGCCGCCTTTTGGAGAAAGTCACGAAAACAGCCTTGCTTGGAGAAGAAAAGGCGTGAGAAATCAGAGCGTACAGACGCGACGAAGATTCAGCGTACGAAGAACAATCACAAATACGAAGAACGATGGATCTGGGGACGGAGACGACACTTCGGATTTGTTATCTTTCCTTCGCTTTTACATTTTCGCTGTCTAAAATGTTGAACATGTACAGTTTGCGCTTGGATTTCGTGATGAACTAAATTTCCATTCTAGAGGTTGACGTAGCTTTGTCTATACGATGATTTGACGTGGATATTTTGATGATTGAATTCCGTTTGTTTAATTGTGTCCTCTGTATTTATTTAAATGCAATTTACTGGCCATAAATTGTGTGTTGTCTGATTAATTCTACAACTCGGGAGAGGGATTAGGATTATAGATCATTAGAGGCACGTCGTTGAATGTTTATATTGTTCGGAAGGCGTATAACTTTAGCGAGGATTAGGTGAGAACATGGTTTGCATTTATCTATCAAACTTAGATTTTTATTAGGAATAATTGAATCGAAGTTTGATTGATACAATTTATTCGTCACTTGGGAAATGGGGAATAAAATACGTAAGTGTTCTTAGCCATTAAATAACAGGAATTCATGAAATTAAATCCAACCACGAAGAATTATCGTAGAAACTTAGTGAAATCATTCATCTAGATATTTTCTATCATTGATATTTCTCCATTCGGTAATTCGATTGGTTATTTATTCATAATTGAACTGTTTAAACGAACCAACCTTTTAATTGATTATTCTAAATAAAATTGAGACTATTTTAATTACGAGCACTGATATACATTTTTATACACACTCCTCGTGGGATCGACACTTGCACTCACAAATACATTTTACTATAACTTGACGTCGTGCGCTTGCGAGCAATCAATAAAACACGCAAGGGACGTATCCACTGCCACATACATGAGATCTCCGTTCATAATTTAACGGCTGGTTGGTCCCCGTTCATAATTTAACGCTTTCCAACCTCGCTCTAACCCGTTCATAATTTAACGGGGTGGAGAGGTCCTCGGCCACGTTCACCGACTTCCAAACCCATTCATAAATTGGTCACAAGACATTTAGCATACTTCAAAACTTTAAAATATTTCCTTGCACGTCGAACATACTTACTTTGAGGGATTCGTCGGACTTTGATCGGGAGCATCTGCTGCACATACTAATCATGAATTGACATACTTTACTTGCATAACTTAGACGTAGGTGGTCAGACTTACTTACGAGTTCATTCAATTCCTTAGGACGTTCTAAAATTCTCATGACTCGACCTTGTAAATCATTGTACTAACACATGACATCAACTCCAAGAATACTATAAAACTTTCCCAAAATATGAAGGACATGGACCCTGTGCCCAGGTTCGGCTCCGGGTCCGTGTAGGTTCGCTAAACTGTGTCGTGCAGAAAAAGAGAGGCACGGAACCCCGTGCTAAGGTCCGGGTGGGGGTCCGTGTAGGTGCGTAAAAGTGAAACTCGGAAAGAAGTGAGGACACGGACCCCGTGTCAGGGTCCGTCAAAGGGTCCGTGTAGACTCGGTTGGTTGACACTTCAAAGGAAGACAAAGGCACGGACCCCGTACCAGGGTCCGTGTCCGGGTCCGTGTACCTGTGCGATTCTGAAACCCACGAAAAATTCTGAACACACAATGCTTATCATTCTAGACTCGATTGTACAGACCATGAACTGACACCCCGAGACACATCCTAGTATGCCATAACATCAACCGAATGCGTAAAAACACCCAAAGCAACGATGTTCATCCTACGACACCTGAATACAAAAACGTGGCAATTGACACCAAATTGGTTCTTACGACTTCTAGTGTATTCGAATGTCTATCAATACCGAACGACATGACAAATAACAACCCAACATCATACTGATCATACCTAGACGCAGCAATGATCACCCGTCGATCCCCAACGAAGCCTGCAACAATAAAATCTCAAGAACACATCAATACATAATTTTTCTGAAAAATGCAGTTTGAGCAGTCCCACGAGAAACGCCATAACTCACTCAATTATCATCCAAAAATTTCGAATCTTATATCAAATCGAAGGTATCAAAAAGTTATACAATTTGCGTTGAAAGTTTTCCAAATATCTTGATCGAAAAACCGCAGTATATCCAAAAAGGCAGAAAACGTGATTTTTGATCCCTAAAATTGTTTCAAAAGTGATCCCAACGTAATTGCTCAAACTTCTATACATGGTTTTATGCATAATTAACAACGCACGCATAATATTACATGATCGATACAGAGACCAAAGAATATACGTGCCTTTTGATGATAAATTTTACCGAAACGACGTCACCGAAGCGAAGATAGAAGCGAGGTTGATCCGGGACGAACGTGGCTCGATTTCTTGAAATAAAAATCGATCAAAATTGGCTGGAAATTGACAAGGGAAGGGGCGGCTGATGTCTACCTCAAGAACCCTAGTTCTATTCTTTTAAAATTATGAAAACTGAATGTGTGTGTGTGATGTGTGTTAGCGTGAGTTTTAGTGTGTGCAAACATGTGTGTGTGCGTGCGTTTAGAAGGGAATTAAGGGGAAATAAATCTTGGTTTAAATAAAAATAATTAACTTTCTAGTTAAACATAAATCAAATATTAAACTTATTAAAATCCCCCAATAAAAATAAGAATACACAAGCACTAAATCTTTAAAGGTTTTAAAAAAATTCTAAAACTAAATAAATTGTTTAAATTGCCTCATCCTAACTTTGGAATAAAAACACCGCATCTTATTTGCCAAAATTGTCACCGGGTCTTTTCCTCAATTCCGTCTCGATTAAACGCTTGAAACATGCAACTCGAAGAACATTTTAACGTGCATCACATAAACATAATTAATTTAAAAACAATGCATTTAAATATATCCCGTACTACTAGGGCTCGTTTTAAATTTAAATATATGCTTTAATAATTAAATAAATGCATGGGTTATACGTGTACTGAATTTGGGCAATACAGTTCCTCCATCACTTAAAAAAATTTCGTCCTCGAAATTAAATCTTACCGAACAACTCCGGGTATCGACTTCTCATGTCCGCCTCGGTCTCCCAAGTGGCTTCCTCCACTGATTGATTCAACCACCGGACTTTGACCAACTTAATCACCTTGTTCCGAAGTCTGCGTTCCTGTCTGTCTAGGATTTGGATAGGTTTCTCCTCATAAGACAGGTCTGGAGCCAACTGTAACGGTTCATAGCTCAACACGTACGAAGGATTAGCTAGGTATTTCCTCAGCATTGAGACATGGAACACGTTGTGTACCCCAGCCAGATTCGGCGGAAGGGCAACACGGTAGGCTAGTGTCCCAACTCTGTCAAGAATCTCAAACGGCCCGATAAATCTCGGACTGAGCTTGCCTCTTTTCCCAAATCTCATAACACCTTTCATAGGTACTATCTTGACAAAAACATGATCACCAACGGCAAACTCTAGATCTCTCCTTCTCTTATCGGCATAGCTCTTTTGGCGACTCTGGGCGGTCTTCATTCTGTCACGAATCTTGGCCACTACATCTGCGGTCTGCTGAACAATCTCCGGGCCAAGTTCTGCTCTTTCACCGACTTCGTCCTAATGAACCGGTGATCTGCACTTCCTTCCATACAATGCCTCATAGGGAGCCATACCAATGGATGCTTGGAAACTGTTATTGTATGTAAACTCCACTAGAGGTAGCTTCGATTCCCAAGTCCCCTGGAAGTCGATCATATAGGCTCGCAGCAAGTCTTCTAAGATCTGAATCACTCGCTCAGACTGGCCGTCTGTCTGCGGGTGAAAAGATATACTGAAAAGCAACTTCGTCCCATGGCTGCATGCAAGCTCTTCCAGAAGGACGATGTAAACCTCGGGTCCCTGTCGGACACAATAGAAACTGGGATCCCATGCAATAGAACGATCTCCCTAATATACAGCTCCGCATAATGCGTCATGGAGAAAGTCGTCTTTACTGGCAAGAAGTGCGCTGACTTAGTGAGTCGATCCACTATAACCCAAATGAAATTCGATCCCCTAACTGAACTTGGCAAACCAACCACAAAGTCCATGGTAACATTCTCCCGTTTCCACTCTGGGATGGGGAGTGGCTTAACCAATCCTGCTGGCCTCTGATGCTCTGCCTTCACCTGCTGACAAGTGAGGCATTCAGACACAAATCTGCGGATGTCTCTCTTCATCCCTGGCCACCAATACAAAATCTGCAGGTCTTTGTACATATTGGTACCTCCTGGGTGAATGGAATACGGAGATGCGTGTGTCTTTGTCAGAATATCCTCTCTGATCGAATCAACACTAGGCACCCACATTCTATCTCTGTACCTTACAATGCCATATGACACTGTGTAGAGAACACTGCCCTTAACTTAATCCTTTAGTCTCTCCATTTCTGCAATTGCTCATCTGAAGACTGACCTGCACGAATGCGGTCTAGCAGAGAAGATTGGACTGTCAGATTAGACAGCCTCGGAGCTCTGCCCTTGTGGTAAACTTCTAAATCAAACCTCTGAATCTCAGACTGAAGAGGTTTTTGTACTGACATCCGTGCTACAACTGCCACTTTCCTGCTCAAGGCGTCTGCGATGACATTAGCCTTTCCCGGATGGTAGCTAATCTCGCAGTCGTAGTCTTTCACCAACTCTAACCACCGTCTCTGTCTCATGTTCAGTTCCTTCTGCGTGAAGAAGTATTTGAGACTCTTGTGATCAGTGAAAATCTGGCATTTCTCGCGGTACAAGTAGTGCCTCCAAATCTTCAACGCAAAGACAACAGCTGCTAATTCTAAGTCGTGCGTCGGGTAATTCTTCTCATGCACCTTCAACTGCCTCGAAGCATAAGCTATGACCCAACCCTGCTGCATCAATACTGCGCCTAACCCGAGCTTAGATGCATCGGTGTATAACACAAAATCTCCTTGCCCTGTTGGCATGGCTAACACTGGCGCTGAAATAAGAGCTTGCTTCAAGGTATCAAAGCTCTTCTGACATCCATCACTCCGCACAAACTTAGCATTCTTTTTGGTCAGTGATGTGAGTAGCACTGCTATTGACGAAAATCCCTGGATAAACTTACGATAGTAACCGGCTAAACCCAGAAAACTGCGGATTTCCGATGCATTCTTCGGTTCAACCCAATCCTTAACTGCCGCTACCTTGGTTGGATCCACCTCAATTCCACTGCTAGAAATAATATGACCCAAAAATGCTACCTTCTCCAACCAAAATTCACACTTACTGAACTTTGCAAATAATTTGCGACTCTGCAAAGTTTGCAAAACCGTCCTCAAGTGCTGACTGTGCTCATCGTGGCCCTTCGAGTAAATAAGGATATCGTCAATAAATACTATGACGAACTGGTCGAGGTAAGGCTGAAATACTCGATTCATGAGGTCCATGAAAATTGCTGGGGCATTCGTAAGTCCAAATGGCATCACTAAGAACTCGTAATGCTCATACCTGGTCCTGAAGGCTGTCTTATGCACATCTGTATCTTTCACCTTCAACTGGTGATACCCTGATCGAAGATCTATCTTAGAGAACAATGTAGCTCCCTGCAACTGGTCGAACAAATCTTCGATTCTAGGAAGTGGGTATTTATTCTTGATCGTTACCTTGTTCAGCTCTCGGTAATCGATGCACAGTCTCATGCTCGCATCTTTCTTCTTCACAAAAAGCACTGGTGCGCCCCATGGTGAGAAACTAGGGCGAATGAATCCCTTGTCTAGAAGCTCCTGAATCTGCTGTTTGAGTTCCATCATCTCGGCTGGAGCTAATCGGTACGATGCCTTAGAGAATGACACAGTGCTTGGCATAAGATCGATTGCAAACTCCACCTCTCCCTCTGGTGGAAGACCCGTGACGTCGTCAGGAAATACGTCTGGGAAGTCTCTGACTACTGGCACCTCTGATAGCGATAGAGTGGGTACGTCAGGTGTTGAAATGATGCTGGCCAAGAAAGCCTGACACCCCTTGGAAATGAGTCTCCGCGCATGCATGCAAGAAATCATGCGAGGAAAACTCCTCTATCTAGCTGGCTCGAAGAGAAACTGTTCCATACCCAAGGGTCCTACTAACACTAATCTCTTCTGGAAGTCAATAAGGACTCTGTTTTTTGTTAGCCAGTCCATACCCAAGATAATGTCAAACTCTGGCATCGGCAATATTATCAGGTCTGCATACACCAGGTGGCCCTGCAGTTCTAGATCAATGTCTCTGACCACGCTGGTAGCTACCAGTTCTTCCCTTGATGGGACTGTCACTGAATAATTCACGTCGAGTCCAATAGTCTTGATATCCAAGTGACTAGCAAATGTTTCCGAAATAAAGAAATGGGTAGCTCCTGAATCTATCAAGGCCTGAGTGGCTAATCTCTTAATGAAAATATTTCCTGAGAGACGTTAGCACACACAAAACTTACATTCCCAAAAATTCTAACATTAACCTCAAACATAGCAGAAAATTTACTATCCCAAATCACTCAAAATATTACTAGCACCTTAATAATTCCAAATAAAATTTCACATGCAAGGCAAAATTAATACTGAGCTTAGGTAGAAAATTTACCTGTCAGTAACGTCGTGTCTGGGTTCGCCTCTTGTGCGTGCATGGCGAACACTCTGCCCTGAATTGGCTGCTTCCACTGTGGGCACTCTTTCAGCATGTGGTCAGTAGCTCCACATTTAAAACATTTCCCGGATCCCTATAAGCACTATCCGGGATGCTGACGATTGCACTTCTGACACACTGGGAAATTACCGGGCTTTTGAGGTGCCCCCTGCTGCTGAATCGGACCCTTGCCCTTGGGTGGTCCCTGATAAGGTTTCTTCCCTGGTGGCCCCTGATATTGTTTCTTAAATTGGGGCCTCTGATGCTGCTGCTGTTGTTGTTGCGGTGGCGCCTGATAGGGCCTCTTTCCCTGCCTGTCCGCCTCTATGTCCCTCTGGTCTTGTTCTGCCGCTAAAGCTCTAGACATGGCAATTGCATAAGTAGTAGGACAAGCAACTCGCATGTCACGGCGCAAGACCGACCGCAACCCATCAATGAAATGCCTCAGCTTGCTCTGGGCATCATTAACTATTAGGGGGTACAAAATGACACCCCCTCTAAGACTTCCTCACAAAGTCTGCCACACTGCTGTCTCCCTGCCTCAACGTCATAAACTCCCTTGTTAGGCGAGAGCGTACTTCCTCAGTGAAGTACTTGGAGTAGAAGACTTCCTTGAAACCGTTCCAAGGCAACACCTGCAAGTTGACTGCCACGGACGCACTCTCCCACCACAACCTGGCGTCCCCTGATAGAAGGAACGTGGCACACCTGACCCTATCTGCATCGGTCAGTTCAATAAAATCGAAGATTACCTCGATGGACTTAATCCATACCTCAGCTACCATCGGGTCAGTGGTACCCAAAAACTCCTTAGGATTCATCTTCCTAAACCTCTCATACACTGCTTCCGGTCTGGGCCTCTCCCCCGCATCTACTGCAGTCTGGTTCCTCGCAAGCTGTGCGAAGAACTGAGTCATTCCTGCCAGCATCTGCATGTCTGGTGGTGGAGGTGGAGGAGCGTCTCTCCTCTCCTCACGAGCTTCTCTATCCTCGTCCCTTGCTTCACGGTCAATCACACGTCTAGGAGGCATACTGTTCCACTGCGCTTACTACATAACATAATTCAAAATTTTAAAACTTACAGACTTGAGGTGTGACTTCGTGAGCTTCTTGCGACTGGCAGTAGGCATAACCCTTTACAAGAACACCGCTCTGATACCAACTGTAACGTACCGTATTTTTTACTACTTAAAATTTGCGGAAAAATTAAAAAATTTCTTAAATATAAACATCCATACGGTCGTCAACTCATCGTTCATAAAAATACCTTTGAAATCATCCATCACCAATAAAAATTTTGCTAAAAGAAAAGCTTCCTCAAAACATCTCGTATCAAAACATAAAATCAGAGTATTAATATTTTCATGCTTAAAATCTTAAAATAACGTGGGCGGTCCTCGGGTCTAGCTTTCTGCTCAGTCCAAGCCTGCTCCTTGGTCTCCACCCCTCGTCTCATCATGATCATCCTCACCTGCATCGATCAAGTCTAGTGAGTCTAAAGACTCAACACGTATAAACTGGAATAGCGAGTAATACATAAAAAATCGCATGCAACTTTAAAATAGAACATACATACTTGGAGCTAGGATTTGAAATGAACTTGAACTTGCATACATACATATAAGTGCCATAACGTGAAAACTTTCATAAACATGCTTACATACTTGATCATACTCAAACATACATGACTTCATTTTGCGTAGAGGATGTTTCAAAGCAAGTGATCCTTACATAATAAACGCCTGATTAGACAAACCGCAGTACTGGGCTGACAGGGACGTATCCACTGCCACATACATGAGATCCTCGTTCATAATTTAACGGGCTGGTTTGTTCCCGTTCATAATTTAACGCTTTTCAACCTCGCTCTAACCCGTTCATAATTTAACGGGGTGGAGAGGTCCTCGGCCACGTTCACCGACTTCCAAACTCATTCATAAATTGGTCACAAGACATTTAGCATACCTCAAAACTTTAAAATATTTCCTTGCACGTCGAACATACTTACTTGGCGTTGAGGGATTCGTTGGACTTTGATCGGGGGCGTCTGCTGCACATACTAATCATGAATTGACATACTTAACTTGCATAACTTAGACGTAGGTGGTCAGACTTACTTACGAGTTCATTCAATTCCTTAGGACCTTCTAAAATTCCCATGACTCGACCTTGTAAATCATTGTACTAACCCATGACATCAACTCCAAGCATACTATAAAACTTTCCCAAAATATGAAGGACACGGACCCCGTGTCCAGGTCCGGCTCCGGGTCCGTGTAGGTTCGCTAAACTGTGTCGTGCAGAAAAAGGGAGGCACTGACCCCGTGCTAAGGTCCGGGTGGGGGTCCGTGTAGGTGCGCAAAAGTGAAACTCGGAAAGAAGTGAGGACACGGACCCCGTGTCAGGGTCCGTCAAAGGGTCCAAGTAGACTCGGTTGGTTGACACTTCAAAGGAAGACAAAGGCACGGACCCCGTGCCAGGGTCCGTGTACCTGCGCGATTCTGAAACCCACGAAAAATTCTGAACACACAATGCTTATCATTCTAGACTCGATTGTACGGACCATGAACCGACACCCCGAGACACATCCTAGCATGCCATAACTTCAACCGAATTCGTACAAACACCCAAAGCAACGATGTTCATCCTACGACACCTGAATACAAAAACGTGGCAATTGACACTAAATTGGTTCCTACGACTTCTAGTGTATTCGAGTGTCTATCAACACCGAACGACATGACAAATAACAACCCAACATCATATTGATCATACCTAGACGCAGCAACGATCACCCGTCGATCTCCAACGAAGCCTGCAACAATAAAATCTCAAGAACACATCAATACATAATTTTTCTGAAAAACGCAGTTTGAGCAGTCCCACAAAAAACGCCATAACTCACTCAGTTATCATCCAAAAATTTCGAATCTTATATCAAATCGAAGGTATCAAAAAGTTCTACAATTTTTGTGTTGAAAGTTTTCCAAAAATCTTGACCGAAAAATCGCAGTATATCCAAAAAGGCAGAAAAACGTGATTTTTGATCCCTAAAATTGTTTCAAAAGTGATCCCAACGTAATTGCTCAAACTTCTATACATCATATACATGGTTTTACGCATAATTAACAATGCACGCATAATATGACATGATCGATACAGAAACGAAAGAATATACGTGCCTTTTGATGATAAATTTTACCGAAACGACGTCACCGAAGCGGAGATAGAAGCGAGGTTGATCCGGGACGAACGTGGCTCGATTTCTTGAAATAAAAATCGATCAAAATTGGCTGGAAATTGACAAGGGAAGGGGCGGCTGCTGTCTACCTCAAGAACCCTAGTTCTATTCTTTCAAAATTATGAAAACTGAATGTGTGTGTGTGATGTGTGTTAGCGTGAGTTTTAGTGTGTGTAAACATGTGTGTGTGCGTGCGTTTAGAAGGGAATTAAGGTGAAATAAATCTTGGTTTAAATAAAAATAATTAACTTGCTAGTTAAACATAAATCAAATATTAAACTTATTAAAATCCCCCAATAAAAGTAAGAATACACAAGCACTAAATCTTTAACGGTTTAAAAAAAATTCTAAAACTAAATAAATTATTTAAATTTCCCCATCCTAACTTTGAAATAAAAACACAGCATCTTATTTGCCAAAATCGTCACCGGGTCTTTTCCTCAATTCCGCCTCGAATAAACGCCTGAAACATGCAACTCGAAGAACATTTTAACGTGCATCACATAAACATAATTAATTTAAAAACAATACATTTAAATAAATCCCGTACTACTAGGGCTCGTTTTAAATTTAAATATATGCTTTAATAATTAAATAAATATATGGGTTATACGTGTACTGAATTTGGGCACTACACCTACTTCCGCACAATTCATACTGATTGATTTATTGAAATCCCAACTGACAAGAAAAAAATTTCAACCAACCCAACCTAAAAATTTTTTAGATAAATTTATTCATCTTCTCTTAATTTATTTTCGATCCTAACATATGTATATCGTTATTTATTGATCTTCTCTACCGTTATAGAAATACTTGAGAATTGATAAATCTTGATGGTTTTTATCCGGAATATGATAAATCATATCTCAATATATGCATAATCTTAATTCATATAATATTCTTGTTTTATTTTCTTTTAAATGTGAGATATCTCTCATATTTATCTTAATGAAATATGTTGATCATAAACAAATTATTTATGGACTTAATAAATTAATCTAACACTCTTCCACTTGGTCTACATAATCATCCTAAGTTAATAAACAAAAAACATGAATCATGATGATAGATCTTCTTCTACTGAATATTATCTTATATGTATTTCATGTACCATATTTATATACACGACTTAATAAATAAAACCAAAGATTCATTTGAGGTCCAACTTAATCGATATTTTTCTCAAAAAACAGAATATTTATACAAATGAATATGAAAAATATTATAACCGAACGAGTTTTGAAAAAAAAAACAAATGTATATACCACAAAATCATAACGGAACCAAGTCCATTATTACTACATGATTTTTAAACATCTTAATTTTCATGTCTTTAGGTCGAATTCTCATACACTCACTAATAACGTATTGAAATATTTCATATTCGCAATCTTGATTTTAATGTTAACAAAACTTATTATTTTGTTTTTCACAAATTTATCTGGTGCGCAGAAAGCTGAAACTAAATAGATCCCAAACTGATCAGTTCCCGAAGTCAAAACTAAAGCTGTCGAGACGCCAACTGATTGTCAAAACTGAATCAGTCCAACTGATATATCAAAGAACAGTTCGACTGATTGTCCAGCTGATAGGTGGTTCAACAATAGACCGTCAGAAGCCTGGCCAGCTGATGAAGAGCTCAACTGATGAAGAATCCAGTTGAACAAAAGAACTGATACAGTGAAATCAGTCCAAACTGATTTCACCATATCAGTCCAGAAGCATCAGTTGTAACTGATCTGTTTGCATGTCAAGGCAAGACTATTTAATGGATTCCAGCTAAATGCAAATATTCAAGGTACAAGCTACAAGCTACCTCACAAACGAAGGTACAATAATGGACGTTGCAGCAAAGCTAAAAAGAGAAAAGCTTCCAGAACAGTTGTCAGATTGACAATATATGTCCTAAAGAAGCACATGCATTTGCAACAGACATTATTATAGAGTCTTCATGTACGGTAAGCTGAGCGCCATAAATACCAGACCACGACCATTGAATATGATAACAACAACCACATCAACAACAATAAGAAGAAATGGAACTACAACTAAATACCGGTATGTGAAGAAAACTGAGGGCATGTTCACTTCATATCAGTTTACTAAAAGCAGTTACCACAGTTGTGTGAGAACACCTTCGTGTTGTATTGATTAGATCAGTTCTCACACATTCATACACAATCGCTCACATATACAGAGAGTTGAGCTTTGTTTAGCTGAGTGAGTCTTCATGCAAAGACATTAAAGATTGTTTTTTTAGTTTTGACATAAAGACGTTAAACATTATGCAGATTGCAGAAGGTGTTGTCTGCAATATTAAGTTCTAGGAGTTCTAGTTGAGTACTGCTCTTCTGGAGTGGGTTTGTACAAAGATTTGTATAAATCAAAATCTTCTAGTGTATCTTACCCGAGATGGTAGAAGAGGTGACATATGAGCAATTGAAGTCTCCGAACATCCATAAACATATCTGGTGCCCTTAACTGTTTAACTATTGTTCTAAAATTGATTTGATCAGTTCAAGCTGATATCAGTTCAGTTCCTCCCATAACTGAAATGATATAAGCCATAAATGATCACCCTTGCTTCAGTTTTTCAGTTTAAACACAAGCTAAATGCTTTAAACTGTTTATTTTTCTTAACGAATGATTATTTCGGGTATCTTACGCTTGGTTTGAAAACTAAACTCGATTTAATTCATCGGTGTATTTATTTTTAGAACACAAGCTATTGCAGCTTATGGAGAATATTGTGTTTGAAGCATCTTCAAAAGTGTCAAAACCGATCCTTCAGAACGTATTCAATGACCACTTCATTTTTCTCAACATGTTATCCACCTACTAAAATACTTTATGTCGATATACTTAATTCGACTCCTGTTTTAGTCATAAAGACCACATGAACTGAATGGTCACAATATAATATTAATAGCTTGATATAAAATTCATAATTCTAAGCTTAAAGAAACTCAACAATATACGATACTATATAAAAGTTCTTCAAAATAAGAAACAAACTCATAATCCATAGTGAAAATAGCAATTCACTTTCAAATTGTCAACCCATCTATTCATAAGCACGCAATATTTAGTACCATGAAGATATCTCATAATATTTTGCAGCTTTCTGGTGGTCAATGCCTTGACTACTCTAATATTTTCCCAATAAGAAACAAATTCTACTCCCATTAACTTTCTTCTATACACGATCGCCCATAAAGTTCTCAACGAAACTCAATGAAGATATAACATTTTGAAATCTTAAATATCACTAATGTAAGGCTTGTTTCAATATATATAGATTTCAATCTTGCACATTAAATACTCAATATTATTAGAGAAAAATCCTTAAATTTATTTTATATAACCCTATTTCTCTATATCATCATTGATAAATATTTTTTTCACATCCATCTAATGCAAATCTAAATCAAATGGCTATTAAAGTAATGATCACATAAGGTAGAGAATTTTCTTAAATATACGAGAAAATATTTCCATGTAGTTAATTATCTTCGCTTGAGTTAATTTCTTGGCAACAAGTCTATCTTAATGTTGTTCAATGTTGTCTATTGAGACTTTACTTCTCTTAAATAATCATCTACAACAAATGACGACTGAACCAACTTTTAGACTCTATTATTTGTTATGCACAAATTTGTTATCATTCATAGCATTATAACACAAATTTGATTTCTTGTGCTATGATTTGTGAAATAACATCTCAGGATCATTTTCGGTTCCAAAATAAGTAGTAAGTTTGTTCTAGATGCAAAATATAATCACTTGGAATTGTTCTCTTAATTCCACTAATTCTTCTTAATGTTTCATGAACACTTTCAAGTGAAGGCACTGTTACATCCCATGACCGGAGTGTATGACATTGGCGTTGTTTGAAAAATAAAAATTAGAATAACAACAAGCATCCTAGTACGTTATACAACAAAACTAGTCTTCTCATAAGTACATTTTATTTACATTAATGATATGAAAACAAAATGTGGAATTTCAGGAAACGAATTCCACAAGTACTAAAGCAGAACTATAACAATAATTTTGGATTGATCATCACTAGCCTCAGGACATATTTTGCTCCTTCTTTTCTAGTTTTTCTTCGTCCTTATACGATTCAAACGGTACGAATTTCGAATATAGTATCAAAACAAAACACAACACATGAATATGAAAATCATATTATTTTTCATGGTTAACTGATAAATCTCTAATTTTTAATCTTCTGAGAGGCAATATCATGTTAACAGTTATTATATTTTTTAAAAAAGAAGATGAATGGTCATATTTTATGAACATAGATTTTTTTTTTCAAAAATATTACATTGATTATTCCATCATTTTTCATGCATTTCCATATTCGTTAAAGGATTTTCCTATCGAAATCGATTAACCGAACAGATGAAAATAGATTATTAATATATGTTCTCGCCTAATTTACGTGCACACATATATTGAATAAGTGGGTTTGTATTCAATTCAGAATTTATATGACTTTTAATGACTTTTTCAAATAATAGAATTTTATGGATTTGATAGATTTTTATTGACTTTTACAGAATTTCACAGATTTATAAACAGATTTATGCAGATTAATGTAGAATTTTTGCAAGATTTTTATAGACTTTTGTAATTTTTTATATATAATTTTATAAATTTTGTACTTAATTAGTTATATTATTTTTTATTAATTTCTTTGAACCAATAATTAATTGACATATATAACATATTCAATTTGAAATATTTTTTCAATATTTATATTAATAAATAAATTTAGTTATTTAAAAATTAAATCATTTAATATTTACATATTTATATATGTTGGTTTGTATGCATGTTTGTAAATTTTTTAAAATACATCAATGGATTAATATGTAACCTTGTTTTTGAATTGATAATATATATGTGAAAAGAATATTATTTAGTATTGTGTGAACATGATTTTGTATAAAAATATCATAGTTTACATATTAATTGAAAATGCTAAAAAAATTAAAAAATCATGATTGTTGAGAGCCTATTCAATTATTAAGAATTAAGCGACATTTTTTTGGATCATCTTTTATTATTATTGAATATTACATTAATTTGTATAAATCATAAATTAAAAATCACAAAATCAATTCTAGAATTCAAAATTTCCTATGATATTAAAATAAAAAATTATTAAATGAACAATCAGCTAAAAAATGAAAAATTTGAAAAAAAAAAGATGAAAATATAAATAGAGATACATTTCGAAAATTTGAAAGAGTGGTAGAGATAGATGAGAGGAGAGAAGAGATAAGAAGAGAGGTGATGTGGAGCGACATAGAGAAAAATAAATAGGTTGTGTATGAGTTAAAAATTTTAAAAAACCATCCAAATCTTTTGGTTGAACCAAATACAATTTTTGACAATTTATAGTTGTACTTTATACTTTAATGTTTGTATGTTAATGAATTCCATGAAGTTATTAAAAGTGTATTGAAAATTTTGAATACCTATAGACTTTTATAGAGTTTTTAAAAGTCAATATTTGAATACCACTTGACTTTTTAAAACTCTATGAATATATATTTTGAATACCAGTAGATTTCTATAGAGTATGTAAAAGTTTTAATTGAATACATCTAAACTTTTAAAATCTACAAAAGTCATTAAAAGTCAATAAATCTCCCACAATGAATAAATCTCCCACAATGAATACACTTCCCTATGTGGGGTGTATTCAATATAGAGATTTAATGACTTTCAATGACTTTTTTAAAATTATAGATTTTCTTGGATTTGATAGATTTTTATTTAATTTTATAGACTTTCAAATATTTGTAAACAGAATTCCATGGATTTTTGTGGACTTTTTGCAAGATTTTTGTAGACATTTGTAAAATTTGAACTAGTAATTATTTGACATAAATAACATCTTCATTTTAAAATACTTTTTGTTGTGTAAATAAATTTTACTTATTTAAAAAGTAAAGGTTCAATTTATGAAAAATGAATCACAATTCAATTTATAAAAATCTAAATCTAAATCCTCCAAGTAGTCAATTCAACATGCATAATTAATTAATCAATAAATTTTTAATTGATAAACACATATAAAAATTTAAGTGTGTATATATATATATATATATATATTATATATATAAAACAAATTTTAATATCAGTACTAGATAAATAACTAATCAAAACAATATGAAATTTAATAAATTTTGGGCAGTGTTATGAAAAAAATCTAAGATTCGTTGTTGTAAATATGATCAATGTCTCTCCGCATTTGATTTGCTATAGTATCATTTCATGCATTTGCATTTGCTCGTTGTTGTTCTTGAGTGTCAAACATTTGATCAAAGTTGTTATCTTCGTAAACTTGTTCTGATGAAGGTTGTGGAACTTCATTCTCTGGTTCAACTGGAAATTCATCAGATCGACATTCCTTTCGAAGAAATTTGTGCAATCCGGCACAAGCCAATACAAACTCCGTCTGCGTTGTATATGAAAATGGAGAAGCTGTTTTGAATATTTTGAATCACGATTTAAATATACCAAATATCCTCTCAATGACGTTCCTCAAAGAGCCATGACGAAGATTGAACAATTCTTTTGCATCTCCAGGATGACAACCTTGGCCAGTGAATTCTTGGAGATGATAACGAACACCTCTAAAAGGAGCCAAGAATTGACGTCGATTTGCATATCCACAATCCACTAAAAAAAATTTACCTATTGAACCATATTTGTAGAATCAAGTAAACAATGGATAACACCTATAATCCTGGAAATTACAAATTTTTTAAATAAGTAGCAGATAAAACAAAAAACATACCTCGTGGCACTTTAAGCCCGTTATTTCTTGATAAAGCATGTGTCAATATGTTTGAATCATGGGCAGATCCCTCCCACCCACTGAGCACATAAATAAATTCTAAATCAAAGTTACAAGCTGCTAAAACATTTTGAGAAATTGTCCCATGACGATTACGATAACTGTTAGTATCCTGCCCGAACACTGTTGCTGGAATATGAGTGCCATCAATAGCCCCAATGCAATCCTACAATAATAAAAACATAATAAAAATTGTGGTACTTATGATAATAACAAGTAATAAGAATTTAATCACTTATTTTAAAATAAGGATAAAATATTGTACTCTCTCTTATTTTTTTTGGAATTACAGATCCAGGTTTGATCATCATATCTGCTGCAATGCTATTCAATGCTCTCAACATCTTGTTGAAGTTTTGGCTAGTATTGTATTGTGATTGACCAAATATTTTACGAATCAAGCAATATCGAGTATTTTGACCAACAACAAGTAAAAACATGGCCATCATTTCTTCAATACAAATATATCTTGTATCTTGCAATGGTGTTTTTTCTCTAAGGATGTTGCACAATTTTAAAATACGTCAGGATACATTTTATAAATTTTTCGAAAGTTTGTTGGATGCTCTTTTAATATTTTATGGATATAATCGTATCCACTTGAAGTTATTGGTCGGTCTATTTAAGGGACGATGGACACGTTCGTCATTCATGTTAGTTATATGCATAGTAAGCACATAGAGGATCCCAAAAATTTCCCTCAACAAATAGCTAAAAGCTTAGTGTAATTTTTCTTCGAATTCTTCTTCTTCCATTTGATCTTCTACATCATGTACCTTGATAAATGACATTTTAATGAACCACCTGATATCAGACAAGGAATTAGAATAAAAAAATCTATGAATTTATTGATTCCATGTAAAACTCAAAACTTATATAAATAATCCAAAAATCAACAATGAGAAAATAAATAAAAAGAATATATCCAGAAATTGTATCACAATATAACCCATTATTGATCATGTCCCTAAAAATACTCATTCATTTAATTTATAGTATATCCATCCCGAACGCTCTTCAATTGTCATTTTCAAGAAATCCATCTTCTTTGATCTGATGTTAAGTAAATCAAACACTTTGTATCGATTACGATTATCCAAATTTGGGACCTCTTTGATAGCATCCCAACAAGTATCACATGCATTCCCTATTAATTCTATCTTAGAAACTACCTTCTCAAGAGTGTGAGATATTTCACATATATAATTTGGGTCTGTATTCTTGAATGTGCTTGATTTTGCTTCAAACTCAGCCCTATATCGTTTTTTAGTTGTTGGTGGAACCTTTGAACTTCTGGGCTGAGGAGATAATGGTAAAGCAGAGTTCTCAAAAAATGGAGGCTGGTGTGAAGATTCTTGTTTGTCACTTTGCACGAATTTACTACTATCATAATCAAAGACATAATTAACTAATAAATTAGTTCCTCTATTTTCTTCTATCTCAAATGTTTTTGCATCAGTGTCATCTCCTAGTCCAATTGAGTATTTTCCAGTAGCAGTTCCAATCCCGACTGCAATTCTCAAATCTTCATAATCCTCAAAAGTGTCTGTCCGATAATGTTCATGTTTAGGATGAGACTGGTCAAGAACAAAAAACAACAATTGTTAAAACTAGTTATAATTCTAATTATAAATATAAATTTATTATTTTAACTCAAAGACTTTTACCTTGAAATAATCTTCTCATACTTCATCTTTAGCAGTGAATTTCTTTGTCATGGAATCTCATCCAAAACCAGAGTTATGACGTATAAGCTTACAATAATTTTTGTATCGTTGTTTGAACCACTTTAAACGACTTTGATATTGTGTAATAGCCTTCTCACATCCAAGTTTTTCGTTTTGAGCAGGAAGCATTTTTTTCTCCACGGTTTTTTGTGTTAAATACTCCGTTCTTATCACGTCATCCTCGCATTGCGGCATCAACCATGAGTTTTAGCAATTCATTACTCTCTTCAGTCGTCTACACATTATATTTTGCTTGTGAATCTCCCATTGTAAATATTACTTAAGTATGCATAAAATATAAAATATATGGTGATAATAAGCTAACAAGCACGTACATTTTACTAGATATTGTCCAAAAGAAGTAAAAAGATCTAGAGACAATGATAAAGTGTGATACAAACAATCAAACAATAAGAATTAACAAGAATTTTAAGAAAGAAGCTCCTAAGTTCTATGCTTATCACAACTACATGATATACATTGATTTTAAACCAATGTATTAGTTCAAAAAATATACATTGTTTTTTTTTTCTACATGTTCCTGATATATATATGTTAGTTGTGCTCAAATTGTATATTTTAATATAATTTCCCCCTAAATTTATATACATGAATTAGAATACAGAAAATCATTAACATAAATATATCTCTATCACAAGCAACTTGTACTACTGGACGAGGACTGGCCAATATTTTATCTTTGATTGGGTTGGTTGGATTAGATTATTTTAATAATTCACTGGATCATGTTACAATTTTATTTATTGATTATTCATCGTAAATCAACTAATCAATTTATTAATTATTATCTTATTTAATAAAAAATACTCAAATATTTATAATATTTTTTATTTATATTTATTAATTATTGAAAATAATAAATTATAATTTATCATTGTATCTAACTATAAACCATATATTATTATTATTATTTGTTCAATATTATTCTACATCCTACTCAAATATTTTAACAATCACAATATTATTTATCCACACAATTAGATTAACCCAACTAAGTGAAACTTTAAGTGACATTCATGATATTATTTATCCACACAATCACATCAACCCAACTAAACTTAACTTTAAGTGATATTCCGGACAATTTCTGCTATTGTGTTTTTATTTTACACTGTAATAATATAGGTCGATGTTTTTCACTATGTTAACCAACAATTGCAGTGAAGTAAATGGTTCTTCAATAGCATCATTCATCTTCTCATGTAAAGGAATGGATGTGCTTATATTCAATTCATGGCATTGGTGGACACGCAAAAGAATTATTATAAAACATATAATGAAACTTGAACAACACGTAAGAACATTTGTTGAACACATGATTTGAATACATATAAATCATAATTTTTTTTATCAAATCAACAACGATTCAAGAAAAGATTCGTATCTTTGAAATTTGAAAAACCCTCGATTTGTCTTTAGATAGGAGAAAAACGTCGTCTTTTTAGTGAGAAAGAGAGATATATGGGTGATAATGATATTTGTTCAATTAAAAGTCTACAAAAATCTTTAGGGTAAGTAGAAGACAAATTTTGAGTTTCTACAATTTTACCTATAGTTTTATGGTTTGTACGTAAAGAATTATATTAAAATCATTGGAAATCTATGGAAATATTAGATACCTATAGATTTTTGTAGATTTTTAAAAAGTCAAGTTTGAATAACAAGTGACTTTTTATGACTTTAGAAAAATTTAATTTGAATACCACTAAATTTTTATAAAGTTTGTAAAAGTCTATATTCAATAACTTTAAACTTTTAAACTCTACAAAAATCCATAAAAGTAATTAAATTTACATGATTAAATACATCACTCTTATAAAGTATATAAATAAATATGACAATGACATATAAGGAAGCCAATAAATTCTTATAATACATGATATCTAAAAAAATATTTCTTTCAATAAATAAACATATATTTCAATAACAAGAATCAATCAATTCCTCCATACTCCAGCTTCAAACTGCACACACCCCTACCAAATCAAAATATGAACTTCACAAAAATAAAATACGGATAGATTCTTGATATCCAATATGATCCAGGGCCTCCTCGAACTTAGCGTGTTGTCTCTCATCCTCGCATCGTCTGTGCCTTCTGCTTATCAGCAGCACTATGTGCGCCCATATCTTGCGGAAACGGCCCAAACATCAGCTTTCCATTCCACATTCCAGCCCTGCAACCATCCAACTGTGGTCTCCCTGGATTCGAGCTAAACTGTACTGATCTTGGCTTCCTAAATCTCCAACTACCCGATAATCACCGGTACGTGATCCAAGATATCTCCTACGCAGACCAGATTCTCGGTGTTTACGACGCAGCTCTTTTAACTTTCGATCCCAACACCACTTGTCTTCCAGAAATCACAAACACTTCGCTCCCCAATTCCCGCGGTTTCAACTTCTTTAAGGCCTCTAGCCTCCATTTGTTCCCGCTTTGCCGGAGAAATGAGTCCACGGGTTTAGGGATTCACAGTTATTTGCGCTGCTCAAGATGATGATCAGATCTGGAATTTGGCGATAGATGACCTTGCGGACCCTAGGTACTTGAGAACGGCTATACAAAGTTGTGTAACACATATCTTGGCGCCCGTGGATTTCGGCGTTGACAATGTTTATCAGGCGTTAAGAAGGGGGTTCAGGCTGAAATGGACGACGGAAGACATTAATCTGGAGCCGCCATCGCCGTCACCAGCGTCATCGGATATTCTGGCGACGGAAGACGTAGTCGCCATCGCCGTCACCGGTGACATCGGATAGTCTGGCCCCGGCGCCGCCTGTTACTGGTAAAAACGTAAAAGGTGCGATCTGGACAACTCCCACTCACTTTCTAGGCCTTCATACAGTAATTATTTCTTCGTTTTGATTCAAAATTGGTTTCGTTTGATAATAAGAAATTGAGGGTAGCTTCATTTATATTTTGCAGACATGGTTTATGATTATATTTTAAGTAATAAAATAACAGAAAGATTAAAAAAACTATATTATTGTGTTTGTTTTTTAAAATATTCTGAAAAAAAATAATTTTGGAAGATAAAGTATACAGATAGATCTAAGAGTTCGGTGAGATGCATCTTATATGTTGACGTTGTCATATATTATTTATGGATCAGTTTAATCATTTTCCTACCATCACTTATATACTAAACAGATATAATATTATTCGTTAAAATCTGCGTTACTCTTTTACGACCTACTTAGTTAACCAGATCAAGCGATGCAACGTCAAAAGCTTGACGTACGAGAACTTTCTAAATAAATCATATTCGATAGATTTAGTTGTCGCAAGCAAAAATAATGACCAGACGAAAAAACCAAATTACTTGATGAAAATCAAATTTATAAGATTAAAATCTAAAACATACTTACGTACATCACTAAAATTCTAATTTGTCCTCATTATGATAGATATATAAGACATTTTATTGACCATGTGAAGTAATATAAGATTACATAAACGATGATTTGCAGATAAATTTTTTGTAATTCATAATATAATGGAAATATAATATCAATAGAATAATTCTTTCGTCGAAGCTAACGAAATATTTAAGTTAAATATAATAGTTATATTAAAAAATTGTAGAAATTGAGTATGTTATCGAGTAAAAGATTAGAAACAACCAGATACTTTTAAGAGAAACTACTTTTTGTTCGCTAATTTGTCTAATTTTAGGTTTTGATTCATTTAGTTTTTAAGGTTTGATTTTGATACATCAAATTTTACTTTTCAGCTATTGTGGTACAAGTACTAACGCGACACCTGGCAAGCCATCAATTTGTTATGTTATATTAACATTTAATGTCATGTTAGTATTTTTTGGTATCACGTCAGCAATTGGAGCAAAGTATCTGAAAACTAAAAGTTAGTTCTAACGATCTAAAAAGATTTGAAATTCAATGAATCAAATCTCAAAATTGAAAAAGTCAATGAACCATAAAAACTATTTCCCCTGCCTTATATATGGAAACATGTTAATTGATATGTTCTCAAATAATGATATCAAACATGCATGAAATATTTCACAAAATGTTGCATCCTATTTCCAATGTTTTTCTTTTTTCTCTATGCCTAACCAGCTGACATCCTGAAGTAAACTTTTTGTGTCGATTTCGGTTGTAGGAAAAGGCTCCAGATTGTGGATATTAGTCACTGATAAATCATTTAAATCATAGAATTTCATGTTTATATATACATATATTATACACTTCAATGATTCAACTTGTGTACTACATGTAGGTGTGATTCTAGCATTCTTGACTGGTGATGGAGGTGTTGCCTCAAAGTCACTCTCATGAGTGATTAACTTCCTCACGGTCTTAGGCTTGTGAGCCTTCGACTGACCGACTTTGGCCTTTTGAGCCCCAGCCTTGGAGAGCCTCTTGAATTCTTTCTTGACTTCCATCAGTCGACCTGAGGTCAGTTTTGCAGTGAAACCTTTGGGTCTCAAAGTGAAGATTCACGATGCATCCAACAGTCTAGTCTTGTGTAGAATTTGTGATTCACTCAAAAGAACACAAATATCTTCAAGCAGACGACTCAGAAGGATCACAAAACTAAATGATTATTTAGTAGACTAAACCATCGCCCCCAAAACTTTGAATAGAACGAGGACCCGCTCACCTTCATATCCTTGACTATTGCTGTAAGGTCTAAAATGTGATAACATAATCTAACTGCGTGCAAATTTAGGAAAAGTGGAAAATACTTAATTAAATTATTTAATTGCATTTATTGAATGTGGTAGGCATGTTTACATGTTTAAAAATATGACTTTCTATTTGAATTCATAAAAACTGTGTTTTTTGTTGTGAAAAAGTAAAAATTTAGGTAAAAAGTAAAAATCTCAAACTCTCAAAATTTACCAAACTACACACTTTATAATATTTTTCTCTCTACTCAATTGTGATTTTCTTCACAAATGAGAGATCTATTTATAGGAAATCTTTACAAATAATCCAAAAATAAAATACATCATTACCTACATCATCACACACTAATTTTCAATATTTACAACTCTTATTTTCAACATTCAAATATTCAACATTCAAATATTCAATACTCACATTTTAAATATATTTTTCAACACTCCCCCTTGTGATGATGATCATAATGATTGTCTTCATTACGTGTTTTTATACTGCCTCGTTAAAAACATTACTAGGAAAAACCCATTTGGGATAAAAACCATAGTAAGGGAAAAAGAGTGCAGTCACGTAAACTCCCCCTCATGTTGACACGAACAATTCTTCACAAATTTCGTAGATTGCGCATCCCAATATTATATATGTGCTTTCTGAATATTGACGTAGGAAGTGCCTTTGTGAAGAGATCTGATGAGTTTTCACTTGATTGAATGTGACGAACATCAATATATTTATTCTTCTCTAGCTCCTTAGTGAATGCGAAGAACTTAGGAGGAATATGTTTAGTTCTGTCGCCTTTTATGTATCCTTCTTTCATTTGAGCAACACATGCAGCATTATCTTCATATAGTATCACAGGCTTCTCATCAGATGATAATCCGCATGAAATTTGGATATGTTGGGTCATTGATTTTAACCACACACATTCACGACTTGCTTCATGTAGTGCAATAATCTCGGCATGATTTGATGAAGTTGTTACGAGCGTTTGTTTCTGAGAACGCCAAGATATTGCAGTGCCTCCACGAGTAAATACATATCCAGTTTGGGAACGTGCCTTTTGTGGATCAGATAAGTATCCAGCATCAGCATAACCAATTATACTTGGATTAGCATCTTTTGAATACAAAAGTCCCAAGTCTGTCGTTCCTCGTAGATAACGGAATATATGTTTAATTCCGTTCCAGTGTCTCTTTGTTGGATATGTGCTAAATCTTGCCAACAGATTCACGGCAAAAGATATATCAGGCCTTGTACAATTTGTAAGGTACATAAGGGCACCGATGGCACTTAGATATGGTACTTCTGGACCAAGAATATCTTCATCATCTTCACATGGACGGAATGGATCCTTTTCTATGTTTAATGATCTAACAACCATTGGAGTACTTAAAGGATTTGCTTTATCCATATTAAAACGTTTAAGGATCTTCTCTGTATAATTTGTCTGGTGAACAAACATTCCACATTCTTTTTGTTCAATTTGTAAACCCAGACAATACTTGGTTTTTCCAAGATCCTTCATTTCAAATTCTTCCTTCAAGTATGACACAACTTCTTGAATTTCTTTATTCGTTCCAATGATGTTTAAATCATCAACATATACAGCAATAATTACGCATCCGGATGTTGTTTTCTTAATGAAAACACAAGGGCATATTGAATTATTTACATATTCCTTTTTCATCAAGTGATCACTTAGTCGATTATACCACATTCGACCTGATTGCTTTAACCCATATAATGATCTTTGTAATTTCACAGAATAACATTCTCTGGGTTTTGAACTTTGTGCTTCAGGCATCTTAAATCCTTCAGGGATTTTCATATATATATTACTATCAAGTGATCCATATAAGTAAGCTGTAACAACATCCATAAGACGCATTTCTAAATTTTCAGATACCGCCAAGCTAATCAAATACCGAAAAGTAATTGCATCCATCACAGGAGAATACGTTTCTTCATAATCAATTCCAGGCCTTTGAGAAAAACCTTGTGCAACAAGTCGAGCTTTATATCTTACTATTTCATTTTTCTCATTTCGCTTTCGAATAAAAACCCATTTGTATCCAACAGGTTTTACACCTTCAGGTGTAAGGACTATAGGTCCAAAAACATTACGTTTATTTAGCGAATTTAATTCAACTTGGATGGCATCTTTCCATTTTATCCAATCCTGCCGATTTTTACATTCACCAAAAGATTTTGGTTCATGATCTTCGTTATCATTTATGATGTCGATTGCCACATTATAAGAAAATATATCATCAATTTCATCTATATCTTTTCGGTTCCATATTTTTCCAGTATTAATATAATTGATAGAGATTTCATGATTCTCGTCAGTTTGTGGTTCTGACAGAACATTTTCATCATCATGTGTTTCTTCAGGAACACCATTCTCTATTTTGTGATCATCATGTGTTTCTTCAGAAACGTCATTCTTTATTTTGTGATCATCGTGTTTCTCTATGAATTTTCTTTTTCGAGGATTTTTATCCTTGGAACCGACTGGCCTTCCACGCTTCAGGCGTTTAATGACATCATGAGTATCTTCCATTTGTTTCTTTGGAATTTCAATTCGAGCAGGGGCATTTGCAGCATGTATATATGATTTAGTTACCCCTTTTGTGTCTGCAAATGCATCTGGTATTTGATTTGCTATTCTTTGCAAGTGTACAATTTGTTGTACATCTTTTTCACATTGTTTTGTTCTCGGATCCAAATGTAACAATGATGATACATACCATGTAATTTCTTTTTCGGTATGTTTCTGTTCTCCCCCTAACATTGGGAAGATTTCCTCATTAAAATGACAATCAGCAAAACGTGCTGTGAACACGTCGCCTGTCTGAGGTTCAAGATATCGAATGATTGATGGACTATCATAACCGATATAAATTCCAACCTTTCTTTGAGGTCCCATTTTCTTTCGTTGCGGTGGTGCAATAGGCACATACACCATACATCCAAAAATTCTCAGATGAGAAATGTCTGGTTCTTTACCAAATGCAAGCTGCAATGGGGAGTATTTATGATATGCACTTGGTCTGATGCGAATTAATGAAGCAGCGTGTAAAATTGCATGTCCCCATATAGAAATAGGGAGCTTTGTTTTCATAATCATTGGTCTAGCAATCATTTGCAGACGTTTAATCAATGATTCAGCCAATCCATTCTGTGTATGTACATGAGCAACAGGATGCTCAACAATGATTCCCATAGACATACAATAATCATTGAAAGTTTGGGAAGTAAATTCACCAGCATTATCAAGTCTAATTTTCTTGATTGTATAATCGGGAAATTGATTCCTCAATTTTATTATTTGAGCAAGTAATCTTGCAAATGCAACATTTCGAGTTGATAATAAACATACATGTGACCATCTGCTGGAGGCATCAATCAATACCATAAAGTATCTGAATGGTCCACATGGTGGATGGATTGGTCCACAAATATCACCCTGAATACGTTCAAGAAACATTGGTGATTCAGTTTGGATTTTGACTGGTGATGGTCTTATAATAAGTTTTCCAAGAGAACATGCTTTACATTGAAACTTATTATTCTGAAAGATCTTCTGGTCTTTCAGTGGATGACCATGTGTATTTTCTATAATTCTTCGCATCATTGTTGAACCAGGATGTCCCAATCGATCATGCCAATTGGTTAATATCGAAGAATTATCAACTACCATGTTTGATTCAATGGGACTTATATGTGTATAATGCAATCCAGTAGGGAGCATTGGTAGTTTTTCAATCACATATTTCTTTCCTGATTTATATGTGATAAGACACATATATTTCTCATTCCCTTCATTTATTGTTTGAGTATCATACCCATGGGAATATATATCATTAAAACTCAACAAATTTCTTTTCGATTGTGGTGAATATAAAGCATCATTGATCAAAAATTTTGTACCATTAGGTAACAAAAATTGTGCTTTACCACATCCTTTAATCAAGTCTACAGGACCTGATATTGTATTCACCGTTGTTTTTGTTGGTTTTAGTTCCAAGAAATATCTTTTATCTCGGAGGATAGTGTGCGTTGTACCACTATCGGGTATGCAAACTTCAGCTTTGCTCATAGCATTTTCCATATTTGAACTTCAAAAAAATATGCAATGAAATAAATTACTTGCAATATATATTTAAATATAACACAAATCATAATTATACAATAAAACATTATTCTATGAATACATGAAAAATAGATTATTGTACATTTATATTCTACCATTATATTGTTCATTTTCAGAGAAATCGTTGAGAAAATCTGCAGCATCAATATTGTTCATTTCTATCCCACCAACATATTGATCATTTCCAGAGAAATCATTCATAAAATCACCAGCATCAAAATGAGTTGAATCACTCAAACGGTCACTGCGTTCAGTGAAGTTGGTCTCCTTTTCTTTCCCCTTTAATGATTCTTTATAAAGTTTACAAAGGTGCTCAGGGGCTCGACAAACTTTGGACCAATGTCCTGGAGTACCACATCTGTAACAAGAACTTTCATATCTTTTTGAGTGCTTCTCATTAACACTTGTATTCTCATGATGCCTTTTCTGTGGATGGTTTGGGACGTTCTTTTGAGATGAGTTATAAAAATAACTATCTCGATTATTTTCAAAACCACGGCCTTGACCACGACCACGGCCAATTCCACGTCCACGTCCACGTCCACGACCTCGAACAAAACCTTGTCTTTGAATTTGATTTTGGTTTCCAGGTTTAAATTCATTTTTACTTACAGCATTTACTTCTGGAAATGCTGTTGATCCAGTGGGTCGGGACTGATGATTTCTCATTAATAGCTCGTTGTTTTTTTTCCGCCACAAGAAGACAGGCGATGAGTTCAGAATATCTCGCGAATCCACGTACTCTATATTGTTGCTGTAGAGTAATATTTGATGCATGAAACGTGGAAAATGTTTTTTCAAGCATCTCAGATTCTGTGACCCCATGTCCACAAAATTTTAATTGCGAGATTATTCTATACATCGCCGAATTATAATCACTGACTTTTTTAAAGTCTTGGAATCTCAATGTATTCCATTCATCCCGGGCGGTCGGAAGTATAACTTCTCTTATATGTTCGAATCTTTCTTTTAATCCCTTCCACAAAGCCATGGGATTTTTTTCAGTCAGATATTCACATTTCAATCCATCGTCGAGATGTCGACGCAAAAATATCATGGCTCTTGCCTTTTCTTGTGACGTGCATATGCCATTTTCTTTAATGGTCTCGCTTAGACCCAATGACTCAAGATGCATTTCTACATCTAGAGTCCATGGCATATAATTCTTTCCCGTGATGTCGAGCGCAACAAATTCGAGCTTTGTTAAATTTGACATGGTGGTACTAAAAAAAATTACGATGCATTTTATTAGTTAATAATTATTGCAATACAAAGTAACGGATAAACAACAAGTACAAGTATTTGTAAAAATAAAGAAAACGCACGAGGAGGATATTCTCCGATAAATAAAAGACTCGTGAGTATGATAACCAAAATAATTAAAAATATCCTTGAGAAAGCCATCTTCTTTTTTCTTCGAAAAATTTGATGATGAATAATTTTTAGAGAAGAAGAGAAAGTTGGAGTGATTGAATGTGTTTGTGAGATCATATTTATAGGGCAAAAACTAGCCGTTTTTTACCATTTATGACCGTTGGGGTACAAAAAAAATAAAGGTATGTATTTGTATAATTTTATGGTAATAATATGATATATATAATATTAGACATGTTTAAATAATTATGTATATCATATCATAATATTATAATGAGTGTCATAATTTATTTTGTTTAAAAACCTTATAGGCTTTTATACTTGTCGTATCCCTTACCGGGAGTGTGGGATGTCGTCTTAACATCCTCCCAGGATTTATAACAAGTTTATGAAAAATTTATTTTTATTATTTCTAATAATAACATTATATTGTATAATAAATAAATACACAATAAATAAATAACAGTAAAATAAATATAATTATTTTTGTTACCTTTTTCTTCTGTTTGGAGCTTGGAAAAGTATGTAGGACTTTTAGAGCTTCGTGCTGATAACGTGTTGTGAAAAAGTAAAAATTTATGGTAAAAAGTAAAAATCTCAAACTCTCAAAATTTACCAAACTACACACTTTATAATATTTTTCTCTCTACTCAATTGTGATTTTCTTCACAAATGAGAGATCTATTTATAGGAAATCTTTACAAATAATCCAAAAATAAAATAAATCATTACCTACATCATCACACACTAATTTTCAATATTTACAACTCTTATTTTCAACATTCAAATATTCAACATTCAAATATTCAATACTCACATTTTAAATATATTTTTCAACAGTTTTTTTATTTTTAGTCATGTTACGATGAGTTTTTATTTTTAATCATGTAATTTTTATTTTTATTTTTTACTCAAATCCATCCTATCTTCTGATAAAAAATAAAAAATTGACCAAAAATACAAATTTGATATGTCTGTATATTCTTTCTCATTATCTTATCCGAAAGATCTTCTGGCGCCGATAACGGATATGAAGCCTGCAGCGTACCGGTCCTTTGTGGTGGCCTGAACATAAGCTTTCCGTTCTATATTCAAGGCCTGCAGGAAGCCTACTGTGGATTCCCTGGATTAATGCTAAACTGCAGCGATCTTGGATCCCCAGTTCTTGGATTACCCGGAAACGAATATGTAATCGAGGGAATTTCTTATACAAACCGGAATTTTCGTGTGATTGATTCAGCTGTTTTAAACTCAAATTCCAGCAGCTGTCTCCCAGGAATTAGAAACAGCACGCTTTATACGCAACCCCAGTTCGATCACGTAGATGTAACACATCTCCGTTTGTTCGGAGACTGCCGGAAGACGTTAACTAATGATCTGTCTAGGTACCAGGTTGACTGTGGTAACTGGGACTTGGCATTGTATGATGATGGTAGAGATGAAAACTTGATCAGAATTGCGCTGGAAGATTGCCCAAGAAACGTTCTGGTGCCGGTGGATGGGGCCGGCCAATCGGGCGGTGGAAACGGCGGAATTGGAGATGTCCTCGAGGTTGCCAAGAAGGGATTCGAATTGAACTGGATAGCAGCCGATTGTGACGCATGTGAAATAAGTGGTGGGCGCCGTGGATTTAACGAAACTTTTTATAAATTCATGTGTTTCTGCCCTGACAGACCTCATTCCGCCAGTTGCCCACGCGGTAAGTAATTTTCCCTTTCCTTGGATGTTTATTTACTAACCAAAATACATGTAACAAAGCAAAGACAGGGTGGTGGTCTCCTTTGGTGCTTAACGCAGACTCTTGTCGGTTAATTCTAATATTGTCGCTATTTTTCTACTTCACGGGTCTCATTTACGAGTATAAAATTCAACAAAATAATATTGAAATAAAATTGATGATCTCAGCACACACTTCTACAACTCAAAAAAATCCTTGAAAAAGCTAATTTAATATTTGAACGTATATACATGAATGTGTGTGTGTATATATATAATAAACACACAGATATACACTAATACGCACACATATTTACACATTATGTGAACATATAATCAATCCTTTGGCAAAATATGCATGGTTCGATAATCGATATTAATAAATCTAATGAAATGTCATAATATTTCAATGGAATAATGTGTTATCCAATGTTGTTATCTCCTAAAATATCGTCTGAATCTGTCACACCACGATTTCATCCTTTGCTTCTCAAATTTTGTGATGCCAACAAGTGTTGGTCATCGTTTTTCTCATGTCCAAAATCGAGCGGAAGCTTAAATTTTTTTTTATTTGATATTGAAAATAATTTTTGTTAATACAATTAATACAAGTTAATACAATTAATCTTTACTTAATTAATACAATTAATCAAGTTAACTAAGGATTCTAAATGCATCTCATATCATTAGAAATCTCGATTAATGCATATATTTTTGAGATAATATCATGCATTAATATTATTTTGTTTTGTGTGTAAGTTTTAAAATTATGGTATCATGAATATTTCTATATTACATACCATATTTTATAAAAACTTAATGGACTATATTTTAATTCAATTAAAATATAATTTAATCATTAAAGCTCATTTGAACTTTAATAAATTAGTATGATGAGTTTATACTCTTACAAGCCCATGTTCCATGCTCTCATAACATTAATCTCATCATAATCTCGATCGACAATCCAATATCATCGATGTGACAATTTCAACTTGTTTGTCATTATGATGCACACTTTAGTTTCGAGATCACAATGTCTAAATAAGGCAGGTGCCCTCATTTTGATTGTCTTTAGCAATCATGCTCTCAAAATTTCTATAAGCTTTTATAAACTTTATTTATAAGGTCATCGATTGATCATATCAAACTTATTTCTTTTAAATTCAACTCGTCGAATTTATTATCTCAACAGAAACAAATGATCTAGTGCTTGTGTGACCCTCAATGGTTCAGGGATACAGCTAGCCGTGAGTTCACAACTCTTTGTGATTCAAGACATTTTCTTTTATTCAGGCTTACCCTAATTCGCCCCCATTTCATACACCAACATTTGGTATCAAAATATCAGAAAGTATTTTCTGATTAAACCCATCGAATCATGGTAAGAGCGTCTAGTAGCATCGCCCCATGATTCCCTAGGTATCAGTGACAGTGCTTGCAAGAACCAGTCGGTTATGATTAACGTACGGTACGGTCCCTTCATCTCATATATCTCGATCGAATCTGTAACCATTGGTTTATCAAGGGTTGCATATTAATTCGATAGCTATGTGATACAATCATGAAACATTAATAGTGTCATCGCATGTAAAACTAGAGAACTCTTTCCCTAATGTACATCTCACATTCTGGCCAGAGATTTCATGCACTATTATTTCATTAGATCACATAGGATATCCACACCTGTAGGTGAGCGGTAAATCCCCGACTACAATGCCCTGGCTCCTACACATTTCGCAATTGCACCCAACCTCGCCATCTTGCGACCCTCGCGGAGTCGGTAAACGAGTCAAAATACAATCCTAATATGTAGAACCTTAGTTTTGTCCCGGGTCGTAAGGACTAATCATATACAATCACAACCACATAATTTTCCTCTCAATGAATGATAACCACTTGGAAGTCTGAGGGAGGGTTGTTTGGTACAATTATCGTATGATTACCCATATGTATGCATCTCTATGTCCTTACCATAAAACACGATACACAATATCACAGATGCTAGTTTCAAGCTCAAGCAGACTTTATCCTTATTTCAAACGGCTGAAACGACTAGGAACGAATTTCGAATATACAGTATTTACAAATGAAAATCAAGATCGAATTACGATTCATTTGTATTAAAGTATAATTAAGGACTTTATCTATGCTGATTGCATTGATATACAGATAAAGTAAAATGAAACCATAAAAAGTTAAATTATATTAAAATAAAGATTGTTTATTACACTTGAGTCAATAAATTTCCTAGCCAACCGTTGACTTGCAGGACATCTACTCTAACAACAAGTGCCCAAATACTTCCCTTTTAAAGATCTTGGGACACCGGAGTATCCTTTCACTGAGCTCGACCGGCCACGACTGCTGGATTATCAAGGTTGATTGTAATTCTTCTTCGACACCAGGAAGACTTGATGTGGTACGAAGTTATGAAACTAAATATCTCGTCCAATGAATTGGTCCGAGACACAATGCTTCAGTCTCATTTTGATAACCGTAGCTGTTATGCTTGCGAAAATCTTTCTCTCCCTCACCACCCTCTTCAAATGTAATGTAACTTCCACTCATAGCAAAAGCGTGGAAGATTATCTTGAAAATTACAAAAAAAAATACTCGGGTTGCAAAGACGTTACAGTATATTATAGACTGATCTCCTTCTCCCTTCATAATGTTGGTCGATTCAACTGCCTATAAAAGCTACTGAGGATTCAAGTGATGACCTGCTCAAACTGCTAACTTATGAATATACCATTTCGATCCAACTAAATGTCAGTTTGTTGTTTATTACTTGCAAAATGAACCGATTCTTGCCATGAATCGTTTGTTACGATTCAATTGTTTATTACCTTTTTTTATTTCTCCTTGAATCGTTTTGCTTTTAGATCTTTCAACTTATCCGGTCCACTAAGAAAAAGGATCTGCTTAATTCTGGTTTACTAGCACAAACACCGAAGATTTGTCTTGCCTAAAAAGAGAAAACTAGGATGGTGATTAGGAAGTTTATTAATAGATAACAAATTGTTTGCCTAATATTTTGAGTTTCGGGCATGCCGGTACAAAGTGCACTAATTTGTGAGAAAACAATAAATCTAATTTCTAAAAATCACGATGGCTATCAATACTAAACTTGATAATCCGTTATAATCTTCTAAACAAATACAACACTAAAACCAAAGAAAAGACACTGGAATTTGGTGACATAAAATCCCAATATGGTTGTATATCTGCAAATCAGCAGAAAATTACACAACATGAAATCATAATCAAATAGTGTTAAAGTATGACTGAAATTTTTTCTTAATGCTAGATCCTAGAACGAAAAAATATAAAAAAAAAATGTTTGAATTATGACTAAGATTTTTGCAGGGAGTTGCCAGCGTTTGTACGAGATGTGTGTGTTTTCCGTTTCTGTCGATCTTCTTCTTTTCTTCTGATCTTCGGGGCAGTTCTTCCCACTGCCCGATTACTCCATGATTTTGCTCATTATCTCTCTATGATATCTTCCTGTTTGTATGTACATAGTTTGATTTATTCAAAACAATTCAAAACTGATGAAGTCTTATCTACTATTGTCACTTCTTTCTTATGCGATTTGGACTTGACCAATTTTGGACCTAATTAAAATATAGACCCAACACAAATAAAGTTATTTAATCCCACAAATATTTAGGATTGATGAACCATAGAAATAATTTTCTTTTAAAGACAATATATGTAATTTGATGTACTTTTTGTTGAGATATCTAGTACCCCGGTTATAATTGACTTAGAATATGTTAGAACAAAAGAAATAACACGAACAAGGTCGACATGGATAACTGCACATAGCTAGCCTAAGAGTCCTGGTTATAAGAATAGAAATTGTCTTAGTGCTGCAGTATAGATATGGATTATTGCTATGATACCAGATAGTGTAGCGAGAGTCAGGGTGGAGAGCACTAGAGCTCGAGAGCGTGAGAGAAAGAGTTGAGCGCGTGAGCTTGGAATAGAATATGAGAGCTCGTGAGTGTGGATCGATATTTTTTCTCTTGCAGTCTGTGTGTTTAAAAATTTTCATCTTAGTTTGTTCAATTCAGTTATGTGAGAACCCGAATTGGAGTGAACATCTACCCTTAATCAAGTTCGCATACAATAATAGTTACCACAATAGTATTGGAATGGCACCATACGAAGCTCTGTATGGACGAAAATTTCGATCACCACTATATTGGGATGAAGTAGGGGAAAAAGCCATCGTTGGACCCGAATTGATCCAAGAAACAGTTGATAAAGTTGCTATGATCAAAGAGCGGCTAAAAGCTGCGCAAGATCGACAGAAAAACTGGGCTGACATGAAAAGAAGACCCGTGGAATTTGAAGTTGGAGAGAAGACATATGTGAAAGTGTCACCCATGAAGGGTGTAATCCGATTCAATAAGACCGGGAAACTGAATCCCAGATACGTCGGACCATTTGAAATTCTTGAGAAAGTGGGAACACTTGCTTATAGATATCACTACCACCCGATATGTCAAGAATTTACAATGTATTCCACGTTTCGCAGCTAAGGAGATATATTTCCAATCCCAGTCATATTCTTGAAGCTGGACCATTGTTGGTTGAGAACAATTTAAATGAAGAACTGAAGTACGAAGAAATTCCGATTCGGATTGTGGATAACAAAGACCAAGTACTGAGGCGATGAACTATTCCATATGGCAAAGTACAATGGTCCAACCACACTGAAAGAGAAGCTACTTGGGAGTTGGAAGAAAAGATGCGAGCACAATACCCTTATCTCTTCGAGGATCATGTATAGCCAAGTTTCGAGGACGAAACTTCTCATAAGGAGGGAGGGATGTGAGAACCCGAATTTTCAGCAGTTAGCATTTCGCAGCAGCTAGCAATATTCAGCAACAATGTAAGAATTTCAGTAGAAGCTAACAATATTCCAGTAGCTATTAATATTCCAGAAGCTCGTAGTTTTTCCAGCAGATAGAATTCCAGCAGATAGAATCCAGCAGCAGACAGAATTCCAGCAGACAGTTACTAATTCAGCTTATGACTTGTAACTGAAGCATTTAACACGGAATAAAGGCGGCTAATGGCAGATTATAGCCATTAATTGGGAGGCTAACAGTCAGAAGTTTGCCTATAAATAACACCCACAAACATCTGAATTGGGGTTACCCAAATCTTTAATTATCATTCGAACTAAGAGAGTGCAATTTTGAGCAGAAAAATACAGTAGCGAGAACAAGCACACTTCCAGACTTCAACCGAAACTCTAGCAAATTACTGTAAGTGGGCTTATATATAAATATCTTGAAATCAGTTTGATAATTCTGTTTTAAAGCACAGTTTCTGTATGTTTGATTTCTGATATATGATTTTGAAGCACTGAAATTCCTTAGTGAACTACTGGTAGGAATATATATTCTGAACATCTTTGAATTTTGATTTCTGATTCTAGCCTCACCCCTTAGAGGAGAGAACATATAGAGGACTGATATCAGTTTAGCCATGAAATTCACTAACGTGCTCAGTGCTTACTAATTCTGATTTCTGTTCTGAAACCTGTGATTTCTGGATTCTGATTTCTGTTCTGAAAATAAGAGTTTTCTATATATTATTGTATTACTGTTTCTGTTGAAAACGATTTCGAAAACTGGGAGTTATTCCCGCCCCTGCTTACTGAGTGACAACCATATCACTCACCCACCAAACCCATCTCAGATAAGAACGAGGAAGAAAAGTTAGAAGAAGAAGAGCATATTCAATTTTGGGGCTGGTGAAGAAGACCGTTGTTTATCAGTTCTAGTTTATGTTTATTCTGCTGCATCTGTTAAGATACTGTTATATTTGATTTTACATTTCCGCTGTAAAACATTTGGCATTGAGTTTGTATCAGACATTGAAATATTCAGTATTTAGGAATAAAAAGACTGGTTAATGAATTCTGTAGTTCTGATGCTTGTTGTTTTCGAATGTAAATTTAAGAGCAACGCCGGTGTCAACCAACCCCCGTCCCGGGGCGTGACATTGAAGTGGTATCAGAGCAAACCAGGTTTCATAATCTGGAGAGGAGGAACTAGAAATAATAAGTTCTAATAGACTTCTGAAACTAAGTTCTGAAAGTTACTGAAATAAACTACTGTGATAGACTACTGAAAATAAGCTACTGTAATAGACTATTGAAATGAGTAGAAAAAAAAACCAGTAAACCATAACCAGTAGACCGGAAAACAGTAGTATCAGACTAGTAGTCTGAAACCAGAACCAGTAGATGGAAACCAGTATATCTGAAAGCAGAAGACTGGGTCAGTATACTCGGAATGCAGCAGACTGGTTCTAACAGTGCTATTCCAGCAAGAGCATGCAGTAGACCTTGAAAATGGCATGGAAGTTGAGGCGTTTTTCGCGCAAACCTTAAAATCCTTCGTTTAGATAGTGATATCATCATTTCCGTAAAATTTTCCAGATTTTTGAAACTTCGAGAAATTTTCATTTCCAAACGGGTCCGTATTTTTGCACCAAATTTGGTACACTTCATGTTCTTGATGTGAAGGATTTTTTGTAAATTTTATTACGCCATTCTGAGAACAAAAAATCTTTGAGCTATTTTCTTCTACTAAATGTTATAGACTTACTAATTCTGTTCATTCCAGTAATTGTATATAACTCGACTTGTACTCTTGAGATCATTTCTGAACCTTCACTCTCATGTTTTGGATGTAGGATATGACTGACCAGAGTAATTACATTAAGAGCTAAGAGAGGAAGCTAGAGAAACTCAAGGAACATAACTACTGCTTGGAGTTAGACAAAGATGAGTTACAGCGTAGAGCAGAACGCTTGAGAAGTTATGTTCAACGTTATGCTCACTATCTGCATGAAGCAGAAGAGAGGAATAGGAAGGCTCAAGAAGAGTTTGAAACCTCCCAAGAGACCGTGGCAGTGTTCATCGAGTTACGTGATATATTAGTTGAGAAGATCCAAATACTTAAGGATCAAAATCACCAACTCGTACACCAGCATAACCAGTATAGTGAACATACTGATGCTCAGATTCAAGAGCTGCAGGACACTGTTGAAGTTCTTAGCGACCAGAATGCAATTATGCATGGTCACATTGAACATCTTGAAACAGTGATAGCCAACCATCAAGACGAACCTGAGGAGGATCCCGAAGAAGATGAAGAAGTCGAGGAAGATCCTATGGATTTGGGATTAGGAGAAGTAATAGATTAGACATTCAGTAGTAGCTTGTTGTAATAACACTTGTTCTATTTGCATTTTGTTAGCATTTTCAAAGGTTATTTGTAATTGCACTTTCTTGGTAAAGCAATAAAAATTTATTTCTATTCATTGGTTTCATATTTAATTTTTTGAGCAATTACTCGATCATTATGATTCCTTTGCTTAGTTCCTTTTTCTGCCATCAACCTTAGAACTTTCATAATTGTAAGAAATGGACGGACGACCTGTGAGAAACAACCATAACCCTCGTTACAATAACCGTAACAACAATCGCAACGATGAGGCTGCACAACAACCACCACCAGCAGTTGGCCTCAGTCAGGCGGATCTGATGGCTATAGCCACGATTGTGGCAACCACACTACAAGGGCTTGTCAACCCTAATGCTAATCAGCCACCGCCACCACCTCCAGCTCAGAATGGGATGAAGCACTACTATGAGGCTCTCCGAAGAGCAAGAGTCCCAAATTTCGACGGAAGCTCCGATCTTGTGGTCAGAAAAATTGGATGAAGGAGGTGGAGAAACATTTTCGACAACTTGAGGTTCCACAAGGGATCAAGGTAGATGTGATTACACCTTCTCTTGTGGATAAAGCAGCCAAATGATGGGAAGGAGTCTCACTAGCTATGATAAGGTCGGGACCTATCACTTGGCAAAGGTTTCGAGAGGCATTTCTGAAGCAGTACTTCCCGACAGCAGTTCGAGTGCAGAAGCTGTCAGAATTTGAAAGCTTGGTTCAAGAACCAAACATGACAGTGGTGGAGAATTCGTCCAAGTTCCACTCATTGGGAACTTACTCCCCAACCATCATGGGAGACGAGGCCTTGAAGATACATCGCTTCAAGAAAGGATTGAACAACCGCATTCAATCTGCCCTTGCTGTTATCGAGCCCAACAGCTTTGATGAATTGATGGGAGCCGCCATCAGGGCTGAAAACAACATTAAGAGGCGTGAAGGTGAGAACAAACTCAAACGTCCTCAGTCAAGCCAGTACCAATCGGACCAACAATTCAAGAAGCCTTAGTTTTCGAGCAACCAATTTACCAGTACTCCAGCCAAAGGAACCACTTCTTCTCAATCAAGCAAAGAGGAAGTCAAGTGCCAAATATGTGGAGTCACTCACACTGGTGAATGTCGTAGGAACTCTGGAGCTTGTTTTCGTTGTGGAAAGATGGACCATCGCATTGCTCAATGCCCTCTTCCAGATCCAAGGAATGGTCCAGCAAGAGGAACAACTCCAAACAAGCCTAAGGAAAACAAGACAAATGCTCGAGTTTATGCTCTTACTCAAAAAGAGGCTGACAACTCAAATGGTCGCAGCAGGTACCATTATAATCAATGATATGCCTGCGTATGTGTTATTTGATTGTGGTGCTATCCATTCATTCATGTCTAAGAGATTTGCCAAGAAGTTAGGAGCTAAGCCTGATAACTTAGAAGAACCATATAGAGTAGAAACTCCTGCAAATCGAATTTTAGAAACTCGCACTCTATATCGGGATATTAGTGTTCTCATAGAATATCAGAATTTCAAGGCAAACCTGATTCAACTAAACATGGTGGAATTCGATGTAATTTTTGGAATGGATTGATTAGCCAAGAATCATGCTTTAGTAGACTGTCATGGAAAGACGGTAACCATCCAAGCTCCACACCAAGAGGAACTTTTATTTCATGGTAAGAGAAAAGAACGAAAGACTCTTCTTTCTGCTTCTCAAACCTGGAAAGCCATGAAAAGTGGAGAAGAAGTTTACCTAGCTATGTTAAGCGAGGTAAAGAAAGAAACCACACTTACACTAGAAGAGATTCCGGTAGTACAAGAATTTCCGGATGTCTTTCCTAAAGAACTCTCTGGCGAACTTTCCGACAGCGAAGTGGAATTTGAGATTAATTTAGTGCCCAATGCTACACCAATCTAAAGGAGGTGGAGAACCATCTTCGACTACTTGAGGTTCCACAAGGGATCAAGGTAGATGTGATTACACCCTTTCTTGTGGATAAAGCAGCCAAATGGTGGGAAGGAGTCTCACCAGCTATGGTAAGGGCGGGACCTAACACTTGGCAAAATATTCATAGAAACCGAATTTACCTAATCAATTTTCAAATCAGTTAACCGATATTTTTTAAAATATGTTAGATTTAACACACACAAAAAAGAAAACAATGGAGAGCTTATAAATAAGAAGAAACATTGAACAAAAAATATCGACAACAAACAGAAATTTTGAAGATAAAATCATTGGATGAATGAGCTTCATTCTAATGTATGAAAAGTTGGGCTTCTTTCTATTGTATTTTTAATGTCCATATACAATTTGAATTAATGTATATACCAATTTGGTTGATTCGGTTGAACCGAATTTTTCAAATTAAAACCGAAATCGAATCGAATTAATAGATTGTTTAAAATTTCAAAATCGAACGTCCAAATTAACCGAATCAAATTTCCAAATTAATTCGGTTTGGTCAGATAATTTGATTTAATCGAAAATTTCTGTAGTCGAATACGCGATGTACAGCAAAGGCGAGATAACCGGGGACGATTTTGATAAAGTTTCTACTTTTAGAAAGTTATAAATAGAAACTCTATATTTAGTAAGTCCAAATTAAGAAAGTGACAATATATTTATAGTAAGGGACGAACTTAATCGGTAGCGAACTTTTGTTAGGAAATAAGGAGTTTCGGACGTACACTAGAAACGAGTGTCATCAAATATTATTTTAATATTGTTGGGACTTTTTAATGGACAAATTAAGTATTTAATTAATTTTTTAATTGTACCTAGATTAATAAATATTTAATTAAATAATTAGGGCCTTTAACAACCCCTAAACCCAATTAGCAATCTAATAATTTATTTAAATAGAATCCTACCCCAACACACCTAAAACTACACCCCTCCCTCACCATCAGCACACACTCACACACAATAGGATTCCTAGAGGCAGGGCCGTGCCTATTAAGAGGCAAATGAGTCAAGTGACTCAGGCCCATCTCTTTATTGGGGCCCAAAAATTTTAAAAAAAATTATTATATATAATACTAGTTACTAGATAGCCCAAAACCAAGTATTTATTAAATGGAATTTGCTTATCCTGTTATCGATTTATTCCCCAATCTTCCCCAATATTCATCTGCGGACAAGCCTTAATCGACTCCAGTCGTTGCGTCGTCTTTAGGTTTGATTGAAAGACCCGTGAGGAGCTGTAAGTCTATTTTCTTGTATTTGCTTTGTTCAGGCTTCTAATTTTTTATTGTAGTTTTTTACTTTCTTCGGGGCTTTATGTGGTGTCTATAATCTACGCTTTTTGACTGAAATTTTGGTGGATGTAATTCTTATACGTCTTTCAAATGCTCATATTGCTTATAAAATCTTGTTGACTGTCCCGGTCACAGTAGCAAGTGCAGAGCGAAGTTTCTCAAAGATAAAGCTCATCAAAACTTTTCTCCGATCAACCATGTCACAAGAAAGATTGAATGGATTGGCTATGTTATCGATTGAGAAAGAAATTACTGAACAACTTGATTATACATACTTGATAAGTATTTTAAGCTTTAAAACTGTTAGGCGGGTTGTTTTTTAGTGATCATTTTGGACATAGTTGATATTTTTATTCTTTTAATTTTTTATATTGTCTTTGACGTATTGATTTAATTTGAAAAATCACTATGGAACTAAAAAAAAATATGAACACACATTATGATTCAGAGACCTCTTTTTAAAAGTTAGACTCAGGCCCAGATATTGTTAGGATCGGCCCTGCCTAGAGGTGGCCGAAACTTAGAGGAGAGGAAGGAAGAAGATTTGAGTCTCGTTCGTCTCTCGTCGTGCCGTCGTTCATATATCGTAAGAATACAAGATCAAGACATATTTTCAAACCTTTTCTCAAGCACCATTCAATTCATATTATTGCATGTGCATGTGTGTCAAAAATTTATAAAAGTGATTGTTTAAAATCTCATGCATGTCCATCTCATGTTTTCATAAAACATGTGCATCTCATGTTTTCATAATGTATATGCATGATATATAATATTTTTAGAAGTTTTAACGTATTTTGCACGTATTTGCTATTTTTAGCAATCTCAACGTATGTGAATGATATAAAGCATCTTTTTGGGAATTTTTAAAGAACATGAAAAGTTATAAATGTTTGAAAATATTTTGAGAGATGTGAATTGACTTTGACAAATAATATATGATATGTGGGGGATCCGTTTTAAGAAGGAACGGTGAACTACAATTTTGTGGGGATGTCGTGAGGGAAAAGACCCCAGAGGGACTCTGTGTACGAGACAAGGCTTCAGAGGGAACCCGATGATCGTATTTCCAGGGCGGAGCCTAGTGCTCGCACCCATGGGCCATGTGGAGCTGAAGACTGATCAGTCGACCAAAGGATAAAGGCTAGTCACTTTCGAGGATCAAACTTCACCCAAAATGATAAAGGATGCAAAGCTTTACGATTTTACAATATATGATTTATTTATGCTGAAAATGATTTTAAATAATTTATTTATGTTCAAAAAATTATTTTAAGTAAAAGTATGATTTTTGTGGGGACCCGAACCTAATTCGTCTTCTGGGATTAAATGGATCAATTAATTAATCTGGGTCTAAATATTTTTTTTAAAAATACATAAGTGCGGAACATATGATAATCAATCTGATATACATATCAACAGTAAAGTACAAGTCTTGTACAAAGTACAATAACTCAAACTAAGGTTCAACAACTAAACATCAAGTGTTGTAAACCAAATCTACTTCTAAGTCCGGATCTCCACGCTAATCTTGATCTCTCATCCTCTTCTCGACCCTGATCCTGTCTCACCTGTTGTCATGCACACATACAAACACAACAACAGCCGGATAACTCCGGTGAGAAATATATTCCCAGTATAAACAACGTATACATGCAATCATATAAACAGATATAAAAGCATGAAACATATATCAATAACATGTATCATAATCTGAAAGACATGAATCAATATAAAGCTGTAAATAAACTCTGGACTCATAATCTCAGGCTCGACTCATCTCTAATCTAGGGATCCCGATTCCTGGACATTGGCATACTATATCGAATCCCATCAATAGAAGTCGATCTTCTCCTAAGCAACATCGATATAAACCAAACATCCAGTGTCTTGGCACATCCGCCAAAGACTTGGCACATCCGCCAATGACTTGGCACATCCGCCAATGACTAGGCACATCCGCCCATGACTCAATACATGCTTTGCTATAAATCAATAGACTAAGTATATCAATCTCATGAATTGCAAACATCAATGCAATAACATAAAGTATGTGGTTTTGGGAAACTCAAGTCAAATCAAACTCGAGTCGTATCTTCCCGGTTCAACATTGATTTATACCTTTTGTTTGTTGGGTTCTGGCTCTGTTCTGTCTTTGAAATCTTCAATACCAATCTGGAATAACATATTCGAGGAATACCATATCAACATATACCCCAAAAAATACCTGATATAATTTAGAATTCAATCTAATTTTGTTTCGACGGCATAACATCGCAATCTTGAAATACCGATAAAACAAACTCAGTATATACCAATCCCAATAACTCATAATCAATCAACAAACACAATCTGATACCAAATCTGTATAATCTCAATCAAATCGAATCTGATAAATCATAACAATTTCATACGGTATCTGTTCTTCAATCCGTTTTCGATTATACATTGTCTAATATATCAAGAACACCATATATTAATCATATCTGATTCCTTCAATATCATATTTTCCAAATCATATCAAAACATAAGAAACTTATGTCTTATTGAAGCCTGTAACAATAGGATCATGAAATTATGTTCGGATCTAAATTCTGACGGACGGATTTTTCGCAAACTTCAAATTCCTAAAATAAAAGGCGTAAGGATTTCCAGCACTTCCTCGGTTCTTCTCTCCGTTCATATCTGAAGAAAGGAATGAAGATTTGTATATACAATTTAAATGTCCATGCCAAGTGGTTCATTCTTGGAGTTGCACGTCTCGCGCATATGCGCGACCCTCTTCGGCGCATATGCGCGAGACATTCTGTCTCGGCGCTTGTCTTCTCGGCAGCTCGCGCATATGCGCGCCCTCTCCCATTGCATATGCGCGAGGTTCTATGCCAATCTAGCGCATATGCGTGGGTCCTGATCGCGCATATGCGCGAGGTTCTCTGCCTGCCTCGCGCATATGCGCCCTGCTCGGTTGCGCATATGCGCGAGGGGTCATTCCTCGCACATACTTCAAGTCTTCTTTCGCCTTTTCCGGTCCGATCCTTTCCGTCTATAATCACATCAATTATCAACAAATCATTTCCGATTACAATAACAAAATCTCGGGCATTACAATTTTTATGTGTGTGATTGTATATGTATTATTTGCTACTCATGTTTAGAACATGCTAAGTCATTAGACTCATTATGTTTGAATGATGCAGGATTGGAAGATTGAGGAGGCGCTGACGCTTGAGTGGATCGATTGTGGCATTACACTTCCGAGAGATCTTTATGTTTTCGCACTAGCTTGTTAGATAAAATATTTAAAGGATTATTGTTAATGATTTATTAGAGATGTTTTTATGCTTTATTTTATGTTAGTTGATCTTTCTAAAGGTCGACGTAGGATTTTGATTAATGGATGATTTATGGATATTTTTATACACTTGAGATTCAAATGTTAAATCAATCTCAAGTGTTAAATCATTATGATTTATGAAAATGTTAGTATTTTAATTAGAATTTTCGAATTAAGATTTTTTTTTTAAAAATGTCGAGGTCGTTTCAGTTGGTATCAGAGCCTAGGATGCCCAAAGGGTTGTGTTACTGCCACTTCGAGAAGCTCCAGAAGTCACGCCTCAAGTATGTGAGTTTTATTGCTTTAAATTTTTATCTTATATTTATTTAATTGGTACTTTCTTTTATATGACTATCAAAGATAAATGTTAGATGCCTTTTATTTTAAAATGCATGTTGGTTTCATTGTTTAGATGGTGTGTACAATTATGCTTCAGAGTCGTGAGTAGAATTTAATTTTTATGTATCTTGAATTTTGCACTACCTAAAACTAAGCATAAAACTAAGCATGAAGTGAAGGAGGGGGCCTAAACTTTTCTATAATCATGACAAATTTCGAGGACGAAATTCTATTTAAGGGGAGAAAAATTGTAATGCCCAAAAACCCGAACACACTAACCACATGCATGCATGAAAATTTATTTGAATTTATGTTTATTTTCATGGTTAAATGATTATTTAATCGAATTTTATGAATGTAAACTTTCTGTAGTCGAATACGCGATGTACGACAAAGGCGAGAGAACTGTGGACGATTTTGATAAAGTTTCTACTTTTAGAAAGTTATAAATAGAAACTCTATATTTAGTAAGTCCAAATTACGAAAGCGGCAATATAATCGGTAGCGAACTTTTGTTAGGAAATAAGGAGTTTTGGACGTACACTAGAAACGCGTGACATCAAATATTATCTTATTATTGTTGGGACTTTTTAATAGACAAATTAAGTATTCAATTAATTCTTTAATTGGGCCTAGATTAATAAAGATTTAATTAATTAATTAGGGCCTTTAACTACACCTAAAGCCCAATTAGCAATCTAATAATTTATTTAAATAGAATCCTACTCCAACACACCTAAAACTACACACCTCCCTCACCATCAGCACACACTCACACACACTAGGACTCCTAGATGTGGCCTAAACTTAGAGTAGAGGAAGGAAGAAGATTTGAGTATCGTTCGTCTTTCGTCGCGTCGTCGCTCGTATAACGTAAGAATTAAAGATCAAGGCATATTTTCAAACCTTTTTTCAAGAACCGTTCAATCTATATTATTGCATGTATGCTGATGTGTGTGAAAAATTTATAAAAATGATTGTTTTTAATCTTATGCATGTGCATCTCATGTTTTCATAAAAGATTTCTGAAGTTTATTAAATTGTTGAGGGAATGATGCAAAACGAGGGTTCCAAGGGCTGGTCTAGATGTTTAAGAAGAGGATTTAAGGGACAAAGGGTGAATCATGAAGCCCCATAGCCCTGCACGCAAAAGCGTTCAGGCCGTGCGTTCAAAGGGGGGCGCGGCTTGGGTGCTAAGGCCATAGGGGGCTGCATGGCACCTAGCCGTGGTCTGGAGGTTTTTTTTAGGGTCTTAGGTGATTCTTGGTGGGGTCCATATGAGGCCTGGACGTGCTGGTGTATCACAACGGCCGAGACTCCAAAAGTTGATCATGTGGGCTTGTTATGGGGTCGTGTGGTTTCTAGGGCAAGGGGATGGTGGAAAGGGCTGGTCAAGTGGCTAGGGTCGTGACTTAGGGTCCTGGTGAGGGTATAGTATGATCCTAAAGTCGAACCAAGGGCTGGGAAAGAAGCTGGTGCGCGAGGAACCCAAGGTGAGCTTGAGGATGCACTTTGTGTGCTACTGATGCGTGAGCTTCAGGGCCTTAAGCGTCGGGTCTGTGTCTAAATGGGCTTCACCATGGTCTTATTTAGTGTCTAAGGAAGGGGTCTAGGGATTGGTTTGAGGACATTTCGAGCCGTGGTCCGTTCGGGGTCGTAAATTTCCCGAACGTGTCCAAAAAGGAGCGAAGTGAGCCTAGGTTAAATTTTTATTCCATGTTTCGATTTTGGCTTTGGCTTGGGGACTTACAGAAACTTAAATTATGTCTTAAGATGTTAATAAAAGTATGGTCTTTGGTTGGTTCAAGTCGGAAGGTTAGTTTGGTCATTTGTTTAACCAAAAACGTGAAAACGGTGGTAAACGAGCCATCCAGGAAGTGAATTGAGTCGTTTTTGAAACGTAGGTCCTAAGATTGAATTTCCAGAAAGCTACTGGATATTTTTGGGTGTTTTTAAAGTTTTGATATTGAGTCGTCTCCTTGTGTCAAAGTTTAAGGTCGTCCTGATACATATAGCGTTGAATCTTGTGTGGTCGATTCGAGGAAAGTCGAGGGCGGTTTGCAACTCCCTAAAACAATTTCAAATCATGTTAAATGTTGTTTTTAGAAGTTTTAATGTATATGCATGATATATGCTATTTTTAGAAGTTTTAACGTATTTTGCACGTATTTGCTATTTTTAGCAATCTCGACGTATTTGAATGATATAAAGCATCTTTTTGGGAATCTTTAAGACTCTGAAAAGTTATAAATGTTTTTTTTTTGAAATGATATAGAAAAGGAAAAATATTTTAGGGATGTGAATTGACTATAACAAATGATATATGATATGTGGGGGATCCGTTTTAAGAAGGAACGATGAATTTATATTTTTGTGGGGGTGTCGTGAAAGAAAAGGCCCCAGAGGGACTCCGTGTACGAGACAAGGCCCCAGAGGGACCCCGACGATTGTATTTCCATGGCGGAGCCTAGTGCCTACCCCCATGGGCCATGTGGAGCTGAAGACTGATCAGTCGACCAAAAGATAAAGGCTAGTCACTTTCGAGGATCAAACTTCACCCAAAATGATAAAGGATGCAAAGCTTTACGATTTTACGATATATGATTTATTTATGTTGAAAATGATTTTAAATGGTTTATTTATGTTCAAAAAATTATTTTAAGTAAAAGTATGATTTTTATGCGTGTTATTGTATATGTATTATTTGCTACTCATGTTCTGAGTCATTAGGCTCACTAGGTTTGAATGATGCTGGATTGGAGATTGAGGAGACATTGACGCTTGAGTGGATCGAGTGCGGCGGTACACTCCCGATGGACCTTTATGTTTTCACACTAGCTTGTAATGATTTATTAGAGATATTTTTATGCTTTATTTATATTAGTTGATCTTTCTAAAGGTCGACGTAGGATTTTTTGTTAATTGATGATTTATGGATATTTTTATACACTTGAGATTCAAATGTTAAATCATACCTCAAGTGTTAAACCATTATGAATTATGAAAATGTAAGTGTTTTAATTAGAATTTTCTAGTTTAAATTTTTTTTTTTTAAAGTCGAAGTCGTTTCATATATATTGATGTATTGTCTATATATCATATATATTTCGTCTCATCTCCAAACACCACAGACTTATCATTTTTGTTCACACAATTATTTTTATAATATTTCGACAATATATTCGTCATTTAATTTTTCACTACACTCTTTTTTTTAATATAAAAAATAGAATAAATTAATTTAATTAACTTATCCCTTTATATATTGCATAATTTGGGTGGGAAAACCTCTTTCTTTCCAAAACTTAGAGATTAATATAATCTGCATATGTATTATGCAGCAAGATTGTTAATTAATCAGATCCCGAACTTTTTTTTTGTTTTCTGATTAAAATCAAAATTTAATAGTGCATCAATTTTATGAAAAAATTTCTTGTGTGGTTAGAAATAAAATACTCAACATGAAATTAAATCATACGATATAGAGAACTCGGCTCTGATACTACTGTTGGGAATCAATTTTCTTGATAGGCTCATAATAGTTTGTATTTTTGATTGTCATATATCTCATTGTTATCACTTCCAACATTCTTAATTGACATATTTTTGTGTGATTTTATTGTAGGAGGAAGTTTTCTGCTCTTGGTATAAATCTGGGGTAAGAAGGGTGATTTTATATTACAATTAAAGTTGCTGATACGATCTTAGTGGAAGATATGAAGCATAAAAATTCAGAAGTGATTTTTGGACAAGCATGATCACGCCTTGTGACTAATCTTCAGCTGCCTAGTGAGAATCAATGAATTTTTATATCAAGAAAAGAATACTAGATAGAGTTTTTTCCATAAAAAACTCTATATTCTTGGAGGATATTTTCTAGTATCTTTTAATTTTTAGGGAATATGTTTTATTTTAGGTTATTGGTCTTTTATTTTTTTGGGCTCATTTTTCTTTCTTTTGATTGCTTACAACTCACGAGAAGAAGGCACACAAGAAGATTGAAAAAAAAAAAAGAAAAGAAGCCTCCTCCAACAAAAAAAAGTCACGTGAAGTGAAGAGAAGAAAAAATGCTCAAAGATTTTCTCTCTAATTTTCTCAACGATTCTAGTACTTTTCCTTTCTTTATTTATTTTTATGGAGATTGTAAGACAAGCCATGCTTGGCTAATTTCCTAGTTTGGTTTAAGGGTTGTTTTTCACTGTTTAATTTATCATTGTGAGGTATTCGTTCTTATATTTAATATTTTTGTTATTCCAAGTATTTGTTGATTTATGAGTTAATTATATGAATATTGTATATCGATTAATCTCACAATTTAGTTCGATATAGGATTTTCTACTGCTAACTATGAATTTAGTGATCCGTAATTGTCATGAATGATTGGTACGTGAGTAGCATAGATTAGATGTGTTGTGCTAACATAATATATTTAATATAAATAAATCAACATAACTGAATTTATCAGTTGCAGCTATCTCGGTTGTTAGATTTCAGGATTAACTGTTTTCACGAATCTAAAAACTATCTTTAATTAATATGGAATGCTACCGTGCCCAGTTGGTTATTGATAAGTTTTGACGGGATGCTGGTTTCGGTCAATTAATTTAGGAAAACACAAGAATTTTAGCGGCTATCCCTATAATTCTAAGGTTAATTGTTTGGAACAACTTGAATAAATTATTTGTTAGCCGATGAACATTGATATAATTAAATAGTAGAACTCCCTTGAATCAAATGTTTTCTCAGATTAAATTCTTCATTTTATTCTAGTTGATTAATTATCATTTTAATTTATTGTTTTCTTTTCTTTGATAAATTTAGTTTAATATTTTATTAAATTCAGATCACAAAATCCCTCATTTTACTTATTTTTATTATCGAAAGAAATAAATCTCCCGTTCCCTGTGGACTCGACCCTACTCACCATTGCACTCATTATATTTGAAAGTAGAAAATTAAGGTTGGTGGCTCAACGACAGCACACCATTTCTCGTGTCCAAAGCGCAGTGAAAATTTTAAAAATTTATTTTGATGTTCAAATAACGACTTCAGACCCTCATATGATTTAAACAAATTAAATCATTCATAGAGTGTTAAATATTATATCTTTAGTGAATTAATCACTTGGCACCAACTATTCCGGGATCGGTGAAAATAGCTATTGTAGTATTCCCTATGAACAATCTTCTTGAAACTTTTCTTCAATTCTCCTATCAAGTCCATGTATGGAATATTTATTCTTCCTCTTCAAAGTTCTCCGGTTCACTTTTGTCTGTCAGTAAAATATAGTGAAGTGCATGACAGTATCTCTCAGGTGGTCTAATTGTTCTCGAAGATCTCTTGAGTTCAATCAACAGAGTTTGTGGGTCATCATATTGTGTAGTTGATTCTTCATCTTCGTGGTTATTGTATTTGATTCATTCACGGAAATATTTGTCAATGGCATGCCCTTCATCTTTATTCTTTACTTCAGAACTTTCATTTTCAGTTCCAATGTCTGACTTGTCCTTGTAAAGAACTTGCTCATTGAAGATTACATCTATGCCCCGAATGATTTTCCGATTTTGATAATCCTAAAAACGATAACCAAAATCATTATCTCCATAACCAATAAAGAAACACTTCTTAGATTTCGGATCAAGCTTTGTTCTGATAGCTGAATCAATATGACATAGGATAAACATCGAAACACTTTCAAGAAAGAAATGTTTACGTCTTTGCCGCTCTAAACCTCTTCGAGTATTCTACAGTCAAGCGATATCGAAGATCCTCTGTTGATCAGATATGCTGCAGTGTTAACATCATAAGCCCAGAATGATTTTGGTAATCCAGAATGCTGTCTCATGCTCCTAGCACTTTCATTCAGGGTCCTTTTCATCCTTTCAGGTACACCATTATGTTGAGGTGTACCGGAATGATTTTCTCCATCTTGATCTCGTTATGTGCACAATGTTTCTTGAACTCGTCATCTTCATATTTAGCACTGTTATCAGACCGTAAGCACTTCTCATTCTCAACCATGGTTTTCCACCTTTCAAACATCTCATAAACATCAGATTTATTTTTCAGAAAATAAACCCAAACTTTCCAGCTCGAATCGTCGATAAATGTGACATAATATCTTGAGCCTCCAATGGATTTCTCAGGAGATGGTTCCTATACAATCAGTATGAACCAAATCTATCTTTTCTGCTTTCGGTTCTCTACCGACTTTTGAAAGGCTGACCTTTTTCTGCTTTACAAAGATACAGCTTTCATATAGTTTGTGTTCAACGGTCTTTAATTCCGATAGCTTCCCGTTTGATATAAGCATATTCATTCCCTTCTCACTCATATGCCCAAGCCTCTAATGCCATAGACTTGAATTTGCTCCAGCATCCACGACTGATAATTTATCTCTGCAACTGGAAGTCATATAAAGTGTTCCAGTTTTCTTTCCTCGAGCAACAATCATGGCTCCTTTGTTTACTTTCCAGGAACCATCACCAAATGTCACGCCCCGGGACGGGGGTTGGTTGACACCGACGTTGCTCTCAAATTTACATTCGAAAACAACAAGCCTCAGAAGTACAAAATTCAGAAACCAGTCTTTTTATTCATAATACGTAATAATTCATTGTCTGATACAAACTCGAATCACTAATGTTTTACAGCGAAAATGTAAAACAGACATAACATTGATTCTACAGATGCAGCGGAAAACATAATTTAAAACTGAGAATAACAGTTTTCTTATTCACCATCCCCAAAACTGATTCTGCTCCTCTTCTTCTAACCTTTCTTCATCGTTCTTATCTGAGATGTTTTGGTGGGTGAGTGATATGGTTGTCACTCAGTAAGCGGGGGCGGGAATAACTCCCAGTTTTCAAAACCATTTTTAACAGAAACAGTAATACGAATAATATACAAAAATTCTTATTTTCAGAACAGAAATCGGTATTCAATATTCAGTATTCAGTATTCAGTAATCAGTAATCAGTATTCAGAAATCAGAAATTTAACAAGTAAGCACTGAGCACGTTCGTGAATTTCATGGCTAAACTAATATCAGTCCCCTATATGTTCTCTCCTCTAATTCTCTCCTCTAAAGAGTGAGGCCAGTAATCCGTAATCAGTAATGTTCAGAATATATATTCCTACCATTAGTTCACTAGGTTTCAGTGCTTCAAAATTCAGATATCAGAAATCGATCATACAGAAACTTTGCTTTAAAACATAAATCATCAAACTGGATTCAAGTTACTATACATAAGCCCACTTATAGTAATTTGCTGGAGAGTTTCGGTTGAAGTCTGGAAATAGGCTTGCTCTCGCTACTGGTTTCTACTGCCCGAAAATAAGCACTCTCTTATCTCAAATATTTCAAGTGATAACTCAAGATTTGTGTAACACCAATTCAGAGGTTTGAGGGTGTTATATATAGGCAAAATTCTGACTATTAGCCTCACAATTAATGGCCATAATCTGCCATTAACAATCTTTATTCCGTGTTAAATGTTTCAGTTACAAGTCATGGGCTGAATTAGTAACTGTCTGCTGGAATTTCGTGCTGCTGCTGCTGGATTTTATCTGTTGTCTGCTGCTGGATTTTATCTGTTGTTTGCTGCTGGATTCTAATCTGCTGGAAAAATACCAGCTTCTGAAATATTAGCTTCTGCTGAAATTTTTCATTGCTGCTGGAACGCTGGAATAGCTTCTGCTGGAATTTTGCATTACTGCTAGAATGCTGGAAATTCGGGTTCTCACACCAAAGTCACATTATGGCCTTCATCATCGAGCTGTCCCACTGAGATCAAATTGCGTGTCAATTTTGGTACATGTCTGACTTTATTGATTTTCAAGATAGATCTATTTGACATCTTCATCCAGAAATTACCCGTACCAAATATTTCCAAAGGATTTCCATCAGTCAAGAAAACTTTTACGTAATCGCCAGCGATGTAATTATCGAATGCATCAGGATTACCAATGGTCTGAAATGAAGCTCCCGAGTCCATAACCCAAGAATCAACTGAGCTTTCCATGGATAGTAATAGAGCATCATGTACCTCCTCAATAAAAATATTTGCATTATTCTTTGTCGATTTTCAGTTCTTTTTTAATTGACCAATTTCACCATAGTTCCAGCACTTCAAATCCTTTTCAAAAGTGTTTTTGTATTTTCCATTTCTTGACTTTGACCTACCGTGTTGGGTGAAATAATTGTCCTTGCTTGGTAGAACGATCGAACCGTGGTACTTGAGCTGCTGTGCAGTTTAAAAGATTTGAGTTGCACCATTACCACTAGCTATAGCTTTTGGTAAAGCTGTAAGCAATCTGTCCTACAATTGGTATCAGAGCCAAGGTCACGGGTTCGATTCTCATTGATTGCAAGGAGTGCAATTATTGGGAGAGGGATTGTTGGGTGCAATAATTGTCCTTGCTTAGTAAAGCGATCGAACCGTGCTGCTTGAGCTGCTCTGCGGTTTAAAATATTTGAGTTGCACCATTACCACTAGCTATAGCTTTTGGTAAAGCGGTAAGCACTCGGTCCTATATACCGCGCCATCGGTTTGAACTCTTTTCGCCACTCATGCCCCTTCCTCTTTTCTCGAGATTTAGAGCATATCTCGATGATATTCCTTCACCCGAATCCATCATGCGAACTTCTTCAGCAAGAATTTGATCTCTGACATCATTGAATTGTAGCTTTCTTTTTTTCAACAGAGTTGCTAACCGCTGTCGGCCCGCATTGGTTCCCAAACATTTGGTAAAGATGCCAAAAGAATAAGTTCACGAATCTCATTAATTTCAAACGATGTTAGCTGAGAAACAATTGTGTTGAACTCATTGATGTGTTTAGCCACCGAAGTACCTTCTCCCATTTTCAAGTTGAATAATTTTTTCATGAGATGTACTTTGTTGTTTACTGATGGCTTCTCGTACATGTCCGATAAAATGGACATCATCTCTTCTGTGGTTTGTGCCTCTGCCCCATTATGTGCTACATTCTTCGTTATGGTCAATCGCATCGCACCTAACACCTGTCGATCAAGGAGCTCTCAGTCATCATCCTCCATCTTTTCCGGTTTCTTTCTTGATAGAGGTTGATGCAGCTTCTTACTGTACAGATAATCTCTAATCTATAACCGGTAGAACAAAAATATGTTCCATAGAACTTGTTGATTCCCGGCCCCAATCCATCATCTCCGGCCATCGCTTCTCTAGCCTTAACAAAAATTCTAAAAAAAATCTTTTCTGATATGGAAGATCAGACAAAGCTGCAACCACAAAGCATACTCAGAATTCTAAGAAATTTTACAAGAAGGCTCTGATACCAGTTGTTGGGTAATTACATCGAAACAATAGCAACCATGCTGTTAATATAGTACCAAAAATTACGGAATAAAATAATCAGCAAGAACACAAGGATTTACGTGTTTCACCCAAGATAGGCTAAGTCCACGAAGCTACTGCAGATCTTTTAAAATAGGAGAAATATTACAATAAATGTATACAATAATACACTAAATATCTCACACGCCCAACCCGAGTATAACCGAGAAAATATTTTCTCTAACTCACAGAAGATAACCTCACAACACTTTGCTTTCTCTTATTTAAGAAGCTCTTTTGTTTTGAGATGATTTTAAATTGAGATGGGGGAGATCAATTTACTATAGAGCTAGTGCTCCCGTGCATGTGAAACCATAAGCATTTTTTAGCGGCCATCAACCATTCTTTGACATATGCATCTGCTAGCTGCCACATTTGAAAAGTATTGCTAGCTGCCACATTTGAAAAACATTTTGGTCCACCTTACCTAACATTTCTCTCACTCGAAGACTTGATTTTAATAATGTCTTCACACCATCAATGATACCAGAAATGTTAGGTGATAAGGGCCACATTCATTTAATGGTGTCGGAAGAATACGAATTGATTTTGCCAAAAATGTCACAGTTGTCAAATTTGATTGGCGGGGGCTACAAGTTGATTTGGCTAATTCAAGAAAGAGTTATCAAAAGAATTTTCTATGAAAGATTTGGGTGATGCAAAACAAATCCTTAGAATGAGGATCTTTAGAGATCGAGTGAATGAAATCTTGAAGTTGTCTCAAGAAGAGTACGTGAAAAAGGTCGTTAGTAGATTTAACATGGATGTAGCTAAACATGCGAGTACTCCTTTGGCTAGTCATTTTAAACAAACCAAAGAACAATCACCATCGACGGAGCAGGAGTAGGCTTATATGAACAAGGTTCCTTATTCTTCTGCTGTCGGAAGCCTTATGTATGTAATGGTGTGCACTAGACCAGATATAGCACATGCAGTGGGAGTTGTGAGCAGGTTTATGAGCAATCCAGGAAAACAACACTGGGAAGCAGTTAAATGGATAATGGGGTATTTAAAAGGTACTGCTAGTATATCTTTATGTTTCAGAAGATCAAATTTGGGCTTACAAGGTTTTGTCGATGCCGACATGGTGGTGACCTAGATGGCAGAAAAAGTACTGCTGGTATGTGTTCACATTAGGTGGTACAGTCGTAAGCTAGGTGTCTAAATTGCAAAAGATAGTTGCGCTTTCGACTACTGAAGCTGAGTACGTAGCAGTTACAGAAGCTAGAAAGAAGATGATATGGTTGAGATTTTTTTTTGAAAGAACTGGATCAGAAGCTTGAAGGAAGCACATTACATTGTGACCGTCAGAGTGCTATTCATTTAGCAAAATATCCTGTTTATCATGCTAGGACAAAGCATATACAGGTTCGGTACCCTTTCATCATATCAGTACTAGAATATGGAGTCTTGATACTTGAGAAGATTTCTTGAAGTAAGAATCCAGCCTATATGCTAGCGAAAACTGTTGCCATTGACAAGCTGAAGTTGTGTTCAACTTCAGTCGGACTGCAAGTATGAAAAGGAAGATATGAGTTGCTGGACTGATGGTGTGACGACATGATTGAAATCAAGTCTTCAAGTGGGAGAAATGTTGGGTGAAAAGGGCCACATTCATTTAATGGTGTTGGAAGAATACAAATTGATTTTGTCAACAATGTCACGGTTGTCAAATTTGATTGGCGGTGGCTAGAAGCTGATTGGATATTTTATGCACGGGGAGCTCTATTTATAGAGCTCCCTCCATCTCAGTTTATGCATCTCAAAATCAGAAGCTTTCAAAGCTTAGTATAGCAGAGAGAACATTTGAGTGTTGAGTGTTCTCTTGTGTGAGTTGGAAAAATTATTTTTCTTGTTTATACTCGGGTTGGGAGTATTAGATATTTAGTGTATTATTGTATACACTTCTTTTAATATTTCTCCTGTTATAAAAGATTTGCAGTAGCTCTGTGGACGTAGCCTATTTTGGGTGAACTATGTAAATTCGTGTGTTCTTGCTGATTATTTTTTTCCGCAATTTTCCGGTACTATATTATCATCATGGTCGCTATTGTTTCGTTGTAATTAACCAACAACTGGTATCAGAGCCTTGTTGTAAAATTTCTTAGAATTTTGAGTATGCTCTGTGGTTGCAGTTTTGTCTGATATTTCATATCAGAAAAGATTTTTTAGATTTTTTGATAACGCTAGTGAAGCGATGGCCGAAGATGATGGATTGAGACCAGGAATCAACAAGTTCGATGGAACAGGATTTTCGTTCTGGCGGTTATAGATTAGAGATTATCTGTACAGTAAGAAGCTGCATCAACCTCTATCAGGAAAGAAACCGGAAAAAATGTAGGATGATGACTGGGAGCTCATTGACCAACAAGTGTTAGGTGTGATACAATTGGACCCTAACGAAGAATGTAGCACATAACGTGGCAGAGGCACAAACCACAGAAGAGATGATGTCCATTTTATCGGACATGTATGAGAAGCCATCAGCAAACAACAAAGTACATCTTATGAAAAAGTTATTCAACTTGAAAATGGGAGAAGGTGCTTCAATGGCTAAACACATCAATGAGTTTAACACGATTGTTTCTCAGCTAACATCGTTTGAAATAATGAGATTTGTGAACTTATTCTTTTGGAATCTTTACCAAATGTTTGGGAACCATTGCGGGCCGACAGCGGTTAGCAACTCTGTTGGAAAAAAGAAAGATACAATTCAATGATGTCAGAGATCAAATTCTTGCTGAAGAAGTTCGCATGATGGATTCGGGTGAAGGAACATCCTCGAGATCTGCTCTAAATATCGAGAACAGAGGAAGGGTCTGGAGTGGCGAAAAGAGTTCAAACCGATGGCGCGGTAGGTCCAAGTCAAGAAATGGAAAAGACAAAAACACTTTTGAAAAGAAATTGAAGTGCTGGAGCTGTGGTGAAACTGGCCACTTAAAAAAAGAACTGCAAATCAACAAAGAATAATACAAATGTTGTTACTGAGGAGGTACATGATGCTCTATTACTATCCATGGAAAGCCCAGTTGATTCTTGGGCTATGGACTCAGGAGCTTCATTTCATACCACTGGTAATCGTGATGCATTCAATAATTACATCGCTGGGATCACATAAAAGTTTTCTTGGCTGATGGAAAGCCTTTCGAAATAGTTGATATGAGTGATGTCCATATGAAGATGTCAAATAAATATATTTGGAAAATCAAAAATGTCACACATGTACCAAAATTGACACGCAATTTGATCTCAGTGGGACACCTTGATGACGAAGGCCATAATTGTGACCTTTGGTGATGGTTCCTGGAAAGTAAACAAAGGAGCCATGATTGTTGCTCGAGGAAAGAAAACTGGAACAATTTATATGACTTCCAATTGCAGAGATAAATTATCAGTCGTGGATGCTGGAGCAAATTCAAGTCTATGGCATTAGAGGCTTGGGCATATGAGTGAGAAGAGAATGAATATGCTTGTATCAAACGGGAAGCTACCGAAATTAAAGACCATTGAACACAAGCTATGTGAAAGCTGTATCTTTGGAAATCAGTAAAAGGTGAGCTTTTCAAAAGGCAATCGAGAACCGAAAGCAGAAAAGTTGGATCTGGTTCATACTGATGTATGGGGACCATCTCATGAGAAATCCCTTGGAGTCTCAAGATATTATGTCACATTTATCGACGATTCGAGCCAAAAAGTTTAGGTTTATTTTCTGAAAATTAAATCTGATGTTTATGTGACTTTTAAAAGGTGGAAAGTCATGGTTGAGAATGAGACCAACTTGAAGGTGAAGTCCTTACAGTATGATAACAGTGATAAATATGAAGATGAGGAGTTCAAGAAATATTGTGCACAGAACGGGGTCAAGATGGAGAAAAACATTCCCGGTACACCTCAACGAATGGTGCAGCCGAAAGGATGAACAAGACACTGAATGAACGTGCTAGGAACATGAGACTGCATTCTGGATACCAAAATCATTCTGGGCTTATGCTGTTAACACTGCAGCATATCTAATCAACAGAGGACCTTCGATACCGCTTGATTGCAGAATACCCGAAGAGGTATGGAGCGGCAAAGAATTAAATCTTTCTTTACTTTCTTTCTTGAAAGTGTTTGGATGTTTATCCTTGTTAGAGTATGTGCCCGGCAAGTCAACTTGTGGCTAGGGCTTTTATTGACTCTAATGCAAAACAATCTTTATTTTAATAATATTTTACGATTTTATTTGATTATGGCATTATACTTTTATCTATATACCCATGCAAGCTGCATAGATAAGTCCTTGAATATACAATAGGTACCATGAGGCCTGCGTCACAAGGTAAGATCATGAAACTCATTAGGAAGTGTACCGTATATTCTAAACAAGTTCCTAGTCAAATCAGCCGCCTAAAACAAGGATAAAGGTCGCTCGAGCTTGAGACTAACATTTGTGGTGTAAACGCCATGTTTCATTGGCAAGGGCATGGAGATGTCCATTCACATAGATGGGTGATCATATGATGATGCACTGAACAACCCTCCCACGGACTATCCAAGTGGTTCCCATTTATCGAGTGGAATAGTTCGCAGTTATGGTTGTACACCATTAGTCATTTGACCCGGGACAATGTAGGGGCTATACGTACTAGCATGCACTTTGATCCGTTTACCGACTCCATCGAGGGTCATCAGGTGGCGAGGTTGGGTGTAGTTTCGAAATACGTAGGAGAAAATGCATTGTAGTCGGGGATTCACCGTTCGCCTACGGGTGAAGATATCCTATGTGATCTGATGAGTTAATAGTGCAAGGAGTCTCTGGCCAGAGCAAGAAATGTGCTTTAGGGAAAGGTGTTTTCCTAGTTGCACATGCCATGCCACTATTAATACTCAAAGATAAATCACATCGTTATCGAATTCATATGCAACTCTCGATATACCAATGGTTGCAGATTCGATCGGGATATATGTGTTGAAGGGACCGTACTGTACGCTAACCATGACTAAAGGTTCTTGCAGGCACTATCAATGAAACCTAGGGGATCATGGGGCGATGCTACTATACGCTCTTACCATGATCCGATGGGTGCAATCAGAAGTGAGTTATGACATTCTTGATCAAGGAGTTGATGAAAAGAATGGGGTTTACAAACCCGAATAAGAATAAATGTTATTCTGAATCACATGGAGATGTGAACCCACGGCTAGCTGTATCCCTGAACCATTGAGGGTCACACAAGCATCGGATTCTGTGTTCCCGTTGAGATTGTCAAATTTCAAGGAGTTGGAATTTGGCGACTATAGTTTGATGGAGATCAAACAGGAAGCTTATAAAGGAGTTTATGAGCTGATTCCATATGATGGAAGAAGTGGAAGTTAGCATGATTTCTAAATAAGTAAGGAGAGTGGAACTGCCTGTTTTGTGAAGGAGTTCACTAAAACTGGCAGCTGCCAAATATGGTAACTATCATATATGGCAAGTTCTAAATTTGGTAAATGAAAATTTTGATCTTCGAAATTTTTGATTTTCATTATATGAACAAGATTTGTATCCTTGTTACATCGACGCTATCGGATCGTCGTTCGGGGTTATAATGAGTTCGGAATCATTTTTTTAGTGAATTTGGAATTTACTAATTAAATGATTGTGCTAGTAGTGGTGACTACTAACTTGCACAAATTCTCATATATGTTCTAGAGGAGTCTAGAATTAAATTAACCAAGGAGTTAATTTATTAATTAAATAATGGTTATTTAATTTATTTAATATACATGTATATATTTATATCGAGATATAAAATATGTGTATATGATATTATTATATCATGTGATATTAAAGGTTAATAAATACATTATATATTAATAATATGAGAGTTTAAATATAATAAAATTATAAGAGTCCTTGTGGGGCTCTTAGCTCCTAATCGTTATTACAATGCAATCTGATTAGGGTTAACTAATTACAGCGGAAAACGAGTTTAAATTTTCTTTACAATGAGCCCAAATCATTTTATTTGAATACTAAAAATAGTATTTCATTTCACGTCGTAAACATGCCCCCACGTAATCAACCCCAATCATATACAAACAACTCATATCCTCGGGACATGCCCCGGTATATAGATACATATACATATATACTGGGAACAAAACATAAACCTCAACTAAAACTGTGACTCCCTCCAGAAGTACCCTCTCCGGTCTCCTGATATCCTGGAGTACCTGCCATTGTCCACACACAAAGACAACAACAGCCCCCCTTGGGGGTGAGCAAAGCTCCGTATGGAACAACCAATCATATATACAACAAGTATCTAAACAATGATATATGGTATGCAATGCATGTATGTCGTGGAGGTATCAGGTCAAATGCCCATCCACTGAGCACATGTCAGAATCAATCGAATCGCTATCAAATCAATGCTCGAGCTGGCACACCGGCCAATATGGGATACTCGTATGATAGCGTCGGCAAAGCGCCATCAAATCCCAAATCTCATATCCAATCATATGGGGCCACAATTGTCTATGCTTTACGGGTCATATAATACCGGCATAGCGATTGTGTTCACAAACCCCGGAATCCAATCCAATCATATCAAGGTATCCAAGGATCATAGCTCAACGTGCATTTCATGTATCGATGTATGCATAAAATGATGTGTGTTAACAAAACATTTATTTTATACATCGATATCTCAATATCAATGTCATGTATGCCACATCAATCAACAAATAAGGCATATAGACACATAATCTCATTCCAATCAATCAAATCAATCCGACATATATCATATAATACAGATACCTGTCGTATGTTACCCGGTCGCAACATACCTCAATTCTTCGTTTCCAGTTGATGTAGCCTGAAGATATTGATATTACACTTTATCTACATCAATAACATACTCATTCCAATCAATAACATACTCCAAAATCATTAATATTAGTTTCAAATATCATTTGAAACTTCAAAAATTCATATCAAATCAAATTCATATCATAATTCAATTTCGACTTTGAATACAAGTTTCTTGTCGGTTATTCTACTACATATCAGAAATTCAACTTCAAATACATGCTATTCCAGCACTTTGATATTTAGAGCTGCTGGAACTAGAAGAAAATTATCTCAGTCAGAAGCCCTAGACGCGAAGATCACAAATATATAATTTGTTTCGCGTTTAGACAGCGTTTCGAAGTCGATTTGGACGAAAGAAAATGAAGATCTCTCGTTTCTCTCTCTCGATTATCGAATACAAAATGATAAGAAGAAGGAAAGAACTTAATCTTATCATCACCGCTTCGGCGCTTGGGCGGTAGAATTCTCGCGCCCGAGCGCGAGAGGTTCTGCCCCAGAGTCCAATATATACCGCGCTCGAGCGGTCACAAATTACCGCTCGGGCGCGGCATGTTCTGTCCGAGAACACACCATATTCTACACTGGCGCTCGGGCGGTCATTTTCTACCGCCCGGGCGCCACATGTACTGTACCAAATGTTGGTTTTGGTATTATATTGGCGTCCGGCCTCTCCAATCGAGCTCTTACAACGTCAATTCATATTCAATATTCATTTCTCAATTTCATTGTCATAATATACATCAAATGTATAATCACATATCAAATTGATGAATTATCGATAATCATATAGGATTTACGATAATACGATACACGGTCCTTACAGTCCTTGTGTGAAAGGGACTCTTAATTAGATTAGGAGTCTCATTCTATAAATATAACATTAGGGCTCATTCTTGGGAGATAAAAAATTGCACACAAAATCACCACAAATCCTCTCCAATCTCTCCTTGAAAGTCACGGCAACATCATGAGAATTGGAATGAAATTTTGGCCAAAACAAATTAGATTTTTTTTAATTATGGATTAAGAATCCATAATATTGCTTAATAATTGATTAAGAATTAATTAGCCAAAGACCATGATTTTTGAAGGATGGAACTCTCGGCCATCTCTTGAAAATTGAGGGGAAAAATTTGGCCACAAGTTTCTTCCACCGCCGTGTCGCTTCGTTTCCGGATTTTGGAAATTCGGAGAATACAGTCTCAACGCGCAAATCGTTTGGATTTTCTAGTGCAAACCAAACGAGGAAAACAGTTTTCGATCGTGGACCTAATTAGGCGATCAAAGGAGAAGAGCCGTTCGTAGGGATTTACAAGAAGGACTATTTCCGCGTAAAAATCGGAATAGTTTGGAGTCCAAGCGTTAAGAACGCAAAGGTATAAATTCTAAACACCCTACGAATGATTAGAACACACGACGCCCAAGAACAAAATTTTTAACTTCCGCTGCGTCTTAGGTGCGAGAATACGATGTCCCAACAGTGGTATCAGAGCTAGGTTATTCTCAATCGTGTGTTTTAATTAAATTATGTTGAGTTTAATATTTCTAACCGCGTAAGAATTTTTATGAAAAACGCCCCTTAAAATTATTTTTGAAAAATCTGTTTTTGAAAAAAAAAAATTTGGTCTGCCCGGAACAGTTCCCGGCAGACGCGCGCACAGGGCAAAGCGTGCGGGCCAGGCGCCGCGCCGCGCGTGCGCAGGCGCAACACGGCGGGCGCGCGCACGGCTTGCGCGCCTGTGCGAGCGGTCAGCGCACAGCGCGCCCGCCAGCGCCCGATCGGATCAGGCAGCGAGCGGGCGGCGCGGGCGGGTACCCGGGAACGTCTCGGGCACCGCGCTGGGTCGTGGGCTTGAATTGTTCGAGCCAGGGGCGATTTTTTGATTTTTTTAAAATTGATATTTTATGAAAATACGGACGATTTTACCCCTACAATAATTTTTATAAAATCAATTTTTCTTACAAATTAAATAATTGAAATATGATTTTAATTATTTATGGTAAAATGTGTTTTACAAGAAATTTAAATTATTTGAAATTAAATAAAAGTGTTTATTTAATTTGATAATTATGGCGGTTAGTGATAATTTACGAGATACAAGATTTATTGATGATATGTGATATTATCGGATTTATATAATATATGATATTATATGTTAAAAGGATGATCGAGAGCCATGACCAATGTGCTAGTTGTATGTTAGGATATTTTACGTGTTGTTTTTTTTTATTTGATAATTAAAAGTGGACCTGGTTTATGGTCCGTTCCCACCCCCTAAATTTGTATCCCAATGTGCCATGGATATTTAATGTAAATATTAGAATTAGTGGGAGATCAAGATTTGAAGACGGTGGGCCCGATCCTCGAAAAGAGTTTTGAAGATCGAAGACATGTAAAATATTGGAAGCTTATGTAATATTGCATTTGCATCCTTGCATTTACCTAGGTTATGGACATGGATCCGTATGTGGCTCGTACGGATCAATTAGCTCTCGGTTATCGATCATCCTTTATTATTTATGATGTATGTGATATATTATAAATAATCAGTATGTGCGTTATTATTAATATTAATTACAAGAGTTGCATGAATCCGGCAATCATACAAAACAATCATGGCACGAGTTTTTAAAATTAATGATGAGACAAATTTTAAAATTAAAATCCCTCATTTTGGATGAGATCCAAAATTTAAATCAAGCCCATTAAAAGGATAATTAAATGAAAGTTTAATAATTCCTTGCCTTCCATCAACGGTGGTTGCATGATGAACGCTACCCGCAGTCAGTGTCTGGCTCATATTATTGGGGAGGCCTGGACGCCGGAAAGCTGTGACTTCCACTGACATATTTGATGTGAACTACGTGGAACTCCCATGACTTCGGCTCATATTATTGGAAGATCTCATGACGACCGTCCATTAAGGTTCAACATTGATGAGCCGGGCTCAACACGTGAAGAGAAAGGGGATCATATTATTGGAGCCTCCTCAAACGTGAGGCAAAATTACGTAAGGGTTGCAAGGAGTTGCAATTGGGCTCTACCTTTTGAAAGTTATGATTGGCTGATATTATTCGGGATCATAATTTCGCAATTGGGCCTTGCGTACTCACTAAGGAAATTGGATTTCCCGTTTGTCATCAGAGGGTGGTGAAATGTCAAAATAGTGGGAGGCAATTCGTAAAAACAAAAGTCCATATTTTACATCTTACAAAATATTTTAAAATAGTATGTAACGTTTATTCTGTTTCCATATCAGTATATTTACGATTTCGTCACGTAATCCATTTCTATCATTAAAACAAGTTAACCGAACACTAATTTTCAAGATTGGCTGAGAAAATTGTTCTAAATTCGGAGAGAATAGCATATACACTAATGTCAGTCTTGCTGAACTGACAAAACATGCAAGATGGTAGGACCATAGGGTGCAAGCTAAAGTGTAATATGCTTGCTTCTATGTCAAATGAACTGTAGAGACAGTTTGAGAAAATTTTGAATGCTGTTGACATTCAAATACACATGCAAGAGTTGTATAGTGCATGAAACTCACATAATGATGCACGCCACCTTCAAGGAACATATTACTACACGCATACAAGATGATGCTCTTGCCCATGAGCATGGTGTAAGTATGATTGGGCCTAATGAGAAGGTGGTGGGCCTGGAATTTGACAAGACCCTATAATTTAGAACATGTATATTTCACTGCAAGAAGTGTGGACATAAGAAATTATCTGGGCCAGAAATATTTTGGAAATGATAAGTGAATGTCCAAGTAAACATAATTTCAACAACCAAAAGAAAACAAGATAGTCTAAACCAAGCACATTTGTGACACGTTAGGCTAGGACATATTTCCCAAAGAAGGATCCACAAGCTAGTGGGAGAGGGCATGTTTGACTCGTCAGACATAAACTCTCTAAGAGACGTGTGAGTCCTGTCTGAAAGGAAAAATGACTAAGGCCCCTTTCCTAGGGAAAGTGGAACGTGCACATGATCTGTTGGATTTGATCCATACAAATGTGTATGGCCCGCTAAGTATTAGCACGAGATTTGGCCATATCTACTTCATTACTTTAACCGATGACCATTCGAGGTTTGGGTATGTGTATTTAATGAAATACAAGTCTGAAGCATTTGAAAATTCAAAGAATTCAGAGCAGAAGTAGATAAACAATTACAAAAGAGTATTAAAACACTACGATTAGATCGAGGTGGAGAATACTTGAGTACTGAGTTTCAAGACTACCTTAAAGAGAATGAGATTCTCTCACAGTGGACTCCGCCTGCTACACCCTAGTTGAGGTGTGTCAAAACGTCGTAATCGGACTTTGATGGACATTGTCCGATTTATGACGGGATTCACTGAGTTGCCGCCATCCCTGTGAGGATATGCGCTTGAAACAGCGGCAAGGTTGTTGAATCAAGTCCATACAAAGGCAGTGAATAAAACTCCATATGAGATATGGATGGGAAAGCCGCCCAAATATTCTTATCTAAGAATATGGGGATGTCTTGCTTATGTGAAGCAGGCAGTGGGAGACAAATTGGATAGTAGAGACAATTTGTGCTACTTTGTCTGATATCCAAATAACTCTGTTGGATACTACTTCTATTTATCCTAGTGAAACGAAGGGGTTTGTTTCAAGGAATGACACCTTCTTAGAGAAGGAATTTCTATTATATAGAAAAGGCAGGATGATAGAACTCGATGAGATTCGAGAATCACCCACTACACAAGTAGTAGAATCCACACCCCAACAGCCAATCAAAGAAACACAAGCTCTTAGAAGATCCGAAAGGATCTCGAGGCCGCCTAATAGGTTGAGCCTGCTTCTTGAAGTGGGCCAAGGTGAGCCCATTCCTGGATGTGATCCAAGAAATTTAAAGGAAGCATTGTCTGATGCCGATTTATCTAAATGGCTTGAAGCTATGCAGTCCGAAATGGACTCCATGTATTCGAACCAAGTATGGTCCTTAGTAGATCCACCTGAGGGAATTGTTCCCATAGGATGCAAATGGATTTACAAAAGGAAACTTGGAGCGGATGGGAAGGTGGTGACCTCCAAAGCTAGATTGGTAGCAAAAGGATATACTCAAAGGCAAGGTGTTGACTATGGGGAAACCTTTTCTCCAGTCGCAATGTTCAAGTCCATTAGGATACTGCTAGCCATAGCAGCATGGTATGACTATAAAATATGGCAAATGGATGTGAAGATAGTGTTCCTTAATGGGGAGATTAAGGAAGAGATTTACATGTCTCAACCTGAAGGATTCACATCAGTAGGAAGTGAGCATAAAGTATGCAAACTTTAGAGATCCATTGATGTACTCAAACAAGCATCAAGGAGATTGAACCTCAGATTTGACAACACTATCAAAGAGTTTGATTTTGCCAAAAATCCTGAGGAACCTTGTGTTTACAAGAAAGTTAGTGGAAGTGTAGTGACATTCCTATTGCTTTATGTTGATGACATACTACTCATTGGGAACGATGTAGGGATATTGAAGTCAACTAAAGTAGGGTTAGCTGGTAAGTTCTCCATGAAGGATATGAGTGAAGCATCATATGTATTAGGAATACAGATCTATAGGGATAGATCAAAAAAGATGCTGGGGCTCACCCAATCCACATATATCGATACCATAATGAGGAGATTCTCTATGGAGGAGTCCATGAGAGGATATCTCTCAATGTCTCATGGTGTGAATCTATCCAAGTCTATGTGCCCTAAGACTGATGAAGAGATAGAAACCATGAGCCGCATTCCAGATGTGACTGCCATAGGCAGTATTATGTATGGTATGATATCTACTCGATCTGATGTGGCATATGCATGTTACTAGCTGATATCAGTCGAATCCCGATCCACTGCATTGGAAAGCAGTGAAGGACATTCTTAAGTACTTAAGAAGAAATAAGAATTTGTTCTTGGTATACGGGAGTGGAGAACTAAAATTGGAAGGCTACATTGATTCTAGCTTCCAAACAGATGTGGATGATTCGAAATCAACCTCTTGATTTGTATTCAAGCTCAATGGTGGTGCTGTCTCTTGGAAAAGTTCCAAGCAAGACACCACAGCAGATTCAACCACTGAGGTCGAATACATAGCTGCATTGGCTGCAGCAAAGGAGGGCGTTTGGATGAGGAATTTCATCCAAGAGTTGGATATCATTCCTCAAACAGTTGAACCAGTCCCGGTCTACTGTGACAACACCGGTGCCATTGTGCAAGCAAAGAAACCGAGGTCTCATCAACGATCCAAACATATACTGAGGAAGTTCCACATAATCCGGGAGATTGTGGGAAGAGGAGACATTTTGGTAGAGAGAGTCGCCTCCGCAGATGACGTTGCTGATCCACTGACGAAGTCCCTGCCAGGACCATTGTTTGAGAAGCATCGCGAAGCAATGGGTCTAAGATCTATGGGTAGTTGGCTATAGGGCAAGTGGGAGATTGTTAGAGTAGGTGCCCGGCAAGCCAACTTGTGGCTAGGGCTTTTATTGACTCTAATGCAAAACAATCTTTATTTTAATATTATTTTACGATTTTATTCGATTATGGCATTATACTTTATCTGTATACCCATGCAAGCTGCATAGATAAAGTCCTTGAATATACAATAGGTACCATGAGGCCTGCGTCACAACGTAAGATCATGAAACTCATTAGGAAGTGTACCGTATATTCTAAACAGGTTCCTAGTCAAATCAGCCGTCTAAAACAAGGATAAAGGTCGCTCGAGCTTGAGACTAGCATTTGTGGTGTAAAAGCCATGTTTCATTGGCCAGGGCATGGAGATGTCCATTCACACAGATGGGTGATCATATGATGATGCACTGAACAACCCTCCCTCGGACTATCCAAGTGGTTCCCACTTATCGAGTGGAATAGTTCGCAGTTATGGTTGTACACCATTAGTCCTTTGACCCAGGACAATGTAGGGACTATACGTACTAGCATGCACTTTGATCCATTTACCGACTCCATCGAGGGTCATCAGGTGGCGAGGTTGGGTGTAGTTTCGAAATACGTAGGAGCAAATGCATTATAGTCGGGGATTCACCGTTCGCCTACGGGTGAAGATATCCTATGTGATCTGATGAGTTAATAGTGCAAGGAGTCTCTGGCCAGAGCAAGAAATGTGCTTTAGGGAAAGGTGTTTTCCTAGTTGCACATGCCATGCCACTATTAATACTCAAAGATAAATCACATCGTTATCGAATTCATATGCAACTCTCGATATACCAATGGTTGCAGATTCGATCGGGATATATGTGTTGAAGGGACCGTATTGTACGCTAACCATGACTAAAGGTTCTTGCAGGCACTATCAATGATACCTAGGGGATCATGGGGCGATGCTACTATACGCTCTTACCATGATCCGATGGGTGCAATCAGAAGTGAGTTATGACATTCTTGATCAAGGAGTTGATGAAAAGAATGGGTTTACAAACCCGAATAAGAATAAATGTTATTTTGAATTACATGGAGATGTGAACCCACGGCTAGCTGTATCCCTGAACCATTGAGGGTCACACAAGTATCGGATTCTGTGTTCCCGTTAAGATAGTCAAATTTCAAGGAGTTGGAATTTGGCAACTATAGTTTGATGGAGATCAAACAGGAAGCTTATAAAGGAGTTTATGAGCTGATTCCATATGATGGAAGAAGTGGAAGTTAGCATGATTTCTAAATAAGGAAGGAGAGTGGAACTGCCTGTTTTGTGAAGGAGTTCACTAAACTGGCAGCTGCAAAATATGGTAACTGTCATATATGGCAAGTTCTAAATTTGGTAAATGAAAATTTTGATCTTCGAATTTTTCGATTTTCATTATATGAACAAGATTTGTATCCTTGGTACATCGGCGCTCTCGGATCGTCGTTCGGGGTTATAATGAGTTCGGAATCATTTTTTTAGTGAATTTGGAATTACTAAATAAATGATTGTGCTAGTAGTGATGACTACTAACTTGCACAAATTCTCATATATGTTCTAGAGGAGTCTAGAATTAAATTAACCAAGGAGTTAATTTATTAATTAAATAATGGTTATTTAATTTATTTAATATACATGTATATATTTTATATGGAGATATAAAATACGTGTATATGATATTATTATATCATGTATTATTAAAGGTTAATAAATACATTATATATTAATAATATGAGTTTAAATATAATGAAATTATAAGAGTCCTTGTGGGAAAGGGACTCCTAATTAGATTAGGAGTCTCATTCTATTAATACAACATTATGGCTCATTCTTGGGAGATGAAAAATTGCACACAAAATCACCACAAATCCTCTCCAATCTCTCCTTGAAAGTCACGGCAACATCATGAGAATTGGAATGAAATTTTGGCCAAAACAAATTAGATTTGTTTTAATTATGGATTAAGAATCCATAATATTGCTTAATAATTGATTAAGAATTAATTAGCCAAAGACCATGATTTTTGAAGGATGGAACTCTCGGCCATCTCTTGAAAATTGAGGGGAAAAATTTGGCCACAAGTTTCTTCCACCGCCGTGTCGCTTTGTTTCCGGATTTTGGAAATTCGGAGAATACAGTCTCAACGCGCAAATCGTTTGGATTTTCTAGTGCAAACCAAACGAGGAAAACAGTTTTCGATCGTGGACCTAATTAGGCGATCAAAGGAGAAGAGCCGTTCGTAGGGATTTACAAAAAGGACTATCTCCGCGTAAAAATCGGAATAGTTTGGAGTCCAAGCGTTAAGAACGCAAAGGTATAAATTCTAAACATCCTATAAATGATTAGAACACACGACGCCCAAGAACAAAATTTTTAACTTCCGCTGCGTCTTGGGTGCGATAATACGATGGCCCAAAAATCCTATGATCATATTGACTCAGCTAGCAGAACAAAGCTTGATCTGAAATCAAAGAAGTGTTTTTTTATTGGTTATGGAGATAATGAGTTTGGTTATCGTTTTTGGGATGACCAAAACCAGAAAATCATTCGGGACAGAGATGTAATCTTCAATGAGAAATTTTTTTACAAGGACAAGTCAGACATTGGAACTGAAGATGAAAGTTCTGAAGTCAAGAATAAAGATGAAGTGCAATTGACAGATATTCCTTTGAATGAATCAAAAAGCAATAACCGGGAAGATGAAGAATCATTTGCACAAGATGATGACCCACAAACTCCGGTGATTGAACTCAGGAGATCTTCGAGAACAATTAGACCACCTGAGAGATACTCCTCTGCACTTCACTATATTTTACTGACAGACAAAGGTGAACCGGAGACCTATGAAGAGGCTATGAAAAATTGCGATTCAATCAAGTGGGAGTTAGCCATGGAAGATGAGATGGATTCACTGTCATCCAACTATACGTGGGAGTTGACAGAACTTCCGCAAGGTAAAAAGGCATTACATAACAAGTGAGTGTACCGGTTAAAAGAAGAATATAATGGTAGCAAGAGGTACAAGGCAAAAATTGTTGTAAAAGGTTTTCAACAAAAAGAAGGCATTGATTACACTGAGATTTTCTTTCCAGTGGTTAAGTTAACCACAATGATGATTGTACTCGGATTAGTGGCAAAAGATGATTTACATCTGGAGCAGTTAGATGTAAAGACGACGTTTCTTCATGGTGATCTATATGAAGAAATTTATATGAAGCAATCACAGGGCTTTGAAGTATGGAGAAAAGAGAAAATGATTTGCAAACTTCAGAAGAGCTTGTATGGTCTCAAGCAAGCTCCAAGACATTGGTACAAGAAGTTTGATGGATTCATGAGTAATAATGGTTTCCTGAGGTGTCAGGCTGATTATTGTTTTTACGTTAAGAAGTTTGATGGTTCTTATATCATTCTAATGTTATATGTGGATGATATGTTTATAGCATGAGCTTGTCTGAAGGAAATTGATAAAATTAAAAAAGAGTTATCAAAAGAATTTTCTATGAAGGATTTTGGTGCTGCAAAACAAATCCTTGGAATGAGGATTGATAAGCACGAATCATATAGCGTTTTAGGAACTTTATCTTGTCGTATTCGTGCTTATCTGGCGTTTTTATTCCGAGTTTTGTGCTTAATTCGTGTTATTATTGCTATTTGCAGGTTTGACCGAAAGATGATTAAAGCCAACGAAAGGGAGAAAAAGTCAAGCTTTGCAATGCCATGTCGGAAATACCCGGAAAAATAGAAAATAGCACAAGATTGAGCACCCGGACCCAGACACAGACCCCGTCTAAGGGTCCGTGCCTTAGAGGCCTTAGAAAACTTTTTTAGCGAGTAAAGACGGACCTGTACACGGGGTCCGTGTCCAGCATCAGCCGAGAGAAGAAAATTAGCGCACCTACACGGATCTTCACCCGGACCCCTACACGGGGTCCGTGTCCAGTGTTTCCGGAAATGATTTTGAAGCGAGCCTTCACGGAGCCCAATCCTAAGGCATACAGGGGGTCCGTGTACCTGATATCGGTTCCAAAAATTGCGAAGATTCTGTGGAGATTTGAAGTGATTTAAGAAGGAAAAATAAAAGATATTTGGGGTTTTTGAGATCGGACTTTTGGGGAGAACAATTTTCGGACTTTTGAAGACGGCGATGGCTTGGGAGAACAGGGAGAAAAAAAACCGCGCACTTCACACGCAAGATCCGCGCACCATCACTGAGATTTTCTCCTCTCTTGTTTTCTTATTTTCGTTCATGAATTCGAATATTAGATTTTCTTCTAGTTTTGAATTTATGGAGTAGTTTTTCTTGTGATCGAGACCACGATAGGGACAAACTTTTGACCTTGTTCATTCACTGGATTATTTGATTTACGAGTTAATCTATGTTATTCATTAATGTTTGCGTAATTTTCGTGCTTTTAATTTGGCCAATTATTTGCATGTTTGTTGTTTGATCTTGACTCGAAAGATAATAGATTGAATTTAGCTTCAAAAATATTAATCAACACACAGTTAAATCGACTAGAAATAGTATTCGGTTTCAATGTGCGATTTTAGGCGACAGCTGTGATTCCATCGTTGAATAATGCGTTTTTGTTTGATTAAATTCAATTAGAAATAATTGGACTGTTAAATGAAAATAGGATTATAAATTCTAGAAATAGATTTATAGTTAATTCAGGGAATTTCATCGTGACATCGGATAATCTGTGATTAATTAATTCCAATGCATAACAATAATCAAAGTTTGGATCGTTGTGTGTTCCCGGTCATTTTGTTGAATTTGAAAAGTTTCCAAGTTTAAATCTGTTATGAAATTTCGATCTTAGTTATTAATTTAGTATAGTTTAAATTAATTTAACTAGTTTAAATTATCATCAAATCACTTATTATTGTTTGCCTAGATTAAATCGAATAATTTAAGTCTTAGTACTTAAATAATAGTCTCTGTGGGATCGATACTTGGACTTGTCGTCCATTTACTATAACTTGACCTAGTCCACTTGCTAGATTTATTCCCAACCGAAATCTTCGGTCAAGCTTTTGGCGCCGTTATCGGGGACTATTTGTTTAATATTAGGATAAATTATTTATTTGAGACTAGGCATTTATTTTTAGTTCTTATTTTTATTTTAAAATTTTGATCAATTTTTGTTAATTTTTGTTTCAGACTTTTGCATTCTTTTGGAGCTTGAATTGTGCACTTGAATTTTTTATTTCAGGAGTCTAGCTCGTGTTATAAGAGCCGTGCTCAAGGCGTCAAAAATCTAGTGCCACTTGATCTAGAGATTGAAAGCACTCTCCGCCGCATCCGTAGAGCTCGAAAGAACAACAACTTGGCTCTTGAATTCGAATCTGAAGAGGAATCTGAAATAGAACTTAAACCAGAATTTAAGGACATGGCCGGAGAAGAGGATGAGCGTACTTTAATGGAGCTTCATAGAGCAGCGTTTGGAGGTTATGGCTCTAGTATTGTCCGCCCTACAATTCAAGCAAACACGTTCAAACTTAAGCCAGCCATCATCCAGATGATTCAACTCCAGGTCAAATTCGGAGGATCACCATCTGAAGATCTCAATGCACATCTGGAGAACTTTCTGTCGATCTGTGATACAATCAAGTGCAATGGGATGAGTACTGATGCTATTCAACTCAGACAATTTCCATTCTCACTGCAAGGAGAAGCTATGGAGTGGCTTCGAGACCTTCCTACTGGTTCTATCACTACATGGTAGTGGAAGTATTCATGCACAAGTATTTTTCCCCAACTAAGATTACACAATTGCGAAATGAAATCACATCGTTTAGACAGAGAGATGGAGAATCTTTGAATTCAGCCTGGGCAAGGTTTAAGAAGATGTTGAGAATGTGCCCAAGACATGGTTTTTCGATCGGCCAGCAGGTTGAGACGTTCTACTATGGGTTGGATCCACCTGTGAGATCTATGCTTGATGCAGCGGCCAACGGTAGCTTATACAGGAAAACGCCAACCTCAGCGCTTGAAATCATATCTAATATGGCAGCGAGCAATGTGGGCTGGCAAGACAATCGAAGGGAGAAGAAAGTCGGATTCCTTGAGATGGATGCTTTGACCGCGATCACAGCAAAGCTTGATGGATTGACACATCAGATGGCACAATTAAAAACGAATAAATCATTACCGGTCAAGCCAGTAAATCAAATTCAAGGAAATGCTGAGATAATTGGTGGATCATCTAGTGACATGCAGTTCATGCCAGATATGTCTTGTGAGGGAATGCAGTGTTTTGGGGGAGACTCTGTGAATTATGTGGGAAACCAGGGTCGACAACAATATAATCCATACAGTTTCTCATATAATCCGGGCTGGAGGAATCATCCGAATTTTGGGTGGAGGCAGTCAGAAAATACTGTCGAGCAACCATATTTCAATCCTCCACAACATCCTACACAACAAAAACCTCCTCAGCAACCACCTAAATCTCCGCAAGGTACTGAACCTTCTATGCCACCCGGTTTCAAGCCACAAGATAGCAAATCGAATCTTGAGGATATGCTATCCAAGTACATAGCCGGGAATGAGATGAGATGGAAAAATCATGATGCCATGATGCAAAGGGTAGAGACTCAACTAGGGCAGTTGACGACACAAATGGCTACACGAGCTTCGGGTTCACTAACTAGTGACACGGAAAAGAATCCGAAAGGTGTCAATGCAGTTACGGTGACATCTCCCATAAAGCAAGAGGTAGTTGATGTTGAAGATGATGTGAAAAAAAAGGGACCATCCAAGCAAGGGCCAGAGGACGCAAGGAAAGCAGATAAGTCTCTAAACTCGAACCCCACTGTTGATATTAATTCACTTCCGTTTCCCCAAAGAGCAAATCAACTGCAATTGGATACTCAATTTTCAAAATTCCTTGAGATTTTCAAAAAGCTGCACATAAATATCCCGTTTGCAGAGGCTTTAGCTCAAATGCCCTCCTATGCAAAATTTCTTAAAGAAATTCTATCAAACAAGAGGAAACTAGTGGATTTTGAGACAGTGAAGCTTTCGGAGGAATGTTCTGCAATTTTACAAAATAAGTTGCCTCCAAAAGCTAAGGATCCAGGTAGCTTCTCTATTCCTTGTACCATAGGAACTTCATTTTTTGGTAAAGCTTTATGTGATTTAGGTGCAATCATTAATTTAATGACTTATTCATGTTTTGAGAAGCTAGGAATTGGTGAAGTTAAACCTACTACGATTCCCCTACAATTAGCCGATAGATCTATTAAATACCCTAGGGGAGTAGTAGAGGATGTTTTAGTGAAGGTTGACAAGTTTATTTTCCCAGTGGACTTTGTTGTGTTAGATATGGAAGAGGATCGTGATATTCCTCTTATTTTAGGAAGACCATTTTTAGCCACTGGAAAAGCCCTGGTAGATGTACACAAGGATGAGTTGGTATTGAGGTTGAATGATGAGATTGTAGTGTTTAATGTTTTTCAATCTATCAAATATCCCAATGATACATCTAATTGTTTTAGAATTGATGCTACTGACGAGTTTGTTGAGTATGGTTTGCAGGAATTACTTGGTGAGGATCCTTTGGTGGTCTGTTTGACCCATTGATGTCCGCAAGAATTGGGAAATCAAGAGCTGGACGATTGTATTCATTATCTGGAAGCAGGCAGACCGATTTCAAAAACGATAAACTCGAGGATTGGGGAGCTTGGGCATATCCCACGACCTTTAAAATCATCCATTGAAGAAGCCCCAATCCTAGAGATGAAACCTCTTCCTTCGCACTTAAGATATCTATTTTTACTTGATAATGATAAGTTCCAGTGATAGTTTCCTCCACTTTGACAGGTACGGAAGAAGAGAAGCTGTTGCGAGTTCTGAGAGATAATATCAAAGCCATAGGCTGGAGTATTACAGACATCAAAGGGATCAGTTCATCCATGTGCATGCACAAAATTCTGATGGAGGCCGACCACAAGACATCTACCCAACCTCAAAGACGTCTGAACCCAGTTATGCAAGAGGTGGTAAAGAAAGAGGTGATAAAGCTACTGGACGCAGGTATTGTTTACCCGATTTCTGATAGTAGGTGGGTAAGTCCTGTACAAGCTGTTCCGAAAAAAGGTGGGATCACTGTAGTAAAGAATGAAAACATTGAGTTAATTCCTACCAGAACTGTTACAGGGTAGCGTGTTTGCATCGATTATAGAAAACTTAATGGTGCCACCTGTAAAACCATTTTCCCCTCCCTTTTATTGATCAAATGTTGGAGAGGTTAGCTGGACATCCTTTCTACTGTTTCCTGGATGGTTATTCGGGTTATATGCAAATTCCCATTGAACCTGAAGATCAGGAGAAAACCACTTTTACATGTCCTTGCGGGACATTTGCATATAAATGAATTTCATTCGGTCTATGTAATGCACCAGCAACTTTCCAACGCTGCATGATGGCTATTTTTCACGACATGATTGAGGACTTTATTGAAATATTCATGGATGATTTTTCTCTCTTTGGCTCTTCGTTTGATACGTGTTTAAATAACCTGTCTAAAGTCTTGGAGAGATGTGAGGAGTCAAATCTAGTTTTAATCTGGGAAAAATGCCATTTCATGGTGAGAGAGGGAATAGTGTTGGGCACAAAATTTCTAAAACTGGGATTGAAGTTGATAAGGCTAAAATTGAAGTAATAGAAAAACTCCCAGCCCCAACAAACATCAGAGGAGTGCGTAGTTTTCTAGGACATGCAGGGTTCTATAAGGCGCTTTATAAAAGACTTTTCTTGCGTTGCTAAGCCACTGACAAATATGTGCGCTTTGATTTTTCTTATGAGTGTGTGCAGGCATTTCAAGTTTTGAAGGAGAAATTAATCACCGCACCTGTGATGATAGCGCCTGACTGGGGGTCGCCATTTGAGGTGATGTGTGACGCAAGCGACACAGCTCTAGGGGCAGTGTTGGGGCAAAAGAGGGAAAAGTGCATCCATGTCATCTACTACGCCAGCATGACACTGTCAGCGGCCCAACTGAACTATGCTACTACATAAAAGGAGCTTCTTGCTGTGGTTTTTGCTCTGGATAAATTTAGATCTTATTTAATAGGGAGCAAAGTTGTAGTGCACATCGATCATTCAGCCTTGAAATACTTGATGGCCAAAAAAGATGCAAAGCCAAGGCTAATTCGCTGGATTCTTCTATTGCAGGAATTTGACTTGGAGATAATCGATAGGAAAGGAACAGAGAACCAAGTTGCTGACCATCTCTCGCGTCTGGAGAATCTAAGTCCAGGTAATGAAATTATTCGCGATGATTTCCTAGATGAACAACTTTTTGAGATCAACAGTTTACCATGGTATGCCAATTTTGTTAATTATCTATCCAGTAAGTTCATTCCTCCCCATTTTACTTATCAGCAAAAGAAAAAAATTTTCTCAGATTTGAAATATTATTTGTGGGAGGATCCTTATTTGTTTAGAATATGTGCAGACGGTATAGTCTGGAGATGTATTCCCCAGGAAGAGGTAAGTGAGATTATGTTTTATTGTCATACTGGTCCGGCTGGAGGCCACTTTGGGGCAACTAGAACTGCGTCAAAAGCCCTCCAGTCTTGTTTTTATAGGCCTTCATTGTTTAAGGATGCACATGAATATGTTACAAAATGTTCAAATTGTCAGCGTACAGGTAATATCTCTAGGAGACATGAATTGCCTCTTAATAATATTTTGGTGTGTGAGATATTTGATGTATGGGGTATCGATTTCATGGGTCCGTTCCCAGTTTCTTTTGGGAACAAATATATCTTGGTGGCTGTAGATTACGTGTCTAAGTGGGTGGAGGCACTTGCATGCAAAACTAATGACTCTAGGGTTGTCGTTCAATTTCTTATGAAAAATATCTTCTCACATTTTGGCACACCTAGAGCCATTATTAGCGATGGGGGTACTCACTTTTGCAATCGTCAATTTGACAGTCTGTTGGATAAGTATGGGGTCCGACATAAGGTGGCCACACCTTACCATCCCCAAACTAGTGGTCAGGTCGAGGTATCGAACAGGGAACTTAAACGCATTCTTGAGAAGACTGTCGATGCTTCAAGGAAAGAATGGTCTAGAAAACTCGACGATGCACTTTGGGCTTACCACACTTCTTTTAGAACTCCCATTGGCATGTCTTCTTTTCGATTATTATATGGAAAATCATGTCACATACACGTAGAACTTGAACATAAGGCTTATTGGGCTACTAAATTTTTAAATTTTGATGTTAAAGCCACAAATGACGAGAGAGTGCTGCAACTGCATGAACTGGATGAGTTTAGGTTGGATGCTTATGAGAATGCCAAACTTTACAAGGAGAAAACTAAATGTTGGCATGATCAGAACATCGTCCATCGAGAATTTGTAGTGGGACAACTGGTACTGTTATACAACTCTCGACTGAAGTTGATGCCAGGTAAGTTGCGTTCACGATGGTCAGGCCCATACACCATCATGCAAGTTTTCCCTTATGGGACAGTGGAGATCACTAGTGAAGCAACTGGAGCATTCAAGGTGAATGGGCATAGGCTGAAGGTTTATCATGGTGGTACCATGCCCGATGAGCCGACCACCGTGGATCTGCAGGATCCAAACTAAATACAGGGAGTACAGTCAGGCTATCGGCTATAAATTTAGCGCTTGCTGGGAGGCAACCCAGTGTTTAGTTTTTATTTTTCTTTCATCCTTTATTTTAACTTTCTTTCTTTCTCTCTTTCTGTTTTATGCATATCTCTTGAGCTAATCTCGGTGAATGGTGGTGCAGGTAATTTATTCACTGGCAATGGGATTTCTCAAATGAGAGGAGTCTATTAGGACGAGCGGATTCAGAACATCAAATAGACCAGGGAAGTTTCTGTACAATTCTTGCATTTTGTGTGCTTGATTGAGTTTCAATTTGATGTGTAGATTTATAGAATTGTCCATTCCTGACTTTGCATGTGTGTTTGGTTCGTAGTAAACAAAAAAAAATTGGATTTTCCGAGCCGACTCGGACCCATGCACGGATATTCACACGGGGTCCGTGTACATCACTTTCAGCTTTTATTTTTTTCGAACCTAGCCGGACCTTTAGACGGACCCCTACACGGGGTCCGTGTCGATACTTTTATTTTAGGACTTGTGGAGGACTTTATCGCTATTCTAGATTTGCGCATTCCATTCTTATGTTGTTATTGATGCTATGGGACATTTTCTTAATGTTTATTATCATTTGGATTTTAGTTGAGTGTTTGAGTGCTATCCTTATTTCTTTTTACGTTTCTTTGTGTATTCGATGTCGTTCTTTTCAGGAATTGATGAGTTCCACCCCATTTGCACTACCTACTCGGCATTTTTCCAGGGAAGTGTTTTTGCTTTACCTGTCTTGCTAATTCATGTTACATCGCTTTACATTGAGGGCAGTGTCGATTTCAAAGCATGGGGGTGGGCCAGTTTTGTTACACATCGTTGCACAACACTTTTCACGTAGGATGAGACTATATCTAGATAAAGAACCCTTGTTTTACTTGATAACCAGATTAATTTGTTAGATTTTGGATCACCCGGGAAATCGTTTCATTACTAGTATTGAATAAGAGGAGTCGTAGTTTCAAGGAGAGAGTCAGGCATGAACCATTTTTGCATTGACATTTCATTCCATGCACGTAGTCAGTCTTTTACTCATTGAAAGTGAATTGATGCAAGGTGAAAAAAAAAGAGTGTATATATTTTGAAACTACCTAGGACTTGTCTGATTAGCCGTCAAAGCGAAAATACGAACGATGATGACTTAAAGATGATTTAGGCGATCTTTGAACCGTTTGAGCCTTTCAAGCCTACTTGATACATCATATATTGTCTCTAGTAACCCTTTTTGAGCCTGTAAAAAATCGAATGGTGTGTGTCAATGATACACAATCAGACCCCATTCGTAAGTTATTCAATGTCCCACATCAACCACCTGAATTTTAGCCTATACACTTTTTCCTACCCACTTTTGAGAGAAATAGACATTCTGTACACATTGAAAAGTTCGAGATACTCCAATGAGTTGAAGGAATTTGTTTGAAGGAACCGATGAATCATTATTAAAAAAAATTGAGAAGAAAAGAGGAAAGATGTATTGAAAACACCCGAGAAATCTGTGGGTGAAAGATGGAGGAAAATGAAAAAGAAAAGAGATGATGGAGCTCTATGGATGATGAAAATACAATAATTGGTGGCGAGTTAAAAGTTGAATGAATACACTGCAGGAATATGTTTATTTTCTCTCACTTTTGATTCTCATGCCTTCTATTGTAGCCGTGAGCCTTGGCCTTACGTTATAGGCTTAAAAGACCTATTAACCAAGTCATTATCGTTCAAATTTTAGTAGAGAGGTGTATGAAAATCGAGCAAATGGGGCGTTCCTATATATATATATATATATATATATATATATATATATATATATATATAAAATGTGTAGCATATAAGTGATCCTGAAACCAAGTAGCTGTTGATGAGTATGAGTCCTGACTTGCACACTACACAAATCTCGTTCTGCTGATCTTTTCTGGGTAATATTTGAATCTTAAATTGCGATAAACACGAATCTTATGATATTCGAAGCATGATCTTTTGACCGGGGGTGATAGAATTTGACAAATTGAGAATTCTTGATTGTACTACTCGAGTTCTGAATCTAAGATATGTCTCATCTTTATTCCATGTCTGATTTGTTCGAGGACGAACAAAGGTTAAGTGTGGGGGAGTTGATAAGCACGAATCATATAGTGTTTTAGGAACTTTACCTTGTCGTAATTCGTGTTATTATTGCTTATATGGCGTTTTTATTCCGAGTTTGTGTTTAATTCGTGTTATTATTGCTATTTGCAGGTTTGACCGAAAGATGATTAAAGCCAACGAAAGGGAGAAAAAGTCAAGCTTCGCAATGCCATGTCGGAAATACCCGAAAAAATAGGAAATAGCACAAGATTGAGCACCCGGACCCAGACATGGACCCCGTCTAAGGGTCCGTGCCTTAGAGGCCTTAGAAGACTTTTTTAGCGAGTAAAGACAGACCCAAAGACGGACCCGTACACGGGGTCCGTGTCCAGCATCAGCCAAGAGAAGAAAATTAGCGCACCTACACGGATCTTCACCCGGACCCCTACACGGGGTCCGTGTCCAGTGTTTCCGGAAATGATTTCGAAGCGAGCCTTCACGAATCCCAATCCTGAGGCATACACGGGGTCCGTGTACCTGATATCGGATCCAAAAATTGCGAAGATTCTGTGGAGATTTGAAGGGATTTAAGAAGGAAAAATAAAAGATATTGGGGGTTTTTGAGATCAGACTTTTGGGGAGAACAATTTTCGGACTTTTGAAGACGGCAACGGCTTTGGAGAACAGGGACAAAAAAAACCGCGCACTTCACACGCAAGATCCGCGCACCCACTGAGATTTTCTCCTCTCTTGTTTTCTTATTTTCGTTCATGAATTCGAATATTAGATTTTCTTCTAGTTTTGAATTTATGGAGTAGTTTTTCTTGTGATCGAGACCACGATAGGGACAAACTTTTGACCTTGTTCATTCACTGGATTATTTGATTTACGAGTTAATCTATGTTATTCATTAATGTTTGCGTAATTTTCGTGCTTTTAATTTGGCCAATTATTTGCATGTTTGTTGTTTGATCTTGACTCGAAAGAGAATAGATTGAATTTAGCTTCAAAAATATTAATCAACACACGGTTAAATCGACTAGAAATAGTATTTGATTTCAATGTGCGATTTTAGGTGACAGCTGTGATTCCATCGTTGAATAGCGTTTTTGTTTGATTAAATTCAATTAGAAATAATTGGACTGTTAAATGAAAATAGGATTATAAATTCTAGAAATAGATTTATAGTTAATTCAGGGAATTTCATTGTGACATCGGATAATATGTGATTAATTAATTCCAATGCGTAACAATAATCAAAGTTTGGACCGTTGTGTGTTCCCGGTCATTTTGTTGAATTTGAAAAGTTCCCAAGTTTAATCAGTTATGAAATTTCGATCTTAGTTATTAATTTAGTATAGTTTAAATTAATTTAACTAGTTTAAATTATCATCAAATCACTTATTATTGTTTGCCTAGATTAAATCGAATAATTTAAATCTTAGTACTTAAATAATAGTCTCTGTGGGATCGATACTTGGACTTGTCGTCCATTTACTATAACTTGACCTAGTCCGCTTGCCTGATTTATTCCCAACCGAAATCTTCTGTCGAGGATCTTTAGAGATCAAATGAATGGAATCATGAAGCTCTCTCAAGAAGAGTACGTGAAAAAGGTGGTTAGCAGATTTAACATGGATGAAGGTAAACATGTGATTACTCCTTTGACTAGTCATTTTAAACTAACCAAAGAACAATCACCTTCGACAGAGCAGGAGTAGGCTTATATGAACAAGGTTCCTTATGCTTCTGCTGTCGGAAGCCTCATGTATGTAATGGTGTGCACTAGACCAGATATAGCACATGCAGTTGGAATTGTGAACAGGTTTATGAGCAATCCAGGAAAACAACACTGGGAAGTAGTTAAATGGATAATGAGGTATTTAAAAGGTACTGCTAGTATATCTTTATGTTTCAGAAGATCAAATTTGGGCTTACAAGGTTTTGTCAATGCCGACATAGGTGGTGACCTAGATGGCAGAAAAAGTACTGCTGGTATGTGTTCACATTAGGTGGTACAGTCGTAAGCTGGATGTCTAAATTGCAAAAGATAGTTGCGCTTTCGACTACTGAAACTGAGTACGTAGCAGTTAACAGAAGCTAGAAAGAAGATGATATGGTTGAGATTTTTTTTTTTTGAAAGAACTGGATCAGAAGCTTGAAGGAAGCACATTACATTGTGACAGTCAGAGTGCTATTCATTTAGCAAAAAATCCTATTTATCATGCTAGGACAAAGCATATACAGGTTCGGTACCCTTTCATCATATCAGTACTAGAAGATGGAGCCTTGATACTTGAGTAGATTTCTTGAAGTAAGAATCCAGCCTATATGCTGGCGAAAACTGTAGCCATTGACAAACTGAAGTTGTGTTAAACTTCAGTCGGACTGCAAGTATGAAAAGGAAGATATGAGTTGCTGCACTGATGGTGTGACGGCATGATTGAAATCAAGTCTTCAAGTGGGAGAAATGTTAGGTGAAAAGAGCCACATTCATTTAATGGTGTCGGAAGAATACGAATTGATTTTGCCAACAATGTCACGGTTGTCAAATTTGATTGGCGGTGGCTAGAAGCTGATCGGATATTTCATGCACGGGGAGCTCTATTTATAGAGCTCTCTCCATCTAAGTTTATGCATCCCAAAATCAAGAGCTCTCAAAGTTTAGTATAATAGAGAGAGCATTTGAGTGTTGAGTGTTCTTTTGTGTGAGTTGGAGAAATTATTTTTATCGGTTACACTTGGGTTGGGAATATGAGATATTTAATGTAATTAGTGTATACACTTGTTGTGATATTTCTTCTGTTACAAAATATTTGCAGTAGCTCTGTGGACGTAGCCTATCTTGGGTGAACCACGTAAATTCATGTCTTCTTGCTGATTATTTTTTTCCGCAATTTTCGGTACTATATTATCATCATGGTCACTATCGTTTCGGTATAATTATCCAACAATGTGGATTCGAGAAGTTCATACTTATTTCTTATTCTTCAGCACAAGTTCTTCATTAGGAGTGGAATTTTTTTAAAAAAATTGTAGTTAGGATTGCTCGGGGACTAGAATACTTGCATCTAAGGTTTCAACATATGGATTTTGCATTTCTACATAAAACCTCATGATATTCTTCTTGATAAGGATTTGAAACCAAAGATTTCGGATTTTGGCCTATCGAAATTGTGCCCCAATAGATCAAAGCATCGTGTCAATGCAAGTGGCAAGAGGAACTGTGGGATACATTTCTCCAGAAGTATTTTACAGGAATTTCGGTGATGTCTCTCACAAATCTGACAATTATAGCTATGGCGTGATGGTTTTGGAAATGGTGGTTGGGAGGCAGCACAATATTGATCCTCAAGGTGAACGCTTGAGAGAAATCTATTTTTTAGATTGATATGCAAGAATTTGGAACAAAATACAATTGAAAAATATATCCTTGACAATGATGTTTCACAATAAGATGAGTGGAAGTTTGTAAAGAAAATGATGATAATCATTGGATTGTGGTGTATCCAGACTGATCCCAAGAATAGGCCATCAATCATTGGAGTGATTGAGATGTTGGAAGCAAAACTTGAATCCTTTCAACCTCCACCAAGACAATAATTGTCTTCTTCCCCGATATTACCAGCGATGTTTTCATATTTAGATTCGGAACCTCTACAATGAATCTTATTGGCAATTGTACAATTATGGGGAATAAAGTTGAAGCACAATCTCGTTGAGCAGTTCTTAATCAGAACAAGTACATATATTTTGAGAATATCATAACAAGTATATTAGGTAAGAGAAGTGTTGAAAAAACTCGATCAAGAACTCAATTCAAACAATTTGTGTCAGATTTGTTCACTAAGAAATTCTCTCATGACCAACAAACAATCACACATAAGACTAATAAGAATCATATACATAACAGAATGAAAAATTGAGTTAAATATTTTATGTGGTTCGGTTGTGAATACCTACATCCATGACAGCCAACCTTAGCAAACGATTTCCTCTACTGGAAGAGAAAGAAATATCGTTATGTACATCTTGGCTTCTCTGCCATGTACTTATATATCTATTTTTTTCTAATAAATTTGCTAAATAACTTGACCAATCTACATACATACAAGTCCAAGATAATTGAAGCCCATTTTGCTTCTTTTATCCCATAGTGTTTGAACGGCTCATAAACAAAGCCAACCTCTAACAATTCTCTACCTTGGTGATGATTTTGCACTCACTTCGTTGTGCTGTTCTGTTGGCTGCTCCAGGTCTTATTTCTAAGGTGTTGTCATTTTCACCAAGTCTATAAAATGTGTAAACTTGGTGACTTGTAGGCACTTAGTTAGAGCATCAGCCGGATTGTCTTCTGAAGTGATTTTCTGAACTTTGTTAACTCTATTTGCTATTACATCACAAATGAAAGGCAGCCGACTGTCAATTTTTTTTACCTCTCACGATTCGCGGTATTTTTCATTAAATGTATTGTGCTATGATTGTCGCAATACACATTTTAATATATTCAGTATTACTTTCCTGGGTTTTACGTGAACCCGCTTGTAATGCTCATCGCATAGGCCAAGTCTAGTATGGTGCAGACCATACAATACATAATACTTCCCACAACGTTAGAATATAAGACTCTTTTCATGTATTCAACTTCATCATCATATTGTGGTGACAGAGATGTGGAGAGTTTGAAATGTTGAGCCATTGGGGTGGTTACTGATTTAGCAGCCATCATTTCAGACTTACTTAAGATCTTATTGATATAGGCTTCTTGTGAAATCCATAATTTCCCCTGACTTCTATCTCGGGTTATGGCTATGCCTAAGATTTATTTTCCATACCCAAATCCTTCATTTCGAATTCCGCTTTCAATCTTTCCTTTAGCCCATCAAGTTCAAGCCTATCCTTGCTATTCAACAAAATGTCATCGACATATAACATAAGTATAATTGGCAGCTGTCGTTCCTCCTCTTGAAGTGCAGGCAACTGTCAAACTTGGACTTTACATAACCAATCTTTTCCATGAAGCGATCAAAACCGCAAATACCATTTCCTTGGTGGCTTCAGACCATAGATTGATCTTTTCAATAAAAAAAACTTGTCGTGGATCTCCTTGTTCAAAACCGACTGGTTTCCTCATGTAAACTGTTTCTTGAATTTCACAATGTAAGAACGTCATCTAAACGTCCATCTGATCCAATTCCATATCCTTTTGAGTAGCCATGGCAAGCAAAGTCCTGATCGAAGTTTGCTTGACTACAAGTGGAAAGATCTCGCTGTAATCTACTCCTTTATGTGTAAACCCCTTTGCTACCAATTATGCTTTGTACCTAGCTTCTTCAACACCTGAAATTGATTCCTTTATTCTTATAGAGCCACTTACAGTCCACCAGTTTCTGGTTTATTTGCTTGTCCACTACAATCCATGTCTGGTTTTTCCATTAATGAGCCCATTTCCTTCTCCAGGGCCTTAATCCATTTTGATCTTTCTTTGCAACTCATTGCTTCATGATCGAGCAAAACTTGCACTGTAAAATCTTTGGTCAAAATTTCTAATATTTAAGCTCGAAATGATCGCAAATACACGATGTCAAGTAATAGTATAATGTACGAGAGTACGAATATCGTTCCGCTGGAGACTATATTTTACAATTATTATTTTCAGTTATCAAATCTTTAGCAACGAAAGTGATTGTTTTCTACGACTATACTTAAATAAAAAGTCAAAGATAAATTTCAAGAATTAACTAATGAGATATATAATCTAGAATGATTGATTAAAATTCAATGGGAAATGAATTTGTTGGGAATTTCAGTTCACCTACCCCTCGTTATTTACTTAATTCATTCGATAGTGATATATGCTTCCGACACGATTTCCTAATTAATTGAACACGCCCTCTCGAGCTATGCCAAAGTAATTCTACTCAATGAAGTGATTAAATTTCTTTAATTATTTATCAAAGGTGAATCGCATATCGTTCTATGAAATCCCCTAGCTTTCACCCTACCGGACTATGACTATCGGCGCGTATCCGACTTCATATTTCTATGTAAATTGTAAATCCACGGACTATACTACTCGTTCTTATCACGGGCTATTCTCTCGAACCCACTCGCAATATAAGATCGTTGTTAAAATTAGCTACGCTCTAGCAACACGATAAAACAATAGCATAATCAAGAATAAACCAAGAATCGAAATATGAATTAACTAAATTGGTTTCGGGGTAGGATCCGCTTAAATCCCAACAAATAATAAAAATCAGCTACTCGACGTCATAATTAAACTAAGCAAAACAATGTTTAAATAGGAGAAAATAAACTCGAAATACTAGACGTGACGAGATCTGCGAAGAACGGTCCGCTGAAATCTCCAATCCAAGCGCAAAATCCTCTCCAAGGCTTGTGGTGGCTGCTAGATAATCAAAATCCACCTCTCTGAATCGTCCCAATCCTCTTCATATCTCCTCTCCTCCGAATTTAAGGGAAGAAATCGGCCACACAATCTTACCAAATTTAAGTGGCGCTCGAGCGATAAAGTTCTACCGCCCGAGCGCCAACTTCTCTGTAAGTTGCTCGTTAAATGCGGCACTCGCGCTCGGGCGGTAAAATTCTACCGCCCGAACGCCACATCCTCTGGAGTTTATCTTAACATTTCACATCTCGCGCCCGAGCTGTAAAATTCTACCGCCCGGGCGTCAAACTTTCTGCCAATTGTCCTCATGGTTGGCACATTTTTGTTCCGATTTCAGTTTTCCGGTCAATTTACCTGAAAATTCGTCACTTACAAGTGAGACACGATCAAATGCACATGCTTACTCTAAAATGAACAAAATGTAAATGAACTAATGCAATAAAATACGTAAAAATGACACCTATCAACCCCTTCATACTGACCTTTTGATTGTCCCAATCAAAACAGGTCACAGACCACACCCAAGACATGAAACAATACATAAATAAAAGTACTAAACAACCCAACCGATGGCGAAACAGCAAACTGACATCTCATGCCTCAGCGGGTTTTTGAACTACATCCAATTAGTCAAATCGCATCATCCATTAACATCCCTTTTCAAAACACCACAAAACATTTTTATTTTGCCAGAAAGTGTGGTCGTGTGTGCTGTGGGTTTTACTAGCTTGTGCTTCAGATAGTTTTGTTCGTAGAATCATGTGGGTCACTGAATCAACAATTCAACGCAAGTTTCTCTCCTGAGTTCTGTTTCCACTCGTGACCAACTAGTAAACTCAAAGTGGCATAATTTCATCGTTGTACAATGATATTTAGGGTGTCAATATCCATAAGCGCTCAAGTGGTTCCAAAAAGATTGGGAGTACGCAGATCATTTTCACTATGCACTTGTCAGAAATTTCATCTGACATTCCTCAACGCCTTAGATATCCATATTTTTAGCCTTGGGATAGGATTGCATCCCTTTTTGGCTCCCCCACACCTTACATCCCCCTTTTTTTCATTTTCTTCACATTTTTTTAGTGCATAGTTTTCTCGTGTGTACTCTCTAGGCTCGGAATATAAGGTATGTTTATTTATCTGGCCTAGAGAAGAATTTTCAGGCTCTATGCACGATTGGGATTAAGGTTATTTGATGGATACTTTGATTTTCTACTCGAGTTCATGCTACTGGTTGGTCACTCCTTTCAACAGACATTCATTTAAGTTCTATTTGCATCTCATGTTTTTCCAGTCTCCCTCACAGATTATTTTAAACTCGACTATTATTCACACTACTACCATGCAAGTCATTAATCCCTAAATCCTCATAACGAGTGATAAGACTAAGAGACATGCAAGTCATTAATCCCTAAATCCTCATTGGCTACCAACCTACTTGTTTCACCATCAATTGACACACATGCAGTACACAAACGAAATGACCCCCTCATACTAAGTGTGTGCAATGTCCCCATTGCACAAAAGACTGAAACACATAAATGCAAATACGGAGGCAGAACACAGAAACACATGAAAAATAAATGACAGAATGAAACAACAATAAGAACACAGAAATAATGCGGTAAACAAGGAAACAAAAAAAAAGGGAACATTAAACTCCCCCATCAAGGCTCATCCTCATCATGTTTCGGTGGTGGCACTCCTGATGCATCCCCCTGCTGATAATAGTCATACTGAAAATGGTAAGGAGGAATGAAGGCGGAGGTGGTGGTATGGTCCCTGGGTCTACACCCCCTTGGACGAGCATCGTGCGCATCATGGACTCGACATAAGCAAAGTGTTCATTGAAGCTCGCGTTGACACGATCCTGATGAGTCATAAATGCAAGAGCCTCATCCATTTTTTCGTTTTGGGACCTTCTTCGGAGCTGGGAGCGACATGGGGCGGCGGTGCTCGATCCACCGGTATCCCCCCTCAAGAGCGGGGAAGTATGTCTGTCGTTTCGCGCTCTTGCGCTGCATGTCCTCCACACAAATGGGCTTCATCGGTTGCAGTCATTCCTCATCATCCCAAAAGACAACCCCCGCCCTGGCACACAGCACTGATATGATAGTGGGAAAGAAAAGCCCGATATTGCTGTTACGAATGCTCACCGTGATTTGAGAGTTGATGAGCTTGCCCATGTTGATGGCATAATGCCGTGATAAAGCATAGAGCATGACTGCCTGCTCCTTTTGTACTTCACTCTTGTGGGATACCGACATCATCCTCCTAGCCAAGAACAAATACCACAGGGAAACATCAGTCCGCTAATATCGCTCGTCAAAACAACTCGGTGGCCCCCCTACTGGTTTCCAGGTCGCCCCTTGAAGACACAAAGTCCTGAGTATCTCACTGTAATCAGGGGCAGCAACCAATGACTCAAATGCAGAGTCATAAACCTCGGTCGTTTCTAAGAGGGAGTTGATCGTGATAGAATCAAATGGCACAAGGCGCCTTCTGAAAAAAGCCTTATCATCTGTCCTCTCAAAGGTATATTCTGAATGTTTTGACCTCTCAATGAGAAGTTGGGATGTTGCCTCCATCCAGGATTATATGTGTTTGAATACGAATCATTCCTTGGACGGTTTTGGACTTTCACTTGATTAACTGGTGCCTCGTTTTGCACATAGAAGGGATTGTCATCTTGACAGTCCTTCGCAAAGTGTTCACTTCCACACTTATCACAGAATATCTCTTGAAGACGCATAGCAGTGCCACCCATATTCAAGCCGTACAATTTCATGTTCAATACATCAAGTTGCGCAGTAATAGCAGAAAGATCAGTTACCTGGTGAACTCCTGCACTTCTCTGCTGGTTGTTCCTTTCAGATTGAGGAGGATAGCTGCTAGTAGCCATCTCCTCCAATAACTCATATCCTTTCTCAGCAGTTTTTCTCAATAGGTTTCCACAGGCAGCAGCATCTATCATAGTACGATTAGGAGTAAGCAAGCCATAATAAAATGTTTGAACGACTAACCCAAGTGGCAGTTCGTGATGTGGGCATCTCCTTAATAAATCTTTGAAACGCTCCCATGTCTCATATAAAGACTCGTGCTCGAATTGAGCAAATGTGGTGATATCTGCCCGTAGCTTCATGGTCTTAGATGGAGGAAAGTATTTAATGAGAAATGCTTTCGCCATGTCCTCCCATGTGGTGACCGAACCTACATTTTAACCATGCTTTAGCTTTGTCACGTAAGGAGAAAGGAAATAAACGCAACCTAACAGCATCATCAGAAACTCCATTAAATTTAAAAGTATCACAAATTTCATGAAAATATGCGATGTCCGTGTTTGGGTCATCTATTGCAGATCCTCCAAACTGGACCGTATTCTGAATCATCTAAATTATAGCTTGCTTGATTTCGAAGTGGTTTGTCCGCACAATAGGCCTCACAATGCTGGGGCGTGCACCATCCAAAGAAGGCTGTGCATACTCTAGCATCGGTATGTGGCGTGGCACCTCAACGTGTCTATCTTCATGGTGTTCCTCCTCATGCTCGTGCTCGTGCCTCTCCATCAGTTCCTTAAGTCTCTGCTGATGTCTCCTTCTGTGAAAAGTTCTTTCAATTTCAGGATCAAACTGCTCAAGCTCCACGTCAAGTGACTTTGGCATGTACTAGAAATGATATCTGGAAGAGAATATGGAGTGTTAGCTCAAGAAAAATAAAATAATGCTAAAGAAAATAACAAAAAATAAAATTGTGAATTAACAGTCCCTGACAACGACGCCAAAAACTTGATCGAGCAAAACTTGCATTGTAAAATCCTTGGTCAAAATTTGTAATATTTAAGCTCGAAATGATCGCAAGTGCACGATGTCAGGTAATAATATAATGTACGAGAGTACGAGTATCGTTCCGCTGGAGACTATATTTTACAATTATTATTTTCAGTTATCAAATCTTTAGCAACGAAATTTGAGTCATTGTTTTCTACGTCTATACTTAAATAAAAACTCAAAGATAAATTTTAAGAATTAACTAATGAGATATATAATCTAGAATGGTTAATTAAAATTCAATGAGAAATGAATTTGTTGGTAATTTCAGTTCACCTACCCCTCGTTATTTACTTAATTCATTCGATAGTGATCTATGCTTCCGACAGGATTTTCTAATTAATTGAACACACCCTCTCGAGCTATGCCAAACTAATTCTACTCAGTGAAGTGATTAAATTTCTTTAATTGTTTATCAAAGGTGAATCACATACTTTCTATGAAATCCCCTAGCTTTCACCCTATCGGACTATGACTATCGGCGCGTATCCGACTTCATATTTCTATGTAAATTGTAAATCCACGGACTATATTGCTCGTTCTTATCACGAGCTATTCTCTTGAACCCACTCGCAATATAAAATCGTTGTTAAATTTAGCTACGCTCTAGGAACACGATAAAACAATAGCATAATCAAGAATAAACCAAGAATCGAAATATGAATTAACTAAATCGGTTTCGGGGTAGGATCCGCTTAAATCCCAACAAATAATAAAAATCAGCTACTCGACGTCATAATTAAACTAAGCAAAACAATGTTTAAATAGGAGAAAATAAACTCGAAATACTAGACGTGACGAGATCTGCGAAGAACGGTCCGCTGAAATCTTCAATCCAAGCGCAAAATCCTCTCCAAGGCTTGTGGTGGCTGCTAGATAATCAAAATCCACCTCTCTGAATCATCCCAATCCTCTTCACATCTCCTCTCCTCCGAATTTAAGGGAAGAAATCGGCCACACAATCTTACCAAATTTAAGTGGCGCTCGAGCGATAAAGTTCTACCGCCCGAGCGCCAACTTCTCTGTAAGTTACTCGTTAAATGCGGCACTCGCGCTCGGGCAGTAAAATTCTACCGCCCGAACGCCACATCCTTTGGAGTTTATCTTAACATTTCACATCTCGCGCCCGAGCGGTAAAATTCTACCGCCCGGGCGCCAACCTTTCTGCCCATTGTCCTCATGGTTGGCACATTTTCGTTCCGATTTCAGTTTTCCGATCAATTTACCTGAAAATCCGTCACTTATAAGTGAGACACGATCAAATGCACATGCTTACTCTAAAACGAACAAAATGTAAATGAAATGTACGCTTACACAATGCAAACACACACAAAACTAATGCAATAAAATACGTAAAAATGACACCTATCACTTCATCAATTAATAGGCTCCACCCCATCAACATCATTAGCAACATAAGAGCATATGCTATAAAATCCACATATCTAATCTTGTAGGTGGTTTTGATATTCTCTTTTGCATGTCCCTTGTTAACAGGTAGTTTTGATATTCTCCTTTGCCTTGTATGGAAACTCATCCTCATTAAAGACCAAATATCTGATTATTATGCAATTCTCACTTCCTTTTTCCACACAACACAACCTATATCCCTTTACGGCCTTGGGATATCTCGGACAGACATATATATTTTCTCTAGGTTATAGCTTATCTTGCCTAATGTGTGCGCATGCTGAATACCCAAATATTCTTAGATTTGAATAGTCAGATGGATTATCATTCCACCTCTCCTGAGGGGTATTAAGGTCGATGGCAAATTATGGACATCAATGAATCAAATAACAGGATGTCTTGATAGCCTCGGCCCAAAAGTTTCACCGTAGACCAGATTTCAATAGCATGCTTCTTACTCGTTCATGGATGGTGTGATTCATCCTTTCAGCTAGTCCATTTTGTTGTGGAGTTCTAGCAAAAGTATAGTGCCTTGCCACTCCTTCATCTTTGCAATATTTATTGATCTGTTCATAGCAGTCCTCAATTCCATTGTCTGTCCTCAGCTTATTTACATTCACCTTGTTTGATTTTCAATCATCACCTTCCATTCCTAAAAGTTTGGAACGCTTGATCTTTGGATTTTAACACCATAACCCAAAATTTCTTTGAATGGTCATTAATTATAGTGATGAAGTACAAAGCCCCTCCTTGTGACATTACTCTTGAAGAGCCCCTAAGTTTGGAATGAATGTAATCAAAGATGCCCTTGCTTTTGGTGTTTGAGGATTTAAACTTCACCCTGCAACTCTTACCAAGTATGCACTCTTCACAAAATCCCTACTCTTGGATCTTGTCTCCACCTAGAAGGTTCTCTTTTTCCAATTCACTTAGACCTTTCTCACTTACGTGCCCCAAGTAGATGCCACAAAAAGTTTTGTCCGGCTTTCCAGTTGTTGCATCCACTGAGCCAACAATTGTCTTTGCTTCAAGAATGTATGGTACATTTCTTTTGTACCCTTTCATTACAGTGAGTGACCCTTTATGCACTTTCATTGTTCCTCCCTCGATCTTGAAATTTAAACCGTTTGAATCCAACATTCCAACAGAGATTAGATTTCTTTTCAATTCAGGAACAAGTCTGACATTAGATATGGTTATTTCACAACCATCGATTAGCCTCAACTTAATGCTTCATTTCTCCATTATTCTGCACTATTTATTCCTAAGAGTACACATCTGATTTCATCTTCTACAAAGTCATGAAACCATTCAGTAATTGGACACATATGAAAAGAACAACATGAATCTAATATCCAGTTTTCATTGGATTCTGAAACTGCTGCTAGTAACACTTCTCAAGATTCATAGCCATCGTATACAGTAGTTGCATCTCCACCTTCTTTGATATTTTCTCCATTCCTCCACTTTCTTTATGAGCAATCCTTCTCGAAATTTCTTAATTGTGGCAAATGAAACATTTCCATTTACTTCGAGGCTTCGAACGTGATCTGCTCCTGTGATATCTTGATTCTCTTTTTGGAGTTCTTCCTCTAGCCATCAGCCCCTCACCATTTGGTTCCTCCTTAGTCTCATGTTTCCTCTGTAATTTTTTTGAATTGAGTGCCTGACTTAACTTCCGCAATGGTCAGAGAATTTTTTCCATATACCATTGTATCTACAAAATTCTCATATGATTTTGGCGGAGAGCTCAAAATGAGAACAGTGTAGTCCTCTTCTTTAATCTTGAAATCTTGATATCGATGTTCTTGATATGAAGAATGATCTTATTGAAGTCATCCATATGTTTCTTAGATCTTTCCCTTCTTCCATATGAATTGAGTACAGTGATTTCTTCAAATATAACCTATTTGCTAGTGATTTCTTGAGATATAAGCTCTTAAATTTACTCAGTTCGATGTTCTTGAGAGCAACAATGATTTCTTTTGCTCGGTTATAGTTTCGTTTGAAAATAAATAAAGTATATTTTATTATTTGTTCCAGATTTTTCCGAATTTTTAGATTCAAGTAGGTGATTTGATATGTCATATGGACCAAATCCAAAATTAGCAACAGCAATGCTCTCAAAAGTTCCGGGAGAAAAGAACAGTGCATCTCAAAGTACATAAACTTGAAAAATGAGTCTGATTACCCCATATATAGTCGACTCAACCCGGTCCGACTCGAAGCATATATTACCCGAGCTCATTTAAAGAAATAAAAGGCTCATTATTGATACGTTTAAGGTCGAGTCCAAAATCTCTGAGTTCATAAAACTTGCAAAATGAGTCTACTGTTCGACGAAAACAAATGTATTTCATGTTATAATTGAAATGCATTCAAAATAATATAGAAACATACACTGTAAAAAAAAAGTTGACTAGCGACAATTTTGAATTTCATTATTAAATCAGTGGCCATTTATCTATAGTGACGAGTTTCGGAAACCTTCGTCGAATCGTCTGATATTTAATTATTGTCCGCTGATTTGCGATAGTTTAATATTTCGTCGCTAAATTTTTTTTTAAAATAAAGTTTTTAAATAAAATAATAATATTTCTATTTCTATAAATATAATAATATTTGAATTGATAACTACAAATGCCAAATTAAATTTCAACATCATAAAATATTTATGAATAAATATAACAATAATCAAATTTAGAATCTATTAATTAACTTTAATAAAATATATTAGCAAAATTTATTTTTTAAAAAAAAATCTTTTTAAAAAAATATTTAAAATATTAAATAATAATATAATTATAACACATGTATTTATCTATGTATACTAGTTAGATCTAACATATAATTACAAGATTTATAACAATAAATTAAATTTCTATAAGATATACATAAATATCTGGAAATATATATACGAAAAAATATGGTTGAAGAAATTTATAAATTTGAAGTCGTGAACCAAATCTGCAATATTAGACAAAAACTTAAGTTGAGCAATTAAAATGCATGAAATTTTGCAAAAAATAAATGGCAAAAACACGTCTATAATAGAGGAGAAATGTTAAAATCGCTGAAAAATGAGAAGAGTGAGGATATGTATAAGCAACCGGCGAAAGTTTTTGGAAAAAACTATCACTAAAACAACCATCACAAACTTATGTCGGTTTTTAAAATTTCAAATTTGCGACAAAATTATATTTAGAAATTTCGTCGCGATTAGCGACATAAATTATACATAAACCGACGATGTGTATTTAAATGCGATGATTTTTTTTTGAAAAAATGTCTCTAAAAAAAGTGTCGCTATTAGCGGCGCGACGATTTTTAATTTCATCGGTAACTTTAGCGAGGTTTTTAAAAAAATCGACGTTAATTTCAAATTAACGGCTGAATTTAATTAAATCGTCTCTAAAATTTTCAAAGGTGAAAAAGAAAAGAAATCAGCTTGAGCATAATAATAATAATAAAAAAACAGTGGAATATCGTCAAAAGCAGCATCAACACCATGATAAAGACGTCTTCCCAAGAATTTAAGGCCAAATCCAAAACATACGAAACATATACAGAGAATTTTGTTTCAACCATTTCAAGTCACATAACTGATCATATTAACACCGAAAATATATACATATAATTTACATATACTCCGTTTGGACAAGTGATTATAAAACATTTTTATATAAAAAAATTAAAAGATTTTAAAAATTGTTTTAAGAATAAATATACATATGCTTGGACAATTATTCAATAAAAATATTTTTAAAAAAAATTAATATGTTTAGATTTTTATCATCATATTCATTTCTAAAAACATAAAAAAAAAATCTTCAAATTGTTAGTTGATTATGCAAGGTCTAGAAATTTATGCAACGTAACTTGACTACATGCAAATACAGGGTATAATTAATTATTTAATATATAATGCGTGTGATAGGTGATTTTCAAAAATGGGTCTTTTGTGATATTTTTACTCATCGAGTCATATTTTAAACCGGTGGTCGACTTTTAGCAAAATATTTGACTTTTTGAGGGCTCGGTTAATATTTTTGAAAACTTACCAAAACGAAATATTTTTTGTACGTGTTTATTGGGTCTAATGCGTTTATTTTAGTAGATTTTTGGGTCAAGCCCACTACACTTTATTATTTTAAAACTCAACCCAAACCCTACCCTCTCTCTCCCAACCTCTCCGCCACACCACACACACACAACATCAGGTTTTGTCTTGTTTTCAAGGAGAATTCGGTAGGTGTATAGTCTCGTCTCTCGCTTCGTTGGTTAGATTTAGGGCTGATCAAATTTTTTCGAAAACCGCCTGAACCGACCATACCGCACTGCCCCCACGGTGCGGTTATAATATTGGACCAAAATTGCGTTGCACTGCAACGTCCCTTCATGTACAATCCTTCATGTACAATTTTATTTACCTAGGGTTATTATTTTATTAACAAACACAAAATATTCATTCTATTTCTCATTTTTTGCCACCGCCTTCCCTCTTCCAACTCTTCTTCAGAGAAAAGTTTCTCCTCTTTCTATCTTGTTGATCTTTTTGCTACTTCTCTTTATACAAATATCCTTCAACATGATTTTGTAACCATGAGCAAGAACGAAACTTCAAGCACCCTAAAAGATGAGAATATGTCAAATATGGTAAATTTTAGTTTATATTTCTACTTCTTGTTTTTTCATTTAATTCTTTATTTTAAACTTGATTTTGGATATGTGATTTTGTTTTTAATTTTGTTTCTCCACGTTTCAGATTTTTTAGCAATCTTCATCCTTAACCCATTTCGTTTTAAGCTAGGTTTTTTTATTTATGCTGTAAATATCAAATTAGTTTTAAATTCATATCCAATAAAATTACCTTGTGTATGTTATGAATGAGAGCAGATGGAATTCTCACGCTAATTGTGGCATTCACTTCTAATTTAGTCTAGATTTAAGTTGTATTACAATAGAGAAATAAGAAACAAATTAGAATAGTCAAGAATTTCAATGTGAAATGTATTTCTGGGCCTCTTGCGTGAGGAATAAGTTGGAAATATTTTATAGTAATTTTCCTACTGAAATTGAAAATATTTCAAACAATAATTTGCACAAAAATTAAAGATTAAGTTTAATTGAATTTGTATATTTTTTTTACAGGAGGATAGGAGAACTTCGAATGAAGTTTTAACTTTGCAAATTCAAGCCCAAACAACTACTCTAAGTAAGGAGCAAGAGCAAGCTTCAAATATTGATCAATCTGGTGATGTCCCTCCACATATCAATTCATGTGTCACAGAAGAAGTAGATAAAAACTTTCACAAAAAACCACCTAAAAAAAGGAAAGCACAAGCAGTTGATATTGTTACCAAAGAGGGTTCAAATATTAGCTCTGAAATATGGGGTCATTTAACGAGATTAAAAGATAGTAATCCACCGAGAGCCGCATGTAATTATTGTAGTAAAAGTTATGCTACTCATCCAAAATTAAATGGAACAACTAGTATGTGGACACATTTAGAGTCTTCATGCAAGATGTATCCATGCAAATTGGATAATTTGCAAAAGACTTTGTAAGATTATAAGAATCTGAGTGGAAGTTTTATAAATAAATGAAAGACCTTAAATGTTCAAGAAATTAGGACAAGTCTTGTAAAAATGATAATCGTTGATGAGTTATCTTTTAGAATTGTAGAGGGTGAAGGATTTAAATTGTTTAGTGAAGCTGTGGAACCAAGATTTGAAGTATCATCTAGGCATACTATTGCTAGAGATTGCATGAAACTTTTTCTTGATGAAAAAAAGAAAATGAAAAGGATTTTGAAAACCCAAAGAGCATGCTTGACTACTGATACATGGACATCAATACAAAATTTGAATTACATGTGTCTCACGGCCCATTGGATATCTAGTGATTGGAAATTGGAAAAGAGAATAATAAACTTTTGCATAGTTGAGAATCATAAAGGAGAAACAATTGCGAAACAAATTGAAGAATGCTTGATTCATTGGGGTATTGATAAAGTTTTCACGATTACCGTAGACAATGCAACCTCTAATGAGAGAGCAATCAATCACTTGAAAAAGAAATGCAAGTGGAAAGATAGTATCTTGAATAATGATTACATGCATGTAAGGTGCTGTGCTCATATTGTTAATTTGATTGTCAAAGAGGGATTGGAAGAGCAAAATGAGGCAACTATGAGAATTAGCAATGCTTTTAAATATGTCAGATTCTCCAGCAAGGCTAAATGCTTTCGAGAAGTGTGTGGAAAAAGAAAAATTGATTTTAAGAGCCTTGTTTGTTTAGATGTTGAAACACGGTGGAATTCAACTTATATGATGCTTGAGGCTGGTGAGAAATTTGAAAAGGCTTTTGAAAGGTTTGGGGATGAAGATAAAAAATATATGAACTACTTTGATTGTCATGAATTGAATCAAGATGAGAATAAAGAGGGGAAAAAAGGAAAAAAAGGAAGGTAATTGGTCCTCCAATGGAGATTGACTGGATTGTTGCAAGAAACTTTGTTAAGTTTCTGAAAATTTTTTATAATGTGGCTTTAGAGTTTTCTGGTTCATCATATATCACTTCAAATATTTTTTCCCGTGAGCTTGCGATTATGTATGTTGGTTTGTCCAATATGATTAATAAGGTAGATTATCATATGATTTCTACGACAATTCGAATGAAAGAAAAGCTTAACAAGTATTGGGGAAGTATTGATAAAGTCAATTGGTTGTTGTTTGTTGCTATTGTTTTGGATCCAAGATACAAGTTAAAGTATGTTAATTTTGTCCTCTCAACAATTTATGAGAAAGATAGTTGTTTTGATGTGACAATGGCGGATAAGATAGAAGAAATGTTAAATTTGTTATACAAGCAGTATGCAAGCTCAAATTCTCAACAAAGTGGCAAATATGAAAATACTCAATGCTATAATTATATGCTAGAAAATGAAGAATATGACATAAATGAGATGCTGGAATCTCAATTTGCTAAGCATTTGGAAGAAGAGCAATGTGTTGAGAGTAAATCTGAATTATCAAGATATCTATTTGATGGGTGTGAAAAGTCAAGCAATGATTTTGATATTTTGAATTGGTGGAAGGTGAACACTCCAAAATATCTTGTTCTTTCTAATATTGCAAGAGATGTGCTATCTATACCAGTGTCTACCATTGCTTCAAAATCTACTTTTAGTACAAGTGGTCGTGTGATCGATCCATTTAGGAGTTCTTTATCTCCAAAAATGGTAGAGGCTCTTATATGCAGTCAAGATTGGTTATTTGGTACAACTTCTTTTGTAACGTCCCAGATTCGACGACTATCCTCACTGTATCAAGACGAGTCTTTCCAGCTTGCTTATGTCCTCACTCACACGCACCCTGGAAAACTTCCCAGGAGGTCACCCATCCCAAAATTGCCCCAAGTCAAGCAGACTTAACTTTGAAGTTCTTATGTGATGAGCTACCGAAAAGAAGATACACCTTCGTGATATGAGTAGTACAAATCAAATCTTTTAAGCCATCTTCAACTGCACAGTCCATTACATTGAACAGTCTCGGAATCCCTCTCATTCCCGTGTGGGTCAGTTCATTCATGTTCCCTCCACCTAGAAGCCTGCCAGGAGCCGCTCATTGTCCGTGAAACTGATGGCACCGGCGATCACCTCCCCGCCCTCTTCGGCCCCGGGCCTCACATGCAGCTTCCGCTTGGTTCGTCCCCGAACCACACCGTACTAAGAGAGGTCGGCTTTGATACCAACTGTAACGCCCCAGATTCGACGACTGTCCTCACTGTATCAAGAGGGGTCTTTCCAGCGTGCTTATGTCCTCACTCACACGCACCCTGGGAAACTTCCCAGGAGGTCACCCATCCCAAAATTACCCCAAGTCAAGCACGTTTAACTTTGGAGTTCTTATGTGATGAGCTACCGAAAAGAAGATGCACCTTCGAGATATGAGTAGTACAAATCAAATCTTTTAAGCCCTCTTCAACTGTACAGTCCATTACATTGAACAGTCTCGGAATCCCTCTCATTCCCGTGTGGGTCGGTTCATTCATGTTCCCTCCACCTAGAAGCCTGCCAGGAGCCGCTCATTGTCCGTGCAACTGATGGCACCGGCGATCACCCCCCGCCCTCTTCGACCCCGGGCCTCACATCTTTAGTTGATCTTCGCACAACAATAGAGGATGATGCCGAATTATTTGAAAAACTACAAAAAGGTGAGTACTTTCTGTTTTTATTTATTATTAATTATTGTTCAAGTGCTTGTTAGTTTTATTATCAACATTTTATTTATTTCTCAGAATTGGAGGGATCGAGTCGTAAAATAGAAGAAGATGATGATTAATTTTAAAGAAGTATTTTCGAAAGGTTAATTTTAATAAGCATTATTGTTTTACTTTTCTTATGCTTATATTTTATTTCTTTAACATTTGGATACTTTAATTCTTTTCTCCTGCAGCCGAATGAGTTTTGCTAGTTCCATATCTAGTGTTTAAAGTTTGAAAGTGACAAATCATGGGGATATTGCAACTACGGATGTGATTTTTGGAAGAAAATATCATGTTCAATTGTTATGATTGTATGGTTAAACAAAAAAAATCATATGCTTAATTGTTTGTGGGTGTTTTTGTTATGTCCGAACATATTAGAATTATTTAACTTTATTTTGTCTCTTGACTGTTATTTTATGTAGTTTTATTTTGTTCATTATTGTTTTCTTTAATTCTTTAAATTTAGATAATTTGAACATTTGTTTTATTTTTTCCATTATACTTATCATTCACAAAAACACCGCAAACCGACCGCAACTGCTTAAAACCGCGAAATTGATTTTACATATAAAACCGCAATAAAAAAATAATGTATAACTGAACCGCAAATGGAAATTCGGTTTGAATTTCTTACAAAAACCGCAAAACCGCACCGTGATCACCACTAGTTAGATTTTTCGGGTGTTTAGACGCAAAGGCACGTCCTATACCTTTGTTTTCGCATAATTCACATCAATATATGTTCATTTTGGGTTTGTGCGTGAATTATGATCGATCTACTGTCATATGTACATACGGAACAAAATTACATGGAAAACATTTCATCTTTCTTCTTTGCATCTCACGTTTTTTATATGGATGAAGTGGCTGCAAGGTTTGATGGCTAGGGGACGATCTACATGAGGTTTAGAGAGGGTTTAGATGAAGAGATCAAATCTGGAATAGGTCCTTGTAGGCGGTCGATTGGATTTTCAAGTTGTGGATTGGTTGGTCTGATTGAGTTATGGGAAGTGAGCTGATGTGTAAGGGAGATTCCAAGCCCTGGGTCAGACCCTGGTGGGTCTGAGACATGGCACATGATGGCTCATGTACATCTGGTCATGGTCTAGGGACAGATCGAAGGAGCTAGGGTTGGGAAGGTTCGATTTTGGCTTGTTCGGGTGATCCATGCATGCCCGAGTGCATGGGGCTGAGGACCACGGCTAGTCAGTCCAGGAGGGTCCAGTGGTGGGATATGAAGGTCTGGTTTTGGTCTGGTCCGAGCTGGTTTGGTGTAGGGTCGAGTTATTTGCATGAACACGTAGTTAGGGTTTCAGTTGCTCTTGTGCAGAAATTACAACAACTTGCGAGGAGTTTTCGAGGGCCTTGTATGATTTGGACATGGTTGTTTTAGGCCCGGTTAGGTATCATTAGGTCATGACTTAATTTGAGAAAGTTTGGTTGAGTTTCGGGTTGATAAGGGTTAAAATCGGGACTCCGGTCTAAGTTTTAAAACGAATTATAGGATTTAATACATGTGCTCGATTTTACATATAAGAAACGACTATAAGTATGTTTTTAGGTGTTTTAAAAAGTTTGGATGGAGGCGGGTCGAAATTTTAATGTCCATGAGTAAAATGGTCAAACTAGGGTTTCAGGGGCAATAAGGTCATTTTGCATCTGAATTGAGTTAGCAGTCCTGGCGGTGCCCTGACAACTGAAAATACATGTTTAAAATGTTTTATTTTATTTGAATATGGAATTTTTATGAAAATGCTGAAAATATGGTGCATGTTTGGTTTCAAGATATATATATATATATATATATATATATATATATATATATATGCATGCATGAATTTTTATAAGTGATGAATACGATGACGTATTTGAAGGAGATGACTTTGTTGTGACTAATACGAACATGAATACGAAAATTTAAGGCCAATGCTCAGTTGATGGGTGAGAGTGACGCTGATGCCCCCGCCGCCTGGTACCATGATTATACGTAGATGGATCTATCGACCAACAGCTGATATGAAAGTCACAACTAATGATCTGAATTCAATAAATGAAATATATATGTTTACAATGACATGATATGATATGTTAATGTTTATGTTTGTGTTCATAATTTTGAAGATCATGAAAGTTATTTTAATTTCAGTACGTTCTACTGTTGCATGATATGTATACGTACTTTATTATTACGGTTCAGGTATGTTGAGTCTTTAGACTCACTAGGTGTGATTGATGCATGTATTCATGTTGATGAGAAGACTGGAGGTGCTGAAAACTGAGTGGACTGAGCTAGTAGCACACTGGAAGCCCGAGGACCTTGTGTTTCTTCCGCAAGTTATGATTTTTATGAGAATTATGGTTGAGACAGCTTTTCAAAACGTTTTTGCTTTTTTATGCTTTGAGGATTGGTAGATTTTTGATAATATGTTGATGTTTTCCGTTGGTCACATTTTCAAGATTTGAACTGCAGTCGATTTTATACAGGGGTTGGAATTATTTTAATGCATGGTACGAATTGTATATATATGTGTGTATGTATTTTCGGCCAAGGCTTGTTTTATTAAAAAAAATCAGTATTCTAGTAGTAGACGTTACAGTTGGTATCAGAACAAGGTTTCTTGTGCAGGGTTATGCCACCGTCAGCTTCAGAAGCTCAGTCGTCAAGCCTCAAGTCTGTAAGTTAACGTGATTTAAATGTTTTAAATGTGTTTAATGTTATCACATGTATGCTTACATGATTTATGCATTTCAGTACATGTTGATATGGTTGAGGTTAAATGATTTAAAAGCTAGATTGAATTGCATGTTGGTTACATTTAGAATTTGGACTGTGTTCAGATAATATGCCTCCCAGACGAGCTCCTAGCACTGACAAACAGGATAATAATCCTGAAGATGACAGAGGCTTTCCACCACCACCAGGAGATCATGCTACCCGAGTTATGGAGGGTATAGCCCGACCGATGGAGCTAGCCCAGTAGGCTCCTAGGCCTCAGTAGGACATATATGAGCAGTTCCAGAGGCTGAATCCGAAGGAGCTCAGTGGCACTACCGACCCATTTGTGGCTGAATGCTGGATCAGGTCCCTAGAGCTACACTTTCGATATTTGAACATGGGGGATGCTGACAGGGTCCTATGTGCCACCTATATGTTGTGAGAAGATGCAGCTCTATGGTGGGAAGGAGCAGAGCATGTGATTAATCTGGTTACCTTCACCTGGAATCAGTTCAAGGACATGTTCTATGGTAAGTATTCCACTACAGACATTAGGGGGTGTATGACTAGGGAGTTCATGGGTCTCCGACAGGGGGACTCATCTGTTGCAGAGTTCATCCGAAAGTTAGACATGTGCTGTCACTTTGTGCCCCTTATTGCGAGAGACGATGCGGAGAAGCTGAGGCACTTCATGGATGGCCTCAGGCCCACTCTTCGCAGAGATGTTATGCTGATGAGGCCCAGAGATTATGAGGCGGCCACTGCATGCGCCTATCAGGCAGAGCAAGCATTGAGGGACATCGACATAGAGATACAGAGGAAGAGGCACCAGGCTTAGCAGAGTTCACAGCCCCACAAGAAGCAGTTCACAGGGCCTCCTAGAAATCAGGGACAGCTGAAGCCCCAAGGTCAGTTTAAGAAGACAGATCAGTTATATGCAAAATTCAGTAAGTGCGAGTTCTGGCTAGACAGAGTGGCGTTCTTGGGCCATATTATTTCTAGAGATAGAGTTGAGGTTGATCCCAGCAAGATTGAGAGATATTGGCCAGTGCATAAGAGTGTGACAGAGATCCGCAGTTTCTGGGGTTTAGTTGGTTATTATAGGAAGTTTATTCAGGGCTTCTTGACTATTGCGGTACCCATGATCGTATTGAGGAAGAAGAACACGAACTTCATGTGGGGATCAGAGTGTCAGGAGAGTTTTGAGAAGTTGAAGCAAGCTTTGATTTCGGCGCCAGTTCTAGCAATGTCATCAGGGCAGGGAGAGTGATAGGTCTCGTTTTTACGTGTTTTTAGTGTTGGTTTTGAGTCGCGTTCATGCATCATATTAGGTTGTTTTAGTTGAATTTTGCATTTTTTTTAGCATTATTGAGCATTTGACTAATCTCGTGTATTCTGTGGTTATTTTGTAGGAATTGAACCAAAAAGTGGGAGAAACTTTGGCATAATATCGAAGAGGTCTCGCTAGGGCGGTCAAAAGTGACCGCCCCAGCGAGCATTGTGGTCTTGCCGAGGATTGTTTTGCGCAGGTGTCTCGCTGACCGCCCCAGCGAAACCAGGGACATGCTCGAGGAAGCTTATTCGAGGACCTCTCGCTAGGGCGGTCAAAATATACCGCCCTAGCGAGAAGCAAGATTGAGAAAGATTTGTTTCCAAATTTTGAGGGACTCTATCCTACACCAAGACCTAACACACGAGATCAGCCGTTTTTGACACACTTTATCAGACTTTTCATCATTTTTCTTGGAGAGGAGGCTAGGAGCAAAGGAGATTTCGAAGATCTCGAGATTTCCACGCGTCGTGGCCGTCATCTATCGTCATCTTTAGTATTTTCATTATTCAGTATTTTATTTCTTACATTGATTGTTGGTTTTTATCATGAATTTCAGTAGCTAAACTCTAGATTTGTTGGAATTTGACAGTTCACCTAGTTTTTACGTGTTTTTAGTGTTGGTTTTGAGTCGCATTCATGCATCATATTAGGTTGTTTTAGTTGAATTTTGCATTTTTTTTAGCATTATTGAGCATTTGACTAATCTCGTGTATTCTGTGGTTATTTTGTAGGAATTGAACCAAAAATTGGGAGAAACTTTGGCATAATATCGAAGAGGTCTCGCTAGGGCGGTCAAAAGTGACTGCCCCAGCGAGCATTGTGGTCTGGCCAAGATTGTTTTGCGCAAGTGTCTCGCTAGGGCGGTCAAAAGTGACCGCCCCAGCGAAACCAGGGACATGCTCGAGGAAGCTTATTCGAGGACCTCTCGCTAGGGCGGTCAAAATATACCGCCCTAGCGAGAAGCGAGATTGAGAAAGATTTGTTTCCAAATTTTGAGGGACTCTATCCTACACCAAGACCTAACACACGAGATCAGCCGTTTTTGACACACTTTATCAGACTTTTCATCATTTTTCTTGGAGAGGAGGCTAGGAGCAAAGGAGATTTCGAAGACCTCGAGATTTCCACGCGTCGTGGCCGTCATCCATCGTCATCTTTAGTATTTTCATTATTCAGTATTTTATTTCTTACATTGATTGTTGGTTTTTATCATGAATTTCAGTAGCTAAACTCTAGATTTGTTGGGATTTGAGGGGATCCTACCCCGTACTCGGTGTTTAACATTATTTCTCGACGTTTTTATTAGTGATTTGTTTATGCTATTGTTATTTCTTGTTTCAATCGAAACCTAGCTAACTTCCTTTGATTATTTCATGTTGTTGATGAGTTCGATAGAATAGTTAACAATACGATCAAATAGTATAAACCACGGATTTACAATTTTAGTAGATATACGGAATTGGGTACGTGTCGATAGTGATAGTTCACCCGAATGAAAGCTAGTGGATTCCATAGAATGTAATGCAATCTTGAACTGTTAAATATTTGAGGACACTTGAGTACTGCATGTTTTTTATTAGTATTAATATAGCTCGACAGAGTATATTAATTAGTCTAGGGAATTCTGTCGAACGCACGAGTAAAAGTCGAGTGTGATTATTTAAACACGAGTGGTAGGTGAACTGCTAATTCCCAACAAATTCATTTCTCATTTGATTTAATCCAAATTAATCATTGCGTTCTTGAGTACGTTTTCTTTGCATTTTAATTATTTTAGTTGTTTAATTTACATTAGTTTAATCATCAACTCATTTTATCGTTGCTAAAGAAATTTTACTTGAAAATAAAAATAGTGTAACGCAATCCTTGTGGAACGATACTCGTATTCACTTACGTTTATTATAACTTGACTATCGTGCACTTGCGATATTTAAATCGAGCTTTCATTTATAAAATAAATTTTGGGATTATTCACTGTGCAAGTTTTGCTCGATCAAGTTTTTGGCGCCGTTGCCGGGGACTGTTGATTCACAATTTTTTTATTTTTCATTTAAATTCTTTAGTATTATTTATTTTATTGTTATTTGATACTCTCATTGTGTTGCAGATTTTTCTTGTGGTGCATGCGAAGATCACTCGAGTTTAAGCTTGAGCCTTTTGACCCCGAGATCGAACGCACAGCTAGACGTCGACTACAGCAGCAAAGAGCGAAGGAAAGAATGGAAGGCGATCAACAAAGAGAGGAGCCAAGGCGTATACCGATGTTGGATTATGCACAGCCGTCTCTTGATGGAGCACGTCCAAGCATCGTAAGACCAGTCATCCGAGCTAATCAGTTTGAGATCAAGCCAGCTATCATTCAGATGATTCAGAACACTGTCCAATTTGGGGGAAGTGCACTTGACGACCCTAATTCTCATATAGCTGACTTTCTTAAAATTTGTGATACTTTTAAGTTTAATGGCGTGTCTGATGACGCTGTTCGTTTGCGTTTATTTCCATTTTCACTGAGAGATAAAGCTAAGTCGTGGTTAAACTGTTTGCCTGTAGGGTCTATTACTACATGGGAAGATATGGCAAAGGCGTTCCTGATCAAGTACTTTCCTCCGTCGAAGACTATGAAGCTCAGAGCCGACATTACTACTTTTGCTCAATATGAGCAAGAGTCACTTTACGAGGCATGGGAGCGCTACAAGGACTTGTTGAGGAGATGTCCACACCATGAGCTGCCTCTTGGGTTAGTTGTTCAAACTTTCTACTACGGTTTGCTTACTCCTAACCGTACTATGATAGATGCTGCTGCCTGTGGTAACTTACTGAGAAAGACGGCGGAGGAAGGATATGAGTTATTGGAGAAGATGGCTGCTAGTAGCTATCATCCTCAGTCTGATAGGCAGAGACGAGGTGCTGGAGTTAATCAAGTTAATGATTTGTCGGCGGTTTCAGCACAGTTAGAGGCTTTGAATAGAAAGATTGATGGGATGAGCATGAGTGGGTCGGCTATGCGTCCGCAAGAAATTTTCTGTGATAAGTGTGGGGGTGAGCATGATGTGCAGGATTGCCAAGATGGCAATCCATTCTATGTGCCTGAGGGAGCACCGGTAAAACAAGTGGGATTCCAGAACCGTCCTATAAATGACCCTTACTCGAACACATATAATCCGGGATGGAGGAATCACCCAAACTTTTCATGGGGAGGTCAAAACAACCAACATCGCCAACAAAGAGGTCCACCATATGTGATGCACCAAGGATTCAAGCCAAAACCGTCTCGGGAGGAGAAGTCCGATTTAGAGCAAATGATGACTAAATTTATTTCTGCAACAGAGACGAGATTTCAGAACCAAGATGCATCCATAAAGCGGTTAGAGAATCAAATTGGACAATTGGCTAAGTTGATTGCTAATAGGGAGCAAGGAACTTTACCAAGCAACACGGAAACTAACCCAAGAGAACATGTGAAGGCGGTGGAATTTGCGTAGTGGAAAAACACTCGGGTCTAATGAGGAGAAGACCAAGCACGGTGAGGATGAGGTGAAAAATCGAGGAGGTAAGTCTTCTAACTCTACATCTACACCTATTGCACAGAATAAAATTGTTATCCCTCCACCTTTTCCTGCAGCAATGAAGAAAGCTAAATTAGATGCACAATTTGGTAAATTTCTTGAGATATTTAAAAAATTGCATATTAACATTCCTTTTGCTGATGCTTTATTGAATATGCCAAGTTATGCAAAATTCTTGAAAGATATCTTAGCAAATAAGCGGAAGCTAGAAGATCATATGACGGTGAATTTGACCGAAAATTGCTCCGCTTTAGTTCAAAACAAGATGCCTCCGAAGCAAAAAGATCCAGGGAGTTTCTCGATACCTTGCATTATTGGTGACATTAATTTTCATAAAGCTCTATGTGATCTTGGTGCGAGTATTAATCTGATGCCTTTTTCTGTGTTTAGGAGACTGGGATTAGGTGAACCCAAGCCAACTAGGATGTCGTTGCAGCTGGCTGACAGATCTGTCAAGTATCCACGTGGGATTATCGAAGATGTTCTGGTGAAAGTGGATAAGTTTATTTTTCTTGCAGACTTTGTGGTACTTGACATGGAGGAAGATTTAGAGATGCCTTTAATCCTAGGGAGACCGTTTCTGGCTACAGGGAAAGCACTGATTGATGTTGAGGAGGGGAAATTGAGACTGAGAGTTGGAGAAGAAGAAATTATTTTTGATGTTTTCAATACTCTCAAGCACACAATGCACAATGATAGTTGCTTTCGTATTGATGTCTTGGATTCGCTTGTTTGTGATTTTGTGCAGGATGGATTGAAAGAACCATTGGAGGCCACTCTCACTACTGAAAAGCAGGAGGACGAGCTAGACGAGGAAAAGATGGAGATGGTAGCTCATTTGAATGCCATTCCACCTTGGAGAAAGCAAGTGAGGCTTAGACTAGAGGAATTGGGAGACAGAAAAGATTTAATGCCTCAAAAGTCAAGCCTAGAGGAGCCACCTACTTTGGAGCTCAAACCATTACCTCCACATCTCAAGTACGTATATCTAGGAGAAAATAATAAATTGCCTGTTATTATTTCCTCTTCTTTGACAGATGATATGGAGAGTAAGCTCTTGGGAGTCCTCAAGGAGCATACAGGAGCGTTCGCTTGGAAGGTTTCGGACATAAAAGGGATAAGTCCTTCGATCTGCATGCACAAAATTCTGATGGAAGATAAATACTCACCTCTAGCACAACCACAAAGGAGACTCAATCCAAAGATGCAAGAGGTAGTAAAAGCTGAAACAATTAAACTTCTGGATGCAGGTATTATCTATCCTATCTCTGATAGTGCGTGGGTAAGTCCTGTACAATGTGTGCCTAAAAAGGGTGGGATTACTGTTATTACTAATGAAAAAAATGAGTTGATTCCCACTAGAACTGTTACGGGTTGGCGTGTATGCATAGATTATAGGAAATTGAATGATGCAACCCGTAAAGATCACTTTCCCTTGCCATTTATCGATCAAATGATTGAACGATTAGCAGGTCATGAATTTTATTGCTTTTTAGATGGATACTCGGGATACAATCAAATCACAATTGCACCCGAGGACCAAGAGAAAACTACTTTCACTTGCCCTTATGGTACTTTTGCGTTTAGGCGTATGCCCTTTGGTTTATGCAATGCACCTGCAACATTTCAAAGATGCATGACCGCTATCTTTCATGACATGACTGAAAATTTCTTTGAAATCTTTATGGATGACTTCTCTATTTTTGGCTCCTCATTTAATGAATGTTTAGAGAATTTGAACTTGGTGTTAGTTAGATGTGAGGAGAGCAATTTGGTGTTGAATTGGGAGAAGTGTTATTTTATGGTTCAAGAGGGGATTGTGTTAGGACACAAGGTTTCGGAGAATGGAATTGAGGTTGACAAAGCCAAGGTGGAAGTAATCAAAAACTTACCCCCACCTTCATCAATAAAAGGAGTTAGAAGTTTCCTAGGGCATGCTGGTTTTTATAGGTGTTTCATTAAAGATTTTTCCAAAATTGCTAAACCTTTATCCTCTTTGTTGATGAAAGATGCTGAATTTAATTTTGATTCTACTTGTCTGCATGCATTCGAGATACTCAAGGAAAGCTTGGTGACAGCACCTGTTCTGACTGCCCCTGATTGGGAGCTACCGTTTGAGGTGATGTGCGATGCTAGTGATACAGCTGTTGGTGCGGTGCTGGGTCAAAGGAAGAACAAGGTATTTCATACCATCTACTATGCAAGTAAGACTTTAAATGATGCTCAATTGAATTACGCAACTACTGAAAAGGAATTGCTTGCTATAATATTTGCTTTCGACAAATTTCATTCATACCTTGTTCTGTCTAAAGCAACTGTGTATACAGATCATTCTGCCCTAAAATACTTGCTTGCTAAGAAAGATGCGAAACCTAGGTTAATTAGGTGGATTTTATTATTGCAAGAATTTGATCTCGAAATTCGAGATAAAAAGGGTGTGGAAAATGTAGTTGCTGACCACCTGTCTAGGCTTGAGCATGTTAGAATTAAGGGCAGTGACGATGATATAGATGACTGGTTTCCTGATGAACAATTGCTTGAGGTAAATGCGTACCCTTGGTATGCCGATTTTGCAAATTTTCTTGTCACTGGCACACCTCCCCCTAATTTATTGTTTCACCAAAGAAAGAAATTCTTTTCAGACGTGAAATATTATTTTTGGGAGGAACCGTTCTTGTTTAAGATTTGTGCAGACTCCATGATAAGAAGATGTGTGGCAGAGGAGGAAACCAATCAAATTCTGAACCATTGTCATGACCGTGAGGTAGGTGGTCACTTTGGACCCATACGGACGGCATCTAAGGTACTTGAATGTGGCTTCTATTGGCCAACTCTTTTTAAGGATGCTCGTTTGTATATTCTCAATTGTGATAGATGCCAACGCACAGGTAATATTTCCAACCGTCATGAGATGCCTTTAAATAATATTATTGAGTGTGAAATATTTGATGTGTGGGGGATTGATTTTATGGGTCCTTTTCCTGCGTCTTTTGAAAAGAAATTTATTCTGGTGGCAGTGGAGTATGTATCTAAATGGGTGGAGGCAGAGGCTTGTGCCACTAATGATGCACAAGTGGTGTTAAAATTTTTGAAGAAACATATTTTTAATCGATTTGGTGCACCACGTGCAATCATAAGTGATGGTGGCACCCACTTTCGCAACAAAATTTTTGATAAACTGTTGGGCAAATATGGTGTCACCCACAAGGTTTCCACTCCATAACATCCCCAAACTAGTGGACAAGTTGAAGTATCCAATCGAGAAATTAAGAGGATTTTAGAGAAGACGGTTAATGTGAATAGGAAGGACTGGTCCATTCGGTTAGATGATGCTTTGTGGGCGTATCGTACTGCTTTTAAAACACCTATAGGCACTACACCATATAGGTTGTTTTTTGGTAAAGCATGTCATCTACCAGTCGAATTAGAGCATAGAGCATATTGGGCGACCAAAGCACTAAACTTTGATTTTGCTCTTGCAGGTGAAAAACGATTGCTGCAGTTGAATCAGTTAGATGAGTTTCGGGGAAGAGCTTATGATCTTGCACTATCTTACAAGGAACGCACCAAACGAGCCCATGACAAACACATTATAAGAAGGGAATTCAAAGTGGGTGAAGCGGTGTTGGTATTCAATTCTCGCTTACGACTCTTTCCGGGCAAGCTAAAGTCAAGGTGGTCAGGACCATTCGCTATAGCCAAGGTGTTCCCATCGGGTGCAGTGGTGGTTCATGATGGCAAGGAAGGGACATTTACCGTGAACGCTCAAAGGTTGAAGCACTATATCGGTGGCACAATTGAGCCACAAATTGGAGTCACTCGGCTCCATGACAGTCATTGAGGACATGAGTGAAGAGTCGAGCTCTAGACTATAAATTGAGAACTACTTCTACTCCTTATTTCGATTTTGATTATAGTTTTTTTTTTAGTTATAAATCGCATCATTTGCATTTAGGTAGTTGCATGGCATTGCATTCAAATTTTTTTCCCGAACACTTCTTTTGCAAAATATACCGCCCTAGCGAGTCGCGCAGATTATAAAAACATTGCTCTTCTCTTTTCCTCTCCAAATTTCGGCGCCCCCTCCATCTGTTGTGCTAAATCCGTTTTATTTGGTGATTTTTCAGGGTAAAGACTCCATCTTGGTCCATACCCTCCACAAGGAAGCACTTAGGCTACAAGATTTTCTTCTCCGGACGGGCCACCTACACCAGCATACCCGCCACCCTTCCAGTTTCAATACCATTATCCTATGCCCCTAGCGGCTGAAGAGGGAGTCCCACCGCCTGAGAATGAGGAGGAGGACGATTTCTGATTAGGGGAGTTTACTGTTTCCCCTTTCTTTTTATTTTGCATATTCTATCTTTGCATTTAAATTCATGAGTTTTTTTTATGTTTTTAGTGTTTGTTTCGTTTTGTGCACTGAGGGCATTGCACAACTCTAGTATGAGGGGGGTAGATTGTTATGTTTGCTTAGTTAATTGGTTTTAAATTGTTGCATTTCTTTTATTTGGTGTCTTTTATGGTGAGAAGACATAGTGTATGAGCCAATGATGATGTTGAATTGATAGTATACAAAAGTATTGATTGGGTCACCTCATGAATGGTACTCTTGATTGTTAAAGCATGAATTTTGACACAAAGTTGAACTTTTTGAGCACATATGTGTGGGGACTAGAATTTTGTAGGAATAATGGTGAAATCTGAAGGTTTTGTGTGGTTAACTTGAAAGGCATCATTTATGAGTTGATTTAGCATGTAAACACGTGAAAATAAGTCACTAATTGGGACCTTGAATGAGAACATGTGATTTGCCTTGAACTTTACATATACCCCTTTTTCAATGCACTGAATAAAAATATCATACCCCTAACCAGCTGTAATCCAAAGTTATATATTCTTAGCCTAGGGAGTACATGTGTGAAAATTGTGCATTCAAAAAAAAAAAAAAGAGAGAAAAAAAATGGTGGAGATGTAAGGTGAGGGGGAGCCGAAATAAAAGGAATGAAATTCTATTCCTAGGCTAAAAAGTGGAGATGTAAGAAGACGAGGAAAGTCAGACGAAAAGTCTTGACGATTGCACAATGAAAATGATCGGTGTACTCCCGACTGTTAGCCACTTGAGCTTATTTTCCTTCTTTTCGACACCCTTCTCTGCACTTAAGAATCGAATAAAGTTCAAATTATGGTTAGTGATAAATGGACACGGGGGTGCATGCTAGTGAGACTTGTATTGAAGTGCTAATTGAGTGACTCGCATGATCGGATGATTGATCTATTTGAAGTACGAATGACTAGACCCATCATGACACACACACACGTTCAAATTAGTGTCGAGATTTATGTGTAGATGAGAATGAGTATTCGTTTGTGATTTGACTTGATTATAATTTGTATGTGGGAAAGTTCACTGAGGCATGAGCATAACAGTTGTTAACTCACCATTGACATTTACTTGTGTTGGTTATTTCCTGTTTGAGTATTTTGTGTTTGTTTTGTTTGTTTAGAATCTCGTGCTTTAACCTATTTTGCTCGAGGGCGAGCAAAAGGTTAGTATGAGGGGGTTGATAGGACTCGTTTTTACGTGTTTTTAGTGTTGGTTTTGAGTCGCGTTCATGCATCATATTAGGTTGTTTTAGTTGAATTTTGCATTTTTTTTAGCATTATTGAGCATTTGACTAATCTCGTGTATTCTGTGGTTATTTTGTAGGAATTGAACCAAAAAGTGGGAGAAACTTTGGCATAATATCGAAGAGGTCTCGCTAGGACGGTCAAAAATGACCGCCCCAGCGAGCATTGTGGTCTGGCCGAGGATTGTTTTGCGCAAGTGTCTCGCTAGGGCGGTCAAAAGTGACCGCCCCAGCGAAACCAGGGACATGCTCGAGGAAGCTTATTCGAGGACCTCTCGCTAGGGCGGTCAAAATATACCGCCCTAGCGAGAAGCGAGATTGAGAAAGATTTGTTTCCAAATTTTGAGGGACTCTATCCTACACCAAGACCTAACACACGAGATCAGCCGTTTTTGACACACTTTATCAGACTTTTCATCATTTTTCTTGGAGAGGAGTCTAGGAGCAAAGGAGATTTCGAAGACCTCGAGATTTCCACGCGTCGTGGCCGTCATCCATCGTCATCTTTAGTATTTTCATTATTCAGTATTTTATTTCTTACATTGATTGTTGGTTTTTATCATGAATTTCAGTAACTAAACTCTAGATTTGTTGGGATTTGAGTGGATCCTACCCCGTACTCGGTTATTTCTCGACGTTTTTATTAGTGATTTGTTTATGCTATTGTTATTTCTTGTTTCAATCGAAACCTAGCTAACTTCCTTTGATTATTTCATGTTGTTGATGAGTTCGATAGAATAGTTAACAATACGATCAAATAGTATAAACCACGGATTTACAATTTTAGTAGATATACGGAATTGGGTACGTGTCGATAGTGATAGTTCACCCGAATGAAAGCTAGTGGATTCCATAGAATGTAATGCAATCTTGAACTGTTAAATATTTGAGGACACTTGAGTACTGCATGTTTTTTATTAGTATTAATATAGCTCGACAGAGTATATTAATTAGTCTAGGGAATTCCGTCGAACGCACGAGTAAAAGTCGAGTGTGATTATTTAAACACGAGTGGTAGGTGAACTGCTAATTCCCAACAAATTCATTTCTCATTTGATTTAATCCAAATTAATCATTGCGTTCTTGAGTACGTTTTCTTTGCATTTTAATTATTTTAGTTGTTTAATTTACATTAGTTTAATCATCAACTCATTTTATTGTTGCTAAAGAAATTTTACTTGAAAATAAAAATAGTGTAACGCAGTCCTTGTGGAACGATACTCGTATTCACTTACGTTTATTATAACTTGACTATCGTGCACTTGCGATATTTAAATCGAGCTTTCATTTATAAAATAAATTTTGGAATTATTCACTGTGCAAGTTTTGCTCGATCAGAGAGTATGTGCTATACACGGATGTTTCGAAGATCGGTTTGGGCACAGTTCTGATGCAGCATGACAGAGTGATAACCTATGCATCCAAACAGCTGTTGGTTCATGAGAAGAATTATCTGACTCATGATCTCGAGCTAGCTGCAGTAGTATTCGCTCTGAAGATTAATTTGGAGACACTATCTGTATGGGGAGAAGTGCAAGATTTTTACATATCACAAGAGTCTGAATTACTTCTTCACCCAGAAAGAGCTGAATATGAGGCAGCGAAGATGATTAGAGATGGTGAAGGGCTATGACTTTGACATTAGCTACCACCCGGAAAAAGCTAATGTAGTCGCAGATGCTTAGAGCAGTAAAAACACAGTGATTGCTCAGTTGTCTGTTCAGAGACCACTGCTGGCGGATATTCAGAGATTTGATCTTGCAGTGTTTGTTAGGAGACTGGAGGTGCTGAAGACTGAGTGGACTGAGCTGGTGGCACACTGAAAGCCCGAGGACCTTGCGTTTCTTCCACAAATTATGATTTTTATGAGAATTATGGTTGAGACAGCTTTTCAAAACATTCTTGCTTTTTATGTTTTGAGGATTAGTAGATTTTTTGTAATATGTTGATGTTTTATTTTTAAACAAAAAACATTTCAGTTGGTCACATTTTCAAGATCTGAACTACAGCCGATTTTATACAGAGGTTGGAATTATTTTAATGCATGTTACGAATTATATATATATATATATATATATATATATATATATATATATGTATTTTCGGCGAAGGCTTGTTTTATTTAAAAAAAATCCAGTAGTACAGAAAATTATATTCGTAGAATAATATTTTAAAATATTTTTCATAAAAATCTTATCTAAACACATGTTTTATTATTTATAAAACATTAAAAATATTTTAAAAGTATTTGTTCAAATGTTACCTCAAAAGAACACTTTAACACGTAAAATAATCTTAAAGAATATAGATAGATCAATAATTCAACTTGATTGTTTTTCTGATGGTAATATAATCTCAGAAAAATCAAAGAATTTGGACCAAAATGGATGAGTATTGTTAGAATGGTAAAACTGTCCCTCAGTTGAGTGGGGGCCCGTTATTTATTGTAAACGAGGAAGCCTCCTCCTCTTTGCATCGTCCTTTCTCTTCACTCGCATGCCAGGTAAAATCTTCGAATTCTAGCTTCTTTCTGATTGCTGATTGATTGTAGTCTTTGCTGTTTGTTTTTGTTCGTGAATTGATTTTTCATTATTGTCTTGATCAGTGTGGAAGGAATCGATTCATTTGGGTGGTTTCGCCTCAAATTTTTGAGTTTCGCTCGCTCATATTCCGCCTCGATTATAGCGAAAGTTCTGTGCTTTTTCCCCCTCTATAAGGATTTTTAATTTTTAAAATTTACTCGAAGATTTGTATAAAAAAGGGGTTCCAATATATGAGGGGGTAGTGTTCTTCAGATAGAGAGAAGAAAAGAGATCAACCGTGAAGGAAGCCAGAAGGAAAAGAAAATACATTTAACATAATTTTGGTGAAATTTACAGAGATATAATAAAAATACAGAAAAAGGTTTAAAATTTGGCTAGAGATGAGAGGCTCGAAAGAGGAGGGGCCTTCGGCTGGAGTGCCAGTGTTGCGGCGGGATCCTTATGAGGTGCTTTGCGTTTCTCGGGATTCTTCTGATCAGGAAATTAAGACCGCTTACAGAAAGCTTGCTCTCAAGTAGGCACTTCCTTTCAATGATCCACTTCTTTTTCCTCGGAGTTTCTAATTTCTTTAGTATTTGAAATTTGGACGTAGTATTTTATCTTAGACAACAGTTAGGAAAACCTTCGAAGCTTTTCTGTTTCGTGGAAAGATGCGTATAGATGGACTATGACAGAAATGTTTGTTTGATTTCCTACTTCATGATGTCGATAAAAGTAATTTCAACCATATTTTTATTAATTGGTACTTTATCCAAACCTTAACGATGATGAAATTTAATTTTCAATGATTGTTGTCCTTTCATTTCTTAACTTGATATACTAGTTTTAGTATGGTCATTTCTTGTAAGTTTCCATTTTGGATAGAAAGCTTGCTATGTGTTTTTGTGAAGTTTGCTGGGTATTGCGATGTTTATAGTTTCTATATTGTATTTGGCAGTTCATTGTTATTTTTTTTATGTCTTTGTATTGATTACGCGGGAATTGATTGAGATGAATTGGATGTTTTAGTGCTTTTTAGTGTTACGGTCATCAAATGAGCGCTTTAGCTTTTTATTGAAGTTCTCTTTCTTTCTTTATTTTTTTAGAGTGAACCCAAATCTTGGTTTTGAATATGATTTGAAGTTTACTCTGCCCTGTTGCATATACATTACTCTTTTGCCTGTTAAAACCTTTGGTTTGAAAGCCTGTTTTCTCTTGAAGTGCTTGTGTTATCATTTCAGTTTGATATACTTTATTGCAACCAATAACACGTTAGAGAGGCAATAGCTATGAGTTTTGACTGTGTGCTTGTGTTAAGTTTTGAATTTTGAGTAGAACTTTTATTTTGATATGTAAAAGAATAACAACTTGACGCCTAGGGAATTCTGGTCTTTATTCAACTTAAGAATGGCTCCACACTTACTCCATCAACAACAGAATGTGGATTTTGAGAATGCTTTCTTGAACTGGCTAACTAACAAATCAAGCAATTGATAGGTACCATCCGGACAAGAATGTCAGCAATCCTGAAGCTTCCGAGCTTTTCAAGGAGGTTGCGTATTCTTACAGCATTTTATCGGATCCCGAAAAAAGGAGACACTATGATACTGCAGGGTTTGAGGTGACCTTTTGTTTCCTTAGTAACAGCAGTTATTTTTTTTTACATTTTTCCAATCTCTTAACATTAAATGGGTCGTGGACAAATATTTACAATCATGAGAAATTACATTCTTTCGCAGTACGAGGACCTCAAGTTTTGGCCAAAATGTGTACATGTACTTTCAGTTTTGGGCAAAGAACAAAACCAGTAATGTGTACAAAAGGGAAACAAATATGCATGGGTGCTCAGAAAATGACGACACATGATGTTATGCATTTTAGGTTTCTAGTCTATGTGATAATGTAATATGTTAAAAGCAGTGAACACGTATAAAACTAATGATGATTCTAATGCTGCAGGTCAAACATAAAACTTATTCTCCTGACACGGGGCTACTTTTTTGGTGTTTGTTTCTTGCTTTCATCAAAAACTTGGCATTTTAAAAATACACAAAATGAAAATATTGTTATCCATTGTTAGTTTCTCGACACAAGACATTTGATTCACTGCTTTCCTTGTCCCTGGTCTTGTATAAAATTTCTGGTATCAGTTGTTCAGAAAAAAGTTTCCTATATTGTTGGGTAGTGTTTTATGACTTTAACTTATATGCACAGGCAAGACTACTTTTGCTTGTAAAACATAAGAGTAACCTTAGAGCAATTCACCACACCCTAGCTTCCTTCTCTGTCTCCATAAAATTGGAGGCAATAAATTGTGATAGTCATGTTTCAGGTGTCATGATATGACCCCTTCTATTTTAACATGGTGACGTGCAATAGAATTTTGTCATCACCATTTAGTGGCATGAAATTCCTTCAAGTTTATGGAAAACATAGAGATACCATGGATTATTTTGTACCATGTATCAATTTAGCAATTTGATATTTTCTCAGAAGACGGAATATTTGAGTTCTTTACTGAGATGGTGAACGGGTTACAGGTGCTTTATCTTTTGTTAGTAAACATTTGTTTTCTTTCCCTGCCAAAATAGAATTTCTTTTCCTGCATCTGCTGAATTCTTCCTAAAATTACTGTTCTGAAGGATGTAAAAATGTTTCAACTCTTGTTGTGTGGACAACGATATGTCCTTTCTCTGCGAAGCTTTTTCTTGCATAACTTGGATTCTCCTGAATTATTACTTCTTAGCAAACCAATTCTTCTTGTTGAAGCCAACAGTTGTGTCTTGGGGGCTGTATTTGTGGGAATAACTTCTATGCTAGTGAATCAAGAGGAAATTTCCTTGATTTTGATGCATGCTGATGAAGGTGGACTCAAATTTTTATATTGAAGCTTCATGGCTTAACAGCTATGCGAGCTTTCTCATCATTGCTTGCCATAAGTATTTAAATATCACCTATCCTAGGCGTGCATACCAAGACAGTTTATTGAAAATTTTGACCAACCTCATTATTAACGATAAGACTTTTTCCAATTTTTTAAAGATAGAATCTTGTTCTTTAATACCTTTTTGTTGACTCGGTCCATTACCACTGTGGTCGAACTTCAAAGCATATCAAAAACGATTTATAAATATCCTGGCATATGAGTTGGTATAAATATTTAATTTCTCTTAGGTTACAAAAGCCTCCATCTTGTGTGGACATTATATAAATAATTGATGACTATTGCAGACTATAATTAAAATCGACATCTAATACTTTAAATTGTTTCTGTCCTGAGTAAAGTCTGGTGAGTGTCTCTTATTTTGGCTTTTCTTGACAAAAAGGCCCTTGAAACCGAAGGAATGGATATGGAGATTGATTTGTCAAATCTTGGAACTGTCAATACGATGTTCGCTGCTTTATTCAGGTTTTTTCTTTCTAATCTCGGATTATGCATGATTAAGAATAATTTTATGATTATTTTATGAATATTTATTTGGACAGCAAGCTGGGTGTCCCCATCAAAACTACAATTTCTGCTAATGTTCTTGAAGAGGCTTTGAGCGGAACTGTCACAGTTAGACCTCTTCCTATTGGAACTTCTGTTACTGGCAAGGTACCTAGCCCCTTGTCTGGATAAGAATCATAGTTTTTGTTTGCCATCCTTTTTTCATTCTTGTATTTGTTTATTTTCACCTTTAATACATTAAACAGGTAGAAAAGCAGTGTGCGCACTTCTTTAGCGTGACTATTAGTGACGAACAAGCAGAAGCAGGAGTTGTAGTTAGAGTTACTTCAGCTGCGCAAAGCAAGTTCAAGGTGTGTATTTATGTTACTTTGAGTTCAGATCTTGTGGTGATATACTAGATTTCCTTTTTTCATTCGCCTGCATTAAGGTCCATTTGAAGGTTGAAGTAGAGAAGGTTCTAAACCATTGTAATTATCTACTACTTCTAATTACCAGAAGACAAATAATTGGACAAAAAAATTTCTTTCATGTGCATACTGAAGGCGACATAAGTTTCTGACTAATGGTTTTGCTACATGTGATTTTCAGCTCTTGTACTTTGAGCGAGATGAAAATGGAGGGTATGGGTTGGCCTTGCAGGTACTTTCCACTTTTGGTTGTTAATGACCTCAAGATTTCTTTACCTCGATCCTTTTTCCCAGCTTGAAGTGTCCGTTCTCTACTTGAGATCAAATCTCAACACCTATTCCATTCCAGCTGCTACTTCACTGTGCATATGCACATGTTACAATTTTTTGCTTAATTAGCTATAACATATGATAAATGAATGGCAACATTTGTAATGTGCTGTTTAACTATTTCGATCGGCATGCCTCTTGTGTTGACCTGTCATTGGAAGTGAAAGTTAATAGTAGGAGTGAACAATAATTCCTGGCAGGCCAAATCAAATGGCAGTCACTTTGTGGGCAAGAAAGAATCTGGCCAATCTTTCACACAGACTACCATAAAATAAATCGATTGCAAAAATGATATGTGAGGATTTAAATATCCTGCTTCTCCCAAAAGAGAGTAATTTAAGAGATTAAATTGTGCCCCTTAATTTTTTTCTGGGTAAATCATAAGAATAAAAGCAGAATGGTACTAAAAACTGGATGTCTGAGTTTAAAAGAGAATAAATAATTCATAATATTCATGAAGTACTGAAATTTGGTCTCAGCTGCAGCATGCCGAAAAACGGATAACTGAGAGAATCCCATCACTTGGTTTTTCTACGTGATAGTAGTTAAATTCTCTTCCTGAACTGCTGGCATGCAAGCCAATAATAGTAATTTTATAATAGGTGAAACTCTTGGCCTGGTTTCCTCTCAATTTTTTTTTGGGATTTGGGTTTTCTTTGCTATCAGGGGTCTTTGCTTATCCCCTCCTTTCTGATGCCTTTTTTTTGCATTATACTCTGCCAAACATGTTTAGGAAGATAGTGAGAAGGCAGGCAAGGTTACATCTGCTGGAATGTACTTCTTGCACTTTCAAGTGTACAGAATGGATTCAACTTTGAATGCGGTATTTAGTTTTTACCTTTACTTTTCACTGAAGAGGCCTGCACGATTACTTTTGCTGATAAATGCAGTAGTTTGATGGTGTAGTTGGCAATGGCGAAGGATCCTGAAGCTGCTTTCTTTAAGAGACTGGAGGGACTTCAACCTTGCGAGGTTTCAGAACTAAATGCTGGCACACACATATTTGCTGTTTATGGTCAGAAGCTAGTTGATGCATGTTCTTTTTCTGAGTTCTATTTTGAATTTTTAGAAACCACTTATAAATCCCTCAAGCAGTAATGTTTGGCCTGGTTCTTTCAGGAGATAACTTTTTTAAACCTGCTACCTACACAATTGAGGCACTTTGTGCAAAGACATATGAGGATACAACCCATAAATTAAAGGATATTGAAGCTCAGATTTTGAGGAAGAGAAATGAACTACGTCTGTTTGAGACAGAATATAGAAAGGTATTCTCCCTCGTGAATCGTGCCTCGTTTTCCATGAAAGTCTGTTAGTAAGAGTTGTGCATTGTTTCTCGGTACACATCCTTTTTTTCTCTCTATTTCAGGCATTGGCTCAATACCAAGAAGTAACCAATAGATATAGTCAAGAAAAGCAGTCTGTAAGTTTGCTTACCAATAACTTTTTACTTAAGTGTAAATGTTTTTATTGTCGGAGTGTCTTTGCTGTTTATATTCCTCACGCTGCAGCTATTACATTTGCTCCAGACTGTTTTATTGATAGAGTTGAAAACTACAGTAAAATGAGAAACATTTTCACCAAGCATCTACACAAGATTAAAAAATGAGAAACATTTTCACCAAGCATCTACACAAGATTAAAAAATGAGAAACATTTTCACCAAGCATTTATATATCTTGAAGTTGAAATTTTGGATTCTTCTGCCTCATGAAAGTATTCAAAATGTATTTTGAATCTCAATTGTTTTTTTTACTGATTACCTCTTAACTGTTGCTCCAATTGTGTCGAAATATTTTTGAGTTACGTTTTCTGCTTTCTTCATTTATTCCCCAAAACAATAAGCCTATTTTTGATGAATCCGTGGATGCATATACAAAATTGTGGTTGCAAACTTAGATAAAATAAAACCTTTGGATTGATCAATCAGATGGGTATTCAAGCCTGCTTTCCATGAACTCCCAGCTGCTAACTATAGTTTTTGATGTTATATGCATGGAGAATTTATTGCAAGGACCCGATCCTTAAAATGTCTTCAAGTCATAGCAGCAAATTGTCTAGCCCAGTCATACATGAAGAAGTGATGGCCTTCTCTGGCTCTGATATCGGCTTTTACCCATACAAGTTTTGCATAAAAAATGCAGTAGGCTCCCCTTGTTTTAATGTCTGTTTTTGGTGGCTTTATCACTTCCCCATCTTCATAATTTAGTGGAGAGCAGGGAAGGAGGGAAATTGACACGGAATTCCATGGCAAAAAGTGCTTCATTTCACAACTTTGTTGGAGACTGATTATTTTATACAACTCTCTTTCTACTTTGGTTTTTTGCATGATTCCAATCAGAATGAAGCATTGTGGCCTTACTGTCATGCAATACTTTTTTTAGTCCATCACCCGGCTCTTTGTCAGCTTTGGGGATTTTTGTTCTTGTTTCAAATCGGTATTTTCACACAAGTAGTAAGCTAATCTTCATCTGTTGAACTAGCTTTTTGTTGGTTGCTTTCTGCATGGTCATTTAACAATTTCTTTTTTTTATCTAATTCATGAACAGGTTGATGAGCTGCTAAAACAGCGAGATAACATCCACTCTTCTTTTACGGCGACAATATCTTCTACTTCCAATGGGAGCGCACAATTCAGTAATGGAAGTAGCAGCAAATACCCCGGTGAAGATTTTAAATCTGCGAGTCCAGGTGAAGACGGAAGCTCAAATTCCAAGGACAAATCTTCGAAGAAGAAATGGTTCAATATTAACATGAAAGGGTCTGAAAAGAAATGAGCCTAGTTGTACCTGATCTTCTACTTTTTGAATTTTATTCTGGCTGCACGATTTTATACCTCAATGTTCCCTGTCTATACATGGTTTGGTCCATTCTATACGGTTAGGGATATATTACTGTAAAATAACGAGAAATGTAGAGGCTTTTGATTTGATTTCTATTATAGTTCTTGGTAAGTTATCTTCAATATATACCTAGTTACTTGTTGAAGTATATTGTAGAGAAGTTGGTTTATGTTGCAATGCTTATTTTTCATTTTTTTTGGGTTTTATATTCGAATAATGAATTTTTGATCATTCGATTGGTGAAAGGGTGTGAAATAATATTGGTTGGTCTCTTTACAAAAAGAACTTTTCCCCCTTGTTTGCCTTGATGAGATTAAGACTAGTTATAGTTTTATTTAAATTTGACACATAATGGTGACCGACTGCTGCGCCTCAACTTGTTTTTTTCCCCAAATAATTAAAGATCTTAGGCATCACCATGTTTGGGTCCATCCTATGTCTAATATTATTATAATAATATTACTCAATTATAAAATAAAATCAGATCTAAATAAAAAAATAAATAACAGGGTCTATTTATAAATTGTGTTTGATCAGTACAAATCATCATTTGCGTACACAAAGTGTAATTTAATTTTAGTCATTTTTTTGACGTGACATTAATATAACGTCAATACAACCGTGATGTGACATCAATATGACAGCAACATGAGCTTTGTTATATCAACACTCACATAGAAAAATACGAAAATTGTAAAAAATGAAAAGACGTAGGACTAATACTAAATTTGACAATATATAAGATTAAAATCATCAAAAAAAAAACATACATAAATCATCAAACTTACAATTTCTTTATTTTTAAGAAGGTTCTTTTCATAAACGAATTAGCATGTTTCTATGCTAATAATATAAAAATCGAACAACCTAGTCCTCCACATGCATGCACTATGAATAATTGTGTGTTGGATCTCAAGGACTTTTTGTTTAATTCTAGATTCTTTTGTTTGTCCTAATAGGTTTGTGAATAAATATATCACACTTGGGCATCGATCGAATTCAAACATATGCAATATTTTATGTGAGCTTAACCAACAATTGCAAATAAAATTATGGATCAATTAGTGCAAGGAATTATTCCTCTTGTATCATTAATATATATATATATATATATATATATATATATATATATATACCTATTATGCTGACGTGTATAACGGAGAAGCCGTCCACGTGGCAACTTATTATATATGTTTAATAGGAGAAATATTTGAATGAAATTAATCTAATGGAATCCATAGACAAGTGCATGTGTCTCCCAACTAGTTTGCTTTGATTAACATGTTACCTGGTGCTTGTGTTGCCGCCTAATTGTCCACTCTATCGCCAACCCAAAGCACATTTAATTTGTCTCACTATTTGACCACTGTCCCTTTTTCAATACCCAATCAATGGACTTAGGAATCATGGAGATATTAAAAATTTTGGGCTCTTGTTCTATGAAATCTAAGCTTAGAATTCAGGTGAGATTACTTAATAATTCTCCATTAAAAAAAATTATATTGATTTTTATGTGTTTTCCACTCGACACCCTATCTTACCCTATCTTCTGTTAATATTATATATATGTTAGTAACCACTTGCACATATTGGATGCATATAAATTAATCTTTTATGTACATGGTTTTTTTCATGTTGATCAGTACGTTTGGCATAAAAGTTTTTAAATATTTTTTTTTCTAAAATTAAGAATTTAAGATATGTTTTTTAGGAAGATATGGAGATGATTAATTAAAATGCAGGTTAAATAGAATTGGGTGCCTAAATTTACTTTAAAGTTTCTAGAATCATGTAATTAGTAGCTTATGGGTTATTTGTTTATGATTATTAAAATTTTTTGATTTCGATGACTAAAGAGATTTTGGTCTAACTCCCTTCTCTTGTTAATTTTTTTGTTTTTCGTTTTTCTTTTTAAGACATCTATGTTGTTAAATTTTGATTTTAGTCTTGTGGTAATTTATTTTTTCTATCAACTTGACGCTAATGTGGAACTAATGCGACAGTTATGTCTGTCACTCCCTATCATAAATGACTAAAACTGTTAAAAATTGAAAGATATAAGACTAACATTGAAATTTGATAACAAAGATGATAAAAAATGCAATTTTCTCTAATAATAATATATATGTCGTTTTTTTTTAAAAAAAATAAGCTGGTATATTTTTAATTACCTTATAGGGAGAAGAAAAAGAAAAGGAGTTCAAAAAACTAAATAAAGCTAGCATACTCCTCCACCCAACCTAAACTGCTTTATGTATTTTAGTGAAGTAGGTGTGTCACTTGGAATACACAGAGGGACTTATTTGAGTCGCCCCACACAGTTTGGATCAGTTGAAGATTTTTTGAACATATATATATATATATATAATAAAGACACACACAAAAGAGGATCACAACTTGAAACTTAGTCACTAAAAACTTTTGGGATCCTTCCAAAGTAATGGTTGCAAAAAAGGAACAAAAATGATGAGAAATTTAATGGGATGTATTATGAAATGATTATGTCTAGAGTAATCTTTTGTTGAAATTTATTATAATAAGCTTTGATTGTCTTAATTACTTTGGTAAACACATCTTTGTGGGCCAAACTTGGGATTTAGGAGATCCAAAATGATAATATTGGCATCACTTCAATCAACACCAAAGTAACCATGATGATTAATTAAGTCTTCAAAAGTTATAGATTAGGTGGTGGATACCATTAACAACAAGGAAAGCATTTGTTAATTAATCAATTGATTAACATGGAAAAAAAAGTTGATTAGACAAGTTGCAACAAATATACATGCTCCTCCAAACCATACATAAAAGAAGGGAAATTAAACTCCTGGTAATATCAAAAGTCTGCTCTGATACATTTCATGTATGATCGATAGTTTTTGGTACGTACTATAGGAAATAATAATAATGTAACTCAAATAATCTAAGTCTTATAATAGTACTCCAACTGTTATATTTTGATCGTTATCTTAATATGAATAATTATTAGTTCCAAATAATTCATGTTTCGATAACTGGACAAATCAATGAGAAGAAAACTCGTGAGTATAGCTCTTTTATTAATTGTAGGATCAAATATTATGATTATGTCATATAACATAAATGTTAATAAATATGAAACTTTATTTTCTTATATAATATGACAGTCATATCTTGAGTGGTAGGTGGATTTGTTGCGCATATTTGAGTTCCAATGAGTCAGGTTTATTATACCATACGTGATTATAATTAAAAACATATATATACATAAGAAATGTTAGGGTCTTACCCCTTAAGAAACATGCTATACCAATTATTAATATTAAACATTTAACGATTTATCAAAAGTCATAGTTGATAATCGATCCTGATATTAACTCAATCTTTTAAATCGTAGAACAATCCAAACACATTATTCTGATCATTTTTCAAATCTAGACAATACTAATTTCCAAACTTTTACATAGTATGGATAAGCTGCGTGTCATGCATATGCGTTCTCCAACCATGACCTGAGAGTATGGTTGAGTGATTTCCTTAATTTCCAATTATCCAACTTTTTATTCGATTGTTTTATTTCTTTTTAGAAAAAATAAATAGTACTTTTTGTGCAATACTTCCTAAAAAAATGTATTACAAAAATTGAAATAAATATGAATCTTCTTTTCTTTTTTTTAAAAAAAAGTCCGCCTCCTCCATCTCTAGCTAGCATCTGAATGCCTTGGGAAGAAACTGACAAAACATATTGATTCCATTACACTCTAGTTTCCTAGCTAGATAGGTTTATATTAAAAGATTTTGCTTCATATATATTTTGTTGGTCCACACTTGGTATGGGTTGAGTGCACTGGTTCTTGCCATTATTTGAAAATTTAAGAGACCAAATGGATGCAATACAACATGTGTTTCCCTGAAACAATGGGAACCATCATGTGCAAATCTCCCCTTCTTTTATATATATATATATATATATATATATATATATATATATATATATATATATATATATATTTTTTTTTTTTGGTTAGGTTGATGCCTTGTTTCCTATGAGGGTTTGATTCCACGTATATTTGTCTTTTTTGTTGTAAAAATTGAATTTTAGTCATACATCTTTTAATTTTTTGTAATTTTAGTCATTTTTTATAAGAAGTGGTGATGTTGACTAAAATTGCAAAGAAAGCATACAATATTGTGAATTGAGACTGAAATTTGATAATATACATTACCAAAATTACAAATAGACAAATATAGATTACCAAAATTATAATTTTCCCTTAAGTTTAAACGATTTTATACAAGCTTCATATAAGATGAAATAAATCAAATACTAATCAATTTGGTATGTTAAACATATTGTCAAAAAATAATTTCAATTAAAAGATTAGCGGTAATATTTTTAAAAAAATATGTGATGAAAATACAACCTATATTATTATTATTATTATTATTATTATTATTATTAATTGTGTCGAGAGAAAAGTTTAAAAAACAATATTTTTCAAACTAATTTTTTGAAAAGTAAGCATGCACAAGTATATTTGAGTGTGTTCAAATATCATTTAAAGTATTAGTTTTCTAAAAAAATAATTAACCAATATTATTTTGCTAATTATCACGTCGTGTCAAACTATTAGTCTATTGATCAAAACTAATCGGATTAAAGAAAGATGGTTATATTGTCTAAGATTAATATTGCGTTTGGTAGGTTCTTGAGCCCCTTGAAAGTGATAATGGAGATGATCTTTGGATCCATGTTTTCTCTAAAGCTAAAAAGTAGATAGAATTTATTAACATTTTTCCATAATTGGATCCTAACCTACACCTAAATCTACTGTCATTTTTTAAGTTCTTTAAGTACCCTTTAGTGGCTCAACACCCAACAATTTCAACTTACTTAATTGGTCCCACGAATATGATGCATATATGGTAATTGCATGCTTATATTTAGTGTTTTTTTCCCTTGCAATTTAAGAAGAAAATTTGGTTTAAAAAATTTAAATTTAATTATTTGAGTTTTTATTTTCGTCTTCCAAATGTATCTATTGGATTTAATTTTCATCAATTAAAATAAATTATATTTTTCGTGGAGTATTATTATGAGAAAACGAATGACCATCACAAGTTTTATCATATCCTCCCAAATTCAATGACACAATTGCCAAAATATGTTCAAAAAAATTATATTCTTCTCATATTATCATGTACTTGTGATAATGAAAATAGGAAAAACTGTAGTTTTTATTATATATATATATATATGTTAGGATAAGTGCTTATCATATCCCTACCGTCGGCTCTGTCTCCAGCAAAGACAATATTATCCTTTAAGATCTGTTGTCACTCTTTTAGTGTCCACATTTCCAACCAGATCAAGTACGCTACGTCAACAGCTTGATCCGAGGAGGTCTTTTATCCCAATATTACTCTTACTCGTGCAACCTCCCAACATCCCCCTGTATAGAAATATGTTTCTTGAGAAACTTGAACACATGAAATCGTTCTGATATCAATTGATAGAATCAAGCGCTTAACGCTAGTCAAAAAACTATAGTCATTAGCAAGACACAACTTTATTTCCTTATGCTCGTGGCAGCAGAGTGCACCTACTTGAGAGCTAATGGGTCGGATTGTTATCCAACCAGATCAAGCGGCACAACGTCAGTAGTTTGACGCACGAGAACTTCTTCATCTTAGTGCTACTCTTACTTATGCACGCTTAACCCAAAACTATATCTTGGTTTCTTTACAATTTTGATCATATATGTTGTCCAATTTCAGTCTTAGTCTTGTACCTCTCGATTTTTGGTAATTTTAATCATATTTTATCTAAAATACTGATGTTACATTACACACATCAGCTCAATATCAGAGCCATGTAGGTTCCGCATTTGCACCAGGTCAACAACATGTCGGGAAGGACTAAAATTACAAAACTAACGAAGATAATGAATCAAAACTCAAATCTGACAACATATAAAACCAAAAATCATATATGAAAAATATACATGACTAAAATTGTAGTTTACCAATAAAAATATTTTACAATATTAAACATATTGATATTTTAAGATTTATTATCCTATTTTAACCGGATATCTTAACAACTTATTTTTAAAATAATATTATATAAGTACTTATACTCCTAAAATAAATTATAAGAATTTATAAATTATTTTAAAAAAATTTAGGCAAACATCCTTCAAGCTGACTCAGATAAGCATTTAAATTAACAATGGTGCTTTTCGTATAAATTATAGTTGTAAAATCTGTCTTTTTGTATGCTCTCTAAATACTACAGTGCCACATCTGAAAATAGTTTATTTTTTGTTTGAAAATTAGGTGTGATGTGAAATCAAACACACTTAAAAAGAGGAGACATGGTGGGTCATTCTTGGAGTTGTGGTGAAGACTTTTTTAAGCTTGGTTTTATTTTTTTGTATTATTTATAAAAAAAAGAAAACAAAACTCTTTAATTACGTACCATATAGATACTAATAATAATTCGGGTAATCTTTCCAATTATATGAGCAATATCAAACAAGTTGTGATTTTAATTTTAGATAAAATATATGGAAATATCAACCAAATTGTAATTTTAATTTAATTTTTGATAAATACATATTATTTAATTTCATGATTCAATATATATTATATACATACAATAATATAATAGAGAATATCATTTTTTAGTCACGTATGTTTGTATTTTAATGATTTTGTTCATTTATGTATCAAATTTCAATTTTAGATTTATATATTCAGATTTTTGACAATTTTAGTCATTTTTTTCATTTGGAGTGACAATGTCACACCTCAAACATCAGCGTTTTATTGATGTCACATCAACGTCACGTAGAAAAAAGGACTAAAATTGTAAAAAAAAACAAAGATATCGAACTAAAACTAAAATTTTATAATACAACAAAACCAAAATCACAAAAAGACAAACATATAAGACCAGAATAACGATTTTTTCAATATAATATATATGTATGTATATTCCCTTCGTGTAGTTAGTAAGATTTTTGGAAATATTGCCATACAAAGCAAAAGCTTAAAAAATATAAATTTCAACGTCAATCACGCAAACATGCTAAAGAAAGAGTTCATCATTAACACATAATGGTGGCGAGTAGGCTCCATAATTTAAGCCAACACCGGGTACTTAATTTCATATCTGCTTGTCAACATTCCTGCATGTGGTGGTGTAGTGACACAAATATATCACCATATGAGATATGTGTAAATTCGAATCTACGATAAAACATAAACTCTATCACCATCGTTGCATGGAAAAAAATCACACCAACTTGATTATTATTACATCAAAATAGGCGCGTGAGATTCAATCGTGTCATGATCTATCACGAGGGTCTGTGATCTAAACCATTAAATCAAGATATAATATACCAGATTTTTTCAACTCTTCAAGAAGTATATATACATAGGACCCCCTGAATCTGCATATCACATTCTAACTTTCTAAGTCCATGCGATTGTATTAGTATAGAAACACTTTCATAATCATACATTTCAGTCCTTTTTTTATTTTGAAAGATGATTGTCGTATCTATAAACATCATGTGTGAGACGACTAATTCATTTTAATGAGATGAAGTTGAACCCTAGCATCAACTTTTTCTTACTTTTATAGTTCTCATTCCAACACTTTTTTGACAATATCAACAAGATTTTTGAACCAATCTTGTGATCTTTACCTTTTGAGTTTGAATTTTGTAAGATTGTTGACTATACATGCTTCAATTATAAATTGCATGTTCCAAGTTCAACTCAAATTCAAAAGTAAGTGCGTGTGTATATTTATATATATAATCAGTGGCAGAACCACATGGTAAAACACTCGGGCTGGCCCAATTTATTTTAAAAAAATTTATATGTAAATTTTGTATAATTTTGAATTAATACGATATTAGTTCAGATATATCAAATTAAAATATTAAAAAACCATAGATTTTAAAATTCGATCACGGTAATTTACCTCATATCCACATGCTCGGGACCGCAGTAGAGGGACCCTTGGGGTGAGGGATTCCATCTTTTGAGAGTATCGTTATGAAAAAAATGGTGGATATTTATTTGCATGCTGAAACGTGGGCCATGCAAAACCTGATTGAAGATGACCGATGGTGCTTGATGTTAAATGAATCTATTTATTTTTATATGTAACTTACTCACATATGTGTTGCAGGTCAACATGGCTGAATCAGGACGATATGGCCGAATTCTAGAATCTGGTTATTTTTTTGTGTCGGTCAAATAATATAAATTATATAATATTGAAGTGCAAAGGGGAAAGATATTTTTCAAAAGATACATAGTATTTAAAGCAAGAACATTATCATCTAAATAAGGATCAAAGCTACCAAAAATTGGAAATGTTGTGTGATACCCCTATTAGGAGCCGGGTCATCGTTAACCTGGTTTGTTACTGGGGTGGCCGAGATCATGACCCATGTACATGATAAGTTTCTTAAAGACTCGGGCAAGTCTTCTTTTCCCGGGCTTATGGCTTTACCCGAGCTCTCTACCAACACGGAACCATCCAGGCGCTTCTCATCTTCCCGGGCAGAGTTCCCGGTTACATCACCACTTGGGCAACCTCGAGAACTGCATTACCTCGAGAAATGAACCACACTCAAGTGTGATTGATACAGGCAATCCAATCTGTCAGAACAACTTGGTTTTGGAGTGTCTGAGAAGTCATCACAAGCTAGTATGGTAAACCGACTTTGTAGATGGCACGGAAATCGAGGTAACTACCCATTTCTCTACTATAAATAGCAGGTATTAATGAGATTAAAGGATTCTGAAATCTTTGAACTCTAAGCATTATACATATTTTCTCTCAGATATTGCTTGTGTTCATCTTCAACCTGCTGACTTTAGCATCGGAGTGGCCACGTCGGACACTCCTCCGGCGCCCATTCACGAGTTACTTTCTTGTTTGCAGGTGTTAATCTCGGCCATTATCTTCACTCAAAATTCCCAAACACTATAAATTGTTGGTTTGATCCGTTGGAGCTCCTTACCCGGCTCATCCATTTCAACGAGATCACATCATTGGCGCCGTCTGTGGGAAAATTGAGCTCAAGGCGTTGATATGGCTCGTACGAGAAGAACGGACAAGGATAATTCTCGGGGCCAGGAGGACGGGGGAAAAACGTCGAGACAAAGAGGTGTTAATAACATCGGGCCAAATCTCATAACCATGACCCCTGAAGAGCTAAAGAAAATGATGGCTGATGCCATCGTGCAAGCTATGGCCAGAAAGGAAGTCTCTCAGCCTGTCATCCCATCCGAGCGAGAACAAGAGCAGGAGCAGGAGCAAGAGCAGGACTTGGGGAGGCAGGAGGAGGCGGGAGGAGAGAATGAGGAGTACAGTGCTGGGTCGAAATCTCCGACTACGGCAGAAGAGTTGCGGGAGTTGAGGAAGAAGATGAAGGTCCTGGAAGGACAGTTGGAGAGTCGGAGCGTTGCCCGGGCAGTCCCGAGAGGATGCCCGTTTACTGATATCATTGTCCGGGAGCCTCTTCCCGGAAATTTCAAATCTGCGAAGGTGAAAGACTATGATGGCAATGCCGACCTGGAAGAGCACCTGGCCAGGTTTGAAAATATGGCATGTTGCACTGTTACACTGATCGAATCAAGTGTAAGGTGTTCCTTACAACACTGGTGGATTCAGCTCAGAGGTGGTTCGAGGGCTTGACTTCCCAAAGTATCAGCTCTTTTGAAGGCTTTCAGAATGTGTTTTTACATCATTTCAGCAGCAGTAAAAAGTACAAAAAGACTGCTTTTAGTCTTTTTGAAGTTAGGCAGAGCCCAGAAGAGAGTTTAAGGGCCTATATCAGAAGGTTCAACAGAGTGGCCTTAGACGTCCCTACCTGTGCCGCTGAAACAAAGACTACTGCATTTACCCAGGGTTTGAGAGAGGGTGAATTCTTTAAGTCACTAACCAAGAAGGTGCTTGGGGATTTCGAGGATCTGTTGTCACGAGCAGAAAAGTACATCAATATGGAAGAGGCCCAGAAACAGAAGAGGGAAGTTGTGAGGAAGGAAAGAGGAGACCGGGTGTCTAAGCCCGAGGAGAGGGGACAGAAGAGAGGCAATACAGGGCACTTTTCTCATCACGTGCCTCTGAAAATTGCCCGGGAAAGGGAAGTGCAGGAGTGCAGCAGAGATTTGGCCCCGGATCATCAGTTCTCCCGGTCAGAGAAGAGCGGATTTTGCTCTTTTCACAAAGTGTGCCACCATAACACGGAAGACTGCAAAGCAATGAAGGGTAATTATATCTCACCTTCCATCCCGGGACCCAGCAACAATAGTCAGAGGCCGAGAATGCCACCTTGGACATCTCGGCAACAAGGATCCAGCGTCCGAGGAGGAAGTATGAGGATTATCCCGAGGATTGAGCCCAAGAGAAGAAGGGAGCCTGAACCCGAGGGAAAAAAGAGCTTGCCCCCTGCCACGGGATTGATTAAAATGATATTAGGAGACTCTACTGATGGAGACTCCAACCGGGCAAGGAAGTCGAGAAGTAGGAGGGAGTGTTTGGAGGTGGAGGGAGCGAGAAAAAGTGAGGCGGCCAGCAGTTTTGGCACGGAAGATTTGAGAGGGGTGAATCTGCCCCACAACGATGCCCTAGTGATCCAAGCCCGAGTGGCAAATTATGATATTTTACAAGTCTTCGTGGACTCGGGCAGCTCTGTAAATGTAATTTTTAAAGATGCCTTTATCCAGATGTATTTGCAGGGCTATCACTTGGAAGCTGTGGAAACTGTCCTCTTTGGTTTTGCTGGCCATGTGGTTTACCCGGAGGGGGAGATTGTTTTGCCATTAACCCTGGGTTCTCAGGATCTCAAGAAGACAGTGATGACTTCTTTCACTGTGGTGGATTCCCCATCATCTTATAACATCATTCTGGGGAGGCCGGCTATGAACGAGCTCAGAGCTGTAGCATCCACCTACCACCAAAAAATAAAGTTTTCGGTGGGAGCCCGGGTAGGAGAAGTCCGGGGAGATCAGCCATCTTCTCAGAAATGCTATGTGGAGGCAATCCGGGCTGATCAGAGCAAAACGAGGAGGGAAGGAAAGAAGTCAAGGGTGGATGGAGTAGAAGGATGAGTAATGGAGAGAGGAGAGGTGCACTTTGTAGCAGAGGAGGAGCAGGAAGTAGTAGAATTCGGACCAGGCCAACAAATCTAGGTGGCTCGGGATCTCAGTGCATCCATCGGGTTAGTTTAATTAACTATTTAAAAGCTAATATCCATATGTTTGCTTGGTCCCAACAGGAGTTGACAGGGATTTCTCCCTGATAGCGGAGCACCAATTGAACATTCTCCCGGGATCTCACCCGGTGAAGAAAAAAAAGAGACACTTTTGTCCTGAGAAGGACAAAGTTATTGATGAACAAGTAAAAGAGCTCCTGAAGGCTGGCCACATTCGAGAGATTCAATTCCTTTCATGGCTCTCGAATGTGGTCTTGGTGCCCAAGTCTACCGGGAAGTGGCGCATGTGTGTAGACTTCCGCGATCTTAATAAAGCCTGCCCCAAGGATCATTATCCTCTGCCCCGCATTGATCAAGTGGTGGATTCCACATTGGGTTTCGAATTGCTAAGCTTCATGGACGCGTACCAGGGATATCATCAAATCCCCCTGGCCAAGAGTGATCAAGATAAAGCCAGCTTCATCACCTCGGGAGGTACATTTTGTTACATTGTAATGCTTTTCGGGTTGAAGAATGCAGGGGAAACTTACCAGCGTCTGATGAACAAAGTCTTCGAGAAGCAGTTGGGGCGGAATGTGGAAGTCTATGTGGATGATATTCTGGGCAAAACCCGGGAGGTGGCAAGCTTTATTGGTGATCTGGAAGAAACTTTTGCCACTTTCATGCAGTACGGGATCAAGCTCAACCCTGCCAAGTGTATTTTTGGCGTAAAGAGTGGCAAATTCTTGGGATTCATAGTGACAGATCGAGGGATCGAGGTGAATCAGGAAAAAGTCAAGTCTGAGCTATGCATGCCATCTCCCCGATCTGTCAAGGAAGTGCAGAAGTTGAACGGGAGGATTGCTTCCCTGTCTCGATTTATTTCCCGGTCAGCGCATCGGAGTTATCCTTTCTTTCAAGTCTTGAGGAAGGCCCAGCAATTTGGATGGGATGATAAATGTGAACAGGCCTTCCAAGACTTGAAGATTCACCTTGCAGAACTCCCTGTGTTGGTGAAGCCGGAGCCCGGGGAGAAATTATATGTCTATTTGTCTACTACGGAGTATGCTGTCAGCTCGGTTTTAATAAAAGAAGAAGGCTCCGATCAAAAGCCTGTTTATTATGTCAGTCATGCTGTAAGAGGACCCGAGCTCCGGTACAGTGAAGTAGAGAAGATTGCTCTCGCCTTGGTCATGACTGCCCGGAAGCTAAGACCTTACTTCCTGTCACATCAAATAATTGTTCTTACCAAGAGTCCTCTTGGCAGGATCATGACTCACTCTGAGGTATCCGGGCGTATGGTCAAGTGGACAGTAGAGTTGGGGGAGTATGACATTGAATACAAACCTCGGGTGGCCATCAAAGCACAAGCTCTGTCAGATTTTTTATCCGAGATGGTCCAACCCAGTGAAGAGGAAGTATGGAGAGTGTTCGTGGATGGGGCGTCTAGCTTTGCCGGATGCGGAGTAGGGGTTGTGATAATATCTCCCCCGGGAGAAAAGATTAAACTGGCACTTAGAATTGACTCCCGGGTAACCAACAATGAGGTTGAGTATGATGAGGCTGTCCTGGCTGGTATCCAAACCGCCCGGGAAGTCGGGGCTTCCCGAATTTTTCTATATTTCGATTCACAACTCATTACTCAACAAATAAAGGGCGTGTATGAGGCTAAGGATGACAGGATGCTAAAATATTTACAGCTCATCAAAGCCCGAGCAAAAGTTTTTGCGGATTGGGGTATTGAACAAATACCCCGGGAAGAAAATAGTGAGGCAGATACTCTGGCAAAAATGGTTGTTTCTTTGTCAGAAGTTAATACCCGGGAGGTCTTGCGTGTTTCTCGGTTGATCCTTTCTACTGAAGAAGAAATGTTACCAGAATAAGAGGACTCCTGGATGACACCTCTGATCAAGTTTATGGTAAATAGTGAGTTGCCCGAAGATAGAGTCCGAGCTCAGAAAACTAAGAGACAAACTCCCAGGTTTGTTCTCTTAAATAACATTTTGTACAGGAGATCATTCCAGGGACCTCTTTTGAAATGCTTATCTGAGAGAGAAGTGGATTATGTCCTCCGAGAAATTCATGAAGGTTGTTGTGCCGAGCACCTCGGAGGAATATCTTTGGCCCGAAAAACAATGCTTGCTGGTTTCTGGTAGCCAACTTTAAGTCAAGATGCTGCTAGGGTGGTCCAAGCTTGTGAAGGCTGTCAACAGCATTCGAATTTCAAACACAGCCCTGCTACCCTCATGAAGTCTATTTGGGCATCTTGCCCCTTTGATCAATGAGGCATGGATATTGTGGGCCCTTTCCCCATTGCCGGGGCTCAGAAAAAATTCTTGTTAGTTGCCGTTGACTACTTCTCCAAATGGGTAGAAGCTGAGCCCTTGGCAAACATAACCGAGCAGGAAGTATTGAAGTTTTTATGAAAAAGCATCGTATGCCGATTTGGAGTGCCCAGGAAACTAATCTCAGATAATGGGAGGCAATTTCAGGGCAAAGAAATCACATCATGGTGCCGGGAGATGAAGATCACTCAGTCTTTCACCTTTGTTGCCTATCCTCAAGCAAATGGCCAAACTGAGGTAGTCAACAGAATTATTGTACAAGCATTGAAAACCCGGCTTCAGGGCAAAGGAAGGGACTGGGTGGAGGAATTACACAGTGTTCTATGTGCTTACCGAACTACTCCTCGGGCACCTACTCAAGAAACTCCTTTCAACTTGGTATATGGTTCTGAAGCAGTCCTTCCAGTAGAAATCTGCCCGACTTCTTCCCAGGTAGAATCTTACCCTAATGATAATGACCAAAGCAGGGTCATGGAATTGGATTTAATAGAAGAAAAAAGAAATCGGGCATTCATTCGAATGGAGGCATACAGGAGCCGAGTTATGAAATCATATAACAAAAAGGTTCGCATCCGAGACTTCCAAGTCGGGGATCTAGTCATGAAGAAAGTCAACCCTGCTGGTGATGTTGGGAAGCTGGAAGCTCGGTGGGAAGGGCCTTACAAAATCACTCAGAGAGTCAGCTCGGGATCTTTTTATCTGGAAGATGCGCAAGGACACTTTCTTAAAAGACCCTGGAATGTATTTAATTTAAAGCAGTACTATGCATGACAGATGTAATTATTTGATGGAAGAAATAAATGAAAGATATATTTTCTCAGAGCGTGTTCTGAATACTCCTATTATTAAGTCCCGGGACATGCTCCCCGGCCCAAGGCTCCGCACCTTGGTTCTTAAAAAGCCCAGGGCACTAGACCCTGGCTCGGGGAACCACACCTCGACCATTCACAAGTCCCGGGACATGCTCCCCGGCCCAAGGCTCCGCACCTTGGTTCTTAAAAAGCCCAGGGCACTACACCGTGGCTCGGGGAACCACACCTCGACCATTCACAAGTCTCAGGAGATGCTCCCCGGCCCAAGACTCCGCACCTTGGTTCTTAAAAAGCCCAGGGCACTACACCCTGGCTCGGGGAACCACACCTCGACCATTCACAAGTCCCGGGACATGCTCCCCGGCCCAAAGCTCCGCACCTTGGTTCTTAAAAAGCCCAGGGCACTACACCCTGGCTCGGCGAACCACACCTCGACCATTCACAAGTCCCGGACATGCTCCCCGGCCCAAGGCTCCGCACCTTGGTTCTTAAAAAGCTCAGGGCGCTACACCCTGTCTCCCGGAACCACATCTCGATCATTCTGAATCCCGGGATTATTCTCCTTGAAATCATGACATCTCGTTTGTCTGTTAAGATATAAGCATCATGTTATCTTATATGGACCTGAAGCCCGGATACTCACGGGAAATTACCAATCAAGTCCTTAACGCTTATAAATTTCTGGTGACCTATCAAATATCTCGGTTAATGTAAAGACAGGACGCCGAGCACTTGTCAGAGAAATACAAGGGTGTTAGAAGAAAAGGAAGATTGCATTAATAAAAGCCTGAAGGCCTGAAAGTTACAGACAGAAGCAAATAAAAAGAGAAAAATAAAAGTACAAGTCCTAGTCTATATCTACATGTTCAGGCCCGGGTTGCTCTTCTTGAGTCGTCTCCTTCTCCTCCTCACCATCCTTGGGAAGGGATGCAATGGCCAGACCAAAATCCGGAAAATTTTCCTTATCTTGGGGTAGGAGTCCGGCTTCCTCAAATTGTTCCCGGCATTTCTCAAAACCGGTTTGAAAAAGAGGATAGGCTTTGTCCGTCACGGCCTTCTTAAATTCAGGAGATTGGAGGAAGGAAGCCTGCCACTTATTTTTATCATACTCCACCCGGGCCAAAGCATTCTCGGCTTTTTCTGCCCAGGACATCTGCTCCTCCATCTGCTCGGATAGAGAATTGTTTCTCATATCCGAGGCAGACAGGGCACCTCTAAGATTTTCTTCCCGAAGGGCCGCTTCGTTGAGATCTTCCCAAGACTTTTCCAGAGCCATGTGAGCCGACTCCAAGGAAGCATTCAGGACGGCGATTTCCTCTTCATGAAGGCTTTTGGCCCGGGCGAGCTCTCCGTGCAACTGATCTTGAACTTCCTTGGCAGCCCGGGCTTGTTGGCCTTTTTTGGTGGCTGCCGCTGCCACTACCTCGAAGGCCGAGATCATCATTTGGGAGCCTGTACAAAGCAAATTAAAAGAAAGAGAGAGAAGAAAGAGGAGGGGCGATGAAGAGGAAAACTTACAGATAGGAAGCGGTTGGATCCCTCAAGAAACCTTGCACCGGGCCCAGAGTTCTTCAAAAAGGCCTCTTCTCCAGGAGTAAGCATGTGTTTAAAGCGCCGAATGCCTGTTGAAGAAGCCCCCTCCAGGAAAATGATGGGCCAGGTGGGTTGATCGATCAGAGGAGTTTCTTGAGGAGGTTCCCCTGTAGTTTGTTGTGGGGGAGGGGTGAGTGGCTGAGTTGCCTGGGAGGTGCCCTGCCCTCCTTCCTGATTAGTCTCAGTCAGGATCAGCTCTGGGCTCGTGGTAGCCTTTCGCTTCCGCTGAAGAAGGGGGACGTGGTTCCCAGGATCCTCTTGGGGTGCTTCCCGGGCCACTTACTCCGGTTGAGTCTCAACCCGGTTTGACTCAGAACGTCGGGCTGCTGCTTCCTCGGCTATTTGCTTTTCAAGGGCAGCTTTCCGGGCTGCCATTTTCTTCTCTTTGGCCGCCTTTTCTGCCGCCCACTTCTTGGCGAAGGCCTCCTGCATTTTTGAGTTATCTGCACATGAATAAGAAGAAGTTTCAGCACGAGTAATAAGTATGAAATTTGAAAAAACAAAGACTAAGGATGTCAAGAATTACCGGGTTGAGCGCCCGAGACAGCAACTTCGTCAATCACCCTGTCCAAAGGGTCATCAGCACGGGGCACTCAACCCATAGGTAACGAGGTTCTCATCTACGATGAGAACAGAAGAAGAGTATTTCCGCCCCTCCTCCAAGGTTTGACTCATGAGGAAAGGCTCCTCGAATTTGTAGGATTGTGGCAGGGAAGGTTGTTGGGGAAGGGAAGGGAGAAAGCCGGTTAGACAAGGTAAAGGACCCGGGATTCGGATGTAGAAAAATTTTCCTTTCCACCCTCCTTCTGAGAGGAAGGAATATCATCAAGAAATCGGGCATTAAGCCGGGCTGTCAAGGAAAAAGCATTATCCCCAAGCCGGCAAGAGAAGTAATAGTGAAGGATAAGGGGGGTGATGAGAAGATTGTTCATTTTGAAAAGGACATAGGCCGAGGCCATAATACTAAAGAAGTTGGGATGAAGTTGGTTAACCGGTACGCCGAAAAACTTGGCAACCGCAATATAAAAAGGGTGGACGGGAAATCGGAGACCATTTCTGACCTGGTCCCGAAAGAAACTAGTATACCCAGGAGGAGGGTTGTTGGCTCTGTCAGAAGGTCCGGGTATCAAAATGGAAAAAGAGGAAGGAATATTTCCCAGGGCTCGAAGTTCCTCATCGGCCCCCAAGCGTAATGTGCTACTCAGGGAAGAGAACCAAGGGGCTCCCGGGATCTCAGTAGGAGGAGGGCGCGAAGTCCGGGCTTTACCCTTACCCTTGCTCTTGGCAAGAGCTCGGGAGTGGCCAGAAGTAGAAGGTTTTGAGAAAGTTGGTTTAATTTGGATAGATGAGGGTTGTCTAGAAGGCTGGGTGATAGAGCTGCGAGGGGGAGACGGAGAGCGCAGCGCCGTAGACTCGTCACTGGGCGAGCCCCGCGCATTTGCTCCTGATGTAGAAGTGGTAGAATTAGACATATTCTTGAAATCAGGAGAAGGAAAGACTTACGGTTCCTGAAGAAAAACGGGTGGTTGCAGTGATGGAGATTCACCGGAAATGGAGAATTTTGCGCGGAAGAGCTTCGAGAAAAATTTTTGCAAGGGCTTCGCCGGAGTTTCGAATTTGAAAGTAATTTCTGAAAAATGAGGCGCCCAAAATTTATAGAAGGGGAAAGTTGATCTGCACCGTTGATTTGAATCAAATCGGACGGTTGAGTTGAACCTGGGAAATTGTGCGGATATACGAAGGGACACACGCAATAATTAAAATGTCAGACTTATCGACTCCTCGAAGTGCGAAACGTTCCTGACCGTTGAGTAAAAGGGCACGCGTTATCATGACACCCCTTAGGTTACCCAAGATCTCATTATGGTCCGGGAGGTTTGAGGCCACGGCACCTCATCTTAAGCCCGGGAGGTTTGAGGCCCCGACATCTTCTTTTATAGCCCTGGAGGTTTGAGGCCCCGACATCTTCTTTTATAGCCCGGGAGGTTTGAGGCCTCGGCATCTTATTTTATAGCACGGGAGATTTGAGGTCCCGGTTTCTTATTCTAAAAGTTCGGGGGAATATTAAGTCGTGGCATTTTGGTTTGTCATCTATCAGTTATTCGGCTTCAACTAATAGCAGTTAGTCTCATGTCAGTTATTCAGTTCGTGATATATATATCAACTGATGAAATTAATTTCTTACAACAGAGTAGAAGACAGAGATAAACCAAATAACTTTTTTAAGGAAATTATCAAATGGCGTATTACATCTGTGCCATTCTTGAGGCTACATAATCTTTCCACTCAGTTATCCAATCAGTTAATTCCCGAATGTGAAGATTGGAGAATGACTCGGAGGTTGATATCTTGTTCAGATGATGTCATTCCTTCCACAGCATCGCATGCAACAGAACTTGGTCAGTGGCCAGGTTTGCAACTCAAGCTACTCCAAGCTCTCGCCTGTATTTCCTTACTGCTGCCCTTTGTGCACGGTTGAGAGCCAAGCCATTTTGGTGTGTGTTGTTAATATCTTGGATCTTGTACCAAGTAGACATAATCTTTACCTCGATGTACTCTTCGACCGTCCTTTTGAGATTCTCCACATAAGGACGTAGCTCAACTGGTATTTGACTATGTGCACCAATGGAAGAGACTGTGCTGCTGCAATCACTGGAATCACTTGAACTCGACATATTGAATTGATGATCACCTTTCATCTCTACCATCTTATTTATAGGCAAGTGGCATTCAATATGGAAGAAGTCGGAAGGTTTCAAACCAATCAAAACGTTTTCCCATTTATTCAGGAGGAGAGTTAATCACAACCGTTGATTTAAACACACGTGGACGATCAGGATGCGCCTCGTAAATTGTACCGGGCAATCGAAGGAGGGCACACAAGTATCGATGACACGAGATCATTATCACCTCGAAATACGAAACGTTTCTCGGCGGGAATTTAATGCTGATTCGTGCATCATTATGATACCACATCATAGCCCGGGAGATTTGAGGCCCCGACATATTATTTTATAGCCCGGGAAATTCGAGGCCCTGGCATCTTATCGAAATCCCAGGAGGTATAAGGCCCCGGTACTTTATTTTAAAATTCGGGAAATTTTAGGTCCCGGTATTTCAGCTGGTCATTTATCAGTTACGGTCATCTATTTTAATTTACTTAATGAAACATGTATCAATTGATGAAATTAAAATGCTGACAACAAGAGTAAACCAGATAAGTATCTTTTATTCAGGAAAGGTTTCACCGGTTACATTAAAAAATTCCTCCTCTACAGAGGCCATCCACTTGATCATCAAGCTCTTTACAGAGCTGCCAGTGAACGCCTTGAGAAAACTGACAGAATTGGCAATGTTCTGCAGCGTCTTCCTTTCCTTATAAAGGATTAGCTTGAGGACATAGTCGTCCTCAAAGAGATTTACCGTATCGGAAATGCGCAAGCGTTCCCGATATTTCTCAAGCTTCGCCACTAGCCGAGGAGTGGTAGCCTCTCCACACTCGTAGAGAAATTGAAGTCCTTGCAATTCTTCTCAGTAGCGAAGGACCTTCTGGAAGACTTCATCTTCCAATTCAGATTTCCGTTGCTCGGAAGTTGCTTTCATGAACTCCTCTGCCATATCGAGAGCCTTCGAATTACTGGAACCTGCCATTATACTTCTCAGATTGTAATTTGCTGGTATGATGGGGAAATATGTGACCTATTATATATAGGAGGAGAGAGCCAATCGCAGCCGTTAATCTATGAGCACATGAACGACTAGGATGAACTTTGGAAGTTGTATTGGGCAGATGAAAAAACATGTACGGATATCGAGGAGGCAGGATCATTATTACCTCGGAATACGAACGATTTTCGGCGGTATCAATACTGACGCATACGTCATAATGACACTTTTTGGACTTCCCGAGAGTACTAAACGACAACTATTTAAAACCCGGGAGATATGGGACCCCGACACACCATCACTTCTGTGGAATATTTGAAGACCCAATACTCTTATTTACACTGGGTTGTGTCTTAAAATAAACAAGTATGACTGATCGGGACAACGAGTCAAACTCTAGCCCGACTATTTTAGGGATGGGTGGTGATACCCCCATTAGGAGCCAGGTCATCGTTAACCCGGTTTGTTACTGAGGTGGCCGAGATCATGACCCATGTAAAGGATAAGTTTCTTAAAGACCCGGGCAAGTCTTCTCTTCCCGGGCTTATGGCTTTACCCGAGCTCTCTACCAACACGGAACCATCCGGGCGCTTCTCATCTTCCCGGGCAGAGTTCCCGGTTACATCACCACTTGGGCAACCTCGAGAACTGCATTACCTCGAGAAATGAACCACACTCAAGTGTGATTGATACAGGCAATCCAATCTGTCAGAACAACTTGGGTTTGGAGTGTCCGAGAAATCATCAGAAGCTAGTATGGTAAACCGACTTAGTAGATGGCACGGAAATCGAGGTAACTACCCATTCCTCTACTATAAATAGCAGGTATTAATGAGATTAAAGGATTCTGAAATCTTTGAACTCTAAGCATTATACATATTTTTTCTCAGATATTGCTTGTGTTCATCTTCAACCTGCTGACTTTAGCATCGGAGTGACCACGTCGGACACCCCTCCGACGCCCATTCACGAGTTATTTTCTTGTTTGCAGGTGTTAATCTCGGCCATTATCTTCACTCAAAATTCCCAAACACTATAAATTGTTGGTTTGATCCGTTGACCCGGTTCATCCATTTCAACGAGATCACATCATTGTGTTTGTGAATTGAGAAGCTAAGGATAAGTTCAGCTTCATTTTCTTGCTCCTTTGGCATTTATAGAACATAAACATTACAAGAAATGCAATAGGAAAAATTCGAGTTATATATCGACGATTTTGGTAAACTAATCTGATTAATCAAATTTGTGTCTGATTTTTTTACTCAAAAAACATGGGGCAAACTCAATCATTTGATAGCTCAACAACCCTTTAATTCTCACATGCATGCATCCATTCCTTCACACCCAACGCAAAGAAAAACAGCCAACTTTAACGTACGATTGCCCCTCCAAATTTTATGCATTATTATTAGGTACTTAACCAAAATACAATTCTGCATAAAAATCTAGGAGTAACATGTTACTCAAAATCAAGTACTCGAAAGGTTATGGTTGGGTCGATGTATTTCGAATCTATGATTTCGAATTCCTTTTTGTTTGAATAGATGAGATTCATAGCTTGGAATTTTTTTATTTTTAATCATTTTTTCTAATGTGATGAACCGATATTAATAAACATCCACCATGTCTATAATATATATCTCTGCATAACACTAACACACACAAAAAGTAAAAATACAAAAGAAGCAAATTTATTATATTATTATAACATAATTTTAACTAATTAGATTACTAAAACCAATTTAGGTCCTCATAATACAGATTTTTCTATTTTCTTTATTTTTTTAACATGACTATTCAAATTTGAAACTCAAGTGTACTTTTCTATTAGTAAAATTTGGCAAGCGCATACGCATATTCACAAATTTACAAAAATTGATTTTTAACTTTTATATACTAAAATATAATGATATCGACCAATTTTTTGCTTCAAAGGTTATATTTAAATTTATATATTGTTATGGTTACTTATTTTATAAGAAGAGAAAATTGTCATATTCCTTCTTGTACGTGTGACGTTTGAAAAATGCTGATTTGAGCGTCGAAAAATGTTGATCTGACATCAAAAAATACTTACATGTCAAGTGATAAGTGATGATATTTTGTCGGTAAAATAGGATATCTGAGATGACTAAATCGATATTTTCCCAAAATAAAATAAGAATTATGGTATTATATATAAGGCCCCATTGTCAAAAAAATAAAAATAAATAAAATAAAATAATATAAATAATAAAGGATCTATAGAAACTTTAATTTAGGTTTAAATAATTTCAAAATCCTTTGAGCTTCTATTAATACCCCCTCCCGATCGCAAGAACTGTCTGTCCTAGGCAGCCAATTTTCTGTCTCACTGGCTTTGAACTCCGACACTTCCTCTCTTTCTCACCAAAAGAATAACAGTATGTACAGAATGGCCGAGCTAGACTACCAAAACAAATCATGCAACAATATGACAACCAATAATGGCCGTTGGAAACTCTTCGGCTTCAACATGACAGCCGATCAAGATCAAGAACTTGAAGTCGAATCCGCCAAAAACGAGGCAGCTCAGCCGGAATCCGGTGGCTTCCCGGCGTCTGATGGGCGGAAGTACGAGTGCCAGTACTGCTACCGCGAATTCGTGAACTCGCAGGCCCTCGGCGGCCACCAGAACGCTCACAAGAAAGAACGGCAGCAGCTCAAGCGTGCCCAGATACAGGCCAGCCGAAACGCCGCCGTCTCTTTCATGCGCAACCCCATGATCTCGGCCTTCACTCCGTCGACCCATCTTCTCGCCCCCGCCGGATCTGTGGTAGTCCCCTCGGTGGTTGGCCAGTCTCCGTCGTGGGTATACGTCCCACGAGCGGCGGCGCCCTTCCAGGTGTCGCATGGGGGTGTGTTTCCGGGTTCGACGGGAGGGAGGAGTGTGGGGAGTATAATATCGCACGCGGGGGAGTCTAGCGTTAATAATATTGGGCCTCAACAGCAGATTAAGGCCCACAGTGGAAGATTGGATGGGCCTTCATTGAGTAGGTTTTCGAGAGTGGATGATGGGCCCACATTTGATGACTCGTTGAGCCTCGATTTGCACCTCAGCTTAGCTCCAGCCGCGCCGTAGAGTGTCACGGACTCGGCTTGGTTAATCAGCTGCAGATCCGTTTCTAGTTTGGCCCTAGTTGAATTTTTACATTTTCTTATTTATTAATTAATTTTTTTGTCGCATTTGGACTGGGGGGTTCGCGAAGTAGCAAAGAATTTCAAATGATATCACGTGAATCACTTAATTTTATGAATAATATTTTTAAATCGATGTATTTCAAATCCATTAATCAAGTTTAGTTGTTTTTTTCAACTATAATGATTTCATAACTCATTGAGTATATCAATTCCGAATTTTTGAAATGCAATTTTTAAGATCAGTCGAAGTGTATAGAGGGGTAAATAAATAACTCACAAATTTCTTGTAAAATGACAACCTTTACATATGTTGATAACAGAACTCTTTTTTACCCTTCAAAGTTCAGCAAACAACTAATATAATCAATGTGGAATGAGTCCACCTAAACTTTGTAAACAACTGAAAATTTGTGCGAAGAGAATAAAATGTGAAATAGTAGTTTCTGGAAGTTCGAAAACTAAAATATTTCTACCTCTCCTTTTTTTTCTGTTTTCGGAAGGTATTCATTAAAAAACTTTGATACATATAACTTCTATAATCACCCACTTCAGTAGACTTAAACATTGCCAACTAAAACTCTTAGTATCAACTTCTTCAATATTTTATACAAACTTCTAAAAAAAAAACTATTTTGTTTTAGTTATAATAACTCAACTCATATGATAAAATGAATCTAAAGATAACACTAAGTGTTTAAAGGAAATGTGTCTTGCTTTACAAAACACGATTTATCTCCTAAATTATTTTCTTTTTTGATAAGATTTTGCATAAGAGTTGTATTTCTAGAATAATGAGTTTCTTAAACTCTAGACTTGATCTTTAATATTTAAAAAAAATTGTTTCATAATGAAAAACTACTTTCCTTATTTTTTAAGAAAATATTCAAGGAATCCAATCAAGATCAACACAAGTCTATATATATATATATATTAAAAAATAATTGTTGCAGACAAAAAAGGCGAGGATAAAGCTAGGGAGAGAATTTTCTGAAGAACTCGTAAAGACGAAGCGTCGTTATTTTACTATATTGTCGTGACATACTCGAAACATTTGAAGACAACACCCGGACAAAATGTTGATTAAAGAATTATTTTGTTGCTCCGAATTTTGGTCAAATATTTGCGTGTTATATTATTCTACTTTCACTTGGTATCAGAGCCAACTCTTGATGTTATGAAGTGAGATTCTGTTTATTTTTGTTTAACATGTAAAATTCAATGAACGTGTCACTTTCCAACGCTGCACTACGACTATCTGTCTCAGATGGATTCAACTATGCTCTTTGAAAAATCAAAATAAAATTCTATATCAAGTCCATAGATAAAAGAGTATGGCAAAGAGTTGACAACGGTTGGACTCCATCGAACAGAGTTGAAGAAAATGATGACAGACTTGTCAAATCATAAAATGAATAGAAAACTGATGAAGTCTAAATTTCAAACTACAAATCAAATGCATTAAATGTCATCTTCATTTCAATTGCTATAAACACATTTATTCTGATTACCAACTGCGTTTCTGCTAAGTTTGAATGAGAAATCCTTCAAAAATATCGTGAAAGATATGAAAGTGTACAAAGAACGAAGTTAAGAATGCTAAACTCTAAATTTGAAAGTGTCGGGATGGAAAAAATTGAGGCAATCACTGATAATCATCGATTGATGGAGATAGCCACTGAAGTGTTCAGCCTTGGTGATCCAATTTCAAATTAAAGATTGCTCAGTAAAGTATTACGATAACTTCCAGAGCGTTTTAACATCAAGAACTTTGCAATTGATGAAGCACAAGATAAAATTCAGCTCACACTAGATGACTTGGATATTTTAGTTTTCTATATTGTCGAATTTCATCTTTCATTTGTTGCCGAAATTATTTTTTCCCCTGGATTTTTTATGTGACACAGCATATGTCAGTATATCATATGGACGACATATCAATACCATGTCAGAAAAATGAATTAAATCCTAAAATATAAAATAGAAAAAGAAAAATAGAGATTATAAACTGAATTTGACAATATATATTATTAAAATCACAAAGAACAAATATGTAGGATCGAAGTTGCAATTTTTCTAAAATTTATATATTAAAATTTAAAAGATCATTACAAATATCGTATGTTTAATATTAAAAACGGTCATACCGTGTTCTTGTATTCAAACTTAATGCGTAAAATTTGGATAGTAATAATAAGAGCACAATATGTGTATGTAAAAAACTCCCTAGGGTTCTTCGACTCTTAGGGCTGGGAACCTGCGTTGTGCGGGATTGTTTCGTTCTTCCAAATCCTCCGAACTGAACGTTGGTTGGTCACCAGGTTTATGGTTCCAGATGAGATCTCCCGTCTGGTCGAGGAGATGAGACTCTCCGCACCAAAGGAGAATGACACTATTATTTTAGATGATTCAGAGACACGAATTGGACAGGAGCGCTTGCATAATTGCCTGGTAGCGAATATTCTTTCCCCAAAAGCTATGAATAGGGAAACTTTTCGGCAGCAGATGCCACGCATCCTCCAAGCGTCGAGAAAGGTACACATTGAGGCTATGGGAGACAATACTTTTGTTTGTGATTTTGTATCCCAAAGAGGCAGGAACATGGCCCTTACGAAAGGGCCATGGAATTTCTTCAAAGCTTGGTGGTTTTTAAAGAACCGATGGGTTGGCAAAATCCTAACGATATGGTATTCAATGAGATAGGAATTTGGGTTCAATGCCATAACCTGCCATTAGCTTTCATGCAAGGAAAACTGCTAAACAAAGTCGGCCGCCACATTGGCAAAGTGGAGGAAGTGGATTCGGGAGAAAATGGGGTATTCTTGGGTCGTTTCGCGAGAATTCGAGTAAGAATAAACATTTCTCAACCATTGATGGAGTTCATTCGGATTAAAGCCAAGGGGGAAGAAAAAGACATTATTGTTCTGCTGGTTTACGAGAGGCTACCAGACTTCTGCTATGCTTGTGGGAGAATTGGGCATACGGTCCGCGACTGTGACGACAAAGAGGCTAATAAAATCACACTTGCTTACGGGGTTTGGATGCGTGCATCATCTCACATTGGCAGTAGCAGGAAAAGTTCGTCCAGTACTGAGAAATCATCCTCTATCCCTCCGGATAGCCCTTTGAATGATGAAGCTGAGAACCATGAGTCCAATGACAGATACAACACGGAATCAATAAGCCAGGCGCTTGTAGTCCAGGACAAACACTCTGCTATTGATTTGGATTCAACCCATTTGATGATTCCTGAGTCTGTGCCTTCTATGGAAAAACTACGTGGTAAGGCTCCTCTAGCACCGAGCCTAACAGTTGGCGGGTCAAGATAGTGGAAACGCAGGGCTAGAGAAGTCGGTATGGCTCGGGTTGTTGAGAAAACGCAGCTATCTCCTGAAATGGCTAACCGACAAATAATTGTCTCTGAAAATGACAGTTTATCACCGGAGCATACAAGTCCATTGAAGAAAAAAGTGAAATTGGGAAGGACTGATCCTATGTCTATAGATAAGGAGGCGGCGGTTGCTCTGCAACCCCGCCAATCATTATGAATCTAATAACTTGGAATGTTCGAGGGCTTGGGAACCCACGAGCATTCCGAGAACTTCGGCGCCTCGTAGCCGACAAGAACCCAACTCTCTTATTTCTGAGTGAGACAAAAATAAGAGAGTCACGATGCAAACATTGGAAAAATTCTTTGGGTTTTACTGGTTGTTTTATGGTGGATTGTAATGGGAATAGCGGGGGTCTTGCTCTGCTTTGGAATGAACCTCTTGATGTACTTATTAAATCTTTCTCTGTTTGACATATTGACTGTATCGTAACTGTTGATGATAGATGCTGGAGATTTACAGGATTCTATGGACACCCGGATGCCGCACTACGACACTTTTCTTGGGACCTCCTACTACATCTCAAAGGTTTGACTGAATTCCTTGATTTATCATGATTAGTCGGGGGTGATTTTAATGAGATTTGTTTTGATAGTGAAAAGTTGGGTGGTATTAGGAGAGCCCCTAGTAGATTGTAGGCATTCCGTGATACTCTTGAACGACTCGATAGATATGTTGGTAATCTGAGCTGGAGACTACTTTTCCCGGCCGCACATGTATCATCTCTTGACTTCTATCATTCAGATCATCGACCTCTCTGCCTACAGTTCAATGGAACCAAGTCTCTGTTTCAGGATCGAGGTGGGATGCAGCAGGATTTGTTCCGATTTGAGAAATATTGGCTCTGTGAGGAAGACTGTGGGGAGGTAGTTAAAGCAGGGTGGGGCGCCTTTACCGGTTCTAGGACAATACATGAACGTATCTTGAGTTGCCAACGTGAGCTTAGAATCTGGTCTAATGCTCAATTTAAATGCTTATCCAAGCAGCTGCTGGAGAAGCGGTGGAAATTAAAGAACCTTCGACAAAGCTGGAATTGGAGTTCATCTACTGGACAGATTCGAGAGCTAGAATCTGAAGTTGAAAGAATTGCAACCCAAGATGAATTGTATTGGCAGCAACGTAGTCGTGCTTTATGGTTAAAGGATGGTGATTGAAATTCCCGATATTTCCACATCTCTGCATCTAGGCGTCGAGCACAGAATTCTATCAAGGGCTTGGTTTCCTCTCATGGAGATTGGTGTTCGAATAGTACTGGTATGGCCGCTATTGTTCTTCAGTATTTCAGCAACCTGTTCATTTCTGGCTCCCCTACTGTAACGAATATGAATCCTGTCTTAGACACTTTATCTCCAGTCGTAGATGAGCTTATGAACTCAGTTCTTTGTGCTCCATTTAATACCGTGGATGTCCGAAAAGCTCTTTTTGATATGAACCAAGATAAAGCACCAGGTCGATGGTATGTCTACGCTCTTTTACAAAAAATTCTGGCATATTGTAGGTAATGATGTTACAGATGCTGTCCTGCATGTCCTTAATGATGGTGCCCCTCTTGATAAATGGAATGATACCATGGTCACTTTGATACCAAAGACCGCTAATCCGGTGCTTACGAAGGAATTCCGACCAATTAGTCTTTGTAACGTCTGTTACAAGATTGTGTCTCGTGCGCTAACTAATCGGCTTAGACCAGTTATGACGAAATTGATTGATGAGTTCCAGAGTGCTTTTATTCCGGGAAGGATGATCACAGACAATATCATTGTGGGATATGAATTCATCCATTGGATGCGTACCAGAAAATCAGGCAAAGTTGGGTATGCGGCGCTTAAACTTGATATGAGTAAAGCGTACGATCGAGTGGAATGGGATTTTTTACAGGCTCTAATGATTCGATTGGGGTTTGCGACAGAGTGGGTTGATAAGATTATGAAGTGTGTGCGGACAGTGAGATACTTTTTCCGTATTAATCAGGAAGTTACTGGGCCTATTACTCCAAGCCGTGGACTTCGACAAGGAGACCCTTTGTCGCCTTACTTGTTCGTTCTATGTGCACATGGTTTGTCTAGACTTTTCACCACTTATGAGTCTTGGGGGCTGATTCGAGGAGTGAAGATTGCTTCAACTTGTCCAGTAGTGTCACACCTATTTTTCGCAGATGATAGCCTTTTATTCTTCAGGGCCACAATGGAGGATGGGGCTCGGGTCAAAGAATGCTTATACCTCTATGAACGAGCTTCGGGTAAGATGATTAACTATGAAAAATCGGCTCTTTCTTTTAGCCCCAATACTCATCCGCTGGTAATGGAGACGATTAAATCTATTCTCACTATTCCCATTGTTCAGAGGCATGAGATTTACCTTGGCCTCCCCACTATTTCTCTACGTAGCAAGCGCCTCCAATTCCAGTATCTTGTGGAAAGAGTTGTGAAGATAATACAAGGATGGGGACACAAATATTTCTCTAGTGGAGGTAAGGATACTTTGATTAAAGCTGTTATTCAGGCTATCCCAACATATGCGATGAACTGTTTCAGAATTCCCAAGGCTATTTGTTTTGAGATTGAGAGGGAGTGCGCTAACTTCTGGTGGGGAGTGGAAAATGGGAAGAGGAAAATACACCGGAAGACATGGGATTTATTATGCAAGCCTAAAGTACAGGGTGGTATGGGTTTCAGAAGAATGGAGGATTTTAACCGAGCACTCCTGGCGAAGCAAGTTTGGAGATTGATTAGATTTCCAGATTATTTAGCCTCCCGAATTCTTAAGGGACGGTACTTTAAACATGGAGAAGTGTTGAAGGCGGGTTTGGGTAGCAATCCATCTTATATTGGGAGATCAATATTCTGGAGTAAAGGGCTTCTGGAGAGGGGATTCCTTTGGAGGGTTGGTGACGGTAAGTCCATAAGAGTCTTTGACGACACGTGGATTCCTAGTATGGCCTCGATGCTAGGGAGGATGGATGGAATAGACTGAAATGACTCCACAGTGGACACATTGATAAAGGATGGAGCTTGGGATATGGACCTTATAACTAATAACTTTAACCCTTGGATAGCGGGGGAGATTCTAAAGATTCCTCTGCCGACAAGGAACTATTGTGATACGAGGTTCTGGAGATTTGACAAGACAGGGAAATATTCGGTTCGTGATGGTTATCGCCTACAACAAGGATTATTTACACAACCAGCCCACCAATCGGCGCTCATGTTGAAAACATGGTGGACATTCCTGTGGGGTCTCTCTATTCCGCCGAAGGTGCTTATTTTCTGGTGGCATGTTTCCCATGATATTATACCTACAAATATCAATCTTCTAAGGCACCAGTCCCGACTTCTGGAGCTTGTGTGCTTTGTTTCAACCTACAAGACACAACAAGCCACTCTTTATTTTTTTGTGCCACATCCAAGCCTATATGAAAAAATACCGAATTCTATTTATTCCTTCGATTGGCAAGAAGGAGCAGTACTATTGATCTTTGTGGGTGGATGAGGGATAACTATCAATAGTTGATTTTGAAAAATTTGCTATTCAAACTTGGGCCATATGGAAAGAAAGACAAAATATGATTCATGATACAAACAGAACTAGCATGGCCAAGGATGTCTCGTGGAGTTTGACCTTTCTTTCAGAATTTCAACGAGCTAAGGCCCTCGATTATCAAGAGGTCGCATCTCATAGTGAATTTGCTAACAAGAGATGGAAGAAACCAGCTACAAGTACCTACAAACTGAATGTTGACGCTTGTGTTAATGAGAATTCTAACCTATACAGCATAGGTGGTGTTCTTAGAGACTGTCAGGGGAGATTATTGTTAGCATTTGGAAACCAAATCTCTCAACCTCTATCTGTTGCCCATGGTGAACTTCTGGCTATTCGGGAAGGAGTTAAATTGGTCTATGAAAAGAACTTTCGTGAGGTTCTAGTTGTTTCTGACTCTGTATTGGCAGTGCAAGCAGTCAAAGCCGTACATGAAAACCTTGGTTATATTGGAGCCTGTGCGTCTGACATCAATCTATTGGTTCAAGATCAATTTATCTCTGACATAGTTTATGAGCCTAGATTGTCTAATAATGTTGATCATAATTTGGCAAAATTTGCTTCTTTGTCCCCTTCACCCTTTGTTTGGTTGAATGGGGAGTTTCCTCGTTGGTTGGTTGAGTTTGTAATGAACGATTTATCTTAATTTAATTACAAGCTTACCTTTCAAAAAAAAATAATAAGAGCACAATTTATTAAAATCCAATTCGAATAATTTTATGTGAAGAACCAATAGAGTTTAGCATCTTAGGAAGCTAGCGTGTAAGTACGAAAACAAGATAATGCATTCCAAGAATTAAGCACCTAAAGCCTAAAGCAGCCCACAAATATTTTAAACCAAATCATGAAAATAGTAAAAAGCAAAAAATAATAAAATGAGGGCATTTTTTATTTTATGGGTATATGATTATATGTCCCAAGTCGGCGCTCCATTTGCATGACTCGCTCATGTTTTAGGTAAATTAAAGTCAGTGCCTCATCATTCTTCCTCTCTCATTTAGCTAATAAATATATACACATACACTTATGACAATTAAGCACAACCGGGGTTAATTACGTGGTTTCATATTCAAAGTGTGACAAAATGATATCAGAGACGTGTGATACACATGTGGAAGTTATATCTTGAATTTGTGGGATAAAATGCTACATAGAGCGATATGTGGAATATGTAAATATCATCTTTGGAACCTCGATACCGGTAACTTCGATGAACCTAACCATGTCAATGATGCCTCATTCTAAAGTAGGGTAAATAATAATACATTTGTCATATCTCGTTTTGGAAGAGGCATTTGAATTGATTAATTAGGGGATCACATGAATAAATTCAGGTCAATCATTTTCATACAACAAAAACATATGCATGATATTTTTTAACGAAAATTATTTTTTGATCTATTAACTTTTTCAATTTTAGGTTTTGGACCATTAGTTTGTAAAAGTTTTGTTTTGATATACTAATTTTTAATTTTCGACTATTTTAGTCTAATTACTGATGTGACATCTGACAAGACAGTAATTTTCTATTTCATGTCAACATTTTCGATGTCACATCAGGATTCAAGCCTATTTTTCACGTCCCAGGGATGGGGTTGGTCGACACCGGCGTTACTCTCAAATTTACATTCGAAAACAACAAGCCTCAGAAGTACAAAATTCAGAAACAAGTCTTTTATTCATAATACTGAAGATCCATTGTCTGATACAAAGTCAAATGACTAATGTTTTACAGCGGAAATGTAAAACCAAATATAACAACGTCTTAACAGATGTAGCGGAAAAACATAAACTAGAACTGAGAAATGACAGTCTTCTTCACCAGCCCCAGAACCGGATCTGCTCTTCTTCTTCTAATAACTCTTCCTCGTTCTTATCTGAGATGGGTTTTATGGGTGAGTGATATGGTTGTCAGTCAGTAAGCGGGGGCGGGAATAACTCCCGGTTTTAAAAGTCATTTTCAACAGAAACATTAATAAAAATAATATACAGAAACTCTTATTTTCATAACAGGAATCAGTATTCAGGAATCAGTATTCATGACAGAAATCAGAAATTTAACAAGTAAGCACTGAGCACGTTTGTGAATTTCATGGCTAAATTGATATCAGTCCCCTATATGTTCTCTCCTCTAAGGGGTGAGACCAGTAATCAGAATTCAGTAATGTTCAGAAATATATATTACACCATTAGTTCACTAGGTTTCAGTGCTTCAAAAATCAGATATCAGAATTCAAAAATACATATACTTTGCTTCAAAACAGAAGTCATCAAACGGTTTTCAAGATATTTATACATAAGCCCACTTACAGTAATTTGCTAGGAGTTTCGGTTGAAGTCTAAAATCTATTGTTCTCGCTACTAGATTTTTCTACTTGAACAAAGACACTATCTTAACTCGAATTTTCAAGTGGTACTCAAGATTTGTGTAACACTAATTCAGAGATTTGAGGGTGTTAATTATAGGCAAATTTCTGACTGTTAGCCTCCCAAATAAATGTCCATAATCTGCCATTATGTGCCATTACAACCTTTATTCCATGTTAAATACTTTAGTTACAAGTCAAAAGCAGAATCAGTAGCTGTCTGCTGGAAACTCGCGCTACTGAACTCTTTTGCTGCTGGATTCCATCTGCTGGAAACATACCAGCTTCTGAAATATCAGTTGCTGCTGGAATTGTTAGCTTCTGCTGAACTTTTTGCATTGCTGCTGAATATTGCTAGCCGCTGTAAAATGTTATCTACTGCTGGAATTTCGGGTTCTCACATCCCTCCCTCTTTATGAAAAGTTTCGTCCTCGAAACTTGGCTATACCTGATCCTCAAAGAGGTAAGGGTATTGTACTCGCATCTTTTCTTCCAACTCCCAAGTAGCTTCTTTTTCGGTGTTGTTGGACCATTGTAGTTTGACATATGGAATAGTTCGTCGCCTCAGTACTTGGTCTTTGTTATCCACGATTCGAATTGGAATTTCTTCATACTTCAGTTCTTCATTTAAATTTCCCTCAACCAACAGTGGTCCAGCTTCAAGAATATGACTTGGATCGAAAATATATCTTCTTAACTGTGACACGTGGAAAACATTTTGGATTCTTGACATATCAGGGGGAAGTGCCAGTCTGTAAGCAAGTGTTCCCACTTTCTCTAGAATGTCAAAAGGTCCAACATATCTGAGATTCAGTTTCTCAGCCTTATTGAATCGGATTACACCCTTCATGGGTGACACTTTCACATATGTCTTTTCTCCCACTACAAATTCCACGGGGTCTTCTTTTTAGGTCAGCCCAGCTTTTCTGTCGATCTTGTGCAGCTTTTAGTCGCTCTTTGATCATAGCAATTTTATCCACTGTTACTTGGATTAGTTCGGGTCCAACGATGGCTTTTTCCTCTACTTTATTCCAATACAGTGGTGATCGACACTTTCGTCCATACAGAGCTTCGTATGGTGTCATTTCAATACTACTGTGGTAACTATTACTGTATGCGATCTCGGTTAAGGGCAGATGTTCACTCCAATTACCCTTGAAGTCTAGAGCACACGCTCTCAACATATCCTCAAGAGTTTGTATTGTCCTCTTAGTTTGGCCATCAGTTTGAGGGTGATATGCCGTACTAAGAGTAACTTTCATTCCCATAGCTTGTTGAAAGCTCTTCCAAAATCGAGATGTAAACTTAGGATCTCTGTCTTACAGTATGCTAGCTGGAACTCCATGTAATCACACGATATCATTCATGTACAATGTTGCTAACTTGTCCAAATTATAGTTCATGCGGACAGATAAGAAATGCGCAGATTTCGTCAGTCTATCTACTATTACCCATATTCCATCATGACTTTGTCTCGACTTGGGTAAACCAACTACAAAATCCATGGAAATATGTTTCCATTTCCGTTCCAGGATTTTTAATGGTTGAAGAAGTCCACCAGGTCTCTGGTGCTCTGCTTTGACTTGCTGGCACACGTGACACGTAGAAACAAACATTGCCACGTTTTTCTTCATTCCACTCCATCAAAAATTTTTCTTCAAATCTTTGTACATCTTGGTACTGCCAGGATGAACTGAAAATTTTGACTTATGTGTTTCAGACATTACTTATTGTCGAAGGTTATCAATGTCTGGTACGTACAATCGTCCTTTCATCCACAAGATTCTTTTGTTGTCTGTCTCAAAATCTGGTGATTTTCCTTCTTTAGCTTGCTTTTTCAGTTTCACTAAAGAAGAATCTCTATCTTGACTTATCTTGATTGTCTCTTGAAGGCATGGTTGTGCTGAAAGTGATGTCAGGATCACCTTACTCATATTATTTTGATTTAAAGCATCTGCTACCTTGTTGGCTTTGCCTGGGTGGTAGCTTATCGTCAAGTCATAATCCTTCATGAGTTCAATCCATCGTTTTTTTCTCATATTTAGTTCCTTTTGAGTGAACAAATATTTGAGACTTTGGTGAGCAGTGAAAATCTCACACTTGGCTCCATAAAGATAATGTCTCCAACTTTTTAGTGCGAACACCACTGCAGCTAGTTCGAGGTCGTGTGTTGGGTAATTCTGTTCATACGACTTCAACTATCTTGACGCGTATGCAATCACCCTTCCCTCTTGCATCAGTACACATCCTAAACCTTCTTTAGATGCATCACTGTAGATGGTGAAGTCTTTGCCTTCAGTTGGCAATACCAACACTGGCGTGGAGGTAAGCTTTTTCTTCAAAGTCTCGAAGCTTTTCTCACAATCTTCACTCCATTGAAATTTTGAGTTCTTTTGTGTGAGTTTGGTGAGAGGTATTGCTATTGAAGAGAATCCTTCAACAAACTTTCGGTAATAGCCTGCTAATCCCAAGAAGCTTCGAATCTCTGTCACAGTCTTTGGTCTAGGCCAATCTGAGATTTTTTCAACTTTCTTAGAGTCCACAGATACTCCTGCTGCTGATATTAAGTGTCCCGAGAATGTGACGCTCTCTAGCCATAATTCACATTTCTTGAACTTGGCATACAGTTCCTTCTCTCTCAGCGTCTTCTAGGTGAGACGAAGATGTTCTTTGTGGTTTTCTTCACTTGAAGAATGTACCAGAATATCGTCGATTAATACGACCACGAACCTATCGAGGTATGGTTTGAAGACTCTATTCATGAGGTCCATGAATGCTGCTGGAGTATTGGTCAGTCCAAACGGCATCACTGTAAACTCGTAATGGCCGTATCTTGTCCTGAAGGCTGTTTTAGGAACATCTTCCGCTTTGACCTTCAGTTGATGGTATCCTGACCTCAGATCGAGTTTTGAAAAGACCTTGGCTCCTTTCAATTGATCAAAAAGGTCATCTATTCTCGGGAATGGGTATTTATTCTTAATTGTAATCTTGTTCAACTCTCTATAGTCGATACATAACCTCATACTCCCGTATTTCTTTTTCACAAATAGTACAGGGGCTCCTCACGGAGATGCATTGGGTCGGATCTGCTTCTTATCCAACAATTCTTGAAGTTGTTCTTTGAGTTCTTTCAACTCTACTGGAGCCATACAGTATGGTGCTTTTGAGATTGGTGTAGAATTGTGTACTAAATTAATCTCAAATTCCACTTCGCGGTTGGGAATTTCGCCAGGGAGTTCTTCATGAAAGACATCCGGAAACTCTTGTACTACCGGAATCTCTTCTAGTGCAAGTGTGGTTTCTTCCTTTACCTCGCTTAACATAGCTAGGTAAACTTCTTTTCCACTCTTCATGGCTTTCCAAGTTTGAGAAGCAGAAAGAAGAGTCTTTCGTTCTTTTGTCTTACCATGAAATAAAAGTTTCTCTTGGTGTGGAGCTTGGATGGTTATCGTCTTTCCATGACAGTTTACTAAAGCATGATTCTTGGCTAACCAATCTATTCCAAGAATTACATAGAATTTCACCATGTTTAGTTGGATTAGGTTTGCCTTGAAACCCTGATTTTCTATGAGAACACTAATATCCCGATATAGAATGTGAGTTTCTAAAATCCGATTTGCAGGAGTTGCTACCCTATATGGTTCTTCTAAGTTATCATGCTTAGCTCCTAACTTCTTGGTAAATCTCTTAGACATGAATGAATGCGTAGCACCACAATCAAATAATAAGCATGTATATTATTGATTAGAGTGGTACCAACTACGACATCATTTGAATTGTCAGCTTCTTCTTGAGTGATAGCACAGACTCGAGCATTGGGCTTGTTCTCCTTAGGCTTGTTTGGAGTTGTTCCTCCTGCTGGACCATTCCTTGGATCTGAAAAAGGGCATTGAGCAATGCGGTGGCCCATCTTTCCACAACGGAAACAAGCTCCAGAATTTCTACGGCATTCACCAGTGTGAGTGAATCCACAAGTTTGGCACTTGACTTCCTCTCTGCTTGATTGAGAAGAAGTGGTTCCTTGGGCTAGAGCACTAGTAAACTGATTGCTTGAGAACCTAGGCTTCTTGAATTGTTGGCCCGGTTGGTACTGGCTTGACTGAGGACGTTTGAGTTTGTTCCCACCTTCACGCCTCTTGATGTTGTTTTCAGCCCTGATGGCGGCTCCCATCAATTCATCAAAGCTGTTGGGCTCGATAACAGTAAGGGCAGATTGAATGCGTCTGTTCAATCCTTTCTTGAAGCAATGTATCTTCAAGGTTTCGTCTCTCATGATTGTTGGGGAGTAAGTTCCCAATGAGTGAAACTTAGATGAATACTCCACCACTGTCATGTTTGGTTCTTGAACCAAGCTTTCAAATTCTGACAGTTTCTGCACTCGAACTGCTGTCGACAAGTACTGATTCAGAAATACCTCTCGGAACCTTTGCCACGTAATAGGTCCCGTCCCTGACATAGCTGGTGAGACTCCTTCCCACCATTTGGCTGCTTTATCCACAAGAAATGGTGTAATCACATCTACATTGATCCTTTGTGGAACCTCAAGTAGTCGAAGATGATTCTCCACTTCCTTCATCTAATTCTGTCTGACCTCAGGATCGGAGCTTCCATCGAAGTTCAGAACTCTTGCTCTTCGGAGGGACTCATAATGCTGCTTAGTCCCATTCTGAGCTGGAGGTGGTGGCGATGGCTGATTAGCATTAGGGTTGACAAACCCTTGTAGCGTGGTTGCCACAATCGTGGCTATAGCCATCAGATCAGCCTGATTGAGTCCAACTGCTGGTGGTGGTTGTTGTGAAGCCTCATCGTTGCGGTTGTTGTTGCGGTTTCCATAACGAGGGTTGCGATTGTTTCTCACGGATCTCCCGTCCATTTCCTACAAATATGAAATTTCTAAGGTTGTTGGCAGAATAGAGCCTATACAAAGGAATCAAAATGATTGAGTAATTACTCAAAAATTAAATATGAAACCAATGGATAGAAATAAATTTTATTGATTTCCACGAAAGTGCAATTACAACTGAACATCGAAAATGCTAACAGAAATGTAAATGGAACAAGTGCTATTACAAAGAACTACTACTGAATGTCTAATCTATCACTTCTCCTAATCCCAAATCCATAGGATCCTCTTCGACTTCTTCTTCTTCTTCGGGATCCTCCTCGTGTTCATCTTCATGGTTGGCTATTACTGTTTCCAGATGTTCAATATGACCATGCAGAACTGCATTCTGGTCGCTAAGAACTTCAACAGTGTTCTGCAACTCATGAATCTGAGCATCAGTCTGCTCACCATACTGATTATGCTGGTGCACGAGTTGGTGATTCTGATCCTTAAGCACTTGGATCTTCTCAACCAAGTTATCACGTAACTCGATTAATTCTACAACAGACTCTTGGGAGGTTTCGAACTCCTCTTGAGTTTTCCTATTCCTATCTTGTGCCTTCTGCAGATAGTGAGCATAACGTTGAACATCACTTCTCAAGTGCTCTGCTCTACGCTGTAATTCATCTTTGTTCAGCTTTAAGCAATAGTTATGTTCCTTGAGTTTTTCTAGCTTCCTCTCTAAGCTCTTAATGTAGCTACTCTGGTCAGCCATGATCTACATCCAAAACATGTGAGTCAAGGTTCAGAAATGATCTCAAGAATTATAGACAATTACTGAAATGAACAAAATCAGTACAGTCTATAATATTTAAAAGGGAAAAATTAGCTCAAAAATTTTTTGACTTAGAATCACGTGAAAAATTTACTAAAAATTCTTCACACCAAGATCATGAAGTGTACCAAGTTTGGTGCAAAAATACTGAGCCGTTTGGAAATGAAAATTCCTCAAAGTTTTGAAAAATTGAAAATTTTTACGGAAATGACGATATCACTATCTAAACGAAGGATTTTGGGGTTCGTCGGCGGTATTGGCACAAAATTATGGTTCTAGGTTAGGTTCTCCTCGTCGAGAGCTTTCCAACGGTATCTTTTAATAGTAAAAATTCTTCATTGATCAAAAGTTATGGCCATTTGAAGTTTGTGCGAAAAACACCTCAACTTCCATACAATTTTGCAAGTCCTACTGCATGCGCTTGCTGGAATTCACTTCCTACTGCAATTCTGAGTCTGCTGCTTTCCAGCATTATTAAAACCAGTCTGCTGCATTTCGATCTACTGATTTCTATCTGCTGGTTCTGGTTCCAGACTACTGGTTTTGATGCTACTGTTTTTCAGTCATCTTCTGGTTTCGATCTACTGATTTTGGCCTACTGAATTTTTTTTCTACTCATTTCAGTATTCTATTACAGTAGTTTATTTTCAGTAGTCTACTACAGTAGTTTATCAGAACTTATTTTCGGGAGTCTATCCGAACTCATTATTTCTAGTTCCTCCTCCCCAGATTATGAAACCTGGTTTGCTCTGATACCACTTCAATGTCACGTCCCAGGGATGGGGTTGGTCGACACCGGCGTTGCTTTCAAATTTACATTAGAAAACAACAAGCCTCGGAAGTACAAAATTCAGAAACCAGTCTTTTATTCATAATACTGAATATCCATTGTCTGATACAAAGTCAAATGACTAATGTTTTACAGCGAAAATGTAAAACAAATATAACAACGTCTTAACAGATGCATTAGAAAAACATAAACTAGAACTGAGAAATGACAGTCTTCTTCATCAGCCCCAGAACTGGATCTGCTCTTCTTCTTCTAATAACTCTTCCTCGTTCTTATCTGAGATGGGTTTGGTGGGTGAGTGATATGGTTGTCACTCAGTAAGCGGGGGCAGGAATAACTCCCGATTTAAAAGTCATTTTCAACAGAAACAGTCATACAAATAATATACAGAAACTCTTATTTTCAAAACAGGAATCAGTATTCAGGACAGAAATCAGAAATTTAACAAGTAAGCACTGAGCACGTTTGTGAATTTCATGGCTAAACTGATATCAGTCTCATATATGTTCTCTCCTCTAAGGGGTGAGGTCAGTAATTAGAATTCAGTAATGTTCAGAAATATATATTCCTACCATTAGTTCGCTAGGTTTCAGTGCTTCAAAAATCAGATATAAGAATTCAAAAATACATATACTTTGCTTCAAAACAGAAGTCATCAAACGATTTTCAAGATATTTATACATAAGCCCACTTACAGTAATTTGCTAGGAGTTTCGGTTGAAGTCTGAAATCTGTTGTTCTCGCTACTGGATTTTTCTGCTTGAACAAAGGCACTCTCTTAACTCAAATTTTCAAGTGGTACTCAAGATTTGTGTAACACTAATTCAGAGATTTGATGGTGTTAATTATAGGTAAATTTCTAACTGTTAGCCTCCCAAATAAATGGCCATAATCTGCCATTATGTGCCATTACAGCCTTTATTCCATATTAAATGATTCAGTTACAAGTCAAAAGCAGAATCAGTAACTGTCTGCTGGAAACTCGCGCTACTGAACTCTTCTGCTGCTGGATTCCATATGCTGAAAACATACCAGTTTCTGAAATATCAGTTGCTGCTGGAATTGTTAGCTTCTGCTGAACTTTTTGCATTGCTGCTGAATATTGCTAGCCGCTGCAAAATGCTATCTACTGTTGAAATTTCGAGTTCTCACAGTACTTGACTAATCGATTGCATGAATTGGAAATAAATATCAATTTCAAGGCACATGTGAATTAGGAATACCACGGGACCCGACATTTATGGGGATCATGTGTCCGGTTTAGGTTTATATACATGATCCCCATCAATTTAGGGCCCATAGTTCCCTAAATCACATGTGCCTTAGAAGTGATAATTGATTACCCAAATAGGAACGAATCCTCCTCCCAACAACTCTCTTGTAAATATGTAGAATATTACCATAAAACTTTTTATATATACGTTAACATGTGTTTATTTTCATTTTATAAAGTTTTACGAGCATGTAATTTATTAACCATCATAGGCTCTCTTTTTTTTTGGCGTAACATTACCTTGAATGGTACATGTAATAAAAAAATAATATTTCATGGCATACAACATAGTACTAGGATATTATATGTATGCTCGAAATTCAATTAAAGTCTCACATTAGAAATACACAAGGAAGATCGTAGTAAGAAGAAGGAAAATCTCTATTGGTATGAGACATTTTGGGTAAAGTCAAAAAGCAAATCTATGAGAGCTTATACCCAAAGTAGACAATATCATATTATTGTGGAGATATGTGAGTTTCATTGTACAACAAGTGGTATTAGATTTCTGGTTTAGATCGTTTCATGTGGTTAGAATTTTCGGATACTTAAACGATAGAAGTGGAGGCTCTCATTAAATCTTTGATGATATCGAGGTAGACAGTGCTCCAAATATTTCATATAAAGCGTGTGCTCCCAACAGTGGAGAGAAGTTGCTTCGAGAATGGACAAATGGGGATTGTGGGAATGTCCGAACCATGAGAAGAATGATAGTCCTTCGTTTGAAGAAAAGATTGTTTAGAATCAACCAAAGTCTCGCATTAAAAATACACAAGGAAAATCACGAGTTAATAAGATAGAAAGAAAATCTCAATTGGTATGAAGCTTTTTGGGTACGTAAAGTCCAAAAGCATATCCATCAGTACCTATGCAAAAAGTGGACAATATCATATCATTGTGAAGATATGTTAGCTCTATTACAACAATATCCTTATGAACTATGATATTTTGGTGGTCAAATGTTAGTGTATGTGTTTGATTGTTAATAATAAATTTATATTTTTAGCCTTTTAATTTGCGCTTCTTTTCATTGCATATAACTTGTATGCTTTTTCCTTCATTTAGTATTTTTTTAGCCAAGTCCAACGCGTACTACATTTAAAAAATGACCAAAAATGAAATATAATACAAGTTGAAATACCAAAAATGAAAAAAAAAGTATAATTTACAGGACTAAAAACGAAAATTCAATGTAACATGACCAAAAATAGAAAAAATATACGAATTACAAGACTAAAAAGTCAAATTCATCGTTAACATTACAAAAAATAGAAAAGTGCGAATTACATGACAAAAAAAGTTATTTTCCGGAAAAACCAAAACCTAAAATGGGTTAAATTGCAAGATGATTTGATAAGATACAAAAAAAAAAAAAAAAAAAAAAACTAACAAAGTACGTTATTTCAACAGTGCTCACCTAAATACTGATGAGATCAAACAAATATATGTGTGTGTGTGCTAATATTTCAATTAACAATCACATGAAAAGGCAATATCTCTATTTTGCCACTGTTTTTTTTTTTTTTTAAAGTTTTGATAAAGAATATGTAAGCCAAATTACCATATTATTCGGCCAGGCTTCCAGTAGACTTTGCGGGAGACGTGACATGATTTTACGGATTCCTCATTTCATGTCATTTTTGTTTAAATTATTATTATTATTATTTTCCCATTTGTTGCTGATTTTTACTTCTCGGTCTCCAGAGTTCAGAATTCAGACCATATACTACGTTGTTTGACACGGTCCCCCTACTCGATCGTGTTTTTGTCTTTTAGATACCATAAATGTCTCCTTAGAGCACACACCCAACACCTCATCAAAAATCGTAGAGTCCACATACCACATACACATTACATTAACACATCTTCTCCCACATTCATTTAAACATTCACACACATTATTTGTAGGTCCCGCTGTCCATTCATTCATCTTATTCTTACTTTAAATTAAATAAATTCAATTTCAAATTTTTTAAGAAATTTAAATTATTATTATTTTATATTAATAATAATATGTTTTTATATATTTAGTACGTAAAATAATTTAATTTTATGAGTGTCACTTATTTAAAATTAAAAATTTATTATAAACCTAAAATAAAACGGTACAACATATAATAATAAATAAAACTTTCATAAAAATAAAAAAAAAATTAAACTTAAGAGAATATGCAAAATACTAATTCAAGGATTGTTGTTGTATTGTGGCCAAATATGTTCAACTAAGTCGGCACGAAGTTGGTGATGAACATGAGTGTCACGTATTTCGGAATTTGTTCGGAGATATTCATGAAATCCTCGGTTTGAGCCCTGGACGGGTTGTGCGGGTTCGTCACCTTCATCGTTGTATCAATTTGTCACGTGAACCCCCTCATCTTCGACAATCATGTTATGTAAAATAATGCATGCTAACATAATATATTTTAACTTTTTTCTGTACCAATAACGAGCTGGACCTCTGACAATTGCCCATCGAGCTTGGAGCACCCCAAATGAAAATATAATTAAAATAATTAAATAATAAAAAAAGTCGTGGGACCCGCGTGTTAGCCAATCAACGACGGTTTTTGAAAAGCCGTCGCTATCCAATTTTTTTAAAAAAATAAACTGACACAGGGGCATTCAATTCTTTGAACGTCCCATACCCTCTCTCCTAACGCTCACTCACAATGAAGAGGTTTAACATCCTATTGTGGGTGTCCTTAGATCGCTGTCCATTTTTATTGGTCAAAGCTTTTAAATTCTTTATTTTGAAATTAAATGATATTTATATTTTTTTAATATTTTCCTTGATCTGACATACAATAATGTATTATAATGAACTGGAGAGAAGAAATATATAGTCTCTATATATGTTTTTTTTTATTGTATAATCGATCAAAATTCGTTCGATTTGATTTTCTAAGTTGTACTGATATAGCACAGGACATCGTTTTCATGGTGGCAGTCAAAACTTGAAACTCGGGTGAAAATCGTAAGTTACTATAAATTTTAAAAATAAAAGTTAATATGTTTGGATATTTATTTAATTAATTGTCAAAATACTTTATAAAAATAGCCTTTCAAAATATGATTTCTAGTTTTTAAAAATTTTAAAAAAATTATTTACACAAAAAATTATTGCATGAAAAATATATATTCATATGATTTATTAGAATAATAGATATGTGTGAATATTTTAAATACTATTTATATATTTTTATTTTTATAATAAGTGGCAATCATTATATAGTTAAAACATGAAGTGTAAATTTAAATAGGAGTGATACTCACGGGAAATTTAGGGTCCGATCCACGCAAGCGTCACTAATCCAGACACGGGCTTCAAAATTACCCTGGGCCTGAAATCACAAATAAGACCGTTAGGAGGGGGCCAGGAGAGTATCCTGGCGTAGCCCCTCCGACGCTCAAGTCAGAGACTGAGGATATATGGGGGGAGCAGCTAAGGGCGCTGCTGAAAACAATATAGTGAATTCATCAACTGAACACCTAAACCTGAAATTTATAGGAGAATACATGAGCTTGTCATGGGCCCTTCACCTGTGGGCCCTAGATATGGGCCGAGAGTTTGGGCCAGATCTTGATGGGCTCATCCCTGGGGTATCACCAGTCTCCCCCTCCCAAGTCGAACTGAATCGCAGGTTCGAAGTTCGATTAATTGTATTGTCCTCGGTATGCAACATGTGAGTTGTGCATTTTTGCTCTGCTGCTCACTAGTCTCCTCAAAATTTCCTTTGCGTTACATTCAACAATTCTCCTTTGCTTACACATCACCCCGCAAATCACCGCCCGCGCCAACCGCCCTAGCCACCTCGCCCAGCCAGCCTCTCCGCGCGCACGCCCTGCCCAGCCGCGCTCTCGCCCACACAACCCCGCCCTCGCCTGCTCCGACGCTCAGCAAGTCGAGTGCTCGTCCCATGCAAGAGCCCCGCGAGCTCGCCCCGCCGCATGCCGCGAGCTCGCCCAGCAGCCGCGAGCTCGCCCTGCACGCTCGCCCAGCAGCACGCCGCGAGCTCGCCCACCGCCTACGTGCCATCTCGCCCCTCGGCAGCCCTGCACACCATCTCGCCCAGCAGCACGCGCGATCTCGCCCAGCAGCACGCCGCGCGCTCGCCCACCGCACAGCAGCGCCATCTCGCCCCTCGCCCCTCGGCAGCCCTGCACATCATCTCGCCCAGCAGCGCCATCTCGCTCCTCGCCCAGCAGAATGCGCGCTCGCCCAGCTTGCCGCGCGCCCGCCCTGCACGCTCGCCCAGCAGCGCCATCTCGCCCCTCTCCCAGCACATAAGCTCGCCCAAACGAGCCTCGCCCCTGCAGCTCGCCCATCGCCAACGTTCGAGCTCGCCCTCGCCAGCTCGCCCTTCATCCGCCAGCTCGCCCCGACGCCCAAACATGCCCTCGCCCAAGCACGCCCAGGTCGATCCCCGTAATTTTCGCAGCGGCAAACATTGTTCGTTAACGACAAACGAAATAAATTTTTCTAACACAATATGCCCTCGTCGCCCCCATCTTCAAGGTCCTTTACTAAGCTTTTGAAGGGAAATAGTTTTCACTTCCCCGTGCCCTTGACTCCTCTGCTAAAATAGTTCATAGAAGGAAAATAAAATCAACACCTCCATCCTCTAACTCCTCTGCTAGGCGATGCCTTAGCAGGAAAATAAAATTCAACGCGTCCACCCTCCTCTAACTCCTCTGCTAGGCGATGCTTTAGCAGAAAAATAAAATTCAACGCCCCCACCCTCTAACTCCTCTGTTAGGCGGTGCCTTAGCAGGAAAATAAAATCAACATCCCCACCCTCTAACTCCTCTGCTAAGCCGGGCCTTAGCAGGAAAAATCAAACTCTCACCTCATCATCTCATAACTCCTCTGCTAAACCGGGCCTTAGCAGGAAAATAAAATTCAACACCTCCACCCTCTAACTCCTCTGCTAGGCGATGCCTTAGCAGGAATATAAAATCAACATCTCCACCCTCTAACTCCTCTGCTAAGCCGGGCCTTAGCAGGAAAAATCAAACTCTCACCTCATCATCTCATAACTCCTCTGCTAAGCCGGGCCTTAGCAGGAAAATAAAATCAACACCTCCACCCTCTAACTTCTCTGCTAAGCCGGGCCTTAGCAGGAAAATAAAATTCAACACCTCCACCCTCTAACTCCTCTGCTAAGCCGGGCCTTAGCAGGAAAATAAAATTCAACACATCCACCCTCTAACTCCTCTGCTAGGTGATCCCTTAGCAGGAAAATAAAATTTCTCCTCATCCCCAACTCCTCTCACCCCCTAACTCCTCTGCTAGGCGACACCTTAGCAGGAAGACAAAGATTCTCCACCCTCACCCCTAGCTCCTCTGCTAGGTGACGCCATAGCAGGAAAATAAAATTCAACGCGCCCACCCTCTAACTCCTCTGCTAGGCGATGCTTAGCAGGAAAATAAAATTCAACGCCTCCACCCTCTAACTCCTCTGCTAGGAGATACCTTAGCAGGAAAATAAAAATTCTTCTTTTCCACTCTGCTCCTCTCATTGCCGACTCTGCTCCTCTGCTAGGCGATGCCTTAGCAGGAAAATAAAATCAACATCTCCACCCTCTAACTCCTCTGCTAAGCCGGGCCTTAGCAGGAAAAATCAAACTCTCACCTCATCATCTCATAACTCCTCTGCTAAGCCGGGCCTTAGCAGGAAAATAAAATCAACACCTCCACCCTCTAACTTCTCTGCTAAGCCGGGCCTTAGCAGGAAAATAAAATTCAACACCTCCACCCTCTAGCAGGAAATTAAAATTCAACACCTCCACCCTCTAACTCCTCTGCTAGGTGATCCCTTAGCAGGAAAATAAAACTTCTCCTCATCCCCAACTCCGCTCACCCCCTAACTCCTCTGCTAGGCGACACCTTAGCAGGAAGACAAAGATTATCCACCCTCACCCCTAACTCCTCTGCTAGGTGACGCCATAGCAGGAAAATAAAATTCAACGCGCCCACCCTCTAACTCCTCTGCTAGGCGATGCTTAGCAGGAAAATAAAATTCAACGCCACCACCCTCTAACTCCTCTGCTAGGAGATACCTTAGCAGGAAAATAAAAATTCTTCTTTTCCACTCTGCTCCTCTCATTGCCGACTCTGCTCCTATGCTAGGCGATGCCTTAGCAGGAAAATAAATATTCTCCACCTCACCCTCTACTCCTCTGCTAGGCGATGCCTTAGCAGGAAAAATTTAACTTTTCTCCCCCCCCACTCTTCTCCTCTACTAGGCGCAGCCTAAGTAGGTAAAATAAAATTCATATAATCCTCATAATACAAGAACAACCACGTACTTAATATAAGAACTTGGCTTTATTAAATATCAACTGATAACGTAAGACAAATTCAGGAACGAAATACATCAAAAATGAAGTAAAGATATTCTCTAAGATGGTAAGTGTTCCCATGCCTCTTTAGAGCCTTACCCAGCGCATTCTCCAACTTTCCTCTCAGCTCCTCTTGTACTTCTACAGGACAAAGTTACCCATTTAGAAGCTTCTCCGAATGACTATACAACTGCAAGACTGAGCTCAAGCTTCCATGCGAATGCTCGTAACCTCTCTTTTCTTCTTCCTTCACGATTCTTTCATAACAACGACGTGCGACTTTTTGGTCCCCGCACAGGACTCCAACTCCTCTTCCCACAGGAAACTTAAGCTTCTGATGATAACTGGAAGCTACTGCTCTAAAATCCTTCAGGGCTGGTCGTCCTAGAATTCCACTATACGCTGACGGGGTATCTACTACAGTGAAGGCTATCACCCTTGTTACCCGCCGAGGATCAGTCCCCAAGGACATGGGAAGAACAATCTGACCCAAAGGCAAGATGACGTGTTCTGCAAACCCATACAGCGGGGTGGATACCGGCTCAAACTCAAATCCTCTCATCTTCATTTGATCTAACGTGCTCTTGAACAAGACGTTCACGGAGCTTCCATTATAAATAAATATTCTCGCCACATCATAATTGGCAATGGTGGTCGTTACCACCAAGGCATCGTTATGTGGAGTCACAACGCCTCGGAGGTCTTCCGGCCCAAAGCTGATGACGGGGTCTTGTGGTAAGTCTGCACCCCTATATATCTCAAAGTTCTCCAACCTTCTCCCATGTACCTTCCGAGCTCGCCCAGAGTCTCCATCAGTAGCACCCCCCGAGATCATATGAATCATTCCTCTCATATGGTGGTTATCCTCATTCATTCCCCTCCTCGGTTCCACGAGCTCCTGAGGGACATCTTGACATCCACCTTCCCCTCTCTGCTCACCCATCCTCTGATTTATCCATGGAGGGCCTTGACCACGCCTAGGGGGCGAGCGAGACCTTTGTCGACTCCTTAATGAGGATCCTTCTCGTCTATCCCGTGAAGACAATCTAGCACTGTACCCAACCCTTCGCGACTTCGTCCCGACTCCTATCTAGGGGAACATGGGATGAGAATTGTCTTCTACTACTAGTTCTGTCTTTCTCTCTTTCCCCCGCACCCCTCTTCCTTCCTCCTTTCTCCGCTCCCTCAACTCTACTTCCTCCGGGCTTCTGTACCGTTGGGCATCTTCCAAGTTTACATATTTCTCAGCTCGAGCCAACAGATCATCATAGCTCAACGGAGGCTTCTTGACCAGCGACTTGAAAAACTCCCCTCCCCTCAGTCCTTGTGTGAAGGCACTTATCATGATGTCAGGGGTAGCCGCTGGTATTTCCAGCGCTGCACTGTTGAAACGCTGAACAAATTCTCGCAAAGTTTCATTCTCTTGCTGTTTCATCACGAACAGGCTCAAATAATTTTTCTGGTGCCTCTTGCTGCTGGCAAATCTGTGCAAGAAAGCTGTAGCAAAATCGTCAAAAGACTGTATGGAGTTGGGCTGCAGGGTATTAAACCATTGCTGGGCTGACCTCACCAACGTGCCTAGGAACACCCTGCACCTGACTCCATCTGAATATTGATGTAACAGGGCCGCATTCTCAAATCTCCCCAAGTGTTCCTCGGGGTCAGTATGTACATCGTACTCTCCCACATTCGACTGTCGAAAATTCGGAGGAAGCCCTTCCTCCAATATGGCTAGTGAAAAATGGCTTCCTTTCTTGGGTATTGGCGCCCTACTCCCTATCTGCTCCCTCAACCTCCGTATCTCCTTCCACATCTCCCCCATCTCACTAATCTCTCCACTTTGTATGGGTTGCGTCTCCTCCACCCTACTCTGGTGGACTTCAACATTTCCCTCATGCTCCTGACGAGGGGCCTGTTCCCCAGCACCCATGGACTCTTGGTTCCTCCTCATGACCTCATCTACTGTACGGGCGATGAATTGGCTCAACTGTTCCAGGGTCAAGTTTCCCACGTTCTCATTAAGACGGGTTTGCTCAACCCTCGTCTCGTGACGGGGCTGCTCAGCTCTTGTCTCTTGACGAGGTTGTTCCTGTCTCGTCTTCAGACGCGGTTGTTCCTGTCTTGTCTCAACATGAGACTGTTCGGGTCCCCTCTGAGGACGCGATGATGCTGAGGTAGCTCTTCTACTTCCTTTCCTGCCTGCCATCTCTACGTATTAACTCAAGTTTTCCCACAGACGGCGCCAAGTGATACTCACGGGAAATTTAGGGTCCGATCCACGCAAGCGTCACTAATCCAGACACGGGCTTCAAAATTACCCTGGGCCTGAAATCACAAATAAGACCGTTAGGAGGGGGCCAGGAGAGTATCCTGGCGTAGCCCCTCCGACGCTCAAGTCAGAGACTGAGGATATATGGGGGGAGCAGCTAAGGGCGCTGCTGAAAACAATATAGTGAATTCATCAACTGAACACCTAAACCTGAAATTTATAGGAGAATACATGGGCTTGTCATGGGCCCTTCACCTGTGGGCCCTAGATATGGGCCGAGAGTTTGGGCCAGATCTTGATGGGCTCATCCCTGGGATATCAAGGAGAACTGGATGGGCTGATGAACTTCAACATGTTTTGAGCCGATCGATTTTTCAAACTCCTGTGGTCTACTTGTAATTCAATCAGCCCTAGGGAAAAATGCTTTGCTTTAAAATCCAGGGCATTATTTCTTTCATTCTTTCAAATACTAGATCTTCTGCAAGAACACAAACACCCACACACACACGCGCGCATATAGTAGGTCTTTCGTGAAACGATTAATCTCTGAGACGAGTCAATCATGGTCATATTTACAATAATATGTAATACTTTTGACATAAAATTAATATTTTTTCATGGATGACCCAAATATGATATTCATCTCACAAAATTGACTTATAAAACCGTCTCACAAAATTTTTTCAGTGTGTATATATATGTATTTATATTTCATTATTGAAATATTTATTTCCCAAATGTACATATATATTTTGATTTTTTATATATAAAAAAAATCATTTACCCAGGTATGTTCGATTCTGAATATCTGCCTTGTACAACTTGAGCTGCTCAAAGACTGAGCAGATTTAATTTACATATTGGAATCATATACTGCTCAAATCATGCATTTTTATAATGCCTGGATATCGAAAAGGCCCAGTCATTACTAGGTCATCTAATTGATGCCATATAAATTAATTATTGCCATTTTTTTTGTTCACAAATCCAAGCCCAAAATCTTACCACAGTTGATGAAGGGTCATAAAACTGAGATCCACCACTATCTTCACCCAAAACAACAAAAATCCATTAAAATTTCAAAATAGAATTTACTGCATCTCCGACTCGGGGAAAAAAATTTGAATGTATACTTAAGTTTACACTCGAGCTTACATTTTACATGATAAATTACAAAAACACCATCAAATCCAAATACATCTATTTTATTTTTTTTATTCTCTATTTCTTTTGAAAAGAAAAAAGGTAATCGTGTGTGTCAATCCGAATTTACATCTATCACGACTTTAAAAAAGAGCGACTTACATGTATTTCAACTCCGTGTAGTGTAGTGTAAAATAAGTACTACAACTACTGTGGGGACCCGGACACTAATCAGTTCATAATCGTCATTAAGACCATTTAATCAATTATAATAAACAGGGTCTAAATTTTTTTTTTTAAATGCGGAACGTAATGGAAATCATACTAGTATACATATCAGTATAACATAAGGTACAAGTCCTGTATAGCATACATTCAATACAGACGAAGGTTCAACAACTAGCTATCAAGTGTTCAAACCCTATCTACATAAACATCAAAGTCCGTGATCTCCACTTTAATCATGATCTCTCGTCATCTCCTCGACCCCGATCATGTCCCACCTGTTGTCATGCACACATACAAACACGACAACAGCCAGATAATTCTAGTGAGAATATAATCCCAGTATAAATCAACGAACATGCAATCATATAATCAATATAAAGCATGAAGCAGATATCAGATATATATATCAAAGTCTGAAACATAAATAATATAAAACTATCAATCATACTCGTGACTCCACGACTCAGACTAGACTCAATCCTAGTTTAGGGATCCCGGTTTCCAGACGTTGGTATTCCTATATCGACCAACAGTAATAGAAGAAACTCTGATTCTATCCACGTCAGGTATAACCAAACATCCAGTGTCTTGACCTATCCGTCACAGACTGTGGCACTATCGCCAATACACTATCTTGTGACATCGTGCAATGTGCCCGTGGCGATCCCACCACTATCAGGCACTTCTGTCACAAGATCACTCGACTAATACATGCTTTCTATACATCCATAGAACAAGCATATCAAGTCAAATCAATGAACATAGTAATAAGAAGTATGTGATTTAGGGAAACTCAAGTATATCCTACTTGAGTCGATCTCCCAATACCACATTGACTTATACCTTTCGTTCGTAGTCTCGGTCTGAAGCAATAACATTTCTGAACTCAAGACTGTCTCTGTAAATCTGAAACGACATATCGAGAATCATAATATCAATATTCCATTCTCAAGTCAACACTGAATCTGATTAATCTGGATTTAATTTAATTCGCGGCATAACGGCACAATCTCAGTATCCCCGTCAATACCATATCAACAGATATCAATTACAAATCATAACTCATATCCGATACAATCTGTAATTCATTCATAATCCAAATATGTCTGATTTCAAATCAGTATAATTAGAAAATCATAACAATTCCATAATCAATCTGTTCTTCGATCCGACTTTGATTATGCAATGTCTAGTATTCCCAGAACACATCATAATGATCAAATAATAATTCTCCCAATACATAAATTTCAAACCATATCAGAAAGTAATGAAACTTACGTCCTTGTGTAGTAGGTGACGAGAGGAGCACAGAACTGTGTTCGGATTAAAAATCGGATCATCGGTACATGCAAAATCACAATTCTAGTATCAAATGAAGCTTGAGAGAAATTTTCTGGAAAGTCTCGATTCTTTCTTCCTGTAGATGCCGAGGGAGATGAGAATATATATCTCAACCAAGCATGGTATGCCAAGTGTCTCACTCAAGCCAATATTGCACTTTAGCCCCTGAATTCTTCACTATTTGCAATTTAGTCCTCAAATCTCTTTTTAATTCCCTTTCAATCCTCATTAATTACAAAAATCGTGGAATTTAATTCATCATTCCAAAATTCATAAATTAAATAATCTCGGATTAAAATGATATAATCTCGGGTCTTACAATTCTCCCCCTCTGAGACATGATTTCGTCCTCGAAATCTCAAGCAATCATATCACAGGCAATCAAATCAGAAATAACAGAAACTGAAATAGAAAACTCACATCAGTGAAACAATGCTGGGAATTCCTGTCTCATGTCTGATTCAGTCTCCCATGTGGCTTCTTCAATGCCATGACGAGTCCATTGAACTTTCACCAGATGAATAGTCTTCATTCTGAGTTGCTTTTCCTTGCGATCGATAATCCGAATCGGTTTCTCGACATAACTCAATGTCTCATCCAGCTCGGTCTCGTCTTGTTGAATAATATGAGAATCATTGGGGAGATATTTCTGCAGCATAGATACATGGAAGACATTATGTATCCCTGATAATGAAGGCGGTAAGACGAGTCGATAGGCACGATCTCCTATCTTCTCGAGAATCTCATATGGACCAACGTATCGTGGAGACAATTTTCCTTTCTTGTCAAACCTGACAACTCCTCTGAAAGGTGAAATTTTCAAAAATACTCTGTCTCATGCCTCAAATATCAACGGTCTATGTCGAATGTTGGCATATTTGGCTTGTCTGTCCTGTGCTGCCTTCATTCTTTTCCGAATCAGTTTCACTTTTTTCGTCATATCTCTGATCCTATCAGGTCCAATCTCCGGAACCTCAGATATATCATCCCAATAAAGAGGGGATCGACATTTCTTTCCGTACAACGCTTCGAAAGGCGCCATCTCAATACTCGTTTGATAGCTATTGTTGTACGAAAACTCACAGAGAGGCAATGTATCTTGCCAATTAGTGCTAAAATCAAGCACTACAGCACTCAGCATATCTTCCAATGTTTGAATCGTCCGCTCTGATTGTCCGTCAGTCTGTGGATGATATGCGGTACTCAGATGTAACTTAGTACCTAGAGCCTGCTGCAAACTCTGCCAGAAGTGCGAAGTAAACCTAGGATCACGGTCTGAAACAATCGACTTCGGCACTCCGTGTAATCTAACCACTTCTCTGACATAAATATCGGCCATCTGGTCATATCTGTATGTCATTTTGTATGGAATAAAACATGCAGATTTGGTCAATCGATCAATCACGACCCAAATCGCATCACAACCTCTGGAGGATCTCGGTAACTGCGTCACAAAATCCATGGAAATGTGATCATATTTCTATTCAGGAATGGACAAACTCTGCAACAATCCTCCTGGTTTCTTCCTCTCAGCTTTCACCTGTTGGCAATTCAGACACTTGGCTACAAATTCAGTAACATCAGATTTCATCTGTTTCCACCAGTATTGTGTCTTCAAATCATTATACATTTTCCTGCCACCAGGATGAATGCTAAAACGACTGTTGTGCGCTTCTGTCAGTATTCGATGTCTCAATTCAGAAACATTTGGCACAACAATACGATTATTCACATATAAAATACCATCACGAACCTGATACTCCGATTGATGTCCAGCTCTAACCATAGCAATCGAATTCTGTACGTTCTGATCAACTCTCTGTGCCGCTTTGATTCTCAATATCAATTCTGGTTCAGCTCGAATCGTACATAATCTCAGAGGCTGACAATCTGTTTCAAAAGCTAATCCAGACAAACAGCAGTCTTCTATCAAATTTGAGACACCTATCGTCGATAAGGATAAAGAACATACCTTTCGACTCAGTGCATCAGCTGCTGCATTGGACTTTCCTGGATAATATTTGATTTCATAATCAAAATCTTTCAATAAATCGAGCCATCTTCGTTGCCTCATATTCAACTCGGATTGTGAAAACAAATACTTCAAGCTCTTTTGATCAGAATATATCTCAAATTTCTCGCCGTATAGATAATGTCGTCATATCTTCAATGCAAAGACAATGGCTGCCAATTCGAGATCATGAATTGGGTAACGAATTTCATGTGGTTTCAGCTGTCTCGAGGCCTAGGCAATGACATGCCCTCGCTGCATCAGTATACACCCCAATCCTCGATGAGATGCATAACAATAAACCACAAAATCACCAGTACCTGATGGGATAGTCAATATCGGTGCACTGATCAATCTTTTCTTTAATTCAAGAAAACTGGTCTCACAGTCTTCTGACCACACAAACGGAGCATTCTTCTGAGTTAACTGAGTAATCGGTTTGGAAATGCTCGAGAAATCTATAATAAACCAACGGTAATATCCTGCCAAACCCATAAAACTGCGAATCTCTGGCACTGATGTCGGTCTCGGCCAAGAAATCACAGCCTCAACCTTGCTGGGATCAACTGATATACCATCTCCGGATATGATATGACCCAGAAATACTACCTGTCTCAACCAGAACTCACATTTTGACAGTTTAGCATACAATTTCTCAGTTCTAAGAGTTTTCAACACAGTTCTCAAATGCTCTGCATGCTCAATCATATTCTTCGAATAAATCAAAATATCATCAATAAAAATGATCACGAAATCATCGAGATACTTCTGAAATACACGGTTCATCAGACCCATAAACACAGCTGGAGCGTTGGTCAAACCAAACGGCATGACAATAAACTCATAGTGTCCATACCTGGTTCTGAACGCTGTCTTCGAGATATCAGAATCCCTGACTCTCAGCTGATGATATCCAGATCTCAGATCGATCTTGGAATAAACTGAAGAACCCTGCAACTGATCAAACAGATCATCAATGCGAGGCAACGGATATTTATTCTTTACCGTTGCTTTGTTCAGTTGCCGGTAGTCGATACAAAGCCTCATCGAACCATCTTTCTTTCTCACAAACAGTACTGGAGCACCCCAAGAAGACACACTCGGTCTGATATACCCCTTGGCCAGTAAATCCTCCAACTGTTCTTTCAACTCTTTCAACTCAATTGGTGCCATTCGGTATGGAGCTCTAGATATCGGAACTGTACCTGGCATCAACTCAATGCTGAAGTCTATCTCTTGAATCGGAGGCAAACCAGGAATCTCATCTGGAAAGACATCAGCAAACTCACACACCACTGGCAAATCAGCCAATGATGGACTCGATTTCAGTAAATCAACTGAATAGACAATGAATCCCTCCGCTCTTTTCTGTAAAAATCGAGTCATATTCATAGCAGATATCAAAGGAATTCTGGATCGAGAACCCTTACCATAAAATTTCCACTCATCGGCCATCTCAGGTCTGAATCTTACAATCTTGTGGAAACAATCGACTGTAGCCCTGTACTTGGTCAACATATCGATATCGATAATACAATCAAAGTCAGATATCCCAAGCACAATACAGTCTAACTCAATTTCATGCCCATCATACTGCAGTATACACGATCTAACAGGCTTTACTGATATCAAACCCGTCCCCAACGGAGAAAAGACAGACAATACCGCAGACAATGATTCAATAGGCAATGCATGACTCAATGCAAATCGCTCAGATATAAATGTATGTGATGCACCAGTATCTATCAATACATATGTAGGATAACCAGAAATAAAGCAGTTACCTGCAACAACATCATCAGGTGCATCCTGTGCCTGCTCCTCAGTCAAAGCGAACACTCTGGCCTGCTGTCTCGGAGGCTGGCTCACTGTCTGGCTTCCTCCTGGCCTCTGCTGTGATTGAGTAGACGGTGCTGGCTGGAAAGAATGAACAGCAGATGGTCGTCTCCCTGTCTGAGCCACTGATCCAGATGACTTTGCACCCTGTGATCTCTGAGAATCTCTCTGAGGACAAACTCGAGCAAAATGTCCCTGCTGCCTACAAATACGGCAGCTGCCGAACACTCCTCGGCACTGCTCAATGGAATGCTTCCCTCCACAGGTGCTGCAATAAGGTCCTGTATAACTCTGGCCCTGACCAGTCTGTCTCGAGCCACTAGAACTGGTAGAAGTGCTGCCAGACTTCTTGAACTGCTTTCCCCTAACTTTCAGGAAATCTTTCATTGCACTCCCACTGCCACTCTCAAATCTGGGAGATGGTGGAGGCATCTGTGGTCTCGGTGCTGAAGGCACAAACGAAGCTCCTCTCTGTCTTATCAGACCGGCTTTGGCTCCCTTGGCTTGGTTCAGGGCATCAGTAAAATTATTCGGTCGCCCTGTGTTCACCAATGTAAAAATCTTGGGATTCAAACCATTGATGAACTGATTTGCAATAGCTTCTTCATTTTCGGCCACATGTGGAGCAAATCGCAGCAAGGTAGAGAACTTAGTCACATATTCCTCAATATTCAATTGACCTTGCCTCAAGTTTGCAAACTCCGCTCCCTTATCCTTCCTGTACGACACTGGAAAGAATCTCTGATAAAATTCAATTCTAAACACATTCCAAGTAATAGTCGTACCTCGATGCTCCAAGGCCCGTTTTGTTGTGATCCATCAATTCTTTGCCACATCATGCAACTGGTGCCCTATCAGTTTCACTCTCCTCTCATCAGTATAGTCCAAGGACTCAAACAGCATCTCGATATCATCTAGCCAACTCTCACAATCCACCGAAGTCTCGGTACCTTTCAGAGTGGGTGGATGAAATGACTGAAATCTTTTCAATAGTGTCTCCATAGGAGTGGCTGTAACATCCATGGGAGGATTCGAAGTGCTACCCTGTTCCGGTACGCTTCGGGGAGGCATATCTGCTTATCAAATAGGTTAGCAACAAAATACAACCAATCTGTTTCAGTCCTCCACCGGTCATCTTACTGCTGATCCAGAATCGGTGCTGATTCATTCTCAATAAAACATATTACCATATCAAATCAGATAAGCAAGTAACATGTATTAAAGCAGTAAGACATACTAGCATTCAAAAGCAGGAAAGAACACACATTCTACCCCGCTCACTAGCTCCTATCTCAATCTAAAGGATCTATCGCTCTGATACCACCTGTTGTGGGGACCCGGACACTAATCGAGTTCATAATCGTCATTGGGACCATTTAATCAATTATAATAAACATGGTCTAAATTTTTTTTTTAAAATGCGGAACGTAGTGGAAATCATACTAGTATACATATCAATATAACATAAGGTACAAGTCCTGTACAGCATACATTCAATACAGACGAAGGTTCAACAACTAGCTATCAAGTGTTCAAACCCTATCTACAGAAACATCAAAGTCCGTGGTCTCCACTCTAATCATGATCTCTCGTCATCTACTCGACCCCGATCCTGTCCCACATGTTGTCTTGCACACATACAAACACGACAACAGCCGGATAATTCCCGTGAGAATATAATCCCAGTATAAATCAACGAACATGCAATCATATAATCAATATAAAGCATGAATCAGATATCAGATATATATATAAAAGTCTGAAACATAAATAATATAAAACTATCAATCATACTCGTGACTCCACGACTCAGACTAGACTCAATCCTAGTCTAGGGATCCCGATTTTCAGACGTTGGTATTCCTATATCGACCAACAGTAATAGAAGAAACTCTGATTCTATCCACGTCAGGTATAACCAAACATCCAGTGTCTTGACCTATCCGTCACAGACTGTGGCACTATCGCCAATACACTATCTTGTGACATCGTGCAATGTGCCCGTGGCGATCCCACCACTATCAGGCACTTCTGTCACAAGATCACTCGACTAATACATGCTTTCCATACATCCATAGAACAAGCATATCAAGTCAAATCAATGAACATAGTAATAAGAAGTATGTGATTTGGGGAAACTCAAGTATATCCTACTTGAGTCGATCTCCCAATACCACATTGACTTATACCTTTCGTTCGTAGTCTCGGTCTGAAGCAATAACAGTTTTGAACCCAAGACTGTCTCTGTAAATCTGAAACGACGTATCGAGAATCATAATATCAATATTCCATTCTCAAGTCAACACTGAATCTGATTAATCTGGATTTAATTTAATTCGCGGCATAACGGCACAATCTCAGTATCCCCGTCAATACCATATCAACAGATATCAATTACAAATCATAACTCATATCCGATACAATCTGTAATTCATTCATAATCCAAATATGTCCGATTTCAAATCAGTATAATCAGAAAATCATAACAATTACATAATCAATCTGTTCTTCGATCCGACTTTGATTATGCAATGTCTAGTATTCCCAGAACACATCATAATGATCAAATAATAATTCTCCCAATACATAAATTTCAAACCATATCAGAAAGTAATGAAACTTACGTCCTTGTGTAGTAGGTGACGAGAGGAGCACAGAACTGTGTTCGGATTAAAAATCGGATCACCGGTACATGCAAAATCACAATTCTAGTATCAAATGAAGCTTGAGAGAAATTTTCTGGAAAGTCTCGATTCTTTCTTCCTGTAGATGCCGAGGGAGATGAGAATATATATCTCAAGCAAACATGGTATGCCAAGTGTCTCACTCAAGCCAATATTGCACTTTAGCCCCTGAATTCTTCACTATTTGCAATTTGGTCCTCAAATCTCTTTTTAATTCTCTTTCAATCCTCATTAATTACAAAAATCGTGGAATTTAATTCATCATTCCAAAATTCATAAATTAAATAATCTCGGATTGAAATGATATAATCTCGGGTCTTACAACTACTGCATCCAGAAAATGAGTGTTATGAGGGGCTCATACGATCTGATGGTTTTAAGCCATGGAGTGTAACAAAGCTCTATAACATTGACTCACACTATATTTCTGCACTACAAGAAAAACCGTCTTCAACAATGCACATACGACAACGGTTTTTACTAAAACCGTTGTTAAAAAACTTTTAACAATAGTTTTAGTGAAAACCGTTGTCGTATGTGCGTTTTTTAGCGACAGTTTCAGCAAAACCGTCGCTAATTAAAAAATAGCGACGGTTTTACTTAAAACCGTCGCATGTTTTAAATTAGCGACAGTTTCAGAGAAACTGTCACTAATTTTAGCAACGATTTTAGCGCAACCGTCGCTAAATATAAATATAGCGACGGTTTAACCAAAAACCGTCGCAAATTGTCTATAAATATCCGCACTTTTGGTCCACTTTCCTCCACACCACTTTACAACACTTAAAATTTTTCTCTCTTACACGATTTTACCACTTCACAACATTTAAAATTTTTCTTCTTACACAATTTTAGTTTCGATTTAGGGTAAAAAAATTTCGCTTTAATTTTTGATAAATTTTTAAGTGTTAGTTAAGATCATGAATACTGTTAGCATAGTCAAATTGTAAGTTTTTTTAGATTTATGAAATTATTAAAAGTAATTTTTTTATTTTACTGAAAATATTAGCGACGAAAATCATGAAACAATCGTCGTTAAAATTAGCAACAGACTTTATGGCACACTGTCGCTAATCTTAACGACGGTTGTGCATAAATCCGTCGCTAATTTTATTTGCTTAAAAAACCGTCGCAAATTGTATCTACCACAATGGATAAAAACCATTGTTTTTTAGCGCACCCTTTAACCATAGGGCGTTTAACAACAGTTTTACAGGACCTACCGTTGTCGTAGGCCCTTTTTTTTTGTAGTGCTTTTGCAACAGCAATTTAGTGTCAATTAGTAAAGGAAATTAGAAATTTATTTACTTCTGCCTTTTTGGGGTTATAATCTGAATGATTCCTTGTTTTGGTTTAATATAACAGACAGATCTAGATTTCTGTAGGCTTAGTATTTGCGAGAGTTTATTTTTTAAAATTGAGAACATGGTCAACATCGTGTTTTGGGTACAGGGCGTGATATTGTATATAGTCAATAAGTAGAAAAATGACTTGTTGAGGTAAAAAATATTGGAGAAATTTTTCTGATAAGATGCATGTGACTTGTGAGTTGTTAAACCAATATATATAGTTGTTCTTGGTTTAACAACTCACAAGTCACATGCATCTTATCAGAAAAATTTTTCCAATATTTTTTACGTAGCTCTTGTTGTAAATCCCTATGAACATTCTTCGATCTCCGAATCAGGTCCACGACTGAATTATTTGTTCATCTTCTAATTTGCACTAGAAAATTAGAAGATGTTTTGCGAAGAGATAAAACACCAAAAAATCGACTCAATACCCAAGCCGAATTTTTCTTTTCAAAAGAAAAGTGTTTCGAGAGACTTTTGAATTAGGAAGAGCCGAGAATAATGAATTTCTTGCCCCTTGATTTTCGGATGCACCTTACGTCTAAATAAGAATGATAATCCTCATTATTATTTCTAATAATTTCTTAACTTAATTAATCAAATTAATTAAGTTAATTAAATATTCCAAAAAATTAGCATCCCATTTATGGTGAATCTCGATTAATGCATCTATATATATTTGGAAAATATCATGCATTAATATTATATTACTTTGTGTGCAAGTTTTAAAATTATGGTATCATGAATATCTCCATATTGCATAAATCAATTTCATATTTAATAAAAACTTAATGGGCTATATTTTAACTCAATTAAAATATAATTAATTATTAAAGTCCATTTGAACTTTAATAAATTTGCATGATGTGCTTATACTCTTACAAGCCCACGATCCATGCTCCCATTACATTAATCTCATCATAATCCCGATCGACGATCCAATATCATCGATGTGACAATTTCAACTTGTTTGTTATTATGATGCACACTTTAATTTCGAGATCACCAATATCTAAATAAGACAGGTGTACTCCTTTGACTGTCTTAACAGTTATGCTCTCAAATTTCTATAAGCTTTTATAAACTTTATTTATAAGCTTATCGATTGATCATATCAAACTTATTTCTTACAAATTCAACTCATTGAATTTATTATCTCAATGGGAACAAGTAAATCAGTACTTGTGTGACCCTCAATGGTTCAGGGATACAGCTAGCCGTGGGTTCACAACTCTTTGTGATTCAGGACATATTCTTTTATTCGGGCTTACCCTTGTTAGCCCCATTCTTTTCATCAACACCTTGATTAAGAATGTCAGAACTCATTTCTGATTGCACCCATCGGATCATGGTAAGAGCGTCTAGTAGCATCGCCCCATGATCCCCTAGGTATCACTGATAGTGCCTGCAAGAACCAGTCGATTATGATTAACGTACAGTACGGTCCCATCATCTCATATATCCCGATCGAATCTGTAACTATTGGTTCATCGAGGGTTGCATATTAATTCGATAACTATGTGATACATATAAATAGTGGCATCACATGTACCATTGGAGAACTCCTTCTCCAATGTACATCTCATACTCTGGCCAGAGATTCCACGCACTATTATTTCATCAGATCACATAGGATATCCACACCCGTAGGTGAGCGGTGAATCCCCGACTACAATGCACTGGCTCCTACATGTGTCGCAAATGTACCCAACCTCGCCACCTGATGACTCTCCTGGAGTCGGTAAACGAGTCAAAGCACAGCTCTAGCATATAGAGCCTCAGTGTTGTCCCGATTCGTAAGGACTAATGGTGTACAATCATAACCACGGACTTATCCTCTCGATGAATGATAACCACTTGGAAAGTCCGAGGGAGGGTTGTTCGGTATAATCATCATATGACTACCCATCTGTATGTTTGGACATCTCCATGCCCTTACCAAGAAACGCAGTACACAACATCACAGATGCTAGTCTCAAGCTCAAGCGACCTTTATCCATGTTTTAGGCAGCTGAATCGACTAGGAACGAATTTAGAATATGCAGTGTTTACAAATGAGTTTCAACATCGAATTACGATTCATTTGTATTAAAGCATAATCAAGGATTTTATCTATGCTGTTTGCATGGGTATACAGATAAAGTATAACAAGACCATAAAAAGTTAAATTATATTAAAATAAAGATTGTTTATTTCCCTTGAGTCAATAAATTCCCTAGCCAACCGTTGGCTTGCAGGACATCTACTCTAACAATCTCCCACTTGCCCTAGAGCCAACTACCCTTAACTTTAATCCCATTACTTCGCGATGCTTATGAAACAATGGTCCTGGCAAGGGCTATGTAAGTGGATCAGCAACATTATCTGCAGAGGGGACTCATTCGACTGATATGTCTCCTCTTCCCACAATCTCCTGTATGATATGGAACTTCCTCAGTATATGTTTGGATCTTTGATGAGACCTTGGTTCCCTTGCTTGCGCAACGGCACCAGTGTTGTCGCAGTACACCGGGACTGGATCAACTCCATTAAAAATGACGCCCAACTCTTGGACAAAATTCCTCATCCAAACTGCCTCTTTGGCTGCATCAGATGCAACAATGTATTCAGCTTCAGTCATGGAATCCGCAACGGTGTCTTGCTTGGAACCTTTCCAAGAGACAGCCGCACCATTAAGCATGAATACAAAGCCAGAGGTCGATTTCGAATCATCTACGTAACATTGGAAGCTAGAATCAGTGTAGCCTTCCAATTTCAATTCTCCACCCCATAGACCATGAACAAGTTCTTAGTCCTTCTCAAGTACTTAAGAATATCTTTCACGGCCTTCCAATACATTGGACCAAGGTTCGCCTGATATCTGCTTGTAACACTCAAAGCATAAGCAATGTCAGGACGTGTCGATATCATACCATACATGATACTACCAATGGCTGACGCATATGGAATTCGTGTCATCATCTCTATCTCTTTATCAGTTTTGGGACACATTGCCTTATATAGAGTAACACCATGACACATTGGTAAGTATCCTCTCTTGGACTCTTCCATAGAGAATCGTTTTATAATGGTATCGATATAGGTGGCTTGGGTGAGTCCCAACATCCTTTTGATCTATCCCTATAGATTTGTATTCCCAATACATGGGATGCTTCAGCCATGTCCTTCATGGAGAATTTACTTACCAACCATAATTTAGTTGATTGCAGTAATCCTACATCATTCCCAATGAGCAGGATATCATCAACATAAAGTACTAGGAATGTCACCGCACTCCCACTAAATTTCTTGTACACGCATGGTTCCTCAGGATTCTTAGTAAAACCAAACTCTTTGATAGTACTATCAAATCTGAGGTTTCAACTCCTTGATACCTGCTTGAGACCATATATTGATCTCTGAAATTTGCATACCTTATGCTCACTTCCTACTGAGGTATATCCCTCAGGTTGAGACATATAAATTTCTTCTTTGATGTTTCCATTGAGGAATGCAGTCTTTAAATCCATTTGCCATATCTCATAGTCATATCATGCTGCTATGGCTAGTAGTATTCTAATGGACTTAAACATAGCAACTGGTGAAAAAGTTTTCTCATAGTCAACTCCTTGCCTTTGAGTATAACCTTTTGCAAGCAGTATTGCTTTGAAGGTCACTGTCTTCCCATCCGCCCCAAGCTTTCTTTTGTAGATCCATTTGCATCCTATGGGAACGATTCCCTCAGGTTGATCCACCAATGTCCAGACTTGGTTTGAATACATAGAGTCCATTTCTAACTGCATTACTTCAAGCCATTTGGTTGAATCAGTATCAGATATTGCTTCTTTGAAATTCATTGGATCACATCCAACACAATGCTCATCGTGGCTTTGTTCATGAAGAAGCGTATATCTTGCAGGCGGTCTAATAACCCTATCAGACCTTTTAGGAGCTTGTACTTCAACTACTGGTTCTTGGGAAATGGGTTCAACTTCTATAGTTGAGGGAGTATCTTGAATTTCTTCAAGTTCTATCATCTTGCCTTTCTATTTAATAGAAATTCCTTTTCCAAAAAGGTGGCATTTCTTTAAACAAACACTTTTGCTTCATTGGGATGATAGAAATGATATCCAACAGAATTCTTTGGATATCCTACAAAGTAGCACAAAATGGATCTACTATCCAATTTGTCTCCCACTGTCTGCTTCACGTAAGCAAGACATCCCCATATTCTCTTGTAAGAATATTTGGGAGTTTTTCCCATCCATATCTCATATGGTGTTTTATCAGCTGCTTTAGCGTAGACATTATTCAACAACATTGCCGCAGTTTCAAGCGCAAAGCCCCAAAACGATGTAGGCAATTCAGTGAATCCTATCATGGATCGAACCATGTCCAACAAGGTTCGCTTACGACGTTCAGAAACACCATTCAATTGTGGTGTTGCTGGTGGAGTCCACTGTGAGAGAATCTCATTCTCTTTTAGATAACCCAAAAATTCAGCACTCAAGTATTCTTCATCTCGATCAGATCGAAGTGTCTTAATACTCCTTTCTAGCTGTTTTCCTACTTCAGATCTGAATTCTTTGAACCTTTCAAATGCTTCAGATTTGTGTTTCATAAACATAAACAAACCCATACCTCGAGTGGTCATTAGTAAAGGTAATGAAGTAGGAATGTCTATATTTTGTGCTAACACTTAGCGGGTCACAAACGTCTGTGTGGATCAAATCCAGTAGACCATGCGCACGTTCCACGTTTCCATCGAATGGAGTCTTGGTCATTTTTCCTTTTAGACAGGACTTACAAGCAGTTAGAGAATTTTTGTCTGACAAGTCAAACATATCTTCTCCCACTAGCTTGTGCATCCTTCTTTGGGAAATATGACCTAGTCTAGCGTGCTATATTTGTGTGGGATTTGGATTATCTAACTTTATTTTGTTATTGTTGAAATCATGTTTACTTGGACATTCACTTATCATTTCCAGAACATTTCTGGCACATATAATTTTTTATGTCCGGACTTCATGCAGTGAAATAAATATGTTCTAACTTAGCGGGCTTTGTAGGCCTTTTAAGTGTTTTTCGGAGTTTGCCTCTTATTGGGATTGTTTTTCTTGTGAAGGGCAGAACATTTCTTTCCCTTACATTGTGGGTCATTTTCGTCTGACGAGAGGCCCATAAGAAAAACAATAATTTCCTGTTTTATGATGATCTCATAAGTTATAAGTGTATTGACTAGCTCTTCAAGGCTATCATCTATCTTATTCAAATTGAAGTTCACCATAATTCCGTCAAATGAGGAAGAGAAAGACAAAAATTTATGTCATCAATTAACTCGTTAGGAATCACATATTCCAGGCCCACCACATTTTCAATAAGCCCAATCATACGTACATCACGCTCATGGGCCAAAACCCTGTCTTGCATGTGTGTAGTCATGAGCTCCTTGAAAGTGGTGTGCATAGTTTCATGCACCATGCAACTCTTGCACGTGCATTCGAATGTCAGCAGCATTCAAAATTTCCTCAAACTGTCCCTACAGTTCATTTGACATAGAAGCGAGCATGTTACACTTTAGCATGTATACTATGGTCTTATCATCTTGCATGCTTTGTCAGTTCAGCAGGACTGACAATAGTGTGTATGTAATTTTCTCCGAATTTAGAACAATTTTTTTAATCAGTCTTGAAAATTAGATTCGGTTAGCTTGTTGATAACAAAAATGGATTACGTGACGAAATCGAAAATATACTGAAATGGAAACAGAATAATGGTTGCTGATTATTTTAAAATAATTTTAAGATATAAAATATGGATTTCATTTTATAAATTTTCCTCCAACTTTTTGACATTTTCACCACCCTCTGATGAAAAAGAGAAATCGTATTTCCTTAGTGGGCACGTAGAGTCCAATTAGCCAATTATAATCCCGAATAATATCAGCCAATTATAATTTCTAAAAGGTAGAATCCAATTGCATCCCTATGCAACCTCCGCGTGTTTTGCCTCACGTTTAATAAGGACCCAATAATATGACATCGTTTATTTTCACGTGTCAAACCAACCCATCAATATTGAATTGTAGTAGATGGTCGCCATGAGTTCCCCCAATAATATGAGCCGAAGTCATGGGAGTTCCACTCAATTCACATCATATGTCCGGTGGAAGTCATAGCTTTTCGGCGTACAGGCCTCCCCAATAATATGAGCCAGACACTGTCCGCGGGTAGCGATCAACATGCAACCACGGTTGATGGAAGGCAAGAAAAAATTAAACTCTTTTAATTTTTACTTTTACGGTTTGATATAAATTTTGATTCATATTCAAAATGAGGGATTTTAATTTTAAAATTTATCTCATCATTTTAATTTAAAAACGCGTGCCACAAGTTTGTATGTTTGCCGGATCCATGCAACTATATTATCTAATAATATACATACATGCATACTACTATATATCGCATATATCATAATATGATATTCAATCAATAAATAAGGATGATCGATCGCCACCACTATTAGATCCATGTGAGCCAAACATGGATCCAGGTCCAAAACCTAGGTGAATGCAGGGATGTAAATGCAACTATTACAAGAGCTTCCAATATTTTACATGTCTTCATCTCGTTCATCATGCCCACCATCTTCCAGTCTTGATCTCCCACTATTTCTAATAATTACATTTAAATAGCCATGGCACATAAGTGATACATCTCATGGGGTGGGAACGGACCATAAACCAGGCTCACTTTAATAATATCAAATATTAAAAAAACGAATAAAACAGTAAAATATCCTAACATACACCTAACACATTGGTCAAGGCTCTCGATCATCCTTCATGCATTTAATATCAAATATTAACATCAATTTAATTAAACAATTTAATTAATTGATAAATCATATATCTAATAATTTTATCACTAATCACCACAATTATTAAAAGATTTAATAAATTAAATAAACTCCTTTATTTAATTTCCAATTAAATCAATAATAATTGATTTCTTGTAAAAACTCATTTTTACCATAAATAATTAAAATCATATTTTAATTATTTATTTTACAAGAAAATTATTGATTTTTCAAAAATTAATTTTCCAAAATAAAAATTGAACCAATTTTCAAAAATATCAATTTTGCCCAAAAATTTGAAAAATCAGAAAATTGCACCCTGGGCCCAAACAATTCAAGCCCGCCATTCAGAACGCATCCCGAGACGATCCCGGGCAGCCGCCCTCGCTGCCCGCCTGCTTCCCAAACGTTTCGGGCAGTGGCGGCAGTCCTGCGAGCGCAGGCGCGCGCGGAGCGTCACGCCGCGCGGCATTGCGCGCTGCGCAGGGCAGCGCGCAGCGTGCGGACGATCCGCACGCCGCGCGGCGCTGCGCGCTGCGCACGGCGTGCGGACACTCCGCACGCCGCTGCCGCGCTGCGTGCACTGCCCTGCACGCGGGTCTGCCCGGAACAGTTCCGGGCAGATACGAATTTTTTTTTTCTTTTGTTTCTGGGAAAAATAATTTTTTTTATGGTGCTACAATTTTCTGTAAAAAAATTTTGTGTGGTTAGAAATAAATTATTCAATATTAAACCATACGTTTTAGAAAAAACCTTGGCTCTGATACCACTGTTGGATCTCGGTTTTCTACACGCCCAAATGCAGCGGAAGTTTAAAAAAAATTTATTTTATTTTGACAATCAAAATATGTTTTGCTTTGGGCGCTCGTATGATTTAACAAAATAAACATTCATAGAGCGTTAGAATTTTATACCTTAGTGAATAATTCACTTGGCTCCAACTACACCGGTATTAGCGGACGTAGCTCTTGTTGTAAATCCCTACGAACATTCTTCGATCTCCGAATCAGGTCCACGACTGAATTATTTGTTCCTCTTCTAATTTGCACTAGAAAATTAGAAGATGTTTTGCGAAGAGATAGAACACCAAAAAATCGACTCAATACCCAAGCCGAATTTTTCTTTTCAAAAGAAAAGTGTTTCGAGAGACTTTTGAATTAGGAAGAGCCGAGAATAATGAATTTCTTGCCCCTTGATTTTCGGATGCACCTTACGTCTAAATAAGAATGATAATCCTCATTATTATTTCTAATAATTTCTTAACTTAATTAATCAAATTAATTAAGTTAATTAAATATTCCAAAAAATTAGCATCCCATTTATGGTGAATCTCGATTAATGCATCTATATATATTTGGAAAATATCATGCATTAATATTATATTACTTTGTGTGCAAGTTTTAAAATTATGGTATCATGAATATCTCCATATTGCATAAATCAATACCATATTTAATAAAAATTTAATGGGCTATATTTTAACTCAATTAAAATATAATTAATTATTAAAGTCCATTTGAACTTTAATAAATTTGCATGATGTGCTTATACTCTTACAAGCCCACGATCCATGCTTCCATTACATTAATCTCATCATAATCCCGATCGACGATCCAATATCATCGATGTGACAATTTCAACTTGTTTGTTATTATGATGCACACTTTAATTTCGAGATCACCAATATCTAAATAAGACAGGTGTACTCCTTTGACTGTCTTAACAGTTATGCTCTCAAATTTCTATAAGCTTTTATAAACTTTATTTATAAGCTTATCGATTGATCATATCAAACTTATTTCTTACAAATTCAACTCATTGAATTTATTATCTCAACGGGAACAAGTAAACCAGTACTTTTGTGACCCTCAATGGTTCAGGGATACAGCTAGCCGTGGGTTCACAACTCTTTGTGATTCAGGACATATTCCTTTATTCAGGCTTACCCTTGTTAGCCTCATTCTTTTCATCAACACCTTGATTAAGAATGTCAGAACTCATTTCTGATTGCACCCATCGGATCATGGTAAGAGCGTCTAGTAGCATCGCCCCATGATCCCCTAGGTATCACTGATAGTGCCTGCAAGAACCAGTCGATTATGATTAACGTACAGTACGGTCCCTTCATCTCATATATCCCGATCGAATCTGCAACCATTGGTTCATCGAGGGTTGCATACTAATTCGATAACTATGTGATACATATAAATAGAGGCATCACATGTACCATTGGAGAACTCCTTCTCCAATGTACATCTCATACTATGGCCAGAGATTCCACGCACTATTATTTCATCAGATCACATAGGATATCCACACCCGTAGGTGAGCGGTGAATCCCCGACTACAATGCACTGGCTCGTACATGTGTCGCAAATGTACCCAATCTCTCCACCTGATGACTCTCCTGGAGTCGGTAAACGAGTCAAAGCACAGCTCTAGCATATAGAGCCTCAGTGTTGTCCCGGGTCGTAAGGACTAATGGTGTACAATCATAACCACGGACTTATCCTCTCGATGAATGATAACAACTTGGAAAGTCCGAGGGAGGGTTGTTCGGTATAATCATCATATGACTACCCATCTGTATGTTTGGACATCTCCATGCCCTTACCAAGAAACGCAGTACACAACATCACAGATGCTACTCTCAAGCTCAAGCGACCTTTATCCATGTTTTAGGCGGGTGAATCGACTAGGAACGAATTTAGAATATGCAGTGTTTACAAATGAGTTTCAACATCGAATTACGATTCATTTGTATTAAAGCATAATCAAGGATTTTATCTATGTTGTTTGCATGGGTATACAGATAAAGTATAACAAGACCATAAAAAGTTAAATTATATTAAAATAAAGATTGTTTATTTCCCTTGAGTCAATAAATTTCCTAGCCAACCGTTGGCTTGCAGGGCATCTACTCTAACATATATATATATATATATATATATATATGTATATATATATATATATATATATATATATATATATATAGTTTGATCTCCTGGGCAATCATGCATGTAGGCATCTATGTGACTATCGTTGAGTTGACGTCCACTTATTGGATGCGATGAATAAGTATGTTCGAAAATTATTTAGATAGGAGATCTCATGTTCATTTGGTTGGGATTCAGTTGTTATTTATTAGATTTCACTTCAATCTTTATAGGTTTATGGAACTTCATGCCCATACAGCCAAAGTAACCTATCAAGTGGATTTGAATGAGACAGTTCGTTCTTCTAGTAAAAGTAAGCTTTCATAAATTTCGCAAGTAAAATTAAAAGTCATATTTTTTAGTACAAATTGATAGTTAAACTGAAAAGGAAATATATGTTTTGCATGGGTACAATACTTAGAAGAAAGAACAACCATGCATGGAGAATTGCAGATCTATGATGTAGGGTTACTGCAAGGTTGGTATACAGACCGTTTTCGCAGGAACCTACACGGGGTTTTTTAATTTATAAAATTCTTGAACTCTTAAATGATTCCCATTGCTTTTTGTTTTTCGAAAGTTATAATTGGTGATAATTATTTATTGAATTTTTAAAATTATATGACAATTGAAACACTAATTTTTAATTGCTTCCCTATGATAATTATTGTTTCGAAACAATTTATCTCATTTCGATAACTTTACCACCTTGCAATTCATTGCTATCGAATATGTGGAGACCCAGTGATGTGCGAGCATTATTATGGATGTTCTCTTCTTTAGAGGATAGATATAGATGGTGTGTTAGAGTAGATGTCATGTGAGAAAACTGTTGGTTAGGGATTTTATTGACTCAGTTGTAATAAACAATCTTTATTTTAATATAATTCATTATTTCATGGTTTGTTATTTCTTTATCTGTATACCTATACAACATAGATAAAGACTTTGATTATACTTTAATACAAATGAATCGTAATTCGATGTTGAAACTCATTTGTAAACACTGTATGATCTAAATTCATTCCTAGTCGATTCAGCCGCCTAAAACATGGATAAAGGTCGCTTGAGCTCGAGACTAGCATCTGTGATGTTGTGTACCGCGTTTCTTGGTAAGGGCATAGAGATGTCCAAACATGCAGATGGGTAGTCATATGATGATTATACCGAACAACCCTCCCTCGGACTTTCCAAGTGGTTATCATTCATCGAGAGGATAAGTCCGTGGTTATGATGTACACCATTGGTCCTTACTACCCGAGATAACACTGAGGCTCTATATGCTAGGGCTGTACTTTGACTCGTTTACCGACTCCAGGAGAGTCATGATTAGGTGGCGAGATTGGGTACAATTGCGACACATGTAGGAGACAGTGCATTGTAGTCGGGGATTCACCGCTCACCTACGGGTGTGGATATCCTATGTGATCTGATGGAATAACAGTGCGTGGAATATCTGGCCAGAGTATGAGATGTACGTTAGAGAAGAAGTTCTTCAATAGTACATGCGATGCCACTATTTATATGTATCACGTAGTTATCGAATTATTATACAACCCTCGATGAACCAATGATTGCAGATTCGATCGGGAAATATGAGATGAAGGGACCGTACTGTATGTTAATCATAATCGACTGGTTTTTGCAGGCACTATCAGTGATACCTAGGGAATCATGGGGCGATGCTACTAGACGCTCTTACCATGGTTCGATGGTTTAATCAGAAATATGATTTTTTTGACATTCTCATGATCAATTGCATAGAACGAGGCAAATTAGAGTAAGCCCAAATAAAGTATTACATCCTAAATCACAAAAGTTTTCGAACGCACGGCTAGCTGTATCCCTAAACCATTGAGGGTCACACAAGCACTTGATCATTTGTTCACGTTGAGGGAATAAATTCAAGAAGTTGAATTTATAATATGATATAATAAATTCAATGAGTTGAATTTATGATAATTAAATTTTGAGAGAATAAATTCAAGGAGTAGAATTTTTAAAATTTGAGAATTTAATTTATTAAACTCAAAAGTTGAGTTTATTAAATATTAAATTTTGGAGGTGATAAATTCAAGGAGTTGAATTTATAGTTTAAATATTAAATTCAAATGTTGAATTTATAATGGATTTAATTTATTAAGATCAAAAGTTGAGTTTATTAAATTAAATAAAGTGGGAAGTGTGTTTAATGGTCTTGTAGGAGTACAAGTCCAACATACTAAATAATTAAAGTTTTTAATGGACTTTAATTAATTAATTAAACTAGTTGGACTAGCTCAATTAATTAATCAAGCCCATTAATGTTAATTATGATTATTAGGTCATGGCTTAATTATAAAAGGTAGTAATCAAGTCATAACTCTAGCCTCCATCCCATTGTGATTTTCGAAAATCACCTCCACCTTTTCTCTCAAATATTTCGGTCATCACCTTTATTAACTTCAAGGATTTTTGAGACATCTCTCGTTTTAATTAATCTCTATGCAAAACGTCCTTCAAATATTCTAGTGCTATTTGGAAGAGGAACAAATCTTCCAGTCGTGGACTTGATAGACGCATTGAAGGAAGGAGTTCTTGAAGAAAGTTTGAAGGGAATTCATCAAGAGATATATCCGCCTATACCGGATTAGTTGGAGCTAAGTGAATTAATTCACTAAAGGTATATTTATAAACTCCCTATGAATGTTTAATCATAAAATCATACAAGCGCTCAAACAAATATATTTTCATTGTCAAAATAAAAAAAATTTTAAACTTCCGCTGCTTTTGGGCAAAAGAAAACCGAGATCCAACATGGTGACTCAAGAGCTTTGTATATCATTAACCGATGTTGATAGACAATTTTTGTTTTCTTTTATCACTCTTTTTGTTCTATCTTGTTTTCATATTTTGTAAGTATCTATTCAAAGAAGAAGATATAAGACAAAGAGACCATATAAATAAGAGTGTATATGATAAAAAGCGATGATGAATATAGACGCCGCAGGATAGCAAGCTCGGGAGTTGGTGATTTACTTCTAAGAGATCAAGTGCTCAAGCCAAGGCGTATTGCTGTGTTGCCATGGACTGTTGAAGATAAGCAGACACAACACCTAAACATAGTGCTAATTAGAGTGTTGTTCATCAAACTGAATTTTGTCTTCACGGAAGTTGCATCTATTGTTATTTGGTTATTTTTGTGATAAGAGTTTTGGATGCACTTTGCTCCATCACTTTGTTAAATTATTTAGATTTTTTGATTCATTAGTATTTCTTTTGTGTAAATTGACAATACTTTCTAGTTAATCTTTTGGTTTGAGACACAGCACAAGTGTATACACCTGTATATGATTAATTATGTCTTATTTTATTCATCAAGAATAATTGTGTGTTAAATTAAATTATTCTGTTATATGTTATGTTAAGGTGTTACAACACTTAACACAACACTTTATCTTATTCGTACAATTATCTATTTATTTAGTACTTTATATCAAACAATCCATTCAATTGGTATCAGAGCGATACTTGACATTTACTAAGTGAGATTCTTGTTATTTTTGTTTGAACGGGAAAAACTACTATGGACGTGTCAATTGTCAACACTTCACTACGACCACCAGTTCTAATGGATCCAATTACGCTATTTGGAAAGTTAAAATGAGGGTCTACATCAAATCAATTGAAGAAAGAACATGTAAACGTGTTATAGATGGTTGGACTCCACCAAATTGTTGATTAAGATGATGACACTTTGATTAAACCAGAAATTGCATGGACGACTGATGAAGTTTCGATTTTGAACTTCAACTCAAAGGCACTCAATGTAATCTTCACTTCTGTTGTCATAAACATGTTCAATCTAATTACCAATGGTTCTCTGCTAATGATACATGGAAAATCTTTCAAAGATACTCTGAAGGATCTGAAAGCATGCGAAGAACCAAGCTAATGATGTTGACCACAAAATTTGAAAATCTAAGAATGAAAGAAATCGAGACAATTACAGCATATGATCATCGTCTTCGAGACATTGCCAATGAAGCTTTTAGTATTGGTGACGTGATTTCAAATAAGAGATTGGTGAGCAAGGTTTTATGATATCTTCCAGAACGTTTCAACATCAATATTTGTGCAATTGATGAATCAAAATACACCACTAAACTTGGATTGGATGATTTTATAAGCTCGCTTCAAATGTTTGAGATGATTCTTGATCTATAGAAGGACAAAAAAAAAGACTATTGCATTCCAAGTCTCAAAAGATTCCTACAATGATTTATTTCAACACTCTAAGAAAGTCAATAAATATGCATGATCTATGAGAAGAGTCTATCTCATTGATCACAAAGAAATTTGAAAACTACCCGAAGAAGATAAGGGATAATAAAAAAAAAATTCCAACCACCCAAAATGCCAAGTTAGTCGATCCAGAGAAAACTCAGAGATTCTCACCCATTCATGGACAGGTAGATCGAGAAATGAAGGAAAGAATAAATATATTATCAATAGGTTAGAGTCAGTTCAATGCAAAGAATTTTCTGATTTTGGACATTATACTAATAAATGTGCTAATAGACTTCACAAAAACAAAATATTGAATGTCTCCTTAAGTGATGGAGAATCTGACAAAGAACATGAATCCAATGAAGGGTAGAACCATACGTCTTTATTTGCACAATTGGAGAAGAAACGTTAAATGAAATTTAATTCATTGGGTGTTTCATCTGTTGTTGTAACACCTGATAGAAACACCTCTACAAATTCATCAAACCTAAGCTGCCTCAATGTGACAACCTCAACTGATTCAAGTCATCTAGAGACTCTGGAGGTATATGAAGAAGTCACTCTGGAAAGCGTACAAAAACTTAATTTATGAGGAACTATATGCTGATTGACAGATGTTGCATCCATTGTTATTGGTTATTTTGTGATACGAGTTTTAGATGCACTTTGATCCTCACTTTGTTAAGGGAGTTAGATTTTCTTTATTCACTCATGTTTATTTTGTGTAAATTGACATTATTTTCAAGTGAAAATTTTGTCTAAGGCACCGCACAAATGTTTACCCTTGTGCATGATTAATTTGTCTTGGTTTTTTCATCAAGAGTAATTGTATGTATGTTAAATTAAATCATTTCGTTGTATGTTGTGTTAAGATGTTATAACACTGCACACAACACCTATATCTGATTCACACAATTATCCACTGTCAACAAATAGTTGATTGGATGGTTCCATCGTTCATCTGTTTTGGATTTAGTAATTGATCTTTTATAAGTTGATGTCTTAACAAAGCTGATCATATGATTTCTCGGTTCCTTGTTTACACTAAAACATATCATCATATTAGCGTTGATATGATAATGTTCATACATCGTTATGTCGTTGTCACGTAGGAAAAGAAACTAGAATTGAACTACAAATTAAAAAGACAAAAATTGTGTAATAAACTAAAATATGACAACTTATATAGAAAATCCAAATTATTAATGGACAAAAATAAATCGTCAAAATTGTAATTTTCTCAGAAATTAAATTAAGTAGCTTATTCCAAAATATTCAATACATAATTATTAATAATCGGTTCCTATCCTTTAGTAGAATTTAATTATTAAAAAACATGCATTAATATTCCCACTTATTTTTATTAAATTGAACGTGTACTCATCCAGAAGTAGATCCACAAAATCTCGTCCTTTGAAAAATATCCTGATTGTTTTTTAACGAACTGCATTCGCCCATATAACATAAGTGCTACGTTTTATAATAATATTAAAAAGATGTTTGAATAAACTAATTAATATTTTTGTAACTGTTTGACTTATATGAAAAAATGGTTAGTAAAATTTTTCAAACAAGCTTATAAGACGTCAAAACATGTGTATTTATTTTATCATTATTTTTTTAGTATTATATTTTTTTTGTTATAATTATTATGATAATAAATAATTTTATATATAAAAATACTAAAATAATTCGTAAATATTAGAACTTATAAGGCATGAAAATAAGTTTAGCTACATATATACCCTTTAAGTCGTGTTTATTAATAAGTCCAAACTGAACTGTGTAGTACATTGATAATGTTAAAAGTAAAAATTTACGATAAAAAATAAAAATCTCAAACTCAAAAAATATATTAAATTACACACTTTATAAAATTTTGTCTACTCAATTGTGTGTTTTCTTCACAAATTGAGAAACATATTTATAGAATTTCTTTGGAAATAATCCAAAATTAAATACATCATTACATATATCATCACACACTAATTTTCAATATTTACAACTCTTATTTTCAACATTCAATAATTTCAACTCTTATTTTTAACAGATAAATCATATGTTTGGCCAATAATTCAAATTTTATCAAGAATTTTAACAAAATAAAAGATGGGCTTTGAATGATATCTCACCGAAACCTGTAACTTCTTGTGGCAAGAAAATCGCCACACCGATTTTATGGGCCAAAATTTTGCATCTATATATAGCAATTCTGATAGTAACATCTCACAGAACTAAAATTTATGTATATTTCCTTTCCACTTAAAAACTTTTATTAATTTCATGGATGAATTCAATGTAAGTTTGCAGAACCCTAAACCTCCACTCTCACAAATGAATTCAAACATAGAACTATTCAACAACTTGGTTTCGATCGAAAGTTTCAACAGAAATCTCCAAGGGATTGGACCCTCCACGGTATTCAATGATGGATTCTTTTATCATCACGATCAGAATCAGTTTCCAATACAATTTAATGATGAAATTCCAAGAACAATGGAGACTGGCATTCCGGTTTACGATCCAGCGTTTCATCTCTTCCCTCCAAGCCATGGATGCAACAACAAAAGTATAACGTTGGAGCCCGGAAACTTGGTTAAGCCTCCTATCAGTTTGTTCTGTGGAGCTGGTTTTTTCGGACCAAACAAGGTTAAGTATGTTAATTCGTCATCTTTCTGCTCAAGAATTATGAGGAGAACCCTTTTTACACTCTTTTCTTGACAGAATTGTAATGGAAAGAAGAGAAAACGAACCAGAGAACGAGAAACGGAGAAGCCTAGAGAAGTTGTTCACGTCAGAGCAAAGAGAGGTCAAGCAACAGACAGCCACAGTTTGTCTGAAAGGGTATTGTAGTAATTTAACGCAAATATCATGTCCGATTCCTTTTAAAATATAAGAGTTCATAATATAAAAAATTTGGTTCCGCCCACGCTCATTTCTAATATTCGGGGAAATTATAGATTTTTGTTCTCTAGATTGACATAAATTGGATTATGATCCTCTAATAAATCGAAATAAGGTCTTAAATATTTGAATTCAGAATATAAAAAAAATTGGTTCTGCACACGTTCATTTCTAATATACGGAGAAATTATCATATTTTTGTTTTCTACATTGACATAAATTGGATTGTGATCCTCTAATTAATCGAAATAAGGTCTTAATGCAATAACTTTTGTTTCATGTGTACTTTTAATCATTTTTTTACTGAATGTTTCACTTTAGAATTCCAGTGAAAAAATTAAAAATGTAAGTATAAAAAGTCAAGTTATTACACCAAGGTTCTTGTTTTCAACCAACTAGGAGACTAAAATTTAATTTAGGCCAATTTTCAGGATCAATTTTGCTATTTTCCTGTAAGTATATATTTCAACAATGTTTTTGACATTAGAACAATTTGTTAAGATTTTATCAGCTTTGTTCAAGCAAATTTTATTCATTTTTTTCTTGTACTAGTTACGACGAGACAAAATAAATGAAAAGCTGAGGTTCTTGCAAGATCTGGTCCCAGGATGTTATAAGGTAAGACTTTTCTTTCAAAAGAACATTACAGAAATAAAATTTTCATTTTGTCTAATTTATGGGACATCGTAAAATTCACTGAGAATATGTAATTTACAGACGATGGGAATGGCTGTCATGTTGGATGTAATAATAAATTATGTACGATCTTTGCAAAACCAAATTGATGTAAGTAATACTTATATATATATATATATATATGTATATAACATATTATTTCTGTTTTAAATTTTGCAATTTATTATGTGGTTCCGATTTTTTTTTTCAATATTGTATTTTACTGATTATTTTTTTATTTCCTTTATTTTTCCACTTTTTTCAGTTCCTTTCCACGAAACTATCTGCAGCAAGTTTGTTCTACGATTTCAACTCATCGGAGGGAGAAGCCATAGAAGCAAGACTGGTAAAGAGGATTTCTCCATGATTTTCATCATTTTTTATAAAAAATAAATAAATTATTTATGTTTAACTCTTGGTTCGATCCTCTATTTTTCATGTACAGACAAAATTTAATAATTTCATGTATTTTTGTCCAATCATTGTTCCATTTGTGAATTGAGGTAATAATTAGATTTACAATAATTGGTCTTCCAGTTATGACACTGTTAAATCATTTCTATTTTCATGCAAACAATATTTGCTCAATTATTTAAAACACTGGGAAAAAGATAAAACAATGAACTCGTTTATTTAATTCCTACGATTTCTCCATCATTAAATTAATGCAAACGTTGGATTTCTATAATTTTGTGAACTGAATCATAATTAAATTGTGGTACAACAGGGAACTACAGGATATGAAGTACAAGCTGGGATGGAAAAAAATGCAGGAGAAAACTATGGCGGATTCTCTCAGTTCCAAACATCTTGGCCTCTTTGAGTTTACTTTATATTCTAATTTATACTGTCCTCTATATATATACACACACAAATTTGTGTGGTCATCCAATTTAATTACATCAAATTTGCTTGCTTATGCACAAATATATAATTAATTCGATGCTTCAGTTGTACAAATATATATATATATATTATGTTCACTTCAAATTTAAAAGTAAGGTTTATAAGTTTATAAAGGTAAGTTTAATTTGGTGTAATCGGGTTGGATCAAAATAGTTTTTACAGGGGAAAATTTTAATTAATGAATACGTGCATGATCCAGACTCCTAGAGTACAGAAAGATAGCGCCAAGAGAATGGAAATAATTAGTGAAAACTTCTAAATACTAAGTTGCTTGCTCAAATAGTTGGATGACGTTCTACGACAGTTGACGTAGGGATGCATCGAAGTGACTTTTCATTAGGATTTTTTCATATATGCAGTGTAAACATATGATTAAGGCCCTAAGTAACATTACAATCCCTATTCTGATGGCCCTCGATGGGATTTAAGGGATAAGGATTTTATTTTATTTTTTGACAGGGAACTCGCAACCATTATCTGTAAGTGCACGCTGGATAAACTATAGATTGAATGCAGTAGCTTGCAAATTAAACCATGTCAACAAGGTAACAACACTAGTTAAGTCTTGTGTGACAGACTCGTCCAAAAATATATTGATAGAGAATAGAACATGTGACCCCAAGTGGTCACAAGTATACTTATTGCACCATTTTGGACACCCCTCAGGGACGATAAGGATTGTTATTAGTTCTGTTATTGAAAGGTTAGCTAGTGAATATAATGTTGAATCTCGGTTCTCTCGTGCCCAAACGCAGCGGAATTTTTAAAATTTTTATTTTATTTTGACAGTCAAAATATTTGAACACTCGTATGGTTTTGATTGAATAAACATACATATAGGATGCTTAGTATATACCTCTAGTGAACAATTTTTCATTTGGCTCCAACTATGCCGGTATAAGCGAACGTAGCTCTTGTTGTAAATCCCACGTACGTTCTTCGAATCTACTTTCTTCAATCTTCGAATCAGGTCCACGATCGGATTACTTGTTCCTATTCTAAATTGCACTAGAAATTTAGAAGAATTTTTAGTTGAGATTAATCAAACGAGAGGAAACTCAAAACGTAACCCTTTGAAAAAACAAAAGTGGTGGCCGAAAATTGTGAGAGGAGAGGAGGAAGGATTTTTCGAAATTCCTTGCTTGGAGGCTAGGGTTTCAAAAATTGCATGAGTTAATTCTCTTTAACCCTAAACCTTATATATATGTGTATATATATATATATATATATATATATGTATATAGACACACAAACATGGGCTTAATTTAATCAATTAATTATGCTAGTCCAACTACATTAATTAATTAATTAATCCTTTTAAAGTCCAATTAAGAAACTTAATAATTTGTATGTTGGTCTTGTACTATTACAAGTCCATAATACATAAATCCATTACATTTAATTTAAATCCTTTTTAAATTCAATATTTGAATTTAATATGTAAATTATAAATTCAATTCCTTGAATTTATCACCTCCAAAATTTAATAGTCTTGAATTTATTCCCTTAAAATTTTAAATATCATAAATTTAACTCCTTGAATTTATTCTATAAAATTTTAATTATCATAAATTCAACTCCTTCAAATTTACTATATCATAATTTTATATATAAATTCAACTACTTGAATTTATATTCTCAATGTTTTCTATAAATTCAACTCCTTGAATTTATTATCTCAACGGGGACAAAATACTCCAGTACTTGTGTGACCCCAAGTGGTTCAGGGATACAGCTAGCCGTGGGTTCACAACTCTTTGTGATTTATGACATGATCCTTTGTTCAGGCTTATCCTAATTCGCCCCATTCTATGTATCAACAATTGATCATGAGAATGTCAAAAATCATATTTCTGATAAACCCATTGAATCATGGTAAGAGCGTCTAGTAGCATCGCCTCATGATTCCCTAGGTATCACTGATAGTGCCTGCAAGAACCATTCGATTATGATTAACGTATAGTACGGTCCCTTCATCTCATATATGCCGATCGAATCTGCAACCAATGGTTCATCGAGGGTTGCATAAGAATTTGATAACTGTGTGACACATATTTGAGAATAAATAGTGGCATCGCATGTACAATTGGAGAATTCTTTCTCTGACGTACATCTCATACTCTGGCCAGAGATTTCATGCACTATTATTTCATCAGATCACATAAGATATCCACACCCATTGGTGAGATGTGAATTCTCGACTACAATGCACTGGCTCCTACACGTGTCGCAACTGTACCCAATCTCGCCACCTGATGACTCTCCTGGAATCGGTAAACGAGTCAAAACACAGCCCTAGCATATAGAGCATCGGTCTTGTCCCGGGTCGTAAGGACTAATGGTGTACAATCAATACCACGGACTTATCCTCTCGATGAATAATAACCACTTGAAAAATTCGAGGGAGAGTAGTTTGGTATAATCATCATATGATTATCCATTTGCATGTTTGGACATCTTTATACCCTTACCAAGAAATGCGGTACACAACATCACAGATGATAGTCTCGAGCTCAAGCGACCTTGATCCATGTTTCAGGCGGCTGAATCGACTATGAACGAATTTATATCATACAGTGTTTACAAATGAGTTTCAACATCGAATTACTATTTATTCGTATTAAAGTACAATCAAGGTCTTTATCTATGTTGATCACATTGGTATACAGATAAAGAAATAACAAACCATGAAATAATAAATTATATTAAAATAAAGATTTTTTATTACAACTGAATCAATAAATTTCGTAGCCAACAGTTGATTTACAGGACATCTACTCTAACATATTATGCTGCTCTTTGTTCCAAGTTTCATTTTATGCTTATTAACTTATTCGACGAAATATGTTTCTTGTCACGCCTTATGTGCCTTTGCAAAAAATTTCTAAAATTGGTCAAGAATTGGTTTATACGGATTTTTAGTTTCGTAATTAGTCAAATTTGATTTTAGTGTAGTATATTGCTTTTTTGTGCATTATTGTCATGGGAATGACGTCCTATATGTGGTTTTATCAAGCCTTTTAGAGACACTTTGACAAAATTTATTTTGTTGTCAATATTTTGAATTTCCTTTGGAAAATCAAGCGTACTATATACATTTTTATCAAGGAGCTTCTGTATTTTTGGGGAAAATAACCCAAACGGTCCTAAAAGTTTGTCCATTTTTTCTTTTGGACAAGTAAGTATTCAATTTTGGGTTTCAGTTATGTAAGTTATATAAAGTTTTGATTTTTAGCCATTTTTCATGGAGTGCTATCGTAGATGTTACTAAATACTGGTGTGACACTGAAAAATGTTGATACGACATTAGAAAATACTGACGTGTACTTCATCACTCAATACAAAAATTACTAAAAATCAAAACATAACCTAACGTACAAACCAAAACCCAAAATTAAATACTTATATTACCTAATTATAAAATGGTCGAACTTACAGGATCATTTAGTTATTATTATGCACATTCACTTTATAATGCTGCTAGTAATTGATGCTTCTTTAGATAGCAAAATGGATCACCGTAACGGTCGTAGAGTTTGTCGTTGAGACTACTGTTACGATTTCATTATCATTTCGCGGAACGTCGCGGTGTGAATTTTTAAAAAAAAATTAGAAAATTATTACACTTCGAAAATATATATAGAATACATTAATAATAATAATAAAATATAAAATACACGAATCATAAAAAAACGATACATCAGTATATAATGTCTTCAAAAATACATAATATATGCGACTCTATCATATATCATCCCAAAAAATTAACAGTAGAAGTTTCAATTTTACCAAGATTCTACATGTGAAGCCGGAGCCGAAGATGATGGGGAGTGATGGCCGGTGCCATGAGGTTGCATGGACAATGAACGGCTCTTGGCAGGCTTATAGGTAAAGGAAAAATAAATAAACCGATCTCACAGTGGAATGAGAGAGATTTCAAAAACTTTTCAGGTATGAAATTGTGCAGTTGAGGATTACTTAAAAAGATTTGATAGGTACTACTCATATCAAGAAGTTGCATCTTCTTTTCGATAGATCATCACATAAGAACTCCAGAGCTAAGCATGTTTGACTTAGGACAATTATGAGATGCGTTACCCCCTGTGAAGTTTCCTAAGGTGCATGTAAGTGATGATATAAATATGTTGGAAAGACTCGTATTGGTACATTAGGAACAGTCGTCGTTGAATCTGGGGCGTTACAATTGGTATCAAAGCCGACCTCTCATAACACAGTGTTGTTCGGGGACGAACAGAGCGGAAGCTGGTGGGCATGTGAAGCCCAAGGCCGAAGAGGGTGGGGAGTGATCGGTAGTGCCATGACGTTATACGGACAATGAGCGGCTCTAAGCAGGATTATAGGCGAAGAGAAAATAAATGAACCGGTCCCACACCGAAATTAGAGGGATTCCAAAAATTATTCAGGCATGGAAATGTGAAATTGAGGAGTACTTAAAAAGATTTGATAGGTATTATTCATATCAAGAAGTTGTATCTTCTTTTCGGGAGCTCATCACATAAAAACTATAAAGTTAAGCATGCTTGACGTAGGACAATTCTAGGATGCGTGATCCCTTAGAAAGTTTTCTAGTGTGCGTGTGAGTGATAACATAAGCACGCTGAAAAAACTCATCTTGGTACAGTGGGGACCAGGCAGTCATCGAATCTGGGGCGTTACAGTTGATATCAGAGCCGACCTCTCTTAGTACGGTGTGGTTCGGGGACGAACCAGGCGGAAGTTGGTGGGCATGTGAATCTCGAGGCCGTAGAGGGAAGGGAGTGATCGCCGGTGTCATGAGGTGGCACGAACAATGAGCGGCTCCTTACAGGCTAATAGGCAAAGGGAACATAAATGAACTGATCTCATATCATAATGAGAGGGATTCCAAAAACTGTTCAGGTATGAGACTGTGCAGTTGAGGAGTACTTAAAAAGATTGATAGGTACTACTCATATCAAGAAGTTGCATATTCTTTTCAGGAGGTCATCACATAAGTATTCTAAAGTTAAGTGTGCTTGATTTGGAGCAATCTTCGGATGCATGACCCTCTGAGAAGTTTCCTAAGGTGCGTGTGAGTGAGAACATAAACACGCTGAAAAAACTCGTCTTAATACAGTGAGGATAATCATCGAATCTGGGACATTACACTATAAACGGAAACATTCAATATTAATTTTAAATAAATCTATATATACAAATAATTTAATGTTATTTAATTTAGTTAAGTAAAAGCACTGGAAGGTAAAATTCCACCAATATATAATTGTGAACTAAAAAATAAAATAACCCTTGATAAATAAATCAAGGTTTTGCTCGAATTCCATGCGAAAAAACGTAACCTAGACAACCAGTATCAAAATGATACTAATGCTACTGGTGAATCTTTGCTTCAAATTATATGAAATATTTCCTGTTTTTGTTTTTGTGTGTGTAATCTTCTTATTTTTGCGTTGTCCCAATTTCCAATTTTCAACTTCATGCTTAAACTTTTCATTGATCTCCGAGCGTGAAAATTTAGATGGAGTTAGAAATATGAGATTGCTATTCTCATGTATTTTTTTTAACTTTATTTTTCCAAATAATATTTGATACTTTAAAATTGTCTCATAAGCTCTTATTTAATATACGTGTTTTAGGGTTTATTTCATCCTACCCATGTGGGCATTGCCCCCATGATAGGATGGATGGTCAAGATTTGCCCATGCATATATAGGACCCATTTTTTTTTTTGAAATTGTATGTGTAGCAAGATCTTACCTATTGAAATGAAGTGAAGATAGTGCCCACATAGGTAGGATCTCATTAACCGTGTTTTAGGTATCTCAAGTAAGCGAGGTCATTCCGTTAATCCTAATCTAAACAAAACTCTTTCTTGTTGTTTTGTAAATAGATATGTCAAAACGTCCTAATCGGACGTGTTGTTCAGGTTTTTTGATGGGTCGAAAAATTACAAACTTAACCCACAATTTTAGGTGACGAGACGGGTTAGCTCGTCATCTCGGTGGATTGAGAAATTGTCAACACAATTCATTCATTTTATATGACGGTCCTAACCCATTTTAATATTTCTACTTACTGACAAATTCCAACCAACAGCTGAAATTGAAGATTTCAACACAAATGAAAAAAAAGTCAATTTATTGCATTAATTCAGATTCTAACCTATCGGAATATCAAAAGCCTATATTGTCGAATTTAAATTGAATAATTTCTTATAGAAGAATTTATTTGAACAATAAGCTAAGCTTAATTGCAAAGTGGAATAGAAAAACGGAAAGAATTCAGTCACTTTAATTAGAAAACTCTGTATAAGAATAGCAAAAAATGTTCAATGATCCATCAAAAAATTATTAATAGTCCCTCTTCATCATCTCCGACACACTCTCAGAATTCAGGGAATCCCTTCATGTAATCCATGAAGGAAGGAGACATGGGGTTCCCCATGATAGAAGAATGAAAAACAGAACCAGCCCTGGATGAACACATGTACGGTTCGTTCGAACTCGGCGCGAAAAATGGAACCTCGACAATGTATGGATTAGGCATATGGTTGTACAATGGCGGCGACACTATCGACGTCTCCGGCTTAAACTCATTAACATATTTCTCGTCCGTCAAGACCGACGATGACGTCTCATGATCCTCGTACCCAACAACATTCTTAACCCTACAATCGTTCTCCCCGTCCTTGGTCGTCATCTCCGGTTTCACGATAGATCTTCCCTCCTCCTCCTCCGAACGCGAATATCCCGTTAGTTTCTGCACCAAAGCCATGAAATCACTAGCTTGAGCGTGGATTACCTTCGGCGAGTGCGTGTATATGATCACGGGCTGTCGTTTCGTTTGACTCTTGGGAGCAGGAACGCTACTATTTCCTGCATTTTCGACGAGTGGCTGGTGCGAAGAAGGTGATTTGTGGATTGCATGGGAATCTCTATTGATTCGTAACGGTGATTGACGGGGATTACAATTGATCATCAACCCTTTCGGAGCCTCACTATCTTGAAATTTCGTAGGACTCATGGATTCTTATTTCACAACAAAATTGGAAGTTAAATGGAATTTCGGTCTCTGTCTATGTGTATATATAAAGGGTTTAAATAATTTTTCAACGAATTGGCCATGAATTAGCGGAAATCAGTTTTGGATCAGATAACATTTGCCAGCATGGGCTTCATTCTCGCACGGGTGGGGACGGAGTAGCTGGCGGGTGGCAGCTCCCAGCTACTCTTTGTATTATCACATGTTAATTAAACAACGTAACTACTATAAATCCATTAAACTCAACTTTATATAATTACAAATAAGGAAACTAAGCAAATGAAGCGATATTTTCGCTTTAAATTGCACTTCAAAACAAGAATATATCCTTAATGATTTAGGCATGTCTAAAGCAAAAAAAAATCCAGCGATGTAATATAATGCAAGAAAATATATAGAATATCTCTCTTGGCCAATGGTTTCCTTCTATCAACACATTCTCGGACGAGTTTGTCACATAGAGCTCGTCAATTGTGGTTTGCAAGATATTGTGTTAGTCTGATAGTTTATCCAATGCACACCGAAAGATAGCGAAAGTGGGTTTTCACGTCATAAAAAAATGAAAAATATATTCTTAATGATTTAGGATTATCTTTTCATAAGATGAATAATATTTTTTTGGAAAATGTTTTTTTATCCACTATTTTATCCCGTTTTGGGTTTTGATTTAGTAAGTTTTCAAATTTTGGTTTGATATACTAAGTTTTATTTATTGGCTATTTTAGTTCAAATGCTGACTTAGTATCGGCCCACCTAGATTTTTTTAGGCTTAGCACCGACATGGAATCAATCAAAATAGTGCTAAATTGTGTTATGACATATCAGCATGAGTACAATTGAAAAAAATTTGAGTTATTAAAAATTGAAATATATAAGAACAAAACTTAAATTTGACAATATATATATATATATATTACTAAAATTGTCAAAAGAGACAAATATATACGACCAAATTTATATTTCGCCTAAAAAATAATTTGATGCATGTCAAAAACACCTTCTGTTAATTTATCAAAAAAATCATTCTCTAATAATTTATTACTATGTTGTAATTTTTTGTATTTATTTTATAGATTATTTGACCAAAATCTAGATAAATTCAGTATATTTAATTTCTGCAAACTAATTTCGAGTGAATAAAATATTATTAATAAATAAATAGTCGATTGGAAGGTGGACTACAACGAGGAAAGTGAAAAGTCACCATCCCACGTCGAAAAAATAAGATTGATTGACTTTGGTTACAACTTACAATCTGAACTTTCGGATTACGATCAAATGGATCAAGTAAGCTAAAATTCCCAAAAAAAAAAAAAAAAAAAAACACACACAGACACATTTCATTCAACTCGTTATGGTTTGAACAAATCAAAACAACCATCTCCCACGATATTATAGAGTACCGGTGGAGTAGTAAACGTTTGACCAATTGTCATAGGTTTGATTTCGCATGCCAACATCTTCTCAGGCGAGACATAAGACTTCTCCGGTGCTGTTTACTTAGCTACCGTGATTTGCAATTTATTGGGTTATCCCAAAGGATTTCTCAACACACGCCGGAAGATAACGGTTGCGAATTCTCGATATTCAAATATGTCATATTTTATTTTTCGATATTTTTTTATGCTTTTAGAACAAATGCATGTGTTTGTTCATGTTTAAATGGTAACAAGAAACATCTTTAAAAGATGAAAAGACAAAAGACCACTAATAACAAGAGTAATTACAATATTCCGAAGGTAATAAAGTACGATTAAAATGTGAAAATCCTCGAAAAATTTTTAGTTTTCCTTAATCCAGTAGGTAGACTTAGGTCTGGACTTTGCTGCGTCTGGGCTTCACTTTCATTGCACCATGCTTTTAATGTTTCTGTTGAACTATTCGAGCATGTCAAAGTTAGATATGTATTCTTCAACCTTTTAATTTCAAATAAAATCCTAATATTTTTGTCAATTCATTGGAATTAACATAATTCGTACTTTCAAGAAGTCATGTTTTTGTCTTGCCTCCTTGGTTATTTTAGTCATCAAAATTTGAATTTAGTCCAACAAGTGTATCTTTTTTAACTTTTAGTTCCTTTTTGTTAACATGATGACTTATCAATACAGAACTTTACTGACATGTCGGATGTAGGACTAGTTCGATATGGTATACATATATTTTTCAAAGAAAATCGTATAAAATTTTAGTACTTGAAAAATAATACTGATATTATACCAAAATTTGATATGATAATCGGTTAATACTAGGGAAGTAAATGAATCAAACCGAAAATTCGGTTTGAAGTTTAATATAATTGATCTCATCCCCTACAAACACTAGCGGTGTTCATGGTTAGGTTAACCGTCTGAACCAAACCGAAAATTCGGTTTGAACCATTAGATCGATTTTTGGTTCGGGTGAACCGAAAATTCAGTGTGGTTCGGATTAAATGAACACTCATATATATACCACACGTTCTTGAACGAGTATTTCGAACATACCTTACTCAGTGTGATTTATTTGTTTAACATAGTTTGCATGATATTATGTTATTGTTAAGATTTATTCAATACACACCGAAAAAATGGCAACAGGATATTCTCACGTCATAAGAAAATAATTAATAATAATAATAATTGATATCATTCACAACTTATGACGGTGAGACCAAGAAAATAATTCTTTTTTTAACAGTGGATATTTGGTCAACACAACTTACTGCAATAATTTTGCATACCAGCTGTTTCTCGACCATTTTAGCTGGCTACATGTGTAATTTTCACTCGTTTCGCTGAAATTATGCAATCGCAACAAATGGGATAAAGCAACATTTGACAAACCACGATTTGTAGTTCAAAATAATACTTAAATTTATTAGTCTACGTAAATACTAAAAAAATACCCAATATATATAAAATTTACCCCCTAACTACTAACTAATTAATTTGGTTTCTAGTATATTATCATTTTCTAAATACCATCATTCTCTCATTAAACATATTAATTTTCAAATGATAATCCTAATCTCATCTCACAAACAAAATACACATATATATTTAATATATTAGCTTAATTATTTATGCAAATATTTACACTCTAACTAAAAATATTATAAATATATTTTATAATTACAACATCATTTAAAAACAATACTTCATTACCGTACATAATTTTAAAAATTATAACAAAATAATTACAGATATTTTCAATATATATTATTTGTAATCTAAATATTAACTCAACTTCAATAATAATTTTCATAAAAAACGAATTATATATGTTAGAGTAGATGTCAGGCAAGACAACGGTTGGCTAGAGAATTTATTGACTCAAGTGTAATAAACAATCTTTATTTTAATATAATTTAACTCTTTATGGTTTTGTTTTACTTTATCTGTATACACATGCAATCAGCATAGATAAAATTCTTGATTATACTATAATACACATGAATCGTAATTCGATGTTGAAACTCATTTGTAAACACTGTATGATCTAAATTCGTTTTTAGTCGATTCAGCCGCCTAAAACGTGGATAAAGGTCGCTTGAGCTCAAGACTAGCATCAGTGATGTTGTGTATCGCGTTTCTTGGTAAGGGCATAGAGATGTCCAAACATGCAGATGGGTAGTCATATGATGATTATACAGAACTACCCTCCCTCGGACTTTCCAAATGGTTATCATTCATCGAAAGGATAAATCTGTGGTTATGATTGTACACTATTAGTCTTTATGACCCGAGACAACACTGAGGCTCTATATGCTAGGGCTATGCTTTTACTCGTTTACCGACTCCAGGAGAGTCATCAGGTGGCGAGATTGGGTACAGTTACGACACATGTAGGAGTCAGTGCATTGTAGTCGGGAATTCACCGCTCACCTGCGGGTGTGGATATCCTATGTGATCTAATGAAATAATAGTGCATGGAATCTCTGGCCAGAGTATGAAATGTACGTTAGAGAAGTATTTCTCTAGTTTTACATGCGATACCACTATTTATTCTCAAAGATGTGTCACATAGTTATCAAATTATTATGCAACACTCGATGAACCAATTGTTGCTGATTCGATCGGGATATATGAGATGAAGGGACTATACTGTACGTTAAACATAACCGATTGATTCTTGCAGGCAGTATCAGTGATACTTAGAGAATCATGGGACGATGCAAAAATATTTTAAAGTGGTACAACCGCGTTTGTCAGGTCAAGAAAAAGACTTATAGCTAGTTAACAACAGTTTGAGTCTTGTTTGAGAACCATTGCAAGCAAAAATACTTAGAAATGAATTTACAAAATTTATTCACTCTCGTTTAAACTCGATCCAAAAATTACACTATAGCCTAAAGGACAGAGTAAATAACTTTTAAGTTATGATATTTTTTTTATAAAACAAAATATTTATCTTCTCAAATTAAAAAATAATCTGTTTTTATTTAAAACAATCATAAAAACTTATTTAAAAAACTTATATTTCATCCATAATCATCGTATCTTAATAAAATATTCATTTATTTTTATCTATATTTTTAATTTTTTAAATGATCGTATCATCAATAGCATAAAAAACTATTACACGAAAACAATTTTAATAAAATCTCTAGACTTTTCGCAAAAAAATTATCTAACACAAAATTTTAATATATGTGTATGTATCGCGTGTCAAATGGTACTAATACATAATATCTACACTATATCTCAACATGATGTCTCATATACTAACAAACTTTTTTGGCACAGTCCGAATTTTGATTAAACTCTAAATACACCTTTATTTTATTTAACATTCTTTACTAATAAGAAATCTGTTATTGTAAATTTATTATAACACAAATCTATTTAAGTCTTATCTTAATTCAAATGTATATGATTTCTAAATAAAACCAAAATCATATAAAAATCGTCTATAACTTGTTTTAATTGATTTTTTAAAGTTTTTACCCGTGCACAAATAGCGTAAAAATATAAATATAAATATATATGTATATTTGTTAAATTTATCCCCTTAACATTTTTTGTAGGGAAAGTTACATTTATTTTTCTTTAATGTGCATTTTTCACTTTTTATATTGTTAATAATATAATGGATTTGTATTTTAGTCTTGTAATTTGAATTTTTCATTTTGATCATGTTACGGTGAATTTTCATTTTTGATCATGTAACATGTATATTTTTCTTACTTTTGGTCTTATATTTTGGCCGAAGTCCATCGTGTTTGTCGATTAAAAGAAGATCAAAAATAAAAATATACAAGTTAAAGGATCTAAAACGAAAACATATACATTTTACAGGAAAAAAATAATTAATCGTAACATTATAAAAATGAAAAAAAAAAATCATGCAAAGTACAAGAATTAAATTGAAATTTCATAAAAAAGATGAAAAAGGTACAAATCATATGACCAAAAATTTAATTTTCCCATTTTTTATATGTTTTTATCTATTAAATTTATTATTTTCCTCATAAAAAAGTAATTTGTAATATCAATTGGACGAGGGTGTCGTACTTTTACATAATAGTTCAGATATCTTTTGGTTTCGAAGTTAACGTAAGAATAGTTGTTCGACATATATGAATAAATATATCAACAGTAGTATAAAATCGTAAATTTGTGTTTTATCAGAATTAAGTGTTGTGTCAAATGTTACAACATTTACGACAACATGCAGCGGAATATTATATTTTGTAACACAAATTCACTTTAAATAAATAAATGGACGTGATTAAATATGCACAAGTATAAATACTTGTGCGGTGCCTCAGGGTAAAAAATAATCACTAAAAAACCAAACCGTTTACAAAAACCTATCACTAGTGATTTTCACAAAAATCAATTTCCTCAACAAAAATAAAAACTTAAACAAGGAAGCAAAAAACGTGATGCCAAAAGAGGAGCCACGAAAACGATCTTCAGGCAACTTCGTTACGGATGTTGTCTAAAAATGTCCACAGCATTCAAGGCAACACGTGGTATATGCACTCTTCAAAACAACACGTCCTTGAAGAAATATTTCTCTGAAATCTATGACGTGCAAAAGTGCAAACGATATGCAACCACGAAAACTTCCAAGCGAAGAGTGAAAAACAAAGCGGACGACTCCTCTTCAAAACAACAACGCCTTTATAGGATGTTTTTCTATGAGAACCATGACGTGCAAAGTGCGTGTTTATTGATTGAGAAGAGAGAGCAGCCGCATCAATGTCATTGATCTCTTATATATAGACATAGACTTTATCTCCACAAGAAAACATATTTCACAAGGAAAGTAAGAGTTTAATTAGGAATAAACTCTTTTAAATCAATAATACCATATTTTGAAAATTATTATCATAAATATCATATCTAGAAAATATTTGCATAATTATCTCATTATCTAGAAAGGTAAAATCTTTATTAAATATTATATTCAATCAAATCAACTAGGAAGAGATAATATTAGGGAAATCTTTTAACTTAAGAAATTATATCAATTAAATTGAGAAATAATATTTCTCTTCAATCTCTCCTTTTTTGTCTTTCTGGACAAAATGAGATCAAACTCATTTATCCTTATAAGCTCAAGTCATCTCCCCCTGAGTTAGAGAATTTTTATCCCCCTGAATAAAACAAAGTTAGCATGGGTGTTGTTAGTTGTGTTGGCAATACTTGAGACAACACATGCAGGAGAAAAGTTAGGTCATTAGAACAGAGCAACAAAATCATTTCAGAGAAACAAAACTAACTAATAACAGACTCAGCAAAAACAGTAAAAGCATTAACATGAGAAAGTTTTCGAAACAAAGCATCAGAGCATCAAGAGTTTCAAGTGATCCTCCCTGGGTGGTTGTTTGAGCTTCACCTCCTCCCACTTTTTGTCCAGAATGGACACCAACATCCAGGAGTATCCGGTAATGAGCCACTTGATCTTAATAATGGGCGATCAAGTCCTTAGCACGTACAATCTCCTTTAGAGCAAAATTAATTTGAGCTTGAAGGACGGAAGGAGCAAGATGAACAAAATCAGATGTGGAGAACGGAGGTGCGACATGTTGTACAGTCTTAGGGGCAACATCAGACATAACACTTGGTGCAACACGGTCAGCGCACCATGGCAGATCAATTTTCCTATTGCCCTTGAAAAAAAACATGAGCTATCTTTAATAATTCACTGGTATCAGAAAGAGGCTCGGCAATGTCACAGACAAATCCTTGAGAAGACAAAATGCCGTAGATCAGAGATAGAAACGCAAGTTTTGAGGCCTTGAGGCCACCCTCGGCATATTGAAGAATCGTCTGGAAAACCAGATCGTTCATCACCAACGTCGGGTGATAAATTTGTATAAAATTCAAGTACAAGACTACGACAATAAAGAGTGACAGCAGAAACAGTCGAGTAAAGCTGGCAGTGCTTGAGAAAAGACACCAAATTTTGCCTATTAAAGGCATTTGAATCCACGTTCTTTTCCTCTAGAAATTCTCTATATTCATGCAAAGCCCACAGAGCACCAGCTGCTTCAGTATAAAACTTATCACTGAAGGTTGTGCCCAAGTCATAGTCACTAAGGTCTGTGTTGTCCGCAATGTGGGCAACATCTCCAGCAACATCCTGCTCAGCAGACTCACTTTCTTCAAAAATGTCCTATTGTTCAACAAACTCATCAGTAGAACTGTCAGACTCTCAGTAAGCAACAGCAACAGACGGAATTTCAGCTTTTTGACTCTTCAAGTTGGCCATAACCCTTGCCTGTCATTGATTATGAATTGAATTTCAAGTAAGGCAGGAAAGACAAGACAAATGCAGAGAGACGAAAGAAATTGCTCAGAAAGATAATAATACAGGTAACATGAATTTTGAAGAAAAAGAGTACGGATTAAAAGATAAGCAAGCACAATCACCACAACGGTAACAAAATCAGGATTTAATCAATCAATCTCTAAGATCCTAACAGTAAAAAGATTTATTGTGAAAATTTTAGCCGTTAAGGTCTCCCAAGACTACCGAGATAATTGCGTCCAATATATTTTCAAAATAAATTTCCAGAATTGAAATCCACATCGAATTAACACCACTAAAACATCAAAGATCATACATATTCAATTTTTCGTAAAATCTGGATTTTCATCAAATTTTCTTTGTCGAAATACTCATGTCCTCGTGACACAACAATATTCACAATGTTATGTTTATGCATGGCCTATTTATGCCTAATAACAGAATGTAACAGAAATAGAAACATGAAAACAAATATGAGATATGTTCACAAATGAAGTGTTTTCGCAAATGTTGGCAACATCTTCTGACAACACGTCCAATTTCAAAATTTATTTCGATTTTTCTGCACACTTAGAGACTTATCAATTTTCTGATCATAGAAGTGGTAGCTCCCACACTAGAAGAACGGTCTTCTTTAGGACTCCTCTAGGTAGCTTTTTCCAACTTCGTATGTTTTCCTTTCTGTATTAAACTCAAAAGATGTAGTTCTCACACTAAAAGCACAGTCTTCATTGGACTCTTTTAGGTAGTTTTTTCTCATCTTTTCTTCTGATACAGAGCATATGCAATATGCATAATTGATTTATCTTTTTACTCTATCTTGTTAGATCACTTTTCGTATGGGACAATGTCATGGAGTACATGATCATCCTTCAAGTACTTTGTGATTTAATCAGATTGTTAAGCATATCCAAGTGTGTTAAGTTTAGATAGAACAAGAAATTGTAAGTGCACCAGAAGATTATGCAACATTGTGATAACACATCATATAACAGTATTTATGCAAATGCATTATGTCAAAGTCTTAGAAATGCACATTCATGTTAGGTGTTGTCCGAGATGTTGTAACATCTGAGACAACATCTATGTATGATTAAGCAGAACACATGCTGAGAGATTTCCTAATGTTGGAAAATCTCTCAAAATCTAATTCTCTTGTGAATATGTCAGCCAGTTGGTTATTTGTACAATCAAACTTAATTCGAATCAATCATTTTTCTACTAAATCTCGAATAAAATGATGTCTAATGTCAATGTGTTTTGTTCGAGGGTGTTGTACTGGATTTTTTTGAAATATCAATTGCACTAGAATTATCACAGTACACAAGTGGCACCTGGAATTTGTTGATTTTTGTGACTAAGTGTTTAAACACATCAAACGTGTCCGATTTCTCTCTAATGAAACTTACCCATGAAAACCGTGAGAAATCATCAATACACACAAAAGAATATTTCTTACCTCCACAGCTTTCCACTTTCATAGGACCCATAAGATCCATGTGTAGTAGCTCCAGACATCGTGTTGTCCCAGATGTTGACAACACTGGGTGTGACACACGAGTCTGTTTCTCTTTTTGACAATCTCCGCACACATATGATATACCAGATGAAAGATTAGGAATACCTTGTACTGCATCGTACTTACACAGGTTTTTCAAGGTTTCGAAGTCCACATGACCGAGTTTCTGATGCCAAAGGTCAAGTTCAGTAATTTGTGCATGGTAGCAATTGTCCGAAGACCTTGTACCTGTCATGATGCATATGTTAGATTCATAAAAAATTTCACACGCATGTTTATTAAACTTGACATGCAAATTATCATCGCATAATTGACTTATGCTTATCATATTTGAGTTTAATCCTTCAACATGGAGCACATTGTGGTGCTTTGGTAGTCCTTCGATATTCAAAGTTCCCTTTCCAACAATCTTTCCTTTAACTTCCCCTCCATAGGTTACTCTGTCACATTTTTGTTCAACATAATCGATGAGATATTCTCGTGACCCTGTCATATGGCGTGAGCTTCCACTATCAAAGTACCAGTAACCTGCAGTGTTAGTTTTTAATGAAGTATAAACAACATTACAGTGAAGTTTTTCCTTTGGTACCCAAACCTGTCTTTCTATAGGTCGATGCTTGGAGGTGTTGCGGGAAGTGTTGTGCCACATTTGAGGCAACATCCAGCTTGACTTTTGGTTCATGCGGTCATCCCTGAGTTTAAAACAATATGGCCTGATATGTCCAGCCTTAAAGCAGTAATGACATACATACCTGCGTTTTCTTCTCTTAGGAATAGGTGCAGTGGATTATCTTTTTGGTGGAGAGCTTTTGGTTGAAGGTGTAGGTTGTGGCGGTGTAAAAGTTTCAGTTTTTCCTTTCACAAAAAAGGTGGATTTTGAATATTCACTAATTTCATGTACATTGTCTTTGAACCCTAAACCCTTCTTGTCATCTCTTCCCATTGAAAGTATGGATTCAAGCTTGGATGTGCCCGAATTAAACTTAGATAAGGTTTCAGTTGCCTTTTGAAGTTCTTCTTTGGTCTTACCCAGTTCTAAGTCCTTTTTGCTCAGAATTACTTCAAGTTTGGCAACCACAGTTTTTAGATCAGTGTTTTCCTTCATAAAAGTTGAGTTAACCTTGTTTCTTTTGGTCCAATCCTCAAACAACTCTTCATAAAGCTTTTGAACACTCTCAAGAGTCATCTCTTCATCATCAGCTTCCAATTCATCATCTGTAACCAGCGATTTTCTGTCAATAATGCTGTCAAGGAGGTGTGATTATCTTCATCATTGGATTTTTCCTCCTCATCATATTCTTCATCGCTTAGAGACGCATTGTAGCCTTTGTTCTTGCGTAATATGTTAGCACATTCATTGGTATAGTGACCAAAACCATTGCACTCTCTACATTGCATCGAGTCATACCTTTTCGAATTGAATTGTCCCTTGCCTTCATTCCTTGATCGAAACTGTTGTTGGACAGGAAACCTTTGCGGTCTCTCGGGTGCTGGAAGACTAGGAAATTTCGACGGTTGTGCATCATTCTTCTTATCTCTGATTCTTTTCAAGTAATCCCCAAATATCTTTGTGATATAGTCAATGGAATCCTCAAAGAGATCCGACTCATTAACCTCTTGAGATATTTGAAAGAGATCATTGTAAGAATCATTTGATACTTGGAAGGCAATCGTTTTACCTTTGTCCTTCTTCTGCATATCCACGTTCATCTCAAAGGTGCGAAGTGAACTGAAAAGATCTTCCAAAGTCATCTGAGTCGTGTCCTTAGCCTCATCTATCGCACAAATTTTTATGTTGAATCTTTCGGGCAAAGAACGGAGAACCTTACTAACTAAACGTTCATTGGAGATGGGGTCTCCAAGGCTGAACGCCTCATTAGCAATTTCCCGTAGGCGACGATCATATTCCAGTATGTTCTCAGATTCTTCCATCCTCATCATCTCGAACTTGGAAGTAACCATCATCAGTCTTGTTCGTCGCACACTCTGAGAACCTTCAGAGTGTCTTTGTAGAATGTCCCATGCATCCTTGGCCGAGACACAATTAGTAATAAGTCCGAACATGTTCTTATCAACTGAAGAAAAAATGGCATTCATTGCCTTTGAGCTGTAATTTGAAATCTGCACTTCATCAATAGTCCAGTCACTTTTCGTTTTTATCAGACTATCACCATCTTCGTCTATTCTCCTTGGTGGAGATCAACCGCTTAGAACTCTTTGCCATGCTCTCGCATCTATGGATTTTATATGAAATCGGATTTTGACCTTCCATAGACTGTAGTTGGTTCCATCTAAGACCGGTGGCCGAAGTGCGGTGCTTGCGAGTGATGGATCCATTTGATATTTCTATCAAACAAAACAAAAAACAGAATCAACACTTAGTATATCAAGAGTAGGCTCTGATACCAATTGTAAGAATCGTTGTTCAACAGATGTTAATAAATATATCAACAGTAGTATAAAATCGTAAATTTGTGTTTTATCAGAATTAAGTGTTGTGTCAAATGTTACAACATTTACGACAACATGCAGCGGAATATTATATTTTGTAATACAAATTTACTTTAAATAAATAGATGGACGAGATTAAATATGCACAAGTATTTATACTTGTGCGGTGCCTCAGGGTAAAAATTAATCACTAGAAAACCAAACCGTTTACAAAAACCTATCACTAGTGATTTTCACAAAAATCAATTTCCACAACAAGTTGAGAAAATAAATGCTTTTTAAAACAAATGACCAGAATAAAAACTTAAACAAGAAAGCAAAAAACGTGATGCCAAAAGAGGATCCACGAAAACGATCTTCAGGCAACTTCGTTACGGATGTTGTCTGCAGATGTCCCCAACATTCAAGGCAACACGTGGTGTATGCACTCTTCAAAACAACACATCCTTGAAGAAATATTTCTCCGAAATCTATGACGTGCAAAAGTGCAAACGATATGCTACCACGAAAACTTCCAAGCGAAGAGTGAAAAACAAAACGGACTACTCCTCTTCAAAACAGCAACGCCTTTGTAGGATGTTTTTCTATTAGAACCATGACGTGTACAGTGCGTGTATATTGATTGAGAAGAGAGAGCAGCCGCATCAATGTCCTTGATCTCTTATATATAGACATAGACTTTATCTCCACAAGGAAACATATTTCACAAAGAAAGTAAGATTTTAATTAAGAATAAACTCTTTTAAATCAATAATACCATATCTTGAAAATTATTATTATAAATATCATATCTAGAAAATATTTGCATAATTATCTCATTATCTAGAAAGGCAAAATTTTTATTAAATATTATATTCAATCAAATCAACTATGAAGAGATAATATTAGGAAAATTTTTTAACTTAAGAAATTATATCGATTAAATTGAGAAATAATATTTCTCTTTAGCTAACACTTGTTGAATTTTTTTTTTTTTTTCCCTTTTCAAAAGGTTAGTTAAAACATTATGTCGCAAACCAAATGTGAAATGACCACCACCAAAAACATTTTTCTTGGAATAAGGAAATGCTGCCTAACTTTTGACAGCCTCGCGTACTTTTAATCAATACACGATGCTAAAAATTTATTTGGACTATTAAATGTACTACCATAAACACATCTTCCCCCATTTTTAATCAATATACTCGATCGCCTTTGTATACACGTAATACATCTTCGTAACGAGAAATACACATGTGTCCGATTTAGTGAAGTAATTGAACGTTTGGTTGATGTTAAGATATTTGGTTTCATCTATCACTATTTTATTGGACGAATTTGTTATAATATACTTGTTCAATATGGTTTACGTATTATTATGTTAGTTCAGAAGTTTACTCATTGCGCATCAACATCGAAAGATAGCGATTGCAGGTTCTCACGTTATTAAAAATATAGTAAAGGGAAATATCTTTATGTAATATACCCAAATGTTTTAGAAATTATAACAAAATTATTTCAACCAAATATAAAAATAATATATGATATAACGTAAATGTTTAAATCCATTCTTGCATGTCATTTGAGTTAGAATATAGTCTGATGAATATTGAGAGCTTTATATTTATTTTAATTTTTGTTGAAAATTAAACAATTTAAACTACTATTTTAGATTTGTTGTTTGTGATGATTATTTTTTTATTACATTTTCGATTAGTCTTACGGTTAACCATTTGTTAACCAAGATATCTTCTGCATGATAATATCAATAAATCGTGTTTTCATATTTGATGGTCAATTAGTTGATAAGTTGCTAAATTTGATTTATTATTTTTACGGAATTTTTTTTATCATAAATTATATTTATAAAGCATGCAATAACCATTGTACGTGAATTAATATTTATCGTTCGGGAAAATTTAAAAATGATTATTTTATTTTATTTAATAATGCCTTAATCAGTGGAAGCTACTTCATGGTGGGAAGTTTTTTTTAGTGGATATTGTGAACTTTTCGTCGCTAATTGTCTAAGGCAATAGTAGTTTTGATTAGACTAAGATTTTTTATATTCAATCGTGATATTTTCCATGGAATTGAAATCCAAAGACAAATTGATTCCACCATTGACTTTTTGTAAGAATTAGATCCAGTTTCACCAAATGTGTGACGACATCAATTTTAAGATTGCATACAATGGTATTTGTTTATTAAACTAACATGGAACTAATACCCGTTAAAATTGTCTGATATTAATATATTAAACTATTAAAAAATGAATTATAAACTATAAAATGTTACACCACTTAATAAGAAAATTTTTTGAGATGAAACACTTATTGGTTAATAAAATAACATTGGTGTTCTCGTTGGAGCAGACGTAACAGATCGAATGACCTCGAAAAAGGTTACCATTGAAAAAAAGTGAGTGAAAACCGTGTAGAATAGGCTGCCGTGGACGTCGATTTCTCAAGAGGTCGGCAATGTTATACTTGCCCAACATTGACATATTAAACTAATAAAAATGGTATACAAACATGAGTAGGTCTCTTGTGAGACAGTCTCACAAATCTTTATCTGTGAGACGTGTCAACCTTACTGATATTCACAATAAAAGGCAATAATCTTAACACAAAAAGTAATATTTTTCATGGATGACCCAAATAAGAGATCTATATCACAAAATACGATCTGTGAGACCGTCTCACAAAAGTTTTTGCTTACGAACATTAAAAGCTTACATCATCAAACAGACAAATTTTCTGGAATGGAACACGTCTTGAATTTACAACCTAACAATACCACTCCCGTGTATAATTAAAAAAAAAATTAGCTATACAATTGGACATCCTCTAAAAATGTGTTGAACTCAACCCCAAATGGAAATCGTCTAACTCGTAGTTAAGTTGTAACATTCTCTATTTTTATCATCTAATTTGTCAATATTGGATCTTGGTCTTGCAACTTTAGCTGTTGATTTTTTATTCTATTTTGACGGAACATTGATGTGATATCAGAAAATTATAGATATCCAACATCGTTTTAGTACCATGTTGAAATAGGACTGAAATCCAACAACAACAAAATTATTCAACTAAGACCAAAATCAAACAAATTATACGACGGAAACATAAAGAAGACAATTTATATGACTAAACTGACTATTTTTTTTAAAAAAATAAACGACGAAAACAAAAAAATTAATATTAAATAGACTATTTTCAGGGTCATAACTTTCTTTTGTCCTAATTAGACTGATGCCGTGCATTTATTCATCGGAATTAATTGAAACACGTCATTGAATCATAATGTAGAGCATAAATGCACGGTGTAAATTAATTTGGAAATACAATTATCAATCAATTAAAATTCGAGAATTCAGTGAACAACGCGTAATTATGCATAGGTTTTGGCATCCCTATTTATTTATACGTGTATTATTATTATTTAATAAAGTTCTATTAACTAATATTTTTTTTATCAGTATAATATAATATAATATAATGTTATTTAAGCAAGTTGTCTCCCACATTCTAATATTATTATTATTAATCATTAATATTTTTTACTTTATTTGATTTGATTTTTGGACTGTGACATTTTTTTTATGTTTGTAAAGTTCTCCATATTCTGTCATTCCATGTCACATGTGTATAAAATTCCGCGAAGCACATCCACTCCACACTCCTCTCTTCTTACCCGAACCAGACCATTTTCTGTGAGCTTTTCTTTCTCCAATTTTTCAGTTTTCTTTTTCTTTTTTTCGTTTTTTTTTCTCTGTGGAATCTCCCTTTAGGAGAGGGAGTCTTGATAATCCTTTGCAGCTCTCCAGCCAGGTAAGATTGGACCTTTTTTTTCCTATTTTCTGTTGTAATTGATTTTTTCCCCTAATTTTTTGGATGTTGGCAAGGGTGGTGGGCTAGTTTTTAAATTTTTCTTAAGATATTTTTAATTTCTGGAGTTTTTGTGTGTGATAAATTCTGAAAATTTTCCTACATATTCCTTCTGATTGTATATGATGACAAGGGTTCAGTCTTAAATTGTTTCTTGGAATCGAAAGTTAGGTTCTTTCGATATTTTCAGCTGAAATTAGTCTTCAATCTTGTTAACTTTTGACTTGAGTCGAGATATTTTGTTTGGTTTGGTTTATTTTGCCTTCAAGTACCAGGCGAGTAATTCAGAATGAGTGATGCAAATTGATTTGCAGATTTTTGTAGCAGACCTGTATATTTTTCATCTTGAAATAAATACGTTTAAAAGATAAAATACTATGTATTTTTGTCTGTAAGAACAAGTGTAAACTCCCTGCCCCGCCCGGATCTTAACCTGACCGAATAAATCAATTTTTGATCATTATTATGAGAGTTATTTTGTAACCAAGATTTTACCTTTCCTTGCTTATGGCAGGTCTAATTATTCAGTATCTTGAAAAATGAATCACTGTGCTATTCAGCATAATTATTTTGTTGCCCGTGAAGAGCTGAGAGGAAGTGCCGCCGCCGCCGCTGCTGGCGGAGGATCTGTGGAGAGGAGAGAGACCGTAGTTTGCCCCAAGCCGCGGCGGCTCGGCCTAAACCACGCTACCCTTTATGACCTTTATCCTATGAGACCCCGCAGATGGCATATTTGGTAAATAAAAAAATTACCTTTACCTCTATTTTTCAGTTCTTTTGTCTTATTCTTGATCATGGGTTATTGTTTTTTTCCATTTTTTTTTTTGGTGTTTTTTTTTTTTTTTGGGGTAAAGCCATCAGCAAGAGGTTAGTGAAGCAAATGCTGCTAACGAAGTGCTGGACATCATTCTTGCAAAGGTTTGTTTTCAACTTTTTCTCCACAGTTTAATTTATTTCATGGTACAAATCCTTATCATTCGATTCATAAGTTTACCTGCCAAATCTGAGATTAAAAAAAAAAGAATTGGGTTTTGAATCAACAGGGTAGTTGTGGTGCGGATCAATCTGTCGCACAAGTAGCCTCATCGCCCCCATTTTTTCCGGGGTCACCGCCAAGGAGAGTATCTAACCCACTAATTCAAGATGCACGGTTTCTGAACGAGAAACTCATCCCCGTTGCACCACATGCTATCCCAATCACATCAGGCAGATTCGTCCGGGAAAGTTTTGGCAACAATCCGGCCTCTAGGATCGAGGGGTTCGACTGCCTCGGTACTGATAGGCGCAATTGCCACATCCCTGCCTTGGCTTGAGTGTATGTTTGAAGCGCTCGAGCCCACTTTCGACGCGATTCACTTTTGTTCTAGCTAGAAGAGAAGAAATTTTTATCGGCCTGGATCGAGTGAGCCAAGTAAACGGGAACATTAATCATTTTGTATAGTGTGTGTATATATATATATGTTATCCATTTGGAAGTATGACTTGAAGTTTATGCCCATAAAGTAAAAATAATTCTTATATTAGGTACGAGGAGTAAGCTAAGCCCTCTTTATCAAAAGGTGTAATTATGCTCAGAAAGGAAAAAGGGGGAAATTCTTGATATTCTTGTCTATTTTGTGATTATTGTCGAGAAATCAGCTTGTGGGCTTTGTGAGAAATTGCATTTTTTTTGTAATCCTAACGCTTTGTTATTCGAATATATTGAATATGAACATTTCTGCTAATTTAATACTTCATCCGTCTCAATTATTTTTGAGAATTATATATTGTTTGTCTCAAATATATAGACCTTTATCATGTTTAGTAATATTTTTTCTACTCTTTTACTAATATATTCATATTAACAATGCCTTGAAAACCATGCAACCATTTTTCGAATGCATGAAATAGGAATAAATTATAGAAAGTTAGTATATAATTTACTTTTGAGCTGGACTCTTGTAAGATGGTCTCATGAATCTTTATCTACGAGACGGGTCAACCCTACCGATATTCACAATAAAAAGTAATATTTTTAGCATAAAAAATAATATTTTTTCATGGATGACCTAAATAAGATATCCGTCTCACAAAATACGACCTATGAGACCGTCTCACACAATTATTTGTATTTGCGCTTTTTTAATAATTTTTTAAATCGGTGTAACAAAAAGTAGATTATATAATAGGGAGGGAAGGAGTATTAATAATGATCCACGGATTATGCTCCCTGATTTTTTGTGTTCATACATAAATTTGAGAATAAATAATTCCAGTGCGTCCAAATTTTTTAATCAAACAAACCTCCAAGACTCGTAACATTCAAAAGATATATTATATATTTTGCATCTATGTGAACAAACTAACCTCCTTCTTCCCACTAGCAGCCGCCCTTGTGCTCCTTTAACTGGCGGTTGTGGTAGGCGGGCCGTGAATTTGAGTAAAAAAATATTATTTTTTATATTAAAAACATATCTTATAATATATATTGATTTGAATGAAAAATATATTAAAAATAATAATATTTACTAAATATAGATCGGGTCCATCGATCATACTCTTCAAATAATTGGTTTTGAGCAATTAATTGACTCAAATAATCATATTACCACCACTCAAAAAATAATAATAGAAATCATACTATCTAACACAGTCACAAAAACTTTGTTCTCAACAGAATAACATATGACACGAAATTTTTTAGGAGAAAATCTCACTTGAAAATATAGCTGGAAATTTCTTTGAGTAAGTCTCTTGTGAGACGGTCTCATGAATCTTTATCTGTAAGACGGGTAAATCCTACCGATATTTACAATAAAAATTAATACTATTAGCATAAAAAATAATACATTTTCATGAATGACCCAAATAAGAAATTTGTCTCACAAAATACGACCCGTGAGACCGTCTCACACAAGTTTTTGTCAATTTCTTTTTCCAATTAGGGCGGCACGGCACGATAACAAATTTGTAAGTAGGTCGATTTGATTTTCTTATTATTATTATTATTATTATTATTATTATTATTATTATTATTATTTTAGTAAAAGTGGTGTATTTGATCTTGTGGCATATACAAATATGTAGATTGTATCTTTTTATCGTCCAATATATAACATTTCTCTACGTAATAGACATTGAGGCATATATTTGTGGGGACGGAACCAGGAAATTGAAACAAGAAGATGAAAATACTTAGATATCAAAAAATATAGATTTAAATATAGTACTTGATATTTACGTATAAAATAATAACCACTATTAATATTATAACAAAGAAAAGTTATTATGAAAACAACCTCAATTTTAAAAAGTTGTTACGAAAAAATTTTAAAAATTAAAAATCGTGGCATTAAAATAAATAGTAATATTTTTTGCATAAAAATAATGTGACTCAAATAAGATATCCGTATCACAAAAAAGACTCGTGAGAGTGTCTCACAGAATTGTTTTGTGTAAAATAAATTACATGCAACAATAGGAGAACCAGGTATACAACAATATCAAAATTTTCAACTCTTTATTCAATGTTCGTATAAAAGTTTAAAAGATAAGCACCTTAAAAAGCTGGAAATATAAAATTCAAAAATCGTGCCGGAGAAAACAAAATTAGAAACAAGGGAAATAAAGGTAGGAAAATTGGAATAAATTAGTTTAGAATTTGTATTATATTATTAGTATTATTATTTTTAATATATTATTCTTATTTCCAAGGCCACGAGAAAATTATATATTCATTTTCCAAGACACAATATAATACATATCTTTCAATCGGTATTCTAAATTTATTGATCGAAATTAAATTTCTTGATGAGCATTATGACCCCATTATTACCATTTCGAATATCACTTTACCAAATCTGACATTAATTTGTTAAGGTTAAATTCGTTAAAGGTGCTTCAAGCGTAAGCTAGTAATAACAATCCAACCTTTATTCGACTCCGTCTAAAAAATATTTTTTTTTTGAAACAGTCTAAAAAATATTTTAAAAACCTTTTTAGTGTTTTATATGTGAAAAAATTAAATAATGAGTTTCGTCAAGATTTTTAGGAAATTTTTTTTAAGAAAATTGTTCTCTAGGTATATTTTTTAGAGGACAATGGAGGTGTGTGTGTTTTTTTTATTATTGTTTTTAGAATAAAAAAATGTGGGTCAAACATGAATTAAAATGGTTTTTTTATATAATAGTAATCCAAACATTATCTTAATTATTTTTAACAATAAAATTGTTTTTATAAATAATTGTCCAAACATATTTTCAACTTAAATTTTTTTTTTATAGAATATATAATTATCTAAACGATATTTGTTTTTAAACAACTTTTGAAACGTTTTATAAAAAAATTATGAAAACACTTTTATAAAAACGTTTTATAAATATATGTTAAAATGGTTGTATTACCATAATCTATTCAATATCTACTTATCAAGTCAGTTGTAATCGAAGTTTTGGTAAAAATTTGTGTGAGACGGTCTCACGGGTCATATTTTGTGAGACAGCTCTCTTATTTGGGTCATCCATGAAAAATTATTACTTTATATGCTAAGAATATTACTTTTTATTTTGAATATCGGTAGGGTTGACCCGTCTCACAGATAAAGATTCGTGAAACCGTCTCACAAGAGACCTACTCCGAAGTTTTTATAGCATAGTTTGATGCAAATGATGATTTTCACACATCTTCGCATCTCTCTTTTTTATTCAAATTTTTCAATAATTGAAATTTTAAAAAATAGCAATATCATCTTTAATTTTCAATTTATGATTAGTTATCATGAACCATAATATCGTTGTCTTTCTATATATAGATTTTAATATTCAGTAAAACCCTTGTAATTCTAAAAGAAATTATTCGCTTGGATGCATTTTTTAGATGCGTTCCTTCACAAAAGGTTTAACTTGTATTGGAAGCGAAAGAGGCGCAAAATTAGCTAGCTGTAGGCAGCAATTTTATAAATTACAAAATAAATAAATAATTTTTACTCTCTAAAAAAAATTTATATTTAAATATTTTCAGTTAAAACAATGATTTCATCAGCAGATGTATGGATGGAATTGACCATAGTCGAGTCGAGCCGAACAATATCAAATTTGAACTCGGCTCGTTAAAGATTAGTATAAGCTCGAGTTCGATTCAAGCTTTTATCATAAGATTCGATCTTGGTTTGTTTAAAAATTATTAAGCTTATGAATAGATCGAGCTCGGCTCAATAATAGCTCGTTTATCATGTATAACTAGTTTGGCACGAGCTCGGCTCGTTAAACGGACTAGTTAAACAAGCTCATTTTCGAGCTCGTCGAGCAATCTTAACGAAAAAGTCATCGACTAAAATATGAGAATTTAAGGGGTAGGCTTCTATTTTATGTATTTCAATCGCTTCTCTTACACTTAAATTTCGAGTGAGACAATGCAAATTATTATTGTACACTCAAGGCCCAACAAACTAGTCGAGCTCAAGCTCCACATAAACAAGTCGAATAACCTTAAACTCGAGCTCGGATCGATAAAATTGTCGAGCTCGATCTCGTCTCGATAAGCTTAACAAACTATATCGATGAACTTTTGATTGAGCCGAGCTCTGAGTAGCTCGTAAGCTGTTTAGTTCATTTAGATCTCTATTCAGATAGACGGTAAACATGTCACACTACCCAATAACGTGTTGCGTTTGCATTTTGATTTCAACCATCCCTTTCTATGTTCTGTTGGTGTCTGGTTTTTAGTAGGATCTCATTAAAAGTATGAAATCAATTGGAAATAATCGAGGGACCGCGAGGGGAATAAAGTTGATCATAATGGAGCACTGTAAATAGTAAGCCTTTTATTTTATCATTTAATTTAATTTTAAATTCCAAACAGTAACACGTACCAAATGGTCCAGTTCGTATTGTATTTTTCGGAGTTAAATAAACAAATTCATTTATTTTTCAAGAATTTTAGTTATTTTATGGATATAATAATTCGGGGTGATTTTTTAGTTCAAGTTGAGGTGTCTATGTTAATTACTAATTGATTTGGTGATGCATTATATAAAATTAAAATTATACCCTCATTATATAATTTTATTATTGAAATTTTATTATTATTTTTCTAAAACTGGTCTTTCTTTTAAATCTTCAATTCTATTTTTTTAATCTTTAAACTGAATCATATTTTTATCTATATATTTTTATATATTTATATCTTTAGACGATCAATCACTTTTAATAAAAACTATATAGAAATTTTATTCATTTTAAATAACAAAAAGTATCATGTTAAAATAAATATTTTTTAAATAAAATAAATTATTTTATATTAAAAATTGTCTTAGTTATTAATTATTGGAGGTGATCATCATGCCACGTAATCATAGATTTCTAAAAAGTTCGAGGGATTCTATGACATCAATTGAATTTTGCAAACATATGTGCCCTTGTCATCTATTTTAATATATTTATAGCTTACTCGTAACTATTATATCTTATTTTTTTTCAGAGGAAAAAATCACCCATTACCTATATATAAATTAGAAATATATTTAACAAAATGATTGTAGGGATTCTCCTTAATATATTCATTTGAACCGCAACCTGAAGATTACTAAACTTGTGAAGATATGTTAGCAATTTGATGTCGAGCTGAGAAAAAATTTTATGTGCTTAAGACAAATTTTCCCCGCACATGGTGCTCACCAAGATGACAATCGTCTTCCAAAATGCAAAGACTTCCAACTTCTGATAGTAACTCTATAAATCACAAGTTTCATAACCATGATATAAAACAAACTCCCTTTTGAGGAAAAAAAATTCAAAAATGAATGAAAATGTTTTTCTTTTGTTTGATCCTCTCAAAGTTGATGTTATGTTGTCTCTCTTTATTTTTTTCATTTATATCTGTTGGGATGCAACCAAAGTCCCACATTGGAAGATCTAGAGAAAGATCATGGATTAATAAAGATGAAATGATATCTCCATTGGTATGAGGCCTTTTGGGTGGTTCCAAAAGCAAAACCATGAGGGTTAAAACCCAAAGTGGACAATATCATACCACTGTGGAGATATCCGGATTCCATTGGTCCTAACAAGTGGTATCAGACCCATGGTCTAGATCGAGCCATGTGGGTAGAATCCTCGATACCTAAACGAAGGAGGTGAGGGCTCCCGGTAAAAATTCTTGATTGAACTCTCGGGGTGGTTTATGCTCCCAGTATTCATGTAAGGCGTGTGCTCCAACGCAGTGAAGTAGAGTAACCTCGATTGGAGGACGAATAAGGCTTGAGGGGAGGCTCGGACCATGAGAATAATAGTGGAACTTCGTTTGAGGGGAGGATTGTTGGGATGCAACCAAAGTCCCACATTAGAAGATCTAGAGAAAGATCATGGGTTAATAAAGATGGAATGATATCTCCATTGGTATGAGGCCTTTTGGGTGGTTCCATAAGCAAAACCATGAGGGTTAAAACCCAAAGTGGACAATATCATACCAGTGTGGAGATATCCGGATTCCGTTGGTCCTAACAACATCGATTGATATTTTAGTAAAAATCTAAAATAGACACTTTTTGGTGACGAAGATACATGAAAACTCACAACTCTTGGTAAAAAGTATCGTCAGGCGCCTATGCATCTCCCTCTCAGCCATGAAATTTCCAGGTCAAAAACGGAGGCGCTAAGGCACCTTTCCGGTTGCCCTGGAAATTTCAGTGCAGAGAGGGAGGTGCCTAGGATCCTCTGTGAAGCGCTAAGGCACCTCTTCCGCTGCTTAAGAGCGTCAATTTTTCCTTCAATGTTTTCATTTAGAGTTTTATATCCCTATTTCTTAATTTTCATTGATTAAATAAAATATCCAACATTTCTTCACATGAATGAATTAATGCATGAATGCAGTGATGTCAAAAGAGAATTTACACTGAAAATCATCGCATCAAGAGAAGTGACTTTTGGCTCTGAACCTTCCTTAGTAGAATATTATCAGATTTACTAGGCCACGAAATGAACATGATATCTTGAATTTCTTTGTGTTTTGTGTAAACCAGACAACAATATGTCCACAACATTTTTTCTATCATTTTCTTTTGGTTTTTCGACCGTTTCTGATTTGGCCATGGAAAACATCTTGGCTTCATAAGTGTTTCTTAAAGATTTTTTGTCCTCACACTCACATAGGTGATTTTCTTTTAAGAATATCTTACCATACTCCACCTTTTATAGGTTAAAGAATCATTAAAAGTACAATACTTAATTTTACTACATTGGTAGGTTATAATACTCATCATCCTAGGAATGAGAAGAGAAGTTCTCATAATTTTGTTGTCATATTGAACCAGAATCTTGGGATCACCAACCAACAAAGTTGAGTTACTACTTTGAAAACTTTATTTTTTAGATTTTAAGTTATTTCTTTTTGCAATCTATATGCTTTATCTTCATTAAAGGCTTTATAATACAGATCTATTAAGTTATCTTATGATTTCACTCAATCAAAAGATAACATAATTGAAGATTAAGTTTAGCATGAAATTCTATATTTTATGTACACATCCAGACCTATCATCGTTCATTTAATTTTGTGTCATATTTTAACATGATATTTTTATCTTAAATATGGCACGTCCCACACTTCGAGTTATTTGTAAGAATTTATAACATTGTTTAATTTACACAAATTTTTAAATGTGTAGAGTGCTATAAAATTTGAATTTTAAGTAATAAAACTTATAAATCCAAATAAAGAATTAATTTTTGCAAATTTGGATTTAAGAGCAGTTGCTTAAAGAATTCAAAACAACTCTATAATATAATTATAAGTTCGAATTTTAAGCGCATAACTTAGAAAATCCAAACTCAATAGTTTATATCTTATAAATTTTGGATTTTTAAGCGCGAAAGCTTAAAAAAATTCACATGTAAGATTAAATTATAAAGAGAAGATGAATAAGAATGTTGTAGTTCAATTACAATTGTTAAAGACTTCCCCACGAATTTGGGCAAGTATAATTTTATTAAATTCTAATCTATATGAACTCACACATCCAAATTCAAGATTTTATATCTTGTTAAGTTCGAGCTTAAGCGTCATTGCTTAAAGAACGAAAACATTATACATTATTCTCAAATTTGACAAAAATGTATTTTCCAATTCAATCACTTCACTTGTTGTTGGATTGGTATTGAAACTTCCAAGTTTCCAAGATATAGATCTCATGTCTTATATTTTCATAAATTAATATGATGAACTACTCGTTTCTCCTATCAAATGAGCCATTTAACTTTCCAATAAATGGAGTGAAATAATTTGTGTTCCAACACATATATTTTTTTTATGCTCTAAAATTTTAGAAATTTGATTGATTATCTTTTTTAATCCATAGTCTAAATTTAAGATCTCGAGTCTCATTTCAATTTTTTATTTCTTTAATTTTAGAATTTCCTTTAAACCAATACATAAAGTATTGAATTCTTGAGCCAAGAAATTACTTGACCGAACTTACTCATTTCAGTGTTCAACGTAATCCTCGTCATTCATAATTACAAACCTTTTATTTTGTCACAAGAAAATAAACATATTCATAGTTCTTCTTCAATCAAATGATTCGAAAGAACATCAAATTTCAGAACTATTAAAAAATGATGCAATTAAAATTTCAAAACTTGATATTTGAAATTAAGTTATTCACAAATCGTCGTATTGTCATGAGACTGTATAATTTGAAATCGTTCACGTTCATTGTCATACATCTTCAAAATTGCAAAAAAAAAAAAAAAATCCAAAAAATAAAAATTGGTCTTAAGATTGTTGGTGGAGATTCTTCTTCACACGTTCATTTGAATTGCAACCTGAAGATAACTAAACTCATGAAGATATATTAGTAATTTGAAATCGATGCAAGAGAAAACTCTTTATCCTTAAGACGAATTTTCCCCGCCTATGGTGCTTATGTGATATGACAATCGTATCCCAAGATACAGTGATTTTTAACTTGTGATAGTATCATTACAAATCATAAAGTTTCAAAGTATAAAATGAAACAAACTTCCTTTTGAGAATAAAGAAGAAGAAGTTCAAATTGAATACAAATGATATTCCTTTGTATGATCATCTCAAAGTTGATGTCATGTTGTCTCTCCTTACAAGTTTCATAAGTATAAATGAAGCAAACTTCCTTTCGAGAAGAAGATGAAAAAGTTCAAATTGAATGCAAATGATCTTCTTTTGTTTGATCATTTCAAAGTTGATGTTATGTTGACAATCCTTATAGATAATTCATTTAGATAATGGATTGATATTTAAGCTATAAATCTCGAAAATATAACTTAGAGACATCTTTTAGTGACAAAGATCCATGAAAACTTACAACTCTTGATAAATAGTGTAGTCAGGTGCCTAGACGCCGCTTAACATACGCCTAGGTGCTCGCCGCTCTACTATGGAATTTCCAAAACTTAATTTTCATTCATGAATAATAAAATATCCAACATATAATTGTATAATTATTTTTCTTAAAAATAACTCATCATCATAATAAGCACAAATATTTTCATTATAAGTGTTTTAGTTTTATATAAAATTGAATTAAACCCCAAAAATAATTTACCCACAAAACTTTATTGTATTATTTGAAAAAAAAATTATACTAACAAAGTTAAACTTTATGTAAAAATTAATATATTTATACATAAACTGTGCATGTACTGTGTGCCAAGGGACGTGACTATATTTGAAAGAGAGAAATTTCACCCGTCAGTGGGCCTTTTAATTAACAAATGGAAAGCTCGACCACAAGTAAGTCTGATTCCCTAAACTATTGGCCGAGAGATTTTATTTTGGGCTTTGGCTTTTAATTCCATCTTTAAATTTTTGTTATACGTACTTGCAATTTAATCTCTATAATTTAGATTCACGCCTAAACTTTTTTTTTTACCCATCTGATTCATATGTGTTTAATCTCTAAACAGTTTAATGCAATATTTTGATCTCTAAGGTTTTTAAAATATCAAGAAACTAGACATAATCGTTGACGGAAAAAACCGAATATGTAATACGTAACGTTTTCAAAAGTTCAGGGATTAAAAGTGTCAATTTGAATTATTTTTTTCATGTTTATAATATAAATACAAAATTTTTTATGAGACGGTTGTACGTGTAAATTTTATGAGATGGTTTTTTGACGCGACCTACTTTTATTATAATTATAGATCGGATCGATCCGTCTCACGAATATTGATCGTTAAAACCGACATACAAAATAAATTTCCATAAATAAATAATAATTTAAAAGAGTGTGAATACATACAGAAAGTTCAATAACGCGGAGCACATTGGCTGTTGGGTCGAATCCTTGCATCTTTTTCGAGATAAAATATCGTACTATGCGTCAAGCAGAAGCACTCATAATAAATGACTTTGATATTTCTTGGTATGTCTTTTAAATTTTACTAAACTATATATATCTCTAATAATTTGAAATTGTATCAGGAATATTTTGTTTTTTGAGATGAATAATTTGTTATATTTAGCTCTCAAACTCGAAACCAACTCGTATGTTCTGAGTCATTAATATCACCGAGTCTATATTTTTTACTAATAATAATTTCATATATTATTTATACTAGTGTCTTATTTATAAAAGTGTGTTTGTGCACGCGTTATGTGTTTGTATAATAAATTTTTTATGGGACTTGTGATTATCTTGTTATAGATTGTAATTATTATTTGAATAATAACGATGCAACTATACTAAACATGTAGTTCATAGAAACCTAAGAATTTTTAAATTTTTGAAACTGGATTAGAGATGATAATTTTGAGTAATTTATAAGTGTATCAAAATAGGTTTTTATGATATATTTTTTTATAAAATTTTAAAAAATTATTTTTAAAATTAATAACAATATTTCATAAAAATCAATTTGTGTTACAAATTCAGATCACTAAAAGACTCCATCTTTATATATAGAATATATATAGTGTATATATAGATGCATTTTTTACTCCATTTTCCTCAACTTCAATATCAGATGAGGTTCACTTGAAAAATTCTAGAGACCCTCGAACCCGATCGATCCAACATCATCAACGTAACCTACTGCCATGAATTTCAATCATATCTGAAGATGGGCATATTTTTTAAACAGTCGTCCCGTAATCAAAATCGGTAAAATGTTTGTTGCATTGTTATAAATACAAAAGGGAAAGGGGGGGCAAGCAGAAGATTACAAGAAGAGGGAATGAAGCTAAGAGATAAAGTGTAAAATAGAGCAGTAAAAAAAGACATGCTTAGGATTTAATGAGATGTAAGAAAGTGGCAAAATGAAGAGTAAAAGACAAGGAGAGAGGAACAAATCCAAGGTACAAACCTTAAAGGCTTTTAACTTTATTGTTGTGTCCTCGACTGTTGACGGCAAAAGCCTCTTGCATCTCTAAGCTTGTTAAATTTTATTGGTTCTTTTTTTGTTACTCAATCCAGCTTTTTCAGAGTCAGAGCCGAACAATCCTCACTTTCTGCAACAAAACATAAATACAGAGTTATTGCTTAAAAAAAAATAAAGAATAATAAGGATTTGTAATAATTAGTTCTACACTGTGTATGCAAAATAAATGTCAACGTATAATTAAATATGAGAGAACATAAAAATATAATATTTGAGTTTCAAATAAAAATAGGTATGCTAAAAATAGTTTCTGAGCTTTTTGAAAATTTTAAAAACGTATACGCTCGTCCACTAAAATTTTCCGACTTAGTATATTCTAATATAAATATTATGTCTATGAGAAGTTACAATATAAAATAGACGAAAATGGATTCTTGATAAAGTTAGTTTATTGTATGTACAATAATAAAAACGTATTATGCGATGTTTTTTAAAATGATAATAGAATTTACAACTGCTATCTTTTGATGTATATTGAGTAAACTTTTGAGCTAACGTAGTAGTTTGTAAATAACGCTAGTAAAGTAAGCAACACATGACAAACACTGTGTGATAGACTTACCCAAGAAAATATTGATAAAGAATCGAACACATGATCATTGATCAAATTTTAATTTTAGTTCACAAGAAAATTGTTTTCTTGCAATTTTTGTTCTTTTTTCAACTTGTCGCTTCTGACCTAATCAATGTCAAAAATAATTATCTATATTTGGAGAGTAATTGAAACATAATGATTAGATTGATGTACGAATGAAAATATCTGAAACAATCACTCAATGATATATTAATATCATATTCAATGTCACGTGTTTTATTATCAAAGATTACAATTATTGAGATGATGATCGATGGAAGTACGATAGTTGAGAAACGATAATAACCTTGCCGGAAAACCATCAAAATATGATGTTCTATCTATTATAGGGTTTAGATGACATTTGTTAATAGGTAAACACTTGCATAAAATATTAAATAAGGTGCCAAAAACCAGTTAACAATTCCCCCATGTCGAGCGACGGAACAAGAGTGTATTTTGAGGTTAACATGAGTTGGGCCCCTCCATGCATTACATTACTCCCCCCCTCTCTCTTTCTGCATCTAACATTCCTCTCAAATTTAAACCCAAGCCCATCAATTCATACTCGAGTGCTTCTGAGGAGCTGGTGCGTGCATCTCTGCTGGACCACCCTTATTCTCTCGCCGGAAATACACATTCTAGAGAAGAAACCCTTCATGTGGGTTCGCCGGATATGTCATTTTCCGGCCGAAAAACATGGGTCTTGCCGCTGTTCCTGGTGATCTCATTTCTGCATATTCTTGATTCTGGCCAAACCAAAGTAGGCGCAATAAGGATATTACCACAACACATGGAAGCTCCTTCTCCAGAGAAGAGTCATACAGAAATCTTTAGAGAGTATTTCAATGGCATAGTGTCTTCTGATCTCAACAGTACGGGAAATGGTACATTTTTCGATTCCAAAAGAAGAATACCCAGCTGCCCAGATCCCCTCCACAACTAGTAGTCTTAGTTCGTCATCTGTTGATTCTAGTTATTTTTTCATTGTTCTGAGTTGGATTTTTCCCAGTATACCCACGTTTTCCTCTTATTTTTACCCATCTCAAGGAGTAAACCGTGGGTATTTTGGTATTTCAAGATTCGCCTTTTTTGTTCCAGATATCAAGAAATTGGTGATCGACATGTATATACAGATCTATGCTCTTGAAATTAATCTACTGGTAATTATTTATCGATTTTTTTCAGGCAATTTTGTTGGTAACGAGTACGTTTGATTAGTACGAGACAAACACACAAAATTTTAAGAGAGTGGATCAATTTTGTGAAAATAGTTGTCAATAAAATATTAATTTTTACTATAAATATAAATAAAATTAATATGTCTCACAAATCAACAGTACTACTTGACAATTAGTAAAAGAAAAAAGACAAAAGAGTCAAGAGTGTACTGATGATAAAGATAAACTATGATTTTTTTAGTGGGTTTAATAAGTTTTCACTACATTGATCTCAAAATCAATTTCTTTCACAATTATGGCAAAATTTAGTGGGTTTTTTAGCTTCGCAAGATTGGAAACTTCATAGATTTTACTTCTCCTTTTATGAGCTATTGATGAATGACTTTATAAGAATTTCGGACGCAGTTAACGTTTTTGGTATTGCTTGGAGTAGTTGCCATAGTGCACAGAGTAGCAAGAATTTTATGTCGTTTTTCAATGGTTGTGTTGCCACATTTCCCACAGCTGGTGAGTGTATACTACTTGTATATAGTTTATACTAAGAGATTAGTAAATGATTGTGAACTTTTCTTTTATAAATTTACAGAATTTGTAAAAGAAAAATATATAATTACTGTTTTTAAACATTTGCAAACACTGTCTAAGACAACATTTTTTCTTTAAAAAATTTAGTTTCTTGTATAATTTTTTGAAGGGACAGTAACGTTTTTTTTTGGATGATTGAAAAATAATCTTTGGTTCACCAACTTGTTCAATTTCGAGTTTTAATTCGCTAAATTTTCAATGTTTGATTTTTATACATTAACCGTAAATATTTGATTATTTTGGTCTAATTGTTGATATAACATCAAACAAGATAGTAGTTTCTGATGTCATATTAGTATTTTTTCGGTATCAGGTCAGAACTTATTCAAAACAAAAATGAAAAAAAAGTCATTGTGGAGAAGCAAACTGAGAAAAGTTAGTAGATTAAAACCCAAAATAGGAAAAATTAGTTTACAAAAGAATTATTTTCATTTTTTAAAATAAGACCAAATTTCGCCTCCTTCCATGCAATGCAACTAGTCACAACACAACTTCTCCTTTCTTGAAGGAGACTTAATTCACTACCTGTTTAAGGACATTGAAGATATAATGGCCCAACACTGAATCGACTCCTGGGGAAAGAGTTCTCGGTATTCGGCCAAATCATCCAACTAGTCTATCTGGAGATCCCGACCTCCAAAATTCCGGCGGCCAATTACCAGCTGCATGTTTGTGCTTTCAAGGCCTTAATGCTTAATCCAAAAACTGTCCATTCGAGCCTTAATTTTCTAACTATTTACCAAATTCCGTCTATCAATTCATATCAATCGGTGGATAAATGCTGGGGTCCGTCTCTCTAAATTTGCTGTTGAGAATGTGATTTTGGTACGAATTGTGAAAACGATGGAAATTGAAATGTAATCATGTGTTACCAAATGGGTACGTACTATATTGTCTCGAGAAAATATTTTTTTTTATTTTTTCAAAACTCCGAAAATGCATATTCATATATATTATTATTTGATCATTTTATTTGAAATATATATTCTCTTCATATTTTTATGCAAATATGATTCATATTTAATACATTCTGAGAAATTATCATTTGTAAAACATTAGTAACACAAGTATTTTATTCTCAAGTATATTAATTTTTTATATAAAAAATACACATTATTTTATTATTTATTTAATACATTCTGAGAAATTATCATTTGTAAAACATTAGTAACACAAGTATTTTATTCGCAAGTATATTAATTTTTTTTATATAGAAAATACATATTATTTTATTATATATATATAATGCCATTGAGATGATGGAACGCTGTATAACAAGACAACCTGAGTCACACAAAAGTTAAAAAATAATAAAAAGAGAGAAAAAAACACGACCCCAAATTTAGTCATCACTGAAATTTATATTATATTATTGTGTTGTAGTAAACTCCTTGTCCTCTTCGCTAAATAATACAGTCAGACAAAAACATTTTCAGTGAATGTGGCCAAGGTTACAGGATCGTGTCAGGTTATTATATAGATTAATTATAAGAACTTTAGACTTGCTCTTTTTCCTTTATTATTATCGCTAGAAAATACGTTGAACTGATGTTATTAATTGACCAAAAAGGTTGAAAATATTGAAATTAATGTCCAACTAGCAATATATATATATGCTTTTTTGGTCACATCAAAATGGTTGAGATCCGATTATTGGTAGGGCTCAAAATTAGCTGGATCGATTGGTCCAGAAGTTGAAATTTAGCTCGATCCTATTCGTTTTCTTCTAATTATAATAGATGTGACTGTCATATATGAATTAGAAACTTGGGATTACTAACATTATCTATATATAGAGAAAGTTAGTAATTCCAAGTTTCTGATTCATATATACTAGCTACTGTGTACACGCGATGCATGTGTTTATAATTTTTTATATAATTATCGAGAGACTAAAGTGAAATTTGACAAATTATCGACGGACTAAAGTGCTATTTGAATTATTGTAATTAAAAAAAATAAAAAACAAAAGTATTTGTTGTAATAAAAAAATAAAAATAAAAGTGTAATATTGGTATCACATAAAGACAAAATTGGAAAAGACAAAATTGGAAGAGCCAAAAACAGATCAAGACACTATTTTTGTCTCTATTATAGAGATTCTTAATAATAGTAATATATATATATATATATATATATATATATATATATATATATCATATTTAGAAGGTTGGTATTCTGCATTTGTGCTCACGTCTATGTTAGCTAACTGAAAGAAATTCATATGATCAAAATCAAAGTAGACTATATCGATAAGTTCGGGTTGATCATAGAAGGCGAAGTTTCGATTTTGATCCCGAATACATGAAGTTATATATGTGTTTGAGCGTCAAAATTAGTATTCTATAGAAGCTGGACTATAACAGTTGAATACATGGGACCAATTTTGTATCCAGTTGATTAACTAAATGATTAAAACTAACCACAATTAAAATATTATATGACAAATTTTGATATTGGGATGGATAAATGACTAAAATCGAATGAAAGTATCTCACTTATTTCTATATTTATATTAGATGTACAAAATGAATAACTGTTCCTGACGCATACATCAATGATCTAGCTTACATGAACTTTTATTTCAATCAAAATATGTTATTTAACCCGTAGGGTGCCTAGTTGTAGAATTCGTGAGCGTTTTATAAATGATCAGGTAAATCACACATTGTTTATTTAGTGTGATTGATAGTGCGATTTACCATACTATCGTGATTTGCAAGCTATCATGTTAACATGGAAGTTGACGAATAATATTGGTCGTGTGTTCTTATGTTGGAGTATCGTTTTTTTGTATCTAACGCACATAGAAAATTTTAATTTTTGTTTCGACCTTTGAAACGTTCTTGGGCGTCATATGAATTTAAATATCATAGGATGTTTAGAATTGTTACATTTTGCGTACATAACAACGGTTCCAAACTATTCTGATTTTTAAGTTGAGATAATCCTTTTTCTATATCCTTTCGAACATTTCTCCCTCATTTTATCATCAAATTAAGCCCAAGATAGTAGATTGAATTCCTTGTTTGGATTGTACTAGAGATTTCAAACAATTTTTTGCATTGAGACTAGGACACTCAAATTTAAGAAATCCAGAGTCGGTGCAGTGACAACGAGAGGACAACCGGAAGTTCTCGACCAAAATTTTCTTCCTCAAAATTATGTTGGCCAAAATTTTATTGAGAGGGAGGAGGGGATTTTGTTGTGTTTGTGTTGTATGTTATGTGTTATCAACATTTGATAACATACTTATTAAAATAAACAAGTCTTATGTTACTAAGATTTCTAATCCTAATGTCCTTAAGACTTTTAATTTTCATTAATTAAATTCTCATATTACATCTATACATGGACATATGCTATATGCATAGACATATTATTTTTTAAAAAAATTATTATTTAATTTCCTTACTTAAATTATTAGTTAATTAATTTTATACTCCTCTAGAATATTCTTTTATGAGAATTTTGTACATATTAGTAATAATTACTAATACTATTATTTAATTATTAATTCCAAATTCACAAAATAAATAATTACGAACTCATTATAACTCTGATCGATGATTTGATAATGCTATTCATCAAGGATACAAATCTTGTTCATATAATGAAAATTGGAAATTTTGAAGATCAAAATTTCTACTGATCAATTTTTTGCAGCTGCAAATTTTGTGAACCCATTCATCAAAACAGACAGTTCCACTCTCTTTACTGAATTAATAGTTAAGCTAACTTCCACTTGTTTCATCATATGAAATCAACTTATAAACTTCTTTATAAGAATTATCTATGTTTAATCTTCATCTCACCAAAACAGACATTTTCACTCTCCTTACCCAATTAGCAGTTAAGTTAACTCCTACTTGTTTCATCATATGGAATCAACTTATAAACTCCTTTATAAGAATTTTGCTTGATCTTCATCAAACTACATTCGTCAAATTCAACTCTTTGATCTTTGACTATCTGAACGAGAACACATAATCTGATACTTGTGTGATCATCAATGATTTAGGGATACGACTAGTTGTGAGTTTGGAACATCCTGTGTTTCATAACATTTATTCTTATTGGGCTTACACTAATTAGCCTCATTCTTTTCATCAACACCTTGATCAAGAATCTCAGAACTCATTTTTTTGCACTCATCGGATCATGGTAAGAGCGTATAGTATCATTGTCCCATGATCTCCTAGGTACACTGATAGTGCCTGCAAGAATATTAAGTTATGGTTAACGTACAGTGCGGTTCTTTCAACACATATGTGAGGTCCTTAACTCCTAATCGGTATTACAATGCAATTTGATTAGAGTTAATTAATTACAGCGGAAAACGAGTAAAAATTTTCTTTACAATGAGCCCAAAACGTGTCAACTATAATTATAATACTAAAAATAGTATATCATATAGTCTCGTCTAAACATGTCACAATATAAAATAAGCCCACACATAATCTAGATCAGCTACATACAAATAAACTCATAATCCTCGGGACATGTCCCTTTATATAGATACATATATATACTTTGGGAAACAAAACATGAAACCTCAGCTCAACTATGACTCCCTCTAGAAGTACCCTCTCCTGTCTCCTGGTATTTTGGAGTACCTGTCATTATCCACATACAAAGAAAACAACAATCCCATCTGGGGTGAGCAAAGCTCCATATGAAACAACCAAATATATATAACAAATATCTAAACAATAATATATAATATGCAATGCATGTATGTCGTGGAGGTATCATGTTAAATGCCCATCCACTGAACATATATTAGAATCAATCGAATCGCTATCAAATCAATGCTCGAGCTGGCACACTGACCTCAATCAAGTATAAGGGATAATCGTATGATGTCGGCAAAGCGCCATCAAATATCAAATCTCAATCAATCATCGGGGCCACAAATGACTATGTTTTTAAGGGCCACATAATGTCAAATATAAAATCGTGTTCACAAACCTCAGAATCAAATTCAATCATATCGAGGTATCCAAGGATCATAGCTCAACGTGCATGTCATGTATGCCACATCAACTCAACAAATAAGACATATAGACATATATATTCAGTCACATCAATCAAACATATATAATATGACAGATACATTTCGTATGTTACTCGGTCGTAACATACCTCAATTCTTCGTTCTCGGTCCACTGTAGCTTGATCCACAATCAGGATTTTAACACAGATAATCAATCTACATCATTAACATATTCATTTCAATCAATAAATTCATTCAAATTCAACAATATAAGTTTCAAATATCTTTTGAAATTTTGAAAATTCATATCAAATCGAAATCAAAATATAATTTAATTCCGACTTTGAATACGAGTTTCTTGTCGGTTATTCTACCACATATATGGATCTCTACTTCAAATATATGATATTCCAGCATTTCAATAATTAAAGCTGCTGAAACCAAAAGAATCTTACCTAAAAAAAAGCTCTCGACACGAGGATTCTGAAGATATAATTTGTTTCAAGTTTGGACGACGTTTCGATATAGATTCGGACGATAGAACTCGATTTCTAATTTTTTTCTTCGAACTTTTAGAGGAAAAGGAAAGAAGCTTATCTATCAATTCATTCTTATCAACCTCAAATACTATGCAGCTGAACGGTGCGTGCATAGGTGCCAAAACACGCGCAGCCGCAAGCCCCTTGCTGTCCAGAAAGTTACTTTGCGCGCGGGCGCGGCGCTTCCTGCACAAGGGCATACGTTTTTCTGTCCGGAACGCTATTTTAGGTTTTGAATTAGCAAAAGTGGTCCACATGAAAGTTGTAGAGCTATGTATTAGCTTTCATCTTCAACTGACCTTACTCAATTTGGATATCAACGCTATAGTTATGCTCATTCTCCCAAAATGTGTCAGTGCAGAAATTTCAATGCACACGATACACTTCGGGATGATTTTGCCCATATTTTCAAATGGATTTGGACAAAATTCAAAACATGAAAGTTTTAGTACTATGTATTAACTTTCTAATGAAATTGGTTTCATTTTATTTGGACTAATACTCAGATAATTATGCTAAAAACTGTAACATGTATCACTTTTCCATTGCGGTTCAGCATACTTTTCAAGCACAAATCAATTTCTAATATAATATTTCATTATCATCCCCCCTATTTTCTCACTTTCATTGTCAATCATATACTTCACACACTTAATAGAATAACAATTTCTTGGATTCTCGATAATCAACATATGATTTACGATAATAAGATACACGGTCCTTACAACATATAACCCGATCGAATATGCAACAATTGGTATATCAAGAGTTGCATATGAATTCGATAACAACGTGATGTATCTTTGAGTACTAATAGTGACATGGTAAGTGCAACTGAGAAAACACATTTTCAAAATGCACATGTCCTACTGTAGCCAGAGATTCCTCGCACTATTAACCTATTAGATCACATATGATATCTTCACATGAAAAAAAACAGTGAATTCCCGACTAAAATTCATTTGCTTTTACGTATTTCGAAACTATACCAACCCCGCTACCTGGTGATCCTCAATGAAGTCGTTAAACAGATCAAAGTGCATGCTAATACATAGAGCTTCTACATTGTCCAGAGTCGAAGGACTAATTGTGTACAACCATAATCACAAACTATTTCATTCCATAAATGATAACCACTTAGATAATCCGATAATCACTCATCTATATAAATGAACTTCTTCATGAAGTTACCAATGAAACATGAAATTTACATAATAAATACTAGTTTCAAGCTCAAGCGACTTTTATCCTTATTTTAGGCGGCTGATTCGACTAGGAACCTGTTTAGAATAAATAATATGCTTCCTAATGAGTTTCATGATCTTACGTTGATATGCATACCTCATGGTACCTATTATATATTCAAGAACTTTATCTATACAGCTTGTATTAGTATACATATAAACTAAATGTCATAATTGGATAAAATCGTAAAATATTATTAAAATAAAAATCGTTTATACATTAGACTTAATAAAGTATAAGCCACAAGTTGGCTCGCTGGACATCTACTCTAACACCTACGTCATAAAAATGCTATTTTAATCAATATTATTTTTAGACATTTACTCATATTTAAATTAATATTTCATAACATGTTTCATGTCATTGTTACAAAAATTATAAAATGCATCATCACTCAACTGTTCCCTTTTTTTGTTGACAAAAAAGAATCATAAGGCTTGCCTATAAAAAATTGAAAAAATTGTAATTTTTGTAATTATTGATTGTTTCTTTACAATTTCGATAATTTATGCTATCAACATTACAATATTAATTATGTATTTTTTTAAATTTTTTAGAAATTTTAGTATTTTTCATTGATAATGTCGACTTAACACTATACACGTTAAATTGTTGACGTCATATCGATACCACTTCATTACTAGATTAATGTCACATCAGCACGACGTCAGAAAAATGATTAAAATTGTTGGAAAATAGGTAACATTTTAAATGTGTTAATAGAGATAAGCAAAAACAAATACATTGAAAAGGCAAGATTTCCAAAATAAATAACCACTTAATGGCATAACCTATTATTTATTTTGTTGTTAGATATATGTTTTCTTCATTAATTACTAGTCTTTGGTGTGAAATTACACACGTGAAAAAAAAATAAATGGGAATGGAAATCGAGGTTAGAAAGGTCACGTATGCGGCGGATCCTCGTCGAAAAAGGGGTGTGTGTAATTAAAAGATTTTGTTTGGTAGTAATTTGGAAAGGGTATCAAAAGTGAGTGTCCCGTTGTCCCATTTGCATGAAATTAATCAAAACTTCAAAGTCAATATTTTATGAATTTTTAGTACAATAAGTTCACTTCATGCATTGATGCTTACGTTCTATTTAATTAATACTTCACACGATAATCTAATTAATAATATATGCATTCAACTTGTTCCATTCTTCTTTTTCTCATTAGGTCTTGATTTTAACTCATCTAATTTTTTAGGCTTCGTACATTTATAGCCTTATTATATTTGTGATGAATCATAAATTCAATTTCATTGTTTGGTTCATTTTGTCTAAAAAAGCCCAAGTCAATTAGATACTCTTTAAAAACCTATAAATAGAGGATCATCTTCATTCAAGGTACATACTCTCTCATTTTCTTATATTTGAGATCTCCAACTTTTAGAGAATACCCCTGAACTGTTTACTGACTTGAGCATCGGATTATCTACGTCGGACAACCTCCGGCGTCTCTAACATCTGTTTGTGGTGTAGGTGACAACCCACAGAGTTTGTTGTTTGTTGTTTATGACTACAAGGATTCATATGCATCAGTCATACACACTCGTTGTCTAAGCCATTCGTCAGGACAAGTACATTTTTTGGCTACATCAGCTTGGAGTAGTTCTGTGAAAAAATGTCATCTAGTCATTGAGAATGCAGACGCGATCACACGGAGCTCGTCACACCAATAATGATCCAGGGCGTACGTCTCCGCTCCCCGACAACAACAGGAGTTCCTTATCACAAATCAAGTGAGGATATCTAGGAACTTTATGATAAATCTCACGACCAACAGAGAGATAACAAGCGTCATGTTGATAAGGAGGATGAGAGCTTGCCTATTGAAGCATTACTATAGTTATAATTGAGGGGTCCTATAGTGAGGACACGGGAAACGCGATGAAAGTTCTTCTGCAAGTTGATGGGAATGGACCATCCCATCACGACTGCCTTCTCATCTCAGCCAAAAACAGCTGAAGTGCAAGAAGATTTTTTGGGTGAACAAGGACTTGTTAGATTTCAAAATTTGTACATTCCTGAAGTTAGTAAAGATAATTCACACAGCATGCTACAAAGAGGACACAAGTTTTTTTTTTTTATTGTGAAGTTTCATTCCTTGTGCAATATCATACTAAATAGACCGAGCCTCAACTTATTATGGGAAATAAGATCCACTTAACACCTCAACTTGAAATTCCTTAACTCCAGTTGGAGCAAGCAAAGTTGTTTGAGATAGTGAGTTGACCACATAATGTCACACAATCATTTTGCAAAGATCTATGGCAAATCGAAAGAGGAAGAATGCAATTGAAGATCCCTTAACATGGAGGAATCAGAAACTTGTTTGTAATTATAGTCAAAACCTGGTGCATCTTGTAAGAAGAGAAGATAAGGAAAATAACATGCTCACCACAACATGTTCACTAGATGCAAGACTAGGAAGTCCGACGAAGACCCCTAAATTGGTAAGGACTTTGATAACACTCTCACAGTACAAGATGCAAAGATGCATTACTAGAGATATCATCTAAATATGGGTTCCATAGCGTCAACATAAAACCAAAGTTCAAGCTGATCAAACAGAAAAAAATTATGCACTTAGGATGCAAGTTGAACAAGCATATTATCATCTTTTATTTTCTTGTTTTACTTTTTATCAACACTTTCGAGTGTAATCATCAACGTTCTGAAGGTCAACTAAATTATTGTGTTCTTCGAGTGATCGCCTTATTTTGCTTCGCGAAATCCCATTTACGATGCTTGACTAAAATTTCATGGACCTGTGAAGTTGGAAGGTGTTATCCATGCGTAAGAGGCCAGATCAACCCCGCATGAAATATAAAATGTCGACACTGTAAGAGATCGTTAAGCGTTATGTTATTTCTCATGAACCAATAATAAGAAGCAATAGTGACAAGAAGTCATATCGACTAAAAAATGCAACAAGTCAAGGCATAAGTCATAACGACTATAAACAAGGGAAACACCGGTAAAGAATATTATTTATTCAACAAAATAATTGACCGACTATGGCAAAGTATAACAATTTCCAAACTATCAATGTATAAAGTTACCCAATCAAAGCCATCTACAAGGTCTAGAATAAAAGACTCAATCATCATAATTATTTCTCAGCGACCAGCCAGCTTTCTTCTCAAGACTAATTATTTTCAAGATATGTACTATCCATCACCCCTAGTTCATTGGCATCTCTCAAGATTAAGATGCCTATGATGTGTTATAAATTCAATTTCATTATTTGGCCAACTTTGTCTAGAAAAGCCCAAGCCTATTAGACGATATCAAAAAACCTACAAATATATGATCATTTTCATTCAAGATACACACTCTCTCATTTTCGTATATTTCAGATCTCCAACTTTTAGAGAATATATGTGAACTGTGAGAATTTCTATGAAGTACAACACCCAATGTCCATAATGTTTGTTCGTGACGCAGGTGACGATCCACGAAGTTAGTTTTTTGCTGATTTACAACTACAAGGATTCGCCTGCATCAGTCCTTCCCTCGGTAAGGTGCAGGGACTAGTTTAGCTGTCGTTTACGCCACTCACCTATGCCAAAATTCTACGTCAATCGTACACATCAGTCATCTACGACTTTGTTTACCCATCTGTGAGCTAATCGTCTACGACTATCTAGACCCGTTTTTGAGTCAGTCGGAGTACCAGTCTACGACTACTTGGATCCATTTACGATCCAACCGGATCTTTCCATGGTTTACGTAAATAGTCTTAACAAGTTCATTGTTTGTCTATATAAATCCGTATAGTGAGTTTTGTATGGAATCGACGTGAAAATTTATCTTCTTAAATTTTTATTTTATATTATATGTTTATGATTAAGAGAGAACGATAACATATCTTTACGGGTGTGTTTTTTCTAAGTTCTATTGCACCGTAGTGAAAAATTGTGGTTGTGATACATAACTCTCACGTGGAGATTGAACCACTATAAATCTTATGTGTGCCTTTTTATGTTTTATTTTTTCCCTAATTATTAATGTTTATAATATTTGAATTAGGGTTTTAATGCTACAAGTTGATGGTTGAAGCAAGAACTAATGGATCATTAGAAATCATATGCTCCATCCACAAAATTCTTCAAACAATGTTATCATTTCCATATATATTTCATCTATTTTGTTGATTTAATTTTGTCGTGTTTGTTGAGTTTTCTCAAATATAAGAATCTTTTTTTTTTGTTCTGAATAAAAATTTCTTATTCCTTTTCTCTAATTTTAATTTTAATTTAAATTTTAGGTAGGATTCCATTTTCAATCATGCGATTAACCACAAAATAATAGTTACAAGTTTTCACACAAAATCCATCTAATTATAATGTAATAATATATTAAATTATAATATTTAATATAATTTATACTCATCCCATTAAGCCCAATGTTATTAGGACTATTGTAGAAATACTTAGGCCTTCTAAAACTGATGCTGATTTGGGCTAGATTCAATATTCGGGCTTCAATTTGAATCTCCAAGAAATACTTGGGCCTGCTAAAACTGATGCTGATTGGGCTAGATTTTCTATTCGGTCTTGAATTTGAATCTCCAACTAGTTGGGCCTTGTGACAAGGCTGGTCAGATTAGTTTATTGGGCTGGAGTCCATTCCAAATTCAAATTTAACTTGCTGTGGATCCACTCTCAATTTTGGTAATGGCCCAATTAACAATAGTTCCAGCAGAGCTCAAGGTAGTACCTCCTAGGATACAATCAGTGCCTGCAAATATGAGAATAAATCATCTCTAAGATATCTTTTATATATATCAGCTTTCTACTTACACATTACTTTATATATATACAATATTATTGTGCATTAACTAAAACTCGGATATGTTCAGTAGCCCACAAACCATATACACCAGGTAAACTTACAGAAAACTGCATACTGACTCAAATGAAAAAGACAAAAACTTGTGTGAGACGGTCTCACGAATCTTATTTTATGAGACGAATCTCTTATTTGGATCATCCATGAAAAAGTATAACATTTTATGCTAAGAGTATTACTTTTTATTGTGAATATCGATAGGATTGACCCGTCTCACAGATAAAGATTCGTGAGACCGTCTCACAAGAGACCTACTCAATAAAAAAATCTTTTGTGAAATTTCAAATCGGATTAGACTTGAAAGATTTATTTTGTCCGACAGATACGTAAATTAATGAGAATATCAGTATATGATGTAAAATAGAAAATTTGTATTTTTTCAGAATTAGGTGTTGTTCCAGATGTTACAACATCTCGGACAACATGCAGCGGAATATTATATTTTATAACACAAATTGACTTAACTTAAACAAAATAGTCGAGATTAAATTTGCAGAGGTATAAATACTTGTGCGGTGCCTTATGGCAAAAATTAATCACTAGAAAAACCAATTGTTTACAAAAAAACCAATTACTAGTGATTCTCACTAAAATCAATTTCCTCAACAAGTTGAGAAAACAAATGCTTTCTAAAACTACCAACAATATTAAAACGTGAACAAGAAAGCAAAAAACGTGTTGCTAAAAGGTAGATCCAAGAGAAGCATTTTTTGGCCTACTTCTTCCCAGATGTTGTCCGCAGATGTTCTCAACATTCACATCAACACTTTATCACACTCTTCACAGCACGTCTCTTGAATAAGGTTTTCTCTGAATTCCTGAACGTGCACCCGTGGGTGAATCTTGACCGAGAGAGAAGAAGCCGAAAACCTCAATGATGTCTTGGTCTCTTATTTATAGATGTGGAGTTCCATTCCATAAGGTAACATACTTCACAAGGAAATATAAGAGTTTTGTTAGGAATAAACTCTTTTTAAATACTACTACCATATCTCATCAATTCATTATCATAAATACCATATCTCCGAATATATTTAAATGATTATCTCATTATCTAAGAAATGCAAAATCATATTAAATATTTACTTAGCCAAGGCAACAAGGAAAGCATGTTGTTAAGGAAATAATTTAAGTCAAGAAATATATCAATTAGATTCGGAAATAATATTTCTCTTCAATCTCCCCCTTTTTGCCTTTCTTGGACAAAATGAGATCAAACTTATTTATCCTGGATTAGCTCAAATTAACTCCCCCTGAGTTAAAGCGTTCCTCTCAGTTTTAGCTCCCCCTGAACACACTAAAGATATAAAAAGTGTTGTTAGAAATGTTGGCAACACGTAAGACAACATCAGCACCATTTCATTAGACAAAGGCAACACGGAGACAGAACTATTAAAAAAAACAACCACACTCTCTAAAATGGCTAAACACTTAAAACGACTAAAACCAGAACAAAAACAAATTCAATCATCCTCATCCTTTTCTTCATCATCACTATCATCCTCTTCACTGTCATAATCCTTGGACCCAGATGGGCCAGCGGTTTGATCATCTCCCCCTTTTTGGCCGGGAAAGGTAACTACCTCCAAGATAAGCCTGAGGTCAACAGCCAGATTCTCATAATAAGCCAAGTCTGCCTTCGCCTGGGTGATCTTTTTAAGAGCATGATCAAGGTGAGCCTGAACTCCAGCAACAGCAATCTTGACATAACAATCTGTTGGTCGATGAGCAGGTGACCTTGTAGGAGGCTCAGAAGTGGGAGGTACTCTGGTAGAGTTGATCCAGGGAAGGTAAATCTTTCTATTTCCTTTGAGGAGAGCAGGGGCAATCTTCAGTAACTCACCAGCATATGTGGAATGTTCGGTGATGTCTTTAATGAATCCTTGTGACTCCAAAATTCCATAAATGAGAGATGGAAATGGAAGCTTGGATGACTTCATGCCGTCATGGGCATATTGCATGATAGTATAAAATACCATACGCCCAAAATTCAAGCTGGAGGTTCCTATGGCAAAAAGAGTAAGTGCCTGAGACTTAGTGACCACCGTGGTGTTGGTGGTTGGAGTCCAATTGTGAATGGCGATCTTGTGGAGTTCGGAGTAGAGAGACGTAAGAGTGGCAGCCGAGACCTTTTCGGAATGAGCAGGAACTGGCGAATCAGTCCACCAGTCAGGGTGGAAATCACATCATTAAGGTCCGGTGGAGGACGTACTGCAATAAACGGTGTGCCATAATACTCATTGATGATCTGCGGCTCAATGTTGTACACCCTATTCCGTACAAAGACTCGTCCAAATTTGGGTGATCGTGGATCTCTGACACTGGATGAAAGGTTCGCCTAGAATTCCAGAACCACCTTACGGCAATAGGGACGCGCAGAAGAGATAGTAGATAGCAATCCACGGGATTGGAGGAACTCGATTAGGTTGTTGCGAGAGAAGGCCTCCATATCAGCATTTCGTTCCTCAATAAGGGCCCGGTTTGCGTAAAAAGACCAGTTTGAAAACGCCTCGTCGGTATAAAACATGTTGTCGAAACTGCTCGACAAAACGTAATCATTGAGGTCAATGTTGTCCGAGGAGGTCTCATCATCTGAAACAACACCCGTAGGAGCAGGAGCATCTACCGGTACGGTCAGAGGCACTGGAGTCTTCAAAAACATTTGGGCCAGATGATCGAGCACCTTGTTGGCTTTTGAGGTTGGCCATAAATTGGGCCAATGTAATTTCCTCATCACGAGGTGGTGAGGACATTGGTGGAGGAGGAGGCGGGACGTCCATAGCAGAAGGAGTGGAGTCACCGGAGGAATCACTGCTGGCTGAGGACGGAGGAACCCTCTTCATACGGGCCACAAGTTCAAAATCTTCATCAGCAGAGTCATCACCTGAGGTGTGCTCAGGGTCAGCAAGTGAAGGTCGGCTCGACCCCTCACCTTTTCGACGAAATCGTTTGGAGGTGGTCAAATCAGGGTTATACCCTGCCTGTCTTTTGGAGCGACGCACTTGCTGGCGCGGAGGATCGAACACCTGGATTATCGGTGGATTATCAACATCAAAGGCATTACCAGGTTCACCGGGAGCAATAACTTCCAGAGGTTCGGGCATAAGAGCAGCAGGAATGATCTGCAGGTTCTGGACAGAAAGTGTTGCAGCAGGTGTTGCGGGAGGTGAGGAAACATCCTCTGTATGGCCCATTTCGCTTCGGATATCGTGTGGATCAAAGCCCTTTCCTGTCATTTTTACGAGATAAGATTCAAACAAAGAGAAGAATTGACAATTTGGGGAAAAGTTTTTCGAGAGAAAATGCGAGAAGATGGTACGAAAGTTCAAAAATTAATTAGGCAACTAATGACGAATTATGCAGTGAAATAAGATAAGTATGAATGATCAGGGTAACGGTAACAACAAAATTAAACAATCGAGTGAGTCCAAACGGTAAAAAAAAAGATTCAATTCACAGAGATTTTCTCCCAACGGTAAAAAGAATAACGACAATGATTAAGGAGTTAACACATTTTCAGATAATACGGAGGCAATTTTAGATTAATCAACTTTTCAAAATTTTCAGAAATAACTCCTCATCGAATTATAGCCCCCACTAGACATCGAGAATCACATATATTAGAAATTGTTGCAAAGTCTGGATTTTCACCGAATGTTACTTTGTTGAAATACGCATATCCATGTTGCACGACAATATTCACGATGATATGTTTATGCATGACCTATTTATGCCTAATAACAAAATGTAACAGAAATAGAAACATGAAACAAGTATGAGATATGTTTACAGATGAGGTGTTGTCACAAATGTTGGCAGCATCTTCTGACAACACGTCCAATTCCAGAAAACGATTTTGATTTTACAGCACACTTAGAGATTTATTATTTTCTGACCATAGAAGTGGTAGCTCCCACACTAGAAGAACGGTCTTCTTTTGGACTCCTCTAGGTAGCTTTTTCTATTTTTTTCTATTTGCCTTTTTGTATTGAATTCAGAAGAGGTAGCTCCCACACTAAAAACACAGTCTTCATTGGACTCTTTTAGGTAGCTTTTTCCATCTTTTCTTCTGATACAGAGCACATTCATGATTGATTTTTCTTTTTACTCAATCTTTTCAAGTCACTTTTCGTATGAGACAATGTCATGGAGTATATGAACATTTTTCAACTACTTTGTGATTTAATCAGATTGTTAACCATATCCAAGTGTATTAATTAAGATAGAGTAAGGAATTGTAAGTGTAACAGAAGAACAAGCAACATCATTCCAACACATCATATCACAGAATGCATGAAAATGCAGTATGTCTAAATCCTAGAAATGCACATGCATGTTAGATGTTGTCCGAGATGTTGTAACATCTGAGACAACATCCATGTATGATCAGACAGAACACATGCTGAGAGATTTCCTAAGTTTGGAGAACCTCTCAAAGTCTAATGCTTTTGTGAATATATCGGCCAATTGGTTATTTGTATCAACAAATTCCATCCGAATCAATCTTTTTTCTACTAGATCTCGAATAAAGTGATGACGAATGTCAATGTGTTTGGTTCAAGAGTGTTGTACTAGGTTTTTTGAAATTTTATTGCACTAGAATTGTCACAGTACACCACTAAGGGTTCACTCTTAAGATATCATTTGGTTCATCCACAAGAGTTGAGTGCAACCACTTCCTGCTGCCACATATTCGGATTCAGCAGTTGAAAGTGATACACAGTTCTGTTTTATACTATGCCATGATATTAAGTTATTTCCAAGGTAAAAGCAACCTCCAGATGTGCTTTTTCTATCATCCAAATCCCCAGCCCAATCAGCGTCTGAGAATCCTACTAGATTTGAGTTGGTTTCGTGCGTATACCATAATCCTAAGTCAATGGTTCCGGCTATGTAGCGTAGGATACGTTTTACGGCTTTTAAGTGAGAGATCTTAGGATTAGACTGGTATCTAGCACACAAGCAAACACTAAACATTAAGTCTAGGCGACTAGCGGTCAAGTACAGAAGACTTCCTATGATGCTGCGGTAAAGGGTGTTATCAACATCTTCGGCCGCAACATCTTTAGATAATTTTTCATTTGAGCCCATAGGTGTCTTCGTGTGCTTAATGTTTTCATTTGCAAATTTTTGACTAGATTCTTAGCATACTTGCTTTGGCACAAGAAGATGTCATCATGCATTTGTTTGATTTGCATACCAAGAAAGAAGTGTAATTCACCAACCATGCCCATTTCAAATGTAGTAGACATGCATTCAACAAAGTCATTAGCATGCTTTTGGGATGAGGAGCCAAAAATGATATCATCGACATAGATTTGACATATAAGAATCTCACCTTTGGATTTTTGAATAAAGAGCGTTTTATCTACCTCACCTTGTTTAAATCCAATGTCAAGTAGGTAATCAGTCAGTCTGCCATACCAAGCACGTGGTGCTTGCTTCAAGCCATAGAGAGCCTTTTTCAACTTGTACACATGATTCAGATTGTGTGGATATTCGAATTCTTTAGGCTGTCTAACATGTACTTCATCACTCAAGAAACCATTCAAAAATGCACTTTTAACGTCCATTTGAAAGAGTTTTATTTTCATGTAGCATGCAATGGCTAGTAAAAGTCGGATCGACTCAATGCGGGCAACAGGAGCAAAGGTCTCATCGAAATCAACCCTTTCAACCTGTGTGTACCCTTGAGCAACCAACCTTGCTTTGTTTCGAATAATGTTTCCTGACTCATCAGTTTTATTTTTAAAAACCCACTTTGTTCCAATTATATTGCCATGGTCAGGAGGGGGAACTAAATCTCAAACATCATTTTGAACAAACTCTTCAAGTTCATCATGCATAGCATTGATCCAAAACTCATCTTTTAAAGCTTCGTCGACATTTTTAGGTTCAATTTGGGATACAAAGCATGAAAATCTAACATGCGAGTACATGGTAGTCATGCACACTAGTCCAACCATTTTTCGGTAGTCAACTTTATCTTTCTTCCTGGTTTGGATATCCTCACGCATTCCTCCGATGATTTGAGATGATGGATGGTTCTTTTGGATTTTGTTTGGAATACACGGTCCATCATCTCCTGCCTCATCATCACTATGCTTTTCTTCAGATTCAGTGACCTCGGTGTCACGTGTTGTGCTAGATGTTGCAACATCTGGGGCAACATCTGAATTTTCCAGTGAAATTAGATTGTCCAGAAGGTCTTCAACGTCATAATCAGAATTTTTCTTTTTGAGATCTGCACAATCATCAAAAACAACATTAATGGATTCCATAATAATCCTAGTTCTTAAATTAAACATGCGATAAGCTCGACTATTAGTGGCATATCCCAAAAACAAACACTTATCACTCTTTGAATCGAACTTTGCAAGTTGATCCCTGTCATTCAAAGCGTAACAAACACAGCCAAAAACATGAAAATATTTAAGATTAGGCTTCTTTCCCATGATAATCTCATAAGAAGTCATGGTTGAACCAGTTCTTAAATATACCCTATTCGAAATATGGCATGCTATATTAAGAGCTTCTGCCCAAAAACACTTCGAGATATTCTTTGAAGCCAGCATCACCCTTGCCATTTCTTGCAAAGTTCTGTTCTTACGTTCGGCAATGCCATTTTTTTGTGGGGTTTTTGGTGCTAAAAATTCGTGTGAAATCCCCTTCTTGTCACAAAAGGATGAGAATAACGAGTTTTCAAATTCCTTACCATGATCAGTTCTGATTCTTCTCACCTTTAAATTATAGAAGTTTGTGATTCTTGTGACCAATTGTTTAAACACATCAAAAGTGTCTGATTTCTCCCTAATGAAACTTACCCATGAATATCGTGAGAAATCATCAACACAAACAAAGGAATATTTCTTACCTCCGAAGCTTTCCACTTCCATAGGACCCATAAGATCCATATGTAGTAATTCCAGACAGCATGTTGTACCAGATGTTGGCAACACAAGGTGCGACACGCGAGTCTGTTTTCCTTTTTGACAATCTCCGCACACATCTGGTATTCCAGATGAAAGATTAGGCATACCTCTTACTGCATCGTACTTACTCAGGTTCTTCAAGGTTTTGAAATTTGCATGTCCTAGTTTTTTATGCCAAAGGTCAAGTTCGGTGATTTGCACATGTTTGCATGAAAGTTCTTTACCTATTTGATAGCAATTATCCAAAGACCTTATGCCTGTCATAATGCACAAATTAGTTTCATCAAAAACTTCACACGTATGTTTATCAAACTTAACAAGAAAATTATCATCACACAATTGACTTATGCTTATCAAATTTGAATTTAGTCCTTCAATATTAAGCACATTGTAGAGCTTTGGTAGTCCTTCAACATTCAATGTACCCTTGCCCACAATCTTTCATTTGGCTCCCCCTCCATAGGTCACTCTACCACAATTTTGTTCAACATAATCGATGAGATGTTCTCTTGAACCTGTCATGTGGCGTGAGCTTCCACTATCAAAGTACCAATGACCTGCAGTGTTAGTTTTCAACGAAGTATAAACAACTTTACAGTGAGTTTTTACCTTTGGTACCCAAATTTGTCTTACTGTAGGTCGATGGTGAGAGGTGTTGCGGGAAGTGTTGGGCAACATCCGGGGCAACATCCGACTTGACTTTTGGTTCATGCGATCATCATTGAGTTTAAAACAGTTGGGCCTGATATGACCAGGCTTGAAGCAGTAATGACATACGTACCTTCGTTTTCTTTTCCTAGGAATGGATGCAGTATTTTGTCTTCTTGGAGGAGAGCTTTTGATAGGCGACTTGGATTTTGATGGTGTGGATGTATCGGCTTTTTCTTTTACAAAAATAGTTGACTTGGAAGATTCACCAATTTCAAACACACTGTCTTTGAAACCTTAGCCTTTTTTGTCATCTCTTCCCATCAAAAGTATGGAATCAAGCTTGGAAGTGCTTGAGTTGAACTTGGACAAGGTTTCAGTTGCCTTTTGAAGTTTTTCCTTGGTCTTACCAAGTTCCAAATCTTTTTTACTCAAAATTACCTCAAGTTTGGCAACTGCGGCTTTTAGATCAATGTTCTCCTTCATGAGACTTGAGTGCAACTTGTTTTTTTTGGTCAAATAACTCTTCATATAGCTTTTGCACACTCTCAAGTGTGATTGCTTCTTTATCATCTTCTGATTCATCATCTCCACTCATATTTCCCGAAGTTGTGGATTTCAAGCATACTGAATTTTTGCAGATGTTGCGGCCAGGTGTGGCAACACCTAGGGCAACACCTAAAGGATTCATCTGCAGTCTGCAACTTTTAGTCAATAGTGCAGTCAAAGAGGTTTGATTTTCTTCATCAGTGGTTTTCTCCTCAGCATCAGATTCTTCATCGCTTAGAGACACATTGTAGCCTTTGTTTTTCCGCAATCTGTTAGCACATTCATTGGCATAGTGTATAAAGCCCTTGCACTCTCTACACTACACCGAATCATACCTTTTTGAATTGTATTGTCCCTTGCCTTCATTCCTTGATTGAAATTATTGCTTGGCAGGGTACTTTTATGACCTTTCAGGTGCAAGAAAACTTGGAGATTTAAATGGTTGTGCATCCTTCTTTTTATCTCTGATTTTTTTCAAGTAATCGCCGAATTTTCTTTATGATAAAGGAGATAGAATCTTCGCAGAGATCACAATCATTGACTTTTTGAGATATATTTGAAGGAGTTCATTGTAGGAGTCATTTGAAGTTTGAAGTGCAATTGTCTTCCCTTTGTCCTTATTCTGCATGTCCAGGTTCATCTCAAAAGTGCGTAGTGAACTGATAAGGTCTTCCAATGACATCTGAGAAGTGTCCTTGGCCTCATCTATTGCGCAAATTTTTATGTTAAATTATTCGGGCAGAGAACGGAGGACCTTGCTAACTAGACGCTCATTTGAGATAAAGTCTCCAATACTGAATGCCTCATTATCAATTTCCCGTAGGCGACGATCGTAATCGAGTATGCTCTCAGATTCCTCCATCCTCATCATCTCGAATTTTGAAGTGAGCATCCTTAATCTGGTTCGTCGCACACTCTCAGAACCTTCACAGTGTCTTTGGAGAGTATCCCATGCACTTTTAGCAGAAGTACAGTTTGTGATTAAACTTAACATGTTCATGTCAACCGATGTAAATATAGCATTCAAAGCATTTGAGTTACAGTTCGAATTTTGCACTTCATCAGCAGTCCAGTCAGTTTCAGGCTTTGGCAAGTTGTCACCCTCTTGATCTATCATAACTGGTGAAGTCCATCCATTGATGACACGCTACCAGGCCCGTTCATCTATGGATTTTATGTAGTATCTTATTTTGACCTTCCATAGGCTGTAGTTGATACCATCTAGGACTGGTGGTCGAAGTGCTGCGCTTGCAAATGAATTTTTCATTTGATTAATTTCTGTCAAACAAAACAAACAAAACCAGAATCAACACTTAGTATATCAAGAGTAGGCTCTGATACCACTTGAAAGATTTATTTTGTCCGACAGATACGTAAATTAATGAGAATATCAGTAAATGATGTAAAATAGAAAATTTGTGTTTTGTCGGAATTAGGTGTTGTTCCAGATGTTACAACATCTCGGACAACATGCAGCGGAATATTATATTTTATAACACAAATTGACTTAACTTAAACAAAATAGACGAGATTAAATTTGCACAAGTATAAATACTTGTACGGTGCCTTATGGAATCACTAGAAAACCAATTGTTTACAAAAAAACCAATTACTAGTGATTCTCACTAAAATCAATTTCCTCAACAAGTTGAGAAAACAAATGCTTTCTAAAACTACCAACAATATTAAAACGTGAACAAGAAAGCAAAAAACGTGTTGCTAAAAGGTAGATCCAAGAGAAGCAATTTTTGGCCAACTTCTTCCTAGATGTTGTCCGCAGATGTTCTCAACATTCACAGCAACACTTTATCACACTCTTCACAGCACGTCTCTTGAATAAGGTTTTCTCTGAATTCCTGAACGTGCACCCGTGAGTGAATCTTGACCGAGAGAGAAGAAGCCGAAACCTCAGTGATGTCTTGGTCTCTTATTTATAGATGTGGAGTTTCATTCCATAAGGTAACCTACTTCACAAGGAAAAATAAAAGTTTTGTTAGGAATAAACTCTTTTTAAATACTACTACCATATCTCATCAATTCATTATCAAAAATACCATATCTTCGAATATACTTAAATGATTATCTCATTATCTAAGAAAGACAAAATCATATTAAATATTTACTTAGTTAAGACAACAAGGAAAGCATGTTGTTAAGGAGATAATTTAAGTCAAGAAATATATCAATTAGATTCGGAAATAATATTTCCCTTCAAGACTTATCACAGAGGAATCTTTTACTTATATTTCAATTCTATCACTGTCTTAGTTTAACATACGTAATTGCACTTTTATCGCAAATGATTGGCTATTGACTATCTATGCTCGAGTTTTTGGGGTTAATCAATCTCAAATTGATTGATGTTTAATTAGTACTAATTAAACCAGAGTTCCTGGCTCTAAACCTAAGCCATTAGCTCTTATTATTATTATTAAATCTATGTTTAAAAGGCGTAATTAATTGATTTGTGGATGCTATGATTTAATAATCAAGATTATGAATTGAAGTGGTTGTAATGTCGACCTACGCAAGCAATTGGAAAGTAATTACAATTAGCTGCATTATTATACTATTATTATATATGTGATCTAATTATGTATCCCATTTAAGTACAAATTTCTTGGAACAGTTACGTGGCTTTTCGCATCATGTTTGGATCGATGCTGCAGCGACCTTCCTCAAGGGTTATAATTCATTTATTACTTACACACACGTATAAACATATTAAGATTGGAACTTGGACCTAACTCAACCCCAAAAGCTAGCTCAAGGGGGAGGATTGTTGAATACCATATATACAACTCTCGGATATTTTATCCAACCGATGTGGGACAACTAACACATCCTCTCACGCCCAGGAATGAACATCTGGAGCGTGAAGTTTACAAATGACCCAATTATGGGCAGAACGGGTGACCTAACTATAGGCAGTCAAACACATAACGGTAGAACCTGAGCTTTGATACCATGTTAAGATTGGAACTTGGACCTAATTCAAACCCAAAACTAAGCTTAAAGGAGAGGATTGTCCAAAACCATGTATACAAATCCCAAGTATTTTATCCAACCGATATGAGACAACTAACAGAGCGGACCTATGTTATACTGGGTCTTAGACGATTCTCGAAAAATGAGCTCAACGAAAGCTGATAATCGAACCTAAATTACTCCAAATTCAGAAGATCGACGATGGAAGCTACAGTAACCGGCCGGAAGCCGAATAAAACTAGTGATGACTGATTTTCCAGTTGTACCAAAACCTCACAAAATTGATATGAAAAAACAGCTCTCATAGTGGGATTTCCAAATCCGAGCTCGGTCCGAGCCTATATATATATATACATATATAATAGAACCAGAATCGAAGAAGACTCACAGTTTGTGTCAATTCTTAAAAAAAAAAGAAATACGGAAATGAAATTGAAACGAAATCGTGTTAAACTATGGATGAAACCATGAAGATGATTTATGAGTCGGATGATCGACTGAGCAACATGATTAATCTATTATTATAATAAAATTGATAAACAATTTGGTTAGTGGTATGATTAATGATAAAATTTCGAATTTGCCATATAATTTTTATATCACCTATATTTTTTTATTTAAAATACAAAATTATCCTTATTCTACAAACTAACTACAAAAATAATGAAACAAAAAAATAAAACAAAACAAAACGAAACGACGATTGTGTAAGCACGCAACGTGTGCTTTAGAGCACTACTATAAATAAAAGTTAAAGTTATAAATTCGGTTTATTGAAGCCACCCCGAGTCCCAACTATTAAGATTTAAATATCAGCTCGAATTTTAAATTCAAATTTTAGTAAAATTTGGTTTATTATTAACATATATCTGTTTGGTTCATTTCCAAAGTAGTCGAACAGATATATAAATCTCAAGATAAATTGTCTGATATCGCTGTAATCGTGCTCGAGTGAAGACATCCATCCATACGAGACTTGTTAGAGTTGTATATAAATCGTCCCTTCCATATATTACTGGAATTTTCAATAGTAGTCTTGCTTCATTTCTTTTGGAACTATTTTTGTTATGACATTGGAACAGGCAATCGTTTTCGTCTAGTTCATATTGGATTAAAAAAAAAGACTAATATAATTTCTTGCAAATACTATCTAGATAATCATACTGAACAAATATCGTGAGACAAACTCGTTTAAAAAAAATGTAGAGCCCAAAATCAGTACACGTAAAACCCATGTATTTATTTAATTATTAAAACCATTTATTTAAGTTTAAAATGAGTTTTAGCCATGCATGACTTATTTAAATGCATTATTTTAAATTATTTAAGTTTAGGTGATGCACGTTAGATTGTTTTTCGACTTTCATGTTTCAGACGATTATTCGAGGCAGGGTCGAGGAAAAAGACCGGTGACGACTTTGGCAATTTTAAAATGTGGTATTTTATTGTAAGTTGAAGTCGGGGTATTTTAAATAATTTATCAAGTTTTAGCATTTTTAAACCTAAATCATTTATTTGGTACTCTTATGAGTTTTTAAAACCTTTTAAGTTTTAGCCATTGTGTATTTTTTTTATTATTAGGGGATTTTGTAATTGAGGGGATAAAATCTTAATTAGCATTTTTATTTATTAAATTAGCATATTATATTCCCCTAATTAACTAAACTCGCACACACACACACTAACACACACACTTTCACGCCTATTCACACAACACACACACAACACACTTCATTCTATTTTCTTAGAGAAAATATTAGGATTCTTAGAAAAGATCAGCAGCCGCCCCCTTCCTCTGAAATTCCAGCAAAGTTTTGTTGAATTTTCTTCAAAGAAAATCGAGCCACAATCGTCCCGGATCAAGCCTCGCACTATCTCCGCTTTGGTATCGCCGTATCGTGAGTTTCTCACATCAAAGGCACGTATATTCTGTTATTTCTGCATCGATCTCGTCATATTATGCGTTGTATCGTTATTTATGCGTAAAAATACACGTGTGATGTGTAGAAATTTGAGCAATGATGTCTGGATCAATTTTGAAACAGATTTTGGATCACAAATCACGTTTTTGCTGTCTTTTCAAAAACTGCGATTTTTCGGTCGTGATTCTGAGAAAACTTTCAACACAAAAATTGTATAACTTTTCGATACCTACGATTTGACAGTAAATTCGAAATATTTGGATAAAAATTGAGTGAGTTATGGCATTTTTCGTGGGACTGCTCAAACTGCATTTTTTTTAAAAAATTATGTATTGATGCGTTTTTGAAGTTTTATTGTTGCAGGCTTCGTTGGGGATCGACGTATGATCGTTTCTGCGTATAGGTATGCTTAGTATGATTTTGGGTTGGTATATGGATTGTCGGGTAATGTCGATAGGCACTTGAATTCATTAGAAGCCGTAGGAAACGATTTGGGGTTAATTTCCGTGTTTTGATTTGTATTTTGTCGTAGGGTGGATGTCGTTGTTTTGGGGTGGTTGTATAGGTTTTGATTCAAGGTTATAAAATCCTAGGAAGGGTCTCGGGGTGTCGACTCTTGGTCGGGATGATCGAGTTAGGAGAAATAAGCCTTGAGTATATGAAATTTTCGTTGGTTCACACAAACCGAGCCTACACGGACCCTTCGACGGACCCTGACACGGGGTCCGTGCCTTTGTTTCCTTGGAAGTGTCAAATTTGCGAGCCTACACGGACCCCGAGATGGACCCTAGCACGGGGTCCGTGTCCTTACTTCTTTTCGAGCATTTCTTTTGCGAACCTAGACGGACCCATACACAGACCCGGGCATGGGGTCCGTGTATTTCATATTTTGGGGAAAAAAATTAGACTTCACTGCAGGCTTTGTTTTGGGGTTTAAGATAATGGTTAGTACGATGATTAAAGGAGGTCAAGTCCCGAGGGAGCTAGAATGTCATAAGCTACTTATTCACTTCGATGGTGAGCTTGAATACCTACGTCTAAGTTATGCAAGTTAAGTATTTAAAATTCATGTTAGTATGTGCAGCAGCGGCCCCAAATGAAATCCAACGAATCCCTCAACGCCAAGTAAGTACATTGACGTGGAAGAAAATATTTTCAAGTTTTTGAGGTATGCTAAATGTATTGTGACCAATTTATGTATGAGGTTGAAAGGCGTTAAATCATGAACGGGGACCAACCCACCCCGTTAAAGCATGAACGAGTTTAGATCAGGATTGGAAAGCGTTAAAGCATGAACGGGGACCAATCCACCCGTTAAAAAATGAACGGAGATCTCATGTATGTGGCAGTGGATTTTTCCCTGTCAGCCCAGTACTGTGGTTTAGTCTGATCAGCCGATTTATGTTATGGATCACTTGCTTTGAAACATGCCTCTACGCAAAATGATGAAGTTTAAGTATGTTCAAGTATGTACAAGTATGCAAGCACGTTTAAGAAATGTTTCATGTTATGGCACGTCTATGTATGTATGTACGTATATTCAAGTTTATTTATGCAATTTCAAGTTCCCGTATGTATGTTCTATTTTAAAGCTGCATGTGATTTTATTACGTATTACTCGTTACTTCCAGTTTATACGTGTTGAGTCTTTAGACTCACTAGACTTGATCGATGCAGGTGAGGATGATTTCGAGGAGATTAGGGGTGGAGACCAAGAAGCTGGCTTGGACTGAGCGGGAGGCTAAACCCGAGGATCGTCATGTTTTAAGTTTTATGAATGTTTAAAATATTTTTAGTTATGTTAATGATTATGAGATTTTAAGCAAATATTTTGGTGAACATTACTTTGATACATTTTGTTACGATGGTTGTGGGATGAACAATGGTTGTGGAACGATTTAATTTATTGAAATTGAAGTTTGTATACTGTTTTAAAAAAATTTTATTTTTTCGCAAATTTTAAATAATAAAAGTACAGTACGTTTCAAAAAATATCGATAAAAAATTGAATTTTTACCGTCGATCAAATAAACAAATATTGGATTGTACGAATGAATTTGTGTACACGTAAGACCATTTACCAATGATGTGTAAAATATAAGATCCATGTACATAATCTAATACTTATGATATATGGAATATTCCACTCGATATTTTACATATCTATTTAAATATAATATTTATTAATGTTCTGTTTTGCACAGACGACAAGTTTTGAATTTTAATTGGATGAAATGATTTGATTTGAGGAAAGTTTTACTATAATTTCTACTGAAATTGAATAATTAGATTTGAAATCAACTGAAATTTATTTATTTATACAACTCTTGAAAAACATCTAGATATTGCAAAATTATTACCAACATTCCTTAATATTGTCTGCCGAGAAATTTCTTCTAAAACCTTCGAAATACAAAGGAAAAAAAGAAAATAAAAATTGAATAAAACTAATTATAGCTTAATAAATTTAGTTCTCCGAAATTGGATTTCTACATTTGATCAAGCTTCGCTATCAGAATTCAGAAATGTCGATCACAATGGACCGGTAGGTGTGCCACAGTGGATTTAAGCTCAGTGTCAGATCCGGCCCAGTCTCATTCTCACCAAAAGGAACCGGTTTGACCTCACGAACCGGCTCGTTCCGGTTCATCAAATCTGGTTCGATGGTTTGGACGGAGAGTAGTGAGTCGTGACTCGAGGCCCTTTTCATTTCATCATCATCGAAATTCTTTCCATGATCCCACCCGGTGATGGTGAACTTGGTTTCGGAATCGTTAGAAACATCGGCGACAGTCGAGTCAACGTGCCTCTTTGCTGAGCGCTTGAGCCGGCTGCGGGTTTTGACTCGGCGAAGGCCGGCAACGGGGGCAGCTGAGGAGCGGTCCTTGGATAGGTGGCGGACGTCGTCGCCTTGAACAGGCTTGATTGAGCGTCCTCCATCACCGGGGGAGTAAGAATCGTCAACCACACCGGAGGATGGGATCACAAGCGGAGAACCTCGGAGAACGGCCGCCACAGCCGCCTGGCACTGCGACCACTTGCCGGAATTCATCAACCCTACTGACCCCTGTACAGGGTCGATGATCCGCCCGCAGGCCTCGAACAAAAGCGACTCAAGAATCACTGTTGAAAAGTAACAAACAGAAAAAACACGATCAGCTAGCTATACATCAAGATCCATCTAAGTTCGTTCATGGTTCATGTAAGTTCAATTTGTTGCACATATTTATAAGAATCTACATTTACCATGATGGAGATGGGTGGGTCCGGAATTTATGAGATTGATAACTCCTGCACGACCGTAGAATTTTGCAAGAAAGAGGATGGCGTTAGCTTGTGATTGAGATGATTTGATCCATTGAAGGGAAGGCCTGAGAATGCAATCTTGCCTACATCCTTTTCGCAGAGCTCTGCAGCCATTGCAGCTCATTTTCCCTGGAGAAGAAGAAGAAAGAAAGGAATGCCGAAGAGAGAAAATGAAGGGTATTTATTTGCAAAAAACACAAGCAACTGTGATCTCATCCCGAAAGGGGCAAAATAGGGTTTTCACCGCAGCTGATGCCGGGAGCAAGCAGACATGTCTCCCTGACGTCAAATTTGCCGCAAATGTGAAAATTGAATAATGACGATGATGATAAATAAATAAATAAATATGTTTATGTTTATGTTTTTGGTTAAAAATATAAAAAAAATTATGAGATCATATTACAGATCAATTTTGTGAAATAATTCTTTTAAGTCGATCCGGATCATAAGAAATATTATTTTTTATGTTAAAAGTATTAGTATTTATTGTAATTATAAATCGGATCATCTCGTTTTGTAAAATCGTCTCAAACTGGCTCAAAATGAAGAGTGAGTCTCTATGAGATTATATTCATGAAACAGATCACTTCGATTCATATTTGTACTGAAAAATAATATTTTTTACATGAAAATAATATTTTAAAATATATTTTATCGAATAGAAGATCTATCTGACATAATTAATCCATGTGAAATTATAATAAAAAATTTTTTTGAAAAAACTGAAATGTGTATTATTTATCGTATCGTCATGTTGGAAGAGTGATGCGATTCTTCAATCACGAAAAGCAAACGCATTAAAAAACGGAGTCACGCCCTCGATTCAATGAAATAAAGAAACGGTTGTATTTTCCCGATCTTTTTGACACAAGTAAGGTTGTAATATTCACCTCTAAATCACGAAAAATTTAGCAACAAATATTAACGAGATAACAATCGAAATTCAAGCGAACCTTCAAAGAATTCGTCTTTGACAATCCGAGTGAAGAACAATCGACAAACGCCACAAATTATTAAACTTTGATAAGTTTGATTTGAGAAACACACAAAGGTATATACAAGCTTTGTAATTGAGAGAAAAACTCTATCAATATGATTAAACTCAATGAATAATTGTTTACAATGCCCAAAATTCATCCATATATTGTGTACAAATCAAAAAGATACTCAAAATCTAATTACCTAATCAATTAAAACTCTAAAGTAGGAAAGAAATAATTTCCTCGCAACGGGGCGCGCTCGGGCGGGAATTTATGTCTGCCCGGGAGGGAAGTGTTCGGCTTCTCTCGCAAAAGGGCGCGCTCGGGCGAATATTTATGTAATGCTTGAATTAAATATCACAATTTGTTGATTTAGTAATATGAGATTAATAAATAATTAATAATTTTTAAAGAGTGGAATATGACATAATTTGGTCGTATGAAGTCCAAATGAATTGATATTTAGATATAACGTAGAAAAATCAAAGATATAGAAGTTTCATGTTTCGAGTTTTGAGAAATTTGATCGTTTGACTGGTCCAAAGGGATATACCGATATTAAAATGTTAAATATTATATTATATTATTAATATTAATAATATAATATAATATAATATAATATTAAAAAAAAGATAAATTTGAAAAAAAAAACTTACGTGAATGATGAACTCAATTCATTCAAGCAAGTTTTAACAGAGAGTGAAAAGAAAAAGAGGAACGAGATTTTGATTTTTTTTCGATCCTGCAACTTATCGGTTTATCCAATCGACGAACCGATTTCAGTTTTGAAATCGTTGACACGAGATCTTCGATTTGAGGTATAAATTTTATAGTTTTGGTGATGTTTGAAATTCGTTGATTTCCGGAATAAATCTGATAAATTGTTAAATCATACTGAAATTAAAGATTGTTGAATAATGTATGATTTTAACGAAGTAGAGAAGATTATAGCGGTGTTATTTTGAATTATTCCTAATTTGTTATAATTAGAGATTTTTAATCGTTGGATTGAGATTGTAGAGTTGTTTGTCAGCAGTTATTAATTTTGATTATATATTCGGAGTCTACGAAGTATAGGCTACACGTTGATATAAAGTTTTCGTAATTTGACGGATGTTGTAAAATAGTATATTATTTGGAGTTAATTAATTAGGGTATATTTTATGTTAGAATTGTGAATTAAACACACCAGAATATGAAATTGTTGAACAATAAGAATTTATAATCGAGTTTTAAATTTTGTTGAATTAATTGTTGATGGGCTATTTGATGTTATATGTTGAGGTTGTTATGATTGTGTTGATACAATGACAATGATATGATATTGTTATTGAATTATTTAGATATGTCACAAGCATCGGGATCAAAGAAATAGCCAGATTTTATATATACTCGATTATGATCAGGTACGTGTTGACGTACGAGCATACGTTGTTATTGTTTAGTATTGATAAATACTATTGTGTTGAACGATGGTAAATCACCGGAATTGGGTGATTTGATATTAGATTTGCTGTTGTTTATTATTGTTGATGTTGTTGGCTGTCGTTGTTGGGAGACGTAACGTTGATGTTGTTCGTTCAACGATATTGTTGTCGCCGGAGTTGGGGTGCGACGTATCGTTGATGTTATTCGTTCGACGATATTGCTGTCGCCGGTGTTGGGGTGAGACGTATCGTCGATGTTGTTGTTCGTTCGACGATATTGCTGTCGCCGGAGTTGGGGTGCGACGTATCGTCGATGTTATTATTGCAGTGTGATGATGTTGAGGTTGTTGATGGCTGATTGTCCAGAAACGGCAAATGAGGTATTTCTGTTATCATTTCAGTTATATCTTATGTTGTTGTCAAGATAACTGTTATGTATTGCGATGATGATTGCTGTGTATGCTCACCCTTTGGGAGCTGTTTCTGTTGGATATGTTTCAGGACTATGCAGTGAGACATGATAGTGGTGAAGGACTAGGTGTATCTAGTCAAACAATCCTGTAGATAATAGTAGATAGAGACAATATAACTTATTGTTTTATTTGAGTTGTATGTGTGTATTTATTATACTGTTTCTGCTATCCCGACGTAGATAGTGTGGTGATTGCACTATTTTGTCATATATGCATTATCTTATTACATCGTCGAAAAGAAAATTTTTATGTATATGACATCACATGTTGTATGATTACGTGGCGAGGTTTGGGGCGCCACAATTTATGTCCGCCCTGGCGGAAAGTTTTCGACAATTTTTTTTCCTTGGTTCACGCTCGGGCGGTAACTTTTGTCCGCCCGGGCGCAAGACTTTCGTCCCTCATGTTCATTTAACACTTGATAATGATCTCATGGCCTCCAAGCTCATTTCCACGCATCACGAACCCTTCGACACTTGGAATCTTACTTGCAAGCTCTTCTCGATTGCTCATTAGTTCATGCAATGTTTCCTTGAACCTCCTCCCAATTCTTTGAACACCATGTCCGACAAGATTCATATCAAAGAGTCATTAAAATATTTGACGAGATGACCGAATCGATGACGAATTTCAGCACAATATTATTTCATTACCAAAAACAAAATTACAATTATTTTTCTCAAGATTCTTCGTACTTTTATTTGTTTAATAATAATAATAATGCAGATTTACGTAGGATAGACTTTTGAAAATACCCTGTCATCATCCACAAATTAATTTTTTTTATTACAAACGTGATAATTAATTAATTTTAAAATCCATTTTATGATCAGGTCGCCACATATTTACATACTTCGAATAAAATAGTATTTTACTCGAGTCGTTGTCATAAATTTGGTCATCCTTTAATTTAAAATTAAAATTAACTACGCTCGACGACTCTTCATTACTTAATGAGCCATCACTAATTTATTATGTTTTACCATTAATTGGTGGATTAATGAATATAAAATCCTCTAATCGATACAGTGAATTGAAAAGCCAGGTCGTGAATTCTCCTATATTTTTTTTTAAAAAAATTATATGTCGAGCAATTAAAAAATTGATATTTGATAAGGCTAGGTTAAATTTATAAGATATTGTAATAATATTAATACATTTTTAGGTTAAACAACTATTACCTCTGCGTCATCGCCGTACCACTCTCTTTTCTGATTGTTTTTCTTATTGATTTATATTATTTCGAGTTTTGGTTAACTGATTATTAAATTTAGGTTTTGGTACAATAAATTGATTATTCTTTTGTATATTTTTCTTATTTCGTCGTGATGTTTACTTTTCGTCGGAAAATGTTGACGTGTCTAGCACCAACATCAACGATTGGAATAAAAACACAAAAATTTAAAGTTAGTGCAACAAGATCAATGTTTGACAAGAATAAAACCCAAAATTAGACAAGTTGGTGGAACCTAAAATTTATTTTTCCTACAACTTTTAATGGAGATTGAATTCAAATTTCTATGGATCTTTCAGGTTGTCTGTGAGTATCCTGTCAAACCCATGCAAACACCCCACCTTGATCAGCTTGTAGTTGCCAAGTAAGGAACTGTGTTAAGAATGGAACTTGGACTTAACTCAACCCAAAAGCTAGCTCAAGGGGGGAGGATTGTCCAAGCCCATATATACAACTTCCAAGTTATTTATCTAACCGATGTGGGACAATTAACACACCATTCTCACGCTCAGGAATGAATATCTGAAGCGTGGAGTTTACAAATGACCCAATTATGGGCACAACGGATAGCCTAATTATAGGCAATCCAACACATAACGGTAGAACTCGGGGTCTGATACCATGTTAAGAATAGAACTTGGACCTAACTCAACCTCAAAAGTTAGCTCAAGGGGGGAGGATTGTCCAAGCCCATATATACAACTCTCAGGTTATTTATCCAACCGATGTGGAACAATTAACAGAGTGTAATAATCAAGCAATTATATGTTTTTTTTTTTTTTAAAAATAAGTGATGAGTGATAATGACTTATAATGGGCTGCAATACATCTGTATAGTTATTATGGTTAACCTATTTTTTAAAATAGGAACAAATACGAAATAGTTGTTATGAGAATCTATCATGAAGTCACTTCGCGCGAATGTATGACGTGACATTGTTCCAAATTAATATTCTTGCTTAATCGAATCCTTCCATATTCACAATTTTAATAATTTTAGCCGCTCTTTCTCATTAAAAAACATCTCTCATGAAATGTAATATACATTTAAATGAATATTCGGAATTGAACTATACCATAATATATCTCCTGGTTGGCTTGTGATTGCCACACGCGAACTTCAAATTCATTATCGAATGGATAACAGTATTTTATAAAGATAATGTCCTTAACAAAGGGAGAAGGAAACTTACGAAATGAGTAGACTTCCACGTATTGATAGTATTGAATGTTAGTAGAACAATCTGAACATGATGTTTGTGCTACTGTATAATTCAAAATATTTGAGTTTCATAATTACCATCAGTTACAGTTTTTGGTCTAGCGACAAACGTTCATTCCCACAATTGGTATAAGAGTCAAAGTCACGGGTTTGATTCCTATTGATTCCAAAAGTGAGCGATTATTGAGAGAGAGATTGTTGGATGCAATAATTATCCTTGGTGGTAAAGCAATCGAAACGTGATGTTTGTGTTGTTGTACAATTTAAAAGATTTGAGTTAAATCATTACTATCAATTATAACTTTTGCTCTAACAGCAAGTGTTTGCTCCTACAGATAGAATTTGCAATTTTTAGAAAATAATAATGAAAAATATTTTTTTTAAGAATTTGCAAACATTACTAGAAATTTTCTTGACGTCGAAATCCCGACATCATGTGCTTGAACCTAAATATTAAATTTAAGAACTCATAATTTGGTTTAATATTTTGATATTTTTTCAGCGTGATATTGATTTGAAACTTATATTTTAAATATGTATTTCATCTTAGTTGAAAAATGAAACAGGTTTTTGATAAACATAAATACACAAAAGATCAACAAAAAATATATTATTCACTCAAATTTTATTAATTACATGTAAATAAAATTCTCAAAATATGCAGTTAAATATACTGGAAAAATTCATTTATTCTTTGGGAATTAATTTTCTTGAAAATTCGAAAATAAGTTTAATGCTTGCGATAGCTATGATTCAACTTAATTAAAAGGCCTTATCCAAAGTCTCGGGCCCAAAATTTGTTTTGGCCCAATTCATCCAGTTAGATGACACTCTTTCATCTCACACAAAACTATATTAATATTTAATATCATGACCAACACCTCATTCGTGCAAACAGAACCATGGTTAGGCTTATTTTACTTTCAAGTTGAAGAAATAGGTAAATAATTGAAAATAGTCAAGAGTTTGATTCTTGAATCAACGCTTTTTCGGATAAGTCTGTTGCATAAAGTTTGACTAGCGTAGTTCGCAGGTTATTTCGTTAGTTCGAATATTTACCCAATACACGTCAAATGGTAGCGTTTGCGGTTCTCACGTAAAAAAAAAAAACAATAATAATTTTATTTAGATTTTTTTTAATTTAGTTAATAAAAAAATAAATTAACACAATATAAATTTAAATATTTGTTAGAAAATTATGTAATTAAATTAATATGTCAAAACAGTCATTCTTAAAAAGTACGCTAATATAATATTACATCTATATAATTCTAAAAAAAATTGAATTATAACTATGAAACTAACCAAAAAAAAATTATAATAATTTGAAATAAAATATAAGGTGAAGCAAACCTTTTTTTCCAAAATTTTGCAAGAAAATAAAAGCCAGTGAGATAAAACCAATGGGTTGGCCAAGACTTAGTTTTCATGTCTTATAACCAAAGAATTTGAAGTTAATGCATAATTATTGAATTCATATTGATGTTTTTAACAAGTTAATATTCCAATATTCAATCAAGAAATATGAATAAAATGATTATCCCGTTTGTTAAATGTGAATGAAGGTTGTTTTAAACATTATCAATTTGTAATTAAGGGTTTGTCATAAAAAGTCGTAGATTCTAATAACCGAAGATTATTTAATCGATATGAAAGTACTTAGATTATTTCTGTTGGGGAAAACCCATAAATCGCAGAACCCATCACGTTAAATAATTAAGAATTTGACTGAAAACTTAAGCGGAAGCGTACCTGAAGCCATAATCCTGAATTCTTTAGAACGTGTCTTGATCTTCCAAATCTATGCGCTCTTTCCTTGAGAGAATCCTTTAGTTTCTCTTCAGAACTATTTTCTTAATGGGGAAGAGAATAGTGAAAGTGATAACGCGAGATCTGGGGATCATGACCCATATTTATAGATAATGTTTATCAATATCTTCTGATTTTCTGTTTTAGCCCATCATAAAAACAGAAATTACATTTATGTCTCTACACATTAAAGGCCCACAACCCATTAGATACATTAAAGCCCAATAACCCGAAACATTAATTGATCACTTTATTTTGGGTTTAACTTAATAGACAACCCACAATACATAATTATTCACATATAAGCCCATATAAATAAATTGATCCAACAATCTCCCACTTGGGCTATATGTGCAACTTTATAATTATGTTTGTGAAAATAACCTTATGAGCTCAAAATTGTTGTCATTTCGAAATGTATCTATAACCAATCCGGTCCATCAATCACATCAACATAGGATCAAAGCAGTCTTCGCTACACTCAAGGTAACTAGACCCATCAATGGTCACATATGCCAATACAACTGAATGACATGGATCATGAAGTGGATGTGTAGCATGGAAATTTCATGCAATGTGACCGTAACATGCCTATTTCCAACTGGTCCTCCCTTTAACCTTATTGAAATCAAACTTTAAATCATAATCAGAGTATGACTTAACTTGAAATTTATTTATGCATAAAATAAATTTACATAAATGTAACTGAAAATGTCTACAACTGAAAAACATTTAAAATAACAAACTCCCACTAAAACTGAATTTCCTCAATTGACATAACACCCATACTAGCAATGTGCTCATGAAACTGTTTGGGTGATAGTCCCTTAGTAAGCGGATCCGCAACCATGGAGTTTGTACCGATATGCTCAATAGACAACTTTCCACTCTGAATTCTTTCTTTAACAACCAGAAACTTGATGTCAATGTGTTTTGACTTCGTCGAGCTCCTGTTGTTATTTGAATACATAACTGCTGATTTATTGTCACAATATAATCTTAGTGGCCTTTCAATGCCATCAACAATGCGCAGTCCCCTGACAAAATTTTGCAGCCATATTCCATGATTGGATGCCTCATAACACGCTACAAACTCAGCTGGCATGGTGGAAGAGGCTATAAGTGACTGTTTAGCACTCTTCCAGGAAATTGCACCTCCAGCAAGGAGATAGATGTAGCCCGACGTAGATTTCATACTATCTTGGCATCCAGCAAAATCGGAGTCAGTATACCCAATGATCTCAAGATGATCCAACCTCCGATATATGAGCATGTAATATTTTGTTCTCTGTAGGTACCGTAAAACCCTTTTAACTGATTTCTAATATTCCACTCCTGGATTACTTAAATATCGTCCCAACATTCCTGTCACGTATGCAATATCTGGACGTGTACAAACCTGAGCATACATCAGACTCCCCACTGCAGATGCATAGGGAACTTTCTGCATTTCTTTTTCCTCAAAATCATTCTCTGGGCATTGTTTGAGACTAAATTTGTCTCCCTTAGCCACATGGGTATCTGTTGGTTTACAATCTTGCATCCTGTATCGCTTGAGAACTTTCTCGATATAGTCTTTCTGAAATAATCCAAGAATACCCCGAGAACGATCCCGATGTATCTGAATACCCAGTACAAAAGATGCATCACCAAGATCTTTCATCTCAAAATTATTAGCTAGAAATATCTTGGTTTCATGCAATAACTCTATATCGTTGCTAGCGAGTACAATGTCATCAACATATAAAACCAGAAAAATATGCTTACTCCCACTGAACTTATGGTACACACAATCATCGACCAAATTCATCTCAAAACCAAACGAGATGATCACTTGATGAAATTTGAAATACCATTGTCGAGATGCCTGCTTGAGCCCATAGATGGATTTCTTTAATTTGCAAACCATATTATTTGTGTCTTTGGACACAAAATTTTCTGACTGCACCATATAAATCGTTTCATCAATGTCACCATTTAGAAACACAGTCTTTACATCCATCTGATAAAGCTCAAGATCGAAATGCGCCACCAAAGCCATTATAATCCTTAAAGAGTTTTTCGAAGAAACCGGAGAGAAAATCTCTTTATAATCAATGCCTTATATCTGTGTAAAGCCTTTAGCGACAAGACGAGCCTTATATCTTTCCACATTGCTTTCGAATCCCTCTTGGTTTTAAATATCCATTTGCAACCAATGAGCTTCGTACCTTTAGGCAATGTGACAAGATCCCATACATCATTGTCCTTCATGGACTTTATCTTCTCATTCATGGCATCATTCCACTTTTGAGAGTTAGAACTTTCCATGGCTTGACGGAAGTTAATAGGATCATCCTCCATCAATCCAATGTCTGCCTCATGTTCTTGAAGAAATACAATGTAATCATCTGGCACTGCATTTCTTCGCTCTCTAGTGGATCTCCTTAATGGCATAGGTTCTGGAGGTGCTTGAGTTTGTTCATCTGGAATGAGAGGATCTCTAATATTGTCTTCCAGTATTGTGTCTTGGTCAAAGTGAGGAATATGATCATGATCAATGTCCAAGACACATGTGGGAATATTAACATATTCCTCTTCAAAGACAATATCCCTTACTTTATCTCCCCCCGCAAACTCAACATCCTCAAAGAACCGGGCATTTCCTGACTCAAAAATTGACTCACTTGTGGGATCATAAAACTTGTACCCCCTGGATCTTGCAGAGTATCCAATAAAATAACAACTAACCGTCCTTGAGTCCAGTTTCTTTTCATTAGGCTTGTAAGGCCTTGCCTCAGCTGGACATACCCAAACATGCAGATGCTTAAGACTAGGCTTTTTACCCGTCCAAAGTTCATAAGGGGTTTTGGTCGCTGCCTTAGTTGGAACCCTGTTAAGGATATATGATGCGGTCTTTAGTGCTTCTCCCCAGAGTGATTCTGGTAAGGTAGAATGACTGATCATACTCCTCACCATGTCCTTAAGCGTTCTGTTTCGTCTTTCAGCAACACCATTCATAGTGGGCGAACCTGGCATAATGTACTGTGGGACGATACCGCATTCCTCTAGGAATCTAGCAAAAGGTCCTGGACGTTGTTCACCTGAACCGTCATATCTACCATAGTATTCACCACCACGGTCAGATCTAACGCTTTAATCTTGAAGCCAAGCTGATTTTCAACTTCAGCTTTATAGCATTTGAACACATCCAATGACTGTGCCTTTTCATGGATGAGATAAATGAAGTCATATCTTGAAAAATCGTCTGTGAACGTTATAAAATATTGTTGACCATTCCAAGAAGCCGAAGAAAATGATCCACAAATATCGGTATGTATAAGTTCTAAGACGCCTGAACACCTATTGGCTTCAAATCTCCTTTTGTTGGTTTGTTTTCCCTTTATACAATTAACACAATTATTAAAATCTGTGTAATCTAAAGGTTCGAGAATTTCGTCTGACACGAGTCTCCTTATTCTCTTTTCAGAGATATGACCCAATCTTTGGTGCCATAACGCAGCTGAATTCTCACTGGTTAATTTTCTTTTAGTGTCTCTACTTGTTTGCAGGGATTCGTTAAATGAAGCAATAAAATCTAAAGAATAAAGATTATCATATCCTAATAAAGAACCAGAACCAACCAATTTTGAATCGAGAAACAAACTGAATATTCCATTTCCAAAAGAACAACAATAAACAAATTTGTCCAATGCAGAAATGGAAATCAAATGCCGTCTAAAAGACGGCACAACAAATGTTCATAAAGATCCAAATATATTCCAGTCTTTAACAATAATCTAAATTTTCCTATTGCCTCAACTTTAACTTTTTTGCCGTCATCAACATAGATGAATCTTTCAGCATCACTTGGTTTTTGGCAATCCAGGCAACTTTGCATAGACACACTGATGTGAGTTGTTGCACCAGTATCTATCCACCACGTGTGTCTAGGCACTGAAGTTAAATTAACCTCAGAACAAATCATATTCAGAAGCCTACCTTTCTTAGCACGCCAAGCGTGATAATTACTGCACTGCTTCTTCATATGCTCATCACTGCCACAGAAAAAACAACCAGAACTTTGAGAATTACTAGGATTATTCTGTTTTTTCTTCGGAGGCTATGTATCCGCAGCTTCCTTATCTTTTCGTTTTTTTCCTTTATCCTTCGGGGTAGAGGCATAGTGAGCACTTTCTGTCTAGTCTTGCTTCAACCTTTCCTCTTCCTGGACACAGTGCGAGATGAGCTCATTCAGAGACCAAGTCTCTTTCTGACAGTTATAGCTCACCTTGAACTGGTTAAACTGAGGAGGAAGAGACATCAAAACCAGATGCACTAGCAAGTCCTCAGAGAGGTCAAGCTTCAGTGTTTTTAACCTTGAAGCAAGATGAGACATTTCCATAATGTACTACCTGATGTTGCCCTTACCCCTGTACCTCATGGAAACGAGGATTGCCAAAAGTGTACCAATTTCAGACTTTTCACTTTTAGCAAACCTCTTTTCGAGGTCTTGAAGGAAAGCCTTAGCCGTAGCAATGTCGCTAGACATTGTGCCCCTGAATGTTTCTGGAATGACCCTCTTCATGATCATCATACACATGCGATTCGATCTCTCCCACCTTTCAAACTCCCTTTTTTCATCAGAGGTACTCTTATACGTAATGACGGGAGGAGAGTCAACCCTTATCGTAAGGTCCAAATTCATGACTCCGAGAACTATCAATAAATTCTCTTGCCACGATTTAAAATTCGAGCCATTTAACATAGGAATAGAATTTATGTTGGAATGAATATTTGCAGGAGTCAAATCTGAACAGAGAACAAAAAAAACATACATGCTCAACCAAATATCCAAATACAATAATCAATAAATTAAAATAATGTAAACCCCCATAAACAGAATATCGAGTACTCCAATAATGTTTCATCTTTGGACAAAAGATTAACTTGTAAGTGATATCCTGGCGCAACAAACACTGATAGTAACTATCATGTCAAATAACAACCTTCCTTTGGTCGATTTATTATTCACATGAAAAATCGAACAACTATCACATGTTTACCACCACAATTGCATATGTGATTATATTAAATATTAACTTTCCTTTGGGCCGATCAATATTCATATAAATCATATATACCCAAAATCCTTTTGTATTTCAAAATAAAATTAATTTCCATAAAAGAGGTCACTTTGGCGACATTTTATTTCAATTAATAAATTTTAAAAATACATATAGCCTTATCATTATTTGAATTAATGAATATTTTACCTTAACCGAATAAAACTGAACCGAAAAAAAAATCAAATTTTTTTTCGGAAATTCCGTACGGATCGGGTCGACCCGACCCGAATCCGTACGGGCGGGTCGACCCGGGTCCGTGCGACCCGGCCAGAATCTGTACGAGTCGACCCGAATCCATACGGGCCGACCCGAAACCGTACCCAATTTTTTTTTAAAAAAAATTAAATCCAAATTTTCGATTTTCCTCTAAAATATTTTGTTGAACAAAAACCAGAAGAAAAATCGAAATCTTATACCAAATATTTAAATTTTACAACCAAATCTTTTTACCAAAACTGAAATTTTAAAAGATTTGGTTTTCAACCAAAATATTTTCCAGATCTGAAACCAGATCAAAAAAATTTTCAGATCTGAAACATATCAAAAGAATTTTTCAGATCTAAAATCATAACAGAAAAGTTTTAAACAAAATTTTCTTTTTCAGATCTAGATCCATGTAATATCCAAAAACTTTAAACAAATCTCAATGATTCATTCATGAATGGCTCTGATACCACTTGTTGAAGAAAACCCATAAATCGCAGAACCCATCACGTTAAATAATTAAGAATTTGACTGAAAACTTAAGCGGAAGCGTACCTGAAACCATAATCCTGAATTCTTTAGAACGTGTCTTGATCTTCCAGATCTACGCGCTCTTTCCTTGAGAGAATCCTTTAGTTTCTCTTTAGAACTATTTTCTTAATGGGGGAGAGAATATTGAAAGTGATAACGCGAGATCTGGGGACCATGACCCATATTTATAGATAATGTTTAACAATATCTTCTGATATTTCTGTTTTAGCCCATCATAAAAATAGAAATTACATTTATGTCTCTACACATTAAAGGTCCACAACCCATTAGATACATTAAAGCTCAATAACCCGAAATATTCATTGATCACTTTATTTTGAGCTTAACTTAATAGACAACCTACAATACATAATTATTCACATATAAGCCCATATAAATAAATTGATTCAACAATTCCCACAAAAGGATGAATAAGTTTAATCATGGAATTGATAAAGAACAATGATGTTACAACACACCAATTTCATTGACAGTCGCACAAAATACTAATTAGTTAGTAAACTTCAATGGTTTTAATACCACGCTTCTTATAATATAAAATCCAAATAGTCAAACTTAGGGTTGGAAAAAATACCGAAATACCGAAAAACCGTACCGAAAAAATACCGAACTTACCGAAAAAATCGGTATACCGAACATTTCGATACCGTACCGAAATTTTCGGTATCGGTATCGGTATGAAATATTTTTTTTTTCGGTATTTCGGTATATACCGAAATACCGAAAATAATTTTTCATTATTAAACTTTTCGGTGTCGGTACGGTACCGGTATGAAATTTTTCCATACCGAAAATTCGGTATACCGAATGTGCGGTATACCGAATTTTCGGTATCGGTATCGGTATGAAAAAATTCCATACCGATATTTTCGGTACGGTATACGGTACCGTAGTTCGGTACGGTATACCGTACCGTACCCACTCCTAGTCAAACTCGAGTTTTCCATAAATAATTTTGAAAAATTACCAAATAAGGAAATTTAAATCGACTGCGTTGGGGTCAAGATTTTTGGGGAAACTCAATACATCCCCATGGATTTTTGTACCAGATTATGAAGTACTAGGATTTAACCCGTGAGATGCACGAGATGATATTATTAAAAATTAGTGAAAAATGAATAGATATTTAACTTGAAAAAAATAATATAATTATGAAAAAAAATTGTAAACTATTTTTTCGATAATTAAAAATAAAAATTAAATACAACGCATGTCGATTAATTTTTTTAGCTAATAATCATTGTCATATATCAAAATTTTAGATTGTGTTAGACTAAGGCAATGACATGATGCTTATCGTGTTTAGTGTTGATGTCGACCACCAACCTTAATACATATTTAATACTTTAATTTTCTATATAATATTATTTTTTAACATGTGATAAAAAAATATTTTTAAATCACATTCAATAAAATTAATGAGAAATACTTTTTTAAAAATTTAGTAATTTCGTCTAAATCTATATTCACAAACAATTTTGTGACATGTCACGTGTTTGACGCATTTGAATGATAACAATAATTGTTTCATCAATATCTTTATCCAAATTGGTTGTGATTTTATTAAAAAAACATCTATCTTCATAATATACACAACAGCCTATTATTCCGAAAAAATGAAACATGTGATCATAAGTAAATTATGTATAAGCATAAATCAGAAACATTATTTTATTAACATTTGCTATGCGTATTTCAAAACAATGTCAATAAATTTTATAAGTTGTCTTCTAATAAGATAGTTACTTTATTTAAAATTGGTTGAATTATTTCCATTATGGGACATTTTATACTATCATGTATCCGTGAACTTTGTAATATAGAAGAAAATTATCACATTAGTAATATATAATAATTAAAATTGTGTACAAATAGAAGAATAATAATTTTTACTTCCCGATCATGAAAAACAGATTTCAAACTTAATGTCTTGTTGTTTTCGTTGTTTCCATGTGTAGGTAGTTCATAACAATGAACAAATCTAAATTTAAACGAACATTACATTTTTGTCAGGATTCAACTCATATATGGTGCTGAAAAAATGAGTCATTTCAGAATTCAATTTTGGAGTACATAAATTTAGTAAGATAAATAGAAAAAAATTGGTTTCTAATATAATAATATGCAATATTGCATTATTTATAATTTAAAATTCAAATAAGACATCTCAAGGGACAAAAATTATATATTGGATGCTTTTGACATAATTATATCATACATTAACTCTTTCAAATTATGAAAATCTCGAATTGCATGCATTTAGTGTCAAACATTTCTGATTATTGAGGGTAATATACATGTTTATTGAGAGTAATTTAATATCAATTTGAAACTCTTTTGAATCTCTCTCTTTTAATTTTCTTGTGCTCTCTTGTTTGAATTTTTAAGAAGACAAATTAAGATATACAATATACATATGATTTTAGAAGAAAACTACAATGCATTAATTCTTTCAAATTAAAGTAATTTCGAAATAATAATGATTTTGGAAGAAAACTACAATCCATTAATTCTTTCAAATTAAAGTAATTTCGAAATAATATGTATTTGAGATAAAAAAAAATTTATGATTATTAAATGATAATTTAATGTCTATTGGAAAACCTTGTTGTAGTAAAACGTTTAACACTCAACCAATTTTATTTTTAGAAAAATTAAATAACTAATTAAATATTGTATTTCTTTTTTAGTAAGTAATTTAGGTAGGAAATTACTTAAAATAGCAAATGTATTTTTGAATGACTTACCTCATGAGTGATACTGAACATTGCAATCATTTGTATTTTAAATTTATTTATATAGTTTTTAATTAAACTAATTGATATAATCAATGCAAAAAATTTAATATAATTTACGTTTTCAATAGAGTTTAGTTTTAATTTGAGTAAAAAAAAACATATAATATATAAATCACATTTGAATTATTATAAAAATTAATTAAATTCAAATTAAATGAATTGATATAATCGATGCAAAAAATAATTGAATTGATCATTTATTGTGTACACATACATCAATATTCATTATAAATCTTTCATTTTTTTAGAAATGACATTTTGACGGGAAATTACTATTTTTGGTAAAAGTTTAGTCTTTGGATCATCAACATGTTTTGCCAATTTTCATTAAAATGTGATGGATTCATAAGATCAAAATGATATTGGAATATGTGGAAATTACTCCAAAAAGATAATAAACCAACTCATCACGACTATTACTTATTAAGAAGGGGGAAATTTCATTTTTGGTCGTTTGTGTTTATTTTGCGATTTTAGTATTTTATGTTTGCGAATTTCAGTTCTAGTCTTGTATATTCATATTTTTGGTATTTTAATCATTTTTCATTGAGTGTGCGAATGTGAGACTACACAAGTCAGCGTCGCATGGTGTGCCAGATTCTCGTACATATTAGTTATAGAATAAAAAATCATCCACTAATGATTCGAATTTCATCCCAATTTTTGGCTTTCAATCGTCTTCAACTTGAAAAATGTATGACTGATCATCACAGTTTTTTTCTTCTATTTCTATAAAATATGACAATCACATATATTTATATAATAATTTTTAATCAAATATAGAAAACGAAAAATAAACCACTCAGAATAATAATTGATAGATACATGACATAATTGAATGCAAGTGATTACAATTCTTGAAGTCCAAACGAACCACTTGCTTTTAATTTTTTTTGTATTTACTTGCATATATAAAATCCAAAAATTGACAAATAATGAGCAGCATTTGTTTTAAAATCTGGTGGAGAAAAGGACTCCCAATATTTATGTGATGATAATAATAATAGCAAAACTTACTATCAATTTCTCTCTACATTAGAATACAATGATCATCACCAAAGACCCTTAAAGTTTTCGAAAGATATATTGGTCATCATCACTAAAGTCCATTATCCATCACCGAATGAACACTTGTGAACAATACCGAGTAATGATCAAATTTTAAGCTCTAATTATGAAACCGTCTCACACAAGTTTTTGTCTAAAAAATATACAACATATATATATATATATATATATATATATATATATATATACGGGTCAATCCTACCGATATTCAAAATAAAAAATAATACTCTTAGAGTGTGTTTGGTTGATATGATTAAATAAGGATAGATGAATAATCATATACTTATCTAATGTTTGGTTAAAATTTTAAGATATATTAATAATCATTTTAACCCGATTTAAAACCTAATTTTATGATTAATTATTTGATTATTAATCTAACAAATTAAGTGGGATAAATTATCAACACACCACAAATTACATTTTTATCCTCTTATCTCTTATGAAAATAAATATTTATTAAATTCTAATTTATTGTGTTTAATGATTACCGTAATATTTTCAAATATATTTCTAATAAATATATTTAAATTAATTTTAATAAACATGAATTATAATTATAAATATTTAAATATATATTTAATTATTTTAAGAATATTTATAATCATTTAAAAAAACAATAATATTATAATATCACTAAACTTTATTTAACATTAAAATTAATATTCAAAATATTACTACTATTTTAATTATTAATTATAAATATTTAATTATCTATCAAATTATTTTAAGAATATTTATAATTATTTTGAGAAAAAACAATAATATTGTAATTATTACTAAAACTTTATTTAACATTAACATTCAAAATATTATTGCTATTTTAATTATTAAAATAAATGCATATTTATAAATTTATTTATAATAAATATATTTAAGTTAATTTTAATAAATGTAAATTATAATTAAATAATAAGAATATATATTTAATTAGTATTTGGGGCATTTTGGTCATTACAATAAAATTTACAAAATTAATCCATCATTTTAAAATCATACCAAACACCATGTTATTTATCCCACCATACTATTAATCCATATATCTCATTTTTTAATCACTCTAATTATTAATCATTTACTTATCTCATCACACGTACCAAACGAAGCCTTAGCATAAGAAGTAATATTTTTTTCATTGATGACCCAAATAAGAGATCTGTCTCACAAAATACGACCTGTGAGACCGTCTCACACAAGTTTTTGTGTGTATATATAACTAAAAAAACAAAATATTTGCCCTTGCACAGAGAAGAACGTGAGCTGGGATATCAATCGGAAACCCTTGCACACTAGTACGTAGCCACACTCCGCCGCTAACTTCTCCACCGGAAACCCTTGTGCCGGATCTGTTTTCGTCGAAATTGTCTCACCTGATTGACAATCATGCTGCTAGCTAGTAAACATATTTATTCGATATTTTAATGAGAAAATTGCAACTTTAACCATATACATTTGCAATTTTGTCCTCTATTTTGTTGGTCCCACGTGCAAAATTTGAGATAATAAAACCCGAAAATAAAGAATAAACTTGACACCGAGATTTACGTGAAAACCCCTAAACATTATTAGGGTAAAAACCACGGGCAAGATGAAAAGAATTTCCATTATAATATTTTGTGGTATACAACTCACTCACTGTGTTTCCAAAGAGAACACAAACTCTCTTAATACAGGAGAACAAAACACCTCAAAAATATTATAGAACTAAGCACTCAAATGCTTATAAGATGAGATAAAACTCGAAGAATGGATGATTTCAGAATGAAGGGAGGGGCTCTATTTATAGAGCCTCTTGACCGTGTGAATATGCATTAAAAACGCGTATTCAAATTCCGTCTGAATTATTAGCAAACTTTCCAAGCCTGCAAAAAAAACGTTTTAATAATTTTTGTCCCCATCCCATTTAATGTTTGCCGATATTTCTCCCACTTGGAGATTTGATTGAGAATCAAACACATCTCCACACATCCTTTCAATCTTGCCATTACCTGCTGTTTACGTCTCTGCTAGGCCACTTGAGAATCTACACCACTCAAACTTATCAGTGTTCACTCGCTTGGTCAGAAAATCAGCTATGTTGTCCTTTGTATGGATCTTCTGCATGTCCACGCTTCCTTCTTCTACTACTTCTCGAATAAAGTGAAATTGTACTCCAATGTGTTTTGTCCTGGAATGAAAGGCTGGATTCCTTGCGATGTGCAAGGCACTCTGACTGTCACAAAATAAAGAAACATTTTCTTGTTTGTGCCCGATCTCCTCCAATAACCTTTTGATCCATATTGTCTCCTTGCAACCTTGAGTAGCTGCGCCATGTATTCTGCCTCTGTTGTAGATAACGCCACAACTGTCTGCAGTTTTGAAACCCAGCTTACTGCTCCCCCTGCAAGTGTAAATACATAACTAGTAGTAGATTTCCTCTTATCAGGATCACCTGCATAATCTGAATCGACAAAGTCCTTGAGTGTAAAATTCGATCCTCCATAACATAATGCAGCATTCGAGGTACCCTTAATGTATCTAAGGATCCTCTTAACAGTGCTCCAATGCTTTCGTCCAGGATTCGCCATATACCGACTAACTGCTCCCACTGCTTGAGCAATGTCCGGTCTTGTACATATCATGGCGAACATCAGACTTCCCACTGCTGATGCATATGGTACTCGAGACATCTCCATCCTCTCTGCTTCACTGCTAGGACACATCTCGGAGGATAACTTGAAGTTAACAGGAAGAGGGGTCGAAATTGGCTTACTATCTTGCATGTTGAAGCGTTGCAAGATTTTCTTCAAATAATTTTTTTGGGAAAACCAAATCTTTCTGTTACTTCTATCTCGGTGAACTTGCATCCCTAGAATCTTGTTTGCTGGTCCCAAGTCTTTCATATCAAATTCCCTAGCCAACTGTGTCTTTAATCCTTGGACCTGATCTTTGTTGGGGCCTGCTACCAACATGTCGTCCACATACAACAGCAAAATAATATAATTATCACCAGACCTCTTGAAATATGTACAAGGGTCTGCACTCAGTCTGTTGTATCCAAGGCTCATGATATAGGAATCAAATCTTTTGTACCAACACCTCGGCGCCTGTTTGAGACCGTACAGAGATTTCTTCAACCTGCAAACCAAGTTCTCTTTGCCTTTTTCCGCAAAACCTTCTGTCTGGAGCATATATATTTCTTCTTCAAGATCTCCATGAAAAAACGCTGTTTTCACATCTAGCTGTTCTAGATGTAGGTCAAACACCGCACACAATGCCAACACCACCTTGACTGTTTTAAGACGAACCACAGGGGAAAATATCTCATTGAAGTCAATGACTTCTTTCTGAGCATACCCTTTTACCACCAATCTAGCACGATACCGCTCTACTTGGTTATTGCCATCTCGCTTGATCTTATAGACCCATCTGTTTCCAATGGCTTTCCTCCCTCGTGGTAGTGTAACATATCCCAAGTTTTATTTCTGTCTAATGCCTCCAACTCTTCTTGCATTGCTATCATCCACAAAGATACATCCGAGCTTTGAGTAGCCTCGTGAAAACTCGATGGCTCACCATCCTCTGATAATAAACAATATGCAATATTGCTTTCAGTGACATAATCTGAAAGCCAACCTGGTGGTCTTCTGTCTCGAGTTGACTGCCTCACATTGGAAACTTCAGACTCAACATGTTCTTGTTCTTCGTGCTCTGGTACTGCTTTACAAGAAACTTGACCTTCGTCTGTCTTATTCTCCACCAGAAATATAGTAGTTTCTGAATTCAATGTGCCTTTGTCTCCCTTTACTTTATCTTCCTCGAAGATAACGTCCCTGCTGATGACAAGCTTGTGAACAATAGGATCCCACAAGCAAAATCCCTTTACTCCATCACCATAACCCAAGAAGATACATTTTCTGGATTTCGAATCCAACTTCGATCTTTCTTGCTCATTGTACAGAACGTACACTGGACTTTCAAATGTATGCAAATGAGAATAATCTATCGGCTTTCCGGTCCACATCTCCATCGGAGTCTTCAGATCAATCGCCACTGAAGGAGAACGATTGATAATATAACAAGCGGTTTTGACTGCTTCCGCCCAAAATGACTTTTTTAGACCTGCAGTCCTCAACATAGCTCTTGTTCTGTCCAACAAGGTTCTGTTCATCCGCTCCGCCACTCCATTCTGTTGAGGTGTGTAAGCCGTGGTGAATTGTCTCTTGATGCCCTCATGTTGACAATATGCATCAAACTCATCACTGGTATATTCTCCTCCATTTTCAGTCCTCAAACACTTGATTTTCTTTTCAGAATCAAGTTCAACCCGCGCTTTGATTTCTTTGAACACTTGGAAAACATCTGATTTCTTCTTGATTGGATACATCCATCTCCTCCTAGAGAAATCATCAATAAACGAGACAAAGCATCTCGCTTCTCCTAGAGATACAACCGGTGCTTGCCAAACATCCGAATGAATCAGCTCCAATATGCTTTTGCTCCTGACAGTAGAAGTGCCAAACTTTAATCTGTGTTGTTTACTGGTAACACAATGCTCACAAAAGGGTAGTGACACTTTTGTAAGTCCCGGCAGCAGCTTCCGTTCTGAGAGAATTTTCAACCCCCGTTCTGACATATGCCCGAGCTTTCTATGCCATAACACTGTTAATTCTTCTCCTGAACCAATTGAAGCAACTGCTAGTTCTGCCTCTTTGTGTGTTTCTCCCAAAAGTACATACAGATTTGCAGCAACCTTTTCCGCCTTTATAACCACAAGCGCGCCCTTCACAATTTTCATGATCCCATTCTCGATACAAGTTTTGCACCCGATGCCATCCAATTGCCCCAAGGACAAAAAATTTTTCGTCAGTCATTTCACATGTCGTACCTCCTGTATGGTGCGAATGATGCCATCAAATATTTTAATTTTGACAGTACCGACCCCAGCGATTTCCAAGGCATGATCATTTCCCATGAATACAGATCCTCCTGAGACTGGTTCATAATGATCAAACCATTCTCTCCGAGACGTCATATGCCACGTCGCTCCTGAATCCATAATCCATGTGTTACAAAATTTGTGCCTGCCTTCTGCAACTGTTGCTGCCTCGCTGAATAATATTTTACCACTGTCTGAAGTACTGGCCATATTTCCTTGAGAACTTTTATTGATACTCGTACACTCTCTCTTGAAGTGCCCTTTACCGCCACATTTAAAGCAGTAAATATTTTTCTTCTTACTTCTCGATTTTGATCTACCTCGCCTTTGGATCCCACTGGAGTCACGGTCCATATATCTTCCTCTTATCATCGATAAAGCCTCTGCTTGCTTCGATGTTACCAACCTATCTTCCTTATTCTTGTGCCGGCTTTCTTCTCCGAGAACTGCAGTTAAGACATCGTCGAATCTTAGAAAGCCCATAAGAATATTGTTGGTTATGTTGATGATAAGTTGATCATATGAATCTGGTAGACTTTGAAGTAGAAGCTCCGCACATTCATTTTCCCCTATTTTATGCCCCATGAAAGTGAGTTGGGCAAATAGAGTATTTAGTGTGTTGATATGGTCGGTCATCGATGAGGATTCCACCATCCGAAGAGTATAAAGCCTTCTCTTTAGGAAAATCATGTTGTGTAGCGACTTGAATCGTACATCTTTGTCAGAGTATCCCAGATAACTTTTGCTGTTTTTATCTCAGAGATACTTGACATAACTTCGTCTGCTATAGCCAAGTGTAAATTGGCAACAGCATTATCATTCATCTCATTCCATTTTCCATCATCTGTAATCTCCACCGGTCTATCTCCAATAGCCGCCAAGCAATTCTCCTTTCTTAAAACTGCTTGTATCTTTATTTTCCACAGCATAAAATTGTTTCTATTGAGCTTTGCTATCTCGTACCTTCCGCCATTATGTCTACAACAATTTTAGTAGACTGGACAAAATAATCCCGCCTTAAATAAAAAATATCAAAAAATCTTTTCTGATGTGGAAGATCAGTCTAGGCTGCAACCATAGAGCATACTCAGAATTTTAAGAAATTTTAAACCAATGCTCTGATACCACTTGTTGGTCCCACGTGCGGAATTTGGGATAATAAAACCCGAAAATAAAGAATAAACTGGACACCGAGATTTACGTGGAAAACCCCTAAAAATTATTAGGGTAAAAATCACGGGCAAGATGAAAAGAATTTCCACTATAATATTTTGTGGTGTACAACTCACTCACCGTGTTTCCAAAGAGAACACACACTCTCTTAATACTGAAGAACAAAACACCTCACAAATATTATAGAACTAAGCACTCAAATACTTATAAGATGAGAGAAAACTCGAAGAAGTGATGATTTCAGAATGAAGGGAGGAGCTCTATTTATAGAGCCTATTGACCGTGTGAATACGCGTATTCAAATTCCGTCTGAATTATTAGCAAACTTTCCAAGCCTGCAAAAAAAACGTTTTAATAATTTTTGTCCCCACCCCATTTAATGTTTGCCGACATATTTGTCAGATGAGGTATTATTAGTTCAATATTTGTCATTTTTTAAAATACATTTTAATCCTTTTTATTAATGGAAAATGAAAAAAAAATATTAAAACTGAAATTTAATGATATAAATAACTAAGACTAAAAAAAAATGAAAAATCAAAATTACAATTTTCCTTAATTGTCAAGGACGGGTCTATTAACGGATGCCTTGGATGTCAAAACGGATTGGGGAGACAACGCAAGGCAGGGCGGCGCGCCACTAAATTGCGAACCTAACCCAACTCGCCTTGAGTCGCGGAATAGGCGGACCGTCCCGCTTAAAATTTTAAAAAATAGAGAAAATACTAAAAAAAAATTTAGTAAAAAAATTAGCATATTTTTTTGAAATTTTAAGAAAGTAAAAATTATCCTTAATCAAATAATTCCTCGATTACACTGTTTTTTTTTTTGGCAATCAAAATTTTGTCTTGCCAACCTCCATAATTCAAGTTGCCGGATTACTAGTTCAGATACCGGTGCTCAGCCGAGTTGTTTTCGAGTGTAAAAAGGGTCGCTGATATGTTGTAGAAACTAGAATGTAGGGTCGGGTTCGATGGTGGCATTTGTTTCAATCAAGAAATGGGGTTAGAAATTTAACAAAAGGGACCATCACATATTCTGCATCAACTCGTCAACCATGCTCACTGATAGCAAAATGCCAAGTTTCGAATTTAATGGCAGCCCCACTCTTAGTTTAGTCTCTTCCACCAACTTGTAACCCTACAAATTATTAGAAATTTCAAGCCATTTTCCTTTCATTGGATTTTATCTGTTAAATTATCTAAACAAATATCAATCCACGTATCAATTATATGAATAAATTTTAAATTAGTACATAAATAAAATATTTAAACATAGATATTATTATCTATAAATATTAAACGTAATGATTATTAATTAGTCAAAATTTCAAGAATTACTATAGAAATGCTAAGCGACGAAGAAATCAAACTTAAATATAATTATACTAATTATTAAATAGATAAGCAAAAATATTTTCATAGAACTAGATAGATTTATTTATATGTCTTAAATTTCAAAGTTTATATTATACATTTGTGAAATGTCAATAAATCAAATTTAAAACTGAAAATATAATTATTTTTAGATGTATAATTTATTGATGTGTTTTCTTTGTTGATGTATGGTTGTGTTGTCTTGATCATTGTTCATGCTTTTCTATTGGAAAAATTGCAAAACCAGTTCCATAAGTTGGTCTGTTTTGACTTTCCGTCCTGTAATTAAATAATGTTTGGTCTTCGTAGGCTAAATTAGATTTTTTAGTTTTGATCTTTTTTGGCCGGTGCTACTTGGTGCTACTTAGTTGGCACCGGATCGAGCATTCTTATATGGCATTAAAAATGGAGATAAATGGTTTATGTGTTGTGTCTATGAAAAGTATAAATTAGGTCTTGTAAGTTGTTATGTTTTTCATTTTTGGCACATGATCGTTGGGTCGCTGAACATGCCAACGCTTTTGTAGATAGTGGTTTGTTATGATAAATTTGAACTTAAGTTTTGCTGAAAACAAACTAAGCTGCTCGATTATATTTTCAATGCTCCGACCTTTGATATATTTTGACAAATTACTTCCTTGTATTACTGATTCATTCAGGTCTTTCCTGAGTTATGGTAGTGTTGTCTTGATCATCGTTCGTACTTTTCTATTGGAAAAATTGAAAAATTATTTCCATAAGTTTGTCGTTTTGAATTTTCATCTTGTTATTAGTAAAGTTTGGTCTTGGTGCGCTAATTTGGATTTTTTTTTAAATCTTTTTTAGTCAGAGTTACTTAGTTGACGCCAAAGCATTCTTATATTAAATTAAAAATGGAGAGAATGGTCTATCTAGATGTTGAATGTCTATGAAACTTGCAAATTTGGTCTTGTTATATTTTCGATTTTCGTCCTAAAATTGGTCGAAGTTTGGTTTCACGAACTGAATTGCATTTTTTTTTTCAGTTTTGGCATCGTGTTATTTGATTACATCGAATTTGACTGATCTTGTATTGTCTGATTGTGCCAACAAGCTGCAAACATTCTATGGATTCCATTAAGATATCTTAGAGTTAGAATCTATATTGTTATCAGAAAAGACAAACAATTCAAATATAATTCTCTCATTTAACAGACTAAGAGTCGTTTATTGTCAAATCCAGCTAGTATATATACTGTAACGTCTCGAAAATTTGAAGATCCACGTACTCGAAAATTTGAAGGTCCATGTATACCACGTACATGAAAATTATTAAATTCTTTTGCATTTTAATTAAATATTTTTGCATGGATTAAATATGTTGTGCATGTTGACATGTTTAAAATGTACTTTTCTTCATGGTTGCATTAAAATGTATTTTTAAAAGGGTTATTCGAGTTGCGATCGAAGAACGAAGACCAAAGGATGAAAATGAAAAATGTTTTTATTAAATAATTGTTCTTAATTATTTAAAATAGGGGTGATGCTTTTCTTGTTTTTAAAAATAAGGAGTTTTGAGATGATTTTATACGCCGGGACGTAATTTTTATCGGTGATGGTTTTTCAACAAAAATGCGAGCGTATTGTATTGACAACCCGGCTAATAAATTCACAAACCTTATCAAGCAAAATAATTTTTAATTGCACTAAGAGGCTTAATGGGTCTAATTAACTCCCCTATTGGGCCTAAGATTTGTTAGTGTTTTTAATTAAATATTTAAAGTGCAAACCCTTCCCCACACCAATCACAACTCACGCCCACTTCTCCTACACACTCCAAACTCTCTCTTTCCAACTACACGACACACAAACATGCATCAATCAAGGGAAGGTTTCGAGTTCTTCTTAGTTTTTCAAGCCAAGGTTCTTCTCGTCGTCGTTCTTCAATCGGCTAGGTTTAATCTTGCGTTAAACACGCAAAGGCACGCCATATTCTTCCTTTACTCATCATCACACCATATTATGTATTCATGTATGAAATTGCATGAAAACAAGTGGCATCTTTGAAGATTTTCGTGCATGCATCTTATATGATTTTTAAAACATGTTTTTTGATCCAAAATTATGTTTAACATGTTCCTAAGGGGCTGCCATGATTAGGAAGTGTTACGGGTTGTTTTTACACAAGTTGAAGGATCCTAGAACATGCACAAACATGCTGCACACATGAAGAACAAAAGCTGGAACCGAAATCTGTTATGTGGTGTCTTGGGCGATTGGGTTCACGGTTGGTTCATGGCTTTGTCACGGCTGGGACCATGGTGGGCTAGGGTCACGTGAGGGGTCAGGGAAGGAGTCCTAGCCACGCTAGGACTCGAGTTGAGGGCTGGGGAGGAGTCTTAACCCGACAAAGGGTCATGCATCGCGCATGAGTGCATCAGCCGCACAAAGGTTCAAGGGCTCGGCCAGGGAGCTCTGAACTGGGCTAGGTTAGGTCCTCAGGGTCCTAAGAGGGTGCAAATGGGTCTGTTTCAGGGGCTGGTCCAGCGGCTAGGTCCTAGGCGTGAAACGAAGAGTCCTTGTCATAAGGGGTTCTTGACCGAGCTTGCAGCTAGAGTTGTGGCCTATGGTTGGGGATAGGGTCAGGTCCTAAGGGTTCAGGAGGGTTCCTAGAGGGGCTGGGCAGGGTTCGGCTCGAGAGGGTCCGAGCTTAGCTCGAGAAAAAAGGTAGATGGCTCGAAGGGTTTAGGGTGGCTCGAGTTAGGGTTTTATCCTTTGAATTAATTCGAAACATGGCTCACGGGGGTTGAGTCGTGGTTCACGAGGGCTAAAATAATATAAAAAGTCTAAGTTTTTAATTTGAGAATTTTATATTAAAGTTTGAATTAATTCGGGATTAAAACGCATTAAAAACGAATAATTAAGGATTAATTGAAAAGTCTAGAATTAAGCTGAATAAAATCGTGATAAATTTAATTTAAGCTTAAATAATTATTTGGGACATGTATAAAATTAAGAAAAAAATCAAATTCGAAGATTTTTACGTCTATGGGTAAAACAGTCATTTTACACCTAGAAAATAATAAACGTCATGGCAGTGCTCTAATTTCTGTTTCATATGTTAAAATGTCTATCTTAAATGTTTATGGATTTTTATGATTTAATATGGACATTTAAAAGATATGTTGCATGCTTGATTTAAAAGAAAAACATTATTTATATGCATGTTTAAAGTGATGGGAATACGAAATGTTGAAGGATGTGAAGGGATTGTGACTAATACGAATACGATGATACGATGATATGTTAATACATAAGGCCAAAGCTCAGTTGGCGGGTGAGAGTGTCGCTAATGTCCCTGCCGCCCAGTACTGTGGTTACATGTAGATGAATCTATCGCCCAATACGAATATGAATATGAAAGTCACAATCAACGATCTGAATTCAACGGAAAATGAATATTAACACGTTTGATATGAATATGAATATGAATACGAATATGAATATGTTTATGATGAATATAAAAATGTTTATGTTTAAGTTTATGCATTTTCATTAAAATGTTATTTTACGTACACATATTTTCACTATTTCATGTGATCTGTATATGTATTACTTGTTATCAAGATTATGATGTGTTGAGTCTTTAGACTCACTAGGTGTGATTGATGCATGTGATTTTGATAATAATGATAATGGAGGTCTTGATGGTTGACTTTGCTGGACTGAAGGTGCACATAACCCGAGGACTAGCGCTTCTAGTTTTCCGCATTTATGTTTATGTTTATGGTTAAAGATATTTTAAGACTATTTACTTATGCTTTGAGAGGTTTTTGAGAGGTTGATAGTATGAACTATATTTTTCAAATATTATTTTTGGGTTTGGTAAACGTTTGATGATTTAACTATTTCGTTTGATTTTCAAATATAGTTGGATGTTTTATTTTAAAATGATGTCAAAATATTTTATATATTTGTATAAGGGTTCGGTTCTACCGAATTAATGAGGGTTTAAAAAAAAATTCTAGAATTTTATAAGTAAAACGAGTGGTGGACATTTCATATATAGTAATATTTATTGTCTCGTATTATATTTGGAAAGAAAGATAAATGACACGTGACATTCAGCTATCTAGCATAATTGTGTGTCATTCAAGAAAATTTTAATGCATGTTGGGATCGACATCTATAAAGAGATCAAGACAGATGACATTTTGGACTTCCAATTCTTCGATCATTCAAGATTATTGAAGCTTTCAACAAAAATGTCTTCAAAATATTTATCTCAAGATGCTTGCACACACTATCTAATTTTTTATCTGATTATTAAGGATTATATTTGTGCATTGTATTTTACTCACTCTTTATCTTTTTAAATCAAACCGATTTGAGTAGTGAGTTAAATTATAAACTGTCAAAAGCCTGTTTTTGGGCAAATTGCTTATAAAAATTTGAGTTTACTTGGAGTAGGTTTTGACATAGTTAAAGTGAGTTTGTACAAGTGTTATATCGATCTAAATCTTCTAATGAAATCATTCCTATCAAGGAAGAAAGAGAGACATATATATAACTTAGTTCTCGAACTTTTTGCCTTGCGTTTTTATTTGGTTTTTTTTTTCCCCGAATTCTAGTTGTTTTACCCGGCCAATCAGTTAAATTTGTTACACTAATTTGTTCACTAAGTTCAATACATATTTTATGCACAATTTTTTACCTCGGTTATTTGTTGAACCTGACCCTTTTCAAGAAACCAGCTTGAGCTGATTATTAATGACAGCTTGAGTATACTTCTCATAAAAAAATATTCCATATTTTTACAAGTTTTTATTCACAACTTTCTAACAAATCTCTTTTCTTAACATGATTAGGTTGCTCAAACCAGTTGTGGAAGGTAAATTTTTTTAAATGATTTTCGTTCTAAATCGGAGGAAAAATTGTTCTTTGAATCGATAAGTTTCGTGTATTTTCTTATCGCTTATTTTTATTATTTTGTTATCATTATCCTTACTATTGATACTGCTATTTAATTTTTATTTTTGTTACTTTTTTCTATTATTAGTGGTATTATTATTATTATTATAATAATATTATCACTTAAAATATAAAATATGTCAAACTAATTTTGCAATTTTGGACACTGCGTTCGCGTAGACCATTTCCCTCCATTATTAATACCACGTTAGCATGCGCTAATTCAACTTAGCAGCTTCGGTCAGAAAGGACAAACAAAAAAATAAAAAAATCAGTGCAAGAACCCAAATTTTAACCAATTATAAGATGAAAAGTCAAAATAAGTCAAGTTACTAAACTAATTTCACATTTTTTGCTCTCTCAATTTGGTCAGTCTTTGCCACAAAAATTCGTATTTTTTTTTTATTTGCAAAATTCGTTTCTTCAACACATGCTAAAAAATTTGTATATTCTATACATGTTTGAATAAATATATTTTTTTAGATATGTTAAACTTGTTAGCTGAATTTTGTTTTTAGCACGAAGGGAAATAAGATTTCGATTTTAAATGATATATTTTATTTATTTCCCTAATAGAGTTTTCCTTGTTAATTTGATTGAGCAAATATTTGATATGATTTTGCCTTCATTAGATAATGAGATCTTAATTCAAGAGATATGATATTAGTGTTTAAAAAGAGTTTATTCCTAATAAAACTCTCACTTTTCTTGTATTTTAGGTTTCCTTGAGGAGATATGATTCTTCACCTATAAATAAGAAGAAAAGCTCATTGATAGCCGCCGCTTCAATATCGACCATACATACACACACGTTGCAGAGATTTACAGAGAAAAATTATTCTCGAAGCCGTTGCTGTTTGGAGTGGTGATTCCCGTGTTAAGTTGAATGGTGCCAACATCTATAGACAACATCCGTAACGATGTTGACTGAAGATTGCATCTAGTTGATAGTGGTTTTCGGGATCAAGTTTTTGCTTTCTTGTTTTAGTTTTTATTCTGGTTGTTTGTTTTTAGAAAGCATTTGTTTTCTCAACTTGTTGAGGAAATTGATTTTTGTCATAATCACTAGTGTTAGGTTGTAAACGAATTTACTGTTTTACATCCTATACTGAAAGTCTTATTATTTGTAGCATCTGTCGGATAAAATAATCCTTACAAGTGGTATCAGAGCGGGTTCTTGATATACTAATCCGATGGACAATTCATTTGCAAGCGCAGCACTTCGACCACTAGTTCTAGATGGTACCAATTACAGCCTATGGAAGGTCAAAATAAGATACTATATAAAATCTCTAGATGAACGGACATGGCAGCGTGTCATCAATGGATGGATTCCACCAGTCATGATAGATCAAGAGGGTGACAAACGGCCAAAGCCTGAAACTGGCTGGACTGCTGAAGAAGTGCAAAATTCGAACCACAACTCAAAGGCTTTGAATGCTACATTTACATCGGTTGACATGAACATGTTCAGTTTAATCACAGACTGTACTTCGGTAAAAGTGCATGGAATATTCTCCAAAGTCACCGTGAAGGGTCTGAGAGTGTGCGACGAACCAGATTAAGGATGCTTACTTCCAAATTCGAGATGATGAGGATGGAAGAATCTGAGAACATATTTGAGTATGATCGTCGCCTACGGGACATTGCTAACGAGGCATTCAGTGTTGGAGAAGCTATCTCAAATGAGCGCCTAGTTAGCAAAGTCCTCCGTTCTCTGCCCGAAAGATTCAACATAAAAATTTGCGCAATAGATGAGGCTAAGGACACTTCTAAGATGGCATTGGAAGACCTTATCAGTTCATTACGTACTTTCGAGATGAACTTGGACATGCAGAAGAAGGATAAAGGGAAAACAATTGTACTGCAAGCTTCAAATGACTCCTACAATGAACTCCTTCAAATATCTCAAGAAGTCAATGATTCTATCTCCTTTATCACAAAAAAATTTGGTGATTACTAGAAAAGAATCCGAGATAAAAAGAAGAATGCATAACCATCTAAATTTCCTAGCCTGCCTGCACCTGAAAAGTCACAACAGTACCCTGCCAAGCAAAAATTTCAGCCACGGAATGAAGGCAAGGGACAATACAATTCAAAAAGGTACGATTCGTTGCAGTGTAGAGAATGCAAGGGCTTTGGACACTATGCCAATGAATGTGCTAACCGACTGCGAAAAAACAAAGGCTACAATGTGTCTCTAAGCGATGAAGAATCCGATGCTGAGGAGAAATCCACTGATGAAGAAAGTCAAACCTCCTTGACTGCACTATTTACAGAAAATTGCTGGCTGCAGGTGAATCCTTTAGGTGTTGCCCTAGGTGTTGCCACACCTGGCCGCAACATCTACAAAAATTCAGTATGTTTGAAATCCACAACTTCTGGAAATTTGAGTGGAGATGATCAATCAGAAGCTGATTATGAAGAACTCACTCTTGAGAGTGTGCAAAAGCTTTATGAAGAGCTGTTTGAAGATTGGACCAAAAAAAACAAGTTGAACTCAAGTCTCATGAAGGAGAACGTTGAACTAAAAGCCGTAGTTGCCAAACTTGAAGTAATTTTGAGCAAAAAGGACTTGGAACTTGGTAAGACTAAAGAAGAACTTCAAAAGGCATTTGAAACCTTGTCCAAGTTTAATTCAAGCACATCCAAGCTTGAATCCATACTTTTGATGGGAAGAGATGACAAGAAAGGCTTAGGGTTCAAAGACAGTGTGTTTGAAATAGGTGAATCTTCCAAGTCTACGGTTTTTGTGAAGGGAAAAGCTGATACATCTCCACAACCACAATCCAATTCACCAATCAAAATCTCTTCATCAAAAAGACAACCTGCTGCACCAATCGCTAAGAAAAGAAAACGCAGGTATGTATGTCATTACTGCTTTAAGCCTGGTCATATCAGGCCCTACTGTTTTAAACTCAGGGATGATCGCAAGAATCAAAAGTCGAGTCGGATGTTGCCCCGAATGTTGTCCAACACTTTCCACAACACCTCCCACCATCGACCTACAGTAAGACAAATTTGGGTCCCAAAGGTAAAAACTCATTGTAAAGTTGTTTATACCTCGTTAAAAACTAACACTGCAGGTCATTGGTACTTTGATAGTGGAAGCTCCCGTCACATGACTGGATCACGAGAATGTCTCACCAATTATGTTGAGCAAAAAGGTGGCAAAGTTACATATGGAGGGGGAGCTAAGGGAAAAGTTGTTGGAAAGGGTACTTTGAAAGTTGAAGGACTACCAAAGCTCCACAATGTGCTTCATGTTGAAGGATTAAATTCAAATTTGATAAGCATAAGCCAACTGTGTGATGATAATTTGCTTGTTAAGTTTGATAAACATACTTGTGAAGTTTTTGATGAATCTAACAAGTGCATAATGACAGGTACAAGGTCTTCGGATAATTGCTATCAAATAAGTGAGGAACTTTCGTGCAAACATGTGCAAATCACCGAACTTGACCTTTGGCATCAAAAACTCGGACATGCAAATTTCAAAACCTTGAAGAACTTGAGTAAATACCATGCAGTTAGAGGTATGCCTAATCTTTCATCTGGAATATCATATGTGTGCGGAGATTGTCAAAAGGGAAAACAGACGCGTGTGTCGCACCCAGTGTTGCCAACATCTGGGACAACATGCTGTCTGGAATTACTGCACATGGATCTTATGGGTCCCATAGAAGTAGAAAGCATTGGAGGTAAGAAGTATTCTTTTGTGTGTGTTGATGATTTCTCGCGGTTTTCATGGGTGAGCTTCATTAGGGAGAAATCGGACACTTATGATGTGTTTAAACAATTGCTCACAAGAATCTCAAACTTCCACAATTTAAAAGTGAGAAGGATCAGAACTGATCACGGTAAAGAATTTGAAAACATATCCTTCTCATCCTTCTGTGACAGGAAAGGTATTTCACACGAATTTTCAGCACCAAAAACCCCACAGCAAAATGGCATTGCCGAACGCAAGAACAGAACTCTGCAAGAAATGGCAAGGGTGATGCTAGCCTCAAAGAATATTTCAAAGCGTTTTTGGGCTGAAGCCCTTAATACAGCATGCCATATATCGAATAGAGTCTATTTAAGAAGTGGTTCAACCATGACTTCTTATAAAATCATTATGGGAAAGAAGCCTAACCTTAAATATTTTCATGTTTTTGGTTGTGTTTGCTACACTTTGAATGGCAGGGATCAACCTGCAAAGTTTGATTCAAAGAGCGACAAGTGTTTGTTTTTGGGCTATGCCACAAATAGTCGAGCTTATCGCATGTTTAATCTAAGAACTAGGACTATTATGGAATCCATTAATGTGGTGTTTGATGATTGTGCAGATCTCAAGAGGAAAACTGCTGAAGATGACGTTGAAGACCTTCTGGACAATCCAATCTCACTGGACAATGCAGATGTTGCCCCAGATGTTGCAACATCTGGCACAACATGTGACACTAAAGACACTAAATCTGAAGAACCGCATTGCAATGATGATACAGTAGATGATGGATCGTGTATTCCAAGCAAAATTCAGAAAAACCATCCATCATCTCAAATAATTGGAAACATGCGTGGAAATGTTCAAACTCGGAAAAAAGAAAAGATTGATTACCGAAAAATGGCTGGACTGATTTGCATGAGTTCTACATACTCACAGGTTAGATTTTCATGTTTTATATCAAATATTGAGCCTAAAAATGTTGACGAAGCTTTGAAAGATGAGTTTTGGATTAATGCTATACATGATGAACTTGTGCAATTTGTTCGAAATGATGTGTGGGACTTGGTTCCACCTCCTGACCATGATAACATAATTGGTACAAAATGGATTTTCAAAAATAAAACCGATGAGTCTGGAAACATCATTAGAAACAAAGCAAGATTGGTTGCTCAAGGGTACACACAGGTTGAGGGGGTTGATTTTGATGAGACCTTTGCTCCTGTAGCCCGTATTGAGTCAGTCAGACTACTACTAGCCGTTGCATGCTACATGAAAATCAAACTTTTTCAAATGGATGTTAAAAGTGCATTTTTAAATGGTATTTTGAGTGAGGAAGTGTATGTTAGACAACCTAAGGGTTTTGAGGATCCACACCATTTGGATCATGTATACAAGTTGAAAAAGACACTTTATGGCTTGAAGCAAGCACCACGTGCATGGTATGGGAGATTGACTGAATATTTACTCGAAATTGGCTTCAAACGAGGTGAGGTAGACAAAACTCTTTTTATTCAAAAGTCCAAAGGTGAGATTCTTATTTGTCAAGTATATGTTGATGATATAATCTTTGGCTCTTCCTCTCAAAAGTATGCTGATGATTTCGTTGAGTGCATGTCATCTACATTTGAAATGAGCATGGTTGGTGAGCTAAATTTCTTTCTTGGTTTGCAAATTAAACAAATGCATGATGACATCTTTTTGTGTCAAAGCAAGTATGCTAAGAATTTGATTAAGAAATTTGCAAATAAAAACCCAAAACACATGAAAACTCCTATCGGATCGAGTGAGAAATTGTGCAAAGATGATGTTGCCGAAAATGTTGACAACACCTTATATCGTAGCATCATAGGTAGCCTCCTGTATTTGACTGCCAGTCGCCCTGACATCATGTTTAGTGTTTGCTTATCTGCTAGATATCAATCAAATCCTAAAATTTCTCATTTGAAAGCTGCTAAACGTATTTTACGTTACATAGCAGGAACAATTGAATTAGGATTATGGTATACACACGAAATCAACTCAAACCTGGTAAGATTTTCTGATGCTGATTGGGCTGGGGATTTAGATGATAGAAAAAGCACTTCTGGGAGGTGTTTCTATCTTGGCAATAATCTGATTTCTTGGCATAGTCGAAAACAGAACTGTGTTTCTCTTTCCACTGCTGAATCAGAATATGTGGCAGCTGGAAATGCGTGCACCCAACTTTTATGGATGAATCAAATGATAGAAGATTATGGGCTTAAAAGTGAATCCTTAGTCGTGTATTGTGATAATTCTAGTGCAATTAACATTTCAAAAAATCCAGTACAACACTCTCGAACAAAGCACATTGACATAAGACATCATTTTATTCGAGATCTTGCACAGAAAGGATTGATCCAAATGAAGTTTGTTGATACAAATAACCAACTGGCCGACATATTCACCAAAGCATTGGATTTTGAGAGATTTTCCAACCTTCGGAAATCTCTCAGCATGTGTTCTGCCTAATCATTCTTGGATGTTGTCTCAGATGTTACAACATCTCATTTGCATATACATTTCTAGGACTTAGACATTCTGCATTGCATTCATACTGTGATATGATGTGTTGAACATGTGTAGCATAATTCTCTGTTGCACTTAAAATTCCTTGTTATCAAACTTCACACCTTTACATGTGAACTTAGTCACAGAAAGATTTGAAGTGTGGTCACTTGACTCTAACCAATGTGACAAGTAAATGAAGTAAAATTGAAAAATCAAATGATGGGTCTGTGATTAGAAGAAAAGATGGAAAAAGCTACATAAAAGAGCCCAATGAAGGCTGTGCTTTTAGTGTGGGAGCTACCCCTTCTAAAATTAACACAGAAATAGAAGAAAATGGAAAAAGCTACCTAGAGGAGTCCAATGAAGACTGTTCCTCTAGTGTGGGAGCTACCACTTCTAGGTTAAAAAGATTATTAAGCCACTGAGTGTGAAGATTATCAAATTTTGTTTTCAGGAACTGTGGGTGTTGACTGGAGATGTTGCCAATATTTGTGACAACACTTCATCTGTAAACATATCTCATATTTGCTCTCGTGTTTTTATCTATGTTCCATTCTGTTTTTAGGCATCCATAAGTCATGCATAAACATAACAGTGTGAATTGGGTAATGAGGTTATTTGTATTACAACAAAGACGTTTTGTGACAAATCCAATCTTCGCAGGAAATCGAATTAATGTGCACCTTGATGGTAAGTGGAGCTATAATTCGATGTGGATTTTATGTCTGGAGTTAATTTTTGAACTGATATTGCACAAAATTATTGCGATAAACTCTGAAGGCAGTAACGGTTATTTTTCTACCCGTTGTTCTTTTTGAATAATCTGTTACTAATTTTCTTACCGTTGTACTGTGCGCTCATTATTATCTCTGTGAGTTACACCGCCTAATTCATCTCTGTTTACTTAATCGGTTCTCTAAATTTCACAGCGGCATCTCGAAATTTTTCTCTGAAGGAATATTTCATTGTTTCAAAATTCTTTTTACTTTCCTCCCTGTTCGTAAATTAATTTTCGATCTACCATCAATGGCAGGAAAAGGATTTGACCCCCATGATATTCGAAGTGAAATGGGAAACACAGATGATGTTGCCCCCAGCACGACAACATCTGTTACAACACCCACTGTGGAATCGCCGCTACCTTTGATACTTGCTGTTGAAGACGCAGTGCCCCTGGAGATTATTCAGCCAGGTGAGCCTGGTAATCCTCAGGATATTGTTAACCCACCTATCATTAGGGTTTTCGATCCTCAATCTCCTCCAAAAAGACACTCAAAACGACAAGCTGGGTATAACCCAGACCTCACGCCGGGCAAACGTTTCCGATACAAGGGTCAGCCATCTACTCGCCCCTCGCTGATTGATCCAGCAGACACCTCCGGTGATGACTCTGATGATGCGAATTATGAGTTTATGGCCCGCAAGAAGATTGCCCCTCCGTCTACGGAAGGCAAGTCTACCTCCATCAATGCCACTAACACAACTGAGCAAACAACCCATGTTCCTCCACAAGAGATCTCGCCCTCCACTGCAGAAGAAATCACATTGGCCCAATTTATGGCCAACCTGAAAAATCAGAAAAGTGACGCCCCTGTCGCTCCTGTTGCTCCCCAAGAAACTGAAAGTCCACTGATTCCAGCAATTCTGCTGATACTCCTGCTGCAGTCAATGAAGCCCCTGAAACAAACGAGGCAGTGGACGAGGATACTGTCAACGATGTTGCCGACACCTCTGACAACACTGATCTTAGCGAGTATGATCTAGACGGTAGCTACAACTCCAAGTTTTATACTGAGAAGTCACTCTCCAACTGGGATCTCTATACCAACAGGGAGTTTGTTGAAGAACGCAACGCTGATATGGCAGCCTTCTCCCGAAACAATTTGATCGAGTTTCTTAAAACTCGTGGTCTGCTCTCTACCGTCTCATCTGTATTGCCCTATTGCCATAAAGCTGTGGCTGAATTCTATGGCAATCTCTCATCGGGGGTCAGTGATCCAAGATCGGCCAAATTTGGCAAGGTTTTTGTACGGAACAAGATATATAACTTTGATCCGCAAATCATTAATGATTACTACAGCACACCATCTGTTCCTGAAGGCCCTCCACCAGATCTTGATGAGGTAGTCTCTGTACTAACTGGTGGATTGATTGGCAAATTCCCTGCCCATCCACACAAGGTCTCAGCTGCTAAACTCACGACCCTATACTCTGTCCTGCACAAGGTTGCCACTCGGAATTGGACGCCGTCCACAAACACCACGGTGGTTACCAAATCTCAAGCACTGACTCTGTTTGCCATTGGCAATGGCACTCTTAATTTTGGGCGTATGGTATTTTACACTGTGATGCAGTATGCTGATGGGGGATTAAAGTCATCCAAACTCCCATTTCCCAGTCTGATCTATGGGATACCGGTGTCTCAAGGGTTTGTTCGCAATGTTGATGAGGGTCTGTCTGATTTCCGAGAAACAATCAAAATTGCCAAGGCCCTGTTCAAAGGAAACCGCAAAGTTGACCTTCCATGGAAAGACTCATCCAACGCACCGACTGCTACTGGACCATCTCCTGCGTCTACCTCTCGACCACCTAAACCTGGTTATGTGAAGATTACCGTAGCGGGTGCCCAGACCCATCTCGATCATGCTCTTAAGAAAATTGCCCAAGCTAAGGCCGACTTGGCCTACTATGAGAGTTTGGCTGCTGCCATCAGTGTCATGTTAGATATGGCCGTTCATGGACAAAAAAGGGGAGATGATCAAACTGGTGCTGGTTCGTCTGGGACCAAGGATGATGAAGAAGAAGAGGACAGTGAGGATGAAGATGATGATGTTTAGATTTTGTTGGCTTAAATGTTTCTATCTCTGCTCTTAATTGTCTATTAATATTTCTGTTTGTATTCTTGTCTTGGCTAATATCTCTAACTGTCAATGAAACTGTTGCAGGTGTTGTGTTAAGTGTTGCCAACAATTCTAACAACACCCCGTACTAACAGTATTTTTTTTCAGGGGGAGAAAATCTAAAACTCAGGGGGAGTTGATTTCATCTTAACAAGGATAAATGAGTTTGATCTCATTTTGTCCAAGAAAGGCAAAAAGGGGGAGAATGAAGGGAAATAAGATTTCGATTTTAAATGATATATTTTATTTATTTCCCTAATAGAATTTTCCTTGTTAATTTGATTGAGCAAATATTTGATATGATTTTTCCTTCCTTAGATAATGAGATCTTAATTCAAGAGATATGGTATTAGTGTTTAAAAAGAGTTTATGCCCAATAAAACTCTCACTTTCCTTGTATTTTAGGTTTCCTTGAGGAGATATGATTCTTCACCTATAAATAAGAAGAAAAGCTCATTGATAGCCGCCGCTTCAATATCGACCATACATACACACACGTTGCAGAGATTTACAGAGAAAAATTATTCTCGAAGCCGTTGCTGTTTGGAGTGGTGATTCCCGTGTTAAGTTGAATGGTGCCAACATCTATAGACAACATCCGTAACGATGTTGACTGAAGATTGCATCTAGTTGATAGTGGTTTCCGGGATCAAGTTTTTGCTTTCTTGTTTTAGTTTTATTCTGGTTGTTTGTTTTTAGAAAGCATTTCTGTTCTCAACTTGTTGAGGAAATTGATTTTTGTCATAATCACTAGTGTTAGGTTTTTGTAAACGATTTGGTTTTTCTAGTGATTAATTTTTGCCATAAGGCACCGCACAAGTATTTATACTTGTGCATATTTAATCTTGTCCATCTATTCATTTCAAATCAATTTGTGTTATAAAAGTTAATTTTCAGCTGCATATAGATGTTGTCCGAGATGTTGTAACATCTGGCACAAAATTTAATTCTGATAAAACACAAATTTACTGTTTTACATCCTATACTGAAAGTCTTATTATTTGTAGCATCTGTCGGACAAAATAATCCTTACATAGCAAATTACCTAAATTTCACATACTAAATAAACCGAAATTTCCGATCCGATCGGTTTTTCTTTTTAAACGAACACCCCTTTACATCGGCATTCCTAAAATTACAAAAAATCTAAAGAATGCATGGGTTGTACCAAATGATATAGTACTAGAAATATTAAACATACAACTTAAAAGGTAAAATCACAATTAACCTCGTAAAATACAAATTCGTACTCTTATTGGGGTTTCTTCACATTGAAACTAATGAAACATACGCAAAAATGTTAGGTACGTACAACTTTACACAGACTTGGAGAAGTGAAGCGGACAAACCTCTGTCCAAGCAGCATTACAAGCCATTGTAGGTACCGAGATAGACTAAAGGTAATGAAATAAATAATGAATTATATATACAGGCATTTTGACATATAATTTGGTCATAATTCCAGCTATTTGATTACTTAGAGAAGGGAATGAAAGGCGGTACTGGTGCAGAATTCACGAAATTCGCTCTCTTTACGAACCTGCCTTTCATCCGGGGTCTCTTCTCAGCGTTCAGCTTCCGTACCTCGTACCTTATCTTCTTGGAAAACAACCTCGTACGACGCTTCTCTCTGTACCTGGACACCCTGGCTTCTCTCCCTCCATCCAAAATCGCTGCTCCGTGCCCACTCGTCATTCCCATTTCTCCATATGCATGCATTGCTCCGCATGTTCCCTGCAATATATACCAAGAAAAGAATGTCAATTAGTGAGTTAAAAGCTACGAAAATACCCGGGTTGTGTATTAGTCTTTCGCATTATATATGCTTGTTAGTAATCGAAATTTCGGAATCCGCCTCCAATTAAAGTTAACAATATGGTCCACAAATAGATTTGATCCAACGATTGTTTTTAGTGAATGAAGTAGCTAGGTGTGAAGCAATTTTGAAACAAAATGGTCATCGAGAGAGCTTGTTGTAAATATCTCCGTATAGGTTTAAAATTTTTTGTTCCAAAACTAGGAGATGAAATTATAATAAGAGATATGTGAACTATACATGTATTAGATGACATGATCAAGGGAAATTAGTAATAAAATTAGCATGCAATGCCATACCATGCAATTAGGCCAACAGTCACCGAAATCTATTTCCGGCCTTTCTCCGGTCGTCCACGGTGACTTTTCACTGTCCCATGTCATCATCACACCTTCATAATCAAGCCTTAAGAAATTCACCTTCTTGAAATCATCACCAACTTTACTGCCCTCAAAACTGTTCAAGAAGTTCTGCTCTCCACTTTGTGTTGCTTGATTTTCCTCTTCTTCACATGTGATTGGAGAATCACAATCGAAATTCAACTCAAAAGTTTCTCTACTTAAATCAATTTCTACACCAACTTGATCATGATTATAATCCTCACCTGTAATATATTCTTCCTCAACTTTAACTCTTTCAATCTCCAATGAATCACGATTTATTTTCTCCTTTTGATCATCACAATCCATTAGCCCTAGTCCCTCCATATCAAACAGTTCTTCTTCCAGACCTTTACCCAATAAACTCTCAACATCCGCGGCAAACTCAGCAAGATCCGTTTCAGATGGAAGAAACCCGTGTAATCTTTTCGTTTCTGGGCTCAGATCATTGGATAAAGCTTTGGACTGATCATTCCCAAAGACCTGTGTGATACTTTCTGTACGGATATTATTCACAGGATCACCGGAATTGCATAATTCTGCAACGAAGGGATCGAAAATCGGAACCCTATACAGAAGCTGCTCTTCGTTTTCTTCATTCGAGTTATCTTCACAGTAGATTTCAGGTACCAGATGAAGCGGGTTTTGGATTCTGGCGATGCATTCGTCAGAAAAACTGAACTTCGACTGTTTTTTGTGCCTCGGTGTTCGAGCTTTACGAGTGAAGCCTTGATGCCAAGATGGCACAGAAGTTCGAAGCTTTGCATCGAAAGATTTTAGTGATGCGATTTTGAGGCAAACTCTCTCGTGCCTTCGGGCTAAGGTGTTCGCCGAATGAACAGAAGAATCGCAAGATTGGCACAAGAATGCATCATCAGCTGCGCAATACCATCGAGCCCTCTTCTTGATACAATTATCACAAGCTCTCACTGATTTTGCGCCAACGGCGCTGGATAAATTTTTACCTGAACTCATAGAGTTCAAATCTAGAGTGTGTTCGGATTTTTCTCTATCGAAATGTGCAAATCAAGTCAAGAAAAGGCACAAGAAAATTATGTGGGCTTTCTTGATTTATTTATGTATCAAAAAAATTGTGCAATTATTTTCAGTGGGGTTCAGGGAAAGGGTCCCATAGCATGAACTTTTGCAACATATTTATAAGCCTGAGCCTCTTCTTGGGTGCACTTTTGAAGGTTTGAACAGAAAATGGGGTTTGCACTTTCGTGTCTGACAAGAGGGCCTTATCTCTTCTGTGATTGGTGGAGACAGAAAATTTTATCCTAATGTCTGGTTTTTGATTGGTCAATATTCTGATTATGGGATTTCTCGTGGGACCCTATTGCAATAAGTCTTCGATCCAATCTCAAATACAATGTCAATTTCTTGATTTATATAATATAAGGTGGCCCTTTTTTGTTGGATTGTATCTTTGGAGCACACTTCCCCTCTCGCGGAAAGGAAATATCAGCAGTAACTTATGCTGACCAAGGTTAAGTTTTTTGTGGGAGTGGAAAGGAAAATCTCTGTATGTGAATCTAGAGAATTAGATGAATTTGGGATCTTTTACTGTCACTAATCAAATAATATTAGAGTAAGTCTTTGTGAGACGGTTTCACGAATTTTTATCTGTGAGACGGGTCAACCCTATCGATATTCACAATAAAAAGTAATACTCTTAGCATAAAAAGTAATAATTTTTCATGAATGACCTAAATAAGAGACCTGTCTCACAAAATACGACCCGTGAGACTATCTCACACAAGTTTTTGCCATAGTATTATTATATTAAACTAATGTAATTTTACAAGTTTCTTAGAGATGTGCTGGGTGAAGCAACTAATTAAAAGATCAAGTAATAAAAATTGTTATTTAATTTCCATCTTGTATATTTGTCTTCCTTTTTTTTGTGTGTGTGACGTTGGTCCAATGATGTGAAAATTTTGTAAGTCTTGTATTTTTAAATTTTACCAATTTTATTATATTTTCTTTGGGAGATTGATGATACATCATATAAGTGAATATCGCATAAGTGAATATCGTGTCGACATCATATCAATAGGAAAATTCAGTATATATGTAAGGAAAAAGAATTTTTTTTGTTCACTAACTTGTTTAATTTTGAGTTTTTCTTCACTAAATTTTCTAAGTTATATTTTAATACAATATTTTTAGTTTTCGCTATTTTGATCGAAATACGAATGTGCAAATAATCCAAGTTTTCAGGAGGTCATTCCATACATGGAGTATAATCGACATGTAATAGCCCTAACATAACTAAAAGTTCCCCTAGTTTATGTTTCATTAGTAAATTCAGTTTTTCGGTGTGTATTGAAAATAGAGATTATTTCATTCCACTTGTACATATCTTTTACTCTGCGCAAGTTTTATGCACAAAATTCCTCGAGCATTAATTAATTTTAAAAACCTGATAAATATTAATGTCTTTATTAAGTACACACGTATTAGAATATATCAATGAAATATAGTTTTAAATATTTATTTAGTTTATTTCTCTGCCAATCTTACCTCTCAACTTAGCACACGTACTAAGTGCAGAGATTCACTTTATAACTAAATGACTCCATCTTTCCAATATTAAAAAAGTGCAAATAATTTTTTTTCTCTTTTACCTAGTTAACTTTAGATTGGATAAGTATTTTGTAAGATGATTTCACGTTTCGTTAGTCGTGAGATGAGTCAATCATGTCCACATTTACAATAAAAAATAATATTTTGATGTGAAAAATAATATTTTTTATGGATGAGCCAAATAGAATATTCTTCTCACAAAATTGAACTAAGAGACCACATGAGTGTTTGTGTTTTAAATTTTGATCCATTAAGTTTTCAAATTTTAATTTTAGTACAACAAATTTTAAATTATGTTATTTTAGTTCAATTGTTGATGTGATTTTGAACAAATCAACAATGTTTGGAGTCGCATCTTTATTTTTTCGTTGTCACGTCAGCACTCCGATTAAATAAGATGAAAAGCCAAAAAAACTATAATTATTGTACAAAAATTAAACTTTGGAAATTTAGCGAAGCAAACTTAAATAGAAAAGATAAATAAACCAAACTAAGTATTTTTACTTTAAAAAAAATTATTAATTTCATACAGGAATAAAAGTCAGAAGTTGAATTATATATACATATATATATATAACGATTTTTTGTGTGTGATATAAAATATGACAACCCAATAAATAAAGTAATCGCATGGTCCCGTTTTGTCCAGATGAACAGACCAAAGTGTCCATTTCTGTCATAAAATTATCTTCTAGGAAGTTCACTCAGCAGCATGCACAACCATCACATGCTCATACTAAGAGACATTCAAAATCATTCGATATTCTTTCTTCTATTTTTTTTCGAAAAAATTATGTATAAATTTATTTTAATAATTAGTTAGTTTGCTATAATGTTTATCACTATAAAATTCGGAAAGGATTAATTACGGAAAATAATTGATCGCAGGATATTGTGATAAGATAGTGATCAAATTATGATTTTTGATTGCTTTGACTTAACTGGTGTAAAATGGAATGTTTGGCTGAGGTTATTTCCGAATTAATGCCGCTGTGTTTTTCAAGAGAGCATTATCATACTGGATAAATATGATGTGGAGACCTCATCCATTTTAAATCCTACGTACACTTTTTTTTTAATTAAAAAATCCAAATTCTGCCTCTTTGGATAATACGATATTATGTAATAAACAATAATAACCCTTTATATATATATATATATATATATATATATAGTATGGTAAAAATTGTGACTAAACAATGTATACATTAGAAAGAAACCAATATTGAAGGTGTGTGAAGTTTTGTATATAGGCAAAAATTTGTGTGAGATGATATCACGAGTCGTATTTGTGAGATAGATATCTTATTTGGGTCATCCATGAAAAAATATTACTTTTTGTGCTAAGAGTGTTATTTTTTATTGTGAATATCGATAGGGTTGACTCGTCTCACAGATAAAGATTCGTGTGACCGTCTCACAAGAGACCTTCTCTTGTGTATATTCACGAGATGAGTTTAATCAATCTATATTTATAATGAAATATAATATTTGTCACAGACCGGATGAGGACCGGGTGAGATTAGAGATTTATCTGATAAAATTGATTTGTGAGACTTTCTTCTAGAAGTTTTTTATCATTGAAAGTGTGAAAGTCATATATGGAGTGGAAAGTGCCTCTTGTTGTAAATGCGGCTCTTGAATGCCATAAATGTCCCAGGACCGCACATAAATGGGTTTAATTAACAAGTCCCCTCTATTGAAAAATAATATTTAAAATGTGTGTATTGAATATTTGAATGTTGAAAATAAGAGTTGTAAATATTGAAAATTAGTGTGTGATGATTTAGGTAATGATGTATTTTATTTTTGGATTATTTGTAAAGATTTCCTATAAATAGATCTCTCATTTGTGAAGAAAATCACAATTGAGTATAGAGAAAAATATTATAAAGTGTGTAGTTTGGTAAATTTTGAGAGTTTGAGATTTTTACTTTTTACCATAAATTTTTACTTTTTCACAACACGTTATCAGCACGAAGCTCTAAAAGTCCTACATACTTTTCCAAGCTCCAAACAGAAGAAAAAGGTAACAAAAATAATTATATTTATTTTACTGTTATTTATTTATTGTGTATTTATTTAATATACAATATAATGTTATTATTAGAAATAATAAAAATAAATTTTTCATAAACTTGTTATAAATCCTGGGAGGATGTTAAGACGACATCCCACACTCCCGGTAAGGGATACGACAAGTATAAAAGCCTATAAGGTTTTTAAACAAAATAAATTATGACACTCATTATAATATTATGATATGATATACATAATTATTTAAACATGTCTAATATTATATATATCATATTATTACCATAAAATTATACAAATACATACCTTTATTTTTTTTGTACCCCAACGGTCATAAATGGTAAAAAACGGCTAGTTTTTGCCCTATAAATATGACCTCACAAACACATTCCATCACTCCAACTTTCTCTTCTTCTCTAAAAATTATTCATCATCAAATTTTTCGAAGAAAAAAGAAGATGGCTTTCTCAAGGTTATTTTTAATTATTTTGGTTATCATACTCACGAGTCTTTTATTTATCGGAGAATATCCTCCTCGTGTGTTTTCTTTATTTTTACAAATGCTTTTACTTGTTGTTTATCCATTACTTTGTATTGCAATATTCATTAACTAATAAAATGCATCGTAATTTTTTTTAGTACCACCATGTCAAATTTAACAAAGCTCGAATTTGTTGCGCTCGACATCACGGGAAAGAATTATATGCCATGAACTCTAGATGTAGAAATGCATCTTGAGTCATTGGGTCTAAGCGAGACCATTAAAGAAAATGGCATATGCACGTCACAAGAAAATGCAAGAGCCATGATATTTTTGCGTCGACATCTCGACGATGGATTGAAATGTGAATATCTGACTGAAAAAAATCCCATGGCTTTGTGGAAGGGATTAAAAGAAAGATTCGAACATATAAGAGAAGTTATACTTCCGACCGCCCGGGATGAATGGAATACATTGAGATTCCAAGACTTTAAAAAAGTCAGTGATTACAATTCGGCGATGTATAGAATAATCTCGCAATTAAAATTTTGTGGACATGAGGTCACAGAATCTGAGATGCTTGAAAAAACATTTTCCACGTTTCATGCATCAAATATTACTCTACAGCAACAATATAGAGTACGTGGATTCGCGAGATATTCTGAACTCATCGCCTGTCTTCTTGTGGCGGAAAAAAACAACGAGCTATTAATGAGAAATCATCAGTCCCGACCCACTGGATCAACATCATTTCCAGAAGTAAATGCTGTAAGTAAAAATGAATTTAAACCTGGAAACCAAAATCAAATTCAAAGACAAGGTTTTGGTCGAGGTCGAGGTCGAGGTCGTGGACGTGGACGTGGACGTGGAATTGGCCGTGGTCGTGGTCAAGGCCGTGGTTTTGAAAATAATCGAGATAGTTATTTTTATAACTCATCTCAAAAGAACGTCCCAAACCATCCACAGAAAAGGCATCATGAGAATACAAGTGTTAATGAGAAGCACTCAAAAAGATATGAAAGTTCTTGTTACAGATGTGGTACTCCAGGACATTGGTCCAAAGTTTGTCGAGCCCCTGAGCACCTTTGTAAACTTTATAAAGAATCATTAAAGGGGAAAGAAAAGGAGACCAACTTCACTGAACGCAGTGACCGTTTGAGTGATTCAACTCATTTTGATGCTGGTGATTTTATGAATGATTTCTCTGGAAATGATCAATATGTTGGTGGGATAGAAATGAACAATATTGATGCTGCAGATTTTCTCAACGATTTCTCTAAAAATGAACAATATAATGGTAGAATATAAATGTACAATAATCTATTTTTCATGTATTCATAGAATAATGTTTTATTGTATAATTATGATTTGTGTTATATTTAAATATATATTGCAAGTAATTTATTTCATTGCATATTTTTTTGAAGTTCAAATATGGAAAATGCTATGAGCAAAGCTGAAGTTTGCATACCCGATAGTGGTACAACGCACACTATCCTCCGAGATAAAAGATATTTCTTGGAACTAAAACCAACACAAACAACGGTGAATACAATATCAGGTCCTGTAGACTTGATTAAAGGATGTGGTAAAGCACAATTTTTGTTACCTAATGGTACAAAATTTTTGATCAATGATGCTTTATATTCACCACAATCGAAAAGAAATTTGTTGAGTTTTAATGATATATATTCCCATGGGTATGATACTCAAACAATGAATGAAGGGAATGAGAAATATATGTGTCTTATCACATATAAATCAGGAAAGAAATATGTGATTGAAAAACTATCAATGCTCCCTACTGGATTGCATTATACACATATAAGTCTCATTGAATCAAACATGGTAGTTGATAATTCTTCGATATTAACCAATTGGCATGATCGATTGGGACATCCTGGTTCAACAATGATGCGAAAAATTATAGAAAATACACATGGTCATCCGCTGAAAGACCAGAAGATCTTTCAGAATAATAAGTTTCAATGTAAAGCATGTTCTCTTGGAAAACTTATTATAAGACCATCACCAGCCAAAATCCAAACTGAATCACCAATGTTTCTTGAACGTATTCAGGGTGATATTTGTGGACCAATCCATCCACCATGTGGACCATTCAGATACTTTATGGTATTGATTGATGCCTCCAGCAGATGGTCACATGTATGTTTATTGTCAACTCGAAATGTTGCATTTGCAAGATTACTTGCTCAAATAATAAAATTGAGGAATCAATTTCCCGATTATACAATCAAGAAAATAAGACTTGATAATGCTGGTGAATTTACTTCCCAAACTTTAAATGATTATTGTATGTCTATGGGAATCATTGTTGAGCATCCTGTTGCTCATGTACATACACAGAATGGATTGGCTGAATCATTGATTAAACGTCTGCAAATGATTGCTAGACCAATGATTATGAAAACAAAGCTCCCTATTTCTATATGGGGACATGCAATTTTACACGCTGCTTCATTAATTCGCATCAGACCAAGTGCATATCATAAATACTCCCCATTGCAGCTTGCATTTGGTAAAGAACCAGACATTTCTCATCTGAGAATTTTTGGATGTATGGTGTATGTGCCTATTGCACCACCGCAACGAAAGAAAATGGGACCTCAAAGAAAGGTTGGAATTTATATCGGTTATGATAGTCCATCAATCATTCGATATCTTGAACCTCAGACAGGCGACGTGTTCACAGCACGTTTTGCTGATTGTCATTTTAATGAGGAAATCTTCCCAATGTTAGGGGGAGAACAGAAACATACCGAAAAGGAAATTACATGGTATGTATCATCATTGTTACATCTGGATCCAAGAACAAAACAATGTGAAAAAGATGTACAACAAATTGTACACTTGCAAAGAATAGCAAATCAAATACCAGATGCATTTGCTGACACAAAAGGGGTAACTAAATCATATATACATGCTGCAAATGCCCCTGCTCGAATTGAAATTCCAAAGAAACAAATGGAAGATACTCATGATGTCATTAAACGCCTGAAGCGTGGAAGGGCAGTCGGTTCCAAGGATAAAAATCCTCGAAAAAGAAAATTCATAGAGAAACACGATGATCACAAAATAAAGAATGACGTTTCTGAAGAAACACATGATGATCACAAAATAGAGAATGGTGTTCCTGAAGAAACACATGATGATGAAAATGTTCTGTCAGAACCACAAACTGACGAGAATCATGAAATCTCTATCAATTATATTAATACTGAAAAAATATGGAACCGAAAAGATATAGATGAAATTGATGATATATTTTCTTATAATGTGGCAATCGACATCATAATGTGGAATGTTTGTTCACCAGACAAATTATAGAGAAAAGATCCTTAAACGTTTTAATATGGATAAAGCAAATCCTTTAAGTACTCCAATGGTTGTTAGATCATTAAACATAGAAAAGGATCCATTCCGTCCATGTGAAGATGATGAAGATATTCTTGGTCCAGAAGTACCATATCTAAGTGCCATCGGTGCCCTTATGTACCTTACAAATTGTACAATGCCTGATATATCTTTTGCCGTGAATCTGTTGGCAAGATTTAGCACATATCCAACAAAGAGACACTGGAACGGAATTAAACATATATTCCGTTATCTACGAGGAACGACAGACTTGGGACTTTTGTATTCAAAAGATGCTAATCCAAGTATAATTGGTTATGCTGATGCTGGATACTTATCTGATCCACACAAGGCACGTTCCCAAACTGGATATGTATTTACTCGTGGAGGCACTGCAATATCTTGGCGTTCTCAGAAACAAACGCTCGTAACAACTTCATCAAATCATGCCGAGATTATTGCACTGCATGAAGCAAGTCGTGAATGTGTGTGGTTAAAATCAATGACCCAACATATCCAAATTTCATGCGGATTATCATCTGATGAGAAGCCTGTGATACTATATGAAGATAATGCTGCATGTGTTGCTCAAATGAAAGAAGGATACATAAAAAGCGACAGAACTAAACATATTCCTCCTAAGTTCTTCGCATTCACCAAGGAGCTTGAGAAGAATAGATGTATTGATGTTCGTCACATTCAATCAAGTGAAAACTCATCAGATCTCTTCACAAAGGCACTTCCTACGTCAATATTCAGAAAGCACATATATAATATTGAGATGCGCAATCTACGAAATTTGTGAAGAATTGTTCATGTCAACATCAGGGAGAGTTTACGTGACTGCACTCTTTTTCCCTTACTATGGTTTTTATCCCAATGGGTTTTTCCAAGTAAAGTTTTTAACGAGGCAGTACAAAAACACGTAATGAAGACATCATCGTATCATGATCATCATCACAAGGGGGAGTATTGGAAAATAATATTTAAAATGTGTGTATTGAATATTTGAATGTTGAATATTTGAATGTTGAAAATAAGAGTTGTAAATATTGAAAATTAGTGTGTGATGATGTAGGTAATGATGTATTTTATTTTTGGATTATTTGTAAAGATTTCCTATAAATAGATCTCTCATTTGTGAAGAAAATCACAATTGAGTAGAGAGAAAAATATTATAAAGTGTGTAGTTTGGTAAATTTTGAGAGTTTGAGATTTTTACTTTTTACCATAAATTTTTACTTTTTCACAACACCCTCTACATATTTTGCTATATTTAATTTAGATTTTTTGTTATCCAAATTATATACGACAAAACATGTGTGAGCACAAAATTTTGTAAATAATCAAAAGAGAATCTATAAATCGGGGAAAATTCTGAAATTTGTTCTATTTATTATATGATCAGTTATTTACTGGGAATTATTTTGGTGGACTACGATCTCGTTGTTTTTACACATGAATTTTTTCAATTTAAAAATCGTCGGTATCGTTTATTTCGCCTTATTGTGATGACTGATATTTTTGTTGATCTATTTGATACTGTTCACTACTTGTTTCCACAAATGAGAGTCAATATTTTTCACTGTGTTATTGATTTATCTGTATTTATCCCAACAATTTCAATGAAAATTATTCTTATCACATGTTATAGTACTTTAGTTAATGGCTGTTTCTTGTTCACAAACAACGTTGAGTAACTGGTGGGTAGCTCTCATAAGCCTGACTCCACATATATAATCATATTTTCAATGCGCAGTATATCGTTGACGTGATTAATAAGCTGCTTAAATAAGATTTGATATACTATTTAGTCAAAATTTGATATTTAATACGATAATAAGTTGTTTTATCCTTACAACGTTTACTCTGATTACTGAACGTGGCCAGAGATCGACCAGGGAAAAGAACAAGCATTTGACTACTTCATGCATGCTCCACTTAACTCGGGATATAGCTCAGTTGGTAGAGCTATGAATCGTAACTAAATTGTGGTATATATGGTTCCGGATCTAGGGGATCATGTGGCCATGCTCGATGGTGATCCTCGAAGCCATGGATGAGTACCGAACCATCGCGTTCTCTTTAGCATAATAACTTGTGCTCTTATGGCTATGAATTTAAAATTTGAAAAATATAAATGATTTAAGCCCGTACCCTTTTCCTATAGAAGATAAATGGGAAATTTTTAATACAGATTAACCAATAAATAATACAAGCCATAACCTGACATTGAAACTACAACACAAGCTTAAATAGTTCTAGAATCCCTTTTTCTCATCTCTTCTTCAAAACTTTAGAAACGGCTCGAATAGTACAAGGCATAGTCCTACAGCAGCCTCCTGTGAGTTCCGCTGCAGCATCCCGCCATTGTGTTGCAAAGATCTCGAATTTTTCATCGTCAAAACACTTGGATGGCTGGAGATTCCAGGGGTACAAAAATCGGGTTTCAAGATCAAATAATACAAGTAGTGATGGATCACGAGCTAAAGTTTCGAACTCACCCGCCGTTTTTTAGTCACGCCATCCCATGTCTCACCACTGTTTGGGTACGCAACTATGGCCTCACAGTGCACTGCACATTGTACACTTTCATTCAACGAATTGGTCATAAATCAGCTTTGTACCATTAAATTTTTAATTACCTCTTTGAATTTCTATACAAGTGTAAGAACAAAATGAGGTGGTGCACAATTTATTCCAACTGTACCAACTCTGCTACTTTTGTTGATTATGTCAAGGCACTCCTCAAAGCTTTCTCCTGAGGGAGCATTTTCGCCATCGACTGAGCTGAAACAAATCCAAGAAGGGATCTCGACTTTTTCTTCATCAAGCAACTCGACACAAGCCTGCCATTTGTTTCTCAGATCGTGAAACTTTGATCACAGGACAGAACTAAATGCCTAAAGCTATTAAAATATTAGAAATTGAGCTTCAAGTCCAATTGTTGGCAATTTCTATTAGATATACTCGCTTAGTTAGTTCATTAGAGTTTCGGTTAATCAGTGAGTTAGTTAGTTAGTTGGTTAAATACATGAACACACATAAAAGGCCCGATCTGTATCAAAGATTGTAAGTTTTGATTCATTTTTCTGAATATACAAAATAGTTTCGTGCATCTCGCAATATGGTATCAGAGCTTCCGCGCCGGAAATGTCACTCGCAGCTTCAACTGTCGATTCTTATGCATTAATCGTCTGATCTTGGTGAGTCTATTTTCTCTTCCAGATAGTCAGATTATTCATCTACTTCCAGTGAAAGATCTCCCATGGCGCATGGAAATATGTCTGAATTTCCTCGATTAGGCAGTCACTCTGCCATCGATGATCCAATGAGCCCGTACTTCTTGCATCATTCCGATAATCCGGGCCTCACATTGGTTTCGCAACCTCTGACCGGAGACAATTACGCCTCTTGGAGCAGAGCCATGAGAATTGCATTATCAGTGAAAAACAAGCTGGGATTTGTGGACGGGACAATTGTGAAACCATCAGAGACACATCTCCTTAGTTTCTGGATTAGAAACAACAATATTGTAATATCTTGGATCCTCAATTCCGTCTCCAAAGATATTTCTGCAAGTATTCTCTTCTCCGAATCCGCATCCAACATATGGGATGATCTCAAGGAACGTTTTCAACAAAGTGATGGTCCCAGAAATTTTCAATTGCGACGTGATCTCGTGACTTTGCGCCAAGATCAACTTTATGTGAGTGTATATTTCACAAAACTCAAAGCTCTATGGGAAGAATTGAATAATTTTCGTCCAATGTGTAGCTGTGGTAAATGCATTTGTGAAGGGATAAAGAAGTTGGACGATCACATTCATATGGAATATGTCATGACTTTTCTTATGGGACTCAATGATTCTTTTGCCCAAATTCGAAGTCAGGTGCTATTAATTGATCCTCTTCCCCCTATCAACCGGGTTTTTTCTTTGGTTGTTCAAGAAGAAAGGCAACGAACAATAGGCACACATGTCACAAATCCTACTTCTACAGGAGATATGGCATTTGCGCTCAAGAATGATCAACCACAGAAACATGCCCAAGGTCGAGGACCAGTGAGGTTTCCAAAGGAAAGACCATTTTGCACAAAATGCAATATTCATGGCCATACAGTGGATACGTGCTATAAGATTCATGGGTACCCTCCAGGATTTAAGCTTCGAGGGACACCCACACCTCGATACACAGCGGCTAATGCAAACCAAGTGTCTGAAACACGTGGTTCCTCAGGACATGTTCCCACCAGTGATGGTCCATCTCCGAGTCTACTTCAAGGATTCAACAATGAGCAGCTACACCAGTTGAGACAACTATTTGATCAGTATATTTCTTCACTTGACAAACGTGTTAATACTCCTATCAATAATTCAGAAACCGCTCACACCACAGGTATATGTTTATCCACATATGTTCCTAATGGTTTATCTTCTCCGTCGTGTTGGGTTATTGACTCCGGAGCATCCAGACATATTTGCTCGTATGCATCATTATTTAATTCCCTACAACATGTCAATGGATCCACCGTTACTCTACCGAATCACACAACCATTGAGGTTAAGTTTTGCGGCAGCATTACACTTAGTGAACATTTAATTCTTGAAGATGTCATGTTTATCCCACACTTCAAGTTCAATCTACTGTCTGTCAGCTCCCTACTTGCCAATACTACGTCTATGATCAGTTTTTATCGAAATTCATTCATTGTCCAGGAGGCGACCACGAGGAAGATGATTGGCAAGGGTAGGAAAGTTGAGGGACTCTATGTTCTGGATACAAGCTCAGGTCTTCAAAACAATTCCATCAATCAAGTTTCGGTGGAAATGTGGCACAATCGTCTTGGACATCCGTCTGTTCAAGTACTTCATACCTTAAAAGACCAGTTACAATACAAAGAAGGCCACTTAGATAAGTGTAAATCTTGCCTCATTTGTCCAATAGCTAAGCAACGACGGCTTGCATTTGTATCTCATCATCATATGTCTGATTCCCCTTTTGATCTTGTTCATTGTGGTGTCTGGGGACCATACAATGTTGCAACGATTAATAATCAACGATATTTCCTAACTTTGGTAGATGATTGCACTAGATTCACATGGGTATTTTTACTGTCACACAAGTCCGATGCTTCTAGAGTTGTCACTCAATTTTACACTATGGTTCATACTCAATTTCATAAAAAGATCAAGGCATTTCGTACAGATAATGCCAAGGAACTTGTTTTCACAGATTTGTGTGTGGCAAGAGGCATCATCCATCAATTATCATGTGTCCAGACACCACAACAGAATTCTGTGGTTGAGAGAAAACACCAACATCTTCTTAATGTTGCCAGAGCCTTATTCTTTCAATCCTATGCAGCTGCTGAACTTTGGGGTGAGTGTGTGTTGACAGCAACCTATTTGATCAACCGGGTACCATCTCATACAACCCACAACAAGTCTCCTTATGAGTTACTCTATCGCAAGGCATTCGATTATTCTTTGATACGCACCTTTGGCTGTCAAGCATTTGCCTCTACTTTGGCTGCTCACCGTGACAAGTTCTCGCCCAGAGCTCGTGCATGTGTTTTCTTAGGCTATCCTTCCAACATCAAGGGATACAAATTGCTGGACATCAATAACAAAGAAATATTTGTTTCACGGGACGTCACCTTCCATGAAACTGCATTCCCATTCAAAACGATTATGTCCAAGCTTCATATTGATCCCTTTCCTGAGGTGGTTCTCCCACTATCATTGGATACATCCCGTATTGACTCTGTCACTCCAACTTTGGTTGAGCCTCAAACATCAAATGACTCCAACATCACTGTGCCACTGGTTCCAACTTCAACTCCAACAGTGTCTATGCCCCATCACACATCATCTAGACACTCTCAACCTCCCTCATATCTTCGTGACTATCATTGCAACTTATTGCAATCCAAGACCCAGCTGCGTTCTAAGTTCCCATATCCTTTAAGTTCCTATATCTCATATGATTCTTTATCACCTTCATATCGAAACCTCGCACTCAATGTATCTTCAAATTTTGAACCCCAATATTTTCATCAAGCTAAACATCTTCCTCAATGGCAAGCAGCCATGAAAGATGAACTTGATGCCATGGAAGCAAATCACACATGGTCTATAGTTCCCCTACCACCAGGAAAACATGCCATCGGCTGTCGATGGGTGTACAAGATTAAGTATGCGTCCAATGGATCGATTGATAGACATAAAGCACGTCTTGTCGCCAAAGGATACACACAACAAGAAGGTATTGATTTCTTCGAAACCTTTTCTCCCGTGGCCAAGTTAGCTACTGTCAAAGTCTTATTAGCTCTTGCGGCCAGCCACCAATGGAATCTTGCTCAGCTAGACGTCAACAACGCATTCCTCAATGGCGACCTATTGGAGGAAGTTTATATGGATTTACCCCTTGGCTATATCCCTCAAGTTCCAGTTATTACTTCATCGCCCAAACTTGTCTGCAAGCTTCATAAGTCATTCTATGGGCTTCGTCAAGCATCTCGGCAGTGGTACACTAAATTCTCCCACGCCCTACTTCAATCGGGTTTTACTCAATCACAATCTGATCATACGCTATTCACTAAAGGCGTGGGATCTTCATTCATTGCCCTGCTGATTTACGTCGATGACATTATTATCGCAGGGCCATCCCCTAATCTTATTCAGGCCCTCAAGACTCATCTTCAGGGACAATTTAAGCTCAAGGACTTGGGGTCTCTTAAGTATTTTCTTGGTCTTGAAATTGCCAGATCACGAAGTGGTATTTGTTTCTCACAACGTCAATACACTCTTAAGCTGTTGGAGGATACTGGTTTCTTGGCTGGTAAGCCTACCTCAACGCCAATGGAACCACGCATTCACCTCAACAACACTGATGGAATTCTTTTGACTGATAGTTCCCAATATAGACGCCTCATTGGACGTCTTCTTTATCTCACTTTGTCTCGCCCGGACATCATTTTTGCAGTGCACAAGCTCAGTCAGTTCGTATCTAAGCCTCGCACACCTCATCTACAGGCTATACATCACTTTTTACGTTATCTCAAGGGCACACTAGGACAAGGCATATTTTTCTCGGCCTCATCATCCAATCATTTACGTGCCTTCTCAGATGCGGACTGGGCATCATGTGAGGATACTAGAAAATCTGTTACTGGCTTTTGCATTTTTCTTGGTGATGCATTGATATCTTGGAAAGCCAAGAAACAAGCTACAATTTCACGTTCATCCACAGAAGCTGAATATCGAGCCTTGGCGAGTACAACCAGTGAAATACTTTGGCTCATTCAATTACTTCGTGATTTTCACGTCCATACCTCTTCGCCAGCCACATTATTTTGTGATAGTCAATCGGCCATACACATTGCTCATAATCCCGTGTTCCATGAAAGAACCAAACATATAGAAATAGATTGCCACTTTGTTCGAAGTCGCATCCTCGATGGTTCCATCAAATTGCTGCCCATTCGATCGGCCTCACAACTCGCGGATATGTTCACCAAGCCATTACCATCCTCCACCCTCTCGACATTACTATCCAAGATGTCTATCAAAAACATCTATAGTACATCTTGAGGGGGGGATATTAGATATACTCGCTTAGTTAGTTCATTAGAGTTTCGATTAATCAGTGAGTGAGTGAGTTAGTTAGTTGGTTAAATACATGAACACACATAAAAGGCCCGATCTGTATCAAAGACTGTAAGTTTTGATTCATTTTTCTGAATATACTAAATAGTTTCGTGCATCTCGCAATAATTTCCGCAACCAGGATGGAACTGGGGGAGAGCGAGGCAGCTTAAAATGACAGTAGTTTTCATGATTATTTTGTTCGAAAATATTAAAAGAGCACCTGCGCCTCTAGTTTGTTTGGAATTGTCTCAAAAGCAAGTAAATCTTCCACGAGAACTTGCAGCCTACATCGATGGAAATTCTTTAACTTCTCCAGAGTTACATCGGGCACATAATTCCCACTGCAACGCAAAAACAATCCATTTATATTATTGGACATTCAAATTATTGAAAAAAAACAGCGGAAGTTTTAAAAATTTTATATCTTGACATTCAAGATATTTTTGAGCACTTGTATGGTTTTAACAAATATAAACATACAAAGATATTTAGTAAGATATACCTTAGTGAATAATTTCACTTGGCTCCAACTACTCTGATATTGGCGGATGTAGCTCTTGTTTAATTTCTCTACGAACTATCTTCGATCTCCGAAGCAGGTCCACGACTAAAATATTTATTCCTCTTCTAAATTGCACTAAAAAAATAGAAGATATTTTTCGTAGAAATAGAACACTAAAACTCGATAACTCTCAAACTTGGAGTGGTTTTTCTTGTTTAAAGAAGGGATTTTCGAGAGCCCTTTTGGAATTAGGGAGAGCCGAAATTCTTTCTTGCAAACCCTTTACTAAAGCTGCGGTCCTCTCTCCATTAACCAACCAAAGTAATATATTTTACTATGTTAACTAATAATTACTTCCTTAATTAATCATATTAAATAAGTTAATGATTTCAATTTCCATTCCTTGTTTCCACCGAAATTGCATGTATTATAATAATAATAAAAAATCATTATCATAGTTTTTAATCCATCCTTTACTTAATTAATTAGATTATTTAAGTTAACTATGGATTCTAATTGCATGCAAATATTAGACCATATCCCGATGCATTTATATATATATATATATATATATATATTGAGAATATCATGCACTAATATTATATTGCTTTGTGTACAAGTTTTTAAAATTACGGTATCATGAATATTTTAATATTACATAAATCAATATCATGTTTTATAAAACTTAATAGGCAATATTTTAACTTAATTAAAATATAAATTAATTATTAAAGCACATTTCAACTTTAATAAATCAGCATGATGAGTTTATACTCTTACAAGCCCATGAACCATGCTCACATTACATTAATATCATCATAATCTCGATCGACGATCCAACATCATCGATGTGACAATTTCAACTTATTTGTTATTATGATGCACACTTTAATTTCGAGATCACCAAAGTCTAAATAAGGCAGGTGTACTTCTCTTGACAGTCTTTAGCAGTCATGCTCTCAAAATTTCTATAAGCTTTTATAAACTTTATTTATAAGCTTATCGATTGATCATATCAAACTAATTTCTTATAAATTCAACTCATTGAATTTATCATCTCAACGGGAACAAGTAAACCAGTGCTTGTGTGACCCTCAATGGTTCAGAGATACAGCTAGCCGTGAGTTTACAACTCTTTGTGATTCATGAAAATTCTTTTATTCGGGCTTACCCTAATTTGCCTCATTCTATGTATAAAAAAATTGATAATGAGAATGTCAGAAATCATATTTCTGATTAAACCCATCGAATCATAGTAAGAGCGTCTAGTAGCATCGCCCCATAATTCCCTAGGTATCACTGATAGTGCCTGAAAGAATCAGTCGATTATGATTAGTGTACAGTAAGGTCCCTTCATCTCATATATCCCAATCGAATCTGCAACCATTGGTTCATCGAGGGTTGCATAATAATTCGATAACTATGTGATACATATAAATAGTGGCATCGCATGTACCATTGCGAACTCCTTCTCCAATGTATATCTCATACTCTGACCAGATATTCCACGCACTATTATTTCATCAGATCACATAGAATATCCACACCCGTAGGTGAGCGATGAATTTCAGATTACAATGCACTGGGTCCTATATGTGTCGCAACTGTACCAACCTCGCCACCTGATGACTCTCCTGGAGCCGATAAACGAGTCAAAGCACAGCCCTAGCATATAGAGCCTCAGTGTTGTCCCGGGTCCTAAGGACTAATGGTGTACAATCATAACCACAGACTTATCCTCTCGATGAATGATAACCATTTGGAAAGTCCGAGGGAGGGTTATTCGGTATAATCATCATATGACTACCCATCTGCATGTTTGGACATCTCTATGTCCTTACCAAGAAACGCGGTACACAACATCACAGATGCTAGTCTCGAGCTCAAGCGACCTTTATCCATGTTTTAGACGGCTGAATCAACTAGGAACGAATTTAGATTATACAGTGTTTACAAATGAGTTTCAACATCGAATTACGATTCATTTGTATTAAAATATAATCAAGGACTTTATCTATGCTGATTGCATGGTTATACAGATAAAGTAAAACAAGATCATAAAAAGTTAAATTATATTAAAATAAAGATTGTTTATTACACTTGAGTCAATAAATTCCCTAGCCAACCGTTGGCTTGGAGGACATCTACTCTAATATCAAGTTCACAAAAGGCAACAAAAACAATAGTTATACACATTAACATGGTCCGGCACGTGTAAACCGGGGACTAATAACTGATATCCAAGGAGAGCACATGCAATTTGAACAAACATTAAGCAAACAACGAAATACATTGGGATGTATATTCCAGGGATCTTGATTCTTTACCTCAAAATTGGAACTAATATAAACTACCACAATTAACAGTTTTATATTAGAAAAAATATCGACTTTTTATTTGAAAGCTAATGCCAAAACGTAAGTTATTTGAGCAAACTTTCTCACCTGTACTCTGAACCATCGGCAAGATAAGCGCCATAGCTTCCTATGGATGCTGCAACCAAAACCCTGTTGTAATCGATCGTGTCCTGGTTTTCATTTTACGGTGATGCAGAACTTATCACGGGCTTCAACAGCGATGCTCACGCTTTTGGTGAGCAGTGATTCTGCATGAATCCTCCATGGACAATCCCCTGGATAGAAATCCTGGCAGAGTTGCCTGTTCATTCACAAGTTAAATCAAAATTTTTCAACTTAGTTCCATTTAAACTTGCAAAACTAGGCCATTTCAGTGGGTGTAAAATCCAATAAGAAGACAACAATGGTGTGGACCTGATATGATGAAGTTACCAATATATCTACACCAGCTTCCAAGTACTCCCAATGTACCAGAACCCCATTAAAACATGAATATTTATTCCACCTCCAACATCAAATTTCAACTTGAAAAATAATCTTTAAATGGTTGCATAGCATCAGCTACAAAACTTGTTCTCACCAGGATGGCTCAATCCATTTTGGAAAGGTAAAACTTGAAGATCTTAGGAAAATATATGCATAAAAAATTGAAATTATTTTTTATTTGTCTTGCTTAGAAAGTAATGTATAAAGTTAGTTTTAGGCTTTGCGTCCAAAAACAGTTATTCGTACGTTAGGACCTCGGTCTTTAGTGTCAACAGCATTTGGTTCACTTCCATAGCCCGAAGGAGATCCGTGAAAGATTTAGTTGGCGTATATCACCGTAGGGGTGGTGGAGCCAAGACCAAGATCAGGGAATAAATTGGATCGGATAATTCGATGTTAGCCTTGGAAAATTTACCACAAGGGACCATTCAAGTAATCATATGTATTTCACGTGTGCGCAAATGGTCCTGGATGCTTGTAGAACAATGCCCCAAGGGTAGCATCGAATATATCGGATCAGGATACAAAATTTTAATTCATGTTTTCAGAATGTCAAAGATCTATATTTTCTTAAGAAAATAAGTTAATGGGCAAAAATATATTAAAATTTGGTAATTCAATTATTATATGCGAGAGCAAAATCTCAGAAATTCCAAAAAAATATGGCGTTATGGTTACATAACCATTTTTAGCCTACAACTATGTTGTCACAGCTGTCGATAGCGGAACAGGAGAGAGCTTGGAAAGGAATGCAGATTCTCACGTATAAGCTATTCAAAATTCTTAATTTGACTTTCATATATTATGCATGGAATTGATTATTTCAAGAGAAAAACAAAACATAACATTTCCATGAATCTGACTCGAAGTATACAAAACCTCATGCACAAAATAACCAATTTTCGTTAATTTAAGAACATAAAATCTTCCAAATCTAATATATCTACAAAATCATTTTAGGAGTTTGCCCGTTTGACGAGATTGGGGTTTTTGATGAGGCAGAGGGCGCTCCAAAGAGGGTCGTGAATGGAATCGCCGTGTCTTCGCCACCATCCACTACGGCGCAACCGCCGGCCTTCCCTATCAGATCCTCCAGCACATTATTATCTCTCCCCATATTTTTCCAGAACAAGGGGTTTCCAATGAAGGAAGAACAAAGAGACACGTCGAATCTGTTTGGGCGTTGCGGAGTATTTAAGGTATCCGTCGGCTTGGAATCTGCTGACTCGCATTAGCTTGTGAACGTGAACGGGTTCTTATTCAAGATTCTTACTTGGCTCAACTTTGGGGTTTATTTAGAAACTTCGGTGATCTGGCCTACGCTATAGTTCGGTAATTTTGCTTGTCAAGCTAAATCTTACCTTCCCTTTCTACATTTCCTCTCTCATTTTACGTTTTGCTGAAATAATGCTGTTCATTATATTTATTTATTGTTTCTCTATTTATATATCATCAAGCACGAAATTCTTGAAAAAATTATTTTCGTCAAAAGACTGGTGTTCCCACAGATTACGTGAGATATTTAGTAAATTAAGTTAGGTTCAGATAAAATTCTCGTCTCATTTTAAAGAAAGAAAAAGAAATAATTATTTTAAAATTTTAGAAAATGCTAAAATTTTTGTTCGAATATCTGTCTTCATAGTATTCTTATTTTTATTGAGAAAAAAACTTTTAATTAATAGCATAAATATATTTGGTAAATAAAAATATACAGTATATTTAAGAAATAACATATTTTGGAGTTTAATTTCGCATACTCTGTGTTGGTTTGGTGGATTCTTGCATCGGTCATTCGTTTGACAAATATGTATAGTTTAAATATGAAATGTCATAGAGGTAATAAAGATTCCGGTGGTATATCAATTAGATTATTGTTATATTTGTTTGAAGTCGTATCAAATGTTCAAATTCATAAATGACAGCATTAATTAGTAGTTTTACTGTATTTATTTTTATGTCGATTCAACTCGCAACTGCTAGTACAATTTAGTGTACATTGGATAAACTTTCAGGTTAATGATTACCCTGCAAATTATGCTAAACAGGTAAATCATACTGAGCAAACTCTACGCGAATGATTCGTAAGAGAAAATATTAAAAAGAAATTGAACTCATAATTAGGACATTCGCATCCGTAGTCAATAATCTATGTTATTGACCTTCCATCTCTTAAAAAAATATGGGGTCCACGAGCCACATATCATTATATTAACACTTTCTCATTATTAATACACACTCACGTTCATTTAATATCAACCTTCGTTATTTATGTGTTCCACTGTCTACTTATTCATTTTTTTATTTTATATTAATTAAATATCTTTTTTATTTTGTTTAAAAATTTGCAATAAATATTACTGAAAATAAATAGTATTATTATTTTAAAAATAACTTAATTTCAATATTGATTAAAATATTATTAAAAAAATAGTTGGACTCTTTGCTATCATTCTTTAAACTTGTAAATTATAATTATTTAAAATAACATAATATTATTGATTTATAATTAATTAATGTTTAAACAGTTTAATTTATTGATTATTTAACGAGTTTCATTTATTTAATTTTAAAAATTTATTATAAATTGGACTGAAAACGTACACATAGGAAAAAGAGTTGAATAAAATTAAAAACAACATACAAATTAAACATTTTGAAATTTGTAATAAACTGACTTCACTGATTGTTGTTGTACTCTGTCCAAATATGCTCAACTAAGTCGGCACGAAGTTGATGATGTACTTGAGAGTCACGTAGTTCGGAATTTCTTCGGAGATAATCATGAAACCCTCGGTTTGAGCCCTGGACAGGTAGTGCATGTTCGTCACCTTCGTCATTAGACCAATTTGTCATGTTACATCCATCATCTTTAACAATCATGTTGTGCAAAATAATGCATGGTAACATAATATATTTAATTTTTTATGTACCAATAATGAGTTGGACCTCTAACAATCGCCCATCTAGATTGGAGCACTCCAAATGCCCGTTCGACATCTTTTTTTGCAGACTCTTGTCTTTCCTTAAACAGCCTCCTTTTAGGATCCTCTAGACAAGGAAAAGACTTCACGAAAGTAGCTCATTCCGGATATATTCCATTTGTTATATAATAACCCTTCTTACAATGATTGCCATTAACTATGAAATTGATCTCCGAGACATTTTTTTTCTAGATATTTTTTAATATGGTTGATTCGTACAACACGCTAATATCATTACGTGAACCCGCGATCCCGAAGAATGCGTGCCATATCCACAAGTCTTGAAATTCGACCGCTTCAAGTACGATTGCCGGTGAACCATGGGCTCTTGTAAAATGCCCTTTCCAAAAAACTGGACAATTTTTCCACTGTCAGTGCATACAATCAAGGCTACCCAACATGCCAGGGAATTGGTGCCTCTCTTCATGCATTTGAAGAAGACGTTGAATGTCATCAGCATTCGGCCTTCTCAAGTATCGATCACCAAATAATTCAACCACATTTTGGCAAAATTTGAAAAGACACTTGATGGTTGTTGATTCACCCATACGTAGGTACTCATCAAGATGGTCGGCAGGGACCTCCATAAGCCAATTGACGTATAGCAGCTGTACATTTTTGTAGTGGTGACAATCATTTCCTTCTAGCAGCATCGTTCCTCAGTTGAAAATACATTGAATTAGCCTCAAGTGCATTCACAATGTGAAGGAATAACTCTCTTCCCATCCGGATCATAAATTTCGTCATTAACTTCAACTTGTACTTCTTCTTCGCTTGTTGGGCTAGAGTTGGAGCTCGAGCTGCTCAAATAATGAGACATTTGTATATAATTTAGGATTCAAGAAATAAATATTGAAGCTGCAACTGAAAATATGAGAATGGTAGAGAATATATATTGGGTGTGATTGATGAGTAGAAATATATTAGATGAATGAATAAATTTGTATAAATTTTTCAGTATTTATAGTGATTTTATTATTATTTTATTTAACTAGTCATTATTGTTTTTATTTTATAATAACTAGCCGTTATATTTTTATTTATATTAACTAGCCGTTTGGTTTAATTAAACTAGATATTGGAGATTAAAATTTTTTTTAAATCGAAAATTTATTAAAAAAAATTATAAACACTAATGTTAGATATTGGAGATTAAAATTTTTTTTAAATCGAAAAATTATTAAAAAAAATTATAAACACTAATGTAACTAGCCGTCAGACTCAATGCTTACAAAAATACAAATTCAACACCGATCTCTTAAAAAAAACACCAAAATACATAAAATATAATCCGAGCCCATTGTAAGATAATTTATTTATTGAAAACGAATTACAATAATTGAAAAGAGAATTAAATAAATTGAAAATTACATATTCCATTTCTCTCTAATTTGGTCACACATACGTTCATGAACTATAAGCTGCTTCGGCGTCATTAGTGAGATCGGACTGTTGTCACCCATTTGGATAAAAATTAGGATTCAAGAAATAAATGTTGAAAATGAAATTGAGAGTACGAGAAGGTATGGAAGAGATATTGAGTGTGATTATTAAAGAGAAATGTGTTGGGATGAATTTGTTGAAATTGATTAGTATTTATAGTGAATAAATTATAGTTTTTTCATAAGTAATTTTTTTTAAATTAAATGAAAGAGCCGTTTGGCTTTTCAAATAAAATACTTTTTTTGGAAGGATTTATTTTTCAGAACTAAACAAAAAGAATAAATAAATATATGACAAAAACTTGTGTGAGACAGTCTCACGGGTCGTATTTTGTGAGACGGATCTCTTATTTGGGTCATCCATGAAAAAATATTACTTTTTATGCTAAGAGTATTAATTTTTATTGTGAATATCGGTAGGGTTGACCCGTATTACAAGAGACCTACTCTAAATATATATATATAGTCAAAAGAGCCGTTTGGCTTTTTTGTCTTTTTTTTAAAAAAAAAGTTTGTGAATTAATGAGATTAATTCTGATGAATTTCTATGCTGACATGACATCCAAGATTAATAATCTATATATCCACATTGGTACATGAATATTAATTTTTTTTAATAATTACCCATTAATGCACCAATGTGGGTGGTCTTTTTAATCAAACACTCACATGTTTTACCATCTCAAACATCCTACGAGGCTTAATACTACCCACATTATATAAAGAGAAACGGCAGAAACTAATATGAAGGTATAGATGTATGAATAGGTTAAACATTAGGTAACGAATGCTTCTAAAAATATTGATTTGATGAAATATGTAAAATATTTCTTTCTTTTTTGTTTTGAATTTAATATATTATTGAAATAATTTGTTCTAAGCCGGAGACTTATAGCCATGTAGTTCCTAAAAATGCATATAAAGATGAATATTTATCGATATATATCTTGAATCCACGTATGAAGATAAATGTCCATATTTAGATTTATCTTTAGGGTATTACCCTAAAAATAGGGTGAAATTTCTTGAATTTTTGTAGTTGATGCCAAAATCTCAAATTTATGACGACATCTTAAATTCGAACTCAATTTTAACAAACAACACTAAAATTCAAATTTGGGGGAGATGACACGATTGATAGTATTATATTTTGACACTAAAATTCAAATAATATAATTTTATTATTTGAATTTGACATGTTTGTGTAATTTCATTTCATACATTGAAAAATCTAAAATACATTATTAAGACGTATAGAAAGTCAATGAACACCAACCTCAAAACAGATGTGCAAAAGCAACCATCATAAAGGTGAAGTGTGGTAATTAACCGTCTCCAAGTAGATGAAAGGTCTAAGTTCGTTTACAAAGGATGTCTGAATACTTGGTCAGAATTTCGATTTTTTACCAATATTTTTTTTAAGAGTTTATTACACGAGACTTAATCAGTGTGATATAGTTAACTACCGTGATTTGCAGTATACATCGGAAGACATCGTGGATTCCCACGTCATTGGAAAAAATTTCAAAAGGAAACAAACTTTATCCCCAATATATATTGTTAAGAAATGTCTCGAAGCTTCGTCCTATCAATGGAAGAAGAACTTTGATCCATTAGTTAGTGGGCCGGAGAATAATACACAAATGGGCCAACAGAGAAGGTGACTTGATCCATAGAAGAAACATATAAATATGTGAAGGATACAAGGGCAAGGAGGAGAACCAACCAACAATCACACACAGATCACAAGAGTCCGAGAGAAAAAGAATAAAAGGGAGAGCGGAAGGACTGGCGAGAATCAAAGGAAGAAAAAAAACTGACTGTGAATTCTTATGTGTGAAGTATTGCATGTATTGTAACTCTCATCTTCTTGATCATTGAATAAACAAGGCGTCTATCTTTTCCCGTAGACATAAGCTGTGAACCAGTCGAACCACGTACGTATCCTTCTTGAGCCTCTGTTACTTTCTATTGCGTGAAACAGAAGCTGTGTGAATTGGTAGGTGCTTCTAATCACTCGTGAATAAGAAACAGAAGCCATTGAAACACTCTATTCAACACACACACACACACACACACACACACACACACACACACATATATATAAAATAGATGTGCCAAATGATTGACACGTTTTCTAACTTTTATTGAATTAAAGATACTGTTTGGAAAAAAAACTAAAAGGTTCACAAAAGAAATGCGTACTAAATCCATTTCATTGTAATTCCGATATTGTAAAAACCCGATTTCATCACACGTTCCAAGTGATTAATTGACAAGTGAGCAAAATGAGGATTTCTCGTTTTTTCTTCTGCTGTAGGAAATATAAGGAACTAACATTCTAAAATTTTCATCAATACGTACATACCTCTTTAAGATTTTACAAAAGGCCAAAAATAAACCCCAATCACTATACTGATCAAACAATGGAAGCCTAGTAGATATGATTTCATGGCTCTCTGTGTGCCAAAAAAACTGAGATTAAGTGGCGATAAAAAGACATTAAGCATGTAGTGCGAGTAAAACATAGAAATATGATTGGTGGTGATCAAAGGAGATTAAGCACGAAACATGAGAGAAACGCAAGAATTTGGTCAAAATGTGAAAAAGTCGATCTTGGGTTGAGTCAGGCCGAAATATTCAACATGTATATTTGGGAGAATATGAGGCATGAAAGTGTGGGGGATGTTGGATGACTTCTTCTCTTTAGTTTTAGTTGGTTCTATTCATGTTTAGTTTGTAAAATTTAATTGTAACTTCACTTTTTTTTTATACGTATCTCGAACTCGAGACGATGTCACTGAGCAAGAGACATGTGACGGTATAACTTCATTTTTATTAACAGATAACAGCTATATATATATAGCTTTATATCATATAAATTGCTGCATTTTTTTTCAACCAGATAGGCACCAATTACAAGCCTTTATGTAGATTACATTTACGAAAGAAGCTATCTCAAATGGAGGTGTAATGGGATAGGTTAGGTGGGTTTTGATGGTTCTATTAAAGCAGTCAAAACTCCAAATATAGGCCAACAAATGTTGAAACTGAATACATATTTCGGTTTAGCCCGTTGAGGGGATTATGCCCATATCTTTCAAAAATGTATCAATAAATACGCGGTTGTAAATAAAAATGTCATGTTGTGAAAAAGTAAAAATTTATGGTAAAAAGTAAAAATCTCAAACTCTCAAAATTTACCAAACTACACACTGTATAATATTTTTCTCTCTACTCAATTGTGATTTTCTTCACAAATGAGAGATCTATTTATAGGAAATCTTTACAAATAATCCAAAAATAAAATACATCATTACCTACATCATCACACACTAATTTTCAATATTTACAACTCTTATTTTCAACATTCAAATATTCAATACACACATTTTAAATATATTTTTCAACACTCTCCCTTGTGATGATGATCATAATGATTGTCTTCATTACGTGTTTTTATATTGCCTCGTTAAAAACCTTACTAGGAAAAACTCATTGGGATAAAAACCATAGCAAGGGAAAAAGAGTGCAGTCACGTAAACTCCCCCTCATGTTGACACGAACAATTCTTCACAAATTTCGTAGATTGCGCATCCCAATATTATATATGTGCTTTCTGAATATTGACGTAGAAAGTGCCTTTGTGAAGAGATCTGATGAGTTTTCACTTGATTGAATATGACGAACATCAATACATTTATTCTTCTCTAGCTCCTTGGTGAATGCGAAGAACTTAGGAGGAATATGTTTAGTTCTGTCGCTTTTTATGTATCCCTCTTTCATTTGAACAACACATGCAGCATTATCTTCATATAGTATCACAGGCTTCTCGTCGAATGATAATCCGCATGAGATTTGGATATGTTGGGTCATTGATTTTAACCACACACATTCACGACTTGCTTCATGCAGTGCAATAATCTCGGCATGATTTGATGAAGTTGTTACGAGCGTTTGTTTCTGTGAACGCCAAGAAATTGCAGTGCCTCCACGAGTAAAAACATATCCAGTTTGGGAACGTGCCTTCTGTGGATCAGATAAGTATCCAGCATCGGCATAACCAATTATACTTGGATTAGCATCTTTTGAATACAAAAGTCCCAAGTCTGTCGTTCCTCGTAGATAACGGAATATATGTTTAATTCCGTTCCAGTGTCTCTTTGTTGGATATGTGTTAAATCTTGCCAACAAATTTACGGCAAAATATATATCAGGCCTTGTACAATTTGTAAGATACATAAGGGCACCGATAGCACTTAGATATGGTACTTCTGGACCAAAAATATCTTCATCTTCTTCACATGGTCGGAATGGGTACTTTTCTATGTTTAATGATCTAACAACCATTGGAGTACTTAAAGGATTTGATTTATCCATATTAAAACGTTTAAGGATCTTTTATGTATAATTTGTCTGGTGAACAAACATTCCACATTCTTTTTGTTCAATTTGTAAACCCAGACAATACTTGGTTTTTCCAAGATCCTTCATTTCAAATTCTTCCTTCAAGTATGACACAACTTCTTGAATTTCCTTATTCGTTCCAATAATGTTTAAATCATCAACATATACAGCAATAATTACGCATCCGGATATTGTTTTCTTAATGAAAACACAAGGGCATATTGAATTATTTACATATCCCTTTTTCATCAAGTGATCACTTAGTCGATTATACCACATTCGACCAGATTGCTTTAACCCATATAATGATCTTTGTAATTTCACAGAATAACATTCTATGGGTTTTGAACTTTGTGCTTCAGGCATCTTAAATCCTTCAGGGATTTTCATATATATATTACTATCAAGTGATCCATATAAGTAAGCTGTAACAACATCCATAAGACGCATTTCTAAATTTTCAGATACCGCCAAGCTAATCAAATACCGAAACGTAATTGCATCCATCACGGGAGAATACGTTTCTTCATAATCAATTCCAGACCTTTGAGAAAAACCTTGTGCAACAAGTCGAGCTTTATATCTCACTACTTCATTTTTCTCATTTCGCTTTCGAATAAAAACTCATTTGTATCCAACAGGTTTTACACCTTCAGGTGTAAGGACTATAGGTCCAAAAACATTACGTTTATTTAGCGAATCCAATTCAACCTGGATGGCTTCTTTCCATTTTATCCAATCCTGCCGATTTTTACATTCACCAAAAGATTTTGGTTCATGATCTTCATTATCATTTATGATGTCGATTGCCACATTATAAGAAAATATATAATCAATTTCTTCTATATCTTTTCGGTTCCATATTTTTCCAGTATTAATGTAATTGATAGAGATTTCATGATTCTCGTCAGTTTGTGGTTCTGACAGAATATTTTCATCATCATGTGTTTCTTCAGGAACATCATTCTCTATTTTGTGATCATCATGTGTTTCTTCAGGAACATCATTCTTTATTTTGTGATCATCGTGTTTCTCTATAAATTTTCTTTTTCGAGGATTTTTATCCTTGGAACCGACTGGCCTTCCACGCTTCAGGCGTTTAATGACATCATGAGTATCTTCAATTTGTTTCTTTGGAATTTCAATTCGAGTAGGGGCATTTGCAGCATGTATATATGATTTAGTTACCCCTTTTGTGTCAGCAAATGCATCTGGTATTTGATTGGCTATTCTTTGCAAGTGTACAATTTGTTGTACATCTTTTTCACATTGTTTTGTTCTTGGATCCAGATGTAACAATGATGATACATGCCATGTAATTTCCTTTTCGGTATGTTTCTGTTCTCCCCCTAACATTAGGAAGATTTTCTCATTAAAATGACAATCAGTAAAACGTGTTGTGAACACGTCGCCTGTCTGAGGTTCAAGATATCGAATGATTGATGGACTATCATAACCGATATAAATTCCAACCTTTCTTTGAGGTCTCATTTTCTTTCGTTGCGGTGGTGCAATAGGCACATACACCATACATCCAAAAATTCTCAGATGAGAAATGTCTGGTTCTTTACCAAATGCAAGCTGCAATGGGGAGTATTTATGATATGCACTTGGTCTGATGCGAATTAATGAAGCAGCGTGTAAAATTGCATGTCCCCATATAGAAATAGAGAGCTTTGTTTTCATAATCATTGGTCTAACAATCATTTGTAGACGTTTAATCAATGATTCAGCCAATCCATTCTGTGTATGTACATGAGCAACAGGATGCTCAACAATGATTCCCATAGACATACAATAATCATTGAAAGTTTGGAAAGTAAATTCACCAGCATTATCAAGTCTAATTTTCTTGATTGTATAATCGGGAAATTGATTCCTCAATTTTATTATTTGAGCAAGTAATCTTGCAAATGCAACATTTCGAGTTGACAATAAACATACATGTGACCATATGCTGGAGGCATCAATCAATACCATAAAGTATCTGAATGGTCCACATGGTGGATGGATTGGTCCACAAATATCACCCTGAATACGTTCAAGAAACATTGGTGATTCAGTTTGGATTTTGGCTGGTGATGGTCTTATAATAAGTTTTCCAAGAGAACATGCTTTACATTGAAACTTATTATTCTGAAAGATCTTCTGGTCTTTCAGCGGATGACCATGTGTATTTTCTATAATTTTTCGCATCATTGTTGAACCAGGATGTCCCAATCGATCATGCCAATTGGTTAATATTGAAGAATTATCAACTACCATGTTTGATTCAATCGGACTTATATGTGTATAATGCAATCAAGTAGGGAGCATTGGTAGTTTTTCAATCACATATTTCTTTCCTGATTTATATGTGATAAGACACATATATTTCTTATTCACTTCATTCATTGTTTGAGTATCATATCCATGGGAATATATATCATTAAAACTCAACAAATTTCTTTTCGATTGTGGTGAATATAAAGCATCATTGATCAAAAATTTTGTACCATTAGGTAACAAAAATTGTGTTTTACCACATCCTTTAATCAAGTCTACAGGACCTGATATTGTATTCACCGTTGTTTTTGTTGGTTTTAGTTCCAAGAAATATCTTTTATCTCGGAGGATAGTGTGCGTTGTACCACTATCGGGTATGCAAACTTCAGCTTTGCTCATAGCATTTTCCATTTTTTGAACTTCAAAAAAATATGCAATGAAATAAAATTACTGGCAATATATATTTAAATATAACACATATCATAATTATACAATAAAACATTATATGGATACATGAAAAATAAATTATTGTACATTTATATTCTACCACTATATTGTTCATTTTCAGAGAAATCATTGAGAAAATCTGCAGCATCAATATTGTTCATTTCTATCCCACCAACATATTGATCATTTCCAGAGAAATCATTCATAAAATCACCAGCATCAAAATGAGTTGAATCACTCAAATGGTCACTGCGTTCAGTGAAGTTGGTCTCCTTTTCTTTCCCCTTTAATGATTCTTTATAAAGTTTACAAAGGTGTTCAGGGGCTCGACAAATTTTGGACCAATGTCATGGAGTACCACATCTGAAACAAGAACTTTCATATCTTTTTGAGTGATTCTCATTAACACTTGTATTCTCATGGTGCCTTTTCTGTGGATGGTTTGGGACGCTCTTTTGAGATGAATTATAAAAATAACTATCTCTATTGTTTTCAAAACCACGGCCTCGACCACGACCACGGCCAATTCCACGTCCACGACCTCGACCTCGACCTCGACCTAGACCTCGACCAAAACCTTGTCTTTGAATTTGATTTTGGTTTCCAGGTTTAAATTCATTTTTACTTACAGCATTTACTTCTGGAAATGCTGTTGTTCCAGTGGGTCGGGACTGATGATTTCTCATTAATAGCTCGTTGTTTTTTTCCGCCACAAGAAGACTGGCGATGAGTTCAGAATATCTCGCAAATCCACGTACTCTATATTGTTGCTGTAGAGTAATATTTGATGCATGAAACGTGGAAAATGTTTTTTCAAGCATTTCCGATTCTGTGACCTCATGTCCACAAAATTTTAGCTGCGAGATTATTCGATACATCGCTGAATTATAATCGCTGACTTTCTTAAAATCTTGGAATCTTAACATATTTCATTCATCACGGGCGGTCGGAAGTATAACTTCCCTTATATGTTCAAATCTTTCTTTCAATCTTTTCCACAAAGCCATGGGATCTTTTTCAATTAAATATTCACATTTCAATCTCTCGTCGAGATGTCGACGCAAAAATATAATGGCTTTTGCCTTTTCTTGTGATGTCGATATGCCATTTTCTTTTATTGTCTCACTTAGACCCAATGACTCAAGATGCATTTCTACATCGAGAGTCCATGACATATAATTTTTTCCCGTGATGTCGAGCGCAACAAATTCGAGCTTTGTCAAATTTGACATGGTGGTACTAAAAAAAATTACGATGCATTTTATTAGTTAATGAATATTGCAATACAAAGTAATGGATAAACAACAAGTACAAGCATTTGTAAAAATAAAGAAAACACACGAGGAGGATATTCTCCGATAAATAAAAGACTCGTGAGTATGATAACCAAAATAATTAAAAATAACCTTGAGAAAGCCATCTTCTTTTTCTTCGAAAATTTAGTGAAGAATAATTAGAGAAGAAGAGAAAGTTGGAGTGATTGAATGTGTTTATGAGATCATATTTATAGGGCAAAAACTAGCCGTTTTGTTACCGTTTATGACCGTTGGTGTATAAAAAAATAAAGGTATGTATTTGTATAATTTTATGGTAATAATATGGTGTATATAATATTAGACATATTTAAATAATTATGTATATCATATCATATTATTATAATGATGTGTCATAAGATATTTTATTTAAAAATCTTATAGGCTTTTATACTTGTCGTATCCATTACCGGGAGTGTGGGATATTTTACCAAACTACACACTTTATAATATTTTTCTCTCTACTCAATTGTGATTTTCTTCACAAATGAGAGATCTATTTATAGGAAATCTTTACAAATAATCCAAAAATAAAATACATCATTATCTACATCATCACACACTAATTTTCAATATTTACAACTCTTATTTTCAACATTCAAATATTCAATATACACATTTTAAATATATTTTTCAACATGTCACACGTTAATACATAAGGGATTGAAATCGATGTTTTGTTTGAGATCTATTCGATTTTTGAGAAAGATAGTTGTTGCCATGTCTTGACATAAATTTATTTGCGGGGTGTTCGTCTAATTCCTCAATATTGATAATATAGATACAGGGGCGGAGTCAGTCTTGGGCTGGGATGGGCTCTAACCACTCCTATTTTTAATTTTTTTTACTAGTTTTAATTTTTTCAGTCATGTTAAAAATTAAAAATAGAACAACCCCCCCACAAATCACAACATATTCACGTCTATTGGTTGATTTATTGTCGTTATTATGAATTACTCGACTTTGAGGTAAATTCAACAACTCTAAATTTATGTCGAATATTTAGTTGTGATTATTTGAGTTACGATAATAATGATTTATAATGTATATGAATTTCCGAATTTGGATTATAGTTTATTACTACGAATTTTGAGAAAAATAATCAAATAGTTGAAATATTTGAGAATTATGTTGCATTTATTATTAGGCTTCTATTGCTATTTTTCTAGTTAGAATTACTGAAAATTGATTAATTATGATATTTGGAAAATAATTTTTTGTTGAAATTTTTTGGGATGCTTGGATTTTTTAAGTTAGGTAACTCAGGGAATGAAAACAAATATCGAGTTATTTTTAAACCAAAAGAACAAACATCGACAAATAAGGGGCATACATTAATTACAGTCTAGGGGTGAGGAAAATATCGGTTTCAACCAACATAACCAACCGAATTGAATTAATTTGAAAAATCGTTTCGATTTATTCGGAAGTTCGTTTTTAATTTTTACAAATATTTGTTATTATGTTTAATATAAAAATTCGATTGACCTAACAAACAGATCGTTTATAAAAAATTAATATTATTAGTTTTCTAATAAGTTTATAAAGATAAATAATGTAAATTTCTAATAAAATTTTATCAGACGATAAAACTAGACTTAAAAATATTTTTTTAATAAATAAAATTTAAAGTTATTTAAAAATGGTAACTCCAACACTAGAATAATGATCTTCATTGGACTTCTCTAGATAGATTTTTCCATCCGTATTTTGATTTAGAAGTGGTAGCTCCAATACTAGAAGAACAGTCTTCATTGTACTTTTCTAGGTAGTTTTTTTTCCATTTTTTCTAAAATATTTTTTGTTCTACTTTTTCAACTTTTCTGTTTTTCTCTTTTTGGTCAAATTTCTAAGTCACTTTTTCGCATTGGACAAGATCATGGAATACACGAACATCCTCAACTACTTGATGACTTAGATTGAGCATAAACTAGACTCTAGTACTTGATTGAGAGTTTGAACAACAACTGAGAGCACATCATGAAATAGTCATCACTGTACAGATTTTACACAAAATATGATGAATGTTATATGCAAAATTCTAGCATCTTATAAAAGTACATGCATATAATGTGTTGTCACAGGTGTTGCAACACCCACAACGACACGCGAAAGTGCCCATTATGTACACAAGTTGACAGACTTCCGAAGTTTGGATAACCTCTCAAAATCCAAATGTTTTGTGAAAATAGTAACCAGTTGGTTCAAAGTTCCAACAAATTCAATTCAAATTATATCATTCTCAACTAAATTTCGAATAAAATGATGTATAATTTCAATGTGTTTTGTTCGAGAGTGTTGTATTGAATTTTTTGAAATATCAATTTCACTTGAGTTATCACAATAAACAATCAAGGTCTCAACATGAAAACCATAATCCTCAACCATTTGATTCATTCACACAAGTTGTGAACAACAACTACCATGTGCCACATACTCAGATTCAACAGTAGACAAAGACACACGGTTTTATTTTCAACTATACAATTATACCAGATTATTTCCTAGATAGAAACACCATCCAGTTGTACTATTCTTATCATCTAGGTTATCAGTCCTGTCAGCTTCACTGAATCCACTAAATTGGTATTTGTTTCTTTGGTGTATCGCAAACCTAGATCAACAATCCCTGGAATATATCTCAGAATTCCTTTGACAGCCTTTAGGTTAGTGATATTAGGATTAACTTGATATCTATAACAAAACATACATTGAGCATTATATCAAGACGACTAGCATTCAAGTAAATAAGACTACCAATGATGTTTATGTACAGGGTGTTGTTAACACCTTTGACAACATCATCTCTAGACAGATTTTCATTAAAGCCCATAGGAGTTTTCATGTGTTTAGTGTTTTCATTTGAAAATTTATTGACCAAATTCTTAACATACTTGGATTGACACATAAATATATCATCATACAACTGTTTAATTTGCAAGCCAAAAAAGAAGCTAATTCTCTTACCATGCTCATCTCGATGTGGAAGATATACACTTGACAAAATCATCAACAATCATCAACAATCTTTTGTGAAGAAGCACCAAAATAATGTCATCCACATAAACTTGACAAATCAGAATATCATGCTTTAACATTTGAATATTTATCAACTTCACTTTGTTTGATGTCAATGTTAAGCAAATATTATGTCAACCTACCATACCATGCTCGTTGAGCCTATTTCAGTCGATAAAGAGCTTTTTTTAGCTTGTAAACATGGTCCAAGTGATGCGGATATTCAAATCATTTTGGTTGACATAGTTAACCTTCATTATTCAAGATTTCATTCAACTCCACATCCATTTGATATAATTTAATTCCCATATGATATGTAATGGCAAGCAACAGTCGGACATACTTAATTTGGACACAATGAGCAAATGTTTCATTAAAAGCCACCTTTCAACTTCTGAATACCTTTGAGCAATCAACCGTACTTTGTTTCTAACAACATTGCCTGATTCATCATTCTTGTTCTTAAAAATCCATTTAGTTCTAATTACATTAGTATTTTCAGATATTAAAACTAAATCTCACACATCATTGCGGAAAAATTATTCAAGTTCTTCATACATAGCATTGATACAAAATTCATCTTTTAATGCGTCGTTAATATTTTTTTGTTCAACACGTGACACCAAGAAACAGTGACTTACCTGGGAGTACACGGAACTCGTGCATACTAAACTAATCAATTTTTGATAGTCCACTTTATCATTTCTTCTAGTTTTCATGCCTCCATATACTTCTCCAATGATGGATGATTCTTCTGAATTTTTTTGGGAGTATCTTTTCCATCATGGATCACTATTATCATCATCATGTTCATCCCCTAATGTTTCTATCTCACTCAGAGGCAATGTTGTGTTGGGTGTTGCAACATCTAGCTCAACATCTACTCTGACCAGTGACTCAGATGTATCAAATAGCCCATCTACATCATCCTCGAGTGTCTTACCTGCCTGATCAGCAAAATCATCAAACACAACATTAATGGATTCAATGTTTTTTATACTTCTAAAATTAAACATTTGATATGCACACCTATTGGTAGGATATCCAAAAAAAACAATTGTTGGTTTTAGAATCAAACTGGTGTGCTGTCGTTGAGCCACCAAACTTAAATTCATACTCTCTCAGTAAAATGAGTGTAATGGTGAGTAGGGTGGAATCCACAGGGAACGGAAGATGATTTCTTTTGAGGAAAAAAAAATAACACGAGGGTTTTGTTGGATAAGAACAAAATAAAATATTAAAACTAAAATTAAAAACAATAAAAATAACAAATCTAAACGATAATTAAATTACCAAACTCTGATTCAAGGGAATTTTCACTATTCAATTGTGTCACTGTTCATCGGATAACATATTATTTATTCATGCAGTTACAAGTAATTTACCTTAAAATTATAAAGAGAACTGCTAAAATCCTTATGTATTCTTAATTTAATTGACCAAACCCAGCATCCATTCAAAACTTATCAATAACTAACTGGGCACGATAGCGTTACATATTAATTAAAAATAGCATGCATTTTCGTTTTGTGAAAACAGAAAATCCTAAAATCTAACAATCGAGATAACTGCAATTGCTAGATCGATTTTCGTTGATTTATTTAGGTTAAATATGTTATGATAGCACAACACATCTAATCTATCACTACTCATGTACCAATTGTTCATGACAATTACGGATCACTGAATTCATGGATACCAGTAAAAATTATATATCGAATTAAATTTTCAGATTAACCGAGATACAACTTTCATAGAATTAAATATAAATCAATAAATACTTGAACAAAACATAAATATTAAATTAAAGCCCAAAAATCCTCAAAGATAAATTGAAATAGAAAAAATATCTCTTGAATCAGAAATAAAAATTAGCCTAGATTTGTGGAGAGAAGATGAAAAATTCATACGCCTTCTTCTTGTTCTTCACGTTGAAGAGGTAGAGGGAGAAGAGAGAAATATATTCTTTGATTGTGTGCCTCTTTCTTTTTGTACGTATAGTGCTTATTGGGTCAAGGAGAAAAGCCCACCAAAATTAAGTAAAACCTAATGTACACAAAATCATATCAAAGATATTATCTTTATTTCTCCCAATAATAAAAATATATCTCCAATTATTTTTCACTACTCAAATACCATAATTAAGAGTCTAAAATCTGATATTATCTTTGTAATTTTCGGACTTCAAATTTAGTTGTGCAGGCAGCTGAAGAATAGTCAAAAGACATGATCATGCCTTGTGGAAAGATCATTTCTGAATTTTTCTGCTTCAAGTTTTCCACTAAGATCATATCGGCAACTTTAATTGTGATATAAAATCACCGTTTTTAGCCCATATTTATTACAAGAGCAGAAAACTTCCTCCTACAATAAAATCACAAAGAAATGTGTCAATTAAGCACGTTAGAAGTGGTAACAATGGTAGATACAAAACAAAAATGCAAATTAGTAGAGTCTATCACAAACTTAGCAAGATGATCTCAGTCATTCAACACATAGCATACACATCCAAAGACATGAAAATAGTTAAAGTTTGACCTATTTCCCATGATAATTTCATAGGAAGTCACAGTAGAACCATTTCTTAAATACACACGATTTGAGACATGACATGATGTGTTTAAGGACTCGGCCCAATAACGTCTTGAAATATTTTTAGAACTCATCATGACTCTAGCCATCTCTTGCAAGGTTCGATTCTTTCTCTCAGTTATTCCATTATATTGAGGAGTCTTTGATGATGAAAATTCATGAGTTATGCCCTTCTTATCAACCAAAGATGCAAAATTTGGATTCTCATGAAACTCATTATCATGGTCTGTTATAATATTATCAACCCTCAAATTATGTAGATTAGTAATAATTGCATGTAATTTCTTAAAAGCATCAAATGTATCTGATTTGTCTCTAAGAAAGTCACTCATGTAAAACGAGAAAAATCATCAACACAAACAAATGAATACTTCTTACCACCCAAACTTTCCATTTTCTTTGGACCCATAAGATTCATGTGTAAAAGTTCAGGATATCGTGTTGTCCTAAAGTATTGCAACACTTGTGCGGAACATGAATTCACTTACCTTTTTGGCGTGATCCACAAATATATTGCAGTTCATGAACTTAAATTGGGCATACCTCGTACAACATCATACTTACTAAGGGTCTTCCATGTTTTGAGCTTAAAATATTCCTTTCAGTTTCAAATTGGGCCATTTCATAGCTCAATATTTTCTTTGCCAGATCGGTGGCTGAACGAGATACCTTAAAATAAAAGTTCAACATGTCAAATCAGTTCAACCGGATTGTCGGACCGAAACACTGTTATATTATATAAAATAATATATTTTAAATTCTATATAAATTAAATTTGTATATAAATAATAATAATAATAATATTTACCAAGATTTAATATGTAAATGAGATACATATAATCAAATATTAAATGTAATTACGTATATATTTTAAACAAAAAAATTACAAATTAAATAAGATCTAATACTACTAAAATAATATTTTTTTTAAAGTTCAAAATCCAAACAATCATATACATTTATATAATCAAAAAATTTAATAATTTAAACATAAAAAAATTAAATTCTAAAAAAAAAATAGTGAACCAGTTCGACCAATTCAACCGGTTCTTGACCAATTTTGACCGTTAAAATGTTTTTAAATATGATTCGGAAAAGACCAGTGACGGCCGGTTCGGTTTTGAGAACATGGTCATAGCTAATCTTACCCAAAAAAAATCATGTGCACATAACATGACATTTTGAATATTTTATAATTTTATCAATCTTGCTCGAGAAAAATATGAACATTGACATTATTCGATATAGCAGCTTTGTTGTCTTATAATTATAGTTGATGGGGTAGGTGAGCATTTGATTATTGGTCATGAGTTTGATTTTTCTAACAAATACTTTTTTGGGCGTGTCTATCACATAAAGTTTGCCTAGTGCTATTTACCCGACTAACATGACTTGTAGACTATTATATTAGTAATTTTTACCCAATGTATACAAAAAAATAATGATTGCGAGTTCCATTGTCATATATACATACATATAAGCTTTGATAATCTGAGCATCACACTGAGGAGACTTGATAAATCGGGTTTTGATGGAAGCTTTTTTAAAAAATTTAAAAATCGGGTTTTTAGTAATAAAAAGGATTATTTTTTTAAGAAAAATAAATCATTTATATAATTTTTATATATAATATTTTTATTCAATTTTCTCAAATATATAAATATATATTAGATTTAACTGATAATAAAGATTTTGATAAATGGTATTTTGTAAAAAAAAAAAATTATAAAAGACTTAAAATTTGAAAGTAATATAAATTTAATCGTAAAAATAATTGAATGTTGTTAACACTAAAATCCCATGAAATCTAATTCAATTACAAATTTTGTAAGGGCACTTAGTTAAATGAAATCTAACAAAATCTCATCAAATGTCAATCTTATTTTAAAATCTCATTTTTCCAAGTACTAATAATTCCAAATCCCATCAAATTCAATGTTGTCAAAAGCACTGTTAAGGTCTTGCCTATTTAACAATTTTTTTAAAAAAAAATGACATATTTATTAAAATAGTTAAAGTTCTAAGTGAGGAAAAAGGGTGGGCAGGGGTCCGGTTTTTCGGGTTTTGGAGAGTTATGATTTTGTACCCGATTCTTTCTTGTAGTGTTTTTACTATCCGAACTCTACCCGACTCTGATAACTACCCGACTAGTCTGACACCCGATAGTGTCGGGTTCGGGTATTAACCTCTTTTTGATAAGAAAAACTTAGGTTTTCTCATCTTGTGACTACAAAAAAAATATATCAAGAAAAAATAGGCTTATCAAAATAATCATATCTAATTTTCATACCAAATTAAACAAGAAAAATCAATATTTGAAAATATTAAAATAAGTAGTAATAATTTAAAAATATTTTGCCAAAAAAATATGTAAATCGAGGTATCAAGCATGCATACTAATTAGAGACATATATATTTCTCCATGCCCGCTTCATTTGAATCCCTATTTAAACTTCATTTAGTTTTGTATGTTTTGTCTATTTCATCGGTGTTTCAATTCGGTCATAGTTAGTGGGGGAAGCATGAGGCATTTGTCATCTATGTTTAATGGGCATTTGTCATCTATATTTAATAGGCTTGCAAGATCACTTAGGAGAAGAAAAAAAAATAGACAGACTGTTTTTCTTTGTCATTCAATGCCAAGTCTATAAAAAAATTTTAAGGAAAAAATTAATCGGGTTTTCGGGTACCCGACGAGTAATTCGAGTAGACATTTCCTACCAGAACCCGACCATACTAAATATAGCACCCCCGATGAATTACCCTAAAAATGCACTCAATCATGTTCGGGTGGGGTGACCAATCCGACTGCCCACCCCCAGTGAGGAACACATGTTTTTAGTCAAATAGAAGTCATTTAGTCAAAATTTTACCCGAATAAACCAGAAGTCTTGTTTTTTAATTGTCAACTCAATTCGATCACCACTGTTTTCATGAAGAATGATCCATCCAATCCCATTGAAGGCTGGAAGAAGCCTTCAAGCAACGAGGTGGATGGATTGCCTTCATTCCATCGCTTTCATTTTCAATTTTCACTCTAGAACGTAGGGACCTGGCTCCCTAAAATAATTGGTGCAGGTGCCCCCAAAGAACTCATTACTACAGCACTAATTAATGCTTTGCAAAATACCAGCTCAAGAACAGTGAGAATCTAACCACTTTTATTTAATTCTTGGAAATTAAATCTCATTACATTTAATGTCATAAAAACAGTTAAAATTATAATATCCCATTTTTCAGAATCTAACCACTTTTATTTAATTTTTGGAAATTAAATCTCATTACATTTAATGTCATAAAAAGAGTTAAAATTATAATTTCCCATTTTTTATTATCATTTTCCCAGTTTTGATACATATTATTATTGACATCAAAAATCAAGGTAAACTGTCTTAACTTTGCGTTAGGCAACTGGCAACGGGGCTTGCTTCACCTTTTCATTTATTGCCAACAATATCTACACACACACACACACATATATATATATATATATGTATATATGTGTATATATATATATATATATGTGTATATATATGGTGATGAAAGAATTCACAGGAAGAAACATGAAGACGAGATAAGCTTAGCATTTAAAGCAAAGATGGTCCACTAAACTAATATCGGGATGCTATTTAATTTCTCTAGTCTGAATTATTCATGAAATTAACTCACGTAAATTTCGTCTAGTACGGCTGTCTGCTGCTATAATATCCAGGTTCTTGAAACTTTTTTGTTGGGTTAAAAATAGCGAAGGAGTTAATCTATTCACTTAGGATTTTGTCTAAAAGTTGGTGGTAGAATTGGGAGGAAAAAAAAGGAGTTCATATTATTATTATTTTTTTAAATAAGGCCAACTAAAAAAAAATTGGCCTTACTATAAAATCAAATTTCGACTGATAAAATTCTCAAATTCTTGTGTGTGTATTTACATCAAAGTATAAAAATGTTACAGTCGTCTCTTGATATTGAAACCATTGATCAAGGTCACACTAGGCCTAGTCTTGTAAATGCACGTCAACGACCAACGAACGACCAATCTGTCTTTTAATAAAGAACGATTGATCGATTAATATAATAGTAAATGATTTTCTTTCGAGGAAGTAAATATTAGATTTTAGATTTAATATGGACAATTTTATCTGGACAAGCAAACAACTTGACCTCATGTAAGAATACAAATTTTTTTTTTTTTTTTGACAAATACAAATTTTATTTTAATATTTGAAAAATGGATCGAGTCAAGATTATTTTTAAAAAAGTTTTTATTTAATTTTTTAAATTTATTTCATTACCATTAATCCAATCATTCTAATAATTTTATGTTTCCATTTCTCGAAAATCAAACTCAAGGCGCATACAAATACAAGTATATGTGTATATATATCGAATATTTGATAACAATAAAATTCATAAAATAAGTATTCTTCATTAATTCAACCTAATATAAATGAGATTAGGCATCGATAAATAAACTTTACATGAACGTAATAACTTACAAACAACGCTGTCAACGAAAATCATCAAGCTTTGTGTGATTTAGTAGAAAAAGTTTGTATGATGATTCAAACGAGTGTAGTATAAAATTCCACGTGGGATCGCTGGTTCAAAGTGGGTCTGTCTATTTAAATCCCACGTTTCCGATGCAAGCACCCAGCTCAAAATCAAACACGCAGCGACCAAGAAAAATGGCTGCCAAGAGTCCACAATTCTCCCAGTCAGTTAAACTCAAGTACGTGAAACTTGGCTACCAATACCTCGCAAGTCACATGCTTGCCTGCTCCCTCATCCCTATAATCATCACTCTTTCGGTAATACTCCTCCAAACGGGCCCTGAAGAAATCTATCAGCTATGGAGTTCCATGCGGTTCACCTTTGTTCAGACCATTTGTTTCTCATTCCTCGCTGTTTATGCTTCCACTGTCTTCTTCATGACGCGGCCTCGGACAGTGTATCTGGTCGATTTCGCGCTTTTCAAGCCTCCACAGAGCATGCGAGTCTCGTTTGCAGGATTCATGGAGCATGCGAGGTTGGGCCTGTTCACTGAACCTAAGAGTGTTCATTTCCAGATGAAGATTCTCGAACGGTCGGGTCTTGGAGAGCAAACCTGTTTGCCGCCTGCGGTTCATTACATACCTCCGTGTCCGAATATGGCGCTTGCTAGAGAAGAAGCCGAGTTTGTCATCTTCTCCTGCGTGGATACATTGTTTAAGAATACAGGGATCAAGCCGAAGGATGTTGATTTCTTGATCTTGAATTGCAGCCTTTTCTCGCCGACACCTTCTTTAACAGCTATGGTGATTAACAAATACAAGATGAGAAGCAATATTAAGAGCTTCAACTTGTCTGGAATGGGGTGCAGCGCTGGTCTGATTTCAATTGATTTAGCGAAAGATCTTCTGCAACAGTATCCCAATTCAAACGCGGTGGTTATAAGCACAGAAATCCTCACCCCTAATGTTTACAAAGGGAAAGAAAGAGCGATGCTCCTCCCCAACTGCTTGTTTAGAATGGGCGGCGCCGCCATACTGCTGTCGAACAGATGGTCGGATCGGCGCCGCGCGAAGTATCGCCTCTCCCATGTTGTGAGAACCCACAAAGGAGCAGATGATGCATCATACAGATGTGTATCGCAAGAGGAAGATTCAGAAGGAAATGTAGGGATAATGTTAAACATCGAACTAATGAGGATCGCCGGTGAAGCCTTGAAGTCCAATATAACAACGATCGGCCCTCTGGTTCTTCCTGCATCGGAGCAAATTCTGTTCGCGATCTCACTCATCAGAAGAAAACTCTTCGAATCAAAACTGAAGCCATATATTCCAGATTTCAAGAAAGCTTTCGAGCACTTCTGTATACACGCCGGAGGAAGAGCGGTGATCGACGAACTACAGAAAAGCTTACAGCTCACGGCGGAGCAGGTGGAGGCTTCAAGAATGACTCTGCACAGGTTTGGAAACACTTCTTCTTCCTCACTCTGGTACGAACTAAGTTACATAGAATCGAAAGAGAGGATGAAGAAAGGAGATAGGGTTTGGCAGATCGCCTTTGGAAGCGGATTTAAGTGCAACAGCGCCGTCTGGAAATGTAACCGGACGATCGAGAAACCGGCGACCGGAGCATGGGCCGATTGTATTGATAAGTACCCAGTTCATATCCCGGAAGTGGTGAAGCTCTAAATTTGGAAATAATTTCAGATTTCTCATTAAATATTTCCACAGATCAAGATTTAATTTACTCTGTGGGGTGTGAAATTATTGAGTTCTTTCTTTTAGAATTAAAAATAATAATTTATTTCTCCTCAATTTTTACGTAAATAGAAGATTCATGAATCAAGTTGCCAATTTTCATTATACTCCTTCCGTCTCATTCATTCATGTCTATGTCTGTTTTCAGACATATTAAGAAATTGTTTGGAAAGATAAATTTTTTAAAATAGTTTACCATTTTAGTCTTTTTTATTGAAATTTTACTAGTAAATGATATTAAATACGGGTAGATTGATAAAAGAATCGGGAAAATAATATTTAATATAGAAATTGAATTTTATAATTGAGATCGATGAAAAAAGAAATTCAGTATAAATGAATTATACGAAGAGAATATTTAATTTGAGTTAGGAAATGAAGAAGATAACAGTAAAGAGAAAACGTGTTTATGGGGAAGAAGATGAATTCACTGTATATCCAAAAGAATCAGTACAAACGTATTTATATACAATTGGAAAGAATAAAAATAAAATGAATAAAAGTGGAATAAGTTCCCAATTTGTTATAACGCCATAACAGAAAACATCTCCCCTATCTTCCAGAAGTATCCCAAGATTGAGATCCTCTATGATCAAGTGCAGGACATCACTTGACTTCCCCCCGCAAGCTCAGCAGGGGATTTAAATCAATGCTGAGCTTGTGTCGTAACCAATGAAAGGTAACCGAGGATAATGGTTTAGTTAGAATGTCTGCTGTTTGATCAACCGAGGGCACATGTTGAACATTTAGACTTTTAGATAGAACCTTCTCGCGTACAAAATATAGATCAAGTTCAATGTGCTTGGATTTGGAGTGAAGCACAGGATTGGCACTGAGAGATATAGTACTAAGATTATCACACCATAAGATTGGAGATTTGTGCAGAGGAATGTGCAATTCAATGAGCAGAGACTTGAGCCATATTAATTCAGAGGTGGCATTTGCTAGGCTGCGATATTCAGCCTCTGTACTGGAACGGGATACAACGGGCTGTTTCTTAGAACACCAAGTAATAGGAGAGCGTCCTAAAAACCAGCAGAAGCCCGAGGTAGAGCGACGATCGTCTGGATCATTGGCCCAATCTGCATCACAGTAACCTGAGAGAGATAGGTGTGAAGAAGCAGTAAGCTGGAGTCCGAAGTTGATCGTGCCATTTAAGTAACGGAGAATTCGCTTGACGGCCTTCCAATGCAGATGAAGAGGAGCTTGCATGAATTGGCACACTTTATTCACACTATAAGAAATATCTGGGCGTGTAATGGTCAAATATTGGAGAGCACCCACGGTACTCCTATAAAGTGTGACATTGTCAAAGATATCCCCTTCTCGAGAAGATAGTTTGAGACCAGATACCATTGGAGTTGGAAGAGGTTTGGCATTATCCATTTTGGTTCGAGCAAGGAGATCATGGATGTACTTACTTTGGGACATAACCATGATGTCCTTTGTTGGCCGAGAGACCTCAATGCCCAAAAAATAGGAAAGCTCACCCAAGTGCTTTAAGGAGAATTTGGCATGCAGCCGAGAAATAAGATCCTGAATTTGCAGATTATCGCTTCCTGTTATAATAATGTCATCAACGTAGACAAGCACATAAATTATGTAAGATGATGTATATCGAATAAACAAAGATGCATCTGCCTTGGATTGAACAAAACCAGAGATCTGAAGGACGCTTTTGAGTTTATCAAACCAAGCACGTGGTGCTTGTTTGAGGCCATATATGGCTTTATTGAGACGGCACACAAGCGGTAATCCAGATTGAAGACGCTCAAACCCAGGAGGCTGCTGCATAAAAATTGTTTCTTGAAAATGTCCATTAAGGAAGGCATTGTTGACATCTAATTGTTTTAAAGACCATCGCTTAGATAGGGCAATAGTAAGAACAATCCGAATCGTTGTTGGCTTAATGACAGGGCTAAATGTTTCAGTATAGTCAAGCCCAGCTGTTTGAGAGTAGCCTTTAGCTACAAGGCGGGCTTTATATCGAGCCACAGAACCATCAGCAAGAGTTTTGACTTTAAAGACCCATTTACAGCCAATAATTGAAGCATCAGTGGGGGCAGGAACCAAAGACCATGTCTGATTTTGAATCAGGGCATCATACTCAGATTTCATGGCATGATGCCATGTAGGGTGAGAGGGTGCTTCATGCAGAGCCCGAGGTTCATGAATATTGAGAAGTTGAGTAGCATAAACCTTAGGCTTATAAATGCCATCTTTGGACCGAGTAAGCATTGGATGGACATTCACAGGAGATGGTTCAGATGGTTGAGGGATAACAGAAGGAGAGGAAGGAGGATCAAAAGAGGTAGGAGCAGTAGTGTCAGTAGTTGCCGAGGGTGCGAGAAGCTGTGGTGAAATTTCTGCAGAGGGTGGAGAAATGGAGGGCAAATTAGCTTGTGGAATGGAAGGGAGAAAAAGAGAAGGAGAGGAGTGGCCAGTAGGAAAAGAGGGGGCTGATGAAGGGGATGCGAAAGGGAATGAAAGTTCATTAAACTTGACATGCCTGGAGACATAAATACGACCATCAGTACTTAGACACTTATATCCCTTATGATGAGGACTATATCCCAAAAAAGTGCAAGGTTGGGATCGGAACAAGTTTATGGGAGTTGTATGGTCTAAGATATGGAAAGCAACGACACCCGAATACTCGGAGAAATGAATAATCAGGAGTAGTCTTGGTTAGACTGGTAAGGGGGACTGCCCCATGTATTGCTGCGGTGGGAAGTCTATTTATGAGATAGACAGCCGTGGCAAAGGCATCATCCCAAAAACGGAGAGGCATGTGAGCATGAGCAAGAAAGGATAGACCCATATCAACAATGTGTCGGTGTTTTCTCTCAACGACTCCATTTTGTTCGGAGGTATGGGGGCAAGTACGACGATGTACAATGCCGAAGTGTTGAAAGAAAGAAACAAGAGGTCGAAATTCCCCTCCCCAATCAGTTTGTATGGCTTTAATTTTAGTGTCAAATTGAAGTTCAACTTGAGTTTTGAATTGAAGAAAAATACGAAACACCTCAGATTTAGTCTTGAGAAAGAAAATCCACGTAAATCTACTATAGGCATCAACAAAACTAATATAGTAGCGATACCCATTGGTGGATGTGGTGTGAGCCGGGCCCCATACATCGGAGTAAATCATTTGTAGTGGTTTAATATAGTTTGTAGTAGAGGAGTGAAACTGTAAACGATGACTTTTGCCAAGTTCACATGAGGAGCAGAAATTGAAATTTTCATTCCTTGAGAGAGGGACATTACAGTAGTGTAAGATTGTCTTTACAGTAGCTAAATTTGGGTGTCCTAATCTATTGTGCCAGTGATTAAGCGTGTGAGGCGTTGATGTGGGAGGACCCTGGGGCACTTGATTGGAAGAGAGATGAACTGAAGAAGGCTGATCTACAAAGCAAGCTGGTGTAGGAGATGAGAGAGGGACAGATTTTCCAAGAGAAAATCGATAGAGTCCCTCATGCAACATGCCTTTGAGGAGTAGTTTCTCTGTTGTGCGATCCTTCACAGCACAAAAAGTAGGGTGAAATTCAAAGAAAACACTATTGTCTGTAGCAAATTTGCTAACACTGATTAAATTTTTGGTGATAAGAGGAACTCGAAGGAGTCTATTGAGATGAAGAGCACGAGATGATAAAGACGAAAAGAAACGAGAATTTCCAATGTGTTCCATCTCCCATGTGAATTTTACCTCCACCGCTGTACTCAGATCCAAAAGATAGATTGGAGATGTCATTTGTGACATGATGTGCAGCACCAGAATCTGGAAACCACCATTCATCAGGGACAACCTCAGATTGTGTCATGGCCGCAGCAGCTGTAGGATTTTGATGGAGGAACGGACGAGCAGGTTGAGCTGCAGCAGCTGTAGGATTTTGATTGAACACATGCTGATGTTGCTTGTGAGAAGGGACAAATTCCTTGTCAAATCTGTAGTAGCATTTCTCAGCTACATGACCAATGTTGCCACATATTTGACATGTAGGACGATTGTTGGTGTTTCCGGACCAACTCTTTCTGCCACCGCGATGAGATCGTCCATAACCACGACCTCTTCGATTGAACTGTCCCTGTGAGTGAGAGTAGTTGTGATTCTTTGATTGAGATGCAGTGGTGTAGTTGACTGTGGGTGGTGTTCCTTCAGCATTAATTGTGTAGGACTCAATACGGCCTTCATGTGAGAGTAGTAGAGCTCCCACTTCGGAAGATGACATCGCTTCAATACGGGATGTCACATGTACCACAACCGAATCATATTCCATCCCTACTCCTCCAAGGATGTTGAGTATCTGGTCGTCTTCAGAAATTAAATGGCCACAAGATGCTAAAGTATCCACAATACTCTTCATTTTGCTAAGGTAATCCTTCATGCTGAGATTACCCTTCTTCAAAGTCTGCAATTGAAGCTTGTATTGCATTATACGAGCTTTGGATCGAGTAGCAAAGAGAGTGGAGATCCTTTTCCAGATATGAGCTGATGTGTGGCAGCCAACCATTTGACCTTGAACTCCTTCAGTCATGGAGGCTAACAGGAATGAGAAGAGAAGTTGATCTTGTCTATGCCATGAGACATATGCCGGATTCAGGCCTTCCAAAGGATCATCACCGAGAATGATTTTGGGTGGAGCGGAAGACGATTCATCAATGAAAGACTCAAGACTCAGACCACGAATGCCAGCCAGAATTTGAAGATTCCAGAGCAAAAAATTCTCATCACTGAGCTTGACGGAATTGATCTGATTTGCTGGGTTTATCGTTAAAGGGTTGGTGGAAGGATTAGAGAACACGGCAGAACTTGACCCAAGGTTTGAAGAGGCTTCCGCCATGTGGCTCTGATACCAAGTTAGGAAATGAAAAAGATAACAGTAAAGAGAAAACGTGTTCATGGGGAAGAAGATGAATTCACTATATATCCAAAAGAATCAGTACAAACTTATTTATATACCATTGGAAAGAATAAAAATAAAATGAATAAAAGTGAAATAAGTTCCCAATTTGTTATAACGCCATAACAGAAAACATCTCTCCTATCTTCCAGAAGTATCCCAAGATTGAGATCCTCTATGATCAAGTGCAGGACATCACTTGACTTCCCCCCGCAAGCTCAGCAGGGGATTTAAATCAATGCTGAGCTTGTGTCGTAACCAATGAAAGGTAACCGAGGATAATGGTTTAGTTAGAATGTCTGCTGTTTGATCAACCGAGGGCACATGTTGAACATTTAGACTTTTAGATAGAACCTTCTCGCGTACAAAATATAGATCAAGTTCAATGTGCTTGGATTTGGAGTGAAGCACAGGATTGGCACTGAGAGATATAGTACTAAGATTATCACACCATAAGATTGGAGATTTGTGCAGAGGAATGTGCAATTCAATGAGCAGAGACTTGAGCCATATTAATTCAGAGGTGGCATTTGCTAGGCTGCGATATTCAGCCTCTGTACTGGAACGGGATACAACGGGCTGTTTCTTAGAACACCAAGTAATAGGAGAGCGTCCTAAAAACCAGCAGAAGCCCGAGGTAGAGCGACGATCGTCTGGATCATTGGCCCAATCTGCATCACAGTAACCTGAGAGAGATAGGTGTGAAGAAGCAGTAAGCTGGAGTCCGAAGTTGATCGTGCCATTTAAGTAACGGAGAATTCGCTTGACGGCCTTCCAATGCAGATGAAGAGGAGCTTGCATGAATTGGCACACTTTATTCACACTATAAGAAATATCTGGGCGTGTAATGGTCAAATATTGGAGAGCACCCACGGTACTCCTATAAAGTGTGACATTGTCAAAGATATCCCCTTCTCGAGAAGATAGTTTGAGACCAGATACCATTGGAGTTGGAAGAGGTTTGGCATTATCCATTTTGGTTCGAGCAAGGAGATCATGGATGTACTTACTTTGGGACATAACCATGATGTCCTTTGTTGGCCGAGAGACCTCAATGCCCAAAAAATAGGAAAGCTCACCCAAGTGCTTTAAGGAGAATTTGGCATGCAGCCGAGAAATAAGATCCTGAATTTGCAGATTATCGCTTCCTGTTATAATAATGTCATCAACGTAGACAAGCACATAAATTATGTAAGATGATGTATATCGAATAAACAAAGATGCATCTGCCTTGGATTGAACAAAACCAGAGATCTGAAGGACGCTTTTGAGTTTATCAAACCAAGCACGTGGTGCTTGTTTGAGGCCATATATGGCTTTATTGAGACGGCACACAAGCGGTAATCCAGATTGAAGACGCTCAAACCCAGGAGGCTGCTGCATAAAAATTGTTTCTTGAAAATGTCCATTAAGGAAGGCATTGTTGACATCTAATTGTTTTAAAGACCATCGCTTAGATAGGGCAATAGTAAGAACAATCCGAATCGTTGTTGGCTTAATGACAGGGCTAAATGTTTCAGTATAGTCAAGCCCAGCTGTTTGAGAGTAGCCTTTAGCTACAAGGCGGGCTTTATATCGAGCCACAGAACCATCAGCAAGAGTTTTGACTTTAAAGACCCATTTACAGCCAATAATTGAAGCATCAGTGGGGGCAGGAACCAAAGACCATGTCTGATTTTGAATCAGGGCATCATACTCAGATTTCATGGCATGATGCCATGTAGGGTGAGAGGGTGCTTCATGCAGAGCCCGAGGTTCATGAATATTGAGAAGTTGAGTAGCATAAACCTTAGGCTTATAAATGCCATCTTTGGACCGAGTAAGCATTGGATGGACATTCACAGGAGATGGTTCAGATGGTTGAGGGATAACAGAAGGAGAGGAAGGAGGATCAAAAGAGGTAGGAGCAGTAGTGTCAGTAGTTGCCGAGGGTGCGAGAAGCTGTGGTGAAATTTCTGCAGAGGGTGGAGAAATGGAGGGCAAATTAGCTTGTGGAATGGAAGGGAGAAAAAGAGAAGGAGAGGAGTGGCCAGTAGGAAAAGAGGGGGCTGATGAAGGGGATGCGAAAGGGAATGAAAGTTCATTAAACTTGACATGCCTGGAGACATAAATACGACCATCAGTACTTAGACACTTATATCCCTTATGATGAGGACTATATCCCAAAAAAGTGCAAGGTTGGGATCGGAACAAGTTTATGGGAGTTGTATGGTCTAAGATATGGAAAGCAACGACACCCGAATACTCGGAGAAATGAATAATCAGGAGTAGTCTTGGTTAGACTGGTAAGGGGGACTGCCCCATGTATTGCTGCGGTGGGAAGTCTATTTATGAGATAGACAGCCGTGGCAAAGGCATCATCCCAAAAACGGAGAGGCATGTGAGCATGAGCAAGAAAGGATAGACCCATATCAACAATGTGTCGGTGTTTTCTCTCAACGACTCCATTTTGTTCGGAGGTATGGGGGCAAGTACGACGATGTACAATGCCGAAGTGTTGAAAGAAAGAAACAAGAGGTCGAAATTCCCCTCCCCAATCAGTTTGTATGGCTTTAATTTTAGTGTCAAATTGAAGTTCAACTTGAGTTTTGAATTGAAGAAAAATACGAAACACCTCAGATTTAGTCTTGAGAAAGAAAATCCACGTAAATCTACTATAGGCATCAACAAAACTAATATAGTAGCGATACCCATTGGTGGATGTGGTGTGAGCCGGGCCCCATACATCGGAGTAAATCATTTGTAGTGGTTTAATATAGTTTGTAGTAGAGGAGTGAAACTGTAAACGATGACTTTTGCCAAGTTCACATGAGGAGCAGAAATTGAAATTTTCATTCCTTGAGAGAGGGACATTACAGTAGTGTAAGATTGTCTTTACAGTAGCTAAATTTGGGTGTCCTAATCTATTGTGCCAGTGATTAAGCGTGTGAGGCGTTGATGTGGGAGGACCCTGGGGCACTTGATTGGAAGAGAGATGAACTGAAGAAGGCTGATCTACAAAGCAAGCTGGTGTAGGAGATGAGAGAGGGACAGATTTTCCAAGAGAAAATCGATAGAGTCCCTCATGCAACATGCCTTTGAGGAGTAGTTTCTCTGTTGTGCGATCCTTCACAGCACAAAAAGTAGGGTGAAATTCAAAGAAAACACTATTGTCTGTAGCAAATTTGCTAACACTGATTAAATTTTTGGTGATAAGAGGAACTCGAAGGAGTCTATTGAGATGAAGAGCACGAGATGATAAAGACGAAAAGAAACGAGAATTTCCAATGTGTTCCATCTCCCATGTGAATTTTACCTCCACCGCTGTACTCAGATCCAAAAGATAGATTGGAGATGTCATTTGTGACATGATGTGCAGCACCAGAATCTGGAAACCACCATTCATCAGGGACAACCTCAGATTGTGTCATGGCCGCAGCAGCTGTAGGATTTTGATGGAGGAACGGACGAGCAGGTTGAGCTGCAGCAGCTGTAGGATTTTGATTGAACACATGCTGATGTTGCTTGTGAGAAGGGACAAATTCCTTGTCAAATCTGTAGTAGCATTTCTCAGCTACATGACCAATGTTGCCACATATTTGACATGTAGGACGATTGTTGGTGTTTCCGGACCAACTCTTTCTGCCACCGCGATGAGATCGTCCATAACCACGACCTCTTCGATTGAACTGTCCCTGTGAGTGAGAGTAGTTGTGATTCTTTGATTGAGATGCAGTGGTGTAGTTGACTGTGGGTGGTGTTCCTTCAGCATTAATTGTGTAGGACTCAATACGGCCTTCATGTGAGAGTAGTAGAGCTCCCACTTCGGAAGATGACATCGCTTCAATACGGGATGTCACATGTACCACAACCGAATCATATTCCATCCCTACTCCTCCAAGGATGTTGAGTATCTGGTCGTCTTCAGAAATTAAATGGCCACAAGATGCTAAAGTATCCACAATACTCTTTATTTTGCTAAGGTAATCCTTCATGCTGAGATTACCCTTCTTCAAAGTCTGCAATTGAAGCTTGTATTGCATTATACGAGCTTTGGATCGAGTAGCAAAGAGAGTGGAGATCCTTTTCCAGATATGAGCTGATGTGTGGCAGCCAACCATTTGACCTTGAACTCCTTCAGTCATGGAGGCTAACAGGAATGAGAAGAGAAGTTGATCTTGTCTATGCCATGAGACATATGCCGGATTCAGGCCTTCCAAAGGATCATCACCGAGAATGATTTTGGGTGGAGCGGAAGACGATTCATCAATGAAAGACTCAAGACTCAGACCACGAATGCCAGCCAGAATTTGAAGATTCCAGAGCAAAAAATTCTCATCACTGAGCTTGACGGAATTGATCTGATTTGCTGGGTTTATCGTTAAAGGGTTGGTGGAAGGATTAGAGAACACGGCAGAACTTGACCCAAGGTTTGAAGAGGCTTCCGCCATGTGGCTCTGATACCAAGTTAGGAAATGAAAAAGATAACAGTAAAGAGAAAACGTGTTCATGGGGAAGAAGATGAATTCACTATATATCCAAAAGAATCAGTACAAACGTATTTATATACCATTGGAAAGAATAAAAATAAAATGAATAAAAGTGAAATAAGTTCCCAATTTGTTATAACGCCATAACAGAAAACATCTCTCCTATCTTCCAGAAGTATCCCAAGATTGAGATCCTCTATGATCAAGTGCAGGACATCACTTGACTATTTGGAGTCGAAGCGTCTGTTTTTTTTAATTTTACCATTAGATTTTGGATTAGTTAAAATCAACGTGGCTTCTGAAGTTAAGGTCTTGAAATTCATTTATGTGCAACTGATATAAATAATTCAGTTGGCAGGAAAATAGTCGAATTCTTTGTTCCTGTAGAATTCAAATTTTGGTTTATTACATCATATTTTGTCGGAGTATTAACATGACACTGAAAAACATCAACAATATCTAATATTATATTAACGATACGAGGGGAATAAGATTAAAAGCAACAAAACTAACTTATTTTATTAAAATTAAATTTTGACTGTCTAATTAAAAGAACGAAAACTAAAATATGTCAATTTATTATACGAGTTTGATATTTGTTCCTTAAATTGATAATGGAGAAAATACGAATTCAAATCCAATTAGAAGCAATGATTAAATAATAATCTTCTAATCTAAACGAGTTGATAATTTCACGACCCATCAAATTACAGGCTGACCCACCTAATGAAGTTGGCCTTTCTAATAATGAGTTGTGAGTCTGCAGACTTTGCTAGCTCATTTTGACATTTATGGTGACCAATTATGGTTTTTTTTTTTAGAAAAAATTCAAAATTTGAAGTGTGAATTTATAAATGGGTGAGAATATTTTTACTATATTATATTACATTGTGTGGAAGCAATTAATAAGACTCAATTATTCGCATTTATATATTTCTTTGCTCTTTAAAACAGTAATTATTTTGTTCCATTAAGTATGAAAGCTTGTGGAGAAGTGTGTTAATTTTTTACATAATTTAGTTGTCTCGAAACAAATAAAAATTATATCAATGTACAAATATAATAATTATAAGATAAAATGCATAAATTTTATTTTTTCTAATATGGATAATGATAATGAAACGAAAATTTCGGTGCTGCATTGGTATCTGTATCTTTTAATTCACCCATGTATTTCTGAATACTTTTGATGTGTGAATTTATTTTTACTGATAAAAAAAAACACTATAATATAATTTGTACTCTAAAATAATTTTAGAAATTAAATTACTCGAGAACATTACAGATACTAATATAATTTAAACATATAATCACATATTGGCGAATCATAGAATATGTTAAAGATTTCATATTAGCTTAATTAAGTTTTTATGAATTATATATATATATATATATATATATACTTGGACAATTCTTCTCATTGAGTTATGTCTTGGACAATCATCCTCATTGAGTTAAGTTTTCTATAGTTAAAAAAGACGCAAGTCTATGATCTTAACTTGCTATTAGAGCTCAGATTTACCATTATATATTTGGATAGCTCTAATAAACCATTCACTAATGTCTTATAAATTTCACGTTTCAGCTGTTTATTCTTGAACGCAAAAATATGTATTAGATATCTCATATCATCGGTTGGATATATAGATATCCTTTACTTCCACTCACCATTCATAATTAGGAGATGATTGGACATGAATGGGAGCGATTCGAATGAGCTTTTTGTTGGTTAAGTAGGAGCTGGCAGTGAGAAGTTGGCAGTCTATTTTATTTAATGACTAATTTTAATATGGATTGGACTTGCTAATGAAGGTAACCCAACACGTCCACACGTACATTTAATAGAACTAATCCGTTAATTTATATATTTGTTAAATATTGCTTGTGTGATGTACGAATATTGCATGTGTGTCTACATCATAATTGTTAGATTAATACGATTGCTTTGAATGGAGAAGACTACTATTGATTTTTATTTTTTATTTTTTGGCTTATTTGGAAAATGGCAGAAGATTATACCAGTGGATAACAAACCTTCTACCAAAACCAACAAAAGTATATCTAATGGGAGTGATTGAAATCATTAAAAAAACTGAGTGTTCACTTTTCATTTTAAAAAAGAGTAGGTCTCTTGTGAGACGATCTCACGAATCTTTATCTGTGAGATGGGTCAACCCCACCGATATTCACAATAAAACGTAATACTCTTAGCATAAAAAGTAATAATTGTTCATGGATGACCCAAATAAGATATCTGTCTCATAAAATACGACCCATAAGACCGTCTCACACAAGTTTTTGCCTTTAAAAAATTTAGTTTGTGTGGGCCTTAACCCCAAATTATGTTGTTTCTTAATTTATTCAAAATTATAAATTTAGTCATATGGTGATTCTGATTCTTTAAAAGCGATTATGATATTTTGGTAAAGAAATGAAAATTTTTCATATTTTTATTTTATTTAAAATTAAGTTTTGAATGAATAGAAAGATCTTTTATTTAATAAGGATGATTTTTTGTTATTTTATTAAAAAAATTGTATAAGAATAACTTATTTATAAAATACTCTACTTTAAAAAAAATCAGTTTTATATTTTTATTTTCAAATACTACTCACTTCTTATTTGTTTTCATTTTTTCTTAATTTATAAATTTAATTAGTTCTAAAAAAGTACAATCTTTTAAAACACTCTCTTGGTCAAGCACATGTGTGAAAAAAATCAGTTTTACATTTTTTGACCATAATAGCAATTCGTTACCGTCTCTCATAATATCATATGTATGATCACTTCAATAATCATGCATAATGAAAGAAATCCTATCATTTAAACCAAAAACATATCCTTGATATTCATTAAAATTTATATATATCCAAAATCAACATATAAAGCACATTGTGATCATTTTACGATTGGACGTTGGTTTGTTCTCTAATCCAATACATATATGTTTGGCGCAAAATTAGAATAATGTTGTGTTTGGATGAAAAGATTTGATTTGGAGTTAGATATTTAATTTGAGTAAAGATAATGATCTGAAACGTGGATGGAAGATTTCAAATCCATCATAATCATCATTGTATTTACATAAGTTAAGAAGTAGGTTAATTTAAAAATAATTCAATTTAAATTAATCCAAATAATCAAATGAATTTTAAATTCATTCCATCCAAACACGACTTAAGAAAAATTATCTTTTTAGTCTTTTCTTGTATGTTTTCATATTTTGTCTTGTTATCGATCAATTTATGTAGACAATTTACTTTAAAACATTTGTATCAACGTGAGAGAATTTGATGTGTGGCATTTCATAATTTACGACGCCATGTTAGCACCCCAACAAAAATGATAAAATCGAAGGAAAATACAAATTAGTGAACTAAAACTATAATTGATCGATAAATGCATGAGACGAAATAGAAAACATACAAATCACAAAGAAAAAAAATATAATTTTCCCTTTCTAATTCGATATTCTAAAGCTTCTTGTATGTATTTATGTATTATTATATGTAACTTAAAGTGACACACCGTACATGATGTCACATCGGCTGTGTTCAAATAGGTATGTACAGTGGTCATCTTATTAAAACTATTTATGTGTGCATATATATATATATGTTGCAAACCCATCGTGTCTACCTCTTTGCCCACCAAAGAATTACATCCAATTTATAAGGGTCATTTCAATGGTGGGCACGGAGGTGAGGGCTTATCCACAAAGACACACACACACACACATATATATATTGTAGGACCGAACGCTGGTATCCACAAAAATAAATAAAATGCTTATCTAGTTTATCTTTGTTTTTTACTTTGTTGCACGAATTTAATTTCATCAGTTGATATGTATATCATGAACTGAACAAAATAACTGACATAAGACTTAGCTGACAATAACTGATAAATGACGAACTGAAATGCCAGTACTTAATATCTCCCGAGTTTGAAATAAAATGCTTGGGCCTCATGTCTCCCGGGATATAAAATAAGATGTCGGGGCCTCAAATCTCCCGGGTTTATGAGACAATATGCCGGGGCCTCAAATCTCCCGGGTAATTGATGTGGTGTTATAATGAGGTCATGAATCAGCATTAAATTCCCGCCGAAAAACGTTTCATATTCCGAGATGGATAAGACTGACGCCTCGATAACCGTATACGTCCTTTCGTATGCCTGGTACAATTTACGAGGCGCATCCTGGTCCTCCACGTGTGCCTAAATCAACGGCTGAGATCTTCCCCCACCGCCTATATATACTAGGCCTCCTATTTTGGAAAAAACACTTGCAAATTCAAAATCTCGGCGAAGCCCTTGCAAAATTTTTTCTCGAAGCTCTTCCGCGCAAGCTCCTCCAGCTTCGGTGAAACTCCGCCGCTGCAACCACCCATCTTTTCTTTAAAAAATCGTAAGTTATCTCTCCTAACCATGTCTAATTCTACTTCTTCTACTTATGGAGCCAATGCGCGAGGCTCTCCCAGTGATGAGTCCACCGCGCTGCGCTCCAACTCATCCTCATCTCCCCCTCGTCGTCGCCTCCTTTCCCAGTCTTCTCAAAAATCCAAAATTCTTCAAACCAAACCCTCTTTTTCAAAACCTTCTTCCTCGGGTACCTCCCGAGCTCCAAAACAGGATAAGGGCAAGGGTAAAGCCCGGGCGCCTGACCACCCTTCTTCTGAGGCTCCGGGAGTTCCTTGGTTTTTCTCAATGAGCAGCTCTTTGCGCTCGGGGGCGACCGAGGAACTCCGAACTTTGGGGTCTATTCCTTCTTCCTATTCCATTCTAATTCCCGGGGCTTTAAATAGGGCAAACAGCCCTCCCCAGGCTATACTACCTTTTTTCGAGACCAACTCAAAAATGGTCTTCGTTTCCCCCTCCCTCTTTTTAATGTTCAAGTCGCCGAGTTTTTTGGCGTGCCTGTCAATCAATTCCACCCTAACTCCTTCCGTATCATGGCCTCGGCCTATGTTTTGTTTAAAATGAATAATCTTCTTATCAGCCCTCTCATTCTCCATTATTACTTTTCTTGCCGGCTCGGGGATAATGCATTTTCCCTGACTGCCCGGCAAAGTGCACCAATTCCTTGATGACATCCCTTCCTCTCAGAAAGGGTGGAAAGGAAGATACTTTTTTATTCAACTTTCCGGTCCTCTCCCTTGTCTAACCGGGTTCCTTTCTTCCCTTCCCACTCAACCCTCCCTTCCCCAAGCCTACAAACTTGAAGAGCCCTTCCTCGTGAGTCAAACCCTGATGGAGGGCCAGAAATACTCCTCCTCTGTTGGGGACCCTTTGGACAGGGTGATTGACGAGGTTACTGGCTCGGGTACTCAGCCTGGTATACTTTCTTTCAAATCTGTCTATCAATTTTACTTTTACACATACTTTGCAATTTGTATTGACGTTTCTTTTCCTTATTTGTGTAGTTAGCTCGAGAATGCAGGAGGCCTTTGCGAAGAAATAGGCAGCTGAAAAGGCAGCCAAAGAGAAAAAGTTGGCAGCTCGGAAAGCTGCTCTAGAAAAGAAACAGGCCGAGGAGCAGGCAGGCCGGCAAGCTGGGTTGAACCGGGCGGAGGCCCAGCAAGAAGAGGTGACCCGGGATTCAACCCAGGAAGACCCTGAAGACCACGTACCCCTTACCCAGAGGAAGCGAAAGGCTATCACAAGCCCGGAGCTGGTTTTGGTTGAGAAGAACCAGGAGGGGGGTCAAGACTCCTCTCAAGCAACCCGGTCAGCCACTCCTCCCCCCGGGAACAATCCACCCAACAGCCTCCCCTCCTGGAGCAGCCTCCCCGAGCCCATATCCTGGATACGGGATCCTCGGCAAGGGGTTTGAAGATTTTTAAGCAGCTCCTCACTCCCGATGAAGAGGCTTGCTTGAAGAATTCCCGAGCCTCTGCCAAGCTCTTCGAGGGCTCAAATAAGCTTCTAGAGGTTAGCTCTCATATCTTTCCTTAGTCTTTTCTTGCTTTGATTGTTGATCATTGTTTATTCTTACTGCTATTTATTTTTAAACAGGCTGCTCACCTACTAATCTCGGCTTTCGAGGAGGTTGCCGGTGCTGCCACTACCTCTGGTAAGCGAGCCCGGTTCTTCCAAGATAATCAAGAGAGGCTACAAGAAGAGTTATCCCGGGCTCGAGCTTCTCACGAGGAGGAAGTGGCTAAACTGCGCGCAGCCCTGGACAAGGCCCAAGAAGACATTACTGAAGGCCTTGTCCGAGAGAAATTAAATATATATATTTTATTTAATATATATATATTAAATAAAAGAGTGGATGCTCATCTTATTAAAACTATATATTATATATATATATATATATATATATTTATATATACCATAGGAAATGTGATGAAATGATGCGGAAATGATATGGAATGATACGAAAATGAAACCAGAAAAATAATTCAGAATATAAAATAACTTAAAACAACGATGGTTCCATAGTGAAGGAAAACCACGAATATAGGAATTTAGATATGCAATAAAGTAAACTAAGATGGTTCCTTTATTGAGGAGATCCACAAATTGCAGAAATTAAAATTCTTTAAGGCCGTGGTTCCTCCAGTTTCTGATGCATATAAACCTTTAAGGGATCTATATACAGAGCATATTTTTGCAAAGAACTCCACGAATCTTTAACGAAATAGGCGGTTTAACCAGCCATAGATACAAAATATATATATTTATATCTAAGAATACCATAATTTAAAACAAGATTTTATTACTAACCTTCGGAATCAAATAACTTTACATAAATGGAAGGTACAAATCAAGAAGGGTTTCGGATTTCTGGGTAATGGTTAAAGGAATTTGGATCTGGGAATGAGGAGAGAGAGAGAGAGAGAGAGAGAGTGAAGGATAGAGAGAGAGGTATGGGTAGAGGGTGGTCAAGTTTTCGGTGTCTCAATACTGAGGTTATATCCCTTTTTATATACTTTTTTAGGGGTATTTTCGGAATTTTTTTTTAACACATGAAAATGTACATAACAATACAAATACACTTACAAATACAAATACAAATACAATGTCATACAATCTAATACAAATATTTATACACCACTATTTTCAAATATTGGTCCTTGGTCGTCTAGTCCAAGGAGGTCATCTTCTTCCAGGTTAAGCGAATCATCAGAGGATTCTGACTTTCTTGAAGGTCCTCGTGAGAATTTCATTAGTATAGTTTGCATTTCTTCAAGAGTTTTAGCCGCTGCAAGCATTGCCGTCATTTGGGATTTTTGTACCAGGAATTTTGTCTGTTTTCATGGTGGAATCCTATAAAGCGGTTTTTGAGTTGGGACTCTTGTATTTTTATCATTGGTAATCCAAGCTTGAACATTGGTGGCTGTAAGGCTTGGAGGAATTTTAAATTTGTCCCACCATTTGACCTTAAATCTTCTCTTAATTTGTAAAAATTTTTCGTCTGAAAATTCAACAGTCCAGGGAAGGACTCAAGGAAGATAAAATTTCATGCAAAAAAGGGCAAGAGGATGGAATCGTTTTTCTTCTGCAGTCGGGGCATATTGGGTTCTAAAAAGATTAAAGGAATTTTGGACAGGGTGTTTGAGGATCTCATAGGAGGAGCCAAAATATTCCCACCATGTGTACCACCAGGTAGGGAATTTTTTGGGATTGCAAATCTTGGTATCAAAATAGAATAACCAGATATGCTTGTGTTTCTGATTTTGAATTAATAAGGAATTGTACCAGGCCTGTTGATAGTCCCAATAATTAAAAGGTATCTCAAAAAATGATGCTTCTTTATATTTTTCTGGAAATAGTATAGGTTTTGAAAAATCATAGCCTCAATCAATTGGAGCAATGACTTTTAGGATTTTGCAGGTGGAATAAGCAGGATCATCATGGCTTTGGTCCAAGAAGAAGTTTTTAAACAATGCGGAGTCAGTAGTTTCCAAAATTGCTTGGTAGAAATAAGGGGTCTTATTCTTATCCCAAGGTTTATAATATCGTCTTTTTTCAAAGTATTTTTGAAGTGTTTCAAAGGGATCTTTTTCATGGAATCCTTGTTCAACCTGTATTATATTTTGCCAATTAATTTTCTCAAAGTAATCAGAAGGCGGGTTTAATGGTGGTTGTGTGAGAACAAGCTGGGAATTTGTGGTGTGATAAGAGGAATTGTCGAAAAACGAAACATTTTGGAAGGAATTTTTGGTAAGAATTTCTTTAGGGGTTTTCTTGTCGGAGCTTTCACTTGCCTGGGTTTTGGCAAAGACATTTTTATTTTCAGGTGTTTGGAGAAAGGATTCAAGGAATTTGAGTCTTTTCTCCAAATCATCACTTACCTGTGGCTTTGATTGTGCAGTATCTTTAAGTTCCTCTTCTTCTTCCTTTGTAACGATGTCATACCAGGTTTTGGTTTTTGCTGGTTCGGTAGAAGTTTGAACAGGCTTTTTATCCTTTTTGGGTGGCATTTCTGTTTTGGAGAAATTCTCTTGTGAGGAAATCAGGTAAAGAATTTGTATCTCCTTTTATGAATTCGATTTCAAAATCAAATATACTAAGAATAGCTTGTCATCTTGCAAAAATTTGTTTTGAGGCAAGATTTTGAACATCTTTTTGTAAAATCTCTTTGGCACTTTTACAATCTATTCTTAATAAAAAAAATTTGTTTAAAAGGTCACTCTGGAATTTTTGGACGCATAAAACAATACTCAAAATTTCTTTCTTTATAGCTGAATAATTTTTCTGGGTATCATTCCAATGGGCAGATGTGTACTGTACTATGCACTCTTTGTTTTCTTGTTTTTGTTTTAATATACCTCCATATCCTAAATCTGACGCATCTGTTTCTACAATTTTTTGTAGGTTGGGATCTGCGATATGAAGACATGGAATTTCTAACACTTGCTTTTTGATGTTTTTTATAATTTCTGTATGTTTTTCTGTCCACGGTTTAGGGTTTTTTCGGAGTCTATCATGTAAGGGTTTTGCTATTCTATTGATATTTGGACAAAAATCTAGAACATAATTTAGACTTCCTAGAAATCTTTGTAATTGGGTTTTATCAAGTATTTTGTCTGGAAATTTATTTGTGAATTCTAAAGATCTCTCAATTGGAGTTATGGTACCACGAGATATGTAATGACCTAAAAATCTTATCTTAGTTTGAAAACAACTTATTTTTGTTTTTGATACAACTAGACCATTTTGTTCTGTGATGTAAAAAAATGTTTTTAGATGTTTAAAATGATCATCGACGTTGTTAGAGAATATTAATATATCATCAATGTAAACAATGCAGAATTTTGAATAATCATTATATATTTCATTCATAATTCTTTGGAATTCGGAAGGGATATTTTTAAGTCCAAAGGGCATTACATTCCATTCATATTGTCCAAAAAGGACTGTAAAAGCAGTTTTATATTTATCTTTTTGAGAAATTTGTATTTGCCAAAATCCAAATTTCATATCAAATTTGGAAAATATATAAGCATTATGTAGTTTTTGTAATAAGTCTTTTTTATTTGGTATTGGATATCTGATCCATTTTAATGCTTTATTTAATGGTTTGTAATTTATTACTAATCTGGGTGTTCCTCTTTCAATTTCTGAATTTTTATTAACGTAAAAGGCAGCACAACTCCAAGGGGATCTAGACTTAGAAATTAATCTTTTTTTCTCTAAATCTTGAATTTCTTTTTTATAATGTTCTTCTAATTCAAAATTCATTGGGATTGGTCTAGCTTTAGTTGGTATTTGTCTATCATTGAAATCTTCTTCGTAGGGAAGATCAACAATATGTTGTTTTCTATTCCAAAAAGCATTAGGAATGTCTGAACAGACTTCTGTTTCTAATATTTTTTGGAATTTTTTAATTTTATTTTGAATTTCTTTTGTTTCCATTTGGTTTTGTATTCTTTTCAAAGAAACATCTTTTTTAAGATTTTCTAATTGAAAAGTCTTCCCTTGTATTATGGTATTAATATTATTTTCATAAATTGAACATGCTTTTATTAAGTTAAGGTTTCTAGTCTGAGGTTTTCTAGAAATTCAAATTTTAATTTTTTATGATTGAATCTAAAAGAAATAGAGTCATTGTTAACTTTATATGGGGTAATTAAACTTATAAAAGGAGTTCCTAATATTACAGTGTGATGAATATCATTTAATAAAACAAAAGTGGTTTTTATGAAAATATCATTATTTATTATTGATGCGTCTGGTTTTGAATTTACATTTAATCTTGAATTATTAGCAGCTGAAAGTTTTTATTGTGTTTTTTGTTGGAATTCAGTAGGTACTATTCCTGATTTGATACAGTTTAAGTCTGCACCAGTATCAAATAAGGCTATCGTATTCATTTTGAAATTTTCTGAAAATACTATATTTATTTTTAAGATGTATTTTCTAGAAGTTATTTCTCTTAAAACAAACAGAAAATCTTCAGGAATTTTTTCAATATTTTCAACCTTTTGGGTTTCATCATTTTCTGTTTCTGAAAAACTTTCAATGTTTATATTTTGTAGGATTAGTTTTATTGCTTCAGAATTTTGAATCTGTTTTTCTTTTAATTCTTTTATTTCTAGTTTTATTTCTTTTATATCTTTTTGTAAGTCTTGGATTGTGATCTCTTTTTATTTTTTTTCTTTTTTCTAATATTTCAGTTAAATCGTAAGTATTTTTTGAAGTACTTGGAAATTTTTTATTTTCTTCTTTGTCATTTAAAGATTTTAGAATTTTTTCTAGATATTCTTTTTGGATTGTTGGATCATTAATATTTTTCAATATATCTAAATGAAGTGATTGATCTTTAGTGAGCATATTAATTTGTTTTTCAGATTCACTACTAGTTATGATTTGTTCATCTACTAATGATTCGTCAGTATTGGTAGAGTTTTCAGTTTCTGAATTTCCTTCAGAAGAATCAATTAAGAGATTAGAAATTTTATTTAATATTTCTTCTTCTTATTCTAATTCATTTAATTTCCTATTTAACCTACAATAATTTGTTGTATGTCCTTTCTTATGGCATCTATAACATTCAATATCTTTGAGGATTTTTTGAATTCTGGCTTGTTATTTTTAAATTTCCTAAATGGTTTTCTTCTTGGTTTTTTGTAAAAATCTTCTTTCGGGTTAAAATTATCTTTTTGATATCTTCTAAATTTTTTCTTATAGGGGTTTTATGTATTTTTTGACAATTTTCTGTGCATTTTGATGAGGATGGTTTATTAGTATTTATATCAAATTGATTACAGAAAGTTCCCAATTCTTGCTTTGTTCTTTTCATTTCCCATTTTAGGTGTTTTTGCAACTTTAAATCTTGGCATATTTTTAATCATTCTTGTTGGGTTAGACTAATTAATTGACCATAAGTATATTCATTATAGGCTATAATTTGTTTACCACTGTTTTCTCTAATTTTATTTCTTACCTTATCTCCTAGAAGAGTTGGTAATCCTGCAAGGAATTTTTCTTTCCAAAAAGGTTGATTAGAATCTCCTCTAAGCATTATTCTAGTTAAAAAAGTGTTTTTATACCATTGAAAATTACTTAATTTTTTACATTTTAAATTTGATAGGAGTTCTGCATTTTTATCTTTTAGATGTGAAGGATCTCCAATAAAATGTAAGGAAATTGTTATTATTACAGCATCTTGTTGTGGATTACCATTTTCATCTAGAATTGGTATTCCTTCTTCATTTGTTTTTATAGAGTTTAAAATATCTTCTTGTTGTTGATTTGTGAGATAGTAATCTCACCAACCTTTTATTTGACCTGAGAATCCATCCTGCTATGAGGAGTTCAACAATAGTTTTATCATGAGTCCCAATTTGTGTTTTATAGGCATTTGCAGCCATAGTCATTTGTTGTAATAAATTCAGGATGTCATATTCTGTCATTCCGTCTATATTCCAATTGTAGACTGAAGATGCCTTAAAACTTGGTTGGGTTAATGGTTTTACTACTCCTAAATCAGGAGCAGGGATAATTTGTAGGGATTGGTCCCAACTTATTTTATTGATATTTGTAGAATTTTGGAATTGTTCTATGGTTTCACTAGTATCAGATTCTTGACTTAAAGTATTTATTTTAGGGATGGAAGAAGGTGTATCCGGAGCAGTCTGATTCATAGTTTCATTAGAACTACTAGTTGTTGCCATTATTCTACTTAATTGATCTTGAATATTTTTTTATAAATTCAGACTTATTATCTTGGATATATTTTACACTAGGTTTAGATATTTGGTAAGGCTTAAAAATGGGATTTTTAAGTTTATCAATGTTTTCAAGGTTTATTATTGGTTGTTTTTGTAAATGTTTTTCTAATTTATCTAATTGCTTTCCTATGGTATTTAAATTAACATTCGTGAAATTATTTTGTGTTATAATATTTTTTATATTGACCTTATCATTTTCTCCTGGATTTTTTATTGGAATAGCTTCTATTTGTTGATTTTGTATATTTATTTTAATTTCTTGTAAAGGAGGATGTTTAGATTGGATTATCCTAGTGTCAGTAATTGTGTGTCATTCTTGCGTTTTATTTCTTATCGTAACAGGATTTACACTTTTAGAAAATGGATAATCTAATGAATTTTGAGAAGCATATATTTCAAACCAGTCAAAAAATAGAATATGTATTTTATTAGTATCTACAAATTCATAGACTTTTTCTTGAATAGATTTTCTAGAATCTATAAAGTGTTGGAAAAACCATAATCTTTTTCTCAGGTTATGTTTGGCATAAAAATCATCATGCAAAATTTTTTTATTTATTTGAAAGTCTTTTTCTATAACATTTAATTCGTTAGTAATGTTTTCTGTGATTGCAGAGAATGTTGGACTAGTTGGTTCTTGATAAGATTCTGAAGTATGAAATTGTTTTTGAGAGATTTCTTCTTTTATTTTTGTATAGACTGGTCTAGGAATTTCAGAGGCATAGTCTACATTTCTTAAAACTGAATTGGGTAAATCTAAGGTAGAATATCTAGGTTGTGTTTTATAGGTAATGTTTATGACTGAAGGGATTTGTGATATTCTTCCTAAATCTATGCGTATTAAGTTATTTCTTTTAATTGGGTATTTGTTTCTTTGTATCCTATAGGTTCTGGGTTAACAGCACCTTCTAAGATCTATTCTTCAGGCAGTGTTATATCTTTCCATTGAATTGGTTTTGGAATTACAGTATTAGATTTTCCTAAATCTATTTTTAGTAAGAGGGTTTCACTTTTCTTACAATGATATTTTACTTTTGTAGCAAAGGCAGAATTCATTGCCTTGTAATGAATTCTAAAAATAACAGCAACCGGTATTGATCTTTTAAGCATATTATAATTATGAGTTTTTATTTGTAAATTAAAGATTTTAAAATGTTTTTATCGTTTAGGGATACTAAGAGTTTGGATAACAATCAAAAGAGATTGGTCCAGTACATAGACTGGATTCAACAAAACTTAATAATAAATCTTCGAAATTTGTGAATCTGGCATCTCTTAAAATAGTAAGAATATAAGTATTCAATCCTTCTTTAGTTAAGGGTTTTATTCCTACTTGAACTAATCCTATATGGATATATTTATAATTTTTATCCATGTGTTTTCGTAATGAATTTTGAGATAAAAGATTGATTGTTTCAAAAGGCTTTGTAAGTTGTATATCTATTTCTTCTGTTTTAATTGTGAAATCAGATTTAAATATTTGGAATCTGGAGTATTTGTAAATTTGATCCTTATTTATCTTAGGCATTTCCCAGTTATCAATGTATTTATCAAAATTTTCTATTATTATTTCTTCGGTGTTAATTATTTTATTATTATCATAAGAAGATGTAGCATTAGAGTTTAGAGAGATAGATCTAGAGAAAATTGAATCCATAATTAAAAATTTTTATTCTTGAAGGCCGTAACCCCTAAGAATTGCTTAGGATTGTAGAGAGAAAATAAATTTCAAAAATAAAAATTTTTAATTATGGATTCAATTTTTATATATATATATACTCTCATCTTATTATATATATGTTGCAAACCCATCGTACCTACCTTTTTGCCCACCAAAGAATTACGTACAATATATAAGTGTCATTTCAATGGTGGGCACGGAGGTGAGGGCTTACCCCACACACACACACACACATATATTGTAGGACCGAACGTTGGTCTCTTTACCAAAACTATAGTTGGTGGTAACGGTGTAACTCAAATCTTTTAAACATACAGTTGTAGTTCAAGCAACAAGTTTCGATTGCCCTATCCAACACAGATAATTATCTTACCAAAAGCATCTCTCCTATTAATTGCATTTATTTTCATCAATGAGGATCGAACATGTGACCTTGGTTCTATACTAATTGTCGGACTGATCACTTGTCGTTTTACCAAAAGTTATAGCTGATAGTAACAGTATAACTAAAATCTTGTAAATTATACAATAGTTCAAGTACCACATTTTGATTGAACTACCCAACATAAACAATTATTGCGCACTATACATATATGTATGCATGAACAAACAAGGTTTGATTTCAATTACACTCACTAATTAAAGAAGAAATGAAACAACTGCTTACATTATACATATTTGTGCACTTTGGGTCATCCCGAGCAGAAATTGCTAACGTAATTAAATTATATATCGATCATATGATAAAATCTTAATGGGAAGTGTAATAAAATTTTCTAATTTATCTTTTCAAGTTAGTATAATATATATTCTATTTTATTAAAGTTGAGGACATGATAGTAACCACCTAAGAAGGACACCAACTTTTTCTTTCAACTTTACCCTTATATGATACTATTATTACACTTTTGTTTTTTGTTTTTAAATTTCAACAAACACTTTTATTTTTATTTTTATTTTTTTTATTACAACCATTCAAATATCAATTTAGTCCCTCCATATCAAATTTGGATTTAGGTAATTTGTCGGGGATATATATATATATATATATATATATATATATGTGACAAATGATTTTTTCGATTCAACCTGGAATCTCGTCGATGCTAATTATTTCGTCGCCCAAATTTTAACTACCTTTTTTCAATCGTTACAAGGAATGTAGAAGACGGTTTTTTGACTAAACCGTCAGCTGGATCATTAAATATATTTATTGTTAAATTGGCAACGGTTCTTCATTCATCGCAAGATTTGGCGTCGGTTTTTATAAATGGTCACCACATTGTAACCGTTTAATTGAAAAATTACAAATTTTCTCTCGATTAATTTGGCACTATGCTACAGCTAAGATTTGATTCCACCTACATTAATTTGGTTATCCTGTACAGTACGACACACTACTCGTAGTGAACATAAATCAGATTTGATTTCACCTACCTTTGAATAAAAGTCTATAAATAGTGAAAGACTTAAGTCAGTCTACACACTTACATTCTGGCATCTTTGAAAAAGTTCACGCATTTTCAAGAATCCAGATGATATAAGTTTTATAGCACGTACTTGAGTGTAATCTGATAGTAAGTGTACTGATCGATTTTTTTGAAGTGAAGTTACCAAAAGTTTCAGTTAGGCAGTGTGCTAAATCCAGCTGAAGTGGACAGTTGCAAGTGTTGTAATATTTCAAAGTTTTTTTAGTGGAATCCTTCTCACACGAAGAATGAGTGACGTAGGGGTCTTGAGCGAACAAAGTCATTTCCATTTGATTAGTTATTATATTATATTTGTAATGCAATAATTAATCTAGAATCAATTTGATGAGCACTGGTATAGCACTGGTATTTATATATAGGAGAATGGGATTTCTTTTGAAATAGGTGGAAATATAATGGATTTTAAGATTTAGTTTAAAATATTTCAAAATTATTGCAATATGTGCGTAAACAAAATCTATGAAATTTCATTATAGATTTTGTAGGTGGAACCTTGGAAATAAAGTGGATTCTAGATATAACCTAAAAATATTTCAAAAATCTACAGTATTTCGTAAATTGCTACATAATTTAAACACAGAATGAAATTATGCAAGAGCATCTCTAAATTCTGAGGAAATTAATTCAGAGAAAATTTTAATATAATTATATAAAAGAACACATTTAGAGGATGTTAGGATCGAAAATATGTTTAGAGTGGTGGTGGATAAACACAAAAAAAATATATTTTAGAGTTTTAATAACTCGATTCTTGAAATACTGAGTACTCATTGATTATATTGATAAAATTAAAATGATTGATTCGGAATTTTTTTTTGTTCAAATTATTATTCCTCAGCTTAGTCATATCAGAGATTGGGCCTGGTTTGGTGGTGGGTCCGAGCCGGACAACCCTGCTTTGTTTTGTGGTCCATCAATTTATGGGCTTGTGAGGCTCTGCCCAGCTTGCTTGACATGAGCATGGTACCATTTCATTTGCCCATTATTACAAGGCTTTCACAATAACACAAGTTTTCAAATAAGCCTTTATAAACCCTAGGGAGGGATAGGGTTGATGGTAAAGCTGTCAAAACGGGTGAGTTGGAAATATTCATATCTACCAAAATATGGGTCAGCTCGCCTCGTCAAAGTCAGCACAAAATTTTCCTGATCCGTCGGGTCGGATTGTCCAACCACATAAAATAAAGGCGTTGGGTTGATAATTTTGCGACATGCTAAAATGGCTGGTTGCTGCATGCTACAGGCAATCCGTCTCACTGATCTGTTTTGACAATACTATTAGATAGGTCTTGAACTCCAAACATGTTTCATTTATAGGATATTTTTTGCCACTATTACCAATAAATCGGAAAAATTGGTGGCTATAGTATTTATTCCTTTTAGTGCAACCAAATGGTTACAAAACCACCGGAATTAGTTCCAAAGTTTTGATTCTCTCCTGTGCAAAAGAATAAAAAAAATATTGATATTATGAGTGTTATATGTATTATAGTATGTCATTTTTAGTCTTGCGTTTTCTATTTAATCAATTGGTGACCAATTTTAGTCATTTTCCCTAAAATAATGTAATTAAATTAGTAATATAATTGTCAAAAAATAAGGTCAAACAATCTCTTTTAACATGTAAATTTTTTTTATCAATGTAATTATATAAAATTAACGATGAAATTAGTCATTTTTAAACGACATTAGTTATTTAATTATATAATTTTGGCGAAAAAATAAATTTGATTGTAAAAATATACACGTGATATCCGTAGCCAAATATCCTAGAGTTGCATATGGTCCACAATACGAGTTATTAATGTCCTAGAGTTGCTAATGACAACGAGGTATATGAATAAACATGTATGTATGAACGAGGTCGATCAATTAGCCTACTCATAATTGATTTATTCGGTCGAAAGATTCATTCGGCCGAAACATACGCCCGGCCCAAATCTGATCGAGTTCTCGTCGGTTCAGTGGTGGGTTAATATATTTGGTCTAAAGATGATTAGAATTTTTTTTTTTTTATATACGGACGAAGATATTGTTGTTCCAATAAAAAAAATATACCTAATTCGTTGGATATCAAGAATCCACATTGGTCTGGATTATGCGAATATAAGACCTTCATTGAATCATAAGCCAGACAAATTACCAATTCAACTTGGTCGAATTTAGCTTAACAGAATGTATTTTCATAAGATCATATAGAGTTTTCTGTTGCGATTTAATTGATGGATTTGGTTTGGATAAAATAACTTGATTTGAAGAAGTATTTGAGAGATGAATTTTAAATGAAACTCATATAGAGTATATTCGAAATCCACCATAATTACTCTTGAAAATTGTTCGGTTAAATATTTTTTTATTCGAACAAGAAAATATATTTTCAAATTCATGGGTCTATAATTTGTTGTTTCAGATCCATCGATCAAACATTCTTTGGTAGTAGATTTGTTGGGATCGAGAAAGAGTTTAGAGGTGGTGAATGAACTCTTTCAAACTTTTCCTTTTAAAAGCTACAATAGCTTGTTCTTGAAATATTGAACACCGATGAATTAAATCGAGTTTGGTTTTCAAACCAAGCGGAAGACACTCGAAATAATCCTTCGTAAAAACCAATTAAACATTTAGTAAAGTATTTAAAATATATGCAAGTTGAACGAGTAAAAATATTTTGGCTGAAGCATTTTATCAAACACTTGGTATGCAATATTTTGGTATTTGAAAAACACATAAAATGCTTCAACAATGCATCTTTAAAACAATGAAAATAATAAATAAATGCAATAAACAAATAGACACAAATTTGTTTATGGATGTTCGGAGATTAACAACTCCTACGTCACCCCTTCTTCCCATTGGGAAGGATCCACTAAAAGACCTTGATTTATACAGCACCTTGTACAAACCCATTTCAACTTAGGACTTATCTCTTACCTAATTGAAACTCCTAGCACACTCTCGATTGTAGGCCGCAACCTCACAATCTGCATAATATTTAACGTCTCTTATGTCAATACTACAAACACAATCTTTCATGTCTTTGTGTGAAGACTCACTAAACTAAACTTTGAAATTCAACTCTCTTGTATATGTGTGAATGATTGTGTGTGAGGAATTTATCTTTTAAAGTGTACATCTCAAATGTATCCTCACACAAGGGTTTGTGCTCTCAAATAGCATATTTCTTCATGCTAACTGCCCATGCTTTAAATCCCCTTCAAAAGCTCTTGTTTGATCTTCAAAATGTTGCATTTATAAGCCTCAACAATGATATATACGTTAGACGCAATAATGTGACCGTTTGAAAAATTTTTGTACTGTTTCTGAAATTGCAACGGTCAAATTAGTTTTTCTGGACCTTTTCCCGAGCTTAAACTGGTTGGTCAGCAGTTCAAACTTGTCAGCGGTTGAAAACTGATCAGCGGTTGAAAACTGGTCAGCGGTTCAAACTGGTCAACATCTCAACTGCAGCTCAACTGGTGTGCTGTGCAGAACCAGTAATTTAATTGTCATTTATCAGCATCTTAAGCTTCGATTCAGACTTTGACTTCTGAAAATGATTTGTAGATCATCATCTTATCTTTCCAATACATACTGAATCGCTTCATTCCAATAAGCGAGCTGAGAGATATGACAAAAATACCACAACTGCTCATTGTTGTTTTCATGCAATCAGTTTGATCATTCAGCAACCGGTTTGGTCTAGATATCTTTCGATTTTGTCCAACTGACGTGCAGTACGATTTGTTCCAAATTGCGTTTTCTGATCAGAAAGGTTGGCGGATTGTCATTTGAATCATGCAGCTGAGAGATATGGGTAAAATACTAACGATGCTCGTTTTGAACTGTTTGCAGAATCCGAAATGTCTTGTCTGCACTTCAATCAGCGGTTTGACCTATATAACATTCGAACTGGTCCGACTGGCCTGAGATATGACTGGTAGATAATTGAGTTGGCTTTCCAACCATTTTTTCCTTAGGTCATTTCGATCTCTGTTTTGTAAGATATGCTCAAAATCCTGCACCTTGCCAGAATTCAACCGTTTGCGAAATTGAAGTTCCAGCTTCCAATTTGATGTATCAACTTCACACTTGAGTGATTATGTTAAAAACACAATAACAAATTTTGTTATCATCAAAATCAAGATTGTTAGTGTTTCTGCAACCAACAATCTCCCCCTTTTTTATGATCACAAAACTTGGATAAAACGTATTTTATCTAACATATTTATTTTCGATTTTAGTGTCAAATTGAAGCCATGTATGTAAATAAAATCAAGGTTCTAAAAACCGTGAAACGCGTCAAAGCATTGGATCAAAGCAATAAAATCAAGGTTCTAAAAACCGTGAAACGCGTCAAAGCATTGGATCAAAGCTTCCAACTTTTTTAGCTTAAGCGGAATTAATATAAGCTTAAGCATAAAAAAAATTTAATTGAAACTATATTTTTAATTATCTCAAACAAATTAATAGAGCAAAAAATGCACAAATATAATAAATTTAAATGTAATGCATAATTTTTTTGTCAAATTCTATTTTAGTTTATTATATCATTCATTTTATCTCTCGCGTAATCAAATACAACCCCGATTAATTCGATTACTTTAAAACAATAACAGTAATATCTCTTGTAAGTTATAAAATGTCAATATTCGCCGCATATCCACATCGTTACACTTAAAAATTCAAGATTATACATTACTAACATGGTAAAATTTCTAATTCATATTTATCTTCTTTTTTTTATCAATCTTTATTTTTTTTAAAGTCGTAATTAATCGTTAGTAAGCACGATTTTACATTGCTATCATCATTTATTTATAAAATAGCTTCTTCTTATTCATCAATTTTATTTTTTCAAAAAAAAAAAAATAGCACTTAAAGTGTATCTATGATCAACCTATGATGGACTACTTTTGGTCGAAGCAAAATTTTTTTTAAAAAAACTTCAAACTTAAGCGAGGCTTAATCAAGTCTTTATAGAATACTGATAAAAGGGAAAAAAAGAAAAGAAATAAAGGTTCGAGAAGACTAAGAATGAAACAATGTTGGAATTTGGAAACATTCAATAGCTTGAACGACAAATGATATTATATATATATATATATATATGTATATATATATATCAACTCTACCAATATTCACAATAGAAAATAATATCTTTAGCATAAAAGGTAATACTTTTTCATGGATAACCCAAATAAGAGACTCGTCTCACAAAATACGATCTGTGAGACCGTCTCACACAAGTTTTTGTCATGTATATATATATAAACCACGATTAACAAATTATAGCAAATTTTACTTGGTCATGTTGTAACCTAACCCAACAATTGAATTATGTCTTTGTTGGGATTATATAATTTTTTTAGTTAGGACCATAGGTCAAAGCCTTTTGCTAATGGTAATTATAAATTTCTAAAGATTATGGAATATTAAATAAAACAAAAACTTTGGAAAATTTCGGTGGCTTACAAACGTGTATATATGCTATTATTTCCTGCAATTGAGCATCCTCGGGTTGGTCATACACTTGTGTTTGAAAACACTCCGTCAAACTCGCGGAAAGATGAAAACATAACATGATAGTTAATATAGTGTTTGATTTAATTGATTTGATTGATTAAATTTGATATAATATGATATTATCATTTTGTCATTGTTGAAAATATTAATAGAATATTAATAATATTATTTATTAAGGGTAATATCGTAATTTTATATTATTGATTTGATTGATGTGAGATAAATTATTACGAATTTGATTGATGTGAAATAAATAATTAATAATTTGATTGATCGAGATAAATAATACTTTTACAAAACAAGTGATATGATAGGACTATTTATATTAGTACTTACAAGTACTTGAACCAAACAGTACCAATAAGTATTGATTTTTTTTAGTAAAAGTATAATATTATTCGAGACTACAAAGTTCCAATGTAATTGCTCGTACTACTGACGGGACTTAAGCGTAGACCCAAGACTTGATATCTCGAGCAAAGAAATAACTAAATGTACATAAATAAATTTGAAAAACTGCATGAAATTAACAAGACTTTAATTTGAGACCAACAAATCTCATGACCTCAATCTTAACTATTAAACTAAGGCATCATCACTATGAGTATTGATATTTTTGTTTTGAGTCAGGCTCTTTATATTATTTTGACTTGGACTTGATAATGATGCTATGCAATTTTCTTTTATGACCAAATTTTCCGTAAATGGCAGCTGAGATTGAAAAGTATCAGCAGAAATTTGCGCCCTTCCTTTGGGGCCATCAATAATTAAATTAAAACTATTTGACTTTTCGTCCTCGACAAGTAACAAACGCATGAAAGCACTTCCAAGAGTTTGATTTCAGTAACTATTTTTTTTAATTGGCATAATGGGGCCAACGTTTGAGGAAGAATTAATCGGGACGAGAGTGAATTTGTGAGATTACATAATTTTTATTTTTTCATCCCGAATATGTTGAATTTGTGCCCATCAAAACTATTTCTTTGTTACGCCTTACATGTTATTTTGGAGCGATGTTAAGATTGAAATTTGAACATAACTCAATTTCAAAAACTAGCTTAAGGAGGGATTGTCACGTCCCGAAACTCGGGATTTTGACCCCGACGTCGTTTAATAATCACACAATTGAAAACAACCAGCCCCGTAGCATAGTATAAACCAAGAACCAGTTTATTAATCATAATTTCTCGAACTAAGTCTTTACAACTGAAATAAAATAAAATTTGCGGAAACGTCTTACATGAAATTTAAATAAATAGAAATTCGAAAATCTCTATACTAGCCAATCTCGAAATTAATAAAATCACCATCCCCAAAATTGTTCAGATTCCTCTTCCTCCACCTGTTCTTCGGATTTATCTAGGGAAAGGTTGTAAGGGGTGAGTGATATGGTCGTCAATCAGCAAGTGGGGGCCGTTCGAGTACAATAAAAACAACATGCAATTTTCGAAATATTTATACCATGCAAACATAACTCATACCACGTGCGCATCATTAACCCGACACTGAGATTCATCTACATTCATTGGATTACTGATATCAGTCTCTAATTTTTACTCCTCTAAGGGGACGAGGCCGTATAGCGGTTATCTCCCCCACCGCGTAAGGGTACGTATGGTTGGGATTCCCACCCATATCAAGTTGAATTCTCACAGTGTCAAAACATAACTCATGCAAAAACATCGTAACCAGAAGGGTGTAGAAGAATAATTGTACTCGATCGAATTTTGACAAAAACCGAAAATACATGCACCGAAATTCAACAATTTAAAACAAGCTCACTTACTTTAAATTCTTGATGAAGAAAACGTGAAAGGCTAGGGTTTACTGCACTGGAACTTTCGAAATTCCTACTTCGGCGGCTGGACGGTGGCAGCGCTTCGCTGTACTCGAAAATCCTAAGGACACTAGAGGGGAAAGTCTCAAAATTTTGGTGAGAATTATGGTGTAATTTTCGAGTTATAGGGCCCTCCTATTTATAGGGGTTGGCTGCTATCGTGATCGAGTGATATCGCGTTTGAATTCTGAATCAAATCTTTTATCTCGAATCGTGATCTATCCGTGATTTTGGGTGATAACCGAATTCCAAATCTTCCATCCCCTAAATTTCGAAATTTACATAATAGATATATATATATATATATATATATATATACACTGATTAATTCGAATTCTAGGGATTTTATTATCTCATGCTTGATCTTTTATCCCGATATCTCAATCTCAACTCAAATATTAGATCTTTATCTGCTTATATTCGAAATTCCTTATTTAATTTCTTGGATGGAGATAGATTTATTCCTCCGAAAAGTTCAAGTTACACGATCAATAATACCATCTTAATTTCGAGATTCAAAATCTGTACACGATAGAATTATCTACACGACTTAGATAACCTTGCAAAATAAAAAAATATTATATTCTAAATGATAATAACATTAATATCCAAGATTACACCATCCTAGTATAATCAAATTATTAATCTGATATGATCACGATTGTACCAAATCCCGGGTTTTACTGGGATGATTGTCCAAATCTATATATGCAACTTTCAGGAATTTTATCCAATCGATGTGGGATAAATAACACCCCTATTATGGCAAGGAATGAACATCTAGAGCGTGAAGTTTACAAGACAACGGATGACCCAACTATTGACAATTCAAAACATAACGGCGGAACCTGATCTCTAATATCATATTAAGATTGAGACTTAGTCCTAACTCAACTCAAAAAGCTTGGTTTGTCCATACTTGGGCCACTCGTTGTCTTGTAAATTTCATGCTTCAAATGTTTATTATTAGGCGTGAATGGAGTGTGTTAGTTGCTCCACATTGATTAGATAAAATATCTGAATTTGCATATGTGGACTTAAACAATCTTTACTCATTGAGCTAGTTTTTGGGATTGAGTAAGGTCTAAGTACCAATCTTAACATGGAAAAGAAATGAGAGCCAGGATCAAGTAACGTGAGAAAAAAAAATTGTTGAAGGATTTTCTTTCCTCCAATTTATTGTTTTTTTGAGAATCATATAAATCTATTAAATTAATAAATCAGTCTTAGCTACACTAACCAACCACAAGAAAAATGATCTTTCAACCCACATCAAAGGTAGAGGATTAGATAAGACAAATTATGCGAGGCAGTAGTCCAATTTGTTCGCATTTTTACTGACATGACAAAACTATCAAACCCACGATGTGCCAAGAGAGCTAAAAAATTCGAAACAAAGTTGCCTTGAGGGTAAAATAAGTATCGGATTCAGTGTTCTCGTTGAGATCGTCAAGTTCAAGAAGTTGAATTTGGAAACTATAGTTTGAGGAAGATCAAACAGATTGCTTACAAATAAGTTTTTAAGTGGATTCCATGTATTAGAAGTTGTGAAACTTAGCCTAATTGCTAATTAAGTGAGGAGAATAGAACTGTCTGTTTTGGTGAAGGAGTTCACAAAACCTGCGGCTGCCAAAAACGGATCAAGAAAATTTTTGATCTTCGAAAATTTCAATTTTCATTATATGAACAAGATTTTTAAAATCTGTACATCGATGTTGTAAGGTTGCAGATCGACGTTATAATGAGTTCAAAATTATTTATTTAGTAAATTTACTAATTAAATAACAATGTTAGTAATTGTGACTATTATATGCACATGATTCTCATGGAATATTCTATAAGGGTCTAGAATTTATTAATTGATTTATTACCAATTACTTAAAAAATTTAATAATGATTATTTAATTTTACATATATGTCTATACATGTACATATGTTTATATGTATGCTTAGATGTATTATATATATGGTACATACATGGGAATTTTAATTATTAATTACAATAGTATTCCTAATTGGATTAGGAATATTAATCCTAATATGAGCATGATTCTTGATGTACTTATAAATATTTTTATTGATGATCATATGAAATAACAAAAGTTTTTACACACAGATTTAGGTAGACAAAATTTTGTCTCCCCTCTTTCTCTCTTAAAAAATTCGGCCACCCCATTTCACAATGAAAATTCATGGCCACTTCCACGGCCACATCTCCGCTGGATTTCTGGAATTTAAGCGATCCAGTTTCGACGCAGAATTTGTTTAGACTTCTAGTGCTATCTAAGAAAGAAATCCAATCTCCGATCGTGGACTTGATTGGGTGATCAAAAGAAGAAGATATGTTCAAAGGAATCCGATCGTGGACTTGATTGGGTGATAAATTTGGATTAAATTGTGGAATTTTATCACTAAATAATTATAATTATATTTTAATTATTTATAGTAAAAAGCGTTTTACAAGAAATTTAATTATTAATGGATTAATTGAAATTAATTAAAGATGTTTATTTAACTTATTATTTTATTTTTAATTATGATGGTAAGTAATAATTTATAAGATACATGATTTGTTGATAATATGTGATATTATAGATTAATATAATATTTGATATTATATGGTAAAGGATGATCTAGAATCATGACAAATTTGTTTTATATATGTTAGGATATTTTATTTGTTATGTTTTTAATTATTTGATAATTATTTATAGTGAACTTGGTTTATGGTATGTTGTCACCATTAAATTTGTGTCTCATTGTGCCATGAAAATTTAACGTAAATATTATATTTAATCGGAGATCATGATTTGAAGATGGTATGTCTAGATTTCAAAAGTTTTGAAGATCGAAAACATGTAAAATATTGAAAGTTTATGTAATATTTCATTTTCATCCCTGCACTTACCTAGGTTTCGGACATTAATTCATATATGACTCATATGGATCAATTAGCTCTTTGTTATCGATCATCCTTTATTATTCATAATGCATGTGATATATTATAAATAATTAGTATGTTTGTTATTATTAATGTAATAACAAGAGTTGCATGAATCTGGAAAACATACAAACAAACATGATATGAGATTTAAAAACTAATGATGAGACATATTTTTAAAATTAAAATATCTCATTTTGGATAATATCCAAAATTTAAATCCAGCTCATTAAAATAGAAATTAAAAGAACGTTTTATATTTCCTTGTCTTTCATCAATGATGGTTGCATTATGAACGTTACTTGCGGTCAGTGCCTGGGTCATATTATTGAGGAGGCATGAGCGCTAGAAAGCTGTTACTTTCACCTACATATTAGATGTGAACTATGTGGAACTCCCATTAGTTCGGCTCATATGGGGGATCTAATGGCGACCGTGCACTAAGGTTCAAGATTGATGGGTGGACTCTATGTGAAGAGAAATGAAATCATATTATTGTGCTCTCCTCAAACGTGAGGTAAAATTACTCGAGGGTTGTAAAGAGTTGAAATTGGGCTCTACATTTCGAAATTATGATTGAATGATATTATTCGGGATCATAATTTAGCAATTGGGCATTGCGTACTCACATAAAAAATTGGCTTTCCCGTTTCCACTAGAGGATGGTGAAATGTCAAAATATTGGGAGGAAATTCATAAAAACAAAAGTTCATATTTTATGTCTTATAAAATATTTTAAAATATTTAGTAATGTTTATTCTGTTTCCATTTCAGTATACGTACAATGTCATCACGAAATCCTCTATCTGTTGTTATATTCAATCAAAACAAACTAACCGCACCAATTACCTAGACTGGCTGAGAAATTTAAAAATTACTTCAAATTATGAGAAAATAGCATATGTGCTCACAAAAGCGCCTCTAAAAATGATTGCTGCAAATGCCTCTGCTGAAGAATTGTCTGGGCTTGAGAAATAGCAGGACCATGATCTGCAAGCTAAGAGCTACATGCTGGCTTCTATATCAAACGAATTGCATAGGTGGTTTGAGGAAATTGTAAATGTTTCCGACATTTATGATCACATGCAAAAGTTGTATGCTGAACAAACACGTCCACTAAAGCATGCTACTGTCAATGAACTAATGAAGTCACACATGCGAGAAAGGTTTTCATCCATGAGCATGGTGTGATGATGATTCGGCTTATTGAGAAGCTAGTGAGCATGGACCTTGTTATTCCAAATGAATTTTCTATGAACATTCTATCGTTGTCACTACCGTTGTCGCTTGATGGGTTTGTGGTAAACTTAAAAGCCAGTCTGAAAGAGTTGATCAACATGCTTATTAGCTATGAAGCAATCACAAAAAAGGAAAAAAAAAACATGTTTTCTTAGTAAGCTTCTCGTTTGAGACATAGAAATGCCCAAAAAGAAAGGGGAAGAAACGTTATGCTCTTTCAAAGAAAAAACAAACTAAGTAAGAAGCAAGCCCCAAACATTTCTAAAGGGCCTACAAAGCCCGATAAAAATTGAAGATGTTTGCATCTACTGTAAGAAGTATAGACATTGGAAGCGCACTTACAAAGAATATTTAGCACAGAAGATTTCTGGCAATGATATGTATTATATCGAAGTAAATGTCTCAGTTAATTCAATTTCTTAAGTATTAGATAATGGATGTGGATATCATCTATACAATGATTTGTATGTAATGACAAAAAGTAGAAGGATAAGGGGTGGTGAGACTTTTCTGAAGACGGACAATGGAACAAGAGTTGTTACAAAAACCACAAGAGAAATTTACTTAATATTAAACAATAATTTTAATATTTTTTATAAATATTTTATGATGAGCTTTCATTATTAGTAATGTACCACCACAATCATTGACAAATGTTTTCAATTGGAAGACAAACCCCCCTATGCCACGCCCTCTGATATAGAAGCTTGCTCATTCGTATGTCATAAAGTAAAGTATTATGCATAATAAAATTAGAATTATTGGTCACAACAACGTGATTTTGAGCACATTTCACATCGACAAAAACAAGACACGTACACAAACAAGCGTGAATTGTCATCGCCAGTTGTAATAATGAACATTATTGTTCTTCGGTGGGACAATTGGCAAATGGAGGAATTTGGGATACAGCTAACAACGACTAGAGATAACATCATATCTTTGAATCCAAGACATCCTCTCCTTTTTGTGCGACAAACAAATTTATTTTTTTTATCATTATTTACTATATTTTATGTATTATTATTAACATAAAATAGCCCACGTACTAACACTAGCCCCTTCCACGCCCCCAGAAGACAAAAAAAAAGTGAAATAATTTTTAATTATTATACAATTATTTGAAATTTGATATTTACACTCCATTTTGTTTTATCTACGCTCTACTTGACGTGTAAATATATGTTGAATTCATATATATATATATATATATAAACTTTTTATATCTTCTTACAAGCAAGGATGAGGGCTAATCATGTCTAATTTGTTCAAGTTGATATTTATATTATATTTTTTGTTATATATATATATATATATGTATATGTATATATATATATATATACCACTAGCGTGACGATGGAAATGGAACTTTTACTCTCACGCAGAACATAAAATAAGGTTTAGACTTGTCTATTGCATAGAAAGATTTAGCAATAAAACAAGAGTGAATGGAGGACAAGTCACGGAATCAAACCATTAGGAATATTTGATTTTTCAATCCATTCACTCTAAAATCAACGAAATTTCATAAGATGTTAAAATCCACAAGATATATATAACAAGTCGATAACACGAAGACGAAATCTTCTGCTTCACTTGGTGTTGTATTCTATCATATGATATAAATCCTCGTTCTATTCGAGGAATTGGCATCAAGTGGAGCCAATGATGACTTAAGCCATCTTCAACCCATAAATCTATTTTGGTGCAGTTTCTGCACCAAATATAACATTCATCTCCAACTCATTTACTTCAAATCTTACACTAAAAAGTATATTCCTAGAATATTCTTTTTGTTTACTATTTATTTATAAATTTAACAATATAATTATAATTAATGTTAACATTAGTATTAATTATAATTATAATCTAGGATATTGCGTCGCATTATATAATAATTTATCAAAAAATATGACCGTTGGATGAGATTGCCTTATCTACAATTTGTCCGTTGAATTAGATTGTGTTATCTACAACCTCATCAGTATTATGACCATTGGATGAGATTACATCTGATCTTGCCCGTTGGATGATATTACAATCTTATCATCATCTTGACCGTTGGATGAGATTGCCTTATCTATAATTTGGCCGTTGGATTGGATTGTGTTATCTACAACATTATCAGTATTATGACCGTTGGATGAGATTACATCTGATCTTGCCCGTTGGATGAGATTACAATCTTATCTTCTTTCTACTATAAGTAAAATATATCTAATTCATGAGATCATCACAGCTTTAATTTTCATTCCAATCAAATCTTTATTCCAAGCAATTCAATGGCTTCAAATTCTAGAACTGCTTCTTACAATGTCGAAGAAGACAGAGTTTTATGTCATATGTATCTTGATATATCCCAAAATACTATAATAGGTATCAATCAATCCAAAGATCAGTTTTGGACTCGTATCGAAGAAGCTTACAACATCAGCAAACCAAACAATCTACAAGTACGTAACAAAAGATCATTGCAGTGTCGCATGAGAAATATACTCCGTGAAGTTTGAAAACTAAGGGGACGCATTCGTCAAATTGAAACTCTCCGCCCAAGTGGCGCATCAGAAGATGATATTGTAAGTATTTCTTATTCAACTATTTATTAAATTACAAGTTTAATTTCTTATAAGATAATAGTTGGATATTTTCGTACAGTTAAGTCGAGCAAAAGATTTGTTCATGCAAGATGCTGATTTTAGTAAAGGCTTCAAATATGATCATGTGTGGTATAATATGAAAGATATGGAGAAATTCTCGAGTGACATCAATCCAATGAGCGCACCAGCAAGAATGCATGTCACAAGTTTGGACTCGTCACAGTCAGATAGCAAGACACCAAATATTCCAATATCAGGTTCTCCTGGATTACCTCCGTTTTCAATTAATTTAAGTAGTGATGAAAATGCAGGCGGCACTTCATCCCAGCGACCTCTTGGTGTTAAAAAATCTAAACTGAAGAAAAAAAGGGACGACAATGTGTTGGAATTGATATCTACAATGAAAGAAGGGCATCGCGATCTTATAAATGTATTACAAAAAAGATCCACTGAAATTCAACAAAGTTATGAGATAAAACTCCTAGCATTGCAAAATGAGCAACTCATATTAGCAAATCAAAAAAAATTTGAAACTAGACAACAACAAATAGCATTAGCAACCCTTCAAGGGGAGAATAAAGTTTTGTACATGGATTTAAGCACGATAGGTGATCCAGAAATGCGCGAAATTGTTCGAAAGGAACGAGCCAAAATTTTGAAAAAAAGAAATGAAGAACATGGACAACACGAAAATGATACATTTGGGAAATATTTTGGTGATTTTGGAGGATCGGGATCTAATTTAGGATATTATTGATCATCTACATTGTTTCTCATTTTTATGTTTTTATTCGCATTGTTATCTTTGTAATTTTCAATTATGTATTATCTTCGAATTTGTATTTCAATTATGTATTATCTTTGTATTTTGTATTTCAATTGGGTATTGTAATTTTAATTTCAAAATTATGCCGTTGGTTTTTCTGATATTTTATCAATTATATATTTACGAGAGTTCAAAAATATAAAAAATAAAATAAAAAAACTAGAAATATTTTTATAAATTTTCTAATATAATTATAATTAATTTTTTTGTGTTTAATTTTTATTATGAATTATATTTTATATAAACACGATTTAATTTTACTCATCAATTATATAATATTATTAGTAAAAATATTTAATACATATTTATATAAAATAAAAAACATTAAAAAAAGGCCCAAACCCAGCGCCAAAATGGCGCTGGGAGGCTGCGCCATTTTGGACGTTGGAGCAAAAATTCTGCGCTATCATAACTTAAGTTGCTCTTAGTTATCTTGAATAAATAGACCTCTTGATGAGTACTATAGTTAGATCTATAGTGTGAAATCTCAATATTCCAATCGTTTATATCGCGGGCAATACAATTCAAAGCATGAAATATGGAATATTTATAATATCAAATACACCAATTAAAAGTTGACAATATCTTATATTAATAACAAAACAAAAAAAAAAATTTGTCCCAAAATTCTGACCAAATTATAGAAGAATGAAGCCCCCTTTGGACTGCTCTAATAGCATAGGAAAACCCAAAGGTTCCTTCGAACTCTTTGACCAATATCCCATTCCTCGCACAAAATTTCTCTCCAAAATAAAAACTGGTAGCTCCGAAAAATCCCTCGAGAATGTAAATTCTCTTATTCTTGAAAGAACACTCCCTTCAAAATTAATAACGTAATATGCTAATTCTAACAATAATCATTTAATATAAATAATAAATATATATCTAACAGCTGCAAAACTTAAGGGCACGCAATATTGAGGGCTGCACCATTCATAGCTGATGATGCTCGGTTCATCCCGCTTGGCGGTTCATCCATCCATTCAAGAACCTCACTACAAGCCTTGAAGTCAAAATCGAAGTCGAAGTCCGGTAACTCAATAGAACGATCGCCATCCTGGAATCCACAAGTTGGAAGATCCTCAAATTCACAACCGAATTCATCCAACGGCGCCATAAAATCATTGCACACCAAAAGTGAGTCAAGTTTGAAATCCATGTCAATCTCCACACCGATCTGTGCCATCGCCATCAAGTCCTCATCTACTAGTCCAAGATCACAAGACTCGGCCACATTATCCTCGAAAACATTAGCAATCTCATTCTCATTTTTGTATTCAGTTCCGAAATCCGTGGCTACCTCCATTTCGAACAGCGAAGATGGAGATGTGTGGGAGCTGAGCGATACTACGCTCGAATTTGAGTCCTCTGATGCAAAAGCCATATCAGATTCTTGCTTCCCGTTCTCATCTTTCTTAGAAGCAACAGAAAGAACAGTTTTGCTGCCATCATCATTCAAACTCTTACTCGCAGAAACCTCTGTGCTAATAACCAACGCCTCGAATTCCATTCTTTTACTTTCATACGCTCTCGATGCCTCCTCCGCAGTATTGTAAGTACCCAACCAGACCCTCTTATGCTTAATCGGATCCCGGATTTCCGCGGCCCATTTGCCCCATTTACGCTGCCGAACGCCTCTATATTTTCCAAGAACAGGGCTCGGTCTGATACCGGTTATGGGGTGTACTCGTTTCCTTTTGGGATGTTTCTCCCCGGTGTTGCTTTCCTGAACTGAACCCTCTGATTCAGAAACTTTCGGAGCTCGATTGAAGTCCTCAACAGGGAAGCGAACTTCCCGAATGAGCCTCTTGGTTTTCCTCTCACAGACTCCCTCATCATCAGATGAATCAGTAGCATCCGGGTCGCTACAAACAATTCGAATAATCCTCGCAGGTGGGATGGGTTCTGATTTGTTACTAAACTTTCTGGTCGCTGTTTCTTGTTCCGATGTAATAGTTTTCGGAGGTTCTGGCATTTTTATCTCTACTCAATCACTCAATAATCCCTCAAATAAAGAAAAACGCTTAAAATGGAGCCTTTCAAAAGCAAATCAAATAAAAACAGCAATAGGTAAAATCGAAGGTCGCAAGTTGGCTCTATGTCACGAAGTATTAGATAACAGAACCTCTGGAAAACAGGAAAGATTAAATAACCGATTTATGTGGTAACCTCCAAAACACTCTACTCCAGAACAAGTTCTGCAACAAAAACATAAAAAAAACCCAGAAAAATATTAACCAAAACCCAAGAGAATCAACTCAAAACCAGCCCCGAAATACACAAACAAGAACAGAAACCCAAAAGGGATTAAGGAAGCAAGCTTTTACCTTTTGGGCCTGAAACGCATCGAAACAGTAGGGAAGAAAGAGAGGGTGCTCCAGGGAGCGGATACAGAAGAAACTGACGAGAAACAGAGGTTGGACGGAGCCCGAAAAGCAGCAACCAGATCAAAACTTGCCGACATAAATCTCTAGGCTCCAGTCCAGTCCCCCTTATCTCAGTATGCAACCCTTCTCCTCTTCTTCTCAACACTTGGAAAAAGAGAACCCCAGAAAAAAGGAGTACAAAATGCCTCAGATACACCTATTTATTGTAAAAAAAAGACGACAAACTTGTGTAGAAAAACGATTAGAACCAATCCGAAAAGTGTAGAAAAGAGATTAGAAATCTATGGTTACTATTTTTTTCCACAATCGTACAAGACAAATAAAAGATTCGTGAATCGTCGATAGAATCCTCGACGAAGCAACGTGAATAGACCGTGGCTGCAGCAACCAACTACTCTCGAGAAAGGAGAGTGAATGGTCAGGCAAAAGTGGCTACCACTGTAAATATATAGGTGCAAAAATGTGGAGTGGAAAAAAGTGCATTAATTTGGCCATTAATTTGGCAACAACCATTTCCTGACGATGAATGCAACTCTAGAGAGAAATCAAAACATAAATCAAAAGTCAAAAATTAAATTAAAAGTCAAATATATCGGGCAATGTGACCTGCTTTTTCTTGGAAGAATGGCTTTCTTTTTATATAGTTAACCTTGTCCTTTTCACACTCACTCCGTGTATTTTGTGTGAGATTTTTCTCGAGCTGCTGCTGTTTGCTCTTTCCTAAGCGGTCAAAAGTATGCACATGCAACATATACTTTAATGGGGTTCAGGTAGGGATGGCAATGCTTAGCTCTAAATCTGACTATGTATTAAACTCAGTATGGGTAAAAACAGGTTTAGATCTAGGGGTGTCAAAATACGACACGACCCGTCAACTCGATACGACCTAAAACGAAAAAAATCAGGTTCGGGTTGGGGTTTTTCGGGTTCAGGTTGGTTTCGGGTTGGTTTGATTCGGGTTAGTGCCATGTTAGGTGGGTTTCGGGTTGGGTCGTGTTGGGTCGCGTGTTGGGTCGCAAACTTTTTTTTAAAAAATATTACCTATATTTTTATATATTGTATACTTGAACAAAATTTATTGTATATTTATATGATAAATTTTCATCATTTAATATTTATTTTGCATATTTTTATTTTTTTAACAATTTTTTATTTGATTTAGTAAATATATTTTTGATTTTCTACGATTAAATTTTCAAATTTAAATCGGAAATTTTGTTATTATGTGTTTAAATTAAAATATTATTATTATTTTTTATTTTTTTGAATTTTTTTCATTAATTTTTTTTAAAAAAAATTAAAAAATAAATAAAATTCATGTTAGGCGGGTTAGACGGGTTGAGTCGGGTTATACGGATTCGTGTTCGAGTTGGGGGTTTTCGGGTTACTTCGGGTTCGGGTTGGGTTCGGGTTGAAAAAAAATAAAAAAAATTTCGCGGGTTGACCAGAAACCCGACCCAACCCAACTCACCCGATTGACACCCCTGTTTAGATCCGATCAAATGGATCTCAATCGGTCTTAGGATTCAATAGATCCACTGTCACGGTCTATGTACAATTTTGATATACTGTAAATCTTTGTGTACTTGGTGGATGTATTCATACATAGTGTGACTTGAGTACAGATGTATATCTTTGTGTACTTGGCATCCCTAGTTTCAGAGAATAATGATGATGGTGGTAGATGTTATGTCTCAATATGGTACATGATCAGACATTAAATTTAATCATTTACTCAGTTTTATCATTTCATCTGTCTCAAATATATATAGACTTGTTCGTTTTTTCATGCAAATTTTTAGAAATTATTAAATAAAAATAATTTACAAACAAACTTTATATTTTATCCTTATTTAATTTATTGAGACGAGTTGACTCATTCGATATTTAGAGTGAAAAATGGTATTTTTGACATAAAAATAAAAAGAATTTGTGAATGATAAGAGATTTTTCTCACAAAAAATAACTCTTGAAACGGTTTCATAAGAGTTTTTGTTTAATAATTTTAGTTATACTAATATTTACCAGCTGAACATTGAAAACAAGTGGTCAATTGAACAATTTATTTTTTATAAGAAAATATAAAAAATATTACAAGTGCATGTCATGGATGTATCATGAAAAGCAAATAACCAGACATATCAATGCATGACAAGTTCATGCTGACATGACATGGATGTTTGGTTGTTTCACATATTTTTTTACAAAAAAAATATAATTAAGTTCTATTTATTTAAAACTAAACATTATCACAAATTGATCGCAACTATATATTTTTTGTTACGACAATCATCAGTTTTTCGATCTACCACATAATAGATGGTAATAGAAATTTAATCTATTTGATTTTATATCAACATATTATTTGATATCGTCTCACAAACACATTCGAAATTATATATAACATGAACGAGTAATTCAAAAATCATGAAATTAATCTCTGGAAAAATTCGTCCGAGTGCACCTTGAAACAAGGTGAATACTTATTTTTGGGCTTAAAATATTTTATGGACTCTCCGTATTTTATGTCTTCAATTAGACTTAGTTCGATCTAAAATAAAACTATTACTTCATTTGAGTTATAGAACAAAAAAATAACTTATATTTCCTAAATTTATATATGAATAATCTCATATTTATCAAACAAATGTCATGTCCACGAGTCTTTAGATTTCTTTATTTATTTTTGGTTAAAAACAAATATTTAAAAATCTCAACTAATTAATATATTAGAAACTGTTCCGATGTTTGAGACCCGCGGGACATATATAGTAACAGTGACCAGGACGAGTAAAGTAATCACAGCTTTCCGTAATATCATTACCACATTTCCACAATCGCACCGTGGTGGTGTCTTCAGTTCCATGATACCTATAAATCAGTATCTCAGATTTGAAACCTTCATATACAGATTCACAAAATCTAATTATATTGGATGATTTATTCAAGTTACGTATATGTACATCTTTGGTGTAAATTATGTTTCAAGCAATTATTGAATTCGTGAACATAGTAGGAAAATTTTCATATTCAAAACACAATCTTTTATCTATTTTCATAATAGCATTCAAATACAAAAAAATTCGATGAGTGAAAAATGACTGAGACAAGAAAATAACAGGATACAAAACTAAAAAACTTTAAGCAACATAACAATAAAAAATGCCTACGCTGCGACAAACTTGTTCAATTTTGTTTCTATGAAACTCGGAATTAAAAGATTACTCAAATAAGAATTTCGAAAATTACTCACAATAACTTTTTCTCACAGGTAGCTCTTGCTTTCTTCCACTGGATCGAACGGCGTTTGTAGATATAATCTCTGATCTCACCTGTAAAAAAAAAAAATAAACTCAGAACAACATGCTTTCTGTTGGCTCTTCGCTTCAGATCTTTCACGGATCTCACCTCATCTTTCAATCTTGAGGGACGAACAAAATGGAGAGGATTTCCAATTGGCGTGTGATTTTTCTGGCAAACAGGACATATGTTTGGGGAGAATTAAACAATAATGGGAAATAAATTAAAATATAAGATGAAGGGTATTTTGGTCATTTCTATATTTATCATGATTTTATCTCTCTTGTTAAATTCACACCACACATGATATTATATATCTCTCAAATTAAATATTTTATCATATCAAACATTTATCAATCAAATTATTAATCATTCAATTATCACATTCTACAGACCAAGCGAACCCTTAGTGTATAGTACAATCATTTCATTCATATGTCCCAATCGATCGATCTTGGGACATTGGTTAGTCGAGAACTTGAATATAAATCGAAAAATATATATATGTTCCAAAGGTTGTCATAATATATTTGTATGTAACTAAATAAAAAAAAATTTCTCTTAAATATACAACTTGCTTCGACAAAAGACTCTTTGGTTTATTCACTTAATAAAACACATATAACATTCATGCCTGTATGCGATAGGCCAATCTCCAACTACAATATACAAGCTCCTACTCGATTTTTCCAATACTGAACTTGCCACCTTGTGACCCTCAAGGAGTCAGAAAACAAGCCACGATACAGTGCTCCTCGAATAGAACTAGAATGTTGTATTGGGTCATGAAGATTAATAGTGTACAAATGTGAATATATTATCTATTCAGCTATTGGTAGGATTTGTAATTATGACTCATTGATATGCTAAAGTCGATGATTTTCATTTTGAATATTGATGGTTTAAATTTTAAAGAAAGGCCGAATCAGGATCGAATTATTTGGATATAATTTCGGTTCGAAACGTTGTATTCAGATATGACGTGGGCACTAACAGAAACTGAACGTGATCGATTCTTGATCACAACTCGTTCCAAAACTCGTAAAAATAATCGTATGAGCTTCGATGTCAACTTTTTAAAAATAGCTAAAACCCCAAAACTTTCAACCCTCCCTCACAAAATAGAGCTACATGATTAATTTATAACACTCAAGTATCTCCCATTAGTTTCAAGATCTTTGCTATTTTCCAAGTCCACATTGTATAAAATACTATTGCAATCCTAGTTCAAGTTCACGTGAAGCGAGTAAAATTTGTCATACCCAGGTCACGTGATCATCCCATCGATCAATGCGTATGAGTTGAATACTTGTGTCACGTGATCGTAGAATCGACATCGAGTACGTTCCTTGGGTTTGGTCGGAATCAATGCGCATTTATTTGGTTTTTTAATCCTTCAATGTTCTTTTACATCCACAACTCCATGCGCGTGACACCCCATGTGCATAATTGTACGATGTAATTTAAGTGTGTCTTGACTTCAACATGATACATATTTTGCATATAATATATTTAAGAGTCGCATGTAAGTATAGGATGTCACTCCCCTAGGGACGGGGTTGATCGACACCGACGTTGCTCTCAAATTTACATTTGAAAACAACAAGCCTCAGAAGTACAGAATTCAAAAACCAGTCTTTTATTCATAATACTAAATATTCATTGTCTGATACAAAGTCAAATGACTAATATTTTACGGCGAAAATGTAAAACCAAATATAATAATGTCTTAACAAATGCAGCGGAAAACATAAACTAGAATTGAGAAATAACGGTTTTTTTCACCAGCCCCAGAACTGGATATGCTCTTCTTCTTCTAACAATTCTTCCTCGTTCTTATCTGAGATGAGTTTGGTGGGTAAGTGATATGGTTGTCAGTCAGTAAGCGGGGGCGAGAATAACTCCCAGTTTTGGCGAGAATAACTCCCAGTTTTCAAAGTTATTTTCAACAGAAACAGTAATACAAATAATATACAGAAACTCTTATTTTCAGAACATGAATCAGTATTCAGAACAAAAATCAGAATTTAACAAGTAAGCACTGAGCACGTTTGTGAATTTCATGGCTAAACTGATATCAGTCCCCTGTATGTTCTCTTCTCTAAGGGGTGAGGCCAGTAATCAGTAATCAGAATTCAGTAATGTTCAGAATATATATTCCTACCATTAGTTCACTAAGTTTCAGTGCTTCAAAAATCAGAGATCAGAAATACATAAAACAGAAATTATTAAATTGATTTCAAGATATTTATACATAAGCCCACTTACTGTAATTTGCTAGAAGTTTCGGTTGAAGTCTGGAAATATGCTTGCTCTCGCTACTGGATTTTCTGCTTGAACAAATGCACTCTCTTAACTCGAATTTTCAAGTGATAACTCAAGATTTGTGTAACACCAATTCAGAGATTTGAGGGTGTTATTTATAGGCAAATTTCTGACTGTTAGCCTCTCAAATAAATGGCCATAATCTACCATTAACAACCTTTATTCCGTGTTAAATTCTTCAGTTACAAGTTATAAGCAGAATCAGTAGCTATCTGCTGGAATCTCGCTACTGAACTCTTTTGCTGCTGGATTTTGTCTGCTGGAAAAATACCATCTTCTGAAATATTAGCTTCTGCTGGAAATTTTGCATTGCTACTGAAATTTTGCTAGCTGTTGCAAAATGCTAGCTAGTGCTGGAAATTCGGGTTCTCACATAGAGAAACTTTTTTTGCTAGAGGATGGAAGGTCAAGATCTAGTCAAGGCATAAGATCTAAGGGTGGATCTCTGCCCTTCCACGTCGAATTCCCGTGTATTTTCAGTCTCTTAAGAAGATACACTCACTCGATATTCTGTACACTTTTGTTGCTAAATTTTAAGAGCTTAACTGATCTAGAATCTATGAAACACATGCCTAAATATTCATATCCGATATTTGAGGATCGATTGTGCTAGTTGTATTTTGTTCGAAAATACATGTAACTGACAGTAAGAGTCTTATTGATCAGATTGTATTAGTTGTGAGAATATATAGGAGTTTCAGTAGATCGGATATAAGCTCTGCTGAAGTGGGTCGTTGTAAATTTTTTTATAATAACTGAAGTCTTCTATTGATATCCTTCTGAAATGAAAGGAGATACATAAGAGAGTTTAATATCTGAACTTTCATAAACAATTATGTTGTGTATTTTATTTCAGTTTTCCGAGCATTATCATTTTTTAGCCTTACTGAGTATATTTTTCAATCAATTCTATGAGTATATTTCCGCACAGTTATCTTACTGCTGGTTTATTGAAGCCTAACCGACAAGAATTAAAATTCAACATATTGTTAATCCAACCGTATTATTTTTGGAGATTTTGGGCTGATCGCTTATTCACGCCCTCTAAACAATCTCCAAATCCTAAAATTGTTATTTTTTATCGAGAATTTCATGTAACACTACAAACATCATAACTACATCTGTTTCCTATCGGTGTCACGTCAATGTTACGTAGTAAAATAACTAAAATTGTCACACAAATAAACAAAATAGTGCATCATGACGTAATTTGACAATATAGAAAATTAAAAATGTAAAAACACAAAAATATTGAAAAAATTATAATATTCCTATACGCACAAGTATATACATATCACACAATTTTGTGATGGAATTTGACTCAATGATCACCCAAAGTAACCCATTGGTGGGGCTGTGGGGCAATGGAGGTTGCTTCGTTTCCCCGCCAAATTGCGGGGTCTGGGGACCTACCACCACTCGTTTCCCCGCCAAATTCATGGCTACATATATTAATATATATACACACATTAGCACGAATTATTGCTTACTTTATTATAATGATTTAATATTATATATCGGATGCATGGCCACTAATGTTTTCACAAGAGGTGTGCAACAGTCAATTTGGTCCGATTTTACTTTACAATGGTTCGATTTTTCGGTTTTGAATATCTCTAGTTCAAAATCAAAAATTTTTATTACTGTTCGATTCAGTTTTTTGTAACACGGTTCGATTTATACGACCAGTTATATTAACTAAAATTTGTTAAGAAATAAATTTAAACGTCACTTTATGCTTTTAAAATCTAAATCATAATATTTTTCAAACATTTAAAAAGTCTTATACTTAACAATAAAATAGTTCATTATACATAAAAATCCTATACTTACAATAATATGGTCGGTCCGGTTATTCGGTTTTTTGTGGATTAAAACCGAAAATCGAACCGAAAAACCGAATTTCATAAATTTTAAAACCATGAAGTCCATGACCGACCAAAAAACCGATAAAAACGAACCATTTAGAATTACACTACACATTTTTAAAAAATTTAATCAATAAAATGATCTTCAAAATAAAAAATGTATATATAATTTAATTTAATAATTAAACTTAAAAAAGAATGTAAAATTGATTTTTTATTTGGATCATATACCAATTAAATCATTTAGAATTATTCATGTATCAATTTCTCAATAATTCGTGTACTAAAATTCTTTTTACCCTCAAATTAAATAATTGGCAGGAGATCCCTAATAAGAAAAAGGGGGTGTTATTTAAACTGAAAAAAATGTTAATATCAATCCACTTTACTTTTTTTAATTTAATGTTTGATTATAAAACACGATACTTATGAGTTTTAAAATCACCTATACATCACTTTCCTTTTATTATAAAATTTTGATTCAACCGCCAAAAAATCAAACACGATAATTATGAGTTTTAAAATCAAAATGACATATTAAAAAAATAGTAATAAAATTTTAAATAAATATAACACAAATGTGTTGGGATCGAATACTAAAACTATGTTGGGATCGAAAATATGTTTAGAAGAGAATTAATAAACACTTAATTTTGTTTTAAACTTGAGTTGGTCTTTATAGTTATTAGCTGTAAATGCATTTTCTTGCACGACTAGATATAACTGGTGTGCTGTCGTTGAGCCACCAAACTTAAATTCCTACTCTTTCAAATAAAATTAGTGTAATGGTGAGTAAGGTCGAATCTACAGGGAACGGAGGTTGATTTCTTTCGAGTAAAATGTAAATAATGGGGGGATTTTGGATAAAAACAAAATAAATTATTAAAACTAAAATTAGCAAGCAATAAAAAATAATAAATCAAACGAGAATTAAATTATCAAACTCTGATTCAAGGGGATTTTCACTATTCAATTGTGTCACTGTTCATCGGCTAATATATTATTTATTCATGCAGTTACAAGTAATTAACCTTAGAATTATAGGGATAGCCGCTAAAATTCTTCTGTTTTCCTAATTTAATTGACCAAACCCAGCATCTATTCAAAACTTATCAATAATTAACTGGGCACGATAGCGTTTCATATTAATTAAAAATAGCATTTTCGTTTTGTGAAAACAGTTAATCCTAAAATCTAACAACCGAGATAGCTGCAATTGATAGATCGAGTTTCGTTGATTTATTTAGATTAAATATGTTATGATAGTACAACACACCTAATCTATCGCTACTCATGTACCAATCGTTCATGACAATTACGGATCACTGAATTCATGGATAACAGTAGAAAATTATATATCGAATTAAATTGTCAGATTAACCAACATACAACTTTCATATAAATAAATCATAAATCAACAAATACTTGAACAAAACACGAATATTAAATTAAAGTGCAAAAAGCCTCACAACGATAAATCGAAATATTAAAAATATCCATTGAATCAAAAATAAAACTTAGCCTAAAGGTGTGGAGAGAGTTGGAGAGAAAATCCTTGAGCCATTTTTTTTTTGTGCTTCACGTGAGATGTTGGTGGTGGAAGGTTGTGAGTTGTGTTGTAAAATTGTGCAGCCTCCTTCTTCTTCACGTGATGGTAAGTTGGGTCTAAAATTAAGCTAAAAAGCCCAATAATTTCTTAATTAACCGAAATCTTAAAATATAAAATAATAGATAATACCTTATCTAGAGTTTCCCTCCAAGAATTTCCACTAAACCAGAGACCATAATTAATTCTTTCAAATCTTGCATAATCTTTACAAATCAGATTTTTTACTTCTTGCAATTTTAGGCAGCTAAAACATAATCACAAGGCGTGGCTACGCCTTGTTCCAGGACCTCTTTTGGTTTGACCATTCTCTTTCAAAACTCTATCATTGAAACTTCAAATGTGATAAATATCACCTTTTTAACTCAAATTTGCTCCAAGACCGTAAAAGTTCCTCCTACAATAAAATTGCACAAAAATATATCAATAAACATATCGGAGGTTGGAATAATGAGAAATATGAAAATAAAAATACTAACTATTACGAGCCTATCAAAATCTCCCACACCTAAACGATGCTTGTCCTCAAGCATAAAATAGATCAACTCATTATCACAATTTTTCGTCCTTCTTCCGCTTCCTCTACTTATCCAAAACATTTTTCATGCAACAAGACATTTTAATTTCTTAGCATCTCCCAAAATAACATTATGAACAAATTGTGTAGAAATTAAAATGCATGGGATTTAACAACTCTCACAAGATTCGCTCATTCCGCTCACTAGTGTCTAGGATATATATCAACAAACTCTCATGTCAAATGCATTGAAAATTTTTACCATAGGCTTGCAAATATATGACATCCTTCCACTAAATGAATGAATTAAAATACAAAAACAAAAAGGTCTATAAATGGGTTGTAACGTAGCTAGGGGTAAGGTATGATAAAAGGAAACAATGAGCTATAGAATTGGAGAAATCATATCAAACATTTCTCACAAAAATAAAAATGTATCCAAAAACTCTTATATCTCATTATAACAATCAAGAGCATTTTTTTTATTTTTGTTTTTTTTCGGCTCTTTTTTTCTTTCTCACTTCGTCTACTTCTCTTCTTTCTCTTTCTCTTTTTTTTTTTTTTTGCTTTTTGTTTTTTGTTTTTGTTTTTTTTTGTATACGGTGGCTATAAGGATTCAAGATTGACTAAATTCCAACAATTCACACTATTTTGGATTGAGTGATGCTATTTGTGAAAAGTTTATATGATTCTTCAATTCAAGGTTCAAAAAGGGGATAACCAACAAAAAGGATTTATCACGGCTTGTAATGTTGTTATTTTTATTCAAAGAAAAAGGCTGAGGCTCAAACTTGGTTCACTAGGGGTCTATGAATCAGGGTAGGCTCAAAAAATGTCTTAAATGATGCGAAAGAAAATGGTTTGAACCTAATGCCCTTATCATTTTGTCTATGCACCTAATCCACCACAAAGTGTTGATAAAGACATGTATAACAATGCAAGTTCTAGAAAAATTAACAATGCAATGACAACACACAATCAAAGAAAATGGAGCATGATATCATGATTGCTCATAGGCTCAAAGCTCACTAAAGAAAAAAATATAGTAATTGTGTTAAATCCCACACACTTGTCCTATCTATCATCAAGAGCAACTTATTCATAATGCAAACGTGAGATTGCAAAAAAAATTTCCACGCAAAGAAAACATCATCATTTTTTTCCGCATCGGAGGCAATCAGGATTCAGAAGAAAAAGATAACAAATGAACTAGGTGCTTGGAACTAACAACGTCACTAATTTTTTTTAACCCAAAATGCTGAAAAATTAAATCAAAATACTAAAAATAAAATAAAATAAAAAAATTCAAAAAATCCCACAGTCAAGTCAAACTTCTCACAATCAAATCAAACTCCCACACCTAAACTTGACATTGTCCTCAATGACAAAAAATAGATGCTCAACTAAAACGATAAAATAGTAGGAAAAGTTAGAGAACTCCCATGAAAAATGTTGAGCATCGTAAAGAAACATCATCTACTGCTGCGGTGGGGGAAATGGTGGATCGATGATGAAAGCTGCTGAGAGAAGAAGTGAAATAGGTGAAAACATATAGGGTTAAATAAAATGAACGTAAATTCTGTTTTTTTTTCAGAAGATGTTTTCTTACAGGGCGTGATCACGCCTCGTTAGAAAACATCTACTGCATTTAGGACAATTTTTTTTTTTTGGGTGCAGAAGTTATATTCTTATAAAGCGTGATCACGCCTTGTTAGAAGACATCTTCTGCACAAAGATAACAAAAATTATACTATTGGAAAAAATAAAAATAAAAAAAATTAAAAATAATAAGAACAAAAATTTGGGTTGCCTCCCAAAAGCGCATGATTTTTAGTCGTCAACTTGACCCTCAAAAGCACTCATTCAAAGAGCGGCTGACACCCAAAATACGTGTCATAGGACACCATATACGGGTCTTGGTTCCATGTGCCCTTAAGTTTGGCTTGATGTATGCAATGTAAGCTCGTCTCCTCAACAAAATGTGACTTTAAATAATAGGCATGTGATGAGAATATCATCGTTGGATCTTGAATAACAAAATCTGTTGAAATTGGCAATGGAGAAAGACAAGGATCTCCTAGATGTATGTATGATAATATTATCGACGAGCTCAAATCGATAGTCTCAGGAGCTTATTCATCTCTCAACTTCATTGGTGCCTCATTTTCGTTTGATATTTCTTCCAAAACTTCTTCAGACTGAAGCTCAACAGTTTTATCATTCACTGCCACGCGCTTGTTTACCATATCATTCAATCGACTTTTGATTATTTCAAAACTATATCCCTCATATTCTTGATGCTCGAAAGGTTGGTCAGTAAAATCAGATTGGCTAATTTCTGGAGTGTATTGGTGGTTCCTACTCTGCAGCGAATGATCCCAGTACTGATTGTAGTCAAAGTCGGCCATATCATTTAGCAAATATATCATACTGTCTTCAGGTCGACTAAGTAGTGGACTACCAGTTGTTAGTGCTCCATTAAATACCCATGTTCGTGTAACTGCATCCAAACCTTTAAGAAAAAGTCGAATAAGAACATAGTTAGAAAAACCATGATTCTTGAATGTTGTTGCTAAATTATTGAATCTCTCCCATGCTACGTAGAATGACTCTTTGATTTGTTGGGCAAAACTTGTGAATACTTGTCGATGAAACATTTCGAAATATTTTAACAACAAAAAATTCTCAAATTCTTCTTTTCTTGATGAATCACCTCTACAAGAAGAATGAGACATAAAAAAATAATAATAACAAAACTCGAAAAAAACTAACCTTGCATCGTTCCACGGAAACGGCGTCAAAATTTGGTGTGCTGTCGTTGAGCCACCAAACTTAAATTCCTACTCTTTCAAATAAAATTAGTGTAATGGTGAGTAAGGTCGAATCTACAGGGAACGGAGGTTGATTTCTTTCGAGTAAAATGTAAATAATGGGGGGATTTTGGATAAAAACAAAATAAATTATTAAAACTAAAATTAGCAAGCAATAAAAAATAATAAATCAAACGAGAATTAAATTATCAAACTCTGATTCAAGGGGATTTTCACTATTCAATTGTGTCACTGTTCATCGGCTAATATATTATTTATTCATGCAGTTACAAGTAATTAACCTTAGAATTATAGGGATAGCCGCTAAAATTCTTCTGTTTTCCTAATTTAATTGACCAAACCCAGCATCTATTCAAAACTTATCAATAATTAACTGGGCACGATAACGTTTCATATTAATTAAAAATAGCATTTTCGTTTTGTGAAAACAGTTAATTCTAAAATCTAACAACCGAGATAGCTGCAATTGATAGATCGAGTTTCGTTGATTTATTTAGATTAAATATGTTATGATAGCACAACACACCTAATCTATCGCTACTCATGTACCAATCGTTCATGACAATTACGGATCACTGAATTCATGGATAACAGTAGAAAATTATATATCGAATTAAATTGTCAGATTAACCAACATACAACTTTCATATAAATAAATCATAAATCAACAAATACTTGAACAAAACACGAATATTAAATTAAAGTGCAAAAAGCCTCACAACGATAAATCGAAATATTAAAAATATCCATTGAATCAAAAATAAAACTTAGCCTAAAGGTGTGGAGAGAGTTGGAGAGAAAATCCTTGAGCCATTTTTTTTTTGTGCTTCACGTGAGATGTTGGTGGTGGAAGGTTGTGAGTTGTGTTGTAAAATTGTGCAGCCTCCTTCTTCTTCATGTGATGGTAAGTTGGGTCTAAAATTAAGTTAAAAAGCCCACTAATTTCTTAATTAAACCTTAATCTTAAAATATAAAATAATAGATAATATCTTATCTAGAGTTTCTCTCCAAGAATTTCCACTAAACCAGACACCATAATTAATTCTTTCAAATCTTGCATAGTCTTCACAAAATCAGATTTTTCACTTCTTGCAATTTTAGACAGCTGAAACATAATCACAAGACGTGGCCACGCCTTGTTCCAGGACCTCTTTTGGTTTGACCATTCTCTTTCAAAATTCTATCTTGGAAACTTCAAATGTGATAAATATCACATTTTTAACTCAAATTTGCTCCAAGACCGTAAAAGTTCCTCCTACAATAAAATTACACAAAAATGTATCAATTAAACATATCGGAGGTTGGAATAATGGGAAATATGTAAATAAAAATACTAACTATTACGAGCATATCAATAACTGGACGACAAAAGGTGATTTATAGTGCGAAAACAGCCCAACTAAACTAGAGATAATGTATATTTAATATAAGCAGCCTTTTAGCACAACGACTTGACAAGAAAAAATAAAGCAGATAGAATAAGAAGATTAAAGTAAATGACACAAGATATTTATTAATGTTCGGATAATAATTAACAACTTCTACGTCACCCCTTCTTTAACTTAGGAAGAAATCCATTAGAAAATTTTGATTTATACAATAATTGTACAAATCCATTTCAAATAGGACTTATCAATGCTTAATTAAAACTCTAAGTATCAAAATACAAACAAAAACTATCTATTGAACTATCGATTTAGACATATACAATACAACTATTGTAATGATATCTTTGAACAACTAGAGTTGGAATAGCAACACTGAAAGATCCTTGATGATCTGATATGTAGAATAAGCGTGTGCAAAGATGAGTACAACTTGACATAGAAAGAATAAGAGTGATCAAGATCTTGTGGATAATAGATTAAGAAGCATCAATTTTTTGGTATTGTTCTTGTGTCTTTATTCTTGTCTATAATCTCCCTATTTATATTGAAATTCTTCCAACAGTAAGAAATTTTTTCAACGATCACATGTAACTTCTTCTGACATAAGGACATTGTCAACTTCTCTTTATAATGCCACACTTAATGCAGTTTTAATGTTTCTCGTAATTTACATATTTGACTTTTGAAAAACTGATTGATCTTTGAAATTTTAAGAAACATTCTTTTCAATGGAGTTGTTGGATAGGTACTTCATATGATAGACTTGACCGGCTAGGATTAGTTTGCAGCTTGAGCTTCTGCGGTTTGGTTAGAGTGCAGCTTGAACCGAAACAAATTTGATTGAAATATTTAAGTGAGAATGCAGTCAAGATTGACTTCAAGATGTCCGGCTAGAAACGTGTGAATACACTCAAATATAAGCTAGACTCTGAAACAACTAAATTCTGTTTTTATCACCAAAATTTACGATATTTTCAAACTAACAATTTCTCCCTTTTGGATTATAAAAAGACTAAGATGCTAGAATAAATATAAAAGTTACATTTGAGCAGTTCAGTATCTAACACACCTTAGAAAAATAATGTATTTTATTGAGTAAATGAAATGTCATTTTTACAATTAAGCAAAAAATATTAAAAACCTATTACACCTATAGTAACAGAAAATTATCTCTTGAATCTTGAACTCCTGCTGCTTCCACCAATTGTCTTTCTTCTGGATTTTTCATGTTGTAGTCTTCTCTCTCAAGTTCGCTTGTCTTCTTCATATTTGTCTTTCTCAGCCTTCCTCTTTTACTCTTCTAGCTTCTTGTAATATTCATCATTTTTAACATCACCAGGGTGCATATATTCCAAAACTTCAGCTGCCAATTGTAGTGTGAAGATGATCAAGCCGCACATCTATGAGAGTCTTGACTTGAGTGATTTGAACCGAAAGTTCATTGGCGGCTTGACTCTTCATTGTAGCTTGATCAATGCACATTATCTGGAAATTTTTCTCAATAAAGCCAATATCATTGAGCACTTTAGACTTTAAGTTATCAAAAGCAATCGTATAAGCAAAGTGCTTAATTTATAAAATGTTGACTGACTTCGACATGACTTGAATTTGGGATAGCAAATTTTGAAGCATGAGATCTTATTCAGGAAAGTTATCATACTTAGATAAATCGCCAATGCGGTTCTGTGAAGAGGGGCCAACTTGAGATATCTGCAGAGAGTCTAGCTGGGGTCCAGGAGGTGGAGAGGCACTCCTAATCACTAGTTCTCCACCGGTTAGAATGTGTGGAGAGAGATCCCCATCCATCTTGGTTGCAGGGGTTATTGCTTGACAGATGTGAGTTTATATAATAGTAGCGGTGTAAGATTTAAAATTTGTATTTTATCATAATTAAGTGTTGTGCTAAAAGTTACAACATTTAAGACAACATACAGCGGAATATTAAAGTTTATAACACAAATAGACTTTAAATAAATACGATGAACAAGATTAAATTTGCACAAGAATAAATACTTGTGCGGTGCCTAAGGACAAAAATTAATCACTATAAAAACCAATGAGTTTACACGAAAACAATACCAATAGTGATTATTACTGAAATCAATTTTCTTTACACGTTGAGAAAATAAATAGCTTTCTAAAACAAAGAACAACACTAAAACATAAATATGAAAGCAAAAATGTGATGCCAAAAACTTGGAGCAACAAAATCCGATTTTCAGTCAAGACTTTTATGCATGTTGTCTGAATTGTCTTCGACAATTACGGCAACACGTGAAACATCACTCTTCAAAACAACGTTCTTGTTGAATATTTTTATCTGAAATCACAATGTGCAGGGTGCGTGAATGGTCAATCAAGAAGCGGCCACAACAATGTCCTTGTTTATCTTATTTATAGATTTTCTCTCTCCTAGAGTTTATCTCCACAAAAAAACCTATTTCACAAGGAAAGTAGGAGTTTAATTAGGAACAAAACTCCTTTTTGAACATTGATACCATTTCATGATAATATTTGCATAATTATCTCATTATCTAGAAAGACAAAATCTTATTAAATATTATACTCAATCAAATCAACAAAAAAAAGATAATATTAGGGAAATCATTTAAATTAAGAAATTATATTTCCATTCAATCTCCCTCTTTTTGCCTTTTTGAACAAAATGAGATCAAACTCATTTATCCATATTAGCTCAAGTCATCTCCCCCTGAATTCGAGAAATTTTCTCCCCCTAATTAAAATCAAGTTAGCACGGGTGTTGTTAGTTTTGTTGGCAACACATGGGACAACACCTGCAGAATTTCATATTAGTTCATTAAGCAAGATTACATCAAGCGCAGAGCAAAACATAAACCCTAACATATTGACAGAGCGAAATAAAAGAAGCACATCAAACATAACAAACAAGCTTGATAAAGAAATATTTGGTCATTCTCAATTCTAGTTCCCTTCATCAGTATCATCTTCAGCTTCACTATCCTTGGTCCCCGATGGTCCAGCTTCTCCAGTAGTAGCAGCAGGTGTTCGATCAGCAGTATCTCCCCCTTTTTGTCCAGAATGGACACCCACTTCCAAAATCAGCCTGTAGTATGCAACCAGATTCTCGTAATAGGCTAAGTCAGCCTTGGCTTGAAGGATCTTGGTCAGGGCATGATCTATCTGGGCTTGGATTTCCGTCGTTGTGAGCTTTATAAATCCCATGGGCGTAGGGATGGCAGAAGTTCTTCCACATCATCTTCAGCTGTTTTCTTTCATGTCACAAAAAGATGAGAATGAATAGTTTTCAAATTATTTACCATGATCAGTCCTGATCCTTCTCACCTTCAAATTATGGAAATCTGTGATTCTTGTGATTAACTGTTTAAACACATCAAAAGTGTCCGATTTCTCCATAATCAAACTTACCCATGAAAACCATGAGAAATCATCGGCACACACAAAGGAATACTTCTTACCTCCAAGCTTTCCTGTAACGCCCCGAAAATTTAAAAGTCCACGCGAACCACATGCACAAATTATTAACTTCTTTGTATTTTAATTAATTGTTTTAATTGGATTAATTAACTATGTTGTGCATACTTGCATGTTTAAAAATATATTTTACATGGTTGCATTAAAATGTGATTTTTAAGGGTTATTCGAGTTGCGATCGAGGAACGGAGACCGATGATTGAAAAATGAAAACTGTTTTTATTAAATAATTTTTTTAAATTATTTAAAATATGAGTGATGCTTTTTCTTATTTTTGAAAATAAGGGGTTTTGAGATGATTTATACGCCGGGACGTAATTTTTATCGGTGTTGGATTTTCAACAAAAATGCGAACGTTTTAGCAACCCGTCTAATAAATTCACAAACTTTATTAAACAAAATTATTTTAAATATTTTAATTAAACACTAATGGACTAATTGGGCCTAATTAACCTTCCTAATAGGCCTAAAGTTTAATAAGTGATTTATTTACTATAAATTACACAAAACCCACCCCATAACCTATTAATCACACGCCCCACTCTCTTAAAACTCTCCCCAATAGTTTACAACTCCTCCCCACCACCAAATACACGAGACTCACACACAAGTGAAGGGAAAAGCATCAAAAGTTGCAAGGATTTTCAAACCGTCGTTTCCTCGTCGTCGTTCTTCAATCGTCCACGTAAAATCGTGCGTTAAATAAGCAAAGACATGCCATATTCTTTCCTTCAAATATCTATCACACCATAGTATTTTATTTAATGAATTTTTGTATAAAAACAAGTCACACAATTCACAATTTTCGTAACTATGCATATATGTGTCCTAAATTCTTGATTTTTCATCCAAAAACATGTTTGTTATGTTGTCAAAGGGGCTGCCATGAATTAGGATGATATAAGGCATATTTTACACGAGTTTAATGGCATAGGACACGCACAAACAGGCTGCACATGCACTAGAGAACAAGCTGGGGCCAACTTTCTGGTTGGTGTTTGTAAGGCTCGGTTTTATGGGGATTGAGGGCTTGGCTGGCTTCGGCTAGGACCGGGGGCTAGCTAGGGGCGTGGATGAGTCAGGGAGAGAGTCCTATCTACGCTAGGATTCGAGTCCAGAGGGCTGGGGAGGAGTCCTAGCAAGCTAGGAATCCCACCCGAGAGCATAGGGAAAGCAGCGCAGGGTTCAGCAATCGTGCAGGGTTTGTGGCTCGGTCAGGGGCTTTGGGCTGGGCTAGGCTAGGTCCTTAGGGTCCTAGGAGGGTGCACAAGGGCTGGGATAGGGGCTGGTATGGTTTGGTTCAAGTAGGGCCGAGCAAGAACATGAAACCGTGAGGATAAGCCATCAAGTGCGCAGGTTGCTGTCATCTGGTTCAGAGCTTCGTGCTTGGGGTTCTATGGGTTGGGCTGGTCTGGGTAGGGTCTCGCCGTGGTCCAAGGTTGGTTAGGGTCAGGTGGGCTCTGTGGTGGCTTGGCTGGGAGAGTCCTAGTTGGGTTAGGAGTCCAAGACACACAAGGAGACTCACACACACACCCACATGCAATCGGGTTCAATGACAACAGGCTTTTCGAGGGTTTAAGGGGCTGGTCAGGGGCTTGAACTTGGTCAGGAGGGTCCCTAGATGGGTTGGCTAAGTTTTGGCTCAAGGTGGCTCGGGCGTGGCTCGAGTAAATTGGGTGATGGCTCGGGTGGTTCGTAAAGGTGTCAATTTCGAGATTTTAAGAACTAAAATTGAATCCATGGGTCCACGGTTGTGGCTCATGACTTGGAAGTGTAGAATAAATAATAAAAATGCTATTTTTAAAATTTGGGATCAAAATAATGAGATTTGGATTTATCTGGAATTTAATTGCCTCACGAAACGCTAATTAACGAATTAACTGAAAAGCCTAGTTTTATGCTTTATAAAATTATGGAAAATTATATTTAAGCTCAATTAATTATTAAAAGTCTAAGTTTGTAATTTGGGAATTTTATATGAAAGTTTGGTTTAATTCGGGATTAAAATGCAGTAATACGTCTTATTTAAAGATTAATTTAAAAGTCCTCGATTTAGGCTAAATAAAAATATAAGAAAATTCATGTAAGCTTCAATAATTATTTGGGACAGAATAAAATTAAGAAAAAGTCAAAAACGTTAAATTTTACGTCCATGGGTAAAACGGTCATTTTACACCTAAAAATTAGTAAACGTCATGGCAGTGTCCTGAATGTTGCTTTTCGTGCTAATATGATTATTTTAAATGTTTATGAATTTTTATGATGTTAAAGTGATGATTTTAAATGTTTATGATTTAATATGTCAAAAGATTTATTTTAAATGTTATGATTTAACATGTCAAAATGTTATTTTAAAGGTTTATGATGTTAAAATGTTATTTTAAATGTTATGAATTTTTAATATGTTCGAAATATTTATCTTAAACGATTATGGATTTTTATGATAAAACGATAACGTTAAAAGATATGTTGCATGCTTGTTTTTAAAAGGAAAAGGATATTAAATGCATGATTTTGTAAAGTGATGAAAATGTAAAACGTTGAAGGAAGTGAAGTAATTGTAACTATTAAGGAAATGAGGATTTGAGGTCAGAATGAGAATATCGTGAGGGAAAAAGGCCTCAGAGGGAGCCCATTTTCGGGAGAAGGCTCCAGAAGGAACCCATGCGTGGGAAAAGGCCCCAGATGGAGCCCGTCTATGGGAGAAGGCCCCCCAAGGGAGCCTCGACGATCGTATTTCTATTCGATGAGGATAGGCCAGGGCGCAGTTGACCGGTGAGAGTGTTGCTGGTGTCCCTCGCCGCCCAGTACTGCGGTTTCATGTAGATGGATCCATCGACTTTTTGAGGTTTGAGGAAAATCACAATTAACGATCTGAATTCAATAAAAAAAAATATGCATATGCTCATGATGAAAGGATTTATGTTATGAAATGAGAAAAAGAAAAATGTTGAGGTTTATGTTATGCATATTCATATTCATATGTTGAGGATAATATAAAAAAGTTTACGAAAATGTTATTGTATAAAGTTTATGCATATTCATGAAAATGATATTTTAATTAAGTACAACTATTTTTAATTGTTGTATGTGATCTGTATATGTATTAATTGTTATCAAGATTATGGTGTGTTGAGTCTTTAGACTCACTAGGTGTGATTGATGCAGGTGATTATGCTAATTATGATAATGGAGGTCATGATGGTTGACTTTGCTGGACTGAAGGTGCACATAACCCGAGGACCGACGCTAGTTTCCGCACTAGTATATGATTTATGATTTTAAATTATGCTAAATATATTTTTACGACGATTATTTATGAGTGATTTTTGAGAGGTTATAGTATGAGTTATACTTTTCAAATGTTATTTTTAGATTTAGTAAAATGTTAGTTGGTTGTTTTATTTTAAAATGATGTCAAAAATATTTTATGTAAGTTATATGGTTCGGCCGATGCTATATGAGGTTTGGAAAAAAAATTTAGCATGTTTTAAGAAAACGATTAAGCAGATGTTTCAGTTGGTATCAGAGCAATGGTTCTGTAAAGAGTTGTGACACCATTAGTGCCGGGAAGCTCAGTCGTCAAGCCTCAATCTATAAGTTTACATGCTTTATATGATTTATATGTTGTTAACTGTATGGCTTATTTGATAATTAATAATACTATATACACTTCATTTATGGAATATTCACTTTTGCTAATTTGATAATGCATAGTACTATTTACACTTCATTTTATGGTACAGTTTGCTGAACAATAAAGTTGAATGCAAATAATATAAATTGAGGTGCAAGGCACATACAACACAGCGCATGTGAACAAAGAAGAAACTACCTTTGATGGGATGTTTAAGTCAGTGGAACATGTGTATTTGTGATTAATCGATAATATGTTTTATTATATATCAATATTTTTTTGTTCGAGTCTGCACACAAAGCTCATCTAGTGTAGTTTAGCTTGTTAACGTAGTTTGCGGGATATTGCTTTCAATCTTAGAGTTTATTCAGTGTGCACCAACGGATAGCGGCTGCGGAATCTCCCATTAAAAAAAAGGAAACGATTTTTCTTTTTAAAATTGGAAATGGAAAAATGATGGATGGTCATTCTATTTCGAAAAATGGATGCTGTAATGTGAAACTGACCATATAAAAAAGGTCCTATGGCCTCTTGTTTAATAAAATAGATAGATAGATCATAGATATATAGAATTTATATATTTGAATGACAAAAATATAATGACTAAACAAAATCAATTACTTGAATTAATATCGCCTAATTTGGTGCCATTCATCATGATTAAGAAAATATGTAAAAAGAAAATAATAATAATAAATAAGTGATGCAAACTCTGCTCCGACAAGTAAATTTAATAATAAACTAATCTGAAAAGGATAACCACTATTATAAACTAAATGAGAAAAGAGAGCAGAGAGAAATGTGAGTTTAGATAATGATTCCAAACTATTTCATTCATAATTGAGAAACTCTATTTATAAGTGAGAATCACACTATACAAATCAGTAGATAGATAAGATTGAGATATTTACCTTAATCGAAAAATCTATTTTGTTAACCATCTATACTTAAATTTATATCATAACATTCCTTTTTAAATTATTATTTTCATACATGAGTCATATGTTTACGTCATATGTTTAATAGCTCTATGATGATATATGATTTATATGCTTTAGAATTTTTATACGTGGTACGATATGAAATAAAAAATTATTTGATTTCAACGCATGTTGGTTTTGTGGTGGAATTGGACTATGTTGATTTTTGGGTTTTAGTATTGACGTTATACTTTTTGGGCTATAAGTTAATCGTGAATATTATGAATGCTTTTGGGACACGTAGATTTTATACAAAAATATTTATGATTTATGGTTACTAGTTGAATTAATTTTTGGGAATTACTCATAAGAAATAATGATTCGAGGATTTGCAATGACTCGGGAGTAAGAAAATGTATAAATTGGGATTTTAAGTTTTGATGAAAGGTAAGATTGGTTATAGGAATTGATTTTTTTTGAGTAAATAAGTTTAATTTATCGAAATTTATGTCGTGGGAAATCTGTAGAAAGAAATTAAGAATGCCAAGAACTTATGAGTTAATCGTAGGATTTTCGAAATTAAGGATCAATTACGATAATTTTTGAGAAAATTAAGAAATAATTTTGCAATTATTACGAAATTGGGGAACTAGTCTAACAATAAGTGAGAATTGAATGGGTTAATTGATAAGAGTTTTTGATGATTTAGACTTTTAAGGATATTTAGAACCTTGGGATATCTAGGTTATAGTGTTATAAGGAATGTTAATCAAGGGTTTTTAAGAATGAATCAATATTAGGCTTGAAAATCTAAGTGTTAGCGGATGCGTTTGGGATTTTAAGATTGAAATTTGATAGGTTGATGAATATTTTGGGTATAAAATAAGGAAAGAAATATACGATAAGTATGGTCATCCATCTTTTAATATTGAGAATTGTAAGAAAAATTGAAATTCGAGGTTATAATAGTAATAACACTAAGTCATTTGGGTTTTTTTTAGTTGCGATTTGAAAATAAAGATTTAGAAGATAAAATTAATTGAGGTCAAGGAGACGTAAGAACATTCTAGAACTTAAGTTTTATCAGAGTACTGCAACGGAAGCGTGGATTTTTGGGATACTAGAACTAAGTCTTAATTTTTGATTATTAAGGATAAGCGAATTTCGAGGACGAAATTTAATTTAAGGAAGAGAGATTGTAACGCCCCGAAAATTTAAAAGTCCACGCGAACCACATGCACGAATTATTAAATTCTTTATATTTTAATTAATTGTTTTAATTGCATTAATTAACTATGTTGTGCATACTTGCATGTTTAAAAATATATTTTACATGGTTGCATTAAAATGTGATTTTTAAGGGTTATTCGAATTGCGATCGAGAAACAGAGACCGAGGGCTGAAAATGAAAAATGTTTTTATTAAATAATTGTTTTTAATTATTTAAAATATGGGTGATGCTTTTTCTTATTTTTGAAAATAAGGGGTTTTGAGGTGATTTTATACGACTGGACGTAATTTTTATCGGTGTTGGATTTTCAACAAAAATGCGAACTTTTTAGCAACCCGGCTAATAAATTCACAAACTTTATTAAACAAAATTATTTTAAATATTTTAATTAAACACTAATGGACTAATTGGGCCTAATTAACCTTCCTAATGGGCCTAAAGTTTAATTAGTGATTTATTTACTATAAAATACACAAAACCCACCCCATAACCTATTAATCACACGCCCCACTCTCTTAAAACTCTCCCCAATAATTTACAACTCCTCCCCACCACCAAATACACGAGACTCACACACAAGTGAAGGGAAAAGCATCAAACGTTGCAAGGATTTTCAAACCGTCGTTTCATCGTCGTCGTTCTTCAATCGTCAACGTAAAATCGTGCGTTGAATACGCAAAGGCACACCATATTCTTTCCTTCAAACATTTATCACACCATAGTATTTTATTTAATGAATTTTTGCATGAAAACAAGTCACACAATTCACAATTTTCGTAACTATGCATATATATGTGTCCTACACTCTTGATTTTTCATCCAAAAACATGTTTCTTATGTTGTCAAAGGGGCTGCCATGAATTAGGATGATATAAGGCATATTTTACACGAGTTTAATGGCATAGGACACGCACAAACAGGCTGCACATGCACGAGAGAACAAGCTGGGGCCAACTTTCTGGTTGGTGTTTGAAAGGCTCGATTTTATGGGGATTGAGGGCTTGGCTGGCTTCGGCTAGGACCGGGGGCTAGCTAGGGGCGTGGATGAGTCAGGGAGAGAGTCGAGTCCAGAGGGTTGGGGAGGAGTCCTAGCGAGCTAGGACTCCCACCCGAGAGCATAGGGAAAGCAGCGCAGTGTTCAGCAATCGTGCAGGGTTTGTGGCTCGGTCAGGGGCTTTGGGCTGGGCTAAGCTAGGTCCTTAGGGTCCTAGGAGGGTGCACAAGGGCTGGGCTAGGGGCTGGTATGGTTTGGTTCAAGTAGGGCCGAGCAAGAACATGAAACCGTGAGGATAAGCCATCAAGTGCGCAGGTTGCTGTCATCTGGTTCAGAGCTTCGTGCTTGGGGTTCTAGGGGTTGGGCTGGTCTGGGTAGGGTCTCGCCGTGGTCCAGGGTTGGTTAGGGTCAGGTGGGCTCGGTGGTGGCTTGGCTGGGAGAGTTCTAGTTGGGTTAGGAGTCCAAGACACACAAGGAGACTCATACACACACCCACATGCAATCGGGTTCAATGACAGCAGGCTTTTCGAGGGTTTAAGGGGCTGTTCAGGGGCTTGGGCTTGGTCAGGAGGGTCCCTAGATGGGTTGGCTAAGTTTTGGCTCAAGGTGGCTCGGGCGTGGCTCGAGTAAATTGGGAGATGACTCGGGTGGTTCGTAAAGGTTTCAATTTCGAGATTTTAATAACTAAAATTGAATCCATGTGTCCACGGGTGTGGCTCATAACTTGGAAGTGTAGAATAAATTGGATTTATCTGGAATTTAATTGCCGCACGAAACGTTAATTAACGAATTAACTGAAAAGCCTAGTTTTAAGCTTTATAAAATTATGGAAAATTATGTTTAAGATCAATTAATTATTAAAAGTCTAAGTTTGTAATTTGAGAATTTTATATGAAAGTTTGGTTTAATTCGGGATTAAAATGCAGTAATACGTTTTATTTAAAGATTAATTTAAAAGTCCTCGATTAAGCTAAATAAAAATATGAGAAAATTCAAGTAAGCTTCAATAATTATTTGGGACATGTTATAGGCAATAAAATTAAGAAAAATTCAAAAATGTTAAATTTTACATCCAGCGGTAAAACGGCCATTTTACACCTAAAAATTAATAAACGTCATGGCAGTGTCCTGAATGTTGTTTTACGTGATAATATGATTATTTTAAATATTTATGAATTTTTATGATGTTAAAGTGATGATTTTAAATGTTTTTGATTTTATATGTCAAAAGTTTTATTTTAAATGTTATGATTTAACATGTCAAAATGTTATTTTAAAGGTTTATGATGTTAAAATGTTATTTTAAATGTTATGAATTTTTAATATGTTAAAAATGTTTATCTTTAATGATTATGGATTTTTATGATAAAACGATAACGTTAAAAGATAAGTTGCATGCTTGTTTTTTAAAGGAAAAGGATATTAAATGCATGATTTTATAAAGTGATGAAAATGTAAAACGTTGAAGGAAGTGAAGTAATTGTAACTATTAAGGAAATGAGGATTTGAGGTCAGAATGAGAATATCGTGAGGGGAAAAGGCTTCAGAGGGAGCCCATTTTCGGGAGAAGTCTCCAGAAGGAACCCATGCGTGGGAAAAGGCCCTAGAGGGAGCCCGTCTATGGGAGAAGGCCCCCGAGATAGCCCTGACGATCGTATTTCCATTCGATGAGGATAGGCTAGGGCCTAGTTGACCGTGAGAGTGTTGCTGGTGTCCCCCGCTGCCCAGTATTGCGGTTTCATGTAGATGGATCCATCGACTTTTTGAGGTTTGAGGAAAGTCACAATTAACGATCTGAATTCAATAAAAAAAAATATGCATATGCTCATGATGAAAGGATTTATGTTATGAAATGAGAAAAAGAAAAATGTTGAGGTTTATGTTATGCATATTCATATTCATATGTTGAGGATAATATAAAAAAGTTTACGAAAATGTTATTTTATAAAGTATATGCATATTCATGAAAACGATATTTTAAGTACGAGTATTTTTCCACTGTTGTATGTGATCTGTATATGTATTACTTGTTATCAAGATTATGGTGTGTTGAATCTTTAGACTCACTAGGTGTGATTGATGCATGTGGTTATGCTAATTATGATAATGGAGGTCTTGATGGTTGACTTTGCTGGACTGAAGGTGCACATAACCCGAGGACCGACGCTAGTTTCCGCACTAGTATATGATTTATGATTTTAAATTATGTTAAAGATATTTTTACGACGATTATTTATGAGTGGGTTTTGAGAGGTTATAGTATGAGCTATACTTTTCAAATATTATTTTTAGATTTAGTAAAATGTTAGTTGGTTGTTTTATTTTAAAATGATGTCAAAAATATTTTATGTAAGTTATATGGTTCGGCCGATGCTATGTGAGGTTTGGAAAAAAAATTAGCACGTTTTAAGAAAACGATTAAGCAGACGTTTCATTTCCACTTCTATAGGACCCATAAAATCCATGTGTAACAATTCGAGACAACATGTTGTCCCAAAGTGGGGCAACATGTGATGTGACACGCGAGTTTGCTTACCCTTTTGACAATCTCCACAAACATATGATATACCAGATGATAGGTTAGGCATACCTCATACAACATCGTACTTACTCAAATTCTTCAAGGTTTTGAAATTCACATGACCGAGTTTTTTATGCCAAAGGTCGAGTTCATTGACTTGCGCATGTTTGCATAAAAGTTCTTCACCTATTTGGTAACAGTTGTCTAAAGACCTTGTACTTGTCATATTGCACATGTTAGTTTAATCAAAACTTCACAAGTATGTTTATAAAACTTGACGAGAATTATCATCACACAATTGGCTTATGCTTATCAAATTTGAATTTAGTCCTTCAACATGAAGCACATTGTGGAGCTTTGGTAGTCCTTCAATATTTGATGTTCTCTTTCCAACAATCCTTCATTTAGCTCCCCCTCCATATGTTACTCTACCACTTTTTTGTTCAACATAATCAATAAATGTTCTCGTGATCCTGTCGTATGGCGTGAGCTTCCACTATCAAAGTAACAATGACCTGCAGTGTGAGTTTTTAATGAAGTATAGACAACATTATAGTGAGTTGTTACCTTTGGTATCCAAATTTGTCTTACTGTAGGTCGACGGATGGAGATGTTGCGGGAAGTGTTGGGCAACATTCGCGGCAACTTTCGGCTTGTATTTTGATTCATGCGGTCATTCTTGAGTTTAAAACAGTAGGGCCTGATATGTCCAGACTTGGAACAATAATGACATACATACCTGCGTTTTTTCCTTAGGAACATGTGCAGCAGGTTGTCTTTTTGGTGGCGTGGATTGTGACTGTGTGGATGTATCAGCTTTTCCTTTCACAAAGATAATTGATTTTGAAGATTCACCAATTTCAAACAAACTGTCTTTGAAACCTAAGCCCTTCTTGTCATCTCTTCCCATCAAAAGTATGGATTCAAGCTTGGATGTGCTCGAATTGAACTTGGATAAACTCTCAGTTGTCTTCTGAAGCTCATCTTTGGTCTTGCCTAATTCCAAGTCCTTTTTGCTCAGGATTACTTCAATTTTGACAACCACAACTTTTAGTTCGGTGTTCTCCTTCATGAGAGTTGAGTTAAGCTTGTTTCTTTTAATCCAATCAGAGTACAACTCTTCATAAAGCTTTTGTACACTCTCAAGAGTGATTTCTTCATCATCAGCTTCCAACTCATCATATACACTCGAATTTCCAGAAGATGTAGATTTTCAACAAACTGATTTTACACACGTTTTGCGTCCAGGAGTGGCAACACCTAGGGCAACAACTAATGGGTTCACTTGCTGCTAGCGTTTTTCTGTCAACAGTGCAGTCAAGGAGGTGTGATTATCTTCATCATTGGATTTATCCTCCTCATCATATTCTTCATCGCTTAGAGAAACATTATAACCTTTGTTCTTTCGTAATCTGTTAGCACATTCGTTGGCATAATGACCAAATCCATTGCTTTCTCTACATTGCACCGAGTCATAATTCTTCGAATTAAATTGACTCTTGCCTTCATTCCTTCGTCGAAACTGTTGTTGGACAGGGGGTTTAGGAGCTGGTAGACTGGGAAACTTTGATGGTTGTCCAGCCTTCTTCTTATCTGTGATTCTCTTCAAGTAATCCCCAAATTTCTGTGTGATATAGGCGATGGAATCCTCACAAAGATCCAAATCATTAACCTCTTAGGATATTTGAAGAAGATCATTATAAGAGTCATTGGAGACTTGGAATGCAATCGTCTTCCCTTTATCCTTCTTCTGCATGCCCATGTTCATTTCGAAGGTGTGAAGTGAACTGATAAGATCTTCCAAAGCCATCTGAGACGTGTCCTTAGCCTCATCGATTGCACATATTTTTACATTGAATCTTTCGTGAAAAGAACGAAGAACCTTGCTAACTAATTGTTCATTGGAGATGGGGTCTCCAAGGCTGAACGCCTCATTAGCAGTTTCCCATAAGCGACGATCATAATCCAATATATTCTTAGATTCTTCCATCATCATAATCTCGAACTTGGAGGTAAGCATCCTTAATCTAGTTCGTCGCACACTATCAGAATCTTCACAATGTTTTTGGAGAGTATCCCATGCATTTTTAGCAGAAATACAGTTTATGATCAAACTGAACATGTTCATATCGACTGAAGTGAATATTGCATTTAAGGCCTTTGAGTTGTAATTCAAATTCTTCACTTCATCGGCAGTCCAATCAGTTTCCGATTTAGGCAAGCTATCACCATCTTGATCTATCATCATCGATGAAGTCCACTCATTGATAACATGCTGCCATGCTCGTTTATCTATGGATTTTATGTAATATCTGATTTTGAACTTCCGTAGGCTGTAGTTGGTTCCATCTACGACTGATGGTTGAAATGATGTGTTTGCAAGTGAAGTTTCCATTTAAATATTTTTGTCAAACAAAAAAACCAGAATCAGCACTTAGTATATCAAGAGTATGCTCTAATATCACTTGAGGGTTATTGCTTGACATATGTGAGTTTATATAATAGTAGCAGTGTAAGATTGTAAATTTGTGTTTTATCAGAATTAAGTGTTGTGTTAAATGTTACAACATTTAAGACAACATGCAGCGGAATATTAAAGTTTATAACACAAATTGACTTTAAATAAATATGATGGACAAGATTAAATTTGTACTTGCGTCAGGACAAAAATTAATCACTATAAAAACCAATTAGTTTATACGAAAACAATACCAATAGTGATTATTACTAAAATCAATTTCCTCAACACGTTAAGAAAATAAATAGCTTTCTAAAACAAAGAACAACATTAAAACATAAATATGAAAGCAAAAACGTGATGCCAAAAACTTGGAGCAACAAAACCCGATCTTCAGCCAACACTTGTACGCGTGTTGTCTGAAATGACTCCGACAATTACGGGAACACGTGAAACATTACTCTTCAAAACAACAACGTCCTTGTAGAATGTTTTTCTCTGAAATCCGCGATGTGCAGAGTGCGTGAATGATCAATCAAGAAGCAGCCACAACAATGTCCTTGTTTATCTTATTTATAGACTTTCTCTCTCCTAGAGTTTATATCCACAAGGAAACCTATTTAAAAAAAAAAAGGAATTTAGTTAGGAACAAAACTCCTTTTTGAACATTGATATCAAATCATGATAATATTTGCATAATTATCTCATTATCTAGAAAGACAAAATTTTATTAAATATTATACTCAATCAAATCAATAAAAAAATATATAATATTATGGAAATCATTTAAATTAAAAAATTATATTTCCCTTCATTGGTTATTGTTTCACTGGCTGGAGTGGCAATAGAAGAAGCGATAACTGCTTTTTCATGTTGCAGATCAGAAAATTCTTCCATGGGCTCAAGACCAGGTTGTACTTGATCAAAATAAAACTCCGACAGATCTTTCACTATATCATACACTGATGTAAGTGTCATCTCTGACAAGTTATGTATCTGAGAATAAGATAGAGGTGGAGATGCATGAAGTGATCTTTCGATTGATATTTGTATGTCAATGGGAATTGGATCGGCCGAAGGATTTTCAGAATACACATACAGTTTTTCAAAATATGGGATATTAACTTCTAGTTGGATGGGAGCTGGATTAGCTTGACGTCTGGGGATTTCTTCTATAGATGGATCCTCAACATCCCGAGTCGATGAATGTCCGGCTGGAGTTTCCACTGCAATTATCTCAACCTCTACACTTTGCGACACTGCGGCTGGAATGCTCATATCTTGTCTCGCTGCATCAAAATCTGACTTGCCACCAATGAGAGTTTCTTCAACATAAAAAACGGTCTGAGAGTCTTCTTTCTCTTCTACAGGAAACTCATATTCATATCTCTTCATCTTCACAATCATGGAAATAGATAATGCATCCATTTCTAGCTGTTAAATCACTGCAACATCATCTCTTGCTTGTGGATTGTGAGCGTTGAAATTTTCGCTCTTCGTCTGATTATCTTCCATAACACGCTTTCCTTTAGTTCTATCTCGATGAACTCAAGCCTTTCCAAAGCTTCAGAAATCAGATATGTTTCAGCCCAATGCAAAATTTATCTTCCAATTATGCAACAACCTTCATCTTTTGTTCTTCACAAATCACATAGAAGTGGAACACTATTCTATGGTCTACCCACTTATCAAAAAGACTGAGTCTATCTTTAACAATTCCATCAAAATGCTGCATGTCAATGTTGATGGCGACTCGAGAATTGGACAACTTAACTGACTTGATAAATGTGTATTTGCCCTTGTCATTAGGGTTAATGTCTGCAAAGCAGATCTTGTAGCAACTTCTTCATGTTCCACTATCTTCACTCTACTCAACAAACCAGAAGACAGAACAAGCTTTCTCTTTGCATCTCTGGTTGGTGTCTTGTTCGATTTGAGTTTCATTTGAGCTACTTCTTGTTTTTCTATTTTTCCCTTTTTGATTTCCAACAACTAAACACCAATTTGCATGTTCTTCTTCTTGAACATATCTACAAAAGAGGTGCTTATCAACTTGATCTTTTGGAGCTTCAGGACATCCACCAGATTGATCTTGCGATGTTCAAGCAGATAACATAGAATGACATCAAAACCATGCAATTGAGGTCTTTCTTTCACCATCACAATAAGAAAAGAGAAAAAAAAGCTGACCATATTACGTTGATGCCAGAAGAAATGGATGCCATCACCGTGAATTTTTCAATTGTCACCTTGTTAAAAGCTCCCACCTTGGCCAAAATTGATTTACCCACAAGATCGGCGAGAAACCGGGATTCCACCTTCAGTTTTTTCTTCAGACAAATGAAGGAGGTTGGGAAGCCAGAAAGATAAAATTTTGTTAGCCAATGAACAACATTACCCTCTGGAAGTGTTGTACATGTTGTACGACGGGCAGATCAAACATTTCAGTGAACATATTCTATGTGATATTCAGATTTGAACCTTGAATTGTGCACAAAACTATGTCGTGATCGACTTTTGCAGATGAGAATAACACATTGAGAACTGGCTCAGACACCTTTGTGCTGCAGCCTAGGAACTTCCTCAACCAGGTTTCTTCTAACATTTTGAACATTCTTACTATGACCTCGTCTTTCATTGCCATAAAGATTCAAAGTCCTCAACCGGAGTGTTGATGGAGCAGTTAGTCATTTTTAGGTAGTTTTTGAAGCAACTTGAGTTGATCAAGCAATAAATTTCTATTTATCATTTGGGAAAAGAGTAAAAAATATTAAAAATTCTTGGCTAATAAGCTAAAATAATTTGTGATATATGCATTGATAGAAATCAGTTAATAGTCAAGTGAAATCAAACCACTAAAATTTATCTCTCATTGATTTCTTCCTTATTAATCTTGTTGATAATTGATTATTTGTCTCTATTTTATTTTATATTATAAATATCATATTTGATTTTCTAGATAAAGTTTAGATTATTTTAATTACAATACTTACTATAAGATTATATTATCCATCATATGTAGAAAGATATTCGTACTTAACCGATTACTAAAACCCGATACTATACACTTACGATAATAAATCACGCGACAAGAAAACAATACAACAATTGTAATGATAACTTTGAACAACTAGATTTGGTAAGGAGCACTGATAGATCTTTGATGATCTCATTTGTAGAATAAGCATGTGCAAAGAAGTGCAACTCGATAATGAAATAGTAAGGGTGCTTGAGATCTTGTGGAATGTGGATAACAGATTGTGAAAACTTCAATCTTTTGATATCGTTTTGGTATCTTTCTTCTTCTCTTGAATCTGCCTATTATACTGAAATTTCTTCCAAATATAGGAAACTTTTTCAACGATCAAATGTATCTTCTTCCGACTTAAAGGCATTGTCAGCTTTTCTTTGTTGTGTGTTGTATTTAATGCTTACCTTAATTAATGGCTTTGGATTCTGAAAATTTGATCGATCTTTGACATTTCAGTAAAAATTCTTGTCAACGAAGTTGTTGGATAGGTACTTCATCTGATAGACTTGACTACATGGATTAGTCTGCAGCTTGAGCTTTTGCGGTTTGGTTGAAGTGCAACTTGAACCGAAACAGCTTGATTAAAATATTTCAGCTAGAATGCAGACCAAATTGACTCCACTTCATCAAGCTAGAAACTTGTTTGATACACGCAAATAGAAGCTAGATCTTAAAACAACTCGATATTATTTGTTATCACCAAAACTTAAGATATTTTCAAACTAACAAACTATAGAGTGCACACAATTTTTATAAATATAGGTCAAAATTTCGTTTAAGCTTGTGATAACCTATGAAAAATATATTATTTGTGATTAAATGTAATAATTTTATGTTATTTTATATTATTTAACAAGTGTCTAATATATGCTCTAGAAATTAACTATATAATTTGTAAAGTACAATGTTTATTGAATTTTGTTAGCATCAAGTGATTACCACTAGGCCAAAATTTATAGTCGTTAGTTAAGACACAATTAATTTTCTTATAATTGTGGCAACGCAATGTCTCATACTAATTGACCCGTTGACATGAGGGGATGCACCTACTTGGTATCGATAAGTCGTATAATAACCCAAGTTCTATTTTGAATAAAGTACAAGTTAAACATGATTCTGGTTTTATTATTAAAGAAAAAAGAATTTATTATATATTAATTGGTTCTAACCTTCCGAAGACAGTCTCGAGCCACGGAAGAGTTCGGACCTTCAGAAGTCAGTTCGGACCATCCAAACCCAACTGGCCAGCAAGATAGATTGCGTGTTAAAAGTATATTGACATGTACCAGTTCGGACCTACCAAACTCACGCGTCTAGATAAGTGTGTTGGGGATCGATATCGAGTTTAGAAGGGGATGAATAAATTCGTTCCTTTGTTGAATGTTTTTGTAACGTCCGAAAAACCAGTCCACGTGAATCGCATGCATGCAAAATTATTTTAATTGCCTAATTGTTTTATTTAATTATTTTTAAATGATTGCATGATATTTATTATATGATTAAATGTATAATTGTATGATTAAATGATAATACGACATGATTATATGAAATTAAGGATTTTACCCAAGTATTCGATAATAGGCAGGGGAAAGGAGACCGGGGACGACCATGACAAGAATATGTATTTTATTTAAATAATGGCAAGGCTTCCTAATATGATTTAAAAATGATTTAATTTTTCCTAAAAATGTTGGAGTTCAAATTATTTTACGAGTCGAGCTCGATTTTATTTCCCGGGAAGCCGGTTTTGGGCATACAAGGAGTTCTAAAAGATCAAAAATATTATTTTATGAAAACTTATTTTATAAACTTTTATTATTTAGTTATTAAGTGTTATTGGGCTCAATTTAATTAATTTAAGTAGGTCCAATTATTCTTAAGCAAGCAAGCCCAAAACTAAAGCTCATTTAACTTGTTAATTTATTTATAAATAAGTTACCAAGCTTTCAAAAATTCAATAATCATTCACCATAGCCGTAACACACCTCAAAGCACCCAGCACAATTTTGAAAAAAATAAGGAGAAGAAATCTTGTATTCTTCGTCGCCCATTCGTCCTTCCTCGCCGACGATTGATTCAATTCGAGCGTATTAAACGCAAAGGCATTTTCCTAAAATCTTTTAAACATCATACAAATCATATTATGCATGATTTAATTGTTTATGCATGAAAATATGTGGGTTCGATTATTTTTCGGAATGATACGTATTTTCAATGTTTTTACGATTTTACGCTTGTTTTGAAAATAATTTTTGAATCCAATGTACAGGCTGCCAGCCAATACATGATAAAATATGAATAAAACTTGACCAAAACATGATAAATAATTGAGAAAACAAAAGCTGGAACCGCAGGAAAGAAGCAAGGTAAGAACTGTGAGTTGTTTGGGTTTGTGCAAGATGCAAGGGCTCGGCCATGTTGCATGGAGTAATGGGGCTCGACCAGGTCTGGGGGTTGGGGCCTAAGGGATGTGGGTCAGGGTCAGGAAGGGTCCTAGCATGGCTAGGACTCATTGGTCGCAGCTTTGGAGGAGTCCTATGGAGCAAGGACTCATCACGTGTGCTTGTAGGTTATCGCAGCAGCTGAGAGGGGTTGCGGCTGGCCTGGGCACGAGCCAAGCTGGTCCTTCAGGATCCTAGGATGATGGGCAGGGGTCGAGCTAGGGGCTGGAGAGGCTGGCTCGAGCAAAGCGTGGGATCGTGAAAGCTAGTGAGCGCGGCTGCTGCCTAGTTTCAGATGGGTCGTGCGCGAGTCTAATGGCCTGGGTGTGAGCCAGGCTGGTCCATTAGGGTCAAGGGAGGTTGGCCAAGGGTTGGGTCATGGGTTGGTGCAGGGTTTCTCGACGTGGCTCGAGCCAAACGAAGAAAACGTGAGGGAAACACAATGGAAGCATGCGCGCAGGCTGCTGTTCGCGTGAGGGTGCTTCGTGCTTGGGTTCCAGGGCTTGGGCTAGTCTGGGTAGGGTCTAGGCGTGGTCCAGGGATGGTTAGGGTGTGCTGGGCTCGGTGGTGGCTTAGCTGGAAGAGTCCTAGGCTAACTAGGAGTCCTAGAGCAACTATGATACACACTTACACACATGCATGCAATAGGGTCATGGGCAGGAGGTTTTTGAGTGGACCAGTGCTGGTTATTTGGGCTGGGCTTGGTAATTCGGGTCCCTAGGTGGGTTGGCTAGGGTTTGGCTCGAGGTGGCTCGGGCGTGGCTCGAGAAAATTGGGAGATGGCTCGGTAGGTTCATTAATGGGTCAAATTCAAAAATAATAAGAGAAAATTCATGGGTCCACGGGTGTGGCTCATGGCTTGGAAGGGTAGCATAAATAATAAAAATGTTATGTTTAAAATTTGGGATCAAAATAATGAGTTTTGGAATTATCCGGGATTTAATCGCCGTACGAAACGCTAATTAAAGAATAAATTGAAAAGACTAGTTTTAAGATTTATAAAATTATGTAAAATTATATTTAAACTTAAATAATTATTTATAATAATCTCATGTCTTTAAAAGTTAGAAAAAGATAAAATCGAGAATTTTTACGTCCAGGGGCAAAACGGTAATTTTACATGTAGGAAAATACGTAAACGCTTGGCAGCGTCCCGAAGGATCATAATGCTTGTAAAATGATATTTTATGAATTATTATGATGATTTTGATGATAATATGTATTTTTACGATTTATGGTAAAGCTGTCCAATTTATACTGTTTAAAATGCTATTTTTGGAAAGCTGTCTTATTTTATGATTTTTAAAGAAAAAGAAAAAAAAATAATTTTTGGGGGATGTGAATTGATTGTGATAAAATATATGATATATGATAGATGATTTTGTGGGGGACGTGAGGGCGAAGGTCCCAGAAGGAGCCCATATACGGGCCAAGGCCCCAGAGGGTCCCCGTTTACGGGCCAAGGCCCCAGAGGGACCCCGTGTATGGGAAAAGACCCCGAAAAGACCCCGACGATCGTATTTTCACGGTGGAGCCTATTGCACACCCCCATGGGCCATGTGGAGCTAAGACTGCAGTCCATCAAAAGATAAAAGCTAGTCACTTTCAAAGATCAAACTTCACCCAAAATGATATATGATTGAAAGCTTATGATAAAAATGATTTTATGATAACGATTCATGATGATGATTAAAATTATTTTTAAAATGGTTTATGCTCAAAGCTATTTTTAAAGGATTTATTTATGTTTAAGGTTATTAAAAAATGATTTTACGATTTATGACTTAATTATGTTAAAATGATTTTAAAATGATTTATTTATGTTCAAAGATATTTTAATTAAAAATATGATTTTAATGCATGTGAATGTATATGTATTATTTGCTATTCATGTTTAGAATGTGTTGAGTTTTTAGACTCACTAGATTTGTATGATGCAGGTTTGAGTGATTTATGGGAGGTGCTAACGCTTGATTGGATCGAGTGCAGCAGTACACATCCGAGGACCTTTTTGTTTCCGCACTACCTAGATATATTTATGATTTAAGGATTTATGTTAATGATTTTTATTAGAGATATTTAATATGCTTTATTTTATTGTTAATTGATCTTTTAAAGGTCAATTTAGGAAGTTTTGGTTAGGTAATGATTTAGGATTTATTTTTTGCACTTGAGATTTAAATTGTTAAATTATTATAGTTCATGAATATGTTAAATTATTTTATTTAGTAATTTAGAATTTATGATTTAAAATTAGAAAAAAAAAGTCGAGGTCGTTTCAGTTGGTATCAGAGCCAAGGTTTTTCCCAAAGGATTGTGTACTATCACTCCGAGAAGCTCAAGAAGTCACGCCTCCAATATGTGAGTTTTACTGCTTCACATTTTATATGCTTAAAATTCCTTTAAATGCTAATACGATGCATGATATAAATGTTAGTTGCATGCTGTATGGAAAATGATTAATGCATGTTGGTTAGCGGAATCGATAAGAACTTAGAGAAGAATAGGGTACATGTACTACTTGAGCTGGATTTAGGAGTCGACCTTGAGAAACTTTTGGGTTAGAATTGCGATTTCAAGATTTGAGAATTTAGTTTGAGGTGGATAAAAGAATCTAAGCTTTGCAATCATCAAATCAAGGAAAATTTCGAGGACAAAATTCTATTGGGGGAAGGAGAATTGTAACGTCCGAAAAATCAGTCCACGTAAACCGCATGTATGCAAAATTATTTTAATTGCTTGATTGTTTTATTTAATTATTTTTAAATGCTTGCATGATATTTATTAAATGATTAAATGTATAATTTCATGATAAAATGATAATATGACATGATTACATGAAATTAAGGATTTTACCCGAATATTCGATAATAAGCAGGGGAAAGGAGACCGGAGACAACCATGACAAGAATATGTATTTTATTTAAATAATGGCAAGGCTTCCTAATATGATTTAAAAATGATTTAATTTTTTCTAAAAATGTTGGAGTTCAAATTATTTTACTTGTCGAGCTCGATTTTTCCCGGGAAGCCGGTTTTGGGCAAACAAGGAGTTTTAAAAGATTAAAAATATTATTTTATGGAAACTTATTTTATAAAATTTAATTAATTAATTAATTAATTGTTATTGGGCCCAACTTAATTAATTTAAGTAGGCTCAATTACCTTTAAGCAAGCAAGCCCAAAACTAAAGCCCATTTAACTTGTTAATTCATTTATAAATAAGTTACCAAGCTTTCAAAAACACAATAATCCTTCACCATAGCCGTAACATACCTCAAAGCACACACCACAATTTCGAAAAAAATAGGAGAAGAAATCTTGTATTCTTCGTCGCTCGTTCGTCTTTTCTCGTCGACGATTAATTCAATTCGAGCGTTATAAAAGCAAAGACACGTTCCTAAACTCTTTTAAACATCATACAAATCATATTATGCATGATTTAATTGTTTATACTTGAAAAATATGTGGGTTCGATTATTTTTCGGTATGATACGTATTTTCAATGTTTTTACGATTTTACGCTTGTTTTGAAAATGGTTTTTGAATCTAATGGACACGCTGCCAATACATGATAAAATATGAGTAAAACCTGACCAAAACATGATAAATAATTGAGAAAACAAAAGCTGGAACCGTAGGAAAGAAGCAAGGTAAGAACCGTGAGTTGTTTGGGTTTGTGCAAGATGCAAGGGCTCGGCCATGTTGCATGGAGTAATGGGGCTCGACTAGGTCTGGGGGTTGGGTCTTAAGGGACGTGGGTTAGGGTCAGGAAGGGTCCTAGCATGGCTAGGACTCATTGGTCGCAGCTTTGGAGGAGTCCCATGGAGCAAGGACTGTTGGAAATTTTAATAAAAATTAAAAGGTTGAATAAAAAAATTGTCTCATGAATGTGGGAATGTCTTTTGGCTCTCCATATTCTTGAGTTAATTGAAGATTTTTGACTCTTCATATTCTTGAGTTAATGGGAATATTAATTGAGTTAATCTTCCATGACTCTTGATGTGCATTTTGGGGCTTATAAATAGTGGGTTCATTTCCTCATTTCAAGTACATGAAAATATTTTCTCTTTCAAGTATTCTCTTGCATTTCATATTGTTAGCTTTTCATTTGGCCTCCGTTAAATCTCGGTGATAAAGTAAAGGTACGTTTTCAGTTCGCCGTAGTAGTGTCTCGTGCTAAATCACTGCTGGTTGTTCCGTTGTATCCTGGGAAACAGACATCCGCTGAAACCTCGAAGAACATACCGGAGAGAGCGAATCTGTTTTAAGTAAATTGTACATGCTACAAGCCTCGGTTTGATTTTGCTTTTTTTTTTATACAATAGTCATACTGTAAACATCACACTTGTTTCGGTTGTTGCTTTATCTCTACAAGTTCGTTTCTACGCTACTGTTTTTAGCAATTGGTTCTAACAAGGACTCCTCACGTGTGCTTGTATGTTATCGCATCAGCTAAGAGGGGTTGCGGCTGGCCTGGGCATGAGCCAAGCTGGTCCATCAGGGTCCTAGGATGATGGGCAGTGGTTGGGCCAGGGGCTGGAGCGGCTGGGATTGCGGCTGGATCGAGCAAAGCGTGGGATCGTGAAAGCTAGTGAGCGCAGCTGCTGCCTAGTTTTGGATGGGTCGTGCGCGAGTTTAATGGCCTGGGTGCGAGCCAGGCTGGTCCATCAGGGTCAAGGGACGTTGGCCAAGGGTTGGGTCATGGGTTGGTGCAGGGTAGCTCGACGTGGCTCGAGCCAAACGAAGAAAACGTGAAGGAAACACAATGGAAGCATGCGCGTAGGCTGCTGTTCGCGTGAGGGTGCTTCGTGCTTGGGTTCCAGGGCTTGGGCTGGTCTGGGTAGGGTCTGGGCGTGGTCCAGAGATGGTTAGGGTGTGCTGGGCTCGGTGGTGGCTTAGCTGGAAGAGTCCTAGGCTAACTAGGAGTCCTAGAGCAACTATGATACACACTTACACACATGCATGCAATAGGGTCATGGGCAGGAGGTTTTTGAGTGGACCAGTGCTGGTTATTTGGGCTGGGCTTGGTAATTCGGGTCCCTAGGTGGGTTGGCTAGGGTTTGGCTCGAGGTGGCTCGGGCGTGGCTCGAGAAAATTGGGAGATGGCTCGGTAGGTTCATTAATGGGTCAAATTCAAAAATAATAAGAGAAAATTCATGGGTCCACGGGTGTGGCTCATGGCTTGGAAGGGTAGCATAAATAATAAAAATGTTATGTTTAAAATTTGGGATCAAAATAATGAGTTTTGGAATTATCCGGGATTTAATCGCCGCACGAAACACTAATTAAAGAATAAATTGAAAAGACTAGTTTTAAGATTTATAAAATTATGTAAAATTATATTTAAGCTTAAATAATTATTTAGAATAATCTCATGTCTTTAAAAGTTAGAAAAAGATAAAATCGAGAATTTTTACGTCCAGGGGGAAAACGATAATTTTACACGTAGGAAAATACGTAAACGCTTGGCAGCGTCCCGAAGGATCATAATGCTTATAAAATGATATTTTATGATTTATTATAATGATAATATGTATTTTTACGATTTATGGTAAAGCTGTGCAATTTATACTGTTTAAAATGCTATTTTTGGAAAGCTGTCTTATTTTATGATTTTTAAAGAAAAGGAAAAAAATATTTTTTGAGTGATGTGAATTGACTGTGACAAAAGATATGATATATGATTTTGTGGGGATGACGTGAGAGCCAAGGCCCCAGACGGAGCCCGTATACGGGCCAAGGCCCCAGACGGAGCCCGTTTACGGGCCAAGGTCCCAGAGGGACCCCGACGATCGTATTTCCACGGTGGAGCCTAGTGCATACCCCCATGGGCCATGTTGAGCTAAGACTGCAGTCGATCAAAGGATAAAAGCTAGTCACATTCAAGGATCAAACTTCACCCAAAATGATATATGATTGAAAGCTTATGATAAAAATGATTTTATGATATACGATTCATGATGATGATTAAAGTTATTTTTAAAATGATTTATGCTCAAAGCTATTTTTAAATGATTTTTAAAGGATTTATTTATGCTTAAGGTTATTAGAAAATGATTTTACGATTTATGATTTAATTATGCTAAAATGATTTTAAAATGATTTATTTATGTTCAAAATATATTTTAAATAAAAATATTATTTCAATGTATGCGAATGTATATATATTATTTGCTATTCATGTTTAAAACGTGTTGAGTTTTTGGACTCACCAGGTTTGTATGATGCAGGTTTGGGTGATTTATGGGAGGTGCTGACGCTTGAGTGGATCGAGTGCAGCACTACACACCCAAGGGCCTTTATGTTTCCGCACTAGCTAGATAGATTTATGATTTAAGGATTTATGTTAATGATTTTTATTAGAGATATTTAATATGCTTTATTTTATTGTTAGTTGATCTTCTAAAGGTCAATTTAGGATGTTTTGGTTAGGTGATGATTTAGGATTTATTTTACGCACTTGAGATTTAAATTGTTAAATTATTATGGTTCATGAATATGTTAATTTATTTTATTTAGTAATTTAGAATTTATTATTTAAGTTTAGAAAAAAAATAATTTCGAGGTCGTTTCAGTTTTTGCAAAGGGTGCTAGAATCGTGTTAGAGATTATAGCTTATCTTGTTCGAATAAATACTCAGCAGATCACAATAATAAGTGCGAAAACAATCTGATGATATGTGACTTAAAACAGTAAAACAATAGACAATAGAACAATGTTTGTTTCTGGAAGTTCGAAGGTAAAATCTTTTACGTCTCCCCTTCTTCTGTTTCCAGAAGGTATCACTAAAAGACTTTGGTTTTTACAATACAACACTTGTACACACCCACTTCAGTAGGACTTATTCTTTACCTACTGAAACTCTTAGTTTCACACAACACAATGTAATATAGCAAAGTTCTGAAAAGACTCTTTTCAGATTAGAGACTCTTCTCAACAAGATGAGGTAAAATGTATAGCTTGTGAAGAGGTGAAGAAACAGTAGCACAAAATGATCTCAAAAGATCAGATGTCTATTATAAAGCGTGTGCTGCTTTTCTGTATGTTGAGCTTGAAGATAAGTAGTAGTTGTTGATAGCTCAAACTAGCGTTGGAATAATCGTTGCGTTGATAATGATAATAATCTTATTTTCTATAAAAGATTGACCCTTATATATAGAAAACTTTGGATCCAACGTCTATAATCAAAAACGGCTTCTGAGACTCCTGAGTAGGATCAACTTTAATACCTAAAAAGGGTCCTGCAGACAGTTTCAGAGAAATCAGTCTTGTTTAATGCCAAAACTAGTAAGGAGCGTTAAATGTCTTTGTACAGCATTCATGGTGCAATTAATGCTAGTACTAGGTAAAGTAACGTTAACATTTAAGACTGTAACGATCAAGCAAAAGACGTTAAGTTCTAATAAGTTATGCTTATGCTTTTCTAAGTTCTAATTCTGCATTAATAAGCCGAGTTCTGATTCTGGTTTTCTAAGCCGTTAACGAGGGCTTCTGCTTTTATACTGTCTTCTGATTTTAGCTATCACGACCTACTGGTTTTAACTCTTATCACCACAATTAAATTAGGTCTAACAATTTCCCCCTTTGTGGTGATGCCAAAACCTAGAAGTTAGTAAAGATGAAGAAGAACAGTTATATCAAAAAGCAGATGGCAAATATAACAAGATAATTGATAACTAACTTAAACAAAAGAGTTTATGAGAGTTTAATCATCAGTTCCGATGTCTTTGAACATCGTTTCCTCATCCTGAGGATCTTGATTTCTAAAGGAGGATTCTGCATGATGTCATCCAGTTCTGCCTTCTCCTGTCCTACCTTCTGCTTTCTTTTTTTTGGCATCATTGACTTGAACTCGAGAAAATAAATCATCCATTCGGCTAGTAAGAGCAATAATGCCATGATTCAGCATCTCCAGAACAGGTGCCTGATTCGAGACTTGATTATTAAGATCATGAATAGATTAAGATTGAAACTCAATCTTGGCATCAATAGTTTCAAGCCTCGAATCCATATCTTCAATTTTGGTGGAGACTGAGCGAATAGTCGAGTCATGATCAGAGACATTCTTCATGAAATCAGCTTGTCCAATCAAGATGTTCCCCTAACTTGAGAGAACAGTCTGTCGAAAAATACTGGTTTCAACATGTAACTTGGCCATTGATTCTGCCGTGCGAGTAACCTCTTTGGAGATGCGGTCACAGAAAAAATTTTTGGCGCTAACCTCACCAGCATGTTCGAAGGACAACTGTTTAACAATCTCTGAAAGATTGTTCAGATTTCTTTGGAGAATGTCTATATGATACTCAAGATCAAATTGCTCTTCCGGGATGGAGTTCTTTCGAGCATACGCTTTCTAATCTCCGCAAGATGAGCGATGCGAGTAGGAGAATCAGCAGGAGGGACAATCAAAGCAGTAGAAGGGGCATCTTCTGGTAGAGCAATAAATGGTTCGACATAATTTTCTTTAGGAGAAGTAGAATGTACAGGTTCTGCTCTATCTTTTGGTTGGGGCAGAACAACAACTGTGTCAGTGGATTCCAGAGGTTCAACAACTGGATTAGATTCAGATGGGTCATCCAATAGAGCTTCCATTTCTTCTTGATGTTCAGCAGAAAATCTCTGCAAGTATGGCAGTGATAAGGATTGAACATCATCTTATTCTTCCATAGTCTGGTCTGTTGGTTGAGCTTCTTGGTTACCTTCTGAAATTTCCACTTGAGCAACCTGAGTTGCGGCTGGTGCAGTAGTAGATAGGACAATTGATTGAATAACTTCATCTACTGATGCCAACTCATGAACAGAAATTAGAGATGAAGATTTGGTAGGCAATGTCAGCGATGCAGGAGTACTGGAAATCTTAGCTTCTGAAGGAGCTGTGGTCCTTTCCTCAACTGTCTTAATTTTGTGAAATTCTGGGACATCACCTACTTGGTACTGCAACGGCTCTCCAAAGGCCTGTTCTTGAGCAAGAAGTTGCTCATTCATCAATCGCAACCGATCGGTCAAAATTTGAATCACATTATGATCCAGAGCAGCAGTAGGATTCTTGTCATAAAAATTTGACTTCAAGGTCTTCAAAACAGAAACCAGATTCTGGCATTTGAGCTGCTCAAAAATGTAATTCCGTCTGTTCATTGCCTCAATCACATTATCAGTCTTAGCAGAAGCAAAGACTTTCTTTTCATTATTCACCATTTTTGCGTAGGCACCTGGTGCTCTTAGATATGTGATTGGATGGAAAACTCTAACCTTTAGCCAATCATCAAAGAAAATAATATCATCACTGGCAGATTTTTCTATCTCCTCCATGTGAAGATCAATGGCAGTTTGAACGGATGATTTGGTGCCATGAATTTGTGGTTCTTCCACGAGTTTTCCTTTGCCTTTATCTGATGATGATGCAGGCAGCACGGGTCTAAAAGTAGAAGACCCTGCAGTAGTTTCTCTAATAACGACTCCAGAAGCAGGTCTGAGAGTCTGAAAAGAAATAGAGGTTGTGGTACTGTGGATGGCTGCTGGTTTTGAGACGGGGATGTATTCTGGTTTGGATGAGGTAGCTTCTGGAAACACTTGTCTCAGAGGGACAGTGTCAAGATCAGCAACGGCTGCTGTTTTCTTGAGGCGAATGGTGGCTCTGCGTTTTTTCTTGCTGGGGGTGGCTTGGAGTGAGGGTTGGGTGAGAGTAGCAGACTCTTCAGATATGGTTTTGTCTGAGTCAGTAAAAAAAACTACTCTCTTCCTCTTGATTTTCTTCTGAGGAGCTAGAGCCTCAATTTGAGTGTCGCCGATCTCCTTTTTCAGGGCAACAAATTCAGCCACAGTTGGCTTAGGCCTAAGAGCAAGTACATTATCAGCATCAGCCATTGTGACATAAGAAGCATCATGTTCAGAAGTAAGTGAAAAACCAGCATCCTTCAACATCATGCTGATCTTAACAGCGAAACTAGTACCCTTTCTTAAAATCATATCCTTAATTATTCTGAACAAAATTCGACTCCAGTCCACTTTAATGTCAGAGGTGATAGCTACCATCACTTGAACTTTTTCTTTGGTCAGCTTATCAAACGTACCAGATTTGACCAGAAGCGCCTTTGCCACGATATCGTCAAGCACTTGGTATTCCATTTTCAAAAGCTTTTTGAAGCAAGAGGGAGAGAGTTCCTCTCCAAAAGCTGAGAAAGTGATGAGGGCAGTGGACATCTCCTTCTTAGAAATATTTGAAAAATCAGAAGTACCTGAGAATGGGAAAAAGAAAATTGATCCCAGCAGTGTAGCATCAATGGTAATAGATGCATCTCCCTGTGAGTAAATGATCTTCCTATCCTCAACGGTTGCTTTAGCATAGAAGTCCAGGAGGGTTGTCTTGTAGATGATTGCAGGGACTTCCAGAAATCTCCTGAGACCAGATTTTTCGATGGCCTTGAACATCTTAACAAGGTTCTCATCCTTGATGGTCAGAACTGATGCAAAGTAAACTTGATAAGCATTGAGAGTATAAGCTCCAGCCATTTCTGCAAATAAAATTGATTCGAAGTAGATTCTGTAGTATATATGAATGCGAGGGAAAGCAGTAGCTAGTATGCAATAGTCTGAGATCGTAAAAAGTTGAAATGAGATAGAGGCGGTTAATATACAAAATATACAGCCGTCAGTGTAAACATAACGACACGTGTCAATATGTTTACGGTTGGTTTTTGAAAAGTTAAAAGATGAGTGTCAGGTACGCCAAAGTTTTGAAATACAATAAAAGAGGCGGGCTGTCCAAGCGGTTAATAAAAGAAATCAGAAAAGAGTTTGTCGTTTTATGATAATGTCTACTGGAAGTTATAAAGTACTAAAATATATCCAGCATCTTGATAAAAACCAGTAGACACATTGTTTTATCGAAAAGACACATCTCCTTCTGTTTTTGACAAGGCACGAAAATATCAGTCAATAATATTCCCCCTAAATTAATGCTAATAAAAAAATATTAAATGCAAAGATTCGAGATTTGAGGGAATGACATATGACTCTTGATATTCGTGCATGAGGTGAATAGTAGAGTGACTTTTTAGCTTCCCCGAGGCTCTATAAATACCTGCAAACACATAAACTAAGTCATTTACACATAAAACAAATCAAATCAAATGGATAGTGCAACCATTCTCTCGGGGTCTTCTCCTGAGTCAGATGCAGCAGAGGAGTTCCAGAGGCAACTTCCGGCGTCTCGTAAGAAGATGTTTGAAGTCTCGTAAGAAGATGTTTGAAGACATCATTCTCCAAGAGATGGAGACTTGGAAGAAATTCCTTGACCTGTAATCTGAATAATCAGTTAGATTATTCAAAATTATAGAAGTACTAAGCTGCAGAATCATCCCTTTCACAAACCATGACCATGCAAAGAGAGGGGGATGATTCCAGCAAGTTCTAATTAGGTTATCCTCTGTAACTTCTCAGTACTGCTGATATCAACAATTGTAATATCTAAGACAATGTAACGCTTCTGGTTTTATGAATGAAATATTCCATTTTGTCATATCTCTTGTTTATCTACTGCTTTTACTTACTGCATAAAAGAAAATAGAAGATAGTAAACAGTAGTTAAGATAAATCAATTAAACCAAGAACATTACGAAAATAAGAAAATTTATTCTCAGGCAGAGGCTTAGTAAAGATATCTGCTGCTTGTTGATCAGTAGGGACATATTCTAGACGAATGTCCTTCTTCTGCACATGATCTCTAATAAAATGATTTCTGATATCAATGTGCTTCGTTATGGAATGAAGTACTGGATTGTGTGTAATTGCTATAGCACTGGTATTGTCACATAATATAGGCGATTCAGAGGCTTCAACTCCATAATCCTTAAGTTGTTGTTGCATCCAAAGTAATTGAGAGCAGCAACTTCCAGCAGCAAGGTATTCTGCTTCTACAGTAGACGTGGCTATGGAAGTATGCTTTTTAATGAACCAGGAGATCAACCTATCACAAAGAAATTGACAAAAACCACTGGTGCTTTTTCTATCCAGTTTGCAACCTACATAGTCAGCATCTGAATATCCAATAAGATTGAAAGAAGAATCATTGGATACCATAGGCCGACATTTTGAGTACCCTTTAGATATTTCAGTATTCGTTTAGCAGCAATATAATGTGATTGCTTAGGGTTAGATTGAAATTTTGCACAAATACAAACAGCAAACATAATATCAGGTCTAATGACAGTAAGATATAACAAGGAGCCAATAAGACCACGATACTGAGTTAAGTCTACTGAAATTTCATTTTCATCTTTATCAAGTTTAGTAGATCAGCTCATTGGTGTGGAAGCAGTAGAGCATGTTTCCATGCCAAAATTTTTCAGTAGTTCCTTAGTGTACTTAGCCTGATTTATGAAGATTCATGTATCAAGTTTCTTGATCTGTAGTCCTATGAAAAATGTCATTTCTCCCATCATGCTTAGTTCGAATTGATCCTACATTATCTTAGCAAATTTTTCACACAATTTGGGGTTAGTTGACCCAAAGATAATGTCATCAACTTAAATCTGTACTAACAAAATATTTTTATTCTTAACTAATGTGAATAAAGTTTTGTCTACTGTGCCGATTGTAAAATCATGATTGATAAGAAATTGTGAGAGAGTTTCATACCAAGCCCTGGGTGCCTGTTTCAGACCATACAAGGCTTTGTGTAATTTAAAAACATGATGCAATAAAAAATTATCAATAAAACCTGGGGGTTGTTCAATGTAGACTTCTTCTTGCAGTAGACCATTTAGAAAAGTACTTTTCACATCCATCTGATAAACTTTGAAGTTCTTGAAAGCAGAAAAATCTAAGAACATTCTGATTGCTTCAAGCCTTGATACTGGTGTATAAGTCTCATCATAGTCTATTATTTCTTATTGTCTAGAAACTTGAGCCACCAGTCTTGCATTATTTCTAACAACAGTACCTTCTTCATTTAGCTTGTTTTTAATACCCACCGAGTTCAAATAACTGCTTGATGAGATGGTTTAGGTACAAGAAACCACACTTCATTTCTTTTAAATTGATTCAGCTCTTCTTGCATAGCTTCAATCCAACTGGGGTCCAGAATAGCTTCTTCAATCTTCTTTGGTTCATCCCAAGAGATAAAAGCAGCATGCATATATTCATTAATCATTTGCCTTCTGGTTCTTAATGGAGCTGCTGGATTACCAATAACCAAATAGGGGTGGTGTGGGGGGGAGGGTGTGATTTTCTCCAAACAAAAGGGTTTAAAGAAATTTCTTCCTGGTTTGATGAATTCGGATCATGCTCAGCTAAAGCAGTAGCAGGTTCTGGAATGTCAACTTCTGGTTCTGGTATGTCTTGTGTCTGAACAACTGGTTCTACCAGAGGAATGTCTGGTTCTGGATTTTGAGTATCTTTGACACTTGGTTCTGCATCATCTTCACTATCCAGTTCCAGATGAATCATGTATAACCTGTTACTTAGATTTGACACATTAGAAATTCCAGGAGCACTGCTATCTTCATCAAAAACAACATGAATAGATTCTTGAACATTGATAGTTCTATTATTGAAATTCTAAATGCTTTGCTTACTGCTGAATATCCAAGAAATAGTCCAGCATTTGATTCATCAAATGCAAATAAATAATTTTTGCCATTATTATGCATAAAGCATCTGCAACCAAATACATAAAAATATGATACATTAGGCTTACTCCCTTTACATATCTCATATGGGGTCTGATTGTGCCTTTTGTTGATCATGGTTCTGTTTTATGTGTAACACGCTGTATTGATTGCTTCTGCCCAGAAGCGCTGAGAGATGTCTGCATCTTCTAGCATTGTTCTAGCAGCTTCTTTAAGAGTTCTGTTTCTCCTCTCAGCTACTCCATTTTGTTGAAGCATTCTCTGGCAGCTGAATATTCATGATGTATACCATGTTCATCCAAATACAACTCAAGAATCTTGTTAGTAATCTTAGTTCCCCGATCACTTCTGATTTTAATGACAGAAACTGATTTTTCATTTTGAATCTTTTTCAGAAGCTTGATCAAGAGGCAACTGGTTTGATCTTTTCCAGCAAGAAATATCACCTAAGTAAATCTAGAAAAGTCATCAACAACAACAAGAGTTTCATTCTCCCTAAGCTCATGATAGGGATTAGACCAAATAAGTTCATATGCAATAATTCCAGACATCTTGATGTTGATTTACTACCTTTATTCTTAAAACTAGATCTTACTTGTTTGCCAAGTTGACATGCAGAACAAACATGATTCCTAACGAAATTAATATCAGGTAAACCATCAACTATGTTCTGCTTCTTGAGATTATTGATTGACTTAAAGTTCAGATGATTCAATCTCTTGTGCCATAGCCAATTTTTATCACTAAGGGAGGCGACTAAACATGTAGGAACATTAACATGATCTATGTTCCATGATACTTTGTAGGTATTGCCTTCTATTTTTCCTGTTAAGATAGTAGACTCATCAGCATCTTTAACTGTGCAGGTATGCTTTTGAAAAGCTACTGAGTAACCATTATCGCACAGTTGACTACTACTGATTAAATTGTAACAAAGATTTTCAACTAAGATCACGTCATTTATAATAATATTACCATGGATAATCTTACCCTTACACACGGTTTTACCTTTTGAGTTGTCCCCAAAAGTTATTTTTGTTCAGTAAAACTCATAATTTCTGAAAGTAGACTCTTTTGTCCATTCATATGTCTGGAACATCCGCTGTCCAGATACATGAGCTGCTGATCTTGGCTTTCCTCTCATGTTCCTGCAAGCACAAGTTTTAGTAACTGGTACCCAATCTATTTGGGTCCAAGCCTTATCAGTCTTTTAGGAACCCACATTTGTACAATTTTAGGTGACATTGTATTTCGGGTATCCACAGAGGTGTGTGCAACAAAAGATCTGTTATTTCTAACAGAATGCATTCTAGGATGTTGTTCTTCCCTTCTGTTTTTGTCGTTCTGTCTGTATCTCCTCTGAACAGGTCTAGAATTATAGTACTGGTAGTTTCTAACCTTCATAGAGGGTTTTCCTCCTGAGTTGAATCCTCAACTGGATTCAGCACTCTGGTGGACTCTTCCCTTAGGTTCAACATAACCCAGACCATAATGCTTCCTTCTGTTTGTCTGATCTATAAACCTTTCAACTCGAACAGTTGGTACTACTGGTTCATATACTACATTGGATTTAACAAAATGAATGTATTTCCCTTTGCTTGTATCAAGTTCTTGCTTAGTACTTGTTTCAGAAGTCCTTCATTATTATTGAATCCGAGCAACTCCTGTCTCCAGATGGCTTCTGTAATTCTTGCATCTTCTCTAAAGAAACAGAAGATTTATTCCATACATTTACCAGAACCGATAGCTTCTGATTCTCAGACCTCATTGTCTGGTAATCTGCATTTACTCTTTCATTCTCAGTTTTCAACTTACTTATCTCAAATTTTATATCACTACAGCTGTTTTCTTGCAAGCAAGTAAGCTAACTGATTTGATCTTTTAAGTTTTCATTTTCAGTTTTAACTTCCTCGAATGATTGAGAAAGTCTTGAGTACTCTTCTACAATGTCATGCATTGCTTTAACCAAATCAGTTCATGTAAATTCATCAGAGTCAAAGTCAAATAACTCTCCAGATGTCAAGGTTGATTCAGTGTTTACCATGAGACATTTGACTTCTTCTTCATCACTATCACTGGAGTGACTATCTGAGTCAGAAGACTCAGAGCTAGAATCCGCGCACTTTGATTTACTTTCCTCAGCAATCATTGCTTTGCGGTCTCTTCTGGACTTTTTATCATTTCGCTTGTACTCCTTCTTCTTCTGATCATATTTCTTCGGCTTCGGACAATCAGCAATAAAATGTCCGATTTTCCATAGTTCAAGCACGCCATGTCACCAGATGGTGAATCATTCTTGAAATTTATGTTAGGATTTTGGTATGCTCGGTGATTTTTCTTCAAGAATCTGGAGAATTTCTTCACAAATAAGGACATTGCATCATCGCCGATCTGTTCAGCAGTCTTTTTAGATTTGCTTTCAATGGCAGTAGCAGGTGATGCACTTGGAGCAACTGCAGCAGTAGCAGTAGCAGTAAGAGCCTTGGTAGGTGGATTCGATGAGGGCTCTTATCTACTTCTCACTTCCAGTTCAAACTCATAGGCTTTTAAGTATGCAAACAGGTCATGTAGTTCTAACTTGTTCAGATCTTTAGATACTCTCATAGCCATAGTTTTTATATCTCATTCCCTGGGTAAAGCTCTCATTACTTTGAGTGTTATTTCTCTGTTGCTATATTCATTTCCCAGAGCTGCTAGCTCATTTACCAAGCTGCTGAAACGTTCATCAAACTCGCTCAGAGTTTCTCCAGCTTTCATTTTGAGATTTTCAAGTTTTTGCATTGCTACAGACAACTTGTTGATACGAATCCTCGTACGAATTAAAAGCAAACACGATTAATTAAAATCACGCCCTCAATTTAATAACGAACAAGGATCGATTGTGTTGTCCCGATCTTTTGAAACAAGCAACGATTTGTGATATTCACCTCTAAGCGATTAAAACTTAGCAACAAATATCAACGATAGTAATAATCGAATTTCTTACGAACCTTCAAAAAATTTGTTTTTACAATCCGTGCGAAAACAATTGACAAACGTCACAAAGATGCAATCTTTGATAAGTTTGATTTTGTGAAGAACAAAGCAAAATGCCTTGCAAATTTGAGAGAAAACCTCAAGAAACTTGATATATATCTGAATTCCTTCGTTTTGGTCCTTTACAATGATTATATAATCAATAAAACATGAAAAAATAGTGTAAAAAGTCATAACAAAAGTTGGCTAGCAGGGTTGACACGGCAGTGTGCGCGGCTGCGCGTGAACTCGCGCAGCTGTGCGCAAGATTCTGCACATGCAGTCCCGGGCGCGCGGCCGCGCCGGAAATGGCACGGGTGCGCGTCACATGCTGCCCGTATGCGCGCAGTCTTCAATGCTGTGCACGCGGGTGCGCGAGATCATGTGCTGGTGCGCGCGTGCTGCTGTCCTCATGGTCATTTAGCACTTGAATGACATTCCAAACACTTCCATCATTGTGTACATGTTCCTCAAACTCCTCTAATTTAGACACCCAATTTGTAGGACTTCCTTGGTAGCTCACCATGAATCCTTGAAGTGCTTCTTTAAACTTCTTGCTACGTCCCCTCGTTATAGGTCCTTCGGGCAACTCCAACAACTCCCATGCCTTCTTTGGTGCTTGACCAACCACGTTTGCATCATCATCCCCTTCTTGAAAAGGATTTGTCCTCAAATCTTGATCATCTCCTACATCAAAAAACGAAATATCACTAACATTAAAAGTGGAACTGACATTGTACTCACCTGGTAAATCTAGTTTGTAGGCATTGTCGTTAATCCTTTCAAGCACTTGAAATGATCCATCACCCCTAGGTAGGAGCTTCGTACGTCGCTTCTCTGGAAATCTTTCCTTCCTTAAGTGCAACCACACCCAATCTCCCTTTTCAAAAACCATCTTCTTCCTCCCCTTATTGGCTTGCTTCGTGTATTGTATGTTTTTCTTCTCGATGTTAGCCTTGACCTTCTCATGAAAACTCCTAACAAATTCAGCCTTCTTCTTGCCATCCATGTTTAACCTTTCACTCACAGGCAAAGACATCAAATCCAAAGGAGTTAAAGGATTAAAACCATATACAATCTCAAATGGTGAATAATTCGTAGTAGAATGCATGCTACGATTATAAGCAAACTCAACAAATGACAAGCAATCTTCCCAATTTTTCAAGTTCTTTTTAAGTATAGCACGCAAAAGTGTTTCTAGAGTCCTATTAACAACTTCAGTTTGTCCATCCGTTTGAGGATGACATGTAGTAGAAAACAACAGTTTTGTGCCAAGTTTTGCCCACAAAGTTTTCCAAAAGTAACTCAAAAATTTAACATCACGGTCAGATACAATAGTCTTAGGCATACCATGCAACCTAACGACTTCCTTAAAGAACAAATCCGCAATGTTTGATGCATCATCGGTTTTATGACAAGCAATAAAATGTGTCATCTTAGAGAATCTATCAACAACAACAAAGATTGAATCCTTCCCCTTCTTAGTCCTAAGCAACCCCAAAACAAAGTCCATAGAAATATCAACCCAAAGTTCACTAGGAACAGGAAGTGGTGTATACAATCCATATGGTTGTGTTCTCGACTTAGCTTGTCTACAAGTTATGTACATTTCACAAACACGTTCAACATCACGTTTTATATGTGGCCAATAAAACTGTTCATGCAAAGAACTCAAAGTTTTAGCCACACCAAAGTGCCCCATCAAACCACCTCCATATGCCTCTCTCACAAGTAATTCACGAATTGAGGACTTAGGAATGCACAATCTATCTTCTCTAAATAAAAACCCGGACTATGCATGCATTTTTCAAATATCTCCTTAAGATCCTCATCCAACAAATACAACTCTTTCACATGCTCAAACCCCAAAATTTTCGACTCCAAGGTAGAGATTAGTACGTACCTCCGTGATAGTGCGTCGGCCACTACATTTTCCTTACCTTGTTTGTACTTGATTATGTAGGGGAATGTTCCTATGAACGCCACCCACTTGGCATGCCGCTTGTTCAGTTTATGTTGTCCCCTAAGGTGCTTTAGAGACTCATGATCCATATGGATCACAAACTCCTTAGGCCTCAAGTAGTGTTGCCACATCTCCAAAGTCCTCACAAGCGCGTACAACTCCTTGTCATACGTTGGATAGTTCAGTGCTGCTCCATTGAGTTTCTCACTAAAGTATGCCACTGGTCGTCCTCCTTGCATCAAAACCCCACCAATACCTACACCTGAAGCATCACATTCAATTTCAAAAGTATTAGAAAAATCAGGCAAAACAAGTAAAGGAGCATTAATTAATTTTTGTTTAATAATATTAAAAGATTTCTCTTGCTCCTCGCCCCAATGGAATGGAACATTTTTTTTAATCACCGCCGTCATCGGTGCTGCCAGTGTGCTGAAATCCTTTACAAACCTCCTATAGGAGCTTGCAAGACCATGAAAACTTCGGACTTGACCAACAGTAGCAGGAGTTGGCCAATCTCGAATAGCACTTACCTTATCTTCATCCACTTGTATTCCCTATGAGCTTACCACAAAACCAAGAAAAACAAGCTTGCTTATACAAAAATCACATTTCTTTAAGTTAGCATACAAATTTTCAGCCCTTAGTGTGATTAGCACAAGTCTCAAGTGGTTAATATGCTCATCCAAGTTTTTGCTATACACTAGGATATCATCAAAATAAACCACAACAAACTTTCCTATGTGTGCACGCAAAACATGATTCATTAACCTCATAAAGGTGCTAGGACCGTTAGTTAAGCCAAAGGGTATGACCATCCACTCATATAACCCGTATTTGGTTTTAAAAGCAGTTTTTCACTCATCACCTTCTCTCATTCTAGTTTGGTGATAACCACTCTTCAAGTCAATTTTACTAAAAATACATGCACCATGCAACTCATCTAACATATCATCTAATCTAGGTATGGGATGCCTATAATTGATGGTTATGTTATTAATTGTCCTACAATCCACACACATGCGCCATGAGACATCTTTTTTAGGAACTAATAAAACAGGTACAACACAAGGAGAAATAGACTCACGACTCACTTACCTGTATTTGTAGCTCCTTAGTCTCCTCCGGATTGCTTCTATAAGCTGGACGATTTGGCAATATACTTCCGGGTACAGAATCAATTTGGTGCTCAATCCCCCTTAATGGTGGTAATCCTTGAGGTAGCTCCTCCGGAAATACATCTTCAAATTCCTGCAAAAGGGAAACAACAATACTCGGAAGGGACCCGGCTATATCACTTGTGTTAAAGAGAATCTCCTTGTAAAGAATCAAAACAAGTGGATCATAAGTGTGCAACAATTGCTTCAACTCACTCTTTTGGGCCATATATGTTTTCTTTTTGGCATATTTCCTCTCATTTTCTTTTCCCTCATTTTCTTTCCTTTCTTTTTTCTTTTGTATGGCAATCTCACTTTTTTTATCACTTTTTTTTTCAGCCATGTCATTTTTGCTTTCAAAGGTCATCTCACTTTTTAACTCACTTTTTTTTCCGGCCTCATCTCTCCTATTTTTTTTAATTGGTCCTCCAACACTTGCTTTGGGGACAAAGGAAGTAAAACAATGGGTTCTTTCTTGAGTAAAAAAGAATATTTATTCTTAAACCCATCATGTGTCACTTGCCTATCATATTGCCATGATCTCCCTAGCAAAATATGACAAGCATGCATTGGTACCACATCATACAACACCTCATCAACATACTTCCCAATCGAAAACGCCACCAAGACTTGTTTGTTTACTCAATTTAGCACATACATTCAACCACTGTAGCCTATATGGTTGAGGATGCTTTAACGTAGGTATACCCAACTTTTCTACCATCTCAATACTAGCCACATTGGTGCAACTTCCTCCATCAATAATAATATTGCAGGCCTTGCCACTTACAAAACATCTAGTATGGAACAAGTTTTCCCGCTGGTTAGTCTCCTCTTCTTTGACTTGGGCACTCTTGATACGTCTAGTCACTAAAGCCTCACCCACAACTGCCTCATATCCCTCGTCAGGATCCTCTAACACAGGCATCTCATCTTCATCCTCTCCATCATCTCCCTCACTATGAGATTCATACTCCCCATAAGTATTCAACACCATCACCCTTTTATTGGCACATTGGCTAGCAATATGTCCAACTCCTTGACACCTAAAACATTTGATATCTCTAGAACGATTAATAGGAGTTTCGAATTTACCTTGCACTCCATGCTTAGGCGCCTCCTGTTTAATGTCAACTTTGGCCTTGGCCACAACCTTGCCTTCTTCACGTTTAACAACGTTGGAACGCCAAGGTGTTGATGCATTCCCCACTTGAGTGGTGCGACCAACTCCTCTCCTCTTGAGTTGTTGCTCCACTTTTATCGCCATCTCCACCATCTCATCTATATCCAAGTAGTGCCTAAGCTCCACTTGGTCTTGAATCTCCCTGTTCAAACCACACAGGAAACGAGCCATAGTTGCCTCACGATCCTCCTCTATGTTTGCTCTAATCATGACAACTTCCAACTCTTTATAGTAGTCCTCAACACTCTTCACACTCTGTCTCAATGTTTGTAACCTCTTAAACATTTCTCTATAGTAGTGATTTGGTACAAACCTCTTCCTCATTACGCTCTTCATCTCAGCCCAAGTTTCTATAGGCCTCTCATTGCATCTTCTCTTAGTGGTCAATAATTGATCCCACCAAATAAGTGCATAATCAACAAACTCAACCACTGTCAACCTAACCTTTTTGAGTTCAGAATAGTGGTGACAATCAAAAATAAATTCAACTCGATTTTCCCATTCTAAATAAGCCTCTGGGTCTGACTTACCATGGAACGACGGAATTTTCATCTTAATGCTACCTATGTTACCATCTTCCATATTCCCATCATTGTACCTACCCCGTACGGCTTCTCTTCTTCCTCTACCAAACCCTCTACCTCTTCCGTTCCTACCCCAGTTCTCGTTTTGACTCTCCTCTTCTCCTCCCAAATTATATTCATCCTCTTCTTCTTCGCCTCTACCCAAACCTTTAGGCTTAGATTTATTTTCGCTATTACTAACCTCAAGCCTATCCAACCTCTCATGTAAAGGATCCAACTCAGCCCTCATCATCCTACTAAAATGACCAAATAACGCCTCCATTTGGACCTTAGACAACCCCTGGTTCGAACTATCTCCTACCTCCCTCTCCATTTTACTTTCAGATTTTGTACCTGCAAGAAAATGTTAGTAGAAATAAAAGATATTCATCACCCAAATTCTCACGATCACTCCAAAGAAATAACGCTCGCACTCAAATGTTTTCACTCGAATGCGATAGTTATCTCGAAAGTGTGATCAATCTTTAAATTTGTATATCAAACTAACAAGATTCAACTCGTGGACACTCGCAACTGTCTCACTTGGACTGCGCAAAACCAAGAACGCTAGAATAACGCAGATCTTACAACAATACAAAGGATAACACAGATCTGAAAACAGAAATGAAAAATATAACACAGATCTGAAAACAAAACAAAATTTTAGAAAGATCTGAAAATAAAAAAACGAAAGGATAACACAGATCTGAGAACATAACGAAATTTTAGACAGATCTGAAAATAGCAACGATAACTTACTTGAATCAAAGATAACCAAATGCTCTGATACCAAATGATACGAATCCTCGTATGAATTAAAAGCAAACACGATTAATTGAAATCACGCCCTCAATTTAATAACGAACAAAGATCGATTGTGTTGTCCCGATCTTTTGAAACAAGCAACGATTTGTGATATTCACCTCTAAGCGATTAAAACTTAGCAACAAATATCAACGATAGTAACAATCGAATTTTATACGAACCTTCAAAGAACTTGTTTTGACAATCCGTGCGAAAACAATTTACAAACGCCACAAAGATGCAATCTTTGATAAGTTTGATTTTGTGAAGAACAAAGCAAAATGCCTTGCAAATTTGAGAGAAAACCTCAAGAAACTTGATATATGTCTGAATTCCTTCGTTTTTGGTCGTTTACAATGATTATATAATCAATAAAACATGAAAAAGTAATGTAAAAAGTCATAACAGAAGTTGGCTAGCAAGGTTGACACGGCAGTGCGCGCGGCTGCGCGTGAACTCGCGCAGCTGCGCGCAAGATTCTGCACATGCAATCCCGGGCGCGCGTCACATGCTGCCCGTATGCGCGCTGTCTTCAATGCTGTGCACGCGGGTGTGCGGGATCATGTATTGGTGCGCGCGTGCTGCTGTCCTCATGGTCATTTAGCACTTGAATGACAATCCAAACACTTCCATCATTGTGTACATGTTTCTCAAACTCCTCTAATTTAAACACCCAATTTGTTGGACTTCCTTGGTAGCTCACCATGAATCCTTGAAGTGCTTCTATAAACTTCTTGCTACGTCCCCTCGTTATAGGTCCTTCGGGCAACTCCAACGACTCCCATGCCTTCTTTGGTGCTTAACCAACCACGTTTGCATCACTTGTTCTCCTTGGTCTGTTCATTTCCTTCACAGATTTGGTTGAGTTTCTCCCAAATTTCTTTTACAGTAGAACACATCTTGATCTTGCTGAAAGTGTTCTTATCAAGTGTTTTGTAGAGAATGTCCTTCGCAACATTGTCTTGATTAGCTTTCTTTTGTCCTCGCCAGTCCATTCACTTCTTTGTTTTTCAACCATTTGTGACGCACCATCAGTAACAGAAATAGCTGTATTAAGCTTTAGAATCTTTAATGGACCATCTGTGATGACAAACTACATGTAATCGTCTTGGGCTGCAAGCTAGGCTTGCATCCTGATATTCCAGTCATCGAAATCTTCTTTTGAGAATATAGGAACTTTACTGAAATGTGTCATATCTGAATGACATGCTCTGATACCACTTGTTGGGGATCGATATCGAGTTTAGAGGGGGGTGAATAAACTCGTTCCTTTGTTGAATGTTTTTGCAAAGGGTGCTAGAATCATGTTAGAGATTATAGCTTATCTTGTTCGAATAAATACTCAGCAGATCACAATAATAAATGCGGAAATGATCTGATGATATGAGAGTGATAACAGTAAAACAGTAGGCAATGGAACAGTGTTTGTTTTTGGAAGTTCGAAGGTAAAATCTTCTACGTGTCTCCTTCTTCTGTTTCCAGAAGGTATCACTAAAAGATTTTGATTTTTACAATACAACACTTGTACACACCCACTTCAGTAGGACTTATCCTTTGCCTACTGAAACTCTTAGTTTCACACAACACAATGTAATATAGAAAAGTTCTGAAAAGACTCTTTTCAGATTACAGACTCTTCTCAACAAGATGTAGTAAAGTGTATAGCTTGTGAAGAGGTAAAGTAACAGCAGCACAAAATGATCTCAAAAGATCAGGTGTCTATTATAAAGCGTGTGCTGCTTTTCTTTATGTTGAGCTTGAAGATAAGTAGTAGTTGTTAATAGCTCAAACTAGTGTTGGAATAATCGTTGCGTTGATAATGATAATAATCTTATTTTCTATAAAGGATTGACCCTTATATATAGGAAACTTTGAATCCAACGTCCATAATCAAAACCAGCTTCCGAGACTCCTGAGTAGGATCAACTTTAATACCTAAAAAAGGTCCTGTATAAAGTTTCAGAGAAATCAGTCTTGTTTCATGCGAAAACTAGTAAGGAACGTTAAATGTCTTTGTACAGCATTCATGGTGCAATTAATGATAGTACTAGGTAAAGTAACGGTACCATTTAAGACTGTAACGATCAAGCAAAAGACGTTAAGTTATGATAAGTTATGCTTATGCTTTTCTAAGTTCTAATTTTGCTTTAATAATTCGAGTTCTGCTTCTGGTTTTCTATGCCGTTAACGAGGGCTTCTGATTTTATAATGTCTTCTGATTTTAGCTATCACGACATACTGGTTTTAACTCTCATCACTACAATTAAATTAAGTCTAACAAAGTGTCAGAAAGAGCTTGACACGTTGCCTCATGCACAGTTCAGACCTTATGAACCAGAGTTCGGATCTTCTGAACTCTGCCTATAAATAGGACATCGTAAATTCGGATTTCGGCACCAACTTGTTGATTATTCTCTCGTTTCCAGACCAAATTTTAGTAGTTTTAAGGCATCTATCATCCAGAAAATTTAAGAAGTGCTTCCAGGAGTGACATCGTTATCTATATTGATCATCGAAGTGATATTTCCCAAAGGTCTAATTGGGGTTTGATTATAGTGGTTTATGTTAAGATTATCTTTTATTAAACTTTATCGTGCATACAAATCATTATTATTGTTGGTGGCCCGGGTAAGGGCGTTTGTTGCATATTTTCACTACCGCAAGTGTACGGTGTCAAGTTTTAGTATTGGTATAAGTACAAATATCGTTCCCATGAGGAATAATTATTTAAAACTGTATATTAAGTGCCATAATTGACATAGTTCAACTTTATTTAGAGAAATCAATGAGATAGTTTGTAATCAATTCAAAAAAATAACGAATCATGTAATTCTTAGCACACGGTTGGAATTCAGTGAGTAAATCAATATAGAGATACAATTTCGCATGGTCTCCCCTATGCTAAATTAAAATTGACTAACATATCATTAAATCGCATCATGTTTATTAACCAAGAACTCGTAATTTTTTGGTTCCCTTTTTCAAGTGATAAATAGAACTGTATTGCCTATTACTGATTTTAATATATCTATTCAAATCACGTAATAAATAATATATGCAAACAAGGTTCTTTTTATGGATTCACGAGAGTTATACGTCTTTTGCACGTTATAAACATCTGACGATGTGATTTTCCCAATCCTAATTTCAATCCCATTTCTCGAGTGCTAGATCTTAAGTATTTAATCAATCGAATTATAACCAGTAATCCAAAAGCATTAAAGACAAGAAATCACAAATGAACACGATGAAATATTTCAATGAAAATTCAAAACTCTAATAACATAGGTTCGACCAAAACTACATCAAACTCTAGGAAATAAAATTAGTTCATACTCGATTCTAGATCACAAAAAAACATGTTTGTGATCATTAAAAATATAAAAGTAAAGAACCGAATTAAAAACGTGTTGAAGAGAGATGAAAGTGCGTGTCCGTGTCCGAACTAAGCGTCTTCTATCTCCGTTCTTCGCGTTCTGTCCTCCGTTGGCTCTTACTTTATGCTCCTCGATCCTGATGTTCTTTTTTTAAAAAAATGTATCCCCCCTTCCCTTTTATAAGGCCCACGATGAAACCTAATAAATCTGGAATTTGTGCTGCGCGCATATATGAACGGAAGTCACTCTCTGTGTGTTGGGAAAATTTTTCTCGCGCGCACGTGCGCGGAGTCCTATGTTTCGTGCTTCTGGAAATCCTTCATGTGTGCCTCGTCTAGCGCATGTGCGTGATACCTTCTGTTTTGTTGTCTTCGATGGGCACCTCTCGCGCATATGCGCATCATACATCTCGCATGTGCGCGAGGCTCTCTGTCTCGCTTTGTGTTTCGCGCATATGCACGCATCTGACTCGCGCATATGTACGGGTCTCTCTGTATGCCAAGCTCACTATTTTCCTCCAAGGGCCATTTTCATTTCTTTTCACGCCCATGATATACGCCTTACCTAGATTCCTGAAATCACACCAAAAACAACAAAAGAGGCATAATTCCGCTCAAAAAAACTAACAATCTATACGAATTATAAGGATAATCAAGTGCACAAATTGCACTTATCAGCGCTGCATGTCGGTTTGTTTAGGCTATAAGTCCGGAGAGAGGTCTGCCTTACTATTGGTATTGTCCCTTCAAAATTAGTCTTATCTCTTCCCTACTGACAATCTTGTCCCCAGTAAAGATAACATTACCCATTAAGATCTGATGTCCTATTTTACGGTACATCTATCCAACTAGATCAAATAGCACAATGCTAGCAGTTTGATGTAAGAGAGCTTCTCAAGATATCATTCATTTCAGTACTACTCTCACCAATACATGTTTAACATAACAAAATTTCAATTTATATATATATATATATATATATATACACATATATATGTATGTATCTTTTTTATGAATAATATTTTAAGAAAATATGTTAACAATAAATTTGATAAACGACGTACGATAACCATGTGCATAGTATCCATTATTTCTTAATTATTTATTGTGATTGGCTTAAAAAATAAAATATTTTAAGTCATAAAAATTATAAGACGAGATAAAATATAAAAATTAAGCATTAAACATCACTTGGTTTCAAAAACCTTAGAAATAAAAAAATTAAGATTAACAAAAATTATTAATTTCTGAAAATATTTTTAATTTCATAGTGTTTGTTTCTCTATTTACGGACATTGATAAATTTATTTACAATATTTTTTATTACTAATTAAGGATAACTAACAAACTTACTCAAAAAAAAAAAAAACAATCAAGGTAAATTCAAAAAAATTAAAAGTGGAGTACATTTAACATAAATTGGAGTGTAAAAATCATTATCCGAAAAAAAAAATCTACTTGTATATTTTTTTAAAAAATAATTTTAAATATTATTTTCGGCCTTGAATTTTGAATTTATAAGGTATATATATAGTTTTCAAACATAGTCCTACCCTGTGTACCATGCATCTTTTTCATAAACGAGAAGTTCGACTTATATAAATAATAGAATATTAATTATAATTATATAGATAATTAGTCTTCTAATTATTCAATTAAACAATCATTATCGATTAGTTAAGGTCAAGGCTTCTACGTCAAATTTCAAGATTTAAAATAATTTTGCGTAAAATATTTTGACATTTTGTCCCTTCTCATTGAATCTGAGGTTGCAATTGGATCCATTAATACTTCTTGACTTCATATTTTCCACGCAATAAATTATCAGAAGCGTCACAGGCCTACCCGTTGGACTTAATTAGGTTCTTTAAATATATTTAATAAATATATTTGGTCCGTCTTAATTATAGATATTTTACTTTTTTTCAATTTTTTTAAAGTAAAAATTAATTTTAAATCCTCAAATCTAAACTTATCTTTATCATAACTCCCTGCACCTAAAAATCTTTGCCCAAACTTCCTAAAAAGTTTAAAGTTGACAAAAATACTCTTACATATTTTAATGATCGATTTTCCTGGGTAAAATGGTATGTTAAAATTATTTCAAACATACAAATTTATTATTATGAAGTGATTAAATGTTTGAGGATGAGATTTTTCTCAAATTACATGAATTTGAACCCAGGTTCGAGATTAATTCTTTACAGGAGTACCTATTCCAAAAATTTGGAATGCTTGCAACAAGAAGATCTAACCAAGATTAGATATCAAGAAGGAACTTATCAGATTCCTAAGGTAAACTTATGATTCAAAATAACAGGTTCTTAGAAATAGTATTGGATTCCTCTAAACTCTCCGGAGATCTTAGAGAAACTCAAAAGACGGTACAAAATTATGGCAATATGTTGTATTATGTACCATAAAATGTGGAGAAAATCCTTGAAAACCAGGAAGAAATTCTTGAAATATTAAAGGATATTCGAACAAGAATTCAAATCCTAGAACAACAACCAAGTTCTAGTAAGAGAACTTCAGAAGGAAGGTTACCACTATTCTTTGGTACTGAACCCTTGTTACATCAACAAGGGAAGACCAAAGTAGTGTTAAAACATTTGACTGAGGAAGAAAAAATGCTCGATCTAATTAAATCTGTCTCAGAAAAGAAATTAATCTGATGACAACTTTAGAAAGGATTGGTCTCGAGGATCTACAAGACATTGCAGAATAATTTGCAAATCTCAAGGTCGTAGATCTGAAGATGAACACAACGGGAGGTGAACGACCTTCTATAACCTGATTATCTTCTCAAGAACCACCAAGGGAAAGTGTGGGATCTCAGAATATAAATATGAGAGAATCTCAACCTGATTTCCATACTGATGTAGAATCACATCCAGCGAGAACAAGGACAAGGAGAAATCAAATTCCCTTGCACCAAACACTCTATGGAAAAACTGTTTTAGGACCTATACATCCCTATGGGGTTATGCTTAATCTTGATGTACTAGATTTCAAAATAGAGAAGATCTCATAGATAACTGAACATCTTCTATGAGAATCGCTGCAGGAACACTTGATCTCAACAGGAAAGGATTCATTAAACTTTTAGAAATGAGTCTTATGGGATCAGTTAAATTGCTTGGGACATGACTTCATTAGAAACTAAAGAGTCAGTCCTAGCTGGAGAATCTCTTAATGAGATAGCTGGAAAAATGGCTACCCTATTTAAAGCACAATTCATAGGGGTAGACTATTTTAACAGTCAATATACAGAGAAGAGGAAGAAATATACTCAAGCTCTGTATAGCCTTGAATTACATGACATATGTTAAGTGGATGAATATATTATGTTATTCACTAAATATAGATGGAATTCAGGGGTCGAAACAAATATAGCTATGCAGCTTTTCTTCGCCAAAATGCCGAGTCCCTGGAGAGAAATGCTTATAAGAGAATATGCTCCTGGCAATCCAGATACGTTTGCAGGAAGAGCCTCTTTTTTCAAAGAAAAATTGGCAGAATTGTGTCATATGACAACATTACAAAAGAATTATAAACGCTTAAGGGGTATCCATAAAAAAACTTCTTTGTGTTGTAAAGAAAATGATCTTTCAACAATAATTGGAAGTAAACCAAAAAGACAGAAGATGAAGAATTTTAGATCTCATCCTTATGCCAGAAGTGGAAGAAGTTCTTGAAAACCAAGAACAGTTTGGTATAGACAGAAAGCCAAATCTTACAAATCTGGACAAATAAGTGGATCATCAAGAAGTAGGATATCATCTCAAGCATCGAGTACATCTCGAAGTACAGGGAGAACACCTACAAAGAAAACTTTCAGAAGAGCTCACACTCGAGCTAATGAAAGTTTTAAGGATTGTAATTGCTAGACATGTGGAGCAAGAGGTCATATCTCGACCAACTGTCCAAAAAATGAAAAAAGAGGAATAAAATGCTTCGATCCAACCCTGAATATTGAATAAGCAGTTTATTACAAGGATCTTATTCAAGCATACCAGTTTGAGGATATTGCCTCAGACGAAAGTATATATGAAGAAAAAGAAGTCTTGAGTCAGGAAGAATATGATGGAACTGAATCGGAATCTGACTAAAGACGAGGTGTTTGGACACGAAACACATGAAGATTTGTCTGGTTTCTTTAGCCAGATAACAATATCTCATAACATGGTCCAAAGGATCATGAGAGAAAATCCTAGTCTTAAAGATATCAGGGATTCTCTGCAGGACAGGTAGAAAATTTCTTAGAAAGTCTTGGCCTAAGAAACATAAAACATCATCTAATCTATAAAGTTTCTAGAATGTAAATTTCAATTCCCATAGAACTTACAGGAAATAGAATGGAGATGCAACTAATTCCTTCTGAAGAGATTAAGGAGAAATTACAAAAATTAAAGATAGAAGTAGCGCGGACCATGTCCTGGATTCATATTGGAGCAATCCAAGTTATGATAAAAGCTACTTTCAAATAAGGAATAGATTCACCCATTGATATTGCTATATGCGATAAAAGAATGAGGAACCTTCAAGATTCAGTACTGGGAACTATCTCAGGAAATCTCTGTCCAGGAAAGATTATAGGAGTAATCTATCCGAGAATTGCCTACAATTTGGCAAATCGAGATTTCAGTCGAGTCTTGACATTACATCAGAATTTCAAGGAAAAAAGACTTATGAAAGAAAGTAATAGACCATATTCTATTACCTATCAAATTTCATATGCTCTATCTAATACACATCATTCAGAATTGTTTATTAGAAATGAGTTCATTGAAATACCTGAGATATTTGGAAAATTTGTTCAGGCAATTTATCCAGAAATTGTTGAATTTCCTTTAATACATGAAACAGATATCCAAATACAAGAAAAACCGATTCTACAAAAGAATCAAAGTCTTAGATTGGAATCAAGAAGACTATCTTTTCAAGGGGATATAATTACAAGTTACGGGTGAGAAAAAGCACCTGTCCAAGAAACCCAACATGAGCTAAAAAGTTTTTCCACAATAGGAAAGCTCAGATGCCCAGAAGGGCAGAAGGAAATAGAAATTGTATTTGATATTAAGAAACAAAGGAATCAATTCTCTTGTAATATCATATACTATTTAGAACAACCTATGATAGGAACTTACCAAGGAATGATCAATATCAGAGAATTGGAAGTTCATATCAAAGGTATTCCAGGGAAAGAACCAGATCGGCTGGTTCTTAGACTAGAGTTTTTCGAGGAAAATAAACCTTGGAAACGTCTAGAATATGGAATGAATTTTATGACGGAAGATAGGATGTGGAAAATCCAATGATCACAAGTCCTTTCTCAATATACATTCCAGTAAGAATGTTATACGAACAATATAAGATAGAATATTTTGCTGTTTATATTGATTTAGACGCTGGAATATGTACCGCAAAAAAAAGAGTTTTTCCAAATAATTTGGAAGAAGAACTACCAAAGATTGCTGAAGAGATTTCTCTAGAATAATCTTAATCTTATGTAAAGAGATTAAGATGACCGAAATTGTAATCGAAGGTGCTGGACAAATGCCTTGGTATAAGGTAAAAACATCACCGATTTATTTTCATGATACATGAGCTGACATATTACTAGGAAATAATTTCCTACAAATTTTTAAATCATATATTCAAGAAAATGAGACTAGAAGATTAGTGTTTACAACACCTTGTAATCATAAAATCATAGTCCAGCGACTACGAGAGGCATTTTACAGAAAATTTCCAATTCAATTTCGCAGCAAACGTGGTGATGAAGGAAAAATTCTGAACCCAAAAATGAAGGATTATAGAAGGTTTGGAGAAACAATGCTCCAGCTAAGAGCAGATAAAGAGCTCGAACCAGAAGAAATAGAATGCCTTAAGATAACTCGACATCAGAGAGAGGTAGTAATTGAATCAAAGGTATCCTTAGAGGATGTTAAGAAAAGGATCACAAAAAATTACAATGAAAATCCATTGGCATGGTGGTATAAAAATCAACTCAATACTTGCCTTAAAATTAAGAAAGGTAAAGAGTATGAATTTTTCCGTTGCAAACATATCTCAATGAACATAGTGGATCAAAGGGATATGCAAATTATAATCAAAGAACATTTGGACCTTGGTTTAATCAAAGCAAGAATTTTACCATACAGTACCCCATGATTTCTGGTAGGTGAAATAAAAATGAACAAACCTATATTAGTTATTAATTATTAATAAATTAATAAAATTCTGGAATTTGATGAGTATTTTATACCTAGTAGAGAACATCTAATCAGTTGCATACGCAATGCAAAGATATTCTCTAAATTCGATTGTAAGTATGGGTTGTATCATATTCGAAAGCAGGAAAAAAGCAAGAAGTTCACAACTTTCTCAACTCCACAAGGACACTATATCTGGGAAGTATTATCAATGAGATTGGCTAATTGACCTCAGATATTTCAAAGTAAAATAGATAATCTATTTAAGGATTATTTCAAATTTATTTTTGTTTATATTGATGATGTGTTAATCGTATCTAAAAATATAGAAAAAAATATTAAAAATTTAGAGATTTTCTCTGATATGTGTAAAAAAGAAGGACTAGTTCTATAAGAAAAGAAAACAGTCATTGCCACAAGAAAGATTGAATCCCTCGGAATAGAAATCGATGAGTCAAGAATAATTTTGCAGGATCATATAGTATAGAAAGTGCAAAATTTTCCAAACGAGTTAAAAGAAAAGAAACAACTTCAAAGTTTTCTAAGAGTTGTTAATTTTGCTGGGATGTTTATTAAAAACCTAGCAAAACACAGAAAGGTGTTAAGTCTATTACTGAAAAAAGATGCCAAATTTATATGGACGAAAGAAAACACATGGAATTAGCCAACTAAAGGAGATTTGTAAAAATCTTCCAAAAATGGCTATCCTCAGGATGAAGATGATTTGGTATTGTATATAGATGCCAGTGATCATTGGTGGACGGAAGTTTTAACCAAGCTCACACCAGAAAGAGAACAGCCATGCAGATATTGCAGTGGACTTTTCTCGGATGCAGAAGCCATAAGATGGCATATCAACGAAAATGAATTTTAGGCAATAAAAAAGGCTTTTGAAAAATTGTCATTATTTTTACTTGCAAAAAAATTTACTTTAAAGGTTGATAACACACATGTGAAAGCTTTCTTAAGTAATAGAATAAAATCTAAACTTGAGAAGACAAGATTATTAAGATGGCAAGCTCTATGTCAAAATTATATTTTTGATATTGTGATTATAAAATTTCATGAGAATATTCTCGCAGATTTTTTAACAAGAGATGGACAACGGTGATATCGATGCCATCATGAAAATGCAGAGACATTTGAGGGAACATCTTGAAATGTTTCAAACCGAGTTCAACAAGCTGGCCTTAAACGTAGAAGTTTTGGGAAGGCTACAACAAGCCGATAAGAGAGTTTTCTCTGATCGAATTACATGATATTTACAGGCTTATACTCAGTTATGATCTGTAATACAAAGGCCTATCCTCCAAGGCATTGAGAAGCCACTGGTTTTCCAAATGGAGAGTTTTTGAGTACATGACTCTATACCTGGAGCAGGGGATTCAAATACCCCTAGCACAAGTGTTAAGTCGGGATCATCTCCAGAGGAGTCGGCTGAAACTAAAATTGAAACTCCAGATCCTTATCTTGAGTCTTCAAGTCAACTCTTCACCTCGGGGATTGAAGAGAGAAAGATCAACCGTAGACCTAATACTGACAAGGGTAAATCTAAGGTTGGTACTAATGAAGTTGCAATTTCTCCAGTACAGGTATATCAACAATTGTGGGAGAAATTAAAAACAAGAGTAGGAATTAACCCCGTTACAATAATGGTTGATGTTTCAGGGAAATATCCTAGGGTATGGATGAAACCAAATTCATATCCAAAGGAAATCAAAGCATGATATTAATTCGGGGCTCTTGCCTCATTTTATACCACCTCACCTAGCTTCCCAGAAATTTCAGGACAACCTAAATAGATTCAGGAATCTGTTCATGAAACTTGGGCGAATAACGACTATTTGTCCAGAGGAGATATTCTTGAGTTATACTTTTTCAGTACAGCCCCAGAACTAGCAGGGAAAGGATCACATGAAACCTTTCATTTCATCAAACTAAGCAGGCTAGATAAAAATGTCCAGATATTTATTAAGGATCATCCATCAGAAGAGACACCCCTTGTTTCTTCAATAAGTGAAGACAAAATTTCTACCAGAAGAGCATGAGGTTTATGGGTCTGTCTCACAGAGATGAACAAAGTCAATTTTCCATTTAATTTTTATCATAATTCTTTAAATGGATCATTCATGTTGAATACCATGACAGGAAAAACAACAATTTTTGCAGAAGATTTATTCGAAAAAGAAAAGAAATCTTCTATGGAATAGCAAACTTCCCGGGTGTAAAAAAACTAGTAGGAAATTCTGTAATATGGCTCATGTGGGAAGATGGTCGGAGAATAACTGCCCAGAGTGCCCAAATCAAAAAGAGACAAAATTCGGCAAGGGCTTCATACCTCAGTCAGACAAGAAGCATCTTGCAGAAACATGACCAAGTGGTGAAGGACCAAAACCACGTTTTCCTCGGGGACATCAAAAGTTTAAGATTCCTCGACAAAAATAAATGGACGTGTGAACCTAATCACTTTTCCATGGGGATAACAAAAGCTAAAGATTCCCGAAAAAAAAAAAGGCGAGCATGTGACTTACCCACTAAATAAACAATGAAAATTCGAATCAAATTACACCTATAAATAAGGAGTAAATGGGGACAATAAAAATACACCAGACTTAAAACAAAGTTGGAAACATAAGAAAATGTACTACACATATCTCAAAGTTTCCAAAAGACGGATTAAGGCAACAATAAAGCAGCTGATGAATTTGAAAGCCTACTACAAAAGGCTAAAAAAATTAGGAAATGAGATATCAGCTGATATAATCCAGACACATATCAACTGGTTATGCTAGGAGATAAGATTAGAAGAACAAGCTGTTTATAGATTAATAATCTAGGAAGAAAGCAACTCAAGTGGAGGGACCACTCAACCACTCACTCGACCCACTCAAGAGATAATGCCAACCACACCTGAAAAGCATTAAAGAAAAGTTATGCCAATAATTGAAGTCTGAGATTCAAATTCGTAAAGGGCTTCTATAAATAAGAAGGCAGAAGGAAGATGAAGGCATCATTCAACCTCTCCATTTTCTTTCAAACATTGTAAAATTTTCTCTTTCAAGTTTATTTGTGTTTTTATCTCGGCTACTATAAGTAGCTAAACAAATTTCTTCTCCTCTACAGGAGATTACTATGTAATAATATTTGGTATGTTTGAATAAAAGAACTAAAACTTTTGCCCCTCTCATGTATTAGTTTCAGATTAAACTATTTCACTATACACCCTGAGGTAGGAAACGAAACAGGGTTGTAATAAGTGTTGTTGAAGGAATCTGCGTCAGGAACTATCTGTTGCGACTGCGTGGTTAGGCTGTGAGGAACATTTTGTAAAACCCGGTGGATATAACCCGACGACACTTTGGTCAAAGAGGTAAATAGTTCGATCTATTATACGGAAGCATGATGAGCCATTTATATATTAAAAAAACGATCATTTGAGAATGATATATAGGCTGAAAACCTTGCGTACGTAGCTGTATGTCTTGGGGCTATATGCCTTCAAGAACATGCTCAATATGTATAACAATGCCACATACCAAAATTATAAGAATTAAGGATGTTTTTGAAAATTTTAGAAAATTGGGGAATTAAAAAAAAGTTATAGAGAGGTAGGGATATAGGAGAAAGTTGAGTTTGGAAAAGGATAATGATTACAAATTTTCTTTTTTTAAATGTATAATTCAATTTTTTATATGTAATAATATTTTTTAATTATTAACATACTCCTGTTAAATAAGAACATATATGAAAAAAGATTATAATAAGGCAACAATTTATATATTTTAAATATATAATTAAAAAATAGACTTGAATTGCCAGCCGAATATATTACCAGTAGAACCGACAGCCGCCCACCAAGAAACAAATGTATTTTTCTTGCAAACTTTATGTGGTCAAAATAATTTTTTGGAATGCTTTGAATTAGTCTAAAAATTAAACATTACCAACATGGTGACATCATCACGCTGACGTAAAACCCGCGTGCCTCATGGAACATATGTATATGAAATTATATTTTTATTTAATAAAAAATTATATTTTTATCATTTATGTTTGTTTTTTTATTTTGTTTATTTAAGTTGTTAAATTTTAATCTTTTTAAACTATCTTTGTTTTTTGTAATTTATTCTCTTTTTCAATGTGTCTTTGACGTATATAGTTTCACATCAATACTCTCAATAAAAAAATACTATATATGTTTAGAATAGGTTTTGAGGCCTACTAAACTTCGAAAAATCGATCAAGTGTTATTTGTCCGATAAAAGTGGATGTAGGTCTGTGTATGAGCCTGACACAGAGACGCTGATGATGAACTTTGCATAAGTTCGATTATCATTTATGGCAAAGAGTGCAATATTGAAATGAAGATTGTTAGGTTGCAATTATTATCCCTACTTGTTAGAACAATCGAAACGTGACGGTTGAACTTTTGTACGATTTAAAAGATTTGAGTTGAACCAATACCACCGATTATAGCTTTGGTAAAGCGACAAATGATCAGTTCTACAGTCTCATTTACATGGAATTTTACACCCAGTTTTTAAAAACTCGTGGTTCTAAAAATCATTAATTTTATAAGGATTTTGTGTTTTTTGGAGTTCTCACATGTCCCATGTTGGACATTTTATGAGATCGGGGAGGCCACCGCCTCAAACCAGGCCAAGAGGTGGTCCAAATTTTTTTTATAATTATATATTTCTATATTGAATTGGTGATCCACTTAAAAAATAAATATATGTGTGTTGAACTTCTTTTTTTTTTTAGAGTTTGTTTCATTTTCTGTTTATGGAACTCTTGAATTGTAGTGCTAAAATAATAAGTTAAAAGTCGTTGTATCTTGAGAGACGGTTGTCATATACCGTGACCACCATGCGCATCACAAATTTGTCTCAAGGATAAAGAGTTCTTTTTTTGCATCGACTTTGAAATTTCTAACATACTTTTTGAGTCTTGTTACGTCCAGATTGCAGATCCAACGAAGAAGACTAGAGAAATTAATCTGTACAACACGAGCTTGCATGGGGATCTAAATGTTATTCGCGCTAAACTTTTAATTTTCGTTGAGGTGTAATAATTATCTTTGTTAGGAGAACAATCAAACCGTATCTCTTGGACTGCTGTACAATTTAAAAGATTTGAATTTCATCGTTATTATTATTCATATTTTTGAATTTATAAAAAAATGGGATATATTACTTTAATTTTAATCATGAGTAATAAATAATATTTTTAAAAATTAATTAATTCCATTGAAATATAAAATTCAAAAAAACCTATACAAGGTTTCCAGCCTATATACCATTCTCAAATGATCGATTTTTTTATTTTTTTTATAAATGGCCCATCATACTTCAGTATAATAAATTGAATGGTTTACTTTTTTGAGCAGAGTGCCGTCAGGTTATATCCACCGAGTTTTACGGACTGCTCCTCACAGCCCAACCACACAATCGCAACCGATGATTTCTGACGCAGATTCCTTCAATAGCACTTAACACAACCCTATTTTGTTTTATACCTCAGAGTGTATAGTAAAGTAAGTTCCATCAGATTATACATGTCTTAAAATTTCTTCTTCTTCATATATACTTTTGTCTGAGGCAATATCCTCAAATTGTTATACTTGAATAAGATCCTTTTAATGCTTCTTCAATATCCGGGGTTGGATCGAAGCGTTAAATATCTTTTTTTCATTTTCTGGACAGTTGGTTGAGATAGGATCTCTTGCTCCACATGTCCAGCAATTACAATCTTTAAAACTTTCATTAGCTCGAGTGTGAGCTCTTCTGAAAATCTTTTTTTTTAGGTGTTCTTCCTGTGCTTCGAGATGTGCTCGATTCTTGAGATGATATCCTACTTCTTGATGGTTCACTTCTTTGCCTAGATTTATAAGATCTGACCTTTTGTTTGGACCAAAATGTTCTTGGTTTCCAAGAACTTCCACTTCTAGCATAAGGATGAGTTCTAAAACTTTTTCTCTTCTGCCTTTGTGGTTTACTTCCAATAATTGTTGGAAGATAATTTTCTTTACAACACAAAGGACTACGTTTGTTAATACCCCTTAATCATTTGTAATTTTTTTGTAATGATGCAAGATGACACCATTCTGCCAATTTTTCTTTGAGAAAAGAAGCTCTTCGTGCCAATGTATCTGGATTGCGAGGGACATATTCCCTTATTAGTATTTCTCTCTAGGAACTTAGCATTTTGGCGAAGAAAAGTTGCATTGATATGCCTTGTTCGACCCCTGAATTATATCTGTATTTGGTGAATAACATAATATATTCATCCACTAAACATATGTCATGTAATTCAAGACTATACGGAGCTTGAATATATTTCTTTTTCTTCTATGTGTCTTGACTGTTAAAATAATCAACCCCTATAAATTGTGCTTTAAAAAGGGTAGACATTCTTCCGTCTATCTCGCTAATAGATTCTCCGGCTAGGACTGATTCTTTGGTTTCTATCGAATTCATGTCCCAAACAATTTTAACTGATCTCTTAAGACTCATTTCCATTAGTTTAATGAATCCTTCTCTATTGATCGAGTGTGCTTGCTGCGATTCTCATATCGGATGTCCAATCATTTATGAGATCTTCTCTGTTTTTGAAATTTAATACATCTAGGTTAAACATAACCCCATAAGGATGTATATGTTCTAAAACAGATTTCTCATATGATGTGTGGTGCAAAAGAATTTGATTCTTCCTTGACTTTGTTCCCGCTGGGTGTGATTCTCCACCAGTGTAAAAGTCTGGTTGGGATTCTCTCATATTTATATTCTGAAATCACACGCTTTCTCTTGGTGGTTCCTGCGAACATGACCAGGTTATGGTAGGTTGTTCGCCCCCAGTTGTGTTCATCTTTAGATCTACAACCTTGGGATTTGCAAAAGATTCTGCAAGATCTTGGAGATTCTCTAGACCAATCCTTTCTAAAGTTTTCATCAGATTAATTTCTTTTCTGAAACTTTTTTCATTAGATTGATCATTTTTTCTTCTCCAGTTAAATGTTTTGACATCAATTTGACCTTCCTTCTTTGATGTAATAAGGGTTCAATACCAAATGATGGTGATAACCTTCCTTTTGAAGTCCTCTTACTAGAACTTGATTGTTGTTCTAGGTTTTGAAGTCTTGTTCGAATATCCTTTCATATTTCAAAAATTTCTTCCTGTTTTTCAAGTATTTTCTTACATTTTGCGGTACATAATACAACATATTGCCATAATTTTGTAGTGTCTTTTGAATTTCCCTTAGATCTCCAGAAATTTTAGAATAATTCGGTACTATTTCTAGGAATCTGTTATTTTGAATCATAAATTTACCTTAGAACTATGATAAGTTCCTCTATTTTCTTGATATCGAACCTTGATTAGATCTTGCTGCTTTGAATATTCCAAATATTTGAATATATCATTTAAATAATTAATCTCGAACATGTGTTCAGATTCATGTTATTTGAATAAATTCTCTTCTTCAAACATTTAATTATTTAATAATAAAAATATGTATGTTTGAAATTTACCTTGGCTCTGATACCATTTTATCCGGGAAAATCAATTATTAAAATATATAAGGGTGTTTTTGTTAATTTTTTCATTTTGAGGGAATTTGGGTAAAGTTTTTAGGTGTAAAAAATTAGGGTAAAATTAAGTTTGGATTTGGAGATTTATTTCTAATTTTCCTTTGATTTAAAAGGCGGTGTACTAAAACTTAAATATCTTCTATTTCACAAGTTTTAATGCCAATTATCTATATATATTTTTACGATAGAGTTAAACCCGAAAACCCAAACCCGCGAGCTTTGACGTACCAGCAGTTTACACAACCCCAGTCGTAACGAAGTTTTGGTCCGTGTATTACGTCATTAAGATGACGTAAGACAACACGTACATACATACCCCTGAGAATCGTCCCCCTATAAATCGGTTCTCTCCTTCAACCCCTCTGATCACAGTCCACAGATCCCACGTAAAGACAGTATTTGTCTTCATATATTACCAATTCATTTTTCATCTATGGAAGCGGAGAAAAGAAAACGGGAGGATGACGGGGAAACCGGCGGAAAGAGAGGGAACGGTGGCGTCAAGACGGAGAAGCCTGGGGACGAGGAGGTGGGAGAATTCTTCGCCATAATGAGAAGAATACAGGTCGCCGTTAGGTATTTCAAGGAACGTGACCACCTCAATCTCGCGGCGGCTCCGTCCGGTGACTCAAGTCTCTCTTTTATAAGCGAAGATTTTGGTGCTGTGGAGAAGAAACGAGAGCGAAATCCCAACATTGATCTGGATCTTAATTCTCACCCGGCCATTGATCATGAGGCGGATATGGGTCCTAAGTCTATGAGCTTGAATACATCGTAGGAGAATGCAGTTAAAATCTTAAATGGACATGTTTGAAATTTGAATCTGTGCTTGTCGGATTTAATTATTGGTTTGCTACCACCCCATGAATCATAATGGTGCTCCAACTGTTTGAAAGCGTGGTGTATAAACTACTTATCTATATTTCATAGGTATGGTCGGGAAAATTATATTTTTGTCATTGTAATTGATTTCACGTTAACATTATTGATCGATTCATAGTAATAGTACGCTAATTTGCAATTTTTTCTCAATTTAATTAATAATTTATGGTTACATCAACTATATCTGACATGTCAACAATGATATGTCTCCGTGTCAACATTTTCTAGCCAGTGATGTATATCTTTTTCTGATCTTATAAACGAAAAAAATAAAAATTAATTAATGGAATAAAATTGTAAATCGATTGAAAACCTGATAAAAATGAAAAACATGAAATTGTAAGACATGAAATGTAATTTTCCCAGTATAATTCTATCTCTGTGACTGGTTTCCAAAAATGAAAAACATGAAATGTAATTTTCCCAGTATAATTCTATCTCTGTGACTGGTTTACTATGAGTACTCCTAATTGATGCAACTCTGGCATGAAATCTTAATATCTGTTTTGTGCTATATATTCCGTTACAAGAATATATATGTTATGGTATTATGTAAATATCTATTCGCCAAACGAGGAAAATTAAGCGCTAATGTTTCGGCTTTAATATTGTGTATAGATAGTGGATTAAATATAAAGAGTAGGTCTCTTGTGAGACGGTCTCACAAATCTTTATCTGTGAGATATGTCAACCCTACCAATATTCACAATAAAAAATAATATTCTTAGCATAAAAAGTAATACTTTTTCATGGATGACCCAAATAAGAGATCCGTGTCAAAAAATACGATCCGTGAGACCGTCTCACACAAATTTTTGCCAAATATAAATTCATATACTTTTGTAGGGTGTAATAATTGCTTCTATTAGGAGAGTAATTAAAATGTGTTATTTGGGATATTATACAATTCATATTGATTTGTATAATTACTTCAAAACTAAACTTTTGATATAACGGTAAGTATTTGGTTCTGCAATACATTGAAGAAAAAATATTATTAAGAATTATATTTTAGAAAAAATTGAAACAAAATTATAAATAATGGATTATTCGAAATAATTTCAAAAATAATTATTAACCTCTACCTTTAAAATAAGAAAGTAAGTTCAAAATAATGCAAAAAAATCTCCCATCATATCAAAATAATTTCTTCAAGGATCTCCCGTTTATAGTAAGAGATCATCAACATACTTCTATAACATAAAATATAGTAGAGAATGGCATGTGGAACTCCATTTATGTGAAATTGCGGGGTTAAACATGCACGAGAGAGATTATTAATTGGATGCATGTCCTCCTGAAAAGTTCTCATGAGTCAAACTGGTGACATTTCGGCGGTTGATCTGGTTGATTATGTGGGCTGTAAAATAGTATCTCTATTGAGAAGATAGTCGAAAATAAGGAAAAAGTAAGATTGATATCGAAGTGATATGAGAAAACACAGCATATAGACACAAACCTCTCCGAACTCATGATCAGCCTAACAACCAGAACTATTAGCACCCAAGTAGGTGCATGCTACGCTGCATGGTATAAAAAAATTAAAAAATTTGTTTTAACTAAAAAAAATAGCTTTTATAGTGGCTTAGTCAGAAAATATTTGATATTGGGATAAATGATAAAATAAAGGGCTGAAGGGACATCGCGCCCGCGATACGATGCCAAATAACTTTTGTATTTTTGTAAGAAAACCTATTTGTTTTATTCTTTCACTAAAACACCATAAATTATTAGAACACGATCTTATGATGATTCTAAGGTTCGAAAAGTAGTTTGAGTGACAAAGTTAAGAAAATAAAATGTGAGAAAATTATAATTTATGGATTCATTTTTATATATAAAATCGATAATATATTTAACCAAGTTTACGTTATAAGTTGAATATCGATATTCTATAAATACTTAATATTATATTTTTCAAAAAATCGACAAAAAACTGTCTAGCTGTAAAAACAAGTAAGAATAATTAATCAAAAAAATAATAAAAGCCAATCGTAGTGGCAAGGACTTGCATAATGGAAGCCTCTTTAAAAAAATTGGATTGACAATATCAGGAAACTAGAATAAAACATTTTCTCAGAAGCTGCCAAGGATAAGTAAAACTTAATTTGTAGAAGGGTTAGTGAGCTGAGTTACTCTCAATAAGCAAAATTTGAAGTATGATAAAACGACATATACACTATATATACTAATAAAAAATTGAGATTGGGCTGGAGTCCACCCCTGCTTTTGGGGTGGCTCCATTCTTGGTTGCGTCGCTTGATCTGATTGGTTAAATGAACTTTAAAAGAGTGACGTCAGATCTTAACAGATAATACAGTCTCTGTTGAGGACATGATCGTTGGTAGAAAAATGGTAAGACTGATCTCTAAAAGATATGGATAATACCAGGATATAGACACAACTCCCGGAATCATGGGTTTGACAGCCCGATCCATTAACACCCAGTTGAGTGCATTCTGTGCTGTCAAAAACATAAAAAATAAAGTTATGTATTGACTAATAACTATAATTTTTGACCTAATAATAAATACTTGATCTTAACATGAATCTTCCCAATTCCTGATTTCTCACGATTGAGAATTCTTCTTTTAAACATATGCATCTTGTGTAATTATGGGACTCACCATTGAGTTTTACAATCCGAATAAAAATTAACCATAATATATTATTGAAACATTAAACAATTGCTTGAACTAGTAAATTATATAATATATCATAATTTTAAAGTTGGGCTTTTAATTTTAATGACTTAAATATTATAATGTGCTATATTGTAGAGTCACCCGATCATTAAATTTTCTTATAGTGGCTCATACTTTAAGAGAGCTCCAATATTTTTGCGTGTGTATAATAATATGGTAATTTATTCAATTAACTTCAAAGAAAAACAAAAATAAAATTCTTTATTTTATTATGTGAGCCTAATAAAAGAATTCACTTGTTTTTTAACATTATGTTTACGTCTAATTATACAAAGAACTTACATTGTTTATCATCTCTTAAAATTTGATATCATAGTAATATCTTATAGATAATCGAATTTTAGTATTACATTTCACTTCGGTTATTAAAATTTGTTATTGAGAATTTCTAATGATTTTTGAAGATTATCAACATTTAAAAAATTTAATTAGGAAAGTTGTTTCCCTTGAGTATTGATTATATAGGGAAGTGGTATAATTTGATAAAAACATTATAGATTTCATAGTTGAAAATGACCCAATAGAGATAATTTTGTTTTGTTTTGAAAATTATATTGATGAAATAATGGAGGCATGTTGTAAAGACCTAAAGAATTAGCTACACAATTATCTACGCAAAGATATGAATTAAAACTCATTCAAACCATGCAATCTTTGGTATGGAGGGGAAAGACCGAAAGTAACATTGCATGAATTAAAACTCATTCAAACCATGCAACATTTGGCATGGAGGGGGAAGGCCTAAAGTCATATTGGTGCCTATAAATAGTGGCAAATGAATGAATGAAAATCACACCAAAACATCATTAAAATTTCTCTCCAAAAGTTGCAATTTTCGAGTACCAATAAATTTTGCACAATTTCAGAAAGTTTTGCTCATTGTTTTACACGTCTAAATCCGATCTCCACCGTTCAAAATATACCTACGCGTGTTTTGAGCAACATATCCAAAATTCAGATCAATCCAACGATTCAATTTGGCGCAAAATTTTTTCCAAGGTGACTAATTTTTCAGTGTCAAACGCCAACTTGTTCATTCCAAGATTTTCGGAACAACCTTTCAAGTAAGTGAGTTTTTTTCATACTTTTATGTACACTTGCATTTCATAAGTGTACTATTTGATATATATATTGACATACTTGTTCTTCGTAAGTGTGTCCACATTTACTTAAAAATAAATTATGTATGTTCTTGAAATTCGATCGGCATGATATATTCGTTTCTATTTGTCATGAAAATCCTTGAACAATTTGTTGTCGATATTAGTTATAATATTGAAAGCATGTTTGAAATATTTGAAATGCACTGTAATGATTCGAATTAGAAATGGTAAGAAAATTCCGATATTTGATATGTTTTGTTTAAGGCCCTGATGCGGTGGGATATAATAACCGTTCTTTTGGCCTCGCCCCTTAGAGGAGTAACATATAGGGGACTGATCAGTAAACCATGAAAATGAGATGATTTTCAGTGCTATGTTTGTACTTTATTTATATTCGACTCAACATGCTTACTATTGAAATTATGATTCCATTGAAATCATGATAATATATTTGTATAATTATTACCTTGATATTCGTTATGCCTGATCGACCCCCATTTACTGAGTATTTCCCAAGTACTCACCCCCTACATCCCCACCCCAGATAAGAACGATGAACAAATCGAAGATGAAGAACAAGAATACTTTTGGGGATGATGATCTGATTCAAGACCAGTCTTAGTATTCTATCTTTGAGTTGCATTATCGTATTTTATGCTTCCGCATTTCGTTTCAATCGCATTGTATAGAAGATTATTGATTTACGTAATAGACTGACTTTTGGTTATTTGATGTACTACATGGCTTGTTGTTATACGATTTTAAATTGTTAAACAACACTGATGACATGTCTCGATTTCGGGACGTGACACATATTATTATAGGGACCCAATTATCCATGCCCTCGTAACATGATGTACGACACCGGTTGGCACAAAAATACGTCAACAAAAGATCTTTGAAGTAATTAATTCTTTAATTATCATAAATTTGATATTATTATGATAATTAAATAATTAATTACTTTATATAATATTGGTACCAAAACGAGATGAATAAGATTGAAAATTCTTAGAGCCCAATAATAGGAATATTTTTATTGCTATTATGTTATTCTGTGGTTCGATTTTTTATATGCACTGTCAAATTCATTAGAATTCTCTTTAAAAAGTGCGCTTAAAATTTAAAATTCCCGAGAATGATTAAAAAAAAACCTCAAGTTTTAACACCAGTTATCCAAACACTAATTATGTATCTTTTGATTTTTTTATAATTTTAATAATTTTTTATTGAAATTGCTAATGTGACACTGTATATTTTAGCGTCACGTCAAATATGCATTAGTGTCACGTGACGTCATGGTAGAAAAAGATTAAATTAGAAATATCAAATAAGTATAAATACCTCAAAATAAAGTCTTAAATTCATTAATTACTTTGATCAGAGTCAACAAACTTTAATTTTTTATTAATTTTTTTAGAAAATAAATTATAGTTAAATATGCTCCAAACGTGACCAAATCGTAAATAAAGTTGACAAGATCTAGAGCAGGGACCACGTCCAAGTGGTAGATCTCGATTCCACTTTGTATTGGAAAATGGATATTTTTTTTACAAAAGAGTATTACTTCTAGATATATTAAACTTTTGAAAGAATTTTTCTACATTTGTGTCTGTCCCTTTTGTGATATATATATATATATATATATATATATATTAGCGTGTTTCATCTGATAAAACTTTATTCTCATTAACCATTTAAAAGTGCAATAAATAAATATTTAGTGGCACACCAAGGGAGTCTTTCTAATAACTAGTGCACCAACGCCCGCATTGCGTGCTTGTATAATATTTTTTATAATTCATTTGATTTATATTTAAACGAGGATCAAAATATAATTATAAGAAATAACGAGGGACTATACTGTAATTTTGATATATAAATTAAAAAATAAAAGAATAAAAAAATGATTTCAGTGAGAATTGAATCTATAACCTAAACTCCAATAAACAATGACTCTATCCGCTGAACTACATATAACTTGCCTCACCCTTAATAAAATAGTATAGATAACTATAAAAACAAAGACCAATACGATGACGAAGTGTGGTCAATGGAAGACTTCGCAAGTAGGTTATTTTTTTAAAAAAAAAAAAATTTAGACAAGTAACATATCTAATTTTGATTTTTATCCATTCACTTGAATTATTTTGGGTTTTGTTTTTTGTTTTTTTTACGAAGCTATTAAACTCATCAAATATTACTCATTTGATGTTGATATTCTCCAACGTATATCATGTGGAGAGAATAAAACATAAATTACGTAATATTAAATGACAAACTAAAGTTAAACTACATCTAATATCTCAAAATTAGAATAGAAAACTTGTTATTTCGATTTATTTTGCTCAGGCGTATTTTACTATGTAATATGAATTTAATTCTTTTTATATGAGATATGTACGAGATCATTGATGTCAAATAATTAATATACAGTTGATTTAGTATTTTCGTAAAAAAGACATAAACAAAAAATTAATTATTTAATAGATGCAAATCAAACTCTAACAAGTTACGTGAGTTAAAAAATCTGAAAAATTCAATTTACTTGAATAAAATTGTAATTTTTTCTTCAATAAAAAATGGTTTTCTAGGTACTTTTATTTATTCTAATTCAGTGATTATTTAATTAACTGAGAAAATAAGCATTTTTTGTAATGTGATTTGCAATTTCTTCACTGTTAACAATGAATTTGAGTTTTTTGGTCTTACGGTCAATTTTTTTTAAAGCCTGTAATTTATATTTTTTTTGAACTTTTAGTTATATCTTGATAAGAGGGTCAAGTGTTTGTCGACAAAAAAAATCAGAAAAGAAAACAAAAACAAAGTAATTAAAAGACCAAAAATAAAAAAAATATACAAGTTATAAGATTAAAAATAAAATTCATCGTAGCATAAATGAAAAAAACATGCAAGATACATTACTAAAATGACAAATCACCGTTAAATAAATAAAAAAATGGAAAAAGTGCAATAAATGAAAAAAAATGTGATTTACACTAATTAACTAAACCCGATCATCAACCATCGCTTGATGTAGTTTAAAAAAAATATTTTACTTTATTTTATAACAAATTACATGTGCTATATAATATGATCATGCATTTTCTACTTTATAAAAAATATGGCATATCATAACCATGAAAATTAAATATTTTTAAGATCATACAACATTTGATTGTCACGCTTCTATTGCATTCAAGAAATCGACTACTGGTGTCAACAACATCTTTTTCAGTAATTCTACCGATCATATCACGTGTACAATATAACATCGGTAATCCAGATAAAAAAAGAGTATAAAGACTTGTGATTTGTAGTTTGTACTGTCACGCCCCAAGACCGGTGTTAGTCGACACCGACGTTGTTTTACAACCACATAATTGAAAACAATAAGCCTCGTAGTACAATATAAACCAAAAATCAGTTTCTTACTCATAATCAATAATAGAATTCTCTTTACAACGCATATTCTTAAAATGATAAAAAAAATATGCGAAAGCGTTTACAACTTACATTAATTTTAAACTTAAACAGATAAGCTTGAAAATCACCAGCCTAAAACTGGTCTAACTCTTCTTCTTCGAGATGTTCCTCAGGCTTATCTGAGAAAGGATTGTAAGGAGTGAGTGATATGGTCGTCACTCAGCAAGTTGGGGTCGTTTGAGAGCAACATAACAAAATGCATAAAAATTCAAAACATATACAATGCATAACGTGACTCATACCATATACATACCATTGACCAGACATTGAGATTCCTCTACTTTCTATGGTTTACTGCTATCAATCCTTAATTTTTACTCATCTAAGGGGGCGAGAACATATAGCGGTTACATCCCCACTGCGTAAGGGTCCTATCATATCTTTGGAATACCCTCCTATATCCAGTCGAATCCTCACACTGCTCACACACACACCATATGATAATCGTATCAAGAATGAAGTAGAAGAAGAATTTGTACTCGACTGAATTTTCGAAAACGAAAAATACATAACCTAAAAATAAAAATTTAAAACAAGCCAACTTACCTTAGATCTGGAAGAAAACTTGAAGAACTCAAAAATCATAGAAAAATCATGCAACTGACACCTCGAAAATGCAGCAGCACATCTACAAAAAAATCAACCGCCTTGTAAAATTCCTTGCACCTTAATGAACTGTTGGATCAGACTTAAATTTTACAGTACGTTCATAAGTACGCTAAATAAATTATGAACGATGAAGATCTGGTTCGGATTTCGTTTTAATCTGCTTATGGACGAAAAACCGTAGGTATGCTGTTCACACATAAAATATGAGCAGTTTTCTTGCGAATGCTATAAACAAACAACTAATCATTGGATTTTGCTGAAATTTAGATATGTTGTTAAAACATACGAAAGCATATTATGAACGGTGGAGATCGAATTCTGAGCATCCATGCAGATAAATAATTTTCTGAACTTGGACATAATTTTGATGATTAGAGAATTTTGGAGAACAAAATTTTGAAAATTCTTGGGAGAGATTAGAGAGAATTTTCAAAAATCTTATATAAATGGTGTGAAATTTGAATGTGAGGGTCTTCCTATTTATAGCGGTGAGGTGAAAATTTTGTTATAATTTGATTGATATTCTTCCATAATTTAGAGGAACTCCTTCCATAAATTTCGAGATACTTCATCCTTAAATATTGAAATTCTTCTTTGTTAAGAAGAACAACCTTGTATGTAATATTTCATTCTAATTAGGTGGATGTCCAGCTTCAATTTATCGTGTATCTTGCACTGGATTTCGAATTTCATATATTTATTGGCTTGGAATTTCAAATACCATGTATTATTTAATATTTTCGAATTTATTATTTTTATAATAATATCATAATTTGAAAATAAATCCTTATACATGTCTATATTTAAAAATTACACTCCCAAAATTTTGGGTTCTCACATGTACGCTGCAGAGAATTGAGAAACTTCAATGAAAGTTTAGGGTGTGAGATGATCAGAGAATAAGCTGAGAGATCACTTTTATAACTTTTGTAATTGAAGTAATGAAACTTGTTATGAAAATTTTCTATAAGGTTTCTGATTTACACATCACATACATATTCTCCCAACTTTATATATTATTCCCTTAACTATTTTCGCTATCAAAACTCAACAAATTGATACCAGAGACAGTTTGAGAGTTCAAGGATGACGCCCACAAAGTTCGAGCTGAGAAATTCAATGGTAATAACGATTTTGGATTATTGAGAATAAAAAAGTGAGGGTTGATGGTTCACCAAGGCCTCAATCTTGCATTGAAATAAGATAAGAATTACCTGCAAGTTTATCGGCACAAGAAAAGGCCGATTTACTTCACAAAGTGGACAACATACTGATCTTAAAATTTATAGACTTGGTTTTGAGGAAAGTGGCCAGGGAAGATGCAGCGGTTGGAGTGTGCAGTAAACTAGAGTATATGTACATGACAAGGACTCTAGTGATAAGTTATTCTTGAAGCAGTCCTTGTACGTTTTCAAGATGATGGAGTATGGTGATCTCGAATGTAAAATGGATGCATTTGAAACGATAATCAAAGATCTAGAAAACGTTGGTGTTGACGTAGATGACGAGGATCAGGTAGTCTTATGCATCAGTTCTCTACCAGGATCATACTCAAATTTATTTAGCATGTTGTTGTATTGAAGGGAGAGTTTGTCTCTAGAAGATATCCAAAGTGCATTGAGATATAATGATTTGAAGAAAAGATCATATGCAAAGGAGAAAGACAGTAATGGTGATGGATTAAATGTGAGAAGAATGTCATAAAAAAGGAAGATAAAAAGAAACATATCAAATTTACATTTAAAAAAAAAGTAGAAATGCTTTGTGTGTCATAAATAAGGGCATTTCAAGCATGTTTGTCCAGGACGCTGATATTATTTAGGGGTATGATACAGCAGAAGCCCCTTCTGGATTTTTTTTGATGCCTTGATTACTTCCTCTGGAAATCTTATGGAGGATTGGATCTTATACTCTAGATGTGTTAGGTGAAATGTCAACATCACCATATTTTTCAAATGCTGCAACTAGCAATTCATTTCAAATACGACAACTAGCAGATAATTTCTAAAGATGGTTGTTGGCAGCTAAGAAAATGTATTTGGTTTCAACAATGTATTTATGCATCTATTTATAGAGCTCCCGCATCTCAATTTTAGATCATCCCAATCAGAAGCTTTTAAGCTTTATAAAATAAAGAGAGAGAAAAAAAAAGAGTTTTTTTTTTCTCTTATTTGAGTTTGAGAAAATTTTTTCTCGGTTATACTAGGTTGGGAGTGTGAAATATTTAGTGTATCATTGTGTACACTTGTTGTAATATTTCTCCTGTTATAAAATATATGCAGTAGCTTCGTGGACGTAGCTTATATTGGGTGAACCACGTAAATCTCTGTGTTCTTGTTGGTTATTTTATTCCGCAAGTTTTTGGGTACTATATTATCATCATGGTCACCATCGTTTCGGTGTAATTTCCCAACAACTGGTATCAGAGGCTTGTTGTGAAAATTCTTAAGAATTCTGAGTATGCTATGTGGTTGCAGCTTTGTCTGATCTTCCACATCAGAAAAAATTTTTTAGATTTTTTTGCTAAGGCTAGAGAAGTGATCGCCGGAGATGATGGATCGGGACCGGGAATCAACAAGTTCGACGGAACAAATTTTTCGTTCTGGCGGTTACAGATTAGAGATTATCTGTATAACAAGAAGTTGCATCAACCTCTATCAGGAAAAAATGCAGAAAAGATGGAGGATGATGACTGAGAGATCCTTGACCGACAGGGGTTAGGTATGATATAATTGACCCTAACGAAAAATGTGGCACATAACGTGGCAGAGGCATAAACCACAGAAGAAATAATGTCCATTTTATCGAACATGTATAAAAAGCCATTAGCAAACAACAAAGTGCATCTCATGAAAAAATTATTTAACTTGAAAATGGGAGAAGGTGTTTTGATGGCTAAACACATCAATGAGCTCAACACGATTGTTTCTCAATTAACATCGGTTGAAATTAATTTAATTATGAAATTCATGCACTTATTCTTTTGGCGTCTTTACCAAATGTTTGGGAACCAATGCGGGCAGTGATTAGAACCTCTGTTGGAAAAAGAAAGCTACAATTACATGATGTCAGAGATCAAATTCTTGCTGAAAAAGTTCGTAGGATAGACTCTGGTGAAGGAACATCATCAAGATCTGCTCTAAATCTCGAGAATAGAGGAAGGTGCAGGAGTGGCGAAAAAATTTCTAACTAATGGTGTGGTAGGTCCAAGTCAAGAAATAAAAAAGACAAAAATACTTTTGAAAAGAATTTGAAGTGCTGGAGCAGTGGTGAAACTGGTCACTTAAAAAAACTGCAAATCAACAAAGAATAATGCAAATTTTGTCACTGAGGAGGTACATGATGCTCTATTACTATCCATGAAAAGCTTAGTTGATTCTTGGGTTATGGACTTAGGAGCTTCGTTTCATACCACTGGTAATCGTGATGTATTCTATAATTACATCGCTGGCGATTACGGAAAAATTTTTTTGGTTGATGGAAAGCCTTTGTAAATAGCTGGTATGAGTGACGTCCAGATGAAGATGTCAAATAGATCTGTTTGAAAAATCAACAAAGTCATACATGTACCAAAATTGACACGCAATTTGATCTCAGTGGGACAGCTCGATGATGAAGGCCATAATGTGAACTTTGGTGATGGTTATTGAAAAGTGAACAAAGGAGCCATGATTGTTGCTCGAGGAAAGAAAACTGGAACACTTTATATGACTTCCAGTTGTAAAGATACATTAACAGCTGTGGATGATGGAGCTAATTCAAGCCTATGACATTGTAAGCTTGGGAATATGAGTGAAAGAGGGAATGAAGATGCTTGTATCAAACGAGAAGCTACCAAAATTAAAGACCGCTGAACACAAGCTATGTGGAAGCTGTATCTTTGGAAAGCAAACAAATGTGAGCTTTTCAGAAACCGGTAGAGAACCGAAAGCAGCAAAGTTGGAGCTGGTTCATAATGATGTATGGGGACCATCTCCTGAGAAATCCCTTGGAGGCTCAAGATATTTTTATCGATTATTCGAGCTGAAAGTTTCGATTTATTTTCTGAAAAATAAATATGATGTTTATAAGAACTTTAAAAGGTGGAAAGCGATGGTTGAGAATGAGACCAACTTGAAGGTGAAGTGCTTACGGTCTGATAACGGTGGTGAATATGAATATGAGGATTTCAAGGAATATTGTGCACAGAATGAGATCAAGATGGAGAAAACCATTCCTGGTACACTTCAACAGAATGGTGTAGCCGAAAGGATGAACAGGACCCTGAATGAACGTGCAAGGAGCATGAGACTGCATTCTGGATTACCAAAATCATTCTGGGCTGACGCTGTTAACACTGCAGCATATCTGATTAACAGAGAACCTTCGATACCGCTTGACTGCAGAATACCAGAAGAGGTATGGAGCGGCAAAGAAGTAAACATTTCTTTCTTGAAAGTGTTTAGATGTTTTTCCTATGTTCATATTGACTCATCTAGCAGAACAAAACTTGATCCAAAATCAAAGAAGTGTTTCTTTATTGGTTATGGAGATAATGAATTTGGTTATCCTTTCTGGGATGACCAAATCGGAAAATAATTCGGAGCAGAGATGTAATCTTCAATGAGCAAGTTCTTTACAAGGACAAGTCAGACGTTGGAACTGAAGAAGAAAGTTCTGAAGTCAAGAATCAAGATGAAGTGCCATTGACAGATATTCATGTGAATGAATCCAAAATCAGTAACCAGGAAGATGAAGAAGTAACTGCACAAGATGATGACCCACAAACTCTGGTGATTGAACACAGGAGATCTTCGAGAACAATTAGACCACCTGAGAGATACTCCCCTGCACGAGATGGATTCACTGTCATCCAACCAGATGTGGGAGTTGACAAAACTTCTGCAAGATAAAAATGCATTACATAACAAGTGGGTGTACCGGTTAAAAAAAGAACATGTGGTAGCAAGAGGTACAAGGTAAGACTTGTTGTAAAAGTTTTTCAACAAAAAAGGCATAGATTACACTGAGATTTTCTCTCCAGTGGTTAAGTTAACCACAATCAGAACTGTACTCGGATTAATGGAAAAAGAAGATTTACATCTGGAGCAGTTAGATGTAAAGACGATATTTCTTCATGGTGACCTAGATGAAGAAATTTATATGAAGCAGACACAGGGCTTTGAAGTATGAGGAAAAGGGAAAATGGTGTGCAAACATCAGAAGAGCTTCTATGGTCTCAAACAAGCTCCAAGACAGTGGTACAAGAAGTTTGATGGATTCATGAGCAATAATGGTTTCCTGAGGTGTCAGTCCGATAACTTTTGTTAGTGAAGAAGCTTGATGGTTCTTATATCATTCTATTGTTATATGTAGATGATATGTTGATAGCTAGAGCTTGTCTTGAGGAGATTGATAAACTCAAAAAAGAGTTATCAAAAGAATTTTCTATGAAGGATTGGGTGCTGCAAAGAAAATCCTTCGAATGAGGATCTCAAGAGATCGGGTGAACGGAATCTTGAATTTGTCTCAAGAAGAGTACGTGAAAAAGGTGGTTTGCAAATTTAACATGGATGAAGCTAAACATGTGAGTAGTCTTTTGGCTAGTCATTTTAAACTAACCAAAGCACAATCACCTTCGACAGAGCAGGAGCAGGTTTATATGAACAAGATTCCTTATGCTTCTGCTGTCGGAAGCCTCATGTATGCAATGGTGTGCACTAGACCAGATATAGCACATGCAGTGGGAGTTGTGAGCAGGTTTATGATCAATCCTGGAAAACAACGTTGGGAAGCGTTTAAATGGATTCTGAGGTATTTGAAAGGTACTGCTAGTTTGTCTTTATGCTTCAGAAGGTCAAATTTGGGTTTACAAGGTTTTGTCGATGCCGACATGAGTGCTGACCTAGATGACAGAAAAAGTACTACTGGGTATGTGTTCACATTAGGTGGTATGGTCGTAAGCTGGGTGTCTAAGTACTGGAAGATGAAGTCTTGATGCTTGAGAAGATGAAGTCTTGATGCTTGAGAAGATTCTTGGAAGTAAAAATCCAGCCGATATGCTCACGAAGATTGTAACCATTGACAAACTGAAGTTGTGTTCAACTTCAGTTGGACTACAAGTATAAATAGAGAGATATCAGCTGCTGCAATGATGATGTTAAGTCATGATTGGAATCAAGTCTTCAAGTGGGAGAAATGTTAGGTGAAATGTCAACATCACCATATTTTTCAAATGCGGCAACTAGCACATGAATTTTCAAAGATGGTTGTTGGCAGCTAAGCAAATGTATTTGGTTTCACATTCACGGGAGCTCTATCTCTATAAATAGAGCTCCCGCATCTCAATTTTAGATCATCATCAGAAGTTTTTAAGCTTTATAAAATAAAGAGAGAAAAAAAGTGAGTTTTTTTTTTTGTTCTCTTGTGTTAGTTAGAGAAAATATTTTCTCGATTATACTCAGGTTGGGATTGTGAGATATTTAGAGTATCATTGTGTACGCTTGTTGTAATATTTCTCCTGTTATAAAAGATATGCAGTAGCTCCGTGGAGGTAGCCTATATTGAGTGAACCACGTAAATCTTTGTGTTCTTGTTGGTTATTTTATTTCAGCAAGTTTTTGGGTACTATATTATCATCATGGTCGTCTTCGTTTCGGTGTAATTTCCCAATACGATGCACCTTCACATGACTCACAACAAGGTATGCCTTCAAAACTTTAAAATTTTACAGATACAAAATTACTTCTCGGAGATGATAAAGCATGTGCAGTGGAGGGAATAAACACTATGAATCTCAAGTTACATGATGTTATGGTGAGGAAGTTGCATTCCTGAGCTCAAGAGAAATCATATTTCAATTGGTGAATTTGATAAGGCTGGATATACTTTATTTCACCAGAGACAACAAAAGCTTGAGGATTATCAAATGATCCATGGTCATGCACAAGGGATAACTGAGACGTGGGTTATGTCATCTGTTGTGGAAGGTCAATCTGTAATTTTGTGACGGGGAAAATAAATACAACTTCCTTATGGCACAAGAAGTTGGAGCATGTGAATCACAAAGGTATTCAAGAACTCAAGAAGCAAGGAACGTAATTAGAGGATTATCTTGAGGATGATTTGGAATTTTGTGAGTGTTCTACTCTTGGTAAATCTCACAAGGTGAAATTCAACATTGGACAATATACCACTATATAAAAATTGGACTACATACATATGGACTTATGGGGACCAACATAGACTTATTCACATGCTGGTGCAATGTATCTCTTGACTATAATTGATAATTATTCCATAAAAATATGATTATATCAACTTGCCAGCAAGTACCAGACCTTCAAAAAGTTGAAGGAATGGAAGACACTGATTGAAACTCAATGAGGGAGAAAGATCAAGGCCATAAGAACTAAAAATGGAATGAAATCCTTTTCAAAGGAGTTCAAGGATCTGTGTGCAAAACAAGAAATATTAAGGCACAAGATTGTACAAGGTAATCCCGAAAAAATGGATTGCCTAAGAGGTTCAATTGAACCTTTCTTGAGAGAATATGATGCATGCTCATTGGTGCAAATCTACCAAAAGAATTTTGGGCCGAGGCTCTCGTCACAACATCATATTTGATTAACATGTGCCCATCTAAAACATTAAATTTCAAAACATCACAGGGAATCTGGAGTGGGAAATATGTTAAGAACCTTTTGTTGCTTGGCATATGTTCACACTAGGGAAGATAAAATGGAGGCTATGGCATTGAAGTGTTTTTTCTTGAGATATCCAGAAGGTGTTAGAAGCTATAAACTTTGGTGCCTTGCTCGGACACAAGAAGTTCTTGATCAGCAGAGATGTGGTGTTCAAGGAAGATGAAATGGTAATCAAGAAGGAATGAGTGAAGGGCCTGGAAGAAACTCCATATAATTCGAAGAAGGATGAGATTACTCAATATGAAATATCACGAGCCACTGAGATGCTCTGAAAAAACTTGTCTCAAAAGATTCAGGAGTAAAGAGAATGCCCCGGCCCTAATAAAAACTTGGAGGAGCCAACACAATATAATTTGGCTAGGGACAGGACCAAGAGACAAATTATACACCCTGTCAAATATGGATATTCTGACGAAATTTATTATGCTTTGGCTGTAGCGGATAACATACAAGAACAATGAGAACCCAATGTAGAGACTGTACAATGAAAGGTAAGGAGATGATGTCCTTGAAGGTCAACAAAACATTGGAGTTGATGGATAGACATCAAGGGCAGAAGCTGATATTGTATGATATGTAATTATCATATCATGCTTGATATATATATATACAAGTGGTATATAAAAGATCATATCATATATAATTATGTAATATCATTATATGATATGATTGAATTGAATGTTAACATGTGTTATATGATATGAATTTATAATATATATGTGATATTGTATTATATGTAATTATCATATCATATGTTATAACATTTAATTGTACAAGTGATATTGTATGGTATGTATACAAGTGATATATATAAGATCATATCATATCTAATTATATAATTTCATTATATGATATGATTGAATTGGATGTTAACATATGTATTATACATTGTACAAGTGATATTGTATGGTATGTATACAAGTGATATATATAAGATCATATCATATCTAATTATATAATTTCATTATATGATATGATTGAATTGGATGTTAACATATGTATTATACGATACTATATATGTGATGTTGTATGATATGTAATCATCATATCATATCATATAGTATAATATGTTATAACAATTAATAGTATAAGCGATATTTTATGATATGTATACAAGTGATATATATATTGTTAGAGTATGTGCCCGTCGAGCCAAGTGTTGGCCGAGGGTTCATGTTTAAACTCTATGTATAAACAATCTTTATTTTAATAATATTTGAAATTATTGTTTTGGCACTTCTTTATCTGTATACCCATGCTAGTTGCATAGATAAAGCCCTTGAATATACAAATAGTAGAAAGAATATGAGATGCTCATATGATGAGTATCATGAAACTCATATTTGTAATATTGTATATTCTAAACAGTTCCTAGTCGATTCAGCCGCCGCTAAGAAGGATATAGGCCGCTCGAGTTTGAGACTAGTATCTGCGATGTGAGTACCATGTTTCATTGGTAGGGGACATTGTGATGTCCGAGTATGCAGATAGGTGCTCCTGGTAGAGTGCACTGAACAACCCTCCATATAAAGGACTTTCCAAGTGGTTCTCACTTATCGAGTGGAAACGTCCTAGTTTATGGTTGTACACCATTAGTCCTTATGACCCGGAACAACATTGAGACTCTATGCGCTAGCATTACACTTTGACTTGTTTACCGACTCTCATGGGGTCATCAGGTGGCAAGGTTGAGTGTTTTGTCGAAACAAATAGGAGTCGATGCATTGTAGTCGGGGATTCACCGCTTACCTTCGGGTATGGATATCCTATGTGATCACATGTATATGTAGTATGAAATTTCTGATCAGAGTATGGTGGTAATTATGAAAGGGATTTCATAGATTACATCATCGATGCAACTATGACATGACACATAGTATCGATTCATTGACAACTCTCGATATACCAATGGTTGTCGAATCGGTCGGGATATATGAGTTGAAGGGACCGTACTGTACGCTAACCATAATTGAATGGTTCTTGCAGGCACTATCATTTGATACCTAGGGAATCATGTAAGCGATGCTGCTAGGCGTTTAACATGATTGGTTTGGTACTATCAGACTTGAGTTATGACATTCTTGTTATCAAGGAGTTGATAATTAAGAATGGAGCAATTGGGGTATGCTCGTATAAGGACATGTTTAGTCCGAATCACATGGAGATGTGAACCCACGGCTAGTTGTATCAATGAACCATTGAGGGCCACACAAGTACTAGCTTTCTAGATCCCGTTGAGAAGTAAAAATAGTTCAATGTGTTGAATGGCTTATAAAGGAGTTTATAAGCGTAAGGAAAAATAGAAGTATGACTTCTATAAGGAGAATGTAACTTTTAATTTGAGGAAATGTTGAATTAATTAAACACTAGTGGGCCTAGTAGAGTCCAAATAATTAAATTAATTCAAGTGTTGAATTAATTAAACAACATTGGGCCTTGTAGAGCCCAATTAGAAATAATTATTTAACTAGTGGGCTTGAGTAAAATCAAGTAAATGTTAAATGATCTCAAATGTGTTTGAGACATTTAAATAAAAGTCCATGGGCCTTGTAATTGTTACAAGTCCAAGTCAAAAATGTGCATGGGGAGGTGAAAGGTTGGGAGGCAACTTTTTCAATATCCAAGACATGTCATGCTTTTGGGACATCACAACCTTTTTTGCAAAACAGAGAAAAGTCTTCCCTTCACTCCATGAGCAAGAGATGGCCGAAATTATCATTTAATTCTCTCCTCAATTTTCTTCTTCAATTGTTGAGGATAGAAAATACTTCTCCTTGAAAAATTTTCTTATTTTTCTAGTGCAAAATAAGAGGGTTCTAGCTAGTTGGTGGTGGGCCTAATTTTGGAGCAAGGAGAGCTTGAAGATTGTCATGCCATCAAGAGCTTAGTTGTATATCAACTAAGTTGGAGCCAACATCAATCTTTTAAGATTGATAGGTATATTTTTTTTAGAACACCCTATGTATGACATATTTCGTGTTTTCGTATTTGCTACACACTATAGGCTTAGGGTGCTCGGTTTTCTTGTTTAAAAACAAATTTTTTGAAACTTCCGTTGCGTTTTCGGACACCTTAATCGATCCTCTTTCATATATAAGATCATTTCATATCTAAATATGTAATTTTATTATATTATATGATTGAATTGAATGTTAACATATATATTATGTGATATGACTTATAATATATATGTGATATTGTATTATATGTATTGGGCCGAGACGGTAAAACCCAACCCAAATATTGAGTAGCGGGTCGAGTTTCTCTAAAATCTGACCCAATATTGTGAACTATTTTTTGGGTCAAGTATTTGAGAGTTTCGTCCCAAAGATGATGTTGTTGGTTTGTTTTTTTACAATATGTATTGGTTCGATACCACAAAACATATGTATTGAGTCGAGTCTATATTGAATGTTAGAACACATATTGGGTTGACTATTGAGTAGTAAGGTCGATTTCCTTTAAAACCCGACCCAATATATTGTGAACTATGGGGTCGAGTGTTTGACATACTCGATCTAAGGATAATTTTGTTGGGTTGTTTTTTACAATATGTATTGGCTCGAGACTCAAAACATTCTGAATCAATACATATACACAATTTGCATAAATATAATTTAAAAACAGTCTAAACAAATTTTGTTTATATCAAAAAACAATACATTTTTCTTAAATAAAAAGTCAATCTAACAACCACAAGTTATTCCAAATATAACAAGTAAAAAATCTCCTAAATTTCGCAACACACTCATCATACAACTGATAAGCATTTTTTCAAACCATTGTAAGAGCTGCACTCGTGATGGTATAAACCTCACACTCACCGCTGTAGTAAAAACGATATAGATATATTTTGTATCTTAAAACATTACATAAAAACTATTAAAAAAATATAATAAATTTAAAATGATCTTTAATTTGGGAATTCATTTGGCTGAATTATCTTCCATTATACAGCCAACTCTGTATTAATACCCATCACAATTATAATGTGTGAGATCATATGAGTAATTGACTTAATATGCTCAAACAATGTGTCGCCACTCCAGTCCAAACTATGATCAGAATCCATAACAGTGATCTTCCTTATTTTAGGCATATATTTCATTAAAACCCAATGACCAGGAAGATGAAAGTGGATCAAAATCAGCTTGGCCTTTACCCATGGAACGTTGGGCCACTCACTATATTCTGCATTTGCATATTGCATCAAAAATTTTATATTATTTCGTCCGCCCTCACTGAAATCACTCAAAGCAAACTGGTGGAAGTCGGGATCCATCAATGACTAGTGGTGGTATACCGTACTGTACTTTACCATACCGAAAATCATATACCATATACCGTACCAAAAATTATGATATAGAAAAATTCATACCGATACCGTACCAAAAATTTCGGTATACCGAATTTTCGGTACATATAACTAGCATACCAATTATACCGAAATTGTACGGTATACCGAAATTTCAGTATGGTGTCGGTATATACCGTTTTATACCCAAAAAAAACCTTACATTTTAAATTTTTTATAAATTTATTGTTTTAAAATATTATATATTTTAAAATTTTATATATTTTTTCGGTATTTCGGTATTCTAGTATATACCGAAATTTTCAAATTGCATACCGTTACCGTACCAAAAAATTCGGTATTGTTACCGTACTATACCGAAATCTTTGGTATATCGAAAATTCGATAAATTCGACATTTTTCGGTACGGTAATCTCGGTATATCAAAAATTCAGTATTTTTTCCAACCCCTATCAATGGCACATCCTGTGAAAAGAAATATGGGTAGGTCTTTTGCAATTCAATCAATCCCATTGAGCATTCTTGGATATGCTGAAAAAAATAAAATTAAATATGTTAATTTTTATATCAATGCATAATAAACCAAACAAAAAAAAAATTTGCATCATTGCACAACCACCACGTGTCACCAAATTAAGGAACCATTTTTTTATTGTAAGATGAGATCAACCCAGATTTTGTCGTTATTTATGTCGCATGATCAATCTCGGCTTCACATTGTGCACACAATCTACTAATGAATCATCTTATTTTTTCTCGAATGACAATGACAACATTTCTCTCTAGACAATCTCATGTGCCTCATGTAGTCTCTCAAACTACTTCTCTCTCTTTCTCTTCATGTGTTGTAACCAATGTCTCATCGCCACCAGTTATTTCTGTGTTTCTATCTCTCACTGTTGTATCCACTTCCTCCTCCACTCACTAAGCCCTCTCAAACGACATATCCCTCTCAAACAGATCTTTCCCCTATTCATGTATTTTAATAATGTCTCATCAACAGTTGTATATGCACCTCTATCTCACTGTCGTATCCACCTCCTCCTCTACTCTCTCAGCCTTCTCAAACGACCCTCCCTCTCAAATGGCCCCTCTTCATGTGCTCTAAACAATGTCTCGCTACCATCTCATAAACAAGATTGTTACAAAATTAAACATATACAATATAAACTGCAATAATATTGGTAAAATATTTTAAGCTAAACATATAGTTAAAAATGATACCATTATTGGTAAAACTTACCACCAGCAACAGTCACCACCGGCAGTGTTAGGCCCGGGGCCGAAGAGGGCCGGGGGTGATCGCCGGTGCCATGAAATTGCACGGACAATGAGCAGCTCCTGGCAGGCCCTTCTAGGTGGAGAGAACATGAATGAATCGATCTTACACCGAAAGGAGAGGGACTCAGAAACTGTTCAGGTATGAGACTGTGCAGTTGAGGAGGGCTTAAAAGATTTGATATGGAGACTGTGCAGTTGAGGAGGGCTTAAAAGATTTGATATGTATTACTCATATCAAGAATGTGCATCTTCTTTTCGGTAGCTCATCACATAAGAACTCCAAAGTTAAGCGAGCTTGACTTGTGGCAATTTTGGGATGGGTGACCCCCTGGGAAGTTTCCCATTGTGTGTGAGTGAGGACATAAGCACGCTGGAAAGACCCGTCTGATACAGTGAGGATAGTTGTCGAATCTGGGGCGTTACAGTTGGTATCAAAGCCGACCTCTCTGAGTACGGTGTGGTTCGGGGATGAACCAAGCGGAAGCTGATGGAAATGTGAGACCCGGGGCCGAAGAGGGCGGGGGTGATCGCCGGTGCCATGAGGTTGCACGGACATTGAGCGGCTCCTGGCAGACTTCTAGGCGAAGGGAACATGAATGAACCGATCTTACACTGGAAGGAGAGGGATTCCGAAACTGTTCAGGTATGGGACTGTGCAGTTGAGGAGGGCTTAAAAGATTTGATATGTACTACTCATATCAAGAAGGTGCATCTTTTTTCGGTAGCTCATCACATTAGAACTCCAAAGTTAAGCATGCTTGACTTGGAGCAATTTTGGGATGGGTGACCCCCTGGGAAGTTTTCTAAGGTGCGTGTGAGTGAGGATATAAGCATGCTGGAAAGACCTTTCTTGATACAGTGAGGATAGTCGTCGAATCTGGGGCGTTACATGCAGTCTCCTCATCATCTATTTTAAGCTCAAAAAATCTAACTGGATGTAACTAAGTGCATCCAGATTATGTGAAAATCCATCGGATTGATCTTTTTGTAAAACCTTTTGTCTGTCCTCCAAACTAGTTAGACGAACTTCATACATATTTGCAAGGAATGAATGAGTTCTATCTTTGGTGGGGGATATACATGAGTTCTATCTATATGAAACGGAGACAAAGTGGGCTCTGTCAATCTGCGCGAGCGAGCCAATACTCTAGGTTATCGAGGATATGTACGAGACCTATCTATGGATGACCGACGATATGTGTGATAGATGTCTCTAGAGATAGATGGTCGGGGAGACGATCGATCCTCATCCGCATCATCATGCTCTGGATCGACCAATGAATATTGAATACACATGACTTTGACACCCTAACTCATCAACTCCGTTGTGCAAATGGTCACAATATCTGGAGTCGAATCAACAAAATTTCTAGACAAATATTGCACAAACAACAGCTATGCCGTAGTCGGAGTAAGCATGCTAATGATATCCTACATTATTTATTAACATTAGCCAACGAAAAATATATTAGCTAATGAAAAGTAAATAAATTGGATTCTTCGTCTGTATCTCATCTGGAACACTACTGAATGATTGGGTGACACCATCCATTGAAGGAAAATGATTTTTATTCGTTTCTTTGTCACCCAATGACACATTCGAGGTATTGAGATATTTGTAGACTTAGAAATATTTTTTTAAAAAAAGATGCAATATTTATTTATCCACAAAGGATGAATAAAGCCAGTAATATGGAAGCTACGGTGTAGCGATCATAGGCAATTAGGCCGAACCAATATGGGACTCGGCCCATACCCATGCATCACTACTAGTCATGGGTCGTTAGGATGGTCCAGCATGAGTCCTAGCCCATGTCCATACACCGTCACTCATTGAATATCCCACCATTGGAGAGTGATTTCTTTCGCCTCCCCCAACACTTGAATTCAGACCTTCCAGGCTTAAGTACCTAGATTTTTAAATAGTTGGTACCAGTTGGGCTACTTTTTTTGTAACGATCATGGGCCATTAGGCTGAACCAACATGGACCTCGGTTCATACCCATGCACCACTACTGGTCATAGGTCATTAGGATAGTCCAGCTCAACTGGTATCAACACTTTAAGAATCTAGGTACTTATGCCTTGAGGTCTTGGGTTCAAGTGTTGGGGAGGCGGAAAAAACCAATTTTCAGGGGTGAGATATTCTATGAATGACGGTGCATGAGCATGGGCTAGGGCTCATGCTGGACCATCCTAACGATCCATGATCAGTAGTGGTGAATGAGTATGGTTGAGGCCCATGTTAGTTCAGTCTAATGGCTCATGATCGTTACATACTAAACCCACTAAAGTACATATCATTCTTACGTCATTGGGCCAAATTTTTTGAACTTATAAACTTACTTTTGAGGTCTTTTCGCAACTCATTATTTGCTTCCTTGAAAGCTAATATACCCCATGAATAGTTATTAAAACTATCCAAGTCATCAACTAACCTAATCCACTGTGGGTCCACTGATTTGTGATTTTTTTTTATGTTGACGATCCAATACAGCTGACACAAAACAAATGCTGGTCAGTTTCAATTTCTCAACATTCACTTCTTCAGCTCCACCATTTCCCTATTCACCAATCTTAGCCTTCAAATCACCCAAACATAAGCTCGATATCCCAATGAAATGCCTAAACCTAAATCCATCTTCCTCTGGTACGAAGGAAACAATACTCCAACAACAAAAAATGAACAGTCCTTTTGCAATACACCATCCAAAATTCATCGCTTCTGCTATCATAAGTCTGTCTACTCATAGAAAACTACAAAATCTGATTCAAATTCATATAATCTTTCGCAAATCTAATTAAATTACTGAATCGGGTTTGTTGGACCAACTAATCCAACTCATTTTCATTCAAACATGAACATATTTTAAATATGCAAAAAACAACCAAAAATTATTATTTGGCATGGAAAAAAATTTTGATTGAGTTTTTCAATCTGAGTCATTTTGGATCAAGCTCGACCTAGACACACAAACTCGACTAACTAAAACTGATATTAAAACTGGATTGTGTGGTCGTTTTGGGTCGAGCATGACTTTTAGTGAAACTAATATTAAAAACGTAAGTGCATTTTCAAAAACTTTTTATTTGTTTGCAATCTCGGGGGGAGTGTTTAAGAATATAAAATATGACTAGATTCATTCAATCTCGACCCCACACACAATCATATAAAATTTCATTTCTCTGATCGGGTTTTGATATATGAGTCGTGTCTTTTTGAACGCGATCCAGATTCATCAAAATACAACCTAAAATGCCAAGTCTTGCTCAGGTTTTGATAATTTGGGAATCGAATTTTAGAACACGACCCAATTTCAAAAAATAAATGTACTGTAGTAAGATCAACAAATTAAAAGATTTGAAATTGTATCAATATATGTTATCTCATTGTCTTCTCTTTCAATTCAAACTCAAAAAATTTTCTCTTCATTTTTCTCGATGTAAATTGTTCAGAGTTGACTCAAAAATGGTTCGTCGTGGTGGTGAAGAGAAAACCTCATATGATGTTTATTCTCGAATGCTATGAATTTGAAGAACGAAATGAATCCAGAAAGACCCAAGAACGACATAAGAAACTAAGGATTGGTTCAAATTTGTAAATTTTTTAAAGTTTTGAATATTAAGTTTTAAATATTATTTTAATTATCCCACAATTATATTCTTAAGATAAAACCGGGTTTCAATCATTATGAACCAAATCATAAAATATACACGCTCTTTCTTTTGAATTAGGGGGTGTATTCATTCTATACTTTCAAAGATTTTTAATGACTTATTTTAAATGATGGACTTTTGTGGAGTTGATAGATTTTTATTGACTTTTATGGAATCTCATAGAATTGTAAAACAAATTTCATAGACTCTTATAGACTTTTTTCAAGATTTTTGTAGACTTTTGTAAACTTTTTTATAGAATTATGTGAATTTTGTAGTTTATAATTGTGATTTATTTTTTATTAATTTTTTAAAATAATTATTGGACATATATAACCTCTTCAATTTTAAATTATTATTTTTATTTATGAATGTAAATGAATTTTACTTACTTAAAAGTGAAATCAATTTAATTTGTGAAAAACGAAAAATGAACTATCCAATTTATTGAAATCAAAATTTCAATTCTTTATGTCAATTCAACATATTAATGAATAATATTTTTATAAGTTCATAATAAAATTTTATTAAAAAAACACTCAAAATAATGAGTAGTCTTTTATAAAAAAAATCTAATCATTACTGACAATTTAATCAACATCGTTCTACATTCCATTGGCTATGATATCCCTCCATGCATTAGCATTTGCTCGTTGTTGTTTTTGAGTATTAAATAACTGATCAAAGTCGTCACCTTCATAAACTTGTGCTGATGAAGACAACTGAGTTTCATTATCTAGTTCAATTTGAAATTCATCAAATTGACACTTCTTACAAAAAAAATTGTGTAATATAGCACATGCCAATACAAACCCTGTTAAGGGTGAGAAAAAATACCGAATTTTCGGTATACCGAGATTACCATAACAAAAAATATTGAATTTACCGAATTTTAAGTGTCGAAGATTTCGATACGGTACGGTAACAATACCGAATTTTTCGGTACGGTAACGATATCCAATTTGAAAATTTTGGTATATACCGAAATACCGGAAAAATATACAAAAATTTTAAAATATATAATATTTTAAAATAATAAATTATAAATTTTTTTAAAATGTAAGGTTTTTTTGGTTCGGTATACCGAAAATTTTGGTATAATATCGGTATGAATTTGCTTATACAATAATTTAATATATAGATTAACTAAAATTAAAGAAAATAATTAAAAATAAAATGTTATATAATAATTAATAAAAAATTAAATTTTAATTATGTTTTTAAAAAGTACACATAAAAGGAAAAATAAATAGATGAGAAAAGAATGAAAGTTTGTATTGAATTTGGGAGATTTCTCAATTAAATGTACATCCAAATCTTTAGGTTGAATTAAAGACTTTTGTTGACATTTTATTGTTGTACCTTAGACTATAATTCTTGTACTTAATAGAATTCCATAGAGTCATTAAAAATCTATTGACATTTTGAATACTTATAGACTTTGTAGAGTTTTTAAAAGTCAAGTTTGAATAACAAATGACTTTTTAAAATTCTACAAAAGTTTACATTGAATACCATTAAATTTTTATGGAGTATATAAAAGTTTAGTTTGAATACGTCTAAATTTTTAAACTCCATAAAAGTAATTAAAAGTCTATAACCAATACACCCCTCGACACGTGTGAAAGTCCCGATTCCCCATTCTCTATAAATTTCTCCTCGTTTCCTTTGCTTCAAACACACAGCCAGCACATTTTTTCTTGCATTTTCTTCTATCTAATCGCTTGATTTTTTAGAAGTATGCATAATATATTTGTAAGATGGGAGATTCGGAGGTCAAGAAGAGATCAAGGGATGAATCGGAGGAGGCGGGTTCAGATATTGATTCGCCGGAGGTGAAAAGGTTGAGGGACGGTCTGTTAGATGGTTTGGACGAAGAAACCGAGCTTTATACCACGGGTTTGGATCTAGATTCGTTTATGAAAAGTTTCGAGAATGATATTACTGCTGGTGGCGATGAGCTGGAGGATCTGAAATCTGATCCTGGCGAATCTCGGCCGGACGTGGGGTACTTGTTGGAGGCGTCTGATGACGATCTAGGACTCCCGCCAACGGAAGCATTTGATTTCGGAGCGGATCTATGGGGGATACGAGGCGGAGATACCCGGTTATGACTCGCGCGGGTTTGGGTTCATCCAGACGGAGGTTATGCAGTGATAGACGGGCTGTTTGACTATTCGGATTGGATTTCGGGTACGCTGGTTTTATGTGGAAACGAGAAACTTGACCTATTGGGCCTGTTTAACAAAATGTTGTTCGGTGTCGATTAATTTTCTGCGTAAGTTTAGATTAAAACTTAAGTTCGGGTTTTAAGTTACCAACATTGTTCCCAGCCCAATCATTTGTCATCTTTATCGGGGGTGGATTTAACAGTCTATTGGAGGCTGCTTACAAAAGATATAGAAATGATTAAAAGAGAAAAGATAAATATTTTATATTTCATCAGTTATATTCGTATTTATGGTTTTTTTAAAAAAAATTAAAAAGAATTTTATGTTCCTTAAATTTTTCAAAGTTTTCAATGATAACATCAAAACAAATGTTTTTAGCAGATTCTCTTTTAATAAATATCAACAATGCATTCAAGAGAAATCATCCTCCATTTTGCTTCGGATCTTAGTTTTGATGATATTCATAGTTGAAAATGATCGCTTTATACTATGTATTAGATGTAAAAGTTGGAATAGTAAACATAAACATAATTTGTAATAGATTTATCTTTTTATGAATAAAATGTATATATGACACAAATAAATAAAATCTAGTTAGTTTAATCAAGACAATATTACAATTGCTAAATTCTATGATAAAATTTGTGATGGTTGTGCAAGTTGTGCTTTTTGCACTCCTTTGACTTAGAACAAGTCCTCTTAGTCTTAGTAACGTTTACTTATAGGCTTCAAATCAAGAAAAGCATAATAAAAAATTCCATATATTACATAAATATAAAAAGAAATAACAATATTCATCGGATTACATGATAAATAAAACCATAATCAAATTGCATGATAAGGCTCATCTCTAAAATAGAAGTAATTGTTGGAGATTTGAATCAAATTTAGAGTGTGAATGAAAGATATGACTCATGAATGTATGAGTGTCTTTTGGCTCTCCACATTTTTGAGTTAATTATGGCTCATAATTGTGTAAGTGTCTTTTGACTTTCCACATTCTTGAGTTAATTGAAAACTTTTGGATCTTCATATCCTTGAGATAATTGGAAGATTAATTAAGTTGATTAATCTTGCATAACTTTTGGTGTGTTTTTTGAAGCTTATAAATAGTTTGTTCATTTACTCATTTCATACAAGTGAAAATGATTTTTATAAACATTCAAGATCTCTCTAAAAAATTCTCTTGCATTTCATATTGTTAGCTTTCTGTTTGGCTTTCATTAAATTTCGGCGATAAAGTGAAGGTACGTTTTCAGTTTGTCGGTATAGTGACTCCGTGCTAAGTTGCTGCAAGGTTTTGATGTTGTATCCTGGGAAATAGTTGTTCGTCCAGATTCTCGAAACACCGTCAGAGGTAGGGATGGCAACTTTCCCCACGGGTTTGGGGCCCCGCGGGGAAAACCCGAAACGGGGATGGGGATCCCCGATTTTTTCGGGTTTGGGTTCGGGGATGGGGATTTTTTTAAATCCCCGATGTATTTCGGGGCGGGTATGGGATTACTATCCCCATCCCCGAAATCCCCGAACCCGCCCCGAAAATAATATCAATAATAAAATAATAGTATTATTAACATTAATAATATAATAATAATATTATTTTTTAAAATATTAATAATCTTATTATTATTAATATTGATATTGATATTAATATTAATATTATCTCAAATAATAATAGATAATAATAACTTTTTGGTTTGAGAAAATCTCCGAATTCGTCATCGTCTTGCCATATTAATATTTTTGAAACAGGGATGGGAAGTTGATCCCCGAAGTTTCGGGTTTGGGGATTCCCCGAACCCGAAAAAGCGGGGACCGGGGCGGGGATGGGGTGGGGATGGAATTCGGGGATGTGGATGGTAATGGCAAACATGCCCCCGCCCCGGCCCATTGCCATCCCTAGTCGGAGGGGACAAATGTGTTTTAAGAAAACTGTACTTTGTGCAGGCCTCGATTTGATTTACTGTTTTCTCGTTGTTATTTTATACGCGATATTCATAATATCAATAGTATGCTCACTTTCGTTTAGTGTTTTTTCTTTATAATATATTTTGTTATTAGCAATTTTACTAACAGTAATTTGATAATACAATTAGTCCGACTCTTTGAGATAAGACACGATTCAACATTATTCATTTCAATAGATAAAACAAACAAGATGTAGAAAAATCAAAGTTTCTTCCAAAAAATAGTACCATGACCCATCTTTCAATTCATGATTCCAGATATAACAAACCAAATATTTCTAATAAAAACAAGCCAAAAACGACTAAATAAACAACTTAATAAATGTTTTGATTAAAATTTGAAGAAATATGTTCATCCGATTTTTCCTTGCGTTTTTCTATTAAATATTTTTTGGAATAGTAATGTTTCATGAAGAATTACAATTGGACAAAAATCAAGCCCACTTTCACTTTACTATTTATTTATTATTTATTTGTCGTTTTTATTTTATATTATTTTAATGGATAAATTAGATCATTATCAAAAGACAGCAGCTCTCGCTAATGTATATTTCAAAAATCTTCTCATTTCTAACTTTTTTTTTGTATTGACTTAGATCATTCGAGCTTTTAACGTCTCTCAGTATCAGCATCGGCCATAGAATGGATCAAAGAACCGAAACACATTTCCAATACCGACAGCAGCTCCCGCTAAAGCAATTGTAGCAGCTCCGGTCTTGTCTCTGAAGCATCCTATAGCAACCTCTAGGCAGCTCTCGTGCTACCGATCACAGCCGTTTTGTCTCTCAAGAATCCTATAGTAACAGCTAGAGCCTAGAAGAAGTCCCATTCCTAATAACATAGGGACGGGCAGTGGAAGGAAAGGTAGCTTTTTGAAAATAAAATATTAATAAGCTAAGCCTATGATATTTTTTCATTTGAGAAAGACAGCAGCAATTTCCCTGCAAACCGTCGGATGTATGACAAAAGTGTTCATATATATAGTTATGGCAACAACACAAATAGCTTGAGTTTGGACAAAACAAATTCATTCCAATTATATACTTACAATTTCTTAGCTCAATTTTATTTTCTATATTACAAAGAGAATTGTTTGTATAAATATATAGACAGAATATGAATGTGCAATAATTAGAAATTGCCAAAATATAATTATGGGGCAGTGGTCCAATAGGCGTGGCTTCACAGATGCCTATTGTGGCTTAAGCCGATGTTTCAACCAAAATTGACACTACGTGAAATAGGAACAAACTGGGCGTGCGCCAATATGCATAAAAGAAGAAGGTTTCGAAATGGACAATTTAATGTGGGCTAGTGTCGGAGCTTTTACACTTCCTGAGAAGTTTTTTCCCAACCAACTATTTCGCGAGGGTGAAAATGGATCTCACGGCTTAAAAAATATTTGATTCTGTATTGAAATCATCGAATCGGCGGAGAGCTTGAACTTGTTTGAACATTGTTTATGAAAGAAAAAAATGTATTGGCATGCAAGACATAATTAATTCATAAATTATATATTTTTTTAATAATATTGTGCATAAAAATATAGAGTTTTGCCTTTCTAAACTAATATTATTTATGACAATATTTATATTATCTATAAATATGATTTTTTTAAAAGTGTTTATTTCTTAAAACAATAGTTTTCATGTTTTGTAGACATATATTCAAGAAAAAATCTCTAGGCTAAAGAAGATATATCTATTGAAGAATAGAGGCCGAAAAAAAATACTTTTGACGATGAAAGAAAAAGAGAGTAAAGACGAACGAAGAACCAATGTGTTGCTAATTGCTATTTTTGCTGTGTTGTTGTTGAGTGTTGAAGAAGCTTAACCACAACTGTTAGACTGAAATTAATTGTGGCGATAAGAATCAAAACCAGCAGACTGTTAGTTAAAAATCGTAGACAATATAAAAGCAGGACTAAGTTTTCAGAACTTAGATAACCAGAAGCAGAACCTAGTCTGGAAGTAGGATAACTTGACGTCTTCTATGCTAACGGAAGTAGTCTTAAATGTTACCGTTACTTTATCGAGTACAAGTATTTATTGCACCATTAAATGCTGTACTAAGTCATTAATTCGCTTTACCTATTTTGGTAAGTAACAAGACTGATTGTGTTGAAAGCCTTTTGCAGGATCCATTTAAGGAATAAAGCCGTTTCTTTCAGAAATCAAAAGAGCCGTTTTTTATTATAGACGTTGGATTCAAGTTATCTATATATATGGATCAAAACCATTTAGAGATGATCGCTGACTATTTTTATCTATCCAACATTACTTTGAGCAACCGCGAATCAATCATCATCTTCTAAAGGTCAAACATACAGAAAAGCAGTACACGCTTCATATTACATCTGATCTTTGGAGATCATTTTTTACTGTTGTTTCTTCATCTCTTCAAGCAAAACACTTTCCCATATTTCGAAGAAGAGTTTGTAAACTGGAAAAGAGTCTTTTCCAGAACTTTGTTGTATTGAATCATTTTGTGTTGAGTTACTAAGAGTTTCAGTAGGCAAAAGATAAGCCCTGCTGAAGTGGGTGTGTACAAGTGTTGTACTGTAAAATCAAAAGTCTTTTAGTTATAACTTCTGGAAACAGAAGAAGGAGAGACGTAGAAGATTTTATCTTCGAACTTCCAGAAACAACTACTGTTCTATTACCTACTGATGTTACTGTTTTTCACCCTACTCCATGGGATTGTTTCCACAATTACTTTAGTGATCTACTGGAATTACACTCGAACAAGAACAGATACAATCTCTAACAGGATTCTAGCACCCTTTGAAAAAATCTATCATCAAAGGAAAAGAGATTATTCACCCCCCTCTAAACTCTACATCGATCCCCAACAAGTGGTATCAGAGCAGATTTCTCTTGTTCTGAAAATTTGCAACAGTTATGGCACATTTTAGCAAGGTTCTTATGTTCTCGAAGGAAGATTTTGATGATTGGAAGATCAGGATGCAAGCTCATCTTGCAGCCCAAGATGATGACATGTGGTATGTCATCACAGACGGCCCATTGAAGATCTTAAAGCCAAATACAACTATTGCTGTTACTGAAGGAGCACCGCAAATGGTTGAAAAACCAAGAAATGAATGGACTGGAGAAGATAAGAAGAAAGCTAATCTTGACAATGTTGCGAAGGATATTCTTTATAAAACTCTTGATAAAAACATCTTCAGTAAAATCAAGATATGTTCTACCGCGAAAGAAATCTGGGAAAAGCTCATTCAAATATGCGAAGGAAATGAGCAGATAAAGGAAAACAAACTGTCTGTAGCAATGCAGAAGTTTGAACTGAAAATAAAGGCTAGTGAAACTTTAAATGAGTTTGATGAACGTTTCAGCAGCTTGATTAATGAATTAGCAGCCCTTGGTAAAAAGCATAGCAATAGAGAAATAGCACTCAAGGTGATGAGAGCTTTACCTAGGGAATGGGATGTCAAAACAATGGCTATGAGAGTTTCTAAAGATCTAAACAAGTTGGAGTTACATGACTTGTTCGCCGACTTAAAAGCCTATGAGTTCGAGCTAGAAGTAAGAAGCGGAGAAGAGCCCTCAACAAGTCTACCAACCAAAGCTCTTGTTGCCACTGCTGCTACTACTTCTACTGCTGCTGTTGTAGTCATTCCACAAGCAGTACCTGCTACATTCATTTAGAGTACTTCTGAAATAACTGCTGAAAAGATCAGCAATGATGCTATATCTCTCTTTGTGAAAAAGTTCTCCAGGTTCATGAAGAAGAATCACCGAGCTTACCAAAATCCTAATCGGAACTTCAAGAAGGATTCACCACCTGGTGATATGGCGTGCTTCAATTGTGAAAAGATTGGTCACTTTATTGCTGACTGTCCAAAGCCCAAGAAAGATGACCAGAAGAAGAAAGAGTACAAAAAGAATGACAAGAAGTTCAGAAGAAACCGCAAAACAATGATTGCTGAAGAAAGCAAGTCTAAATGGGCGGATTCCAGTTCTGAGTCATCTGACTCAGAAAGTCATTCCAGTGAGAGTGATACAGAAGAGATCAAATGTCTTATGGCGGATGTTGAACCAAACTCGACATCTGAAGAGGTATTCGACTTTGACTCTGATGAATTTACACGAACTGACTTAATTAAAACATTGCATGACATGGTGGAAGAGTACTCGAGACTTTCTCAATCATTCGAGGAAGTTAAGACTGAAAATCAAAACTTAAAAGATCAAGTCAGTAAGTTCACTTGTTTACAAGAGAATAGCTGCAATGATCTAAAATTTGAGATAAGTAAGTTGAGAACTGAGAATAAAAGAGTAAATGCAGATTACCAGACAATAAGATCTGAAAATCAGAAGATGTATGTTCTGGTAAATGCATGGAATAAGTTGTCCGTTTCTTTAGAGAAGATGCAAAAATTGCAGAAGCAATCCGGTTACAGAAGTGGTCTCGGATTCAACAATAATGAAAGCACTTCTAAAACCAGTACCAAGCAAGAACTGGATAAATTCAAAGGAAAATTCATTCATTTTGTTAAATCCAGTATGGTATATGAACCTGAAGTACCAACTGTTCAAGTTGAAGGGAATGTAAATCAGATGAACAGAAGTAAGCATTATGGTCTGGGCTATGTTGAACCAAAGGGGAGAGTTCACCAGATTGTTGGATCCAGTAGAGGATTCAACGCAGGAGGACAACCCCCTATGAAGGTTAAAAACTACCAGTACTATAATTCTAGACCTATTCAGAATAGATACATGCCAGACAACACAAACAGAAGGGAAAAACAATATCCTAATATGCATACTGTTAGAAATAACAGATCCACTGCTGCACACACCTCTATGGATACCCGAAGTACAAAATCACCAAAAATTGTACAAATGTGGGTTCCTAAGGGACTAATGAGACTTGGACCCAAGTAGATTGGGTACCAGATACTAAAATTTGTGTTTGCAGGAACAGGTGAAGAAATCTAAAGTAAGCAGCTCCACATGGTATCTGGACAGTGGATGTTCCAGACACATGACTGGGCAGAAGAACCTACTTTCTGATATAATGAGTTGTACTGGACCAAAGATAACATTTGGAGATAACTCAAAAGGTAAAACCGTGGGTAAGGGTAAGATTATCCATGGTAACATAACTATCAATGATGTACTACTGGTTGAGAATATCTGTTATAATTTGATTAGCATTAGTCAACTGTGTGATAATGGTTATTCTGTAGCTTTTCAGAAGCACATATGCACAATTAAAGATTCTACTGAGTCTACTGTATTAACTGGAAAGAGAGAAGGCAACACTTACAAAGTCTCATGGAACTTAGATCATGCTACTGTTCCTACATGTTTAGTTGCTTCTCTTACTGATAAGCATTGGCTCTGTCACAAGAGATTGAATCATCTGAATTTCAAATCAATCAATAATCTCAAGAAGCAGAACATAGTTGATGGTTTTTCTGATATTAATTTTGTGAAGAATCATGTTTGTTCTGCATGTCAGCTTGGAAAACAGATCAGATCCAGCTTCAAGAACAGAGGTAGTAAATCAACTTCAAGTTGTTTGGAATTACTGCATATGGACTTATTTGGTCCAATCCTTAGTATGAGCTTAGGGGGAATGAAGTACACCCTTGTTGTTATTGATGATTTTTCTAGATTCACTTGGGTAATATTTCTTGCTGGAAAAGATCAAACCAGTAATCTCTTGATCAAGCTTGTGAAAAAGATTCAAAATGAAAAATCGTCTTCAATTATTAAAATCAGAAGTAATCGGGGTACTGAGTTCACTAACAAAATTCTTGAGTTGTACTTAGATGAACAGGGCATTCATCATTAATATTCAGCTGCCAGAACGCCTCAACAGAACGGAGTAGCTGAGAGGAGAAACAGAACTCTTAAAGAAGTTGCTAGAACTATGCTGGCAGATGCAGATATCTCTCAGCGCTTCTGGGCAGAAGCAATCAACATTGCGTGTTACACGCAAAACAGAACAATGATCAACAAAAGGCATAATCAGACTCCTTATGAGATATGGAAAGGGAGTAAGCCTAATGTATCTTATTTCCATGTATTTGGTTGCAAATGTTTTGTGCTCAATAATGGTAAAAGCTATTTAACTGCATTTGATTCAAAATCAGATGCTGGACTATTTCTTAGTTACTCTGCTGTGAGCAAAGCTTTCAGAATCTTCAACAATAGAACTCTCAATGTTGAAGAATCTGTTCATGTTGTCTTCGATAAAGACAGCAGTGCTCCTGAAGTGTCTAATATGTCAAATTTGAGTAACAGGTTAGACAGGATTCATCTGGAACCATATAGTGAAGAAGATACAGAACCAAGTATCAAAGATGTTCAAAATCCAGAACCAGACATTTCAATAGTGGAACCAGAAGTACAGACATCAAACTTACCAGTACTAGCAGCTGACACTCCAGAACCTACTATTAATTCAACTGAGATCAATCCAATTATATCAAACCAGGAAGAAATCCCTTTAAACCTTTTCATTTGAAGAAAATCACATTCTCCATCTTTGGTCATTGGAAATCCAGCAGCACCTTTAAGAACCAGAAGGCAAATGATTAATGAATATATGCATGCTGCCTTTATTTCTCAGGAAGAACCAAAGAAAATTGAAGAAGCTCTCTTGGATCCAAGTTGGATTGAAGCTATGCAAGAAGAACTGAATCAATTCAAAAGGAATGAAGTTTGGTTTCTATTACCTAGACCATCTCACTAAGCTGTTATTTGAATCCGGTGGGTATTTAGAAACAAACTAAATGAAGAAGGAACAGTGATAAGAAATAAAGCAAGACTGGTGGCTCAAGGTTTCAGACAAGAGGAAGGAATCGATTATGATGTAACTTTTGACCCAGTAGCAAGGATTAAAGCTATCAGAATATTTTTGGCCTTTGCTACTTTTAAGAATTTCAAAGTTTATCAAATGGATGTGAAGAATGCCTTCCTAAATGGTCTATTACAAGAAGAGCTCTACGTCGAACAGCCTCCAGGTTTTATTGATCATTTTTCACCTCATCATATATTTAAATTACACAAAGCCTTGTATGGTTTAAAACAGGCACCTAGAGCATGGTATGACACTCTATCACAGTTTCTTATCAACCATGATTTTACTATTGGGACAGCAGACAAGACTTTATTCACTTTAGTTAAGAATAAGCATATTCTATTGGTACAAATTTATGTTGATGACATTATTTTTGGGTCAACTAACCCCAAACTGTGTGCAAAGTTTACTAAATTGATGCAAGATCAGTTTGAAATGAGCATGATGGGAGAATTAACATTCTTCCTAGGACTGCAGATCAAGCAACTTGATACTGGAATTTTTATAAATCAATCTAAGTATACCAAGGAGCTACTGAAAAAGTTTGGTATGGAGGCATGCTCTGCTGCTTCCACCCCAATGAACTCATCTACCAAGCTTAATAAAGATGAAAGTGGAATTTCAGTAGAGATAAGTCAGTATCGTGGTCTTATTGGCTCACTGCTGTATCTTACTGCCTGCAAACCTGATATTCAATTTGATGTTTGCATTTGTGCAAGATTTCAATCTAACCCCAAGCAATCCCATTATATTGCTGCTAAACATATTCTGAAGTAATTAAAGGGAACTCAAAATATCGGCTTATGGTATCCTAATGATTCATCTTTTAATCTTATTGGATATTCAGATGCTGATTATGCAGGTTGCAAACTAGACTGGAAAAGCACAAGTGGTTTTTGTCAATTCCTTGGTGATAGGCTGATCTCCTAGTTTAGTAAAAAGAAAACTTCCATAGCTACGTCTGCTGCAGAAGAAATATACCTTGCTGCTGGAAGTTGCTGCTATCAAATACTATGGATGCAACAACAACTTAAAGACTATGGAGTTCATGTCTCTCAATCACCTATCTTCTGTGACAATACCAGTGCCATTGCAATCACGCAAAATCCAGTACTTCATTTCAGAACGAAGCACATAGATATTAGACATCATTTTATAAGAGATCATGTGTAGAAGAAGGATATTCGTCTGAAATATGTTTCTACTGATTTACAAGCAGCAGACATCTTTACAAAACCTCTGCCTGAGAATAAGTTTTCTTATTTTCGTAATATATTCGGTTTAATTGATTTAACTTGACTTTATTAATGTTATCATTTGATTGAATTTATTACACTAACATTGTTTTATTTGCAGCAAAGTAAAGGAACAACATATCGCAACCTTTAGTATTTTATTTAGAATGTAATTGAAACTAGGTTACACTGTCTAATACATTTTCTACGGAATCCTGCCACTCAGAAATCCACTTATTCAACTCATGACTCCTAATCTGTTTAAAGGACTCTGTGCTGGAAATTTTCTCGAGCAGATGCCATTCCTTCCAAAGCATCATCTGAAGCAGAACTCTATCAGTAGCAAGCTCAGAGACGTGATCAACCTCAAACTCCCATTTTTACTTTGTTGCTCTTGCCCTTTGAGCAGTAGTAGAAGTCAAACCATTCTGATATACACTCTGCAGCTCCTGCACTTTGAACCATATGGACATGACCTTTATCCAGACATATTCTTCTATGGTTCTCTTCAAAGCTTCAAGATGTGGAAGTGTCTCTGGTGTTACCAAGATATGAGTGCTGCTACAGGCATCGGAATTGCTTGAATCAGACATATCGATCTATTATTTCCTTAACAATTGTTGTTATCTTATTTATAGACAGGTTGCATTTAATGATGATGAAGTTGAAGAGTCTCAAGTCAACCGAACCGTTCTACTGATTTACACAGACTGAGTTTTTCTTACTCATTTTTTATATATCATTCATTCAATAAAAGCAGTAGATAAACAAAACATGTCAAAATGAGATTTTTCATTCATAAAACCAGAAGCATTACAGAGAGTTTATCTACTACATTTGTTAATATCAGCAGCTTGAAGTACTTTTTTTGTGCAAAGTACTTCAGCAGAAACCTTTCTAAGGACTGTTGGGAACCCCTCTCTTGGCATGATCGTGGTTTGTGAAAGGGATTATCCCGCAGTTTAGTCCTAATAAAAACGAACAATCTAACTGATTGTTCGTATTATAATATAAGGATTTTCTTCTCAGCCCTCATATCTTAAAAAAAGATGTCTTCAAACATCTTCTTACGAGATGCTGGAAGTTGCTTCTGGAAATCCTCTGCTGATTCAGACTTTGGAGAAGACTCCGAGAGATTGCTTGAACTACTCATTTGTTTTGATTTGATGAAAAGATTGAATGATTTAGCTTGTGACTTTGCAGGTATTTATACAGAGTCTTGGGAAGTTGAAGAGACGGCGATTTGACTACACGAATACCAAGATTCATCTATCCGTTCCTCAGAAATCGTATCTTCGCATTTGTTAGTTGCATTGATTTAGGGGGAACAGTATCTTAATCAGACTAAGATTTTCGTGTTTTATTAGTAATAGATAGAATATTTGTCTTTTTGATAAAACAATGTGTCTACTGGTTTAATTAAAGTGCTGAAAATATTTCAGTACCCTGTCATTTCTAGCAGACGTTATCATAAAACGACAAATCTTCTACTGATTACTTTCAATAACCTTTTGGACAGCCCGCTCTTTTCAAAATATTTTAAAATGTTTAGTTTTGCTGAAACCCTCTGCTTAACTTTTCAGTTACTTAACCGCAAACATATTGACATGTGTCCTTATGTTTTAGTGACGGCTATACATTTTTTTGAATATTAACCACATCTTTCATCTCTTTTCACTTTTACGCTTCCAGTATTCTGATTATCGACTACTGCTTTCTCTTGCACTCATACTCTCATCAAATCCTATTTACTTACAGAAATGGCCGGAGCTTACACCTTGAATGCTTACCAAGTTAACTTTGCGTCTGTCCTTACTATCAAGGATGAGAACCTTCTCAAGATGTTCCAAACTATTGAAAAATCAGGGCTCAGAAAATTCTTGGAAGCACCTGCTGTGATATACAAAACTGCCCTTCTGGATTTTTATGCTAAGGCGACTGTAGAAGAAGGAAAAATTATGTATTCCCAAGGCGATGCCTCCATCTCAATCGATGCTGCTTTGCTTGGATCAACCTTCTTTCTCCCTTTTTCAGGGATCAATGAACTTTCTGATATTTCTAAGGAAGAAATGTCTACTGCTCTACTGCATTTCTCAGCTTCTGGAGAAGACCTATCTCCATCCTGTTTCAAGAAGCTGTTGAAGATGGAATTTCAAGTGCTTGCTGATATTGTTGCAAAAGCACTGTTAGTCAAAGCTGGAATGTTCGATCAGCTAACCAAAGAAAAGGTTCAAGTAATGGTAGCCATTACTTCTGAATATAAAGTGAATTGGAGTCGCTTTCTTTTCAAAATAATGAAGGAAATGGTAGTCAGGAGGAGTTCTGGTTTCGCTGTGCAGATCAGTCGAATGCTTAAGGATGCTGGTTTCGCTCTTGCTTCTGATTTGGATGCATCATTCGTCACAATGGCAGATGCTAGTAATGTGCTTACATTAAGACCAAATCCAACCGTGGCTGAGTTTATTGCTTTGAAAAAGGAAGTGGGAGATACTCAAGCTGAGACTCTAGCACCTCAAAAGAAAATCAAAAGAAAGAGAGTGGTTATCTCCACTGATTCTGATAAAACAATTTCTGAGGAGTCTGCTGCTCCTATTCAACTATCTCTGCCACCTACTCCCAATAAGAAGAAAGCTTGCGCTGTTCTTTGGATCAAGAAAACAGCAGCAATCTCTGAATTGGACATTGTTCCACTGAGACAAGTGTTTCCAAAAGCTGTTTCTACCGCACCACCGACCATCTCGGTCTCTAAACCAATTGCTGTTTTTGCTACCACAACCTCTACTGCTTCAACTGTCATACCTGTGTCTGGGGTCGTTATTCATGAATCAACTGCTGGGTCTTCTGTTTTTCGACCCATGATGACTGCCTCATCAACAGGAAAAGGCAAAGAAAAACTTCTTGATGAACCACAATTTTCAGCTGCCAAATCGACTGTTTCTACTGGCATTGCTCTTCATTTGGAAGAAATTGAGAATTCTGCAAATGAAGAAATGAGTTTCTTTGATGAGTGGCACAAGGTTCGGGTATTTAACCCCCTATCTTTTTTCAAAACACGAGGAAATTTTGGAAGATTGGTACAATCTAAGAGAAAGGTCTTTGAACTTGCAAAGACAGAAAATGTAATTGAAGCAATGAGACGTCGCAGTTTTATTCTTGAGAAGATTAAACGTAAGAAGCTGGAATAAGTATTAAAGACTCTTAAGTTTAATTTTGATGCATTGATTCCCACTGCTGCTCAAGATCAAAACCTTATTCTTATACTGACTGAGCATTTGAGAATCATGGATGAGCAACTTCTTGCTCAAGAACAGAATTTTCGAGAGTCTGAGCCATATTCAGTAGGTCTTATTCCAGATTTTGATCAGACTAAGCCAGTTGAGGAAAGAACTATAGCTCCTGCAGAAGCTAAGGTTTCCAGTACTCCTGCATCTCCCAAGGTACCTACTCAGTCCTCCTATCTTATCTCTGTTCGTGAATTGGCATCAGTAGCTGAAGTTATTCAATCTATCACTCGAGAAGATTCTGCAGTACCAGACTTCATTCTAGCTGATGAATCAGTTCAACCAATAGTCCAATCAGCAAATCAACCAGCAGAAGAATCGCATGTTGCCCAATCTCCCTCCCTGCCAAATTTGGAGATTTTCTCCACTGAACATCAAGAGGATATTGTCGCAATTTTGAATGATCCAATTCAACCCGTCGAACAGATGGAAGCCATCGAAGTTGTGACAACAGTAGAAAGCACACTTTCTGAACCTTCTTCTGTTATTGACCAATCTGTTGTCAACATCATTGCTGCTGAGCACTCTTCTGCTATTGCAGTCACTTCTCCTGCTCCATCTGCTGCTGAGGAAACTGTTGCAGCACATAATCTCTCTACTTCTCCAGAAGCAAGTTCTTCTGAACCTGGTTCTTCTACTACTATGCTGGTTGCAGATCCTTCTACTGCTTTACCACCGCTTACAACTTCTACTACATTGGTTGTATCTGTCACTCACTCTGCTGCCCATATTGCCCATGTTGCTGAAATAAAGCAGCGTATGCTCACCAGGACTCCATCTCCGGAACCAGAAATCTTTAACATAGAATTTGAGATAGAAGCTCTGCAAAGAAAACTCAACAATCTATCGGAGATGGTAAAACAAATATCGCATGAACATACCGCAGAAGTGAGTGGCTCTACGTTTTTCAGAGACCGCATCTCTAAAGAGATATTTCGCACGACGGAATCTGTTAACAAAATGCATGCTGAGACAATTGTTTTTAGACAGGCTGTTTCCAGAATCCAAGGCAATCTCATGCTCGGACAAACTGATATTCTCCAACGACTCACCGATCATAATGATGCTATTCGTTCCCTTTCTACTACCGTGGAGTTAATGGATGCCAAGATTGAGTCTCAATCTCAATCTCTCAATGCTCTAAGTGAATGGGTATCTCATCATACACCATATCTGGAGATGCTCAACAATGGAGTTCTGAATCTCTCTGAGCGCATGGATTACTTGATTGCTCAAGTCACGGCTAATGATGCCAAAAAAGGGGAAGAGACAGTACCAGAAAGAAGACAACCAGAAGATAGACGAACTGGAGACTTGGCAGAATCCTCTGCCAGAAGAGATCTAAATGCTGATGATCAGGATGTTGAAATTATTTTCAGGGACATTGGCACTGATAACTAAAACCTTTGTTGTTTAAGTCTCTTAATATATTTTGTTGTTTTATATTGTCATTATCTATCCTTGCTAACATCCATGTTTTGGCATCACCACAAAGGGGAAAATTGTTAGACTGAAATTAATTGTGGCGATAAGAATCAAAACCAGCAGACTGTTAGTTAAAAATCAGTAGACAATATAAAAGCAGGACTAAGTTTTCAGAACTTTGATAACCAGAAGCAGAACCTAGTCTGGAAGTAGGATAACTTGACGTCTTCTATGCTAACGGAAATAGTCTTAAATGTTACCGTTACTTTATCGAGTACAAGTATTTATTGCACCATTAAATGTTGTACTAAGTCATTTAATTCGCTTTACCTATTTTGGTAAGTAATAAGACCGATTGTGTTGAAAGCCTTTTGCAGGATCCATTTAAGGAATAAAGCCGTTTCTTTCAGAAATCAAAAGAGCCGTTTTTTATTATAGACGTTGGATTCAAGTTATCTATATATGTGGATCAAAACCATTTAGAGATGATCGCTGACTATTTTTATCTATCCAACATTACTTTGAGCAACCGCGAATCAATCATCATCTTCTAAAGGTCAAACATACAGAAAAGCAGTACACGCTTCATATTACATCAGATCTTTGGAGATCATTTTTTACCGTTGTTTCTTCATCTCTTCAAGCAAAACACTTTTCCATATTTCGAAGAAGAGTTTGTAAACTGGAAAAGAGTCTTTTCCAGAACTTTGTTGTATTGAATCATTTTGTGTTGAGTTACTAAGAGTTTCAGTAGGCAAAAGATAAGCCCTGCTGAATTGGGTGTGTACAAGTGTTGTACTGTAAAATCAAAAGTCTTTTAGTGATACCTTCTGGAAACAGAAGAAGGGGAGACATAGAAGATTTTATCTTCGAACTTCCAGAAACAACTATTGTTCTATTACCTACTGCTGTTACTGTTTTTCACCCTACTCCATCGGATTGTTTCCGCACTTATTATTGTAATATGCTGGGCGTAATCTTGAACAAGAACAGCTACAATCTCTAACAGGATTCTAGCACCCTTTGAAAAAATCTATCATCAAAGAAAAAGAGTTTATGCACCCCCCTCTAAACTCTACATCGATCCCCAACAACAACACCTAGTTGAAGTGTTGGATGAGAGTTTTTCGTTGAACAAGATTTCGGCTTCACAAAGTTTGCATCCATACTTGTTTGATTATTTTGGTGATACATATTTTGAATGCACTTTGCTTCCTTGTTGTATTAAGTGAATTAGTTTTTAGTTATTCAGTAGTATTATTTTTGTAAACTGAAAGTATTTTCTAGTGAATCTTTTTCCTCAGGCACTGCACAATTGTGTTCACTTGTGAATAATTATTTGTATCTTGATTTATTTATGTAAATTTTTTTGTGTTGAATTATCCGCTGCATGTTGTGGTAGGTGTTACAACACCGCACACTACACTTACCTCTGAAACACATAGTCCCTTTATTACAAAATAATTTTATGTTAAAAAAACATATTTCAAGTGGTATTAGAGTGAACACTTGATTTTACTAAGTTAGATTCTGGTTATTTTTGCTTAACAAGTGAAAGCACTATGGACTTCCCACTTGTCAACATGGCACTAATACTACAAGCTCTGGATGGATCCAACTATGCTTTTTGGAAAGTCAAAATGAGAATATACATAAAATTTATTGAAGAAAGGGCATGTCAATGTGTTGTCGATAGTTGGACTCCACCAAAGATTGTAGATGAAGATGATGACAGTTTGATTAAACCAGAATGTGCAGGGACAACTGATGAAGTTCAAATCTCGAACTTCAATTCAAAGGCGGTGAATGTGATCTTCACTTCTGTTGACACAAAATATGTTCAGTCTGATCACCAATTGTGTCTCTGCCAAGGATTCATGAGAAATCCTTCAAAAACACTGAAATTATTTCAAAACGCTTTTGGGCTTAAGCATTAAATAAAACATGTCACATTTCAAATCGTGTATACTTAAGGAGTGGTTTAACTATGACATCATTTGAAATTATCTTGGGAAATATGTCAAACCTAAAATAATTTCATATTTTTGTATGTGTATGTTATATGTTAAATGACCGAGATTACGTAGCCAAGTTTGATTCTAAGAGCGACAAGTGTTTGCTCTTTGGATGTTCAACTAATAGTCGTGCATATTGAATGTTTAATCTAATAACTAAGACGATTATGAAATCGATCAATGTTGAGTTTGATGACAAAGCAAAACTGGCAGAAAATATGATTGAGGATGAAGTAGATGAGCTACTAGAAATATCCATGCCAGTGGTAAAGACATATTTTATGTCAGATATTGTCACACAAAAGACAACAACTCTGCTGAGACTAACTGAATCTGAGAATGATTGTGAGGCCCGGGGCCGAAGAGGGCGGGGGGTGATCGCCGGTGCCATCAGTTGCACGGACAATGAGTGGCTCCTGGCAGGCTTCTAGGTGGAAGGAACATGAATGAACCGACCCACACGAGAATGAGAGAGATTCCGAGACTGTTCAATGTAATGGCCTGTACAGTTGAAGAGGGCTTAAAAGATTTTATTTGTACTACTCATATCACGAAGGTGCATCTTCTTTTCGGTAGCTCATCACATAAAAACTCCAAAGTTAAGCGTGCTTGACTTAGGGCAATTTTGGGATGGGTGACCTCCTGGGAAGTTTCCCAGGGTGCGTGTGAGTGAGGACATAAGCACGCTGGAAAGACCCGTCTTGATACAGTGAGGACAGTCGTCGAATCTGGGGCGTTACAGTTGGTATCAGAGCCGACCTCTCCGAGTACGGTGTGGTTCGGGGACGAACCAAGCGAAAGCTGGTGGGCATGTGAGGCCCGGGGCCGAAGAGGGCGGGGGGTGATCGCCGGTGCCATGAGATTGCACGGACAATGAGCGGCTCCTGGCAGGCTTTTAGGTGGAGGGAACATGAATGAACCGATCCCACAGCGGAATGAGAGGGATTCCGAGACTGTTCAATGTAATGGACTGTACAGTTGAAGAGGGCTTAAAATATTTGATTTGTACTACTCATATCACGAAGGTGCATCTTCTTTTCGGTAGCTCATCACATAAGAATTCCAAAGTTAAGCGTGCTTGACTTGGGACAATTTTGGGATAGGTGACCTCCTGGGAAGTTTCCCAGGGTGCGTGTGAGTGAGGACATAAGCACGCTGGAAAAACCGTCTTGATACAGTGAGGACAGTCGTCGAATTTGGGGCGTTATAGGGATGGGTGACCTCCTGGAAAATTTCTCAGGGTGCGTGTGAGTGAGGACATAAGCACGCTGGAAAGACCCGTCTTGATACAGTGAGGACAGTCGTCGAATCTGAGGCGTTACAATGATCATCAATGAAATTCTGGATGATGATGTGAAAAATAATGCGAAGGAAATTCCCAGTAAAATCCAGAAATATCACCCATCGTCCCAGATCATACGAGATATGCATGGAGATTTGCAAACTCGACGGATGGAGAAAGTTGACTACCGGAAGATGATTTGGTTAATATGCATGGCTTTCGTATACTGTCAGGTAATATATTCATATCTTTTGCCAAATTGAGCCAAAATTTTTTAATGAAGATTTAGGGTTTAGGGTTTAGCAAACATGAGAATGTTATTCGAACTAAATGGATTTTTAAGAACAATCAAGGAATATTAGAAATAAAGCTCATTTAGTTGCTCAAGTGTGTACGCAGGCTGAGATGATTGATTTTGATGAAACCTTTGCTCATGTAGCTCGCATTGAGTCAATCTTGTTGTTGCTTGCTATTGCATGTCACGTAGGGATTAATCTTTATCACATAAATGTGGAAAGAGCATTTTTAAATGATATTTTAAATGAGGAAACATATCTGAACCAACCAAAATGATTTGAGAATTTACATCACTTGGACCATGTCTATAAGCTAAAAAAGACATTGTATGGACTGAAGCAGGCTCCACGTGCATGGTATGATGGGTTGACTGAATATCTACTTAACATAGGTTTCAAACAAGGTGAGTTCGATAAAACTCTTTTTATTCAAATGTTGAAAGATGATATACTCATATGTCAAATTTATGTGGACGATATAATCTTTGGTGCTTCTTCTCATAAACATGATGATTTTGTTGAATGGATATCTTTCACATTTGAAATGAATATGGTAGGAGAATTAAGTTTCTTTCTCGGACTACATATCAAACAATTTCATGATTGAATCTTTCTATGTCAAAGAAAGTATGCGAAGAATCTAGTGAAGAAATTTTGTAATGAACACACTAAGTACATAAACTCCCATGAGGTCTAGTGAAAAATTCGATAAAACTCTTTTATATGACAACATTATTGGCAGTCTTATTTACTTAATAGACAGTCGCGCTGACATAATGTTTAGTGTATGTTTATGTGCAAGATATGAAGCAAATCCTAAGACCACTCACCTGAAGACTGTGATCTTGAGATACATATCAGGAACTTTGGATCTAGGATTGTGGTACACAAATGAAACGAACACACATTTATTTGGGTTTAGTGATGTTGATTGGGATGAATATTTAGATGATAAGAATAGTATCATTGGAGGATGTTTCTACCTAGGAAATAACTTGGTGTCATAGTACAATAGAAAAAAATGGTAGAGGACTACGATTTTCATAGTGAGACTCTTATTGTATATTGTGACAATTCGATTATAATTGATAGTTCAAAAAATCCAGTACAACACTCTCGCACAAACCACATTGACTTTAGTCTTCACTTTATTCAAGATTTGGTTGAAAAAAGAATAATCCACATGGAATTTGTTGGAACTGATAATCAAATTGCATTTTTTTCCCAAAACCACTAGATTTCAAGAGATTTTCCAATATTACGAAGTCTATCAGCTTTTGTACATAATAATCACTCACCAGTGTTGTCATGGGTGTTGGAACATCTATGACTACATCCAACATGCATATGCATTTGTAGGAAATTAGACATATTGCATTTAATCGTTCATCATGTTTTGTGTATTGTTTGTATTGTCATGGCCATTTTCTGGTGTGCTTCCAGTTTCTCTTAAAAAATTTCAATCAATGGTCTTGGTCGTGGAATGTGCTCTAACTAAGTCACGAAGTAGTTGATGAATGTTCGTGTATTCCATGATATTGTCTCATGTGAAAAGTGAATTGGAAAAATTAGAGCAAAAAAAATGTGGTTATAGAAGAAAGACAAAAAAACTACCTAGAAGAGTCCAATGAAGATTGTTCTTCTAGTGTGATATCTACTACTTTGAGTCCAAATACAAAAAAAAAATGAAAAAAGTTGTCTAGAGAAGCCCAATGAAGACCATTCTTCTAGTGTAAGAGCTCCTACTTCTTAATCAAACTAAAATTTAACCAGCCTAAGAATGTGCGGGAGAAAATACCTTTAAATCATTTTCATGATTGAAAGTGTTGCTAGAAGATTTTGTAAACACTGAGTACAAACACCTCACAATTTGAACACATGTATCTCTTGTTTTTTTGTTACATGTTTAAGCATAAATATGACATGCATATTAATGATTATGTGATTTTCTCTTATTCAGTGGGCTATCAGTATTTAATATGATACATATAGAGAAAACCCTATCTCTCTAATTTCGAATATTCATAATTTCCAGTGGATTAGTGATATTGAGTCTAAGAGGAATTTAAATGTGATTAACTTGAAATTTAATTTTATCGTTTAGCTCTATTACCATTGAGATGCAAGATGAAATTATGTTAGGAAATACGGACGGATTCAGCTGGAATTGATTTGGTTATCTTTGATGTTTTTATTGTTACTACTATAAATATGGTAGTATTTTTATCGCCTTCGTTTATTCTTTGTTCACATGCTCACTACTATTATCTGTTCTTAAATTTGTAATCTCTATTTTTGTTCCCTTGCTCACCATATTTCATCTTTACGAGTCTCTTGTTCTGAAAAATGGCAGGCTATCAGTACGATCCTCAAGACATAAGAAGTGAAATGGGTGCAGCCATTAGTGTTCCACCATGTGTGACAACACCGTCTGATGATCCTCAACCAGCAGAATAGTTCAACCCCCTATCAATGGTGCATTCACTGAAGAACCAGTACCCATCGAATTGATTGCTCCTGGCCAGCCAAGAAACGAAATCGATATTGAGAACTTGATTGATTTTGAAGTACTCAATAGAGTTTTTCTTGCTCCGCCTCAACTACATAGATTAAAGAGACAAACATGGTACGATTCTGATTTGGTTCCATAAAAAACATTAAGACACAAAGTTGAATCTTCCTCTACTTCTATTTACTCGACCCAGAATTCACATATGGTGATGATTCAGTTGATGAATATTTTGATTTGGTGGCATTAAAGCCCTGAAGGACAATGGTCTAGTTTTTACTCAAATTGGAAGTGGAGAAAGCTCTAGTTTGTGGCTACTGAGGGACCGAGCAGTGCTGCTGATGAAGAAGGGTCACTTGCCTAGTTTTACTGAAATTGGGAGTGGAGAAAGCTCTAAAGAAAATCTCCACTCATATTGATGAATCTGACGCTGAGATGCAGCAGAAAATTGATGATAATAGGCCAGGAAATCAGATACATCTGGCTCCAACTCTGACTCTTTGGAGCTTATTGCAGAAATTGATGATGCTGAGGTAAGTGAAAACTTGAAAGATGTTGATGATGATACTGCTACTGAGGAACATCCTCACTGAAGAGTATGACTTAAGTAAGTCATTCTCTCATAAATTTTATCATAATTTTCAGTTTCCCTATTACTTATCGAGCCGAACTTGAAATAAAACTCTAATTCGAGCAAAAGAAATTAAATTATTTGAGCTCGGATATTTTTTATGCTTAGTATCTCGAATACTGCATTTTGTAACTAATATTTGTATATTTTAATTAATTAATTTTCGCTTTTAGACTCATATAATATCTATTTTTTTGAAAATTAATATTTAAAACATGTGTATTGAATATTTGAATGTTGAAAATAAGAGTTGTAAATATTGAAAATTAGTGTGTGATGATGTAGGTAATGATGAATTTATTTTTGGATTATTTGTAAAAAAATTCTATAAATAGCCTCACCATTTGTGAAAAATTCACAATTGAGTAGAGAGAAAATTTTTATAAAGTGTGTAGTTTGGTAAATTTTGAGAGTTTGAGATTTTTACTTTTTACCATAATTTTTTACTTTTTCATAACACGTTATCAGCACGAAGCTCTAAAAGTCCTCCATATTTTCCAAGCTCCAAAACAGAAGAAAAAGATAACAAAAGTAATAATATTTATTTTACTGTTTATTTATTTATTGTGTATATATTTAATATATAATATAATGTTATTCAGAAATAATAAAAATAAATTTTTCAAAAACTTGTTATAAATCCTGGGAGGATGTAAAGACGACATCCCACACTCTCGGTAAGGGATACGACAAGTATAAAATCCTATAAAGTTTTTAAACAAAATAACTTATGACACCGCATTATAATAATGTGATATGATATACATAATTATTTAAACATGACTAATATTATATACATCATATTGTTACCATAAAATTATACAAATACATACATTTATTTTTTTGTACACCAACGGTCATAAACGGTAACAAAACGGCTAGTTTTTGCCTTATAAATATGATCTCACAAACAAATTCAATCACTCCAACTTTCTCTTCTTCTCTAAAAATTATTCTTCATCAAATTTTCGAAGAAAAATTAAGATGCCTTTCTCAAGGTTATTTTTAATTATTTTGGTTATAATACTCACGAGTCTTGTATTTATCGGAGAATATCCTCCTCGTGTGTTTTCTTTATTTTTACGAATGCTTGTATTTGTTATTTATCCATTACTTTGTAATGCAATATTCATTAACTAATAAAATGCATCGTAATTGTTTTTAGTACCACCATGTCAAACTTGGCAAAGCTCGAATTCATTGTTATTGATATTACGGGAAAAAATTATATGTCATGGACTCTCGATTTAGAAATGCATCTTGAGTCATTGAGTTTAAATGAGACCATAAAAGAAAATGGCATATCCACAGCACAAGAAAAGGCAAAAGTCATGATATTTTTGCATCAATATCTCGACGAGGGATTAAAATGTGAATATCTAATTGAGAAAGATCTCATGGCTTTGTGGAAGGGATTAAAAGAAAGATTCGAACATATAAGGGAAGTTATACTTCCGACCGCCCGGGATGAATGGAATACGTTGAGATTCCAAGATTTTAAAAAAGTTAGTGATTACAACTCGATGATGTATAGAATAATCTCGCAATTGAAATTTTGTGGGCACGAGATTACTGAATTGGAAATGCTTGAAAAAACATTTTCCACTTTTCACGCATCGAATATAACTCTACAACAACAATATAGAGTGCGTGGATTTTCGAGATATTCTGAACCTATCGCCTGTCTCCTTGTGGCGGAAAAAAATAACGAGCTGTTAATGAGAAATCATCAGGCACGACCCACTGGTTCAACGGCATTTCCTGAAGTAAATGTCGTAAGCAAAAATGAATTTAAATCTAGAAACCAAAATCAAAGTTATAAACAAGATTTTGGTCGAGGACGAAATCGAGGTCGTGGACGTGGACGTGGAAGTGGTCGTGGTCGTGGACGCATCCGTGGTTTCGAAAATAATCGAGATTGTTACTTCTATAACTCATCTCAAAAGAACGTCTCAAACCATCCACTGAAAAGGCATCATGAGAATATGAGTGTTAATGAGAATCACTCCAAAAGATTTGAAAGTTCTTGTTTTAGATGTGGTACTCCAGGACATTGATCCCGTATTTGTCGAGCCCCTGAGCACCTTTGTAAACTTTATAAAGAATCAATAAAAGAAAAAGAAAAGGAGACCAACTTCACTGAACACAGTGAACCTTTGAGTGATTCAACTCATTTTGATGCTGGAGATTTTCTGATTGATTTCTTGGACAATGATCAATTTGATGGTGGAATAAATATGTAAAATATTTTATTTTTCCATGTACTCATATGATAATGTTTTATCATGTGTTATATTTTTACATATGTATTGTATTGTATTTTATTTTATAAATATATTGTCAGTAATTTTATTTCATTGCATATTTTTTTTGAAGTTCAAATATGGAAAATGCTACGAACAAAGCTGAAGTTTGCATACCTGATAGTGGTACAATGCACACTATCCTCCGAGATAAAAAAGATATTTTTTGTAACTAAAACCAACAAAAACAATGGTGAATATAATATCAGGTCCTGTAGACTTGATTAAAGGTTGTGGTAAAGCACAACTTTTGTTACCTAATGGTACAAAATTTTTGATCAATGATGCTTTGTATTCACCACAATCGAAAAGAAATTTGTTGAGTTTTAATGATATATATTCCCATGGGTATGATACTCAAACAATGAATGAATGGAATGAGAAATATATGTGTCTTACCACATATAAATCGGGAAAGAAATATGTGATTGAAAAACTATCAATGCTCCCTACTGGATTGCATTATACACATATAAGTCCCATTGAATCAAACATGGTAGTTGATAATTCTTCAATATTAACCAATTGGCATGATCGATTAGGACATCCTGGTTCAACAATGATGCGAAGATTATAGAAAATACGCATGGTCATCCGCTGAAAAATCAGAAGATCTTTCAGAATAATTAGTTTCAATGTAAAGCATGTTCTCTTGGAAAACTTATTATAAGATCATAACAGCCAAAATCCAAACTGAATCACCAATGTTTCTTGAACGTATTCAGGGTGATATTGTAGACCAATTCATCCACCATGTGGACCATTTAGATACTTTATGGTATTAATTGATGTCTCCAGCAGATGGTCACATGTATGTTTATTGTCAACTCGAAATGTTGCATTTGAAAGATTACTTGCTCAAATAATAAAATTGAGGAATCAATTTCCCGATTATACAATCAAGAAAATTAGACTTGATAATGCTGGTGAATTTACTTCCCAAACTTTCAATGATTATTGTATGTCTATGGGAATCATTTTTGAGCATCATGTTGCTCATGTGCATACACAGAATGGATTGACTGAATCATTGATTAAACGTCTGCAACTGATTGCTAGATCAATGATTATGAAAACAAATCTACCTATTTCTATATGGGGACATGCAATTTTACATGATGCAGCATTAATTCGCATCAGACCAAGTGCATATCATAAATACTCCCCATTGCAGCTTGCATTTGGTAAAGAACCAGACATTTCTCATCTAAGAATTTTTGGATGTATGGTGTATGTGCCTATTGCACCACCTCAACGAAAGAAAATGAGATCTCAAAGAAAGATTGGAATTTATATCGGTTATGATAGTCCATCAATCATTCGATATCTTGAACCTCAGACAGGCGACATGTTCACAGCATGTTTTGCTGATTGTCATTTTAATGAGGAAATCTTCCCAATGTTAGAGGGAGACAAGAAACATACCGAAAAAGAAATTACAAAAAAATGTGAAAAAGATGTACAGAAAATTGTGCACTTGCAAAGAATAGCAAATCAAATGCCAGATGCAAAAAGGGTAACCAAATCATATAAACATGCTGTAGATGCTCCTGCTCGAATTAAAATTCCAAAGAAACAAATTGAAAAAACTCATGATGTCGTAAAATGCCTGAAGCGTGGAAGGCCAGTCTGTTCCAAGGATAAAAACTCCTCGAAAAAGAAAATTCATAGAGAAACACGATGATCACAAAATAGAGAATGATGTTCCTGAATAAACACATGATGATCACAAAATAGATAATGATGTTCCTGAAGAAACACATGTTGATAAAAATGTTCTGTCAGAACCAAAAACTGACGAGAATTGTGAAATCTCTATCAATTATATTAATACTGAAAAAATATGGAACCGAAAAGATGTAGAAGAAATTGATTATATATTTTCTTATAATGTGGCAACCGACATCATAAATGATAATGAAGATCATGGACCAAAATCTTTTGGTGAATGTAAAAATCGGCATGATTGAATAAAATGGAAAGATGCCATCTAGGTTGAATTGGATTCGTTAAATAAACGTAATGTTTTTGGACCTATAGTCCTTACACTTGAAGGTGTAAAACCTGTTGGATACAAATGGGTTTTTATCCGAAAGCGAAATTAGAAAAATGAAATAGTAAGATATAAAGCTCGACTTGTTGCACAAGGTTTTTCTCAAAGGCCTGGAATTGATTATGAAGAAATGTATTCTCTCGTGATGGATACAATTACGTTTCAGTATTTGATTAGCTTGGCGGTATCTGAAAATTTAGAAATGCGTCTTATGGATGTTGTTACAGCTTACTTATATGGATCACTTGATAGTAATATATATATGAAAATCCTTGAAGGATTTAAGATGCCTGAAGCACAAAGTTCAAAACCAAGAGAATGTTATTCTGTGAAATTACAAAGATCATTATATGGGTTAAAGCAATCCGGCCGAATGTGGTATAATCGGCTAAGTGATCACTTGATGAAAAATGAATATGTAAATAATTCAATATGCCCTTGTTTTTTCATTAAGAAAACAACATCCGGATGCGTAATTATTGCTGTATATGTTGATGATTTAAACATCATTGGAACGAATAAGGAATTCAAGAAGTTGTGTCAAACTTGAAGGAAGAATTTGAAATGAAGGATCTTGAAAAAACCAAGTATTGTCTGGGTTTACAAATTGAACAACAACAATGTGGAATATTTGTTCATCAGACAAATTATATAGAAAAGATCCTTAAATGTTTTAATATAGATAAATCAAATCTTTTAAGTACTCTAATGGTTGTTAGATCATTAAACATAGAAAAGGATCTATTCCGTCCATGTGAAGATGATGAAGATATTCTTGGTCCAGAAGTACCATATCTAAGTGCTATCGGTGCCTTTATGTATCTTACAAATTGTACAAGACCTTATATATCTTTTGCCGTAAATTTATTGACAAGATTCAGCACATATCCAACAAAGAGACACTGGAACGGAATTAAGAATATATTCCATTATCTACGAGTAACAACAGACTTGAGACTTTTGTATTCAAAAGATATTAGTCCAAGTATAATTGGTTATGCCGATGTTGGGTACTTATATGATCCAAACAAGGCACGTTCCCAAACTGGATATGTATTTACTCATGGAGGCACTGCAATTTATTAGCGTTCACAGAAACTAACACTAGTAACAACTTCATCAAATCATGCCGAGATTATTGCACTACATGAAGCAAGCCGTGAATGTGTGTGGTTAAAATCCATGACCCAACATATCCAAATCTCATGCGGATTATCATTCGACGAGAAGCCTGTGATACTATATGAAGATAATGCTGTATGTGTTGCTCAAATGAAAGAAGGATACATAAAAAGCGACATAACTAAACATATTCCTCCTAAGTTCTTCGCATTCACCAAGGAGCTTGAGAAGAATAAATATATTGAAGTTCGTCACATTCAATCAAGTGAAAACTCATCAGATCTCTTCACAAAGGCACTTCCTACGACAATATTTAGAAAGCACATATATAATATTGGCATGCGCAATCTACGAAATTTGTGAAGAATTGTTCGTGTCAACATGAGGGGGAGTTTACGCGACTGCACTCTTTTTCCTGTACTATGGTTTTTATCCCAATGGGTTTTTCCTAGTAAGGTTTTTAACGAGGCAGTATAAAAGCACGTAATGAAGACAATCATTATGATCATCATCGTAAGGGGGAGTGTTGAAAATTAATATTTAAAACATGTGTATTGAATATTTGAATGTTGAATATTTGAATGTTGAAAATAAGAGTTGTAAATATTGAAAATTAGTGTGTGATGATGTAGGTAATGATGAATTTATTTTTAGATTATTTGTAAAAAAATTCTATAAATAGCCTCACCATTTGTGAAGAAATTCATAATTGAGTAGAGAGAAAATTTTATAAAGTGTGTAGTTTGATAAATTTTGAGAATTTGAACCATAAATTTTTACCATAAATTTTTACTTTTTCATAACATATTTATTAATAATACGGGTTCTTACAAGTAAGTTTCGTATAACAAACGAGTTTTTAGCTGCCAAATGGAAACCTAGATAGCACTATAAATTCATCCAATGGCCCCCCTCTTTTTTTTTTTTTTTTTTAATTATCGATTTATGCAAATTATTAAATTAAGCCAAACGTGTATGCTTATTAGTTGAGTGTTACATCCAATATAGTGATTCATCATTTGGATGACGAACGACAATGCGTAAGTAATTGTATTTAAAAATATGTATTATTTAATAAAATAAAATATTATTCTACTTTGGGATTCATGATATAGGTTTAATCGTGATATATTTTCAAAAAAAAAAAAAAATTAATGACGATGTCGTTAATTTGACTTCGACCAAAGAAATGTAGATTTTTTTAATCCATAAATCAAAATTGTAATAAACTAAAAAATAGAATTACATAACATATTGGTCGAATCCAAGTGGAGTCAAAACGTGCAATCATGTCATGGTCACCAAGACAACTGTATCCCTTGTAAAAGTATGCCAAGGATACAATTGTTTCATGCTACGAAAAGCACGTAATTTAACTCTGAAAATTAGTTTAACTAGATTCGGGCAGGTGATATCTAAAGGCTTTGCATTCTTTTTTATTCATAAAAATGATAAATAAAGTGTTAAAAAAATGAGTGGGTCTCTTGTGAGACGATCTCACGAATCTTTATAGGTGAGACGGGTCAATCATACCGATATTAACAATAAAAAGTAATACTCTTAGCATAAAAAATAATACTTTTTCATGGATGACCCAAATAAGATATATGTCTCACAAAATACGACTCGTGAGATTGTATCACACAAATTTTTGACTAAAAACATAGAATGAATGTTCAAGGTTGGTTCCAATATTTTAGGAAACTTGTTTTGGTTAGAGAAAAAATATAACAATTTTTATCATTAAAAAAATTTATATACGACGAGATTTTTTCTGTTTATTTGTGACAAAATGTATAAAATATTTATTCATTTCTCAAAATAAGAACATGAATTTTGTTGGATCAAAAGTTTTCCGATTTTACAAATATCGTCGAGAGTAATAACTATGTAATTTTTTTTTTAATAATATAGCAATTCAAATTTCATGTATATAATATAAGAGGCAAAAATGCCATTTCTCATCCCCACAAATATCAATCCAATTTGGCCATTCCTGTGAGCTCCACGTTTCCGCTTTCTGGCATCATAGAATCCCCTGGCCCATGCCCCCGAGCTCTCCACTTTATATCACGGTGTCCTGTTACCATTGATATCGAACCCATCTTTCGATTCTCCTGTTGTTTTGCAGAAATTGTTTGTTTTTTCGGGTTCCTTCTGATTCTTGAAAATCCCTTTTTGGTGGGATTGAAGTTCAGGAATTTATGCATGGAATGGACGGTCATACTGGTAACAGTCATAGCAATGGTGTGGCTGCCCCATTTGTGATTAAGACTTATCAGATGGTGAACGACGCGACGACGAATGGTTTAATAACATGGGGGGATGGCAATAATAGTTTCATCATTTCGGAGCCTTTGAATTTTTCGCAGAGGATTTTGCCGGTGTATTTCAAGCACAACAACTTCTCCAGCTTCTTGCGCCAGCTCAATACCTATGTGAGTAGTTGATTGAATAATGCCGTTCAGATTTCATTTTTTGCATTTGGTATGAACTCGGTGGAATTATTCATCCATATTGTTTTTTTTTTAATGGACATTTATGGCTTAAAAGTTTTTTGTTTTTGTTTTGTTTTTGTTTTTTTTTTTTGTGTTTTGTATTTGGGATTTTGTCTATTTCTTAAAAAAATTATGGGTGTTCTAGTGTTCAACGTGGAGGAATTCTGAGTAGGAAAGGCATTTAAAACTTTGGTGTTTTGCTATTCGGAGTAGAAGGAAAGAAGAATTAACACATTCTCCTTCTTGAACTCAAATTTGTTTTAGAAAAGTGTTGTACGAAATTTGAATTTTTTAAAACTTTGGTTAGATAGTTCTTGTTTATCGAGCTGTTTCTCTCCTCTGTGACCTGGTAAGAGATATAAACAGGGACGAAGAAAACTAAAATAAATTGGGTTATAAACAAATGGATAGATGTTAATTTGCAGAATAGATGAGCACTATCGTATGTATGTCAACTTGGAGATTAAGATGAGTTGTCTGTCTTGATTGACATAAAAACCAATCCATGTCGGGTTGGGTTGGATGCATTCCAGTGTCTATCTCGAGTCACAAGATTCGATTCTCAGACCCTTGCTTTACTATAGTTAATCACACAAGTACACCAACTGAATCCACAAGTGACTATACTGTCTGTGGGTTTGCCTTGTTTTTAGTTAAAATTTCAGAGCTTTAAGAACTGTCCCTGCGATTTTCCTTACTGTTATAATTTTCGAATTCACTTGTATAAGACACTGTATGACTCGTGGGAAGAGACGATGAAATGATTTATAATATGATTATAATAAATTGAAAGATATGCATAATATAACTATTTTTAACTCGAGATATTATAGGACTGGAGCCAAACGACCGGCGAAACAAGAATGTGAAGTCTCGAGAACTAACATAAAGTGAAGTGGGAATGTTTCTGAGTAAACTGGTGTATGTTTATGGTGACATCAACCTTCTTTACAGAAATAGCTTTGTGTGAACGAGATATATATCGAAACCTTGAGTACTTGATTTGCCATTAACTTTTTCTAGAGCTTTTGTAGCTGTCTTGTCATTTTGTATTTTTGGGGCAAATTTTTTTTTCATTTTGTATTTAATTTCCACAGGGTTTTAGAAAGGTCGATCCTGATAGGTGGGAGTTCGCAAATGAATGGTTCTTACGTGGGCAAACGCAGCTATTGAGCAACATTGTCAGGAGAAAGCACAGCAGTAAAAATTTCTCATCACATCACAAAAATGAAGATGGTGAAGAGGAGGAGCTTGTATTGGAGATCACACAATTAAAGCAAGAGCAGAGGAGTTTAGAACAAGAGCTTCAAAGCATGAACCGGAGGCTTGAGGCGACCGAGAGAAGACCTCAACAAATGATGACTTTCTTGAACAAAGTAGTGGAAGACCCAGGGATATTACCTCGAATGATGCTGGAGAAAGGGAAATTGAAACAGATAACATCTGGAAACAATGAAAGGAAGAGGAAGGTTTTGATCACTGCAAATTCTTCGAATTCATCAGAAATGGCTATGCCAAGTTCATCAATCAATGGTGAAGAAGATCATGAAGGTAATACAATGAAGGAGACAGGACCAATCTCTTCTTCAGATTGCCTCGTGATGTCGTACCCTGAAGGGTCAAATCATTTGCCAATAATTAGTCAAGAACGTCATGATGCCACTTTTCCTAGTTCATTGAGTGGTGGTTCCGTGGCGGTTTCATCGCTGTTAAATAATGATTTTGGGTATAATTACGGGGGCGGAGTGATCACGGGTTTTCTCGAAGAACTAGCTGGTGGGGAGAATGGTAGTGTAACACCACCATATCCATTCTCACTCTTTGGTGGTGGGTTTTCGTAAGTTCTGTAATGTTTCATTTGGGACTCAAAACCTATTTATTAGTTAAATTTGTAAGGTTCATTGTGCATTCAGTCATCCTATATTTTCAAAATGTTATAATAGAACAAATATAAATTACCAATAGGAATCTGTTTGCCATTGTGTTTGGTTTAACTTCATATATAGGTCTTCAGGAATTGGTTTTGTCAAAGCTTTGCATATTTTATAAATGTTATTGATTGTGATCTAGAATCAAAAATGATTTGAGCAAAACATAAACAGATAAAGCCCCCTCCATAGTCTGCTGATTTCGTTTTTCATAACAATTGAATTTGACTTGATTGAACTATTCCAACGAATTAGTATAGCAATTGATAGTTTTAGTCTTAGAAGCAATCTTATTACGATATTTGCATGTAAAGCAAGTTCAAGGTGGTGTGGGGGCTGCTTGCCGGAGGATTAAAAGCGTCTTTGTCAGCTCAGACTTCACCATTTCGCAAGCACAGTTTTCATTCATAAGCCTCCATCTTCTTCAACACAGAGCGCATCGCCATCATTTACGTGTGTGTGTGTATAATATCATTTCGAAATAAATTAAAACAAGATAGCATGGTCCTGTCACTTTGGTTAAGTAAATGTTGGTAAATCATTTCACTCTCGACTTAAAACTTCCTGTTTTGTGATTCTTGGTTACTGAATATTATGGAAAAGTAAAATAATGTTTGGTTGGCAAAAGAATGAGCTTGTTGCCCCTTCGTCTAAGGACGGTCCTTGCCCACAAACCAGCACCACCCTTGCAGCCATCGAGTCTCTAGCTATACCTCTTGTGAGTTTTATCTGTTAGAGTAGGTGTCCGGCAAACCAACTTGTGGCTCGGGCTTTATTGTCTCTAATGTAAAACAATCTTTATTTTAATAATATTTTACGATTTTATTCGATTATGGTATTATACTTTATCTGTATACCCATACAAGCTGCATAGATAAAGTCCTTGAATATACAATAGGTACTATGAGGTCTGCGTCGCAACGTAAGATCATGGAACTCATTAGGAAGTGTACCGTATATTCTAAATAGGTTGCTAGTCGAATCAGCAGCCTAAAACAAGGATAAATGTCGCTTGAGCTTGAGACTAACATCTGTGATGTAAACGCCATGTTTCGTTGGCAAGGGCATGCAGATGTCCATTCACACAGATGGGTGATCATATGATAATGCACTGAACAACCCTCCCTCGGACTATTCAAGTGGTTCCCACTTATCGAGTGGAATAGTCCGCAGTTATGGTTGTACACAATTAGTCCTTTGATCCGGGACAAGGTAGGGGCTATACGTACTAGCATGCACTTTGATCTGTTTACCGACTCCATCGAGGGTCATCAAGTGACGAGGTTGGGTGTAGTTTCGAAATACGTAGGAGCAAATGCATTGTAGTCGGGAATTCATCGTTTGCCTATGGGTGAAGATATCCTCTGTGATCCGATGAGTTAATAGTGCAAGGAGTCTCTTGCCAGAGCAAGAAATGTGCTTTAGGAAAAGGTGTTTTCCTAGTCACACATACCATGTCACTATTAGTACTCAAAGATAAATCGCATCGTTATCGAATTCATATGCAACTCTCGATATACCGATAGTTGCAGATTCGATCGGGATATATGTGTTGAAGGGACCGTACTGTACGCTAATGACCGCTAAATTCGGTTGGGATTAATTCTAGCAAGCGGACTAGGTCAAGTTATAGTAAATGGACGAACAGTCCAAGTATCGATCCCACAGAGACTATTATTTAATTACTAAGATTCGATTATTTTATTTAATCTAGGCAAACAAGAACGAGCGATTGATTATTATTTCAACTAAGTGAATTTTTAAATGAATTTATTCTAATTTAATAACTAAATCAATTACCAGAGAAGCTTGGAACTTGGGGTTTTTTTTTTCAAATTTAAATAGAATGACCGGGAGCACACAACGGTAACAAACTCTGATCAAATTCAAGCACGAGAATTATTCGACTAGCAATTATTCGTAGTCACGATGTAATCCTCTAATTTAATTATAAATCTATTTCTAGAATTTATAATCCTATTTTCATTTAACAGTCCAAATATTTCTAATTGAATTTAATTAAACAAAAACGCATGCATCAACGATAGAATTACAGCTGTCACCTAAAATCGCACACTGAAACCGAATACTATTTCTAGTCGGTTTAACTGTGTGTTGATTAATATTTTTGAAGCTAATTCCAATCTATTCCCTTTCGAGTCAAGATCGAACAACAAACATGCAATTAATTGGCCAAATCAAAAGCACGAAAATTACGCAAACATTAATCAATAACATGAAATAACTGATGAATTTAATGATCCAACGAATAAACCAAATCAGTCGTTTGTCCCTATCGTGGTCCCGATCACAAGAAAAACTACTCCATAAATTCAAAACTAAAATCAAATTTATTGTTTGAATTCATGTCTAAAAATAAGAAAATAAAATAGAAGAGAAATCTCAATGATGGTGCGCGGATCTTGCGTGTAAATTGCACTGTCTTTTTCTCTCGTTTCTCCCAAGTCTTTGCCGTCTTCAAGAGTCCCAAAGTCGCCCTTTTTTTTTTCTCCTCTAAAAGTCGGCTCCCTTCAATTCTCAAAAAAAAACCCCCCCTCCTCGTTGTCTCGTTTTTTTTTTCCTTTTATTCCTTTCCAGATCACGAGCAAATCTTCGCCAAAATCTCGATCTGATATTGCGCATACGGACCCCGTGCCTGCATCCGGAGAGGGGTCCGTCTGGAGGTCCGTGCAGACACTGTAAGTTGGGTTCTTGGCAATTGAATGGCACGGACCTGTCTCCAGGGTCCGTGTATAGGCCTTTGTTTCCCAAAGCCTTTATTTTCTCCCCTATTTTTCCGGGTATTTCTGATGTGGCGTTGCGAGGTTTGACTTTTCTTTCATTTCTTTGGTTTTCACCCTCTTTTGGTCAAACCTGCAAACAGCCATAATGAGACGAAATAAGCGCAAAACTCGGAATAAAAATGCCAGATATGCACGAATACGACAAAATAAAATCCCTAAAATGCTATATAATTCGTGCTTATCAACTCCCCCACACTTAACCCTTGTCCGTCCTCGAACAAATTAGACAATAAATAAAGATGAAAATATTTCAGATTCAGAACTCAAGTACCACAATCAAAACTTCTCAATTTGTTAAACTCTTTCACCCCCGGTCAAAAGATCACACTTCGCATATCACAAGGTTCGTTTTCGTTGCAATTCAAGATTCAAACATTTACCCAGTCAGGATCAACAGACCAAGATGTGTGTAGTGTGTAAGTCTGACTCGTACTCATCTCCAGCTACTTGGTTTCATGATCACTTATTTTCATTTGTTATCGAAACGCCCCATATGCTTGACTTTCATACCCCTCTCTACTAAATGTTGAACGACAATGACCTGGTTAATAGGTCTTTTCAAGCTTATAACGTAAGGCCAAGGCTCACGGCTAAAATAAAAGATAGGGGAATCAAAAGTGAGATACAATAAAAATTATTCCTGTAGCACATTCATTCAACTTTCGACTCGTCAACAGTTACTATCTTTTCATCATTTTCAGAGCTCTAGCGTCTCATTTTCTTTCTCATTGTCCACCAACTTTCACCCACAGTTTTTTTTTTTTTTTTTTTTTGAAGTTCACATGAACAAAAATTCATCGACTCCTTCACTCAATTCTTCGATCCATTGGCGTAATTCAAACATTCCAATGTGCACAGGAGTTTTATTTCTCTCACATGTAGGTAGGAAAAAGTGTATAGGCTAAGATTCAGGTAGTTGATGTGGGACACTGAATAACTGACGAATGGGGGCTGACTGTGTGTCATTGACACACACCATTCGATTTTTTTTTTCCAGGCTCAAAAGGGGTTACTAGGGCAATGAATGATGTATCGGTCAGGCTTGAAAGGCTCAAACGGTCCAAAGATCGCCTAAATCATCCCTAAGTCACCATCGTTCGTATTTTCACTTCGAGGGCTAATCAGACAAGTTCTAGGGATCGTTGTTCGATTAATCTATATATATATATATATATTTTTTTTAAGTTCACATTTCACCAATTCACTATCAATGAGTAAAAGTTTGACCACGTGCATTGAACAAAATGTTGATACAGAACTGGTTCATGTTAGACTCTCTCCTTGAAACTACGACTCCTCTCACTCAATACTAGGCATGAACCAATTTTCCGGGTGATCCAAAATCTAACAAATTAATCCGATTATCAAGTGAAACAAGAGTTCTTAGTCTAAAAATAGTTCCATTCTACGTGAAAAGTGTTGTTAAGTGTTGTGCAACGATGTGTAACAAGGCTGACCCACCCCCACACTTTGATCACGACACTGCCCTCAGTGTAAAGCAATAGAAAAGGAACGATCAAGACAGTTAAAGCAAAAACACTTCCCTGGACAAATTGCGAGTAAGTGGTGAAAATGTGGTAGAAATCAACAACTCCTGAAAAACACAACATCGAATACACAAGGAAACGTACAAAGGAATAGGAGAAACACACAAACACACGATCAAAATTCAAATAAGAGTAACGATAAAGATCAAGTCTGAAAACGTTGATAACAACATAAAAAGGCCGAAATCTAGAAAAAACAATAAGATCCTCCACACATCCTAACAGAATAAATTACTGCTCGTCCTCGGATCCCAACTCTAAGTCCATGAATGCCTCGAGCGTAGCTCTTTCCCAGGGTGGGGCATAGGCGTCGGGAGACTGTTGCTCGATACGAGCTAAGCGGTTTCGGATGTCGTCCATGCAGTCGAGTACGGATGAGTAAAAGTGGCGCCGGGATTGCGAGTTGCGCGGTCTAGGGGGTACGTCAGCTCTAGGGCCAGCTCGGGCATCCAATGCCGCTTCTTCCTCCCCACGGGCATCCCAGGCGCGGTCATCGATGGCAGGGGGAGGCACCGGTGGGTCACGGGGATGATGGTCGATATGTCGACTCTCAGGGTTCCGATACCACGCACCCTGCCTGAAAATGAAATACATCCCCTGCATAGCCTGAGGGGTGAGCATCTGTGTAGAAGTGGGGGCGAGGGACGTCTCGCCGGTGAGATCGATGCCGTGGGCCGCTAAAATCCTGGAGATGATGATCGGAAAAGGGGCATATGGGCGCTTGTTCTTGGTGGGGTTAATATGTGCGACAGAGCGCATATGTGCGAGTATGATCGAAGCCACCGGAATCCCAGGAATAGCCCCCAACCCATTCAACATTTTATCGATAATGTATAAATCTATAATTCTGACCTCGTTGTTCCCGGGTTTCCTTGGTACAATGTTAGCTCCCGTGAAATAACAGATTAAGCGATCAAGCAACGGGAGAGAAGTGGGCAGGACGCTCGAGCGAGACCCGGTCTGGGAAGTGAAGTACTGCAGACGATGTCGGGCCTCGGGAATCTGAAAGGTGATGTCAGAGAAGAACATGTCTAGCTGATTATGACTCACCGGGGGGCCCTCATTTGGTACATTCAACAGAGTGGCTAGATAGGCAGTATCAAACTCGATAGGCACCCCCTTTACGAAAGTGCGGATGTGCTGCAGTCCAGTAGTACTCTTGTCGTCAAAGTTGGCATAAAATTGCCATACCAACTCGGGGAAGTAGGGACCGATGATGTCCAACAGTGATCCCCAACCAAACTTATCGAATTCAGCCCGAATTGGTACCTCGTGATCAATCCGGGGGTGGATAGACTTTTCAACAATCAATGCGTTCTCATGCAGGGCCGAGTACCAATCAGAGTTCTCGAGGGATGTGAATCTGAAGGGGTCAAACTCTACTCTGGCGCGGCGAGATGATGAGGAAGCCTCGCCTCGTGCACGCTTACTAGTCAGTCGACGAGGAGGCATTTTGTTTCAACCAATTCACTTCACCCAATCTCAAACACAAAAATTCACGAATGCAACCCGAATAAAACAACCAAATCAATCACCGCAGTCTAACCAAGCAAACCGAAGACAAAGACCCAAGCAATAAACGAACTATCTCGCAATAAATTAATCTCTTCTACCGCACGCAAAATTCCCAACACTGATAATCGCCAATGGAGAAGAGGCTTAGCCACGCTTACCGGAAAAAGAAGATGACGATGATGAAAGCACGGCGAAGGGTGGTGTTCCGGCGGTGAAAGATGCGGCGTGGGTGATTGTGGCGGTGGTGCGAGAGAAGGAAACGATTTGAGGTTTTAGGGATTTGGAAGAGGGGCTGCGCGATTTTATTTCTGTGATGTCGCGAAAGTGAAGAACACGGACCCCGGGTAGGGGTCCGGGATGAGATCCATCCAGACTCGGGAAATTGGCACTTCGAAGAATAAGTAAATGGACCCCGTGTAGGGGTCCGGGGGCGGGTCCGTGGAGGCTCGGTATAAGAAAACCAATTTTACACTTTTTTTTTTTTTGAAAAATATACGAACCAACCCAAATGTGATGCCATGCATGTACAATTCTATAGATCTAAACACGAAATTTGAGGCTCAATCAAGCTCACAAGATGCAAGAATTGTACAGACACTTCCCTGGTCAATTCGTGGTTTTGAAGCCGATCGCCCTGATAGATTCTCCCACACTTGAGAAATTCCACCGCTAGTAGATAAATTACCTGCACCACCATTCACTGAGATTAACTCACGAGCAATGCTAGAAAAACAAAAAGAAAGTAAACTAGAACGAATAAAATAAACTAAAGCATGAAAGAAAAATAAAAATAAACACTGGGTTGCCTCCCAGTAAGCGCTAAATTTAAAGTCGATAGCCTGACTGTACTCCCTTGATTTAGTTTGGATATTGTAGATCCACTGTGGTCGGCTCATCGGGTATGGCACCACCATGATAAACCTTCATCCTATGCCCATTTACTTTGAAAGCTCCGGTTGTTGCACTCGTGATCTCCACTGTTCCGTAGGGAAAAACTTGTGTGATAGTGTATGGTCCTGACCACCGTGAACGCAACTTACCTGGCATCAGTTTCAGACGAGAATTATATAGTAGGACCAGTTGTCCTACCACAAATTCTCGAGGGACGATGTTTTGATCATGCCAGCGTTTGGTTTTCTCTTTGTAAAGCTTGGCATTCTCGTAGGCCTCCAACCTGAACTCGTCCAATTCATTTAGCTGCAGCACTCTCTCGTCACCTGTGGCTTTAGCATCAAAATTCAGAAATTTAGTAGCCCAATAAACCTTATGTTCAAGTTCTACAGGTAGGTTACACGATTTTCCATATAACAATTTGAAAGGGGACATGCCAATGGGGGTTTTAAAAGCGGTGCGGTATGCCCATAGTGCATCGTCGAGTTTTCTAGACCATTCTTTCCTCGAAGCACCGACAGTCTTCTCAAGAATGCGTTTTAGTTCTCGGTTCGAAACCTCGACTTGACCACTAGTTTGGGGGTGATAAGGTGTTGCCACCTTATGTCGGACCCCATACTTATCCAACAGACTGTCAAACTGACGATTACAAAAATGAGTACCCCCATCGCTGATAATGGCTCTAGGTGTGCCAAAACGTGAGAAAATGTTTTTCATAAGAAATTGAACGACAACCCTAGAATCATTAGTTTTGCATGCACTTGCTTCCACCCACTTAGACACGTAGTCTACAGCCACCAAAATTTGTTCCCAAAAGAAACCGGGAACGGACCCATGAAATCGATACCCCACACATCAAATAATTCACACACAAAAATGTTATTGAGAGGTAATTCATGTCTCCTAGAAATATTACATGTTCGCTGACAATCTGGACATTTTGTGACATATTCATGCGCATCCTTAAACAAAGTAGGCCAATAAAAACAAGACTGGAGGACTTTGGACGCAGTTCTAGTTTCCCCAAAATGGCCTCCAGCCGGACCAGCATGACAATGAAACAAAATTTCACTTACCTCTTCTTGGGGAATGCATCTACGAATTATACCGTCTGCAGATATTCTAAACAAATAAGGGTCCTCCCACAAATAGTATTTTAAATCTGAGAAAAACTTTTTCTTTTGCTGATATGTAAAATGGGGGGAATGAACTTACTTGATAGATAATTAACAAAGTCAGCATACCACGGTAGATTGGTGATCTCAAAGAGTTGTTCATCCGGGAAATCGTCGCGAATAAAATCATTACCTTGAACGTGATTCTCCAGACGTGAAAGATGGTCAGCAACTTGATTTTCTGTGCCCTTCCTATCGATTATCGTCAAGTCAAATTCCTGCAGAAGAAGAATCAACGAATTAGCCTTGGTTTTGCATCTTTTTTAGACATTAAGTATTTCAAGGCTGAATGGTCTGTGTGCACTACAACTCTGCTCCCTATTAAATACGATCTAAACTTATCCAGAGCAAAAACAACAGCAAGAAGCTCCTTCTCTGTGGTGGCATAGTTTAGTTGGGCGGCTGACAATGTCATACTAGCATAGTAGATGACATGAATGCACTTGTCTCTCTTTTGTCCCAACACTGCCCCTAACGCCGTGTCGCTTGCATCACACATCACCTCAAATGGCGACCCCCAGTCAGGTGCTATCATCACAGGTGCTGTGATTAATTTCTCTTTCAGAACCTGAAATGCCTGCACACACTCAACAGAGAAATCAAAAGGCACATCTTTTATCAGTAAATTAGTCATGGGCTTGGCAATGCTAGAAAAATCTTTTATAAATCGTCTGTAGAATCCCGCATACCCAAGGAAACTACGCACTCCTCTAATGTTGGTTGGGGCTGGAAGTTTCTCAATTACTTCAATCTTTGCCTTATCGACCTCAATCCCATTTTCAGAAATTTTATGCCCCAACACTATTCCCTCTCTCACCATAAAATGACATTTTTCCCAATTTAAGACCAAATTCGACTCTTCACATCTCTCCAAAACCTTAGACAGGTTAATTAAACAAGTATCAAACGAGGAGCCAAATACAGAAAAGTCATCCATGAATATCTCAATGAAATCCTCAATCATATCATGAAAAATTGCCATCATGCATCGTTGGAAGGTTGCTGGTGCATTACATAGACCGAATGGCATCCGTTTATATGCAAATGTCCCATAAGGACAAGTAAAAGTGGTTTTCTCCTGATCTTCAGGGTCGATGAGAATTTGCATATAACCCGAATAACCATCCAGAAAACAATAAAAAGAATGGCCTGCTAACCTTTCCAACATTTGATCAATAAACGGGAGGGGGAAATGATCTTTACGGGTGGCATCGTTAAGTTTTCTATAATCGATGCAAACACGCCACCCTGTAACAGTTCTCGTGGGAATTAATTCATTATTATCATTTTTCACAACAGTGATCCCACCTTTCTTTGGAACGACTTGGACTGGACTGACCCACCTACTGTCAGAAATCGGATAAATAATACCTGCGTCCAGTAGCTTAATCACCTCTTTCTTTACCACTTCTTGCATGGCTGGGTTTAGACGCCTTTGGGGTTGAGTAGACGTCTTGTGATCGGCCTCCATCAGAATCTTATGCATACACATAGAAGATCTGATCCCCTTAATGTCTGCAATGCTCCAACCTATGGCTTTGATGTTATCCCTCAAGACTCGCAGCAGCTTCTCTTCCTCCATACCTGTCAAAGTAGATGAAACAATTACTGGCAATTTATCATTATCAAGCAAAAACAGGTATTTTAAGTGCGAAGGAAGAGGTTTCATCTCTAGGATCGGGGATTCTTCGATGGATGACTTTAACGGTCTTGGGACATGCCCAAGCTCCTCAATCCTAGAATTTACCGTCTTTGAAATTGGTCTGCCTGCTTCCAAATAGGAGATACATTCACAAAGCTCTTGATTTCCCAATTTTTGCGGAGATGAATGAGTTAAGCAGACCTCCAAAGGATCGTCACCTATCAATTCCTGTAAAACACACTCAACAAACTCGTCCGTAGCATCAATTCTAAAAAGCAAGCAGATGTATCATTAGGATATTTGATGGACTGAAAAACATTAAACACCACACTCTCATCATTCAGTCTCAGCACCAACTCACCCTTTTGTACATCTATCAGTGCTTTCCCAGTGGCTAAAAACGGTCTTCCTAAAATAAGGGGAATCTCACGATCTTCTTCCATATCCAACACAACAAAATCGACCGGAAAAATGAACTTGTCAACCTTAACTAACACGTCCTCTACAACTCCCCTAGGATATTTAATCGATCTATCAGCTAACTGTAGGGAAATTGTAGTTGGATTCACTTCACCTATTTTCAGTTTCTCAAAGCATGAATATGGCATCAAGTTAATGCTTGCACCTAAATCACACAAAGCTTTACTGAAATTTGAAGTTCCAATAGTGCAAGGGATAGAAAAACTACCTGGATCCTTAAGCTTCGGAGGGAGTTTATTTTGTAAAATCGCAGAACACTCCTCCGAAAGCTTAACTGTCTCAAAGTCAACCAATTTCCTCTTGTTTGATAAAATCTCTTTAAGAAATTTGGCATATGAGGGCATTTGAGCTAAAGCTTCTGCAAATTGGATATTTATATGCAACTTTTTGAAAATCTCAAGAAATTTTGAAAATTGAGTATCCAATTGCAGTTGCTTTGCTCTTTGGGGAAATGGGAGTGATTTAATATCAATATTCGAGTTCGAGTTCAGAGACTTACCTTTCTCCCTTACGGCATTTGACCCTTGCTTTGCTGGTTCCCTTTCCTTCACATCACTTTCAACATCGACCACCTCCTGCTTTATGGGAGACGTCACCGTGACAGCATTGACACCTTTTGGATTCTTTTCCGTGTCACTAGGTAGTGTACCCGGAGCTCGTGTAGCCATTTGTGTCGCTAACTGCCCTAGTTGCGTCTCCACTCTTTGCATCATGGCATCATGGTTTTGCCATCTCATCTCATTTCCAGCGATGTATTTGGCAAGCATGTCCTCAAGATTCGACTTGCTATCCTGTGGCTTGAAACCGGGTGGCATCGAAGGTCCAGCACCTTGCGGCGGTTTAGGTGGTTGTTGAGGAGGTCTTTGCTATGTAGGATGTTGTGGCGGATTAAACTGTAGTGGCTCAACAGAAGTTTCAGGTTGCCTCCATCCAAAATTCGGATGATTCCTCCAGCCGGGGTTATATGAAAAACTGTATGGATTGTATTGTGGATGACCTTGGTTTCCCACATAATTCACCGAGTCCCCTCCAAAGCACTGTATCCCCTCACAAGACATATCTGGCATGAATGGCATGTCACTAGATGAACCACCAACCATTTCAGCACTTCCTTGAATCTGATTCACTGGTTTGACTGGTATTGATTTATTTGCCTGTAACTGTGCCATCTGATGCGTCAATCCATCAAGTTTCGCTGTAATTGCTGTCAGAGCATCCATCTCTAGAAATCCTACCTTCTTTTCCCTGCGGTTGTCTTGCCAACCCACATTGCTCTCTGCCATATTAGATATGATTTCGAGCGCTGCGGTTGGCGTTTTCCTGTACAAGCTTCCGTTTGCTGCCGCATCGAGCATAGATCTCACCGAAGGGTCTACTCCATAATAGAATGTCTCAACCTGTTGGCCTATTGAAAAGCCATGTCTCGGGCACATCCTTAACATTTTCTTGAACCTCGCCCATGCTGAATTCAGTGATTCCCCATCTCTCTGTCTAAATGATGTAATTTCATTTCTTAACTGTGTAATCTTAGTTGGGGGAAAATACCTGTGCATAAAGAACTCGACCAATCCTTCCCATGTCGTGATAGAACCAGCCGGAAGGTCTCGAAGCCACTCCATAGCCTCTCCTTGTAGGGAGAATGGAAATAATCTGAGTCGAATGGCATCAGTACTCACCCCATTGCATTTGATTGTGTCACAGATTGACAGAAAGTTCTCCAGATGTGCATCAGGGTCTTCAGAAGGTGATCCTCCAAATTTGACTTGAAGTTGGATCATCTGGATGATGCCCGGTTTAAGCTCAAATGTATTAGCCTGTATTGTGGGATGCACAATACTAGACCCACAACCTCCGAATGCGGGTCGATGAAGTTCCATCAGCGTACGATTATCCTCTTCTCCGGCCATTTCCTCAACCTCTGGTTTACCGTCTAATTCAGATTCAAACTCCAGGGTCGAGTCGTTGTTCCTTCGAGCTCTGCGGATACTGCGGAGAGTGCTTTCAATCTCAAGATCAAGTGGTACTAGATTCCTGACGTCTTGAGCACGGCTCATATAACACGAGCTAACCCCTGAAATCAAAAATTAAAGTGCAAGATTTAAGCTCCAAAAGAGTATGAAAAGCTAAAGAAAGAATGAAATATTTAAAACTAAGAATAAAAGCCTTGTCTCAAACGAATAATTTATCCTAATATCAAATAAATAGTCCCCGGCAACGGCGCCAAAAACTTGACCGCGAAATTCGGTTGGGATTAATTCTAGCAAGCGAACTAGGTCAAATTATAGTAAATGGACGAACAGTCCAAGTATCGATCCCACAGAGACTATTATTTAATTACTAAGATTCGATTATTTTATTTAATCTAGGCAAACAAGAACGAGCGATTGATTATTATTTCAACTAAGTGAATTTTTAAATGAATTTATTCTAATTTAATAACTAAATCAATTACCAGAGAAGCTTGGAACTTGGGGTTTTTTTTTTCAAATTTAAATAGAATGACCGGGAGCACACAACGGTAACAAACTCTGATCAAATTCAAGCACGAGAATTATTCGACTAGCAATTATTCGTAGTCACGATGTAATCCTCTAATTTAATTATAAATCTATTTCTAGAATTTATAATCCTATTTTCATTTAACAGTCCAAATATTTCTAATTGAACTTAATTAAACAAAAACGCATGCATCAACGATAGAATTACAGCTGTCACCTAAAATCGCACACTGAAACCGAATACTATTTCTAGTCGGTTTAACTGTGTGTTGATTAATATTTTTGAAGCTAATTCCAATCTATTCCCTTTCGAGTCAAGATCGAACAACAAACATGCAATTAATTGGCCAAATCAAAAGCACGAAAATTACGCAAACATTAATCAATAACATGAAATAACTGATGAATTTAATGATCCAACGAATAAACCAAATCAGTCGTTTGTCCCTATCGTGGTCCCGATCACAAGAAAAACTACTCCATAAATTCAAAACTAAAATCAAATTTATTGTTTGAATTCATGTCTAAAAATAAGAAAATAAAATAGAAGAGAAATCTCAATGATGGTGCGCGGATCTTGCGTGTAAATTGCACTGTCTTTTTCTCTCGTTTCTCCCAAGTCTTTGCCGTCTTCAAGAGTCCCAAAGTCGCCCTTTTTTTTTTCTCCTCTAAAAGTCGGCTCCCTTCAATTCTCAAAAAAAACCCCCCCTCCTCGTTGTCTCGTTTTTTTTTTCCTTTTATTCCTTTCCAGATCACGAGGCAAATCTTCGCCAAAATCTCGATCTGATATTGCGCATACGGACCCCGTGCCTGCATCCGGAGAGGGGTCCGTCTGGAGGTCCGTGCAGACACTGTAAGTTGGGTTCTTGGCAATTGAATGGCACGGACCTGTCTCCGGGGTCCGTGTATAGGCCTTTGTTTCCCAAAGCCTTTATTTTCTCCCCTATTTTTCCGGGTATTTCTGATGTGGCGTTGCGAGGTTTGACTTTTCTTTCATTTCTTTGGTTTTCACCCTCTTTTGGTCAAACCTGCAAACAGCCATAATGAGACGAAATAAGCGCAAAACTCGGAATAAAAATGCCAGATATGCACGAATACGACAAAATAAAATCCCTAAAATGCTATATAATTCGTGCTTATCAACTCCCCCACACTTAACCCTTGTTCGTCCTCGAACAAATTAGACAATAAATAAAAATGAAAATATTTCAGATTCAGAACTCAAGTACCACAATCAAAACTTCTCAATTTGTTAAACTCTTTCACCCCCGGTCAAAAGATCACACTTCGCATATCACAAGGTTCGTTTTCGTTGCAATTCAAGATTCAAACATTTACCCAGTCAGGATCAACAGAACAAGATGTGTGTAGCGTGTAAGTCTGACTCGTACTCATCTCCAGCTACTTGGTTTCATGATCACTTATTTTCATTTGTTATCGAAACGCCCTATGCTTGACTTTCATACCCCTCTCTACTAAATGTTGAACGACAATGACCTGGTTAATAGGTCTTTTCAAACTTATAACGTAAGGCCAAGGCTCACGGCTAAAATAAAAGATAGGGGAATCAAAAGTGAGATACAATAAAAATTATTCCTGTAGCACATTCATTCAACTTTCGACTCGTCAACAGTTACTATCTTTTCATCATTTTCGGAGCTCTAGCGTCTCATTTTCTTTCTCATTGTCCACCAACTTTCACCCACAGTTTTTTTTTTTTTTTTTTAAAGTTCACATGAACAAAAATTCATCGACTCCTTCACTCAATTCTTCAATCCATTGGCGTAATTCAAACATTCCAATGTGCACAGGAGTTTTATTTCTCTCACATGTAGGTAGGAAAAATTGTATAGGCTAAGATTCAGGTAGTTGATGTGGGACACTGAATAACTGACGAATGGGGGCTGACTGTGTGTCATTGACACACACCATTCGATTTTTTTTTTTCCCAGGCTCAAAAGGGGTTACTAGGGCAATGAATGATGTATCGGTCAGGCTTGAAAGGCCAAACGGTCCAAAGATCACCTAAATCATCCCTAAGTCACCATCGTTCGTATTTTCGCTTCGAGGGCTAATCAGACAAGTTCTAGGGATCGTTGTTCGATTAATCTATATATATATATATATATATATATATTTTTTTAAGTTCACATTTCACCAATTCACTATCAATGAGTAAAAGTTTGACCACGTGCATTGAACAAAATGTTGATACAGAACTGGTTCATGTTAGACTCTCTCCTTGAAACTACAACTCCTCTCACTCAATACTAGGCATGAACCAATTTTCCGGGTGATCCAAAATCTAACAAATTAATCCGATTATCAAGTGAAACAAGAGTTCTTAGTCTAAAAATAGTTCCATCCTACGTGAAAAGTGTTGTTAAGTGTTGTGCAATGATGTGTAACAAGGCTGACCCACCCCCACACTTTGATCACGACACTGCCCTCAGTGTAAAGCAATAGAAAAGGAACGATCAAGACAGTTAAAGCAAAAACACTTCCCTGGACAAATTGCGAGTAAGTGGTGAAAATGTGGTAGAAATTTGACTTGGGGTTGTAACAATTACAAGGTCCATGGACTTTTATTTCAATGTCTCAAACACATTTGAGTCCATTTAAACTTTACTTGATTTTACTCAAGTCCACTAGTTTAATAATTATTTCTAATTGGGCTCTACAAGGCTCAATGTAGTTTAATTAATTCAACACTTGAATTAATTTAATTATTTGGACTCTACTAGGCCCACTAGTGTTTAATTTAATTTAGTCCATAATAATGTTTATGAAAATCACAATTTTCAAATACATTATTCACTTGGCCTACTTTTAATTTAGGAACACATTCATAAATTAAAAATTATATTTCTCTCATAGAAGTCATACTTCTATTTTTCTTTACGCTTATAAACTCATTTATAAGCCGTTCAACACATTGAACTATTTTAACTTCTCAACGGGATCTAGAAAGCTAGTACTTGTGTGGCCCTCGATGGTTCATTGATACAACTAGCCGTGGGTTCACATCTCCATGTGATTCGGACTAAACATGTCCTTATATGAGCATACCTCAATTGCTTCATTCTTACTTATCAACTCCTTGATAACAAGAACGTCAGAACTCAAGTCTGATATTACCCAACCAATCATGTTAAACGCCTAGCAGCATCGCTTACATGATTTCCTAGATATCAAATGATAGTGCCTGCAAGAACCATTCAATTATGGTTAGCGTACAGTACGGTCCCTTCAACTCATATATCTCGACCGATTCGACAACCATTGGTTTATCGAGAGTTGTCAATGAATCGATACTATGTGTCATGTCGTAGTTGCATCGATGGTGTAATCTATGAAACCCCTTTCATAATTACCACCATACTCTGATCAGAGATTTCAACCTACATACACATGAGAACACATAGGATATCCATACCCGAAGGTAAGCGGTGAATCCCCGACTACAATGCATCGACTCCTATATGTTTCGACAGAACACCCAACTTGCCACCTGATGACCGCATGGGAGTCGGTAAACAAGTCAAAGTGTAATTCTAGCACATAGAGTCTCAATGTTGTCCCGGGTCATAAGGACTAATGGTGTACAACCATAAACTAGGACTTTTCCACTCGATAAGTGAGAACCACTTGGAAAGTCCTTTATGGAGGGTTGTTCAGTGCACTCTACCAGGAGCACCTATCTGCATGCTCGGACATCACAATGTCCCCTACCAATGAAACATGGTACTCACATCGCAGATACTAGTCTCGAACTCGAGCGGCCTATGTCCTTCTTAGCGGCGGCTGAATCGACTAAGAACTATTTAAAATATACAGTATTTCAAATATGAGTTTCATGATACTCATCATATGAGCATCTCATATTCTTTCTACTATTTGTATATTCAAGGGCTTTATCTATGCAACTAGCATGGGTATACAGATAAAGATGTGCCAAAATAATAATTTCAAATATTATTAAGATAAAGATTGTTTATACATAGAGTTTCATTGTGAACACTCGGCCAACACTTGGCTCGACGGGCACCTACTCTAACAATCTCCCACTTGCACTAGAGCCAACTACCCATATGCTTCAAACCCATCAATTCGCGATGCTACTCGAATAATGGTCCAGGTAAAGGCTTAGTTAGTGGATCAGCAACATTATCTGTGGAGCCGACTTTGTCAATCGAGACATCTCCTCTTTCCACAATCTCTCAGAGGATGTGGTACTTTCTCAATACGTGTTTGGATTTCTGATGAGACCTTGGCTCCTTTGCTTGAGCTATAGCTCCCGTGTTGTCACACAACACCGGGACAGGAGCAACTCCATTAGGAATGACGTCCAACTCTTGGACGAAATTCCTTATCCAAACAGCCTCGTTTGCTGAATCTGATGCAGTAATGTATTCGGCCTCAGTGGTGGAGTCCCCAGTACTGTCTTACTTGGAACTCTTCCAAGAGACAGCAACACCATTGAGCATGAATACGAATCCAGAGGTTGACTTAGAGTCATCGATATCGCTTTGGAAGCTAGAGTCAGTATAGCCTTCCAATTTCAGTTCTCCACCCCATAGACCAAGAACAACTTATTGGTCCTTCTCAAATACTTGAGGATGTCTTTCACAGCTTTCCAGTGTGGAAGACCAGGGTTGGATTGATATCTACTCACTACACTTAGTGCAAAAGCCACGTCAGGACGTGTAGATATCATCACATACATGATGCTACCAATCGCAGATGCATAAGGAATGCTTGTCATCGCCGCTATCTCTGCATCAGTCTTGGGAGACATAGACTTGGATAGGGACACGTCATGACACATTGGTAGATGTCCTCTCTTGGACTCATCCATCGAGAACCGCTTCACGATGGTATCAATGTATGTGGACTGGGTGAGACCAAGCAATCTTTTTGATTTATCTCTATAGATCTGTATTCCCAATACAAAAGATGCTTCACTCAAGTCTTGCATTGAGAACTTACTCGCTAACCATATCTTAGTTGATTGCAACATTCCTACATCATTTCCAATGAGTAGAATGTCATCAACATACAACACCAGGAATGTCACAGCACTCCCACTGACCTTCTTATACACAGGGTTCATCAGGATTCTTAGTAAAACCAAACTCTTTGATTGTACTATCGAATCTAAGGTTTCAACTCCTAGATGCCTGCTTTAGACCATAAATAGATCTCTGAAGTTTGCATACCATATGCTCACTTCCGATAGATGTAAACCCTTCAGGTTGAGACATGTAAATCTCTTCCTTAATATCCCCATTAAGAAAGGCTGTCTTGACATCCATCTGCCATATCTCATAGTCATACCATGCAGCTATGGCTAGCAATATCCTTATGGACTTGAACATTGCAACTGGAGAAAAGGTTTTCTCAAGGTCAACTCCTTGTCTTTGAGTATATCCGTTTGCCACCAATCGCGCTTTGAAGGTCAATACCTTCCCATCCGCCCCAAGTTTCCTATTGTAAATCCATTTACACCCTATGGGAACAATTCCCTTAGGTGGATCCACGAGATTCCACACTTGGTTCGAATGCATGGAATTCATCTCAGATTCCATCGCTTCAAGCCACTTGGATGAATCGGCATCAGATAACGCTTCTTTGAAGGTCCTTGGATCACATCCATGGATAGGCTCATCATGGCCCTCTTCAAGAAGCAGACCATACCTCATAGGTGGTCTCGAGACTCTCTCGGATCTTCTAGGAGCTTGTATCTCCTCTCTCGGCTCTTCGGGTGTGGGTTCTATAATTGTGGGTGTCTCTCGAACCTCTTCGAGTTCTATCATCTCCCATTTTCTATCCAATAGAAATTCCTTTTCCAAAAAGGTTGCATTCCTAGAAACAAACACCTTTGTTTCTTGGGGATGATAGAAGTAATATCCAACAGAATTCTTTGGATATCCCACAAAGTAACATAAAATGGATCGACTATCCAATTTGTCTCCCACTACCTGCTTCACATAAGCAGGGCACCCCCATATTCTAAGATAAGAATATTTGGGTGGCTTACCCATCCATATCTCATATGCAGTCTTGTCAACTGCCTTTGAATGGACATTGTTCAACAACAGTGCCGCTGTCTCAAGCGCATATCCCCAAAAGGATGGCGGCAACTCCGTGAACCCCATCATAGACCGAACCATGTCCATCAAAGTCCGGTTACGACGCTCCGAAACACCATTCAACTGTGGTGTAGCGGGTAGAGTCCATTGCGAGAGAATCCCATTCTCCCTAAGATACTCTTGGAATTCGGCACTCAAGTACTCACCACCTCGATCCGATCGAAGTGTCTTGATGCTTCGTCCCAATTGCTTCTCTACTTCACTTATGAATTCTTTGAACCTTTCAAAGGCTTCAGACTTGTATTTCATCAAATACACATACCCATACCTCGAAAAGTCATCGGTAAAGGTGATGAAGTAGGCATGTCCATGCTTAGTGGTGATGCTAAGCGGACCGCACACATCGGTATGGATCAAATCCAATAACCCTTTGGCTCGCTCCACATGGCTCTTAAAGGGAATCTTGGTCATCTTTCCTTTTAGACAGGATTCACAAGTCGTGAGAGCATTAATATCAGACATATCAAACATGCCCACTCCCACTAGCTTGTTCATCCTTCTTAGGGAAATATGTCCTAATCGAGCATGCCATAATTGTGCCGAATTTAGAGTATCTTGTTTGCGCTTGTTTGTTGTTATAGCTTGGACATTGTTAAGTAGAATATCTTTCAATTTTAAGGTGTAGAGATCATTTTCAAGTTCTCCAGTACCAATTAAACATTCATTCTTGTAAATATTGCAAACACCTTTGCTAAATAAACAAGAATATACATCTTTATCAAGCATAGAAATGGAAACAATGTTTTCACCAAATCAGGTACAAACAAAACATCTCTTAAAATCAACTTAAAATCATTGTTCAACAATAAGTAAACATCTCATACGGCCTTGGCAGCAACTCTTGCTCCATTGCTCAACCTCAAGAAGGTCTCACATTCCCTAAGTCTCCTACTTCTTCTCATCCTCTGTATATCATTACAGAGATGTGAGCCACAGCCGATATCCAATACCCAAGAAGTAGAGTTAATTGAAATGTTTACTTCAATATAGAACATACCGTTGGGCAAGATATTCTCTGCAGTTATGGCTCCAATGTCCAGGCCTTTTGCAGTGATGACAAATATCAGCAGTCTTGTCAGCCTTTACTGGTGTGGCTGCCACAGCGGGATTCGAAGCTTGCCTCTTCAAGGGCACGTTCTTCTTGGGACGTTGGAAAGAACGTTTCTTTCCCTTCCCAGGTGGACCAGTCTTCGTACCAGATGAAGAGCCCACATAAAGAACCGACTTCTCATCTTTCATAGAAGCCTGCATATAACACTTGGCTTTCAAGTCATGGTTACACCATTTCTTGTAAGTCTGCAATTCCTCAGGAGTGCAGTTAGTCGGAGCCTCAACAGGGGACGACTTAGTAAGTGTATATGCTATCCTTTCCGAATTCAAGACGATTTTACAGATTTATTAGCCAATTGAGGTAATTAGGTCCGGTTAATACGTGTTTGTCGAGTATTACAGATTGCGAATCGAAGACATTGTCAAAAAGTATTGAAAAGTAAACAGATAAATGTTAATGACTATTTTAAAATATTTAGTAAGATATAAAGTATGGACTTTTACTTTATAAATGTTTACTCCCACTGTTTTGACATCTTTCACTACCCTCTAGTGAAAACGAGAAACTCTTTTCCTCAGTAGGTACGCAAGGTCCAATTAGCGAATCATGATCCCGAATAATATCAGCCAATCACAATTCCTAAAAGGTAGTTTCCAATTGCATCACAATGCAACCCTCTACGTAAACTTTTGTCTCACGTTTGATTAAGAGCCAATAATATGACGTCGTTCATCTTCACGTGTCAAGCCTTACCCACCGATGTTGAACCTTAATGGACGGTCGCCATGAGTTCCCCCAATAATATGAGCCGAAATCATGGGAGTTCCACGTAGTTCACATCACCATGTCAATGGATGTCACAGCTTTCCGGCATCCAGGGCCCCCCCAATAATATGAGCCGAGCCCCGAGTACGGGTAGCGTTCATCATGCACCCATTGTCGATGGAAGACATGGAAATTATAAACAAATTTATAATTTCCCTTTTCGGGCTTGATATTAATTTTGAATCTTATTCAAAATGAGGGTTTTTTAATTTTGAAAGGTCTCATCATTAATTTTATTTAAAAGCTCTCCATGTTTGATCGTATGTTTGCCGGATTCATGCAACTTTGTTATTATCATAATAATAACGCACATACTCATTATTTATAACATATCATGCATATATTATAAACAGTAAACAAAACAAGGATGATCAATTGCCCCAATACTAATGGCCCGTGTGAGATAAACACGGGCCTAGGTCCAATCCTAGGGTAATGCAAGGGATGCAAATGCAACTATTACATTAGCTTCCAATATTTACATGTCTTCGATCTTCATAATCATCATGGCCACCATCTTCCAATCTTGATCATCCACTATAATATTTACAAATAAATATTCATGGCAAATAGGGATACATCTCATGGGGGTGGGAACGGGCCATAAACCAAGCCTATTTTAAATTTGATAATTATTACAATCATTCAACACAAAATATCCTAGCATACACCTAGCAAATTGGGCTTGGGCTTTTGATCATCCTTCATGCATAATATCACATATCATACATCATCAATTAATTATCACAATAATTAATTGATCCAATATTATATATCTTGAATCAATCACTAACCGTCACGATTATAAACTAAATTAACAAAGTATACAAACATATTTGTCTACTTTCCAATTAATTTATTTATAACCGAATTTCTTGTAAATCACAATTTACTATAAATAATTAAAGTCCAACTTCAATTATTTATTTTATGAGAAAATATTTGCAACTTTTGTAATTTTAAACTTAAGAGCCCAAAAACACATTTTTCACCAAAAATATTTTGGCTCATTTAAAATTTCACAAATATGTTAGACATCTAATGGCCCAACAACTTCAAGGCCCATGACACTTTGATATTCCAAAACACTTTTGGAAACCCTAGTCGTCATCGCCGGATTCCGGCCAACTTACCAAAAAAAAATTTTTTATTTAAAATCAAGGGGTTGTTCGGGCAACCCGAGGGGCTGCCCTTGCTGCCCGAAACGGGCAGCGCCACGGGCAACCCGAGCTGCCCGAAATGGGCAGCAACTTGCTGCCCAAAAACACCTCAAAATCGGCCTTGAATTTGTTGCAACAAATCATCTCATGCGGTTAGAAATCGACCTCAATATAATATCTTGTATAAGCTACACAAAATAGTATCCATAGCTCATGATACCACTTGAAAGGGGATCGATTTTAGGTGTTCAAATACGCAACGGAAGTTCAAAATTTTATATTCTAGGAAGAGAAAACCGAACACCTCTACTAAGATGTGTAGCAAATACAAAAACACAAAATATGACATTCATAGTGTGTTTAGAAGATATTACCTATCAATCTTAAAAGATTGATGTTGGCTCCAACTTAGTTGTCAAACAACTAAGCTCTTGAAGGGATGAGTTGATCTACAAGCTTCCTCCTTTCCTTCAAAATTAGGCCCACCACCAACTAGCTAGAACCTTTCTTATTTTGCACTAGAAAAATAAGAAGATTTTTCAAGGAGAAGTATATTGTTTCCTCAACAATTGAAGAAGAAAAATTTGGGAGAATATTGAAGGAGAATTTCGGCCATGGTGAGGTTGAGAAAAGAGAAGGGGGTTCTTTCTTGGTCCTTGAAAAAGTGATAAAGGTGCATGAGCATGCCATTCAATTTTTTAATGAAAAAGTATTCCCCAACCCTTCACCTCCCAAGCATGTTTTTGACTTGGGCTTGTAACAATTACAAGGTCCATGGACTTTTATTTCAATGTCTCAAATACATTTGAGTCCATTTAAACTTTACTTGATTTTACTCAAGTCCACTAGTTTAATAATTATTTCTAATTGGGCTCTACAAGGCTCAATGTAGTTTAATTAATTCAACACTTGAATTAATTTAATTATTTGGACTCTACTAGGCCCACTAGTGTTTAATTTAATTTAGTCCATAATAATGTTTATGAAAATCACAATTTTCAAATACATTATTCATTTGGCCTACTTTTAATTTAGGAACACATTCATAAATTAAAAATTATATTTCTCTCATAGAAATCATACTTCTATTTTTCTTTACGCTTTTAAACTCATTTATAAGCCGTTCAACACATTGAACTATTTTAACTTCTCAACGGGATCTAGAAAGCTAGTACTTGTGTGGCCCTCGATGGTTCATTGATACAACTAGCCGTGGGTTCACATCTCCATGTGATTCGGACTAAACATGTCCTTATACGAGCATACCCCAATTGCTCCATTCTTACTTATCAACTCCTTGATAACAAGAACGTCAGAACTCAAGTCTGATAGTACCCAACCAATCATGTTAAACGCCTAGCAGCATCGCTTACATGATTCCATAGGTATCAAATGATAGTGCCTGCAAGAACCATTCAATTATGGTTAGCGTACAGTACGGTCCCTTCAACTCATATATCTCGACCGATTCGACAACCATTGGTTTATCGAGAGTTGTCAATGAATCGATACTATGTGTCATGTCGTAGTTGCATCGATGGTGTAATCTATGAAACCCCTTTCATAATTACCATCATACTCTGATCAGAGATTTCAACCTACATACATATGAGAACACATAGGATATCCATACCCGAAGGTAAGCAGTGAATCCCCGACTACAATGCATCGACTCCTATATGTTTCGACAGAACACCCAACTTGCCACCTGATGACCGCATGGGAGTCGGTAAACAAGTCAAAGTGTAATTCTAGCAAATAGAGTCTCAATATTGTCCCGGGTCATAAGGACTAATGGTGTACAACCATAAACTAGGACTTTTCCACTCGATAAGTGAGAACCACTTGGAAAGTCCTTTATGGAGGGTTGTTCAGTGCACTCTACCAGGAGCACCTATCTACATGCTCGGACATCACAATGTCCCCTACCAATGAAACATGGTACTCACATCGTAGATACTAGTCTCGAACTCGAGCGGCCTATATCCTTCTTAGCGGCGGCTGAATCGACTAGAAACTGTTTAGAATATACAGTATTCCAAATATGAGTTTCATGATACTCATCATATGAGCATCTCATATTCTTTATACTATTTGTATATTCAAGGGCTTTATCTATGCAACTAGCATGGGTATATAGATAAAGATGTGCCAAAATAATAATTTCAAATATTATTAAAATAAAGATTGTTTATACATAGAGTTTCATTGTGAACACTCGGCCAACACTTGGCTCGACGGGCACCTATTCTAACAGAAGCAAGCACATCGACATTAAGTATTTAGCCATACGAGAACGTGTTAAAGATAAAACCATGGTTATCGAGCACATTAGCACTGAATTGATGATTGCAGATCCTTTGACTAAAGGCATGCCACCATTGAAATTCAAGGATCATACAGAACGAATGGGACTTGGTTCTTTTATGTAATTTTGTTGTAAAAAACAAAATTAATGAAACTCATTAAGTTATGTTATTTTTCATATTCAGTTATGTACATATTCAGTTATCATGAAAAATATCAATAAAGTTGGACCTCGAATAAACATAGGATTTATTCATTAAGTTATTTGAGAGATATAATACATTGTGATACATGGAAGATAATAATCGTTTTTAGATGACTTATCGCCATGGTTCATGTATTTTAATTTCTCCTATGATAAATGAGATATACGGGTCAAGTGGGAGAATGTAAGAAAATTGTGACCCGTAAAATAAACGTGTTGAAAATGACGACGGTCATTGCCAACAATTGTTGAAAAAATTTGTACACGGCAGCCTCAAATTTTGAAAATTGAGATGCGTATACAAATTTGGTTTGAATCTCGAGCTCCCAAAACACTCGGTGATGGTATGAGTGTGCCTATAAATACCGAAGGCATTGAGGTCCCTAAACACACAATCTCATACAGAAAATACATCATCTAAAGGAGTGTTGAAGTGTTTAGAAGGCTTCAATCGAAAAGAAATCAGAAAGCTTCAACAAATTTTCAATGGCCGAAGGTAACACTCGATTTAAGCTTCCGCATATATTTTTTCATGTTCATGTATACGTAAAAAACATGATTTTGAGAAAAATCTGTAACACAACATTCATAAAAGGATTCAACCGTAGTTTAGGGACGTTCTGTGCTGGAATGCTTGCCTTTCTCTTCGCTAGGTTGTCCCTCCTAGCCAGGAAGGGGGAAAAAGCCGTAGTCATCATAAGTTTTTTTATAACTGGTTTGTACATCCCAATTACCGTTTGCTTTTTAGTTTCTACAGAACATAGGATGTTTGTCATATCGAGTTTCACCAAAAGTTATAGTTGATATTAAGTTATTAACGTTACAGCTCGAAATTTAAACCATACCACAACCTATCTACTGTTTTGCCATATATACTCTCTAACAGGACAGCATGTCTACGACTATGATATGAACCTTTGGGGCATCGATTGAACCAACAATATCTGATGCATAGCTTCGTGATCTAACAGGCACTACCGCATCATACTTGAAACTCTACCCTACTATGGAGCCATACAAGTATGGATACCGGGCATTTGTTCTCACGTTTTGCGTAATTATGGTAGCTGGGAACAGAACCAGAGAATATACAGAGGCGATTGTGACTCGACTTCTTCTTATAGCAGTTGGTGCTTGTATCTGCTTTGTCATAAATATTTGCATCTACCCCATTTGGTCTGGGGAGGATCTTCATCGCTTGGTTTTGATTAATTTCATAGAGCTTGCAAACTCTTTAGAAGGTTACAATATCTACTCAAATGTCAATTTAACACTCTTTTAAAACAAAACTTAAATTTTCTTTTAACTGAGTTTCAATTTTTATAGGTTGTGTGAATGGCTACCTCAAAAGTGTCTATTTGAACAGAAACTCGAGTAGATTCATGACTCAACAAGCCTCAAGCAATCAACTTTACCTCGGCTATAAGTCCGTGATAGAATCTGCAAACCGAGAGAACACATTGGTAATGCGAAATTTTACAGATTATTCTACACTGCACAAACATGAAATCTTCTTCATAGTTTAAATCTACATCCTTTTTCGAGCAGTTGAATTTTTCTCTTTGGGAGCCGCCTCATGGACGTTACAAAAGGCACCCGCATCCATGGAGAACTTATGTGAAAGTAAGTGGTGCGGTCAGGCATTGTGCTTATGTCGTAATGGCACTCCATGGCTGCATTCTATCAGAAATACAGGCAATATACAAATTACAATACTATTTTACCACGTTTTAATACAATGTCTCGTGTCTTCAGATCGATCAGAAAGTGTATTGATGCGAATTTCTTGCCGGCACAACATGAGAAGAGGCATGTTTTTCGAAGCCAACTTCAAAGAGTTGGTGCAGAGGGGGCAAAGGTCCTGCTTGAGCTTGGAAATAAACTAGAAAAAATGGAAAAACTATGCCCGCAAGACAATATTCTGAAACAAGTGCACGAGGCAGGCGAGCAGTTACAGAAGAAAATAGATCAAAGATCATTTCTTCTGATCAATTCAGAGAGCTGGGAAATCACAAGGGATCACACCAGAGAGCTAGAGGATCCCGACAATCTTCCAAGTGATAAAAATGGAAACGAAAGTATGCATCTAAGCGTTAAATCTATAAGTGAAACTTCGACTTATGTAAAGTCGTCTCTCTTCTCGGTTGCCACCCGTTTGCCAAACAAGGATTTCCCAAAGCACAAGCTAAGAAAACATGCGCCATGGCCTTCTTGGACTGCATACGAAGGCGATGATTTCATCAAAGAAGACGAGGTCAAGACGTATCATAGCGCAAGTTCCTTGTCTTTGGCTACATTTGCATCGCTTTCGATTGAACTTGTTGCAAGATTGAAGAATGTGGTGGATGCATTTGAAGAATTAAGTGAAGAAGCACAGTTTAAAGATCCAAATATCATCGAGTTATCTGCAGTGAAAAGTTCAGGCGTTTGGGCTAGAGTTTTAAGGTGCTTTGGGTTGAAGATTTGAGTTGTTTCTCAAGAAAGTTTGGTGAAAATTTTACTGTTGAATCTTTACTTTTAGGAAGTCTGTTGTGCGTGGATTGAAGGGAGGCTATACTTCTAAAACTAAAGATTTTGAATCTGAAATCGATTGTCATAGTTCCGATCAAAGATTAGAATCGTACAAATCGTTTGGATACAATTTTCATTTTGGTTTACGATTGTTTTGGTTACTGGACAAAAATTTGTGTGAAACGGTCTCACGGGTCGTATTTTGTGAGATAGATCTTTTATTTGAATCATCCATGAAAAAATATTATTTTTTATGCTAACAGTATTACTTTTTATTGTGAATATCGGTAGGGTTGACTCGTCTCACAGATAAAGATTTGTGAGACAGTCTCACAAGAAACATACTCTTGATTACTGTTAGTATCGATCTAAACTCTCTCTATAACAATATATTAAAGATGTGGGTGACTTGATCGACTTTTTGTTTTTTGTTTTTTTAAAAAAATCTGTATAAACACACGAAACGTAAATACAAATAGAATATATCGGCACGCAATGCATGCAATGGGGTGCTGGTTTATTATTAATTCACACACAAACAAAAAAATGGTGTTGGGGGTTGGTGTAAAATCGTGAATTCCAACTACCCCAAATCAAATCACCAACCTTTCTTTACACTTTCTTCCTCATCTACAAATACGGACGCACTTTCATGCCACCAGTCCACTCATCTATCTTGATTTTAACTTGGTTTTCCTCTCTGAGAGCTCTACGCACGTTAAGTAATTGCTGCATTCGATACTGGAGAAAATGGAGAGCAACCAACAAATTTACCCTCTTCATACGTACTTTAATTTGAGGTTATTTATTTTTTAATTTCTCTTTATATATATACACATACACACGTATCTACGTATATGTCATACACTAACTACCATTTTTTTGATCAACTTTTGCAGGACAACACCCTTGTAGAACTTTATGGAACACTCATTTGAGCAAGATTTAGTTAGTAGCTAACGAGATAAAGGCACGAGGATTTTGGGATTTCAAATGACCTCGACCTCGTACCTTTATTATATTCTTTGTGAGAAAATTGATTCAGGTTCAATTTCACTAGGGTCGAATTTGAACTAATAGGGTATAGTCTATTAACTTCTTAATTGGCTGCGAAAAATAATCGATATACAAATGATACTGATCATGTAAATCATATTAGCACAACTTTGAGTAGTCGGCTCAAACCGAGAAGATAGTGGCAGTGAGGAATTGAACAATTTATCTTTTGGCAGATGTCTTTCATACCCTACCATCTCAACTACATTTTGGAGCAATATTATTCATATTTGAATTATGCTTAGATGGTTTTTATGCAGTCGATATAATTTAATCTTTAAATTTAGTCAACCCTAATATTCTAAGAGTACTTATTCACGTAGTGAACAAACTCTTTTTTTTTTTTTTTTGATTAAGTATTCCTGATTTATCATTAAAATTCAATTAAAATCTTTGAGACAAAATTAGTAATTGACGAAAACATGAAAGAAATAGCCCTCCTTAATTTCTAAAATTCTCCACCGTATCCAACGACTGGCGGCGACCTCGATTAATTAATTTTTTATTACGTGAACGATAATTTAGAAAATTTATTTATACTATATTTATTAATTTAAAACTTATTAAATACATGCGAAAATATATTAAACTGTGGATAAAGTTTCAAATTAATAATTCTTCTTCGAGATATATTATTTCATTTATTGAAACGTCTATTAAGTGGGATCATGTAGTGGGCTCTGTCTCCGCATGGTTTGGATGAATAAGATTCACACACATATGTGATTTTAAAAAAATTAGTGGTCCCATGTATGTGTGACTAAATTTGGGCCCTTGATTCTATCATGAGGGTAATGCCCCTACATAGGATGGAATCAACCGATGTAGTGGCTCTACTTTGTAACTATATGATATGCGTGCCATTAACATAGTAAATTATAATAACAAAAAGAATATTCCAGTGTTTACGATATGTGATAAAATTGATAAATTTATTTTGTGAAAAAAATTTAATAAAAAATAGTCATCTTAAATTATAGAAAAATGGCAATTTTGGTTATGTAATTTTGTCACTTTGCGATGCTCGTCTATATTATTAAATTTCAGTTTTAGTTATCAATCTACCATTTTTTGTATTTTTTCATTCGAAATATTGATGTTACACTATATACGTCAGGGCTGCATTGTTGTCACAACAACATTACATCGAAAAATTACTGAAATAAACACACAAAAACAAAGATAGCGGACTAAAATTGATTTGGCAATATAGATGACTAAAATTTCGAAGAGACCAACATAAAAAATCAAAAACAAATTTTCTTTAAATTATAATATATTATTACATATACATTTATATGTGAGCTATGTTGGTCCCACGTGCGGTAATTTGAGATAATAATATGAAAATAAAAAATAAATCGGACATCGAGATTTAAATGGAAAACCCCTAAAAATTATTAAGGTAAACACCACAGACATTTTAAGATGTACAACCACTCACTGTGTTTCCAAAGAGAACATACACTCTCTTAATATATGATAACAAAAAACCTCACAAATATTATAGAATTAAGCACTCAAATGTCATAAAATGAAAGAAAACTCGAAGAAGGGATGATTTCAGAATGAGGGGAGAGAGCTTTTGTAACGTCTCGAAAAATTTGAAGGTTCACGTAAATCACATGCATGCAAGTTATTAAATTTCTTTGTTATTTTATTAAATTGATTTAAAGCATTAAATGCGTGTTTATTTCATTAATTTGTGTTTTAAATCATGGTTTATTTAAAGTTAATGCATAATAGCTTTTAAGATGCATTTCGCGCTTAAACGAGGAACGGAGACTAGGGAATTATATGGAAAATTATTTCTATTACATGTTTAATTTGTATTAATTAATATAAGGTGTTTTAAGTGTATTTTTCAAGAAATGGGTTTCGTTCGGTATTTTTACCAGCCCTAACATATTTTTTATCAGTACGCAAATTTTAACGATTTGGGGGGCTTTTTGAGGGGTTCGGGCAATATTTTCTAAAATGTATCTAAACGAAATATTTTTCGAAAGAGTGTTTGAACTTGATGGGTTTATTTTTAAGATTAATGGGCTCGAAACTTTTTTTTTACCCATTAAACCTAGTTTAGGACCCATTAACAAAATATCATCTAAATTACACCCTGAACTTAATTATTAAATAAGTGGCACACCTCTATTTTCCATCAGCCATTCTCACGTGAAGTATCCGCCCCTCTCCTCCTTTCAGCAGATAGGTGCTCGGCCATAGCCATTTCTTTCAAGGAAAATTCCTCCGGTTCTTTCCCCACACTCGTTTCTTCAACCTTCTTGCGTAAAATACATTAAGGCACGCTTTGTATCATTCTTTTCTCATCAAACATGCTGTAAATATTATGATATGTGTGCCATGCGTGTAGATTTTATAGATATTGCACGATTCAAACGCCTTTGCATTCGGTGGTTCATGGTTGTTCATGTTCTTTGCGTAACTCACGATTTTTCCGGTTTTGCTGTGTAAGGGCTGTTGTATTATGTCGTTAGGGAGCTGTTTTGTTCGAGTAGGAAGAGGTTTATAAGCTGGAGTCGAAGTTTTGTGGGTTTTAGGAGAGGGCCAATCGATATCTTGAATCTTCGGGTGAAATTTCGGTGTCTCAAAAACTGTCACACTCTGTTATTTCAATTCTGCGACTTATAGGTTGGTTTTCTGAAAATGTGTTCAACATATGATTTTTAGCCCTCTCTGTTAATTCGATTCTATATCCAATTCATAATTTTCTGATAAGAAATGAGAGAGATATGATTTTTATCGTAAAGTCGCTCAAGTTGTAGAATTTCTAGGTCTCAAAACCCATCACCCTCGGTTATTTCAAATTCTGCGACTTATTGGTTGGTTTTCGGGAACTGTATTCAACATATTATTTTTAGCACTCTCCGTTATCTTCGATTCGATAGCAAATTCGTAATTTTCTGAATAGAAATGAGATATATATGATTTTTATCGTAACATCGCTCAAGCTGGAAAATTTGTGCGCATACGCTGGAGATTTCCAGCAACCTTTGGGCTTGTTTCTAGGTCCTAATTGGTCTGAAATAAGTGGGTTAGAGGCTGATCATGGAGGTTTGAGTCATGGTTCGAGTTAGGAAAAAATTTGGTTAAGTTTTGAGTTGATTCGAGTTAAAACCAGGACCCCGGTCCAAGTTTTGAAACGAATCAGTTAAGTTTAGAAACGGGCTCGAGTTTACGTCTAAGTAAAACTTCTAAATATATTTTGGGGCATTTTAAGAAGTTTGGTAAGTTTTGGGTCAAAATTTAGATGTCCAAGGGTAAAACAGTCATTTTGGGTTTCCAGTGGCAAATTGGTCATATTGAACTCGGGGTGAGATTTTAGTCCTGGCAGCGCCCTGAGCACATTTTATCATGTTTTAAATGTTTACGCATCACGTTTATGATTTTTATGAAATTGTGATAAATACGGTGCATGCTTGGTTTTAAAGAAAAAGTTACGTATACGTATATTTTTCTTAAGTGGTGAACATGATGATGTTTTTTTGAAGCATGGGAATTGGTTGTAACTGACGATGTTTATGTATACGATGATATAAGATATGATGAGCTGTGGCCAAGGCTCAGTGGACGGGTAATGCCGTCGCTGATGTCCCCGTCGCCCGGTACCGTGGTTATACGTAGATGAATCCATCGAATAGAGCTGATACGATAGAGCTAATACGAAAGTCACAACTAATTAATTGAATTCAATTAAAAGAAAATGTATACATATATGATGACACGAGATGACATGTTCTGAGACGATATGATTTTACACGACACGTTTATGTTATGCTTTTAAGTTTATGAAAGATATGTTAAGTATAGTATTTTTCACTGCTGTGTGCCATGTATATGTACTTTTTATTCTTGGTACAGGTGTGTTGAGTCTTTAGACTCACTAGGCGTGCGTGATGCATGTGAGCTTGTTGGTGAGAGGACTGGAGGTGCCGAACTCTGAGCAGGTAGACCTGGTGCGGTGACACGACCCGAGGACCGTATGTTTTCCGCATTATGATTTATGAGATTTGAGAGGAGATGAACATTTTCATAAGTTGATGATTTTAAGATTTTTACTCATTTATGTTTACGTATGATTTTGGATGGCTTTGGATAATTTAAACTGCACTATTTTCACTGTCAGATAATTACGATTTATTTTAAATGATATTTCGAAAATGTGAGCTTTAAAAAAATAAATATTTCCGCACTTTTAAAACGAGACGTTACAGTTGTGTCAGAGCAAGGGTCCTGTATAGGGTTGTGCCACCGTCAGCTTCTACAGCTCAGTCTTCAAGCCTCAAGTCTGTAAGCTTTTATGATTTAATTTTTTTAATGTTTTTAATGATATCACCTACATGTTTACATGATATATGCTTTACGTTACATGTTTATTTGTCTTTATGTTTTGAGATTAGATGATTTAAAAATTTTTATGCGTGTTACGATATGAAATGAGAAATTATATGATTTTCATGCATGTTGGCTTTGTGGTGGAATTGGACATGAATAAGAATTTTGCTATTGGGCATTAGGAGATGTCGGAAATGATTTGACTATATTAATTTTGGTTAGTAGTTCTGATGTTCTACTCGTGGGTCATAAGTTAAACTTGAAAATTATGAATGCCTTTGGGACTTGTAGATTTTCTAAGAAATTACTGATGGTTCGTGGTTGCTAACCGAGTTAGTTTTTTTTTTTTTTTTGAGAATTCCTTGCAAGGATTAATGATTCGAAGACTACGACAACCTTTAGGATTATAAATGTACAATTTGAGGATTTTAAGTATATATTAAAATATAAGATTGGTTATGAGAGTTTATTTAGGATACATGCTCTATCTAGTGGGACTTAAGGATTGAATTGCATGAATTGAGACTTTTAAGGACTTAATTGTAATAACCAATAATTTGAGGACCTAAGTGCAAAAATAAAATTCTAAGGGACTATTTTCAAATTTACCGAATTTTGGGATTAAATTTTGAGTTTCGAGAATTTTAAGGTTTAATGAGGCTAAGTCGAAAATGTTATGGGGACAAAAATGCAAATTTCGAATGGTTGTAGAGCAAAAAAAAATGGTAATTATCGAGAACTTTAAGGGCCAAATTGCAAATTCTGAGATTTTTTAGGATTAAATTCGAACTTTTGAGGAACATTTGGGTTAAATCATTAATTTTTCGAGGTTATGAGAATTATTTTGGGTTTAATAAGCTTAAAATTTCTGAAATTTATGTTACGAGAAACCTGTAAAGTGGGATTAGGAACGACGAGAACTTATGGGTAATCGTTGGATTCACGAGATTAAGGACAAATCGGATAATATTCGAGGAAAGTAAGAATTATTTTGCAATTGTTAAAGAAATTGGGGACTAGTTTAGCAATAAATGAGAATCGAATGGTTTAAATGATATGAATTTTTGATGATTTAGGCTTGAAGGGGATAGTTAGCACCTTGTATTACCTGGGTTATAATGTTATAAGTAATGGTAATCAAGGACATTGTAGGATGAATCAATCTTGAGCTTGAAAATTTAAGTGTTAGTGAAATAATGTTGTAGCAAATTAAGAATTTAAAGTGATGAAAATTTAGGGTGAAGTTGATCAAATAGTTAAGATACAAGATTAGATATTAACTTATTTTGGGGACTTAAAGTTTGATGTGTCATAAGTTTTAGTCTTGATCTTAACAGTTAGGACTATAACTTTGTGGAATTTAATTTTTCTAGAAAGTTGGGTATGATGGATTGTTAGGTTACTTGATAGACGCGTGTAAGAATTGAGGTAGACACCTTGTCTTGAGGAAATTTTTTTTAAGTCATTAAGAAACTTGAGAATAAGTGAATATGTGTGTTGGAATTTTGTTATCTAATATTCTTTGGGTTGTATAAGCTTGAATTTCTAGATTTATAAGATAAGTGCTCATACGAAAATTTTGCGTGAAATAAAAACAAAAAGGAAGTAGTGATGTTCAACATAGGTTACCAATGAACGAATATTAAAATTTTTAGTCGAGTAAGTAATTTAAAATCTCGAAATGTGGATTCTAGAATGCTATGGAGCATAAGTAAAGTTGAACTACTAGAGTTAGTCTAGTACTAACATGGGATAACTTAATAAGTTTTATATGCTATTATTAATTAAGCATTAAGGATACGTAAAAATACGACATCCTTTTGAATGAGGAAAAGTCAAGAGTCTTAGGCTCAACTAAATTATAATTGGGAAGAAAATAGTTTAAGCTTGTGATTGATGCTAGAAGGGTTTTACTAAATAGGTAGAGGATCGATATTATATATTTTGGATTGTATGGATTAACGTAACTCGAGGTTTAAGATTTGCAACAATTTTACACCCGGGATGTACTTGTAAATAGTAAGTTACGTAAGTTTGGTGCCGTAAGATAAATATTCGATTCAAAGATCTTAGGCTAATGCTATTACGAGGTTGAGATAATGTTTAACTTTTAAATGTATTACCGAGGATAGAAGTCGATCAATAACTTTTGGTGCTAAGGTTTCTTAAGTTGAACTAAATACTAATGTAATAGGTTGATGAACATTATGGGTATTGTATAAGAAAAGTAAAGTACAATAAGTTAGACATCCATTTCTAGTATGGGGAGTTGTGAGAAAGGTCAAATTCGAGGTCTTAGTAGAATAGAACTAAGTCGCCATAAGTCGTTTTAAGTTGCGTTTCGCAATCGAGGATTTTGAAGGCAACTTAGTTAGGATTGAGGAGACGTAAGGACATCTTAACATTTATTTTATCAGAGTAGTGCAGCGAAAGCATGAAATATTGGGATACTAAAATTAAGATTTAAAATTTCCGATTATCGAGGATAAACGAATTTCGGAGACGAAATTCAGTTTAAGGGGGTGGGTAGATTGTAACGTCCCGAAAATTTGAAGATTCACGTAAACCATAAGCATGCAAGTTATTAAATTTCTTTGGTATTTTATTAAATTGATTTAAAGCATTAAATGCGTATTTATTTCATTAATTTGTGTTTTAAATCATGGTTTATTTAAAGTTAATGCATAATAGCTTTTAAGATGCATTTCGCGCTCGAATGAGGAACGGAGACCGGGGAATTATCAGGAAAATTATTTTTATTACATGTTTAATTTTTATTAATTAATATAAGGTGTTTTAAGTGTATTTTTCAAGAAATGGGCTTTGTTGGGTATTTTTACCAGCCATAGCATATTTTTTATCGGTACACAAATTTTAACGATTCGGGGGACTTTTTGAGGGTTCGGGCAATATTTTCTAAAACGTATCTAAACGAAATATTTTTCGAGAGAGTGTTTGGACTTGATGGGTTTATTTTTAAGATTAATGGGCTCAAAACCTTTTTTTTACCCATTAAACCTTGTTTATGGCCCATTAACAACTAAATACCATCTAAATTACACCCTGAACTTGATTATCAAATAAGTGGCCGCCACCTCTATTTTCCATCAGCCATTCTCACGTGAATTATCCGCCCCTCTCCTCCTTTCAGCAGCTAGGTGCTCGGCCATAGCCATTTCTTTCAATGAAAATTCCTCTAGTGCTTCCCCCACACTCATTTCTTCAACCTTCTTGCCTTAAAATACATTAAGGCACGCTTTGTATCATTCTTTTCTCATCAAACATGCTGTAAATATTATGATACGTGTGCCATGTGTGTAGATTTTATAGATATTGCACGATTCAAACGCCTTTGCATTCAGTGGTTCATGGTTGTTCATGTTCTTTGCATAACTCACGATTTTTCCGATTTTGCTGTGTAAGGGCTACTGTATTATGTCGTTAGGAAGCTGTTTTGTTCGAGTAGGAAGAGGTTTATAGGTTGGAGTCGAAGTTTTGTGGGTTTTAGGAGAGGGCCGATCGATATCTTGAGTCTTCGGGTGAAATTTCGGTGTCTCAAAAACCGTCACCCTCTGTTATTTCAATTCTGCGACTTATAGGTTGGTTTTCTGAAAATGTGTTCAACATATGATTTGTAGCTCTCTCTGTTATCTTCAATTCGATAGCAAATTCGTAATTTTTTGATATGAAATGAGAGAGATATGATTTTTGTCGTAAAGTCGCTCAAGCTGTAGAATTTCTGGGTCTCAAAACCCGTCATCCTCGGTTATTTCAAATTCTGCGACTTATTGGTTGGTTTTCTGGAAATTTGTTCAACATATGATTTGTAGCACTTTCTGTTATCTCCGATTCGATAGCAAATTCGTAATTTTCTGATTAAATGAGAGAGATATGATTTTTATCGTAACATCGCTCAAGCTGGAAAATTTGTGCACATACGCTGGAGATTTCCAGCAACCTTTGGGCTTGTTTCTAGGTCCTAAGTGTTCTGAAATAAGTGGGTTAGAGGCTGGTCATGGAGGTTTGAGTCATGGTTCGAGTTAGTAAAAACTTTGGTTAAGTTTCAGGTTGATTCGGGTTAAAACCGGGACCCCGGTCCAAGTTTTAAAACGAATCAGTTAAGTTTTGAAACGGGCTCGAGTTTACGTCTAATAAAACTTCTAAATATGTTTTGGGGTATTTTAAAGAGTTTGGTAAGCTTAGGGTCAAAATTTAGAGGTCCAAGGGTAAAACAGTCATTTTGGGTTCGCATGGGCAAATTGGTCATTTTGCACCCGGGGGCAGTGCCCTGAGCACATTTTATCATGTTTTAAATGTTTATGCATCTCATTTATGATTTTTATGAAATTGTGATAAATACGGTGCATGCTTGGTTTTAAGGAAAAAGTTACGTATACGCATATTTTTCTTAAGTTGTGAATATGATGATGTTTTTTTAAATGATGAAAATTGGTTGTGACTGACGATGTATATGTATACTGTGAGAACCTAAATTTTTGGACACGTAATTAATTAAATATAGACATGTATAAGAATTTATTTTCGAGTTATAATAAATTCGAAAATATAAATAATACATGGAAATCGAAATCCGGTGCAAGATACACGATAAATTAAGGCTGGACATCTACTAAATTTGGAAGAAAATATTACACACAAGGTAGATTTTCTCAACAAGGTAGCATCCTAATATTTAAGGAATCAGTATCTCGATAATTATGGAATAATTATCTCGAAATTATGGAAGAAATATCAATTGAATTATGGTAGGATTTTTACATCACCCTTATAAATAGGAGTACCCTCTCATTCAGTATTTACATGAATTTTTAGAGTTCCTCCCCAAATTTTCGAAATTTTGTTTCTAAAATTCTGCACGAGTCATCAAAATTCTTTCGAAGTTCAGAAATTCGTTTCTCTCGTTCAGTTGCTTGGAATCCGATCTCCACCGTTCAGATTATGCTTTGATATGTTTCGAATAACATATTCAAATTTCAGAAAAATCCAACGGTTAGTTTTTTGTTTATAGCCTTTGCAAGAAAACTGCCCAGATTTTAGGCGAGAATTCAGCATACCTACGGTTTTTGTTCATAAGCAGGTCGAAAAGACCTCCAAACTCGATCTCCACCGTTCATAATTTATTTAACATACGTGTGAACGTACCTTAAAAGTTTGAGCCTGATCCAACGGTTCAATAAGGTACAAAAAATTTTACAAGATGGCTGATTTTTCGGTAGATGTGATGTTGCGTTTTTGAAACATGATTCTTCTATGGTTTCTGAGTTCTTCACGTGTTCTTCCAGTATAAGGTAAGTGGGCTGTTTTTAAATCTTACACTTTCGGTTATGCATATGTGATTTTTGGTTTTTTTATAAAAACTTCGGTCGAGTACAATTCTTTCCCTACTCCATCTTGTGTTGTGTTATTCGGTTTTAAGCACTGTGAGGAGTCGACTGTATATGGGTGGGAATCCCAACCATGACGTACCCTTACGCGGTGGGGGATATAACCGCTATACGGCCTCGCCCCCTTAGAGGAGTAAAAATTAGGGACCGACGTCAGTAAACCATAAAAAGTTAGATAAATCACAGTGGCTGATAAAAGTTATGCATATGTTATGAAGTACGTATGCAACTCATGTTTTATGTTCGAAATCTATGCATGTTGTTTTTATTGTGCTCGATGTTTCCCCCGCTTGCTGAGTATTTTCCAAAATACTCACATCTTACTCTATCCTCCCTAAATAAATCAGAAGAAGAAATAGTGAAAGAAGAATCGGACACCAGTTCTTGGACTGATAGTGGACGCATGAAGAATTTTAATTAAGAATATGTTATTCTGAGTTTCTAATCCAAGATATAAACGCTTCCGCAGATTTTTATCGTTTCAGATTTACTATTGTAAAGACGATTCCATTTTTATGGTATTTATGATATATAAACTGGTTTTGGTTTATACTGTACTACGAGGCTTGTTGTTTAGCAATTATGTGATTGTTGAATAACGCCGGTGTCAACTAACTCCGGTCTCAGGGCGTGACATATACGATGATATGAGATATGATGAGCTGAGGCCAAGGCTCAGTGGACGGGTAATGTCGTCGCTGATGTCCCCGCCGCCCGGTACCGTAGTTATACGTAGATGGATCCATCGAATAGAGCTGATGCGATAAAGCTAATACGAAAGTCACAGCTATATGATGACACGAGATGACATGTTTTGAGACGATATGATTTTACACGACACGTTTATGTTATGCTTTTAAGTTCATGAAAAATAAGTTGAGTATGGTATTTTTCACTGTTGTGTGCCATGCATATGTACTTTTTATTCTTGGTACAGGTGTGTTGAGTCTTTAGACTCACTAGGCGTGCGTGATGCAGATGAGCTTGTTGGTGAGGGGACTGGAGGTGCAGAACTCTGAGCAGGCAGATCTGGTGCGGTGACACGACCCAAGGACCGCATGTTTTCCGCATTATGATTTATGAGATTCGAGATGAGATGAACATTTCCATACGTTGATGATTTTAAGATTTTTACTCGTTTATGTTTACGTATGATTTTGGATGGGTTTGGATAATTCAAACTGCACTATTTTCACTGTCAGATAATTACGATTTATTTTAAATGATATTTCAAAAATGTGAGATTTAAAAAAAATAAATATTTTCGCACTTTTAAAACGAGTAGACGTTACAGCTTTATTTATAGAGCTCCCCGTCAGCGTGAAGACGCGTATAAAATGTGTTGTCTGAAAATTCCGTCTAATATCAAATTTGACAATTCAAAGCTGCTTCATTCAACCCACATTTAATGCTACCTAATATGTTGTCGACATTTTTCTCACTTGGAGATTTAATTGAGAATCAGACACATCTCCACACATCTTTTCAATCATGTCATTCCATGCTGCTTACGTTTCCGCTAGACCACTTGAGAATCTACAACACTCAAACTTGTCGATGTTTACTGGTTTGGTCAGAACATCAGCTACGTTATCATTTGTATGGATCTTTTGCATACCCGCGCTTCCTTCCTCTACTACTTCTCGAATAAAGTGAAATTGGACTCCAATGTGTTTCGTCATGGAATGAAAGATTGGATTCCTTGAGATGTACAAGGCACTCTAGCTGTCACACACAAAAAAAAATCTTTCTCTTGTTTGTGCCCGATCTCCTCCAATAACCTTTTAATCCATATTACCTCATTGCAAGCTTGAGTAGCTGTCATGTATTCTGATTCTGTTGTAGATAATGTTACAATTGTTTGCAATTTTGAAACCCAGCTTACAGCATCTTCTGCAAGCGTAAACACATAACCAGTAGTAGATTTTCTCTTATCAGAATCTCCTGCATAATCTGAATCGACATAGCCTCTGAGTGTAAAATCTGATCCTCCATAACATAATTCAGCATTTGAGGTACCCCTAATGTATCTAAGGATCCTCTTAAATGTATTCCAATGCTCTCGTCCAGGATTCACCATATACCGACTAACTGTTCCCACTGCTTGAGCAATGTCTGGTCTTGTACAGATCATAGCGAACATCAAACTTCCCACTACTGATGCATATGGTACTCGAGACATCTTCATCCTCTCTACTTCACTGCTAGGACACATCTCGGAAGATAACTTGAAGTTAACAAAAAGAGGGGTCGATATTGGCTTGCTATAATGCATGTTGAATCGTTGTAAGAATTTCTTCAAATAATTTTTTCGAGAAAGCCAAATCTTTCTGTTACTTCTATCTCGGTGAACTTGCATCCCTATAATCTTGTTTGCTGGTCCCAAGTCCTTTATATCAAATTCCCTAGCCAACCGTGACTTCAATCCTTGGACCTGATCTTTGTTGGGGCCTGCTACCAACATGTCTTCCACATACAACAGCAAAATGACATAATCATCACCACACCTCTTAAAATGTGTACAAGGGTCTGCACTCAGTCTGTTGTATCCAAGGCTCGTAATATAGGAATCAAATCTCTTGTACCAACGCATCACCGCCTGTTTGAGATCGTACAGAGATTTGTTCAACCTGCAAACCAAGTTTTCTTTGCCTTTTTTCGCAAAATCTTCTGGCTAGATCATATAGATTTCTTCTTCAAGATCTCCATGAAGAAATGTTGGTTTCACATCTAGCTGTTTTAGATGTAGGTCAAACACTGCACATAATGTCAGAACTACTCTGACTGTTGTAAGCCGAACCACGGGAAAAAATATCTCATTGAATTCAATTCCTTCTATCTGAGCATATCTTTTTACCACTAATCTAGCATGATACTGCTCCATTTGGTTATTGCCATCACGCTTAATCTTATAGACCCATCTGTTTTCAATGGCTTTCTTCCCTCGTGTTAGTATAACAAGATCCCAAGTTTTATTCTTGTCTAATGCCTCCAAGTACTCTTCTTGCATTGCTATCATCCACAAGGATACATTCGAGCTTTGAATAGCCTCGTGAAAAATCGATGGCTCATCATCCTCTGATAATAGACAATATGCAATATTGCTTTCAGTGACATAATCTGAAAGCCAACCTGGTGGTTTTCTGTCTCGAGTTGACTGCCTCACATTGGAAACCTCATACTCAACATGTTCTCGTTCTTCGTGCTTTGGTACTGCTTCGCAGGAATTTTGACTTCCGTCCGTCCTATTTTCCACCTGAAATATAATAGTTTCTGAATTCAGTGTGCATTTGTCTCCCTTTACTTTATCTTCATCGAAGATAAAGTCTCTGTTGATGACAAACTTGTGAACAGTAAGATCTCACAAGCGGAACCCCTTTGCTCCATCAATATATCCCAATAAGATACATTTTCTGGATTTCGAATCCAACTTCGATCTTTCTTGCTAATTGTACAAAATGTACACATGATTTCCAAATGTATGTAAATAGGAATAATCTACCGACTTCCCAGTCCACATCTCCATCAGAGTCTTCAGATCAATCGCCACTGAAGGAGAACGATTGATAATATAACAAGCGATTTTGACTGCTTCTGCCCAAAATTACTTGTCTAAACCCGCAGTCCTCAACATAGCACTTGTTCTGTCCAACAAGGTTTTGTTGATTTGCTCCGCCACTCCATTCTGTTGAAGTTTGTAAGCCGTCGTGAATTGTCTTTTGATACCTTCATGTTGACAATATGCATAAAATTTATCACTGGTATATTCTCCTCTAATGTCAGTCCCGAGACATTTGATTTTCTTTTCAGAATCAAGTACAACTCGCGCTTTGAAATCTTTGAAGATCTGAAAACATCTGATTTCTTTTTGATTGAATATCCTCAATATCTCCTAGAGAAATCATCAATGAATGAGACAAAGTATTTCGCTCCTCCTAGGGATACAACTGGTGCTTGCCAAACATCCGAATGAATCAGTTCCAGTGCGCTTTTGCTTTTGGCTGTAGAAGTGACAAACTTTAATTTGTGTTGTTTACTGATAACACAATGCTCACAAAAGGATAATGACACTTTTGTAGGTCCTGGCAGCATCTTCCATTCTGAGAGAATTTTCACCACTCGTTCTGACATATGCCCGAGATTTTTATACCATAACGCTGTTAATTCTTCTCCTGAACCAATTGATGCAACAACTAGTTCCGTCTTTTTGTGTGTTTCTCCCAAAAGTATATACAGATTTGCAGCAAATCTTTCCGCCTTCACAACCACAAGCACACTCTTCACAATTTTCATGATCTCGTTCTTGATACAACTTTTGCACCCGATGTAATCCAATTTCTCCAAGGACAAAAGATTCTTCGTCAGTCCTTTCACATGTCGTACCTCCCGTATGGTGCGAATGATGCCATCAAACATTTTAATTTTGATCGTACTGACCCCAGCGATTTCCAAGGCATAATCATTTCCCATGAATATCGATCCTCCTGAGACTGGTTCTTAATTATCAAATCATTCGCTCCTGAATCCATAATCCACGTGTCACAAAATTTGTATCTGCCTACTGCAAACTGTTGCCGCTTCGCTGAATAATATTTCACCACTGCCTGAAGTACTGGCCACATTTTCTTGAGAACTCTTGTCGATACTCGTACACTCTTTCTTGAAGTTCCCTTTACCGCCACATTTGAAATAGTAAATATTTTTCTTCTTACTTCTCGATTTTGATCTACCTCATCTTTGGCTCCCACTGGAGTCATGATCCATAAATATTCCTCTTATCATCGGCAAAACCTCTGCCTGCTTCGAAGTTACCAACCTATCTTCCTTATTCTTGCGCTGGCTTTCTTCTCTGAGAACCATAGTTAAGACATTGTCGAATTTTAGAGAGCCCATAAGAATATTGTTAGTTATATTGATGATAAGTTGATAGTATGAATCTGGTAGACTTTGAAGTAGAAGTTCCGCACGTTCATTTTCCTCTATTTTATGTCCCATGGAAGTCAGTTGGGCAAATAGAGTATTTAGTGTGTTGATATGGTCGGTCATCAATGAAGATTCCGTCATTCGAAGAGTATAAAGTCTTCTTTTTAAGAAAATCATGATGTGTAGCGATTTGACCTCGTACATCTTTGTTAGGGTATCCCAGATAACTTTTGCTGTTTTTATCTCAGATATACTTGACAATACTTCGTCTGCTATAGCCGAGTGTAAATTGGAAACAATATTGTCATTCATCTCATTCCACTTTCTATCGTCCGTAATTTCCATCGGTCTATCTCCAATAGCCGCCAAACAATTATCTTTTCTTAAAACTGCTTGTATCTTTATTTTCCACAGCATAAAATTGCTTCCATTGAACTTTGTTATCTCGTACATGCCCCCCATTATGTCTACAACAATTTAGTAGACTAGACAAAATAATTTCGCCTTAAAAAAAATCTCAAAAAAACTTTTCTGATATGGAAGATCAGTCTAGGCTGCAACAACATAGCATACTTAGAATTTTAAAAAATTTTAAACCAAGGCTCTAACGTCAGTGTGAAGACGCGTATAAAAGCGTCGTCTGAAAATTCCGTCAAATATCAAATTTGACAATTCAAAGCTGCTTCATTCAACCCATATTTAATGCTAGCTAACATGTTGTCAACAAGTTAGCTAGCAAATAAACCATCTTGTATGTATGTAACGACATGAGAAAACAATTTTCCAAAATCCAATATTTCCATAAATCAAGTTTCTAAAACATCTTCTCCGATCCCCTCAATACTGGGCAAAACAATCAATTGAATTTCTCTATTTCATGTTGTACAGTGGTGCACCTGAAGGTCCAAACTTCAACTTAATTTTAAGTGAATTATATATTCCAATTTCAGGGAATCGCATTTTGTTGATTTTACAGATACAAAATTGATCTTAAAAAATAATTAATATTCTATCATTGACCAACCAGATACTTAATTAGAATTCTCCCCGGTAACAACATAGTGATCAAGATCGACGATTTGATCATGGATGTACAACTTGTGATCGATAATTAGACGATTCAACTCTGCCGAGGGTTGATTGCCCACGGCCGTTTGGGGATTCCGGTTAGGCAGGAAATCATGAACAAAACATGATAATAAACATAAACCAAACATATATTGTTTCCAAATTAAATATCTTCAGATGAAAAAAAAAATGTACTTGAACAATTAAAATATGCTGTTAAAATTAGACATACACAAAATGAAATGATTTGTCATTTACTTATGTACAAAGTTCTTGATATGACTCGTTAATTCGTGAATACGAGTTTGTGCCAAAGTGGACTTGTTAAGAATCTGAAATGCGTGGCCAACACCTTCATACATTATTTGCTCCACTTTCTGACCCAATTTAGCACACAACTCCAAGTTCCTATCTTTCAGTATATCCATTTCTGATATGCATACCATAATAGACAAATCTCTCAACTCCTCCAAGTTAGGAGACATTTTAGCCATCGGATTACACCATGGATGGTCGCGGTTCTCCCCGGGTGGAAGCGATAGCCGCCAGTAAGTGTCCGATGCCGCCAACGTGAGGGCCGAGCGTGGTGGCTGCATCATGTACTTTTCAGAATGAGTCCTCGATTCTCCTCCAAAAAATGGCTGAATTAGGATTAACCCTTTGATATCAATTTTCCGAGCTAGCCTTATGGAGACATTGAAGGCTATATTCGCACCAGCACTATCACCGGCCAAAAAGATTTTACTAATGTTACAATTATTAGTCCACCACTCATTCTTACCTAGTAAAGATTGTTGCCGTAACCAAATAAGGGCCTTGACGCCATCCTCGTACGCTGCTGGAAGAGGGTATTCGGGTGCCAACCGGTGGTTGACCGACACGATGACACAACTTGTTTTCGAGGATAATTTTGCTAGGAATTCATGGTAACAGCTCCAAGATGCAGAACCAACACAAAATCCACCTCCATGGAAGTATACCAGCAAGGGAAGTTTCTTAAGAGATGTATTCGGAACATAGAAACGTGCCCAAATATTCGTGTACTTGTCGATGATCACGTCTCTATACGACACCCCGAACTCCGAAGCCGAGGAGCACGCAGCATGTGTCATGATTTGAGGTCGTTCAACATGCCCGTCTTTGTAGACCCTAATAAGGCCGTCAATTTCCTCAACTATAACTCTATTCTTGGATGCATTGCTGCTGACTTGAAGGCTGAGACTTGGATCTAATGTCATAGCAGCCATCCTTCTTTTTCCTTAAGATATGAAAATGGAGAGACAGAATTTAAGGATTAGTTTTCTGATTTTGAAGGTGTTTTTTTTCTTGTGACAAAATGAGGGGTTACCCAAGCTATTTATTTATGTGTCTATAGAAAGTGAATGGATAAGGATTTGGTCACAAGTGTGAAGAATCAATCTGCTGTCATATTTCAATTGGGCAAATGGGCAACTGGGGAAATGTCTTTACATGGAATCTTTAGTCAATGAGTCAAATTTATTTTATCTATATTTTATAAGGAAAAACAAGTTATTTTTGTCCGGTAAGTTATTCTAAATTGAATTTTAATATTTTAGTTGGTCAAAACTAAACCCTAGTATAATGACTATACTTCGTTTACATTTTCAATCATTAAACATATCACCACTCTGATGAAAATTTACTAACAAAATGTTGGCAAAAACTTGTATGAAACGGTCTCACGGATCGTATTTTGTGAGACGGATCTGTTATTTGGGTCATCCATAAAAAAATATTACTTTTTATGCTAAGAGTATTACTTTTTATTGTGAATATCAGTAGAGTTGACCCGTCTCACAGATAAAGATTCGTGAGACCGTCTCACAAGGGACTTACTCAAAAATGTTTTGCGCGAAGACAAGTTACTATATATGTAAGATCAAATTTTTACTAATATAACTTACCATAATCCAATATTATATGTTCATTCACACTACCGATTTTACTATTTTCTTTTATTATACGTACATGAACCCAATATATAATAATAGTGCACCCATACACTGTATAACCACGTGATATATATTTCATCGACCCGATGTAGTGAAATAAGTGGCTAGTGGTACAGTAACGATGTAATCGAGTCGAGTCGAGCTGAACTCTTAAATGTTTGAGCTTGACTCGTTTATAATCGAGTCGAGCTCGAGCTCGAGCTTTATTTAACAAATATTTTCATGGTTCACGAGCTTATTCAAATTTTTATCGAACCTAAACGAACTTAATAAATATGAATTATACATTTAAATTTTCATAAAATTCATTAAAAAGTAAATTATATATTTAGAGAAAAATATAGCATTCTAATTAAAATTTATAAATTTATTATAATAAATAAATTTAATAAATTTTTCTATATATTTCATAAGTAATGTGCAAAATTAATAAATCAAATATCAAACGAGTGAACATGTGTACGAGCTAACGAGCTGATTATTGTAAAACTTGAGTTTGGTTCGTTTATCTTAACAAGCATCATTAAACGAGCTCAAATGAACTTTTTATCGAATCAAACTTCGAATAGCTCACAAACGATTTGGTTCATTTATATCCCTATAGTACAATATCAAGGAAATTACTAGTGGTAGAATATCATGTAATTCAACTCCATGGAGAACGCGTATACAGTATGAACTTGTTGACAATATTATTTGGAAGTTTTTTTTTTTTTTTTTGTGAGAGCGATTTTTTTCATTAACTTGTTATTTTTTGGTTTTAATCATTAACTTTTCAAAATTTAGTTTTAACATATTAACTTTTAATTTTCAGTTAATTTGGTTCAATTGCTGATATGACAGCTTGGTAAATCAGCATTTTCCAAAGCTATGTCGTCATTTTTCGGTATAACGTAAGTATTTTCTGATGTCACATCAGTAATTGAACCAAAATAACCGAAAATTAAAAATTAATTTATCAAAATCAACTTTGAACACATAGTAGACAACTACCCAAAATTAAACAAATTAGTACACTAAAAAACTATTTTTCTTTTTTTGCCCATTTGTTGAAAATGGCTCTAAATTAGGACTTTGTGTGGTGTAAAAAATCCAAGGCACAAAATGCGTGTGTGTGTGTGCGCGACCTATTGAATACACAATTTCATCACATCCAATAGATATATGTCAACTCATCCATGCTCATGTAGATGCTCATTCATAATATCAAACATATGTGTGTGTATATATATATATATATATATTAGTCATGAGACAAGTGCATGCCAACCTAACTTCAACCTGCCCCCCACAATTAGGTGTGCCGGCCATGAAATTTTTTATTACATTAAATTTCTACGACACTATCATACTCATTCGACGAATCTACGCTACGGATGCACTGATTTGTGTAGCCAACTCAGAATAGACACTTCAGAGGGAATGGTCTTTGCCAATTCTCAGGACATCAATGGAACATGCATTATTTTGCACTAATAAAAGATTAGAACTGACCAAAATTTGTTTTAGATTCAATGCCTAATTCTTAGATGATATTATTCCTTTGTTGACTTCATTAAATGGGTGGAATAAGAATCCTTTGCATGTCCATATGTGAAACATCACTTATTCCCATGACACGATGCGACACCATAAAATTGATCCATCAATTTCACATTGTGCTATTCCATTTCATTAGCACCCAATAACGAGAATTCCCAAAATCATCCTGCAAATTAGTCTAGATTGAATTTATTTTGATCATCTAATTAATTAAAATTTGGCACATCCAATCCGATTTTCACAAAAGTGCTCGTATATAGTTCCAGACTTTCCCGATATGATATCTGACATTGTTGGCTCGTCCAATGAAACTCGGATAAAAAAAAAATCAATTTGTAGTGCTAAAATTATAAGTTTGATCTACCGACATAAAAAAAATCTTTAAAAAATATAAGAAACCATTTGATATGAAATATAAAATTCAATATATTTACGTCAACTTTCATTTGATTCAAGTTTTATAATAATTTGAGTTTTAAAAAAAATTGTATTATCTTTATTTTTTATTTATCATCCATCTTATCTTATGAGTCAAGTGGTCGACATATATATATCTATATACATGTGTGTGTTTGTTTTATGTTAGGACAATAAACGGTAATTTTTTTGATTTATTTTCTTAATGAAATAATTATAAGTAGACTGAATTTGATGTTTCGTCAAGGCCAGGATGAACTGGTGTATGTTGTAGATGAAAATTGGAAAGTAGGGGATTGGGTCAGCTCGGAGCCCCATAAGTTTGGGCTGACAAAAATGGATCCGACCCATAAATTACGCGTCAACCCGAATCGGATGAATGCCAGGCAAGTCAACTCGCACAAATATGAACAGAGACAGCTTGCTATGGCTGTGGTGATTTTCCAATTCCAGTAGTTTCATTGGATTCTTAGTCCTCGTGAACTCAGATTTAGCTTCATTCAAGAACCGGCTGTCAGGTTTTCGACGGAGATGGCGGACGCCGCCGTGGAGTTCCTGCTCGAGAACCTGAAACAGCTGCTCGTGTACAACGTCAACCTGATATCTGAAGTGAAGAACCAGGTGGAGCGTCTGTACAACGATCTGGGTTTGTTCAAAGCTTTCCTCAAGGATTCCACAGAGAAGCGCAGCAAGAATGAGGTGCTGAAAGAGCTGGTGAAGCAGATCAGGAGCGTGGTGTACGAGGCTGAAGACGTGATCGACGAGTTCGTCACCGAAGCGGCGGCGCACAAGGCGCGTGGCGTCTTCAAGAAGGCTTTCCACACTCCAGCTTACGCGGAGAAGCTTCGCAAAGTGGCGGTACGGATCGAGGAGATACGACAAACGGTGGATTCTATTTATAAAAACAAACAATTCGGGTTCGAATTGCTTCAGACAGGGGATGGGGCCGAGGGAAGCTCAAAAGAGAAAAAGGTGAATTTTTCACGGTTTCTACTTTCACTGTTCGGATCTATCTTCTTGCTATTGTTCTCCATGCCTGGTCATTTTAGCGGATTCAGAATTTAGGTTGTTTGCTAGATTTCAAATGAAAATGAACTCACAGTTGGATTTGAATTGTTGAATTTATTTGTTTCCTTATTTTCTTTTATTACCTTTGTCAGTTCAATAACATAAAAACTAGTGACGAATTACATCGTTTTCTTATTGTATGTTCGTTTACTTAATCTTAAACAAGCATTTCTTCAGGAAAAATTGAGTAGAGAAAAATCAAACTAAAGGACATACATAATCGATCTTAGTTTTACTGATTTGAAACCTTCTATACAGCCTCCTATTGTTGAAGAAGACAACGTGGTGGGATTTGAGGATGAGGCAGAAAAAGTCATGGGTCTTCTCACCGGGGGAGCAGATGAGCTAGAAGTAATTTCAATTGTTGGCATGGCAGGACTTGGCAAGACTACATTGGCCAAGATGATTTACCGCGATCCTGGTATCGAGTATGAGTTCTACAACCGAGCATGGGTCTATGTTTCTCAAGACTATAGCAGGAAAGAAGTATTCCTCAACATTCTTGGACATTTCACTCAGGTGACTGATGACATGCAGAAGATGAATGATGAAAATCTGGCCAAAGAACTTTGTAAAATTTTAGAGAGAGGAAAATATTTGGTTGTTATGGACGATGTCTGGACTGATCAGGCTTGGAATGATCTCAAAATCGGTTTCCCTAAGAACAACAAGAAGAGTAGGATATTGATAACCAGCCGCATAAGAAAAGTTGCGCAACATGCTAACCCAAACAGGGATCCTCACGATTTGCGTTTTCTAACGTATGACGAGAGTTGGAAGTTACTAAAGATTAAGGCACTGGGATCCGAGAATTGCCCTGAAGAATTAATAAAAGATGGAACCCGTATAGCCAAACAATGTCAAGGATTGCCACTTGCAATTGTGGTAATTGGAGGAATTCTGTTAGAGAAAGGTACAGATTGGTGGGAAACGGTTGCTAAAAGTGTGGATGCATTTATGGCAATGGAACAGAATAAACGCGTGGACAATTTGATTGAATTAAGTTACAATCACTTACCTTATCACTTGAAAGCATGCTTTATTTACTTTGGTATGTTTCCGGAAGACTTTGAGATCCCTGTATGGAAACTTATTCGGTTGTGGATTGCTGAAGGATTCATACAGTCAAAAGACGGAATGAGCTTGGAGGATATTGGAGAGGAGTACTTGGACGACCTTATCAACAGAAATTTAGTGATGGCAGGAATCCGGAGATCTAATGGCAAACATAAAACATGTCGTGTTCATGACATGCTTCATGAGTTTTGCAAAAGAGTAGCTGCAGAAGAAAATTTTTTTCGAGAAATAAAGCGGTTCGATCAAGGAACCTATGTATCTTCCAACCTTACCTTGCAAACTTATCGTCGTCTTTGCATTCATACTCGTGTCTTGAATTATATCTCATCTAAACCAGTTGGTCCACGCGTGCGTTCTTTTGTGTGCTTCTCCAATGAAGAAATTAACTTACCTGCTGAATATATCTCATCCATTACTGGAGCATTTAAGCTACTCAGAGTATTGCATGCTCGGTCCATCATTTTTAGTCGTTTTCCTGCTGACCTTATCCAACTTGTTCATTTGAGGTTTATTGCTATCTCTTGTAATTTCAAGATTCTTCCTGCTGCCATGTCTAGCCTTTGGAACATTCAAACTTTTGTGATTGAAACATCTTCACGCACGTTTGACATTAAAGCAGATCTATGGAAGATGATTCAACTGAGGCACGTAAAAACAAATGCATCCACAACTTTGCCAGGGCCTCTTTCAAAAGGTAGAAAAGGTAAAGATGAAGTTTTGATGCTTGGGAGCCTACAAACACTTTCAACCATATCACCTGAAAGTTGTACAGAAGATGTGTTTTTAAGGACACCTAACCTGAAGAATTTGGGCATCCGGGGTCCGTTGACTAAGCTTCTAGAAAGCAAGAGCGGAAACACTCCATTTGATAGTTTGGGAAAATTGGATTATCTTGAAAATTTAAAACTGTTGAATGACGTATTTCCTCGTCCACCTTCTGAAGGAAAATTATATAGTCTTCCTCAAACGTATAAATTCCCACCGAAGCTGAAGAAGCTAACATTGTCAGATACACTACTGGACTGGAAAGACATGTCTACATTGGGAATGTTGGAGAACTTAGAGATTCTAAAGTTGAAAAACAATGCATTTAAAGGTGATTGGTGGGAATCAAAAGATGGTGGCTTCCGCACTCTGAAAGTATTGCATATTGGAAGGACAGATCTGGCCACCTGGAGATCTGAAGCTCGTCACTTTCCAAGACTTAGACATCTGTATCTTAGACACTGCAGTAGCCTTTTAGTAGTCCCAATAGCTTTCGCAGATATTTCAAGCCTCCGGCTTGTGGACATGTATTGTACTACTAAAACTGCGGCTTCGACTGCCAAGGAGATTGAGAAAAAAATAACAGAAAAGCCAAACCAGATGCAAATTGCCAGGGGCGGAGGATTTAAGCTGTCTATTTATCCTCCACATCCATGAATAAGCTGAAAAGTTCCTAGTTTGGAAGGTAACATGAAATTTTCGTTCTTGCTTGTGGCCGAATCCACGCATTTTCTGGTACTTTCACACACCTCTTCCCATACCATGTACTCTTTACTTTGTGCAGATAGATACTGAACTGGGGAATGAAGGAGCCAATGCGGCAAAAGAAAAGTATCAATGAACTTCTATGAAATCGTTTCACGGGATTGAATTTTCTAGAATAAACTAAAATATGGTTTGTCTTTCACATTTTTTTTGGGAGTATATGCATTTGTTGTGATTCAGTGTGTTGTTGAGCTGAGCCGCTGGCTTTGTTTTTCGTTCTTTGACACGCCCTTTGTGCTTATATAGCCTTCTTCAGTAAAGACATTTGTGTGTGACATTTATTTACAGGTATTCTGTTTTGGAGTCACCTATCCAAGATACCCTCCGACTTCTATTAGATTTATTTTTTTTGTATATACATGTTTATACCACTTGTTTCAGCCAAGAACCCGTGAATTCCTTCGCGGATGCTGTTTTCTCGTTCCCTGAGATTTCAGAAAATTGTGCAAATTGTTGCAATTCCTAGACATATGGATCAAAACCATATGACAAGGGAATTCTAGTTGAAAATACTACTAAACTTGCAAAAAAGGTAGAATTGTGGTTAAAACAAGAAACAAAAAAATTGTCAAACCATTGCTGTTTCGTAAAACGTCAATTTTTTTACAAATTTATGGGGTAATACAAAATTGAAGGTTGACAGTAAAATACTTTAGAAAATGTGATGAAAAAAACAAAGTAATAACCTTACACAAAATAATAATAGAAATCTAGCAACTTTGAGAATTAAAAATTATAGCAAAAATATTATATTTGGTTAGATACACAAAATAATAATAGAAATCTAACAACTTGGAGAATTAAAAATTATAGCAAAAATATTATATTTGGTTAGATAGTCAATTCAGATAGACAAGAAAATATTTAGAGTATTAGATGTGGGATTATTTCAATTTTAATTTAAAATTTGAGATTGAAAATTTATAATTTAATTTAAAACTTGGGAATTAAGAAGAATCAAGGGGTGGGTAAAATATTGTTTTATTTTTTATTATTATACATAAAAATTGTATAAATATAATTTCCTTTAAAAAATTTGAGGGCCAGGTGCTTCAACCTAGCCAGATTACTAATTTATATTTTAATTCATGGACCATCAACTAAAATATATATGCAAAACTGAAGATGACTTTCCAAAACGTAGAACCGATCACTTCTTGCTTTACCAAAAATTATAGCTGCTAGTAACGGTACAACTCAAATATATTAAATTGTACATCAATTCAAGAATCACGTTTCGATTGTTTTAATTACCTGGGATAATTATTACACCCAAAAATATCTCTTTCAATAATTAGATTTTTTTAAATAAATGAGAATCGAACCATTGATCGTGGCTTTGATACCAACTCGGCAAATGTCGCTTTAATAAAAGTTATAGCTGGTGGCAATGATGTAACTCAAATATTTTAAACCATACAACAACTCAAACACCAAATTTCGATTGCTCTACTCAACAGGAACAATTATTACACCAACAACAACATTTTACAAAATACTCATTCTTGTATAGATAGTTAGTGATTATATGTAAAAGAGAATCCTAGACAATTTTATAAAACCGAAAATATAAAACACAACTGATTATGCTCAACAAATGATCGAGCTTCCCATTAAATGTTTATCGTCTTTAAAATCAAAATAATTTGTAGGCAAAAACTTGTGTAAGACGATTTTACGGGTCATATTTTGTGAGACGGATCTCTTATTTGGATCATTCATGAAAAATTATTATTTTTTATGCTAAGATTATTATTTTTTATTGTGAATATCGGTAGGGTTGAACCGTCTCACAGATAAAGATTCGTGGAAGCAGAGACCACTCTAATTTGTAATGTGAAAGCTATGAGACGTTAACTTAGAAACAAATTTAATAATTACCCATTTCGACTAATTTGTATTTATTAATAAAAGACTGATTTTGAAAGTATTCGAAATATCGAGAATATCGACTTGCAACAAATTTTTACATCACACTTTCAATACAAAGCACAAGCCAAAATGGTTGGAACAAAGAAGCAGCTAAACGCATGCTAGTGGGCCGGGCCAACCCCTTATGGTGTTACCGAGCCCAGGCCCACATACTTTTTTTTTCTAAACACTCGCAATAAAATTAAAAAGCAATTTCAGCATTTATTGGGTGAAAATGCAATTAAAGAATTAGCCAAGTCGTAACTGACACGTGTCCCCTGTTGCTGGACATTACCGATAATCCCAAGGGAGGACGACGTCGGAGCGAAGGCCAGACAGAAAGTCCCCGATGAATCAACCGGTATCAGGTAATTCTTAGCAGGTAAACTCAGCTCTTTCCCGTTCGAGAAATGAAACGACACCGTTGGGACCTCCACACTTCGCCTCGAGCTCAAATTGTAGCACGTGTCGAATAGAGCAACGCCGTTGGTTAACGGCAAGTCTCGCGTCCCCGCCTTAAATGCATCTCGCAGAGAATCATAAGCTGCCGTTTGTAATCTAGTAACGGCCGTTCCTGAATCCACTATGACCCCGCCGTCTCCGTTATGGTTTACCCGAAAAGTCTCAGGCGGGATTGTTAACAGCTCGCCGGCGACGCTGATTCCCGTCAAATCTACGTAGTAAAAGGTTTCCAGCTTGGAGTTCCGGAGTAATGGAACTGTAATGGCGTCGAGCGGGAGTGAAGAGTCGAAATCGAGAGTTGAAGCGGAATCAGAATCGCGGTCTACGAGGCAGTAAGAGAAGGAGGAAGCGTTAATTTGCGAAGGAAAAGACAAAGAGCCGCCGCCTAAGCCGATCAATCCGGCGGCTCCGACGAATAAACCTTCGTTGTTATGGCCGCAACCGATAGCTAGGTTGTTCACTGCTGCGGAGTTTCCGAAAGTGAAGGTCTCACTCACGAAATCTCCGACGGTGTAAGAGCCGTCGCCGTAGGAAACCTCGTAGAGACACGTGTCGTTACGGCACTCGGAGACATCGAGCGACCTGCATTGCTGGGTGTCGCATGTGAGGGTGGAGAAGGAAGTGGACTGGACCGGGTCGAAAATCGGGTCGGCTTGCTGATAACAATCCGCGCAGGGGGCGCATTGCACCCAATTGACGTCGCTTCCGGTGTCGAGCACCATGTAAAATTGGGTCGGCGGGTTGCCAACTCCGACACGGCAGAAGTACTCGCCGCTGCCTTGGCTTGTCCCAGAAATTACCGGGACCTCAATCTTCTCATCCTCCAATTCTTCTTCCAGTGGCGTTAGATCTGCTTTCTTTATGCCTAAACTCAACAGATCTAGCCGGGTCTGAAGCGCTTTGACGCGGGCCGAGTCACGGTTGATTCGAGCCAATGTGAGTTCACTGTAATCTTTATCAGAACTCCTACGGATGCCCAAGCGAGAATGCAGCTGAAAACTCAGAGACGAACCGGAAGAAACAAAGAGTTTCTGGTGTTGTACATCGGGCCTTGAGCGTTCCAAATTTTGGGAGTTGAGCGACGATAAATCTTGGGTTTTTCTCAGTGTAGAAGATACATCAAGAACCTCAGTTTTTGAGCTGGATGTGAGTGTTCTTGACTGCACCGGAGAGGAGAAAATGAAGAGAAATGAAAAGAAAAAAACGAGAAGAAGTCCCATTTTCTCCGTTGTAGTGTGATAAAATCCAGTAACGTGGATTTTATATTCAATGGCCAAAGGGAGGAGTTGCAGAAGACAGGGAAGAGCTACAAGCTTTGAATGTATGGTTTCTCCGACATTAATATTGTTTTTTATACCTATATTCCAAAGGTTTAATTAGTTAGATTAGATTCTGCGATTAGTTCAGTTACGTGATGAAAAGAGTCTGTTTTGTTAGTTTAATATTATTATTTGGTCAATTGTTAGAGTGGGTTTCATATGATATGAAAGCTTTTGACCATTGATTGTGGGGTGTGTGTGGGGGTGATTGGTTGGCAAGAATTGAAGACGTGTCTTGGATTTATTATGACTATCACGAGATGAATGGGGTGTTGCAAGTGTGCCTTTTTGTCCTAAGTTTTAATCCATGGGTCATTTTAAAATTCTTTTAGAATTTGTCACAGCTTAATCCATTAGTTTTATTGTCTGCACGAGCTTTAAAACCTCACTGGGGTTGGCACTAAGGTTGGTCCTTTATTAGAGATTCGTGTGTTCTTAATTGAATTATCTGTTATAAATATAAAATTGAGGGATAAATGAGTTCTTGATTTTGAAAAAACCGGTGATGGAGACAAAAAGATTGGTTATAAGAGATGATGATTAATTTGCACGAAAGAATTGTACCGATTAGGTTTGCTTCTGTGTCGGTGAAATGTTAGTACAGATGGTGGACCTAATCAATTAGTTGTGCTGGTGAAGTTGGATATGATTGATTGTGTTTTGTTCTTGTAATTGGTCGAGAGGAGTTGAAGGTGCTTGTGATCATATAGGTTATTTGGTCAAACATTTGAAAAACTAGTCGTATTATTCAAGTTTTGTTTGGATGTGGATTGTGGAAGTAGATTAAATTTTAAAGAAACAGGCTTATATATGTCGCATTAAAGGGGGGAGATCATAATAATTTCATAATTCTGGAAGAGACGAGAGTACTTGTCAAGTTGTCATGTACGACGTCAAAATAAATTCTTCAAAAAAACAAAGAAGCAATAATTTCATTTCATTTCACAGTAGAATATTCAAATTAAACAACAATTCTTCTGAAAGTTCAACTCCTAAAACTAAGCTTATTAAAAAATATAAAGTAACTTATTATGAGTGACAGAGCAGCACATTAAATCCGATAACCCCCACTAGAGAACAGAACACTAGATGAGACCAAAATTTACAAAGGATGAAATGGATCACAATTATATTAGTTCATAAAAGCTCCCCCCGGCATATTTGTTGCTCCTTGTGCTGAAACCTGTCCCTGAGACAGTAACTGCGGCCGTCCAGCACCTTGAATATTATAACCTTGATTCATTCCCGCCCCCACCATCTGTTGAGGCTGCTGTTGTAATTGCTGGATTTGCTGCTGTTGTGGCTGCAGCTGCATAAGGGGCTGTTGTTGCTGAAGCTGGCCAAGTGGCTGCTGCTGCATCTGTGTAAGCTGCTGCTGTTGGTGCTGCGGTTGGTGCTGTGGAAATGGCTGCTGCTGCTGCTGCTGCTGCTGAAGAGGAAGAGGCTGTTGCTGCTGCTGCTGCTGCAACTGCTGAAGATGCTGCTGCTGAAGCTGTTGTGCCTGTAGTTGCTGTTGATTCGGTGGTTGCGGCTTAAATACAACCATATCCTGGTAAAGAAACATGATTAAAAGATTCGAAGTCAAGAAGCTTAGTACGATATGTTGGAATACAGATGCTATGACAAGGCTATGTTACCCCAGGGAAAAGCATTCCAATCAAGCGGGACGCTTTGTCAGATACTGATAGCAGCAACGTTTGGGACGGTAGCTGTATTACCGCACACTGCGTAATTACACGATAACAAAGTGAAATTATCTTCATGAGTTTTATAGATGATGCTGAAGGGAAGATATGGTTGGTATGGACAACACTTACAAGCTTTTTTTCTTGAAGCTGTCCAAGAAACCCATGTTGATTCATTGCCCGGAAAACTAGAAAATCAGCCTTCCCAACATATTGCCTGGCATTTGTTGAAAGAAATCAACACAACCACAGATTGCCAATTTGTTCATAATGCGCACATTGGGTACTAGTCCACTAAGGAAATTACTTGTTATTCATGTGATCCTGCGATATCAGGCGAACTATCTGCATTGTTACAGGCCAATTCGCAGCAAGACTGAAAGAATCAAAATGTCAGCAGAATTCAAATCGAGCCATGTCTAGTATACAGGTCATATGCCCAAATGTCACACGGTGGAAACATTTAAAGGGTGTTCCCAAAAATGGTAAGCCTAACTGGGACATAATTTACAATCATGCGCCTCTACAAGTATGGTTTACAAAAGCCCAAACACTACTGACCTACTTATTTCTGCATAAACAGTGATTGTGTTGATGGATCAAATAGATTTCAATGGAATGATACGAAGTCGGTTCTTGAAAGATTCCTCTTAACTAATTATTTCAAGGACTCCTGACTTAGTCAAGCCGTGGTATATCTGATTAGATCCACCTTCTAAAACCATAAATTCATTACAGAATATATCAATTGTCTGCTTTTAAATATTAGATCGATTTAATCACCATCACAATATATTGTCACAATCTAGTCAACCTTCAGAACCACAATGTAAATACATGAAAAAGTGGCAACAAAATAAAACATCAGAGAAAAGTAGTCTTACGTCTCAGAAGCTGAGGCACTCCTGTATCCCTGGCACAAGGAACAGAGGATGTTTTAATGGAACTCAGTTTAATACAGAAGAAGCTAATACCAGAGAAAAGCATACAAAATATCCTCAATTGATTTGACAATATGAACACTGGAGGGGCATTTTGAATCAAGATATACCCTCCTAAAAAATTATCAGCTAAAATAAAGTATGATGTCATTCATAATAGGACTGCTATTTTACACACGGGAAAAGCATACCTCCAATTTGGTGATGAAAACAGGTTGACCTTGCCTCTGTCCAGATAAGTTTCCCTGGAATGGTAGCACAAACACTTGGGAATAAGCTAATCTGTTAAAAATGCTAGTTGCTCACAGCTATTCACATCTTAGCATTTACAATTGTCATTTATAACAGTCATGTTACTTGTGCATCCTCGGTTTGTTCATGAAAAAATTCTAGGCAAAATATTTTTACCTCGTGCCCTTCGATGAGTTCTTCAACCTAACACACCTGTTTCACCGTGATTTTTGTTTTGCTCACATAGAATCATATACAATCACTAGCCTCCAGCTATTCAAGTTCAATGCATACATCAAAGTAGCGGGCAGTGGACCCAAAACTGCCATTTTGTGTAATAAATTGTATGGCCAAACAATTATGTAGCTCCAACTTGATTAAAATTGCTACACGAGGAAGAAACCAAACTTGGTGAAGCACTTCTCGGCTCAAATGATCACGACGACAATAAATGGTGACACTAAAACTCAATTTGCCCAATCACCAATTCTCACTTTTTACCCATTTGTGTTACTTGGTAATAAGCTGATATTTTAACAATGGAGTTTCCAGCCGACGAACTTTATAACTCCATAAAAAAATCTCCAACTATATGCAGATGAAGATTTTTTTTGTATCTCTATCTGATTGTGTGGAGGTGCTCGAATTGGGTGGTGCAACACATTTCATCCATTAAATTAAGACAGTACTCAAGTCACCTCAAGTTTGAAAGAACTTTTTCACACTGGTCTACCATAGAACCAGATGTTAGAACCGAGCAAGTTGCACAATAATATTAATTCAGGTCAAAATAAAAATACCGGGAACAACATAAAAGTTGTCATTCTCATACTCATAATGATTATTACCTCCCAGACTTTGACATATTTTGATTGCGCTGATTGCATTGCATTTGCTGAGTGCTGATTCAAGGGCATATTTGTCACGTTGCTGCTTCCGTTTACACCAACAGGCTGCATTCCTGGCTGCATTTGTTGACCTATTCCAGGGGTAGGAATCATGGCACCAGTTCCAGAAGGCATACCAGATGCACCATTGCTGCTCATAACGTTCTGACTCATACTCATCCCTGTTTGTACCATTTGAGTGACAGGAAGATTTCCTTGGCTCATGCCAGGGATTGTTTGCCCCATGCTAACATTTTGAAGATTACTCAACGGTTGAGACATCCCAAGACTCGAATTTACAGGCATATTAGAAGCTGTGGAAGTAAATGAGGCAGCAGCAGAATTTTGTGCAACTTGGACTGGCGCTGCCATTGGTAATGACCCGGATATTGATGTGACACTTGAAGTACCAGTGGATATCACATTTGGGGCAGGAGGGATCGAATTCATTCCACTGGATACCGTGTTTGAGATCATAGGTGTACCCCCAATAGAAGGAAGTCCAATAGAAGTACCTCCAGCAAGGACCTGACGTGCTTGAGCGACATGATTCAAAATTCTAACATTTGCTGCAGCACCGCTAACTGGACGTAATGAGGGTGTCATGTTATTTACCAGAGGTTTCATATCTGGTACAATTTCATTATTTGGAATCATTTCCTGAGATGCCGACAGAGGTGAAGATGTCTGCAAGGAAGGAACAGCTTGAGAAGCAGCTCGAGGAACAGATGGCATATGTGGAAATGCAGGCGTCGTCACAGAAGGCAGGGAAGCGACAGAAGTAACAGAAGTCACAGTGGTGGGCTCCTGAAATACCAAAGGCATGCAGAAATATTGAAGAAAGGAATCTACATATTTTCCCAGCAGAGGAGTTTAGAAACTTTAAATATGAGCTTTACCACTTTTATTGTTGCCGGGGGTATGGGCATACTTCCAACAGTCACTGGTTGTCGACCCATTACAGATCCATTTGCTGGAGAGAGAAAGGCACACATCAGCATCAATCTTACATCTCAACTGAGCACTATGAAAGAGTTCTAATGAAACAGTCTCACAGTTACTGTAGTGTTTCCCTTCCTGTGTGTTATTACCAATGTACATAGATGCATGTGTGAACGCGAACAAGTTATCCCAATGAAAAAAAAAAATAATGACAAAAAATTTCAAGGTAAAATCTCTCGCCATAGTCTATCAGCATTAATCAATACAATTGCACAAGACAAGAGTGATGAATCACCATATTTACAAGGGACTCCATGGAAAGGAGGAGTCTACTCAGATTCCACATGAATATCAATGACCAGGTGAAAAAATTGCATCCTTCAGAATCGATATCATATTAATACAGTGTGTTACAGATCTATCTGACATTTGAATCAACTTCCGATCATATAGTTGAAGGACACAAGCTCTAGCACTCAGCCACTCAAAAAACTACAAATAAAGATTATTATCCATAGCCATGGGAAAAAAGATAATTCCTAAAGGCACAAAACAATATTTGCACAACAACATACTAAATCAATTGACGTAAAAATAATCTAGTTTCATTTTTCAAGTAAATATACAAAAGCAAATAACCTAGCAACTCACAGGGTTGTTCAGAGCATTCAAATATAGACCACTGCAACAAGGAGGAAGATAAAATTGTCATAGAATTCAAGTTTCAAAAATCACCAGATGGGACAGAAACCGAAGGTGTAGCAGATACGGGTGGAACAGGTGTTGAATCCATCTTTACAGGACTTTGATTGGATGGCAAATTGGACATTCCTAGCCGACTTAAAGCAGAACGGGCCTCCACAAAATTTTCTGAGATGAGGACAAGGAAATGAGGATTCTTGACATTGTCTATCAGATGATCTGCAACTCGTGGATTACGTTTTCCCTAATCAATACATTGATGATAATGTCAGTGTTTCAAGATCTATCGTTTCAAAAGAAAGATAAATGGATGAAGACAAGAGATTAGTGTTTCATGTATCTCTGATGTTTGTTTGGGAAAATTCTATCTTAGATCAAAATTTATTAGGACCATGGAAATACCGATAATGGCCAATATAGGTGGAAAAGAAAATGCAGATAAATTAATGCTGGTGAAATTCAAAAGTCAAGCCAAATACCATATAGACAATGTAAACAAAAGAATCTACACTCAATGTCAGGAAAGGTTTTTATTTCACTGAACCACTTAAGAATCAACATATATCATTCATTTATCTGAAATCAATCTTCTAAATTAACTAAAAGCAAAAAAAAAAAAAAATGGATTGTGTTCAAGCGGTTTCAAGAAGGATTTACCTATAATTTGTAGGGCACAGAAGCTACAAGAAATTTTTTTAACATTTTTGTATGTCCTTGATGGATTTTATAAAAATATATAAAAGGAAATATTCAGCTATCTATTCTTTCAAGAGGTCCAGATTTAATGAAAAAACATTCCAACTAAAACTTCATGTGCAAAATACCTATCGGTCACAGAAACTCAAAAGAGTTCTCAATTAGATGACCATATTTTCCATCTCTTCAGTAGACAATTCAGAACTGTGGGATTTGAAGAGTAGAATACAGAAACCCTAGTTAAAAAAGATAAATGATGTGGGGAAACTACAATAATCAGTCATGTTTCTGAAAGTGAGAGACTCACATTTCAATGTTGCATCCCTAGTTCTGCTTTCATGTTAAAATTTAAAGTTAAACTTAAATTTTTTATCTTATTTCCTAATGTTTTCTAGAATTAATGCATTAACTCGAAGTGTATTTGATAATCAAATCCTAACGAGTCAAATGGACTGAAGGTCTGCAATTTATTTTCAATTGATGTGAATGTCCAAATCATCCAAAGTGTATAGACTTCTGAAAACAAGCAGACTCTTGACAGTAATTTGAATGTTATACAGCACTAGGCTAGATTAAGAAACTACCTAAGTCCAGCTGGTTCTGAAGTATCTGGCTTAGCTACATGGTTTTGGTGGAGGAATACCCAATCCCGAGCAATCCAATGTTGAAATTAATCTTAGTCTATACCATACGTATGGCAATATAGGAAATTATATAATAATGCATTACTATAAATCCTAGTAGTCGTCAATCAAATGGGAAATTCTGTTAGCCAGTAGAATCAAGGGATTAAAAACTCATTAACAGGCCAAATAGATGAGAACTCGAAGATGCTCAAACAGATACCAACTTATAATTAGACTTCAAATGAGAAAATCATAGGCAAGACTTGCACCTGGAAATAAATATCAATAATTTCAACAAGAATTAAAGAACGAGTAAAATGAAAGCACACATCATTACCGCATTATAAATTGCCCTAAGTTTGGGAAGCTGTTTCGGACAAACTACGGACAAAGAAATGGAACCCTGTCAAAGAAGCATATTTTTTAAGCTACTCAGTGATGTAAAATGGATTTCGAGATCAGACGGCACTGGCAGAAGCTACTTTTACCAGTACCTGCGCAAATGATTTTGCCAATGTCTCTGCGTCATATAGATGAGTATCTGGTTGCTTTTCAGATACATCGTTCTGCTCAAGATTCTGTGGCTGTTGTCGATATACTGGTGTAGGCAATGGGTAAGGGTTGCTTGCAGCAACAAGAATGCAATGTCTTTGTCCATCCGTATTTTGATTTTGGCTTCCACTTGGGGAAGAGAACATCTACTTAAAAGCAAAAAAATGTTATACAAAACAAGGTTATGAAACATTGAAAGTTTTATCAATATTTGAATAGAAAAAATAAAAGTTTTATAAAAATTCCAAGTCATCAGGGTGGTATGGAGTCATTTGATTAAAGTAAATTGATAAACAAGTCCAGTGGCCGTTTCTACAGAGGAGGCTAGATGCACAAGCTTCTACATTTCTCAAATCCATTTTACAAATGATTTAGTTACTAAGGTCAAACATCTGTCACTGCGGGAGATGACTTTTGACTTTTCAACAAGGTCTTGCCCATTCTTACTTAAAATTAGATCTATGATGAAATTTTTGCTATATAGTTATAGCATCATATATGTAATCTTGAACAATTGAGCAACAATGGATAACAAAATTTATTAATGTACAAGCAGATGAAGATTACAACGGTATTGCATTTCACCTAAAATCCATAACCTATGCATTTATTAGTGTAAGAGATGCTTTAAAAGTGCTCCTTGAGCCTTTAAGACTACCAAAAGCGCAAGGCATCCATTGCCCTTGTTCATTTCGACCAACTATGCTTCAAAACAGTATTATACTCCTAACAACTACTATAAGTTTATATACTTCTATTTCAAATTAGCAATCGACATAAATCTGATACCAACATAACATATTATATCTTCATAATCCATGATTCTGTTAATGAAAATAGTTTGATGCTTCTCTTTCATAGCCTTCATTTTTCAAGGATCGTTTGTTCACTTTTATTGCATCTCACAAACTAAAAACTAAAGCTGAAAGTAATTCAATCTAAAGTTCTAGACTAACAAAGCTCAGATAAAATAAGAAAATAAAAAATTTCTAATGTAACGATATTACAAGTGTAGCAACTGCAATTATGGATTCGCAATGAACTACCGCATCATTAAAAACGAAGTAAATACAAGTGGTGCACTGAAAGAATTGACATCATCACAGACCATTAAAGCTTCTGCAAGCCCTTCTGCAATAGCAGCATCATTGAATCCACCACCTCCGAACGGTATGGCTGAGAGCCATTGAAAGAAAATATCCATATCTCTAGTCCAGCCACTCCTTTGTACGAGGAAAGCTGAAAAGAAAAAATATGTGATAGAAAGAACAGATAAAGAACAGGCAATACATAAGGCAAGCCAAAATAACTATTTGTGATGTAGATTCTCAATTAGAGTAATTTAAAAAAAAAAATACTTTAATTAAAGAAAACCAGATTTAGTGTCTTGCACTACCTTAAATACCCAAATAGGCAACTCCAAATCAAGTGTTAACAGAGTTTATAATATCACCACAAATAAATAGATAGGTTTAAGAAAATTATTTCATAAACTTCTCTAGGCTCTTATTCGATGAAGTAAACCAACTGCATGGGAGATCTCAGCGACATACAAAACTTTCTTTACTTACAACTAGGTGAAAAATGAATTATGCAACTTGACCGGTAATCTACGTCATTTTATTTTTTAACAAACAAATTTAAAATTTGAAAAACTAGAGGCTAACTGGGCTAACTGAGCAAAGAGCCAAAAACCAAATACTGTATTCAAACTCTCCTCTACAATGTCTTCCAAAATATTACTTGGAAATATAGGATTTTTTTTCCAATGGTACCATTTGATCCGAAAGTGAGAAAAAAGAAATGCCGCAGGCTCCAAAAACAGGAAAAAAAACAAGGAAGAATAAAAGCACACACCGCTATAAGATCCATGAGCATTGAACATAACTAGTGAGAGCTCAACATGGGGAGTAGATGGCTTCTGAAAAGAAGACGGAATAAAATAATTAATATCAAAAGGTACGGGTGCTACATGTCGAAAAGAAAAACATCAATAAATACTCTTCTGGTAGCACAAAAATCTCATCCTCGATATTTAAAATATGAAAATTTAGATAGCTAAAGTATAAGACATGCTGGTTATATCTACCTGACTTGTTGTCTCGCTTCCACAAAAAGATCTGCATGCGTGATCATAAAACTCAGAACTTATTAATAACTGAATATATGATCAAAAATCGACAGGATCAAGTTATTATGGTAAGAAGATGACTGTGAAAAGTATTGATTATAGATCTAAACAGTACGCAGAAAGCGACCATTGCTTGTGCCGAGGAGACTGAAGATTTTCCAATATTTTGAAAGATACAAGCTACATGTGATGAATCAGTCTTTAATTGAGAAAAATGGCAAACTAGATCATCGGACATCTATTTCTCAGAACACGTCATTTGCACAGAAACTCTCAGCCATCACGCCTGGTAATATAATGGGTTGGCTTGTTCTAATCAAAACTCCACTTTCTGTTTTCTTTGTGAAGTTGTATGGATATTCTAGCACGCAAATCCGACAGGAACAGCAAAAAATTGTCCTTTCACAAAATAAAGGTGAACTCTTGATGCCCGAATATTCACAGGATTTCTAGTGGGAGTAAAACATTAATACATGATCGACTATCCCTTATAGCGTGTTCACGCCCATAGCATTATACAACAACGATTTTAAAAGGAGCAGTCTTGATTTTATTGCAAACTAAAAAAGTGCACAAAATAACAATTGATAACCCCCCAACCCCCAAAACAAGCCAACTAAATTCGCAACACAAGCACTGGTAAAAATCAGAAAAAAATTTCAAAACTGACGTCAATATACTTCAACAGATACCCAATCGAACGGTAGAATCAATAAATCTACTCCCCGAACAAGCAATTACATTCGGGGAAAACCAACTCTCCAATAAACATAATCCCCAGAGAAAAAATAAACGACGTGCTCCTACAAGCGCACAAACGCAGTTCAGGGCAGAAACGAGTAACATTACCGGACGATCTTCTCGAGGTAATCGGAGACGATGGTTCGCCAGAAAGGGCCGGTGGCGGCCGTGCCTTCAACGGCCACGATCAGCTGCTTCGGCACCATGTATTCGAGAATTCTCAGCCAAAATCCAATCTTTATCTTCCTTTGGACTCCCCTTTAACCTGCTCTGGTCTCGTTCTTTCGCCGAGTACCACTTTACGCAGTTTGCATCGGTTTTAATTTTTTACACGAAATCTTCTATAACACCTTCGCACATAATTTTACGACAAATCAGACCAATTTTGTGAAGTTTGATTTTCCTCTTGATACGGTGTATATATATATATAAAATATTATTTTTTAAGTTAACAAAATTATTTTTCAATATAAATATATGTGAACCCGCAAAGTTGTACTCTTTGATTATATTGCTTAATACATACCATGCAATTTCGGCTCTCTTGCTTAATAAATAGGATAGATAATGGTCACTCTTTGTAACATGGAATAGCATAGATGGTAGTTTTTCAAAAAAGAAAAAAATAAAATGATATAATTTTATAAGTACTGATATATTGCCACGCTCCGAGCCCGGACCCGCGCCTGCGTGACTACACAATGGGCTCTTATAGCAACTATTTCGTATTCGTCATCGTTTTACGAAAATGATTAACTCAAGTTGCTATAGAGGCCCATTGTGCAGTCACGAAAGTGCGGGCCCGGGCTCGGAGCGTGACAGAATGGTATCAGAGCCGATCATCGGCATGATCACCGAGAAATAAGTGTTATGCGGGGCAAAGTGCTACGTGCATGGGAGCCACCTCTTGAACATGCGGGGCAAAGTGCTACATGACATGAGCCACCTCTTGAACCTGTTGGAGTCACCTCTAGATTCTCGGCGCTGGTGGATCGAGTGGTCAGCCGCGACGAGGACATCGTGTTCTGAAGGAGGGGTGATTGTGATACCTTTTGTCCCAAATCTTAAAAATTAAAAATTTAAAATGAGTTTATAATGGGTTACAATGGACTTCTATAGCAATTTGAGTTAATAATTTTCGTAAAAGCGAGGACGAATACGATGTAGTTGCTATAAGAGCCCATTGTGTAGCCACGCAGGCGTGGGCCCGGCCTCGGGGCGTGACATATATGATCGAGCATTTGCAACTTTACCAAAATATATAGTTGGTGGTAACGGTGCAACTCAAATTTTTTAAACAGTGTAGCAACTTAAGCATCACATTTTGATTGCCGAGGAGTTCTAGCTACGGAATTCTTTGTTCTGATAAATATTCATCTAAGGTTTTTTTAGTTAATTCAGTACCTCGATCATTTATAATCTTGATTATTGAAACTGATTTTTCATTTTTAATCTGAATAAAAAATTTAATCAGTTGGACATATGTATGATCTTTACCATTTAAGAATATAAACCAAGTAAATATGAAATAATCATCAACAATAACAATAATGATTTTTATTCCCCCTAAGTTCATTATATATCGGTTTGTTACCTTTATTTTTAAAACTAATAGAACATTTCATATTCGCACTCTTGATTTTGATATTAACAAAACTTGTTATTGTATTTCTAATATATTTACTCACGTGTGAAGTTGTAAACATAAGACTAAAACTTAAACTGAATTTAGCCAAACTGAATTTCTAGCGAGTTTCGGTGTTTTAATGATATCTCACATCTGAATGATTCAAATGAAAATCTGCCAACTAAACTGATCAGAAAACTCAATTTAGAACAAGCGTATTTCATGTTAGTTGGGCAAAATCGAATGTTATCTAGGTCAAATTGATCACTGAATGACCAAATTGATTGAACGAAAACAATAATCAATTGAGTATAAGCAGTTGCGGTGTTTTGGTCATATCTCACAGCTCAGTTATTGGAATGAAGCGATTCAGTATGTGTTGGAAAGATAAGACGATGATCTACAAATCATCTTCAAAAGCCAAAGTCTGGATCGAAGCTTAAGATGATGATAAATGATGATAAAACTACTGGTTTTGAACAAACTGAAATCATCAAGGCTGATTTCAGCACACCAGCGGAAACCGAACCAGTTGAACTGAACCAGTTGACCAGCTGACCAGTTTAGGCTCGAGAAAATGTCCAGCAAGAAGAATTTGACCGTTGCAATTTTAGAAATAGTACATAAACTTTTCAAATGGTCATATTTGTGTGTCTAACGTATATATCATTGTTAGGGCCTATAAATACAATATCTTGAAGATCAAGCAAAAGCTTTTGAAAAGGATTCAAAGCATGGGCAGTTATCATGAAGAAATCTGCTAGTTGAGAGCACAAGCCCTTGTGTGAGGATACAGCTTGAGATATATATTGTAAAGGATAAATTCCTCACACACAATCACTTACATATATACAAGAGAGTTAAACTTCAAAGATTAGATGAGTGAGTCTTCACACAATGACGTAAAACAATGTGTTTGTAGTTTTTGCATATGAGACATTAAACAATATGTCGATTATGAAGTGTTGCCTACAATCTTGAGTGCTAGGAGTTCGAGTTGGGTGATGCCCTTCTGGATTGGATTTGTACAAAGAGTTGTATAAATAAAAGTCTTTTAGTTAATCTTTCCCAATGGGAAGAAGGGGTAACATAGAAGCATTTGAAGTCTCCGAACATCCAAAAAAATTATATGTCTAATTATTTATTGCATTTACTTATCATCTCTATTGTTTTAAAGATGCATTATTGAAGCATTTTATATGTTATTCAAATACTAAAATATTGCATACCAAATGTTTGATAAAATACTTCAACAAAAATATTTTTACTTATTCAACTTGAATATATTTTAAATGATTTACAAAATATTTAATCGATTTCTACGAAGAGTTATTTCGAGTGTCTCCGCTTGGTTTGAAATCCAAACTCAATTTAATTCATTGGTGTTACTATTTCAAGAATCGAGCTATTGTAGCTCAACGATTTTCCCCCAAACTAATCCTATCAAACTAGAGATTATCTATTTGTCTAACTGACTTGTAGAACATAGATGACTCTTCACAATTATATACCAAACAATCCATCGACTAAACTTAATTGTGCAAATTATTAATAGATTTGAAATTTAGATGATTCGAGCGTTTATGTCACAACCATTATTTGTCATGATTTACTTCTTACGAAACATGTTGGTGATGCTAAGTAATTACTATTTCAATCAATTTTATGAGTATTAGCATTTCTAATCCATGTTAGTAAGGTTCAACCATCAACATCCTTAATCAAACATGCATTCTTATGAAATATAATTAAATAATCATTAGCACATAGCTGACTGATACCGAGTAAATTATGGCACAGATTTTCAACAAGTATCATATCATTAATAACAAAATTTCAGTGAGTAATCTTACTTTTACTCACGGTCGTACCATTCACGTTATCACTGAAGGTGATCTTGGGTCCTTGGTATTGACCATATCAATTAATAGTTGGGCGCAAAACAGGCATGTATCTCGAACAGCTATTGTCCAAATACCAAACTGAATTCTTCAACCGTTCTTGTTTTTTTATATCTTCGCTGGTGGATTTCAGCTCAGCATCATCAATGAGGCACTGCCTCTTCTTCATTGCTACTGCTGCAGGAACACTCTGACTCAGATGAATCAGAGTTAGCATCCGCCCACTTGCCTTACTGTCCTCGCCACTCGTACTTTATGATATTTTCTATTTTTGAATTACTTCTTGTCATCCTTGAATATCTCTTCTTGTCATGAGATATGTCATATTTTTTAGTTGGCCTTCTTTCATGCTTCTTTGATTTAGGACAGTCGGCTATAAAATGACTGAATTTTTCACAATTAAAAAATCAATTGTCCTCATCATTGAACTCTTTCTTGTAGTGATTTCTTCCGATGGGGCTTTGGAAATTGTCTTTGTTCTTCCTCAGAAACTTACCAGATTTGTTCATGAATAATGACATCGCGTCATTACTCAATTGATAGGATCACTTATCCTTTGAGATATATTGATCAATGGATGTAGCAGCCAGAGCTTTTGTTAGTTTGGCAGTCGATTCACTATATGTTCTCGAGTCCAGTTTGAATTCATAATATTTAAGATCTGCCAACTGATCATGCAATTCAAGCTTATTAAGATCTTTGGACTCTCGCATAGCCATTTTCTTGACATCTCTTTCTTTCAGAAGTGCCCTCATCACTTTCAAAGCTATCTCTCAGTTGTCATACTCTTTTCCAAGAGCATCCAGTTCGATTATAATGTTGTTAACTCTTTCATCAAAATCTGACATAGACTCATCAACCTTCATCTTAATGTTATCAAACTTATGTATATCAATAGACAGTTTATCCTACTTGATCTCATCATTGACTTCACATAATTGAATCAATTTCTCATATATTTCCTTAGCAGTGGAATACATCTTGATTTTGCTGAATTTGTTCTTATTCAGTGTTTTGTACAGAATATCCTTGGCAAAATTATCCAAAATTACATTCTTCTCATCGTCATCGGTCCACTCTGTTTGTGACTTTTCTATCATATGCGGAGCACCTTCTTTGATTGCGATGAAAATATTGTATCATTATTTTCATCGGTACGTCTGTATTGTGTCCTATGTATCATCGTCTTGCGCAACTAAATGAGCTTGATCCTGATATTACATTTATCAAAGTCCTCTTTGGAAAACATGATAATGTTACTGAGGGAAGCCATTTAAATTAATAGTGTTCAAAGACAAGAATTAACCTTCTCTGATACCACTTATTAGGATCAGAAGATTGACTAGAGGGGGTGAATGAACAATCTCAACAAAATCTCGAAATAATTCGATTGGGTCAGCAACATTAAATTTAATTCTTGTCAATTGGGTACCAATAAGCCAGCGGTTGGATATTGCGCATAAAAAGGCTCACTAAATTGGTTTGAACACAATATGTAGGACCGAGCGCTTGCCGCTTTACCAAAAGTTATAGTTGGTGGTAATGGTGCAATTCAAATCTTTTAAATTGCACAGCAGCTCAAGCACCACGGTTCGATCGCTCTACCAAGCAGGACAATTATTGCACCCAACAATCTCCCTCCCAATAATTGCACTCCTTTGCAATCAATGTGAATCGAATCCATAACCTTGGCTCTTATACCAATTGTAGGACCGAGCGCTTGCCGCTTTACCAAAAGCTATAGCTGATGGTAATGGTGCAACTCAAATCTTTTAAACTACACAGCAGCTCAAGCACCACGGTTCAATCGCTCTACCAAGCAGGGACAATTATTGCACCCAACACAATAAATGACAATATTGATGAACAGTTAAGCTACAAAACTGAAGGAAAAATAAGGTAACTGAAAATGTAAATGCACATATATGTTTTTAGATGTTCGCAGATTTAAATAGGTACTATACCACCTTTTCTTCCAACCAGAAAGGATTTTCAATAAAATACTTTGATAATTACAAAAATTGTACCTACCAACTTCAGTAGGACTTACCATTGTCTGACTGAAACTCTAAGCAAATTCACAGACTTAATAAAAATGATCAGTAAGACTCTTAAGGTCAATTACAGATATTTCTCAAGGAAATACTCACAGAATGATCCTTAAATGATCAGATATAATGATATATGTGTGTGATGAAAATTTTGCTCGATCAGTTAAACTTGAAAATACTCGATGATTCAGAAAATTATGTCGATCTAAAAAGTTCAGCCAACTAATATATCTATAGTATTCGATTCTAGCAGTCGGTATTTTGAATCAGATAGTCATTTCCGAATACATGCATCTTTGTTCCATGCCACTCTTTTCTGACAAATCGTACATTCATGATAGTGTGCATGGACTCTGATATTCTAATTGATTGATAACACTGTTATGAAGATCTTGTCTGATACCAGCTCAGTTCTACTCTTCAAAGAATGTCTGGAAATCTTCAAAGAATGTCCTTCAAACAGTCTGACTGATTCTGTAATGCATACTGATCACTAATATTTTATCAGTGACCTTTTATCGGTTAACTTTCATTAGTTGTGCTTAGACAACGATTAGGCTCCGAATATCAATTTTATTTTCGGGAAACCATTTACGCATAAATGATCTGTTCTTTCATTAGTTCAATTCGGCTAAGCTCTACATATTTCCTTTAAATCATTAGCCTTATTAATTAACCAAAACTTAATCGATCCTATTTTCTAAATTATATATTTTATGATAATCACGAACAAATATCAATATTTTAATATTTTAAATTCAAATTTTCATGAAATTTCTTCAACTCTACGAAGAAAAAGAGTACGCAAAGTAAATGGAAAAAAAACTTTATTTTTAGTTAAAAAAAACTTAGAGGAAAAGAAAGAGCAAATAGTCATTTGGTCTAATTATTTATTATAATTTAAAAATTATATGTTTTGATTTTCATCATTGTCTTCATTTCTAAAAAAAAATCAAATATTATTATTATTTAAAAATGATATGTTTTGATTTTCATCATTGTCTTCATTTCTAAAAATATCAAATAATATCTTTCAATTGTTCTTTAAAAACTCTACTTGAAGACAATTTTTTTAAAAAAAAATTATAAAAATCTTATCAAACATATACTTTAATTTGTTTTCACTTATAAAACACTAAAAATATTTTTAAAATACTTATCCAAATGAAGCTTTAGAGAGAAGAAAAGGCTGAGTAAATTTTATTATTTTCTCTCTTCAATCCCTCATATACAAATTATTTAATAATTAAAAGACTTATAAGTATTTTGTTATAACATTTTTTTCATTAAAATTATATCAATTATATATGATTAAGTTATAACATTTTTTCATTAAAATTATATCAATTATATATGATTAAAAATTTATAAGAAATATATATATATATATATATATATATTTAATGTTTAATTAATTTGGTGACATTTTATTTAAATTATAAATATATTATATAACTTTATTATTATATTTTAAAATTTTCTTAAAATAGATTTTTGGTTTTAAATATACAATCATATCTTTATGTATATTTTAAATTCAATTGTATGTTCATCTATATTTTAAAAAATGTAAATACTATATTACTCTTAACACAAAAATAAAAAATAATTTGTTAGAATATTTTATCACTCCAAGTTTTGATTATTGACAAAATAATAATATCCAACTGTTTCAAATCTAGTCGCTCTTTAATTGTATTTTTAGGTTTTCGGACAGTTGGATCAGTTCAAGTCGTTCAAACAAGAGCATCAAACGATCAAGCCATTTTGGAAAGAAACCGTTTTGGAAAGAAATCAAGCCCCAGAATGTCTGAACTTTAGCTACAAGAAATTATCTGTCAAACTGGCCAGCAGTACACATGTTCAAACCGTTGAAAGTCCAACCGCACTGCCACCGGTCCAAAATGAGTAAGTTCAAAAAGAATACTGCGAGTCAATCCGTTCAACGTTTTCTCCATTCAGAATGATTATACGGTATCCTACCAATTCCAGAATGACAGAAAGCTACTTATTTCGGACATGATATGTCAGCTTTATGGAAAGCAAGATCTTAAAATTACAAAAGCACAAGGAAGATTAAATGAGCATTTATCGATATGCATAATGTATGACGATTGAAAACGACATGTCTGTTTTGTCGGGTGATAATACAAATGATTATTGAAAAGAAAATCTGGTCGTTGGAGATTTTCAGCTATATATATACATATTTCAAGGAGAATAAGACCACTGAAACTATTAAATCATCAAATTTATCTGAAGCCTACATATTTTCTAAGAACTTCGATCACACTCAAGCTTTCAATCTCAATTTGTTCGCTTAGCAAGCTCTTATTAGTTTATATCATATCATCAAGGATTATTTTGTTCTATATCAACAACTTAAGCTGTCAAGACCGACCGTTGGGTTATTGTATCGTTTTCTGGTAAATCAAAGGTTCTTAGACATCCAGATTTGTAAAGTGAACACTAAAAGTTTCACCTTAGGCAGTGATAAGTTATAGCTGAAGTAGGTTGTTACAAGACGTTGTAAAACCAAAATATTTTAGTGAAATTTCCTAAGTCGAAGAAGGGGTGACATTAAGTTTTATCTCCGAACATTCATAAAAATATTTGTATTATTTCATTGCGCACTTTACATGATTGCAAATAAATTTTCAAGATTTTTCTAGTTAAACAACCAAATTGATTTATATAGTTCATCATTAGTGAAGCCAGATAGTTTTTGCATTAACTCATTTTTCAGTGGTCCAGCAAAACTAGTTGTTCAAAATACAACCAAAAACTGTTAAGAACAATTCAAAGTTTAGAAAATTATACAAAATTTTATTCATCTTCCTCTAAACTATAATTGAATCACAACATAATTAATCTCCAAATAACAAAAATTACCACATTTAGATACGAATAGGTCTCTTGTGATACATTGTCATAGATTTTTATATGTGACACGTGTTGACCAGATCTATAATTATCATGAAAAATAATACTTTTGAAATAAAAGTAACATTTTTCATGAATTGAGTGGTATAAGAAATTCATCTCACATAATTGATCTGTGAGATAGTTCCACCAATTTTTTTTTTTAGATAAACATTTCGACTGTATAACATGTGAAAAAACACTAGTATATATATTAATCTAGAGCATGGTAATGGTATGATGTATGTTTTTTATTTGCTCATATTACCTCTATTCATTTTGATAATTGTCATTTTATCCTTAACAATTTCATAATGATACCGTTTTGCAACTTTATTTAAATTTAGACTAAATATTTTAATAAAATTGGAGTCATGAGCAATTTGACCTCCAAAACTTCATGAATAGAGACATCAATATTTTAGGGAAAAAATAGAAACTCGGGTATAAGAACTTTAAGCTATAAATTTTAATTTATTTTATTGTTTAAATGAATTTATATTTGATGAATTTCAAATCATATTTTGCTAATCCATATATGTAAAACTATAATTATAATTTATTTAAAATACATTCAAAATAGATGTAATTTCAATTTCCAAATCCTAATCAAATCAAATCATTTATTCCAACTTAAATCATATAGACAACTTCAATTAATTTATATCATCTATCAATTATTTTCTCATCAAGAACAAATATCAATCTTTTATATTTTAGACTGTTGGCAGAGGAATAGTCAAAGAAGAGGAATAGTCAAATGTGGTAGGCTATTTAATAACATTGGTGGCCAAATAAAACGTGGGTTATGTTTAAATAATTCAGAAAACAGAAGACGCGTATAAAACGTGTCTTCACACGGACAAGGGACTCTATAAATAGAGCTCACCCATTCATTCTGAAATCATCCCTTCTTTGAGTTTTCTCTCATCTTATAAGCATTTGAGTGCTTAGTTCTATAATATTTGTGAGGTGTTTTGTTCTCCTGTATTAAGAGAGGTTGTGTTCTCTTTGGAAATACAGTGAGTGAGTTGTACACCATAAAATATTATAGTGAAAATCTTTTCATCTTGCCCGTGGTTTTTACCCTAATAATTTTTAGGGGTTTTCCACGTAAATCTCGGTGTCCAATTTATTCTATATTTTCGGGTTTTATTATCTCAAATTCCGCACGTGGGACCAACAAGTTGTATCAGAGCCTTGGTTTAAAATTTCTTAAAATTTTGTGTATGCTTTGTGGTTGCAGCCTAGACTGATCTTCCACATCAGTAAAGATTTTTTTGAGGTTTTTTATTTTAGGCGGGATTATTTTGTTCAGTCTATTAAAATTGTTGTAGACATAATGGCGAGCAGGTACGAGATAGCAAAGTTCAACGGAAGCAATATTATGCTGTGGAAAATAAAGATACAAGCAGTTTTAAGAAAGGAGAATTGCTTGGCAGCTATTGGAGATAGATCGGTGGAAATTAAGGATGATGGAAAGTGGAATGAGATGAATGATAATGTTGTTGCCAATTTACACTTGGCTATAGCAGACGAAGTATTGTCAAGTATCTCTAAGATAAAAACAGCAAAAGTTATATGGGATACTCTGACAAAGATGTACGAGGTCAAGTCGCTACACAACATGATTTTCATAAAGAGAAGGCTTTATACTCTTCGGATGGCGGAATCCTCATCGATGACCGACCATATCAATACACTAAATACTATATTTGCCCAACTCACTTTCATGGGGCATAAAATAGGAGAAAATGAACGTGCGGAGCTTCTATTTCAAAGTCTATCAGATTCATATGATAAACTTATCATCAACATTACCAACAATATTCTTATGGGCTTTCTAAGATTCGACGATGTCTTAATTGCGGTTCTCGGAGAAGAAAGCTGGCGCAAGAATAAGGAATATAGGTTGGTAACCTCGAAGCAGGCAGAGGCTTTACCGATAATAAGAGGAAGATTCATGGACCGTGACTCCAGTGGAAGCCAAAGGCGAGGTAGATCAAAGTCAAGAAGTAAGAAGAAAAATATTTACTGCATTAAATGTGGCGGTAAAGGACACTTAAAGAAAGAGAGTATCGATAAAAGTTCTCAAGGAAATGTGGCCAGTACTTCAGGCAGTGGTGAAATATTATTCAGCGAAGCAGCAACAGTTGCAGAAGGGAGGCACAAATTTTGTGACACATGGATTATGGATTCAGGAGCGATGTGGCACATAACGTCTCGGAGAGAATGGTCTGATCATTATGAACCAGTCTCAGGAGGATCTGTATTCATGGGAAATGATCATGTCTTGAAAATCGCTGGGGTCGGTACTATCAAAATTAAAATGTTTGATGGCACCATTTGTACCATTCAGGAAGTACGACATGTGAAAGGACTGACGAAGAATCTTTTGTCCTTGGGGAAATTGGATGACATCGGGTGCAAAACTCGTATCAAGAACGGGATCATGAAAATTGTGGAGGGTGCACTTGTGATTATGAAGGCGGAAAAGGTTGCTGCAAATATGTATATACGTTTGGGAGAAACACACAAAGAGGCAGAACTAGCTGTTGCATCAATTGATTCAGGAGAAGAATTAACAGTGTTATGGCATAGAAAGCTCGGGCATATGTCAGAACGGAGGTTGAAAATTCTCTCAGAACGGAAGATGCTGCCGGGGCTTACAAAAGTGTCACTACCCTTTTGTGAGCACTGTGTTACCAGTAAACAACACAGATTAAAATTTGCCACTTCTACTGCCAGGAGCAAAATCATATTGGAGCTGATTCATTCGGATGTTTGGCAAGCACCGGTTGTATCCCTAGGAGGAGCGAGATACTTTGTCTCGTTCATTGATGATTTCTCTAGATGATGTTGGGTGTATCCAATCAAGAAGAAATTAGATGTTTTCCAGATCTTCAAAGATTTCAAAGCGCGGGTTGAACTTGATTCTGAAAAGAAAATCAAGTGTCTGAGGACTGACAATGGAGGAGAATATACCAGTGACGAGTTTGATGCATTGTGTCAACATGAGGGCATCAAAAGACAAGTCACGACGGCTTACACACCTCAACAGAATGGAGTGGCAGAGCGGATGAACAGAACCTTGTTGGACAGAACAAGAGCTATGTTGAGGACTGCAGGTCTAGAAAAGTCATTTTGGATGGAAGCAGTCAAAACTGCTTGTTATATTATCAATCGTTCTCCTTTAGTGGCGATTGATCTGAAGACTCCGATGTAGATGTGGACTGGAAAGCCGACATATTATTCTCATTTGCATACATTTGAAAGTCCGATGTACGTTCTGTACAATGAGCAAGAAAGATCAAAGTTGGATTCGAAATCCAGAAAATGTATCTTCTTGGGATATGCTGATGGAGTAAAGGGGTTTCGCTTGTGGGATCATACTGTTCACAAGCTTGTCATCAGCAGAGATGTTATCTTCGAGAAAGATAAAGTAAAGGGAGAAAAAGGCACACTGAATTCAGAAACTACTATATTTCAGGTGGAAAATAAGACGGACGAAGGTCAAGTTTCTTGTGAAGCAGTATCTGAGCACGAAGAACAAGAACATGTTGAGTCTGAAGTTTCCAATGTGAGGCAGTCAACTCAAAACAGAAGACCACCAGGTTGGCTTTCAGATTATGTCACTGAAAGCAATATTGCATATTATCTATTATCAGAGAATGGTGAGCCATCGAATTCCCAGGAGGTTACTCAAAGCTCGGATGTATCTTTGTGGATGATTGCAATGCAAGAAGAGTTGGAGGCATTAGACAAAAATAAAACTTGTGATCTTGTTACACTACCACGAGGGAGGAAAGCCATTGAAAACAGATGGGTCTATAAGATTAAGCATGATGGAAATAACCAAGTGGAGCGGTATCGTGCTAGATTGGTGGTAAAAAGCTATGCTCAGAAAGAATGCATGACTTCAATGAGATATTTTCTCCTGTGGTTCGGCTTACAACAGTCAGAGTAGTATTGGCATTGTGTGTGGTGTTTGACCTACATCTAGAACAGCTAGATGTGAAAACGGCGTTTCTTCATGGAGATCTTGAAGAAGAAATCTATATGCTCCAGCCAGAAGGTTTTGCAGAAAAAGGCAAAGAGAACTTGGTTTGCAGGTTGAAGAAATCTATATACGGTCTCAAACTTGCGCCGAGGTGTTGGTACAAGAGATTTGATTCCTATATCATGAGCCTTGGATACAACAGACTGAGTGCAAACCCTTGTACGTATTTCAAGAGGTCTGGAGATGATTATATCATTTTGCTGTTGTATGTAGACGACATGTTGGTATCAGGCCCCAACAAAGGCAGAATACATGGCAGCTACTCAAGCTTGCAATGAGGCAATATGAATTAAAAGGTTATTGGAGGAGATCGGGCACAAACAAGAGAATGTTCCTTTGTTTTGTGATAGTCAGAGTGCCTTGCACATCGCAAGGAATCCAGCCTTTCATTCCAGGATTAAATACATTGGAGTCCAATTTCACTTTGTGAGATGTTTTGTTCTCCTGTATTAAGAGATGTTGTTTTCTCTTTGGAAACACAGTGAGTGAGTTGTACACCATAAAATATTATAGTGAAAATATTTTCATCTTGCTCGTGGTTTTTACCATAATAATTTTTAGGGGTTTTCCACGTAAATCTCGGTGTCCAGTTTATTCTTTATTTTTTGATTTTATTATCTCAAATTCCGTACGTATGACCAACATAGACTCAAATAATTTTCATGAAATTTCTCGAACTCTTCGAAGAAAAAGAGTAAGCAAAGTAAAGGAAATAAATGTTATTTTTAGTTTTATAAAAGAAACAGAGGAAAAGAAAGATCAAACAATCGATTGGTCTAATTATTTATTATAAAATCGAGCCTAAATAAATAATTAATTTACCGTTGACTCATCTCCCAAAATAATTTAAAGTTGACTGAAAATAAATAAATAATAAAAAAAACGGAGTAAATGGGCCAAAAATATAAAATCCCAAGAAAAACGTGGACCCGCGGGAGTCGACCGGTTAACTTCAGCCATTAACTGATATCATCACGATCACTTGTTCAACAAAAAAAAAAAACAAACAATCAATCACAGTTCTTAATCAAGAAGGAACACGGCCCGCAAAAGAAGCCATTTGGTTGATGGCTCGAATCTGCCAACGTTTGGATAAATTTTTTTAGTATATTTACGCATTGTTAATGTGTGTATCTATTTGCAGACGAGGATGCGTTGAATTTTTGTACTACTTTGCGCAAAAAAAAAAAGTATCTTGTACGAGGTGGGGTTTTGGGAGATTCCGAAACGAAAGGGTTTTGTGACGATTCTTGGTGAAAGGTTAGATTTTGATCAAAAGCAAGAATTTGGGTTCGAAAATAGTGAATTTTCTTGGTGGGTCTTTGGGGGGTATTGAGGTGTGAAGATGATGATAAGTTATCCAGGCCTTTCAAAGTTGAGAACCAAGCTGGTATGGCTGTTCCACTTAAATTTATGTTTCTTTCCAATCAATATTATTGATTTTGTTTAGAATAGAATAGATGGGATTCAATTAATACTTGGTAATTTGAATGTTCGCATTCTTCGTTTTCAATGGCGGTGGCGTGTGCGCGATCAGTTTTAATTCTCATATTTCCTCAAAAATCGAATGTTTGCTGCCAAATGTTGTGTGTTATATTGTGAGAAGTCGTGGGATTTGGTAGATCAGCCGAAACAAATGTGAAGCAATGAGTGCAGTGTAATAATGGCTGTGCAATTTTTATTTAACTTCTAAACGGTTTATAACCTTTTAGTCACTCTAAACAAACCTTTTAGTCACTTTAAATTTTCAAAACTTTGGGTATTATGAGAAAGAATTGTTTCTAAAGTTGCATGTGGTAGGTGAAGTGAGGCTGTATTGAGATGCTGTCATACCGAAAGTAATTTTTTCCCTAGAGTGATATTTGCATACAGTGCTCACGAAACAATTTGTTATCTAGACTTCTAAGTGAGTTTCTCCTTTAGAAATAAAAAAAGTACTGATCTTTTTCCCCTTAGGATCCAAACATGAAAACTGTTTCTATTTTGTTAATGAAAGGTACTTAGAAAGCTTTTTTTGTACTATTTCTATATTCTAACTGGCTGTATTTGATGTTTATACATATCATGTTGATGATTACCAGATTGAGTATGAAAATGTCTTTTTAGCAAGTGATTCTGTCACACTCGAACAACTTAAGGAGATGAGCTCCAAGCGTAGAGCAATGGAGGAGTCCATCAATGAGAAAAGCCTTGTTACTGCGGCTATTGCGAGGGAAATGTCCGGAGGTCTTACCTCCCGTTGTCAACAGGTAAACTACTTTTGGTATCATGTATTGTAATTTTATGGGCAACAATAAGATGTGGTACTTAGGCTGCCGAATAAAATGAAAATTTTGAATTAGACCAGTATCACCAATAATAGCTTTTGATACAGGGCATACGCTTGATCGTAAGATCATCGAGTAGTTATAGTTGCGACATGTGCACAAACTATCATTATCTAGTTGTGACTTTGCATAGTAGTATAGTATAATGTTTATGAAGTTTATCGTTTCAGGACATTCAGAAGATGGAATATTATTTGCCTCTATTAGAGAACCTCGTTCACCATGTCAATTTGATAGACAACAATCGCCGAATGAGTTCATGGATTTCAGATCTTAAAATTAGATGGAGCAGTGTTCTCACTTCACCATCCATCTTCAACCTTGGTCCAAAATTTTACCAGTTTGATAATGTTTACTTTGAGCTTGGAATGACATTATTTGTATACGGTGCAATGCTTCGTGAGCAAGCTTTGGAAGTTCTACCATCAGGCAAGATTAACTTTTCCATTATACTGGGATTCCAAAAGGATAAGTGGTGATCGGGGGTGGAACCTGCAGGGGGAATCGCCCCTTTGAACAAACTTTATTTTAAAGTTCAAATTTTTTTTTTATAGAAAAACTGCAAGTTTTGGATGCCAAAATCCATACCACTCACCTTCCTCTCCTCGTCCCATCTCCCAACTATCTCCCAAATTCCTGTACTCACTCCTTGGTGGTAATGCTTTTCTTATTTTCTCATTTGTTGTTGTAGACCTAGTGCATTCTACTACCCTTTTCCGAAAAGCTGCTGGAGTTTATTCCTATTTAGATGAAGAAGTTCTTAACCACATAGTTGGTACACAAGAAAAGCCTCCTGAAGCCATGTCTCACGTGTCTTCTGTGATGAGTCTTATTTGCTTGGCAGAAGCCCAGGTTTGCTCAAATATAGTCTTATACTTATGTTTATTTGATCATTTATGCTTATAAAGCTTTTGTGTTTCCCTTGTGATGGCTAAATACAATGCTCGGTTGAAATTATTTAGTCTGTAGCTGCTAGGAAGGCCGAAGAGAACGGCAATACTGGTGGCCTTTTAGCGAAGTTGCATTATGGTGTGACAGATCTCGTGGCTAAAGCTATTGATAACCTGCAAATCACCACCAAAGAATGCAAGGATATTTCCCCTCGCTTTATGGTATGTATGCACTTTACTTCAAGCATATGATACAACCTAAATTTCCAAAATATTTTTAAAGGGCGGTCTTAAGTCTTAAAACATATAAATGCCAGTCGTGATGGGAAGAAATAATGGAAATTCATTTGAATTCTGTGCAGGATTTTGTCTTGAGTTGCAAAACTTTGCACGAGTTAAAGAGTTACAAACACCTCGCGGAAATCCTTAAAAACGAAGGTAAAATTGGCACCGCGATAGGAGTTCTTCACAGGGCATTGTCAAATTTACAGAAATACCAACCAAGAGAAGATTCTTGGAAACAAGTTTACAAGCGAGTATTTGATGACATGACTGAGTCGCTTAAAAAATACGAGCACGAAAATGAGTTTGTGTGGCACGAGAAAGTCCCTCATCACAGTGAACTGCCTTCACCTCAAGCTGTAAAAATCGTTAGTCCGATCCCTTATCAACCCCAGAAATGGGAACGAACACTTGTTTTCAAATTGTGAAGTGTGAATACATAATCTGTACAGTGCCCTTTGTTCTTGGGCGCCAAACATTTTATTCATATAAATCGACGTTTCAGTACCTTTTTTTTTTCTGCAGCTTTTGATGATCATTTACAGGAATGGATTGTGTTTTTTTATTATTATTAATCTGTATTTCTGATTGGTCCCAGGATAGTCGCTTCAGTATGAATGTAAAATGGTTCAAGACTTTTTTGTTCTTGTTTTTAATATATATTAATCATTTCTAAAAACAGGCAACTAACACAACCAATATTCTTTTTTTCTTAATTCAGGTATTCCAGTACGGATATTTTGATGTGGATCGAATTTGGTTTCAGATTCCGAATGGATTGAATGGTAATTAACTCAAATTTACACCTGAGTTCCATTATATCTATATATATATAAAAAAGGAAAATGATAGATAATTGAATGACAAAACAAGAAAAAAAAAAGGGTAATAATTTAAGATTCTGATCAAGCAAATAGTCATATAAAATCTGTAAACTGGTCGACTCAGGTCACCATGTGAAAAAAGAAAAATAATAACGCAAGTTTTCCATCAATCCATTCCAAGAAAAGAAAAGATAAAACATTGTCCTGTTATTCGATGATTCTCATATAAATCTTTTCCGAGCAAAGAAAAGAAAAAACAAGATTCTCAATTTCTGAAGTAAGTCTATTATCGTCGACTTTCGCATGTATATATGGTTTAAAATTTGGTGTTAAATCAAAATAAGGAACCATGCACATGATTTAAATTCAAATTCACAATTTCTCAGTTATATCTATCTTCTCAAAGCATGTAAATTACTCCAACTTGTGGTAAGTGATAAATGCGATTTTCGCACGTAATTTGTGATGAAAATTTGATTGAATTATGCTAGTTTGGTGTAGTATTATGTGTTTTTGTGGTTTGTTTTGTGTTTGAAGGATTTTGTGTTTGAAGGATAAAATAAATTAAAAGAGGTTGAGATGTTTAGGAGGAGAAAAATACTAAGCAGATAAGAATTGAAAGACTTGATAGAATTTGAACAAACCAAAAGTAGGTGAAATCGTGAGAGAGGCGCCTTAGCGTTGTCTAAGTGGCGCCTCGACGCAGAATATTGAAGAAACGACGCGGAACAAGCGCCTAAGTGTCTGTCATGAAGAACACAAGAAGAAATTTCACGCCTTTGCGTCATACATGCGGCACCTTAGCGTCTGAAGCCACCGAAATTACGATGAACATGAGGCGCTAAGAGTCCTATGCGAAAATGACTAGAGTTTTAGGCTGCAAAAAACATTGTCAAGAGCAATTTTAAATTGATATATCATCATAATCGAAGGCTCATGAGAGGAGAACCCACACACTAAAGAGGAGAAAATATGGAGGAGTCGACTCGAGAGGACAAGGATCGAAGAACAACTGCACGAAGAGATAAGACGCATCATCTAGGGACAGAGAAGCGCCATCGATCTTCGTTCTATTTTCTTCGCCCCTCGATCTTTGAATATGCTCAAGAACATGTTTTGTTTTGATTTTAAATTCGTTATGAACTAATTTTTTTTTCTAGAAGGATGACGTAGCTTTACTGAAAATTATGGTTTGATCTTTTAATTTACATATTATAATTCTTCGGTTGGTTTATTTGTGTTTTCTTGAATCAAAAGCGTTCAATTAATTGATTATTAATTGAATCGTCATATTTATTTTGAATCTATCACTCTAGAGAGAGAAGATTTTGACTAAGGAACGTTGGAAACCACGTTGTTGGTGTTTATAGAGTTCGGGAGATATATAACTCCATGGAAGCATTGAAAGAATTCTAGTGCTTATTATATTATTTGATACTTGAACTCTAATAGGGATATTTACATCGATATTAGATAATTAATTTCTACTTATCACTTGGGAAATGAAGTAGGAAAGATTAAAAATTATTAGGTAATAAACTAGAAGAATTTATGATATAAGTATTTACAGAAATTAATCATAATGGATAGTAAAGTGAAATCGAACTTCTAACATTCGTCTCTCATTGATTTTTTCTCCTTATAATTCTCGTTAATCGTAGGTTAATTATTTGAAATTCTATTTTATATTAAAAATCTCATATTTGATTTTATGAATAAATTTAATATTATTCTAATTACAGTTGGTTTTTAGTCATATTTCCTTGACAACCAAGTAACTTTTATGATATCATGTCAATTTTTCGATGAAATAAAGTTGAAAACAGGAAAAAAAACAAAGGATTTGATAATAAATTTTACATCAAATTGAATTAATAAGGTTCACTCCTGGGGTCGACAAGTGGTGGTGTCACATTCTCACGTTAACATCTTAGTGTAAAGACAACCACTCAACTATTCTATTAAACTCAAATCTCTTTTGTTTGAGTGATTTGTGGGTGACGATTTAATTCATTACAGTGCAATTCTATCAATTGTAATATCATTCTCTCTTCTTGAGACTTTCTCCCATTTCAGCTAGTTTTCTTCAATTTAGTATGCCCATACTTTTTAATCCACATCAAAATCTTTTTCATTTATCTTCAAAATGTTGTATATACGGTATCCAAGAATGATACGAACGTTAGATACAAGAATATGATGGTTTGTAAAAGTTTTATGCAGTTTCTGATATTGAAAATGTCATATTCCCGTTGTTGGCCACTTTTCTCGAGCTCTGCTGATTTGGGTCTGGTAAATTCAGCTATGTTGTTTTGCTGAATTCAGCTCTACTAATTTTATATTTCTTGATTATATATGTTGATTTGCTGATTTCATGGCAAAATAATAAACATGAAAATTATAGTCATTTCTCTTAGCTTTCCACATAATCAAGAATAACTTGATTTTGAGTTTTTATGAGATAGATATGCTTGAAATACAAGACTATATATAAGTTTGTTGGGTGCAATAATTGTCTCTGCTTGGTAGAGCGATCAAATCGTGGTGCTTGAGCTGCTGTGCGGTTTAAAAGATTTGAGTTGCACCATTACTACTAGCTGAAAGGAATTGTTGCGCATAAACGTACAGGAAATTAATTAAACTATTATAATGTGTGTATCAGAAGTTAGTGTTATACTCTGGTGTTGTTAACACGAGCACACAACATGCAGCGGAAATTAAGTATTTAAGAACATGCAGCGGAAATTAAGTATTTAACACACAAATATAACTTTAATAAATTAACATCAGATTTAAATTATGCACAAGTACGAATACTTGTGCAATGCCTCATGGCAAAAAATTCACTAGAAAAATTATGTAAATCGTTTACACCAAAACAATACTAGTGAGAAAACAAAACCAAATTCCTTGACACTCCAAGGAATTAAAAATGCATCAAAATAAACCACATAAAGACTAGATGCATAAAACAAAAAGCATGTTGCTTAAAACCAAACGAAGACACTCTTCGATCAACACTCTGCATCAGTGTTGTTCTTGAGTGTTGGCAACACCAATCGGCAACACGGCAAAGTCTGTGACTCAATCACACAAAGTCTTCAACATTAAAAATATTCTTCAGTAATCTCTGTAAAAGGACTATGCACTAAGTCCACGAAAAACCACGCAGAGATCACACACGAGAAAGCTCACGAAGACACAAAAGAACATTCTTCCTGCAACCCCACGAAAATCTTTCCTCTCTCAAAACTTCTTTTCTCTCAAAAGCCCATTCTTTCTCTAAGAACTCTTCTATACGGCTGCAAGGCTATTCATACTTATATCCATGGCTTGACCTAAAAGTTATTTCATAAAGAGTCCTACAAAATATGGAAAAAAGATTTTCATTAGATATAAAACACTTTCAAACAAAGATAAAATATATTGGAGATAAAAATAATATTAAAAACAAATCCTATAATATCTAGATATAAATCAATCAAGTTCTTATAATCTAGAAATAAATCAAGAAAGATCTCATAATCTAGAAATAAGTAAACCAAGATATTATCATTTAGAATTAAATCAAACAAGATTTGATAATCTAGAAAGGCAAAATCTTAAATTGATAATATCAATTTAGCAAAATAATAAAAGAATAAAATATTCATTTCAATCTCCCTCTTTTTGTCTTTCTGGACAAAACATTCAAAAATGATAATTTTGGTAAGCATCGCAGTCAGTTAAGCTCCCTCTGCATTAGAGTGTGTCTCCTCCTGAGTCAAAGTTCATCTCCCCCTGAATTAAACATGTTAGAGCACTGGTGTTGTTGACAGTGTTGTCAACACCATCGTTAGAACACCTGAAAACATAAGGAGATATACGAAAGAAAAATTCAATAATCACGCAAACAGATATAAGAGCGACCCAAAAACAATATTACATACAGAACATAAGTATTCATCCTTTATCTTCTTATGTGTCATTTTTTGTTCTCCTACTCCCCCTTTTTGGCCAGAATGTAAGCCAACTTCCAAAAGCACCATCTACTCAGCCACTTGTAGAATATGAGAGAAAATTATAGAGGTATATCAGGAGTTACGCACAAAAATGCACAAAGAAATCACGAGAATAAGGAAAGATTACAACGGTAAATGAAAACAAGCAAGAGTAATTATCAGGTATTCAACTGTAACAAAACATATATGCTCTTACTCTAACAAAAAATACAATGATTCAATTCTTCATCTCCAAAAAAAAAATCCGCATGGTAAAGATAATATTTCCGAAATTTACCCAAAACACTAATAATGGTTCTATCCCAAAATTAAACAGTAAAATTTATTCAAACTCGTGTTTCGACGATTTCAAAAGAATATCCAGTAAAACTCACGTCGATTATAACTCACTGACATAAGTATACACATAAATTCAAAATCTAGGTAATCAAGGTTTTTATCAACTCTCATAGGTCAACACTGATATGTCACTGCACATGATGGATTCACGAAACAAAAAATCAATATGCATGTCCTAAATATGCCTCCAATGTAATGAATTATCAAGATGTCAGGCAGTGTATAAACTGTGCTGTGTCAGAACTTGGTGTTGGCAACACCTCCTGGCAACACCACTGAGTTTTATTTAAACTTCCATAAAATTTTATTTTGATTCAGAAATGGTAGCTCCCACACTAGAAGAACGGTCTTCAATGGTCTCCCCTAGGTAGCTTTTTTTATTACTATTTTTACTTAGAAATGGTAGCTCCCACACTAGAAGAACGGTCTTCAATGGACTCCTCTAGGTAGCTTTTTCCATTTTCTTCTAAACAATTTTTTTTTATTTACCTCTTTTCTGGTTTTCTCCTTATGCTCGCATTTTCCAAGTCACTTTTTCATATTAGACAAGATCATGATTTCCATGATATCCTCAACTACTCGATGCCTTGGATTGAGCATAATTTATTCCTCAACATTTGATTGAAAGTATGAACACTCAGAGAGTACCTTTCAGAAATTGCCTTCACTGTTCAGACATTACACAAATAAATAGGATGATTATGATTATGCAGTATGCCTAACATCCTAAAAATAGACATGCAAAAATGGTGTTGTCACCGGTGTTGGCAACACCAATGACAACATGTGTGTGTGATTATTGTACGCACATGCTGAGAGACTTCCGAAGATTGAAAAATCTCTCAAAGTCCAAAGGTTTCGTGAATATATCAGCCAGTTGATTCTCAGTCCTAACAAATTCCAGTCGAATTATGCCTTTTTCAACCAAATCTCTATAAAGTGACGTCTTATGTCTATGTGTTTTGTTCGAGAATGTTGAACATGATTCTTCGAAATGTCTATAACACTTGAGTTGTCACAATATACCATCATGTAATTGCTTAACTTGTAATCCAAGAAAGAAATTTAGTTCTCCTACCATGCTCATTTTGAATTGTGATGACATGCAATCCACAAAGTTATTTACAAGTATTTGAGATGAAGAATCGAAAATAATATCATCTACATATACTTGACAGATCAAAATATCAGATTTCAGTTTTTGAATGAAAAGAGTTTTGTCAACCTCACCTCGTTTGAAGCCCAAGTTTATCAGATTGTTAGCTAACCTACCGTACCATGCACGTGGAGCCTGTTTCAGTCCATACATGGCCTTCTTCAATTTGTAGACATGGTCCACGTGGTGAGGATGTTCAAATCCCTTAGGTTGACTGACATAGGCTTCCTCATTCACAATGTCATTATTATTATTCTTGGGTTCAATTTGAGACACAAAACACGAGTGACTTATCTGGGAAAACGTAGAGCTCATGCAGATTAAACCAATCATTTTCCGGTAGTCAACCTTTTCTTTGTTTCTTGTTTGCATACCATCATGTAATTCACCAATGATTTGTGATGATGGATGATTCTTTTGAATCTTGTTGGGAATTTCTCTTTCACAATTGATCACCACATCATCATTATCATCATTATCATTATCCACAATTTCTGTTTGGTTCAGAGGCGGTGTTGTGCTTGGTGTTGCTTCACTGGTCTCAACACCAGACTCAACATTTTTTCTGGTCAGTGGCTCACTTATATCCAGCAATTCTTCTACATCATCCTCCGGTTTTTTAACTGCCAGATCTGCAAGATCATCAAACACAACGTTAATTGATTCCATTATAGTCCTAGTTCTTAGATTAAATACACGATAAGCACGGTTATTAGTAGAGTATCCAAGAAACAAACATTTATCACTTTTGGAATCAAATTTAGCTTGATCTCTATTATTCAACACATAACCTACACAACCAAAGATATGAAAATATTTAAGGTTTGGTCTTCTTCCCATGATAATCTCATATGAGGTCATTGTAGAACTATTCCTTAAATTAACACGGTTGGAAATGTGACATGCCCTATTTAAAGATTCGGCCCAAAAACATTTTGACATATTCTTAGAACTAAGCATGATCCGAGCCATTTCTAGGAGGGTTCGATTTTTCCTTTCAGCTATGCCAATTTTTTGAGGGGTCTTCGGAGATGAATATTCATGAGTGATACCTTTCTTATGGCACAAAGAAATAAAATGAGAATTTTCGAACTCCTCACAATGATCGGTTCTTATTTTAACCACCCTCATATCATACAGATTTGTTATCCTAGCATGCAACTTCTTAAAAGCATCAAATGTATCAGATTTTTCTTTAAGAAAACTTACCCAAGTAAAATGCGAAAAATCATCAACACAAACAAACGAATATTTCTTACCACCCAAGCTCTCAACTTCCATCGGACCCATTAGATCCATATGCAAGAGTTCAAGGCACCGTGTTGTCCCAAAGTGTTGCAACACCGGGTTCGCAACACGAGTTTGTTTACCTTTCTGACACGGTCCACAGACATATGAGTTATCTGAACTTAAATTTGGCATACCTCTCACATCATCAAACTTACACAGATTCTTCAAAGTCTTGAAGCTCACATGTCCCAGTTTTTGATGTCATAGGTCTAAATCACTCACCTTGGCACTTAGGCAACCATCACCTTCTCCCAATTGATAGCGATTGTCAGCAGAACGAGTACCTGACATTACACAAACATTGACATCATTAAAAACTTCACAATTATTTTTATTGAACTTAACATGTAAATCATTGTCACAAAGTTGACTTATGCTTATTAAGTTTGAGTTAAGTCCTTCAACGTGTAAAACATTATGAAGCTCAGGAAGTCCGTCAACATTCATGGTTCCTTTGCCTACAATTCTTCCTTTGGCACCACCACCATAGGTTACACGCCCACTTTTTACTTCAACATAATCCGTGAGGTGTTCTTTAGATCCGGTCATGTGGTGTGAGCACCCACTGTCAAAGTACCATGCACCTGGCTTATGACAGTAGTGGCAAATAAAATGTCGCTTTCTTTGCTTTGATTTAGAATTTGACACTGGCTTCTTGGTTTGTGGCATCTTCACTGGCGGGTCAACTTTCAAATGAGAAGAGGAAGCTCTGTTTTGTTTCAGCAATCGTTCCGAGGCTTCCTTTGAGATTGACAGAGTCTTCATGGAAGGTTTCACTATTAAGGGGACATAGCAGTCTTCACTTGCCTTTACAAACACGGTTGATTTTGATTTAGAGTTGGAAGTTTCACCATGTTCATATGTGCTTTCAACATATCCAAGACCATTTTTGTTGTCCTTTCCCATAGTAAGCATTGAGTCAAGTTTTGATGAACTTGAGCTGAATTTAGCAATAGGCTTTGAGGCCTTCTCAAGATCATCCTTGACTTTGCACAGTTCGAGGTCCTTCTTACTCAACAAGACTTCCAGTCGAGACATGCTACTCTTTAACTCAGTATTTTCGTTTGAGAGCATAGAATTTGTTTCATTTCTTTTGATCCAATCTTCGTATAACTCTTCATACATAGCCTGCACACATTCAAATGTGAGTTCATCAGAATCAGTATCTTGGATTTCTTGATTACCTGAGTCATTGTGAGATTTAGCAATGAGACACAAGGATTTTGAAGTGGTGTTGCGGCCCGATGTTGGAACACCAGAGGCAACACCGTGCGGGTTGACTTACAGCCAGCATTTTTCCTTCAAAACAGCAGTGTTTGTAGACAGTACGTCCATTGGGATTCTGTAAAATTTTCTGCAAACAAAAACAACAATAAACCAGAATCAATCACTTAGTGTATCAAGCGTTGGCTCTGATACCACTTGAAAGGAATTGTTGCGCATAAAAGTACAGAAAATTAATTAAACTATTATAATATGTGTATCAGAAGTTAGTGTTGTGCTCTGGTGTTGTTAACACGAGCACACAACATGCAGCGGAAATTAAGTATTTAACACACAAATATAACTTTAATAAATTAACATCAGATTTAAATTATGCACAAGTACGAATACTTGTGCAATGCCTCATGGCAAAAAATTCACTAGAAAAATTATGTAAATCGTTTACACCAAAACACTACTAGTGAGAAAACAAAACCAAATTCCTTGACACTCCAAGGAATTAAAAATGCATCAAAATAAACCACATAAAGACTAGATTCATAAAACAAAAAGCGTGTTGCTTAAAACCAAACGAAGACACTCTTCGATCAACATTCTGCGTCAGTGTTGTTCTCGAGTGTTGGCAACACCAATCGGCAACACGGAAAAGTCTGTGACTCAATCACACAAAGTCTTCAACATTAAAAATATTCTTCAGTAATCTCTGTAAAAGGACTATGCACTAAGTCCACGAAAACCACGCAGAGATCACACACGAGAAAGCTCACGAAGACACAAAAGAACACTCTTCCTGCAACCCCATGAAAATCTTTTCTCTCTCAAAACTTTTTTTCTATCAAAAGCCCATTCTTTCTCTAAGAACTCTTCTGTACGGCTACAAGACTATTCATACTTATATCCATGGCTTGACCTAAAAGTTATTCCATAAAGAGTCCTACAAAATATGGAAACAAGATTTTCATTAGATATAAAACACTTTCATACAAAGATAAAATATATTTGAGATAAAAATAATATTAAAAACAAATCCTATAATATCTAGATATAAATCAATCAAGTTCTTATCATCTAGAAATAAATCAAGAAAGATCTCGTAATCTAGAAATAAGTAAACCAAAATATTATCATTTAGAATTAAATCAAGCAAGATTTGATAATCTAGAAAGGCAAAATCTTAAATTGATAATATCAATTTAGCAAAATAATAAAAAATAATAAATGAATAAAATATTCCTTTTACTAGCTATAACTTTTGGTAAAGCGGCAAGCACTCGGTCCTACAATTGGTATCAGAGTCAAGGTCACAGGTTTGATTCTCATTGATCGCAATTAGTGCAATTATTGGGAGGGAGATTGTTGGGTGCAATAATTGTCCCTGCTTGGTAGAGCGATCGAATCGTGGTGCTTGAACTGCTGTGCGGTTTAAAAGATTTGAGTTACACCATTACTACTAGCTATAGCTTTTGGTAAAGCGGCAAGCACTCGGTCTTACAATTGGTATCAGAGCCAAGGTTACGGGTTCGATTCTCATTGATCGCAATGAGTGCAATTATTGGGAGGGAGATTATTTGGTGCAATAATTGTCCCTGCTTGGTAGAGCGATCGAATCGTGGTGCTTGAGCTGCTGTGCGGTTTAAAAGATTTGAGGTGCACCATTACTACTAGCTATAGCTTTCGGTCCTACAAAGTTGTAACTTGATCTTCATTCAATGCAAAACCAACAATTTTATCGCAGTTTTTCTCCTTTTTAAGCTATGATTCAGGCTTCTATTTGAGAAGATGATTTGTATATCATCGTCTTAACTTCGTAACACATTCTAAATCGTTCCATTTTGATAATTGATCTAGTCTGGATGACCAAAATACTAGAATTGATTATGTCAAGCTGATTCATGCTTCAATTACATCAGCTTTATCTTGAAACCACTAGCTTGCCTAGATAACATCTGAATGAGCCTAGTTGATCAGAGATATAACGTAGTAATTTGAGTCTTCTATTCAACCGTTTTGATCGCTGGTCATTTGCATCAACGAGATATGAGATATCATTGAAATACTTTAGCACACCAGATTTTCAACTTGACTAAATATGTTAAAAATACAATAACAAATTTTATTATCATAAAAATCAAGATTGTCACCGTTTCCACAACCCAACAAGTTTTAAGCTGATTTTTACAAACAAAAGTTTTAAATGAAATTAAATTTACATGGGATTTTTCGCTTTTCTACTTTTTTACAGGATGCTGAGACAATTTCCCTCTAATAATTCTATTCACATATTGTGTGTGAAAATAATTTGTGTATAATATTTTTGGGTATTCAAGTATTTTTGTTTTAAAAAGCACAGAGATCACTTTAAAATAAAATTTTGGAGATGGTTTTGATAAGTTTTTTCGATCATTCATATTTTTATTTTTTTTAATAAAATTTATGGTATATTAATTTTGTATGTAAAATATTTTTTTGATGGCGAGTAATTTTCGTATAAAAAAAAGTCAAAAAGTATATCAAAATAGAGAATTTCAAGGATGACTATTTACAAGATTTTTCAGTACATTCATTCAAATAATTATTTATGTGCCATACTCTGTTATTTTTAAAATTTATGATATTCTGTAATAATCTTATAATTATAACTATTTTGATTACATGTGATTTTATCATTTTGTGAACATATCATATCACCAATACATAACATATATTTCATCAATTATGATTCAATATCTTTTGTCACAAAATATTTAGCATAAAATATTTGTATGGCCCCATCCTTTCGTTTTCTACACTAATGCAAACAACAAGCACACTAATGCAACAAAATGAACGGAAAAAACCAGCCTTTGTAACTCTATGGTTAAACAAAAAAAGATTATATTGACTGCGTTCTCATTGCAAATGTTACTACATTTTCACAACAATCAGTAAGATGGTGAGGTGGTGGTCGTATGCGTGGAGGACGACGTGGCCGGGGAATGGGATCCATCAACCCCACCTTCACCACTATGGCTGCCTCCGGCATCAGAGTGTGGTTGCCTTCGTTGCGGGGCTGCTGATGCCAATGCTACTCGAAAGGGTCGTGCCACCGAAGCAATTGGGGCATATATTCTGGCGGATGGAGTGGCATCCCCGGATGTGGTGGTTGTAGCCATGATGGCATGTTCTGGTGGCACACATACTCTCGATCTCTTGTGTAATCGATACTTCTGAAAAATGATCGGACGAAAGTAATTCAATATATTAGAGAAAGAAATTAAGGGATTGACTTGATCTTTCTATAAACATGCCAAGGAGGAAAATTTTCCCAGAAAGCATGTTAGAATATGGTCTAAAAGTCGGAATAAATTAAAGCTAAGACAATAATCTTTCTCAAGACTAAATCTAAAGGATTTTACATGGTTAATCCTTTCGCATTATTCTTGTTCACATCACCACAAAAGTCCTTGCTTCAAATGAAAGTTTCTCCCATGAGATTCTTCACCTAAACCATTTAATAACAATCAAAGATGCTATTCCCATTGGCTCGATAATACAAAGTAACCGAAATAAACTTTCATCGCATCCCTTAATTTGTCAAGATACATCAAGATATTTGTATTATTGTGAAATATCATGAAACTAAAAGAAAAATCCATTAAGAAAAGGGTCACGAATGCTCAACTTTAATGGGGAAAAGTATGAGTTCACAAACCTGTAAATGACTTTTAACCTCATCATTTGTGAGTCCATCAACCTTCATCAATTCCCTTATCTGTTTAGGTGTAGCAACTGCATAATCCAATCAACAACAAGATTTATCAGACAATCGTGGATCAATATCATATACTTAACATGATTTTATAGCTAATATATATACCATGGGAACCACCAAGTTGATGAAGGGATTGCACAAATCTTCTGTGTAGATCCGGCGACCAACACCTCCTTGCTTTTCTTAGAGACTCCCCTTCTTTCTCTTCCTTCTTATCTCCGCCGCCAGTGCCGGCAGTGGAACTGGTGGATGCCGGTGACGGTGACTTATTCTTTGGTACTTGCCTAGGAGCAGTTGAAGTTCCGCTAGTGCCTAAACTTTTCTTCTTCTTGAATGGCTGAAATGCACCATCACATCGGCCACCGCCATTTCTCGTCACCTCCGTAACTACTACCTTTCTTGGTGAATGCTATACTCCAAAAATTAAAATTCAAAATTAGAAAAATCCCACATGCTTAAAACATTTTTTTAATAAAAAAACTAAAAATACAATAATCTTCCGGAAAATCACCTCTTTGGAAGATGGATCTCGGGTGTGATTCCAAAGCTGAGCAGATCTAAGCCAGTCTGATTTCTTGGAATTCTTCTCATTACCATTCTTCCCATCTGTATTACTCATATCAGCTAAATTTTTATTTGGTTTCTGGGATTCTTGTTCTTCACCATCAGATTGGGACGAGGCCCTTTTCAGCGGAATGAACTCTTCAAAAACCGGACACGATGTCTGCTCAGAACACTCAGATTGCCCACGTAAATTACACTCTGTTGTCGCCCATGATAACTGCTGTTTGCATGACTCAATTGCTGCAGAATACCGATATAAAATAAGCCCAGAACCATAAGAAAAAGTAAACAAAAATTGAAGAATAACAAATTTGTTTTAAAATCATAAACAGTATGATTGATACCATGTGTAACAAGCTCAAAACAGAGAGGAATTTCACGTCGGAAAACTTGAATTTTGTGATGCTCTTCCTCTAAAGCTTGTATGTAATCTTGAAATCTCTCCATTTTATCTGAAAAATCACTGTGATTAATTCAGACCGTGGATTATCTTTCTTTCTGATTTCCTTCACTGTACCTTGTCAAATTCTTTATTTTCACCCCTCGCTTTTTTTGGCTAAGTGAAATCATTACAAGAAATCGGTTAGAATCTGAGCCAAGACAAGGAGAGATTATGTAGGGGGAAGATACGGACTTCTTGTTTCTTTTTCCTTTTTCTGTCAGAGATCCGAATGAGGAGACTAGAATAAAGGGATCTAGAGCGGAATCACGAAAAGGAATAATCTTGGTTTGCAAAATATATATATATAACAACATGCATATATGTATATGTATAACCACCGCCAGTTGTTACAGATTAGTAGTGCAAGAATGTAGAGTAACGCGATAATTCAATTTTAATCATTCAGATGTGAGAAAATTTGAATTGGGATATGTTTTATTTAATTTTTTATTGACATATTTAATCTATATTGAAAAAGAATAGATGTCTTACCAAATGTTTAGATATATTTATATTTACGAGATAAGTCGATCTGATTTATATTTACAATTAAAATAACATTACTGATATTAAAAAATATTCATGGCTCGAGTCAAAAATTCGTGTTAAAAAATTGATTATAAGACGATATTATATGAATTTTTATATATAAAAATTAATAATAACACATAAAAACTAATAATGTAAGGAGTTTTAATTTCCTTTAAACTCTCATGAGACGATTTCACTGGTCAGTTCAATGAGACGAGTCTTCTGTTTGGGCCACTTATAAAAAAAAATATTTTTCGTACCAAAAATATTAATTAAACATGAGTAGGATTTATTCGTCTCACGAAAAAAGATATGTGATATTGTCTCATGTGAGACCTACTCATATATATATTAGTTCATGTTATATTTATTGAATAAAATTATTGTACTTTTTTAAAACTAATTATTCTAAAATTTAGAGAGTAGATTGGGGTTCTATTGCCTTCTTCCAAAACAAAATATAAAATATATGTATTTGAATACCAAAATTTAATTCCATAATGAAAATAGCCAAGTAAAGTTTATTAATGAGCATGTCTATGACCTATCTACACAGGTAAAAAAAAAACAAAAAATTATTATCTCGGGAAAAATTTAATTTTCAAAGGACCAAACCATATAATAAATTCTACTCTTTAAATATTAAATATGTTGTTATATAATATATATTAAAAAAATAAAAAGGAAAATCATTATTTTCGGGAACAAAATAAATAAACTGCGATATTTAATTGAGGTGGTGTTGTTGGCGTGGAGAGTCTGGAGACGTCGAGGTCGGGCCGTCGCGTACCGATGAATATTTTATTTTGAGATTTTTAGAGAGAAAAAGTGTGAAGGTATTCATACTTTGCACCCCATATTTTGTGTTTATGTCCACGCACTAGTACGATTTCACAAATTCAATTTTATAGAAATACCAATATAAGTTTTGAAAAGTAACATGTTTGAGTGTAATAATTATTTTCGTTTAGAGAGTGATCGAATAGTTACACATAGTATTGTACGGTTCAAAATATTATAGTTGTATAATTATCACAATTATAAATTTTGGTGAAACGATAAATGTTCGGTCTTACACAATCGTTTTATTTAATAAAAAAAATATTATAAAACCTATTTAATAAGCATATAATGTTATTCATACAAATTACATTTATATTTAATATTGTAACATTATTATTATTTTCATAAAAATATAGCATATTATACAAACAATCATCATAAATTATAAAAAAAAGAATCATAAATATTTTCACCATACTTATTCGTTGTTTTATACATAAAAAATGTAACTAAATTTCAAAAACGATTATGTGATTATCTATAAAGAGCCAAGTGTATAAAAATGCAATTTTTGCACAATGACACTAATAGGTGTAAAATTAAGAGTTTATCAACATTGTTGAAATATTACACTACAAAAAAAATGCTTAGCGACGGTTTTTTGCGACGGAAATTAACATCGTCGCTAAAGTTAATGTCGCAAACATATTGCGATGGTTTCTCAAAACGCGTCGCTAAACCGTCGCTAAATTAGCGACGATTTTGACTTAAACCGTCGCTAAATTCGCAAATTTAGCGACGATTTTGGTAACGGTGTACAAATAAATTGTCGCTAATCAGCGACTGCTTTGTTAAAACCCGTTGCTAATTAGCGATAGTTTTCTCAAAAACCATCGCTAATTAGCGACGGTTGATTTCATATTCCGTCGCTAATTGTTTCATTTTTATAAAAAAAATGTTTTTTTTATAATTTCATAAACCGTCGCAAAATTTTGCGATAGTTGTTCCTAAACCGTCGATAACACCTGAATTTTTGTAGTGTTAGACAAAATATACTATCAATCTTTTGTCATTAATTGACCATTTATATTTAAAATTTTCAAAATATTTATTTATGTTAAAAATAATCATTTGGCATATACTTTCCAATTAACTCGTAAGAAAGCATATTTATGTGAGATCCATGGACTATGATGAAAATTGTTATATGTTTCAAGATAGTGTAGCTTTGAAAATTTCTTTGTGGTTTTAATTGAAAGCAGAATAAACCTAAAAAAATGTCAACTTGGCACAAACACTGCATGAATCGTGTACGTGATTTATTATATTTGTAAGACCTAATTTTTATTATATAATTTAAAATTTATTCTCGCTGGCATAATAATCAAATTAAGATATATGAGGGGGACATGATATGAGACCCTTCGAATTTGAGATCCTTCGAATAAGTGTTCTTCCCAGAAAGAGGTGACTGATTTTTTGTCTGAGGGGGAGAGAGAACAAAAAATTGGTGGACAATAATTTGTGCGTAAAAGTCATGGATATAATTCAAATATTGATTACACATATATTAAAAGTCTATTTCTGATCTAATCATAACTATTTTTTTTAATCAGGATATTATTTTTCCATTAATATTCATTTATAAGCAATTTGTTTGATCTCCATCAAACTACGGTCGTCAAATTCAACTCATTAAATTTGATTATTTCAACATGAACACATAATCGAATACTATTGTGACCCTCAATGGTTCATAGATACAAATAACCGTGGGTTCACAAATTCATGTAATTCAGAACAACATTTGTTCTTATTCGAGCTTACCCTAATTAGCATAATTTTTTCATCAACTCCTTGATCAAGAACGTCAAAACTGAAGTCTGATTGCATCCATCAGATTATGGTAAGAACTTCTAGTAGCATCGCCACATGATCCCCTAGGTATCATTGATTGTGCCTGCAAAACCTTAAGTTATGATTAGCATACAGTACGATACATTCAACTCATATATCCCGATCGAATCTGCAACTATTGAAGTATCGAAAGTTACAAACGAATTCGATAATGATGTCATGTATCTTTGAGTAATAACAAATATGTGCAATCTGAGGAAACCCCTTTCCAAATTGCACGTGTCTTACTTTGGTCAGATATTCATTGCACTGTTAACTCAATCGATCACACGGGCTATCTTCACCATTGAGTGAGCGGTGAATTCACGACTACAATACATTGACTCATACGTATTTTGAAACTACACACATCCTCGCCAATTGATTATCATCAATAAAAGTCTGTAAACGGATCAGAGTACATGCTAGTATGCATAGTCTCCACGTTGTCTTGAGTCAAAGACTAATGACATACAACCATAACCACAAACTTTTTCTACTCGATAAATGATAACCACTTGGAAATGTTTAAGGGAATTTTGTTCAGTGCATCATTAAATGATTATACATTTATATGAATGGACATCTTCGCGCCCTTATCAATAAGAAATGACGTTTACATCACATATACTAGTTTCAACCTCGAGCGACTTTTATTCTTATTTTAAGCAGCTGATTCGACTAGAAACCAGTTTACAATATACAATACGCTTCATGATGAGTTTCATGATGTTATGTTGAAAGATAGACCTTATAGTACCTACTGTATATTCAAAGACTGCATGAGTATACAAATAAAGTAAATATTATAATTCGTTAAAATCATAAAATATGATTAAAATAAAGATTGTTTTTATACGAGTGTCAATAAAGACCAAGTCACAATTTGACTTGTTGACACCTATTTCAACAAGATTTGTTCATAAATTATATAAATTCCATAAATTATTTAAAAAAATAAAAAAAGATATAAATTCCTGGACGAAAATGTAATTTAATTTTCGGGAAAAAAAAAATCAATTCGAAGGGCCAAATATGTCATTTCAAGTTCCTTACAAATGTGTGTATTGCCCATATGGATAGGATGAAATAAACCCGAAAATATTAAGATAAAAATTGGAATATTCCTTGGTTCGTGGCAGTAGCTGGAAGGTTGGATCAGTGTGCGAAAGTCCATCCATATTAAATACAAAAACTGGAATATTTTGTATTTTTAAATTAAATATAATAAAAATTAATATTTTAATAATAAATCATCTCAAAACCAAAGATGAAGTTATTATTAACGCTAACATCAGCATGAGATTAAGTTATAAGTTTCATTACATCATTGTACATGCACTTATATAGTTTACTTTTAACTAATTTTTAACTCGAGATGCAGCTGTAACAAATTAATCATCGAGTAAAAATAACATAATTTAACCATATAAATAATGAAAATGTTCTTTACAAATAATAATAATAAAATTAATAAGCTGATTGGCTGGCCAGATTCATATGAAATCAAAAATAAAATATATCTATAATGATAACACTAATTATTTTTATTATACCACCAGAATTTCTCAATTTCCCTTCCCAAATTTACCCATTTCTATAATACTTTTAAAAAACCTAAAAATTCTCATCCTGTGGCTTTGATGACAAGTTCATGATATAAAGTACTACTGGATATTATCGATCTTTTTTCAATTTTTTTTTGGATTTCATGGGTATATTTTTTCTCCAAATGTACGTCAAGTTTTATATATAAATAAAAAAATACAGTGTTTTTCTTTTATTAAATATTTTCGTGCCCTTACAATTCAATGGAAAATCTTGCTGTGGAGTATGATCTAACAAGCTAGTTTATTTAATCAATGGTTAGGTAATTAGGTTTTGTTCCATGGAATAGTTCTCTTTTGCTATAAAAACTGTGGAATAATAAGTTAGTAGTTGATTTTAGACCCTTTTTTTAATAGTTGACAATATGTTCTTTCATTCGTTTGAGACATTGAAATAATATCATTTTTTATGACGAAAAATATGTGGTTATTGTGATTTGAAATGTATATAAGGTAAACTTCGGATATTAGTTCACTGGCGACCGAGTCACGACATGTTTGTATGGTAACATAATATATGATATTTGATATGTTACACGACCAATTTATAGAATGAATATTGGATATTTATAATTGACAAAAACTTGTATGAGACGGTCTCACGGGTTATATTTTGTGTGACAGATCTCTTATTTGGGTCATCCATGAAAAAATATTACTTTTTATTGTAAATATCAATAGGGTTGACACGTTTCACATATAAAGATTCATGAGACCGTCTCACAAGAGACCTACTCTTTATAATTTGATATGAATATTATTATAATATGATATAAATTATATAATGAAGTTTTAGTCTTTAGACCAATTCATAAAATGAATTTTGGATATTCTAGATGAATGTTAAGGTGTAAAACTTAGAAAATTGACCAATGGTTGAAATTAAACACCTAATGCAAAAAAATAAAATAATTAAATAATTAAATATTCAAAATCACATTGAATCATGTTTTCTTCCTCTCACTTTCAGTTATTTGAGTCAACTGTTCAATAATTTATGTGACATACTCACTTTGTGCCAAACCAAAATCAAACTAAAATTTGTTTTTGCTTGATCCAAGCTATGCATGTAGAGCTGCAAGAATAATAATTATATACTGTGAAAATTTCTTCTATTACATTAAATCATGAAAATATATGATATGTGATTTGTGTAGTACCGTTTTTATATTGATATCATTGATGTCTTATTTTTTCTGTTAACATAAGAAAACAAATAAGTCTAGACATATAATTGAAAAATGTTTTTTCTTCTATTTCTTTTCTTACTGATATGCTTTTCTACAAAATTACCTAGAGAATTAGTATAATAAAATTAAAGTAGATATTGTTGGAAAATTACACCGAAACGATGCCGACCAAGATGATAATAGTACCCAAAAATGCGAAATAAAATAACCAACAAGAACACAAAGATTTACGTGGTTCACCCAATATAGGCTACGTCCACGGAGCACTGCAATTTTTATAATTGGAAGAAATATTACAACAAGTGTATACACCAATACACTCAATATTTCCCACACTCTCAAACCCGAGTATACCGAGAAAATAATTTCTCTAACCCACACAAGAGAATTCCCGCATTCAAAAAAAAATAAACTCTTTTTTTCTATGCACTCTCTTTTTATCAAAGCTGAAAAGCTTTTGATTTTGGGATACAATAACTAAAGGAATTGAGCTCTATTTATAACTAATTCCCTCGTTCAGTTTTCAGATTCTTTCGATGTGGGATAACAAGTTTCTTTATTATTATGTTTAATGTGGGCCCTACCCCATTAAATAAATCTTACCTAACAATTCTCCCACTTGAAGACTTGATTTCAATCATATCTTCATACAATCAGTGCAGCAGCTCATACCTCCTTTGTTAGTCTAGGAGACCAATTGAAGTCAAACACAACTTCAGTTTTTTAATGATAACAACTTTCGTGAGCATGTCAGCTGGATTCTTGCTTCCAGGAATCTTCTCAAGCTTCAAGACTCCATTCACCCGATCTCTAAGGATCCACATTCCAATGATTTGTTTTGCAGCACCCAAATCCTTTAAAACAAATTTCTTTGATAACTCTTTCTCGAGTTTATCAATCTCCTCCAGACAAGCTCCTGCTATCAACATATCATCTACATATATCAGTAGTATGATATAATAACCATCAAGCTTCACATAACAATAGTGATCAGCCTGATACCTCCGAAAACCATCATTATTCATTACACCATCAAACTTCTTGTACCACTGTCTTCGAGCTTGTTTGAGATCATACAAGCTCTTCTGAAATTTGCACATCATTTTCTCTTTCCCTCGTACTTCAAATCCCTGAGATTGATTCATTTCTTCATCTAGCTTACCATGAAGAAACGTCGTCTTTACATCTAACTATTCCAGATGTAAATCTTCTTTTACCATCAATCCAAGTACAGTCCTGATAGTAGTTAACTTTACCACCAGAGAGAAAATATCAGTGTAACCAATGACTTCCATTTCACCTTTTTCAACAAGTATTTCTTTGTACCGCTTGCTACCGTCATGTTCTAACCGGTACTCCCACTTGCTATGTAAAACCTTTTTACCTTCAGGAAGTTCTGACAATTCCCACATGCGATTGGATGACAATGAATCCATCACATCTTCCATGGCTAACTCCCACTGTTTAAAGGTCTCATAAACATCCGATTTATTTTTCACAAAATAAACCCAAAATTTCCTGCTCGAATCGTCAACAATAGTGCCATAATATCTTGAGTGATCTCCAAGGGATATCACAGGAGATGGTCCACATACATCAGTATGTACCAGCTCCAAATCCGTCGATTTCGGTTCTCTAACCTCTTTTGAAAAGCTCACCTTTTTCTGCTTTCCAAAAAATAAAAATTCACACAGCTTGTGTTCAACGATCTTTAATTTCGGTAGCTTTCTGTTTGAAACAAGCATCTTCATTCCCTTCTCACTCGTATCCCCAAGCCTACTATGCCATAGACTTGAATTAGCTCCACCATCCACAGTCGCTATTTTATTTCTCAAACTGGAAGTCATATAAAGTGTTCCAGTTTTCTTTTCTCGAGCAACAATCATGGCTCCCTTTTTCACTTTCCAAGAACCATCACCAAAGGTCACATTATGACCTTCGTCGTCAACCTGTCCCACTGAAATCAGATTGTGTGTCAACTTTGGTACATGCCTTACTGTTGATTTTTCAGACAGATCCATTTGTCATCTTCATCCGGATATCACCCATACCAATTATTTTCAAAGGTTTTCCATCAGCCAGGAAAACTTTTCCGTAATCTCCCGCAATGTAATTATCGAATACATCACGATTACCAGTGGTATGAAACGAAGCTCCCGAGTCTATAACCCAAGAATCAACCGGGCTTTCCATGGATAGTAATAGAGCATCATGTACCTCCTCAGTAACAACTTTGACGTCGTTCTTTGTTGATTTGCAATTCTTTTTCATGTGACCAGTCTCACCACAGCTCCAGCACTTCACATTCTTTTCAAATGTGTTATTGTCTTTTCCATTTCTTGACTTAGATCTACCATGCCATTGGTTAAAATTCTTTTCGCCAATACTGCCCCTTCCTATATTCTCGAGATTTAGAGCAGAACTTGATGATGTTCCTTCACCAGAATCCATCTTGCGAACTTCTTCGGCAAGAATTTGATCTCTGACATCATTGAATTGTAGCTTTCTCTTTCCAACAGAGTTGCTAACCGCTGCCCGCATTGGTTCCCAATTGTCTGGTAAAGACTTCAAAAGAATAAGTGCCCGAATCTCATCATCAAATTTAATTTCAACAGATATTAGCTGTGAAACAATCGTGTTGAATTCATTGATGTGTTTAGCCACCGATGCATCTTCTCTCATCTCAAGTTAAATAACTTCTTCATTAGATGTACTTTATTATTTGCCGATGGCTTTTCGTACATGTCTGACAAAATGGACATCATTTCCTCCGTTGTTTTTGCCTCCGCCACGTTATGTGTCACGTTCTTCGTTAGGGTCTATCGTATTACCCCTAACACTTGTCGGTCAAGAAGCTTCCAGTCATCATTCTCCATCTTTTCCGACTTCTTTCCAGATAGAGGTTGATGCAACTTCCTGCTATACAAATAATCAATAATCTGTAGTCGCCAGAACGTAAAATCTGAACCGTCGAACTTGTTGATTCCCGGTCCTAATCCATCATCTCCGGCCATCACTTCTCTATCCTTTGCAAAAAATCTAAAAAATCTTTTCTGATGTGGAAGATCAGACAAAGCTGCAACCACAGAGCATACTCAGAATTCTTAAGAATTTTCACAACGAGGCTCTGATACCAGTTGTTGGAAAATTACACCGAAGCGATGTCAACCAAGATGATAATAATACCCAAAAATGCGGAATAAAATAACCAACAAGAACACAAAGATTTACGTGGTTCACCTAATATAGGCTACGTCCACAGAGCACTGCAACTTTTATAACTGGAAGAAATATTACAACAAGTGTATACACCAATACACTCAATATTTCTCACACTCCCAAACCCGAGTATACCGAGAAAATAATTTCTCTAACTCACACAAGAGAATTCCCGCACTCAAGAAAAAAATACACTCTTTTTTTCTATGCACTCTCTTTTTATCAAAGATGAAAAGCTTTTGATTTTGAGATACAATAAGTAAAGGAATTGAGCTCAATTTATAATTAATTCCCTCGTTCAGTTTTCAGATTCTTTCGATGTGGGATAACAAGTTTCTTTATTATTATATTTAATGTGGTCCTCACCTCATTAAATAAATCTTACCTAACAGATATTGCACATGATGCAATTAGAAAATTTCAAAAGTATATGTTGTCATATCTCCGATATATCGCATACTTTCAATCTAATCAAAATTTTTTTTCACTGTTAAAAAAAATTAACAAAATGTTCTTATAATTTTCATCGCTGAATAAAAAAAATGGAATGTGTAATGAACTTCCTTACGCATGCCTCTTGAGTTTCCGAAATCCGGAATTGAACCACAATTCATTTCGTTGATATTTCGCAATAACATCCACTTGTACAACATGAATATCATTTGTTTTTTCGGAACTAAAGTGCATCGAAAGATTAAGCGATGACATTAGGGGTGGGCGTCGGTCGGTTCGGTCCGGTTTTTCTCTATAACGGTTCGCTTTTTCGATTTTGAATATCTATAGTCCAAAACAAAATCATTTTATTACGGTTCGGTTCGGTTTTTTCGTAATACGGTTCGGTTTAGACGGTCGGTTACATACGATTAGCTAAAATTTTGTTAAGAAATAAAATTATACGTCACTTTATGCCTCTAAAATCTAAATCATAGTATTTGTCAAATATTTAATTTGTTGGACTTAATCTTTTATATATATATATATATATATATATAAAGTGTTGTATACAAACATATCATGCGAATATAATAACAATATATAACTAATTAACTATGTAAACACCGAAATACATGAATCCTTTATGAATGTATTTGTATATTACTTGACATATTTAATCCTCCCACGTACTTCAACATTTAAATGACTTTACATATTTCAACATAAGCCACGTATTATAAGGGACAACCAACCATTATCAGTGATATCTTGACCATTATTGTTAGCTAATACTCGTGCACTTTCATGTCTTTTATACAAAGGATATGAGTCATTTCATCGAGAAGTACATGTGACTAATGATTTTGGAAAGTTCTTTTTACCTTTACCATCTTTCAAACACGGGCTATGAAGATTGATTATTCCACATGTTCCATATATCATACGGTGCATAACTGATTTGTATAAATTGGGTTTTTCTGATTGTAAAGGTATTTTTGCAACCACAATTGAGTCAAACTCGTTTGGAGTAAGTACATTATCAGTATTGTCAAATATAACCAACATGTGTACATGAGGCAGTCCTCTCTTTTGATATTCATTAACATATGAGTAACATCGAACCCTTCATAGAACTTCTCTATCCACAACTTATTTCTCAAATTCTTCACATTTTAATTTGAAGATCCCTATTATCAAATCTGGTCGACGTTGAGGAGATTGTATAGGAACTAGTTGTTCTTTTATCTCATTTCCAATTAGAATTGCATGTCCTTTTAATCTTCAAATCCGAATTCCCATATTTTTGTTCCAAAGTCATATCATCTTGATATATTTAGTACATATTACATAGGCTTCCATAGAAACTCCATGGAAGTACTATTCTATGAGCAACATTTCCTATATAGTGTAATTGTTAGAACATAGGAAACAAATAAATCTCAATATATATATTGTACAATTTTAGTGTAAAATTAATTTATTACGCCTTAATTGTTTTCACCGCCAAACAATCTTCTAGCCCTTGATAAAGGTCAGACTGAACGTTATTATGAATTGTATGTATCCATGTAAGTCTGTGTGTTCAATCTTTAAATAATTGTACTCAACTGTGTACTGTTGTACCAAACGACCTGCTCGAAATAGTAATGATGAAGAATTTGTTCGTATCTTGTTTAAAATCCAAGGTAGATGGAATTGTTTTGTATATGTGAGCTGCTAAAGCTTATAGGCATGTTGAGTTTTATGAATTGTACGAAGAGTTAAAAAACAGCTATCTAGGTATCACAAAATATCTCGAGGGTAGCATTGATTGAGAAAAATGGGCAAGAGTATACTTTCCTGGTTCTCAATATAATATTATGAAGACAAATAGATTAGAATCAATCAATTCAAAGTTGGTGTTTGCATGCGAGCTAACAATGATTACTTTGTTGGATGCTATTCAAAACCTTTTCTCGTTGTGGTTTAATTACCATGGAAAAGTTGTTGATGCTTCAACGCAACATCTTACCAAATGGGACAAGACGATCTTATGATCAAGATTTATTGAGTATCAGAAAATGCAAGTTTTTCAGATGAATATTTTTGAATAGCATGTAAATGGAGTTGGTCATGATGCAATTGTGGAATTAAATTGAAAAACATGTTGTTGTTGAGTTTTTGACATTGATAAACCTCTGTGTGTACATGTTATTATGGTTGTTGGTCACATTGGCATGGACATATTACATTATTATACCAGGAACGTATGGACAAATGGCATACATGGAACCTATTTACCATGTTTTTCCCTTGGAAGAATGGAACATACTTATTGACATTGATTCTCTCATTATACTGACTCTAAATGTTAGAGTTCGCAAAGGGAAAACAAAGGAAAATATTTTAATTTTTCTAATTCTTGTGAATTTTTTGTTGAGTTGGTATTTTGGAACTCATGTCTTCATGCTTTTCCTTTTTTTAATGACATGTTCCTTGGAACTCACGTTCATGCTTCCCCAACCCTTAATCGACAGCTTGTGTCAGGTTAGGGGTAGGGCTATGGACCCGGTGGTCCGGGCCCGTTAACCATTTCTTTTAAAATTCAATTATTAAATAAATATTTAAAATACGAAAAAATATAAAAAGGGTTTGCACTTATATAGTTATGACTATATAAGTTGCTTTCATCCTCTTTTGATATAGATAAATCAAAGAGCACGTAGTTCGCTTACATTTACATACTTACCTTTAGGATTAGCGTTGCTCAATCAATCACATTTTCTTACGTTGTTCCGGATGTTCTCTCAGTTTCGTCTTGGTTTTTTCAATACTTTTAATATCATGTGTTCACCTAGCGGTTTTTGACCAATCATTTAACAAATATTGAGCTTCCAAATTTTTGGGCCTTAAGCTAGAATATATCACATCCAATATATTTTCTCTGATACAAAAATCTTGCTCCAGTATTGCAACCATTGAAACTGGACAAACTAGAATTTCTTTTGTCATTATAGACAATATTGTATATATTTATGTTTTTTGTGATTTTTTTCATCACAATATATTGACAGTTTCCTCATCTGCATCACTAAATTAGTGATAAAATAATTATCAAGTTTTTGACTGAAACTTGAGGATCCTTGTGGACGTTTCATCCGCTCCCTTAATAAAAGTTGTGCCTTGTAAGTTTAAAAGTGATATTACTAGTGATAGAGGATTATGCTACATGTACAATAAATTGTCCATCATATTTGGTGTTATATTAATTATAAATATCATATGAATAAATTCTAATATTAAACAAAATAAATGAGATAGAAGGAATCGTTTCCGTAGTAGGGTCTAAAAAATCATAAGATAATGTTAAAATTTCTTGTAAACCATATAATTTAAGCATATAATCTAAAACAAAATCACATAAAAAATTTCAGGAATTTCTAAATTTTTTTTTTTTTCATTTTTCTTCATGACATAGTTAACATTGAACTAAATCATCATCACAAGATTTAAAACATTCATTAAAAACATATGCAATATGGCATGTTAAAAATAAATAAGAAGTATGATAAGAAAATCGGATAATTTGTCACTCACATTATTAAACAAATTTAAAATTTTACAAATACTAATATATATGTTCTATTGATTTGAAAAAATAAATATAAAGAACTTAAAATGTTGATGAACAAATATATATGTATATATAATAAATGTTTATATTCAAAAGACAATAATATCAGTTTATATGTTGAATTCCAACGAGTTGGAACGTCTCTTGCAAACCCATTAGGTCTCATACCATTTATTTTGCAAATTTTGTCCCATTGTTTTATAACTTGGGGATATAGAATTGCGGTCCTAATTGATTTATTATGTGATTTTAAATTTTTCATTTAATCTTGAACACATAATTCAAAATATAACATGTACACCTAAGATAAAAAAAAATTTACTACCTAGAAACGATTTACATATTTTAAAAGATCACTAATACTAGAAGTATTTGCACTAGCATTATCAAACGAAATTGAAAATAATTGACAATTTAAACCATATTTTCTAAAATAACAAAAAAAGTTGATAAATATTTTGTGTCGTGTGTTATTTGTTAAAACATCTATATGCAAGTAATTTTTTTTGAATATTCCAAAAACTATCAATCCAATGACATGTAATACTCATATATGAACAATTGTATCAATGATCACTCCATATATCAAAACACAAATAAACTTTATTATTTAAACAAGCAAATTATCTAATTAATTATTTTTTTGTTCAAAAACTAATTTTTAAATTTGTCGTTGAGTGTATTTTGTGAGATACATCTAATAGAAAGATTTCTAATCATTAAAAGATAATTTTCAAAAGATAATTTATCACTAAAACTAAACTAGATCTGTTCGAGCACACAATACTTAGCCGCATCTTCTTTAATTTTAGATTCGAAAATTTTAAATAGTTGAGAATCGTTGTTCATAGGAGATGAGAATGCCTACATTTGAGTTTGAGAACGATCAATACCTCCATAACCAGCTCCTTGTTGATATTTGTAACTTTTCAAACAATATTTGCATTTGGCTTGCAAATCATTGGAGGGAAGTGTTACATTGCCGAAATGTTTAGTGAAAATATTGAATGATGTCAAGACACGGCTCGTGTTTTAGGTACCTTCGGATTGCTCATACCTTCTGTAAAACTCGCAAATTTCAAACTCGATGTATTATTTTTGTACTCGAAATTCATAATAAGTTATCAAGTCTGTTTTTAAGATTATCAAGATTATATAATATGGTGTGGGATAATTAAATTTTTGTGTAAAAAATACCCAAAGAGTTCAAATTAAGAATATAATATGTCTATATTTTGATTTTTGGGATATATAAGGATAATGATAGATAATAGATTATAATATATCCTAGATTCAAGATTTAATTCAAAAGTTTAAACGAGAAAATAATATACGATATGAATAACAACCACCTTTTTATAAATAGGAAAGACTCTCATTCAAAGTTTACAACTCATATTAAACTCAAATTTTCGAGTTTTCCTCTCCAAATTTTCGAAATTTCTCTCCAAAATTCTGCAACACTCATCAAAATTTTGTTCAAGTTCGGAAATTATTTATCTTTCTTGGGTGCTCATAATACGATCTCCACCGTTCAGAATATATCTCCATATGTTTTGAAAAACATATCCAAAATTACGCTAAATCCAACAGTTAGTTTTTCGTTTTAAGCTTTCGCAAGAAAACTGCTCAGATTCTACGCGGGAACAGCATACCTACGGGTTTTCGTCCATAAACAGGTTAAAACGACCCTCAACCCGATCTTCACCATTCATAGTTTATTTGTTGTACTTTTGAACGTACTGTGAAAGTTTAAGCCCGGTCCAGCGATTTAATAAGGCGCAAAGGATTTTGCAAGACGGCTGATTTTTCAGTCGATGTGTTGTTGCATTTTTGAAGTGCTGGTTGTATGATTTTTCTATGGTTTTCGAATTTTTCACGTTTTTTTCCAGGTCTAAAGTAAGTGGACATGTTTTAAAAATAAAATTTCATTTATGAATTATTTCATTTTTCGAAAATTACGGTCGAGTGCAATTCTTCTTCTACCCCTTCCTGATACGATTATCGTATGTTTTATGTTTTTGCACTGTGAGGATTCAACTGAATATGAGTGAGACTCCCAATATGCATGATATGTTTATGACTCTTATACGGTGGAATTGTAACCTTCATACGGCCTCATCCCCTTAGAAGAGAAAATTAGGGAGTGATATCAGTAAATCATGGAAAGTAAAGGAATCTCAGTCCCTTGGCCAAAATTATACTTATGGTTATGATGATGACATGTTATGAGAATCATGTTATGCATGATATGTTATGTGGTTTTCGAACTTCATGTGTATTTGTTATGTATGTGCTCGAACGGCCTCTGCTTACTGAGTGACGACCATATCATTCATCCTTTACTCTACATTTCCCAGATAAATCAGAAGAAAAAATAGAAAAAGAAGAATCATACACTAGTTTTGGGGCTAGCCGTGGACGCATAAAGAAGTTTGATAAGTGTATGTTCTTTTGAGTTTTTAATTCAAATTGTAAACGTTTCCGTGGATTTTTATCATTTTCAGAGTTTACGTTGTAAAAACGATTCTATTTGATTGTATTCATGAATTAAAATAGTTTTGGTTTATATTGTACTACATAACTTGTTGTTTGGCGATTATGTGATTGTTGAACAACGTCGGTGTCGACTAACTCCGGTATCAGGGCGTGACTCCTTCTTGACTATGATGATAATGTGTTTGTTGAGCGACAACATCGGCTTGAACCTATTACTCTAATGTTGTTCATCACCAGAAAAATCAATACCACAGCTGTCGACATTGAACGAAGGAAAATTACGATCATCGAACTCAGGCATGTTGCTCTTCCCTTTCCCCTACCACCCCTACAACTAGATCAAGATATTTGTATAAATATAAAATTAAAGTAATTATGATAATAAATGAACAACCGACAATAAATCAACAATCAAGATTTGATATTTTGAAAATTAAGAAAGAATTGAGAATAAGAGTTGAGAGATAATTATATGAAAAAAATGAAGGGGGTGGGAGGGTATTTTTAGAAAAAAATTCAAAAAATTAAAATGAAATCTAACGGTATTAGGCGCAAAGGTGGGTTGTAGCTCACTATTTTTTTTGTTGGTCTATCCCTTTATATATGCATAACCCATCAGTTTTTCTTAGGCCAACTCTAATATAACAGATTTTTTTTTAATGAAAATGGGTAAAAAAAAAAAAAAGCCCAATAATCCAAATTGTAAAATTTGCAAATCAAAATCACCGCTAGACATTTGTCAAAAGAAAAAGAACAATCGTTTTAACTCCTCGCAATTACAGTTCACAATTCCAAAATTCCAATACATAATCGCACAATAACATATTATAATCGCCGGGTATGATGTTTTTTTTAAAAATATTATTTATTGATATTTGCTGGTTTGTGTAGAAATAAAATATTTGTGCTTTTTTATTCAAAAAAAAATGTGCTTTTGTTTTCTTGTTTGATAATTTATGTTACAGTTTATTATAATTATTCTTTATCAATGATTTTTTTTCCTCCTCCAAAGTTTTGACTGATTTTGATAGTTTACTTGGATTATAACAAATTATGTATCACCTTATTATTGAAATTTCTTGATTAGTTAAATTTTTTTTTTACTTGAACTATGTACTTTACACTGATGTGAATATTATGAGTAATTTTTGTACTACTAATTTAATTGGAAGGAGTCCATTCTAAGATTGCCAAAAAATTATAAATCTCTTTGATTACTGCTCTATTGTAATGAAAAATCTAAATATTTAATAATTTTATTTTACAGTTTCAAAACCAAACATTATCCTGCTTGAATTTTATGTAAAACATTTAAGTCAATCCCTCCATCTTTACTGCCACAAAAAAAAAAATATTGGATACTTAAATTCTCACTTAAGTATGATCCAACAGACATTCACATCGTCAAACCTGGCCTGGTTGCAAAGTCCCCAGATTAGAGTTCCATACTGTAATAAAATCAGCTAGGATATTGTTCTCTTTCATTTTTCCCACAATGCTCCATTTGCGTCATCCATCCTGTTTGCTTTTAGATACCCATGAATAAAAGCTGTATAGATTCTCTCGTTAGGTACCACCTCATTTTCTAGCATTGCTCCAAATACTTGTTCAGCTTCTTTTAACCTCCCTTCTTCACACAGGCCATCAACCAATGCTGTATAGGTGACAGTATTTAACTTGACAGTGGCTTCTAACATCTCTTTTACAACCTTCAATGCATTGTCAATATTTCCCACTTTAAAATTAGCATCAATTAAAGAAGTATAGGTATTATTCATTAGGTGTGAGATCAACTTGTCTCATGTCTACAAAAAATTTTATTGCATGTTCCAACAACATTCCTTCCTTACAAAAAGAATCTATGAATGTGCTATATGTTATAACATTAGGTTTGAGAAATATTTCCTTCATCTCCTTAAGGTAGTTGCACGCCAGAGGCACGTTCTCAAATTTACAAAAACAATGAATCAGTGTATTATATGTAATTATGTCAGGATTACAACCTGCTTCTTTCATCACCTCGGAAAAACTAATCATATGATCCGGCTCGCCGAGTTTTCCATGAGCTTATATGTAAGAGTTGTAAGTGACAACATCAGGAAAAATATCCATGACCTTCATTTTTGTCAAACAAGCTTTTGGCAGCTAGCAAGTTCCCTTCTTTACAAAAATAACCGATAACTATGTTATAGGTATAGAAGGATTGTGCTATTCCAGCCCCAACCATTATCAGCAAAAAACTTCTTCACCAAAACTCAATCTGTCACCTTTGAACACTTATGCAAAAGAATATTACAAGACCTCGCTTTAACTTTCTCATCCTCAAGAAACACTCCCTAGCTTCCTCTAGCAATCCCAACTCAACAAGTACACTAAATAAACATCCAATATACTACTGCAAGTAGATTGTTTGATACCATTTTCACCAAGTTTCTTCACCCTAACCAATTGTATAAGAATATCGTGGGCACTATGGTACATTCTCGAACAGAACAAAATGGGAGCAGCTACGTAGTAATTCCCCACCGTATGCAAAAACCCATTTTGTGATTGAGCCCACTTAAACCATTTCAAAGCTAATAAAGGATCTTGCTTCAGTTCAACCAAGATTTTCGACACCCAATTGGGAGCTAAAGCCGACTCAAAGAATCCAACTGACCTACAATCATCCCATCTCCCTTCACTCACAATTTTCTTTATCGTTCCTCTATCGAACAGTCCATCAAATCTACTAAAATCTGGAGTTGTAGAAAAGGGGTATCGACAAACAAAGAAAAAATGAGTTGCCCAAATGAAAACCGTCCCTCAAAAAAACATAATATGAAGAATTCGGTACAGATGTTCTACAAGCAGCATCATAGCGACATCTTGTGACACTGCGGAACAGAAAAAACATGGCTAGACCAACAGCAAGGATTCATGAGACCTATTTCAAACTGTTAAGATTGGATATCTTAAAATTAGTTTAGAATTGCTCAAATCCATATACCTAATTGTAAGGTGTTCGACGTGAGACAGCTAACTTTAGAACGTGAAATTTACAAATGTCTTAAAACAAAAACAAAACGAGTGATCCAATTATACGGACAATCCAACACAATGAAACATAAGCTATGATATCATGTTAAAAATTAAAACTTGAACTTGGACAGGAGAAAACTAGCTTTTTTGTTACAGAGAAGTCGTAATTATGTGCTATATATTGCTGTAGCTGAAAGAACATTTTATTATTTTCTTCAAAAATCGCAAGGAATTTAACCCCAACTCATGGTTTTGTGGGAGGTGTGTCGGCCGTAGAAAAATCGATAAGGTAGTCAGTTTTTCTTATTTTTAAAATAAAAGTTACAATTTTTTTGAAGTTGAAACGACAAAGATAAACTATACGGCGATTTAGCTTTTTGGAAATAAAAAAGATAATTTTAGAATATACCAAAAATTAGTTATTTTATATGTTTAATTTTAATTAATCATATAGATAGATTTAGACGACGTGAACTTTATAAGGAAGATTATAAGTAATAACAATTGAGTAATCAAACATTTCAAAATGTAAAAACTGAAAATTTAAATTTCTATCAATATTAATTACGATGTAAAATATAATTATATCGTTACTGTAATCTAAATATTCGTCAAAAAAAAATATTTCAATATACATAATTCTTAATTAATAATTTACATACTCTTGATCCATGCAAACCTTTACATTCATTTGGTATCTCGGTAGTTTATACACATATATTTGAAGATTGATTAGTAAATTTGACAAGGTTATTGTAACCACTCAAGTGAAAAATATTTTTGGGAGAGATGTTCATAAAGAGAAGTCGTAAATATTTGTATGAGACCGTCTCACTCGTTAATTTTGTTAAACAAATATCCAACTCAACCCAACTAATAGAAATATATTAGGTTTTATATTAAAAACATTATTTTTTCAATATACATGTTGCTCATATTGATTCGTAATCTCACTAATATAAATTTGTGAAATCATTTTATAATTCATAAGAAATCTACTCTCTTTTTTTTGAGTAGGTCTTTTGTGAGACGGCCTCACGAATTTTTATCTCCGAGACTGGTCAACCCTACTGATATTCACAATAAAAAATAACTCTTTGCATAAAAAGTAATACTTTTTCATGGATGACCCAAATAAGAGATTATCTCACAAAATACGACCCGTGACACCGTCTCACACAAATTTTGCCTTTTTTAGGAAGAGAAAAGGGTGTTCGATGTGTAAAAAAAAACACTAAGAAAAATCCATCACAAAACAACCCCATTAGAACTTAGTCATATTCACATGAATCAAGTTGCAAACATATGATTCCCTTTATTTATTCTTGTGCAGCAAAAAAGTAAATATATGACCATCGGATATACATGTCCTAAAAAAATTGGCACAATGCATAGTTTGAAAGGTTTATTAAACATAAATTATTATTATTATTAAATCAACATCTCTGTTCCCACCTATTAATTATGTTGGTCACATTTTAATTATTTCTCCAATAAAAAAAAGGATTATGAAAATCGTACTGCAGCTGCGAAGCCCCTATCGATAGATTACTTTGAAATATTGGAAGAAAATAAACAAATAAATAAAAGAGAAAAAAGCCCAGAGACTTGCTTTTAAATCCTTAAATTCAAACTGTATGTTCAGTCTCTTTAGAGATTTTTTTTTTATTTTTTGCACTCTCTAATTCGCACACAAAATTTTATGGATTATGTGGCACCATATATCTTTTCACCAATGAAACTCGATACAAAACATTAAAAAAATGATATTAATATATGATAACCAATTTTTTTAGATCTGATTCAGAAGATAAGATTTTGAGTATAAAATTGGAACAACTATGTTAACATTAACACTTCCTATACTTGGTTGTGTACTCAAATATCATATATTAATATCATATACGAAAGAGATGATACTCAAATATCATATATCAATACCACATTTTCAATGTTTTTTTGTATCGATTTTCATCAGAGAAAAAACAACAATAATTGTGATATATTTTTTACACTCAAAAACCGTATAATAATATTAGATCTGAAACATTTAGTACTCAAATATAATATATTAGTATCACATTTTTAATATTTTATACAGATTTTCATCGGAGAAAAGACATGGTTCATTAATATCAATACTTATTATATATATTCGAGTATTCAAAAATCATTTATTAATATCATATCTGAAATAATTTGTAATTATATATTAATATCATTTTTCAATATTTTGTATCGATTTTCATCGTAAACAAAAATGTTGATCGAAAGAATGTAAAAATGTTTTTTTTTTTTTGATAGGGTGCACACACAATTTTTTTTTTTTAATTACTGAATCAAATAAAAATATGTTAGTGGAATTTATTAATCATTTCCTAAAAAGGCCTATATATCAGGCTAATTAAGGTCTGCATGACGGCAGCAGTGACATATTATAATTGGATTAAATCGACGTGGCTACAAAATAAGTGAATTAAGGTGGTGGATAATTGCCAAGAAAATGCACTAAAATGTACTTGTCCTTGAAAATCCATTTACATAATTTTATATTTATTATTTGCATGGCATAAATTAAGCCACGCGTTTGTCGACGCTTTCATTTTTATAATTTCGATTCTATTTTATTTTTCAAAAATACTTTACTGTTTTATTAATAATATTTTTATTTAATTTCATTAATTATTAAAATGGTAAAATTATTATTACCATTTAATTATTACTATTCACACATTTATCTCAAACATTTTAATAATTACACGGTTTTTTTTTTAATGAAATTCGATCTCATCTATCCATGTAAACGGACCCTAAGACAACGACTGTTAGATAATTGTTGGCCACTGCAAATGAATCGCCTAAAATGCCTTTCATGAACATATATGAAAGAAGACATTTTTCTATCTTTCAAAAAAAAAAAAAAAAAGACATTTTTCTATAATTAAACAGAGAGAACAATATTTGTGTCTTTTGTTTTAAATTTATAAATTCACTACTAAATAGTATTCTTCGAAATATATAATATAAATCGAAGTTCAAAACAATATACATATACTTGCTAAAAGTTCTGATCAGATCATCATCAAAATATTTTTCTTGATTTTCATTTCTTAGCTTAATTTATTTCTCGATTTATATTCATCTATAAATTTTATCAAATAAACAAGTCTATATAAATATGTCTTGAATATTTTAATGATTGTGAATAGTCTTGGACAGGGTACACATGAGACAAGTTGAGCTCGTGCTCTAAAAACTCTAAAATCTTTATAGCATAATTTTATGTTTAAATTGTGTTTAGTAGAACTCGATCGAGCTCGAGCGCGAACTCAACTCGAGTTTTGATCGAGCTATTTACGAGTAATTTGAATCGTTCACACCTCTAACTTTTGATGAAGTGATTAGAATAGATGTGTGGTATACTCGAAATATTAATATCGATGGATCCCATAAGTTTCCGGTGGGATTGATCGAGCAAAACTTGCACTGTGGAATCTTTAATAAAAAAAATGATTTTGTATGCTCAAAATTAATCGCAAGTGCACGATGTCAAGTAATAGTATAATGTACGTGAGTACGAGTATCGTTCCACTGGAGACTGTATTTGACAATTATTATTTTCAGTTATTCAATCGTTAGCAACGAAATTTGATTGGTTGTTTTAGTACTACTATGCTCGAATAAACATGAAAATAAAAAGATTCAATAATTAAATAATGAAAAATAATATCTAAAATGATTGATTAAAATTCGATAAGAAATGAATTTGTTGGAAATTTCGGTTCACCTACCCCTCGTTAATTAATTAATTCGCTCGATAGTGATTGTATGCTTCCGACATGATTTTCTATTCAATTGAACACACTCTCTCGAGCTATGCCAAACTAATTCTACTCAATGAAGTAATTAAATGTATTTAATTATTTATCAAGAGCAAATTTCATGTCGGTGTATGAAATCCCCTAGTTTTCGACCCTTAGGACTATAACTATCGGCGCGTATCCAATTTCATATATCTATGTAAATTGTAGATCCACGGATTATACTACTCGTTCCTATCACAAGTTATTCTCTCGAACTCACTCACAATATAAAAACATTGTTAAAGTTAGCTACGCTCTAACAACACGATAAAACAATTGTAAAATCAAGAATAAATCACAAATCGAAATATTAAATTAACTAAATCAGAGTTCGGGGTAGTATCCCCTTAAATCCCAACAAATGTTTTAGTTTTGCTACTCGAATTCATATTAGAAATAAACGCAACAATGTTTAAAAGATAAAAACTAAATTAGAAATATTAGATTTGACGAAAATGCAAAGACGATGCCCGGAAAATTGTCGAATCTGCAATCCAAGCGCGAATTCCTCTCCAAGCTTCGTGGCGGCTCTCCAATCAAGTCTGAATATTCTTCCAAAAACGTCCCAATCCCCACCATATTGCCTATATCCAGAAACTAAGGAAAGGAATCGTCCAAAAATTTTTCCAAAAATACAGGCGTGCCCGGGCGGATGTCTTTCGCAGATTTTTTTTCACTTCCTCTCTGACGCGCCCGGGCGGACCTAAGTTTTCGCCTGGGCGGATGACCTTCGCAAAAACTCCTTCTCTCACGCCTTGGAGGCACCCGGGCGGACATGAATTTGCGCCCGGGCGGATGGCTTTCAACTTTTTTCCTCTAATTTTCAATTTATGCACGACTCACATGCATTTTCACCAACTAAACGCTTGAACACAATAAAACATGAATTAAGCTAAAATAATACAAAATGCATGCAATCTAAATGATAAATGCAACACAATTCGACATCTTACGATGGGGTCAACCCTATCCCATGAGAAAAATTGTACATGGAGTATAGCTTAGTCAAATTGAGGGGATAATTCATATATATATATATATATATATATATATCTTTGACTCTATTTGCATTATTTTAAATTCATGTGATTCATTTATATAAATTATTTTGACATTATATTGCAAGTAGTTGGCTGATATTAAAATAGTGTACTTCATGAGCATGAAACATCGTGTTAATTCAAATTAGAAAATATAAATATACATCCATTGGGATTCTCATTTGTATTTAATTCAAGAAAACCTGCGCTAGGAAACGTAAGCCCTCTAATAATGGGACAAAATTGAATTAAGCTAATAAATTAATGTAATTTGTTTTCTGAAAAATATAGAAACTTGAAGGAAAGTCATATATTAAGCATAGGCATTCAGAAATTGCATAGATTGGATAACTTGTATCCAAATATTAGATGTACTTGATACAAGTCTTTCTAATATATGTCAACTCAAAATTAACCATTGATTGTCACATGTCGAATTCAACATATTTAAAGAAATCGTCACACCAATAAAACTCGGCATTATCATGTCGAATTCAACATATTTAAAAAACTGCCACACCAATAAAACCCCCGAAATTATCGTAACAAAAAATAGCGTAGAAATTAAATGTTACATCAGACACTGGATAAGAATAGCAAGTACCCCATCGTGGTTGATGGATGTAACTTCTTTAGATTTATCTATTGATTAAGTCTTTTTCTCCTAAGAAAACAAAGAATAGCAAGTACCCAAGGAATTATTTGTTAACTGACCAATATTTAGTCATATCACTACAAGAAAAATGGTTTTCCGCAGCACATCATCAACAGCGTGCATTAAAAGCACGCTGCGAATAGTACTTTTAACGGCGTGCATTTAAAGCACGCTGCGGAAAGTAATATCCGCAGCGTGTATTTATGTGTGCTGTAAATATTATATACTTTCCGCAGCGTGCTTTTTATGCGCGCCGTTAATAACATATACGTTAATGGCGCGCATTAAAAGCACGCTGCGGAAAGTAATATTATATACTATCCGCAGTGTGCAATAATGTGCGTTGTTAATACCCTATGTATTCACAGCGTGCATGAAAAGCACGCTGCGGAAAGTAATTAATATTACTTTCCGCAGCGTGCAATAATGTGCGCTGTTAATACACCATGCATTCCTGCGGAAAAAGGTTGCAAATGTTTAAATTAGCGACGGTTTTAAATAAATCGTCGCTAATTTAAAATTTGCGACGGTTTATAAAACTGTCCCAACATTTAAGGACGGTATACGATAAACCGTCGCCGATTTAAATCGGCGACCGTTTAAGAAAAACGCGACGGTTTAATAAAACCCGTCGCTAAGAGCATTAAATCAGCGACGATTATACCCAAACCGTCGCAAATAGCGACGGTTTGACAGAGAACCGTCGCAAATTGTCTATAAATATCCGATTTTCGTTCCACTTTCTTCCACACAACTTCACTAACACTTAAATTTTTTCTTTCTTATACGATTTTAATTTTTATTTAGATAATTTTTTTGTTTCAATTTTTGGTTAATTTTTAAATTGTTAGTTAAAATCATCGGTCAATTTATCGTAGTTGTATTGTAGTTTTTTTAAAATTTATTAAATTATAAAAATAAATTTTTTTTATTTTTATGCAAACTTTAGCGACGGTTTTTAAACTGTCGCGACATGTAGCGACGAGTTTGGAACCGTCGCTAAGTTTAAACAACGTCGTTAATTTATACACCGTCTCTAGTTTAGCGACGGATGTATTTGGTTTAAGACCATCTCCAATCATGGCACCAGATTGGTGCCACACCATTGTGGTGACATGATTTTTCACTCCAATCCAGCACCAAAAGTGGCGCTGGATTGGAGCAGCTCTACAAGTTGCTCCACATGTGCTGCGCCACAATTTTTTTTTATTTTTTTTAGTTTTTAATTTGATTAATTTAATATAAATGTTTAATATTTAATTAATTAATATTTTTTTGAAATTTTAATTATAAAATTTTTAATATTCTGATTAGAAATTAATTAAGTGTAAAAATAAAAAATAAAAAAAACACAGATTAAATTAATAATGCGTTAAAATGGTACAAATTATAAACAAAAAACAACAAAAATTACGAAACAATAAACAAACTACGACAACCAACAAACCATAAAATTACGAAACATAAAAAAAATTACGTCAAAAAAAGATTTTTAGTAATGCGGTAAACCAAACCCCGATCCTCCAATATCTCCAAAATAAGATCCGAAGTTGTCAATTTCTCGACGTTCATTTTCAAGTCTTTTTTGCAATATTTTTTGTTGCTGAGCTTTAGTGTACTCACGCAGAGTTGGATCAGTAATTTTGCTCAATCTTTGTATAAAATTCTTTCATCCATTTTTCTTTCTTCTTGTTCAAGTCTAATCTTTTGAAGATCGTAGTTTTGTTGTCTTTCGGCAGTTCCTTGTTTCAAAACATTCAATAACTCGCGATGTTGTTCTTCCATTGTACGTTGAATTTGAGATATGTCTTCATCTCTTTTCTTTTTTGATTTGGTTTTTTTCACTCCAATTGGTCTTTCAGAACTGTCACCGATATTGTCATCACTCAAATTTATAGGAAATGTAGAGAACAAAGGTGAACCTGATTGAGGCGATTCTTCTAGTGGAGTATCAGATTGTGATGTGTTTAGATAAGTAGCACGCGTCTTCGATTTCTTGGTTGGATGGATTTTGTCTCCTGCAATTTTTTCAAATTTTAGTATATAAATTAATTCAAATTTTAATATATAAATTAAAATATTTAAATATATAAATTTTAATATTTAATTATCATTATATTATCAAATTATAAATAATTAACATAAAACAGAAATATTAATATTGAAAAAAAAGAATATTCTTGGAATATTCTATTGTAGTGTAAAATGTAGTGCAATGTGGTTGGAGATGATTTTAGTGTAACACCAATGTAGGGCAGAATGTAGTGCAGTGGATTGGAGATGGCCTAAACCGACGCCAATTAGCGACGGTTTTGTCAAAAATCGTCGCTAATATTTAGATGTTTTTTCCCTATTAACGGCGTACATTGCACGCTGCGGATAGTAGTATTAACGGCGTACATATGCACGCCGTTGATAATAGTATTAACAGCGTGCACATATACGCTGCGGATAATCTTGAACTTTCAACAGTTTGGAACTTCGCAGCGTGCAATGTGTGCCGCGGAAAGCGAATTTGCGCGCTGCGAAAAGCTATTTTTGTTGTAGTGTATATTGTATCAGTAGATAAAAAATATTTCTCAAAGAAAAAGTTATAATATAATCATCATATATACCACTGTAAAAACTTTGAAAGGAAAATATGACAATTTCTTGTGTTGGAAAATTCTACACCTAAATTATCTTGAGCCCTAAGTAGCTTTCCATTTCGTCTTGACAACTGGAACTTTTCTGCAACTTGCAACGATGCCATCTAGCTGCTCCACCATTTCCACCCTTCTCTCCCAATGAATTAAATTAAAAGAACCAAAAAGTGCAACCCAAAAAGTACACACTCAATCAACTAATTAAAAACTAAACAATTAATTGTTACAAAGCATCAATAACCTTTTGTTTCTTCCTACATTGTAACCCGACAATTTCCATTTCTGTAATCCTTCTATAATCAATGGCTGCAGCTGCAGCATGATTCTTACTTGGTGTTTCAAATATGTTCACTCCAAACAACCTGATATTCTGAACTGGCAGATCCCGGCCTGATGCTTCGTCGACTTCTGGATTTAATGTGTTCCTTCGAGATGACCAATCTATATAAAGCTGCTTATCGGGGCCTGTGGATCGTTGAAAGCTAACAATGTCACCGGCCCGGAGATTCTTCTCCTTAACAAATCTGCTCCAGCCCTTGGTCAACACGTAGCTTTGGCTGCTATTCCAGTAGGAATAGCGGAACCTCCACACTTTGCCTCCCATGTCTTCGAAATTCAACAGAACTCCTTTTGAATTGTTGTTGCTTTGTAAAGGGAAGTGTTTTTCGGCGTGCTGTTTAGGTATAACAAGCCTGTTGAGTTTACCCACGTCGCTAGGTGTCACTGCCTTTTCGAACAGCTGGTCGCGGGACTTAGCCACCCTCCCGCCGCCGCAGGTGAAGCTGAAGATCCCATTGGTCACGGCCCTCTTCCCGCCTATGTAGATTTTCCGGCCTTGTTCCAGTTCATCATTGTACGTGTGTTTTCTGAGCATGTCCACAATCTCAGCTTTCGAATGAGAGTTCAAGAAAGCTGTTTCCACCTCGTCTTCTTCACTCTCCGAAAATGGCTTGAAATTCGTTACAGCATCACGGCCGCGGAACCTCTGCGCCGCCGTGTCGTAAGCTCTGGCAGCCTCTTCCTCTTCATTGAAAGTACCTAACCAAACCCTCTGATGCTTCTCGTAGATTTGCGCACCCCACCTTCCATTAGGTTGAGGGACAACGCCTTTGAATCTTGATGAAGGCAGCTTCCTCGACTCCGCTTCGATGCCGTTTTCAGGGTCGATAACAACGCTAGATCCGCTGCCAACGCGGCAGAGAGACGCGGGAGACTTGGTCAAAGTCTCCGGTGAGGCGGAGGAGGGCGGTATCGGCGGCGTGGTTGACGCGGTGTCACTTGTTATGCTTTGATCATCAAGAGAGCTTCCATCCATTTTATGTTTTGTAGAAAAAAAATGGTAAGGGAAATTGAGATAAACTACGCTTTTGGGCAGAAAGATAAAAAGAAAGACAAGTGAATTATGTTTTTGTTGGGAAGAGGTGTGAATATATAGAAATAGAAGGTAGGCAAATTCGTATATATATATATATATATATATATATAAAATAAGATATTATTATAAAGTAGTTTCATATTATATGTCATGCATATTAATTAATCTCGAAAATTTTATACTATAGTATAATTTGAAGATATGAAATAAGATATGGGTGAGGTGAGTCAACCCAAGGAAGGAACTTGGAAGATTCGGGGATCCTGAAATTCATTAGCAAGCTATAGGATGGCATGGGTTGATGGGGTGATAATCCACATTTATTATTATATTTTTAGATTTTATAAAAATTTATTTATGGTATGGAGGTGAATAATAATCATATTATATACAATAATAGTTAATACAAGATGTGTATGCGTATGTTGTGGGGTAGCGTATAAAGATGTTGAATTTATATACTAACATGTGTATGCGTATGTTGTGGGGTAGCGTATAAAGATGTTGAATTTATATATATATATATATATAGCAAGTTGATTGTGGATTCACATGAGCTGTGTGGACCTTTTGTTTAAGCAAGTTCATCCCCCCATGAAATCTGCTGCTCCTACTGATCACTAGCTTCTAGCGTGTTTTGCTTTTATATAATTCTATTATTATAGTTACAAATACGTCGATGACTTAAGTTTATCCGAAACCGAGATTTGAGACAATATCAGTCTTAGGTTTCGAAATGCATTGCTACAAGTTTATACATGTATGCACGAATCATTAGTATTGATAATTATACCATCTCTAACATATCGCACTTCTTGGTATAACACTAACTTCAAGATAATTCTACGTCAAATACAAAACTTAGTTAGAGTGCAATTCCTACACCAACTCGTTACGCTGACGCTGAAAATAACTAAAATAGTGTTGGATTACTTTGTTTTTGATGAAAGACCAGGTGAATTAGGAGGGATTGTTGGGTTGCATGATCATTAACTAAGAATGATTGAAAATTAATTACGTGGAATTACGAATGGAAGAAATATATGATAATAGTGGATATTTTGATGAAATATCATGAGCAAAATAAGAGAATTTAAAAGAAGAAAAATTAAATAATTCTTTTTTTTTGGGTAAGTGACACTAATTAGTATTTAAAGTTATAGCGAGGATGATACATATGGGCCATTTTTAACCTGGGGTGGATGGATACATATACATGAATAAAAACAATAACAATAATAAATAAATAAGAGAGAATAACAAATAATAATATTGGATCTATTTTTAACTGGGGGTGGACCGTGGATGGATACAAATAAATGAATAATAACAATAGTAAATAAATAAGAGAATAACAAAAAATAGTATAGGATGTTATGATTATATATTAAGAATTTAGGCCCATGATATTTTATTTCAAGCTGGCATGATTTGATTGGTATTCTCCATATTTATTTTGTCTTACTGGCCAGGTTCAATTTAATATATATATATATATATATATATATATATATATATATTATATTTGGAAAATAGTCTATCAGATATAGGGATGGCAATGGGTAGGGTATGGGTCTGATTTCATACATCCATCCCCATACCTATTTATTAAATTCATCCCCATATACATCCCCGTACCCATCGGGTATTGAATTTCATCCTCATCCCCATACCCATCGGATTATCGGATACACATACCCTACCCAAATATCCTATTATCATATACAATTGAATTTTTTCAAATTTAAATTGTTTCAATGAAGTTATGAATATTTAAAAAATTATTTAAATGAAAAATAAGAAAAATTATTAATGATAAAAATTTGCAAAATAAACTTTGTAGAAAAAATAACAAAACATTAAAAATAACCCAAGTTAAAAAAAAAAAAAAAACCAAAACCAAAACCAATAAAAAAACAAAGTCACGTACATTCCAAACTCCCAAAATTAATTGGTTAGAAAAACCCTAAAATGAATTGGGAAATATGCAAACAAAAAAGGAATACAATGAACCATAATCAAGAAATAAAATATTTTTCAATTTTTGAAGTCAAACATGGAAAAAACTTACCAGTGGAGAAGATGAGAAATTTAATGCAAAATAAAAGAGTGGTAAAACCTTGAAACGTAAAAGTGAAAGTGAAAGAGAAGATAAAAGAAAAAGTATCGATTTACTTGGATTTGAGAAGATGAATCTTTAATATAAATAAATATAATTAGTATATATATACATATATACATACATATATATCTATATATATATTTATATATATTAATTTAAACGGGTATTCGGGTCGGGTGTGGGTCGGATTATATCAAACCCGCCTCCATACCCAAACCCGAAAATCCTCATATCCGATTACCCAATTATTTAATCGGGTCTAAAAATGCCTTCATATCCTCTTCTATTCGGGTCGGATATCGGATCCTCCAACGGGTTCGGAGGAAATTGCCATCCCTAATCAGATAAACTTTCTGAGACAGTCTTCAACTATCTAACTCATAAAAATTATTATTATTTATATCAAAACTACCAATTTTAACTACATATATAATTTAATTCGATTTACATTATAAATATTCGTGAGACTATTTCTATCCTTTCTCATAAAAACAATAGTGAGTTAACATGAAAGGGGCAAGATTACGGGGATTCTGTACGGACAGTCCTATCCCCTCATCTTAGGACCCCGCATCGAAGCTTTAATTAGTCATTCCAATTTCAATTAATTATTATATGGTTTTTTTTTACAGCAACTATTATATGGTTTTACTTATATATAGATAATAAATTTTATTTAACGATGAAAAATCGAGAATTGTTATTTGAATCAAATTTACGTTTTTTTTTAACTACACACTCTCGTTGTCTCAAGTTTTTCCTTGACAGAAAGATTTTTTTAACTTGATAAAAAAATTAAGAGAAAAAAATGATAATTCGAACTTGGTTTCTTCAAAATCTTCATTATAATATGATTTAAAAAACATTTCATTTATATTTGAATTTTATAAAAAATAATATATGAAAAAAATTGTACTGATTTATGCGGGTGCATTATTATTTATATGAGTTGTCTCATTATACCACTTAAAGCTGAGAACACGTTTGTGATCACATGATATTATACACGATGATATATATATTAGTAAAAGATACACACGTATTACATATGTTATTATTATTTTTAATTGGATCAAATAATATTAAACAATTAACACAAAATTAATTTCAATTTAGAAAAGTTGTTCGATTTAAAAGGAAAGTTTTGTTTATATTTTTTTTATGTAAAATATGTAGTGACTTGATGAGGTTTTTAGTAGGGTAAGAAAGGTAATTATGAAATTAAATATTTTTGTGTCTTCTAATATAGTTACTCTAAAGATCTCACACTTAATAATATATATATAATAAGATATACAACTAAAGATCTCGCACTTAATAATATACATGTTCAGTTTATTTTTTTTTATTAGTACTCTTTGACAAATTAATATAAAATATAATTTTTTTTCGACTTTTAATAAGGTTTTTAGATTTTTTGTACATATATTTAATTTTTTATTATGAAAAAAAAATATGTTTGGTATTAAAAAATTACTTTAAAATATTATTTATATCCTTTATGAAACAAGTGTTTACATAAATGATATCGTAAATAGGGAAAAACTTGTGTGAGACGCTCTCACTTGGATAATCCATGAAAAAATATTATTTTTTATTGTGAATATCGGTAGGATTGACCTGTTTTATATATAAAGAATCGTGACACTTCTCACAAATAATAATAATAATCATATAATGAAAGATAATCTAAATTAAATCGTGTCATTCTCGTACAATTATCCTCTATTATTGGACAACACGTTTTTATATTGACCAGCAACAAATTGGAGTGATGTGTCATAACGGCTGTCCGTGTATTAATTTTATTATAATGCAACATAATATATTATAATAATAGAAATGCCATTATTTTAAGTTATCTTCTAAGATTGCTTGTTTATCTCGAATAGGAGTTTCTTTTGTTTGATTAATCTAAACCAAATATTGGATATATTTTATTTTTAATTATAGCAAAAACTTTTAATTTTATTATTCACAGTAAGGTATTTTATTATAAGATTTTCTAACAAAAATAGAAAATTCTCGGATTCCCATATAGTACGAGAGTGGGAAGGAAAAACAAATATTAGATATTTTGGTAGGAAAAATTTGTTCTTTTGGATAAAATTTTGCTTCATCATATTTGATCTTATCTATGTCATCTATAATATTGAACTGAAAGATTTTTGTGCATTTAAAGATCAAGCATGCAATATTCTAACTTATATATAATTAAAGAATTTCATTTGAGAAGTGATTTAAGTATTTTGAATCCTTTGAAAATTAACGAACGAACACTAGAATGATTAAAAAAATACAAAAACTTGTGTGAAACCGTCTCACGAGTCGTATTTTGTGAGACGAATATCTTATTTGGGTCATCCATGAAAAATTATTACTTTTTATGCTAGATTATTACTTTTTATTGTAAATATCGATATGGTTGACATGTCTCACAGACAAAGATTCGTGAGACCGTATCACAAGATACATACTCTTTAAAAAAACCAAGTTGAAATCTTCTTATGATGCATTAGATTTTAGGTAAAAACTAGTGTGAAACAGTCTCACGGGTCGTATTTTGTGAGACTGATATCTTATTTAGGTCATCCATGAAAAATATTATTTTTTATTGTGAATATCGGTATGGTTGACCCGTCTCACATATAAATATTTGTGAGACCGTCTCACAAATGACCTATTCTAGATTTTAAATATATTTGATTGTTATGATGAATTTATACGTCACTTTATTAATTTGATATTGATTTGAAATGCACCCGATATATATATTATTTCACATCAAAATTTCAAATTTGTTCACAAATAAAATCCCGAATTATTAGTTATGCGATCGAGGAATACGAGTATGATATTTCACATGATAATCAAATCATATGTACGATATTTACACATGCACACGAATCACATGTATTAATATCAATTCAAATCCCAAGTGATCAGGCAGGCTGGTGCGTCGAGTATGAATGCGGGATTGAATGATATTTCAAAAGGTGGCCACTAAAAGCGCACTTTCCAAACTCTCCCTAGTGTTTGTTTATTTCTCTCCTTTTGACTTCGAGATGGGAATGCCACCTCAATTTTGTGACCGCCTAATATGCGACTTTATTGTTACGTGAAAAATAAAATATATTTTATTTATATTTGCACGTCTGAAGATTGCAAAAGATATCACGCAATATTCGGCTATTTTTTTCAAAGAATTTCATTGAATACAATACTAATTATTTTTTAAAATAGTATTTTAGTATAAATATATCCTTTTAGTGGTTAGTGTCTTAGAATTCGAATATACACCGTTTATGATTTATATTTGATAAAAATTTGTGTGCGACGGTCTCATGGGTCGTATTTTGTGAGACATATCTCTAATTTGGGTCATCCATGAAAAATATTACTTTTTATGCTAATAGTATTACTTTTTAATGTGAATATCGGTAGAGTTGACCCGTCTCACAGATAAAGATTCGTAACACCGTCTCACAAAACACCTACTCTTTATATTATATATCAATATAATAAATGTTTTAAGATGGCCAAATTAAGAGAGCGACCAATGAACATATATATTTTAAATATTAAGAAATTATACAAAATAATTAATGAAATTTCTCAAAATAATAATAAATTTAATAGAATAATTATGGTTTTATCTCTAGTTTTGCTTTAATTTGGTAAATTGTTGGGTGCAATAATTGTTCCTGCTTGATCGAGCGATCGAATCGTGGTGCTTGAGCTGCTGTGCAGTTTAAAATATTTGGGTTGCACCATTACTATTAGCTATAGCTTTTGGTAAAGCGGCAAGTCGGTTCTACAATTTGTATCAGAGCCAAGGTCACGGGTTCGATTCCCATTGATCGCAATGAGTGTAATTATTGGGAGGGATCGAGATTGTTGTGTGCAATAATTGTCCCTATTTAGTAAAGCGGCAAACGTTCGGTCTTACATAAATGATATTAATTTTTCTCCCAACTTATTTACTCATTCCAATTCAACGCAATCGAAGCATGTAAATTAATCTCATTTATATTTTAATTTATATCTTTCAGGAAAAAAGAAATTAACGTAAGTATGAGAAAATCTTCGACTATTGCTTGATTTTCTTATATCAACAAAAATAAAACCCTGCCTAACGGGTCAAACCATGATATTAAATTAATTTATATTTTATATCACTTTAAATTATTCAATTAGTTAGTGTTTATTCACGATATTAGTGTGAGAACCTGAAATTCCAGCAGCAACTCATATTTCAGAAACTGTTATTTTTCCAGCAGACATGTATTTTCCAGCAGACAGAATCCAGCAGCAGAAGAGCGAGAAAGCAACAGACAGTTACTGATTCAGCTTAGACTTGTAACTGAAGCATTAACATGGAATAAAGGCTGTTAATGGCAAATTATGATCATTAATTGGGAGGCTAACAGTCAGAATTTGGCCTATAAATAACACTTTCAAACCTCTGAATTGGGTTACACAAATCTTGAGACTATCACTTGAATTTTCGAGTTAAAGGAGTACTTATTTTCGAGCAGTAGAATCCAGTAGGAAGAGCAACCAGAATTTCAGTAGACTTCAACCGAAATTCAAGCAAATTACTGTAAGTGGGCTTATGTATAAATATCTTGAAATCCGTTTGATAATTCTGTTTTAAAGTTCAGTTTTTGTATGTTTGATTTCTGATATATGATTTTGAAGCACTGAAACTCCCTAGTGAACTAATGATAGGAATATATATTCTGAACATTTCTGAATTCTGATTCTGATTCTGGTCTCACCTCTTAGAGGAGAGAACATATAGGGCACTGATATCAGTTTAGCCATGAAATTCACTAACGTGCTCAGTGCTTACTAATTCTGATTTCTGTTCGGAAACCTGTGATTTCTGAATTCTGATTTCTGTTCTGAAAAGATGAGTTTCTGTATATTATTGTATTACTGTTTCTGTTGAAAATGATTTCGAAAACTGGGAGTTATTCCCGCCCCTACTTACTGAGTGACAACCATATCACTCACCCATCAAACTCATCTCAGATAAGAACGATGAAGAAAAGTTAGAAGAAGAAGAGCAGATTCAATTTTGGGGCTGGTGATGAAGATCGTTGTTTTCAGTTCTGATTTATATTTTATATCTGCTGCATCTGTTCAGACATTGTATTTCTGGTTTACATTTCCGCTGTAAAACATTATTAATTGAGTTGTATCAGACATTGAATATTCAGTATTATGAATAAAAGACTGGTTTCTGAATTCTGTACTTCTGAGGCTTGTTGTTTTCGAATGTGAATTTGAGAGCAACGCCGGTGTCAACCAACCACCGTCTCGGGGCGTGACAATTAGTATAGTTTATTTCTCAATAATTTATTATTGTAGTAAATCGACATGTTACTAACATTTCGGTCTTTTTTTAACAAATAAGATTACAAAAGGTTATAGAAAACATTATTCTTTAAATATTTTTTTCCATATTGCACATTATATTTTATTCTTAAATATATAGAAATATATAGATTTGTCGTTGGTGGAAAATAAATTAACCCTAACTAAAAGACTATCGAATTTTGATTGGACTTGAACCCGAAAATATATCGGAATTAAGTAAAAGGCTTTCCCATCATATGTTGTTCATGAATACATTTCACTTGTATAATTTTGATGCGAAATCTGTCACATTTCGACGTGGAAATGTAACTTTTTTGACGAATTTTGAGCCATGGTTTCTTGGCTAATAATTGAAGAATTTGTCAAGTTTTTTAATGTTCGAAATGTTAGTAGGATTTATCCAGGATACCTTCATGAGATCTACAACCTGAACATACCAAGGCTCGAAAATTATGTTAAAAAATTCGAAGTCGAGGCAAGAGAGAATTTTTGTCTTTAAGACAAATTTGTCCTACACAAGGTGCTCACGGGATATGCAATTGTCTCTCAAGATACAACGACTTCTAACTTGTTACAGCAGCAACTTAACACTACATATCACAAGTTCGACAATAAAATAATGTAACAAACTCGCTTAAAGAAGAAATAATGAGTACAAACACAAGATGAATGCAGATGCCTTCGGAAATATGATAAGTACATGTAAAAGATGTTTGGCTTTCTATATTTAATGTTGTTAAAATGAAGAGACATGTTGTTTCAATCATATGAGTGTGTCTTGTGCAAAAGATTTGAAGGAAACATCAAAAGATATCATTTGAATGAAATGGTCTTAGAAAACTCGAAAAAACCAATCACTTGTTCATGAAACAGTGCTACGCCAGCAGTGCCTGGATTTTCAAGGCAGAATTTTGTGTGCTAAGGGCATCTCCAACCCTGGGAGATGCTCCAATGGGAAAGCGCACCTCCGGTTCCCTCTGTCAAATTGGCGCAGGAAATTTCTTTTTTTTTTTTTCATTTTTTTTGTTTTTTTAATTATAAATATTTAAGAATTATAAATATTATTTATCTAATAATATGATATTATTATATTAATTTAATAATTAGAGATATTTAAATAATATTTTTTTTATTATTTTAATAATTAGATATTTAATAATAAAAATTAAATATTTAATTATATAAATTTATAAATATATTTTTAAATAATTTTATAATTAAACATCTAACACACAAATTTATTGAATAATATTTAAACATTCAAGTACATAGTTAAAATAAAAATACAAATTCGAATTCAGATAATTTAAATGCAAATATAATAAAGGATAAACAAACTAAATCATCAATAATTTGAAAAATCGGATCCGAGAATATGTAATTATGATAAAGGATAAACAAACTAAATCATCAATAATTATAAAATGTAATTATAATTATATCACTAAATTTAAAAATTATATATTTAATAACTAATATTAACATTAATTATAATTATATTGTTAAATTTATAAATAAATAGTAAACAAATGGAATATTTTAGGAATATATTGAAGTAAATGGGTTGGAGATGAACCAAAATAGATTTATGGGTTGGAGATGGCCCAAGACGGCTAAATTAGGTCACCACTGTGTGGCACCCACCGCTTGGAAAATCCAGGTAGCTCTTGAGGCTCTAGTGCACCCGAGCGCCACCCTTGCTAAATGGGCACTTCCAGACAGAGTTTGGAGCACCGATTTTTTTCTCCATCGTTTTTTTGTTTCGATTTTTCTATTCTTTTATGCAATTCATTCATTAAGCTCAAATTTCCAACAATCTCTCACATAAATAAAATAAAATTGTTTTGGCTATCTTTTTGCTATGAGACTTATTGCTATTAAACAATATCGGATGTCATTTACCTTTCGGTCTCGAGACGTGACGCCTGGTACTTGGAAATTCCAGCCAGCTCTAGTGCCCTACCGTGTCTCCTGTTGTACGTTTCGGAAATTCACTTACAGCTTTTGTAGCATCGATTTTTTCCTCAATCGTTTTTTTTAGTTTCCTATTCTTCTTTGTTTAATTCATTCATTAAGCTCAAATTTCCAACACAAAATCTAAGGAAAATATATTTCATGGCTAATAATAATTGAAGAATTTGTCAAATTTTTTTACATCAATTATTGATTCAAGACTTTCTTGGTCTGGAAAAAGTCGTGTATTTTCATTTAACTTCAACTCTTCATGTGCAAGACAAATGTTGTAACAATTTATTTAATTCAGCTGCCTCCAATAGAAAAATCTTTATTCATGAATGACCTCCCACCAATAATAACTTTTTGGTGCTTTTCAAAATTTCCTCACAATTTATGACAAAAATTCAAAACATTTGATATAGTAAACAAAAGCGTGTTCCAATTAATAAAACCGTACCACCAATTATTTAAATACCTAAGTAGCAGCTCATTTTAATCCAAGCAAATTACCCATAATAGTATTTCTCAAGAATGATATATTAAAATTTTTCATCTGAAATTTTAACACAAGTACATCAGTTAATATAAATTTTTAGCCTAAATATTCTTGATAGTAAATAGCCCAAAAAAAAAAAAAAATCATTGTTCTTCGATCAAGTTTTGAGACATAATGAATTTCAAGATAAATCAATCTGTCAAAGAAACAATTCAAAATCATGGAATTTACTTGAGGCCACTAGGGTGAGCAAGTGGGGAGAGAGTGTAAATCCAAGTTGATTTTGTTGACTCATTCATAGCCTATATAATATTATTTATATTTATATGCATATGCACGGTTTGCCTGTGAGCCACATAACTCTTCCTACTGGTTGAGAAGTCGTGTCAGATATTCCTAACCCTTCCTTTAGTCTATTTGTCTCCCGATTTGATGCTTAAAAATAATATTAACAAATACTTTGAAATTTCAAACATATACGCGCCACACGTTCCTTATTCGTGTAATCTGTTTCCCATAAAAAGTCACTTCAAAAAAAAAATTCTGACTATTATTATTCAATTGTTAAATTTTTTTGATTTTCAAATAAAAGAAAGGAAGGAAGAAAAATCAACTTATACATTAAAATAAATATTATAGATAAAGCACGGAGACTTAATTTTGTTCTGTAGAATGCAAAAAATATGTTCCATAAATAATGGGGATGGACCGATTCTAAAGCAAAGACTTTTCCAAACATTTAATTTAATGGTCCAAACCTGATATTCATTAACGTACAAATTAAATAATGAACTATATAGTACGTAGAAGAAAGTTGGCTATATATGTTGCCGACATGGCACGCATGAACTTAGGGTTACGAAGTCAACATCGACTTTTTGCAACTTGCATGCATGCACACACACACACACACGTATACGTGTGTGTGTTTGTGTATTGTGTGTGTGTTATTTTGCATATATCTTAATTTCATGTCAGTCTCAATCCATTCTATGCTTTGTCGATATATTTAACAATAATTTTAGGCAACGAGAAAAGATAATGAAAGGAATATTTTATTTGTTGTGTGCTCGTATTAATAACATACACACAACGCTGCATGTTTGTGTGCTCGTGTTGACAACATTAAAATACAACACTAACTTCTGATACACACAATATATTAATTTCATGTACGCTTATGATCAACAATCCCCTTTCAAATAATAAATGATGTGTAATGCGAGGATGAGATGAACGAGTGGAAATAATTAATATTTATACCAAGATTAAATTATGTTTACAAGTAAATTCATATTTGTGGAAGTTACTAATCCACGTGGAAAAGTTAAATAATTTCAAATCTCTCTCAAATAATGTGAGTCAAAATTAATGTATGTTTTGGGTTAATTAATGGTGATCAGTAGAGTAAAGGAGACTTTATGAAGGTATGGGAAGGTCGACTATCGGCTTTGGTGTACTATATGGGCTACTTTTTCTCTTCACGGGTTGGCATATTAATTGATTTTATTAATTCATTGAATTTTAAAAGCTTTTGTGATTTTTTTGCAAGTTGGTACCATAAAATTTATCGGCTCATGATCATGTGTGGCTCAACTTTGCATGCAACATAGAGGCCAACTTGGTGGAAAAGTTTACTCCAATTTAAATAAATTATACATCAACAAATTGGTCATGCGATGAGATTGAGATATACCATTTTCATGTATACGGTATATATATATATATATTTATAATTATAATATAATATGGAAAATAAAATTATAGAACATATTCGCATAAGGTGTCATGTCTGGCGTTGTCTCATTATCATATAATTGTAAAACAAGAAGTCCTAAAAGTACAGAATTTTAAAATCAGTCTATTTATTCTATTTATTTAATAATAGAAAACAATATCTTTATAACTCCGAAATAATCCAAAAATGTTTCACATTTATGCTAGTCAGTTTTAAAACGTATACTTCGAGTTAAAACAAAAAGTCAACTTACTTGGTTGTTCTTTGTAAGAACTTATTTGTTCGACATATACTAGTAAATATAAAAAAAACAATAAAAATATCAGAATAAGATGTAAAATAGTAAATTTGTGTTTTGTCAGAATTAGGTGTTGTGCCAGATGTTACAACATCTCGGACAACATGCAGCGGAAAGTTATATTTTGTAACACAAATTGACTTTAAATAAATAGATGGACGAGATTAAATTTGCACAAGTGCCTCAGGGCAAAAATTAATCACTAGAAAACTTAACCATTTACAAAAACCAATCACTAGTGATTCTCACTAAAATCAATTTCCTCAACAAGTTGAGAAAACAAATGCTTTCTAAAACAAATAACCAGAATAAAACTAAAACAAGAAAGCAAAACGTGTTGCTAAAAGGAGATCCACGAGAAACAGTCTTCGGCCAACTTCTTCACAGATGTTGTCCGTAGATGTTCTCAACATTCACGACAACACCTTTTCACCACTCTTCTACACACAGCACGTCTCTTGAATAAGGTTTTCTCTGAAATTCTGAACGTGCACACGTGAGTGAATATTGACCGAGAGGAAGAAGGGCTCAATGATGTCTTGGTCTCTTATTTATAGATGTAGAGTTTTATTCCATAAGGAAACATATTTCACAAGGAAAGATAAGAGTTTTATGAGGAATAAACTCTTTTTAAACACTACTACCACATCTCATCAATTCATTATCACAAATAACATATCTCCGAATATATTTAAATGATTATCTCATTATCTAAGAAAGGCAAAATCGTATTAAATATGAAACTCAATTAAATCAACAAGGAAACATAATATTAGGGAAATAATTTAAATCAATAAGATATATCAATTAAAATTAGGAATAAATATTTCCCTTCAATCTTCCCTTTTTTGCCTTTCTTGGACAAAATGAGATCAAACACATTTATCCCTTTTTAGTTTGAATCAACTCCCCCTGAGTTAAAGCATTTCTCTCAGTTTTAGTTTAAATCAGCTCCCCCTGATTTAAAGCATTCCTCTTCCCCTGAACACACTAAAGACATCAAAAATGTTGTTAGAAATGTTGGCAACATTCGGAACAACACCTGCACAAACATTTTGTTATTTCCATCAGGAACTCAGTAACACATTAAAAAGGACCTAAACACACAGAGAAAAAAAACACAGATAAAAATAACTAAACACTTCAAGAACTGGAAACAGAACTAAACACATTCAATCATCCTCATCCTCTTCTTCATCATCACTGTCATCCTCTTCACTGTCATAATCCTTGGTTTCAGATGGACCAGCAATTGTTTGATCATCTCCCCCTTTTTGTCCGGGAAAGTTACCTACCTCCAAGATGAGCCTGAGGTCAGCAGCCAGATTCTCATAATATGCCAAGTCTACCTTAGCCTGGGAGATCTTTTTAAGAGCATGATCAAGGTGAGCTTGAACTCCAGCAACGGGAATCTTGACATAACCATCTGTTGGTCGATGAGATGGTGAACTTGGAGGAGGCTCAGAGGTTGGAGGTGCTGTGGTAGAGTTGATTCAGGGAAGGTCAATCTTTCTATTTCCCTTGAAGAGAGCAGGGACAATCTTCAGTAACTCACCGCCATGTGTGGAGTGTTCGGTGATGTCTTGAATGAACCCTTATGACTCCAAAATCCCATAAATGAGAGATGGAAATGGGAGCTTGGATGACTTTATGCCGCCATGTGCATATTGCATGATGGTATAAAATATCAGACGCCCAAAGTTCAAGCTGGAGGTGCTAATGGTAAAAAGAGTAAGTGCCTGAGACTTAGTGACCACCGTGGTGTTGATGGTTGGTGTCCAGTTGTGAATGACGATCTTTTGAAGGACGGAGTAGAAATACGTAAGATTGGCAGCCGAGACCTTGTCGGGATGAGCAGGGAACTGGCGAATCAGTCCACCAGTCAGGGTGGAAATCACATCATTAAGGTCCGGTGGAGGACCTTCAACAATAAAAGGTGTGCCATAATAATCATCGATGATTTGTGGCTCAAAGTTGTACACCCTGTTCCGTACAAAAACTCGTCCAAATTTATGCGATCGTGCATCTCTGACACTGGATGAAAGGTTCACGTAGAATTCAAGAACCACCTTACGACAATAGGGAAGCGCAGAGGAGACAGTAGATAACAGTCCACGGGATTGGAGGAACTCGATTAGATTGTTGCGAGAGAAGGCTTCCATATCAGCATTTCGTTCCTCAATAAGAGCCCGGTTTGCGTAAAGAGACCAGTTTGACAACGCCTCCTCGGTATAAAACATGTTGTTGAAACTGCTGGACAAATCGTAATCATTGAGGTTGAAGTTGTCCGAGGAGGTCTCGTCATCTGAAGCAACACCCATAGGAGTAGGAGCATCAACCGGTACGGTATTAGCAGAGGCATTGGAGTCTTCAGAAACATTTGGGCCAGATGGTCGAGCAGCTTGTTGGCTTTTGAGGTTGGCCATAAATTGGGCCAACGTAATTTTCTCACCACGAGGTGGTGAGGAAATTGGTGGAGGAGGAGGCGGTGCGTCCATAGCAGAAGTAGTGGAGTCACCGGAGGAATCACTGCTGGCTGAGGAAGAAGAAATTCTCTTCGTACGGGCCACAAATTCATAGTCTCCATCAGCAGAGTCATCACCTGAGGTGTGCTCAGGGTCAGCAAATGAAGGTCGGCTCGTTCCCTCACCCTTTCGACGGAATCGCTTTGAGGTGGTCAAATCAGGGTTATACCCTGCCTGTCTTTTGGACCAACAAACTTGCTGGCGCGGAGGATCGAACACCTGGATGATTGGTGGATTATCAACATCAAAAGCATTCCCAGGTTCACCGGGATCAATAACTTCCAGTGGCTCGGGCATTAGAGCAGCAGGAATGATCTGCAAGTTCTGGACAGAAGGTGTTGCAGCAGATGTTGCGGGAGGTGAGGAAACATCCTCTGTATGGCCCATTTCGCTTCGGATATCGTGGGGATCAAAGCCCTTTCCTGCAATTTTCACGAGATAAGTTTCAAGCAAAGAGAAGAATCGACAATTTGGGGGAAAAGTTTTGCAGAGAGAAATTGTGAGAAGATGGTACGGAAATTTGAGAGATAATTACGCAGATAATGATGAATTAGGCGGTGTAAATATATGAGATAAGTATGAATGATCAGTGCAACGGTAACAAAATCAAACAATCAAATGAACCCAAACGGTAAAAATGATTCACTCCACAGAATTTCTTCAACGGTAAGAAAATAACGACATTGTTTAGGAGCTTAACACCTTTTAAGATATTTACTGAGACAATTTGATACAAAAAAAACTGTTCAAAATATCCAGAAATAACTCCAAATCAACCTTTAGCCCCACTGGACATCAATGCTCACATAAATTTGAGATTGTCGCAAAGTCTGGATTTTCACCGGATTTTATTTTGTTGAAATACTCATGTCCATTTGGCACAACAATATTCACGATGATATGTTTATGCATGATCTATTTATGTCTAATAACAGAATGTAACAAAATTAAGAACATGAAACAAGTATGAGATATGTTTACAGATGAGATGTTGTCACAAATGTTGGCAATATCTTCGGCAACACTTCCAATTCCTAAAAATTGTTTTTGATTTTTCCTCACACTTAGGGACTTAACCATTTTCAGATCATAGAAGAGGTAGCTCCCACACTAGAAGAACGGTCTTCTTTTGGACTCCTCTAGGTAGCTTTTTCCAATTCTTCTATTTTGATTCTTTGTATTGAATTCAGAAGAGGTAGCTCCCACACTAAAAGTACAGTTTTCATTGGACTCTTTTAGGTAGCTTTTTCCAATCTTTTCTTCTGATACAGAGCATGTTTATAAATTTTTCCAATCTACTCAAGTCACTTTTCAGCATGCTTTTGAGATGAGGAACCAAAGATTATATCATCAACATAGACTTGACAAATAAGAATCTCACCTTTAGATTTCTGAATAAAAAGAGTTTTGTCTATCTCACCTCGTTTGAAGCCAATTTCCAGTAGATATTCACTTAATCTGTGAGTATAAGGAGCTCATGCAAATAAGTCCAGCCATCTTTCGGTAATCCACTTTTTCTTTCTTTCGAGTTTGGACACCTTCATGCATACTTCTAATTATTTGAGATGATGAATGATTTTTCTAAATTTTACTTGGAATATTCTGTCCATCATCTACTACGTCTTCATCGTTATTCATTTCGTCCTCAACTTCGGTGACTTCAGTGTCAAGTGTTGTGCTAGGTGTTGCAACATCTGGAGCAACATCTGTATTTTTCAGTATGATTGGAATTTCCAGTAGGTCTTCCACATCATCTTCAGCTGTTTTTTTTTTTTCAAATCATGGTCAGTCCTTATCCTTCTCACCTTCAAATTATGAAAGTTTGTAATCCTTGTGACCAATTTTTTAAACACATTGAAAGTGTCTGATTTCTCCCTAATGAAACTTATCCATGAAAACCATGAGAAATCATCAACACAAACAAAGGAATACTTCTTATCTCCAAAACTTTCCACTTCCACAGGACCCATAAGATCCATGTGTAGCAATTCGAGGCAATGTGTTGTCCCAAAGTGGGGCAACATGTGATGTGACTTCTGCATGTTTGCATGAAAATTCTTCACCTATTTGGTAGCAAATTGTCCGAAGACCTTGTACATGTCATAATGCACAAGTTAGTTTCATCAAACACTTCACACGTATGTTTATCAAACTCGACATGCAAATTATCATCACACAGTTGGCTTATGCTTATCAAATTCGAATTTAATCCTTTAACATAAAGCACATTGTGGAGCTTTAGTAGTCCTTCAACATTTAATGTTCTCTTTCCAACAATCTTTCCTTTAGCTCCCCTTCCATAGGTTACTCTACCACCTTTTTTATCAACATAATCAGTGAGATATTCTCGTAATCCTGTCATATGGCGAGAGCTTCCACTATCAAAGTACCAATGACCTGCAATGTTAGTTTTTAAAGGAGTATAAACAACATTACAGTGAGTTTTTTACCTTTGGTACCCAAATTTGTCTTACTGTAGGTCGATGGTTGGAGGTGTTGCGGGAAATGTTGGACAACATCCGGCTCGACTTTCGATTCAAGCAGTCATCCTTGAGTTTAAAACAGTAGGGCATGATATGTCCAGGTTTAAAACTGTAGTGACATACATACCTGCGTTTTCTTTTCTTTGCAGCGAGTGCAACAAGTTGTCTTTTTGGTGGAGAACTTTTGATTGATGGTATGGGTTGTGGCTTTATGGATGCATCAGCTTTCCCTTTCACAAAGATCGTTGATATGGAACATTCACCAATTTCAAACACACTGCCTTTGAAGCCTAAGCCTTTCTTGTCATCTCTTCCCATCAAAAGTATGGAATCAAGCTTGGATGTGCTTGAATTAAACTTGGATAAAGTCTCAGTTGCTGTTCGAAGCTCATCATTGGCCTTGCCAAGTTCTAAGTCCTTTTTGCTCAAAATTACTTCAAGTTTGGCAACCACAGCTTTTAGATCTGTGTTCTCCTTCATAAGAGTTGAGTTAAGCTTGTTTCTTTTGGTCCGATCCTCAAACAGCTCTTCATACAGTTTCTGTACGCTTTCAAGAGTAATTTCTTCATCATCAGCTTCCAATTCATCATCTACACTCGAATTTCCAGAAGCTGTAGATTTTAAGCAAACTGATTTTTCGCAGATGTTGCGGCCAGGAGTGGCAACACCTAAAGGTTTTACTTGCAACCAGCGTTTTTCTTCATTCCTTGGTCAAAACTGTTGTTGGACATGAGATTTAGGAGCTGGTGGTCGAAGTGCGATGTTCGTGAGTGATAGATCCATTTGAATAGTTTTCTTTCCTGTCAAACAAAAACACAAACCAGAATCAGCACTTAGTATATCAAGAGTTGGCTCTGATACCACTTGTAAGAACTTATTTGTTCGACAGATACTAGTAAATATAAAAACAGCAATAAAAATATCAGAATAAGATGTAAAATAGTAAATTTGTGTTTTGCCAGAATTAGGTGTTGTGCCAGATGTTACAACACCTCGGACAACATGCAGCGGAAAATTATATTTTGTAACACAAATTGACTTTAAATAAATAGATGGACGAGATTAAATTTGCACAATTATAAATACTTGTGCGGTGCCTCAGAGCAAAAATTAATCACTAGAAAACTTAACCATTTACAAAAACCAATCACTAGTGATTCGCACTAAAATCAATTTCCTCAACAAGTTGAGAAAACAAACGCTTTCTAAAACAAATAACCAGAATAAAACTAAAACCAGATAGCAAAACGTGTTGCTAAAAGGAGATCCACGAGAAACAGTCTTCGGCCAACTTCATCACAGATGTTGTCCGCAGATGTTCTCAACATTCACGGCAACACCTTAGCACCACTCTTCTACACACAGCACGTCTCTTGAATAATGTTTTCTCTGAAATTCTGAATGTGCACACGTGAGTGAATATTGACCGAGAGGAAGAAGTGCTCAATGATGTCTTGGTCTCTTATTTATAGATGTAGAGTTTTATTCCATAAGGAAACATATTTCACAAGGAAAGATAAGAGTTTTATTAGGAATAAACTCTTTTTAAACACTACTACCATATCTCATCAATTCATTATCACAAATAACATATTTTCGAATATATTTAAATGATTATCTCATTATCTAAGAAAGTCAAAATCGTATTAAATATGAAACTCAATTAAACCAACAAGGAAACATAATATTAGGGAAATAATTTAAATCAATAAGATATATCAATTAAAATTAGGAATAAATATTTCCCTTCATTCTTGAATAAGAAAAACGTGTAAAAGGATTGACACGAAAATGGTTAGAACTTCGTTTGAATTTGAATGATGTTTGGACATAAATTCGGCTTGAAATTAAAACATTGAAAAATCGAAACAAAATTTCCCCTTATTGCCGCTGCTATGGCTAAAAAATTTGGAGTCTTTTGTGCTTGATAATGTCGTTTGATTTTCTTTAAGCTCAAGCCATTATTTATAGTCTCCAAAGAGGTAAGCTGAAAGGTCTAATTATGATTCATTTTATTTAGATGTCACAACTCTTAGCATTTATATTAATGAAACATCCTTCTTTCCTCTTTATTTTTGAATTTATGACTTGTAAATGACATATAATGTGTGATAATTACTGGTATAATGTCTTTTAATTTCTTTGTATCTGGATTAAAAAAATTTCTGGTCTTCACATAAGGAGCACATACAATTTTATTAATTTATACGGAAACTTATATTGTTTTCTAATAAAATGATCATATATATTAGTTTAAGCTGGAGACAATTTTAACTAAAATTATAGTCTTCACCACATCAAAAATAAAAAATGGCGATTGCGAGTTTCCATGGTTTATCCGTCTCAGATTTATGGGCTGCTAAATTAACAAGATTAACGACGGAATAGCTAGAGAAATAATGTAGCAACATATATAGACAAATAATGTGATGGACAATCGCTTTGGTTTTGTGATGCACATAGTGAATCTTCATTTTAGCTTGTAATCGTAAAATACAGATGTTTAGTTAAATAAAGAGAGAAAATTTCAAGAGAAACGATTAAGAATACATGGTCAGAGAGACTCCTGTATACCTTTTTACACTATATCTATAAACGATCGAAAAATTTCAATTTTCATCTTGTGTATCTGTTTCTTTGTAATTTTGATTATCTATATTACCAAAATTGAGTCTTAGTTTCATATCTTTCAATTTTCACAATTTTAATCTTTTTTTCTCTACATATGTTAGTTTCTGTTCAACGCCATATCGATTTTACATCAGCACCACGTCAGAGAAATGATCGAAATTGCAATAAAAACAAATATAAATGACTAAAAATAAGATTTAACTATATAGATGACTAAAATTATAAAGAGACAAAAAATACATAAATAAAATTGTAATTTTCTAATAAACGAGTGATTGATACTTTAAATATCTACTTCAGATTGGTATACATCAAGAAGAAGCCATATGATCAAATCAAGAATAGAAAATTCTTCGATCTGCGTCGGCTCCTCAATGAGTTCATGTTGATAGCACAAAACAATTCGTCTGGGAGTGTCGATGTGCCAAGGATAATAAAATATACTTTATAAGAAACGACGAAATGGGCAATATGTCTTGTACAATTATACAATTTTTTTTCTGATGAAAAATATTTTGTTAGAATTGAGTCTCGAATTATATTTAATAACACATTATAGATTAATCAAAAGTGACAATAAAGATCTCATGTGACTAGAATAACGTGATTAGAAGGTTCTAAAATAATAATAATAATAATAATAATAATAATAATAAATGGGTAGATATATTAGTTCAATTATTAAAGAACGACATTAAAAACTTAAAAATTGGGAAGGCGTTTTAAAACTTTAAAAATATTATTTGAAAATCTGATATTTTCCTCTCTTCTAGAGCAGTCTTTTCGCATTAAAATAAAATTCAAGATACCTTTTTTTATTTCTTAATTATAATTGTAAATAGAATGTCAATTCAATTAAGAAACTCTACTACAATTATTACTAGTATTTAACTCGTGCGATGCACGGGATGATATTATTAAAAATTAGTGAAAAATGGATAGATATTTAAATTAAAAAAATAATATAATTATAAAAATAAAAATAAAAACTATTTTTTCGTTAATTTTAAAAAAACTTTCTTAAATACAACACATGTCGATTAATTTTTTGGCTAATAATCACTATCATATATCAAAATTTTAGATTGTGTTAGCCTAATGCAATGACATGATGCTTATCGTGTTTAGTGTATTGATGTCAACCACCAACCTTAAGACATATTTAATTCTTTAATTTTCGAAAAGTTATATATTATTATTTTTTAACATGTGATAACAAAATATTTTTAAATAACATTCAATAAAATTAATGAGAAATATTTTTTTAAAAAAATTCAGTAATTTCATCTAAATCTACATTCACAAACAATTTTGTCACATGGCACGTGTTTCACACATTTGAAAGATAACAATAATTGTTTCATCGATATTTTTATCCAAATGAATTGTGATTTTATCTACAAAATCTCTTCATAATATACACACCGACCTATTATTCCGAAAGAAAAATGAAACATGTGATCATAAGTAAATTATTTATAAATCAGAAAAATTATTTTATTAACATTTACTATGTGTATTACAAAACAATGTAAAATTCAAATAAGACATCTCAAAGAGCAAAAATTATATATTGGATTCTTTTGATAGAATATATCATACATTAACTCTTTCAAATTATGAAAATCTTGAATTGCATGCATTGTGTGTCAAACATTTCAGATTATTGAAGGTGATATACATGTTTATTGAGAGTAATTTAATGTCCATTTGAAACTCTTTTGAATCTATCTCTTTTAATTTTCTTGTGCTCTCTTATTTGAATTTTTAAGAAGACAATTCAAGATACACAATATATATGATTTTGGAAGAAAACTACAATGCATTAATTCATTCAAATTAAGATAATTTCGAAATAATATGCATTTGGGATAAAAAAAAAATTATGATTATTAAATGATAATTTAATGTCCTTGAAAACCTTGTTGTAGTGATAACTTTTAACATCCAACCAATTTTATTTTTAGAAAAATTAAATAAACTAATTAAATATTGTATTTCTTTTTTTGTAAGTAATTTGGCAGTAAAATTACTTAAAATAGCAAAATGTATTTTTGAATGATTTACCTCATGAGTGATACTGAACATTGCAATCATTTGTATTTTAAATTTATTTATATAGTTTTAAATTAAATTGATTGATATAATCAATGCAAAAATTTAACATAGTTTACGTTTTCAATATAGTTTAGTTTCAATTTGAGTAAAAAAAATAAAAAAACATATAATACACAAATTACATTTGAATTAATATAAAAATTAATCAAATTCAAAATTGAATTAAATGAATTGATATAATAAATGCAAACAATAATTGAAGTGATCATTTACTGCAGTATACATATGTCAATATTCATGATATATCTTTTTTTTTAGAAATGACATTTTGACAGAAAATTACTATTTTTGCAAAAACTATGCTTTTATATATAGATGAGTGATGCTGAACATTGCAATCATTTGTATTTAAAATTTATTTATACAGTTTGTAATTAAAATTAAATATATCATAGTAACACAAATCATATCACAAATTAAATTGATTGATATAATCAATGGGAAAATTTTAATGTAGTTTATGTTTTCAATAGAGTTTAGTTTAAATTTGAATAAAAAATAATAAAAAACATATAATACATAAATTATACTTTAACTAATATAAAAATGAATTAAATTCAAATTTGAACTAAATAAATTGATATAATCAATGCAAATAATAATTGAAATTATCATTTATTGCAGTACATATAATTCAACGTGGCTTTATATCTATATTTAGCTCGATTCACGCGTAATGATCAAGAAAAATACTATAGAAAAATAACATTTGCATGATTCACCATATAATACATAAATACAACATGAATCCCATCTGTAAAGTCACGTTATAAATCTTGATTTATTTTATACAAAAAAGGATATTGTACATGTAATTAATACACTGATCCCATATGAAATTCCAAAAAAAAAAAATGACCATTTGTTTATATTATTATCGGTGGTAAATAAATGGCTCGTGTATTGTTGCCCTATATGTTAAAAATGATCAAAATGTTGGGCTACGACGACCGTAACAGTATTTAAATTTAGACAAATATAAGCGTACCAATTCGAAAATTCATATTAGACCAATGTTGGGTGCAATAATTGTCCATACTTGGTAGAACGAGCGAACCGTGGTGTTTGAGCTGCTGTGCGGTTTAAAAGATTTGAGTTGCACCATTACCAATAGCTATAGTTTTTGGTAAAGCGGTAAGCACTCGATCCTACAATTGGTATCAGAGCCAAGGTCACGGATTCGATTCCAATTGATTGCAAAGAGTGCAATTATTGGGAGGAGATTGTTTGGTGCAATAATTGTCCCTACTTGATAGAGCGATCGAACCGTGGTGCTTGAGCTGTTGTGCGATTTAAAAGGTTTGAGTTGCACCATTACCACTAACTATAGCTTTTAATAAAGCGGTAAACACTCGATGCTACAATCAATATTATATATAATATGATATTGTTCAATAAACATCTTGCGGAGTCCATGAGATGTCCAACAAGACACGTCCAACAAAAAACACCCACACGTCCATATAATATATATAAATATGGAAGAAAGTCTCATAAAGTTGGATTAAATATTGTAAATTATTGGGTTCTGTTGTCTAACTTTGTGGAGTCAAAATCAAGCTCAAGCCCATTCACACGTGATTAATTTATGTATTAGTCTTGTTATTAAGCATAAATAGAGGTTGATTTTAGTTGGGAGTTGAGACTCAAAAGCTACCACCACTAATATCAAATTTAGATTTACAAATATTAAATTTCACTTTTTACAAAGAATTAAATACTATAAACCAGGTCGAGCTCGAGCTCTGGGTTTGTTAATTTCACCTAAACAAGGTCGAATCAATTGTATGCTTTACGAGCTCGAAAACGAGCTGAGCTTAAGTTATGTTTGTTTAACATGATAAACGAGCTAATAATGAACCAAGCTCGAGCTCTCCTTGATTAACACGATAAACGAGCTTTTAACGAGCCGATCTCGAAATTTTCACGAGTTTAGTAATTTCAAGACAATTCGAGCTCAAGTCTGATAATAAAGTTTGAATCGAGCTCAAGCTTATATCAATTTTAAACGAGCCAAGCTCAAGCTTGATAATGTTTGGCTTGGTTTAGATCGCCTACATTCCTAACTGAGCTGATCTGATCTCAGCTGATGTCATCTTATCTGAGTTGTTTTGATCTGGGCAAAATGATGAACATAAAAATTGTAGTCATTTTTCTTAGATTCCTATAGAATCAAGAATTACTCAATTTCGAGTTTGTACGAGAGAGGTATGCTTGACAGATCAGATTGTTTGCAATCTGGAACATGTTCTTCATATAGTACAGAACTAGAAATGTCATCATGGTTTATAAGCTTCATATATTTTGATTTAGACTTTGATTTGTGAAAATGATTTGTAGATCATTCTCTTAGTTTCGTAACGCATGTTAAATTATTTCATTTGAATAACTGAGATGAGATATATGTGCAAAATACCAGAACTGCTCAGACTGAGCTGGTTGTTGTTTATGTTTCCTTCAGCTCGATCTTGAAACTAATATTTTGCCTAGATAACTTTCGAACCAACTAATATTTTGTGAATTATGACTTGCGGCAAACCGAGTTTTCTAATCAGTAGTTTTGACAGCTTGTCATTTGCATCATCAAACTATGAGATATCATTAAAATACTTCAACTCGCCAGCAACTAAGTTGTGTTTAAATTATATTTCAACAACCTTTCACATCTAATTTGACACCTATCAACTGCATACTTAATAAAATATGTTAGCGACACAACAACAAGTTTTGTTATTATTAAAATCAATATTGTTAACATCCCGTAACCCAACAGTACATTAAGAAATGAATCAATAATTTTTTATATGATGTGGGAACCTGCATCCATTATACTTCGATGCACACTGGATAAATCTTCGGGTTAATGCTGTATGATGCAAATTATGTTAGTCAAGTAAACAAGACTAGGCAAGACATGTACGACAGGTTCGTCCTGAGAAGGTGTTAGTAGGGACAATCGAACTCCTCAAAATTGATCCAATGTTTATCTCTTCTACCAATTCAAACATCTCGTTAAAGTGAAATGAATCAATTATTTGACATATAGAGCATATCTAGAGACATAAGTAGAAATCGTTGTTTCCGAGCGAAAATAAATTATTTTTTTTGTCATTTTTATTAGAGATTAATTTAGAGCATTTATTTAATTCAACACCATAGAATAATTGTCAAGAACAAATTGGAAATTATCGCTCAGAAAAATATTCAAATTAAAGATACAAAAACTCATGGCGATCAATATATAAAATAAATCGGGAAACTCAATTACCTTAGTTTAAGAATATAAAAACTTTCATTCCAAAAAAACAAAACAAAATTCAAAACTTTTAAAAGTTTTTTTATTTTCAATTTAATCGCAGATTTTATTCTCGTTAAAAATGAAATTACCCCTCCAATTTCATGCAAGTAAATTAGGTGTACTGAAACACTGATTGGGGGACCATATATAGAATATATTTCTTGTTTTCCTTATTTTTAGTCATAATTTTTTTTCAACTCAGACAATTCAACAGCATTAATGGGATAACATTAAAAGATTCCCATATTCAGGTTGGCAGGACTTTGTTTCGCGAACCTCGAATTCATCTAATCGACGCCGAGATTACATCCAATTATATACATAAAAATTAATTATTGTTCATGTCACCTGTCATTTTTATGCTTTCATATTTATTATCCTTTTTCTTCTAAGTTTCTGACTTTATATTTTTGTCAATTTTTTTTAAATAAAAAAATCATTAACTAAATTTTAGGAATGGTAACACTGTAAGAACCCTTATATACATGAGAAAAATGCCAAATTTTAATTAGTTTCTAATGCGTCGGTAGGCATGTTTAACGGTTCCGATGTTCCAGTTCTGGTTTCGGATCCACCGGTGCCGAAGTCGATAAGAACCTATCCAAAATCGATTCTGAACTGATTTTGATTTTCAAAGTCGATCAATCCAATTTTTTAATCTCAACATCTGTTTTTTTTTTTAAATTCTAACCGATTCGGGTTCCATAAGTGAAAAATTGCCATTATCCATTCGTTAATGGATTCGAGACAGTTTCAAAATCGGATCCAGACTCAATGAGACTGTACGATACAGATATCACAATCTGTAGTAAAAATAGTATAAAGTGAAAATCAACTAAGAACAAAGAATTTGAGTTGATGGGATAATTATTTTAGACAAGGATTGAACTTATCATGAAGTAGACCATGCGAAAATAAAGCGATGGGACCACGCGCTTGTAAATAGCTAGGATCCTGTTGAATTCGGTGACATTTCAAACCTACAACGGGCTAACATATAAACAAATATATTCTTTTGTTGTGTGAGACGGTCTCACGTGTCGTATTTTGTGAGACAGATCTTTTATTTAGGTCATCCATAAAAAAATATTACTTTTTATGCTAAGAGTATTACTTTTTATTGTGAATATCGGTAGGGTTGATCCGTCTCATAGATAAAGATTCGTGATACCATCTCACAAGAAACCTACTCTATACAACAGTTTATTATGATAAATGGTTTCTTTTTAACTTTTCGTCTTATTTGATCAGGATGTTGAAATAGACATTCGATATCATATAAATTTTTGCAGATTTCACGTTAGTTATATTCGACATCTCGTCAATATTTCAGTGCAAAAAAAAAATTAGAATAGTATATGTCGGATTAACACGAAACTTAGATTACGATTTTTGTGATCTTCCCTTGCAAACAACGTGGTTAAGTTATGAAAAAAAAGAAAAAGAAAGAACCTTGTGGTTGGAAAAGAGACGGGGGTAATCATTAATCGGGTGCATCTGCATAGTACTTAGTGTAAACCAATTACCAATGGATGAACACATTTAGAATAAATCCTTTGACATGATAGCTAGATGGCCAATAAATAAATTAGAGACATAAAAAAATTATATTTAAGAAATAATGAAAAAAGTTGTAATAATTTGATGAAATATGGGAATTGGCGCAAAAAGTTTCATCCTAAAAGATGAGGCAATGATGCCTCAAAACTAACCCCCAAGACCACACATGCCAGTTTCTTTGATTGGGAAGTGGAAGACTTGGATTCTTACTTTGGAATTCTGCCAGTGTTTGTTAAAGAGTCAGGTAATTATATATTTCATTTTAATGTCATAATTTTCTTTCAATCTGTGTTTTCGATGTGCCAAAAAAGTTGATGAAACATACAATTAAACCATTCCCCAGTAACATCATTCTTGATAGCTTCAGTCGCTAGATAATGAGTTGCTTTGTTCGACTCTCTTCTCGCATGTCGAAGTGATATAAAATCTCGATTTAAAAAATGAGACTAGTAATGATTTATTGTTAGCTTATTGTTCCTCAAAAGCACAACTTAATTTGCCAGAAGTGGAACATTCCATTACTTTGATGGAGATAGGTTCTGAAGTGGGAAATATAATTGTGGCCTTCATGATTCAACAGATAGAGGGGATCCGTACACTTGGTGTAATGAACGACAAGGTGATGAGATCATGTTGGCCCGTGTAGATCGATATGATAGTAATTTGCACTCACGTTTTCTAGCGGCCGAGGCTGAGAACTTAGCTTATTTTGGATCAGATCATGACTAGTTTCATTTATAATGAATCCATATCCCTTCCCAAAAATGAGAAAATTTCCAAGGATTTACATTTGAACACGAATGACTTTTGGAGAAGGATTTCTCTTATCTTTTCATACGGAGTTGGGAATAAAGCAGGGGTAAACCTAGTCTTCCAACTTCTATTTCTCAGTGTAGTGGTGTTCTCAAATCTTGGGCTGGAACTCGGTTTGATCAAATGGATGGGAAAATCAATGATCTTTGCAAGGAGTTGGACCCAATTACGAGTTCTAATGTGATTAAAAATAACTTGTCTCGCTTTGAGGACGTAGAGAAACAAATTGAAAAATTATCAGAACAATCGTAACACCAGATTTTTCTACACAACTGCCTCTCATCGTCGAAGAACAAATAATATCAAGGGGCGAATGGAGAATGGTGCACTGATATCCGAAGTATGGCAGACATTACCAAAGAATATTTTGGTAAATATGTTTTAATCTTCGAAGTCTTTTAAGGATTTGCGGGCAATCAGCCTTTACAATATATGTTATAAAATCGTGTCTCACACAATCACTAATTGCTTTATACCAACACTAGATTAGATCATGGATTCTTTTCAAAATGCATTGTTAAAGTTCAAATCATATGTTAAAATGATAGATTTTATTGTGTGAAGCTCACATTCACATCGTATTCATAATTTCTTACGGTCACCCAATAGCAAAACCTTGTTATGATACAATGTGACCTAACTTCCCTATGCTTTCTGATCCCGTGAAACTAGCGAAGGATACTCCCTGTAATTTCTAACAAAAGCTGATGTGGCTTGAACCGCATCTTTTCAAACTGGTGATCTCAATCTTTTCGAACTTCATCACCATTCAGATATATATCAGCGTGATCAAGATCATCTACGCTCAATTATGTACATCAGCTTCGAGGCCTCAAAAACTTTGTTATGTGCTATAGAGAGATGTATATTGAGTCAGTTTTCATTATAGGTCGGTATGAATCCTTTGGCATGTTGGCTTTCCATTTCCAGAGTCATCAAGGATTTTTGTCTGTAATATCTGTTTCTTTTCGCCGCAAGAGCTATGAAAAGAATTTCAAGAATAAACAAGTTTGTATGTGATAACAAGTGAAATAAGGTTAACAAACTGCTAGTTGTAAGAAGAATTTTGCTAAGAACCATAAAAATTAGTTTATTCGGGAAGAAATAAGGTTAACAAACTGCTAGCTGTAAGAAGAATTTTGCTAAGAACCAAAAAAATTAGTTTATTCGGGAACTTACACATTAGTTCATGCGGAAACCCAAATTCATATTCATTTCGCCGCCTACTGATGCAGCAGTATATACCAAGAACCAATGTCGAAAAAACCACCAGACATGACAGAGCTATACCAACTTTTGCACCAGTAGACAAGCCATTATTCCCCCAAATCAGCGAACAATTCGGTAGAGAGGGTACACCACATAATTCTTTGTTACCATAAAGGCTGTAAAATAAAATTATGGTTTACTAAATAAACTCAAGAATAATAGTGAACATGTAAGTTTAATAGGAATGAACAAATATGGGAATTGGTTCAAGTATAACATGTCATGACATACTCTATAGTTCCACCACGAAGCCCAATCGAGTAAAGTGCTTCCGGAACTTGTCCCTCCAACAAATTACCATTCAAGAACCTGAGCACAAACAGAACGCTTACTGAGACAGAAGAGAAACTAAATTTGCGTTCTCGTGTGTGTTGCGCATTTATGTTAGTCCTTTGTTCATGAGAAGCTCGCAACTTACACAAGCTGCAAGCTGGCTGAAGTTAGACTATCAGGTATGTAGCCAGTCAATTTGTTATTTGATAAATCCCTGCAATAAAGATGTCAACAAAACATAAATGATGAAATCAGACCTTGTTCTCCATATTTGCTTCAATAAATTATTTAATTTGGGGGCTAAAATATCGTAATAAGATAAATTATTTAAAACAGTGTCGATAAGCTGGCATAGCAAAATGAAAAATAAATTCTTACAACTTCACAAGAGACTTTTGACCCAATCCCGAGGGTATACTACCTCCCAAAGAATTGGAACTCAAATTCCTGCACATAAAAATATTTTTCCAGATATTGATTTATGAACAGAAAACCAAAGTGCTGCAGCATGGATTCTGTCAAGTATTGCTTAGAAGATTTCTTGAGCAGAAAGAGTAGCTATCTGACAACACAAATTCGGCAAAATGAATACTCAATACGTTACATGAAGGTTCGGATATTTTCAAGGAAGAATTAGATATATGCTCCATTTTTTTTACCGTCCCAGCATCAATGATGAGACTTCTGTTCTGGTTTCATTATTCAAACCCATCAAAATTCAAAAGATGGAGATAGAATATCGAATATTTCTCATAGCCCATCGAAAGTCCACTACTGTCGATACATGCAGAAGGCAGCTTTCATATGCAGTTGATTAGCAGAATAACTAATTTAAAGAATCTCAATTAGTTACTACTTTCTATCTGAGCAGCAATTCACAAAGAACAATGATATACGAAATTAATGGTTGATACTTACAGGCTTACCAAGCTTGTCAAAAGATTGATTTGTTCACTAATATATCCCTTCAAGCCTTGGCTCCCAAGATCTCTGTGAACGAGATAAAATAAAACATAAGAAATACTTATCCACTCCAATGGAGTACCGCGACTAACATGCAATGAACTTGCAATCCGCTTTCATGATGAAGAAATTTCAGAAGACTCACAATAAAAGATGCCTTAAATGGCAATCATGAACTTTCAAACGACATGTAAAGGGTTAACCAGATGCCTTTGTTCGATGATGGTATTACAAATAAATTGCCCTTGGAAAGCCATTTCAGGTTATAATACTTAGTTTCAAACACAAATCACAATCTATTTTCAGAAAAAGAAATTCCAGCCACCAGTTCCAATTCAGAGTCTCAAACTTCGTTTGATGATGGTATTACAAATGAAACGGCCCTTGGAAAGCCATTTCCAGTTATAATACTTAGTCTCAAACACAAATCACGATCTATTTTCATAAGGAAAAAAAAATCCAGCCACCAGTTCCAACTCAGAGTCTCAAACTAAGTTAATCAAGATTATGCAAAAGAAAAATACTAGCTTTCAAACTACACCACAACTTTTTACATATTTTGTTCTAAATTTTAATACAATAGAAACTTTCAAAAAGTGGATGAGCACTTACATTTGGGAGACAACAAGGGTAGATTCATCTTTAGTGGGATGACAGGTAACACCCTCCCAAGCATCCCAAGAGGTAGGGGCACAAGGGTCTCCATTCCACCCCATTCTATCTGGGATACGAAGCGATTCCTTCAGTGCTCTCATCGCAATAACTGCAAATGGTTTGGCAAAAACAATTACAAAGGTTTGTTCACAGATTGTGTTCTGAATTCTAAATAGAGCCACAAGCTACTCACAACATGCCTTAATTACCGAAGATAGCCGGTTCAACACAAAAATGAATTCCTTTATGGAAAAAAAAAATCATACAAGAATGAGATTACGTACCATAGACTCAACAATTCTAGAATTGACAACTAAAATTTTACAAAATCCCATTATCTTCAACAGTCCAACATTTCTAAGCGAATAGCAGGAACAAAAATTTGATCTTTCCCTTTTTCACATCCAAACACAATGCAGAGAAATATAATCACAATCCCGAAAAACATCAAACAATTATACGGAACACGTACCCTGATCAGCAACTGTTTTGAGATCTAGTGGCACGATCGCATAATTCTCGAGCCCACAAATGATCGGTGCCCCAACCACCGATTCCAACCTCACACTCAAAGTAGTACTACTCAAATTCTTGACTACATGACTCCAATCATATGCAGCGAATCCCCCCACTTTCTTATACACATCCACCCTACTTATATTTTCTCCATTCACTATCACATCAAACACCCTCTGTCCAGCTTTATTTACACTCACATCTATCTCAGCAAAATGGAACCATAACAAGTAATCGAGCTTCGCATCAACTGGCAAGTCATACTCCAACACGCCACCGCCGTTTCCTAAAGCCGTTATTGCGGTCTGGTAAAGCTTCTCCGGGAAATAATTTGGGCTTTGTTCGACATTAATTACGTTTTGAATAGCCGAAATTGCTTTGATTGTTGCTCCATTAGTAATGGATACGGATGGTAGCCGGAATTCAGCATCAGACTGCCATGACCGGCCGAAGAAATCTGTATCATTGCTGAATCCGGGTCCCCATTGATCCGACCCAGATGAAAACCTGCCGTAATTAACCAGGATGTAATTGCTTGAATTTTTCGCGTAATCGAAAGCGTACGCGTTGGTGTCAATTTGAATCAATTCCAAAGACCCAATAACAGGAGAATCAGTAGCAATACTATAAAAGCAAAGATCAACATCCGGGTCGTCAAGATATAAAAACAGATCCGAATAAGCTCCGGAGCGCGAAACCGATTCCGGCCAAGGCGAACGCCACGAAAAGACTAAAGTACCCTCAACAGAGACGTCAAAAGACGGCGAGTGAGACTTCCCATCGAAGTTGTCGTAAACAGTGAACGTACGGAGCAAGTATCGGCCGGAGCCGGCAGAGATGGGGATGGAGTAGCAGTTCTTCTTACCAGAAGATATGGGAAAGTAGCGGAGAGTCTTCTCTTGCTGGTGGAGGAAGTGTAGAGGCTCCGACACGACCGAGGTGGCGCCGCCGGAGTAGAAGCGGTCGAAGACCCACGTCGTGTGGAAAGCATCTGTGGAATTCACGAGGCCGCCGCAGTCAATGTGTAGACTGTAGTCTGCTAAAAAAAAGTGACAAAGTCGTGAGAGTTAGCTGATCAGTTACCAAGTAAATGAATTGAAGCATGAAAAGGGAAGTTAAAGCTAGATACAGATAGTATATGTATAGGTTGGCCAAAACTCACTGAAGGGAGGAGAGGATAGAGAAAGACAAGGAAAGAGAAAGAAGAAGAGGAGAGGGAGAAGGGACATTGTAGGTCTCCGTGGAGCTGTTCGTTTAACGTTTCTTGTCTGGACATCACATGAATGAAGAAAACAAGAGAGAGCGTTTTGTGAGTTACAGTAGAAAATGTAAACAGAATGAATAAGACAGAAAATGATTGGGAATTATGTAAATTATACGCACATATAAATTAAAAATGGGTCTCTGCTCCACTGTCAATGGATTTAAGATTCAAAATCCGTGGCTTCCATGGTAGCGGCCAGTTTGTAAAGTTTGAGACGACCTGAATTGATTTTTTTCGGTGTTATATGATCGATTTTTCTATTAATAATGTTTTGACTGAAATATTGTAAAAATATATTCTAAGGGTCGATGTTTGTTGTCTACTTTTTTAGATATCTATCTACTCATACGCATCTCTCAATTTATCTTCTCGTCATATGGCAAAAATTTATGTGAGACGATCTCATGAGTAGTATTTTGTAAGACGGATTTCTTATTTGGGTCATCTATGAAAAAGTATTACTTTTTAAGCTAAAAATATTACTTTTTATTGTGAATATCGGTAGGTTTGACTCATATTACAGAAAGAGCCCACTTGCAAAGAGTTCATATTAATTAGGGTAGTTGGGATTTCAATTTAAATATGAAACGTACCCTAAAATTCACTCTATTATGGCGTTGATCATTAAATTCCGTATAATTGTATTTAACTATTACGGTTTTTGTCCGGGAATCAACTGCATAAATTATACTAGCTAGCACCAAGTGTATATCTCTAAACTAAATTCCAGAATTTATGAATTTCAAAAAAAAAAAAAAAGAAGAAGAATTTATGAGTATCTCTCGCCTCAACAACCTTATTTATGACCAACGATTTTGGAATTCTGGAACATTCAAATTTATCGTCAAATCACTTATTTTTTAGGTACTCTATAACAATTTGCTTATGCCTTTTCGAGAAGGTTTTCGAACATCACTAAACCTTCCCGACATTTTTTATACGTGGTTGTTGCACATATACTTCATCAGGGTATGACGACGTTGTAAGAATGATGTAAATCTCACAAAGAAATTTATATTGAAAGAAGTCATATTTTGGATTGACGTGATCTGTCTGAAATGGATGAGCCGGGTAAGGAGCTCCAACGGATCAAATCAACAATTTATAGTGTTTGAGAATTTTGAGTGAAGATAATGGCCTGGACAACACCTGTAAATAAGAAAGTAACTCGTGAATGGGCGCCGGAAGGGTGTCCGGCGTGGCCACTCCGATGCTTAAGTCAGCAGAGTTTTCAAGTAAACACAAGCAATATTTGAGAGAAAATATGTGTAATGCTTGAGAGTTGAAAAGTTTCAGAATGTTTAAATGACATTAATACCTGATATTTATAGTAAAAAATGGGGTAAGTACCTCGATTCTCGTGCCACCTACTACTAAGTATGGCAAGTTGGCTGCCCATACTTATAGCTTCTGATGGCTTCTAGGACACTCCAAGCCCAAGTTGTTCTGACAGATTAGACTGTCTGTATCAATCACACTCGAGTGTGGTGCAATTCTCGAGGTGTCCCGGGTAATAGATTGCTCGGGTATTTGTATGAGAACCTGGGCTATGATCACTGCCCGGGAAGAGGAGAAGTGCCCGGTTAGCAAAGTACCCGATTGACTGCGTGAGAGCCCGGGCTTTTAATTGAACACCCAGGAAGAGACGTAGTGCTCGGGCTCTCGAGGATTTTATCCGGGTCATTCGGATCCTTATGGGGTATCATGGATAATTCGACGAACAATTATATCATGACTTTAAAAAACATATACAATAGAATATTGAGCGGTAACTGCAAAAGTAAATGTTATCTAGTGAGAAATGCAAGTCCAAATCCGAGGTGGGAGGATGGATTTAAGGGAGGTGTCTTTCACATAATTGATTGTTAATATGTCACAGCTCCCAACTCCATCCCAACTCCATCATTATGCTGCATAAACTTCACATGGGTATACTTAAAAAAAAAATCGATTCAATAATTCCTTGTTATTACCAATCTACTCATTTGATAGAACATTTATCTTTATTTTGTGTGATTTAATAAGATTGTTGATTTAATAGATAATTAAAGAACATAGTCGAGCTGAATTCAAAAAAGATATTAATTATTAATGGGTACGTATGTTTCTGAATTGCAAAATTGTTGATGAGAGTTCTACCGAATTTTGTCTAATCGAAACTGTTTGATTAAAGGATAACTGATAGAACAATTTACCTCGTTAGATCAGTTAGTCTAAACAATGGACATTCCCTGAACATTTGCTCATCATTCAGGAAGAGCAAAGACAAGCTGATAATTGGATAAGATATCGCGTAACAGTTTTTTCAGTATGTTGAATGTCAGATTCTATGCACACTACCGAAGTGTACTATATATATCAGAAAAGACGATGACAAGAGACAACGATGTCTCTATTTGTAATGGATTTTCATATTCAAAAAGACGACTGTTGTAAGTGATGCCTATTAATAGATTAGTCATGCATGCTTAAGACCCTTATTTTTCTCACTTCAATAATTCTATCTGTCTAAAAATAGTTCTTCGATTTCTAAGCATTTTTCGATAGTCCAATTGATCATAACAAGCACATGATGATATGTTATAATCTGATCATTAAGGATAAATTTTTGCTTAGAATTTTTTTTCAGAAATATTTGTAATTGAGAGTAAGAAGTGAGAAATTTTAAGAATTTCAGTTAGATAGTGTGACAAGACCTTATGAAATGAGCAATTTTAAGATGTTGTAATTGTCAAAGTCTTTTAGTGAAATCCTTCTGCAAGGAAAAATTGACGACGTATGAGTGTCGAAGTCTCCGAACATCTAAAACAAACTTGTGTCATTTTTTTTTTCATTTACTCTAGTTTAGCTTCATACTCGATAGCCCAACTTTTCATACACTTCAGCCATTTTGTGATCAACCTCTGTCAATGAGCCTCCTTCTGCGCTGTCTCCGACTGTCGGCTTATTGATACCCACCCAATAAGAATTACATTTCAGCATTTCTGATTCAACCGAAATATTTTGAAAATTTTCTTAGATTATTTATTCATTCATCCTCTAAATCAATCTCCGATCTTAAAATCATATTTAATTTGATTTCCAACAATTTTTTAATCCAAGTAAAAAATTCATCAAAAAGGGTCAAATAGGAAATTTCTTTCTAAAATCTATATTTCTTATAACTTTCTTAATTTGTGTGAAATACATATAAACCTAAATAAATGAGACGGGTTTATATTTTTAAGGAAATCTTTGTTATTTTTGCAATGAGCAAAAAAAAAAAAAATTGATGCCATGACAAATAACTCTTTTTTTTCTCCTCTAAAATTTTATTGTTGGGGTATAATTAAAGTAGCCAAGTGAAGGAATGATAGCTCAATACTTCCAGTCTCAACAATGCCATGGCACATGATTGAACTTATAAAAAAATATAGTAGGAGGATGTTTGTAGCATGAAACTCATGCAAAGACACAGCCAGTGAGGGCTGGTATAGCAAACCAGTAAATATATTACTCTTCTAGGTTGAAATTTTTTAGACTTATCAGTTAGTCCATTATTAGCTATAATGGAGTCAATTTAATTGGGATCAGATCTAAATATTACCCCTTATTTGAGAGATCAACCTTGGGAGTAATCACATTTTACATTGTTCACTCAGCTCGTAGTCTATTTTATTATCAGAAAATGAGACATGCCATCGATATACAATGTGTTAAAGTGAAATAATTCTCTCTTTTAGGTGATCGATAGAAACATGACGCTTAATCGCTTATGTTGTTGTATAGTATAAAACTTTGAGTTGCAATGTTATCATTATTTATAGTTTCACAAAACTCATATAAAACTATCTCACGGGTCTCCTAGCTACTTGACATGATTCATGAAAAATATATTATTAATTTTTATGCTAAAACTATTATTTTTCGCTTCAAATATCGATCAGGTCGACCTGAACGACTAAATTCATCTCACATAATTTATGTTTAACTTTTTCGATAGACATCTCTTTCATTATTTCAATTCCCAAACACTAATCTGGTCTTAACTATGCCTAATAAAAAATTGTAAATTTGAAAATATGTCAAATGGGAGGGTCTCTCAAATATATTAATCACTTAAATTTACAATTTATTGTGAAATTTATTATAAACTCATGACGCTAACTTCACCTAATATTATAATATTCCGGAGCTATCGAAATGACCTATGTTACGCACAATATTTGATTTGCGGATGTGTCAGGTGCAAAAATGCACCAATTTGTCTAAAAAAATGAAAATATAACTTCTAGGAATCACGACGATTACGAACACTAAATTTGACCGTCCGTTATAGTCTCCTAAACAAATACAACATCAAAACGAAAGAAAAGACAATAGAACTTGATGAAATAAACTTCCAACATGATATATATCAATAAATCAGTAGAAAATTATAAAAACATGAAAAATATAACAAAATAGTGCTAGAATATGTACGAGGATACTAAAATATGACCAGAACAGCATGAAAAAGCTTGACTAAATCTATGAGAATTCTGCAGAGAGTTGCCTGATTTTTTGCAATGTGTCTTGTCTATGGCGCGCAAATTTCCTTTCCGTGGCGCACATTGCACGCTGCACAGTTGCAAACGATTGAAAGTTCAAGATTATCCACGGCGCACATGTGCACGCTGTTAATACTATTATTCACAGCGTGCATATGTACGCCGTTAATACAATAATCTGCAGCGTGCAATGTACGCCGTTAATATTCGTAGAACATCTAAAATTAACGACGGTTTTTGAAAAAACCGTCGCAATTCGACGTCAGTTTTTGAAACAACTGTCGCTAATTGGCGAAGGTAATAAACCGTGGCAGTGAATTAGCGACGGCTTGAAATCCATCACTAATTTAGTGACGATATTTAAATTTAGCGACGGTTACAAAACAAAAACCGTCGCTAATTTTTTCGTTAAAATAAAAAAAATTACTTTTATAATTTAATAAATTTTTAAAAAAACTACAATATGACTATGATAACAGTACTCATAATCTTAACTAACACTTAAAAAATTAAACAAAAATTGAAACAAAAAATTATACCCTAAATCGAAACTAAAATCGTATAAGATAGAAAAATTTTAAGTGTTGCGAAGTGGTGTGGAGGAAAATGGGAAGAAAATCGGATAGTTATAGACAATTTGCGACTATTAGCGATGGTTTTTAATTAAACCGTCGCTTATTGTAACCGTCGCTAATAGCGACTGGTTTTTATTGAAGCGACGGTTTATAATAAACCGTCGCTAATTTAAAAATTGCAGCTCATTTTCCGCAGCGTGATAATTGTATGCCGTGAATAATAATACTGACGGCGTGCGATTAATGTACGACGTTAATGTCTAGACACGATTTTTTTTAAAATGATTTACTTTTAACAGCGCACATAAACATGCATGCTGTTAATAATACTATTAACGGCGTGCCTTTATTGTGCACTGCGAAAATTGCATAGGTTATTAACAGCTCACATATAACTGCACGTTGTCGTTTATATAATTTATTAACAGGACACATAAATGCATGTTGTTATTTCTGTCAACTGCAACAATATTAACAGCGCACATATGGGTGCACGCCGTTAAAAGTAATATTCATAGCGTGCTTTTAATGCACTCTGTTGATGACGTGCTGCGAAAAATCATTTTTCTGATACTGTATATATATGTATGTATATATATATGTATGGCAAAAACTTGTGTGAGACAGTCTCACGGGTCGTATTTTGTGAGACAGATCTCTTATTTGGGTCATTCATGAAAAATATTACTTTTTATGTTAATAGTATTACTTTTTATTGTGAATATCGGTAGGGTTGACCCGTCTCACAGATAAAAATTCGTGAGACTGTCTCACAAGATACCTACTCTATGTGTGTGTATATATATGTCTGTGTGTGGGTATGGGGTTCCTTACTATATTTTGCGACTCAATGATGGGAAATGTTACTTAATCAGTTGGCATTTAGATTCAGAGACTTTAACGGTGTATTTTTTGTTGTTTTGATTTCCATAAACCTATATATTAAATTCATTATATCAATTTAGCACCAAAATTAGAATAAAGGAGCTCAAAATATTCTTTTTTGAATTTTTATTTATTTGGTTTGAAATACATTTCTCAACCTAATCATTCATTTCATTTTAAATCTACCGATTTAAAGTACTGTAATTTGAAGCCTCCTTTTACATTCAAAACCCCCGATCATATTCCAAAAAAAAAAAAAAACAAATCCAAATGCAGCCTAATATTATTTTTTCATAATATGTAATATTTTTTCCGGATGCGATTATAATCTTTTTTATTAATGTTATTAGATCCGAAATTGCAAACTCGGACGATTTTGTTAAATTTTTTATATCATTAAAAAACGATGAAATTATAATGTTTTTAAGAAAGTATTATTATTTTAGTAGATTTTATGTGAGTTGATCTCACATATTTGTATATATAATAATTGACTAATATGATTAAATAAATATTAAAACAAATTTCCCACCTGTTGTCGGTTATATGGGGGAAATACGGGATGTGAGAACCTGAAATTCCAGCAGCAGCAGTCAGATTTAGCATAAGCTAAAAATTCCAGCAGCAACTTAGATTTCAGAAGATGGTATTTTCCAGCAGACAAAATCCAGCAGACAGAATCCAGCAGCAGAAGAGTTCAGTAGCGAGATACAAGCAGATAGCTACTGGTTCTGCTCAAGACTTGTAACTGAAGCATTTAACATGGAATAAAGGTTGTTAATGGCAGATTATGATCATTAATTAGAAGGCTAACAGTCAGATTTTGGCATATAAATAGCACCCTCAATCCCTGAAATTGATGTTACCAAAATCTTGAGTTATCACTTGAAATTAGAGCTAAGAGAGTGCATTTTTCGAAGCTGTAAAATTCAGTAGCGAGACAAGCAAATTTCTAGACTTCAACCGAAATTCTTTAAGCAAATTACTGTAAGTGGACTTATATATAAATATCTTGAAATCAGTTTGATAATTTTGTTTTAAAGCACAGTTTCTGTATGTTTAATTTCTGACACATGATTTTGAAGCACTGAAACTCCATACTGAACTAATGGTAGGAATATATATTCTGAACATTTCTGAATTCTGATTCTGATTATGATTCTGGCATCACCCCTTAGAGGAGAGAACATATAGGGAACTGATATAAGTTTAGCCATGAAATTCACTAACGTGCTCAGTGCTTACTAATTCTGATTTCTGTTCTGAAACATGTGATTTCTGAATTCTGATTTCTGTTCTGAAAATAAGAGTTTCTATATATTATTGTATTACTGTTTCTGTTGAAAACGATTTCGAAAACTGGGAGTTATTCCCGCCCCTGCTTACTGAGTGACAACCATATCACTCACCCACCAAACCCATCTCAGATAAGAACGAAGAAGAAAAGTTAGAAAAAGAAGAGCATATCCAATTTTGAGGCTGGTGATGAAGATCGTTGTTCTCAGTTCTGATAGAATAAGTAAATGATTAATAATTAATGATTAAAAAATAAGATATATGGATTAATAATATGGTGGGATAAATAACATGATATTTGGTATGATTTTAAAATGATGGATTAATTTTGTAAATTTTATTGTAATGACCAAAATACCCCAAATGCTAATTAAATATATATTCTTAAAATAATTGGATAGATAATAAAATATTATAATTATAATTATATTTATTAAAATTAATTTAAATATATTTATTAGAAATAAATTTGTAAATATGCATTTAGTTTAATAATTAAAATAACAATAATATTTTGAATGTTAATTTTAAATAAAGTTTTAGTAATAATTACAATATTATTGTTTTTTTAAAATAATTATAAATATTCTTAAAATAATTTGATAGATAATTAAATATTTATAATTATAATTTACATTTATTAAAATTAATTTAAATCATTAAAAAATAAATTAGATTTGAAAAAAATTTATTTTTATAAAAAATTAATTAACAAGATTACAAATTTATAAAAATTTAATTTAAGATATATTTGCATTACAATTTATTTTTTTTTTAAATGATTGAAAATAATAAAAATATATGAAATTAATTTATAAAAAAATATAATAAAAATTTAAATATTATATTAATTATTAAATTTTCTCTAATTTTAATTTTCATATTATATTGAAGAAAACAATTTAAAGGTATTATGGTCAATATACAATCTTATCATGATCACTATTCAAAAATATTAATTATCACACCTTTTGAGAAGGGATATTTAATCACACAAATAACATGAATAGTGTGGCTTTCAATCATAATCAAGGGCCTGTAGATTAATAAAAACCGAACCAAACGCGAGATAAGGGAATGATTATTAAATAATCATTAATAATCATTCCCTTATCATGGCTACCAAACATATCATAAGGGTATTATGGTCAATATACAATCTTATCATGATCACTATTCAAAAATATTAATTATCACACCCTTTGAGGAGGGATATTTAATCACACAAATAACATGAATAGTGTGGGCTTTCAATCATAATCAAGGATCTGTAGATTAATAAAAACCGAACCAAACGCAAGATAAGGGAATGATTATTAAATAATCATTCCCTTTTCATGGCTACCAAACATATCCTAAATAAATAATTAAGTAAAAACCAAGCTCCGTTTTAATTTATTAAATTGAGTCATATAACCCATCAGAATAATTTTTTTATTTTATAAATCTCGCAACCCTATATATGTAGCAAGGGACTATTGGATCCAACAAGTCCGTCGTTTTATTATAATAATTAGGGAATTTTTTTTTTTGTTTTTTATATTGCAAATTCAATTTTAGTGTGCTATATTTGTTTTTCCTATCAATGTTAGCCTTTTTCGACATGACACTTATGTGTATAATGTCACATCAGCACTTTCGATAGAAAATAACTAGATTAGTCAAAAATCGAAATATATGTGACTAAAACTTCAATTTAATAACATAGATCACCAAAATCATAAATAGATATACACCACAAAAACTGGTTTTCCCTAATAAGTATCATTGATAGAAAACCAATTTTCATGTAAACAAAGAAATATGATGAAGACATACTCATCAGTTCTCAAAGAAGCCATTACATACAGAAGACAAAATCCATCATATACTTTTCAGATGAGTATGTAAGGAATCGTGTTGTTCGACAGATACCACAAATAATAAAAATATCAGAATAATATGTAAAATAGTAAATTTGTGTTTTGTCAGAATTAGTTGTTGTGCCAGATGTTACAACATCTCAGACAACGTGCAGCGGAATATTGTATTTTAAAACACAAATTGACTTTAAATAATTAGATAGACATAATTAAATTTGCACAAGTATAAATACTTGTGCGGTGCCTTATGACAAAAATTAATCACTAGAAAAACCAATCACTAGTGATTCTCACTAAAATCAATTTCCTCAACGAGTTGAGAAAACAAATGCTTTCTAAAACAAATAACCAGAATAAAACTAAAACAAGAAAGCAAAACGTGTTGCTAAAAGGAGATCCACGAGAAACAGTATTCGGCCAACTTCTTCACAGATGTTGTCCACAGATGTTCTCAACATTCACGGCAACACCCTATCACCACTCTTCAAAACACATCACGTCTCTTGAATAAAGTTTTATCTGAACTTCTGAACGTGCACACGTGAGTGAATATTGACCGAGAGAAAAGAAGAAGATCAATGACGTCCTTGGTCTCTTATTTATAGATGTAGAGTTTCATTCCATAAGGAAACCTATAGCACAATGGAAAATAAGAGTTTTATTAGGAATAAACTCTTTTTAAACACCAATATTATATCTCATCAATAGATAACATATCTTTTAAATATATCTGAATGATTATCTCATTATCTAAGAAAGTCAAAATCATATTAAATATTAAACACAATTAGATCAACAAGGAAACATAATATTAAGGAAATAATTTAAATCAATAAGATATATCAATTAAAATTAGAAATAATATTTCCCTTCAGAGTACATATGCATTGAAAAAACAGATACGACTGTTGGAAGATCTTTGTTATATAAAATATAATTAGGATTTGTGTGTGTGATTGAGAGCTCAAAGAATGTCGATCAACATCATTAAAGGGCAAAAAATTCTCAAAACACCATGAACGAAGGCCCTTTCCCTCGGCACCGTCGGATCGATATGTTTGTTCTCCGTTGCCATTTGAGTTTTTTTGCTTAAATTTGACAGTTTCGAATGTGTATTCTATACAGTAAAATTTCTATAAATTAATAATGTTTAGACGGGTTAATACCCATTTTCGTCCTTTTCGTTAACCGCTTTTCCCATTTCAGTCCCTCATGATTTTTGACTGCTTAAATAATCCTTCATGTTTTCAAAATATTCCCGAATTGGTCCCTACCGTTATCTTGACGTTAAGATTAACGTTGACTCATATCACGTGCCACTCACATGATCATTTGTTTATGAAGGCAGTCAGTCGAGTATTTCTTTTCAAAATTACTCCCCCACCTGTACAAGAACCCTAATCCCCAAATCAAACGATGGAAGGAAAGGGAATGTCGAACTCGAAGAAAAGGTAGCAATTCTAGATTCATTGATTCCATTACAACATCTGCCATGGTAAAGGCTTTTAATTATTTTCCATGATTTTGTTGTAGTTTCTCGATTATTATGTTCGTAGCATTCGTATTTTGTGAACTTTTATGCAATTTTGAAATGGAATATGTATGTATATACTGTATCTCAACATTTTCGAATTTAAATTTCGAAGGTGGTTTATCAATATTTTGGTAAATTTTTAGGATAATGATGGAGACCAACTCGAAGGTGGTTTATCAAAAATTTTAGGATATTTGTTAGGATATTTTTCTAATTTCGAAGGTGGTTTATCAAAATTTTTGAACAGAGTAGTAGCATTATTATTTTATTACAAATTTAGTTTATATTGTGTAACTTTCTCTGTGATTTGCTTACGTGATTTTCATGTTTACTTTATGAATTTTTTTTTTTACTTTTGAAATTTCTTATTTAATGTAGAGAAAAACATATGTTGTATTTGTTGGACGAAAACCCGGTGTTTACGAGAATTGGGAGGAGGCTCAACTTCAAGTGAATAAATACAGTGGAGCTTCTCACAAATCCTATTGGAGTAGAGAAGAGGCACTGAAATCTTTTGATGAGTACATGAAAAAACAATCTGGTGGAGCTGCTACTTTTAACTCTTACGAGGCAAAATGTTCAAGTTCAACATGTGATGCAAGTTCGAGCGGAAAACCGAAAGAGTATGAAAGAATAGCCCACTTAGTGGAGGCTCAAATGGAATTAGAACGTGAGAATCGAAAAAAATGCATTGAAAATGGAAGAGTTGTCTAAAGAGCTCAAAGAAATACTACAGTCTCTACACCTTGGTGAAGATAAATAGAGTTGTTGTTGCTTCTGTTGGTGGCGCAGCTAGTGAGGCACAGCTAGTGATGCATGTGTTTGTATCATTTTCGATTATCCTGCTCTTGTGTAAACACTGAAGTTTCTTTTATGTATTATGGGATTTGAATTAACAATGCAACAATCTGTCTGCAACTGTGATTGTTAATTATTTGTGTCCAAATTTTAGATGTATGAGTACCAACACTATTACGAATAGCAGTGTCAATTCAAATGCCAGCACAACCAGCACCATTAAAATGCTGGATCAGCACAACCAACACCATTAAGAGATTTCCCAATTCAAATACCAGCACCATTAAAATGAAGAGATTTTCAAAACTACAACATTTACTTCCACAACCATTAAAATTCAACAAAAAATAAATAACATATCCACAACCACTACTTCCATAAAATGTAGAATCCAATAAAACAAGATAACATGTCATCAATCACTTGTTCCAAAACCATCCTAGATTTTGATGATGATCCAGTGCTTTCAAGATTTTGATGATGATCCGGTACCCTTTTCCTTTGCGGCATCTTTCAATGAACGAGATCCATTTGATTCTGTCGGTGTTTTTTTCCTTTGATCATCCAATGAAGCTCTCAAACTAGACACAGTTACGAAGTTCCTTCCGCCTTTCACAATAACATGTGTTTGCTTGTTGAGTATTTTATCGACCTGAAAAAAAGATAAATAAACTCAAACATATCCAACTCACGAAAATAAATGTAAAAGGTTTATTTGCACTTACATTAAATGATGAGATCCTGTTAGAGCTGCCAGTAATTGTTACTCCACTTGCTCGTTGTCGTACTACCTGAAAATAAACATTTAAATCCAAAAACTTTTACATAAATTATTGTCACTTAAAATAAACATAAATACACAACAAGTAGTTTAAAATCTGTAATTTTTTCCTTTTTTTGAATGCTGCTTCAGCACGTTCAACAGTTTTATTGGAAATGAATCTTTCGCTTTCATCTGACGTTGTGTTGCCTTGTCCAGTCGCAACAAACTCGGCTTCATTGCATGTTTGTGGTGCAGATTCAATGTCACCTATTAAATGCTCAATATTATTTAGATAAAAATTAAAATACGAAACTTCAATATCATAAAAGTAACTCCAGAACATCACCTATATCCATTTCATTGTAATTTTGCAGTGTTTGAATTTGACCTCTGTCCATTTCATTGTTTTCTTGTGTTGGCTTATCTAAACAACTTGCTTTAGTTATATTGCAACTCCTTTGATTGTGTCCAAACCCACCACATGTCCGACACTTGTTGTTTCGTTTCACACCTTTCAACTTTGATTGTCTTGAAGCAGGAACTTCATCAGGTTGTCGCCTTCTCAACTTAGCTGGCCTACCAACTTTTTCTTTATAGATTGGTGGTAATGGAGGAGTTAACTGGCATTCAGGCCACAGGGCTAGTCCATTAATGGGCATGATGGAGCGCGAGTAACACTGCTTGTATTTCTAAACACTGTAAAAACGATGTACATAAGCCTCGGGGTTCTCTTGCTTACACCAAATAGCACAAACAGCATGTGCACATGGAATTCCAGTCAAATCCCATTTCCTACAACTGCAAGTCATCCTACACAGGTCAACAGAGTGCTGCTGGTGTAATCCTGTGATCTGAAAATGTGTCTCATCAGCCATCAAAGGACTAAACACAGCTGCTTCCTTGCTATTCTTTGCCAACACAACTTTAATTTTTGGACACATCACACCATCCCATTTCTCGGCCTTTTCTCTGTTCGTTTGAAACCTAACCATTAACAAATTTCTTAATGTTTCGAACATTGAAATGATTGGTTTTTCTCTTGCATCTAAAATCATGCTGTTGAAACACTCACACATGTTGTTAAGAAGTATATCACATTTTGGAATTGTACTGAAGTATGCCTTGGACCAGTGTTGTTCAGGTTTTTTGCTCAACCAGATATAAGCATCATGATTGATCTTCTTCAAGTCTTCCATCCGCCTTTTGAACTCTTCAACTCTTGTTGCCCTAGCCGCAGCCCAAAGAGCATTTTTAATCCCCACACCTCTGAAACCATCGTGTTTCATGTTGGTGTATAGATGCCTAACACAAAATCTATTTTCGGCATTTGGAAACAAATTCTCAAAGGCAGGAATCAAGCCTTTTTGCTTATCAGACATGAAGGTCCAACCATCTTCATTCTCAAAGCCAATATCGTTATTCAACAACTGCAGAAACCACATCCAACTATCCTTTGTCTCTCCTTCCACCAATGCATAAGCAATAGGAAAAATGTTGTTATTTGGATCTAGGCCAACTGCTGTCAACAACTGCCCACAAATATTGGTTTTCAAAAAACATCCATCCACTCCAACCACAGGTCTACAAGACTCCTTAAAACCTTGTTTACAGGCCGAGAAGCACACATACAACCTCTGAAATCTTGGCGCATCATCTCCATCAGTCAGTTTCAGAATCACAGATGCACCTTCATCGGACCTTCTTAGTTCAGCACAGTAATTTCTTATTTGGCTAAATTGTTCCGCTATGCTGCCATCAACTAGCTTTAATGCTTTTTTCCGACCCAAATAAGCTTGTTTATATGTGAGGGATACATTCAAAGTAGATTTAACCTCTTCTCGGAACTCTCTGATACCTAACTTAGGATTTGATTTCAATTTACTCACAAAAGTTTCACCTAACCAGCTTGACTTGATGTTTTTGTTCTTAACATTCCAATAGCAGTTTTTGTGCTCAGGTTTAAATGTCTTTATCTGCCAGCAATTGTCCTTATTCACTGGTGATACATGAATAACCCATTCACATCCTTCATTTTTGCACACACCTCGAAGCCTACTTTTATCATTCTTGACAAAGTTCACTACCATCCCTCGTCTGATACAATGACTTTCTATAGCAAACTTTGCCTCTTTTTTTGAATTAAATATCATACCAAGCTTCAAATCAGGATTTTCAGAGTAGGCATACATTTCGAATTTTTGTGAATCTTCCTCTTGAGAATCAAATGCACTCTCTAACTCATCACTTTCTGCACAATCATCATCTCCTTCATCACCTTGCATTCTCTCAAACAAATCATTGGAAATATCACCATCAATGACTATATTTCTCCCTTCTCCCTAATATTATCATCTTCGTCAAAATCAAACTCACTATCATAAAATTTTGCCTCATCTTCATCAGTGATTCCAACCCTTGTTTTCAGTTCAACTTCTTTTTGTTTCTCTAAAACACCAGATGCATCTATCTCATTTATTGAAACAAATTCATCATGTTCAATATAAATTTTCACTTCAAAGTTTTTGGGGACGTGGTTCCTAATTTGAACCACATCAGCATCACTTTCCAAATATCTACCATTGCTCAAAGATTTACCGATTTTGTGCCAAAATCTGAACTTATCTTTCTCCAGGCATCCTACTTGCTCAGCATAACCCCAGAGTTCAATCAAGCCTATCTTATCCATATCCACAAAATCAAAGTATTCAGTACTCCCACCTTTGTACGTTTTCCTCTTGCGATTGCTGTCCATTGAACCATTGTAGTACAATTTAATTGTAACAAGAGTGGGTTCTCGCATCCAGCCTAAAATGCATAAGAGTAACATAAGTAAATGTGATAAATCTCAAAACATTTTTCCTCAAATTCAGCACATTAAATAAGAGAAACATTACCATAATTCGGGGTGAATTCAAGAGACATTATACTTCTTTTAGCCATTACCGACTTCCACTTTAGCAAATATACCAAACTGTAATTTCAAAAAAGAAATCGGTGGTGTTTCTTCGAGTTTGCCCTTCCCTTTCTTCAAGTTCGCCTTTCCCTTTCCTTCATACGTCTAATTTGGGGATTAGGGTTCTTGTAGAGTTTGGGAGTAAAAGGTAAAGGAGTCAACGTTAATCTTAACGTCAGGATAACGGTAGGGACCAATTCGGAAATATTTTGAAAACATGAAGGATTATTTAAGCAGTCAAAAATCATGAGGGACTGAAATGGGAAAAGCGGTTAACGAAAAGGACGAAAATGAGTATTATCCCATGTTTAGACTATGAAATTTTATGTACTATTTCCATCTCAATTATATATACATTTTTTTCATCACACGGGTTAAGAAAATAGTTGGAAAAACAAATTTACGCACACTTCTATTTTATCCTTATTTAATTCGTTCAAAAAAATAGTTGTATATTTTTCAAGGTTTAACTAGTAAGAGTATATTAGTAAAAGAATAAAAAAAAATATCACTAAACACGGTACATGCCAATAGGGGTGAGTAAGATTTCGGTTAAATCGAATTAACCGACTGAACCGAGTCAATTCGGAAATTCGGTTTGGTTATTTCAGAAATTCTTTTTTAAAATTAAAAAAATCAGTTATATTGGTTAATTCGGTTCGATTACGGTTTTCAAAATTTTGTAATCGATTAACTGAATTAACCGATATAGTAAATACTATTATTTAATAAATTTTTTATTATTTATCAATTTTGATATATATTTACGTTTTTAATTTTAAAATCAACCCTAATTCTAATCTAACGCCTTGGCTTTCTCGTTTTCACTTCTCTATTCTCCACTCTTGACTTCATCCGCTGCCCACCCATCTCTCGTCACCGGTCGAGACGCCGCCCGCTCAAAAAAAACATGTATTAATTGTATTCAAACAAAACTTATACATTTGTGATGTGTGATTTTATGTTTTTATACATTTGTGTAGACTGTAGTGTTCAAGAAAAATTACATATATCACTAAAGTTAAATCACAAATTTTTTTTAAAGTTAATAGGCTACACCGAACCGAATTAAAGAATTAACCGATTTTAATTCGGTTCGATTTTCATCCGTTATGAAAATTAATTAGGTCGGTTCAGTTATATATAAATATTTCGGTTCAGTTTGATTATAACTAATTCGGTTCGGTCGATAACCGAAACAACCAAATGCTACGTGCCAACTGCCAATATATATTTAACAAACAAAAAACTGTGACATGTATAACTGGGACGTATGAAGTAGTAATTCATCAACAAATTAATAATTTATTATTTGTAAGAGTATTTTTTGATTCAACGAACATAATATTTTTAAAATTTTAAATTAAATATCATATTACACATAACATAAAAAATTATTATAAAATATTTTTAAAATTTTAAGTTTTAATATAACCTATCAAATTGCACAAAATAAAAATTAGTGATGGGACATAGTTGTTAAAAAGGTCGCGACGTTAATTATGGGCATTAATTAATATTCACATTTCCCGTGTATCGAAGATTGCGGCTAACTAATCACTGGATCCACTATTATATCTTCTTAATACCAGTCAGTCCCCTCCTAACCATCTTTTCGCGTGTAAGCGCCACTGCCCAACCAAAATTGAGTGTGCACAGCACGTGGATGATTGCGAGTGTGAACAGAAAACCTTAGCGGCCATTAAGGGTGAGCTATAATCTAGACCGTCGGCTACATTATTGACCGGAAGCAGTGATGTACGGTTGAGATCTTATTTGGTGGGAAACACTGGATTTTAGCCCTCTCATAAAGAACGCGTCTTTCCAGGCTGGCTTTTACAGTCCTACAACCCATTCAATACCCAGATGCCAAATATTATTCTGTATTTTTAACAAACATATATTCCAATGTAAATACAATACATTCATTTGGTTTCCCCCCCAACCACCCAAAAAAAAACTATGAAAATTATTTTATTAATTATTTTTACTTTTATCCCATATATACTGAATCATGTATGTATAAATATAGTTTTAATATATTACTCATTGTGTTTATTTTTGTGCTCACACGTAAATTACGAGATAAAGTAATTTTTATATTATCAGATGTGACGAAACATATCTAAATTATATAGATCCGTAGATGTAACAGTAAAACAATAATCGACATAGACATGTCGGAATCAAGTATTGCATGTGGATAGGTTTAACAAGGCAAGTGGGCAATGACTCATTTTCACTAGTTTGGTTAAAATCTCAATTTCAATTAAATTTTAAATCAATTTATACATTTAATATTAAAATAAGATTTAAATGAGTTGGCCAAAACAAAGTTTAATTTATTTATTTATTTATTCCAATACTTACTACCTCAGTCCTCTCCATATTTCGCCTCCTCAATTCCAAATCGCCATGCCACCTGATCTCCGTTACCTAGCCACCGCAGTCCTCCTCCCTCTCCTTCTCCTTCCTCCACTCTCTGCCGCCAGCCATCCACAATTCCGGGAAGCTCCCGCATTCCGCAACGGAATATCATGCCCACCGCTGCATGAAAACTCCTCCACTATACATATAGCCATGACTTTAGATTACGCCACCCCTTACCTCCGTGGCTCCATCGCCGCGGTCCTCTCCGTTCTCCAGCACTCGTACTGCCCGGAAAACACCGTCTTCCACTTCCTCGCAACAGCCGACCACCGCTACAATCTCCTCAGGACCATAATCTCCACCTTCCCTTACCTTCGTTTCCACCTCTACCCTTTCAATCCCACCACCGTCAACCACCTCATCTCCTCATCCATCCGCCGCGCCCTGGACGAGCCTCTCAACTACGCCCGCATCTACCTCGCCGACCTCCTCCCCTCCTCCGTCACCCGCATTATATACCTCGACTCCGACCTCATAGTAATCGACGACATTGCCAAACTCTGGGAAATCAACCTCAACTCCCACGTCCTCGGAGCCCCAGAGTACTGCCTCGCAAACTTCAGCCACTACTTCAACTCCAAATTCTGGTCGAACCCATCATTCTCCGACACTTTCAGAAGAAGAGCCCCTTGTTATTTCAACACAGGAGTAATGGTAATCGATCTAAAGAGATGGAGAAATCATGGGTTCACTAAGAAACTAGAATATTGGATGAAAATACAGAGAAGATACAGAATCTACGAATTAGGGTCTCTCCCGCCATTTTTGCTGGTTTTTGCCGGTAATGTTGAAGGCGTCGAGCATCGGTGGAATCAACACGGGCTCGGGGGTGATAATCTTGAAGGTTTATGCAGGGATCTGCATCCGGGTCCAGTGAGCCTGCTGCACTGGAGTGGCAAGGGGAAGCCATGGTTAAGGCTCGATGCAAAGAAGCCCTGTACATTAGATAGTCTTTGGGCACCCTACGATTTGTTTAAACATGAATATTTTTTTTCTAATATCTGATAATAATTGGTTCATGTCTTTAAAAAATCTTAATTTTCTTCATTCCATTTTGATAAATGATGCAAACTTGCTGCTGAATCAGTGAATGATGATGGCCGACATCCATTAATGAAATTAAAGTGTGAGGAGCGAGTGAGACGGAGACCGGCAAGAAATGAATTGAAAGGACGGACGACAAGGACAAGTGTGTGAGGATATCATGACGTGGGATGAGGGTCGATATTGGAATTCGATCAAATATACGAGTCATTAACAACGGCGGCGACGATGGTGGTGATGGTGGGAGGCTCAGCCGTGACATGCGGCGGTGGATTTAGTTTTGTGATGATAAAATCTAGTATTTGTGGAAGTTGTCGGATATAGATGATATTCACGTAGCTGTCATAGTTATCCTGACATCTGTGGCGCATGGCGATCTACAATGCTTACAAGTACAACTTTTCTACGCTTACTCTATGTATACATTTATTTATATGTATACATATACATACATGGCTATAGTAAGGAATCTCCAACCTATACATCTATTTTAGTACAGTTTTTATATCAAAATAGTGCAGTTTTTGCACCAAATATAACATTCATTTCCAAACCATTTACTGCAAATCTTATACTAAAACGTATATTACTAAACTATTCTTTTTGTTTACTATTTATTTATAAATTTAACAATATAATTATAATTAATGTTAATATTAATATTAATTATTAAAATAATATATTATTGAATATATTATTATTAAAGATATCTAATTATTAAAATAATAATTATTTTATTAAAAAAATGTTAATTATAATTATTTTAAATATATTATATTATTCAATACCATCTGAGACTTGGGATCAGAATGAGGAATCTGATACGTGGCTTTGTTTTATCAAATTTTTTCTTAGTGGCTTTCGCACACATGGAGGTTATTGGTTTCCAGCCTATATACCATATTCAACTCTGATTGAGCTAAGAAAATGAAAAATTTAAATATCAGAATAATAATGAATATAAGATTCATATTTGGAACTTTTACAAAACATAAAAAGATTTATAAAAGATATATCAAAGAAATTAAACAACAGAGGATTTTACCGAGGTCCACCTCAGAATCATAAATTCATAAAAATCACCCATGAACGCCTTAAACGCCATCTCTCGGCTAAGCAGGCTAAAGGGCTACAACATGAATTTATTTTTCCTGGTTAAACTCGAACATTGTGTTTACCATTTCCTGGTTCATCTTTTTACCTTATGTTCTAACCAAAGACTCTTATATTACATTAAATTCCAAAAATTTAAATAGATCTTTTATTATCTCAATCTGATCTCAAGAACAAATAAATATAGATCATGTCATAGTAAGGTAATAATTTAGCACGAATGCTTTAGCCTGTCATACAGGCTCAACTAATGAAATATAAAAATTTAAAACAGTAAATAAAAACAGAAAATAAAAATAGTAAGAACTTACAAATTTGTTATCAGAACTTCAAACTTTTATTGATATAATTCAGAAGGGTTTCTATAAGAGAGAAATGAGAGGGGAGCAAACTCAACCGTGTCCTCCTAAAGACACAGAATGAACCTATAAATAGATAGAAGAGCCGGACATGAAACTCTGGATTCCATCTAAAATAAAAACAGTACAATACTTTATTAAAGTAAATAATACAATGCATTATTAATGCAAATAGTAGTCAAAAAATCTACAGTGATATGATATTCCACCCGATATGCCATGATGTGATATTCCACCAACTGCACCAGCTGCAAATTCTTTTTCTGACGATTTTAATCATCTTTAATATTGTCTTTTAAAGAATTTTTCAAATTCTCAAAAATGTCATCTATCTGAGAAAATTGAGGAATATCATCCTCAGGGTCTTGAGCATCCTGCATCTTCATAAGATGAATAAATTGATTTTCACTCGATTCGGACGCCATAGATTTATCTGATTGTGAATCAGCACCTCCAATATTCTGGAAAAGATCTTTTTTCATTTATTCAATATAGATCTCGATCATTTTTTCTTTTGAATACATTTCAGAATATTTCTGAGTAAGAATCTTGAAAGGACTCATAGAGGCTTTTTCCTTTTCTTGTTGATTATTAATTTCTTTCTGATATAAAGAAATTTTTTCTTCCATTTGATGAAGAGTTTCATAACCATATGGTTTTCCAGTTTCTGGATCATCTCTTAATAATTTGTCCCAAAATTTTGTGGAACTAACCCTCCATATGCAAGGGATGCCTTCATCAGTGTAACCGAATTCTGGCTGCCATCTCCAGATCCATGGGATTCCAAATTCCATGAAAAATAGACATAGAGTCTTTCCATCAATCCAATGTTCAGAAAATGATTTTTTAATACTTGGAGAAACATTTAACCAAGTATTCATGGGTTTTATAAAAATCTCTGGCAAAATCTTTGCGGATGGACCAAATATCTTCCACCATATTAAAAACCAATTTGGAACTGGATAGTGAAAAACATTTTCACAAATTTTTAAAAACCAAGTATGTTTTCTTTTTTCATTTTCATAAAACAAGGTTTTATTAAAACTTTCAATATAATCCCAAAAATTGAATTTAAAACTCATTTTATGATTTTCAGAATAAAATTCTTTTTCAAATAATGGAGATATACCCCATTCTTCAATAGATATGATCTTCTTGATGATAAACTTTGAAAAGTTATAACTTCCTTTCTGCTGAGTATTACCGAAAAAGTGAGTTATGTCAACACTTTTTGTAGATATCAGAAGATTTTCATAAAATCCTCTTTGCTTATAAGAACCATATACATATGATGTATTGTTTAAATATCTTTTCATTATAGTCCATGGAGTTTTTTCCCATTGGGTATCTCTTTCTTCTATAAGAAGAATCAATTCTCGATGTTTTGTCTCTGTATATAGAGCTGAATCATTATCATCATCTTTGATAATATTAGCATATGATGCTGAAGATTGAGAATCTGTATTACTTCTCTGCTTTTGTTTCAAGAATTCTTGAAATTCATTCTATAACTCATTATTTTGCTCAGTATTACTGGCTGATGAACTGGATAAGTTATGGGCTATAAGCCTCTGTTTACCATGCTGTGCAATGATATTAGGGGGTTTTCCCCTACCACCTCGCCCTCTATAAGAGGACTCTCCTCTTCCTCCTCGGGAATACATATCTGTAGATAAAAACATTAGGATAAATATTCTCGAGTTAAGAAATCTGGTAAGTGATTATCTTTACCTTTTTTATAAATGATTTCAAAATCAAAATGAGCTAAATGAGCCTGCCATCTTGCAAACATTTGTTTAGAAACATCATGTTTAAAATCTTTATTAAACATAAATTTTGCAGATTTACAGTAAGTTTTTATAATAAACTTTTGATTATATAAATCATCTTGAAATTTCAAAATACATCTGACAATAGCTAAAATTTCTTTTGCTACTGTGGAGTAATTTTTTTGGGCATTATTCCATTTTCCAGAATAAAATCTAATAAGATATTCATGTTTATTTTGGGGATCTTTCTGTTTTAAGATTCCTCCAAAACCTATATCTGAGGCATCAGTTTCAACTATTTTATCCCATTGGGGATTAGCAAGCATAAGACAAGGAAGATTTTTAACCTTTTCCTTAATATTTTTAACAGCTATTGTATGTCTTTCAGACCAAGGTAAATGATTTTTCTTTAACCTATCATATAAGATAGCAGAATCTTTATTAAGATTTTTAATATAGGGAGAAATATAATTTAAACTTCCTAAAAATCTCTGTAACTGAGTTTTATCAGTTATAATATCAGGAAATTTTGAACCAAATTCTATACTTCTCTGTATAGGAATTATTTTTCCTTTCTCAATCATATGACCAAGAAATCTAATATTGGTTTGAAATAAAATCATTTTAGATTTTGAGATAACAAGTCCATTTTGAATAACAATATTTTTAAACATATTTAAATGTTTAAAATGTATTTCAATATCATTAGAAAATACTAAGATATCATCAATATAAACAATTATAAAATTGTTGTAATTATAAAAAATATCATTCATAATTTGTTGAAATTCAGAAGGGGCATTTTTAAGGCCAAATGGCATTACTGTCCATTCATAATGTCCTATTGGAACATTAAAAGCAGTTTTATATCTATCAGATTCTTTTACCTGAATCTGCCAAAATCCTGATTTTAAATCAAATTTTGAAAATATGATAGCATTTACAAGTCTATCTAATAAATCTTTTTTATTAGGAATAGGATGTCTACTCCATTTTAAAACCTTATTAAGAGGTTTATAATTTATGACTAATCTTGGAACACCTCTTTCCTGTTCATAATGTTTATTAACATAAAAAGCAGTACATGACCAAGGAGATTGAGAAGGCTTTATCAAACCTTTTTCTAATAAAGAATGAATTTCATTCTTACATAATTCTAAGTATTCAGAATTCATTTGACAAGAACGAGCCTTGGTAGGAATATTTTTTTCATCAAAATTCTCTTCATATGGAAGAGATATAATATGCTTCTTTCTATTCCAAAAAGCATTAGGAAGATCATTACATATTTCTAATGAAAACTTATTATAAAGAAGTTTAATTTTTTCCTGTAATTTAGAATTTTGTAATTTATCATCTATAGTTAATATATTAACTTCTTCTTTTAAAGAATTAATCTGAAAAGTTTTCCTATCAATCTTTTCTTGTAATTCATTAAGAATTCTATGAACAGGTTTAGTTATGAACTTAAAGGAAATATGATTACCTTGAAAAGTTCCTATAATACCTGTTTCATCAACATAAGTTAAAGGATAAATTTGATAAATAAAAGGAAGACCAAGTATAAGTTGGCTAGAAATATCTTTTGCTAATAAAAAACTGGTTTGAATACAGTTTTTATCTTTGCAAATATAAACTTTTGGTAATTTATAATTTATTTCTAATGGTTCTCCTCCTGCATGAGAGAGAGAATGCGTAGTTTTATGAAAATATTTCGTAGGAATTAATCCTTCCTGTATAACATTTAAGTCTGCACCACTATCAATCATAGCAATGAAATTATTTTTATAAGAATTTTCAATTAATAAAGTTATATTGGTATACCATTTTTGAGATATAATCATGCTTAAAACAGATAAATGTTTTTTATCTGGATCAGGAAAAGAAATATCTTGTAGATTATCAAAACTATCAGAATTATTAACTGAATTATTATTATTATTAGTTTCAATGATTGAAACACGATAATCTAAACTATTATTATTGTGTTGTAAAATTTTTACTTGTTCTTTAAGATTTTCTATTTCTTTAACTAAATCCTGTATAGTAACTGGATTCTGTTTACTATATTTCTGTTGTAGAAGATTTTTAACTTCTTTCATAGAGTAAGCTTGTTCTTGTTTAACAAGAATATTATTATTATTATTGCTAGTTGAAGCAATATTCTCCATTTGATCAATAATTGTGGATTTTAATAATGGATCCTTAATCATTTTAAGAAATTCTAAAATATTATTGTTAGTTAACACATTAATATTTAAATCATTGAATTAAGACATTAGTTTATAAAATTCATCATTTTTATCTTCTATATGATTTAAACAAGATTTTTCTTGTATACAATTATTACATTCATTTAAATCATCATAAATATCTGATTCACTATCTATTATTTCTTCTGAAATATAAGATTCTGAAGAATTCTCAGTTTCACTGTCAGAATTATTATTTGAATCCATTATTATTTTAAATAATGTTTCTTTTAGATTATCATCTATATCTAAATTATTAATTTTATTTTTAGCCCAACATTGATTAGCATAATGCCTGACTTTTTACATTTTCTACAAATTATTAATTTTTTTTGTATTTTTCTTCTTTCCGTAAATCACGGCTTTCTTTTCTTTTCTTCTTTTTATCTCTTTGTCTATCAGACAAATGTCTTTTCTTATAAAATTTTTCATCTTTTTCTTTAATTTTCTTCTTACCTTTATTAGGTAAGTCCATACCAAATTGATCACAAAATTTACCTAATTGTTTTTTCTCAAGTAAATTCTGTCTTTTAATTTGATTATTTAATTTTAATTCATTACAGAGAGCTAAACCCTCTTTAATGCAGGTATTAATTAAATTTCCATAAGTATAATTATCATATGGAATATTAATCTCATCTTTTCTTAATACTTTTCTAATTCTTTCATCAAATAGAAAAGGTAAACCATCTATAAATTTAGCTTTCCAGAAACTATTATTACAATCTGGTATCTCATATATACGAGATAAAAAGGTATCTTTATACCATCTAAAATCAGTAAGTGTTTTACATTTTAGATTACTTAATAAAGTACGAATCTTTTCACTATCATCAGTGAATTTACCAGTAAAATGTTCAATCATAGTCATTATTAATGAATATACAACATTTTCTGATTGAATATTATTCTCTATCTTTATAGAATTAATAATATCTTCTTTTTGGAATTGATTTAAATAATTATCCCACCAACCTTTAAGTTGACCAGTAAAAGCTGATATAATCATCTTAGCGATATTTTTATCAGTATTGCCAGAATTTTTACACACGGTACTATACATAAGCATTCTGTGAGCAGTATTATAAATTTGTTTATCACTAAAACCATCAATATTCCATTCATAAATACTTTTTCCATTATAACTATTAGCAAATATATATTCTTGTTCTTCAATAAGAACGTCCATGGGAGTAGGTCTATTATAATAATATTTATTTTGGTTAGGTCTATCTGCCCATTTAATTTTATTAATTTCTTCATCAGAATGATTCTCATTATTATCTAACTCTTTATTAAGAGTATTTAAATTAAGATTTCTAAATTTTTCTTCTAGTAATTTTTCTATATCAGAAACAGAAGATTTAAATTTAAAATCCTTTATATCTGGAGGGGATTGAATAGAAGAAGTAGCAATAGAAACAATATTAGTTTCTTCTTCTTTTGTTTGAATATGAACATCTGGTTTAATTTGATTAATGGCCAGAATTATTTTATCAATACGATCCTTAAGAAAAACTATCTTTTCTCCTATTATCGTAAGATACAAATTTGTATAATTATGTTTTTAAATTATCTGATTAATATGTTTAACAGTTATTTGTAACATATCATTTTCAAATAATTTAGAAAAAACAGTAAAATTTAAAATTTTATTATTCTTTTCTATAATAAAAGATTGTTGAGGAGGATAAACAAATTTTTGAATCTGTCCAGAAGAAAGTTTATAATTTCTTTCAAGAATAGAAATATAATCTATAATAAATGTTTTAAAAAACCAAGGAACAAAATGAATTAATTTATTCTGGTTTTCACAATATGTATAAAATTCCGAAACAATATACTCAAATTCTTCTTCAAAAAAACTTTTAAAATACCAATTTCTGAAAGATTCCCATTTGGATAAATAAAATTCTGCATTGATCCTTGCTCTAGCAAGAGATCCTTTAGTAAAATCAATTTTAGATTTACTATCCATTAAATACTAAAATTCATTTCTGAAACGGTATCAGTTTCTCTAACTTTTTGAAAGTTACTTTTATGCACAATATTATTCTGATTAATAATTAATTCATCTACTGTATCTTGTACAGGAGACTCAACATCTTCTCTTATCTGAGAAGTAGAAGCTTTAGAAGTTTGAGGAATATCCACTAAATAATCTAAAGGCGAAATAAAAGAATGACTGGATCTTGATCTAGTATAGATAGAAGATGGCAATAATCTTCTTTGTTCATTATTAAACTGTATTTGAACAGATCCTTCATTATTTTGTATAACCTGTTGTAAATCTCTATTTATTATAGGATTTCTAGGAACAGCTTGTTCAATTATCCAGCTTTCTGGAAATTCAATTTCTTACCATTTTATAGATCTACGAGTTGTAATATTAGATCTATTAAAATTAGTTTCTATAAGAATAGTTTCATTTAATTTTTTATCTATTCTTTTACACATAGGATTCAGTGTAAATAATGGTTTATAATAAATACGATAACATATACATATAACTTCTGTACCAGGAGTATAATTATAACCATGAGTTTTAACATTTAATGTTAAAGAATCTAATATATTAATATCAGACAAAGATAAAGATAAATTTGGATAAACATCAAAATATACTGGACCATGAGCCAGACTAGATTGAATTATTCCCATAAGGGATTGTTTCCAATTCAAATTTCTACCATCTCTTAAAGCTGCTATGAAGCTTTCTGGTAGTCCTTCTAATGTTAAAGGTCTAAAAGCTATTTGAATTAAACCTATATGCATGAATCTGTAATTTTTCCTATAAGGTAAAATATCTTTATTGTTTAACAATCTAATAACCATCTCATTATCATGAAGAGGTACTGAAGATTCTGTAGTTTTAACTACTTGTTTAAAACCAATTTTTTCAAAAGTTCCTAACTTATATATCATTTTAGAATCTATCTTAGGAATAGTCCATTTATTCAATAAATCTAAATTCTCAGGTAAATCATATTCTTCATTTAAACTGTTTTGAACAGTTTCTTTAAAATCGAAAATATTCATTTGAATAAAAGTGCTAAATTATTATCCAGACTATTTCCAAGTCTCAGATATTATTGAATATATTATTATTAAAGATATCTAATTATTAAAATAATAATTATTTTATTAAAAAAATGTTAATTATAATTATTTTAAATATATTATATTATTATTGAATATATTATTATTTAAAGATATCTAATTATTAAAATAATATATTATTATTATATAAATAATATTTATAATTTTTAATATTTATATTTATAATTTAAAAAAAACAAAAAAATTTTAAATAAAAAATAGAGCGCAGAGCTCCCCTTCTGCGCCAAATTCAGAGGGGAAATGGAGTAGCGTAGCTCCGTTGAAGAACAATCCTTGCACCAAAATGTAAAAAAAAAGAACATTTTTTGATTGTGTGGATTAATTCAAAATGCATGCTGTTTGTAATTTATTTTTATTCATTTTTTTCTTTGTTCGTGGTGATACGCTTGCAATTTGTTCCGAATTATGTATATATTCTTTATTCTCGTTCATTTTTTGTGAATCAAAACCAGGTTATCGTTTCTTTTTATTCTTTTGTTAGATATTATTTACACTTGAAATTAAATTTTAGACCAACGTGAAATTTTAACACCAAGACAATGCTCGTAATTCAATAAATAAACTTTAGAAAAAGAATATAATAGTCATGATTTTATTCGTCGATGCGTCTTGTTTAACTCATGGTGATCTAATATAACATGTCAAGTGTAAATATTCACATTTGTATTATTAGATTAGATAAACAAACATTTAACGAAACACAACGATTAATGCGATAGTCAAACATTTGTCTAATATAATAAAACAATTGTTAAGATGTTCAAGATCATAATACATATTGTCATAGTAGATACAAACCAAATTACTAATAAAGTTTAAACTAAAACAATCCTAGAAGAACAATAACATATAATAGATTCCATCGAATTTCTGGTTTATAAAGGACAAATAAGAGCTCGACCACCATGCAACTCTATTTTGCAAATGACGATGCATTTGACTTCAATTTTTATTTTATTTCTTATATATATATCCATATCGTGTAACAAGAAACTCAATGAAAATCTACAAATGCTTCACGATCTCTAGTCACATGTCTGCTTTTGAGTCTACAATTCACACGTGAGTTATCACTCACAAAAACATTAGTAAGTGTTATCTTTTTAGGCTCATGGTACTCACGAGCGAATTGACCATATGCTTAGAAATAGTAGCACTTCATTTTGCTATCATCTTTCTTATTCTCAAACCTTTTAAGCTTATTTTTATGGTTTGATTTGAAGTTATTCTGCTAGGATCCATCCACAACATTCTTTACTTCTTGCTTCTCTTATATTTCTTAAAATGTTTAAGGCATTGTCCTAGGAATTAGATTCAGCCACAAAAACACTTGCTATGGATTTAGCAGCATCAAATCGCTCATCCTCAAGTTATCCTCAAGTTCAACATGGCAAGCAGCATAAAAAAAACTCTTAATGTTATCATTGTGAGTTAGGTTAACTTTCAGATGATCCCACTTACAAGAAAAGATCATATTAAGGTTAGGCGTTAGAATATTTATTATTCAGTATAATATAAAATATAAACGAATTATTTTCAATATATATCAGGACAGTTTATTAAACCTCGTTACTTATTCCAAACAAATTTGTAGGCCCGTTGATCAGATCTAAACCCTCCTCGTTCGGCCGGGTTTAAACCCGCCCAATCGAATTTTCTTTGATGCGGGATCGAGTTGTTCGTTGGTCCTTCTTGCCAAACAATTGTTGGGTTGGGATCGGTCCAAATATTCTAGATCAGAAGCCCAACAAGGAAGATAATTACGTGTCACTTGTGGTGTATGTTACTTTCCCATCCCAATGAAAGCCCCTCACAACCGCAATTAATACCTGAATTAACTGTCTAAAAAGAATTATGTATATATATAATGAAAAAATTCCACGCCGCGGAAAATAATCCAGGCGATCAAAGAGTTCTGATGATTTCCCAGTTGGATGTTTGATTGTTTTTTAGGCGACACCACTCACTCATGGCTACTAGTACTGGTGTTGGACTCGGAGGAGTGAAGCTTCAGTCCTTCAATACGAAACCCCTTTCTTCATTTCTGGGCGAGAAGCTCAATATCAAGAATCTTTCTACATCGAGAGGAGCCAACAAGAGAATATCCACTTCTAAGGCCAGAAATATAGTGATTTTTGCTTCGGCGGGCGAAAGTTTCAATCTTGTTCATGATCTTTTTCTGGGTGTTGGAGTGGGACTCCCGTGTACAGTAATGGAGTGTGGCGATATAATCTACAGAAGCACTCTGCCCAAGTCAAACGGGATTGCGGTTACTGTTCCTGGTGTGATTTTAGCCTTGGGTACTCTTTCTTATCTCTGGGCTACTCCTGGTGTGGCGCCTGGATTCTTTGATATGTTTTTTCTTGCTCCTGTGGAGAGAATCTTTAGGCCTAAATATAAGAAGGTCTCTGAAATGAGTATTTTCTTTTGTGACGAGTTCTTGATTTATTGATGATGATCGTTTGTGGGTTTTGAGGTTTTTGATTTGTGGATAAATCGCAGGATGACATTGTGTTGGGGAAAAAGTTGGGCGAGGGATCTTTTGGAGTGGTTTACAAAGCTTCAATGGCTAAGAAGTCTTCAAAGGTTTTTAGTTCAACAAATTTCTTGGAAAATTTCAAATTTCCCCTTTAATTGTGCTTGAATTCCATTGTGATGTTTCAAATATGTGTGATATTAAGTTTTTGCTGAAAGACTTTGGAAAGCTATTTACTAATTATTACTCGAGTTTTGCCCAAAGTATAATGATGTAGTCCTGAAAAAAGCTACTGAATATGGAGCCGTGGAGATATGGATGAACGAGCGGGTTCGAAGGGCTTGTGCTAATAGCTGTGCTGATTTCATATACGGCTTTCTTGAGGTTTCAGTTACTCCAATATTTTCACCCTGCAGCTTTGTCTTCTGACGTTTAATCTCAATTCAAAACTCTGGACACTTTAAATTATGTTTCAGGGTTCTCCCAAGAAAGGTGCTGAATATTGGCTGCTATGGAAGTTTGAAGGAGAAGCTACGCTTGCTGATTTATTGCAGAGTAAAGAGTTTCCTTACAATGTTGGTACCTTCTCGGACCATCTTTATAATTATTAAAATGCGATGAGAATATGGTCTCTTTGTGCCCGCACCCTAGGTTGAAGGAACTTCTTCAGCCTTGTATGCTGTTGAATCAGTGTAGTTGGTAAAATATGTGACAGAGTTCATCTCCATTTATTCCTAGACAATCCTTAATTACTCATTCCCACAGAAAATTACTTGCATTCTGCACATTTTTTAACTATATACCGCAGTGTTGTTCGAGAGAAGATCCAACTTATAACTAATAATTGTAACATGTGAAAGCATACTGTGTCTGCACTTTCCGAGTATGTGAATAATTGTTGGTAAAAAAAGAAAAGAAAAGATGGACTTCTGGACTGAAAATATTATCCACATCCCAATGGCATCTATGTTTGAAGTTGCTGTCTCAGGATGCGAAGTTGACATTTGTAACCAAATGATCTATTGTCATTTTCAGGTGGAAGCATTGATTCTTGGAGAAGTTCTGGACACACCAAAGGGACTAGAAAGGGAAAATAGAATCATTCAGACGATCATGAGACAGCTCTTATTTGCATTGGAAGGTCTGCACTCGACCGGGATTGTCCACCGGGATATTAAGCCCCAAAATATTATCTTTTCTGAAGGTGACAGCTCCAACACAATGATCTGTTCGAGATTGATTTTTCGCTAACATGCTCCTCTTTTACTGGAAATACTTTTTGTTAATGATAATATTGTGGCAGATTCTCGAACATTCAAAATCATAGACCTTGGAGCGGCCACAGATTTAAGAGTTGGTATCAATTACATCCCTAAGGAGTTTTTACTCGATCCGAGGTACCTTTCTTGAAGCACATCATTGGTTTCTGGTTATATTAACAGTTGTAGCCAGTTAGTAACGAAGGGTCTATGGCATGTATGTCTTTCTAATGATTGAAATGAGCAATTTTCACCGTTAAAGTCTGATAAACTATCAAATGCACTTGAAACCTGTTTGCACTGATAAAGGTAGGTGACAATCTATCCAATCCTTCTTATACGAGCCGCTAACATTTAACATTTTAGTTCAACGTATAGTTGAAAATTGATTTCTTGTTTGATTCTCTTTCCCTATAGATACGCTGCACCTGAACAATATATTATGAGCACCCAAACCCCCTCAGCTCCCTCACTACCTGTCGCCACTGCACTTTCCCCCGTTCTATGGCAGGTTTTCCATCAATTCTCTTTATATAACAAAACTGTTGACCAATATTTCACATGTCTATCCATTTTGATTCTGAGTTCTTCTATCAGTTGAATTCACCGGACAGATTCGACATCTACAGTGCTGGTTTGATATTCCTACAAATGGTAAGTATGTTTTATGAATGATCCTACTATCATGTATAAAGATTATTTTTTGGAATATATTATACTAATAAATGAGATCATGATTGTTTGACACAAGATAATTTTTATACAGGCGTTCCCAGCATTGCGGAGCAATAGTGCCCTCATACAATTCAACCGCCAACTTAAAAGATGTGCATATGACTTAATTGCATGGCGAAAAACCGTAGAGGCACGTGCTAGCCCTGATCTTCGACATGGATTTGAATTGTTAGATTTGGATGGTGGAATTGGATGGGAACTTTTGATGTCCATGGTTCGGTATAAAGCTCGACAGAGAATCAGTGCAAAGGCAGCCTTGGCCCATCCCTACTTTGACAAAGAAGCCATACTGGCTTTGTCGTTCGTGCAGAGTCTAAGGCTACAACTTATCCGAGCTACACAACAAGATTACAGTGATGCTGCGAAGTGGATTATTCAGCTAATGGCTAAGTCAGGAACTCAGAAAGATGGTGGCTTCACAGAAGCTCAACTCCAAGAACTTAAGGTTTGTATCTAAGCTATTCTTAAACAGTAAATACTAGCTAATTCGTGCCGATACCCCTTGAATTTTCGCCCGATCATATAAATACTTCTTAAGAGCTTGAATAATTGAAACCAAAGATCCTACAGAGGGACAAAAATTCGCCTTCCAAAATTCATCCAGCCATCCCAACCTCCCCTTTGTCCTACACTCCTTGATCTGCCCCTGAATTTGTAACAGCCGTTGAATAATATGGACACCACCCCTCGAGGTCTTTTTAAGGCTCAACATATCTATTAACTTTCGAAATGTGACAGGAAGTCGCGCCAAAGAAAAAGGCGAGCTTGGAGAGGAATGCACTGGCCTCAGCTCTTCGACTTCAGAGGAAGATCATTCGAACTATAAATGAAAGCGTCGATGAACTGAACGAGCGTAGAAAGAGCTTATGGTGGAGCAAATGGATCCCAAGAGAGGAGTGATTTGTAAAATACACACTTGGCCTTTTCTTTTCTTAATGTAAATTTTGTGCAGTTTTCACATCTAATATCATGCTGGTTGAGTACCTAATATTAACAAAAATAAAAACATTAATTAGTATTGATTTTGTTTCTCTTATTTATCTTTATGAAACTTTTTTTCTGAATAAAATTTTTGGCTCTACTTAAGGGCCAAATAACGATGCATGAATCAAACCTTTCTATTTTCACAAGCGTGTGCTACTTTTCCGATTTAATTTGGTAGCTTTTTCGCAGGAAATTTCACATCGCAGAGACATAAAGCGTAAAATCCTAGTCATTTTAGCACCCGCCAAAAAAAACAAAATAAATAAAAATAAAAAATCTAGTAAACCTACGATACCTTATCCTTCCGTTCTAAAAATGACATTTGACCTACCAAGCGTAAAAATTATGTGAGTTTGTACGTAAATTATTAATTTAAAAAATAACCTAAATCGACCATTTCGCCAAAAATATATATATATAATACTCGCATGCACAACGTTAATTAAAGAATGAGAAAAAATAAATGAAAATTAAAGAAAATGGGAAAAAAAAAATATATATATATATTTCATATCACTTGAATGATTGTTCATCATGTTGGCCTCTTGAAACAGTACATCAGATGTGATGGTGATGTACATCAGTACATGCTTGGCCATCAAAAGCAAATGTGTCGAAATATTCGGGTGTCATCCGGCTCGATAAAATTAATACTAGTTCAGACGTGAATTTTTGAAGTAGGACTCAAACCACCTCCCAATTATTCGATTGTTGAGTTTAGGTAGAATGTCAAATAATAAATAATATATATATATATATATATATATTATCAGTGGCTCCAAATCCAATAATTGCTATATTTCAATCATCGATTCCAAGACAATATATAGCCATTAAACTATGGAAATATGTTGCCTGATCCAAGCCATTGCCGACCCACTATGTTGGTGGGTATAGCCAACAAATATGGGGGGCACACGAATATTCAATTCCACATAGCTTCATGGCTTCGAGTAAATGGATATGATAGAACATATATATTGTTTTGTTGTGCTTCTCACCTATCGTATCAATATTTGTGCTTATCAATGAGATAATACTCATTTATTTGATATGTGAGTGACACTTCATTTATGGACATATATATTGACATGATTGACCAGCAATATTACAAAACTATATATATATATATATATATATATATATATATATATATATTGGGTGAACATAAGTTGGAAATATGTATAAACAATTAATAAGATAAGCATATGATGATGATTGCAAGGAGACCGTTGAACGCATATTCCGACAAATTGGAATTTCATCGTTGTAGGCGAACAATTATATTAAATGGACCGAAAATAAAATAAAAACACAAGACGTGATTCATTTTTTATATCTATTTTGTCTTCCATATTACTTGAAATTGACTGTAAGACCACGTAATTTACGAACACACACCCGCCAGCTACATGATCCCTTTTAAACTGAATTATATAACTACTTTCCGGGGCGAAAAAAAAAGAAGAAGAGGAAGAAGAATTGATAGAAACAAGAACAGCGACCCTAAAATTCTTGTGTTTTAGTACAATAATTAGTTTCTCATGGATAAGCTCTAAAAATAAGTAGAAGAGAAAGAAACAAGTCGGGTGCAAGTTGTGTATGTATTTAATGGTGGGAATGGAATCCCAAGTGGAGAGGGGACCCGTGGGAGGAATTGTCTGGTGAGCTATAGGGAGCACTCGCACGCTGTTTCATGTCCCGCCCTTTGCCCCACCATTTCCCAATCAACAGATTAGTCCCCCCTCCAATTTACTCTATAAAAACATCTCCCTTACACTCATTGTGACCCACTTCAACCACAACCCTTTCGAGAGATAAAAAATATTATACCATTACTCCCTTTCCTGAGGCTCATTTCGAGGTGACAATGAAGATGAGTGGTGGCGAAAAGAGAAGGATTTCGAGTAGAGGGCTCGGAAGAATCCTTAGAGAGCAAAGGGCCAGGCTTTACATCATCAGAAGGTGCGTGGTCATGCTTCTTTGTTACCACGATTGAGACTCAACCCTTTCTCTATCCCGGTTGGATGACGATCATCGCAACGACAAGCTGGAATTCGGGTAGAACGGCTCGAGGGTTAGTTAACTCCACCAAGAGAACAAATGGTTGGTGTTGGACCTCAACTCCATTGGAAAGATGTGTCGAGAATTAAAGAGATCTTTCTATAGGATTGTATATATAGCAGAATTATGAGTCGAAATCTCGACAATTTTGTACTAGTTGACCTCGTGGGACGTTCTTGTACAAGGGATTTACCAATTTTGAATTGAAATTTCTATTTTGATTCAATTTCTTGAATATGCATGCCTTTTTCTTCAACAATCATCTAGGAATGGCGATTTGAGGTTAATCAATTTCAGTGGAAATCGACCTTAGTCAGAAAGATGTCGAACAAAATTTCTTTCGCTATGGCTGATTTGTTGTTATTTCGCTCTTACTTTTTGTGGAAAATTAGTTTGATATCCAATCTTGTGTCAGGGACCAATTTCAGAACTTTTCTCGTACTTCTAAATTTATCCTAAATTCTCAAATAATTCCATCAGTCTAATAATATTTTTTATGTTCTGCCAATTTATTTATGTCTCAATTTTGAAATGCTTCTAAATACAGATTCAAACGCACGATGATATCAATTTTGTAGTTCACATTCGTTTCTTTTTATATTTTGGAGGGATATTTTTAAAATATCATCCCATTTTTGAACTCGAACTCGATCGATCGATTATGAGTGTGTTACTATTGTTAGATTAATTTTTTATTTGAGTCATTCATAAAAAATACTTATTTTTATTGTAAATGTGTAACGCGATTGATCCGTCTAACAAATAAATATTTGTTATACCGTTTCACAAGATACGATTCCCAAACATACAAAAGTTAATTTTTTTAAAAAAAAAAAAAAAACAGAGAGAGAAGAGAATATATTCCTACAATGATTAATCATATAACAAGAGATCCAAAAGCCAAGATTATGCAATGATGCCCTAAAATGATTAAATGAAGGACTAATAGTCATGATTCAAAATCAAATCCCATTATGAATTTAGTCAAACTCTTTAGCTACCTTTTGGAACTGTTTAAAGGCACGCCGCCCAACTATTATAGTTAAATCAAATCTTTTGCAAATATTGTATTAGTCACGCCAATCGTCCTTTCTCGGCCGCTGAAAGCATAATGACGTGCCATTTAGTATAATTATTTCTTTTTGGTATCATTTATTTTGAATTATTATGAGACAAAGTTTACGAAATCGTCTTAGGTAATCTTAATTGAAAAATATAATCTCGTTTAATTTGCATGTCTTGAACAAAACAGCGTGTAGTGCTTAATACAAAAATAAAAAAAATAAATAAATAAAAATCTACGTGTTTTGTGGGGCCCGCTAATTTCGGTGTTTCGACGCATGCTTGATTCAAGCTTAGAAATAGACAGCGGAGTGAATGTGATAGATTTTTTATTTTTTATTTTTATTTTTTACATTTTTTTGATTGATTAGATATGTTTGTTTTTATTTTTTATATTATAAATTGATAATAATGGTTTGTATTGATTGTTTTCCTAGCAGTATTATTAATAATTCTTCAACGATTTACAATTATAAAATTCGAAATTTATACTTAGATTTACTGTTTACAAAAAATACACAAACATTAAAAATATTATTTAAGTACTGATTTTTACTTTTTTTTTTAAAAAAAAATTATGCGTTATTTTATTCTCTATCTTCCTTTTTTTAAATATGAATTAGTAAAAAAAATTATATTTATTTATTATTAAAATTCATTATTATTTTAAGAAAAATTTATGTTTAACATATTTTGAAAAAAAAAAATTTGTTCGATGTGAAATGAGATTAAAATAATTGGTTTTAATTTTTAGTATATATTTATAAAAAATGAATAAAAATTAAAATAATGTCTTTGTTTAATGAAAATTTTGAAGTCATTCCTAGCTAGTAATTTATTCCTGGAGGATATATTACAGGGAAAACTGTATTATAAGTCCGTAATATTTGTTCTATAGTGATTTTAGTTCGTTTTATAGAAAAAAATTAGCCTTAGTATTCTGTGTTTAATATTTTTGCAATTTTAGTCTAATTTTGACCGGAAAATACCCACCTCGCCCAAATTTGATGATTTAGTGTAAAAAAAATTATAGTAACTTGTAGTTAGCAAAAAATAAAATATAAATAATTTTGAATTAAATTTTTTTATATTATTAGAAAATTTATATTATAGATTTGAATATAAGTTCCTCCAATGGATATTCTTTTAATTTAATTGGAAATAAATGAATTTTGTACATAATCTTATTTTAGTAATTTATTTTCCTCTGAGCGTCGCTTGATTTGTATCGCTAAGCCGCCTCTGGTGAAGACTTCCTAAAGTTTCTGTAGATTTTAGACAAATTAAAGTTATTCATGCGAAAAGATCATATTATTTAATTTAATTGAAATTTGTGTAATATATATCTTGATTTCCTTATATTATTTATATATATATATAATATAAGGAAATCAAGATATATATTACACAAATTTATATATATATATATATATATATATATATATATATATATATATATATCTTAATTACGTTCTGTGTATAACTCTAATAAAATTATTATTAATATCAACTCCTTTTTTTTGTTTTTTAAAAGATATTCAATATATTGTTATCTTATATATTAACATAAATGTAATATCTAAATATTTATCAAATAATATATGATATGACTCGACGGATATATAAAACGAAAATTTATTGTTCAAGGAAAAGCCTAACATACAATTTATTTTTATTTTAAAAAATGTCTCAAATAAAACAAAATAAATCCGTGAACATTTCCTAAACAAAAGTAATAAAGTTTTCCCTTAAAATGACACCAATTTTAGAGCACCTCTCTTGGACCACATTAATATTGCCGACACTGTAACTAAATAAATGAAAACTTTTGCCCCTAAACGAGTTGACTAATTTTTGTTCATATAGTAAGATAGAACGCTTTCTTGCTGTCCAATACATATGAATGTATGTATGAGCTAAGATTACATAAATTTTTAATATTATATTTTTAATATTGTAGTAACTAAAACTTGTGTGAGACGGTCTCACGGGTTGTATTGCCCGCCTCTGCAGGAAGCGTCTGCAGGAGACGGGGCAGAAAAATTAATTTTAAATTTTACCCGCCTTTTGCATAGGCGGGGGATATATTTTTAAATTATAAAATTTCAAATGCTTGCTCGCCTATTGCAGTGGCGGGCGAATTTAAATATTTTTAAAGTAGAATTCTTCTATATATATACATGAGAAGTTCACTTACATTTTGTATTCAAAGGTTTGTCACTTATATTGTGTTCAAAGGTTTGTCGGTATGGATTTGATTTATTTTTCGTCTCAAGTTTTTTTAATAAAATTTTGAATTCTAATAATTTTTATACCTTCTATTTCTTGATTTATTTCAGGAAGTGTAGATATTGGTATTATCGTGCCTAACTTATTAAAAGGTAAGTAATATTTCTAAGTGTTGTTAAAATTATTTGCATTATATTAATTTTTTTGATGGTTGTATCATATTAATTTTAATTTATGTTTAGAAATTTTTAATCTTAATTCGTTAAAATTATTATCCTAATTTTTGTTATGATATATTTATTTGTTAATTTGTTATCATAAATATTATTGAAGTGTTTTTATTTATTATGTTTACGTAAAAATGATATATTTGTTTAGAGAGATTTTAAAATGACCTTCTACACATGTATGTTTATGATCAAATTTAACTTTAAGTTAGTTTTTAAAACTAGCACTTAATTAAATTAAATTCCAATTATATCCTTTGAATCATTTTAATAATGACACAAAACACGTTAAATTAAGTCAAATAAGAGGGATTATTTCCTATTATCATCATAATTAAATTTGGTATTAGATTAAATAACTAATCAAACTAACATATTAATTATGTTAATTGCTAAATATGTTAATTAACTTTTTACATTGTTTTTATGAATACATACGTTGTTAATATAAATAATCATTTTCACAATTCTATTCAAACTATTCTTTAAGAATTTAAAATTTAGATCTAATATTTTGTAATATTTCGTATTAAATTTATTACTTTGTATGTAGTAGCATTTTTTTTAAGATTAGATCTAATATTTTGTAAAATGTAGAAGAAAAAATTATGATTTAGTAGTATCATTTAATTAAAATATTAGACATAAATAATAAAATAAAATATAAAAAATTTATTAGACATGGATTTAATCATCGAGATAAATTTTTATATGTTTATTATTTTTGAGTGTTAAATTAAAGATCACGTAATATAATATATTTATTTCAATTATTATTCGAGAAATTTTAGGGAATAAAATGGGTCAAATGTTTTTTGATCAAAAATAATTCACTAAGTTGTAATAGTGAAAAAGATAGTTGACGATTATAAAATAATGCAATGCTATATTATAAAATCTTTAACAAACAAGAATATTTTAAAAAATAGTGTCTCAAGATGGACTATAATAATTAAATTTATATCAATTAAATCACAATGAAATTATATATAAATAAGTATTTAGTTCTAACTGGTAATTTTTTATATATGAAATACAGATGGAATTTAACGCTGGACCAATAGATGGTAGTGTTTTATATAGACAAGAAACTCATATATCAAGTGTCATTTCAAAAAACAATTTGGATAGAACTTTAAGGATGCGGCGATCCGACAATATTATATCCAAATTGTGTGAAGATAGAATAATGCATCATCGCGTTCTTACACGTTTAAATGATATGGGTCTTTATGGCATTATTCGTTGCGGATTCTTCAAATATGATAATCATTTGATTACGGGTCTCGTTGAAAGATGGCGTAGAGAGACTCATACATTTCATCTTCGTGTTGGTGAAGCAACAATAACGTTGCAAGATGTTGAGCTGGTATGGGATCTAAATATTAACGGTTTTCCTGTTACTGGCGTTGACGAATTTTTTAAGCCACACGTGTGGCAAAGTCAATGTGCTGAATGGTTGGGTTTTATGCCACACATAAATCAATTCAGAGGTAATAAATTGGTAATGTCAGTGCTGGATCAATATTGTAGATCAATTTTGATCAACGATAATAGCACACATGTAGAAGTTGAGCGGTATACTCGGTGCGTGGCATTGATGATTATCAGAGGATGTATGTTACTTGATTCAGATGGTTGTTCCGTAAATTTGATGTACTTACGTCTTCTCCGAGACACAAATCTGGTTTCATCATCTATTTAAATTCGCCCGCCACTGCAATAGGCGGGCAAGCATTTGAAATTATATAATTTAAAAATATATTCGCCTGCCTTTGCAAAAGGCGGGTAAAATTTAAAATTAACGAAGGCGGGCAATATTTTAACTCTCCCCTGCCTGTACGACAGACGGGGGAGAATTAAAATTAATTTCTACCCAACAGGCGGGGGAGGTGAAACAATTACTCACCCCCCATTTGGAAGGGCGGGGGAGTAAAAGTTTTACTTTTTTTTTTATTTTATTTTTACAATATTTTAATAAGTTTTTGAAAACTACTATAGATTGTTAATGGAGAATAAAAATTGCTATAATATGGTAAAAGACCCACAATATTAAACATATAAAAACAAATATTTTCAATATAAACTTTGAAATTAAATATAAGGAATGGTCAAATTGACGAGTCAGCACGACTAGGTTTATACCCCTACTGAGATATGGGATGGGCCAAGTGAGCCACCAACCCAAATATCGTGGTGTCGGCCATTAGGTGCATGTGTAGCATTTATTCAAAGAAAAATGGGAAGGATTGCAACGACTCAAACACAAGGAATCTTATCCTGCCCACGTGTACCAGCTACTCTCTATTCTATGTGCTTCACCAGGAATTCAGAATCATATAATAAAACGTTCTCCGATTTAATTTTATGTGATGAATCTTCGATTTCATTCTATCAATGAAAAATATTATTTTTTATGATAAAAATATTATTATTTTTTTATTGTGGATATGAATTAGAACAACCTTTTTTATGAATATATATATCTGCTAGACAGTTTCACAAAAGACTTACTCAATATAAAAATAATATTTTTATATGAAAAAAATATAATTTTTTTTATAATGAGATAACAAAATTTTTTAAAGATGAAAATTATATCACTTTAAAAATTATGCCATATATATATATAAGTATCAGAGTTAAAGTTACTGAATAGTCAACATTGAGAGTGACGGGTAAGAAATTAAAAAAGAAAAATATATAATCACGTGTTGGATTGGTTATATTGGTCAAAGATTGGGTATATTGGTCAAAGAGGACTTTGTTGTATTACATGATATCGACTCCATACTGTTTTACTCTAGTTTTAACTAAAAAAACATAAAAAAAAATATTGATACTCATGGCTCCTCATTTTAACAAAATTATACGATGTAATTTAAATCTTTTCAATCGTACAGTAGCTCGAGCATACTATTTCTATTATTCTAACCAGCAAAAATAATTATTGTATCCAACAGTCTTTCTCCCAATAATTATACTTCTTACAATAAATGAGAATCGAAACTGTGATCTTATTTCTGAAACCAATTATAAGATCGATAACTTAACGTTTTACCAAAAATTATAGCTGATGACAACAGTGTAAGTCAAATATTTTAAACAATATATCATCAATTTAAGCAACACGTTTCGATTGTTCTAAGCAGCCGTGACAATCATTAATCAACCATATATCATAATAATTAAGTATAATTTAATCAGTAATTTAATTTCAATATTCCTTAATAAACAATATAATCATTACTTTACGTGTTAATTTTTATTTTTATATATATAAAAAAATTGATTGCATTTTGTACATGGTTTCTAATAATGAGTCAGCATCACAATTCAAGTTGAATACACTGCTCGATTGGTCCCCATAACTAAATAGGTAGGTTTTATTGCGAGAACCCTATTCAATTTATAATTTATACATTTAAAAAAATAAAATAACTAGAAGTTAAAATGCAGCAGCCATAAAATAATTATGCATCTGATTGTGAACTAGCTTCTCATTAAAGACAATGTTTCTTGTGAGATAGTCTCACGAATCTTTATTTTTGAGACGGATCAAACTAACCGATATTCACAATAAAAAGTAATACTCTTAGCATAATAGTAATACTTTTTTCATAGATGACTAAAATAAGATATTCGTCTCACAAATACGACCCGTGAGACGGTCTCACACAAATTTTTCCGCTCATTAAATTCCATATAGTTTAGTACAATTAAGTGTACATGTAAAAATAAATTAAATATTTGGTGGTTATTTTAAATTTTAATCACTTTAGTAACAGTTTATTTCAAAAGTCATGAAATAAAATAAAATAAAATAAAATCCGTAGTATATGGCGAAAGTAAACAAACCGTTTCCCAGATTTGTTTTTCTAAAATTAAATAAATAAAGAAACTTTCCATTTATATTAATGAACTTCAGGTTCACGCATTTTCCCAATAATAACTTCAAACTTGTACAACACTAGCATTATTATATATGTAAATTTATGAACTTCCAAATTCCAAACTTGAAAATTCAAAAATTAAAAGAATTAAGAGGGAAGAGTTTAGGTGCATGCATGTAGTCAAAAGCAAGATGGACCCTCGTCTCTAATAATTGAAGATTTTACAAACGAGAAAAGTGAAACATTAGGGTAACAAAGAGTTAAATTTAGAATCACTGTCAACAACTCTAGCTGATGAACAGAAAATCGAAGACCTCATTGTTTCACATAAAAATATGTCTGGTAAGGAGATTGTTATCTTTTTGGGGTAGCCCAGAACGGAACAAGTTGTTGAACAACGGTACAAAGATTTGGAAATTCTTCAGGTTGAAATATCTTTTATTCCTTTCCACCATAGGTTGCAGCTTCAATTAGGCTCTCCAGTTCTTGACGAATGGTCTCCTTCTGAACTTTAACTTAATTTCTTCTCGGAATTCGAGGATAATTCTTCCAAAGTGCTACTCGATCAAGTTCAAGTAAAAGAAGATAATTGTTTTGTGTAGGTGTATTAAAAATTGTTTTGAAATTTTATGCACTTGTAAAATGAAATTCATCTTGCTCAGATCCTTTTAAATTTTGTTCTATATAACTACTTCTTGTATAGACGTGCAGCTTGATTTGGTCATCACCAAATATATGAATTGTTAAGATATTTCAAGTATCATTATGTTTTTGTGATTGACAAATAACAACATTGAGTTGTTTTAGGTCCAGCTATGTATTTTAGATTTCAGACTGTTGTACCAGATCAAGATGTTCAGACAAGGCTTAAGAAGATCAATTCGTTCTGACTAAGAAGTCAAAAAGCTGAAATATCTGAACTTAAGCTGCAAAGTTATCATATGTCAAAACCGACTGACAGTCCAAAGTATTCAAATCGTTGAAGATAAAGTCGTACTTCCACAAATCTAAAAGGTTATTAAGTTAAGCCGTTCAATCATATTTCCTCAGTTGGAAAGATTGCACAGTATCCTACTAACTCTCGAATGACAGAAAGCTACCTAACTAAGATATGGTGTGTCACTTTTGTGGAAAACAAAGGACTTGAAGTCTAAAAGCACAAGGAGCATCAATGAAATTCAATGAGATGAAATTGACATGTTAAGTTTGTCGAGAAAAAGTACATATGATCGTTAAAAAGAAATTCAGATCATTAGATCTTTTCAATTTTAAATATACAAATTTCAAACATAAAGAACGCCTTCGATCAATCACAAATATTCTTAAGCCTACATATTTCATAAATCTCGAGCACACTTAATATTTCGATTTCTAGTTGCTCATTCGATCAAGCACATGCTTATCTGAATCATATCAGATCATCAAGAATCAATCTATGCTACTCCAACAACTCAAACTGTCTGGTTTGACTGTTGGGTTTTATGTTTGTTGTCTAGTGAACCAAGAGTTCTTAAATATCCAGAATTGTAAAGTGATTACCAAAATGTTTTAGTTAAATAGTGATAAATCCTAAATGAATTGGGTTTTTACAAGATTTTGTAAAACCAAAGTCTTTTAGTTGAAACTTTTCTAAGTGGAAGATTGAGTGACGTAAGATTTTTATCTCCGAACATCCATAAAAATATTTGTGTCATTACATTACTCATTTACATTCATACAAAATTCAAAGCTAATTATTGTAAAATTGCCAAATATAATCTATCACTATTCAAGTCAAACCGTTTTCACACTTACACTTTTAGTGGCCCAGGGGAAGTCTAACCGTTTAAGAATGCTTCTTAACAACTGAAACTGTTAAGAATGATTTGAAATTAATAAAATATAAAAAAATATTCACCCCCTTTACACACATTTTTTATCCAACAATCAATTAAATATTTTGTAAATGATTTGAAATGAATGCAAATTGAAATAATAAAACAATTTGTTTGAATCATTTCATCACACACTTTATATGCAACATTTTGGCATTTGAAATAACACATAAAATATTTCAACAATGTCTATCAAAACAGTAACAATAATTAAATGTGATAATATAAAGGTGTATAAATTCGTTTATGGATGTCCAGAGATTAACAACTCTCATGTCATGTCTTCTTTCGTTGTTGGAAGGTATCCATTAGAAGAGTTTGATTCTACAACTTGTACAAACTCACTTCAATTTATCTTATCACTTGCCTAAATTGAAAATCATAGTACACTCTCAGTTGTTGTTAGCAACCTTACAATTTATATAATGTTTAACATATCTTATGACAATATTACAAATAGAATCTTTAACATATTTGTGTAAGACTATCACTCATCTATTTTGTGAAACACATATCTCTTTTGTGTGAGTGAACTCTCTTCAAATGATGCATTCTTCAATACTTGAATATGGAAAAGTGTTCTGCAACTTGATTCCGTATAGATGATTTATCTTTGAAAGATCTTTTTTTTTAAAAAATTTCTCGCACCTCACTTCTAGCTTTTTGTGCAAGACTCTCATTCTAGCTTTTTTCCCTCTTATAATCTGCCCATGAATTCAATACCCATCAAAATCTTTCATTTAGTCTTCAAAAATGTTGTATTTATGGATTTCAAGATTGATATGAGTGCTTAAAACAAAAATATGACTTTTTGGAAATGTTTTATATGATTTCTGACATTGAAACAATCATATTCATGTCGCTGACCATTTCTGAGATTGATTTGGCTTCACTAGATACTGATGGATGGTTTCTATCTGGTTTGGGTGGATGATGTCTAGCTGGTCCGGCTGGATGGTCCAAGTTTGGTTGGTTGATTCTCTTGGTTATACTCTTGATTCTTCTATTTTTGAGCAAAATGATGAACATAAATGTTGTAACCCTTTTCTTAGATTTTCATAGAATGAACATGAATGTTGTAACACCGACACAGGCAAGTGCGGAATCGGGATTTTGGATTCAGATGAGCAAAACTAAATAAAAATCATAAACTTTTATTTGAAAAATAAAATTATTCATATAAATTTAATACATAAAAATACATACTTGTTTGAGTTAAAATATTTAATTATGAAAGTCCAATTTAATTAGAAAGGCCCAATTAAATTATGAAAGCCCATCAAATGTGCCAGATAGATTCCCATCGATTCAAATTTATTCAGATAAGTCAAGAAGATCATGGAAAGAGGAGAACATCGTGGGAGAAAAAGAAGAGAAGATCGTGGATCATGGGAGGGTAGAGAAAACTGCTCAGCATTCAGAAGAAGATGATCGGCCAAAACAACAGGGAAGACACACAACACACATTGCAAAAACTCCAGGCAACCCCATGCAGAATTCTCATATATTTATTCAAGATTTTTCATACTTTTTCAGTTATATTTTAGCATCATCGTACATATTCTAACACTATTTTGTTATATTTTTCATGTTTTTGTATTTTTTTACTGATTTGTTGATACACAATCATGTTGAGAGTTTATTTCATCAAGTTTTATTGTATTTTCTTTCGTTTTGGCGTTGTATTTGTTTAGGAGAACGAACAGTCAAATTTAGTGTCCATAATCGTTGTGTTTTTAGAAGTTATATTTTTATCATTTTTATACAATTGGTGCATCTTTGCATCTGGCACACAGTGCCAAATTTTTTTATACAAATTGGTACATCTTTGCATCTGGCACGCCCGTAAACCAAAATATTGCCAAGCCAGGAAGAGACTCATGCTCAGCAGACAGAACAAGCGGTCGCTGAAGAGCCGATCACGGAGTTGGATTTGTATCCAAGTCATGTTCCAGGGGTATATGCCCATATTTCAAATCATTTGTTTGAAAAGTTGACTATGATGAAAATTGAAGAAATATCACAAGCACTATCCAAAGCTGTATGATTGCTTGAAGACAGTATTAGCTAAATCGAACCAATCAACCAACAAAAAGCAGAATGCAAGTGAAAATAAGGTAACTAGGGAAACAACCAAGTCCATGAATTTGACCAGGGAGTACGAAACTCAAGTGCTGGTGATCCCCGCCGCCCAGAGTTCGCACTCCCAAACCAACATGAAGGAAGGTACACGCCACCACATAAAAGAGAGGAAACTTTAGGTGGAAGAGTTCGGCCATATCCGCATACAGATGAGGCAGGGAATTCGGAACAACCTGTCAACCAAGTCGCTGCGATTACTAAACCTTTGTATCAATCAGGAATGTATGATGATATACCACAGTTAGGTTATCAGAGAGTTGATGGAAGTTTTCAAATTTTAGCATCCTCGTATATATTCTAGCATTATTTTGTTATATTTTTCATGTTTTTGTAATTTTCTACCGATTTGTTGATACACAATCATGTTGGAATTTTATTTCATCAAGTTCTATTGTCTTTTATTTCGTTTTGGCATTATATTTGTTTAGGAGACTATAACGAACGGTCAAATTTAGTGTCCATAATCGTTGTGCTTTTAGAAGTTAGATTTTTATCATTTTTACACAAATTGGTGCATCTTTGTACCTGACACACCTGCAAATCGAAATATTGTCAAACAATAATAAATCTAACATATAATAATGTAAAATATTTGAACTTAGACATAAAAAAGATTAATTAAAAAAATAAACAATATTTTATTCAAAGAAGACATTTTATTATACTATATTTGACTCCAAAGACTTTTTAACTTATTTATTATTAAATCAATGTTTATCCATTTTTAGTTTACTCGGGATATTGATGTAATTTTTTAAAATCATTCTGTAATCTATACCTATAATTGGATCAACAACTGGGAAAAATATATATTATTCACGGAAAGGTCTTCTTCAATAGAATATAGACACACTAAGTACATGGATGTTAAGATGAAACTGCTCATCATTAGAGATGTAAATGAACCGAACCGTTTGCGAGTTATTCGAAGCTCGGGTCGATAAAAAGCTTGTTCGAGTTCGTTTGTTAATCATATCAAGCTAAGCTCAAGCTCGATTTTGAGCTCGAAAATTTAATCAAATCAAGCTCAAGCCTGAGGATATTCGGCTCGTGAGCTCGCAAACGTATTCGATAATAGGCTCGCGAGCTCGATCTCGATCTCGATCTCAACTCGTTTAGGTGGCTCGTAAGCTTGAGCTTGGCTCATTTGTTGAGTTGACAAATAAAAATATTAGTATTAATGTCAATGGAAGGAATTGAACACAAGACTTATTTGCATGAATTTATATTTTTCTGATTTAAAATTAATTTATAGATATATTTAATTTTTAACAAGTTCGAATCAAGTTCAAACTCGAACTCAATTATATGCTTTATGAGCTCGAAAACGAGCCGAGCTCAAGCCAGTCTTGTTAAACATGCTAAATGAGCTATTAATGAATCAAGCTTGAGCCCAGCTTGATTAACATGTTAAACGAGCTATTAACGAGCCGAACTCGAGCTTTTCCCGAGCTTAGTAATTTCAAGACAAACCGAGCTCGAGGCCGATAATAAAAGCTCGAATCGAGATCGAGCCGAGCTCGAGTCTCAAATAATTTTAAACGAGCCAAGCTCAAACCTAATACTGTTTGGTTTGGTTTGGATCGTTTACATCCCTACTCATCATCATATCAACAATTATAATTGTTAGCAAATACACGACTTTATTTCTTTATATTCGTGGCAGCGCAGAGTGCACCTACTTTGGTGCTACTGTGTCAGTCTGTTAGGCCTATGAGTTCGGAGAGATACATATTTATCTGCTGATGCTGTATCATATCTGTTGAATATCAACCTTATTTTTCTACATCATCGGTCATGTCCCAAGCAAAGAGAGAATTACATTTTAAGATCTGATGTCACTTTTTTACGATCCATTTAGTCAGTCAGATCAAACGACGTAACATTAACAGCTTCACGCATGAGAATTACTGGAAGGTCAGATATCTCAGTACTACTCTCAATTGATACACACTTAACTCAAAAATGGATTAGATTGGACCAAATGTAAATTATATTTTAAACTAACGATAATACACTAAGCCCATAAACTAGACATTTTAAAACATAAAAAACACACACACACACACTAATCCCAAGAACTAATTTTTTTGAAACCATATCTATATATATTAAGCACGGGTGCTAGACTGGGCTGAAACGCGGTCCAGACCCTATAATAGGGCCGCCCCTGTCCACGAGCATCCCCAAATCCTGAGGAATCCGCCAATGATGATAATTAATAGAACAATTCTATTATTAATTCCATCATGAACTGCAAGAAAAATATACTGATTGCTACAAAAAAGAGGTTTTTGTATGCATATGAGGTATATACTAATGATATATTACGCACACACTATGTATGTATTGATTAAATTTAGTTTGATGTCAGATTGACTCGAGTTTAATAAATAATAATAATACGTAAATCATAAATTAATTATTTATATCAAAAACTTGTGTGAGACGGTCTCACATGTCGTATTTTGTGAGACAAATATCTTATTTGGGTCATCCATAAAAAAAATTACTTTTTATGCTAAGAGTATTACTTTTTATTGTGAAAATTGGTAGGGTTGACCCGTCTCACAGATAAAGATTTGTGAGACCGTCTCACAAGAAACCTACTCGATTAATTATTTCAAAAAAATTGATAAAAGAAAACATTATGTCAATACACATAATACATCTAATATATCATAATGAATAAAACATTTCATCCAAATGAGTAAACAAGATTTAAAAATATATACTAGACAAATAAACAATTTTAGTAATTAGTGATGCCATGTTTCATTTGTCAAACTTATCTATCATAGATTTAACGTCTACTTCATAAAATATTCTCAATGAAACGTACGTAGACGAAAACACAATCCGGAAAGAAATAATTATACTCTGTCATGACATCATTAATACGTTGGCCTGAGATGTGTATCATGTTCCTAAACATGTTTTGGTGTGGTCAAGCATGTAGTAGATAATTGATCTCGTATCGATTGTATTAAGTTTTTAAAAATTATATACATGGACGTTGGTCCATGTATTAAGATTTAACTTTGACAAGTTAGAGCGGTAAAACCAAAACTTGCAATAATGTGATTTTCCAGTTTTATTATTTGCATATAATCATGCCATACAAATCGTATTAAACTGAAATACATCTACATGGGCTCATTTAACCTAGTATTATACTATTTTAATGCAGAGAAATACTAAGAATTAATGGGAACAAATATTATAAAAACACATCAATTTGCCATCATCGATCTTACCAGTGGATCACCAACCGGACAAACCACCAGTGATCAAATAATCCATCTAACAGTCAATCTCATTTTCAATAAAATGTAAATAAAAAAATTAACCAGATAATTGACAACCAATAATTAGTTCATTGTCGGCATATACAAATTTTTAACACACACACATACGCACATATAATTAAGAAAAAGTCATTCTTAGTGACCATATTTTTCATTTCATACGTTTTAAAATACTCAGATTTATCAGTGTATTTTTTCTTGAATTGTTCAATTTTTGGCATATTCCAATAGTTTTTTTTTTTAAAAAAAAATTCTAAAATACTTCTCTCTTAATATTAGCATGAAACTTTAAATTCTTATTATGTTAAATAATACATGTCATTATTGATATTTTTTATTTTCATAATAATGATATACTTTAAATTTTATTTTGAAAAATGCTAAATATTATAAGAATGTTAACTTATATGTAGAGATTAATTAGGGTGTTCAATAATTTCAAGGCAAAAACTTGTGTGAGATGGTCTTACGGGTCGTATTTGTGATACTGATATCTTATTTGAGTCATCCATGAAAAAATATTACTTTTTATACTAAGAATATTACTTTATTGTGAATATCGGTATGGTTGACTCGTTTCACATATAAAGATTCGTGAGACCGTCTCACAAGAAACCTACTCTAATTTTAAATAATTTTAGAGAAGAATAATATTGAATCTTGAGGAAGGGTAGATAAAATTAAACATGTAGAAGCATTTATTGAGATTTTAATCCCAACTTATACCAACCAAAGTTCATCAATCAGAAGCATCTATAAATAATTTTATTTCTTTTGGCGAATTACACGATCCACAGAACATCCTAGGACTAAATTACGAAACTCGAAAAGAATTGAAAATGACCTTGCCACCTTCAAGTAACGGTGGAGCTGATCACTCTAGTCGAGTTCTCATCGTCGGAGCCGCCGGTTTCATCGGCCAGTTTATTGCAGACGCTAGCCTGAACTCCGGCCACTCGACTTTTATTCTCGTACGTTCGATACCGAGTTGTCCGGCAAAGGCCAAGGCTCTGAAAGGTTTTGAGGATCAAGGAGCCACCATCATTCATGTATGTGTCTTCTATTTGATTCGATTTTACGATTATGTTTGAGCAATTTCATTTTTTTCTTGGATGATTATTAATGAATTAACTATGCATAGTATTTGTTTTTGTTTTATTTAAAATTAAAACGTAGGGTGCAATAATCAACCAAGAATTGATGGAGAAAATACTAAAAGAACACAAGATAGATATAGTAATATCAGCAGTGGGTGGTGCTAACATTCTTGATCAATTGATCCTCATCCGAGCCATTCAAGCCGTTGGGACCATTAAGGTTAGTAAAGTGTGTGTGTGTGTGTGTGTGTGTGTATATATATATGTATATATATATATATATTTGAACATATGTGATACTGAACATGGAAATTGGTTTTGAATGATCAATGAAATCATTGGAGTTGCAGAGGTTCTTGCCATCCGAGTTCGGGCACGACGTGGCTCGTGCTGACCCGGTGGAGCCGGGGCTGAGCATGTATATCGAAAAACGAAAAGTCCGACGAGTAGTTGAAGATGCAGGCATACCCTACACCTATATTTGTTGCAATTCAATAGCTTCATGGCCTTACTATGATAACACACACCCCTCTGAGATCTCACCACCTTTGGATCATTTCCAAATCTATGGAGATGGTTGTGTGAAAGGTAATTTAATGTGTAGGCCATGATTAATTCATTTGCTAACAAAAACAAGGGATTAAATACAAATATTAATAATCATTAAACCCGAATTTAAATGCGATTTATCACACTTTGTTTTGCTAATTTTACCAAGTCTTTGTAAAATATAATACTTCAAAAACTCTAATAATGTTATTGTTTTTTGGGTTTTTATTGCATTGATCTGTGCAGCTTATTTTGTTGCCGGACCAGACATTGGGAAGTTCACGATCAAAGCTGCGGGTGACATTCGTACATTGAAGAAAACCCTTCATTTTCGACCACCCTGCAACTATCTAAATATTAACGAGCTTGCTTCTCTGTGGGAGAAGAAAATTGGTAGAAATCTTCCTAGAATCACCGTCTCCGAAGACCATTTACTTGATGCTGCAAAAGGTTCTACATTTATGATTCATAATAGAAACACATAATTTCAAGAAATTTTCAAAAAAAATTCTGCTGTCAAACATTAATAATACACATTCGGGTTTTCGAAAAATGTTGACATGTAAATCATACACACTTTATTAGAGTATCCGAAATTTTGATCTTTTAAGGTTTCGCTATTTGATTTTAGTTCCTCAAACTTGTACTTTCGGAAATCTATCTATGATTTATGTTTAAGGTATCTCGATCTCGAGTACACTATTATTTTCCTGAAACGAAATATATATAGCGAAATTTTCTGGAGAATAATGTCACCATTAAATTAGTGTCTTGTTCTTGGAACTGCTCATATATGCCATATGAACTATACTTTTAACTAAAGAATGCTTTCGATTGTCAGGTAAATACTCTCCAATTTAAATAATATCCCAGAATTTTATTTTGGCTGCAGAGAAAATAATTCCACAAAGTGTGGTGGCATCTTTCACCCACGATATTTTCTTCAAAGGTTGTCAAATAAATTATGCAATAGACGGGCCACACGAAGTTGAAGTCACGAATCTTTATCCAGAGGAGATATTTACAACAGTGGATGAGTGTTTTAATGGCTTCATTACTCAGATGAACTCCAAGAAAATTGAATCCATGGATGAAGAAATGGGAAACCCCAATCCGGTCTTACCAATATCAGCCACGTGTTCTTGAATGAATGATTTCTTGCGGCTCCTGTCTGTGTTTAACGTCGTTTTTTATATATATTTTTTGGGAATGATTTCACAAAAGAATAGTTTATTTGTTACCAATTAATTTATGGATTTCGTTGAGATAGAGAAATTATATTACAGTAAATAAAAGGGATTGTGATATTGTTTCTTTTTTTTTTTCTGCTCACAAAAAAGGATAAGAATAACCACACGATATCTGCATATGCTAATGTTCACAAATAACGTGACACAAAAAAGTTTTTTACGAAGGAAAGAAAGGACAACCTTATCACTTCCCAAGTGAAGATAAATATGTGTTGTGTGTAATAATTCTAAACAATATGGTAAGACTAAGTCAGCCAACAGTACTACGAAAAATATACACAACAAAACTATAAACCAAGCTGTTTATATTGGGATGGTGAAATGACTTGATAAAACTGCAATCACCCCTTAAATCAATGCTCCATTTTGCTCAAGTGACTCAACTACAGTATTTCTCTTTACCTGGAAATTTGTCGGTGAAAACCAGCAGAGCTACACATCATATACAGGTAGACGCTCTTCAATGCATACACGACATATGGGGCATTTCTTGCATTTTTCGCAACAGACACTGTGTTTATAATTCAGGAACGAAGCATTAACATTTTTAAACATCGAGGCATAAGATAAATTACGAGTCAGAGAGAGAGGGGATGGGAAGCTCAGATTATTTAAGAGCATCAAATTAAATGTAACATATTTAGGACATTAATATTCATTTCTCAGACACAGAGAACAGACAAGATGAGCAAAATGAAACAATGATAAGAGGGATATAGGTAATACCTGCAAAGAACATGATGTCTACAAGGGAGTAGAACCATATTTATTTGTTCATCGAAGCAAACTCGACACAGGATTTTGTCCTGACACAATAAACAAGCAAGATTATAATATATTCACATTTTGAGGCACCTATGGCAAGAACTTAGAGGGTGTGCTGGGCGCCTAGTTGACCACAATATAACATCTCAATGGGTTCCGAATGTGTCATCATTTAAATTTTTTTATCTTGATTAACTATTTATCTGTTATCCCCAATCACCATTAGAGACAGCGTTCAAAGTCCAATAACATAAGCTTCACAACTACATAACAGGAAAGTAGCGAGTATGAAATAAAATTTAATGAGTATTACATTTTGAAGACTTTCGAACTCATTCTGGGTAATGTTTGTGATTTCCGTTTGCTCAGCAAGGGCGGATTGGAGTTTCCAAATCTAGGGAAAAAATATAATAACAATGCCAGCCACACTTAATCAAGTATGTAGTATTTGTAGCATCAGCAGAATATTAAAAAAAAAAGTTGGTGGAAGTAAAGAAAACTAAAATTCCACCAATTTAAAGACACCACGATAATCACCTCCTTTGCAAGATCCGTCTTGGGCATTTTCTTCACATCATCTGGCGAAAATGTATTATACCTGCTAGGAATAAACAATGTTCATGATTCAATTTCATGCAATGATAGCATATTCTTTTTTCAAAAATATGATAACAATATTGGAAAATATGTTTCTTATCAAAAATTTTTTTTTGCGATTTTAGTCTTCTATATCGTCAAATTTCAGTTTTAGTCCGTTATCATTGTTTTTTGGCAATTTTAATTTTTTTTCTGATGATGCTGATGTGACGCCACTGCAATGCTGATGTGACGCTGAAGTGTGTAATGTCACATCAATAATCCCAATGAAAAATACTAAAATTGTTAAAAATAAGAAGATATATGACTAAAGTGATATTTATACGATAAATAACCAAAATCGAAAAAAATCAAACATACAAAACCAAAAAAACAATTTTCCCTAACTATATCTTCTATATAATAATTTATCTCCCACAATCACTGAGTGGTCCAAAATAAAGTTCAGAAAATTCACCCGGATTCCCCGGTATAATATAGCCGAGCTTGCTCTTCTCGACTTACTTCATCAATTGACCACCAGCCCAATAACCTGATATTGGAAATAATTAGCAAGAGTAAATTACATAAATAACAAGGTAGTTTCGCACCTTCCGTCAACTTAATGTCAGTACCTCGACCCACGACGCAGGAAGCCCATATACTCATAAACGCTTGGTGGTAGTCTAAAGGACCTTCTTGAACTGCCGTTATGTACTAATAATATGACTTTCTCATAAAACCTAAATATGGCAAACAACAATCCGGCTCCTTGAAGCAAAAGAAGGGGAGAAAACAACAATGGAATTGGAATGTATTTAGCACCAGGTGGAGTTCCCTGGAATCGACAACATAATAACTCTTTATCAACATTCAAAAGCATTTATAAAATCTGAAACTTAACTAATTTGGCTTACCTCCAAGTACATGAACAATAAGACCTGAAAACCAATAAGTGGAATTTTCATCGCGTGCCCACCAATGTCATGTAAACTGCACGTTCTGCTTTCTTGATTATCATCCTCTGAAGCTACCATGGCACCGTTAGTCCAGTTAAAATATCTAACATTTGTTGAAGATGAAGTGGCTGCTGTAAGATGAGAACGCCTGTGAATTGCGGGATTGTACCACTTGGTGCAAATAAGAAAGGCAAAGCACTCTGCAACACTAAAATAATATTTTTTTCCGCTTCAGCATGCACCACACAAGACAATATGTACAGTAAATGCAGGAAAAAGAGAATTGTATATACCCGTAATTGATAAATAGATCCCACCAACCAAGGCCGGTGACATCACCTGCATAAATCCCAGAAAAATAGAGAAATATTCAATGAAGATATGACATTAAACCCAAGATGAACAGCATAAACTGTATAAATTAATTAGTTAATGAAAAATTATATGAAGAATTAATTAGAAATTTCAGTTACAAAGAAAAAATATTGACAAGCAAGTGCATCTGCATCAAGAGAGAAAAACAATTGATTTGAAGCATAACATCAACAAGATGTAAGGAATCTGTTTCTAGCAGAGTTGTTGAACACTTGTTTTTTGTCTCAAACTCTAAATAGCTTAGGGTGAGAAAGCCTTAAGCAGTATATGAGGTAAGAAAATTAACTATCATGATCATGGTGTCCACATGATAATTAATGTGTTGAATTTGAAAACTCTGTATGATTTTATTACCTTTGAGTTGATACTGAAAGGGTAAAAAGTATCCATCTTCCTAGTCGTGTAACACCAGTTTTTTGTTCTCTTTCTCCCTTTCCTTCTTTTAACTCATATACTATAATTTTTGTTAATCATTTCTTGTGTTCTCATCTCATACCTTAGTATATATGTGTTTAAGATTGTCAAATGGATGGAACCCAGGAGTAAAACATTATAAGATCTCTTAATAGCACACAAGTTGAATTACCACATAGCTTCAGAAGTGTAAATGCTGTCGCAGCAATGAAGAAGACCATTGATATCACAACCCAAAAGTGCTGAAAAAGAAATATGAAAACTTTAGGTAAAGAATGAGTGGGAAAAAAACAATGATGCACAAGAATATACCAACCAACATAAATCAGAAATTTTTTTGAACAAATGATATTAATTATGGTGACCATCAGTATTGAAAAGTTTAGAAAAAGGTAAATAGCCACTTCTTCGTTGAATAACTATACAGTATGCAAAAGAAAACATCCATTTTTTGGTAAATTCCATGATAATATCATCTGGAAAGGGGAGAATTATGACATGAAATGTTTTCTTTACAGATGAATCATGAATGCCATTTTTAAGTTCACTATTTTTTTCCCGATTTTCCAGTTTACAGTTTCTTGAATACGGTTTCATAATTAAAAATTGATATAATTCATTGACCATTTACCGTTCTAAATATTGCATGTGACTTGTGTGACATTTTTTGGAAATAAATTAGAACCAGAGCTTTGTGTGACCCAAGAAAATGAATCCGTATCTTAGACCATGTGATGATTTAGTGTATCACTAGTCCAAGAATCGAGATTTCTAACTTCATCATGGTGTCCATTGAAAGAATGCAGTAATAACCACGTTAGGGAACTTGAAGCAATCGATGCAAATTCAGTTTTTGGAATATTTAGTGAAGGCTTTATACAATCTTACAGGTAGAGTTTCCCATATTGCCTCATCATTGATATTTTCGTCATCTCCAGGCATAAGGGATCGACACATCCTTAACAACAAAACAATAATAAATAACAGTCACTCTTGTCTAAACTCATTTACATGATCCTGAACAAAAATATTAAATCCTCGGGATAAGAATACAGAAATAACTTCTTTACGAGGAAGAGAAGTATTACCTGATGTTATCAACCAAAATCGCAGTTTCCAGGGCTAGCAGAGGCAGAAATACAATCTTCAAATTCACAGCTGCCATTCACCACATTCCATAAATTATATACAGTTATAGTTACATGTTTATATGCTAAAAGATAATAAAAGTGACGTTTAAGAAAAATAACGAGGAATGATGGACCAACATTAAATTGATTGTGCAAACTTTTAAGCAATTACCAATAAATAGAGAGCGAGAGAAATTACCATATCTTCTCTCGAGAGATACACACAGAAGTAGTTCGAAAGCAACGAGCAATGGTGTAGCCATGACAGAATGAAGTGGTGCCCACTGGCCATAGAAGAGGGCAAGTCATTTTTAAATTGTAGCCAAAGAACGCATTTAATTTTTGTTTGAGTGGTGGTGATGGTGGAGTGTGTGTGTGTGCGTGCATTTACTTGTCACGTGAACTAGCAATATATTAATTGATGTATTGTAAGGTATCATACTCGGCGATCATGAGGCATAGATGGAGCAGGTAAGGAGAATCTGCCCCTTGCAACAACCGCATGAAATAACCAGAGAGGAGAAAATATCAACCTACAGAGATAAAAAGAAATGGAATACTCAATATCGGAAAAGGCTGGAAGATAAACACACATAAAGGCTAAGTAGGCATGATCACTACCAGATTAAAAAAAAAAGCAGGAAATGCAGGATTATTATAATCAAATCCCGACCAGTTTCTTTGGCTATATAACGAATAGAAATGTATTGGTTTGAACTTTAAACCCAATAATGGACAAACTATGTAACATCAACAAAATATGAATGAAGCTAGCATGATCATGTAACACGTTTGTGCTGATAAACAAGTTCAACATTCCTAAATGAAAACAGATTCTGTAAATGAGTACCTACAGAGCATGGAAATCCATTCCTCCTGCAAAAGTCAAATCCGAACTGCACTAGAACTTCTAAAACAAGTCTGAAATCCTTTATACACGAGTCCAAATCTATAAATTTATAAATATAATGGAGAACAACAAAATAGGATTACATTTCATTCAAATCAAAGCAATTGCCTACACCATCGAGCTTCATGTCAAATATCATTTTGGGCTAGTAGTTAGGAAGACCTGATACACATTATTATGACCACGCCAACCAAATTAAACATAAAAATTTCTATTATTTCAGTTAAAAGAGATTGGAGTAGGAACTTGAAAATAAAAATGCAGCAAAGCTGGAAAGCATACTCAATAAGACAAGTGAGGGGAGAAGAGAAAAGAATCTACAATGAATCACCACATGCAATCAATCATATGAAATTCACACAAATCCAAACAAACAAAATTCCACTTTTTGTATCTCAATGATGTCAACGTCAACATCCTCTGTGCAAATTATACAAAGTTACAATCTTTTCTTGATAATCAAGCATAAAATCAGTTAAAATCGCTTGCACATCTAACACGGGAAATAAAAAAACACAAACAAAACGAATTTCCTGACAATCAAGCACATGAATTAAAAAAAAAAACCCCAAAAAACCTTGAATGAAAAAAAGATCGAGAAAACGAGTACATACCACCAAGTATAATTAACAGCGCCATGAAGCTTGAGAGAAAGAAAAAGAGTGAACGAGAACAGAAACCCATGCGCCACAACTACTTGTAAAGACTTCAAAATTCTATTCCAATTCATCATCCCCTCCCAGATCACTTGAATGCACAATAATACACACAATTCTTCTGCATCTAAATCCGCAAATAATCAGTAATTGGTGGGAAAAAAAGTTGCGAATGAAATTGTAGCGATTGATAGGAAATTCAACGGAGGTTTAATGCTAGCCCGGGTGATGTTCTATATATTTTGGACTTTGGAGGCTTCGTTTTCAAGGAAACGACGCTTTGTGCCTTTGTTCTTTGGTGAGTCAGGCTCCATATGAAAGGTCGAAATTATCCTCCTACAGGGGAGCAAAGGGTTATGAAGATGGGGATATTCATGGGATTTGGCAGGCACAGTGTGAAATTTCTTTATAATTAATTTTACTTATATTTAAATAATAATTATATGATAATTATAAAAAATAAGAGACACTAAATTATAAATTTAAAATAATAAATTAGAAAAGAAGAAGAAAACAAAAACATGAAAATCAATTATTCTGTTCAGGATTGAACGATGGACCTTCAATTTCTTTTTTAAAAAAATTCTCACTAAACTGCAGGTATATTGACTTAGAAATTTGACATTATTAATATATTCAATTATAAAAACAAACCACGATTCCATATTTTTCCTTCTATTAAGAATTTTTTTAATAAATAGTAACAAATATTATGTGCCCTCTTTTAGCAATTTTTCTTTATTTATTTAAGAAGTGCCCTTATGTTATTAAAACATATCGGTCCTTGATAAAAAAAAAAAATAATAATAATAATAATAAAAATAGTCTCGCAAATAGTCTTGCCCCGCAGACGTGACATTAAGCTTAGGGGAATCTATCCGCAGCGTTTTCAAAACTGATTCGAGCCGAATAATTTAATCGATAATCGATCAAAGGTCGGGAAAGTACTAAGAACCGTTTCACCTGTCAAATCGGTCAGAACCGATCAAAATGGGTCAAAAGCCGGTTGGATTAGTAAAATCAGTTAGAACCGAACAAAAACCGGTTCGACCGATTCACCAATTTAAAATTTAAAAAAAAATTGCTTTTTATTTTTCTTTAAAAAATTAGTTGTTATATTTAAATTTTTTTTTTGTTATATGTTGTGTGCAATAATTGTCCCTGCTTGATAGAGCGATCGAACCGTGATGCTTGAGCTGTTGTGCAGTTTAAAAGATTTGAGTTGCACCATTACCACCAGCTATAGCTTTTGGTAAAGTGGCAAGCGCTCGGTCCTACAATTGGTATCAGAGCCAAGTCACGGGTTCGATTCCCGTTGATTGCAAGGAGTGCAATTATTGGAAGGGAGATTGTTGGGTGCAATAATCGTCCTTGCTTGATAGAGCGATCGAACCGAGGTGCTTGAGCTGCTGTGTGGTTTAAAAGATTTGAGTTGCACCATTACCACCAGCTATAGTTTTTGGTAAAACGGCAAACGCTCGGTCCTACATTTTATATATATATATGATTATTTTGATTTGAACTTTATTAAAACTATTATTTTAATAATATTATATCTTATTATGATTTATTTATTTTTTAAAAAATTTATGTAATTATATTTGATTATATGTATATTGTTTAGATTTTATATTAGGATAGATAAATATTTTTTATTATTTATATATATATATATACATTTAAGATATTTACCATTTAAAATATATTATTTATTATATTATATTATTATTTTATATAATATAACAGTTTTTTGGTTCGGCCGTTAGTTTAACCCTTAGACCGATTGATCCATTTTTTAAGATATATTGATTTGATTCCATGTCTGATAATGGAAACATTGGTTTACGGAGTATAGATAACATAATATAAATGTAAAAAAAAAATACTGGGAATATTCAAATTCATATATCTTCATTAATTTTTGTAGAATGAAAATATAATGGAGATATTCGCAAAATATTTTTAAGAAATCCAAAGTTCATACTTGACCGTATATGAGAACATTATCAAATCTGAGAAAAAAAAAATTAAAATCGAATAATTTCCTAAATCAACTTAACACCAAAACAAAAATTACTAAAAATGGGTAAGATGTCAGGATTTTAAATTAAATATTATAAAAATCAAATAAATTTATAAAAATATAATAAATTGGAGAAGATGAGAGATTTGTAACGACCCCCCAAGCTAATTTGTCTTTTGTTGAATATCCTTAAATTCGACACCACCTTCCGGATAATTTGGTCGTGGGTGCTTCGGCTAGCCGTTTGTTGGTGCTCCTCCGACTGGCCGTTCCGCGGTCTTTCACACCAATTTTTTATTTATTTATTTTTTTTTCTGCTTATGTCATCACAGTTTCGTCAGTGATAAAATCCATGTACTGTTTCAGTCCGTCCGAGTAGTAATTTGTGCTAAATTATTATAGGTTTAGTCATCATCCGTTTTGATAATCGAAACACCTATCAGATATGACAAAATTATTTTGAGGAGAAATTAATTTATTACATGTATGGTTTGGATAATATCTATACTTCTGTACTATTTTATTAAGTTTGAGACACTTACAGTAACTAACTTTGGTGTCATGGTCTGTTTTAATAATTATATATATTAATAAAATGTTAAAATTTTAATTCAAGTTATATGTAGTTCAATGGATATAATCATTGTTTATTGGGTTTAGGTTATAGGTTCAATTCTTATTGAGGTTATTTTTTTATTATTTTATTTTTCAATTTATTTTTAATTTATATATCAAAATTACAGTGTAGTCTCTCATAATTTTTTATAATTATATTTTGATCACCATTTAAATATAAATCAAATGAATTATAAAAAATATGCGTCGACGTACTAGTATTTTTTAAATTTGATGGGTTTATAGTAACTAACTCTGATATCATGATTTAAAATAACTAACTTTGATGTCATTGCATCGGTGGAGGCCTGTTGGTTATTATTAAAAGTGTTTCAATTAACCATTATTTATTACTATTAAAAAAAAAGACTCGTAGAAACTATTCTTGGTACGTCGATGTGAATTTTCCAAAATATCCTTCAAGTTGATTAAATAAGAAGAAAATTAGCATTTATAATTTAACTTAATTGTATATTTATTTCTATATATATATATATACACATATATATAATTGTAAATACATAAATAAAACAAATTTAATTTTTTGTTCTCAATTCGATTGCTACATTTGTCTGTTATAAAGTAAATACATTATCATTATGTCGTAAGTAAATATTAATTATTATATTTATTATTTTAATTTATTATTATTATTAATTATTCTGAAAATTTCAATTTCACCTTCTCGGTAAAATTTCCTTGATGATGGTAATTAACGACAAATTTTGTTTGATGGCCATCTTCCACTTGAAAATCACTGTATTTCTTTTTAAAAGCTGATTTAATCTGATTTCCATAAATCATACAAAGTAAATGCATAGTATTAAAACAACATTTTACAAATGATCAGATATAGCATGCAACAGCATTAAACATTTTAGATGACATTAATAGTTTTTATTCATAATTTCAATCCTATTTGTTATTGTAAAAAGTTTAATTTTTTTTTCCTTTTCAGAATCATATCTAACCAAAAATATTCGGTTATTATTATTATTATTTTAATGAAAATTGAAACTATAATGTTTAATTTAGCGTAGATGGTCATGTCTTTTATTCCGTCTAATTCTAAGTTAGTTACTTTATATTAATTAAGTTATTGGAATATTTTTTAGTATATTAAATATTTGAAACAAATAATATTCGATTATTATTATTTACTTATCAAAATACAAGTTTAGTGCAACGGAAGGACAGGGAGGAGTTTAAACTGCATAAAGTATAATAAAATAAAACTGCTGTATCATAGCATCTGGCCCATTAGCTCAGTTGGTTAGAGCGTCGTGCTAATAACGCGAAGGTCGCAGGTTCGAGACCTGCATGGGCCAGGTTTTTTTTTCTTTATTTTTCAGTTTTGTTCAATTTATTGGGCTTTGATTTACGGACCACAAAAATGGTAAAATTTAAAGTTGGTTTCCAACTCTCACATATTTTATTTTTACACATTTGAAGACTTTGATTATCTGCCAACTTTATAATTTGGCTCTAAAAGTTTTGACATTTAAATTTGGTCAGGTTTAAAAAAAAAAATATCAAAACTTAGTAGATAATTAACTATTCACTAATCTTAATTTAAACATATTGTTTCCTAAAATTGCAACGAATCCATTTGGAAGCAACAATATTTTTTTATTTATCTCTAATTTTTTATTTCAGGTTCTTGCAAAAATTATTTAATTTCTTGTTTTTATATAAACTAATGTTTAGGGTGTTTAATTTATTAGTGACTTAAAACATATTACTAAAAAAAATTAAAACAAAAATATTTGTTTGCGAGGAATACTTGAAAATAGTTTGTGATGATTGAATTGAAAGACGATGACAATGATAAAATTATATTTAATTTCTGTGTTTGTTAACATAAAAATGATCAACAATATACGCTTGATATTTCTGCCGTTGTTCATTTGTTTAACAAGTTTCTCAATTTGAACAGTTGGCTCCAGATGTTCATATGTCGTATTTGACTTGATAAAGTGCATGTATTTTCTTTTGCACATGTTCAGTTTCGATTAAGTACTTGATTCAGGAATGCATTCGTTGCCACAAAAATCGAGGCCAGTCTTGTCCCCTGATGGTTTTTCAGCTCTTGCATATCATCTAGACTGACTGATGAATTGTTTCATATTTTGATCAATTTAGTCAATTTCTTGTTCTCGGAAATTAACTTTTAATGCTCAACATGTACTTGCTCATCTAAGTCTCGAACTTTGCAATTTTTGCTTTAAGACAGAATACTTCGTCTAACTGTTCCCAGTTAGGCTCTGTATTATTGTCAGTTGAGCTTATTTGCTTTTCTTTGATTTTTTTCGAATGATTGAGAAAGTTTATTGTACTCATTTATCATATCACGAAGTGCAGTGATGATATCATCTCGTGTAAAATCAGTTGAGCTTGAAATCAAATAGCTCTTCACTGGTGGATTTCAGCTCGGCATCCGCCATGAGGCACTGCACCTCCTCTTCATCATTATTGCTGCTAGAATACTCTGACTCGAATGACTCAAAATTAGAATATGCCCACTTGATTTAGTGTTTTCAGCCACAAGTACTTTCTGATATTTCTTTTCCTAAATTACTTCTTGTAATCCTTGAACCTTTTCTCCTTGTCATGAGATCGATCTAATTTTTCAGTTGACCTTCTCTTACCTTTCTTTAGCTTAGGGCAGTTGGATATGAAATGTCCGACTTTTTCACAATTGAAACACACATTGTCTTCATCGGTTGAATCTTTTTTGTAATGATTGTGTCTGCTTGGGCTTTGAAAATTTCCCTGATTATTCTTTAGAAACTTGCCAAATTTATTCACAAACAGCAACACATCATTGCTTAACTGCTCTTCTGATTTATCTTTTGACACAAATTGATCACTAGATGTAGCAATCAGAGCCTTCATAAGTTTGGTAGTTGATTTGCCATCAATTCTTGATTCGAGTTCAAATCCATACATCTGATGATCTGCGAATAGATCATGCAGTTCAAGCTTGTTAATATCTTTTGATTCTCGCATAGCCATATTTTTGATATCCCAATCTTGCGTGAGTAACCTCATCACTTTCAAGCTATATCCCGATTGTCATACTCTTTGCTGGAACAGCCAGTTCGGTTATGACGTTGCTCGCTCATTCATTGAATTTTGACATAGACTCCCAGTTTTCCTCTCGATGCTGTCAAATTTTCGTATCGCAAGCCTTTGAAAAACATGATCATTTTCTCCAATATATTTTTGGTAGTATATCACATTTTGATTTTGTTGAAGGTATTTTTGTGTAGAACGTTTTAGCTATGTTGTCTAAGTTGGCTTTCTTCTTGTTTTCACCAGTCTACTTCATGTGTGGCTTTTCAATCATTTGAGGTGCATCATTTGAAATTGAAATATTTGTATTGACCTTTATAATTTTCATTGGCATGTCTGTGATGACATACCATATATCATCATCTTGTGTAGCTAAATGAGTTTGTATCTTGATTTTCAAATTGCCAAAGTCCTCTTTAAAGAACATGTCAATTTTACTGAATGAGGCCATTTAATTTTATTGTTTAGATGCAAGAATTAACATGCTCCGATACCACTTGTTAGGATAAGAGATTGATTTAGATGCAATGAATAAATAATTTCAACAAATTTTGAAAATATTTCGGTTGGGCTTAGCAACACTAAAATGAAATTCTCGTCAGTTGGATATCAACAAGCTAGCAGTTGAGTACTACGCAGAAAGAAACTCACTGAAGTAGTTTGAACACATAAGTAATGAACCATTTGATTATCAAATGAAAGCTAAAAATAAGGTAATGAAATGTAAATGAAAATGTGTGTTTCTGAATGTTCAAAGACTTGAATAACTCTGATATCATCTTTTTTCCCTCGCGGAAGGATTTTCATGACTAAAAGACTTAGACAATTACAACAGTTTGCAAATGTTCACTTCAACAAAACTTATCACTGCCTAACTGAAACTATTAATATATTCACAAACTTAAACATAGTGATAAGTAAGATTTATTACTGTTAATTACAATGATATTTCAAAGAAATACTAAGCACAAAATGATCAGATTAAATAAGATATGCGTGAGGTGATTTTTTTTCTTGATTATTTAGGCTCTCAAAAACTTGATAATGCTTAATGATTCAAAAAGTTGGGAGCGCTTGAAAGTCCATCCAACTGGTCTATTTATAGGCATCAATTCCAACGGTTGATATTTTGAATCTGATAGCAGTTCCCGAATCAGGAGATCATTGTGTCATGTCATTGTCATTTCTGACAAATAGTACATTGTAGGTAGTGCACATGGACTCTGAAATTTTAACGATTTGATAAAGATGTTATACGATCTTGTCCGATCTATCAGCTGGGCTTTGATTCTTAAGGAATGACCTGGAAAGCTTCAAAAAAACGTCCACTACAAAACTTGACGGAATGGATAATCAATTTTCCTTCAATCAGTGACCTTTGAATCAGCTATCTTTCAATAGTTATGCTTGACATTAGTTAGTCTTAACATGATCAATTTTACTTTGACGATCAGTTCAACTCGGGAGACACGAGTAATCAATTTCTCCTTTTAATTCTGTCCGGCTTGACTTTTAATAAATCTTTTTTAATCAATAGCCTTATTTTAAATCACCAGAATTTAAATCATCCAACATTATAGATAGCTAAAATAATATATAATAAATATATATAGTAAGACCAAGAAGATCAAGGGATATGAGATTGTAGAACCGAGCGCTTGACATTTTATCAAAAACTACAACTGGTGGTAACATTGCAGCTCAAATTTTTTAAACCGACAACAACTCAAGTAGCATGTTTTGATTGTTATATGCAGTAGATATATTCACCAAGGATAAATAAAGTAGGTTATTAGAGATGAAATTTTGATAGAGTAGATAAAATAAAGTAAAAAAAAATTTGACAATTAAAAATATATTAAATAAAAACAACTCTAGACCAAAAGCAAGACCATATATTCATTACACAGTAATAAAAACCTGAGGGGAAAATCAAGTAAATTTGGATGAGAGATTCAGATTTAACACACAAGCAGCTTGCACTATATATAATTTCATACATAAAACACCCCTGGTCAACACATATATTTGATGACCATTATATAAAATTAATAATAAAAATTGGACAAAGTGTAACATGCCTTTTCTTTCACAAAATATACATCAATTCCCACAATTTAGTACATCACAACCTCCAGTGCCTCCAAAAATACACAGTATGTGCATCCTTGGGATAATTTTAGTACACATCAGAGCTTGACGTCCCAAGTTCATGAAGGCAACAGCAGTGGACGTGGGCGGCCTGCCCGGTGGTATCGGTGCTGGTAGCGAGATATATATGTTTTAAGGTTATTGCGTTATCATCAAATTTCGTGAAAATATGCAAAATTCACCACCAAGCAAGATATATATCTTTCCCTTTTGACATTGTAACTATTGTCAAAATATTAATATTAATATAACAACATAAGTAATTTATCAAGAAAAACACAACCCAAAAGCCACACCATATAAAAAAAGGGGGAAATTTTAAAATGTCAAAGAAAAAAAAGTCGATATTTTTAGCATATAATAATTTTTTAAAGAGACCTGTGTTCAAGGATACTTATATTGGTTCTTTGCCTTTTAACACTTGCAGAACTAGACTCCTCACCATTGGATTTCTCCATCACTGCTTTGAGTGCTTCTTGTATTGAGTTTATACTGTACTGTTGCTGCCGCAGATTCTGATCTTCACTATCAATAATATTGTGGTTAATCGAATCTTCTTCATCTCCGGTAATGAACAAGACATTCTTAACCCGGCCACCGAGCGTGGTTATTTCAGCCTTCAGAGTTTTCAACCTTAATGTTTTGAGAGTCTTGATTAGGTCTTGCAGGAGGTCGGATCGGTCATCGCAGCAGATCGAAGCTTTGATCAATAATTTACCATCTTCTGATGCATTATCCACGATTAGTTCATCGGTTTCAGTAGGGACCGGACTAGTTTCCGCTATTAGAGAAGTTTGGCGCTTTAGCTCCTTCACTTGTTGGATCACTTCTGCTAGTAATGAAGCTTTGTCCGTCTGAAAAAGCATGACATACACCTCTGATTAAAGTTCTAGAGTATGACAAACAAGAAAACATTTTTATGGGTTGAGAACGAAGGGTTTCATTTTCAAGAGTGTTAATTCCATCAAGAACTATGAAAAATGGAAAAAAGCACACAATTAACCTGCAAAACATTATCCATACATCGCAATGTTTGTGGATAAACGGATAAAGAATTGTAACAAAATAAAAGGGCTTGCAGAAAATGGCTAGGCAGTAACAAACTTGAATCATGCGACCAAAATCCCGCTTCTTTTAGTATTGTTCGGTGATAAATGTCGAGGGTGGGGTTTGGGGAAATAAACATAGGTAATAATAAAGTGTAAAAACGAGCCGAATTACTGACAGGAATGCTTCTTTGTCTGTCTTTTTTTAATCTTTAAGAATCCTCTATTAAATATTTTGACAGCAAATTCCGGCAAGAATTTTCCATGGAAGCTTTTGGACTGCTTCTTGGTTTCTCTTTATTATATCAAACTGAGCGATATTAACGCTTGCTCCCTTTTACCGTTCCCTTTTTCCAATTCCTCGGAACCAACACTTGGAATATTGTGGCATTTCATCAATAATAAAAAAGATTGAGAATAATTTTAGAATAAATCACAAAATTGATAAAGTGCATATATATATAAAATGAGAGTCCTTTATGTCATTTCTCCTACCTAATCATACATCCACTAATCAAATGAAATCCAATTCTTTAAGTACCTAAGAAGAATCTTAGGATGTAATCTTACAAAAAATCTTTGAACCCCCAAAAGATTATTACACAAAACTAAACTTTAGGTTTGCTGTGAACACTAAAATAAAACATGTGAATATGTTAGTTAGCGCATTAATATAATAATGATTCATGCAATAAAGTTCTGAATTCAAGTGTTGCATTTGGCTTACTTTAGTGGTGCTAGGGAGTAAGCTCCTGAGCTTAGCAAGATGATTATTGATCCTTTCTCTACGCCTCCTCTCAGCTTCACTGTGGCTTTTAGAGGCAGCAAGAGCCTTTGCATCCATAATCTCTTGAGCCGTCATTTTCTGCAGCTCAGCATGGAGCCCAAAAGGGGCCGAATGGGGGCCGACCATCTGGCATAAAGACTCAGAAATAAGCCTCATTTGGTGGTCCGAACCCGGTCCGTCGTACCCGAACTGTAACCCGGAAGCCATTCGGTTAAACAAATTACCACCGTAGGACGATGTTGGTGGCATTGGTGGCGGCGGAGGAGGAAGAAGAAACGGGTCGTGATCACGGGTCGAGAAAACCGGGTTGAATGTGTGAACAGGAGGAAGTGTCCACGGCAGGATTTGTGACATCTCAGGGAACGTTAAAGTTGATCCTCCCCCCACATTACCTCCAACGCCAATATAAGCATCGCTAGTATTTTGCTGCTGCATTTCTTGGATAACTGATGGCTCTTGAATTTGGCCGAAACCCTGATCAATATTAGTGATGTTATGAGTTATATAATGTGAAATATTTTCTTGATTCCCTTCTTTCTTGTTATTTCCATACATAATAATATAAGTAAGCCCTCAAACCCTCGAAACCCCACCTCAATTTATAAGTGTACGCATGTGGGATTTGAGGTACATGGTATAATTCCTTGGTAAACCAAAGCTACAAAAGAGGTCAAAAATGAAGCGAACTTTAGGGTTTTTTCATAATCATTTCATCTTTTTTTCACATAAAGATGAAAAGAAAATAATAAGTGTAAAGAATCAAGAAACTTGGATTCTACTTCATACGGAGGCCAAAGTGGATTATGTGAGTATAAAGATTTGTACCTTTGTTTTTTTAATACGAGACGGAGAGCTAGTAAGTAGTATGTTTGCCCCCTTTAATCTTTAGACCTTTTTTTGCTTCTTCTCTTCCTCTGCCATAGCCTTTAAGAAGTGGTGATTTTAGTGAATGGTAAAGAGAGAAGAACCCCTTCTTATCCTACCATTAATTTAATAACCTTTTCTTTTAATTATAATTATAATTATATTGTGCATTGTTGGTATGCTGGCTAGCTTTTTTGGTTGTTTTGTTTTCTCTTAGTAGGCTGATCCCCCATCGTGCATTCCACCCTGTTAGTTTTCTTCGTGCGTGGCGAATTAAATTTTATTTTTCCTTCATGTTGATAAAAATCAAGATTAAGGTATACAAGTACATATCCCTTCTTTTTTCCCTGAAAAAGCAATTCAAATTTTAAAAGAGAAAATGAAAAAGTATGAAATTGTTAGCATAATATACATATAATCAATAAATCTTTATTGACAATTAATATATATATATATATATTACTTTATTTTTATCAACATCAAGAAAAAAATTTATGTTATATACAATAATGAAAAGAATAAAGAGATGACTTGGTGTGATAAAATATGTATGCTAAGCTCCAGCCGCCACTCCTAGTCCTAACACATATATTATGATCAACAATTTTAATACCGTTTTCTGATATTTGAGTTGGTAAAGTAAGCGAGTGTTTGTCAGTTATGAGGAGTTCAATTATTCTTGTCAATACCTTTTTCGGATGAATCCCTTGCATAAGACTTGTCCAAAGCTGTTTACTTGGCTAGAGATTTACCCCATGCATACTGAGAAATAGCAACGGCGAATTATCATGTCATAAAAAAAAAATATACACTTTTAAAAATATATACTTTATTTATATCCTCCTTCATATGGTTACATGAATTATGTCGAAGTTACTAAAATATCATTTAATAATTTTCATTATAGAATATTATTTTTTTACCACACAAACTCTAATAACATGTAGAAGAGTATATACATATATAAAATATATATCCAACGTATATTTCTCGACCTATTATAGCACAAAAATATTTTAGACACAGATAACTCATATTATATTACTATATATAGTGTGTCGTTTTGCAATAATTGTTTCAAAAACATAAAAGGTAATGTTTGAAACTTAAAACAAAAAGTGATTATAAATTGTTTTCTTAAAAAATATGTTAAAAGAAAAAACCCATAATCACTATTTTTTAGAGATTACAAACACTCTTTAAGTAAATTTCGGAAACAAATAAATAATTTCAAGAAGAAAGGAAACTCACACAACACACTTATTACATACAAATTAATTTTATGTCGAAATGATTTTAAATCATCTTCTATTTATTTAAATAATTAATAAGCAAAATAATTCATCCTTTAAATAAAAGTAAACATAAGAGATAAATACTCCACCATGAGCTCATATATCAATTATTTTATATATGTATCAGCTTTACGAAAATTGGGTAACTCAGTTTGCTATATGAGTATATGGTAAGTCTTTATATATATATATATATATATTCCAATAAATAAAATATAATTGTGAAATGATAATACAAAAAAAAAAAAAAAACACATATACTAGTGTGTGTGATGATAAAAAGGGTATTGTACCATGGTCAAGCTTCCCCACGTTCTTCCATATTATGCCCTTTCTCTATACCTATTTCCACGCCAAAACTTTCTGTTTCCCCAAGACCCAATGTAATCATTGTGTCTTAGAACACACCCCAAACCCCACTCTACGCACCCCCACCCCCTCCCTCTCCCTACCTCTCTTTATTCTTCCTTACAGTTTCTGTCTCAATATTCAATTGCTTCCTCGGTTTCAGTTTCATATTTACTTCTTTTTTTTCTCTTTTGGAATTAACTATACACCATTTCTCTTCTTGCATGCTGCAACTGCCTGCATTTACTAAATAAAGAGCCACCAAAATATTTTTATTTATTTTTTGATGTTTTCTTTATGGGTTTAGTTTGAAGAGTTCGAGTTATGGTATATATATATATATATATATATATAGATGTAAACGATGAGCTGGAAGGCTTTTTTCCCTTTGTCAACCAACAGTGGACTTTCATTCAGTTTTCTTGTGTCTTAAATGGAGGAGCCATGATTCGGATTTTGAATACTAGGTTGCTTCTCAACTTTAAATGCGGAGTAACTGTAACTAGATATGTGCCCGATTCTGGTACTTACAGAATATTTTATTTTGGTTTTTTTTTTTAAAATATATATATATATATATATATATACAAAGACATACATATATAAACATAAATAATATGGTCTGCGAAAATAAGAAAAGTTATTGGATCAAAAAAATTATTATTGAGTCAAAATAAGAAAAGTTATTGGATCAAAAAAGTTATTATCCAAATTGAATCAATTTGAAATTTTTTCTCTGTCAGTATGTTGTTGAAACTGAGTCTTAATCTCATTAAACCAAATTATATGATATGATCAATTCCATTGACAATAAAACAAAAAGAGCCCTAATTAAATGTAATATATATGATTGCCGAAAATTGGTCTGCGAGAAAACTAAGTTGTTACATGTTATGATTATCTTTGGTCTTAGATCAACAAAAGCAAAAATCTCAGCTAGGGATGATAATATGTCAGGTTCAAGTCGGATTTGGCCAAACCCGAGACCTGTCCCATCCCTTAACGCTCCGCTTGACTCGTGAACTCAGAGGGTCAAATTAGACCCGTGAACCCGCCAAATTTTTATTTATTTATTTTCAAATACAAAACAAAAAAGTTTAAAAACTAATTAATCATTAAAGTTGTTTTCAAATAAGAAACTCGGTTCATTTTCATCTCTCTTTAAAGTTATATTTAATGGTGAACATTTTTTTCACAAAAAAAATATGGACCTCACATATTATTGATAAATATACAGTTATGTCTCATGTAATACGGGTCGACCCGATCCGTATATAGAGTAAAAGTTAATAATTTTAGCATAAAAATTAATATTTTGTCATTGATCAAGTTTATAATTAAGGAGATTTTACTCGTAAAATTAACTTGTTACGAGTTTTGTGTGTGTAAATATACACCTTTAAATGCAATCTTAGGACTATGTCGTAAATGTATAACATCTCAATTCCCATGTCATATTAAAATTAATAAAAGTGAAATTAATTAGCATGTTTGAAGATGAGTTAAATGTCATCACGAGTAATAAAGCAAAACAAATATTGAATGACACGCTATGCTAAATAACACTATAAAAGTAGTTTCCAACAAAAGGTCTTTGATCAGGAGACTCTGACTAATTACACGGCTAAAAAGAAACTTTGGCAGCTTATTAAAAGTTGGAAAACTATCATTAACCCTGCTTAACTTTATATTTCCTTTTTAAACACTTTAAATGATCAAAATTCAAATAGGGTTTTTTTTCCCTGTGTATAGAGATCGGTGTGTGCGTGTGTTTGAGTGAGAGAAGTTCATTTTCCACTCGATTTTATCCGAACAATGCTTTCAATTATTATTACAAGCCGCATGTGTTTCAGATTTATCGTTACTTGCTTTACACAAAAGTTTGTATGGAGAATGTTGGAATTTTGTACATGAATACGTAGCATGCAATAAGTTAGTTATAAGCTGCATGTGGGCTATGATCTGTGTTAATTATATGAGGTGAAACATATATTATTAGTTGGGAAAATTAAGATTTTATACTTGTAATTTGCCTATTTTCAGCTTTTAATATCATAAGTTTTTGAATTAAGTTGTTGTCACACCTCGAGCCCGGGCCTACGCCTGCGTGACATGCACAATGGGTCTCTATAACAACTAAAGAGTATTCGTCCTCGCTTTTACGAAAATAATTAATCCAAGTTGCTATAGAAGTCCATTGTAAGTCCATTATAAACCCATTTTAAATATTTAATTTTTAAGATGTGGGACAAGTGTATCACAATCGCCCCTCCTTCAGAACGCGACATCCTCGTCGTGGCCTGATCACTCGATCCACCAGCGCCGAAAATCTAGAGGTGGCTCCTACAGGTTCAAGAGGTGGCTCCCGTCATTTTGCACTTTGCCCCACAGGTTCAAGAGGTGGTTCTCATGCACGTAGCACTTTGCCCCGCATAGCACTTATTTCCCACTATTCCTTGCTGGTGACCGGCTCTGATACCATTCTGTCACACCCCGAGCCTGTATCCGTGCCTGCGTGACTGCACAATGAGCCCCTATAGCAACTACTTCGTATTCGTCCTCACTTTTACGAAAATGATTAACACAAATTGTTATAAAAGACCATTGTAAGTCCATTATAAACTCATTTTAAATCTTTAATTTTTAAGATGTGAGACAAGGGTATCACAGTTGCAATTTTAATTCAATAATTTTTATCCTTTCTTTTCACTTTAGTCAATTTTTTCACTAAATTATTAACGTGACATAGATAATTGATAACATACATAGTACGTGACACCGATAATAGGATTTAATCTTGTAATTTGATATGTTTTGTGTAACGTCCCGAGACCGAGGCGTCGGTGACATCCGGCATTGTTTAACAATTTTATTGAAAATAATAAGCCTCGTAGCAAATAGTCAAAACAAGTCTAATTCATAAAAGAACATTGTCTTTACATATGCAAAATACGAATTATGCGGAAGCTGTTGTTACAAAGAAAAGTACGAAATACGAAAGCGGAAAAAACTATAATCATGAAATCACAGACTTGGTCTTTATAACTTTGGATTTTTTCACCAGCCCCAGAATTGATTTTGTTCCGTCTCTTCCACCTGTCCTTCATTATTATCTGGGGAAGACGTAATGGGATGAGCATTTTGGAAAACACTCAGCAAGTGGGAGTCGATCGAAATAAGAGAATAACAAATTATATATATACATATTTTTAAAGTGATCATTTTTCAAAGCAGAAGACAAAAACGGAACAGATAGAGTTCAAAACTTATATCAGATTATCAGATCATATCAAATAGAACATAATCTTAACATAACAAAATTTTATCAAATCAGAATCACATGTTGAACACAAAAATTATAATAATGATCATAGACTATCCTTGATCTTGGGCTCCCTCTGAGGCATTCTCTTGTAAATGAGCTTCCTCTGCGGCCTTTTTTTTACAAGCTTCCCGATACGTCATCATTCGAATCGTAGCAAACAAACTTATCACATTGAGACGAGTCAGATGGATCAAAACAGATGGTCTTGCAGAAAATTTGAGCTAAAAAACTATTTTTATCACATTTGAAGGTTCCAAGATGAAGTTGTGAAAGAAGGACAAAAACAGAAGAAGTCCAGAAACAAGGCGTGTTGTGACTGGTTCGCGGTTGCCTTGTTACTGCATATAGAGCTCAAAAATTGTGATGAAAATGTCAATTTTTAGGAGTCGTAATTTTAGTATTTAATTCATTAAAGAATTTTGGAGAGATAAATTGAAATGTCTGCTCATTTTAAAATTCTACTGAACATTTGTTTTAAATGCAATGGCTGAAATCATGCCTACATAAATCCATAAAATTCGAAGCATGCATTATGTGAAATCATCCACAGCTGAATAAAATAACTATAGTTAAAATTATGAAAAGAGCAACCAACCTAAAGAATTTTCCAGTTAAAAATATAAACATCAAGCATATTAAAATCTGTCAAAACCCTCAACAAAATAAAATCATCAACCACTTAAAAAGCTGTTTAAACGTGTTCCCATAAAATCATATTCTTGCGGAAGAATACAAGGTCCTCGGGTTAACGTGTGCCACCAGCTCTGCCCGTTCAGTTATCATCACCTCCAGATCGAGAAGCTCACATACATCATTCACACCTAGTGAGTTTAAAGACTCAACACACATGCAACATTATAACAAATACATATACATAACATGCAACAGTGAAAAGTACCGTACTCAACATATTTCATGATCTTAAAAACGTAAACGTAAACATATCGTATAAAAGCATAACGTGTCAAAACATCTCATCAAATGATCATATACTTATACATTTACTTTAATTGAATTCAATTCATTAGTTGTGACTTTCGTATCAACTCTATTCAATGGATCCATCTACGTATAACTGTGGTACCCGGCGGCTGTCGGACATCAGCGACAGTATTACCCATCCACTGTGCCTAGGCCTCATCATCATCGTATACATATATCGTCATTCACAACTAACTCTCATCCTTCAAAAGCATCATCATTTTCATTACTTATCATATTTTCATAATTTCTTAAAAATAGCGTTCGTGATACAAAAACATTTAAATAAAGCATGTCGAAATGTGCTCAGGACGCTTCCACGACAAAAATCTCGACTCAGGTGCAAAATGATCATTTTGCCCTGAAAACCCAAAATGACCATTTTACCCATGGACCTCTAAATTTTGGCCCGAAGCATACCAAACTCCTTAAAACACCCCAAAACATATTTAAAAATATTTCTTAGACGTAAACTTGAGCTCGTCCCATAAGCTTTGCAATTCGTCTTAAACTCAGACCGGGGTCTCGTTAACCCGCGACTTGATCCAATCCTTAACCGTAGTTCGATGATTCTTAATCGTAACATACGACCCATCTTACACCTCCCGTAATCTTGGAACACCCGGCCTAGCTTACTGGAATAGCCAACCCGATCTAACTTGTTGGAGATGACCAAAACGAGACATGCTCACCAAATCGCTAACATCTAAGCTCGGTACCAGCGCCTAGGCGCTGCCATGTACGAAGCCTAAGCGCTGCGGTGCTCAAGGAACAGCGTCGCGGCGCTAACTTGCATCCTGAATTTCCTTTTTCTACCAAGGAAGCTATAAGTCGCACCACCCTCGACCAACTCAAAACTAGACCACCCTAGGACCATAACCAGCCCGTGGAACTCTTCCTAGACTGACTTGACCACGCCCTTAGCCCTCCAAACTCGCGGACGTGCGTAACTCTCAATACCCTACACCGAACCAAATCAAGCACCACCCTAGCACCACACCCTTCGAACAGCCTATGAACCACGACCAGCCACTCATAGCCCCCTCTTAGCCTTGTCACAAACCCAAGGGGGTTGGTTCCTCAGCTGGGATCAAGCCATGGAAAGCTACACGTCCAAAACTCTCGATCTAGCCAAATCCGATCAACCGAACACCTAGTACTGAACGGTCCTCAACATATCCCGACTAAACCTTGGCTCCAGCATCTTGACATCATTTTACTCGACGAGTACAGCCCCTAGCATGAAGATAAGCAGCCTTCTTACACAATAATGCAAGAAAACATGAGTTATCCGCAAGAATATGCGTTTTCATGAGAAACCGAAGCAACAACCTTTTTATCATGCTAGTTCTATGAAATATACATATATGGAACATGAATCAGCATAAATACAGCATGAATGATGAGAAAATGATGATACAAAGCGTGCCTTGACATTTAGATGCTTGAAAACTCGATGATCTGCGCGCGTGACGTGAACCAGAGAGGCATGAAAGAAGTTTTCTTGATGAACCATGGAGAAATCGAGAATGGCTGCTATGGGGAGGGTAGGGGCAGCTGTTATGAGGGAAATAGGTTTAGGATTTGTTTAATGGGGTTTTAAATAGTTTAATTAAGCACTAATGGGTCCAAACATGAAAATTAAGGGAAAAAAAATATTTTGAGCCCATTAAGCATAAAAATAAATCTATCAAGCCCAAAAACAATCTCGAAAAATATTTTATTTTGATATGTTTTAGAAAATAATTCCCGAACCCTCAAAAGTCCTCCGATTCATTAAAAATTGCATATTGGTTAAAAAAATAACACGACGGGTAAAAATACCCAAATAAGGTCCATTTTCAAAAATTATACTTAAAAACACCTCATATTAAATAATTAAAAATAATTATTCAATAAAAATATTTTTCATGAATATCCCCGGTCTCCATTCCACGTTCGAGCGCGAAATGCAACTTAAAATCCTAATGCATGAAACTTTAAATAAACCATGAATTAAAACACAAATTCATGAAATAAACATGTATTTAATGCATTAAAACAATTTAATAAAATACAAAAAAATTTAATAACTTGCATGCGTGTGGTTTACGTGAACCTTCAAATTTTCGGGACGTTACATAAATATATTATTGAGATAATGAAAAATTAGATAGAATTTTATTCCATAAGAACTCTAACTTTCTTATTGATAGACCTAATCTCTTCTAAGTATTATTAGGTTTTATTCTAGTTCTTGTTTTTATCTTCAGACTTCATTCTATTCCATAAAACTTCACGTGAAAGAATAGAGAGAAAGACGTGAGAATTTTTCATCTCTTCTAAAGAACTCTAGGCTAAGTTTTTATTTCTAATTCAAATTATATTTCTACTATTTCAATTTTATCATTGTGTAGTTTTTGCGCTTTAATTTAATATTTTTGTTTTTTCAAATATTTTTTTATTTATGATTTAATTCTATGAAAGTTTTATGTCGATTAATCTGACAATTTAATTTGATATATAATTTTCTACTGCTATCCATGAATTCAGTGATCCCTAATTGTCATGAACGATTGATACCTGAGTAGTGCTAGATTAGGTGTGTTGTATTATCATAGCATATTTAGTCAAATAAATTGACGAAACTGGATCTATCAATTGCAACGATCTAGATTTTAGGATAAATTGTTTTCACAAAACGAAAATTTTATTTTTAATTAATATGGAACACTATTATGCCATATTGATTACTGATAAGTTTTGACTGAATGTTGGGTTTGGTCAATTAAATTATGAAAACACAACTATAATTATAAGGTTAATGGCTTGGAACTGGATGAATATATAATATGTTAACAGATGACCGGTGATACAATTTAATAGTGGAAACCCCTTAAATAAGAGCTTTGTAATTTTAAATTATACATTTCATTAGTTATTCCTTTTGATTATTTTTTCTTGCATGATAAATTAGTTCTAATATTTTATTTAGTTCTCATAAAAAATCCCCTCTTTTTATTTTATTTCCTCGAAAGAAATAAATATTTCATTCCCTTTGGATTTGACCATTCTTTACATTACACTCATTTTATTTAGAGAATATAAATTTAAGTTTGGTGACTCGATGATATCACATCAAAATTTTTTTTTTTCAAAATCATTAAATCTAACAAACATTCCTTATTTGGCACCGAACATCTCTTTGTGGCTTATATGGAGCAAATCATGCTCATGTTAGAGATATTAAAATAATTCTAAACAAAAATAAAAGAAAAAATAAAAAGAACGACATTCAATATTTCAAAATACGAGGAACAATATTTCATTTTTCTCAAATAGCTTTTAATATATGTAATGTATGTTTTATTATCGTTATGAGCGACGTAGTACAACATCGATACCAATTAAGTAATATTCGTTCGATTTAGTGATTCATGAAAAAAAATACCAAAACGTAGAAAAAATACAAGTTATTGAATAAAAATCAAATTTTGACAAGTCACGTGACTAAAATCCAAAACCGACCAACTTATAGACCAAAATCCTAATTTTCCCGGAAATAGCTAACGTAAAATTCGAAATTTTGACATGTTATAGGATATTGGTGGCATATTTGATATCATTTCAGAATTTTGGTGAGTATAACTAAAAGTGGGAAAAAAATTAGTCAAATTATTGGAATAATAGCAACTTGAAAACATATATAACTAAAAATGTAAAATTAAAAAGTTACGAGGCCAAAGTTGCAATTTCTCCTTTGTAGTTTAAGTCTTAGAAATATTTAATGATATGGATCTCACTTAAGTTTATGTTGTAATACAATTAGCCTAAAGACTCATCAATTATCACCAATAAGTTGGTCTTCATAGTGTTTAGCTTCGATGAATAGGAAAAGGTAACCAACTCGAGATGGATTAAGAACTCCGTTAATTCCATAGAGACGAAATATATTCAATCTTAAACATATATTTTTTATTCATTGAAACCTACGTCGAATCTCACAATTTTATTAAAACAGATTTGTCCACTCACGTACGCTTCGAGATATGTAAATTGACATCCATTTCTCATGACATAATGGTTCAAACCAGGAACAATTAAACATAAATAACTATTACAAACGGGAAAAAAAAAAACTATTACAAACGAACAACGTGGTATGTGAATGTCATCGCTGTTATAATGATATAAATTGGAGATAGGCAAAGTAACAAAGTCAGAAAAGATATTAGAACGAGATTGCTCAAAATCATATTCGAGATGATGAAAATAGTTTTATATTTATAATTAACTTAATTCCCACAAAATAACGTACACTCCTCTAATTCTACTATGAGTAAGTCTCTTGTGAGACGGTCTCACGAATCTTTATATGTGAGACGAGTCAACCCTACCGATATTTATAATAAAAAGTAATACTCTTAGCATAAAAAATAATATTTTTTCATGGATGACCCAAATTAGAGATCTGTCTCACAAAAACGACCCTGAGACCATCTAACACAAGTTTTTGCCTTCTACCATCCCATTTATAGGCCTTAACTGCCAACTTTTCCATTGACATGAATATAGCAAACATGAATGATGAAGGGTCAGTTTCTTGAATTTCTTATCAAAATTAAAAATATATATATATAGAATTAAATGCTTCAAATTAGTTTTTTAATTTTTCGCTCAATTTAGTTTTAAAAGAATGATATAGCTGATGATAATTGTGTATCTCTGATTTTTAAAATTGTATAGTATCCCAAGCACCAAGTGTAAATTACATTCTTAGCAAGGGTAATTATTACATTTTAATAATTTTTCTCCTAATAATGGCACTCCTTACAATACGTGATGAATTTAACATGTAACAATATCGAGTTTGATATTAATTAAACGATCAAACTTTTTTCGTTTTTACCAAAACTCCAATTTTCTAAAACCTATTGAGTCATAAAAAATTGTGTCAATTACGTTTCCTAACAAGAACAACTATTGACTCCCAACCTATATATGTTATGTGCACCACTAATTAACAAGTAATTACAATAACTTTTTAGATCTATTTTTTATTTGACACAAGCAGTCCTCAAATCGAGGACGTTATTGATGACTTCAATTCAAGATCACATCGATTATTAGAAGTGGACTCACATAAATCATCTTCTTATTCCTCAATTTTCAATGTTTATTTTTTTTATTCACAATTTACAATATATAATTTGGTAATATTTGATATTTCTAACTAAGAAATTTGTAACCACTGGTCATGCCCTTTCTGCAATATGTCACTTTAGTACGAAACATCTACTGTTTTGAAAGAGTCATGAAGTCATTCAATTGGAAAAAAAATCATCTCAATATGCATGTAGTAAGTCTCCTGTCAGATAATTTCAGAGATCTATATCCATTACATATACATGTTGATTCGATTCATATATATAATGAAAACTAATATATTTGACATAAAATTTAATATCTTTACATGGATTGGATAGATCCTATATCCGTCTCATAAAATGACAGGAGAATTTTTGTCTGTACATGTGCACATAAAACTGTTTTTCACTATGCGTAATGAAAAAGAAAACAGACCCTTCCGAGCTGATAAAATGGTCACACGCATGGTTTCATTGGTCCCATTTAAGTTGTAGTGCCACATTTTTTAAGAACTATTAATTATTAGTATATATATTTTAATCATATAATATGATTTGATATATGAAAAATGCAGTGTTTCTTGAAAGATTTCCACTACATTTCGACAGTATACCCTTTTGTTTGAGCGGTTTATAAATAACATCAGTCTCACGCTTTCATAACGTGTGTTCCCTCTCCGCCAAGCATAGTGATTTTATTACATAACATAAAACAATTTGATTGTTTTAAATTCTTAACTATTTTTTTTTTTCCAGCGATAAAAGGACAAAAAAAAAAAGGAAAAAATCGTTTTAGCATTTAAAAAAGCAAGCAAAGGGTGAAAAAATAGAGAAAGCTACTAAAAAAATAAATTAATATTTTATCTTGTTTTGGAGAATTACATATTTTCACTAGCAAATGTCATATCATGCAATAACTGAAATTTGTATTTAGGCCTTTTAATCGTATAGTTTTAATATAGTGAATTAAAGATATTTTGAAGATTATTTTTTTGAAAATTGTATTGATGAATTTGATAAGGTAGAATGAGAATATATTCCAAAATAAAATAAAAAAAATATTGAATTAAATTGTTCTTATCAGTTAGGGTATTCTGAATGCTGATTCGTAGGTCAGGAAAAATTTGGTCGTATTATAATGAATCGATTTTTTTTAAACTTCCAATTTTTTTCTAAAATTACTCCAATTAATGAAAAAAATGAGAATGGAGTAAAAAATCCAACAGGAAAACTTGTTTTAAATAAAATTTTTCCTATATGTATATAAATCAAATTAAGTAAGAAGAGTAGGTCTTTTGTGAGATGCTCTCACGAATTTTTATCTTTGAGACGTGTCAATCCTACCGATATTCATAATAAAAAGTAATACTCTTAACATAAAAAATAATACTTTTTCATGAATGACTCAAATAAAATATCATTATCACAAAATACGACCCGTGAGACCTTCTCACGCAAGTTTTTGTCATCTTTCAAATTATAATATATATATATATATATATATATATATAGAAAAAGAGAATGTGTTGAATGAGACAATTCATGCTAGTGGACCATGAAAAATCTTTGCTATCTCAATCTCATGGATTATAAACTAATATTGTCTATTTGTCGGAAAGTAACGTAGAATCAATACTCCAATTGGTCAACGAATTGTGATGCCCGCACTCATACTACATCATTGGATTTTTCTCCCAATCTAATAAATATATAATTATATATATATTGCCTTTATTTTAAAGTTATTTATATATCAAAGTACAAAGCATGGGTTAAATATATATTATCCAGAGGTAGTGAACCTACTAATTATGATGGGTTAGCGAGTGCCGACTATTCAAACATTATGATTAACACTATGTTTGGCTATATACACATATATGGCTAAATTTTCCAGTTTGAGGTTTGAGCGTGAAGTTCAATAAATATGCTTATGTATGATGTTGCCTCGGTGGATGTTCTTAGACCAATTTTGGTTTTTGTTTCTTGTGCTTCAATCCTATTTTGTACGTTATCATGGTTACCCGAAAATGTCGCAGACGACACCAGTCCAAGTCCTATGGTAATATCAGAGGATGCTCGAGGGTGACCCATATATTTCTTGATACAATCATAAATATTTGATCTACTTTATTTTATGTAAGGCCATCCACAATAACAGGATATTTCCTTCGAATATTTGTGGTCCTCCTAATCTACGTCATCAATCAAATATTTCTCTATTTAAATATCTCATATTTCATAATCAAATATCACACCAACCAAATATTTATGTGTCTCACTGTTTCTTTAATTAATATTTTATTTTCATTTAAATAAAATCATTTCACCACTTTAATTATTTTTATCTATTATTTAATATTATATTTTTATTGTAATATAAAATTAGAAAGTTTATTACAATTATTTTTGAATAAATAATTTGTAAAAAATTAAACATTAATAAATTTAAAAAATTTATAACGAACTATACAAAACTAATTTACCACGAAACAATATTTATAACATTAATAATAAAAGATTACAAACCATAAAACAACGTTTATAATAATAATAATTGAAATGGAGGATGTTCGACACTCGGAATTACTCGAGAATTTTCTCCACTTGAATTTTCGTCGATATTTAGAGAGTTCAAAAGATCCCTAAAAAAATTATTAGAACTATTATCCATTCTAAAAAAATTTTGTATGTAATATTTTTTTGTGAGAGAAATATGTATGTAGGATGTTGAAATATGAGTTTTAATTCCTTAAAAACTTATGTATTTATAGACCAAAATTTGAATATTACCCAACGTTCTTAATTGATTAGAGAAAAAAAACGTTGTGCACATTCCATTTAATTGTCCATTTATATTTCACATAATAATTAAATATAGTTAAATAAATAATAAAAAGATGAAAAAAAATAAAAAAAGATGCTTGGGTCGACAGTCCGACCCAAAAAAAAAGCTCGACCAAAAAAAAAAAGAAGCTCGACCCATCTCGCCCAAAAAAAAAACTTGACACAAAAAACAAGCGCATCTCAATCACGCTTGTTTCAAGAAATTAAAAAAATTACAGTATCCGGTTACAAATTTACAACCGGATATTGTTGTGGCACACAAATCAATGGTGTGTAATGGTGACTATTTAAACGGAGAGGATATTTGGATGACATGGCTTGAATAATACCCACCGTTGTGGATGCCCTAAGTAAGCAACAAGCTTTCCAAGAAAGATACATTCGCATAAGAGTGATTCTCATGTGAGACCGTCTCACGGATTTTTATCTGTGAGACGGGTCAACGCTACCGATATTCACAATAAAAGTAACACTTTTAGCATAAAAAGTAATACTTTTTCATGGATGACCCAAATAAGAGATCCGTCTCACAAATACGACCTGTGAGACCGTCTCACACAAGTTTTTGTCTTCTCATAAAGGTTGCAGCCAGCAACTCTATATTTAAATAGGAGGAAACTTAAAGTGTGAGCGAACTTAAAAATTGATACCTTTCCAGGTTCGTTCTAGTTCAGCTTCCCTTTTACAATTATTTTACGGCCTTAGCAAATTATTTAGTTGAAGTAGAATAATATAGCATAAACAGATTATTACTTCACAATTATTACGCCAGCCCGACTACCACCTTTTCTGATACCGAAATTTCATATACTATTAGAGGGTGTTACTGTGAATGATTTCTGTGAATACATTATCTAATGTGTGGCTAGCCATTGTAAAAAAAACGTGACACATATTAAAAGAAGTAGCGTGTAGAAATTGAAATTGGCGACGGCCAAGAAAATTTAGATGCGTACACGATTCTTCTTTTGACTCTCGGCTCCCGACTCATCGATGGTATGAGACGCCTATATATACAAGCGTTTGAGGTCCCTAAACATACAATCTACAGAATAATATACCATCTATAGAGAGATTGGAGTGTTTAGAAGGCTTCAATCGAAGGAAAATCAGAATACTTAAAGATGATTCAATGGCTGGAGGTAACGCTCGATTTAGCTTCCGTATATATGTTTATCATGTTTATATACGTGCAGAAACATGATTTTTAGAAAAAATTCTAACATTTAGTATCAGAGCCATGATACCTCTGCCTTGAAAATTTGAAAAATTTCTTTCTGAAATTTGCTATGAAGCTTGAAGATCGGATACCATGAACTTGAAGAAATTGATTTCTGAAAGTTTACCGTAAAATGAAATTTTGGAATTTCTGAAAGTTTACGTAAAAATGAAAGATCAGATAAAACAATATTAAGAAACTTACCTTATTATTTTGTTCTTGATTGAAATCTTGAAAATTGAAGAAGGCTTCTGAAATTTGACAATTTAGGTGTAGAACCCGTAAATCAGTTTACGTATAAGCCATGCATAATTCTAGATTTTTAAATTTAATTGAATTCATTGCATAATTATTTTAAATGCATTTGTTTGAAGTTAATTATTTATTATTTCAGTTCAGTAGTTTGATTTTTTAGCATTTCAGCTATTTCAGTGAGGCCGGACTGGAGTTGGAGTTTTGAGATAGAATTTAAGATTGGAGAAATACTTCCAGAAGTTAATTTAGCTAGGAAGTAAGTTCATTTAAGTTAAAAAGGGAGGTTTGAGGATTTAATTTAATTATTTGAGGTGATTAAGAAATGAACTCATTTAAGTTATTTAATTAAGGGGTTAGCTCACTAAATTATTTAAAGGATTAGTAAGGCTTTCAAGGATTATTAATTGACTAGATAACCAACACTTCCCACTCATTTTATTAGCATAATTTCGGCCCCATAGTTGCTAGGAAACTCAATTGCCAACTCATCAACCTTTTGACCATTTCTTTGCATGTAAGTTGTAGGATAATTCTAGGATTTTTGGGAGCACAATTTAATTAATTAATGGACATATCCTAGACTAGAAAACAAGCTAATAATCGGCTACACCCCTAGAAGAACAAACTAGGATTTGCCAACTCACCTTTGACCCATTCTTGGTTGATTAGCATGCTAATTCTTTTAGCTATTTTCCACCTTAATTAATTAATACTAGACCACTATCCTAACCCTTGTTTGGCATGATAAAATCGGCCACTATACTCTAGAATCACCCAAGAGATCATTTGATAGCAATTCAAAATTCAAAATTCAAATGCATGAAGACTTGGTCTTGATATGATCCTTATATCTTGCACCATCCTCCTCACCCCTCATAACCACTCCATCACACTCCCTCCCCACCGAAATCAGACCCCTTTTCAGTAGAAAAAAAACGTGAGTAATAGCTAGGGAGAAAGGGAGAAAAATAGAGAACTAGAAAGAACAAGAGAAGCGCTCCACCTCCTCCGTGCCGCGTCGTCGTCGTTTCGTTCGTTTTCTTTCGAAATGAAACCAGGCATGTCTAGATTTCTTTCAAACCTCAATCAAGTCATATTATCATTTATTTTTCAGTACATGATCATGTTTATTCAAGCAAAAACTGAGATACATGTCAAAACATTTTGAAACAACACATGCAGAATTTTTGATATTCCTTGGCAAGCTTCACGGTTTCTTTTGGTTTGTGAGTTTCAGGTGATTGGTTCGACTCCAGGCTCCCAAGGCGACTCCTAGACACGTAATAGGATGCATTAGTACCATGTTGGCCCATTCATTCAGCCCCCATGCTTGCTGGAAAACCGAAATGACAGCAAGTTTCCCATAGGCGCAGATTGGTGTTCGAAATTTCAGTTTTTATGTCAAGGGGTTGGATCTGATCTTGGCTGCCCTAAGGGCTCTTAGCCATGGTTGGATCACTCCCCTAGCATGTCTAAGACGTGACTAAGTCGCCCTTTTGGTGGCTTGGTCCATGGCTCATCGGTTTTTAAATAATCAACAAGAACAGCCCCTTTCCCCATTCGGCTTCTTCATTGGTTCAGCATACGGTTTCGGTTTTGGTTGCTTGGTATGGATCTTGGTTGGCCTATGGCCCATAGCCACGGTTCATACCATGCCCCTATATGTCTAGATCGTGCCATGGTCAATCAAATGGCCACTGGAATGACGCAAGACATCGATCTAAGAAAAACACTACACACGCATGCACGTTGGTTCTCGATTGGAGTTTCGGTTGAGTTTTGGTGTGACGCGGATTGTGGCTGGCCTAGGGCCCTTAGCCATGGTTCAAATCACTCCTTGGGATGTTGGTAAGAGTCTCTGGTTGGTGGTTCACGCCCCAATGGCCAGTAGTCTCGAAAACAACACAAGTTACACGATTGTACAGTTGCTGGAAAATTACAGCAAGTTGCTGTGTCGGTTCGGCGGCTCGTTTGAGTTCTTGGTTGGCTTTTAGCCTATGGCCTTAGACTGGACGATGCCCCTTTGAGTTGGGAAGGTCATGTTTTCGACCATTTGTGATTCGGTTCATTTTTGAGGTCGTACGAGATTTTACGGTGCGATGTGCCAAATTGACTCTCGAAAGAGCGTTTCGTGTTTTGGCCTCCATTTCACCTAGATTTCGAGCCTAATCATTTTAGGTGCATCATTTCAGTATTTTAAGCGTATTTTAATCATGACTATATGTCGGTTCAGTGTCGGTTCAGGTTGGTTCGGAGTCATGATTGAATACGAAGTCGTTAGGCGTCATAGTCGCATCTTTTGAACGTAAATTGCATAGTTGGTCAAGTTTAAGCTATTGCATATTTTTTATGGCACAGTTAGGTTGCAGCGAGCCTGGGGACGATCCAATCCAATCCAGTTGGTAAAATTACGGGACATTTTCATTATGCCAGTTAATTATTTTACGTGCATGAAAACAGAAAATGATTATTTTTGAGATTTATGCGATATGGCTTGTGGTTCATTCACTATGTGGGAGTGTTATTTTATACGGTCGCCAGTGACCGATCAGTTCAGTATGGTACCACCCGGTCGCTAGTGACCGGCCAGCTCAGTTCAGTTTCAGCCTCCCCGGTAGCCAGTTACCGATCAGTTCAGCTTAGTGCAGTGGCCACAGGCGTAAAATATAATCTCAACAGAAAATTTTATCAGTTATTTCAGTACAGGCTCCAAGGAGCAAACATTTTTTTTACTGTGATTATCAGTTCAGTTATGCACGTATTATAATTGCTCAGTATAGATTATTTTCAGCATGCCTCAGGACAGGATATGTTAACTCATGCATATTTTAATTCAGATTTTTACTCGTTACCTGCGATATATGCATGCTGAGTCTTTAGACTCACTAGACTTGATTGTTGTAGGTACTGATGAGGCCAGGGCCGAGGGCGGGGACCAGTGAGCCAGCTTGGGTCGGCAGTAGTGGCACCCGAGGACCTCAGTGCAGCAGTTGTTATTTTATTCCGCAAACATTTTATCAGTCGTTGGATATTTTTAAATTGTGATTTTTGGTAAACTTTATTTTCTTCCGCTGCGATATTTTAAATATTGAACTTGATTCACCAGTGATTTTATGAATGAGGCCATTTAAGTTCTTTTAAAAAGAAAATTTTTAATTTTCCGCAAATTTTCAAGCAAGAAGTTACAGGGCCTTTACAATTGGTATCAGAGCGGTGGTTCTGTATAGGGTTTCACTACTACTGACCGCGAGAAGCTCACGAAGCCACGTCTTCGGTCTGTAAGTTTTTCAGTTCAGCATTTTGTTCAGCATTTTAGTCAAGCATGAATTATTTTGTCAGCATGCTTCTAGATTTTCAGTATTTCAGTGTTCATTTAAAATAAATTATGGAATTATGCATGTTAGTTACGTATGGGTTATGTTGGAACAGTATGCCCCCTAGACGCATTTTAGAGCGCAACAGAGAGGAGGAGCCTCGCCGAGAGGACAGGGAGGAGCGTAGACCGGAGGGAGACCTACCACCTCCACCACCACCCCCACCGGACATGAGTGCCCAGATGTTAGCTGGGATGACACAGTTCTTCGCACAGTTTGCGGGGAACAATGCCGCAGCCGCAGCCGCAGCCGCAGCCAGGCCGACAGGGCCCGAGGCTGTTTATGAGCGATTCATGAAGATGCGCCCGAAGGAATTCTCTGGGACATCTGACCCCATGGTTGCCGAGGGATGGATCAAATCCCTCGAGGTTATCTTCGAGTTCATGGAGCTGGGAGATGCAGACAGAGTCCGTTGTGCCACCTATCTGTTCAGTGGAGATGCCCGCTTATGGTGCGAAGGAGCGTCAGTAGCCCTGACCTTGGCTACACTTTCATGGACCCGCTTTATGGAAGTTTTCTACTCCAAGTATTTTTCTGAGGAGGTTCGCACCAGGCTGACCACCGAGTTCATGAGTCTGAGACAGGGGGATATGACGGTTACGGAGTTTATCCGTAAGTTCGAGAGGGGCTGTCACTTTGTGCCCCTGATCGCGAATGATGCCAGAGCCAAGCTGATGCACTTCCTGGTGGGTTTACGGCCGATCTTGCGCCGGGATGTTAGGGTATCTGACCCTGCTACTTATGAGATTGCCGTCTCCAAGGCCTTAGCCGCAGAGCAGGATCTGCGGGATATCGAGAGGGATTGCCAGGGCAAGCGCCCAGTCCAGGCACCGCACCGCCCTCCTCCTCATCAGCATCAGCAGCAGAATAAGAGACCTTTTCATGGACCGCCCAGGAACCGAGGCCAGCAGCAGCAGCAGCGGGGACGCCCAGCCCCGAGGACTCAGGAGCACCCAGTCTGTCCCAGGTGCTCACGTCGCCATCCTGGAGCATGTATGGCTGGCTCAGGAAAGTGTTTTAAGTGTGGCAGTCCAGACCACATGTTGCTGCAATGTCCTCAGAGGAATCTGCCTACCCAAGGCAGAGTTTTTGCTCTCCATGCCGCGGAAACCAACCCGGAAACTATGTTGTTGACAGGTACCTTTAAACTTTAAGTTATTATTTGAATTTCCGTGTTTTGGGAATCGGGATTTAGATTTTGAACTTAGAACAGTTATAGGATTGCATGCTCTGCTCATATTTATTTCGGGGGAATTAAGCTAGAAGAACCTTGACCTTTGCATGTCTATAAGTTTAGATCTTGTAGTGGGATTCAACTTAGAGTTCCGATCTTTCAGGGAGAATTTTTATATCTGGTTCCGCCACCAAGGCCTTGATAGATTCAGGGGCCACTCACTCGTTTATTTCGGAGGTCTTTGCAAACTTTCTCAAGATCCAGACCATTGGGCTAGATACAGCCTTTTCAGTAGTGTTGCCGTCAGGCGAGGAGATGGCAGCCACCAATGTTATCCGAGATATAGACCTTGAGCTGCACGGTAATCTTTTTTATGCGGATCTGATCGTGCTACCGATGCCAGAATTTGACATCACCCTAGGGATGGACTGGCTATTGAGGAACAGAGTGTTGATAGACTTCCAGCGGAGATCTGTTCTTGTCCGACCGCCTGGAATGGAGCAGTTCTTATTTGAGCCGGACATGTACTTTCCTTTACCGCGCATTATTCCTTATGTTCAGGCTAGGAAACTCATGCATAGAGGGTGTCGGGCATTTCTAGCGACCTTTTTATCTGTCCCCGATGAACCCAGCCAGTCAGCCTTAGATGTTCCGATTGTCAAAGATTTCTTAGACGTTTTTCCCGAAGACGTCTCTGGTATGCCACCTGAGAGAGAGGTAGAGTTCTCCATTGAGCTTATGCCAGGTACGGCTCCGATATCCAAAGCGCCGTACCGACTAGCACCGACAGAGATGGCAGAGCTTAAGAAGCAGATTCAGGAACTTCTCGACAAGGAGTTCATTCGCCCGAGCTTTTCTCCATGGGGCGCGCCGGTCTTATTTGTGAAGAAGAAGGATGGCTCGATGAGGCTTTGCATTGACTATCGGGAGTTGAACAGGGTTACCGTGAAGAATAAATACCCATTGCCGAGGATTGAGGATCTGTTTGACCAGTTTGCAGGGAGCTTCGATTTTCTCTAAGATAGATCTGCGTTCTGGTTATCACCAGTTGAGGGTGAGAGATGCTGATGTTTCAAAGACAGCTTTCAAGACTCGTTATGGTCACTACGAGTTCCTAGTGATGCCGTTCGGTCTGACGAATGCGCCAGCGATCTTCACGGATCTAATGAATCGCGTATTTCAGCCGTACCTCGACCAGTTTGTGATAGTGTTCATAGATGACATTCTCGTCTACTCCAAGAGTCGGGAGGAGCACAGCAGGCATCTGACCACAGTGTTGCAGACATTGCAGAAGCACAAATTATTCGCAAAGTTCAGTAAATGCGAATTCTGGTTAGAGAAGGTGGCGTTCTTAGGCCACATTGTATCCAGCAGTGGTGTTGAGGTAGACCCAGCAAAAGTTGCAGCAGTCAGAGATTGGGTTGTGCCTTAGAATGCATCAGAGATCCGCAGTTTTCTTGGGTTGGCAGGATATTACAGGAAGTTCATTCAGGGATTCTCATCCATTGCCGTTCCACTCACAGCACTGACCAAGAAAAATGTGAAGTTTGTGTGGAGCGAGGAGTGTCAGAAGAGCTTCGATACTTTGAAGCAAGCTCTTATCTCAGCACCCGTTTTGGCTGTACCGTCAGGATCCGGTGAGTTTGTCCTTTATACCGATGCTTCGAAGCTTGGTTTAGGTGCAGTTCTGATGCAGCATGGGAGAGTGATAGCGTATGCTTCTCGACAGCGGAAAATCCATGAGAAGAATTACCCTACCCATGATCTGGAGTTAGCGGCCGTAGTTTTTGCCTTGAAGATTTGGAGGCACTATCTGTATGGAGAGAAGTGTCAGATCTTTACCGACCATAAGAGCCTCAAGTATTTCTTTACACAGAAGGAGCTGAACATGCGTCAGAGGCGTTGGTTGGAGCTTGTGAAAGACTACGATTGTGACATTAGCTACCACCCGGGTAAAGCTAATGTAGTTGCGGATGCTTTGAGCAGGAAAGTCGCAGTGATGGCTCATTTGACGATTCAGAAACCTCTTCAGATAGAGATGCAGAGGTTTGATCTTGAGACTTACCCTCGAGGTAGAGTTCCTCGTCTATCTACCTTGACCATTCAGTCTTCTCTTTTGGACCGTATTCGCAGTGGTCAGGCCGCAGATGAGCAGTTGGCACAGTGGAAGAAGAGAGATGAAGCCAAGGGCAGTGTTTTGTATTCAGTCAGCGACGGTATTGTGAGATACCGAGATAGGATATGGGTTCCTAGCAGTGATTCTATCCGAGCAGACATCTTATCAGAGGCCCATACGTCCCCGTACTCCATTCACCCTGGGAGTACGAAGATGTACAAAGATCTGCAGCTATTGTATTGGTGGCCAGGGATGAAGAAGGACATCAGACGGTTTGTGTCCGAGTGTCTGACCTGTCAGTTAGTGAAGGCCGAGCATCAGAGACTAGCAGGTTTGCTCAAGCCTCTTCGTATTCCTGAGTGGAAGTGGGAGAACATTACCATGGATTTTGTGACCGGATTGCCGAAGTCAGCCAGGGGATCGAATGCTATTTGGGTGATTGTAGATCGTCTTACCAAATCAGCGCACTTCTTGCCTATTAAGACGACTTTCACCATGATTCAGTATGCAGAGATGTATATCCGAGAGATAGTCCGACTCCATGGTATTCCAGTTTCTATCGTATCCGACAGAGATCCCAGATTCACTTCCTCATTTTGGAAGAGCTTGCATTCGACTTTGGGTACGAAGTTGCTGTTTAGCACAGCTTTCCATCCACAGACAGATGAGCAGTCGGAGCGAGTTATTCAGATTTTGGAGGATCTTCTTCGTGCTTGCGTCATCGATTTCTCAGGGAGTTGGGAGACGAACTTGCCACTGGTTGAGTTCACCTACAACAACAGCTTCCAGTCTTCTATTGGTATGGCTCCGTATGAAGCACTGTATGGCCGCAAGTGCAGATCTCCTGTTCATTGGGATGAAGTAGGAGAGAGAGCAGAGTTGGGTCCAGAGATTGTTCCAGCAGGCAGCAGAGGTAGTAGTCAAGATCCGTGATAGGATGAGGACTGCTCAGAGCCGACAGAAGAGTTATGCCGATCAGCGGAGGAGAGAGTTAGAGTTTGCAGTGGGCGATCATGTCTTCGTGAAAGTGGCACCTATGAAGGGTGTCCTGAGGTTTGGCAAGAAAGGGAAGCTCAGTCCGAGATTCATTGGACCGTTTGAGATCCTTGACAGAGTTGGGACGCTTGCTTATCGTGTGGCTCTTCCGCCGAATCTGGCCGGAGTACACAATGTCATTCACGTCTCCATGCTGATAAAGTACATGGCAAATCCTTCGCATGTGCTGAATTTCGAGCCGTTGCAGCTTACTCCTGAACTTAACTTATGAGGAGAGACCCGTGCAGATCCTAGACAGGCAGGAGAAGAAGCTTCGGAACAAGTTGGTTAAGCGAGTCAAAGTCAAATGGCTCAACCATTCAGAGGAGGAAGCTACGTGGGAGTTTGAGCCGGAGATGAGAGATCGATACCCCGAGTTATTCGGTGAGTTCTAATTTCGAGGACGAAATTTATTTTAAGGGGGGAAGGATTGTAGAACCCGTAAATCAGTTTACGTATAAGCCATGCATAATTCTAGATTTTTAAATTTAATTGACTTTATTGCATAATTATTTTAAATGCATTTGTTTGAAGTTAATTATTTATTATTTCAGTTCAGTAGTTTGATTTTTTAGCATTTCAGCTATTTCAGTGAGGCCGGACCGGAGTTGGAGTTTTGAGATAGAATTTAAGATTGGAGAAATACTTCCAGAAGTTAATTTAGCTAGGAAGTAAGTTCATTTAAGTTAAAAAGGGAGATTTGAGGATTTAATTTAATTATTTGAGGTGATTAAGAAATGAACTCATTTAAGTTATTTAATTAAGGGGTTAGCTCACTAAATTATTTAAAGGATTATTAATTGACTAGATAACCAACACTTCCCACTCATTTTATTAGCATAATTTCGGCCCCATAGTTGCTAGGCAACTCAATTGCCAACTCATCAACCTTTTGACCATTTCTTTGCATGTAAGTTGTAGGATAATTCTAGGATTTTTGAGAGCACAATTTAATTAATTAATGGACATATCCTAGACTAGAAAACAAGCTAATAATCGGCCACACCCCTAGAAGAACAAACTAGGACTTGCCAACTCACCTTTGACCCATTCTTGGTTGATTAGCATGCTAATTCTTTTAGCTATTTTCCACCTTAATTAATTAATACTAGACCACTATCCTAACCCTTGTTTGGCATGATAAAATCGGCCACTATACTCTAGAATCACCCAAGAGATCATTTGATAGCAATTCAAAATTCAAAATTCAAATGCATGAAGACTTGGTCTTGATATGATCCTTATATCTTGCACCATCCTCCTCACCCCTCATAACCACTCCATCACACTCCCTCCCCACCGAAATCAGACCCCTTTTCAGTAGAAAAAAAAACGTGAGTAATAGCTAGGGAGAAAGGGAGAAAAATCGAGAACTAGAAAGAACAAGAGAAGCGCTCCACCTCCTCCGTGCCGCGTCGTCGTCGTTTCGTTCGTTTTCTTTCGAAACGAAACCAGGCATGTCTAGATTTCTTTCAAACATCAATCAAGTCATATTATCATTTATTTTTCAGTACATGATCATGTTTATTCAAGCAAAAACTGAGATACATGTCAAAACATTTTGAAACAACACATGCAGAATTTTTGATATTCCTTGGCAAGCTTCACGGTTTCTTTTGGTTTGTGAGTTTCAGGTGATTGGTTCGACTCCAGGCTCCCAAGGCGACTCCTAGAAACGTAATAGGATGCATTAGGACCATGTTGGCCCATTCATTCAGCCCCCATGCTTGCTGGAAAACCAAAATGACAGCAAGTTTCCCATAGGCGCAGATTGGTGTTCGAAATTTCAGTTTTTATGTCAAGGGGTTGGATCTGATCTTGGCTGCCCTAAGGGCTCTTAGCCATGGTTGGATCACTCCCCTAGCATGTCTAAGACGTGACTAAGTCGCCCTTTTGGTGGCTTGGTCCATAGCTCATCGGTTTTTAAATAATCAACAAGAACAGCCCCTTTCCCCATTCGGCTTCTTCATTGGTTCAGCATACGGTTTCGGTTTTGGTTGCTTGGTATGGATCTTGGTTGGCCTATGGCCCATAGCCACGGTTCATACCATGCCCCTATATGTCTAGATCGTGCCATGGTCAATCAAATGGCCACTGGAACGACGCAAGACATCGATCTAAGCAAAACACTACACACGCATGCACGTTGGTTCTCGGTTGGAGTTTCGGTTGAGTTTTGGTGTGACGCAGGATTGTGGCTGGCCTAGGGCCCTTAGCCATGGTTCAAATCACTCCTTTGGATGTTGGTAAGAGTCTCTGGTCGGTGGTTCACGCCCCAATGGCCAGTAGTCTCGAAAACAACACAAGTTACACGATTGTACAGTTGCTGGAAAATTACAGCAAGTTGCTGTGTCGGTTCGGCGGCTCGTTTGAGTTCTCGGTTGGCTTTTAGCCTATGGCCTTGGACTGGACGATGCCCCTTTGAGTTGGGAAGGTCATGTTTTTGACCGTTTGTGATTCGGTTCATTTTTGAGGTCGTACGAGAATTTACGGTGCGATGTGCCAAATTGACTCTCGAAAGAGCGTTCGTGTTTTGGCCTCCATTTCACCTAGATTTCGACCCTAATCAGTTTAGGTGCATCATTTCAGTATTTTAAGCGTATTTTAATCATGACTATATGTCGGTTCAGTGTCGGTTCAGGTTGGTTCGGAGTCATGATTGAATACGAAGTCGTTAGGCGTCATAGTCGCATCTTTTGAACGTAAATTGCATAGTTGGTCAAGTTTAAGCTATTGCATATTTTTCATGGCACAGTTAGGTTGCAGCGAGCCTGGGGACGATCCAATCCAATCCAGTTGGTAAAATTACGGGACATTTTCATTATGCCAGTTAATTATTTTACGTGCATGAAAACAAAAAATGATTATTTTTGAGATTTATGCGATATGGCTTGTGGTTCATTCACTATGTGGGAGTGTTATTTTATACGGTCGCCAGTGACCGATCAGTTCAGTATGGTACCACCCGGTCGCCAGTGACCGGCCAGCTCAGTTCAGTTTCAGCCTCCCCGGTAGCCAGTTACCGATCAGTTCAGCTTAGTGCAGTGGCCACAGACGTAAAACATAATCTCAACAGAAAATTTTATCAGTTATTTCAGTACAGGCTCCAATGAGCAAACATTTTTTTTACTGTGATTATCAGTTCAGTTATGCACGTATTATAATTGCTCAGTACAGATTATTTTCAGCATGCCTCAGGACAGGATATGTTAACTCATGCATATTTTAATTCAGATTTTTACTCGTTACCTGCGATATATGCATGCTGAGTCTTTAGGCTCACTAGACTTGATTGTTGTAGGTACTGATGAGGCCAGGGCCGAGGGCGGGGACCAGTGAGCCAGCTTGGGTCGGCAGTAGTGGCACCCGAGGACCTCAGTGCAGCAGTTGTTATTGTATTCCGCAAACATTTTATCAGTCGTTGGATATTTTTAAATTGTGATTTTTGGTAAACTTTATTTTCTTCTGCTGCGATATTTTAAATATTGAACTTGATTCACCAGTGATTTTATGAATGAGGCCATTTAAGTTCTTTTAAAAAGAAAATTTTTAATTTTCCGCAAATTTTCAAGCAAGAAGTTTTAGGCCCTTTACATTAGGGAAGAGAAATTGCAGGAGAATTCCTTGAAGATGAATTGCATGTTGCATGCAATTATTCTAATTCAATCAGTGCAATAACGTACATATATTTAATATATGGAGCCTACACTACAACAAAAATGGCTTTCCGCAGCTCCCATCCCCCGCTTTCCGCAGCGCGCATTGCACGCTGCAAAGTTGCAAGCGGTTAAAAGCTCAAGATTATCCGCAGCGTGCATGTGCACGCTGTTAATACTATTATCAACAGCGTGCATATGTACGCTGTTCATACACCTTTCTGTAGCATGACAAAACCGTCGCAAATCGGCGACGGAAAAAAACCTCAAACCCGTCGCTACTTCAGCGAAGCTCTTTAAATTTAGCGACAGTTTTATAATTTCGCGACAGTTATAAAACCGTCGCTAAATTTTGGGCGTAAAAATAAAAAAAATTGTACTTTTATAATTTAATAAATTTTTATAAAAACAATCAATACAACTATAATAATAATACTCATTCTCTTAATTAACAATTAAAAAATTAACCATAAATTGAAACAAAAACACGTATCTAAATCGAAACTAAAATCGTATAAGTTGAGAAAAATTTTAAGTGCTCTAAATCGTATACGTAGAGAAAAATTTTAAGTGCTGTGAAGTAAAATGAAACGAAAAACGGATATAAATAGAGAATTTGCGATTTGTTGCGACGGGTTTTTATTAAACCGTCGCCGATGTACGTCTATTAGCGACGGTTAATGTAAACCGTCGCCGATTTTAAATCGGCGACGGTTTCATAATAAAATGAAACCGTCGCTAATTTAAAAATTCGAACTCATTTTTCGCAGCGTGCTAATAATATGCACGCCGTCAATAGTGCGATTAATGTACGCCGTTAATGTCTGAACACAATTTTTTTAAAAAAATGATTTACTTTTAACAGCACACATAAACATGCACGCCGTTAATAATACTATTAACAACGTGCATTTATTGTGCGCTGCGGATATTACTATCAGCAGCGTGCTTATAATGCACGCCGTTAATACTATCAAGTTACTATCTGCAGCGTGCTTTTAATGCACGCCGTTAATAGTATCAAGTGCAACACTATTAACGACGCACATATGGGTGCACGCCGTGAAAAGTAGTATTCACAGCGTGCTTGCTTTTATTGCACGCTGTTGATGACGTGCTGCGGAAAATCATTTTTCTTGTAGTGCTACATGTTTTAAATTATGTCGATTAAAATAATAATAATAATTAATGCGAGACCCACAATTAATGTTACGGGACCCACAGCATTTGACAATTTAAAAATTGTCGGTATAGTTTCATTATTATTATTATTATGATTAATGTGTTATTTAGTTATATGTATAATTCGGTATACATATAGCATTTGGTTAAATAATTTGTACACATTAAAATAATTTCAAGTTCGACGTAATTTCTAATACATGTTTAGAAATTATTTTTGCATGTTAGATATAATGTCAAATATTATGGATAAGTATATGATTTGTACATGCAAATTTAATATTATGTTTGCATTTATTTTTAAGTTTTTTAAATGCAAACTGTATTGAAAAATAATTGGTACATTGATATTCACATTATGTTCATATTAAATTAGATTAAGTTGTTTATAATTTGAAATAAACATATTAAGTAAGATGTGAATATCATATTCTAAAATAAAATATTTCAGATGTTCACAAATGAACAAATAATCCTCACTTTATCACTACTCTGATAAAAGAGAAAAACTGATGAGGAGCTCACATTTTTACATAATTGTGATCCTCACTTTATCAGTACTCTGATTGAAGAGAAAAACTGATGGGGAACATATTTGTTCATATTAAGTAAAATTGTGAATATAAAGTTATTTTGGCTTATAAAGATTCACATAAATGTGGATAATTAAGTTAAATAATAATTATAAGGTAACGAAAGAAAACATGATCTGAGGAAGTTCTTCATAGATCGGCTTAAACTTCCTTACCTTGCCACTGATATCCCTGAGGAATGTTGCTCTGACTAGGAGTTAGGTATTTAAAGGGCCTTAACACTACCTATTTTTCTTTGGAGCACTCTTGAAAAGTGTTGATTGTGTTACTAAATATTATTATATAAAGATTTAAATAAAGCCAAAATTTTTGTCTAGTCATCCGTATAATTTTAAATAATTAAGGTTTAGTCACATCACCCTTAATTATGAGAAATTATACGTTAAGTCAGATTTGGATCACATTAAAGGCATTTATTAAGTATAAAAATAAATAAATAAATAAAATTGTCTAGTGATCCGTATAATTTTTAAATAATTAAGGTTTAGCCAAAACACCTTTAATTATGAGAAATTATACATTAAGTCGGTTAAATATCACGTAAAAGACATTTATAAAATCAAAATTTATGTCTAGTGAACCGTCTAATTTTAAATAATTAAGGTTTGGCCACATCACCCTTAATTATGCAAAATTATACATTAAGTGGGCTGGGGATCACATGAAAGATATTTATTAAGAGCATAAATATTTAAAAATTTGTGATTTAATGTCTAAGTGATTCGTATAATTTTAATTTATTAAAGAATATCTATATCATCTTTAATTAAATTAAAATTATACATTAATTTTTTAATCATATTTAGTTATAACAGACATAAATTACATAAAATTATTCATCATTTCGATAATAATTTGAGATGAATAATTATGAAGAATAAATATTTTATGCATAAATAAATTATTCATAAATTATGAGGATCACATTTGGTTATAAGGGATATAAATTGTAATTAATTATATTTGAACATTGAAATTTATCCCACAAGAAATTTCGTTATGTTAAATATAATTAATTAGGATACAATATTGAATTATTTTCTTAATTTATCCACATGGATTAAGAATTGAATATAATTCAATAGTTATATCATTAAGTTGTATGAATCTAATTGAATTAAAAATTCAGTCCACAGACAATTTTTTATGTCAGTGATTCATATGTAGATCATGATTTACATGGGTAAAACATGACATATGGTTTATTGCTTCATAACATTAGCATGTATTCATTAATTTTGCAGCATATTGCTATTACTCTGATATTAATTTCTTGAAAATGACTTGATTAGTGAGAGCGATCAAATTCAGAATATTGATCATTATGATGCTCATTTATCCACACAAGTTATATGTATTGATTTTTATTCAGAACATCATCCATTTAAAAAGTGTTGTGAAACCAATCTTATAAATTCCATAAAAAGTTGGTTCAATTGTCATTCATTTTTAGATGAGTCTTCAAAACAAATAAAGTCTCATTAGGCAACATCGAACAACATAAATAATTCTTCTCTAGTGATGATGAATATTTAATATTTCAAGATTAAGAAAACGATATGGATTGAAACATGTCTCACATTAGTGGTATTTCAGGTTTTACAATATTATCTCTTCATTAAGTTTTTTGTTGAGAATATTGTGGGCCATTATGAATACCAGAAGGTTAGTGGGAGCTTAATTATTATCAGAGTAATATAAGTATTTGACCACTAAAAAAAAACTGCAAAATGTTTTTGGGATACCTTTATGGTATTAAAGTTTTCCATACTTATGTGAGACGAATTGACAATTTGGAAAGTGATTTGCTATTTTCACTATTGAGTCAAAATTCGTCATTGAAACACTATTGTGTGGTGTATTTTAAGGAGTTTTATTATGGGCTTAGAATTATGGATTCTATGTCTAAGCCATTAAGATTATATTACTACAATTCAGTTATGGCCTTTGTGACTAAAGCGGTGGTCGAATTAAGTATATCGACATAATATATTTTAAATCGTTGGAAAACATGTTAATAAAGTGGTCATTGAACACGTTACCACTGAATTGATGATCTTTTAACCTAAAGGCATGCAAATTTCAGATGTTAAATGATCATATGGTAATTACTGATGGATTTGATTCGATAATAAATTTATGTTATATACATTTGGTTTTGATAATGAAACGCATTCAGTTATGCACATATTCAGTTATCTTGAGAAAAATATCAATAAAGTTGGACCTCGAATAAATATTGGGTTTATTCATTAAGTTATACAGATTTGAGAGACATAATGCCTTGTGGAAGATCATACTTGCTTTTAGAGAACCGGTCGCCATGATTCATGTATTTTGTTTTCTCCTACGGTAAATTAGATATATATGTGTCAAGTGGGAGAATGTAAGAAAAACGTGATACATAGTAGCGTGTAGAAATTGAAATTGACGACGGCCAAGAAAATTTAGATACGTACACGATTCTTCTTTTGACTTTCGGCTCCCGACTCATCGATGGTATGAGACGCCTATATATACAAGCGTTTGAGCTCCCTAAAAATAAAATCTCATACAGAATAATACACCATCTATAGAGAGATTGGAGTGTTTAGAAGGCTTCAATCGAAGGAAAATCAGAATACTTAAAGATGATTCAATGGCTGGAGGTAACGCTCGATTTAGCTTCCGTATATCTGTTTATCATGTTTATATACGTGCAGAAACATGATTTTTAGAAAAAATTCTAATAGCCATACGACAAGAATTCAATAATAAAATATCCAAAATAACATTGAATCAATCAGCGTCCAACACTTTTCAGCATGTTTGAATTTGATTGTTACGAAATGAATGAATATAATAACAAAAAATGGAGAAGACAATTGAGTTCTCACCGGATGATGTGAATTTGGCCTCTGAAAAGGACATGGATAGATATCGTAAGAAAAATAAGACGACCAATGCTGGTTGTTGTTGCAGTGAGAATTCGAGACTGAGCTGATGATGATTGTTGTTGTGACGGCCAAGAGTTCGAGCTGTGTAATCTTACAGTGACACTAGGTATGCCTGTACAACCACAAGTTGTATAGTGAGTTGCACGTAGATATGAGGCGTGATGACCCTAATACGCATTTTGTTTTCGTAAAGCTTCAAATCTCCTACGAGGTTCTCAAGGATGTTATTTGATGATTTACAGAGAGAGGAGCTTCGTTGAGGGCGGCAGATCTTGAAAATAGACTCTCTATATTTGTCTATGAAATATAAAGTGTGGGCAAATATGAGATTGATTCTTTTTGCAAGTTTAATTTGAAGTAGTTCACTTCCATTTTACTTGAGATTGACATAGGTTGAAGGATTAAATTCACAAGTTTGGACTGCATTCTGTTGTTCTTATGATCATCATTTTAAAAAAATTAAATTAAATTAAAAATCTTATTGGGAGCAGAAACTGAGGGTACTTGCACACCTATTTGATGATTTTGATCACGCAAACAACCTAGCTCTATTATCTAAATTCAAGATTAGGAAGAAGATATTCATGTACACAAACAATCTGGCTCTATCAGAAAAAAGAATGCACGCATACAAGCTACAACTATATTTTTCATGTTACAATAACTCAGTTACATGGATCATGCATTGAATTTTAACTAAAAATAAATGTTTGAATTATTTTTTGACATCTAACATAGTGACACTAATATCTTATATATTTTATCTCTGCGTTTGCTTCACGTGGATTGCTAGCATTGATTATTGAAAACAAAATATCTGTGTCATTTCTTTGGTTCTACTTTACAAAGCAACTACCCCGTCCATGGTCTTTCAGTCGACATCATTTGATAGGACACAGTAAATGAAATAAGCCAAACTGTAAATGAAATGAGATAAAAAAAAATAATTAAAGACCCATCATACGTATTGTATATTATAGAAAGGAAAAGAAAGATAAAAGAAATATAACAGAAGAATGAGATTTTAGTTGTTTTGGTGGTTGCGTATTTTCTCTATTGAAGACTAGCGAGAGTTAAGAGTATCTGCAAGTTTGTCACAAATCTAGTATCTGATAATTAAAGGACTTATCATATATACATATATATATGTGTGTGTGTGTGTGTGTGTGTGTGTGTTATTTCCATTAAGAGGGAAAAAAGAAAGTGCCAGACTTCCACAACAAGAAATCAACGAGGCTTATCGATCCAAGGCCAGGGCGTTGCGCCTGGATGAGACTCAGTTAAAAGGAAAAAAAGGAAATTCAAAGCTAAATAATTAGGCTCAACGGTAATTTTTGTGAAGTTTATCTTTGACTTTTTCTTCCCAAAACCTCTTGATTTTCTTCTTCCCAAAACTTCTTGTTGAAAATGGCTGCTCTTGATCGTACTCTGCAACCATTGTCGAATTCAAATCTTCCAGATGACATGGTAGTGGAAATTTTGATGCATCTTCCTGTGAAAACTCTTACCCAATTTAAACTGGTATCGAAAAGCTGGGATTTCTTGATTTCCAGTCATGATTTTGCGAAAGCCCATTTCTTGATTTCCAGCCATGATTTTGCGAAGACCCATTTCAATTCCATCAAGAACGATCACAGACTCCTCTTCGGTTCCAGTAGATCTCCCATGGATATGTACTGTTGCTCCGTTCAATCTGCAGTTGAAGACTCCGTTCCTACCATTTACCCTCCTCTGAATCAAAATTTGATCGTACAACCTGCTAGGCTTCCTCCTTTGTACAGGCCCCATGAATCCATATTGATTGAGGGGTCCTGTAATGGCTTGGTTTGTGTGTCAATCGGTGTTAGGATTCTCATTCTTTGGAACCCTACGACAGGGAAATTTAGGACCTTGCCAAAAGCTGGCACCGACTTTCGGAACAACTTCTTTAACGTGTCATATGCTTTCGGGTACAACAAGTTGCAGGACGATTACAATGTACTCGAATACTTTCAATATAAGAGCGGTGAAACTATTCTAAAGGTCTACAGTGTCAGGTCTGACTCTTGGAGGACCGTCTCTGATTGGCCAGGTCGAAGTGGTCATGTGCTCGCTCGAACTGGCATCTTCTGGAATGGAGCAATTTTTTGGCTAATGTTACGACCAGTTGGAATGGATCAGATTGTCTTCGACTTAGTTTCTCATCAACTTTCTACGGACATTTTTACGGTTCTGCCTTTGCCACCCGGTCTTGAAAAAGATAGTTATGAAAATAGCGAGTTTATGTTGGACCTGACTGTTTTATCTGGCTCTCTCGCTTCATGTATCTATCGAATCGCCCACTTCGAGATATGGTTTCTGAAGAAAAAGGCTTGGACAAAAGCAGCGCATCTCCCCTTCCCTGTTGGTCTCACTTGTGAGAACCTAAAATTCCAGCAGTAGCAGTAGCAGTAGCAGTAGCAGCAAATTTCAGCAGAAGCTAAAAATTTCAGCTGAAGCTAATATTTCAGAAGCTGGTATTTTTCCAGCAGATTGAAATCCAGCAGCCGACAACAGATAAAATCCAGCAGCAGCAGCACGAAATCCCAACAGACAGTTACTAATTCAGATCATAGCTTGTAACTGAAGCATTTAACACGAAATAAAGATGGTTAATGTCAGATTATGGCCTTAATTGGGAGGCTAACAGTCAGAATTTCACCTGTAAATATCACCCTCAAACTTCTGAATTGGTTTACCAAAAATCTGGAGTTATCACTTGAAATTAGAGCTAAGAGAGTACATTTTCGAAGCTGTAAAATCCAGTAGCAAGGCAAGCAGATTTCCAGACTTCAACCGAAATTTTTTAAGCAAATTACGGTAAGTGGGCTTATGTATAAATATCTTGAAACACGTTTGATACTTCTGATTCTAAGTTCAGTTTCTGTATGTTTGATTTCTGATATATGATTTTGAAGCACTGAAACTCCCTAGTGAACTAATGGTAGGAATATATATTTTGAACATTTCTGAATTCTGATTCTGATTCTGGCCTCACCCCTTAGAGGAGAGAACATATAGGGGACTGATATCAGTTTAGCCATGAAATTCACTAACGTGCTCAGTGCTTACTAATTCTGATTTCTGTTCTGAAACCTGTGATATCTGAATTCTGATTTCTGTTCTGAAAAGATGAGTTTCTGTATATTATTGTATTACTGTTTTTGTTGAAAATGGTTTCGAAAACTGGGAGTTATTCCCGCCCCTGCTTACTGAGTGACAACCATATCACTCACCCACTAAACTCATCTCAGATAAGAATGAGGAAGAAATATTAGAGGAGAAAGAGCAGATCCAGTTCTGGGGCTGGTGAAGAAGATTATTGTTTTCAGTTTATGTTATGTTATGTTAATTCCGCTGTATCTGTTAAGGCAATGTTGTGTCTGGTTTTACATTTCCGCTGTAAAACATCAGTATCCGAGTTGTAACAGACAATTGATTTATTTCGTATTATGAATAAAAGACTGGCTTCTGAATTCTGTACTCTGAGGCTTGTTGTTGTCGAATGTAAATGTGAGAACAACGTCGGTGTCAACCAACCCCCGTCCCGGGGCGTGACATTGAAGTGGTATCAGAGCGAAACCGGGTTTCATAATCTGGGGAGGAGGAACTAGAAATAATAAGTTCTTATAGACTTCTGAAAATAAGTTCTGAAAGTTAGTGATAATAAGCTACTGTAATAGACTACTGAAAATAAGCTACTGAAATAGACCACTGAAATGATAGACTGAATACGTACAGTAGGAAAATCAGTAGGGAAACAAATCAGTAAACCAGTAGATCTGAAACCAGAACCAGTCGATGGAAATCAGTAGACCCAAAACCAGTAGCTCGAAACCAGAACCAGTAGACGAAATCAGTGGGTCTGAATGCAGAAGACTGAGTCAGTAGACTCGGAATGCAACAGACTGGTTCTGACAGTGCTGGAAAAGCAGCAGATTGATTGCAGTAGCTGGAGAATTTCAGTAGACAGTGCACTCCAGCAAACGAATGCAGTAGACTTTGTTAATGGCATGAAACTTGAGGTGTTTTTCGCGCAAACTTCAAACGGCCATAACTTTTGGTCCAGAAGGAATTTTTACTATTAAGAGTAGGCGTTGGAAACCTCTCGACGAGAAGAACCTAACCTAGAGCCATTCAATCATTCTAGCACCGCCGACGAACCCCAAAATCCTTCTTTAAGATAGTGGTATCATCATTTCCGTAAAAATTTCCAAAATTTTGAAACTCTGAGGAATTTTCATTTTCAAACGGCTTAGTATTTTTGCACCAAACTTGGTACCATTCATGTTCTTGATGTGAAGTATTTTTAGTAAATTTTTCACGTCATTCTGAGACCGAAAAATTTTTGAGCCATTTTCTTCTACTAAATGTTATAGGCATACTGATTCTATTCATTCCAGTAATTATTGTCTATAGTTCGACTTGTATTCTTGATATTGTTTCTGAACCTTCGCTCTCATGTTTTGGATGTAGGATATGGCGGACCAAAGTAGCTACATTAAGAGCTTAGAGAGGAAGCTAGAAAAACTCAAAGAGAATAACTACTGCCTAGAGTTGGACAAAGATGAGTTAGAGCGTCGAACATAACATTTGAGGTGTGATGTTCAACGTTATGCTCACTATCTGCATGAGGCAGAAGAGAGGAGTAGGAAGGCTCAAGAAGAGTTTGAAACCTCCCAAGAGACTGTGGTAGAATTCATCGAGTTACGTGATACACTAGTTGAGAAGATCCAAATACTCAAGGATCAGAATCACCAACTCGTGCACCAGCATAATCAGTATAGTGAACAGACTTATGCACATATTCATGAGTTGCAGAGTACTGTTGAAGTTCTTAGTGACCAGAATGCAGTTCTGCATGGTCATATTGAACACCTACAAGCAGTAATAGCCAACCTAGATGAACCCGAGGAGGATCCCGAAGAAGAAGAAGAAATCGAAGAGGATCCTATGGATTTGGGATTAGGAGAAGTGATAGATTAGAACATCAGTAGTGGTTTTCTTTGTAATACCACGTGTTCCATTTGCATTTATGTTCTCATTTTCGATGTTTGGTTGTAATTGCACTTTCTTGAGGAATCAATAAAATTTATTTCAATCCATTGGTTTCATATTTAAACTTTGAGCAATTACTCTATCATCGTGCTTCATTTGTTTAGTCTCTATTCTGCAATCAACCTTAGAACTTTCTTAATTATAGGAAATGGACGGACGACCAGTTAGAAACAATCGCAATCCTCGCTACGGCAACCGCAACAATAACCGAATTGATGAGGATGCACAGCAACAACCACCACAACCACCACAAGCAGTTGGCATCAGTCAGGTGGACTTGATGGCTATAGCCACGAATGTGGCAACCACGCTACGAGGGTTAGTGAATCCTAATGCTAATCAGCCACCGCCACCACCTCCTGCTCAGAATGGGACTAAGCAGCACTATGAGGCTCTCCGAAGAGCAAGAGTCCCTAACTTCGGTGGAAGCTCCGATCCAGAGGTCGGACAGAATTGGATGAAAGAGGTGGAAAATCATCTTCGATTACTTGAGGTTCCACAAGGGATCAGAGTAGATGTGATTACACCTTTTCTTGTGGATAAAGCTGCCAAATGGTGGGAAGGAGTCTCACCAGCTATGTTAGAGGTGAGACCTATCACTTGGCAAAGGTTCTGAGAGGCATTCCTGAGGCAGTACTTTCCAACAGCAGTTCGAGTGCAGAAGCTGTCAGAATTTGAAAGCTTGGTTCAAGAACCAAACATGACAGTGGTGGAGTATTCATCCAAGTTCCACTCATTGGGAACTTACTCCCCAACCATCATGGGAGACGAAGCCTTGAAGATGCATCGCTTCAACAAGGGATTGAACAGCCGTATTCAATCTGCCCTTGCTGTTATCGAGCCCAATAGTTTTAATGAATTGATGGGAGCCGCCATCAGGGCTGAGAATGACATCAAGAGGCGTGCAGGCGAGAACAAACTAAAACGTCCTCAGCCAAGACAGTACCAATCGGGCCAGCAATTCAAGAGGCCTAGGTTTTCAAGCAACCAATTTTTCAGTGCTCCATCCAAAGGAACCACTTCTTCTCAATCAAACAAAGAAGGAGTCAAGTGCCAAACTTGCGGATTCACACACACTGGTGAATGTCGTAGGAATTCTGGAGCTTGTTTCCATTGTGGAAAGATGGACCATTGCATTGCTCAATGTCCTCTTCCAGAGCCAAGGAACGGACCAGCAGGAGGAACAACTCCAAACAAGCCTAAGGAGAACAAGCCAAATGCTCGAGTTTATGCTATCACTAAAGAGGAGGCCGACAACTCAAATGATGTTGTAGCTGGTACCATTCTAATCAATAATATAACTGCTTATGTGTTATTTGATTGTGGTGCTACGCATTCATTCATGTCTAAGAGATTTGCCAAGAAGTTAGGAGCTAAGCCTGATAACTTAGAAGAACCATATAGAGTAGCAACTCCTACTAATCGAATTTTAGAAACTCGCACTTTATATCGGAATATTGGTGTTCTCATAGAAGATCAGAATTTCAAGGCAAACCTAATCAAACTAAACATGGTGGAATTCGACGTAATTCTTGGGATGGATTGGTTAGCCAAGAATCATGCTTTAGTGGACTGTCATGGAAAGACGGTAACCATCCAAGCTCCACACCAAGAGAAAATTTTATTTCATGGCAAGACAAAAGAACGAAAGACTCTTCTTTCTGCTTCTCAAACTTGGAAAGCCATGAAAAGTGGAGAAGAAGTTTACCTGGCTATGTTAAGCGAGGTAAAGAAAGAAGGAACCACATTGACGCTAGAAGAGATTCCAGTGGTATAAGAGTTTCCGGATGTCTTTCCTGAAGAACTCCCTGGCGAACTTCCCGATCGCGAAGTGGAATTTGAGATTAACTTAGTGCCCAATGCTACACCAATCTCAAAAGCACCGTATCGAATGGCTCCAGCAGAATTGAAAGAACTCAAAGAGCAACTTCAAGAGTTGTTGGATAAGAAGCAGATACGACCAAGCGCATCTCCATGGGGAGCTCCTGTCCTATTTGTAAAGAAGAAGGACGGAAGCATGAGAATGTGTATTGATTACAGAGAGCTGAATAAGATCACAGTCAAAAACAAGTATCCACTTCCAAGGATAGATGACTTGTTTGACCAACTCAAATGAGCTTCAGTGTTTTCCAAGCTTGACTTAAGGTCAGGCTACCACCAACTGAAGGTCAAGACAGACGATATTCCGAAGACCGCCTTCAGAACAAGATATGGACATTATGAGTTCACGGTAATGCCATTCGATTTAACCAATGCTCCGGCAGTATTCATGGATCTCATGAACAGGGTGTTCAAACCATTTCTTGACAAGTTTGTTGTGGTATTCATCGATGATATTTTGGTATATTCATCAAGTGAAGAAGACCACAAAGAACATCTTCGTCTCACCCTCCAGACACTGAGAGAAAATGAACTGTACGCCAAATTCAAGAAATGCGAATTCTGGCTAGAGAGCGTCGCATTCTTGGGACACATAATATCAGCAGCAAGAGTATCTGTGGACCCTAAGAAAGTCGAAGCAATCTCAGATTGGCCTAGACCAAAGACTGTGACAGAAATTAGAAGTTTCTTGGGATTAGCAGGCTATTATCGAAAATTTGTTGAAGGATTCTCTTCAATAGCCATACCCCTCACAAAGCTCACACAAAAGAACGCTAAGTTTCAATGGAATGAAAAATGTGAGCAAAGCTTCGAGACTTTGAAAAAGAAACTTACCTCCACGCCAGTGTTGGTATTAACCGATGGAAGACAAAGACTTCACAATCTACAGTGATGCATCTAAAGAAGGTTTAGGATGTGTACTCATGCAAGAGGAAAGGGTGATTGCATACGCATCAAGGCAGTTGAAGCCGAATGAACAAAATTACCCAACGCATGATCTCGAACTAGCTGCAGTGGTATTCGCACTAAAGATTTGGAGACATTATCTTTATGGAGCCAAGTGTGAGATTTTCACCGATCACCAAAGTCTCAAATATTTGTTCATACAAAAAGAACTAAATATGAGACAAAGACGATGGATCGAACTCATGAAGGATTACGACTTGACAATAAGCTACCATCCAGGCAAAGCCAACAAAGTAGCCGATGCTTTAAGTCAAAAGAATATGAGTAAGGTGATCCTGACATCACTTTCAGCACAACCATGTCTTCGAGAGACAATCGAGATAGAGATTCCGCTTTGGTGAAACTAAAAGAGCAAGTTAAAGAAGGGAAACCACCAGATTTCGAGACGGATAACAAAGGAATCTTGTGGATGAAAGGACGATTGTGCGTACCAGACATCGATAACCTTCGACAAGAAGTAATGTCTGAGGCACATAAGTCGAAATTTTCAGTCCATCCTGGCAGTACCAAGATGTACAGAGATTTGAAGAAAAATTTTTGGTGGAGTGGAATGAAGAAAGACGTGGCAATATTTGTTTCTAAGTGTCACGTGTGCCAGCAAGTCAAGGCAGAGCACCAAAGACCTGGAGGACTTCTGCAACCTCTAGAAATTCCAGAATGGAAATGGGAACATATCTCCATGGACTTTGTTGTCGGGTTACCAAAGTCTAGACAAAGTAATGACGGCATCTGGGTAATCGTAGATAGACTCACAAAATCTGCACATTTCTTACCTGTCCGCATGAATTATAATTTGGACAAGCTAGCCACATTGTACATGAATGAGATCGTACGATTGCATAGAGTTCCAGCTAGCATACTGTCAGACAGAGATCCGAGGTTTACATCCCGTTTTTGGAAGAGCTTTCAACAAGCTATGGGGACCAAAATTACTCTTAGCACGGCCTATCATCCTCAGACCGATGGCCAAACAGAGAGGACAATTCAAACTCTAGAAGATATGCTGAGAGCATGTGCTCTAGACTTCAGTGGTAATTGGAGCGAACATCTGCCCTTAATCGAGTTCGCGTACAATAATAGTTACCACAACAGCATTGGAATGGCACCATACGAAGCTCTGTATGGACGAAAGTGTCGATCATCACTGTATTGGAATGAGGTAGGGGAAAAAGCCATTGTTGGACCCGAAATGATCCAAGAAACAGTGGATAAAGTTGCCATGATCAAGGAGAGATTAAAAGCTGCACAAGATCGACAGAAAAGCTGGGCTGACCTTAAAAGAAGACCCGTGGAATTCGAAGTTGGAGAGAAGGCATATGTGAAAGTGTCACCCATGAAGGGTGTTATCCGATTCAATAAGGCTGGGAAACTGAATCCCAGATACGTCGGACCATTTGAAATCCTCGAGAAAGTGGGAACACTTGCTTATAGATTAGCACTTCCACCCGACATGTCAAGAATTCACAATGTATTCCACGTTTCGCAACTGAGAAGATATATTTCTGACCCTAGTCATATTCTTGAAGCTGGACCACTGTTGGTTTAGGGAAATTTAAACGAAGAGCTGAAATATGAAGAAATTCCGATTCGAATTGTGGATAACAAAGACCAAGTACTGAGGAGACGAACTATTCCATAAGTAAAAGTACAATGGTCCAATCACACCGAAAGAGAAGCTACTTGGGAGTTGGAAGAAAAGATGCGAGAACAATACCCTTATCTTTTTTAAGATCATGCATAGCCAAGTTTCGAGGACGAAACTTCTCATAAGGAGGGAGGGATGCGAGAACCTGAAACTCCAGCAGTAGCCGTAGCAGTAGCAGCAGCTAGCAAATTTCATCAGAAGCTAAAAATTCCAGCAGAAGCTAATATTTCAGAAGCTGGTATTTTTCCAGCAGATTGGAATCCAGCAGCCGATAACAGATAAAATCCAGCAGCAGCAGCACGAAATCCCAGCAGACAGTTACTAATTCAGACCATAGCTTGTAACTGAAGCATTTAACACGAAATAAAGATTGTTAATGTCAGATTATGGCCTTAATTGGGAGGCTAACAGTCAGAATTTCACCTGTAAATATCACCCTCAAACCTCTGAATTGGTTTACCAAAAATCTGGAGTTATCACTTGAAATTAGAGCTAAGAGAGTACATTTTCGAAGCTGTAAAATCCAGTAGCAAGACAAGCAGATTTTCAGACTTCAACCGAAATTCTTTAAGCAAATTACGGTACGTGGGCTTATATATAAATATCTTGAAACCCATTTGATACTTCTGTTTCTAAGTTCAGTTTCTGTATGTTTGATTTATGATATATGATTTTGAAGCACTGAAACTCCCTAGTGAACTAATGGTAGGAATATATATTCTGAACATTTCTGAATTCTGATTCTGATTCTGGCATCACCCCTTAGAGGAGAGAACATATAGGGGACTGATATCAGTTTAGCCATGAAATTCACTAATGTGCTCAGTGCTTACTAAATCTGATTTCTGTTCTGAAACCTGTGATATATGAATTCTGATTTCTGTTATGAAAAGATGAGTTTCTGTATATTATTGTATTATTGTTTTTGTTGAAAATGATTTCGAAAACTGGGAGTTATTCCCGCCCCTACTTACTGAGTGACAACCATATCACTCACCCACTAAACTCATCTCAGATAAGAACGATGAAGAAATATTAGAGGAGAAAGAGCAGATCCAGTTCTGAGGCTGGTGAAGAAGATTATTGTTTTCAGTTTATGTTATGTTATGTTAATTCGCTGTATCTGTTAAGGCAATGTTGTGTCTGGTTTTACATTTCCGCTGTAAAACATCAGTATCCGAGTTGTAACAGACAATTGATTTATTTCGTATTATGAATAAAAGACTGGCTTCTGAATTCTGTACTCTGAGGCTTGTTGTTGTCGAATATAAATTTGAGAACAACGCCGGTGTCAACCAACCCCGTCCCGGGGCGTGACATCACTGATGCAAATTTCTATCTTCCTTGCCCGCTGTTCTTGTCTCCCAAAAGGATACTGATCAATAACAGTTCGAATATGTGTGTGTGTGACCCTACAAAGCCCTACACTCACCAACTTGCATATACGCGTGATGTCGTGGCTACCACATACACGGAAAGCCTTATTTCACCGTACTTAGAAGGTGAAACACACTAGGAAAGTTTTATATGGTGCCAATATTTTCTACTTTCTCAAACGTAACATGTGTTCCATTTTAGCACTTTCTGTATACACTCAAAAATCTTGAACCATTAATTGTTCTTCTATAGCATTAATTCGTCCCGACTTGATCTTCCCTGGCCATGGTTCCTAGAAGGATATATTATAAAAAGCTGTTTACGAATTAAATTACAGCAGCTAGCATATGTTATTTGTTCACTGATATATTACATTATTTCTTGAATTAGTCTTTACCTATAATGAAAAGGGATGCCTTCCATGCACCGGTGGAAGCACGAAGAGACACACGTCCTTTATGATGAAAAGAAGAATCACACACCCATTTTTCAGAATCCGCGGCCACAGATTCTTGTTTCTTTATTTGCTCCAACTCCATTTCCTAAAAAAAATTATTGACTGAAGATATATATAGATAGCTTATTAGTTTGCTCGTGGTTTCCATGCTTGCTCGCTAGCGACTCCTTATATAGGAAAAGATTCCAAGGTTTTTAGGTGACTTCTGTTGAATTTCCACATCATTGCTGGCCAAGATCATGATTTGAATAAATTAACTTATGGTAAAAAAAAAAAAGTCAATAATGATAATGATATATAGTGAGAAAATATTTGATTACCGCAACTTTTGTCAGCAGTCGTTGTTGGTCCTTGCTAAGAGAATAGCATTCATTCTCTTGTTTAAAATTATACTTGCTTTTGTATATCAAATTAAAGTAGATTTGATAATTATGCCCTCACACACACACATTTAATGCCCTCATCATTTACTATGCCAATTCCATTGCCCTACACGAGGGCCTATTATGACTTCATGTGAAAAACCGAGTTGGGCATTTAATGAGGAAAAAGAATGTTAAATCAAAATGTCCGAAATTTATTGACAAATGATGAGAATAATTCATAACTCGTAAAACCATACATATTTATTAATTCACGAGAAAGGAATCAAAGCGCAGCCGCAAAAGTAACAAAAGAAAACATTTACTTTTTCACGCACGTTGGCCGTTTTCCGTGTCACACAAAAAAAAGCCAAAACAAAAATAAATTACAAGTCCTCCGATTTAAATAATATCAAACTCCAAACTTATTATTATATCTTATAAATACAAATGACAACAAATCAAGCACTTTTGCAAACATTAAAGGCCAAAAAAATTAGCTTTTCAAGTATGAGTAGGGCTCGGTACGAGTTACGGGACCGAGCAACCATGTCGAGAAAAACCCAACCGTGATCGATCGTTGTCGAACTCGAATGTAAATCCCTGTTGCATCAGGTTTCCGATCACCGATGATCCGGTTGGAGATGTTACCGGCTGCAACGCCAGACATTTGACACCATCGGCTGTGTCGATAAAGTAATTCGAAGGTGACGGCGAGAAAATCGAGCCACCTCCGAGTTTGAAGCTCAATCGGGGTAGGCCAGGCCTCAACCCACCCGATACGTTTAAACACAAATCGAACCCTAGGGTTGGCACAGCTGCCCTAGGAAGCTTCACGAGCCGCTTGAATGCGGCTATGATAATTTGGTAAGCTGGCTTGACTAGATAAGTCAATGTTGTCCCCGAGTCCACTATGGTCCCCCCATTGCCTGACTCGTCGATTGCCCACACCGAGGGGCTAATGCGTAAATTCACGTTATTTATACGGACATTTTGGATCCTAATATAGTAAAATGTCGATGAGAGAGGGTTAGTCAGCAGAGGAGCGTATTTAAGCTTCGCCGTCGGCTGCGAGCCATTCCTCGGGCCGCCGATCAAAAGATAGCTCGTTGGCGTTGGGGAGCGCGTGTAATCCAATAAGCAGTAAGAGAACTTGAGCCCGAATGTACGGCCCAGTTCAGATGTAAACGAAATGGGCCCTCGGCCCAGGCCCAATACACCATCAGCTCCACTGAAGCTCGGTCCCGAAACACTCGGCCCAGATTTTGAGAACCCGCAGCCGAAAGACAGACGCCGGAACTTAACTAGGTTCCCGGAGCTCGTGTTAAACGCCGTCGTTTCATGGGAGAAGAAGCCGCTGGTTATGGATCCGTCGGAGTAGGAGTACTCGTAGCGACACGTGCTGTGGAGGCGGGTGTGGTTGCAGGGGACATGCTTCCTGGGGTGGGGAACAAGAGTGCAAGCAGGATCGTAGCAGTGGTAAGGTGAAAATGTGGTCGAGTGGCGAGGGTAGAAGAAGGTGGCGCGTTTGGAGGAGCAATGCTGGCCTCTGCAAGCGGAGCATGAGACCCAAGTTAGATCGCTTCCGGTGTCCGCCACGAGAAGTAGACGCTGCGGAGGGGTGCCTATGTGGAGGCTGACGAGGTACTGGCCGGAGCCGAATGACGCGGCGGAGTTGACGGGGAGCTTTGGGCGTGAAAAGAGAGTGGAGAGGCGGCGTTTATCGGTGGAGAGGGCTTCTGATGGAGTTAGTGGGTAGGGATTCTTGTGGAGGAGTGTCAGTTTAATGAACTGATATTTCCCGGCGGCGGTGGAAGATAGTAGGAGAAGGATCTGAAAGATGGAGAAATGAGATGCGTAGCCGATCAATGCCATTGAAATGTTGAAAGATGGAGTTTGAGGGATAGGGATGGATGTACGACTTGAGAGTGGAAGACTCAGGGATGGGGAGAAAAAGATTATTTGATTTCCTTTGTTTTTTTATTTAAAAGTTTAATTATTAGCAATGATGTAATAATTGTTCTTTGTTTATATATATATATATATATATATATATATTAGAATTGACCTTTTATAATAGTTTTGCTTGTGTGTGGATATTTTGGTTTTGTATAATTTTTGAATAGTGCTATGATAAGATTTATTAATCATTATAATAAAATTTACAAAATTAATCTATTATTTTAAAATTATAGCAAACACCATATTATTTATCTCTCCACACTATTAATCAATAGCTCTCATTTTTTAATCATTTATTTATCTCATCACACGTACCAAACATAGATGTGGCTACCAAAATCATTGAATGCAACAAATTCTTGATTGAATTAGACAAATGCTTGACCAATAAATCTGGTTTGGTTGTTTTATAAATTGCCCCGAGCCTTTTATTCTTTACATTTCCACAAACGATTTTGACACATTGTCGGACATCTGGCTTAGATTATTGCTGAGTACTGTATCTTTTAGCAAAATAATATATGTGTTTCCGATAATCTTTTCGGTGTTTAACATGAAATTAATGAAGTATTAATTAACTTTTCCGAATCTAAATATTTCATAATACTAAATTCCATTCTTTAAAAATATTTTAAACATTTCTTGGACAATAAAGATTGGATTTGTAGAGAGATTCTCCTCATTCTTCTATCTTTCACGTTTTTAGTTTGTATAATTAGTAGGGGTTAAAAAGAGCCATAATGAAAGGTACATCTTATCCAAATATTGGTATAAATTCTGGCAATGAAACTTGTTATCATCATAAATCCAAATATAAATTACATTTTTTTGTTATAATGAAATAGAAATAGATAGCTTTATTTTAAAAAAATTAACTAGACTCAGTAATAATATTTGATATATTTTAATTGTAATATCGTATATTACCATAACATTGACTGTTCATATGATTAAGAATTGTGTCGGAAAAATCGAACCCGAGAAAGGAGACCAAGACCCTGAGCTTGTAGCCCAGTCTCTACAAACAAACATTTATATTATTTGGAAACTGTGATTTTATAGTATGTTGCCAGTGAATTGTACAAGTCGAGTACACAAACTTTTTGCATCAAAAAGTTGAGTTGATAAATAATTAGTGTATTTAAAACGAGATTTGCTAAATCTAGAAAGTATATTTTGTACGTGGGATTCGAAATTCAAATAATGTTTTCGGTGGACATTGGAATCCGTGCAGCGGTTTGGGGTTTATTTCATCCTACCCATGTGGACATTGCTCCCATGATAGGATAGATGATCAAGATTTGCCCATTCATATATAGGACCCACTTTTTTTTTTGAAATTGTATATGTGGCAAGATCTTACTAATTGAAATTGAAGTGAGAGTAATGCCCAAATAGGTAGGATCTCATTAACCCCGGTTTGGAGTGTGTAGCATCCAATGATGCCCGAATACGACATAGCTTGTCGGCCCATTCACTGTTTCTCCTTTGTTGAGCCTCACAGCTGGCTTCCCTCACATTTCCTTTTCTTATTTAATAATTTTCAAGGTCACTTTGCAACTTTACACGTTTACTATATATATATATATATATATATATGGTTTTTTTTTCGCCAAACTCTCATGTGATTTATAAAAAATATACGCTTCTTATCTAAGAAAATTAAATAGATATTTTAGATTTTAAATTTTTTATAAATATTACACGAATATATCATACACTATATGAAATCTTAAAAGCGGAAATATTTTGATGATATCTCAAATATTAATAATCAAAATGATCATATGATCATATATATATATATATCAAATATGAGATAGTAATATGAAAATAGTTAACAAAATGACATCGGTATTTTTTTTAAAAAAAAATGAAAATAGTTGGCAAAATAACATCAATATTTTTTTAAAAAAAACCTATTGTTTTTAATATTTCATATTTGATACATATATATATATATATATATATATATTAATATGAAATAGTTAGCAAAATGATATTGATATTTTTTTTAAAAAAATCATATTGTTCCTAGCGTATTCGAAATAGGAGAGTTAATTTTCAAAAAAGAAGTTTAATCAATATCATTTTTCAAAATTTATATATTATTTAAATTAATATGTAACCCGTGTAATATAAGACAAGTTTCACTTATATTCAAAATTTACATTTTAAAACTATTTTTAATATATTTTAAATGTACTTTCAAATTAAATTCTATTAAATAAAAGAATTGATAAAATAAATTTATCACTTTTATGAGTTTTTGCATTAAACCCTCTTTGAAATATCGAAAATCTACATTTATTCACTGTGAAAGTTAAATAAGTATTCTAGATATTAATTTTTATGAGTTATTTGCACCGTGTTATCTTTTAAAAAAATTAGACTGTGCTTAAATTTATATATATATTTACCAAAAAAAATTAAAATTTGCTCGAATCTCTATAACCCCTTGTAAAAAAAATTGGGCTGGGCTACAGCCTAGGACGGACCAAGCATAGGTTCGTCCCTGATGACACGGATATAACAATCGACCGCGTCTGGTTAGCATGGATAATGTCCGGACTAATCTATAAGATATTATTAAAATACTCTAACTCGCCAGAGCTTCAGCTGGTGCAGTGGATGTTCGTTCAATTTTTATAGAAAGTTACGTTCTATGATGTCTATTTAATTTTCACACGGAGAAGTATGTATTTTTCGATATTTCAAATAACTTTATATACATGCATATATACAGTTATGATAAGGTGAGCGTTAACTATGTCATGTATATCTAATATTTAATTCAAAATTTATTGTATAAAATATTATTATAATTGCTAGTTTCAATTTCAAACCTAACTGCTGAAAATTGTTCCCATGAATGAGGCTGTAGGCCTGTAGCGCATTTGAATTTGTCATGATTATATTACTGATTGTGTTGTGTGGGCCTCATTTTAGTGTTGAGGTAGCATTAATGGGCCCAATTTAATTTCAGGCTCTTTCTGGACTTTACATTAACGCTTATTGGGCTGAACTTCGACGTCGAAGTTTTTATATAATGAACGACGGGTAATAATAATATTATTATACTTGGAAAATGCAATATTTGGGGTGTGAATAAATATACGTCTATATACTCAAGTCTAATGTTTAAATAAAGAATAGATTTCTTGTGAAACGGTTTCACGAATTTTGATATGTGAGACGAGTCAACCCTACCGATATTCACAATAAAAAGTAATACTTTTAGCATAAAAAATAATATTTTTTCATGGATGACTTAAATAAGAGATTCGTCTCACAAAATACGACCCGTGAGACCGTCTACACATTTTTTTGCCTTAAATAAATAAATATCATATTTTCCATGATACCAGATTATGCAAGTAAAATCAAAGATTCAATGCAAATATGCAATGATAAATAAATGTTATGCTATAAACAAGAAACCATATTGTTGCTTGATTTTTTTTTGCTCAATTGTACAATTTCAAGTTTTAACATATGAATGGGCATGGATGTCGTCTATAGTGAATAATTTGAAATTACACTAAGTACTATATTTATTGTTTGATACTTGATTTTTTTATAGGAATATTGGACTCAATATTAGATAATAATTTCTATTCGTCTCTTAGGAATAATTCTCTTAAGGGTTTCAATGGAGTTATAGGTCTTTCGAACTAAAACACACACACATTGTATTTTCATATATCTTATTCAAATCCCTTCTTTCGAGTTATAGTTTTTGAACATGAAATAATTCAATCTATGATCAATAAATTGAAAACATTAAACAATGGAAACACAAATTATAAATCGAACGAAGAATTCAAATATATAAATCAAAATATCAAAAACATAATATCAATTCCAAATACTTCGTTCATCTAGACAATAGCAATGCATGTTTTTCCACAAAATCATCAAACTAAACATCTAAGAAAAATAAGAAATAAGAAGGAAGATTGAAGATGTTACTTCGTCCTCGGATACCGCCTTCTCCGTCTTTGTATCAAGATATCTTGCTTTCTGATGTTCTCTCATGTCCATCAGTCGTCCTCTCAATATTTTTCTTTCACTTAAGTACCATTTGGTACCATAGATGAAAATGGAATGAGCCATGCACACTTTTTTACTCTTCTTATGTAATTGTCTCATTTTTTGGTTAATCTAATTTCATCTAATGGCCCATGATCTCATTGCATATGGACCGGATGTAACATCACTCCTAGCCCATGTGATGAGGGCTTGATTCACTTGAGATGCGTGGAATTTTACGAATATAACCCTTTTTCCCCACAATTATTTGCAATTGACAAAGTTATGCAAGACATTATAAAATACTAAACATAATAATCCTAAAAAAAAAAAAAAAAAAAAAAACTTACGAAACAACCTATTATTCATCTCTATATATTACTTATTAGTAAGTCTCTTTTGAGTCGGTTTCAAGAATATTTATCTGTGAGACGGGTCAAATCTAATGATATTTACAATAAAAAGTAATACTTTTAGCATAGAAAGTAAAACTTTTTAATGGATGACCCAAATAAGATACTCGTCTCAAAAAATACGACACGTGAAACCGTCCAATACAAGTTTTTGACATTACTTATCTATATCTTGTCATATTCTTATCATACTTGTAGTCATCTTTCATTTATCTCATCCATAACATCAAAGGATACTTTAAACTATTAAGTTACATAAGTTTCCCGTCTTTGTAATTGCTAACTAACTTGATCAGCGTCGAAGCTGTATCCCTGAGGAAATATCTGATCCTCCCTCACCTCTTTGTTTGTGTTTTCAGGTAGTAATCTGACCACGAAATCAAAGTATTTAGGATCATGTTTGCGAAAAATTCACGCCACAACCTATATTAGTGTCATATTCCAATAGTTTAACCAGAACTCCCTATATTGGTATTTTACGTGAAATAGCAATCATGTGTTCGAAAATATAACCTAACATGATCTCTGTGTGTGTGTGTGTGTGCAAACTTGTCATATATATATATATATATATATATATATAGAGGTCGGCCTCAAATTTAAAGAAAACATGGTTTTCATGAAATAAGACAAAATATGTGAATGCCTATTATTATCTGGCCCAGCTATTATTTAGGTATCTATCAAACATGGTGGATTATACTTTGGACACGAAGGTAAGAAAAAGATGCTTTCGATTATTCGGCAACATATTAATTATATATTGTGAAAAAAATCACAGAAAATAATGTTTACTCGTCGAAATAATTATTGTAGATCATACTCACTTATTTGATATATAATTTAATATTTTTTTATCACATTCAATATGTGAATGTCACCTTATTGGTGACACAGAAATTGACATGGATTGATCTTTCACTTTTATCCGTTTTTTACACGTTCTCTTATTATTTTGCCGTGATAATTTTATTTAATATCAATTAATTGTTGACCTTTTTTAAAAAAAACTAGATTCTATGATGGCAAGTAACATCATTGGGGTTTTTTTTTTTTAAATAATTTAAATTTAAATTTTTTTTTCAAAAAGAATTGAAGAAAAAAAAACATTGCAGTTCTACTGCAATCTGCGCTTACCAAACGCGGACGCTGCTCCACGTGAGCAGCGTCCGCGCTTGGTAAGCACGGACGTTTCTCCACGTAGGAGCGTCGCGGACGCTGCTCCACCTCCCACGTGTCACTATTCCATTCGTCCAATCTTTATCTATGTCCGATTCCTTCTTTTTTCCTCATATTCTTTTTCTTTCCTCCTCTTATCTTTGCCCTCTCATTCTCCCATTTCTCAGTTTGTAAATTCATCGCAGAAATTTTTTTTTACACGAAGTTGAGAAGATCTACAGCATAATTCAGAATGACAGATAATCGAAATCCAAAAGATCCTAGTGTCCTCTATTTACAAGCGACACATATGTCATCAAGAGTGTCTTCGTTAACCGTTGATGATATTGTCAAAGTGAAGAAGTCAGACAATTTGACTTTGGAAGTTATATACTGATAATTACTTTCACAGGCGTGTACTAGCATATTTAAATCATATGGGTTTTTATGGAGTTTTAGAATGTGGGATCACAAGTTCTTGATAATCATTTGATTACTGCGCTTGTTGAACGTTGGCGACGCGAGACACACACGTTTCATTTTACATGTGGTGAAGCAACAGTGACATTACAAGATGTTTCAATCATATAGGGTCTAACAATTGATGGTGAAGCAGTAACTAGAGTAGATGTATCACATAAAGTTGAGGAATGACAACATATATGTTTGGATATGTTGGGATTTTTGCCATCATCAAAATATTTGAAAGGTGGTCATCTGTCTATGACTGCACTACACGATCATTGTATATCTAACCTTGTTAATGATGAAACTTTAGAAGTAGATGTTGTGAAATTTAGTCGTTGTGTTGCGTTAATGATTATTGGAGGAATAATGTTCCCTGACTATTAAGGAGGGTCATGTAGACTAATATTTTTACAACTGCTACGAGATGTTGATAACGTGAAGTCTTATAATTGGGGTAGTGCAGTTTTAGCATTTCTATACCGTGACTTGTGTAACGCGTCACGTATAGAGAAGACTACAATGGCTCGACCTTTATATATCCTGCAGGTACCATTAATGTGATGTGATTATTTAACACAATATTTTAGTAAATGTTAATTGTTTTTTATTATTATAAGCAGTTATGGGCATGGAGCAGGATTAAATGTGTTAACCCCGATCGAGATGGGTTAACATTAGTTGTACCTCCCGTTGATCCGGATGGTTTTATTCCAGTTTTTCCATATAGTGCACGGTAATATTTAAAAATTATGGTGGTAATATCATATATATCTTGTATATTTTCTTGATATGCTAATTTTTTTTTAAATTGTAGGTGGAAATATGGATTTAGTTACACACATTCGCCAACACATTCTGTAAGAATTATAAGGGATTCTCTAGATCGTATGAATAATAATGAGGTATTATAGAATGTTAATACGTAATAGTGATTACACGAAGACTATTTTGTTTTGATTGAAACGGTATTTATTTTTTTTCAGTTTAATTGGAGCGTATACCAGAAAAATGACATAGATGTGAAGACGATTATTGATTCATACGACAACAGAATATGGCGATATGTTTGTCCCCTTGTATGCTTTGACATCGTGGAGATGCATCGTCCTAATCGGGTAATGCGACAATTTCGAAGACGACAATCAATTCCAGGGTCTGCCGTCGACAATGACGATATTCATAATATCACGAGAATAGGACATCGAAACACCCATTGGAGAGATTATCATAGGAATTCAATTGAGTTGTGGAATAATAGGCTGAGATATGTTTTTAAAGGGGTGCGACACGGGCGATCGATGCAAACTGACGAAGACTACTTCCAATGGTACAATCGAATAACTGTGCGTACCATATCACCTGCAATTACTATCGTTGGTTTTCAACCACATCCGTACAATACTTTTGTTGGAGAAATTAATGTACAACAAACTTTTGTTGGCCCATCGTTGTCTGCAGCATGGACTCGATATATGTGAAATGTTCATTGTTGTTCAAGTTAACTTGTTCCTGATGAGCCATGAAGGCAAGAGTCTCATCTACTTTGTCGTTTAGGGTCCGTCTGTGGGGTTGTGGGCGACGCGGGGCGACGGTGCTTGATCCACCTGTATCTTCCTCATTCGTCATGAAGTCTAGCTGTCGTTTAGCGTATTTTCGCTGCAAGTCCTGTCCACAAATGTGCTTCATTGGTTGCAGTCACTCTTCATCATCACGGAACACAACCTCAGCCATCGCACACAACTCTGATATGATACTGAGAAAGAAAAGCCCGATGTATCTATTATGAACGCTCATCAAAATCTGAGAATTGATAAGCTTTCCCACATTGATTGGGTAACCCTGAGATAAAGCATATAGCACCACGGCCCCCTCCTTTTGTACTTCACTTTTGTGTGAGACGGGCATCATTCTACTTGCCAAAAACAAATACCAAAGAGCATTATCGACCGTCGGATATTTTTCATCAAAACAACTCGGTGACCCACCAACTGGTTTCCAGATCGCCCCAGGATGACACAGGGTGTCGATTATCACAGTATAATCAGGGTTAGCAACCAAAGCCTGGAAGGCGGAATCATCGACCTCGGGCGTTTCTAAAAAAGCATTGATTATACCCGAATCAAATGACACAAGTTTACCTCGGACAAATGCCTTAGCATCCGTCCTCTCACCCGCATTTGCATAAAATTCTCGTACCACCGATACCACTGCCGCTTTCGGTTGAGATCCAAATTTTTCCCATCTACGTCTCTCCAACCCAACAAGAGGCCCAACGTATCGATCCTACCTTTGTCTACGAAATCCCGCTCGGTAATCGGGTTTCTATTAATTTTGGCATGTTCATACCGAGCCTGCGCCGCATCACTAACAAATCGATTTCTATCAAACGAAGAAGAAGAGCCGGGATTTTCTTTCACCTTCTTGGGAGCCATGGTTTGAGAATGAAATGAGGATTTGAGAATTTGTTTTGAGAATGAGATAAGGAAAAGGGGAAGAGGAAAGATAAATGAGAGAGATTTGGAGAGTGATGGTTTTGAGATAAGGAGATAAGGATAAGAGGAAGAGGAAATATAAAGGAAAGGGAAAGGGAAAGGGAAGGGGAAGGAAAAGAAGAGTGGGGAAGGAAATGCTCGCGCCCGAGCGATAATTTGTTACCGTTCGAGCGCCAGCTGTGCGCTGGAAAATTTTTAAAATAACAAAAGTTTTACTTCCGACATAAAGTAAAAAATATCAAAGTAAAAAAGAGGTAAATAAATAATTTCTCATACAACATATCAACTAATATTACAATTTAATAAAATAATTCATCGATGTTGTCTCTGTCTTGAAACAGTTGTGTCCATCTCATTTCTCAATCAAGTTGTTCTATCTCTACCAACTCTTCTTTTTCACGTCTAACAGGGTTGTGGTGCAGTTCGAAAGTTGGAGGATCCCAGTAGCGCTCATCTGCAAGAGGTTGAAATCTGCCTTCGTAAGTCGCTAAGTACTCAGATATGTTATACCATGGCTGCACAAGTGTCGTGGGATCCAACGAGTACCACTTTGCGGTACAAATAACATGGGAACATTGTATGCCAAAAATCGTCCATTTACCACATGAACAATCCATCGTTGATAACTTGACCACCTGCATATGTTGGCCACGACTTGGTCTTCCTACAGTTGCAACCGAAGCACTTTGCTCACGAACATCAAATTTGGCAACACGATGTTCAGTAGATTTTCTCGCCCACTTGTCATACTTCCGACATGCATAATCTGACCACAGCTGATTTTCCTGAACCATACGACCACCTGTACTCACACATGCAATAAAATATTGTACGCACCTCAGAAGTGTCAAGTGTAGTATGGCAGATATAGGAAGTCTACGAGCACCCTTCAACACACTATTTAAACACTCCGACATATTGGTTGTCATCACCCCACGACGCCAACCACCGTCATGAGCCAAACTCCATTTTTCTTTCTCAATTCCAGCCAAATATCGGTGCACCAAAATATTTTTAGGCTTGATTGCCTCCATTATTGATTCAAACTTACAAATTTGATTTTGTGTGCCTGCCGCCCATCATAAATCTTTCAGATGCACGTCTTTGAATTTAGTGTTAAAGTTTGAACACACGTGTCTCAAAAAAAAACGATGCACACCGTGTGGAGGTTGAAAATATGCTAGCTCTGCAGTTGCGCGCACGATTCCCTTATGTCTATCAGAAATAAGACACACGCCACTTTCACCACGAACAACATGTCTTCCTAGGTTCTCCAAGAACCATTTCCAAGAATATGTTATTTCTTCATCCACAATAGCAAATGCTAGCGGTAGAACCTGATTGTTCCCATCCAGAGTGACACCGATCAACATTTTGTGCTTGTATTTGGTATACAAGTGTGTACCATCAACACTAATTATTTTTTGACAATGCCGAAACCCATCAACACATGGCCTGAATGCCCAGAAAACATAGTTCAGTATCTTACTCATTTCATTGTTGTCTCTGAGATGCTTCCATTCCACAACTGTTCCCGGATTATATTTGGAAAGAGCACACATATATTTTGGAAGTAATTGAACGGAGCTCTCCCATGCACCATAAGCAATTTCCATAGCACGTTTCAAACTTCGTCATGCCTTCGTGTACGAGATTTGATATCCATATTTATCTTTCACATTTCGATGATATACTTAATCTCGTACGAAGGATCACAACGAACAACGAACAACAGCGTATGTGCATTATAAACTGTAAAGCATCGTCATCAACGAGATTGACTTGAATTTCATGCCAAGATGCTCTCTCCATGAATGAATACTTTGTTGACATCTTCAGAGAAAAATTCGCTGGATCGATTGCTAATATTTTATGCAGAACTTCAACTAAATCCATCAAATTAATAGATCGTAATACTCGTATCGGTCTAAAAAATGGAATGCTATATTCAATCGATCCATTATCGCTAACTACATGACCACCAAAATATAAAAGTACGTCGATATTAGACATTTTGCCAAAGAAAATTGAGAGAAAAATTAGGAGAAAGTTGATAACTCATTCGTTCAATTTTTCATCAATTATATAGGAGAAGAAATGTGAAGATTCATATTTGAATTATTGGTCTTCACGTGATTTTTCAGAGTCTCAGCTTTCACGTGAAAATAATTTTCAGGCAGCGAATGGTACGTAAACGAAATGAGCGGACAATAAAAATCGAAAAAATTTTAAAAAAAAGAAATATCATAAGCGCGGATGCTCTTACGTGACCAAGCGCGGACGCTGCTCCACGTGAGCACCGTCCGCGCTTGATAAGCGCGGATTGCAGTAGAATTGCAATGTTTTTTTTTTTAAATTATTTTTGAAAAAAATTTTAAATTTAAATTGCTTTTAAAAAAAACCCAACATCATTGCTTTCAATCTCGCGTCAATTTTGATATGTTCTCCTGGACAAGTTGGTTTTTTTTCCTGGGAAATTGCAATTTTAATCGAAATATCGAAAACCATAAAATATCATATGTTAAATAAAATTATATTTGACGTTCTTCTGATAATAAATTAAACACGATTTCTTTGTTAACATAATAATAATAATAATTATTATTAAAGACCATTGTTATTGTTATAGAAGTAACATTTGAAATCGCAAGATAGTAAATTTTTTATGATCAGATATAGTTTATTACTATTGAATTCATAGTAATTTTTTTAAATCTACTTTATATTTACCTCATTATGAAACATATTTCCAGTAATGGTTAACTCGAATTAGTTATCATTCTGTGTGTGTGTGTGTGTGTCTATGTGTGTGTGTGTGTCTATATATATATCATGACATCATTATATTAATATATAATTTTGGGTTTCCTTAAAATATCCTCCATATTATCAAACTAAACATGATTTTACTATATTATCTTTTCACTAACAAATCACTTTGCATCTTATTTATTATCTTTTATCATTTCAATTTTAAAAATTGAATATATCATTTCCTCTTCAAAAAAGTGATAAATTTATTTTAAAATAATAGTGAAAAAGGTTTATTTCTATTATTTTTTTACAGATTACACTCATAACGTGTGCCACGACTCTCTAGTATATATAGCCATTCAGCTATATGTTAATGTGTGCATATATATAGACAACCTCTAGGCATGACGATTACAGTTGATAGAGTATTAAATTGCACCTTCTAAGAAAAAACTAAGATTAATTATGTCATAAGCTGGTTAAAGAAAACATACATATTGTTAATAATAATAATTAAGGAGCCTTAATTAAGGATGCTTTAATAATTTAGCTAGAAAATTTGGTTGTCCAGCAAATTGCTAGTTTGAAGTTTAAACAGTACTATCTATCTATAAGACCCTGCATGCAAGCCCCGAGCTTTAAAAGAAATTAAATTTAAACGGGAAAATCATATTTTTCAGTCTAGTAATTTGCATTTTTTTTTTACTTTTTATCATGTAAACAATGAATTTTTTTTTTAACTTTTTTTACCCGAGTTTATCATGTTTTCCGATAAAAAATGAAAAAAAATACAAGTTAAAGGATCAAAAATGAAAATCAAAATACAAGTTAAAAGACTAAAAACGAAAATTAATCATACCATGACTAAAAATGAAAAAAAAAATGCAAGTTACAAGACTTAAAATGCAAATTTACCGTTAACATAACTAAAAATAGAAAACAAATATAAATTACATGACCAAAAATATAATTTTACTATTTAAACAGTGACAACGACCGTCTGATATATACAAAAAAAGTATTTTAAATCACGTAATCCAAACATAATTGAGAATTCAATAATCGTTAGCATATAACGCATTTAAAATTCACGACTCTAAATCCCTCGATCCAAATGCACACTCAGTATAACTAGATACAAGCACTATATATAAATCATATCTCTTGTAGTCTTTATACTTAACATTTTACCATTTGAATCCTATATAATTAATTCCATGGTAATAAATTAAATAAAAGGACAGTTAAAATATCTGAATATGGGATGAAGGTAAATAGTAAGTTTTTTATATATCGAAAGCGACGTAGAGTCAATGAAACATGGTATTAAATGAAAATAAAGGGAATTAATTACTGCAGGTTCAAATTATTGTCCTACCCTTAGCATTTAGGCATGGGGGGGACGCCTACACACCCATCCATATTCATTTCCGTATGAGATTTAATAATCTGTCAAAGGGTTCCACACTAGATCTATATCTCTCTAGCTTTTGTTTATAATTTTATTAGAAAATTCATAATCTTTCTCATTAATTTAATATAGGCAAAAACTTGTGTGACACGATCTCACGGGTCGTATTTTGTGAGATAGATCTCTTATTTGGGTCATCCATAAAAAAATATTACTTTTTATGCTAAGAATACTATTTTTTCATTGTGCATATCAGTAGAGTTGACCCGTCTCACATATAAAAATTCATGAGATCGTCTCACAAGAAATCTACTCTATAATATATCACATCTGTCTCAAATATACAAGTTGTATTTTCATTATCGACTGTCCCAATGAAGATTGGATTGATGATAATATAGAATAAAAATGAAAAGTGTTCAAAATTGTTTGAATGGGCTAAACTCTAAACTTCCATATATATATATATATATATATATATATATATATATATATTGAAATAATGTGATGTGATCTCGTTGAAATGGGTGAGCCGGGTACGGGGCTCCAACGGACCAAATCAATAATTTATAGTGTTTGGGAATTTGAGTGAAGATAATGGCTTAGATCAACACCTGCAAACAAGAAAGTAACTCGTGAATGGGCGCCGGAGGGATGTTCGGCGTGGCTACTCCGATGCTTAAGTCAGCAGGCTTTTAGATGAACACAAGCAATATTTGAGGGAAAATATGTAAGTGCTTTTAGTTCAAATATTTCAGAATCATTAAATGACTTTAATACCTGCTATTTATTGTGGAAGAATGGGTGGTTACCTCGATTATCACACCACCTACTAAGTCGGTTTACCATACTAGCTTCTGATGACTTCTCGGACACTCCAAATCCAAGTGGTTCTGACAGATTAGACTGCCTGTATCGATCACACTCGAGTGTGGTGCAATTCTCGAGGTGGCCTGGGTAGTTGGTTGCCTGGGTACCTGTATGAGAGACCGGGTGGAGAAAAAGTACCCGGCCAGTTGGCTTCTGATCCGGGCTATTCAACCGGGTCATCATTAACCCGGAAATTGGTCATCATTAACCCGGACCTTTACAGGGGTATCATAATGCATTGAGAGTTTGAATAACTTAATAGTGGTAATAATTATATTAGTCATTGCATGCTCGAAACTGCAAAGATTTATTATCTACCTAGTCAAACTTTATTTAAGGAGGTTGAAACATCTTTAAATTCAAGTCAAAGAAATTTTTTCCAGAAAATATTAATAATTTTTATTTTTTTAAATGATCTTATGAATTATTGTCGTAATTTTCGGTCAAATTATTAGACATTTATATTATATAATTCATTTAATCATAAATAACAAAATAAAAAACATACTATTTTATTTTGTAAATCTACTCCCTTGGTAGTAACTGGAAAGAAAAATGAATGTTTTACGGGAGGAAAAACAAAACCAACATAACTCAGGATTTGTTATATTCTTTCTATTTTGGGTATATATTATTTATTTTTTGGAAAATATAATTTTCAGTTTACTTATCAAATCATGTCAATATTCTTTCTATTTTGGGTATATATTATTTATTTGTTGGAAAATATAATTTTCAGTTTACATATCATATTTATTTTTTGGAAAATATAATTTTCAGTTTACATATCAAATCATGTCAACATTATTCGATAAAATTACATGAAAGCTTAAAAAAGCCATGTTTATATTATTATAAAAATGAAGAAAATATAAATTAAGTAAATAAAAAAGCCAAAAACTTGTGTGAGACGGTCTCACGAGCCGTATTTTATGAGATAGATCTCTTATTTGGGTTATCCATGAAAAAATATTACTTTTTATGCTAATAATATTACTTTTTATTGTGAATATCGGTAGAATTGACTCGTCTCACAGATAAAAATTCGTGAGACCGTCTTACAAGATATCTACTCAATAAAAAATAAATAATTTTTTATTTTATTTTCAGTGATAAAAAAAAATTATTCCGTAAAAAACAAGTGGACAATGGGCATCCATATATTGGTATGATAATTCCCAATCAGTAGTTACCTACTCTTTGCAGGAGGCCCACAATTAAAACCTCTGCATCTTTCATTCAGTGCTCGTTTTATCTGCAAGAAATTTCAAATATGTTAGATCCCGACAAAAGAAATATTCAATTTTTGAAATAAATTAGATGATTTTGGGGGGAAATTAATTCTTTTTAATGAACTAAAAATGTAAAAATATCAAATATAACAACAAATGTTTGTCGTTTTACTAAAATTTAAAGTTATTGATCGTTTTACTAAAATCTATAGTTATTGATATCGATGTAATAGAGACAATTATCACATCATAATATTAAATATCAAATTGAAGATACATATAAAGACATGTTTTAATTAAACTTCTTTTAATGTTGTTTTTCTTTTTTTCCTCTCTTTTTTCTTTTGACGTTCTTTCGATTTCGAGTACTAGCTACCGAATGATATGTCACATATACGGTGAGATAGTTTCTATACATTTCAGCATATTATTCTATCATGTATAAAACCAAAATCTCCGAAACCAAATAACACCAAAATAACCAAAACGGAAACCAAAATCAATTTGAACCCAAAAGCATGGAACAATTTTAGTTCAAATCAAGTTTTTTTCAATTATAGTTTTTATATTTAATTAAAAATTTGAGCAACACTTGAAAATTTTAGCAACTTTTCATTAAAAAAATTGGATAATAAAAAGATTGTATAACAATGAAATTTTTTCAATTTTTTACTTGGCTTAATTTCGATCGGGTTATTAGTTTAGATTAACCGTAGGAAACGTTTATTCTTCTATTTCAACTTCATCAATATATTGGAATGTACAAACCTGAAATACAACCAAACGTTTCCGTTTTGAACTTCTCGTTACACAAATTGCAATTTTTGTAATTTTAATATGCCATCTTTCTATTTTTTTCTTCGAATTTTGTTAAGATTGAGACTTTGACAATCCCAAAAGTTAGTTCAAAGGAGAAAGATTGTTCAAGCTCATACGTGCAACTCCTAGGAATTTTATCCAACCGATGTTGGATAATTAACACACCTACCTCACGTCCATGAATGAACATCTGAAGCGTGTATTTTACGAATAATCCAACTATAGGCATAATTGGTGACCCAACTGTTGGATCTCGGTTTTCTACACGCCCAAACGCAGCGGAAGTTTTAAAATTTTTATTTATTTTGACAATCAAAATATGTTTTGCTTTGGGCGCTCGTATGATTTAAACAAAAACATTCATAGGGTGTTGTAATTATACCTTTAGTGAATAGATCACTTGGCACCAACTAATCCGGTATAAACGGATCAGCTCTTGATGAATCCCTACGAACTTTCTTCAAGGGACTCCTTGTTTGATCCTTCTATCAAGTCCACGACTGGATGGTTTGATCCTTTTCTAATTTGCACTAGAAAATTAGAAGAAGTTTTTCAAAGAGATAGAACACGGATTTGGTTCAAAACCCTTTTTGAGAGCAATCATCATGGCGATGGAGACTTTCTCCTTGTTCGATAACTTTTTAAAAACTTCGGTGATTTTTTTGATAAAATTCGAATGAGAATCATCCAATAAGAATAATAAAATCTATTATCCTTTTCCTAATCCACCCTTAACTTAATTAATCAAATTAACTAAGTTAATTAAGGATTCTCAAAATATCTCATATCTTTTCCTTTCCATATCACCGAAACAAGTTTAGAAAATTTGTGGTCTCTTGGAGGCTAGGGTTATAGCTTACTTATCCTATTTATAATTAAGCTATGACCTTAATGCACATAAAATAATACATGGGTCTTTTAATTAACATTAATGAGCTTGATTAATTAATTGGGCTAGTTCAACTAGTTTATTTAATTAATCAAGGTTCATTAATAACTTTAATTATTTAATATGTTTGAATTGTACTACTACAAGCCCATTAAACATATCACCCACTATATTTAATTTAATAATTAATAAACTCAACATTTGAGTTTAATAATTTAAATCCCTTATAAATTCAAATGTTGAATTTATTATTTAAATTATAAATTCAACTCCTTGAATTTTATCACCTCCAAAATTTAATATTTAATAAACTCAATTTTTGAGTTTAATAAATTAAATTCTCAAATTTTATAAATTCAACTCCTTCAATTTATTCTCTCAAAATTTAATTATCATAAATTCAACTCCTTGAATTTACTATATAATATAAATTCAACTTCTTGAATTTATTCTCTCAACGTGTTCAGAGATACAGCTAACCGTGAGTTCACAACTCTTTGTGATTCAAGACATAATCCTTTATTCGGGCTTACCCTAGTTAGCCACATTCTTTTCATCAACACCTTGATGAAGAATGTCAGAACTCATTTCTGATTGCATCCATCGGATCATGGTAAGAGCGTTTAGTAGCATCGCCCCATGATCCCCTAGGTATCACTGATAGTGCCTGCAAGAACCAGTCGATTATGATTTACGTACAGTACGGTCCCTTCATCTCATATATCCCGATCGAATCTGCAACCATTGGTTCATCGAGGGTTGCATATTAATTCAATAACTATGTGATAACTATAATAGTGGCATCGCGTGTACTATTTGAGAACTCCTTCTCTAACGTACATCTCATACACTGGCAAGAGATTCCATGCACTATTATTTCATCAGATCACACAGGATATCCACACCCGTAGGTGAGCGGTGAATCCCCGACTACAATGCACTGGCTCCTATATGTGTCGCAACTCTACCCAACCTCGCCACCTGATGACTCTCCTGGAGCCGGTAAACGAGTCAAATCACAGCCCTAGCATATAGAGCCTCAGTGTTGTCCCGGGTCGTAAGGACTAATGGTGTACAATCATAACCACGGACTTATCCTCTTGATGAATGATAACCACTTGGAAAGTCCGAGGGAGGGATGTTCGGTATAATCATCATATGACTACCCATCTGCATGTTTGGACATCTCCATGCCCTTACCAAGAAACGCAGTACACAACATCACATATGCTAGTCTCGAGCTCAAGCGACCTTTATCCATGTTTTAGGCGGCTGAATCGACTAGGAACGAATTTAGAATATGCAGTGTTTACAAATGAGTTTCAACATCGAATTACGATTCATTTGTATTAAAGCATAATCAAGGACTTTATCTATGCTGATCACATGGGTATACAGATAAAGTATAACGAAACCATTAAAAGTTAAATTATATTAAAATAAAGATTGTTTATTTCACTTGAGTCAATAAATTCCCTAGCCAACCGTTGGCTTGCAGGGCATCTACTCTAACACCAACTATAAGCAGCCAACACATAACGGTAGAGCTTTGATACCATGTTAAGATTGAGATTTAGATCTAACTCAATTTCAAAAGCTAGCTCAATGGAGGTGGATTATTCAAGTCCATATATGCAACTCCCAGAGATTTTATCTTACTTATATGGGATAACTAACAAATTTTAATCATTTTCTCATTTGAAATTGATGTGACACCGACATAAAACTAAACGAAATATCAAAATTGCCAAAACAAAATGAAAAATACACCAATAAAACTCTTTTTTTTTTCTTTTTCTTTTTCTATCAAAGAGGTGAACGTACATTGCCCCTAAGAATAATCTCTTGCCAGTTTTTTAGTCAGAAATTACTTTTTTAATTACATTTTCTCTTGGGAAGTAATCAACTTGGGGAAGTCAATTGGACCACCAGAAAAACTGATGCCGGTCCGATCCAATAAAATCAAGCCCGGAGGCCGGAATGGAAATTTTGTCCACGCACATCCCTTCATTTCACCGTATTTGCCGCTTATTTTGTTTTAATTAATTGCAAAATCAACCCTCCATTCCATCCATTTGAGAAATTAAGTTAATTTAAGTGCCCATACTTATTTAATGTTAGATAATGATATAATTTATACTTTACTATTAAATTTAATCAAATGATAATATAACATTGAAATCGAGCCATTCATATTTCTTATTCCTCATTTATTGACTTGTTAATGACATCAACTTGTTAACTAAATACACCGATCCAATTCAATTTAGAACATCTATTGAATATAAAATTGATTTTAAACTAAAATTTGTTTAACTAAGAATGAACTCATAAATTTTATTTATTACTTAATTTGAAACTTAATTATCATAAACTTGTAGAATGTTGAAGTTAACCTCCTCACAAATTTCAACTAAAAAACTGTTATTGTGAAATTAAGAAAATTACAATCAAAAAGCAATTGCATAAAAATTTATTCAAGGAAGCTATTAACAATGACTGAAAATAGAAGTGAAATGACTACATACAATAAAGATAAAATTACAAATTTTTGTTTTATATGGTTATTTCTTTGATATATCGATCATCTACGTTATCAAATTTGAGTCTTAGCATTATATATTTCATTTTTCACAATTTTGTTCATTTTTCTTTGGGAGGTCTGAGATGACACTAAACATGTCAGTACCACATCAACGTCGTATTATTGTCACATCATTGTCACCTAAGAAAAATGAATAAATTGTCAAAAAAAAAAAAAATAAACTAAAACTGAAATTTAATAATATTGAGGACTCAAACCACAAGAAAACAAACATAGAAGTTCAAAACAAAATATATCAAATGAAAGGCTTAAATTTAAGCATATACACGACAACAATTGAAGCACGGAAATGAAAAGATGTTATGAAATATTGAGGATATTTTAGCTACTAAGACACCGTTTAGTTCGAATAATGAGATTTTGAATGGTGTATAATATAATGATTTATAACTATAATCTTTTATAAAACTTGAATCAAACGTAAGATGAACAAATATTTGTAATCAATTAATGTCTTATACCCATACACAGAATGATGTCTTAAAAATGTTTTTATTTTGAGAAATTGATATGTCTATAACAGAGCAAAAACTTGTGTGAGACGGTCTCACGTGTCGTATTTTGTGAGACAGTTCTCTTATTTGAGTCATTCATGAAAAAATATTACTTTTTATACTAAGAGTATTACTTTTTATTGTGAATATCGGTAGGGTTGACCCGTCTCACAGATAAAAATTCACGAGACCGTCTCACAAAAGATCTACTCCTCCAATAGAGCAAGTTTAATAAGTATGATCAAATGTAATTAATCGTGGAAATGTGACCTGTATAATGTTTTGGGATTAATGCATATGATTTTGTTAAAAAGATTTAAATATTTTGAAAAATAACAAAATTAAAATTTTGATCTCTTTATCAATTCATCCAAATAAATCAAATGAATCTGAAATCAAATCCAAGGTTTCAAAAAGTATATATGTCCTCAGCCTCAATTTTCGTATAAGAATTCAAATCCATGGGCTCACGTTAAAATTTGGTCACTCGGCCTAGGGTAAAGGTGCAAATGATTCAAGCTATTCGTGAGTTGCTCGTAAGCAGCTCGATCAAAACTCGAGTCGAGCTCGAATTCGAGTATATTAATTTTTTCAAACCGAGCTCTAGTATTATGATATTCGACCTGACTGCACTCCTACCTAGGGGTGCACACGAGCCGAGTCGAACTCGAGTATCGTACTACTCGAGCTCGACTCAAATTTAATTTTTTAGGCTTGAACTTGACTGAGTATTAAATTTCAAGCTCGAGCTCGAATCATGAAAATATCGAGTTACTCGAGTTCAAGAATCTTAAAAGTGTTAGCAACATAATTTTAGCGTTTAAATTTTATATTTATGTGAACAATAATATATTTAAGTTGTAAAACCCGGGATTCTGTACAAGCGTGATCATATCAGACTAATATCAGATTAATAATTTGATTATGCTAGGATGGTGTAATCTGGGATATTAATATTTAAACCATTCAGAATATAAGATTTGTTTTGAGTTATCTAAGTCGTGTATATAATTTTATCGTGTGGAGAATTTTGAAGCTCTATGGTATTATTTTCGGTACTTGAACTTTTGGGGTGATTAAATCTATCACGATCCAAGGAATTTATTAAGGAATTTCGAAGATTTAGCAGATAAAGGTCTAAGATTTAAGTGGAGATTGAGATACCGGGATAAAAGATTTAAATTTCAAACAATATCACGGATAGATCATGATTTTAGATGAAGATTTGATTCTGAGTTCAAATGCAACTATAACTCTTGATCAAGATTGCAGCCAACCCCTATAAATAGGAGGACCCTATAAGCTCAAAAATCACACCTAAATTCTCACACAAATTTCGAAATTCTCCCTCTAGTCTCCTTAGGAATTTTCGAGCACAGCGAAGCCCTGCCGCCGTCCAGCCAGTGAAGTAGGAATTTCGAAGAACCCTAGCCTTTTTCACGTTTTTTCAAGAATTTAAGGTAAGTGGGCTGTTTTAAATTTCGGTTTTTGGTGCATATGAATTTTCGATTTTTGTTTAAAAATTCGGTCGAGCTCCGTCTCCCGTCTACGTTGTTTTTTTTAAAATCTTGTTGCGTTTATACGTTGACACTGTGAGAATTCCCTGAAAATGGGTGGAATTCCAACATATGGCCCTTAACAGTGGGATAGAACTGTTTTATGGCCTCGCCCCCTTAGAGGATTAAAACTTAGGGACTGACGTCAGTAAACCATGAAAGGTGAAAAATCGCAGTGTTATTATGATATGATTATGATGTTACGATTATGAAAAGCATGCTGTATTTATATGTATGTTTCGAAAATGTTATAAAAAAATGTTTATGTTGTTTTCAATATCCCCCACTTGCTGAGTATTTTCCAAAATACTCACCCCCCTTACAACCTGTCCCAGAGAAATCCGAGGAGGAAATTGAAGAGGAGGAATCAGAACAATTCTGGGGATGGTGATTCTTCGAGATTTAGTGTTAGTCATGTTAGCATTATTTCGAATTTCGTTGTTTTTAATTTCATGTAAAACGCTTCCTTATTAGTTATTTCAGTTGTAAAGACATAAGTTTTTGAGAAATTATGAAATAAACTAGTTTTCGGTTTATACTGTGCTACGAGGCTGGTTGTTTTTAATTGTGTGATTGATAAACAACGCCGATGTCGACTAACCCGGTCTCGGGGCGTGACATAAGTTATATACCATTTTTAAAAATTATATACATATATTTACTCGAGTAGCTTGTGAGTAAAAACAATTAAAACTCGAACTCGACTTGAGTGAAGAATTGTGCTATTCGAACTTGACTTGAGCGAAGTCAAATCAAGCTCGAGTTGAGTTTTGACCGAGTATGTCATGAGCTACTCACGAGTTGCTTTGCTCATTTGCACCCCTACTTGCCAACCTACATTTCATAGTCATGAAGATTATTTGTAAGGGAGTGATTTTGATAATAGACTTCGTGTATATGAAACAAACATGAAAAATGTTAAAATGATCTTATATCTAATTTAATTAATTCCATACTACTAATGTTAAACAGTTAGATACCAAGAGAATTTTCTGGCAACTGATGCGCTAAAGATGTTCCACAGTCAATTGGAATATTCAATTGATATATAAGTCTCAAATAAATTTATGGGATTAACACACTTGATGCAATATCAAAAAGTACTGAATCCACTTGCAATTCCAAATGTAAGTAATATTTACAGTATAGTCAATATAATATAATTAGCTTGTCTATTTCGTGAGACTGTCTCACGTATCTTTATCCGTAAAACAGACCAATCATACTCATATTTACAATAATAAATAAATATTATTTTTGACATAAAAAATAAAATATTTTTTCTCGAGTGACACAAATAGTAGATCTGTATCACAGAATTGAATCGACCACCTCACAAAATTTTTTATGATAATATAAAAGGTTAAAAGTTAAATCTGAGTTCAAATTCAAGGAACCTCAATGTAATTTACATACGTCTATATAGACATCATTTTATTTGGTAAAATCCTACATCAACCACCCTGATCTCTTCTACCACCCTTCCCCTCCATCACCATCACTAAGGTTGGATCAGACCACATTCAAGCCCTAACTTTCATTCATTACCCAAAAAAGGTACAATCTCCAAATTTTTAATTTCTCCTCGAGTTTCATTCTTCTTCATAACGTCGATCTTGTTTCAACCGTAGAAAAAGTTATTCGAATGAGCTCGTCTTAAAAAAGGTTTAAAAGAGACCATAACTGGTGCATTTACAGACATATAATGTTTCCTTCATCAAAGAACGACAACCCTTTCGATTTCTTGTTGAAGAGGTCCTCTTTCCTCTGTGATCAACAAAACCCTAGCTCCAAATTACAAGATGAACCAGTTCCCTTTTTCTTGAACTTTCCTTCTCCGTTTTTCGATGAGCGCGAAATGCCCTTGAATCAGATTTTATCGCAGAGCCAGATCATGGCCGCAAATCATCATCATCATCATGCAGTTGATCAGATTGAGAATCACAATACTGTGACAAAACCGAGTATTGCGGCTTCGAATTCGAATAGGAAAGAAGCTGATCAGGGAATTGATCCTAATGGGATTAATCTTAAACCACCGCGGAGAAGAAATACGAGCGGGGTTCCTCGGAAAAGAACTGGCAAGAAAGACAGACACAGCAAGATTTGCACAGCTCAGGGTATTAGAGACAGAAGGATGAGATTATCCCTCCAAATCGCGCGAAAGTTCTTCGATCTTCAAGACATGTTAGGCTTCGATAAAGCAAGCAAAACCATTGAATGGCTCTTCACGAAATCGAAGAAAGCGATTAAGGAGCTGGAGAAAGATCATCCGCATATTTCTACGAGTGAAGCGAGGAGTGACTCTTTTCTTTCTGAATGTGAAGTCATGTCAGGGCTTGAGGAGATTTCAAACAATGATGTCAAAGAAGGTATGATGATTTCACGGCCGGCTACAAATATCACGGGGCCATCTTGCCTAAACCCAAGCGAGAAAACCGACAAAGGATCGAAAAAAACCGAGTGCAATTCCTCTTTGAGGGAGTCAAGAGACAAGGCAAGAGCAAGGGCAAGGAGCAGAACAAGAGAGAAAATGATGATCAAATGGTGCAACAAATCAAACCCTAATCACGAAAATGAAAATGTCCTCAAGTTAGAGTCTTTGACCAGCAGCTGCCCATTTGAAGGTGTTGAACAAGAATCAAGATCCCATGATCAAGAAAATAAGGTCTCACCTATTATGCCTGATTTCAACTCAATCGTGCAGCAGCTATCATCCGATGAGGGCACGATAGAGAAATTGCTTGGAAATTCAAGAACATCGAGATCTTGCCCTATTTCAGACTACAGTCACTGCTCTGACTCCGTCGCAGGTTGCCTAGATTCCAACGCGCATTTCATGGGATTCCTTGGAAATTGGGATCTTTTCACCACTGACAAAATCACTCCATCACCAAGTCAATATTCAGCAACAAATCAAGTTCCATTTGCAGGTAACCCTATTTCTGTATACTCAGCTATGGCCCCAAATTTTCAACTATTTGATCAATAAGCTTATTTTTATAAGGAAGATTAACTATATTATCCTGCCGGTGTAGCGGTTATGGTTAGTCATGTTATATATGTAAATAATTTCAGGGGTGTTGTGCATTTCAGGCTAGAGATCGAACTTTTGAAATTTGAATCCCTGTAATGTTTTCTTGTATCATTGGAGGTAAAATAAATATATGATATTATTGTATGGTAGCATTCATTAAAACCTATTATGATGACCAACAACTCCTTGATATATAGCTAGCTATATATTGATTTCTTAAATTTTCATAGTTTTTTGGATGGATTTGGGTGATTCTAATAAAGAAATGTGAAGATCCTAGTTTTATGTTTTATATTTTAAAAATAATTTTCATGAAATTTATGTAGAGATTTATTAATCCTCAGAAGGGTTAAATGGAACAAAGTGTTTACAACTTAGAAACTTGTGTACTTGTATACACTAAACTAGGTTTTCAGTTATTATTTATAAAGACATCTGAAAAACATAAATATAGAGGTAAATTAAGACTAATGATTAACAAATCTGAGAAGGTAAATGCACAATAAGAGAGAAACTCATACCATTAATTTTGAAAATTATTGCTGAGAATAATATTCCATTTGCTATATGCATAAGAGAGCTTGCAATTAATTAAATGACTCGAATTATAACTTTGAGTTCATTGTATTGAATGTATACCTATATGTATTGAATTTGTGATGGTAATTTTTTATTGGTTTTAGAAGAAAATTTTCATGAGAATTCCTATTTTATGTCCACTAAGATATGAATTGAGTAAAACTTGTTTCATATGGTTTATCTACAAAGATCTTTGGCCTATAAAATGATTCTGTAGCCTGGTTTATAACTTTATTAATTCACAAGTCTGTTTCTTGTATATATTATGATAGCCTGTAATTCAGTTATCTGCTCTATTTGAAAACCTTTAGAGATGATAACTACGGTCATTTTACTCGGAATCGAGCTTTTATCATCAAGATTATGTGAATGAAAAGCATAGTTCCTTGAAATAATAATCTGAAATTTCAAATCGTCCTATAAGTTGGCGCTAATAGATTCTGGTCATCTAATTAGTCAAAATTTGTTATATTTTAGAAAATTGGTTTTTTAGTACATATATTCATATTTTCTCTAGAATATCGACAATGATTGATGATATGACGCTACACGTATGTTCATGTCACCATTGTCTAGCGATTTTAGTACATATATTCATATTAACGTCATGTCATCAATCAATTGAAAATTTGATTAAATGTTTCAAAAATCCGATTTATTGCTCTAAGAAATTTTTTTGACCCATTATAGAGGATGAAAATTATATATAGATCAGCTTATAATTGTCAATTTTAGAACTTTCCTTCATCAAACGATTTTTTGAGTGATCATAGATATATATATATAGTTTTTACAAAAGAAACTGTAGCTACACCGACTCAGAGCAACTATACTTATATTTAATAAAATACTGGCATCCGATTAAATTTTAAAAGCAAATTCTTATACATATCATTTTTTTTAATTTTCAAATATGACCACTAGTGCTAAATTTATATTGTGCAGCAAGAACCATTATAGAGCCGATAAAATATAAAGAGTTCATATTGACATTAATTATTGTATTAATTAAAAGGTAGGTTTAAATATAAATGTAGGTTTCAATTTCAGTAGAAAAATTAAGGATATATATATGAATGAGATACTTTAAATTCCAATAATATGGAGGAAGGTTCATGAGTTTATTATACAATACCAAGAATTTAATCCTTCCAAATCTGTGAAGGCTGTTCAATTTAATTTTTTCCCAAATGGAATTTTTTTTATTACTCGATCATGAGGGTTTTCTCTATCTCCAACGAAATTATGTTCTCTTATTTTCCCATCAACGTTATATATATTCTTGAACACCGAATAAAAGCTAGCTAATACAAAGTTTTATTTGTATGTATCATATTTTTATATAAACAACTTATAAATCTATATTGGATTTTATATTTTACGCGACGCTCGTTAGACGAGTGATATCTACGTATGAAATGTCAAACAATTACAAAAAAACGAAACATAAAAAGTCATGTAATTGGACTAAGTTCTATGATGTAGTGATGTATTTTTTTTTTTTGCTATTAGTTATCATCACTTAATAGGAAAAAAAATGTGCCATTAATGAAGATGGCCATATTCAATTACCAATAAATTTGAATTTATGTTATGGAAGATATTTGAAATTATTTATGATGAATTATTTGGAGATATATGAAACGTAAATGCAGGATAGACTGAAACAAACTAATATTTATGCGCGATAGGACTAAATAAATGTTGTGTTATTATTTTTATTTGCATCATAGCATGAAGATTTTCTATTTTCAAGAACGATAATGAATAATTTCTGTAATTTTACCAATCAATTAATTAATATTTATAATAATGAATAAATCGAACTAAGATTTGATGGAATTTACGTATAATTAAAAATTAAAAAAATTAATTTAAAAAATGTTCATAATTAAAAGATTAAATCTTCTAATTATTACAATGAGGGTGGCATGGAGCGACTAATATGGGGCCAATCCCTAGTAATGGAAAATTATAGAGATTATCGAATTACTTAATTTTTTAGGGTTTTTCTTACAATGAATGTGGTCAATGAAAGACAAAATAATGTAAACCTAATTAATAACAATTAGAGATGAAGAAAAAAAATGATTGCAAGACTCCATTGTCATTTTTTCTCTCAAAGTATAATGCTGCGATTATTTTATACGTACTTTTTATGCATATACTAGCATCTTAAATAAATGGGAAGGCTATTTAATAAATTCAAAAATGCTAAATCCATGAGCATGACCAAGAAATATATGCATAAGTTTGAATCAATTTAACGTCGATTTGACAAGAAAATATACGCATTTGGATGGATGGATTTCAAAGAAAGAATTTGGAGTCCAATATATAAGTCCGTCTAATTTGTTTGGCTGTTCATGTCCGAATAATTTTTTTTATACTTCGTTACGTTCCAAAAAAAAAAAAAAATGACGACAAAGGGTTTTTGAATTGAAGAGCTGATTTTAACCTTTCTAAAAATTTAATTTGTAGAAGTCATACATATGTATAGCACTTGTATTTTCAATAGAAATGGTTATGGTAACATGTGAAAAAGTTGATGAGAACCATAAGCATAACTAGGGTTTAGGGTTGGTTTTGAACTGTTTTTGAATGACTGGAATTTAACAATTGTTCAAAATTGTTGCTAGCATTTTATTTTTGGAAATTTTCAAAATTAATCCATAACTTTTCTATGCAATTCACCCAAAAATACTTATAATTAATATCCGCTATTATATATAATCGACGCTTATAAATTAAATTTATTTTTATATCATGCACGTTGCACGTATATGATTCATTTTGAGTAATTAAAGTGTTAGCACTAAATATATGGGAAATAAAATTTTAAATTGATCGACTTGTCCCATTTTAAATTTTGGTCTACTAACCATTCAAATTTTGGTTTCTGTGCAAATAACTAATTAAATTTTTGGGGTTTTTAGTCTTATTACGTCTTAATGTAGATGTGACACGAGAAAATATTAATATGGTGCCGAAAGTTGTTGACATGACGTCGAAAATGTTAATGTCACATTAAAATTAGAACACAGATAAAAATCAAAAGTTAGAGCTTCAAGATCAAAGTTTGACGAAATAATGAACCGAAACTAAAATGAGAAAAATCAGTAGAAAGATAAAGTTTTTTTTTCTCCCCATTTTCCACGAGTTTATATGTAATATATCTGATAACCCTACCCGAAGAAGAAAATTTATTCGTGTCTTTTTTAATAGAAAAAATAACATAATGGTTTTTTTAGATTATTTTTATTAATGGTTTTTCTCCAAAACAACGAGAAAAAATAAATAATATACCGAATCGGGTGTGACAAATTATTCAAAACGAAAATTCGTGTATATTAAAAAAAATAAAATTTGCAATGAAGTTGATACGGGTGGCCAATTAAATGCGCTGCGACTCTGGTTGTTACTTCATTATCAAGTTGTACATTATGCTTCATATGTCGTTTTCACTCTGACATGAACCAACCAGCACCTCTTGTTCCGAGTCAGAAAACAAGCGACTTCCCAACAAAACACAGCAAGACAATTGTCCAAACATCCGACCAATGAAACTCTTGACTGATTTTTTTTTTTTAAATATTAGTAAATAATTTTTGAATTAGAACTTCATTGTTTTAATAAGAATTACGCAAAAACTTGTGTGCAAATGGTCTTACGAGTCATATTTTGTGAGATGAATTTCTTATTTGGATCATCTATGAAAAAGTATTACTTTTTATACTAGGAGTATTACTTTTTATTGTGAATATCGGTAGAGTTGATTCGTCTCACGGATAAAGATTCGTAAGACCGTCTCACAAGAGACCTATTCTAAGAATTAAGATTGTATTCTAATGAAATGATTTGATTTGAACGGATCGATAGAAGTGATTTCAATTACTTCGACATCATCATTTGCAACCACAAATAAAGACAAAAACTTGTGTGAGATGGTCTCACAGATCGTATTTTGTGAGACGGATCTCCTATTTGGTTCATCCATGAAAAAATATTATTTTTTATGTTAAAATGATTACTTTTTATTGTGAATATTGGTAGAGTTGACCCGTTTCACGGATTAAAGATTCGTGAGACGGTCTACCTACTCACAAATAAAAGTCAAATTACAAGAACGGTTTCAAGAAAGCTAGCAGAATTGGTAACTTCTTTTAACAATCACTCTTTCAGTTTCAATTATATAATTTATATTTTTGTTTGTTTGTCCAATATTGATAGACATGTACCATTTCTAACAATATTTTTTCTACTCTTTTACTAATATATCTCTATTTAATTTGCGGTCTTGTAACTAACTATTGGGAAAAAAAATTATTTATATGAATACTCGGTAAAATTTTGAAAGTTGTTTGCATACTTCAAGAGAAAGGAAAATGTAAAGAATTATGTGGAGTTATAGTAAAAGGGCAAAAACTTGTGTGAAACGATCTCACGAGTCGTATTTTGTGAGACATATATCTTATTTGGGTCATCCATGAAAATGTATTACTTTTCATGCTAAGAGATATTATTTTGATTGTGAATATCGGTAGGAATTGACCCGTCTCACAGATAAAGATTTGTGAGATCGTATCACAAGAGAAATTCTCATAGTAAAAGTCTACTCTTGGGAGATTGAGTTGTCTCGAATTAACCCCGTCCGCAACACCATTTTGAAAAACTTTAAAATAACTATTGGAAACGTTTAGCATATACATTAAATTTGAAATTCATTTGAATTTAGTACATTCAAACAAATCAAAAAATTTGAAATTTATAGATCTAAATGCACTTTAACATTTTTGAAAATTTAATTTGATTGTGATTCCGGCATGTGATAGAAGTAATATCTTTAGTAAGATGGGCTCAAGCCCAACCCAGGTAGTAATGGTTACATAAAGTGTAGGCCCAATCTGACACGATTAAATTGTTTCTATCCATTTAAACCGTGTTTGGGATGATAAATCACTTGTTTTTTTAATAATAAAATTAAAAATAATCGTGTTTTATACTAAAGTTATCCATAAGGATAAGGAAGAAATGAGAATTAATATAAGAATTTAATTAATGTTATATATATATATATATAGAGAACTGCTGCGCTACACACCATTAGTGTGTACCATGATGGGCGCCGCCCCAACCCCACATCATTTTTCATTTTTTTTTTGTTTTTTAAAAATTAAAATTACAGCTAGCATTAAATTTAAAAACTCTACAAAATTGCCAAATTAGACATGAGCTTTGTGGGTGCCGCCGCCAGCCCACACCATAATTTTTTTTTTGTTTTTTAAAAATTACAATTACTAAAATCATCAGATTTCAAAAAACTAAAAAAATACCAAATTAACATGAGCTTTGCATCTATCACACAAGTTCTTTATGATTGAAGCTATAAAAAACAACAAAACTAATAGAAAAAAATTCTGAAAATCAAATAAATAAATACCAAAAAATAAAGAACTTAACAATCTCATAGGTGGAACTAAATGAAAAAAAGAATAACACGATGCACCAAAAGATTACTAAATGAAAAACAAAAAGGACATTTCGTTGCATAAATGAACTTAATTCATTAATCCAACTGTGTTCCAGTTGTTCGCATGTTGTTAGAACCTGCAATAATAAATACAATTCTTAACATCAATATCTCATAACACTATTGTTTAAAAAAATTAAACATTTAAAGTACCAGCCATTGATGTAAACTCTTCTTCATTTATGTTGTCATCGTTGTTATCATGATCATGTATAGTTGATCTAGTAAACGACACATCGTCATATTTACAAAATAAATGAAATTATTTGATTTGTAAAAAATTTATAAAATACACACAATATTAATCAACACATACCCGTTATGCAAAATTGGACAATTGCGCTTGTCATGAGACACACCTCGACTCTCACATCCACGACATAGTCTGGCCTTTGAGATTGACTTCTCCTTTGATGATTTCAATCTCTTCCCACACCCCTTTGCTCTTATTTCAGAAGGATCAATAATACCAAGGACCACATCCATGGTTCTCTTCTTTTGACTTTCACTGTTGAAAGTATTACTAGTGTTTATCTCTTTAATTTTGCTTAAAATATAATCTAATTGTTTATCCAAGAAGTTTGTCCCCTCATCAGTCAACGACGCATCATCAATTGCTACGGAAGCTTTATAAGATAACCTCGAGTATCTTGACATCAAACTCTTTTCTGGATCATCGATGCTATTTTGCTCAGTCTTGAAATACATGGCATCAACCTTTGCAACTCGTGTCCATCGTTTCAGTATATATTTATCAGGCAATTGATACACTTGGCTAATATGAAAAAAAGCTAACATATGTCTGCATGGAATGCCATCGAACTCAAATTTCATAAAACTACATGATATGGAGTCCATCAGTTTATTATGAGTGAGCACCCTTGGTTTGGAGGAAGAACAACTTTGAAAATTCATCACATTGTAAACCACTAATTCAACTCCTTCAGACGTTTGTTGCAGAAAATAACCATCACTCTCATTCATTTCACTTTGAAACTCTAACCATTTTCTTTTCGTGTACACCTTGACCATTTGAGTTTCCATTGGCCTCTTTGACTTAATTTTGGGACACTCATTCAAATCAATATGGTCAGCAACTAACTCATTGTGCCTTTGATGTCGGAGTGCCCTATTGAAACGAGTGGTAAAATCCATCAATGAGTTCTTATTAGAGACGTACTTCTTGAAAAATGCATGTGAACTTTCAGATCTCTAACTACTTGAGATTCCAGCACAAAATACATTGTTAAAATATGCTGGCACCCACTTCTGTCGTAATTTATACATCAATAACAACCAATCATTTTTTTTCAAATTAGCACACTTTATAACATCTTCCCAAGACTTATCAAATTCATCAGGTGTTGTAGAATTTTGAATGACGTTCTTTATGCTTTGATAGTAGTCACGAAAAGTCACAGGATTTAATTTATCTGAAAATTTGTTCAGTATATGCCACAAACAATATCGATGCACTACTTGTGGGAAAACTTGTGCAATGGCCTTTGTCATAGCAGGATCCTGGTCAGTAATGATCACGTCTGGTGCACCTTTAGGCATGGCTTCTATGAACTTGTTAAATAACCAAACAAAAGACTCAGTCTTCTCGTCACTTAGAAATCCGCAACCAAAAACGATTGTCTGATGATGATTGTTAACTCCTACAAATGGTGCGAAAATCATACCATATTTGTTAGTGTTATATGTCGTATCAAACACCACTAAATCACCCAATACACTGTTTGTCATCCTTGATACAGGATCTGCCCAAAAACACCTACTAAATCTATTATCCGAATCAGTCTCCTAATCAAAGAAAAAAGCTGAACACTTGTCTTTCTCAGATGCAAAGAACTCAATTAGTGTTTCAGCATCAATACCTTTTTGTTCATCTCTTACGATTTTCTCACAGTTTCTAATATCTTCTCTGTGCAACCTACATGCTCAGGCCCTCCATACTCTATTTCCAATAATCGCATTTGTTGACAAATCGGTACATTGGCTTCTGAAAATTGTTGAATCAATGCTTTCTTTGATACTGAGACATTTCGATGTGAGCGTAGCAAATGCACCTTTGAAAGAGTCGAAAGTGGATGATTATGGACTTCCATGAAGGTACTGACAACCCAATTAGGACCAGTTTGTTCCTTGACAAATGTAATCATTGACTTACATCCAGTTCTAACTTCACCACGAGCTCTTTCCTGTTTCGGTTGATCGTCTTTTACATGTTTCATCCGGCGGAGTTCATCTGTATGGCCTTCTTTAAAGCATACAAATTTTTTCCAGACAACTTCATTTGTCATATTTTGTTTCTTACTATTGCTCATTCTCGCGCTAAACCCGGCTTCTCGTGCATATTGGTTATAGTATGAAAATGCATCATCCAGTGATGCGAATTTCATCCCGATTTTCGGTTTTCGATCGTCTGCAACTTGGGGAATGAATAGCTGATCATCACCACTATTTTTTTCCATTGCTTAGAGCAAAAATGACAAACACACAATTTAGAAAAATATGATGATTTTATACAGCAAATTTCTTTGACTTAATAGAAAATACTATCATAATTAGTGATGATAATTATAAATCCTATAGTATCGATAGTTTGTCTAAATAAATTAAAGGAAATTAAAAATATTTTATTTTTTAATATATTTTAATACAAACGAAATTTTATTGTCAAATTTTGACTTAATCTCATTTCATACACATTTTGCCGACTGAGAACTAAATAGTTATCATTTCTTGATATGAGCAATAATTAGTTCAATGTTAACCAAAATTTTTTAATATTAAAGTTGTTATCACAATCGTAAAATGAGATGAGGACATCTTGAAAATGAACACAAATTCAACACACTATTCTAGAAAATGAACACAAATATGAATAGGTGAACTAACAACAAGAAAGATTTGGGAAAAAGTAATTGAAAATAACGTATCCATCTTTTACGCACAAATAAAATGTCGTAAGCTTTGTTTTTGTGTAATTAAAACACAAATTTATAAGCTATGTTCTTCTGTAATTGCAACACAAATCTTGAACCTCATTCTTCTATAAATATGGAATTGCAGATACCGTAAATGTAAGGTTAGAAGCCCTAATCTAAAAAAACCATTGTAAAATCCACGAGATTCGAAGCATACCTTGGTAAAGTTTCACCGGAGCTTGAACGGGAGGCAGCGGAGATTGAGAGACTGGGTGGAAGGTGAGTTTCGGAAGAGAAAGAGTATCTTGTTTGCCTACTATTTCTGAATCTTAAGCTTTGTATATATCTTCTTTGCCGTGAGTTTGAAATCTGATGATTTTAGTAAATGTAATTTTTTAAAAACAAAAAAAAAATTATGGTGTGGGCTGGCGGCGGCACCCACAAAGCTCATGTCTAATTTGACAATTTTGTAGAGTTTTTAAATTTAATGTTAGCTGTAATTTTAATTTTTAAAAAACAAAAAAAAAATGAAAAATGATGTGGGGTTGGGGCGGCGCCCATCATGGTACACACTCATGGTGTGTAGCGTAGCAGTTCTATATATATATATATATATTTGAAATTTATTTCACTAAATATTTTATAGGCTTTCACATGCAATTATCTATTCAGTGGAGTATCTTAGTGGGCCGAGCTGATCCTTTCCATATAGTAATGGTTGGGCCTTTGATAATCCAACAGTGATTTCAACAAATTAAAGCCCATAAATTTACTGAACGTGTAGAACTAAAGTAATAGCCAAGATTCACATGAAACACAATTCCGAGTATGTACGTATAGGTTATGATTGAATCCCAATTTATTGGTGAGACGAACCCAGGGGAAGCTCATTCTTCCTCAGGATTATTAGTTCAAAATTAAAGCTCGAATACCTGGATTATACAATTAATTAAGTATAAATTCTCATTAAATTCTCGAACCCAAATTACTTGATGAAGAAAAATGTATTTGCATTCCCTTATTTACAAAAAAAATATTCATGCACTTTTAAGACCCACATGTCTTTTGTCATATGAAAATCGGTACAAAAAATTAAAAATATTGTACTGATGTTTGCACAATATTTGATTTGCGGGCGTGCCAGGTGCGAAAGTGTACCGATTTGTGTGAAAATGATAAAAATCTAACTTCTAAAAACAGACGAAAGTGAATTCTAAATTTGACCGTCGGTTCTAATCTCTTAAAACAACTATAACGCCAAAATGAAGAAAACTATTGGAATTTGAGGAATAAACCCCTGACATTGTTTATATTTTCAATAAATCGTAGAAATTTACAAGACATAAAAATATAACAAATAGAGTTGATGAAATTTAAAACGAGAAGACGTAGATTGCTAGAAATATGCTGGAAAGCTTGAAAAATTATTGCTTGAATATTGGAATTTTAGCAGAGAGCTTTTTTGCAGATTTGTCTGTAGAGTTCAGTTGTCTTGCGTGCCGATGTCTTTTTCTTCCATGCGCTATGTCGTTTCTCTCCATTCCCCCATGAGCCCATGATCTTTCACACTACCTTCGCACGATCTCCATTTCTTTCCTCCCACGTTGTGATCGGTTTGAATTGAGGAGAATTAATCTGTTATGGGCTTATATAATTTAATTGGGCTTCAACATTTAATTGGGCTTCCATAATTAATTATTTTTAGTCCAAACAATTGCCCCCCGCAAGCATTGGTCAGTGGGCCAAAATGCTTGTATGTAAGCCAATTCCATTTTGTTTATTTGGAGCGGCCCACAAGCATTTATCGTAAAGTGGGCTAGCAACTTTGGGCCGAGCCCAATTCTCCGTTGGATTTCTTCACAGCCGATTTCTTCTCAAATTCAAATCCCCAATTTTGGCCCTTTCTCTTCTTCCCGCTTCAGCGCTCCCTGCTCTTTGTTTGATTGCTCTCCTCTATTAGTGAGGAAGCGCGCTGTTACTTGGAATCCATTCGTCTCGCTTCCGCCGTCGACTCCCATACACCGTAGTTGCTGAATATTTCACGGTGGCTCAGGAATCATCTCCGGCGCCTCTCCGTGACTCCACTACCGAGGATTATTCTTCTTCTCAAGCCAACATCGTCGCCCAAATTACAGTTGTTGTCGATGGGTTGCTGTTGAGAAAATAATGTTGTGTCGATGAGTGGAACCGATCGCGTCGAACCAAATTCGGTAGTTGACGGAGGCTTCGGCGGAAGATCCACGTCAACCACCATCGAGTCAACCATTTTTCCTCTGCATTTCATGTATAAGAGCACCAGTAGCCTCTGGATCATAGAACGCCTTGTCTGGTGCATCTAAGGCAGAAACTCCCATCTTTGGCAAGCAGACACGAACCTTTGATGATGACTTGTTTAACTTCTTTGCTTTGAAAGCTGCAAATTTCATATTCTCATAAATTGTAGTTGCATTAGTGTAACCTGTTTATTGTGTTCGTAAATCTTTCTCTGTTGAAAATTTGAAGGTACGGTGGCTCTGGGTCCAAAGTTCACCATATCTAAGGCACCAACACTTAGAACCAAGGGTATCTTCTTATCTAATATGACATCGAAACGTGAACTGTCACATGCCATGTTTCCTCCTACAATGTAATCAGCTACCTCAATTGTGGTGATATCCAAAACACCCTGTATAAGTCCGGCTTTGACAAGATCTTCCATAGCCCTTCCTCCTATACCAGTGGCATGGAAAACTAATGGTTCGAATCCTTCTTGAGCTAATCTATCTTTGACAGCATTGACACAGGAGTTGTAACCCTGAACATCGTTATACCTAATGTAGGCTTCTCATTATCAGTGGCTGATTCTTTGGAAAGTTTTTTAGCCGTCCCATCACCATTACAGCAAAAGCGGCAGCGCCATTAGATAACACCGATCTACTCACACTGTTAATGCCACAAACATCCACCACTGATGGAAATAACACCAAATTCGATGTTCCAACATATGGTTCGGCATTGCCACTGGTCACAGTTGATAAATCACCTTTTGGATTCCAATGGGAAGGGACGGAAAACCAGAGGAAATTAAAGATGTCCCTCCACTGCCACCAAGCCCGATAACTCCAGCAAGAATGTCATCACTTTGAACTTTGCTGAGGAAAGCCTCAAGAGCTTTGTTCGTGATAGCAGTAGCTTTGCCTCTATCATCTGGGAGCAGGGTACTGGACTTTTCCCCTTCTGCCGCAGAGCAGGAGAGGACATCATTTCTCGACACAAACTTGAAATCCCCACAGGTTTTAACATCTTTTGAACTGGTGGACACATCAACTACAACCACCGACACCTATATAGCATGTTTGCCCTCTGTAGCTTCCATTCCTCCTTGGATTTGGAATTATCATGGCCATTTTTATTGATCTGAAGGACCTTTGGGGGCCCAAGAGACCAAGAAAGCTCATTCTGCATGCATTCTTCATTCCGGTGCCATTTCCATAGGCGGTGAAAAGAATAGGTATGTTGTAAGGCCCGATAATTTGATTATCATAATCTGATATGATTTGTGGATAATTGAAATGTGATTATAGACAGAACGGATCAGACCGGGGAAGCCGGAAAAGAAGTTGGAACTATGTGCGAGGAAAAGACCTCGCGCATATGCGCGACCCCGCCGGGCTCATATGCGCGAGGCAGGCAGAGGACCTCGCGCATATGCGCGCGCAATATTGATCCGCGCATGTGCGCGAGGGTACCCGAGAGTTGTGAAGAATGATGAAGGACCTTGCGCATATGCGCCGAATGAGGGCGCGCATATGCGCGAGCTGCCGAGAAGCTTATCGCGGAGACCAGTAGGTCTCGCGCATATGCGCCGGTTGAGGTCGCGCATATGCGCGAGACGTGTTACTTGAAAGAATGAGTCACCTAGCCTTCTCATGCAATGTGTATATATATATACAAGCTTTCAGTTAGTATGGAAAAGAGAGGGGAAAAACGAGAAACCGAGGCCAACTTCAAGTTCGTGACTTTAGATTTGGATTGTGCAAAATCCGTCCGTCTGAATTATAATCCGACTTCAGTACTGTGTTACTATCAACGCAGGCTACAAATGGACGTAAGTTTTACTAAGTTTTGATATGTCTTGGAATTATGATATTGCCAGAATCAGATATGATTGACATATTCTGTTCTTGACATAGTAGACATCGTATAATTGAAATCGGATCGAAGAACAGATACCGTATGAAATTGTTATGAATTTTCAGAGTTGATTTGATTGTGATTAGACTGATTTGATATCAGAATTGTGTTGTTATCAATTATGAAGTGTTGGTATTGATATCTGATTGATACTGTATTGCTGGGTATATTGATATTATTCAGATTTGGATCAGAGGAGTTGTTGATTATATATACTGATATTGTATTGCCGGTACTACGAGATTGTATCATGATATCGTTGATATGGATCAGATTATGTTTGAATTGAGTATTGATCAGAACATGTCTTGAATTGAGTTAGACATTGATACAGTGTATTCGATATTGTTATTGCCAGATTGATTTGACAGGTAGTGAGCTCGAGACTTCGATAGAGTGAGATCGACAGAACGAAATGAAAGGTATAAATTGATGTTGATACGGGATTGCACAACTCGAGTCCGATTCGACTTGAGTTTCCCAAAATCACATACTTTACCTTATTGCATTGATAATTGCAATTGAATGAGATTGATATCTTTGGTCTATTGATTTATGTATTGAGTCATAGGCTGGTGCGCCTAGTCGTAGACGATTGATCTCGTGACAGAGGTACCAGATAGTGATGGAATCGTCACTGGGCCATTGCACATTGTCACAGAGGTTTGGCCGATATGCCAGGGCTGATGTGCCTAGTCTGTGGCTGATTCGCCAAGACGCCGGATGTTTGGTTATATCAAAGTGGATAGAATTGGAGTTTCTTCTATTACTGATATTCGATATCGAAAGAGCCAAAGTCCATGAATAAGAACGTACCACCACCCCAATCGGGAGTGTAGGTGGGTGTATGTTCTTATTCCGATCGGGATCCCTGGATTAGGATGAGTCGAGTCAGAGTCTAAGAGTCACGGAGTGTGATTCAGAGTTTGTATTGATTCATGTTTCTGATTTTGATACATGTTATGAATATCTGTTTCATACTGTTATACCTGTTTATATGAAATGCATGTATACATGATTTATACTGGGAATGTAATTCTCACAGGAGTTATCTGGTTGTTGTCTTGTTTGTATGTGTGCATGACAACAGGTGGGACATGATCAGGATCAGGAAGAGGATGAGAGATTATAGTTAGCGTGGAGATCCGGGCCCAGAAGCAGAATAGAATTCAGGATGTATAGTTGTTGAACCTAGTTGAGATAGAGATATGTAGTAAATGACTTGTACTTTGATATTGATATGTATATCAGATAGATTATTTTTACGTTTCTGCATTTATAATTTTAAAAAAAAAAATTAGTCCCACTTTTCTTAATTGTTATATTTGACCTTAATAATGATTAAGACATGAATTAGCGTCCGGGTTCCCACATATGTAGTCTCTTGTTGTATATGCGGTTTGCATGTTTGCTCTTCACATGTAATGCTGGATTGAGATTGGCCATAGGTTGGCCTCAGCTCCCTGGTGCACTTAACACTTAAGCACTGGTGTCATTGGGGTATCTTGCAACATAGGTAACTCTTAACTCATATATGCTCTTACATGCTGCATCCACTCAAGACGACTCCCTCGTCCCTAGCATTTATGCATTGCACTTCAGTCGGACCCCTTTCCCGCATACACGTATATGCATTTGCACTTCAGTCGGACCCCTTTCCCGCATACACGTTTATGCATTTGCACTTCAGTCGGACCCCTTTCCCGCATACACGTTTACTTACTGTTCTTGCATGTGGTGACTCCGCTTTTGATTTGTTGACTGTTGGTTTGGTGTTGTGGTTGTTGGGTGATGGATGTGGAATGAAGGTGTGTTTGTATGTGATGTCTGGGATTGGATGTTGGGAAAGAGTTTCTATTCGTTTTTAATCCACTTAACCCAACTTATTTCAATAGCTTCAATCAAAACCATAAGTTGGCTTAAAACTCCCCGCTCCCGATTATTTCCTCCCCTGATCTCTTATCGAAGCAAAATGAATTCAATATGATAAAAGTGGCCTCCTGGCCAACTTGAATTGATCGTCTTTGTTTTTGAATCATAACAAATATTTACATTAGTGGCCCTAAGGCCTACATTCAAACAAAATCCCACAACATGAAGCTAAAAACATACAAAAATGGCTGGTTAGCCTATTTTTCTTCCAAAGTCAACTTCTGGGTCTTCTTGTGGCTCGCATAACGCCCTTGTTCTTTTCTGTTCTTCATTATTACTCGCTGTTCCGTTCGGTGAGCCCAACTCCCCGCTCGATATGTTTCTTTCTTGCCCTATTCTAAGTGGCCTAATGGCCTACTTCACGGGCCTGTTACTGCACATGCAAGCAACCAATTTATAATGGCGGTATGGTCTACTTCACCATGATTTCTCATACCATAAAAACATTAGAAATAAGTGGCCATAAGACCGACTCCCTAGTGAAACAAAGGGCCTTCAAAATAATGAATGAGAGTGGCTTACTGTCCCACTTTCTCCGATCAATTTTATTGTTGAATCATAAACAACAGATATTTATTTCAGTGGCCCTAAGGCCTACATCATATTACATCTTGAAATAAGGAACTTAATATATACAAAAGTGGCCCGGAAGGCCAACTCCCCACTGAAGAAGGCCAACTCCCCACTGAATATTACCTTCACTCGCAAGCTTTTCCTACTTCCTTCCCTCATACTTGGAAAATACGGCTTGAGATACTTGCCGTTTATGCATCTTTTGTGTGGATGGCCATCTACGCTTGATAGCCAATATGCATTTCCGTCTAACACCTTATGTACCTTGAATGGTCCCTTCCCAGTTGGGAGACCATTTGCCCAGCTCCCTATCCTTTGTTCCTAGTGGTAGTATGGTCTTCCACACTATTTCTCCTTCGTGGAAACTTTTCCTGTTAACTCTTTTGTTGTAGATTCTCGTCACTTTTGTTTTGTAACAGCAAAGCATTGTACGCTTGGATTCTCAGCTCATCCAGTTCTTCTAACTCCATGATCATTGCTTCATTATAATGCTCAAGGGAAAGTTTGTTTTGCTTTGCCACTCGCATCGATGGTACCATAATCTTCAATGGGAGCACTGCATCATGGCCAAAGGTAAGGGAAAAAAGGCTCACTCCAGTGGCAGTCCCTCTTGGATGTTCTGTACACCCGCAAAGTTCATGGTAATAGCCTTGGCCAATCCCTGGGATTCTCCTCCATCATCTTTTGCTAGAATCTTTATTAATACTTTATTTGATGCTTTCGGCTTGCCCGTTGGACTGTGGATAATGAGGGGATGAGTTTATCAATTTAATTCCATAATCTTCTGCAAATTCCCTCATATCTGAGCTTGTGAACATAGTTCCCTGATCCGTGGTCAATGACTCTGGAATTCCAAATCTATGAATAATATTCTCTTTCACAAAGTTAATGACATCCCCTTGCTCCGCTTTCTTCAAAGGCACTGCTTCTACCCATTTGGTGAAAAAATCTGTAGCCACAAGGATGAACGAGTGGCCTTTAGATGATGAGGGATAGATTTTCCCTATTAAGTCCATGGCCCAGCCCTTGAATTGCCATGGTTTGACAACGCTGTGAAGCTCATCCGTCGGAATTCTTTGGATGTTCCCGTGTCTCTGACATGGCTGGCATCCCCTAGCATATTTGATACAATCTTTCAGGATGGATGGCCAATAGTAGCCATACCTCCTTATCAACCATCTCATCTTTATTCCAGATTTATGCGCTCCACACACTCCGTCATGAACTTGCTTCATGATCTCCAAAGCTTCTGGGAAGCCTATGCATCTGAGGAGCAAACCATCTAACCCTTTCCTGTACAAATCTCCCTCCACTAAAACGTAATTAAGAGCTCTCATTTTTAAACAATGTGGAATATCTCTCCCGGTTGATTCTAGCACCATTTTCATGTCATGTAACGTACCGTACTTTTACTACTTCAAAATTTGCGGAAAAATTAAAAATTTTCTTAATCATAAAATTTCATACGGTCGTCACTTGTCATTTAAATTAATAATATTAAAATCAACATTCCCAACTAATATTTTCCAACAAAGTACTTATTTCAAATCATCTCACATCCAACATAAAAACATAATATTTTAAAGTTTTCATAAAACATAAATATAGTGGTCCTCGGGTTTAGCCTTCCGCTCAGTCCAAGCCTGCCCCTTGGTCGCCACCTCCTGTCTCCTCCTCAACGTACTCACCTGCATCGTTCAAGTCTAGTGAGTCTAAAGACTCAACACGTATAAACTGGGAATAACGAGTATTACATAATAAAACCACATACAACTTCAAAATATAACATATATACTTGAAACTTAAACTTTCATAATAACTTTGAACTCTCATAAACTTCTTTGAACTTGAACATACATACTTTGAAACTTGAACTTGCATAATAACTTGAACTTGCATAATAACTTGAACTTTCATAAACTTGAGCTTTGCATAAACTTTGAACATACATGCATACATAATATGACGTGCCATCACATAAACTTTTCTTTAAACATGCTTTCATACTTCAACATACTTAACTTCATCATTTTGCGTATAGGATGTTTCAAAGCAAGTGACCCATAACATAATAAATGCCTGATCAGACAAACCACAGTACTGGGCTGACAGGGACGTATCCACTGCCACATACATGAGATCCCTGTTCATAATTTAACATGCCAGTTGATCCACGTTCATAATTTAACGCTTCACAACCACGATCTAACCCGTTCATAATTTAACGGGCGGATTGGTCCCTGTTCATAATTTAACGCTTTCCAATCTTAACTTCAAACCCGTTCATAATTTAACGGGGTGGAGAGGTCCTCGGCCACGTTCACCGACTTCCAAACCCATTCACTTTTGGTCACAAGACATCTAGCATACCTCAAAAACTTCAAATATTTTCTTTGCACGTCATACATACTTACTTTGCATTGAGGGATTCGTTGGATGTCAATCGGGTCGTTGCTGCAACATACTAATATGAATACATAAACTTAACTTGTACAACTTAAACGTAAATGTCATGCTTAATCCCAAGCTAAATAAATTCTTAGAATATTCTATAATTTCCCATGACATAACCCTGTAAAACATCATATTAAACCATGGTATAAAACCTCAAATCAAACCTTAAATAATAAAAGAATATACCTAAAATCTGAAGGTACACGGACCCCGTCCCTAGGTCCATATCATGGTCCGTGTCCGTGCGCTTAAAAATTGTTGTGATGAAATAAGAAGGCACGGACACCGTGCCTACCTCCGTGTCCGGGTCCGTGTCCGCTCTGTTCGACGAATTATTTTATGAAAATTTTGCGACATGTCTATTCTCCCAATAACACATAAGGAATCAAGATTCATCACTATGAGACCATTCTAGGACACCATAACAATGAACTAAACTTTTATAATCACCCTACAATTCATACGACCCAAAATATTGTCATTTATATTAAAGTTTATTTCTTACGACATCTTAATAATTCAAGCTCTTAACGACATGAATCAAAACCTCAAAAATACTCTAAACATCATTACTAACTTTCTTATATGCAGCAACGATCACCCGTCGATCCCCAACAAAGCCTGCAACATAAAAACTTCAAGAACATATTAAAATTCATAACTTTCTTGAAACACGATTTGAGCAGTCATACTAAAAACTCCATAACTCACTCGTTTTTAATCCAAATAACTCGAATTTTATATCAAATCGAACGTATCAAAAAGATCTACGTTTTTGTAATTAAAAGTTTTCTCAAAATCAATACCAAAAAATCGCAGTATTTTACAGAACAGCAAAAACGTGAATTTGGTGATCCAAAATTGTTTCAAACTTGATCTAGACGTGATTGCTCAAACTTCTACGCATCACACATATAATTTTTGCATAAATAATAACACAACGCATACTATGACAAGATCGATGCATCAAGAACAGAATATACGTGCCTTTTGATATTTAAAAATACCGAAACGACGATACCGAAGCGGAGATGATACGGGAGACGATCCGGGACGAACTTAGCTCAATTTCTTCAAAGAAAACTTACTAAATATATGCTGGAAATTTTTAGAGGAGATGTGCTCGTTGAATGAAAAAAAAGAAGGAAGAAAATGAAATAAATAAATTGAGAGAGGAGTGTTTTAAAAACACAACCTTCTCTTTAGTCAAAAAGTTTAATAGCATGTTTTGTTTTGTGTTTTGTGTTGTGTGTGTGTACGTGTATATGTGTGTGTAAATGTGTGAGTGTGTGTGTGAGTCAAAGTGTGTGTGCTTGTGTGTTGATATATATATGTGTATATATATATATACCTACATATATATAAACAATTGTAACATATGTATTTAATATACTAAAAAATCTATTTAAAAACATTTAACATACTAATTTAAAATAAATCTCATATTAACCCCATTATAAATTTTAAATTTAAATAAGATGCACAAATACTACAACTTTAAAATTTTAAAATCAATTAATCATTTAAATAATTAAGCTCTTAAATTACTAAAATTAATTAAATTATTTAAAATACTCCATCCTTATCTTAAATAAAATACTGCATTAAAATTTACTAAAAAAAAATCGTCCCTATCTTCTTTCCTCGATCTCGCCTCGAATAATCGCCTGAAATATAAAACTCTAGAAAACATTTTAACATACATTAAATAAACATAAATAATTAAAATAATAAATTTCATAAATTAAATATATGCATGGATTTTACGTATACTATTTTGGGCTTTACATGTCATCCATCCAGTCACCAGCTAAGTTTATATCCAAGTTGAGCGTGTCTACCTGAATCCCTCTTTGCTGAATTGAAGGGTGGTTTTTCTTCTGAATCAACACCAGCCTGTGTGTAAGTTCTGGAGACATCTTCAATCCCGAAGCAACTTGTGCCAACGCTTCTGCCTCCCAATTTTTTTGTCTTGGGACGTGTACTAATGACACTTCCTCGAAATCATCTAGAAGTTGGGATGCCGCGGTATAGTAAGGAGCCAATGACAAACTTGTGCATTTGAACTCCCCTGACAGCTGTTTGAGTACCAGCTGAGAATCCCCTGATATTAATAACTCTCTTGCCCCTAAATCTTTCAGAATTTCCAATCCAATGACCAGTGCTTCGTATTCCGCTTGATTGTTGGTGCATGGGAAATCCAAATTAAAGGATAGAGCTGTTTTCACACCTCTTGAGGATGATCACAATACCAGCTCCAGCTGCTGTTTCTGTACTTGATCCATCGAACTTCAACTCCCACGGTTGAACTCCCACTCCACAAACTGGAAATACAACCTGTTCTCCAATAAACTCATCAAGTGAAGGATGATCAGCTAAAAAATCGACGATAGCTTGGCCTTTTATTGACTTTGGGGGTAATAGGTCAATGTAAACTCGGCCAATGCCAAAGACCATTTACCAATCCACCCCGAGAGAATGAGTCTATTAAGCATGTATTTAATCAAATCGGTTTTAGCCACCACAAACACTCTTGATTGAATCAAATAATGTCTTAACTTAGTACATGCATAATACAGTGTTAAGCATAGATTTTCAATCACAGGGTATTTCACCTCTACTAGAGTAAGGAATCGACTCAAATAATAGATGGCTTGTTCATTTCCTTCATGATTATTTTGAACTAGTAGACATCCAATTGATTTATGAGCAGCAGAGATGTATAATTTAAGGGGCATTCCATACCTGGGAGGCATAAGAACAGGTGGGTTAGATAAATATCTCTTGATCACATCAAAAGCTTTCTGATGCGACTCTTCCCATTTGAACTCCCCGCTGTCTTTAAGCTTCAACAGCTGTGAAAACTCATTTGTCTTCCCTGCAAGGTTAGGAATAAAACGCCTCAAGTAATTCACTTGCCCAAGGAAGCGTTGCAACTCTTTCTTGTTTCTAGGCGGATTTGCTTCCATAATAGCTTTGGCTTTGTTTTTATCCACTTCAACTCCCCTCTGATGTACAAGAAATCCCAAAAATTTTCCCGCTTTCACACCAAAGGCACATTTCAATGGATTTAACTTTAACTCATGTTGCCTCATTCGTTGAAAGCTTTTCCTCAAGTGTTCAATGTGATCAGCAGCTTGTTTGGATTTCACAACAATATCGTCTATATACACTTCAATATGATGTCCTATCATATCATGAAAGATCGAGTTCATAGCCCTTTGATACGTGGCTCCTGCGTTTTTTAGCCCGAATAGCATAACAAGCCATTCAAACGTACCAACCGCTCCTGGACATCTGAATGCAGTTTTGTGAGTGTCAGCTTCTGCTATTTTGATCTGATTGTAACCTGAGAATCCGTCCATGAAAGATAACAACTCATGCCTAGCCACTGAATCAATCAACATATCAGGTATTGGCATCACATATACATCTTTGGGAGTTGCACAGTTCAAGTCTCGGAAGTCGATGCATATTCTGACCTTGCCATTCTTTTTCATGACTGGCACAATATTCGAAAGCCATTCGGTATATCTGATTGGTTTTATAAACTTGGCCTTTAACAATTTCTCAACTTCTTCTTTCACTTTCAACTCGACTTCTTTTGACATGCGACGAGATGGCTGTTGAAATGGTTTGAAACCTTCTTTGAGTGGAAGTCGGTGTTCGACCAATTTCTGGTCCAATCCTGGCATGTCATCATAACTCCATGCAAAACAATCTCTGTACTCCTTCAAAGTACTGATCAAATCTTGCTTCAACTGCTCTCCCAATAGCTTACTCACATATACCACTTTTGGATTCTCAAGCTCCCCCAAGTTAATCTTTTCCAATGGGTCTTGAACTTCGTGTTGGCCATCTTCCATTTGAGATGGCTCCATCAACAACTCATCGACTTGGAGCTCATCCTCTTCGTACTCTTCTTCTTGGACAACTTCAGTTCCACAAGTGTCTCATGCTTCCTCTTCCTTTAGTTTATCCAGTACTTGCTGCACATGTGCCTTCCATATAGAGGTTGCAGCTACCTCTTTTTCTTTTTGGTTCAAATCAATCATCAATCTCCTCAATCAGCGGCTGAATTATCGGCCTAGACGACACGATAACAGTAGGTTTGAGGATTCATTTCCAACACCAAGCTTGGAGTTGGTGTTTTCATGTACAGTGGGTTCTCTTTCTTGCCATTGCTACGGATTTTGATGAGCCCAAAATCCCCGTTGTAATATCTAGCCTCAACTGCACTTGCAGTTGTTTGAAACGGCTGTCCATCAGCTTCCACAACCTCCACATCATCCCCTTTCCAAAATAACAACAGTTGGTGCATTGAGGATGGGATGCACTGGTTTGCATGGATCCAGTCTCTGCCTAACAACGCTTGGAAGTTGGCGGAGGAGTTCACCACGAAAAATGCACATAACGATGACATATTCCCCACAGTAACATCAGCGGGGAGTACCCCAATGGTCTTGGTGGTTTCCCCTGTAAATGCAGCAACCGAAACTTCTGAAGGAATCAAGTCTTCTTCATTTTTGCCCAGATTTTTCAACATTCTTACTGGAAGAACATTCACAGCTGAGCCATTGTCAATCAAGACCCTAGATACTGGTTTTCCATTGACATGGGCCTTGATGTACAATGGCCTTATGTGCTTGGTCATGGCCGGTGTAGGTTTCTCAAGTATTACTTGTTGAGGCTTATTTGGGTGGCCCTCCTGGATAATCACTCTTGAACTCCCCTCAGGGAGTTTATTTGCATGCTCTTTCTTTTGCACTGATTCCTGAGGCATCAACTCCCGTCCTCTTTTTCCATCATTTTAAATCTCTCGAGTAGTATCACCACTCCTGTGGCACAATCCATGGTGATGTGAAATTCTCCAACGCAAAAATTAATTGTTTTTCTTGTTTGATCATCCTCTTCGCTTAACAAATCATCATCATCTTCAACAAACTTATCCTCAGTATCCGATCTTCCAAACTTGGATTTACTCCCCACTGGCTCCATGGAGACTAGAACATCAATTGTGGGTTCATTTCTTAACTTAACGGACTCCTCTCTTCGTGCAATAGCTCTTTCTCTCAACAGCCGTCTCTTTTGAGTCCTAGTCGGTGGCCTAGGAAACTTTTTGTGTTGGGCCACTCTCCAAGACTCACTGAACTTCCCTCTAGCTGGAAGGACGTATCTGGGCTTTGCTCTCATGCTCTCAAGCATTTTTCCTTTTGAGATTTCATATGCACGCCGCTTTCTGTCTTGATCAGCTGATATTTTCCTGGTTTCCGCCCCTCGTGACTCAACTTCATATGCATTTCTACTGTCCGAGTATCTCTGAACCTGCTCACGAGATGATTCCCCTCTGAACTTTTGATTCTCATGTACTGGTCTTTCAAGGAAATGTCGGTTCCTCGGCCGATAGGCCGCGGATTCACCAACATTTCTAGGGAAACGCTGCTGAACTGCTCGTATTCGATCGGTATTATACCTTTCAGTAACTTCATACAGTTGACCCTTTGGGATCCAGCATTTCTTGACTATCCGCTCTTTCACTGCAAAGGATTGGTTTCTTCTCTCATTAAAAAGATCCCTCAAATCTGTCACATTCACATTGACCAAAGCTATTGAGGGGAAATGATCATCATCCACCACCATAGACTCCTGTTTGTTACGAAACTTCACGACTCCCTAGTTAATTCTGTCCTGCAAAATGTTCTTGAACGCCCAACAAGAGTTAGTAGCATGATTGTAGGAGTTGTGGTACTTACAATACTCTCGTCCTTTCAGCTCTTCTGTGGGTGGCACCCTGTGATCAGGTGGAAAAGTGATGAATTTTTCTTTTACCAAGAAATCAAAAACTTCCTCGGTCTTTGACACATCAAATGTATATTGCATGTCTTTGGGGAGTTGGGAGTTGTTCTTCTTTTCAATTTCTGCTGGCTTCTTTTTTAGCAGGGGAACTATGCAAGAACCAGCTGATCGAATTTCTGCCAATGCCACGTCTTCCATCTCCTGATAATATGACCCCATGGCAGTTTTCTTCTTGTATGACTCTTCCCGCAAGAGTTCTTCGTATTCAGCCACTTTGGCGGCTATCTCAAAGAAATCTCTGAACTCCATACCTTGGAATTTCTTCCTTAATTCAAAATCGAGCCCCTTTTGTGCCATCTTTACGAACTCGGTCTCAGGTAGGAATACCTTGCACCTATTCTTTATCTTCTTGAACCTATCTATAAAATATTCCACGGACTCTCCTTTCTTTTGAGTGACTCTGGATAAGTCGGCAATGCACACTTCTGACTCTGTTCTATAGAATTGAATGTGAAATTGTCTTTCCATCTCTTGCCAACTAATCACTGAATTTCTGGGGAGTGAGGCATACCAAGCAAATGCAGTCCCAGTAAGGGAATTTGGGAATAGCCGCAACTTTAGATTGTTGAAGTTCTCTAAGTTGGCTAACTCCCCGCACTGGATGATGAATCTGGCTATGTGTTCCATGCTGGACTGGCCATCCTCCTCGGAGAATAAATTGAAATCATGAACTCTATAACCCCTTGGGTATGGGTTGTTCACGTCTATGTAGTCTGGATAGGGTTTGTGGAACTCTGGGCGACCAATATGTTTCAAGGCCGGCCCATATAGCTCTTGAACAGCCTCTCTCACCATTTCTGGATCAATCCCGTGCATGTTTCTAGCGGGGAGTTGGTGATGGTAGTAATTTGCCCCCCGAGCTTGCAACCCTGCATTTAAACCAAAATTACCTCCTGGGAAGCCCCCATCTACTCCTTGATAATCCATGTGTGACATATCTTCATACGCTCCCGGTTGGTATAGAGGATTGGTCACGCTGTACACTTGAGTAACTGGTTGTTTCGAGCTCCCCACTCCATGAACACGTGAATATGGCTGAGCCCTCCCACCTAAGGTTTCTTCTCTCTTGTGAGGTGGTGTATACCTTCTTTCTGGCTGATTCGGGAGAGTGAACTCCGGGCGGCGAGGATTGCCAGCCCTTGAGTTTCCAACTCCCTGGTCAACTGCAGGGACCTGGTTATTTCCCTGGACTTGGTTGCTCCCTTGGTTCCCTTCTTTCTCACTTATGCTCTGCTCTTTGTTGGTTGATTGGTTCGGTTTACCCAATACTGTCTTCAAGCAATCAGACACAGCCTTGGACAGTGCTTGTGATATTTCTTCAATCTTCATAGTAGTCAATTCTTCAACCAAATGGTTTGAAATATGAGCATACACCTCTGAAACATTACTTGGATGCAAATCCAACTCCCTGGTCGGCTCTTCAGCGGCCGGCTGCTCTGTCAGTGGAGCGTGAACCTCTTCCTGGCTTGGTTGAGACTCCCCATCCCCTTGATTGACGTTTTCTTTTCTCCTTGGCGGCATAGTGTGGGTCCCACCGGGCGTGCCAAAAATATGTTTGCACAATATTTGATTTGCGGGCGTGCCAGGTGCGAAAATGCACCGATTATTGTGAAAATGATAAAAATCTAACTTCTAAAAACAAACGATAATGAATTCTAAATTTGACCGTCGGTTCTATAACGTACCGTACTTTTACTACTAAAAATTTGCGGAAAAATTTAAAATTTTCTTAAACATAAAATACCCTTTGAATTGATCAGGTACAAAATTTGCTAAAGAAAATATTTGTTCAAAGCATCAAAAATCAAGACAAAAATCAAGACATAAAATCAAAACATGGGCGGTCCTCGGGTCTAGCCTCCCGCTCAGCCCAAGCCTGCTCCTTGGTCCCCACCTCCAGCCTCCTCATAAACATCCTCACCTGCATCGATCAAGTCTAGTGAGTCTAAAGACTCAACACGTATAAACTGGGAATAACGAATAATACATAATAAAACCACATGCAGCTTAAAAATCGAACATACATACTTGAAACTTGAACTTGCAAGATAAAACTTGAACATACGTACATACGTGATTAGACGTGCCATAAACTTTTCTTAAACATGCTTGCATACTTGAACATACTTAAACATACATGGCTTCATCATTTTGCGTAGAGGATGTTTCAAAGCAAGTGACCCATAACATATTTCGTCTGATCAGACTAAACCACAGTACTGGGATGACAGGGGCGAACCCACTGCCACATACATGAGATCCCCGTTCATGCTTTAACGGGTGGATTGGTCCCCGTTCATGCTTTAACGCTTTCCAATCCTGATCTAAATCCGTTCATGCTTTAACGGGGTGGAGAGTTCCTCGGCCACGTTCACCGACTTCCAAACCCATTCATAATTTGGTCACAAGACATTTAGCATACCTCAAAAACTTGAAAATAATTTTCTTGCACGTCACATACTTACTTGGCGTTGAGGGATTCGTTGGACTTTGATTGGGGCCGTTGCTGCACCTACCAACTTGAATTCAAATGCTTAACTTGCATAACTTAGACGTAAATACCATGCTTACTTCCAGGCTCATCCAATTCCTTAGGGCGTTCTAAAATTTCCATGACTCGGCCTTGTAAATCATTGTTCTAAACCATGACATTAGACATCAAAGCATACTATAAAACTTTTCCCAAAATAACAAACACACGGACCCCGTGCCCAGGTCCGGCTCCGGGTCCGTGTCCATACGGTGAAATGTGTCGTGAACAGAAGGGGAGACACGGACCCCGTGCTCTGGTCCGTGAGGGGGTCCGTGTGTGTACGCAAACGTGACACCGAGAAGAAAACAAATGCACGGACCCCAGTGCTTCTGGTCCGGGTGGGGGTCCGTGTGTGCTCGCAAAAAGGACACTCAAGAAGGAACGAAGACACGGACCCCGTGCCAGGGTCCGTTTCCGGGTCCGTGTACTCTCGATGGACGCGAACTCACGAAAAATCTGTACACGCCAAACTTATCATCCTAGACTCAATTGTACGGACCATGAACCGACACCCCGAGACCCATTCTAGCATTCCATATCTTCGAACCAAACTCGTACAAACACCCAAGGCAACGGCTTCCACCCTACGACACATACAATTCAAAAACGTGGCAATTAACACCAAATCAATTCCTACGACTTCTAGTGTATTCGAGTGCCTATCGACACTAAACGACATATCAAATGACAACCCAACATCATACTAAGCATACCTAGACGCAGCAACGATCACCCATTGATCTCCAACGAAGCCTGCAACAATAAAATCTCAAGAACACCTCAATACATAATTTTCTGAAAAACGAAGTTTGAGCAGTCCCACGAAAAACGTCATAACTCACTCAATTTTCATCCAAAAATTTTGAATTTACTGTCCAATCAAAGGTATCAAAAAGTTCTACAATTTTCATGTTGAAAGTTTTCTCAAAAACGTGACCGAAAAATCGCAGTATTTAAAAATACAGCAAAAATGAAATTTTAGATCTAAAAATGGTTTCAAAAGTGTTCTAAACATAACTGCTCAAACTCCTACGCATCGCACATGTTTTTTTCACACATAAATAACAACACACGCATAATATGACGAGATCGATGCAGCAATAACAGAATATACGTGCCTTTTGATATTTAAAACTCACGATACGGCGATACCGAAGCGGAGACGGAGCGAGGCTTGATCCGGGACGATGGTGGCTCGATTTTCTTCGAAGAAAACCAACGAAATTTGCTGGGAAATCTAAGGGGGAATGGCGGCTGCTCTAGGGAATATGAACCCTAGTTTTCTCTCTTTTAAATTCTGAAAATAAAAATGTGTATGTGTGTGTAGTGTGTTTTTACGTGAGTGTGTGTGTGAAATTGTGTGTGCGCGTGAGTTAGGTGTGTGTAAAAGTGTGAGTGTGTGAGTTTAGTTAATTAGGGGAATATAATATGCTAAATTAATAATTAAAAATGCTAATAAAGAGTTTATCCCCTCAACTATAAAATCCTCTAAAAATACACAAGTGCTAGACTTTAAAAAGCTTTAAAATTCTAAAATTCACCTAATACTTAAATTAGACTTTAAAATACTAACAACTTAATAAATTAGTTAAAATGCCCCAATCTCAACTTAAAATAAAATACCACATTTAAAATATTGCCAAAAATCGTCATCAATCTCTTTCCTCGATCCCGCCTCGAATAATCGCCTGAAACATGAACTCGAAAAACATTTTAACGTGCATCACATAAACATAAATAATTAAAAACAATGCATTTAAATAAATCATGCATGGCTAAAACTCAATTTAAACTTAAATAAATGCTTTAATAATTAAATAAATGCATGTGTTATACGTATACTGAATTTGGGTACTACATGTTCTAATCTCCTAAAACAACTATAACGCCAAAATGAAGAAAACTATTGGAATTTGAGGAATAAACCCCTAACATTGTTTATATTTTCAATAAATCGTAGGAATTTACAAGACATAAAAATATAACAAATAGAGTTGATGAAATCTAAAATGAGAAGACGTAAATTGCTAGAAATATGCCGGAAAGCTTGAAAAACTATTGCTTGAATATTGGAATTTTAGCATAGAGCTTTTGCAAATTTGTCTGTAGAGTTCAGTTGTCTTGCGTGCCGATGTCTTTTTCTTCCCAGCGCTATGCCGTTTCTCTCCATTCCCCATGAGCCCATGATCTTTCCCACTACCTTCGCACGATCTCCATTTCTTTCCTCCCACGTTGTGATCGGTTTGACTTGATGAGAATTAATCTGTTATGTGCTTATATAATTTAATTGGGCCTCAACATTAAATTGGGCTTTCATAATTAATTATTTTTAGCCCAAACAACTGATATATTATATTTCAGTACCAAATATTTCAGATTTGATACTAATATATAATTTTTTAGTACTCAAACATGTATAACAAGTAATGATATTCATGACACATCTTTTCTCGGATGAAAGTCGATACAAAATGTTGAAAATGTGGTACTGATATATGATATTTGAATATCTAAACAAGTGTAAGAAGTGTTGGTGTTAATAAAGTTGTTTCTATTTATACTCAAAATCTTATCTTTTCTACTAAATTTAAAACAATAAATACCCAAATATTATATAATAGTACCACAATTTTAATGTTTTGTATCGATTTTTATCCGTGAAAATATATGTGAGCTCAAGACTATAGACTTTTTTTTGCGTGAATCAAGGAGTGTAAAAACATTTTTTTCCTTACTAGACTGGACACAAATTCATGCGTGGATTTATGGATTAAAAGTAAATTACCCAAAAATTAACGTGAAATATATTAAACTTAAAATTTTGAAAAATTTAATAGAATTATATATATATATATATATATATATATATATATCATGAAAAGACCAACAAAAAAAGAGATATCACGATTATGTATCATCAATAACTAAAGAAAAAAATAATAACAACTAAAGAAGAAACGTGCAATAGTTCAATTAAATTTCTCTTCTTATTCAATCCTCAACTTCATATATGTTGCAATTATTTCTTCCCCTTTATCAAACAGTGCGTACATTGCTTGGTCGAAAGTGTCTCATTGATTCGAACTCATATTTTCTATTTATTGGGAAATGTTTATGTCACTAAAATACAATAATATTTATTAAAATCTTAGAGCCAGCCCTAATTTCAAACCAATTATTTTTTCCATGGATTATAAATAAAGAAATTCGACTACAAATTTTATAGTAATAATCAAGAAACACAATCAGACATTATATAATTAGGGTTTGACATTCCACATAATGACCCTTTTTGTTTCTTGATTTGTAAGAAACATTTATTGGGAATCCCCACCACCATTCCTTTTCTTTTCTCCACAATAAATTACAATATAAATTAATTCAACCTGTTTATCACGAAATTTGCGGGGCGTGTCAGGCACGAATTGTAGAATAACCTGACTTCTTTATCAAACGTTGCGATTCTCGATTTGATCGTTCGTTCTAATTCCCTCGAAATGACTCCAAAAATATGAACACGGAATGAGGAATATAATGAAATTAAAGGTGAATCCATAAACAACATCAACATTCATTATGCTGTTATAAATTCGAACAAAGGTTTTACATGAAACGTGGATGGACATACTAAAAATCTATGGAAGAAGATTGCTACAAATAGAAGTAAACAACAGACAAATGAGAGAAATTCTGCAGAGAGTTTGCTATGGATTTTTTTTGTTGATTTGTCGGGGTTTTTTTTCTGATTACTCCTTCTGCCTTTGTCACACTCCACGGGTAGTTTCAACCGCATTCTACGATTACTCAACGTCTTCCATATTGGGTAATGGATGTAACCGGTCGCAACTTTCTTTCACTGGGCCAACTGCAACTCGATAGGCTTTATCTCTTGGGCTTCTCTTTTGGACTTCTCTAAAAAAAATTAATTTTTGGCACAACAATTGCCCCCTAGCCAATTTGGGCCAATGGCCAATTTGGCTATTTTTAATAATTCAAATTTATTTGGCCTATTTACAAGTTGGCCCATTTACATAATACGATACATATGAGGAGGAAGAGGAAGAGGAGAAAAAGAAAGAAAACAGTGTATTCACAACACCATGCTTCCCAAACTTCTTCCTTGTTCTTCTTCCCCCAAAACCCTCCAATTCTTCGCTGCTTCCACAACCTATTCTCCTTCACTTTTAGATAACTACACAACCACTCACGGAGATCTCATGTCCCATATCACCACCGATTACATCGCCTTTGTAATGTCATCCAAGTTTCTGAAAATTTTCATCATCAATCTCTTTTACATCAAGTAACACCTTCTCAAGATAGGTATATTTAAGCATTTTTCTCAATCTTCCATCACAAAAACATTGTAGAATTTGCCACATTTCATACTGCACTCAAGGTGTTTGTGTCTATGTTTGAATGAGTTTTTTGATGAGCAACACCTTGCAACACTTGTGGCAAGGGATTCCCATAGATGTGTCTGAACTCCTTGTAGTGCTTTCTCACATATTCCTCCAATTTTGAGACATCTTTCCTTTTAAAAATATCTCAGAGAGCACCACCGTCAACGTCTCCAATATTTTCCAACATGTTTCCTGAAATCGGCATTCCGTAATTTGCACATTCTTCCTCTTGGGACTTTTCCACTATTTCAGAAGCTTCCAACAATTTCTCCGGACCATCATTAATTATGTCACTCGAGCTCACTGCTTGCACCTCAATAGAGCAACTTCCTTGTTGTGCATATTCAGAGCTTGGTCTATAGCCTGTGCAACTTATATAATCTTCCATGTACTTACAAGAAATGCACCAGCACAAGGAATTGTGATGCTCCACCAAATTCACAGAGGATGAGATCCCATTTTTTGGATTTTTGGCAAGCCATAAACTCAAAAATGGCAAGATTCATTCAATCTCACAAAGAAATGACAAGTGCCACATCAATGACAACATATAGCGCACACAAAGCATAGTTTTGTTGATCAACACTCCATTATATCTCATGTGGTTCTCATTTATTTTTCAGGAAACATGGTTGGAGGAATCGAATATTTGAGCAAGGAAGTACCTTAAAGATCAATGGAGATGAAAAATCCTCATGGTAGTGTCGCTGGCCAATCCAAAAGAAAATTGCCAAGCTTTGATGAATATCTTTTTTGCACTTGTTTGCCATTGTTTGGCAAGTGTCTTTTATGATGTGTAGAGTTGGTAAAGTGGCTTGAAAGCCAAACTGTGTTGTTGGAAACATGTTGTTTACCTTATACAAGCTGCTTGGGATTTGTTTTCATGTATTGTATTTCTGGGATGTCACGTTTACAGGGGAAACTCTGCCCGGATTTCTGTAAAATAAATTAAGAACAACGGCTAAATAGCATGTTTTCTTCAATATTATCACAACATGTTATCACCGTTGGTCATTATCACCCATACTTTCCAAACACCATCAAAGTATCGAAATATGTAATAAACGTACTCTACACGTCATCAATTCGGCTATCAAGACAACACATTATTATCTTAAAAACACATCAGCTGTAAAGGATTCCACGAGCAAATTTTCTTTTTATTTATTCACAGATGGTCCATCACTATTTGCAAACAAGTTCAGCGGAGAATGGCTTAAAAGCCTATTCCTCGCATATTACAGAAACTTTCTACGAGTCAATATCTCAACATTAGCCAAAGTGGCTATCCATCCTACTTTGTACAATACTTCTTATCTATTCCATCTTTATAAAACATCCGTCTCCGGCTGTCGATCTTTCATCTGAGCCGGAGCTAAGATTAAATCCTTCATTTGTAACTCTTTCTCCTTGCTACCTCCATACTCCTCCTCAAATATTTTCTTTTCTTTGAATGATTCCTCCACCTTAGATCTGCGCTCAACAGCTTTTTCTCTCAACAAACGTCGTTTTTGGGTCCGAGAAAGCGGTTTTGGGAACTTTGGATGCTCCACCCGTTTCGATACACCATTGGGGATTGCTCTGGGAGGAATAACAAAACGAGGTTTCCTTTCATATTTTCTATCAGCGCTTAGAGGTGCTGGCCTCTGGATTATCTTCTGGACCGACTGTGGGTCATTTCTTCTCTCGCCATTCACCGACCAAGAACGTGAGCTTCTTCTAAAGTACTGGTTCTCTGGCCTTTTGGCCATAGATTCCCAACCATATCTCGTATTCCTCCACTATAATACATAGCATTCCCACTGTAATAGCAGTCTGTTCCACGGAACGTTTTTGTTTTATTCTCTTTAGCCTCAAACATCATTTTCCGAGGCACCCAACACTTCTTTATAGTAGTTCCTGGTCTAAAGGACATGTCTCTGTTTCCACTCCTTCTCCTCTCATTGATCAAAAAGCGCAAGTCAGTACCACACATGTTCACATTAGCTACCGGGGAAAACGGATCTTCGTCTACTATCATTGCTTCCTTTTTCTCAGGAAATTTCAGAATTCCCTTGTTGATTCTTTCCTGCAAGACATTCTTGAAGGCCCAACAAGCATTAGTATTATGGTTGAAGGAATTGTGATACTTACAGTAATGTCTTCCTTTCAACTCCTCTCTGGTGGGTAGCTTGTGATCTGGGGGGAATGTTATAAATTTTTCCTTCACTAAATGATCGAAGATTTCCTCCGTCCTTGATGCATCGAAAGTATAGGGAGTTTGCATTGGAGGCATGTTTTTCTTGGAAAGATCTTCACTCTTGCGCTTCAACAAAGGGACAGTGCGTGATCCGGAATTTGCTACTTCTGCCAATGCAATTTCCTCCACCTCCTGGAAATAAGAGCCCACTGTAGACTTTCTTTTATGACTCTCCTCTCGTAACAATTCCTCATACTCTGACACTTTGGCAGCAAGTTCATAAAAATCACGGAATTCCATCCCTTGGAACTTCTTTCTAAGTTCAAAATCGAGTTCTCGCTGTGCCATCTTCACGTATTCTGATTCAGGGAGGAAAAATCGGCATCTGCTTCTCACCTTCTTGAACTTACAAATGAAATCATTGGCAGATTCCCCCGGTTTTTGGACCACCCTTGACAATTCCGCTATACTAATCTCAGGTAATGTCCGGAAGAATTGTATATGGAATTGACGTTCCATATCGTGCCAAGTCATAATAGAGTTTCGAGGTAGTGTTGCATACCATGTGAAAGCAGTACTGGTAAGGGAATTGGGGAACAAACGTAACTTGTAATTAGAAAAGTTCTCCAAATTTGTCAATTCCCCACACTGAATTGTAAACCTGGCCACATGTTTCACGCTGGATTGACCCTCTTCCCCGGAGTATAACGTGAAGTCTGGAATGCGGTATCCTCTTGGGTAAGGGTTTTCATGATCCACAATATCAGGATACGGTTTATGGAATTCTGGTCGGTTGATTGGCCTCACTCCTGGGCCATACAACTCTTGAATCACATCACGTACCATCTCAACATCCAACGCTGGAGTTTGTCTCAAATGGTGAGGAGGATAGATTGCCCCCCGAGAGTGTTATTCCCTGAACCTGGCGCTGAATATCCACGCATTCCCCCATCAACATACACCCCTGGATGTAAGTTAGGAGACGTCACAGAGAACACGTTACTAGCCATTTGTTTGCTGTTGCTGCAGTTTTGGAATTTCAACCCCAATTCCTCATCTCTTTTGGGCGGAGGAGTGTATCTCCCTCCCCTGGCAGATTCAGGAATTCGTGTTTCCCCCAAGCGGCGATTTTCACCTGCTTGAGAAATCCCTGATCCTAGGCCTTGATCTTTTAGCAATTTAACGTCAGTTTCTTGGAGTTCAGCATTTTCTGGTGTAACAACCTCTCCTTTTGCAAACTTCCTCCATTCCTTCACTTCTGCCACAAATTCCATCATAACAGTAGAGAAAGTTTGGGTCATTTCTTTGAGATCACAGTGGATATTTTTCTCCATAGCCAACATAAAGTTCAGCGAAGGCCCGCCAACACCAGAAACATCAATTCCTTCCTTCATAGTCTCTTCCTCGAACTGGTGAACAAGTCTTTCAACAGTTTTTCCATCTGCATCAGTTTCTTCTTCCTGTGAGCGATGAACTTTCCCCTGTGATGGAGGAATTCCCTCATTCTTCTCAGTACGCTTTGGAGGCATTTGGTCCCACCGGGGTGCCAACTTGTTTATCACGAAATTTGCGGGGCGTGCCAGGCACGTGTTCGTGCCAAAATTGTAGAATAACCTGACTTCTTTATCAAACGTTGCGATTCTCGATTTGATCGTTCGTTCTAATTCCCTCGAAATGGCTCCAAAAATATGAACACGGAATGAGGAATATAATGAAATTAAAGTGGAATCCATAAACAACATCAACATTCATTATGCTGTTATAAATTCGAACAAAGGTTTTACATGAAACGTGGATGGACAAACTAAAAATCTATGGAAGAAGATTGTTACATATAGAAGTAAACAACAGACAAATGAGAGAAATTCTGCAGAGAGTTTGCTATGGATTTTTTTTTTGATTTGTCGGGGTTTTTTTTTCTTATTACTCCTTCTGCCTTTGTCACACTCCACGGGTAGTTTCAACCGCATTCCACGATTACTCCACGTCTTCCATATTGGGTAATGGATGTAACCGGCCGCAACTTTCTTTCACTGGGCCAACTGCAACTCCGATAGGCTTTATCTCTTGGGCTTCTCTTTTGGACTTCTCTAAAAAAAATTAATTTTTGGCACAACACAACCATTCTCCTAATCAATTCCTAAGTATAAGTCTCTTATAATAAATCCTTAATAATCTATTATCTCAAGCTGTCAACTCTTCAAATTTTGTCAATCCCCACTAAAATATTCTCCTCATTTCTCCTCATTTCATTGCTCCATGCCTCCTCAAATTCTTCTACTCTACCATTGTTTTCTCCATAATCATGAAAATCCCACATCAAATCTATTCATTTGTTTGGCTTTGTCTACTACTAATACTAATGTTTTTTCATGAATTTTACAACCTCAAAAACCTAAAAAACACCAACATTAACACATCATCTTTAGGGCATCACCATATTTTGATCAATCATAGAAAAGCATTGGCTAGCAACTTTAATTTCACCCCATTTCTCAAGAACCGCCACCGCCACAAAGATCTTCCACCGGATTTTCACACACAGCCAGCCCCGCCAGGTGGAAGAGATATTGATCCACGTTATGGAGCTGAAAAACGTCTTGTTCCTACCGGTCCGAACCCATTGCACCATTAGTTGACAGCACAAAATTGGTAGGTGAAATGTGATTTTTTTTGTTGTTTTACTTTTTAGTTATGCACTTATGTGTAAGCAGAAATCTAGTTAAGTTTGACTGATGTGCATTGTATGATAAGAAAATTAGGTATATATATTATTATATATATATATGTTCATTGGACTTTATTATTATTCTTCTACATGTGATGAATAATCGCGTTTCTTGATCACTTTTAGACTTGATCAAATTTCAAGAAACATGAGTACCTGCAACGGCACGGCGAGGACGAAAATTTGTTTATAATCATATAAAATATAGATTGGTTTGTCAAAATATATTGGAGTTTTTATTGATTACTTTGTGGAAAATATTATGTAGCATATTCGCTTATGATATTGATTCATTAATTAATTTGCAAGAACCAAATATATTTAATAAAGATTTTAATTTTTACATGATTTTCCCATTTAAGAACACTTGATATTTACGCCTTAAAAGAATGTTTATTATTATTGGTTACAACAAAAAGGTGGAGAAAATGAAAGCAAGCAATTAAACCGTGAAATTGACAAGATTTTACAGCATCTCGAGCATATAACATCACTAGTTTATGCTCCTAAAGAAATATATTTATGTAAGAAAACATGATTTTCTATTATTAAAATATATTCATTTCTAAATTTTTTTTGTCAACTATGTAAATGATACTATATGTAATATAAAGGCCCAAAAATTCGTATTTGAAAATTTGCGGAAAAATCAAAAATTTTCTTTTTAAATAATTAAAATGTCTCATTCACAAAAACAACTGATAGAAAGTTTAACCATTCAAAATAGCAGCGGAAGTAAATAATGTTTCAAAATAACAATTTTAAATAATTCAATGACAACTTAAAATAAATCATTGTGCTAATAAAATGAGTTTGCATAAAATGGTAAATGAACTGGTAAATGAGGTCCTCGGGTTCCTACTACTGCCGACCCACGATGGCTCACTGGTCCCCGCCCTCGGTCCCGACCTCATCAGTACCTACAACAATCAAGTCTAGTGAGTCTAAAGACTCAGCATGCATATATCGTAAATAACAAGTAATAATAATAAAATCGCATGCAAAGTGAAAATATCATGTCATGAGTCATTATAACACGTGCATAACTGAACTGAAAATCGTATCATGACTAATTATAATTACGTGCATAACTAAATTGAAAATCGTAAGTGAAATGTTTGCTCCGTAGAGCCATGTCATAAAATAGCATGTAATGATTTTATGTTGAGATTATGTTCTACGCAAGTGGCCCCATGAACTGCACTGAACTGAACCGGTAAGTGACCACCGGGTGAAGTAATGAGCGTCTGATCAGACTAATGCCACAGTATATTGGGTGGAACTGAACTGAACCGGTAAGTGACCATCGGGTGATACAATAATCCCATGATAGTGAAATGGCCACAATCAATATCGCATAAATCTCAAAAATAAATATTTTATATTTTTATGCACGTAACATAATTAAATGACATAATTAAATATCCTGTAATATTTTACCACATGGGTTGGATCGTTCCCAGGCTCGCTGCGACCTAAATCTAACGTGAAAAATATGCAAATGATTTAACTTGACCAAACTTTGTAATTGACTCCAAAAACGAGACAATTACGTCCAATGACTTAGTATTTAATCATGACTCCGTGCCAACCCGAACCAACACCGAACCATCGTTTAGTCATGATTAATATATACCTAAAATGATGAAATAATTCTCCTAAAATGGTACAAGTCGAAATTTTGGTGAATGGAGGCCCAAAACATGAAACGCTCTTTCGAGAGTCACTTTGGCACATTGCACCGTAAATTCTCGTACGACCTCTAAACTTGACCAAATCACGAACCGCCAAAAACATGACCTTCCTAACATGATGAGGTACTGTCCAGTCCAAGGCCATAGGCTAAAAGCCAACTGAGAACTCGAAACACACCTCTGAACCGAAGCACACTTGCTGTCAAGAAAATTACAGCAGCTGTGTTTGCGTTTTCTTGCGTCGTTTTCGAGACTATTGGTCATAGGGGCTTGAACCACCGACCAGAGCCTCTTCCCAACATCCTAGGGGTTGGCTTGAACCATGGCTAAGGGCCCTAGGCCAGCCACAATCCAAGCAACAACCGAACAAGCCAAATGGTTCCACCCGAGAGCACACCTGCGCGCGTGGGGAGGATTGATTCGTTTGCTGTCATGGACCTTTCTAGTGGCCATTTGATTGACCATGGCATGATCTAGACATCAAGGTGTATGATGTGAACCGTGGCTAAGGGCTAAGAAGCCAACCAAGATCCACACCAACACCATAAACTCGAACATACACATGCAGAAAATGAAGGGGTCGAAGGGGGGCTGTTCTTGTTTCTTTTAATTGAAAACCGATTCCACCATGGAAAAAGCCTCAAAAGGCCGACTTGGTCACGTCTTAGACCTAATAAAGAGATGTTCTAACCATGGATATAGCCCCTAGGGCAGCCAATATCAGAACCATCACCCTTTTGACAGCCACCATGAAAAATCGAACACAAGTGGCAATAGGGACGTGTTGCTGTCGTTTCTAAATTTCCAGCGGGTATGGGGCTTGAACGAATGGACCAATATGATCCTAACATGTCCTAGTACATGTCTAGATGCAGCCTTGGGATCTTGGATGTGAGCCAACCCCTGAAACCATCAAAACAGCCGAAATCGTGAGGAGCACAAGAAACCTGAAAAATTCTGCACACAATTTTCAAAAAGGACTTGAACAAATTTCGGTTTTTCCTTCATGATTCATGCACACATAATGTTTTAAAATAATAATATGACTTGATTGAGGAGTCAATAAAAATATAAACATGCCTTGGTTTGTTTTGAAAGAAAAACAAACGAAACGACGACGCGGCGCGGAGGAGACGGAGTCTTCTTCTTTTCTCACTTTTTCTCTCTTATTTCTTTAGTTGCTAGCCACGATTTTTCTGAAGTTTTTCTCTGGAATTTCGAGAATGAGGAGGAGAATGAAGGCTAGAAAGTGAATGTGAAGGTTGCAAGATAATTGGAGATTTAAATGGCAAGATACAAACTTTTCTATCCTAGAGTTTGAGAGATAAGGAATTGATTTGATATTGTTTGATTTGAGGGAGATTGAGGAAAGATGTGGCCGATTCTTGCTTTCAAATTAAGGTAGAAAAATTGCTCAATTAATAATTATTGAAGATTAAGTGTGATGTAATTATCTCCCAAAAAAGGTAAGGAAATGAATTAAAGATTGAGAGTTGCCAAATATTTTAAATCCTATCAAGGAGGTGGCTGAAATCTACTATTAAAATGGGATGGGATTTTGCTTAATTCAATAATTATTGATGATTAAAAATGAAGGGATTATCTTCCAAGAAAAGATTAAGGAAATGAATCAAATGGTGAGTTGTCAATCAATACTAAAACTTTAGGAGAGATGGCCGAATTTCTTATCAAAAAATGAGGGTATAAATATTGCTTAATTATTAATTAGTTGAGATTTAAAATGAAAGAATTATTCTACCATGAAGGGATAAGGAAAGATATCAAGTGAAGAGTTAACAAATTAATTAAATCCTACAAAGTGAAATGACCGAAAATTGTAGGATAATGGGAGGGAAAATATTTCTTAAATCTTGTTTTTTTTTTAATTCTTTAGAATTTTATCTACCCATTAAATATTTTAGTGAATTAATAAATTAATTATGGAAATGACATTATCTTGCATGCATGGCTAAATATTTGAATTACTTAATTAATTCCTTAAACATTCTTTTACATTAAATTAACTTATTATTTAACTAAAATAAATTCTAAGAATATTTCTTAATATTAAATTTTATCTCAATACTCCAACTCCAGTCCGGCCTCCTTTATTTAACTGAAAAGGTAGTAATTAAACTAATGCGTAAAATAATTAATTTTAAATAAAAGAATTTAAATACTCATGCAATAAAATCATTTCAATTTAAATACTAGAATTATGCATGGCTTATACGTGATCTAATTTACGGGTTCTACATGTAACCCTTCTGAGTCCCAGATTGCATATACATTATTTTTGCTATTTTGACCTTTAATTTGTGTCCCACAAAAAGGAACGTATTATAGTTTTTGTTTGTGTATTTATTTTTTATCCCATTGAAATGTGAGAACCCAAAATTTTGTATGTAATTTTTAAATATAGACATGTATAAGAATTTATTTTCGAATTATGATATTATTGTAAAAATAATAAATTCGAAAATATTAAATAATACGTTGTATTCAAAAAAAATTTCCAAAGCAATAAATACATGAAATTTGAAATTCAGTGCAAGATACACAGTAAATTTGAAATTAAGGCTGGATATCAACTTAATTAGAAGGAAATATTGAATACAAAATGGTTGTCTCGACAAGAAAGCATCTCAATATTAATGGAAGGAATTGTCTCAAATTTATAGAAGGAACATCTCCAAATTATGGAAGGATATCAATCAAATTATGGTAACATTTTCTTCTCACCCATATAAATATCACCATATATCATTTAACATTTCACACCATTCATACATTCAAAATTTTCGAAATTCTCTCTAAACTCTCCCTAGAATTTTCGAAATTTTGCTCTCCAAAATTCTGTTGCAATCATCAAAATTCTATCCAAGTTGATAAAAGTATTTCTCTCGCTCAGATGCTCAGAATCCGATCTATACCGTTCCTAATATGCTTTCATATGTTTTGAATAACATATTCAAATTTCAGACAAATCCAACGGTTATTTTTTTTTTTTTTGTATACAATCTTCACAAGAAAACTGCTCAAATTCTAGGCGAGAATAGAATACCTACGATTTTTCGTCCATGAACAGGTTAAGACGACTACCAAAACCGATCTTCACCGTTCATAATTTATTTGACTTACTTGTGAACATAATGTCCAATTTGAGCCCGATCCAATTGTGCAATAAGGAGCAAGGAATTTTACAAGGCGGCTAGTTTTTCGATATATGTGCTGCTGCGTTTTCGAAGTACCGGTTGCATGATTCTTATATGATTTTCAAGTTCTTCACGTTTTCTTCCAGATCTAAGGTAAGTGTATTTGTTTTAAAATATGTTGTGAATAAATTATTTCGTTTTTGAAAGTTTCGATCGAGCGCCGTTATTATGTTTATATCCCTTCTTGATACGATTATCGTATATTTTATTTTTGACGCTGTGAGAATCCAACTGGATATGGGTGAGAATCCCAATATGAGATATGTACGGTAAGATTATAATCGTTATATGGTCTCGCCCCTTTAGAGAAGTAAAATTTAGGGACTGATATCAATAAACCATGGAAAGTAGAGAAATCTCAGTACCTCGGCCAAAATTATGTTTATGGTCATGATGATGACATGTTATAAGAATCATGTTATGCATTATATGATATGTAATTTTCGAAATTCATGTGTATTCGTTATGTATGTGCTTGATCCGCTTATTGAGTGACGACCATATCACTAAATCCTTACTCTACCCTCCCCAAATAAGTCAGAAGAGGAAATCGAGGAAGATGAACAAGGCCAATTTTGGGGCTAATAATAAGAAGAATAATGAATTTTAATTTAGTTTTCGCTTCGTTAAGTTATAATTTAAGTTGTAAACGCTTCTGCATATTTTTAATATTTTAAGAATCTACGTTGTAAAGATAATCTTATAATTGATTATGAGTAATAAACTGGTTTTTGATTTATACTGTACTACGAGACTTGTTGTTTTCAATTATGTGTTTGTAAAATAATGTCGGTGTTGCCTAATCTCGGTCTCGCGGGGCATGATATTCAAAAGATATATATATCTTGGCAGGAATATCACATTCGCAAATTCTCCAATTCTAGACAACGTATCATCGGATTGCCCACACTATATAAATATTGTGTACATATAATGGTGACATTTATGTTTATTTTTTTTAACGTATAGTCACTGAAAAAAAGAATGAAGCTCACATATAATAATAATATCAACCATTGGATCCATCTTTAGGATAATGTTGTAAGAGTAACATCTCATTAATCATTATGTATGTTCTGCAATAATATCATAGTTCTTGATAATCCATTCGATTGATTTTCAAAATCAGTAATATTTATTTTAACGAGCCGTATGTTTATGCATTTTATAGATTGGTCTATGTTAAAATATTTCATGTTCGCAATCTTGATTTTGATTATAATAAAATTTGTTATTTTTTCTAATGACTTACCTAAGTGCGCAGGAAGCTCATATATCAAAGAACCATTCAACTGATTGTCTAGCTGATAGGCAGTTCAGCAGAAGACCTTCAAAATCCCGACCAACTGATGAAGTGCTCAAACTGATGAAGAGCACATCTGACCAGTTCAACTGAAAAGCGAAATCAATTTAACCGACGAGTCAACTGATTTCACCAGCTTAACTGAATATCGGTTCAGATGAACAGTTAGGTGCATCAATTAGGATTCAATCAGTTACAGATTTCGACAAACTTATTCAATAGAATCCATATGTGCATAAAAGTACAAAAGGTTAAAAAGATATAAATAATTTTAAGATATATAAATAATATAAGACTATATTCAATCAGCATTATCATGAAAGCAGTAATGGGAATTTGGGCTCTTTGATTTAAAACGAAGATAGGCAATTAGCAACATAACGAATCTCAACATTTAAATAAAATAGTTTAGTATATTTAAATTGTTGGAATAATCGATATCTAATTACTTAAAAATTTATGGACCTGATCATAAAAATGACACATATTATATGCGACATTTGATAATAGATTCGTTTTTTAAAACTTTTGCAGATGACAAAAACTTGTGTGAGATGGTCTCACAGATCGTATTTTGTGAGACAGATCTCTTATTTGGATCATCCATGAAAAAATATTACTTTTTATGCTAAGAGTATTACTTTTTATTGTGAATATCGGTAGGGTTGACCCGTCTCACAGATAAAGATTCGTGAGACCGTCTCATAAGAGACCTACTCGTTGTAGAGAGATTCGTTATTAATTTCAAAAATTGGCGAAATGATCAATATGGTATATTTAATGTATAAAAAAAATCATATTTAATGTTGCGATCCTGGTGAAATGGGTGAGCCGGGTCGGGTGCTCCACCGGATCTGCTATCAAAATGATGAAGGAAATAAGAGCAATGTAGATATCTGAACCCGAAGCTTTTTTCCCGGGCGGAGAGAATTTCTTGCACTCAAGAAGGTAACCACGTGAATGGGCGCCGGAGGGGTGTCCGGCGTGGCCACTTCGATGCTTAAGTCAGTGAAGAACTCAAGCAAGAAAACAATGTAGCCAAGTGATGGCTGTGAGATTGGTGTGGAGAGTGGGAGTAAATGAACAATAAATGAGAGCATTCAATGTGTGAATTAATATCTCAATAGAGAATAAATGCAAGTAAAAAACCTGGTATTTATAGTAGATGATGCAATGATGATCTCGTTCTTTGTGTTGAGCATTAATTATAGTAGGGCGGCTGATTGTACCCTATTGTTCTGACATGTCAAATCTCATACTAGTCACATCCAGCCCATCTGATTTTGTCAACCATTTATATTAATGTAAGAGATAGGTCGGCTGCACACACCCTACTACGTCAGCGCAATTAAATGCAGCGTTGATATCGAAGTGGCCTGGGTAGAATGCTTCTCGGGAAATTATAAAATAGCACGTGTATCCAATAAGCCGGACGGGTAACTTCCCTGGTGTTCACGGCCCGGCTCCATGGCCCGAGTCATCCCGGGAAGATCGACCCGAGAATACTCCATTCTCCTGACCCGGGCACTACCCATGACCCGGGTCATCCCGGGGTATCATCACTCCTTCCTTAAATAGTCGGGCTAAAGTCATACTAACTGTCCCGATTAGTCTTGTGTGCCCGGTTAGGAGAAATAATTTGCCGTTTCGCCTCCCGAGACGATAAAGATGATGTCACATTTACCAGTGCTGACGTAAGCCCTAGGATAAGGTTGTCAGAGCTTTTTCGTATTCCGAGAAGATAAATCATCATGACGCCTCGAATTTTGCGTCTGTCTTTTCAAATATCCCGCCTGATCATTCCGTCCAATTTCCCAGGTCAATCTGATCTATCCGATCCTTCTTAAATTAACGGCGTAGATTAAGTCTTACCCTTATATATAGTAGCCAACTGGTTTTTTAAAAATCATTTACAAATTCAAAAAGGCGGCCAAACTCTTGCAAATTTTTCTCTCGAACTTTTCGGTGTGCAAATCCTTTATCCGGCGATCTTTGCGACCAGTTTCCTACCACCATATTCACTTCGTAAGTGCCTCTCATTTACTCTTTTATCCTTTTTCACCATGTCCAACTCCACATCTTCTACATCTGGCCGGAACGCGAGGGGTTTGTCAGAAGAGAACTCTCCGACCCCCTCTGAAGCTTCGGTACAAATCCCCATATGCATTCCTATTGTTTCCTCCCGAACCCTTTTTAAAAAACAAACCAAAGCCTCTTCCTCCCGGCCTACTGGGGTCTCTGGCAAGGGGAAAGACAAGGTAGCAGGGCCCTTGAGGTTCTCTACTGTAACCTCTACCCTTCGCTCGGGTAGTATAGAAGAGATTAGGTCTTTAGGTTCCATCCCTTCCTCTTACAAAATACTGATTCCTAAGCCCAATGACCACCCGACACCCCGCCCTCGGGCTCTCAAACCTTTTTTATGGAACAACTCAAGATCGGGCTTCGTTTCCCGATTCACCACTTTTTTGAAGGGGTGGCCCGGTTCTTTGATCTCCCCATTAATCATCTCCACCTCTAACGCTTTTAGGATAATGACAGCCACTTTTGTTTTATTCCGCATGAAAAACATCCCCATCAATTCTTCTATTTTCCATTATTCCTACTCATGCCGATTTAATGACGGGGTCTTTTCTTTCATGGCCCGGATGCATTATCGGTTTTTGACTGACATCTCTTCTTCTTTGAAGGGGTGGAAAACAAAATTTTTCTTTTTGCAACTTCCCACTCTCCCGGCCTGTGCAACAAGTTTTATATCCTCGATGCCACCTCAACCTGAACTCCCCTCCGACTTCAAACTTCTTCCTTGTTTTACCCACGCCCGGGATGCCCTGGAAAAACAATCCTACCAGTCCTCAGTACTGATCGGGGGGGCAACTTAATTCATTACGGGATCGGGTCTCGTCCCAAAGACCCTGTGGACCAGATAATAGATGAGTTTGATCAGGCCGGGTCACAGACTGGTAAATAACTAATCTTAATTCTTTTATATTTATTTGTCAACTCTCTTACTTGTTGATCTCTGTTGTAGCCGAAGAAGAAATGATCAAGGCGAGCCTTCTTGAAGCAGCTGCCAAGAGAAAGGCAGAGCAAAAAAAAGCCCGGGAGGAGAAGAGGGCCTGGGAGGTTCAAGAGCAAGAAGAGCGCCGAGCTCGGGCGGAGGCTGAGGCCCGGTAGCTGGAGGAGAATAGGATCAGGGGGGAGGCCGGGATCCAAGAGGAAACGATCCCTGCCCGGGAGGAGACTACTTCCCTGGTCGCTGAAGAGGACCCGACGCCTCTTAATCACCGGAAGAGTAAAGCTGCTATGGAGCCGGTCGTCGAGACGGTGGTCATAGAGGATGTACCCGAGGAGATCGTCCGGTCTCCTCCTCTCGCTGGGTCATCTGCTGGCCCCTCTGGTGGAAGGCCCTGGATCCTCCCCAGAATCTTCGGGGATGAAATCAGCTCGAATCTTGTGAAAATGATCAGGGGCCTTCTGCGTCCTGACGAGGTGACGCATCTGCAGGGACTCCATCCCAACGAGATGCTCTGCGAAGGAGTGGCCCGGTCTTTCTCCATAAGTCCTCTTATTCTTGTTATTTAATCCATGTATCAAATATGACCTTTCCTATATATTGACAGGGCTTGCAAATGCTTATGGCCTCTTTTGAGCGAGTGGCTCAGGCTGCCAAGAGGGCCAACACACAAGCCACCTCTGCCCGGTAGATGCATGCCAAACTCCAAGAGGAGGTAGGCCGGCTGAATGAGCTCTATGAGTATATCCTGGCCCGGGAGAAAGCCTGCTGGCAACAAGCAAATGGACCTGGCTCAAGCAGAGCTTGCTGAGGCCCCAGGCAGAGGTGAAGGCAGCAAGGGCAGAGGCAGAGTCCTCCCGCGTCCGAGCTGAGGATTTCCAGGCTGCTGTAAGCCTCATAAAGACTGCCCAGGAGGAACAAATGGCCCAATTCCTGAAGTCCCCGGAGTTCAAGAAGATGGTGGCTGACAAAGCATTCTATTACTTTGAACAGGGCTTCAATAAGTGCCTGGAGCAGTTTGAAGATGCGGGCCTTGTTCCAGCTGATCGGGAGGACTTCTCGGACTTGGAGAAGGCTGCTGCATTCCTCCCGGATAATGAAGAGGAGAAGGCGGAAGACCCCTCAGTAGGCTAGGTTTTTTCTGTTATTATTTCTGTATTTTTTTTATTTTTATTCCCAGGCTTCTGGGCACCCTGTAAGTTATTTTCAGTATAAATGAAATACTCTTATTTGACAACTGCTTTAAAATATTTCCAAGTGTTGCGGATGACTTGAATTCTTTAATAACCTAATGAGTTTTAATCCACTGTCACTAAGTGTATTCATAACCGGGGCATAAGCCCTTGGGTTTAATAGACAATGTAAGTAGGGTGTGGGTCCCTGGGCTTAATGGATAACCGGGGTGCGGGTCCTCTAGCCAGGGTACGGGTCCCTGGACTTGGAGATAATCGGGGTACGGGTCCCCGGGCCAGGGTACAGGTCCCTGGGCTTTGCAGATAACCGGGGTGCGGGTCCCCGGGCCAGGGTACGGGACCCTGGATTTTGCAAATAACCGGGGTGCGGGTCCCCGGGCCAGGGTACGGGTCCCTGGACTTTGCAGATAATCGGGGTGCGGGTCCCCGGGCCAGGGTACGGGTCCCTGGAATTTGCAATTAACCGGGGTGCGGGTCCTCGGGCCAGGGTACGGCTCCTTGGACTTTGCAGATAACCGGGGTACGGGTCCCTGGACTTAGGAGATAACCGGGGTGCGGGTCTTTGGGTCAGGGTACGGGTCCCTGGACTTTGCAAATAACCGGGGTGCGGGTCCCTGGGACAGGGTACGGGTCCCTGGACATTGCAGATAGCCGGGGTGCGGGTCCTTCGGGCCAGGGTACGGGTCCCTGGACTTAGGAGATAACCGGGGTGCGGGTCCCCGGGTCAGGGTACGGGTCCCTGGACTTAGAAGACACTTTTTTGGAACAATTTCTTTATTTTTATGTACAAGAAATAGATATAAAAGCTTCTAAACGTAATATTTATTTAAATGAAAAGCATTCCAAGGCCTTTTAAGAGAGTGTCCCTGAGAATCTTTGAGATAATAAGCTGCCCCCGAGCTGATTCTCTGAATTATTTTGAAGGGTCCTTTCCACTGGGCTTTCAATTTCCCCACATCACCCACTGGCTTTACTTTTTTCATGACCAAGTCTCCAACCTGGAAATCTCGTGATCGGACATGCTTGTTATAAGATTTCATTACCCGGCTACGATAAGCTTCCATTCAAATGGCTGCCCGATCTCTCTTTTCTTCAACTAGATCAAGTTCAATGGCTCGAGATTGATCATTGTTGCTCGGATAAGATTCTATCCGAGTAGAGGATTGCCCAATCTCCACAGGTAGGACTACTTCTGAACCATAGACTAGGCTGTAGGGAGTTTCCCGATTAGATGATCGTGGTGTAGTTCGATATGCCCATAATACATTCGGTAGTTCCTCCACCCAATCTTTACCCTTTCCATGGAGCCGGGCTTTAAATGCTTGCACAATGATTCTATTAGTCACTTCAGTCTGGCCATTATCTTGGAGGTAAGCTACTGAGGTGAAGGATTGAACAATCTTCATTTCTTGACACCACGAGGTGATCTTCTTTCCCTGGAATTTGCCTCCCATTATCTGAAATCAATTTTCTTGGGATGCCATATCTGCAAACAATATTTCTCCAAAGAAATTTCATGACCTCCTCCTCAGTAATTTTGGCTAATGGCTCGGCTTCTACCCACTTGGAGAAATAATCCACAGCCACAAGAAGGAATTTTTTATGTGCTCGGGCTATGGGGAAAGGACCCACAGTATCCAACCCCCATTGATCAAAAGGGCATGATGCTGAGATCGGTTGCATGTTAGCAGCGGTGAGATGATGAAAATTAGAATGGTGTTGACAACCCTGGCATTTTTGAATAAGCCGGACAGCGTCTCGATTCATTTGGGGCCACCAAAATCCGGCCAAAATAGCTTTCCGAGACAGGGCAATCCCACCGAGGTGTTCACCACAGCACCCCTCGTGTATTTCTCGGAGGACATACTCTACCTCGTTCTCTGATAAGCATTTGAGCAATGGGCCTTGATATGATCGCCTGTATAAAACATCATTCAAAAAGACGAACCTGGGTGCTTGTTTTTTGATTTTTCGAGCTTGAGCTTTATCTTCAGGGAGCTTATCATGGACTATATATTTGATGAAAGGGGTCATCCATGAGCTTCTCTGAATCGGGGGTATTTCTTCGTCAACAGAAAGCACCAACCGGGTGAAACAGAGAACTTCCCGGGTGCTTATATCTGACATGGAAGCAGCCAATTTGGCTAAGGTATCAGCTTCTGCATTTTCCTCCCTGGGAATTTGCTCAACGCTCCATTTGGTTAGAGACGATGCCCGGGCCTTGATGAGCCCCAGATACTTGAGCATTTTTTCATTCTTGGCCTCATATGCTCCCTTGACTTGCTGGGTGACCAACTGAGAATCAGAATAAATAATGACCTGGGAGGCACCGACTTCCCGAGCAGCCTGCAACCGTGCCAGAATAGCCTCATACTCTACTTCATTATTGGTGATCCTGGAGTCTATCCTTAGAGCCAGCTTGATCTTTTCTCCTGATGGGGCAATCAGGACCACCCCCACTCCACATCCTGATAGATTCGATGCACCATCAACAAAGATTCTCCATACCTCTTCTTCTCTCGATTGAATCATCTCTATTAAGAAGTTTGTTAAGGCTTGGGTCTTTCAATTCTGCTCCTCGGAGGGCATGACTGACGTAATATACCGGCTTCTGGTCGGCCCCTTCTTCCTTGACGAGCACCGAAACTAACAACGTACTCAGAAGCAGATAAATAGATCCACAATTTTTCCCCGGGCTCTGGTTTTATCAAGACAGGCGGCTAGGCCAGATGCTTCTTCAAGTCTTGAAAAGCTTGTTCACATTTTTCATCTCATCCAAATTTTTGTGCTTTCCTCAAAACTTGAAAAAATTGATAACTTCGATGAGCAGACCGGGAAATGAAGCGTGACAAGGCTGCAATCCTCCCGGTTAATTTCTACACATCCCGGACAGATTGAGGGGAAGGCATGTCCATTATTGCTTTGATTTTTTTGGGATTGACCTCGATTCCCCGATCAGTTACCAAGAAACCCAAAAACTTCTCACCCCAAATACACATTTAGCCGGGTTGAGCTTTATTCCATACTGTTTCAGAGTGGTGAAGGTCTCAGCCAGATCATCAATAAATGGAGACCTCTCGGGTCTTGATTAGAATATCATCCACGTATACCTCAATAGTCCGGCCTATCTGCCTTTGGAAGACATGATTCATCAAGCGTTGGTATGTAGCCCCAGCATTCTTCAATCCGAAAGGCATAACAACGTAATAGAAGGTGCCTCCGGAGGTTATAAAACTGGCTTTATCCTGATCTTCAAGAGCCAAAGGGATTTGGTGGTACCCCTGATAGGCATCCAGAAAGCTTAATAATTCGCATCCAGAGGTTGAATCCACCAGCTGATCAATCCGGGGAAGTGGATAACAATCTTTGGGGTAGACTTTATTCAGGTCCCTGAAATCGACACACATTCTCCACTTCCCGGTGGATTTTGGAACGAGGACCACATTTGAGAGCCAAGTAGGGAATTGGACTTCTCTGATATGGCCGGCCCGCAACAGCTCTCCTACTTGCTCTTCAATGACTTTATCTTTTTCAGGGCCAAAGTGCCTCTTCTTCTGTTTCATAGGCCGGGATCTCGGGAGGATATTTAATTTATGCTCAGCCACTTGGGGTGAGATCCCGGCTAGTTTCTGTTGAGACCAAGCGAAAACACCAATGTTAGTTTTTAAACAATTTAGAAGATTTACCCGGGTGGACGCGTTGATGTCTCGGACCACCCAGACGTGCTTTCCCGGCTCAATTTCCACCATTTCTTGCTCATCATCCGCAACAAAATGTACTTTTCTCTCTCTGGTCACCTCCTCTTGACTCTCCTTCCCCTTTCCCTCCCTTTTCGCCTTCTTCTGGTCTACCCGGACAGTCTCCCCATAGCATCTCCGAGAAGAGGGTTGATCCCCCTTGACTTCCCCGACCCGTCCTCGTACTGGAAATTTAATTTTTTGGTGATAAGTGGAGGCCACAACTCTCATCTCATTCATAGATGGCCTTCCCAAGATGATGTTGTAGGAGGACGGGGCGTCCACCACTGTAAAGACTGTCATCATAGTTTTCCTCAAGTCCCCGGTTCCCAGGGTCAGTGGCAGGGTGATTTCCCCCTCATGGTACACTGCATGTCCAGCAAAACCAAACAAGGCAGTCTCAACCGCCTCTAATTGATATTTATGCAAATCCATTTGGCTAGTGTCTCTTTAAAGATGACATTGACAGAGCTGCCATTTTCAACAAATACTCTCAAGACATCATAATTAGCCACTCGGGCTTGGATAACAAGAGCATCATTGTGGGGTAGACTCTCCCCTGAGATCTTCTGAGCCAAAGCTGATAACTGGCTCGTTTCTCCCACTTCCATCAACCTCCAAGCACTCCCTTCTGCTTCTTGCTTTCCGAGCCCGGTTGGAATCGCCATCTGTTTACCCGCCCGAAATCATTTTTATTACTTCCCGGCTCGGGGAAGGGTCCTTCCTTTCAATTTGTCGGCTTCTTTCTCCCCGAGAACCTGCTTCCTCCCTTCTGCTTCCACTCTGGATGTCTGTTGACTTCTGGGGAATATTAGGTCCGGGACGTCTAGACAACCAAGGTGGTTGTCTAGACTTATCTCGAGGAGGATGAGATGCTGGCGTAGGATGCCTACTAGACTCCTTCCTCAGTGTTCGGCATTCATTGGTATTGTGAGAACACTCTTTGTGGAGGGTGCATAACCCTTTCTTCTCCAGTCTGGGTGGTTGGGCTGCTGAACTCGGATGAGGAGTCATGTCAGAGCTGCATTCTTGGATTTCCTGACCCCGGGCAATTCTCAAAGGGATATGAGAGAAATGCCCTGGGCCACTCTTCTTGTGAACTCTTTCCTCAGGCCTGACAGCCCGATCTCCCCTCGATCTCTTCCAAGCTTCTCTCTTCTGGTTCTGCACTTCTTCCATATTGATGTATTTCTCTTCCCGGGATAGAAGATCTTCAAAGTTCTCGGGCAATTTTTTGGTCAGGGATCGAAAGAAATCCCCTTCCCACAGTCCTTGCATGAACGCGGTAGTTTTACTCTCAGGTGCACAGGATGGGACATCCAGGGCTACCCGGTTGATTCTCTTGATATACGCCCTTAAGGTTTCATCTTGTCCCTGCTTAACCTCAAACAGGCTGAAAGTAGTCTTCTTGTATTTCTTGCTACTACTGAATTGATGCAAGAATACTTTCTGAAAGTCCTCAAAACAATGAATGCACTGCGATGCCAGCCCTTCGAACCATCTTTGTGTAGAGTCGACCAGGGTAGTTAAAAATACTTTACACTTGATCTGGTCCCCATAACAATGCAACATGGCCATATTTTCAAAGCGAGCAAGATGCTCCTCGGGGTCAGAACTACCATCATAATCTTTGATCTTGGCTGATTTGAAGTGCCCGGGCTGTGGTTCCCGGATAATGATATTGGAGAATGGACAGCCCTTTACAACTTGGGCATTGCTCTTAGAACCAACTTGCCCTTCTAACACCCTCACATTCCTCCTTAATTCTTCTAACTCGTCGGCCACAGTAGAAGATTTAGAACCAGCACTTGATTCCCTCTCCTCTTCCCTTCCTTCTTCCTCTTGCGGCGGCTCACGTTGCTGCTCGAGGTGATTGGAATGATGAGTGGTGGTCTTCTTTGCCATGGCTGTCTTAACAACATCAGTTATAATCTTATTCAACTCCTCGGGTGTTAAATGGATGGTGGGCGGGGGACCATTAGGTGGGGGGCCACCTGCAGAGAGACGAGTATTGTTCTCTTCCTGAATCCGGGAAGTGTCTTGGTTTGCCCTCCTAGTAGGAGCCATATCAACGCCTTAGAACTCAAACTTCCCACAGACGGCGCCATTGATGCGATCCTGGTGAAATGGGTGAGCCGGGTCGGGTGCTCCACCGAATCTGCTATCAAAATGATGAAGGAAATAAGAGCAATGTAGATATCTGAACCAGAAGCTTCTTTCCCGGCCGGAGAGGATTTCCTGCACTCAAGAAGGTAACCACGTGAATGGGCGCCGGAAGGGTGTCCGGCGTGGCCACTCCGATGCTTAAGTCAGGGAAGAACTCAAGCAAGAAAACCAATGTAGCCAAGTGATGGTTGTGAGATTGGTGTGGAGAGTGGGAGTAAACGAACAATAAATGAGAGCATTCAATGTGTGAATTAATATCTCAATAGAGAATAAATGCAAGTAAAAAACCTGATATTTATAGTAGATGATGCAATGATGACCTCGTTTTTTGTGTTGAGCATTAATTATAGTAGGGCGACTGATTGTACCATATTGTTCTGACATGTCAAATCTCATATTAATCACATCCAGCCCACCTGATTTTGTCAACCGTTTATATTAATGTAAGAGATAGGTCGACTGCACATACCCTACTACATCGGCGCAAATAAATGCAGCGCTGATATCGAAGTGGCCCGCGTAGAATACTTCTCGGGAAATTATAAGATAGCCCGGGTATCCAATAAGCCGGACGGGTAACTTCCCTGGTGTTCCACGGCCCGAGTCATCCCAGGAAGATCGACCCGAGAATACTCCATTCTCCTGACCCGGGCACTACCCATGACCCGGGTCATCCCGGGGTATCATTTAATTTGTTAAAATTAGATAGAACTATATATTACGTGTTAATACATGACCAAACTTAAAATGTATAATTGAAAATTGAAGTCATACAAAATCGACTTTTCTGTGATAAATGGGACGGACAGGTCGTAGATTTGTATTAAAATATTGAATAGCTTTGATAAACGTAAACTTTAGAATTGGTCTTTGGCCATACGAATACGATGACACAACCTTGACTCAACTACCTTAAGTTGAGCCTCAGTTGACATTTTAATTTGTAAACCAATTCATAACAAAATGGATAGGCAAAATGTTTAATTTGTAAACCAATTCATAACAAAATGGATAGGCAAAATGTTTTCCTCAAATAATTAATTATAGAAAAAAATTTAAAATATAAATATAGTGATTTGAAAAATATTTATAAGAATATAAATATGGTTTTCGGATTTGTTAAAAAAAAAAAAAACCAATGTATTGAAATATTAATGAGATGATACCTTAATGGATATTAAGTCACGAATATGAAGATTCTCACACTTCTATATTTATTAAATGAGTCGAAATGATCCATATTTTTTAATTAAAAATAATATTTTTAGCATAAAAATATTTTCTTGATTTGGGTTGGATTGAAAATTCATATCACAAATCGATCCGACAGTTTAATAAGAGTTTTTGTATCAACGTTGGTATATATGATCCTCATTCATACTTGAGATCCATAAAAAAAATTAAGTACTTTATATAATAAAACATGTTAAATTAAACACATTATATTTGGGGCCGGTCGTCTCTCCTCCCACCTTCCAACTGCTACCAAATTGATAGTTTATACACACATATATGATATATGTAATATGAAACACAATTTTTTTTTAAAACACAGAGATTTCATATTAAATCGATTCCATCTAGTCCAGCTTTCTCTTCAGTCCACTTTCTTCTTCCCCCGACCACAGAAAACCAAAAAAAAAAAAAAACAAAAAAAACAAAAAAAAAACAAAAATGATCCGGCATATGCCAAATTACACAGGTGAAAGCTTCTCTCCGATCCCATTAGCAATAGGACTGTTTGTTTGTCGGAAATTTATAGAGTCTTCGGAACTATTCCGGCTATAAAAATTATTTTGATCAAATCAGAAACACAACGGAATCGATTACATAATTTCATAAATTATAATCGAACATATGAATATAAATTAATGATGAATTTAAATAAAATTAGTTTCTAGAAAAACTAACTTTTCTATTGATACGGTAGTGTGTGGGCACTCAGAAATATACAAACTTAGAAATCAAATTTTTCAGAAAATATATTATGCTCAAATATATTTTCTCAAGATGGCTTATTCTCGATTTTTCTTTTTCCTTATTGAATTGCCTGTAATGTTCTCTTTAAATAATAGAGATTTTAACAATCAATTCAACAATAGCAAAGAAATGATTATAGAAAATCAATTTTTTTACGTAATTGATTTTTAAACAATAAAACAATTTACACATGTTTAATTCAATAATATATAAGTATATCAAATTTGACTTTTTTTTATTTATATATATATTTTTTTTAAAAAAAATCAATTGTCTCTCGTTTTTGGAAAAAAAATGTGTATGTCCATTTATAATATTATCACGATAATTAAATTTATAATTATCTCATAATTATAATTTAAATATAATTAATAACTCATATTAAATTATATTTATATCTAAGCCTTTGATGATATGGAAACAAATTTCCATTATCTCGAGTGATTTCTAAATTGCATTTCTTATCCGTCATTAATTTGAAAAACGTACTGGGGACCATGGACTCATAATTAGAAGCTCCAATAAATTAGATAAATAATTAAACTCTTTAAATAATTTACCCAATTTATTAATTCCATAATTACTCCACTAAAAATATGAAATTGCACTCTTCTTCATTATGAAATATTTACTCTACAAAACGAGTAGTCCATTGATATAATCATTACATATGAATTAATCATCCATAGACAATTCATAATTGAAGCTAGGAATTTTTCGTTTTACCTCTTCAATTACTTCTTATCCTCATTTACCATTAATTCACTAGTGAGTGGTTCAATTTATAATTCAATTATAAATTAATTGGGCCCACACTCAGTTCTAGAATTAACAAATGAGAGAATTATCTTTCTGCTTCTCGCAAGAAGGAATGAATTCCATGTCTGTAAATTAATATTCTCAGTCATTAATTTCAAATGTAAATCTAAAATGCAAGTATTGAGAATGCATAATTGCAAACTTTAAACAAGCAAATCAAGAATCACGTTGAAATGAACAGGAGTCTATAATCACATCAGGATTCAGATTTATTCATATATGATCATCTTTATGATTTAATTTAAATTTCATATTAACAATGGAATTTATTATGAAATGTCTAATTAAATCGGTCCAAGTCCTACATAATCTCATTATATATAAATGCCCACATCTAGATGTCTCTACATCGACAGTTCGGATAAGACGGTCACATTCTTAATGTTTATGGGCCGCATTAATGATGCTTTAATTAAAGATCTCATAATTTAATTAATTTCATCACGGACTTAATTTAAGTTTATTATCCATAATTTTAATCATCTTGTATATATAACTTTTATATATACTAAAATCATGGTTACATCCAATAAACTAAGGATTTTTCTATGATAATTTAAGACAATAAATTTCATGTAAATATGTTCAATAATAAATGTCACTTTTATTAATAATATAAAAACATAGTCTAATAATAATGCTTTTAGGGCACTATTACAACAATCTCCCACTTACCCTAAAGCATATGAGACATGTCTTTAAGTCTCATATTCATCATATGCTTCTCAAACACTTTTGCAGGCAGTGTCTTAGTGAATGGATCGTCGAGATTGTCACCAGATGCAATCTTGAGAATGGAAACGTCACCTCTTTGTACTATCTCTCGATCAAATGATACTTTCTTTCTATATGCTTCGATCTCTTGTGACTGCGAGGTTCCTTTGAATTAGCCACCGCACCACTGTTATCACACCACAAAGTGAGTGGATTATCCATATTTGGAACAACTTCCAAATCATATAGGAACTTCTTAAGCCATACAGCCTCTTTAGCAGCTTCAGAAGCAGCTATGTATTCGGCCTCCATGGTCGAGTCGGCTGTGCTGGATTGTTTTATACTTCTCCAGACTATGGCACTGTCACCAAGAGTAAACACTGATCCAGATATCGACTTTCGAGAATCTCTGTCTGATTGAAAATCAGAATCAGTGTAACCGTCTATTTTAAGGTCTCTACCCGAATAGACAATCATATAATTTCTCGTTCTCCGAAGATACTTGAGAATGTTCTTTACCGCTATCCAATGATCCATACCAAGATTTGACTGAAATCGACTGACTATCCCCACAGCATAACATATGTCTGGTCTAGTGCACATCATTGCGTACATAAGGCTGCCTACTGCAGAGGCATAGGGAACGCGTCTCATGTCCTCAACTTCTTGCGGTGTCTTAGGACACTGCTCCTTGGAGAGGATAATTCCATGTCGGGTTGGTAGATAACCTTTCTTGAAATCTTGCATTCTATAACGCAATAACATTTTATCAATATAAGAAGCTTGAGACAATGCCAACAATTTGTTCTTACGATCTCGAACAATTCGAATTCCAAGAACATAATTTGCTTCTCCCAAATCTTTCATTTGGAATTGCTTGGCTGGCCAATCCTTTACTTTAGACAATTTTTCTACATCATTCCCAATGAGCAGAATATCATCTACGTAAAGTACTATGAATACCACATTATCATCTTTGATGTGCTTGTATACACAAGGTTCATCAACACTTTGATCAAAACCATAAGATTTAATTGTTGCATCAAATCTATGGTTCCAAGATCTTGAGGCTTGCTTTAGTCTATAAATGGATCTAAGTAATTTGCAAACTTTTTGCTCTTGACCTTGTGCTATAAAACCTTCTGGTTGCCTCATGTAGATTTCCTCATCTAGATGACCATTTAGAAAGGCCGTCTTGACATCCATCTGTCATATCTCATAATCAAAATGAGCAGCAATTGAAAGTAAGATGCGGATAGATTTAAGCATGGCTACAGGAGAGAAAGTCTCTTCATAATCAACTCCTTCTCTTTGGGTATAACCCTTTGCAACCAATCTTGCTTTAAAAGTCTCCACTTTCCCATCTGCACCTCTTTTTCTCTTATAGATCCATTTACACCCAATAGGTCTAACCTCTTCAGGTGTATCTACAAGAACCCAGACAGAATTAGAGTACATCGACTCCATTTCTTGATTCATAGCTTCAAGCCACTTTTCTTTGTCAGGATCTTCCATTGCATTTTGAAATGACAATGGATCATCTTCCACCCCATCAGTGACTGCAACATTTGCCTCTTCGTCTTGACAACAGCGAAGGGGTAGTCTCACTACTCTCCCACTGCGTCGAGGTGAGATTATATCTTGACTTGATTTAGTGGTATCGTTAGTGGTTACCACTAACGATACCACTGCGTCGATGTGAGATTATATCACAACATATTTGATGTTTTTTTAATTTTATTTAGTTGTAATTTGTTTGATATATTCTTGTTTTTTCTTTGGGGGTTTCCTTTGTATTTTAAGTAGATATATGGAAGAATTAATGGCTAGCTAGCAAAAAATTATGAAAATCGTGCAAATAAGTTAAAGCGATAAAATATAAATTAGAACAGATTAAAAGAACCAAGGGAGGACTATTATGAAGTTTGAATTAAAAGTTGGTTGATTTTGAATTTTACCCAATATAAAGTAATATTTAAAAAATTTATTTCAGTAGTATAAGCAGAAAATGGAAATTTTGCATATATTCAAGGTAAGTTACTCGAAAACATTTTATTCTTCTTTTTTTTTCTTCAAGTACATGGGAGGATCCAACACTTCGGAGGAGAGGGGGAACCAGATGTATTGTAACAAAAAATTTTGTTTGCACCAAATAAACTATGTACACATATGAATTCAGTAGTTGCTATTTCAAAACATGGCCTTAGGTTTAGGCGTTTGGTGTTTTGGCAATACCGCAGCAAGAATCACGACGCTGCTCACAAGAACCAAACTGACTCCCAAACCATTCACAATCGACGACTCGGGACCACGCTTTGTTACATCTGGATTGGCTTGCAACAAAGTCAACTTCTCAAGAAGCCCCGTCTCTGCTGTCACCACTGCCAACCCGTAAGTGTATAGACCGAGGAAGACGTGCCAAGGGAGCGCCTTTAGCCTTGTTGTCCGAACCTCTCCTTTATGCCAAAAGTTCATGAAACCAAACAACCACTGCAACACATTATCAAGCCCCCTCCATGATGAAAATATGATCAAACAAACAGAAGATAATATCACTCATTTGGATAACTAAAAGTTCTCTCCATCAAATATATCTAAGACAGGCTAAAATTTGGAGTTGATGAACATATATTGTCATTAGCCATTCAATAAAGCTACAATTGGCTCAATACAGCTGTTTTGAAACATTCTTCTACATCTAATTGGATTTTCACTATGTTTTCCAAGATATTTCCCATGTTAAAAGAATCATTCAAGTTATGACAGGAGTGGCAAACGTTCAGTCTAAAAAAATTGTAGCATAGAGTAGTAAGAATTGATGCAAGATACAATAATGCAATGTTTAGAATGTATATGTGCATATCTTTTCTTTGTAAATCGTATGTAAGACAGGACGAACTATCATAAAAATGGTCACAAGATATCATATTGATTGAACCATCCTTTCAGATATAAGTCTCCTTAACTTAATCACTATCTAATCTTGTGGACTAACAAGAGTAGCAGAAAATGCATTACATCCAGCATTACACCATGTACTCTATGCGCATTTGATGACACAAGTACGAAACAAAATAAAATTAAGGTAATGGTGTTTCTAGTATATCTTCCTTAAACTGATTCGTTCCCTATTTACGAGGTACATCAAACCTCCTGCAACTCAATTTCAGTAGTCTTCAATCACTCAACCAGCTAGCTAAAATTTAGGTGGCTGAAGTTTTCAAAAGTCATTTAAATATCAACTTGCCCTACCTAGAAAACATTGACCGAATCAATGGTATGCAAATCAACATTTTCTTCAGAATGCCGAGTTAAACAAGTAGCATTGCTCAATAACGGTGGATTATTAGGTAGGCATCACAGAAACAGAATTAGCAAGCCAGAATTCTTGAAAATAAGTAGAGCTTACATTTCAGCTCAATCGAAATTATGTTAACTGAACTGTTTTTTAAAAGAAATTTTTGTTCTCGACTCCCAGAAAATCATCAATCTTTTTGTACATTACATTATAAGTCTTATAATCTATTCTTATGCCACCCATCCTCATCAAATATGTAATTCTTCCAACAAATACGCAGTTATTGATTTCAGAAATTAGCACTCGGTAACAAATTTAGTATAAATAAAAATAATTGGCTAAACTTAAAAGAGAAAGAACATATTTTTCCCCTTTTGCAAACCAACCTAAAGGCAAAACAAAAGCAAGGTATGAGAAAATGTCACCTGAGCACCAAACATAGAGATACAGATCAAACCCATCCATGAATGCAAACTATAAAAATTAGCCACAATCCCATCTTGTCCATGAAATTTAGTCCAGATACCAAAAATCCCACAACCTAGAGCTACACCTTGAAGACACAAATGCACTGATTTCTTCAAATTTCTTGAACCAGGGAGCCATCTGTACACCAAAATGGCTGCAAAATACATAAAATGAAGCAATGCCCACTAGTAATTAAAATTTAACTAAAGAATTTCCTTCTGTTTTTGACAGAACCTCCTACCTTCTCCACTAATGAGTATGAAACCAATCACCATCAACAAAGGATGCATCACCTGCTCAAACAAGAACATACAAATCAATTTTTACATCAATGCATGCACAACACTAAAATCAGAAATCAAGAAAAAAGAAGGGAATTTTACAGCATAAATGAGATCTTCTTGGGAAGGGGAAAGTGGAATGAAGCTGGCTTGGAAGTAAAGAGCCCATGTAATAACAAGAATTGCCACTAAAAAAGCTGAAATTCTTGCAAAAAGTAAGACAGAAAATGGTGAGAATAAGACTGCAGCCATGGATTCGAGCTCTTTCTATCAAGAATCACTCAAAATCTCTAAGCTTATTGACATTTAGCAACAGTGCAACCGACACAACCAAAAAAATATTTATATATTAAGATTCCAAATTTCTAAATTATTAAAGCATGCATTTTCCTTGGGACCTTTCTTTATTAGGAATAGTTTACTGACAACAGGGTTTGAATACTACAAGGGCCTGTTTGGTATGAGTGATTGGAGCAAGATTGTGGTTTAATCACATGGTTGTCTGGTTTTTTGGAAAATTGACCGGAGATTAGCTGCCAGAGATTGATAGTTAATACTAACTATTGCATAATTTGAATAACTTTAGAAAGCTCAAAATTATCAATATAAATTCAGATTTTGGACTTGTTGGGAGGATAACGTTAAATTATGTTGGCGTTTTGTGAACTTGTACAAGTGTCATTTGATTTTACAATAATTAATGTTATGTTTCCATTAGTAATTTTTTTTAAGTCTGAACTTATAACAAAAGTATAAATTTATAATTTGTTAACTTAAAAAAGATAGTATATTTTATACAAAAACAAATACATTCATGGTACTTGATTTGTTCTTAAAATTTGAATATAATTGTCTTTGAATTTTTTAATACAGCCCGAAGTTCTAAGATATATTTTTTTAGACGGATTTTAAAATTATAATTAATGAATAAATTATCAAGTCCTCATTAGATCTATCTATTAATTTATGTCACGTCATTTTCATCAAGATAATTCAAAAGATTAACTACAAAAAAATTTTGTGATTAGCGACGGAAAACCATATTAGCGACTGTTTTAGCGACAGAACTTATAACCGTCGTTAAAGTCACCGTCGCTATCATATTGCGACGGTTTTTCCAAAAATCATTGCTAATTAGCGACGTTTAGCGACGGTTTTTTAAAAACAAAAACCGTCGCTAAATTAGCGACGCTTTTTGTTAAAAGATTGCTAATTTAGTGACAATTTATTACAAAAATCGTCGTTAATTATCGATGGATTTTCACAAAAGTTTAATACTGCATTTAGAAGGATAAATTTGAAGTTAAGAATTTCAAATTTTTAATAACAAATACATTGATTTGTTTGACAAAAGACAATAAATTACAACTCAACTAGTTAATTTTTAAATAATTACAGTAATTTCAAATACGCAAAGAGTTTTCCATCCCTGAATTAGATCACGAACAATATCCGAAACATCTCGTACAGTTGGGAGAGAGAGAGAGGGAGAGAGAGAGGTGAGGCCTTCTCCCTTTTTTTAACGTATAAATTTTTAAAATTATAATTTGTTGCTTTCAAATCTTATGTTCCAGTAAATATATCAAAATTGACTAGCTAGAGAAGACAATCTACAACCCGTCATTAAGCGAAACATGAGAGATCGGCTCACCTTCTTGATGAGTTGGAAAATCATCGATCCAACCCACCAATTTAAATGACGGGACATGCGCCGACCAGACAAACTAATCTAATTCTACGTGTAATATGACAACACCGCTTCAACCCCACCATTAGGTGGCTAGGTTGGGACGGTCCTCCGATTTAACATCTCTATGTTACATTGAAGTGACGACAAAAGCAACCAGAAGAGAATTTTGGACTGACCTTCATTATATATTTCAATAAGCTTCATCCAGTTTTAAATTTTCTCCAATCAAATGGCAAAATTTCTTTAAATTCCATCAAACACGAAACTGAAAGCTAATCAAAAACCGATTTTAATTTCCGATTTTACTTTTCCAGAAATGGGAAAACCCTAATTTTTTTTATTTCCTGGAAGTTCACAACATGCACATCGCCAATGTTATCGTATAGTATGTTTGTGACAAATGGTATACATGATATGATATTATCGTTATATATGTTAAGGTATACCACATGTTCGCGTTCATTGTACCACAATCTAGCTTAAAATGTACCCCGTTTTGGTTCAAAGTGTACTACATTATCGAAGATCTAGTATCACAAATTCATGCAGACTATATACCAACTTAGATTTAATTAATAGAAAAGTGATGCAATAGAGGAAATAAAATTAAAAACGAAAATAAAATTGAATCAAAAGGTGAAAATGAGATAAAATATGAAATAGGGACTTGATTCGAAAAGTAATTACGAAAAAATAACTTTGTTGTTGCAAATCAGACTTCAACAAATCTTGCAAAAAATGTATTTTTCTTGGATAACATCATGAATTTTTTTAAATATTAGTGTGATTTTTATCGAACAAAAATTTAGTTTGATCGAAATAATTGTGTCGTATTCCTATGTTATATTTTTTTATTTAAGAAGAGTGACGAAGAGGTGAAAATGGGTATTTTTGTAAATTTGACATAGGTATAGTTGGGTTTTGATTATCAGTCCAAAATCAGCACCATATCGGGCTGAAAAGATGTCAAGCGGGCCGTAAAAAAGCGACCGACCGTTAGCTGAAATGGAATGAACCAGCAATCTCACTCTAATTATATTCGGACAGATTTCTTCCGCACACAACCCGGATTACTGCGATTCGAACATACCGTTCACTGGGAGTGGACTATCCGTCGACAAAACTCCGTCCGTCAATTTCTACGTCTTCCTTCCGTTCGAACTCTACGGTTACCGGTTGTTTTCGGCTTCAGTAGTGGAAAGTTTTTCGAATTAGGGTTTTCTGCGACCCTCTTTTTTGAATTGACGAGGTTCTCCGAATTGTTATATCCGATAAAATTACTGATGTTTACTCCGAAAAGGCAGTGGCCTGGTCTATCAATTATCCCGAAGAGCGAAGCACCACAGAACTCTATTGGTGGCAATGTCGGCAAGGGCAAGGCGGTGGCGTTTATTGACGGCCCACCGGATCCGCCCCCGCCCCCGACGGGCTTGCTGAGTGAAGATAGGGACAGGACTGGTGTTGAAAATATGGAGGATTGGAGACGGTTTCGGGAGGTGGGGTTGTTGGACGAGTCAGCGTTGGAGAAGCGTGACCGCGAGGCGCTGATAAATAGGATTCAGAGAGTTGAAAGAGAGGTACCAAAAAGTAACTTTCAAATTTTGAAATCACTATCCTGATTGCTAATGAACTTTTAATGCCCTTTAAAGAAATTATGTAGATTTTAAAGTACATTGAGTTGCATTATTCAACGTGGAATGTTTGTCTTCTCGACCATAGTCTTTGAATCGTTCTTTTGGCAGCTTTTTGATTATCAATATAGTATGGGCCTTCTTCTGATTGAGAAAAAAGAGTGGACTTCAAAACACGAAGAACTTCAGGAGTCCCTTTTAGAACTTCAGGAGGTCCTTAGACGTGAAAAGGCGGCTCAGTTAATAGAGGTTGCTCAAGCGGAGGAGAGGGAAGCAAATTTGAGGAAGGCTTTGGATGTTGAGAGGCAGTGTGTAACTGAGGTGATATAAATTTTCATATGGTTGTCATTTTTTGTTGCATAACTGGTGTTATTCTTTTTGTTATTCATCATTGTCAAGAGAATGATTTTAGTATTGTATCTTGTTCTATTTAAATAGAGATCCTTACGTGGAAATATTAATTCTTTATTTTCTTGTTTTAGTTTGGACGGCGGCCAGTATCTTCATACATTTGATAAAATATAATATAATGCCTATTCTACAGTTCTTTGTTAGTGCTGGATTGCTGATGAAACACATCTATAAAAATTTAGGCTGTGTGTGGCTCGCGAATAGCTTGCCACCTTTTTAGGTCAATTGTCAGAGCTTCGGCAAGAAGTGTGCCCTGTTGGCAACTCATCAACAGTTTTCTTTCTTAAAAAACAACTCTCTTCCTTGCCATTAGAGAACACAACTCGGGAATCCTCAAGCTTAGACGTTAGGCAATGCGGATAGCAGCCTTTTCTTAATTCCTTGTGACTTTTGTCTATGATCTTTACTCTTCACTTCAGTAGATAGGGGTATCTTGGCTGGCTGTCTTAACTTTTGCCAACTGGCAGTTTGGTTATGAAGTAACTTACTGCAGGTTTGTGTAACAAACTAGAAAAACTGCCTTCTGCGGTCTCCTTTGGGATGGGTCACATTTTTATTATATGGTTAAACAATAAAAGAGTTTCGTTCATCACATTAACAACTGGAACATGAGGGAACACAAGCTCCAAAATCCATGTAAGACACATGTTCTTTGTGGCCGGCGTTATTTCTGTTATTAAACCTTTTTTAGGAGTTCATAAGTTTAATATATTTTGAGTTTATTAAGATACATATTGCTATTGTTGCAGTTGCTATAGTTTAGGATGCCAACTAGACTAGAAGTGAATCAGTTTTACAGTATGAGTTTTTACTTTTCTATTTCTTTTTTGGGGTACTTCAGAAAGGGAGCATGTTCATTGCTGCGGGATTTTATCAATTTTCTATATCAATGACTAGGGGCCCTAGAGATGCTTATTTTTCACTTGGTGTTTGCGTTTTGGGTAGGGTGATGGGAAGAGATGAGGAGGGATAAAAAGCATATATTTCTCTCAGGGGGGAGGGTTTTCACAAGCTTGTAAGTTGGTGAGGTTGAGGGGAAGACATTTTCCCATGTTTACTACTGAAAAGAAATATCTATATGGTTGACCAAATGGTTCAATCTTGGAAAAATCAAATTAGAAGTTTAATTTTCCCAAAAAAATTAGAATTTTCTATTATTTAAATTCTTATGAATTGAATATAGTGCAATTTGTGGACAAGTGATTTGGAATGCTTAATTTTGTGACCCAAGACGTACTTTCCTTCACATTTTGAACTTTTATGATTCAGAAGTGTTATAACTTATAATCCCATTTTCGTTGTATGTAAAAATTGACTATGAACAAGTAGTTATTCCTTTTGTTATCAATCATTTAACTTAAAATGATTAAAAAAAAATCATTATTAAGATAATCTAAATGTGGGTACCATTCAAGGAAAAAAATATCTTATGTCTTGATGACAAGTTCAAATGTTCGCTTTTTGCAGCTTGAGTCATCCCTCCGTCAAATACATGGGGAGCATGACAGAATCAAGGTGGCATCTGAAACTAAGCTGGCCGATGCAAATGCTTTGGTTGCCGGAGTTCAGAATAGATCTTTAGAGGTGCAAGAAAAGCTGTTTGCTGCTGATGCAAAGCTTGCTGAGGCAAGTAGGAAGCGTTTGGAATTGGAGAGGAAATTGCAGGAAGTCGAGACACGTGAAAGTGTTCTCGAGAGGGAGCGGGTGTCCTTTAATGCTGAGTATGATTAATGCTCAATGAAAACGATTATACTTGTCTTGTAATGTGCTAATTGAATTTTATTTGTAATCCATTAGGCGAAATGCACACGATGCATCTGTGTTGAAGCACAAAGAAGATATGCGGGAGTGGGAAAGGAAGCTGCAAGAAGGGGAAGAGAGACTTTGGCAGACTCGGAGAAATATCAATGAGAAAGAGGAAAAGGTTAATGAGTTCAACAGAACATTCAAGGAGAGGGAGAGGGAACTTTTAGAAAAAGAGAAGTTGATTGAGTTGGCAAATGCGAACCTGAAGAAGAAAGAAGACGGGGTTAACCAAAAGCTAGCAGATCTATCCGTTGAATGGAAAGTATGTTTGTGAGTTATCTCTAGTGTACGAGCTATAGTTTGTTCTCTGTAAATGCGTTACAATTTGTCTAATCTGTTGCAGAAAGCTGATTCTCTGAGGAGAACTTTAGAGATGAAGGAAGAGGAGCTAGCTGCATTGACTGAGAAGCTGAGTACTAGAGAGAGAGTAAGTAGCTTTCTGGCAGTTTGTATGCATAGTTGTATTCTACTGAATTTAAGATTATAGCATCTATCTAACTCATGCTTGAGGTTATCAGGCGAAGTTCAGTAGAAATTTTCCTTTCTTATGTACCGGGTATGATTGTTGGCTATAAACTTTTGCCTGGAGTGCAGAGTGCACTTGCATCACACCTTGACTAAAAATATATAACTTAGAACTCTGATTGACCTTCTTCGATCATTTATAGCTGCGGCGATCAAGGCACATCGCCACTTTACGTATATTTGAGTGTTTGGCTCTGAAAGGAGTTAACCAACTGGTTATATATTGACAAGGAAAATATTATAGGAGAGTAGTTTAAATATGTTTGGTTTAATAAAATTTCTTCCTATTGTAAATTTTCCTTCATTTGTTTGATGTTTTGCTTTCATTTGTTGTTAGTTGTGAGTCTCCATCTATTTGTCCTCAAAACTGTTTTACATTTAGCCAATATCAGTGTCCAGAAGAGAAGCTGATAACTTAATGATGTTATTTTATAGGTGGAGATTCAAAAGCTTCTTGATGACCACAGGTCTGGTTTGGATATACAAAGGCAGGAGTTTGAATTTGAAATGGAAGAGAAAAGAAAGTCTCTTGAGAAGGAGATGATGGACAAGCTCGATAACTTGGATCGGCAGGAAAGTGAAATCAAGCATAGGGAGGACAAATTAAGAAAACAGGAGCAAACCTTGGAAAGGAAGTCTGAGAGGATGAAGGAGAAAGAGAAGGACATTGAAATAAAGTCGAAAGATTTGAAAGACAGAGAAAAATCCCTCAAAGTAGAGGAGAAAAGTCTAGGCTTGTCAAGGAGAGAAGAAGCTTCTGACAAGGAATGTTTGCAAATTCTCAAAGATGAGCTTGAGAAGATTAAAGATGAAATTAATCAGAAGGAAGTGCAAATTCAAGATGAAACTGAAAAGCTTCGAATTACTGAGGCAGAGAGGAAAGAGCATGCCCGTTTGCAAAAGGAGTTGAAAACGGAGATAGAGAGATACAAACATCAGAAGGATTTCCTTTTCCAAGAAACTGAGGATTTGAAACAGGACAGGAAGAAATTTGAGGAAGAATGGGAGGCTCTTGATGAGAAGAAAGCGGAGGTTAGTAGAAGTTTACGACAACTTAATCAAGAGACAGAGATTATTGAAAAACTGAAATACTCGGAAGAAAAACAATTGAATGAAGATAAGCTTGCCACCAAGGAGTACATTGAGAGAGAGTTGGAGGCTCTAAGACTAGAGAAAGAGTCATTTGCTGCCACAATGAAACATGAACAGCAATTATCTGTGGAAAAAGCTCGAGATGAACATAATCAGTTACTTCGTGATTTCGAGACTCGTAGAAGAGATCTTGAGGCTGATCTGCTGATTAAGCAAGAAACAATGGAAAAATATCTTCAAGAAAGAGAGAAAGCATTTGAGGAAGAGGTGGAAAAAGAGCGTAGCGATCTCCTTTATTTGAAAGAATGTATCCAAAAGGAAATGGAACATATTAAGTCAGAGATGCGCAGGTTGGAGAATGACAAAAAAGATATTGCCTTGAACAAGCAACAGCTGGAAGAGCAGCAGCTAGAAATGCACAAGGACATTAACGAGCTTGGTGTTTTAAGCCAAAAGCTTAAACTTCAGAGACAACAATTTATCTTGGAGAGAAGCCAATTTCTCACATTAGTTGAGACCCTGAAGACTTGCCAAAACTGTGGGGATTTGGCGAGGGATTATATGTCATCTCATCTTCACATCACAGACATCGATAAAGAGTCCTATCCTCTTCAGGACAAGGGAAAAGAATTACTGGAAAAAGTTGATGTGTACAGAGCAAATATTCAGAGAACCCCAGGTAAGATCAATGCAAAATCACCAGGATCTGGTGGTCGTATTTCTTGGCTGTTGCGGAAGTGCACTCCCAGAATCTTCAACACTCCTCCCAATGAGAATGCTCAGCACTCGGCGTCTCAAAACTTGGACCGAGCTTTGTCAGATGCACTGGTTGATGAAGGACCCAGCATTCCCGTCAATACTGCTTCTAGAGCGCAAGGTACCACTCAAGGAGATCGTGGAATAGAAGAAGTTCCAGAAGATTCCCAGAAATCAGAGTTGAGAAATGTTCGACACAGATCTAGTAGAAAAACAAGAGATGGAATCCGCAGAACCAGATCTGTGAAGGCTGTTGTTGAAGATGCTGGAATTTTCTTAAGAAGGAAGTCAGGAGATATGAAGCTGAGTGAGGAACAAAATAAAGATTCTACTGCTTCTATGAATGAGGAAAGTCGTGGTGATTCCAGCCTTGCTGAGAGGACAACTAATACCATTCCAAGAAAGCGAACTCGGGCACAATCTTCTCGAATGATAGAGAATGAGCTTGATGCTGAAGAAAGTGAAGGACAATCTCAAAGTGCAATGGCTGGGAGTCGCGGTAAAAAGCGTCAAACAAGTGTGCCAGCCGTACAGAATGCGGCTGGGGAGCAGCGTTATAATCTTCGTCGAAATAAGACGTAAGCATGTTTTTCTTGTATGATCCTTGATATTATAATATTCTGAGGACATCAACAAATTATGCTTGATCGCTGTTAACCATAAATATGATATAAGTGTTCTTTTGCCATGCAGTAAACACCTTGATCAATTTACTGAACAACTGACTTAGATGGGATTATTTTTCAACCGATCTAGATCCCTGTAGATTAATGTCAATTAAACAGTGACTGTTTTTTGGCATCAAGACCCTTATATAACAACCTTACCTTTTTGGATTGAATGATTCAAGTTTCTGTAGTTTCTCGACTTTATTCGAAATATATTCCCATAGCCGTGTTGAACCTACAATGTAATTGGGATGGCTGTCATAAATCTTAAATTGTTGATATCACCAGCCATTTACTGGGCCCAACTTTTAGCCCTTTTTTGTTTCAGTGGTGGCAAACCAACTGCAACAACTTCGGTGAATAGTGAGAAGCAAACGTCGAACGAAGCTGTTAATGTCCCTGTATCACTAGATAATGAAGTTACTTCTGCGCCATCTGTAGAAGTTGCCAGTGAAAATGGTAATTCCATACAATTAGCTCGAGCTACGTCCCATAAAAATCAAACGCAAATGAGCGTCGTTCAGGTAATTCCTTCAATTTTAGAGCTTTATCTGTACTTGATGATTCTTACTTTGAATTGTTCTTATCTTATAATTATTCCTCTCTGTAACACAGTTTGAGACATCAGCACCCGGCATCGATGAACATGCCAACACCGTGAAGTCGACGGGTGACATAAACTCGAGTGAGGAGGTGATTCGCACACCAGAGTACAATGGTACCTTACAGGAAATCGAAGAAGATGAACATGAAGATTATAACACTGAGGACGACGACGACGGAGACGAGCATCCTGGTGAAGCTTCGATACCTAAAAAGATCTGGACGTTTTTCACATCTTGATACTTGGTGTATGAATTTGTCTATTTTTCTTGTACCATGTAATAGGACTTTTAGAAGTGATAATTGACACGTTTAGTTTGAAAATGGGAGGACTTTTAGATGGACTACTTTTCATTTACAACATTCTCAGTATCTGCCTTTATTTATCATTGCTGATGATTGTTGATTATGAATTAGCAGTTGATCCATTTTTTACACATCATATCTGATCTGATTTCAACAGCTGACTTTTCTTTTATGTTGATCGTTTAGAGGATGATTTTTTTACAGTTCGTATTTGTTTCATACCTATTTTGTTGATGCAATATATATATATATATATATATATAGCGTGTATAAATAAATGAAGAATATACATAATATCTGTAAAAACAGTTCACATTTAATCAGATATCTGATATAAGAATGCGGATAACAAGAATCCAAAATGATTTTGTACTTTGACTCAACTGATGTTTGCCTGTATTTGTAAATTTTTATGAGTTTAAGAGAGAGTGCGTTTGGTATCATAAGCTAAACTAAGAAAAGTGTTTTTTATTTTTTAAACAAAAGTGCTTTTATAATTTTGAATGTGTTTAAATGGGATTTTTGGTACTTAAAAAAGTACTTATTTAAGTTAAAATTAGAGAGAGAGAGAGAGAGAGTGTGTGTGTGTGTGTGTATTATATAAGTCCGAACTGAGATTTCATTAACTCATCCACTAGCCGATCATCTTTCATCGTCTCTCAACTTTTTTCCTCCATTCTTCTGCAAGGTAAATTTTTTCAAAATATTCCCCATTATTCCACATTTTTTTACTGCACAATCCGTAGCATTTATGGCGATGTCCATTGAATTTGAAGATTATTATGCAGATCATAATCCGTAGCACAATCTAGTGGGTGTCGTCCGTTGAATATTTTTTTACAGCACAATCTGTCATCTTTTGTGCAATTGTTTAATTTTCTAGTGGAGTAATTTGTACATGCACAGATTATGTCTTTATTAAAAAGGATTATAAACTCCGATATTGTTTAAGGCATAGTTTGGTACACATGATAGTATAAACATGTGATATATAATATAAGGATAAGTTAATGATAAATAAGATATATGATATTATATTTAATATTTGGTATGATTTTAATAAGAGTGATTAAATTTATATATTAGATTGTAATGACAAAATTAACATTATCATAATAAATTTTATAATTTCAAAGTTGTTGCTTGAGTTCATATTTCTTATCTGTCCATGCGCCGACAGTGCTTGCATGATTTATTTTTTTTACCTAATTTATATATTATATAATATGATAATTGAGTCCTTAATTTTGTGTGTCAAGTCAAATATAAAATTTTAAGGTTAATCGAGTGATATTAATAATTTTATTGAAATTTATACAAATCATTTATATAATTATCATATTATATAATATATAAAAATAAATAAAAATATTTATTTGATTTTAATTTCTACCTACAAGTGAAATGAGAGAACAATATGATTTATGATTTTTATATATTGAGGGCAATTAAGTCATTTATGATGTTTTTATATAAAATTATTTATCACAGGTATCAAACATGGGATAAAGAGGATTATCTATCAATCTCTCTCTTATCACATGTATCAAACTATACCTAAATATATTAAATAATCTGCATAATAATCTGTTTAATATAAAACATATATAATATCTGCAATATTATGTGTTTAACTATAATAATCTTGACTTGGTTCAAAACGTTTTTATCTCTCACGTCATCTTTTTATTAAAACGAATTATTAAGGTTATTAAGAATTCAGTAGATTAATCAAAATTAATAACAATTATTTCACTAAAGATAATTTGAAGGGTTATTTAGAGCGTAAATTCAAGTAAAAAGTATGACGACCAGTTTGAGAAGATTTTTACAGTACTCAACAGAGGTCAAAGCTACCATTAGATCTCATATATATATGGTAATGTGTCAGAATCATTTATGCAAAAACAAAAATTTAAACATTTTAGAGCCAAAAAAATGTGTGTGTGTGTGTGTGTGTGTGTGTGTGTGTGTGTATATGTAAAATAATTTTTAGACACAAAAATTTAAGTTTTTATCTGCTAATATTACATGCCTAGCTCTTAATACTAAATCCAAAAACAACAATTTTTTTCCTTAACAATTTATATACTCAAAATTTTAAATATTTACCTGCTATTTTGTACAAGGCTTTCTCCTCACGAGTCACAGATTTCATATACTCTGATTAACAATAATTCCATTTTATAAATTAATTATTGTTTCATATTCCACATTCTTTGCAAAATCCAGAATTTCATTAATTTTAGGGTCATTTTTCCTTCAATGTACTTTGATCGTTGATTTTTTTTAAAATTTTGTTTTTTTATAAATCTATGCATATTTTTTACTGTAGAGTTTATATTTTATATCAAATTTTGTTTTGATTATGAGTTATGTACACGTTGTTCTTCATCATTTTTCCGGCGTTATCAAATTACAGTTTTAATCATGTATTGTCCGATTTTTTATATTTTTTATCGGAGTGATAATATGATAATACACACATCAGTGTCACGTAAATTTTTTTTTTTTTAAAAAAACAAATATAATAGACTGAATGGAACTGGAATGTGATAACATCGAAGACCCAAATCACAAAAAATAAACATACCAGATCAGGAAATAATTTTGTCAATTTTATTATTATATCCAAAATATACCAACTCATCCGTCAATGAATAAGAATATCTATCTTGTAAGATGTCGAGTATACGTATGTATACATATGCATTCACGATTCATCCATGTATGCTTATATAGAGAAATTAAGACAATAAAAAGTGGTATGGAATAAGGAAAAAAATGTAAAGTAGAGAATCAATTATTTATATATATATTTTTTATTATTTATAAGAAACTACCCTTTAAACTTTTTAAAACTATACATTATTTTTAATAATTGTGATAATATTATAAAATTATTTTATATATACAAGTATATCCAAAAACAATTGTTTATATTATTTTTATGATATCATGTTATTTAAGTAACTATGATAATAAAAGCATATTAATTACCATGATAGCAAATTAAAATACCATCGTCAAACTCCATTATAATCGTATCGTTCCAAAACATTTTAACAGCTTATTTTTTAAAAATAAAATCTTACAATATATAAATTATAATAAATAACTCAACACATTCATAAATCGATATTTCTTGCCATCATTTTGTATACGATATATTACTTATTTATACTAATTTACCCGACTGATTTATTCATTTCATCTTTGCCGATCGACTTCCATTGTTTTATTCGGAAAAATACAAGTTGAATCAACAATTTAATTCCCATTATTCGTATTTTTCAAATGATAGAATATATATAAGAGATTATTAAATTATTGGATGAATATTTTTGTGATTATAAATATCTCTTTTTAATCAATAAATAAGATAAGATTAAATGTGTGACCAGTTGAGAAAATGACTAATCAGAGGATTTAGACCTGGCAAAAGGACATAGGGTGGGCTAGATTTGGTGGTCCTAACATAAAAAGCTTCCAACCCACATTTATTTTTTGGTCCCCTTCCACAAAATTCACACACATGCATGTGTTTACCATATAAAAAAAACACCTACATAAGCATGTGTAATTCAATTATTGTAAATCCAAGTCTTGTTCTTGAGGATCATGAATAGGTTTTTAAATTCGGTTTGATAAAAGTTAACGTCAAGGCTATACGACCACATTGCACGTTACTTGCGGTTCGTTGTTTTGCAAAAATAACATGACTTATACCATCATCTCATTCTAATTGGCTGCTTGGATGAATTTATATTGGATTTGACGAGTTTCATTTCAAATTCACTCATGGTGAATCAGTTACTTCAAATCAAATCTTTTCATATAAGCTCAATCTCATCGTCCATTTTATACGTTGATATGCCATGTGGCACGTCTCTTAGAAGGGAGGCGTATGAATACTTGTATAGGAACATCTAATTTTGTAATTGAATATTCTATATATATATATACATATATATATATACATATATATAAAAAAGTGAAAAGAAGAGAGTGTGTGTAAAAGTAATAAATTAAAAGGCTATTCCGAGCTAGTGTATGGTCCGCTAAATATAGCAGAAACCAATTATAAAACCAACAGCTCAAAAAGCGAGAAGAATCCACCCAGAGACAAAAACTACCTTTGTCTTGCATGTAAACTGGTCCCCTTTTCTTCCATCACTAACCCCCAGATTTTAAAGTCAAATAATAAATTTCCCAACTTCTAACCTTCACTCATGGGTGAAAAAAGAAAAATTTACTGGGACAATAATTTTGATTCTTTGCAATTTTTTTATTATAAAATATTTGATTCTCAATTTATCGTTTTTTTTAATTTAAGTATGAATCATTGTTAATTAATCGACGGATCAATATTTCACAAGACTGATTTATCGACGAATTTATGTTTACCAATAATCTATAATTGGGACCAGAAATTTAATTTGCAAAAGACGAATTTACATGTTACACATAAAAATACAATTATTTTTTTTATTAAACTATTTTTTTTTTCAATTTACGGTATGGAATTTATACTCTACGAGAGAATCAATATAATGATATAAAATAAATTTTCTAGAACAATTTATGTGGGAAAATTATAATTTTAGTTTTATATATTTGGTTTTTTGCCATTTTGGTTTTTTATGGTGCCATATTTCATTTTTAGTATGATATTTATAATTTTTTTTTTAAATACTGGTTTTTTGCCAGATGCGGTGTTGATGTGATGATCACACGACATTCAAATTTGGAACACCGATAGGGATGACAATTTTTCCCACGGATTTAAGGCCCCGCGGGGAAAACCCGAAACGAGGACGGGGATCCTCGATTTTTTGGGATTTGGGTTCGGGTTCGGAGATTTTTTTAAATCCCTGATGTAGTTCGGGACGGGTATGAGATTACTATCCCCTTCCCCGAACCCGTCCTGAAAATAATATCAATAATAAATAATAATATTAATATTATTATTATTTTTTAAAATATTATTAATAATAATATTATTAATATTGATATTAATATTAATATTATCACTAATAATAATAGATAATAATAAATTTTAGTTTGAGAAAATTTTCGAATCCGTTATCGTCTTACCATATTAATATTTTTGAAAAATGATGGGGGCGGGGATGGAAAGTTAATCCCCGAAGTTTCGGGTTTGGGGATTCCCCGAACCCGAAAAAAACGGGGATCGGGGCGGGTATGGGGCTGGAGATAGAATTCGAGGACGGAGATGAGAATGGCAAACCCGCCCCCATCCCGTCCCATTGCCATCCTTAAACACCTAGATGAAAAATTGACAAAAATTGAAATAGACATGAATGATACTAAATTTTGTTCAAAATTTCCAAAAAAAGGACTAATTACAATATCTCCTTGTCCGTCCCAAATCTAAGCCTTTGATTACTATGCATGTACTATTACTATGATAAATTAGTGAAATTCACAGCTAATTATAAATGGAGGGATAATATCTTCTTATTGATTTATGCAACACATTTAGCTTTGTTCTTGACTTTGTGACCTCAAATCACCTTCTTTCCCATTGACAAAAAAGATAAAAACTTACGTGAGATGGTCTTATGAGTCGTATTTTATGAGACATGTCTCTTATTTGGGTTATTCATGAAAAAATATTACTATTTATGCTAAGAGTATTAATTTCTATTGTGAATATCGGTAGGATTGATCTGTCTCACAGATAAAGATTCGTGAGATCGTCTCACAAAAGACATACTCGACCAAAGGAAAAGAGAGAGTAGAGGGATCTCCTTTTGAATTTACTTATCCAGTGTCACATTTCCATTCATTGTTCATCAAAAAGCAATCCTCCTAGATATAAGGAAAATTGATGAACCCCATTTAACAACATTGTACTCTCTAGATTTTCAGCTCAGCGGACCTTAATTTCTTCATCACAGCTTCCACTGTTCTTCTTACCACCATAACTACTTTTTTTTGTCCTTTTCTTTTTCTCTCTAAACATTGAGAACTGTGCTACTTGAATCTTTTTATCTGCAAAACAACCTATACTCACGTCTTCTGCTTTTCTCTGCCTCCTCTATACTTCATTTACTACCTAAGTTTTTGCTATAAATACCACCAGGAAGCAGCGTTTCACCCAGTGTTTTTTTACGTGCAATTTCATTCTCCACCACCTCCTCCCATTCTGTCCTTTCTGTTGAAATCCCACCATTAAAATCTCTGTATCTGTACTCGGAAGTATCAGATTTTGTTTAGATATATATAGTTCAAATGGGATCATTTTGATCTTAAGAAAGACTGTCGTTTTACTGAGCCAAATTTTTTAAGTTTCTTGGATCTTCTGTTTTTTTATGCAATTTTTTACTCAGTTGAAGTTGTTTTTATCTGGGATTTTAGCGATCATGAAAAAGCTGAAATCTTGGAGTAATTTTTCGAGTTTTATTGTGTGCATACTTTGTCTGCGTGCAAGGTGTAACGGAGAAGATGAAAGTGTGTCAGCTCCAATAAAGAGTACAGAACAAGAAGCTCTGTATTCTGCAATTCAAGGTTTTGTGGGCAAATGGTGGAATGGTTCAGACCTTTATCCAGATCCTTGTGGATGGACTCCTATCCAGGTACATTACATTACGACCAGCTATTTCTTTTTCCATAATTTGAGAATTTATAAAATTCTGTTTTCATTTAATTTTCACGTTTCAAGACCATGTCAAGACTTGTTCAAAATAAATAAATAAACAATCCCTGCAAGAAACACGAAAAATGGGAAATATATTACCCATGGCAATGAATCGTCTTTCTTTCTTCATATCTTTCCATGCTTCTTGACGTTTACATGGTTTTCTCATAAGTTTTTTTGTTAGCCAAAATGTTTAAATCGAAAATATGAAGATCATGGAAAAAAATTGTGGATGACAACGATCTCGTTTATGTAAAGACTAAATATCAAACGAAATAAGTATATTATCGAAAATATAAAAGTCGTGTAAATAAGAACAACAAAAAACAGCACATCAAACGAGTTTTGTAACAAATACAGTTTTTTTAAAACAGATTCGTCCATATATTCTTCGAGAAATTATGTCTGATGATTATTTTTCAGGTTAAAACAGATCCGTCTCCTCCAATATATGCTTAGAAAATTAGGCACGTCTAACTCAATATAACCTCATATACTCTATTTTTATTTTTCAACCTGGGAAAAACATGACATTCCTTAATTTCCATTCACACAAATGAAAAGCTCATTAACACCCTCAATCCACCAATATTTTACGATCCAACATTTTTTTTCATATTTTGTCATACATGTTTTCTGTTCGTAAAGCATTGTGATGTGCAACTTAATTAAAATTTTAATTTATTATTAGTGATTTAATTCCATTTTGCTGTTGTTCCACAGGGTGTTTCTTGTGATCTATTCGATGGATTTTGGTATGTGACTGATTTAAGCATAGGACCTATTCATGACAACTCCCTCATTTGCGACCAAAATGTGCTACAATTCAGCCCACACTTGTTTGCGCTAAGGCACTTGAAATCTCTTTCGTTCTTCGGTTGCTTCGTGTCTCCGTCCCACCGGGAGATTGCAATCCCTGCTCAGAATTGGGAAGCTTTTTCAGAAAGCCTAGTATCACTGGAATTCAGATCGAATCCCGGCCTCACTGGGCAAATTCCGGTTGCTTTTACTGAGCTGAGAAATCTTGAGTCATTAGTCCTAACGGAAAATGGACTCTCTGGAGAAATTCCGGCTGGTATTGGAAACTTGATCTATTTAAAAAGGTTGAATCTTGCTGGTAACAGATTGAAAGGGAAGATCCCAGATAAATTTGAAGGGCTGAACCGTCTCTTGATTCTTGATTTTAGTAGAAATTCACTTAATGGCCCATTGCCGTTGACTTTTGGAGGGTTGACCTCACTGTTGAAGCTTGACTTGAGCAACAACCAAGTGGGAGGAGAAATACCACAAGAGATTGCAAATCTGAAGAATTTGAAGCTTTTAGACTTCAGCAACAACAAATTATCCGGAGAGTTGACCAAATCACTCCATGAGTTGACTTCTTTGGAGGAATTGGTTCTCTCAAACAATTCCATCAGTGGTAGCCTCGCCAATCTTGAGTGGCGCAATCTGGTGGGATTGGGTGCATTGGACCTATCCAATATGATCCTGACAGGTGGCATCCCGGAGTCTCTAGTCGAGCTAAAAGGGCTAAGATTTCTCGGACTCAACGATAACAAGCTCACAGGAGATATCTCCCCAAATCTTGCAAATTTGCCAAATGTCACTTCGATTTACGTACATGGAAATAACTTGACAGGGGAACTTAGGTTCGCTAAATGGTTTTACGAGAAAATGGGGAGGAGATTTGGTGCATGGGGGAATCCAAATTTGTGTTATCCCAGAGGATTGGTGCCTCCGAATTATGTCCCCTTTGGAGTGAAGTTGTGTCAGCAAGAAGTTACCAAACTCGAGGCACAAATGGATAATCCATCCAAGATTGGTGATGGGTTTTGGAATCAAGAATCAAATCTCATGATTTCTTTGGGATTCCGATCGATGGATATTATTGTTGGTAGAATAGGTCTTGTGATTGAGGTGTTGGTCATGGTTTTAATTGGTTATCTTGCGTCCCTTTAAGGGATCACACCTTACAAGTTAGTTACACAATACTTCCACTTTAGAGTAATATATCCCATCATGTATTCTTTTTTCTTTTACTCTTACAAAATTTGTAGTAGTGTAGTATGTAATTTCACATATAAAATTAACCATTGAAAGAGTTGCGCTCGTTATCCTTAACAAATACAAAAAAAGTGGTTGTAGTTGTACTTGTCATATTTATGTAAGTTTAGCTTCTCTTGTTTAAAATATTTGAATTGTATTTCATAGGTTGATGTCTCATTATATAAATACTACGTGAGATTTAACTTGTCATTTAGCATATAATATAAACATATACCAACTTGTGTACATCAAGATTGTCGATTATTTCGGAAGTATAATATATATAATATGTGTGTGTGTTGTGTGTTGAAGTTTGGTGGTTACGTTTGTATTGTGTGTTGAAGTTTGTTGGTTACGTTCGCCATTAAGTTCTTTATTTTTTTAACCTTGGGAACCCGCAACTTCTATGTTTTAATGTGCAGTACTGGGTAAATGCAAAGGACCAATACAGTAATCTGCAAACCATATTGACCAAGTAAAGCACATTGGACAAAGCTTGTGTGACATACTCAAACTAGAAAGGCAGAGATAGGCAGTCATGATATCGAATGCACTGAAAACTATAGAAAAATGACATGCAATACAATGCCTATGGGTTAATTGAGAAAACTCAATCTTCACGAGCCGTTTCGTGTATCCATGACGTTTCTTGAAAACAATATGTTTTTTTTGTAATATCGATCGAAAGAACAAGTACAGATAGGCACTCGCAACTAGATCCGACCATGGTTATGAAACACACAAGCATTCATATGTACAAATTAAGTTGGGGTAGATAATGGTGATAAGTGGTCCATGCAAGTATTAACATGTTGTGATGATGATGAAAGGGAAATTTGTGGACCATTTGAAGTAAAAAGGCTGTAATTTTTTTCAATATTGGTACATATTTGTTTTTCTGTGGGCTCTATATGGTGTGATTGGAAGTGTTGGTGAATGTTATTTGGCAGCATTCTTGCTCCTAACCCTCTCGACATTCTTCGTAAATTAACTTGCTACCACTTATTTAGTTTTGTACTCATTCTCGATATTTGTGATATATCTTCTCTCACATGCTAAAAATTAAAGATTTAAAATTAATTAGTTTATAGTGGGCTTACAATGGACTTCTACAATAATCTGAGTCAATCATTTTCTTAAAACGATAATGAATACGAAATAATTGCTATAAAAGTTCATTGTGCTCTTGGCGTGACAACATTAATTATATTATGTGCTGCCCAAGTTTGATCGGATCGAACAGACTAAGCTGGTCCAGCCCAACCCATGCGACTTGCCAAGTATAATTCGTTGCACAGCTCCTCTCTATAAATTCATTATAATCTATCAGAACCATCCAGTGGGAAATAACATAATTATATTCTAAATAAAGATTTGCTGTATTTAAAATTATGTTTTATGCTAGAAATTTAACTTACATCGCGTATTATAAATATCACATCTTGTTTTTGTGTAGCAGTAACACCAATATTTCTTAAAATTTAAATGGTTTTTTTAATATATAAAAAAACATATTTATATATTTGAGTGTGGCCTCAAAACCCTCGTATTAATAGGATTAATGTTTATCATTTGATCAAAAACTATACAAGTAGTGATAACGGTGTAACTCGGCCTAAACATCACACGTCGATTGCTCTATTGCTTCCAACGTAGACAACCAATCATCCCACGAATTGATTTTCAGCATGCTGTCATGTGTCGTGCTCATGTTGCACGAATGAAGGAAGAATGGCCGGACTGCCGGCAGTCAAGGCATTTGGACAGCCGTTAGTTGTCTCTCATAACAAGTGACAACTTTGTTGTATAATGTTATTATTATTATTATAACTATTATTATTAATGTGAAAGATAGCTGGTGCTTGGTAATTTTACGTTAGAAATTTGCTAGGTAATGAGATAGACATGATCATCAACCCTTTTTATTTAATCTATGCACAAATTATTACATTTAAGCTGGCAAAAAAATAGCTTATTCAGACCAAATCGGTCGTTTAAAAATACAAAGTGAAGTATATTTAAATAGAATAATTTTGATTTAATTCATATTAAATTTATATTGTGATAATCACTACATCGAACGAGTAAGGATATATATTGGAAGAAATGATAGATTTTTATCGCAATTGTATCGAGCAGTAACAAAGATATGGCTTCTGTTAATAATTTAAACAACTAGTATGTACGCATATATTAAATTTTAGTGTAACAAATTTTTATATAAGTATAAGGCAAAAACTTGTATAAGACGGTTTCACGGGTCGTATTTTGTGAGACAGATCTCTTATTTGGGTCATCCATGAAAAAATATTACTTTTTATACTAAGATTATTACTTTTTATTGTGAATATCGGTAGAGTTGACCCGTCTCACAGATAAAAATTCGTGAGACCGTCTCACAAGAGACCTACTCCAAGTATAATTATATTGAAAGTTTTTTGTTCTAACCGAATGTTGTTTTTGAGTTATCGAACATTTTTTATGAATTGTGATATTTTTTTTAAAAAAAATTACACAATAATCTCCAAACATACCAAAAAAAAAAAAAAGAAGAAGAAGAAGTAAAGATCAAACAAATCTTAAAATTAAGAAGGTTAGATTTCAAATTCATCGTCAAAATAAGTTATTTTCTTAAATATATATTATGCCGTTGTATTGAGAAACTTCGACTTTTAGTAAATGGTGGTGATTTAGTATATTTTAGGGGATAAAATTTACTTATTTAAAGAAAATTTTGCATATTTTTTAAAAGAAAAGAAAAGGTGTCACCTGTAAAAAACAAAAATTGCCAAATGAGCTAAAAAAAAAAAATCCAAGAAGCAATTGTCAAGAATATTTTGTTTTGACTTTTGAAGCTCAATATTTTTTTATTACCAAAAATAAAATGAGCCACCGACTCTTTATCTTATCGATGTAATTTTGAAAAGAAATGTGCAAAATATTATTTAATATTTTAACAATTTTGAACTGGGATATCATAAAATAATACAAGGAGTGTAAATATATTGAAATTTATATTAAGTTGCCAAAAATTCCAGATGTCAATCCTCTGTCGGGTTAATTTTAAGGGAACCCCCAATATTTTATTTGGACTTTATTTATTAATAATTAATTCTTATGTCTTTGCACTCAAAAGATCGAGCAAAGCATTAAACATGGACCAAAATTAAAGGGAATTTTGGAGTTCTTGTTATATATTTGCGGACAGTCTTTCCTAACAATTCATATATACAAACCATTTAAAATCAATTAAAGAAAAGTAATAATCAATATCTTAGAAAAAATTTATGTTCAAGTTTTTATTTTTTTAAATTTCGTTCTCCCATAAATTTTTTTCTGGGGAATAATATCTTAGAAATTTTTTTAGTATATTTCAAATAATAAAAATCATTATAATATTTTTTTATTATCATTATTAATTTTATTTATCATATATTGACTTTTCATGTTTTACAAGTTCACCACGTAAGCAGAAACTCCTGTGAGACGGCCTCACGGGTCGACCCCAAAAAAATGTTTTGCGACGGATTTAACGACGAAAAAAACCGTCGCAAATCTAAATAGCGCCGGTTTTTAACGACGTCGCTAAAGTCATCGTCGCTAAATATTGCGACAGTTTCTCAAAAACCGTCGCACATTTTTTATTTGCGAAGGTTTAAGCCAAAACAGTCGTCAAATTTTGCGATGGTTTTGCCCAAACCGTCGCTAACACATGTTTTTTTTGTAGTAGTCAATTTTGTGAGACGAATGTTTTATTTGAGTTACTCATGAAAAAAATTATTTTTTATTATAAATATTGTCAAACGATCGTATCACAATAGACCGACTCTTTTATTTAATTGTTCTCGTAAAGTCAAACAATATAAGAAATCGTGACATTCTTACATGCGAGCTGTGTAAGAAAAATAGAGGAAAGATTCAAAAATCTTACGTACAAGAAATGAAATTTCTATCTTGGACTTCGAATTATCAAATAAAATAGAAGCCGGCATCAAATTAAACATAATTTCGTTGACATTTTACATGCTACATAGTCCATATTTTGCTATTATATTGCGTGACACACACATTATAAATTTAAATTATATCTATTAATAGTTCTCAACTCTTCACATCGCAGCCTCCCACACCACCTAACTATCATACATGCTTCCTTAACCACCCACATTTTTATATAAATCCTTCTTCATCTTCAAGAAAATGTATTCGAGTTTCTCCGAAAACCCGAAGATAGATAAAGAGAAGAAAGCAAACCCTAATATGGCTTCTTCTTCATGCTCCTCAAAAACCCTAATCACCCCGGTTCGAACAATTCTTTTGTTGATCTTTCTCGAATCTTTATTGATCGGTTCTTGCTTTGCTATCAGGACAAAAGGGGTATCGATGCAGAAGGACGACGTTTCCGCGATGCGTTGGTCCACGTATTCTCGAGAAAACCAGACCATAGAGATTGATCGTTTGTTCTTCGCTAAACTTCCTAAAGAAGTCCCTATTCCACCTTCGGCTCCATCCAAGAATCACAACTCTGCGCCGGAAAATCGATAGAAGTTCCATGTTAGCCTTTAAAAAAAAAACATCAAATGGGACTTTGTTCGGGTTATTATATTCATCTTGTAGCATTTAGTTATATGATATATTTCCATACATGATATATAGAAATATTCGAGTATTTCTAGCTTAAAAGTTGGTGATTATTTTGACTTATAATATAGATATTAAAGTTATATAAATGTAGAGATCAGTTTGATTTGGAATGTATGTGTTACGAAGTTATATATTATTGAATTTGTAAAATAAGATATTACTATTTGATGATTTATTTTAATTTGTCGAAGTCATGGTGCCGATGATTCTATGTAATTAACATGTCCAAATCTGTAAGCACAACCGACCCCCAGGAGGAACCCAAATCTGGCTTGGTTCCGAACTGATTATCGACTAGGAATGTTATAAGATGAGTCGAGTTGATTCATGTTCTTATCTCTCATTCGAAAGTTTATGAACCAGTTCGCGAACTTTTGCTTCTTTTTTTTAGCATTATTTATTTATATGTATTGAGTATACGAATTTATAGTATTGATTCAATACTATAAATTAAGGAAAATATTATGTTTATAATATATTGATATATGTTGCTTTTGTTTTCTGCTCGAATTTGAATCAGATCAACTATACTACAACACTAATGAACCAAGATATGAGTTCGAAAAATTTTAAAAATCCGACTCTAAACCGTTTATACCAAGAGCATGGCTGCCTCTTTTGCATGCTTGACGTTTAGGTTGCATTTGGATCGAAGGATTTAAATTTGATAAAATATTTGAAGGAAGTATTTAAAACGATTTCATATTGAAATATATTTGAAATCTACAATTATAATTTTAAAAAATAACTAGCTAAAAGATTTAAAATCGAATGTAGAGTTGATTTACTCAAACAAACAAACGGATTTGTGATTTACGAAAATCAGGCAAAGTTTTGTTGGGAAAAATATAAATAAAAAATAGTTTTTCATTAAATAAAAAAATAAGTTGGATTTGAAAAATGAAAACAAGCATGAGACGTAAATTGTAGTGGGCCGAAGTCAGTCCCAGTAACCATCATTGACAAGCCCGGAACCAACGCAAAGCACAGTTCTGGGCCGATGCAATCATGGCCCAATACGTGTGGAATGTGTAGTCGCTATCGGACCTCAACACAACAGTGTTTTCATTCAACATAGCTTGATTTGTTATCAATAAATTATTTACGGATGGTTTTTATGATCGATCCCTTGTCGTTTTTGAACAATTTAACTGTCAAGCAGTTCAAATACCATGTTTTCGTCGTTCTTCTAATAGAAACAATTGTCGTTTTCGAATGATTGTTCTTAGATGTTATCTAGGGGTGTTCATCTGTCAGTTCGGTTCGGTTTTCAGTTTTTTTTCGGTTTTTCAAAATATGTGTGTGTGTATGTATATATATATATTGTTCATGCAGTGTAAGTACGTTAAATGCTAGTACTATTTATTAAAGTTAAAATATCTTTATTAATTAACTTTGGTTTTTATAATTTCCAAATTACCCAATAATCATCCCACTATATACACTAATATATCACATTTTTCTTTATTTTATTTTTATCTCGTACAATTTAAATTTAGAGAAAATTATAATTTTTTAAAAAAAATAGTTAATTTTGTAATTTTTCATGTGACATATGTATCGTGTGTATCATGATTCGGTTAATATGTATGCAGACATATGCATGTATATATTTGACATGATAACAATAAATTCAATTGCCAAACCAAATGACATACATGTAGATATACATATCATGTGAACAACTAGGTCAAAATTACATGATTAGCAAGAATTAAAGGAAAATATCATTTAATCATATCGAAAAGCATGGATTTCTTTAAACTATTTATTAAATTCCTATAATAATTATTTTTCAGAAAAGTGATTCCTCTTTGTGCTGTTAAAAAATTCGGCAGCCTAGTCGCCACCTAATGTAGTTTATATAATTTTTTTAATTTTTAATTTAAAAAAAATCATTCGACGTATTTTTCAATTAATTTGAATCGAATTAAAATAATGAATATGCCAATGATTTTGAGTTTAAACCCGATATAGAGGAATCTATATATATATATAAAAGCAGAGTTTTTGCCAAAAATAGTAATTTACCGCCAAAATGTCATTTCTAAAAAAGGAAAGATATATCATGAATATTGACATATATGTAATGCAATAAATGATCATCTCAATTATTTAATTAATTTTTATATTAATTCAAATGTAATTTATGTATTATATGTTTTTTATTTTTTTTACTCAACTATTTTAAGTAATTTCCTGCCCAAATCTATATCTATATATATAAAAAAGCAGAATTTTGCTTAAAATAGCAAGTTCCCGTCAAAATGACAATGCTAAAAAAAGAAATATATAGATATAATGAATCTCGAAATAGGTGTACTGCAATAAATGATAACTTCAATTATTATTTGCATTGATTATATCAATTTTTTTACTAATTCAAATTTGAATTTTATTATTTTTATATCAATTTAAATGTAACTTATTATTTTCATTACCAAGTGGCTACAAACTTTTTCCATATATTTTATTTTTTTGATATAGATGTATTATTTATATTTTCTTTATTTTATGGGGTTCACACATATATGAAATAATCAAGCGTCCGATCATGAAAAGAGTGAAAAATATTCTCAAATAATGTCATATATATATAAACATAGTTTTTGTTCTATTTAAAAAGTTTCCGCCAACACTTATATAATATAAAAGAAAAATACTTGATAATTATTAATATATTGATCTATCATATTAAATATTTGAAACAAATAAGAAATAAATATGTAATGAAATGTGATTTTTTTTCAATTTATTTTTTAAAATTTAAATTTAAATTTGATATTCTTTGAAAAGATAAACTATATTTAAGTATTTGCATTGATTATATCATTCTATTTAATTCCAATTATGTTTTTAAGTTGTGTGTTATTTTTATAGAGTTGATTTTTACTACTCTATATCATATTAAATAAAATATCAAATTTTAATATAATATTAAGTTTTTCAACTATTTTAAAAAATGTCATTAATTTTTGGTATATTAACTGCATGTGAAATGTTATTATTATTATATATCTTAATAGAACTTTAATATATGTATCTTAATAAAAATTTGATTTAAATATTTTTAACATTTTCGAAAATTAAATAAATTTATTCATCTAAATAAGTAACATAAAAATTTAATTTTTTAAAAAATATTTATTTATTATTTAAAATTTTGATAAACAAATAATATATGATTTTTTATATATTTTTTTATTTTTTATTTATTAATAACAGTTACACTTAAACAAAATAAATAAGTCAATTTAATGACAAAATATTGTTATCATCATTTGAGTGTTATCTCAAATGACATAAATATTTTGATATGATAATTTTTTATAATAATAATTAAAGTTTAAATATATTAATTATATTAATTATTTTAAATAATTATACAAACATTACTACTTACTAATTTTAATCATTAATTATATAAATCATCACTCCGTGCATCGCACGGATGAAATGCTAGTTATTAGATAATAATGAAGATAAATAAGAAAAATTAGATATTTAAATTTAAAAAAATCATCTAGGTATTGTCTAAACGCCTAGTCGGTAGGCGTTGGTTGACCTTCCACATACTACATACCCTTTTTTAGAAATTGTTTTGTTCAGCAAATAAAAATTATCCAACAAAATAAAATTTTGTCACTAGTTAAATATTACATTTTTTTTAAAAAAAAAAAGTGATCTAATTAGTGGTAGATATTAGATTTTAAATTACAAAAAAACTTCGTATATGAACTTTTAAGTTTAAATTTAATTCGTTGGAAGAAGTACTGAAGAATTCAAATATCTAAAAAGAATCTCAAATTTGGAGAATATTTCGTACCATGCGAAACAATAAAATCCCAAGGGCCTATGCAAATCTCTTTGCTGGCAAGCTTTGACTACAAATAGAAATATTGTCGAATAATGCCCTTCAAATAAACTTTTAAACTATAATGCTATTAAATTTCATTTCATTCTCCATATAAATTTTAAAACATGACCAAAAAAGGGGTTTTTTTAGATTAAAAAAATAATGAAATTATATTTTCTAGGAATTATAATAAATAAAAAAATAATACCTTTTTTTAATTGAAGGGCAAGTGGGTCCCATATAAAAAGCCATGAAACCGATAATAGGGGTGTGATCGATGTGTAAAAGGAGAATGAGTACTTTTGTTTTGCATAAAAAGAATAAAAAAACTTTAGAAAATGAAGTTTGAATTTGTATATTTTGTATTGGGTTTTGACTAGCATAGTGTCACAGCTTGTACCCAACACCACCTGTCTGAATTTTATTTCTTTTCATAACCACACTTTTGTATCTCTCTACTTGCATAAATGTCTCAACCAGAGCTGTGTATTTGATTGAAGCTGAAGTAAAAATTTTAAAATAGAATTTTGTTGTTGTGATAAATATTAGTAAATAACAAATACAATCTATTATTGTATTTAAAATAATTATATAAATACTATTTGAAAGTTCTGTTTCCACAGTGTATGTGTGAGTTGAGAGTGAGTGTTGTGTGTATCAGAATGTAGGTGTTGTGCGTAGGTGTTGTAACACCCACGACAACATGCAGCGAAAATTATGATTTTAACACACCTACACGTAGCTGGAATAATGACAATAATACGAGATACGAGATGTAAATTATGCACAAGTATAAAATACTTGTGCGGTGCCTCAGGGCAAAATAATTCACTAGAAAAACTTGTAAGTTTACAAAAACCAATACTAGTGAAAGAATAAAACAACTCCCTTATTAAGGCGAGTAACAAATTGCATCCTAAACCTTTCACAAACCGTATAACCAAAATACATAGGATGCATCGACTGAGAAGTGAAAAAAATCTTCAAAACTCCACACACTAATCAACACGGTGATTAGGTGTTGTCTTCGGATGTTGGCAGCACTTCACAGCAACAAGTTATCAATCACGAGATGGCTTCAATCAGAAAACATTTTCTTCGTACAAATGCATCTCTGTCTCTCCGAAAGTTTTTGCTCTGTATCGTCACTCTCTCACACTTTTTTTTCTTCTCCTTGTCCTATTTAACATAGAAAAACCAATTTCATTAGGAAACAAACTCTTTTTAAAACAAGGATAATATCTTAAAGATATTGTGATATCATATCTTAAAGATATTATGATATCATATCTTAAAGATATTACGAGTCATATCAAAATATAGTCTTATATCACATATTGAATTTATAAGAGATCATATCATCAATTTCGAGATTATTCTCATATCTAGAAAGGCAAAATATTAAAGATAAAAAAGAAAAATATATCAAGGAATAAAATTACTTTCAATCTCCCCCTTTTTGCCTTTCTGGACAAAACAACCCAAAAATGGTTGTACATCTCAGCTCCCCCTGAGTTAGCAAATCAGTGACTCAGCCAACTTTAGTTGACTCCCCCTGAATTCTGCCGTTAAGCCTTCCCCTGATGAAAAATACAGTTCACACAGGTGTTGTATGTTAGATGTTGCAACATTCAGATCATAACACCGAAATAGTTCATTAATCAGGAGGGACAAAGATCAGAGAGAATAAAAGGACAACTAAAATACTAAAACCATCAAGAGAGAAAAAAAAACTCAAAATCTCATTATCCTTCATTACTGCCATCATCATCAGCATCATCAGCCATTTTTGCTCCACTGGTTCCAGCTATATCTGTATCTACTCCCCCTTTTTGTCCAGAATGGAAACTTTCACCCAGCAGAAGCTCATCTTCAGGGAGTCTCTAACAAGGCAGAGATCTTCATCAATGTCCCTAATGAACCCTTGAGACTCCAAGATCCCATAGATCAGTGAGGGATATGGTAGCTTAGTCTTCTTGAAGTCCCCTTCAGCATATTGTAATGCTGTCCTGAACACCAACCTCCCAAAATTAAAGGCCCTTCCAGTGCCAATATTAAACAAAACCAGGGCTTGAGATCTGGTCACAGTGGTGGAATTTGTTGACGGGGTCCATTCCAAATGGAGGTCTTATGTAGGACAGAGTAGAAGGACGTGAGATTAGCAGCGCTCAGCTTCTTGGGATAGTCGGGGAATACTTGGATCACACCTCCAGTGAGCACAGAGGTGACAGCATGTATGTTAAGATCCTCGTCAGCTTCCTCAAGATCCGGAGTGTTGTAGAATTCATTGATCACCGACGGGGAGAACTTGTAGATATGATCCCGAACAAACACTCTCCCATACTTCACCGATTCCTCATGTCCAACACTGCGCAGAAGATTACAGTAGAATTCTAACACCACACGGCGACAGTAGGGCATAACAGTGGTGACTGTGGATAGCAACTTTCTGTTTTTGAGAAACTCAACCAGGTTGTATTTCCCATAGGCAGTGACATCAATATTTTTCTCCTCAACCAACTCTCTCTGAACAAACAGCGGCCATAATGCCAAGGCATCCTCAGAATAAAATTTGGGGGAAAAAGACTTACTCACACCATAGTCAGCAGAGTCAATGTTGTGCTCGGTGTTGTCAACATCCACCTCAATACCGGCAGCAACATCAGTAGCATCATCTTCAGAAGACTCGCTAGATTCAGAGTCAATGTCCTCAGATGCATCATCACCTTGTTCCTCAGATTCAAAGTCAGATACAGACGATGAGGAGGAGTCATCAGAGGCACCAGGCCGGTTTTGCTCGAATTCCTTCATCATTTCTGAGTCAGGTTCATTCTCCTTAGCCATTTGTTTTCGGGCGGCCTTATCTTCTTTGAGCTGAGCAAGAAACTCTGCCAAAGATTGTTCATCATCTTCAGGTTCACCAGGAGCGATCATTTCCAGCGGGATTGGTTCTTCTGGTACACCCACAATTTCCATGCCCACAACATCGGTTGCGGCTGTGGGTGTTGTGTCAGGTGATTTGTCGCCCATGCTCGCAGCCATTTCACTCCTAATGTCTTGAGGATCAAAGCCAGCCATCTGCGAAATAGAGAATAACGAAGTAGGGAAGTTCGAAGAAGACAGAAATTTACGAAGAACACAGATACTTTTGCGCGAAAAAGAAAACAAATAGTTAGGGTAGGAGAGATTTTAGAATATGAGGGAAAATAGTAAGCCGTAAAGTTGTTCCTTATTTATCCCTAAATATTTAAGCACACCTCTCCAACGGTAACATTCTGTTGAGCCGCAACTTCAGCACATTTTCAACTCAATTTTTACTCTCACCCAACGGTAACTTTCTGAAACAGTGCCATCATTATTTCAAGAAATCAGGCAGGATAAAACACCACGTCGAATTAACCCCACAAACAGTTAGAAATCAAGAAATTTCAAAATTAAGTCGGTTAGGGTTTTCTTCGTATTTCATGAATTAAAAACTGATAGCCCACTGGTCATGATGAATTCACATAACAGCAGTATGAATGACTTAAATTTATGCCTAAAGTATGATCAAAAATGAAATGCACACGCATGTGATCAAACTGTGATTAGTCTGTACTTAGGTGTTGGCAACATCTCTTGGCAACACTCACAAGTTGGACTCAAACTTTCTTGAACATTTTTAATTCAGACATGGTAGCTCCCACTCTAGAAGAACGGTCTTCATAGGACTCCTCTAGGTAGCTTATTCCATCTGTATTTTGACTTAGAAGTGGTAGCTCCCACACTAGAAGAACGGTCTTCATTGGACTCCTCTAGGTAGCTTTTTCCATTTTCTTCTAAACATTTTTTTTGTTCTATTTTATTCTCTTTTCTATTTTTCACCATATTGCTCAAGAATTTTCTAAGTCATTATCTACATTGGACAAGATCATGTGGTACACGATCATCCTCAACAGCTTTATGACTTAGATTGAGCACACACCATTCTTTGGAGAATATTGATGGAAAGTTTGATTCACAACTGAGAGCACGCCATTCAGTATCCTACACTTGTACAGGCTTCACACAAAGTAGGATGTATGCAATATGTCTAGCATCCTAAAAATAAAATGCACATGCATGCTGGGTGTTGTCCACAGGTGTTGTAACACCGAGGACAACATCCGTGAGTGATCATTGTGTACACAAGCTGAGAGACTTCCTAAGATTGAAAAATCTCTCAAAATCCAATGGTTTTGTAAAGATATCAGCCAGTTGGTTATCAGTTCCAACAAATTCCATTCGAATTGTACCCTTATCAACCAAATCTCGAATAAAATGATGTCTAATGTCTATGTGTTTCGTTCGAGAGTGTTGTACTGGATTTTTTGAAATATCAATTGTACTTGAATTGTCACAGTATACAATTAAGGTGTCACTGTTGAAACCATAGTCTTTAATCATTTGATTCATCCACAAAAGTTGTGAACAACAGCTAGCAGCTGCAACATATTCAGATTCAGCAGTGGACAGAGATACACAATTTTGCTTTTTACTATACCATGACACCAAATTGTTACCAAGCTAAAAACACCCACCCGTGGTACTTTTCCTATCATCTAAGTTTCCAGCCCAGTCAGCATCACTAAAGCCCACTAAATTGGTGTTTGTTTCTTTGGTGTACCATAAACCTAAGTCAACTGTACCAGATATATATATCGCAAAATTCTTTTGACAGCCTTTAGATGAGTGACTTTAGGATCAGCCTGGTACCTAGCACACAAACAAACACTAAACATGATGTCGGGATGACTTGCACTTAAGTAAAAAAAGACTGCCTATGATGCTGCGATACTGGGTGTTGTCAACACCTGCCGCAACATCGTCTTTGGACAATTTTTCAGTCGACCCCATTGGTGTTTTCATGTGCTTAGTGTTCTCAGTAGAGAATTTCTTCACCAAATTCTTGGCATACTTGGATTGACATAGAAAGATACCATCATGCATTTGTTTAATTTGCAATCCAAGAAAGAAACTTAATTCTCCTACCATGCTCATTTCAAATGTGGTAGACATGCATTTAACAAATTCATCAACATTCTTTTGAGAAGAAGCACCAAAAATGATGTCATCCACATAAATTTGACACACAAGAATATCATGCTTCGATTTTTGAATAAAAAGGGTTTTATCAACCTCACCTCTTTTGAAGCCTAAGTCAAGCAGATATTCAGTAAGCCTTCCATACCATGCTCTTGGAGCTTGTTTAAGTCCATAGAGTGCTTTCTTCAACTTGTAGACATGGTTCGGGTGGTGTGGATCTTCAAATCCTTTAGGTTGGCTTACATAAGCTTCTTCTTTCAAGATGCCATTCAAAAAGGCACTTTTCACATCCATTTGATATAATTTTATGTCCATGTGACATGCAATAGCAAGTAAAAGTCTAACCGATTCAATCCGGGCAACGGGGCAAACGTTTCATCAAAATCAATTCCTTCAATTTGAATATACCCTTGAGCCACTAGCCTAGCTTTATTTCTCACAACAATTCCAGATTCATCAGTTTTGTTTTTAAAGATCCATTTGGTTCCAATAACATTCACATTATCGGTTCTGGGAACCAAATCCCACACATCATTCCTAACAAATTGTTCAAGTTCCTCATGCATTGCATCAACCCAAAATTCATCTTTTAAGGCTTCATTTATATTTTTGGGTTCCATGAGTGAAACAAAACAAGAGTGACTTACTTGAGAGTATACGGAAGTCATGCATACTAGTCCCATCATTTTGCGATAGTCTACCTTCTCCTTTCTTCTCGTTTGCATTCCTCCAAATGTTTCTCCAATGATCTGAGATGATGGATGATTTTTCTGAACCTTGCTGGGAATATCAATCTCTTCATTGGTTACACTGTCATCATTCTCAGTATACTTTCCTAGTTCATCATTTGATTCTGCCAGTGCAGGTGTTGTCTCCGGTGTTACAACACCGGGTGCAACATCTGTGTTAGGCAGTGTCTCACTTTCGTTCAGCAGCCCATCAATATCATCCTCGATTGTTTTTCCCGTTAGATCTGCAAGATCATCAAAAACAACGTTAATAGACTCCATAGTCGTTCTTGTTCTCAGATTATACACGCGATAGGCACGACTATTAGATGAATAACCAACGAATAAACATTTGTCACTTTTAAAGTCAAACTTTGCAAGATGGTCTCGGTCATTCAAAACATAACATACACTCCCAAAGACATGAAAATACTTAAGGTTCGGCCTCTTTCCCATGATGATTTCATAGGATGTCATAGTAGAACCACTCCTTAAGTACACACGATTTGAAATATGACATGCTGTGTTCAAGGTCTCGGCCCAAAATCTCTTTGAAATATTCTTTGAACTTAACATGACCCTAGCCATTTCTTGCAGTGTCCTATTCTTCCTTTCGGCTATTCCATTTTGTTGAGGAGTCTTAGGGGCCGAAAATTCATGAGTTATCCCTCTCTTTTCACAAAATGATATAAAGTGTGAGTTTTCAAATTCTTTACCATGGTCAGTCCTTATCTTACCAACCCTCAGATTATGTAGATTAGTAATCTTAGCATGTAATTTCTTGAAAACATCAAATGTATCGGATTTTTCTCTAAGAAATCTTACCCAAGTAAAGCGAGAGAAATCATCCACACAAACGCATGAATACTTCTTACCTCCAAGACTTTCCACTTCCACTGGACCCATAAGATCCATGTGCAAGAGTTCAAGACACCGTGTTGTCCCAAAGTGTTGCAACACTTGATGGGGAACACGTGTTTGCTTACCCTTTTGACATGCACCACAAACATACGGAATTCCAGAGGATAAATTAGGCATACCTCTCACAGCATCGTACTTACCAAGGTTCTTTAATGTCTTGAAGTTTGCATGACCCAATTTTTGATGCCACAAGTTTAGTTCACTTACTTTTGAATGATTGCATACTAAGTCTTCTCCAAGTTGATAGCAATTATCAGCAGACCTTGTACCTGTCAAAATACGAGTATTAGAATTATCAAACACTTCACAATTGTCTTTATCAAACTTAACATGCAAACCGTCATCACAAAGTTGACTTATGCTTATTAAGTTTGAGTTAAGCCCTTCGACATAAAGCACATTGTGTAGATTAGGCAGTCCATCAACATTCAAGGTTCCTTTGCCAGCAATTCTTCCTTTAGCACCACCACCATATGTCACATGACCACTCATCAGTTCAACATAGTCAATCAAATGGTCTTTAGAACCTGTCATGTGGCGCGAACAGTCACTGTCAAAGTACCATATTCCTGCAATGTTAGTCTTTAATGAAGTATAAATAACGGAACATTGAATCTTAGCCTTTGGTACCCAAACCCTTTTTACCGTCGGTTTTCTGTTGGCAGTGTTGCGTTGGGTGTTATACAACACCTGTGGCAACACCTGTTCTGATTTCCATCTTTTGTAATCATCTCTCAGTTTAAAACAGTAGGGTTTGATATGACCAGGTCTAAAACAATAGTGGCAGATAAAGTGGCGTTTTCTGGATTTGGACTTCTTGGTAGATATTTGCCTTTTAATGGAGCAACCTTTTTCAGTTTGTGTAGCATTTGAGGTTTCAACACTTCCTTTGACAAAAACAGTTGGTTTTCTCTCAGTATTGGAAGATTCTCCAATTTCGAACAGACTGTTCGGATAACCAAGTCCAGCTTTGTCATTTTGTCCAATCATCAAAAGTGAATCAAGTTTGGATGAACTTGAATTCATCTTGGCAAGAATCTGAGTTGCTTCTCCAAGTTCCTCTTTGACTTTGCATAATTCCAAATCTTTCTTGCTTAAGATTACTTCAAGTCGTGAAATTTGTGACTTTAACTCAGCATTCTCTTTGGAGAGAATTGCATTTCCTTTAGTTCTTTTGATCCAGTCTTCATATAATTCTTCGTACATCGTCTGCACACTTTCTAGAGTGACTTCATCATCATCTACCTCTTGAGTTTCAAACTGACTTGCCTCCGCAAGGGTTGTAGATTTAAGACATACTGAATTCGAAGAGGTGTTGCGGCCAGGTATTGCAACACCTGTGGCAACACCCAAAGGATTGATTTGCATTGAGCGTTTTTCCTTGATCACAGAAGATAACGATGTGTGATTTTCAGATTCACCTGATCCTTGATCATCATCAGACTCTTCATCACTCAGGGTGACAGTCATGCCTTTGTTTTTCCTAAGTCGATTGGCACACTCATTGACATAGTGTCCATATCCCGAACACTCTCTAGATTGCACCGAGTCCAGGTTTCTGACATTAGATTGGATTTGCACTTCGGTTTTTGGTCGAAACTGTCCTTTCATAGGAGTAAACTTTTGAGCTTTTGCAAAAGTGGTGTTATTGGGCAGTTCAGATTTTTGTCCAATTTTCTTCGTTTCTCTCATAGTCTTCAAGTAATCACCAAATTTCTTAGTAAACAGAGAGATCGATTCTTCACCTAAATCAGACTTATCCACCTCTTTAGATATTTGAAGGATTTCATCATAAGATTCGGTTGAGGCTTCAAAGGCAATTTTCTTCCCTTTATCCTTCCTTTGTAGATCAAGATTCATCTCAAAAGTTCTGAGAGAACTCATTAGTTCATCCAAGTTGATCGTTGAAGTGTCTTTAGATTCTTCAATAGTGCAAACGTTGACATTGAATCTCTCAGGAAGAGATCTTAGAACCTTGTTCACCAATCTTTCATTTGGTATGGGATCTCCTAGGCCATGTGATTCATTTGAGAGTTGTCTCAACCGGCAGTCATACTCAAGAATAGACTCCTTGTCCTCCATTCTCAAACTTTCGAACTTTGATGTCACCATCCTTAGCCTAGTTTTACGCACACTTGCGGATCCTTCACAGTGCTTCTGGAGTATCTGCCAAGCATCTTTGGCGCATACACAAGTGGTGATTGTGTCAACAGATGAAAATATAGCATTGAGAGCCTTGGAATTAAAGTTTGAAGTTTGCACTTCATCGACAATCCATGTACTTTCAGGTTTGAGCCGTGTGTCTCCATCAGCATCCTCGAGTTTTGGTGGACTCCAACCATCAAGTACACGTTGCCAAGCTCTTTCTTCAATGGATTTAATAAAAACCCTCATCTTTACTTTCCACAATGCATAGTTTGATCCATCCAACACGGGAGGCCTAAAAACAGTATTTGTTGATCCTTCCATAATTCCTTTTCACTCTATAAACAAAACAAAACAGGATCTCACTTAGTAGCGTCAAGTGGAAGCTCTGATACCAATTGAAAGTTCTGTTTCCACAGTATATGTGTGAGTTGAGAGTGAGTGTTGTGTGTATCAGAATATAGGTGTTGTGCGTAGGTGTTGTAATACCCACGACAACATGCAGCGGAAATTATGATTTTAACACACCTACACGTAGCTGGAATAATGATAATAATACGAGATATGAGATGTAAATTATGCACAAGTATAAAATACTTGTGCGGTGCTTCAGGGCAAAATAATTCACTAGAAAAACTTGTAAGTTTACAAAAATCAATACTAGTGAAAGAATAAAACAACTCCCTTATTAAGGCGAGTAACAAATTGCATCCTAAACCTCTAACAAACCGTATAACCAAAATACATAGGATGCATCAACTGAGAAGTGAAAAAAATCTTCAAAACTCCACACACTAATCAACACGGTGATTAGGTGTTGTCTTCGGATGTTGGCAGCACTTCACAGCAACAAGTTATCAATCACGAGATGGCTTCAATCAGAAAATCTTTTCTTCGTACAAATGCATCTCTGTCTCTCCGAAAGTTTTTGCTCTGTATCGTCACTCTCTCACACTTTTTTTTCTTCTCCTTTGAGTCCTATTTAACATAGAAAAACCAATTTCATTAGGAAACAAACTCTTTTTAAAACAAGGATAATATCTTAAAGATATTGTGATATCATATCTTAAAGATATTATGATATCATATCTTAAAGATATTACGAGTCATATCAAAATATAGTCTTATATCACATATTGAATTTATAAGAGATCATATAATCAATTTCGAGATTATCCTCATGTCTAGAAAGGCAAAATATTAAAGATAAAAAAGAAAATATATCAAGGAATAAAATTCCTTTCACTATTCATCTAGTTGTTGTAGCGGTTCAAATATTATGAACTCTATATAATCCAGTTGTCGGATCATTTCTTTGTCAGTCAATAATATAACTAACTAATTTAGTTTATTTTTGTGATATTGTTAATCGAAGATGAGTTTTTATTAACTTTAATTTTGAATAGCTTTTTTTTGTTAATGCAATTGTTATGCTACGATTAATTTTTTTTCATAAACAATATAAATATGTGAGAATAAACCATTTAGTTTCACCAAACACTATTACATATTAAAAAACTGTTGAATCTTTATACATTACTTCATCAAGTTGGTTAAAACCTAACTCTTTAACTTCTCAAAACTCAACATATATTTAAAATTCTCTTGATTTTGTTTAAATTGTTCAAACCGTACTTGAAGAGAAGATCCACCCAATAAAATTTTCGGAGTGGAATTGTATTCGAGTTTGAATGTAAATAAAAAATATTCAAATTATTTTTATTTTTATTGAATATTGTGCCAAAAAATTTATTTCTATAGACCACAAACTTAAAAAATATATGTAATAAATAGTGTCGGACCTGAGGCGGTAACCTCCTTGGCCTTATAGAAGGTCCGATCCTTGTCTCAACTCAATTGTCGCACGCGCGCGCACACACACATACACACATATATATCACAAAAAATCGAACCAAGTTCATCAAATTCCAAAACCTTTGAGCATCACAAAAACAATATGTATGTTTTTAGTATCAGATAAGTGCGACTTGACAATAAACTACTTAATATACGTATGATAATTGTTGATCTTTGTTGTTAGACCTATCATGAATCATATCAAATAATTTTTTTGTCCATTTGATTATTATAATCAATTATAGTCTTATAAAAAGAAAAAAAAGACTTGACCAGCCAGTTTACTCTCACTACACCACATTGTGATTTTAGACAATTGGATGAGTTTTGACGACATCAAGAAAACAATATTGAGTGGCGTTGTCCTAAGTGGAAACCCCTACCCAAGAGACCATAGAAACGAGTTTGCACTAAATCATCCTTATGTCATGATTACAACACCACCAATACAATGAGTTGACGCATACAATAATTTTTTTATAGTTAATTAACACACCACGAAATGTTTTTATTCAAGAACGAAAATCATACTTGAAGTTCAAGAAACCATGAGAACTCAAACTCATGAATGATTATTGTGTCGGACATGTGCATCATACCAATGATTTGCTCGTGGAAATCATTACACTCCATTTGTCGTCTCTGCTCCATCCTTCTTCATACATTATTGATTTAAATAAACAAATGACAACTATTATACTCGGAATAATATATCATCACCAATTCACCAAAATATGGCCATAGAAACTTGATCTAACTTGACGAATTTGATATAGAATTATACATGAAAGGGGAGATAGTACTAATGATGTATGTGATATGAAACTAATTAAGTTAAGATTAGGAAAAGTAATCATACAAAGTTTGGAATGAAACAAAAATAGACAAAACTTCAATGACTGCATTTGTCTCAGGTTTAACATAGATATGGAAATTTAACAGTAAAAACCCCATCTTATACACAGATGTACCCACCCCACCAAACTGCATTTGCCATCTACGATACCATTTTCACCCACCCCTCACCACTAAACCAGTAGAAATTTCCCATCTCAGAATGTCCAAGAACCCAAATTACATGGAGAATCTAGCCTCCATTTTCTTCATAAAAACTAGTTTTAACCAGTAAAATTAAGCTCGAAATGATATAATTAAACTAGATAAAAATAAATACTCGGCACAGCTCAAGATCGGACACTGAAGAATCTCAAACTCTAAGTAAATAAATGCTGAGCTCTGGACCTCCATTGCCATCAGGATTCATCATGTAAAAAGCTTCAGAATCTCTAGACCCGACGACTCTTTCAAACTTAGCTCTCATATACATCAGTTCTCCATCTGATTCTGCTCCGTTTCCACGCCCGGGGAGCACCCCTGCGCCCATGGAGATCGGGCCGATGGCATTCAAAACCTTCCATTCTTCAGGCCCGCATTCCCTCTTCATCGCGTACCCGCATTTCTTCCCGTTGCAGTAAGTCCTCCACATGGGCTCCTCGATGAGCTTAAAGCCCTTTTTTTGCACCCTTTTCTCACACTCCAGCGCAATTCTGACCAGGCCTGAAGCCATCTCCTTCACGAGAATGCTCGTAGGCGTAGCTAATTCGACCAGAAACGCCGGGTTCAGCTTGAAATCTTCTTGAAAGGCGATGTGGACATGCCCACGCCTGTGGCCGAAAAGGGTACCCACAACTTTCGTCCCCAGGCCCGGTGTGAACTGGGTTTTGCCTAGAGCAAGAGCTGAGCGGAGCTTGAATACCGCCATAACCGAGAGTTTTTTCCTTGGGACTTTTGCAGAGCCTAGAGAAAGTGAACGCATTTGGGAATTTATCTCCTCCGTTTTACCCTTTTCTTTCTCCTCAAACTTGGAAGAGGAGTTCAAGTTCAAGATTTCCACCATGTCTTCATCCCGTTCATCTTCAACACCTTTCTTCTTCCAGTGAAAATACCTCCTGGAAAATGAGAATGAATCATGCGGATTTCTAGTCATAATCGTCCTCATTTTCGAAACAATCAAACTTCACAACCAAGAAAACAAAAGAACAGATCAAAAAGGAAAGATGGGTTCTTTTTGTCTCGAAAGATGGTCTGAGAAATGTGAAAGACAAGAACGAATAAAGAGGGATGAATTTTAATTTAATTCAAGAATCCTCTACAAGTCAATCTATAATATATATATATATATATATATTTATAATCGGGAAGTGATTATATTCTCCAGCTTCTATTCCCTTTTGTCAGCTATGGCAGAGAGAAATCTGACAAAAGATGTTGAGCAGCCTCACCAACCTGAATAAAAATAAAATTAAAATTAAAATGAAGAAAATATATAACAAGAAAGTGGAAAATATCAAAAAACACAAACTACACAGAGGCGTAGGAAAGGGTTTTTTTTTTAAATATTATAAATTAATTAATTCATTATAATAATGTGGCAAAGTGGGGAGTTTTACAAAAATATTGCAATCCGAGACTCACTGTACCGGATTCTGACATTTTTTTTAAAAAAAATTAAAAAATAAAAAAGAAATTGTGTCACGGATTCAATTGAATCCGTGACAGACTGTCCCGGATTCAGAATCCGGGTCAGTCTGTCACGGATTCTGACTCGGTCAATTCCGTGTATAATCCGTGGCCTCTTTTCCTATAAATTGCACCTAGTGTTCGACATTTTTCCATCGGCGCAAACATTCATTTATCAATCAGTATTAGGCATTCTGCGCAAATATTTTTTCATCGATCCTTCGGCACAAACATTCGGCATTCTTCCTACTCAACTATTTTTTTTCTCGTTCCATGGTATTTTTTGTTAGTTATAATTTTTGGAATCGTGAGGAGTATTAGAATTTTGGAGAATTCCGTCGAATCTCTGTCTAATTTTTTTTCTTTCTATATTGAATATTTTTTTGTATAATATTTATGATAATGTTTGTTATTTATTGCAGATATTTAAAATCATTCGCTGATTCAATTACAAATTTTGTATAACTACATTTTGAAAAGGTAATTTCCATAATTTTATATATTTTAATTATGTTATTTATATTTTATTAATACAATTAAAATTTTTTTCGTTTGCATTTTAATATTGTGTATAATTTTGTTAAAGGAGACATTTATTAATCGCGTGACTTATGAAAACGACAAGTTTTTTTTTTCTTTTAACAAAGCAAAAAAAAAAAAGGAATTCCATTAGTATTGAACTGTTATGTAGGGCATGCTGCGATATTCGTTGTTTAAAATTTTGTTATGATATCTTACGTGAAATTTTTAACTCATCGCGTGCACTGCAATATATAACTAGCTAATCATGTAACTTTTAATGAAAGAGCCACTTAAATAAATTATATATAAGTTTTGTATTAATAAATTCATTAGGTATAAATTCTTTATTTCAAGATTATTTAATTAAATATAACTAAATTTATTTATAATATAGATAAAAAATATAATAAATAACTATTTCTCACCAAAACTTAGATATATTGTTTTCGTACAATTCAAATTAAAATTGTTAGTATAAGAAATTGGTATAATAAATAACAATCGTGTCTCACTAATTCAGGCTTTAAATAGAAAGGCTTCTCTCTTCAGCGTGTATTGACCTTCCATTTCTCTAATATACCGAAAATATTTGTTCCTCGGGTTGAGAGAAATATACCGAAAATATTTGTTCCTCATATTCATTCTCGCAATTTATTTTTTTATCCGATTCATATGCGCAAAATCTATCTTTTTCACTTCGATCTTGTATTAATATTATTTGTTGATTTTATCATCCTTTTCATTTGAAGATATATCAAGAGGAAATGTTTAATTTCGTTGTTAATAGTATATTATATATTAAGAATAATATTTTTTTTTGTGTAGTTTTTTTGATAATACTTGTCATTTATTTCAGATATTAGCACCGTTCGTTGATGTTATTACAAGTTCCGTGTAATTACGTACGAGAAGGTCATTTAAGTAATTTTTTTTATATTTTGTTTGTATTATTTATATAATAGATTGATAAATTTATCTTGTAAATTGTTCATTTGTTTCTGTTTATTATATTTTTTTATTAATTTTAAATTTTTTTATACACTTAATTAATTGTTAAAATTAGTTAATATAAGAAACTAATATATTTGAAAATTCTAATTACACACGTTTAAAAATCTTAATTTTAAATCTAAGTCATAACAATTTTTTGTATTAAATTTTGTTATGATTGTATACATTATGTCATTTTTTTTTGTGCAGACATGGATACTGTGAGAGGCTTACTGTATGTAGGTGACTATGTCATTATTGAAGATGGTAGGGTTGGATATAGTATCCCCGCGACAAGGCCCATTAAAATCTCTCGGTCTATTACATTTTCTCAATTGGTGAATTTTGTGCATCGGAAGCTGGATATCGACCCATCAAAATTCTGCATCAAGTTGTCAACGAAATATTGTTATAGCTCGTTGGCTCGTTACAATGAAGAGCATGTCTATATCACAGATGATGATAGTCTACAATTTATGTTTGAGTTGCCGACACTGGATTGCATGTACTTGTATGTTGATTCATCGCCAGTGTTACAGAACGTAAGTGATTACGATTTTGATGCAGTCATGCCAGTAATAACGCAAGGTTTGGGAACAGTAGGTTTGAATGAAGCGGGACCTTCTATGTATCACATCGATGAACAGTCAGGGCATACATACTCTGGGATCGACACTGGTCCTTGGGATCACCATATCATGGCTGACACTGAAGAAGACTATGCATGGGGGATGAATACAACACGAGAATGGGATTTTACTTCAAGAGGTTGGGATCATCATATCACGGGTCCATCAGGAGTTGATGTCACATGGGGTTCTAGTAGAACAGGTCAATTGGATGCAAATATTTCCGTCCCAATTACAGAACACATGCCAGAGCAAGATGATTTATTCGGGGACAGTTCGCATCATGTCATGAATAGCGATGATGATTTGTATGCTACATCAAGTGACGGAGAAGATGATCATCATGTTGACAATGCAAATGAAGGGACATCGGCGCGTGTGTTAATGTTTGGAGCAACAATGACAGAGAACATTCCTATTGCACCGGAGCAACATTTACGTGAAATTCCTCAATTTTTCAATGAAGTCTATCATGAACAAATTCCAGATTCATTTGGTATTCCTTCTGCATCACGAACAAATTTTTACAATCCTGAAAGGCCAGAGCTCGGTGTAAAAATGGTTTTTAATAGCAAAGGTGAGTTAATAGCTTCTGTGAAGGATTTTTCTGTTCGGGTTTTGAGACGTGAATATATCGTTGTCGAAAGTTCTCCGACAATTTGGAAGGTCAAATGCAAGAACTGGTCCGAAGGTGGCAATTGTGGGTGGGGACTTCGAGCATCGTTCAAAAAAAGTTTAGGCTACTTCATGATCACAAAATATGGTTGTGATCACACATGCATGTCTACCCAAGTCGGTATAGATCACCACAACCTTGACGTAAACATGATAGCCAATACACTTTTGGGAATCGTACGTTGTGATCCTGCATACGAAATCAAATATGTGCGAGAAAGTATTAAAGAAAAATATGGTTATGATATATCGTATGCTAAGGCATGACAGAGTTTGAAACGCGCGGTGGAGTTAGTCTATGGCACATGGGAAAGCTCTGTAACTTTGCTTCCTAAATATATGGGAGCTTTGTCGAAGTACAATCCAGGAACTGTTGTAGAATGGAAGCATCTTCGACCGTATGACCATCCACATAAAGTTTTGAACTTTGTGTTTTGGGCATTCAGACCATGTATAGATGGTTTTCGACATTGTCGCAACGTAATCAGTGTAGACGGTACCCATATGTACACCAAATATAAGCACAAACTACTCATAGCAGTAACATTGGATGCCAATAACCAAGTTTTGCCGCTAGCATTTGCGCTTGTTGATGAAGAAAATTATGAGTCTTGGCATTGGTTCCTCGGTAATGTTGCACGACATGTTACCAGAGGGTGTAGTGGTGTGTGCCTTATATCTGATAGACATGCGGGTATAACAAGTGCAGTTCAAGATCTCTCTGACTTCAAGCCTCCTCTTGGTGTTCATCGTTTCTGTTTGAGGCATGTTTGCTCTAATTTCAACAGCAGATTCAAAAACATTCATTTAAAAGACTTATGTTGGGAAGCAGGGATACAACACCAAGTATCAAAATTTAATGCGACAATGGAGCCAATTAAAACAAATAATGCAGCAGCTTTCACCTATTTGTCAAACATTCCAAAAGAAAAATGGTCATTGGCTCATGATGGTGGATGGCGTCGAGGGATAATGACGACGAACATGTCTGAGTGTATTAATGGTGTGTTGAAAGGGGCGCGACGTCTTCCAATAACTGCGATAGTCGAGATGAGCTTTCAGCGTTGCGTGAATTATTTCATTCAACGGCGAGCTCGAAGTGATAAGATGCTGGAAAAAAATCAACCATGGACCGACTATGCATACTCTAAATTTGATATGTGGTCAAAAAAGTCAATTGAACATCGAGTTGTAAGATTTGACCAAAGGGATAAAACAGCATCCGTCGCGACAGGAGGAAGACCAGGTCGTCAACATCACGTACAAGCTGTGAATATTTCTACGCGTGATTGCACCTGTGGTAAATTCACAATATTTGGAATATCTTGTTCACATGTTATATGTGCAGCGAAATGGTTTGGTTTGAATCCCGCACAGCTTGTACAACCATGGTTTACATTGAACGAATACGTGAACACATACGATGGAAGATTCTACCCTATTCATGATGAACAATATTGGGATGAACCTACATTCGAATTACGACACACTGGTGTTCGTCGACAACGGAGGCAGGCTGGTAGAGATCGAACGACACGCATAAGAAACGAGATGGACCAGCCATCAACGAGGGAGAGACAACGTGGGAGGTAAAAAATCTACAATAACGTATTTTATTTTTAAACCATAACATGTGAAGTTATTAATGTAATTACAAAATTGTGTATAAAAATTTTGTATTTATTAATAATTCTTGTTCATTGCAGGTAGGTGCAGGTGAGAAGATCGAGTTATGGTGCAAAATAATTATGTTTGTGACGTAGATTTTACAATTTAGTATTGTATTATTATGACAATTCAGTGTTGTATTGTTATGAAGATTTTTTACTATGTAGTTTGTTGACGTACCCTGACTTGATTTAGCAATTATACTTATGTTTTTTTATTACTATAAATTTATCCGTAAATTTATTCGTAAAAGAATAATAAATCACAATCAATACAGTCCAAAATTTTAAAAAGTCAATAATACAAAAATAGTATACGAATGTTGAAAAAATATGTTGCAGCAACAACTTGTAATTAAAATAAAAAAATTGCTAAACATACAACAATACGATGTAAGTAATTGTGTATATCTAAATAAATAGTTAATGTCGATGGTAACGATGCCCCCCAGTGCCACACGGTGGTCTCCTGATTACTCTACGTCCACGACCTAACATCTGTTCATCATCTCCATGAGTATTTGTTTGTCCTGCAGATGTACTGGTATCGGCAATGTTCCCACTAACCTCAAACCCTTCTGGATCAGAATATTGTGGAAATGGTATGGGTGACGGGTTAAAAGTAGGGCGACTCTCATTCATACCCGGTAGAAAGTCACTTTGTAGAAATTATGTAAACTACCAACAATTGGAGTGTAGTAACAAGCGTCATACGATGGCAAGCTTGAAACCACTGGCGGAGTAGTGTATGCCATATTTGAAGATGATGGCCCGGGTTCAAACTCATTTCCTGTCCACATCGATGGATATTGCACATGAGTTGGGCGTGCCGTTGACATAGATGCATATGTTATGTAACACATATTTAATACAACAAATTATATTCACGTACATATGTAGATAAATTTACGTTCATATGTAGATAAATAAAACATTTCTTACGATTAATTGTCGGTAGTTTGCATCAACAGGATGATAGCCCATGATGTTCGAAGGTACCACTGGCGGCGAGAGCACTATCTGTGAAATGCGATAATACCAACCAATATAGTCCACTGTGATGGCGGGCGTACCAGGTATGACATAGTCTCCACCAATCACAAAATTATATCTATCATTCCACATTTCTACAAAATCCACGTGATATGTCGCCCAATCAAAGTTGTTCCGGCCTTGTCGAGTCAGCCTATGGAAATTGTCGAAGTTAGTAGCAGGTGGCGGAATACCCTGACGCATTCCGAACTGTCGGAGACACCGCTCTGGTTTATGCATCTCAACGATATGAAAATTAATCAATGCGCATGCCGACCGACATAGATGAATGTTATTTTCATCCAGAATTCTGCCAACCTCCGGAGACTCCATATCATAAACTGTCCATAGAAACTGAAGCAAATAAAATGAAAAAAAGATTAGCAATTTCATAATATATAAATAAGATTAAAATTGTAAAAAAATTTCAAACTCTAAACAACTAATTTATATATCTACCTGTCCTTCTACCATCCTGTCAAGCATATCTCTCATTATACGGACCGAATGCTGGGCCGTGTGTGTCCAAGAAAATCCGCGTCTCCACCTGTAATTTATAAAAGTACACAATATTTTCATTTTAAAAAATAAAAAATAATAATATTAAATTTTAACTATTTTTTATTAGTATCGTGCGCCGTATGGTGGGAATGGTACACCCTGCTCTTCTGAAATAGATACATGTTGAGCTCTATCAGGGCAAAGAAGAATAATCCTAGACCACACCCAAATCTGCAATAACATACAACAGAAATAGTCAAATCATAAGAAAAAAAGTACAAAAAATATAATGACCGTATAAATGTACAAATACCTGCAATATCTGAACTGGGCCACACAAATTGACCTTCAAACTCATTGATGTGTCGCACAACTCTCTATAAAGATATGCCAACACAGCAGAACCCCAGCTGTACGTATTCACAAATTCTATGTCCTCAAGGAACTGCAAATACATAAGTTTCACAGCAGCACATTCCGAGTCCGGAAACATACATCCACCAATGATCATTAATGCAACACAACGAGAATATTGTGTCACCTCCTCTTCAGTGCTCTCGTCATTAACCATATTATTTAGGCAATGGTCTAGCAAAGCGGTCAGATAAAGATGTGCACCTTTAATCTGAGAAGATGTGGGCGTAAAACCCAACCAAGTAGCGCACCGCTGTTGTAAAGTATGTTTATTGTACGCGATATCTACACCAGTGATGGGAATGCCATCAATATTCAACCCCCAAATAAGGGCAACGTCCTGCAGGGTGATTGTTGCCTCGCCCACGGTTAGGTGAAATGTGTGTGTCTCACGACGCCATCTCTCAACAATGGCATTAAGCAAATGATTATCGTAATATTTAATAGGACCACACTGAATGACACCATAGAAGCCCATGCGTGCAAGACATAGGCGGACACGGAGGTGAATCCCAGCATTAAGCAATCTCCAAAGACATTTGTCTGACCGGTGTGGCGAAATTATTGCATCCATATTTTCAGCGTTGATATTAGTTGATATGTGTCTATCCCGCAAATACAACACATTCTCCGTATTTTCAGCCATCTTGCAAACAATAAATCATTATTTAATAGTTATTTATTAATAATAGTTATTTGTTATAAAATATATACATTAGCAATAGTTATTTATTATAAAAAATATAACATGTAATTACAATAAATAAATTAGTAATACTTATTTATTATAATAAATACATTAGTAATAGTTATAAAACGTATACATTTATTGTAATTAAATTAAGTATACTTATTATTATATAATTAATATTATAAGTATTTGAATAAAAAAATTACTTAATGGAATTAATATATAGGTATTAATGTTATACAATTAATATTTTAATTATTCAGTATTAATATTTTAATACGTTATGCAATTAATATATAAGTAATAATAAAATTACGTGAGTCGATTAATATTAATATATAAGTATTAAAATTATACAATATAAAAGTATTAATATGTACGTATTAATATTATTTTATAATTATAAATATATAAGTATCAAAATAGTTATTATTATACAATTAATATTATAATAATTTAAATAATATAATTTATATTACAACTAATTCTAATAATACAATTAATACAGAGTTATTATTTATAATTTTTGTAAATAAATTAAGTATAGTTATTATTATTACTTAAAACTAAAATTTCAACTTAGTTAAATAAAGCTATAATTTGTCCAACAACAACACCGGAGCACTAGGGATTTTTCCTCAACAAAACCATAGCAGTATTTATATATTTTTCCGAAAATTTTGTTAGTACTAAATGGTATTATTCATGTGTTGTCAAAGCTTTATTTTCAAACGATTGATTTTTTTTCTTCTAGCTAATAATTAAAATAGAAAGATTGACAGTATTTTTTTTCCCCCAAATATTGTGCTTCTAAGTTCTATATTGTGAAATTTAGCAATGTATCCCTTCTCTACTTAAATTTTTGTGTATAAATATATAACATAATCTAATTAACTTAGCTCTAATTATTTATGATCTATGTGGAATAATACTTATTTATAACATGTAATTCCAATAATATAATTTATAATTATTGTAATAAAATTAAGTATAGTTATTATTACTACTTAAAACTATTACGATGCGGTTATAAAGTTCTCGGTATCCAATAAGTACAATAATACAATTAATAATATAATTATTGTGATTACTTAAAATTATTATAATTAATTGACAATAATAAATATAATAAACAAAAAATAATTCAAAGACTTACGTACGCTAAATGCACTGAAGTCGCCGAATGAAATTCTCGCAAAATCGGAATAACTAGCTGAATGAAAGTGAGACCGAAGGAAAAAAAAATTGATGCAAATGAAAGAAATTCTCCTGGAAGGTGCTCAATTTAAAGGGGTGAGAGCCACGGCCACGGATTCTAATAATCCGTGACAGTCTGCCACGGATTCAGAATCCGTGACTATGGTCACGGATTCTAATAATCCGTGACCACTGCTTTTCCTTTTTTTTTTTTAGTTTTTAAATTTTTTTTTTAAAAAATGTCAGAATCCGGGACAGTGAGTCCCGGATTGCAGTATTTTTGTAAAACTCCCCACTTTGCCACATTATTATAATGAATTAATTAATTTATAATATTTTTAAAAAAAAGCCCGTAGGAAAGAGATGGATGCAAATATTTGAAGCGAAATGGGACAAATATTTGGTAGAGTGGAATGTGAGGGAACAAGGATTTATCGTGAAATCTTTCATTCAATGGTAGAGGCTGATGCAGAGAACAAAGAAGCGGAGTGGGGTAAGCTGCTGGAACAGGGAGAAAGATTGGCGTCGACCGATCCAAAAGATATTTCATTGGAAACTGATAAAGAAATATCCATAATTGCATTTACCACCTTCACTAATTGAAATCTTCAGTTATCGTCCAAAAATTGATATATATATATATATATTGAAAATTAACATAATTATAGTGTATTTGGCTTAAACATATTTTAAATATCTTAAAATTTGTTTTGAGAAGTTGTTAAAATGTCGCTAAATTAAGATAATAGAGTTTAAAGAAGCTGATATTGAGACATTTTTATGTTGCAAATTATTACAATTGACGTGACACAATAAATGTTTTTGGACATAACTTTGGCCGTGTGTACATATATATCCATGAAATAAAAATTTTATTTGATTGAATGATGCAATTTTTTAAGAACGGGCTTATAAATTACCGAACAAATTATTATATTATTTGTTACCAAATATTTTTTCTCAGAAATTACAAGATTTCAGACAATATATATATATATATATATATATATATATACATATATATATATATAGAGTTTATTTATCTAAGCGTGACACAAATGTGCAAAAATGTAGAATCAAAGGCAAAGATATGATTCAAAATATACCGAGCCAATAAAACTATATTTATTAGTCTACAAAAACAATGATCGCCTAGTTTTAATTGTTGAATTTTAGACAACAAAAGTAGATCCTTAATTTAATACAGAAAGTTTTTGCTCCACAGGCCCCTCCATTTGCACTACATGTATTATATGTAACTAAAATAATGATTATTCGTGATTATTAATAGATCGAATTCACTCTAATAAAATTTTATTAGAGTTTTTAAATTATTATTTAAATAAAAATAATATAAATACATTAAATATATGATTTGTAAATATCATATGTGAATTTTTAAAATAGATTAGATATTATAGTTACAAATAAATTATATGAAAAATATTATTTATCGAAACGATTATGATATTTTCGTAAAAACTCATTAGTGTCACAATGTCACCGGCAGCCTTTATATATAATACAAATATAGATTATCAGATAAATAAATAGATATTCATTGATTTTTCGGACACCAAAGTCTATTGGACCAACTAATCATCATCTGCATCCAACAACTAGAGATGAAATTAAGGTTAGTTTAGATACCTAAAAACAATAGTTAAGTGCATGTTGGAACTAACTTCCAATCTAAATATTTATCTAATTTCAGATTAATAAGCTTTAGAATAAACAACCCACATGATCGTTAAGTAGTCATTAAGACCTATGCATTAGGTGGAGAAAATAAGTAGTTTACTCGGCGGGATCATGGATTTCGAATACGACCATGTAGGATGTATCAAAAAGTTAATCTCCAAGTAAAACTCGAAGTTTAAATGAATTTTCATGTCGAATCGGGGACATTTTTATTCGAAAATCGACTGTTAAGCATGGTACGCAAGCTAATTGCGTTATGTATGTATGTAAACACTTTGGGCCAGCGAAAGAGTTAGAGATTTATTCCTGCTAGGAGATTTCGAGAAGTTTGAAACTTCCCAGTATACTGGCCTCTCCTCACTTTTAGACCTCGTTAAATTTGTTGGACTCGTTAAAAATATATAATTTTTTAACGATTTTAGTCTTTATAGAATAAACAACATTCAAAAATAAATAAATCATTGAAATTATTTTCCAGTTTTCAACTTCACATTAATAATATTTATAAAAATAATTTTAAAATCTATTAATTTCAACTTTTAGAAAAGAAAAATCGTAAGTATATATATTCGTACTAAATATATCATTATAAATAAAAAAAAACATTATGAACTAAGATTGGAGATTAAGATATTCGTAATTTAATATAATATTATCAACTTATATACAGATATAGTTATATATAATAGTGGGGAGAGTTTATAAATCCAAAGGTGTGTCTCAAACCCGCTTAATCGAGTCTAACTCTCGAATGATGTATGTCTAATACAGGGTCAGGTTTAAACATTGCTTGTTGAGTGTTTTCGAAAACTCTTTAGAGTGCATGAAAATAAATTTGATAACAAAATAACCTTAAATGACACCTACATGCTCTTTAATGGTTACTCTTAGAGATGTAAAAATTGAACCCGACCCGTCGATTAGACCTAAGTAGACAAGAAAAATATTATGTTAGGGTTGGAGTCAAATCAAATTGGATCCGAAATCAGACCCGAAAAAATTGGGTTACGTTGGGTTCGTGTTGACCTAAATTAAAAATCAGGTTATCCATCAACTCGAACTCACACGAACCATTTATACTTTTTTCATGACGCAAACATCCCATAACTTTTATTTTAGGGTTAAATTACTTTAAGATGCTTGAAGATTTTTCATATATATATTGATATCATAACTTTTTATCGTGTAATATTTATTTTATGAAATATTTGAATTTTTTAAACAATTGTTTCTTTTGTGAAAAATTAATAGTAGACAACAAAACCTTAAAATTATTAAATCCATGAAACATATTTATCATATTTAGGTGAACTTTTGTTGTTACGTGTTTAAATTAAAATATTATTAATATATTGTTTGAATTTTTATTTAATTATTTTGTTAAAGAATAAAAAATAATGTTTCATAATGAAAATCATCGGGTTGGTTCGAGTTCGAGTTTATAGTTTAGGGTATGTTCATGTTCAGGTTTGGGTTCGAGTTAATTTTTTTTTTTTTTTTTTTATAATAATCTTGTTTTCATCTATCCAAATCCATCCGAATTGACACCCCTAGTTACTCTTGATAGTAAATAAATTTCTAAAATTTACTTTATTCTTAAATTTTTTACGGTTTACGTGATCTTTTAATTTTTTGATTGAATTGATATAATTAAAAAACTTTGTTTCACGTTAAATATCATTGAACTCAATATTTTAATAGTCGGATCAGTGATCGAATCGGTTTATCTTAAAAAACGGTTCAACCAGTCTGATCTTCGATTCAAAAAACTTTTATATTATATAAAATGATTATATAATATAATATAGTAAATAATATATTTCAAATTCTAAATATTTAAAATTGTACGTATAAATAATAATGAAAAATATATTTATCCGAATTTAAAATTTAAACAATATATATTATCAAATATATATATATATATATATATTATATATATTTTAAAAAAATAAATAAATCAAAATAATATCTAATATTAATAGAATAATATTTTCAATAAAAATCATACACATATATATATATATAACCAAAAAGTAAAAGTTTAAATTTTAATCATAAAAAAAATAAAAAATAAAAAACAATTTTTTAAAAATTAAGATGTTCGAACCGGATCGATATTTGATCAATTTGATTGATCAAACGCTTTTTTGGTACTTTTTAAATCGGATTTGTGACTTTTTTTGGTCGAATCGATCGAACCGGCCGATCTGATCCGATTTTGAAACAATGATTAAACTTATAAAATTTGAAACTTGAAATGATCTCCTCGTCATCCCAAATAACCTTGGTTTGAATTATCATAGTCGAGTAGCTAAAAGAAGATAAATAACGTGCATACATACCAAATAGATTAAATAAATGGGACAAACAACGTACATTTTAGGTGGGTTCCGCAAGAATTCCTCTAATTTGTTGGCAACGGATTTATGCCTCTCAGCACCGCGGTCTCCAATGGCGGAAACAATCCCAGCCATCGCATTTCTCAGGTTCAAGATTGATCGGCGTTTGATCACTATCAGAAAGAACTGCACGCAACAGGACGGCAATCAACTGCACCGATTTCGGTTCTGAAAGAACGTTGTTTGTCACCGTCACGAGCTCCATCCCCGTGATATCAAGTCCCGTCTCCTCCTTCACCTCCCTCACTGCGCATCCCTCAAAACTTTCGCCTGCAAATTACATAGCAGGATCTGAAAATTGAAGAGAAAACCAGTCACTAACTAACACTAATTTGTCCCTATCACACACAGAAGATGAATTAAAGGATGACCGAATTCCAGGTGGCCGCCCGGAAGAGCGAAGGTGCCGAAACCAACGGCTGTGCGGCGGCGGCCGAGAAGCACTTTGGTGCCTTTAAACAGAAACACCGACTAGTTGCTCCGGTGGCGATGGCATCATCTCCGGTCTCGTTAATCTTGTGCATATAAGGAGCAATTTGTCTCTTATGGCTTTTTATGTATCTGTGAGCAGTCTCATACGGGACTGCGGAGTATTTATTCTCGCGAAAATATTTTATTGTCATCTACAGTTAAATTTTTTAGTTTTAAATTAGATTATACATGTAAAATCCAGGATGTTAGATTTTATCATGATAATATTTTGTACCAAGATTTGCGAGATTTTCGGAATTTGTGATGTAGCATTTTTTTGGAACTCAAGAATTTAAATAATATCGTGTATATTTTTTTTTCGGAATTTGAGATATGCAGAATTTTATCGGATATAGATCTAAGATTTGATATACCTGGATAAAGATTTAAGCAAGAAGATAACCCAATCTTGGAACTAAAAAAAATCTTGAGGATTTTATCATGGGATTTTCGAAAATAATATTGAAAGAATATTAGGGAATTTTCGAAAATCATAGATAAAGGGAAAAGTCTACACGATAAATGCAGCTTGGGAAAGTTTTAACTACCAGGATTTTAGGAAAATAATCAAAATCTTATTTGTGGAAAAATACTACTAAATTTCGGGTTTAAGTCAGCAAATTTGTGGGATTTAAGAAATATAATTTTTATTATATTAGGAAATAAAAGTCTACCGAATATTGAGAATTAGACACAAAAGTCGAAATTTTGCAGGCTGGGAAAATCATAAATTTCGAAATTTATCCTTGGGATACATACATGAATTTCGAAATTTAGGTCTAGGATAAAGAATAAAATTTAGATTTGATCACGATTTTAGATGGAGATTTGATTCAAGTTTAAACGCGCGGATGACATCTATCGAGATAGCAGCCAACCCCTATAAATAGGAGGGCCTATAACTCAAAAAAAAAAAAATCACACCATTTCTACTCCAAATTTTCGAGCTCCTCTCCTAGTTTTCTTAGGATTTTCGAGAGCTTGCTCTCTCAATGTGCGAAGAAGCGAAGCGCTGCTGCAGTCCAACCCCGAAGCTAGGGTTCGAAATTCCAGTGCAGGATTCCCCTCTATTCACGTTTTTCTACGATATCTAAGGTAAGTGGGCTTGTTTTAAATGTGTAATTTCGGTGTATGCATTTTCGTATTTTCGAAATTTCGGTCGAGTACAATTCTTCTTCTACCCCTTCTGGCTACGATTTGTGCATGAGTTTTATGTTGACACTGTGAGGATTCAACTTGATATGGGAGGGAATCTCAACTATGATATGACCCTCATACGGTGGGGATATAACCGATCCAGTCTCGCCCTTTAGAGGAATAAAAATTAGGGACTGACGTCAATAAACCATTGAAAGTAGAGGAATCTCAGTGTCAGGTCAAGGATACGAATGTGGTATGAGTCAATTTATGCATGGTGTCTGTGTGTACATATTTCGAATTTTATATGCATGTTGTTGTGTACTCGAACGGCCCCCACTTGCTGAGTATTTCCCAAAATACTCACCCCTTACAACCTTCCCAGATAAATCAGAAGATAAATCAGAGGAACAGGTTGAGGAAGAAGAGTCGAATCAATTTTGGGGCTGGTGAAATTATTTAAATTTCGAGAATTTTGCTGCAATGATTTAAGAATTTTAGTAGGTTTATTTTAATTGTAAACGCTTCCGCAATTTATTCAATTTATTCAGTTGTAAAGACAATGTTCAAACTTTGCGAATTTATGAAATAAACTGGTTTTGGTTTATACTGTGCTACGAGGCTGGTTGTTTTTCGATTGTGTGATTGATGAACAACGTCGGTGTCGACCAACCCCGGTCTCGGGGCGTGACAATACATATTTATCAAATTTTTAATAAAAAAATAAGAAAAAATCCTCATACATAGATAGTTACTATGTAGGATTAGGGGTGACCAATATTTCGGTTAAATCGAATTAACCGATCGAACCGAGCCAATTCAGAAATTCGGTTCGGTTATTTCGGAAATTCGGTTTTCAAATTAAAAAAAATCGATTATATCGGTTAATTCGGTTCGGTTACGGTTTTCAAAATTTTGAAATCGGTTAACCGAATTAACCGATATAATAAATATTATTATTTAATAATTTTTTTTATTTATCAATTTTTATAAATATTTTAATTTTTAATTTTAAAATCGATATAATATGTATTAATTGTGTTAAAACAAAACTTATACATTTGTGATGTGTGTGATTTTATGTTTTTATATATTTTTGTAAATTGTAGTGTTCAAAAAAATTACATATATAATTAAAGTTAAATCACAATTTTTTTTTAAACTAATCGGTTAATTCGGTCACCGACCGAATTAACCGATTTTAATTCGGTTCGGTTTTCATCGGTTATGAAAATTAATTCGGTCGGTTCGGTTATGACTAAGTATATTGGGCAACAATCCCATGTTCTTGGAGAAACTTCGCAAACGGACCAGGTGCCTGTCCATTCTCAGTGTATCTACCGTAATATTCTCCACCTCTATCAGTTCTCACGATCTTAATATGTTTTCCACATTGCTTCTCCACTTCAGCCTTAAAAACCTTAAAGGCTTCAAGTGTTTCGTTTTTATTATGAAGCATGTAGATATACATGTATCGTGAATAATCATCAATGAAAGAGATAAAGTATTTCGGACTTTGCATGTCCATATCTGGACAACATATATCTGAATGTATGATTTCTAATATTTCTGTACTCCTCTTGGCACCCTTTTTAGACTTATTGGTCTGCTTTCCCTTAATACAGTCCACACAAGTCTCAAAATCAGTAAAATCTAAAGTACTGAGTACTCCATCATTTACTAATCTTTTAATTCTCTCTATGGAGATGTGTCTCAATCTCCTGTGCCATAATATAGAGGAATCTTCATTTATAACACATCTTTTAATACCTCCTTAAACATGCATAGTGATGTTATTATTTTGTAAATAAATAGAGAAAAGACCATCAATCATTGTATCATTTCCAATAAGATTTGATTTATAAAACAAATTTATTGATTTATTCAAAAACTGAAATGAATAACCAAGGGGTACAAGTTTTGAAACTGAAATTAAATTCCTAGAAAAACTAGGAACATAAAAGGTCTTTTCCAATTTTAAAATATAACCACTATTCAACACTAGGTAGCAAGTCCCAATAGCCTCCACATGCGAAGACATCTTGTTTCCTGAATAGATGCTTCGCTCATTTTCTATTGGCTTCCTTAGGTTTTGCATACCCTGCAAGGTATTTGTAACATGGATTGTAGAACCAGAATCAATCCACCATGTGTTATAAATAATATTAACCATATTAGATTCATAACAGACAAATGAAGTAGGAATACCTTTCTTTTCAAGCCAGTCTTTAAATTTATTACAATCCTTCTTTATGTGTCCCGTCTTTTTACAGAAGAAACACTTGGATTCTTTCTTGATGTCAGGTTGGGGTGGTATTATTCATTTCCCTTTTCCCTTGACTTTGACTTGCTTCTTGTACTTTCCTTGTGTAGTCATAAAAATATTATCACTCGTTTCCATTAACAACCTTCCTTCCTCTTGAACACACATGGTCATTAATTCATTAATTGACCATTTATCCTTATGTGTGTTGTAGAAAATTTTGAAAGGTCCATATTGTTGTGGAAGAGTGCATAGAATGTAGTGCACAAGAAAAGTCTCAGACATTATCACTTCAAGTGTTTTGAGCCGAGCCGCTATGTCCCGCATTTTCATGATGTGCTCTCACACACCTCTCACACTGGTGAGCCTTAATGAAGAGAATTCCATAATTAGGGTGCTTGCTAGTGCCTTATCTGAAGACTCAAATTGTTCATCAATAGCCTTCAGTAAGTCTCTGACATTATTATGCTGATCGACATAACCACGCATACCAGCAGAGATTTTGGTCTTTATGAACATTACGCAGAGTCGATTAGATCGCTCCCATTTTTCATAAAGATCAACATCATCCGGAATGCTGTTTTCAGTAATAGCAGATGGTTCGTCTTTCCGTATAGCATAATCAATATTCATCCACCCTAATTGAAGAAGAATTCTTTCTTTCCATATTTTATAGTTATCGCCCTTTAGTTCGGGAATGTCACATTTCATATTAGAAAGACTCGCAGGTTGCATAACTGCACAAAATATCATATGCTTAAAATTTTGAGACAATATCATGTTTTACCAATGTAATTCATGTTTTAAAAATCTAATGACATAAAATTTGCCTGTGGGCTAAAATTTTAATTCAATAAGATTTTTCTGTAACTTTATGATAAAACTATCAAAATGAATTTTCCTTAACTCCTGTGGGTAAATTAAGAAAAATATATTTTGATATTTTAACCTAATTAGTTATATAAATATAATAAAAATCATTGTGGGGTAAAATTTATTATGTCTATATAATTAATTACAATTGATGTCCATTATGTGATCCAAATCCACTTAATGCATAATTTTTCATAATTTAAAATTATACGGTTCACCGGACAAAATTTTAGCTTTACTTAATGCTTTATATAATAATTATTTCGCAATCAACACTTTCCAAGAGTGCTCCCAGGAAAGATAGGTAGGGCTAAGGCCCTTTAAATACCTAACTCCTAGACAGAGCAACATTCCTCAGGGAGACTAGTGGCTAGTCAAGGCAATTTAAACCGATCTATGAAGAACTCCCTCGGATCATGTTTTCTTACGTCACCTTATAATTATTATTCAACTTAATTATCCACATTTATGTGAATCTTTATAAGCCAAAATTTTTCATTAAATAACCTTTATATTCACATTTTTACTTAATATGAACAAATATGTTTCCCATCAGTTTTTCTCTTCAATCAGAGTAGTGATAAAGTGATGATCGCATTTACGTGAAAATGTGGGCTCCTCATCAGTTTTTCTCTTTTATCAGAGTAGTGATAAAGTGAGAATTATTTGTTCATTTGTGAACATCTGAAATATTTTAAAATTTTATATTCACATCTTACTTGATATGTTCATTTCAAATTATAAACAACTCAATATAATTTAATATGTACATAATGTGAATTTTGATTTACCAAAAAAAATTTTCAATACAATTTGCATTTAAAAAAAAACTTCAAAATAAATGCAAATATAATATTAAATTTGCAGGTCCATATCAAATAAATATCCATAATATTTGACACAATATCTAACATGCAAAAATAATTTCTTAAAATGTATTGAAAATTGCATCGAACTTCAAATTATTTTAATGTGTACAAATTATTTAACCAAAGGTTATATGTATACCGAATTAAACATATAACCTAATAACACATTAATCATTATTTATTAATTAATTATTATTATTAAAATAATAATAATAATAATTAAAAAACATTACCGAGAATTGACAATTTTGTCAATTTTCGTGGGTCCCACATTTAATTTAATTTTTTTTTAAAAAAAATTAAATAATATAAAATTTGCATGCATTTAATTTTTCTGACGACTTCACGTGTCTTGTTGGATTCAATCACAAATGCATTTAATAATGGTTCAATCACGCATGCATTTTATAATGATTCAATCACAAAGACATCTTCATTATATCGATCATCTTCATTCTCTCTGGAATAAAATTTTCCCTTCGTCTGAAAATTTCTTTTCTCAAAAAATTTTCAGAAATCAGAAAACGTAATATTTTCATCTTCAAGATGCAGCCGAGAACAAATTCCAGGTAAGTTTCATATACAAAAACTTCAAAAGAAATTTTATGATATCGCGTATTTTTCAGAAAACAAATTTTCAAGGTAGAGGTATCACTGGCTCTGATACCAAATGTTAGAAATTTTTCTCAAAAATCATGTTTTGCACGTATATAAACATGATATATAATATGCTGAAGCGGATCGAGAATTACCTCCAGCCATTGAAAATTTTTGATTTCTCTGAGTTCCTTATGGTTGAAGCCTTCTAAGCACTTCACGTTCTCCGTAGATGGTGTATATTTCTTATGAGATGTGTGTGCTTATGGACCTCAATCGTCTCTATTTATAGGCGTTTTTTCATACCATCGATGAATGTATCGGGAGCCGAGATTCAGAAGGAGAATCGTGTACGCATCTAAATTTTCTTGGCCGTCGCCAATATCAATTTGTACACGCTTCTTCTTTAACATGTGTCACGTTTTTCTTACAGATCGATCATGGAATCGATGTCAAACACATAACAGAAATGACTCGTTTGGCTCGTGAGTTTTTCGACTTGTCGCCGGAGGAGAAGCTTCATTATGATATGAGTGGTGGCAAGAAAGGTGGTTTTATTGTCTCCAGCCATTTGCAGGTCTATACAGTCGTTGTTTTCATTTTCATTCATGCATTATCGAATTTTTTTCATATATATTATAGTTTTGAAGCAAAAAATCACATTTTAAGAAAATATGGTTAAAATTAATTATCTTTTTTCCCCTTATTTCCTTCTTATATATTGCTAGTGGTTTTGATTAATTTGCAAGACCATGCTAATTATTTTCAAGCTTTTTGACCACAATTTTCATTTATTAGAAATGTTTTAACGTGATATGTCACGGGGGAAAAGATTGCAATTAAAAAAAAAACGTAATCAAATTCATTATGATTTTTGCATGCATAACATATTTGTAATTTTTAATAATTCATAAATATAAACATATTACGTTTTTCCCCCTAAATAAAAAGACAACGTGCAAACTCAAAAGTACCCATGGCGGTTGCCACAAATTAATAAAACGACTAACTAGATGGTCTAATGTATTATATATAGCATTTTCAAATTAAATTTAAATTTTTATCTGAAAAGTTCATAATGATTTGAAAAAAAAAAGTAAAAAAAAATTCATAATGAAATTCGAGTCTATATTAGTTTTAATAAAATTAATAGTTATTTTCTTATGATAAAATTAAAAAAAAAATCTCAAACCTCAATGATAAATAAGTTTTTTTTCTCTGTTTGAAGGATGAAACTGTGCAAGACTGGAGAGAAATTGTGACATATTTCTCGCACCCGATCAAGGCCCGAGACTACTCGAGATGGCCCGACAAGCCCGAGGGATGGCTGTCCGTGACGGAGGCCTACAGCGAGCAGCTGATGAATCTTGCTTGCAAGTTGTTGGAGGTTTTATCTGAGGCCATGGGACTTGACAAGGAGGCATTAACTAAAGCCTGTGTTGAGATGGATCAAAAGGTGGTGGTGAACTTCTACCCGAAATGCCCTCAACCGGACCTCACACTCGGGCTGAAACGACACACGGATCCGGGTACGATCACTTTGCTGCTCCAGGACCAGGTCGGAGGTCTGCAGGCGACCCGGGATGGTGGCGATACTTGGATCACGGTTCAGCCCGTTGCAGGGGCTTTTGTTGTAAACCTTGGGGACCATGGTCATGTGAGTAATAATTCCATTTTTCCCTTGACTAGATATCGATCCAGAATTCGAATAACGTGACGTCAAAGTTGCATGGAAATTTTGTTTGAAGTGCTTATGTTAGAAGAGTGGAGTTAAATAACTTAGCAAATTAAATCAAATAAAGAAAATTTTTTTGGGGTTAATTTGTATACACCACTCTCATGAAATCATGAGATTGTTGAAAATCTGTCGTGACTATCAAATGTACCTTGTATTTTCAAATCTAGAGAACACACACCAACAAGGACGTTTGTGCTCAAAATTTAAAAACACGGGGATGTATGTGTTTATTTTTAACGATCTCGGAATTTCATGACATGGTGTATGTAATTACCCGTTTTTCTTGAAATGTTTTTAAAGAAATTGATTTAAGAGGGGAATTAGTGTTGATCTTCGTCCTGATCAAGCAGTATCTAAGTAATGGGAGGTTCAAGAATGCGGATCACCAAGCAGTAGTGAACTTAAACTTCAGCAGATTATCGATAGCAACATTTCAGAATCCAGCACCAGACGCCACTGTTTACCCTTTAAAGATTAGAGATGGGGACAAACCGATACTCTATGAAGCGATAACATTTTCCGAGATGTACAAGAGGAAGATGGGCAGTGATCTCGAGCGTGCAAAGCTCAAGAAATTGGCTAAAGATATCCAAAAGACGCAAGAATTAGCAGAGGATGAGGTGAAGAACAATACCAGGCTTCATGTTAATGTCAAAACACCCAAAGGCATAGAAGAGATTCCTGCTTGACCACTTGATATAACTTTTATTGATAAATACAGACTTCTTGTTTTCACTCGATCAATAATGGGGTTCTCATCTTTGGTTCAGAAGCTTATATCATGCGTAAGAAATTTGTAATATGTACAATTTGACTTGTTTGATATGGGATTGTTTGCACCAGAAATTAAATTTAGCACAATATATTGAACTCAAACTCAATAGGATAAAATTAGCCGATGAAGATAACAAGCCCAATAAATTATAAACCCCTTAATTATCTGAAAGTTGGTGATTGAAATCAGAATATGGAATTATTCAAACAGAAGGAGAAGCTAGCTACACGGTTCGAAGACGAAGATAGTGAAGAATTAAGGCACGAGTTAACAACACAATCAGATATAAGAAGAGGAAGAAAAATAACAAACATTGCTAGCACAAGGACAAACAACAACCATCATTAAAAAATGCTCGAACAGTAAATATCTAGTCATTCAATCTCATTGGTCTAATTTCTTTATTTTCCAGTAATTTTCTTAATATTTCCAGTAAATTAAATTATTTAGGATTCAAGCAATTACTTTTTGTTTTCCAGGAATTTTTTTTATGAATTTCATGTTTATCTGAATTTCCCTTGATTCTGTATGTATATAAATCATGTTTAGGAATTTTCATGCAATTTCCACTTTTATTTTCATTTTTCTATGTTTTTTCCAGTACATATTAGCTTAGAGCATCATAACTACCAATCAAATTATGGAATTACAATCTCTTTTGCTTTTAGAACTTAGATTTTTACATTGGTCGATCAATTTGGTGCAATCGCACATAGCACGCCTCCATTTACACAAAATTTGTGCAAACAAAAGTTGGCACGTCCAACGAAACCGAGTGTGTTGAAAAATAGACACTACAGTAAGTATCACAGCTCATTTAATTATGCAATTAAATTTTTCGGGCTGTTCAAAATTTTTCAGGAAAAAATGAATTAGAAAATTCTCGAATTCCTTCAAAAGAAATGAATCATCATTGTTGGTAAAAACATAAGAAAAATAAAATTTAAAACATTAATAGATTAATACATTCTCATTTTTTAAAAACCTAATATATTTTACTTTTATGTTATAAAAACTCAGACACGTTCGATTAATTTTAAAATATGGTGTTTTTTGTTTTTTAGGCGATGGTGATGGATAAGTAGCCCAAAAAAAGACCATTGTTCTTGAGTAGGCCCAATCTGTTTGCTTAGCAGCCCAAGAGCACAGAGATTTCAGTAAAATGACATTTGAAACCCTTCGTTCTCCCTTTCTCTCCGGGTTTCTCAAAATCCGAAAAATTAACGAATTTTTTCCTTTGAACTGATGATCTTCATGAATATTTGATTTCTCCTTCTTGAAAATGCCTCGAGAAGATTCGAAACTCGTGAAGAAAGAGGAATTAGAAGATGAGGAATTCAAAAAGAGCATTGTGTCCACTGTTGCCAATCTCAAGAAGAAATCGCCTAGCAGCAATGCCAAGCTAAAATCCGAACCCAAAATCAAGAAATAAGTTAAAAATGTGAAAAAAAATAAGAAATTGATTAAGATTTTGAAAATCCCAGCTCAAAAAAATCCTCAAACAAGCCGGATAAGAAGGTAAAAAATATAATCTTTTTGGACTATCTTTGATCCTTTTTTTTTGGTTCGGTTTACTGCTTTTGGTTTATGATTATTAGTGGGTTTTGGATGAATGGAGAGATAAAGAAGAAAACGAAGAAAGAAGAGGTGGAGATGGAGGAGAGGAAAGGAGGCAACGCAGGTGATACTGATAGGGATGCTAAGGACATCTCCAACCGTCCTCCTCCGTTATGGAGGATGAAATCTTCTCCAACCGTACTCTATTTGTTTTCTCCATTTTAGAGTATGCAACAGTGATCCTCTATTCATGGAGTATCATTGTTCATATAGAGGGTTGAAAAGGGGTGAAAAATAATTACAAAATAGATATTTTAAAAATTGTCATATAGTCTTTTTGAAAATTAATAAGCGAATTACATGTAGTTGTGCCATGTTTAGCGAATTAATTAAGTTTAGTTAAATAATATATTATGAAATTAATTAATTATATGTGTGTATGTGTTCGAAAATGAAATAAATTAAAAAAAATTATTTGGTAATATTTAGAGGATATGAGTTGAAAATGAAATAAATTAAAGAAATAGAGTATTTAGTAATATTTAGAGGATATGGGTTGGAGAAGGTGTTTGAAAATTTAATGTGCTCAGCTATCAAAATCAAGACACATAACCACACAACACTCACCAAAACTCGCAGATGACAAAAACTTGGAGTTGCATAATTAGTGGATTGGATGATCTGCTAGTAGCCTGAATGCGAACTCGTTCATTTGTCGGCTCAAATTTGAATTTTACTTTTTGTGTATCCAAGTTTTCTTGTTTTAAGAAACAAGTAATCATGAATTCGGTAATATGTCTCACAAACACGTCCTTTTAGTCGTTCATTTTTTAGCTTCGGTTTCTCATGAAAATACCTTTGATTGAATACTACAAACTGTTGCTATATGATGATAGTATGGAAGTTTGTACCTGAAAATGCAAGAGAGAAACGAATTAAGTCGCTTCTTTTTCTTTGTATTATTTTTCCTTGGGGACTTTTATGTGATTCTTAGGGAGCCTTTCGGACCATCATACTCTACCTAATCAGACTATCAGAGTAGAATATTAGTTTTTTTTAGTCTGCACGGTGATTGGTATTGTGTCATCAAATAGAGATTCTTCAGTATCTCCTATAGTTAACTTCCCGTTGTGTAGGTTGATATTTTTTTTAACATAATTTAGATATATTTCTTTCTAAGCCATAATTCTGAACTTGATCCCAAATTTTGTGGCAAGATAATAAACAAATGAACTTCTTAAGCAGTCTCATTAGTTGGAATTATTTTCCAACAACTGTTGAAATTTTTAATTTCAAACCTGGAACGATATCCTTCGCTCCAAGCATAGTCTAATATTAACCCTGTTTTTTTCCCTCTGAAGCACTTTCATAACATGGCATTGAGTAAGTATATTCATGTTCTGAAGGAAATAAATGTGTTTTGCTGGAGGGAATTAAACTCTTGGTGTAATTTAGGGTATATGGCGTTCATACGAAATTTTTTACTCCATCGATTGCGGTTTCTTATCAACCTTTTGGTCTTCCATACCTCCCTTGCACATGTGCATATCATACAATGTGTTGGTTGTACATATGTGGTAGTCTTGTTTAAATCACTAGAGCTTAAATTTTATTTGTATACAGACTACCTTCGATATTACTATTTACAAAAATTCGCTGCGAACTAGAATGGATGAAGTATCCCGTCAAAAAACATTTGCTGATATAATTCCGGGATGATGGAGTCTGGTTTACTTCCAAAGGAGGCGGCAAAGAAGGTTTCCGAGAAAAAACAGAAACGGGCACAGCAACAAAAACTGTCGTGGTCAAGAAGAAATTAAGCAGAATCCGTTACAGTTGTGAAGAACGTCTAGTTCCAAAGTTGCAATGAAGCAGTCAAAGAAACGCGAGAGCAAGGACAGCTCTTCGGAAGATTATACAGGTGACGATTATGAGGTAGGTTTTAAGAAGGAAAAGAAACGGACAGCATCTTAGAACAAACTTCGATTATTTCTCTTGATCTTCCTTGTTTCTTGACTAAAATGCTCTAATTTTACTATCGCCTTGTCAAACTAATCAACTAGCGGGGAATCTGCAGTAATAGCATCTTGTTTGTTCCTCACATCCAAATTTTGGTGTGTTAATTTTTGCCTTTATTTTTCTTGAATGATGATTGTCATTGTGATGATGCAATTGCAGTACGTTCGAAGGATTTTGGTGCAAAATTCTCATCTCAACATTCTAATGGCTAACCGTTGATATCTGTGAAGCTTAGCTATCTTCTATACTAGTATTTAATCCAAGTAGTAAGGAGTCAAAATTTATCGCATTTATGTGGTGATAAAATTCCAAGTTTAAGATGGGATCTCGAGTTTATAATCCAATTATTATATATACATCCCAACTCAAAAAATAAAAATAAAAATCGTGCATTTTAAATTATTTAAGCTTATATTTACATGTTATATATATTGATGTGGAATTAATCTCCTGACCATTTTAAGATTATTATGGAATTAATCTCCTGACCAAAAAATAACAAATTTAGATTATATCCGTGTGTAAAGATTTTTAAAATCTGTATAGATCGTAATCCCGCGAGGTGAAAGATTCTTAAGGCAAAGTTTGGCTCCTCCTACAAATGACAAAAACTTGTGTGAGACGGTCTCACGGGTCGTATTTGTGAGACGGATCTCTTATTTAGGTCATCCATGAAAAACTATTACTTTTTATGCTAAGAGTATTACTTTTTATTGTTAATATGAGTAGGGTTGACCCGTCTCACAGTTTAAGATCCATGAGACGGTCTCACATGAGACTCACTCCCTACAAATTAGGTTAGATAGCCTGAATTTTCCACCTATTGTTTTTTTAGTCTTTTAATTGATTGAGTTGAATTTTTTTTTCTCAATATTTTTTTATGAATCGTGAATTTTAAAATCTGGTGTGTTGAAGGATGCAAGACGTCTTCCTATTTCAACAATTATGCAGTTAACAATTGGATGTTGTGTGAAATATTTCTTTTACCGTAAAGAAAGAATTGCATGTATGGTGGCAAACAACCAACCGTGGCCTGATTTTGCATTCCACAGATACGAGCAATGGTCAATCAAATCAAGCAATCACAGTGTTAGCAGATACGAAATCAGTGACAAATCTGCATCCGTAGTAACACGGGGACGACTAGGACACAATGAACATGTACAAGTTGTGAACTTGAGTAATCGTGATTGCTCGTGCGGGAAATGGACAATTTTTGGAATACCTTGCTCTCATGCCATATGTACAGCAAAGTGGTACGGATTGGACCCGATGGAATTAATGCAGCCGTGGTTTAATATGCACCAATATGTTAAAACATATGAAGGAAGATTTATCCCAATACCAGATGAAGCATATTGGGATGACGCAGAATTTGAATTAAACCATGATCAAGGTCGACGTGAAAAACGAAGAACTGGTAGACATAGAACATCAAGGTTGCATAATGAGATGGATCGACCAACAACAAGAGAGAGAGACAAACCTATGCACGTGGTGGCACGTCATAATCATGGAGTTTCATGTGTGATTTATCATAATAATATTAAGAGTTGTGTTGCAAGTTAAGTGTGATTGTGTATTAAGTGTGTAATATCAACTGTCTTTAAATAATTGTAGTTGTTGTCTTGGTTGTAATTGATATTTGATTATTTTCTTTGGTCTTTGTTATTTATTTTGTCAATAAATTTATATCGCGTTATATGATTTATGTAAATATAAATCTGTATTAGAAAACACATTAAATTTTCAACTTGGTTAATTACATATAAGTCAACATTTTGTAAATAAATTTTTTTATAATGTTTTTTAACAATATTTTCAAATATATGAATTGTAATTGTATAATATATATTATACAAATGCCATTATATATCATATTATTTTCAAACATAGAAGTTTGTTTCCACGTTCAATAATACATTTAAAATAATAATACATTGCAAAACAATAAAAAATAGAAATAGTTACTTAAAAAATCCTTCAAACACAAATATTATAACAATCCAAAATAAAGGTGCGAAAACAAAATGACAAACTACGATTGACGAGAATATGAAATCAACATGCATAGATGATATATTAATACTAGTAGTAATAGAAATGGCCAGTGCCGCAACCATGTGGTATACGCACTCGTACACTTCTTCGCAAGTTAAAATGTTCTGTTTCCATCTCTGTATTACGATCCGTCTCTGTATTACGATCTCTGTTTAAATTGTCTGGAGCAAAAACAGATGAAGTGGCGGAAAATCCATGGAAAGGAATCGGTGAACTCAAATAGTTCGGACGCATTTCGTGATAAAATGAACGTACTTCATTATCAAACTGTCGATGGTCAGAATTTAGAAGCTCAGTGAGAGATACACTACTAGCAACATCTGGAGTGTGAAAACCATATTGCATCAATGGTCGATAGTCAACATTATACACTGCTGAAGGCTGATGTAACGGTCCAGACATTTCATGAACACATGACGGCCCATGCATGTAATGACCATGTGATGTGCCAGGGACGTCAAATCCATGTGGTGTACGATGTTGATGTGAATCAGATGAGCTACTAGAACCCGATTCACGTCGTCGTCGACGTCTACATTCCTCAAGATTTTGAAACGAGTTTCTACGTGGTATATCATGTTGCACTTCTTCTTCATTAGATACCCTATTCAGTGCATCACGAAGATGTCGTCCAATTCTCCAATCATCTTGAATGGATTCTTCAAGTGCCTCCCTCGATTGTTCATGCACGTTAAGCCCTCCAAATCGATTTATGAGTGTGGTTGCTTCCTCGTCCTGTGTAACACAAATCAAATCAATTTAGAAAATGCTAGCAAATAAAGACAATTAGTTTACATGGCTAAATTTTCATCAACACTAACCACAATGGCTCTGAAACATGCTTGTCCACTGGAGTAACCAACTCCTTCGCTGTTCGGAGAAATGAACCATATAGTGATGTTGTTGTACCATTTCTTATATTGATAGTCCACCATCATATGTCCAGAGACGAGCATATCCTCTGCGATATGTTTTTCCTTATTTTTCCAAATCTCAATTGGACCACTATGAAATTCTTTCCAATCAAAATTACGGTGTCCTGTTCGAGATAGATTGTGTAGATCAACCCCATCAGTTGCAGGTTCGGGAATTCGTTGTCGCATTCCAAATTGACGCAACACCCGATTTGGACGATACATTTCTACAATATCAAAACAAATGAGAGGACATATTTCCCCTTGATGTCCTTTAATGAATGCTTGCACATCAAGTGCTTCGAAATCGTAAACAGTCCAATTAAACTGAAATTAATAAAGAAAAATAAAAAATCAATACGAGTGTTATATTTTTGTCAGTATTAATATGGATGAATATTGATTTTCAGACACCTGGTCATCCTCCATAAGATCAAGTATCTCGCGTATAATCCGTACTGAGTGGGTAGATGTATGAGTATGACTGAAATGACGAGCCCACCTAAATAAACAAATACAATTAATTTTAAATATTTTCATAACTCAAATGTTAAATTGATTTGCAAAATTTTACCTTGCGCCATAAGGAGCGATTGGAAGAATTGTTATCATTTACATCGGGGGGCGCAGGAACAATATGACAAAAACCATGTACATCAGGACTAAGAGATGTCATCCTGCTCCAAGCCCAAACCTGCATTAAACAAAATATCATCATTAACAAAAATATATTTTTAGTTTCAAAAAATTGTCACATTATTGTAGACAAAATAATAAAGCTACCTGTAATATCAACAAAGGCCCGCATATTATTTTCCTCCCTATAATTGATGATTTACATAACTCTCGATAAAGGAAAGATAATACAGCGCTTCCCCAACTATACCTACTCACCCGAGGAATATTATGAAGTAGCTGTAAATACATAAGACTCACACCACCACCACGGGAGTAAGGAAACATGCATCCTCCAATTACCATCAAGGCTATACATCGAGTGTATTGCACCACCTCCAAGTCTGAATTGTCGATATGGTTTTCTCTACAATGTGCGTCTAGAACAGCCATCGACAAGCGTTCTCCACTCACTAAAGATGCAGTGGGTGCGAAACCTAATAACTCGACACATTTTTGTTGCCATTCTTCAGCTGTGCGACTCATGTCGGTTCTCGTTACAGGTTGACCCTTAATATTCAAACCCCATATTATTTCAACATCTTGGAGTGTGACAATGGCCTCACCAACACGCAAGTGGAATGTATGAGTCTCATGTCTCCACCTCTCGACTAAAGCTGTAATAAGATGATTGTCAATAGGTCGAAAACCACATCGGAGAATACCATATAATCACATCTCATTCAAAACGGTCAAAACATGATTATGAATTAAGCCAGAACTATAAAGTTTCGAAATTCGGTTATCCGATCGTCTGACTTCTAAAATGGTATTGATATTATCCCTTGATATTGTTCTTGAGATATGAGTCTCCTGCAAGTGAAGGACACTAGGGTCGATCAGTTTGATATATGCCCCCATCTTGTAAGACAAAACAAGAATAATTTGTTATTAATTAGAAATAAAAATACAAAATCAAAATTACATTTTTAAAATTACAATATTTTTTTGAGTCCACAAAACTAATAAAAATTTGTTTTGTTTTATTTTAAAAATAAGTAGAATAATTATATACTAATAAAAAAATAAGAAAAGAAAAAATTTATATTATAATCTCATATCAGTTCAAACTTGCTACAACATTTTTTAGTTTATAATATTTTTTAACATTTTTTATCCCTAAAATTTAATTAACATCACAAAATTATTTTTCATTTGATCAAAATTTTCATTCTATTTAAAAGTGAAGGATTAAAAAAAAATTTAAAAATTCTCGGATTGAATCTAAATTATATTTAATGTCCTAATTTCTCTAAATTACGTAATACTCAACCATTAACATTTGATTTGATAAAACAATAGAAATTATTTATTTTTTCAAAACACTCATTTTTCGTCTTAATAATTATATTAAAATTACGACTGATATAACTCTTCACGATAATAATATAAAGCCATCCGTATCCGTTTTAACATTAAAATTTGTCACTTCTTTAAAAACATTACCATCTTAAATTATATGAAGTAAAAAATATGAATGAAATATATAACACAAAATATAAAAGTTTTAAATTTAATTAATAATATTGAAAATTTTAATTTAATAAAAATCATTGACTTTATGATAGATGAAGAACTCCAAACTACTGATTTTTCAACACATGCAAAATAAAAAAATTTAAATAAAAATTAAACTTCGTGTTAGATCATCATAAATATAATGTCATATATGAGACAACAAATTATTTTTGATAAAGAAAACAATATCTTGAAAGAAGAAAAAAAAAGAGAAGGAAGCAGAGAAGGAAGCAAAGAAATACAGAAAGAAAATGGTTACCTGAAAATGCAGAAGAATGAATGACAAAACAATGCATATCGTGTTCTATTATTGATTGTGTTCTATTATTGATTGAAGAAGTACACGACAGTAATAAAAAAAAAAAAGATAAACAAAGAAAAATAAGAAAGGGGTGGGGTTTCAAATCCCACCTCCTCGAGAATGCAGAAAGAAGTCAGGATTCATTCATAAAGTGGGGTTTGAAACCCCACTTTATTATATTTTTACAAAATTTTTAAATATGTTATATTTTTTTAAAAAATTTTAAAATTTGTAATATTTATTTAAAAAACTCTTATCTTATCCTTTTTCTACGTGTTTTTCACTATTCTATTTGTAGTTTTCTCTCTTGTTTAATGTACTCTGTTTTTTTTTTCCTTATGTTTTTAAAATCAAATAGAAGGTGGAAAATGTGAGAAAACAATACAAAAAGTTGAAGGCCGAGAATTCAGACTTAAAATCTATGAAACTGTTGTGAAAAAGTAAAAATTTATGGTAAAAAGTAAAAATCTCAAAAACTCAAAATTTACCAAACAACATACTTTATAATATTTTTCTCTCTACTCAATTGTGATTTTCTTCACAAATGAGAGATCTATTTATAGAAATTTTTACAAATAATCCAAAAATAAAATACATCATTACCTAGATCATCACACACTAATTTTCAATATTCAACACCTAATTTTACCTAATTTTCAACATTCAACATTCACATTTTCAACACAAATATTTTTCACATTTTTAAATAATTTTTCAACACTCCCCCTTGTGATGATGATCATAATGATTGTCTTCATTACGTGTTTTTATACTGCCTCGTTAAAAACCTTACTAGGAAAAACCCATTGGGATAAAAACCATAGTAAGGGAAAAAGAGTGCAGTCACGTAAACTCCCCCTCATGTTGACACGAACAATTCTTTACAAATTTCGTAGATTGCGCATCCCAATATTATATATGTGCTTTCTGAATATTGTCGTAGGAAGTGCCTTTATGAAGAGATCTGATGAGTTTTCACTTGATTGAATGTGACGAACATCAATACATTTATTCTTCTCAAGCTCCTTGGTGAATGCGAAGAACTTAGGAGGAATATGTTTAGTTCTGTCGCTTTTTATGTATCCTTCTTTCATTTGAGCAACACATGCAGCATTATCTTCATATAGTATCACAGGCTTCTCGTCAAATGATAATCCGCATGAGATTTGGATATGTTGAGTCATTGATTTTAACCACACACATTCACGGCTTGCTTCATGTAGTGCAATAATCTCGGCATGATTTGATGAAGTTGTTACAAGTGTTTGTTTCTGTGAACGCCAAGAAATTGCAGTGCCTCCACGAGTAAATACATATCCAGTTTGGGAACGTGCCTTGTGTGGATCAGATAAGTATCCAGCATCGGCATAACCAATTATACTTGGATTAGCATCTTTTGAATACAAAAGTCCCAAGTCTGTCGTTCCTCGTAGATAACGGAATATATGTTTAATTCCATTCCAATGTCTCTTTGTTGGAAATGTGCTAAATCTTGCCAATAAATTTACGGCAAAAGATATATCAGGCCTTGTACAAATTGTAAGATAAATAAGGACACCGATAGCACTTAAATATGGTACTTCTGGACCAAGAATATCTTCATTATCTTCACATGGACGGAATGGATCCTTTTCTATGTTTAATTATCTAACAACCATTGGAGTACTTAAAGGATTTGCTTTATCCATATTAAAACGTTTAAGGATCTTTTCTGTATAATTTGTCTGGTGAACAAATATTCCACATTCTTTTTGTTCAATTTGTAAATCCAAACAATACTTGGTTTTCCAAGATCTTTCATTTCAAATTCTTCCTTCAAGTATGACACAACTTCTTGAATTTCTTTATTCGTTCCAATGATGTTTAAATCATCAACATATACAGCAATAATTACGCATCCGGATGTTGTTTTCTTAATGAAAACACAAGGGCATATTGAATTATTTGCATATCCCTTTTTCATCAAGTGATCACTTAGCCGATTATACCACATTCGGCCGGATTACTTTAACCCATATAATGATATTTGTAATTTCACAGAATAACATTCTCTAGGTTTTGAACTTTGTGCTTCAGGCATCTTAAATCTTTCAGGCATTTTCATATATATATTACTATCAAGTGATCCATATAAGTAAGCTGTAACAACATCCATAAGACGCATTTCTAAATTTTCAGATACCGCCAAGCTAATCAAATACCGGAACGTAATTGCATCCATTACAGGAGAATACGTTTCTTCATAATCAATTTCAGGCCTTTGAGAAAAACCTTATGCAACAAGTCGAGCTTTATATCTTACTATTTCATTTTTCTCATTTTGCTTTCGAATAAAAACCCATTTGTATCCAACAGATTTTACACCTTCAGGTGTAAGGACTATAGGTCCAAAAACATTACTTTTATTCAGCGAATCCAATTCAACCTGGATGGCTTCTTTCCATTTTATCCAATCATGCCGATTTTTACATTCACCAAAAGATTTTGGTTCATGATCTTCATTATCATTTATGATGTCGATTGCCACATTATAATAAAATATATCATCAATTTCTTCTATATCTTTTCGGTTCCATATTTTTCCAGTATTAATGTAATTGATAGAGATTTCACGATTCTCGTCAGTTTGTGGTTCTGACAGAACATTTTCATCATCGTGTGTTTCTTCAGGAACATCATTCTCTATTTCGTGATTATCATGTGTTTCTTCATGAACATCATTTTCTCTTTTGTGATAATTATGTTTCTCTATGAATTTTTTTTTTCGAGGATTTTTATCCTTGGAACCGACTGGCCTTCCACGCTTCAGGCGTTTAATGACATCATGAGTATCTTCAATTTGTTTCTTCGGAATTTCAATTCGAGCAGGGGCGTTTGCAGCATGTATATATGATTTAGTTACCCCTTTTGTGTCTGCAAATGCATCTGGTATTTGATTTGCTATTCTTTGCAAGTGCACAATTTGCTGTACATCTTTTTCACATTGTTTTGTTCTTGGATCCAGATGTAACAATGATGATACATACCATGTAATTTCTTTTTCAGTATGTTTCTGTTCTCCCCCTAACATTGGGAATATTTCCTCATTAAAATGACAATCAGCAAAACGTGCTGTGAACACGTCGCCTGTCTGAGGTTCAAGATATCGAATGATTGATGGACTATCATAACCGATATAAATTTCAATCTTTCTTTGAGGTCCCATTTTCTTTCGTTGCGGTGGTGCAATAGGCACATACACCATACATCCAAAAATTCTCAGATGAGAAATGTCTGGTTCTTTACCAAATGCAAGCTGCAATGGAGAGTATTTATGATATGCACTTGGTCTAATGCGAATTAGCGAATTAATGCAGCAACATGTAAAATTGCATGTCCCCATATAGAAATAGGGAGCTTTGTTTTCATAATCATTGGTCTAGAAATCATTTGCAGACGTTTAATCAATGATTCAGCCAATCCATTCTGTGTATGTACATGAGCAACAGGATGCTCAACAATGATCTCATAGACATACAATAATCATTGAAAGTCTGGGAAGTAAATTCTCCAACATTATCAAGTCTAGTTTTCTTGATTGTATAATCGGGAAATTGATTCTTCAATTTTATTATTTGAGCAAGTAATCTTGCAAATGCAACATTTCAAGTTGACAATAAACATACATGTGACCATCTGCTGGAGGCATCAATCAATATCATAAAGTATCTAAATGGTCCACATGGTGGATGAATTGGTCCACAAATATCACCCTGAATACGTTCAAGAAACATTGGTGATTCAGTTTGGATTTTGGCTTGTGATGGTCTTATAATAAGTTTTCCAAGAGAACATGATTTACATTGAAACTTATTATTCTGAAAGATCTTCTGGTCTTTCAGCGGATGGCCATGTGTATTTTTTATAATTCTTCACATCATTGTTGAACCAGGAAGTCCTAATCGATCATGCCAATTGATCAGTATTGAAGAATTATCAACTACCATGTTTGATTCAATTGGACTTATGTATGTATAATGCAATCCAGTAGGGAGCATTGGTAGTTTTTCAACTACATATTTCTTTCCTGATTTGTATGTGGTAAGACACATATATTTCTCATTCCCTTCATTCATTGTTTGAGTATCATACCCATGGGATATATATCATTAAAACTCAACAAATTTCTTTTTGATTGTGGTGAATACAAAGCATCATTGATCAAAAATTTTGTACCATTAGGTAACAAAAATTGTGCTTTACCACAACCTTTAATCAAGTTTACAGGACCTGATATTGTATTCACCCTTATTTTTGTTGGTTTTAGTTCCAAGAAATATCTTTTATCTCGGAGGATACTGTGTGTTGTACCACTATCAGGTATGCAAACTTCAGCTTTGTTCGTAGCATTTTCCATATTTGAACTTCAAAAAAATATACAATGAAAAAAAATTATTGACAATACATATGAAATTAATTGAAAAATACAACACATATCATAATTGTACAATAAAATATTATCATATGAATACATGAAAAATAAATTATTTTACACTTATATTTTACCAATATATTGTTCATTTTCGGAGAAATCATTGAGAAAATCTGCAGCATCAATATTTTTCATTTTTATCTCACCAACATATTGATCATTTCCAGAGAAATCATTCATAAAATCATCAGCATCAAAATGAGTTGAATCACTCAAATGGTCACTGCGTTCAGTGAAGTTGGTCTCTTTTTCTTTCCCCTTTATCGATTCTTTATAGAGCTTGCAAAGGTGCTCTGGGACTCGACAAATACGAGACCAATGTCCTGGAGTGCCGCATCTGAAACAAGAACTTTCAAATCATTTTGAGTGATTATCATTAACACTCATATTCTCATGATGCCTTTTCGGTGGGTGGTTCGTGACGCCCTTTTGAGATGAGTTATAAAAATAACTATCTCGATTGTTCTCAAAACCACGGCCTCGACCACGGCCACGACCATTTCCTCGTCCACATCCACGTCCTCGTCCACGACCTCGACCAAAACCTTGTCTTTGAATTTGATTTTGATTTCCAGGTTTAAATTCATTTTTACTTACAGCATTTACTTCTGGAAATGCTGTTGATCCAGTGGGTCGGGACTGATGATTTCTCATCAACAGCTCGTTGTTCTTTTCCGCCACAAGAAGACATGCGATGAGTTCAGAATATCTCGCAAATCCACGCACTCTATATTGTTGCTGTAGTGTTATATTTGATGCGTGAAACGTGGAAAATGTTTTTTCAAGCATTTCCGATTCTGTAACCTCATGTCCACAAAATTTTAACTGCGAGATTATTCTATACATCGCTGAATTGTAATCACTGACTTTTTTAAAGTCTTGGAATCTTAACATATTCCATTCATCACGGGCGGTCGGAAGTATAACTTCCCTTATATGTTCAAATCTCTCTTTTAATCCTTTCCACATAGCCATGTGATCTTTTTCGATGAGATATTCACATTTTAAACCTTCATCAAGGTGTCGTCGTAAAAATATTATAGCTTTTGCTTTTTCTTGTGACGAAGATATACCATTTTCTTTAATGGTCTCGCTTAGACCCAATGACTCAAGATGCATTTCTACATCAAGAGTCCATGGCATATAGTTTTTCCCAGTAATATCAAGAGCGATGAATTCGAGCTTTGCCAAGTTTGCCATGGTGGTACTAAAAATTACGATACATTTTATTAGTTAATGAATATTGCAATATAAAATAATGGATAAACAACAAGTACAAGTATTCGTAAAAATAAAAAAAACACACGATGAGGATATTCTCCGATAAATACAAGACTGATGAGTATGATAACCAAAATAATTAAAAATAACCTCGTGAAATCCATCTTCTTTTTTCTTCGAAAATTTGATGAAGAATAATTTTTAGAGAAGAAGAGAAAGTTGGAGTGATTGAATATATTTGTGAGATTGTATTTATAGAGAAAAAACTAGCCGTTTTGTTACCGTTTATTACCGTTGGTGTATAAAAAAATAAATGTATGTATTTGTATAATTTTATGGTAATAATATGGTGTATATAATATTAGTCATGTTTAAATAATTATGTATATCATATCACATTATTATAATGAGGTGTCATAAGTTATTTTGTTTAAAAACATTATATGCTTTTATACTTGTCGTATCCCTTACCGGGAGTGTGAGATGTCGTCTTAACATCCTCCCAGGATTTATAACAAGTTTTTGAAAATTTATTTGTATTATTTCTAATAATAACATTATATTATATATTAAATATATACACAATAAATAAATAACAGTATAATAAATATTATTAATTTTGTTACCTTTTTCTTCTGATTGGAGTTTGGAAAATGATGGAGGACTTTTAGAGCTTCGTGCTGATAACGTGTGGTGAAAAAGTAAAAATTTATGGTAAAAAATAAAAATCTCAAAAACTCAAAATTTACCTAACAACACACTTTATAATATTTTTCTTTCTACTCAATTGTGATTTTCTTCACAAATGAGAGATCTATTTATAGAAATTTTTTACAAATAATCCAAAAATAAAATACATCATTACCTACATCATCACACACTAATTTTCAACATTCAACACCTAATTTTACCTAATTTTCAACATTCAACATTCACATTTTCAAACACAAATATTTTTCACATTTTTAAATAATTTTTCAACAGAAACAAGAGGTATAAACCCATCACTTTCATGAATTTTTTTTACCGAATAAGAAATTCACATTATTCGATTGCGAATTATGATGTGACAAATCATATAATAATAATTAGTATTATTATATATGAGATGGATGTTTTTGCTATTATTTTGGTTTATTTGGTGACCGTATTTATCTTCTTTACAGGCACTAGAAACTCGCCAAAGAAAAGAAGAGCCTGAAAGGTACATGGGAAGATTTCTGAACCTTGGAATGGATTTTATCCAGCATGATGAAACTATCATGTTGCCTCATCGCCAGCCGTTCGTTGCTGATCAGACGGCTCATAAACTTTATCTTCCGTTTGGGCCCATTAGAACCCAAGTGTACCCACCTAATAATGGGCTTGAGTCGGTCAACCGTATCGGCCCAACCTAACTGCTGAAGAGGCTTTTGGGGTGGACTCAACTCAGCCGTTGGATGAGAATCAAGAGATAGCTGATAAGCGGGTCAGATTTGCTGAAGCTAGGAGGATGAGGAAGGGAATAATCCAGATTAAGTCCATGAGGAACGCTTGTGGTATAAAAATACCAAGAACATGATATTAATTACTCTTTTTTCAAAATTTAGGATTGACTTAGTAGTAGAGAACTTTTTAAATGATCATTAATTCGATATTTGCATTCTTCTATTGGTATTGGTTTTCAAAATAGCATTTACCCCAAAAATCTTTTTTTGCCACATTTCATGTTTTGGCAACTGTGACATGAGTCTGAGCCTATATGTTATATAGAGTTTCATTTAACTTTTAACAGAGGGAGGGGTCTCCTGGTTTGGCCCATAATTAATCTCCAAGCAGAATACACTGATCATACTGGGGGAAATATTACATTTACCAAACAAATGCATTTAAAACACATTGACAAATAATATTCATACTAAACACAGTACATAACATCAAACTTGTGGAAAACACATCAGCAAACTGGAAGAATGAGAACACAACAAAGAAAATGTTACACGATACATGGAAGAAACAAAACGGGAATGCGATCTCAAATCTCCTATTTCTAATAATATTTCATCTGCTATCTCATGTGTATAGATGAACGATAATGTGTCTTAAAATAATTTATTCCACATATCATCATCTAAATATATGAAATGAAACACAATTGTGTGGTAGAAGATTTGAGAGCGCAGAAAGTAATGAGAATACTACCATATTAACCTTCGTAAACCTCTTCACCACCCTCGTGTTCATACTCTTCATCGTCGTCTGCAGTGGCATCTTGATATTGCTGGTACTCTACCACCAGATCATTCATATTACTCTCAGCTTCAGTGAACTCCATTTCATCCATGCCTTCCCCGGTATACCAGTGCAAGAAAGCCTTCCGACGGAACATGGCAGTGAATTGTTCACTCACTCTCCTAAACATTTCTTGAATTGATATCGAATTTCCAATGAAAGTGGATGCCATTTTCAGACCTCGAGGTGGGATGTCACACACACTAGATTTCACATTATTTGGGATCCACTCAACAAAGTATGATGAGTTCTTGTTCTGCACATTAAGCATCTGTTCATCCACCTCTTTGGTGCTCATTTTCCCACGGAACATGGCAGAGGCGGTCAGATAGCGACCATGACGAGGATCAGCAGCACACATCATGTTCTTGGCATCCCACATTTGTTGAGTTAGCTAGGGAACGGTGAGAGAGATGTATTGCTGGGATCCACGAGAGGTGAGTGGGGTGAATCCCACCATGAAGAAATGGAGTCGTGGGAAAGGTATCAAGTTCACTGCGAGTTTTCTGAGATCGGAATTGAGCTGACCAGGGAACCTTAAAGAACAGGTTACTCCACTCATAGTTGCAGAGATCAAGTGGTTCAAGTCTCCAACTGGCAAAAAAAAAAATTGTTTTTTCCTGGGAAAAAAAAATGATTCAATAACTTGCAGTCTCAACAGAAAGAGCTTGTTTGATACAGAAGATTCTTAGAAGAAAAGGTGACACTTGGTTGGGATTTTACTTTTTAAAGATAAATTAAAAACAACGAATTAAAAACCAAGAGATGTGGCTTTTTATATGATTTCTTGAAGTAACTAAATAGTTGCTTACAGCTAGGAGTGCTGAGCTTCAACGTCCTGAAACAGATGTCATAGAGCGCTTCATTGTCAAGTACCATGCATTCATCTGCGTTCTCCACCAATTGGTGCACAGAAAGTGTAGCATTATATGGTTCAACAACAGTGTCGGAGACCTTTGGTGAAGGGAAAACAGAAAACGTAAGCATCATCCTGTCTGGATATTCCTCTCTGATCTTTGAAATCAAGAGGGTACCCATGCCATATCCCGTGCCGCCTCCCAGTGAACGGCAAACCTGGAACCCTGACCATGTGAAACCAATGAAAATTTAATGACTGTCTGGGGAATTCTTCTTCCCCTTGTTTTTATTGGAAGAATTGCATAGTGATTAAAAACTTGATCAACTATATTATAGAAGGGGAAAACACGTGAGATCCTCAAGCAACGAGCAATGTCATACTAACGTGAACAAAATGCTATGTGTTAAAACTTCAGCAGTACAGTAAGTGTCCCAATATAATTGGAAGCAATGAAACATACTAAAATCAAATACAATAGCAAAAAAATTATAAAAACTAATATTTGTAATTTGCATCTGGTATGGAGTTCCCAAGTCCCATTAACAATAAATATGGTTATACGCATATATCTCAATTCAAGAAGGCAGACACTCTGTGAGGCGCAAGCATAATTTTGCAACAGAAGGATGTTCCCCACAGACTCTACCATCAAAATGCAAAACAACGTAATAAAGTTGAACGATCAATAATTAGCTCATGAAAATCGACATTTTCACCCAATTCAACGATCACAAATGTCTTGATTTTATATATAAAAAAAACTCCAAAAGAGCATCCGAAAATTACAATAAACTAGTGACACGACTCAAGCACAAGTACAATTCCAAATCTAGATCAAATTCTCAGTAAACCAACATCACATGAACGCATTTATCAATACGCTCAAGATCTACCATCAATGAGCAAACCAAAGCTAACAAGGAACCCGAAAGTAAATTATGTATCACATTTTTTTTCAAATATTCCCATTTCCCACAAAAAACCATAACGCCTCAAACCATGCAGATATACAAAATGTAACCATGCATCAACTGATTAATTCGCACGATGACAATTAGGAAACAAGAAAAGAGAAGATGAAGGATCAGGTAACAAACCTTGCAAGCAATCACAATTTTCAGCCTCTTTCCTGACAACATCAAGCACCGAATCAATCAACTCCGCTCCCTCGGTATAATGTCCCTTAGCCCAATTATTCCCGGCACCAGACTGTCCAAACACAAAGTTATCAGGGCGGAAGACCTGTCCATACGTGCCGGATCTAATAGCGTCCATTGTCCCAGGCTCGAGATCCATGAGCACCGCACGAGGCACGTACCTCCCACCCGACGCTTCGTTGAAATAGACATTGATCCGTTCCAACTGAGTGTCAGACGATCCGTCTCCGCTGAATTTCCCGGTCGGATCCACACCGTGCTCATCGCAAATCACTTCCCAGAATTTGGACCCGATCTGGTTTCCGCATTGCCCTCCCTGAATGTGTAAGATTTCCCTCATTTCTCGGTCTTCTTAAACCGTATTCTTGCCGTGCTTTTGCAAAATGTGAAATGTAGAGTGCGAGGATTTAACGGAGGGAGGTGGAGGTTAATATTTGAAGAAGAGACTCGTGGTTCTCTCTCCAAATACTAACTCAAAATCGTGTTTCAGATTTACAGAGTTGTCAAGAAAATGATTGATGGGTAGGGGAATTGGAGGGAAGTGAACTGAGAGAGCATAAGCTGTAAGGCCATCTCCAATCCATATCCTCTAATTTTCATTTTCTATCCTTCAAAATAGAGATCCATGATCTCTATTTTCAAACACCTTCTCCAACCCATATCCTCTAAATATTACCAAATACTCTATTTCTTTAATTTATTTTATTTTCAACTCATATCCTCTAAATATTACCAAATAATTTTTTTTAATTTATTTCATTTTCGAACACATACACACATATAATTAATTAATTTCATAATATATTATTTAACTAAATTTAATTAATTCGCTAAACATGGCACAACTACATGTAATTCGTTTATTAATTTTCAAAAGGACTATATGGCAATTTTTAAAATATCTATTTTGTAATTATTTTTCACCCCTTTTCAATCCTCTATATGAACAGTGATACTCCATAAATAGAGGATCACTGTTGCATACTCTAAAATGGAGGAAACAAATAGAGTACGGTTGGAGAAGATTTCATCCTCCATAATAGAGGATTCCTCCATTATGGAGGACGGTTGGAGATGCCCTAATAAGTAATATGTATATATATATATATATATGGATCCATTTGTAATTTAAATAATGAAGTTTAAATATTTTGCAATCACTATAAATAAATGATTCTCAGTTTTTGATTTAGAGTAGGTCTCTTGTGAGACGGTTTCACAGATCTTTATCTGTGAGACGGGTCAATCCTACCGATATTCACAATAAAAAGTAATATTCTTAGCATAAAAAATAATATTTTTTCATGAATGATCCAAATAAGAGATCCGTATTACGAAATTGATCTGTGATATCGTCTCACAAAAGTTTTTGTGTTTGACTTAAAAATGTCTGTGTTTCATAAACTCAAATTTTGCAATAACTTCGACCTATATGCTATTCTATTTCAATTTTTAATTAAAAAAATAGTGTTAAAATCACTTGTCTATATAAAAAAAATCCTCACTTCTCATATTGTCAGATTTGTTTTCAAAAACTGCTTATTCCCGATTTTTCTCAATTTTGTATAATTAATAAATTTAATCACTTTTACAAAAATATGATCTTATGCAAACAATCTTAGTAAGACTGTTGGATTTTATTTGATATTTTTTGAAGTACATTATTGAATAGAAATATAAACTAAATTAATGGGATAAAATGTACTAATTAATCACAAACCGTTGAATTTGTGTTTATTAGATTCAGCAAATATTAAATAAATTTTACGTACAACACGTGCATCCAACAATTACTAGCAAAAAATAATATATGTTCATATGAGATATAGATCTTAAAGTTATTTTTCCCATTAATATTTATCATTTATGTATAAATCATTATCCAAACCTATTGAACATATGATTTTTCATTAAAAAATATCCACAAGTCTTAATTTATCATAATTAAAACACACTGCAGGTCAATTTTGTGACACGAATATCATACTCAACTTGATCCATAAAAAAATATTAATTTTAAATATCAAATCGATCTATCTCACCGAATACCTACTCATTAAAGTAATAATTCCACAAATAAATAGGATCAATAGTTGTACCACATATTAAGTAGACCACATGACTTAGTTTCAACCGTGTATCGTGCAAACATACAATAGCTGCATCAGATAATTTCTATGTAAAGATCATTCAATATTGCTTTTGCTGAAACTATCAAACACAAGGTAACAATGTATCTGAAAAAACTCACAAATGGCTTATAATTTGTGATTAAGGTAACGGAAATTGTAAAGCCTACAATTGAATATGAAACGTCTTGTATCAAATAAACTGACTTAATATGCCTGTTCAATGACAGATAAATATCTCAAGAATTTTTTTTAAAAAAATATGGCTCAAATTTTGTACACTGGGGTGATTCCAAGCACATGAAAACATTTTCTCATGACAATTGCCGTCGCCTCACATAGCAACAGTCTACTTGTCTCCTCCGCCGAGCCAACAACCTACAAGTTTAGTAAAATCATGTTTAAACACAAATTGTCTCACAATCCCTATATGTCAACAGATAGGCATTTGAACACCAAATGGTTGGGATCATGCCATGTCATAGCCATTGCTATGGCATGGCCATTTGGATATGAGAACGCCCTGCTCTGGATCAATTACCAGCATTTTTCTTGATGCAAAATGAATGAACGTCATACCTGGCAGTTGGTGTAGAATTTTGTGAAGTGTTCGGATAAATTGTACAAGTATTCACACAGCACATTCGGTAAAAGATTAGTGCATGACTCTTCAACATGCTGTAAAGAAGTGCAAAAGTATAGTAAGATCAAACGGAATATGATGATGTCAGAGTAGTTATCTCTATAATCAGGGCCTAGTTTACATAACAATTCACATCAAGTTAAATACTTCTTGTATGGCCTAAACTGATGGATGTATCAGTATCATGTGTATTTCATGTGGGACTGACACTTAGGACTGACACTTATTTCAAGTCCACAGGTGTATATTACATTCTCTCAATTCAACATAAACTCGATCTAATTCCATCAATAATGAGTGCATCCAAGAAGGAATATCATGGCAAAATAGTTAGTTACCTCTGCAAACTGTAGCAAATGAAGCCCCAACCTGCGTTCGTCGGGATGAGCCAAGTCTATCAACCCTTTCTGTTGCAAAAGTAAACAAGAACGTTTGCTGTGAATCATGAGTTAACTTTGAATTTGGTCAAGCGCAAAATATGTTCCTCAATAGTGTATGTTAATTTCGACTTTGATATTTGAGTTTCCTTTTATATAAGATAAGCAGAGAATAAAAGCAATTAGAACACATCACAGAAACACTAGAATGTGTATCACCATATTAAGATCAGAAGAATCTTATAAGTAAGTCGTCCCACCTTTTTCAACTCTTCCATGTCTTTACCCGATTTCCTGATAATTGAACAGATTCGAGCATGTGCATACAGCAAATACACAGCAGTATTCCCCTGCCCAAAAAGGAACAAAGTAATAAGCAATAAAAAAAGGATATCTGATAAGAATTCTAATTAATGTACCAGAACAAAGGAAAAAGCCCAATCAGGTGGAGGCAATAAGAGGAAGGACAGTTTTATTGATTTGATGCAGCAAAGAACAGCATTTCATTAGAGGCGAAAAGTAAATTTTGCTATAGTTATATTGCCCAGAATAAACTAATACATCACAATTTAGTATGTAACTCATAGAATCCAATGGGCATACCTTGTCATTGAGCATTTGATGAAAACTAAATGTATAATTAGTCGTCCTGTTATTCTTCAGGTCAGCATATCTGTTTAATATACAGCAAAAACCATTACTTAATGATTCCAGAAGTAAAATCTAGGGAAAATTACAAAGCGCTTCCTCTAAACCAAACATACAAGTGATCCGTATATGGATCAATTCTTTGTGATGAACTAAAGATGTTTATCATAGAGATAAATTGCTAATTTCTCGGGACTCTTCATTAACTCAAAATGAAGGACACTCACTTAACAGCCCCATATCCAACCGCTTCAGCAATTTCATCAAGTTCAACTTCAGTCCACTCTTTCGCCTTACCTGACCAGGTTCAGATTTCAAAAGATTAATTTAATGGTACAAGTAACAAAAGATAAACAATTCAGCAAAGCAAATTGAGAGAAACAATGCAAGAATTGCACATGGCAACAAACCTCTTTCAGTTAAGGTAGCTTTGCATTTACTTTTGGCTTCATCAAGTAAATCAACTAGTTTGACAGTTTCAGTACTTCGAGTACGGAATCGTTTTCCATCCTCTCCTAAAACAAGCCCAAACCCTACGTGACTAGCTCTAGGATAACTATTGACATCAGCTGGAAGCCAATCAGCCCGTCTAGCTGCCTGAAAGAACAGTCCATAAAGCTCTGTAGCCTTCTCCAATACAGGAAGACGAACAGTGCGCCAATAATATAGACAAGATGCGTACAAGAAGAAAAATGTTCAAACTTACTGTGAAGAACATTTCGAAGTGCTCACGTTGGCCAACATCAGTTACATAGATAATCCAATCAACCTTTTCTTCATTCAGTCGATACCTATAAAGAAAAATAAATCGTTTCACACTTTGCATTGGCAGAAGGCGGTACAAACATCGAGTGCAAGTTTCGAACTCCCAAGTAAAGATTAAATACTAAAATTTAGTTAACCAAAATTAGTTTTTAGTAGACATCATTGATACAAATACGCAAAATAGTGGTAAAAATATTCAGAAAATTATCTAAGAAATGTTTCAGAACAGGAAAAAAATGGTTGAAACAAGATAATCAAAATTCAAACAATTAAAAAAAAGGAAAGAACACAGAGAACTGCCTCGAATACAAGATGAATCCATGTACACAAAATTCAAAGCTCACCACAGAGCAGCAAGATCAGTTGAGGCATAGTTGAAGCCACCATCCCTTTTCACAACAATAAGCGGTATAGCTTTTCCTTCAATAAAAATAACACGAGCACCTTCACTTTCCTGAATCAATCCCTTCTCACTCAACAACTCTAAAACCCGTGGAATATATGGATTGTAAAAACTTTCACCCTGGTGAAACGGACATGTTCAACCAAAAAATAAATTAATTAATTAACTTTAATAGCATCACATAAATATAATCAATCACCTACCAGGCCAATTACTACGTCATAAATATTAATAACTAAATTACAAAAAGTAATATATTTTGTATTAGCCACCACACCATAAGATTGTCTATCAACTGCATAGACTGCATAGTGCATTTTGGTAATACTCTGATGCATATACAGAATCAGGCTATCATAAATCTAGCATTCAATGGAATTGTTACAGTACAAGGTCTACACAATGAGCAATTCCAACTCTCAGTAGACGAGTTAGAGGCAGCAAACAAAAAATGAAATGGCGTCGTGCCGTTGAGGTCTCGAGGAACAAATGCACCCATATTACATATTTCTAGAACAAAATAATATTAAAAAAACACACATTCCATTAAAATTAAAATAAACCAGTATGAATAACTTTACTCAGATAGTTGTGCAGTACCTTTTCCTCCAAATGTACTCCAAGCCGCTGATAAACTTTCTCATATCCTCTTCGGCTAATTTCACAAATGTGAGCCCACGCATCTCTATACTTCTGCACTCCGGTCTTTACCGTGTACAGTCATAGCATCAGGTACCAAAAACAAAAACACTGATCAGTAACCACATGGCTTCATGCTTTGATTTGACAAAAAATATTAACAGGTCATAATTGCTTGTCAAGGCTTGAAGCATGAAGAACCAAACAATTACAAGAACTCAAACTCAAATCCTTGAGCTATAATTAACACACCTGGAGACTGACCACCGCCCTTTGTGCCCTCTCCTTGAAATCGGGATCATTATCAAATCTCTGCTTTGAGGCCTTGTAGAATGCCTGATTAAGAAGAAAGACAGTGGTTCATGGGACCCTTCACCATAACTCCATTATTCTTTTATAGAAATAAAGCATTTAGATTTGTTCTCATGCACATAAGTGTAGCCAATATTCACTCTTCAAAAACTGAAATTTTAAAAGAATAAAAAGTTAATGTTAAAAAGAAATTCCAGAGTATATACAAGGCTAATAAAATGCAATAAAATGCAATGAGAATGAATATTCCACAAGCTTCTGGTTGCTCAGATCTTATGCAATCAGCCTGGTTATGTACAAAGACCATTTTCAGTCTCCACGTCGTTAGTGTAATTAGTGAGGAATACAACAATCTACAAGATGTTAGGTATTCATATTCATTCTCTCACCTCCAGATCTCCAATGGCTTGATCGCTTGAAACTTCTCCACTTGGAAACTTTTCAAAAAGGTACTCAATCAACATACCAAACTGCAAAGCATTTCCCACAACCTTTAGTGTTCATGATAGAAATAACAAAAGAATCTTTATAATAATCATTCACTTGCATCAGCAAATTATTGAACCATAAAATCAATTCCATAGTTGTCCAGAAAAGAGAAAATGGAAAAAAGGAACGAAGAACTATAGCAATCCAAATATTTTCCTTCTAAAAGACACATTCTACCCATAATTTTTTAACATATAATCTCATTGGTCATGTTCGGGTGACTACAATAGATTTGAGACCCAAACCCTTTCAAACTAATATTAAGAAAAACCGCTAAATGAAACCATTATTTAAAGCAATAAAAAATTACAAGGGAGGTAAATTAGTCTAAGACCTCACTAGTAGCCAAAAAGATCCCCAAAAAAAACCCCGAGAATTACAACTTCACGAGAACTAACTTAAACCCTAAACTGAGCTACAAGGCTAATGACACATTACTAAAACAGTTACGTGGACTTACGAGAAGTACGTAAATAAGGCAATCCAATCCAATCAATCTTACAAAGAAGTTGGAGGTGAGCATTGAATTCATGTTCAAGTTAGGAGTTGAAACCTCTGTTCTCAAATGCTTCATAAATAATTGAAGGGAAAAAACTTAAACATCAATAGCTAATCCACGAGTATATAGGATTGATTAATACCAAAAGCTACTCCACAAATAAATTAGCTAATAAGAAAGGTGTTCATGACAAGAAAATCAATCATTTTTCTAAATAAGACCATAGCATCTTTAAGACTGATAAATATATCCACCTGTGTGCCCCAGTCGCCGACATGGTTCCTCCTTAGAACCTCCACATTTGAGAATTCCAGCATACGAGCAATTGTATCTCCAATGATTGTTGATCGTAAGTGACCGACATGCATTTCTTTTGCTATGTTAGGTGAGGAGAAATCAACCACGGCTCTTTTCACCTGAAGCTTAGGAGCCCATGTTTCTATACCATTGACTAGCATCTTTTGAATGCTCTGCACCAAAATTAGGTAATACTTTACTAAAAAAACACACACGCGAAAGTTTAGCTTAAAGAGAAGTCCTCTATGTTAATTACTTTTGCTATGTATTGCCGAGACACTACAACATTTATGAATCCAGCTCCAGCTATTGTGCATGAATCTATAATCTCAGACACGGGAAGATTTTCCCTGATGGCCTATAAAGCAAAAATACATTTTACAAACATTAAATTCTATAATAACACTTTCTTTAAGAAAAAGCGCAAGAAAACATCAGTACCTGTCCAATTGGTTGTGGGCCTCTAAATTGAGTACCCTTGCCTTTAACTTTTGACCATAATCCCATGGCATTGTTGCTGTAACAACAAAAAAGGATTCCATAATTAACAAACACAGAGATCATAGGTCATATAAAGTTATCTGATGCAAGATACAAAGAAAGAAAACGAATCATAAAATAAGAAAGTTGCGACCAACTTGCTTTTCCAATAGTTCTACACTATAACCTTAAAAGAAATGCACCATACCATTGATAATCACCAAACTCGGGTTTTTGGCATATAGCAATAGAGGGATCTATGTCCACCTCCTCAGGGACAGTCAATCTCAATGACTCTTCAAATATCTTCTCTAGTTTTTGTTTAAGACTTCCCACAATCTCCTGGTCCTGCTCAAATGGGCATGCACCCAAAACATCAAAAAAGCTCACCACAAAAGTTGCAACCAATTTTCTAACTATCAAGTTCAGTAAGTGATGTGTCACTGATTGACATCGGAATTACAATATCAGTAAGTGTTTTGTTTGCCTTAGATGTGAAGCATCGTAGAAATGGGTTACAACAACTCACATTTGACATAGTTGATAGAGACTGTGCCTTCACCGAGCAGCAGCAAAGTTTTCGAGAAGTTCTAATAATACCTGTCTAGTTTCATGAGAACCACGAGAACTTACAAAAAAGCACCAGCGTGTTGTTGCATTTTGGATGAAAACATAGAAACTGCGGAAACTTAATGAAAGTAGCATCAACACACGACATAAATTAATAGATAGGTCACCGAAGGTTTGATTCTTTTGGGAGACACGTGTGCCATTCAGAATTTTGGAAAGGTGTTTAAAAAACATGAAATTTAAGCAACTATTACAAAACAGATGTGTTTTCATGCCTTGTACATTTGCATTCCCTGCAAAACTTACTCTGTAACAGTAACAATGATCCCATTGCATCACAACCATTCAGAACCCATTTTAATCAATTGCAGGTGAATTTGGACACACTCGCTCAGTCCAGACTTACTCAAAAAACCAATGTATATTATTTTAGAAATATCAACATATGAAACTTCAAAAATGTTCAGCAAAAATCACACACTTTGTGGTTATCTAATAAATTCACAAGCTCAGGTTTTGCGTATCACAAAACCTTGTATCAAGAATATGGGGCAAGCTTCAAACCATTGTGAATGCTTCAAGTTAAAGTTAACTAGTTCCTGTAAACTTATGTTGAACCACTGCAACGAAGGGATTCCAAATATCAGAATAATAGCAGTCCAACTCATCCACACACTCAATATACATAAAACGTGGAGAACTTTGGATGAAATGAGCGGAGAACTACATACCAACTGATAAACTTGTAATTGGGCTGGCAAAAGTAGCACTTAGTGACATCTCAACGCCGAGTGATGATGAGGAAATAAATTATGATGTTCAACAAGATGAAAAGACGTGTATTTATAAAGCTTCGTGTTGGTGTATTGTTGATTCCAACAACAACAAAAAATCGTCAGTTCGCATTCTGAGAGAGCCTGCACACATATTCAAAAGTTTCGAACCAGTATAGAACACAAAATAGAAAATAAACCAACAGATAACAATTATAGATATAGCAAACAAGACCTAGCACTATTAATAACATGAAGTATATACTACCATACATTAATATCATTCACACCTTTCGACAAAGCCGTCTAGATAACTACAATATTAAAAAAAAGAACATGTTGAATAATACAAAATTAGGTTTCTTATTCACATCTTTAATTGACACGATATTTTTCTAGATCAAGATTTCGCAAATACTGAAAAGTTGAAGGAAAAATCATCGTGTTTTTACTCGAAAACTAACACATTAACAATCTCCGAAAACTTGAGGAATCTTTAAAAAAAATGGATAGAAAAACAAAATTCTTTTAAAAAAAGAAGCATTAAAGCTACTGACTGCACCTCAAATTATACATAAGAGCAGAAGAACGCGCCGGTCGTGAGGTGTGGGAGCAGTTAGTGAGGGAGGAAACGAGAGAGGAGAGAGGAGGCGCCGATGAGAAGAAGCTTACATAAGAAGATTGTGTGGCGCTTGGCACTTGACTTTTGGGTTATTCTATTATTATAGATAACTGTATATATATCTAGTTAGGGTGTGTTTGGTACAAGTGATGAGATAAATAAATGATTGATTATGCTATAGATAACCAAATTGATATATTATTAATCAAACATTATGTGATACTATTAAGATTGTTTGGTTCAACATTTTGAAGATATGATTAGCTTTTAAATATTAATAAATTTACTATTATACCCTTGCTAAGTTTACTTATTTGTTGTACACATCTGAAAGCAATACATAATATTAGATAATAATAATAATAATAATGTTAATAATAAAGATATTAATAATCTTTGAATTAATAAGTGTAAATATCATTAAATTAAATATAATATAATCTTTTATTCAATAAATAACGTAACCCACCACTTGGATTCAATAATCCACCTAAAATCTGAAATTACAGAAAACAAATATAATTAAACCCTTTTCATTTTTAAGAACTTGAATCAAGCCGTTGGTCATCATTTCTAGTTCATTTTTTATTTTGGAACTGAAACCAAGTTCTAATTCAAAGATTTCGTTAAGGCTTTAGATATCTCCCTTATATGTGTTATAACCGAGTCGGACTTCCATGATTTTACAATCGTTCAACTACTCGTAGTTCAATCAAGAATCATATACCATACTTGAATTTGATTTGTTTGTGTATTAGAGCACCAAAGTCTGGGCTTGAAAAGTAGGAACTTCTTCAAAAAATTGTTAAATGATCAGCTTATGATTATGAAATAGACAACTCTTTTTAGCATACTTGAGATAAACACCACTGAAATAGCCTCAATAAATAATTTTCAAACTTGATCCATTTTCAGTAGCTCACATGGAGATGATCAAATCTCTTTCTATAAGCCGAAAATGCAAGTGATTCATCGACTCATATATTCATACATACTGTAACTATACAACAACAGATAGTACCAAAACCAAACCAAGCAACCTCATGCACAGACAACACAAGGAGCACAATTTTTTAACCTCTTCTTCCAAAACACAGGAAATCTCATAAAATCCCCTAAATACAGACTTTATACATCGTATATTCCATTCAGCAATGTGACCACAAGATATTTTTCCTCAAACATGGCAACTCGTTAGAAATACAGAGGTTGAGTAACTCGTTGGTTTGCATCTTCAATTTGATTGCTAACAATTCACAATAAATTTTCTTGTTTTTATCAGCCAAATAAACAATAACTTCTATCCAATCATTGATCTTTTAATTTCACAATATTTTAGATGCAAATACATATCAGAAATCAGTGTATGGAACAAAAATCTATAATCATCTAATGTTTCATTATCTGCACTAAACGATGTCTAACCAATAAAAACATTAAGATGCTACATGAGATTACTTTCTCAGAAGGAAAACGAACCACATCTTCAAGCATTTCTTCTCGAAACACAATGCCAACAACCAATCCACCACACTACTTTTTAAAATAAAATGTCGGGCCGCTTAGAAAAGTGGAGCACTCTTGGCACAAAAGATTTTAGCCACACAGAATATTGGAATACGATCATTAAAGTGTACACTAATTGGCAACTCAAATGCGTAAGTCAAAAACCAATAAAGAAACGTAATCCAAAGACAGCTTAAACCTTAAGAACAAAAGAGTGGATTTATAATTAAGCAGAGATGGGAGCAACTCACAAGTAATTCACATATTCAAAAGCAAGTCCAGTGAAACATGGATCAGATACAATGAATGAACTATTGCACATTGACAGTCCACTGGTCCAGTGAAACACATTTTCGGCAAATCCATTTATTTACTCTCCAACTGATGAAAAATAAAAACTTGAAGGCATATTGGAATCAAGACAAACAAGCTTTAGTCTCTTGAGTAGATCAAGTCACAGAAAAGTCTATTAACATCAATGCACCTTCATCATACCAGGAAAGCCTCAAAAAAACAAGTTTCTCTACTATTAATAACACGACCCAAAATCTATCAAGCCCAAAGAGAAAACAAAACCCCCAACAAATAATAATATTTCACAATCCTAAAGCAATTCATCACGTTTAAAATGATTCCCACATACCAGAAATCATTCTACCTTGGACAAATCTCAATAACACCGATTCAGATATACAAATTAGGAGAGATCTTTGCGTTATACAATTTCGGTGTATATACGATTTAATCAAATGTATACTCACTTTTTGAGAAGAGGCGGCGACTGGCTGAGGGCTGAGGGCTGAGCAGCTGAGGCGCAAAGGGAGGGAAGAGGGAAGAGCGAAGAGCCGAAGAGTGGAGAGTAGAATACTAGAAATTAGAATTAGGAATTTAGTTTTTTTATTTCTTAATTTAAAATATAAAACATTATATATATATATACTTAGGTAAGGGCACCTCAATTTTTGAGGTGTCTTACCCATATTTATATTTTAACACATGATTATTTATATAGACTAACTAACCATGTGTTTATATTTGTTTAGGTTTTATTTAACAATGTAATTATTAAAGCTATATGTATTATGAGTATAACAATTTTTTATTTATCTGTAACGTATCGTAATTTCATTTCTGTTGAGGCCGTGAAGCCGAGCGGCACCTTACCCCACCGCCGTAGCACCGCCACGCCGGAGCAACAATCCAAAATGGCTGAATCTGTGGGGTTCAATAGTCTCGATTCACTAATTGATGCAACTATGCCTAAATCTATTCGAATCTAAAAGATGGCGTTGCCTATTTTTGACAAAGGCACATATGCTTGAGCACATGACATATATATTTGGCTTCTAAAAACAAGATTTTTAAATCATATATTGGAATGGGATATTATAATACTTATGTCCGCCGTAATCTTGAGAAATATAATAGAGAGTTTAACATTTTAATGTACGATATCATTAAAATAAATCATTCATAGTCTGAGATATAAAAAAATACATCAAGAATTAAAACACTAATGGTAAAAAAAAATTATTAGTGTGCATACAATCATCACATTAAACTGATGGGTATTTTAGAAATAAGCTAAAAAATAGACAGAAGCTAGAAAATCGAGCTATTAACATACTAATATCGTGTAGGAAATTATATTTTTGAAAAACAAAAGAGCCATAGCGCTGCCGTACTAAAGATATCATAATGATTCTCTAAACGGCCACTTCCTTAATATATATGACAAATACAATATCATAACCTCAAAAACAGACGAAAGTAGTAGGGAATAGCACAAACCATGTATTTGATTGATAGGATCCAACTGTTCATCACAAAAACAGTAGTATAGCCTCGATTTTTCTCATTCCTTAAAAGCTTCATCTTTTCTTCCATGGGCAAATCAAAAAAGTAAAAAAAACAAAAAAACAAAAAATCTTTTGCTTTGGAAGAAAACCTCCTCCATGAATTTATTGCCAATTCCATGATTGATAACATAGAAGAACCCAGTATCTAAGCAAGTCTAAACTTCATGTATAAGCTAATGTGTGAGGATACAAAATCGGCTTTTGATATACAAGAGAGGGAGAAACAAGACTGGCATTGCAGTTCAAAATTCAACCTTTAGGAAAAAAACTAAACAAACATTGTTGTCCATAAAGTTAAACGGAAAGAGTATCAATTTTAATCAACCACAGTTCACATCTAGATCACTACTAACGCCAATCACCTCTGGTAGCCGTTCTCCTACACTGACATGAAATGAGAAATAAAATAATACCATGAAAATTCTTCTACGGAAATCAAGCCGAGTGGCTCATTTTTTATTCACATATAAAACTACAAAAATAAAAAAGCTCGAATTCGATGTTATTGTGATTATCACAAATCAATATAAGATTATGAAGGTTGTCATAGATATTATGAGTGCTTATTTTATAATATTTCCCATCAATAACGAGGCTGATGATTATAACAAAATCAAGAGAATCGATAATAACAATTTTTTAAAATTTATATTGGAATCCAATCAATTCCAAAAGCCCAATTACCATCCCCCAAATATCTTTCACTCACCCAAAAGAATCCATACTCCAAAGAACAACAGAAGAAGAAGAAACCCAAGATTTGAGAGGGGGGAACGAAAAAAAGAGTGGGACAAATTAAACGCAGTAAAAGCTTACCAACGGCAAGAGGAGGGAAAGGCATACATCAGAGATAAGAGCGAAAAGCTGTAAGAAGAAGAGGACCACGGACGACGCGCCGAACAAACCTTTCTTGCTGGAAGTGGCTCGCTGTAATGGGGGGAAAGACAAAGCCGAGGCAAAGTAAACACAGGCGGAGGGATGTCAAAGAGAGCAGAACAAGGAAGTGATACAATCGAAGACGAAGCAACTATAAAAATCAGACAAACAAAACAAGAAAAGAACAAAGATAAACCCAAGAATTGAAGGTACGTTCACGGGGAAATGAAAGGGAAGAAAACAGACACAGTAGAGGCTTACCAGGCTATAGAAGGGTGAAAGCAACCCAGCACATGTGACACCGAGAAGCTGGAAGAAGAAGGATGGAAGAGACACCCGAGGCAAACCTTTTTTTGCTGGACTCTGCTCGCTGCAACTGGGGGAGCACGAGAACCAAGGCGAGGGAAACAAAGGAAGAGGAGGAAAACTGAAAAACGAAGGAACCTCGGTGCAACCGGAAGCAACATGGTGTGGTGGAGAAAGAGCAGAGCCCACGTGATATAGTCCCTTGGTTGTGGTGAAGTGGAAGTGATGCGTGTTTTTTCTTTTAACCGGGAACCGTACAGAGACTGGCCATTTACAAATTATATACGCTTTCATATACCACGTGATATATTACATTAAAGCATGCTATTGCGGAAAATGGCCAGTTTAATTCCGGAAGCAGTTAACCCCTGAGCCACGTGTCCCTTCAACTACACCACAGCCGGTCAATATCACGTGAGATGTGCTCATCTCTCCGCCACACCCGTAGCTTCCGGTTACACAACTGCTTCTTCGACTCCTCGTTTCCCTCGTCCTTCTATGTTTTGCTTGCCTTGGCTCTTGTTTTCCTCCGGTTGCAGTGAAAAGATCCCAGCAAAAAAAGCTTGCTTGGTGTTTTGTCTGCGACCTTCTTCTTCCACCTTTTCGGAGGCACCTATGCTGCGTTGCTTTCTCCTTGTACAGACTGGCAAGATTTTGCTGTGTTTGCTTTCTTCCCCTTCTCCCCGCGAGCTTATCTTGAACTCTTGGGTTTGTTCTTCCTCTTCTCTTGTTTTGTTTGTCTATTTTTTTTAGTTGCTTCGTCTTTGGTTGGTTCACTACCTTCTTCTGTTTTTTATCCGTTTGGGACTGAAAATCAACTGGCTGATATATTCATGAAACCTTTGGATTTTGAGAGATTCTCCAATCTTCGGAAGTCTCTCAGCATGTGCGTACAATAATCACACACACATGTTGTCACTGGTGTTGCCAACACCGGGGACAACGCCATTTATGCATGACCATTATTAGGATACTAGACATTCTGCATAATCATAAATTATCCTTTTTTGTGTTATGTACATCCTGTTGACAATTTTCTCAAAGTGTATACCCTGACTGTGCACAATCCTTCTATGATAAATGAGTGTTGTATACTCAGTTTCTAACTGCTGAGAAAAAAAATTTCGAGAATTTCTTGGATATATCCAATACTACTGTCGTAAGTTGAGTCCCTCAAGGACACTTATCAGGTGAAAAACATAAAAGAGGAACAAAATTTTATAAGCTTAGAAGAAATTGGAAAAAGCTACCTAGAGAAGTCCATTGAAGACCGTTCCTCTATTGTGGGAGCTACCACTTCTAAAGAGACAATAGAAGAATGGAAAAAGCTACCTAGAGGAGTCCTTTGAAGACCGTTCTTCTAGAGTGGGAGCTACCATGCCTAAATTTTTTTAAAAGAACGTTGTGCATGTCAGTGGTGTTGCACTATGGTGTTGTCAACACTTAGTACCAACACAGATTCACCTCCACATTGCCTGACACTTTGACTCATCATCTAAATTTAAGGCATCATTAGGACGTGCATATTTGTTTCGTGAATTCATTAAGTCCAGTAGGCTATCTGCTTCTAACACAAACCAGCTGATGAGATCTTTCTTACCCATTTTGAAGAGAGGTGACTTCTTATGTTCATGGGATGTAATCGATGTGGGCTTGATTTGGATCATCTGTGAAAATGTTTAAATGCACACCCAAACCTTTGTTATCTGTTAATTAAGGATTAAAATTGTGATTAAGCCGTGAGGAGAATTCAAAAATAAAATAAAATTACCGTTGCACTGGATTGAATCGGTTTCATTTTTACCGTTACTGTGCGCTGTTTCCGAATCAAATAGTTACCATTGCAAATAGGGTTTATATACTCCATCGCTTGAATTTGCTCTATTTACTTTACCCTCATCTTTCATATTTGTCTCTATTTGTGCTTTATTTTCACTCACCATCACTCTGGACTCGTCTTATATTCTGTTCCTCGTGTAAAATCGTCACATTTTCTTCTTTGATCATGGCAGATAATCAATTCGATCCACAGGATATTCGTAGTGAATTAGGAGCGAGTCGTAGTGATTCCCACCAAAGAGCAACACCATCACCAACACTACGGCCTGATACTCCTCTCGAAAACCCTCTGCATATTATAGTAGTTCCTCCAGAGCCTGTCCCGCTTGAGGAAATTGCTCCAGGTGAACCTGGAAACCCATGGGATCCGAACATGCCAATTGATTACGAAGCTTATAGGCGGGCTTTTCCTCTACGGCCTTCCACTTTTCTCCGGCGATCGAAGAGGCAGGCAAGATATAGCCCCAATTTTGACGCCCCGAAGAAACCGCGGATGGCCACATATTTCACTCTCGACCCAGATTTTTCGTCTGGAGACGATTCTAATGATAATAATTTTGAGATGGTTCATCGAAAGCGGTCAGCCCGCACGAAGAAGACAACTGCTCCATCATCCTCCGCTGCTCCTCAAACTGATAAATCTCCTTAACCCTCTCCAGATATAGGTTTCTCTTCTGAAGATGAACAATCACTGGCTGATTTCCTTAACAGCTTGCGTGACTCAAAGAAAAGACAAGAATCTGTGGATAGAGGAGGTGATGTTCAATCTGAGTCCCTCGAAACGAGCCAATCAGACTCTGAGTTTATGACTGAAGTCGAACAACCTGAGGACGACTCTGATCAAGCAGCGAGGACTGAGGAATTCACGGATGGTGTTGAGCCAAGTGCTGACAACACTGATATGGAGGACTATAATCTTGCCTCCTCTTTCTCCACTAAGTTTTACTCGGAGCTGGCTGTGGCTCAATGGTACTTGTATGCTCACAGAGAGTTTATCGAGGAACGTAACATTGACTTCGAAGCGTACGGTAAATACAATCTGACTGCCTTTATTCAATCTCGCAGACTAAGTTCCACTGTCAACTCAGTGATGCCCTATGCTCGTAGACCAATCCTCGAATTTTACTGCAATTTGGTCTCCAGTGTTGGTGATCGGAGATCTGTTAAGTATGGAAGGGTGTTTGTACGGGACACCATATATGATTTCTCACCCTATACCATAAATGAGTACTATAACACTCCCACTCCTGAATATGAGGATGAACTCCTGCACATTGACGAGATTACATCGGCACTCACGGGGGGCCTCATCACTGAATTTCCTAGCCTCCCCAAGCGCCTTGCTGCTGCCAATCTGGCCTCTTTTTACTCTGTCCTCCACAAAACTGCTATTCGAAATTGGACTCCCTCATCCAATACTACGGTTGTCACCAGACCACAAGCAGTTACCCTCTTCACCATTGGAACAGGGCGCAACTTCAATTTTGGACAGCTGGTATTCACCACGGTTCTTCAGTTTGCGGAAGGAGGAATGAAATCAACGAAGCTCCCGTTTCCGTCCTTGATTTTTGGAATCCTGGAATCCCAAGGTTTTGTATATGATGCTGAGGACCAATTGATCGACATAGGAGAACCATTGAAAATTGCATCCGCTTATCTTAAGGGAACTAGAATTGTTGATCTTCCTTGATCTGCGACTGGTGCTAGACCGCGTACTGCCCACACTACTCCTGCTTCTGCTTCACCAACTGCTACTGGTGTTGCCCCTGGTGTTGGCAACACTGCTACTTCATCACTCTCTGCCTCTGAAGACTATATCGTATTGATGGTTCCTGAGGTCCATGCTCACATCTCCTTCGGACTTCAACAGATCCAACAGGCTCGTGACACCATTGCCTCTGCAAACACGCATATATCCCAATCCAATGCGACAATCCCTTACTATGAAAATCTGATTGCGCATTATCGACTACTCCTCGAGGTAGGCGTGCATTCTGGCCAAAAAGGGGGAGATGATGCACTACCCAAAATGGGACAAGATGTTGCTGGTGGTCCTTCCTCTGGTGATAATGAGAACGACGGTGATAATGAGGAAGACACTGATGAACGAGTTGATTAGGCTTATGCTTTGCTCTTGGTTTTTGCTTATGCTTTGGACTTAGTTTTTGCTTTGCTTCTTCTTAGTCCTTTGTTCGTGTTTCATATATGTTGTTGAAGATATGAACTGGGGTTACTTGTGTTAAACATTGTTTTTTTTTTTTTTTTTGTGTTTTGGTACGTGTTGAGCGTCTGAACTAACTTTTCAATCTCAGAGGGAGATTCACCATACAATCTCAGGGGGAGCTACTAGATTCATATCTCAGGGGGAGTTACGAATGTCCATTGTTTTCTGTGGAAGTTTTGTCCAGAAATGCAAAAAGGGGGAGATTGAAAGGAATATTTTATTCCGAAAATCTATTAAGATTTTATTTCGATTTTGCACTTCTCGACATATTTGATAGATCTGTTTTTCCTAGATATGGAGAATCCTATTATTAGGAATTATTTAATTAAGTAGGAAACTTATCTATAAGATATAAAGTATTTGTTTTAAATTAGAGTTTGATTCATATTAAACTCCAGTTTCCTTGTTTATAGGTGGGAAGGATCCTTAAAGATTTAGAGAGAGAGAGAGGTACTTAATAAAAAGGTGAATAATCATTGAAGGTGGGTGCGCGACAAGTAGAGAAGATCGACTGACGTCTACAGGAGCGTTGCTGGAATTAATTCAGCATTTTGCATTCGGAGCTTGAGTATTTCTGAACCACGGACCGTGTTGTTGATTGGTGTTGCCAACGCTCGAAGAACAATACTGACGCAGAGTATTGGTCTAAGGGTGTTTTTTGGTTTTGTTTATTTATGCATCGTGTATTTACTTTGAGTTTTTTATGCTTTTTAGTTCCTTGAATTGTCAAGGAATTTAGTTTTGTTTAATCTTACTAGCATTGGTTTTGGTGTAAACGATTTACTTATTGTCTAGTGAATTTTCGCCATGAGGCACCACACAAGTATTAGTACTTGTACATAATTTAATCCAAGTGTCCGTCTATTAAATTTATATTAGAGTGTTAAATAATTAATTTTCGCTGCCGTGTTGTGTGCCGTGTTGACAACACCGAGCACAACACTGACATCTGATAAACTAATTTCAACATATTTATTTCCTGTAAATTTGTGCGCAACAATCCTTTCAATGCCAATATATATATATACGTGGATTGAGTATAGACAGTTGCCGTAATCTATATATAGACTAGAGTATGTCATGATCCATTTTTCTCACATTTCAACATGTGGGGCTCCTCTTTTTCTTCTCAATATTCTGGGGATTCTTCCCACTTTTTAATGCTATATTCGTCTTCCCACAAGAAAGACCGATGCTAACAAGAGAACGTTCCTCAAAAATGTATCGTCTGTCGTCCTACTTCTTTGCATGAACGATCGGCGACTTGCCAATGGAACTTGTTCTTCCAACAATATTTGTTACCATCTCATATTGGATCGGTGGCCTAAAGCCATACCTAATAACCTTCCTACTAACCCTGTCCATCATCCTACTCAATGTCCTAGTAGCACAAGGACTCGGGCTAGCTCTCGGTGCTGTCCTAATGGACTTAAACCAAGGAAGAACGCTATGATCTTCAGTGCTAATGCTCGTGTTTTTGCTAGCAAGTGGGTATTACATCCAGCACATTCCGACATTCATCGACTGGTCGAAGTACATTTCGTTTAGTCATTACTGTTACAAGCTTCTTGTTGGGGTGCAGTATCAGGAGGATGAATTTTATGAGTGTGGATAGAATTTAGGGTATTGCAGGGTGATTGATAATCCAGCTATAAAGAATCTTGGGATTGATAATCTGGGTTCGGATGTGGGTGTTTTGGTGGTGATGTTGGTGGGATATAGGGTTTTGGCTTTTGTAGCTTTGAAGTTGAGGCAACTTCAGTGACTCAAAAATTCATTTTAATTAACATTTTATTTTATATGTATTGAAGCCATTGAGACATGTAATTGTCAATATATACATCATGAGTAATATGTTGATAGTGCTAATACAACAAAACACGAGACGTTAGATAAACTCTTAAGTAGTACTCTTACGGTAGCTTGAACTCAACCGTATAAATCAACAACATGGATGTCAACTACTCAGTCCTATATTTTGTCACGGTGTCAAATATCCATATGGAAAACAAAATGTAACATTTTGTTCATATAAGAATATAAAGACAAATATAGAAAAATTTGTGCTTGTTTATATGAAATAAGTATATATAATGCATTAGATGACATTAAATAGATGAGTATAACTTACATTCAATTCGATTTAGTTCCTGGTGACATATGTAAAGACAAGTCTCATATCAGCTCTCTAAGCAGAAGGAACTAATTATAGAATGAACACATTAAGAATAATGATGACAATTTCCTCTAAACCTGACAGAGAATCTGATACCTTTCGAATACAGAAGGGTATCTCTGAGATTTTCACCCGATTAAATAAATGGATAATCGGGTACGAGGATAGAGGCGGATTAACTCATACCTATACTCGATCCGAATACCCGATTAAATATATGTATATACATACATACATTTATGTAGTTATTTATATTAAAAATATTAATTCTAATTTACTTGATGTTTAGTTTGCTATTTTTTTATCTTTAATTTTGTTATTGTTCTCTTATAAATTTGGTAAAGAAGCATAGTTTTATCGAAATAATTCCATTTTGCTCGAACCCGATCAATGTCATTCCTAATTAAGAATTCGTAAAAAAAAATGTTAAAGAACTAAAGGGAAGGCTAACAAATATAAAGCAATAAAGCAGCAAATTAAATAATATAATAACATTAAAGATGACTTCCAAAACAACACAAGTCTATCCTGAAATTGGAAATAATATGATTTATTTAAAAAATTTGACATATCTTTTTGTGATTTATACATCTATTAATTTATAGATAATTCTATAATTACACTGTATTTGTTGTTGACCTTGTTTAGTTTATAAATATATCATTATAGTTTTAAATGCATACATTACGGATGAATTGTGTTTTTGTTTCTTGATTCTTATTCATATTTTTTGCTTATTATGTATATATTTTTTCAAGAAACAAATAAATATATGCCTGTTTAAAATTAATACTTTTAATTAGAAACATAAAAAAGAGTGGACTCGGAAAAAAATAACGTTAAAATTTGTCATTGTTGAAATTATTAAAATAATAAAGAAATATAATACTAAGAAATAATATAAAACTAGCCATTAGTGCGAGCGATTATTTACATGCATGAATTTTTCAATTAAATTAATAAATTTTAAAACTTTTTAGTTATAAGAATGAAGTAATCTATTCTATATTTTTATAATTCAAAGAGAAGGTAAGAATAAAAAATATTTAGTGATTCTTTTAAAAAAAATGGAAAGTGGGCGAGATATATATGTCATATCATATGTTTTTTCATAAATTCAAAATTATAGATCAAAATAAATATTTTAAAATTTTTAATTTAGAAAATAAATGAGATATAATAGTTACCAGTGGTTGCACGTTTCTATGCAATTAAGTGTTCATTTTGTGATCCATTTAGTTTATAGATCTTCAAGCACAGCATTTGTTCAAACATATATTTGATTTTTATGCTAAACACGTTTGAATCATTTAAATTTATTCATGGTAGGCTATAGGATTACAGGAATTCTTGCCCTTGGGGGTGTTATGCTTTCCTTCTTCTCCCTTGTTTTTTACAAGGTTTGCAAATATATTGAACATCCATTGTCGTTAAAACGGCATTTTTCGATATTTTTATCAAAAGATGAATATGAGAGTTACATTACCTGAAGAAATGTAATTTCAGATGCAGTTGGATATAATTACTTCTACTCTGGCGACATTCATAGAGGTATAGTTTATGGAGACCAGCCAGAAATAGATAGAATTTAGTAGGATGTATTTTAGATGTTATATTTTAATTCAACTACAACTAGTTAAACTGACATCTTATTGAATGTTTGATGCTTATCTCTATTAATTGTAACTGTTTCATGGGATATTTATCAAGATTTCTTGTGCAGGCTTGAACTCTATTTACCGAAAAATAGAGATGGACCGAAGCCAGTAACTGGTGGAGCCTGGATTATTGGGTATGTAGTCATTCTTGTTTGCTTTGATATTTTTTAATATGGAAATGTATGTTTCTTCTAACAAAATAGTACTAGAAAAAAAGCTCTGCTCAGATTATTTAAATTTGAAACATGGACTGTTATATTTCACTGTTATTTGTGTAGAAAAAACACATATGTGCGAATTGGACAGCTACGAATCTTGACGAAGTAATGCTTAAGAGAAAATGGCCATGGTTGTATGATCTGAAACACAGAACCTTTGGTGGTGTTTCAAAATTAGTGTCAGACAAATTAGAGCACCAAAGAACTGAACCTAGCAATATTTAGAAGGGGAAATAAAAGATTGACTTGGCAAGTTAGATTTCCGCAGCCACAGCTGAAGAGAAGTTTTATATATACAAATCCATGCATTAATATTTCTTTTTTTTTTTTATCCAAGATTTTATGTTCCAAACAATCAGTTAAAATTTTCGTTTGCTAAGCTTCATTGTTGGATCTTTCTTCTTGATGAATTCTGACAATCAGAACAACATCTATCAGAAAGAGATATCATTGTACTTTGCATAGACTACAAGTATATTAACCTATTGAATGATCATTTTTACTCGATGGTTGCTTACTTGCTTACAAGATTTGTCCTGGCACTAAGTATGGGGGCAATGCTGAGATCAATTATTCTAACTCAGATCATTCGGGAGAAATCAGTGTGAAATATTTTAACTTTCAGTCTGATCCACAGTGACAGAACAATGTAGTCCCAGCGGTCGGCAGGTCTTAATTTTTAATACACAGACAGATCTCTTTGATCTAATATCTTATATAACCCCCATTTTTCATGCATTAAATGAGTCATCTGAAATTCAATCTCAATGATACAACTACTTTATACAAGATTATGTTAATGGCCATTTGTGTGGCTTAGAGATATAGCTACTTTTGTATTATAGGAATTTCCCACAGGGTACAATTAGTGACATGATGAATGATGTTTCTCGAGGTATTTCATTTGTTTGCAGTAATATTGCTGATTATAGAGTTGATCCTAACAGGTAGCCTGTTTGTTTTTACACTTGCTCAAGATTAATGCTATTAACTATAAAGCAATTATGACTCATTCTCTTTTTCTTCGTTTAGAATTTTCCTCATGGGACAGTCAGCTGGTGCGCATATTGCTGCTTGTGCTCTACTGGAGTAGGCAATCAAACTTGTTTCGTTGCTCTGTGTTTGTCTCCAATGTACATCACAAATACTCATGTATCTTTGTAGTTTTCAAGAATATATAATTGTTCTGATGTTTGGTAGATATATTCAATTCATTTAGACTGTGATTTCTGTGTATATATATTTCATGTTGTTAAATGCCATGGCATGATAATCAAATCTTTAATGACAAGTTAATTTTATTATTATGGGGAGTTCTGTAATATGTATAAATTGTGAAATTGTTTGCCGATCTTAGAATTCTCACATCGCCTGTTGCCTTATTCTCTTGAATCTATTAGCTTTGGAATGATATGGACTTGTGTGGCATCATAATTAGGGAAGTCTCTTGCTTTATGTTCCTGATCATTAGCTGTGATTTTCTATTTTGTTCCTTCATCATTGTCGCATAATCTCTTGTCTAGCATGCCGTGCTACTTCCGACAGATTCTTCGAACCTTTTGTGGATGTGGTTGCTGCTTTCTTCTGTTAATAAACTTAAGCTACATAGTCTAGATTAACTATGATTTCTGTTTTTTCCATTCATAAATTTAAGCTACTTTCTTCCTTTGAATGTTCGAGTTTTGTGTTTTTATTGCTTGCTATCTTAAACAGTGTTTTCAGGATGTTCCCAGTATTTCAAGCTAACTTGATAATAGTGGGCTTGTGGCAGTGTACTACTTATAGACAGGAATATTTTTAGATACAACTACAAAGATGCTAAAGTAAACTTCCCTTCATTTCACATTCGTCTGTAATGGAAAAGCTTGTATTGAATTTAATAAATGAATTAATTTCATATCATTATGTAGTAAGAAAACAATACAAATGAGGAAATAATGAAAATTAAATATTTGAAAATTGAGTGTATGCCCACAAACATACGTCTCACCAAAATCTTTCTAATGATTTCATCCACAGGAGAGTGCTCGTCCTGTAAAATGTTAGGAACAGAATGCCATGGCAGCCAAAAGGGTAGCCACAATCAGTCCTGCAGTCGCCGGCATTCTAGTTCTTCTCAGCTGATGAATGGATACCCCTCCACTCTGTAAATGAATTTTGAGGAATCATCAAGTTTATGATGTTTTGATATACCGGTAAGTGTCTTTATCACCTTTCATCTGAAATATAGTTAAAATTTGAGGCAGGTGTCTTACCAAATCTAAGGTTGGCGCTGGTGCTGGTGTTGTTTCATCGGCTTTTAGAACTTTAGGAGGTGCCGGAGGACTTAAAATAGTTGGTGCCGGTGCTGGTGCGTGATGATGCTTGTGCTTTTGCTTCTTTTTTTTGTGTTTTCCAGGTGCTGGTGCAGGTGATGTGACTAATTCAGGTGCCGGTGCCGGTGCAGGTGAGGTTATTGTTGGTGCAGGTGCTTGTACTGGTGGTGTGGTAGGTGGTGACACTGGTTCTAGTATCACGGGTGGAGATGCTGGTGGCAGCACTTGCACTGGTGCTGGGGACGTCGCTGGTGGCAGAACAGTTGGCGGTGGTGGTGGTGGTGGAACTGATACTGTTGGCGGTGGTACAGGTGGTGGAACTGTTGGCGGTGGTACTGGTGGTGGAATAGTAGGTGGTGGAGGCAGCAATTCAGGTGACTGTGATGGACTTGAGACTGGTGGATATTGTGGCGGTGCGGTTGTTGGACTTGAAGTAGGCGCAGTTACTGGAGGCGGGACTATATTCGGGGCAGCTGGCGTATTAAAAGGCGAAGATGCCGGTCCTTGGCCATTTGCTATCACCAAGAAAATGCAGAAGAAAGCTGGGAAATGAGTCCATTGTAAAGTTCCCATTTTGTGGAGGTAGAGTTGATGTGCATGAATTTGTAAATTTATAACTCAAAATTGCGACACATTTTTTAAATTTGGAAGAGTTTGGTGATATGTCATTAGAGGAAATGCAGTTCTCACTTGAATGCTACATGTGGCTTGAAATATTGTTTATGTGTTGCAATCAGATAATCTAACAGATTAAAGGGCAATGATGAAATTATATTAGGACAATGATGAAATTATATTATTGATGCATCAAGTAATCAATCAATCTAGAATATCACTTTACACTGTCCTTTCTCTATTGAAGTTTTGAAGGCTTTTCTTCAAAGTGAAATGCACTCTGGTTAATACACCAATAAAGTTATTGTAGGGCAAGGTGTGCATGCTAAGAAAAAAATGTCTTCATCATACAACGATCTCTGATTTTCAAGTTGGTGTCGAATTTGTAAATCTTCGATCTCTATTACAAGATCTAAATTCATACCATCTTTTTCTTTGATATATGGTATTTTTATGAGCAGAATAAAAATAAAATATAAATATTCCGTTCGTTCCGATAAAACAAATCATGTGGAACATTAAATTATTAATAATGCAGAGTACAGCTATATTTAGGTGGGAAAAAACCTTAAACCAAACAGTTGGTTTCAACATAATTCTGATTTTTGTAAAGCACCTTATTTTGGTATTGAGTCACATCTGATTCAATTGAAATAAACATTGGTGGGAGCAATGCATTTTTTGCTCTGCTGTAATGGATGATGTCTAGACGGATAGTAGACTGATAAAATATCAGCGTTTTGACTCGAATTGAAACAAAAAGCTCGAATTAGCAGTCCTATCATCTCTGTCTTTGCACAAGCAATCTGCAATCCTGGTTTCAAAAGTGGAACTAGTACTTCCCACTTGAAAAAAAAGATGTTATTCATACAATTTAAATATTTTAAACTATAGAAAACCTCGAAAAATAATAATATATTTCATCAGAAAAGAATATCGAATATACACCACATTTTTCCATATAACTTGAGCAATTTATTTCCAGAAATTTTTTTCAAAAGACACCGAGTTAATCCAAACATAAGCTAAGGTTTGGCAAAAAAATTACACCCGCGAGGAAAAAAAGTGCGTTAAAAAACTAGCAACGCAAATACAACAGAATACAAACTTCTACAAAAGAAACCTGCTCATCTAACTGATGGATTTCTGCAGCTACCGAAATGATCCTGGAACATGATGAACGTCTAATCTATTGCCCGGTTAACTACAAACAAAACATCACATGGAAGGCATCATGAATCTTTGTCATGAACTTAGAAGGATGGTGTGTAATGGGAAGGTATGAAGGAGGCTGTGGGAGGGTCGAGTTTGTTGTTTTTCTTCTTCCTCCTTAGCTGAAAGAACTGTTGCATTGCATCCGCACATTCTGATGCCAACACTCCTCGTCGAATTGTTATATTCGGGTGGAAAGGGTGAATTGGAGCAGGTGGCTTATCAGTTTGGTCCAGGCGGTTTTCTTCATCTCCATTTGGAAAAAGTCTGCAAACGTCGATCAAGATTGTTGGCTCTTTATGAAAGTATTCATAATCCTTGTAATACCAATATGATGAAAATTGTTGATGGGATCGATCAAAAAGAGTAGCAGATAACCAGTTAATGGGAACATAAAAGTTCGGGGGAAATGAAGAAAGATACCATCGAGTGGAAAAATGTAACATTTTTCACATTCATTTTCCACCAATCAAGAACGTGCAAGCTCTAATAGAAATTATCCATAAATGATGTTGAGTTTTAATTTTTTAAAGAGCAGAAACTTAATAGAGAATACTACAAAATACATTATTTACATGCTTTGGACATGAAACTTTACATCTACTATACAATATTCAGGGGACAAATTGAGATTACAATCAACTATATACAGCGGTGAAACAAAAATAAAAATAAATTTGTTTAAAAAATATATCATAATCTTAATTATATCGAATCTAATTCTAGAATATATTTTTTTATTCTAATGACTGAAAATAAACTAAAGGGAAGGAAATCTACCATTAACTGGCAGAAGTAAAGGGAAGGAAATTGTAACGGAATGAGATCAGTAACCTGGTTGGAAAAATTTTGGAACGGATATTCTGACTGAGGAAGTAAGAATTTTTATCAACTTAACAAGTATAGTGGAGAGGAGATCCATCTTGGAGAGGACAAGAAGCATAGAAAGTTGGAAACGTAAACTTAAAATGTTGAATAAAGTTGCTATCAGGTGATGATTATGATGAAATACAATGACATACAAAATTAGCAAGCAACTTACCCAGATCAAAATGAAGAAGAGATTACAATAAATCATATCCAACATAAGCACAAAAGACATCATAGATTCAGGATTTCTTGAAAATAACCACAGACTATTAACTGCTTACCTGATCCAGCTGCCGTCAGCTCCTAGAAGCTTGTTAGGAGCTCCCCATACAACAGTGTCTATTCTAGCTTGAAGTATTGCTCCAGCACACATTGGGCATGGTTCAAGAGTCACGTAAAGGGTAGTTGCCTGTTGAAAAAACAAAGTGGAACATTTATTTATTTTTTAGTTTTATGGTACTAAACACAGCCAGAAACTTAGCACACATTTTTTCATTTGTGTGTCTTCGAAGAGCAACATTTAGAACAAATGAAAGGTTTCAAGTCAAGAGATTTGATGGTTTATTTTTCCCTCAAACAGAAAACATGTGAGAGCCCAGCCCAAATGAAAACAAAATGAAAAGCTCCCGTTGGAAAACTTTAAAAAAAAAAAAAGAATCAGACACTGTACACGTCTCTCTCTCCTTCAATTCTCTGCATTTCCCGATCATTCTCGTCCCTTCACCATTTTCGTGTCTTTGACCTTCGATTCTAGCCGCTCCGGTCGCCGAAAAATTTAATGAAATACATTTTCGGATAGCTCTCGTCGCAAGCTACACATTGATACCCATTTTGCACAGAAATCTCACGATACTTTTTCGGCCCGTCGGAAACCGCCGCTCGTTTTCGCCGGAATTTGTGAGGAAACTCTCGGTTTAAGCTTCCTAGAGCTTTACTTCGAAGCCTTGAGGTATTTAGGGTTTCGAAATTTTGGGTATTTTGAATAAATCGAATTCCAACAATTAATATATGTTGTATTATTGATTGTAGGTGAATTATTGAGTCGATTCGAGGTATTTATCGACTTTTTCAGAATTTAGTTTGCTGAATTTCGAATTTTCAGATTTATAAATTGGGATATTTTGACTTTTGAACTGTACATGCGCTAGTCGGACACCGTTAAAATGTTGTGATTTGAAATTATAAGTTCTGAAAATTTAGTGTGAATTTTGGAATTACTTTCGATAAATTCCTTGATTATTTAACTAAGATAGGAATTGATGTGCAATAAAATAATTTTGCCACAGGATTGGAGTTTTCGAGAAATATTTAAGATATTTTGTGGTAAATTAAAGTCAGTTGAGGTACGTACGAATTGTTTTCATTACGACGTCTATTAGGACGTGAGATGACGTTGAGTATTTTGTAATGTATTGTGGCGTGCCTTATGTGTTTTCGTGAATTCTATGATTTCATTCACGCATTGATACTGAGTTAATATGCTGAGCTGATAATTTATCTCTATTTTCATTATTTTAAATCAAATGAAAAAATATATATATATATTAAATATTGGGATATTTATCGCCGATGCATATTAATTATTGTGTCATAGCATTTCGAGCCTTGACTCCTTTGATTGCTATTGATATTGATCTATCGAGTTGTCGCGTCATCGATGGAGCGGATGGGTAGGATTAGCACTCCTGATGACTTGTATGAGGGCTAAGCGGGTAGCTCCCGTACCCTCGATGTTACGTGCATGGATGAGTGGTGACTTGATGTTGCGTTGCTACGTTCCTGGCACGGGTGGCCACTGTTACTGTTGTTGATGCGATTCATTTGGACTCCGTTTGGTATCCGTTATCGGTTGTTACCTTTCACGCATTGCATTGCATCGCATTTTACTTGATTTTATTTCATGTCAGTTATATTTGTCGTAATATTATTGGTTCGTCGTACTGGGGCCCGACCCCTCGTTTCTTTTTATGTTGTGGTTGTTTTTTATGCCATAGCAGGTTATCCAGGAGGATTTGACGCGTCTGGTGGAGCGTCAGGTAATGGAGCCCAGTCGTCGAGCCTTGCCGGCTCTGCATGTGTTTAGTACTGGCCAGTGCGGCTATAGGTTGTGAATTGATGTTATGACTTTATTTCGAGTATATAAATATTATTTGTGATGTTTTGATTTTTTTTTGGGATGTCCTATTTACGAATAGGTCATGCCGAAATTACTGTAGGCCCAAAATGGAAAATGTTAATTGCTTTTGCTGTTTACATTAATAAATCCTGGTTATTTGGTAATTAAATATTAATCAGGAGCACGGGCCACCACAGTTGGTATCAGAGCGTAACTAGGATATGCTCGAATTAGAGTCTAGGGCACTTGAGTCTAGACACAAATAAAATGATTGGGCATGTGTTTGACTATTTGCTCTGCCTGTGGATTTAATCCTCGTGTCTTGTAGAATGGCACCTGGAGGAAGAGGTAGAAAAGGAAAAGAAATAGCGCAAGAATCTGAGGCGCAAAATGTTCGAGGACTTGCAGATATCATTAGAGGTAGACGTGGTCGACCTCGAGGAAAAGTCGCTCAAAATGTTGAAGAAGAAGTGAACCAAGGACCTACTCGACCTGAAAGACCTGGAGCTAGACAGGTAGCGATTGAGCAAGAAGTGGAACTGCTGACACAGAAAGTTGGAGGAATGCAGTTAATAATTTCTCAGTTCCAAGAATTACGTCGTCCAAAATTCTTTGGCAACGAGAGCGGAGAAAAAGCAGCAGGCTGGCTGAAAAGTATAAATCATCTATTTAATTTGTTGGAATATTCCCATGATATTAGATTGAAGCTTGCCATCTACCAACTTAAAGACCGAGCACAACTCTGGTGGGAAGCCACAGAGGAAGCAATGAAGGACTCTGGTGAAATGATTACTGGGGATGCTTTTCGTGCTCACTTTACCCAAGAATATGCATCACCATCATATTATGCTGCTAAAGAAGAAGAGCTCAATCAGTTGGTGCAGGACAATAAATCAGTGGTGGAATATTCTTCACAGTTTTCTGCTCTTTTGCCCTATGTTCCACATGTTGCTAGGAATGATCAGGCTAAACTATCACGTTTTCTGCACAGGTTGCAGCGGACTGTTCATACTTTGGTAATGACTGGATCGCCTAATACGTATATTCAAGCAGTGGAAAAGGCGAAGAAAATTGAAGCAAGTTTGCTCAGAGGAGACCCACAGCCAGGTCCATCATCTGTGTCTCAGGGATCTGGGAGTAGTATGTCAATGCCAGTGGTTTTACTTCCATATCAGCCTGTACAGTCATACCAACAACCCAAACAGCAGAGGTACAAGGCAAAAGGAAAGCAATTCAAGAAGAAGTCTCAATCCAGCTCCTCCAGTTCAGGCAGTGCACGAGGGGGAGGTTCTGTGGGGTCGTCTAGCACTGTGCATTGTGACCGATGTGGTGGTCGACATTTCAATTCCCAATGTGTAGGAGTTCAGGGGACTTGTCATATTTGTGGTCAGATTGGACATTACGCCAGAGTATGTCCTAATGCAGGGAGACAGCAGTTCCAGCCACAACAGTTTGGTCAAGTTCCCCGTGGACCAGTCTTTAGACCATATGCTCCTACCCAATCATTTCAGCAGTCTAGTTACCCACCTCCCAGAGGTCCTATTCAGCAGCCATTTCCAGGGCCACAGCAAGCCCAAGTCCATGCTTTGACTCAGGACCGGGCTCAGGATGCACCAGGAGGAGTGATTGCAGGTATTTGTTATGTTTTTGACTATCCTGCACGCATATTGATAGGCACAGGAGCATCTCATTCATTTTTATCAGCTGCATTTGTTGATGAGCATGAGATTGCTACTATTCCTTTGTTGGATACTGTGTCAATTGCTACTCCTGCCGGTGTATATTTGATGTCCCGTGAGATAGTTTTGAACTGTGTGATTAGATTTGAGGGTAATATTATGATAACAAATCTAATCAAATTAGCCATGACTGATTTTGACTGTATTCTGGGTATGGATGTGTTGACGAATTATCGAGCCACTGTGGATTGTTTCCATGGAGTTGTCAGATTTAGACCGTATTATGGCAGCAAATGGAATTTTTATGGTTACGATTCACAGTCTCGAATTCCATTAGTATCTGCAATGGAAATGTTCAGGTTGTTGTCAATCGGCAATGAAGGATTTTTGATCTATGCTCTTGATGCAACACGGGAAGAACGATTGAAAGTTTCAGACATTCCCATTGTCAAGGATTTTTCAGATGTATTTCCTGATGAGATTCCAGGTTTTTCACCTCAAAGGGCAATAGATCTTAGCATTGAATTGATGTCAGGGACAAATCCTATTTCTAGAGCACCATATCGTTTAGCTCCAACAGAGTTGAAAGAACTCAAGGAGCAGCTACAGGATTTACTGGAGAAAGGCTATATCAGACCAAGTATGTCACCCTGGGGAGCTCCAGTATTGTTCGTAAAGAAGAAAGACGGAACGATGAGAATGTGCATCGATTATCGGCAGTTGAATCGGGCTACTGTGAAGAATAAATATCCTCTGCCGCGTAATGATGACTTGTTTGATCAGTTGCAGGGTACTTCTGTGTATTCTAAGATTGATCTTCGTCCCGGATATCATTTACCGGGGAGATGCCCCGTGTAGCTGTACTGTTATTTTTACGATGTTTTCACTTAATAGTTGTGTGATCGAGCCTTGCCGGCTCTGCATGTGTTTAGTCCTGGCCAGTGCGGCTATAGGTTGTGAATTGATGTTATGACTTTATTTCGAGTATATAAATATTTTTTGTGATGTTTTGATTTTTTTTTGGGATGTCCTATTTACGAATAGGTCATGCCGAAATTTCTGTACGCCCAAAATGGAAAATGTTAATCGCTTTCGCTGTTTACATTAATAAATCCTGGTTGTTTGATCATTAAATATTAATCAGGAGCACGGGCCCCTACAAAACATCTTCCTTCTTGTAAAGATGGGAAAGGAAAGATACAACTATAAAAGAAAACTTCTTAGGAAAGTGCTTTCTAACTTCAGTTCCACATCAAAGTTACAAAGCAACATACATGGTATTTCTAGCAATTTCAAAGAGAAAATCATGTTTAGAACTTCTTCATCAAAAATCAAAATTATGTTACATATTCATCCTTGCACTGGGAAAAACTAAAAGAGAAAAAGAATCAGTAAGAAGAAAAATAACATGTTTGACCAGGAGTAGTTCACTGAGTTTAATGCAACGTTGAAACAAAATCTAGGTACAGACAAGTGTAGACTGCTTAAGTTTATGCTGCAACAAGGTTATCTCTTTTTTTTGGCACCATAATACTGGTTAATAAGTCATTTCTTTTGTTAGATTCCTAAACTTACCAGAAACTAAAGCAAAGAAAAACCTTGTTCTTGTTGCTAATTACTTCACTAATCAATACCAACTACAGTAACCTCTCGCCTGATAATATTATGATATTAGAAAATTCAGATACATCATGCCCCAGTAAAATAGATTAAAGAAAACTAATCAAAGTAGTACCACCACCCCACAAAAAATATGTTGGTTTCATGTTAGTCAAGTTTGCAGAATGTTGAAATGTTCTATCCGGATAAATTAAAATATAAATATGTTTTGTTGAAAATACAGAGACAGAGATATTACTGAAAGCCTCCATGTCCTTAATATGTTCGAGGCCTCACGTATGCAGATCATTTCTGCATGAGCAGTGGAGTCACGGGACTCTTCTACCCTGAAACATTGCCAATCATGAGTAACTTGATTTCAGCATAACATTCAGATAAAAGGAAAAGCACGTCTTAGGAACTTACATGTTGCATCCACGAGCAATTATCTTGCCATTTTGCACTAGCACAGCCCCCACAGGAACCTCCCAGTTATCAGCAGCTTTTTGGGCTTCCAAGAGTGCTTCTCTCATAAACCTTTCATCATTTTTTCGTTGTTCTGATTCAATCCTATACGCTTCTTCCCATACATCAAATCTATCCTTTATGACTTGGTCATTTCTCTTATATTTCCTCCCTTTCGCTCCCCCCACAATAACTGCTGCTTCTGATTGCTCCACTGATCCAGTATTTAATTGCTCACTCATGTTATTGTCAGATGCATTTGATTCTCCACCCTCTGAAATCAGTCTCACAACAGGAGATCTTCGCAGTCGTAATGCAGGAGAAGTATTTAAGGGCTCTAATATTGCAGCTGCAGATGATGATGATCCATGATTTGTTTTGGAAGTTTCTTCAATGGAAGGCAAAGAAATGTCCATCGATGAAGAACCACTTCCTAAAACAACTGAAGAAGATGATGCATTTATTTCTGCATGCTCAAGGTGACCCCCAAAAGTTGATGAGCTAGAACCTTCTTCAAATTTTGAGTGGCTTTCTTGTTCATGTCGTTGAATGCCAGATATAGGTTCTTGTGGCATGCTTCTCATTTCTTTCTGTCCAATTGCCCCTTCATTTTCCTCAGTTTCATGACCAGAGAACCATGTCTCACTACTTGTTGACTGATTGGGTGAACTCCTGCCACCAGTCATTCCAACTGTGCTTTGACTTTTGGATCCTGAAGACCACCGCAGCTGTACAATATCTACTATGACGTTCCATAAGGATCTGCCAGTTCTCTTGACAATAGCATTGCCACTGTTTGCATCCTCCTGTAATCCTGCCTTTGCTGGCTCTTCAACAGATGGCTTATCTTCTCTCCACATCTCATTCAAAGGCCCCTGTGTGCTAGAGTCCTGGTTTGAATGTCTTGTGTCATGCTTAGACTGGGAAACTCCAGAAGTATATTGAACCAAACTCGTTTGGTCATGCTTCTCCTCACGAACAATCTCAGTTTCATAGGTTTTCTTCTCCATTTGGATTTTAGAACTCAAAAGCTCATGCCTTGCCTTGTCAACAAACTCACCAACATAGTGGGCTGAGGATTCCTGTAATCGGGCAGCTGATCCAATATCATCGTCCTGCAATATTAACTTTGAAGGCTGCCCTGCATTGCTCTTGACATCACCATATGATTCATGATGCAATGCTGGAGATCTCTCCAGGTGACGCCTAGGTAATGCAGTAGAATCACTATGTAAGTTTTCATCACTGACCTTACCACTAACTACTACACCAGTTGACTCAACAGTTAGCACACCTGTAGCTCCTAATTGAGAAGATGGAGGTCTCACCAACAGCTCTGGATCAATCTTATGTTGTTCCTCTACAACAATTCCAAAAGAATCTGTGGCATGAGTGATCAATAAGTTAGTTAAGTTATCAGATCCACTTATGTAATCCCCTTTGTTAATAAGTTTAGCATGTTCTGAGGAATGCTGATTTTTGTATCCTGAAGATGAACCAAAAGCTAAGCTCACGTTATCTTCTTGCTTTGTAAATTGACTGTCAGGATGCTTCTTCAAGTTTGAAGTGCTTCCTTTTGTTGCCGATTGTTGGAACTTTCCCCTTGATTCCACCAGCCTGCTAGCCTGATCAGAGTGTTCCTGCCTTTCTGCGTCATTAGTTAAACTGAGAACTTTACTTGAGTAGTCTTCCCTGGTTTTAATATTGGTCTCAAACGTTTGGTGAGAAATTAAGTTCTTTCTAATGTCAATCTCTTGTGATTGCTCCATAACCTTTAGAGACTTCCTTTGATATTCCTCCTCTCTGGTACTAAGTCCAACGGTTGTTTGATTTTCACCGACCACTTCCTGGGTGGAGCTTATTACTTTAGCAGACATCTCATCCTTGCCACTGAATATCTTTTGAGAGTCATGGGAAGTCCTAGCATTATCTCTTTCAGTGCCTGGGATGTCCACCAAATGTTTATACTTCAGCTTTGTTTCAGATTGCCTTGAAAATTTATTATCCGCATCCCTATTCTTTTGAGCCCTCTCCTCAACAAATCCAGAGCTTCCAGTTAATTGGGATGTCCTGCCTTCGTATTTCATGTTGGAATCAGAAGTATTTATCTGTTCACTTTCATGCACCAGCGAAAGTTCTGATTCCTTTTTTGATGTTTCTTTTCTATTTTCTATCTCCTCAATTGAGATATCAGTAAGTTTCTTCTCTGTTTTCTTTCTGAGTTCCGAATCAACAAACCTTGATCCAGCATGGGATCGTTGTGCAGAGCTCTTTCTTGTCATACTAGCCCCATGTTCTTCTTCATAATCCTCAAACCTCTTGTTCTCTTGCGTAGCTTCCTGATAAACCATCTCATTGTTCTTAGAATCCCTCACATACCCACTTGACAACTCTCCCACAAATCTCTTGTCCCTGATATCAATTTCATTGTCACTTTCATAATCACCAGCTGAAGAAAATGAGTAATAAGAAGAGTAACTAGATCCATCTTTCCTCACTCGTTGTCTGTGATTTGCTCTTCTCAAAAAATCTTCATTTCCTTCCGCCTGTGCATGTGCCACCCAATTCTCCTTCCTTAACAAAGATTCTCTCTCTTGGTTTTCGTCGGCCTTTTGGCTCTCTTTTCTCAACAAGGTTTCCCTCTCTAATTTTCCTCTAATTTTATCCTCTTTTCTTATTGAGGCCTCCCTCTTTTCTTCTTGTAGCCGAGCCTTTAGTTTTTCTTTCCTCGATAAAGCTTCCCTTTCTTCTTCCTTCCGAATAATTTCTTCTCTTCTATCATCGCCCCTCATTGAGCTAGATGTCGATACTTCATACTTAATCCGTGTCCCACTTCCGTGAACACCCAAATCATTTCTTCTTTTCTTACTCCCACACTCGTTACAAACTTCACCATCTTCTCTCTTTTCCACCGAGGATTTCTTAACTAATCTTTTCGTTTTCTTTCCCACATGAAAACTCTCCTCACCAACATCCCCAGCCAACAAACTAAGCACAACCTCTGCCTCATCAACACCTCCAAGATCACACCTTTCACCCCTTCCCTCAAAAACCATACATTTTCTAAACCCAAATCTTCTCCCACCAAAAGCCATCTCCCTAAAGTTACCACAATAACAGCTTCTATCAAAATCACAACCTGGAAACCGGTAATAAAAACACTCATCATAACCACCAGAAATCAATTTCCTACACGACCGTTGGATCAAATAGGACTGCCTTAACCCGTATGAATCGTAGCAATAACTTGGTGTTATGGGCACTCTATAAACTGAATTGACACAGCAAGAACAACAAGATCTCGACGAAGAATGTGATGTACAGGCGAACGGGTGTCTTTCATTTCGGTAGTATGAGTAGTCATTTAAAGAATATAAAGATGACCTTGTTCTAACTGAAATTCTTGGAGCTATACAAATGTCATACATAGTAGCTCAAATCCAAAGACGGGAAATTTGAGGAAGAGAGTGTTACCTTTCTCAGTTGAGATGTGGGTTTTTATGCACAGATTGCAGTGAAATCATGTGCTGAAATGGAATTAATTAATCGATTGGGATAGGAGATAAGATGGATTTCTCACACGATTCATCATAAAATAGGGTAGGAAAAATTAGACACGCTTGACTATTCCCTGGTTCTGGTTTTGGTCCGGTTCCAGGTCGAGGGCTTCTGGAAGTGGTCGACCAATTCCCGTTCCGGTTCCGACCCTAATTGGGGATCGGTTCTATAATTTATAGATCGATTCCGGTTCGACTCGAACCGACTCCGAATCTAAATTATATTATTTTTTAATATAAAATTATTTTTATTAATGGACATATTTTTTATTTAATAGTTTGAATGAAAACAATACTAATTAATTATAAAAAAAATATTTAAACATTGATTTTTATACTTGAACATCTAAAATTCATCACGGTTTATGAAAATATATTTTGAATACTTTTAATCGTCGTCGGAGCTTGAACTTTGAAATTCGTCGATAACTCCCGCGGTCATATTCTTTTTCGGCTGCAAATCAATCTCGTACACATGTTAGTATGCTAAGTGTTTTTTGCTTTAAATTAGTTTTTTGTTCACCGATGATTCTTTCACATACTGAAAATGCTGATTAGGAAGGAACACTTAGAAATTTGAACGGCTATGACATGTTTTGCATTTTTCGCTAATACCGGATAAAATTGATAACTTACTTTCTACCAATCAAGAACATTGAAATTCTATATAGTCTTAATATTTTGGCTTAGATAAATTTGGATCTCATTTGTAATTTGTTGTTGTCAACGATTTTTCTTTGAACATTGTTGTTTCAAATTTTGAAAGAAGTTGATTGCTTCACTTTTGCTTTTCTATGTCAGCATCTCCTCCGGCTGCGCATTTAGTTTACAATGTTCGCTAGCATACAAATCAAATAATTCTTGGAGAGAATGCATGATTGATTTCTTTTGATGGTCAACGTTATTCCGAAAAATTTAGCATAACATTCAAAAAACATGTCTAACACACCTTGACTTTGACTAGGTTTAAGTAATGTTGCTAAGCCATGCACAATTGCGATATTTTCCCAATATTTTTTTAAAAAAAATTTCATATTTGAAACAAAATCATGTATATCAACATCATCACGATATTCAATAAATTTATAAAATATATTGAAAAACAAAGGTAGAAACATGATTAAAGTAGGGTAGTCAATGATAGAAAATTTTTCGATTGCTTCTTTGAAAATTTCTAATAAAGAAACAGAGTTAGTCAAAAAATTCCAATCATCGTCAGTCCACATTAAAGACTCTACCTCAATATAATTATAATATATAGTAACTAAATCTTTGAAATGTAAGAAAGTATGAAGAAAGTGATATAAAGAATTACATCTAGTTTCAATAGGAAGATGAAATTTTTAATTTTAATCTTGCTTGATTCGACTAGTATTTTTCAATCATGTTCATGTCTTCTTTCACATAATAATTTTCCACATACGTTAAATTTTTTTATTATAATAGACATTTGTTCATCAATACACATTTAACACTTAAGTTGATACTATGACATGCACATCTAATAAGAAAATTACCATATAAAATCGGTTTTAATGAATCTTTAAGGTATTTAATGGCAAGAGTATTAACATTCGTATTATCTAATGTGATCGACATTATTTTATTTTGTATGTCATAAATTTTAACAATGTTTAAAACATATCTAGATATATTGTATGTGTTTTGTGACGATTCTAAATGATCTAGCGCTAAAATTATTTTCTGCACAGTCTAAGTTTCATCAATCCAATGACATGTAATAAAAAGATAAGACTCATATTTTAAATTAATCCAAATATTAGTTGTCAAATTATCTTTACAAGAAATATTTGAAAGATAAGTGTTATGCAATACAAAGTGCTATGTGGGTCGCTAGGAAAAGGGCTACATCACAGGAGTTATCTCTTGAACTTGTATGAGTCATCTTTAGCTTCTCGGTAGTGGCGAATTGAGGGACCAGCCGTGACGAGGACGTCACATTCTGATGGAAGTGTGATAATGATACTCGTGTCTCATATTTGTTGACAATGAAAGTTTAAAATGCTTTATAAGGGCTTACAATATACTCATATAACAACTTGGGTTAACCATTTTTTAAAAAAACGAGAACATATACGAAGTAGTTTCTATAAGAGCCTATTGTGCAGTCACGCGGGCCTGAGCACCTGAGACCGGGGCATGACAAGTATTTTCGCAAACATCAAGTTGCAATTCGTAAGCTCACATTTATAATTACTTATTTATTCCAGATAATATGAAGATTTTCTGCCAAATTTAGCCAATGATAAGTATCAAATTTAAAAATGCATAAATAAGAATTCATAAAACTTCTGGATCTTTGATTTAAAAAATCTTCATATTTATCGATCCAGGAGTTTCTAGTTTCTTCATTAACATCTTTGTACACTATCAATCATTTTTTAACTATTTGTATAATTTGGATGCTCAAGTCAATCGATTATACCAAACTATGAATCATTTGTATCAATGATATTTTTATTAGTATAAAAACTCTTAGTTTACAATATCAGTAAACCCTTTAGTTTTGTAACGATCATGTGTCATTAGGCTGAACCAACATGGGCATCGGCCCATACCCATGCAGCACTACTAGTCATGGGTCGTTAGGATGGTCCAGCATGAGCCTAGCCCATGCTCATGCACCGTCACTCATAGAATATCTCATCTCTGGAAAGTGGTTTCTTTCACCTTCTCCAATACTTGAACCCAGGATCTCCAGGCTTAAGTACCTAGATTCTCTAATTGTTGGTATCAGTTGGGCTACTGGTCCAAGTTTTAACCAGAATCAACCCGAAAATTAACCAAATTTCTCCCAAATTTTTACCACAGCTTATACACATCCTACCAGCCCCTAAACCACCTATACCAGTCCACTTAAGCCCCTCGAACATCCCTGCAAGTTGCTGGATTTTTCGACCCTTTGATAATCCACAAACCCTAATGCACCAGGCATTCAAACCTTCGACCCTAGACCTAACCAACTCGAACCAACCTTGAACCAATGTTATCTAGGACCAAGGTCAAGCCAAGGACACCCTACTGGACCGACCTTACCTCACCTACAGCCCCACGCACGCGCTTTGTCCGATCTTGCTAAGAAGTGACACAACTAGCCCTTAACCCTACACGTTCCTTCTACCTTCACGTCTAGCTGCACACAACCATTTCCCAGCCTAGTCACGGACCCAATAGGGTCTGATACACGGCTGGAATCAAGCCATGCACGGCTTCACCAACCTTTTCCCTCGATCTAGCCACGAAAACCCTAGGTCCTTCACCCAAAACCAATCGGCCTTCCCTCAAGCCGACCATGTCTCGACTCCAGCACTTTGTCACCTTCACTCTCGACCTAAGCAGCTACCTAGCATCTCAAAATCGGCACCCCCTTACACAAACACAAGAAAGCGTGAGTTATGAGTCAAGAAATTGCATATTTCATGTCAAACCTTTGCAAAAAAAGCACCACATGTTAAATCAAAGGAGTTCTCATGCAAATATATATATATATATATATATATATATATATATATATATATATGTATATATATAAATGATGAGAAAAAGAGATACATGGCGTGCCGTTGCGTATAAACGCTCGAAAACTTGAAGACCTTTGCGTAGAACACGCACCGGAGAGACGGAGATGGATTTTTCTTGAAAGCTTTGGAGAAACTTTGAGGTGGCTGCTTGTTTTTTTGAACAAAGGGTCTGCTGAATGAGGGAGGGGGCGGCCACGTTAGGGTAGGAGATTAGGGTTTAATAAATGAGTTTTAGGAGATTTGGGCCCATTAAGAAATAAAATAAATCTGTTAAGTCCAATAACACTCTCGAAAAATATTTCGTTCAGGTACGTTTTTGAAAATATTGTGCGAGCCCTCAAAAAGTCCCCCAACTCGCTAAAATTTGCATACTAGTTAAAAATATGACCCGGCGAGTAAAAATACCAAACTAAGGCCTATTTTCGAAAAGCACACTTAAATACACCATATATTAATAATTAAGAATAATTATTTAACAAAAACATTTTTTCTTAATTATTCTCGGTCTCCGTTCCTCGTTCGAACACGAAAGCTACTAAAAGCTCTTATGCATGAAACTCTAATAAATCATGAATTAAAACACATAATCATACAATAAACATGCATTTAATACATTAAAACAATTTACTAAAATACATAAATAATTTGATAACTTGCATGCATGTAGTTTACGTGGACCTTCAAATTTTCGGAATGTTACAAGTTTACTATTGAGGTTATGCAAAACACGATAAAAATATTTATTATGAATAATAAATTTATTCACATCCATTTTTAAGGAAAAATGTATATCACCTCTTTGGGGCGCTATAGCTCTTCTAGAGTCATTGATTTGTAATATAATAATTTTATCAAATCACTGTTGGCTTTGGATTCAAAATTCCATATACATCAATATTTATTACTATTTTATTATATCTTAAGTGTGCGCATAGAAATATTGTGAAATCATGTTAAATAGTACTAGTAAAAGTCAATAAAACCTTTTTGTTCAGCTATTATAAAATGCTGACAACATTTTCTAACAAATTTAACGATATATTTTCGAGAAATTTCTTTTGTAATTGTAAAAGTTTTACCACTTGAATGATTAATTTGTTATTTGGTTGGTTCCCTATCGAATGGTTGTAGAGTATCAGGGTCAAGTTTATGTACCTTGATTGAATGTTTTTTTTAAAATACCGGTATTACTGGAACCACTACCCGTTTTGTAAGAATATTTGGTTTTGCAAATTTTACATATGACAAAAGAATTGTTCTTACCTTATTTTTCAATATCGAAGTGATCTTTGCTTCGTTTTGCTTGAATTGTCGTTGTGCTCATTGCCATCATTTCTCGACGAACAATGGTGTCCCTACATTTTTGTCGGGGAGTTCAATGATTTCTTTCTTCTCGTGACCAAGTTCGACTTCATCAAAGTCAAGAATGTAGCCAAAATTTTCACCAAAATCGGAAATATATTCACCTCCACCACCACCACAGCTTGAAGATGGTGCCCTTGAAATTCAAATTATTTATGTGAGTAAACTGCAAAATATAAGTATATAATAATAAAAAAAATATTGAGTGTAAATAAAATTATAGCAAAATTTATTGAATATATGTTGACAAATGATAGGAAAGACAGAAAATTGATTGTTGAGAAATGAAGAGTCGAGAGAAAAGCGGTGAGAAAATGTTAAAACACGATCTTGTATTTTTGTGGGGTTAAAAAAATATACGTTTGCAATTTGGCCCCCAACAATTAAATACCTATTATTTTAAATTAAAAAATAATCGTTTTCGGTCCGATAATGGGCTGGATTCAGTCTCAGAACTGGAATCGGAATAGTTTCAAGAAATATTGAACTGATTCAATCCATTGAAAAGTGGAAATTAGTCGGGAGGCGCTTTGAGGTCCAATTCATCCGTACCGGTCCCAATTTCAGTCCGAACCGATCTGTTAAGCATGTCTAAGTAAAAATAATACTTCTTGTTACTCTTTATTGTACCAAAAATTTGCCTCTTAACTTTATTTATTTTATGTGCCTTTTTCTCTTCTTATTTCTAATATAAATATTTATCTTTCTGTTAATTATCTTAGCTATCTACATTAATCAAGGTTTTTTTTTAATATGGCTAATAAATTAATGTGTCTCATGCATTTATTAATTATTAATGAAATTATAAGTATATAGCCTATTTTTAAATAATCTAAATTTAATTATTTAACCTTATCCACATAATATGATTTACCTAATTAACTGACCGACAAATAAAAATTATTTAATACTCAATATAATTGTAAATATTTTTATATTCATATTTTTAACTCTCCATCCAAATTAAATTAAAATATAACAAATATATATTATTTCATAAATAAAATATAATGTTCCCGCAACACGAGTGATGAACGCTAAGTTAAAAATAGTTAGTGATAGCTGTACAAAACAAATCTTATATTGAGAAAAAATAAAATAAAATTGAATGCTAATAAGTGAAAATGCATTAAACAAATTGTATTTAGATTTTGACCAGTGTAGAGAAAAATCTACATTATTATATTTAATAGTAAAAAATAAGCACTTGAGCAATAAATCAGAATTAATTAATATTATTAGGATTTATTATTTTGATTTACAACACATGCATAACTTGTCTTTCAGTGCCACACCAATCCATTGCACAACAATGAAAGAAACTTTATTCCAATGGATACTGCTGAATTCAGAACTGTGCTTCTATTTACAGAAAAGAATTGCCCCCAACAAATAGAAAGCACATGATATATACGATACAAAACCGAGCCAAAAATTAGATCACTCGTCAAAAACTAACTCACGTCTGAAAACCCGAATCTAAAATAGATGCAGCTGAGTCAGAGCAAGAGATAGTGCTACCTCCCAGTCTAGCCGCCATCGCATTTACCTTTTACACCAATCTACCATCTAAGCCAGAGCAAGAGATAGTGCTACCTCAGTCTACCCGCCATCGCATTTACGTTTTACACCAATCTATTCATGTTGATAGGAAGACTTTGGAAATCCTGAGCATCAATTTCTTGGGCTATGTACTTGGTTGCCATCACTACTGGAGCTATTTTGATACAAAAAATCTGTGCTATAATCTTGACTACCGAATGCCATCCTACGAAACAATCTAATTTCTTCGGAATGTTGAGCCGAGTTGTATATTTCACTTTCACCGACTCTCATTCCATTTGACAAATCCGAGGTAGCCATACTGTCTAAAGCCCTCACGACCTGGAATGCCACGGAAAGGTGTAAATGATTACACAACTTCTACAAGGGAAAGCATGCATTTTACAAGAGACATTGAATGTTTTTCTAAAATCCATAAAAGGTAGGAGGTGCGACGAAATATATGGGTGTTCCACTTTTTTGTAATTAGAGTTAACATGATTTGTCCTAGAAAGTGTCACCTGTCCCATCTTGGGTCTCTTTGCAGATGAATGACGTACACAAGCTGCAGCAACTTCAATTGTTCGGAACATCTCGCTATCGACATATTGCCCTTCAAGCCTTGGATCTGCCAACTCCCCAAATTCTTGTGTCTCAAGCGCATGACTAAGCAAAGGTCGGGCCTGGGAGATATAAATGTTAGATGTGAAACTTCTGAATGTCTATATTTCTGTTTTATGCAAACAATTATGCAGTTGTGTAATGGCACAGAGCAACTTGAGCCCAGGTTGCAATTAGCACACCAAGTCACACCAATCTGATTTGAATGATTGACATTTGGAATCTCACAGCCCGACGAATGAATAATAAGTTGACTCAAAACATCAAAAGATCATAGGCAAAGCAACTTAATGAGAAACTTATCTACAGTTCAAAAAAATCGTGACATAAACTAAGAATAGCAATTAAAAAGAAAAGGTCAAAACTTAGAAATATCCAAGCAACTTGTATGATGAGAATTATGTCGGACGAGGGATCTGTCCCAATGCTTCAAGATAGATGGCCCTCAATGCCCCAACCAGATAGATCTTACATATTACTCAGTCATACATGCCAGAGTGAAAAGAAAGTCATTTGACTAGACAGGTCAAGGTTCCTTGGGTTCATGAATAGTGTCTTTAATTAACTTACCCACTCGACTATGCTCTCCTCCCCTAAGGGCTGAGATGCATCGACAGGCTTGCGTCCAGTAATTAACTCCAAGAGCACAACGCCAAAGGAATACACATCGGATTTGTCAGTCAACTTGCCACTGGATGCATACTCAGGAGCCATGTATCTGGACCAATCCAACCAGAGGAAAAATATTAAAGATATGGTAATACAATCTTTTGATGCTCCTATTTAGCTTCCTTTGAACAATTAAATGGATGCCAACTTACCCAAAGGTTCCCATTACACGTGTTGTAACATGTGTATTAGCGTCCATAGCTAATTTTGCGAGTCCAAAATCAGAAACCTGAAATGTAGATATCATAAAGATGGTCTGAAAGATATAAAAAAAATTATAGTTCTTCGTAAATAAGGCTTACCCGTGCTACAAAATTGTTATCTAAAAGGATGTTTGATGACTTGATATCTCTCTATGAATAATACGGGGGTGACCTGAAGATTGATAAGCCACTTAACGAATTAATGTCTTTTTAATTGCATAAAGATATAGATATTCAAATGTTAATAAAAGATTAAAATACCAAACCAATGATGATTCAGGGTGAACCACCCAATTATGATTACTGCCCATAATTTTTTCAATAGCTTGATAACTAAATGACTTCTAATTTCTGAAACCATTCGTTTGTAAAACTGCCACCAATTTCTTTACAGACCTTTCAAAAAACAGAATCACGTAACTACACATAAAAAAAGTATAACTTTGACAATTTCAACCAAAAAAGGGGGGGAATGACTTCTGCTCCCAGCAATTTCTCATTTCCCAAAGTACATCTAGGAGTTAGTATTTCATAAATATTCTATCCTGTTAGTAACCAAGATAAATATATAGTTGCACAATAAATATGAAAGACGAGAAGAGAAAAATGTTACAAATAACCAAGTAGGAAGTCCTCAAATAATATCAAATCTGGAGGTCAATTCTGATAGATTTAACGATGTATTTGAAAACAACGTGGATAAATAGCTTACAGTCTTCATGAAGGTAGGCAATGCCGCGAGCTGAGCCAATGGCAATCTTCACACGTGTAATCCAATCCATAACTGGCCTACCTTGACCTAACAGGAGAAATGAAAACATAAGTACACTTTTGGCCAACATTACCTTAAACACTAAGCAATAAAATTTACCATGAAGGTGGAAGTAGAGAGTATTATTTGGGACATATTCATACACAAGCAGCCTTCTATTCTCTGCAATGCAATAACCTACAAGTGAAACCAAATGGCGATGATGTATACGACTTATTATCTCGACTTCTGATCTGAATTCTCGCTCTCCCTGCCCTCCACCAACCTTTAACTGCTTAACTGCTACTTCTCGACCATCCACATGTCTTCCTTTGTACACCGGACCAAATCCACCTTCACCTAAGAGATTCTGAGGGGGAAACCCAGAAGTGGCCTCAACTAATTCATTGTAGGTGAACCATGACCTTGAATTCCCCAACCCACGGGACTCGCGAGGTGAATGAGAGATGCCATTGCCAGAGCCGCTTCCATAACCGGATCCTGATATTTGCACCTTCACCATGTCAGAACCTGGTCACAAATGAGAGCACTTCTTTAATCATTTGCAACATTTAAAAGAGTACATGTTAATGTTGAAAACCTCATTAGCACTCGCTAAAGACAGCACCTGATTCTGTAGAAGGTTCAACTGAAGTTGGCAAAATGTGACCACCATTTTGTCCAAAGTTCTTTTTCTTTCGCTTCCACACACAGCATGCAGTAGCTCCAAGGACTCCGAGCAATAGAAAACCAACTACTAAAACAATTGCCACTGTTCCTCCAGTGCCTATCCCACCACCTCCAGGGGATGGTGAACCATTCGATGAATTGCCATCGAAATTACTGGTATTTGTATTACCTGGTGGAACTAGGGGAGTCGAAGGAGGTGACAAGGATGGTGGTGACACAACCTGGGGAGATGGTGGTGTTGGTGGTCCTACTACAGGTGGTGGAGATCTTCCTGGAGGAGATTTTGAAGATGGTGGAGATGCAGGGGGAGAACGGGGTGGACCTGGTGGCACAGTGTTCGGTGGCGGTGGAGGTGAATTCGCAGGTCTACGAGATGGGGGTGGAGGTGAACTTTGGGGTGGTACAAGCACATCTGCCGGTGGTGGAGGTGAATCTCCCGGTGGTATAGGAGACGGTGGTGGCGGCGAATTATCAGGTGTCTGGGGCGGTGGAGGTGAGGTTTCGGGCGGGGTAGCAGAAGGAGGAGGGGGGGAACTGCTTGGAGGTTCAGGTGGCGTAGTGTTACTGGTGGAGGTGGACTTTCAGGGGCTGGTGGTGGATTAGTTGAAGGGGGAGGTGGTGAAATTGGAGGATCAGACGGTGGAGTAGGAGGAGGTGGTGAGGAAGCCGGGGGATTAGGCGGTGGAGACGCTGTTGGAGGTGGAGTAGATGGCTGAGATGGTGGGGTAGGAGATGGTGTAGGCTGAGAAGGTGGTGGAGGAGATGACGTCGGTGGTGAAGAAGACATGGGAGGAGGCGGTGGCAAGGATGGCTCTGGTGGGCTTACGACGGTGGCCGGTGGTGGAGTGGCTGCAGGCGGTGGAGGCGAAACTATGTTAGGCGGTGGTGCACTACCAGAATTCTGAGAAATGGGCAGCTGAAATGGTGGCGGATTCGAGGGAGCATCAACAATTGGTGAATTTGGTGATGGAGATGTAAATGACATCTCATCAACAAACTTTGACCAATTCAATCATTTTACAGCCAAATTCTAAATCATATTCCTACACAAACAATATAACTTGGAATCAGAGATTGAATCAACCAATTCTTTCATATTCAAGAACAGAATACATCGGAAGTCATACAAAAGATTCAATCTTTACCCCAAGAATCAGCTCTCAACTGAACCCACAAATCAGTATTCAAATATTCAAATCCCAGCTTCCCAAATCACACTTGGAGGATAAACAAGAAATCCCAATCATCAAACACAAAAACGGGCAAAACACAGACCATTTAACACACATTCGAGTGAAGGATAACCGCCACAAATTCAACGTTTAGCCAGAGAACACCAGTAACCCAATAAAGATTAAAGAATGAGCAATAATTTCACGCGCAGAATATTTCTTCTGGTGGAATATTGTAAAATCCAAATGCTACAGACAAGAAGACCATTGCTTTCAAATGACAATAGGATAGACTACAAATGCTAAAAATCCCACCAAGAATTGTCATCCCCTCTGTCTGAATGTGAAAATATAAAGAAAGCTTGCATCAGCAAATTTAGAGATTACATATTCAGCTAGGTTTGATTATCAAACGAAAATGGAAACTTCTCTTATTTTGTTGGAAGTTTTGAATACAAGAGTCGAGACACAGAAAATAGGGTCTCATTTGTCAAACGTAAATGAAATACCAAACTAGCATTCAATACAAATTAGGGATGACCATGTTCAATGAGTCGAATTCTGATATGATTTCACATAGTGATTCTACTTATACATCTATATTTGTATATTATAACATAAAAAATCTAATACAAAAATTTAATTTGTCAAAATATCACCATACATTGATTACAAAATCTCGTGATATAATAACAGTTGTAAATATCATTGTAGTGATATATTGGTTATCCGTTTAACATTATATTGGATTTCATATCATTCATTTCATACTCATTTATTATATTTACTTTCATATCTATGGGATATTCAATTTTCATCGTCATCCAGATACTCGTATGAAATAAAATATACTTGCTCTACACATATTTTATCATCAATTACATTTTCAAATTTGACTTATTTCATATTTGCCTAATTCTTAAGATAACAATAAAAAAAGATTAAAAATAAAAATTAACAAACTAAAAATCATAGAAAAAATAACAATATATTATAAATAGTTTATCCAAACACTGTTATCCTACAAAAATTACTTAAAGGAACATATTTGAATTAACTTTTTTTAATATTAATAAAATATAATATGCAAATACCATGTGATATACGATATGGATAAAATAGATCTACATGCACAATTAATGTTGTTGCCGGTCAAGTTTTTACCACGTTGGTCATAAGTAATTGTCTTTTTAGCTTTAAATAAGAAATCATTTTTTTAAAAAAATATTAAATTTATCCCAAATTTTGTTATAAATTTTAGGAACTTTAAAGCAGGGTGAAAAAATATATAATATTGTTGCATTTGGTTATTGATGTTAATCGCTATTATTTATTCATACATTAAATTAATATATTTCTCTTGTACAAATTTTATTATTATTAAACTATCACATGGAAGAAAATCTTCTTAGAGATAATTTATTAAATCCATATGATATAAGACCAAAATAATATATGGCAATTAAACGTTGTATTGTCTAGATTTCAGCCGCAAAACTAAAAAGTTCAAAATACGGGTCAAATTTACAATTTCATGGTTTTTTTTTAAAATTTAAAAATAGGTTTAAATTTGTTTGTAACGTAATTTTAAAAATTTTAGTTTCAAAATGTTACAAAATATTCTAACTTTGAATTTTTTTTTTAAAACAAGGAAAAGATTTGTGCGCTTGTGATGACTTTTCTTGCGTACATGGGCTGAAACATTTCATTATTTCATTATTTTTGTACTTTTCTCACATGCATCATTTGTTTAATTTTATTATAAAAATAGCACCGCAATGCACATTTTGAAGACGTATATTTTCAAATGTACGTCTGACAGTATAGATATTTATTTTTGAAATACGTCAAATCTTATTATATTTATAATAAAAAGTAATATTTTTAGCATAAAAAATAATATATTTTTATGAGTTTGTCTCACAAAATTGATCCATAAAACCGTTTCACGGAGATTTTGTGTATTTTTAAATAGAATTATTTACATTTTACGTTTATTAATAAAATAAATTTTTGTTTGTACTTTCCTAAAATTCTTGTGAGTCTTCGTTTTAAAAAGTTTATATATGTAAAATAATTCGTGTATTATCCAAAATTTTAATGCAATATATAATCAAGAAGAATATTGCGAAGACTGTTTCTTAAATATCATCCTGGACGAATAATTCCAGTTTGCATCATTATAATTTTCTATTCCTTTAATTGAGGCGATGACCCCTTTATTAATTGTAATTTTATTAAGTAGGCGCAAGGAATATTTTTCTTCATAAAAAAAAAGTAAAAATCACAAAAATTCATGTAATACATTTTCGATGATCAATTTTGTGAGACTTATATTTTATACGACTCAACCCATAAAAAATATTAATTTTAATCCAAAAAATATTATTTTTTATTTTAGATATGGACCGAGTCGATCCGTCTCACGGATATAAATTCGTGAAATTATCTCACAAGATACTTACTCAATAAAAATCACAAAAACTCATATGAGACAATCTCGAGGGTCAATTTTGTGAGACTAATATAATACCCAATCCGATCCGTGAAAAAATATTATTTTTAATCTAAAAAATATTTCAAAGAAAATTCTTGAACATAACTAAAACTAAATTTCACTTTTGGGTTAAAAAAAAAAAGGAATTAAAAGATTACTTGAGCCATATTGGAAAAGTTGACATGCCATCTGCATAATTATTATATTATCAAGAACCAATATCTAAATTCGATCTTTTTAAGTAATGAACCAATAAAAATTATCTTAAAACATGCTTTAATAAAGTTATAATCTACCTACAACTATAAAAAGGGTTATTTAGGAAATAAATATTCTCGACCTTATTCCATTCTTCATGTTCTTACTGGAATGCCTACTCGTATATTTCTTCCGCAATCAACCTTAATTACATTAATCTTTCACGAAACAATCCTCGGCAAAAACCTTAAACTTCATTTGAATCAATTTGGATAAACCATTTGATCCATTTTTTTTATGGAGTAGGTCTCTTGTGAGACGATCTCACGAATCTTTATATGTGAGACGAGTCAACCATACCGATATTCACAATAAAAAATAATACTCACAACATAAAAAGTAATAATTTTTCATGGATGACCCAAATAAGATATCAGTCTCACAAATACGACCCGTGAGACCGTCTCACACAAGTTTTTGCCTTTTTTTATGATACCAAACATACGAACGGAATAATATCATTCTTTTTCACGTGCTAGCTTGTTTCATTCTATAAACTAATTCCATTTTATTATGTTGTGTTCAATCAAGATCCTATGTCTCATTTTGTTACTTTTCAAAATTTTGAAAACCACAAAATATTTTTTTATGTTTATCTATACTTTGGAATTTATAAATCATTTTTAATTTTAATCACGATTAATAAAAATATATAAAATAATTAATATGATTCAAAATTTGTGCGCTCTGAATTGCTTAGTTTTAAGCAAGACACATGTAATGTAACTACTAAAGGATACTACACCACTAAGTTCATTCGGATAAAACAATGATGAAAAATGTTGCTTCACTCTTTCACTATGCACGCTTATTCCCATTGAATCATTTGGTTTTCGGGATATAAAATATAAATTATTGAAATTAAATACTTAATATTTTTTTTATTTTGAATGTGTTAAAAGTTTTTTTTTTTTTTTTTTTGCTTTCGATTTTTTATATGTATAAATAAACTTATTACTAGTAGTACAAAAAAAGAAATTAAAAGCATATTGATAGGCTCATAATAGTTTGTATTTTTTGTTGTCATATCTCTCATTGTTATCACTTCCAATGTACTTAATTGACATATTTTTGTATAATTTTATTGTAGGATGAAGTTTTCCGTTCATGCGATAAATTGGGCTAAAAAGGGTGATTTTATATAACAATTAAAGTTGCCGATATGATCTTAGTGGGAGACTTGAACAGAAAAATTCAGAAGTGGTTTTTGGATAAGTTATGATCACGCCTTGTGACTATTCTTCAACTGCCTAGAGAGAATCCATAAAAACTCAATATTCTAGTAGATGTTTCATAATATCTTTTAGATTTTAAAATGGCAAGATAAGATTTTTGTAACCAACAAAAAATCCAAAAAAGAGATTCACGTGAAGGAGGCAAGAGAAAGATTAAAAAGAAAGAGATCTCACAATCCTAAAAAAAAATATATTTTCTCTCTTCTCCGATCTCACGTGAAGAGCATAGAAGAAAGGGCAAGGATTTTCTCTCCAATTCTCTCCACAACTTTAGGCCAAGTTTTATTTCTGATTTAAGGGTTGATTTTACTGTTTAATTTATCACTGTGAGGTTTTGTTCTTGGATTTAATATTCTTGTTATTCCAAGTATTTGTCGATTTATGATTTGATTCTATGAATATTGTATATCGATTAATCTGACAATTTAATTCGATATAGGATTTTCTACTGCTAACCATGAATTCAGTGATCCGTAATTGTCATGAATGATTGGTACACGAGTAACATAAATTAGGTGTGTTGTGCTATCATAGCATATTTAATCTAAATAAATCAACGAAACTCGATCTATCAATTGCAGCTATCTCGGTTGTTAGATTTTAGGATTAACTGTTTTCACAAAACGAAAATGCTATTTTTAATTAATATGGAACGCTATCGTGCCCAGTTAATTATTAATAAGTTTTGACTGGATGCTGGGTTCGGTCAATTATTTTAGGAAAACACAAGAATTTTAGCGGCTATCCCTATAATTCCAAGGTTAATTGCTTGGAACAACTTGAATAAATTATTTGTTAGCCGATGAACAATGATATATTAAATAGTAGAACTCCCTTGAATCAGATCTTTCTCATATTAAATTCGTTGCTTCATTCTATTTGATTGATTGTCATTTAAATTTATTGTTTTCTTTTCTTAGATAAATTTAGTTTAGCATTTTATTAAATTCACATCCCAAAATCCCTTTTTATTTGCATTTTTACTCGAAATAAATCATCACCCGTTCCCTGTGGATTCGACTCTGCTCTCCATTACATTCGTTTTTATTTAAAAGAATAAGAATTAATTTGGTGACCCAACGACAGCACACCACATATGTCAGTCATGATTTATTTACACACAAACTCCTATTAGATTGTTTCAAATATCAATTTTGTGATACATATCTCTAATCCGACTTGACGATGAAAAAATTATCAATTTTTATGTCAAATTTATTATTTTTTATTGCAGGTATGAACTAAATCAACACGTCTCACGAATATAGATCTATAAAACCATATCACACTACACATATTCCGTTATTAATACAAGAATGCCTCCATGACAATGTTATGTTCCCTACCACGTGATATATTTATTACATTTCATGAAATTAATTGTCCAAAAGCTAATGTAATAAATTTGAAGGATCCTACCAATCATGATAGGATTGAACAAAAGGCGAAAACATGTAGACTTCTAGGCCTAATGAATATTAATTATATATTATTACTAAAGAGTTATTGATGGATAAATTATGTGGTTCCATACCTAATTTGATTCTAATATTGGATGGGATTTTACGTAAGTTAGGAATAATTAGATATTAATGTTTTTTTAATTTGCTTTTTAAGGTGTTAAAAAAGTTTATACGAAAGGTACATCCAATAACTTACGATAAACTACATATGATTTTTCATGTTGTTTAGTGAATAATCTCATGTGAAAAATGAGATGTATTCCATGTATATCATTGACAGTGACGGTGTAAGGCCCGAGATGTAATTACTGTAATCAGACGTTGATTAATTGACATGATTGAGGTTATACGAACTCAAATGAAGAAGCAGGGCATCGTTACAGTATAAGCCAAGATGTTGGACCGAACATCTGGCGCCAAAATGTTGAACCGAACATCTCAAGATGTTGACCAAGATGCTGGACCGAACATCTCGCGCCCGAGCGGTGGAAAAGAACCGCCCGAGCGCCAATGAACCATGAGTTGGACAGAATGTTTGGCGCCCGAGCGGTAGAATATTACCGCCCGAGCGCCAGGAGATGTTCAACCGAGTATCTTGACAGAAACTTCCGCGCCCGAGCGGTAAAGATTAACCGTCCGAGCGCCGAGCAAGCGCCCGAGCGGAAATTCATGACCGCCCGAGCGCGAGACGTGCAGTAGGCACACCGAGCCACTTGGCTTATTGCATGTACGTGGTTGTATATATATATATATATGCACGATTTCTTCAAGGAAACGAAGAAAGAATCGTATAGAAAGCTTCAGAGAAAGAGTGAAAAATCCTTACGCCTTTTGTGAGAAATTCGTCTATCTGATTTTGAATCCGACTTCGGTATTGAGTTCCTATCAACGCAGGCTACAATTGGACGTAAGTTTTGTTACGTTTAGACATGATTTGAAATTATGATATTGTCAGAATTGAATATGAATCAGATATGATGTTTCTGCTACAGTAGGCATTGTAAAATAGAAGTTAGATTAAAGAATAGACTGTTATACAATTGTTATGATTTTCAGAGTTGAATTGATTGAGATTTGATATCAGAGTTGAGTTATTACTGATCTTAAGTGTACCGATATAGAGATTAGGAATTGTATTGGTACTGATTATGAATTCTGATAGTATCTCTGTGATGTTGAGATTGACGGGGTTATCGAGACTGTATCATTATGCCGTCGAAACATCCGTTGATTTAGATTGGTGAGATTCAGTAATGATTTCGATTGCATCGTGATATCGTTGATATGAATTAGATTGTGCCTTGTTCAGATATGGATCAGAGTATGTATTGATTTGAGTATTGATCAGAACAAGTCTTGAATTGATTTATGTACTGATCTTGTATTTATGCGATTATCATTGCCAGACTGGGTATGGACAGATTGGAATACGAGACTTCGTCTTCATCAGATCGTGAAGATAAAGGTATAAATAAATGTGGATTCGGGATTGCACAACTCGAGTTAGGTTTGACTTGAGTTTCCCAAAATCACATACTTTATTTTATTGCATTGATATTTGCAGATTATCAGATTGATATGTTTAGTCTATTGAATTATAGCAGAGCCAGAGTTGAGTCTAGGGCAGATCAGCCTAGCTAGGGCAGAACCGCCGAGTCTTTGTCAGAACCGCGTAGACTCTAGACTTACGGTGTATCGATGAGCTTAGATGTAGATCGACGTCTATTGTAGACATTCGATACAGCATACCAAAGTCTAAATTAGATCGGGATCCCTAGATTAGAATGAGAGATGAGTCGAGTCTTAGATATCGAGACTAGAACTTGATTTACAGATCCGTATTGATTTATGTTTCGTAGATTACGATTCATGTTTTATTTACAGACTGGTATTGATACATGTGTTTGATTATGCTACATGTGATAAGATATAATTCATGCTTTTATGTTAATTCAGTTAACTGCATGTATACATTATTTATACTGGGATTTATTCTCACCGGAGTTATCCGGCTGTTGTCTTGTTTTGTATGTGTGCATGACAACAGGTGGGACAAGATCAGGGTCAAGAGGATGATGAGAGATCGAGATTAGAGTGGTGATTCCGAACTTGGATTAGAGATAGGGTTGGATACTTGATATTAGCTGTTAAACCTTAGTTGAATAAATGTATGTAGTACAGGACTTGTACTTTTATACTGAGATACATATATGTTTGATTTCACTACGTTCCGCACTTATGTTTTAAAAAAAAAAATTTTTAGACCCTGTTTATCTTAGTTGATAATTAAATCCCAAAGATGATTAAGAAGATGATTAGCGTCCGGGTCCCCACAGACGGAGCCAGAAATACGATTTTATCCGGATTAGAATTTTAAACTCTAAAATCCTTTAATATTTTAAATTGATCTATCCGGACTAATATCAAATGTATTCAAAATTATACAAAAATTTTTATATAAATTTTTTTAAAAAAATTAAAACATCCGGGCTAAATCGAGGACTGTGGCTCGGCCACTAATCATTAGATTAACCTTAAACGCGTGTTTAAAATACCTTTAAAATCAGAACCATGAAAATTTCAATAATTTAGTATTCAATAAATATCATGTCGTGGATGTTTTTAACGAGAAAATCTTGTCTGATAATATTTAAGACCACCGTACTCTTTTCTTTATAAATATATCAAATATATTGGGTCAAATTTTACTTAAAATGGAATGATCGAATATATGTCAAATTATATGTATCTAACTATCAACACAACACGAGTTAATTTACTAGGAAAAGAGTACACAGATTTTGGTACTACATTAGTAAAACAAAGTTTTTTTCAAGATTACATGAATCATAACTCGAACACGATCCCGAACCCGCGACAAGAAAAAACGATCTGATGTCATTGTGTAAAAAGAACGAACCGGGATAATACATTATTAGTTAGGCCTATTTGCCAATCTTGAATTCCTTCTGGAAGTGATCACTGCTGCCCAATTTTTCCCAATTTCAGTTTGAAATTTACCTGCATGACATATTCAATCAAGTATGACTCTTTACGAGATTGAGTGTAATGAAGTGAGGGTCGATTCACATCGACCTTCGGTCTTGAAGTGAATTACCTGCTGTCGACAGAAAAAATTCGTCCAAAACCTTCCCATGCTCTGCGAGAAAATTACAAACAGAAAAATTCACTGTCAAATATGGAAATCTGATCTAAAACTCATAGACTGAACATATTCTTCCAATAACTATACCAAACAAATTTTTGTGACCCATCACTTACCAGTTTCATACTCTAATGCTTGAAGAATCATTTCTACCTGACAATGCATAAAGGGAAATGAAATTACATCAGATAGATATTTCTCCAAGGTGTATAAAATTAAAAACTACGTTCTATTCATGTAAAATTTAAATTAGACAAAAACAGGAAATTGCTTAGTACATGTATATCAGAGCCTTAAAATTAGAAACCATGCAAGTATTATATTGCTTTAGGATTTGAATTCAGTTATGGTATAAAAATGCAAGAATAAGATACTTTATCGAAATCTTTAACAAGATTGGCCTCCAAGGATGAGTTGTTTTCATACTCCAGCCATAGTTCTTTAATCTCTTCAGCTGCAAAATTAAACATAAAAGCTGATGCAATAAAAAAGAATGGAAGATATAATTAAATCTTTTATAATTCATAAGCCTCGGTCAAACCTCTCATCCCTCCGCCAAGAACCATGCACATCTCGTCCAAAGCTGCTTGTTCAAGTCTACTTTTTTCTTCCTTCGGCACACCATCAGATGGAGTTATATCCCCAACAATAGCTAGAAAATAGAATAAAAATTTCAACAATTTGAATGGTCATAAGACCGGACTTGTGAACTGACAATCAGTTTAAATGCATGGAACTTTCCGATTAATTAACACATCACATTTTTCTCCTATCACATTTTATTATAGCCAATCATTGATAAATACTATAGAAAAATAGTTCAATCCAAGCAGATACAAACTCTTTTCAGAAATGATGATTTTAACTTAGCCTATCTCAATGATGCTCAAGAAAGTCGTCAAACCGACAAATAGCAACAGTTTTGAGATATTGATACACAGAAAACTGGAAAGACTATGTAAATGAGCAGAAAAAACAACACAGAACATAATTATATTACAAAAATGATGCAAATTAAATGAAACGTATTGATGTGCTGTGATACAAAAAAAAAAGGGACGGTGGCATGAAGGACGGATACAAAGTGAGTAGGTTATACTTTTGAGAAATGAAGAAGGTACTGATACTATTTGCTACTGTAAAACATTAATAATCAATGCGCAAAAATAAAGCTGAATCACGAAATCACCTTCTGCAATGTCGTGAATGATTGCTATCTTGATACACCTGGATGCATTCATAAACAGCACTTTCAATAAAATTATATTCATAGGTGCAATAAGCAAAAAATAAACAGTATTAGGTCCAGTGTAGTTCAAAGGAAAAACAAGACTCTATGACTTCACCTTCTTCGTGCCAAAATAATAAGAATAAATTTAACAAGCTCGTGACCAACGAACCCCAAGATATGTTGTGTGGATGTTTCCCACAATTCTTCCTCGTGTGATGGTGTGACACTTGAGCCATTAGATTGGACTCATATGGTGAATGGCCCAGCTAGCGCGAATCCAAGACCCAAGGGTTTGTCACACAAAATGTGGAGGCCAAGGTGTTTTGGAGTTGAAGAAAATCACACATGAAGCATGCACAGGAAGAAATCTCTGAATAAACAGCTTCAAGAGGATTTGGAAATCAAGAGTGAGAGAATTGGTTGACGTGTATGTTTTCTGTTCTTCATTGCTGGATTAGTTTTTTCTCTGATACAGAATTTTCCTTCAAGTTCTACGAAGCTGGTTGATTGAGTTATCTTTTTACAATAAGATTATCCCCTCAACCCAATATGGGACTCCCAACACAAAAATGCACTACTTACCACCCATTATAGTAACTAGCATAGCTACTAAAGACCGGAAAGGAGAAAAAATATTACAAGAAACAATTAAAGACAACCTTTCCCTGTTAACGCCAGGAAGGTCATCAACGATCAAAGCCATCAATGCCATGCGATACATATGATCGGCGATAGATTCGGGGCCCCTTATACCATGATTAATCCATCCTTTTCGTTTCGTAGACTGTAGAGAGAGAGCATCAAAATGTGTTAGTTTCCAAAATATAAATGAGTAAACCAACAAAGAAGCAGCAAGTATCTTGTCTTCCATTTTATTCTTTTCCATCTTTTCCTCTTTACTTTTCCCTGTCAAGTAACTTCAATATTGAGTCCTACCTTATATGTACACCTGATATATATTTATAATTTATTGACAAGATTGCCCAAAAAAATAATGCAAACGGAACTCTTTATTGATACTTCTGTGCACACTTGAGGAAAAATGGAAACTTAATAGAGTCGAAAGAGCCATTCATTGTAGCAAAGAATTGAAAACTCCATCACATTTTCTTGCAGTTCTGTGTATGATCCTACAGTTACCTCAGCTCAAATCATCTCGAATTGAAGGGAAACTTGTACACAAACGAAAGAACCATGCCGATCCCCCACATTTTACTAATGGATACTGTCCATGTACATCACACAAATGGAACCGATTTAACTATTTATTTTGAGAATCCATCCCCTAAGGTAACTACAGCTAGCATGGTTTACGTAGTGTTTATGCAGATATCTGATAACATGTTTACTTATTTCTCACGAACAGGACGGATCTTCTAAGCTTTGCCCTTTCATTCAGTCTTTCTTCTAGGAAAGAATATCAGATAAATGCCTCATGATTCAAAACAATAAGCTTAAAAATCAATCAATCAATCAATCAATCAAACCACCTAATTGAATCTCATCACCGAACTAGAAAGGAAAAATATATGAATTCAACAAAAAAAAAACAATGCAAGCAATCCACAAAACACTTTTCAAATTCAAAATGTTCTAACCCATCATATTCAAAAAATAAATAAAATTGAAGCAAACACTGAACAAATCAACCGCATCTTGGCATCACACAGACTACCACAAGATTCATTAATGCAAAGGTCTCGAGAACATGCAACATTAGACATGCACACATGCCTTCAAACGATGGCACAATGTCAAGAAATCAATGGCAGAAGAAGGCGAGGCAACTTCATGCAAATGGGTGTCTCTTTCGGAGCCCGATCCGGACCCAGATGCAGGATGATCCATTTTGATGGAATCGAGTTGGGGATTGTGAGAATGAACAGACACGAGCCTTAAACTCGACGGGTCTGAGAAAAATTGGATTTTGATCGGGAAGTTGCAGGAAAAATTAAAATTTTGGAGCGGAAAGAACTGCGGGTGAGTAGGGGAATATGGATTTGCTTTGGGTGTTGCTGATGCCATTGTTCTTGTGCTATGCTTCGAGCACAACTGCAGAAATATTTTTATTTTTAGTTTCTGTTCTCTGGTTTTTCGGCTCTATGAAATTTCCAATAAATACTAAATAGCGTTTAAAAAAAGATTTACTCCAGTAAATAGAAAGCGTCGTTTAAAAAAAAAAAAAATTAAAGGCAGAAAGCCAATTGATTAATTATAATTATACTTTATTATACTCTTTATTTTATTTTTTTTGAGCAATTTATTATACCTTTATTTATTTTTTTTAAAATTTTAAAATCGCAACCACTATTTTTCGTATGCTCCTTGTGAGAGACTCAAAATTGAAACGAGGAGATATTGAACATGCATTTGGTAGCGGCTCACTGTACTCTACCGTCCAAGCTGCCCCATTGTTGACATCTATTCTATTTTATTAAAGTTGAATATATGATAGTAACTATCTAAGAAGGACACCAATTCATTTCAAAAAAAAAAAAAAAGAAGGACACTCATTTTTTCTTCCAATTTTATCTTTATGTGATACTAATATTACACTTTTGTTTATTGTTTTTTTTTTCAACCCACACTTTTATTTTTATTTTTATTTTTTTTATTTCAACAATTCAAATATTAATTTAGTCCCTCCATAATTTGTCAAATTTTATTTTAGTCTATCGATAATGATAAAAAAGATTGTACACACACGCGCAGAATAGCTAGTTTTTATTATTTATTATACCCTTTATTGGATGAATGTATGTTTGTTTGTGTGCATATTGTGTTTCTGTAAACTAGTTTTTTCATATATATATATATATATATATATTTCCAAATGTTTTAATAATAAAATTTAAAATAATATATATATTTATATTTATGTATATATATATATATATATGAGTAATGAATATTTACACTCTAAATATTTTTAACTACAATAATGTAAACTGACAAAATTATCATTTGACGACTCTTTTGATATATGAAGATAATATATGACCTTCAAAGTATTACGCAATTTTGATATATTTTTTAACATATGATTTTTAATATTTCTTTATAATTTACTGTATATTTCTTGTTTAGATGAAATATGTTAATTAAATATTTTTTTTTAAAAAAAATCAATCAATATATTATAAATAGGTGAAAAAAATTTGAATTAACTGATTTTTTTCCTGAGAAAAATTATTAAACCAATTATATATACATATATATATGTATGTATGTATGTGTGTGTGTGTATATATATAATGTGATTGTAAACCAAGGATATTTTTACAATAATTTATAATGATATATTTTTTGTACAATTTTGGATTTTTTTGGTTGTGAACACATATATAATTAAACTCTTTTATTTATGGGAAAAAATATATGTTACATATACAAAAAAACACCTTTATTCTTAAATTTTAATAAAAATTTATTTTTATTCCCTTGCCATCTTCTAACATATGTCAATCTAAGATTGAAAAGACATTTATTGCGAAAGATTACGTAATTATTAGAATTTATTGCAAGGTATATGATGACATAACTAGTAAATATTATTATGTATAATATCTATTTTTACGTATTATTTAGGTTTTCTTTTTAAAAAATTGTCTACAAGATATAGGGTTACATAATTAGTAAATATCAGTATTCATTGCAAGGTATATGATTACATAATTAGTAAATATTATTATGTATAATATTGAATTTTTACGAATTATTTAACCTTTTTTTTTCAAGAATCCATTTCAAGATTTTGAAATTTTGTATTTTATGTGCTCCAAATGAATAATACATAATTGTTCCATTTAGTATGACGTTTTATATATACAAAAAAAAAATGGAATTGATTAATGTATAAAAAATGGTTGATGAAAAATAATATTCTTAAAGTATATATTTTATCATAAAATTAACAAGAAACATCAAGATAGTTTTGTCCCTATGTATACTATTGACTTGATGAAAATACCATATTCTATTCCTTATTCCTTGTTGTGAATATATATATATATATATATATATACATATAAAATTATAGATTTGGTGGACTACTACTACCATATATATATATAAAAAATTATAGATTTGGTGGCCAGAAGTAATAGTCCATTAGTTGCCATTTAGTAAACGACCAATCTGTATTCTATTTACTGACGATTAAAAGTCACCAGAGCCACAAGGCTCGATATTGAATACTGATATTGCATTATTTAATTATTCAATTTATTTGATAAAAAACGACTAGATAATCAATTAATTGTTTGCGAAAATTATGGAGAAACAACATTTTTTTAAAATAGAAGTATTTAGTTGAAAGTGGTGGTTGAGAGTTAAATAAAATTTTCATGTATTGTTTCTTAATCTTCCTTTTTTTTCCCCTAAATGATGTTTCTCTATATTCAATTAACATACTTTTTCTATGTACCTTAAAAAAAAAAACATAAATAACATATTTAAAATGAAATAGACATTATCATAAATAAAATCATGAAATATATAAAATAAAAACGTGAAAAAATAAAGATTTTGTGTTCACAATATTTTAAAAAAGACCTTTATGTTATTTTAAATTCGCTAAAATACTCTATAAAAAATCAATATACCATTTGAATAAAAATAATCAATAAACCTAACACCTCGTGAAAAATTAGCGAGTTGAATATAAACTTAGACGAGACAACCATCCACCAAACACAGCGACAGTGGGAAATGTAAGAACAAATATTCAAATTGATATTAAAGCAGGATCGTAATTTCATAATTTTGAGTTAACCATAAGCGTATTTGTGTAGTAGGCGAAATTACACACACTTAAATACGAAGTGAAAACTGTCCTAAACATGGATCACCAAACAACTACAGCAACAAATTATGGACAACCCACGAACACAAACACAGCCACTGACGAATTTTTTTTTTAAAATGAAGTGTAATGAATGAGTAAATAATAAGCACAATTGTCACTGTCTTAAAACCATTCGAACAGCATTTTGTTGGTCTTTGGTTAAACTCTGCATCAGAAATCATTCAAATAGTTATAGTCAAACCAGTAGATAAAGAATCAAACTCCCAAGAGCGAGCGCACATGTTGAATTTCACCAAAGAAATATTATCAAACCTGGAAAAGTAGTTCGAAATATGATCTGTCGCGGTCGGAGAACTTCATGAAGAACTCGACGAGATTATTAACCAAATTTATCTGCGAGATGGGGGTGTAAAAAGATAGATTGGCACAGAGAATTGAGCTACAATTTTACGACGGTTAAAATAAATTTGTGTGTAAAAAGAAATGCCTCGTTCAGTGGATCTGCACTGCTGAGATATTCATCTTCATAGTCATCATCTTGCTCCTGAAACAATTATGACAACCGAAACTCCTTCAGTGAGGGGAAAAAGCACAATTTGAAAATCATAACGTTTAGCAATAGTCGGACCACGTCGAAGGCCTTGGCCATGGCATCAAGATATTCATATGTAGGTCTGCCTTGTGACGCAGCGCCAACTGAATATTGGAAATTGTCAATGTTGTCTTCGTGTTCATTGTCTCCATTCTGAACTTCTTCCCAATCACTGTCCTGCCATGATGGATTGGCAAAAACTTCTGATTATAAACAAAGTCTTGGACAAGGTAATAGAAATGCTAAAAGACATAAAAATACCTCATTATCACCATCCACTTGCTCGTGAATTTCAAGTAAAGAGTCTGCCAACAAAGCCAGAATCTATTCGCACAGGGAGAAATAAGTACGTCAAATAACATATATCTGCAATCAGAATGTGTTGAATATCTGTAATAACCTTTGTTTCTTATTATTGATTGATATTCGACTATTTCGCCAAACTAAATTATCATCTATGTGACATTCCATCTTCCCTCAATTTCCTTGGTTTGCCCATAGCTCAAATAAAACAGTTAATTTCAAATATCCACTTTCACTCGTTATCAGCAGACGAAAAGTCGAGGGAAGCTGTCAAAACTTTCAAGATTTCACCAGAAGCCCAGCCTTGGAAGCCAAAAATAAAGTTAAGTACCTTCTCGGGAAGTGGTGATGGTGTCCATTGATCTGGTACTAGCTTTGCTTTGGAACGGGTGGTTATCCCTGCGGCAGACTGTCGGTAATACATTATGCAGTGAATTCACTTTAAGGAACAACAAATGCCAGCAACACAAGATAAAAAAAAAACCTTGGTAAGATGGCCTTGGACTTTGATATTTCCCAGCTCAACATGCCCAGTCAATAACAATAACGCTAAAGCAGTGGTTGTCACTTTAATTTGGTAGGCTCCCTGAACTTCCCCTGAAGTTAATCAATAGAATCATTTGTAAACTACTGCAAGAATGTGTTCGGATTAGAGAATTTGAAAAAAAGGGAAAAACTTCAAATTCGAGAGTCAAATTTATCATACTTGCTTGGATACTATTGAATTCCACAAATTCAAAATTTACCCACCTTCAATCTTAACTCGTTTACGACTTAAAGCAATGTATCTCAAATTCCAATAAAAGTGAAGTCATTTGAAAGTTATCAATCAAATCATGCTCTCAAATCCAAAAGCATGCTCCAGTGGTACAAGAAGGTTAACAAGGAAACTTCTCAAGCTCATGAAAGCCAGATTCTTGTCTTTCACGATTTAACACTATATGGTCTACAAGAAATAGCAAGCTTTTTGAAAATTTGGAGGCACGTTTACATTTTTTTTATTTAAATTAAATTACATATTTTTAGATGTATAATCCACATCCCCGCGACTCCTTTGCGGATGATATAGTTGAGTAAACTTCACATACTCTCCTGTGTATTTGCCCAATTTATTTGTATATATTTTTAATTAATGAAATTTAATTCAACGATTAAAAAAGCATTTATAGCAAAGATATTTTCTGTAATGTAGGTAAAAAAAAAAACAGTCAACCACCGAAGTAAACCTTTATTACATAATCTACATGGGACAAAGGTAACTCTTCAATTCATACTTGGCTGCATAGTTGTATCATGAAACAAACAACAAAATCTTGTACACAGAAATAAAATTGGAAATAGAGATGACATATTTACTTGCCTTGCTGTCTAGTCCATTCAAACATTACATATCCAAAGGAGTTTTGATGACCTTCAGTTGGGATTGAGACAAGCAGATCAATAAATTGTTCGACATGAGGTACACTCATGTGAACCTGCATTGCAGAAGAACATGTACCATTTAGGTCATGTCATGCCAAGCATATTAATATTTGAAAGCAGGCAATGCCACAATCATAAGATAATTATCTATCTGATGAGGTAAAATATTTAAAGCTTTTATGAGGGAAAAAGGTAATTCTGTTGACACTAATATGGCAAATCACTTATCACTTAACATATCAGATAAGTGGCTGTCAAACCGGGTACCAAATATATAATGGATGCGAAGAGCTTATACACTTTACTTCTCAAGCTCCAAGATAAGTATTCCTCAAGGTACTTAAAAAGATCATAGCATTCTGGATTAAAAAGACACATGATGTTCTAAAACACATTAAAATAAATGTTGCAAGCATAAGCTCATGGTGTGATCATGCATTACAGACCAAATCTATCAATATCATACTGTAAGTTTACCAGTCTAGCAAAAATTAGAAGCAATGAGCTTTTCAGTCCCGCAATTTGAGAAGATTGCATGCGTCTGATAAGAGCAATGACGAGGTCTCTGATATGATGTGCCATTTGTGAAGGCAGGTGTAAAATTAGTTGTAGAATGTAACTACCAACAAAAAGTGATCCAGAGCTTTCCAAATCAGGATCTAGAAGCCTGCACAAACATGCAATGGAGAAGTTTACAGAAGCACAACTCAATGTTAAGTTGCTGCTTATTTTCTAAGTCTCAGTACGTACTGATAAACAATTATCACAATCTAACACTGTAATAGAAGTATCTATTCTGTAGAACAATGAATCAGTGACAATCTCTTTGATTATCAGCTACTGAAGCTCCGTAAACACATGTTGAGAGAGAGAGAGAGAGAGAGAGAAGAGAGGCAAATATTTTATACATTGATCAATGCTATGCTGCTGAATGATATTCCAAGTATTGATAGAGTCCGCCATTCTCTGCTTTATAGCAGCCATGTCGATTTTTTCCACCAAGCTCTTTTCTTATACTTCAAATATTGAGTTTCAGCCACAAAACATTATCTCAAAACCATGTTGAATTAACAAATGATATATTTAACCCCTAGAAACCCTAAAATAAAGATTCTACAGAGAGTTTTCACAATACAATGACCTAAAAACAGTTCCAAAAGTATTGCGAACAGAAGGAAACAAGAGCATCACCTTGAAGCTACATCAAGTAAACTCCTCATTGTAAATCCAGGATCACCATTCCAAGCAAGCAAATCTTGTTTTCCACCAGACACAAAGGCAGCTAAGCACTGAGTTGCATTCTAATTGGAGTAAAAGTAAAACCATTAAGTTCATATCTCTTACCAGAAGAAACCCATTCTAGAAAACATGCAGACAAGAAGCACAAATTGCAAGAGATTCCAAAGAAAATTATAGATAACCTGCATCTCACTGTGGTCATTACTCTGGAGGACTATTCTAACAACAGGGTCAAATGAAACTTGGTTCACTGCTTTTACCACATCAATAGGAGCATTCTGAAAACATAATGTCACATAGACATACATAAAAAAACCCTCCAAAGTCTTGGCTATTAAATAGCTCATAAACCAAAAATATATATAAAGCAAAGTTCTCCGAGAGGTTAATAACCTTCACTAACATTGTTACAAGATCCAGCGATGCAGCAACTAATCCATCAGGTTGTTGATGTGGCTGAGAAATGCTAACAATACCGTGAGGAATAAAACTAACATGAACTGTTAAAAGTTCTCCAATTCTAGCGAAATACGAGAAATTTTTTTGCAGGGCATACATTGCTGAGAATTGGTCTGATATAAGGTAAAACTCGAGAAACCAGAGGATGAATGCAACCGGTTGCATTTTTTATCGCCTGAGAACATAAAAAGCACAGGTACAAACAATTCAATTTATTGAAATACGACTCGGATAAAGGATCTTACTCATAAAATAATTTTTAATCGTTCATTGTGAGAGTCCGAGAACTCAGACAGTTGAAGTCAAAATCTACCAACACACAATTGCATCCAAATGAACTGTATACCGATAATCTATCCAAGAAAAAGATGAAACATCCAGGACCTGCCTTTTTTTACACTAGGTCTCAGAAAAGCTTATTGACAATTATCATGACCCATCCTCCGAATTTTATTTAGTAGAGTTCACTAAAGTGAAACTCAAAACATTATCTAAATGATGAAAAAAATAAAATACTTACCTCCAGAACCTCCAGAGCATCAATACTTATGAAAGGGTTTGAGACATGTGAAGCCCACATATTAAGGATAATAGGAGAGATAACTGGTTCAATCGAAGCTAATATCCCATGACCTAAAAAGAAAACAACCTCAAACCTTGAAACCAATTCACATATTACATGAGGAACTGTACTGCTTATAAACACTATTTAGACTAACCAGCCTTCACAGCTGCCTGCAGGGTTTCAAGCACCAAGTGCATGGTCTCATCAGATGCCTATGAAGCAGTCAGGAACATAATGTCAGCAAGAGTTTATTATATCAATTTAAAATATCAAATGCCAACTCACATTATTGAGAAGATCTATAAGTGACGAGAATAAATCCAGAGCATGAGGCTGAAGAATTGCTCCAGAAGAATCTGGTAGGAGCTCAGAAAGCGCTCGACATGCACCAACTTTCACAGGTGGGGGCCTGTAAAAAGCAGTGATGATTTCCATTCTCATATAACATTACCAAGTGAAAAGGGTTCGAGAGTTCAGGTTTCTCACACATCCATGCCCACTGTCTTAATAGCAGCACACAAAAAATGCTCTGTCACTTGTTGGTTCATCTGCACAGTAAAAGGTACACAAATAAGATTATATATGAAGATATCAAAGAACATGGTAAGGACAACAAGAGTGACCAGGGGTTTCCAGATAAATACCACAGAAGAAAACTTTGCAACGGATGTAAACAAGCGTGCATAAAGAAAAGGATATACATGTACACCTGCAGATGAACAAGATATTAATTGCATATCAAGGTAAATGTGCAGCAAACATAGTTAATAGCTGGGACAATATAATATCCAGTGAAGTATTCATCTCACATGTTGCCATATCATCAATTACAATTTGCTCCAGCATATTTTGCATTGCTGGTCCAGTAGCCTGAAAGAGAAGATACACATAAAACAGCAGATATTATATTTTAAACCAAGTATTCGTTTTGAATCGAATCCTGACAGTGCTCTCATTCATATTATAAAAAATCTAAGGAGTGATGGCATACCTCTGTTTGAAGCAACTGCTCTGATACAGAACCCAAGGCAAAAAGAGTAGCCTCCTGCAACTGTCAGAATACATAGGGAATTAAATAAAGAGATAAAACAGGTGAAAAGGAGTCTTAAATCATGGTAAGGTTGTATACTGTGTGGCAATAAAGTTTGCATGATCCCATTTTTTCTCTCTCACATATTTTCCTTATAAAGGAACCTGATAGACAGCAGAAATCAAAATTAGCTCCCTAAAAATATTTGGAGACGAAGTAAATCCTCCATTCGACATCGAAACCAGCTTAAGCATCTTCCAAAACACATAACCTGAATGCTTCTCAGCATACCTTCAGGTGATAAGTCCTTATATGGTCTAAACAAAATGAAAACAAGCCTTACACTCTTTTAAAACAATTCTCCTTCTGCCAGAAAGTACGAGGCTGACCAACCAATTCAAATAAATTTCCAAGGAAGAATAACTCTTTGACATTACATATGAGCAAGTTAAGATTAACCAGATGGACGTTCCACTGCTATAGCAATCAGGATTGAGGAGGGATCCCAAACACACATTAATGTGAAACATAAATTTTTAGTATGTGCGTCACTCTTTTAGGTAACAGTAATTCAAATCATCAAGTGATACTATAACTTACTTTCCACCATCCTGGAGTACCGCTATCTTTCTGCTGTTTAGAATCACTTATTCGTCTTTTCAAAGAGTCAATTACAGCATTTAATCCCTCCATTCCACAAGAAGTAATAATCTCTTCCAGTAGAAGTGCACCTAGAAGATGTGACTTTCCCGATTTTAAACTCCACGACACGCATCATGAAAGGAACAGGACAAAATGAAGGGCCAATTTAACTACCAGAGCAACATTAAAATAAGCCATGGGCAATATCAACAATAATGCAAAGCAAGGAGTCCTGAGAGGATAGTATCAAACGTCATTACAAATGAGAGACACAAAATATCTTTGGAACAATGAAAGAAATTTCTGAGTTGCAGTGACCAGAGGTTTGTTGTGCTAATATGTGAGAACATCCACTCATATAACTATCAAGCTTTAACCATGACAAATTTTCTTCGGGCAATGTAGGTCTAATATATGCCACTTCTGATTACAGTATTACATTGAAAATTATTTTCTATTGTTGGTAGAGTTAGACAATATAACATGAAAACTACCATAAGCTTAACCATATACAAGCTTTCAAACTTATCTCATCTCATTAAGAAAATATATGCCAACTTTTAACAAATACTTTGCACAATTAAATTATTTTTATATGTAAAGAACTCATATTATCCAATAATATAGAACCTACATATTCAAGATTTTTTCATTCACATATAGAATGTCAGACCAATTTAAATCTTTAACTGTCCAAGAGCCACGGTTTTAGCCAATGCCAGGTCATGCAACTAACATGCTGAGAAAGAATTACATATCCACATGCTGAGAAAATAGAATCATGTCCAGTATAATTTCCCAGCACACCACCGATATTCTTTATACCTCACTTACTTATATGCAAACAAACAGAAAGAGACATGCACATTAACAAAAGATCAATATAGAGATGTATCCACAACAAACATTTTCAATAACCAATCAACAAAGTTTAGCATTTCCAGAACCACCTCACTGGCTTACCAGACACACGACAACTATATGTATTGTCATCCTCATCAGCAACATATTGATTAGCATCCAGAGACCAGGTATGAACCTAAATCCAAGTTACATGATGGTAATAATTAACTCAAAAGGAAAACAATATACTCATTAATCAACTACGCAGTAGGACCATCCCAAGGTAAACAAAAGTAGAGTCTCATCATCTATTCGAATTTCTTTACCCACATTAGTAGAAAAGAAAAATTAAGAAAAGAAAAAGGAAACACACTGGATTTCATGTACTAATTCTCCTTGATTTATGATAGTTAATTAGTTACAGATGCAATTTTATCTGTAGGTAAATGTAATTTATGCAAAATGTGATGTCACTAAAGGTGGAACATGCATACAATTAGGATAAACTGAAAGAGATTCTCTACAACTAACAGCATGCTACATTTCTTTATCTCCTCGCTAACTTGTCAAGCCCCAATCCCAACCAAAGAAAAAACCAATAAAGTTAACAAAATTAATAATTTTAAAAGACGCTCATCTACAAGTGTGGCACGATTAAAATCAAAAGCTTCTATGCAATCAAGAGTCATGATGACATTGGGCCCTCAGTATGTATGACAATCTGGAAGAAAAAAACTAAACCAAATGTCAGTAACTGAACCAAAAAGACATAGAATCGAGGATTGAAGATCTAACATGAGCACCGAAACACATCAAATTCTTTCTTTATTTCTTCCTTGGATTTCCATCTTAAGGATACATAACATTAGCAGCAACATTAAAGTAATTGTCATCCTAAACAAAACACCAAGCACCAGAGTTTCCATTCAAAAAACTTCAACTGATTGTTATAAGTCAAGATTTCAATTTTCAGAATTGATAAAAGAGAACATAAAGGATTACAGTTTCATTAACCAACTAGCATAAACAGAATACCTGTTGTTCTGTCATTTGTAGGAAACCAATGGTATAGTAAACCAACTCTTTCACATTGTTCATAACAACCTGAATTGGAAAAATATTAACATTTCTGGAAACTGACAGCCTCGTGTAACAAAAAGGAGAAAAAATTGATTAAAAAAAGTCTCAAAGCATACCCTTACAAACTTTGGGCTTCCAACAATGGTCAATAAAAATTCAAATAACTGCATCCAAAGATAAGCAGGCATGTCACGAGGCTAGCAAGTGAATGCCAATAGTTTACTCTCAACAACAAAAACAAGGAAAATATTACAAGAAAGCATGCTCATATGTCAAAATGTAAATCACAGGCTTAAGCCTGAACAGGTGCTCCAATTTTTACAATATGGAAGAGTTTCTCAAATCACTCAAGGTTTTACAGAGTGTACAAACTGAAACTGTTATTTTCAATGTTGCAATTTGAATTTTACAATAACAATCTTTTGACTGAAAATCCTTACATAAATCGACGAGGCACAAATTGAATGGTTAACTGTAATTATAAATGACCAGATATATGAAAGCCGGCTCATATAAACTTGCTTGAAGAAAGGTTTGGTGCTATATAAAATGTCAGAAAACATGCTGATTCTACACACTGATTGATAATATTCAGCATCTTTTTTTGTTCATTTCCTTATGCCAATTCTCTTTTGATAGCCAAAAGGTCTAGTGAAGAAATTTGCGTAATAAACCCAAATAAGTACTCCTAGAAAAGATAAATAGATCTGGATTAAACAATTTTTACCGTAGAAGACGGAAGCATGAATGATAACAATGTTGTACACCGAATGTTCAACTCAAAACTTTTTTGGCGAAATAATAAAGTAGACATTACACGTAAAGTTAAAAGATAAAAGCCAACGCATAAAGTCCTAAAGCCAGTAGAAAAAACAAACAAATTCCATTATCCTTAGTCCATATGTTCAAGATAGTTTTCAAATAACGAGTCAAATATGATAAAATTGTGTATAAAAGGACAGAAAAGTTTCAGTCTGCAAGTAAAGAAGTAAAATCAAGCACTAAAGAGGAAATTAAAGCAAGACCACAAGTTTGCTAATAAAGATAATGTGGTACTGTCACAGTGTCAAACACAAAGCAAAATTAACCACATGAAACCAATAAGAATGTTATACAGTTTTGATATTTCAAATGAAATTCAAATCTTCAGCATTGAACACCAGTGCTGTAGTCAATCATATTTTACAGTAGCACTTATAAGTTGTAAAACATCATTACACAGTGATATAATTAACCTGAATGACAAAGGACTCCAGACTTTTTTCTGCACCATCAGAATCATATCTTCCATCATAGGAATCTTCAACACCTTCAATTGAAGATCGCTCATAGACTCCCAAGGATGTTATAAATGTATGCCACAATGGCCCTACAATAACTGAAACACCACCACAATGTCAAAAAAAAGAAAGAAAAAAGAACAAGAACAAGTAAAAGGAAAGTAAATGTATCAGCACATTCAATAGATTACTGCAGTGCAACATACCTGTAAAATGAGTATCGGCTATGGCTGGAAAGTATTGAACAAACTGATTCAGGCACTTTAAAACCTGATACCAATAATGGAAAAAATGTTCTAGAAGTCAGGAATTTTCACAGAGCATCATGAGAGACAAACCAAAAGAATAACAACCTCCATCCGAATGCTCCAATCATCAGGATCTTCAGATGGCACTGGGTGCTTTAGGATTGAAGAAAATTGCTCCATCCAAGGCTGGAGCATTGGTAACAGCAAGGCGCTTGTTTCCATCTAATTACCAGTAATCAATCCACTAATCATTAGCAATAATAAAATACATTCATTCAATCAGCCAACTTTTAGAAGCAATATACCTTATATACACCACTCAAAACCCCGAGCACTGAAGTACAATTGTACACTATTGAAAGAGCTTTAGACCTGAGACATTTATCATAGATCTGTAGTGATAAATATCCAAAAAGAAAAAAATCAAAGATAAGTGGATTCATATGATGCCTTGTACATCAAATAAAACATTTCAGAATAATTTTGCAAACCAACAAATAAAGCATCAATTTTTCTCATATACTTCTTGAATAGAAATGAAAATGGATATGTAATCAGAAGAAAGGTAAAAAGGTAACTTGAGTTCCTCTATTGTTGCATCAAGTTTCTGATTTGTTGAGTTAAAAAAACATCAGGTGAAGGTGTGAAGCTAAGACAAATGAAGAGTTTCATCCAAGCCACATAATATACTACAATTCACACCCTCTTTAGGCATACACAAACACCTTTTTAAAAAATATGATCAGAGGACAAACACCACAAATAGCATTCTTCAGTAAGTACTCAAGCACCATTTTAGAAAACAACCTCCTTTCTGACACGGAAAAATACTTAAGGATGAAGTTATTGTGCCTAAATTATATATTAAATACATCTTCTAATCTACAGAATAAATCTTTCTAATAGAAGTACATAACATAAAAAAATATAACTAATTCTAGAACAATTCAGCAAAGGCATAGGTTCCCAGAGCCAAATATTAGAGAAACAAAAGAATTCTTCAGGCTCTTATTTAGGATTATGCGTCCCATACACAAGTGCAAACCTGTAGCATATACATTATTATGTAAAGTAACAAATAAAGGGGTATAAAGTGATTAATCAAGTTGTGCTGGTGATCTCTTTATTAACCGAAACCTGTACTGTACCTTTAATATGACTGGTTCTTCTCATGAGACGGATCATAAACCTAGTGCAACCGCAAGCCATAATTTCCAATACTTGCTGATAAAGTTATGGACTGATACAATTTATATTGCTCGTCTAAACATGATAGTTATTGCCTAAAAGTTTTAAACCAGTGTTTCATATCACTTATTTGTAATTTATTAGATAACTACGATATGGAGGTAATAACGACATTTACCTGAGGAGATGACACAATAGTGAGCAAGCACGGGAATAAAACTGGTATAAGTTTAGGAACGATCTTATCATCCATATCCGAAGAAATAAGTGCCAAGCATCTTACAGCCCCATGAACTGGGACAATCAGCAACAAAGATTAGATTCACTCACAAAAATGAATCCACAATTTCAAAGGAAAACAAAGGACTCACCAGCGTTCAGTTTACTCTGGTCATTAATCAAACTAAGAAGGAAAGGAGCTAGATCTGGCCAATAATCCGGCCAGTCATACTGTGCAATTGTTGATACAGCCACACTAACTGCAGTACAGATCTTCTTTTGTGGATCATCTAACAATGAAAGAAGTATTCCACGTATGGATGCCTGAAAAATTAACGGAATGAGGGTCATTTTATATGTAACAGAGTTAAAAGGTATCTAACTTCTTGTGCTTTCCAGTTCCACTTTATAAAACCAACCCGGGGAAGCATAGTATGAAATGGAATCAGTTCGGAAAGAAGAATCAAAGGCCCAAGTTTCAGACATTTGTGGCCATTTCAGTTAGGCATGTGATAAATTTGAAACAATAACAAATCGCAGTTAAAGGACACAAAAAACTGCAACCTAAAAGAGGGTTTAGATAATTAAATTAAAGTAAAACTCAAGTTTTAGATAACTAAATGAAGTAAAATTCAAAGTCGAGATCTTTAGACCAAGGCATTCCCATTTCTGCTGAAATGCGTAGATTTGATCCATGGTGAGACATGCATCAAGAAAAAGGAATAACCTTTTCATCGCTGGAAGCAACAGGATGCTCAAAGCCTTCCTCATCTTCATCCCAGTGTTTCTTTACATATTGCTTTAGCAGGACTGCCGCTAAGTAATGATTGTTAAGCACACAACCAAAAAACAAAAGGAAAGAAGAACAAAATGCACTCACTGAATAGACATTTATTTTACTAAAACATGGAAAAGATCGGCTATTAAAACAACTGGAGCACAGGATATCTGTCGCAATCCAAATGAGAGTTTCCGATTTGCAGCAACGCAAGCTAAGGCCACACCAAAGCCTATTGGAAGAAAAACAAAATCAGTTCCCATACTTCAATGAGGAAGCATAAAAACAAATCATAAAAGGACTTTTCAGAAACAGTAATACTCATGTCATTTCTCAAATCATTACAAAATTGCATCAAAATAATCGAAATACCTGCTTCGATCCTCCAAGGTAACGCACTAATCAGGAAAAATTAAATTCAACTACACAATTTGCATGTATTTGAGTTTAAAGTTTCATCTCCGCGTTCCTGACATTGGGTTTTCCTTTGAAAGTTTCGGAAGTTTCATCTCCACTGACAATGGAAAACCCGACGTCAAAAACTGACAAAACACACTAAACCGAACCAACCAATTTCACATCACCACGTGAAATGAATTCCAAATCCTCAATTAAAAACCTTTTAAACATCCAAGTAACGAAGATCATCAGAATCAAATACAGAAACATCACATTTAACAATCGACTCAATCAACAGAAAAACAGTGCGGATGGACCTGACTGCGAAGACGCTTGCTGAAGTGAGGTCTCCGCGAATGTTCGAACTTGATGGTCGGGATCGAGCGACGCGTTCAAGCAGTTGATCAGCCATTGCTGATCTTGATCCATGAACAAAATTCTTTTCAGATATATACAACGTATAATGTGTGTTTAGTGTATCTATATGTGCGCGTGAATTCACCACAAATGTGTGTTTTCGATGCGAGAAAATGGGGCAAAAGGGAGGGAATTTTCTGTGTCGGGTTTTTGTAGTTGGGCCTCTTTTATAGGCGCTAGGGTTTTTGTATCGACCATGTCCGCCGTGGGAAAATAAGGGGAAAGTGAGTCACTTGTATTTTTTTAAAAAAAGATCTATAAAGAAAATTACTTTTGTGTCCCTGTGTTTTAAGTTTTAAATATGTGAAACACACAGATTAAACACTCTTTTGCCAAAAACTAGCTGAGACCCTATTCCGATTCCGATTCCGATTCCGAACCCTAACCCTCCGTTCTCGGAAAAAACGTCTTCGTCGAGTCTTCAAAATCTCAACCGAAAGAATGGCGGACGATAATGTGGTAATTTTTGCGTTCATTTCGATTTGTTTCTTCCGATTTTTAGTCGTATTTTTTAGTTATGTTTGCTGCGTGTGTGTGTGTGCGTAACCGACTGTGTTTTTCAACCATGGTCGACCATATAAAGTATAGGTTGTTTGTGGTCGACCATACAAAGTATAGATTTTATGGCCGACCACGTTGTATGGGAAGTATTGATTTTATGGTCGACCATAAGTCGGAGTCGACCATAAAACATGGTCGACCTTATTTGTTTGTATGGTCGGCCACATGTGGTTTATGGTCGACGAAGACGTAGTCGACCACTTGTGGTTTTATGGTCGAGCACAATATTTTTCCGAACTTTACTAATAAATATTTTTTTGTCACAGGTCTATTTGCCGAGAAAACTAGGCAGGGATGCCATTTTTCGATGTAAGTTGACAATTCAATCGAGATATAAAGAGATTTCTGAGAAGATTCATTTTTATTTGAACAACGAGGAGAGAACCTATTTTTTCGAGCATTCGCCTTTTGGTAATTTAGTTAGGTATTATAGAGATTTTAAAATTTCCAGCCAAATTCTATGGTATTTAATGAGTAACCAGATACTTGATAGTAGTAGTGATGATTTGTGGATGGTGGTGCGCAAAAGACCTGTTAGATTTTCTTTGTTAGAGTATTGTTTAATAACGGGTCTCAATTGCGCTATAGAGCCCGAAGATTTACCAGATAGAGGTGTATTTGGCACCACACACTTTCCCGGTAAGGCTGATATTGTTTTGGGTGATTTGGAGGGAAAGATTATTGTCCAAGAGCATAACGAGACTGGTCTAGACATGGAGAAGATAAAGATGGCTAGTCTATACTTTTGTTGTGCCGTACTCGGTGAGGCGACTAGGAAAAAGACGACGAAGATCGACCATAAATACTTGAGGCTTGTAGATGATTTGGATAGGTTCAACCATTATCCCTGGGGTAGAGTAGCCTATCGGGATGCGGTCCGATGTTTGAAGAAGGATCTTTTAGGACGATATAATAACCTCGCCGAGGCACAGGGCCGGAAAGAAGTTGAGGGCAGCTTCCTTGTCGGTGGTTTTCTTCTCACTCTGCAGGTATATTATTTTTTGAATGTTAAAGTGGATTTGTTATCTTTATTTGTACCATTAACCTTTTTTTAAATATATGTTACAGATCTTCGCTTATGAATGTTATCCGAGCATGGCACAGAAGTTAGCAAGGAGAAGAGATGTGGACGGTTTGATGTTGCCCAGGATGTTTCAGTGGGTGACTAACACGTGGTCGACAAACCGTGCCCCAACTGGTGTTGAAATCGCTGCAGCCTTTGGTGATTGTAATATGAATTGATTTAATAAAATAACTGTGGACATTAACTTTTATTAATTTGATCCTTTATAAATTATATGCAGAATTGTCTCGGATTTTTTTGACTCCTACTCCTGAGGAGCTAGATTCACCGTATTATACTACCGGGCTTTTTGTTGATTCTGCGCCTGATGCGGTGATCACTCGGGTACTCGAGCTCTGGAGGCAGGCTCAGACAGTCATATGTAGCGAGCACCCTCTGGAGTCTCCCTCTGTCCAGCACACGCCTCCTGAGCACACGCCTCCTGCACATGTATCTGTCCAGCACACGCCTCCTGCACATTCACCTCCCTCTGTCCAGCACACGCCTCCTGCACATGCATCTCCTGACGTTTCCGGCACCCGTCCTGTTGACCTCAATAGATCCAGCTCTAGCACCAGTTCCTCTATGCGTACGGGTCCTAGAGTCCACTTTGGACTCAATCCTTCCCGCCGCCCATCATCCTTGGAGCATCGGTTCGAGCGGCGATTGACTGAGTTGGAGGATTCCATGACGTCCATTCATGTTAAGATGTCAACATAATTTATTGAGACCAGAGCGTGTATCAGAAGTATAAAGCAAGATCTAGTTGAATTGAAATCGAGTTTCAATCTTTTGTCATCAGAAAATATTGAGAACAGAGCGTCTATCAGGAGTTTAAATCAAGCTCTAGTTGACTTGAAATCGAGTTTCAATCTTGGTCTCGATGAGTTGAGATTGAGTTTGACTGAACAGATTAGAGCTGGTTTTGATGAGATGAGGTCTAACACGCCAGTGCAGCAGGACAGAGATTATAGCATAGCCTATACCAGAGGGCGGAAGAGGAAAGCATCCGAGGCAGATTTTGGTGAGTTAATTTTATTAATTATATTTATGTTTATGTAATATAATGATTTAGTACAATTTTTATATTTATTTTAATTTGTTTGATGTACGCTTTTTAGGTGTGGATGATAATCTGGCCAGGGAAATTGGCAGTACTAGCCAAACACCACATATATTTGAGCCTAACCTTGAGGTCATTACAGAGGAGTCCTCAGAAGGTGAGTTAATGCACTTTTTTGATTTGATATTTATGTATAGTATATTAAACAACAAAACTTTTTTTTTTAGATATTCAAGTTACTCCGGATTCGCGTAAGTCAGGTGGAGAGGCGACCACGTCAAGAGGTTATTACACTAAACCTTGTCTATTCATATTTGTATTAAAGTTGTTATTATTTTAATTTGTTGAATATACGCTGTTAGGTGTGGCTGATAATTGGGCAGGGAAATTGGCAGTAGTAGCCAAACCCAACAGATATTTGAGCCTAACCTTGAGGTCATTACAGAGGAGTTTGCAGAAGGTGAGGTAATGCACATTTTTAATATTTATATTTATGTATAGTATAATAAACAATATACTTTGTGTGTTTAGATATTCAAGTGACTCCAGATGCGCGTATGCCAGGAGGCAAGGCGACCACGTCGAGAGGTTATTAAACTGTACCTTGTTTGTTGTTCGTATTTGCATTAAAGTTGTTAAAATTGGTCATTTTATAGATGACGGTGTGAGGCCATTTGCGGAGACTTTGACACTAAAGGTAAACTACTCGCTTGCGCGAGTTAGGGCATCGATGCTCGACCATTCGCCTAGTAGGATTCGAGGTTTTTACGCCGAATATGAGAAGTCGTTCTACGGGCCAATGGCGATCGCAAACTCGCGTGTCACTTTCTTAGTAAGCTTTTAAATAAATTTTTTCAAAGTTTGAATTTGTAGAGAACTTCTTTTAAAACATAGAAAACCTTTTATTATGTTGAATTCAGCACATCGACGAAGCTGTCCGTGGATTGCTTGAGTTGCAGATCCGACATCCTGAAGTGATGTCGGCAGATGATTCGTTGATGGGCACTCATTTCTACGGTGAGCTCTCAGTCTTGGCCGAAGCAAAAGATATCGATTTCAAAATAGATCTATCACGAATCGTGAGCATAGTCAAAGGTAGTGATCCAAAATGGTCGTGTCTCTCGTGGGAAAAGGCACGAAGAATTATCATCCCTGTCCACACAGATGGGCGCTGGTTTTTGCTAAAACTCGTGACAGGGGTGAATAAGTGCATCATATATGACTTGCAGCGAAGGCATGATCCCAAATTCAAAGCTCTGAATGAAGAAATAGAGCCTATACTTATAAACGCTGCTCGTCTGCTATCCATGGTTGGGAACAACCCACACCCCGAGAGGCCATGGAATAAAAACTACATGATGAATTCCATGCCAAGATTATACAGTAAGTTGTCAACTTTCTATTTAAAATATAATAACTTCATTATTCTTTTTTTTTTCTAAAGTTACCGTAAATATTAACTTCTCAATTTTTTTCTTTTTTCACAGTGAAGATTCGGGAGCCTTTGTGTTAGCCGTTGCTGGATACTCTTTGTCTAGGAAGAGTGCGCAAGTAGTACTAACTTTATATGATAGATTAGTATCAGAGTTCAGATATTTTTTAGCTTTTAATATGTTTCTTAATGATTGGGGATTACTGTGATGTATTTGACAATTTTATGTCATTATTGGAACATTGTTTCTTTTGTAATTACTTGGAGTTTTTTTTTGGTCGACTAATATTCTTCATGGTCGACCACGCTGTTTTTCGGTCGACTAATAGCTTGATGGTCGACCAAAAAGCTTGAATGGGCGACCATGGTCGACATTTTCATTTTGTTGGTCGACAATCACTGTGCCATGGTCGACCACTCTTAAGGTTTTAGGGTAAAGGGTTTTTTAGGGTTTAGGGTTTCAGCAGTAAATCGTACTTTCAAGATTGTGTTATATTTTTTAATTTACATATGAATCACTATATCACAATCGCAGTATTTTGTAATATTATAAAAAAACGGTATTATGTTACATTAAATGTGATTAATCACTTAATCGTAATCTCACAATAATATTACTATAAAACAAATATATATAAATCTTACATTTCAAGATTACGTTTTATATTTTAATTTACATATGAATATGTGGATCACAATCTCAATGTTTTGTTACATTATTAAAAACAGGATTATGTTATATGTTTCAAGTTAAATGTGAATCACAATCTCACAATTATGTTACATTTAAAAAAATAGTAAATCGTACTTTCAAGATTGTGTTATATTTTTTAATTTACATATGAATCACTAGATCACAATCGCAGTATTTTGTTATATTATAAAAAAACAGGATTATGTTACATTAAATGTGATTAATCACTTAATCGTAATCTCACAATAATATTACTATAAAACAAATATATATAAATCTTACATTTCAAGATTACGTTTTATATTTTAATTTACATATGAATAAGTGGATCACAATCTCAGTGTTTTGTTACATTATTAAAAACAGGATTATGTTATATGTTTCAAGTTAAATGTGAATCACAATCTCACAATTATGTTACATTTAAAAAAATAGTAAATCGTACTTTCAAGATTGTGTTATATTTTTTAATTTACATATGAATCACTAGATCACAATCGCAGTATTTTGTTACATTATAAAAAAACGGGATTATGTTACATTAAATGTGATTAATCACTTAATCGTAATCTCACAATAATACTACTATAAAACAAATTGCGTTACATATTTTTACATATGAATAAGTGGATCACACTTTCATTGATTTACATATGAATAATGTATGCATTATGTTCGAATCGTAATTGCGTTACATATTTTCACAGAGCTCATGGTCGACCATCAAGCTACTGGTCGACCATGAGCTTGATGGTTGACCAAAGAAAACTTAAAGTCGATCATCAAGCTCATGGTCGACCATCACCCTCAAATGGTCTACTACAGAAAAATAATGGACGACCATGGGCTTGAACGTAGACCAAAAAGAACTTCTGCCCTCACGCTATCTCTTGCTGAATTCACCGATGGAAGGAATTCTATTTTGTTTTCTTCTGTCAACTCTTTTCTCTAACAAAGGAGGCAACACCAATGGAAAATTAATGTTGCGTGGCCATTCATTTTCTTCCGGAACTGGATACACAGTCTCTGAGTAAGCCATGCACCATGACATTGTAGAATAGTACTCTGAACACATATCATATAAATCAATATTTGCTAACCAACTAGCTGCGATGGCATGAGCATATGGGATTCTATCAATATCAAAAACTCGACATGTGCATCTTTTTTATTCGATGTCCACTATGGCCAAATGTCCACGACTCCTAACGTCAAACTCCAGACGTCCTAATTCAAAAACTTGCATTCCTTGGGCATCTGTGAATCTGCTACAGAGAATCCCCTCGATCGTAGGGGTCAAGTTCGTGTTACTTGCAATTGATGCGTGGCGATATCGGGCAAACCAAGATGAATCCAGTTTCTGCAAGGAATCTAAGAGTGCAATGATTGGCAGCTTCCTTTCTTCAAGTAGTCTAGCATTGATTGACTCAACCCCGTTTGTCGTCATGATATTGTAACGGGTCTTCGGACAATACGCTCGAGTCCATCTATCAAGTGAGTCTCTCTCGTCCAAATATTGCGCTGCCTCAGGATATCTATTCCTAAACTCATTGTATGCAATATCAAACTCGAAAGTTTTATAAATTTTTGCAATGTGCAAAAACATTTCGGTTGCACCCTTCTTTTTGCATCTTGTCTTCATGTTTTGGGATAAATGCCACATACAATGACCATGATGCGCATTTCTATAGACAGTAGAAACCGCATTAATGATCCCCTGATGCCTGTCAGAAATTATCACCAATTCATCCTCGTCTGGTACTACTTCTAACAACTTCGTTAAAAACCAACTCCACGAAGAAGTACACTCGACATCTACGATTCCCCACGCCAAAGGATATTGGTGATAATTTCCATCTTGTGCCGATGCCACCAGTAAAACACCATTATACTTGCCCTTCAACCACGTACCATCAATTGATACAACTTTTTCGCATACTTCGATATCCTCTAACGCATGCACCAAAAGCAAGAAACATATACTTGAATCGATTTTCCTCGTCGACAAATATGTCTGTTATGCTTCCTCGATTTATCTGCTCAACCATGTGCAAATAACAACTCAATTTAGTAAAACTCTGCGTAGGATCACCTTTCAACATATTGTCTGCTAGTTCTTTCCCTTTCCAAGCCTTGTAGTATGATATATCAGCATTCATACTATTGCGCATCATCGCCATCACCGCTTTTGGTACAATTGACACTGGATGACCTTGGAAATTATCCACCAACATATCACGAACAACAGCAGAACTCGCTCCACGGATTCTCTTTCGTCTCCCAGTCAAACCACATGTGTGTGTATTACAATATGTTCGAACGGAGAATGCACGTGAATCATTCTTAATCAAAGAGGTCCAGATTCTTCACTTACAATCAGACACTACACATTTTACGGCGTACACCTTTTGGCTACTTTTTACCGTCTCAAATTCAAAGCAAGCTTCCAAACTTATTCTAATTAGCTCTTTTTTCACCGCTTCTCGGTTAGGAAACTCTTGACCAACAAACAAGTTTGAACCATCCGTGAATAAAAATGTGTCATTATCAATAGCCACATCCGCAACCAAATTTGCATCATTGCTTTGAACCAAATTTGCCTCGCCCTCAATTGTGTCATTACGTGCTTCATCATATAACTCGTCTGTGTTACTACGATCTACATGCATGTCATCCATATTATGCGCTTCGTCGAATGTGTTACTACGATCCACAGGCATGGCATCCACATTATGCGCTTCGTCGAAAAAATCACTGCTATTATTACGATCCACATAAACAATATTCAAGTGAAAATAATCATCAAAATGACTCTGTTCGTTCATTTTGCAATTGTTTTCATCAGTACCATATCCGTGCACATTAGCACAAGAATCAAAAGAAACAACACATTCAATTTCAACTTGAAGTACTGGCCTACTTCTCGGACAACCAAGATACAAATATGCTTTCAAATCATGGTCGTTCTCTATAAAAATTGGTTGAATGTTGCACGGCAAATCTAGTAGATAACTCAACCTCAAGTTGGAAGTGACTTTTACTTTCCCAGCTCTATATAGTTCACTTTTTAAATTTTCAAAATAACAAATATCATCATCCACTGGAATAGCGACAAACTTTGCATTGGCCTCTGGATTCCATTTATAAACCAGCCCCTCTGTCACTTCTCATTTCCCATCAAAATGAACAACAATAACTGTTGGCATATCTACAAAGTGCACAAACAAATATGATAATTAGAATGGGCAAAATGTTTTAATAACAAACAAAAAAACACACATGGTCGACCAAAAAATAAGTTGGTCGACCATGAAATTATTTCGGTCGACCATGATGATCACGGTCGACCGACTTAATTTCGGCAAAAATCAAGAACTTGGTCGACCATTAAGAGTGTGGTCGACCATGAAGAATTTTTTTTGGTCGACCACGAAGAAATCTGCTTTTGTTTGGAAAAAAAATCTCATTTGATGAACGACACAGATTATTGATCTTATTTTTGGTCGATCGCTGCATGAAATGAAGAAAACAATGAACTGGTCAAAGAAAATGGAGCAAACTTACTGTATTTTTCTTCAAATACAGAGGTCTTCAGATACAGAAGAATGGGGGCAATATGTAGGAGTAGATTTAGATCTGGATCTGAGGAATGAGCGCAACAACACCTGAGCAACCGTGGTCAATTTCGATTTATTGATACGCCGGAAGAGCGATGGGGTAGTTGAGTTCTTTAAATTTGGGAAACTTATAATTGGGGAATTTTGTGGGGATTTTTGAGCGTGGAATGAGAAGAAAGAGAAGAGAACAATTAATTTAAGAAGTTAACTTTAATTAAGGTTTAACTAACTAATCAACAGTCAGACTCCTTGTTTTTTAAATTACCTTTCTGCCCAATAATTTTATTATATTTTTATAAATAAAACCAAACAAACAACAGAAAAAAATTTCTTTTTGATATCAATGACCTTAGGGCAATTTTTCGATCGTCCAGATAAAAGAATCGATCGAGAACTCTAAGGTGGAATCTCGGAGAGATTCGCGAGATTCTTCAGCCCATCAGCATTCCAAGAAAAACAAAGCGCCTCTTGAAGCTCAAACACCCATCAATGGAGGAATTCCCTTTCTTCCTGAAGAAATTATAGTGGAAATACTTGCAAGACTACAAGTTAAATCACTCGTGAATTTCAGGTGTGTTTCTAAATCGTGGCTCACATTAATTTATAGCCGTCAATTCATCAAAAGCCACCTCAATAGTTCTAGAGTGGGTGGGAATTTATCGAATTACAGAATCATGTTGACCATCTGCTGCCCCACTTTTGACCTCAAACATTGTCCATTGAGCTCCTTGATGCAAGAACCTTCGACTGATGCATGTAGCATTGATTATCCTAAAAAATATACGCAAAGAGCTGTTTGGTTTGTGGGTTCCTGTAATGGTTTGATTTGCGTGGCTTCAAATGAAAAAGAATTGTTCTTTTGGAACCCATCCACCAGAAAATCGAAAAAATTGCCGCCTGTGAATGTTAATATTAAACGAGGTTTCTACAATATATATGGCTTTGGTTATAATGCGTGTGATGACGATTACAAGGTTGTGGGAATTCACTGTGTGTTCGGAAATGCGGGTGCATATGAGTCGAAGGTTAAGATTTATAGTTTGAAGACCAATTCTTGGAAGAGGATGGATGATTTCAAGGGCGGTGTTCCTCTAGATGATTCGGGCAAGTTTGCTAGCGGGAAGCTTCACTGGTCCGCCTCTGGTGGTTTGGATTTCAGGTGGGATATTGTCTCTCTTGATATGGAATATGAGGAGTATGGGATAGTGGAGCAACCAAATTATGGCGAGAGAGAATTTGACTCAACTCTAGGGGTGCTGGGAGAATGCATTTGTGTTCTTTGCAACTATCAATGTATCAATGCAGATTTGTGGGTTTTGAAAGAGTATGGTGTTAAGCAGTCTTGGACCAAAGTGGCTACCATCCCTTGCATGGATATTCCTATGAAATTCTTGTACTCGAAACCATTGTTCATGCTACAAAATGGAGAACTGTTGTTGGTCTTTGGGATGCATTTTGTAGTTTACAATCCGAGAGATAATTCTGTCAGGATTCCTGAATAAGTAATATCGAAAAGTTTCTGGAAGCGGATATCTATTTTGAGAGCATTGTTTCACCTTTTCCTAATGGAAGATAAAGGATAATCTCAATTGATAGCAGAAAAGGTGCCAATACTTTTCTTGGTATTGTATGTCATTTAATATCGTAAACCGGTGTTTCAAATTATGATGGCATTATAAATTTAATCAGATTCCATTAGAAAAAAATAGAATGATGCTAATTCTCTAAGAACGGATGACAACCTATTCCTTCTTGTCGTTTATAATGTTATTTAGGATCAAGCAGGCGTTGAACATATAATGACGGCTTCTGTTTCATAGTTTCAAAGAATGCACTGAATTGACTGGCATAAGCCAGTTATTTCATGTGCACAAAATATATTGTGTGATTTGCTTGGAAGGAAGCTGATGAAAATCTTGAATTGTAAATGGAGATTGTGTTTTGCTTCTCTCATCCTTGTCTAGTAACATTCATGCAAGTATTAGTTACCATTCATTTCTTGCTTAAATGTATTCCTGTGTTGTTCATTCCATAAATTGCAGTCACATTAATCCCTTTTTTCATCAAGTATTTTAATTTTTGGTGTAAAAAATTATTCACCTTTTGGATCTATATAGGGCTGTGGAATATAATGTTATCTCTCAAACCAATTCTTCCCTTAAAAGGTCTTGTTGATAACCATAGTTGGCTAAATTGCTATCACTAACTTTGCACCGACGGATATATTTCAATTTTGATTAGTTGATGAAATTTCATAGTTTGTGAATGTTTTCATCTTTACTTTCGTAATTAACAAGAATTAACTCCTTAATACGACATTTGATCAATATAGTGTCCTTTTATGTTGGGGCACATAGAATTAAATAATGTGGTCGATCATTTTCACGATGATAAAAAACCGAGGAACATGCCAATTGACCTTCAAGCATGTTTAATGTCCGGTCCAGCTTCTGGACCGATTGCCAACAATATGAAGTTCCAGTTGGTGAAAGTGGAATTCCTAGAACGCCGTATTTTGTTGGAAAATCGGTGATTTCTTGGTCGTTGGCTCGTGCAAACTAGAACTGCTGTTATGGAACATTTCTGTTTTTTGGGTATCCTGTAATGATGCTTTTTAACGGATCACAGCGATTTCTTGTCGCGCCCAGAATTGGTATTGGCAATCACAAAATGTTTTTTTGTTGGTATTTAATTTGGTGGATGACTTTCTTTTCTCAAAATCAAGATTTTTTAAGCCATTTATGTTTATAAATGCTTTTTCAAAAATATTCCAAATTTTTGTCATTATTCTACGAAAATCCGCTGCCCTTTGGTTTCTCGTAAAATCAGAGACAGAATTTTGATGATGCTTGTGATTTCGGCCGTGATGAAGATTCTATGCAAATGGAATGTAACATCTGATATTGTATATTTCTCAACTCTCATCAGTCGTAAATGCTTCTTGGTTCTGAATAAGTGATCACTTTCTTCATGTCCTTGCCCCAACCACTTCCATTATCCACCATATGGTTTCAACAAATCAAGATCCATGCAGAAAATGTTATACCGAACAGTTTTATCCCTAATCAACCGACGATTTCTTTCGCAGTAAATATCGGAATGTCATATCGAAGCTTTTTCCAGGAATCTATTTGAAAAGGTGTTTTAAAAACTTGAATCTTTGGAAACTCAGTTTCACTTTGGCCTTGGTGCCTTGTGGCATGTGTCATTTAGGAGTTCACACCAGTAATGTTTTTTTGTGCTGCTTCTTACATCCGTGCAAGTAAATTAAAACATAGAAAACCAATTCCCACATCATAATTTTTTTTTTTAAAAAAAGAATTGCTTAGTACATATGAAAATGAAGTTTTTTTATGAGGAAAAAAAATAATTATTGAATTTTTTAGTTCTAAATATTTGTATATGATTTTCTCAATTTTTATATATAATATAATCATGTGAATTGATAATATAGATTTTGGATAAATGATGTTTTGTAAAATATTTGAAGAAGATTTAAAATTTATGAGTAAGTTATATGAATTTAAGACTAAAAATAATTTTATTGTTTTTCAAATTCAAATCTATTAAATACCAATCATATTTTAAAATCCCATTTTGTCAAACGTCTGAAACCAAATCTCATTCAAATGCATGAATGCTACCAAACACCACTGTTAATAAAGTCCCATCAAATTCTTCCTCTGTTTGAGCTTGTTCTTATGCAGAACTCTGTTTCATGATCTTCAGCCATAAACATCAGTGATCTTCGCGCACCAAGCTCTCGAGAATTCTAAGATGGATTCGGTCTCCAATATTCCTGAAGACATTATAGTGGAAATACTCGCAAGCTACCAGTCAAAATCACTCTTACGATTCAGGTGTGTCTCCAAACCGTGGCTCACATTAATTTCAAGTATCAGAATGCACCTTGATACTTGTAGACATGATATGAATTTAAATATCTCATTAGAGAATCATGTTAACCGTTTACGACCCCATTTTTGACCTCATACATTGGCTCCTTGATGCATGAAACTTCTGTTAGAAAAAATGAGTTTTGTACTCATTTATAACCGATAAAATAATTCGAACGAGCTACGTAGCGAAAAGAATTATTTCTCGATTACTAATTATGGTGAATGAGAAATTAATTTAGTTCGAATTTTATCGAGTGAAAAGATTGAATTAAAAAAAATACGTGTGGCGCCTCTTAAATTTTTTTTTTAAAGGCCAGTTTTTTTGAATTAAAGGGTGCCACTTTTTTTGATGAAAAGATGCATCACTTCATTCAAGTCTTTTCACCTTCTATAAATAGAACCTCTCACATTGCATTCATTGAACACAAAAAAACTTCTCATTTCTCTATAATTTAGTTCAATATACAATTTTTAAGCATTAGTGCTTAAAGTTCAAATTTTCAACATATCAAAACTTGATTTTGAATTTTCTAAGCTTATACGCGTAAATTCGAACTTTGGAATTAAATTCGAGAGTTGTCTTCTAGTTTTGAGTTTTTTAAGCATTTGCGCTTAAATCCAAGTTTTGCAAGATTTAAACTCTTGGAATTGGATTTTTAAGTTTAACGCTTAGAATTCGAAATTAGTAGTCGTTGTATCTTGGGAAACGAATTACCAACAACCGTGAGCACCGGGGTGGGGCAATATCGTTTTAAGAAAAAAGAGTCAAACTCTTGCCTCGACTATTTTCTCGTAGCCTTTTGGTTCATCCATTTCTATTCCGAGATATCCCAAGACAAAACAAAATAATACCATACCAACGATCTTAAAACGCTATTTGAACCAAAATGGCCTCTACAAGTACAACGACTCCAACTGTCCATCATGGAGAAAAACCTGAAAAGTTCCATGGTCCTAATTTCAAGCGGTGGCAACAAAAAATGCTTTTCTACTTGACCACCTTAGCTTTGGCGAAATTCCTCAAAGAAGATCTGCCTACTGTTGATGAAGGAGAACAAGATATTCAAAAGAGGGCAGCCGTTGATGCATGAAATCATAGCGACTTCTTATGCAAAAACTATATATTGATTGGACTCGACAATGCATTATACAACGTGTATTGTCAAGTGAAAACAACAAAAGAATTATGGGAGTCACTTGACAAAAAGTATAGATCTGAGGATGCCGACTTGAAGAAATTCATTGTCGAAAGATTCTTGGATTTCAAGATGATTGATTCTAAATCGATTATGGCTTAAGTGCAAGAGTTACAAGTAATTATACAAGAAATTCATACCGAAGGAATGACCCTTAGTGATTCATTCCAAGTAGCGACCATGATTGAAAAATTGCCTCCTATGTGGAAAGATTTAAGAATTATCTCAAGCATAAACACAAAGAGATGAATCTTGACGACTTGATTGTATGCCTAAGAATTGAGGAGGACAATAGGGCATCCGAAAGGAAGGCCGGAAAGAGCAATTTTGAGGCGAGAGCAAATTTGGTGGAACAAAACACTAGCAAGAAGAGAAAGCACCAAGGAAATGGTCCAAAGAAAGGAAAAGCCAAAAAGTTTAAAGGAAATTGCTATAATTGTGGCAAGCCTAACCATTTGGCACGAGATTGCAGAGAAAAGAAAGGTAATCAAAAGAAGTCAAGGGACCAAGTGAACATCACCGAAGATGAGAAATTGTCAAATGACATGACGGATCTCATGGTTTCTACTGTTGTGTTAGAATCCAATCTAGTGGAAAATCCAAAAGAATGGTTCATCGATACAGGAGCAACCAGGCGTGTTTGCACCGAAAAAAAAATGTTCTCTACCTATACCCCGATTAGTGGACGACAACTCTTCATGGATAACTCTACTACGTCAAGAATTGTAGGACTTGGAAAGGTGATGCTCAAGATGAAATCCAGCAAGGAATTAACTCTTATTGATGTGCTACATGTTCCGGACATTCGAAAGAATCTTGTGTCGGGATCAGCACTTGTCAAGACTGGATTTAGACTAGTGTTTCATTCTAGTAAATTTGTATTATCTAAGAATGATATGTTTGTAGGAAAAAGCTATATAGAAAAAAGCATTTTCAAACTGAATGCGATGAATGTATTTCGTAACATTGAAAGCAATAAAAGTACCAATTTTATTTACTTGGTTGAGTCGTGTGATTTATGGCATGATCGTTTGGGTCATGTAAGTTATAATTCATTACGTAAGCTAGTAAATTTAAATTTATTGCCTTCAATTGACGTAAACAAAAAACACAAATGTGATATTTGTGTAGAGGCAAAATTTACAAAGGCCTCGTTTCCATCCGTGAAAAGAAATACAACTCCTCTAGAGTTAATTCACATCGATTTATGTGATTTGAAGTTTGTGCAAACTAGAGGAGGAAAAATGTATTTCATTACTTTTATTGATGATTACACAAGGTATTGTTATTTCTATTTGCTACGTAGCAAAGATGAGGCTCTCGAAGTGTTTAAACACTACAAGAATGAGGTTGAAAACCAATTGACTAAACGAATAAAAATTATTTGCAGTGATAGAGGTGGAGAATATGGAGCACCATTTGACGAATTTTGTTGCGAAAGTGGCATTATTCATCAAACTACTGCGCCATATTCACCACAATCAAATGGTATGGCTGAAAGGAAAAATCGCACTCTCAAAGAAATGATGAACGCAATGTTATTGAGTTCAGGATTACCCCAAAACTTGTGAGGGGAAGCAATCCTTTCAGCCAACTACATTCTTAATAAAATACCACACAAAGTTAAGGACGAAACTCCTTACGAATTATGGAAAGGTCACAAGACTTCTTACAAATATTTAAAAGTGTGGGGGTGTTTGGCAAAAGTTGAAGTACCAAAACAAAAACAAGTAAAAATTGGGCCTAAGACAATAGATTGTATATTTATTGGATATGCAAATAATAGTAGTGCATATCGCTTTTTGGTACATAAATCTGAAATAAGTTATGTGCACGAAGGAACAATTATTGAATCAAGGAATGCCGTCTTCTTTGAAACAACATTTCCTTATATAGAAAGTAAAGAAATAAGTTCTCGAAAATGGACTTATGAAACTACGAACGGTAGAATTCAAGAAGAACAACAAGAACCACGACGTAGTAAGGGGGCTAAAACAACACAGATCTTTGGCCCTGATTTTCTAACTTATATGTTGGAAAATGAACCAAGGACAGTTAGTGAAGCACTATCAAGTCCTGAAGCCCCTTTTGGAAGGAGGCAATGAACAATGAGATAGAATCTATCTTGCATAATCATATATGGGAATTGGTTGACCTCTCTCCGGGAAATAAACCATTAGGATGCAAGTGGATTCTTAAAAGGAAATACAAGACAGATGGATCTATTGAAAAATATAGGGCTAGATTAGTATCCAAAGGATATAGACAAATAGAAGGTCTTGATTATTTTGATGCCTACTCGTCAGTGACGAGAATAACATCTATTCGCGTATTAATAGCATTTGCGGCATTACATAATCTAGAAATTCATCAAATGGATGTGAAAACGGCATTCCTCGATGGGGAACTTAAGAAAGAAATATATATGGAACAACCCGAAGGGTATATGGTTCCTGGACAAGAGAAAAAAGTGTGTAGACTCGTTAAGTCATTATATGGGCTTAAACAAGCGCAAAAACAATGACATGAAAAATTCGACAAAACTATGTTGTCGAATGACTTCAAAATTAACGAGTGTGATAAATATATTTACATCAAAGGCACACCTGAAGCATGTGTGATAGTATGTTTGTACGTTGATGATATATTAATTGTGAGAAGCGATATTAATATCATCAAGACTACTAAGAAGATGTTAACAAAACACTCCGATATGAAAGATATGGGAGAAGTAGATGTCATTTTGGGAATAAAAGTCAGCAAAACATCGGAAGGACGTGTTTTGTCGCAATGTCACCATGTTGAGAAAATATTGGAAAAATATAATGCGAATGATATGTCCTTGATCAAAACACCTATAGATCCAAGTTTGCATCTTTCCAAAAATAAAGGTGAACCCATATCTCAATTAGAGTATTCGAAGATCATAGGCAGTCTGATGTATCTCATGAATTGCACCCGTCCAGATATTGCTTATGCTGTCAACAAACTCGGCAGATTTACAAGTAATCCTGGTAATGATTATTGGAAGGCATTAATAAGGGTACTTAAATATTTAAGATACATCTTAAATTATGGATTACAATATACGAGATATCCCGCGGTCCTAGAAGGTTATAGTGACGCAAATTGGATATCTGACACAAATGATTCAAAATCCACAAGTGGTTACGTATTTACCATTGGTGGTGGGGCTATATCATGGAAGTCTTCTAAGCAAACTCGTATTGCTCGATCCACAATGGAATCGGAATTTATAGCTTTAGACAAAGTTGGAGAAGAAGTCGAGTGGCTTCGAAATTTCTTAGAAGAAATCCCTTGTTGGAATAAGCCAGTGTCCTCAATAATAATTCATTGATATAGTCAATCAGCAATTGGAGGGCACAAAACACTATATATAATGGTAAGTCTCGACACATCCGTCGTAAACATAATACCATTCGACAAGTGATCTTTAATAGCATTATATCTCCATTGATTATGTAAAATCAAAGGAGAATCTTGCGGATTCACTTACAAAAGGTATACAAAGAGATCAAATGAATTGTCTATCAAGATAAATGGTATTAAAACCCCAAAATTAAATCTTGTAATGGATACCCAACCTAGTTGACTGGAGATCCCAAGATCTAGGTTCAAAAGGACAACTAAATTACGAGATTGGATGAAACACCTTGGAGAAATCTTCTACCTATTCCTGTGATACGAGGTGTTGCCCACAAAAGGGTATGAGGCTATGTTTTACCTTTAATGATTCCTAAGATATACTAATACATATGTTGGAGTATAGTGGGATACTCTCCTAGGAGATCACCAATGTAAGTACGAAGTGTGGCCGCTTCAAATATGAAAAGCAACCGCGAAACCAAGTGGTGTCCATGGCCGAAATGGACCCAATAGATAACTGTTAGAAATGTTATGGTGTGAATATAATTGTCTTGGTTTACACTAAAAGGGCGAATCGTTCAAGGCATCACGTCCACTAATTGCCAAGTAAATCCGATTATATCTTACTAAAGAAGGTTCAAAGCCACAAGCTACCTATCCCAATGAAATAATATTTCGCTAGAACGTTATTTGTCGAGTCAGCATAGTCACATGCATTAATTTTCATTCGTGTGGGAGATTGTTAGAAAAAATGAGTTTTGTACTCATTTAAAACCGATAAAATAATTCGAACGAGTTACGTAGTGAAAAGAATTATTTCTCGATTACTAATTATGGTGAATGAGAAATTAGTTTAGTTCGAATTTTATTGAGTGAAAAAATTGAATTATAAAAAATACGTGTATATAATATATATATATATATATATATACATATATATATATATATAAAATTAGCCATGTGATTTCTCATTTTGTGGAGGCGCACAAGTAAATTTTTTTTTAAAGGCCAATTTTTTTGAATTGAAGTGTGCCTCTTTTTTCATGAAAGGATGCATCACTTCATTCAAGTCTTTTCACCTTTATAAATAGGACCTCCCACATTGCATTCATTGCACACACAAAAAATTATCTTCTTCTCATTTCTCTCTAATTTAGTTCTATATGCGAATTTTTAAGCATTAACGCTTAAAGTTCAAATTTTCAAGATATAAAATCTTGAATTTAAATTTTCTACGCTTATACGCTTAAATTCGAACTTTGGAATTAAATTCGAGAGTTGTCTTTTAGTTTTGAGTTTTTTAAGCATTTGCGCTTAAATCCAAGTTTTGCAAGATTTAAACTCTTGAAATTGGATTTTTAATGAAACGTCTAATGTTTTAAAAGTGCGGAAATAATTTTTTTTATATATGAAGCTCGCATTTAAAAATAGCATTTAAAATAATCATTTTTAATTGGAAATAAAAGTAATGCAGTTTAAAATAACTATCATCATCCAAAATCAACGTAAACGTAAACGTGTAAAAATCGAAATATCCTCAATGTATATAAAATGTTAACCCCTCTCAAATCTCATAAATAAATATGCGGAAAATCGTGCGGTCCTCGGGCCATGTCACCGCACCAGTGCTGCCTGCTCAGAGTCCAGCACCTCCAGTCTCCTCAGAATTCTAGCTCACCTGCATCACACACGCCTAGTGAGTCTAAAGACTCAACACACCTGTACCAGGAATAACGAGTACATATATGTAGCACACAACAGTGAAAAATAGCATACTCAACATATCTTTCATGAACTTAAAAGCATAACATAAAAGTATCTTATAAAATCATGTCCTGTCAAATCATGTCATCTCATATCATCATATACGTATCAAAACAGCTCATCGTGTCATCATAAACTTAAAAATTTTCTTTTAATTGAATTCAGTTAATTAGTTGTGACTTTCGTATCAGCTCTATCGTATCAGTTCTATCGATGGATCCATCTATAAAACCGTGGTACCCGGCGGCGGGGGACATCAGCGACAACATTACCCGCCCACTGAGCCCGGGCCTCAGCTCATCATATCTCATATCATCGTATACATATACATCGTCAGTCACAACCAAATCCCATCCTTCAAAACAACATCATAATCATCACTTGATAAAATTGTGCATAAACGTAACTTTTTCCTTAAAACCAGGCATGCAACGTTTTTATCATAATTAACGTAAAAATCATAAACGTGATGCATAAACATTTAAAATAACATGAATTTGTGCTCAGGGTGCTGTCAGGACCATAATCTCACCCCGGGTGCAAAATGACTATTTTGTCCCTGGAAAACCCGAAAATTATCGTTTCACCCTGGACATCTAAAATTGACCCGAAGCTTACCAAACTCTTTAAAATATCCCAAAACATTTTTATAAGCGTTCCTAAACGTAAACTCAAGCCCATTTTACAACTTAACCGATTCGTTTTAAAATTTGGACCGAGGTCCCGGTTTTAACCCGAATCGACTCGAAACTTAATCAAACTCTTCCTAATTTTTTTTCCATATTTTACAAATACTAAAAGGGTCCCTAATATTATATTGCCGTCCCAAAACCTTCGGTTGAAACACAAAAAAAATAAGACAAAACTCTCGGCCCCCTTTTTCTCCTTATCCACCTTCCAACACGTCCTTCCAACAGACCACCTTTCGGTCCTCTCCATTCCCACCACCTGTCTAGCCCTTAATTCTCCTTCCCAAACCGTAAGGACCTCCTAAACTAAACCAAAGCAACGTGAAATTCTGCTGCACAAATCACGCGAGAAACCCGAGCAACGATAGCACTTTCTCCCTATCAAGCTACATCACCGAGATTCGAACTTCTCCCTCGTCCAAGAGCCTATGGTCCACTCCTAACCTCATACCAGACATTACAAGGGTTGAGACACGGCAAGATTCGAACCCATGCACGGCCGCACCCCTGCCCGACAGTGTTAAAGCCAACCCAAGCCCCAAACTCTCGATCTCTCCTCCTACAGCAACACCTAAACCATTTCCTTCCAAGATTCATCACGACACCACCATCCTACTAAGGAGAATCCTAAGCCGCAGCCCCTTACACTTTATACAGGAAAAAAAACGTGAGTGACATTTAAAAGAGTGCATGAAGTGGACAACATCCGTAAACCCTTCATGATAACGACCGGATCGAGAGTTCTATGCAACCAAACACACAAATCAGCAATTATTTAACACGTATGATGCAAAAATAAAAGATACATGCGTGCCTGATGAGTGAAGAACAAGAACGGTGCAATGGAGAATCGAGAGAAAATTTTCTTTTATCAACCGAGATAGAACCGACGCCTACAATTGTTGAACTCTGAAACCGAAGGTGGAGAATCTGAATGGAGGAGAGGAGTGTATATCGGTTGAGGGGAGGGGGTTACGGGATGTTAAAAGTTATTTTATAATAATTAATTGGTTAATTACATGATTAATAGGCCTTAATATATTAATTAAGGGTTTAAAAAGTAGCCCAACAAGCTTAAAAGTAGGCCCATTAAATCTAAACACACTCCCGAAAAATATTTCGTGTTGGGAAGATTTTGAAAATATAAGCCGCAACCTCAAAACGTCTCTCCGTTTCGATAAAATTTGCATACCGTTAAAAAAATAAAACCCTGCGGAAAAAAATACCCAAAAATTCCATTTTTGAAAAATCGACTTAAAAACACCTTGCATTAATTTATAAAAAATAAATCGTGTGATAAAATCATTTCCTGAAAATTCTCTGGTCTCCGTTTCTCGTTCGAGTGTGAAATGCTGCATTAATTTATAAAAATAAATCGTGTGATAAAATCATGTCCTGAAAATTCTACGGTCTCCGTTTCTCGTTCGAGTGTGAAATGCATCTAGAAACCCTAATGCGTGAACTTTTTAAAATTTCATGAACTAAATCCTATCATGCAATAATAATCCATAAAATGTATAAAATATAATTAAACATAAATTAATGAAAGAAACATGCATTTAAGGCTTTAAAACAATACCAAATAAATTTAATAATTTGCATGCACGTGGTTCACGTGTACTTTTAAATTTTCGGGACGTTACATTTAAGTTTAACGCTTAGAATTCAAAATTAGAAAATTTGCATACCATATTGATAGCGTTCTAAACATTTCAAGTTCATGTGGCTTTGAAATTTGTAGTGCTACTATTTTAAAGTCGTAGTCAGTTGTATCTTGGGAAACGAATTGCCAACAACTGTGAGCATTGGGACGGGGCAATATCGTTTTAAGGAAAAAGAGTCAAACTCTTGCCTCGCCTATTTTCTCGTAGCCTTTTGGTTCACCAATTTCTATCCCGAGATTTTCCAAGACAAAACAAAATAATACCATACCAACGACTTCAACTCATTGTGTATCCTATGCATGGACAACTCATTGTGTATCCTATGCATGGAACATCCAGAGAGAGCTGTTCGGCTTGTGGGTTCCATTTATGGTTTAATTTTCTTGATTGTGAAGGAAACATAATTGTTCTCATCTATCAGAAAATTGAAAATTTTGCCTTCCGTGAAAGTCGATGTTAAAATAGGTTTCGATTATATCCATGGCTGACAAAGATTATAAGGTTGTGGGAATTTTCTCTACGTATCCGGATCTGGATGCACACGAGTGAATGGTTATGATTTATAGTTTGAAGGCTAATTCTTGGAGGATTTCAAGGGTGGCGTTCCTAGGACGATCCGGGCAGGTTTGCTAGTGGCATGATGTCTATAATGAATATTAATTACTGTTAATATTTTAATTTCCAAATTTAATATATTTTTTAATTACCTTAAAAGTGGGCATATTATTATTTTCTCAAATAGTACATATCTTCGAAAACCTTGTTGAGTTAAAAATTTTGACATCTAACAATCAAATTTGATAATAAGATTTAATACAAAACTAATGTATTAATTAACGAATCAACGGATTCCTAGAATTTTAGGTGGGATGGGATTGTAATTCTTTCTACTTCTCGAGATATAATTCATAGTAAACACGCATACTCGGGAAGAAGTGCGACAAAAAGTTAAAAGCAACTATACATATGATGATAAACATATTTAAATACAAATTTCAAATAAATCAAATTTTGACAAACAAAATTTTATATTTATCGAATCAACTAAAATGTTAGTTAATGAATTTTCATTTTCTGAATTCGTCGATAGTATTAATATTTTAAATTTTTATTAGCAAATTTCTAGTTGTTCAGAATCTTCTCACAAACCCCTATCAAAACTCAATTAAGAAAAGAAACATATCTCCTCAGCGAGCTCATTTTCTGAATTATCACAACTTCCATTTCAATGACTTCTGAATTTGCAGATCTTTTCTTTCGCCTCCATCGATTCTCTTATGGTTGTCATCTTTAATAAATTGAATTATGTTAAAAGACTATCATTTATATTTTGTTTCGGACAAATTGGTCTCCCTTGTTATTCAAACTCGCTCCATCTTTGTTGAACTACCATACAACATGACTTTATCTTGTTGATACGATGCTGAATGGTCAAAGGACCTAATGAACTTTTAGGGAGAAATTTCATGCATTGAATCTACCAGCCTTTGATTTTCTTCATGATAATATCAACCATTGCATTGCCAAAGAAACTTTCTATTAGTGCTCTAGGAGAAACACTGGCCAAGAACTGATTCTCCACGGAGAGCAAAATACATAAGAGCACTAATGTAAAGTTTCACATCAATAAAGAAAATATCCACTTTTGATTATGCAAATCAAGGTGTACAAATTCTCAAGAACAAGAATTCAAAGTCGATGGAAATGTCCATGTTAAAATATGGAGGGTACCATTAGAATAAACTTTTATAACTTTAAGAAAGAAAGAAGAAAATTATTATTATTATTATTATTAGCGGAACATGCACACGGGTATCTGTATAACATAATTTATGAATATTATGTTTACTATTTGTAACATATATATTTGTTTTAAATTATGTATTAACAAGTGCAAAAATTAATAAATGCCTAAATAAATAATGTAGGTGTGTCATATAATTTTCTATATCATAATATAAAAAAACTATTACTTTTTTGGTCTCAAGGGTTTCAAAGTTCTGTTATAAAGGTTCAAGTCTCGAGGATGTCAAGAAGACCAAACAATTACTATAATGGTCCGAGTCTTTATATAATAATAATAATAACAACAATAATAATAATAATATATTATTAATTTTGTTGTTATTATTATTATTATTATTATTAATGTCATTTTGATGAAGCGGGAACATGTAGCTGCTATCTTTCGGTGTGGAATGGGTAAACCTCTGGACTAACACAGTAACCCACAAACAATGCTAGTCAGGTAAATCGCACTGGACAAGTTATGTGCGACAGACTCATCCAAGAATATGTTGGTAGGGAAAATCGAACTTTTGATCACTTGTCAAGCTTTCACCTACTCCACAAACTTGAACACTCTCTTGGGGGCAAGTTATGAAAAAAATTATTATTTGAATGGAAGAGAGATTGAATTTGTATGGGAAAAAGACAAGAAATCTTGATATTTTATAACTTAAAATTTTCTTTTTAACATACAAAAATGGGAGGCAACATCCATATTTATACTACAACCACCTCCTTAACCTATGGTCATGATTAAACCAACACATTTTTAATCTGATGGAAATTAAAGATATCTAGGAGTTTCTTAATTTTTCTATAGTTATCCATCTCACGTATTTCTTAATGTTTATCTAGAACAAGCCAACTCATTTTGTTACAAGATGATTCTAAAAAGACACACTAATTATTGCTCTAATGAATTCTCTAGAAATTTGGGTCACAATTTTTTTTATCATATTCTGTGTGTAGCCCAATCATAATAATTCAAAATCAAATTTTCCAACACTACCTCTTAAACTTGATTTTCTAACTCCAAGCAATTTTCACATCTTGATAAATTCTATACGGGTCTAATAATGGTTGTAGACTACTAAAAATTAGATCTCTCGTGATACCGTTTCATGGATCTATCTGCAAGACGAGTCAATCCGATATATATTCTTAGTGAAAATAAATAATTTTGACATAAAAAATAGAATTTTTATATGTAGGATTGGATCAGAGATTCATCTCACAAAATTGATCCGTGAGACGGTATATCAAAAAAATTGTTATGATCACACATAAGTTTTTATAACTACTAAAATTCCCATTTTTTTTGAAAGAAAATTCCAAATCTTAAAAGAAGTTAAACCCTAATTTTTTTAAAAAAAATCCTGAAGCTTACATGTTTAGTTTTCTACCAAACAAAGCAAAAAATCCAAATGGCATTACAAGAAATTCATTGGTATGATTTTCACCATTAAAATTTTACATATAACTAAAGAAATAAACTTTTTAAAAAATGACATTTTTTGTATTTGTTGAATTAGTTAGTTTGATTTCAAAATAACTAAATAAATATATTAAAATATCATACACAAAAACTCTAATAATTTGACAAGTGCTAATCATGGAGCATTATAATTATATTTATTATGAAGATTATGTCATATTTTTTTTTACAGTATAAAATAAATCACGTGTCTTTTTATTGCTAATTAATATCTCTTTTCATACATTACATATTTAGGATTTTGATTGGTGATTTATTTTGACCAGCAGATGCATGTAATTTGTTGGAATATTTCATGTTCGCAATCTTTGCTTGATTTTGACGTTAACAAAACTTGTTATTTTGTTACTAATCAATCTACCTAAGTGCGCAGAAAGCTGGAATTGAAATAGATACGCCAAATAGAATGGTGTAGCAACTTGAACATCCTAGAATAGTGCTAGATTACTCTATAATGGTGTAGCAAATTGGAACACCTTATAATAATGTGGTTGTATAGGGAAGACAATAGAGTAGAGCACTCTATATTCTTTCCGTTGTTCACAATTTTAGAATACTTTAGAAAGTATTATGAGTAAAATAAATAGGTTGATATCTTTCATTTATAAATGGCCCCCAGTTTCTCGCCAAGTTTCTTAAGTTATAGCCACAATACATTTCCTCTCCAAACCTCTATTAAATTCTCTTGTGCTCTTGTTTGGTTAATGCTTACTTAAGCATTTTTGGAGAAGTTTTAATAAGTGCCGCACGGTGCTACACCTAAAGAATCAACACATGATAAAATTCTGAATGGCCGAAGGGTCTTATGGACTACTCATCTAGGATGTTCGTGAAGGGCCTTGAACATCCTAGAATCGTGTATGAAGATCCGAAATAGTGCTACATTATTCTAGAATGGCGTAGCAACTTGAAGGGCCTTGAAAATCCTTGAACATCCTAGAATAGTGCTAGGTTATTCTATAATGGTGTAACAACTTGGAACACCTTAGAATAATGTGGTTGAATAGGAAAGACAATTGAGTAGAGCACTCTATATTCTTTCCGTTGTACATAATTTTAGAATACTATAGAAAGTATTATGAGTAAAATAAATAGGTTTATATCTTTCATTGATAAATTACCCCAAGTTTCTCGCCAAGTTTCTCAAGTTATAGCCACAATACATTTTCTCTCCAAACCTCTATTAAATTCTCTTGTGCTCTTGTTTGGTTAATGCTTACTTAAGCATTTTTGGAGAAGTTTTCATAAGTGTCCCATGGTGCTACACCTAAAGAATCAACACATGATAAAATTCTGAATGGCCGAAGGGTCTTATGGACTACTCATCTAGGATGTTCGTGAAGGGCCTTGAACATCCTAGAATCTTGTATGATCCGGAATAGTGCTAAATTATTCTAGAATGGTGTAGCAACTTGAAGGCCTTGAACATCCTTGAACATCCTAGAATAGTGCTAGATTACTCTATAATTGTGTAGCAAATTGGAACACCTTATAATAATGTGGTTGTCTAGGGAAGACACTAGAGTAGAGCACTCTATATTCTTTCCGTTGTTCACAATTTTAGAATACTCTAGAAAGTATTATGAGTAAAATAAATAGGTTGATATCTTTCATTTATAAATGGCCCCAAGTTTCTTGCCAAATTCTCAAGTTATAGCCACAATACATTTTCTCTCCAAACCTCTATTAAATTCTCTTGTGCTCTTGTTTGGTTAATGCTTACTTAAGCATTTTTGGAGAAATTTTAATAAGTGCCGCACGGTGCTACACCTAAAGAATCAACACATTATAAAATTCTGAATGGCCGAAGGGTCTTATGGACTACTCATCTAGAATGTTCGTGAAGGGCTTTGAACATCCTAGAATCGTGTATGAGGATCCGGAATAGTGCTACATTATTCTAGAATGGTGTAGCAACTTGAAGGGCCTTGAACATCCTAGAATAGTGCTACATTACTCTATAATGGTGTAACAAATTGGAACACCTTATAATAATGTGGTTGTCTAGGGAAGACAATAGAGTAGAGCACATGATAAAATTCTTAATGGCCGAAGAGTCTTATGGACTACTCATCTAGGATGTTCGTAAAGGGCCTTGAACATCCTAGAATCGTGTATGAAGATCCGAAATAGTGCTACATTATTCTAGAATGGTGTAGCAACTTGAAGGGCCTTGAAAATCCTTGAACATCCTAGAATAGTGCTACATTATTCTCTAATGGTGGAGCAACTTGGAACACCTTAGAATAATGTGGTTGTACAGGGAAGACAATAGAGTAGAGAACTATATATTCTTTCCGTTGTTCACAATTTTAGAATACTCTAGAAAGTATTATGAGTAAAATAAATAGGTTGATATCTTTCATTTATAAATGGTCCCCAGTTTCTCGCCAAGTTTCTTAAGTTATAGCCACAATACATTTTCTCTCCAAACCTCTATTAAATTCTCTTGTGCTCTTGTTTGGTTAATGCTTACTTAAGCATTTTTGGAGAAGTTTTAATAAGTGTCGCACGGTGCTACACCTAAAGAATCAGCACATGATAAAATTCTGAATGGCCGATGGGTCTTATGGACTACTCATCTAGGATGTTCGTGAAGGGCCTTGAACATCCTAGAATCTTGTATGATCCGGAATATTGCTACATTATTCTAGAATGGTGTAGCAACTTGAAGGGCATTAAAAATCCTTGAATAGTGCTAGATTATTCTATAATGGTGTAGCATTTTGGAACACCTTATAATAATGTGGTTGCCTAGGGAAGACACTAGAGTAGAGCACTCTATATTCTTTCCGTTGTACATAATTTTAGAGTACTCTAGAAAGTATTATGAGTAAAATAAATATATTGATATCTTTAATTTATCAATGGCCCCAAGTTTCTCGCCAAGTTTCTCAAGTTATAGGCACAAAACATTTTCTCTCCAAACCTCTATTAAATTCTCTTGTGCTCTTGTTTGGTTAATGCTTCCTTAAGCATTTTTGGAGAAGTTTTCATAAGTGTCGCACGGTGCTACACCTAAAGAATCAGCACATGATAAAAGTCTGAATGGCCGAGAGGTCTTATGGACTATTTATCTAGGATGTTCGTGAAGGGCTTTGAACATCCTAGAATCGTGTAGGAGGATCCGGAATAGTGCTACATTATTCTAGAATGGTGTATGCAACAGACTCATCCAAGAATATGTTTGTGGGGAAAATCGAACTTTTGAACACTTGTCAAGCTTTCACCTACTCCACAAACTTGAACACTCTCTTGGGGCAAGTTATGAAAAAAATTATTATTTGAATGGAAGAGCGATTGAATTTGTATGGGAAAAAGACAAGAAATCTTGATATTTTATAACTTAAATTTTTCTTTTTAACATACAAAAATGGGAGGCAACATCCATATTTATACTACAACCACCTCCTTAACCTATGGTCATGATTAAACCAACACATTTTTAATCTGATGGAAATTAAAGATATCTAGGAGTTTCTTAATTTTTCTATAATTATCCATCTCACGTATTTCTTAATGTTTATCTAGAACAAGCCAACTCATTTTGTTATAAGATGATTCTAAAAAGACACACTAATTATTTCTCTAATGAATTCTCTAGAAATTTGGGTCACAATTTTTTTATCATATTCTGTGTGTAGCCCAATCATAATAATTCAAAATCAATTTTTCCAACACTACCTCTTAAACTTGATTTTCTAACTCCAAGCAATTTTCACATCTTGATAAAGTCTATACGGGTCTAATAATGGTTGTAGACTACTAAAAATTAGGTCTCTCGTGATACAGTTTCATGAATCTATCTGCGAGACGAGTCAATCTGATCTATATTCTTAGTGAAAATAAATAATTTTGACATAAAAAATAGAATTTTTATATGTAGGATCGGATCAGAGATTCGTCTCACAAAATTTCCGTAAGACGGTATATTAAAAAAAATTGTTATGATCACACATAAGTTTTTATAACTACTAAAATTCTCATTTTTTAAAAATAAAAATCAAAAAATTTAAAAGAAGTTAAACCCTAATTTTTTTTAAAAAAATCCAGAAGCTTACATGTTTAGTTTTCTTCCAAACAAAGCAAAAAATCCAAATGACATTACAAGAAATTCTTTGGTATGATTTTCCCCATTAAAATTTTATATATAACTAAAGAAATAAAATTTTAAAAAAATGACATTTTTTGTATTTGTTGAATTAGTTAGTTTGATTTCAAAATAACTTAATAAATATATTAAAATATCATACACAAAAACTCTAATACTTTGACAAATGCTAATCAGAGAACATTATAATTATATTTATTATAAAGATTATGTCATATATTTTTTGTACAGTACAAAATAACTCATGTGTCTTTTTATTGCTAATTAATATCTCTTTTCATGCATTACATATTTAGGATTTTGATTGGTGATTTATTTTGACCAGCAGATGCATGTAATTTGTTGGAATATTTCATGTTCGCAATCTTTGCTTGATTTTGACGTTAACAAAACTTGTTATTTTGTTACTAATCAATCTACCTAAGTGCGCAGAAAGCTGGAATTGAAATAGATACGCCAACTAGAATGGTGTAGCAACTTGAACATCCTAGAATAGTGCTAGATTACTCTATAATGGTGTAGCAAATTGGAACACCTTATAATAATGTGGTTGTATAGGGAAGACAATAGAGTAGAGCACTCTATATTCTTTCCGTTGTTCACAATTTTAGAATACTTTAGAAAGTATTATGACTAAAATAAATAGGTTGATATCTTTCATTTATAAATGGCCCCCAGTTTCTCGCCAAGTTTCTTAAGTTATAGCCACAATACATTTCCTCTCCAAACCTCTATTAAATTCTCTTGTGCTCTTGTTTGGTTAATGCTTACTTAAGCATTTTTGGAGAAGTTTTAATAAGTGTCGCATGGTGCTACACCTAAAGAATCAACACATGATAAAATTCTGAATGGCCGAAGGGTCTTATGGACTACTCATCTAGGATGTTCGTGAAGGGCCTTGAACATCCTAGAATCTTGTATGATCCGGAATAGTGCTACATTATTCTAGAATGGTGTAGCAACTTGAAGGGCATTGAAAATCCTTGAACATCCTAGAATAGTGCTAGATTATTCTATAATGGTGTAGCATTTTGGAACACCTTATAATAATGTGGTTGTCTAGGGAAGAAAATAGAGTAGAGCACTCTATATTCTTTCCATTGTGCATAATTTTAGAGTACTCTAGAAAGTATTATGAGTAAAATAAATATATGGATATCTTTAATTTATAAATGGCCCCAAGTTTCTCGCCAAGTTTCTCAAGTTATAGGCACAAAACATTCTCTCCAAACCTCTATTAAATTCTCTTGTGCTCTTGTTTGGTTAATGCTTCCTTAAGCATTTTTGGAGAAGTTTTCATAAGTGTCGCACGATGCTCCACCTAAAGAATCAGAACATGATAAAAGTCTGAATGGCCGAAAGGTCTTATGGACTATTCATCTAGGATGTTCGTGAAGGGCTTTGAACATCCTAGAATCATGTATGAGGATCCGGAATAATGCTACATTATTCTAGAATGGTGTAGCATTTTGAAGGGCCTTGAAAGTCCTTGTACATCCTTTAATAGTGCTAGATTATTCTATAATGGTGTAGCAAATTGGAAGACCTTATAATAATGTGGTTGTGTAGAGAAGACAATAGAGTAGAGCACTCTATAATTTTTTCGTTGTACATAATTTTAGAATATTTTAGAAAGTATTATTAGTAAAATAAATAGTTTGATATCTTTCATCTATAAATGGCTCCAAGTTTCTCGCCAAGTTTCTCAAGTTATAGCCACAATATATTTTCTCTCCAAACATCTATTAAATTCTCTTTTGCTCTTGTTTGGTTAATGTTTACTTAAGCATTTGTGGAGAAGTTTTCATAAGTGTCGCACGGTGCTCCACCTAAAGAATCAACACATGATAAAAGTCTGAATGACCGAACGATCTTATGGACTATTCATCTAGCATGTTCGTGAAGGGCCTTGAACATCCTAGAATCTCTTAAGAGGATCCGGAATAGTGCTAGATTATTCTAGAATGTTGTAGCAACTTGAAGGGCTTTGAACATCCTAGAATAATGCTAGATTATTATAGAATGGTGTATCAACTCAGAAAATTTAAATTGCATACGTTTAAAAAATATCAAGAAATAGATTGTAGGTGGCAAGCATTAGTTAGAAAAAAGCATTATTCAATATTAGAGAACTTCGTGTCTCATATAAGTATTAGAGAACTTAGTGTCCATGAGAAAGAAGACTCTAAAGGGGAAAACAGTGACAACACCATACATGGCAACTGACGTTAGTATTGTCCTTAGAAGTTTCATAGCATTGCACAAGACCATACACTGTCCAACACCAAAAAGCAACTAAAAGACTTACAATTTCGATCATTCATAAATAAATCCACCAAAATAAATGAAAAAAATTGATTATCAAAAGCATATCTTTCGCAATACTTTTGATATTTCATCCAAATTATATTATACTAAATAAAATGACATTAGTATTGCATTAAGAATCGAAAGATGATCAACATCAGAACAATGTGCAAAAAAAATTACAAGAATGCACTAATAAAACTCATACGCAAATTAACAAATCACCAGAAATCAATTCTAAACAAAAATAAGAAAAGAAAGTTACAATTTGAAGTATAAAAGGGGTTCTTGATACGCTTTCGGATCTAGATACCAAAACAAACCGAACCAATGCAGCATACTCGCAAATAAGAGATCAAAATCAGTGTCACATTTAAAAAAGAGAGAATCAACCCTTGAAACATAGGAGAGCATCAGACATCAGACATATCTGATTAACGATATCAATATTTAAGAACACTGATCGCCTATGGCGATACTCTGATTCAATCATATAAGTGGGGTCCAACAAGAAAGGAAAAGGTTGTTAGCATATGAGCATGAACTCCTTTATACAAGGTGATTTTTAGCACAAGTGTCGGATTCTGCTTTTTTCCCGGATTTTCTCTACTTTCCTTCGTTTTGTGTGCTGGACTTTTATTTACAAATCACAGAAGATTGCTTGGTGAGATGGGAATTGTGATTTCGTCGGGAGTTTTTGAGGAATTGGGAAATATTGAGAATTTGCTATGAAAATTTCTGCACAACTGCACAAGACTAATAGAAGATCGTAGAAACTAACAAGGGATGGGTCTGTATTTTTTGATTTATAAAATCCACTTTTCAAAAATGGTAATCACCAAGAGCCGTGGTATGAACTTTTTGAATGGATTCATGGAAGAAAATGCACTAGTTCCAAATTGTGGTTATTTCCTTCCAATATGCATATAAAAGTGTATAGGTCGTCATGGCATGCATGGACTTTGTGAATAGATTCTTAGCTTCCTATCGATTAGTTCCTGTTGTAAACAAAATGTCATTCTCAAATTAATTAATATACGGAATCATAAGAGACTGAAATATAATCAGAAGAAACAAAAGTTGAATCTACCAAGAACAATGACACCAATCAAATAAAAGTTGTTGGTTATGGGCAACACTTGAAACAAAATAAGATTAACTTGTTGGGAAATAATAAAAAAAAGTTGCATAGAATGAAATCTAGTTAGCCATCAGATAGGTGGAATAGTACGAAATCGAGAACACATATTGTCTCCCACCCGTCTGGAGGCGGAACTCGGCGCGACACGAAGGAAGTTTCCTTACAGGGATATTCCTTCATCATGGTAGCGGCAAGTTCACGATATTCGTCCTCTTCAAAGCAATTCATCTCATGGCCAGGTCCAATTTCTTGGATGGAAATAAGAATTGCATCCTTGATCGCACATCCAGAACGTGGCAATTTGACCAAGGGTGCTGTCCATAGCTTTACACAGAAATCCTTCGCCTTTGTTCTTCTGGCAATGTCTTCTTCCCAGAAAATAGTCCCCAGCTCCGTGGATTCAACAGCCCAAATATTCTTCAAATTTGGAAATAAAGCAAGAAGCTCTTTGTTAAAAGCAAACCTATGCCTGAAATGGAACATGTGCCTGATAATTGAATCAAGTAAGGCATGACGATACTCAATTTCGAACTCAGACGTGGCTTCAAGCATGGGATCAATGCTTGTAGTATCATCAATAAGGCTCTTGGCAGAAACTAAGATGAAGCTCGATGAATCCGATTTATACACAAGTAAAGGCAAAGATCTTGGTAGTTCCAAATCGCAGGAGAATTGGATGCTTACATGTTCAACGCGAGATAACTTTTTCAGAAACTCGTGAATTCCCGGTGACCAAGACCAACTACCCCAGTGATCAAGAAGAATTTGCACGGAAATAAAGCGGGTGTGAAGAATAAGTGCGGCAAAAAGCTTGGACACTGAAGAACAAATGCATAGACATTTGGCATCACTGATTTTTTCGAAAATATAGACGATTACATCTGTTGGAAGGCGATCGAAATCCGCAGAGGCCATCGTTTTCTTCTGCAGAAGCGACTAATAATATTTTATCTTTTGCCCAAGAGATAAATTATAATATGATAACATCTCTTGATCGTCCAACCCAAATCAAATATTTAATGGAAGTTACCTAAATTAATTAGATATTCTTAGTATGAGAAGATTTTTTATTTTTTGAAAAATATTTATTCATTCTTTAAAATTTTGATAAATAAATCTTTTTATGATAGGATTCATTCTATTTCAACTAACATATTAATTAAATTAAACACAATAATAGTAAAGAAGTCAATTTTATGACAAAAATTTGCATGTTATTGTATTTAATTCAAATAAAATAAATAATTTTTATGTCATAATTTGTTATTATAATAATTAAATTTTAAATATATTCATTATATTATATCAATAATTATTCAAACACTTTACTTATTAATTCAAATAATTAATTACATTTTGTTCTTTCAGATTTTAAACCTAGAGATCAATTAAACTAATTCGATTATTCAAGATTTGATGCTAGCTAGGTTCACATTGGTCAACTCTTTAAACTACGTTTTCAAGTTATAATCTAGCTATCTCCCTCTATTTTGCAATTCTTTATTTGGTTATTATCAATATTTGAAGTCTCAATTGTTCATCAAATCGGAACATGACATCCTACATATTGTCCGAGTGCATCTAATGATCAAAAATTCTACTTTCATAGTAAAAAAATCACTGTGCAAGTCAATAAAGAGAATACAAAAGATCCGCAAAAAAACCCCCCACAAAATTTGCTGAGACACACCCTCCTCTTCCTCTAACAAAACTCAAATCACTTCCAAAACCTCCAAGTATAGGATATTAGGCAAAATCTACGTTCCCGATAAGAAGTGTGGCATTGCAAAACATTCGGAGGTATTCAGTGCAATTATAAATAAAATCTACATGTCGAATAATGGTATCTCGGATCGGATGAGATCACTTTCCAGTTAAAAATCCCTTGAGCAGAAAAATTCCTAGCCCGCCAACAGCCAATGATGCTAAGACCATGGAGATCTTGATGGGTTCGATATCCAGCATCTCACCTCTGCCATGCTTTGTATCGCGATGTGATCTTGTGGAGCTCACGTTTTCTCGTAGAAGATTGCTAAGATTGTCTAGCTGATGCATGACTTGACGTTGTCCACGTGTTATGTTCGATATCTGCCACAAAAGTCCGACCAAAATCTAGATAACTAATGTAAACAAAAGAACAAGAAAATGAAGTAATACCTCTTCCATTAAAGAAGACTCTTTTGCTAGTTGGGAGGAAGATAAGGAATTCGTCATTACTGATCCGGTTAAAGAACCATTGCCTAAACCAGATATGAAATAGGAAGTTGGGGCCGACCCATTGCAGGATTCGGCCTGCAACGCTATGTTTTGCGAACTAGGAGAACCTCTTTTGCTATTTAACTTAGAACTTAGCTCTTCAATGCGAGATGTGAAATCGTCTATACGATCATTTAGAGTAGAAATTTGTTCTGAAAGCTGCGTTATTGCTCCCTGCGGTATATAGGTTGGATACGATAAATAACTTCAGCGAGATGGATATTCTCATGTATCAGAAGCTTTACATAGTACATCTGAATTTGAATTATTTTACCCGACTTGCCAACGCTGCTGGTGAGTCTATGATTCTATCATCGAATCTTATGTTCATCTTCGACATGTTCTTATCTGTGCGTCCCGTGTATGAGTGTGACATACCACTGTTAAATCAAGTAACAAAAAAGTTCAAGGATACGATGCCCTATCACTTGATTAAAATGGTAACTACTAATCATGAAAACTCTTAAACAATATTAATGGTCAGATACCCATTGAATCAAGACAGTTAAAACTTTTACGTTTGAACTTGCAAGAAATGAAGTTCGTTTATATGCAAGGAACTCTATTATGGCAAAAAACCAATTGATATCAATATAATTATGCATTATTAAATACAGCTTACTAGCACAACACTTGATTAAAATTCACACACCATTATACATTATCAAGAAGTAAAAACATCTGGAGACATAAAAAGAATAGGATAACAAATGCACCTTTTGAGATTCTTGATTCTTGTCGCGGCCCTTTCGGCTGAGACTCTGGAAAGTGCTTCCTTAGGACTTGAGACAAGATCCTCATCTATGCTAAGTTTGGTTCTCAAATCATCGGGCAATGCCTGTCAATCCCAGATTAGAAACGCCTTAGGAAAAAAAAGAATAAGAAGCATAAAGAGAGAGGCCCGGCTATTTCTCATACCATGACATCATCGATCATTTTCTCAAGCTGTATTTGTTCAATATAAGTATGTGGAACATATGAATCTTCCAATCCCAGCTGTTCAGCTACACATTTTACGACGAGACGGTCTCTACCTTGTACCTGTCTCAAATAAAGCAGGTTCAACATCTTAAACAACCAAATGAAATGAAAATATGCGAGAGTCCAGCACTTCAATGGTTTTCATAGAGAACAGAACTATCTCATGAAAAAGTAGGAAATTCGAGCTATATACACGTTAATTATCAGGAGGAAGATCGTGATAGGATGAGTAATGACATAAAGAAAATTTTAACTCGCATACATTTTAAAAAAATATCATGAAGTTGATAGTAGATGGGAAGCTTTAATAAGAAAAAAGTATAATTCAATATTAGAGACTTAGAGTGGAACGGGAGATGGAAAATGGTGGCAAAAGTGTACTACCTGAATGTAATGACGCTTTAACTGTTCCAGCCAATCAATTTTCACGCAGACCCTTTCATCCAAAAAGACATGGCAGCTTCTTTTGAGTATGGAGGCTATTGTGTAGCCCAAGGCCATCAATCCACCAAGAAGACGAACACTAACTTCAAATGTTATTCTTGGAGATATGACAAAGGGAGGATCAGTGACCCATTCCTACAGTTTATAAGCATGCCCAAGTAAGAAAGTTTTAAAAACATTCACTATGTTTTTTTTCATTATACTAAACCAATCCATTTCTAGCATGATTCGATAAACCCCGCAAACAGAACCAAACATTGCGATTGTTTTTGATTTTGTGGTGGTTTAAAAATTCTAACAGTCCAATGGAAATAATCCCAGGGAAAACATTTTAATTAACAAAGCATACACATTTTGCAAGTAAATACAACTTTCCGGAGATCAGTTGATTCAAAGAACAAATAGAGAAAAAATATTGCAGAAAGGCGGAAATGCAAATGAAGAGGTTAAAAAAACCTCCACTCCTAAAGAATCATTTATTTTCTTTCTGTTTCCTAAAACCTAATATAACAGGAAAAAATGTTTTTTTCGATAACCTCATAGAACTAATTTATATACATCCATCAAGGAACGTAATAACACAATAAGAACAAGAAGTATTTCGACTTCGGGCACAAAATTAAATAAGTATTTGCATGGTTAAGTACCTTTTCACATGTCAGCCATATACTTCAAGAAGGTAATGAATATCAGACTTTTGCATGTTGGAAGGAAGAATTTCCAAAAAAAGATATATTAAATATAGTCACTCAAGCAGGCTTATACTCAAGTAGGCTTATGAGTTGATCCATGTTAGTTGTATGAGGTTACGACTAGATAACAGCATTCTTTGTCCATATACGCAGCTAGAAAAAAAATAGATAGACACTCAAGTCTCTGAACACGTCATTAATTGAATAATAAGAGCAGACCTCAAACATAAGATTGTATTTTCCATCTTTATTACGCATCCTCAGGTAAGATTGGCAAGTCTCTGGATCTTCACCAGGCGGCAGAAGATAAATATCATATGTTTGTTCTGTACTTTCTGAATGCTCTTCAGACATGGCAGACTTAATTTGTTCTGGAGACAAATTCTTCTGGGACTGAATAGCATGCATTCAACACAATTATAACAAGAGTCTGTACAAGCTATCACAGAACATTCTTCATGATTAAAATAAAACATCATTAGTACAATAGATTTAGGTGAAATGAATCGAACAAAATTTACCTTCAATATATAGGTAGGACTTTGAAATCCAGTAAACGGGTTAAATTTGTTGGTAATTTTTATATGAGCTGTGCGGAGATCAGGTTCAATAAACGCCTTATACATTGGATATACCTGCAAGGAGAAGTGTGGCTGAGAAGTTGTGGAAGGAGTAGGAGGTATTTCATGCTTTACTTAAATTAGGTACGAGGAATACCCACGGTTTCAGATATTTGGTGGATTATTTCTTCTGGTTCCTGCCCAGCACGCTGTATGTCCCGTATAACCCGTTTTACGAGATCAAAGTGAACACCACCTGTCACAGATACCCGGAGATCCAGCAGAGGACGCAATTTTTCACTTAAAGCATAGATGCCTTCTATAATCACAATACGAGAGCTTGGGACTTCAAGAGTCCTGCAGTAGCATGTGACTTCATGAGATCACAAATATTAGACTCCACTGGTAGTAAAGAAGTGTGATGAGATAATAAAATAAGTTTGCAACATCAAACAAACCAATCAACTTTTATGACTTGAATATTAAGATTTGTATGGTAAAAAAACCTCAACTTAAATTGCTAAAATAAAGGTGAGAAAAAAGGAGAAAACTTCACCACCATCACCCCCAAAATAAAAGAAAAGAAAACAAGAAAACAACTCTGTATCAAGAAATAATACTGCTCACTTATTAACTAAAATAGCCTCTGAGAAAAAATTACAAGGGCTTTGATGAGTCAAAAGCGACTAGACACAGACCTGTATCCTGTGCGTGAACTGGATTTGAAATCATATATCGGGATTTCAGCCTGCTTCCCTGTCTTCAGATCGTGAAGGTTCTTCAGCAAAGTTTCATAGTCAGTCAATCGTGGGTCTGTGACATAACATCAAAATCATATAAATACCATCCAAGATGTGAAGGAAGGAGAATTTTCCAAAACCATGGAAACATAAATTAGTAAAGTAAGCTGCAATTATAAAGAGCCAGAGAAGTCTCAAATATTCAGTTGAAAAAGAAGCAAAAATAATAATTCAAAGGAAAAGCATAACGGAAAACTCATTTTCATAAAGAAAGAAGTTGCTATCACAAAATATCAGCCTACAACAATAATCTCAGCCTGAAAATAATTATTAGTGATGCAGCGAGAAGTCTTTGAAGAAAAGAAATATTAGTGGCACATTTTACCATCAAAGTTTCCATCGATAATTCGACTAGCATCATTGTAGTTGTCCATTGAAATGACAGCGATGCTTGGCATAAAATTAACAATCTTCTCAGTAAATACGGTCTTCCCAGCACCAGAGGGACCAGCTAATCCTATTAATACAAGTCCATCATTCTTCTGTGCAAACAACTGGCATGCCCGAACGACTACAAAAAACCCCTTCTCAAATGACAAGTTATCAGGAATTGGAGCAATCTCATAGCGATCTGAGTCCTTCCTTTTGAACAATCTAACTTGATCTTTTAAGAGACCGGGTCTACGCTGAGTTGATTCAGCATTAGAAGTATCTTGGGCCATCGATATTGTACTAGACTGTTCTGAAATTGAATTGAGTATAAGAATGCCAACCAAATGAAAATTCTATGAAGCTACTTAAGAAATAGTAGACACGGTCATATATTTTACAACTTCAGGAAAAAACACTGATTCATTACAAGTGAAAGATAAAGCTGAGAAGCAAAATCACCAGAAAATAAACATTAAAGCTTTTCAGAAATATAAAGAATGATATTTTCACCCCAAAAATCAGCGGCCTGCGGCCATAAGCTTATTTCACATAAAAAAAATTTAAGGCTAAGCAAGATTCTATCAGGGGAAGTAGTAACTTGAATAAATTGGCAATTTACAAATTTAAAAACCCGAATGCAAACTAAACTGAAAGCAGATAATTTAGGGAACAAAGAGCTACAGTAGCATTTACACCATGCAATATGAGCTACCTTATGCTATATTACTTCAGCAGAACAGAGCTTGACCTACACGTGCGGCGAGCACCACAGTTTATGCCCAAACTATAGCTCTCCAAACTTCTTTTTTTTAAAAAAAAAATGAGTTTTGATGTAGCAGAACACACCAAGACACAGTACCTAAATCCTGAGTGTCAGAAGCAGATTTCATCTAGCCACTGGCATCCCCTTGTATGGTTCATACCATCGCACATAACCACGCACTGGCCAACTCCAAAAAGCAACTAAAAGACTTAAATTTTGATATAAAAAATCAATCCATCAAAATAAATTAAAAGAATTGAGCATCAAGAACATATCTTTCACAATATTATTGACATTTAATCAAAATTGAAATCAATAAAATGACATTAGTAATGCAGTGAAAATCAAAAGATGATCAACATTACAGCAATGCGCAAAAATTACAAGAATGCACTAAACGAAAATCAAACTCATGCCCAGATTAACAAATAACAAAAAAAAAAAAAACAGTTCTAAACAAAAAAAAAAGAAAAGAAAAGAAAAGAAAAGTAACAATTTAAAGCGCAAAAAAAAGAGTTCTTGATACGCTTTCGGATCTAGATACCAAAACAAACCGAACCAATGCAGCGTACCCGTAATAAGATATCAAAATCAGTGTCCCATTTAAAAAAGAGAGAATCAAGGGCCCGAAAAAGACAGGAGAGAAACAGATATACCTGAATTTACGACATCAATCTTCAAGTACACTAATCCCCTGTGCTGATACTCTGATTCAATTATATAAGTGGGGTTGAACAAGAAAGGAAAAGGTTGGTTGCTTTTTCAGCATTAGCTCTTTTATAGGAGGTGATTGTTAGCATACGTGTTGGATTCCGATTTTTCCCGGATTTTCTCTATTTTACCTCGTTTGTGTGCTTAATTTTTATTTGCAAATTACAGAAGATTGCTTGCTGAAATGGGAATTGTGATTTCGTCGGGAGTTTTTGGGGAACTGGGAAATTTTCAGGTCTGCTGCGAAAATTTCAGCACAAGACTCACAGAAGATCGTAGAAACTAACGAGGGCCGAGTCTTCATTGTTTTATTTCTCTTTTAAAAAATCCACTTTTTTATAGATGGAAATTTACTGATTTTTAAGGGGAAAAAACTATAAAATCATATCTTTTCCTAAAAATATTTTCATCAATAAAAACTAATTTTATATATAAGCTTGCACTTAGCTTTTTTTAAAAAATAATTATCTATGTCTTTTACTGATATTATCTATAATAATAATAATAATAATAATATATATATTATTATTATTATTACATTGTTGTTGGATTAAAGTTGAGACATTTATACTAATTAGTAAGTATGTCTTGTGAGAGATAGATCGACTTGATTCATATCTACAGTGAAAAGTAATATTTTTTATGGGGTCATATATTTTTCTCACAAAATCGACATGTAACGGTCTAATAGGAGTTTTTGTGTATATTAATTGATTTGACGAATCCTTATTTAAAATTATAATTTTATCTTCACTATATAACTTTACTATGATTTATTTTTAATTTTCCTAAAATAGTTTTTACTTTTAAATCTTTCGATCTTATTTTTATCTATAATTTTAAATTCAGTCCACTTATCTATATTTTTAAATCTTTTGATAGTTATATCACTTTTAATAATAATTTTTTTAACAAATTATTAATTTGAAAATAACAAAAAATTATGGTATTTAGATAATTATTTTAATTGAACAAGTACACAACACGTGTAAAAGAACACTAGTAACCACAATAATAATAATAAGAAGCCTAGATTAAAATGCTAAGTGGTTATTCATGTGTAAATTTGAAGTATATTGTGTAGAGAAATTATTTTATTTTAAAAATAAATATTTTTTAGATTATATATGTAATTCGTGTAAAATTATAAATCTCATAATAGAAAAGATACATGCATCATCCAGCTCCATTAATTTATTATATTGCCGTGTGGTCCATTTGTTCATACAATTATATTATTTAATGTGATTGACATGGTATAATTTGAACGTTGAAAATAGTACGTACAATATATATGCGACCTTATTAAATGTCCCCAATAAGATTTGATTTTAATTCCAAATTATAGATTCATTGTATATTGTTGTCTACATGTAATGTTTTGACTGTTTTATAATTTAAAATATTATAGTTACGTCATTAACGTCCACTATAATATGAGTAGGTCTCTTGTGAGACGGTCTCACGAATCTTTATCTTTGAAACGGGTCAACCATATTGATATTCACAATAAAAAGTAATACTCTTAGCATAAAAAGTAATATTTTTTCATGCATGATCCAAATAAAAAATACGTATCACAAAATACGACTCGTGAGACCGTATCACACAAGTTCTTGACCCAATATAATTTAGATCAATTTTGAAGTTATATCAAATTTGAAATCCATCCCACAAGCTTGTATTTCCGAACATCTCGTCCATTTCTCCATTCTTTATCTTTCCACACATTTTTAATCATATTGTTGGTGTTTGAGATAAATCCAAAATTATACAATAAAAACAGTTGGTACGAGGACACCATCTTTTCCTTCCAACATGTACATAAAAGCGTATGGATTTGGATCCTCTACTGTGTTGAAAAGACATCATTTGGTGCTGTGTATTTTTTACACGAGATGATTATGTGATCATCTCATGGACATCACACCATATGAGATAAATTTAAAAAGTTATCAGGTTAAATGAGATGATCATGTGATCATCTCGTGTAAAAAGTGAACAACACTAAAGTATTTTCAACACAGTAGATGATACAAATCTAAATTGTATAGGTACGAGGAAACTGCTATGTTTATATATGCATTGACGCTATAGTTGATTTATTGGTCAAGAATAATAATAACATATAATTATACAGACAAAAAGGTCATTCTCATGCCAAAATCAGTTTTGAAAAGAAAGTAAAATATAATAATAAAATAAAAATAGTTTGGAGTGAGGGTGACGTTTGTCGATAAAGCTAGGAAATATCGGCCAAGTTTCCTTCACCAAGGAAAACTGATTCGGTGCTTCTAGATAACGCGAGCAAAAGAGATTTATAACATTTTTTCGTAGGAAATAAATCGTATAGAAAAAGACTTCTTTTTTTTTAAAAAAAAATTTAATACAACATGGTCAATTATTTGATTCTACGTTGTATCAAAAATCATAACTGATGATATAACTAGAATTTATCAAGACAATAATTGGTTCATAAGAAATATATGATCGTTTTCTTGTTGACGCAATGCTCTAGAGGTAGGATTTTATGGGGAAATCTAATTCTAAAAGATACATGAAGCGCAAAAGTTAGTATATCCCATTGAATTGGTTTGGGACATATTTGCTACTTTTTTTTTTCTTAGACAATTACCCAGATCCCATGTCAATGCCTTGCGCTGATCCCGGCATCGTCCTCACCAAATGATTAATGTAAATACAAATCTATCGACCAATTGAAAGTTACACCTGACCATGGTTAGGGTTGGACTCGGACCTTGGTCAGCAGGCCAGTTATCTGGGTCAACGAAATTGGCCCGAAACCGTGACCGTGACCGTGACCGGTCTTAGGCGGGCCGATTACGATTTTAACAATAAAAAATTTTCGACTCGTTGGGTTCGAGACGAGGGTTTGACCCGGAACCCGAAGAATTGGGCATGTCGACATTATTGTTATTATTTTTAAAAAATGTGAGTAATTGAGCCTTGTGGTAATTAAAAAAACATGAGAGTCTTGAAATAAGGTGTGGGCATGTTTAACGAAAAGTATGACGATAGAGCTCGAGATTTATAATGAAAATATCATATTTTAAGAGCTCTAATTGTGATATTTGATTAAATGAAGACTTCTGGAGCTTAAAAGATTTTTTTTTCGAGATAAATGAATATTTTAAAGAGTTTTATAAGTGCAAACCATTTTTTTTTACATTTTTTTTATTTTTAAATGTTTTATTAATTAACAAATAATTAATTTTAAATTTTTTAAAAAATAGGGTCGACCTACACCCATACCAAACTAGGCGGTTAACCGAGCTCGGACCCTGACCGCAGGTCCATAACCGGACCGTACACGGGTTACGGTTACAGGTTGAGATTTTCTAGATCCTTACACCCCGGACCAACCCATTGCCAAGCCTACTAAAAGTTGTATTAGCTACTAATTGAGTGACCAATTCTAAGCAATTAAGGATTAAATACATAAGAGTGTTATATCGAACGATGCATATATGCTTGTACAAAACATGCTGTTACAAAATATTTTATTACACTTTCTGATGTTCAAATCTGAGAATCATTGGAATACAAATGAAAGAACAATGCATTAATTATTCCAATAATAGTACTCCACCATACAACTTGTTATTATTCAAGAATGCTGACTGCATACTTAACAATAATTGTTAAATCTCAAACATGCATTGTACCAATTATTCCAGTCACATACACGTACTACTACAAGAATCATTATAATTATTTATACGAAAATTCGATGCCGAACTTCGGATAGTAGCAACTATCCATGGCCCATGCATGTTTCTAGCTACCACATAGATCTGACTTAGATCTTAGATGAAACATTTGGGGTAATATCTACCTGCTAACATCGAATTTTCGATCTTACTAGGATGCTTTGTCTCTTTAGTAAAGTAATTAAAGATGATTCAAAAAGCCCATGCGAACTCATGATCGCGTAAGAAAAATAGTAGTAATACGGATTTGGATCCTCTGCTGTTTTGAAAATACAACACTTGATGTTGTGCACTTTTTACACGAGATGATCACATTATCATCTTGTGGACATCATACCATATGAGATAAATTTAAAAATTTATCAGATTATACGAGATGATCATGTGATCATCTCGTGTAAAAAATGCACTGCACCAAAGTGCTGCGTTTTCAACACAGAAGATGATCCAAATTCTAGTCATACCATATTGTAATCTTGAGATACCTTCTAAAAAGACTCTGAACACGATGCGGTCAATTTTTAAGGCGTTTACGTTGAACTGAGAAATGGTGTTGCTTGTCCCAATCAAGTCAATATTAGGCCTACAGAACATCAATCAAGATTCAAGTACATGGTCCCCTTGTTTACCTTAGTAAGAGACATACCCATGCGATAATACAATTTTAGACAAACAAACAAAAAAAATCATACTATTGTGAAAATATAGATCCAAATAGATCACTAGAAATCCACACTATCAAAACTCAACCACCATAAGTCCATAACCAGTGATTCAATATGTTCAAAACCGAACCGGAAAAACATTTCAGTCGACTAAAATTTGTTACAGCTGACAGAAATCACTGATGCAAAGTAAGTTTTTGAGTAGAATATAATCTTTAATCAGGATTTGGAAATAAAACTAATTATATCTTTACCCTTCTGTGGTTCTATCCGCTTATGGCCTTTTCGCCAACCCTCTTATCAGTATAAAGCATTGCTTGGGCATGTTTCTTGAACCAAAAATAAATATTAACAGTTAAAAATGACCTGCAAAGAATAAGGGTTCATGTTACTGCTGGGTGTTCCAAGAATCTGCAAATGGATAGAAAATCATATAGTTTCAGTGATCAAGAAAACATATCAAATGCTTTTATATTTACAAAAAATAGGATAGTCAAAAGTTGATTTATTCAGGCAAATTTTTTGAAGCGAACAAGAGATTTGATGCAGAGACTCTTGTGGTTTTCAGAAAGGGTAGCAAACGAGACGAAGTAGGATCCACGACAAGACAAAAAGAACAAATGAAACGCTAGCAAGTACTTCCGCACCACTGTATTTAGACATCTTCCCCACTTCAAGAAACACATCTCTAGCATCATGAATTGCTAAAACAATTGAACCAACAAGAGCAAACCTGAAACAAGCTAGCCGAAAAAGGACACAAGAAATTAGTTTCTAGGAAACTCATTTTTGCCCATAAAGCGTAATAAAATGCTTCTTGGTTCTGCTAGATGCTATTATTTCCGGTAGGCTGTCAATACACTTTCAAAATGCACAATCCAGACAGATAATATCCAGGCAATAGACGATAGGCTCCGATTATACTACGCAGCCATTATCTCTTTACCAAACGTTAACCCAAGTCGTTGGAGGATTCATATACGTAGTCTTACAATGCCATTACTACATGTCTCATAGTCCGATTCGCGGCATGATATTACAGTTTATCAAAAAACATAAATGTCTTCCTCTGTTCGAAGCCACTAGATTAAGCTTTTTTTTCGTCTCTCAAATACGCTATCAATTTGAGATTAATTTGAGATCCCATTTCTCATATGATAGAACAATATCTATCCAAATTTATTTTCAGGAAATAAATCAGCTGTAAGCTAAGAGTATTATATTTTATTGTGAATATCGGTATTTTGTGAGACGCATCTTTTTTTTGGGTCATCCATGAAAAAATATTACTTTTTTATGCTAAGAGTATTACTTTTATTGTGAATATCGGTAGGGTTGACCCGTCTCACAGATAAAACTTCGTGATACCGTCTCATAAGAGACCTACTCTATGATAATTTAGTTAATTAAGATAATTTTACTTGATCATCCCGTACTCCATTTAAATACATTTTGATTTTAGTTTTGTTAAAACTCATTATTCTGTTAATTTTATTTTTATTATTTTTTAACTGTAAATTGATGAAAAATATATTTATTAATTCGAATATATTTATTAATTGGAAGGAGGTGTCGTTACGTTCAGGGACGGATCCAGAAATTAAAGTTGAGTTGGGCTTGAACTTAATATAATAAGTTGATTTGTATATATATCAAATATGAGATATTAATATGAAAATAGTTAGTAAAATGACCTTGGTATTTTTTTTAAAAAAAAAATCATATTGTTCCTAGTGTATTCGAAATAGGAGAGTTAATTTTCAAAAAGAAAGTTTAATCAATATCATTTTTCAAAATTTATATATTATTTAAATTAATATGTACTCGTGTAATTTAAGATAAGTTTCACTTAGATTCAAAATTTACATTTTAAAACTATTTTTAATATATTTTAAATGTACTTTCAAAATTAAATTCTATTAAATAAAAGAATTGATAAAATAAATTTATCATTTTTATGAGTTATTTTGCACAAAACACCCTTTGAAATATCGAAAATCTATATTTATTCACTGTGAAAGTTAAATAGGTATCTAGATATTAACTTTTATGAGTTATTTGCAATGTGATATCTTTTAAAAAAATTAGACTATTCTTAAATCTCTATATATATTTACCCAAAAAAAAAATTAAAATTGGCTCGAACTTCTACAACTCCTTGTAGAAAAAAATTTGGCTGGACTACAGCCTAGGACGGGCCAAGCATAGGTCCGTCCCTGGTTCGAAAACAATTCTTTCGAGGAAAAATCGAACAGAAGTAAAAAAGAGCGTGAAGAACGGTAATGCAACAAAATCAGAGTACAGCGAGTAGGATTCTTGCTCCCAGTCCAAGGATTTCACCAATGAAACCAAAAATCATTCCATAATCAAACCGAACCAAACTTAGATTATTATTTTTTCAGGAAACCAAACTTAGATTTTTTTATTTTTATTACTCTTAAAAAAATGGTAATATATAAAAACTATTTAGGATACACTGTTCAAACTATTTGCAGGCAGGATTTATATTAGTAGATAATAAACACAAATAATAAATCTAAACTTGGATGATTATGATTATCACTTGTATATGTTGGGGGCCCTGCCTGAAGGAAGCCTCACACAGATCTCGAAAAGAAACTACGATGCAAGGAAATTAAGTTAAAGTGCGACAGGAATGGCCGGTTGTCTGGCCAATATTCTTGCAAGCACCAGTCCAGCTGACACAGCGAGACCAAACAAAGTGTGCAGCCCCACGCAGAAGTACTTGGTCTTGAACAGCTTCACCTTATTCTGTCAATATCAAAACAAACAATTATGTTCAGAAAATGGTATTTTTGTATATGTAAATTTATGAAAATTTTTGCTTTGGATCTTGCCATGATATTTGTTTTATGATATATTTTTGTTTTTTGTTTGTTTGATGTATGATGAGTTTTTTTACCTGGTAGTTCTTTTGGACGAAGGTGAGTAGAAGATTTGCTAGTGGCAATGTCATACAACCAAAAATCTGAAAAATAAAAAAAAAACAATTAAAACAATGAATCGGGTTAAGAGATAATTATATATATTCAAGTATCCCAAGAAATGGGCTTACCACACTAGCCAAAGGAACGGTGTTGGTATACCCCAAACCAAATAAGAGGGCATAAAGCCCCACCACACCATATTGCAGTACTTTGGATGCCTTTTTAGTGCCCAGCCTCACCAAAGGAGACATTTTTCCGACAGCCCTGTCATCCTCAATCTGCACGATTTGAATCCGAGCTCGAGTTTAGAGATATGCTGAATTTTGGATATCTTTGTAATATAAAATATAACATGATGTTTATAATATATGGATGGATTACCTGATGGAAATGACTGCAGAAGAGGATTAAGGTTGTCGTGTAACCGACCAGAATTGATGACCAAACAACGGTGTTGGTAATTGGTAGCTCGCCCCTATGATCAAAATCAGTGCCAACGATTAACTAAATTTTACATACTGACTCTTAAATCATCATATATGGATGAGAAAAACACACCTAGCGGAGCTATGAAGCAGATAAAAACCGATGGTTGCGAGGGGGCCGAAGCCGGTGAACAGAGTTGGCTCTCCCAATCCGTCGTAAGCTACACGATAGGGTGGACACTGCAAAACGTCGATTCAAACATTGGTTTAATACATGTAGTCGATATATAGACCTCAAGGCTAACACGAAATACTCGTTCCAATCTCGGATCAAACTAATACTAGTTCGAACTGATATATGTTTTACCTGGTAAATGTAGAAGCAAAACACTGAAGCAGCTATCAAAATCAAAGCCCGAACACTTTTTGCAGCTACCGCTAGCCCAGTAAAGCCCGAAAAACCGATGGCGAGTATTGTCCAAGCAGCATAGTTTATGGCATTTCGGCTTCACAGTGATGAAAAAAACTATTAGTCCTTCATTTTCCCATAATAATTTCTCACAAAGTCCAATTTGCTTTTTTTTTAGGATTTCTCGGGTAGAATTTGATCCTCACCTGCCAAAGATATTGACGACCGATTCTTTCTTGTTCTTATCTGCTCCGGTGTCGAAATCGTAAACGTCGTTGCTGCATAAACAAATTAAAACCAGTAAAGAAAATCAATCGATGATGCAAAAGTTTTTAGAGAAATTTAGAACAAAACAAGGTGGAGACAATCTTGAATTAATGAGAAACAAGCCCACGTGTCTTACCTCAATTTGATCCAAATATTGACGATCACGAAAGAGGCCAAGATCATGAAATAACGGCCCACCGCAGCCTGTCCCGTTTGCCAAAAAGCTAATGCCGAGGCCACCTGTTATTCCACACATCATTTTTCAATAAATCTTGGGTGTCCCATACTTAAATACATCAAAGATATGAATTTTTTCCAATATATTTTACATAAAAAAACCCTAAATTTCAATCGATCGCTAGAACTTATTTAGTCAGCTTCTTCAGCTAAATTAATTTCGGGTTCTATCACTCATATCCGATCGAAGGGTCCTATATGTGATGAACACTAAGGGTTACTTACAGTCGCCGGAACGAGAGCAACAGAATACAAAGGTATTTTGGCGGCTCTCCATAATAAAGTCGCTCTCGATAATTCTTCCTCCTCTACTTTAATCTCTTCAACCGGAGCATTATTCAAATCTGCAACTTCTGTCACTTCTGTTCTGCACTTGAACACCAATCTTGTGTTTAGCTTTGCGCTAGATTTCAACACATCCCCCGTGAATGTAATCCTGTTTGAATCTATTCTCTGGGGAAATCTTTTCATATGCAAAGCTTGTGGAGCAGCCGATGACACTGAGAAATTCCTGAAAGATCAAGGGAATGATTCAGCATAATGAACAAAAATAATAAAAAAGAATGGACTTGTATGAAAAATTATTTGCCTTTTGGGAAGGTGCAAGTAATCTTGGTTGATTTTCTTGATGCCACAGCTATTGTTTACGTTCAAGAAAGTGGTTGCTGCCATTTTCAAACGGTAAGTCGACTGATCGATTGGCTTGAGATATGGTTCTGATTTCAAGCACTTGTGTGGGATGGATCTACATTTTTTTCAGAAGAATTCTGTGCTTAAATAAGCATAGTCCGGCTCTCCTGGCGTGCGGCCTCCACTAGGTAGTCAACCAAAAGTAAAAAAATAATTTCAGGCTAAATATTACGCCCGCCAACCCACCCACCTCTAATCAAGCCACCGCATTCTTTCGCCGACATTGTCTCGAATTTAAGTTTGAATAAAATTCCTCGGATATCATTTAAAAATTTTTCCGTCCTACATGTTAAATTAGCTCTGACGGCTTATTAAATATTAATATTAATGTAGATATTATATGCTTGTGTTTCTACTCATATTCTGTTTGTCGTCATCGTTTGTGGAATAATGTAAATGATAGATATGATTTTAATTCTACTTTTGTAATAGTATAGAAATCCCTCACAAATGACAAATTTTACACCATTGCTTATATATAAGTAATCATTCAAGCGTGAAATTTTTTTATCAGCTCACCATATTATGCTTGATTGTTTAATTTGATTTGAATTGATTTTGTAATAAGAATATTATTGAATTAGCTAGTTTATTTTTGTTATAAATATTTTAGTTAAAAATCTAAGATGTCAAAAAATATAATAAATATTAGCGCATCGATTAACGTATTGCATCTTTGTATAATATTTTTTATAATTTACTTGGTTTATATTTAAATGAAAATCAAAATGTAATTATAAGAAATAGTGAGGGACTGCACTGCATTTTTTATATATAAATTAAAAAAATAAATAGAAAAAAAGAAAAAAAGGCTAGGAATTGAACTATGACTTGATGAAAAATACTCAATCCGTTGAGCTACGAATAACTTACATTAAAATTTTAACACTTTGTTAATCTATATAATTATTAAAACGGATCATGAAACTGAAATACAGCTACTCTAAATGTCTCAAACTTAATAATATAGTATAGATAATATAGATATATAGTTGATGGGCATGCTGTTAGATTGTTCAAACTGATAAATTTCGGGTATAAATCAGGTTGGGAATATGTTTAGTTTTCGACAATTTGGTCCGGGTTAACGGGTTGTCCTAGTGAACCGATTGGAATAAACAGATTGCGTGTGCTTGACTCCTTTCCTCCTCATGTGGCAGCAGAAGTGTTAGACGTTCCGATATCTCCTTCGAACCACGAGGACTTCATATATTGGGCTTTTGATCCAAAAGGTAGATATTCGGTCAAGGAAGGATACAAGAGTGAAATTGGATTTTATGAACCACCGGAACATAGCTCGGATATGCAATCAAAGAGGTGGTGGAAATTCCTTTGGGCTATGTCGATGGCTCCAAAAGTCCAAGTATTTTGGTGGCGCATTTTGCACCATATTATCCTGACATCAGTCAACCTAATGGCTCACCACGTCCCTATAACTGGCAACTGCCCATTATGCCATTTTGGATATGATACAACAAGCCATGCATTATTCTCGTGTCCAACAGTTAAAGTTTGCTGGAAAAAGTCTCAGTTTGGGCCCTTGTTGAAACAGGAACAATCTTTGGAGTTGTTCGATATCTTCAGATGGATGAAGTGTTGGAACTTTTCAAGTTCACAATCTTGATTTTGATGATAACAAAACTTGTTAATTATGTTACTAATGATCTACCTTAGTGTGCAGCATCTAGGATCACCCACGAGATGTTTACATCGCAAACTGAAGACCCAACTGATCGCACAAAATGAATCAGTCTAACTGATTACGTCAATTGAGCAGTCCAGCTGATTGTCCAGTTGATAGTTGGTTCAGCAGGAGAACCTCAGAAGCCTGGCCAGCCGAAGGAGTGTTCAACTGATGAAGAAACCCAGCTGATCAGTCCAACTGAACAAGTGTGAAATCAGTTCAACTGACGAGTCAACTGATTTCACCAGCCCAACTGAAGATCAGTTCAACTGACCAGTTCCAATCATCAGTCAGAATCTTTCAGTTATGGATGAAGACAAACTCTTTCAGTAGAATCCAGCTGTACGTAAAGGTACAAAGCCTTTGTCCAGTCAAAGGACAATAATGGATGTTGCATCAGAGCATTAAAGACAAAACGTTTAAAAAGAGCAGTCGAAAAATCGATACACAAAGTCCAAGAAACGAATTCAAAATGCAACGGATACAATAATTGAGTCTCACTGTACGATCAAACTTTGTGCCTATAAATAGAGGGTGAAGATCAGTGAAGAAATACAACTCAAGAGAGAAAAGAAAAGGGCACGCTTCAAAGTCATATCAGCTTAAGAGAGAAGCATTCAGCCTAGTCGAGGGAACACTTAAACGAGATATCAGCTTTAGATTAGAAGCATATTTCCCTCAGTGTGTGAGAACACTTTCGGGTAGTTTTCTGAGATCAGTTCTCACACACACACACACCACTCAAATACAGTCTTGCACAAAGACGTTAAACTTGTGTATGTAGTCTTTTTCACATAGACATTAAAGAAGTGTTGACTGGAAGGTGCTTCCTTCAATCTAGTCTAGGAGTTCAGTTTAGGCAGTGGTGTAAGTCCTAGCTGAGTGGGTTTGTATAAGGTTTTGTATAAATCAAAGTTTTCTAGTGGATTTTACCCGAGACGGTTGAAGGGGTGACGTAGGAGCAGTTGAAGTCTCCGAACATCCATAAACATATATTGTGTATTTAACTGTTTAACTATTATTTTCAAACTGTTTAGATCAGTTATAGTGTCCGTCAGTTCAGTTGTCACCATAACTGAACTGATGAATGCAAAAACTAATCTGTCCCTATTCGGTTATTCAGTTTACATAAAATAAAATGTTTTCTAATATAACAGTCTTCTTCACGAAGGATTACTTCGAGTTTCTTCCGCTTGATTTTTAACCAAACTCGATTTAATTCATCGGTGTTAATATTTTTAGAACACGAGCTATTGCAGCTCATTGGAGAATATTTTGTTTGAAGCATCCCAAAAATGTTCAACAAATGATCCTTCAAATGGTATCAGAGCGGGTTGTTCTAAGAAGAACATTTGAAGAAAACTGTGTTTTAAAATCTTACTTTAAAAATAGTGTTAAAGCTATTTAAAAGTATCTCATACTCTTTTCAAAACTATTTGAAAATATTTATATGTCGCTCTTTGGTAAAGAGTTGAGAGGATTGGCTCTGCAACTAATATTGTAGCCACTTCTTTAGACTCTTTACTTAGGGGTTTTAATCAGCCTACAGGGGACTGAGAATCATCTGCAAAGATGCACAGATAAATTGCTCCTTGAACAAATCTTCAGTTGCTAGCCTATCAGGTCAGTTGTTCTTCAGACGAAACTCATCCATTCTGGGACGTTGGTTGATTAAATCACCAATTGCATTCCAGTTGAGCCTAGTCAGAGTCTGCTCGACCAGTTAGTCTGCGAAGAAGTCAAGTTCAAGCAATTTAACTCGTTTCTCTAGCAAAATGAACTCACAATCGATACAGCAGTTCAAGCAGGCAAGCAACTAGTTGATGGTATATCCAGTTCTGTCGCACAAACCAACTGATATCTGATGTTGTTTAACATATGCTACCATTGTAGTAATCTTTCTTGTTCAACTGATGTATGTACTCAGATGTAAATACAAGGAAATTTATTTAAATAAACATCATACTTGTTCAGCTGTGTTTCATTGTGACTGAATGGATATTTCCAAATTTCTTGTCTACATTGCTTGAATGATTATAATCTCTGAATGAATGACCATATAAATATCTTTCAGATACGAGTTTTATTCAGTTTCTGAGGGGGAGCTTTTCGTTTTTCTCTCAATCTAAAAGTATCGTCAATCAGTTTTAAAATTCAGTTGTTGAGAAAAATTCTTTTCTTTTCATCAACTTAAAAGGATTTTCTTAATTCTGTTCATCTCTCTTAATAGGTTTTTAATTCAGTTTTGGAGAGGAAGCTTTTGTTTATTTTTAAAATTTCTTTAAATTCAGTTATAAAGGGGGAGCCTTTAATGATGTTTGAATTTACTAACCCTTGAACTTAATATATTGTGTTTAACTGCTCAGGTTTTGTGATCATAAAAAAAGGGGAGATTGTTGGAACTTTTCAAGTTCGTAATCTTGATTTTGATGATAACAAAACTTGTTAATTATGTTACTAATGATCTACCTTAGTGTGCAGCATCTAGGATCACCCACGAGATGTTTACATCGCAAACTGAAGACCCAACTGATCGCACAAAATGAATCAGTCTAACTGATTACGTCAATTGAGCAGTCCAGCTGATTGTCCAGTTGATAGTTGGTTCAGCAGGAGAACCTCAGAAGCCTGGCCAGCCGAAGGAGTGTTCAACTGATGAAGAAACCCAGCTGATCAGTCCAACTGAACAAGTGTGAAATCAGTTCAACTGACGAGTCAACTGATTTCACCAGCCCAACTGAAGATCAGTTCAACTGACCAGTTCCAATCATCAGTCAGAATCTTTCAGTTATGGATGAAGACAAACTCTTTCAGTAGAATCCAGCTGTACGTAAAGGTACAAAGCCTTTGTCCAGTCAAAGGACAATAATGGATGTTGCATCAGAGCATTAAAGACAAAACGTTTAAAAAGAGCAGTCGAAAAATCGATACACAAAGTCCAAGAAACGAATTCAAAATGCAACGGATACAATAATTGAGTCTCACTGTACGATCAAACTTTGTGCCTATAAATAGAGGGTGAAGATCAGTGAAGAAATACAACTCAAGAGAGAAAAGAAAAGGGCACGCTTCAAAGTCATATCAGCTTAAGAGAGAAGCATTCAGCCTAGTCGAGGGAACACTTAAACGAGATATCAGCTTTAGATTAGAAGCATATTTCCCTCAGTGTGTGAGAACACTTTCGGGTAGTTTTCTGAGATCAGTTCTCACACACACACACACCACTCAAATACAGTCTTGCACAAAGACGTTAAACTTGTGTATGTAGTCTTTTTCACATAGACATTAAAGAAGTGTTGACTGGAAGGTGCTTCCTTCAATCTAGTATAGGAGTTCAGTTTAGGCAGTGGTGTAAGTCCTAGCTGAGTGGGTTTGTATAAGGTTTTGTATAAATCAAAGTTTTCTAGTGGATTTTACCCGAGACGGTTGAAGGGGTGACGTAGGAGCAGTTGAAGTCTCCGAACATCCATAAACATATATTGTGTATTTAACTGTTTAACTATTATTTTCAAACTGTTTAGATCAGTTATAGTGTCCGTCAGTTCAGTTGTCACCATAACTGAACTGATGAATGCAAAAACTAATCTGTCCCTATTCGGTTATTCAGTTTACATAAAATAAAATGTTTTCTAATATAACAGTCTTCTTCACGAAGGATTACTTCGAGTTTCTTCCGCTTGATTTTTAACCAAACTCGATTTAATTCATCGGTGTTAATATTTTTAGAACACGAGCTATTGCAGCTCATTGGAGAATATTTTGTTTGAAGCATCCCAAAAATGTTCAACAAATGATCCTTCAAATGGTATCAGAGCGGGTTGTTCTAAGAAGAACATTTGAAGAAAACTGTGTTTTAAAATCTTACTTTAAAAATAGTGTTAAAGCTATTTAAAAGTATCTCATACTCTTTTCAAAACTATTTGAAAATATTTATATGTCGCTCTTTGGTAAAGAGTTGAGAGGATTGGCTCTGCAACTAATATTGTAGCCACTTCTTTAGACTCTTTACTTAGGGGTTTTAATCAGCCTACAGGGGACTGAGAATCATCTGCAAAGATGCACAGATAAATTGCTCCTTGAACAAATCTTCAGTTGCTAGCCTATCAGGTCAGTTGTTCTTCAGACGAAACTCATCCATTCTGGGACGTTGGTTGATTAAATCACCAATTGCATTCCAGTTGAGCCTAGTCAGAGTCTGCTCGACCAGTTAGTCTGCGAAGAAGTCAAGTTCAAGCAATTTAACTCGTTTCTCTAGCAAAATGAACTCACAATCGATACAGCAGTTCAAGCAGGCAAGCAACTAGTTGATGGTATATCCAGTTCTGTCGCACAAACCAACTGATATCTGATGTTGTTTAACATATGCTACCATTGTAGTAATCTTTCTTGTTCAACTGATGTATGTACTCAGATGTAAATACAAGGAAATTTATTTAAATAAACATCATACTTGTTCAGCTGTGTTTCATTGTGACTGAATGGATATTTCCAAATTTCTTGTCTACATTGCTTGAATGATTATAATCTCTGAATGAATGACCATATAAATATCTTTCAGATACGAGTTTTATTCAGTTTCTGAGGGGGAGCTTTTCGTTTTTCTCTCAATCTAAAAGTATCGTCAATCAGTTTTAAAATTCAGTTGTTGAGAAAAATTCTTTTCTTTTCATCAACTTAAAAGGATTTTCTTAATTCTGTTCATCTCTCTTAATAGGTTTTTAATTCAGTTTTGGAGAGGAAGCTTTTGTTTATTTTTAAAATTTCTTTAAATTCAGTTATAAAGGGGGAGCCTTTAATGATGTTTGAATTTACTAACCCTTGAACTTAATATATTGTGTTTAACTGCTCAGGTTTTGTGATCATAAAAAAAGGGGAGATTGTTGGAACTTTTCAAGTTCGTAATCTTGATTTTGATGATAACAAAACTTGTTAATTATGTTACTCATGATCTACCTTAGTGTGCAGCATCTAGGATCACACACGAGATGTTTACATCGCAAACTGAAGACCCAACTGATCGCACAAAATGAATCAGTCTAACTGATTACGTAAATTGAGCAGTCCAGCTGATTATCCAGTTGATAGTTGGTTCAGCAGGAGAATCTCAGAAGCCTGGCCAGCCGAAGGAGTGTTCAACTGATGAAGAAACCTAGCTGATCAGTCCAACTGAATAAGTGTGAAATCAGTTCACCTGACGAGTCAACTGATTTCACCAGCCCAACTGAAGATCAGTTCAACTGACCAGTTCCAATCATCAGTCAGAATCTTTCAGTTATGGATGAAGACAAACTCTTTCAGTGGAATCCAGCTGTATGTAAAGGTACAAAGCCTTTGTCCAGTCAAAAGACAATAATGGATGTTGCATCAGAGCATTAAAGACAAAACGTTTAAGAAGCGCAATCGAAAAGTCGATACACAAAGTCCAAGAAACGAATTCAAAATGCAACGGATACAATAATTGAGTCTCACTGTACGATCAAACTTTGCGCCTATAAATAGAGGGTGAAGATCAGTGAAGAAATACAACTCAAGAGAGAAAAGAAAAGGGCATGCTTCAAAGTCATATCAGCTTAAGAGAGAAGCATTCAGCCTAGTCGAGGGAACACTTAAACGAGATATCAGCTTTAGATTAGAAGCATATTTCCCTCAGTGTGTGAGAACACTTTCAGGTAGTTTTCTGAGATCAGTTCTCACACACACACACCACTCAAATACAGTCTTGCACAAAGACGTTAAACTTGTGTATGTAGTCTTTTTCACATAGACATTAAAGAAGTGTTGACTGGAAGGTGCTTCCTTCAATCTAGTCTAGGAATTCAGTTTAGGCAGTGGTGTAAGTCCTAGCTGAGTGGGTTTGTACAAGTTTTTGTATAAATCAAAGTCTTCTAATGGATTTTACCCGAGACGGTTGAAGGGGTGACGTAGGAGCAGTTGAAGTCTCCGAACATCCATAAACATATCTTGTGTATTTAACTGTAACTATTGTTTTCAAACTGTTTGGATCAGTTAGAGTGTCCGTCAGTTCAGTTGTCACCATAACTGAACTGATGAATGCAAAAACTAATCTGTCCCTTTTTGGTTATTCAGTTTACATAAAATAAAATATTTTCTAATATAACAGTCTTCTTCCCGAAGGATTACTTCGAGTTTCTTACGCTTGGTTTTTAACCAAAGTCGATTTAATTCATCGGTGTTAATATTCTTATAACACGAGCTATTGCAGCTCATTGGAGAATATTTTGTTTGAAGCATCCCAAAGATGTTCAGCAAACGATCCTTCATGAAGGATAAGCTGAACAGAATGGACTTTGAATATTATTTATGAACACTTATGCGATATGGATTGAACGACTCAATCTAGTACATAACTGAGGAAGCCTCGGAAAGGGACTTAATGTGAATTTGAGTGATGCACTACTACGAGACTTCCAAGAGGCCCAACGATTGAGCATGCTGAACGAGAAAAATGATACTTTATGGAACTCATCGAAGACATGGACGGCACCACAGGTTAATGAGTTAAGGCTGGATGTTGATGCAACTTATAATGAGAACTTGAACAGCCTTTTTGTAGGAGGAGTGGTACGTAACCATGAGGGCCAACCAATTATAGCTTTCAAGAATAAGATCGGAAGCCTCCCTCGATCGTCTATGGAGAACTGGCCGCCATTGATATAGGAATGAAGATTGAAAAGGAACATAACATCTTTATCAACTAAATCACATTGGACTCTCTACCGACAGTGCAATCAGTCACTCAACTAGATGAGGACCCTAGCTATGTTGGCACATATGCTCTATACATCCGATTATTCTTGAGTCAACATAACGGAACTACCTTAAACCACATTCGATGTACGGCGAACGTTGTTGCAGATTCACTAATGTCTTTTGTTATTTCTCACCTAATTTTCTTTGTTTTAAAGCCCGGAGATTTTTCTTATTGGTTTGTAAAAATTATAACCAATGATATTTCTTAATCTCAATAATACTACAAGTTTTGCGATTAAAAAAACTATAAATCATATTGATAATTAATCATAAGATAATGACATATTAAATATTTTCTCTATAAATGATCTACCATCACATGCATGATATAATGACAAATTTTGAAATCACATCTCATTCATATTTCAATTTGTATCAATTATCCATATCGATTGCGCTCTTCTTGAATTGATTTCATTCAAAGATGACCTAATTTCCTTTTTTTAAAATATTATTTCGATTAAATACGGTATAAAACATACGTGTGACCTAAATGTTTAATGGATTTCAAGAGTATAAAGAACATTTTAGATACAAGAGGTATAACTTCAAAAATAAAAATAAAAAGATAATTATATACACTAGACTTGTAAAATTCTGAGATTACTGAAAACTCTAATGATAATTAACTCCGTGTTTTCAAATCTTGAGTACACTTATCCCGAACATGTAGAGGTAAGGGTGTACTTGCTCAAGATTTGAAAACATGAGAATATGTATGCTTAAAAATTTAAAAACACGGAGAATTAATAGATCATTTTTTTCATGAGTTTTTTTAGTAATCTCGTGATTTTACAGGAATAATGTATGTATTTTTTTTAATCAAACTTGAGTCTTTAGGGTTTTTCAAATTAAATTAAATTTTAAAAAAACTTTATCATTAAAAAAAAGTAAACATGACTTTAATTATTTAATTTTAGTTTGAATCCTAAGTGCTCGACAATTGACAAACATGACATCATGATGTATTTACTATTTAGTCAAATAAGTTTAATTATTTAAAATATATTAGGTGGAGAATATTTATAGAATATTAAATGTTTTAATTCATTAGTAAATTGCGATAGGACCGTAGTTTAATTATTTTTCTGTATTTTTTAAAACATCACATTTTTGTGTTACAATGTGAGTTTAATATATATATCAGTTTCTCGGCACGATCCTAATATTGGAATTCTTGGGTGCCTTTGTTGACCAATTTCGATTTTGTATCATATTAAACAGTTACGTAGATGATTTAGACTGCAAGGAACCACGAATTTGACCAAATCGACGCCATAAACGGTCTTCCGCTCCTTATCTGAGGGAAAAGTTGCAAATTTGGTTTTTTATATAATTTATTTGTTAAATATCAGTTTTAATTTGCTATTTTTTTCATAATTTTAATCTTTTTTTCCATGTGTTGCCAATGTGTGTATCAAATGCCACATAAGTACTTTCATACAAAAAATAAATAAAATTGCAAAATAAATTATTAAGTTTTCTAAAAATGAAAGATTTAGGACTAAAACCAAGTTCGATAATATAACAAACCAAAAATATGAGAAGACAAATACAAATGATGGGAAAAGAAAAAACAATTGTTCCCAATTATAATACTACGCTTCTAGTTCAAGAGATATATAAACTATTGTCATAAATTCGTTGGTGTTTAAATTTAAAAAATGAATTCTACTTGTGAAACAACTTAATATAGTTTCAAATATTTAAATCTTATGTTTCTAAAACAACCAAATGTGGAATGAAGTTGAAGTGAGGTGGAACTAAAACCTCAAGAATCAAGATTGATGAATCCAGGCTGCCTCAAAGCCCGAAAATATCACAAAAATTACATATTCGGACGTGATATCGACCGGATAAATCAGGTTGAGTTTAGTCGGGATTATAATGGGTCAGTTAAATTTCTTCTCGGGCACACTGAAGATTCAGATGGAGAGTACGTACCTGGGTTGAAAAGTCTGCACACTTTAAAGAACAAAGAATGTTAGTGGGACACCGAAAGGTTTTCCAGCGTGGTCACTCCGACGCTTAAATCAGTCAAGTGTTTGTTTTTTTAAAGGAAAATAATGTAGAGAATGTATATTGAGCATTTATAGCGAGTGACTTGAATGTTTTATTATTAATAAAACTTAGGTATTTATAGAGATAGTAGTACAATGATGACCTCGTTTTCAGTGCTATTTATGATGAGATGATTGTTCATGCTCTATCTTCTGACACTGTCATATTTGACAATCCACACTGCCTCTAGATTAGTCACATCATCCCAACGTGTGTTGAATGACATGCCAATCATTCTGAAGTATGGTACCCCATTTATGTGGACCTGAAAGCGACACATGTACTGAGGTGTCCAACGACACATGTCCTGAGATGTCCGGGCAAATAATCATGGTGCAATAAGGAGGACATGACCCTCAATCTCCTAAATCATGTTACACTGCTCGGGCTAGGCTGAGAGTCTGGGCACACTCAAGCGTATACTGGTCTTATTATCTGAAGGATCGTTTGCTGAGCATCTTTCGGATGCTTCAAACAAAATATTTTCTAATGATCGAGTTTAGTTAAAGAAAACTGTTAATATTTGAAAACTTTTTAACTTGTGTAAACTGAATAACCGAAAAATGGTATATTAGTTTTTGCATTCATCAGTTCAGTTATGGTGACAACTGAACTGACGAATACTACAACTGATCCAAACAGTTTGAAAACAACAGTTAATCAGTTAAATACACAAGATATGTTTATGGATGTTCGGAGACTTCAATTGCTCCTACGTCACCCCTTCTACCGCCTCGGGTAGGATCCACTAGAAGAATTTGATTTATACAAACACTTGTACAAACCCACTCAGCTAGGACTTACACTACTGCCTAAACTGAACTCCTAGCTACGACTGAAGGCAACACCTTCCAGCCAACACTTATTTAACTTCTATGTGTCAAATACTACATAAACAAGTTTAACGTCTTTGTGCAAGACTGTATTTGAGTGATTGAGAGAATTTGTGTGTAAGAACTGAACAAGGATGTACTCACATACTGATGGAAAATGGCTTCTAAACTAAGCAGATAACACGTTAAAGTGTCCCTTTAGGCTGAATGCTTCTGAAAGCAGATGTGCAATGTGCGTGCTCTTTCTTTTCTCTCTTGAAGAAGCTTTGTGTATTGAATCTCGTTCTTTTTCTTCAGCTTCTTCTTGTGATGTATATCTTTGAGTCTTCACTGAGCTTCTCTTTATATAGGCGTGAAAACTGAACATAGAGTAAGACTCATTTGTTGTATCTGTTGCATCTTGAATTCGTTTCTTGGACTTTGTGTCTCTAATTTTTGACTGCCCCTCTGAAACATTTTGTCTTTAATGCTCTGATGCAACGTCCATTATTGTTCTTTGACTGGACAATGGATTTGTACCTTCACGTACGGCTGGACTCCACTGAAAGAGTTTGTCTTCATCCATAACTGAAAGATTCTGACTGATGCTTCGAACTGATCAGCTGAATTGATCTTCAGTTGGGCTGGTGAAATCAGTTGACTCGTCAGTGGAACTGATTTCACTCTTGTTCAGTTGGACTGATCAGCTGGGTTTCTTCATAAGTTGTTCAGCTGGCCAGGCTTCTGAGATTCTCCTACTGAACCACCTATCAACTGGACAATGAGCTGGACTGCTCAATTGACGTAACAGTTAGACTGATTCAGTTTGTACGATCAGTTAGGTCTTCATCTTGCGATGTAAACAGCTCGTGAGTGATCCTAGCTTCTGCACACTAATGTAGATTATTAGTAACACAAATAGCCAAGTTTTGTTATCATCAAAATCAAGATTGCGAACTTGAAAAATTTCAACAATCTCCTCCTTTTTGATGATTACAAAAACTTGAGCAGTTAAGCGTAATATATTCAGTTGAAGGGTTAATACATTCAAACATCGTTAAAATCTCCCCCTTTATAACTGAATTTAAAGAAGTTTTGAAAACAAATAAAAACTCCCTCTCCAAAACTGAATTAAAAACATTTTAAGAGAGATAATCAGAATTAAAAAAAATACTTTTCAGTTGATGAAAATAAAAGAATTTTTATTAACAACTAAGTTTTAAAGCTGATTGATAGTAATTTCAGTTTGAGAGAAAAACGAGAAACTCCCCCTCAGAAAATGAATAAAAAAATCGTATCTGAAAAATATTTATATAATAATTCATTCAGAGATTATAATCATTCAAGCAATGTAGACAATAGATCTTGAAATATCCATTCAGTCACAAGAAAACACAACTGAGCAAATATGATGTTTATTTAAATAAATATCAATGTATTTACATCTGAGTACATACATCAGTTGAAAAAGAAAAATTACTACAACAGTAGCATATTTTAAACAACATCAGATATCAGTTGGTTTATGCGAGAGAACTTGATATACCATCAGCTGGTTGCTTGACTGCTTGAACTGCTGCATCGGTTGTGAGTTCAATTTGCTAGAGAAACGAGTTAAACTGCTTGAACTTGACTTCTTCGCAAACTAACTGGTCGAGCAGACTCTGACTAGGCTCAACTAGAATTCAGCTGGTGATTTAATCAACCAACGTCCCAGCATGGATGAGTTTCGTCTGAGGAACAGCTGACCTGGTAGGCATGCAACTGAAAACTTGTTCAACGAGCAATTTATCTGTGCATCTTTGCAGATGATTCTCAGTCCCCTGCAGGCTGATTAAAACCCCTAAGCAAAGAGTCTAGAGAAGTTGTTACAACGTTAGTTGCAGAGCCAATCCTCTCAACTCTTTACTAAAGACCGACATATATATATTTTCAAATAGTTTTGAAAATAGTATGAAATACTTTTAAATAGCTTTTAACACTATTTTAAAGTAAAAAATTTTAAAAACACAGTTTTCTTCCAATGTTTTTCTTAGAACAACCTGCTCTGATACCAATTGAAGGATCGTTTGCTGAGCATCTTTTAAAAACACAGTTTTCTTCCAATATTTCTTCCATTTCAAAATCAGACGTATTTTGGGTTTGAACGACGAATTTTTCTAAAATTAATTTTTATACTATCAACTCTCAGATAAAAAAATCACGTGTTTCGAACATTTGACACGACTTGTTTTATCTTCAAACTTTTGTTGAATACTTGAATCTTTTTTGTTTGTATATATATATACATTACATAAAAATTGATATTTTTGTTGAAAAATATGAGTTGTAATATTTGAATGTTGAAAATAATAAAGTTGAATGTTGAAAATAATAAAATTGTAAATATTTAAAATTAGTTTGTATGATGTATGTAATGATGTATTTTTTTGGGATTATTTCCAAAGAAAATCTATAAATAGGTTTATCAATGTGTGAAAAAAAGCATAATTGAGTAGATAGAAAATTTTATAAAGTGTGTAGTTTGATAAATTTTGAGATTTTTACCGTAAATTTTTACTTTTAACACGTTATCAGCACGATACTCGAAGTTTCGGTTTCTCCGTATTTTTCCAAGCTCAAAAACACAAGAAAAAGGTAACAATATTCAAAAGTAAGAGTATTTACTTTACTGTTTATTTATTTTTATTGTGTATATATTTAATATATAATATCATGTTATTATATAAAAGGAGTTTATGACACCTCATTATAATAACGTGATGTGATTATATTATTATATTATTTATATAATTTTATTGTGTTACTATTTATTTATTGTATATATATATTTGAATAATATAGGAGTCTATTAACACCTCATTATAATAACTTGATGTGATTATTTCACTGTTTATATATTTTTATTGTGTTATATAATAATTATATATATATATATATATATATATATATATATATATATATTTGTATAATGTCACAATATCATATAAAAGAAGTCTCTGACACCTCATTATAATATTGTGATATGATATACATAATTATTTGAACATGATTAACATTATATATATCATATTATCACCATAAAATTTACATATACATACATTTATTTTTTAAGAACGGTCATAAACGGCTAGTTTTTACCCTATAAATATGACTTCACAAACACATTCAATCAGCCAAACTTATTCTTCCTCCCTAAAAATTTTCTTCATCAAAATTTCGAAGAAAAAGAAGATGGCTCTTTCAAGGTTATTTTGTATAATTATTTTAGTTATTATACTCACTAGTCTAGTATTTATCGGAGAATATCCGCCTCGCATTTTTTCTTTATTTTTAAGAATGCTTGTAATTGTAATTTATCCGTTACTTTTTATTGTCATATTAATATAACTTAACTAATAAAATGCATTGTTATTTTTTTATAGTACCACCATGTCAAACTTGACAAGCTCGAATTTGTTGCGCTCGACATTACAGGAAAAAATTATATGTCATGGACTCTCGATGTAGAAATGCAGATTGAGTCACTGGATCTAAGCGAGACCATTAAAGAAAATTGTATATCTTCATCACAAGAAAAAGCAAAAGCTATAATATTTTTGCGTCGACATTTTGATGAAGGTTTAAAATGTAAATATTTTATCGAAAAAGATCACATGGATATATGGAAAAGATTAAAAGAAAGATTTGAACATATAAGGGAAGTTATACTTCCGACCGCCCGTGATGAATGAAATATGTTGAAATTCCAATATTTTAAGAAAGTAAGTTATTACAATTCGGTGATGTATCGAATAATCTTGCAATTAAAATTTTATGGACATGAAGTTACGGAATCAGAAATGCTTGAAAAAACATTTACCACGTTTCACGCATCAAATATAACTCTGCAGCAACAATATAGAGTGCGTGGATTTGCGAGATATTATGAACTTATCGTTTGTCTTCTTGTGACGGAAAAGAATAACAAGCTGCTAATGAGAAATCATCAGTCTCGACCCATTGGATCAACAAAATTTTCAGAAGTAAATGCAGTAAGTAAAAATGAATTTAAACTTGGAAACCAAAATCAAATTCAGAGACAAGGTTTTGGTCGAGGTCGTGGTCGTGGACGTGGACGTGGAAGTAATCGTGGTCATGGTCGCGACCGTGGTTTTGAAAACAATCGAGATAGTTATTTTTATGACCCATCTCAAAAGGGCGTCACGAACCACCCACTGAAAAGGTGTCATGAGAACATGAGTGGTAATGAAAATCACTCAAAACGATTTGAAAATTCTTGTTTTAGATGCGACACTCCAGAACATTGGTCTCGTATTTATCGAGCCCCCGAGCAAATTTGCAAGCTCTATAAATAATCGATAAAGGGGAAAGAAAAAGAGACCAATTTCACTGAAAACAGTGGTCGTTTGAGTGATTCGACTCATTTTGATGTTGCAGATTTTCTGAATGATTTTTCTGGAAATGATCAATATGCTGGTGGAATAGAAATGAAAAATATTGATGCTACATATTTTCTCAACGTTTTCTTCGAAAATGAACAATATATTGGTGGAATATAAATGTAAAATAATTTATTTTTCATGTACTCATATGATAATGTTTTGTTGTACAATTATGATATGTGTTATATTTTTCAATAAATTACATATGTATTGTCAATAATTTTTCATTGCATATTTTTTTTGAAGTTCAAATATGAAAAATGCTATGAACAAAGCTAAACAAGGAACTAATCTCATGGAAGTTTGTATACCTGATAGTGGTACAACGCACACTATTCTCCGAGATAAAAAATATTTCTTGGAACTAAAACCAACAAAAACAATGGTGATACAATATCAGGTCATGTAGAGTGTTAGAATAGGTGCCCGTCGAGCCAGGTGTTGGCCGAGTGTTCACAATGAAACTCTATGTATAAGCAATCTTTATTTTAATAATATTTGAAATTATTGTTTTGGCAAATCTTTATCTGTATATCCATGCTAGTTGCATAGATAAAGCCCTTGAATATAAAAATAGTAGAAAGAATATGAGATGCTCATATGATGAGTATCATGAAACTCATATTTGGAATATTGTATATTCTAAACAGTTCCTAGTCGATTCAGCCGCCGCTAAGAAGGATATAGGCCGCTAGAGTTCGAGACTAGTATCTGCGATGTGAGTACCATGTTTCATTGGTAGGGGACATTGTGATGTCCGAGCATGCAGATAGGTGCTCCTGGTAGAGTGCACTGAGCAACCCTCCATAAAGAACTTTCCAAGTGGTTCTCACTTATCGAGTGGAAAAGTCCTAGTTTATGGTTGTACACCATTAGTCCTTATGACCCGGGACAACATTGAGACTCTATGTGCTAGAATTACACTTTGACTTGTTTACCGACTCTTTAGGGGTCTTCAGGTGGCAAGGTTGAGTGTTCTGTCGAAACATATAGGAGTCGATGCATTGTAGTCGGGGATTCACTGCTTACCTTCGGGTATGGATATCCTATGTGTTATCATGTGTATGTAGGTTGAAATCTCTGATCAGAGTATGGTGGTAATTATGAAAGGGGTTTCATAGATTACACCATCGATGCAACTACGACATGACACATAGTATCGATTCATTGACAACTCTCGATATACCAATGGTTGTCGAATCGGTCGGGATATATGAGTTGAAGGGACCGTACTGTACGCTAACCATAATTGAATGGTTCTTGCTAGGCACTATCATTTAATACCTAGGGAATCATGTAAGCGATGCTGCTAGGCGTTTAACATGATTGGTTGGGTACCATCAGACTTAAGTTCTGACGTTCTTGTTATCAAGGAGTTGATAAGTAAGAATGGAGCAATTGGGGTATGCTCATATATGGACATGTTTAGTCCGAATCACATGAAGATGTGAACCCACGGCTAGTTGTATCAATGAACCATTGAGGGCCACAAGAGTACTAGCTTTCTAGATCCCGTTGAGAAGTAAAAATAGTTCAATGTGTTGAACGGCTTATAAATGAGTTTATAAGCGTATAGAAAAATAGAAGTATGACTTCTATGAGAGAAATGTAATTTTTAATTTATGAATGTGTTCCTAAATTAAAAATAGGCCAAGTAAATAATGTATTTGAAAATTGTGATTTTCATAAACATTGTTATGGTACTAAATTAAATTAATTCAAGTGTTGAATTAATAAAACACTAGTGGGCCTAGTAGAGTCCAAATAATTAAATTAATTCAAGTGTTGAATTAATTAAATAACATTGGGCCTTGTAGAGCCCAATTGGAAATAATTATTTAACTAGTGGGCTTGAGTAAAATCAAGTAAACTATAAATGGGCTCAAATATGTTTGGGACATTTAAATAAAAGTCCATGGGCCTTGTAATTGTTACAAGCCCACTTGATATGCATGCTTGGGAGGTGAAAGGTTGGGGAATACTTTTGATTAAAAAATTGGTATGGCATGCAACTTTTTGCAACACCTTTTTCCACACCCAAGACAAGTCTTTCCCCTCTCATTTCACATGGTTTTGGCCGAAAATTAAGAGGAGCTTTTCCTTAATTTTTCTCTCCTCTTGTGTTCTTCAATAGTTGGAGAAACAAGTCACTTCTCTTTGAAAAAGCCTTACATTTTCTAGTGCAAGTGTGAGGTGGATCTACAAAGTTGGTGGTGAGCCTAATTCTTGAAGGAAAGGAGGAGAGCTTGTAGATTGTCATCCCATTCAAGAGCTTTGTTGTTTGACAACAAAGTTGGAGCCATCATCAACCTCAAGAGGTTGATAGGTAACGATTTTCTCAAAATACCCTATTTATGATTTTTGGTGTTTTATTGTATTTGCTACACAATATCATGAGGTGGCCGAAAATTTTCTTGAAAAATTCGATTTTTAAACTTCCGTTGCGGTTTCGGTCACCGTAACCGATCCCCTTTCATAGAGTTGATAAAAAGTTGTGGTAAATCACATTTTTTGTTACCTAATGGTACAAAATTTTTGATAAATGATGCTTTGTATTCACCACAATCAAAAAGAAATTTGTTGAGTTTTAATGACATATATTCTCATGGGTATGATACTCAGACAAAAAATGAAGGAAATGAGAAATATATATGTCTTACCACATATAAATCAGGAAAAAAATATGTAGTTGAAAAACTACCAATGCTCCATACTGGATTGTATTATACATATATAAGTCCAATTGAATCAAACATGGTAGTTGATAATTCTTCAATTTTGATCAATTGGCATGATCGATTAAGACATCCTGGTTCAACAATGATACGAAGAGTTATAGAAAATACACATGGTCATCCGCTGAAAGACCAGAAGATCTTTCAAAATAATAAGTTTCAATGCAAAACATGTTCTCTTGGAAAACTTATTATAAGACAATTACCAGCTAAAATCCAAAATGAATCACCTATGTTTCTCGAACATATTCAGGATGATATTTGTGGGCCAATTCATCCACCATGTGGACCATTTAGATATTTTATGGTATTGATCGATGCCTCCAACAGATGGTCACATGTATGTTTATTATCAATCCGCAATGTGGCATTTGCAAGATTACTTGCTCAAATAATAAAATTGCGGAATCAATTTCCCGATCATACAATCAAGAAATTAGACTTGATAATGCTAGTGAATTTACTTCCCAGTCTTTCAATGATTATTGTATGTCAATGTGAATCACTGTTGAGCATCCAGTGGCTCATGTACATACACAAAATGAATTAGCTGAATCATTGAATAAACGTCTACAACTGATTGATAGAGCAATGATTATGAAAACAAAACTCCCTGTTTCTATATGGGGTCATGCAATTTTACATGCTGCTGCATTAATTCGAATCAGACCAAGTGCATATCATAAATACTCCATATTGCAGCTTGCATTTGGTAAAGAACCAGATATTTCTCATATGAGAATTTTTGCATGTATGGTATATGTGTCTATTGCACCACCTCAACGAAAAAAAATGAGACCTCAAAGAAAGATCGGAATTTATGTTGGTTATGATAGCCCATCAATAATTCGATATCTTGAATCTCAGACATGCGACGTGTTTACATCACGTTTTGCTGATTGTCATTTTAATGAGGAAATCTTCCCAAAGTTAGGGGAATAATAGAAAAATATCGAAAAAAAATTACATGGTATACATCATCATTGTTACATCTGGATCCAAGAACTAAACAATGTGAAAAAATGTACATCAAATTGTGCACTTGCAAAGAATAGCAAATCAGATACCAGATGCATTTGCAGACACAAAAGGGATAACTAAATCATATATACATGATGTAAATGCCCCTGCTCGAATTGAAATTCCAAAGAAATAAATTGAAGACACTCATAATGTCATTAAATGCTTGAAGCGTGGAAGGCCAATCGGTTCCAAGGATAAAAATCCTCGAAAAAGAAAAAGCATAGAGAAACACGATGATCACAAAATAGAGAATGATATTCTAACAGAAATACATGATGATAAAAATGTTCCGTCAGAACCACAAACTGACGAGAATCATGAAATCTCTATTAATTATATTAATACTGGAAAAATATGGAACCGAAAAGATATAAAAGAAATTGATGATATACTTTCTTACTATGTGGCATTTGAGATCATAAATGACAATGAAGATCATGAACAAAATCATTTGGTGAATGTAAAAATCGACAGGACTGGATAAAATGGAAAGACGCCATCCAGGTTGAATTAGATTCGCTAAATAAACGTAACACTTTTTGGCCTATTGTCCTTACACCTGAAGGTGTAAAACCTGCTGGATACAAATGGATTTTTATTCGAAAACGAAATGAGAAAAATGAAATAGTAAGATATAAAGCTCGACTTGTTGCACAAGGTTTTTGTCAAATGCCTGACATTGATTATGAAGAAACGTATTCTCCTGTTATGAATGCAATTACGTTTCGATATTTGATTAGTTTAGCAGTATCTGAAAATTTAAAAATGCGTCTTATGGATGTTATCACAGCTTACTTACATGGATCACTTAATAGTAATATATATGAAAATCCCTGAAGGATTTAAGATGCCTGAAGCACAAAGTTCAAAACCTAGAGAATGTTATTCTGTGAAATTGCAAAGATCATTATATGAGTTAAAGCAATCCGGCCGAATGTGATATAATCGGCTAAGTGAACACTTAATGAAAAAGAGATATGTAAACAATTCAATATGCCATTGTGTTTTCATTAAGAAAACAACATCCGGATGCGTAATTATTGCCGTATATATTGATGATTTAAACATCATTGGAACGAATAAGGAAATTCAAGAAGTTGTGTCGTACTTGAAGGAAGAATTTGATATGAAGGACCTTGGAAAAACAAAGTATTGTTTGGGTTTGTAAATTGAATATAGAGAATGTGGAATATTTGTTCACCAGTCAAATTATATAGAAAAGATCCTTAAACGTTTTAATATGGATAAATCAAATCCTTTAAGTACTCCAATGGTTGTTAGATCATTAAACATAGAAAATGATCCATTTTGTTCATGTGAAGATGATGAAGTTATTCTTGGTTCAGAAGTAGCATATCTAAGTGCTATTGGTGCCCTTATGTATCTTGCAAATTGCACAAGACCTGATATATCTTTTGTTGTAAATTTATTGGCAAGATTTAGCTCATATCCAAAAAAAAGACACTGGAACAGAATTAAACATATATTCCGTTATCTACGAGGATCGACAGACTTGGGACTTTTGTATTCAAAAGATACCAATCAAAGCATTATTGGTTATGCTGATGCTGGGTATTTATCTGATCCACACAAGGCATGTTCCCAAACAGGATATCTATTTACTCGTGGAGGCACTGCAATTTTTTGGCGTTCACAGAAACAAACACTTGTAACAACTTCATCAAATCACGCCGAGATTATTGCACTACTTGAAGCAAGCCGTGAATGTGTGTGGCTAAAATCAATGACCGAACATATTCGAACCTCATGTGGATTATCATTCGATAAGAAGCCCGTGACACTACATGAAGATAATTTTGCATGTGTTGCTCAAATGAAAGAAGGATACGTAAAAAGCGACAGAAGTAAACATAGTCCCCTTAAGTTCTTCGCATTCACCCAAGAGCTTGAGAAGAATAAAGATATTGACATCAGATCTCTTCACAAAGACACTTCCTACGACAATATTCAGAAATCATATATATAACATTGGGATGCTCAATCTACGAAATTTGTGAAGAATCGTTCGTGCTAACATGAGGGGGAGTTTACGTGACTGTACTTTTTTTCCCTTATAACTATGGTTTTTATCTCAATGAGTTTTTCCTAGTAAGGTTTTTAACGAAAAAATATAAAACACGTAATGAAGACATGATCATCATCACAAGGGGGAGTGTTGAAAAATATGAGTTGTAATATTTGAATGTTGAAAATAAGAAAGTTGAATGTTGAAAATAAGAGTTGTAAATATTTAAAATTAGTATGTAATGATGTATGTAATAATGTATTTATTTTTGGATTATTTCCAAAGAAATTCTATAAATAGGTCTCACAATAGTGTGAAGAAATCACAATTGAGTAGAGAGAAAATTTTATAAAGTGTGTAGTTTGGTAAATTTTGAGAGTTTGAGAGTTTTACTTTTGATCGTAAATTTTTACTTTTAACAATTTTGACCATTTTCTCAAGTTTTAACTCTTTTATTGTTTATTAATTCATTCATATTTCCTACTTAACACAAAAACTCTTATTTTTATAAAACGGATTTCCGGCCCGACCCAACTCATGAAATATTATATTTTTTATGTCAAAAATATTATTTTTCTTTGTATATATAGATGAGATCGAGTAGTCTCATTATTATATAGATCCATGAGACCGTCTCACAAAAGAGCTACTATAATTAAACGTTTTATACTAATCCTACTACCGAATTTAGAATGACAAATGTGTTTTTTGGATCAAACATGCATGTTAATAGAAATTCTACACTTTCTATTCATGTTTTACGATGTCTGGTTCTTAGTGGCAGAATTAACCCTAAATGTTTGGTATGATTTTAATAAGAGTGATTAAATTTATATATTAGATTTTAATGACAAAATTAACCTTATCATAATAAATTTTATAATTTCAAAGTTGTTGCTTGAGTTCATATTTTTTATTTGTTCATGCGCCGACAGTACTTGCATGATTTATTTTTTTTACCTAATTTTATATATTATATAATATGATAATTGAGCCGTTAAATTTGTGAGTCAAGTCAAATATAAATTTTTAAGGTTAATTGAGTGATACTAATAATTTTATTGAGATTTATACAAATCATTTATATAATTATCTCGAGTTCATTTATATAATTATCATATTATATAATATATAAAAATAAATAAAAATATTTATTTGATTTTAATTTCTACCTATAATTGAAATGAGAGAACAATAATGTTTAGGATTTTTATATATTGAAGGCAATTAAGTCTTTTGTGGTGTTTTTATCATTATATTAAAATTATCACATCTCATAAAAGTGATATTTTATCCATATATAAAATTATTTATCACGGACCCATGATATTATCATAGGCTTTCTAAAAAGGTACCAAACGTGGGATAATGAGGATTATTTATTAATTCCTCTCTTATCTCATGTACCAAACTATACCTAAATGTTTGAGATTTGAAATGTTCTTCATCATCACATGAGAATTTTTAATAATGGCAACAAGGTTAATATACATCATATATATTAAGTAACAAATTTAGTAAATACAAACAACTCGTAAAATTTGTAATTTATAAAAATAATTTGGTCGTCTGGCTCTACTTAATGTGTTGATTGGATATTTTTGTTAAGGCTTTCTTTTGGTGATTTAATTAATTATTTTTATTTAATTAGGATATTATTTTGATTTACTTGAATTTCGATAGTAATTGGTTTTGTCTGCATCTTGATATGATATGCTTTTGTTGGTTAAATATTTGATTACAATCCATTGGTTTTAATTTTTAAAAATGTCGTATTTAGTGAGATAAATTTGCAGACCACATCTGATATTGAAAATACAAGCGAGAATAGTGCACGTATTATGTTGTGATGTTGTCAATTTGGTGTTGTTCAAACTTAAGCAGCAAAAACGAAACTGTTCATTCTAGTCGCAACAAGTTACTAAAACGAATTTATGTTTGTGTCACCATTTTCATTTTGCTAATTAAAGAGATATACAAGTACTGGTGTTACACATCCATTTGAAGCAGTGCAAGTCATTTCTCGGGGTCTACAGTGTCGAAGTGAGTTCGATTGAAGCAAAGTAAAAATCGAGTGATGCTTGTAAAACAAAATATGCTAATTGTGTTTGTTATATAGATGTGAAGTGATAAAATAGAGTATTTTTATATTGAATAAATATTTCGTATGATTTGGATATTAATGAATTTGTTTGATCTCTAAACATGACTTCATTTATGTAAGTTATATCGACCAAACTACGTTAAAGTATTGATGTTTTTCATTTTATTTATTTATTTATTTATTATAAACGTACTTGTTTGTCAAGGGTACGATGCAATCTAATTAAAACCCAAGATTTCAATTTTTAAATAGTCCTTGTCACGGGGCATAAAAGTATGATTCTATGATCAATAACTATCTATAATCAAAGTCAGGGCAAACTTTTCAATGTATTTTAATTAAATTTTCAAAGTCACAATTTTTTAACAAAATGTGTAGCTTTTATCCGATCAAAAGATATAATATGTTAGATCATATACTTGTTGTTTTATTTTTTTTAAAAAAATTGATGATAATAGTACAACTTTAATTTTTGTTTTTTAATTTTACAATGACCCAAATAATATGGTTCGGTTTCTCTCTTTACAATGAAAATTATGATAATCCAACATAATTATTATGTATCTTCGGAGGCGCATGATATGTAAGATCATGTGCTCGCTGTCCACAGCGCATGATCTCTCAAAAGTTAGAAGCAGACTGGCGCGCACTTGCATGTGACAAGGCGTGCACGACCAAGTCTCTGGGGACTTTGCGACTATAAAAGGGATGTAGCCCTAGATTAGCAAAGAGGATGAGATTCGTACACACGAAAAATATGAGAGAACACGAGAAAAGGAGCGGGACGACAAAGAACAAAGATCGAAGATTGAAGAACGTATATTATGGAGACTGAGACGCCACTCGAATTCTGTCCTTTCTCCTCCTTCTCTGTTTTTATGAGTTTATTGGTGAAAAACATGTTTTGTTTTAAACTGTATTCCGTCATGAGAAATTTGTTGTTTAAAGATTGACGTACTTTGGTGGAAACTGTTGTGAAAAAGTAAAAATTTATGGTAAAAAGTAAAAATCTCAAACTCTCAAAATTTACCAAACTACACACTTTATAATATTTTTCTCTCTACTCAATTGTGATTTTCTTCACAAATGAGAGATCTATTTATAGGAAATCTTTACAAATAATCCAAAAATAAAATACATCATTACCTACATCATCACATACTAATTTTAATATTTACAACTCTTATTTTCAACATTCAAATATTCAACATTCAAATATTCAATACTCACATTTTAAATATATTTTTCAACACTCCCCCTTGTGATGATGATCATAATGATTGTCTTCATTACGTGTTTTTATACTGCCTCGTTAAAAACCTTACTAGGAAAAACCCATTGGGATAAAAACCATAGTAAGGGAAAAAGAGTGCAGTCACGTAAACTCCCCCTCATGTTGACACGAACAATTCTTCACAAATTTCGTAGATTGCGCATCCCAATATTATATATGTGCTTTCTGAATATTGACGTAGGAAGTGCCTTTGTGAAGAGATCTGATGAGTTTTCACTTGATTGAATGTGACGAACATCAATATATTTATTCTTCTCTAGCTCCTTAGTGAATGCGAAGAACTTAGGAGGAATATGTTTAGTTCTGTCGCTTTTTATGTATCCTTCTTTCATTTGAGCAACACATGCAGCATTATCTTCATATAGTATCACAGGCTTCTCATCAGATGATAATCCGCATGAAATTTGGATATGTTGGGTCATTGATTTTAACCACACACATTCACGACTTGCTTCATGTAGTGCAATAATCTCGGCATGATTTGATGAAGTTGTTACGAGCGTTTGTTTCTGAGAACGCCAAGATATTGCAGTGCCTCCACGAGTAAATACATATCCAGTTTGGGAACGTGCCTTGTGTGGATCAGATAAGTATCCAGCATCAGCATAACCAATTATACTTGGATTAGCATCTTTTGAATACAAAAGTCCCAAGTCTGTCGTTCCTCGTAGATAACAGAATATATGTTTAATTCCGTTCCAGTGTCTCTTTGTTGGATATGTGCTAAATCTTGCCAACAGATTCACGGCAAAAGATATATCAGGCCTTGTACAATTTGTAAGGTACATAAGGGCACCGATGGCACTTAGATATGGTACTTCTGGACCAAGAATATCTTCATCATCTTCACATGGACGGAATGGATCCTTTTCTATGTTTAATGATCTAACAACCATTGGAGTACTTAAAGGATTTGCTTTATCCATATTAAAACGTTTAAGGATCTTTTCTGTATAATTTGTCTGGTGAACAAACATTCCACATTCTTTTTGTTCAATTTGTAAACCCAGACAATACTTGGTTTTTCCAAGATCCTTCATTTCAAATTCTTCCTTCAAGTATGACACAACTTCTTGAATTTCTTTATTCGTTCCAATGATGTTTAAATCATCAACATATACAGCAATAATTACGCATCCGGATGTTGTTTTCTTAATGAAAACACAAGGGCATATTGAATTATTTACATATCCCTTTTTCATCAAGTGATCACTTAGTCGATTATACCACATTCGACCTGATTGCTTTAACCCATATAATGATCTTTGTAATTTTACAGAATAACATTCCCTGGGTTTTGAACTTTGTGCTTCAGGCATCTTAAATCCTTCAGGGATTTTCATATATATATTACTATCAAGTGATCCATATAAGTAAGCTGTAACAACATCCATAAGACGCATTTCTAAATTTTCAGATACCGCCAAGCTAATCAAATACCGAAACGTAATTGCATCCATCACAGGAGAATACGTTTCTTCATAATCAATTCCAGGCCTTTGAGAAAAACCTTGTGCAACAAGTCGAGCTTTATATCTTACTATTTCATTTTTCTCATTTCGCTTTCGAATAAAAACCCATTTGTATCCAACAGGTTTTACACCTTCAGGTGTAAGGACTATAGGTCCAAAAACATTACGTTTATTTAGCGAATTTAATTCAACCTGGATGGCATCTTTCCATTTTATCCAATCCTGCCGATTTTTACATTCACCAAAAGATTTTGGTTCATGATCTTCGTTATCATTTATGATGTCGATTGCCACATTATAAGAAAATATATCATCAATTTCATCTATATCTTTTCGGTTCCATATTTTTCCAGTATTAATATAATTGATAGAGATTTCATGATTCTCGTCAGTTTGTGGTTCTGACAGAACATTTTCATCATCATGTGTTTCTTCAGGAACACCATTCTCTATTTTGTGATCATCATGTGTTTCTTCAGAAACGTCATTCTTTATTTTGTGATCATCGTGTTTCTCTATGAATTTTCTTTTTCGAGGATTTTTATCCTTGGAACCGACTGGCCTTCCACGCTTCAGGCGTTTAATGACATCATGAGTATCTTCCATTTGTTTCTTTGGAATTTCAATTCGAAGCAGGGGCATTTGCAGCATGTATATATGATTTAGTTACCCCTTTTGTGTCTGCAAATGCATCTGGTATTTGATTTGCTATTCTTTGCAAGTGTACAATTTGTTGTACATCTTTTTCACATTGTTTTGTTCTTGGATCCAGATGTAACAATGATGATACATACCATGTAATTTCTTTTTCGGTATGTTTCTGTTCTCCCCCTAACATTGGGAAGATTTCCTCATTAAAATGACAATCAGCAAAACGTGCTGTGAACACGTCGCCTGTCTGAGGTTCAATATATCGAATGATTGATGGACTATCATAACCGATATAAATTCCAACCTTTCTTTGAGGTCCCATTTTCTTTCGTTGCGGTGGTGCAATAGGCACATACACCATACATCCAAAAATTCTCAGATGAGAAATGTCTGGTTCTTTACCAAATGCAAGCTGCAATGGGGAGTATTTATGATATGCACTTGGTCTGATGCGAATTAATGAAGCAGCGTGTAAAATTGCATGTCCCCATATAGAAATAGGGAGCTTTGTTTTCATTATCATTGGTCTAGCAATCATTTGCAGACGTTTAATCAATGATTCAGCCAATCCATTCTGTGTATGTACATGAGCAACAGGATGCTCAACAATGATTCCCATAGACATACAATAATCATTGAAAGTTTGTGAAGTAAATTCACCAGCATTATCAAGTCTAATTTTCTTGATTGTATAATCGGGAAATTGATTCCTCAATTTTATTATTTGAGCAAGTAATCTTGCAAATGCAACATTTCGAGTTGATAATAAACATACATGTGACCATCTGCTGGAGGCATCAATCAATACCATAAAGTATCTGAATGGTCCACATGGTGGATGGATTGGTCCACAAATATCACCCTGAATACGTTCAAGAAACATTGGTGATTCAGTTTGGATTTTGACTGGTGATGGTCTTATAATAAGTTTTCCAAGAGAACATGCTTTACATTGAAACTTATTATTCTGAAAGATCTTCTGGTCTTTCAGTGGATGACCATGTGTATTTTCTATAATTCTTCGCATCATTGTTGAACCAGGATGTCCCAATCGATCATGCCAATTGGTTAATATCGAAGAATTATCAACTACCATGTTTGATTCAATGGGACTTATATGTGTATAATGCAATCCAGTAGGGAGCATTGATAGTTTTTCAATCACATATTTCTTTCCTGATTTATATGTGATAAGACACATATATTTCTCATTCCCTTCATTCATTGTTTGAGTATCATACCCATGGGAATATATATCATTAAAACTCAACAAATTTCTTTTCGATTGTGGTGAATATAAAGCATCATTGATCAAAAATTTTGTACCATTAGGTAACAAAAATTGTGCTTTACCACATCCTTTAATCAAGTCTACAGGACCTGATATTGTATTCACCGTTGTTTTTGTTGGTTTTAGTTCCAAGAAATATCTTTTATCTCGGAGGATAGTGTGCGTTGTACCACTATCGGGTATGCAAACTTCAGCTTTGCTCATAGCATTTTCCATATTTGAACTTCAAAAAAATATGCAATGAAATAAATTACTTGCAATATATATTTAAATATAACACAAATCATAATTATACAATAAAATATTATTCTATGAATACATGAAAAATAGATTATTGTACATTTATATTCTACCATTATATTGTTCATTTTCAGAGAAATCGTTGAGAAAATCTGCAGCATCAATATTGTTCATTTCTATCCCACCAACATATTGATCATTTCCAGAGAAATCATTCATAAAATCACCAGCATCAAAATGAGTTGAATCACTCAAACGGTCACTGCGTTCAGTGAAGTTGGTCTCCTTTTCTTTCCCCTTTAATGATTCTTTATAAAGTTTACAAAGGTGCTCAGGGGCTCGACAAACTTTGGACCAATGTCCTGGAGTACCACATCTGTAACAAGAACTTTCATATCTTTTTGAGTGCTTCTCATTAACACTTGTATTCTCATGATGCCTTTTCTGTGGATGGTTTGGGACGTTCTTTTGAGATGAGTTATAAAAATAACTATCTCGATTATTTTCAAAACCACGGCCTTGACCACGACCACGGCCAATTCCACGTCCACGTCCACGTCCACGACCTCGACCTCGACCTCGACCAAAACCTTGTCTTTGAATTTGATTTTGGTTTCCAGGTTTAAATTCATTTTTACTTACAGCATTTACTTCTGGAAATGCTGTTGATCCAGTGGGTCGGGACTGATGATTTCTCATTAATAGCTCGTTGTTTTTTTCCGCCACAAGAAGACAGGCGATGAGTTCAGAATATCTCGCGAATCCACGTACTCTATATTGTTGCTGTAGAGTAATATTTGATGCATGAAACGTGGAAAAATGTTTTTTCAAGCATCTCAGATTCTGTGACCTCATGTCCACAAAATTTTAATTGCGAGATTATTCTATACATCGCCGAATTGTAATCACTGACTTTTTTAAAGTCTTGGAATCTCAATGTATTCCATTCATCCCGGGCGGTCGGAAGTATAACTTCTCTTATATGTTCGAATCTTTCTTTTAATCCCTTCCACAAAGCCATGGGATTTTTTTCAGTCAGATATTCACATTTCAATCCATCGTCGAGATGTCGACGCAAAAATATCATGGCTTTTGCCTTTTCTTGTGACGTGCATATGCCATTTTCTTTAATGGTCTCGCTTAGACCCAATGACTCAAGATGCATTTCTACATCTAGAGTCCATGGCATATAATTCTTTCCCGTGATGTCGAGCGCAACAAATTCGAGCTTTGTTAAATTTGACATGGTGGTACTTTTTCTTCTGTTTGGAGCTTGGAAAAGTATGTAGGACTTTTAGAGCTTCGTGCTGATAACGTGTTGTGAAAAAGTAAAAATTTATGGTAAAAAGTAAAAATCTCAAACTCTCAAAATTTACCAAACTACACACTTTATAATATTTTTCTCTCTACTCAATTGTGATTTTCTTCACAAATGAGAGATCTATTTATAGGAAATCTTTACAAATAATCCAAAAATAAAATACATCATTACCTACATCATCACATACTAATTTTCAATATTTACAACTCTTATTTTCAACATTCAATATTCAACATTCAAATATTCAATACTCACATTTTAAATATATTTTTCTAACAGAAACATTATTTTTGAATTATTAAGTTTTATGCAGTAATTTCTCTTAGTTTATTTGCGTTTTCCTGTTCTTTAACTCTTTAAAACTATTCAGTCAAATGTATGATAGGATCAGTTGCATCAGAAAACTAAGTCCCTGGTTTACCAAAACTGAATCATTTTTCCACTATTAATTATTTGTTTTCTAGCATGACAAGATTAAGTGCAGCCACCTACATTGACTTATATTAAAAGTGTAGCATAATTTACTAATAAATTTGTGAGCCAAAAAATTGTTTTCGACTAAAATATTAAAATTTGCGTAGCATAATGATATCAATAATAAGTAATTTATAGTCATATATATTTTCATAAAAAATCATACTTTTAAAATATATATATATATATATATATATATATATATTTTAAAAGTATGATTTTTTATGAATATAATTTTATTTTAATAAAAAGAATATATATATTTTAAAAGTATGATTTTTTATGAATATATATATATATATATAAGTATAATTTTATTTTAATAAAAAGAATACATTTCAAAATGGTAACCCACTTACCAAATTGCCTCGAAAGCATTTGGAAGTTGGAACGCGTCAACACTTCAAAAAAGGCTTTTCGCAGCCCAAAGAGTTCAATGCGAGGTCTGTTTGAAGTTTTTTTTGTATCCTTGTGTTACTTTGCGTATTTAATGGCAAAAACTTTTGGTTCACGTCTAGTTCAATAGTTAAGAGTTGAGCATTATACCAAAATCTATATTTGTTAGTTGAGATACAATATTATTTTATTATATAGTGATACTCTGGAAAGGGCTCGGGATCATTCTTGGACTCGTGCGGTAAGAAAAAACTTACACTAGTCAAATTACAATTTGCTGCAAAGAGTAGAGTGTGGGTAAAACTCAGACATGGTTCTTTCGCTCGACAAGGGTACTTTTGCCCGACCAGGGTCCTACAGCCCGGACATGGTTCTTTCGCTTGACCAGGGTATTTTCGCCTCACCAGAGTACTTTTGTCCGACCAAGGTCCTATAGCCCGGACATAGTACTTTCGCCTGACCAGGTCACTTTTGCCCGCCAGGGTCCTATAGCCCGGACATGGTTCTTGCGCCCGACCATGGTCTACAGCCCGTACATGATTCTTTCGCCCGACCGGGGTACTTTCGTCCAACCAGGGTCATACAGCTCGGACAGGGTACTTCTGCTCGATCAGAGTACTTTGGCCTAGACAAGGTTCAGGTCACCCGACCAATATAGATCACCATGCATCATTAGCATGATAAACTGTGCTCATGACAAGACCCAAATATTATGAGTCGCCATGTCACGCCCCGGGACGGGGGTTGGTTGACACCGGCGTTGCTCTCAAATTTACATTCGAAAACAACAAGCCTCAGAAGTACAAAATTCAGAAACCAGTCTTTTATTCATAATACTGAATATTCAATGTCTGATACAACTCAATTAATAATGTTTTACAGCGGAAATGTAAAACCAGAATTACAATATCTAAACAAATGCAGCGGAATTTAAAATGTAAATCAGAACTGAGAACAACAATCTTCATCACCAGCCCCAAAATTGAATCTGTTCTTCTTCTTCTAACTTTTCTTCCTCGTTCTTATCTGAGATGTGTTTGGTGGGTGAGTGATATGATTGTCACTCAGTAAGCAGGGGCGGGAATAACTCCCAGTTTTCGAAATCATTTTCAACAGAAACAGTAATACAATAATATACAGAAACTCATCTTTTCAGAACAGAAACTAGAATTCAGAAATCACAGGTTTCAGAACAGAAATCAGAATTAGTAAGCACTGAGCACGTTAGTGAATTTAATGGCTAAACTGATATCAGTCCCCTATATGTTCTCTCCTCTAAAGGGTGAGGCCAGAATCAGAATCAGAATCAGAATTCAGAAATGTTCAGAATATATATTCCTACCATTAGTTCACTAGGGAGTTTCAGTGCTTCAAATCATATATCAGAAATCAAACGTACAGAAACTGAACTTTAAAACAGAATTATCAAACGGATTTCAAGATATTTATATATAAGCCCACTTATAGTGATTTGCTATAAAGTTTCGGTTGAAGTCTACTGGAATTTGGCTGCTCTCGCTACTGGATTTTACTGCTTGACAAAGGCACTCTCTCTTAACTCGAAATTTAAGTGATAATCTCAAAGCTTGTGTAACCCATTTCAGAGACTTGAGGGTGTTATTTATAGGCCAAAATCTGACTATTAATTACCATAATCTGCCATTAACAGCCTTTATTCCATGTTAATGCTTCAGTTACAAGTCTAAGCTGAATCAGTAACTGTCTGCTGGAATTCGCTCTTCTGCTGCTGGATTCTAATCTGCTGGAAAGATACCAGCTTCTGAAATAATAACTTCTGCTGGAAATCCGTCTGCTGGAAAATATCATCTTCTGAATTATTGACTGTTGCTGGAATTGTTAGCTGCTGGGAATTCGGTTCTCACACCCCATACCTATTAACAGAAGACAGGACATTGGCAGTTGTCATAATACATGCCATGGACAGTTGTTAGATGACAAAGCATGTGCAGCTTTCAAAGGACAGGGCATGGGCAGCTGCTTAATCAGGAACAGTGTCCAGGCACTATAATCGAGGTCATCTACTCCCCTATAAATACACAGGTTTGCTCATTTAACAAACATTGCAATCTATTGCATTCAATAAATTCTCTCTCTACTTGGTGAACCTTGTCCTGACTTGAGCATCGGAGTGGCTACGCCGGAAATCCTTCCAGCGTCCCACTGACATTATCTTGTTGAGTGTGTGCAAATTGTCTGACCCAGGATCATCCCACCAGGACAGATCACTCGGGAAGACCAGGACAGAGCACCCGGGCAGACCAGGATAGAGCACCCGGACAGACCTTGTCAGATCATCCGGGCAGACCAGGATAGAGCACCCGGACAGACTTTTTCAGATCACTCGGGCAGTCTAGGATAGAGCACCCGGGAAGTCCAGGACAGACCATCTGGGCAGACCAGGACAGAGCACCGGGCAAACCTTGCTAGATCACCCGGGCAGTCCAGACATAGCACCCGGGCAGTCCAGGACAGAGCACCCGGGAAGACCAGGACATATCACCGGGCAGACCAGGACAGAGCACCCGGACAGACCAGGAAATATCACCCAAGCACACCAGGATAGAGCACCTGGGCAGACCTTGTCAGATCACCCGAGAAGACCAGGACAGAGCACCCAGGAGATCAGGCCAGACCACCCGGGATCATCTATCAGGCCAGGTCATACTCATCTTATCATGTCAAAATCTTTATAGGGAAAACAATCTTCTCTGCTCGGGTAGATTGCCCACCCAAGCTCACCCAATCTACCCGGGTATCATCATTGGCGCCGTCTGTGGGAAATCAGATCTATAGACGTAGATATGGTTTTCATTCAAAAATAAGTCTGACCAGCTCGGCACTCAGATTTTATATGTGGATCTTCATATGGGCTCGAAGTTCGAGAGCTATTCCGGATTGGCGTGGAAGAGCATGTGATATGCACTCAGTAGCTTACAGCTATGCTAGTCACCTAATTTAGCTCAACTAGAGAAGTTTCACTCTACTGAAAATGAATTCGTATTTAGCATTTCCAGGTTAGTGATTTGGTTTTAATAAAACTAATATAGCAGGAGAAGCAGAAAAGTTTAAATTCCGGGAGATATGAGGCCCCGGCACCATATTTAAAGTCCGGGAGATGTGAGGCCCAGACCATTCTGTAAGCCTAGGGCTTCATACCCTGGCTCAGGGCACCAAACCTCGACCATTCCCAAGTCATGGGATCCGTTCCCCTATCTAAGGCTCCGTACCTTGGTTATAAATAAGCTCAAGGATCCATGCCTGGCTCGGGGCACAACACCTCGACCATTCTCAAGTCCCGGGACATGATCCTCGGCCCAAGGCTCCGTACCTTAGTTATTAATAAGCTCAGGGAAAGCACTCTTCTCTGCTCGGGTAGATTGTCCACCCAAACTCACCCAATCTACCTGAGCATCATTATATAGTTTGGAGGTAACGTAAAGTCTCATACTAATTGATAGGTGAAATGAGAGACTGCACCTATATTTTGGGTTTCAACGTGTCCGATCGTTAGACTTGTAAGTCTGGTGATGAGCGTAACTTGCTGTTGTAGTTGTCTTATTATCCTTCCTTCCTGTTAGTGTTGACTCTAGCATATGCTACTCTTACCTAGGGGTGGTACGGTATATCGTACCGAACTACGGTACCGTATATCGTACCAAAAATATCGGTATGGAATTTTTTCATACCGATACCGAAATTCGGTATACCGAATGTGCGATATACCGAATTTTCGGTATGGAAAAAGTTCATACCGGTACCGTACCGACACCGAAAATTTTGTCGGTGTCGGTATACCGACATTTTTTCGGTATACCGAACTTAAATTTTAAAAAAAATAATAATAAAAAATTATTTTCGGTATTTCGATATATACCGAAATACCGAAAAAAAAAATATTTCATACCGATACCGATACCGATACCGAACATTACCGTACCGAAATGTTCGGTATACCGATTTTTTCGGTAAGTTCGGTATTTTTTTCAATACGATATTTCGGTATTTCAGTATTTTTTCTCACCCCTACTCTTACCAATTTTAAATCTAATGCCTTCATAAACCCTCTTTTTGCAGCTCACAAAACCAACTAGATGATACAACAATTTTAGCATCTTAAATGTCCGATGCAACTTATTATGATAATTTTTCAGAAAGTTATTCATCTCAATAATTTCTATTGTCCAAACATGTTTAATCCAACAGTTTGGTCATACAATTGAAATATCACAAAATTCTATCATTAAAACTTTATTTAGTCACGGACATGGAAATAACAATAATTTTATTTTTAATAAAATAAAATTAAAATTTTATATTACCTTTTTAATTAAATTTTTTTTTAAAAAAATAAATCAAAAGGATTACCGAATTTGGTTGTCGATCGAATTTTATTCGGTTCAATTTATTATTTTTGATAACAGAGTCCGTCGGTTCAATTTGTCCGAAAAATTCCAGCAAATTAAATTTTGCTTGATTCGGGTTGGTCAATAAACCGGCTGAACGGTCACCTTAGGCGCTTTGCACAAAAAGGTTATATTCGGGCCTCTGGGGACGAGGGAGAAAGCCCAATGGCTTTAAATATGAGTGGATACATTTTCGTTTTAAATATTTGTCCTCAATTATCTATATTAAACTAATACGCGTATTGTGTTTGTATAATTTTTTTCGTACTTAAAAAATAAAAGGAAAAAAAGAGAATGAAATGTAATTTTTTTTATCAAACAAAGTTCATACCAATGTGTTTTTCTTGAATATAATTATTAAATTTGATAAAGGATCTAAGGTAATTTAGGAAATTAGCAAGGGATTGGATGAGAATTCAAAAAAGTGTTCCCATTCCCCTCACGCTTATATAATACTTAGTATCGCATGCATTGTAATATCTAAAATATCACGTTTTGATTGCGCTAATAAGTCGTATCAAGTGTAATTATTGCACCCCACATTATGTCTAATTAAATAAATTATTGTTTTTTTTAAATAATATGTAACTCCGATATTTAAAATATTAAAATAAAAATTGATCATATTATCAATGAAAACTGTTAGAAGGATGCTAAAGGATATCATGACGTATCTCATTCGATACTCAAGTCAGAAACAATATATATGTGATAAAAATGCTAAGGGCACGGCCAAAAATTAATATAATGAATGAACAATAAGTTTTTTTCAAATATGATATTTACAAAGAAAAATATAAAGATCATCATGAGAGGTGGAGAACATATGTGCAGGGTAAGAGACTATGCATTTAGCGTCGACTAGATCAAGCCTCAAAAAGCTCTTATCCAAGGGCGGAACCAGGATTCATAGGTATCTGGGGCTGGCTTTCTTCTTTTATTAGAAAATAATAGGTTCAGTTAAAATCGAACCGAATTTTCTAAAATCGAATTAACCAAATTTTTTTTCGACAAACAAAACCGATCGAACTTTACTACGAAAACCTAACAAACCAAATCGAAAAAATCGATTATTTCGATCAGTAACAAAATTAACCGAAATTTTAATTTTTTTAAAAAATAATCAAGTTTTAAATAAAAAAATACAATATAAAAATTGAATTAATTAAATTTAAATTTTATTTATTAAAAAATTATTTTTAAGTATAGTAATATTGTTTAATAAATTTTATTAGAAATTATAATATTTATATCCTTATAAAATTTATTAAAAAATTTAATAATATTAATTTTATTTATTGAAGTTTAGTTTGTTAGATTAAACAAAATTTTATATTAAAAACTGAAATCGAATCGAACTAAAAACTGAAATCGAACCGAACTAACCTATATTTTAAAACATTTAAACCGAACTTCCGAATAAACCGAATGTAGGATCAAACGTTTACTGCTTTACCAAAAGCTATAGTTAATGTTAATGATGCAACTCAAATATTTTAAATCGCATAGCAGCCCAAACGTCATAATTCGATCGCTCTACCTAGTAAGGACAATTATTGTACCTCAACACCGAACCGAATTTTCAAATTAATTCGTTTTGATCTATCATTTTGGTTGAAATCGATATTTTTTTTACTCATATACTGTAATTGATGTTTGCTCGTTATTTGTTGATATATGCCCTTTTGGTTTAAAAATAACTTGACATTAGACATTTTTCATTTTCTTCATTCTCTGAGTTACTTAACTAGAAAAATTCAATATTCCCAAAATTTTACAACAAAGAATTATTTTTCAAATTTCATACGTATACAGTTTTCGATTATTATAAATAGAAAAATCACAAAACAAGCCAAATAATAATTGCATATAAATAAACATCAAACATTTCAACCAATTGATTATTATTCCAAAAATCTGCAACAATAGATTTTTAGGGTAAAAATTCAAACTCCAAAAATCATATACATAATAAGATAATATTATTGCAACTCGAATAATCACAACTAAATATTCAATATAATTTTTGGGCCGTTGAATTTTCATCTCAAAATTACATAATTTCATAACATACGACAATAAACCAATCAATCACAATAGCAAATTATGATTTGTGGTATTTTTATTTTTAATTTTTAAACATGAGACTTTAAAAAAATTGATAAAAAATTTGTTCTATTTTTAATATGAGTTGAAAAAATTTAAATTAAAAAATACTAATTTTTTTTTAAAAAATAGGTGGGGCTGGAGCCCACCCTAGCCCAAGGGTAGCTCCGTCCCTGCTCTTATCCATTCTTTCAACCTAAGCTCGCCCTCATAAGGCCATCTCCAATCCAAATCCTCTATTTTTCATCATCTATCCTCCAAAATAGAGATCATCTCTATTTTCAAAAACCTTGTCCAACCCATATCCTCTAAATATTACCAAATACTCTATTTATTTCATTTTCAACTCATATCCTCTAAATATTACCAAATATTATATTTCTTTAATTTATTTCATTTTCAATCCATATCCTCTGATTATTACCAAATACTTTCTTTAATTTATTTCATTTTCGAATACACATACACACACATATAATTAATTAATTTCATAATATAATTAATAACCGGCCCAATCTTTATAATTAATTCATTAAAAAATTAAAACAACTTTTGATCAACAAGGTCAACTCAAGCTTGCTTTGGAGCATCTGCTATCTTGCTTTGGTCGACCATGATTTAGAGCATCATGGTCGACCAAAACAAGCATGGTCGACCATGCTTTGGAGCACGGTGGATCAAAGCATCTAGAAGCTTTGGTCGACCAAAGCGTACCATGGTATGCTTTGGTTGACCAACCAAAGCACAACCAAAGCATGGTGCTTTTGTTGGTCGACCAAAGCACGACCAAATATGCTTTGGTCGACTTAAGTGTGGGTGTGTGACTTCAAGCCCAGTCGATTCATGAAAAGTGATATTTTTCTAAAAAAAATTTCAAAAGTACTATATTGCAATTTTTAAAATATCTATTTTTTAATTATTTCCCACTCTTTTTCAATCCTCTATATGAACAGTGATCCTCCATAAATAGAGGATCACTGTTGCATACTCTAAAATGAAAAAAGCAAATAGAACACGGTTGGAGAAGATTTCATCCTCCATAATGGAGGAATCCTCCATTATGGAGAACGGTTAGAGATGCCCTAAGGCGAGATAATAGCGAAAGGCGAGCTCTCCACCCATCATGGCCCTTGGTGAGCATTGTTCTTCCTGGCCTCACCCATGACCTCTTAATTAATGTTTTTATAGTTAAAAAGTAATATGTTTTGATTTTCATTGTTGTCTTTATTTCTAAAAACACTTCTTAATTATTATTTGAAAATTATATTTGGATAACATTTTTAAAAAAATATTTTTTAAAGGCATTTTATAAAATTCTTATCTAATTATATACTTTAAGTTTTTCATTTATAAAACACTAAAAACCTTTTAAAATACTTATCAAACAGAGCCTTCATTCAATTCAACTCTAATTATTAAATCAAAAATTGATATTTTAGATTTTAAATAATTCAGTTTTTATTTTAAATAAGATATTTTCAATCTTCCATGTACAGGAATTGAGAAGTCGGTCTCTGTCAGTCTCAAATTTTGCTACCGACTTGAGAATCCGGTCACAAATTTTCACTTATAATTAGTGTCAGGGATGACAATTTTTTTCAAAGATTTGAAGCTCCGTGGGAAAAACTCGAAATGACGATGGAGATCCCCGATTTGTCGGATTTGGGTTCGATGATTTTTTAAAATCTCCAAAGTTGTTCGGGGCGGGAGTGAGATTACTATATACATCCCCGAATCCGTCCTGAAAGCAATATCGATAATAAAATAATAATATTATTAGTATTAATAATATTAATTTTTAAAAATATTATTATTAATATTGATATTAATAATAATATTATCAATAATAAAATAGATAATAATAAGTTTTGGTCTGAGAAAATCCCCGAACCCGTCCTCGTCTTGCTCCATTAATATTTTTGAAACACGGATAGGGGCGGGGATGTGAAGTTTATCCCCACGGCCTCGAACCCGAAAAAACGGAGATTGCGGCGGGCATGGAGATGATGATGGCAAACACGCGATGCCCCACCCCATCCCATTGCCATATCTAATTAGTACCATAAAAACTATACCTAACTTAATTTTTAGAATGAATGACAGATCCTGTGTGATAAGATTTCTAGAAAAAGTATTGGTGGAAACATCGATTCCATGACTATTGATTAAAAATATATCTATTCTACCATTTCGAATATATCTCAACTCTCAAGATGTGAAGGATTTTTTTTTTTCTTTTACATGTATTGGATTTGGTGCCATCCTTAGCCACAAAACACTTAACATGGTTCTAAATAATGTGTATATATACATTCGCGTCAAACAACTAACCGTCATAAATTCTCACGAACTTTTATATAATCAACTCATCATCTTGTGGACCTGTATGAAAAATTTGAAAAGTTATCGGATGAAACAAGTTGATCAGCTCATATCAAAAGTACATAACATTCGGTGTTGTGATTTTAATCAGAATAGAAGATCCAAATCTCACAATTCTCTCTCCTTTTGTGGGCTGGGCGAGGCAAAGGTTTAAACCGTGGTGAGGAGAAAAAAAAAACCTCCCCCAAGTGTAATAATAAAAAGATGAGTATGTCTCTGTGAGACGGTCTCACGAATCTTTATCTGTGAGACTGGCTAAACCTACCGATATTCACAATTAAAAGTAATACTCTTAGCATAAAAAGTAATATTTTTCATGGATGACCCAAATAAGATATATGTCTCACAAAATACGACTCGTGAGACCTTCTCACACATCTTTTTACAATGAATTTCATCATCTGAAACGAGAACAAGATATTCCCGTCTAGAATACTCGGTTCCCTGCATATCCCATGTTTCAAATTATTTAAATCTGCACATTAAAAAAGTATACAAATAAATTTATGCATATAGAATGATAGACTGAAAAAAATATTCACAACACGATATTTATGGTTTTAGCTTTTGGATAGTTTGCTACAAAATATTGCACAGTTGCACGTGAAGCTGTAGATAAAATAAGGTGCAGATAAAAAAGCATCAAGTGTCAACATCTTCCAAACATGGCCAATCTGCCATAGCCAAGTGAGTTACAAAGCACACATGCAACCCCAGCAAGATGCTGGATCGTATCTCTAACTAAAGGAAGTTGTCCCCCATTGATTGGAAAAAGAAGAAAAAAAGGAACCATCCAAAAACAAGAAGAGGACAAGAAAAGCTCCTTTAAGGGCAAGGCTTCAACAACACTATGACATGGCTTCAATTTAATATCGAATATTCAGTTAGCTTGACAAACAATCCAGTTGCTATATGTGTGTTAAACCAAAATTGACAAGACACAGATAGAGTAATTGGATCTACTTATGCTGCTTGTCTTGTTATGAAATAATTGGCTAGTATCCAGTAATATACGCTAAAAATTAGAGTTCCTGGATATTTTACAAGTTTTTAATGAGACGATGAGTAGGAATGAATAGTTCAAGGGCCTCTGTTGTCCGAGTCCAGACAAAGGATAAGCCAATGGATGGAGAATTTAGTAGGGAACTATGGTAGAATACAACCAAGGCAAATATGCAATCAAACTATCTGTTATCTATGTGGGAGGCAGCACATTCGATCAGAAAGAAAAGGCAAAGGTCCCTTTTCGGGAATGGCTGATATTTAAAAATGTGACCATAAATATATGGAAAAAGGCAACACGATGTTGATAAACCAAAAGTTAAAGTTACAGTAGTTCCAACATTTTATTGTCCCCGGATCACAAGCTGATCATATCGATCACCGTTACTAGTGTGTTATCTCCAAAATATCAAATGCATAGTTACTTTTAAGCAAGAACTTTGTGGGTGGGTAAAATCTTGTTTTATGAGCACTATAAATGTCAAATGGATTGGATAAGGGATCATGTTACAACTATGACAAAATGAATTACTCACTTATCCAGTTTAACCGCATGAAAGAATTCAAAAACACAGTTGGATTCACTGCATTTTTCACATGAAAGTCTGTTCTTTGTTGATGACAAGACAGAGAATTGAAGGTCTTCATAAAAGAGTGTACTGAAGAGGTCATTTCTAGCTATTTGAAATCATTGGTTTTATACATTCTTAACCATTTGGAGAAGTAGAGCTTATCTGTAAGAAAGGATCTCAACATAATTCTTATATTGGGTGCAGTGGTCTTAAATAATTAGGTTCTATGCAATACTCCAATAATGATAATTGATAGATCCAGTTAGGAGTCGAGCCATGAAATGGGACAAGCCGGGTCTAGCTGTCGCCTGCCAAGGCGGAAGGAGAGCGATTTCTTGCTTTCTTCAGGAGTGATGCAACACATTCATTTTGGGGAGGATATATTTAAAATTCAGGGCACAAAAGTAGAGCATAAAATGAATCCCAAAATAACAGAAGATTTAAAGGTGTAATGAGTGAGTAACCAATGTAGATTCAAAATTTTAAAAGGGACTTAAATTGTATTCACATGTGAGTTTAGTTCACCTATAAAATGCAGTGCCTTCTGTAATAAAGACCATAGAATTAATTGTGCAAATACAGCTAAGCAGTACTTTCTCTTCAATGATAAATATTTTTATGCATGAAAGAGTAAACTAGATAGAGGGCATTTACCTCCAGTCAAGAAGTTTGCAGACCCGCCCAATAGTCACTTAGTAGTTAGTACTCTCCCTCCATTACTTTCTTTGATAAATAGGAGCATCCTTCATTCACTTCTTTCGCACCACTAGCAACAAATGGATTCTTCTAAACTTCTTGAAGACATTGAAGAGTGTAGCAGCAACGAGTCAGGTTGGACGACGTATATTGCTTCACCGGCTCATGAACTTGATTGTGATTACTATGAAGATGAAGAGTATTGTAGCACTGGTGAGCAAATCTACGTGCAAGATGCCAGAAGAGAAGCTGAAGAAGTCGATAGCGATGACTCGATGGCTTCTGATGCCTCATCTGGCCCTAGTTATCAAGGCCAGTCAAATGGGATTGTCTGCGAGTTTCACGGTTTCAGCCATGCATGGAACAAAAGAGAAAACAAACAAGTTGGTGAGAAGAATTATAAACAAGAGGAGAAGAAACAATTTGAGCAGATAAAGGCACCAGAAGATAAATTCGAACACAAGAAAATCAGTGTCAAGAAATTGAAGAACAAGTAATGCTGTCATCTTTGTGCCACATATTGGTAACTTTTCAAGTGAGATTTCCCCGCATGTGGATTTTCTAGTATGTTGTTCAATGTTTAATGCAATATATCAAGTGTCTAAAGTCGGCAGCTTAAGCAGCTTGTGTAAGTATGCTGGGGAAACAAATGTGCTACTGTAACTTTGAGTTTTGCAAAAATCTCGTTCAGAACTTTCGAAAAATTATTCAGAACTTTGTCTTATTGAATGAAACATATATAAATTTAAGCAGAGAACACATTTTATCATATTACCAGCAGATACTTATAAAAATTATGCATGCTTCCAAAAGAGAATGGAGGCAAAAATTTAATCATCTAAAGCTCAATGTGGCTGTTTATTGCAATTGAGATACTCAGAATTAAAGGTTGTGCTGAATTCAAATACCACTGACATGGTAAATCCACATTAACATACTTATATTCAAGTTTAATCATTTAAAAGTTTCAAAATCACTTCAGAAAGGCTTGCAAGGACCACATTGGCATAATGCATCAAAATTCAGAACAACGATCCCATACTTCAAAATTACGATATCCGGAGTCCTAATTAACGTGCAATGAGAGCTATATCAACGCTTTCTCTTCCAAACAAAAATCGAGGTGAATGAGCGAAAAAGGTCGGAAAATCCCAATACGTGGTGGACACGAGTTCTCAAATATAGATACCATAGACATGGTGCCTGGTTGAAATTCAAGAAACTACTTACATGCGGCCAGTATCAACCAAAGCACTAAAACTAAATGCAATGATTCATGGCCCATACCAACTCTTCAAAACCGTATATTGGAGAGAATGTTTGCCGACAATAGCGAAGGCTTTACTGCAGGACAAATGCATAAAACAAGCATGACCATGCATTGTAATTTCACCATCAACTTCTCAATAAGCTATTAAGAGGATGTAAATGTTATGCGAAAAAGCTAATACAATTCAACGGCTAAAACTTGAGTTCGTTAATCCTAAAAACCTCTACATTTAAATAAGAAAATATTCTAACCGCGTTGGAAACATTTTCATAGGACAATTAACTATATCATGTTTAAATATCTTTGAATGGTTTTAGAGTTTATCAGTGAGGAGTAAATTGGAACTTTCATTGTTTCCAATTATGCAACCTCCAGGCACTAATGGACTTTGCAACTTGCAGGAATTAATCAGCAATATGCTCCATAAAAACACCTAGACAAAGGACAGTGACATGAGTTCATGTGATAATATATTGACACTGTATCAGAATGCTGCATAGGTGAAAATGACGCTATGTTTAACTTGGTCATACAACTTCAAACAACATCATAATGTGAACCGACATTTGAACGAATCGGGATATGTAAGAGAACTAAATTACACATAATATACCACTGTGAACATATTTTAATACAATCACTTACATTTTCACATACACATTCAGAAAGGTTTATCTATGTGTCTGATATTAATCTTGCCTTCCAATGGCATGGCTAAGCATAGCAAAATAAAGATAGTAAATATCATTATTAAAAAAATATAAAGAATTTAACCTCACATGGAAAATAGTTCTTCCATGGAAATACATGGTACAATATTAAACCAGCCACAGAAATTTGAAGTGATTCCTGCACTTAGTACCAGGGAGTTGTGGACAAAAACCTTTAATTAAACTGTCCCATTGGGTCAAAATAAAACCAAGTCTATTAGCTTATAATGTTATAAATGAAGAAATTTCAAAATTTCATAAAGATTTGTCTAAATATCGTAAGTATTCTCCCTTATTTATGATTTCATGTGCGAGGAGGGTTCATAAATTCTTGAACATGTGGAACGTTGTGTATACTAGAAGATTATCCGTGGAGATAGTTTCTACGAGTATACCTGATGCCAAGTATCTAGTAGGGAAAGAATATAGTAAGTTTATAATACAAACACAGAAAACAAATGTATGGTTGAAGACATAAACAATGTGCCATATTCTTTTCCATAAAAAATATGCTCAGCTGTTTCGAGTAAAAACTCCAATACATTTAAAATTTTAAAAGACATCCCTGGTTTAAGGGAATTGGATAGGCAGTAAACAAAATGAAGCATCTGGTTAGCATATTTCATGTACGAAAAATCTATATCTATATCTTTGTAAAAAGGCAGAGATATCACAAGTTACTTACATGGATATAATATATTTATAAATAAACACTCCATAAATATGTGTAGTTAATTTCAATTACAACATAGAAGCTAGGTTAATTTTACAGTTGGCAGGGAAATTGCTTAAAGCTGTAAATGGTTCCATGGTCAAACATATTAAGTTGTTTGTGACAGTGGCCAATATGTTTGATCAGCTTCCCACCCGAAAATAAGTAACAAATAAAAATCTCAACTTTGATTTTTGGCAATTCTGGACCATCCGAATGGAATGACCCTGTTTGATCAATTTGGTCAATAGTTCGTGCACTGAAGTTATACCGAAGAGCATGCAGACTTTTCCTCCTGCATATATCAAATAAGAAATACTTAAATTGGGTCTATATCATAAGAATTTTATGCAGTATAACTTCCAAATCCTTGTCTCTACATAACGAATCCCATCCCTTGTCATGGCTCTTTGCTTGAACTAAATTCAATTCTTGAACATCACTGCCCATTTTAGATGCATAGTGTGATTTTCTCACCTCATCAGTAAGCTTTGGATTTTCCACAGCTGATTCTGTGAGGATGTCACCAGTGTCCAAGTCTTACATGTTTGAAATAAATTTTTTTAGCAGCTTTGACCCTTTACGTCCTTTGGCTTACTTAAGAATCTTGTATCAAGGACAAAACTACAGCTAGAGTTGCCATGGACAATCCATCAGCTTGCAGAACTGTCAATTCGCCAGCATCCTTCGTTTCGGTTTTATCAAGCACTTCGCATACTAAATTTGGCCCTCATGCTTCTTCATTCCAAATGCCTTTAGTGATGTCAACTAAGAAGCTATGTCCACTCTCTGAAATTTTAATGCAGTTCATCATTAGGCAGCTTTCCAACATCAAAGAACAAAACAGGATTCCAAAATCAACAGCATGTCAATTGTCACAGTATCTAATCTCGACACGAACCATTTTTGAAAAGTTTTCAGTTCCTGCCCTTGCTGATACATGTAACAAAGTGTCATCACCATCAGAAGCTTGAGTCATTGCCTTAAGTAAAGAATCTTCATGCTCTCTCTCCTCAGATAGTCGCACCAACTTTGAAGTGTTTCATCCACAAACACAGATGGGAATCCTTCGTCAGCAAGATCCACCAATTATTCAAGTTGATTCATCCAATTTACCAGCATCTACCAATTTAAAAACTTAAAAACACCTATCCTTTTTATCATCATCATAGTTCATAAAGCGAAGAATGTCAGATTCATAACAAGATCATTCAAATCAAATACAACCTCAAAGAAAACCATTGACTAACTAAAATTCAATCTGCAGACCAGAAAACCATGCAAAAGACAAAGTTCATATCCAAGTACGAGAACCAGCCAACAAAAACTACTATTTGTAAACCAGATACCATAATCGATATTAAGATAAACGAGAACCTATCCACGTTTCAATGGAGAAAAGAGAGAAAAAAGTGAATCCATGTTACAAGTAAGTTCTTGAATCCAACCTCATGCTTTGTACTCTGCAGCGCTAGCTTTACTTAAGGGAAGGTGGCGCCCTGGATCCTTTGCCAGCTAATACAAATTTTCTGTTAGACCAACGCAGGCATTGAATTCAATTAATTTAGAAATTTGGCTTGGTAGATTTGAAATTTTGGTTTTTATTCTGAAAAATCCATTTTATTTCGATTTGTTTTATTTGATTTAAGTTATTTTTATTTAAAAAAAACAGCATGAAATAGTTTTTTTTTTTTTAAAAAAAAAATCAACTTTTATACGGTTCACAAGTTCAATTTTTTTTTTTTTATGATGATCATAATTTCTATTGATCATGAGTTCTAGTGCATTTGATGCCAACTAGCTACATTATTTCGAACTCATGTGATTTTATTTTATTTATATTTATATTTATATTTTCAAGAAAAATATGTTGAATCCATCCCGTAAGTTATAATGTTTTCTATTTTCGTCTTCACCTTATCAAAATTAGTTTTTAATACTTGTTTGTATTTGTTGGCTTTTTGTCCTATTTCGTCGAAATATTAATGTGAAATGTCTTAGTTTTGATAATTGTTTTCACTATACCAAGATGAGTCTTTCTAACATGCTTATGTCATCACTCACATGTAACCTAAAAAATTTCCTAAAGGTTTACCCATAACAAAATTGCCCCAAGTCAAGCACACTTAACTTTGGAGTTCTTATGTGATGAGTTTCCGAAAAGAAGATGCACCTTCTTGATAGAGTAGTACATATCAAATCTTTTAAGCCCTCTCCAACTGCACAATCTCAAACCTAAACAGTTTTGAAATCCCTCTCTTTCTGGTGTGAGATCGGTTCATTCATGTTTCCTTTGCCGAGAAGCCTGTCAGGAGCCGCTCATTGTTCGTGCAACCTCATGGAACCGGCGATCACCCCCCGTCCACTTCGGCCCCAGACCTTACATGTCCACCAGCTTTCGTTTGGTTCATCCCCAAACCACACCGTTCTAGGAGAGGTCGGATTTAATACCAACTGTAACACCCCAGATTTGACATTGTCCTCGCTATACCAAGACGAATCTTTTCAGCGTACTTATATTCTCATTCAAATGAATCATAAGAAACTTTCCAGATGATCATCCATCACAGAATTGGCCTAAGTCAATCATGCTTAACTTTGAAATTTTGTATTTGATGAGCTCCCAAAAAGGAGATGCGTCTTTTTTACATGAGTAATATATCAAATCTTTTAAGCTATCATTAACTGCATAGTCTCATGCCTGAACAGTTTTGGAATTTTTCTCCTTCTGGTGTGAGATCGGTTCATTCATATTCCCTTCGCCTAGAAGTCTGCCAGGAGCCGCTCATTGTCCGTGCAACCTCATGGCACCGATGATCAGCCCCCACCCTCTTTAATCCCGGACCTCACAACACTGAAAAATGATAATGTGTCCAACGTCACGTCAATGTTTTGAAAAAATAAAGTAAAAAATAAAAAAAGGTTACAGAACTAAAGGCAACTTTGACATGTCCAGAACGAAAAATGAAAAAAAAATATGTTTATTCAGTTTTCGATTACAGTTTCTTTATTTCTATGAAATGACTCGACCCTCAATTTGAATTTGGATTTGGATTTGGATTTTGATACAAGCTATGTGGTTCAATTAACCATGACATAGTCAAATCGTCTTAGCCATATTCTTTTTATAGATCGAGTAGTAATTTAATTAGGAAAGAATTTTCAGTATGATACATGAAAAGACTTGTGCACGAAAATGTAGGAGTATGCAACATTTGATTCCCTCAACATAAGTCAATGAAATAATCCATCATTTCTTCTTTTTAAAGGAGAACACAATGTTCTCTGTAACGTCCTAGATTCGATGACTGTCCTCATTGTATCAAGACGAGTCTTTCGAGCGTGCTTATGTTCTCACTCACACGCATTCTAGAAAATTTCCCAGGGGGTCACCCATCCCAAAATTGCCCCAAGTCAAGCACGTTTAACCTTGGAGTTCTTATATGATGAGCTATCGAAAAAAAGATGAACATTATTGATATAAGTAGTGCATATCAAATCTTTTAAACTATCTTCAACTGCACAGTCTCATACCTGAACAGTTTTGGAATCCCTCTCATTCCAGTGTGATATCTGTTCATACATGTTTTCTTTGCCTAGATGCCTGCCAGGAGCCGCTCATTGTCCGTGCAATCTCATGGCACAGGCGATCACCTCTGCCCAGTTCGGCCCCAGGCCTCACATGCCTACCAGCATCCGCTTGGTTCGTCCCCGAACCACACCGTACTATGAGAGGTCTGCTCTGATATCAACTATAATGTCACGTCCCGAGACCGAGATCAGTAGACACAGGCGTTGTTCAACGACCACATAATCGACAAATAATAAGCCTCGTAGTTCAGTATAAACCAAAACCAGCCTATTTCATAATTAACTCAAAATAATCTTGTCTTACAATGATAAATTCTCAAAAAAAAAATAAAATGTGCGGAAACGTTATATAACTTGAATCAAAACGTAGGAGTAACATAATCGAGTAATCTTCATGTCTCGAAACTTCATCACCAACCCCAAAACATGTCATTCATCCTCGTCTACTTGATCTTCATTCTTATCTGAAAAGAGTAGAGTAAGGGGTGATTGTTTGGAGAAACACTCATCAAATGAGGGTCGATCGGTCATAGTTGATAACAAATACATATATATATATATATGTCCAAATCATATCATATCATATTGAATCAAACAAATGATACTTAAAATCATCTTATTTTACATGGCTAACTGATCAGTTCCCTAAGTTATATCTTTTAATGGGGCGAGGCCACAATATCGGTTATTATATCCCGCCGCATCATGACCAAATCAAATCAAATCAAATATCGGAATTTCCTGACCATATATATATTCGATAAAGTTTTACACACTTATTTTTTTCGGTAAATGGGTTTTTGTTATATATAATATCTTGGTAAGTGGGTTTTTGTACATATAAAGTTTGACATACGTGTTCTTTGTAAGTGTGCTTATATATATGTATATTCGATAAAGTTTTACACACTTATTTTTGTTCGGTAAGTGGGCTTTTGCTATATATACCGTTTTGATATCCTGCACACCTACCGTGCATACCTTTGTGAGCACCGATGATGTGTCATTCATCCATTGGATGCGCAATTTTTCTATATTTCATCACATCCAATGGCTGAATGACACATCATCGGTGATCACAAAGGTGTGCACGGTAGGTGTGCAAGATATCAAAACTGTATATATATATATACATACTTATGAAGATATATATATATATATATCGACATACTTATTCTTCATAAGTATGTCCATGTTAGTACAAAAATAAATTATGTATGTTTCTTGAAATACGATTGGCATATGTTATTCCTTTGATTTGCTAAATAATATTTGAAAGCATGTTTGAGAAAAATATTTTTGAAGACACTGTTATGATTCACATTTGAAATGATCAGGAAATTCCGATATATGATTTGATTTGATTTGGTCTTGATGTGGTGGGATATATATATACATATATATATATATATATGTTATCAACTATGACCGATCAACCCCACTTACTGAGTGTTTCCCCAAACATTCACTCCTTGCTCTACCCTCTCCAGATAAGAACAAAGATCAAGGTTGGTGGATAGATAAGGAACACACTTTTAGCTTTGTACAAATGCACTGTGCATTTACATATATGAGTTGTATGAGTCAAGTTATTCTCAGTTGAACAGAAATAAAAGTTCTTCCATTTTTTCGCACAAATTCTTCTCACTTTAACATGGTATCAGAGCAAGATCTTGCAATTATTTTTTGATTTGTTCTTCGATTCCCTTTTTTTTTTTTTTTGTAAGTGTTCATTGCTCCACTGTAGTCCAGATTTGAGAATATTTACACGAGCATTTTCAACTCCATTTTTGAAGAATTTCGATCAAGATTTGTTCTTCTGCAAGCTCTTCAATGGCGGTTAACATCGGGTTCAACGATCCACTCTACATACATCCTTCTGATACACCTGGTATGAGCCTTATTACTGATCAATTATTAGGCACCGATAACTATGGAGTGTGGCAGTCGTGCGATGCTCATCGCTTTGCGCGCTAAAAATAAAACTGGATTTATTGATGGCACGTGTAGAAGACCTACTTCCGAGAAACCTACATTACATCAATGGGAGAGGTGTAATGCATTGGTGTTGTCTTGGATTATGAATTCTATCTGGAAAGAAATCTTTGGAGGAATTATTTATACAATTGATGCTTCTATAGTCTGGAGTGATCTCAAGGAACAATATGATAAAATTAATGGCTCGAGAATTTTTTCTTTGCACTGGGAAATTGGAAGATTGTCACAAGCTGGTAACAATGTATCGAGTTACTATTGCAAGTTGAAACAATTATGGAATGAGTATTCATCGTTGGTCGTGCTTCCTTCATATGAACGTGCTACAGCGAAACAATACATTTCACATGATCAGCAACAAAAGCTATTACAATTTTTGATGAGATTGAATGAAAGTTATACTTCAATTCGAAGCCAAATATTAATGATGAGCCCTTTGCCCTCTGTGAGCCAAGCCTTTTCGATCATCTCTCAAGATGAATCACATAGAGCCTTATCTACGGCTGAAATACCATCAACAACATTCTTCTCTGTACAAGGAAAGTCAAATAATCTGAAAAAGGATGTTTTAACATATGACTACTGTAACTGGAATGGTCACACTAAGGAATTCTGTTATAAGCATGTTGGTTATCCCCCAAACCGCAAGCTGTATAAAGCACCCAATGGAAACAAGGGCCAGAATGAAAAGAATTTCAGAGATATTCCTTGAAACCAGAGGCCATCTGCAAACTTAACCGATTGGTGCACGAATAGAGGATTCACATTTGACCAACACAGAGGACAAAAACACTATTTTCGCCTCAATCTTTACACCAGTTCAGTATGCAGAAATTTTGAAGTTGTTGGGAACTTACAATGTTCATTCTCCGGCTGAACCATTAGTCAACATGGCATGTATTTCTGTTAAACCAAGTTTTTTTATCTCATTGGATAATTGACAGTGGTGCAAATGAGCATATGGTTGGTGATTCTAGTCTATTGCAAAATTCTAGTTCAGTGGCAGCTTCCACTAGGTCTGTAAGATTGCCAAATGGTAGCACGGCTCCTGTAGATAAGATAGGCTCTGTTTTGTTTACGGATTTCATCACTCTTGATCATGTGTTGCATATGCCTAGATTTCAAATTCAACCTACTATCTATATCCAAATTTACCAAAGATCATAATTGTTTTGTTACAGTTTATCCCCACTTTTGCCTATTTCAGGACCTCAAGACTGGGAGATTAATGGGGATTGGTAAAGAGTTCAATCGACTATATCACCTTGACACAAGATTCTTCTCAAAATCAAATTCTAGACTAGTATCTTCTGTTTCATTCCTTGATTCCTTTTGTAATAGTTCTGTTCATAATAACAGCTCTTTGACTAAAGCTTCTAATGATTCTTTTGCTTGGCATAAACGGTTAGGACATATGCCAATGTCTCGAATGAAATTACTGCCTTTCATACCAAAATCTGTAAGTCTTCCATCACTGCCATGTTTGCCCATTGTCTAAACAAACTAGACTTCAATTTTCTTTGATGAGTTTGTCTAAATTTTCTTGTTGCTTTGCACTGGTTCATGTCGATATATGAGGTCTCTTTAGAACCCCCACACATAATGGTGAGAAATATTTTCTCACTATAGTGGATGATTTTTCAAGAGCGGCGTGGGTTTATCTCATGCACTTTAAAATTGATGTGCTGCAACTTCTCAAGAATTTTTTCCAGCTTGTCAATTCTCAATTTTCTGCCCTTGTGAAAATCATTCGAACTGACAACGCGAGTGATTTCTTCAAGAGTGAGTGCACTTTGTTGTTTAACTCCTTAGGTATCGTGCATCAAAGTTCTTGCCCATACACTCCACAACAAAATGGAGTTGTTGAACGCAAACATCGACATATACTTAATGTTGCTCGAGCTTTGCTTTTTCAATCTTCTTTACCTCTGAAGTTTTGGGGGGAATGTGTCTTGACTGCTTGTCATCTCATTAATCGCACCCCTAGTCCATTGTTAAGAAATAAGACACCACATGAACTCTTGTTTCGCAAAAGTCCATCATTTGGTCATCTCCGTGTTTTTGGTTGCTTGTGTTATGTAACATCCTTGACTCCTAAGGATAAATTTTCTGCTAGAGCAAGTGCTTGTGTTTTTTGGGATATTCCAACACTCAAAAAGGGTACAAAGTGATGAATCTTGACACTCGAAAGTTTTTTGTCTCACGAGATGTGGTTTTCCATGAGGATTTATTTCTTTTTGCCTCCCTCGGTCATTCTCCACCAATTTTTCCTTCAAGTGCTATTTCTGATTTTTCTCCAGCTCCATCAGATATCCTTGGGGATAGTTCCCCTGCACCTTTTCTTCCTGTTGACAGTCCAGCCCAACATGTTGACCAGCCACCAAGAAAATCCTTGCGTACCCCTCAGCCTCCTGTCTGGACTAAGGATTACTCTTGCCCCACTTTATCTCACAGTAATCTGGTCTCCTCTTCTTATCCTCTCACTCAATATCTCACTTATTCCCAATTTTCCCACCCATATCAAAGTTTTTTGGCAACCATTTCTTTGGACAGAGAGCCTAGTTCTTATCATGAGGCTACTTTAGACACTAGATGGAAGGCAGCCATGGACTTAGAACTAGCGGCCTTAGAATCAAATCACACTTGAGAGTTGGTTCAGTTACCGGTTGGGAAGAAGCCTATTGGTTGTAGGTGGGTGTATAAGATTAAACGACATCCGGATGGGATTGTTGATCGTTTTAAAGCACGTCTTGTGGCCAAAAGTTACACACAACAATAAGGGATAGATTACCATGACACTTTTTCACACGACTAAAATTGTCACTATAAGATGTTTGTTGAGTGTTGCAGCTATACAACAGTGGCCCATTTATCAAATGGATGTGACCAATTCCCTCCTCCAAGGTGATTTGGATGAAGAAGTATATATGACAGTATCACAAGGATATTCTCTTAAGGGGGAGCAGCATGTTTGTCGGTTGCTTAAATCCTTGTACGGCCTTAAGCAAGCCTCTAGGTAATGGAATACTAAATTTGCTAGTGTCACGAAGCTTGCTGGATTTGTTCAATCTGCAAATGATCACTCTCTTTTTATATTAAGCATGAGTCCGATCATATCACATTGTTGTTAGTTTACGTGGATGATTTTGTTGTTATCGGAAGCAATGCGAAAGCTATATCTGATTTAAAAACTTTCTTGCATTCCAAAATTCACATCAAAGATCTTGTATCTTTGCGCTATTTCCTTGGTATCGAAATAGCTAGGTCCAAGGTGGGGATTTATCTCAATCAACGTAAGTATGTGCTGGAGTTGCTAGCCGATTCTGGTTTGACAGGTGCTAAACCTTGTGATACTCCTGTTGTACAGCATCTAAAACTGACTAGTCGTGAGCTTGATGAATCTAATCGGTCGAGCTCTGCTTCTGTTTTCATTGATCCTTTGTTGTCCAACCCTGATGCTTATAAGAGGTTGGTTGGAAGACTGATTTATCTTATGATTACAAGATCCGATATTTGTTATGCTGTGCAAGTTCTTAGTCAGTTTATGCATCCTCCAAATAAATCTCATATGGATGTTGCGTTACGTGTGTTGCGTTATTTGAAGTTTGCCCCAGGTTTAGCCATATTATTGTCTGCCATTAGTGTTCTTTCTCTCCAGGCCTACTGTGATTCCGATTGGGCAGCATGCCCAATGACTCGTTATTCAGTCACATGCTATTTTATAAAGTTGGGAAGTTCTTTGATCTCCTGGAAGTCTAAGAAGCAAGGTGTTGTGTCTCGCTCCTCGGCAGAAGCGGAATATCACCACATGTGAAGTTACCTGGATACTCGGGTTACTTCGTGATATGGGGATCTAATTGCTTGCACCTCCAACGTTATTCTGCGATAATCAGGCAGCATTACACATTGCTGCCAACTCCTTGTATCACGAGCGTACCAAACACATCGAAATTGATTGCCATTTGATAAGGGATAAAATCAAAAATGGCATGATCCAAACTGCATATATTTCTACCAAAGAGCAACTTGCGGATGTCTTTACTAAGGGATTGAGCAGAGAACAACATTCATATTTGCTGTCCAAGATTGGTGTATTGAACCTACACCAATCTTGAGGGAGAGTGTTGGTGGATAGATAAGGAACACGCTTTTAGCTTTGTACAGTTACTATACACGAGTTTACTTTCAATATGCACTATGCATTTACATATATGAGTTGTATGAGTCAAGTTAGTCTCAGTTGAACAGAAATAAAAGTTCTTTCATTTTTCCGCACAAATTCTTCTCACTTTAACAGTAGACAATGATGAATGACATTTTTTGGGGTTGGTGATCAAGTTTCGAGACATGAAGATTACTCGCTTATGTTCTTCCTAAGTTTTGATTCAAGTTATATAACGTGTCTGCACGTTTTATTTCGTTTTGGGAATTTATTGTTATAAGACAAGATTATTTTAAGTTAATTATAAAATAAACTAGTTTTGGTTCATGTGGACTCTTGATCAGTAAAGAAAATATAGGTCAAGTTGTTTGAATTTGTTTGTCAAAAGTATTGTAATGCAGAAGATAACAAATGCGAAGTAGTTTATGAAATCGTGTCTGTGCGACCCAAAATATTGCTTGGCTCACCAAAAAAAAGTGAAAACAGTAGGTAGAGTAATGATAGTGCGCTGCCTTTTCAAGTGTTTCTCTTGTTACGATAGCTTGTTGAATTATGTAAGATCCACTATCGCCACCATATATATCCACCACCATTTGTCCCTCTGTTTCTTGCTTGGATATTCCAAGAGCTGCTCGATTTGTAGTGTGCACGTAAACGGGCCCTATGGGGCGTGAGAATTCGGTCTGATTTTCCCATCTTTCTAGCTGTGGAGGCTCCAATATTGTTAATTTGTTATATCAATTTGTCCAGTTGAAAACGTTGTCTCTTCAGCTCTAGTTTATGGGAAACCGCATAATTAATTTGTTGGTCGGGCATCGAAATCAAGAACAAAAAGAATCCACATACCGGAGAGCGATCAAAAGAGTTGTACTGTTTCCATCAGCTATAATTTTTTGTAAAACGACAATCGTTCAGTCCTATATAATTTATTCGGATATCATGTTGAAATCATATGTTTTGTAAGAAAGTCCACTTTGAACTCGTGAGATGGGATAATTATTAATTAAAATATAAGGACGATATAATTATTTTTAAACTCATATTATTGAAAAACTTGAGTGAAATAAATAACGAATGAGTCATTTGTACCAAACGGTGCCTTATACCTAAGCCCCTTGGACATTAAAGATCAGTAGAAACCCGTCGGTGCCGCTTGATATTCAGCTATTTCGCACGCTGTCAATGTGTCGTTGATCATTTGGCCTTATTCCTACCAAGTGGGGCTTAGTTTCACGATTGATTATTTGATTTTATTTTCTTCTTCCAAATGGTGAATGATTCTTGCGGGATTAAGTGAACTAAACTCAAAGAAAACAATGGTTGACATTAAATTAAAAACGAACAGATGTAAAAAAAGATACATAGGTGGACAACTTTGTTTCTTGGGGCTGTTGGCCTCACGGCCTTAACTCTTTGCAGCGATATTCATTTTAAGTCGTGGGCTATGTTGCATGGGATGTCTTCAAGATCTCTGAAAATGGAGTAAGAATTGCAAATTTGTAGTTCGGTCACAATATCTCGAAGATCCGTAGCTTCTTCCTTGAGCCTCGCATTTTCTTGAAGAACTTTACCATGGCTGTCGGACACAATGTTCAATCTATCCATAAGACTGTGATTTTCGGTTCTGAGACGAAGAACTTGAGACCAAAGTTCGTCAAGGTGCAGCTGCTTACGCATCCTCGATCGTCTAGCGGATTCCCTATTCGATATCATTCTTCTCCTCTTTCTTTCATCTATGACGCTGCTACTACTGAACTGGTTTTCATCAGCATCATCGGAGATTGAGTTGTTGCTGACGGACGAAGAGTTCGGGACGATTTCTTGCATCCGGGGAGTCGTTTGATGGTTCGGGAAGTGGGTTAAGAATTTGTTGAGGTGATGATCATCAAATGGTAGTTTTAAATTGGTTTGCATTGTCAAGTGGAAGTTTGAGGAGTTCTCATGAACAGCCAAACAATCCATTGCTTGGATCTTGAAAAGTTGTCTTTTTCTAAGCCTTATTATTTTGTGGGTGAGAATGTGTGAAGAGTGGAGGGGATTTATAGGGGAGGCTTTATTGTATAGGACAAGAAAAATTCAGTGAGGAATAGTTCCAGGAGTCTTACATAAGCAGAGATATTGAAACAAACCATTAAAGGGAAAGAGTATAGAATATAATGGATGGATCGATATATGCATATTATTGGATATTTAATAAAATAAATCTATAAATCATGTGTTTAAATCCATATATCACAACACGTCATAAATTCATGTCGAATTATCAGAAAATATAAACAACAGTAAACACATACCAGAATCCATTGATTGATATAGCGTCAGAGTTATGGATCTTCCAAGGCAACAGAGAATCGACCACCTTATTCTTGCCTTTGATGGGAGAATGAGAGATATCTAGAATATGAATACCGTATATATTCTGTGTTATGCTCTATATGCCTTGGGGACCATAACCTTATATAACCTTAGCAGTTTCAACTCATCATAGAAGACTTAAATGGACTGGTACACATAAGGTGGACCATATCAATTTATTTAATACTTTGGAAATCCATAATTAAATAGATCACTTTATTTGATCATTTATTAGATAGCTTGTTTATGTACCATTAATTAAATTATGTAAGCCCACAAAATAATTCCAATATATCGTATGGTAATATAATGATCGGGGGGCATTGAGGATATTTATTAAAGAAAATAAAATATTTGAGGGAGAGTACGAGATCAATATATAAATTAATTTCTTTTTGAAATATTTCGATTTTGGTTTTAGATGTTTTTATTTAGCGATTTTAGTCCTCTATTCATTTAATTTACCATTTTAATTAGAAGTGTTAATGTGACATTTACACATCAGCTTCATATCGGTATCGCGTAACCGCCACTTAGGTTTCATATTGGCGTTACGTCAGAAAATTGACTAAAATTACAAAAACAACAAAGATAATATATCAAGACTAAAATTTGATAACATTAGGACCAAAATCGTAGAAAAACGAATATATAAGATTATTATTACCGTGTTCCCTTTTTTTTAGTGATTTTTTTTAAAAAAATTCAAATTTATACTTTCAGCTCTCAAATTTATACTTTATAGCTATTAGCCAAGACGAAACTTTATTTTCTTATATTTGTGGCAGCACAAAATACACTTACTTGGGTGCTAATGGGTCCAGGCTGTTAGGCCCGTGAGTACGAGGAGGTACGTGTTTATCTGTTAGTGTTGTCTCGTATCCCTTAGAGATCGATCTTCTCTTTCCCTACCGTCGGCATGTCCCCAGCAAAGACATTATTACCCGTTAAGATTTGTTGTCATTTTTTTACGCCCACTTAGCCAACCAGATCAACCGGCGTAATGTCAGCAGCTTGACGCATGAGAACTTCCCAAGAGATCATCCATCCTAGTAGTACTTTCCCTCATGCATGCTTAACCCAACATTTCTCCCCCAAGAAGTATAGAAATATGCTTATTATGAAACTTGAACATATGACATCGCTCTAATATCAATTGTTATGATTAAGCGCTTACCATTATGTCAAAAACTATAGTTGTTAGTAAATGCACAACTTTATTTATTTTTAATTGTGGCAGCGCAGAGTGTACCTACTTGGGTGCTAATGGGTCGAGCTATTAAGCTCATGAGTCCGAGGAGGTATGTGTCTATCTGCTGGTGCTGTCTCAAATCCCTTAGAGATCAGTCTTACCATTTACCTACCGTCAGTCATATCCCCAACAGAGACAGTATTACCCATTAAGATCTTCACTCTTTTACGATCCACTTAGCCAATCAGATCAAGCGGCGCAATGTCAGCAACTTGAATCATGAGAACTTCTCAGGAGATCACTCATTCTAGTACCACTATCACTCATGTACGTATAACTGAACAAAAATGTATTTGTGATTGGTGACGAAATCTAAGCTGAAGCGTAAGGTTATCTATTTTTTAGGACATGAAAAATCAAATCTGAATTTTTTTATAATTATTTGATGACTCAAAAGGGCACTTTGATTTGGGATCGAAGGGTTCCCATTTTTTTAATTTATGATCTACAACATAACCATCTTGTACCTAAATTCAGATTGATAAATAATAACATTATTCTACTGATGAATTGAATCGATGTGTTGAATGTGTAGAAGTCTTTTTAACCCCAATTAGTACACAACATGTGTGGAGATATTTTATAATTTAAACTCAACTTTGAGTTTCTATCAATTGGATAACTAAAATAATAAATTTAATAAGAAAATATTTTTAAAAAAGTTTTAATAAGTAAGATATAGTAATTTATTATTTTTAAAATTTAATTAATGTTTGTCGTTTTATCAAAAACCATAGCCAATGACAATAGTACAACTCCAATATTTTGTACCGCACAACACTACTCTAAGCCCCACGTGTCACAATCACTCTCATAGCAAAAGCAATTATTGTATTTCAACAATCATCATTCTAATGATTACACTCATTGCAATCCACCTAAACTGTCACGTGCAGGGACGGAGCCACCCTAAAAGCTGGGGTAAGCTCCAGCCCTGGATAAAAAAAAAAAACTATTAATAATTATAGTATATATCTAATTTTAGCTTATATTAAAGTTTTGTCCAGTCCATAAAATAATTATATTTACTAACTTAGCCCACAAAAATTATTTTCAACCCATTTAATCATAAAAGAAATTACTCTATCAACTGTACTTTTGTAAGCAAGATCCTCGAGTTGAAAAAAGTTGTGAGGGTGAGGATTTGAAAGGAATTTCTAGTAAGAGATTTGAAAAAACTTATGCGGCAGAGGGCCTCGATTGAGTTTGCACGAAGTGAAATGATTTTTTTTGCTACTTAATTAGTTTATTCTATTTATTATGTAGAAATATTCAAACTATTGCTTGGTTGAGTTTGTAGTTATTTTTCAGCTTATGTAGTGATGAAGTCATAGAAGATTAGATTTTTGGTATGTATAGAACTTGAAATTAACTTCCATATGATGTATATTTTTAGTGGATTTTCTGTTTTTCCACCCCAACGCGAGTTTCAAGCAGAAAACTTCACCCGGAGCACTATGACGGGGAAAATCTTCCGCCCTAGCATGCCTGCCTCGCGGCTCCGGTACATTTTTCTTAAAGATTTGATTTGTCTTGTTTTAACGCTTCATGTTTTTACGGCAACAACTGAACGATCATTCTCAGCTATGAAATTTCTTAAGATCTCACTCTGGAATAAGATGAAAGAAGAGTTATTGGCAGATTATATGATTATCTACATTGAAAGAAAGTTTACTGCAAGAATAGATACTGAGTTAATAATCGATGAGTTTTATTCGATGAAAAATCGCAGGGCAATAGCTTATATCTACTTCATGTCACTATTGTTTATCGAGTCATTCAGCCCTAAGTCAAAAAATTTTCTGGCTACATCCCTGGTCACATGTGTGTTTCGATTACATTTGACGGACATGAACTTTCTACTAATTCCTCTCCTCTTTGTCATGTAGTTTAAAATGTTGGCTTTCTACGAAAAAAGAGTTGTCGTTTTCTTGATAGTTTCTATTGAAAGAAGGTTACCTAATTAAAAATGCACCTAAACAAAAATGTTTGCTAAGGTGTCTTTACTCTTTAGGCTCAGCCAACTTTTTAAAACTTAATTTTTTTATAAGGGGTAGTTTGGTCTTTTGGGAAGTTATCCCCCTCCCCTCCAAACAATTTTTTAAATAAATAAATAAATAAAAGGGCCACAATAGAATGTATACCTTTACTTTAGTTCATGCTCCCACTTTCTTATGTCTTTTGGCAACATTACATTGGTGAGATTTGATTTGTGAAATAGGTAGTGGAAAATAAAAGAATGTGAGATAGCTTAAATATAAGCATCAATTCTAACTCCAACCTAGTTAGTTGTCTTCTATATAATTTTACTTTGACTTTTTATGGCCATTAAATAAGTGAAAGAATTTAATTTCTTGTATCTATATATTCTTTTACATAAGAATAGAATATTACTATTTACTACTTAAAATAGTAAATACGTATAAATTTATAAAAATAAAGAAATATGACCCTCTCTATCCACAGCCCTCGTCTATTGAGCCGAACTCGGATATGTTTGATATTTTTCGAGTCAGTATGTTTTTGTTAGATATAATTAGTAAGTTTAAATATTTTATTAATATAATATATTTATATATTAAATAAAAAATTGTTTCTGAGTAATAATTAGAATATTTTACAAATATATTCGAATATTTCGAGTCGATCTAAAATTTTTAAATGATTTATCAACTCAAATTCAAGACTTAATTTTTTTAATATTCGACTTGATTTGATTTGTTGCACCCAGTATCATTAGCAAACTAGTATGTGCCAATGGCAGAGTTATTCTTGTGTTTCCCCACGTTTTGAGTTCGCACTTAAATATGCTTGTAAAACATCGAATTGATTCATATGCATCTTGATTCTTGTTTGTGAAAGGAAGGTTATGCTTTCCTTACATCATGACGTATATTTTATATATGTCATGGTTTTGATAAACCTCACAATACAAAAGAAAAATATCTTTAATTAAGCTTAAAAAAATTAATGAAAAACCGAGGGTAAATGGTTAAGATCGTTCTGTAAATTGTCATGTTTTTTGTTTCGTTATCTAATTTGTTAAAGTTTGTTTTTAGGGTGATATCTTATTTTTTTTGTTAGTTCTATTTTACCAGATTATCTACATGGTGCTGGAAATTGATAACATGACCTGAAAATTGCTGATGTGGAAACAAAAAAGTATTAATATGTCCTACATCACGTCAACATTTTGAAGAAATAAGACTTAAAAAAAGAGTTATTGCACTCATACTCAATTACTTTGACAAGTTAGAGGAGGTAAACAAAAACAAGATAACTTATATGACTAAATGAACTATTTTTTCCTAAAATTAAACGTATAAGGACCGAACGTTTGTCGCTTTACCAAAAATTGTAGATGATGATAATGATGCGACTTAAATCTTTTAAACTGCACAGCAGCACAATCATCATGTTTGATTGCTTTTCTCAGTAAGAACAATTATTGCACTCAACATTAAATTTTGATAAACCCAAAAACTTGGAAATTAGAGCATGCATGAAAAAGTAAAACATATTCGAAATTTTTTAATTTGGGGTTATCTTCTTTCAACTCTTGATTTGGCCCCAACTTCTCCCCTTTTGTAGAAAAATCCCAAAAAACCAAGAAGAATATTTGGAGCTAAACTGTATATATTATACAATATGCTTTTTGGATAAAAATATGTTGCACACTTTCCCCCTTGTTTTCTATAGTGCTACATTTTTTGTTTTTTAAAGTAGTGAATAGATGCATTAAATTGGTAATATTTGGAAGTGGATAAAACATCCTTAAACAGTGAAAGTTCCCTATTTATGGCTTTTCTTTATGAAATGGATGTGAATCAAGTTAGGGAAAAATGTTCCTATTGTGCCAAATTTCTTATTGTGAATAAAGTTCTGATGCTTCGAGCTTCAAGATAAGGTTAACAAAAATTATTTCAAAATCGAGCTCGAACTATGAATTATAAAATTGAATTGAAATAAAATAAATGATGTTTTAATCCAATTAATGTTTGCACGAACATGATGTCTATGTCATGATTAATTCAAAACTATTTAAACTACTTCAAATCCTTTTATTTTTCTTAAATAACCATACAAGATGTGTTTTTATTGAAAACGATATAAATATTAGAGATCAAAAAAAAATTCAGAACCGAATCAAGAGACCAGATGAGATAATTCATGTAAAATATTTTACATACATACATATATATATATATATATATACATATATGTATTAATTATTTTCACCGTTGAGATGACACTCACTTATTAGATACACAATTTTGATATACTTCTTCATATCCAATACGTGAATGTCACTCACCTCAATCATACTCACATAAATGAACATGGTGGGTGGACAACATATATGAACAGTCCATACAAATAGTGAAATTTTACGAGACATAATCAAATTGTAAAAAAATGTTAAGTAAATATTATCAAAATTATAATTTTTTTTCGTTATATTATATTTTAATATATATATATATATATTGCATGGCTGGGAAAAAACCTTGTGCAAGTGTAACAAAAGGTAACAAATTGTCAAATTGTATAATTATAATGACACCTATTGAGAAATACATGTGGTTTATAATTATTTGATAGTTTATTTCAAATAAATCTTCTGCTTCTCCTTTTCTGGTTGGCCACCAAAAGTTATAAAAAAAAACACATATCAGTGGCCAAATTATCCCTGCAGTCGCAACTTGCGAACACAAATCTTTGAAATTTCTTAAATATATACGAAAACAAAGTCACGTAACATTTTAATATTCAGTAACACATTTTTAACGGGTTCTCAGGTTAGGTGACTCCCCACTTTGAACCAATATGTTTGGATGAAAGAGATTTGCAAATAAAAAAATTCAAATTTATTATTTTTAATTTTCTATATGTTTAAATATAAATCGAGTTAGCAACAGTACTCATAGCGCAAGGACGTATGTTCAATCTCATGTTAAATAAATAATTCAAAAATATATATATAGTTTTTCGTGACAAATATCAATCTAAAATTTTTTCATCAATCCAAATGTAAGCTAACATGAAAATCTTCTATGAAGAGGAACTTATAAAGAGCTTTTGGATGAATCACAAAAGTTTGCATGAAATATTTTTATATAGGAAGAATTTTTAAATATTTTATACAATTAATTAAATGAAAATTTAAAACTTTTAGTTCTCGAATTTTTAATTTTTAGTTGTATAGGAACGAGAGTTTACTGTTTTACTAAAAGTTATAGTTGATGGTAATGATGCAACTCAAATCATTTTAAATTGTACAGTAGCTCAAACACCTTGTTTCGATTACTCCACTCACTACCTCAATAAAATGCATGCCATATTAAAAAAATTATATAGTTGCGTGTCTGACAGGATTGATTAGGGGGATCATCGTCGAGTTACAATAGCTCAGTTCTTGAAATATTGAACACCGATGAATTAAATCGAGTTTGGTCTTCAAATCAAGCGGAAGACATTCAAAATAATCCTTTGTAGAAATCGATTAAATATTTTTTGTAAAGTATTTAAAATATATGCAAGTTGAATGAGTAAAAATATTTTGGTCAAACCATTTTATCAAATACTGGGTATGCAATATTTTGGTATTTGAAAAACACATAATATGCTTCAACAATGTACATTAAAAACAGTGGAGAGAGAAAGGGTTTCGATACTGAACTCAACTTCTCGTTCTGGTGGAAAGCCAGGAATCTCTTCTGGAAACACATCGGGAAACTCATAGACTACAGGAATATCAGAAATCCGTCGCTCATCTTGCGATAGATCAATAGCATAAACCAGAAAACCTTCATGACCAGAATCTAACAATCAATTCATCTCAATGGCAGAAACTAGAGGAATCTTGGCTTGAGAATCACAGCCATAGAAATTCCATTTAGGAGCAAAGCTAGGTCTGAAACGAACTATTCCTCGATAACAGTCAACAGTGGCACGATTTGCAGTCAAAACATCCATACCAACGATGCAATCAAAGTCATGCATAGGTAGAACTATGAGATTCAGATATAAAACATTTTCATCGTGAAACAAAACCGCATTGAACACCAAATTATCAGTGATAATCATTTTGCCCATCGGAGTAACAACAGATAGATTGGAATTCATACTAGTGATGCGAAGATCATGCGAAACAACGAATGCATGAGAAACAAAAGAATGAAATGCTCCAGTATCAAATAACACTCGTGCTATAAAACCACATAGAGTACAATAACCAGTAATTACAGTACCTGGAGCTGCCTGAGCCTCATCCTCAGTCAAGGCAAATACATGAGCAGATGACTGATTCTGTTGACCACCTTGCCCTCTGCTCTGATGCGAAGGGCGACTAGGCTGATGGGAAGTCTGGGACGCAGCTGGAATTCTATTACCTTGAGCTCCACTACCTGCCTGGGCTGATTTCCCCGTCTTACTAGGACAAACTCTAGAAAAATGACCCGGTCGACCACAATTATTACAAACCCCTTGAACTCCAACACACTGATTACTGGAATGCTTGCCCCCACAGTGATCACAATAAGGTCCACTGTAACGATATCCACCACGGTTCCCTGAACTCGAAGAACTAAAACCAGGCTTCTTAAATTGTTTTCCACGTGGACGAAGAGATGCAGAACCAGATGTACTGAATTGTTGCCTTCCCGACTGATGATGTTGGGTAGGAACTCGATTGCCACTCCTCTTAAGACTAGCTTCAGCCCTTTTTGCTATTTCCACTGCTTCAAGATAATTCAGTGGCTTACCGGTAGAAACAAAAGGGTGCAGATGATCGTTCAATCCTTCAATGAAACTTTCAACAACCGCAACCTGACTTGCAGCCACATGAGGAGCATATCTCAGCATAGCATAAAAAGTATCTGCATAATCCGCCACTGACATATCGCCTTATTTCAGGTGATGAAACTCTGAAGCCTTAGAACTGTAGAATGATGGAGGACAGTAACACTCCTTAAACTTCAACTTGAATATATCCCACGATGGAATGATCCTCTGAGCATCTAAGGTCATCAATGTAGTAGACCACCACATTTTAGCACGATCTTTCAACTGATACACAAGCTAATCTCAATCGACACTTTGGAGGATACTCAATTAAATCAAACAATTCATCAATCTCAGAAATCCATAACTCAGCTTTCTCAGCTCCCTCTGAACCACTGAATCGAGGAGGATGCATAGAATGGAAACGCGCAACTAACTCATCCATCCTAAGCTGCTCTAGATGATCAGCAGCTTGCTCAACAAAAGTATCATCAACAACACGGACACGAGGTCTACCACGTCCACGACCTCGACCACGACCTCGACCTCGAGCTAAAGGAATCTCATCAACAGGAATTTCTCCACCTCCTTCCATTCTATACGATAAAACACCAAAACAATTAGAATGAAAGTAAACAAATCATATAATCACATAAGCATGTTGTCAAGTAGCATACACAGGCGCAACAACCATTTTAGTGCCAAGACTCAAGTGTCCTAGACTCTAGTTCGAGCGTATCCCAGTTTACGCTCTGATACTAAGATGTGAGGCTCATTTACTCTAATGACAATTAATGATCAAACAATAATGGTTTGAATTAAAACTGCAGCGGAAAAAGGTTTAAAATACTTTAAAACGGACCTCAGGGCCTAGAAAAATTTCGGCATGACCTCCCCGTAAATAGGACATCCCGAAAAACTCAAGCAGCAATTTATATCAAAATATACAACAACCTATAGCCGCACTGGCCAGGACTAAACAGAAATTAAAACTTACCAAATACTCACCAGATCATAAATATCACAGAGTCGACTCAGAACATCACAAAGCAATCAATACTACTACAGATACATGGGGCATCTCCCCGGCAAATAAAGTACAATACAAGTCTGAAACAAACTCAAGACATACATATAGACTATCTGGGAGACTCCACTGAACAGAACCAAGCAATCCAACCTCAATCCGAGCTCCACTGGCGGAACCTCGGCCTGATACTGCAAAACGACTCGGGAGATCTACCATGGTGCCCAATAGCAACCACAGCAGCCCCCCAGTAAACAACTGAGGTTAGGATTCTGGTATGAAACAGTTCAACAATAACAACAATAACATAAATCATGCATAATCATATAATGAAATGTAATATGCAATGCATGAAAGGCTCAACGAATAATCGGGATAACAGGAGCCAACAAACGGTACGATAACAACTGGAATAATGCTCGAGCAACAACACAGGGGAGCTACATCGTCATGCAGCTAAACCGCCCTGCAAAGTATGCGAGGTATGCCAAGATGTGCTGAATAACACCTCTGACTCGGCCTCCATACAGCTGATACGATATAACAGGATGGCACAACAAAACGAACTAGATGACACAATCCCAGCACTCACCTCAAAAGGCTGCACTAACCACGGAATTGTTCAATCACATCTACGGTCTCATGTGTATAGGCCTATCAGCCACACAATGATCCTGAGATAAACAACAGTGCCAGATAACAACGGATATCAACAATGGGCTAACAAGAACGATAGGGCTTAACATGAATGTCATAACAGTATGCCCGATGCTAAATGCCAATAATATGCCACAATAATAAACATAAATCTCAACGAAGGCATTTAACAATTTCCAACAGCCAACAAGTCATACACCCGATCAATGTAACACAGAATGACAATTAAACATAATTTATGTTTTACCGTCGTATGTTACCGAGCTGTAACATACCTATACCAACTTGACAATCCAATAACAACTTCACTTCAAGACCCTTGGCCTAAACAAAGCAACAAAAAACCGATCATGAACTACATTCCATACCAATGTCCAATTTGGCACAAAAGAGTATAAAATTCGTATCTCGCTCAATATTAACTCAAATCAATATCCGCCAATTGGAAATGAAAGAAAACTTGAATATCTAACTTTTTTTAGAAGAAACCATCTTTCAAATCTCAGTAGATTAATCCCAAAATTTTCAAGAACACACTACCACTCAACAGATTTTCGGACAGAATTCTCCTACTGAGCAATTTTTGGAAAAATGAGCATAACTTGCTCAATTCTTAATGGAATTTAACGAATCTTATATCATTACAAAGATAACACATACCTCTACAACTTTCTTTTGAATCACAAGTCCAGAATCTGAGCGCTTAATTGACAAAAACTCGAATTACAGTAGTTGTCCTGCACAGCACCATTTCAGAATTCGATTTGACACATTTTGGTTGAAAAATCATATCAATTCCGTTTCTTATCCAAATTTGATGATTCTAGCGGCTATAGAAAGCTAACAAACAGAGCTAAAAGTTTTTTTTAAGTCATTTCTACAAATTCAAATTGTAAAAATCGCAGCAACACCAAAACTCTCACCCCAAAACCGGAAGAATTCGCGCAGAAACTAGAGCACCGGAAGAGCAGCTTTGATCTACCCAAATCTTTGCTCAAACTTCGCGATTTCTAACTTGAATCGAAGCCTAGGATGTTAGAAAGACACCCCTTTAGACCGATTGAGATTTGGACACCGGACGGAGGAGATATCGCAACTTTCCCGCAGCTGCTACATGTGTTGCGGAAATTGGGTTGAGGGAAATGGGTTTTCTTCTTCTCTCTTTCCTTTTTCCTTCTTTTAAAGGTAAGTTGTGTGTATGTATATGTATATATATATATATTGTATATTTGGTTACTCAAATAGTAACTCAAGCTCATTTATCCCGGTCTGAATTTATTTTGCTCTCGTGTGTTATTTAAACTCTATATGTATTTTTTTTATATCGTTTTAACTCCGATATTCTAAAATACATTTTTTAACACACTTCTAGAATTTATTTGGCATAAATAATTATTTTAATTTGCAACTCAATAATTATTCTAATTATGCCAAATTACCGGATAATTAATTACAGGGCCTTACAAAAACAATCTTTATTTTTATAATATTTTACGATTTTATTTGATTATGGCATTATACATTATATGTATACCCATACAAGCTGCATATATAAAGTCCTTGAATATACAAAAAGTACCATAAGGTATGCGTCGCAACGTAAGATCATGAAACTCATTAGGAAGTGTATCGTATATTTTAAACAGGTTCTTAGTCGAATCAGCCGCTCTAAACAAGGATAAAGGTCGCTCGAGCTCAAAACTAGCGTCTGTGACGTAAACGCCATGTTTCATTGGCAAGGACATGGAGATGTCCATTCACACAGATGCGTGATCATATGATGATGCACTGAGCAATCTTCCCTCGGACTATTCAAGTGGTTCTTAATTATCGAGTGGAATAGTCCACAGTTATGGTGTACACCATTAGTCCTTTAACCCGGGACAATGTAAGGGCTATACGTACTAGCATGTACTTTGATCCATTTACCGACTCTATCGAGGGTCATCAGGTGGCGAGATTAGGTGTAGTTTCGAAATACGTAGGAGCAAATGCATTGTAGTCGTGGATTCAGCGTACGCCTACGGGCAAAGATATCCCATATGATCTGATGAGTTAATAGTGCAAGGAGTCTCTGGTCGGAGCAAGAAATGTGCTTTAGGGAAAGGTGTTTTCCTAGTTGCACATATCGTACCACTATTAGTATTCAAAGATAAATCGCATCGTTATCGAATTCATATGCAACTCTCGATATACCAATGGTTGCAGATTCGATCAGGATATATGTGTTGAAAGGACCTTACTATACGTTAACCATGATTAAAGGTTCATGCAGGCACTATCAGTGATATCTAGGGGATCATGGGGTGATGCTACTAGACGCTCTTACCATGATCTGATCGGTGCAATCAGAAATGAGTTCTAATATTCTTGATCAAGGAGTTGATGAAAAGAATTCGACTGACTAGGGTAAGCCCCAATAAGTATAAATGTTATTCTGAATCACATGGAGATGTGAACCCACGGTTAGCTGTATCTCTGAACCATTGAGGGTCACACAAGTATCGGATTCTGTGTTCTCATTGAGAAAGTTAAATTTCAAGGAGTTGGAATTTGACGACTATAATTTGATGAAGATCAAACATGAAGCTTATAAAGAAGTTTATGAGCTGATTCCATAGGATGGAAGAAATGGAAGTTGGCATGATTTCTAAATAAGGAAGGAGAGTAGAACTGTCTGTTTTGTAAATGAGTTTACTAAAAATGGCAGGCGCCCAACATGGCAAGTGAAAATTTTGATCTTCGAAATTTTCAATTTTCATTATATGAACAAGATTTGTATTCTTGGTACATCGATGCTCTCGGGTCGTCGATCGGGGCTATAATGAGTTCGGAATCATTTATTTAGTGAATTGAGAATTTACTGATTAAATGATTGTACTAGTTGTTGGTTGCAGAAACACTAGCAATCTTGATTTTGATGATAACAAAACTTGTTATTGTGTTTCTAACATATTTACTCAAGTGTGAAGTTGATACATCAAATTGGAAGCTGGAACTTCAATTTCGCAAACGGTTGAATTCTGGCGAGGTGCAGTATTTTGAGCATATATCTTACAAAAGAGAGATCGAAATGACCTAAGGAAAAAACGGTCGAAAATCCAACTCAATTATCTACCAGTCGTATTGTAGGCCAGTCGGACCAGTTAGAATGTTATCTAGGTCAAACCGCTGATTGAAGTGTAGACAAGACATTTCGGATTCTGCAAACGGTTCAAAACGAGCAGCGTTAGTATTTTGCCCATATCTCTCAGCTGTATGATTCAAATGACAATCATCCAAATTTCCTGATCAGAAAACTCAATTTGAAACAAGTCATATTTCACGTCAGTTGGGCAAAATCGAATGGTATCAAGGCCAAACCGGTTGTTGAATGACCAAATTGATTGCACGAAAACAGCAATGAGCAGTTGCGGTATTTTGATAATATCTCTCAGCTCCCTTATTAGAATGAAGCGATTCAGTATGCGTTGGAAATATAATACGATGATCTTCAAATCATTTTCAGAAGTCAAAATCCGAATCGAAGCTTAAGATGCTGATACATGGAGATGAAGCTACTGGTTTTGCACATCACACCAGTGGAGCTGCGATTGAGATGCTGATCAGTTTTCAACCGCTGACCAGTTTGAACCGCTGACCAGTTTCAACCGCTGATCAGTTCAACCGCTGATCAGTTTTCAACCCTGATCAGCTGACCAGTTTGAACCGTTGACCAACCAGTTTAAGCTCGGGAAAAGGTCTAGAAAAGCTAATTTGACCGTTGTAATTTCATAAACAGTACATAAACTTTTCAAACGGTCATATTATTGTGTCTAACGTATATATCATTTTTGGGGCCTATAAATACAACATCTTGAAGATCAAACAAGAGCTTTGCAAGGGGATTCAAAGCATGGGCAGTTAGCATTAAGAAATCTGCTAGTTGAGAGCACAAGCCCTTGTGTGAGGATACATTTGAGATGTACACTTTAAAGGATAAATTCCTCACACACAATCTCACACACATATACAAGAGAGTTGAACTTCAAAGTTTAGTTGAGTGAATATTCACACAAAGACATTAAAGATTATGTTTGTAGTCTTGGCATAAGAGACGTTAAATATTATGCAGATTGTGAGGTTGCGGCCTACAATCGAAAGTGTGCTAGGAGTTTCAATTAGGCAAGACATAAGTCCTAAGTTGAAATGAGTTTGTACTAGGTGTTGTATAAATCAAAGTATTCTATTGGATCCTTCCCAAGGGGAAGAAGGGGTGACGTAGGAGTTGTTAATCTCCGAACATCCATAAATAAATTTATGTCTATTTGTTTATTGCATTACTGTTCATTTCCATTGCTTTTAAAGAAGCATTATTGAAGCATTTTATGTGTTCTTCAAATACCAAAATATTGCACACCAAGTGTTTGATAAAATGCTTAAACCAAAATATTTTTACTCATTCAACTTGTAAATATTTTAAATACTTTACTAAATATTTAATTGGTTTCTACGAAGAATTATTTCGAGTGTCTTCCGCTTTGTTTGAAAATCAAACTCGATTTAATTCATCGGTGTTCAATATTTCAAGAATCGAGTTATCGTAGCTCAACGATGATCCCCCTAATCGATCCTAACACTAGTAGCAGTGACTGCTAACATATACAAATTCTCATACATATTCTAAAGCAGTCTAAAATTAAATTAAGATATGAGTTAATTATATAAATTAAATAATTGTTATTTAATTTAATTAATAAATAAATAAATATATATTTTTATGGTGATATAAAATATATGTATATATGGTATTAATATATCATATATTATCAAAAAAATTGATAAATTTGTTATATATATTAATAATATGAGAATTTAATTATAATGAAAATATAAAGTCCTTGTGACAGAGGGACTTCTAATTAGATTATGAGTCTTATTTTATAAATACATCATTAAGATTACATAATTCTAGAGAGATTTTTTTCCATAAAAATTCAAAAAAATTCCTTGCCAATGGCAAAGACGACTCACGGCCACCTCATGGAATTTGAAAGAAAATTTTGGCCAAAAGTAAATTAGATTTGATTAATTGTTGATTAAAAATCAATAATTATTTGTTAATGATTAATTAATAATCAATTAGCATAAAACCATGACTTTTAATCATGGAACTCTCGGCCAATATAAAAAAACAGTTGGGAAAATTTAGGCCATGTGATTTTCTTCCGCAGCCGCGCCGCTTCGTCTCTGGGTTTTGAAAATTCGGAGGCTATAATCTCAACTCATAAATTGTTTGGATTTTCTAGTGCAAACCAAGCGAGGAAGACAGTCTTCGATCGTAGACCTAATTAGGCAATCAAAGGAAAAGATCCATTCGTATGGATTTACAAGAAGGGCTATATCCGCTAAACACCGGAATAGTTTGGAGTCCAAGCGTTAAGAACGCAAAGGTAAAATTCTTAGAACATGTTTTTGAACACACGACGCCCAAGAACAAAATTTTTAAATTTCTGCAACGTCTTGGATACGAGAATACGATGTACCAACAATTGGACCAACCAAATTATGAAGTGTGTTTCTTCTGTCTCTTATTCTCTATGATTAACGAAGCTATTGTTGGAAATTTACGACCGCAACGTGGTTTGAGACAAGATGATCCTTTTTCTCTTTATTTATTTCCTTTGTGCGCTCAAGGACTGACAAATTATCCCGATGTGTCAAGATTGCTAATAACAGTCGGAAAATTTCTCATCTTTTCTTTGCCGATGACGACCTTATATTTTTCAGAGCAACTCTTAATGACCTGCTTTCAGGCTAAGGGCGGTATTCAGAAGGATGCATCGGCATCTGGTCAAGTTAGTAACTTTGACAAGTCTGCACTTACCTTTTGTCCAACTATGAATGCAACAATTGATCAGGTCTTCGGTTCAGAGTTATCGGTGATTATTCAAATTAAACAGCTTCTCTCGGGGGCACGTCTTTGTGGGAATTCATCACACGCGTAGACAAGATAATCCGCAGACAAACTGTCTAAATTTGCTGTTTCGTATTTTCAGATAAGGGTATGCACAGATCTCGTAAGATATGTCACATATTGGGAAATAGATGCTATTGGGCCAAGAATCTTGTGACGCAGCGACGATTTAGATATTCTGCTTATCAATACACACAGGTATACATACACCAAAGCGTTCAATCGAATATTAATCCAATATGGTTTCTAGAGAAATGGAGCAAATGGAGAAAAGAATAGCACAATTGTGACATTCGATAAAAATATGTATGCGCCTCCACCACCATTAATAATAGTTTTCCATTTGCTTGCACAACCCCTAGCTCGTTCGAGGGGAAAAATGTGTAAGAATTTTGAAATGCGAGTCTTTCTTTTTTGAAGATATGTTAAACTTTAATCTTAAAATTCCAACAAATATCAATTTCATTTTAAAATATTATTATACCAAACACTTAAAATGAGATTTCTAATTAAAAATCTCGCTTAATTCTATCAAATTCATGAAATAAAACACATACTAGGGTCACTGCAAGTTTAGAATTTTTTTAAAAATAAAAAAAAATTACATCTACTTGCCAAAAAAATGTACCACACATTCAATTAGTGCCAAAATTTGGAGACTAAAGCCATATCATTATGAAGAAGCAAATTCAAATTGGTACCATTTTATGTGCTTTTTCTCCACTCAATTATTTCGTCATGCCCTCTCTTCTTTATGTTGAGGTAATCTCAATTCTCATTGGTTCAAATAGGATAAACTCATCACAGTTTACTCATCCACTTTGTAAAAACAGGTGCTTGCAAGTTTTACCAAAAAAGTAATTGGTATTAACGATACAATTTAAATTTTTTAAAATGTATAACGGTTTAAGTGTCACGTTTAGATTGTTTTTTACTCAGTAGAAACAATTATTGCACCATAACAATCTTCTTCATAACAAGTGCACTCCTTGCAATCAAAAGAAATCGAACATGTGACATTGACTCCGATATCAATTGTAAAACCATGTGGTTACCGTTTTATCAAAAGTTATAGTTGGTACTGACAACACAACTCAAATCTTTTAAAGCACACAACGGTTAAAGTGTCCCGATTCAATTATTCTACCAGAAGAAACAATTATTGTACTCCAACACACTTATTTTATTTACAATAACAAAGATATATATCTTATATTTTTGAGGATATATTGTAATATTATAAATGGATATTACTATCTCATATTCCAATAATTACATTAATACTAAGATTAGAGTACTAAAAAAAGACATGAAGTTCTCGTACTGTCGTTAGCGCAGGCGAGTGGCTTTTTCTTCAGGTGAAGTTCTCGCCCGGCCTCTTATCATTCTTAAACATAGATCATTTGGGCAGTTCCATTCTTTTTATTTCGTGAACCGGTTCAACGGACCGTCGACAAAACACAAGCACACATATAACATGATATATATACTAGAAATATGCACGTGTATTGCACTTTGAAACAATTCGATTTGAAATAAAATTGGTTAATCCAATAAATGAAAATGATGATTGAGTATCTTACCATCAGTATTAACCATTCATAAAATAAATACTTTAATTTTAATTTTCCATATTTTTCCCCACACAATATGTATGTATGTATATATGTATGAATGTATATATATCTATATATTTATTTTTATTTTTTTCTACAAAATATGAAGTACAAACAAATTTTTAGTAACATTACAGTTAGTAGAATATATCTATCGTGGTTTCTCTTTTGCCACGACACAAACACCTACATCTATGAACTTCTTTTTTTTTTTTTACCTAAAATAGATTTTGATTTATGCACAAATTGTTTTAATTACTCGATAAAATCTAAAGCAAATTTTTTGTTTAATTTTTTTTTTTTTTTTGCTTTTTTCATATATAATCCCACTTATTCTAGACGATCTAAGCTATTTCATTACTTAGTTTTCAATGTTCAAAGAATGTTGAATATTTTTAAATTAAGTTTTAAAATTCATTCACAATTACAAAAATTCGTTTAAAATTATTTTCTTAATTTCTTTGTTTTTTCATGTATAATTTTTTAAAATAAATAATTAGATTTCACTTCTCACTTGCTTTAATTCATCCATTCCTTTGGTTGTTCATAAATTAGTTTTGTTACTTCACAATAAGACTATATGTGCAACCAATCAATAGTCAAACTCCACCATTAAATAATTTAATTGCCCCACTAATCAATACATTACTAAATTATTAAAAAATCAAATTAAATTAAATTTATTTGATTGGAAATTAAATAAATAAAGCCAAATAAGTCTTCCACACTTAAAGTACAAATGCGGGAAAGAAAATGAAAATCAATCAATATACTATTTAACACATCAAATGAAATATGAAAAAAAAAAACATAAAATGAAATTATTACGAAAGTTCAACCGATCAATGTATTATTATTCATTAAATAATCAAATTACATCAAATAAAACTAAAACAATTTTATTGGAAATTATATTAATCAAACAAAACAAGTACATAAACACTTAAAAATTAAAATACAAATGCAAGGAAGAAAATGAAAATCATTCAATCCATTTCTTAACACATCAAATGGAACCCTGATAAATACATAAGATACACATTTACAAGTAACAATAACAATTCACTAAATACACTTAATTACGTACTAAGACGAACAACAATTTACCACAAATCAATTAATTAAATAATTAATAATTAATGAGAGAAGTGAGATAACAAAAACAACAACAAATTAAATCTCAGAAAATACCAACAACCCCAAAAAATCATAAAAGATTAGGTCTCTTGTGAGACGGTCTCACGAATTTTTATCTGTGAGACGGTCTCACGAATTTTTATCTATGAGACGGTCTCAACAATACCGATATTCATAATAAAAAATAATATTTTTTATTGATGACCCAAATAAGATATATGTCTCACAAAATACGATCCGTGAGACCGTCTCACACAAGTTTTTGCCATCATAAAATTTATAAAATAAACATACAAGTAAACTCATAAATTAAAGTCTTTTTTTAATAAAGATTCACAAATCAAAGTCCCATGTTTTTATATAAGTATGTCTCACAAAATTTTTTGCCATCATAAAATTTATAAAATAAACATACAAGTAAACTCATAAATTAAAGTCTTTTTTAAATAAAGATTCACAAATCAAAGTCCCTGTTTTTAGATAAGTATATAAAGCTTGCATAGATAAATTTCTATATACCTTATTAAAAAATAAAAATAAATCATATTAATAGTTTCAATTTCGAACTTTAGCAAAAAAATAAATAAATTACATTACTAATTCCAATTTCTTAAGAATTTATTACCTACTATTCTAGCATATATAGGAAAAAAAATAACTAAGAAATGAAAAAACATAATCCTTTTACTATTTAAATTTTTCTATGATACAGAATATTATAAATTCTTTATAAATAAAACCCATTCTAAAAACTTTTATATGATCTAAAATAACAACGAAATATTTTTCCCCTAAAAATACATAAGAAATATAAGTCAATTTAATTTTCTTTAAAAAATTAATAGGGTCATGTACAAAATTCTTTCCCCCATATTTAAAATGTGTTGGATAATACTATTCTTCAATTTATGGTTTGAACCGAATTGTATCACACTTGATTTGGAAGTCAGCGGATAAACTGTTCATTTTTGTTTCATTGGAGACCATATTGGGTTTGGAAAAGTATCCTTGGAGATTGTATTACATTAAAACACGTCAAGCGTAATTTTTTACAAAAAAATTGTTAGATCGAAATAAATTTTCACTTAACTAAAATATTAATTTTTTAATCATAATTACTATTATTTTAATATTTTTCAAAAATATATGATGAGAAAATTTTTAAAATATGTACAAATAAAAATTGTAACTAATAAGTAAAAAATATCTAATTTATTTTCATATTTGTCAATGTAGTTATTTCAAATTGTTTTTGTCACGCCCCGAGACCGGGTTATGACACCGGCGTTGTTTAACAACCACACGATCGAAAAACAACTAGCCTCGTAGTACATCATAAACCGAAACCAGTTTATTATCATAAATTTCCCAAAAGTTCACTGTCTTTACAACTCAAAAGAAATAGAAACATGCGGAAGCGTAAATACACGATACTGAAATCATAAGACAGAATAATCGACCGGTCCCGAATTAGACTGCTTCATCACCATCCCCAAAAGTAGTCTTGCTCCTCATCCTCAATTTGATTCTCATTCTTATCTGGGTGGGAAAGTAAGGGGTGAGTATTTTGGAGAAATACTCTGTAAATGGGGGCCGATCGCGCATGACAATTATCGAGGATATACATATGAATAAATTATCAAAATTTCAATATTAAGCATGTTGAATCAAATACTAACACAAATACGAATATAGCACTGAAAATCATCTCATTTTCTATGGTTTTTACTGATCAGTCCCCTATATGTTACTCCTCTAAAGGGCGAGGCCAAAGGAACGGTTATTATAACCCACCGCATCAGGGCCTAAACAAAGTATATCAAAGTTCGGAATTTCCTTTACCATTTCTAAATCGAGTCATTACAGTGCATTTCAAAAAAATTCAAACATGCTTTCACATATTTAACTGATATCGAACAAAGAACAATTCAAGGGATTTCAATACCAAATGGAAATGAATATATCACGCCTACCAAATTTTCAAAGTCATGTTTAATTTATTTTCGAAACATATTATGCCCACTTAAAAGGAAATAAGTGTGCCAAATAAAATAGTATCAAGAACCCACTTACAAAGAAAGATATATAGCAAAAGCCCACTTACAATATTCTGACTGCTCAAGGAAACGTGAATGGTGAGATTGCGGCAGAGCTCTGTTACTAGAGGGCGAAAAGCTTCGAGAATACGGTGATGCTAGAGAGGATTTCGAGAGATTTGGGAGTGCAAGTTCTGAATGAGGAGTCCTCCTATTTATAGGCACGGAAAATCAGCTTACAAGGTAAGCTCTGAAGTCGTTCCACGAATGACGCTGATGGCTAATCAAATGGATGATTGCACTAATCTCTCCCGGATGAACGTGGTCTCTTCTTGGTTCAAGGTACATACTCGAGATTTGTGCTATAATGGAGTGATTTCGGTTGTCTTTAAATTGCAATTGGGGATTGATGAATTTCTGCATGAATTTCTTCCACAATTGGTGCACTCCCATATTGCATATGGAAGACATTATGAATTCTAGACATATTCGGTGGGAGTGCCAATCTGTATGCAAGTGTTCCCACTTTCTCCAGAATTTCAAAAGGTCCAACATATCTGGGGTTCAGTTTCCCGGGTCTGTTGAATCGAACCACACCTTTCATTGGTGACACTTTCACGAATGCTTTATCTCCTGTTATGAATTCCACTGGTCTTCTTTTCAGATCAGCCCAACTTTTCTGTCAGGTCTTGTGCAACTTTAAGTCTCTCCTTGATTATAGCGATTTTATCCACTGTTTCTTGGATCAACTGGGGTCCAGTGATAGATTTTTCTCCTACTTCATCCCAATAAAGTGGTGACCTGCATTTTCGCCCATACAGAGCTTCATATGGCTACCATTCCAATGCTGCTGTGATAACTATTATTGTAAGCGAATTCTATCAGGGGTATATGTTCACTTCAATTACTACTGAAGTCTATGACACATGCCCTTATCAAATCATCTAGGATTTGAATCATTCTCTCTGTTTGACCATCATTTTAAGGGCGATAAGCCGTATTAAGAGTGACTTTTGTTCTCATGGCTTCTTGAAAGCTCTACCACAAACGTGACACAAATCTTGGATATCTATCCGACATTATGATTGTTGGCACTCCATGTAGCCGCATAATGTTATCCAAGTATAGAGTAGTCAACTTGTCAATATTATAATTCCTTCGAACAAGTGAAAAGTACGTAGATTTTGTGAGTCTATCTACGATTATCCATATCACGTCTTGACTCTGTATTGACTTTGGAGATTCTACTACGAAATCCATGGAAAGATGTTCTCATTTCCATTCTGGAATTCTAACTGTTGCAGTAATTCTCCATGTCGCTGATGATCGACTTTCACTTGTTGGCATACTTGTCACTTAAATATAAACTCGGCGACATCTATTTTTATTCTGTTTTGCCAGAAACTTTTTTTTCAAATCTCTATACATCTTTGTACTGATGGTATAGATCTGGAATGTTGACTTATGCGCCTCTAACATCACTTCTTATCGAAGATTGTCGATGTCTGGCTCACACAATCGTCCTCTCATCCCCAAGATTATGTCTGGGCCCACTTGAAAATCTGACGACTTTATTTCCTTGGCTTGTTCTTTGAACTTCTCTAGTTTCATGTCTCGACTCTGATTTAGCTTGACTACTTCTAGAAGATATGATTGCACAAAGAGTGATGCTAGGGTTATCTTACCCATGTTTGACTCAAAGTATTGGCTACCTTATTTGCCTTGCTGGCGTGGTAGCTTATTGTCAAGTCACATTTTTTGAGTAACTTTATCCACCGTCCTTGTCCCATTTTTAATTCTTTTTGAATGAACAAATATTCGAGACTTTGTGGCCAGTGAGTGAATACTTCACACTTGGCATCGTAGAGATAGTGTCTCCAAATTTTCAAAGCAAAATCACTGCTGCCAACTAGAGATCGTGAGTAGGGTAGTTTTGCTCATGCGGCTTTAGTTGACTAGCCCGTCTTTCATAAGCACGCCTCTGAGATCTTCCTTTGATACTTCGCTGTAGATGGTAAAATCCTTGTCCTCAGTAGATAATACCAACATTGGTGTAGATGCTAGCTTCTCCTTTAATGTTTGAAAGCTCTTTCACATCTTTATCTTCAGTTGAATTCATAGTTCTTTCATGCGAGTCTCATTGGTGATACGACTATTGAAGAGAAGCCCTCGACAAATTTCAGCTAATAACCTAGTAATCCAAAGAAGCTTCTAATTTTGGTTGCATTCTTATGTTTCGGATAATCTAGAATTGTCTCTACTTTCTTAGTTCCACTGATGACCTTATTTTGAATGTTGACATTGGGGTGTCTTCTGCTCTGACCTTTAGCTGATTATAGCTTGACCTCAGATCGAGTTTGGAGAAGACTGTAGCTCATTTAAGTTGATCGAAAAGACCGTCTATTATTGGAAGAATATATTTATCTTGATTGTGATCTTATAGAGTTCTCTATAATCTATACACAATCTCATACTTTAATAATGCTTCTTTACAAATAGGACCGGAGCTCCCCAAAGAGATGCATTTGGCCTAATCCATTTTTTTTTGTCTAACAACTATTGGAGTTATTATTTTAGCTCATTGAGTTCATCTGGAGCCATTCGGTACAGTTTATTGGAGATTAATGCATCAGTGGTACCAAATTTATCTCGAACTCTACTTCTTAGTCCGAGAACATTCCAAGAAGCCTTTCTGGAAAAACGTCTCAAAATTTTCGTGTTACTTGAATATCTTCCAATTTCAGCTTATCTCCTTCTTGCACTTTGTTCACCATTGCTAGGTAAACTTCTTCTCCCGATATTATGGCTTTCCAATTCTGGGTAACAGAAAAAATGCATTTCTGTTCCTTGGCATCGCCATGGTATCTGATTTCTTCTTGGTTTGGGGTTCAAAGTTTGACATTTTTACTATGGCCATCTACTATCGCACGGCTCTTAGCTAATCAGTTCATCCTTAGGATGGCGTCGAAATCTACCGAAGTGAGTTGAATTAAGTCGGCACTGAATATATGCGAATTGATACTAATTTTATCTTATCTTGAAATTACCCCAATTATTATCTCAAAACTTAAAACCCATATAGAATATTGAAACTTAACTCAGTATTGATCTATAGCTTATTGACTTAAATCCCGAAAATTATAACCTAGTCGTTACCTCAAATAATTATTCTTTTACTAAATCTTATTTTCATCAAGATCACGAGCCTATCACGCTCTAAAACAAAGGAGTTCATTGAATGTCATTCTCTTTGAATCATTCTTAGTACCATAAAAGTCAAAACTTATTGTACTATACTTTCCTTGATACCCATCAATATCTCATAACTTTTTTTTTTACAGTAAGGTCGTAGCCTATTTGTTATCCCAAAATAATATAAATTCCTTAACCTGATGATATTTTATCACAAGATATTCCAATGTTCTACATACTTAAAGTTAGCGCTTAATATTCTTAATAACCCAAACATATTGCTCACACAATTAACTATCGACACAAAATCAACTTCTATAGTACAGTACCCAAAACTTATAATATAATCCTTATATCAACTTTTCTCATATTAGTTTTCATAAATAACTTATCTTCCTCGAGTCAATTTTTTCTTCTTAATTCAAAAGCTTAAGTCAACTTATCTCTAACAGGTATATTCCTAACAATATAGACAAATACTAATTGTCCCCATAATACAATTACATAAGAATTCTACAAGTAATCCCAAAAACGCGTTGAACGTGAATTTTCCAGAATTTTTCCAAAAATAAAAATTTTGGACATTGACCCATGGGTAGAAATAATACGTCGAGAGGATTCTAGAACAGTCGACGGAATTAAATTCTGAGTTTCCTATGAAAAATTAGGAATTCTACGAAATTTTCCTAAAATAGCAAAAAAACGCGATTTCGGAGGTCTAAACGAAAGATTTTCTTGTTTTCGGACCACGCCTCACATCAAAGTTGTGAATAATACTTGTTGGGGGTTCCGAAAGGGACTGCATCAGCCTTTTGCCATAACCTAACAAATTTTTCTTCCCAACTGGATTATGAACATGGCGGCTCTGATACCACTTAAATGTCACGCCCCGAGACCGGGTTATGACACCGGCGTTGTTTAACAACCACACGATCGAAAAACAACTAGCCTCGTAGTACATCATAAACCGAAACCAGTTTATTATCATAAATTTCCCAAAAGTTCACTGTCTTTACAACTCAAAAGAAATAGAAACATGCGGAAGCGTAAATACACGATACTGAAATCATAAGACAGAATAATCGACCGGTCCCGAATTAGACTGCTTCATCACCATCCCCAAAAGTAGTCTTGCTCCTCATCCTCAATTTGATTCTCATTCTTATCTGGGTGGGAAAGTAAGGGGTGAGTATTTTGGAGAAATACTCTGTAAATGGGGGCCGATCGCGCATGACAATTATCGAGGATATACATATGAATAAATTATCAAAAATATTAAGCATGTTGAATCAAATACTAACACAAATACGAATATAGCACTGAAAATCATCTCATTTTCTATGGTTTTTACTGATCAGTCCCCTATATGTTACTCCTCTAAAGGGCGAGGCCAAAGGAACGGTTATTATAACCCACCGCATCAGTGCCTAAACAAAGTATATCAAAGTTCGGAATTTCCTTTACCATTTCTAAATCGAGTCATTACAGTGCATTTCAAAAAAATTCAAACATGCTTTCACATATTTAACATATATCGAACAAAGAACAATTCAAGGGATTTCAATACCAAATGGAAATGAATATATCACGCCTACCGAATTTTCAAAGTCATGTTTAATTTATTTTCGAAACGTATTATGCCCACTTAAAAGGAAATAAGTGTGCCAAATAAAATAGTATCAAGAACCCACTTACAAAGAAAGATATATAGCAAAAGCCCACTTACAATATTCTGACTGCTCAAGGAAACGTGAATGGTGAGATTGCGGCAGAGCTCTGTTACTAGAGGGCGAAAAGCTTCGAGAATACGGTGATGCTAGAGAGGATTTCGAGAGATTTGGGAGTGCAAGTTCTGAATGAGGAGTCCTCCTATTTATAGGCACTGGAAAATCAGCTTACAAGGTAAGCTCTGAAGTCGTTCCACGAATGACGCTGATGGCTAATCAAATGGATGATTGCACTAATCTCTCCCGGATGAACGTGGTCTCTTCTTGGTTCAAGGTACATACTCGAGATTTGTGCTATAATAGGAGTGATTTCGGTTGTCTTTAAATTGCAATTGGGGATTGATGAATTTCTGCATGAATTTCTTCCACAATTGGTGCACTCCCATATTGCATGGTCTTCACAGTTTTCATATTGTATATATAATTTAATATATGATATATAGATATGATTAAATTTTAGTAAGTCATTTTTTAAATACATAAAGAGTGACATAAACATTTTGGTTAAATTTCAATTGATATTGGCCGGAATCGAATCAAAATGTATTAATTAGATATAAACAAAAATATCATATACAATATGCCATTTTATCAAAAGTACATATACCAAGTTAGTTATTACTCATTATGGGATGTGTGAATAACATAAGTTGAAGGTGTAAAAAATATTGGTCTTTTTTTTTAATATGTTTAATCTTACGAATAAATTTTAATGGAAAATTTTGTATGAATTTGTAGGAATAAACGTTTGTCGCTTTACCAAAATATATAACTGATATTAATTGTACATCTCAAATATTTTAAACTATATAACAACTCAAACACAATGATTCGATCTCCATGACAAGAAAAACAATTATTGTATCACAATAGTCTCACTCCTAATAATTACAATTTTTTCAATAAATGATAATTGAACTGATGATCTTGATTATGATATCAACTAGTTTTTCACCCGTGCGATGCACGAACTATTATTTTATATAATCGATTATTAAAATTAGTATTTATGATAAATTTTTTATTTTCTCTATAACGTGACTTTTTTATCAAAGTGAAATGTTTATTGTTTTCATATACATATAGATCTTAATAATGAAACATTGAATAAAAGAGTCATTTTTGTATTTCAGGCTGAAAATTAATTTCACGCTTGTATTAGACAATGAATGACATAATGTGTTTATCAATTATATTGTATTCACATATAAATTTAGAAAATGAACATAATACAAACTTTTAATGTGGTTTTAATTTCAATAAATAATTTAAATTAAAATACAAATAAACTAAATGGATTATAAATCAAACAATTAGAAAACAAAAACAAATTACAAATTTTGAAAACTTCCTTAAATACAACATTTGTTGTTGAATTTTTCGGGTTGCTATAACTATCATATATCAAAATTTTTAGACTCTTAGGATTCGTAACTCTGGATACAATAACGTACAACTGACCATGACTAAAAACAGGGTTCTTACAAAAAAGTCCTACATGAGACAATGATTGCCCCTAACTTTTGTTGATTATCATTGCATATGATAAAATCAAATAAAACTGAATTGTCTTCGTTGAAATTTAAAAGGAAGCCTTAGATCAGAAGACGTCAATGACATTCTTGGAATAAGCACTTTATGACCTGCATGACTTCAGTAAGAATTTTTCCTTCCAAAACATGGTTTTCGAGCCTTGTCACAATCAATTTAGTGTCATTGAATAATCTAAGAGAATGATCTATGTTAGAGATAAAGTACTTTATTTAATTAAAAAAAATCATATCCTTTGTAATATCACTTAACGTATATATTGATGTTGGAATCAGCATCTTGACTGAACCATGAAAACTAAATTGTTGAAATACTCTGGCTCTCAAATCCATATTTTCTGTTTAAATATTTACAACAAAAAATAATTAAAATAAATGGAACTAATTCTAAAAGAAATATTCATAATGATAACTCACAAGATAAATGTATTCAAGTATAAAAAAAATAGTAATTGGTATTTAATATACATTTATTTAACATGGATTATTAACAATAGCCTACTATACAACTCCATAATCAATTTTGGCCTTGAAGTAATTTAACTAACAAAATTTGTCTGTTGAGTATGTCAAATTTCATACATATATTTTAATTCTGAATATGTTAATTAACAATTTTTCCTTGTTTATATTATTTGGCATGGATAAAAAAATAATAAAAATGGTAGTTTATATTAAATCGACATACAATTATTTTTTAATCATCTATAATAATTCGAGAATTGTTGGTCTAAGCATTAAAGTTAATATATTGAAGAGAAAAATGATTTTATACTATCATTGAAATAAATATATTAGATCTCAAAAATAAAATCAAATTAAAAATTGGTTGATCTAAAATAATTTTTAATTATAATAACATTACATCTATATATATGTGTCATTAATTTTAAATTAATAAAATGATTTCAACGTAGCACAATTTTTTAAACATGTTTCAAATTTTCAGAATTCATATTTAAATTTTGAATAACAATTTGAATTTGGTTTATAATTCCCAGTATGAAATTTAATTTCTGGATTTGAAATTTGAAATATAATTTAAATTGGTTTGTAATTCCTATGAGAGATTCAACTTTCAAGCAGTTATACACACAGACATTAATATACGGTTTTTAATAATGAATTAAATATATTTAGACATTTATTATAATATATATTACCACATTTTTCGTTTATTTCCTTTTTTAGAATGTCATTTAGGCGGGAACTTACTAAATTTAGCAACAACTCTGCTTTTATATATATATATATATATATATATATAGATTGTAGTACCGAACATTTGTCGATTTACAAAAACTGTAGCCGGTGCTAGTGGTGCAACTCAAATCTTATAAATTTTATACCAGCTTAAGTATCACGGTTTATCGCTCTCATTGCGAAGACAATTATTTCACACCAACAAAAGAGTTCATAGCACTATAAGAAAAATTCATATAAGACCTAAGATTTTTTTAAAAAAATGACTTAAATTATAAATTAGTTTAACATATAATTTTTTTAAAAAAGTCGTTAATAATTAATTAAAACACCATATAAAGCTTATCTTTGTTATTTCACATTGATATGCCCATACCATATTTGAGTGAGTGCTTCGGTTCACCTTGCATTACAAAATTTAAAAATATAAACCAATTTTTTTATAAAGAATATATATTTATTTGGATTAAATTGACATTAATATAAGTGACTCAATTTTAAAAATTAAAATATTAAAGAGTTTAAAATCTTAACTCGAGTAGATTAATAATCCTGACTCCGCCATCGATTGTGTCATCAGTAATATTCTCGAGCATCAAGAACTCTACGATATTATGATAATTATATAAATGTCATATTATATGTGTATTGATATACATGTATGTATTAATATCATTCGTTTCGTATATTAATATCGAGTATACACTCAATATATGGGAAGATTGCATGCATAAAAAAGATATATCTGTTGAAAAATATGAGTTGTAATATTTAAATGTTGAAAATAAGAAAGTTGAATGTTGAAAATAAGAGTTGTAAATATTTAAAATTAGTATGTGATGATGTATGTAATGATGTATTTATTTTTGGATTATTTCCAAAGAAATTCTATAAATAGGTCTCTCAATGTGTGAAGAAAACCACAATTGAGTAGAGAGAAAATTTTATAAAGTGTGTAGTTTGGTAAATTTTGAGAGTTTGAGATTTTTACTTTTTACCGTAAATTTTTAATTTTAACACGTTATCAGCACGATACTCGAAGTTTGGGTTCTTCATATTTTTTCAAGCTCCAAAACACAAGAAAAAGGTAACAATATTCAAAAGTAAGAGTATTTATTTTACTGTTTTTTTATTTTTATTGTATATATATTTAATATATAATATCATGTTATTATATAAAAGGAGTTTATGACACCTCATTATAATAACGTGATGTGATTATATTATTATATTGTGTTACTATTTATTTATTGTATATATATATATTTGAATAATATCATGTTATTATATAAAAGGAGTCTATGACACCTCATTATAATAACGTGATGTGATTATTTCACTGTTTATATATTTTTTTGTGTTATATAATAATTATATATATATATATTGTATAATGTCACAATATTATATAAAAGGAGTCTCTGACACCTCATTATAAATGATTAATAAAATTTACATATACATACATTTATTTTTTAAGAATTTGTAACGGTCATAAACAGCTAGTTTTTACCCTATAAATATGACTTCACAAACACATTCAATCACTCCAAACTTATTCTTACTCCCTAAAAAATTTTTTCATCAAAATTTTCGAAGAAGAAGATGGCTCTTTCAAGGTTATTTTGTATAATTATTTTGGTTATCATACTCACTAGTCTTGTATTTATCGGAGAATATCCACCTCGCATTTTTTCTTTATTTTTAAGAATGCTTGTACTTGTAATTTATCCGTTACTTTTATTGTCATATTAATAGAACTTAACTAATAAAATGCATTGTTATTTTTATAGTACCACCATGTCAAACTTTGCAAAGCTCGAATTTGTTGCGCTCGACATTACAGGAAAAATTTATATGCCATGAACTCTCGATGTAGAAATGCATCTTGAGTCATTGGGTCTAAGCGAGGCCATTAAAGAAAATGGTATATCTTCATCACAAGAAAAATCAAAAGCTATAATATTTTTGCGTCGACATCTTGATGAATGTTTAAAATGTGAATATCTTATCGAAAAAGGTCTCATGACTCTGTGGAAAGGATTAAAAGAAGGATTTGAACATATAAGGGAAGTTATATTTCCGACCGCCCGTGATGAATGGAATATGTTGAGATTTCAAGATTTTAAGAAAGCAAGTGATTACAATTCGGCGATATATCGAATAATCTAGCAATTAAAATTTTGTGGACATGAAGTTACGGAATCGGAAATGCTTGAAAAAATATTTTTCATGTTTCACGCATCAACTATAACTCTGCAGCAACAATATAGAGTGCGTGGATTTGCGAGATATTCTGAACTTATCGACTGTCTTCTTGTGGCGAAAAAGAACAACGAGCTGCTAATGAAAAATTATCAGTCCCGACCCATTGGATTAACAGCATTTCCAGAAGTAAAAGCTATAAGTAAAAATGAATTTAAACCTGAAAATCAAAATCAGATTCAGAGACAAGGTTTTGGTCGAGGTCGAGGTCGTGGTCATAATCGTGGACGTGGAAGTAGTCGTGGTCATGGCCGTGGTTTTGAAAACAATCGAGATAGTTATTTTTATAACTCATCTCAAAAGGGCGTCACGAACCACCCACTGAAAAGGCATCATGAGAACACGAGTGGTAATGAAAATCACTCAAAACGATTTGAAAGTTCTTGTTTTAGATGCGGCACTCCAGGACATTGGTCTCGTATTTGTCGAGCCCCCAAGCATCTTTGCAAGCTCTATAAAGAATCGATAAATTGGAAAGAAAAAGAGACCAACTTCACTGAGCACAGTGGTCGTTTGAGTGATTCAACTTATTTTGATGCTGCAGATTTTCTGAATGATTTCTCTGGAAATGATCAATATGCTGGTGGAATAGAAATGAAAAATATTGATGCTGCAGATTTTCTAACGATTTATTCTAAAATGAACAATATATTGATGGAATATAAATGTAAAATAATTTATTTTTCATGTACTCATGTAATAATTTTTTATTTTACAAATATGATATGTGATATTTTTCAATAAATTACATATGTAGTGTCAATAATTTTTTCATTGCATATTTTTTTTTTTGAAGTTCAAATATGGAAAATGCTATGAACAAAGCTAAACAAGGAACTAATCCCATGAAAGTTTGCATACCTGATAGTGGTGCAACACACACTATTCTCCGAGATAAAAGATATTTCTTGGAACTAAAACCAACAAAAACAATGGTGAATACAATATCAAGTCCTGCAGACTTGATAAAAATTTGTGGTAAAACACATTTTTTTGGTTACCTAATGGTACAAAATTTTTGATAAACGATGCTTTGTATTCACCACAATCGAGAAAAATTTGTTGAGTTTTAATGACATATATTCTCATGGGTATGATACTCAGACAATAAATGACGGAAATTAGAAACATATGTGTCTTACTACATATAAATCAGGAAAGAAATATGTAGTTGAAAAACTACCAATGCTTCCTATTGGATTGTATTATACATATATAAGTCCAATTGAATCAAACATGGTAGTTGATAAATTTTCAATATTGATCAATTGGCATGATCGATTAGGACATCCTGGTTCAACAATGATGCGAAGAATTATAGAAAATACACATGGTCATCCGCTGAAAGACCATAAGATCTTTCAAAATAATAAGTTTCAATGCAAAGCATTTTCTCTTGGAAAACTTATTATAAGACCATCACCAACTAAAATCCAAAATGAATCACCTATGTTTCTCGAACGTATTCAGGGTGATATTTTTGAGCCAATTCATCCACCATGTGGACCATTTAGATATTTTATGGTATTAATCGATGCCTCCAGTAGATGGTCACATATATGTTTATTATCAACCCGCAATGTGGCATTTGCAAGATTTCTTGCTCAAATAATAAAATTTCGGAATCAATTTCCCGATCATACAATCAAGAAAATTAGACTTGATAATTGTGGTGAATTTACTTCCCAGACTTTCAATGATTATTATATGTCAATGAGAATCACTGTTGAGCATCCAGTGGCTCATGTACATACACAAAATGGAATTAGCTGAATCATTGATTAAATGTCTACAACTGATTGCTAGACCAATGATTATGAAAACAAAATCTCTGTTTCTATATGGGTCCATACAATTTTACATGCTGCGTATTAATTCGAATAAGATCAAGTTCATATCATAAATACTCCATATTGCAGCTTGCATTTGATAAAGAACCAGATATTTCTCGTTTGAGAATTTTTTATATGTGCCTATTGCACCATCTCAACGAACAAAAATGGGACATCAAAGAAATATCGAAATTTATGTTGGTTATGATAGTCCATCAATAATTCGATATCTTGAACCTCAGAAAGGCGACGTGTTTACAACATGTTTTGTTGATTGTCATTTTAATGAGGAAATCTTCCCAATGTTAGGAGGAGAAAAGAAAAATATCGAAAAGAAAATTACATGGTATACATCATCATTGTTACATTTGGATCCAAGAACTAAACAATGTGAAAAAGATGTACAATAAATTGTGCTCTTGCAAAGAATAACAAATCAGATATTAGATGCATTTGCAGACATAAAAAGGGTAACTAAATCATATATACATGCTGTAAATGCATCTGGTCGAATTGAAATTCCAAAGAAACAAATTGAAGACACTCATGATGTCATTAAACGCTTGAAGTGTGGAAGGCCAATCGGTACCAAAGATAAAAATCCTTGAAAAAGAAAAAGCATAAAGAAACACGATAATCACAAAATAGATAATGATATTCTATTAGAAATACATGATGAAAAAAATGTTCCGTCAGAACCACAAACTGACGAGAATCGTGAAATATCTATCAATTATATTAATACTGGAAAAACATGAAACTGAAAAGATATAAAAGAAATTGATGAGATATTTTCTTACAATGTGGCATTTGACATCATAAATGACAATGAAGATCATGAACCAAAATCATTTGGTGAATGTAAAAATCGACATGACTGAATAAAATAGAAAGACGCCATCCAGGTTGAATTGGATTCGCTAAATAAACGTAACGTTTTTGGGCCTATAATCCTTACACCTGAAGGTGTAAAACCTGTTGGGTATAAATGAGACTTGTTGCACAAGGTTTTTCTCAAAGGCCTGAAATTGATTATAAAATGTATTCTCCTATTATGGATGCAATTACGTTTCGGTATTTGATTAGTTTGGCGGTATCTGAAAATTTAGAAATGCGTCTTATGGATGTTGCCAAAGCTTACTTATATGGATCACTTAATAGTAATATATATATGAAAATCTCTAAAAGATTTAAGATGTCTGAAACACAAAGTTCAAAACCCAGAGAATGTTATTATGTGAAATTGCAAAGATCATTATATGGGTTGAGCTGAATGTGGTATAATTGGCTAATTGAACACTTAATGAAAAAGGATATGTAAACAATTCAATATGTTATTATAGTTTTCATTAAGAAAACAACATCCGGATGCGTAATTATTGTTGTATATGTTGATTATTTAAACATCATTGGAACAAATAAGGAAATTCAAGAAGTAGTGTCATACTTGAAGGAAGAATTTGAAATGAAGGACCTTAGAAAAATAAAGTATTGTCTGGATTTGCAAATTGAACATAGAGAATGTGGAATATTTTTTCACCAGTCAAATTATACAGAAAATGTCTTTAAACGTTTTAATATGGATAAATCAAATCTTTTAAAGTACTCCAATGGTTGTTAGATCATTAAACATAGAAAAGGATCCATTCCGTCCATGTGAAAATGATGGAGTTATTCTTGGTTCAGAAGTATCATATCTAAGTGTTATTGGTGCCCTTGTATATCTTGCAAATTGCACAAGACCTGATATATCTTTTGCTGTAAATTTATTGGCAAGATTTAGCTCATATCTAATAAAAAGACACTGGAACGGAATTAAACAAACACATATTCCGTTATCTACGAGGATCGACAGACTTGGGACTTTTGCATTCAAAAGATACCAATCAAAGAATATTTGATTATGCTGATACTGGGTATTTATCTGATCCACACAAGGCACGTTCCCAAACAGGATATGTATTTACTCGTGGAGGCACTGCAATTTCTTGACGTTCACAGAAACAAACACTTGTAACAACTTCATCAAATCACGCCGAGATGATTGCACTACATGAAGCAGGCCGTGAATGTATGTGACTAAAATAAATGACCGAACGTATCCGAACCTCATGCAGATTATCATTCGACAAGATGTCAGTGACACTATATGAAGATAATGTTGCATGTGTTGCTGAAATGAAATAAGGATACATAAAAAACGACAGAACTAAAAATATTCCCCATAAGTTCTTCGCAATAACACAAAAGCTTGAGAAGAATAAAGATATTTATATTCGTTACATTCAATCAAGTAAAAACTCATCAAATCTCTTCACAAAGGTACTTCTTACGACAATATTCAGAAAACATATATGTAACATTGGGATGCGCAATCTACGAAATTTGTAAAGAATCGTTTGTGTTAACATGAGAGAGAGTTTACGTGACTGCATTCTTTTTCCCTTACTATATTTTTTATCCCAATGAGTTTTTCCTAGTAAGGTTTTAACGAGGCAATATAAAACACATAATAAAGGCAATCATTGTATCATGATCATCATCACAAGAGGGAGTATTGAAAAATATGAGTTGTAATATTTGAATGTTGAAAATAAGAAAGTTGAATGTTGAAAATAAGAGTTGTAGATATTTAAAATTAGTGTGTAATGATGTATGTAATGATGTATTTATTTATGGATTATTTCCAAAGAAATTCTATAAATAGATCTCTCAATATGTGAAGAAAATCACAATTGAGTTGAGAGAAAATTTTATAAAGTGTGTAGTTTGGTAAATTTTGAGAGTTTGAGATTTTTACTTTTTACCGTAAATTTTTACTTTTAACGATATCATTTATATAATAATTATTTATTTCTTCGTAAAATTCATGCACAAATCAAATATATTAAAATATATCAATGTATATAAGTAAGATTAAAAGCTGAAAATGACATGATACAAATCTTTAATTATCATAATCGAAAATAAATATTTTTTGGTCAATTATTAAAGGAAGAAAGGGAAGTCAAACAAAGTTGGCCAAGATAAGCAGAGTCAAGTGTGACGATTTGGAAATTCGTGGGCCGTAATCAACACTACACCAATTGAATTTTACCACTACATATTCTAATAATCATCACTCAAAGTCTCCAACTAATCCTACCTCCATTTTCTATATCTTTTATTTTTAATATAAACTTAAATGTGAGACTAAAGATTTTAGTTTTATTGGATATTCCTGCTTCATCTATTAAATTTACTTTTTCATTAAGTTGATTTTTAAATCAAAATTTCTCTTTTATTAAAAAAATATATATTAATTTTAACTTATTATAGAACCGATCGTTTTCTGTTTTGCTAAATATTGTAGCTATTGATAACTTCAATTGTTTAAACCGAATACCAACTCAATCATCACGTTTTAATTGTTTTTTTCAACAAGAACAATCAGCAAAGGGCGAAAATTATTTTTTCCAACCAATAGTGGATTTTAATGTCAACATGAGCACTTCTTCCGAGTTAAATTGTCCAAAACCAACAACATATGAATAGTTTTTTATATATAAAAAAGAAACAACATATATTATGTTGTGTGTTTTGAGTTTTTAGAATCAAACGTTTGTCGTTTTATCAAAATCAATATTTGGTTCGTACAATAACTCAAATATCATGGTTCGAGCACTTTCTCATAAACAATGGCAGCGCCACGCTAATCGGCACCCGAGCTTTAGTCGGGTGGTCCCATTTCTTTTTAGAAAATTTATACGTAAATTTTATATAATTTTGGATTAATTTGGTATTAGTTCATTTTGATTAATTTAAAATATTAAAATATTCAAGAATTTAAAATTTTAGTCCGAGTAGAACCATATTCTTGACACCGCCATTGCTCATTAATGGTAATTATTGAACTATCAACAATCTCTTACACAATAATTGCACTCTTTCAAATTAATGAGAATCGAACTCATGACTTTGACTCTGTTACTGATGGTAATATCGATCGCTTACCGTTTTACCAAAAATTATAGGTGATGATAATGATACAACTCAAATATTTTAAACATTACAACATATTATACGTCATGTTTCGATTGTTCTACCAACAAGGATAATCATTATATCCTAACAATCTCTCCCACAATAGTTTCACTTTTCACAATCCATGAAAATAGAATATATGATATTGTCTCTGATATTAATTGTTAGATCAAGGGTTAGATTCAGACAAAAAAATATCCAATATTTTTTTTTTTTAGCTTCCGTTGTCCAAAAGGATGGGACAGAAAGATGACGAATATACAATCGAATCAATTAATTGAAATGTTATCCGCTGGTTTGTTGTATTCTTGTGATTTGTACCAATATGCTATAATTAAAACTTTATTTTCAATTATTATTATTTTTTTAAAAAAAACTGACATATATACAAAATTCCTGAGGCAATTAATCCATTTAAGAGGCAGATATATGTGATCACATGCGTACTTAAGTATAATTATAACACTTAATTATAATAGATCTCAAGGGTATTTGATTTGGTAAAATAGATGAGCGTTTGATAAATAATCATAAGTTTGATCTCTCTATCAACACTTCCTCGAACAAGCCTTCGCACATGATTAACCCGAAGATTTACCTAATGAACATCGAAAAGTAGTGGCATCAGGATCCCACTTCATTAAAAACACTATTCTAAATCTAGTAAAAATTAATTTTTTTTACTATGATGAGATGTATTGAATGAAACTTTTGTTAACAAAATTTTAATAAATTCTAGTTTTAGTTTTATTTAGAGTATTTAAATGGTGTTCCATCAATTAGTCATCTAATTTAATATATTTATAAAAATTAGATGAGTTTTTATACATTTTTTTTTTGTGTGAAAATGTTCATTTTCTTGAACTAAAAAAATAAGAACATGGGGGAATATAACAAAACCCTCCTCTACAAATTTTCTTCTCTTAAACCATTTTATTAGGTTTCATACTCATTTCACCAAATTTTCCTTGACTTATTCAATAGAGAGAATATTACTGAAACTTTAAATTGATTTTTGAATTCGATCTGATTAATTCTGTTCAATGAATATATATTTTTTATATGCATCGCTTTCATGCACACGAGTATTATATACATTATAAAATAAAAGTATTCAAAACTATATAATTATCGTGAAAAAATTCGAAAATTAAATTTCCAAACGTGGACAATGAATTGAAGGAATCGAGAAAATAAATTATTTTAAAAGAATTTAATTTGACGTTGGTGAATCCATATAACAAATGGTGGATTAAAATTTAGTAATTACATAAACATATTAAATATTTAAAATATGTATGTTGGAATATTTCATGTTCGCAATCTTAATTTTGATGTTAACCAAACTTGTTTGTTTGTTTTTAATAATCTACCTTAGTGCGCAGATAGCTGAAACTGAAATAATCAGTTACGATCCAAAACTGAAGCTGTCGAAGATGACAACTGAAAGCATCAACTGATCAACCACACTAGACCAGTTCAACTTGTGTCTTAAATGAGTTCAACTGATTGTTCAGTTGATAGGCGGTTCAGCAGGAGAACCTCAGAAGCTCGGCCAGCTGAAGAAGTGTTCAACTGATGAAGAAGCCAACGGAGATCAGTTCAACTGAACAAGATTGAAATCAGCTCAACTGACGAGTCAACTGATTTCACCAACCCAACTGAAGATCAGTTCAACTCACCAGTTCAGAACATCAGTTTGGAGCAATCAGTTGCAGATCAAGACAAGCTGAACTAATTGGAATCCAGCTGTACGCAAAGGTACAAAAACTTTTGTCCAGTCAAAGGACAATAATGGACGTTGCATCAGAGCTTAAAGACAAAAGTGTTCCAGAAAGAACAAGACAAATTTCGAGGAACATATTCAAAATGCAACAGATACATTAATCGAGTCTCACTGTACGATCAAAATTCGCGCCTATAAATAGAGGGTGAAGATCAGTGAAGAAATATACAATACAAGAGAGAAAAGAAAAGGGCACGCTTCAAAGTCATATCAGCTTAAGAGAGAAGCATTCAGCCTAGTCGAGGGAACACTTAAACGTGTTATCAGCTTTAGATTAGAAGCATATTTTTCTAGTGTGTGAGAACACTTTCGGGTAGCTTTCAGAGATCAGTTCTCTCTCTCTCACACACACACACCACCAATCAAATACAGTCTTGCACAAAGACGTTAAACTTGTGTAATGCCCGAGATTTTATATCGTGTTAAATTACGATTATTGATTTTTAATCGAGATAATTATGAAAGGGCTAACCGAGGCACGAAATGAGATCACGTGTGAAAATTGATGTGCGAGGACAGTAGCATCGGCGCACATGCGCGACCGGATGCGCGCACATGCGCCAACCAGGCAGAAGATCTCGCGCATATGCGCGGAAGATGTCGCGCATATGCGCGAAGCCTATGCGAGAAACTCCAGAGAGTCTCGCGCATATGCGCGGAGATGAGTCGCGCATATGCGCGAGGCGATGTGCAGGATACGCGCGGAGACCGAGTGTCTCGCGCATATGCGCCGAGTGGGGTCGCGCATATGCGCGAGACGTGTGCTACAAAGATTGAGCCACTCGTCCATTTGCATGTGCGTATATGTATATATATATATATATATATATATACATGCAACTTTTCCTTAGAAGAAAGAAGAAACGAAAGTGAGGGGGGAATTGCTCGTTGATTTCAGAATTTGATTTGCGATCAATCCGTCTGTCCAAATTGGAATCCGAATACGGTACCGTGTTCCTAGCAACGACAGCTATACCAGGACGTAAGTTTTGTTACGTTTTGTTAAGATTTGAAATTATGCTATGTCCAGAATCAGATACGATTCATATATAGTATTCTCGACATAGTAGACATAATAGAATCGAAGTCAGATTAAGAAACAGATTGATTATGGAATTGTTATGAATTTCAGAGTTAAATTGACTGAGATGTGATGTCAGATTCGTACGGTGGTTGATTATAAGTTATTGGAATTAGTATATACTGATGTTGTATCACCGGTATCGCAAGATTGTACTGTTGTACCGTCAGAATTTGATAAAACAGAGATGTTGTGATTTGATTAGAATATTGATACAGAGTATTGATATTGTCATTGCCAGATTGAACATTGACTGACTTTGAGTCGAGACTTCGATTGTATCAGAGCGACAGAACGAAAGGTATAAATAAATGTTGATTCGGGATTGCACAACTCGAGTTAGGTTTGCCTTGAGTTTCCCAAAATCACATACTTTATTTTATTGCATTGATATTTGCAGATTATCAGATTGATATGTTTAGTCTATTGAATTATAGCAGAGCCAGAGTTTGAGTCTAGGGCAGATCAGCCTAGCTAGGGCAGAACCGCCGAGTCTTTGTCAGAACCGCGGGGACTCTAGACTTACGGTGTATCGATGAGCTTAGATGTAGATCGACGTCTATTGTAGACATTCGATACAGCATATCAAAGTTTAAATTAGATCGGGATCCCTAGATTAGAAATAAGTTGAGATAAGATAATAAGTCATTAACTTAAATACAGATTCGTATTGATTCATGTAGTCAGATTAGATACATGTTTTAATGATTGTTATGCTTTTATATATGTTTTATATGATTGCATTGATACATTGTTTATACTGGGATATTTATATCTCACCGGAGTTATCCGGCTGTTGTCTTGTCTATATGTGTGCACGGCAACAAGTGGGACAGGTTCAGGGTCACAGAGGTGAAGAAAGATCGAGTTAGAGTGGAGACTACGGACTTGGACTAGAGTTAGGGTTTAAACACTTGTTATATAGTTGTTAAACCTTAGTTGAGACTGATTGTATATAGTGCAAGATTTGTACTTTTAATACTGACGTGTTTATTAAGATGTATGCCATTACGTTCCGCATTGTAGAAAAAAAAAATTAGACCCTGCTTATTATAATTGATTAATTAGTCCCAATGACGATTGATAAGATGATTAGCGTCCGGGTCCCCACAACTTGTCTATGTAATCTTTCTCACATAGACATTAAATAAGTGTTGACTGGAAGGTGCTGCCTTCAGTCTAGTCTAGGAGTTTAGATTAGGCAGTGGTGTAAGTCCTAGCTAGGTGGGTTTGGACAATCTTTGTATCGATCAAAGTCTTCTAGTGAATCCTACCACAGGTGGTAGAAGGAGTGACGTAGGAGCATTTGAAGTTTCCGAACATCCATAAACATATCTTGTGTATTTAATGTTTTAACTATTGTTTTCAAACTGATTTAACTAGTTAGAGCATCCGTTGGTTCAGTTCTCACCATAACTGAACTAATGAATGTAAAAACTAATATAGTCTTTTGGTTATTAAGTTACACAAGATATACAAATATATCAGTGTTTCTTAATGAATGATTATTTCGAGTGTTTTCTGCATGGTTTTATACCAAACTCGATCTAATTCATCGGTGTATACATTCTTAGAACACAAGTTATTGAAGCTCTTGGAGAATATTTTGTTTGAAGCATCACAAGGTGCTCTGCAAACAATCCTTCAATGTAACGATAAATTTATGTCAGTAACTTTAATTAAAATTATTTTCCAACCATGCTAGATAGTTCTAGTGAAATAATGTCATGGGGTTATAGGGAGAAAATATAATATTTTGAAATACTAGATTTTTTTTATATTTCAATTTCAGTTCTGTATTTTTGAATTTTTGTGAATTTTAATCTTTTTTTATATATAAAGTGTTTATGTGACACTAATGCAGCGCCATATATATATAAAAAAATAAAATTATCAAAAATTCAAAGATAAATAACTAAAATTGAAATATGACAATATAGAATAACAAAATCGAAAAACCGAAAAACAAATATATAAAGACCAACATTGCATTCTTCCATTTTATTTGCGAAAAATAGTAGAATGTGTTTTTCCAATAAAAAAAGTAAAAAAATCAGTTCCATGAGGTTACGTTATTATAATATCAATATAAATCTTTTTAACTTTTTTTTTTGTACGAGGTGAATCAAATATCAAATATCTTTTTAAAAAAGGCGTTGTCCATGTTTGACTAAAGAAATGCCTATTTTTTGACCGAAGAAATAATAACATTTTTATATGCTGTAAAATTTAAAATTATTATGTATTTTAAAAGGCGACGTTCCCGTTACTCATTGATGGTCAAATAAAGTAAACTACATATTATAAATATATTGATTTAAAAATAATTTGTTTTTTTTGATTAAATGCATGAATTCAGCCGCCTGCCAATCAAGTCAACTATTTTTTCGGGCAACTGTAAATTATAAATTACGTCAACAAACTTGCTAGCTCAATTTATAAAATATTATTTTGTTGGAATCGTTTTTGTTTTTTTCCCCCTCAAATATCGACTTTAGAATACCTGATAAATTTTGACAAAAACGTTTGAATCATATAAAATATAATTTCTATGTGAATGAATTTGTCAAGTTATAATTATATAACTAAAATATTTTAAATAATATAACAGTTCAAACACAAAATCTCGACAACACCTGCCTACCGTAGAAACAATAATTTTTCCTACAAAATTTAAAGTTTATATAGGCAAAGTTATATACCAATTAAACTCCACTTTTCACTATTCTTACTTTTTGATCACAATACCCAAGCTCAATGAAAGATAATTTGATATATGGTCATAAATGATAACTGTTGGGGCTGTAATAGCCGCTCATGTTTGAATAACGATCGAACCATGATGTTTGGATTGTTCAATCTTACATCTGATATTAAATTCAAAATCACATGTTCGATTTTTATGAATTTGCAAGGATTGCAATTATTGAAAGAAGATCGTTGAAGTATAATAACTGTCACAAGTAGAAAAATGATCGAACCGTGATACTTAGACTGTTGTACGTTTTAAAATCCTGGGTTATACAATTATCGCGAACTATAATTTTTGATTAAAAAAAACAATAACTCTTTCCTAAAAAGAACTTTTGAGTAGTTTGTATTATTAAACTGTATTTATTGAAAGTTTGACTTAATATTGTAAAGTAAACCTAAGTAATGGACTAATTCAAGTTGTTTTACTATTGCTTAGTAAGCAAAAAAAAAAAAAAAACAAAAACGCATACTACATAAATAGGAAAATTATCAAATAAAAAATTAAGTTAATATAAATATTTAAAAAAATTAAATTTAAGGAGACATATTTTTCAGCTAAAATTGTCAATAATATTTATTTATATATAAATTTTATATTGTAAGGTTTTATGAAATTGAAACTTCGTATTTTTATTAATTTTTAATTAATTGAACTTGAGATTGTTTTTCAAAATCTATATATGAATTTTCGGAGTTTTCTTTTATAAGGTATTATTTTATTTAAGTATTATATATATATTTTTGATATTTTTTAAACTATGGGGTGGGGAGGGCTCGAACCCGAGCTACTATAGCTAGGAAAAAAGGTGAGATTATTTGGACTAAAGCCCGGTCTCATTTAAGTATTTTATATTTGATGTCTGAAGACTAAATATTTGTAATTGCACTTAGTATAGCAAGAGAAATTATTATTTCATATGGACAAAAGACCAGAATAAATAATTCTATTATAAAATAATATTAGATATTATTTCACATGGCATGAAACTAACCCCTATTTTTGTAATATTTTCCCACTAGATTTTGAAAATTATATCCACATTCAACTTACAAATTTTTTTGAGAAATAATTATTTTTATAAAAACTTTGTGTATTTTCATTATTTATATAATTATATTAATTTATGATTATTTGTATTAATATATTATATTATGATTTATAAGCGAATGAATAAAGAATACTGTTTGAAACAACGAAGGAAAGAGGCAAGAAAGTTTCCACTTGGACCGAAAAAGCGAACTATATATAATGTCTTCCTCCATTTCCATCTCCATTCTTGCTTCTCTTAGTGCTCAGCTTCACGTCAAATCCATTAGAAAATGAATCCATTCGCCTTGCAATCACAGGTTTCCCTTCCTTTCTCGCCGTCGCAGCACCAAGAAACCCACCAGAAAACCATAATTAAAATCAGTAAGCGTGGGATTCTTCTGAGACCTGCAGCTTCTCCATGTTTCACCAACTTCAGTCGACGGAAAAATCTCATTTCTAAGGTTATTATGCTTTTGTTGATCTCTGAGTTTGGGGGAAAAGAGAGAATAAGAGGATAAGTTGATTGGAAGTGACGATAATTTCGTTTTTTAATGAATTAGCTCCAGTTCGTGAGATGCTTAAAGTTTAATTAATGTGATGTTTCGTAAGGGTACAAAAAAGAAGTTAGATTGAGCGTAAATTATCGAAGATTTGATCTTTCTTGGACTTCGGCTTTGTGGGTTCTTTTCTTTTGTTCTTATCAATTTTTGTCTGTTATGTGTATTTGGTTTAATAGGCTGTGAGTTGCTCGATAGCACAAGATGCTGTATTGGAAAGAGATACAGCATTGGATGCTAAAGAAGCGCAGATATTGGTTTCCACTTGCATTACACGCAATTTACCGGCGGCTTTGACTTTAGAGCAAGGATTGGATTGTATCAAGGAGGCTGTGGAGGAATTGGTGGCCAATCCCCCATCTTGTTCAAGCGGCATGTATAGATTTCAGGTACAAGAAAAGTTGTTGCTTTTATTTTTTATTTGCTGTTGATTGATTTGTATGTTGTGATTTATCACCCTTGATTTCAGTAGTTTGTTGTCACGGTGTGATATTTTGCCATACAATCCAAAGTTATGCGACTTTGAAGTGTTATATCTGTTTAGAGAAAGATCATCTGTAAGCTTTTTTGGTTTTTTGTTTATAGCTTGCTGTGCCTCCTAGTGCAAAAGCATTGAAATGGTTTAGTTGCCAACCAGATGCATCGAAGGTGTATCCTTTATTTTTTCTTTCAAATGAGAAGGAGAATCCAACATATAAATCGCTTTCTCTGGGAAGAACCAGGGGAGTTTTTGGCATTGGTTCAGCTGTCAACTTGAAGGGGACTTCCCCTGATGCTTCAGGAGAGAACACTGCAATACAGAGGTAAATTTGTGACGTTTTGGTTTGCCGGCCTGTGTTATAAGCTATACCGATTTGCCTAAAATGAAATGTGATGTTTACACAGATCTCTTCCAGCTGAAACAACATCTTCAAAGGCTTATGGTTTCTTGGATATGGAGTTCAATTCAAAGATGTCTACCGTAAAGAACGAGAGTGGTTCATTTGATCTTTTCATTCCCCAGGCATGAAATCACTCCTTTTCATGTTCCAAGTTCCATACTAATATGTTTCACTATGCATAGTCAGCGTCTGCACTTTTTGATAGATAATTTTTTTAACAGATTGAGTTGGATGAATTTGAGGATATTTCCTTCCTAAGTGCTACACTAGCGTGGGATGACTCTTCAATATGTACCTTTACTGAAGCTGTTCAAAAATTTGAGCTCGCTTTTGACCAGGTAGACAAGGTTCTTGCTTTCTATGTCCATGTTTGTTCATTGTCGTTTCTTGTCTGACGAAGGAGCGGAGAATATGTTAGCTTTGTATGATCTGTTTCCATGTTTCAATTGCTATGTGTTATGTCAAATATGCGCCACCTTAGTTGGTTGTTAGTGCCAAATTGCCTACTCAGTATTTAGATTCATAATTCTCGGAGAAAAGAGTTAGTGCTCAATCTAGTACATAACTATAAAATACAATCATTTATAGAATTTTTATCTAATTGCTCACGAAACTACAAAAAATATTATTGCCATTTCGTGTTCTCTATGACCTTTCTAACAGGACCAAATATTGTAATGTCCCTTATAATTTGGGATGCATTATATGCCGATTGTTTTGATTCTGCATACGAATGAAATATGTCCAGTATCAATAATTGAGCTGATAAAAGATAGTACATTTTCTACTGCTTCACACTTTAAGCCTCAGTTTCCCCTTTATCTTTTGTTGATGTTGATTTGTGAATGCATGTGTATCCTTGTTTTTTCCCCTCAGTCTTTCTCCCTGTTCAGCCAAACTTGAACCTTGATGAATGTTGTTTTTTCCCCAAAAAAAAATGAAGTTGTGAAGCTCAATACCTTTAAGCTCATCCAATTTTATTGTTTCAGGCTAGACATTACTGTATAGATGGTACTGGATGGACTCGTTCATCCCTTTTAAAGTTCAACAATGCAGAGGAACATGAGCAAATGGTAAACAATCAACCCTGTGAATTCTTTTAGCATTTGGGTCTAGCTTCGTAGTTTCTTTCCTTTTCCAGTGTTAGTTCATTCCCACTGTCAACATAAACTCGAGTTTTTGGTTCTTCTGTTTTCATGAAACGTTAACTCATCAAATTAAATTATGATTTTCAACTAGCTATTATTTCACCTCCAAAACAAAACTGGAATCTTTTTTTCCTTTAATGTTTTTCTAAAATAAAGTCTTAATACGAAATAGTAATGCAGCAATATTTTTGTAGGTACGTGTAAATGCTCTCTTGTTAGATGGAAAGAATCTCGAAGCCAACACAATGGTATCTCTCGCATCCTTACTTTAATAAGATAAACTTTTACTGTAATCTTTTCTTTCTTTACATTCAACCAGTGTGTTTATGTAGCCCAAATTTCTTGCAGAGAGATTCTTCGACTGGATTCCAGCAGTTCTCTGCCAGGCTTTCACCGACTTTAGCTATTACAAATAACATGGTATGCAACCGTATTAGTTACCCGAGGATCAATGCTTTCATATCTGTGAAAATGGTTGTTCTTCATATTTTTGCCTCTTCATATTTTTGCCATGGTCTGTTGATATAAAGTGATTTCCAGTGTAAACTTTATTTATATGAAATTGTTTCCTCTTGTTTCCATATCAGATAGATAAGTCAAATCCAGTTAACTCCTTCATTCAAGATTGTCCCAATATCAATTCCGTATGGGCGAACCTTATAGTTGAAGAATGCACTCGGCTTGGTTTGACGGTAAGAAAAATATCTGAATCTATTTTTGAGTTTGTTTGTTTTCCACTCATCTAATTTATTTCTTTATCTAGTACTTTTGTGTAGCACCTGGATCAAGGTCTTCTCCCCTGACAATTGCTGCATCTAATCATCCCCTCACAACTTGTACTGTGTGCATTGATGAACGATCCCTTGCATTCCATGCCCTTGGTTACGCCAAAGGTTCCAACAAACCGGCAGTGGTCATAACATCATCAGGCACAGCCGTCTCAAATCTTTTTCCAGCTGTAAGTTGTATTATACTATTGTAATCAGTTAAATTTTATTTTCTTTTTCGGTTTTTTGTCCAACTCCAAATTATAAATTAAACTGTTGTCAGTGTATTATGCCATATAGCTAGTCAAGAATATTCTATTATTGTGAGAAATTTGCAGATGTCCTATCAACTAAGTGTCGAGTAACTGATATATTCCATTTTTGGGTGCTCCATTTTTGTAATACCATTTTGTTATCCTCATTTATAGGTTGTGGAAGCTAGCCAAAATTTTGTACCACTTCTTGTGCTATCAGCTGATCGTCCTCCGGAGCTGGTAGATGTTGGGGCAAACCAAGCAATCAATCAGGTAACGATAAAACCCTGGGAATCAGATTTACACATGATTTTTCACATCTAATTATTCAACATGATTTTCACATCTAATTATTCAACATGATTTACACAAATATTATTTGTCTGTCAATGCGTTTTCGCTCAATGAATCATTGAAAATATATTATGTAGGTGAATCATTTTGGTGTATTTGCAAGGCAATTTTTTAGTCTTCAGACTTCTACTGACGAGGTTTCTGCAAGAGTGGTTCTTACTACCGTGGACTCTGCAGTATACAAGGCAACCTCCACACCATGCGGTCCCGTACATATCAACTGTCCTTTCAGAGAACCACTAGCAACCAGTCAAAAAACTTGGAATCGCAACTGTTTAAAAGGATTAGATCCTTGGATGTCAACTAACGAACCATTTACCAGCTATATCCCATTTCAACATACCTTGACAAGTAATCAATTGAATGGCCCTATGACTGAAGTTCTGAAACTGATTCAAGGAGCGAAGCATGGAATTTTAGTTCTTGGTTCGATTTACAAAGAAGATGACATGTGGGCAGCACTTTTACTGGCTAAACACTTATCGTGGCCAGTTGCAGTGGATGTTCAATCTGGCTTACGTTTGAGGAAATATGTGAATTCGTTTCTTGACAAAAAGAACATTTTATTTGTTGATCAACTTGATCAGTTGCTACTCTCAGATTCTATCAGATCTTGGTTGAAGGCTGATGTTATAGTCCAGGTACGAATAGTGTCTTGCTTAAATAATTTAAGTGTTAAAGCATGCAGATCATGTATTAAGGTCTAACAAAATTGTGAGTGAGTATTTGTTTTTGTATGATGAAGTGCTTGATTCTTGTCATTGTTTTCAAACATTAGATTGGAAGTCGGATAACTGGGAGACGGGTTGCTCAGATGATAGAAAATTGCTTTCCATGCTCGTTTATCATGGTTGATGAGCATTCAGGTCGTCACGATCCTTCAAATATAATGACACATAGGATCCAAAGTACCATCACTCAATTCAGTGATTGCGTCATCAAATGCTGCTCGACACAAGAAAACCAGAAATGGGCAGAAATTCTACGAGGATTGGACATGGCGGTATGTAACTTTAGTTTTACATTTGCTCTATTTTTCTTTCTATAGATATGTCTTTTTAATGAATTTATTGTGTTCCTCAACAGGTGGGTTGGGAGACATCATCTTTTATTAATTCCGAGCATTCACTGACTGAACCTTATGTCGCACGTAAAATATTTGAAACCATTCGCTGTGGATCTGCTTTGTTTATCGGAAACAGCATGCCAGTACGTGATACAGACATGTATGGGAGTAGCTGGGTGCAATGCACACATGGTGGTTCACTGATGAGTAGCTCTGGATTACCATGCCACTATGTGCAGGTTAACAGCAATCGAGGTGCTAGTGGCATTGATGGTTTGATTAGCACTGCTGTTGGATTTGCAATAGGCACCAACAAACGAGTAAGTACCAAGAATATTCTCCTGGAATTTCTTTTGGATGTGAAATTTTTTTAATTGATCAATAATTTCATGCTATTTGTCTTTTTGGTTAAGTTATTATTGCAGTGTGCGCTGAAAAATGATGTTAACTCTGTATTATTCAGGTGCTTTTTGTGATAGGAGATGTTTCATTCCTGCATGATACCAATGGATTGTCTCTACTAAGAGAACGGTATAGAGTTCTCTCTCTGTTTATTTTTGTTCTTTTCCATTTTAGGTTGTATTAAAAACATTGTTCACGTATTTTATCAATCTGTTGCATGCTTACAAACGTGAAACAAACTACAAATTGAGCAACATCTATTATGTATAAAATTCAGTCAAACAAACACATATGAGCAAAAGAATAACCATCTTCTTGTGATCGTGTAGTCATAAGTTTTTACGATTTACAATCTAAGAAAATAAGCAAACGCTTAGGTAGTCTATGGTCTTTATGGAAAATATGGAAGGATTTGATGATGTTTCTTTTTACCATTGATGTAAAAATTGTGTAGCTAGTTCCCTATGAATTAACATTTTGGTTTACCTTTTGTGTGACAGGGCATGCCGTAAACCAATGGTCATACTCGTGGTTAACAATCATGGTGGTGCGATATTTAGCCAACTTCCAGTAGCTAGTACAATGGACAGAAGAATTATGGACCAGTTTTTCTATACAACCCACAATGTATCACTCCGTGATCTATGCACAGCACATGGGTAAGAATTTTATATTTCCTTTCCACCCCATGCAAACTACATACATTTAAAATCTTGATTTTTGATTGAATGTGGCTTTTGGGGGGTCTGAGATGGATTTTGACCTCTCAATTTGTATATTTTTATGTTCAGGGTGAAGCATATCCACGTGAAGACAAAGGGGGAGTTGGATGATGTGTTGTTTACATCTCAGCGAGACGATGTTGATTGCGTTGTGGAAGTTGAGAGCTCAATTGATACCAATGTTGAATTCCATAGGTAGCGTAGTTTCTGCAATTACACTTCCAAATTAACAGTTCAATATGTTAATCCTTTGCTGATACCTTCGTTATCACTTCTCAGCAATTTGAGGAATTTTACTCGCCAGGCGTCTGATCATGCTTTAAGTGTCCTTTCAAATCTGTCAGTTTCCGATTCTACCTCAGAGGGTGACAAGCTTTATAAAATCAATAAAATGGCATACTCCCAGTACAGGTGAGTTTTATATCATAGAAAATTAAAGATCATCTCCAATACAAAAATTTGTTAAATTGATATATTGTGCTTTTCTTGCTTTTCTATTGCAGGGTTCAGCTAAATGCCCCACCTACTTCAGCTTCCAGGGGTTCCGATACCGCCACATCCTATAGAAATGGTTTTGTGATTAGTTTGACACTTGAAGATGGAAGTACTGGATACGGAGAGGTTTGTTTATACATTAAGTTACCATTCAATGTGTTTATGTATTCTTTTAACCGCCGTTGTTCGAAACTATGCCGTACAAAACAGTAGCTCGATGTATAGTTCTTATTTATGTTACCGTATTGTCTTTTTTTATCGTTCTATTACCAAAACCCCCGCTTTTGCTTGCTGAATTATTGTTTGTTCAACTTTTAAGATTTTTCCTTCTTTCGGCATATTTTACACGATCTTCAAAATTTTGTTTCAAGATCCTAAAATTTGCTGATTGCACAGGTTGCACCTCTTGAAATCCACCGGGAGAATTTGCAGGATGTGGAGGAGCAACTTCGATTTCTCACTCACGTCATAGAAGGAAAAACAATCGATAATGTATTACCTTTGTTGAAGTATTCCTTTTCTTCTTGGATATGGAACAATTTAGGAATTCCAGTAAGTATTTGCCAAACTCCATTTATAGATTTGTCGCATTAGTTAAAAGACTCGAACACTTAAATTATTTAGCTAAGCAGTTAGGTTCTTGTTACAGTTTCTTGATTCTGTTGTCCTGATTTCTCCCATATTTTTTATATACTACAGCCAAGTTCGATCTACCCTAGTGTCAGATGTGGCTTAGAGATGGCTCTTCTCAGTGCAATTTCAAGTAGACAAGGCTGCACTTTATTGGATATTCTCCATCCAAGGAGAGAGTCATCCAGTGGGTCATCTGCATCTGCAGTTGAAATCTGTGCTCTAATTGATTCTTTTGGAACCCCCACAGAAACAGCTTTCGTCGCTTCCAAACTCATTGAAGAGGGATTCAACGCCATAAAGATTAAGGTAAACACTTCATGTCCCTATATCACTTTATTACTTTGGATCATGAACAGACGCTTTATTCATATAATTCTTCCTTGTTGGCACATTTATTGGAACTTTCAATAGGTGGCACGCCGGGGTGATCCTGAAGAAGATATTGCTGTGATACAAGAGGTGAGAAATAAAGTGGGACAGGACATTGTGCTTCGTGCTGATGCCAATAGGAAATGGACTTACGACGAAGCCGTAAAGTTTGCCAGTGCTGTCAAAGATTGTGGCCTACAGTATATTGAGGTATGAGTCGCATTTTATCTTGGCCTAGATTGTCTTTCTTCGGGATTTCATACAGAGCGTATAAATACAATGATACTATCAGATTTGCCCGTCTTACATTATATTCTGTAACACTTTTCTTTTCACAACTTTCAGGAGCCGGTTAATAATGAAGAAGATATAATCAAATTTTGCGATGAAACTGGCATGCCGGTGGCATTAGATGAATCTATCAACTATATTAGGGAAAACCCATTGAATTTCCTTCAAAAATATATCCACCCTGGGGTAGCTGCCGTTGTAAGTACATATATTGAACTAATCCACATTTTTAGATGATACGATATACACTGATTTCATTCATCTAATGTTCTTTGAGGTTGCTTTTGTGCCATGTATCTAATTAATTTCACAAAATAAAATTTTCAGGTCATAAAGCCGAGTGTAATCGGAGGCTTTGAAAATGCAGCATTGATTGGTCGATGGGCTCAGCAGCATGACAAGATGACTGTCATTAGTGCTGCATTTGAAAGTTCGCTTGGTTTGTCTGCTTTTGTTCAATTCGCTCAGCATCTGGACCTAGAAAGCGCAGAAATGCGAAAATTGATGAAAAAGGAATCCGAAATATCCGTAGCACACGGTTTTGGAACTTACAAGTGGTTTAAAGAACATGTGACAGCTGAGCCTCTGAATTTCCATCACAGTCCAGACCATGGCTCGGTTGTGGCATCTGCTGTTGATGCTGGACGACTCCTGCAGCAAGGTCGATTGAATTCTGACGTGATTGTTAGGAACTCTATTCAAGAACAAGTGAAGGATTACCAGTTACCAGTAGATGTAGATGGCATATCGGTTTCTCTCAAAGTTCGTGAGACAGGGGAAAGCAGTGATGTAAGTAGCAGATAACAAATCTTTGTTTGAAAACTTGATAATTGATTGAAAGCTGTAGAAAGTTCTCAACTTTCTTCTTCGTGTTTTAATCAACGCAGGGTACTGCAGTTGTGTTTCTTCACGGGTTTCTCGGAACAGGTGAAGATTGGACCCCAATTATGAAATCTGTTTCGGGCTCGACTCGATGCATTGCCATCGACCTTCCTGGTCATGGCGAATCAACACTGCGATATCATGGTAGTAGGAATGGTTTAGATCGCCCAAACTTATCCATTGAGGTCATGGTTGATATGTTATGCAAGGTGTTGGACTATCTCGCTCTCGAAAAAGTTACACTCGTTGGATATTCAATGGGGGCACGTATTGCTTTATACACTGCCCTAAAATGTAGCAATAAGGTACAATTACAGACACAAACATCAACATTTTTTTTCTTGAAATCAAATTTCTCGAGTACTTATATTAAACCTGTATAATTGTGCTTCCAAAGGTGGAAAGAGCTGTCATTATTTCTGGAAGCCCCGGTTTGATGGACACAAATGCGAGAACGACCCGTAAAGCTAAAGATGACTTCAGAGCAAGCATGCTTATCTCGAATGGATGGAAACGATTTTTAGATACTTGGTACGCCGAAGAACTGTGGACGAGGTACTTTAATGCTACCATTACTTTTTTTATTCAAAAATAGAAAGTGAAATTCGGCCCCCAAAAGCATGACATTTTGCTGTCATTTTTTCATGATGCAGCTTGAAAATTCATCCACATTTTAACCAGATGGTCAAGAATCGTTTGCAGCATAACGACTTACACAATCTTGGGAAAGTTCTGTCTGATATGAGCATCGGAAGGCAACCGTAAGTTTGGAATCTTTACATTTTCTTGAAAGTTCAAAACTTTTCATAAATTTATATTTAGAGGTGATCAAATGCCGTTTATCATCATTACAGATCATTGTGGGAAGATTTGAAACAAAACCAAGTGCCCCTTCAGATTATAGTAGGAGGAAATGATGCCAAGTTCAAGAAAATCGCTAACGAGATGGTGTTGAGACTCGACAGTGCACACGAGGTCGCGGAGCCAGCACAAATCGTCGAAATCCCAAATGCAGGACATGCTGTGCATATTGAGAATCCCCTTGCTGTTATCAGTGCTGTCAGGCAGTTCATAACAAGGACAAATAAGAATTGAAGTTTTGTTGTAAGATAAATGATGCATTATTCATTCACTTAGGTAGTAATAATAATAATTATAGAGGTAATTAAAGAGAAGGGAAGAAGTCCCTTCACAAATAATTCATGGGTTATTTTCCCTCTTGGTATATAGGCCACGTTTAAAATTAAAATAACAGTTGTATTTGTAGGGACATAATTTTTTGCTAAAAAATAAAGATGAAATTTATTTTGTTCTTACACTTTGTGTTTGTTTGAGATAAAGTAACAGTAATTGGAAATTCATATTTATAATTAATATTTCTTTTGGTTACAAAATGGAGATTTAATACTGTATTATAATATCTTGGAACAACTAATTGTTAGAGCAGATGTCGTCACTTGTGGCTTGAGTTTTATTAACTCTTATGTAAAAGCAATATTTATTTTAATAATAATTTACGATTTGATCCAATTATGACATTTATTTTATCTGTATATTTATATAAGCTGCATAGATAAAGTTCTTGGATATACAAAATGTACCATGAGATATGTTTCTTAACGTAAGATTATAAAACTCATTAGGAAGCGTACTCTTTATTCTAAATAGGTTCATAGAAGATTCAACAACCTAAAATGAGGATAAGTGTCACTCGAGCTTAAGACTAATATATGTGATGTAAATGTCATGTTTCATCGGTAAGAGCACGAAGATGTCCATTCATACAGATGAATGATCATTTGATGATGCATTGAACAACTCTCCCTCGAATATTCCAAATGATTATCACTTATCGAGTGAAAAAGTTTGCGTTTATGGTTGTACACCATTGGTCTTTTGACCTGGAATAACGTGGGACTTTACATACTAACATGCACTTTGATCCGATTACCAACTCTATTGAAAGTCATATGGTGGTGATATTGGGTATAGTTTAGAAACACGTAGGAGTCTCCTAAGTTGCATATATCATATAACTATTGTTACTCAAAGATACATCACATCGTTAACGAATTCATTTGCAACTCTCGATATACCAATGGTTGCGGATTCGATCGGGATATTTGAGTTGAAAGGACCGTATTGTACGCTAATAATAATTTAAGGTTCTTGCAGCCACTATCAGTGATACATAGAAGATCATTGAGTGATGATACTAGACGCTCTTACCATGATATGATGGATTCAATTAGAGTTGAGTTCTGACATTCTTGATCAAGGAGTTGATGAAAAGAATGATGCCGATTAGGATAAGCCCGTATAGGAACAAATATAGTTATGAATCACATGAAGTTGTGAATCCACGACTAACTGTATCCATGATCAATTGGGTCACATAAGTATTAGATTATGTGCTCCCGTTAAGATAATCAAGTTCAAGAAGTTGAATTTTGCGACTGTAGTATGATAGAGATCAAAAAAATTACTTATAAAGAAGTTTATAAGTTGATTATATGTCATGAAAATTGTGAAATTTAGCTTAATTGCTAATTAAGTGAGGAGAGTGAAACTACCTGTTTTAGTGAATAGGTTCACAAAACTGAAAGCTGTAAAAAAATGAATCGGTGAAAAATTTTATCTTTGAAATTTTAATATTTCATAGACACATCGACGCTGTTTGATCGTCGATCGGAGTTTTAATAAGTTCACAATTATTTTTTTAGTAAATTTAAAATATACTAATTAAATAATAAATTAGTAGTAGTGACTATTAAATGCAAAATTCTCATGAAACATTCCAGATGAGTTTAGAAAAGATTAATTAATTAACTTAGTAATTAAATAAAAGTTATTTAATTTAAAATATAAATATATATATTATATATATATATATATTTGCATATATATAGTATTATCAAAAGTTAATAATAATTTAATTATGCATGCTATTTTCATAGTATAAAATACATACATGACAATATTTGAATTATGAAAAACAGTATTTGAAAAATTGAGAGTACTGGTTAGATCACAGAGATATTTTTAGTATATGTGTATTCAAAAGTTGAATGACACACGTAACTTTTACACAAAAATTTTGTCCTCAAAATCTCTCTTTCTCTCCCTCACCATCGGCCAACCGCCCTCCTCCACCGCACCGCCACGTCACCGCCGCACTGTTGCCGGATTTTCGAGAATTCTGGAGATCAACTATCGACTTAAATTTCGTTTAGATCTCTAGTGTGCTCTATACGAGGAATCCAGTTTCTGATCGTGAAACCGATTCAATAAATTGAAGAATATAATTGATTCCAGTAGATCATTTGTAATTATTTGCAAGAAGGATGTAACACCCCAGATTTGACGACTGTCCTCACTATAACAAGACGAGTCTTTCCAGCGTGCTTATGTACTCACTCACACGCACCCTAGGAAACTTCCCAGGGGGTCACCCATCCCAGAATTGCCCCAAATCAAGCACGCTTAACTTTGGAGTTCTTATGTGATGAGCTACCGAAAAGAAGATGCGCCTTCTTGATATGAGTAGTACATATCAAATCTTTTAAGCCCTTTTCAATTGTACAGTCCATTACATTGAACAGTCTCAGAATCCCTCTCATTCCGATGTGGGATCAGTTCATTCATGTTCCCTCAACCTAGAAGCCTGCCAGGAGCCGCTCATTGTCCGTGCAACCTCATGGCACCGGCGATCACCCCCCGCCCTCTTCGGCCCCGGGCCTCACAAAGGACCAACTCCATTAATCTCAGATTGATATGAAGTCTAGCGTTTCTAAACTCAAATAAAATTTAATGATTTTTATAATTTAGTTTTAACCCACCTGAGCACAAAATCCTGGTTCGACCCTCGACACTCCCACGCTCTATATAGATGTGAATGATGCATAAAAAACAAGGGCCGTTTAGGCCCCACAATCATAATCAACACCCAAAAATGGCTCAGATTATTTTTCCGTGGATTCAGGTATCTTTATATATGAACATGTCAATCTGATTCATATCTACAATAAAAGTGATAATTTTGACATTAAAAAAATAATTTTTATGGATTAGAACGGGTTGAAAACATGTCTCATACAATTGATATATGAAATAATGTCATAGGAGTTTTTGAGTTTATTTTATTAATGCATGCCTATTTTTTGTTCAATAATGCCAAATATATTATCTTTATTTATCTCTTCTAGGTTTAAAATTTACTTTATGTTTTTCTTAATCACGCCATCAATTAAAGTCGAAATAATATAGAATTCAAAATTATAAAAATCCACTTTTAATTTCAAATTTAAATTCTTTAATTTGGATCACTTCTATTTTAACTATCTGAAATTTAAATTTAATATTACAAATTAAATATAATAAGTGTGAGAACCGGGTCTTTTAAGCAATTTAAATAATTATTTCAAGGGAATTATTGGGATATTGGATTCTTGGAATAAATGACAATTATATTGTTAATCCTTGTATTGGAAACATTTTATGGGAAAATCCTTATTGTCAAAAGAATTATTCATGCACTAGTACAAGTAAATTTTCGAAAATAAGGAAGGGAATTTTCTTGCAAGATTTGAGTATCACACAAAGTAAAGAATTGAGACATAATATTACATGGGAGTGTCGAAAATCCCCTTAGATTAAATGCCAATATTTTGTAAGGATTAGTTGCTTGGTTATTTGGAAGGAAATCATCTCAACTTTGCACCGAAACCGTTGGATCAAGCTACCATATGTTCAAGCCAAATCAAGGGCCATGAGATCAAGAAATCTCACAATATAGGTAGCAGAATTTTCGAATTTTGGGCAAGGATTTGAAGTCAAATATGGAGAGATTTGGAGCAAACTTTGGTATGATTTAAGTTCCATGTTTAGACCCCCCAACCTCCCCTATAAATACCACACCATCCCTTTCATTCTCCTATACCAAATTTTCGAAATTTTGCTGCATATTTTCGAAATTCAGCAACCTCTCCATAGCCGAAACTCTGCCCGAAAATCGTTCCGAAGTTAGCCGAAAGTTCGAATCCGAAGCACCGTCCGAGCGAGAACGCGAAGTGATCCAATCCAAGCCGTACTCTCCACGTTTTTATTACATCCATACACTGTAAGTGGGCTGTTTTAAAAATTATAATTTCGGTTTATGCATATGTGAAAATTTTCGGTTTTGTTGTTTTAAAAATACGGTAGAGCACTGTCGTTCCGTCTATACGTTTTTACGAAATCTTGGTACGTTATGTGGACACTGTGAGGATTCCCTGAAAATGGGTGAAATTCCAACATATGGCCCTTAACAGTGGGATAGAACTGTTTTATGGCCTCGCCCCCTTAGAGGATTAAAACTTAGGGACTGACGTCAGTAAACCGTTGAAAGGTGAAAAATCGCAGTGTCATTACGTTATGGAATTTACGTTACGATTATGAAAAGCATGCTGTACGTTTATTATATGTTTCGAAAATGTTATAAAATTGTTATGTTGTGTTCAAAGTCCCCCATTTACTGAGTATTCCCAAAATACTCATCCCCCTTACTCTCCCCTCCCAGATAAGTCCGAAGAACAGGTTGAGGACGAAGAGTCGGAACAATTTTGGGGTTGGTGATCTGCCAGATTAGTAATAGGTTTTACTTCGAATTTTCCGATTTAAAGAATTGTAAGACGCTTCCGCATTATTTACTATTTCGTTGGATTTCGTTATTGTAAAGACAATGTCTATTTCGTTGAATTATGATTTATAAACTGGTTTCGGTTTATACTGTGCTACGAAAGGCTTGTTGTTCTCAATTGTGTGATTGTTAAACGACGCCAGTGTCAATCCCGAGTTTCGGGTCGTGACAATAAGAAACTAAATTATCTTTTTATGCGTTTGATTAATTTAACTACACTATGTTTTATTAGAATGACAAATATAATTCTTTGTTTTCAGTTTTCGTTAGTGCGTGTTTATCTGTTTCATCAAAATGTATATAGCAAGACTCATTCTGTGATACACCGATAATGTTTTTCTAAATTTTTTTTACGTGAAGTTCATATGATCATAAATAAAAACACACTAAGAGTAATACTCTTGGTATAACACAGCACAAGCCAACATATATATATATATATATATATATGTGTGTGTGTGTGTGTGTGTGCGCGCGTTGGAGAGAAGATCATAAATGTAACAATTACACTTTATGTATTATATATATATATATATATATATATATATATATATATAAATAAAAGGTGAATCATACCAATTTATTTAATAATTACGAAATCCATAATTAATTATATCACATTATCGGTCTCTTTATTAGATATCTTGTCCATTTACAATTAATTAACTTATGTAAGCCAACAAAATAATTTCACTAATCTCCCGTTTGAGCCACATTAAATATCCGGATATTGTACATGCAAAACTGGTTGGGCTCTTGTTATCTAAACCAAAATATTTCTTAACAATCCGATGTATCAATTATACAAATATTGAACCAAATCTGTCATCGCTACATTTCAAATCACTAGACTCACAACATAGATAAAATATGGACGTATAGCATGAAAATATATAAATGTGATCCAAGAGTAAAACCTGCATTTCCAACTTGTTCTCCTAATGATTCAAAGAGTCCAATAATAAAATTTCAACTAGATGCTAAATCGCAGCGAAAGTCATCACTTTATTTCAGAGTAATTCAAATAAACCTTAGTCTGTACAAAAATTTAAATTATTTCAAATGGGTCAATGCTCAAGTCGAATACAAACTCCCACTGTACAGATATATCATCTATATCGACAACACCAAACATCTTGGGTGGCCAACCCATGACAAACACATCTCTCAATTATAGAGTTTGCAATAATATGCTCAACTGACACAACCATTCTGAATTATTTCCTTCCAGCTAGAAACTCCATGTCAATATATTTGACTTTGACAAGCTTCAATTGTTCTTTAAATACAATGTAACGACTTTATTGTCACAATTGATCGTCAATGATTTCTTAGACCAACAATCGTTCTCCGCAACTTTATTCGAAGTCCAAATATCTAACTATTTCCAAATGTCAGATCTCTAATATGTGAGCATAAAATCCTTAGTCACTTTATATACAACATAACTCAATTAATAATCAAATATCGGGTTTCTTAAATATCTGCCCAACATTCCAATGATGCACACAATATCCGAACGAATTTCTCTCTAAATCCGAATGAGATTACCACCTGATCAAATTTATATTACCGCATATATGTATATAAACATCAATTTATTCTTCTTAATGTTGAATTTCTAATTTACTCACTCCTATCAAGGTCAACATACTAAATTAATTTGCATTTAATTTCATAATTACATGTATGCATACTATCGATGTTAATTAAGATACTGATGTTTAATTTATAAATCTTATCAATCAAGGAACAAGTTTTAATAAAAATTGAATTTCAGAAAAACTTTAAAGCTTCTTTATCAAATGAATAAAGGGAAAACTTGATTTGTCCAGTCATGAAACTAAAATCAACTTAGTTTAAAAGACAGTGCCATAAAAGTGTTTTCCAAATTTAAAAACTAGAAAATAAAATATTAGTTCCTAAATAAATCTTTTAAAATACCAATAGCCTTCACATCATCTTTATTGTCATTTTCCACATGATGTATCGTTCATCATCAATTGGCAATCGACTTCTTAGGAAACCCTTTCTTTTCATGCCAATTATCCTTTTGACAATCCTTCTTCACATACCCATCAGTCATTTTGCGAAAGAAACATTAATCACTTTATCTTGTTTTTGTTGTTCCATAATTTGTGAGGTCATAGAGCTCCAAGGTTTCATGTCCTTATCGATCAATTTATTTTTCTTATTGATGCAATTACATTGATAGTTAAATTTCAATTGAACACTTTCAATCATATCTTATTTCAATCTCTCCTCCTCGTGAACATACTGCGCAATAAGCTCATTCAATGTCCATTTTTTCTAGGTATTATAACTTATTTTGAATTGATTAAATTGCGAAGACAGAAAGATCAAGACTAAATGCACGAGTATGTCTTCCTGCAACTCCAACTTGAATGCTTTTAGTCGAGTCACAAGATTTGACATTTACATTATGTACTTATTTATGTTTCCTTTTTCTTTGTACCGTATTGAGACAATTTTAGTTAGAATAGTACTTGTCTCCACCTTTTCGTTTGCCATGAAACGATCTGGTATTTGAGTATGGAACTTTTTGGCTTCTTTTTCTTCAAGAATTGCACTCTTTTTAGTATCTGGAATGGAGTGTTTCATAATCATCAAACTCACGCGATTATGATAGTTCCACTTTTCCACTGGTCAAAGGTGCAGGGCAAGCTTCCCTCATCGCATAGTCCAAATCCATGCAGTCGAGCACTAACGTAACATGCTCTTGTCATTTCTTGAAGTTTGAACCATTAAGTATTGGAATTTGGTTCAGATTGACAAATATAAAAGATACTATAACAAAATAGGAAACTCACAATAAATTATAGTCTATGCATGCATTTAAATTAAATATATTACAAAAATATACGTAAGCAGGTGGTGAGCCCTTAAAAAATGCTCAACACTACATTGATATTTTGTCTTTAAAAAAAATAACCATATGTAAGTGTTATACTCAAATATCATGATTATAAATATTGATAATAAATACGGCCAACAATACGTCTTTCTTTGGACCGAAAATTGCATGCATGGATAAATCCAAAATTATTACATATTTAATGCCACATATTATATTAAAATTTGGCTAGAAAATGATCTTTTTCTTGGTCAACCATTTCCCGCATAAATTTAACACAATTTAATATCATATAATGTATCTACAAGAAAATAATCTTAATTTGGGACGATTATATTCTGCATAGTTTTATCACGCTGTAATAATTATGTGCTTGTAATCTGGAAAAAAATAACCTTCATTTGGGCTGATTATTTTGTGCATAGACATAAACAAACTTTTAATCACCTGTTGTGACTGCAATCTGGAAAAAAAAGCATTTTTTTGGGTTGACTATTTTTCGCATAGATGTAAATGAATTTGAAAATGATAAATTGTACCTAAAATTTGGCAAGACAATAATCTTGTTTTGGGTCGATTATTTTCCGCACAGATTTAGATGCACTTTAAAATAATCTATTATGTTTGCAATTTGGCCAAATAATATTCTTCCTTTGGGCCGGCTATATTTCGCATAAATTGAAACATAATTTATTTGAAATTAAACAATATACACATATCTTAACAAAAAATCACTTTAATAACATGTAATTTAAATTTAACCAAATTTGAGATGTAAGATTTTAATTTAACTCAAAATTTTCACAAGAAAATTTAATTTACTTTAATTGGATCAAATAAAATATATAGATCGAATATGCAAGAAATAAAAAATATTATCTTATAATTTTTCATCCATAAATATTTTATCGATTTAAAAAAAAGCGATAAAGTAATAAATAATTTCATATTAATTTTATTTTATGAAATTAAATCTTGAAACAATCAAATTTAATTTCATAGATCAAAATTGAGGAAGTAGAAATTTAATAAAAATGTCAAAATTCTGAATTTCAATAACTTGTTCAAAATTGGACGACCAAACAAGCCCTTATATCCAACCAGAAATCCCCAAATCAAAATCAAACCCTAACCCTAGGTTCAAGAAGAAAACTATTGCCACATCCTTTTTTCGGCAACCACAGACACCGGCGACCTCATCCCATACATCACCAGCTATGCACGACCACATATTAACCTTCTCCGGCTACGATTTGGACGAATATCACGTTTTGTTTTTTTATTTTTGTTTATATATGGTCGCGCAATTCATAACAAAACTCCGGCCAAATCCGATTGTTCCAAAAGTTTTTACGGTCAATTGACAAAGGGTTATGGAGCGACAAAAGATGGGAAATATTTCACCTCAACAGTCGTCGTCTGAAAGTGGCCAAAGAACGTCCGGTTTGCCCTGAATCCGATGACCCTAACCCAGATTCGAAAAAAAATCAAATTTCAAGTTTTTTCGAAAATAAATCTGAATTTTGGATGTAAAATTTGAAAGTACTATATCCAAAGAGCATGAATTTATCCAAATCCAAATTTGGAAAACTTAAAAATCATATCTGAATCCAAAAAAATTTATAGTCTGGAAAAATCATATCAGATCCGAAAATAAAACATAATTTTTTGGTTTCGGTCAATCAATAAACAAAATTATTATAATTCAACAAGAAAGTGCATCTGATACCACTCTTTGGAGATTTAGTAAAAATAAATATATAGATCATGTGACTAAATTCATATATCACAACAGACCAAGAATTTATACCGAATTATCAGAAAATATAAATAACAGTAAGCGTGTATAAGAATCCATTGATTAATTTAGCGCTGAAGTTATGAATCTTTCAAGACAACAAAGAATCAACAATTTTATTTTACCTTATATAGGAGAAGGGGAGAAATCTAGAATATGTGTACTATAATACCCCATAAGTATGTACATATATAATATGTTATTTTCATTACTTACATTTATTAAGTATTATATAGTGCTAATAATAATAATAAATTAAAATAACTAAGTCAAATATATAAACACGCAGTAAATAAATGTACACACACATACATACATATGGATGTAATATCATCATCATCATACTTACTTAACCAAAACACCACTTCTTTCTTACCAAACCGATGATCGGAATTTGTCCAACATGGATTGGAGGAAATGCTTTGTTCTTGCCTATAAAATGAGACCATTCATCCGAAGAATTTCAACAGTTTCATATCCTAATTTTCGAGTTCAAGGGGCTGGTCTAGAATAAGGGAAGAGTAGTGAGAGAATTGAGCTTTTAAAGAAGTTGAAAAGATGGACAAAAAATCTTTTATATATCTCAAACTCCTCCAAAATGTAGAGCCCAAAATCACGTAAAACCAATGCAATTATTTAAATGGTTAAATCATTTATTTTAATTTAAAATGAGTTTTAGCCATGCATGATTTATTTAAATGCATTATTTTAAATTAATTATGTTTATGTGATGCACGTTAAATGTTTTTCGAGTTTCATGCTTCAGGCGATCATCCGATACGGGATCGAGGAGAAGAGACCGACGACGAGTTTGACAATTTTAAACGTAGTGTTTTATTTTAAGTTAAGGATGTGTCATTTCAAATAATTTATTGGGTTTTATCATTTTTAAAACCCAAATTATTTATGTAATATTTTATGATCTTTAAACTTCTAAACGTTTTGACACTTGTGCAAGTTGTTTTAAATTTAGAGATTTTATTATAATTAGAGGAGAGTTAGTATTTTAAATTAATTGCTAATTACTAATTAAGCAATTTTATTCCCCTAATTACTATTAAACACACGCACACACCCACACTTACACACACACAAAACCGATAACACACACACATATATTCCATTCAGATTTTTTATATTTTTGGAGAGCAAAAAACCTAGGGTTCTTGCCTCTAGAGTGCAGCCGCCCCTCCTCTGATTATTCTCCAGCAATTTTCGTGAGTTTTATTTCAAGAAAAATCGTTGCACGATCGTCCCGGATCAACCCTCGCTTCCTTCCCGCGTCGGAGTCGTTGTTTCGGTAACATTAAAGATTAAAAGCATGTATATTCTGTTTTTCCTGCGTCGATCTAGTCTTATTATGTGTTGCGATATTTTTATGCATGAAAATACATGTGTGATGTGTAGAAGTTTGAGCAATAATATTTGGATCACTTTTGAAACCATTTTTGGTATCTCAAATCTCGTTTTTACTGATCTTTTAAATACTGCGATTTTTCGGTCGAGACTTTGGGAACAAAAGAAACGTAGAACTTTTTGATACCTTCGATATTGATATATAAATTCGAAATATTTGGATAAAAATTGAGTAAAATATGATCATTTTTGTGGGACTGCTCAAACTTCGTTTTCTGAAAAATTATGTTATTGATGTGTTCTTGAAGTTTTATTGTTGCAGGCTTCGTTGGGGATCGACGGGTGATCGTTGCTGCATTTAGGTATATTTAGTATGATGTTGGGTTGGCATTTGGTATGCCGGTTAGTGCCGATAGGCGCTTGAATTCATTAAAAGCCGTAGGAAGAAAACGGTGTCGAAATTTCGGGTTGCGTCGTTTGTTGTTGTTTGTCGAGTTTGGTGGCAATTTTAATGGCTTGTTTGGTTTGGAGTCAATACCGTAGTGTCCTAGGGTGGGTCTCGATGTATCGATTCATAGTCTATTTGGTTTGGTTTGGGGTCATAAGCACCGTGTAAATTTTTCCCCGCAGGTTCGTCCATTCGAGGCCACACGGACCTCTACACGGACCCTTGCACGGGGTTCGTGCCATCGTTTTTCACTTGGTGTGTTTTTCCAGTATGTACACGGACGTCCACCCGGGACCCTGACACGGGGTCCGTGCCTTTGTTCCTTCCGAAGTGTCACTTTGCAGAGTCTACACGGACCCTTACACAGACCTAGGCACGGGGTCCGTGCCTTCCCTTTTCTTCACACGTATTTTACAGTATCTACACGGACCCGGGCCGGACCTGGGCACGGGGTCCGTGTACCTCCTGTTTGGTAATAGTTTAGGTTTCCCTTTGAGATTTGTTTTGGGGTTCTATGTCATGGTTTAGTACGATAATTAAATGAGATCGAGCCCCGAGAGATTTAGAATGTCATAAGGAAAATTGTCATTTTTGGGTGTGAGCATGACTATATGAAACGTACCGTACTTTTACTACTTCAAAATTTGCGGAAAAATTAAAAATTTTCTTAAACATAAAATTCATACAGTCGTTATTTATCATTCAACATAATAATATTTAAAATCAACATCCCATACTCAAATTTTCCAACAAAGTACTTATTCCAAATTATCTCACAACCAACATAAAAACATAATATTTTAAAGTTTTCATAAAACATAAACATAGTGGTCCTCGGGTTTAGCCTTCCGCTCAGTCCAAGCTTGCCCCTTGGTCGCCACCTCCTGTCTCCTCATCAACATACTCACCTGCATCGATCAAGTCTAGTGAGTCTAAAGACTCAACACGTATAAACTGGAATAACGAGTACTACATAATAAAATCGCATGCAACTTAAAAATAGAACATACATAACTTCAAACTTGAACTTTCATAATAAACTTGAAACTTGCATAATAAATTTAAAACTTTCATAATAACCTTAAAACTTGAACATACATACTTTGAAACTTGAACTTGAATAATAGCTTGAACTTTGCATAATAACTTTGAATTTTGCATAATGACTTTGAACATACGTACATACATACTCTGACGTTCCATCATCATAAACTTTCATAAACATACTGCATACTTGAACATACTTGAACATACGTAACTTCATCATTTTCGTAGAGGATGTTTCAAAGCAAGTGACCCTTAACATAATAAATATCTGATCAGACAAACCACAATACTGGGCTGACAGGGACGTATCCACTGCCACATACATGAGATCCCTGTTCATAATTTAATAGGCCAGTTGATCCACGTTCATAATTTAACGCTTCACAACCACGATCTAACCCGTTCATAATTTAACGGGCGGATTGGTCCCCGTTCATAATTTAACGCTTTCCAATCCTAACTTCAAACCCGTTCATAATTTAACGGGGTGGAGAGGTCCTCGGCCACGTTCACCGACTTCGAAACCCATTTACTTTTGGTCACAAGACATTTAGCATACCTCAAAAACTTCAAATATTTTCTTTGCACGTCATACATACTTACTTAGCGCTGAGGGATTCGTTGGATGTCAATCGTGTCGTTGCTGCAACATACTAACATGAATTCATAAGCTTAACGTGTACAACTTAAACGTAAAAGTCATGCTTAATCTCAAGCTAAATAATTTCTTAGAACATTCTATAATTTCTCACCACTTGACCTTGTAAAACATTAATGTTAAATCATACCATAACACCTCAAACCAAACCTTAAGTGATAAAATATTTATCCCAAAAACTGAAGCTACACGGACCCCGTACCCAGGTCAGGCCCCGGGTCCGTGTAGGTACTGCCTCATATGTGTCATGTAAAAGAAGGAGCACGGACCCCGTCCCTAGGTCCATGTACGGGGCCGTGTCTGTGCGTTTAAATATGTGTCGAAGAAATGAGAAGGCACGAACCCCGTGCTAACCTCCGTCTCCGGGTCCGTGTCCGTCTGCCCAACGAATTATTTGATGAAAATTTTATGACATGTCTATTCTCCCAATTAACACATAATGCATCAAGATTCCACACTATGAGACCATTCTAGGACACCATAACAATGAACTAAACTTTTATAATCACCCTACAATTTATACGACCCAAAAATACTGTCATTTATATTAAAGTTTATTTCTTACGACTTTTTAATAACTCAAGCTTTTAACGACATGAATCGAAACCTCAAAAATACTCTAAACATCATTACTAACTTTCTTATATGCAGCAACGATCACCCATTGATCCCCAACAAAGCCTGCAACATAAAAACTTCAAGAACACATTAAAATTCATAACTTTATTGAAACACGATTTGAGCAGTCATACGAAAAATATCATAACTCACTCGTTTTTAATCCAAATAACTCGAATTTTATATCAAATCGAACGTATCGAAAAAGATCTACGTTTTTGTAGTTGAAAGTTTTCTCAAAATATGTACCGAAAAATTGCAGTTTTCGAAAGAACATCAAAACAGGAATTTTCGGATCTAATTTGAGCAGTCATACTAAAAACACCATAACTCACTCGTTTTTAATCCAAATAACTCGAATTTTATATAAAATCGAACGTATCGAAAAGATCTACGTTTTTGTAGTTGAAAGTTTTCTCAAAATATGTACAGAAAAATCTCAGTTTTCGAAAGACCATCATAACACGAAATTTCAACTCCAAAAATACTTCCAAATACATTCGGTAGATTTTTCTGCTCAAACTTCTACATCATACATACATTTTTATGCTTAAAAACAACTTAATACATAATATGACATGATCGATGCAGCAAGAACAGATTATACATGCCTTTTGATATTTAAAAATACCGTAACGACGATACCGAAGCGGAGACGATACGGGACTAACTTTGCTCGAATTTTTCTTGAATAACCTCAACCAAAAGATGCTGGAATATTGCAAAGAAAAAAAAAGATGGACGTGCTCTTGGAAAGACAATTTGAAAAAGAAAAGTGGAGAGGAACCAAAAATAATAATGGAGAGAAGAGTTTTTAAAAACTTTCTTTTCTCCTTAGTCAAATAGGTTGAATAACATGTGTTTTGTTTTGTGTGTATATGTAATATACGTGTATATGTATGTGTAAAGGTGTGAGTGTGTGTGTGAGTCAAATTGTGTGTGCTTGCATGTTTAAATAAATCATTTAGTAAATGATCATTTTAAGGATTTTAAATTAATATAATAAAAATACTAATTAATCAATTAGTATACTAAATAAAAATGATGATTCTCTACTAAAAATAATACATCCTTAAATTAATAAACTTTAAAAGTTTAAAATTCTAAAATAACTTAATATTCCAATTAGGCTTTAAACTTCATAAATTATTTAAAAATGCCTCAAGCCTAACTTAAAATAAAATACCACAATAATATTTACTAAAATCGTCCCGGTCTCCTTTCCTTGATTCCGCCTCGAATAAACATCTGAACATAAACTCAAAAAAAACATTTTAACGTACAATAAATAAACATAAATAATTAAAATAATAAATTTCATAAATTAAATGAAAGTATGCATTAAAATCATAAAATACATAAGGAATTTAATAACTTGCACGCACGTGGTTCATATGGACTTAAAATTTTCGGGACTTCACACTATACGTCTAAGCTATGCAAGATAAATATTGAAACTCAGATTAGTATGTGCAGCAGTGGCTCCAAGCGAGATCCAACGAATCCCTCAACGCCAAGTAAGTATGTTTGACGTGCAAAGAAAATATTTTTAAGTTTTTGAGGTACGCTAAATGTCTTGTGAGCAATTTATGAATGGGTTTGGAAGTCGGTGAACGTGGCCGAGGACCTCTCCACCCCATTAAATTATGAACGGGTTTAGATCAGGATTGGAAAGCGGTAAAGTATGAGCAGGGACCAATCCACCCGTTAAATTATGAATGAGGATCTCATGTATGTGGCAGTGTATCTTCCCTGTCAGCCCAGTACTGTGGTTTAGTCTGATCAGGCGAATTTATGTATGGGTCACTTGCTTTGAAACATGTCTCTATGCAAAATGATGAAGTTTATGAATGTTCAAGTATGTATAAGTATGCAAGCATGTTTAAGAAAAGTCTTATGATGACGACACGTCTATGTTTATGTATGTATGTACACGTTTCAGGTATGTTACGTTCAAGCTTTTAAGTATGCAAGTCAAGTTTCAAGTACGTACGCTCTATTTTAAAGTTGCATGTGATTTTATTACGTATTACTCGTTACTCCCAGTTTATACATGTTGAGTCTTTAGACTCACTAGACTTGATCGATGCAGGTGAGGATGCATTTGAGAAGACGAGAGATGTGGACCAGTGAGCTGGCTTGGACTGGGCGGGAGGCTAAACCCGAGGACCGCCAAGTTTTAAGTTTTATGAAATGTTTAAAAGTATTCTGATTTATGTTACTAGTTATGAAATTTTAAGCAAATAATTTTGGCAAACTTTTTAAAAAAAGGTGTCAAAAAATCATCAGCCGATTTTTCGTTAAAATTCAAAAACCACCACTTCTCGGGAAGGAAATAATGTCAGAAAACTCATTTTTCAGGTACTGTTGTAATGACCCAAATCCTTATTTTGAATGAAGTACAAAATAAAAGATAATTAAAGATTTGTTAATTAAGTATCATTAAGGAATTGATAATTCAGGATCACGCTGTTGGGATCCACTGAATTTAAAATAGATAACCCGATCTACTTCAGATTACATTATCCCAAAAAATCCAACTAGATAAATGAGATTCTGACACGTGGCAGATAAGATTGATTCGGATTTTCTGAACTAGTCTGGATGCAGCATATAAATGGAAGCTGATTTCTTTTGTTTCCTACACCGCATTCTTCAGAGAGAGTTCTAGCCATATACCTTAGGTTTTCTAGCCAGTTTCTAAGGCACTCTGGTGTTGGGAAGTTTCGGAACTAGTGTCGACTCAAGGAGGGGTTGGTGAACTGAGATCGAGACATCATCAACGTGCTTGATAGTGTTTGTCGTTATGTTAGTATTGTCTAGGTTCAGAGCTTTGTAGCATGTTTGGTAATTGAGGATCTGGTTTGATAGTGATTTCATTATGTTGGTATTGTCTAATTTCAAAACTTTCTGTTAGATTGTTTTAGCGAGGTACAAGATGTACTGACTGAGATATCCAAGCGTAGTATACACACTTATATGCTGCATATTTATCTGTTGCATGATACATGTTTTACTGCTTTGGCATATTATACATGATATATCATGTTGAGCCTGATATCTTTTGAGATGTACCTCATTTTTTGGGGCCGCTCAGCCTTATTCTGTATTGTGGACGATGGGCATCGAGAGCTACAGAGTCCGATGGGACCCGCGAGCTCTGATGACCTGGACATTGTAGGTCCACGTCTTGATGATGAGTGTTGGAGCCAAAACATGCGTAGGGCAGATCAGAGACTACACACTCAGACGCCTCTAGACTGAGTGTGAGATTCTTGACTTGATCCTTGATATCGAGCATATTGCATTTCGCATGCATCATATCAGTTTGTATACTCGTACATTCTCGTATTGGGCGATTGTCGCTCACGTCTTTGTTTTAATCTTGGGTATCCCATTCCACGGGGCAGGTCTTAGGTTGGGCGGTTCGGACGACCAAGGCAGTGGCTAGAGCAGTTGGGTTTTTCGGTGGTGATCCAGCGGAGGTTTTCTGTGGTTTATCATTTTCTCGTTCAAAATTATGTTTTCGTATGGTTGTATTAATGTTAAGACTACTGTTACTGTTCTATTTTTATTTGGGTTGTAAGATTAAGTTATATTGTTTCCACTGTTTTAATTGTTGTCATTAAGTTTTAATGTTGCATGCTTATTAGTCAATTTAGTAATGGCTCGGGTAAGAGCACTAAATTTGGTGGTATCAGAGTATGCAAAGATTTTTGGGACATTAGTAATTCTGTTTTGAGGTTTTAGAGATTGATTTTGGTTTCCTTTCAGATGTCAGGAGATGGAAGCAGTCACGGAAGTGTGGGACATGGCCGTTATGGCGACGATGAGGCTGGCCGAGAACATCGTCGTAGAGATCATGACGGAAGGCGTCACCGAGATCATGATGAAAGGAGACGTAGAAACCGTGTCAACATTATGGATTTCATGAAGATTGGACCTCCACCGTTGACCCGATATGAGAATGCTGATGTTGCTGAAGCTTGGGTCGATATCATGGAGAAATGTTTTCGAGTGCTGCACTATGACGAGGATGAGAAGATGGAGGTAACCGATTTAATGATCCAAGGAAAATCTCGAAAATTGTGGAAACCTGTTTATGCAATTGTTCAGCAGCATGGGCGGATTCGTTGGGAACATTTTCGTCAGGCCTTAATCAATCATCACTTTCTGCCAGCTCTTCGTCAGGCGAAGGAGATGGAACTGTTGACCATTAAGCAAGGAGATTCGAGCATTGAGGATTACCAAAAGCGTTCTATGGATCTGTTGCCACACGCACCTCACATCAGTGAGAATTCTGCAGCAAAATATTATAACTTTTTGAATGGTCTGAACCAAGAGATTTTTTATCGGGTTTCTGTCAGCGATGATCCTACTTCGTACGAAGGATTAGTGAATCGTTGTCGTCAAGCAGAGACCAGTATTGCTAGGAGGAAGGCTATGCAAGTTAGCAAAAGTTCTAGTTCGTTGGGGCCGAGGGGTCAGTCTTTCAAGAAGTCTGTACCTTCTTCTTCTTCCGATTCTGGAGGGGTGCACAGCTTTGGTAGGAAAAGCTGCAATGTGGCCACTGCGGAGGCAATCACCAGAAATTGTCGAAGAGCAACATGTGCTTGTTTCAATTGTGGTGGTTTTGGTCACATGAAGAGGGATTGCCCTAATTTGGAGAATTAGAGTGAAGGCGGAGGTTCTATGGCAGAGTCTCACAATGGAAAATAGTTTGAGGCCACTGTGCAACAGAAATGTTTTCCTGTTCAAGGTTCTCGTCGTGGTGGAATATCACAAAGATCTCAGCAAATCCTAGAAGTTCAGGGGCAAGTGTTTGCCCTCGACTAAGAACAAGCTGAGGAGCAAAATGAGAGATTCATTGCAGGTAATTTCCTTATATGTGGTATTCCTGCATATGTATTAATTGACACTGGGGCATTGCATTCATTCATAGCATCAATGTTTGATAAGAATCATAAAACTACCCTATGTGTCATTAGATGTTTTGTTGTCGGTGTCTACACCGATGGAACAAGAGGTTTTAGCTAAGCGGCTTGTAGTATACTGTTTGTTAGAGTTTGAGGGAAGATACTTGTCTGCCAATTTGATGATATTGGCTATGGAAGATTTCGATTGTATTATGGGAATCGACCTATTGACTAAGTATAGAGCGACGGTAGATTGTTATCAATGTCTCGTTAAGTTTCGTCCAGAAGGAGACGAGAATTGGTTTTTCTTCGGTGAGGGAGATCGACCTCCAATTTCAGTAGTGTCTGCTGTAAAGGCACAACGGGCTTTAGCGAAAAGGGGAGAAGGATACCTCATTTATACTGTTGACGTATCGAAGGATGTAAGACGTGAAGAACATTCCAGTGGTCGATGAATTTCCTGATGTTTTCCTTGATGAAATTCCTGGATTTCCTCCGGAGAGGGAAGTGGAAGCAGAGATAGAGTTGGTACCAGGAACCGCACCTATCTCCAGAGTGCCTTATAGATTGGCACCAACGGAGATGAAAGAGTTGAAACAACAGTTACAAGATCTTCTTGACAAAGAGTACATTAGACCCAGCGTGTCTCCTTGGTGAGCACCAGTGTTGTTCGTTAAAAAGAAGGATGGGTCTATGCAGCTTTGCATAGATTATCGACAGTTGAACCGAGTAACTAGTCAAGAATAAATATCTGTTACCATGGATTGATGACTTGTTTGATCAACTGCAAGGAACTTCAGTGTACTCAAAGATCGATTTACGGTCTGGGTATCATCAACTTCGAGTTCATCAACGTGATATCCCTAAGACTACATTTCGAACAAGGTATGGGCATTACGAGTTTCTAGTGATGCCGTTTGGTTTGACGAATGCTCCAGCAGTATTTATGGATTTGATGAACCGAGTATTCCAAGAGTATTTTGATAAGTTCGTCATTGTATTTATTGATGACATACTGGTATACTCTCGTAATCTTAAAGAGCATGGACAACATTTAAGGATTGTGTTGCTAACCTTAAGGAATCACCAACTGTATGCTAAGCTGAACAAGGGCAAGTTTTGGCTCGACATAGTTGTATTCTTGGGACATGTTATATCCAAAGATGGGATATTAGTGGATCCTAGCAAGATCGAAGCGGTGATGAGTTGGGCACGATCGGAATCAGCTCAAGAGATAAGAAGTTTTCTAGGTTTGACAGGTTATTACTGGAGATTCATCTCAGGATTTTCTCAGATTGCCAAACCATTGACACATTTGACGTGTAAGAATGTGCAGTTCGAATGGACACATGATGTGAAAATAGTTTCAATGAACTGTGTCAATGTTTGACAATTGCACCAGTTTTAACTCTGTCATCTGGATCAGGAGAGTACATTGTGTACATTGATGCATCACTTCAAGAACTTGAGTGTGTTTTAACTCAGAATGGTCATGTGATTGCATATGCATCGAGACAGTTGAAGAAGCATGAAGAGAATTATCCAGTTAATGATCTGGAATTGGCAGCGATTGTGTTTGCTTTGAAAATCTGGCGACATTATCTCTATGGAGAGAGATTTGAGATTTTTACAGATCACAAGAGTTTGAAGTATATCTTCACTAAAGAAGAGTTGAATATGTGCCAAAGAAGATGGATGGATTTGTAAAAGGATTATGATTGTGAAATCAAGTATCATCCAGGATCAGCATATCTTACAGCAGATGCTCTTAGTCGCAAGTTGAGATTATCTGCACTTCAGACAAGTTTCATATCAAGTGTAATCCAAGATTGTTGATCTCTGGGATTTCACTTCCGTCATAAGAAAGGAATGGAACACATTCAAGTAACGAGCATTTTATCTGAACCGACGTTGTATGCCAAAATCAGAGAAGCTCAGTTTTCTGACCCGAAAGTGAAAAAGTTATCAAGGTTAACTAACGGAGACAACACATCTGGCTTTGCGTTCCAAACAGATGGAACCTTGTGTCTGTCAGGAAGAATCGTAGTTCCATAAGATTCTAAATTAAGAGACGAGATTTTATCTCAAGCCCATAGGAGTAAGTTGAGTATCCACCCCCGAAGCATGAAAATGTATAAGGATTTGAAGACCAGGTTTTGGTGGAAGGTATGAAGAAAAGTGTTTATCATTTTGCAGCCAAGTGTTTGGTTTGTCAGCAAGTGAAAGCTGAACATCGACGACCAGAAGGATTACTTCAGAATCTTTCTATCCCTGAGTGGAAGTGGGAGCATGTGACGATGGATTTTGTCACCCACTTGCCATTTTCTTCTAAGAATTGTGATGCCATTTGGGTTGTTGTGAACCGACTGACTAAGTCAGCACATTTCATTCCGTATAGTCGGGAATATAGTTTAGATCGAACTGGCAAGACTATATATCCAAGAGATTCTTAAATATCATGGTGTACTCACAAGTATAATCAGTGACAGAGATCCACGCTTTACCTCAAGGTTCTGGGGAAGTTTTCAAAAAGCTTTGGGAACTGACATTGAGCCTGAGTACTGCCTATCATCCAGAGACCTATTTTCAGTCTGAAAGGACTATTCAGACACTCGAGGACATGTTGCGTGCTTGTACTTTTGATTTTGGATCAGCATGGCATGATCATCTGCCGCTTGTGGAGTTTGCATATAACAATATCTACCACAGTAGCATTGGTATGGCTCCATTCGAAGCATTATATGGTAGACGTTGTCGTACTCCATTGTTTTGGGACGAAAGTAGGAGAACGACAAGTGCAATGACCTGAATTAGTGCAACCAGCGATTGACCAAGTGGAATTGATTAAGAAGAGAATTAAAATTGCTCAAGATCTTCAATCGAGTTATGCGAATACCAAGCGTAGAACTTTATAGTTTCAATCAGGGAAAAAGGTTTTCCTTAAAGTTTCACCATTCCGCAGGGTGATGAGATTTGGACTCAAGGGAAAATTAGCCCCAAGATTCATCGAACCTTTTGAGATCTTGGAACGTGTTGGAAATTTGGCATATCGATTGGCTTTGCCGCCGTATCTGTCCAGCATTCATAATGTTTTTCATGTATCATTGCTACAACGGTATGTAGCAGATGAATCGCATGTTCTTGGTCCGACAGATGTTCAACTTGAAGAAGACTTGACTTACGTCGAGCAGCCGCTTTTAATCCTGGGAGGGAAAGAGAAAAAGCTCATAAACAATTCCACTTGTTTTAGTGCAATGGAAACGCCGAGGTACTGCAGAGGTGACTTAGGAGTTAGAGAGTCATATGTGCTCAGAGTATCCACATTTGTTTTGAGTTGTATATTTGTAATCATGAGTTGTATTTTATTCAGTTGTATCGTACCTCAGTTTTTATTTCGAGGACGAAATCTTTGTAAGGAGGGTAATGACCCAAATCCTTATTTTGAATGAAGTACAAATTAAAAGATAATTAAATAGTTGTTATTTAAGTATCATTAAGGAATTGAAAATTCGGGATCAAGCTGTTGGGATCCACCGAATTTAAAATGGATAACCCAATCTACTTCAGATTAAATTATCCAAGAAATCCAACTAGACAAATGAGATTTTGACACGTGACAGATAAGATTGATTCGAATTTTCTAAACGTGGCAGCTTATAAATGGAAGCTAATTTATTTTGTTTCCTACGCCGCATTCTTCAGATAGAGTTCTAGCCATATACCTTAGGTTTTCTAGACAGTTTCCAGGGAACTTTGTTGTTGGGAAGTTTCGGAACTAGTGTCGACTCGAGGAGGGGTCGGTGAACTGAGAACGAGACATCATCAACGGGCTGACGACGAACACATGTATAATCCTAAAGCCTTAAATAGTGATTTAAGGATCATTAGGGAGAACTTTGTAGCATGTTTGGTAATTGATGATCTGGTTTGATAGTGATTTCATAATGTTGATATTGTCTAGGTTAAGAGCTTTCTGTCAGATTGTTTTAGTGAGATATGTGATGTACTGATTGAGATATCCAAGCGTAGTATACACACTTATATGCTGCATATTTATCTGTTGCATGATATATGTTTTAATGCTTTGGCATATTATGCATGACATATCATGTTGAGCCTGATATCTTTTGAGATATACCTCGTTTGTTGGGGCCACTCAGCCCTATTCTGTATTGTGGACGATGGGGCATCGAGATCTACAGTGTCCTACGGGACCAGCGGGCTCTGATGACCTGGACATTGTAGGTCCACGTCTTGATGATGAGTGTGGGAGCCAAAAGATGCCTAGGGCGAATCAGAGACTACACACTCAAGCGCCTCTAGACTGAGCATGAGATTCTTGACTTGATCCTTGATATCCGAGTATATTGCATTTCGCATGCATCATATCAGTTTTTATACTCGTACATTCTCGTATTGGGCAATTGTCGCTCACGTCCTTGTTTTCATCTTGGGCACCCCATTCCACCGGACAGGTCTTAGGTTGGACGGTTCGGACGACCAAGGCAGTGGTTAGAGCAGTTGGATTTTCTATGGTGATCCAGTGGATGTTTTCCTGTGATTTATCATTTTCTCATTCATAATTATGTTTTCGTTATGGTTGTATTAATGTTTAAGACTGCTATTACTGTTCTGTTTTCATTTGGGTTGTAAGATGATTAAGTTATTTCGTTTTCGCTGTTTTAATTGTTGTTATTAAGTTTTAATGTTGCATGTTTATTAGTCTTTTTAGTAGTGGTTCGGGTATGGGCAATACAATTGTTTTCACACTCATTTCGAGTACCTATATTGACCGTATTATACCTTCGTCTGAGCATGAAAGTTGTTCATTATATGTCATATTTCTCATTTATGTCAGTGGTTTCCCAGAATCGGCATCGGAAATAGTTTTTTCTAACAGTCAAAGTAAGGATATGAGTTATACTAGTTTTTTCGTTTCTGGCACGATTCAGCTGCAAATTTAAGAAAACTTATAACACAAAAATTGTAGGAAATCTTTTTTTCCATTTGCTGGAAAAAAATGGGCTGCTCGTGTTGGCCAGACACCGTCGTAACTGGCGAGTGCATTACACGGTCCGGTGAAAAACAAATATTTTATTTTAGAACCTTGTTATGTATTATTCTAGTCTAGTGTTCAAGTTTCTTGAGTTTTGGTTGAGTATTTCATTTATTGTAAATTTTTAAATGCTAATACTATGATTTTGGATATGATTTGATACTTATATGATCAAATGAATCTTTTTATACATGTTTCTAGTCTTCAATACTTTAAAATATATCATTGGAAGTAACTATGAAATTTTATAATTGTTGGACTTGCAAGTTATTTGTTATAATTTTGTGAATGATATATTCGATATATACATATATAATTAAGTTACTTTTTGAATAATATTTTTTATATTTTTTAAATAATACTTTGCTATTTAAAGTATATAAACTTACTAAGACATAAGACGAGTCCAAAAATTATATATATATATATATATATATATATATATATATATATATATATATATATATATATATTTGCTTATTACGTACTATGACATTTTAAGACACCAAATAAAGTTTATATATTTATTGGCTAATACTCGTTATTTTGGCAAATTTTAGGGATAGTCTATATTAAAATGAATTAGGAAGTATTATGCTATACTGATAATAATCACTTTTTTAAATAGGAGTGACATAGTCTGAACATGAAAGTTGTTCATTTTCAAGGTACTGTTTTCACTTCCATTTTGTGTACCTATTCTGACCGTATTATACCTTAGTCTGAGCATGAAAGTTGTTCATTATATGTCATATTTATGTTAGTGGTTTCCCATAATCGACATCGGAAATAGTTTTTTCCGAAAGTTAAAGTAAGGATGTGAGTTATACTAGTTATTTCGTTTCTCGCACGATTCGGCTGCGAATTTGAGAAAACGTATAACACAAAAATTGTAGGAAATATTTTTTCCATTTGCTGGAAAAAAATGGGTCATGTGTGTTGGCTAGACGCCGGCCACGCGCCGTCGTAACTGGCGCGTGTATTACACGGTCTGGTGAGAAACAAAGATTTTATTTTTCGAACCTTGTTCTATATTATTCTAAGCTATTGTTCAAGTTTCAAGAATTTTGGATGAGTATTTCATATACTGTAAATTTTTTAATTTTGATACTATGATTTTCGTATATTATGTGATACTTACATGATCATTTGAATCTTTTTATACATGTTTCTAGTTTTCAACACTTTAAAAATATATCACTAGAAGTAACTATGAAGTTTTATATTTTTTAGAGTTGCAAGTTATTTATTATAATTTTGTGCATAATATATTCGATATTTATATCTATAAAAATTAAGTTACTTTTGGAATAATATTTTTTATTATGCTATACTGATAATAATCACCTTTTTAAATAGGATTGGCTTAGTCTGAACATGAATGTTGTTCATTTTTAAGGTACTGTTTTCACTTCCATTTTGCGTACCTATTCTAATCGTATTATACCTTAGTCTGAGCATGAAAGTTGACCATTATATGTCATATTTATGTCAGTGATTTCCCAGAATCGACATCGGAAATAGTTTTTTCCGAAAGTCAAAGTAAGGATGTGAGTTATATATACTAGTTATTTCGTTTCTCGTACGATTCGGCTGTGAATTTGAGAAAACTTATAACACAAAAATTGTAGGAAATCTTTTTTCCATTTGCTGGGAAAAAATGGGTCATGCTTGTTGGCTAGACGCCGGCCACGCGACGTCGTAACTGGCACGTGTATTACACGGTCTGGTGGGAAACAAATATTTTATTTTTTGAACCTTGTTCTATATTATTATAAGCTACTGTTCAAGTTTCAAGAATTTTGGATGTGTATTTCATATATTATAAATTTTTAAATGTTGATACTATGATTTTCGGATATGATGTGATACTTATATGATCATTTGAATCTTTTTATACATGTTTCTAGTTTTCAATACTTCAAAAATATATCACTGAAAGTAACTATGAAGTTTTAATTTTTTTGGGCTTGCAAGTTATTTATTATAATTTTGTGAATGATATATTCGATATATATATATATCTATAAAAATTAAGTTACTTTTGGAATAATATTTTTTATATATATTTTATAATAATTTGTTATTATTATGAATATTTAAAGTATATACACTTACTATGACATAAGACGAGTCCAAAGATTATACACACACATATATATATATATATATATTTGCTCATTACTATGGTATTTTAATACACAAAATAAAGTTGATAAAGTTATGGGCTAATACTCGTTATTTTGGTAAATTTTAGGGATAGTCTTTATTAAAATGAATTAGGGAGTGTTATACTATACTGATAATAATCACCTTGGTCAACAGGATTGGTTTAAACTTTTGGTTCTCATACTCAACTATAGTAAGTCACTAAGGTGAGAAAATTTTTACCGTTCTTATAGTCTTGGCATTTGGCCTGGAAAATTATGATATGATATATTTTTAAAATGATATTTGTCATGTTTTATTGATTTCTTGTGCCTGTGCATAATTATGGTATCTCTTAATCTCGTTGATGCATATGAAATATGCACTACTTCGACGACCACTCTTTCTATCATATTGAATCATCAATCATGCCGATATCTTTCTTACCAATCAAATCTATTATCTTGATATCATCGTATTTAAGAATTTATTTTACTTAATTTGCTCATTAATGTTATTCCATAATTTTATGAAATGCTTCAATGAAATGTTCTCATTGTAATATCATCACATTAAGTGTGATTCTTATCAAGTTTTCACCAAATGAGGTTTTGGTTAATCATCGAATGAATGAACGAATTATTTATTAATGATAAAGTGATTGATCGAGACAGAGCCTTGGGTAATAGACTTTGGTCTAGAGATTGAGTCCATTGAACAAAGTGACCTTGGTCCAAGTTTATTAGTTCACTTGGCTCTTTATTCTATACTAACCATACTCTTTTTGTGCTTTTTGTGCACTTATATAACATGATACTAACCCTATTGTCTGTCATATCATTATGTTAAATTTAACATCATATTTATCATTATTTAATTCTCACTAAGTTCTTAAAGACTTAACTTCTCTATTTTTTATCTACTATAATTTCCAGAGCTAAGTATCCGGGAATTGGATAAAGAAGAAAATGTTAGTGAATGATCTGTTAGTTGTTGTCTGGAATATTTTATAATAAATCGTTGTCATTTTTTTTTGTCTTTTGTTTTAGTTTGGTCTTGTAAAATTCTATCGTAATTTACTAGTACTTTGTACGATTCGGTTCCGCTAATAAATTTTTTTTTTTACTATCTACAATACTTCAACGGAGACAAAAATTTCCGCACGAGATGCTATTAAGGATTGTGGCATCCCTCAAAGGTTGTGTCGTCCTTAGTTGGGTGTCATACGTACAATATATATTATGTGTTATATTTTCTGTATCTCGGGGACCATAACATTATATAACCTTAGCAATCTTCGACCTATCATAAAAGACTTATTTGGGTTGAGTTTCTACACATGAGTAGACCATACCAATTTATTTAATACTACCTATATTGAGTCTTTTATTAAATAGTATATTCATATATAATTAATTAAATTATGTGATCCAACAAAATAAACTTGGATAGAACATAAAGAAATTTAGGCAAATAGACAATATTATAGAGTTAAGGCAGCTAGGGGAATTGAGGAGAATAGACCATGTGAACATAAATTTACAAACATGATATCCGGTTGTTGCCAGATGATCCTAATTGTAGGACAACCTGGTTTTAGTGCGTGCAGAAATGGATGTCATTTTCTAAACTTTAAATTTGAACTGAATTACTTATTTAAATGCCCCGGCTCGGCAGAATCATGATAATAAAAGGGAAGAGGCACCAACTGCCGCAGAGAATAGGAAGCCACACGAATTCTCGCAGCAGAAATGAACCAACCACGCCACTTAAACATATCAAAACCAGGACGATGCCCAGCAGTTCAATCACATTGGCCTCACGAGGAAACGTCTCTCTAAGCAATATCCCGTTCCAGATCGCGACACATCCCATGCAAAGTCCCGACACCATTATATACGTGAAGAACATTAGGGTTTTTGGGCCGATGGAGCCGCCGGAAACTAACACGGCTATGGCAGTGGGGACTCCGATATTAAGCACGGATTTCCCAAGCTTCTGTTCCATTATTATCTTGAAAACGGGGTGCTGTAAACCTGGTTTTATTTCAGGCGATGGAGTGGTGGTCATGGACCGTGAAATCTCCTCCTCCGCTGTTGCGTCCAACCGTAGTGCTACCACTGGAACTTCGGGTGGCGGCGGCTCCAAATTAATGGAGGGCTGATCAGTCTTTTTCAAGATTTTGGCTACGAGTTTGGCGGCCGCAGAGCGAATCTTGGCCAAAAGGCTCCATGCTGATGGGTTTTCATTCTGCACTTCGGCAGTGCAATTCATGTCTATGGCAATCGCTGCTGGCCGGTTCGCTTCCTTCTCCATTTAGGAATTTTTCGATAAGATAGTATTCAGTTCAGATAAAATTTGTGAAATATATGCATCAAAGAAGCACAAAGCTCTCTAATGAATGGCCTCTTCATTTTTATTTTAACTTTGCTATGATCAGATATATATACAGACAGAATCACATAAGTAATTTTTCCAGATCAGCCAAAAAGTCTACTCCACTTCTTTCTCCTGATTTATTTTCGATGCATCTTCGTGACATGTGAATTCAGTTTATTTAATACAAGTATATTATTTTAATTAGATCGGGTCGAAATTCCTTGATTATTTCGTCGCGCAAATGTCAAATCATCAACGGAAAAAATTACAATATTTTCTAGCGAGCGTGGATTTTTATATGATGAATTTTCAAAGTGGACTTCTAACCTGGTTTTCTAGCCTTTTGAGATTTCCTTTATAAGATTTTAATCTTGCTTTTAAACATTATTTAATAATATAAATAAGTTTAGATTTAAATGAGATTAAGTATTAGTTATCTAAAATTCAAATGGGTAAAATCTAGACGTAACCATTGCATTCATTATAAAAACTAGAGGTCTAATTCGCGTGTGAATTTTTTTAAAAAAATAAAAAAATATTTTGATTTAAATCATCGAAGATGTGCTTTTTCTACTCCGTGCACTGTCAATTTACTTTTTTTTAGCCAAATTAGGTTAATTGAAAGTTATTTCCCACTCATTATAATTCTCATGTCCAAATGTTAAAATAATATAAAGTTAAATTACTTTATCCATATATGAAATCAACCGCCTGTCTTAATAAAATAGAATTGATCAACGGGTACTTTTCTTTTGGTGGAAACTGGCATATTAGCTTTTATCCTTTAATTTAGCTTTATCAGTTGATAAAATCAAATTTAATGACATCATTCAAATATTAAAATAGTACGACATTGAATGAACATTGCTATTTCTTTAATACTTAAGCAACATATTATATTTCACGAAATTTTCGATATTCCTAGTGTCACGTCCCATGAACGGAGTTAGTCAACACCGGCGTTGTTCAACGATCACATAATCGCCAAATAACACTTCATATTCGGCGTTGTTCATTAACCTCTTCTTAATTATACATATTCATGACCATTAACCCATATTAAAAACACATATTCATGGTTATTAATCTCATCTTAATTATCATTACTTTCTTCTTAATATAGATAGTTTAATGGCTGATTTATTGTATTTTAATTAGTCATTAAAATGGTGATAAATGATAAATACTGAGGAAAAATGATTATTCAAATTTCCAAGATTATGATTGCATATTGAAACTGAAAAATGTTGTGCCAAAATGAGCTGAAATTCCTACGACATAAGCTGAAATTTCCTATGATATATTCATGTCTTCCCGTTGCAAGATTCCGGGTTTTCACACCTAACTATATATTTTTAATCTTGAGATGATAACAATATTTAACGTTATAAGTGCAGCCTGCTCGAGATGGCCAGAATGACTTAATAACATTCTCTAGTTTAGGGAAAAAAACTATTTAATGACTTATCAGATTTTCTTAAACTGAGAACTACTAATAAATAAATGACTAAAACCAAAATTAGGTGAAATTATATTTTATAAATAAAAAAAACTACAAAACGTTACCTTCTACAATTATATGTTACAAATGATATCACGGTAATAATGATAATATGGCGTGTTCGCAAACCTAATTTATTGATTATGGTTAATGGTGTACATGTGACCACTTTTCTCGTGTACCACTCATTTATTTGATTCTTTTGACTCACAATAATAATAATTAATGACCTTAAACATATCATTATTCTCATGATCTCTAAAGTGAATATGAGGTTTCACATATTAATTTCTGTGAAACCGTCCCGTAAGAAACCCTATTCTTAATTAATTTTGTGTCACCCTCCTGATACATATCACAAAAATTCTTGTGAGATTATCTCACATGTTAATTTTCTTGTATGGATCTCAAATCCGATCCAACTTATGAAAATATTATTTTAATGCCAAATTTTTTCTCAAGGTAAATATAAACTCAGCGATGCTCATATAAATGCTTACAGTAGAAGCTCAAGAGATCAAATTAAACCTATATATATATATATATATATATATAAATATTATTGTATTTGTATATAAGAACAAAATATGTCGATGCAATATAATAAACACAGTACACATGATGGTTGTTACATAGTACACGTGATGGTTGTTTAATGAAAGAATAATATCCTGTGAGACTATTTTACAGGTGTATATATGAGATGGATTGATCTGATATATATTTAAAATGAAAATTTATATTTTCACATAAAAAATAATATTTTTTTATTTTTCGAGTTGGGCTTGAGATCTATTTCACAAAATTGACCCGTAAGAAGGTCTCGTATAAGTTTTTTTTATTTGAAGTGATAAAGTTTCTTGATAATTATTACTAGATTAAAATATGTGGCACATATAATATAAAGGTCGAGAAAATTAAATTTTTGGTTTTGTAATTACATTTTTTTTCAACTTGGTTATATTAACAATGGATTTGCGTTTTTATTCCTGTAACTAGCATTTTCTTTTCAGTTTTGGTCTTATTACAATTAATTATGTTTTTTTTTTCTTTATTTTTGCTCGTATTTCGACCGTAGTCCATCTGTTGGGATCGGGAAAGAGTTTATAGGGGGAGGTGAATAAACTCTTTAAAAATATTTTTTTTAAATTTTTTTTTCAACCGTTTTTAGGCGATTGAAAGAATTTTTCAAACGGTTAGAAATATGAACCAATTGAAAAGTGCGAAAGACGGTTGATAATTTCAATCGGTTGGCAATCTAATCAATTTTGAAATGTAAAGGGTTGGGAAAGTAAAGACACGAGAATTTTATGGATGTTCGGAGAAAACACTCATATATCACCCCTTATTCCTATGTAGAAAGGATTCCACTAAAAAACTTTGGCTTTACAAAACTTTTACAACAGCCCACTCCAATCAGGACTTATCATAATGTCTGTTTTGGAACTCTTACTGATCACTTTAAATTTCTAGATTTTAAGAACCCTCAGTTCACCAGACACCACTATTAATCAAATAACCAAAAGATTATTGATGTAAGTAAAACAATATGTTTTAGTAGCACGAATATGATCTTTGAATGATCAGATAACTTTCTGTTGAATGCATGCTTGATGAGCGATGAGATATGTGATCTTTGATTGCGCTCAAATTCTTTAAGTATGCAGGCATGAAGATAATCACACTGTTGAAAGCTTGATGATTATGTATCGCGTTGTTATATGTCTTGGATACTTCCAGCTTGTTGGGTGCAATAATTGTCCTTGCTTGGTGGAGCGATCGAATCGAGGTTCTTGAGCTGCTGTACGGTTTAAAAGATTTGAGTTGCACCATTACCACCAGCTATAGCTTTTGGTAAAGCGGTAAGCACTCGGTCCTACAATTGGTATCAGAGCCAAGGTCACGGGTTCGATTTCCGTTGATTGCAAGGAGTGCAATTATTGGGAGGGAGATTGTTGGGTGCAATAATTGTCCCTGCTTGATAGAGTGATCGAACCGTGGTGCTTGAGATGCTGTGCAGTTTAAAATATTTGAGTTGCACCATTCCACCATCTATAGCTTTTGGTAAAGCAGTAAGCACTCGGTCCTACACAGCTCTTCTTATATAAGCTGTCATTCAAACGGTCGGAAAGAGATGAGTAACGTTAAGCTGTAACCTTGGAATGATGTGTCACTATCAGCTGTAAATACATTAAATGTTCTTCAGCAAAGCATTCAATGTCCTCTTTGCTAGCACAACTTTGAATCTCATTCCTTGAAGAGTTACTTCTGAGTATCTTTTTATGGCAACTGTTTTTACCATCAGAACATTGTGGGATATAAGTAATCTTTCTTTTCTGGGATAGTGACACAAATGCAGATCAATATCAAGACTGATGCAGAACATGGTTGACTTGTAGCGGTGCAAAAGCCATTTGAACATTCTGAACTGGTCAGAGAATGTCTTTCATTAAGTGAGCAATAAGTAGCTCTTTAATTATTTTACATAAAGTCTTTGAACAACCGGTTGGGAAGATTGAACTTCTTTTGCTTCAAATGGTTGAATGTTAGGCGGTTGAAAACTAGGCGATTGAAAAACAAGCAGTTGAACTGGTTCCTGTTATACACAAAAGATTGGCAACTGTTTCCTGAAGCTGGAACGTACCGTATAAGCTGTAACCTTGGAATGATGTGTCACTATCAGCTGTAAATACATTAAATGTTCTTCAGCAAAGCATTCAATGTCCTCTTTGCTAGCACAACTTTGAATCTCATTCCTTGAAGAGTTACTTCTGAGTATCTTTTTATGGCAACTGTTTTTACCATCAGAACATTGTGGGATATAAGTAATCTTTCTTTTCTGGGATAGTGACACAAATGCAGATCAATATCAAGACTGATGCAGAACATGGTTGACTTGTAGCGGTGCAAAAGCCATTTGAACATTCTGAACTGGTCAGAGAATGTCTTTCATTAAGTGAGCAATAAGTAGCTCTTTAATTATTTTACATAAAGTCTTTGAACAACCGGTTGGGAAGATTGAACTTCTTTTGCTTCAAATGGTTGAATGTTAGGCGGTTGAAAACTAGGCGATTGAAAAACAAGCAGTTGAACTGGTTCCTGTTATACACAAAAGATTGGCAACTGTTTCCTGAAGCTGGAACGTACCGTATTTTGAACTAATTAAAATTTGCGGAAAATAAAAATTTTTCTTAAATAAATAATAAACTTTCAAATTGCGATAAAAATAATCTGCTCATCTAAAACATTTGAAATGAAACAACTACAACCAAAGTTTGCAAAAACACTTGTTTAAACATCGTAAAGTAATCCCGTGAAAATCATAGTATTTGATACGTGCATAAATTTTTTTTCCTTAAAACGTAAGCGGTCCTTGGGTTTAGCCTCAGCGCAGTCCGAGCCAACTCATTGATCCCCACCTCTCGTCTCCTCGTACTCATCCTCACCTGCATCGATCAAGTCTAGTGAGTTTAAAGCTTCAACATGTATAAACTGAGAATAACAAGTAATACATAATAAAACCACATGCATTTTAAAATAGATCATACATACTTAAACTTGAACGTACATACATAAATATAGACGTGCCATCGTTTCATAAAATTTTTCATAAACATACTTGCATCATGCATACTTGAGCATACATAAACATCATCATTTTTCGTAGAGATATGTTTCAAAGCAAGTGACTCATAACATAGTGCGCCTGATCAGACTAAACCACAGTACTGGGTTGGCAGGGATGTCCACTACCACATACATGAGATCTCCGGTCATGCTTTAACGGGTGGATTGGTCCTTGGTCATGCTTTACCACTTTCCAATCCGGATCTAAACTCGGTCATGCTTTACCGAGGTGGAGAGGTCCCCAGACACGTTCGCCGGCTTCCAAACCCGTTCATATTTGGTCACAAGACAATTAGAAAACCTCAAAAACATAAAATATTTTCTTTGAACGTCGAACATACTAATACATTATGCATGCCAGCCCAAGACAAAAATTTAAAATTTTTTCCCAGAATGATTGGCGCTCGGGCGGTAAAATCTTACTGCTCGAGCGCGCCCCATCTGCGCAAAAAATTTTGAAAACCAACACAGTTGAGCAGTCACACGAGAATGATCGTAACTCACTCATCTCTTGTTCAAAAAGTACGAATTTAATGTCAAATCGAAGATATCAAAAAGTAATACATTTTATATGTTGAAAGTTTTTCCAGAAAACCGACCAAAGTTTTTCAGGATTCGAAATGACAGCAGATTCAGTTTTAGATATCTAAAACTGAATCGTTTAAACATCACAGTTTGAGCAGTCACACGAAAATGATCATATCTCACTCATTTCTTGTATAAAAATCACGAATTTACTGTCAAATAGAAGATATCAAAAAGTACTACGTTTTATATGTTGAAAGTGTTTCCGGAAAGTGAACCAAAAATTCACAGTACTCGAAGTGACAGCAAACTCGTTTTTGAGATCTAAAATTTTGATCCAAAATTGTTTCAAAACATTTTTTCTCAAACTTTTGCACAACATACATGGATTTTGCATATAATACGCATCAAAATACTTACTACGACAAGATAGATGCAAAAATAAAAGAATATACATGTCTTTGATGAATATACTCATGAAACGACGGTACCAAAGCGGAGAGAATACGAGGGTTGATCCGAGACGAATTGTGGCACGTTTTCTTCCAGCAAAACCAACGTGAATATCAGAAAATTGTAGGGGAATGGTGATATGGAGGCTGCTGAAAATGAGAACTCAAGAACCCTATCCTTCTTCAAAATGAACGTGTAAGTATGTGTGTAAAATTGTGTGTGTGCATGTGTTTTAATAAATTAGGGGGATAGAATTTGCTTAATTAAACAACTAAAATGCTAATTAAAATGTTAATCCACACTAACTTTACAAAATCCCCTAATTAAAACAAATTACAAAATTGATAAACTTTAAAAATTTAAAACCTTAAAATCACCTAATAAATTAAATTAAGATTTAAAAATGCTAGAAACTTATCATTTAAAATACCACTTTCTTTACTTGCAATAAAATACCATATTTTACAAATCACACAAATCGTCGCCAATCTCATTTCCCTGATCTCGCATCGAATAAACGCCTGAACATGAAACTCAAGAAAACATTTTTAACGTTTATCATATAAACATAAAAAATTTAAAATAATACAAATTCATAACTCATGCATCGCTTAAAATCGTTTTAAACTTAAATAAATAATTTAACAATTTAAATAAATACATGAGTTATACGTGTATTAATTTTGGGCTCTACAGAAGCAGTTAAGTGATGTTTTGATTTTGTCGATCACCAAAACTCTTAGGTAATATTCTTAAAAATTTCTCCCTTTTTGGTGATGACAAAACCCAGTTATAGAACTATACAACAATTTACAGATAATTGCAAAAGCTTTAATAAAGGAAAAGTTGTATTTCATTGAGTGGATGAAATTACAAACTCCAGTTGAAAAAGAACAGCAAATCAAAACATCTAAACAAATACAGTACATTAACCTTTTCTCTGTTCTTTGATCTGTTTAGCTTGATCTGCTTTGGCACGCTCTGCAACCCTTATTCTAAGTGATTTTTATGCTCTCAAAAGCTCCTTTTGCCCCTCTCTTTCTCCCTTTTTGATATCACCATGGACAAGGAATTGCATGATTTCAGTGAGTTGTGCTCCTTGGGCATCCATACTTGATCAACATGTGCTTTAAAACGAAATATTTGACCTGAAAGCTCAGTACACATGTTGACATGTGAAGAGTTATGCATGTCTTGTCGGAGGGTAACACTTGTATTCATAGCAGAAAATTCCTTTGAGAGATCAGATTTCATCGATTGAAAGGCTTCCTTCAAATCAAAATGCTTTCTGTTAAGAGCAAGAATCGATTGATCCATAGTTGTAAGTCTGTCAAAAATCTCTAACTGGCAGTTTTCATCCATTAATTCTTCTTCTTCAGTTTCAACTAGATCAAATGAAGAAATTAATCTGGCCTTGAATGAGACCAGTTGAGAAAAGGATGCTTTTCCAGTTGACTTTGAGGGCTGAGGGTCATCGAGTTCAAAGGCTAAATTATTAATCACTGTGTCAAGTTCTTCAGTCGAAACAGTGATTGCTTTGCCTTTGGTTTCTTGTGCTCCCAGAATGTTTGATGGAGCTTTAGATGCAGGCGAGCCTGGAGGCAGAGAAACAATAATTACCTCGTCTTTATTTGGCATGTGAAGTCACCAACTGTTCTTGAAGAATGCCTTGAGCAGTATCATCAGCAGAAGTAGACTTTGGATAAGAAGATTTTCTTTGTGAATTGTGCCCTGATCAAAATCAGACAGAGATTGCACAACTTCTTCGACATAAATGGGTTGGACTTCAGAGACACAGATGTGTATTGAGAGAGAAAGCACAATGGATTCAGTCTATTGAGCAGATGCATCTTCCTCATGAATCTTTTGAGAGGCTGACGAGAAGCCCGATTCATCTTGGTGGAAGAATTGCTCAGTAATGGGAACATCCTTTGACATAATGATTTCATAAGGTGACAGTATGTTGACCACAGTACTGATCATAGTAGTTTCAACAGGTACCTCTGATGGTGGGGAATTAGTGAGCATAGTAGAGGATGAAGATGGTTGATCCTGAGTTGTCGATCGATCTTGGAAGATCTCAAAACCCAGCACTTCATCAAAGTTCAGTTCTGAGTCTAGCTTGCATTTTACTTCAACCACAAGTAGTTTAAGCTCCTGCCACTTTTGAGCAACAATCATTGAGAGTGAAAGAGCGTCCATCTCAAGTTGAGAAATGAAAAACGAGTCTCTTTTGCAGTTAAACAAGTAGGAACAAAATTGTTCCTTTTCGATTGAATCAGTGCTCGGAGATCACTTTCCTTCATCTGCATTTCCAAGAAATTTCGACGAAGCAGAACGGTTGAAATATCAGATGTTTCTGTCCATTCCAATATGAAAAGTTCAAGTTTGGCAGCTGCTTTGATATTTCCGGTTTGACGCAGTGAATAGAAGGTTATGACCGTTCGACTTTCAACCCATATGTCAAACATTTCCATTTTCTTCTAAACGATCTCATTGACTCGTTCACTGGTTAGGACAATGGTAGTATGAACAGGATTGTTCTACGGTGGCTCCTCGAGCAGAATTTTTTTCCCCTTGTCTGTCGGTGAAGGAGAGGAATGCCTGAAAAGGAGGATGTGATTTCTGGTTCAACAATCTTGATTCTTTTGAGTTTTGTTGCTTTGATTGCGGGAATCGGGGAAGGAACCAATGGTGTAGAAAGATGCTTGATCATCTTGATTTTTGCAGCTTTGGGATTTTCTGACCGTTTCTTCTTAAAAACTTGAGAAACCGGTACATCATCCCTTGATTCTTCATCAGAGCTGGATTTCAGAACCAGCTTTCTCTTAATGCCTTTGGGATTCATATTCGTCTTCCTTTGTTTAACAAATTCAACCCCAGTCTCTGCTTTGATAGAAACAATCTCCTCGTCGGTTGGACGATTTTTCTTTATAAACTTTTTAACCGTTGGCCAGTTAAATAGCTTGGTCTTTCCAACTTCAGCCATACCCACCGGTTGGACTCCTTACTGAGTTAGCATATGGCAGATTTGAACCACAAAACCTTGAGACTGATTCTCTTTCTTTATCATGTCAACGAATGTATTGAACAAGACATCAGACCAGTTGATTTTAAGATTGGATGCGATGGTTGCCATGTCAATGAATTTTTCCAGAGTTACCTTGTCATATGCACCGGCCTTGGCGAGAATCTCCTTCGCCACTATATCCGCCATCAGTCTGAATTCAATCTTCAGATCTCGTTTTTGGCATGTTGGAGAAGAAATCGGGGGGTCAGAAATAGAGAAGTCATTTCTCCAAAGCTCAATGTTGCCATCTGGAAGAGTAGTAAAGTCGGTGATTCCAGCAGCTGGTAGTTTACACAAATCAGCAAACATCTTCTGGGTGATATGAAGATTTCTTCCTTGAACAACACATGATTTCCCAGTTTTCCATATAAGCAGTATCAAAGAATTCCTTAAATAGGATCTCGGAGTATTGCTCACTGCATCCCAAAAAAAAAAAAACGAAGGCCAGAAGATTCAGGCATTCTGAACATATCTTGCATTGGCTTGTTGGTCATGGCGAGCACATATGCAAAGTTGATAACGATGGTGTTGTGAGAAATGGATGCAGCCATTTGCGTGGAGAAGAAGATGATAAAATCTGCAGGACGATCTTTGACAAGCAAAATTCCCAGAAGAACCAGGTATGAAGATATTAAATTTCTGTAAAAAAAAATTAGAATGCAATGTTCATATACGTCTGGTTCGGAGAGCAACAGATCAGTCCACGTGGAGAACTTTTAGTGGAGGGATTTTAAAATTTTGAAAAATTTCAGATGACGGTATAATGATTTATTTCAAATTTTAAGAAGATAACAGTCACGTCTTGTAGGACAGTAATAGAGTTAAGTGATTTTTACGTAATGACGTGGAAAAAACATGCCCTGCATAAAGGAACAAACTGGCTGCTTTAATGTGATTAGAAGGTAAGTGGTTGAGTCACTCAATAAACATGGGTTGTTCATTTGTCAACCTAAGCGGTTGAAAACAAATTTCCTTTAACCCATTAATTTATCAACTGAACCGATATTTTCTCATAAATATATGCATTAAATAAGATAAACCTCGGAAGATGAACCATGAATGGTGTGCATAAATCTCTTCAGATCCTCCTGTCAGTAATAATGATGGTGACTCTTTGTATGGTTCAAATCTATAAATATGAGCAAACTGGTTAGTCACAAAATCACTTGGAAATCAAAGCAGGAGCAAATGGATAAGGGAATAGTTCTCAGCAGCCAGACTTGGCACAAGAGTTTATGCGGTCCATAGAGGCTGCAAGGAAGTAGAAGATTGAGGATAGCGTCTTGGAGAAGATGCTATATACCTGGCCCAAAATCCAGGATATGCAGTCTTTCCATGAGGGAGGACTTGTTGCCACAAGGAAATGAGTGGCAACAACAAATAAGTATATGTGGCATCTCCGTGTCGCTCATACTTCTGACATCTTTAGAGATGAAAGTGTCTATCTTTTGCTACTCCTAAAAGAGCAGAAGAGTCTGAGAAGGATTGCCTTCTCAGAGGACTTCATGAGGACCTCTATCAAAGGGTTAACAACTTGTTTGGCCTTTTGGAGGCTTGCAATAGATGAAGAAATCTCAAATGTAAAGGCTCGATTTCGTCAATAAAAGTTTATTTTGTTTACTGTTGTTCTTACTTTAATGCTTTTATTGATTCCTGCATTTAACCTTAGCAATGAGTTAACATATAAAATTGTTAAAATGACTAAGATAAATCGATTAAACCTAGAATAATTCGAAAATAAGATAACTTAGCGTCTTGCAGCGGTTTGGTGAATATGTCTACTATCTGTTGATCTGTTGAGACATATTCAAGACAAATTTCTTTCTTCATGACATGTTCTCGGATAAATTGATGTCTAATGTCGATATGCTTTGTCCGAGAATGCAATACAGGGTTGTATGTAATGTCTATTACACTAGTGTTGTCACAGAAGATGAGATACTCAACAGTTTCAATTCCATAATCTTTGAGCTACTATTGCACCCATAGCATTTGAGCACAGCAACTTCCAGCTGCAAGATACTCTGCTTCAGCGGTTGATGTGAAAATATATGTTTGTTTCTTACTGAACCAAGATATTATTCTATCGTCCAAGAACTGACATGAACCACTTGTGCTTTTCCGATCAATTTTGCAACCAGCGTAATCTACGTCTGATTAACCTACAAGATTAAAACTTTAATATTTGGGATACCAAAGATCCACATTAGTAGTACCTTTAAGATATTTAAGAATACATTTTGCAACAGTAAAATGAGATTGCATAGGGTTAGCTTGAAACCGTACGCATAAAAAAACCGCAAACATGATGTCTAGTCGGCTGGCGGTCAGATATAGTAGTGAACCAATCAATCCTCTGTATATTTTTGTGTCTACTGAGATTCCCCTTTCATCTTTGTCCAGTTTTATAGATGAACTCATTGGGGTAGCAGCTTTGGAGCAATTCTCCATTCCAAACTTCTTTAGCATGTCTCGTGTATATTTAGCTTAGTTAATGAAGATGTCATTTTCTGACTGCTTGACTTACAGTCCTAGAAAGTAGTTTAATTCTCCTATCATGCTCATTTCAAACTTTTTCTGTATTAGCTTGGAGAATCTCTCACAAAATTTAGGATTAGTTGATCCAAATATAATATCATCAACATAAATTTGCACAAATAATGAATGATCATCTTTTGAAAATTTGAACAGTTTTTTGTCAACCGTTCTAATCGAGTAGTAATGATCAAGCAAAAATTTAGTTAAAGTATCATACCATGTCCTTGGTTCTTGTTCAAGTCCATATAATGCTTTATCTGATTTGTAAACATGATCAGGATGAAAGTGACTGAAAAAACCATGTGGTTGTTCTACGTATACTTCCTCATTGAGCAAACCATTTAAGATTGCAGACTTAACATCCATTTAACATACCTTAAAATATTTGAATGCTGTAAATACAAGAAATATTCTAATTGCTTCTAGTCTAGCAACAGGGGCAAATGATTCATCAAAGTCAATACCTTCCTCATGTCTATAACCTCGTGCCACTAGTCTGGCTTAGTTTCTAATTATTGAACTGTTTTCATCCATTTTGTTTCTAAATACCCACCTAGTTCCAATTACATGCAAATTATCAGGTCGAGAAACTAAATGCCAAACTTTGCTTCTTTCGAATTGATTAAATTCCTCCTGGATAGCTTCTATCGAGTTGGTATCATTCAATGCATCACTGATTTTCTTAAGTTCTAATTGAGAAACGAAAGCAATATGCATAAATTCATCAATCATTTTTTTTATGGTTCTAAGAAGAGTGGTTGGGTTACTGATGACCAGCTCAAGTGGATGATCCTTTTTCTACTGGAGACATGGTCCATATGAATTTGGCTCTGTTGCTTGTGCGGTTGTATCCTCATATTCCACTGTCTCCTCCTTTATTTGAATGATCTCTGGTTTATGACTGATTACCGGTTCATTTATCTGATGAGTTTGTTCTTGAGCAGTTGGACTTTGTTCCGAGATATGTTCGCATGTTCTTCTCAAAAATTTAAAGATCCACGCAAACCACATGCATGCAATTATTAAATTCTCTTGTATTTTAATTATTTGTTTTAATTGCATTAATTAACTATTTTTTGCATATTTGCATGTTTAAATTTAATTTTCTACATGGTTGCATTAAAATGTAATTTTTAAAGGTTATTCGAGTCGCCATCGAGGAACGGAGACCGATGACTGAAAAAATAGAAAATGTTTTTTTTAAATAGTTGTTTTTAATTAATTAAAATATGGATTAGACTTTTTATTATTTTTGAAAATATGAGGTTTTGAGGTGATTTTATACGCCGGGACGTAAATTTTATCGGTGTTGGTTTTTCAACAAAAATGCAAACGTTTTGGCAACCCGACTAATAAATTCACAAATTTATTCAAGCAAAATTATTTTTGATATCTTAATTAAATACTATTGGGATAAGTAGGCTTAATTAAGTTTATTAGTGGGTTTAAGCCTAATTAGTAAATAATTAACTATTTAATACTCAAAAACCCACCCCAAACCCTACTCAACTCACGCCTCACACACACTCCACACACTCAAACTCCTAGCAACCCTAAAGCGCACACCACACGTGGAATTGGAAGAAAATTGTGAGGTTTTGAAGAAAAATTCAACCTAGTCTCCTACGTCAAAGTTCTTCGCATCGCCATCGAATATTCGTGCGTTTAAAACGCAAAGGCACGCCATATTTCTTTCTTTTCTCATCTTTCACACCATAGTATTTATTTTATTATGTTTTGAATGAAAACAAGTAAAGCTTTCAAATAATTTCGTTAATGCATCAAAGGTGAATTTTTAAATCATGTTTGTTGATCCAAAATTATGTTTAACATGATCCCAAGGGGCTGCCATGACTAGGTAAGGTTTAAGGGTGGTTTATACATGTTTTAAAGGGTCCTAAGTGACACAATACAAGCTGCACACGTACACATCAGAAAGCTGGAACCAAGTGATCATGAAAGTAGATGGTGGGGCTCGGTTGAAGGGAATTTGATGCATGGGGGCAGGTGGCTCGACCAGGACTTGTGGTTGGGACCTAGGGGTCATGGTTAGGCCCTAGGAAGGGTCATAGTGGGGCTAGGGCTCGATCCTTGGGCTGGGGAAGAGTCCACGTGAAGTGGGACTCCTCCCCAAAGCTTGCGCAGAAGCTGGACGGGAAGTATGGGGCGTGCGGCTGGCCTGGGGGTGAGCCAAGTGGGTCCTACAGGGTCTAAGGGAGGTGGTCTAGGGTCGGGCTAGGGGCTGGTGCGGCTGGGTCGCAGCTGGCTCAAAGGAGAAGTTGGAACCGTGAGTGAACAAAAGAAGCGCGCAGGCTGCTGTTCTCTTCAGGAGGTTTGTGCGCTGGTTCAAGGGGTTGGGCTGGTCTGGGTAGGGTCTGGGCGCGGTCCAGGGATGGTGAAGGTCATGTGGGCTCGGTGGTGGCTCGGTTGGGAGAGTCCTAGACTAGTTAGGAGTCCTATGGTTCAAGGGATCTCACGCACACAAGCAGAATCTGATAAGGGTCAACTTCAGTAGGCTTTTTGAGCGGGTTAGGGTAATGTTTTTGGGCTGGCCTTGCATAGTAGGGTCCCTAGGTGAGTTGGCTAGGCTTTGGCTCAAGGTGGCTCGGGCGTGGCCCGAGTAAATTGGGAGATGGCTCGGTGTGTTTGTTAGTGTGTCAAAAACGAAAATTTAAGAAGGAAAAATCGATCAGTGGGTCCACGGGGGTGGCTCATGACTTGGAAGGGTAGAATAAATCTTAAAAATGTTATGTTTAAAATTTGGGATCAAAATAACGTGTTTTGGATTTATTCGGGATTTAATCGTCGCACAAAACGCTAATTAACTGAGTTAAGTGAAACACCTAGTTTTATGCTTTATAAAGTTATGAAAAATTAGGTTTAAGCTTAAATAATTATTATAAGTCTAAGTTTTTAATTTGGGAATTTTATATTAAGGTTTGGTTTAATTCGGGATTAAAACGCATTAATATGTTATATTTAAAGAATAAATTAAAAGTCATCGATTTAACCCAAATAAAAATATGAGAAAATTCTTGTAAGCTTAAATAATTATTTGGGACATGTTAGAGTCAAGAAATCAAGAAAAAAGTAAAAAACGTAAAATGTCAAGTCCAAGGGTAAAACAGTCTTTTTACACCAAAAATTAGTAAATGTCATGGCAGTGCCCTAAATGCTGTTTTTATGATATTATGATTATTTGTGAATGTTTATGAAATGTTCATGATTAAAATATGATTTTTAAATATATATAGGATTTTTATGAATTAAGGAAGACATTTAAAAGACATGTTGCATGCTTGGTTTCAAAAACAAAATTAAATGCTATGCATGATTTTTATAAAGTGATGAGAATGTAAACGTTGAAGAAAATGAAGTAATTGTGACTAATTCGTTAATGTTGGAGATGTCGTGAGGGTGACGGTCCCAGTGGGAGCCCGACGATCGTATATTCATCATTACGAATATGTTAATACGTAGGTCAGGGCCCAGTTGACCGGTGAGAGTGTTGCTGATGTCCCCCGCCGCCTAGTACTGTGGTTTTCTTTAGATGGATCCATCGTCCAATACGATCAAGAATACGAGTCACAATCACGATCTGAATTCAACAAACACGAACATGAATATGAATATATTGATACGAATATGAATACGAATACGAATATGAATATGAATACGAATATGATTATGAATATGAATATGAATATGTTGATATGAATATGTTTATGAAAATGTTTATGAAAAGGGATAATGAAAATGTTTTTAAAGTTTATGCATTGTTATGAAAATGATATTTTAAGTACAAGTATTTTTCAGTGTTATATGTTAACTGTATTACGTATTACTTGTTATCAAGGATATGATGTGTTGAGTATTTAGACTCACTAGGTGTGATTGATGCAGGTGATTATGATAATGTTAATGGAGGTCTTGGTGGTTGATCTGACTGGACTGGAGGTGCACATAACCCGAGGACCGACGCTAGTTTTCCGCACTAGTTATGAGTTATGATTTCAAGTTATGTTAAGAATATTTTATGACTTTTAATTATTTATGAGTGGTTTTTGAGAGGTTATAGTATGGGCTATTTCCTTTGGGTTTCAAATTATAGTTGGTTGAGTTATTTGAAAATGATGTCAAAAAATTTTATTGTTCGGCCGATGCTAAGTGAGGTTTAAAAAAAAATTCTAGTACTTAAAACGAATAAGCAGACGTTTCAGTTGGTATCAGAGCAATGGTTCTGTAAAGGGTTGTGCCACCATCAGCGCCGGGAAGATCAGTCGTCAAACCTCAATTTGTAAGTTTACATGCTTTATATGATTTTATGATGTTACCTGCATAAGTACATGGCTTATATGTTCACGTCACATGTTTAATAGCATTATGATGATAAATGTTTTATATGCTCTAGAATTTTTATATGTGATATGATATGAAATAAGAACTTATTTGATTTCGACGCATGTTGGTTTTGTGGTGGAATTGGACTATGTTGACTTTTTGGATTTTAGTATGGACGTTTTACTTTTTGGGCTATACTTTTCAAACTTATTGCTTTTAGGGTTTGGTAAAACAGTTGACAATTTCATTCTTATGACTGTTGCACTTGATTTTTAAAATGCTAGTTGGTCGGTGTTTTAATTTAAAGGGGTAAAATATTTTATAAAAATATCTCCATGTGGTAAATGTGCATGGCCAAAAATTAAGTGTTTTAAAAAAAAATTTCTAGTACTTTTAAAGCAAAAAAAGGACAGACGTTTCAGTTGGTATCAGAGCCAGGTTTCGATCCTGGGACCTGTGGGTTTTGGAGTCTCTTAAGAAATGTGATGAGCTGAGCATCGGTTTGGTCCTTTGAACTTAGGAATATTACCCATGTGAACCGAGAGAAGTCATCAATTACCACAATGGTGTATTTCTTTCCCCTTAAGCTCATTACCAGTGTGGGTCCAAATAGATCTATGTGGAGTAGTTCCAGGCATCTAACTGATGAGTGTCTTCCTTTATTTTTGAAGGTTGAGCGAACTTGTTTGCCTAGTTGACAGACATTGCAGATTCTATCTTTTACAAATTCTATGTTAGGCAAACCAGATACCAACTTAAGCTTGCTAAGAATGACAATGAATTTGGAATTAAGATGATTGAGACATTTATGCCAAAGCCAATTCTTATTACCATTTAATGCGATGAAACAAGTAGGTGCATTTAAACTATCATCATTCCATTTTTCCTTATATGTATTCTACTCTCTAAGCCCAATCGACACATTATTGACTACATCAGATTTAACAGTGCATGTGTGCTTGTGGAACTCAACGGTATAACCATAGCCACATAATTGTCTAATGCTGATCAGGTTATAACACAAATTTTCGACTAAAAGCACATCTTTAATGATAATATTGCCATGGATAATCTTACATTTACCCACAGTTTTACCTTTAGAGTTATCACCAAAGGTGATTCTTTGTCATTTGTAGTTAACAACTTCTGATAGAAGGTTTTTGTTTCCTGTCATATGTCTGGAGCAACCGCTGTCCAGAAACCAGATAGATTTTTTCAAATTCTTCTTCTTCAGTACTTGAGATCATTAAAGTAGGAACTTGGTACTATTTCCTATTTGGGTCCTGAACTAATTAGACCCTTAGGGATTCACACCTGGATTATCCTGAGGGATTTTCCTTGGTGTGTCCCAAGATGGATGCGATTAGGTGCATAATCTGGTGGTGTGTGCAATTGTCTTGGCTGTCTGTCATTGCCAATCAATCTGTACCTCTTTTGAACCGTTCGGCTGTTGTAGTATCGGTTAGGTCTTATTTTTGAATGATGTCTTGTTGAACGTGGCTTTCGGCGGAACCAATCTGAACCGTTATGAACAGTTGAATTTGGCATGTGTCTAAGCCACGATCGGTTGGATTTAGCATTCTCAAATTTGACATATTCTATACCATGTCGCCTTCCATTGTTCTCAAGTCTTACGTTCTGATTGCTTTGGACTTCAGGTTCGTTATGTTTACGTACCGTACTAGATCTAACAAATTTAATTGATTTGAAACTGTCTCTATCTAACAGAGGTTGATTTTGTGTTTTAGAGGTTTTGCACTCACTGATGCTGTAACATAGCTCGGTTCTGTCTCCGGCTGGTTTTTGCATCTCATGCATCCTTTCAAGAAAAGCCGAAGACTTGTTCTATGTGTTGAATGTGTTAATCAACCGTTTATTTTTTTAACGTGGCATGAAACAATCTACGCAGGTCATCATTCTCAGCCGCTAGCAGACTTAACTTCACTTTCAAACCATCAACCTCCTTTTGGTGCGAGCAGCTTGAGAGAGTTAACTTGTTTTTTAAGTCCTGTTTTTCTGCTTTAGCTTCATCGAATTGCTGCGATAATCCCTTAAACTCATTCACCATGTCATGTAGTGATGTGACAAGGTCTTCTCGTGTAAATTCAATAGATTCGAAGTCAAATACCATTTCATCCATTGATTCCAAGTCTTCATCAGCCATGAGACATTTTACTGTCTCATCATCGCTTTCACTCGTAGATGCCTCGGAGATGTACCTTTCTGAATCTGAGTCGTCCCACTTGCTTTTATCTTCATCTGTAATCAAAACTTGTTGGTTTTTCTTTTTGGTGAACTTTTTGTCATCTTTGGACCATCTCTTATCAACCGGTCTCTTTACATCTTTCTTCGGTCTATTGCTGAAACGTCCACTACTCATTTTCTTAAAAAGAACTAGAATTTTTTTAAAACCATTCCGCCGATATATTTATATATATATATATATATATATATATATATATATTTTAAAATATTTTGTACCATTTTAAGTAAAACAACCAACTATATTTGAAAATCAAAAGAAATAGTTTTAAACATAAAATTGTCCAATGTTTTACCAAGCATAAAAGCAATATTTAAAAATAAAGCCAACTCTATCATCATCTCAAAAACGACTCAATAAATAAATAAAAGTCGTAAAATTTTTTAATCATAAACCGTAAACATATGTGCGGAAACTACTAGCGCTGGTCCTCGGGTTATGTGCACCTTCAGTCCAGTCATATCAACCCTCAAGACCTCCATTATCATTATTATCATAATCACCTGCATCAATCACACATAGTGAGTTTAAAGACTCAGCAAACCATATTCTTGATAACAAATAATACGTATACAGAACACATGCAAAAGTGAAAATACTATTACGTAAAATAACATTTTCATAATGATGTATAAACATGAACATAAACATTTTCATGTCATCATCAACATATTCATATTCATATACGTATTCTATTTTCCTTTCGTTGAATTCAGATCGTTAATAGTGATTTTCGTATACGTATTGGGGCGATGGATCCATCTACATATAACCACATTACCGGACGGCGGGGACATCAGCGACACTCTCACCCGTCAATTGAGCCTTAGCCTTACGTATTAACATATCATCGTATCAACGTATTAGTCACAATTACTTCACTTCCTCCAATATTTCGTATTTTCATCACTTATAAAAATTTAACATGCATATATCGTTTTCTTTTCAACCAAGCATGCAACATGTCTTTTAATGTTAACGTTTCATCATAAAATTTCATAAACATTTAAAATAAACATTTTAACATATAAAATATCATTCAGAGTACTGTCATGACGTTTACTCATTTTCGGGTGTAAAATTACCGTTTTACCCCTTGACATAAAGTTTCACGATTTTGACTTTTCTTATTTATGTTGACTCTAGACCATCCCAAATAATTATTTAAGCTTACACTAATTTTTTCATATTTTTATTTAGCTTAAATCGATGGCTTTTTATTTATTCTTTAATTATAACTTATTAATGTATTTTAATCCCGAATTAAATCGAACTTTAATTTAAAATTTCCAAACTTAAAACATAGACTGTTTATTACCTATTCTACCTTGTGACCCGTGGACCACCACCGTGGACCCACGGTTCAAGCCTTTAGCCAATTAAACTCTAAATTCGAACCCAACTAGGATACCTCGAACCATCTTGTGATTTTCATGAACCATGCCCAAACCAGCCCGAATCATCTTTGAACTAGACCTCCCCTTGGACCCTCATGAACCCACTGGACCCTTATGACATGACCCTGGCCCCAACCGTAGCCTCCTACAACAAAATAAAGCAGCAGCCGAGACTCCACATTGCATCAGGACTCTTCGAACTTGCTTGGACTCTAACCAACGAGCCAGCCCCAAACCCAGACCCTTGAACACCCTCTTAGGATCCTAGAGACCTAGCCTAGCCCAGCCCTAATCCCCCTGGCCGAGCCAACCCTCCATGCGCAGCAACTGAACTCGTGAGGCTTCGGGGAGAGTCCTAACTCGCATGGACCCCTCCCCAGCCGCTGTGCGCGAGTCCTAGAGTGGCTATGACCCCTCTCGACCCAACCATGTCCCAGCCCAGCCTTGGTTGAGCCAAAGCCGAGCCATGCAGTGGTTAGCCCTTAACCCGAGCCCTTGACCATAAAACGCTTATTTCGGTTCCATCTTGTTCCAGCTTTCGTGCAGCCTTTTAACGTGCATCCTAGGGCACTTTTCTGGTGTAAAAACGTTCCATATCCAATCCCTAATCATGGCAGCCCATTCATGCACGTGTACATCATGTTTTGATCACATAACATGCTTTAAAAACCATATTGATGCATAAAACGAAAATAAACCAATAAGAGGGTTACTTGTTTATCATACAAAACATATTCAAATACTTATTAGGGTGTGATGGATGAGAAAAAGGAAGAAATATAGCGTGTCTTTGCGTATCTAACGCACGAATATTCGTCGACGAAGCGAAGAACGGCGACGAGAAAACCTTGGCTGAAATCCTTTGAAAATTCGAAGCTTCCTCCTTGAAATTAAGTGTGTGCCGTGTGTTGCTTGGATGCTAGGAGTCTTGTATAAAAGTTTAGGGGTGGGGGCGTGCACTTTAAATAAATAAGGGTAGGGTTTGGGCTTTTATTTTGCTAAAAAAATAAGTGTGCAAGCTTGGGCCCATTATGAATCTATACTGGGCCCAATAAGTCCAATAGTGCATTTAAAAATTATTTTGTTTAGGAAAGTTCGTGAAATTATTAGCCGAGTTGTCAAAACGTTCGTATTTTTGTTGAAAATCGTATACCGATAAAAATTGCGTCCCGACGTATAAAATCACCTCAAAACTCCTTATTTTCAAAAATAAAAAAAGTATCAATCTTATTTTAAATAATTAAAAATAATTATTTAATAAAAACATTTTTTCATTTTTCAGCCCTTGGTCTCCATTCCTTGATCGCAACTCGAATAACATTTAAAATTATATTTTAATGCATTTAAGTAGACAACTACTATAAAATCATATAAACACATCATACATAATTCATTTAAGCAATTAAAACAATTTAATTAGTTATTATTCTTTTTTCCTAGATTCACATGCTGTTGGATTACGTCGTATTGATTTCGGATCTTACAGTTGCACTTTGCAATAAAATGTTCCTTTTTTCCACAGTTAAATCAAGTTTGACCTTCATCTGTATGGTCTTTTTTGAAATATGGTTTAGTCATTTGATTTTTACGCATAAATTTACTAAACTTTCTTACAAATAGGGACATGGCTTCATTTTTCAGTTGCTCGGTCGATTTTTTACTTGTGGACTCTCCGACCGGAAGAGTCACTACAGTAGCTGTCAGGGCCTTTGTTTGAGAAGTGGATGGTTCTTCTTCTCTTCGTATTCCAAGCTCGAACTCGTACGCTTTAAGATCGGCAAATAGATCGTGGAGCTCCAGCTTGTTCAGATATTTAGATTCTCGTATCGCTATTGTCTTTACATCCCATTCTCTGGAAAGAGCTCTCATTACCTTCAAGACAGTTTCACGGTTAGAGTATTTTTTTCCTAGTGAAATAAGTTCAATAATAATAGCCTAAACCGTTCATCAAATTCTGCAGGGGATTCTCCTGGCTTCATTTTTGCATTGTCAAATTTTTGGATAGCGACTGTCAGTTTGTTTTCTTTGGTATAGCTGTTGCCCTCACATAGTTGTGTGAGTTTTTCCCATATCTCATTTGCTGTGGAGCAAGTCTTGATATTAGCAAACATATTCTTATCCAGAGTTTTATAGAGAATGTCTTTTGCGACATTGTCAAGATTCGCCTTCTTCTTATCCTCAGCTGTCCATTTGGATCGATGCTTTTCCACCATTTGGGGAGCACCTTCAATTGTAACCATGACTGTATTAACTTTTAAGATCTTCATAGGCCCGTCAATGATGACATACCACATGTCATCGTCCTGGGCTGCTAAATGTGCCTGCATACGAATCTTCCAGTCATCATAATTTTCTTTAGAAAACATAGGAATTTTGTTGAAAGATGGCATGTATAAATTGTAGATATCGATGTTTGAGAGAACCCCGCTCTGATACCATTTTTTGGGATCGGGAAAGAGTTTAGAGGAGGGTGAATAAATTATTTAAAAAAATTACTTTTAAAATTTGTTCTTCAACCGTTTTTAGACAGTTGAAAGATTTTCTCAAACGGTTAGAAATATGAACCACTTGAAAAGTGAGGAAGACGGTTCAATATTTCTAATGATAGTTTCAACCGATTGGCATTCAAATAAATAAGATAAGGTTTGAAATGTAAAGGATTGCGAAAAGTAAAGACACAATTTTATGGATGTTAGGAGAAAACACTCCTACGTCACGTCACCCCTTTTTCCTCTGTAGGAAGGATTCTACTAAAAGACGTCGCCTTTACAAAACGTTTTGTAACAGCCCACTCCAATCAGGACTTATCACACTGCCTGTTTTAGAACTCTTAGTGATCACCTTACACTTCTGGATTTTAAGAATCCTCAGTTCACCAGATACGACTATTAATCAAATAACTAAAAGGTTATTGATGTAAGTAAAACAATCTGTTTTAGTAGCACGAATATGATCCTTGAATGATCAGATAACTTTCTGTTGAGTGCATGCTTGATGAGCGATGAGATATGTGATCTTTGATTGCGCTCAAATTTTTTAAGTATGCAGGCTTGAAGATAATCACATTGTTGAAAGCTTGATGATTATGTATCGCGTTGTTATATGTCTTGCATACTTCCAGCTCTTCTTATATAAGTTGTCATTCTAATGGTCAGAAAAAGATGAGTAACGTTAACCTGTAACCTTGGAATGATGTGTCACTATCAGCTGTAAATACATTAAATGTTCTTCAGCAAAGCATTTAATGTTCTCTTTGCTAGCACAGCTTTGAATCCCGTTCCTTGAAGAGTTACTTCTGAGTATCCTTTTATGACAACTGTTTTTACCATCAGAACTTTGTAGGATATAAGTAATCTTTCTTTTCTGGGATAGTGACATAAATGCATATCAATATCAGGACTGATGCAAAACATGATTGGCTTGTAGCGGTGCAAAAGCCATTTGAATTTTCCGAACCGGTCAGAAAATGTCTTTCATTAAGTGAGCAATAAGTAGCTCTTTAAATGACTCTACATAAAGTTTTTAAACAGCCGGTTGGGAAGATTGAACTTCTTCTGCTTCAAACGGTTGAATGTTAGGCGGTCTGAAATCCAAGAGGTTGAAGACTAGGCGGTTGAAAAAACAAGCGGTTGAAGTGATTCCTGTTATACACAAAAGATTTGCAGCTATTTCCTGAAACAGTCAAGTGATGTTTTGATTTTGTTGATCACCAAAACTCTTAAGTAATTTTCTTTTAACACCATCATTTTATGGTGTTATTTGCTGAATCTATCAACTATATTAGGGAAAACCCATTGAATTTCCTTCAAAAATATATCCACCCTGGGGTAGCTGCCGTTGTGAGTACATATATTGAACTAATCCACATTTTTAGATGATACGATATACACTGATTTCATTCATCTAATGTTCTTTGAGGTTACTTTTGTGCCATGTATCTAATTAATTTCACAAAATAAAATTTTCAGGTCATAAAGCCGAGTGTAATCGGAGGCTTTGAAAATGCAGCATTGATTGGTCGATGGGCTCAGCAGCATGACAAGATGACTGTCATTAGTGCTGCATTTGAAAGTTCGCTTGGTTTGTCTGCTTTTGTTCAATTCGCTCAGCATCTGGACCTAGAAAGCGCAGAAATGCGAAAATTGATGAAAAAGGAATCCGAAATATCCGTAGCACACGGTTTTGGAACTTACAAGTGGTTTAAAGAACATGTGACAGCTGAGCCTCTGAATTTCCATCACAGTCCAGACCATGGCTCGGTTGTGGCATCTGCTGTTGATGCTGGACGACTCCTGCAGCAAGGTCGATTGAATTCTGACGTGATTGTTAGGAACTCTATTCAAGAACAAGTGAAGGATTACCGGTTACCAGTAGATGTAGATGGCATATCGGTTTCTCTCAAAGTTCGTGAGACAGGGGAAAGCAGTGATGTAAGTAGCAAATAACAAATCTTTGTTTGAAAACTTAATAATTGAATGAAAGCTGTAGAAAGTTCTCAACTTTCTTCTTCGTGTTTTAATCAACGCAGGGTACTGCAGTTGTGTTTCTTCACGGGTTTCTCGGAACAGGTGAAGATTGGACCCCAATTATGAAATCTGTTTCGGGCTCGACTCGATGCATTGCCATCGACCTTCCTGGTCATGGCGAATCAACACTGCGATATCATGGTAGTAGGAATGGTTTAGATCGCCCAAACTTATCCATTGAGGTCATGGTGGATATGTTATGCAAGGTGTTGGACTATCTCGCTCTCAAAAAAGTTACACTCGTTGGATATTCAATGGGGGCACGTATTGCTTTATACACTGCCCTAAAATGTAGCAATAAGGTACAATTACAGACACAAACATCAAAATTTTTTTTCTTGAAATAAAATTTCTCGAGTACTTATATTAAACCTGTATAATTGTGCTTCCAAAGGTGGAAAGAGCTGTCATTATTTCTGGAAGCCCCGGTTTGATGGACACAAATGCGAGAACGACCCGTAAAGCTAAAGATGACTTCAGAGCAAGCATGCTTATCTCGAATGGATTGAAACGATTTTTAGATACTTGGTACGCCGAAGAACTGTGGACGAGGTACTTTAATGCTACCATTACTTTTTTTTTATTCAAAAATAGAAAGTGAAATTTGGCCCCCAAAAGCATGACATTTTGCTGTCATTTTTTCATGATGCAGCTTGAAAATTCATCCACATTTCAACCAGATGGTCAAGAATCGTTTGCAGCATAACGACTTACCCAATCTTGGGAAAGTTCTGTCTGATACGAGCATCGGAAGACAACCGTAAGTTTGGAATCTTTACATTTTCTTGAAAGTTCAAAACTTTTCATAAATGTATATTTAGAGGTGATCAAATGCCCTTTATCATCATTACAGATCATTGTGGGAAGATTTGAAACAAAACCAAGTGCCCCTTCAGATTATAGTAGGAGGAAATGATGCCAAGTTCAAGAAAATCGCTAACGAGATGGTGTTGAGACTCGACAGTGCACACGAGGTCGCGGAGCCAGCACAAATCGTCGAAATCCCAAATGCAGGACATGCTGTGCATATTGAGAATCCCCTTGCTGTTATCAGTGCTGTCAGGCAGTTCATAACAAGGACAAATAAGAATTAAACTTTTGTTGTAAGATAAATGATGCATTGTTTCATTCACTTAGGTAGTAATAATAATAATTATAGAGGTAATTAAAGAGAAGGGAAGAAGTCCCTTCACAAATAATTCATGGGTTATTTTCCCTTTTGATATATAGGCCACGTTTAAAATTAAAATAACAATTGTATTTGTAGGGACATAATTTTTTGCTAAGAAATAAAGATGAAATTTATTTTGTTTTTACACGTGTTTGTTTGAGATAAAGTAACAGTAATTGGAAATTCATATTTATAATTAATATTTCTTTTGGTTACAAAATGGAGATTCAATACAATATTATAATATCTTGGAACAACTAATTGTTAGAGTAGACATCGTCAGTTGTGGCTTGAGTTTTATTAACTCTCATGTAAAAGCAATATTTATTTTAATAATAATTTATAATTTGATTCAATTTTGACATTTACTCTATCTGTATATTCATATAAGCTGTATATATAAAGTTCTTGAATATACAAAATGTATCATGAGATATCTATCTCAACGTAAGATCATAAAACTCATTAGGAAGCGTGCTTTTTATTCTAAATATGTTTGTAGAAGATTCAACAACCTAAAATGAGGATAAGTGTCACTCGAGCTTAAGACTAACATATGTGATGTAAACGTCATGTTTCATTGGTAAGAGTACGAAGATGTCCATTCATACAGATAAGTGATCATTTGATGATGCATTAAAAAATTCTCCCTCGAACTTTCCAAATGGTTATCACTTATCGAGTGGAAAGTTTGCGTTTATGGTTGTACACCATTGGTCTTTTGACCTGAAACAACATGGGGCTTTACGTACTAGCATGCACTTTGATCCGATTACAACTATCTTGAAAGTCATATGGTGGCAAGATTGAGTATAGTTTAGAAACACGTAGGAGTCTCCTAAGTTGCATATATCATATAACTATTATTACTCAAAGATACATCACATCGTTATCGAATTCATTTGCAACTCTCGATATACCGATGGTTGCGGATTCGATCGGGATATACGAGTTGAAAGGACCGTATTTTACGCTAATAATAATTTAAAGTTCTTGCAGCCACTATTAGTAATACATAGAAGATCATTGAGTGATGATACTAGACGCTCTTGCCATGATCCGATGGATTCAATTATAGTTGAGTTCTGACATTCTTGATCAAGGAGTTGATGAAAAGAATGAGGCCGATTAGGATAAGCCCGAATATGAACAAATATAGTTCTGAACCACATGAAGTTGTGAATCCAAGACTAACTGTATCCATGATCAATTGGGTTACATAAGTATTAGATTATGTGCTCCCGCTAAGATAATCAAGTTCAAGAAGTTGAATTTTGCGACTGTAGTCTGATAGAGATCAAAAAAATTACTTATAAAGAAGTTTATAAGTTCATTATATGTCATGAAAGTTGTGGAATTTAGCTTAATTGCTAATTAAGTGAGGAGAGTTGAACTACCTGTTTTAGTGAATGTGTTCACAAAACTGAAAGCTGTAAAAAATGAATCAGTGAAAAATTTTATCCTTTGAAATTTTAATATTTCATCGACATATCGACGTTGTCTGATCGTCGATCGGAGTTTTAATAAGTTCACAATTATTTATTTAGTAAATTTAAAATAAACTAATTAAATAATAAATTAGTAATAGTGACTATTAAATGCAAAATTCTCATGAAACATTCCAGATGAATCTAGAATAGATTAATTAATTAACTTAGTAATTAAATAAAAGTTATTTAAAGTATAAATAAATAAATACATATATATATATAGTATTATCAAAAGTTAATAATAATTTAATTATGCATGTTATTTTCATAGTATAAAATACATACATGACAATATTTGAATTATGAAAAACAGTATTTGAAAAATTGAGAGTACTGATTAGATCAAAGAGATATTTTTAATATATGTGTATTCAAAAGTTGAATGACACACATAACTTTTACACAAATTTTTTTTCCTCAAAAATTCCCTTTCTCTCCCTCACCATCGGTCGACCGCCCTCCTCCACCGCACCGCCACATCACCGCCGCAGTGTTGCCGGAATTTTGAGAATTCTGGAGATCAACTAACGAGTTAAATTTCGTTTAGATCTCTAGTATGCTCTATACGAGGAATCCAGTTTCTGATCGTGAAACCGATTCAATAAATTGAAGAATATAGTTGATTAATGAGGCTACTATGAAATATTTACTCATGGGTGGGGCAAGCTCTTCTATTATGGTTCATGGTTTCTCTTGGCTATATGGTTTATCCGGGGGAGAGATCGAGCTTCAAGAAATAGTGAATGGTCTTATCAATACACAAATGTATAACTCCCCAGGAATTTCAATCGCGCTCATATTCATCACTTTAGGAATTGGGTTCAAGCTTTCCCCAGCCCCTTTTCATCAATGGACTCCTGACGTATACGAAGGAGTGCGGTTCGTTCGACCAGTAGATCATTTGTAGTGATTTGCAAGAAGGAAAAACTCCGTTAATCTCAGATTATGGAGTCTAGCGTTTTTAAACGCAAATAAAATTTAATGATTTTTATAATTAGTTTTAACCCACCCGAGCACAAAATCCTGGTTCGACCCTCGACACTCCAACGCTCTATATAGATGTGAATGGTGGAGTTGAACAGAAACAAAGCTGCGGATCATCCTCAATCCTGCAAATAGTTTTGGAGAAGATTTTCTTCTTGTTTGAGTTAAAAAGCTCAAAGATGTTCGCACTCAATGCTATGCTCCTAAAATATGTCTGATTAATTAAATTAAAAAAAGATTATAAAAATGATATAATCAGCTTCCATGAAGATTTAAAACTATTTTCTTGAAGAAGATACAATAAGGCTCAAAACCACTTTATGCACCAAAATTGTTAGTCGTAAAATGCATAATTACTTTAATATATCTATCTATCTACATCACTTTCAACGTTAATTTGCTTTTTCTTGCGATTAATAGGGACATTTCTTTTTCCTGAAAGGATGTAGGGACATTTTTAGGTGCATTAGAAAAAGAGTCATTTAGGCCCCACAATCATAATCAACACCCAAAATTGGCTCGGATGATTTTGTGCTTGGAGTCACGTATTTTTATCTATGAACATGTCAGTATCTTTATCTATGAACATGTCAATTCGATTCATATTTATAATAAAAATAATATTTTTTATGGATCAGGATGTGTTGAAGATATGCATGTGTTGTGTCCAAAAAAAAAAAATATTTCTTGAAGCACATGAGCAGTAGCCCAACAAAGGAAAGCCCAGGAGAATAGAGGTTGGCCCAGGGAAAAGCACGATGCACCATTACACGACGTGAAAATCGTGGGGAGATCGTGGAATGTGGCTGAAACTCCTCCATGGAGGGTGACAAAAGCAGGAGGAATAATCAGAAAAAAGGCCCGACAAAATCAACAGAAAAATCTACAGCAAAGCTCTACAGAATTCTCTCAATTCTATGCATGTTTATTTCAATTTCCAGCAGTCAAGTATTTGAATTTTTTACATATTCCTTCAACTTTCTTGTAAAAACGTTGATCAAGTTCATAGCAACATAATTATATTTGATGTTGTTAATGGATCTCTCTTGTAATTTTGTCATATTCCTCATTTTTGTTTGCGTTTTTGAGCCATTTAGAAGGAGTTAGAACTTACGATCGAATCGAGACCTACAACGTTTGGTAAATGAAGTCAGATTATTTCACAATTTTGGCACAAACACGTGTCTGACACGCCCGCAAATTTCGTGATAAACAAGTTGGCACGCCCGGTGGGACACAATGCCTCCAAAGCGTACTGAGAAGAGTGAAGGAATTCCTCCATCACTGGGGAAAGGTCATTGCTCACAAGAAGAGTTTCAGGAAACTGATGCAGAAGGAAGAACGGTTGAAAGGCTCGTACACCAGTTTGAGGAAGAGACTATGAAGGAAGGAATTGCTGTTTCTGGTGGTGATGGGTCTTTGCCGAACTTCATGTTGGCCATGGAGAAAAATATCCGCAGCGATCTCAAGGAAATGACTCAAACTTTCGCTACTGTCATGATGGAATTTGTGGCAGAAATGAAGGAATGGAGAAAGTCTGCAAAAGGCGAAGTGGTTATACCAGAGAGTGATAAACTTCAAGATAATGACGTCAAGCTGCTGAAAGATCAAGGCCAAGGATCAGGATTTTCTCAGGCAGGTGAAAGTCGCCGCTTGGGGGAAGCACGAATTCCTGAATCTGCCAGGGAAGGGAGATACACTCCTCCGCACAAAAGGGGTGAGAAGTTGGGGTTGAAATTCCAAAATTGCAGTAACAGTAAACAAATGGCTGGTAACGTGTTCTCTGTGATGTCTCCTAACTTACATCCAAGGATGTATGTTGATGGGGGAATGCGCGGATATTCAGCGCCAGGTTTGGGGAATAACACTCGGGGGGCAATCTATCCTCCTCACCAGTTAAGATAAACTCCAACGTTGGATTTTGAGATGGTACGTGATGTGATTCAAGAGTTGTATGGCCCAGGAGTGAGGCCAATCAACCGACCAGAATTCCATAAACCGTATCCTGATGTTGTGGATCGTGACAACCCTTATCCAAAAGGATACCGCATTCCAGACTTCACGTTATATTCCGGGGAAGACGGTCAATCCAGCGTGGAACATGTGGCCAGGTTTACAATTCAGTGTGGGGAATTGGCAAATTTGGAGAACTTTTCTAATTACAAGTTACGTTTGTTCCCCGATTCCCTGACCAGTACTGCTTTCACATGGTATGCAACACTACCTCGAAACTCTATTATGACTTGGCACGATATGGAACGTCAATTCCATACACAATTCTTCCGGACAGTACCTGAGATTAGTATAGCGGAATTGTCAAGGGTGGTCCAAAAACCGGGGGAATCTGCCAATGATTTCATTTGTAAGTTCAAGAAGGTGAGAAGCAGATGCCGAGTTTTCCTCCCTGAATCAGAATACGTGAAGATGGCACAGCGAGGACTCGATTTTAAACTTAGAAAGAAGTTCCAATGGATGGAATTCCGTGATTTTTATGAACTTGCTGCCAAAGTGTCAGAGTATGAGGAATTGTTACGAGAAGAGAGTCATAAAAGAAAGTCTACAGTGGGCTCTTATTTCCAGGAAGTGGAGGAAGTTGCACACGCAGAATTAGCAAATTCCGGATCACGCACTGTCCCTTTATTGAAGCGCAAGAGTGAAGAACTTTCCAAGAAAAATATTCCTCCAGTGCAAACTCCTTATACTTTCGATGCATCAAAGACGGAGGAAATCTTCGATCACTTAGTGAAGGAAAAGTTCATAACATTCCCCCCAGATCACAAGCTACTCACGAAGGAGGAGTTGAAAGGATGAGATTACTGTAAGTATCACAATTCCTTCAACCATAATACTAATGCTTGTTGGGCGTTCAAGAATGTCTTGCAGGAAAGAATCAACAAGGGAGTTCTAAAATTTTCCGAGAAGAAAGAAACAATGATAGTGGATGAAGATCCTTTTCTCCCAGTGGCCAATGTGAATGTGAGCAGTACCGATTTACGTTTCTTAATCAATGAGAGGAGAAGGAATGGAGGTGAGGACATGTCCATTAGGCCAGGAGTTACTATAAGAAAGTGTTGGGTGCCTCGGAAAATGATGTTTGAGGTTAAAGAGAAGAAAACAGAAACTTTTCATGGAAAAGACCGTTACTACAGTGGAGAGGATCCGCATCATACGGGGAGGAATATAAGGTATAACAGGGAATCCATGGCCAAAATGCCGGAGAACCAGTACCTCAGAAAGGGTTCGTTTCATGGGTTAGTGAATGGCCAAAGAAGGAATGACCCACTGTTGGTCCAGAAGATAATCCAGAGGCCAACACCTCTAGGCTCTGATAGAAAATATGAAAGGAAATCCCGCTTTGTTGTTCCTCCCAGAGCAATCTCCAACGGCGTATGGAAACGGATAGAGCATCCAAAGTTCCCAAAACCGCTTTCTCGGACCCAAAAACGACGTTTGTTGAGAGAAAAAGCTGCTGATCGTAGATCTAAGATGGGGGAATCACTCAGAGAGAAGAAAAAAATTTGGGAGGAAGGCTACTGAAGGTAGTGAGGAAGAAGAGTTACAAATGGAAGATTTAATCATAGCTCCGGCTCAGATGAAAGATCGACAGCCGGAGACAGATGTTTTATAAAGATGGAATAGATGAGAAGGGTTGTAGAAAGTAGGCTGGATAGCCACTTTGGCTAATTTTGAGGTATTGACTCGTAGGAAGTTTCTGTAATATGCGAGAAATAGGCTTTTAAGTCATTCCCCGATGAACTTGTTTGCAAATAGTGATGGAGCATCTGTGAATAAATAAAAAGAAAATTTGCTCATGGAATCATTTGCAGCTGATGTGTTTTTAAGAGAATAATGTGTTGTCTTGATAGCCGAATTGATGACGTGTAGAGTACGTTTATTACATATTTCGATACTTTGATGATGTTTGGAAAGTATGGGTGATAATGAGCAATGTTGATAACATGTTGTGATAATATTGAAGAAAACAGGCTATTTAGCCGTTGTTCTTAATTTATTTTACAGAAATCCGTGCAGAGTTTCTCCTGTAAACGTGACATCCCAGAAATACAAATATGTGTAAACACATGTGGAAAAACACAAGCAACAGCCATAACATAATTCCATCAACAAAATTTGATTTCCAGGCATTATCCAACATCCAAAATTCAACATTAAGCCAAATCATGGCAAATAAAGATCTACTACAGAGTGGTCCGAACATCGAACAAAATACCAAAATGAAATGTTAATGGTGATACATAAGCGCTTAAGAAAGGTCAAGACGGCGTAATTCTTCCACTTGGATATGCACTCTGCCTGAGTCTGCTCCGCTGTTTACAAGGTGTGCTCCCACTGCTGGTAAGCATGCTTTGTTGCACCAGATCATCACCCAAGTGCTGGATATCGGCCTTGAGCTTATCGGATGAAGCTTTCAAGGCTTCATTGTCATGCAGAAGGGCCATCATGTCGGTTTTATGCTGAGCGAGTTCGGCATCCAATTTCTTTACCAGCTCTTCCTTGGAGTCAAAGTTCGCATTCTTCTATTGGAGAGTTGTTAGGATAACCTTTCTCTCATATAACATACTGTCCAACCTCTCTTTCTGTGCTTTGAAATCATCCACTTGAATCAACGTCTCCGAACAAGTGAGGGATGAATCTTGAAAAGTTGAAAACATTGAAAGCAGATTATTTAAGATATCATGCCGTGGTGTTGCAAGGTGTTGCTCATCAAAAACTCATTCAAACATATTCACAAACACCTTGAGTGCAGCTTGAAGATGTGACATATTCTACAATGTTTTGTGATGGAGGATTGAGAAAAATGGAGAAATATACCTATCTTGAGAAATTGTGTCTTGATGCGAAGGAGGATTGATTGTGAGAACATTGAAAAGTTTGATGATTTTTGGGGTAAGAAGACAGAGAAAGAGTGTGGGAGGAAACACACTGTCTTTTTTTCTTTCTCTTTTCTTTCTTGTTTTTTTTGTTTTTTTGTTTTTCTCTCCACTGCCTCATCCTATATATCGTATTAGCACTTGGGCCCAACTTATAAATGGGCTAATACATTAGAATTATTAAATATAGCCAAATTGGCCCATGGGCCAAATTGGCTACGGGAGGCAATTGTTGTGTCCAAAAAAAATTATTTCTTGAAGCCCATGAGCAGTAGCCCAACAAAGGAAAGCCCAGGAGAATAGCGGTTGGCCCAGGAAAAAGCAAGATGCACCATTACACGACGTGAAAATCGTGGGGAGATCGTGGAATGTGGCTGAAACTCCTCCATGGAGGGTGACAAAAGCAGAAGGAATAATCAGAAAAAAGGCCCGACAAAATCTACACAAAAATCTACAGCAAAGCTCTACAGAATTCTCTCAATTCTATGCATATTTATTTCAATTTCCAGCAGTCAAGTATTTGAATTTTTTACATATTCCTTCAACTTTCTTGTAAAAACGTTGATCAAGTTCATAGCAACATAATTATATTTGATGTTGTTAATGGATCCCTCTTGTAATTTTGTCATATTCCTCATCTTTGTTTGCGTTTTTGAGCCATTTAGAAGGAGTTAGAACTTATGACCGAATCGAGACCTACAACGTTTGGTAAACGAAGTCAGATTATTTCACAATTTTGGCACAAACACATGTCTGGCACGCCCGCAAATTTCGTGATAAACAGTATGCATGCCTATTTTTCTTCAATAATGCCAAATATATTATCTTTATTTATCTCTTCTAGGTTTAAAATTTTCTTTCTGTTTTTCTCAATCACGCCATCAATTAAAGTCGAAATAATATAGAATTCAAAATTTAAAAAATCCACTTTTAATTTCAAAATTAAATTCTTTAATTTGGATCACTTCTGTTTTAACTATCTGAAATTTTAATTTAATATTACAAATTAAATATAATAAGAAACTAAATTATCTTTGCATGCGTTTGATTAATTTAACTACACTAAGTTTTATTAGAATGACAAATATAATTCCTTGTTTTCAGTTTTCATGAGTGCGTGTTTATCTGGTTCATTAAAAGTAGTTGCATGTAGTAAGACTCATTCTATGATACACCGAAAATGTTTTTCTAATTTTTTTCACGTGATGTTGATATGATTATAAATAAAAATATACTGAGTATAATATTCCCAATATAACATAGTCCAAGCCAACACACACACACATATATATTTATAACAATTACACTTTATATTTCTTTCTTTGTGTTATATATAAATATAAATATATATATTTATATATATATATATATTCTTAGTCAAATGTATCGGAGATTTAGTAAAAATAAATTTATAAATCATATGATTAAATCTGTGTATCATAACATATAAGAAATTCATATCGAATTATAAGAAAATATTAATAACTATAAGCACGTACTAGAATCCACTGATTAATCTAACGTTGGAGTTATGCATCTTTCAAGACAACATACAATCAACCACCTTATTTTTGTCTTAGATGAGAGAATGAGAGAGATCTAGAATATGCGTACCGTATATATTCTGTGTTATATTTTCCGTACCTCGGGGATCTTAACCTTATATAACCTTAGTAGTCTTCGACCTATGATAGAATAATTAATTGGGTTTAACTTCTACATATAAGGTGGATCATATTAATCATTTAATACTTTGGAAACTTATAATTAATTAGATCACTTTATTCGGTCTTTTATTAGATAAATATTCAAGTACAATTAATTAAATTGTTTGATCCAACAAAATAATTTCTTTTAAACTCATGGATAGAACATAAAGAAATTTAGGCAAATAAACCATATTATATAGTCAAGGCAGCTAGGGGAATTTAGGAGAATAGACCTTGTGAAACATAAATTTGAAAACGTGACAATCTGTTGTTGTCACATGTTCCTAATTGTACGTAGGACAACCTGGTTTTAGTACGTACTGAAATGGATGTCATCTTCTAAACTTTAAATTTGACTGGAATTACTTATTTAAATGCCACGGCTCGGCAGAATCATGATAATAAAAGGGAAGAGGCACCAACTGCCGCAGAGAATAGGAAGCCACACGAATTCTCGCAGCAGAAATGAACCAACCACGCCACTTAAACATATCAAAACCAAGACGATGCCCAGTAGTTCGATCACATTGGCCTCACGAGGAAACGTCTCTCTAAGCAATATCCCGTTCCAGATCGCGACACATCCCACGCAAAGTCCCGACACCATTATATACGTGAAGAACATTAGGGTTTTTGGGCCGATGGAGCCGCCGGAAACTAACACGGCTATGGCAGTGGGGACTCCGATATTAAGCACGGATTTCCCAAGCTTCTGTTCCATTATTATCTTGAAAACTGGGTGCTGTAAACCCGGTTTTATTTCAGGCGATGGAGTGGTGGTCCTGGACCGTGAAATCTCCTCCTCCTCTGTTGTGAGTGCTACCACTGGAACTTCGGGTGGCGGCGGCTCCAAATTAATGGAGGGCTGATCATTCTTTTTCAAGATTTTGGCTACGAGTTTGGAGGCCGCAGAGCGAATTTCGGCGAAGAGGCTCCATTCTGTTGGGTTTTCGTCCGGCACTTCAGCAGTGCGGTTCATGTCTATGGCAACCGCTGCTGGCCGGTTAGCTTCCTTCTCCATTCAAGGGATTTTTCGATAAGATAGTATTCAGTTCAGATAAAATTTGTGAAATATATGCATCAAAGAAGCACACAGTTCTCCATTGAACTTTGCTATGCTCATATACTTATATACAGAATCGCGCAAGTAACTTTTCCAGATCAGCCAAAAAGTCTACACTTTTTCTCCAACTTTAGTTGCGATGCATCTTTGTGGCAGGTGAACTCGAGTTGAGTTCATACAAGTAGATATTTTTAATTATCAGCCATCGAAATTCCTTGGTTATTTCCTGATACGAATGTCAAATCAACAACAGAAAAAATTAAAATATTTTCCAGCGAGCGTGGATTTTTATATGAGAAATTTTCATAGTGGACTCCTGGGCCTATTCTTGGTTTTCTAGTATAGTCTTTTGAGATTTCCTTTATAAGATTTTAACCTTGCTTGTAAACTTAATTTAATAGTATAAATAAATTTAGATTTAAATGAGATTAAGTATTAGTTATCTAAAATTCAAACGGGTAAAATCTAGACGTAACCATTGCATTCATTATAAATACTAGAGGTCAAATTCGCGTGCGAATTTGACTAAAAAAAATGTTAAAAAATAAAAAATATTTTGATTTAAATCATCGATGATGTTTGCTTTTCGTGCGAATTTGACTAAAAAAAATGTTAAAAAATAAAAAATATTTTGATTTAAATCATCGATGATGTTTGCTTTTCTACTCTCTGCACTTATCAGTTAACCTTTTTTTGAGAAAAATTAGGTCAAGTGAAAGTTATTTCCCACTCATCATATATTTGTCATGTTCAAATGTTAAAATAATATAAAGTTAAATCACTTTATCCATACATGAAACAAAGTCTTTCTTAATAAAATATAATTGATGGACGAGATCCTGATTAGTTGCAATAATATTATAAGCTAAAAAAAATTTGATCACCGTTACTTTTCTTTTGGTGGAAAATTTAAAGGGCTCGTTAACTTTTATGCTTTAATTTAGCATTATCAAGCCATCTCCAACCCACGTCATTTGACGCATAGCTCTTTATTTTTTTTTAATTTTTTTATTTATTATATTATCTTAATAATTAGATATTTAAACATAAAAATTAAAATAAATCAAATAGATGGGTTGAAAATGTCCACATTCGTTTCAAAAAATAAAATAAATTTAAATAAATCAAATAAAAAAGAATATTCCGATAATATATTTTTAGAGTAAGATTTGAAATAGATGAGTTGGAGATGAATATTGTATTTGATGCAGAAATTGTACTATTTTAACATAAAGTTGCTTTAAAATATAGTTTTGGATTGGAGACTCATTTGATAAAATCAAATTTAATGACATCATTCAAATATTAAAATAATCACATTGAAAGACCATTGTTATTTCTTTACTACTTAAGCAACATATTATATTTCACTAAATTTTCCATATTCCTAGCCATATAGTTCTAACCTTGAGATGCAATTTGCAAATTCATCATCTTCCCAGAAAGCAAAATTGATTAATTAACTAAATATTCATGTCAATACAAAATTAACTAATAATCAATCTTTTAAGCTAAAACACCTAGTCACATTAAGTTGCACGATACCGAATCCAACTCTTTGCATTTGATTAACTTATTAAAGTAATCCATGTTCAATTATTGTGTAATCCAGAATTGTTCGGATAAATCAAAGCCATGAGATCCCAACTTTTTGTGATTTTAGAATCTGTACATCCCATATGGCCATATTGATCAATTGAACTTCCTAAACATGGATTGCTAAATTCTTGTTTTGGTTCAACTCTTTTAAACATAATTAACATCTATTATAGTATGTCTTTTGTGATACGGTATCACGGATTTTTATCCGTAAGATGGATCAACCCGACTCATATTTATAATGATAAGTAATAATTTTGGCGTAAAAAATAATAATTTTTCATCGGTGACTCATATAAGAAAATTTTTTCTTATACATAAAGATTTGTGAGACCATCTGACAAAAATTTTTGTATATCTATCGACACTGTGTCTTGTGACCCCTAGATACAAACCAATAGCATATGACACGTCATTAAAACCAATAGCATACGACCCCTAGTCTTTATTAAAACCAAAATTAGGTGAATTTATATTATATAAATAAAACAACCACAAAAAGTTACTTTCTACCATTATATGTTACAGATGATATCACGGTAATCATGATGTGTTCGTATGTGTTCGTACACTTCATTTAGTGATTATCGTTAATGGTCTGATCACTTTTCTTGTGAACCATCCATTTAATTGATTCTATTGACTCATAATAATAATAATTAATGACCCTTAAACATATCATTTATCTCATTGATCTCTAAAGTCAATGTTGAAACATCCACTAATACATATATAAATTTTAAAATAATTTGGCACCATTTTAAAAATAAAATGACCATCTATAGTTAAAAATCCAAAGGAAATAATTCAAAATATAAAATCGTCAATCGTTTACTAAACTTAACTTAGCAATATCTCAAAATATAAACCTAACTTTAACACCCTCTCAAAAACCACTCAAAAAGCCTGATAAAAATCTTAAAATCTTTAACGTAAACTTTAAATCATAAATGCGAAAAACTAGTACTGGTCATCGGGTTATGTGCACCTTCAGTCCAGCAAGATCAACCATCAAGTCGCTCAACAATATCAGTATCATGATCACCTGCATCAATCACACCTAGTGTAATGCCTGAAGTAATATCACAAGTAGTTGATTTAGTAATGTGATATTACTAAATAGTTAATGATTTTTTAAGAATGAAATATGACATATTTTGGTCATATTAAGTCCAAATGATTTGAAATTTGAATTTAACGTAGAAAACTCAAAGATATAGAAGTTTCATGTTTTGAGTTTGAAAAATTTGATCGTTTGACTTGTCCAAAGAGATGTACCGGTGTTAAAATGTTAAATATATTATATTATATTATTTTATTAATATAATATAATATAATTAATAAAAAAAAATAGTTGAGTCGGTGGAATTCATTCAATTCCACCAAACTCACAGAAGATATACGACAGAGAGAGATAAGAGAGGAGAGGAAATAACATTTTGAATTTTCTTTTCGATCGTGCGACTTATCGGTTTATCCAATCGACGAACCGACTTCAGTTCTGAGATCGTTGACACGAGGTCTTCGATTTGAGGTATAAATTTTATAGTTTTGGTGATGTTTGAAATTCGTCGATTTCTGGAATAAATCTGATAAATTGTTAAATCATACTGAAATTTAAGATTGTTGAGTAGTGTCTGATTTTAACGAAGTAGAGAAGATTATAGTGGTGTTATTTTGAATTATTCCTAATTTGTTTTAATTAGGGATTTTTAATCGTTGGATTGAGATTGGAGAGTTATTTTTCAGTTGTTATTAATTCTGATTATATATTCGGAGTCTACGAAGTATAGGCTACACGTTGATATAAAGTTTTCGTAATTTGACGGATGTTGTAAAATAGCCTATTATTTGAAGTTAATTAATTAGGGTATATTTGATGGTAGTATTGTGAACTAAATACACCAGAATATTAAATTGTTGAACAATGCGAATTTATAATCGAGTTTTATATTTTGTTGAATTAATTGTTGTTGGGCTATTTGATGTTATATATTGAGGCTGTTATAACTGTGTTAATACGGTGACAATGATCTGATAATTATTGTTGAATTATTTAGATACATCGCAAGCCTCAGGATCGAAGAAATAGCCAGATTTGATATATATACTCGATTATTAGGTACGTGTTGACGTACGAGCATATGTTGTTATTGTTTAGTATTGATGAATACTATTGCGTTGAACGATGATAAATCACCGGAATTGGGTGATTTGGTATTATATTTGTTGTTGTTTATTATTGTTGATATTGTTGACTATCGTTGTTGGGAGACGTCTCGTTGATGTTGTCATGTTGATGTTGTTCGTTCAACGATATTGCTGTCGCCGGAGTTGGGGTGCGATGTATCGTTGATGTTATTCGTTCGACGATATTGCTGTCGCCGGTGTTGGGGTGCGACGTATCGTCGATGTTGTTGTTCGTTCGACGATATTGCTGTCGCCGGAGTTGGGGTGCGACGTATCGTCGATGTTATTGTTGCAGTGTGATGTTGTTGAGGTTGTTGATGGTTGATTGTCCAGAAACGGCAAAGGGGGTATTTCTGTTATCATTTCAGTTATATCTTATGTTGTTGTTAATATAACTGTTATGTATTACGATGATGATTGTTGTATATGCTCACCCTTTGGGGGCTGTTTCTGTTAGACAGGTTACAGGACTATGCCGTGAGACAGGATAGTGGTGAAGGACTAGGTGTGTCTAGTCAAACAGTCTTGTAGTTGATAGTAGATAGAGACAGTATAGCTTATTGTCTTATTTGAGTTGTTGTGTATGTATTTATTGTACTGTTTCTACTACACTGACGTAGATAGTGTGGTGATGGCATTATTTTGTCGTATATGCATTATATTATTACGTCGTTGAAAAGAAAATTTTTATGCATATGACGTCACATGTTGTATGATTACGTGGCGAGGTTTGGGGCGCCACATTTGGTGGTATCAGAGCAAATGTTAGATGTCTGGGATGGTTAGAAGTTGGGTTTGTGATGAGGGAGTTGGATGGCGATATTATTTGCGTGTGTCTGTGCATTTGAGTTGGTCTTGATGATTTCTTGATATGATTGATTGTTCTTTAGTTGCGTATACTTTCGTGCGAAAGGTGTGATGATGATTACTGGATTGTAATTGTTAAATGTTATGATTAACAATTTGATTTCCAGTGATGACAGCTAGAGAACAGGTACATCCACACGAGGAAACAGAAGAGGTTGACAGTGGGTTTGGACAGATGAATCCATTGCCACCTCCTCCTATGAGACAGGCACCTGCAGATCAGCCTTTATTGCCTGGTGAGTTGACTTTGGCACAGTTCAGCAGTTATCTTCCGCCGAGATTTGATAGTTCTGAGACTAGTGAGCGAGCCGAGGAGTGGATTGAGAGGATAGAGCAGATATTTGTGACCACTCCGTGTGCTAGGTCTGCTTGGTTACGATTGGCTACATTTCAGCTTTCGAGGAATGTATTATTGTGGTGGCAGACGACTGAGGCCGGATTGAGAGCTCAGGGCCATACTGTTGATTGGGATGTGTTTCGGTCTCGTTTTCTTGATGAATATTTTTCTATAGGAGCCAGACAAAAGAAAGAGAAAGAATTTGAGGATTTGAGACATGGTAGTATGTCTGTTGCTGAGTATGAGACTCGATAATCTGCATTGCTGAAATATGTGCCACATATTGCTACGAATGTTCATGCTAAGATGAGGCATTTCTTGAAAGGGTTGAAATTAGAGTTATTTGATCGTGTGCAATCGAACAACCCAGTATCATTTGAGGATGCAGTGACGAGAGCTGAGATGGCTGAGTTGGTGATGCAAGAGTATGGGGCTCAGGGACGATTATCAGAGCCGACTAGGGAGTCATTGCGACCACAGGGACAGTCTTTTAAATATCAGAAGGGTTCATCTTCTTCTTCGGCATCATCTGGGAAGCGTCGATTTGATTCACGACGTGTTGAGAGTCGTGGGGGCAGTTCTCAGTCTGTTCAGGGGCAGAGAGGAGAGTCCAGAGCAGTGAGATGTTTTCGTTGTGGGGGACCTCATCTGATCAGACAGTGTACACAGACCGAGATCACCTGTTTTGAGTGTGGCGGTGTAGGCCATATAGCCAGATAGTGTCCTAGTCGTGACGGACATCGAGAGCCTAGTAGTGATAGAGGTAGATCCTCAGGGAGAGGAGGACGACAGCCTTAGCAGTCTACACCGCGACCTTCTGAAGGACAGCCACGTATGCAGGGAGCTGGTCCGCCTCAGGCACAGGTGTATGCTGAGGAAATATTGTACGACTGTTGATTGTTATCAGCGAGTAGTATATTTTTATACAGATGAGAAAGAGCGTTGGACATTTTATGGGAAGGGTTCTCGTTCCCGTGTTCTGTTGGTATCTGCTATCCGGATGTCTCGGTTATTGGAGCATGGACATGAGGGTTATCTTATTTATGCTGTAGATGTGACAGAGAAGAAGAAGGAGGTGGGAATAGAAGAGATACCTATAGTTGCTGAGTTTGCCGATGTATTTCCTGATGAGATTACAGGCTTCCCACCAGTTCGTGAGGTGGAGTTTGGGATTGAGTTGATGCCAGGTACTTCCCTTATTTCTCGTACTCCTTACAGAATGGCACCAGCATAGTTGAGAGAGTTGAAAGCCCAGTTGCAGGACTTGCTGGACAAGGGATACATTCGCCCTAGTGTATCGCCTTGGGGTGCACCAGTCTTATTTGTAAGAAAGAAAGACGGAACAATGCGGCTTTGTATTGACTATCGACAGCTGAATAAGGTAACGATTAAGAATAAATATCCCCTCCCTCGTATTGATGATTTGTTTGATCAGTTACAGGGAACCTCGGTATATTCGAAGATTGATTTGAGGTCAGGATATCATCAGATACGAGTTAGAGAGGAAGATATTCAGAAGACAGCATTCAGGACCAGATATGGGCATTATCAGTTTTTGGTTATGCCTTTTGGGTTGACAAATGCTCCAGCTGTGTTTATGAGTTTGATGAATAGGGTATTTCAGCCTTATCTCGATCAGTTTGTTATTGTGTTTATTGATGATATATTGATATATTCCAGGAGTGAGGCTGAGCATGCAGGGCATTTGCGTTCAGTGTTACAGGTGTTGCGAGATAGACAGTTGTATGCCAAACTCAGTAAGTGTGAGTTTTGGTTGGATCGAGTGGTCTTCTTGGGTCATGTTATATCGAGAGATGGGATTTCTGTTGATCCAACGAAGGTTGAAGCCGTGTTACAGTGGTCTGCACCTATATCTGTACCAGAGATCCGTAGTTTCTTGGGTTTAGCAGGTTATTGTCGTTGATTTATCGAGGGATTTTCAAAGATTGCTAGACCTTTGATACAGTTGACCCAGAAAGGTGTGCGATTTCAGTGGTCTGAAGCATGTGAGAGGAGTTTTCAGGAGTTGAAGCATCGATTGATGACTGCACCGGTGTTATCAATTCCTACAGAAAACGAGAGGTTTGTTGTTTATACTGATGCATCATTACATGGTTTAGGATGTGTTTTGATGCAGGATCGACATGTTGTGGCATATGCCTCGAGACAGCTGAAACTACACGAAACAAGGTACCATGTGCATGACTTGGAGTTGGCAGCCATTATCTTTGCCTTGAAGATATGGCGACACTATTTATATGGTACCTCGTTTACGATTTATACTGATCATAAGAGCTTGAGATTTCTGTTTACACAAGCCGAGTTGAATATGAGACAGAGACGATGGCTAGATTTGTTGAAGGATTATGATTGTGAGATTGAATATCATCCTGGTCGAGCCAATCTTACAGCTGATGCACTGAGCCGTAAAGTGAGTTGTACTGCAGAGGATGTGAGTCGTTTATCAGCTATGATGATGTCTTGTTGTTCCTTGGGATATGATTTTGATATCTCGACGACTCCTATCCAGGTATCTACCTTATTAGTTGAACCTGATATATATGGTTGTATTCGTGATGCACAGATGACAAATGAGAGAGTTCAGAGATGGAAGGAGTTGATTTCTCGGAAACAAGATACTTGTTTTCGAGTGGCTGATGATGGCAGTTTGAGGATGAATGATAGATGGGTAGTTCCTGATATATCTGAGTTGTGCCAAGGCCTGTTGCGGCGTGCACATTGTAGTCGTTATTCTATCCACCCTGGTGGCAAGAAGATGTATAAGGATCTACGCTCTCAGTTTTGGTGGAAGGGAATGAAACGTGATATGATTGATTTTGTACGTCGATGTCTCAATTGTCAACACATCAAAGCTGAAAGGAGAAGGCCGGGAGGTGAATTGAGGAGTTTAGAAGTACCGACTTGGAAATGGGAGCACATATCGATGGATTTTGTGACTCATTTGCCAAGAAGCACTGGAACTATTGATGCTATTTGGGTGATTGTTGATCGATTGACGAAAGTTGCACATTTTATACCCTATAGCATGAGTAGTACGTACTTGACGATGGCACAGTTGTATATACGAGAGATTGTACGACTGCATGGGATTCCAGTGTCTATTATATCTGATAGAGATCCTCGATTTACTTCTCATTTTTGGGAAGGATTGCAGACTGCGATGGGGACAGAGTTGAGATTGAGTACAGCTTATCATCCCCAGACAGATGGTCAGACTGAGCGTACTATTCAGACGCTGGAGGATATGTTGCGTGCTTATGTTATGGATTTTAAATCTGTTTGGCAGTCATCTATTCTATTAGTGGAGTTTGCATATAACAATAGTTATCAGAGTAGTATTCAGATGGCTCCATTTGAGGCATTGTATGGGAGCCGTTGTAGATCTTCTTTATACTGGGATGATGTTGATCGAGCTGCAGTCACAGGTCCTGATATGATTCATGAGATGGAACAAAAAGTAAAATTGATACAGCAACGATTGAAAGCAGCGCGAGATAGACAGGCAGCCTATGCAAATAAAAGACGAAGACCCTTAGAGTTTCAGCAGGGCGATCGAGTATTTTTGAAAGTTTCTCATTTTCGTGGCACAGTGCGATTTGGCATGAAAGGAAAGTTGGCACCGAGATATGTTGGCCCGTATGAGATATTGCAGCGGATAGGCACTTTGGCTTATCGATTGCTCTACCTCCATCTTTATCTGGTATTCATGATGTGTTTCATGTGTCAATGTTGTGGAAGTACGAGCCGGATCCTTCACATGTGTTGGATATTCCTGATGTTCAGTTAGATCCTGACGTGTCTTATGTTGAGAGATCAGTTTGTATTTTGGATCGATCTGAACGGAAGCTTCGTAGTAAGCTTATACCGATGGTGAAGGTTCAATGGGAGCATAGAGGTGTCGAAGAGGCTACTTGGTAGACAGAGCGGCATATGAGGGAGCTCTACCCCTACTTATTTTGATGGTATGACGTATCTTTATTTACGCATGTTATAATTGCTATTACTTAATTTCGGGGTCGAAATTCATTTAAGGGGGGTAGAAATGTAATGCCTGAAGTAATATCACAAGTAGTTGATTTAGTAATGTGATATTACTAAATAGTTAATGATTTTTTAAGAATGAAATATGACATATTTTGGTCATATTAAGTCCAAATGATTTGAAATTTGGATTTAACGTAGAAAACTCAAAGATATAGAAGTTTCATGTTTTGAGTTTGAAAAATTTGATCGTTTGACTTGTCCAAAGAGATGTACCGGTGTTAAAATGTTAAATATATTATATTATATTATTTTATTAATATAATATAATATAATTAATAAAAAAAATAGTTGAGTCGGTGGAATTCATTCAAATATGAATTCCACCAAACCCACAGAAGATATACGACAGAGAGAGATAAGAGAGGAGAGGAAATAACATTTTGAATTTTCTTTTCGATCGTGCGACTTATCGGTTTATCCAATCGACGAACCGACTTCAGTTCTGGGATCGTTGACACGAGGTCTTCGATTTGAGGTATAAATTTTATAGTTTTGGTGATGTTTGAAATTCGTCGATTTCTGGAATAAATCTGATAAATTGTTAAATCATACTGAAATTTAAGATTGTTGAGTAGTGTCTGATTTTAACGAAGTAGAGAAGATTATAGTGGTGTTATTTTGAATTATTCCTAATTTGTTTTAATTAGGGATTTTTAATCGTTGGATTGAGATTGGAGAGTTATTTGTCAGTTGTTATTAATTCTGATTATATATTCGGAGTCTACGAAGTATAGGCTACACATTGATATAAAGTTTTCGTAATTTGACGGATGTTGTAAAATAGCCTATTATTTGAAGTTAATTAATTAAGGTGTATTTGATGGTAGTATTGTGAATTAAATACACCAGAATATTAAATTGTTGAACAATATGAATTTATAATCGAGTTTTATATTTTGTTGAATTAATTGTTGTTGGGCTATTTGATGTTATATATTGAGGTTGTTATAACTGTGTTGATACGGTGACAATGATCTGATAATTATTGTTGAATTATTTAGATACATCGCAAGCCTCAGGATCAAAGAAGTAGCCAGATTTGATATATATACTCGATTATTAGGTACGTGTTGACGTACGAGCATATGTTGTTATTGTTTAGTATTGATGAATACTATTGCGTTGAACGATGATAAATCACCGGAATTGGGTGATTTGGTATTATATTTGTTGTTGTTTATTATTGTTGATATTGTTGACTATCGTTGTTGGGAGACGTCTCGTTGATGTTGTCACGTTGATGTTGTTCGTTCAACGATATTGCTGTCGCCGGAGTTGGGGTGCGACGTATCGTTGATGTTATTCGTTCGACGATATTGCTGTCGTCGGTGTTGGGGTGCGACGTATCGTCGATGTTGTTGTTCGTTCGACGATATTGCTGTCACCGGAGTTGGGGTGCGACGTATCGTCGATGTTATTGTTGCAGTGTGATGTTGTTAAGGTTGTTGATGGTTGATTGTCCAGAAACAGCGAAGGGGGTATTTCTGTTATCATTTCAGTTATATCTTATGTTGTTGTTAATATAACTGTTATGTATTACGATGATGATTGTTGTATATGCTTACCCTTTGGGGGCTGTTTCTGTTGGACAAGTTACAGGACTATGCCGTGAGACAGGATAGTGGTGAAGGATTAGGTGTGTCTAGTCAAACAGTCCTGTAGTTGATCGTAGATAGAGACAGTATAGCTTATTGTCTTATTTGAGTTGTTGTGTATGTATTTATTGTATTGTTTCTGCTACACTGACGTAGATAGTGTGGTGATGGCATTATTTTGTCGTATATGCATTATATTATTACGTCGTTGAAAAGAAAATTTTTATGCATATGACGTCACATGTTGTATGATTACGTGGCGAGGTTTGGGGCGCCACACCTAGTGAGTCTAATGACTAAGAAAATCATAATCTTGGTAACAAGTAATACATATACAATTACATGCAACAGTGAAAATACTTTTACTTAAAATAACATTTCATGAACATGCATAAACATAAACAATTTTCTTTTCATCATAAACGTTTTCCTTTTTCATCATGTACGTATACATTTTCCTTTTATTGAATTCAGATCGTTAATTGTGACTTTCATATCAGCTGAAGGTCGATGGATCCATCTACGTGTAACCACAGTACTGGACGACGGGGATATCAGCGATACTCTCACCCGTCAATTGAGCTTTGACCTTACATAACATCATATCATCATAATTATCATATCATCGTATCATCGTATTAGTCACAATTACTTTCCCTCCTTCAACTTTTCGTATTTTCATCACTTATAAAAATTAAAGCATATAATAATCAAATTTCTTTTAAATCAAGCATGCAACGTATCTTTTAGCATTATCATTGCATTATAAAATTTCATAAATATTTAAAATAAACATATTAATAAATTTTACAGCATTCAGGGCACTGCCATGACGTCTACAAATTTTTAGGTGTAAAATGACTGTTTTACCCCTAGACGTAAAATTTCTCGATTTTTACTTTTTCTTACTTTCGTTGACTCTAGACCATCCCAAATAATTATTTAAGTTTAAATTAAATTTCTTATATTTTTATTTAGGTTAAATTCTTGGCTTTTGATTTAATTTCATGATTATTAATTCGTAGAGCGTTTTAATCCGAATTAATTCAAACTTTATTATTAAATTTCCAAATTTTAAACATAGACTTTCATTGTCTAAATTACCCTCGTGAGCCATGAGCCACCCCAGTGGACCCACGGTTCCAGCCCTAAGCTTTTAAGCCAAATATTCGAACCCTAACAAGAAACCCTCGAGCCAACTTGTGAATTCTTCGAGCCAAGCCCGAGCCAGCACTTGACCAGACCCCCTATGGACCCTATTAACCAGCCCTGGCCCCTTGAACCAGCCCCTAGCCCATGCGGCAGCATCCTGCAAGAACAAAAGCATGTGGGAGTTTCTCCATCCATGCGCCTAGGACTCCTAAGCCACTAGGACTCCTCGCCCAAGCCACCATCTGAGCCCTCACACCCCTGACTCTCACTGGACCTTGTTCTAACCCTTGGCTGCAAGCCTGAACTAGCGCAGACCCCCTTTGTTCGCCTGCTCGATCATGGGAAGAGCCCTACCCCTACGGGGCTCTCCCTCGGTTGTTGTCCAAGAGTCCTAGCCATGCTAGGACTCTTCATAAGCCCAAGCCACGACCAGCACGAGCCCTGGTCACACCCCAATCCTAGCTAGAAGCCGTGGCCAACAAGGAGGCCATGCTCGAACCCTACTCATGCAAGTTCAATAATTTTCGTGCAGCTTTCCCTAGCTCCTGTCCCGTCTCTAACCATGTCTTTTTAGTGGCCCTTAAATCTACTAGAAATCGTCCCTTAGGATGCTCCTACCATGGAAGTCCCTTCATGCATTGTTAACACAAGGTTTGCATCATAAAATCACGAGTTCTTGTCATGTTAAAGCATAAAAAAGAAAATAAAAGCAAGGCCAACATCTTTTTCATGCAAACGCAATTCAAATACGTAATATGGTGTAATAGATGATAAAAAAGAGATTTATGGCGTGCTTTTGCATAATTTACACACAAAACAAATCGACGGTGCGAAAAACGGCGGTATAGAACTCGTGGACTGAAAACCCTTTGAAAACCGATGCATCTCTTCCAAAAATACGTGTGTGCTGTGCTTGATGGCTTCCAAGAGTCCTTGTGTGTGTGTGAGGGGTGGGGCGTGTGATTTGAGGAATTGAGGGAAGGGTTTAGGCTTATATACATGTGTGTGTGAGGGGTGGGGCGTGTGATTTGAGGAATGGAGGGAAGAGTTTAGGCTTATATATATTAATTAAATCATGAGTACAAGCCTAGGCCTACTAGCATGGTTAAATAGGACCATTAAGCCCATTAGTGCATATTTAAAATATTTTGTAAAGGAAAGTTCGTGAAAATATTAGTCGAGTTCTCGAAAAATTCATATTTTAGTCGAAAATCAAATACCGTTAAAAATTACGACTCGGAGTATAAAATCACATCAAAACACCTTATTTTCAAATATATCATTTAGCATCAACCTTATTTTAAATAATTTAAAAAAATTATTCAATAAAAATATTTTCCCTTTTCAGCTCTCGGTCTCCGTTCCTCGATCGCATCTCGAATAACCTTTAGAATACAGTTTTCATGCATTCGTGTAGAAATTAAGTACATTTTATACATGCAACCATGCACATCATATTTATTTTATGCAACTAAAACTTATTTTATTAACCATTTTTCATTTTCCTTAAATTTGCATTCAGTTGGGCTACGTCGTCTTATTTTTTAACCGTACAAATATGATAATATTTAATCACAAAACTCACGTGAGATTGTCTCATATGTTAATTTTGTGAAACGGATTTCTGATTCAATACAATTCATGAAAAATATTAATTTTTATGTTAAAAGTATTATTTTTTACTTTAAATATTAATCGCATTGGCCAGTCTCACGGAAATATATCCGTGAAATCGTCTCAAAAAAAAACCTACTCTTAATTACTTTTATGTCACACTCCTAATATTATTTCAAAAATATAGATTTGAGTGGATACAAATCATTGCAGTGGATATTATTTTACAATCATGTGGTGCGTATCACACGAATTCTTATTAAGCACAAGTTCTTATAGGACCCATAGATTTGAGTAAATTATTTGATAGTTATGCACGAATGAATCCTCTTTTTATTTTGTGATATTTATGATATGATGATTTTAATTATACAAATATTTATTTACTAAGAATTAAAATTAAAGACGACCCAATATTTAATACTCATATCTAAATTTTCATATCCATCCCAAACAGGTCGGGTACCCGTAATAATTTTGGATCCGAACCCATCGTCCCGGTCTAAAATCAAATGGTATGCAAATAGCAATATATCCAAATAACGTTTAAAGAAACTTGGCAAATTTATACGTGAAGTTTTAATTCACAGTGATTTATGATTAATTAATTAACTCATAACATTTAACAGGTGTTGAATCTTGATTTATGAACAGTTAACATTTATGAGGAAATGAAACATACCTCATCGGTAGGGCTGTTATACCGAAATTTCCGATATGTATACCGATTATACCGAAATATTGAGGTATAACGATATTTTAAACATAATTTAATTTTCTAAACTAGCTATTATAATTTATAGATATGCAAATATAAATATCGATATTCATACAGATATTAAGCCATTTAACTATTCAATATATGATAATGACATTACAAATTTTGCATTAAAATATATTTTTTGAAAGTTTAGTTTAGGGTTAAAAAAATAAATTAAAACTAAAACTCTGTATATTGCAACCTAAATTAATGGGCATATATATTTTTGCACATATAAAATGGGTGTGTTCACATAATTGTATGCCCCTAAAATTTATTAAATAAACATCCATTATCAATTTATCGTACCACAATGATGTAATATAAGCTAAATATCATATATATAATTATATATATAATCGGTTTAGTTTGGATTGATTAATATAAATTTGAACCAATAATCGGTTTAGTTTGGATTGATTTAATATAAATTTGAACCAGGATAATTTTTCCCATTTTGGTAATTTTAAAAACAATTGAACCCGTGGTCGACTAAAAACTCAATCCAAACTAGCGGTTTGATTTGGATTGATTTGGTTTGGTTTGTTTTCTACTCACCTCTATTATATATTTTATATATATTTATCACCCTAATTATATATTAAGATTTTACTTAAATTTAGGTATATATATAGGTATTATGTATTAGATTATAACGACATGTAAATAATTTTAGATAACTAGCTAATTGACAAATATAAGAAATTAAATTAGATATCTTTTGATCGGTTAAAATTTTTATTGATGCATTATATTATGCAAGTTTATTATTATGTATACTTTTGGGAAAATGTTCGAAAAAATAATTTTTATGATCAAGATTTAATTGTTGGATTTTAGGCTTGATGGATGAAAACTAAACAAGAAAACGGGGAAATGAGGTAAAAGGGAGCGTTTCAAGTGTTTGTTCAATAAAAGGGAATGTACACTAATTTACTTTTGTATCCTTTATTTAAAATTAAATTTTTTTTATTAGTGTATTTTAATTTTATAGATAATAAAATTTAAAATTTTATTAAATTAAAAAAGTTAAAATTCTCACGACTCACTTCTCATAATGAGTTGCAGAAACGGTATCGAAACGGTCGTTCCGAAAAGGGAACGAGACCCACCTTGACGAAGTTCCGGGATATGAACGTTGATGTTTTTGGTCGTCGTTATGTAGATAGAAAACCTCGTGTTATCGGTGGAACGACGCGGATCGACGAAACAAAACGTTAAAATCTTAAAATATTCCACCTCAAAGTCGGAAGTGGGTCGAGCTCTTTTCTTTTATCAAGCTCGACCCTCGAGCTCTTCACAAAATGTGAAGAGCTCCACCCAAGCTCTTTACAAAATTGTGAAGAGCTTGGGTCGAGCTCTTCACAAATGTGAATAGCTCGACCCAAGAGCTCTTCACAACTCACACCTGGGTCGAGCTCGACTCAGGTTTGAAGAGTGGACATTGCATTGTTGTAAAGTTTAATTGATTTCAATTTGGGTTAACATATGTACCTTCAATTAAATTTTTTTCAAAAGTTTAATTGATTATAACCCAAAACTTTCTATATTTTAATTTTGAAAGGATTGTGAAAATTTTGATATTTAACAAATTTCGATGTATAACACATTGGGGGTTTGGATCGAGCTCGACCCAGAGAGGAGTGGCTCAACCCAAAGTGGAGTTTTTGGAGGTGGCTCGACCCACGTTCAGTACACGAATAATATGGAAGCTTGACTCATTGAGATACATTCATTCGAGTGAACATAAATTTTGTTATGAATTTTTTAGGTTCCACTATTGTTATGAATTTTAGATACATTAAACATTCAGTCGATATTCAACTCACATGACTCGACTGAATGATAAATTTTTGACTAAAGGTTCCACTATTGTTATGAATTTTTTAACAACTTACTTAAACTATAATATATAACTCGTATTAAAATGTTTACATAATTATAAATTTTTTGTATACTTCATATACATTCTAATTATATTTAAATAGATCATTATAAATATCAATTAAACATTCATTCGAGTGAACATGTTGGAATGAAATTTGTTATTAATTTTTTGGGTTTCACTATTGTTATAAAATTGTCATGAATTTTAGATACATAAAACATTCAGTCGATATTCAACTCACATGGTTCAACTCAATGATACATTTTTGACATAAAGTTCCAATATTGTTATGAATTTTTTAACAACTTACTTAAATTATAATATATATAATCCATCAACTCTATCCACTCGACCCAAACCCTAAACTAAACCCTAAACCAAATCCCAAACTCCATTCACTCGACCCAACCTTCTCAACTCGACCCTAAAACTCTACCCAATCTTATGTTACTCTATCAATTTGTTAAAAATTCATATAATATGTATCATTTATGAAATCTATACAAATTAAAAAGACTGGATTGAGCTATACAAATTATGAAATTTACAAATTATATGTATCATTTATGAAATCATTTAGCCACAATAAGAAGATTACAAAAGAAAAAAAAAAGAAATAAAAAAATAGAAGAATGTGAGCTCGACCCACTCTTTTTATTTTTTATTTTTATTTATTTATTTTTCATATTATGACATTTATATAAATTATATCTATCATTTATGAAATTGTTTACCCACGATAAGAAGAATAAAAAAAACAAAAAATAAATAAAAAATAAAAAAATTAGAAGTGAGCTCGACCCACTACTTTTTTTTTAAATAAAAATAAGTAAATAAATAAATAAATAAAAATTAAAAGAATATGATCTCGACCCACTCTTCTTATTTTTTTATTTATTTATTTTTTATTTTTTATTTTTCTTTTGAAGAGATCGACCAGCACTTCGACCCATTTGAGTCGAGTTCCTTATATCTGGGTTGAGAGTGAAGAGTGTGTCTAACTAACTAATCAATGAGCTAGTTAATGATCTCATCTAACTAATATATTCAACTCCCTTTTCTTGATTTAAAAAAAATCAAAATCTCTTTTATTTAATTAAATTTTAAATGGATCGTATATTTTTTTATTGACCCAAAACTAAAGAAAACTCGAAACGATTGTACTGCTGGAAGCTAACCCGAGCTCCAAAAGCGCATAGAAGACGTCGGGACGCCCAAAAAGATCTTTCGGGCAACGGAGGGTGCATTGGGACGGCCAAATGACAAAGATAGCACGTCAACACCATCCGCAATCGCCTGATCAATAGCAGCAAGAATATCAGAAATATAAGACCCTTCATCCCAAAGGGCCTTGTACATCGCAACCCGCGAATTTGGGGCAACTCCTGTTGCAGTCCCTGGAGCATATCCAAAGAATGATGCGCTCTGGACAGGGATCCCAGCTGCCGTTGATGAAGTATGAGTCCCATGCCCATCCGTGTCACGAGCAGAATTCATCGAAAAAGTCAAGTTCGGATACTTAGCAAGTAAACCTTTGTTAAAGTAACGAGCTCCTATAAGTTTCTTGTTGCACAAAGAGGAACGAAACTGCTCGCCACTCTCACATTCGCCTCTCCATCTTGACGGAACATCACTCATTCCATAGTCATATGTATTGGATGATTATTTTTCAAAAACTAAGTTTGATCATGATATTTTTAAAATTTTCCGGTGTATTGTGTGTGGGGTGCTTGCAGATTTGTTTGTGCATAACACAACCATCCAATACATAACATAATTTCATTATCACAAAAATTCTTATAAAATAGTCTCGTGTGATAGATTTTTAACCCGATCCAAGTCATAAAAACTATCACTTCTATGAAAAAAAAATTGTTTTTAATGATAATTATGGATCAAATCAACCCGTCTCACAGACAAGAAACCGTGAAACCGTCTCACAAAATATATGTACTATTTTATTATACGTTGTCTTGCTACGTTCTTCCCACCAATGTCAAGCCTAGAGATTCATGAGCCAAAAATTTGAAATCACTCGGATAAACCCAGAGATTTCTCGAACCAAATATAGATCTTTCAGAAATAAAGTTTGCAAAATAGTTCTACCAAATGAATGAATCATATTGACCAACAATTCCAACTAAAATACAGCATTCTTCAGTTAGAATTAAGGTTTCATATGCCTCATTACTACATTTGGAAAACAAAAAAATGAGACAATTTCAACTAGGTAGCCAATTAGTTATTAGTCATTTGAATAATTGTATGCATTCCTAGGAATCATGTTTCACAAACGATCACAGAATTCACGAAGGGATCGATTTCTGGGAATTATACAGATACGCTGTTGGTAGAATGTCAGCCCGTCGTACTGTCTCCCCTCTCCAATCTCTGCTTGGAGGAATTGTTAAATATGAAGCTGAAACGTAGCCCTTCTCTTCGTGAGCAAATCTCGTCTCAGGCTTACCGCTCGGATAAAGAGATTGGAAGATTGAGGAGAACGGTGCTGAATCTGGGTAATCAACAACGCTGAAAGAGTCTATGGTGCTTTCGGTGGTAAAAGAGGCATCATCCGAGCTCGTAAAGAGGGACCAGTCGCTGGATGTGGCGTCTGTGAACTCAGAACAATTGCTCGTGATTGGTGATCTACTTCTATCCCCTTTCAGAGAGAATCCTCTATGATCCAGAAGAGGGTCTCTTCTGCTGAAGTTGTGACGAAGTTGGCTCTGCTCTGGTTCTGAAGATTTTTCGAGTTTCGAAGAGCATTGTTTAGGCATGGTGTGAGACTGTTGACTGCGGACTCTTCCACCATATGCTCTAGCAGGACGCGGATAGGACCTGAAACAGTAGAAACAAGGAAAACATTCATGTTTGAGTTGCCTAGATCAATTTACAATATGAGCTTGAGCCGAGCTCGATTATCCTCACTGGAACCTCTAGTTTAAAGTATAAGAGATGCTAGAAATGAAGCTTACTCTTACCTCATGTAGAACAGAATGTATGCTCCTTCTGACATCACCTCATTCAACCGTACTGGTTGCACCTGCCAATGAGAATAAATGCGGCATCACAAACTAATTTTACCACAAAACAAAACAAAACGATGAAAAAATTTTAACTCAAGTGAACACAAGCTATTTTTCCCTAGTTTTCAAGAATATCGACAGATTGTACCTCTGTATCATCAATCTTGAACCAGTTGCCCGACAGATCTTTCACATATGATATGTAATGACCGGAAAATGATGAGTTCGATTTATTCAAATGAACAACTACAGCATAGAGCATGTAAAGTGGTGGTATGTCATCTGTCCCAGTCATAAACGGGATCATATCCAGCATTTCAGGAAACCTTATGCATTTATTTATCTTGCCGTAATTTCCCTCCTGGTAATTGAAGCACAATATTCACCAACACGAATGATCAAATTGAAATGATAAAATACAGCTAGAAACAAAGAAAATGCTATCCAAAGATGAACTCATGCACTTCATAGTGAGAATCTCAAGAATGTAAAACTAATGAAGGATGGGAGGCTGGTTCGATTCAGTGTTGAAGCCTATTCCAGAAAAGTATTACTGTGTTTGAATCCAAGATTTTGCCGAGTGAAAAGAGAAGGGAAATCCAATAAAAGTTCATTTTTGTTTTATACTTTCAAGAAACAATCAAAATCCATTATATTTCCATCAAAATATACATGGATACGAGGGACAATAGTTTCCAAACAAAGAATACCTGAAATCTTTTCAATACAATAGTCAAAATATTTGGAGCCTCCATTATGCTCAATTGCTTTCGTGCACGAACGTAAGAAGCACACCTTTCAAGAACCAAAACAATGTTATACAACAAACTGGAGAACTCGCGCCTTGCAAACAAATAATGCAGAAATCAACAGACTGAACACCTTCCACATCTATACATGTTATCCCCATCAAGATCTTCTGAACTTGTGAACTGTGTCAATGCATCCTCCAATGACTCGACACGACCAAATATCTCCAGAGTAAGATCCATTATGTTTTCACGTCGCTCTGACTCATGGTGGCATCTCAAACATTTGACCTGGTACTCAAAGGGTTGTTTGGTTCAATCTCGCAGAGAAACTAAACAATATAACAAAGAAGAGAGTTCTTAAAGGGTCTGAAAAAACACCTTGGATCTAAGAAGACCCCCAAATGTATGTTGAACAAAGGTTGTATTCTGTAACCAGGGATCAATGGCTTTTTCTCCACCCAGGCGTTCCAGGCATATAGATTGCAAAGAAGCGATGATAAGCCTGAAAATGCAAGATATTTCATAAAGGTTAAAAGCTCCATTGCACCAAAATTAAAACATAAGTTTTTAAAACATGTTAAATTTGGCTGTCCAATCCATTGCCCGTACGTGCATAATTATTTTTGAAGACCAGAAAATATAAGTCAAAACTGAAAGTACTTCAACAGACGCACACAGCAGTTTCAATGAATGTTAACGCACCGTAAAAATTCATGAGCGTCTTCCTGACTTCCATCGCCAATCTGAGAATTAAGACTTCGGATATACATGAGAACTTTTCCAGGAGATAGCGGATATCCACTTTCTTGTAGCATCATTACGTGCCGCTCAAGTTCACACATGAGGCACCAAGCTTTGTCACAACCTGATATGTATTGAATATGCTTATGAATTCCAGCAAATACTGCAAAGGAATGTCGGACAGCAACTTCTCAGAGGGATATCATAAAAATAATTACCCGCTCTAGAATGTGATTGACGATGAAGATAAATGATCAGGGGCTTAGTGGATGTTAGACATTGTAACACGGCATTGGCATAGCAACTGCACAACAATATAAAAAATATTTAGTCTGAACACAACAGCAAATTTATTTTACAATATTAAGCTTTAGAGTTTGAAGTCCTTGAATTGTTTTGTTCAGTAAGATCAAACTTTTACCTATTTCCACAATTTACAAGTCCTCTAGGAGACATGCTAAGAACTTCCAACTGAAAGCACTTTACAAATTCTTCATAGGGAAAAAGCATCTGGCAATTTAAGAAAGTCCAATATTATGAGTTATCCATTCAAGGTATAAATAAATTACAAATTTCATAGAATTGACCAATTTTCGACATAATTAATATTCCATTGATTTTTATAGTGTTGGCTCAAGGCATGTCTCCAATTCAGGAGATCATTTTGGAAAACTAACCTGCACTTTTTGTTGCTTCTTTATTCTATCTTCTGAGTGCTGATGGTCGAGTTTCACAGACTTTGGCAAATCCATTGTCCTCCTGATTTCAAGGTTTGCAACAAGATTGTTTTCCTGTAATGGGATGCCTACAACAACATAACTTGGTAAGAGAGTACATAAAATGGACTGCTATAAATTATAATGAATAATTGTTCATGGACCTACTTGAATCCCCTGCATCACATTTAGACATTTTCACCGCAGATTTTGCTGATTTTTGCAGTTTGTCAACACGAGAATGCATCGTGGCTTTTGCTTTGTTCATTGAAGTATTTTCAAGAAAGCAATTCAAACCTTTTGTTTCATCAGAATTAGCACTTTTCCTTTTAACCATCCCACTTTCATAAAACATGATTTCTTGATCAGCATCTCCATTCATTAATGAACAACATGACTTATTTATTGATCTTCGGCTAACATGTTTTCCAGATTTATCGATTTTCATTCCATTGGAGTAGGTTGGTGGATTTCGAAGAGGAGAAATGATGTCCCCTGCACAATTTTTCTCCAGACTTGGGTGCTTCACATTGAATTCGGATATATTGGGATCGGTAGTTTGATCAGCCGAGATCCTTACACGAGATCCTTCAGTTGGGATAGTCAGAGATGAGATTTGGCAGTTGTTTCCTAATTGATGGCACTCAAGCTTGTGAACTTGCCTCCAGTGAGTAATCTGACACCCTCCAGAACTACATTGACATTGCAAGTAACTGTGTATTATTTTTCAGCATTTTCAGTAAAAGAAAGTTGATACCAGACCTTCAGCATCAGAAGAAGTGAGGTAGAAAAATATAGACAAATGGAGGTCGTCTAACAAGCCCTAGGCCCACAGGAAAAGGGAACACATGCAAGCAACTCTCTGTGATAGGGTCCACAAGAAACTATATTTCATTCAACTCATTCTTGCTAGAAAAAATAGTTAACCTAATTACCAGAAGAGCCTATAGCATTATCTTAGAAGGCTATTTTCAATGTGGGACAAAGTTCCATAGCACGCTTTTAACAAGTGCTTTATGAGATCAAGTAAGTATACAATCATACCAATACCAAACTGATTTGCAGTGGGAGCAACGAGTAGTAGCTGCACCAAAGCATCTGGCACAATGATGGAACGCATTGTTCTGCACACTCGCCATGGGAATGACACATCCCACAGCCATATCTTCAACTGGGAGAGCTTCCTCAACAGCACTTTTGGAAATTAGACTTATCCTATTTTTCCTCTTTGTAACCTCACTCCATTTTCCTAGTAAGAAATAAGCAACAAGGGGGAGTGCAACGAAGAAAAGAAACAAAGCAGAAATGTCGATATCCCTTGGCCCAAGCATGTCAAAACCAGCATACTCATGGCCAATAGTCCCGCAACAAAAATCTCTGCCAAACAACAAATTCCTCAAGACACACTAACACAGCATTTAAATATTCAGGGTTCCATTTATGTATCACTGCGTGCATCGCTTGCTCTTTTTAGTGCTCGCGCTCCTTAATTCGTAAAACAACTGTCAATGAGAAAATTGACTATCATATTAGGAAATATATTATACAGTTAAAACATGTAAATAGAAAACAAGATCATGATCATGGAATTATCAATGTGTGTAAGTTCAAAAATTCAGAAAAAGAAGGATATTTTAAAATGAATTTTGGAATTATAAGTTTCCGGAAGTAACGTTGTTCGATAGAATTGGTGCCACCTAGTTAATCTCATTATTCAGTCAATACTCAATAGCATGAACCTGTACACGCCATTATGAGCCACTTTCTCCACAGAAGTTTGCGATAGACATTTTTAAGTGCTTTTTCCATGAAAACAAAAATCAAGAGCAATTTTAGATTTTTTTATTAATTAATTTAAAAAAGTTAAAACAGGAGTCTAAAAGCCATAATTTCTGATGCCCGAGAAATTGTCTTATAAGAACATTTCTAGAAGAGTATTTGCATCCAGAAATCATTGTTTTTAAAAAAATTAAAGATGCTTTTTACGACACTTCCAAAACTTCAAAGGGCATACAGCACCTTACTCACAAACAAAATCCTCAAAGCGTGCATTACTGAATGAACCTCGAGGTGCATACTAGCTTAACCAATTCTCTTATCTGAATTACTTATTTTTTCATTCGAGTAGAGTAATCTCGTAGAGTTGTAGTTGCTAGTTTAGTTACTTTGCTAACATTATGTAATATTCACATGGAATCACAAGATCATAGATTATTATCATAAATTTATTTTGCATAATGGTTTATTGCATTAACAATTTTTCACGAAACCATTAACGACACTTCATACTTTTAATTGAAACTTCAAAAAGACTTAGATTGTAAAGGAACATTGGGAGGTCTATGCATATAGCTAGCAAGTGGTTTTCTAAACAGGAAAAAATTGTCAGAATATACAAGTGCTTAGAATTATCGAACGGTCTTGGGACTCGAATCTTGAATGTTTAAAAACACGTCAAATGAGTCGAAGGATAGTCTGAGCCAGAAATGTGTGTAAACAAGGAAACGACAAATAAAATTTGTAATTCTAAAAATCTTTAACTCTACTTTTTCCTAATTAAGAGAATCTATACATACCATCAATCAATTTGTTAATTCATGGCTTTGTGCCAATACAGCTCTCCCAACAAACATTTAAGGCATAAACCACCATGCCGAAACCAGCTAATCAAGTAATGAACAGGAAAAAAAAAAAATTACTTCCCCATTCCAATGGGCTAATTTTAGAAACAAAACAAGCATTAATCATATGTAGTATCAGAACAACATAACAACCCATAAAGGAAATCGTAACTTCAGCTTCAACTAGCACACAAGAAGGGTTAATATTTTTGATAAAAACTTCAAAATTACAAAATGTTAACCTAAATCTTTCATATGCGTAAAACAATCCCAGAACATGAGAACCCTAGAAGCCAACATTTCCTCTAGGGTGAGCATCTAAAATTATTTACTACATTTGGCGTAACCCGTCGAAAAAGATTCGAAATTTTCACTACACCATGCCATAAAAATCCAATCTTTGAGTAGATTTCAAGAAAATGAGCAAAACCCACTCGTAGAACACATTGAATTAAAATATTTCACAGACAAAACACAAACAAACAGGCTTAAAATGCAAACAAAGATCCATAAGCATATAAATTGAATGAGATTTTGGTATAAATCACCCAGAAAACAACAAAAAAAACAAAAAAAATCATCATGGTTTGAATCGTACCATTTTCTATGCAGTGTTGGCAAGAAAACCACAGAGCTGGTGTAGCATCCATTAGAATGTCACTATTTTCACACTAGAGCTACTTGTTGGTCCAACTTTATAGACTGTGGGGTACACTCCCCTGTGACCACCCACACGCAAGCATACCCCTCCGCATGACCTAGGAGTACACGTGTTGTGTTTTTATTGGTATATAAACTGTAATTATAGGACCCTCGTGAGACATGAAAGTGGTCTCGCTCAGTTATCCTTTCCTTTTCAATTGTTGACCGGCGCATTCTATTCTTTCTATATTAGTTAATTAGAGTTTGTTATCAATTATAAATAAAACTTGCATTCAATCCACAAACAACCAATATACACCTTTATAAGATACATACATATATATATATATATACACACATGATTTTTTCCTGAATAAAATAAGTAGATTATATATGAAATTATAATAAACCATATCAAACAGGATGTTATATATATATATATATATATATATATAATATAATTTATTTATGATAACCCGCACACCTACCGTGCATACCTTTCATCCATTGGATGCGCAATTTTTCTATATTTCATCACATCCAATGGGTGAATGACACATCATCGGTGCTCACAAAGGTGTGCACGGTAGGTGTGCAGGATATCAAAACTGTATATATATATATATATATATATATATATATATATATATAAAATTTATTTATGACTACTCATAATACAATTATAAGTCCATAAAATCCTCTAATTTTCCAAAAAGTCATTTGCTAAAAATAGATTTGAGTCAAATATAATTTTTGGGGAATATTCCTTTTTATAATAATAAAAAAAAGGTTGCAATCTTGTTGGGAAGAATGATGGTGTGCTGAAACAGAATTCAAGCTGTGTCTTATTAAGAGATTGAGAACGTCACCGGCTGGTGCATGGTAAAGTTTGTTAATGACTCTCAATTTTTAAATCAGATTATCAAAAACTACATATTTTCAAAAATACCAAAAAATATTCATTAAATTTGTTGATATCCATATATATAAAATAAAACAGAAATAAAAATTAAAACTGTTTATAAAATAAATTGATTGTTACTTATATTTCATCTTAAATATACATTATTTCTATTTTTTAAAATAAAAAGATGTCTTGTGCTTGTTTTATAATTTATCACATCTTTTTTCACTTAAGAAGACTAAAAGATTTTAGTTTTACAACACTTTGTAATAACTCAATTTCAACTAGAACTTATTATTGCTTAAGTTGAAACTCTTAGTGTAACTCAATAATTTCTATATGTTTAGGAACCGTTGATACACCAGAAAACAACAATATAATCCAACACTCGGGTTGAACAAATTGAGTTGGTGGGGCATCATAATATGATCCTTGAAGATCTGATCGATTCTAACATGTGCTAGCTAAATCGAGCCGTTTGAAGTATAATAATTTGAGTGTTCTCAAATATCTTGTATATGCGTATTGTATAGTGCGTTGGTCAATTGAGAGTGGGTTTTCACTGACTTGAATCTTCATATTTTTGGTTGAAAAGTTACGATGTTCATAAATGTTTTTCAGCGATCATCTGTACTATTTTCTGATATAATGATCTTGTCGTTTTCAGTCACCATACATATCATTAAGTGATCATTTAATGCTTCTTTGATTTTGCGACTTTTAGCTCTTAACTTCTGGAAAAGCTGATAAACCATATACGGTATAGGAAACATTATGTTATTCGATAGTTGGTTAGATATTGAGCAATTATACTTTAACTGATAGTCGTCATTGAACGAATTGAGTAGTATTATCCATATTGATTTGCTCATAGCTGACATGCTGTTGTGTGGTTGGAGTTTTTCAATTAAACACGTGTATTTCATTTAAGATTACATTCGATCAGGAGTATGATGATCTCTTAAAGCTAGAATTATGAAAGGCTTGAACACTTGGTAATATGTTTGAATTGCTTGACTTGATCCACCAATTGAAAAATATATAAACACATAAGATAAGAGGCTGGATCCTGAAACGGTTCAATGTTGTTTATTTTTCAAACACCAAAACTTATGATAAAATATTCTAAGAATCATAATTTTTAATAAAAAGAAATATAGAGATTAACAATCTCAGTATCTTAAAATAAAATTTTAATTATCAAATTTATCATTTAATTATTTTTGTAAAATTATTCATTTAAAAAGATCTTACATTAAATTATTTTTAATATCTAAATGTATATCAACATAAAAAAAAACTTTATTTATACAAAATATGATTTAATCACTAGAAGATATATTATATATTTTGTAGAAACAATATAAAATAATATAAGACATTATTTTAATTTAATGTAAATTTTAATTTATTTCACATTTTAATCCAAGCGCTTACCATTAAGCCAAAATCTTATCATAGGCTCATAATAGTTCGTTTTTTTGTTATCATATTTCCGATTGTTTTCACTTCCGACATGCTTAATCGATACACTTTAGTGCTGTTTTATTGTCGGAAGTAATTTTATGGTCTTGGAGCAAATTTGAGCTAAAGAAGTGATTGTTATAAAGCTATGAAACGGAATAAATCTTGGAACAAAGCGTGATAAAGTGACTGTTCTTCTGTTGTATGTGAAACTGAAGCTATCAGAATTTCTAGGAGTGAATCTCGAAATTTGTGAAAATTATGCCAAAATTTAGAGTCATAATTATGATATTTGACTTAAAAATATTCTTGGAGAGAGATGTTTTTGAGATAAAAAAAATACTAGATAGAGTTTTATTCCAAAAAAAATTATATTTCTTTTTTGAGATATTTTCTACATTAGGTTTTTCTTTTGGTTAATGAGGGTTTTCTACTATTTCAATTTTGTCACTATGAGGTTTTTTGCGCTTTAATTAATATTATTGTTTTGTTCAAGTATTTGTTGATTTATATTTAATTCTATGAAATTTGTATGTCGGGTTAATCTGAAAATTTAATTTGACATATAATTTTCTACTATTTTTCATGAATTCAGTGATCCAATAAACGATTGGTACCTAAGTAGCGATAGATTAGTGTGTTGTGCTATCATAACATATTTAATTTAAATAAATCGATGAAACTAAATTTATTTATTGTAGCTATCTCAATTGTTAGATTTTATGATTAACTGTTTCAGAAAACGAAAATGATATTTTTAATTAATATGGAACGTTATCGCGCCCAGTTGATTATTGATAAGTTTTTACTGATGGTGAGTTTGGTCAATTAAATTACGAAAACACAAGGATTTTAGCTATTATCCCTATAACTATAAGGTTAATTGATTGTAAATGCGTGAATATTTAATATGTTAGCCGATGAACAGTGATACAATTTAATAGTGGAAATCCCTTGAATTAGAACTCGATACGATTGAATTTTCTTATTCATTAATCATTCATCATTATTATTTAATTCTTGTTTAGGTTTATTATTATTTTATTACTTTCTGATTTTAGCTTTAATATTTTATTTTGTTCTTATCAACAATCACTCTTTTTTAACTGTTTTTACTCGAAAGAAATAAATTTCTTGTTCCATGTGGACTAAACTATACTCATCATTACAGTCGTTATATTTAGACGTAAATATTTAAGTTTGATGGCTCAACGACAGCACACCACTATAGCTGTTAGTCAAGACGCAACTTTATTTATTTATATCTGTGGCAGTGCAGAGTGCACGCACCTACATGAGTGCTAATGGTTGGGCTGTTAGGCCAATGAGTTTGGTGATATACGTGTCTATCTGTTGATGTTGTCTTATATCTCTTATATATCAATATTACAAATTTCTACCGTTAGTCACCCTAACAGAGACAGTATTACATATTAAGTTTTGACATCACTCTTTTACGACTCATCTAACCAACTAGATCAAGTAACGCAATGTCAGCAGCTTGACGCATGCAAACTTTCTAGAAGGTCATTTATCTCAGTGTTACTCTCACTCATGTGCGCTTAATCTAACATTTCTCCAGTAAAGCTCATGAAACTGCCTTTTTTGAGTTGCAATCACATCCCTCATGATCAGAGGCGGATTTATGTTAGGGCACACGTGGGCCACGGCCCCCCTTAAAATTTAATTTTTTTTAGTTTATATTAATTTTTGAAAACTTGAGTGTGTGTATATATATAAGTGGGCCCACCACAATAAATTGAAAGAACATATATCTCCATAGCAAGTCAGAAGTTTCTGCACGCATAAATCCGAATTCTAATCATCAATTCCAATCCTAGTTTTTTTTCCTTTTTAATAATTGATTTACTTCTAAATTTTTAATACTTTATCACTTAGGCTACGTTTGGTTAGAAGGATAAGATAAACTAATGATTAGTATGTAAATGATAAAGAAAATGATTGTGGTAGGATTGTAATATATGATGTAAAATAATATTATGTTTGGTAAGATTTTTAAGTGTATGATAATTTTGAATTTTTTGATGAAAAGACAAAATTGCCCTTTCCCTACGCGGCGGCGGCGACGGCGACAGTCGCGGCGATGGCCGGCCAGCCGGAAATGGTCGGCCGGCGCCGGCGGTTCGTCGGCGGTCGGCCGGCGGCGGTCGTGGCGGCGGCGGTCGGGGGCGGGAAGTGGTGGTGAGTTTGAATATAAGAGAAGGGTAAAATTGGAAAAATAAGAGGTATTAAGAGTTGGATAAATAATCCTAGGGGTGAGGAGGTATTATTTTAACCTACCTAATATAACCTAATCATTCATAGGAGGGATTGACTTGGTTAAATAATCACGCGTACCAAACAGCTGACTAGGCAGGATAAAAAAAATAATCCCGCCTAATCACGCGTACCAAACGCTCCCTTAATACCTCCTATTTTTCCAATTTTATCCTTCTCTTATATTCAAACTCACCATCACTTCCCGCCACCGACCGCCGCCGCCACGACCGCCGCTGGCCTACCACCGGCCGACCGCCGACGAACCGCCGGCGCTGGCCATTTCCGGCCGGCCGATTTTTCCGGCCGGCCGGCCGCCGGCCACCGCCGCGGCTGTCACCGTCGCCGCCGCCGCGTAGGGAAATGGCAATTTCGTCTTTTCATCAAAAAATTCAAAATTATCATACACTTAAAAATCTTACCAAACATAATAATATTTTACATCATATATTACAATCCTACCACAATCATTTTCTTTATCATTTACATACTAATCATTAGTTTATCTTATCCTTCCAACCAAACGTAGCCTAAGGTTGGATAAATAATCCTAGGGGTGAGGAGGTATTATTTTAACCTACCTAATATAACCTTATCATTCATAGGAGGGATTGACTTGGTTAAATAATCACGTGTACCAAACAGCTGACTAGGCAGGATAAAAAAATAATCACGCCTAATCACGCGTACCAAACGCTCCCTTAAATTTATCACCTTTGAAAAAGACTTTTCTACTATCTGTCTATCACTACGCTCAAATAAAACTCTTCCAAAAATTGATTACCCTAATTTAATTTTTTCCCAAATCAATTCTTCATTGGTAGTGCAGTGGTGTTGTAGAAGATCAACAAGTGAAATCGTTCTTCGGTGTCTATGGACTAAGAGGTTGGTGGAGTTTTTCTCCAGTTATTTTTTTCAATTACCATTTTCAATTCGGTTTGTGTGTTTGGGCATGTCCTCGATTTTTAGAGAAATGATTTGGGGATATGGGTTTTCTGTGATTCTTCTGTATGAGATCATGTTATGGTGTCGCATTGTTACAGTTTCTTGTTCTAAGATTTCCATTGAAGAGTATCTATATTTGTATATCTGTTTCATCTTCTGTATCAGAGATGTTTCTAAACTTATTTCCTGAAAACTAAAATTGTAGGGCTCAAATAATGATTTGATCAGTACGAGTTTTAACACTATGAGTATATTATGAAAATGAAATTTTGGATTTTTGTTGAAAATTGAAAACTGGGGTCATGAAAAATAGATAACATAAATAAATGAGGAAGCCATGAATTCAAAAGTATTGCTCCTTAAATCTCTTTTATATTTCATTAATACATTATCTTTGATGCTTTTTTATGAGTATTTGTTGCTTAAAACTCAACCAGTTTTTAGGTGTATTTATTGCTTATAAATTTTAAGTCTAGACCCTCGGGTATATGCTTCTTAATATTTAGCATATACATATATTGCAAATTAAAACTTGTACGTCTAGACCCTCGGGTATATGCTTCCAATTACTCAATTCACATAAGATTCATTTTAAAACTTTAGCAACTGCAATAATCATTTGATACCATGCATCTAGAATGCACATTGCTACATACATTTGACAGAATTTATTAGTTTGGTAAAAGGTTTTTCATAAATTATTCATTATTTTTTTTTAAATTTATCTATCATTTAATAATATGTTGGGTTAAAATTTTCATTTTCAGAAATTTTCATCTCAACATGATACATGATTATTTGAGATGCTACTAGTATGGACTGTAATTTATTTTTGTACTTAATTTATGTAGTGATTGATGTTTGTTTGTTTATATTTTTTTATACACTTTGTTTATTATATTTTGTTGAGATTTTGAAGTTTAGCAGTGAGTATTGATAATGTATTATTGCAGATATTTTATTTATGGTGTTAGTATATTTAAATGACTAGATTTTATTTATTGTGGCAGGTGTGATTTTATTCATAAATGGGAAAATCTGTTACAATTAATAAATTCTTTCAGAGGAAGAGATCTAATCAACTAGATCCTCCCATTTCTACAGCTCCATCTATACCATCAGATGATAATCTTCCACCAGAGGTTCATTCTCAAAAGTTAAGAAAGGTTGAAAGTGCAGGGGTTGATCTTAACTTCTTAGAGCGTGATCCTGGATTACGTCGACAAATACGGGAATACTCTCCCAACGAGCAAGAAGAAATTCGTCGGGCTTATCTAAATCTGAAAGCATATCAGCCTATACTTTCAGAATATCCACTAAATAAAAACAATCTTCATCCCCGTAGGTTTCAATCATCTTGGTATGAGCTTTTTCCTTGGTTGGAGTATTCCCCAACAAAAGATAAAGCTTTCTGTTTTCCTTGCTTTATCTTTAACAAGCCATCAGGATGTCCTAAGCAAACTGCATTTACTGTTGTTGGATTTGATAATTGGAAGAAGGCTCGAAGTGGAAAAACATGTTCTTTCCAATGTCATATTGGGAAAGATAATGTATCTTCACCTCATCGTATGGCTGAAAAAGCATGTGATGATTTAATGAACCAACCTCAACATATACCAAGATTTTTCAACAAAATTAGCTCAGAAGCAGTTGCAAGGAATCGCCTTCGATTGAAAGTTGGTATACATGTAGTTCGGTTGCTTGCACTTCAGGGCGTTCCTTTCAGAGGTCATGATGAGAGCTCTAATTCATCTAATCGTGGAGACTTTCTTGAATTTCTTGATGTGGTGGCCTTGTATAACGATGAGCTTTCAGATGCAATACATAAAGCTCCGAAAAATGCCAAGTATACATGTCATGATATTCAAAAGCAAATACTTCACATGTTCTCTGTGAGAGTGAAATGTAATTCGTGAAGAAATTGCAGACAGCAAGTATTGCATAGTCATCGATGAAGCCCGTGATGAGTCAAAAAGAGAACAAATGTCTATAGTGTTGAGGTTTGTGGACAAAAATGGATGCATACAAGAGCGTTTTTTTTGGGCTTGTTCATGTGTCAGATACTACAGCTTTGAAATTAAAGAATGCTATATATTCTTATTTGAGTCATTACAATTTGGATGTCCAAAATATTAGAGGTCAAGGTTACGATGGTGCTAGCATTATGAGAGGTGAGTTCAATGGATTGCAAGCTTTGATTCTGAAAGATTGTAAGAGTGCTTATTATGTTCATTGCTTTGCCCATCGATTGCAGTTGGCTCTTGTTGCGGCAGCAAAAAATGTAACTCCCATTCATCAGTTTTTTGATAAATTAACTTTCATAGTTAATATGGTTGGTGCTTCGTGCAAGCGTAATGATGAATTGAAGGAAGCTCACGCAGATGACATTGCTTATTTGATTTCTATTAATGAACTCGAGACAGGGCGTGGACTTAATCGGATATGTAATTTACAACGAGCAGCTGATATGCGTTGGAGTTCTCATTTTAGATCATTATCGAGCTTGATCAAGATGTTTAGTGCAACATGTACTGTATTGCTCAAAGTTATGGAAGATGGACTTCCTTCCCAAAGAGCAGAAGCAACGTCTGTTTATGATGAAATGAATTCATTTGATTTTGTATTCATATTGCATCTAATGAACGAGATTATGGAGATCACAGATGTGCTTTGTCAGACATTGCAAAGTAAGTCTCAAGATATTTTGAATGCAATGGAGCTAGTTTCATCTACAAAAAAATTAATTCAAGAGCTAAGGGATGACAAATGGGATGATTTGCTTGAAAAAGTGAAGTCCTTTTGTGTGGCTCGTAACATTGATGTTCCTGATTTTAGTGCTCAGTATGTTGATAGGCGAGGTCGAGCCCGTCGTCATCAAGGCAATTTCACCATTGAGCATCATTATAGGGTAAACTTTTTTTATGCCACTATAGATTCACAACTGCAAGAAATTAATGTGCGTTTTAGTGAAGATGCGATGGAGTTACTCATGCTTAGTTCTGCTTTAAATCCTCAAAATGCAAGTGATTCATTGAGATATATGGATATATGCAAATTGGTTGAAAAGTTTTATTCACAAGATTTTACCAATGAAGAAAAATAACGGTTAGAGATGCAGTTGAAGCACTATGAGCATAATGTAGTCAAAGGGTCACACTACAAAAGTCTTTCAACTATTTCCGAGTTGTGTCAATGGTTGGTGAAGATTAAAAAGCTGCTACATATGACCTTGTTTTTAGAGTGATCGTGCTTGTGCTGACTCTTCCAGTTTCTACCGCTACTACAGAACGGTCATTCTCAGCTATGAATATCGTCAAAACTAGGTTTCGGAGCAAAATGGAGGATGATTTTCTCTCGGATGTATTGATGATATTTATTGAAAGAGAAATTGCTAAAAATATTTGTATAGATACCATTATTGAAGACTTTGAAAATTTTAAGGAACGTCGAATTCCTTTTAGTTAGGAATTTTCTTGTTAAAAACGTACTGTTTATGTTTAGTTGAATATAACCGATGTAATTTTTGTCTTTTCTCTTTTAATATTTTGTCCGTATTTTGAAACGGCCCCCACAGAGTAGAAATCCTAGATCCGCCCCTGCTCATGATAACTCATATAACCTAACTCACAAAACTTCTCATTCCTGGTAATGAAGTACATGCCAGTAAAGTTTTATGGACTATCATAAAGACTATGATTGCAAGATCCATAAAGATAATGTCACGAGCCTTACAATAAAAGAGTTTCGAAATATGGATTGTTAGTTGCTGACTGACAACTCTGCTGGATAGCAGCTTGGCCAAAGGGTTGCTGATTGCATGGCTAGAGGGTTGCTCGCTGGCAGCTCTGCAGATGGCCGGTCGTCACAATTTTAATGTTATGTTTTAAGGCAAAATTGATAAGTTTCATTCATTCGGGAAAAAATATTTTGATTATAATCCATTCTAAGTGGACAACATAATTTGTGTCATAATTGGATCATATGTAAAAGTTTGAATTACAAGAGAAATATTCATTTTGTTATTATTTACTAAAAAAACAATTAAATATTTATATTCAAAATTTGTTTAAATAATATAAATATAACAAAAAAATTATTTTAATCTTAAAATTTAATTAATTATCCATATTTATTAGAAGTATGAAAATATTTGTTAATTATATTACAAAATGCTAAAAACATTTGAACATATAAAAATTTGATTGGACGAGGCCGTTTTATATCCACCGTACGGCCATAAGTACGGTTTTATACCCACCGTATATGGTCATATCTTATTTTTGGTCATGTATATTTATCTTTTTTGTGAATTTGGTCTTTTAAATGTAATCAAATTTCAATCTTAATCTGTCATAAAATTTCACTGTGAAAGGGCTAATTCAATACTGAAGAAACACACGAGAAACAAAGAGAATTACGAATTCCATCTGCCAAAGATCTCTAGCACTCTATCTTTTCAAAATATCATACCTCTCACTACAGCACACACTCATTTCACATTAGATAATCAAAGATCAACTTGTGTTATTTTATCAACTCTAGTCGTCCAAACTTGTCTGTTGATGTTCACGTTTTCTTTTTTCTTTTTGAGAATCCTACAAGATCCGTTTGTTTTAATTGTGTTGAATATGTCTAAACCAATGGTTCCAAGGACAATCAGAATTTTCTTTGTTAAGTTGTCACTAAAAGTTTCGATTCAACCAACGATTAATCTTGATTGAAGTAAATTTGTACAAAAGTTGTATAAATCAAAGTCTTTTCTTGGATTTGTATCTAAGTGGAAAGAGGGGGGGGGGGGGGGGGGGGGGGGTGGCGTAAGATGTCACGCCTCAGCCCTGGGCCTGCGTGGCTGCACAATAGTTTCATATAGCAACTACTACGTATTCATCATCGCTTTACGAAAATGATTAACCCAAGTTGCTACAGAAGTCCATTGTAAGCCCATTATAAACTCATTTTAAAATTTTAATTTTTAAGATATGTGACAAGGGGTATCACATAAGAGTTGTTAATCTCCGAACATCCATAAATATCACATCTTATTTACTTTAAGTTTTTTACTTCTATCAGCTCTGATTTACTTATCTAGCCACTTTGTTAAAAGGCTATCTACGTTGAATATATTAAATTACTAATCAAGTCGGACCGTTTTCACATTTTAAAATCTTGTAAGTGTAAGAAAATGTGACACATATCAGAAAAAAGAACAGACGTGTAGGAAATGACGACGGTCATTGCCTACAACTTTTGACAAACGTGCTCAATTTTAGAAACTGAGATGCGTACACGTCTCTTCCTCTGAATCTCGGCTCCCGATACACTCATCGATGGTATGAGAAACGCCTATAAATAGAGCGATTGAGGTCCCTAAGCATACACACCTCATAAAAAAATTTACACCATCTATTGAGAGGGTGGAGTGCTTAGAAGACATCAACCGAGAAGAAAATCAGAGAAATCAAAATTTTCAATGGCCGGAGGTAACACTCGATTTAAGCTTCCGCATATTGTTTTTCATGTTCATGTATACGTAAAAACATGATTTTGAGAAAAATCTCTAACATTTTGGTATCAGAGCCGTGATACCTCTGCCTTGAAAATTTGTTTTTCATTTTATGAAGTTTTTGCGTATGAAACTTGAAAGTTGAAAACATACATAACAATATTAGAAAACTTACCTGAGAATTGAGTTCTCGGTTGCACATTATACTTCTACCTTGAAATCTTAAAAAATTGGAGATTTTGTTTTCTGAAATTTTCGGAGGAAATGAACAAATAATACAGGAGAAATTGTAAGAGAATGGTTTGAAGTTGAAAGTGCATGCAATTCATTCTAATTCAATGAATGTGCAATAAAGTGTACACATTTAGTCTACACATTTAATATATGGCCTACACATTAAAATGAATGAATAACATGTATGTTTGGAGCCTACACATGCAATTGATTGAATTGCAATTCACAATTGCATCTTCAGATAAATAATTGAAAGTGTCGGTTATTAAATTTTTTTTTTAAAAAAAAATTAATTAAGTATGGGACCCACATGTTTGTAATAATTTAGTTTTATTATTATTATTATTTTTAAAATAAAAAGTAATAAAAAATAATAATTAATTAATTAATGTGTAATTAAGTTATATGTATAATTTAGTATATATATAGCATTTGGTTAAATAATTTGCACACATTAAAATAATTCAAATATCAATGTAATTTCTAATACATGTTTAGAAATTATTTGTGCATGTTTATATAATGTCAAATATTATGGATAAGCGTTTGATGTGTACATGCAAATTTAATATTATGTGTGCATTTATTCTTGAAATTTAAAATGCAAATAATATTAAAAAATAAAATATTTCAGATATTCACAAAATTTAAAATGCAAATAATTTGAAATGAACATATTAACTAAGATGTGAATATAAAATTATAAAATAAAATATTTCAGATATTCACAAATGAACAAATAATCCTCGCTTTACCACTACTCTGATAAAAGAGAAAAATCGATGAGGAGCCCACATTTTCATGTAAATGTGATCCTCACTTTATCACTACTCTGATTGAAGAGAAAAACTGATGGGGAACGTATTTGTTCATATTAAGTAAAAATGTGAATATAAAGTTATTTAATGAAAAATTTTGGCTTATAAAGATTCACATAAATGTAGACAATTAAAGTGAATAATAATTATAAGGTGACATGAGAAAACATGATCTGAGGAGTTCTTCATAGATCGGTTTAAACTGCCTTGACTAGCCACTGATCTCCCTGAGGAATGTTGCTCTGTCTAGGAGTTAGGTATTTAAAGGGCCTTAGCACTACTTATCTTTCCTGGAAGCACTCTTGAAAATGTTGATTATGTTACTAAATAATTATTATATAAAGTATTAAAGTAAAGCCAATTTTTTTTCCGATGAACCGTATAATTTTAAATAATTGAGGAATAGCCACATCATCCTTAATTATGAAAAATTATGCATTAAGTGGATTTGGATCACATAATGGACATCAATTGTAATTAATTATATAAACATAATAAATTTTACCCCACAGAGATTTTTATTATATTTATATAACTAATTAGATTAAAATATCAAATTATATTTTTCTTAATTTACCCTCAGGAGTTAAGGAAAATACATTTTGATATTTTATCATAAAGTTATAGAAATATCTTATTGAATTAAAATTTTAGCCCACATGCAAATTTTATGTCACTAGATTTTTATAACATTAATTACATTGATAAAACATGATATTGTCTCAAAATTTTAAGCATATGATATTTTGTGCAGTTATGCAACCTGCGAGTTTTTCTGATATAAAATGTGACATTCCCGAACTAAAAGGCGATAACTATAAAATATGGAATGAAAGAATTCTTCTTCAACTGGGGTGGATGGATATTGATTATGCTATACGTAAAGACGAACCATCTGCTATTACTGAAAACAACATTTCGGATGATGTTGATCTTTATGAAAAATGGGAGCGATCTAATCGACTCTGCATAATGTTCATAAAGACCAAAATCTCTGCTGGTATGCGTGGTTCTGTCGATCAGCATAATAATGTCAAAGAATTACTGAATGCTATTGATGAACAGTTTCAGTCTTCAGATAAGGCACTTGCAAGTACCCTAATTATGAAATTTTCTTCATTAAGGCTCACCAGTGTGAGAGGTGTGCGAGAGCACATAATGAAAATGCGGGACATAGCGACTCGGCTCAAGACACTTGAAGTGGAAATGTTTGAGAATTTTCTTGTGCACTACATTTTATGCACTCTTCCACAACAATATGGACCCTTCAAAATTTTCTAAACACACATAATGATAAATGGTCAATCAATGAATTAATGACCATGTGTGTTCAAGATGAAGGAAGGTTGTTGATGAAAAAACGAGTGATAATGTATTTATGACTACACAAGGAAAGTATAAGAAGCAAGCCAAAGTCAAGGGAAAAGAGAAAGGAATAATTCCACCCCAACCTGACATCAAGAAAGAATCCAAGTGTTTTTTCCTGTAAAAATACGGGACACATTAAAAAAGATTGCAATAAATTGAAGGACTGACTTGAAAAGAAAGATATTCATACTTCATTTGTTTGTTATGAATCTAATATGGTTGATATGATTTATAACACATGGTGGATTGATTCTGGTTCTACAATCCATGTTACAAATACCTTGCAGGATATGCAAAACCTAAGGAAGCCAATAGAAAATGAGCGGAGCATCTATTTAGGAAACAAGATGTCTTCGCATGTAGAGGCTATTGGGACTTTGCTGCCTAGTATTGAATAATGGTTACATTTTAAAATTGAAAAGACATTTTATGTTCCTAGTTTTTCTAGGAATTTAATTTCAGTTTCAAAACTTGTACCCCTTGATTATTCATTTTCAGTTTTTGGATAAATCAATAAATTTGTTTTATAAATCAAATCTTATTGGAAATGGTACAATGGTTGATGGTCTTTTCTATTTCTTTACAAAATAATAACACCACTATGCATGTTCAAGGAGGTATCAAAAGATGTGTTATAAATGAAGATTCCTCTATATTGTGGCACAGGAGATTGAGACACATCTCCATAGAGAGAATTAAAATATTAGTAAATTGATGGAGTACTCAGTACTTTAGATTTTACTGATTTTGAGACTTGTGTGGACTGCATTAAAGAAAATCAGACCAATAAATCTAAAAAGGGTGCAAAGAGGAGTACAGAAATATTAAAAATCGTACATTCAGATATATGTTGTCCAGATATGGACATGCAAAGTCCAAAATACTTCATCTCCTTTATTGATGATTATTCACGATACATGTATATCTACATGCTTCATAACAAAAACGAAGCACTAGAAGCCTTTAAGGTTTTTAGGGCTGAAGTGGAGAAGCAATGTGATAAACAAATTAAGATCGCGAGAACTGATAGAGGTGGAGAATATTATGGTATATACACTGAGAATGGACAAGCATCTGGTCCGTTTGCAAAGTTTCTCCAAGAACAAGGGATTGTTGCCCAATATACTATGCCTGGTTCTCCGGACCAAAATGGCGTAGCTGAGAGGAGAAACCGAACATTATTGGACATGGTGAGGAACATGTTTAGTATCTCTAAACTTCCTAATTCTTTGTGGACTGAAGCTCTTAAGACAGCTGTGTATTTATTAAATCGAGTTCCAACTAAGGCTGTCCCAAAGACGCCATTTGAGTTATTTAAAGGTTGGAAACCAAGTTTGCAACATATACGCGTTTGGGGTTGTTCTTCTGAAATAAGAGTTTACAACCCACATGAAAAGAAACTGGACCCAAGAACTATAAATGGACATTTCATTGGGTATGCCGAAAAATTCAAAGGGTACAGATTCTATTGTCCATCTCACAACACTAGAATTGTGGAATCAAGAAATACAAAATTTCTTGAAAATGACTTGATTAGTGGGAGTGAGCATGACATAATTTTTGAGAATGATCACATTAATGCACAACCCTCTTATTCAAATGACAGATTGATTGTTATTCACACCCCTCAAGACCAAGTGTTAGGCAACCGATTACTGAAGTTCCACAAATCGCTGATGAAAATCTATATAGTTTTAGAGAGATATCAGATGAAAGATTGTTCACCAAGTATAGCCCCCGTTGTGAAAGGTGATAAATTCAATTTGAGCCAATGCCCAAAAAATGATCTAGAGCGGGAACAAATGAAAAACATTTCTTATGCTTCTGTTGTCGGAAGCTTGATGTATGCTCAGGTTTGCACTAGACCTGACATTGCATTTGTTGTTGGGATGTTGGGAAGATATCAGAGTCATCCAGGTTTAGACCATTGGAAAGCTGCAAAGAAAGTAATGAGGTACCTTCAAGGGACCAAAGATTATATGCTTATGTTCAGACGAACTGTAAATTTGGAAGTAATTGATTACTCTTATTCAGACTACGCTGGCTGCATTGATTCAAGAAAATCTACTTCAGGATATATTTTCATGCTAGCTGGTAGAGCTGTATTTTGGAGAAGTGCAAAGCAGACATTGACTGCTACTTCCACTATGGAAGCTGAGTTTGTAGCTTGTTTTGAGGCAACCTCACATGGTGTATGGTTGAAGAGTTTCATTTCAAGGCTTAGAATTATGGATTCTATATCTAGGCCATTAAGATATATTGTGACAATTCAGCTGCTGTTTTTATGGCTAAAAATAACAAAAGTGGTAGTCGAAGCAAGCACATCGACATTAAGTATTTAGCCATATGAGAACATGTTAAAGATAAAAAGTCACTTATCGAACATATTAGCACTGAATTGATGATTGCAGATCCTTTGACTAAGGGTATGCCACCATTGAAATTTAAGGATCATACAGAAAAAATGGGACGTGGTTCCTTTATGTAATTTTGTTGTAAGAACAAAGTTAATGAAACTATGATGTGATATTTTCTCATATTTGTTGTGCACACATTCATTGATTCGAGAAATATCAATAAAGTTGGACCTCGAATAAACATTGGGTTTATTCATTAAGTTATACAGATTTGAGAGACATAATGCATTGTAATACATGGAAGATAACTCGCTTTTAGATGACATATCGCCATGATTCATGTGTTTTGTTTTCTCCTATGGTAAATGAGATATATGTGTCAAGTGGGAGAATATAAGAAAATGTGACACATATCAGAAGAAAGAACAGACGTGTAGAAAATGGCGACGGCCATTGCCTACAACTTTTGACTAACGTGCTCAACTTTAGAAACTTAGATGCGTACACGTCTCTTCTTCTGAATCTCGGCTCCCGATATACTCATCGATGGTATGAGAAATGCCTATAAATAGAGCGATTGAGGTCCCTAAGCATACACACCTCATAAAAAAATTTACACCATCTATTGAGAGGGTGGAGTGCTTAGAAGGCATGAACCGAGAAGAAAATCAGATAAATCAAAGTTTTCAATGGCCGGAGATAACACTCGATTTAAGCTTCCGTATATTGTTTTTTCATGTTCATATATACGTAAAAACATGATTTTTAAAAAAAATCTCTAACAGTACGTTGTCCAGCTATCTCTAGTCATTCAAGGACAAACATTAGAATTTAACAACTGTTAAGGTCATCTCAAATTTTTCCAAAATTTTAAAAGTGTTCATTCAATCTTTTCTAAACTTTTTCTGATCTCAATGTTCTACATTTACATTTTCATCGTAGTTTTTATACAATAATTTCAATTTAAAAAAATTGATAACTTTCATTTTAAATTTTTAAAAACATATTTCTTTCTCCATTTTTTCTACACACCACATGCATATATATTACGTGTGTGTGTGTGTGTATATATATATATATATATAATGCACACGTGGGCTTGTTGCAAATCAATTTTATTGGAATGTTTTAAAGTTTCTGATTAAGTAACAAGCAAATAAATTTTATTGGAATGTTGTAAAAGTTTCTGATTAAGTCATATATCAAATGCATGTGCCGCTTATACAAACGTGTCAAGAATCCATTAATAAAGATGGACAAAAATACCAAGAAAATGAAATCCGAGCCTTTGTGAGATGGACCTATATCAAATAAAAGGAAACCAAACATAAATTAATCTATGAGTAATGTGGTTTGGGGGAACCGAACCAAATCTCTGGTTTGGTTTGGTACGATACAAAAACAAATTCCAATCTCACATTCATACGATGAACTTGGAGCACATTTACTCTTGCAATCCTCTGTCCTCGTGCACGTCAAGTCTCCATTGATAACTTTGTGTGATTCTACCTTGTACTCGCATACACATTGCCCATCAACACATACTGGAAAATCGCAAGCTGCACAATCTTCCCCGTTTTTACATTTTCGCGACGACGATTTCGAATCTCTTGTGCTATCCACCCATGCATTCGAGGACATAACACCTGTGAAATTTATTGTATAGTTAATTCTATAATGTAATTAGCATGAAAAACAGATGATTAATCAAAAAAATATCCAGGTTAAGAGCTTATAATTATTACATTAAGGTTATCATATACAAGAGACTGACCAAACCCTAAAAGGAATAGAGAGACCAAGAACACTTGAGGCAACGAAGAATTCTTCATTTGATTTATTATTATTGTTATTATATCATATTTCTGTTGCAACAAATTAATTGAGAATGAATTTGGTGAGAACTAGTATTTATAGAGAAGGATGGGTTTTCTTTTGAAATATTTGGTAGGTGGAAATTATATGATGGATTCTAAAAGTAACTTTATAATATTTCAAAATCAATGCAGATTACGAGTTTAATATTATGATTTGTAAACAAAAAATGGTAGATTTAATTGGTAGGTGGACAGTGGAAATATAATGGATATATATAAATTCTGGATATAGCTTTAAAATATTTCAAAAATTTACGAGATTTCTTAATTTGCTAAATAATTTAAATCTCAGAAATCGTGAAGGGCAAGAGCGTCTCTATATTATTAGGGGAAATTTTTATAATAATTCTATAAAGAACAGATTTTTAGTGAAGTGCACATTATCAGTACCATTGTATGTAATTAATGTACTATATATCGTAATTTGCCATAAATTTGTAATATCTAAAAGAGAATCGCTGTAATCTGAGTAGATTGCGAAGATGCCAAATTGGATTACAACATCAGTTTTCTAAATCCTAGTAGATTACACTGTCCGCATAGCCGCTTTTAATCACATGAAAATTTTGAAAACATAAAAAAGTGACAATGGGAATTCAAGGATAAATCCAGTGAGTCACACAAGCGTGACTATAGATGTCAATGTGGTGGGTATGGTTAAACCCAAGATCCGTCCTATAAAGAAAACTTTGACTCATTATCCGCCCCATCCCGGTTAATTATTCTTCGGACCCGCCCCACCTCAAATACAAAACGGGACCAGGTGGACCCGTGAGACCCGAATTTTTTTAAAATAAAAAAATTAATCTTTCTTCTCACATGACTGAATTATGAAACAGACAAACCTCTAAATACAACACAATAGAAAATTAATTCATGTCTTCGACCACAATTAATAATAACAAACAAAGTATTTTCGTGACATAAAGAATTACATAAAAAAAAAGTTACTAGCTCTCCAAAAAAATCTTGACATTCCCAAAAATAATTCAAAACATAACTTAAACAGATCAATATAAAATCAACGAGTAGGCAAGATTTCAGAAACATTCTTCAGGATCATCTTCCTCTTCATCAAGAATGGTTGGACAAATTGGTAAACTACTTAAAGAATTAACTACAAAATTAAAGAAAGAAAATATATTTAAAAAATAAAACTGTAATTTAAAAATTAAAAAAATGTAATTTAAAGAGAGAAAGTATAGTAACAAAATTAAAATGAAAGTACAATAACAAATAAAACTATAATGTATTTACATTTCACCTCACCCCACAATCATCTTCGCGAGCACATCAATACCTCCAAAGTCGTTGGATTGAGTTTACTAAGATGAGGACCAACTATTCTTCCACTATTGCTAAAAGCATATTCAAATGCAACAGTTGACATAAGAATAGCTAAAACCGTTATGGTTGATGTTAGCTACTAAAAAAATGAAAAATAATAAAACTAGAACCCTGAAGTATTTATATCCACATATATGGGGCGTGTATGAGACGGGTATTATATGACCCATTACCCGCCCCATACACAGACGGGTCTGAAAAACTGGATACGAGACCCGTCCCCATGACTCATTTAGTATGCCCGAACCCACCCCATACACGCGGATCCATATCGGGCCGGACCCATTGACATCTCTAAGCGTGACCATTCCAAAACTTAACAATAATTTCGAGACGTATCATTCAGGAATATTATTTTTCAGCAATTTTTTTATTTTTTATTTGTCTTATATATTCTTTAAAATGTATTGCTTCTGCCACCAATTTTTTCCCTTCTTTGCCATTTATTTCCTAGTGTTCAAAAGAATTTGATGCTCCATATATCCTACTCGACCCAGATCTGACCAGAAGCATAATTTACCCGAGCCCATTCGTAGTAGTTATGGAAACAAGGGGCTCGTGATTGATATTATCAAGGTCAAAACCCGGCCTCAAAATCTCACACCAGGTCCGAACAGTAATCTGCTCAAGAAAAAGGGGCCACACAAGATAAAATGTTCAGCAACTGAACTCAGAGCAAAACCCGAAACGGGACGGGGATTTCCGATTTTTTCGGGTTTGGGTTCGGGTGCAAGTTCGGGGTTTTTTAAAAATCCCTGAAATAGTTCGGGACAGATATTGAATTATTATCCTCATCTCCGAATCCGTCCTGAAAGTAATATCAATAATTATTATTTTTTAAAATATTAATAATATTATTATCACTAATAATAATAGATAATAATAAGTTTTGATTTAAGAAAATCTCCAAACTCGCCCGCGTTTTGCCACATTAATATTTTTGAAACGAAAATGGGACGGGAATGATAAGTTGATCCCCACGATTTCGCGTTCGCGTGCGAGCCGAGCTCAATTAAACAATTATGGCGGCAGATACACAAGCATGCTAATGTAAGATACCCGGTTAAATCTCAGGTAAAGGAAAAACTCTTAAGGATATCTCAATATATTTAAAATATATAATATACTTCAGATAAAGTCAGATCAACATAAATCTAGCTAGTATTTCAACGATTTGCCTTACTGAGAATTATACATGTCAAAACGGGCTGACGGGGCGGGCCAGCCCGCAACCCACCGCAACCCGCCATTAGGCGGGGCGGGGCGGGCCAGCCCGCCATTTTGACGGGCCTCTAAATGGCCAACCCAGCCCAACCCACATTGGGCCGCGGGCTAGGCGGGCCAACCCGCTTATTATTTTTTTTAAAAAAAATACTAAACAGTATTAAAATAAACATAGAAGAAAAATATATTTCAGTTAAATATTTTCATAAAAAACTTAAAAACATTGAAATAAGACATTGAAAGCATACAACAATCAACATAATACATAAAAAAAATAAAGTGTTTATTCTTATTCACACAAGATTTCATCGTACACATGTACTAAAAATTAACTCATGTAATATTATGTTTTCAATAATACAGATAATTACTTTATTTACTATATTATTTTGATAATTCTGGATTAGTTCGAGTTAAACATTAAAAAAAGGGAGGGGACTGAAGAGTATAACATCTTCAAAAAAAAATAGAAGCATATAGATTTTACCAGAGTGATTAAAGTTAGGCACATGAGAAAAAATAAGGAAGAAATAGGAATTTTTATATAAAACTTAAAAATATAAAATTCTACCCTAATTTGGCGGGCCAGCCCGCAACCCAAACGAGCTCAACCCATTTGACCCGCAACCCAAACGGGCTCAACCCGTTTGGCCCACCTCCAAACGGGCTGCTATTTTATCAACCCAACCCGCTCAATTTTATGGCGGGGCGGGCCGACCCGACGGACCTGACCCAATTTGACAAGCCTACTGAGAATTCTTTTCATGCAAGGTATCTAGCTCATGTTGACTATATAAATAACATGTATTTTTTATGGTTTTACACATTCAGTCATTGTTATCACTTGACCGACTTTTATCTCGCACTCTTAAATTTTGTCTCGGTACTGACTTAAGCATCGGAGAAGTTACGTCGGAAACACTTCTGGTGCCTTCTAACTTTTGTTTGTCCATTCAGATCCATATCAACATTCCGTTCGGTCACATCTCCCATTAGAATTCAGCTCGGTCCACAGCAAATCAGCAAGGAGTATTTGACTCATCAGACTGAACTAATATAGATTTTTATTTGGTATCATCAAAAATCAATAACGTGAACGTCATATTTGTATCTCAATGTCTTATTTCTTCATTTCAAAGAGATGCAAATTTAACAAAAAAATAAAAGTCTAATTAGTTCATCATTTTAAAAAGATGCAAATTTAACAAAAAATAAAAAACGATGTCTTCTTGTAATGGCTCGCCATGGCGAACGATGAGCCATTTTTCAATTGAGAACTGCATACAAGCATTAAACAGAAACCAAGGAAGAAAAAGTAAACTCCTTTCATTGATGAATAGAGTTTGAGCTAAATTACAAATTTATCGAAGAGGTGCATTGTCATTATGTATACCTATACACATCTATAAATCAACAATTTTTCACACACTTGGTGTGTGTAGAAAGGGTCAAATAAAAAGATTGTTAAATAATTTTTCTTAGAGATAATTTACGCATAAATTGGAGCCTAATTATCACAATCACACACCTAGTAATTGAATACTGCTTTTGGATTGAAAAAGTTTGCGTTTAGAGTTTAAAAACTAATTTTTTATTAGAGTGAGGGAAAATTTAAATTTTTTGTTATGGATAAATATATCTTTGCGATTTGGTCATCTTCTGTATATTGTGAAATTTCGGTCTTAGTCTGTCATACTTTTTTGGATAATTTTAGTCTTTTTTTCCGAAATTAGGTTGAAGACATAGATGTGATGGTGATGTGGTGCTGATGTGTGTAGTGTCACATCATCACTCCCTACGAAAATGACTAAATTGTAAAAACAATTGAAAGATATTTTACTAAAACTGAAATTTAATAACATAGGTGACTAAAATAAACAAAAAAAAAAAGCTTGCAATACTAAAATAACAATTTTTCTAAGTATATCTATACTTCTATATTATCTTATTAAGTTTGAGACATTTAGAATAAAACTAACTTTGGTGTCATGATTTGTTTTAATAATTATATATATTAATAAAATGTTACAATTTTAATGTAAGTTATATGCGGTAGTCATTTTTACTAGTTTAGATAAAAGTTACGGTCTGAGTAAAAAAATTTGTGCCAGAGAACGAGACGGACCAAAACCTGAGAGCAAGAGAGAGACCAAAAACACTCGAATTCTACCTATTTTACTGTCAGAAGCCGAGAAATGTTTTTTTATATATAAATAATTAAATAAATAAAGAATCAAAAATCTAAAATTCAAGTTTTTATCCAATTTCGCCCCCTTAATTTTTAAAATTTATAAATCCTTCAAATTTTTTATAAATATGATCACTCATTTATTTTGAGATCGATGTATGTATCTCATTAACAATTTATAAACCAATTCTGTACATAAAATAATATAATGTTATTATAATTACTAATTTTTAAAAAATATATATATATCGACGATTTATAATCTGAAAACATAATAAATTATTATACTTGATATAATAATTAGACCAATTTAACTATTTCGATGGTCATTATAACTAATATAATCACAAATCATGATTAAATGTAAAAAACATGTAAATAGAAAATAATTTTTTAAATATATTTTTAAATTTTTTATTTTCTATTTTAATATTCGCTCTGTAATAAATAAAGTTTAAATTTTAATACTTTAAATATTATTTTGATCAATTATTTTTAACTCAAAAAAATAATATTTTTATTCAAATTTTTTTAATGATATAATTAAAATATTATTTATTAGTATTACTATTTTTTCAATAATGGTTAAATATATATTTTAGATTTTAAATTTATTAATAAATAATTATTTCGGAATATTCAGCTTCGCCGCAATGTAAAAATCTTTGCTTCGCCCTGTGGAAATTTTGTTATATCATATCATTAATGCAACTAAAAATTGATAATATTAAGATAAATATTAGCGGATGATGGCAAAGTTTTTGAGAATTTAATTTTTTGTGTGACGAAAATCGTAATGTTATTTTCATATATTATAATTTTAATTTTTTTTAATATTTATATTTTTGGCACCGAGTCGTCTTAACCCTGTGAAGCATTACACCTCCGAATAAATTTTTAGAACAAAACCAATGACATGATTGGTATGAATGAATTGAATAAGATATTAATGAAATCAATCTTGAAATAAAATAAAGATAATGATAAAATGATAGTTATATTTTATTTCAATTACTGGTACCGAAAAAATGAAAAAGAAATGTAATGAAATTATTTTTAATAAAAAAAATTTTTAATTAAAAATTCGAAATAATAACTTGCTCAAAAATTATTATTATTATTTTAAATATTAATTATTGATGATCTATCAATTATTTTAAAATTCACGTTATTACATAACTATATTATTATTATTTTATTTGATAAAATGAACTATCATTCAATAAAATATTATGATAATTATTATCAATAAATATTTATTTTATGTTTTTTGTTTTTATTATATGTTTATATATTAATATTATTATCATGATTATTGATTTATTATTTTATTCATTTTATTTATTAATGTTAACATCATTATTAATTTATTATCATTTTATTTTTTATTCGATTTTTGTCTGTTGGATTCTCAATAAGTCAATCAGTATGAACTGTGCAGAAGTAGACTGACTTAGACTGTTCGAACAAGTAGACTGATTGAGACTCTTCGAACAAAGTGTCTAACCGAAGCTCATAGTAAACTTCAATCTAAAAAAATTTGAGCAATAAGACTTCTTACTCTCAATTACATAGATTTCAAAAAGAAAGTTTAAGCTCACATTTTATCTGCAAAATGATTAGATAATAACTTATCAATGTGTACTGGCTTTTCGGTTTGGCTCACAGAAAGCTTTTAAGAGAAGATCAGTTGGTTTGTAAAAGTTCAGAGATAGATTGTATCTCCTTTAGAGCTTGTTCAACTGAATTATTTATAAATTAATTTGCAACGATAATCTTTTTAAAATAATATATTTGTTTCCAAATACATATGTTATTGTAATGTCATTGTCCTTTCTGACTTGTCATGGTAATGCGTAGGAACCTAACATTCTGTTAAAATTCAGTGACTGTTGGTGCTGAAAACTTTATCCGCTATTTTAGCTGAGTTCTGATGCTTTAATATACAAAATAATTATGTTAGGATTGGGAGATTGATTAGAGAGGTAAATAAGAAATCTACAGAAAATATCCAAAAATAACTAGGTTGGATTAATTAGGTTGGATAAACAATTGAATAGGTTGGATTGAATAGGTTGGTAAATAAGAAATCTACAGAAAATATCCAAAAATAATTAGGTTGGATAAACAATTGTTTATGGAAGTTCAGAGAATTAAACATTTAAATGTATCATCTTCTTTCGTTTCAGAAAGAATATCACTAGAAAGTTTTGGTGATTACAAGTAATTTATAATGACCTACTTCAGTAGAGCTTATATCAGGCATACTTAAACTACTAGCTATTCTCATAACTAACACAATCTGATTAGTAAGACTCTTAATATCAATTAGGTATTTTCGAACCAAATACAACTAGCACAATTAATCCTAAAATATCATATATGAATATTTAGATGTGTGCTTCACAGATTCTTGATCAGCTGGGCTCTTAAAACTTAGCAATAAAAGTGTATAGAATGTTGAGTGTGTGTATCTTCTAGAGAGATTGAAACGTCTTCAAATTAATTTATTTATAAGTATTTATTCTAACGTTCGAATTTTTGAATTTGATAGTCGGTTCCAAATATGGTAATTGTTATGCAACATTATTGTTCTTTCTGAAAATAGTATAGTCAATTTAGTGGGTATAAACTCAGACATTTAATGGATCAAAAAATTGTTATGTACGAAGGATATTTCATCCGATATCATCAGTTGGGTCTTAAAACTTGAAGAAAAGTTCTAGAAAACTTCAAAGGTTTTTTTGTTCAAAAGCACGACTTGATTCATTTTTTTATAAATTAGTTATGCTATAAGACTTTCTGTTTGGCTTGAGAAAATAGTTATACTTGAAGATAGGGGGTGTCAATTCGGGTAGGTTGGATCGGGTTGATTAATAGTGCTATTCAAAAATTACTCGACCCAAACCCAACCCGAAAAATCTCAACCGAACCAAAACCCGAATCAACACGATCAATGAATTTTTAATTTTTTAAAATACAATTTAAAAAATAATATTTTAATTTAAACATATAACAACAAAATCTCCCTTATATATATGATTTAAATTTGAGAGTCTAATTGTAGAAATATAAAGTATATTTACTAAATCAAATAAACAATTGTTTAAAAAATAAATAATGCTTAAAATAAATATTAAATTATGAAAATACATGATATAAATATAGAATAAACAATTAGCACTGGTCCGTCCATATTGTTCCACAATTAGTAACATTCATATGTCCTCCAAGCTCACTCCTATGCATCACAACTCCTTTGAGGCTTTGAACCTTGCTTGCAAATTCTTCTTGGCCGCTTATGAGTCTATGCAATGCTTCCTTGAATCTCCTTTCAACCATTACCATGCCACGCCCGATCAGATTCATATCATATTGGTTATTCGAATGCGAGTCTCAACTGTTTGTGAGAATACTAGGAGTTTCAATTTGGGCAGTGGATAAGACCTAAGATTAAAGTGAGTTGGTATAAAGTATTGTAAAATCAAATTCTTATAGTGAAATCCTTCGTAAGTGAAAGACGGGGTGACATAGAAGCTTGCCATCTTATTGTTTTACATTATTTCTATCATTAGGTTGATATTTTTATTAAACTATATATCTTTATATTTTTAGATGAAAATAGACATTTTGAAGTATATATGATTTATATATATATATATATGTGTGTGTGTGGCCCATTTACTCTAATGACAATTAAACATAATTTATGTTTTACAATCGTATGTTACCGAGTTGTAACATATCTGTACCAACTTGACAATCCAATCTCAACTTTACTTCAAGACTCTCGGCCTAAACAAAACAACAATAAGCCGATCATGAAAACTACATTCTATATCAATGTCTGATTTGGCACAAAAGAGTATAAAAATCGTATCTCACTCAATATTAACTCAAATAAATATCCGTCAATTGGAAATGAAAGAAAACTCAATTATCTAAGTTTTTTCAGTTTAAACCATATTCAAATCCACAATCATTGGAACCCAAAATTACATTGAACCCAAGATATCAAATCTGCTCTCGAATAAAATTCCTAGCCACTGAGCAGTTCCAAAAAAACAAACATAACTTTCACAATTCTTACTAGAATTTAACGATTCAAGTCTCATTTTGAAGATAAGACATAGCTCTACAACTTTCATTTGAACCAAAAATTCATAATCCAAAGGCACGAATGTTAAAATCCCGAATTACAGTAGGTATTCTGCACAGATCAATTTCGATTCTGGTTTTGACACATTTTGGTAGAAAAATCATAACAAATCCATTTCTATCGAAATTCGATGATTATAGTGGCTATAAAAAAAATTAAAAAACAAACCTACAAGTTCTATTTGAACCAACAGTCGAGATTCTTAGGGCACAATACATAAAAACCCGAAATTCAGAAGTACAAAAAACTGAAACTCAGCCAACTACTGCACATAAACAAGGCTCATGAAATGGAGCTTCGATCTGCTCGCTTCCTTGCTAAAAATTCGCGATTTATGGCTCAAAACGAAGCTACTTGATGTAAGGAAGAAAACACCTCAAACCGATCGAGATTTCGGGCCGGACGGAGGAGATATCGCGACTTTTCCGCATCTGCTCCAAGGGTTGCAGGAATGGCTTGTTTCTTCCTATCCTTTCTTTTTCCTTCCTTCCTTCCTTAAAAAGTTGTGTGTATGTATATGTATATTTAGTTACTAGAAAAAATAGTAACACATGCCCAATAATCCCGGTTTGTATTTATTTTGCTCTCGTGTGTTACTTAAACTCTATATGTATTTTATATCGTTAAATTCTTCGATATTCTAAAATACATATTTTTAACACACTTCTTGAATTTATTTGGCATAAATAATTATTTTAATTTGCAATTCAATAATTATTCTAATTATGTCAAATTATCGGACAATTTATTATAGGCCTTATATATATATATATATATATATATATATATATATAACAGCTTTGAGTTGATATCATATGTTATACAAAAGAACATGCGATGTCATTTTATGTTTGGGAAATTATGGATCCGTACCCTTAGCGGAAATTTCTGACTGTGTATATGATCACTCTAAATTTATTTTTTCTCTTATCTTCGAAAATTGATATTTTTTCGGAAAAATTGATAACATGATATCCCGAAACCTCAAATCCGAAATTTTCATGAATAAGGTGAGCCACACATTGAGTTATTTGAGTCCATAAGCCAATGGAACAAAATGCTATAACATAATGTCTCGAAACCTCGAATCCAAAATTTTCATGAATATGGTTGACCACGCATTGAGTCCGTAGGCCAATGGAGCAAAATTATATACATCCTTTGAGCTAGTCGGGTCGAGTTGACGCATAATATTATTTAAACATTGCTCAAATCGAACCTGAACCAACGCGAAACTCACAACCTGAATCCGATTCAACCCAATCATTGCATACAGGATATTATTGGCTATTCTCTTGATAGTTACATCTGGAAACAATTCATTATTTGCAACAAAAAAAAATAGTATTTTTCCTTATGTTCTTGTTTCTTTTGGTAGGATCAGATATGTTGTATTATCCAAATCTGAATCATGTTTGCCATGTACCATCTTTTCTTTATAGTTCCATTTCAAAATTCTTGCAACGAGCTTTCAAGTCCTAATCGGCCGATGCACTCAATTTTTTCAGGTGTGAAAAGAAATCCATAAACATCTTCATATCAAACCATTTTTTCAATGATCAGTTATTTCAGAATTTGGACTATGTGCGGTGGCAAAGAGTTGACTACCCAAAGGTCGTCACAGATATAGATCTGTGTCACAGTCTCACAGAAGATCTACTCAAGAAAATAAAGTTCATTTTTAAAATTAAAAAGATTGCATCAATATAATTGAGTAGAATTATACAAATTTTGAGTAAATACAATATTTATCGACTAACATTGCAACCGAAAAGCTGATGTTTTGGTCCCTCGAACCACACCAAAATAAATATACATGTGTTTTTAAATACTAGAAAATAGAGAAAAGGGTCCTATACATTCAATATACGCTTTTTTAATTAGTTAGTGTTATATAAAAAAAAATATAATCTAATAATTATTAACTTATTACTATTCAGAATTAATATTACAAATACTTACCAATTATTAATGTGAACAGCCGATTAATAAAATAGGTGGCTAGCTGTTACGAATCTCGACAGTCGGTTTGACCAAAAGGTGTTCACAACATTAATCTTATATAATTGCATGCAATAAATGATCAAATATTAATATATTTTATTTATTTGCATATTCTATAAATCTTTGTACAAGTACAATTATGGATTTGGCATAATTCGAGGCTGCAAACGTGCTTCGTGTAATTGATTAAAGGTGTAGACCAAACCTCACTTTATTAGCAACGATGAATTAATTTCCAAACTATTAACATGTTCGATGCGTAAAGTTACAAGATGTCCAACAAAGGATTTTTTAGGACACGAGTGTCTCGTTTTATGAAAAGTTAAAGCCGGTAGAACCGAGGGCTTTCAGCTGTACTAAAAGTTATAGTTTGTGATAATGACATAACTCAAATCTTTTAAACTGCATAGCAGTTCAAACACAACGTTTCGATTGTTCTACCAACAAAAACAAATATTGCATCGCAACATTATCGATAATAATAGTACAACAAGAATAAATTAATTGTATAACAACTCAAATGTCATATTTTGATCGTTGTACAACAACAAAAAAATTTTTGTTGCTACATAATTAGATTTTTATATTCTAATTATTCAAAATTTGGACAAAATAATTTTTTTCACGTCAAGTACTGATATATGTTGAACATTATTGATCACATGTCATGCTGGACGACAGAATTGCGGTGAAAATTGGAAATTTAGTAAATCAAAAACAAAATTTCATAAATTAAAACATAAAAAAAAAAATTCTACAGACGAATTTTATATGACTAGTTTTGGAATTTTCCCTAAAAAAAGTAGTTGCTTGAAGAACACAATAAATACATCTTGTGGCGAATTGAATATTGATCCGATGTTCGCCAATATTTCTCACCATTTTTAATATAATTATATATCACTGAGTCTCATGTGAGACCGTCTCACAGATATTATGCTCTTAGCATAAAAAGTAATAATTTTTCATGGATGACCCAAATAAGATATTCGTCTCACAAATACGATTCGTTAGATCGTCTCACACAAATTTTTGTCATTATATTATGTCGTGTGTACTAAATATTAATTTAATATATTATAAAATTTGCAGAAAGATTTATACTGGATTTTAGTTTAATTTTAATAAATAATTTGTCAGATTTTTTCCCCTCCAAAAGTTCTCGAATGAGCAATACTCTCGTTACAAGCTTCTTTAAAGGGATTCGGATTTATTATTATTATTATTATTATTATTATTATTATATCTTTCCCCAAAAGAAGAGCCAATGCCAACCAAGAGCAGACTCTCGCTTTCAAATTAATTATAACTTTACCTAATTTCATTAAAAAAATTTATTCGTACGAAATTAATTAACAAGTTTAATATAAAAAGGGCATAAATTTACATGCCACAATTAGTGGTGTTTTATATATATATATTCTATTAAATAATAAATAATTCGAGGTAAAGCTAGGGACCTAAGGAATCTAATCCACTTTTATTTAATTATAATAATTATATAAAATAATGATAAAGGGTGTAATGGTTGGATTTATTTCATCGTCTTCTTCTTTGTACCATCTCCTCGAGGATTTTTGCCTATGGTTGCATGTACACGTAATTAATTTCAACATTGTAGTCAAATATCAACTCCATGATTATGATTAGAAATATTATATTATATTATATTATATTGGAAAGGAGAAAATTATCAAAATTAGTACTTGGGAAACGCGAGTACTTGTATATTTCATATTTTGTAATGGAAAACAAATAAATGGTTAAAAATAAAAAAAATGACGTTTTTTAAATAAATATCCAAAAAAGGGCAAAAAATAAAATAAAATTTGTGGCATTTCTTTAATTAAGAAGTTGTCAAATAGCAAAACAGAGTGATATTTTCATAATTAAATAGTCATCAAAGTACAAACAAAAAAGATGTGTGTTAGAAATTACCAATTTGCTACACATTTTAATTGTGATTAGTAGTAAAATTAGGATAAAATCGAAAATTTCTTCAAAACTTCACAATTAATTTTTTGACAGGGATTGTACTGTAAATTGGCCTATTCGTTTTTTTTTTTCATTTTTAATTAGTATTTGTACGAGTTTATTTTATATGCTTCTATCTAATAGCATGTTTGAAAATTACATGTAGAAATTGAAAAACATTTAAAATAAGCTTTTCCAAACACTACCTCAATCATTTTTCATCGTAGTATTGACATAATGTCTAACATTACTAGAAATGGGGAAATATACCGAATTTTTCGGTATAACGTACCGAAAATACCAAAATATTGGTACAATATGGTATCAATATCGAGATATTTGATACGATAACGGTATAAAATTTGAAATATTTGGTATATACTGAAATATCAAAATACCGAAATAATATATTAAAAAATATATAATATTTTAAATAATAAAGTTAACATTTTTAAAAATATAATATATTTTTTGTGTATAAAATGATATATACTAATATCGTACCCAAATATCAGTATAATACAAAATTTCAGTATAATATGTATCCTAATTATACATACTGAAAAAATTTTGATATACCTAGTCTTGGTATACCTAAATTTCCAGTACGATATCGATATAAATATTTTTAATATTATAATTTTCGATACGATATATGGTATATATTTTTCAGTACAACGAGAAATACTATACCACTCCTAACAGCATTACTAATTGAGTCTTGTGTGTTGTTGACTATGACACATAATATTACTGACATGTCCAACATTATATTAACATTTCGATGAAAATATTAAATTTACGTTAGAAAACAATCTATTGGGCTAAGAAAATTTTTTACTACTTAAATAATTAAAACTCAAAATAGAACAAAATATTAGATAATTTTGGCAACTCCCCAATCTCAAAACATAGTATCAAATAAAAAAAATGATTTTTTAACGATATTCTAGTATTAATTTGTTTATTTGATATTAATGCAATATATTTTCTAAAAATGTCATATATAATGAGTTCATAGCTATCAGAAAAGTTCATGAGACCGACGAATGCTTACTATATGGATCAAATCCTTAGAATTCCTATTTCATTAACATTGAGTAATTATTATTATTATTATTATTATTTATTTATTTATTTATAGGGCAAACAGTTTATAAAATTCGGAACTTGTAAAGCTAAAGTAGGAGGAGATTCCATGATTATCTTTTCTGTGATTTAATATATTTTTTATGTTATAATAATAAAAAAATTAAACATTTTATTCTACTGCAATTTTCTCATTGTATTCAGCCTAAACATAAATATATATCCACTTGAACACAAGAATTTAAATGAAATTACTCCTACTCATTTTCAAAATATGATTTGACTGATGAACAAGGAGTTCGATTTTTTTATCAATATTTTATCAAACGAGCTTAACACACAGAATCTGTTCAATATAATTTACTTAACTAGTCATAAAAAAATTACATTTGAAAAATGGTGATATTTGTTTAAAAACATAGGGGTCTACTTGAGTCTTGACCAAACAAAAGTCTTTAAAATAAAGGATTACACGAGCTCTTATTCCAAGGGTAAAAAAGGCAATGATTAATATTACTGATCGAATGAATTAAATAATATACTAAATATTATAAAATGAAATACAGTTGGCTTGTAGTCAGTTGGTAACTCAAGGCATGATTTTCTTTATATTTACTAAAATACACGCTGAGAAAGTTGACAACTCGAAATAAAGTTTATTGCATATAGAACACCTTAGGTACACATCATGAACCTTTCACTTAAAGTTAGGATAATATTTATTAAACTTTAAATATATAATCTTTTGTTCTAGATTCACAAAACCTCATATTTGGATGTCTTTGTTTAAAACTTTTTTATGATGGTAGAATTAACATTTACTATGCTTCTATATGTGTTAGATAAACTCTCTTGCAATCATGCTACCAAATAAATATATCAAATTCGGTTTAACAATATCATATTTTTTGTATGACTATGAAATTCACAGTCACTATTGGGTACGAGTGTGATAAATTAAATTACGCTAGTCAAGTAAATTAATAAACAATATGCAATAAGTTGGTCCGAAAATATTAGGTGAGGAATCGAACTCAAACAATAAGGTTGTATTAGTTAATAACATAGGATGAGAAGTAAGAGATACAGCTTTATAGAACAAAAAACTTATTTGACCGTAATAAAGAAGTGTATTCAACGAAGTAACTACTCTACGTCCCTTGTTAATCATGAACACCGCTCTTTTTTTTATGCAAGGCGTGGGCATAAATCAAGCATCTTCCTAACTTAACATTCCTCTCCATTTCCTCCAAGGAATCTACAAGTTTTCTCTCATCTTTTCCTTTTCATTTTGTCCAGCTGGTTTAATATCTGCTTCCTGATCATCTCTTCGGATTAGTTTTCTTGAATGGATTAGTTTTCTTGAATGCCCAGTTTCAAGATTTGTTTTACAAATTTGTCTGGAGTTTAGATATTCTTGTGCAAAGACTTGAGATTTTCATTAAAGAAGAGAAAAGGGCAGCTTAAAACAGTGTAGAGTTCCTTAAAGGCAACACACAATCTGAAAATGGTATTTTTGTTCTTGTTCTTTTCCCACTTTGGATTCTGTATTCCGGATTGTTTACTCAATGGGTCGCTTTTTCTCCGACCATTGGATTTTTCTAATGACTTAATGAATGTGTTTGTAGTTGTATTTATGGTACTGCAATTAATACCTCTGTTTGAGTTGACTGGCTGGCTTCTACTTCATTGAACTGCCTGTGTTTTTCTTCTCGGCATTAATGGAATTTCCTGCTTTGATTTTTGAAGGACTGCTTAATTTCAGTGAAAAAGCTTGGGAAATAGTTGCAGTAGTTAATGTTTTCCTGGAATCGATGCATTTGTTTGGCGTCCTATGGTGTTTTCTTGGATTCATGAGTCATAAATTGGTTGAAGTAATTTATTTATTCGCCCTTTTCAGCTTTACCTGATAGGATACTTTGACACTGCTACTTTCTTTCTTTTGCTCAATTATGGAATTTGAAAGGATTTTTAGGGCTTTTCTTAGGGTGGTTTGTATCTAATTCTACATTTTTCCAGGTTGTTTCTTGATCCATAGCCGAAACTGTGAAGAACTGCGGTTATTATCTTGCATCCGATAAAGGAGAGATGAACACTTCTTGTAAGGACAATAATCATGAGCAAGAGAAGATGATCGAGGATCCTGTAAACTATCATGCACCAAATGTACTCTCAGATTGGCAAATAAATGGGAACAATTTACCTAATGCATCTGTAGGAATGACTCGATTAGGAAATTCTATGGTGGAGTCTTCTGCTTGTTCCACCACCTTTATGCCAGATTCTTTTTGCCCTCCGGTTTGGGATCATCCTATCAATGGACAGAGTTTAGGCTATTGCGATACGAGTATCCAAAATCAGGCTAGCAGTTCGAGCGGACTTGGTCCAGTTCGAGCAGGTATGAATTGGACGCAGATTGGAATGTTAAGAGGGAGTATCTTTTTACCAGCTGTTCCTGGAATGGTTCCTCCAAGCTTGCCTCATTTCCCGACTGATCCGGCTTTTATTGAGCGCGCAGCGAGGTTTTCGTTCTTCAGTGGAGGGAACTTTACTGAAATGATGAACCCCTTTAGCACTTCAGACCATTCGAATCCGTATTCTCGTGGATTTGGACCAATTCAGATGCCAAATGATGTAGTGGACACGACAGGAGTTCTGGAACAGGCTTTGGAACCTGGGGAGCGTTCTGTTGAAGGGTCTTCTCTCAAGAATGAGATAAAAAGCCAGAGTTTTCGTCTGTCTTACGATGAAGCAAAACATGGAGTTGATGTGTCCGCTAACGAGTCTGATGAGGCTGAATTCAGCAGCCGGGGTGCACAAGAGGAGTTAGCTGAAGCAGATGAGGATTCCTGTGGTTCTGGGCTTGGATCGAACAAGAGAAAAAGAACTCCTCAGGTTGAATATCGAGTGTTTTTCTGCTGATGGATGAATACCAGTAGCTCTTAATTATCTTTATTACTACAAAGGTACTATAATACATAATACTTCATCTACTGATTTTCAATTGTCTCCGAATATCAGGATACCGAACTTAATGAAATTGTTGGAGCCCCACTGCCACCTATTGAACTGTTAAAGGACCAAGCTGAAATCAAATTAAAAGGTGATCAGAACCCCGATTCCACCAGTAAACCCGGTGGCAAACACTGCAAGCAGGGCTCCCAAGGATCGGATCTGCCCAAGGATGGATACATACACGTCAGAGCACGAAGAGGACAAGCAACAAATAGCCACAGTCTCGCTGAAAGGGTAAGAAATCTACTGTCTTCTATTTGTAACATCATTTAAAATACTATTGTATCTTTTGTACATGCAAGCTTCAGTGAGAAATTTCCTTTGGTGTTGAATTTAGAATAGTTTATACTGTAGGTTAGGAGGGAGAAGATTAGTGAAAGGATGAAATTCCTTCAGGATCTCGTGCCTGGTTGCAGCAAGGTTAGTATTGGTTTAGTTAAGGCTAATTGGTGCATGGATATTCACGTGCTAAATCTTGTTGCTTATTTCTTAGCAGGTCACTGGAAAAGCGCTCATGCTCGATGAAATCATCAACTATGTGCAATCACTTCAACGACAAGTTGAGGTTCGTGGCAAGTACTCTTGCTTTTTCAACCAATATTTAACTACAATTCTCCTCTCACTTTTTTGTGCGTATGATCTTTTTAAAAGAGGAGAGTTTTAGGATTAAAAAATAGTTCCCTCATAGGGGCGTGTGTGTAAGGTTTTTGTGCCTTCATGTAGAATGATATAAAATCCTTCCGATGGTGGTTCATTAACTTATGAAACTCTGTTTCCACAATGTTCCAGTTCCTGTCAATGAAGCTTGCAACAGTACATCCACAGGCAGACTTCAATATTGAAGCTCTGCTGGCTAAAGATGTAAGAAGAAGCTGTAGTGTTCCAGCCCATTTCGTTATTTACCTAACTCAGACGCTTATCTAACTCAAGTAATTACATGTAAACAGATCCTACAACCTAGAGCTGGTATGCCATCTTCGCCGGCACTTCCACTTGATATGACCATGCCTTTTCCTCAACTGCATTCACCGCAGCCTGGACTAATCCAAGCAAGTCTTCCTTGTTCAGAAACACTTAGAAGACCCATTAATTTACAATCAGTCGCATTGGCTCAGGTAGTACAGACATTCTGTTAGAAATAAGAGTATTGGACAACATGTAGAATTGATTTTTCCTTGAAATTTTCTTATGTCATCTTCTGCAGGTACCCGGTGTTTGGGATGGGGAACTTCACAATATCATTCATATGGGCTTTAACACGAGTGGTCCTCTAAACAGCCAAGTTTTCAGCGGTATCTTTGAAATTCTTTAATCAAAATCATTTCCAGGCCAAGGATCTTTAGCTGATCCCCCGTAGCTTTTGCAGGTTCTCTACCAACAGGACACTTGAAAACCGAACCTTGATGTTCTTTCTCAAATGGGGATAATAGAAATTACTGGGTCGGGCCTAACAAAGATTGTGATTTGCTTTGTTCATTTCCAAGAACTTATCCCTGGAAGGCTACAGTATATAATCAAGGAATCGAAAAGTTTTTGCTGTCGAAGTGTGATCACTTATCTTGGCAGTTCAGCAGTTGAAATGCTCAAGAAAGTTGAAGTTGACTTTTCGTATTTCTAACGCGAGTTGCTCCCTATTTGAAGGAAACGGCGATTGATGCAAATTACACCTGAACACGAGAGGAACGATATCTGGTGGTCTGACATCTTCTTGATCTACGTAAGAGATCACATTTTTAAGTTCATTCTTCAATGAGCTTGTCTACTGCTACTGAATAATCTGATCTTTTGCTGGTTGTTGTAGCAATAATTTTATCTGTTATTATTCCATAAGTGTGATGATTATGTATGTTTATCATTCTTGATGATTTTACTTGAAGAGACACTGAAACAAAACAATATAAGGAGAACATAAAGCTAACTCACGAGCTTTCGAATGTTTATGTGAAAGCATAATCTACTCGATTAATCTTAGTAATTCAGTGTCTTTTAATTAGAGAATGGTTATGCTTATTGTAATGTATATTTTTTCTTGTAGTACTTTCTGCTTTGTAATGCAAAACAAAATCTTCATTTTAACTTCGAAAGTTTATCCAAGTTAAAGTTATCATTTCATTATTAGTATATATCAATTAATTATTATAACAGGGCAGAAATATTGAGAGATGAAATCTAATCTAATATCTATCTATCTATATAAAAGTATGAATAAAAATCTCAATTGTGCATTTATATTTGTGTCTTTTGACGTTTTTAGATTCCGATGTTTTTTTTATCATTTGTATTCCACCCTAACGTGTTCCGGTTAACTTTGATTCATTAATTATTATATTATAAATTCGTTAAAAGAGATGATAAATATTCGAGTATAATGATGATTAATTGCATATAGACGAGAGTCGAAGAGTTGTGCATGCTTTATTATTTATATGGTGCATGTATTCAATAATGTCTTCTAATTTATTATTTATATTATATGGTGTATGCATGTATCATTTCATTGTCTTCCTTTCCATATATGATGTGATTCGGGTAAATCGGGTGAGCAAAAGTCGGGGCGATTCACCGGATGGTGATATAAGTTTTAAGGAAAATGAGCAAGGAAAAGATATATCTTGTGAGAAAAATATATCTCTGTAACTTGGGCTTCTACCGTGACCTGTAAACAATGAAACGAACTCGTGAATGGGCGCCGGAAGAGTCTTTGGCGTATCCACTCCGATGCTTAAGCCAACAGGTGAAGAAGAAAGGTGGAATGCACTTGTATATGTGTGAATATACATGAGTGTTTTAGAATTCAAAGTTCCATAGTCTTTTAAAGGAGAAGTATATATGCTATTTATAGGAGGAGATCTCATCATTACCTTGTTTTCAGTGTTTTATAAGTGCGTTTCTCGAGGCAGCCCGGGTAGAAGTTCCCGGGAGCTTGCATGAGAGCCCGGGCGCTCGATTGCCCCGGAATAAAATATCCTGGGCATCTCCATGCCCGGCTGCTTAAGAAGGTGCTCTGCATATTGACTCTGATTGGAGCTATTCATTTAGTATTCCGGGTCATCCATGACCGGGGTTTTTATGGGGATATCAATATATATTGTTGGATGTCTGATGGAGTTGTTTAGGTTGCCTTTTATAATTTCTTCGGGAGGTGCGGTATCAATGGAGTTTGTTTGGATATGTTTTAAATTGTTATCATTGTTATTCGTTTTTCATATGGTGTATTCTTGTATTTAACAAGCTTTTGTTGGCGTACAAAATATTTTTTTTGTGTGTGATTGTGATAGAGGAACCTGTAATCGTTGTCTTCCATCGTGCATGGAGTAATCATTTGGCTTTAACACAATATCCTGCAAACCATGTCACCAAATAAACCATATTCTACAAAAGTCTCGCTCAAAAAATGTTTGTAGGGCAATAAGTTCATGATTGTTTGACTACAAACTTATATATTTCACCAATTTGTATGACCCTCGAGTAAAAAAAAAAGCAATAATATTCTTTTGTTGTTGATAGCAAAATCTACTTTAATTGTTAATATGATTTACTTGGATGTTTCAATTAGAGTTGAAATTTACTTTTAAAATAAATATGTGACATGAATCACTATAATAAATATAAATTATAGGAATAATTTATTAGTATTTTTAAAGTATTATAATTATAATATAATAAATATTTAATATTGTAAGTGTAATGGTATTTGTATTTGTTCTATACGGTAAAATTTATATTATAATTTTATTGTTAGACTTCTTTTTGAATCAGAAGTCAGAGTTATTGCCAACAATACTATTAAATATAATTATAAATCCATCAAATAAAATTCAATAGTAGTGGGAAAGCAAAAAATTGAAAGTTATCGTAGCAAAATGATTCAATTAAATACATATTTATCCATGTGATGCCTTGTAATTTGCATAGGGAAGGGAATAAATTGGAAGCTAAAATTTTATATATCCATCTTTGTGGTATTTTTTTTGGATAAGAGGAGGTGATAATTTTGTTTTTGTAATTGGAAAAAAAAATACTCATGAATCACAATTTTATTAATAGCAAAAAATCGGAAACGATTTTATTTGAAAGTATTGAAACATAATCAATAACCAATAATTTAAGTGGGAAATTTTTTAAAAAATACTAAGTAAAATTCTTATAAAGTGTATTAATTGAAGAGATTTAATGATTTTTTAAAATAATTTTTTTTGAAGTATATGGATTTCTGTTGATTATTATTATTATTATTATTATTATTATTATTATTATTATTATTATTATTATATATAGTCTAAATAAAATAGTAAAATCTATAATAGAAAAATCACAAGTGGATTTTTAAAAACTTCATGACTAGGATAAACACATTTTTTCCTTTTCATTTTGATGGATTTATGTGCTATGGTAATTCAAATTTTTCAATGGAGGCACAATGAAAATTAAAATTTAGATTTTAATTAGAAATAAATAATTCTCGATAATGTTTATATAATTTTTCCCTAAATTAATTACTATTATAGTTGAAAGTTTTAATACATACTATTATAGTAGAAAGTTTTAATAAATATTTTAATTTTTCTAAATCTTTGAGAATTTATAATTTATTATGAGAAGAATAATCTTTTTTTTACAAGATAATAGAAGAATAATTTATTTTTATATTGTGATTTATGTATCTGGTGTAGGGCAGAAGGTTCTGATCATTATAGGAATTACCAATATAAGACATAGATGGGCTTTCTGTTTCTACTCGGCAGCGAACAAAGAAGCGGCGATCTCGACGAGTTCAGGGTGCTCGAATTATAATACATCTTTTTTATGATATACAAATGATATTATCTTATGAAATCATGGTTACAAAAAAGAGTATAAAAACATATAACTTAATTTAACAATGGTTTTTGTTGATCACTAAGACACTCATAGATAGATTTCTTAGCTTGGATCTCATTAGTTCCACGTGTGAAGCACGTATTCCTTATTAGTTTCATAGTTTGTATGTAAAAAAAAGAAAACCCATAAATAAAATCTGAATATTTTCCATTTCAGCTGGCACGAATGCTTATGAAATAACCAAAGACTTATCCAGAAAAATTCCCATTCAAACTCATGTACAAGCGGGATTATCTTTAAGAAAGTTTTGAAAAAAAAAAAAAAGAAAACTTCTTTCACATTGTAAATGTCGGATTTGGATCATCTACTGTGTTGAAAACACAGCATTTAATGCTGTGCATTTTTTTCACGAAATGATCACGTGATAAAAAGTTGTCAGATTAAATATGTAAATAGTGCACAGCAATTGGTATTGTGTTTTCAACACAGTAGATGATCCAAATCCGTAAAGGTCACTGTGTGCGCTAAATTCGAAATCTTATTTAAGTGCCTTAAAATCTTTTCAGCCATTTGTCTTGTGCGATCATCACCGTGGTGGAATGCACTGACCAATGTAGCTGGAAATAGCCTGTCCCGTGAAATGTTCGAAACTGACTCCTCCCCGCCACGGATCAAGAATTTCTCAATCATCCAGAATGCCTTCTGCCACAAAACTTCTTCTTTGTGATCATTCACCACATTCAACACATGACGGATGGCTTATTCCTCGGACAAGAAGCTTATACTTTGTTCCACGTTTACCCTGTCATCTAACAGTGTAGATAAAGCCGATAAAGCCGCTTCAATTACCTCTACGTTTTCATGGTCCAAACAGGACATCAACTGGTCTACAGCCTCTGCATCGAGCAAGCAGAATGTCTCTTGTGAGGAACAAAGCCCTCTATGAACAGGACACAATGAGAATTCTTCACCTTTGGACCGCTTGATTGATATGCATTTGCGCAAGAAAACAATTTTGAAGAACTTAGTCGTCTTCTTTTGGGGAGGCCTTGACAGACTGATTGATTGTATTGGTAGATTCTCCAATCCAATTGCAGACTGCCTCTGAATCTCATTTGAGAACGATCTTGTTAATAGTTCGGTAAAAACATATGTAAAATTGTATTTTCTTGCAGTAAACAAGATCTGATGATCGTATAAGGTTGTGGTCAATCTGACAAGAATGCACACAAGTCCTTCAAAGTAAGTTCCAGCATGCTTGCTTGATCTTGCGCCAGCCATCTGTATCTGACTGATACTTTTCATGATTACTAGAATGACGCTACTCTTGACTAAAGCTAGATTTAGTGTCAGGTTTTGATGTGGGAGTTTTGCTAGGAAATTGGCTGATACAGCATGTTTTTCTGTGATTCTTGTAAATAAAATCCGAAAATAAAGAATAAATTGGACACCGAGATTTACGTGAAAAATCCCTAAAAATTATTAGGGTAAAAACCACGGGCAAGATGAAAAGAATTCCACTATAATATTTTGTGGTGTACAACTCACTCACTGTGTTTCCAAAGAGAACACACACTCTCTTAATACAGGAGAACAAACACCTCACAAATATTATAGAACTAAGCACTCAAATGCTTATAAGATGAGAGAAAACTCGAAGAAGGGATGATTTCAGAATGAAGAGGGAGCTCTATAAATAGAGCTCCCTGACCGTGTGAACACGCGTTAAAAACGCGTATTCCATCAATTCTGCGAAGCTTCCTGCAAAATAGGCAACACACATTTATTACATGTTTTCCTTTCCTGTGCTGCCTTTCTTGACTTTTCCAACATTTCTCCCACTTGGAGATTTGATTGAGAATCAAACACATCTCCACACATCCTTTCAATCTTGCCGTTACCTGCTGCTTACGTCTCTGCTAGGCCACTTGAGGATCTACACCATTCAAACTTATCAGTGTTCACTGGCTTGGTCAGAAAATCAGCTATGTTGTCCTTCGTATGGATCTTCTGCATATCCACACTTCCTTCTTCTACTACTTCCCGCACAAAGTGAAATTGTACTCCAATGTGTTTAGTCCTGGAATGAAAGGCTGGATTCCTTGCGATGTGCAAGGCACTCTGACTGTCACAAAACAAAGGAACATTCTCTTGTTTGTGTCCGATCTCCTCCAATAACCTTTTAATCCATATTGTCTCCTTGCAACCTTGAGTAGCTGCCATGTATTCTGTCTCTGTTGTAGATAACGCCACAACTGTCTGCAGTTTTGAAACCCAGCTTACTGCTCCTCCTGCAAGTGTAAACACATAACCAGTAGTAGATTTTCTATTATCAGGATCACCTGCATAATCTGAATCGACATAGCCCCTGAGTGTAAAATCCGATCCTCCATAACATAATGCAGCATTCGAGGTACCCTTAATATATCTAAGGATCCTCTTAACAGTGCTCCAATGCTCTCGTCCAGGATTCGCCATATACCGACTAACTGCTCCCACTGCTTGAGCAATGTCCGGTCTTGTACATATCATAGCGAACATCAAACTTCCCACTGCTGATGCATATGGTACTCGAGACATCTCCATCCTCTATGCTTCACTGCTTAGGACACATCTCAGAGGATAACTTGAAGTTAACAGGAAGAGGGGTCGAAATTGGCTTACTATCTTGCATGTTGAAGCGTTGCAAGACTTTCTTCAAATAATTTTTCTGGGAAAGCCAAATCTTTCTGTTACTTCTGTCTCGGTGAACTTGCATCCCTAGAATCTTGTTTGCTGGTCCCAAGTCCTTCATATCAAATTCCCTAGCCAACTGTGCCTTCAATCCTTGGACCCGATCTTTGTTGGGGCCTGCTACCAACATGTCGTCCACATAGAACAGTAAAATTATATAATCATCACCAGACCTCTTGAAATACGTACAAGGGTCTGCACTCAGTCTGTTGTATCCAAGGCTCATGATATAGGAATCAAATATCTTGTACCAACATCTCGGCGCCTGTTTGAGACCGTACAGAGATTTCTTTAACCTGCAAACCAAGTTCTCTTTGCCTTTTTCCGCAAAACCTTCTGGCTGGAGCATAGAGATTTCTTCTTCAAGATCTCCATGAAGAAACGCCGTTTTCACATCTAGCTGTTCTAGATGTAGGTCAAACACTGCACACAATGCCAACACCACTCTGACTGTTGTAAGCCAAACCACAGGAGAAAATATTTCATTGAAGTCAATGCCTTCTTTCTGAGCATATCCTTTTACCACCAACCTAGCACGATATCGCTCCACTTGGTTATTGCCATCACGTTTGATCTTATAGACCCATCTGTTTCCAATGGCTTTCCTCCCTCGTGGTAGTGTAACAAGATCCCAAGTTTTATTCCTGTCTAATGCCTCCAACTCTTCTTGCATTGCTATCATCCACAAGGATACATCCGAGCTTTGAGTAGCCTCGTGGAAACTTGATGGCTCACCATCCTCTGATAATAGACAATATGCAATGTTGCTTTCAGTGACATAATCTGAAAGCCAACCTGGTGGTCTTCTGTCTCGAGTTGATTGCCTCACATTGGAAACCTCAGACTCAACATGTTCTTGTTCTTCGTGCTCTGGTACTGCTTCACAAGAAACTTGACCTTCGTCCGTCTTATTTTCCACCTGAAAAATAGTAGTTTCTGAATTCAGTGTGCCTTTGTCTCCCTTTACTTTATCTTCCTCGAAGATAACATCCCTGCTGATGACAAGCTTGTGAACAGTAGGATCCCACAAGCGAAACCCCTTTACTCCATCAGCATAACCCAAGAAGATACATTTTCTGGATTTCGAATCCAACTTTGATCTTTCTTGCTCATTGTACAGAACGTACACCGGACTTCCAAATGTATGCAAATGAGAATAATCTATCGGCTTCCCGGTCCACATCTCCATCGGAGTCTTCAGATCAATCGCCACTGAAGGAGAACGATTGATAATATAACAAGCGGTTTTGACTGCTTCTGCCCAAAATGACTTTTCTAGACCTGCAGTCCTCAACATAGCTCTTGTTCTGTCTAACAAGGTTCTGTTCATCCGCTCTGCCACTCCATTCTGTTGAGGTGTGTAAGCCGTCGTGAATTGTCTCTTGATGCCCTCATGTTGACAATATGCATCAAACTCGTCACTGGTATATTCTCCTCCATTGTCAGTCCTCAGACACTTGATTTTCTTTTCAGAATCAAGTTCAACCCGCGTTTTGAAATCTTTGAAGATCTGGAAAACATCTGATTTCTTCTTGATTGGATACACCCAACATCTCTTAGAGAAATCATCAATGAACGAGACAAAGTATCTCGCTCCTCCTAGGGATACAACCGGTGCTTGCCAAACATCTGAATGAATCAGCTCCAATATGCTTTTGCTCCTGGCAGTAGAAGTGCCAAACTTTAATCTGTGTTGTTTACTGGTAAAAAAGTGCTCACAAAAGGGTAGTGACACTTTTGTAAGTCCCGGCAGCAGCTTCCGTTCTGAGAGAATTTTCAACCCCCGTTCTGACATATGCCCGAGCTTTCTATGCCATAACACTGTTAATTCTTCTCCTGAACCAATTGATGCAACAGCTAGTTCTGCCTCTTTGTGTGTTTCTCCCAAACGTATATACATATTTGCAGCAACCTTTTCCGCCTTCATAACCACAAGCGCGCCCTTCACAATTTTCATGATCTCGTTCTCGATCCGAGTTTTGCACCCGATGTCATCCAATTGCCCCAAGGACAAAAGATTTTTCGTCAGTCCTTTCACATGTCGTACCTCCTGTATGGTGCGAATGGTGCCATCAAACATTTTAATTTTGATAGTACCGACCCCAGCGATTTCCAAGGCATGGTCATTTCCCATGAATACAGATCCTCCTGAGACTGGTTCATAATGATCAAACCATTCTCTCCGAGACGTCATGTGCCACGTCGCTCCTGAATCCATAATCCATGTATCACAAAATTTGTGCCTGCCTTCTGCAATAGTTGCTGCTTCGCTGAATAATATTTCACCACTGCCTGAAGTACTGGCCACATTTCCTTGAGAGCTTTTATCGATACTCGTACACTCTTTCTTGAAGTGCCCTTTACCGCCACATTTAAAGCAGTAAATATTTTTCTTCTTACTTCTCGACTTTGATCTACCTCGCCTTTGGCTCCCACTGGAGTCACGGTCCATAAATCTTCATCTTATCATCGGTAAAGCCTCTGCTTGCTTCGATGTTACCAACCTATCTTCCTTATTCTTGCGCCGGCTTTCTTCTCCGAGAACCGCAGTTAAGACATCGTCGAATCTTAGAAAGCCCATCAGAATATTGTTGGTAATGTTGATGATAAGTTGATCATATGAATCTGGTAGACTTTGAAGTAGAAGCTCCGCACGTTCATTTTCCCCTATTTTATGCCCCATGGAAGTGAGTTGGGCAAATAGAGTATTTAGTGTGTTAATATGGTCGGTCATCGATGAAGATTCCGCCATCCGAAGAGTATAAAGCCTTCTCTTTAGGAAAATCATGTTGTGTAGCGACTTGACCTCGTACATCTTTGTCAGAGTATCCCAGATAACTTTGGCTGTTTTTATCTCAAAGATACTTGACAAAACTTCGTCTGCTATAGCCAAGTGTAAATTGGCAACAACATTATCATTCATCTCGTTCCACTTTCCATCATCTGTAATCTCCACCGGTCTATCTCCAATAGCCGCCAAGCAATTTTTCTTTCTTAAAACTGCTTGTATCTTTATTTTCCACAGCATAAAATTGCTTCCGTTGAATTTTGCTATCTCGTACCTTCCCGCCATTATGTCTACAACAATTTTAGTAGACCGGACAAAATAATCCCGCCTTAAATAAAAAATCTCAAAAAATCTTTTATGATGTGGAAGATCAGTCTAGGCTGCAACCACAGAGCATACTCAGAATTTTAAGAAATTTTAAACCAAGGCTCTGATACCACTTGTTGGTCCCACGTGCGGAATTTGAGATAATAAAACCCGAAAATAAAGAATAAACTGGACACCGAGATTTACGTAGAAAACCCCTAAAAATTATTAGGGTAAAAACCACGAGCAAGATGAAAAGAATTCCACTATAATATTTTGTGGTGTACAACTCACTCACTGTGTTTCCAAAGAGAACACACACTCTCTTAATACAGGAGAACAAACACCTCACAAATATTATAGAACTAAGCACTCAAATGCTTATAAGATGAGAGAAAACTCGAAGAAGGGATGATTTCAGAATGAAGGGGGAGCTCTATTTATAGAGTCCCCTGACCGTGTGAACACGCGTTAAAAACGCGTATTCCATCAATTCTGCGAAACTTCCTGCAAAATAGGCAACACACATTTATTACATGTTTTCCTTTCCTGTGCTGACTTTCTTGACTTTTCCAACAATTTCATCAGGATTCGGGATTAGACTCTGCGGCTGACCTTGTGTTTTACAGAGTCGGTCAGATAATGTGTGACCCATGAAGCTTGACAAAATGACAAGCAGTTTGATTGATGCAATCCCAATTACCTCATTCGGGTTATTTATAAGTTCAATCAAATTGTAACTAGCCTCCGTTTCCTTGATCACAGAAACAACAGTACTTGATGCTTTTGGGAACTTGATCAAGCATAGTACAATACGGATCAGGTTTATGTTCAACTCATCTGGGGTTGAGTTCTTGATCCCGATAATGATGTTGTATAATATGTAGTCTGAAGCCATCGTGTGGCCATATGTGTTGACCTGAAAACTTTCAACATCAAGTCCTGATTCGAGTATATTAGCTAGTATTGCAGTGGCCTCTGTTTTTGAATTCATCGGTTCATTATGACTTTTGCGGGCGAACATCTCATCAACCATGATCTGCATTATTCCGGCTTCAACAAGCAATTGCTGCATTTGGATGGTAACATGATATCTGTTTTAAGGCCTTGAATGATGCATTTCTGCTCAGAGAGTTTCCATTTTGTACCATTTGAATTAGAGCTGGTGAGGCCCTTTCTGCTACATAGTTTTTGCTGTCGGGTCCAAGAACGATTCCGCCAAGATAAGTTGCATCTCTATCCTCATCTATTTGCTACCTGTTCATCAACTTTGACTATTATTGCTGTATCCAGGTTGTGTTAGAGCAGAAACAACTCATTAGAAGCAATATTTGCCCCCGCTGTTTTTTGTGACAGCACGTAGCATAACAATTAAACATGAAATTTGGGCTTCAATTCATTTCAAAATATGAGTTGCACAGTTAACACGAGTAATGTAAATGTTCAATTCTAACCATTTCACTTGAAACTAAAAAATGAAAAGTTTTCCACACGAAACTTACTGGATCTGTTTGGTGATTTTCTTACAGGAAGTGACAACTAAAGTATTCCACCAGAGGATTTCTTACTGTACCTTCGACAAGATGAGTTAGCAGTGGTTCCCAGTATCCGTTTTCTGCCATGAGCTTGATGTTATCCGAAAGTGTTTCCAAGTTCTTCAAGATTTCATCAGCATTTTCTGAAGTGAAAGCATCCGAAGACTGCCTATATTTTGCCGTGATCAGCATGAGAATGCCTCCTGCAACTGTCCCGATCTTGCCGCACAGAAACTGAGATGTCGACAGCTCAAGTAAGACCAACAGCGATGCGTGCCTGATAGGCTTGTGACTGCTATACATCATCTTTATGATAGTTGAAATATCAATTGTCTTGGCTATAACTTCCTGCGTTATTTAACATCCAACTATATAACTGTACAGTATCAAATTTTAGAAACAAGAAAAAAACAAATAAATATATTTAATCATCTTTCCATCTTCATCATCCTCAGCCAATTGTCTTAACAGTTCAAGTGTTGCACACCTTACACTTCTGTTTCTGTACTGCAGACAGTTACCAAGTAAGGTAGCATTCCAATGTTACGAACCTGTACCTTATTATAAGCCTTAGACTTGCAGACAATTTGCAGATCATTAACCGCTTCAAGTACCATGTTGTCTGAACTGGCCAATGATAGGGCTGCTCGAGCCACCTTGATTCTTGCCGCTTCATTTCTTTCCTTCCATTCATCAATAGTTTCCTTTAGAGCTCCATTTGCATTCAAGTTTTTGTTCTTCAACTTCTGACCAGATTTTGGGCAGAAAATTCCTCCGAGTCTTCTTGTTTGTCAAGCCACTCGGTGATCTCTTTTCTCTCGTACGTCACCCCACTATCTAAGGTAACAGGATCTTCCATGACCTTTTCGACAAAGGACAGAAAAACGTCTCATACAACGGTTCCATGTGAGCAAACTGTGGCAGAGCCATTAATGATGATCCAGCACTCGAACTTTTTGAGACATTTCTGTTTACCATTGGATAGCTTTCCAGGGTATCAGACACATACGTCTGGGATGTATCTGAAAACTGAATATCAGCAGCAGAAACCTCGACATCTACGGAATAAATGTCCTCATCCACCTGTTTCCTCTCACCCCTCTTTAAATCCCCCGGGCTCAATACATGAAGTTTCTGTTTCATCTCCGAGTTTTGGCCCAACCTACCCAAAAATGATGCATCTTTCATCTCCTCCGAAAGTGCCTTAGTCGCCCTCTCGACATAATCTTGTTTCCCATATGTTAATGAAGGTAGGATACTTAGATTTTCTCCTATGTTCCTAACAGCACCTTCAATTTGCTGCACAACGTTCTGAACGTCAGAAACAACCATTTTTTGTTCATTCTTCTCTATTTGTGTTGTGAAGCTTTTCGCCCAGTCGACTCTTCTTGATAATGATTGCAAGATTTCGATCGCATTTGTTGGCGTATTCATGTTTATCTGCAGCTCCTTTATCGCTACAGATACGCGGTAAAAATAGCAACCGATTTCGATAAACATCTCCTTCTCTATCTCTATGCATAAAAGTGACTGCAAAATCTCTGAAATAGCTCTTGATAAAGTCCCACCAATACTACCATTCGGGTGTGTATCTTCCCTCGCATGAGATTCGTAAGAATTCTTGTGCCAAACAAACATGAAAAATCAGAAAAAATTAGAAAGAGGAAAAAAAAATCACCGTTCTCTCGAAGTTGCTAAAAGCTCAAGAACACCATTTCCCCATTGACTGAATTAAGCTTCTGAAAGATTTTCTTTCCAAGAAAACTTATCTACATGATGTTTAAATTTAAACACAGCCCACAATTCCCATTTAGATTTTTGTTCCATTGCAGCATGATAATATAATTATCATCACAAAAACTTAGCATTATCCATATATTTTGCATTTAAAAACTTGAAAATGAAAACTAAAGAAATCTAGAGGTAAAATTTCTTGGAACCAACAGTTAGTTCATTATCATACCTTGGACCAGTTGGTGCCGTTGTCTGAGATATTCATTGCAGCAGTAGACAGAAACTCAACTCAGAGATCGTGCAATAATATTACTTCCTCATTTGCAGCTCAAGAGGACGTTTCCATGGTTGACCCTTGAACTAGTCTCCTCAAATTCTTTCGGTATCACATCGTTTTCCGGCAGATAATTTATCGCAATTTGGCATAAAAATTGCAGCTTTTCTTTGTGGGATTTGTTTGAGATATATTTTGATTCGTTGATGTTGATATTTTTGAGGGAACAAAGAGTCGTTGACGTGGAATTTGTCAGCTCTAGATGTGTGTTTGCCTTGGCAGAGAAATAAGAAAATCTTACTTTCATCCAACAAATTATTTTTAATTTTTTAAATTATAATATTGATTTGCACTCTCGATTCTTATTATATACAATAAAATAAGATTTAATAGGTCATTTGTGTAACGTATCAAAAATCATATGCATGGTTTTATATATTTTTTTTCGTAATTTTGGTCATCTATATCGTTTTTTAATATTAATCGTTATCTTTATTTATTAATTTTTGCAATTTTTATTTTTTTTTATATGGCGTTGATGTGACTCTGATATAATACTGATATGATACTAATAAAAAAAATCTAAAATTGTAAAAAATCAAAAAGTTCATTATTAAAACTGAAATTTGATAATATAAAAAATTTGAGACGAAAATCGCAAAAATACAAATATATATAACCAAAAATTGCGATATTCCAGTTTTTGATGAATATTATATTCAATTATTAATACTTAAAGGCAAGAATGCTTTAAAGACCAAAAAAACAACTCCAAGCAACTCTTACTTGATAAAGAGTATTATTATAGATGTAGATATGAGTTATTGCTGTTGTTAGACCCTTTTAAGATAGGAGACGAACTTGAACTAATTTAAGAAATTTGAATTTGTTGAAATATATTTAAATTAATTTAAAATTATGCAAATACTCTTGTTTAGTTAATTTACAAATGTGTTCGCTAATATTTTTTCTTGATTCTTGTAAATAGATAAATATCACTTTCAAAATAACCAAAACAGACGTGGGATATAATTGTTGTGGCTTGACTTTTAGCCCAATTTGCATATTTTGTTGAGTTCTTGTTGTTTTCTTTGAGTTGGCAAAAGAAGTCCAGTTAGTTATAACACACTTCAATTTTTTAACATAAGAATCAAACAATATTACATCACAAAATTTTTTATGAGATCATCTCACAGGTTAATATTGTGAGACAATCCCTGACTCGACCCGATACAACCCATGAAAAATATAAGCTTTTTATTGTTGATACGAACCAAATTAACTCATCTCACAAAACTTACTCAATTGTAATTCGTACGTTTTAGTCAAGCCTCAAGGCTTAAAATTTAAGCTTGGTTATGCACAAAATATAAAAGGACAACAAATTTAGGGAAGTTAAATTTCAAAATTTCTACGTAACTAGTTGATCAAAAATCTTAACTTCGACTCTTTCTTTTCCAATTTTTAAATATAATATTTATGTTTATAATCTCTGATCGTGTCTCGTTAAATTTATACGTATAGGTTTAACTTGTAGTTAACTTAAGTTGAATGCAAATTCTAATAGGAAACTACACAAGCTTGTTTATATTTTCTTGAAAATGATCCAATAGCTATATATATTTTTAGTTTTCAATAAATTGTTTTATATTTTAAATCAATTATTCAAAATATAATTGGTATAAATCGCATAATTTTTTTTTAAAAAAAATTAATATGCTATTATCTAATATTTTTACATGATTATCATGAACTTAACACAAGCCCCAAAAAATATGGGTATAAAACCCAAAACTACAATTTTAGGATCTTAAGAAAAATATTTAGAAAAACCATATTAAAAAAAAAAAAACACACACACAATTAGTGTTTTTTCTTTGTTTTTAATAATATTATTACTAAGCAATACTTGGTATATTGATGTTTGGCGAGCGAAATGTGATTTAAATTTTGTTCAACATTTTATTTTATTTATACAACAAATTTGATGTGAAACGTATTAATTTTCCACATTAAATTTATATTAGGTTTTTATTTTGTTCTCTTAAAAGAATAACAATATTATGGAAAACGATAACTAAAAAATACAACAACAAAAAAACTCTTATGAGACCGTCTCATAAGTCAATTTTGTGAGATGAATCTCTAACCCAATCTGAGCCACAAAACATATTATTTTTTATGTCAATATTTTTCATTATAAATATGGTATCGATTTAACATGTATTACATATATAAATCCGTGATACGGTAATGAATACTTTTATTTTCTGGGTAAAGTTTCCAATCTTCATCTGGACTTCGTGAATTCAGAAATTGTATACGTGAAGTAAAAGAGATTTTCGTGTCTCAATGACTCTGCGCCTAAACTATTTAAATGGTCAAGAGAAATTATGTTATGTGTCCATTTAATGCTAACATTTTTACCGAAAAAAGTTAAAAATGGTCGGTCAAAAAGTAATATTGAGGATTTATAATTGATTTTAGAGTTTCATGAAAATGAAAATTGATTTTAAAAGTCCACCCCTATTGTACCGATTTTTAGTCAAATGAAAACGAGTAGGTCTCTTGTAAGATAATCTCACGAATCTTTATCTGTGAGACGGATCAATCCTACCGATATTTACAATAAAAGTAATACTCTTATCATTAAAAATAATATTTTTTCATAGGATAACACAGATAAGATATCTGTCTCATAAAATATGACCTGTGAGATCGTCTCACACGAGTTTTTGTCAATGAAAATTTAGAAGAGTTTGATCCTAACCATATTAGTGTAAGGATAATGAGTGAGACCAAACCTTAATAATAGGTTTTTGCAAAAGATATGACACTGTTTGATTTTATTTTCAATATTTTGATATTTATTTTCTCGAAATGTATTTTTGAAAATTGTCAAAGAATGTAGGTAATATTTGTTTTCTTTTTACTCCGTGGGGTATTTTAGAGTTACAAACTATTATGTGCTGAATTATGGTATGATTATATTACAATATATTTAATTGATATTTTTGGTTTAGTTATATTAAATAAATAAATGATTTCAATATATGGATTATATTTTTTTTAAATTATAGAACTTACTATCGTTCTTTCCTTGAACAAAAAGTAAATTTCGATTAACGTAATAATTTGTAAATTACGCTAACAATGTAAACTAAATTGATCAAATATTATGTTATGAGTTCATACGAAAAAATAGTGAGAATTAATCATCAAATTTTTTGTATTTTAGATTTTACAAGTCTTGGAATATCTGTTATCTGCCAACACAAAAGAAAACGCATACTATTCGCCACACGCGACTCGGCACAATAGTTTGATCGAAGATCATTGGAGAAAAGCAGGAAAACGACAAAAACCATGGCCGCCCACTCTGAATTTCAACAGCCTCTGTTTTTGCTTTCGGTCGCATTAAGCCGCTGATAGGAACGCTGACGTACGCCACAAAAACGTGATCTTTTTGCCTATTTATACCTCCGTTGTATCCATATATGGTTGCACTTTAAATGCTAGTTCTCCCAGTTTCGGTACAACATACATTCACTTTCCAAGAGTTTTGCTTCCGTTTTTGTTTCAGAATCCGAGCCCATGACGATCAAGGCGATGGATGGGGGTGTAAAGTTCAAGAAAGACGCAGTTTTAGTCACTATGGATGATGAAAGAATCCCTCTTTTGTCCAAGAAAAGTGAAAGCAGTAACTTGAATCTACAAGAATTTAATGGGTCTTCATTCTCTGGCGCGGTTTTTAACTTGTCGACGACTATAATAGGCGCCGGAATCATGGCGCTGCCTGCTGCCATGAAAGTTCTGGGCTTAGGTCTCGGTGTTGTAATCATAGTGTTTGTTGGAGTCCTCACAGAGTTTTCTGTGGGCACGTTGTTGCGCTTTAGTAAGGCTAGTGGGGCGGATTCTTACGGAAATGTAATGGGGGATGCATTTGGGATTTGGGGCAGGAGAATTTTGCAGCTCTGTGTGGTGATTAACAATATTGGGATATTGATCGTGTACATGATCATAATCGGTATGCGTATTGTTACATCTGGGATTCGAGAGCCCATTATTGTTGTTATGGAAATTCAGTATGATTTATATGGAAATGGTTGTATGAAAAAAGAAATTATTTTTTTGGGAATTATTTCTTGATTTATTGATTGATTTTGTGAAGGTGATGTGCTATCTGGAACATCTTCAAGTGGGGTTCATCACGCGGGTGTTTTAGAAGGCTGGTTTGGACAGCACTGGTGGAATAGGCGCTTTTTTGTACTTCTGGTGATAACTCTTGGTGTATTTACTCCATTGGCATGCTTCAAGCGCATCGGTATACTCTAAATTAATTAAAAATCAGTAGTTCGAAATATTGCCATTTTTATATCAAATTAAATCATGACATAAGAAACTGGTTGATATAGTTTTTCAAGGCCTTTTCGGACTTCTTGGTAGCATAGCAACCATTCTTGGATCAATATATTCAGTTTTGTCACATAATTGATTCGATTGTGGAATGTGCTAGATTTATGGATTATGTATCGTATTCGTATATAAAGAAAGATTCTGATAAGTGATAGACTGGGTTAAATTCTGCAGGATTGTTCCAATTTGTGGAATTTTGGTGTCTTGACAGAAAATTCTATCTCTTTCATTTTCCTACTTTCTGACTTTTTCATTGACATCGGCCTTTTGTTTCTGCAGATTCTTTAAGGCACACATCTGCAGTTGCGGTTCTGCTGGCGGTTGTGTTTCTTCTTATTACTATAGGCATTGTTACCATTAAATTTTCACAGGGCTCCATTGCAATGCCAAGATTTCTCCCTGATGTCACTGATATTAATTCAGTTTGGGGACTGTTCACTGTTGTCCCTGTCCTGGTAACAGCTTATGTTTGCCATTTCAACGGTAATCTTTGAAAAAATATATCATTTTACACTTTTTATAGAAGACATATGTCTTGTTTTTTATTGGTTAGGCCGAAAAATTGTTCTTGGCAACAATTGCCCCTCTTTCATGTGTTGGTGTCGCTTTGTTACAATGGTCATTGGTCAGAGTGTATTATTTGAGCTTCCATATAATCTAATGATTTGAGTAGCACTGATATCATGAATTATTATTTTTGGTGTAAATCACACGCCGGACCTTGTACTAATGTGGTTCCAAATTATTCGATGCATTGGGTCATGTAAATTTAAAGCACCTATGTTGTGTTTCTATGACTATCTCGCATCATTTATAATTCTTTGGCTGTTGTTTCTAAATTTGAGATTGTAATTCATTTATGGTTCAACATTCAGGAAATTTTTTAGCCAATTCAATATTAAACTGGATATATCAATTGCACTTGCAATACGATATTGTTTAAGCCCAAATCCTGTTCACTCAAACCAGGACATAAATCTAAATGGCCTTTTCTTGCAGTACACAGCATCGAAAACGAGCTTCAAAATCCTTCCAAGATGAAATTTGTGGTCCAAGCTTCATTAGCACTATGCTCAGTCATTTACATCATGACAAGCTGCTTTGGTTTCCTTCTGTTTGGTGATTCTACTCTTGATGATGTTCTGTCAAATTTCGATATCGATCTTGGTATCCCTTATAGTGCTCAGTTAAATGATGTTGTTCGTGTTAGCTACACACTTCACCTAATGCTCGTTTTCCCGATTATATTCTATCCACTTCGCTTGAACTTGGATGGCCTACTCTTTCCATCTTCTGCACCTTTGGCCAGAGATAACATTCGGTTTGGATTGGTAACAGCAGGGCTCATTTCTGTTATTTTCTTAGGTGCGAATTTCATTCCCAGTATTTGGGATGTCTTCCAATTTACCGGAGCAACTGCGGCAGTCTGCCTCAGTTTCATATTTCCAGCTATTATCACTTTAAGGTACACCATTTTTTTGCAAACAAACAACTGGATACGAGCATGGAGGCGTAAAGTGAGTCGAGATGGCTTTAGTTCAATTTAGAGCTATAGCTGTCTTATGCTCGAGCTTCAGCATGTAAAACTTATTCAAAATTTCGAGAGCTGGCTCGTGAATTTGACTCATTTATGTCCCTAATGATTAACATATCTAATAGTATCTGGTTCTGATGTAAAATGGTGGATAGCTTATATTTGCATTTTTTGCTTCAGGGATTCTCACAACATTGCTTCAAAGAAAGAAAAAATCTTGGGTGTTTTCATGGTCGGTTTAGCTGTCTTCTCATGTACGATTGCTATCTACAGTGATTCCTACGCCATCTTCACGAAAAACACATTTCCTCGCGAATGATCACACGGCTTGGTTTTGCCACTTGAAGAACCAGAAAGAAAAGGTGTATAGTAGAACAATGTATCTAACATACTGCTTCGTTCTCCTTCAGAATACTAGAATGAATTTCTGTACAAAAAACCAATAATACAACTCACGTAAGTGTTAAATGTTAACATTCTTGGATAGGCACTCACTGTTCATGGATCTCTCTATAATACAATTGAATGCTAAGTCATAACAATGACGAATAGTGTGATTAGCTCGGAAATTTTTTGAAAAGACAAGTATTTTTTTATGAAATGAATGTATTTCCGCTTATTTGAATTTTTTTTATAAGGAATTGTTTTATCTTTAAGTTAATATGCGTGGATGAGGTCAGGATTCTAAACGAGTCGACTTCGCAAAATCTAGCTAGATTTTGAATTAAGAAATCACTCTACCTCGCTCATCCCTAACAACAACACCGAGGCCGAAGAACCCTGCACCACTGCCGCATCAACATAATCTTAACGAAGCCAGGAGGTCGGGGCAAGCCAAGAAAAAACTTGAGGGGGAGTGACAATTTGAATTGTACTTCTTGTCAAATTAATTTAATTTTAAATGTAAAATTTACACTAGAGAAACCATTCTTAAAAAAAATGAAAAAGGGCTACCAATTCAAAATCACCCCGAATGATAGTAAAAGAAAAAAGAAATAAATCCTATAAGATGGAAATATTTATTTTTTGTAAAAAAATAAATAAAATTACAAATTTTACCTTTGGAGACCATAGTAATGTGCTTAGGACAACTTTATGTCGGTCCCCGCAAAGCCAAAAAAACAAATATAGATATCGTACGGAAATGCTCTCCATTAAATAATTTTATGATATTATTAAATGTGTTCCACTCCACCACCTTGAAATTAATTAATTAATTATCCATGCATATAATAAGTACAAGCAGAGAAGTTATGGCTCGGGATGCTAACCCTAACCTTTTTGGCCTCGAACAATGCATGGCGGCAGACAGGCACGAAGCACACTTGTAGATCTTACGCTTTCAGATACACATTCCAATCTCCTAGTTATCATGTACAATCTGTTCAACTAGCTAGGAACTTGTTCAAAACCATCTTTCATGTTTCAATTCTTCCAATCCGGACCCGAACCATTTCTGGGTTTCGGTTCCAAAATCACAACCCGTATCGGAATCGGGTATATATAGAGTCGAAACCAATATTGGAATCGTGTCGAATATGAACCATATTGTATCTGTGCTATGCCATGCTCCATCTTGTATAGAAACCAAATCAATCGATTCTAAAGCCCGAAATGTTCAATTTTACAATTGTGCTCAGACCCTCATGTTCGGTACAGTAGAAATTTTTAAGTATGCATCAAAATTGGACAAGGAGTATCACTATATATTAATTTCATACTAGTCAGCAATATTTGCTACCAAACTGAATAAATTTGGTTATCATGTGTTTCTTGTTGGTATAAATGATGACTACCAAAGGTTTTCCTACATTTGTTGTATTTAGGTTATAATTTTAAAGCATACAATTTATTTATATATAAGTTAAATATATATTTTTGTCATTTTTACAATTTTGAGCTGTTTTATTATCAAAATCGATTAATAGTCATGTGTCATTTTTTTGGCCAACTTTTGTCACTATCTTTGCATTTTTTCATTGCTCCCTTAGCTTTAGTCTTTCAGTGTCGGTGTCCATTCAGCAAAGTCCTTTCGCTGTTGGTATTCTATCCGATCTCCACACATTTCACCACTCCATCGGGAATTCCCTCAGCCCCTACCGGCCTCCAGCTTGATTTTGTCTCAGTTGACCGTACATGCTTGTGTTCTGTTGAATCCTATAAATCTTGCACCTTGAGATCTTAAAGACAAAATAATTAACCTGGCCAACACATGGATTGACACGAATGTTTATAAAAATTTACACAATCAAGAGTTGAATTTTGGTCCCCTCACCCCATTTATTTTAGTGAAACGTGAAATGGAAGACATGTGTATAAATAGCAGCATTCGGTAACCCTACTTCTATTTTGACTTGGGAATGTAGAAACTTGAAAATATTTGGACCACAACTTTGACTTTTGTGCTCAAAATTTTACCCCATTCTATAAATCCCACATTTTATTCTGCGTGACATTTCTCTTTGGATGCTTCACAAAACAGGCAATATCAGAAAATAAAGAGGCAAACATGCCATTCATTACAAGAATTTCACTTATTCTGTTTTTACTTAGTGGACAGCTCTCAGATGCATTTTTAGCTCAGGGTATCATCTATATGTATATATAAATTCTCTTTTGTTCTCCATATTTGGAGTGCATGAATCGATATTTTGGATTAATTGTATCTGGAAATTAATATTTGTAGGCGAATCCATTTCGGGTGGGCGACGCGATGTTGATGTTGTTTCAAGCAAAAAGGTAAACCTTAGTTCTTGTGATCTTTCATGTTGGATTAATGTAGATAAACTGTTTAGAAGGATATGGTTGATTGTAATACCAATCTTGGTTAAATGTTTCGTGGGAGATTGTTGTGGGACTGATTTGTTCCAAATTCTTCTGTTTAGGGGTGGTTAAAATTTTTTTTTTATCAAAATTCAAATGGAATTTTTTCATCCCGATATGGTGATTTTTTTTTTTTATATATATATTAAAAATGGAATGTGGAACTGCCGTGAGTCCCCTGGAAATTCTAAAATCATTTCAGTCTAGATTAACTTTTTCACATATTTGGAAATTCATAGAAAAAGACCAAATACTATTTTTTTAGATGGTTTTTGCCAGGAATATCAATTTCCTTCGAATCAGTTGGAGGATCCGATATCCGATCTAAATAGATGAGGGTGGGAAGAATTTTTCGGACTCGATTAAATAATTGGGTATGCGGATTTTCGAGTTCGATGATGGAGGCTGGTCTGGTAGCATCATACGCATATCTGATTCGAATATCTGATTAAATTATAATAATTTTTATATATTAATGAAAGATTAATTATAATATGGTTTTGTTGAATGATGATAGTTGACCGGAATGAAGAAAATTGTTATTATAGAGTTATTGCTATTTTTGTAGGATAATGATGTTTAGAAAACTATTTCTAATATTTTTTTATTTGTTTTATGATGTTTAGTTTGATTTTTATGTTTAATCTATTTTATTATTGTTCTCTGGATAATTTGGTAAATATATGTTGAGATAAAAAATGTGTTTAGAGAGGTGAATAAAAACTTTAATATTTTTTCAATTTAGAACCGTTCTCAGCAGTTTTCATATTGTATTTTTGAATGGCTAGACTACCAAAAATATAAGTTTGGAAACAGTTCGACTTGACTACTGATGTATTATACTTGACATTTTAACGATAAAAAACTTGAAATGAACTTTATATGAATGTAAACGTGTAATGTGATGACATAAATATTTTAATGGATGTTCAGAGGTAAAACTCCTACGTCACTCATTCTTCTACTTAGGAATGTTTCCATTAAAATATTTTGTTTTACAATGTCTTGTAACAATACATTTCAGTGGGGACTTGTCACTGCCTAACTAAAACTCTTATTGATCAATTTATAATTCTGGATATTTAAGAACTCTTGATTCACCAGAAAGAAAACACAAAATCCAACAGTCAGACTTGATGACTTGAGTTGTTGGAGTAACACATATTTATCCTTTATGATCTGATATGATTTTGATAAGTGTTCGTTTGAATGACAAACTAGAAATCGAAAGATTAGGTGTATTCAAGATTTTTGAAATATGCAGGCTTAAAAATAGTTGTGGTTGGTCAAGAGAGTTTTTCATATTTGAAATCTGCAAATTTTAAGTTGAAAAGCTCCAACAATCATTTGTATTGTTTTTCCAACATAATGGACGTGTCATTTTCATATCATTAAATGTTCGTTAATGGTCCTTGTGCTTTTACAACTTCAAATCTTTTGTTTTTCATAAAGTTGACACACCATATCCTAGTTAGGTAGCTTTCTGTCATTCAAAAGTTTGTAGGATATTGTGTAATCTTTCTAAATGAGGCAACTGATTGAACAACTTAACTTTAGTACTCTTTTAGATTTAACTGACCTAAAACCTGGAAATCAAGAGTTGTAAATTAGAACTTCCTGAAGGGAAATAAGATTTCGATTTTAAATGATATATTTTATTTATTTCCCTAATAGAGTTTTCCTTGTTAATTTGATTGAGCAAATATTTAATATGATTTTGCCTTCCTTAGATAATGAGATCTTAATTCAAGAGATATGGTATTAGTGTTTAAAAAGAGTTTATTCCTAATAAAACTCTCACTTTCCTTGTATTTTAGGTTTCCTTGAGGAGATATGATTCTTCACCTATAAATAAGAAGAAAAGCTCATTGATAGCCGCCGCTTCGATATCAACAATACATACACACACGTTGCAGAGATTTGAAGAGAAAAATTATTCTCGAAGCCGTTGCTTTTTGGAGTGGTGATTCCCGTGTTAAGTTGAATGGTGTCAACATCTATAGACAACATCCGTAACGATGTTGACTGAAGATTGCATCTAGTTGATAGTAGTTTCCGGGATCAAGTTTTGCTTTCTTGATTACGTTTATTTTTGTTTTGGTTATTTATTTTAGAAAGCTTTATTTTCTCAATTGTTGATGAAATTGATTTTTGATACAATCACTAGTGTTAGGTTTTTTGTAAACGATTGAGTTTTCTAGTGATTATTTTTTGCCATAAGGCACCACACAAGTATTTATATTTGTGCATATTTAATCTCGTCCATCTATTTATTTCAAGTCAATTTGTGTTATAAAAGTTAATTTTCCGCTGCATGTAGATGTTGTCCGAGATGTTGTAACATCTGGCACAATATTTAATTCTGACAAAACACAAATTTACTATTCCTAACTTTATTCTGATATTTTTATTATTTTTAGCATTTGTCGGACAAAAAAATCCTAACAAGTGGTATCAGAGCGGTTTCTTGATATACTAAGTGCTGATTCTGGTTTTTGTTTTTGTTTAACAGAACTAATCCGATGAACAATTCATTTGCAAGCGCAGCACTTCGACCACCAGTTCTAGATGGTACCAATTACAGCCTATGGAAGGTCAAAATAAGATACTATATAAAATCTCTAGATGAACGGGCATGGCAGCGTGTCATCAATGGATGGACTCCACCAGTCATGATAGATCAAGAGGGTGACAAACGGCCAAAGCCTGAAACTGACTGGACTGCTGATGAAGTGCAAAATTCGAACCACAACTCAAAGGCTTTGAATGCTATATTCACATCGGTTGACATGAACATGTTCAGTTTAATCACAAACTGTACTTCGGCTAAAAATGCATGGGACATTCTCCAAAGTCACTGTGAAGGGTCTGAGAGTGTGCGACGAACCAGATTAAGGATGCTTACTTCCAAATTCGAGATGATGAGGATGGAAGAATCTGAGAACATACTTGAGTATGATCGTCGCCTACGGGAAATTGCTAACGAGGCATTCAGTGTTGGAGAAGCTATCTCAAATGAGCGCCTAGTTAGCAAAGTCCTCCGTTCTCTGCCCGAAAGATTCAACATAAAAATTTGCGCAATAGATGAGGCTAAGGACACTTCTAAGATGGCATTGGAAGACCTTATCAGTTCATTACGTACTTTCGAGATGAACTTGGACATGAACTCCTTCAAATATCTCAAGAAGTCAATGATTCTGATCTCTGCGAGGATTCTATCTCCTTTATCACAAAAAAATTTGGTGATTACTTGAAAAGAATCCGATATAAAAAGAAGGATGCACAACCATCTAAATTTTCTAGCCTGCCTGCACCTGAAAAGTCACAACAGTACCCTGCCAAGCAACAATTTCAGCCACGGAATGAAGGCAAGAGACAATACAATTCAAAAAAGTACGATTCGGTGCAATGTAGAGAATGCAAGGGCTTTGGACACTATGCCAATGAATGTGCTAACCGACTGCGAAAAAACAAAGGCTACAATGTGTCTCTAAGCGATGAAGAATCCGATGCTGAGGAGAAATCCACTGATGAAGAAAGTCAAACCTCCTTGACTGCATTATTTACAGAAAATTGCTGGCTGCAGGTGAATCCTTTAGGTGTTGCCCTAGGTATTGCCACACCTGGCCGCAACATCTGCAAAAATTCAGTATGTTTGAAATCTACAACTTCTGGAAATTTGAGTGGAGATGATGAATCAGAAGCTGATTATGAAGAACTCACTCTTGAGAGTGTGCAAAAGCTTTATGAAGAGCTGTTTGAAGATTGGACCAAAAGAAAAAAGTTGAACTCAAGTCTCATGAAGGAGAACGTTGAACTAAAAGCCGTAGTTGCCAAACTTGAAGTAATTTTGAGCAAAAAGGACTTGGAACTTGGTAAGACCAAAGAAGAACTTCAAAAGGCAACTGAAACCTTGTCCAAGTTTAATTCAAGCACATCCAAGCTTGAATCCATACTTTTGATGGGAAGAGATGACAAGAAAGGCTTAGGGTTCAAAGACAGTGTGTTTGAAATAGGTGAATCTTCCAAGTCTACGGTTTTTGTGAAGAGAAAAGCTGATACATCTCCACAACCACAATCCAATTCACCAATCAAAAGCTCTTCATCAAAAAAACAACCTGCTGCACCAATCGCTAAGAAAAGAAAACACAGGTATGTATGTCATTACTGCTTTAAGCCTGGTCATATCAGGCCCTACTGTTTTAAACTCAGGGATGATCGCAAGAATCAAAAGTCGAGTCGGATGTTGCCCCGAATGTTGTCCAACACTTTCCGCAACACCTCCAACCGCCGACCTACAGTAAGACAAATTTTGGTCCCAAAGGTAAAAACTCACTGTAAAGTTGTCAATGCTTCGTTGAAAACTAATACTGCAAGTCATTGGTACTTTGATAGTGGAAGCTCACGCCACATGACGGGATCACGAGAATATCTCACTGATTATGTTGAGCAAAAATGTGGTAGAGTGACATATGGAGGGGGAGCTAAAGGAAAAATTGTTGGAAATGGTACTTTGAGTGTTGAAGGACTGCCAAAGCTCCACAATGTGCTTCATGTCGAAGGATTAAATTCAAATTTGATAAGCATAAGCCAATTGTGTGATGATAATTTGCATGTCAAGTTTGATAAACATACTTGTGAAGTTTTTGATGAAACTAATATGGATTATGACAGGTACAAGGTCTTCGGATAATTGCTATCAAATAGGTGAGGAACTTTCGTGCAAACATGTGAAAATCACCGAACTTGACCTTTGGCATCAAAAACTCGGACATGCAAATTTCAAAACCTTGAAGAACTTGAGTAAGTACCATGCAGTTAGAGGTATGCCTAATCTTTCATCTGGAATATCATATGTGTGCAGAGATTGTCAAAAGGGAAAACAGACGTGTGTGTCGCACCCAGTGTTGCCAACATCTGGGACAACATGATGTCTGGAATTACTGCACATGGATCTTATGGGTCCCATGGAAGTAGAAAGCATTGGAGGTAAGAAGTATTCTTTTGTGTGTGTTGATGATTTCTCGCGGTTTTCATGGGTGAGCTTCATTAGGGAGAAATCGGACACTTATGATGTGTTTAAACAATTGCTCACAAGAATCTCAAACTTCCTTAATTTAAAAGTGAGAAGGATCAGAACTGATCACGGTAAAGAATTTGAAAACATATCTTTCTCATTCTTCTGTGACAGGAAAGGTATTTCACACGAATTTTCAGCACCAAAAACCCCACAGCAAAATGGCATTGCCGAACGCAAGAACAGGACTCTGCAAGAAATGGCAAGGGTGATGCTATCCTCAAAGAATATTTCAAAGCGTTTTTGGGCTGAAGCCCTTAATACAGCATGCCATATATCGAATAGAGTCTATTTAAGAAGTGGTTCAACCATGACTTCTTATGAAATCATTATGGGAAAGAAGCCTAACCTTAAATATTTTCATGTTTTTGGTTGTGTTTGCTACACTTTGAATGACAGGGATCAACTTGCAAAGTTTGATTCAAAGAGCGACAAGTGTTTGTTTTTGGGCTATGCCACAAATAGTCGAGCTTATCGCATGTTTAATCTAAAAACTAGGACTATTATGGAATCCATTAATGTGGTGTTTGATGATTGTGCAGATCTCAAGAGGAAAACTGCTGAAGATGACGTTGAAGACCTTCTGGACAATCCAATCTCACTGGAAAATGCAGATGTTGCAACATCTGGAACACAACATGTGACACTGAAGACACTGAATCTGAAGAACCGCATTGCAATGATGATACAGTAGATGATGGATCGTGTATTCCAAGCAAAATTCAGAAAAGCCATCCATCATCTCAAATAATTGGAAACATGCGTGGAGATGTTCAAACTCGGAAGAAAGAAAAGATTGATTACCGAAAAATGGCTGGACTGATTTGCATGAGTTCTACATACTCACAGGTTAGATTTTCATGTTTTATATCAAATATTGAGCCTAAAAATGTTGATGAAGCTTTGAAAGATGAGTTTTGGATTAATGCTATGCATGATGAGCTTGAGCAATTTGTTCGAAATGATGTGTGGGACTTGGTTCCATCTCCTGACCATGGTAACATAATTGGTACAAAATGGATTTTCAAAAATAAAACCGATGAGTCTGGAAACATCATTAGAAACAAAGCAAGATTGGTTGCTCAAGGGTACACACAGGTTGAGGGGGTTGATTTTGATGAGACCTTTGCTCCTGTAGCCCGTATTGAGTCAGTCAGACTACTACTAGCCGTTGCATGCTACATGAAAATCAAACTTTTTCAAATGGATGTTAAAAGTGCATTTTTAAATGGTATTTTGAGTGAGGAAGTGTATGTTAGACAACCTAAGGGTTTTGAGGATCCACACCATTTGGATCATGTATACAAGTTGAAGAAGGCACTTTATGGCTCGAAGCAAGCACCACGTGCATGGTATGGGAGATTGACTGAATATCTACTCGAAATTGGCTTCAAACGAGGTGAGGTAGACAAAACTCTTTTTATTCAAAAGTCCAAAGGTGAGATTCTTATTTGTCAAGTATATGTTGATGATATAATCTTTGGTTCTTCCTCTCAAAAGCATGCTGATGATTTCGTTGAGTGCATGTCATCTACATTTGAAATGAGCATGGTTGGTGAGCTGAATTTCTTTCTTGGTTTGCAAATTAAACAAATACATGATGGCATCTTTTTGTGTCAAAGCAAGTATGCTAAGAATTTGATGAAGAAATTTGCAAATAAAAACCCAAAACACATGAAAACTCCTATCGGATCGAGTGAGAAATTGTGCAAAGATGATGTTGTCGAAAATGTTGACAACACCTTATATCGTAGCATCATAGGTAGCCTCCTGTATTTGACTGCCAGTCGTCCTGACATCATGTTTAGTGTTTGATTATGTGCTAGATGTCAATCCAATCCTAAAATTTCTCATTTGAAAGCTGTTAAACGTATTTTACGTTACATAGCAGGAACAATTGAATTAGGATTATTGTATACAAACAAAACCAACTCAAACCTGGTAGGATTTTCTGATACTGATTGGGCTGGGGATCTAGATGATAGAAAAAGCACTTCTGGGGGGTGTTTCTATCTTGGCAATAATCTGATTTCTTGGCATAGTCGAAAACAGAACTGTGTTTCACTTTCCACTGCTGAATCAGAATATGTGGCAGCTGGAAATGCGTGCACTCAACTTTTATGAATGAATCAAATGATAGAAGATTATGGGCTTAAAAGTGAATCCTTAGTCGTGTATTGTGATAATTCTAGTGCAATTAACATTTCAAAAAATCTAGTACAACACTCTCGAACAAAGCACATTGACATAAGACATCATTTTATTCGAGATCTTGTAGAGAAAGGATTGATCCAAATGGAGTTTGTTGATACAAATAACCAACTGGCCGACATATTCACCAAAGCATTGGATTTTGAGAGATTTTCCAACCTTCGGAAATCTCTCAGCATGTGTTCTGCCTAATCATTCTTGGATGTTGTCTCAGATGTTACAACATCTCGGATAACATCTCATTTGCATATACATTTCTAGGACTTAGACATTCTGCATTGCATTCATACTGTGATATGATGTGTTGAACATGTGTAGCATAATTCTCTGTTGCACCTACAATTCCTTGTTATCTTTTCAAACTTCACACCTTTACATGTGAACTTAGTCACAGAAAGATTTGAAGTGTGGTCACTTGACTCTAACCAATGTGACAAGTAAACGAAGTAAAATTGAAAAATCAAGTGATGGGTCTGTGATTAGAAGGAAAGATGGAAAAAGCTACATAAAAGAGCCCAATGAAGGCTGTGCTTTTAGTGTGGGAGCTACCCCTTCTAAAATTAATACAGAAATAGAAAAAAATAGAAAAAGCTACCTAGAGGAAACCAATGAAGACTGTTCCTCTAGTGTGGGAGCTACCACTTCTAGGTTAAAAAAAGATTATTAAGTCACTGAGTATGAAGATTATCAAATTTTGTTTTCAGGAACTGTGGGTGTTGACTGGAGATGTTGCCAACATTAGTGACAACACTTCATCTGTAAACATATCTCATATTTGCTCTCATGTTTTTATCTATGTTCCATTCTGTTTTTAGGCATCCATAAGTCATGCATAAACATAACAGTGTGAATTGGGTAATGAGGTTATTTGTATTACAACAAAGACGTTTTATGACAAATCCAATCTTTGCAGGAAATCGAATTAATGTGCACCTTGATGGTAAGTGGAGCTATAATTCGATGTGGGTTTTATGTCTGGAGTTAATTTTTGAACTGATATTGCACAAAATTATTGCGATAAACTCTGAAGACATTAACGGTTATTTTTCTACCCGTTGTTCTTTTGAATAATCTGTTACTAATTTTCTTACCGTTGTACTGTGCGCTCATTATTATCTCTGTGAGTTACACCGCCTAATTCATCTGTGTTTACTTAATCGGTTCTCTAAATTTCACAACGGCATCTCGAAATTTCTCTCTGAAGGAATATTTCATTGTTTCAAAATTTTTTTTACTTTCCTCCCTGTTCGTAAATTAATTTTTGATCTACCATCAATGGCAGGAAAGGGATTTGACCCCCATGATATTCGAAGTGAAATGGGAAACACAGATGATGTTGCCCCCAGCACGACAACATCTGTTACAACACCCACTGTGGAATCGCCGCTACCTTTGATACTTGCTGTTGAAGACGCAGTGCCCCTGGAGATTATTCAGCCAGGTGAGCCTGGTAATCCACGGGATATTGATAACCCACCTATCATTAGGGTTTTCGATCCTCCCTCTCCTCCAAAAAGACGCTCAAAACGACTAGCTGGGTATAACCCAGACCTCACGCCGGACAAACGTTTCCGATACAAGGGTCAGCCATCCACTCGCCCCTCGCTGATTGATCCAGCAGACACCTCCGGTGATGACTCTGATGATGCGAATTATGAGTTTGTGGCCCGCAAGAAGAGTGCCCCTCCGCCTACGGAAGGCAAGTCTACCTCCATCAATGCCACTAACACCACTGAGCAAACAACCCATGTTCCTCCACAAGAGATCTCTCCCTCCACTGCAGAAGAAATCACGTTGGCCCAATTTATGGCCAACCTGAAAAATCAGAAAAGTGACGCCCCTGTCGCTCCTGTTGCTCCCAAAGAAACTGAAAAGTCCACTGGTTCCAGTAATTCTGCTGATACTCCTGCTGCAGTCAATGAAGTCCCTGAAACAAACGAGGCAGTGGACGAGGATACTGTCAACGATGTTGCCGACACCTCTGACAACACTGATCTTAGCGAGTATGATCTAGACGGTAGCTACAACTCCAAGTTTTATACTGAGAAGTCACTCTCCAACTGGGATCTCTATACCAACAAGGAGTTTGTTGAAGAACACAACGCTGATATGGCAGCCTTCTCCCGAAACAATTTGATCGAGTTTCTTAAAACTCGTGGTCTGCTCTCTACCGTCTCATCTGTATTGCCCTATTGCCATAAAGCTGTGGCTGAATTCTATGGCAATCTTTCATCGGGGGTCAGTGATCCAAGATCGGCCAAATTTGGCAAGGTTTTTGTACGGAAAAAGATATATAACTTTGACCCGCAAATCATTAATGATTACTACAGCACACCATCTGTTCCTGAAGGCCCTCCACCAGATCTTGATGAGGTAGTCTCTGTACTAACTGGTGGATTGATTGGCAAATTCCCTGCCCATCCACACAAGGTCTCAGCTGCAAAACTCACGACCCTATACTCTGTCCTGCACAAGGTTGCCACCCGGAATTGGACGCCGTCCACAAACACCACGGTGGTTACCAAATCTCAAGCACTGACTCTGTTTGCCATTGGGAATGACACTCTTAATTTTGGGCGTATGGTATTTTACACTGTGATGCAGTATGCTGATGGGGGATTAAAGTCATCCAAGCTCCCGTTTCCCAGTCTGATCTATGGGATACTGGTGTCCCAAGGGTTTGTTCGCAATGTTGATGAGGGTCTGTCTGATTCCCGAGAAACAATCAAAATTGCCAAGGCCCTGTCCAAAGGAAACCGCAAAGTTGACCTTCCATGGAAAGCCTCATCCAAAGCACCGACTGCTACTGGACCATCTCCTGCGTCTACCTCTCGATCACCTAAACCTGGTTATGTGAAGATTACCGTAGCGGGTGCCCAGACCCATCTCGATCATGCTCTTAAGAAAATTGCCCAGGCTAAGGCCGAATTGGCCTACTATGAGAATTTGGCTGCTGCCATCAGTGTCATGTTAGATATGGCCGTTCATGGGCAAAAATGGGGAGAATGAAGGGAAATAAGATTTCGATTTTAAATGATATATTTTATTTATTTCCCTAATAGAGTTTTGCTTGTTAATTTGATTGAGCAAATATTTAATATGATTTTGTCTTCCTTAGATAATGAGATCTTAATTCAAGAGATATGATATTAGTGTTTAAAAAGAGTTTATTCCTAATAAAACTCTCACTTTCCTTGTATTTTAGGTTTCCTTGAGGAGATATGATTCTTCACCTATAAATAAGAAGAAAAGCTCATTGATAGCCGCCGCTTCGATATCAACCATACATACACACACGTTGCAGAGATTTGCAGAGAAAAATTATTCTCGAAGCTGTTGCTGTTTGGAGTGGTGATTCACGTGTTAAGTTGAATGGTGTCAACACATCTATAGACAACATCCGTAACGATGTTGATTGAAGATTGCATCTAGTTGATAGTGGTTTTCGGGATCAAGTTTTGCTTTCTTGATTACGTTTATTTTTGTTTTGGTTATTTATTTTAGAAAGCTTTATTTTCTCAAATTGTTGAGGAAATTGATTTTTGATACAATCACTAATGTTAGGTTTTTTGTAAACGATTGAGTTTTCTAGTGATTATTTTTTGCCATAAGGCACCGCACAAGTATTTATACTTGTGCATATTTAATCTCGTCCATCTATTTATTTCAAGTCAATTGTGTTATAAAAGTTAATTTTTCGCTGCATGTAGATGTTGTCCGAGATGTTGTAACATCTGGCACAACATTTAATTCTGACAAAACACAAATTTACTATTCCTAACTTTATTCTGATATTTTTATTATTTTTAGCATTTGTCGGACAAAATAAATCCTAACACTTCCAATTTTCAATGGACCTACCAACTTTCTGTTTTCAATGGATTGATTATATAATTCTTTTGAACTCTTGTAGTATTTTCAGGCTCTCAAACATGAAACACAAATTGTGAGTATGAAGGTGAAGAAGCATGGAAGAATTCCCATGCCTACAGAAAATTATCGAGGTAGGTCGGATGTTTTCACTGCTGATTACAAAGGACCCGAGCATCACCCACCCAAGCACAATTGAGATTCGCACGACACTACTCTTTTTAATTTCCTCTGAGTTGTTTAAGTAATAGAAGTTCTATGTATTTCTATTAACGAAATTTTTGTGTAATGTATACTAGTAATCTAGTGTACACGTTTTATGCATATTATTTGGTGTTTTGTATATAATATTTTTTGAATTAAGTAATTTTTGTGTAAAATTCTAAATATTATATGAGATTTAAAATTTTGAAAATTGTTTCTTTATATATAAAAAATTACTATCAGTTAGAATATTTATTCAGATAGAATATTTTTTGGTACTTTAATAAGAATTTTTTGGAAAGGAGTTATATGAAATTAGGGTGTCGATTGCATACAATCTTTTGTGAGATATCAAAAGAGCTAATAACTTTTTTTTTTTGAAAATTAAATAAACAATTAATCCCTCCTGTTTTTTTTTTTTAAAGGAATTTCAAATAACATCTACATCAGAATTTTAGATGTACATGATTTTTTATTTTTATTTTTTGAAATAGATGTACATGATTTTAATATTTCGAAAATGTGTGATTCCCTTTTTTTTTTGAATGTACGAATGATACGAATCTTTGATATGACTCATATCATTAAAAAAATATATTATTATTTATGTTAAAAATATTACTTTTCACATCAAATTTAAATCTGGTCAGCCCGTCTAGATTAATGAGACCGTCTCGTATGAGATTTACTCTTAATAACAAAAACTCTTATGTTACCACCTCACGATTCAATTTTGTGAAATAAATCTCCGATCCTATCCGAATCTAAAAAATATTAATTTTCAATATAGCTATAGACCGGGTAAATTCATGGTTTGATAATATACCTACTCTTATTTAATTTGACAAAAACTTGTGTGAGACGGTCTCACAGGTCGTATTTTGTGAGACAGATATCTTATTTGGGTCATCCATGAAAAAGTATTACTTATTATTATAAGAATATTACTTTTTATTGTGAATATCGATAGGGTTGACCCGTCTCACAGATAAAGATTCGTGAGATCGTCTCACAAAAAACCTACCCATTTAATTTTACTTTCATCAGAAAGTTTTCCTTATAAGATGAAATTGCTTTTCGACAAAGTTCGAAACTAAATTTCATGCTCTCACAATATCAGCATAGCGATCATGTGACGATTTTTTAGAATCGATCATGTGACGTTTTGAAGACAAAAAAGTCACACGTCTTTAACCTATTTTTGAATATAGATTTATTTTTTTTTTTTTGAGGAAAGTTATTTGTTTTTATTTTCAAATATAGTAATTAATATTAAAGGAAAAATGTTATTTGAAAAAATTACTATCGCCCTCATCAAAATTCACGAATGCATTTTACACTACACAATATGGTACAAAGCTTTCTGCCTTGCGTTTCACTGGTTTTTGCACTTTCGATAGTTCTTTCACATATTCATTTGACCATATTTTCACATTCTCAGACATACAACCATAATTTTGTTTTTATATTTTAAAACAAAAATTTATTCTTAAAATTTTAAATAATCATACGCATTAATTATATTACAACGTGATATACACATATATAGATAGAGCTGTCAAGGCGGACTCCCCGCCCCGACCCTCACCGCCCTGCCCTGCGGCGGGTTGCGATTGAGTTGTCTCATTTAGGTCCACTTCCAAACGAGCCACCTAAATCTCAACCCAACCCGTCCGCCTTGTCTCGGGTTGCGGGCCAACCCGTCAATATTATTTTGTAAAAAAAATAATATTAATACTTGAGATGAAAAAAAATAGTAACGTTACACAATAACAAATAATAAATATAACAATCAAACAAATCATATAAAAATTTGATGTCAACTATTATATTCTGTATAAAAATCACATACCCAAATAATATGAATAACATAATTAGAAATTTAACTATAATAAATAAAATGTAATGTTCTTACATTATTATATATAACAATAATTGATAAATCTATTGAATAAATTTGAATTTAATCAAACATTCAATATTAAATCAAATATATATTAATATTTTTTAAAAGAAAAAAAAATTTGACGGGATATACATGATAAATAATACATTACCTCCCAACAGGCGCAAATCGATGCTGGAATATATAGATATCAAGGTTCTAAAAAGCGTGAAGTGCCTCGAAGTACGGATGTCGTGCTCCAAGCTTTTCAAGGTTAAGCGAGATTAGCACATGCTTAAGCATGAAAGTTTTTTTTTTATTTTTAGTTTAATTGTAATTATCTCAAACCAATAAATAGATAAAATAATATATAAATATGATAAATTTAAATGATGCATTAATTCTTATATTTATAAAAGCATAAAACTCTAAATTGCAATCTTTATTTTTTTTGCAACTAAACCACATTAAATAATGTTAAATATTTGTCAAATCATTATCAGAAATACTTAATCATAATTAAAATTTAAAAATAAACATCGAAATTATAAACCTAATTTATAATTTTAAAATAAAAAGACATACCTTCAGACTAAAAAAATTTAAAAACAAATAGATTCGATTAATTGTACTTAAGCACACTTAATTAAATATCTTAATTATGTTTAATTCGGTCAAACTACAGTTTAGTCGTTTTTTTCTGCTTTTCTCTGAAGCGGAACGTTTTTGTCGACTTAAGCTCTTAAGCGGATTTTTTAGAAACTGATAGATACGACACACACATTACTTCAAACAGGCGCAAAAACAGCTCCAGCACCGATTCTTTGAGGATTGGATCGATTCCAAAAGACCGAAACAGCGTACATAAATGAAAAATATAAATATTTTATAATAGAAAATTATATGTGTGGGCCGTTTCTGGTTAACTCCAATGGCTTCCTGTAAGGTGTTTTTGCTTCATCAGTATTTCGCCACGCAATTTCCTCAAAAGTTTTGACGTGCGACAATATTTATCAAGACCTTTATATATGTGGACTGGTTTAGCAATTCCCTTAAATTTGATTTCCTTCTCTCTCTCAGCAACTTCTTGGAATCGTTCCAAAGAATCATGGAGAAGAAGGCGTGCAGCAAAAATGGAGCTCATGTTTTAGTTTTCCCCTATCCAGCACAAGGCCACATGCTCCCTCTTCTTGATCTAACCCACCAACTATCCCAAAGAAACTTGAGCATAACCATTTTAATCACCCCTGGAAATCTTCCGATTCTGACTCCACTTCTCTCGGCCAATCCCTCAATCCAGACACTGATTTTCCCCTTACCCAACAGCCCCTTAATCCCTCGAGGTGTTGAAAATATCAAGGATCTGGGAGACGGGGGGAATATACCAATGATCAACGCTCTGAGTAAGCTTCAGGAACCCATAACTCAGTGGTTTGGCTCTCACAGTAATCCACCAGTGGCGATTCTATCTGATTTCTTTCTCGGATGGACCTACTCTCTGGCTCGCAAGCTTAAGATTCCAAGAATTACCTTTTACTGTTCAGCGGCCATTTTTTCTGCGGTTTCTGATCATCTTTGGGGAGATTCCGAAGCCGTAAAACTTGGGCTTGAGGTAGAATTTCAAGAGTTACCAGGCTCGCCATGCCTGACTTGGGAAGAACTTCCTACACTCTTCCGCCGCTATAAGGAATTACAAGTTACCGATACCAATTTCGAGCTGGTCAAAAATTCAATGATTGCTAATACTTTGAGTTGGGGTCTTGTGTTCAACAGTATAGCAGCCTTGGAAGACGATTTCTTGGACTACTTGAGTGAGAAAATGGGACATCAACGGGTTTTTACTGTAGGTCCCCTGCATTTGTTGGGTAGGCACAGTAACTTGGGCGGTAGCCCAATAACCAACGATTGTGTTTTGTCATGGCTTGATGAGTGCGAGGATGGGTCTGTTTTGTATGTGTGTTTTGGAAGTCAAAAGCTGCTCAAGAAGGCACAGATGGAGGCTCTGGCTAGTGGGTTGGAGAAGAGTGGTGTAAAGTTCGTTTGGGCTGTTAAACAGGCCACGACCCAACAATTGGTGGATGGTTTTGGGTCCGTTCCTGATGGGTTCGAGGGTCGGGTAGCGGGTCGAGGTTTCATGATAAAGGGTTGGGCTCCGCAGTCCGCCATACTGAGTCACCCAGCTGTGGGCGGATTCTTGAGTCATTGTGGGTGGAACTCGGTGTTGGAGGCAATAGCATCTGGTGTGATGATATTGTGCTGGCCCATGGAGGCAGATCAATATTTGGACGATAAATTGATGGTGGATTATAAAAAAGCTGCTGTCCGAGTGTGCAAGGGTAGCGACACAGTGCCTGACCCGGATGAGTTGGCTCGGAAAATCGCCAAGTCGATGCGTGGGGATGTGGTTGAAAGGATTAGAGCAAAGGAATTGAGAGACAATGCTGTGGAAGCTGTTAAGGTCGGTGGGAGTTCTTACAAAGATTTGGATTTACTTGTCCAAGAACTAGCAAAACTCAAGGGCCAGAATGCTTGATGATATATATAATATAACTATGCAAATGTCTGAGTTTATCATGAGTATCTACATTAGTAGTTATTAATAATTTTGATTGGTTCTATCAAGGCCAAAAGACAACTTCAAATTGATAATTTATTTGGATCAAAGTCAATCCCAAACTTATTTAATTAGTCTCCTCATTTCTAATTTGTAAGTTTTAATGAAATATATTTTACAATTTGAAATCTGAAAAAAAAAAAAAAAATCAAATGACAGCAGCTTTCCCATGCGTCACGGATATTCTTGTTTCCCGTTTGCCCCCTTCATTATACACAAGAAAACACGATCTCGAATATATTTTAGAAGACATTGCATTGTAGGAGCATATTATTTCAGAAATAGCAGAGGTGAGAGTGCTGCCATTGTGAAGCCGAATCGGAAGGGGTTTGTTGGAAAATCTCTGGGTCAGCCAGGTTTCAAACGCTGAGTGAGGGTTGGGGGAACAGGGTTCAGAGAAGTGACTGCTTATCTTCTTGAATCTACGAGTATGCAAATGTAATAAATACTCTTGTCTTATATGAAAAATAATTAAAATGGAAGTATAACAAGATACAATTGATTCTTCTAACATTTTGAATTAAATAGTTTTTCTGTAAAATGAAGACGGATGTGAAATATTTACTATAGAGGCTCATTGTGCAGTCGTGTTTGCGCGGATGAGTGATATCAAATGTCCCTATCTCCTGTTAGTCCAGATCACTCACTCGATCTTCAATGTGAATGATGGTGTGGAATGAAACAGTTCATTCCGCAAGATGAAGTTTATATGCATGAGAGAACTAAGGAAGCAAAGTGCCCACTAAGCGCGATTTCTTTTCTTTACAACACTTCTAATAAAATCAACGCCCGAAAATCGTCGATCTCACTTACTTCTTTGAGAAAATGTCCAAAATATTGTCACGTTCCCATTCTACCGAAATTGTGTAAACAATTTCATAACTTATAGTAATATATAATAGTTAAATATATAACTCAATAAGAAAGTCGGAATCCAAGCTAGCCCAATACTATGGTCCGTCCGTGAAGAAAACCAAAATGTACATCTCCAACACATATTTTTTTTATTTTTCATCGTCTATTTTCCGATCTCTATTCTCCAAAATCTTCTCCAATCCATATCCTTTAAATATTACCAAATACTCTATTTTTTAATTTATTTCATTTTCGATTACACATATTTATAAATACAATATCTTAGTCATTATAAGATATTAGCCTATCAGGATTCTCAGTATTTAAATTTTCATATGATATTTTTTCCTTGAAAATATCATGTATAGTCAAGTTTTGATAATGTGAATATATACACAAACACAGATAGGCATATATAAAGTTAAATAATCATTATTTAATTAACAATCAACTCTAGATTCCTCTAAAATATTTCATGAGAATCAAGTATATAGTAGTAACCACTATTAATTTATTATTTATTTAGTATATTTTAAATTTACTAAATAAATAATTATAAACCTATTATAACATCGACTGATAATGTATCATTGATACAAATCTTTTTCATATAATGAAAAATGAAAATTTTGAAAATCAAAATTTTTTACTGATATATTTTTGGCAGCTACTTGTTTTTATACTCATTCACTAAAACAGACAATTCACTCTTCTAACTTAATTAGCGGTTAAGAAAAATTTCACAACTTCCATTACATGAAATCAACTTATAAACTCATTTATAAGCAATCTGTTTTATCTCCATCAAAATATGCTCGTCAAATTCAACTATTTGAACTTGACTATCTCAACTGGAACACATAATTTGATACTTGTGTGACTATCAATAGTTCAAGGATATAGCTAGTTGTTGGTTCACAACTTCATGTGATTCAAAATAACATTTATTCTTATTCGGGCTTGCCCTAATTAGCCTCATTCTTTTCATCAACGCCTTGATCAAGAATGTCAGAACTCATTTCTAATTGCACCCATCGAATCATGGTAAGAGATTCTAGTAGCATCGTCATATGCTCTTCTAGGTATCACTAATAGTGCCTGCAAGAACCTTAAGTCATGGTTTGCGTACTGTACGACCCATTCAACTCATATATCTCGATCGAATCTGCAATCATTGATATATCTAGAGTTGTAAATAAATTCGATAATGATGTGATGTATATTTGAGTAATAATAGTGACATGCTATGTGTAATTGATGAAATGTTTTTCCAAAATGCACACGCCTTACTCTAGAAAAAAATTATTTGCATTATTTACTAATCAGATCATATAAGATATCTCCACAAGTAGATAAACAGATTAAAGTGCATGCTAGTACGTAAAGCCTCAACGTTGTATCGGATAAAAGGACTAATTGTGTACAACCATAATCAGAGACAATTACACTCGATAAGTGATAACCGTTTGGAAAGTTCGATGGAGGGTTGTTCAGTGCATCATCAAATGATCACTCATATGTATGAATGGACATCTTCATGTCCTTACCAATGAAACATGACGTTTACATGACAAATGTTAGTATCAAGCTCGAGCCACATTTATTTTTATTTTTGATGGCTGAATCGACTAGAAATCGATTTAAAATATGCAATGCACTTTCTAATAAATTTCATTATCTTACGTTGAGAGACATATCTCATGGTACTTATGTACATTCAAGAACTTTATCTATGTAACTTACATGATTACACAGATAAAGTAAATATCATGCTTGCATAAAAAAATAAAATATCATTAAAATAAATATTGTTTTTGACATAAAAATTATTAAAATCTAAACCATAAGTTGACTCGTTTGACATTTAATTTATATAACTAAGATACCCTTCTATGATACATGTAAACAAAATAAATAATCTACATATCTTTTCGTTGTATTTTAAATCATATATCTTTATGCTACGACTTGAATCTCAGATAAATTTTATGGGAGAGAATCTTGACACACTCACGCTTGTGCTCTTTACTTCAAAGCCAATTTCATGAAACTTAAGTATCCGTAGGTCATGATTCGGTCTTGAATGAGACACATCTCTCCAAATGTCCAAAGCATATAAAAATGAATAAAACCCTCGTTCGAATAAATAAGTTGGTAACCCACAAGGCAAGTGGAGTGGATTGCTGCGTATCAAAACCTACAATTATTGTCTTCAACCGAATAACTGAGGTTTCACAGTGATTGATTGGACATAAAGTAGTCTTGACTTTTTGACCATTTTCAAATTCCTTATAAAAATTATGATTCTCACAATATAAAAATATATATATATATATATATATATATATGTAAAAGCAATGTTCTAAGAAAGCGTGAAACGTCCCGAAGCGCGGATGTCGAGCTCCAAGCTTTTCAAGCTTAAGCAAGATTAGGACGGGCTTAAGCGTGAAAAAGAATTTTTTTATATTTAGTGTAATTATAATTATCTCAAACCAATAAATAGATAAAATAATACATAAATATGATAGATTTAAGTCTGATGCATTAATTCTCATATTTATAAAAGCATAAAAATCTCAAAATTACAATCTTTATTTGTTTTTGCAACTAGAACGCATTAAAAAATGCTAAATATTTTTCAAATCATTGTCATACACGCTTAATTATAATTAAAATTAAAAAAATAAACATCTAAATTATAAACCTAATTTATTATTTTAAAATAAAAACATACCTTCAGAATAAAAAATTATAAACCTAATTTATTATTTTCCGCTTTTTTCGAAGCGGGGCGTTTTTGTTCAGCTTCAAGCTTAAGCGCACTTAAACGCAGCTTAAGCGTTGTTTTTAGAACACTATGTACAAGTGAGTTATAATTTGGTGATTTGTTGCAATCATGAGAAAAACAATTGCATCACTTCAGGTAAGCACTTGGCTGTATGTTGACACTATAAATTAAGGAACTTAAATTCATCTCTGAAGTTGTCATGCCAAAAATAACTCTCATCTCCTGAAAAATGCGGGGCAATCGTACTTTCACGAACAAGAAAAAATCGATGACACGCTAATATAAGTAAAAAAACAACTATATGATAATAAAATATACAAAAAAATTGTTTTATCAGGGAAAAAATAAAATAAAACGAAATGAAACTATTTTTATCTTAACATGATCGCGACTTGAATGGCTAGAATTCTTGGAAATTTTCGCTATTGTTCAAAGTAGATTCCGTTCCAATAATTACATTTCGGATAGCATTTTCCACGCAATTGTCTGTTTGTTACATAAGATTAGATTGGATTACTATTTATAATACTAATCAAATCAATATTTGGTATGATTTTAAATAAATTGATTTGATTGTACGACTAATAAACTTCTATTCAGTCGAACAAAATAATATATTCTTTTACATATTATTATTTATCTTTTTTTTAATCATTTTTTTTAATTTTCCACTTGCATCCAAAAATACTTTCTTTCACCTAATTAGCGATGTAATTTTATAATAAATAAAGAATAATTTGGTTCAAAGGTCTTAAAAATCTTAATTTATCTCACCTACAAAGATCATATCAAATTTAATTTTTTTTATTACTCTATTATATTTTTATATATAATAAATAAAGAATAATCAGATTCAAAGTTCTTTTTTTTTAATATCAGATTCAAAGTTCTTAAAAATATTATTTTATCTCACTTACCAAAATATATAAACATAATATTTTTATTATTATTAGGTTGTATTTCTACATCAATCATTTCTTAGGAAAAGTTGAAAAGTTTTAATAAGTGACTACAGTGGTCAAGAACCCATTTTTTATGCAATACAATTTAGCAGAAACGGTATAATTTCTTACATCAACCTGAAATTTCCTTCTCTCTCAGTCGCTTCTTGGTTTCATTCTACAAAACCATGGAGAAGACGACATGCAGCAAAAATGGAGCTCATGTTTTAGTTTTTCCCTATCCAGCACAAGGCCACATGCTCCCTCTTCTTGATTTAACTTACCAACTATCACTAAGAAATCTAAGCATAACCATTTTAATCACCCCAGGAAACCTTCCGATTCTGACTCCACTTCTCACGGCCAATCCCTCGATCCAGACACTGATTCTCCCCTTCCCAAACAGCCCCTTAATCCCTCCAGGTGTTGAAAATATCAAGGATCTTGGAGATCGGGGGAATATACCAATGGCCAGCGCTCTAAGGAAACTTGAGGAACCCATAATCCAGTGGTTTGAGTCTCACTGTGATCCACCAGTGGCGATTCTATCTGATTTCTTTCTTGGATGGACGCATAATACGGCTTCCAAGCTTAACATAGCAAGGGTTGGTTTTTACACTTCTGGGGCCATTGTAGCTGTGATTCTTGATCGCCTTTGGGAAGATCTCGAAGCTCTGAAACCTGGGTTTGAGGTGAAACTTCAAGATTTACCAGGCTCTCCATGTTTGGCTTGGGAGGAACTTCCTTCACTGGTCCGACTCTACAAGGAACAAGATGTTCCGGATCCCAGTTTCGAGGTATTCAAGGATTCGACTATGGCTAATACTTTGAGTTGGGCTGTTGTTTTCAACAGTTTCGTGGCCTTGGAAGGCGAGTTCTTGAACTACTTGAGTGAGAAAATGGGCAATCCAAGGGTTTATAGTGTCGGGCCTCTGCATTTATTGGGTCCGCCCAAAAACTTAGGGGACGGCCCAATATCTGGTGATGATGTTTTGTCATGGCTTGATGAGTGTGAGGATGGATCTGTTCTGTACGTGTGTTTTGGAAGTCAGAAGTTCTTTAAGAAGGCACAGATGGAGGCTTTGGCTACTGGGCTAGAGAGGAGTGGTGTAAAGTTTGTCTGGGCTGTTAAACAGGTCACGGCTCAACAACTGGCGGATGGGTTTGGTTCAGTTCCCGAAGGGTTCGAGGATAGGTTAGCAGGCCGAGGTTTTGTCATCAACGGATGGGCTCCACAGACGGCCATACTAAGTCACCGAGCTGTTGGTGGATTCTTGAGTCATTGTGGGTGGAACTCGACGATAGAGGCTGTTGCATCAGGTGTGATGATATTGTGCTGGCCCATGGAGGCAGATCAATATGTGGATGATAAGTTGATGGTAGATTATAAGAAAGCTGCGGTTCCAGTGTGCAAGGGTAATTACACGGTACCCGACCCGGATGAGCTGGCTCGGAAGATCACCGAGTCGATGAGTAGAGACGTGGTGGAAAGGATTAAAGCAAAGGAATTGAGAGACAAGGCTGTGGAAGCCGTCAAGGTTGGTGGGAGTTCTAACAAAGATTTGGATTTACTTGTCCAAGAACTAGCCAAACTCAAGGGGCAGAATGTCTGATCATAATCATACGTGTGTTTGATAATGTGACAATAAATCTGTCATTCCTCTACAAAAACTGGCTTTTTTTTATATATAATTGTTCGAATATGAATATTATGGCTTGATCGAGGTCTAAAACACAATTTCAAACTTCTCATGATTTATTTTGGTCATGTTATGTATCTAAGTTTTATAATACGTTAATTGTCTTTTATTGAAAAAACGATCGAACCGTGGAGCTTGAACTGTTGTGCGGTTTAAAAGATTTGAGTTGTAGCATCATTACCATCCACTATAGTTTTTGATAAAACGACAAGTATTCGGTACTACAATACAACGTCCCAAACTCATTAAATTATAATATTGCATCAATTAAATACAATATTGACCGCATTTTGGTACATCTTGCACACATTATTCTTCAGGTATATTTAATCACCTCCATTATAATTTAATGCATGATCACAATTTGGCAATATTATTTCCAACCACAAATTTTCCCATCTTTAAAATTTATTGACAAATTAAAGACTTAAGCGAGCGGCTTTAATTATTTTAGAAAATTAAATGGCAGATGATATTGTTATGAAAAAGTAAAAATTTATGATAAAAAGTAAAAATCTCAAACTCTCAAAATTTACCAAACTACACACTTTATAAAATTTTTTTCTCTCAACTCAATTGTGTATTTCTTCACAAATGGTGAGGCTATTTATAGAATTTCTTTACAAATAATCCAAAAATAAAATACATCATTACCTACATCATCACACACTAATTTTCAATATTTACAACTCTTATTTTCAACAATCAAATATTCAACATTCAAATATTCAATACATACATTTTAAATATTATTTTTCAACACTCCCCCTTGTGATGATGATCATAATGATTGTATTCATTACGTGTTTTTATACTGTCTCGTTAAAAACTTTACTAGGAAAAACCCATTGGGATAAAAAACCATAGTAAGGGAAAAAGAATGCAGTCACGTAAACTCCCCCTCATGTTGACATGAACAATTCTTCACAAATTTCGTAGATTGCGCATTCCAATATTATATATGTGCTTTCTGAATATTGTCGTAGGAAGTGCCTTTGTAAAGAGATCTGATGAGTTTTCACTTGATTAAATAATGTGACGAACATCAATACATTTATTCTTCTCAAGCTCCTTGGTGAATACAAAGAACTTAGGAGGAATATGTTTAGTTCTATCGCTTTTATGTATCCTTCTTTCATTTGAGCTACACATGCAGCATTATCTTCATATAGTATCACAGGCTTCTCGTCGAATGATAATCCACATGAGATTTGGATATGTTGGCTCATTGATTTTAACCACACACATTCACGGCTTGCTTCATGTAGTGCAATAATCTCGGCATGATTTGATGAAGTTGTTACGAGCGTTTGTTTCTGTGAACGCCAAGAAATTGCAGTGCCTCCATGAGTAAATACATATCCAATTTGGGAACGTGCCTTGTGTGGATCAGATAAGTATCCAGCATCGGCATAACCAATTATACTTGGATTAGCATATTTTGAATACAAAAGTCCCAAGTCTGTCGTTCATCGTAGATAACGGAATATATGTTTAATTCCGTTCCAGTGTTTCTTTGTTGGATATGTGCTAAATCTTGCCAACAAATTTACGGCAAAAGATATATCAGGCTTTCTACAATTTGTAAGATACATAAGGGCACCGATAGCACTTAGATATGGTACTTCTGGACCAAGAATATCTTCATCATCTTCACATGGACGGAATGGATCCTTTTCTATGTTTAATGATCTAACAACCATTGGAGTACTTAAAGGATTTGATTTATCCATATTAAAACGTTTAAGGATCTTTTCTGTATAATTTGTCTGGTGAACAAACATTCCACATTCTTTTTGTTCAATTTGTAAACCCACACAATACTTGGTTTTTCCAAGATCCTTCATTTCAAATTCTTCCTTCAAGTATGACACGACTTCTTGAATTTCCTTATTCGTTCCAATGATGTTTAAATCATCAAGATATACAGCAATAATTACGCATCCGGATGTTGTTTTCTTAATGAAAACACAAGGGCATATTGAATTATTTACATATCCCTTTTTCATCAAGTGATCACTTAGTCGATTATACCACATTCGACCGAATTATTTTAACCCATATAATGATCTTTGTAATTTCACAGAATAACATTCTCTGGGTTTTGAACTTTGTGCTTCAGGCATCTTAAATCCTTCAGGGATTTTCATATATATATATATATATTACTATCAAGTGATCCATATAAATAAGCTGTAACAACATCCATAAGACGCATTTCTAAATTTTCAGATACCGCCAAGCTAATCAAATATCGAAACGTAATTGCATCCATCACGGGAGAATACGTTTCTTCATAATCAATTCCAGGCCTTTGAGAAAAACCTTGCGCAACAAGTCGAGCTTTATATCTTACTATTTCATTTTTCTCATTTCGCTTTCGAATAAAAACCCATTTGTATCCAACATGTTTTACACCTTCAGGTGTAAGGACTATAGGTCCAAAAACATTACGTTTATTTAGCGAATCCAATTCAACCTTGGATGGCTTTTTTCCATTTTATCCAATTCTGCCGATTTTTACATTCACCAAAAGATTTTGGTTCATGATCTTCATTATTATTTATGATGTCGATTGCCACATTATAAGAAAATATATCATCAATTTCTTCTATATCTTTTCGGTTCCATATTTTTCCAGTATTAATATAATTGATAGAGATTTCATGATTCTCGTCAGTTTGTGGTTCTGACAGAACACTTTCATCATCATGTGTTTCTTCAGGAACATCATTCTCTATTTTGTGATCATCGTGTATTTCTTCAGGAACTATCATTCTTTATTTTGTGATCATCGTGTTTTTCTATGAATTTTGTTTTTCGAGGATTTTTATCCTTGGAACTGACTGGTCTTCCACGCTTCAGGCGTTTAATGACATCATGAGTATCTTCAATTTGTTTCTTCGAAATTTCAATTCGAGCAGGGGCATTTGCAGCATGTATATATGATTTAGTTACCCCTTTTGTGTCTGCAAATGCACCTGGTATTTGATTTGCTATTCTTTGCAAGTGCACAATTTGGTGTACATCTTTTTCACATTGTTTTGTTCTTGGATCCAGATGTAACAATGATGATACATGCCATGTAATTTCTTTTTCGGTATGTTTCTGTTCTCCTCCTAAAATTGGGAAGATTTCCTCATTAAAATGACAATCAGCAAAACGTGCTGTGAACACGTTGCCTATCTGAGGTTCAAGATATCGAATGATTGATGGACTATCATAACCGATATAAATTCCAACCTTTCTTTGAGGTCCCATTTTCTTTCGTTGCGGTGGTGCAATAGGCACATACACCATACATCCAAAAAATTCTCAGATTGAGAAATTTCTGGTTCTTTACCAAATGCAAGCTGCAATGGGGAGTATTTATGATATGCACTTGGTCTGATACGAATTAATGCAGTAGCATGTAAAATTGCATGTCCCCATATAGAAATAGGGAGCTTTGTTTTCATAATCATTGGTCTAGCAATCATTTGCAGACGTTTAATCAATGATTCAGCCAATCCATTATGTGTATGTACATGAGCAACATGATGCTCAACAATGATTCCCATAGACATACAATAATCATTGAAAGTCTGGGAAATAAATTCACCAGCATTATCAAGTCTAATTTTCTTGATTGTATAATCGGGAAATTGATTCCTCAATTTTATTATTTGAGCAAGTAATCTTGCAAATGCAATATTTCGAGTTGACAATAAACATACATGTGACCATCTACTGGAGGCATCAATCAATACCATAAAGTATCTGAATGGTCCACATGGTGGATGAATTGGTCCACAAATATCACCCTGAATACGTTCAAGAAACATTGGTGATTCAGTTTGGATTTTGACTGGTGATGGTCTTATAATAAGTTTTCCAAGAGAACATGCTTTACATTGAAACTTATTATTCTGAAAGATCTTCTAGTCTTTCAGTGGATGACCATGTGTATTTTCTATGATTCTTCGCATCATTGTTGAACCAAGATGTCCCAATCGGTCAGGCCAATTTGTTAATATTGAAGAATTATCAACTACCATATTTGATTCAATGGGACTTATATGTGTATAATGCAATCCAGTAGGGAGCATTGGTAGTTTTTCAATCACATATTTCTTTTCTGATTTATATGTGGTAAGACACCTATATTTCTCATTCCCTTCATTCATTGTTTGAGTATCATACCCATGGGAATATATATCATTAAAACTCAACAAATTTCTTTTTGATTGTGGTGAATATAAAGCATCATTGATCAAAAATTTTGTACCATTAGGTAACAAAAATTGTTCTTTATCACATCCTTTAATCAAGTCTACCGGACCTGATATTGTATTCACCATTGTTTTTGTTGGTTTTAGTTCCAAGAAATATCTTTTATCTCGGAGGATAGTGTGCGTTGTACCACTATCGGGTATGCAAACTTCAGCTTTGTTAATAGCATTTTCCATGTTTGAACTTCAAAAAAAATATGCAATGAAATATAATTACTGAAAATAAAATACAATACAATACATATGTAAAAAATATAGCACACGATAAAACATTATCATACAGGTACATAAAATATTTTACATATTTATTCCACCAGAAAAATATAGCACACGATAAAACATTATCATACAGGTACATAAAATATTTTACATATTTATTCCACCAGCAAATTGATCATTGTCTGAGAAATCAATCTGAAAATCTCCAGCATCAAAATGAGTTGAATCACTCAAAGGTTCACTTTGTTCAGTGAAGTTGGTCTCCTTTTCTTTTCCCTTTATTGATTCTTTATAAAGTTTACAAAGGTGCTCAGGGGCTCGACAAATACGGGACCAATGTCCTGGAGTACCACATCTGAAACAAGAACTTTCAAATCTTTTTGAGTGATTCTCATTAACACTCATATTTTCATGATACCTTTTCTGTGGATGGTTTGGGACGTTCTTTTGAGATGAGTTATAAAAGTAATTATCTCGATTATTTTCAAAACCACGGCCGCGTCCACGACCGCGACCACTTCCACGTCCACGTCCACGACCACGATTTCGTCCTCGACCAAAATCTTGTCTATAACTTTGATTTTGGTTTCCAGATTTAAATTCATTTTTTTTTACGACATTTACTTCAGGAAATGTCATTGAACCAGTGGGTCGTGCCTGATGATTTCTCATTAGCAGCTCATTATTCGTTTCCGCCACCAGGAGACAGGCGATAAGTTCAGAATATCTCGAAAATCCACGCACTCTATATTGTTGTTGTTGAGTTATATTCGATGCGTGAAAAGTGAAAAATGTTTTTTCAAGCATTTCCATTTCAGTAATCTCATGACCACAGAATTTCAATTGCGAGATTATTTTGTACATCGCCGAGTTATAATCACTGATTTTTTTAAAATCTTGGAATCTCAACGTATTCCATTCATCCTTGCGGTCGGAAGTATAACTTCCCTTATATGTTCGAATCTTTCTTTTAATCCCTTCCACAAAGCCATGTGATCTTTTTCAATTAGATATTCACATTTCAATCCCTCGTCGAGATGTCGACGCAAAAATATCATGGCTTTTGCCTTTTCTTGGGATGTCGATATGCCATTTTCTTTTGTGGTCTAATTTACACCCAATGACTCAAGATGCATTTCTACATCGAGAGTCCATGGTATATAATTTTTTCCCATGATATCAAGAGCAATGAATTCGAGCTTTCCCAAGTTTGGCATGGTGGTACTAAAAAAAATTACGTTGCATTTGTATAATTTTATGGTAATAATATGATGTATATAATATTAGTCATGTTTAAATAATTATGTATATCATATCACATTATTATAATGCGATGTCACAAGTTATTTTGTTTAAAAACCTTATAGGCTTTTATACTTGTCGTATCCCTTACCGGGAGTGTGGGATGTCGTGTTAACATCCTCCCAGGATTTATAACAAGTTTTTGAAAAATTTATTTTTATTATTTCTGAATAACATTATATTATATATTAAATATATACACAATAAATAAATAACAGTAAAATAATATTATTACTTTTGTTACCTTTTTCTTCTGTTTGGAGCTTGGAAAAGTATGGAGGACTTTTAGAGCTTCGTACTGATAACATGTTATGAAAAAGTAAAAATTTATGATAAAAAGTAAAAATCTCAAACTCTCAAAATTTACCAAACTACACACTTTATAAAATTTTTCTCTCTCAACTCAATTGTGTATTTCTTCACAAATGGTGGGCTATTTATAGAATTTTTTACTAATAATCCAAAAATAAAATACATCATTACCTACATCATCACACACTAATTTTCAATATTTACAACTCTTATTTTCAACATTCAAATATTCAACATTCAAATATTCAATACACACATTTTAAATATTATTTTTCAACAGATATATCCTAATCTTTGTAGAAAATTTGTTTGCCTCATTAATTTCCAACGTGTGGGGCTTAAGTTAAATACTCGAGCCCAGTTGAACTTCAATGAGATCAACACACTTAAACTAAAGTCTGGATAATTAGTCCATCGGTGATGCCGTCGGAAAAAATATCGAATATGGATGGTCATCGTCATTCCGCTCTGAAAGCTATAATTTTATCTTGAAAATTGATATTGGGAATTATTGAGATTTAAGTGAAATGGGATGTAAAGAATATCAACAATTGTATCATTCCTCGAGCTTACGTCATTGAACAGTAGGCCTCTATAATTGTGATATCTCTTGTCAAACTTGAAAAAAAATTAAATATTTAAAAATTACAATATGAGTTAATCATTTTCATTAGATGAGGATGAATACTAAGTAGTTGCTACAGGGGTTCATTACAGGAGCGAACCCTAACTTTCTAAAACGGATATATTTTCAATGAAATCCCACCTCTCCACACCAACTCGATCTACTTTCTAATTAAATCTCACCTTATATATATATTGTTGGATCAATTTATTTATATGGGTTTATATGTGAATAATTATGTATTGTGGGTTGTCTATTAAGTTAAGCCCAAAATAAAGTGATCAATTAATGTTTCGAGTTATTGGGCTTTAATGTATCTAATGGGTTGTGGGCATTTAATGTGTAGAGACATAAGTGTAATTTCTGTTTTTATGATGGGCTAAAACAGAAATATCAGAAGATATTGATAAACATTATCTATAAATATGGTTCATAGTCCCCAGATCTCGCGTTATCATTTTCACTATTCTCTCCCCCATTAAGAAAATAGTTCTGAAGAGAAACTAAAGGATTATCTCAAGGAAAGAGCGCGTAGATCTGGAAGATCAAGACACGTTCTAAATAATTCAGGATTATGGCTTCAGATACGCTTCCGCTTAAGTTTCCAGTCAAATTCTTAATGATTTAGCGTGATGGATTCTGCGGTTTATGGGTTTTCCCCAACAAGTGGTATCAGAGCCATTCATGTTTGAATCATTGAGATTTGTGTAAAGTTTTGGATACTATTTGGATCCAGATCTGAAAAATAAAATTTTATTTTAAATTTTTTTTTGATATGGCTTCAGATCTGAAAAATATATTGATATGTTTTCAGATCTGAAAATATTTTGATATAGATTTGAAAATTTTTTGATATTGTTTCAGATCTGGAAAATATTTTGGTTGAAAACCAAATATTTTAAAGTTTCAGTTTTGGTTGTAAATTTTTTTAAAAAAAATTGTTATAAGATTTCGATTTTCCTTCCAGTTTTGTTCAACAAAATATTTTAGAGGAAAATCAAAAATTCGGATTTTAAAAAAAATTTTAAAAAAAGGTACGGATTCGGGTCGGGTCATACGGACCCGGGTCGACCCGACCCGTACGGATTTGGGTCGGGTCGTACGGAACCGGGTCGACCCGACCCGTACGGAATTTCCAAAATTTAAAAAAAAAAATTGTTTCAATTTTATTCGGTTAAAGTTAAATATTCATTAATTCAAATAATGATAAGGCTATATGTATTTTTAAAATTGATTAATTGAAATAAAATGTCGTCAAAGTGACCTCTTTTATGGAAATTAATTTTATTTTGAAATAAAAAAGGATTTTGGGTATATGTGATTTATATGAATATTGATCGGCCCAAAGGAAGGCTAATATTTAATATAATCACATGTGCAATTGTGGTGGTAAACATGTGATAGTTGTTCGGTTTTTCATATGAATAATAAGTCGGCCCAAAGGAAGGTTGTTATTTGACATGATAGTTACTATCAGTGTTTGACTGCTGCGCCAGGATATCACTTACAAGTTAATCTTTTGTCCAAAGATGAAACATTAATGGAGTGCTCGATATTCTGTTTATGAGGGTTTACATTATTTGAATTTATTGATTATTTTTATTTGGATATTTGGTTGAGCATGTATATTTGATTTTTTTTGTTCTCTGTTCAAATTTGACTCCTGCAAATATTCATTCCAACATAAATTATATTCCTATGTTAAATGACTCGAATTTTAAATCATGACAAAAGAATTTATTGATAGTTCTCGGAGTCATGGATTTGGACCTTGCGATAAGGGTTGACTCTCCTCCCGCCATTACGGATAAGAGTACCTCTGATGAAAAGAGGGAGTTTGAAAGGTGGGAGAGATCAAATCGCATGTTTATGATGATCATGAAGAGGGCCATTCCAGAAACATTCAGGGGCACAATGTCTAGCGACATTGCTACAGCTAAGGCTTTCCTTCAAGACCTCGAAAAGAGGTTTGCTAAAAGTGAAAAGTCTGAAATTGGTACACTTTTGGCAAGCCTGGTTTCAATGAGGTACAGAGGTAAGGGCAATATCAGGGAGTACATTATGGAAATGTCTCATCTTGCTTCAACGTTGAAAAAAGCTTGACCTCTCGGAGGACTTGCTGGTGCATCTGGTTTTGATATCTCTTCCTCCCCAGTTTAACCAGGTCAAGGTGAGCTATAACTGTCAGAAAGAGACTTGGTCTCTGAATGAGCTCATCTCGCACTGTGTCCAGGAAGAGGAAAGGTTGAAGCAGGACAATATAGAAAGTGCTCATTATGCCTCTACCTCGAAGGATAAAGGAAAGAAACGAAAAGATAAGGAAGCTGCGGATACACAGCCTCCGAAGAAACAACAGAAGAATTCTAGTGATTCTCAAAGTTCTGGTTTTTTTCTGTGGCAGTGATGGGCATATGAAGAAGCAGTGCAGTAATTATCACGCTTGGCGTGGTAAGAAAGGTATGCTTCTGAATATGGTTTGTTCTGAGGTTAATTTAACTTCAGTGCCTAGACACACGTGGTGGATAGATTCTGGTGCAACAACTCACATCAGTGTGTCTATGCTGGGTTGCCTGGATTGCCAAAAACCAAGTGATGCTGAAAGATTCATCTATGCTAGTGACGGCAACAAAGTTGAAGTTGAGGCAATATGAAAATTTAGATTATTGTTAAAGACTGGAATATATTTGGATCTTTATGAAACATTTGTTGTGCAGTCTTTTAGACGGAATTTGATTTTCATTTCTGCATTGGACAAATTTGGTTATTCTTATTCTTTTGGAAATGGAATATTCAGTTTATTTCTCGATTCAAAATTGGTTGGTTCTGGTTCTTTATCAGGATACGATAATCTCTATTCTTTGGATGTTATTGCTTCATTTAATGAATCCCTGCAGACAAGTAGAGGCACTAAAAGAAAATTAACCAGTGAGAATTCAGCTGCGTTATGACACAAAAGATTGGGTCATATCTCTGAAAAGAGAATAAGGAGACTCGTGTCAGACGAAATTCTCAAACCTTTAGATTACACGGATTTTAATAATTGTGTTAATTGTATAAAGGGAAAACAATTTGAAGCCAACAGGTGTTCAGGCGTCATAGAACTTATACATACTGATATTTGTGGACCATTCCCTTCGGCTTCTTGGAATGGTCAACAGTATTTTATAACGTTCACAGACGATTTATCAAGATATGGCTTCATTTATCTCATTCATGAAAAGGCACAGTCATTGGATGTGTTCAAAAACTATAAAGCTAAAGTTGAAAATCAACTTGGCTTAAAGATTAAAAGCGTTAGATCTGACCGTGGTGGTGAATACTATGGTAGATATGACGGTTCAGGTGTTCAGGCGTCTTAGAACAGTACAATATGCCGGGTTCGCCCACTATGAATGGTGTTGCTGAAAGACGAAACAGAACGCTTAAGGACATGGTGAGGAGTATGATCAGTCATTCTACCTTACCAGAATCACTCTGGGGAGAAGCACTAAAGGCCGCAGCATATATCCTTAATAGGGTTCCAACTAAGGCAGCGACCAAAACCCCTTATGAACTTTGGACGGGTAAAAAGCCCAGTCTTAAGCATCTGAACGTTTGGGGATGTCCAGCTGAGGCAAGGCCTTACAAGCCTAATGAAAAGAAACTGGACTCAAGGACGGTTAGTTGTTATTTTATTGGATATTCTGAAAAATCCGGGGGATACAAGTTTTATGATCCCACGAGTAAGTCGATTTTTGAGTCAGGAAATGCCCGGTTCTTTTAGGATGTTGAGTTTGCGGGGGGAGATAAAGTAAGAGATATTGTCTTTGAAGAGGAATATGTAAATATTCCCACAGGTGTCTTGGACATTGATCAGGATCATATTGCTCACTTTGACCAAGACACAATACAGGAAGACAATATTAGAGATCCTCCCATTCCAGATGAACAAACTCAAGCACCTCCAGAACCTATGCCATTAAGGAGATCCACTAGAGAGCGGAGAAATGCATTGCCAGATGATTACATTGTATTTCTTCAAGAACATGAGGCAGACATTGGATTGATGGAGGATAATCCTATTAACTTCCTCAAGCCATGGAAAGTTCTAACTCTCAAAAGTGAAATGATGCCATGAATGAGGAGATAAAGTCCATGAAGGACAATGACGTATGGGATCTTGTCCCATTGCCTAAAGGTACGAAGCCCATTGGTTGCAAATGGATATTTAAAACCAAGAGGGATTCGAAAGGCAATGTGAAAAGATATAAGGCTCATCTTGTCGCTTAAGGCTTTACATAGAAAGAAGGCATTGATTATAAAGAGACTTTCTCTCCGGTTTCTTCGAAAGACTCTTTAAGGATTATAATGGCTTTGGTGGCGCATTTCGATCTTGAACTTCATCAGATGGATGTAAAGACTGCGTTTCTAAATGGTGACATTGATGAAATGATTTATATGGTGCAGCCAGAAAATTTTGTGTCCAAAGACACAAATAATATGGTTTGCAAATTAAAGAAATCCATCTATGGGCTCAAGCAGGCATCTCGACAATGGTATTTCAAATTTCATCAAGTGATCATCTCGTTTGGTTTTGAGATGAATTTGGTCGATGATTGTGTGTACCATAAGTTCAGTGGGAGTAAGCATATTTTTCTGGTTTTATATGTTGATGACATTCTACTCGCTAGCAAGATATAGAGTTGTTGCATGAAGCCAAGAGATTTCTAGCTAAGAATTTTGAGATGAAAGATCTTGGTGATGCATCTTTTGTACTGGGTATTCAGATACATCGGGATCGTTCTCGGAGTATTCTTGGATTATCTCAGAAAGGCTATATCGAGAAAGTCCTCAAGCGATACGGGATGCAGGATTGTAAACCAACAGATACGCATGTGGCTAAGGGAGACAAATTTAGTCTCAAACAATGCCCAAAGAATGATTTTGAGGAAAAAGAAATGCAGAAGGTTCCCTATGCATCTGCAGTGGGGAGTCTGATGTATGCTCAGGTTTGTACACGTCCAGATATTTCGTACGTGACAGGAATGTTGGGACGATATTTAAGTAATCCAGGAATGGAATTGGAAAGCAGTCAAAAGGGTTTTACGGTACCTACAGAGAACAAAAGATTACATGCTCATATATCGGAGGTTGGATCAGCTTGAGATCATTGGGTATACTTACTCCGATTTTGCTGGATGCCAAGATAGTATGAAATCTACGTCGGGCTACATCTATCTCCTTGCTGGAGGTGCCATTTCCTGGAAGAGTGCTAAACAGTCACTTATAGCATCTTCCACCATGACAGCTGAGTTTGTAGCGTGTTATGAGGCATCCAATCATGGAATATGACTGCAAAATTTTGTCACAGGACTGCGCATTGTTGATGGCATTGAAAGGCCACTAAGATTACATTGTGACAATAAATCAGCAGTTATGTATTCCAATAACAACAGGAGCTCGACGAAATCAAAACACATTGACATTAAGTTTCTGGTTGTTCAAGAAAGAATTCAGAGTGAAAAGTTGTCTATTGAGCATATCGGTACAAACTCCATGGTTGCAGATCCGCTTACTAAGGGACTACCACCCAAACAGTTTCATGAGCACACCGCTAGTATGGGTGTTATGTCAATTGAGGAAATTCAGTTTTAGTGGGAGTTTGTTGTTTTAAATGCTTTTCAGTTGTAGACATTTTCAGTTACAATTATATAAATTTATTTTCTGCAGAAATAAATTTCAAGTTAAGTCACACTCTGATTATTATTTAAAGTTTGATCTCAATAAGGTTAAAGGGAGGACCAGTTGGAAATAGGCATGTTACGGTCACATTGCATGAAATTTCCATGCTACACATCCACTTCATGATCCATGTCATTCAGTTGTGTTGGCATATGTGACCATTGATGGGTCTAGTTACCTTGATTGTAGCGAAGACTGCTTTGATCCTCTGTTGATGTGATTGATGGACCGGATTGATTATAGATACATTTCGGAATGACAACAATTTTGAGCTCATAAGGTTATTTTCACAAACATAATTATAAAGTTGCACATATAGCCCAAGTGGCAGATTGTTGGATCAATTTATTTATATGGGCTTATATGTGAATAAATATGTATTGTGGGTTGTCTATTAAGTTAATCCCAAAATAAAGTGATCAATTAATGTTTCGGGTTATTGGGCTTTAATGTATCTAATGGGTTGTGGGTCTTTAATGTGTAGAGACATAAGTGTAATTTCTGTTTTTATGATGGGCTAAAACAGAAATATCAGAAGATATTGATAAACATTATCTATAAATATGGGTCATGGTCCTCAGATCTCGCGTTATCACTTTCACTATTCTCTCCCCCATTAAGAAAATAGTTCTGAAGAGAAACTAAAGGATTCTCTCAAGGAAAGAGCGCGTAGATCTGGAAGATCAAGACACGTTCTAAAGAATTCAGGATTATGGCTTCAGGTACGCTTCCGCTTAAGTTTTCAGTCAAATTCTTAATGATTTAGCGTGATGGATTCTGCGATTTATGGATTTTCCCCAACATATATATCCACACCACATAAAGCAATCACGAACATCATTCCATTTTGAAAAACAAAATTAATTTTTTTATATTTTTTATAAATTTTTACGCTTCAAAATATTTCCCTAACTTTTTTTTTTTTTTTGGAAGCAGAATAGTTCCCTTGCTCATATATCATGAAACCCTATTGTAAAGAATAGTGTTTCAAGAAAATTTAAACCCTTCTTCTCCAACATGTCCAAACTATTTATCAAGAAACAAGATATGGAAAATGATAAAAAACATTTCGAAAGAAAAGGAGAAGCCAAATACAAATATATTATCGAAGCGTTCCAAGAAAATATAACCATTTGGGCTTCACAGAACTTTGTCACCTCTATCTTTGTCTTCTCTATAATTATCTTTCACATAATTCAACAGATTCGTGTTCCTTGACGGATTCTTCGACCTCGCTCGAACAGAAAATATCGTTTGCGATTCGTTTGATTACACCGACTGCAAGAAGAGAAGTGCCTATGACTGAAATTGTGCAGCAGCTTCATGCAGATCATGATCCTACTGAGGAAGAAACGAAGAGGTGCAATTGGCTCTCAAAAAACAGTGGTAAAATTTGCATTTTTTTATTTCTTATCATTTGTATTTAGAATTCCGCAACCTTACACAATCATATTTCTAAAATACAGCTTTAAAAAAATACATAATATTAACTAGAATCTTTCATTATTGCATGGCTAAAAATAAGTGAAGTCGGCTCGTAAAGTAAAGGTTTCCTCTTGAATACGAGGACGGGCTCCATTGAATATTATTTAATTTTCACTATTGTTTTGCGTCGGCCAATCCCTCGTAACCCAAATTTTGATTTTACCACTGCTTAATTTAATCTAAGTCTATAATCAGGTCTCATGTCGAATTTGGTCGTTCAAAAGTTATTCTAGATATATATGTCACTTAACCTAAGACATGATGATTTCAATGGAGGTTACCTACACGGTGTTGGTTAATTAGTAGGATATATTAATCCGATCTGGATGAATAGAATAATTACCGTCTCTTCTTAGCAATTTTGATTGTTAAATTTCAATAGTCTCATCTGCATCTTTAAATTTTTGCAAAATTTTAGTTATTTTTTTCAAATATAAATATATATATATATATACAATATTAATAAATATTTCATATATGCTTCTTAGCAATTTTGATTGTTAAATTTCAATAGTCTCGTATGCATCTTTCACTTTTTGAAAAATTTTAGTTATTTTTTTCAAGAACATTTATGTAACAATGAACATATCAGTGTTACATCAACATGACATCAGTACTACATCAGCAACACGTTGTGAAAAATGACTAAAATTAACGAAAAAAAGATTTAAAATTGATTTGATAACATAAATGACCAAATCACAAAAGACAAATATAAAGATCAATTTAAAATTTTCCCTCTTTTATATAATAGTAGTCCATTCCGTGGGGTGATAGATTATAATTTTGTAAACCACAATTGCGTTGTTAGGTAGTGCATCACCATTAATGGCTCTATAACTATGTATGACTAAGTACAAATTTATAAATTAATTACCAATAATCATTATATTTTTCCCCAATATATATTTCTAATTGAAATCAATTCCAGATGAAGTTTACGTTCGATTCCACGACGAATGCTGGGGAGTTTTCAGTCTATGATGACAAGTAAGCCATACCTTACATCATTTGCATAAAGAATAATAATAATAATTAATATTAATTTAAAATTAATATACTGATTAATAATGCTTAAAAAATATTTCAAACGTAATAAGCAGTCAGTTGTTCGAGCTGCTGGCAATGTGTGGACTGCTAATGGATTTTAATTGGACTGAAATCTTGAAAAGGAGAATAATTCTCAGGTTTGACGATTAATTTTTTTTTCCCAATTATGACTTAATTGCACAATTAAGGATTAATTTTTTTATGGGTATTTGATTATATTACTGATCAGGGAAGCATTTCGTGGATTTGATGCTCAAAATGTGAGCAAAATGGGTGAAAACGAGATTATGGACACATATTCCAACAAAGAATTAACTATACCAGAAAGCAGGTTTAGGTGCATTGTGGAAAACGCAAGATGCATTAATAAGATAAAAAAATTCATTTTTAATTTGTCACGTGTATCGGCTCTCAAGTTTTTATAGGAGTTCATTATAATATTATATTGATCGATTACGATAAATTTCACTAATCATGAACGTGAGATTGAGATATTATATTAAGACATTTTATTCCCTCAATTCACTTGAATTTTCTTTGTTTGAAGATTGTTAGGGAATATGGCTACTTGTGGGATCAAATGAACTACAAACCAATGATCAACAAATTCAGACATTCAAGAAATGTGCCACTGAGTAGCCCGAAGGCAGAGACTATGAGCAAGGATTTGATGAGGCATGGGTTCCGGTTGGTTGGTCCCGTTATCGTGTTCTCGTTCATGCAAGCAGGGATGACCGTCGATCATCTGGTGTACTGTTTTAGACACAAGACCATAGAAACATGTATGATACATCTTGTTCTCGAGCAGATGGATCGTAGGTTATATATAATACTGACTATCAATGTTTTGTGATCATGGTACGTACGGTCCCAGGTCTAAGTAATTTACATGAATTATACCAACATGACTTTTATGTAATTATCGATAAACATTTATTAATGTATCTTATTTTGGATAGAGTTGTGATAAGATATCTTCAAAATAAATTTTTAATGGATTGTAATTATCGGGGAGAATTTTTATATTTTATGTATTAACGTGCGATATCTCTATTTTTATTGGGTATGCATATTGTGAAATGATCTCATATATTTATATTTCTGAAATGGATCAACTCGATCCATATATATATATTGAAAAAAAATATTTTGGGATGAAAAATAATATTTTTTTGTTGGGTCAGATATGAGACATATCTCACAAAATTAACTTGCGAGACATTTTCACGAGAGTTTTTGAGTTATTTTTCATGGAAAAGTTGGGAAAGTTTGATGGCTCTTTTAGGGGCACCTGCAAGGGTGCTTCAAACACAATATTCTCAATGAGCTGCAATAGCTCGTGTTCTAAGAATGTACACACCGATAAATTGGATCGAGTTTGATTAATTATAAACCAAACGAAAAATACTCGAAATAATTCTTTGTTAAGAAAGCTAATCACTTTAAAACTTTTAACTTGTGTAAACTGATTAACTGATATAAGGGAGATCAATTCTTGCATATATCAGTTCAGGTGGTGAAACTGAACTGATAACAGCTCGAACTGATCAAATCAGTTTGAAAACAAATGTTAAACGGTTAAGTACACAAGATATGTTTATGTAAACATGTCGAAACGGGCTGGCAGGCCGGGCCAGCCTGCCACCCACCGCAACCCGCCATTAGGCGGGGCGGGGCGGGCCTCTAAATGGCCAACCCAGCCCATCTTGAGTCGTGGTTTAGGCGGGCCGACCAGCTTATTTTTTTAAGAAAAAATGCTAATATATTTAGTATATCATTACATTTAAAATATATAAAAAAGTATCTTTTATGAGAAGAAACACGTAAGTTCTGTTGAAATATCCAGAACATCTTAATAAATTATTTTTTAAATCTAAATTAATAATTATTATTATTATAACAATTAAATTATATTTCATGAAACAATTGATTTATGTTTTAAAAATTAATGTGCAATCGGAATTTGCAAAAAATTACTTGAAAAATATATCATATTGATTTAGTTATTATTATTTTATTTTATTATAGAAAAATAAATCGTGTATAAAGATGCACATATACACATGAAATTAATAAATTAAACAATATGATTGATTATAAACATATTTAAATAACTTAATTCTTAAAAAAATCTGGAATAGAGTACTGATACATGTGTATATAAAGGGAACATGACTGATACTTAACTAGCATATAAATAATTTCTAGAGTGATTTAAATTGATATAAAAAACATATTTAAAAAACTAGCATATAAATAGCGGAATTTTAATATTAAAACTTAAAACTTGAAAATATAAAATTTTACCCTAATTTGGCGGGCCAGCCCACCCCATTTAGGCCCGACTCGTCTTGGCCCGTAACCCAAACGGGCTCAGCTCATTTGGCCCGCATTCAGACGGACTGCTATTTTATCAACCCAACCAGCTCAATTTTTATAGTGTGACGGACCGGCCTGACGGACCTGACCCAATTTGACAAGTCTATGTTTATGGATGTTCGGGTACATCAACTGCTCCTACGTCACCCCTTCTACCACCTCGGGTAGATTCCACTAGAAGACTTTGATTTATACAATACCTTGTACAAATCCATTCAGCTTAGGACTTACACCACTGCCTAACTGAACTACTAGCCTATACTGAAGGGTTCTGATCTTAAACCTTTCTTGAGGTATTTTCATTTTATGTCATGTTATGTAATTTTTGATTCTTTCATTTTATTAAGTTCAAGCAATTCCATTTTTATGGCACAACAGATTTTGGAAATATAGCTTTGAATCGCGAAGAATATGAAATAAAAACACCAAACATAAAACTATTTTTTATGGACCTGAAAAACTCATTTGAAAAATAAAGAAAGAATATTCTTATTTTTTATTTTTTTAGTAATATTTTATACAATTTTTCCATATCGTTCACCTATACCTATTCTTTTTTTATAAAAAAAAATATTTTTTTAAAAAAGAAAATTAATCTATAATGAATTAGGAAAACATATATTTATTTTGAACAAGATGTCTTTCACATCCAGCTATACCAATAAGTAATATCTTAATTTTAATTTCAATGGCAGTTCCAAAAAACGTACCTCTGTATCAAAAAAGCGTATTAGAAAAAATGTTTGGAAAATGAATGGGTTTTGTGCATCGGTAAAAGCGTTTTCCTTAGAGAAATCTCTTTTTATCGGGAATTCAAAAAGTTTTTTGTGCGATAAACAAATAAAATAAATAGTAAAACATTGAAATAATATGAATCGGGCTGACTCGAAAAATTGACTGATTTTATTTCAAAAATAAAATTCTTGATTTCCATTCCCTATCGGAGTTAATCAATATAAAATGGAATTCTCGCCGCTTTGAGAATCTAGAATATTAAAAAACTCTTTTACCAAATTCGAAAAAAAAAAGAATACTTTTTTTATTAAAAATAAAATGAGATATGATGGTCTCCTTATAGTCTAACATTCTTGCCAATACATTATCTTCATTTTGCTCCGGATTGTAATCTCTAATGAAAAATATAGCTCCATGAGCAAAAGCTCATGTCATGATGAATTTTGCGATATATTGGTGATGATTATATAATGCTGCTTGAGTAGTAAAGTCTTGTGCTATGAATGCATAAGCAAGTAAAGAGTACATGTGTTGAGCTACTACTAAGGAAGTAATAACCTTAAAGAAGCTAGAGCAAGGCCTAATTGAAAATGAAGCGAATTATTGATTGTGTCATAAAGACTCTTATGCCCACGGCCCAATCATCCCCCAAGAGGAATATGTGCATCTAAAAGATCCTTGACACTATGTCCAATCCCAAAATTAGTTCTATACATATGACCAGCAACAAGAAAAATAAATGCAATAGCTAAATGATGATGAGCAATATCAGTCAGCCATAAAATTTTTGTTTGTGGATGGAATACTCCAAGAAGAGTTAGAATGGCAGTTCCTGGTCCTTGGGAGGTCCCGAATAAATCACTACTCGAATCAGGGTTTTGAGCATAAAGATTCCACTGACTTGTAAAAAACGGGCCTAACCTTTGGGGTGCGGTAATAATCTAAGAAACTATTCCATCGAACGTACTCCCCTATGGATCCAAGAATAGCGACATGTACTAAATGTCCTGTCCAAGCCAAGTAACTTACGCCGAAGAGTCCTGACAAATGATGATTCAGACGAAATTTGGTAAACCACGAAACGCTCGGTTTCCATTTGGGTTGTAAGTGTAGCCAACCCTCTATTAAAGATAAGGCAGAAAGTAATAATAGTAAAAGAGCTCAAGTATAAAGATCTTTATTAGTCCGTAAACCGATTGTATACCACTACTGATAAACACCAGAATAAGAGATATTGACGGGGCCGGGAGCACCCCCTCGAGTAAAAGCTTCCGTAGCCAGTTGGCCAAAATGAGGATCCCAAATCGCATGAGCAATAGGTCTTACATGTAAAGGGTCATGTACCCATAATTCAAAATGTGAAACATCTCTTCTATTTCACAAGAATCCTTTATTTCAGGCTTAAGAAAAAAACGGATTCCTTGATATTGAAGAATAGATCTTAATTTAGACGAGTTACTAACTTGGATTTTTGATAATTTGTAAAATACATATGTTTGTGACATGTAGGATAAGTCATAAAAATAAGGTTTATATGTGAATAATTATGTATTGTGGGTTGTCTATTAAGTTAAGCCCAAAATAAAGTGATCAATTAATGTTTCGAGTTATTGGGCTTTAATGTATCTAATGGGTTGTGGGCATTTAATGTGTAGAGAAATAAGTGTAATTTCTGTTTTTATGATGGGCTAAAACAGAAATATCAGAAGATATTGATAAACATTATCTATAAATATGGTTCATAGTCCCCAGATCTCGCGTTATTATTTTCACTATTCTCTCCCCCATTAAGAAAATAGTTCTGAAGAGAAACTAAAGGATTATCTCAAGGAAAGAGCGCGTAGATCTGGAAGATCAAGACACGTTCTAAATAATTCAGGATTATGACTTCAGATACGCTTCCGCTTAAGTTTCCAGTCAAATTCTTAATGATTTAGCGTGATGGATTCTGCGGTTTATGGGTTTTCCCCAACAAGTGGTATCAGAGCCATTCATGTTTGAATCATTGAGATTTGTGTAAAGTTTTGGATACTATTTGGATCCAGATCTGAAAAATAAAATTTTATTTTAAATTTTTTTTTGATATGGCTTCAGATCTGAAAAATATATTGATATGTTTTCAGATCTGAAAATATTTTGATATGGTTTCAGATCTGAAAATTATTTTGGTTTAGATTTGAAAATTTTTTGATATTGTTTCAGATCTGGAAAATATTTTGGTTGAAAACCAAATATTTTAAAGTTTCAGTTTTGGTTGTAAATTTTTTTAAAAAAAATTGTTATAAGATTTCGATTTTCCTTCCAGTTTTGTTCAACAAAATATTTTAGAGGAAAATCAAAAATTCGGATTTAAAAAAAAATTTTAAAAAAAGGTACGGATTCGGGTCGGGTCGTACGGACCCGGGTCGACCCGACCCGTGCGGATTTGGGTCGGGTCGTACGGAACCGGGTCGACCCGACCCGTACGGAATTTCCAAAATTTAAAAAAAAAATTTGTTTCAATTTTATTCGGTTAAAGTTAAATATTCATTAATTCAAATAATGATAAGGCTATATGTATTTTTAAAATTGATTAATTGAAATAAAATGTCGTCAAAGTGACCTCTTTTATGGAAATTAATTTTATTTTGAAATAAAAAAGGATTTTGGGTATATGTGATTTATATGAATATTGATCGGCCCAAAGGAAGGCTAATATTTAATATAATCACATGTGCAATTGTGGTGGTAAACATGTGATAGTTGTTCGGTTTTTCATATGAATAATAAGTCGGCCCAAAGGAAGGTTGTTATTGACATGATAGTTACTATCAGTGTTTGACTGCTGCGCCAGGATATCACTTACAAGTTAATCTTTTGTCCAAAGATGAAACATTAATGGAGTGCTCGATATTCTGTTTATGAGGGTTTACATTATTTGAATTTATTGATTATTTTTATTTGGATATTTGGTTGAGCATGTATATTTGATTTTTTTTGTTCTCTGTTCAAATTTGACTCCTGCAAATATTCATTCCAACATAAATTATATTCCTATGTTAAATGACTCGAATTTTAAATCATGACAAAAGAATTTATTGATAGTTCTCGGAGTCATGGATTTGGACCTTGCGATAAGGGTTGACTCTCCTCCCGCCATTACGGATAAGAGTACCTCTGATGAAAAGAGGGAGTTTGAAAGGTGGGAGAGATCAAATCGCATGTTTATGATGATCATGAAGAGGGCCATTCCAGAAACATTCAGGGGCACAATGTCTAGCGACATTGCTACAGCTAAGGCTTTCCTTCAAGACCTCGAAAAGAGGTTTGCTAAAAGTGAAAAGTCTGAAATTGGTACACTTTTGGCAAGCCTGGTTTCAATGAGGTACAGAGGTAAGGGCAATATCAGGGAGTACATTATGGAAATGTCTCATCTTGCTTCAACGTTGAAAAAAGCTTGACCTCTCGGAGGACTTGCTGGTGCATCTGGTTTTGATATCTCTTCCTCCCCAGTTTAACCAGGTCAAGGTGAGCTATAACTGTCAGAAAGAGACTTGGTCTCTGAATGAGCTCATCTCGCACTGTGTCCAGGAAGAGGAAAGGTTGAAGCAGGACAATATAGAAAGTGCTCATTATGCCTCTACCTCGAAGGATAAAGGAAAGAAACGAAAAGATAAGGAAGCTGCGGATACACAGCCTCCGAAGAAACAACAGAAGAATTCTAGTGATTCTCAAAGTTCTGGTTTTTTTCTGTGGCAGTGATGGGCATATGAAGAAGCAGTGCAGTAATTATCACGCTTGGCGTGGTAAGAAAGGTATGCTTCTGAATATGGTTTGTTCTGAGGTTAATTTAACTTCAGTGCCTAGACACACGTGGTGGATAGATTCTGGTGCAACAACTCACATCAGTGTGTCTATGCTGGGTTGCCTGGATTGCCAAAAACCAAGTGATGCTGAAAGATTCATCTATGCTAGTGACGGCAACAAAGTTGAAGTTGAGGCAATATGAAAATTTAGATTATTGTTAAAGACTGGAATATATTTGGATCTTTATGAAACATTTGTTGTGCAGTCTTTTAGACGGAATTTGATTTTCATTTCTGCATTGGACAAATTTGGTTATTCTTATTCTTTTGGAAATGGAATATTCAGTTTATTTCTCGATTCAAAATTGGTTGGTTCTGGTTCTTTATCAGGATACGATAATCTCTATTCTTTGGATGTTATTGCTTCATTTAATGAATCCCTGCAGACAAGTAGAGGCACTAAAAGAAAATTAACCAGTGAGAATTCAGCTGCGTTATGACACAAAAGATTGGGTCATATCTCTGAAAAGAGAATAAGGAGACTCGTGTCAGACGAAATTCTCAAACCTTTAGATTACACGGATTTTAATAATTGTGTTAATTGTATAAAGGGAAAACAATTTGAAGCCAACAGGTGTTCAGGCGTCATAGAACTTATACATACTGATATTTGTGGACCATTCCCTTCGGCTTCTTGGAATGGTCAACAGTATTTTATAACGTTCACAGACGATTTATCAAGATATGGCTTCATTTATCTCATTCATGAAAAGGCACAGTCATTGGATGTGTTCAAAAACTATAAAGCTAAAGTTGAAAATCAACTTGGCTTAAAGATTAAAAGCGTTAGATCTGACCGTGGTGGTGAATACTATGGTAGATATGACGGTTCAGGTGTTCAGGCGTCTTAGAACAGTACAATATGCCGGGTTCGCCCACTATGAATGGTGTTGCTGAAAGACGAAACAGAACGCTTAAGGACATGGTGAGGAGTATGATCAGTCATTCTACCTTACCAGAATCACTCTGGGGAGAAGCACTAAAGGCCGCAGCATATATCCTTAATAGGGTTCCAACTAAGGCAGCGACCAAAACCCCTTATGAACTTTGGACGGGTAAAAAGCCCAGTCTTAAGCATCTGAACGTTTGGGGATGTCCAGCTGAGGCAAGGCCTTACAAGCCTAATGAAAAGAAACTGGACTCAAGGACGGTTAGTTGTTATTTTATTGGATATTCTGAAAAATCCGGGGGATACAAGTTTTATGATCCCACGAGTAAGTCGATTTTTGAGTCAGGAAATGCCCGGTTCTTTTAGGATGTTGAGTTTGCGGGGGGAGATAAAGTAAGAGATATTGTCTTTGAAGAGGAATATGTAAATATTCCCACAGGTGTCTTGGACATTGATCAGGATCATATTGCTCACTTTGACCAAGACACAATACAGGAAGACAATATTAGAGATCCTCCCATTCCAGATGAACAAACTCAAGCACCTCCAGAACATATGCCATTAAGGAGATCCACTAGAGAGCGGAGAAATGCATTGCCAGATGATTACATTGTATTTCTTCAAGAACATGAGGCAGACATTGGATTGATGGAGGATAATCCTATTAACTTCCTCAAGCCATGGAAAGTTCTAACTCTCAAAAGTGAAATGATGCCATGAATGAGGAGATAAAGTCCATGAAGGACAATGACGTATGGGATCTTGTCCCATTGCCTAAAGGTACGAAGCCCATTGGTTGCAAATGGATATTTAAAACCAAGAGGGATTCGAAAGGCAATGTGAAAAGATATAAGGCTCATCTTGTCGCTTAAGGCTTTACATAGAAAGAAGGCATTGATTATAAAGAGACTTTCTCTCCGGTTTCTTCGAAAGACTCTTTAAGGATTATAATGGCTTTGGTGGCGCATTTCGATCTTGAACTTCATCAGATGGATGTAAAGACTGCGTTTCTAAATGGTGACATTGATGAAACGATTTATATGGTGCAGCCAGAAAATTTTGTGTCCAAAGACACAAATAATATGGTTTGCAAATTAAAGAAATCCATCTATGGGCTCAAGCAGGCATCTCGACAATGGTATTTCAAATTTCATCAAGTGATCATCTCGTTTGGTTTTGAGATGAATTTGGTCGATGATTGTGTGTACCATAAGTTCAGTGGGAGTAAGCATATTTTTCTGGTTTTATATGTTGATGACATTCTACTCGCTAGCAAGATATAGAGTTGTTGCATGAAGCCAAGAGATTTCTAGCTAAGAATTTTGAGATGAAAGATCTTGGTGATGCATCTTTTGTACTGGGTATTCAGATACATCGGGATCGTTCTCGGAGTATTCTTGGATTATCTCAGAAAGGCTATATCGAGAAAGTCCTCAAGCGATACGGGATGCAGGATTGTAAACCAACAGATACGCATGTGGCTAAGGGAGACAAATTTAGTCTCAAACAATGCCCAAAGAATGATTTTGAGGAAAAAGAAATGCAGAAGGTTCCCTATGCATCTGCAGTGGGGAGTCTGATGTATGCTCAGGTTTGTACACGTCCAGATATTTCGTACGTGACAGGAATGTTGGGACGATATTTAAGTAATCCAGGAATGGAATTGGAAAGCAGTCAAAAGGGTTTTACGGTACCTACAGAGAACAAAAGATTACATGCTCATATATCGGAGGTTGGATCAGCTTGAGATCATTGGGTATACTTACTCCGATTTTGCTGGATGCCAAGATAGTATGAAATCTACGTCGGGCTACATCTATCTCCTTGCTGGAGGTGCCATTTCCTGGAAGAGTGCTAAACAGTCACTTATAGCATCTTCCACCATGACAGCTGAGTTTGTAGCGTGTTATGAGGCATCCAATCATGGAATATGACTGCAAAATTTTGTCACAGGACTGCGCATTGTTGATGGCATTGAAAGGCCACTAAGATTACATTGTGACAATAAATCAGCAGTTATGTATTCCAATAACAACAGGAGCTCGACGAAATCAAAACACATTGACATTAAGTTTCTGGTTGTTCAAGAAAGAATTCAGAGTGAAAAGTTGTCTATTGAGCATATCGGTACAAACTCCATGGTTGCAGATCCGCTTACTAAGGGACTACCACCCAAACAGTTTCATGAGCACACCGCTAGTATGGGTGTTATGTCAATTGAGGAAATTCAGTTTTAGTGGGAGTTTGTTGTTTTAAATGCTTTTCAGTTGTAGACATTTTCAGTTACAATTATATAAATTTATTTTCTGCAGAAATAAATTTCAAGTTAAGTCACACTCTGATTATTATTTAAAGTTTGATCTCAATAAGGTTAAAGGGAGGACCAGTTGGAAATAGGCATGTTACGGTCACATTGCATGAAATTTCCATGCTACACATCCACTTCATGATCCATGTCATTCAGTTGTGTTGGCATATGTGACCATTGATGGGTCTAGTTACCTTGATTGTAGCGAAGACTGCTTTGATCCTCTGTTGATGTGATTGATGGACCGGATTGATTATAGATACATTTCGGAATGACAACAATTTTGAGCTCATAAGGTTATTTTCACAAACATAATTATAAAGTTGCACATATAGCCCAAGTGGCAGATTGTTGGATCAATTTATTTATATGGGCTTATATGTGAATAAATATGTATTGTGGGTTGTCTATTAAGTTAATCCCAAAATAAAGTGATCAATTAATGTTTCGGGTTATTGGGCTTTAATGTATCTAATGGGTTGTGGGTCTTTAATGTGTAGAGACATAAGTGTAATTTCTGTTTTTATGATGGGCTAAAACAGAAATATCAGAAGATATTGATAAACATTATCTATAAATATGGGTCATGGTCCTCAGATCTCGCGTTATCACTTTCACTATTCTCTCCCCCATTAAGAAAATAGTTCTGAAGAGAAACTAAAGGATTCTCTCAAGGAAAGAGCGCGTAGATCTGGAAGATCAAGACACGTTCTAAAGAATTCAGGATTATGGCTTCAGGTACGCTTCCGCTTAAGTTTTCAGTCAAATTCTTAATGATTTAGCGTGATGGATTCTGCGATTTATGGATTTTCCCCAACATATATATCCACACCACATAAAGCAATCACGAACATCATTCCATTTTGAAAAACAAAATTAATTTTTTTATATTTTTTATAAATTTTTACGCTTCAAAATATTTCCCTAACTTTTTTTTTTTTTTTGGAAGCAGAATAGTTCCCTTGCTCATATATCATGAAACCCTATTGTAAAGAATAGTGTTTCAAGAAAATTTAAACCCTTCTTCTCCAACATGTCCAAACTATTTATCAAGAAACAAGATATGGAAAAGATAAAAAACATTTCGAAAGAAAAGGAGAAGCCAAATACAAATATATTATCGAAGCGTTCCAAGAAAATATAACCATTTGGGCTTCACAGAACTTTGTCACCTCTATCTTTGTCTTCTCTATAATTATCTTTCACATAATTCAACAGATTCGTGTTCCTTGACGGATTCTTCGACCTCGCTCGAACAGAAAATATCGTTTGCGATTCGTTTGATTACACCGACTGCAAGAAGAGAAGTGCCTATGACTGAAATTGTGCAGCAGCTTCATGCAGATCATGATCCTACTGAGGAAGAAACGAAGAGGTGCAATTGGCTCTCAAAAAACAGTGGTAAAATTTGCATTTTTTTATTTCTTATCATTTGTATTTAGAATTCCGCAACCTTACACAATCATATTTCTAAAATACAGCTTTAAAAAAATACATAATATTAACTAGAATCTTTCATTATTGCATGGCTAAAAATAAGTGAAGTCGGCTCGTAAAGTAAAGGTTTCCTCTTGAATACGAGGACGGGCTCCATTGAATATTATTTAATTTTCACTATTGTTTTGCGTCGGCCAATCCCTCGTAACCCAAATTTTGATTTTACCACTGCTTAATTTAATCTAAGTCTATAATCAGGTCTCATGTCGAATTTGGTCGTTCAAAAGTTATTCTAGATATATATGTCACTTAACCTAAGACATGATGATTTCAATGGAGGTTACCTACACGGTGTTGGTTAATTAGTAGGATATATTAATCCGATCTGGATGAATAGAATAATTACCGTCTCTTCTTAGCAATTTTGATTGTTAAATTTCAATAGTCTCATCTGCATCTTTAAATTTTTGCAAAATTTTAGTTATTTTTTTCAAATATAAATATATATATATATATACAATATTAATAAATATTTCATATATGCTTCTTAGCAATTTTGATTGTTAAATTTCAATAGTCTCGTATGCATCTTTCACTTTTTGAAAAATTTTAGTTATTTTTTTCAAGAACATTTATGTAACAATGAACATATCAGTGTTACATCAACATGACATCAGTACTACATCAGCAACACGTTGTGAAAAATGACTAAAATTAACGAAAAAAAGATTTAAAATTGATTTGATAACATAAATGACCAAATCACAAAAGACAAATATAAAGATCAATTTAAAATTTTCCCTCTTTTATATAATAGTAGTCCATTCCGTGGGGTGATAGATTATAATTTTGTAAACCACAATTGCGTTGTTAGGTAGTGCATCACCATTAATGGCTCTATAACTATGTATGACTAAGTACAAATTTATAAATTAATTACCAATAATCATTATATTTTTCCCCAATATATATTTCTAATTGAAATCAATTCCAGATGAAGTTTACGTTCGATTCCACGACGAATGCTGGGGAGTTTTCAGTCTATGATGACAAGTAAGCCATACCTTACATCATTTGCATAAAGAATAATAATAATAATTAATATTAATTTAAAATTAATATACTGATTAATAATGCTTAAAAAATATTTCAAACGTAATAAGCAGTCAGTTGTTCGAGCTGCTGGCAATGTGTGGACTGCTAATGGATTTTAATTGGACTGAAATCTTGAAAAGGAGAATAATTCTCAGGTTTGACGATTAATTTTTTTTTCCCAATTATGACTTAATTGCACAATTAAGGATTAATTTTTTTATGGGTATTTGATTATATTACTGATCAGGGAAGCATTTCGTGGATTTGATGCTCAAAATGTGAGCAAAATGGGTGAAAACGAGATTATGGACACATATTCCAACAAAGAATTAACTATACCAGAAAGCAGGTTTAGGTGCATTGTGGAAAACGCAAGATGCATTAATAAGATAAAAAAATTCATTTTTAATTTGTCACGTGTATCGGCTCTCAAGTTTTTATAGGAGTTCATTATAATATTATATTGATCGATTACGATAAATTTCACTAATCATGAACGTGAGATTGAGATATTATATTAAGACATTTTATTCCCTCAATTCACTTGAATTTTCTTTGTTTGAAGATTGTTAGGGAATATGGCTACTTGTGGGATCAAATGAACTACAAACCAATGATCAACAAATTCAGACATTCAAGAAATGTGCCACTGAGTAGCCCGAAGGCAGAGACTATGAGCAAGGATTTGATGAGGCATGGGTTCCGGTTGGTTGGTCCCGTTATCGTGTTCTCGTTCATGCAAGCAGGGATGACCGTCGATCATCTGGTGTACTGTTTTAGACACAAGACCATAGAAACATGTATGATACATCTTGTTCTCGAGCAGATGGATCGTAGGTTATATATAATACTGACTATCAATGTTTTGTGATCATGGTACGTACGGTCCCAGGTCTAAGTAATTTACATGAATTATACCAACATGACTTTTATGTAATTATCGATAAACATTTATTAATGTATCTTATTTTGGATAGAGTTGTGATAAGATATCTTCAAAATAAATTTTTAATGGATTGTAATTATCGGGGAGAATTTTTATATTTTATGTATTAACGTGCGATATCTCTATTTTTATTGGGTATGCATATTGTGAAATGATCTCATATATTTATATTTCTGAAATGGATCAACTCGATCCATATATATATATTGAAAAAAAATATTTTGGGATGAAAAATAATATTTTTTTGTTGGGTCAGATATGAGACATATCTCACAAAATTAACTTGCGAGACATTTTCACGAGAGTTTTTGAGTTATTTTTCATGGAAAAGTTGGGAAAGTTTGATGGCTCTTTTAGGGGCACCTGCAAGGGTGCTTCAAACACAATATTCTCAATGAGCTGCAACAACTCGTGTTCTAAGAATGTAAACACCGATAAATTGGATCGAGTTTGATTAATTATAAACCAAACGAAAAATACTCGAAATAATTCTTTGTTAAGAAAGCTAATCACTTTAAAACTTTTAACTTGTGTAAACTGATTAACTAATATAAGGGAGATCAATTCTTGCATATATCAGTTCAGGTGGTGAAACTGAACTGATAACAGCTCGAACTGATCAAATCAGTTTGAAAACAAATGTTAAACGGTTAAGTACACAAGATATGTTTATGTAAACATGTCGAAACGGGCTGGCGGGCCGGGCCAGCCTGCCACCCACCGCAACCCGCCATTAGGCGGGGCGGGGCGGGCCTCTAAATGGCCAACCCAGCCCATCTTGGGTCGTGGTTTAGGCGGGCCGACCAGCTTATTTTTTTAAGAAAAAATGCTAATATATTTAGTATATCATTACATTTAAAATATATAAAAGAAGTATCTTTTATGAGAAGAAACACGTAAGTTCTGTTGAAATATCCAGAACATCTTAATAAATTATTTTTTAAATCTAAATTAATAATTATTATTATTATAACAATTAAATTATATTTCATGAAACAATTGATTTATGTTTTAAAAATTAATGTGCAATCGGAATTTGCAAAAAATTACTTAAAAAATATATCATATTGATTTAGTTATTATTATTTTATTTTATTATAGAAAAATAAATCGTGTATAAAGATGCACATATACACATGAAACTAATAAATTAAACAATATGATTGATTATAAACATATTTAAATAACTTAATTCTTAAAAAAATCTGGAATAGAGTACTGATACATGTGTATATAAAGGGAACATGACTGATACTTAACTAGCATATAAATAATTTCTAGAGTGATTTAAATTGATATAAAAAACATATTTAAAAAACTAGCATATAAATAGTGGAATTTTAATATTAAAACTTAAAACTTGAAAATATAAAATTTTACCCTAATTTGGCGGGCCAGCCCACCCCATTTAGGCCCGACTCGTCTTGGCCCGTAACCCAAACGGGCTCAGTTCATTTGGCCCGCATTCAGACGGACTGCTATTTTATCAACCTAACCAGCTCAATTTTTATAGTGTGACGGACCGGCCTGACGGGCCTGACCCAATTTGACAAGTCTATGTTTATGGATGTTCGGGTACATCAACTGCTCCTACGTCACCCCTTCTACCACCTCGGGTAGATTCCACTAGAAGATTTTGATTTATACAATACCTTGTACAAATCCATTCAGCTTAGGACTTACACCACTGCCTAACTGAACTACTAGCATATACTGAAGGGTTCTGATCTTAAACCTTTCTTGAGGTATTTTCATTTTATGTCATGTTATGTAATTTTTGATTCTTTCATTTTATTAAGTTCAAGCAATTCCATTTTTATGGCACAACAGATTTTGGAAATATAGCTTTGAATCGCGAAGAATATGAAATAAAAACACCAAACATAAAACTATTTTTTATGGACCTGAAAAACTCATTTGAAAAATAAAGAAAGAATATTCTTATTTTTTATTTTTTTAGTAATATTTTATACAATTTTTCCATATCGTTCACCTATACCTATTCTTTTTTTATAAAAAAAAATATTTTTTTAAAAAAGAAAATTAATCTATAATGAATTAGGAAAACATATATTTATTTTGAACAAGATGTCTTTCACATCCAGCTATACCAATAAGTAATCTCTTAATTTTAATTTCAATGGCAGTTCCAAAAAACGTACTTCTGTATCAAAAAAGCATATTAGAAAAAATGTTTGGAAAATGAATGGGTTTTGTGCATCGTTAAAAGCGTTTTCCTTAGAGAAATCTCTTTTTATCGGGAATTCAAAAAGTTTTTTGTGCGATAAACAAATAAAATAAATAGTAAAACATTGAAATAATATGAATCGGGCTGACTCGAAAAATTGACTGATTTTATTTCAAAAATAAAATTCTTGATTTCCATTCCCTATCGGAGTTAATCAATATAAAATGAAATTCTCGCCGCTTTGAGAATCTAGAATATTAAAAAACTCTTTTACCAAATTCGAAAAAAAAAAGAATACTTTTTTTATTAAAAATAAAATGAGATATGATGGTCTCCTTATAGTCTAACATTCTTGCCAATACATTATCTTCATTTTGCCCCGGATTGTAATCTCTAATGAAAAATATAGCTCCATGAGCAAAAGCTCATGTCATGATGAATTTTGCGATATATTGGTGATGATTATATAATGCTGCTTGAGTAGTAAAGTCTTGTGCTATGAATGCATAAGCAAGTAAAGAGTACATGTGTTGAGCTACTACTAAGGAAGTAATAACCTTAAAGAAGCTAGAGCAAGGCCTAATTGAAAATGAAGCGAATTATTGATTGTGTCATAAAGACTCTTATGCCCACGGCCCAATCATCCCCCAGGAGGAATATGTGCATCTAAAAGATCCTTGACACTATGTCCAATCCCAAAATTAGTTCTATACATACGACCAGCAACAAGAAAAATAAATGCAATAGCTAAATGATGATGAGCAATATCAGTCAGCCATAAAATTTTTGTTTGTGGATGGAATCCTCCAAGAAGAGTTAGAATGGCAGTTCCTGGTCCTTGGGAGGTCCCGAATAAATCACTACTCGAATCAGGGTTTTGAGCATAAAGATTCCACTGACTTGTAAAAAACGGGCCTAACCTTTGGGGTGCGGTAATAATCTAAGAAACTATTCCATCGAACGTACTCCTCTATGGATCCAAGAATAGCGACATGTACTAAATGTCCTGTCCAAGCCAAGTAACTTACGCCGAAGAGTCCTGACAAATGATGATTCAGACGAGATTTGGTAAACCACGAAACGCTCGGTTTCCATTTGGGTTGTAAGTGTAGCCAACCCTCTATTAAAGATAAGGCAGAAAGTAATAATAGTAAAAGAGCTCAAGTATAAAGATCTTTATTAGTCCGTAAACCGATTGTATACCACTACTGATAAACACCAGAATAAGACATATTGACGGGGCCGGGAGCACCCCCTCGAGTAAAAGCTTCCGTAGCCGGTTGGCCAAAATGAGGATCCCAAATCGCATGAGCAATAGGTCTTACATGTAAAGGGTCATGTACCCATAATTCAAAATGTGAAACATCTCTTCTATTTCACAAGAATCCTTTATTTCAGGCTTAAGAAAAAAACGGATTCCTTGATATTGAAGAATAGATCTTAATTTAGACGAGTTACTAACTTGGATTTTTGATAATTTGTAAAATACATATGTTTGTGACATGTAGGATAAGTCATAAAAATAATGTGAATTTTTTTACTAATACTATCAAGTGGCTTTTTTATAGTTGATAGATACGGAATTGAATTTTTATTTTTTTCATTAATATTTTTTTGCTTTCTTTCATTATTGTAAATGAATTTCTCAATAATTTTTTTTCGATGTAAGAAAAAGTTTATCGATTGCTTGTTGAACCCTGCGAATTGTGTGAAAGTAGGATACTCAAAATTCGGGGTCAAAGAATTTTAGAAAACGTTCTTGGTGGAAAAAATTGTGAATAAAAGACTTTACTGAATTGAATTGGGTTCATGAATCTAAGAAATATTGAGAATTCTTGATATCTCTCAATTCGGAAATCCAGGATTTGAATTGATGTCCTTTCATTGATTCCTCCTAAATTGCATTGATTTCTCCTAAAGATTTCATTTTAATTGGAATTTGGTTATTCACCATGTACGAGGATCCTCACTAAGCATCCATGGCTGTTTGATTAAAGCGCCCAACTCATAATTGGTGAATTCATAGGTTCAATTCCTACTAGATGCACGCTTTCAGCCAACACTTGTTTAACGTCTATGTGTCAGAGATTACATACACACGTTTATTGTCTTTGTGCAAGATTCACTCAGCTATTTAATAAGCTCAACTCTCCCTATATGTGAGTGATTGTGTGTGCGTGTGTGTGAGATCTGATCTATGAATACAACACGAAAGTGTTCTCACACACTTTTCGTGTTCTCACACACTGAGAGAAAAATTCTCCTAAACTGAGCTGATAACATTTTGAAGTGTTCTCTCAAATCTGGGTTGATTGCTTCTTGTAAGCTGATATGCGTTGAACGTGCCCTTCTCTGTTGATTTCACACACTTGTATATTTTTCCACACTTGAATATTGATGATCTTGGTCTGGTATTTATAGAAGCAATGAGACCGTACACCAAGACTCATCAAATATGTTCATTGCAATTTGAATCTGTTCCTCGAAATACGTATGTACTTTCCGACAACCATTCTGGAATATTTTGGCTTTAAGCACTGTTACAACGTCTATTATTGTCCTTTGACTGGACACAAGCTTTTCCTTAGTGCGCACAATTGGATTCCATTGAATAAGTTTGTCGTGTTCTGCAAACTTATTAATTCCTAACTAATGTTCTGAACTGGTCAATTGAACTGGTTTTGAACTGATTTTGAACTGGTTTGGTAAAATCAATTGGCTCGTCAGCTGAACTGATTTCATTGCTTCAGTTGAACTGGTCAGCTGGGCTCTTCATCAGTTGAGCTATTCATCAGCTGGTCGGGCTTCTGAAGGTCTTCTATTGAACCACCTATCACCTGGACAATCAGTTGAACTGGTCTTGATATATCAGTTGAACTGGTTCAGTTTGGGCAATCAGTTGGCGCTTTTAGTTTACGTCTCGATAACTTCAGTTTTGACTCGGTAACTGATCAATTCAAATCCTGACCAGTTCCAATTTCTGTGTTCTTAGGTAAAATCATTGGAAACAAAATAACAAGTTTTGTTAACATCAAAATTAATATTGCGAACATGAAACGTTACAACAAAATATTTTTGGAAGTATGATAGAAAGGAAAATATTTAAAATGCATGCGTCTTTGTAATATAATTATGATTTGAGATATATGATTTTTGTCTCTCTTTTTTGTATATATTAATTTCAATTATTTATTTTTACAGTGATACATGATTTATTCACTTGTTAAACCAGGTGAACTTAAGATCCAAATTTGTACTCCCTCAATTCATCAATTCAGTTACAATGACTAATTGTCATTTGAGCTAGCAATCCAAAGCTCCTGTATTAGACGATTTTCAATAAAATATCTTTTGCATTAAGATAAATCAGATGGATCTTTATTCAAATTTTTTCGAAAAATTTTAAATAAGCATTTGTCATTTCCATACATAAAGAGGACGATTTAATATAATTTGGAACATGATCAGACCCCCCAAGAAAACACTTGAAGTATAAAAAACGGTTATATCTAACGACAATTATACAAGCACATAATTTTTTTATTAGTTTTATGCTCTTTAAATCTTTAGCTGGATGAATAGTTCATGTATCAGGCTATCAGCCATGAGTTGCTTTGAGTTTGGTTTACGTTATATTGGGAATAGCGATGTATTTATATAAAATATTTGTGCAAACATTTAAATTCAAAACAAATAATAGGTTTCTTGTGAGACAGTCTCACGAATATTTATCAGTGAGATTGGTAAACCTTACTCATATTTACAATAATAAGTAATACTTTTGATATAAAAAAATAATATTTTTAATGGGCAAATAGGAGACATGTATCACAAAATTGACTCACGAAACCATCTCAAAAGTGTTTGTGCAAAACAAAAGGTACTGATGAATCTTATATGAAACGTCCACTACTCGTATTTTTTTAAAATGTAATAGAAATTTTTTATTTTTTTTCTTTCTTTCTTAAGATTTCGGTCGAAAATAAATATAAGTAGATATATTTTAAAATACTTTTGCACCATTTAAAATAAACCAACCAATCTATTATTTAAAAATTCAAAAGAATGCAATTCAAAAAATAAAATCGTAAACGTCAATCAAACCTAAATTTAGCATTCTTCAAAATAAAGCATAAATATCTTAATCTCTCAAAAATCTCTCAAAAACATCAAGAATTATAAAATCTTTAAAGTAAACTTAAATCATAAACTAATGCAGGAAAACTAGCAAATGTTCTCGGGTTATGTGCCCATCAGTACAACTAGTTCAACCATCAAGTCTTTCATCAAAATCATGATCACCTGCATCGATCACACATGAGTCTAATGACTCAGCAAATCTTAATCATGATAGCAAGTAGTCCATATACTATCACATGCATCACTAAAAATATTTTTACTAAAAATAGCTTTTCATGAATATGCATAACTTTAAATCAGTTTTCATTTCATCATCAGAAACATATACATTTTCTTTTTTATTGAATTCAGATCGTTAATTGTGACTTCGTTTTAGCTGTAGGTCGATTGATCCATCTATGCATAATCATGGTACCAGGCGGTGGAGACATCAGCGATACTCTCACCCGTCAACTGAGCATTGGCCTTACATATCATCATATCCTTTCGATGGAAATACGATCGTCGGGCTCCCTCTGAGACTTTCTCCCGTAAACAGACTCCCTCTGGGGTATTTTCCCTCACGATATCCCCAATCATATCATTTTTTTGTCACAATCAAGTCACCTCCTTCAACATTTTTTTTATTTTTGTTACTTATAAAAATTTAAGCATATATATAATTTTTCTCTTTTAAATCAAGCATGCAACACGTCTTTTAACATTAACAATTCATCATAAAATTCCATAAACATTTTAACATTCATTACAGAATTCAAGATACTGCCAGGACGTCTAACATTTTTTCAGGTGTAAAATGATCGTTTTACCCCTTAAATCCTAACTTTCTCAATTTACACTTAGACCTTAATACGACGACCCGAATTCATCAAAACTTAAGTTAACATCTTAAAATACACCCATAAATATTTCTTAGATATAAAATTATGTTCCCCGAATAATTTCCCAATTCGTTTTAATAGCTTAATCATATGTCTCGGTTTTAATTCGAATCGACTAGAACTTAACCAAACTTTACCAAACTTGAATCCATAATTTGTTAACACCTAGCTATACCATATACAACCCAAATCAAGCCAATTAAGACCTTTGACCAAGCCTAGGACACCTACTGAATTTTTTCCACACAATTCGAAAACCCTAGTCCCATAGACCATGGTTCCCTTCGATCCTAGACCCTAACCATCGTGACCAGCCCCTAACCAGCTATCATAGGACCTAAAAAGAACCCATAACAAGCTGCTGGACAGAACTTAACAAGCCTAGAAGCCAAAGCCCCCAAACCCGATTGCTACATGTCTTGCGCGCCTAGCCTCACGCCCCAGCCCCTTGGCCTTCAAACCGGCCTTCTCTCAACCTATCTGGGACCCTAACTAAGCCCCATTAGGACCCCTAGGCATGCCCTAACATTATCCAACAGCCCCACCCTCCAAGGAGACCCAACCGAACCCTAATTTCCCCTCAAACCCCAAAACGTGCAGCCCTCACCTAGCTTGCGTCCAGCCCTTGCACAGCGCATTTAAACCATGACTAGACTCCCTTAGGACCCTTGAACACATCCCAAATGGCAGCCCACAGCTGTGCCCACCTAGAACCCAAGTTCAAAACCCTAGGATTCTAGAAACCCAATTTTCGTGCATCATGTTACCCTATCTTGTCCAGCCTTTAAACATGCACCTAAGGCCCTCAAACATTTTGAAAAACGTCCCTTCCCATAGACCTACCATGGCAACCCTTTTGTGCATCATAAACTATGAGCTTTAAAAAATGAAAACTCTAGTTATGTTCATGTTATGCAATAAAAACAAAAATATACAAAGTATATCATGCTTTTCATGCAATCACGTATCAAAACATATAATGTGGTGTGAAAGATGAGTGAAGAAAGATTAAGGCATGAACGATTTGCAATACGAAGAACGTCGACGAAGAGAACTTTGCTGAATTTTTCCTCTATCTTCACGTGAATTACCTTCAAAACCGTGGTTTGTGTGTGTGTGTGCTCATGGAAAAATCCTAGGACTTTTAGGTGAAGTGGGGTGTGTGGTGTGCTATAGTTTAAGGGTTTGAAAGCTTTAATTTTGATATAGAATACATGGTACAAGTTTTAGGCCCAATAACTTAGGTATAATAAGTCCATTAGACCCATTAGATTAAAATATTTTGTTTAGGTTGCTTTTCGAAAATATTAACCTGAGCCTCCAAAAAGTCTCTATTTTCATCAAAAATCGATTACCGGTTTAAAATACGACTAGACACGTAAAAGCACTTCCAAAGTTTCCATTTTCGAAAATGTCGTATGAGATATACCATATATTAGATAATTAAAAATAATCATTTTATAAAAATATTTTTCCTTTATGGTCTCCGGCCTCCGTTCCTCGATCGCGTCTCGAATAACTTTAAAAACACAGTTTTATGCATTCTAGTAATATATTCAACTAAACATGAAATCATGACTTAAATATGCATTTAATGAAATTAATATATGAAAAAATTGATAACTTGCACGCATGTGGTTCACGTGGATATCAAAACTCAGTAAAATTGATAACTTGCACACATGTGGTTCACATGTGATAAATTGATTAGTCGAGCTTAATCAAACTTAATTTTTTACTAATATTCAACTCAATTCGAATAGTTTACACACAACTCAGTAAAACTTTATTGTATGATATCATCACTTCACTTCGTCAGCATCGATTTCTTCGTTGAGTTACGATGACCAAAAAAATTTAATTACCATTTATATCATATATATTTGTTTATGTATTACCAAATCTGGTCATGTTTAAGAGAAACACAGAAGTTTATACACGGATTCGATTTTTATAATACCAGACATACTTCATTTGCAAGATTCCATTCAACAAATTATTCAACCAACAACAACGAGTCGAGCAAGAAAAGTTAGAACCTAAAAGAATAATCACAAAAAAAAAATACAAAAGAATTTGAGTCAGCCTTGCCACCACTCAGCTGCCTTCAAAGAATTTACACAACTGCTACTGCTGTTCCTACCTAAGACTGGCTCGAGGGAGGAAGCGGGAACTAATCTATCCTAGGTTCTCATGCGATAAGCCTGTGGCCCTATTTTCTTCAAATGAAATCCACATTCATATAGAAGTTGAATCTTGATCTCAAAACTGGCAAGAAGTTCCGAGCCTTTGTCTCTGCTTCTGACAGAGGGTGATGGACTTCCGTTTGGCAAACGCGGGATGGAGCAACTCCTGAAACTTCTCCAAAAACAGCTCCCATTCAGTGTGGTCTATATCTGCTAGCTTCACGAAGCTAACACTTGCAGGGACCTGCTCGTTTACGCTCCTGTGGCTGGATGATGAACTTCCAAGATAGCCATGATCGAGCTTTGGTGCTGGAAACTAATGGGAACTTCTGATTCTTCTCACCTAAGCTAATATTTTTCAGGGAAGTTGACAGCTTCGGAATACTTGGATTCTTTGCTAGGATTGGAGTACTAATGACCTCAAGTTCCTCATCTTTTCCTTCATTTTCTCCTTCCTCTATACTCTCTTCTAGTTTAGAGAGCGGAATGCGTCCATTGACAGTTTCAAATCGGAAATCAAATGGTGTTCCTGACATGAAGATTTCTGAAGAAAACTTCGGGGAGAAGTTATTTCCAGCAGCTTCACAATCTATGTCAAACTGAAATTCGTCAGAATCTGTATCAGCATTGGGAGATAACATCTCTTCGGTAGTAAGCTTTCTTGCCTCAATGCATATGACTTCAAGTTCACTCGGTTCCTCCTCACTACTGCGAAACTCCCTACTCATCATCTCCCCAATCTCAGCGAGACATAACCCATATGCAGCAGCTTCCTTGAGGAAAATAGTACAAAGGACTAGGACCCGCAAACAAGCTTCTCGAATCATAGGGAGCTCACTTTGAAGCATCTCTGAATCGCGAACAGGGTCAAGATTTTGTATGTACTCAAGTTCATCATCTGAAAATGGGATCGAAGACTGTGGCCAGTGAATCCACTCAAAATAGGGATCTTCCAAAGTCTCAGGCAGGCAGAGGCCATGATCAATGGGGATCAGTTCCACTTGACCAAATCTCCCAACACCATCAAGCTTCCTAACTAAAAGATTACCAGCATGCCTATCAGTGTTAAGAATCCGAATGTCTAAAATTCCAATTCTATGCACAGCAGAAACAGGAAAATTTGATGTTCCAATGTCATTAGCATCAAAATCGTGCGGAATGAACTGTTGGAGGGATGCAATCTTGGAGACAAGGTTCTTATTCTGGCACTTGTTTCCATTCACACCATCATTAACATTGAAGATCGAGTGAGTGATCTTCACCAATGCAGTAGGTGGGACATTTGCAAATTTGTCAGAGTCGAGAAGATAAGCAGCCACTTCTCTGAACCCTGTTTCCCCAACCCTCACAGAGCGTTTTAAGCCTGGTTGACCCAGAGATTTTCCAACAAACCCCTTGGGATTGTTGGGTGCATATGGTTCTTCATCTGTGGGCTTCACAATTGCAACACTCTCACCTCTGCTATCTCTGAAGTAATATGCTCCTCCAAGCCCACTATGCACAGGAGTTGGATCAACCCCATTCTTAATTGCCTTGACAATTTTCTTAACAAGTTGTTTTGCTGGGTCGAAACGGGTTGAGTGCCCTAACACCTCTATTGGTCCACTCTGATCTCTGTTTGGGATGACGCTGCCCGTGGGTGACAAACAGGGAGTTGAAGAGCTTCGATGGATCATATTCCTAGCCAGAAGGAGAGGGGAACCATTCCTAATGGCACTGAGATCGTTCTTCAGAACCATGTCACCGAACGTCAAAGAACTATCCTCAACAGGAAAATTTATGGCAACTTGCAATCTCCTCTTTAGGGTATGAGCGTTGTCACTCCGGTCCAATTCCATGCCCAACACACAACCTGTCTCAGTCTGGACAAAAACGCGTCTCCTTCCAGTCGGTTTCCCTCCTGTCCTATTGGTTCCATAATAGTCCCCACTTCCAAGCGGATTCTTGAAAATAGCCACAGCCATCTGAGTCTGGACAGGGCTATCCAAGTTACGAGACATAAAAGGAAGAGAGGATACAGTGATGCTTCTTCTGAAGATCGGAACAGAGAGGGCTGTTGCACTCCCAATGGGACTAGACAAGTCACCAATCAAACAGAACTATCCAAATCGAACAACAATAATCAATCAGCTGCAACGAAATCTGAACTTTCCGAACTATAATAATGCTGAGGCGAAGAACTAAGCAGCAACTCCTTTATCTCAAAAGGCGAAACTAGAGAAAATACCACAGTACAATTCCAATGGAGCCGCAGATCAAAATCTGTAAGAAAATTATAAACAATCAAATTGTCAACCATAAAAGAAAATGAACAAAGAGACTCAGATTCCTAAAAAACACAGCAATGGACAATCAAAATCTCTCATAGTCAAAAGAACATCAGATGTACCAAAAAAGGAGGTAACTTTCGCCAGAAAAAAAAAAAAAAAAAACCCCCACCATCCTCCATGTCAAGAACTGAAAATCTAAACATTCACACACATATTTATTTTCTGTAATTACCTTTTCAAGAAAAATCAAAGACAACTATTAAATATATGATAACAATTTATTTATTAAATTTAGACAAAAGTGGTAAAAAAAAAAAAACGAAAATCAGATGGTACGCTGAATCTACTCGCAACCCACAGATCCATGTTCGGTAAATTAATCAATCCCACACACTATCAATCAGATCATTATGTATTTTAATCAAAAATTAAAATCCTTTCCCATCTAACTTTCAGTACCAATAAATCAGCTCAAACACCCCATAGCAAAAACGATTTAAATAACCAAATGAAGTACGAAACAGCTTAAAACTGATAAAATCAACTCACCACAACGACAGAACTGAAAATTTCCCCTGGTTCCCTCGATCACCGGAAAACACCCTGGATACAAACAAACACCACCGGGGAAACCCCAGACAATCCAAACCGCCGGTACGATGAAGGGCCAGAAGATTCAACAGCTACGAACTGAATCGCAAATAACACCAAAATCTCCTGCTCGGGAAATACCTGCTTTCGCTTGTGGAATATATTGTCTCCGGACTAAAACGCGACAACTCTATAAAGTCAGGTTTCGCTGAAGGCTCTAGAGAATGGGATCTCAACCGTTGATTGAGACCCATGGAATGATCTGAACCGGTGGATATTTGGTGACGTGGAGATTATGGATTGGGTTAATGACGTGCCTGGCAGGCAGATTCTTCTGACCGTGTATTGGACCAAATTGAGGAGGAATGATCCCGTGCATTTGGTGCATGATATTTTCTACAGATTACATATATAAAATTATTAAGTTAATACGTACATAATTAACCCGGGTGTTAGTGGGGGCAGGACACACATGCAAAATAGAAATAGCAAAAAAAGCAGAAAGAAGGAAGAGAAAAGAGGTGTTGGTCGACAGCATCCTTGCGCTTTTTGCTTGCACTGTAGTGTTGGTATAATTCGATAGAAAGAAAGCTCGCATTATTTATTAAATAAGGAAGATTGAGAAAGAATTAGAGTTTAAAAAAGACTCGCGAACGTAAGAGTAAGAAAAGGGGTATGGCTGATAATACCAGCTCAATGAAAGTGGATTGTATATTGTTAGATTCCAAGAAAGGACAAAAGCTTCAATTCTTGCTTTTAATTAATTTTAGAAAGGACCACTGTGAATAAATTGTTCATGAGTTCTTTTCATTTTTTTATTTTTATTTTTAAATTTTGATTTATATCGATTATTTTTAGATCATTAATTAAATGAGAGTTGAATATTAAACTTCAGTCACTATTTGCTTGAAACACTCTTCACATGTTATTATTTTCGGCCTCTAGCCGATTGATTTTAATTTAAGATAATCAAGTTTGTTTCGCTGCTCGCTTGACTTATCTGTTAGATTCGTGTTCTCTGTCTTAACCTCCTCTAATGATTGTGATAGTCTTTTAACTCATCTGTCATATCATGTAGTGTCGTGTCAAGGTCCTCTTGTGTGAATTCATCTGATTCTGAATTAAATATCATGTCATCAATAGTTTCCAACTCAACTTCTGAAGTATCTGGCTCAACATCTGTCATGAGACAGTGGACATTCTCATAATCACTTTCACTTGTGGAGCTCTCTAAACTAGAATGATCTGAAATTGAGTCAGCCCGTTTGATTTTGTTTTCCTTCGTAACAAGTATTTTTTTTGATATTTTTTCTTCTTGAGAAATCTTTCGTCATATTTGGACATTCTCTTATCAAACAGCTTCTAATCATCTTTTTCTGGTCTGTTACAATCTGCAATAAAAGACATTTCTTTCCACAGTTAAAAAAAGTCTGATTGTCATCGGCTTAATATTTTATGATAAGAGTTATATTTTGATTGGTTCTTTCTCATAAATTTTCCAAACTTAAAAAAAAAAACATTACTTCATTGCTTATCTAATCAATAGGTTTTCTACTAGAAGCTTCTTCATTGGCAGTCAGAATAGAAGTTGTGGCGGCTACAGCTCTGATGGATTATGTAGTGGATGGTTTTTATTAGGTTCAAATTCTCATCTCAAATTCGTAGGCTTTTAGCTTAGCAAAAAAGTATGTGCAACTCAAGTTTAATGATGTCCTCGGACTTCCTCATGACCATCACCTTTACATCCCATTATCTGAACAATGCTCTCATAACTTTCAAACAAATTTCAAGGTTAGATTTTTTTTTTATCAAGTGATGCAAGTTCAATAACAATATGTCTTAAAAAATCATCAAACTCATTGAGAGTTTCGTCAGACTTCATTTTGATATTATTGAACTTCTGGATTGCAACAGTTAGCTTGTTGAACTTATTCTTGTCGAAAGTTTTGTATATGATGTATTTGGCCACATTTTTGAGGTTGACCTTCTTTTTATCTTCGGTTGTCCATGCAAACCGGTGATTTCCGCCATCTATGAAGCACCATTAGATGTTGTTACGGCTATATTGGCTTTCAAGATCTTCATTGGATCACCAGAGATGACATATCACATGTCATCGTCTTGAACTGTTAAATGTACATGCATGCGTATTTTTCAATCATCATAGTCATCTTTAGAAAATACTGGAATATTGTTAAATTATGTCATTAACAATATATAGTTATCAGAGATTTTTTTTTGAAAAAAAACATTCTCAAATACAACTTATTAAAATCATATTAAAATTTTAGGAGGTGAATAAACTCTTTTAAAACTTTGAATTGACCTTAATAGTTTTTAAATTTTTAAGATATATTTTTGAACAACTAGCTTAATTGAACCAGTGAAAAATAAATAAGTGCAAAAATAGTCCGATTTGACTAGTGATAAAGTATATATAAAGTAAATTGTAGTTAACTAGAAATGACTACATATGAACATATAGTAAATATGTGTAATGTAAAAATAGAATCTTATGGATGTTCGAGGATAAATACTCTTATGTCACTACTTCTTTCACTTAGAAATTATTTTATTATAAAACTTTGATAGATACAACTTTTCGTAACAACTCACTTCAACTAGAACTTATCATTAATTTGATAATTTTAGTATTCACTTCAACAAATTCTGGATATTTAAGAATCCTCATTTAACTAGAAAACACAATATAACTCAACGGCTAACTTGAGTTGGTTGGGATAACACAAGGTGATATTCCTTGAAGATTTGATATTTTTGATATGAGTGTGTAGTTGAACAGCTTAAAATATGATATTGAAAGTATGCTCGGAATTCTTGAATGAATGTAAACTTGAAAGATATGAGATTATAATTGTGATACAACTTAACTGGTCTACACATATATAAGTGAAAACCTTTAACTGTCACATTTTCTCTGCAATGACCATATGTACTGTTACCCATAAGAATTAACATGTCGCTTTAAGTCACCGTGCGTTTAATATTTATTGTATCTTTGCAACTTTAAGCTCCTAACTTCTGAATAAACTGATAAGTCATCGACAATTTTATGTTATTCGAGAGTTTATAAGATACTGTGTAATCATTTTATATCTGACAGTTGTTGAACGACTTGACTATCATCAATTTTTTCTCATATCTGACCAGTTGCAGTGCGGTTAAAATTTAATAGTTTAAACACGTTTACTGCATTTAATACTTGATCTGGTCTGATGACAGATGATCACTTGCAGCTAGAGTTCAGATGTTCTACGACTTGAACCTTAATATTCTGTCTGAACATCTTGAGTTGATCCTGAAATAGTTGTCATTCACCAAAACTTAATATAATAGACATATTTTAACAAAAATAATTAATCCAAAACCTATAAGAACAAATAATACTACGTTTAAATAATAAATAAAATTATATGCATCCTTACGATTTGACATTCATCCACATAATTTTTAATTTTTTCATGTACATATTTTCTTATATATCTTAGCTATACAACGAAATAAAAGGTGCTAGCTTTGTTGAAAGTTTTCCTTAATTGAGTTCAAGCAACATCCATTACTATCATGCATATAAAGCAGATTCCTCGTGAAAATAGGTTTTTTTTTTCTGAATCCTTTATAATAATTCCCAAATTACATTTCATAGATTAATAAAAAAAGTGAAATAATAAAAATTATATTAACATATCTTCCTTTTAGCTTCCAAGTTATTCTCACCTTAATGGTGGGCGACGTATTTATAGAACTCTTGATGGGTCTCAAGCACATGGGCCTTTCTGCTGGGCTTTGGCCCTATATTAACCCTAACTTTAGAATCGTTAACGAAAAATCTGCACCAAGACGAAAATCGGTAAGGCGATTCTCTGTTTTCGTTTCTTTAAGTTATGATATTTCTCGCTTTTCTTTGATTATTTTAAATTTTTCTGGCATTTTGTGTTGTTTGCGATTGAATATTTGATTAGATGTTTATTTTTTGGTAATTACAGAAAATAAATATGTGTGTGAATCAGTGAATGTTTAGATTTTCAGTTCTTGATATGGGAGGATGATAGGGTTGTTTATTTTTGAGGTAACGTCCTTTTTTGGTACATCTGCTTATTTCAGATGTCGTGCCTGAGTGATAACCCAAGCATCATGAGTGCGCTAGACTGGGCCTATCCCCTAGCAGAAACCAAACACACGTTTTTAATAACTGTGGGCCCGTTTACAGACACTACCTACATATATATATACAATTGTCTATAATAATAGAATAACTCAAAAGTAAGGGCGAAGCACCACACAATATTCTTACATAAGCTTCTTCCCTTCTACGCCTCCTCTCTCGTCTCTCGTTTCCTTCCTCACCTCACGACCGGCTCGTTCTTCTTGGCTTCTGAAAAATTTTAGATGAAGTCAGTATCTTTAATGCTTCTTTTTTTTTAAAAAAAAAAGAATTTTGTTTGGTCTATCCAATTTTTTTTGAAGATTCCTCAAGTTTTCGGGATCGATTGTTAATGTGTTAGTTTTCGAGTGAAAACACGATGATTTTTCCTTCAATTTATCAGTATTTTCGAAATCTTGAACTGGCAAAATATCCTGCCAATTCAGGATGTGAATAAGAAACCTAATTTTGTATTATTCAACATGTTCTTTTTTTAATATTGTACTTGTCTAGACGGCTTTGTCGAAAGGTGTGAATGATATAAATGTATGCTAGTATCTACTTCATGTTAATAATAGCAAAAAGTCTTGTTTGCTATATCTATAATTGTTATCTGTTGGTTTATTTTCTATTTTGTGTTCTATACTGGTTTGAAACTTTTGAAGATGTGTGCAGGCTTTCTCATAATGCGAGCTGAAGATTTTTTTTTTTGGTTGGAATCAACAATGCACCAACACAAAGTTTTATCAATACATGTCTTTTCATCTTGTTGAACAGGATAATTTATTTCCTCACCATCTCTCGGCGTTGAAATGTCACTTAGTGTGCTACTTTTGCCAGCCCAATTACAAGTCTATCAGTTGGTATGTAGTTCTCCGCTCATTTCATCTAAAGTTCTCAACGTTTTATGTATATTGAGTGTATGGATGAGTTGGACTGCTATTATTCTGATATTCGGAATCCCTTCGTTGCAGTGGTTAAACATAAGTTTAGAGGAACTAGTTAACTTTAACTTGAAGCATTCACAATAGTTTGAAGCTTGCCCCATATTCTTGATACAAGGTTTTGTGATACGCAAAACCTGGGCTTGTGGATTTATTAGATAACCACAAAGTGTGTGATTTTTGCTGAACTTTTTTGAAGTTTCATGTGTTGATATTTCTAAAATAATATACATTGGTTTTTTGAGTAAGTCTGGACATAATAAGCGCTATTATATGGAGGGAGTAAAGAGTGCCACAAGAATTGGTTGTCTAAAATGCTCATTTCCTTCTTTGAATGACGGAAAATTTCTGTTGTCTGCTCCTTTACTTGTGTACAGATTAGATGTTCCCTGCCTAGTATTATTTTCTGCTTTGGTATCTGTTTTTTGTAATTTCATTTGTTGCTTTATTTGCAGCATATTCACAAATACTGTTGAGAAGTCTACTTCAGCATTTTTTTGTCTAGAAGTCTACCCCAACATCATTCTGATCTGTTTTCATTCATTTAAGTGCCTGTGGACAATGTGAAATGAGCCATACTCGAGATTGCTGATATATTTAACGGTTAATGCTTTTGTATTACATTTTGGCAGCTAGATCAGAAGATCAATGGCTAAAGCAAAATAAGAATGTTTGTTTCATTCCAGCTGGGCTTCGGCCACTTCACTTGCGTTTTCAGGTCTTACGAACCAGAGAAAGTGCTAGGCCTGTTTTCCGAGTAAAGTACTCATCTATATGTGCTGTTTCGCTGGTAATTATGTTGTACTGTCCTTGAGATCGGATTTACTCTTTACCAGTTGATTTTGTAATGATGATTTTAAGAGAGGACCTTCTCTTTTTATATAATCTCTATGTTTGGCAACCAGAGTTTTTTTTTTGAAACTTTTATATAAATCTCTATGTTTGGCAACTAGAGTCTCTTTTTTGAAACGATCATCGACTGTATAAAAGATGACGGTTTTACTGAAAATCAGTGATAGGGTTTAGCCTTTTTTGGCCTTTCAAAGGTTGTTGCTATGTGGCCAGCGAGGAAAATATGTTTCACGTTATAGTTCTTTATGATCAGAACTTGTATATTTATTTCCAAAAACTTCTAGCTCATGTTTGAGTCCCTGATACAGAATGTGATTTTTCTTGGAGGATGTCATTAACTTGTTTTCTTGCATCCTAGCACTTCCTTGTACTTCTGGGAACTTGTTCGAGGATATCATAAACTTGGAGAGTTTCTTGGAAGCGCAGGTTTTAAATACGTACTGATTCTTACCTTAAACTGCAGAATGCCACTTGTGCCGCACAACAGACACAAACAGTTACGAGGCAATCATCTACCATTACTGTTGCACCTATTCAACGTAATAATCGCCTTCTTCATTCTTGATTCTTCAATTTACGATTTGCAGTTAGTTTTTTTTTTGGCTTTTTGTTCTGTTTTTTTTCTGGGTGCATTCTCGTGGAAGAATATATATATATACTAGAAAAATGTACGTGCGTTGCACGTGAGCAACTTAATTGCTGGAAATATAAGTACAAAATTTTGATAATATTTAAATGAATTAAAATATGAATAATAGCATTTATTAATTGAAACAAATCAAACAACAAAATCAAAAATCATGACCATAGACGGTATATGAATCGGAGAAGTTATCTTATCCACGTGAAACACTTTTCAATATACTTCTTGGTTGATTTTGATAACTTAATAACTCTTTATCGTGGTTTGTTATAATATACATATAATCATTTTGGTATACTCAGTAAGTATATATATGATCGTATTTAACATCTATCATGTTGTTTAAAATCTTCATCTGGGATATGACATGCTCGTAGTTTACTTCACTATTATGACGTTTTTTTGGTTTTCTACATTGTTTTTATCCAGTAATCTTATTTTTCAAATATTTATTTTATTGTTGAATGATTTTTCAGTTTTTGACAATCATCAACTATAACTCATAAGAATACATGGTTCGATCGCTCTACCAAGTAGGGGCAATTATTGCACCCAACAATCTCCCTCATAATAATTACACTCCTTACAATCAATGGAATTCTAACCCGTGACATTTGCTCTGATACCAATTGCAAACGCTTTACCAAAATCTATAACTGGTGATAATGGTGCAACTCAAATCTTTTAAACCGCATAGCAGCTCAAGCACTACGATTCAATCGCTCTACCAAGCAGGAACAATTATTGCACCCAACATATATTGTGGAACAACGTACAAAATTAATTATATTTTAAAAATATTGAGAAGGACACGAATAACGTAATTAAGATATGTATATGAGATATCATTCAAATATATATATCAAAGTATTTGTCTTAGTTAATATCTCATCTAATAATACAATTGTTTAGATTTCATGAGCATCATATAATAGACAAAATTAATTTGATGAAATATTGTATAATTCAATTTGAATTTCACTATTCGGCTAAGTGAATTTATTTGGCGAGTAGTTCTCTATGTTACCATCATATATCTCATGAATTAGTTTGTTAGCCACTTTAACTAAAATAATAGACAAAAACAACCTCTTAGTCACATCGAAATCTATCGAGATAATATTGGAGAAATAAAGTGCAACCGGCTCAATGTCCTAATTTACTAAAAATGCATAAAATTGATCTATTGTGTCCACAAAGTTTTAGAATTGTTCTCATACCATTAAAAATAAAATGAAAATTATACACATTTTTTTCACTCTTGATCTTAATATTTTGCTTTAAATACGCCTTCAAATATATATGTATATGTTTCATGTCACTTAGTTAGACATAATTTCAAATATCTAAAAAAATGTGTTTGGATTATATCATACAGAAATAGGGATATAGTAATACGCAACATTATTTTTTTAACATGTTTTTTTCATCCATTGTGTTTGTCATAAATTTTTTGTTCAAAATTTGATTCATTTCTTAACTACATATATGAAGAACCAATAAATTAATTAATTCACAGAAATCATATATTACCCTCTTCGTAGAACATAAGACCCAAAATATGTGGCTTTGATTGGTATACTCTCATACATATTTTCATATAAACAACAAGACAAATAATAGAATATCAGAAAAATCAATTGCCGCCAACAATACTAAACAAAACGAATTTAAAAAATTCATGACACAAACAACATCCATAAAAAAATGGTAACTCAAAGTTCAAAAATAATTTATTTAGTACAATAACAAAGAAATTGAAGTATACACGAGCAACAAAAAGCATAAATCACTCTCAAATTAAATACTAACTCATATTATTGAATTTTTTTATAAATTTTTCAATATTTTTTTCAAATAAAGAGAAGGCGCCTTATTAATGTCATGGTTTCATAAATATTTTACTTTTTAAAACATTATGAGAGTGATTTTCTATTAATTTGATGTCATTGTATAAATTAAAGTAATTAAATTTAAATTTAAAAATAAAAGTAAAATTAAAATAATAAATAGTTTGATTGAGTTAAGTGCTTTATTAATAATCATATTAAACTAACGTAGAAAATAACTTAAAGAACATCATGATCATTATACAAATTATAAAACAAAAAAGGGTAAAATAGTAAGTTTACAAAGTAAAATCAAAATAATAATTAATTTGATTGAGTTAAGTACACTATTAATTATCAAATTAATCTAATATGAAAAATGACAATAAACAAAACGATAAAATAGTAAGTTTATAAATAAAAATCACATATTTATAATAATAAAATAAAATAAAATAGATGTTAGTAATATTAACAAATTTTTTAAATGTATAACATTATGATAAATTTATAGTAATATTAGTTTTTTAAATGTATAATATTATGATAAATTTATAAGTAAAATCAAAATAATAATTAATTTGATTGGGTTAAGTACAATATTAATTATTATATTAAACTAACATAAAAAATGACTTAAAGAACCCCATGAACATGAAAAAATATAAAACAAATAAAAGGGTAAAAAAGAAAACTCACAAGTGAAGGTTAAGTACACTATTAATTAACATATTAAACTAACATAGAAAATTACTTAAAGAACCAAATGAACATGACAAAATATAAAATAAATAAAAGGGTAAAAAGATAAGCTCATAATTCAAACTCATATATTTATAATAGTAGTAGATAGATAAAACAAATACATAAAAAATGTCCAATCATTTGTAATTTATTGTGCCAATGGTTATTTATTTGGTGCAGTGTGCTATACAATCGTGTGTTAATATCAAATATTGGTTTTACTTAATTGATGAACATTTAATCGATTAAAGCGTTTTGGAGAAGGCCTAGATTGGTTTTACATCGTCAAGTCTAGCAGCACCTAATCTTTTTTGGCTAATTTGTTCCAATCACTTGAACGAAAGTCAGAGCCCAAATCTTAGGTATAACAAACAAATCTTTATTCATGAGACGAGTCAATATTATTCATATTTATAATAAAAAATAATATTTTTAGCATGAATGATCCAAATAGAAGATCTGTCTCACAAAAATGACTCATTAGATCGTGTCGCAAGAATTTTATGATCCAGGATTTATCGATTGACCAATAGAAATTACTATGGTGCGTGAATTAGCATTTTATTCAGGAAGAAAAAGAATAATAAAACCATATATATTGGTCATTAACATAATTAATTAATGTGTAATTATAATTTATAGGATACAGATAATAAAGGCATAGGTGATAGATACAGCCGATCATATCGGAGGGGTCCTCGGACTATAGGCACCGTGAAATACGGATAGTTGACCATGAATAGCAATTTCGATCCAAAGGGTAATATAGACAAATTGTTAATGAGTGATTTTCATTTCTATTTTTCTTTCAAATTTCGATTTCTATCGCAATATTAAGAATTTATTTGGCTAAGCTTATTAAAAATAGCTTGTAAGCTCTAGAAATAAATTGTTAAAGTGTTTATTTTAAGTAATTTAAAGATTTTGATATGTCTGATATTATAAGATATTTTTATTGTCAAAATCACCAAATATGGATACCAAATGTCCTTCACGTTCCAAGATTTTTTAAATATCCTTATCTATATATATCTTTGGACATAAAAAAATATGGAGTAAGTCGTTCATAAGACGGTCTCATGGATCTTTATCGATGAGACGGATCAATCATGTTCATATTTACAATAAAAATTAATATATTTGACATAAAAAGTAATATTTTTTCGTGAATAGCCATGTAGAATATCCGTTTCACAATTGACCTGTGAGACCGTTTCATTCGTCGTTTTTGTGAAAAATATGTATCTATTTTCCACAAAATTGAAAAGTAGTTAAATATTTTTTTTCTATCGCTATCTATTTTTAAATAAATAAAAAATATTGGAAATATTAATTTTTGTTTTAATAATCATTCAAAGTTAGAAAATAATTAATTGAATTAAAAATATATGACGTACGTGCGTCAAATTTCAATTTAGAAAAAAAAATTATTGATATACATTATTTATGGATATATTTTTCCCAACAACACAAACAAATGTTATATGAATATTACCCTGAATATGTTGGATGTCTTGATTCACGAACAAACGCAGCAACTTGAATCTCGAACCAATCGCAGCAACAATAAGATTAAGTCGAGGCAAGGAGGATCCTTTCTCCGCAAGACGAAATTGCCCGTATCAAAGTGCTATACGTTGCAGACAATCGTCCCCAAGATACAACGACTTCAAGTCGAGAGTTTGCAGCACTACAAGTCTCAATCACAGCGAACACCAAATATGTAGAGCTTTCAAGTATATTTTCGAAAATGATGCAGCAATATGAGAAGAGGAGATGAAGCAAAAAATTCAGCAGCTTTGGACAATGAATGGAGGGATTATTTATAGATGATCATCGGTTGCGTTGAGGAGACACGTCTCTCCAGACCGGATGCTTCGAAGAAACACAATTATAGCCAAGGGATACAATGGTTGAGCCAAAACTAGCCAAGAACAGATGCATGATGGCCAAGGGACGCGCACGTTCTTTTGAAACAGCTCTGCGCGCGCAGCGTTCTGTCTGTGTGCGCTGCGCGCACAGTAGGGCGCGCGCGGCCGCGCATCCGCGCGGGATGTGGCGCCCCTGCGCGCATACCTCTGCCCAAGCACATCAATTTGCGACTGAAAAATTTATTCTCCAAATAAATTTGATCCAAAAAGATTAATACTTGTCAAAGACCGCACCGACCTGACCTGAGACGAGACGAGCGCGCGCGTGTGTTTCACCAAGACACATCTTATTAGCGTCTTCCCCCTTCTAAAAGGCCCAAACCCCTATTCAAACTTGGAGTTTATAAGGAAGACTTCATTTGGCTATTTTCTCCATGTGGGACAACTCTCACTCCCTTTCCTATTCAACAACTCTTCATTATTCATTTATCATTTATCCAACAATCCCCCACATAAATGAACTTAATGCATGTATGCAGATTTACTTGAAAGCTCTTGTGAATTATTATTGCATTAGGATAGGTAGCTTTTGACTTTGAACCTTCCTTAGTAATATACTATAAGATTTACTAGTTGAGTAGTGACATGATGTCTTGAACTAGTCAACCGTTTGTGTAAACCAAGTCAATAGTATTTACACAATAATAATTCGAACATATTCTTGTTCTTATGTTGTGTCCGTTTCGGCCCTGGACCATATCTTAGATTCATAAGTGTTTTTCATTGAAGCGGCCATTACTTCTCACTTATATAAGTGATCTCCTAACTAGAGTATTCTGCCATACTCTACCTTTTAGGTTTAGGAATCATTAAAAGAAAACTTAACCTCACCACATATTGCAGGTCTTTTCTACTTGGATATTGTAGAAATGAGCCTTTATTTATTCCAAGTACTCAAGCTAATATTTATAACTTAGTTGTCCCATTGAATCAAGGTCATGAGATCTCCACTTCACAAAGTTGGGTTACCGCTATAAATATTTTATTTTGTGGGTTTTAAGCCCATTCCTCTCAACAGTTTGCACATTTGATCTCTATTTGTACCTTTAGTAAACGGATCCGCTAAGTTTTCCTTTGATTTCACATATTCAACAGAAATAACCCTATTTGAGATCAATTGTCTTATGGTATTATGTCTCCGACGAATATGTCGAGACTTACCATTGTACATACTGCTTTGTGCTCTTCCTATTGCTGATTGACTATCACAATGAATAACAATAGAAGACACTGGTTTATTCCAACAAAGAATATCTTCTACGAAGTTTCTTAGCCATTCGGCTTCTTCCCCCGCTTTGTCTAATGCAATGAACTCGGATTCCATAGTAGATCGAGCTATGCATGTTTGCTTAGACGATTTCCATGGCACCGCTCCTCCACCTATTGTGAATACATATCCACTAGTGGACTTGGAGTCTTTTGTGTCAGATATCCAATTGGCAGTATCCTTCTAAAACTGCAGGATATTTTGAATATATCAAACCATATTTCAATGTATATTTCAAATATCCAAGCACTCTCGTTAAGGCTTTCCAATGATCCTTACTTGAATTACTTGTGAACCTACTTTACTTGTTCACTGAATATGCAAGATCCGGTCGAGTACAGTTAGTCAAGAACATTAGACCACCAATTATCCTTGCATATTCAAGTTGTGAGATAGGATCTCCTCGATTCTTTGCTAAGTGAACACCTAAATCTATAGGTGTTCTAGCAGGACGACTGTTTAAGGTACTAAATTTTTCAAGTACCTTTTCAATATAATGTGTTTGTGATAACATACTTCCATTAGGTATTTTAGAGATTTTAATCCCTAATATGATATCACACAACCCCAAGTCTTTCATATCAAAAGACCTTTTCAACATATTCTTGGCATTCATAATCAACTCATGATTACTTCCCATATCAACATTTCGTCTACATAAAGGCATACAATGACATAAGCATTTGCACTACCTTTAATATAAATGCATTTATCACATTCGTTGATTTTGAAACCATTTAACTTCATTGTATTGTCAAATTTTTCATGCCATTGCTTAGGTGCTTGTTTGAGTCCGTATAGTGACTTGACAAGTTTACACACCTTCTTTTCTTGTCCGGGAACGACAAACCCCTCAGGTTGTTCCATGTATATTTCCTCTTCCAGTTCTCCATTCAAGAAGGCTGTCTTTACATCCATTTGGTGAATCTCTAGGTTATGCAATGCAGCAATAGCTATGAGAACACGAATTGATGTAACCATAGTGACTGGAGAGTATGTGTCAAAGAAGTCATATCCTTCTTTTTGTTTGAACCCTTTAGCCACCAAACGGGCTTTATATTTGTCTATAGATCCATCTTCTTTGCATTTCCTTTTAAGGATCCACTTGCATCCTAAATGCTTACAACCCGGAGGGAGATCAGTCAACTCCCACGTATGATTATGCATGATGGATTCTATTTCATCATTTATAGCTTCTTTCCAGAAAGGAGCTTCGGGATTTGATAGAGCTTCTTGAATAGTTCTTGGTTCATCATCTAACATGTAAGTCATAAAATCAGGACCAAAGAACTTTTCAACTCTTGCTCTCTTTCTACATCTTGGTTCTTCACTGACTTCTTTAGAATCAATAGTATATTCATAAGACCGTTTAATGGAACCTTCTTTTCTTTCCTTACAAGGAAAGTTGTTTTCAAAGAATATTGCATTCCTTAATTCCATAATCGTTCCTTCATTAATATGAGGAATCGTTGACTTATGCACCAAAAACCTATATGCACTACTATTATAGGCATATCCAATAAAAATGCAGTCGACAGTTTTGGGTCCAATTTTAACTTGTTTTGGCTTTGGTATATCTACTTTAGCCAAACACCCCCACACTTTTAGGTATTTATAAGATGGTTTGCGACCCTTCCATAACTCATGCAGTTTCATCTTTCCCTTTGTGTGGTATTTTATTAAGAACGTGGTTTGCAGATAGTATTGCTTCCTCCCACAAGTTTTGAGGTAAGCCAGAATTTATCAACAACGCATTCATCATCTCCTTAAGAGTACGATTTTTACGTTCTGCAACTCCATTGGATTGAGGTGAGTATGGTGCTGTAGTTTGATGAATTATGCCAGAGTTAGTGCAAAATTCTTCAAATGGAGCGACATACTCTCCACCTCTATCACTTCGAATCATTTTGATTTTTGTACTCAATTGATTCTCAACCTCATTCTTATAATTTTTGAAAGCTTCTATAGCTTCATCTTTACTTTTCAATAAGTAGACGTAACAGAACCTTGTGCAATCATCAATGAATGTTATGAAATACTTATTCCCACCTCGAGTTTGCACAAACTTTAAATCACATACGTCAGTGTGAATTAAATCAAGTGGATTAGTACTTCTTGTCACAGAACGGAATGGAGCTTTTGCCATCTTTGCTTCAACACAAATCTCACACTTCTCCAGTGGATTTCTTTTAAATGCATGTAGCACATTTAAGTTCGCAAGTCTTTGTAATGTGTTGAAGTTAACATGTCCTAATCTTTCATGCCATAAATTAGAACTTTCAAACAAGTAAACAGAATCATTCACTTTATTCTTCGCCTCTTGGCTGTAAACATTCATTACATTCATTTTAAAGAGATCATTATCTTGGTACCATTTCCCAACAAATACACCATTTTTGGTTAGGACAAACTTGTCCGATTCAAACACAAGTTTAAAGCCAGCCTTACTTAACAAGGATCCAGAAACTAAATTCTTTCGAATGTCTGGCACATGCAGAACATTCAACAATGTCATCTCTTTTCCGGAAGTCATCTTCAATACCACTTTGCCAATTCCTACGACCTCAGACGTCGTAAAATTTCCCATAAACAATTTCCTATCACTTACAGTAGTGTAGGATGAGAACATTTCCATTTCAGCACATATGTGGCTAGTGGACCCGGTGTCTACCCACCATTCCCTTTGATTATCCACCAAGTTGGTTTCAAAGACAACTGCGGATAGATCAAGTTGTGATAGGTCTATTGTAACATTCTTATCTTCGATGACATTGGCTTGCCTTAGTTTCTGCTATTTGTTGTCTTTCCTTGGAAGACGACAATCCTTGGCCATATGTTTTTTTTTGCCACAGTTGTAGCAAGTTCCTTTGAACTTCTTGGCCTGCCCTCGTTTCTCATTTTGAGGGCGCTTTCTCTTGTGACTGGTGCTAGATTCTGTCAGATTGGCCTTGGCCTCAGCCTCCATTGTCCGATTTTGTGTTTTGGCTTCAGAAGTACGACTATCTTCCTCAATTCGAAGCCTCACAATCAGATCTTCAAGTTTCAACTCCTTGCGCTTTTGCTTAAGGTAGTTCTTGAAGTCTTTCCACATTGGGGTCAACTTCTCAATTATGGCCGCCACTTGAAATGGTTCATTGATTTCCATCCCTTCTGCCAACAAGTCATGAATTATAATTTGAATTTATTGTACCTGACTTATTACATATTTGGCGTCCATCATTTTGAAGTCAAGGAATTTGCCAACTACGAACTTCTTGACTCCTGCATCCTCTGTCTTGTACTTTTTCTCCAGCGAGTCCCACAACTCCTTGGCAGTCTTGACAGAACAGTAGACACTGTAAAGCGTGTCGTCTAGTCCGTTTAGAATGTAGTTGTGGCAGAGGAAGTCACTGTGGTTCCATGCATCAACAGCATTCCTTCGTTGCGAGTCGGTATCACCTTCAGATATGACAGGAGGGGACTCGGTCAGGAATCGAGACAGGCTCAATGTGGTGAGATAGAAGAGCATCTTTTGTTGCCAACGTTTGAAGTCGGCACTATTAAACTTTTGGAGGCTTTTCTCCATGAGCAGGGGCGGTAGGGGCATTGGGCACATGAGTGAACGATGTAGTAGACATATCCAGAATAACAATGATAATAAGAATTTCGTCTTGCGAGTGTTATATGGATATTACCCTGTATATGTTGGATGTCTTGATTCAAGAACAAACGCAGCAACTTGAATCTCGAACCAATCGCAGCAACAATAAGATTAAGTCGAGGCAAGGAGGATCCTTTCTCCGCAAGATGAAATTGCCCGTATCAAAGTGCTATACGTTGTAGGCAATCGTCCCCAAGATACAACGACTTCAAGTCGAGAGTTTGCAGCACTACAATTCTCGATCACAGCGAACACCAAATATGTAGAGCTTTCAAGTATATTTTCGAAAATGATGCAGCAATATGAGAAGAGGAGATGAAGCAAAAAATTCAGCAGCTTTGGACAATGAATGGAGGGAATATTTATAGATGATCATCGGTTGCGTTGAGGAGACACGTCTCTCCAGACCGGATGCTTCGAAGAGACACAATTATAGCCAAGGGATACAATGGTTGAGCCAAAACTAGCCAAGAACATATGCATGATGGCCAAGGGACGCACATGTTCTTCTGAAACAGCGCTGCGCGCGCTTGTCGCGCGGCCGCGCGCAGCGTTCTATCTGTGTGCGCTGCGCGCATAGTAGGGCGCGCGCGGCCGCGCGCCCTGTTCTGGTCGATGCTCGAATTCCAGCGACAGGCGCCGCGCGCATCCGCGCGGGATGTGGCGCCCCTGCGCGCATACCTCTGCCCAAGCACATCAATTTGCCACTGAAAAATTTATTCTCCAAATAAATTTGATCCAAAAAGATTAATACTTGTCAAAGACCGCACCGCACCGCACCGATCCGATACGAGCTCGCGCGCGTGTGTTTCACCAAGACACATCTTATTAGCGTCTTCCTCCTTCTAAAAACTTCTGGTACCCCTTGGGGCCCAAATCCCTATTCAAACTTTGAGTTTATAAGGAAGACTTCATTTGGCTATTTTCTCCATGTGGGACAACTCCCACTCCCTTTCCTATTCAACAACTCTTCATTATTCATTTATCATATATCCAACAACAAATATACAAACATAATTTTCAAATTATATTCAACACTCATTTTAGCGTCGCTATCAGATTCTCAAAAATGTTGAAAATTCTATAATCAAACTTTTGACTATCTATCGACATCTACTACATTAGATGTAAATGAACCGAATGGAGTTAGAATATTAGTAAAAAAATATAAAGCTCGAGCTGTTCGAACTAATACCCAGACACTAAGGTTCTAAAATGAATATTCAAAAGCTCGAAAAGTCCGAAAAGCTCGGAATGTATATATATTTAATATATAATTATATTAATAAAATATTAAGTTTCGCGAGCTGCTTTAGAACTATCGAACAAAATAATTTTAGCTCGAGTTCGATAAGTTTAAATGCAAATCAAATATTTATCAAGACGGATCGAAAAACTCGAGAACCTCGATTCGTTTACCGTCCTAATCTACATTTTGATTATGATGTAACTTTAAATGTCATCATTAATAGCCTTATCATGATGAAATATTATAAACAAAAAATAGAAAAAAGTCAAGGTCATACACGTATATGTATGTATTTCCCTTCTTCAAGAACAGCAGCAAGTGACTTCCATTCTTTCAAACAATTGTCCCGGATGGAAGTCATGGCTACCCTTCTGTCTATCCTTCTATCCACCCTTTTACTAGCAATCCCTTTAGTTATCCTATACAAGTGGTGGTGGATTCCAATTCGTATTCAACGTGAACTTCAATCCCAGGGAATCAAAGGTCCCTCGTACAAGTTCTTCCATGGAAACACGAAAGAAATCATACAAATGAAGAAGCAAGCAAGTAGCACAACCATGGATTTGTCGCACGACATATTTCCAAGGTTGCAGCCTCACTTGTATTCCTGGGCCAAGATTTATGGTAAGAATGCATACTGCAATTCGTTTCGAGTATCTTCCAATATTTCATCTGGGTTCAGTGCATATTTCGTGATTTCATAATTTTATTGAATCAGGTGAAGTTTTCCTTTACTGGATCGGAGCTAAACCTTTTGTCGTGGTTACAAAACCACAAATGATTAAAGAAATACTTAGTAACAAAGAAGGCAAGTATTCGAAATCTAAAATTATAGTGTACATGAAGAAACTAGTGGGAGATGGGATTGTGGCGGCAGAAGGTGAAAAATGGTCAAAGCTTAGGAGATTGGCCAATCACGCTTTTCATGGAGAGTGCTTAAAGGTAAATACCTCTCGTTAAATCGTTTGATCCAATTACTGTTCAAGAAATCTATCGAATTTTTTCATATGCTACTATACCGTGATAAAAATCACGAGACTCGTACTATTTGTGGTGCTTGAAATCATAAAAATGGATTCTGGGTTCGCCGCGGTTTAGGATATGGTTCCGGAGATGATCTCAAGTGCCAGAACAATGGTGGATAGGTGGAGGAATTTTGAAGGAAAAGAGATGGAAGTGTGCGAGCAATTCAGGCTTCTTACCTCGGAAGTGATCTCGAGGACGGCTTTTGGAAGCAGTTACTTGGAAGGGATAATGATATTCGAAACGCTCACGAAGTTATATGCCTTGATCTCCAGAAACGCGTATAAGATAGGATTTTACGGCTCTATGTATGTGGTTATTATTAATTTATAAATGGATTTTTACAATATGAGACCGTCGGTTCAAGATTTCTCAATGCTTGGAGATTAATATTTCTGCAGAAGGCTCAATCAGACTGAAGATGACATTGAAGCTGACCGAATTGAGAAACAGCTCCGTGATTCTATCATGGAAATTGTAAAGAAACGAGTAGCAGAACAAGTTAATGATTTTGGAAATGATTTTTTGGGATCTCTCCTGAAAGTTCACCATGACATGGATCCGAAAAATCGAGTATCCGTCGATGAAATCATCGATGAATGCAAGATCTTCTATTTTGCTGGACAAGAAACTACTTACAGCTTACTATGTTGGAGCATTCTCCTGCTTGGGATTCACACGGATTGGCAAGAAAAAGCAAGAAAAGAAGTGATTGAAATGTTTGGCCAAGAAAATCCCAACTCAGAAGGCATCGCAAGATTGAAGACTGTAAGTAATGTTTCGTAGAGATTCAAATTTTTAGATCTTATGTAGGGCTATAATCTAGCTGAACCTAGTCAAATTGAGCTTGAATACGAATTTAATTCATATTTGAGATCAAGACACTTCAAAAATCCAATCAAAATTTGAAATCAGATCTCGTTTATGTACGAACTTGATATCAACTGAAAATTTTAAATCACAAATCTAAATTTACTAAATAACGGATTCCATTGTTATTCGCTATGCATAAAACGCATGATTGCTTTCTTGAAATGTAGGTAACCATGATCATCTATGAAACTTTGAGGCTATACAGTCCTGTGGCTATTATTACAAGAAGAATAGAGAGAAAAACTAAACTGGGGAAATATCAGTTACCAGCAAACGTCAATTTGTTGATTCCTCCTCAAGCATTGCATCGAAATCCTGAAACATGGGGACAGGATGCCCACGTGTTTAAACCAGAGAGATTTTCCGAAGGATTGGCGAAACCAACAAATGGCAATTCCGTGGCATTCCTGCCTTTTGGTTTTGGACCTCGAATGTGTATTGGCATGAACTTTGCATTTAACGAAGCTAAGATAGCACTATCAATGATCCTTCAACGGTACAAGTTCACCATATCACCAAACTACGTTCACTCGCCAAATCTAGTTCTCACTATGCAGCCTCAACATGGAGTAAAAATCTTGCTGCAGCCGCTGTAAGAATAAGCCTGCATCATCAGTTGTCATTAACATTGAAACAAGAATGCTATTGCAATTATCTGGAGTCGTACCAATAGAAAGATCCACATCGCTTAGTCTTTCAGAGTGATTATCATGATGGGTGGTTCCCTGAAATAGCCCGAGACAAGCAGTTTCAGGAGTCAAAACTAGTATTAAAAATATATAAATAAAAATTCTATTTTTTATCATTTGATTATTGGATCCATCCCTGATCACAAAAAATTACAAATTCTAGGAAACCAAAAGACATGAAGCAAATTGTTGTCCAATATATGTTGCAACGAATTCACATCTCCCAGCATATACCATGAATGAAAGGTAAAAACCCCAGTAACAATTGCAGCAAACATAGGCATGAAGAATGAAACTTCAAAAAAATGTGTAGCCTCTGTAGAGGACATTGGAAATTCTTAATATTCATTTGCATGCAGATTCAGATAAAGGATTGACAACAACCTGGATTTAGTTCCATAACGATGAATAGTAAATTCTGCAGCTCTTTTCTCGTGTCCTGATATTTGATTCAAGGCTCCCATAACTTTCAGTAAAAAAGTGTACTCGAAAGCTGTCTCCAAACAATGAGCAATATGGCCACCGTCATGAAAATGTCCCCCATTCATACTTCTCTACAGAATTACTGAAGATGACAGCTTGAGCATGCTGTATCTCGTATCTTTGCCACCCATTTTGCTGCTTCCCTATCAACAACCCTTAAGGACGGAATAATGGGAAGCACATATATAAAAAACAGCAGATAGATTTTATAATATGGTGGAATTTACTTAAATTAAGATAAGGGCTATCTGAACAAACAAACAAGCGGACACATAGCTATATATTTGTTGAAATGATAATCTAAAAAAGTTTGATTACTGGGAATTATTGAATGAGGACAAAGACGAGCATTGAAGGACAGCAAACACCTTGAGGAATATTATTGTAGGGAGAGTACTTTAGAATATAGTCAAAGCAAGACTTCGTTTGAGGATTTCCGAAATCTTCGTAATCCAAAGTAGTAAGAGGTAGATTGGAATCCAGTAGAGTGTTACGTACATCTAGAAAGGGAATCTATCATGGAAAATGCAAAAGCATTTAAAATTTTGAGATCCAAGATAATGGAGCAGTAAATTCAAATTACATTCAAAGGTAAAAAATTTGCATCTCTGCTTACCTTCAAAATGGCAGCACGAAACAATTCGGGATGCATATTTACATTTGCTCCCACAAGAAGACATCCAGCACTGATACCCATTGCACCAAGCTGATTTCTATGGACTAAACCCTCGTCGATCATATATTTGCCACATGCGAGACAAAATCATAGATGGAGTTCAACTTGTTCAATACACGGCCAGATTAATGCCAAGAAGAATCTGCACCAGCAACACCCGTGCGCCAAGGAAAATGCCAAATGCGAAAAAATTAATGTTCGGTATTCTACCAACTGCATTTGATAATCTTCAAACTCAGTGGAACGAACTACTTAACAATAATTCAAGCCGAAGGAATAGATAAATACCACATCTGCGAATGCAAACATCCAACCGTGATCAAGTAAGCTTAAACGGTCTGGACACCAGCTTTTATCCAGACCCTCACCATATGTTCCATAACCATGTAGAAGTCCAGGAGACCGCCCTTTCCGAAATGCAGTGCGTGAAAACAGGATGGTTAACGGGACTTTGACACCATCATGAGAAACAACCTCTTTCTCTTCACAAGTTTATTTCTGAGAGAAACCTTTCCATATGTGAAATCCATTATTTTTAGCACCTTTTTCTTTCTTGTACGAGGGCGCTACATTCATCAAAACATTTGTCTCATCTTCCTGCTGAACAATGACAAAAGTTTTGCTCACCATGTCATAGTCAACGATAAGATCAGGCATCTGGCATATCAGTGAAGAGCAAAGCCAGGTAAGTAGAACTTTTTAAACAAGAACTTTAAAACCAGGGCGTTCACTGGACATACAATTATGTGTCGTTCAGCCAATAAGTATTTTTTTTCGAGCTTTGCCAATACGTATTTCATAGATTAAAGAAGGGTTTTGGCTTCAATATATAATGTTTATTGGTTCATACGAGGAACCCTTATCAAGAACTCAGTGTTGTGGATCGGCTAAATAGTTTTCCAGCCAAAAAACAGTTTATTTCCTCCAACATATTAAGAAAAGAAAAGGTATTTATATAAATTAAAACATTGCCGTCTCACTACACCAATTAAACAACCAGTGATAATCCCGAAAACCAGAAATTAACATACAAATTAAACAACCAGTGATAATCGTGATTTGATATAGATAAGTTCCTTCCTCAGATGAAGTCCTCGATTTAGAATTCATGTTATAAACTTGCCATTTTTGGCGTTTGTAATATTCACACAACCGGGAATCATTTTCTGTATATATTATGTTCTGATCCACAAAGTCCGATCCCAGTTTGGTGCACATAACCCTGAAAATTATATGTCATGAAAAGTAAAATACGGGATACACAAATGAGCTTCAAATAAAACATGTACAATTTACCTGTAAGGTCTTTGGTTCTGGTCATGTGGTGTATAGAACAATGTACAGCCATCCTGGCCCCAAGCCAAACTCATAACACCCTCAACACTGAAATGTGGGAGGATAGCATTAGTTCTGAGATCTTTAATTTGAAGTTGAAATTGTTCTTCCCTTGTTGTATCAAGTGTGTAAGCAAGAGAACTGTGACATGGAGATATTCTGCAAGTACCCACATGGACACAACCTATAAAATAGATAATAAAAACATTAACGCATGTACACGCATAACTGAATATATTTGCAAACATTTTAACCAAAACTCGTGTTCTACATAGGATAAGTACATAATATATATTAAAGACAACAGATTACACCTGATGCATCAAGCATAATACATTTCCTTCCTCATTTAGTCATTTGCAGGTCTCAAACCATTTAAGCACTACGGATGGGAAAGATTTAACTTTTAACTCGTACATTTAAAGATTGTATCACAAGACATGAACTGCTATAGCCTATAAACAAACATAAGTATAAGACACTGTCTAAATTAACCAGACTATGTCATAGGGTAAATTGAAAATGACTAGCTTCAGATAAACCAAGTAAAATATATTGTATTTAATTTAAAGAAATATGGCCAAGCACATAAGATTCCTACTTCATACTCATGCCACGAACAATTTCAATGTATAATGCATTCTCAAATTAACAATTTAGCAAAAAGAGCTAATAATTCCACCCTATATGGGTACTGTTATTCCTCAGAAAAATGAAATGATTTAGGATAAAAGAAAATGATCGGAGAATTACTAGCAAAAGGAACTTGCCATGCTTTCTGCGATCTCATTCCAATCAAGCAAAACTTGCTCCCTCCCAAATCCTCCTTCAGAAGAACTGGTTAAATTATTCAACCAACCTTTCTTTTCACCAGCTAAAATCCTACAGTTCCCCTCGGGAATGCACCGGTAGTACAGCCTATTCCAGAAAACAAAACAGAAAACTAATTTAAAGAACCTTAAGAAGCATAAAATCACTCTCAAATGGGAGTTAAAGTAAAACTTAACTATACAGCAGATAAAACACACATACTCCACCACACAAACACAAACATTTTGCGATTTCCAGCATGACAATGCATTGAAAAAACAGACCAAAATTCGTGTAAAACATTTCACTCATTAAAATTATTAGATAAAAATATTCGCAAGAAGTTATTTCGTTGGAGCGACGAGGGACGGAGTTTTCTTATAATTTTGCTTGAGTTAACAATTACATCTATTAATTATTTGATAAAGGGCCCATTTTTAGAATTCTTCCTGATCGAACTGCGAGTGAATATACAGATAGTATTGGACCTAGCTTAATTAACTTTGATTTATGATAATAATTAATTATATCAAAATAATTAAAGTTAAAACAATATTTGCATTATATATTTATAATATCCTTAGTTATATCTGATTTTTAGAATTTGAGCAAATTTATATGTTTAACTATAATTTCTTCAATTTTTTTTTATTAACAGAACAATTGACCTACATCGCAAAGAGACAGATGCAAAACCGTTGCTAAAATTAGCGACATACTATATGGAAAACCGTCGCTGATTTTAGCGACGGTTTATCATAATGTCCGTCGCTAATTTTTTCAGTAAAATAAAAAAAATTACTTCTAATAATTTAATTAATCTAAAAAAAACTTACAATCTGACTATGCTAACAATATTCATGATCTTAACTAACACTTAAAAATTTACCAAAAATTGAAGCGAAAAAATTTATCCTAAAGCGAAACTAAAATCGTCTAAGAGAGAAAAATTTTAAGTATTGTGAAAGAAAATGGATCGAAAATGCAGATATTTATAGACAATTTGCGACGGTTTTTAGTAGCGACAGTAATTTCATAATCTGTCGCTATTAGCGACGGTTAAACAAACATTGTCGCTATTAGCGACAGTTGTTTATTAATCTGTCGCAATATAAATTTAGCGACGGTTTTAAGCAATACCGTCGCAATTTTTAAATTAGCAACAGTTTAAAAGAACCGTTGTTTATCCAAAAAACACGCTAATCGACAACAGTTTTCTAAAACCGTTGTCGATTGTTCAAAAAAACACGCTAATAAACAACGGTTTATAAAACCGTTGTCTTTGACCCGAAAAAAACGCTCAAAGACAACGTTGTCTTTGACACTCAAAATAACGCTAAACGACAACGGTTTTTAAAAAACACACCTAAGACAACGGTTTTCACTAAAACCGTTGTTAAAAAGTATACGACAACGATTTTAGTGGTGCATTATTATATGCCAAAATTCTTGTAGTGAGACCCCCTCTGTTTTTTAATCTCATTGATAAGAGATCTAAAGTTAATTATATTTTTTTCACATTCCTTCTAAATATTTGTTTTTAACCCCTATAAAAAATTTTAAATTTACTTTGCTCCCAACCTCCAATTTCTGGCTACGTCCCTGATGATCACGTACGATAAAATAACATTAATTAATATTGTCTCACAAGTAAAAAGGTCGTATAGAAACCATAATTTTAGCAAGAAAAACAACAAAATAAGTTTGGCAATGAAAACTTGCCTCATTTACATAAGTTAGGGTTTTGTCGGCCACATTAACTATATTGTATTGTACTTGAGCTTACAAAAGGCAGACAAATTCCAAATATCGCTCCTTAAATAATCATACAATTGTTAATTACTTTAAATTAGTAATATTCTAACAAAACAAGAAAACCCTTGTTTTATGGGACAAATGGGATTTGCTGGTTATGTATGGGGCGTCGTCTTCTCACCCAATGATAATCCATCGTATAATATTCAGGTTCTCTCCACGTACCTTTTCTTGCATGCATTTTCTGCTTTTCATGTCCTTCGTTTATTTGTTGACCTGCCACACAATATATAAAATAACGTACTAAAGTGCATGACAAAATATGAATATTAATATATTATCATAAAGTAAGCACGTTATATTACAATACATGTATATATATATAATTTATATATATATATATACATGTATATATATATATACATGTATATATAGATGTATGTATGAGACAAAATATTTATCATAAAGTAATTGAGAATATAAATTTATGGTGACAATGTCTAAATATGTCACCTCCATCAAATCATGGGATTTTTGTTGCTATATGTAGTTGCACTCTTACAACGTGTTCATTCCATCTTACATCTAGGATGAGACGAACATTTTAATTCAAAACAAATAACATAATGCTCATTGGGATTTTTTGTTTTGAATATAGGGTTCATGAGAAAATGTTGTATAAAATATATCGGGAGTAAGATTTCTGGTGTAGCATTGATGTAACTCTATGAACCTATTAACCCTCCATTTCTTAATTTAAATAAATACTTTTATTTTTTTTTCTTGTGACAAGGAAAAACGAGTGATTTTCTTCATTTTTTCGAATACAAGAAAATTGATTTATAATGACAAAAATTTAATGAGGATATGAAAAATGAGTCACTAAAAAAATAATTTTTGAAGTTTTTACGAGGGTACGTAAAAAAAACATATTTAAAGAGTTGAATTATTAGTGACGAATTCTTACTTTCGTAGCTATAGATAACTAATCCCGTCACTATGTGAATAAAAAAAATTTCCCTCCCATAATTGACTACAGATTTTAGGCGCCATATATTCCCACCAAATACCCCAACAAATGAATTCGATCGAGTTTAAATTTTTATTTTTACTTAAAAAAATAATGAATTATTAATATTTCATTATATATATATATATATACACGAACATAAGTAATCGAGAATATAAATTTAAGGTGGCAAGTCTGAAGTCTAAATATGTCAGCTCCAACAAATCAGGAGATTTTTTTTTTTCTTTTTTTTAATCTTGTGTATTAGTAGAGGAAAATGAGTTACCTTTTCAAATTTTCAAGTTTTGGTTTTACGCCACACGATCTCCTCTATAAATCTTTATCGATGGTTTGTAGCTCATCTTACGTTAAAGTTCCAAATATGGAACTAGATTTCAAGTTCGAAATCCGATTATAACAATCTTTTCTCCGAACTCAAAAAAAAAAATATTTCTATCACACTTTTCCTTGTGCCTCGTAAATAGTCGAACAAACATACCAACTCAAATATTTTAAATATTCGTGAATATTTCGTTAATTGCCTAAACAAATGAACCCCTGTGTACAATCTTGAAATTCACAACATATCCAACAACAAAATTAATTAAATTTATGGTGTATCATTTAGGATATGTTAAAATTTAAATACAAGCGGGGAAAAAAACTGACGCATGCGTAATTAATAATTATGTATGTGTAATTACCTGACGAAGCTTTCATCAAGTAGTACTTTTTGTGTGGCACAAATTCTTCGTCAACCAAACTCTTCATCGACTGACAGAATTAAATGAACAGCAATATACATCAGGAAAAAAATGAGATTAATGCATATATATATAATTTATAACGACTTATGCATGCATGCATACATTTATGCTTGATTGATTGAATGTTTAAGTTAATCAATTATGTTCCGACAAAATCATACAGTCATTGGTTGTTCATCCAGTTTGAGTTTTCTTGGTACTGAATTCCGAAACTTGAAGTGATGATCAACTGCATAGACAAACTTCATTTGTATCAACTAAAATACATATATAGATACATATACTCTATATATACACATATACATACACTGAAGTATTATACTGTACGAAATGAAGTTGATTACCTTGCTGAAGATGATCAGATATTCGCCGAGGTACCACATCAGAAGCACAGTGTGCGAGAATCAACGAGAGAGTTACACAAAATGCAGCTGAAAATATGGACACATCCATAGCAAGAATATCTGTGCTAAAATGAAAGCAACCTTAGTTTACATTTTTTGTTTGGCTTTAAAACTCCGATTTATAGCAATGGAGAAGGAGGAAGCCGACGCTAATTGGAGAAGAAAATGCGGAGGAGGGGGGGGGGGGGGGGGGGGGGGGGGGATGGTATCAAATGGTCAGCAAGAAAAAACAGACACAAAGCACAAAATCCAGAGTCCCACAAGTTCACAAAACCCTCTTTTCTTTTATATTTATATATACTTCAACTTTTTAGGAACATTCACAAAATTTGTAGTGATTCCTGACCACCTTTCCATGATATTGGGACCACGCCATAAGCTCGTGGATGAGTATAAATGGCATAAAACCTCGAGCGAAAATGGATTTAATTTATATCGAGTAGTGATAAAACTTGCATATTTTCGAAAAATTTCCCCTAAAAAGTTGAATTTTTTTTATTCGAAGGAATAGGAGAATGTCGTTGATCCCGGGCTCTCACTAGATACGTACGCCTAGCGTGGATCTCTAGTTATTGAAAAATGCAGGTTTTAAGTATTAACAAAGATATAATAAACAATCTTTTATTAATTTATGTCATTAGTAGTTAGCAAGTCTTTAAATTTCCAACAAAATAATGTTGCATTAGGTACTTGGAGTTGCTTTACAAAACCCACAAGATGGCCCGATCGAATTATTATATGGCGACAAGTGCCCGATTTATTGAAATTATTTGTACGTAAAGACAAGCGTAGGAATAATTTTGAATGTTATAATATTGGTGATTGTCTATGCAATATATAAATCATACATTTTGTCCGAGTCTGAGGCGTACAATACTGATATTATTTAACATTAATCAGATAATCGTATATATACAAAGCCTAAGAAGTATAGAATTTCCAAATCACTCTATTTTTTTTTTTATAAAACGGAATATTGTCTTTACAACTTCAAAACAACATCTCAAATCATAACAAATTGTTTTAAAAGAGCGGAATCTAAAACATAATCTAACATAAACGAAAGTAAACAACGACATCTGTCTTATTTTTTTCACCATCCCCAAAACCGGGTCAATTCATTGTCCTCTAATTGTTTCTCGTTCTTATCTGAGAGAGGGCGAGTGAGGCAGTGATATGGTCATCACTCAGTAAACGAGAGAATCCTTCAGCCTTTAAAATCATTTTTCAAAGGAAATTTCAAATATTCAAAAATAACATGTATCAAACTTATGCACTGAAAAAATTACGAATTTCATTGCTAATTGATATCAGTCCACTATATTTTAATCATCTAAGGGATGAGACATGAATCAAGAATCGGGTATATTCTTAATATATTCCTACAATTTATTCATAAACTTCAGTACGGATTTTCAAGGATCGTATAAAAATATATGATGCTCGGTTTTAAAATAAATAATACAAGTTAAAACAGAAAACCTACTTATTGAAAACAAGTGTGCAAAACTTTTATAAAAATATATATAAACCCACTTATTGAAAGATACTCCAAAAACACGAAGAACTTGCTGAATTTTTCTTTAGATAATAGCTTAAATAGAAAAACTATGCTACTTGAATTGGACAAGACCTTGCCTCGATAATCTGACAGCACTCGGACAAAATTTTGGCTTGGAAAACTTTGAAGAATTTTATTACCCCTTGCAGCTAGTGATGCTCGAAAATCTGAAGGTTTTAGAGTGATTTGTTGTGGTGTTTTCTTAACACATTGCCTCTATTTATAGGTTACCAAGTATGAGTTGAAGGGGTGTCATAATGACTCTCATTTAATGGTCATTATACACATTTTTATGAGAAATAAACAATTCCTAATTTTTTTATTCAATTCAGAAAAAATGGTGCTTAAATGACTTGGATAACTACTATATTGAGGCTCAAACATGGTGTTGCAATATGCAAATTTCGATTTGTACATCTTAATCGTGGTTGCATCTTTGAGTCTCATGTCCAACAATTTATTTGCATTAATAATTTCTCTTAAACTTAGAAAAATGAATTCAAATTTTCTCCTTAATTTTTTAGAATTTTCGAAACATGTGTATGCATATTTATATAAATTTCCATGCATGTTGATCAAATATTTCGGGTCTTTACATACTTCCCTGTTAAGCGCATCAAATGACCTTTTTTCTTCCTTTTTTTTATTTAATCATAATGTTTTCGTCACGTTTAGCGATTAATCTCGTTTTTTAGAACACTGCTCACTAATGCCTGATTTATTGAAATTATTTGAACACTTTACAAGCGTATATAGGAACTAGAATGTCGGTGATTGTACATACAATAGTGATACATTTGAGTTAACAATATTATAAGGAAAATATTTTTCTTGGCACACTCATTTTTGTTAATTTAGGTTATAGTTTACTAACTTCCAAAGTTTTGGTGCTCTAAATTTCATTTGTTTTTAATTTCAATCATACTTCGTCGTAGTGCTGAAATGATAATACTAACGTGACATCATACCAAAAAATGTTGATGATATTGAAAAAAAGTGTTTACATAGTACTGAAATATGTTGAATTGTCTTATATTACGTCGGTAATTGAACCAAATTTTTCGCATACTAAAATTTGTATACCAATATGATAATTTGAAAACTTAATGGGCCAAGGATAAAAAATCCTATGAGTTGTAAGACATGTGTCTGACTCGATCTATGAAAAATTATTAACTTTAATTTCAAAATATTATTTTTGTTGTATATATGGACCAGCCATCAGAATAAGAAGGGATTTTCGAACAAAATCAACACAAAACAAAGAGGTCGACCCGTCTCATATATATAGATCCTTGATAACATCTCATATGAGACCTACTCAACCAAATATTGGACAAGTTAGTGGACAAAAATATATCTTCGTAAAAATTCTAGAATCCTTCTGTAAGATCCATTTGCCCATGATTGTTCATTCTAGAAACTAGTTATTAAACTCAAGATTAGCTCACTGCAACTTCCGTTAACCATTTATCATCTTCATTTCTCTGTCGCCTGTAGATCGATTCGCTCACATAATTGATCGTTCTACTCCTCTCTATGGTGTCGCAAGAGCTAGGCTTTTAACAATGATCCTCGACTTCCGCCTCCGTTGACGATCCTTCTCTGAGTCCTTTCTATCTTCATCATTCCAGTAACCCAGGGTTATCACTGGTTTCACAACAGCTAACAGACGATAACTATGCATCTTGTAGCCTTGCAATGTTGATTGTGCTTTCCATCGGAAACAAATTGGGATTCATTGATGGTTCGATCACCAAGCCATCTGTCATTGATGTTCTTCTTATTCGATCCTCGATCATAAATAAAAATATTGTTATCTCATGGATCTTAAACTTAGTCTCGAAAGAGATCTCTGCAAGCTTTATGTACTCTTAATCTGCATCTGATATTTGGAAGGACTTTAGGAGCGATTTCAGCAGACAAATGGTCTTCGTATCTAGGGGTGGTATATCACATCGTACCTTACCCAAAATGCATATCGTATACGCTGCCAAAAATTATAGTATTAAAAATATTTATATCGATATCGTATCAAAATATTGCAATATACCTAACTTTATTATTTAAAAAATTATATATTTTTAATTTATATATATTATTTCGGTATATACTAAAAATTTCAAATTTCATATCGTTATCGTACCGAATATTTCAATATCGATACCATATTACCGAAAATTTCGATAAATTTAGTATTTTTTGATATGGCAATCTCTATATACCGAAAATTTGATATTTTTTCCCTCCCCTGCTTGTATCTTCCAATTGAGGCGTGACTTAGAAATCTCAGTCAAGGTACTAACTCCATTAGTGTGAGAACCGGATTTTTCACTTTTTTCAAGCATTGTAAATTATTATTTGCAAGGAAATTAGGATATTGGATTCTTGTATTAAGTGGGAATATATTGGAAATCTTTAGTATCAAGTCAATAATATTTACACCAAGGTATGCATATTTTTGAAAATTGGGAAGGAAATTTACAAAATTAGAATATCATACAAGTTTAGAGGAATGACATGAATATTGCAAGCAAATTTCGAAATATAAAAGACATTTTTGCCAAAAAATGGTGGTGCTTAAAGATGGGATATTATGTAAGCTTGAGCCAAGAGAATGGAAGCTAATCCTCCCCTCCCTTGCACCATATTTTCGAGCCAACCAAGGGGTGAAAATCAAGGAATGAATCCCACAATTTAGGTAGCTAAATCATCGGTCATGGCAAGGATATTTGGAGTAAAATTTGGTCAGATTTGACACAATTTTGGGCATGATTTAAGTGCCAAATTTAGTTTCATCATCCTCCCCTATAAAAAACTGTTGAATGGTGACATTATTTATCCTATTTCAGATAGTTCATTGATTTCTTCAGTACAGGTTGTGCTAAATAAAAGTGGAATGACAGTGGTAAAATATGATAATAATGAACTAATTTCTACCAGGACAATAATCGGATGGCGAGTTATTGGTTACAGGAAACTCAACAAAGCCACGAGGAAGGACCACTTACACATCCATTCATTGATTTGATGCTTGACATGTTAGCTGATTATCAATATTATTGTTTTTCGGATGAATATTCAACGTACAACCAGATTGGGATCAATCGGAACCAAGAAAAGACCACATTCACGTGCCATATGAGACATATGCATATCGGAGGATGTCGTTCGATCATTACAATGAATCGACCACTTTTCAGCGGTGTATGATTATGATTTTCTCAGATATGGAGGATATCATCATGGAAATATTTATAGATGATTTTTCGATATTTGGCTCTAACTTTGATAATTGCTTTCATAATTTAACATTTGTTTTGCAGAGATGTGTAGATAAAATCTGACGTTGAATTGGGGAAAATTTCATTTTATGATACAAGATGGTATTGTGCTTTTGACACAGTCTCTCCCAATGAGATGAACAGAGCTAAGGAGGTTGCAATAAATAAACTTCCACCACCTAAAGAATGTAAAGGGCATTCGGAGTTTTCTTAGACATACCGGGTTTTATTGTCGTTTTAATAACTAAACTCTTGTGCAGTTTGTTGGAAAAAGATTCAGATTTTGGTTTTAATGACAAGATCAAGGAAGCACTCCAGTTCCCAGCTCTGCAAAATTATACCGCACATTTATATACCAAACAATAAGAGACCCTACATAGTACATATACTGTACTACCACTAAATATGATGTCAAAGAATAAACAATATATCAGACACACTCAACACCTCCATGTTCACAAACTCGGATTGATCGGACTGAGCCTCGGAAATATTTAAAACCATAATTAAATACTCAAAACGTTAAATGAAAAAAATATTGGCGCCTGTATGTGGTTTAGCAACACCTATAAATGATATATGAGGTTTTAGAATCTACAGCAAAGAAGACCTGATATCCAACCCTTGTGTTTCCGAAAATGTCTCCTATCACCTTTTGCCATTCTTACTGGACTGCTATTCCATTCAGATTGTAATCTGCAAAACAAAAGAAAGAAAGCTAAAGAAATCTAACGTGGGAAGGATATGAAAGTGATAAAGTGACAAAAGTTTACATTGGGAAAGCGAAAGATCTGCCACTGGTAGCACTGCTATCAGACCGAAGGGAGAGGTTCCCGGAATGTGATATTGGCTCTGAATACGTAGTAAGACCTCCAGCAGAGAAACTCGACTCTCCTTCGACACAATGCACTGGGCTGACAATTGAAACATCATCCAAGTTCTCGTGGTCTTTCTTGGTAACATGTGGATCAGCAGTCCGTATAGAAAGATCATTAGAGTTGACGCACTTGTGATCAAGGGATTCTACATTAGAAATTTCAGTTCTCATGCTCCTGTAGCTAGGTCCTTGAACTCGGTTATGCTCGGAAGCATTACCAGAAGTAACGTTTTTAATGTTAAGTGCATGTCCACGGATGTCTCCTGTGTTGTCCGTCGTGTTAGAGCACTGAACTACGCTAGTACTTCTAGTATCTGATATATCATCTACATGATGGTTGGTATTCTCGAGAAAATTGCTTGATTCATCCAATTCCAACTTTTCTTTTATATTTTCCATAATCCCATTTGCATTTCTTGATTCCCCCGGTGCAGGGTACTTGAAATTGAAAGTAATGCTTCCATTTTCGATCTCACTATCATATGGTATGTCGGCAGGTTGGTTTTCTCCTTTCGGATTGGCTTCTGCTGATAAGGTTGAAGGAATCTCAGAAACTTCATCTTTGGAAAAGTCCTGCATCCCAGAAAATTGCACCAACCATTTTAAAATACAGGTTCAAAATATAGTATAATTGTAGTTTATATTGAAGAGAGCATGACGCAACATGCAAAGTTAGTGTCACATACTTGATGAAGCGGCTGCAAAGGTTTGTTTCCCTGATCCTCCAACGAGCTTATAAAAGATCTAAGGAAACTTCGTGTACCGAACTCTTCAACCGGAAGCTTTTTATCTACGAAAGATTCCTCTTCTGAAGCCTCGGTTAGAGTCCTGACCTCGTAACTTTCGATCAAAATTTTCTCCTTCACATTCACCACTTCATCGACGCATATGTCCTTCACAATGTGGACATTACTAGTCTCTTTGTACCAAGATGTCAACTGAGGCACTTCACATTCCAAAACATTTTTATCGGTGTACAAAACCTCATCTGCCTCAAACAAGTCGGAAATAGTAATTTGCACTGAGGTGGAATGGCGGGAATCTCTTTTCTTACTGCTCTGCAAACTTTGACCTTTTGTTTCACTTGAATCTTCGCTTCTCAGAGAATCCATACTTACACGTCCATTATCATCAAATAAATCTTCCAGAAACTTTAGTTTGGCGAAGCCGTTTTCACCATTTAGCTCAAATGCTAAAGGGTCGTTGCCCCTTTCAGAATCATTCAATCGATGTATTTCTTTACCTCCAATAGACAGGGGATCAGCTTCCTCACCAATACTTCTAGAATCATAAAACGTATTTCACCGATTTTCCTTCGTGTTCATGTTTCCCTAAGCATGTCAAAGACACCGTCGGTTGCATTAAGTGGTTCAGAAATAAGAGTTCTGCGATAAAACACTTGTCTGTCATGATGTTACAAAGAACACAAAAAGAGCTCTGTAACCTAAAGATGAAATCACTAGCTGAAAATAAATAAATTCATGCAGCACAAGCATCAATGTGGCATTAACTGTGGAATGTAAGTATTGCTGGTTGCAAAAAATATAAACTAAACACCATTTCCGCCAAACAAATCCACCCAGAGATGATGCAGGTTGAATAGAGCCTATCTCAAGCTATATCCATTGGAACAAAACTTATTTTATTCATTTGAATGATAGTTATTTAACCTTCTCAACATCTTACTTCGTGATTCTACCAAATGACAGAAATTTAATAATTTTGTAACAGAAGTTCAATATATATTAAAAGAAAGCTCATGCCTTACAAAGACCTCCAAATTCTTCGTTTCACTTCCAAGAAATGAAATCATTATCACTTAAAATTCCAGATGAACAAATCATAATAGAAGTCCAAAAAATATATCTAAAAAACAAAGCTCATGCCTAACAAAGACATCCAAATTCTTGATTTCACTTCCAGGAAATCAAATAATTACCAGTTTAAAATCCATATCTTATGGAGTAAAAAATTGAAGGTAATAAAGTTAAAAGAGTGTTGCACTGGTTTCTTATAAGTCCATTTTTAAGCACAACCATTTATAGCCTCGGATATCATGAAATAAACAAACGAAGTTTCTAAATAGGTCAAGCAGAAACTGCACAAATCCAAAATGTAATAAAACAGGGCAATGGTTTCAAGCAAGAACATTTAGGAAAAAGAAAAAGAAAGGGAAAAAGAAAAAAAAACATTTTTTCCTTATTATTGTATGAATAGTGGCGCAAGCTCTGGAATCTTTCCTTCGTCGGAATATGAAGAACAAGACAAGAAAATAAACACCTTTCCAAACATCTCAACAAAACTTTAACACCCAAAATATCTCACATTTCAATCCCATTTTTCCTAAAGTACAAAACCCCAATCCCGACTTAATCATTTATATATTATTTTTCTAAAAGTTCACATTTTTCGCATTGGTACCGCTTATCAGGAGCCCACGTTAGATCTAAACAACCCCTCGATTTCAAATGATTATTTTATTCCAACTTCTACATGATCTCACTTACATAGCCAATTTGCCCCAAAAGTCTGACACATTTTACCGTACCAAATCCGCAAAAATATAAAATACTGAAGTTTTCACAAAAACAAGAAAGAAATTAAGAAAACAAAAACCCAAAAAGAACAGAACAAAATCCTAGCAATTCATTCACGATAATCATATATGATGGTGAAAAAACAGCATGAATTTGACTTACATTAAAACTCACTAAAAAGAGACCTAAAAATACAATAAAAACAGAAATGATAGTGAAAAAAAGTAGCTTAAAACGATTACCTCGGCATCTTCTTTAAAGCACAAAAAGGGAAATTTCCCCTTTGAGAGTCAACAAAAGATTGTTATAAAATTGAAAAGAAATAAAATAAAATAACTCAGAAAAAAGGGGAAAAAGAAGAAAGAAGAGTATAGTTTTGCAGCTGCGACTCAGTTCTGTATCCACGTATCGTAATCATAACAAGAAATTCGTAGGTAAATGGTATTAAAAGAATGCAAGTTGGTACAGAAATGCCCGCCCGTATAAACTACACTACATTTGCCACAAATGTATACATAAACTAATAGAATGTATGGAACAGCTGAGAAAGTCATTAATGATATTCAGTGCATATGTTGTATGTTTTTAGTGAAAAATAAAAAAAATGAAAAAATATTTGCTAAAATAAAAAAAAAGTCAAATTTGATATTTTTTAAATAAATATCCACCACATGACAAAAATATAAAAAATTCATATGAGACATTCTCATTAGTCAATTTTATTAGACATATATATTTACGTTAAAAATATTATTTTTTTTATTATAAATATAAATATTGTTAAGAAATCATATTACCCAAAGGTTCTGGTGATTGACAAAATCAAGATAGCACTTCACTATTTCGGAAACAACTTATCTTATGTGTAAAAGATATCAGTTCAACTGCTAAGCCTAGCAACCGGACTGCTTTACTACCGACTACAACAAAAAGAGTTTAACCGCTTTAACAAAGGATATACTAAAGAAGTCTGACCGCTTGAATTTCAGACGCTGATAATTCAACCGCTTAAAGTAAAAAAAGATGAACTTCTCAACAGGCTAATTCGAAGACATCATTAAAGAGGGTTATTTATTACCTACTTAATGAATGACATTCTCTTACCAGTACAAGACATTCAATAGTTTGCATCGCTTCAAAGTTATCTTGTCCCTACATCAGTCCCGAGAATGATCTGCATTTATATCACTATTCCAGAAAGGAAACATCATTTATCTTACAAAGTTCTGAGGATAAAAACAGTTATCATAAACGGTAACTCTGCAGTAACTCTTCAAAGAACGGGACTCGAGGCAATATCAGCAAAGAGAACATTTAATGCATATCTGAAGAACATTAAATGCAGTTGCAGCTGATAGTGACACAACTTCTCTCTGTTACAAGTTAACGTTACTTAATCCTTTCGACCGTTGGAATGATCGCCTATATTAACAGAGAAGGAAGTGTGCAAGAATACACGCGACACATTATCAAATTCACAACAAGTGAAATCATCACAAGTTTGCATACTTCAAAGATTTAGAGCGTATAGTCTACACACCTCATCGCTCATAAGCACGCACTGAACAGAAAGATATCTGATAATTCAAGGATCATGTTTGTGCTACCAAAATCAATTTGTTTACTTATATCAGTAACATGTTGGTTATTTATTTAAGTTGTAGTGTCTGGTGAACTAAGTGTTCTTAAAATCCAGAATTGTAAAGTGATCATTAAGAGTCCCAAAATAGACAGTGTGATAAGTTCTGATTGGAGTGGGCTGTTGCAAAGAGTTTTTGTAAAACCAAAGTCTTTTAGTGGAATATTTCCTAAAGAGGAAGAATGGTGACGTAGGAGTTTTCATCTCCGAACATGCATAAAAACCTTGTGTCTTTACTTCCTGCAAGCACTTACTATTCACTATATTTGTTGATAAGTTTTCCAACAAGTTTTTAGCTATCATTAAAAATCTTGAACTGTTTTTCCGCACTTTACAGTGGTTCATATTTCTAACAAGTTTGAGAAGAATTTTAACAGCCTCAAAACGGTTGAAAACCAGTTTTAGAAAGCAAAATTTGAAATAGTTTATTCACTCTCCTCTAAATTTTTTTCAGATCCCAACAAATATGATTAATTAATCTGACGAATAAAGATACATCAAATAATTACATAATAAAAAATGTGATATTTTCGTTATTAGAGGGCCAAAAAAATGAAGGACGTGGGCATCATCATCTTTGTAGGTAGGTGGGCATGAGCTTGAGTTTATATTTATGCTCCAATTGTACATTGGATAAAATGTTTTTTATTTGAAAGTCATGGATAAAAAGTTATAATATATTATATTCGTGCAAATCAACTTATTATTATGTATTTTGTTATATTATCCTTTAGGGACTTAAGAATGAAATGGTACATATTTACACATAAAACATGTACTTTTAGCATTCGGTCAAGAATATCATAGAAAATTTAAATATAATCATCAGTTTTTGTGAGAAATATTAGTTGAAAATAGGTATGTTACCGACCGAATGGTATTGGTTCCATACCATATTAAACCGGTTCCCGATTGTCATGTGATGAAACTGAGTTATTCCTATATGATATCAGATTGAATCGGTCCCACATTTACCGCATTAAAGAGTATAACTCAAATCTAAAATCGAATTAAAATTAAGCTGGATTGAACCAAACTGAGACCAAATTGGAATTAATATTTTTTAAAACCATGAAATATCTAAAACGGTTGATGCTTTTGAAAAATTGTCAGTTCTCGCTACGGAAATGCTGCTAGAGAATAAAGTTGCTCTTTAGTTCGAAATTTTAAGTTATATGTTGCGGATTTTGTGCAATACTAATTCAAAAATTCATATTTATAGGGTAAAATCTTACTACCAGCTTCCCAATTAATTATCATTTTCCATCATTATCTATCATGATTTTGAGTTAATGTATCAGTTACAAGTTTGAATAAGCAACTGACTGTTCGGATGGTATGCTGAAATGGTCCACGGAACTTCGCGGTGCTGGATTTCGTGCTGCTGAACTTGGCTACTGAAATATTCTGCTGAATTTTGAAGTTGCTGCTCTGCATGGTTGCTGAGAATTCTAGCTCTACTGAAATTAGGTGTTTTCACAACAGATTCGACCTGAGCCTTATTGAAATTTTGTGGTGGCTTACGTTCATGAACAAGTCCTACCCGATCTCATAACCGGCATATACGGCCAACTAGGGTCGGAGGTATATTGGGGTCCTACTTGAACACTATCATGGAAGCACCCGACTCCATACCAAACGACCCGCTTAAGGACCTACCCAGGCACAGTTCCCTGACCATGAACGATCGAATCTTCAATATCTTGATAAGAAAGTGAATGTTCAAATATCTCATGATTGGAAGGAAATCCCGAAGATCTGGGAATAAGCACGAATTTATCAATCTGGCGCAGATAAATATAAATCCAGTAAGGCAATAAGGCAACTGATTTTTTAACACATACAAATATGAGGCATGTGCATAGTTTAATAAATTTACTCATCTTTACACTTAGCACCACTATATTTCACACTTACTTTTGTCATCTTTGTTCAAGCTCTCATTTGGGGAGCTACACTGGAAACATTTCTGACGGCCTTAACTGATGTTCATCTGTGCATATTTCCCCAGAGTGCTACTTCCTACCAGACCCCAGAGTAATCAAAGATTTCACTCACTGACCAAATCCCAGATCAAGTTTTGGTTACATCATAGTTTATAGAATATATTATATATATATACACACACATTAACGAAAAATAGTGGGTAGAATTGAAGAAATACATAATAATTTAATTTTTTCCAAAAAAATATAACGGTACTTGTATATAATAATAATAATAATGATATCTGAGTACTTATTTTTCAAAAGTGACCAAAAGACCAAGATGCTGATCTTTTAAAGGTTGTCGGCACTTGGTAGAATACTTATTTTCGATAGTGGTAGTTGGCACAATAATTTATTTTCAAAAATCTAAATATGACGAGTTGGGTATGTTTGTCTTTAAAAATACAAGACATTAGCCATCGAAGTTGAATATATTCATTAATTTATGTATAAGAAGATATAATTTGAATAAATGCAAAAGACATGAATATAAAATGTAGTAATTAATATATGATGGAATTTCATGGGCGATCAATGTGTGTAAATAAGGGAAAACTATAATTTTATCTTTGTTTCGTGTTTTTGTGTAATTTTGAGTATCAATGTTGTTAAAATCGAGTCTATTATATCTTTTAATATTTGAAAATTTTAGTCGAGCGCTAGTATAACACTGCACATATAAAATCCACGTCGACATCACAAATAAAAATTTGAGATCGAACGGTTGGTCAATATCTCGTTATTTTGATATCTATAGTGAAAACTGAAGAATATATATTTGAAACATGGAATTTATCACTAAATAATATGCATGACAATTTTCCTCACGGGTTCGGAGTCCCGTGAGAAAAACCCGAAACGAGGACGTGGATCTTTGATTTTTTCGAGTTCAAATTCGGGGATTTTTAAAAATTTCCGAAATAGTTCGGGGTGAGTATAAGGATAATGTCATCATTTCCAAATTCGTCCCAATAATAATAATAATAATAATATTATTATTAATAATATAACAACATTATTTTTTAAATTAATAATAATAATAATAATATATATTATCACTAATAATAATAGATAATAATAAGCTTTGGTACGGGGAATCTCCAAACCCATCCCCTTCATGCCACATTAATATGTTTTATGCATGTTTTGGCACAATGAGGATTCAACTGGATATGAGTGAGAATATAATCTCAATATGAGATATGTTTATGGCCTTTACACGATGGGATTGTAAACGTTATACGACCCCACCCTCTTAGAGACATAAAAATTAAAGTCTGATATCAGTAAATAATGGAAAGTAGAGGAATCTCAATGTCTAGACCAAAAATATGTTTATGACATGAATTATGTTATGCATGGTATGTTTTATTCGAAATTCATGTATATTTGTTAAGTATTTGCTCGAACGAATAGAGGAAGAAGAACAAGGCCAATTTTGGGCTGGTGATGGTCAAATTTAATTTAGATTTATGTTTGTTTAGGTTCTATTTGTTTTTCTGTTTTAAACGCTTCCACATAGTTTTTATCACCTCGAGAATTTTCATTGTAAAGACAATTTACGTTTGATTATGAGTTATAAACTGGTTTTGGTTTATACATACTACGAGACTTGTTGTTTTGATGGTGTGATTGTAAAACAACATCGGTGTCGACTAACTCCGGTCTCGAGGCGTGACAGATAATCTTTGACAAATCATATAATTATTTGTTTATTAGAATGAATCAACTTAATATTTCCAAGAAAATGGAGGAAGGTTCTGTTAGAGAAAAGGTGAATAAAATGGAAATGTGGTTGTCCCACATTGGAAGCTTAGAGAAAGTTACTCCTCCTTATTAGTTCTAGTCTGGACTATGGGTTTGGGCCCCAAGGGGTACCGAAGTTTTTAGAAGGGGGGAGACGCTACTAGGGTAGGTCTCGGTGAATTAAACACACGCGCGCGCCCGGCTCGGCGCGGCGCGGGGCGGCGCGGTGAGTTGAGGTGTGGTGTGGTGTGGTCTTTGACCAATATTAATCTTTTTGGACCAAAATTATTTGAAAGAATAAATTTTGTTGGTAAAGGTGCACTCGTCCGAGTGCAGCAGCTGGCGCGCCCCAGCGCGTGTTCTTGCACAGATGCGCGCATTCGAGATTCGAGTGCACGCGGACAGAAGCCAGCGCGCGGCCGTGCATGAAGTCGCGTGTTTGCGCGTGCCACACTGGCCTTCAGTGTACGCAGAACAGAACCATGCGCGCGGCCGCGCGTAATGTCGCGCGGGTGCGCGCGCCCCTCTGGTTCTGAATGCGCGAAACACCATACACGTCCAAATTCAAAACATTGCATACATGAATGGATGTCCATTCATCCATAGAGTGTGTCTCTACTCCAGTGGTTGCATTCTTTCACTGAAACAACACGTCTAGTCAACCAAGGTTGCACCTTTGTACGAAAGGTTGTGTCCATTCGAGCCAAGCCTTGTTGCTTTATAAATATCCATTACCTGCATTCTTTTGCTCACATCTTTCATCGACTTTGGCATTGCATATTGCTGCAAATTTCGTTTCAATCACTTGAAAGCATTCTGCATAAGTTGTTCGTTGATAATCAAGAGATCGTTGTGCTACCTCTCTTGATACTAGTCGTTGTATCTTTGGGACGATTACCTTTAACGTAAAGTACTTGTATACGGGCAATATCGTCTTGCGGATAAAGGATTTATCCTTGCCTCGACTTAAAGAATCATTGCTGTTTCCAGAATTTCAAGAAGGACACCATCACAAACAAGAAGCGCAAGACGATATTTCGTGTTCTACTATCTTTGAATTCTGAAAATGTCGAGCACATCATTCACTCCCATTGCTACTGCTCCTGCTCATGGTGAAAAGCCATCGAAGTTCACCGGTGCCGACTTCAAACGTTGGCAACAGAAAATGCTGTTCTATCTCACTACCCTGAGCCTTTCTCGATTTTTGAAGGAGGATCCGCCTACAATTGCAGAAGATGATACCGATACCCAAAGGAGAAATGCTGTGGATGCATGGAATCACAGCGATTTCTTATGCAGGAATTACATCTTAAATGGACTCGATGACACACTTTATAGTGTCTATTGTTCAGTAAAGACTGCAAAGGAACTGTGGGATTCCTTGGAGAAAAAATACAAGACGGAGGATGCGGGTATCAAGAAGTTTGTTGTTGGTAAATTCCTAGACTTCAAAATGACCGACTCCAAAACTATTATTAGCCAAGTGCAGGAATTTCAAATCATTTTTCATGACTTGCTTTCTGAGGGAGTGTTATTGAATGAGCCTTTCCAAGTAGCAGCACTCATCGAGAAGTTACCACCTATGTGGAAGGACTTCAAAAACTATCTCAACCACAAGCGCAAGGAGGTGAAACTCGAAGATCTAATCGTGAGACTTAGAATCGAGGAAGACAACCGAAACTCTGAGGCCAAGACATATAAAATAGCGATGGAAACTGAGGCTAAAGCAAATCTAGCGGAGTCTAGTACTAGTCATAAGAGAAAGCGACCGAACAATGACAAGAAACAAGGAAAAGCCAAGAAGTTCAAAGGGGATTGCTTCAATTGTGGCAAGCCGAAACACATGGCCAAAGATTGTCGTCTTCCAAAGAGAGACAATAAAAATCAGAAACAAATGCAAGAAAATGTCGTCGAAGAACGGTATGTACCAGTTGATATTTCGCAACTTGATTTATCTACTGTTGTATTTGAAGCCAACTTGGTGGACAATCCAAGAGAGTGGTGGATAGACACCGGATCTACTAGCCACATTTGTGCCGAGAAGGAGATGTTTTCATCCTACTCTCCCAACAGTGAAAAGGAAATTATGTATGGGAAACTCTACAACGTCTGATGTCGTAGGAGTTGGAGAAGTAGTTCTGAAGATGACTTCAGGCAAAGAAGTAACGCTCAAGAATGTACTGCATGTGCCGGACATTCGGAAGAACTTGGTTTCTGGTTCTTTGTTGAGTAAGGCCGGTTTTAGGCTTGTGTTCGAATCGGACAAATTTGTATTAACCAAGAGTGGTGTTTTTATAGGCAAAGAGTACCAAGATAATGGTCTCTTTAAGATGAATGTAATGAATATTATCCGCCAAGAGGCGAAGAATAAAGCTATAAATTCTGCGTACTTGATTGAAAGTTCAAATTTATGGCATGAAAGATTGGGACATGTTAACTTTAACACGTTGCAAAGACTTGCAAACCAAAATATAATACCCACATTTAAAAAGGATCCACAACACAAGTGTGAGATCTGTGTTGAAGCAAAAATGGTAAAGGTCCCTTTCCATTCGGTAACGAGAAGTACTACGCCGCTTGAGTTAATCCATACTGATATATGTGATTTAAAATATGTACAAACTCGATGTGGGAAAAAGTATTTCATATCATTCATTGATGACTGCACAAGGTTTTGCTATGTCTATTTGTTGAAAAGCAAAGATGAAGCTATAGAAACATTCAAAGTTTATAAGAATGAAGTCGAGAATCAACTCAGTTCAAAAATCAAAATGATTAGAAGTGATCGAGGTGGAGAATATGTTGCTCCGTTTGAAGAATTTTGCAAAACATCTGGCATAATTCATCAAACTACAGCCCCATACTCACCTCAATCAAATGGAGTAGCAGAACGCAAGAATCATACTCTTAAGGAGATGATGAATGCGTTGTTGATAAACTCAGGACTTACCTCAAAACTTGTGAGGGGAAGCGATTCTCTCAGCGAACTATATTCTCAATAAAATACCACTCAAAGGGAACAATGAGACTCCATATGAGAAATGGAATAAGCGTAATCCATCTTACAAATACCTCAAAGTGTGGGGGTGTTTGGCTAAAGTAGAAATACCAAAGCCAAAACAAGTTATGATTGGGCCTAAAACAATTGACTGCATCTTCATTGGATATGCAACTAATAGTAGTGCATATCGCGTCTTAGTGCACAATTCTGAAATTCCTGATATAAATGAGGGAACGATAATTGAATATTTCCTTGTAAAGAAAGGAAAGAATCCCTTCTAAACAAAAGACCCCTTATGAAACTTCAACTGCACCCGTTCATGGCAATGAAGATATAAGGCGCAGTAAGAGAGCAAGGGTTGAAAAGTCATTTGGTCCCGATTTTCTAACATACTTGTTAGATAATGAACCAAGAACTATTCAAGAGGCTCTATCAAATCCAGAAGCTCCTTTCTGGAAAGAAGCAATCAAAAGTGAAATAGATTCCATAATGTACAACCACACATGGGAGTTAGTTGATCTTCCTCCGGGTTGTAAACCTTTAGGATGCAAGTGGATCCTTAAAAGGAAATACAAAGAAGATGGATCTATAGATAAATATAAAGCTCGATTGGTTGCCAAAGGGTTTAGACAAAAAGAGGGATATGATTTCTTTGACACATACTCTCCAGTTACGAGAATCACATCCATTCGTGTTCTCATAGCCATTGCAGCGTTGCATGACCTTGAGATTCATCAAATGGATGTTAAAATAGCCTTTCTAAATGGAGTATTAGAAGAAGAAATCTATATGGAACAACCCGAGGGATTTGTTGTACCCGGACAAGAGAAAAAGGTGTGTAAACTTGTCAAGTCTCTATACGGACTCAAACAAGCACCTAAACAATGGCATGAAAAATTTGATACCACAATGATATCAAATGGTTTCAAAATCAACGAATGTGACAAGTGCGTCTACATTAAAGGAAATGAAAATGTATATGTAATTGTTTGTCTTTATGTAGATGACATGTTAATCATGGGAAATAATCATGAATTAATCATGAATACTAAGAAAATGTTGAAAAAACATTTTGATATGAAAGACTTGGGGATATGTGATATAATATTAGGGATTAAAATCTCTAGGAATTCTGAAGGAATTATATTGTCACAATCTCACTATGTTAAAAAGGTTCTTGAAAGATTCAAGGCACTCGACAATCCTTCGGCTAGAACACCTATAGATTTAGGAGTTCATTTAGCAAAGAATCGAGGAGAACCTATTGATCAACTGGAATATGCAAGGATAATCGGTAGTCTAATGTACTTGACAAATTGTACCCGACCAGATCTTGCATATACCGTAAATAAGTTAAGTAGGTTTACAAGTAATCCAAATAAGGATCATTGGAAAGCCTTGACAAGAGTGCTTGGATATTTAAAATACACCATGAACTTTGGATTGGTATATACGAAATATCCAACAGTATTGGAAGGATACTGTGATGCAAATTGGATATCTGACACAAAAGACTCCAAGTCCACAAGTGGATATGTGTTCACAATTGGTGGAGGAGCGGTGTCATGGAAATCTTCTAGGCAAACGTGTATAGCTCGATCCACGATGGAATCCGAGTTTATTGCTTTGGACAAAGCAGGAGAAGAAGCCGAGTGGCTAAGAAACTTCCTAGAAGACATTCCTTGTTGGAATAAACCAGTGTCTTCTATTGTTATTCATTGTGATAGTCAATCAGCAATAGGAAGAGCACAAAGCAGTATGTACAATGGTAAGTCTCGACATATTCGTCGGAGACATAATACCATAAGACAATTGATCTCAAATGGGGTTATTTCTGTTGAATATGTGAAATTAAAGGAAAACCTAGCGGATCCGTTTACTAAAGGTATAAATCGAGATCAATTGTACAAACTAATAAGGGGAATGGGCTTGAAAGCCACAAAATAAAAATGTTTATAGCGGTAACCCAACCTTGTGAATTGGAGATCCCAAAACCTTGGTTCAATGGGAAAACTAAGTTATAAATATTGGTTGAACACTTGGAAACAATGAAGGCTCATTCCTAAAACGTCCAAGTAAAATGTATCTGCAACATGTGGTGAGGTTAATTTCTTCTTAATGATTCCTATACCTAAGAGGTAGAGTATGACATGATATTCTTGATAGGAGATCACCTATATAAGTGCGAAGTGATGGCCGCTTCAAGAACACTTATGAATCTAAGATATGGTCCAGGGCCGAAACGGACACAACATGATAACAAAATGTGTTAGAATTATTGTTTTGTAAATACTGTTGACTTGGTTTACATAAACGGTTGAATGGTTCAAGACATCACGCCACCAAGCAACTAGTAAATCCGATAGTATTTTACTACGGAAGGTTCAAAGCCAAAAGCTACCTTTCCCGATGCAATAATATTTCATAAGAATTTTCAAGTGAATTTACATCCATGCATTAATTTCATTTATGTGGGGGATTGTTAGAGAAAATGTGAATAAAATGGAAATGTGGTTGTCCCACATAGGAAGCACATATGAAGCTTAGAGAAAGTTACTCGGTGAATAAAATAGAAATGTGGTTGCCCACATTGGAAGTTTAGAGAAAGTTACTCCTCCTTATTAGTTCTAGTATGGACTATGGGTTTGGGTCCCAAGGGGTACCGAAGTTTTTAAAAGAGGGGGAAACGTTACTAGGCTAGGTCTCGGTGAATTAAACACACGCGCGTGCCCGCCTGGCCCGGCTCGGCGCGGTGCGGTGCGGTGTGGTTTTTGACCAATATTATTCTTTTTGGACCAAAATTATTTGAAAGAATAAATTTTGTTGGTAAAGGTGCACGAATTTTCGTCCGAGTGCAGCAGCTGGCGCGCCCCAGCGCGTGTTCTTGCGCAGATGCGCGCATTCGAGATTCGAGTGCACGCGGACAGAAGCCAGCGCGCGGCCGGCCGCGCGTATGCGCGCGCCACACTGGCCTTCAGTGTATGCAGAACAGAACCATGCGCGCGGCCGCGCGTAATGTCGCGCGGGTGCGCGCGCCCCTCTGGTTCTGAATGCACGAAACACCATACACGTCCAAATTCAAAACATTGCATACATGAATGGATGTCCATTCATCCATAGAGTGTGTCTCTACTCCAGTGGTTGCATTCTTTCACCGAAACAACACGTCTAGTCAACCAAGGTTGCACCTTTGTACGAAAGGTTGTGTCCATTCGAGCCAAGCCTTGTTGCTCTATAAATATCCCTTACCTGCATTCTTTTGCGCACATCTTTCATCAACTTTGGCATTGCATATTGCTGCAAATTTCGTTTCAATCACTTGAAAGAATTCTGCATAAGTTGTTCGTTGATAATCAAGAGATTGTTGTGCTACCTCTCTTGATACTATTCGTTGTATCTTAGGGACGATTGCCGTTAACGTAAAGCACTTGTATACGGGCAATATACGTCTTGCGGATAAAGGATTTATCCTTGCCTCGACTTAAAGAATCGTTGCTGTTTTCAGAATTTCGAGAAGGACACCATCACAAACAACAGGTTCCATCTACTGCTCGGATATAACATATAATATCTGATTTTATTCACATGAAAGAGTTCTGATACAGTACCATATAGATGTATATGCACTGGATCGCGGGGGGAAATAAGCCAACAAAACATGTCTGTTGAAACCTCTACGCCCCTTCCAAAATATTTTCTACACGAGAAATACCAATACCGAGGTTTCTGGTATTCATCCAAATTTCTTCAATCAGCAATCTTTTGTCAAAAGCATATTCAAGCTCAAAATTCTGATGTTTTTCTTGTTTCCACTCCTAAATCGGGCACTACGTGGTTGAAGGCAATCATATTTAGCTTATAAATCGAAAGAAATATCCCACAAGTTCCAAAAATCACACTTTGATCAGCAACGTTAATCCTCGTGATCTTGTCCCGTTCCTAGAAATCAAGCTCTATGTCGATAATCAAATCCAGGATATCGAATTGTTCCCTACTCCAGGCCTGTTTTCCACAAACGTACATTACTTTCCGGAATCAGTACGCGATACCCACGCATGTAAGCCTCTAGCGATTAAATTTTTGTATAATGATATTTGGAATTTAAAAATATTATTTTGATTTGTGTTTTCAAATAAATTGTTTTGAGCACTGGGTTTAGAAAATCTTTTTCATGAATTGGCTAATAATAGGTTATAATAGACTCATATAATAACTTAAATTAATAATATTCATAAAACAAGGATGATTACGAATTAATTTTATATAATCTCGTTTTGTAATTGCGCTCACGACAGGCGCATGAGCCCGAGAGTGCATTTTGATGTATCAAACTGTGGTCGATGTGAATTAAAATTTTGATTTACCCAAAAAAATTATTATCATACGCTGTACCTTATAATACATGGTAAATAATTTAACTTTCCATTGCCAACTTGAAGTTTGCTGAACACCAATAGGCGAGATTACTGTATTGGTCGTAATCCCTTTGTTTTGGAAATTAAAATAAAAAGACAGAAAACATACTGTTAGTACGATGAAATCCATAATATAATTAACAGTTGTGATGATGATCTCACAATTTATTATAATAATAAGAGTAAGTCTTTTGTGATAGTCTCACGGATCTATATTTGTGAGAGATTGATTCGACCTATATTTACAAAGAAAAATAATATTTTTGATATAAAAAATAATATTTTTTCATGAAACGAGTGGGAGTGGATATTTGTTTTATAAAATTAAAAGGCGAGACAATTTTTATGTTATTTTAATAATATATATTAAAATTAATAATTGTTGAGCCAATGTTGTGATGTGACCACATGGGACCCGTAGCAAATAGACTAAAGCATCTAAAAATGATTCGATTTTTGGAAAAATAATCGCGAGGGCTGACATGCATATTGAATTAGTTCATATATTGTTATATTAAAATAGAACTCAATTAAGTGACGTAATTAGTTTTTATTTATCAGATTCAGACCATTAAATTTAAATATGAATGTTATTTTGTATGGAGACCTACCTTGGGCTATGATTCAATGATCTTTATCATGTAATTAAATGAGACTTCAATGGTCCAAAAAAAACTGATTTTGGGTAGAATAATGCTAATAGTACAACAAATATATCGTATATCGATATTTACAATAATTATATCGTGAGATTTTGATAAATAAAATTTTTGTATTGGATTTTTTATATTATACAAATTATTATATTGTACAGTTTGGTTGTACATGTAGCATTTGTTATAACTCATCAATAAATTAGGACTTTTGAACCTAAGGAATAAAGAAAAAAATGAGTTAAATTTATATAGACATATATATATCATCTGGACCGTATAAATGTAGTTTTTAGTTACGACATCTATATGATCATATGCGTTTAGTTGTTACATGAAAAATAATCCTCATATCATTGTCAAAATTCGTCGGTTTTCCCTAACGCAACACGCGATTTACGATTATATGTTGATATGATAATATTTATTTCTAATTTCTTTTCTTTGAAAAATTAGTATTACTTGGAAGGTGTAAAATAACAATAACTCAATGTGTTGAAGACTTGAAGTCCTTAAAGTGAGTGGATGCTCGAAGTCGAACAGTTACATTGGAAATCCCGAGTAAAATAACGGTGTTGTGCATGGAGTAAAATCCAACAAACGCTGTAAAATAACGGTGTTGTGCATGGAATAAAATCCAACAAACGTTGTTTTTTTTTTAAAAAAAAAGTAATATTTTGATGTGTGTGACTTAGGGATCCGCATTCGTTACCGTTATAACACATACCACCTCATCAAAAATTGTAGGGTTCACATGCCACATACAAATTATTTAACACATATATTCTCTCACATTCATTTTAACATTAAGACTCATTATTTGTAGGTCCCGCTAGTCCACTCTCATTCATCTTATTTTTATTTAAAAATAAATAAATTCAATTTCAAATTTTTTACAAAATTTAAAATATTATTATTTTATATAAATAATAATACGTTTTTATATATTAAGTATGTAATTTTATCTTATTTTTTAAGTGTCATTTATTAAAAATAAATTTTATTATAAAATTAAAATGAAACAGTACAACATATAAAAATAAACAACACTTGCAAAAAAAAAACATATAAATTAAATGTAAGAGAAAATGTAAAATACTAATTCAAGGGTTGTTGTATTGTGATCAAATATGTTCAACTAAGTCGGCACGAAGTTGGTGATACACATGAGTATTATGTATTTCGGAATTTGCTCGGAGATATTCATGAAATCCTTGGTTTGAGCCCTGGACGGCTTGTGCGGGTTTGTCACCTTCATCGTTGTACCAATTTTTCGCGTGAACCCCCTCATCTTCGAAAATCATGTTATGTAAAATATTGCATGCTAACATAATATGTTTTAACTTTTTTTTGTACCAATAACGAGCTGGACCTCTGACAATTGCCCATCGAGCTTGGAGCACCCCAAATGCTCGTTCAACATCTTTTCTTGCATACTCTTGTCTTTCCTTAAAAAGCCTCCTCTTTGGATCCTCCGGGCAAGGAAAAGTCTTAACGAAAGTGGCTCATTTCGGATTTCATCTGTTAAATAATACCCGTTCGTATATTGAGTCTCGCTGACCATGAAATTAATCTCTGGGGCATTTTCTTGCAAGACGTTATTGAATATTGGAGATTCGTACAACACGTTAAGATCATTATGTGAACCGTCGACACCAAAGAATGCATGTCATATCCACAAGTTTTGAGACGCAACTGCTTCAAGCACGATTGTTGGTGACCCATGGCCTCTTGTAAACTGGCCTTTCCAAGCAACTTGTCAATTTTTCCATTCTCAGTGCATGCAATCAAGGCTGCCCAACATTCCAGGGAACCCGTGCCTCTCATCATGCATTTGAAGAAGATGTTGAACATAATCAGCATTTGGCCTTCTCAAATAAAAACTATGTGCATAGAATAATTAATCGTGTTGTTTGAGCTGTTGTACAGTTTAAAATATTTGAGTTACACCATTACTATCAGCTAGAGCTTCGACAAACACTTGATATTAAAATTTACTTACCGCATTATATGCCCCACCACATGAAAATTTAAAATTTAAACTTCATTTGACTAGGAATTTTGAGGCAGCTTGCAATTATGAGAAATATAAAATCCCTTGTGTAAAATTATATATCTTTTTATAATATAGTGCTTCTAAAAATGTAACACATTTTCCCCATCATTGAAGGTTTTACATTTGATTTTTAGGAATATAAGATTTTAAAATATCGTTAATAATTTTATAATAGGCAAAAACTTGTGTGAGACGGTCTTACAGATCGTATTTTGTGAGACCGATCTCTTCTTTGGATCATCCATGAAATGTATTACTTTTTATGTTAAGAGTATCGTTTTATTGTAAATATCGGTATGGTTGACACGTCTCAAAGATAAAGATTCGTGAGACCGTCTCACAAGAGACCTACTCTTCATAATATAAGTTTTCAGACCTTTGTCTTGGCTCCGGATGTTGTTAAAATATGCCAGCATAATGTAATGAGAAAACTGGTGAAATATGACTAATTATACCAAAAAAAATCAATCTATTGCCCAAATAAATAATCAAGACTCATAATTACTCTATTATATGAAGAAACTTTTTGTAGGTACAACAAAAATTATAAGATTATATTAAAACACGCTTTACATAATTATTATAAGTAGCTAGCCTCAGGTTGATGAGAAATGCACCAAAAAGTGCAAGTCGCGTAGACATAGCACCTCCATCAATAAAATCGTGTTCGAGTTCATATATAAGGCGGGAATTTTGCAATGGATTATCGTTTAGCATACACTTCCCTAACTTAATTTCATCATCTTCCTCCAAATTTCACTCTTTCCCCTAACCCATTGCCTCCTACTGCATTTCTCAGTTAGATTTTTTTGTTTAAAAAAATTAAATGAGAATCAATAATATGTTCGAAGGAAATATAAAAAAACAGTCCTTTTATAATTTTTTTTCAATAAAATAAGTTCAATGAAAGTCATGATGTGAGGCACATTTACTCTAATGACAATTAATGATCAAACAATAATGGTTTGATTTAAAGCTGCAGCGAAAAAAGGTTTAAATACTGCAGCTTTAAATACTCTAAAACGGACCTCATGACCTAAAAAAATTTTGGCATGACCTCCCCATAAGTAGGACATCCCGAAAACTCAAGCAGTAGTTTATATCAAAATATACTCCAATTAGAGTCATAAAAATAAAAACCGAAGTCAATAACATATAGCCACACTGGCCAAGACTAAATAGAAATTAAAATTTACCAAATACTCACTAGATCTAAAGAATCTTAGAGTCGACTCAGAACATCACAAAAACAACCAAATACCACTACAGATACACGGGGCATCTCCACGACAAATAAACTACAATACAAGATTGAAACAAACTCAAGATAGATATATATATATATATATATATATATATATATATATATATTTATTAATTGAGAGACTCCACTGAACAGAACCAAGCAACCCAACCTCAATCCCGAGCTCCACTGGCGGAACCTCGGCCTGATGCTGCAAAACGACTCGGGAGATCTACCATGGTGCCCAATAGCAACCACAGCAGCCCCCCCAGAAAACAACTGAGGTTAGGATTCTGGTATGAAACAGTTCAACAATAACAACAATAATCATAAATCATGTATAATCATATATAAAATGTAATATGCAATGCATGAAAGGCTCAACGAATACTCGGGATAACAGGAGCCAACAAACGGTACGATAACAACTGGAATAATGTTCGAGCAACAACACAGGGGAGCTACATCGTCATGCAGCTAAACCGCTCTGCCAAGTATGCGAGGTATGCCAAGCTGTGCTGAATAACACCCCTGACTCGGCCTCCATACAGCTGATACGATATAACAGGATGGCACAACAAAACGAACTAGATGACACAATCCCAGAGCTCACCTCAAAAAGCTGCACTAACCAAGGAATTGTTCAATCACATCTACGGTCTCATGTGTATAGGCCTATCAGACACACTATGATCCCGAGATAAACAATAGTGCCAGATAACAATGGATATCAAGAACGGCTAACAAAGACGATAGGGCTCAACATGAATGTCATAACAGTATGTCATATGCTAAATGCCAATAATATGTCACAATAATAAACATGTATCACAACGAAGACATTTAACAAATTACAACAGTCAACAAGTCATAGATACGATCAGTGCAACACAGAATGACAATTAAACTTAATTTATGTTTTACCGTCGTATGTTACCTAGCTGTAACATACATATACCAACTTGACAATCCAATAACAACTTCACTTCAAGACTCTCGGCCTAAACAAAACAACAATAAGCCGATCATGAAAACTACATTCCATACCAATGTCCGATTTGGCACAAAAGAGCATAAAATTCGTAGTCTCGCTCAATATTAACTCAAATCAATTTCCGTCAATTGAAAAGGAAAGATACTCGAATATCTAACTTTTTCTAGAAGAAACCATCTTTCAAATCTCAGTAGATTAATCCAAGAATTATCAAGAACACCCTGCCACTCAACAAATTTTCAGGCAGAAATCTCCTACTGAGCAGTTTTTGAAAAACCATCATAACTTGCACAATTCTTACTTGAATTTAACGATTCTTATATCATTTCGAAGACAAGACATAAGCTCTACAACTTTCATTTGAATCATAAGTTCAGAGTCCAAATGCATATATGCCATATCCCGAAATACAGTAGGTGTTTTACACAACACAATTTCAGAATTCGATTTTGGCACATTTTGTTAGAAAAATCATAACAAATTCGTTTCTAATCAAAAACTCATTAATCCAGTGGCTATAAACAGCAAACATAGAGCACTACAGAGTTTGTTTAGGTCATTTCTACAAATTCAAACTACAAAAATCGCAGCAACACAAAAACTCTCACCCAAAAATCGGAAGAATTCGCGCAGAAACAGAGCACCGGAACAGCAGCTTTGATCTACCCGTATCCTTGCTCAAAATTCGCGATTTATGGCTTGAATCGAAGCTTAGTATTTTAGGAAGACAACCCTTCAAGAATTTCTGAGTTTCGAGTTGGGACGGAGGAGATATCGCGACTTTACCGCAGCTGCTCCTCAAGTGACGGGAATTGGGGTTTCCTTCTTTCTTTTCTCTTCCTTCTTCTCTCGTTTCTTTTCTCTTTTGAATGAGATATGTGTATATTGTATGCATTTAATAATAATAATTGATCACCAAAATAGTAACACAAGCCCATTTATCCCGGTCTGTATTTATTTTGCTCCCGTGTGTTATTTAAACTCTATATGTATTTTATATCGTTAAATTCTCCGATATTCTAAAATATATATTTTTAACACACTTCTTGAATTGATTTGACATAAATAATTATTTTAATTTACAACTCAATAATTATTCTAACTATACCAAATTACCGGATAATTAATTACATGGCCTTACACATGAGCCTAATAATTTTTACTTTTTCTAGTGAACTATGCACACACATTACGTGTGTAAAATAATGACCACAATTTATATAGTGACGAGATAGTATTATTTTTCATTAAATGTTTAATTTTATATATTTTTTCTAATTATAAATACACGTGAGAATTTTGACTAAGAGTTTGTACGGATAATTTAAATAAGAATTGTTAATTAATGTTATTTGATAAATAAGTTAGAGAAAAAATGGGATAGAAAGGTTATAGAAAAAAATAAATATGGTTCTGTTTGGTATGTGTGATGGGATAAGTAAATGATTAGTAATTAGAATGATTAAAAAATGAGAGATATTGACTAATAGTATGGTGTGATAAATAACATGGTGTTTGGTATGATTTTAAAATGATGGATTAATTTTGTAAATTTTATTGTAATGACCAAAATACCACAAGTGCTAATTAAATATATATTCTTAAAATAATTGGATAGATAATTAAATATTTATAATTATAATTTACATTTATTAAAATTAATTTAAATATATTTATTAGAAATAAATTTGTAAATATACATTTACTTTAATATTTAAAATAGCAATAATATTTTGAATGTTAATTTTAAATAAAGTTTAGTAATAATTACAATATTATTGTTTTTTAAAATAATTATAAATATTCGTAAAATAATTTGATAGATAATTAATTATTTATAATTATAATTTATATTTATTAAAATTAATTTAAATCAATAAACAAAATAAATTAGAATTTAATAAATATTATTTTCAGAAAAAAATTAATTAACAAGATTAAAAATTTAAAAAAATTTAATTTAAGATATATTTGCATTACAATTTATTTTCTTTAAAATGATTGAAAATAATAAAAATATATGAAATTAATTTATAAAAAATATAATAAAAATTTAAATATTATATTAATTATTAAATTTTCACTCATTTTAATTTTCATATTAAATTGAAGAAGACAATTCAAGGGTATTATGGTCAATATATAATCTTATCATGATCACTATTCAAAAATTATGTATTATCACACATTTGAGAAGGAATATTTAATCACGCAAATAACATGAATAGTGCGGGCTTTCAATCATAATCAAGAGCCTGCAGGCTAAATAAAAAATGAACCAAACGCGAGATAAGAAATAATTATTTAATCATCATTCCCTTATCATGGCTACGCTTTTTTTAAAACTGATTTCGTAATTAGTATTTGGGAAAGTAGTTTAGTATTTTTTGAGAAATATATTTAAACATTACTTATTGTTAATATGTAATATTTGTCATTGTTGAATACATTGTTGAATTGAGGGATTAAAACGTGGTGTTTGAACTATTGTACAATTAAAAAAAATTTGAGTTACACTGTTATCATCAATTATAATTTTTGATAAAACAACAAACATTCGTTTTACAATTGATATTAGAGTCTAGGTCACGAGTTCGATTCTTATTAATTGCAATGAATTCAATTATTATGAGAGAGATTGTTGATATATTCAAGAATTGTCTCTGCTAGTTAGATTAATCGAAACGTGACGCTTGAGTTGTTGTACGATTTTACGTGACGTTTAGATGTAAAGATTTGATTTGGGAAGTGATTTGAAAGATGAATTTGAAATGACACACATCTTAGAAATATTTCAATTCATCATAATCACAATCATATCTACACAGATTATCAAGAGAATACACCCAACGAAACACATCCAAGCAATGAAATGAATTTGAAATCTATAAATTTCAAATTCATGGCTTCAAAATCATTATATCCAAAAAAACCCAAGCATAATCTAAAATATTTGAGTTGAATTGATATCACAAATTATAACGTTTGGTAAAACGATACCTGATACCATGTGTACTCAAGCATATATTAGTGTCTTGAGGATACACATTTTCTACGAATATACTAAAAATTTTAAAATTAAACTTCTAAGTTGGTCTCATTTTGGCTTTGTTGTCGATCTTTTTCTAGTTTCTGAACAATTACATAAAACATCAAGTTGAGGCAAGGAAATTTCTTTCTCCGCAAGACGAAATTGTCCGTTTACAAGTGCTTTACGTTGGAGCAATCGTCTCTAAGATACAACAACATTAATCCAGAAGATGCATCACAGCAGGTTCTGGATGGCAGCGAACAAGAGTATGCTTGAAGTTTGAAGTTTCAGAATAATGAATGCAGCAAGATGTCAATAGGAAATGCAGCGAAAATTGGCCAGTAGTCCATCGAAAACGGCTGAGAGGATTATTTATAAATGATCATCGGTTGCGTAGAAAAGACACGTCTTTATGGACCGGATGTGTAGAAGAGTCACAACTCTTTGCGAGAAGTCAAGGGACACAAGGTTTGGTGCAAAAAACAGCCTAAAGGATATGCATCTTTAGCCAAAGGACACAAACACTGGTTGGTGTTTTCAGAAACAGTGCAGCGCGCGCAGCCGCGCGACAACACGCGCGGCCGCGCGCATTGTTCTGTTTGCGCACAGCAAGGCGCACGCACCCGCGCGAGAAGCTTCGCGGCCGCGCGCGCCTTGTTCTGTTCGATGGCTCCGAAACCAACAACAAGCGCGCATCCGCGTGGGATGTGGCGCACCCGCACGCCTAGCTCTGTCCGAGTGCATCATCTTGTGGTTCGAGTGACTGACAAAATTTATTTTTCCAAATAAATTTGATCCAAAAAGATTAATATTAGTCAAAGGTCGTGCCGCGCCGGGTCTATAGCGCCCGAGCGTGTGTTTCACCGAGACACAGTCTATTAGCATCTTCCCCCTTTTAAAAACTTCTGGTACCCCTTGGGGCCCAAACCCTTAGCTCAACTTGAATCTTATTAGGGAGACCTCATTTGGCTATTTTCTTAATGTGGGACAAGACACATTTGAGACATCTCACTTCCTTGTTCATTCACCACTACTCACTCTTCCTCTTCTTTTCTCTTCATTTATCCAGCAGGCTTTTGATCTTTGTTAATATCCATGTTTAGTTTTAGTTCTTCAACTTTATTATATTTAAAAAAAAATTAGCTATTTTTCATCGGAAAACTAACATAACGTTATATCGTATAAGTCAGAACAATGATAAATTTCATACAATATTACCCAGAGTTACAGCAACATCCCAACAAAAAATGTATTAAAATTGCAAGATAACCAAACTTACTATTGCATAGACAAATTTACAAGACCAATATAATGATTTTCCATATGATACGTATTTTTGAAAATTAAAAATCTTATTAAAGAAAATATACATTTTTAAAAAATAAATATTTTCATTTTCTGATTTCGGAAAAACTAGAATTTCTACGGTGTTTAGAATTATTTTCTGATGTCGGCTAATCGAATGTTGATTAATGATGATGAGAATGGAGACATCAATTTCAGAAGCTTCAAAGAATTGTCTAATGGTTTGAAAAGTTGTGACCAACTTATTTGGACTTCTAATTAAATGTACAATAGAGATTATAAATCTGGAAAACATCAATTGTTAGGCAGGAAATTTGATTTTTCTTAATAAATTGATTTTTTAATTATTTGTATATTTTATTAAACGACGAAAATTGATATATTTCTATAAAAATAACTAGTCATATCTACTATATATTAAAAAAATTGTAATTTAAATCGATCGAAGAAGATTTTATTCATCATATCTCTCTCGAGTCCAACTGAGCTTATGAAAAATTTAAATGAAATAAATAAATAAACAAATTGGGCCTTTATTTTATGTAATTATTTATGGCCTACCGAAATTAATCGATTGCAACAAACCATCCGTTAAATAATCATTCGTACAATCTTTAAATAGCTATAATAATCAGTTGAGAAGGTGATGCGTTGTGTTCGTTCTGTCAACTACTCGATGGCACTCAATGGCGGTATTATAGGCCATGTTAATCCGAGCAGAGAGCTGCGTCAAGGGGATCCTCTTTCACCCTTTTTGTTTGTTTTGTGCGCTCAAGGGCTGTCATCGATTTTGAGCTCCTTTGAATCTCGTAAGTTGATTATTGGTATCCGTATTGCAAATACAAGTCCCAAATCTCTCACAGCCTCATATTTTTAGAAGCTACTATTGCCGACTGTTTGAATCTTCACAAGTATCTATCGTTGTATGAAAAAGCTTCGGGCCAGCTAATAAACTTTGAGAAATCATCTTTATCCTTTAGTCCGAATACAGATCCAGTGATTGCTGATCAGATAAAGAGGATGTTGTATATCTCCACTACGCAGGGCCATGACATTTACCTGGGATTGCCGACCTTCTCTTTGCGTAACAAAAAGCTCCAGTTCATATATTTAATTGAGACTATAGTGAAACATTTGAAAGGGTGGGGCAACAAGAAATTTTCCGCCGGAGGCATAGAAACGTTAATCAAGTCTGTTTTACAGTCTATCCCCACGTATGCTATTTCTTGTTTCCATATACCTAAGGCGATCTGTGAGGCTATTGAATGAGAATGCGCGAATTTTTGGTGGGGCATGGAAGAAGGGAGAAGGAGAATGCACTAGAAAGAGTGGCATACATTATGTGTGCCAAAATGTATGGGAGGAATGGGTTTCCAGTAACCTGGAAGCGTTCAATAGAGCCCTTCTAGCGAAACAAGTTTGGAGAATTGCCATTAATCCAGACTCTCTTGTAGCTCGGGTTTTTAAGGCGAGATATTTCAAGAATCATGATATTATGGACGCTCCGTCAGGTAATAATCCCTCATTTATTTGGCTCTCACTTTTGTGGAGTAGAAAGCTATTGAAGAAAGGTCTGTGTTGGCGGTTGGTAATGGAGAAAAAATCGCGACTTTTCGAGACCAATAGATTCCGGGATCGCAGTCTCTAAGGCGGCCTGCAGATATCCCAAATGATCTTGATAAAGTAAACTCTTTTATCGTGAATGGAGCATGGAATGAGTCGCCGATTCGAACCACCCTCCCGTCTTATATAGCTGAAGAGGTTCTAGCTATCCCACTAGCAAATAATGCGATTGAGGATTCTCGATTCTGGCTCTATGATCCCAAAGGAAAGTACACTGTGCGGAATGCTTACAAGCATGAAGTTGGGTTCTTTGATACGTCCAGCTATACCTCGAACACCCATACAAAATCTTGGTGGAAATTTTTATGGTCATTGTCAGTTCCTCCTAAGGTTCGGATTTTTTGGTGGCGAGCTTTGCACAACATTATTCCATCTCGGGCGAACCTGCTACGATATCATGTTCCCATCACACATCTGTGTCAGTTGTGTGGTTATGGTCACGATTCAACCGAGCACACTCTGTTTTGGTGTCCATTTGCCAAGAAGTGTTGGAAGGATACAATATTTCATCCTTTTCTGAAACATGTAAAAGACATGGATTTATTGGATGCCTTCATCCGAATGAAAGCAGTGTTACGCAAGGAAGATATGGAGGTTTTTGCGATGCGCACCTGGGTTGTATGGCATGATAGATTGCGGCTTTTGCATGAGAAGGTGCCTGGATGTGCTCATTTGGATGTGGAGTGGAGCGCCTCCCTTTTGAAAGACTTCAAGGAAGCTCAGGAATCCTTACTTACCGCACCTACTCCGAAGCCATTATCACAGCTTGAACGCTGGACGAGACCATCGGTTAACACCTTGAAACTTGAGGTAGACGCGGCGGTTAATTATGACACTGGTGGTTATTCGATTGGGGGCATAGTGCGAGATCATGACGATCAAATACGGCTTGCCTTCGGAAAAATAATCTCTAAGCCACCGTCGATGGTTTTCGCTGAGCTCCTTTCAATAAGAGATGGGATGAGGCTGTTGCAGGAACGTGGGATAGAAGCCCATGTAATTAATACTGACTCTCTGCTGGCGGTGCAAGCAGTCATCAACCCAGCAGAAGATTTTAGTTATTGTGGTGCACTGGCGTTGGATATTCGGAACTCATTGGACAGCAGCACTGATACCGATCTTAGACAGATTGGCAGATCGACGAATCGGGTTGCGCATTCACTTGCATTTATTTCTCTTTCTTCCCCTGCTCCTTTTGTTTGGGAAAATGGGGTTTTTCCGTTTTGGTTAGTGAGTCTTGTAATGGACGATTTATTGCATTCTGAATAAATTTACAAGCGTTACCATAAAAAAATTACCCTTTCCCCACAAGTTTAAAAGACAAATACTCCTTGGCAACTTAAGATCGATTAATTAAAAATTGAGGATTTCAAATTTATAATAATAACTATATTAGTTTATATGGATAAATCTATTTGACATTAACAGATTTCAAATCTTTAGCTAGTTATTTTATCGAGTTAATCTAATGGATTTTAAATTCTTTCTTTAAATACTTCTTCATATCAAAATATTTTTATCCATATTCATCCTTATATAAAATTATGTCTTACCTATAAAAATAAATGTTCACATTTGGATATACCGTTAAGATATAACGGATGGAATGAAATTTTCCTAAGAAATCACATTAGACATTTCATTTTAACGGTGTTGGTTAAGTCCTACACCGAACGAAAAATTTTCTTTTGCTACAATCAGTGTAAAGTAGGTTTCTTGTAAGACGATCTCACGAATATTTATATATGAGACTAGTCAACCCAATCGATATTCACAATAAAAAATAATACTTTTAGCATAAAAAGTAATATTTTTTTATGGATGATCCAAATAAGAAATCCGTCTCACAAAATACGACCCTGTGGATCGTCTAAAACAAGTTTTTGTCATTTGTGTAACATCTTTTGTTGCGCAATTTAGATTTGTGACACATTTATCATGCAGTTTTGAAAAAAATTATTATAATCCTAATATGAGAGACATGTTACAAAAACAAACCATATATGCTACAAGATTTATGCTAGCTGCTCCCCAGGAACGCTATAGTTGACCATACCAGCTCATATTAGCAGGCCCCTACCTGCCTAATTTTCAAACACGTGGGCGGACTGCTAAAAAGCGCCATGCAGATCCTATGCACGCTCTCCTTCTCAGATTTCGCAAGACGTTTCCTTTTAAACAATATAAAATATAATAATATATGCTAAAAAGACTATATTATATTATATAAAAAACAAAATATTATTTCCTAAAATACACCACTATCTTAGAAGAAAAGTCAAGTCTTCTAAAGTCAGGTCAATATATTATATTTTATATAAAAATTGATAAAATTATATTCACATCAAAATTTTATATAGTAATAATAATTTTTGCGCCTCGAATCTCCTTTCCGAGCTGGGACTAGAAATTACCAGACGGGAACCTGCTTATATACATCTATAAAGTATACCTACAGCTCGAGGAGTGAAACTGCGTGTTTATTTTCGTAAAATTGATGAAATCAAGCAGTCGTCAGATTTCTTGATTCTTGATTCGCTTATATCATATTTCTGGAAATTATATATATAAGATATATGCATCAAGATTTGCTTTCTTTTCTGACGTAGTTTATCTCAACATCGTTTTTGTTCTAAGGATTCAAGAAAATATCGGTAAGCAGGCCAAGAATCCTCAAGAATTTCGAAGGTTTTGTTCAATCTTTAGTTCTCTTCTTGCTGATTATTTGGCGCATCAAAGGTTTCAGTTTTATTTACGTTGTTTGTTTGAGTTGGAGTCGTTTCTTTCCCAGTCAAGCGTGACTAGTTTTACTTTTTCGAAATATTTTATTGTTCTCGTTGTTTTATGGGTTTGGTTTGTGTGTTTTTTTAGAGGGAGGAGGGTGAACTGTGACGTCTTTGACTGTTTTTCACACCTCCAAGTGTGTGTAATGTGTGTTTTTATTTATTGGTATTTTCTGTTTAAGTTTTAAGGTTTCATTTGTTCCAGTCTAACGTTTGATAGTCTTAATTTGCTTCTGCAAAAGCCAAGAGTCTGTTGCCTCCACAAGATCAGGAACAGGGGTTTCGAGTTTGCCCCTTAAGAGGACTTGGCTGGTCTTTTAGATTTCTCAGAATCATTCTCGGATCCATTACATGTTTATGTGTTTCGTAACGGCTATATGTTTCCAAGTCCACGAGTTCTTGGAAAAGATACACATTTTTTTTCTTTATATGAACTTTCAATCCTTTTCCACAGAGGCAGGCACCAGTTAGTTTTCCACGAAACATGGATGATGAATACGAGAAGTTTATTCGGAGAATGAACCCTCCAAGGTATATATAAATACAATAATCTATATATCTATATATGCATATGTATGATATTCCTATGCAAAGAAGTTACTTGATTCGAATTCCATAACAAAATTCAACATTACCTGTTGCCAGAGTTGTCATTGATAACGAATCGTGCAAAAACGCCACGGTTATTCAGGTAAGTCTATATTCGAACTTTTTTTAGTCAGTCTTGGACTCTGCACTCGTGAATTTTTTCCAATTTTTTTATTTTTATTTTTGGGTTACGTGTTTGATGCTGCAGGTGGACAGTGCTAACAAATATGGTATTCTTCTTGAAGTCGTGCAAGTCCTTATTGATCTCAATCTCATTATAACCAGAGCTTATATAACGTCTGATGGCGGATGGTTCATGGATGGTAACGATATTTTCATATTAATTTACGAAAGATTTAGTGTACTATGTTTTGTGGAGTTAAAATACAATCTTGAAGCTTTCTCTTCGACCAGTTTTCAATGTCACTGATCATGATGGGAACAAGATAACAGATGCTGAGATTCTGAGTTATATTCAAAAGGTGGTATATTCTTGGTGCTAACGATGGTGATTTTGACGGTTTTGTGTATGCATAAGAGCAAGAGTTGTGATTTTTTGCCTTTCATTTTCAGTCACTCGGTCCTGATTCTTGCTTTGCAACCTCTATGAGAAGATCCGTGGGGCTAACATCCGAAATGGACCACACTTCAATCGAGTTAATAGGAAGTGATAGACCGGGGTTACTTTCCGAAGTTAGCGCAGTTCTAACCCACCTCAAGTGCAATGTGGTGAATGCTGAGATCTGGACCCATAACACGCGTGCAGCAGCCGTAATGCAAGTAACTGATGAGTTAACAGGAGGGGCGATTACCGATCTCGAAAAACTAACCATTGTTAAGCGCCTTTTATGCAATGTTCTTAAGGGCAGTAACAAATCTAGAGAAGCTAAAACCGTGGTATCTCATGGAGGGACTCATACCGAAAGAAGGCTTCATCAGATGATGCTTGCTGACAGAGATTATGAGCGAATGGGGGATGATTCTCTGGACGATAAAGAGAGGCCAAGTGTTAATGTTGTCAATTGGAATGACAAGGACTACTCGGTGGTAACGATCCGGTGCAAGGATAGGCCGAAGCTTCTGTTTGATGTTTTGTGTACTTTGACTGATATGCAGTACATCGTTTTCCACGGGAGCGTCGACGCCGAGGGACCAGAAGCTCATCAGGTACTCGATTCGTCCTTCATCTCTGCATGTTCAAGGTCTTGTGACATGGTCTGAAAAATACTTTCGGGTTCATGTTTTTAAGGAGTACTGCGTGAGGCATGTCGATGGATCACCGTTGAAATCAGATGCAGAGAGACAAAGGGTGATCCAATGTCTTGAAGCAGCGATACAAAGGAGAGTATCCGAGGTAAGAATTACCATTGTACATTATTTCTATTTTCTTGTACGAATTTTGATCTGGAACTTATTCCATTTTCTCCCAAGGGCTTGAAACTAGAACTCTGCACAACCGACAGAGTGGGGCTGTTGTCTGATGTAACACGGATTTTTCGCGAAAATAGCCTAACCGTGACCCGAGCGGAAGTGACAACACGAGCCGGCAAGGCAGTAAACTCATTCTACGTATGCGATGCGTCGGGGTATCCGGTGGACCGAAAGATTATAGATTCCATACGACAAACGATCGGACGAACAATACTTCGAGTAAAAGGCTGTCCCGACGAGATTAATCTAGTCCCTCAAGAATCCCCAACAAGATTTCTGTTTGGAGGGCTCTTCAAATCCAGATCATTTTGTAATTTTGGTTTGATAAAGTCTGATTCTTGAAGCCTTCAAGATAAGAGTAGCGTAACTTAGGGGGCTGACCAATTCAGGGATGTAAACAAACCAAACCAAACCAAACAGTATCATGCTTGAGCTTGGTTCGTTTAGGATTGTCTGAGGCTCGAGCTCGATTCGAGCTTCTATTATCAGCCTCGAGCTCGATTTGTATTTAAATTACTAAGCTCGAAAAAAGCTCGAGCTCGGCTCGTTAAAAGCTCGTTTATCATGTTAATCAAGTCGGGCTCGAGCTTGATTAATTAATAGCTCGTTTATCATGTTTAACAAGCTTGGCTTGAGCTCGGCTTGTTTTCGAGCTCGTAAAGCATAGAATTGAGCTCGAGTTTGAGTTTGATTTGAGCTTGTTAAAAATTAAATATATCTATGAACTAATTTTAAATCAGACATAAAAATATAAATTCATTCATAAATAACCAAAACGACAAAAAAGAACAACTGAAAAAACATAAACTCATTATATTATTGAACATCCCAAAATAATACATTCCAACATCCAGATAACAAATATTCGTCATACACTGATATCACCATATAAATAACATTGCAATAATTTCACTCATTTAATACTCTATTCGCTTGTGTTTCAAATAAATTTTATTTTTTAATCAATATAAATTCATTATATTCAATTTAATATAATATTTTAGGATAATAATTTTTAAAGTTACTCAACGTGTATATAACTTGGTGATGTAAATTTTTTGAGAAAAAAGAATAAGTTGATGTATTTCTGTTAATTTATTATGTTTTAAAGAATATTTTAGTATAATGATATGCAAGTAAGATAAAAAAAAAATGTAATTGTGACTATGTGGTGTAAATTAATCTTTTTTCAACTGTGTTTTGTTTTCAATTCTTTCCATTAACATTAGTACTAATATTTTTATTTGTCAACTCAACAAATGAGCCAAGTTCGAGCTGACGAGCCACCTAAACGAGTCGAGTTCGAGCTTACAAGCCACCTAAACAAATCGAGATCGAGCTCGCGAGCCTATTATCAAACATGTTTGCGAGCTCACGAGCATAATATCCTTAGACTTGAGCTTGGTTTGATTAAATTTTCGAACTCGAAATCGAGCTTGAGTTTGGCTTGATATGATTAACAAACGAACTCAAACGAGCTTTTTAATCGAGCCGAGCTTCGAATAGTTCGCAAACGGTTTGGTTCATTTACATCCCTGGACCCATTGGACTACACTGATACACGTTTCTTTTAGCTTCTCATTTGTTTAGTGGAACATTCACATTCGTGAAAAGAGTCCTTGGTATATTTTGAAGTACGAGATCTTACACTTTTTTCGTGTTCTTTTGTTTTGTTGGTTGATCAACAAATCAAGCTGCTCATTTTTTAGGTAGGGCCGCTAGTGCCATGTCTTCTTACGAAGGTATGATTAATCATCCATCTTTTTTTATTTCTGTCCTAATTATTGAAAATTTGACTTTATTTTTAAGAAAGTTGTAATTGTGATTTTGTCATCCCTCAGTTTACTTAAACCTTGTTATATTATTATGAATTAGCACATTTATTTATGAGTAGGTCTTTTGTGAGACGGTCTCACGAGTCTTTTCTGTGAGATGGATGAATCCTACCGATATTCACAATAAAAAGTAATACTCTTAGCATAAAAATTTTTACTTTTTCATGGATGACCCAAATACGATATTCGTCTCACAAAGTACGACCCGTGAGACCGTCTCACACAAGTTTTTGTCTTTATTTATTATAAACTGATTAATTATTTAAATTTTGGATTTTAAATATATAATAATTGTATATGCTAACTATTGCCAAAGCATAAATGATTAATTCGTGCATAGTCACGGCTGCCAATGCCAATCATCAATCGCTTGAAAAGCAATTCGCTCTTAACGTTTTATGTTCCGACGGTGTTGGATGTCTTGTTCATGCCTATATATATTGGAGCACTTTTGGACTTGTCATCATTTTTATATTAATTAATATTAAGTTGTATTAAATAGATGAATTTGGAATTAATGAATTTCGATTATAGTTTTATTGTTAACAATGAAACAATAAATAAAATCTTATTTATTTGTACACTAGTTATACGAAGTATAGTGAAATTCAAATGACTCTATTATTGGGTGGACTTTAAATTCGTCATAATTAGCATGAAACACTGTATAAACATGGAATGAGTGAATTTGAAATTTATGATTTTGTTTCTCTAAAACTATAAAATGTATTTGAATATATTTGAAATCCATAGATGTGAAATCAATAAATCCAAACACAACCTTAGCTGTTTCAATATCATGACGTCATTTATTTGTTTAGTTTTCCAAAACACCACTTTTTTTTTAATATGAAAAGATAAATCCTTGACACTATAATCTTGGTGATGTATTTTTTATCTCCTAAAACGATGTATATTATGATATCTCAACTATGACAAGGTATCATCTAAAGACAGTTTCACGGATGAGACATTTTTGAGACTGGTTGACTTGATAGGAATATTTGAGACGGATCGAATTGATCCATATATCAAATCTAAAGTAATAATTTTGGTACAAGAACAATTTTTTTATGGATCGCATCAGACATGCTATCATTATCTCATTTTTGGTCTGTGTTAAGAATCAATTCAAATCATCATAAATCTCCATTGATGGAGATAATCAATTGATTGAAGATAATATCTCAAGGGAGTTTCTTTTACATAAGAAAACAAAAATGAATGAGGAAGAAGATCAACTTCCGTGTGTTGAACTTATTAAATCTAACAAGAATCTTAACTGCTATTTTACAGCTATTGTACAGCTGTCAATATTGACTTACTAACTATATCATTTAGCTCAAGCTATATATCTAACATCCCCCCTCAAGCTTGTAAGATGCTAAGCAAATCAAGCTTGGACAAGAGGTAATGATGTTGGTCTGAACCCAAGGCTTTTGTGAAGAGATCAGCAGGCTGGTGATGTGTGGATATATGAGATGTGTTGATGATGTTGTCCCGAATTTTTTCACGTATGAAATGACAATCGATCTCGATGTGTTTTGTACGTTCGTGATACAACGGATTTGAAGCGATGTGAAGTGCTGCCTGATTGTCACAATGAAGAACCGTGGGCTTGTCAAAAGATAATCCCATGTCCGTGAGGATTCCTCGAAGCCATGTAATTTCACAAGCTGTTGTTGCCATGGAACGATATTCAGCTTCAGCTGAAGAACGGGAGACTGTATTTTGTTTCTTGGTTTTCCAAGAAATGGTTGACGTCCCAAGTTTAACAACATAACCAGTAACTGATTTGCGACTCATTAAGCATGATCCCCAATCGGAATCGCAGTAGGCAGAGAGTATGAAGTCATTTGTGGATGACAAAAAAATACCCAAGGCAGGAGTTTTCTTGAGATATCCAAGAAGCCGAAGTGCGGCATTCATATGAGAACGTTTTGGTGCCTGCATAAACTGACTGAGTGTTTGTACAGCATAACATATATCCGGACGAGTAATAGTAAGATAAATGAGTTTGCCGATAAGTCGTTGGTAAATTGATGAGTCGGGCAACAAGAGATCTGAATCAGAAGTTGATTTAGAAGAAGAGATGCTTTGATCATATTCCATAGTAGTAAGCTTCAAATGTTGCTCCATGGGAGTATCATAAGGTTTACATCCAGTAAAGCCTGTATCAGAGAGTAATTCCAGAATGTATTTGCGTTGATTTAAGCATATCCCTGCCTTAGAACGAGCAACTTCGATCCCTAAGAAGTATTTGAGTGGACCAAGGTCTTTAATGGAAAGATGCTGATGAAGATAGTTTTTTAAAGCAGTGATGCAATCACTGTCATTCCCTGTAATGACTATATCATCAACATAGAGTAAAAGCATTGTAATTGAATCACCTTGTCTCTTGGTGAACAATGAATGATCATGAAGTGACGGTTTGAATCCAGCTTGAGACATTATTTGACAAAATTTGGAATTCCATTGTCGGGAAGCTTGCTTCAACCCATATAAAGATTTAATGAGTCTGCAAGCATGATTGGGAAGTTGTTTGGCAAAGCCTTGAGGGATTGTCATATATATCTCTTCATGTAAATGACCTTGTAAAAAAACATTTGTCACATCCATCTGATGTAAAGACCAGTTTTTTGCTGCTGCAATGGCCAACATACATCGAACAGTAACAATTTTAGCAACTGGGGAGAAGGTATCATGGTAATCAATACCATATTGTTGGGTATATCCTTTGGCAACGAGGCGGGCTTTGTATCTGTCAATGCTGCCATCTGCTTTGTGTTTTATTTTGTATACCCATTTGCAACCAATAGGTTTCTTGCCAGGTGGTAAAGAAACAATTGTCCATGTTTGATTGGCCTCCAAGGCTGCAATCTCAGCATTCATCGCCTCACACCATTTTGGATCAGAAGCGGCTTCCTTAAATGATTTAGGTTCTGAGAATTCAGAGATGGATGCAAGGAATGATTGATATGATGGTGAAAGGTTGTGGTAGGAAAGTGACTGAAGAATGTTGTATTGTTTCGAAGAGGAAGCTGACAAGGTAGAATTGGAGCAGATGTAATCTTTGCTCCAAGTTGGTGGTTTAGTAGGTCTTGAGGACTTCCTGGTAGCGGAAGGAGGATTCCGAGGAGAAGAGGTGTGGAAAGGAGCATCTTGGGGAGGTAATTCAAATGAAGATGAAGAAGGAAAGTCATCGAAGTTATGTACTGTGATTTTTGGAAAGATTGCTCGATCACCAACATGTGAAGAAAAAGGAAAGACGTCCTCGTGGAAGACAACATCTCGAGATGTATAGAAGGTATGGGTAGATAAGTCCAGTAGCTTAAAGCCCTTTTGATGCACTGGATATCCAAGAAACACATATGGCTTGGCTCTAACATCAAATTTATGTAGAGGCTTGAGGTTGGATGCGTAGCATAAACATCCAAAAACTTTTAAATGGCTATATGTAGGAGATTTGTTGAAGAGAACCTCAAATGGTGTTTTGTTAGATAGTAAGGGAGTGGGGTGCGGTTGATCAAATATGCTGCATGAAGAACACAGTCACCCCAATATGAATCAGGAATAGAGGCTTGAAACTTGAGTGCCCTAGCTATGTTAAGAATGTGCCTATGCTTTCGCTCAACTATGCCGTTTTGTTGGGGTGTATAGGGACATGAGCTTTGATGGATAATGCCTATGGAAGCAAAATAGAGGCGACATTCAGTGTTGAAAAATTCAGTGGCATTGTCGGTTCGAATTGTTTCCACATTTTTGTGGAAGTGATTTGAAATATAGGTAAAGAATTGTTTCAACAACTGTAATGTATCGGATTTAAAATGCATTAAAAAAACCCATGTACATCTCGAGAAGTCATCAACCACAGTGAGGAAATACCTTGCACCATCATGAGTAGGATGTCGATAGGGGCCCCAAATGTCAATATGTAATAGATGAAATGGATAGGGTGAAGAGTGTTTATCTGCTGTGGGAAAAGAACTACGAGTTTGTTTAGAAATGGGACATATTGGACAGTGACTCGTGAGTGATTTGTTCTTGATGAAAGGTAGGAATTGCAATCGAGGCAGAGACAGATGACCAAATCGTTTATGCCATATATCAATATCAATGTCATTACAAGCAGAAAATGTACATGAATGCAATGAAGTGGACAAAACAGTAGTGTTTTTGTTACAATTTGTATTGCGGGGTATAACAGATTTTACGGAAGATGAAGTATTGGCAAGATAGTAAAGGCCATGCTTTTGTCTACCAATCGCCATGATCCTCCCAGTCAAAAGGTCCTGAAAGAAACAAAATAGTGGGTAGAAAATAGCACGACAATTGTGGTCTTTGGTGAACTGGGATATTGATAAAAGATTGAAGTGAAAATCAGGAACGTGTAAGACGCGGCGCAGGACACAAGATGGTGATATAAGAACTGAACCAATAGAATGAATGGAGGTGGTGTTACCATTGGGAAGCCGAATTGAACCAGAAGTGGTTGCGCATGGTTGCGAGTCGTGCAGTTGACTTGAGGTCCCTGTAATGTGAGCATTTGCACCACTATCCAAGATCCATTCATCAGTATTTGAAATTGACATTAGGCTGGTGAGGTTACCTGCAAGGTTTGTCGTGGCTTCATGCATTGGCGAAGAATCACCAAGAAGTTTCAGAATTTGGCGGTACTGAGCATCAATGAATGTATGAGGCATCACATGAGTAGGTTGTGATTCATCAATTGTCCCAGACTCAACAGGATTGTTGAAACTATTGTTCGCATAAGTCTTGGGGTACTTCTGAATGGATTTCAAGGGCTTGTGCTGAGGAAATTTCTTATGTAATTTATGGCCTGGAGGGTAACCAATCAACCGAAAACAATTTTCTTTGGTGTGTCCCTGAATTTGACAATTTTCACACTTCACTAAATCATGTTTCTTGGTAGATGAAGAATAAAATGCAGCCGTGGGAATTTCTGCAATGGGCTGAGAGGAAAGTGCGTGACGAGTTGATTCTTCGTGAATCACAATTGAGTAGGCTTGGTTGACAGAGGGTAGAGGAGTCATCATAAGAATATGACTCCGAATCTGACCATAGCTATCGTTCAAGCCCATAAGAAATTGAATAAGCCTCTGTTGTTCTTCATGGTCAAGATATTTCCGAGCACTGGCACACTCACATGAGGGAAGAGTTACCAGTGAATGATATTCATCTCATAACCTCTTGAGCTTTGAAAAAAATACGGAGATAGAAGATGAGCCCTGGGATAGATGAACAATTTCCCTTTGCAAAGAGAAAATTCTCGAACCACAGATTTTATCAAACCTTTCTTTTAGATCTGCCCAGACTTTGGACGCATCATTGCAGTAGATGATTCCATTGAAAATTTCCTTTGATACGGAACTCATGATCCAAGATAAAACAATGGCATTGCATCTCTCGCATTGATGCAAGGTTGGATTAGTGGCTGCTGGACGGACAGAGGAACCATTAATGAATCCAAGCTTGTTCTTCGCTTGGAGAGCCAGAAACATCGCCCTACTCCAGACACCATAATTCTCGATGCCAAGGAGAGGATCTTGAACCAACGAGATTCCCGGAGTATCCGATGGATGTAAGTATAGAGGATCGTTGAATCCGATCGTTCCCAAATGAACCGCCATGAATTACAAGCCGATGTGATCTTGAGATTTGGATTTGCGGAAATAGAACCTGGCTCTGATACCATGTTAAGAATCAATTCAAATCATCATAAATCTCCATTGATGGAGATAATCAATTGATTGAAGATAATATCTCAAGGGAGTTTCTTTTACAGAAGAAAACAAAAATGAATGAGGAAGAAGATCAACTTCCGTGTGTTGAACTTATTAATTCTAACAAGAATCTTAACTGCTATTTTACAGCTATTGTACAGCTGTCAATATTGACTTACTAACTCTATCATTTAGCTCAAGCTATATATCTAACAGTCTATGTCAGCAGAGCACATGTGAGAAACCCCCGATATGTTTTTATGTAATATTGTCAAAGAATATGAATTCTGTTGTGAAAAAGTAAAAATTTATGGTAAAAAGTAAAAATTTCAAACTCTCAAAATTTACCAAACTACACACTTTATAATATTTTTCTCTCTACTCAATTGTGATTTTCTTCACAAATGAGAGATCTATTTATAGGAAATCTTTACAAATAATCCAAAAATAAAATACATCATTACCTACATCATCACACACTAATTTTCAATATTTACAACTCTTATTTTCAACATTCAAATATTCAACATTCAAATATTCAATACACACATTTTAAATATATTTTTCAACACTCCCCCTTGTGATGATGATCATAATGATTGTCTTCATTACGTGTTTTTATACTGCCTCGTTAAAAACCTTACTAGGAAAAACCCAGTGGGATAAAAACCATAGCAAGGGAAAAAGAGTGCAGTCACGTAAACTCCCCCTCATGTTGACACGAACAATTCTTCACAAATTTCGTAGATTGCGCATCCCAATATTATATATATGCTTTCTGAATATTGACGTAGGAAGCGCCTTTGTGAAGAGATCTGATGAATTTTCACTTGATTGAATGTGACGAACATCAATACATTTATTCTTCTCAAGCTCCTTGGTGAATGCGAAGAACTTAGGAGGAATATGTTTAGTTCTGTCGCTTTTTATGTATTCTTCTTTCATTTGAGCAACACATGCAGCATTATCTTCATATAGTATCACAGGCTTCTCATCGAATGATAATCCGCATGAGATTTGGATATGTTGGGTCATTGATTTTAACCACACATATTCTCGACTTGCTTCATGTATTGCAATAATCTCGGCATGATTTGATGAAGTTGTTACGAGCGTTTGTTTCTGTGAACGCCAAGAAATTGCAGTGCCTCCACGAGTAAAAACATATCCAGTTTGGGAACGTGCCTTGTGTGGATCAGATAAGTATCCAGCATCGGCATAACCAATTATACTTGGATTAGCATCTTTTGAATACAAAAGTCCTAAGTCTGTCGTTCCTCGTAGATAACGGAATATATGTTTAATTCCGTTCCAGTGTCTCTTTGTTGGATATGTGCTAAATCTTGCCAACAAATTTATGGCAAAAGATATATCAGGTCTTGTACAATTTGTAAGATACATAAGGGCACCGATAGCACTTAGATATGATACTTCTGGACCAAGAATATCTTCATCTTCTTCACATGGTCGGAATGGATCCTTTTCTATGTTTAATGATCTAACAACCATTGGAGTACTTAAAGGATTTGATTTATCCATATTAAAACGTTTAAGGATCTTTTCTGTATAATTTGTCTGGTGAACAAACATTCCACATTCTTTTTGTTCAATTTGTAAACCCAGACAATACTTGGTTTTTCCAAGATCCTTCATTTCAAATTCTTCTTTCAAGTATGACACAACTTCTTGAATTTCTTATTCGTTCCAATGATGTTTAAATCATCAACACATACAGCAATAATTACGCATCCGGATGTTGTTTTCTTAATGAAAACACAAGGGCATATTGAATTATTTACATATCCCTTTTTCATCAAGTGATCACTTAGTCGATTATACCACATTCGACCATATTGCTTTAACCCATATAATGATCTTTGTAATTTCACAGAATAACATTCTTTGGGTTTTGAACTTTGTGCTTCAGGCATCTTAAATCCTCCAGGGATTTTCATATATATATTACTATCAAGTGATCCATATAAGTAAGCTGTAACAACATCCATAAGACGCATTTCTAAATTTTCAGATACGGCCAAGCTAATCAAATACCGAAACGTAATTGCATCCATCACGGGAGAATACGTTTCTTCATAATCAATTCCAGGCCTTTGAGAAAAACCTTGTGCAAAAAGTCGAGCTTTATATCTCACTATTTCATTTTTCTCATTTCGCTTTCGAATAAAAACCCATCTGTATCCAACAGGTTTTACACCTTCAGGTGTAAGGACTATAGGTCCAAAAACATTACGTTTATTTAGCGAATCCAATTCAACCTGGATGGCTTCTTTCCATTTTATCCAATCATGCCGATTTTTACATTCACCAAAAGATTTTGGTTCATGATCTTCATTATCATTTATGATGTCGATTGCCACATTATAAGAAAATATATCATCAATTTCTTATACATCTTTTCGGTTCCATATTTTTCCAGTATTAATGTAATTGATAGAGATTTCATGATTTTCGTCAGTTTGTGGTTCTGACAGAATATTTTCATCATCATGTGTTTCTTCAGGAACACCATTCTCTATTTTGTGATCATCATGTGTTTCTTCAGGAACATCATTCTTTATTTTGTGATCATCGTAGTTTCTCTATAAATTTTCTTTTTCGAGGATTTTTATCCTTGGAATCAACTGGCCTTCCATGCTTCAGGCGTTTAATGATATCATGAATATCTTCAATTTGTTTCTTTGGAATTTCAATTCGAGCATGGGCATTTGCAGCATGTATATATGATTTAGTTACCCCTTTTGTGTCAGCAAATGCATCTGGTATTTGATTGGCTATTCTTTGCAAGTGTACAATTTGTTGTACATCTTTTTCACATTGTTTTGTTCTTGGATCCAGATGTAACAATGATGATACATGCCATGTAATTTCCTTTTCGGTATGTTTCTGTTCTCCCCCTAACATTGGGAAGATTTCCTCATTAAAATGACAATCAGCAAAACGTGCTGTGAACACGTCGCCTGTCTGAGGTTCAAGATATCGAATGATTGATGGACTATCATAACCGATATAAATTCCAACCTTTCTTTGAGGTCCCATTTTCTTTCGTTGCGGTGGTGCAATAGGCACATACATCATACATCCAAAAATTCTCAGATGAGAAATGTCTGGTTCTTTACCAAATGCAAGCTGTAATGGAGAGTATTTATGATATGCACTTGGTCTGATGCGAATTAATGAAGCAGCGTGTAAAATTGCATGTTCCCATATAGAAATAGGGAGATTTGTTTTCATAATCATTGGTCTAGCAATCATTTGCAGACGTTTAATCAATGATTCAGCCAATCCATTCTGTGTATGTACATGAGCAACATGATGCTCAACAATGATTCCCATAGACATACAATAATCATTGAAAGTTTGGGAAGTAAATTCACCAGCATTATCAAGTCTAATTTTCTTGATTGTATAATCGGGAAATTGATTCCTCAATTTTATTATTTGAGCAAGTAATCTTGCAAATGCAACATTTCGAGTTGACAATAAACATACATGTGACCATCTGCTGGAGGCATCAATCAATACCATAAAGTATCTGAATGGTCCACATGGTGGATGGATTGGTCCACAAATATCATCCTGAATACGTTCAAGAAACATTGGTGATTCAGTTTGGATTTTGGCTGGTGATGGTCTTATAATAAGTTTTCCAAGAGAACATGCTTTACATTGAAACTTATTATTCTGAAAGATCTTCTGGTCTTTCAGCGGATGACCATGTGTATTTTCTATAATTCTTCGCATTATTGTTGAACCAGGATGTCCCAATCGATCATGTCAATTGGTTAATATTGAAGAATTATCAACTACCATGTTTGATTCAATCGGACTTATATGTGTATAATGCAATCCAGTAGGGAGCATTGGTAGTTTTTCAATCACATATTTCTTTCCTGATTTATATGTGATAAGACACATATATTTCTTATTCCCTTTATTCATTGTTTAAGTATCATACCCATGGGAATATATATCATTAAAACTTAACAAATTTCTTTTCGATTGTGGTGAATATAAAGCATCATTGATCAAAAATTTTGTACCATTAGGTAACAAAAATTGTGCTTTACTACATCCTTTAATCAAGTCTACAGGACCTGATATTGTATTCACCGTTGTTTTTGTTGGTTTTAGTTCCAAGAAATATCTTTTATCTCGGAGGATAATGTGCGTTGTACCACTATCGGGTATGCAAACTTCAGCTTTGCTCATAGCATTTTTCATTTTTTGAACTTCAAAAAAATATGCAATGAAATAAAATTGCTGGCAATATATATTTAAATATAACACATATCATAATTATACAATAAAACATTATATGGATACATGAAAAATAAATTATTGTACATTTATATTCTACCACTATATTGTTCATTTTCAGAGAAATCATTGAGAAAATCTGCAGCATCAATATTGTTCATTTCTATCCCACCAACATATTGATCATTTCCAGAGAAATCATTCATAAAATCACCAGCATCAAAATGAGTTGAATCACTCAAATGGTCACTGCGTTCAGTGAAGTTGGTCTCCTTTTCGTTCCCCTTTAATGATTCTTTATAAAGTTTACAAAGGTGTTCAGGGCTCGACAAATTTTGGACCAATGTCCTGGAGTACCACATCTGAAACAAGAACTTTCATATCTTTTTGAGTGATTCTCATTAACACTTGTATTCTCATGATGCATTTTCTGTGAATGGTTTGGGACGCTCTTTTGAGATGAATTATAAAAATAACTATCTCTATTAGTTTTCAAAACCACGGCCTCGACCACGACCACAGCCAATTCCACGTCCACGTCCACGTCCACGATCTCGACCTCGACCTCGACCAAAACCTTGTCTTTGAATTTGATTTTGGTTTCCAGGTTTAAATTCATTTTTACTTACAACATTTACTTCTGGAAATGTTGTTGATCCAGTGGGTCGGGACTGATGATTTCTCATTAATAGCTCGTTGTTTTTTTCCGCCACAAGAAGACAGGCGATGAGTTCAGAATATCTCGCAAATCCACGTACTCTATATTGTTGCTGTAGAGTAATATTTGATGCATGAAACGTGAAAAATGTTTTTTCAAGCATTTCCGATTTCGTGACCTCATATCCACAAAATTTTAGCTGCGAGATTATTCGATACATCGCTGAATTATAATCGCTGACTTTCTTAAAATCTTGGAATCTTAACATATTCCATTCATCACGGACGGTCGGAAGTATAACTTCCCTTATATGTTCAAATCTTTCTTTCAATCTTTTCCACAAAGCCATGGGATCTTTTTCAATTAAATATTCACATTTCAATCCCTCGTCGAGATGTCGACGCAAAAATATAATGGCTTTTGCCTTTTCTTGTGATGTCGATATGCCATTTTCTTTTATTGTCTCACTTAGACCCAATGACTCAAGATGCATTTCTACATCGAGAGTCCATGGCATATAATTTTTCCCGTGATGTCGAGCGCAACAAATTCGAGCTTTGTCAAATTTGACATGGTGGTACTAAAAAAAATTACGATGCATTTTATTAGTTAATGAATATTGCAATACAAAGTAATGGATAAACAACAAGTACAAGCATTTGTAAAAATAAAGAAAACACATGAGGAGGATATTCTCCGATAAATAAAAGACTCGTGAGTATGATAACCAAAATAATTAAAAATAACCTTGAGAAAGCCATATTCTTTTTTCTTCGAAAATTTAGTGAAGAATAATTTTTAGAGAAGAAGAGAAAGTTGGAGTGATTGAATGTGTTTATGAGATCATATTTATAGGGCAAAAACTAGTCGTTTTGTTACCGTTTATGACCGTTGGTGTATAAAAAAAATAAAGGTATGTATTTGTATAATTTTATGGTAATAATATGGTGTATATAATATTAGACATATTTAAATAATTATGTATATCATATCATATTATTATAATGATGTGTCATAAGATATTTTATTTAAATATCTTATAGGCTTTTATACTTGTCGTATCCCTTACCGGGAGTGTGGGATGTCGTCTTAACATTCTCCCAGGATTTATAACAAGTTTTTGAAAAATTTATTTTTATTATTAATAATAACATTATATTATATATTAAATATATACACAATAAATAAATAACAGTAAAATAAATATTATTACTTTTGTTACCTTTTTCTTCTGTTTGGAGCTTGGAAAAGGATGGAGGACTTTTAGAGCTTCGTGCTGATAACGTGTTGTGAAAAAGTAAAAATTTATGGTAAAAAGTAAAAATCTCAAACTCTCAAAATTTACCAAACTACACACTTTATAATATTTTTCTCTCTACTCAATTGTGATTTTCTTCACAAATGAGAGATCTATTTATAGGAAATCTTTACAAATAATCCAAAAATAAAATACATCATTACCTACATCATCACACACTAATTTTCAATATTTACAACTCTTATTTTCAACATTCAAATATTCAATACACACATTTTAAATATATTTTTCAACAAATTCCCTGGTTTTTTTGTTAATTGGATATGTATACCGTCGTAGACCAAATCTTACAATGATAGAAGCAAAAATTATATTTTTGGTAATATGTTGACTGTCTTAGTCCACTAATTTGTTGTTGTTGTTTTTTTTTTCATTTATTTTCTTTAGAGCTGTTGATGTTGCGCTAAAAAACAGCGAAGTGTCACCAAAAATTGATGTCAAAAGATATTACTAATATGTCTGATGTCACGTCATCATTTCGATAAAAATTAATTAAAAATGAAAAAATTGCAAATAATAGATTAAGATCGTGAAATGACAAGACTAAAAAATGCAATTTATGGGACTAAAGATTAATTTTTCCTTGATAAAAATTCGAATTTTGCCTCTCACTATTTATTACTGTGTGTGTGTGTGCGCGTATAAAGCTGTATTTAAGTCATTTCCTCGTCATTTTAAGCCAATGTTAATCCTTAGTCACGAGTCGCATGTGGGTTGGTCGTGGGGTCGGCGGCTTACAAATCTTTATCTCAAATCATTTTTTTATATGCATGTATTCTTACATATTTATTGAAGTAATAATGTTTGATCAGGACTCCGAGAGCATGTTTAACCGTCAGAAAGTGACAAGTAATTAAATGAATTTAATCTTTAATTATTCTGAATAATTGATTAATTTGTGTTTCATGATCAGCTACGGCATACGAGAAGTGGACTAATTAAAATATCCATAAAAAGTTTAAAAAATAAAATAAAAGTAATTATTGGATAGACATATGAATTATACAATAAAACTTTCAATTGTTTTGAGAAGAAATATTGAATATTGTCAGGTTCCGAGTTGAACTTCACAATCAAATGCCTCGAATCCGAACTCATCGGTTTCTTTGATCCTACCCACATGAGCAGTGCTTCAAACCATTGAAAAGTTAACACGTATCAACTTCATGCAATGAAAAGTTGATAGGTGTCAAAATTTGTCATATATCAACTCCTCGATAGCTTTTGGGACATTGCCCATATAGATGGAGTCGAACAAACCGATCTGAACTTTGTGAAATAGTTAAACTAAATTATTATGGGGATTAATCATGACTTTCGATCTACAAATTAATTATGCATCTCTCACACACTAATATCGATCAAGGTTATGACAATCATACTTGTAATTTTAGAATATGACCAGGTCCATGTTGTAGCTTGACTCATCTTTCCAACTTATTCCAACCTAGAGGTGGTTCCAACAATTTCAAAAAGTAGCTCCGGTGCATATAATATTTTGTTCAAGTAAGCTCCACATATTTCAGTAGAATTTTTTAGTTTCAGTCTCATACATAAGTTGGTCTGATTTGAGTTTTAGTCTTGTAATTTATCAATGTTAGTTTAAATCCAGTAACTTGAAATTTTTTTAGTCATTTTTCTGCTCAAAAGTCACTAATCTCATCGAATATTGTATATTTGAGACCAATGTTTTCCAACGTAGGTCATGTAACTGAATAAGCCTATATTACAAACATCAAAATAAATCTAAACAAAAAAATAATAATAAAGCAAAACGACACTCAAAATTTCAAAATGGGAGGAAAAAAGCTTGTTGTTTTATTTTATTTTTGTTTGGGTAGATTTTAATGTGTATAATATAGTTTTTATTTTGTTATATGAGTCGTGAAGGATAGTATGAATTTCAAATGAGCAATGGATAGATTTAGTGGTTTCGGACGACAAAAGAACGAAAAAACAAAAAAAATATAAGTTATTAGATGAAAATCAATATTGACAAGTTAAAATACTACAATCCATCAAATCAACTGGTATTAAAATTGCATTTTTCCCTAATTGAGTAGAATCTTGGCCGTATAGTACTTATCTCCAAGTATTCCTACTCAGGATCGTCTCTTACACTAATTTTTCACACCAGAAGCTCCAAGCCCATATTATTTCGTCAAGCCACGAGCGATCTAGATCCATGCATGCATGTTTGTGCAAAAAAGAAACTCCGATAGCAGCTAATCTGTATCCGTCCATATGTTTTACAAAACATGTAACACAAATTATTAAGGGAAGTGCAGTGATTGCTTATTTTAATTCAAATATGGGATCGTTCATTATTTATCAAGACAGCATCCCAGAGTACCGAAAGGAAAACTTGGTCATGCTTATGTTATTCAGTCATCGTTCCAATGGTTGCAAAACGATTGGCAAACCATGTTGAGGGCGAACTGTGACAAGGGGGATAGGAGAGTGAACATAACTCGGAGACAATGTGAACTTGAACTGTTGAAGGACCATAGAGAGTGCAATCTTCGCTTCATTGCTTGCAAAGTTCAATCCTACGCACGTTCTTGGGCCGAATCCGAACGGAAGGAATGCCATGGGGTTATTTCTTGTTGCCTTAGCCACCCCTTCTGCGAATCTCTCTGGTTTGAAAAGGTGAGCATCTTCTCCCCATATTTCTCGACTTCTATGGAGTTCTAGAGTGGGAATGATTATTTCCATGTGAGCCGGGAGCTCGTACTTTCCTAGCCTTACGTTGCTTTTTGCTCTTCGAGTAAGATTTGTCACTGGACTGTATAGCCTTAAGGTCTCGTTGATGATCATGTTTACCTAAATACATGAGAAAAAGAACCGAACAGGAACGAAAAAATGAAATGAATATACTCGGATTCTTGTTGTTAGCTTAATATTTCTCATAAAATTATAAGCACAGTTGAAAGGGAATAAGCTACTTACAATTTTTAATTTGGCTAGACTTTCGGATTTTGGATTTTCTTGGCCGAACACTTGAAACACCTCGTTTCTCGCCTTTTCTTGCCAATCTGTGTGAATCGCCAAGAAAAGAAACGTCCAAGAAAGCAAGCTGGTAGTTGTCTCATGTCCGGCAAGAAAGAATACCTTGCATTCATCAATGACATTATCAACAGAAATCCGATTTTTCTTGTCAGCAGCATGGTGAGCTGCAAGCAATGATCCCAGAAAGTCATTCCCAAAGTTTTGTTCTTGTCCTTTGAACACTTTATCCTCTCTTTTCCTCACGATTTCCACGATAGAATTGCGTAGAGATTTTTCGATTTTATCTGATTCGATATCATCTTTGGTCTTGAAACCTTTGCTGTGAACATCAAAAGAAAGTCTTAGTTCCTTGTTAAGTGATTTGAAATACATGCCTAATCAAGATTATTTTTCAAAAGAGTGAAAGACGGAGTTTACATGAAATCAGAAACTCGAACTTTGTCAACATTTTTGAATAAGAGAAACCCGAGCTTCGTCAACATAGCGAATATGTTTCGCCCTTCTAAGTAACTACTTCCAAAAGCTGTTCTTGCAATCACCTCAGAACTTAGAAGATCGAATTCGTGGTACACTTCTAGTTCTTTTCCTTCATAATTTTTCCAGTTTCCTATCATAGTTTCCACACTTGCAACCATTGCAGGAAACATTTCCTGCATCAGGGCGGAACCAAAGATTTCGATATGACTATAACATAAATATCAAAGAAAAATATCATAATGTTGCTAAATTTGATTCATTTATAAGTGATGTGCTCAATTAGTTAGTTACCTTCAAGTTTTCTGCGTAAAAAGCATGGTTGGCTATTTTTCGCAGTTTCGACCATTTCTCCCCTTCTGTCATAACAAGCCCATCCCCCACGAGCTTCTCTGCGACGCCATCGATTTTGACTTTCGGATACATACCTTCTTTATTAGACAATATTTCTTTAGCCAACTCCGGTTCACTGATCACCATAAGAGGTCGAGGACCGTTCCAAGTAAGAAAATTCTTTCCTATGACATATAGAAGCGAATAAATTAAACGATTTCATTCACGTCTCATAATAAAAGAAGCACGGAAATATTTCTCGTTACCATATATCTTCATCCAGGCATAGAAATTAGGATGGATTCGAGGGAATATGTCGTGCGACAATTCCATTGGACCCTTGGCTGCTTGCTGCTTCAAGAACATGGCCTCTTTAGTACTTCCATGAATTAATTTGTATGAAGGTCCGGTCATCCCCTGTCTCCTCATCGCCGATTGTATGCGAAAGGGTTTCCATATTACTTTGTAGATAAATCTTAACAAAATCAGTGCAATAATGAACAGAGGAATCGAGAAAAGAATGCCCATGACCTTGTGTTTGTACAGGGTTTTAGCCTTGTCTGTTGATGAATAAGCAAGAGAAAATAACTTCACTTATGTTTATAGGGATCATATACTATTAGGTTGTAAGATCGAAACAGCCTGGTTCTATGCAATGGTCGTCTGATATGTCGAGAAAAACCAGGGGAACACACAAGGCATGAAAATGAAAGGGATTTGGATGTTCTATTTATCAGGATGCAGCATGTTCATTATTTTTTTCAACTTCTTGTCCCACCTTTTGTTTGGAAGTTGTCCAAGGAAAAACAGCGAATATAGAATTGTTCTTAGCTGATAAGGCATGAAAATGAAAGTGAATTGGATGTTCTATATATCAAAAGGCAACATGTTCACCATTTATTTCAATTTCTTGTCCCACCTTTTGTTTGGAAGTTATCCATTGAAAAATTTTGGACATTGGATATTTGATTGTTGGATATAGTGTTGTCCATTTCAGACCAACACATGAAGGAGCCTGGCAAAATTTTGTCGCTTTATGCTGGTTAAAATGTGCGCAAAGGAATGAGAGAGATTATTTATCCGCAGGCTTGAGGTGCTAACTGCATGACATACAAAAAGTACACAAAGAAAAAGGACCAGATATCTTGTGAGACGGTATCACGAATTTTTGTCTATGAGACGGGTCAACCTTAGCTATATTCACAATAAAAAGTAATATTTTTAGCACAAAAAGTAATACTTTTTCATGGATGACCTAAATAAGAGGTCTGTCTCACAAAATACGACTCGTGAGACCATCTCACACAAGTTTTTGCCAAGAAAAAATTTGGGAAAATAATTGTTTTGGTGATTAACTTATCCAATTTTGGTTTTCGTCAATTAAAATTGTCTGATTCGATTTTTGTACACTAACATTTAATTTTCGATTATTTTAGTCAAATTGTTTACGTAAAATCCGACAAGTCGGCAATTTTATCATTTAGTATTTTATAGTGTCATGTTGGATTCAAATAACTGAAAATTAAAAGTTAGTGTACTAAAAACAAATTTTGAAAGAAAAAAAACCAAAAATTAAACAAGTGTGGAAAAAACAAACTATTTTCCTTGTATATTTCTGATAATGTGAAGAAACAAATTTAAGTAATTGTAAAATGGACTTTTATTGTATAAAATAAAAAAGAAAAATATGACTTGTGCTATGTTATTTATACGAATATTCCGCATCTTTAGGTGATCATCCACTCAAACCTTTCTATGACATATTTTTATAAAAAATTTCTTTTTAGATTTTAATTATTTATGTTATCAAATTTTAGATTTAGTCATTTTTTTTATTTTTTAAAATTTTATTCATTTTTCTACATAACTTTATTATGTCAGCGTCAGTAAACATTTCTACGAGAAAAATTAAAATTGCATTTCATTATAGATTCATCAGTATTATTCGAACAAACTCAAAGATATATTGTTGAAATTATGAAATATGAGATAATGATATTCAAAATAACAATCATCAAATCTTTACCAAATTAAATAAAAAAATATGCAATACATACATCAAATCAAATTGGCCATTGATTTAAAAAAATTTAAAATAAAAAATCGACAATCTAAGGGCATGTTTGGTAGGACGAAATGTGGTGAGGATGAAAGGAACATTCACAATCTTATTTCATTTTTTTGCTTGGTATAATTTTTGAAATTGAAATCACTCCGTAAGAATTATTTTTTTACAGATGCTCAAAATACTAAGAATATCAGAATATGATGTAAAATAGTAAATTCGTGTTTTGTCAGAATTAGGTGTTGTGCCAGATGTTACAACATCTCAGACAACATGCAGCGGAATATTATATTTTGCAACACAAATTCACTTTCAATAACTAAATGAACGAGATTAAATATGCACAAGTATAAATACTTGTGCGGTGCCTTATGGTGAAAATTAATCACTAGAAAATCAAACCGATTACAAAACCTAACACTAGTGATTATGACAAAAATCAATAAACCTTTCTAAAAACAACCAACAATATTAAAACATGAATAAGAAAGCAAAAAACGAGATCCCTAAAAACACGAGCAGCTAAACACGATCTTCAGCCAACATCGTTACGGATGTTGTCTGTAGATGTTGGCAACATTCAGGGCAACACGTAAACCAGCACTCTTCAAAACAGCAACGTCTTTGTAGAATTATTTGTCTCTGAAATCTCGACGTGCAAAAGTGCATGAGTTATGCATTCATGAAAACCTCCAAGCGAAGAGTGGAAAACAAAACGGACGACTCCTCTTCAAAACAGCAACGCCTTTGTAGGATGTATTTCTATGAGAACCATGACGTGCACAGTGCGTGTATATTGATTGAGAAGAGAGAAAAGGCCACCACGAAAATCTCCCACGAAAATCACCTCCACGAAAAACTATCTCCACGAAAATCTCTTCTACGAAAAATCTCTTTCACTAAAACTTTCTGAATTTTTCTTCATCTCTCTCTCTCTCCATTCTTTTTAATCTCCATCTCTCTTATTTATAATTTACTTCATCTCACCAGGAAATCTACAAAATAAAGAAATCAAGAGTTAAATCAATAATATCATATCTTCAAGATCTTTATCATAAATATAATATCTAGATAAGGCAAACCCAATATTCCACATAATCTTATCAAGAATGAAATTAAATTTAAGGAAGATATTATATCACAATAAAATCTTAACATAATTATCTAGAAAGGCAAAACCATAATTAAATATTATACTCAATCAAATCATCAAGGAATAGATAATATTAGGGAAATCAATTTAATATGGAAATTTTATTTCCCTTCAATCTCCCCCTTTTTGCCTTTTTGGACAAAATCAAATCAAACTCAATTTCTCAGTTGAACTCCAGCTAACTCCCCCTTAATATGATAATTTTTCTCCCCATGAATAAAGTCAAGTTGGTACGGGTGTTGGTCATTGTGTTGGCAACACCTGAGACAACACCTGCAAAAATCATCAACAGTTCATTAAAACAGAAACACATCAGGGAAGCAGAACCTTAACAAAGCAGAACATTAAAAACGAAATCAAGCAAAGGTATCAGATAGATGGTATCATTTGATTCTTTCAATTCACACTCCCTTGAGTTTGAGTCACGTCTTCTCCCCCTTTTTGTCCAGAATGGACATCACCTCCATAGCCAGACGATAGTCAGAAACTAAGTTCTCGCGGGAGACCAGATCAGCTTTGGCCCGTACTCACTTACCAAAATTACTGAGATAATTGCGTCCAAAATCATTTCAAAATAATTTCCAGAATTGGAACCCACGTCGATTTTAACACCACTGAACCATCAAAAATCACAAATATTGGATTTCTAGCAAAATCCGGATTTTCATCGAATTTTCTCTGTTGAAATACTCGTACCTCATGACACAACAATATTCACTAAGTTATGTTTATGCATGACTTATGGATGCCTAATAACAGAATGTAACAAGAATAAAAATATAAGAACAAATATGAAGTATGAGTACTGATGAAGTGTTGTTACAAATGTTGGCAACACCTTCTGACAACACGCACAATTAAAATTTTCCAATTTTTCTTCACACTTACTTATCAACTTTCTGAACATAGAAGTGATAGCTCCCACACTAGAGGAACAGTCTTCTTTGGACTCTTCTAGGTAGCTTTTTCCATTTTTTTCTATTTCTGTGATACTATTTAGAAGGGGTAGCTCCTACACTTAAAATCCAGCCTTCATTGGGCTACTTTAGGTAGCTTTTTCCATCTTTCCTTCTAATCACAGACCCAACAATATTTATATTTTAATCCCTCGGGTACTAGTCATATTGATTAGGGATAAGTGACCATTTTTGAAATCTTTGGTGACGAAACACATGTATAGGTGTGAAGTTTTTAGGATGAGACAAGAGATTTTACGTGCATCAGAAAAGTGTGCTACAAAGTTTCAACACAACATATGACAGTATGAATGCTATGTGGTATGCCTAAGTCCTAAGAATGCACATTCAGGTTAGGTGTTGTCCGAGATGTTGTGACATCTGAGACAACATCTATGTATGATCAGGAAGAACACATGCTGAGAGATTTCCTAAGGTTGAAAAACCTCTCAAAATCTAATGCTTTTGTGAATATGTCAGCCAGTTGTTTATTTGTACCAACAAATTCAATTCGAATCAATCCTTTTTCTACTAAATCTCGAATAAAATGATGTCTAATGTCAATGTGTTTAGTTCGAGAGTGTTGTACTGGATTTTTTGAAATATTGATTGCACTAGAATTATCACAGTACACAGTTAATGTTTCACTCTTAAGTCCATAGTCTTCTATCATTTGGTTCATCCATAAAAATTGAGAACAACAACTCCCAGCTGCCACATATTCAGATTCAGCAGTTGAGAGTGACACACAATTTTGTTTCCTACTATGCCAAGAGATTAAATTATTGCCAAGGTAAAAGCAACCTCCAGATGTACTCTTCCTATCATCTAAATCACCAGCCCAATCAGCATCTGAAAAGCCTACTAAATTCGAGTTGGTTTCTTGAGTGTACCATAGCCCTAATTCAATCGTGCCTGCTATGTAGCGAAGAATACGCTTCACAGCTTTCAAATGAGAGATCTTAGGGTTAGATTGATATCTAGCACATAAGCATACACTAAACATGATGTCAGGACGACTGGCTGTCAAATAAAGGAGGCTACCTATGATGCTGCGATATAGGGTGTTGTCAACATTTTCGGCAACATCATCTTTGCACAATTTTTCACTCGAGCCTATAGGGGTTTTCATGTGTTTGGTGTTTTCATTTGCAAATTTCTTGATCAAATTCTTAGCATATTTGCTTTGACACAAAAAGATCCCATTATACATTTGTTTAATTTGAAAGCCAAGAAAGAAACTTAATTCACCAACCATGCTCATTTCAAAAGTAGATGACATGCACTCAACGAAATCATCAGCATGCTTTTGGGATGAAGAACCAAAGATTATATCATCAACATAGACTTGACAGATAAGAATTTCACCTTTGAACTTTTGAATAAAAAGAGTTTTGTCTACCTCACCTCGTTTGAAGCCAATTTCAAGAAGATATTCTGCTAATCTGTCATACCATGCACGTGGTGCTTGCTTCAAACTGTAGAGAGCCTTTTTCAACTTGTATACGTGATCAAGATTATGTGGATCTTCAAATCCTTTAGGCTGTCTAACATATACTTCTTCACAAAAAATCCCATTCAAAAATGCACTTTTAACATTCATTTGAAACAATTTGATTTTCATAAAGCATGCAATCGCTAGCAAAAGTCGGATAGACTCAATGCGGGCAACAGGTGCAAAGGTCTCATCAAAATCAACCCCTTCAACCTGTGTGTACCCTTGAACAACCAACCTTGCTTTATTTCGAATGATGTTCCCTGACTCATCAGTTTTATTTTTAAAAATCCACTTTGTTCCAATTATATTGCCATGGTCAGGAGATGGAACTAAAGTCCAAATATCATTTCAAACAAACTCCTCAAGTTCATCATTCATAGCATTTATCCAAAACTCATCTTTTAAAGCTTCGTCAACATTTTTTGGTTCAAATTGAGATACAAAGCACGAAAATCTTACCTGTGAGTACATGGTACTCATACACACTAGTCCAACCATTCTTCTATAATCAACTTTTTCTTTCTTTCTGGTTTGGACATCTTCACGCATTCCTCCAATGATTTGAGATGATGGATGGTTTTTTTGGATTTTGCTTGGAATACATGGTCCATCATCTGCTGCCTCATTATCGCTGTGAGCATCTTCTTGTGGGTCGGTGACTTCAGTATCACGTGTTGTGCCAGATGTTGCAACATCTGGGACAACATCTGTATTTTCCAGTGAGGTTTGAGTTTCCAGAAGGTCTTCAACGTCATCTTCAGCAGTTTTCTTCTTGAGATCTGCATAATCATAAAAAACAACATTAATAGATTCCATAATAGTCCTGGTTCTTAAGTTAAATATTCGATAAGCACGACTATTAGTGGCATATCCCAAGAACAAACACTTATCACTCTTTGAATCGAACTTAGCAAGTTGATCCCTGTCATTCAAAGTGTAACACACACAGCCAAAAACATGAAAATATTTAAGGTTGGGCTTCTTTCCCATGATAATTTCATAAGAAGTCATGGTTGATCCACTTCTTAAATACACTCTATTTGAAATGTGACACGCCGTGTTAAGTGCCACCGCCCAAAAACGTTTTGCTATGTTTTTTTAAGATAGCATTACTCTTGTCATTTCTTGCAAAGTATTGTTCTTGCGTTCAGCAATGCCATTTTGTTGTAGAGTTTTTGGTGCTGAAAATTCGTGTGAGATACCTTTCCTGTCACAGAAGGATGAGAAAGAAACGTTTTCAAATTCTTTACCGTGATCAGTTCTGATCTTTCTTACCTTCAGGTCATGGAAGTTGGTGATTCTTGTAATCAAATTTTTGAATACATCAAAAGTATCTGATTTCTCTCTAATAAAGCAGACCCATGAAAAGCGTGAGAAATCATCAACACACACAAAAGAATATTTCTTACCTCCGAGGCTTTCCACTTCCATAGGACCCATAAGGTCCATGTGAAGTAACTCCATACAGCGTGTTGTCTCAGATGTTGGCAACACTGGATGCGACACGCGAGTCTGTTTACCTTTTTGACAATCTCCGCACACATATGATACACCAGAAGAGAGATTAGGCATACCTCTAACTGCATCGTACTTACTCAGGTTCTTTAAGGTTTTGAAGTTTGCATGGCCAAGTTTTTTGATGCCAAAGGTCAAGTTCGGTGATTTGCACATGTTTGCATGAATGTTCTTCACCTATTTGGTAGCAATTGTCTGAGGACCTTGTACCTGTCATAATGCACATGTTAGCTTCATCAAAAACTTCACAATTATGTTTATCAAACTTAACAAGCAAATTATCATCACACAATTGGCTTATGCTTATAAGATTTGAATTTAATCCTTCAACATGAAGCACATTGTGGAGCTTTGGCAGTCCTTCAACATTCAAAGTACCATTTCCAACAATTTTTCCTTTAGCTCCCCCCCCATAGGTTACTCTACCACCTTTTTGATCAACAAAATCAATGAGATATTCTCGTAATCCTGTCATATGGCGAGAGCTTTCCACTATCAAAGTACCAATGACATGCAGTGTTAGTTTTTAAAGAGGTATAGACAACATTACAGTGAGTTTTTACCTTTGGTACCCAAATTTGTCTTACTGTAGGTCGATGGTTTGAGGTGTTGCGGGAAATGTTGGACAACATTCGGGGCAACATCCAGCTCAACTTTCGATTCAAGCAGTCATCCTTGAGTTTAAAACAGTAGGGCCTGATATGTCCAGGTTTAAAACAGTAGTGACATACATACATGCGTTTTTTTTTCTTTGGAGCGAGTGCAACAGGTTGTCTTTTTGGTGGAGAACTTTTGATTGAGGGTATGGGTTGTGGCTTTATGGATGCATCAGCTTTCCCTTTCACAAAGACTGTTGATTTGGAACATTCACCGATTTCAAACACACTGTCTTTGAAGCCTAAGCCTTTTTTGTCATCTCTTCCCATCAAAAGTATGGAATCAAGCTTGGATGTGCTTGAATTAAACTTGGATAAAGTCTCAGTTGCTGTTCGAAGCTCATCCTTGGCCTTGCCAAGTTCTAAGTCCTTTTTGCTCAAAATTACTTCAAGTTTGGCAACTACGGCTTTTAGATCAATGTTCTCCTTCATGAGACTTGAGTGAAACTTGTTTCTTTTGGTCCAATCTTCAAACAACTCTTCATAAAGCTGTTGCACACTCTCAAGTGTGATTCCTTCCTCATCATCTTCTGATTCATCATCTCCACTCAAATTTTCAGAATGGATTTCAAACATACTGATTTTTTGCAGATGTTGCGGCCAGGTGTGGCAACACCTAGGGCAACACTTAAAGGATTCACCTGCAGGCAGTGTCTTTCTGTCAACAGTGCATTCAAGGAGACGTGGTTATCTTCTTCATTGGATTTCTCCTCCTCATCAGATTCTTCATCGCTTAAGGAAATATTGTAGCCTTTGTTCTTGTGTAATCTGTTGGCACATTCATTGACATAGTGACCGAAACCTTGGCACTCTCTACACTGCACCGAATCATACTTCCTTGCATTAGATTGTCCCTTGCCATCATTCCTCGGTTGAAATTATTGCTTGGCAGAAAACCTTTGTGGCCTTTCAAGGGGTGGAAGACTTGAAAATTTCGATGGTTTTGCATCCTTCTTCTTGTCTCGGATTCTTTTCAAGTAATCACCGAATTTCTTTGTGATAAAGGAGATAGAGTCTTCGCAAAGATCAGAATCATTGACTTCTTGGGAAATTTGAAGGAGTTCATTGTATGAGTCATTCGAGGCTTGTAATGCAATTGTCTTCCCCTTGTCCTTCTTTTGCATGCCCATGTTCATTTCGAAAGTACGAAGTGAACTAATAAGATCTTCCAAAGGCATTTGAGAAGTGTCCTTAGCCTCATCTATTGCGTAGATTTTTATGTTGAATCTTTCGGGCAGGGAGCAAAGAACCTTGCTAACCAAACGTTCATTGGAGATAGGGTCTCCAAGGCTGAACGCCTCATTAGCCATTTCCCGTAGACGACGATCATAGTCTAGTATGTTTTCAGATTCTTCCATCCTCATCACCTCAAATTTGGAAGTGAGCATCCTTAATCTGGTTCGTCGCACACTTTTAGAACCTTCACAGTGTCTTTGGAGGATATCTCATGCACTTTTAGCAGAAGTACAATTTGTGATCAAACTGAACATATTCACGTCAACAGACGTAAAGATAACATTTAAGGCCTTTGAATTGTAGTTCGAACTTTGCACTTCATCAGTAGTTCAGTCAATTTCAGGTTTTGGCAAGCTATCACCATCTCGGTCTGTCATGCTTGGTGAAGTCCATCCATTGATGACACGCTGCCATGCCCGTTCATTTATGGATTTTATGTAATATTTGATTTTGACCTTCCATAGGCTGTAATTGGTACCATCTAGGACTGGTGGTCGAAGCGTTGCGCTTGCAAGTGAGGTGTCCATTTAATTTATTTTCTCTCAAACAAAACAAAAACCAGAATCAGCACTTAGTATATCAAGAGTAGGCTCTGATACCACTTGTAAGAATTATTTTGTCCGACAGATGCTCAAAATAATAAGAATATCAGAATATGATGTAAAATACTAAATTTGTGTTTTGTCAGAATTAGGTGTTGTGCCAGATGTTACAACATCTCAGACAATATGCATCGGAATATTATATTTTGCAACACAAATTCACTTTCAATAACTAAATGTTGTGCCAGATGTGCGGTGCCTTATGGTAAAAATTAATCACTAGAAAATCAAACCGATTACAAAACCTAACACTAGTGATTACGACAAAAATCAATTTTCTCAACAAGTTGAGAAAATAAAGCTTTCTAAAAACAACCAACAATATTAAAACATGAATAAGAAAGCAAAAAACGAGATCCCTAAAAACACGAGCAGCTAAACACGATCTTCAGCCAACATCGTTACGGATGTTGTCTGTAGATGTTGACAACATTCAGGGCAACACGTAAACCAGCACTATTCAAAACAGCAACGTCTTTGTAGAATTATTTGTCTCTGAAATCTTGACGTGCAAAAGTGCATGAGTTATGCATTCATGAAAACCGCCAAGCGAAGAGTGGAAAACAAAACAGACGACTCCTCTTCAAAACAGCAGCGCCTTTGTAGGATGTTTTTCTATGAGAACCATGGCGTGCACAGTGCGTGTATATTGATTGAGAAGAGAGAAAAGACTACCACGAAAATCGCCCACGAAGAACACCCACGAAAATCACCTCCATGAAAAACTATCTCCACGAAAATCTCTTCCACGAAAAATCTCTTCCACTAAAACTCTCTGAATTTTTCTTCGTCTCTCTCTCTCTCTCTCTCTCTCTCTCTCTCTCCATTCTTTTTAATCTCCATCTCTCTTATTTATAATTTACTTCATCTCACCAGAAAATCTACAAAATAAAGAAATCAAGAGTTAAATCAATAATATCATATCTTCAAGATCTTTATTATAAATTTAATATCTAGAAAAAGCAAACCCAATATTCCACATAATCTTTTTAAGAATGAAATTAGATTTAAGAAAGATATTATATCACAATAAAATCTTAACATAATTATCTAGAAAGGCAAAACCATAATTAAATATTATACTCAATCAAATCATCAAAGAATAAATAATATTAGAAAAATCAATTTAATTTGTAAATTATATTTTCCTTCACACTCGTTGCAATGGAAATGTTCATTCCAATGAACATGAAACAAACATTACTGCCACTTGGTTGGGTTTACACATTCTCATTTTCCCAACTTTATATATATATATATATATATATATACATACCATATAATATAATAATTACCATTTGATAATAACAATAAAAATAGTAAGACAACGATGATAATAAATAAAATATTATTAATAAATCATTCAACAATTTGATAATAACAATAAAAATAGTAAGACAACGATAATAATAAATAAAATATAATACTATTAAAAAAAATTATTTCATTTTATTCTATTTTTCTCATTTCGATCATAGAAATTGAATAGATATATCATTTCATTTATATTTTCATTTCGTTCCAAAATTCATTATATCCATAGTTTATTCCATTCAATCATATCAAGCATGACCTAATAATTTACAAAATGCTGATTAGCATATAAACCACCAAATCCAACATGGGAATTGAAGTTACCAAAACATTTAAATACCAAGCACAAAAGAAGATAGGACCAAATCCCACAATATAAAAAGATTAAAGAAAGTCCTACGATACATTTAAAAAGAAAAAAATAAAGGCAAAAATTTGTGTGAGACGGTCTCACGGGTTGTATTTTGTGAGACAGATCTCTTATTTATGTCATCCATGAAAAAATATTACTTTTTATGTTAAGATTATTACTTTTTATTATGAATATCGCTAGGGCTGACCCATCTCACATATAAAGATTCGTGAGATCGTCTCACAAGAGACCTATTCAAAAATAAATTCCGAGAATACACACCACAAATCAAAATTAAAATTAACCAAAATAGAGAAATTATGCATTAAAAACAAATTTTATCTTTTACGATATATAATACAAGAGTACTCTATAATAAATTACTAACTATATAAAGTCGTGTTGTAATTTTGAATTTGCTTGAAACTCCCTCCATCATATCAAACTAAAACTAACTATATGGTTTTATTATATTACATAACATTTTTCTAAATTTTATTTTAATTCTTACTATTTCAATTCACAAAATTCATTAACTTTTATTTTAATTTTTATTTTAAAAACTATTATTTTTTATTACGCAATCCGTTAGTAAAAAATAAGAAATTCAACTATAAAAACAAATCAACTAAAATATCCAAAAATAACATATCAACGCAATCAAACTCTATAATGAACTCAAGATTGGAAGTTTATTCAACGATAAGGGTCGATTTTAAATGAGTAAATCTTGTCTCACAAGAGATATTCCGTAACTGATTGAAGTAGGATAGATCCAGGGCTTAAGGATTTATAAGACGTGATTGGCAGTGTGCATGTTAGGCGGCGCAGACAAAAATATCAAGATTGGCTACATCACACTGTTCTCGTTCTAAGGAGAACAAACCAGAAACCAAAGGTGTTTCCGATCAAAAGTCGAGAGAATCTCTCCAAACCAACGCTCGCTAGGAGTGAATTACTGTGGTGACAATAGACAAGAACGATCTTGCATTTGTACAAGTCCAAGCCACTAACTCGTTTGAATAAGTAAGATTGGTTTGCTTTTGCGGCCGTGACCTTGTCGAGTAGAACGAACCACATCAACAGAACTACCGATTATAATACTTTAATTTTGTACCAGAGCAAGTCTAACATAATTTGCATGTGATCTTGGGTTATGTTCGGTTTACAGGTATGGATATGTTGAGAGGAGGAGGATGTGTGTGGACACCGCCCTTATTGAATGGCTCAAACTGTCACGCCCCAGGAACGGGGTTAGTCGACACCGGCGTTGCTCTCAAATTTACATTCAAAAACAACAAGCCTCAGAAGTACAAAATTCAGAGACCAGTCTTTTTATTCATAATACTAAATGATTCATTGTCTGATACACATACAGAGCTTCATATGGTGCCATTCTAATACTGCTGTGATAACTATTATTGTATGCGAACTCGATTAAGGGCAGATGTTCGCTCCGATTACTACTGAAGTCTAGAGCACATGCTCTCAGCATATCTTCTAGAGTTTGAATTGTCCTTTCTGTTTGGCCATCGGCCTGAGGATGATAGGTCGTACTGAGAGTAACATTCGTCCCCATAGCTTGTTGAAAGCTCTTCCAAAATCGAGATGTAAACCTAAGATCTCTGTCTGACAGTATGCTAGCCGGAACTTCATGTAATCGCACGATCTCATTCATGTACAATGTGTCTAACTTGTCCAAATTATAGTTCATGCAGACAGGTAAGAAATGCGCAAATTTCGTTAGTCTATCTACTATTACCCATATTACATCATGACTTTGTCTCGACTTGATTAAACCAACTACAAAATCCATGGAAATATGTTCTCATTTCCATTCTGAGATTTCTAATGGTTGAAGAAGTCCACCAGGTCTCTGGTGCTCTGCTTTGACTTGCTGGCACACGTGACACTTAGAAACAAACATTGCCCCGTCTTTCTTCATTCCACTCCACCAGAAATTTTTTTTCAAATCTTTGTACATCTTGGTACTGCCAGGATGAACTGAAAATTTTGATTTATGTGCTTCAGACATTACTTCTTGTCGATGGTATCGATGTCTGGTACGCACAATCGTCCTTTCATCCACAAGATTCCTTTGTTATCCGTCTCGAAGTCTGGTGATTTCCCTTCTTTAGCTTTCCCTTTCAGTTTCACCAAAGCGGAATCTCTATCTTGACTTATCTTGATTGTCTCTTGAAGACATGGTTGTGCTGAAAGTGATGTCAGGATCACCTTACTCTTATTTTTTCGACTTAAAGCATATGCTACCTTGTTGGCTTTGCCTGGGTGGTAGTTTATCGTCAAGTCGTAATCCTTCATGAATTCAATCCACCGTCTTTGTCTCATATTTAGTTCCTTTTGGGTGAACAAATATTTGAGACTTTGGTGATCAGTGAAAATCTCACACTTGGCTCCATAAAGATAATGTCTCCAAATTTTTAGTGCGAACACCATTGCAGCTAGTTCGAGGTCATGCGTTGGGTAATTCTGTTCATATGGCTTCAATTGTCTCGACGTGTATGCAATCACCCTTTCCTCTTGCATGAGTACATATCATAAACCTTCTTTAGATGCATCACTGTAGATTGTGAAGTCTTTGTCTTCAGTTGGCAATACTAACATTGGCGTTGAGGTAAGCTTTTTCTTCAAAGTCTCGAAGCTTTTCTCACAATCTTCACTGAATTGAAACTTTGAGTTCTTCTATGTGAGTTTGGTGAGAGGTATTGCTATTGAAGAGAATCCTTCAACAAACTTTCGGTAATAGCCTGCTAATCCCAAAAAGCTTCGAATTTCTGTCACAGTCTTTGGTCTAGGACAATTTGAGATTGCTTCTACTTTCTTAGGGTCCACAGAGACTCTTGCTGCTGATATTATATGTCCCAAGAATGTGACGCTCTCTAGCCAGAATTCGCATTTCTTGAACTTGGCGTACAGTTCCTTTTCTCTCAGCTTCTGGAGGGTGAGACGAAGATGTTCTTTGTGGTCTTCCGCACTTGAAGAATATACTAGAATGTCGTCGATGAATACGACCACGAACCTATCGAGTTATGGTTTGAAGACTCTATTCATGAGGTCCATGAATGCTGCTTGAGCATTGGTCAGTCCAAACGGCATCACTGTAAACTCGTAATGGCCGTATCTTGTCCTGAAGGCTGTTTTAGGGATATCTTCCGCTTTGACCTTCAGTTGATGGTATCCTGACCTCAGATCGAGTTTTGAAAAGATCTTGGCTCCTTTCAATTGATCGAAAATGTCATCTATCCTCGGGAGAGGGTATTTATTCTTAATTTTAATCTTGTTCAACTCTCTATAGTCGAGACATAACCTCATATTCCCGTCTTTCTTTTTCACAAATAGAACAGGGGCTCCCCACGGAGATGCACTGGGACGGATCTGCTTCTTATCTAACAATTCTTGAAGTTGTTCTTTGAGTTCTTTTAACTCTGCCGGAGCCATTCGGTATGGTGCTTTTGAGATTGGTGTAGAATTGGGTACTAAATTAATCTCAAATTCCACTTCGCGGTCGGGAATTTCTCCAGGGAGTTCTTCAGGAAAAACATCTGGAAACTCTTGTACTACCAGAATCTCTTATAGTGCAAGTGTGGTTTCTTCCTTTACCTCGCTTAACATAGCTAGGTAAAGTTCTTCTCCATTCTTCATGGCTTTCCAAGTTTGAGAAGTAGAAAGAAGAGTCTTTCGTTCTTTTGTCTTACCATGAAATAAAAGTTTATCTTGATGTAGAGCTTGGATGGTTACCGTCTTTCCATGACAGTCTACTAAAGCACGATTCTTGGCTAACTAATCCATTCCAAGAATTACATTGAATTCCACCATGTTTAGTTGGATTAGGTTTGCCTTGAAACTCTGATTTTCTATGAGTACACTATTATCCCGATATAGAGTGTGAGTTTCCTAAAATCCGATTTATAGTTCTTCTAAGTTATCAGGCTTAGCTCCTAACTTCTTGACAAATCTCTTAGACATGAATGAATGCGTAGCACCACAATCAAATAACACATAAGCATGTATATTATTGATTAGAATGGTACTAGCTACAACATCATTTGAGTTGTCAGCCTCTTCTTGAGTGATAGCATAAACTCGAGCATTTGACTTGTTCTCCTTAGGCTTGTTTGGAGTTGTTCCTCCTGTTGGTCCATTCATTGGATCTGGAAAAGGGCATTGAGCAATGCAGTGGCCCATCTTTCCACAACGGAAACAAGCTCCAGAATTCCTCCGGCATTCACCAGTGTGAGTGAATCCACAAGTTTGGCACTTGACTTCCTCTCTGCTTGATTGAGAAGAAATGGTTCCTTTGGCTGGAGCACTGGTAAACTGATTGCTTGAGAACCTAGACTTCTTGAATTGTTGGTATGGTTGGTACTGGCTTGATTGAGGACGTTTGAGTTTATTCTCACCTTCATGCCTCTTGATGTCGTTTTCAGCCCTGATGGCGGCTCCCATCAATTCATCAAAGCTGTCGGATCGATAACAGCAAGGGTAGATTGAATGCGGCTGTTCAATTCCTTCTTGAAGCGATATATCTTCAAGGCTTCGTCTCTCATGATGGTTGGAGAGTAAGTTCCCAATGAGTAGAACTTAGATGAATACTCCACCACTGTCATGTTTGATTCTTGAACCAAGCTTTCAAATTCTGACAGCTTCTGCACTCGAACTACTGTCGGGAAGTACTGCTTCAGAAGTGCCTCTCGGAACCTTTGCCAAGTGATAGGTCCCACCCCTAACATAGCTGGTGAGACTCATTCCCACAATTTGGCCGCTTTATCCACAAGAAAAGGTGTAATCACATCTACCTTGATTCCTTGTGGAACCTCAAGTAGTCGAAGATGATTCTCCATCTCCTTCATCCAATTCTGTCCGACCTCAGGATCGGAGCTTCCATTGAAGTTCGGGACTCTTGCTCTTCGGAGGGACTCATAATGCTGCTTAGTCCCATTCTGAGCTGGAGGTGGCGGCGGTGGCTGATTAGCATTAGGGTTGACAAACCCTTGTAGCGTGGTTGCCACAATCGTGGCTATAGCCATCAGATCCGCCTGGCTGAGGCCAACTGCTGGTGGTGGTTGTTGTGCAGCCTCATCGTTGCGGTTGTTGTTGCGATTTCCATAACGAGGGTTGCGATTGTTTCTCACGGGTCTTCCGTCCATTTCCTACAATTATGAAAGTTCTAAGGTTTTGGCAGAGTATGGACTCAACAAATAAACAAAATGATTGAGTAATTGCTCAAGAATTAAATATGAAACTGATATGATCGATAAAGGGGGTAAATCGTTGAGCTACAATAGCTCGGTTCTTAAAATATTGAACACCGATGAATTATATCGAGTTTGATTTTCAATCCAAGCGGAAGACACTCGAAATAATCCTTCGTAGAAACCGATTTAATATTTTGTAAATCATTTAAAATATATGCAAGTTGAATGAGTAAAAAATATTTGGTTGAAGCATTTTATTAAACAATTGGTATGTAATATTTTGGTATTTGAAGAACACATAAAATGCTTCAACCAAATATTTTTTACTCATTCAACTTGCATATATTTTAAATGATTTACAAAATAGTTTAATCGGTTTCTACGAAGGATTATTCCGAGTGTCCTCCGCTTGGATTGAAAACCAAACTCGATTTAATTCATCGGTATTCAATATTTCAAGAACCGAGCTATTATAGCTCAACGATTTACCCCCCTTATCGATCCTATCAATTGGTATCAGAGCGGGTGTTCTTGAAAGAACATTGAAACTGATTTTGATGTTTAAAATTCGAAAATTTCAGATTTTTTACACATATATATGCAAAACTGAATTTTCGCGCAGCTTGCAGCGACCGTAGGAAAAATGACATATCTCCTTGCTCGAGTGTCCAAATGACAAACTGTTTTTTGCGTCGCAAACTAGACTCATAGAGGTTTACAGGCAGTATAAAACTTGCAGCCTAATTATGCACGAGAAAATACAGTTTATTTGTTGAAGACAGAGCATATGTGCTGTAGCAGAAAATGAGCCATGGAGAAAATTGGTTAGTTATCCATTTTCTTTTATAATTTTCAAAATTTCAAAAATATCGGGGGAGAACTCATTAAAATTTCAATGGAATTATTATTTTTAAATACTGAGGGGGAGAAAATTTTGTTTAAAATGTTTTGAAAATATGACTTTTTGATTCACACAAAAAGGGGGAGAAATATGTTAGTTGAGTTGATTGTTTATCCAAGTTTTGTGATCATCAAAAAGGGGGAGATTGTTGGAACTTTTCAAAGCAATCTTGATTTTGATGTTAACAAAACTTGTTATTGTGTTTCTAACATATTTACTCAAGTGTGAAGTTATTAAAACAAGAAACAAGCCGAAACTGAATTCTGCACAAACTGAATTTCTGGCAAGCTTCGGTATTTTGATGATATCTCTCAACTGGATGATCCAAATGACAATCCGCCAACTGGACTGATTAGAAAACTCAATTTGGAACAAGTCGTATATCACGTCAGTTGGGCAAAATCGGATGTTATCAAGGTATAACTGATCGCTCTATTACCGAACTGATCACACTAAAACAGCAATCAGTTAGGATTGAGCAGTTGCGGTATTTTGGTCATATCTCTCATCTCGGTTATCGAAAAGAAGCGATTCAGTATGCGTTGGAAAGATAAGACAATAATCTACAAATCATCTTCAGAAGTCAAAGTCTGAATCGAAGCTTAAGATGCTGATAAATGACGATGAAATTACTGGTTCTGCACAAACTGAAATCAGCTAGGCTGATTTCAGCACACCAACTGAAACTGAACTAGACCAACTGAACTGAATCAGCTGCTGACCAACTGAACCAGTTGCAGACCAACTGAACCAAACCAGCTGAACTGAACTGAACCAGCTCTAATTCATCTTTGTCAAGCTCTAGGCAGTAGTTATGTTCCTTTAGTTTCTCTAGCTTCTTCTCTAAGCTCTTAATGTAGCTACTCTGGTCAGCCATATCCTACATCCAAAACATGAGAGTGAAGGTTCAGAAATGAGCTCAAGAGGTAAAAGTCGAGTTATAGACAAATACTGGAATGAACAGAATAAGTACATCCTATAATATTCAATAGAAGAAAATAACTCAAAATTTTTCTGTCTCAGAATCTCGTGAAAAATTTACTAAAAATCTTTCACATCAAGAACATGAAGTGTACCACATTTGGTGCAAAAATACTGAGCCGTTTGGAAATGAAAATTCCTCAATATTTCAAAATTTTGGAAAATTTTACAGAAATGATGATATCACTATCTAAACGAAGGATTTTGGGGATTCGTCGACGGTGCTAGAACAAAAGTTTGGTTCTAGGTTAAGTTCTCCTCGTCGAGAGCTTTCCAACCGTATCTTTTAATAGTCAAAATTCCTTCTGGATCAAAAGTTATGGCCGTTTGAAGTTTGCGCGAAAAACATTCCAACTTCCATACAATCTGTAAGATCTACTGCATGCACCTGCTGGAATTCACTATCTACTGCAATTCTGATGCTACTGCAATCAAGTTTGCTGATTTTCAGCACTGTTAGAATCAGTCTGCTGCATTCCTGGTCTACTGAACAAGTCTTCTGCATTCAGATCTACTGATTCTCATCTGCTGGTTCTGTTTTCAGACTACTGGTTTTGATGCTACTGTTTTTCGGTCTTCTGCTGGTTCTGGACTACTGATTTTTGTCTACTGAATTTTTTTTTACTCATTTCAGTAGTCTATTACAGTAGTTTATTTTCAGTAGTCTATTACAGTAGTTTATCAGAACTTATTTTCAGAAGTCTATCACAACTCATTATTTCTAGTTCCTCCTCCCCAGATTATGAAACCTGGTTTGCTCTGATACCACTTCAATGTCACGCCCCAGGAATGGGGTTAGTCGACACTGGCGTTGCTCTCAAATTTACATTCGAAAACAACAAGCCTCAAAAGTACAAAATTCAGAAACCAATCTTTTTATTCATAATACTAAATGTGTTACAGCAGATATGTAAAACTAGACATGACAATGTCTTAACAGATACAGCGGAAACATAACTTAGAATTTAACAGCAACAATCTTCTTCACCAGTCCCAAACTGATGATGCTCTTCTTCTTCTAACAATTCTTCCTCGTTCTTATCTGAGATGGGTTTAGTGGGTGATTGATATGGTTGTCACTCAGTAAGCGGGGGCGGGAATAACTCCCAGTTTTCAAAGTCATTTTCAACAGAAACAATATTACAAATAATATACAGAAACTCTTATTTTCAGAACAAGAATCAGTATTCAGGAATCTGTATTCAGAACAGATATCAGAAATTTAACAAGTAAGCAAGCACTGAGCACGTTCGTGAATTTCATGGCTAAACTGATATCAGTCCCCTATATGTTCTCTCCTCTAGGGGTGATGCCAGTAATCAGTAATCAGAATTCAGTAATGTTCAGAATATATATTCCTACCATTAGTTAACTAGGTTTCAGTGCTTCAAAAATCAGATATCAGGAATCAAACATACATATACTTTGCTTCAAAACAAAAGTCATCAAACAGTTTTCAAGATATTTATACATAAGCCCACTTACAGTAATTTGCTAGAAAGTTTTTGTTGGAGTCTGGAAGCCATTAACAACCTTTATTCCGTGTTAAATGCTTCAGTTACAAGTCATAAGCAGAATCAGTAGCTATCTGCTGGAAGTTCGCTACTGAACTCTTCTGCTGCTGGATTTAGCCTGCTGGAAAAATATCATCTTCTGAAATATTGGCTTCTGCTGGAAATTTTGCATTGCTACTGAAATTTTGCTAGCTGTGGCAAAATGCTAGCTTGTGCTAGCTAGTGCTGGAATTTCGGGTTCTCACACAAACTATCCGTGTTGGAATGCCAGAATGGAATGGAGGTATTCATCAAAGCAATAGACCAAAAGGCGTGGAGATCTGTTCTGACTGGATGGGAGCATCCTACTGTAAAAGATAATGAAGGAGAAGTAACCTTGAAAGCTGAAGAATCGTGGTCTCCCGAGGAAGATGGTTTCATTGAATGCGATATTCACTGCAGTAGACTCAAATCAATTCAAATTAATCTCTACCAGTGAAACAGCTAAAGAAGCGTTGGAGTATTCTTGAAACAGCCCATGAAGGAACAACAGCAGTCAGAACTAATAAACTTCTTATTTTGGATAACAGATTTGAGGATTTGAGAATGAGGAGGAAATGATAGCTGACTTCAATGCTAAATTGTGTGACATTGCTAATCAAGCATTTTCCCTTTGTGAGAAGTATTCATATGCCGAATTGGTGCGACAGACCTTGTGGTCACTTCCAGAACGATTTGCAATTAAGATTACCACGATAGAAGAGACAAAAGACGTGGATTCTATGACTGGGGATGAATTGATGACATCATTGCAAACATTTGAAATGAGGTTCAAGCATAACAAGAAAGGCGAAAGCCGAAACACAAGCTGTTAATGACAGTAATAAAGCTGATAGTAATGAAGTCATTGAATAATTAGTTTTGCACACAAAATATTTCGGCAAACTCTTGAGGAAGCTGAAACTGAAAAGGTCGAAACACTTGACAAAGGCACGAACCATGAAAGGAAGAACAGGCAAATTTCATGGATGTAAGAAGGAAGAACAGAGGGATTAAATGCAGAGGCAACTGTGCTAATGTGCAGATCAAAAACAAAAACCAGGTCATGACCATGTAGACAAACCTTTCTATGAGTTGTATTTGCAAAATAGCAGCAATTTTTTATGGGTGACCAAATAAGATATCTGTTTCATAGACCGTCTCATAAAAGTTTTTGTGTTTGCAAAATAGATGCATAAATCATATATCAAGAAAATCTTGAATACGAAAATGATAGAGTCAATTTTAGATTTGAATACAAAGCTGGTTTAGTATGCACTATTCGCCAGTTTATTTTCTTAAAAAGGGATCAAGGAATGGTGGAAAACATGTTTTAAAAGCTAGTTCGGGGGAGGCAAATTAAGGGAAACAAGACCGTACAATTTTTTAAGTAAAAATCAAGATGCATCTATAGTTTATGTACAGAAAAAAAAAACAAGAAATAAACTCTCTCCACATGGCACGATCAGTGGACAAGGGTCTTGGGGTATATTTTTTTATATGGTACATATTAAATATGAAATAAACAAATTAAGAAAAAAATATAATTTAAAATGATAATCACTGATCAAGCCAAGAGCCAGAAATCTTTCTGTCTTTTAGTAGTTATGAGATAGCCACCTAGTTTCTTGCTTTTCCTCCTTACAGCAAGGGCCATACAACCAGCATTTTGGACACAATATTCAGCCAATCCACCGGCGGGCACTCGTTTTCCGGCCCACATCGACATCAGCCGCCACGTGACCGACCGTTTCTTCTGGCCTAGCACCATCAGTGCCACCCCTTGTTTCTTTGCCTCCGCCACTATAGTTGGCCCTTTTTCCCTCCCTTCAACCACAGCAACCTCAACATGTACCTAATAGGCCAAGAATCCAAATATCGTCACCATCGGCTAAGTCGGCTCATGCTAAAGATTGTGGTAAAATCGTGTTGAATGTTAGGAAAACAACTCAAACCTCAGGCATCTTTAATTGGCACATACTCTTCATACCACTGAGAAATTCAGGAATTCTTGGATTGATCACTTCCTTCTTACTTGGTCGATCACCTACAAAATACTCCCATATTTTTTTTTAAAAAAAAAATCACTCTTTTAAATAAATCTTATGTCATGCATGGAATTATAATTTTCGATAGGTAAACTTTATGTTGGCCACATAATGTAAAAAATATGATAAAAGATGTACCGTGATTTGAAGGTTTGGTGACATTGAAAAGAATGATAATGTCTTGGCTCTGAACAGTGTGACTAAGTGCCCATTGCACCGCGTGCTTAGCTTCCATGCTGGAATCCACGACGATCATAATTCTCCGGCCATTGACGGCCCCAGATTTCTCGACACCGGAGCCGGGATCATCTTTGTTATCTTGATCGGTTTCACTTTCTTGGCTTTTGGATTGAACAGGAGGCGAACGAACTCGAACCAACGGCCTGATTCTGTTCAAGCAAAAATTAGGCATTTTTGTGCCAATTTTTCCCATATTTTGTGACGGGGCCTAAGTTCCAACTCCGATGAATAAATAGACACTGAGGGAATTGATACTTATACAAGAAAAGAAATAAACATATGATAATTACAAAGGCACCAAACTTGGCGGATCACATTCTTGGTCCACTTATCGGTCATGCCTACCAGTAGGGACAAACCAAAGGGGGTGAGGCCGCCGTTGAGAAATGTTTGTGACATAAATTTTGTGTTTTATTCATGTTTAATTTTTTTAAAAGGAAAATTTTGAAAGTTGGCTTATTTGGGTTTTTGGATATTTAACACACACGGTTATACACTACTTTTAAATTACAGAATTATCCCAAATGTTTGAAATAAACGGGTTTTAATATTAATTGAGATAGTTTTTGTAATTTAAAAATAGTGTAACCTTCATTGTTGTTTTAACATTTCCTCAATTAGTTTTAGTTAAATAAGTTAATTTATTTATTCGCAGACCATTTTCCAAAGATTACTGATGTGAAGTTTTCGACATGTTTGCTGGGTTTGGCAGATGTTATCCATATGAGTAGTGCTCTCGTCCACTTAACACATGATGTCTGTGCTGAGTGATGAATTATGTTCACTCATCCATATAGCATGATTGAATGAATGATCATGATTTATCTATTTAGTACACGTGTCATATGTTGAATAGATAAATGCACTACCATGTGAGTAACATGAACAAAAACATATTTGCGGCATCCATGTCATTTCGGAGGAAAAAAGCTAAATTATTGGATTAAAACAAATTTTTGACTAGTCTGAGTATGAAATAGAGCAACCTACAATATAATTTTTCTATTTTTTCCTTTGGAAATGCTAGATATATATAGTGTTTTCTATATATAATTACGGGGTTTTAGTATATTTTAAGGATTATCATTTATATTTTCTTAAAAATAGACATACAATTAAGAAAATTTTCCATCTTCCTTGTAGGGTCGTCGTTCGCACAATGGGAACTGGAACATGATGGCTGGGCCAGAGCGGCTTTCTCTTTTCCCCACTCTTTGCCTTCTAATCATTTTTTACTTTGCTTACTTTAATTTCTTTGGGCTTTTGGGCCTACATTGGAACGTGACCATCATCAAAGCTGTGGGGACATTTCCTAAAAATCAATTTTAATCAGAAAAATCAAATATAGCATCTTAATTTTATAATAGTATATAAGTGCAAATTATTTATATATAATGTTGATTTAGCCAAAGTATTCTTTATCTGTCAATAATCATCATCATATATTCATATTTAGTATTTCAAAAAAAAAAAATACAGCTTATGTGAAGACCCAAAGAATTAGCTAAATTAGCTACTACACAATTAGTTACACATTCAAACCATGCAACCTTTGGCATGGAAAGGGAAGACCTAAAGTCACCATGAATTAAAACTCATTCAAACCATGCAACCTTTGGCATGGAGGGAGAAGACTTAAAGTCATATTGGTGCCTATAAATAGTGGCAAATGAATGAATGAAAATCAAACCAAAACAACATCAAAAGTTCTCTCCAAAAGTTACAATTTTCGAGTACCAAATATTCTGCACAATTTCAGAAGGTTTTTCTCATAGTTTTACACGACCAAATCTGATCTTCACCATTCAGAATACACCTACACGTGTTTAGAGCAACATATCCAAAATTCAGATCGATCCAACGGTTCAATTAGGCGCAAACATTTTTGCAAGGTGACTAGTTTTTCGGTGTCAAACTACAACTTGTTCTTTCCAAGATTTTGGAACAATCTTTCAAGTAAATGGATTTTTGCTATACTCTTATGTACACTTGTATTCATAAGTGTACTACTTGATATATATATCGACATGCTTGTTCTTTGTAATTATGTCCACATTTGCTTAAAAATACGTTATGTATATTTCTTGAAATTCGATCGGCATGATATATTCGTTCATATTTGTTATGAACAATTTGTTGTTGTATATTAGTTATAATATTTGGAAGCATGTTTGAAATATTTGAAATGCACTGTAATGATTCGAATTAGAAATGACAAGGAAATTTCGATATTTGATAATAATCGCTCTTTTGGTCTCGCCCCTTAGAGGAGTAACATATAGGGGACTGATCAGTAAACCATGAAAAATGAGATGATTTTCAGTGATATGTTTGTATCTTGTTCGTATTCGATTCAACATGCTTATGATTGAAATTATGATAATATTTTCGTATAATTATCACCTTGATATTCGTTATGCCCGATCGGCCTCCATTTACTGAGTATTTCCCAAGTAGTCACCCCTTACATCCCTCCCAGATAAGAACGAGGAACAAATCGAAGATAAAGAACAAGAGTACTTTTGGGGATGGTGATCCGATTCAAGACCAGTCTTATTATTCTATCTTTTAGTTAGGTTATCGTATTTTACGCTTCCGCATTTCGTTTTAACCGCATTGTAATGACGATTATTGATTTATGTAATAGACTGACTTTTTGTTATTTAATGTACTACGTGGCTTGTTATTATACGATTTTAAATTGTTAAACAACGCCGATGATACATCTCAGTTTCGGGATGTGACATTTAAGTGGTATCAGAGCTGTCAGGTTCATAATCCGGCTGGGAGTTTGATAGACAAAATTTGGCGAAGTCAAATTTCGGCAAATGCCCATGCCTTTCTATCCAAATCATCCTGATACATCATACTCATCTCCGTTTGTTTAAATCTTCAAATTTAAGTTGTCATCATAATGGATGGCTTATATAGATTCTCGAAACTCAATCTTGTCAACTTCTTTCAATCTGTGCGAAATTACCCCTTCTTTCCACTTTTGGAAAATCTCATTCTGTTCGATCCAAATACCTTGCTTATCTGATAATGAAACTTTGATCCATTTTTCATTCGATATGTATTGGAAATGGCCACCCTTTGTACTAGTGCTCAAGCCGCCCTTCGCATGCGTCAACTTACCATTGAAAACCAAGCATGAGAAATTGAATCCCTAAAAGCTCAACTCGCTAGAGGAAAACAAGAGAAACAATAACTCTTGGAGATTAGGAACCAGCTTCAAATTGATTTACAATGTCTCACCCATCATCTTAATCGAGCAGAGAGCCAGCTCGTCCTAACCCTACGTAACATATCTCACGTGGTACGACTAGTTTCCCCTAACCGAAAGTTAATGGTAAGGATACTGAGAAGGATCTTTCTAATCGCTCTCGTCATCAACAAGAAGATCTTGCTAGCAAACAAGAACATTATATCGCCAAGTTTCATGGCGCTATGGATAGACTGCAAGAACAAAATAACCATATGCACCTTGTCGTGGAAAACGTGAAAGAAGAAGAAGAAGTACCTATGGATGTAGTGGAAAAAGAACAGTGATGATGGAGAGATGATAAGATAGGCTAGACTGATATTATGGTTATATGATACGAAAAGAAAGAAGTGTAACATTTCTTTGGGAATGTACAAAGATAAGTTGAATTATATTGAGAATGTACAAAGATAAGTTGAATTATATTGGGAATGTACCTATCAGATATAAATTGACTCATATTTTTCGTTTTAACCGCATTGTAAAAACGATTATTGATTTATGTACCTATCAGATATAAGTTGTACAAACATTTCGTTTTAACCGCATTGTAAAGACGATTATTGATTTATATAATAGACTAGTTTTTGGTTATTTGATATACTACGTGGCTTGTTGTTATACGATTTTAAATTGTTAAACAACATCGATGACACGTCTCAGTTTCAGGACGTGACATTTAAGATCAACAAAAAAAATTTACAGCTTAAATTTTCAGTTTAAGATACAAATGCAAAGTATTCTGGGTTGTAAATAGCCCAAACTATGTAAAAGATATCAAATTGAGGCGATTAAGATAGTGTTTGCAAGAGATTATTTCAATTATTTTTAACATTTTAACGAATGAAATATTTGAAAATAATACACAGAAGCTATGCAAACACTAGCTAAGTGAGCCACACAAAAACATTACGAACTGACCCGGAATAGCCTCATTCCTCTCGAGCATAGACTTGGGTGCCCAATTTTAAACTAACAATTTTTAAAAACAACTTTCAATATCTAGAGCTACAAAATTTAACATCCTTCAAACAAAAAAAGAAAGAAAGAAAATTAATTTACAATTTAATGTTTGTTTATTGAGTTGTTTCTTTTTGGCACTCTAGTTTATTTTAAAGTAACAACGTACAAACTCGTGACAAATTTTGGCTTTATCTCATAAATATTTTTTTAAAAGAAACAAATAAATAAATAAAACCAAACAGAATTAGTTCATTTTCAATCCCCAAAACAATCTACTTTTTCAAGTGGTGGAGATCAAGGTCACGTCACAAGATTTCTCTGATTGTAAAATACGTCAAGAATAGCATGAAATTTTCCATATTAAGTTTTTGGAGAACTCACGCATGATCGCAATAAGTTCACGAATACATAGTATAAGATATTGGCATTACATTGTTATTTTCTCCGAGTTGTTCCTCTGGTACTAGAATAGTTCAAGACTCCATAATTACTATCATCTGAGTAACTCATGCATGGAATAACTAAATATTTATCAAGATTATGTTTTGGACTAGAAGATCATGAACACTTGGGAACATCGTACTCTCGCCCTCGGAGTCAAAGCGTTAATTACTCCATAGACAGTGATTTTCAGGAAGCAAAGCATCCAAGATGACACGAATAGAGGGAATCGAGAGTGAGGTCTAGCTCATTCCTTCTAGCTTCTGCAGCTTCTCCTTCGAACGCACCTCTGCGGCGAATAAGTAATGCTGAGTAGATTACATTAACCATTTCCAAAGATTCTATCTTGTGTTTCACCTCATTATGTCATGCCAACATATATAAATATGGATCATTTGGAATGTGGTCTACGTAGGGATTCGAGAATGTTTCTTTATTATTTTTGTTTTTTTGACATACTATACGAGAGAAGACAGAGAGATACTAACCCATTGTTTAAACAAGGAAGTTGTGGAGCCATTAAAAATGGCGACGGCAGCGGCGGTGCAGTAGGGCCGTATTGCCGCTCCCATTGCATTGACTGTATCATTTCCTTCCCTTTCTCCTTGATCTTTTTGAAATCATGGAACAATACACGTTTTAGTAAGGTGAGGGGGGCTGTTATAAAATATGCCCTATAACAAGCACATGTTTTTTTAGATCAAGACCCCCTCGATTTTCGCAAGTACGTCGAGTCTAGACTAGTTCGAATCAAACCCAAGCTGGAAGAAGGTCTCGTAGTATCTATCTCTCTATGACTATATATAAGACCCGAAATCATGCATTTTTTCGTTTGATTCAATAAGTGTTGCATGTTAGTTTCACAATCAAAATCTAAACCAGAAAATTGGTGACAATGCATTAATTTATGACTAATCACCTTTTTCGTCAGGATGCTGTTTTGTTCTCGTATTTCCTTCTCCTGTCCAAAAACATGTTAAACTTTTTGAAACCGAGATTATCAAATTTATGACGACCAAAAACACTGCATATGCTTGAAATTTTCTTGAGAAGTGACAACATAGATTGTGTAGTGAGAATAATTGTGCATATATATAACACCAAACTTTTAGGTTAAAAGACCTAACCTTTCGTTGCAGCTCAGAAATAGAATCATACAAGAGCTGGTTCTGTTAGAAAAAAGCACGGGCTCACACACAACACCGGCATAGAGATTGTTCGTTAAAGAAATGGCAGATCGAAAACATAAAAAAATCGAAATATGCATTAAAAAGATAGGTTTTACTTTTCTGTTTCGAATGTTCTTAAGGGAAGTATCAAGCTGTTGCTCCAGATTCTGAAGATCTTTCTGGCTCATCGAATCAAGATCATCTCCAATATAGTGCCTGACTCAATGAGTTAATTAACAAAAATATTTCACCAAGAAGCATAACCAAAAATAAATAAAATAAACGTCATGCATATATATATCTTGGAGTTTTAAGGTAATTTTACCTGTTATTTCTTTCCAAGAGCTCAATCCTAGCCTTCAGTTTGCTATACTCAAGGCTCCAATTTGCCTGAGAAATTCGAAAATAATTAAGAACGTTGAAAATCATGATCCGGTACCAGATATTGCTCACAAATCCGATACCACGTGTCCACGTCACTACAGCGAAAAATGATGAAAATTGAAAAAAAAAATAGTGAAAATTAGTCGATTAAGACCGTCATTTTTAGTTCTACCATGCTGATATATTTGGGGCTTACAGGTGACTCAGGTTCATTTGGAGCTAATTGTCTTTCCGCAAACGTGTATCTTTCATACCTCTCCAGGATCCTGTCCATGCTGCCATCCAAGAAATTAAATTGATCAGCTAATAGAAATTAAATTCAGTTGTTTCTTTCCCTATTAATAAATTAGAGCATCCAACATTATTTTTATATTTCCGAATTAAAATTTATAATTTAATTACGGGTACCTAAAAAACTATCAAATCAATCATATTTCTTGTAAGGCACAAAGGTGCTGACACAATTAAGTACATGCCTTGTTCCCTATTCTGTGGCAAGGCAGTTGCTATGGATCCATCATCCAAATACTCGTCCAAAAATCTAGCTTTAAAACATGTGATAACTAAGGAAAATTTTTTTTTTTGGTCTTATATGTCAAAATTTAGCAAAATATTGTACAATGGATTAAAAAGTTATAAGATATTTTCAATATATAAAAAGTGGCAAATGTGTACTCCACAGAGTACTTTCGACTAGTAAATCTTGTTAGAGGAGCCTCAACTTTATAATGCAGATCAAATCAAATGAAGAAATAATATAAACCAAGTGAAACTAGTATGTTTTTACGTAGATAATAGACTCGCGAGGATCGATTAGCAAAGTACAAACAATTAGGGATAAAATTCCTAAAAAAAATTTATAAAAATCATGTTGAGCAGTCCAGCATTTAGCTCAGGAGCTATCGGATCGGTAGAGCATGTGATAACCTCTGTCCCTTATAGTTTTTCGCGGAAATTGAAAAACGTAAATATTCGACTACTTTCTGATACCATGTTATTGTTGTATGATGATACCTTCGCTACTTTTGCTTCTTGAATTGGGAACTCATTCAGTTCTTTGCCCTTAAATATATATTGAGTCTTTTAGATAAACTCAAGAAGCGAGAATGCACAAGTCAGAATTAAATAAGTTGGATAGGCTTTATTTCTCTTTAATGGGAGGGATTATTTTTCCTTAGTTAATTAAATTCGTCCAATAATCATTGCATTTGTTTAATAAATTGGCTGATGAAGCCAGCAAAGTTACGTTGAGAATGAAGTATCATCCACTATGAAAAAAAGTATTTGAGTTTGATGTGCTTTTTTCCTTCAAGATTTCATGGGTTCTTTGTTTGACTTTTCAGTGAAGATTCTCTGCTCAAAAGCTGAATATAGGATATTTATTATCGTCAAAATTCAAAATCACATTTCAGTTTACACACACACATACTTTCAAAATTAAATTTCTCTCTTTCCTAAAAACAAATAAATGTACATCTACTAAAGGCTAAACTAGAGGAACATTTTAATAAGTTACAAAATCACAGTTAAAACATTTCTCAAAGTTTCATAAAAATCATATAAAAACTTTTGAGAGAGAATTTCAATGGAAATACAAACCAAACTTCACATCCATACCATTATTTATTCTTCAATTGTTAGAAGTTTTCCCAATTAACCACGGCGTGATATAACAAGTAAAGACTTGTCGATGACTTATAGTCTATCTGATACAAATATCCCTAGGTTTAAAACGAGGTATTGGGTTCGACGCTAATTATAACAAACCCCTCAGACAACTTATAAAAACAAGATAATGTTTATCTGTATTTTTCCAAACACAAAACAAGCAACTAAATAAAAGCATATACGTCATTAAATGGCATACATAAAAACACCTCGAGATTGAACCCACTATTTTTTTTTTTTTTTTTTTTTTGCAAATTAGCGTCTCTTTCAATAAATGGTTAATATTATTTGAAAGAATTGAAAGTAGAAAAATATCTTGCAACATGATTCCTTTCTAATTAATAAAAGAACCATGATTTTTGGATCTATCTTAATTTCGAGGATCCAGCTGCATGCGTGTTAATTAATATACATTAATTTAGTCAATTATTTCTATATTACTTCTTCAATCACGTTTTTTTCTAGATATTATTTAACGTAAGATTATTACAAATTTGTTTATCATAATTCATAAATATATGTGTCTGTTTTTATGTTCATATCAAAACCCAAAAAAAGAAACCCTGACGAACACTCTTTTGTTAGATCGCATATATATGACAAAACGTTTGTTCGATTTCACTACTAAGTTCAAGTCCCAAGATCCAAAACAAAACGTGATTCAAAGATCCAAAACAACCAATAGTTATTGGGGGGAAAAACACGTTTCGATTATTGACTGCCAAGCTAAAATTTGAATATATCCGAGTACTGGTGTCTGCAGTTAGCAGAAACCAAGACACCAAGGACATTACAGAATAGATTTTGTACATATTCACTGGATAAAACGTCACCGGGATAAGATGATCTGTCAAGAGCTCATAAATTAAGTTATCTGTTGGGAAAACTACTTGTGAAAATAATTAAAATCTTGCTTTTTACTGTATAATAATTAATGACTGAAAAGAAGTGGAAAAAAATTTGTTTAGCAACCAAACTGGCTGAGATTCACTTAATCTTACATAAAGATTCACATAAAGAGTTTATGTAATATATATGTAAAATGAAATCTAGTTAGGTCTTATATTGGCCAAAAGCTGAGAATAAAACAAGAGACGAATTACACAAGAAACGACTGTGTTCTTCGAAAGAACCAAGGCTTTCAAAATCTAGTTTCATAAAAATACATACTTGTCATATCCAAATCTTAAATTTTGAAAGTAAAATGATAGAAGAAAACCTATAAACCCATCGAAAGCACAAAAAACAAGAATAATGAATGAAAGATACAGTAAAAAAAAAAAGAAAAGAAACCCTACTTTTAAAGCTGATTATTATAATTTCCACAAAAACTCACAGATCCCATGTCCAAAATAAGATCAATTTTCACAAAATCAGTCAAGATAAGTTCAGAAAAAGATTTAATTATTGAAAAGGGTATCTAAAACTTACCAAGAATCGGTAGCATACTCAACAAGCTTTCCCTTATGGGAAAAAACAATCAAACCAACTTCTGCATCACATAGAACAGAGATCTCATGAGCTTTCTTCAGCAAACCCCCTCTCCTCTTCGAGAACGTCACCTGTCTGTTGATCTTGTTCTCGATTCTCTTCAGCTGTACCTTTCCTCTCCCCATTGGATTTTTTTTTAAATTTTTTCTTGAAACCAAGCAGGCAAGCCCAATAATTATCAGAAAACAAGACCTACAAATGGAAACCCTGAAATGTAGTGTGTATTTTTTCACCTCGACAGATAAAGAAAGAGATTATCAACACACATCATCACTGCTTTGGTAAGAGAAGTAACAGTTCGGCTTTCATTATATTTTGCTAATGTTGTTTGTTTTCCTTCAGTGAAAAGGAATCGGGTTTGTTCATCGATGGGGTAATTCAACAATGTTGTCTCATAAAGCAAGCACAGTCATGGGATTGATGGGATTGCGAAACCGGAAACCTTTTCTGGTTTCGGGGAAGGGAAAACCGAGTGGTTTTTTAAGGATGCGCTGTCGAGCTGAGATTGGGTGGCGGGCTTGGATCGTTGTTTGTCTGGTGGATTATGGGGTTCACAGTTCTTGAGAGGATGGCCGTACGATAAGGCATGCGATGGAGATACATATACGGATTTGGACTTATGTGTGTAATTGTGTTTAGGTGAGGAGTGGGAACCGATCCACTTACTTGGCTGAGGTTTTTTTTCTATTTATCAATAAAAATAATTCATTTGTATTATTTTTTATTATTTGAACAGTAAATGATCAATAAATCTCCAATAACATACATTTATTTATTGATAGTATTTGTGAGAAAAATACGTGTTTGCACTATCTAATCGACAAATAAACGTTTTTGCATTCCTTGAATCCACATTTTTTTCGGATAAAAATTGGTACAAAACATTGAAAATATGATATTTAAGTATTAAATGTTTCATATATAATACTAATATATAGTTTTTGAGTACTCAAACATGTATAACAAATATCATTATTAATAACTTGTGTCTTTTCTAGGATAAAAATCAGTAAAAAACATTAAAATTACTATTATATGATATTGAGTATGAAGTGTTATTGGTCTGATAGTAATATATGATTTTTTAGTACTCAAACATGTATAACAAATACTGATATTAATGACCTATGTCTTTTCTCCAATAAAAATCAGTACAAAACATTGAAAATTTGGTATTAATATATGATATTTGAATATCAACTATTTTAGATATAATATTGGTATATGATATTTGAGTACCCAAACAAGTGTAACAAATGTGAATATTAATATAGTTGTTCCAATTTTATACTTAAAATGTTATCTTTTGTACTAATCAAATATTTTGTACTCAAATATCATACATCAGTACCAAAATTTTAATGTTATGCACCGGTTTCATTTATGAAAAGATATGTGGGATCATGATGTGCGTAATTTTTTTTTTTTTTTTTGGTGTGAATAAGATAGTGCATAAACTTTTTTTCTCATACAGTGAATGAACACTCATTCATGTTTGGATTTAGAGATTTAAAAGCTAGTTTCCTTTTTCTTTGATATGATATGATATGATCCGTCAAAATTTTGGCATGAGAATTTTTAGAGAATTCTAATATGTGGTTTTGATTATTTTTGTGGTGCGAAGGAAGATTTGGAGATGATTATATTCCATGGGAGAGAAGAGATATTTGATACTGTTTGATTCATGTAATTATTATTTTTTTCTTCCTACAAAAATATATTTTATAAAATGACATCTGATTAGAAAGAACATTATTGTCATTTAAAAAATCTATAGATTTAATTTGCAAATATTCTTTCTTTTACCTTTTTGTTTTGCAAAATCATTGAGAAAAAAAGTTGATTGATGAGGTTGTTATTTGATCGTATCCAAATACATATTGAGAATGTATACGAAGTAATAACAAGAGAATTGCTTTACTTCTGTTTATTTTAGGGGGAAATTTTCATTTTGATCATGTATATTTGGTTATATGAATTGTTGGTCCTAATTGACATGACGTTAACGTGCCACAAATATACAACACGAAAATTGCAATTTTCCCTTTCGTTTAGTGGCGGAGCAAAGTCCTCGACATGCATCTTTAATTTTTTTTATATGGAAAATTGGAATTTTAATAATGTAAGTTGGTCTGCAATTGGTTTTAGTCATGTAACTTGTCAATATTTTATTTTCATCCACTAACTTGGAATTTATTTTTATCTTTTTTATCTGAAACCACTAAATTTATCAAATATTGTTTATTTGGAATGAATTTCTAATACATGACTCATATAGCAAGAATAAAACCTATATTATAGACATTAAAATATATCTAAGCAAAAATAAAAGAAAACGATGAGATTTTTTCCTCTCATTTTGAAATATTTGGCGTCATTTTGTTTTATTTTTCCCATTCTTTTCGTTTATATTTATTTTTATGTATGTAATATGAATTTATTCTAGTTACATGAGATGTACATGAGCATCGATGTCAGATAAATAATATTCGAAAGACTTAGCGGTTTTTGGCCAAAAAAAAAAAAAAAAACCAAAACAAAAAATAATCCAAGCTACATGTTTAAAACTGTTGTGAAAAAGTAAAAATTTATGGTAAAAAGTAAAAATCTCAAACTCTCAAAATTTACCAAACTACACACTTTATAATATTTTTCTCTCTACTCAATTGTGATTTTCTTCACAAATGAGAGATCTATTTATAGGAAATCTTTACAAATAATCCAAAAATAAAATACATCATTACCTACATCATCACAGACTAATTTTCAATATTTACAACTCTTATTTTCAACATTCAAATATTCAACATTCAAATATTCAATACACACATTTTAAATATATTTTTCAACACTCCCCCTTGTGATGATGATCATAATGATTGTCTTCATTACGTGTTTTTATAATGACTCGTTAAAAACCTTACTAGGAAAAACCCAGTGGGATAAAAACCATAGCAAGGGAAAAAGAGTGCAGTCACGTAAACTCCCCCTCATGTTGACACGAACAATTCTTCACAAATTTCGTAGATTGCGCATCCAAATATTATATATATGCTTTCTGAATATTGACGTAGGAAGCGCCTTTTGTGAAGAGATCTGATGAATTTTCACTTGATTGAATGTGACGAACATCAATACATTTATTCTTCTCAAGCTCCTTGATGAATGCGAAGAACTTAGGAGGAATATGTTTAGTTTTGTCGCTTTTTATGTATCCTTCTTTCTTTTGAGCAGCACATGCAGCATTATCTTCATATAGTATCACAGGCTTCTCGTCGAATGATAATCCGCATGAGATTTGGATATGTTGGGTCATTGATTTTAACCACACACATTCACGACTTGCTTCATGTAGTGCAATAATCTCGGCATGATTTGATGAAGCTGTTACGAGCGTTTGTTTCTGTGAACGCCAAGAAATTGCAGTGCCTCCACGAGTAAAAACATATCCAGTTTGGGAACGTGCCTTGTGTGGATCAGATAAGTATCCAGCATCGGCATAACCAATTATACTTGGATTAGCATCTTTTGAATACAAAAGTCCCAAGTCTGTCGTTCCTCGTAGATAACGGAATATATGTTTAATTCCGTTCCAGTGTCTCTTTGTTGGATATGTGCTAAATCTTGCCAACAAATTTACGGCAAAAGATATATCAGGCCTTGTACAATTTGTAAGATACATAAGGGCACCGATAGCACTTAGATATGGTACTTCTGGACCAAGAATATCTTCATCTTCTTCACATGGTCGGAATGTATCCTTTTCTATGTTTAATGATCTAACAACCATTGGAGTACTTAAAGGATTTGATTTATCCATATTAAAACGTTTAAGGATCTTTTCTGTATAATTTGTCTGGTGAATAAACATTCCACATTCTTTTTGTTCAATTTGTAAACCCAGACAATACTTGGTTTTTCCAAGATCCTTCTTTTCAAATTCTTCCTTCAAGTATGACACAACTTCTTGAATTTCCTTATTCGTTCCAATGATGTTTAAATCATCAACATATACAGCAATAATTACCCATCCGGATGTTGTTTTCTTAATGAAAACACAAGGGCATATTGAATTATTTATATATCCTTTTTTCATCAAGTGATCACTTAGTCGATTATACCACATTCGACCAGATTGCTTTAACCCATATAATGATCTTTGTAATTTCACAGAATAACATTCTCTAGGTTTTGAACTTTGTGCTTCAGGCATCTTAAATCCTTCAGGGATTTTCATATATATATTACTATCAAGTGATCCATATAAGTAAGCTGTAACAACATCCATAAGACGTATTTCTAAATTTTCAGATACCGCCAAGCTAATCAAATACCGAAACATAATTGCATCCATCACGGGAGAATACGTTTCTTCATAATCAATTTCAGGCCTTTGAGAAAAACCTTGTGCAACAAGTCGAGCTTTATATCTCACTATTTCATTTTTCTCATTTCGCTTTCGAATAAAAACCCATTTGTATCCAACAGGTTTTACACCTTCAGGTGTAAGGACTATAGGTCCAAAAACATTACGTTTATTTAGCGAATCCAATTCAACCTGGATGGCTTCTTTCCATTTTATCCAATCCTGCCAATTTTTACATTCACCAAAAGATTTTGGTTCATGATCTTCATTATCATTTATGATGTCGATTGCCACATTATAAGAAAATATATCATCAATTTCTTCTATATCTTTTCGGTTCCATATTTTTCCAGTATTAATGTAATTGATAGAGATTTCATGATTCTCGTCAGTTTGTGGTTCTGACAGAATATTTTCATCATCATGTGTTTCTTCAGGAACATCATTCTCTATTTTGTGATCATCATGTGTTTTTTCAGGAACATCATTCTTTATTTTGTGATCATCGTGTTTCTCTATTAATTTTCTTTTTCGAGGATTTTTATCCTTGGAACCGACTGGCCTTCCACGCTTCAGGCGTTTAATGACATCATGAGTATCTTCAATTTGTTTCTTTGGAATTTCAATTCGAGCAGGGGCATTTGCAGCATGTATATATGATTTAGTCACCCCTTTTGTGTCTGCAAATGCATCTGGTATTTGATTTGCTATTCTTTGCAAGTGCACAATTTGCTGTACATCTTTTTCACATTGTTTTGTTATTGGATCCAGATGTAACAATGATGATACATGCCATGTAATTTTCTTTTCGGTATGTTTCTGTTCTCCCCCTAACATTGGGAAGATTTCCTCATTAAAATGACAATCAGCAAAACGTGCTGTGAACACGTCGCCTGTCTGAGGTTCAAGATATCGAATGATTGATGGACTATCATAACCGATATAAATTCCAACCTTTCTTTGAGATCCCATTTTCTTTCGTTGCGGTGGTGCAATAGGCACATACACCATACATCCAAAAATTCTCAGATGAGAAATGTCTGGTTCTTTACCAAATACAAGCTGCAATGGGGAGTATTTATGATATGCACTTGGTCTGATGCGAATTAATGAAGCAGCGTGTAAAATTGCATGTCCTCATATAGAAATAGGGAGCTTTGTTTTCATAATCATTGGTCTAGCAATCATTTGCAGACGTTTAATCAATGATTCAGCCAATCCATTCTGTGTATGTACATGAGCAACATGATGCTCAACAATGATTCCCATAGACATACAATAATCATTGAAAGTTTGGGAAGTAAATTCACCAGCATTATCAAGTCTAATTTTCTTGATTGTATAATCGGGAAATTGATTCCTCAATTTTATTATTTGAGCAAGTAATCTTACAAATGCAACATTTCGAGTTGACAATAAACATACATGTAACCATCTGCTGGAGGCATCAATTAATACCATAAATTATCTGAATGGTCCACATGGTGGATGGATTGGTCCACAAATATCACCCTGAATACGTTCAAGAAACATTGGTGATTCAGTTTGGATTTTGGCTGGTGATGGTCTTATAATAAGTTTTCCAAGAGAACATGCTTTATATTGAAACTTATTATTCTGAAAGATCTTCTGATCTTTCAGCGGATGACCATGTGTATTTTCTATAATTATTCGCATCATTGTTGAACCAGGATGTCCCAATCGATCATGTCAATTGGTTAATATTGAAGAATTATCAACTACCATGTTTGATTCAATCGGACTTATATGTGTATAATGCAATCCAGTAGGGAGCATTGGTAGTTTTTCAATCACATATTTCTTTCCTGATTTATATGTGATAAGACACATATATTTCTTATTCCCTTCATTCATTGTTTGAGTATCATACCCATGGGAATATATATCATTAAAACTCAACAAATTTCTTTTCGATTGTGGTGAATATAAAGCATCATTGATCAAAAATTTTGTATCATTAGGTAACAAAAATTGTGTTTTACCACATCCTTTAATCAAGTCTACAGGACCTGATATTGTATTCACCGTTGTTTTTGTTGGTTTTAGTTCCAAGAAATATCTTTTATCTCGGAGGATAGTGTGCGTTGTACCACTATCGGGTATGCAAACTTCAGCTTTGCTCATAGCATTTTCCATTTTTTGAACTTCAAAAAAAGATGCAATGAAATAAAATTACTGGCAATATATATTTAAATATAACACATATCATAATTATACAATAAAACATTATATGGATACATGAAAATAAATTATTGTACATTTATATTCTACCACTATATTGTTCATTTTCAGAGAAATCATTGAGAAAATCTGCAGCATCAATATTGTTCATTTCTATCCCACCAATATATTGATCATTTCCAGAGAAATCATTCATAAAATCACCAGCATCAAAATGAGTTGAATCACTCAAATGGTCACTGCGTTCAGTGAAGTTGGTCTCCTTTTCTTTCTCCTTTAATGATTCTTTATAAAGTTTACAAAGGTGTTCAGGGGTTTGACAAATTTTGGACCAATGTCCTGGAGTACCACATCTGAAACAAGAACTTTCATATCTTTTGAGTGATTCTCATTAACACTTGTATTCTCATGATGCCTTTTCTGTGGATGGTTTGGGACGCTCTTTTGAGATGAATTATAAAAATAAGTATCTCTATTGTTTTCAAAACCACGGCCTCGACCACGACCACGACCAATTCCACGTCCACGTCCACGTCCACGACCTCGACCTCAACCTCGACCAAAACCTTGTCTTTGAATTTGATTTTGGTTTCCAGGTTTAAATTCATTTTTACTTACAGCATTTACTTCTGGAAATGCTGTTGATCCAGTGGGTCGGGACTGATGATTTCTCATTAATAGCTCGTTGTTTTTTTCCGCCACAAGAAGATAGGCGATGAGTTCAGAATATCTCGCAAATCCACGTACTCTATATTGTTGCTGTAGATTAATATTTGATGCATGAAACGTGGAAAATGTTTTTTTCAAGCATTTCCGATTCTGTGACCTCATGTCCACAAAATTTTAGCTGCGAGATTATTCGATACATCGCTGAATTATAATCGCTGACTTTCTTAAAATCTTGGAATCTTAACATATTCCATTCATCACGGGCGGTCGGAAGTATAACTTCCCTTATATGTTCAAATCTTTCTTTCAATCCTTTCCACAAAGCTATGAGATCTTTTTCAATTAAATATTCACATTTCAATCCCTCGTCGAGATGTCGACGCAAAAATATAATGGCTTTTGCCTTTTCTTGTGATGTCGATATGCCATTTTCTTTTATTGTCTCACTTAGACCCAATGACTCAAGATGCATTTCTACATCGAGAGTCCATGGCATATAATTTTTTCCCGTGATGTCGAGCGCAACAAATTCGAGCTTTGTCAAATTTGACATGGTGGTACTAAAAAAAAATTACGATGCATTTTATTAGTTAATGAATATTGCAATACAAAGTAATGGATAAACAACAAGTACAAGCATTTGTAAAAATAAAGAAAACACACGAGGAGGATATTCTCCGATAAATAAAAGACTCGTGAGTATGATAACCAAAATAATTAAAAATAACCTTGAGAAAGCCATCTTCTTTTTTCTTCGAAAATTTAGTGAAAAATAATTTTTAGAGAAGAATAGAAAGTTGGAGTGATTGAATGTGTTTATGAGATCATATTTATAGGGCAAAAACTAGCCGTTTTGTTACCGTTTATGACCGTTGGTGTATAAAAAAATAAAGGTATGTATTTGTATAATTTTATGGTAATAATATGGTGTATATAATATTAGACATATTTAAATAATTATGTATATCATATCATATTATTATAATGATGTGTCATAAGATATTTTATTTAAAAATCTTATAGGCTTTTATACTTGTCGTATCCCTTACCGGGAGTGTGGGATGTCGTCTTGACATCCTCCCAGGATTTATAACAATTTTTTGAAAAAATTTATTTTTATTATTAATAATAACATTATATTATATATTAAATATATACACAATAAATAAATAACAGTAAAATAAATATTATTATTTTTGTTACCTTTTTCTTCTATTTGGAGCTTGGAAAAGAATGGAGGACTTTTAGAGCTTCGTGCTGATAACGTGTTGTGAAAAAGTAAAAATTTATGGTAAAAAGTAAAAATCTCAAACTCTCAAAATTTACCAAACTACACACTTTATAATATTTTTCTCTCTACTCAATTGTGATTTTCTTCACAAATGAGAGATCTATTTATAGAAAATCTTTACAAATAATCCAAAAATAAAATACATCATTACCTACATCATCACACACTAATTTTCAATATTTACAACTCTTATTTTCAACATTCAAATATTCAACATTCAAATATTCAATACACACATTTTAAATATATTTTTCAACAAAAACCAATATTGACATGTTACAGTTCTAAACACAAAACCGACCAAGTTATAGGACTAAAATCACTTTTTTTTTTTTTTGTAATGATAAAATTTGTATACTTTCTAATTTTTTGTAAAGTCCGATCTCTAACGCGTTATAAAATTTGTATACTTTATATACGTACTTACAGAAAATTCGCGTTGTTCAAAATTTGAAGTTATTTAATTTCAGAGCCTTAGATGCCCCCAAACGATCCACTAATAATGTATTAGCAACAATTAACGATATTAATGTAAATAATTAAGAATCAAATACATAAATCTCGTCATTAGTTGGAAAATTAAGCCTTCATGTAAGATTTTTGAATATTTTTACGAATTAATTAGGATATATTACATTTTTTTTTGGTCACAGACTAGCTTGTTAATTAAATTACATTTAAGTTGAGTTGTGATATATATTTATTACATTTTGTACTAGCTTTCCTCCTACTTTCATTCAATTCATACACTAATTTTGCCATAGGTTGCGGGTCTTAATTTGGCTCTGCGAAAGCATTTTCGTGCAGATAATTAATACATTACATAGGTAATGAATGAAATTCAATTCTCGTAAATAATATGGTGCGTAGGTTGATGAAGTTTAAAGTATTCATCCCACCAAGACACATTCGGAAAAATAAATAAAGAGAATGCATGGCTGTCAAGAACAAAAATGTAATTAAATTTAAATACTGAGAATAAATAATTGGCAGCCAAAAAGAGAATCCATTACTAGTATCGATTGATTTCCTTCTTTTTTCATGGTCTAAAATGCACACTCCGTCCCAATTATTTAGGGGTCCTTGCATTTTTCGATTATCCCAAATATATAGTAAAGTTTCAATGTTTTTGGTCATATAACTTACATGATTATCGTTTGCAGTCATGTTTTCGGATAATTCACCGATAATAACCACTAATTTTTACATTTTTTACAAATCTAGTCATTTTCCACCTGAAAATGTTGATGTGACACCGAAAATTACTGACATAGCGCCGAAAAGTTTTTGCATATCTGATATCACATTAGCACTAATGTGGATAGAGAATTAAGAAAAAATACAAATCAGTATACTCAAATTGTGAATTATCAGATAACATGATTAAAAATGAAAATGTGATACATCTTATCACACGTCTTAAAAATTAAAAATTTAAAATTTAAAATGACTTTATAATATCTTACAATTGATTTTTATAGCAACTTGGTTTAATCATTTTCGTAAAACGAGGACGAATACGAAGTAGTTGCTATAGGAGCCCATTGTGTAGTCACGCAGGCGCAGGCCCGGGCTCGAGGCATGAAAGAATGGTATCAAAGTCGGTCATCGGCATGGAACACCGAGAAATAAGTGCTATGCGGGCCAAAGTGTTATGTGCATTGGAGCCACCTCTTGAACCTGCAGGGCAAAGTGCTACATGACGGGAGCCACCTCTTGAACTTGTAGAAGCCACCTCTAGATTCTCGGCGCTGGTGAATCGAGTGGTCCGCCGCGACGAGGACGTCGCGTTCTGTAGGAGTGGTGATTGTCATACCTCTTATCTCATATCTTAAAAATTAAAGATTTAAAATGAGTTTATATTATACTACAATTGACTTCTATAACAATTTGGGTTAATCATTTTCGTAAAGCGAGAACGAATATGGAGTAGTTGCTGTAGGGATCCATTGTACAGTCACGCAGATGCGGGCCCAGACTCGATGCGTGACAAAAAACGAATAATGAAGTTACATTATAAAAATATGTTTTCCACTTTCTGGTCATAATACTTGTTCTTGGTTGATTTATTAGGTTTATTAAGTTTGAACTTTCGCTCAAGGGTTAAAAATTCAAACGTGCTATCTCTAAAGTTCTTCAATAATTTTAAATTCATTCTCTCTTTTAGTCTCTCCACATATTTTAATGATAGTATGTATCATATATTTCATAAGGACAGCCCTATTATTCAAGATATTTCTCTTAAATATTTGTGAGCTCATTGATCAACTTCATAAATCAAATATTCATTTTCTCAAATATTCCACGTCTCACGGTCAAATATTTCACCAATCAAATATTTACGAGACTCGTAATCAATTTATTAATATGCTATTACATTTTAATTTGAATTAAAAAAATTATAAAAGAAAAAGCTGTCATGCAGCATGGTGGGCCGCAGCTCGCAACCATCATTGTGATTTGACCACATTGTGACTGCCCTAAGGTGTACATGTTCGTGTCCCGTTTTTTTATATCGAAGAAAAAATGGAAATCATATCATATTTTTTTAACGTTCTAGAAGATGTTCACAACAAGTTTCTCGAGACCAGGAAAGATGTGTGAGAGGACGGTCGGTGTGATATTATATAAATATCTTGTGGTGCTCATGAAGTATGTAGCATATCAAAATTATATATATAAGATTTTTAATTTGCAATGTGTTAAAAACCATAAGGTTTCATTTATAAATGTATTCAAGGTTAAGATTTTAGATCCATAATAACAAATCCTTTGATTTGTTTGGAAAATCTACTTGACAATGGATTTTAAATCTCAATTAACTATATATTTACGAAGTAGTTTCAAATCCTCTTTGTGATACACATCAAATCCAAATCCTCTTATCCAAACATAACCTAAGGTTTTTAGTCAATTATGAAAATTATAGGAGGTTCCTATGTATTCACTTTACTCGAGCATGCATGAGGTGTCATATTAATTTTTAATAATGAAAACAATAATATATGCCCATTATTTTTATTGATTTTGAAATTATAATGTTTAGTTAACAACTATAATGAAAAAGTTTTTGTTGGATTGCGTAAACACTAGCAAACTTGATATTTATGATAAAAAATTTGTTATTGTGTTTTTAACATATTTATTCTCGTGTACAATTGATATGTCAAGTTGGAAACTGCAACTCAAATTTATATAAGCTGCAAAATCTTGCAGGTTGAAGTGTTTCGATGATATCTCATAGCTCAACGACGAAAATGATCAGCAATCAAAATGGTTGAACTGAAAACTTAAATTACTACAAGTCATATTTCCGATCATCTAGGCTGATTCGCATGTTATCTAGGCAAGCTGATGGTTGTAAAATCAAGCTGAATGTAACTGAAGAAAGGATCAACTTGATATAACATGTTCTATTTTTTTTATCATCCAGATCATCTCGGTTATCTAAATAGAACGCTTCAACATGTGCTACGAATCTAAGACGATGATCTACAAATCATTGTCACATGTCAAAGTCTGAATCATAGCTTAAGCAGGAGAAAAACCACAATTAACTTGTTGATTCTACAAAAGATGAGTTCAGTAGACCCAAATCAGCATAGCTGAATTCAACGTCTACTGAATTCAACGGACTAAAATTGACGTACCTCATATCAGTAAAAAAAATCAGCAGAGCTGAATTCAACACCTAAATCAACAAACCAAAATTAGCGGACCCAAATCAGTAGATGTCAAAATCAGCAGAGGTCGAGAAAAGTGGTCGGTAACGCGAATATGACCATTTCAATGTCAGAAAGCGTACAAAATTTTTTCAATGTCTATATCACTCTTGGAGATCATAAATGAAATACTTTGAAGATCAAACAACAAGTTTATGATGGGGATTCAAAGTATGAGCAGATTATAAGAAGAAAACAAATCAGAGTGAGAGCAAATCCAAGAATAATGTGTAAGGTCACATTTGAGGAACATACATTGTAATGAATTAAATCTTCACTCACACATATACATGATAATTAAATTTCAAATAATTGATGAGTGATAATATTTACACAAAGACATTAAATATTATATTTTTATTCATGGCATCAGAGTTTTTTATTTAACTTGCATATTTTTTAAATGTTTTACAAAAATATTAATAATTTTGGAGTGATCATTTTGAGCTTCCTCTGATTGGTTATATAATCAAACTCGATTTAATTTCTCAATGTTCAATGTTTCAAGAACTATACTATTATAACTCAATACTTGTCCCCGGCAATCCTAGGAGGTTTCTATACATAAATCTATATTTTTGAACTGTTTACATCGGACCTGTGGCCTCTATTATTTCTTTTATTTTCTTCAATACATTAAACAGTTCACAAAAATTTATATGTCAAATATTTTTTCACATAAGAAAATTGTCCGAAAATTATTTAACATGTATCATTAGGAGTCAATGCATCCATCCAGGCAACATGCCATTACCATTATGATCTGTTGACATTAACACAATATTGTTGTTTGCTGCTTCCATGATGTTGAATCTGCAACATATAATTTTTTAGAAAATTATTTCAATTTAAATAACAAAGAAATGTTAGATTCAGGCTTATTTTTGTTATGGTTGTTGAGCTTTTTTTAATGCAAAAATTTGTTCCTGCTTGGATTTTTTTTTCCTTTTCTTTTTATATTTATTTTTAATTCATATATCAAAATTACAGTGTAGTCCTCATTATTTTTTATAATTATATTTTAATTCTCATTTAAATATAAACCAAATAAATTAAAAAAAAACATTGAACATATAGATTACAATAACAAAGACGACTATTCCAATTCTCCGAGACTAAATATAGATATATGCATGTCTGTTGGAAAACGAAAATTTTTATTTTACCACATAAGGATTATAGTTTTGCACTTTATCACGCTGGAACTTAATTTATTGAGAAGATGGATAGTACACATTAGTCCTTAATGTCTTGTAAACTCTAAGAGGTATTTTCCATGTAATCAAACAATAAAAACATCAATTACAGTGTGTGTATATATATATATATATATAAAGTTTAAAAGATTTATAAATTTTGTTGATCGACCCATCAATTTTGCTGATATGAAAATATACATCCAATAGGTAAATATTATCTCAGCGGTGCTAGCCTAGGTGTTTATAATGAGTGCCAATAGCATCAAGCATATTGTTGGGTGCAATAATTGTCCTTGCTTGGTAGAGCGGTCAAACCGTGGTGCTTGAGCTGCTGTGCGGTATAAAAGATTTGAGTTGCACCATTACCACAAGTTATAGCCTTTGGTAAAGCGGCAAGCGCTCGATCCTACACACACATATATTGTATATATATAGTTAGTTAGTTTTATTTATAATTATGCTATTGCATGCATACCTTTTGTTGAAGATCAGAGATCTGAACAATCATAGCTCGAGTCTGCAAAAGTCCATCTGATATTAATAAACCATACACAGGCTAAAATCCATCATTAGCCATCAAATATATGCCGGAAAATGAAATTGTTGTTATCAATTTGCCATTCATTTTAAATTTTTTACATATTAGTCAATCTCCTTTAAAACACAATGTCATATATTTCAATCTCTAACAATGAAATATCACTTGATCATGATAGATTTTTATCTAAAGCTGAAAATTTAAAATTTTATTTAAAAAATAACACATCTAACACAAAATTATCGTAAAATCGAGTTAGAAATACCTTTTTAGACCTTATTTGCTTCGAAGAATTGTCTAATTGTGAGAATCCAAATTTTGGAAGAGTAATTTTTAAATATAGACATGTATAAGAATTTATTTTCGAGTTATAATAAATTCGAAAATATTAAATAATACTTGGTATTTGAAATTCCAAGCCAATAAAAACATGGAATCAAAATCCAGTGCAAGATACACAGTAAAGTAAGGCTGGATATCCACCTAATTGGAAGAAATTATTACATACAAGACAGGTTTTCTCAACAAAGAAGCATCTCAATATTTATGGAATGATTATCTCGAAATTATGGAAGGAGCATCTCCAAATTTTGGAAATAATATCAATCGAATTATGGTAATATTTTCACATCACCCCTATAAATAGGATAATCTCTCATTCATAATTTACACCTCAAATTTTCGATTTTTCTATCTAAAATTTCGAAATTCCTCTTCAAAAAAAAGTTCTACACGAGTCATCAAAAGTCTATCCAAAGTTCAGAAATTCTTTTCTCTCGCTCGAATATTCGGAATCCGATCTCCACCGTTCAGAATATGCTTCGATATGTTTCGAATAACATATCCAAAATTCGGTCAAATCCAATGATTAGTTTTTCGTTTATAGCCTTAACAAGAAAATTGCTCAGGTTCCAGCGGGAACAACATACATACGTTTTTTTCGTCCATGAATATGTTGAAACGACTTCCAAACCCGATCTCCACCGTTCATAATTTATTTGACTTACTTGTGAACGTAATGTCCAAGTGTGAGCCCGATCCAATGGTGCAATAAGGCGAAATAAATTTTACAAAGCGGCTGATTTTTCGATAGATGCGCTGCTGCGTTTTCGAAGTGTCGGTTACATGATTCTTCTATTATTCTCGAATTCTTCACGTTTCTTCTAGGTCTAAGGTAAGTGGATTTTTTCTATATTATAATTTGCACACTTGTCCTTCGTGAGTGGGCTTTTGTTATGTATATATTCTTTCGTAAGTGAGTTTTTGTTTGTCACACTTGTTCTTCGTAAGTGCGCTTGTTTTAAAATATGTTGCATATGAATTATTTCGTTTTTGAAAGTTCGTTCAAGCATAATTCTTTGTTCGTGATGTATTTTCTTCAAGATTTGTCAAATTATATGTTCAAAGCACTGTTATGATACGATTGGATATGAGAAAGAATTTTTGAACTATGACCCTTATACGGTGGGATGGTAACCGTTGTACGGCCTCACTCCGTAGAGGATTAACATATTGGACATGGCCTCACTCTTTAGAGGATTAACATATAGGAGACTGATATCAAGAAACCATGGAAATGAGATGACTTTTAGTGCTAAACAAGTATGTTATACGAGTACGATATGTGATGACATGTTATGATTATGAAGTATGAATATTCGTTATTATTCAAGCTATGATATGTTATGTAAAATTTGAATTCAAGTATATGTATATGTTGCTTCATGTCTCAAACGGCCCCCACGTGCTGAGTATTTCCCAAAATACTCATCCCTTACTTCCTCTCCACTCAGATAAGAACGAAGAGCAAATATATAAAGATAGAGAAAGAGCAATTTTGGAGATGGTAGAAGATCTCGAGTTATCCCAGAAGTTTTAAAGCTTAGTTTATGTTTAATGTTTCCGCACTATTAAAACATTTTTATTAAGTTTATTTTGGTATTAAAGTTGTAAAGACGATTTTTTTGTTGATTATGAGAAATAAACCGATTTAGGTGCATACTGTACTACGAGGCTTGTTGTTTGACGATTATGTGATTGTTGAGCAACGTCGATGTCGACTAACCTCAGTCTCGGGACGTGACATTAATACATTCTCAAGATGATGAAGCTACTCTACGCTCAGACGTCCCAAGTCCTCCCCACGAAGATGCATGCAAAAAATGTAAACAAAATGTAATTATTGAGTCTTCATGAATGGCCTTACGAATCAAGGAATTGAATATGTGATTTAGATGGCTAACGAGTGTGGTGTGGAAACCAAATACCATCTAACATCTAATTTCAACTAGGATAAGAAAAAATACCGAATTTCGGTTATACCGAGATTATATTTTATATTTTCAAATTATTATATGCTTAGTTGTCTATACTGATTTAAACAAATTTTTCTCTTTATAATTTGTAGACCCAAATTTTAGGCTCAATTTTTTACATGTTATTAGTATCCAAGTATATATTCTATAGCCTTCTGTATGTGTTTTTTCTTCACGAGTCACGAATGTTATACACTTTGATTAACAATAGATCCAATTCATTTTAATTACTACTTCATTTTTCATAATCTCTAAAAAATCCAAAATGTCACCAAATTTTAGATTCGTTTTTCGTTCAATGTTTGTCGATATTCAATTATTTTATAATTTTATGGTTTTTCCAATCAATAATGAATTCATGCTTATTTTTCGAACGTGTATTTTAAATTTTATTTCATATTTTGTTTTGATTTTGGATTTTGTACACGCGGTTGTTCATCATTTTTCTGACGTTTTTTCTCATCAATTATCAATGCTACTGCCTGTACGTAACTTGTGTTCAAAATTTATTGCACATCATTATTTTTAGTTGTCGATTAATCAGTGCAATTTTTTTGCTTTATTAATTATAATATATTGTTGCCTACACTGAACCAAGATCCTGGCTCCGCCATGATACCGAATTTTTAGTATGATAACAGTATGAAATTTCGATATATGCTGAATACCGAAATAATATATAAAAATTTAAAAATATATAATATTTTTAAACAATAAATTTATAAAATTTTAAAAATACGAGATTTTTTTCCAGTAGAAAACAGTATATACATGATACTGTTTCTAAATCTCGGTATACTATATAATTTCGATATAATGAGTATGTTAGTTTCGGTACGATATACAATATATAATTTTCGGTACAATACGAAACGGTATACGACCCCTAATTTCAACTAACTTCTATGCTAGCTATGTACTGTGGATTAACCGGAAAATTCATGAATAGTTTGTGAGTCGTTAATTAATGTGAGCAGTTATAAATGGAAAAATTGCAAATTATATGTCATGTAATTTGCTATGTTTTCTTTTTAGTCATGTAAATCATTAAAGTTTTGTTTTATTCCGATGAATTGGTCTCTTATTTCACTTGTAACCCTTTTTCACTTTCAAATAACTACCTTGAAATTTTTGTAGACTCTCAACTCTTGCCTTCGGCATTAAATACTCCTGATAGCTACTCTGCTTAAAAAAAATAGGAAAAAATATATATACATGTAAACAGTTATACGTATTGCCATACTGCCCCGCAAATTTTTGGTGCATAACTTCTCGCACATGTCAATATAAAAAGTTACCCACGCATTTAGAATGCAAGTAAGAGTTATTTATTATTCCCTTAATTTTCTGATTTTTGATAATTTTAGTCATTTTTCAATATTTGGAATATTGATGTAACCCTACACACATCAATGTTATTGTCGGAAACAAGACTAAAGAACTGAAATTTGACAACCACACGTCCAAAAGTGCAAAAACACATGCGCCATCACTGTGGGCCGGGGGAGCGGTGAAATGCGTATAGATCAGAAAGAACACCAACGGCGAAAGCACTCTGCTGGTTTGACACTGACACTGAGAGACGAAAGGCATATCATACCCCATCCTAACCATAAACGATGGATACTAGGCACTGTGCGTATCGACCTGTGCAGTGTTGTAGCTAACATGTTAAGTATCTCGCCAGGGCATGCTTGGAATGCAACCATAAAAGATAAAAAATGCAATTTCCCTAAGAAAAAACTACATCTATTAATTAACAGTAAAAAAGTTCAGAATTTTATCTTTGACATGTGATAACTAGGACACAACTCCATAAATTCACAAGTGCATACCTGCAATTACTGGGAGATTCATGTTGTGATGCAAGTGGAGTATACAGTGTGTGGAGCATGCTACATTTAAGAAATCAAATGAACCCATAAAACCGTAATGCAATTTTCAGCACATAACATATACATATATGTTGAATTCGTAATTTTAGCAACAAACCACCATTTACAATCTCCAAATAACATATAAAATGTGAATTTAAAAGTGATATTTGTAATTACCTTCAAAAAGTGATATTTGTAATTAAATTACAAAAATTCTAACATATATTATTGATGGTTATCAAATTTCGTTGATGTGTTTGAATGGATTGAACTCGAACTTTTCCTTTCGAAATTACAAATCACTTTGGAAATTTTGATTGCCAACAATTACCGTGTGTGTGCATATATCAAGATATTTTTTAATGTTTGATCCAGATTTATTCTTAAATTTAATTCTACGATATTATTTTTCGGTACAAGACTAAAAGAAAAGTTATTTCTGACTCATGTCTCACCAAAACTTCAGACACTAAACAATAAAAATAAAACAAATTAAATCTCATAAAGAAACGCAGATGAACAAAGTAAATCGTATGATTACAAATAAAAAAGATTTCGATTTTTATATATCGTAAAATAATTTTCCTAATCTTTGCCATCTCAGCGTATATTCACCAATTCATGCATATAGACAAGAATTTGATTTCTTCAAAGATATAAATGTATGATTTATAACTTATATTCGTAACGAAGTTATTAATCTGTCTGTCTGTCAATATATTTTTTTTGAAGATAATCGAGCTGAGAAAACAAACCTAGAACTGCTACAGAATTAAGAAAATGAGGAGCAACCTCAGCATCGCATAAAATGGAGAGTACATAAGCTTTCTTTATCAGCCCATTTTTTCTCTTCGAAAATGTCACTTCTCTGTTCATTTATGGAGTTGTAGTATAGAGTTTCTTCCTTTGCCTTTTCTCCTTGTCTACTTCTGCTTTTTAGGGTAGGGAATGCTTTTAATTTGTGAGGGCCGGTCTTAGGTTTATTGATGTGTAGATATATATTTTAGCTAAAATTCGAATTTTGATATATCATGTATGTTTGTCAAATTTCAAATTTCGTTGGAGCAATTTAATTATTTTTTCTGGACGTGTTGTGTCACGCCCCGAAATCGAGACGTGTCATCGGCATTGTTTAACAATTAAATCGTATAACAAAAAGTCATGTAGTACATCAAATAGCCAAAAGCCAGTCTATTACATAAATCAATAATTGTCTTTACAATGCGATTAAAACGAAATGCGGAAGCGTAAAATACGATAATCTAACTAAAAGACAGAATAACAAGACTGATTTTGAATTCGATTGGCTTCATCAACATCCCCAAAAATATTCTTGTTCTTTATCTTCGATTTGTTCCTCGTTCTTATCTGGGGTAGGAATGTAAAAGGTGAGTAATTGAGGAAATACTCAGTAAATGAGGATCGATCGTGCAAAAAAATATCAAGGTTATAATTATACGAATACATTATCATAATTTCAATAATAATCATGATGAATCGAATACAAACAAAATACAAACATAACACTGAAAATCATCTCATTTTCATGGTTTACTGATGAGACCTTTATATGTTACTCCTCTAAGGGGTGAGGCCAAATGAACGGTTATTATATCCCACCGCATCAGGGTCAAAACATATCAAACATCGGAATTTCCTTGTCATTTCTGATTCGATTCGTTACAGTACATTTCAAAGCTTTCAGACATGCTTTCGAATGTTACAATTAATATTAAACAACACATTGTCCAAAGATTTTCATACAAATAGGAACGAATATATCATGCCGATCGAATTTCAAGAAACATACATAACGTATTTTTAAGCAAATATGGACATACTTACGAAGAACAAGTATGTCGATATATATATATCAATTAGTACACTTATGAAATGCAAGTGTACATAAGAGTATATCAAAAACATACTTACTTGAAAGATTGTTCCAAAAATCTTGTAATGAACAAGTTTGAGTTTGACACTAAAAAATCAGTCACCTTGCAAAATGTTTGCGCCTAATTGAATCATTGGATCGATCTGAATTTAAGATATATTGCTCAAAACACATGTAGGTGTATTCTGAACGGTGGAGATTGGATTTGAAAGTGTAAAGCAATGAGAAAAACTTTCTGAAATTGGCAGAGTTTTTGGTACTTGTAAATTGCAAGTTTTAGAGAGAACTTTTGATGTTGTTTTGGTATGATTTTACTTATTCCTTTGCCAATATTTATAGGCACCAATGTGACTTTAGGTCTTCCTCCTACATGCCAAAGGTTGCATGATTTATGGCATGTAATTTATTCTCCTACATGCCAAAGGTTGCATGATTTTTTACATGTAATTTATTATCCTCCATGAAATAATTCATCTTCAAAGCAAAACTAAAATTAACTTGTACTTTGTCTCTTTGTATAGTAAAATTTTGGGTCTTCAAATGTTGCGACACCAATGCAGCGATGGGGTGGCGTTAACGTGTGTAATTATTCCATATCAATATTGTAGATGAAATTTTACTAAAACTGAATGATAAAAGAGTACGACTGAAATTTAGTGGACAAATCGGAAATTTTCGGTTTCACATAGACATTTTGCTACATCATATCAAGGGCGAATTTGCTTTCAATCTCATTCCCATTCTAAACTTTCTCCTCACTCTACATCCTCTTCTTTCTTTGTTTAAACTCCCCATTTTACTAAAATGTTTCAAAAACATCCTTAATTCATTGATTTTGGTATGTGACATTGTTATACCTATCGAGCATATTCTTCAAAACATATAGCCTCAAGACATACGGCTACGCAATATTTCCAGCCTATATATCATGCTCAAATAATCGATTTTTTTATAAAAGGCCCATCATGCTTTTGTATAATAAATTAACTCTTTTACCTCTTTAACCGGAGTACCACCGAGTTGTATCCACCGTATTTTATAGACTGCTCCTCACAGTCTAACCACACAGTCGCAACAGGATAGTTATCGACGCAGATTCCTTCAGCAGCACTTGGCACAACCCTAATTCGTTTCCTACCTTAAGGTGTACAATAAAAGATAAAATTTTGAAAACAATACATGAGAGGGGCTAGAGCAAAGGATTCCTTTATTTAAACACAAACATTTATTATTACATAGTAACCTCCTGTATAGGAGGAGAAACTTGTTTAGCTACTGGTAGTAGCTGAACTTGCAAAATACATAAACTAGAAAGAGAATATTACAAATATTTTGAAGAAAAACGAAGAGGTTGAGTTCACTTTCATCTTCCTTCTACCTTCTTATTTATAAAAGTCCCTGACAGATTTGTATTGCAGACTTCAAACTCTTGTTATAATCTGATGTCTTCCAGCTGTAGTTGGCCCTATCTGATTGAATGGTTGGATGGTCCCTCCATTCAAATTGCCTTTTTCCTAGATCATTAATCTAGAAATAACTTGTTCTTCTGACTTTATCTCCTGACATAACCAGTAGATATGTGTTTGTATTATATCAACTGAGATCTTATTTTCTTCTTCCTTTAACAATCTGTAGAGATCTTTCGTATTTACCAGCTGCTTTCTTATTTTCTTGATGCGTCTTTTAGAAACCTTTAAATATTTATAATACATTTTATTTCAGGTTTCGACTGTGTTTCTTTTACCCCGTTTTAACATTTTTTTTACAGATCATTTTTTGGGTTAAAATTTCTTTAAAGATATGGAATTCAATGGTCTTTTGTTCTTTACCGCAGATTATTGGTGGTCCTTTTATTCAACTCACATGGTGGTCGTTTCCTTTTCTTAGTGGGATGGTCACATGTCCACTTTAGTTTTGTCGGGGAATCTTTGGCTTTCTGTGTCCCCGAAGAAAACATGTTTGTGGTCCTTCCCCACTTGCACTGGTGTCGGTAAAGTGTTTCCAATCAGATCTCGATTTGAATTCTTTACCACACTCTGGTTCTTTCTGGTTCTGACATTCTGGGCAGATGTTTTTCGACCATCTTCTCACATGTGCCATATTGCAGAATTTTCAACGAGCTTCTTTGCTTGCCGGCAGCTTTCTATTCCACAGAAGATTTCTTTTCTTTTCGAATAGATCTTCTGCAAAACTTGTTGTTTTTCCTGTCATTGTATTTAACAGGAAAGATCAATTTACAGAAATTTGATAAAATTTAAACGGATACTTGACTTTGTCCATCTCTGTTAGACAGACCTAAACTCCTCATGCTCTCCTGATTATGTCATCTTCATTAAATGAAGAAACTAGGGGTGTTTCGTTTTTAGGAGGATCCTTGATGAATTTCTGGACATTCATGTCTGGCCTCCTTAGCTTGATAAAATGAAAGGCTTCGTGTGAGCCTTTCCCTGTTGGTTCTGGTGCTGCATTGAAAAAATACAACTCCAGAATATCTCCTCTGGACAAATAATCATTGTTTGTCCAAGTTTCATGCACTGCTTCCTGTATCCACTTTGGTAATGCTGAAATCTCCGAAAAGCTGGGTGAAGTAGTATAAACTGAGGCAAGAGCCCCAAATTCATACCATGCTTTGACTTCCATAGGTTATGAATTAGATTTCATCCATACCCTAGGATATTTTACTGCCACATCAACTCGAACAGTAGATGGGTTGATGCCAATTCTTTTATTTAATTTCTCCCAAGTCTGTCGGTAAACCCTGAATGGAGAAATTGTAGTTTCATTAGTACCAACCTTAGTTTTTCCCTTGTCAGTATTGGGTCTAAGGTTGATCTCTCCCTCTTCAATCCCCGAGGTGAAGGGTTGACTTGAAGACTCGAGATTGGAATCTGGAGTTTCAATTTTTGTTTTGGCCGACTCATCAGAAAATGATCACGGCTTAACACTTGTGTTAGGAGTATTTGAATCCCCTGCTCCAGGTATAGAGTCCTGTACTCGAAAACTCTCAATTCGGGAAATCAATGGCTTCTCAATGCCTTAGAGGATAGACCTTTGCGTTACAGACCATAACTGAGTATATGCCTGTAAACATCCTGTGATTCGATCACAGAAAATTCTCTTATCCGCTTATTGAAGCATTCCCGCAATTTCTGCGTTCAGAAAATCTTTCACCTGTATATTATCAACTTTCAAAGTAAATTTTTTTGCAAGTAAAAATAAAAGCCAATTTTCAAAAGCCTTTTTTACTGAATAAAATTTCTTCTCGTTGATATGACATCTTTTGGCTTCGGAATCTGAGAATAAACCACTACAATATCTGCATGGTTGTTCTCTGTCGGGTGTGAGCTTAATGAAAACTGCTGCCCACCAATGATCATTGGCATCTGTATATAATACCATATCATCTTCATCCTGAGGAATAGCCATTTTCGGAAGATTTTTACAAATCTTCTTTAGTTGACTGAGTCCTTGTGTGTGTTTTTTTGTCCATATAAGTTTTGCATCTTTTTTCAGTAATGGACTGAACACTTTCCTGTGTTTTGCTATGTTTCTTATAAACATCCCAGCAAAATTAACAACTCCTAGAAAACTTTGAAGTTGTTTCTTAAAATTCAACTCGTCTGGAAAATTTTGCACTTTCTCTACTATATGATATTGCAAAATTATTCCTGACTCATCGATTTCTATTCCGAAGAATTCAATCTTTTTTGTGGCAATGACTGCTTTCTTTTCTGATAGAGTCAGTCCTTCCTTTTTACAAATATCAGAGAAAATCTCTAGATGCTTACTATGTTCTTTCATATTTTTTGATGCAATTAAAACATTATCAATATAGACAAACATAAACTTAAATAATCTTTAAATAAATTATTCATTTTCCTTTGAAATATCTGGGGTGAATTAGCCAATCTCATTGGTAATACTTCCCAAATATAGTGTCCTTGTGGAGTGAAGAAAGCTGTGAATTTCTTGCTTTCCTCCTGCATCCGAATTTGATAAAATCTGGACTTACAGTCAAACTTAGATAATATTTTGGCGTTGCGTATGCAACTAATCAAGTGTTATCTACTAGGTATAAAATATCCATCAAACTCCAGAATTTTATTAATTTCTTGATAATTAATAACCAATCTGGGTTTTTCTCATTTTATCTCACCATGATTTTTACCAGAAACCCTGGACTGCTATATGGCGAAATTCCTGCTTTGATGCAAACCAAGGTCCAAGTGTTCCTTAATTATAATCTGCATATCTCTTTGAATCAATTATATTCATTGGGATAGGCTTGCAACGGACAAATTCATACTCTTTGTCTTTCTTAATTTTAAGGCAGGCTTTGAGTTGATTTTTATCACACCATGCCAATGGATCTACATTATAATTTTCTTTGATCCTCTTCTTGACATCTTCCAATGATACCTTAGATTCAAACTCTACTTCATTCTTGTGTAGAGTTATCTTAAGGCATTCTATATCTTCTGGTTGGAGTTCTTTATCTGCTCTTAATTGGAGCATTGTTTCTCAAACCGTCTAGAATCCTTCATTTTTGGGTTCAGAAGTTTTCCTTCATCACCAGGCTTGCTGCGAAATTGAATAGGCAATTTTCTGTAAAATGCCTCTCTTAATCGCTGGACTATGATTTTACGATCACAGGGTGTTGTGAACACTAATTGTCTAGTCTCATTTTCTTGAGTATAGGATTTGAACATTTGTAAGAAATTATTTCCTAGCAATATGTCAGCTCTTATATCATAAAAATAAATCGGTGGTGTTTTTACCTTGTACCAAGGTGTTTGTCCAGCACCTCCGATCACGATTTCTGTCATCTTAATCCTTTTGCATAATATTAAGATTCTTCTGAAAAAATCTCTTCCAGCAATCTTTGATAATTCTTCTTCCAAATTATTTGGAAAAACTCCTCGTTTTGCTGTACAGATTCCAGCACCTGAATCAATATAAGCAGCAAAATATTCTGCCTTATATTGTTCATATAACATTCCTACTGGAATGTATATCGAGAATGAGCTTGTGGTCATTGGATTTTTCACATCCTATCATCTGCCATAAACTCCATTCCATACTCTAAACGTTTCCAAGGTTTGTGTTCCTCGAGAAACTCTAGTCCAAGAATCAGTCGATCTGATTCTTTCCCTAGAATTCCTTGGATATGAACTTCCAATTCTCCGATATTGATCAGTCCTTGGTAAGTTCCTATCGTAGGTTGTTCCAAATATTATATGGTGTTACAAGGAAATTGATTCCTTTGTTTCGTAATATCAAATAATATTTCTACTTCCTTCCACCCTTCTAGGCATCTAAGTTTTCCTATCGTGGAAAAACTTTTTAGCTCATGTTGGGTTTCTTGGACATGTGTTTTTCCCCACCTGTAACTTGTAATTCTATCTCCTTGAAAAGATAGTCTTCTTGATTCCAATCTAAGACTTTGATTCTTTGAAGAATCGGTTTGTCTTGTATTTGGATATATGTTTCCTATATTAAAGGAAACTCAACTCTTTCTGGATAAATTTCCAGTGCAAATTTTCCAAATATCTCAGGTATTTCAATGAACTCGTTTCTAATAAACAATTCTGAATGATTTGTATTAGATAGAACATATAAAATCTGATAGGTAATATAATATGGTCTATTACCTTCTTTCATCAGCCTTTTTTTCCTTGAAATTCTGATGTAATGTCAAAGCTCGGCTGAAATCTTGATCTGCTAGGTTGTAGGCTATTCTTGGATAGATTACTCCTACAATTTTTCCTGTGCAGATATTTCCTGAGATAGTTCTCAGTACTGAATCTTGAAGGTTCCTCATTCTTTTATCGCATATCGCAATATCAATGGGTTAATCTATTTCTTCTTTGAAAGTAGCTTTTATCATAATCTGGACTGCTCCAATATGAATCCAGGACATAGTTCTTGCTACTTCTATATTGAGTTTATGTAATTCCTTCTTAATTTCTTCGGAAGGAATTAACTACATCTCCATTCTATTTCTTGTAAGTTCCATAGCAATTGTCATTTCCTTTTTGGAGACTTTTTAGATTAGATGATGCATTCTGTTTCTTAGGCCAAGACTTCCTAAGAACTTTTCTACATGTCTTGCAGAGAATCCTTGATATCTCTGAACACTAGGATTTTCTCTCATAATCCTTTGAACCATGTTATGAGATATAATTTTCTGACTAAAGAAACCAGACAAATCTTCATGTGTTTCGTGTCGAAACACCTCGTCTTCGGTCAGATTCCGATTCAGTTCCATCAGATTCTCCCTGACTCAAGACTTTTTCTTCTTTATATATACTTTCATCTGAGGCAATATCCTCGAATCGCTATACCTGAATAAGATCTTGATAATAAACTGCTTCTTCAATATCTGGGGTTGGATCGAAGCGTTTAATACCACCTTTTTCATTTGCTGGACAATTGGTTAAAATATGGCCTCTACCTCCACATGTCCAGCAATTACAATCCTTAAAACTTTCATTAGCTCGAGTGTGAGCTCTTCTGAAAGTTTTCTTCGTAGGTTTTCTTCTTGTGCTTCGAGATGTACTCAATGCTTGGGATGATATCCTACTTCTTGATGGTCCATTTCTTTGTCCAGATTTGTAAAATCTGGCTTTCTGTCCATACCAAACAGTTCTTGGTTTCCAAGAACTTCTTTCACTTCGAGCATAAGGATGAGTCCTAAAATTTTTCCTCTTATGCTTCTGTGGTTTACTTCCAATAATTGTTGGAAGATCATTTTCCTTACAACACAGAGGAGTTCTTTTATTGATACCCCTTAAGCGTTTGTAATTCTTTTGTAATGATGTCATATGACACCATTCTGCCAGTTTTCCTTTGAGAAAAAAGGCTCTTCGTGCCATGTATCTGGGTTTCCAGGTACGTATTCTCTTATGAGCATTTCTCTCGAGGGACTTGGCATTTTAGCGAAGAAAAGCTGCATAGCTATATTTTCTTCGACTCCTGAATTCCATCTATATTTGGTGAATAACATAATATATTCATCCACTAAACATATGTCATGTAATTTAAGACTGTACAGAGCTTGAGTATATTCTTCCTCTTCTATGTATCTTGACTGTTAAAATAGTCTACCCCTATAAATTGTGCTTTGAATAGGGTGGTCATTTTTTCAGCTATCTCACTAAGAGATTCTCCAGCTAGGACTGACTCTTTAGTTTCTAATGAAGTCATGTCCCAAATAATTTTAACTGATCCCATAAGACTCATTTTTAAAAGTTTAATGAATCCTTCTCTGTTGAGATCAAGTGTTCCCACGGCGATTCTCATAGCAGATGTCCTGTCATCTATGAGATCTTCTCTGTTATTGAAATCTAATACATCAAGGTTAGCATAACCCCGTAAGGATGTATAAGTTCTAAAACGGTTTTTCCATAGAGTGTTTGGCGCAAGGGAATTTGACTTCTCCTTGTCCTTGTTTCCGTTGGGTGTGATTCTCCACCAGTATGAAAATCGGGTTGAGATTCTCTCATATTTATATTTTGAGATCCCACACTTTCCTTTGGTGGTTCCTGAGAAGATGACCAGGTTATAGAAGATGGTTCACCTCCCCAAACCTTTAGTTGCTTAATAATAATAAATTATGTGTTTGAAATAATTTTACCTAAGCTCTGATATCATTTCTCCCAGGAAAATCAATCATTAAAATATGTAAGGGTGTTTTTTTTCAATTTTAAACTATTTAGGGACTTTGGGCAAATTTTTTGGAGTGTAGGGAGTTAGGATAAAAATAAGTCTGAGTTTGGGGATTTAAAATCAATTTACCTTCACATCAATATGTTCCGATACCATGTCAGGATTATGTGAAATATGAATAAAAAACTAAAATTCAAAATTATTGTACCAAAACCCTATTTGAATATTCATTATATCAAAATTCAAAATTAGAAAAGTTGGTGGATGCCTTTATATCCGATCATGATTTCACTTATTTAATACAACTATATTTTTATATATTCAGAACATATATACTAATTAATTATTTTAATTTAAAATTTGTGAACTTATATACTAATTAATTATTTTAATTTAAAATTTGTTCTCTAATAATTAAAATAAAATATTAAGGAACAGAATTATCGTTACTTGCCCCGTGATATTATACTATTTTTGAGTGATAGCATTCACATTTAAAAAAATATCAAGATGCCCTTTATATGTATCCGAGTTAGTAGAATAGGTGAATACCTAACAAATTATCAGGAATTCGATTCCTTTTACCAAAATTTTTTCAAGTAAGTTTATCACACATGGTTTTCGTGGTGCAGTTTGGTTGATCTATCATATTTTGTAAGTTATTGTATTAATATAAGGTTTACGCAGTTCACATATTTACACATTAATTATTTGAAACAACCAATGTTGTCAATTTCTTTAGTTTGATATACTGAACCTAAGGAATTATATGTTTACATACACACACAAAATTATTTTTCGAGAGAAATAATCGGAGTCGAAGTCAGAGTCGGTAGAAATTTTTATTTTTAGTTCTCTATCATCACCTTTTCAAGAGAAATAGTCGGAGTCGGAGTCGGAGTATGTGGAAATTTTTATTTTTAGTTTGCTATCATCATAGGAGTTTCTATGTTCTTATGACTCCTCATGTATTATCTCACAAAAACTCATATGAGTACGTCTGATTCATCAATTTGTTGAGATGAATTTTCCACCCGACACATGAAAAAAGTTGTTTTTTATTTTAAAAATATTATTTATCATTATAGGTATGGACCGAGAGAACTCCTATCATAAATATAAATCCGTGAGATCATAAAAATATTCATATTATCTAAAAAAAGGAATATTCAGAAGAGATAAGAATATGGATATGATTAAATATTTTTTATTTGCTTTGCCAAAAAGGGAAGAAAAAAAAACACAAATTCTGTTTTAAAAAGGCACAAATTAATTATCCGACGAGTACTCAAGAAACTTGGACACATTAAGATAGTGTTTCTGAGAATTTTTGCTTATTTTAAAGCGATTATTCTACGGCTTATTTTTAGGGATGTCAATGGGTCCGGGTTTTACCCAGACCCACAATGGACCCGCACGTATGAAGCGGGTTTGGGCATACTAAATGGGTCATGAGGTGGGTCTCGGATCCAATTTTTCAGATCTGTCCGGATATGGGGCGGGTCATGAGTCCTATATCCGTCACATACTCGCCTCATATATGTGGATATAAATACTCTATGATTTTATTTTTATTAAGTTTTTATTTTTTAGTTACACACTTCAACCATAACGGTCTTAGCTATTTCTATGTCAATTGTTGTATTTGAATCTGCTTTTATCAATAGTGGAAGAATTGTTAGTCCTCATCTTAATAGGCTTAATCCAACTACTTTGGAGGCATTGATGTGCTCGCGAAGATGGTTGTAGGGTGAGGTGAAAAGTAAATAAATCACAGTTTTATTTTGTTATTGTACTTTTATTTTAATTTGGTTATTGTACTTTCTCTCTTTAAATTACATTTTTTACGGTTATAAATTACATTTTTATCTTTTCAATGTACTTTTTCTCTTTAATTTTGTAGTTAATTCTTCAAGTAGTTTACCAACTTGTCTCACCATTCTTGATAAAGAGAAAGATGGTCTCAAAGAATGTGTCTGAAATATTGCATACTCGTTGATTTTATATTGATCTGTTTAAATTATGTTATGACTTATTTTTGTGGATGTCAAGATTTTTTTGGAGAGTTAATAACTTTTTTTTATGTAATTCTTTATTTCGTGAAAATAGTTTGTTTGTTATTATTAAGTATGGTCGAAGACATGAATTAATTTTCTACTGTGTTGTATTTAGAGGCTTGTCTGTTTTATAATTCAGTTATGCGAGAATAAATATTACTGTTTTTATTTTAAAAAAACTCAGGTCTCACGGGTCAACCCGGCCCCATTTTGTATTTAAGGTGGGGTGGATTCGAAGAATATTTAAGTGGAGTGGGGCGGGTAATGGATCAAAGTTTTCTACATGAGACGGGTCTTGGGTTTAGTCATACTCGTCCCATTGACATCTCTACTTATTTTGAAGTTTGTGAGAAGTAAAAGTATATTATTAAAATTTATGAGTTCATTCGAAACTCTTGAAAACATATATATAAATAAAATTTAGAATGTTTCAAATCTTCAGAAATATTTATAAAAATTAAGAGAAATTATGGAATTTGATAAATTTTTTAAAGATATAAATCTCAAATTGTAACTTTAAATTTTAGTTAAAAATTAAAAAAATTAAAGCAAAAATTGACATTCACAAAAATCTCGAAACACTTCTACCGAATTAAAATATAATTAAAAGCTTCTCCAAACACTCCACGATAGTTGATTACTTTTAACATCGACGTGAGACATAAAGTACAACCAACGTGTCGAGTTCCCTTTGGCTTTCTAAATTCTACTCCTTCCGTATATACAATTTTTTGTTCTTAGGTAGTTTTTATGTAAAAATTCTTATTAATGACATTATAGATAATTATATAAACTATTTATTTTTTTATAGAAAGTTTAAGATTTTTATAATAACTTTTGGATGAGTATTGATATATTGTCATTTAAAATTGGATATGATTTGAAAAAGATTGAGATAATTTTATGTTATGCGGATAGAAATTACGATAATATTATGTTTGTCATTCGTCTGATATAAAATAAAATAAGTGTGTTAAATAAGAAAGCATACAATTATAACACCCACGTTAGTTAACATAAGATGTTCATGTTGACTTATATACCATAGAAGTTCAATTTAATAGCTTAAAAAATTTAACATATTACATTACCTCCAGTGGTCAAATTAAACGCATTGAGGCAACCCAAAACTGGATAATAATAATAATAATAATAATATATATATATATAAATTATATTTTTTGTGTTGTATTTATTCTGATTACAATTTAAGTATTTTATGATGATACATTTCAGTTATATATATATATATATATATATATTGCAATTTTTAGTTGTTTCTCCAATGTGAAGTGTGTGTTACACCAACGTGAAATGTACATGATTAAGACTGAAATTTGATAACGTACTAAATAAAAATTGTAAAAAAACAAACAAACAAGCATGATTAAAAATATAATTTTGCTTAATAATAACAACATAGACAATACATGATATTTCATCGATTACGTGGTTGGTTGTTGTTATCTTAGATTCCATGAAAGAAATAAAAATACATGTAAATAACGCAACACGTAAGTTTATTTTAGCAGCGTTAATGTATGAGTAAAATGATAAACAAACCTTCAATAACATATTTTTATCTGTGTTCAGTCTTTATTAGACAAAAAAAATTTCCCGTAATATCTAATTTACAAAAAAAAAAATTTCCATTCCCGAGGCCACATGTATTTTCTCATATGAAATTTGGTATAAAAATTGAAAATCTTGTACAAATATATGATATTTAAGTAACAAATATTTCATGACACTAATATATAATTTTTGAGTAACCTAATATATATAACAAATATTGGTATTAATGACACGTCTTTCTCGGATGAAAATCAATAAATTGATAATATGGTATTACTATATGATATTCGAGTACCAAATCTGAACTAATATATGATTTTTGAGTACTTGGACATGTATAACAAGTATTTATATTAATAACACGAGTCGTTATCGGATGAAAATCAATACAAATCATTAAAAATATGGTATTAATATACGTTATTTCAGTATCAACTTTTCAGAACTGCTATTAATATATGATATTTGACTACCCAAACAAATGTAACAAATGTTCATATTGATATAGTTGTTCCAATTTTATACTCAAAATTTTATCATTTATATCATATCTATAATAGTTAGGATTCAAATATAATATATTAATATCAGTTTTTCGATATTTTGTATCAAATTTATTCCCAAAAATACATGTGGGCCTAGAAAATTAAAAAAAATATTTTTTGTGTGAACTGCGGATTTTTTTTTTTTGGTCTAACAGAGAGAAAAATAAAACAAAATTATATTTGAATTTATAGATTTAAAAGAAAATCTCATTAACATTAATAATAGCTAGCAAACAAAACATATTAATCAGTACTTGTTCATTCTCATATTCATAAGAGTAATCATTCCATCCGTTTTAGATAATAATGATCGTTTTAACTTTTCATTGACTCATCATTTTCTCTATTTATATAATATCTTTCTTATTTTTACTATAAATATATATATATAATAATATTCTATAAAAATTATAATTATAAAAATTAAAATATTAAAATAAAAAAATGAAAATAATAATATTATCAAACAAATTATGATTTATAAATAACGATAAAATTTTAACCTAATGATTACATAATAATAATTGATAATTAAAAATAATTTCATTTCGTTCATGATTTATTTTTTTGATCCAATCATTTTATTAAAATAAAATATGATTCTATTTTTATTCTAATTCTATTCTAGTATATCAATCATGAACCGAGTCTCATTCTTATATGCCGTATAAAATTTTAAACATATTGAAACTTATTTTTATTTTGTTTTCAACATATTTATTTTATAGTTTAAAAAAAACATATTTATTTTATTGTTTAGTATGGGCCATGTTTTTTTATATGCATTTGGGCTTGGTGACCCAAATAAAATCCCGATTTTAGTTGTGGCCCAACGTTGGGGCCAACGAATCGTGTTAATGGTATCTCGCACAAATAGTGTTTGTGCGTGACATATATATATATATATATATATATATATATATATATATATAATTTGATAACTTTTTTAAATCATATATTTATTTTAAAATCATTAAAAAACTTAAAAGAAAATAGAGTTAAGAACAAGAAAGATTTTTACGTTGTAACGTTTGTATCTTTTACTACCTTCAAGTATTCAATCAATGAAACAAATACCAATCAAAAGTATCTTTATAATCAAAATTAAAATAATTTTGATGTTTTCATGTTTTTTCCGGAAGTCTGGAGAATGCTGTAATCGATAGGATTTCACTAATCCTCTTTTCCCGAAAAGAAGAGTGTGAAATTCCTTTTCCTTTCCACAGGGATCGGGAGATTAGATTATGGGGGAGGGTCCGAGGTTTTATTTTTAAATATTTTAATAATGAAATAAATATTTTAATATAAAAACATATAATTAAACATTTTTATTAATTATTAATAGAATAAAAATTGATATATTTTACTTTTTGATAATATTTTTTTATTAAATAAATAAACTTTTAAATTTTTATTTTGTATTTCAAAAAAATAAATTTGACGGATCCCACGGGTTTAACTCGGATTGAACCCACCGAATTCGCAGGTTGGTACGAGGCGGGTCCAATGTTTGGGGGGTGGAGTCTCGTGTTTGTCCAAACCTGCCGCGAACCCGGCCCGTGACCATCCTTATCAATGATATTATGAGAAGTAAAAGCAAGAGAAATAAAAATGTAAAAAAATATACCTTATTTTACAAATAAGAAAAATAATATTAATCACGAAAGCCGCATGAATTTTGAAGATTCAAACTAAACACCCAATAAATAGTTTTATTTATTTTTATCATGATTTCCTTCTTTTTTTCATTGAATAAATCTCAAATTTTGTTGTAAAATAAAATATAGAACTGAGAAATTGTATCGACGAGTTGAGATATCATTACCATTTTAAGATTGAGGAATAACTAAGGATGATTTTGGCATTCGAAAATATTAAGTAAAAATGGATTGTGACTAGTAAAATAGGAAGTGCAAATATCAATATCTAAAATATAATCATAGATTTATTTATTAGATAAAATTTGTCCTTTCAATCCTATAATTAAAATTATTTATCACACAATTAATAAAAATATTAAAACTTAAGAACGATCGACGTGTTTGTCTTAGAGCAACTCCAACCCTGCACCAAAATGGCAGAGTTAATTGTTCCAACCAGCGCTATGTTTGACACCAAAATAGAGATTTGCTACAGTGTTGCACCAAATTAGCGTTTTTTTTCTTTTTTTTTATTTTTTTGTAATTGTTTTTTATTGTAATTTTACTTAAAGTCTAAATATTATATAATTAGTTTTATAATCTAATTTAATTATAAAAATGTATTATTTCAAACAATAAATTTTAACAAAGTGATTTTAAAAAACTTGGATATTTTAATTTAATACATAATTAATAAAGATAATATTATTATGTTAATAAATTATTTGTGATAAATTAGTTGTAGTAAATAAAATAGTATAAAATATGCCATGAATATTAAGTTATAATTAAATTAATTAATATTGAATACAAAGATACAAGTACAAAAAAAAAAATTAAGATTTCAAACACTACTTTTTTGAAAATCAAAGAAAATGATACAAAATTAAATAAACAAACATAAAAAGCACTAAATTATTAAAATTGACATTACAATACAACATAAAATAAAATAAGATGACAACACTTAAAATCAAAGATAATGATACAACATAAACCTAAACAAGATAATAAACAACAAACTATTAAAAATCATACCACAATACAATAAAATAAGGATGACAAGCACTTAAATTTAAAACGGAGGTAAGCTGGATCCAGATCCTCCAATGTTTCCAAAATATTTTCCATAGTCGAGACTATCACGTGCACATTTCCTTTCTTCCCTCTCACTCAAAATTCTTGACTTTTCGGTCCTAAAATTTTCACGCAAAGATGGATCTTGAATTGAGTTGAGATCGATTACCAAAATTTTTTTTCCTTCTTGAAACCTAATCAAATCCAACATTTGTCGATTTTGTTCTATTTTTGTTTCATTTTGTTCCAATTTTCGTTCAGTTTGTTGCATACGTTTTATCTGTAATTCTTTGTTATGTTCACGATAAGCATTTCCAGTTTGGATTATTTCCAGAATTTTTTCTTGTCCTAATCTCATTGATTCAATTGTCTGTGACATATATTCATCTTTTTCTTTTTTAATTTTGTTTTATATAGTAATTCCGTTAATTAAAAATTGGATATTTGTGTGTCATTTCTATTTTATAAGCATCATTTGAATATTGGCTGTATGTTAGTAATTTATGTTCAAAATATTTATATGTGTGATTGTAATTTTTTTGAATGATTTGATTAGTTAATTACATTAATTAAGTAATAAGTTTAAGTATTTAAAATTAATATTAAATATTAAAATTTTTTAAAGTAATTATAAAAATATATTTAATTAATATTTTAATTCATTAATATATATAATGAATTTTAATATAGAAATGATTTTAGATATTAGTGATATTTTAATTATTGTGTTTATAAATATTTTGTGAAATAAATTATTTGTTGTTAATAAAATAATAGAGAATATTCCGAGAATATTCCTTTTAATGTAGAGTTTAGAGTTGATGTGTTGGAGATGAATTTTATATTTGATGTAAGAATTACACTATTTTAAAGTTAGTGCGACACTAAGATAGCGTAATGGGTTGGAGATGGCCTTAGTGGGCTCTCAAGTCGGCGAAGCCACTCGTACACACAAATAATAAATCAACAATAATAAATCAATGAAAAATCTCCTTTTGGTGTATGAGGAATTGCTTTTTAATGTTAAGGTAGGGTTTTTTTTAAGACATAATTCGTGGTTTGTGACCTGTAGTCTGTAGACTTGAGTTGGCGGTAGTAATCAAACTTTTCTACATAAAGGGATCTTACGCTTATTCTTTTAAGATACTTGTTTGGCTACTTTTGTGTACAATGTAAGGCTACGTCTCTTTAGAATTACAGCTGCATGAGAGTAGTTCACCTATGGATGTCAATATACATATAGTAGGTTTTTTTTTAACCTTGTTTGTTATTATGTATTGTACAAAAACATAGCTTTATAAGTTTTTGTTGGGATGCAATAATTGTTCGGTTGAGCAATCAAAACGTGGTGTTTCAGTTATTTTATGGTTTAAAATATTTGAGTTATATCGTTACCACCAGCTATAACTTTTGGTAAAATAACATGCGCTCGTTCTTACAATTGGTATCAGAGCTAAGGTCACGAGTTCAATTTTCATTGATAATAAGGAGTGCAATTATTTGGATGAAAATTTTAGGAGTGCAATAATTAACTCTTCTTGATGGAACAATTGAAACATGATGTTTGAGCTACTATAGTTTTAAAAAATTTGAGTTTCACAGTTATCATCATCTATAACTTTTTGAAAAGGCTTCGATCCTGCGATTTTTTTCCCCCAAAATAGATATTACCTTTTCATCTTGATTTCTATACTCCCTATCTAGTAATTTCCATATCATATACATATGGATTTTATCTATACTATTGTATAAAGAATTTATCAAACAGAGACAAAAATGACATCATCGGAGGTTTCCCAAATTATCCTTACACCAACATTTTTTTCTCAAAATTACTATTAAAGATTATTTTCATTATTACCATTCTCCTCAAATTGCACCATGACATTTCACAAATTTCTATACTTACGATATGACCTTAATTTTAATATCTAATTAATTAGAAAAAAAAAAATACACGAACACATTGCATGCGCGAATGCACCAGTAATCGATAAAATTGTAAAAACGTATCACATTTCACATCGACTCTAACTTCCAACGAGCATATACGACCTCCGAAAATACTGCTACTAACTCGTGTAGAGAACGTTGTAACTCTTTTTCCAAGGCATATCCCGTTTGGATCGGATCAAGATTGAGAAAGTTTTGGATCATGTTCGCCATTGTCCCACCTTTATGACAAAAAAAATGGGGCCACGCTCAGCTGCAAGAATATAATGGTGGCTTGATTTCAAATAAAAATCTTGATAAAGTCTCGTTTTGGGATTCTCTTTTTCTCTGGTTCACAATTTTGATCTCAATCAATTCACAACATATCCCCTAAGTGTCGTCTTTTGCTTTTAATATTCAAAATATTATGAAGGATATACAAAACCTTACGACGCCTAAGAAAATATAGGGCCACACATGGAAAAACTACAACCATTGAAATTTACTTTTATGTGTACCAACTACATTACATTAGGGAATTGGATAGAAGGATATATAAAAAGATCCGTCCAAATCGCGATCAAATTGGTTAATAGTTGATTTTGATATAATAAATTGACATTTCTAGCATTTTTTTTTTATTTTCACCGGAGCGATAGTATGACGCAAACTGTTGCTGATATCGTGGTAGATATATATTTATATCCGATTGACATAGAGAAGTCCCGCTATATATGTCGACTTACAGAATCAAAATTTACTTTCCCCCCTAAAGTTATTAGTCAACTATTTTGTCAACTAGGTAGGGATCTCTCAACTTTTGAGATTATTGGGTAATTTAACTTGTGGCCAATCGAAATAAATGAAAGGATTGATTTTCAATAAAAGTATATTTTGGGAAAAATATCATGGTATGGTACGAAATTATCCTTCCCTTGATAGCCAACATGTCTAGCATTCAAAATTTGATTCTTTCAATCCCCACATTACACGACAACCTTTTAATTTGAAACAGGATAAGGGATAAAAAGCTATGTTTATCACTCTCCCCCACACCCCCCCTTGTATCACGTGTAGGTTCCCTTAAATCAAATGGGAATTAAAGAAATAAATAATATTGTCTCCTATAAAGTTATACAAGAGAATCATTATGAGTGGATTTCTTTATTGCTATACATTATTATTATTATTATTATTATATAAAAAAGAGTGACACCTACAAGCTCATTGTTCTTGATTTTTTTGAAGCATGCACCTAGCTCATTTCCATTTTTTAAGCTAAATATATCCTCCATTTTTAAAAATCAAGCACATTTAACCACTATGTTAAAAAACTCAAGCACATTTACATTATTTTTAAAGGTTTTTATGTCTAGATTTTACAAACACGGGGTTATAAGTGTAATTAATTTTACACATGGATATATCATATTTTTGAATTTTCACAGGGAATGTTGATTCAGATTAATTGTCTCATTTTGGTTATTGTATGATTTAAAATGTTTGAATTGCACTGTTATCAATAGTTATAACTTTTGATAAAATAACAAGATATTATATCATTAGTTTTTTATATATAAAAAAATACATGAAAATTTTTAGATTTCTTGCATTGAGTTAATTGTAGTTGAATTAATTTATTATGCAAACTCACAAGAGTTGTCCTTTTTTGGCAAAAACTTGTGTGATACGGTCTTACGGGTCGTATTTGAGACGAATTTCTTATTTGGGTCATCCATGAAAAAGTATTACTTTTAATGCTAAGAGTATTACTTTTTATTATGAATATCGGTAGGGTTGATCCGAGATAAAGATTCGTGAGACCGTCTCACAAGACATAATAAATAATGCACAAACCTTTTTTTAGCTATAAATGATCAATAAAATTGTCCTGATGTTCATAAACTTTCATTCTTCCTCCTCTTTAGTACCAACTCTAAAGCCATGTCGACCACAGAATTTAACGAGATTAATAATTACTCGTTCCGCCGGAGGCATGATTCCGGGGAACTGGACGTTTTCGAGGCAGCCCGATATTTCTCCGGTGTTCATGAAAATTTAGACGATTACAATATGATCAATGTTTTTCCTCACAAATCCATCATAGAAGAAATTCAAAGGCCTGAAAGAATGCGCCTCGACTCGATGATGCGCAATCCAATCCCTCCACAGAACCATGCAATGCATCAGAAGAAAATCAAGAAAAACAAGCAGCCAAGATCCCCAGGTGGCAGGCTTGCAACTTTCCTGAATTTATTATTCAATCATACGAGTTCAAAGAAGTATAAATCCAAATCAATCGGCACGATTAATGATCTTGAAGAGGCAACCCCACTTCATGGTGGAAGAAGGATAGGAAGAAGCAGCAAGATCTACTCAAGAAACCCTAATGATACTGCTTCTGCTGCTGATGCTGTTGACTCGAAATCCATGTATTCATGTTCAAATTCTGGTTTCAGAACACCTCCACTGTCATTTTCAAACCTTCCCACAAAACCAGACGAAGTGCGCTTTTTTTATCCGAAAAACGGTGGGAACATGACGGCGAAATCCCTGCATGATGCATTTTATTTTGACAAAATAAGCACGGATTATTTTTCCTTGAGTATCGAGGATAAACTGAAGATATTCAACATCAAGAATTCTGCGGTGAACTGGATTGATGATGAGTGTCCATCGGAAGAAAAGGGATTCAGGAAATTCAGTGATGCTGATGATGGAGCGGACACCGATTCAAGTTCTGATCTGTTTGATTTACCAAACCATGATTTAGATGTTCATGGAAATGGTCTGCCTGTTTATGAAACAACCCATATGAACATAATCAGGAGAGGTGCTCTTGTTTAATCACGTTTACTTATTTTTAATGATGTGATTTGCGTTTTTCGAACTTCTATATTTCACTATTTGCTATCATAATTGAATTTTAAAATTGTAGCTTTAATTTTTTTTTCTCATCATTCTAGTCTTTTGTTCACGAACATGTTGACATGTCACATTGAAAACACACTAAAAATACAAAACGAAAAAAAAAAAAAACGAACTAAAACTAAAATTTCATAACATATGTAAATGATCAATGAGTGAGTCTCATGTGAGACTGTCTCACGGATCTTAATTTGTGAGACGGGTCAATCCTACCGATATTCACAATAAAAAAAGAATACTCTAAGCATGAAAAAATAATATTATTTATTATTTTTTCATGAATGACTAAAATAAGATATCTGTCTTACAAAATATGACTCGTAAGATCGTATCACACAAGTTTTTGTCATGATCAAAAACTTCAAAAAACAAACAGAAAAGACCAAATTAAAATTTTCACTGTTATAATTTTATATCATCATATTTTCATATTTTTGCGCATACTAGGGGTGAAGGTTGAGCTCTATATATATTCATGATTTATAGTTAGCTATAGAACTTATAAGTATTCTAGTTAAATTGAGTGGTCAATTGAAATTAAATATTTTGTAGCTTAATAGCTTGAATTTTATTTTTAAAAAAAGTTATAAATTACTTCATCATTCTGTGATTCTTTTATTTATTTTATTGTTGGAACGAAGTAATAATTTTAAAATTAAAGTAACACAAAGTTTAATTAAGCCGTACGGTGGTCGAATCAATAAAGACTTTAAGTCGTGTCATAAAAAAGATCAGCACAACATATCACCAAGTATATTTACTTTTCAGAAAGAGAACCAGTTAAATAAAATTAATATTATTTTATAATTCTTGAATTCTCATATTATATTTTGTTAAAATTATGTATTTTCACATTATTCCACATTATCATGATTATTTTATATTCAACATTTTAATAACTCCCAAAAACTATTTTATTATGATTCTATATTATTATAACATAATAAATAATAATAAATTTTCAAGATTTTTGAAAAATGTCGTGCGGTTCTTTTGAAGAAGGTTCCATTTGAACCTAAAACTTAAGCCCACTTAAAGACTTATTTAATAAAATTTAAAAAATCATTATCTGGTTATATTAATTCGCACTTAATACCATTCTGAAATCAGGCCGTTTTGGGCCCAGTTTCAGTTGGGCCTTCACATATTAATTTCTAATTTCAACCCAAAATATCTATTACTGTTTATTAAATCTAAGCATCTTAGAGAAACTAATTGGTGTTTTAGTCTGTTTTTTAAATTCCCTGAAATACCCTCACTCTACCTCTCCACGTTTTTTCAGAGTTCCAATCAATTTAACAATTAATCACAAATAAATATCACTCTTTTATGTGGTAATAAGTCTCAATCAATTGACTTGACCCCATATTTTATTTTCTCTAATTGTTGAGCAGTCATACTGTTTTCATCAATGGTTGGATAATTTCCAAGAAATTTTCATCTTTCCCTCTTCTCATTAACATTCTTCTCTGTCATAATTATTTCCGTTACACTCACTGCTGTGTTTTATTCTTTCGTTCATGTTGGTTGCTAATAATTGCATTGATTAAATTAGTTGAGTTGTTATATCTTAATTAAGCAATAACACGAAGCATCTCATGTTAATCTACTTGCATAAACTTTTTACACTAAATTTCAAATTCTCTTACGCTTCATTTTAATTGATATGGATTTTAAGTTGCAACAAACAGCTGCAAATTATATTTTACTGAAAAAAATTGGAATTTACAAACAAACCAAGCACAATTAAAATTCATTCTTTAACCATGGATCGACCTAAGCTCAAATTATAGCATGCTGAAACACACGTACAGATTTTTGGACTTGAACTCACTTCTTTCTCGAAAAATATCTGGAGGGTATAGAATTTTGGTTGATGTTGGAGCTAATGATTTTCATTGTTTTTCCCCCTCTTTTAAAGATCTGAAGTTCAATTGTTTAAGTTTTTAGATGTAAACCGTTACTTCTACACTTTTTATTCAAATTTCTCATTTTTAAACGGGTGATTTAAAAAAAACATAGTAAGATTATGCATGATTTTTTTTTTGGGTTCACAATTGAAAGAAAATATTTGATGCTCAGATATTTGCACAATTGATGTTTTTATATCTGCTTCATGTACTTAAGTTATTATAAAATATGCTTTCACCACAAAAATGCCAATTTATTTCTTTATTTGTGTATTTTTTTATTTATTTATCTATATTGATGTTCGACTATATGTGTTTGTGTATTGGATTCATCACACTTGATGCTCCAAATGCTTTTGGCTCAATATGTAGTTGATGGGTTCTTTACAAATATTTAATGTAAAGTTGGGTTCTTTATAAAGATGATGTTCTTGGTGGTGTTTTTTTTGTAGTTTAGCTTATTTTCAAATATTATACGTTACTTTTTTAGGAGAATCTTATGTATGGTTGCTTCTGAATTTGAAAGAACAATAAGAGTTTTTCTCAAATACCCATGTTAAGTAATTATATTTCCACCAAGTTACTTTTTTCTGTCTTCCCTCAATATGCCAGATCTCAAAAATTATTTTTTATTTCTTTTGTTACATTTTTAGCTTAAATTGATGAAAGTCCTAATTATTTGGTCTTTCAGGATATTGTATGTGAATGATTTATAAGTGATGATACCATGTACGTTTCAAGTTTTTAGATTTGATAATACATGTCGTTACATGAGAAAATTAAAAACATTGTGTCGCTGCTTGTCGTGTCAAGGATTATCATTGATATTGAGGGTCAAGAGGTAAGGATTGCCGTGCTTCTCTACGTATGAAATTAAATACAAAAATACTACCTTTTTAAAAAAACAGAACTTGTCGGGTGTCATTAAATCATAACGTTGGAACTAATGTAGGATTTAAAGACTTTTAGCATTAGTATAAACTAACAAGAAATAATAATTATTTATTATCAACAATCAATGGTGTGCAACATGCCAAAAAAAATCTAATAATCAGATCCTCTTTTGCTGCCAGGTATTTGCGTTGTTTCCTCTGTAATCAAGGTTGTTTCTTCTCTGTTATTATTGTGTTGTGATCGCCGGTTGATTGTTCTTCATGTTGAAATGGATTTCCCCCCTTTTATTGTCTGGTTTTTGTCTCCCATTAGGGCTCCAGGTTTATTCAACATTTTGGCTTTTGGCCTTCCATCAGCTTTCTTCGTGTTTTGGTGAGTTTTGAATTATTTTGTTCATGTGGACTGGTGTAACCCTAATTCCCTCAAATTTTTAGAATGATTTTTCGAGTTTGATTGCCTGGGAATGCTTTTGTAATCAATGATAATCTGTTTGGTTCATTTTTCGTGTTATTCGACTTCTTCATTTTCCACGTCCGTAGATGATTGAAGCCGAAGAAACAGCGGTTCACTGGCCCTTGTCTCACTACCTGGTAATTTATTCTTAAAAATTGTGCAATTTGTTTACTTTACACAAATAAATACAATATCTCACTTGGTAGCATGTGTGTCATCTCAATAACCAAATTGAATCTGAAATAACACAAATTGAGTTTTTGATATGTCTCATTTGCTTTTGTAATTTTATTATATAAAAAAAACATCCATATCGTTGTACCAAATTACCTTACGATAGATATCTAAGGCCGATGAATCGAAGAGAGTGGATTCAAATAAATTACTCCTAATTTTGCAGGGTTTCATCCAATATGAGACTCAGGATTGTCATACAAAAAGCTATGTGATGTAAGTCGTTCCTTGCTTACTACTCCATGGGATTCAATCCTTCTCATCTTTTAGCTTTCCACTCGGCCCTTACAGTGAAGAATAACAGAATTGGGGAAATTTAAACTTTGATTAATTTTAAACTTCTATGTTATTAATTGTATGATTTGTTTTAGTTTTGTTCTGGGATTCTATGTGAATAAGCTAGCTGGGTGTATGTTTATTTAAAAAAAATCAGATGATGGGTCTCCCGCTTTGTTTTTCTCGAAGAGTATATTGCTTTGACACGAGTTTCTCTCATCCCTACTTGGTTTATTGTTTTTAAAATTGTCGATCATCCTTTTTTGGTTATTAATTTTTTAATTCACTTTGAACAAATTCCTCTTACCACCATCGTGTGTTCCTACTTTGCATAATACTGCTTTTATTGAACTAAAAAATATATTTTCATTTATGTCAGTTTCAATAAAGTTTTTTATTTTAGTATACTCAATCTATGTAAGTTTGAATAAATTTTCCGTATGACATTAATATATTTTTTTTTATTTGAAGATGTGTATCATTGTGAGAATGGCTTTTTCTTGAAGCCAAATCAAAAGTTGATTTTTTGTTGTCGAGCTTGGTGTTTTTTGTACTGATGGAGGCCTCTTATTCAATTCTAGCTGAAAGTGAGGGAGGATGGTCAATATTTTATTCAGTAATTTCTTTATGTTATTAGGTGTTCAATTTCAATCATCTCTCTATTGTCTCAACTCATCTACGTTTATTGAATTGTTCTCCTATATTGCAACACCAGGTAAAAAAAATCTACACTTTTTACTTTTATTAGCTCATTCATGCATTCAAAATTTAAAATTGTTTTTATTTTTGGAAAAAAAAAATCTTTATGTTGTTTTTGGTCTTCCAATCAAATAAAAATAACTAAAACTGCTATTTTATTTTATGTTTTCTGTTTACTATATAAATTTAAATTTTAACTGAGATCTCTATGATTGTGATGCCAAAAGAGATAATACTCGAGTAAATTTAATATTTAAACTTTGTCAATATTTTATTCATTAATTTTTTTATGTTATTAGGTGTTCAATTTCAACCATCTCTCAATTGTCTCAACTCATCTACGTTTATTGAATCGTTCACCTACATTGCAACACCAGGTAAAAAAATCTACATTTTTTATTTTTATTAGCTCATTCATGCATTCAAAATTTAAAATTGTTTTTATTTTAGGAAAAAAAATTTCTTTATGCTGTTTTTGGTCTTCCAATCAAATAAATATAACTACAACTGCTATTATATTTTATGCATTTGGTTTACTATATAAATTTAAATTTTGATTGAGATCTCTATGATTGTGATGCCAAAAGATATAATACTCGAGTAAATTTATTATTTAAAATTGGTCAATATTTTATTCATTAATTTTTTTATGTTATTAGGTGTTCAATTTCAACCATCTCTCAATTGTCTCAACTCATCTACGTTTATTGAATTTTTCTCCTACATTACAACACCAGGTAAAAAAATCTACGATTTTTACTTCATTAGCTCATTCATGCGTTCAAAATTTAAAATTATTTTTATTTTTGGAAAAAAAATTCCTTTATGTTGTTTTTGGTCTTCCAATCAAATAAAAATAAGTGAAACTGCTATTTTATTTTATTGTTTTACGTTAGGATTTGAGTTCTGATGAGACTTTTTTTTTTTTTATCAAATACTCCAGTTTATAATGCTTTGAAACATTACAAACGGTCACTTGAACCTGAAGAAAAAGATGTACATTGTCTTTATGTTTTGTTAAGAGATAATTTTGGTTTTGAATTGGATGCAATGTTTTTATGTCACCTCATGTTGATTTGTTCTTCAAACAAGATAATCGAGTTCTGTGGTTTTGTATAAACGTACTTGGATTTTTTTATGCTCATGAAAATTTAAACTTATTTAACTTCATAATGATCATTCGGTTGTCTCAAAAAACACTTTTTATTATGTCATACGTTGTCATATTTCCCCATTTTGAAACTAACAAATTTTAAAATTCTATTTACAATATCTGAGTTTTAACGATTTTATTGTAGAAATAAGAAGTAAAACAGTGATCAAACACTACATATCAACTAACAAATTTTAAATTTTTATTTTTATTTCTCTTGCAGATATCTAAACATTGAAAAATGGAATCCGCGAGTTCAGGAGAACGTATACCAAACATCAATGTCAATAACATGTTTTATATCTAAAATGACGTCGCAAATCAACAACAAAGGTCTCTGCAGGTATGACATTTTTTTCCTTTCAAAATTTCAAGCAAACATTTTAATACTGTATTGTGGAAAATTCTAAGAAAATTAGAAAAAAAATTATATATTAACAATCAAATTCATTCATGATCAATCAACATAACACGATAGTATTAATACAGATAATTTTTTTATGTATTTCGTATTTGGACAAAAACAATGATATATAGACAAAATATAGATTCAAATAGTTTACGACAATGCATGTATGTACATTCACAAAATTCGTTTAAATTTTAAAAAAATGTATTTTATTATTATTTTGTCATTTTCACAAGTACAATAACTATTGGTCTATAATTCTATACAGGACATGACAAATTCTAACTCCAACTCTTACATCATGGAAAGGCGACAAATACTAACGCATAACGAACGTGAAAGAATACATTCTATGACCCAACGACGACGACAATCTTACCTTGCTCGACGTCGATCAAATTACCAAATTAGAAGAATGGATTTGACTTCTTCCATTTCTACTTCAAACCAGCATTGTATAATACGTAGTTCAAAATATATTTACATGGTCCATTATAAGTGATACTTTTATTGTGTGTTAGATGCACAACACACTTACAATATGCATATATTGTTCAACATGTCGTCAAATAAATTGGAGATTGGCACAGCGTAACAGACGACGAGCAAGGAATGAGGATGCAAGGAGCATGGAATTGGCTCGCCGTCGTGCAATTTATCGAAGGAGACAAGATAATGAGAGATCATCAATTCCAGATGTGTCTAATCTTTGTAATAGTGATTTTGTTGCACCAACTATAATGATTCAAGAATCAACTCAAAACATCGATGAAAATAGTAAGTATCTTCTACAATGATGTATTGTACAAAACATCCTAAATAGTTCTCATTCTCAAATACCACTACAACTACCAAATTTTAAAAAGCTCCACATCTATTGTTCATGACAGTTGTTGATATGACTACAGTGCGACAAATATGTCGCTCAGAGCCAATATCTTTTCATAATTTGACATCACATTTCGAGCGTGGAAGTACTAGCACACGTCTACCATTGCCAAATTCTATTCATCAAGGTATTCTACTATATCCATATAAATAGTCGAAGCAATATATATGTTTCACACCTTTATCCTTTGTCAGTGGGTTTAAATAAAATTAAATAATTGAATAAAAATATGTTATATCAATGAGTCTTACTTCGCTAAATAATTGTTTCACTACATTTCTATTTGTCACATACATATATATTTATTTATTAAGAAATTTTTTTATTGCTTATGCCATCATACCACATTCAGCTATATGTGAAATCATGTATTATGTCCATTTCTTTATCTCTGCCCATGATTATCTATTTCTGATCCTCTATCTTATCACAACTCCCGAATAACCATTTTTGACATTGCTACTATACTTTCTATGATTTTTTGATTGTTGGTTTAAGTTGAATTTTTTTGCTGATTATGAATTGCCTTTGTGTTTTTTTCTCAAAAGCTGAAAGATATTGGTTGCAAACAAAGTATTTGTATAAATGGCATACTCAATTCAATTGATCAGATCTATTCGCTCCTATCTTCATCTGGTTTGTTTTTAACAATAAATTAGTTTATGGTATATGATTTATTGTGTTGTTTTATATTAGTGGTCATATCAAATTCGTTTGTTCGTTTTGATTATGCAGGTGAGATAATATATTTTTTATGAGCTTCAAGATCTTATGATCTAATCTCTCACATATTCTCAACAGATTCATTAAATCATTATATTAGGGCTTCTTAAACATTGTTTTATTATAATTTTTACAGACAAATTTACATTTTGGTTGGTAGATTTTAAACTCAAATGTTTCAAGATCTAGCAGAGTTCTGATGTCAAAATCTGAACTTTTAATGATATTCTCATATTTTTTAGACAATTTTTTGACTATTTGTTTATTTAATTTACATTGAAATTTATCATTATTTCACATTAGATGATATTAAAGCTTCAAAAAAATATTATTTTTTATGATCGACACTTATATCATGTGAGGTAACAAATTGAGTTTGGCATATTTATTTAAGCTTTGGAATCCCTTGCTTTTTATGGATCAAGTACAAATTTTTTTACTGTCATGGTGTTGTAAACTCATGAAGGTTTAATATATTAGCCTCATATATTCATAACACATGTAACGCGTGTGTCTCGGTGGCTAGTATATATAGAATCGATCCATCAGTCCATCGGCAAATAGGATACTGATGAAACAATTCAATATATTTCTTTCTAAAAAATCTAAATAATTTAATTCAAGTAATTCATTTATATTTAATAAATTGTAAACTTTTCATATTTATTTTATAGATATAAAAAATATCCACTGCAATTAAGTGGGGCTTTTAACTGCTAATCATGATTACCTTACAATTTGATTAGAGTTAATTAATTACATTCAAAAGCGAGCAAAAAAATTTTTTATAATGAACTCAAAATGTGTCAACAATGATTATATTACTAAAAATAGTATATAAAAATATTATCGTCTAAACACATCACAATATAAAACAAGTCCACACATACTGAAAGCAACTACGTACAAACAACTCATATCCTTGGGAAATGCTGATAAGTGCAAGAATTGCACTTAATTTATATGTTAATCCATTTGATTTATGTTGGTTTCGAACAGAATTACGCCTGTTTTTGTGTCGTGCAGGGGATAAACAACTAGTTGACGGTTTAGAGCAATCAGAGGTATTTTTGAGCGTGAAACTGCGTTATACGAGATCCGCAGCGCCACAACAAGCGCTGCAGTGCTCATTTGTGCAAAGGACAAGCGCCTAGGCGCTGCCCAAGAAGCGCCGCGGCGCCTCATTGCCGAAGAACAAGCGCCTAGGCGCTAACAACAAGCACCGCGGTGCCTACAGGAGCGAAGCACGGGCGCCTAGGCACCACTTACTCAGAGCCGCTGCGCCAATGGCGGCGAAACAAGATTAAATGGGCTTCGACTCAAAGCCCGACGCGGGGGAATAAAAAAGAAAACAAGGGTTCAGATTTAGGAGAGCCGTTTTGGAGAGAAAAAGACATAGGAGAGGAGGCACGAACTTGAGACGAAGATCCAGAGTACGAAGAACGATCACAAATACAAAGAACGACAGATCTGGGGATGGAGATGACACTTCGGATTTGTCATCTATTCTTTCGTTTTTATATTTTCGTGTATTTCGATGTCTAAATCTTTGAACATGCGTTGTTTTTATTTAGATTTCATCATGAACTAATTTTCTAGTCTAGAGAATGACGTAGTTTTGTTGATACGATAATTTGACTCGGTTCTTTATATGATTAATTCTTTCTCGTTTAATTGTGTTTCTTTGTATTTTTTTGACTGCAATTTACTGGCCATAAATTTTGTGTTATCTGATTAATTCTATAACTCGGGAGATGGACTAGGATTATAGATCATTAGAGACACATCGTTGAATGTTTATATCGTTCGGAAGACGTATAACTTTAGCGTGGCTTAGGCAAGAACTTTGTTTGCATTTATCATATAAATCTAGATTCTTATTAGGAATGTTTAAATCGAGGTTTGAATGATACAGTTTATTCGTCACTTGGGAAAGGGGGAATAAAATAATTAAGTACTCTTGGCTATTAAATAATTGAAATTCATGAATATAAATTTAACTGGGAATAATTGTCATGGACAACTTAGTAAAATCATTTCTCTAGATATTTTCTCTCACTGTTATTTCTCAATTCGGTGTTTAGTTTAATTATTTATTTGCAATCAAATTGTTTTTAGACAAATCAAACTTCCTTTGAATTTTCTAGATAAATTCGGGACTATTCTAATTACAAACATTGATATACGTTTATATACGCACTCCTCGTGGAATCGACACTTGTACTCAAAAATACATTTTACTATAACTTGACGTCGTGCGCTTGCGAGCAATCAAGAAAACACGCAACAAATGCCCTGTTACATAGATACATATATCCATTGGGATAGAATACTCAATCTCAACTCAGATGTGACTCCATCCAGAAGTATCATCTTTGGTCTCCTGATAACCTGAAGTACTTTCAATTGTTGACACACAAATACAACAACAGTTCTCTTCTGCGAGAACCCGAATTTCCAGCATTCCAGCAGCAATGCAAAATTCAGCAGAAGCTAATATTTCAGAAGCTGGTATTTTTCTAGCAGATTAGAATCCAGCGGCAAACAACAGATAAAATCCAGCAGCAGCACGAAATTCTAGCAGACAGTTACTAATTCAGCCCATGACTTGTAACTGAAGCATTTAAACACGGAATAAAGATTATTAATGTCAGATTATGGCCATTAATTGGGAGGCTAACAGTCAGAATTTTGCCTATATATAACACCCTCAAACCTCTGAATTGGTGTTACACAAATCTTGAGTTATCACTTGAAATATTTGAGATAAAGAGAGTGCTTATTTTCGGGCAGTAGAAACCATTAGCGAGAGCAAACCTATTTCCAGACTTCAACCGAAACTCTCCAGCAAATTACTGTAAGTGGGCTTATGTATAAATATCTTGAATCCAGTTTGATGATTAATGTTTTAAAGCAAAGTTTCTGTATGTTCGATTTCTGATATCTGATTCTTGAAGCACTGAAACTTAGTGAACTAATGGTAGGAATATATATTCTGAACATTACCGATTACTGATTACTGGCCTCACCCCTTAGAGGAGAGAACATATAGGGGACTGATATCAGTTTAGCCATGAAATTCACAAACGTGCTCAGTGCTTACTTGTTAAATTTCTGATTTCTGAATACTGATTACTGATTACTGAATACTGAATATTGAATACCGATTTCTATTCTGAAAATAAGAATTTCTGTATATTATTCGTATTACTGTTTCTGTTAAAAATGGTTTTGAAAACTGGGAGTTATTCCCGCCTCCGCTTACTGAGTGACAACCATATCACTCACCCACCAAAACATCTCAGATAAGAACGATGAAGAAATGTTAGAAGAAAAGGAGTAGAATAAATTTTAGGAATGGTGAAGAAGAAGACTGTTATTCACAGTTTTAAATTATGTTTTTTCGCTGCATCTGTAGAAGCAATGTTATATCTGTTTTACATTTCCGCTGTAAAACATTAGTAATTCGAGTTTATATTAGACAATGAATTAATTCGTATTATGAATAAAAAGACTGGTTTCTGAATTTTGTACTTCTGAGGCTTGTTGTTTTCGAATGTAAATTTGAAAGCAATGCCGGTGCCAACCAACCCCCATCCCGGGGCGTGACATCTTCGAGGTGAGCAAACGCTCCGTATGAAACAATCATGACATGTCATGAAGGTATCAAATCAAATACTCATCCATTGAGCATGCATCAGAATCAATTGAATCGCTACTCAATCAATCCTCGAGCAAACACAACAGTCTAAGTCAAGTTTAAGAGAATATCTATATGATAGCGTCGGAAAAGCGTAATCAAATCCCAAATCTCAAGCAATCAATCATAGAGGTCACGAATGATTGTGTTTTTACGGGCCACACAATATCAAACATAGTATCATACTCAAAACTCCAGAATCAATATCAAAATCAAATGATGTCAAGATTTCTAAGGATCATAGCTTATAAAAACATGATGTGTGTTAAAAAAAAAATATTTATGTTATACATCGTTATACTAATCATAAATATCATTTATATCACGTCAATTCAAACGAATAAGACATATACTTTCAGTCAAATCAATCAATCAATCGTATATCATATGACATATATATCTGTCGTTCGTAACATACCTTATATTTATCTATCGTAACTTACATTATGTTACTCCGTCTATTCTCGATATCTTTCAAGGGATCAATGAAATTCGTTGCACTAGACTAATCTACACAACAATATTATAGGAAGAATTTATCACGTATACTTACTGCATGAATACTTAAATATATTAAATCTCACAAAAGATTAAAAAGTTGAGGTAAACATTCATGTCAATATCAAGCAATTCACACACTATCATATTTTCAGGCATCAATTCAGTTCCTTGATAAACTAGCACAAATCATCAATTTAGATATTAAAATTACCCTAGTTCCCACATAAAGTGTTCCTATATGGAATTGGTCGATTAAAATCCCAAAACACAAGGGAGATTACCTTAGTCATCGATGAGCAGCACCACAAGCATCTATTTGCAGCATATTTGTAAAATAATGAAATTTTGACCCTTAAACTCAAAGCAAATATAGAGTAACTTTTCTATTATTTCATTTTATTTCACACATTGTTTATAGAGAGCAAAACAAAAAGCAGATAATCATGTAGTTGATTGAAGGTGGTTGTGGCAAGTGGGATATATATTGACAACTATTTTGTTTAGTATGAAGAGTAAAGTAACACAAGTTGCATTACAATTTTGCCCTTAAATTTTAATTGACTATTTTAAAATTTATAAGATTATTTTATACAAGAGTTCGTATGCAACCCCATATCCCTCGTAATTCTATGTTATTTTCACTTTGTTATTTCAATTTTAATTTCGATTACATTATTATGAGTTGTTATACGACTCGTAATTGACATAAATAAAATTACTCAGATCATAAGGTCTCACAAATTCGATGAATTGTATCTGTAAAATAGAAGCCAATGATATTATATTATTTCAAAATTCTTTCCGTAATTTAATTCACTTAATGTTGTGACTTTTTCTTACTAGTATTAATAATAATAATAATAATAATAATAATAAATGTTTGATAATTAAATACCACGTGATTGTTGTTAAAAATCAATTTATAGTGTTTCATTTATGTCATAAAATATGTAATGGTCTTTTGTCGTGCAAAAATTTGAACACAATCAATTTTAATCTAGCTCGACGCACGACTCAATCTCAACTCAAAGAATTGTGGATTACATAAACATCAAATTGAATTTTTTTTGAATGTTTGACGATCCAAACTCCTTTATTTTCTATGTTATTAATTAAAAAAAATTCATGTTTGGTAAAGTTGTTGAAGTATAATTTAGCATTTGTATAATATGATGTGGCCAAGACATGGAAAACTTAACAACATGGCACCTTCGCTTTCGATTTTTTTTCTTAGCAATGATATTTGTTATAATTGAGTATCGAATCCGAAAATTCGTCTGAAATTTGGATTTTGGTACCAAATAGCCTTTTTTTTTAGTTATGAGATTTGTTATTATTGAATATAGAATTCGAAATTTTGGTTTGACACCAAATGTACCCTAAGTGTTCGATATAAGGCCATGTACAAGGACGAGAAAATTGTGCGAGAAAGCAATCCTCGCACGATGGTGCAGGTGGCCCTGCCTGTATTCCCTCCGTGCGGTGAAATTCTCCTACTTTTTCAATATTTAAATAACTCACATAATTACTAAAAAATAAAATTACTAAAAAAAAAAAACAAAGAAGTGATTAGGATGATCTGATTTTTTTTTAAAAAAAAAATATTTCTTGTTTTTTTCTGTAAGATTTTATATTTTAGTTGTATATAACTTTAAATTTTTTTAAAAAAATTTATTTGTTCTTAATTATATTTTGACAAAAACTTGTGTGAGATTATCTCACGGGTCGTATTTTATAAAACAGATCTCTTATTTGTGTCATCTATGAAAAATTATTACTTTTTATGCTAAGAGTATTAATTTTTAGTGTGAATATCGGTAAAGTTGACTCACAGATAAAGATTCGTTCAGGAGCATAATTTCCTATCGATACACCATATGAAGAGATCTGCCAATGGAGTAGCTCATCTTTTAGCCCGCAAGGCTTTGATTTGGGTGTCTAATTTAGATTGGGTACCAGGAAGTTTTCCTAGTTGGTTGTTGAATGCGGTAGAACATGATCTATCTTTGACTTCTTAATGGATATGTTTGCCTTCAAAAAAAAAAAAACTATGAGACAAAGTTCAACACATCATCATCATCATCATCAATTTCGTCTAACCATTCAATAGGGATGTAATCGAGTCGAGCCGAGCCGAACTATTGAATATTTGGGCTTGGTTTGTTTATAATCGAGCCGAGCTCGAGCTTTATTTAACGAATATATGCATGACTCACGAGCTTATTCAAGCCTTTATCGAGCTTAAATAAGCTTAATAAATATGAATTATACATTTAAATTTCATTAATTAATTAAAAATAAATTATATATTTAAAGAAAAATTTATTATTCTTATTAAAATTTGTAAATTTATTATAATAAATAAATTTAATAGATTTTTCTATATATTTCATAAATAATATGCAAAATCAATAAATCAAATATCAAAATTATTATTTTTTCATCTAAAAGATTACTCATGAACTTACCAACGAACATGTTCACGGAGCTAACGAGCCGAATACTGTAAAGTTTGGTTTGTTTATCTTATCGAGCCTCATTAAACGAGCTCAAACGAGCTTTTATCGAATCGAGCTTCGAATAGCTCACAAACGATTTGGTTCGTTTACGTCTCTACCATTCAACATGCTCTAAAGATCCCGTACCTAATTTGCTTTGTTCGATTTTTCCACTTTAATCAGCTTTCTAAATTTGGCCTTTTTGTAATGACAAGTGGTAATAATGGAGATGTAACACCGACTATACAATAGGGCAACAACTTCACTGTGCGTTACCTCATCCCACTACTCTCCTTGTCATTTATACATATATATTAAGATATCTGTTGCTGTTCACTAGGTAAGCGCAAACATCTCTTTTCTTTCTTTTTCTGTCGTTTATGTAAAATCTGAAACATAAATCACCAAAGCACTGTCGTTTCTTGGGAAAAAATTTCGTGGGCTTTTCTTATGTTCAGCGTTTATTGCTGAAGTTTTAATCTTGGGCCGTCTCTAGATCAATTTCCCCAGGTGGGTATCCTTGCTGTTGATTCATTTGATCTTCTTGTTGGATGGTTGCCCTAATTTTTGTCGGAAATGTTTATCGCTTGAAGATGTTATTGTATATTCTAGAATGGGTGGTATGTTTGTGTTTGGCGGCTTGATGTTTTTAGAGTTTGTGCTTACTTCGTTTTCCTGACTCGTCTCAGATGTGGGATTTCTGTGTTCATTCATTCTTGGAGTTAGGTTGTTCTTGAATTTTCTTGGTGAAGACTCAGTTTTTCAGATGTTAATTGTTTTATTATTATTATTCCAGGAGCGATTTGGTGTTTTTCCTAGTCTCATGTAATGCTATTACTTTGTTTAAGGTCAAGGATGTTTCATTTTTTTTTTCTAATTTGCGTTCAGAAATTAAGGTTTGGCTTCCAGAACACAGCTCAGAATTGGACTTATATCGGTGCTAAGAATGAATGATTCATGTGTTATATAACAATTGTTCCATAGCTTAAGAACTCTAGTTTTGTCCTGAGATGGGGTCTTTGAGCTACACTTTTGAGGGGAAGGGTCTAGATGATGGTTTTGTGAGGAACATAAATCTTCTGAAGAAATGTGACAAAAAGTCTCATACCGATCCCTCTTGTGATGCTGAAATCATGGATTTTGTAGAATCTGGTTTTCCGGATAAGATGAGACAACAAGTTCTTGGCAGTCAACGCTTCGAAAATCTAAGATATGACGTAAACTACAATTCTTGCATATCCATTCCATCTTTTTCTACCATTACGCCGACCTCATTAGCCGAATTTGGAACAAGATTTTCAAGTTCTGCCCAAAATGAAGAGAGGTTGGCTGTTCCTAGAGAACCGAATAGTAAACCGTGTGGTGTAGAAAACTCAGTTCTGCATGCTATGGAGCCTTTAGTGCGTGCAAAACGAGGACGGATGACAAATTTGCAGTCTCAGATTCCTGTTTGCCAAGTTCTTGAGTGCAACAAGGATTTGAGCTCATCGAAGGATTACCACAAAAGGCACAGAGTATGTGGTCTTCATTCAAAGACTGCTGTAGTTATTGTGAATGGTCTCCAGCAAAGGTTTTGTCAGCAATGCAGCAGGTACAACCTCTTAACTTTAAATTCGCGATTCAGTCCACAACTTGGGAAATCATTTTTATGGAGGACAAGTACCAAGTAGTTGAGTATAATAAGGTTATACGATATTCTGTAGTTAAGTATTAAATAGCATTTGCATTGCAGGTTTCACCTATTGCCAGAGTTCGACAAAAGCAAGCGTAGTTGTCGTAAACGCCTCGCAGGCCACAATCAACGCCGGAGGAAGCCTCAATTGGGTAAGTTTTGATATACTTGTAGCCATTTGATAGAAAAATAAAATATAGACATGCTAGTGATGCTTTGCTTTTTGCCTGGGTTAACTACCTAATTCAATGACCTGTGTTTCAACTTTTTACAGGTTCTGTGTTTCCTGGAACAGATTTATCGAACTCACCAGTGCTTTGCCCGAAAATATTTGAAGGTGGTTTCTTTGGTCAGCAAGGTGCAGAGCTAATGAACTGGCACGTCAAGTTGGAACACGAACTATGTCAAATACCACGAATAGAAGTGCCAACTAAATTCAGTCTTTCGCTTCCAAAATCTCTACTCCATCTGCGATGTCCTTCTGAAAATTCTCCCGGTGGCCCATTTTCGGTTCAAGAGTTATCTGTGGACTCAAATTCCAGCAGTGCTCTCTCTCTTCTGTCAGCTCAATCACAGAACTTGTTAAGCAATTCTTCTGGCATATCAATGGCTTATCCTCTGATCTTCCATGGAAATCAGCACACGAATTTTGTCGACCAGAATGTTGATAAATCATCTTATGGTGTTGCTCAAGAATCATTCCCTGTGGTTCCTGATATATCTTCCTCTATTGGCACTGAAATTACTCGAAATATGCTTGCTCAAAATCTCGAGTATTATTCCGCTCCTGCAGGTGCAAACACTGTTGATTTAGTACAATTGTCATTACATCTGCAAAGAATGGAAGAACAGAAATATTCCGATCAAGTCAAGCTGGAAACGGTGTCTTCTGTCACTTTGTTGCACCATGAAGAGGATACAAATCTACAGAGTCTCAATCCTCCCTCTTAAGGAATGAAAATACACAAGTCTGGTATCTCTTTCAATCATCTCGTCCTACTATTGTCGATTCGTGCTGATCAATTTTGCTTTTGCATAGGAGCGTAAATAGGCAATGAGTGTATATGTGTTATTTTAGGGTGTGAATTACTCTATGTACCGTGTATATATTTCTCTCTTTCGGTGAAAGTTACAAGAGTGAAAAGTAGAGGTACTGCTTCATCGTAGCAGAGCAGCAATCTTTCTGAAACTGCGTTTCTTTTCATTTTCCACGCCAACCTGTATTGCAGAAAAGGATGATATAATATTCCAACGATCCTTTTACCCTCATCACTCTGATCGTTCCGGGCATGTTCTTGTTGCACAATTGCTGAATGCTGAATGAACTGAACTGTAGTACCCGGAGTCATGACATACTCACGGCCCTCGCTCGCCGTCTTACATGATGAAGGCTTTGTCTGAGGTGTCCTATGTTTCATGGATACGGACACGAATTTCATATCGAATACGATACGGATAAATTTTTATTTGACCTAAATTTTTTTAGATCTTGATTATTATTTGACCTAAATTTTTTTGTTATAATTTGGACTATATTTTTTTGTTTGAAAGGCACTATAAGTTCATATAATATTTTTATATCAATTTAATGTTCCATTGAGTTAATATTTTTTTTTAATTTTTTTTTTAAAATTTTAAGGAAGTTCTAACGTTCCAAATAACTACCGAAATTTCAAAAGGTAATTAAGGTATGTGTTAAATCAATCGAATGCGCAGCACGTTTTGAAATTAAAACCAAGCTTTTATCTTAAAATTTCATAATGCAAAATTGAACTCATTTGACTGGGCATGGCCATCCCCTACCCAAATAAGAATAACTTTTCTGAGTTATTCTGTAACACAGGGGGATTGGTATTTTCGAAAGTTTGTTTCAAATTTTAGGTGCGGCTCCGGGTTCGGGGCGTAACACAAACATTGGATGTAATAATTTTTTTTTAAAAAAAACATGACTACTGTGTAGTTGATTCCTTAATATATAGTTAGATATATTAGCATCTCTTTCATTTACTTTACAAGTTGGTCACCCAAATATGATAGCCATTTGGTGCTTCCACTCTAGGGAACTGTAGGATCTTTTCTCCTCCAACTTCTTTCCATCTGCATCATTTCACAAGATTGCAAACTATAATTTAGACTTGTGAAGTTAATAATTCGTGGCGAATTTCGTATGAACAAGCTACGGAGAGTATATATATATACATACATAGATATAGCTTGTTGTTCAAAATAAGACGTTAAAATTCAAGGGATTTCGCATTACCTATATGTAGTAACAAAATAGTGAAGGAAAGTAGAAACTTTAACTATTCCCAACTCCTTCCCGGGGCACAGCCGGCCTCCTCCTCCAAACAAGAAGCAATAAGTATGTGATTCTAAGCTCTTATCCTACGAATATTCCACAAATATGTACAATCAAATCTATGAAGCAAGAAAAATAGGAAGAAATTTGATGGATTCAACTAACCATCCACCTCCATGGGTTGAATTCGAAGGGCTCCGGATAGAGGAAATGATCATAGTTTATCTCTCTTGTGTACACATAGATTCTCCATCCTTTTGGGATGACAAATCCTGAACAAAGAAAAATGGAGTTTCAATGAAAAACAGAGTGAAAACGGCGAACATAGCGAATATCTTGGCCAGCCTAAACATTTCGTAGTTACCATTCAAAGTCATGTCTTTTGTTGTCTTTCTCAACACCCCGTTGATAACCGTAGCCAGCCTCAACGTTTCGTAGATGACCTAAAGAAAACAAATACAACTTAGAACTCTAGGCGATTCGAGGAACTATACATATCTATATATATCGTTTGGCCAAGAATCTGTCCTATTTCGAATCAATTGCTGCACGCTCGATGTTCAGCATAACTCACAACTTAAAAGACTTAATCGAGACGAGGTAATGTCTGATCTGCATCAGCATTTGTGTATTAGAACTGTAGAATGTGGAAGAAACTAGCTTACCGCACGGGTAAATTTCATGGATTTAATGTCCTCCCAATCGAGTGGCTCTTCAGCAGAGGTTTTCCCTTTCCTGATCTCAAAATGCTCGTCCTGAAAGAAAAACGACAAAAGAACACGAGGCACGATAAATCTACATGTTTATCATCCATTTCTTGAATGCGCAATGAATGGTTTACCCTCAGTTCTTGCAGGGCTTGTGGATGATCATGGAGATACTTCACAGCCATCATGGAAGTAGTCGAAACCGTTTCAAATCCCGAATACAGTATTGTGATTATTTGATCGATGACTTCGTCATGATTCAATTTTCCATCCATATCTCTTAACAAATACTCTAGGATGTCATCATAAACTGCTTTAGAATCACGTCTCTTCTCCATTATATCTATCATCATTTTGATCACATTTTTCCTTCCCTGAATTCCTTGGTAGTATTTTGTTCCTGGAAAATAAATAGGCAGAGAAAGTGACCCTGCAAACAACTTTTCAAACTCAGACCTAAAATCCTCATAAATCGAGCTCGACTCCGCCTCTGCAATCTGTTTAAAGGCAATCATCAATGCCATCTGCAAAAAAGGAACAGGTAATTAATAAGAATTAATCGTGTCGAATTGTCTACATAACGGATCAAGAAATCTACACTTACGTCCATAGTCTTCTCTTGAATGTCAACAACCAAACCATCCCAATTCGATACATGAATCCTCATGTACTTGTCAAGGCGAGGCAGAAGCCGGTCCTTGATCAGCGGAGTCCCGACCAACGACAACATGTTACTCCTCATGTGTTTATGAGCCGTGCCGGATACTGCGGCTATGTTAAGGTGTCCTAAAACATCCAGCATTGACTGTGGATATCCAGGAATCAATCCCTTGGATTCATTCAAGAGAATGTATCTGTTGAGCTCTGGATCCATTGAAATAACGGTGGGAGTTCCTAATATGTGGGATTTGAATACACTTCCATACCTACCATGGCATATTTCAATTTATATAAATGCTTTAGTTCAATTCTAAAGGGTAAGAAGAATGTTTTCTACTATGAAAAAACTTTTAAATTTTGGATATTTGATAAAGAGAAATAATCATTTCTGTTGTGATATATACACATGGAAAATCGTATCTTTTGTCCTCTATATTTGCCTTTTGGCAATTTTAATTATATATGATTAAATTTTCTGTCGTAGTCAGCTATTTTTTTTAAAAAAATTTAGTCATATTTCTGATGTGACATTTATGTAATATTAATACATAATTGATATGACGTTAACATGTGTAGTTTCAAATCAATACATTATCAATAAAAAAATATTAAAATCATCGAAATCAAAAAATAATTAACTAAAATTGAAATTTGAATATATTGATAAATAAAATTGTAAAAAAAATAAAAATAACTAAATGTACTCGAGTACATATAGACACGTCATTATATACAGAGAAACCCATAACCATTTTTAAAAAATCAATAAACTAATAATTTCATGATAGCCAAAACACTCATTTCAATGATTTTTTGTTTTTTGGCACATGATATTCTTATAAGCTATGCATTAGATTTTCTCAAATTAAAATATTTAAAAGTAAAAATACAATATAAAATTAAATAAAGGCAGATATTTTTTATTTTTTATAGTGGGATTTGCAAGATTTTGTTTGTAAAAATATCTGAAATTTTTTTAGAATGCTCCAAACTAGCAAGAAAATTCATATTTATATTTTTACTATATATATCAGACTGTTTTAGCTATTTTTATTTTTTTAAAAAAAATGTTTTTGCTCACTGAACTTTTTTAATGGGATCTTTACCGATTCCACGTAATACAATTAGGATCATCACTGCCCACACGCATAGGAATAAGCTCCATTTTGGCCACAGCTTGAAATTTAGTTTTTTTTTAATTTTAATAATGAACATATAAACTCTTTTATGTCAATTTTGTAAAATAGATATCCAAGTCGACCCATGAAAAAATATTTTTTATGTCAAAAATATTAATTTTCAGTATATATATGATCGATATCGTACCTCTCACGAGAACGTCTCATCACACATCTATTCTTTAATGAATAGATATAAAGAGTAATAATTAATTTTTATTCTTTTTTTACAAAAAAACTAGGGAGAAGAATTTTTAGCTAATGATTGCAACTTTTAAAGTTTTCTCAATTATCTTTCTAAAAAATATTTTTAGGAAAGAGTATTTGTAGTTTACAATAGCATCAAGTATCATGTTTCGATTGCTTTATCACTAGGGATAATTATTGTACCCAACAATTTTTCCCCCCAAAAGATTGCACTTATTGCAATCAATGAGAATCGAATCAGGATCGAGCGCTTGTCGTTTTACCAAAAACTACAACTATAACAGTGTAACTCAAATATTTTAAACCGTATACCGATACACTACGTTTCGATTGCTCTATTAACATGAACAATTATTATATCCAACAATTTCTCAAACATCGCGGTCTTTTTAAATTTAAAAAAATCATTTTTTGGGAAAAAAATAAAAACAAAAAAAAGAATGAAACTACCTCACGATAATAGAAAACAACATGCATTTCTCCAAAAAGGAAAAAAAAAAAAAATCAAAACGATCCCTCAAAAAACTTTACCTTTCCCTTTGCTTTTTCATGAACTCAGGTCCTTGCTTGATGAACTCAAAAGTCTGACCAAAAAATGGCCACCCCATTGTTCCCGGAGGCAGCCCTTTTCTCCTGTACCTAATCCCATTCCATTTCACGGCCAAAAAAAAGAAGAAAATGGAGCCCATAACCATCCAAGAAAACCCGACGAGAACCTCCATTGATCCCCCCAAGAAAGAGCTTGGAATTAAACTCTTGCTCCTTCTCTGTTTATGTATAGTATGGGATTGTGGCCCTAGCTAGCTATATTGCATGCAGTAAATGGAGATAAAGCTAGGCTAAAACCATGCACCGCTAAATAATTAATGTGGGCACTTTTTTTCAAAGACCTCAGGGTAATAAATACTCGCAAATACAACAATATCTATATATATACTGTCAAGATCTCCGAACGTTGTCAAACAAAAGACATATAGGGGAATTGAGTGCCACCTAATCGAAAAGATTAAGGAAAATCTGGATGAGGTTTGACTTGCATTTCTTGGGAGATTTTGTAATAAATGATGGGTGTGGAGATAAAGTCTTCCGATCCACCGGGTGCATGAGGTTGTTAGGCAATGTCCAGGCAACTCCACGAGAATTAGAGCTTATCGTCTTAAAACCATTGGACTATTAGCATACACACGATTAATTCTCAAAGATTTGATTAGTGATTTGTTTATTTTACAGAGATATTTGGGTGAATAATCTTGGTCAAACCTCATTTTTAAAAAATGTATCTTTTCAAGTATATTTGAAATATTTGACCAAGATTATTTTGCTGACTACCCTTTTATTTACCTTGTATCTTGGCGTTTATATTAGGATTATATATATTTGTACTTATATGTAAGATTTACATTGGCAATCGATACTCGTATCTTGTATAAATTGATACAGAAAGTGATTATTAATATTAAGCCTTTATTCACAAAACTTATACTACATGAATTCCACGTATTTTCACGTGGTCCAGCCCTTGTCTTGAGATCCAATTGTTGGATTTTTGTTACACTACATGAGTTAGTATTATATCAAAACAGTGGAGGGACAATATATCAAAATTAAATACACACAAATATATATATATATATATATTTGTGTGTGTGTGTGCGCGCGTGTGTTTGTTTAAGGAAAATTGTAATTTTAATCATGTAAGTTGATATATTTTGGGTTTTAGTCAAAATTTGTCAAATTTTGATTTTCATATAGAAAATTTGATTTGTTTTTTATTTAAGTCATTTTTTAAACCTGAAACTATAAAATCCATCGAATATGATTTTTTTGACATTGATTCTTTCATATGTGGTATAAGTGACAAGAATTAAACTCATATGACTCAAATTAAATTAATCTAACAAAAAATAAAGAGAAAAATAAAGTAAAATGACTCTCAATACTTCAAAATTAGAGGAAAAAATTTGTTGTTTCTATTTATTTTTGTATATGTAAATTTAATGTGTTTAATATAAGTTTTATTATTATCATGTGGGACACATGAAATTATTAGTTAGTTTTTTCTGGATTTAGTATTTTCGGATAATAAAATGACCAAAATAAAAAAAAAAATTCAAATTACTATATGAAAACCAAACTTTGAAAAGTTACATTACTAAAACTCAAAACAAACTAAATTACATGACTAAAATTATAATTTTCTCGTCTTTTTTATTTTGTCATTAATAATATGATTGAAAAAACAAATTTTATATTTTATCTTTATTTAATTCATTAAAAAAATTGTTGCACATCTTTCCAAAAGATGTACGAGTTGGTGGACTGAGTGAACGTTTGGCTAGTGGTTAGGATTTCGATTTTCCTACAACATTTTCTCGAATGAACATATCGCACAATGCTTGTCCACGATAATTTACTTGGTTAACGTGTTTTTGAGGCTATTGTTTAACCTAATGATTTACCAAGTGTGTACTCAAAGATAACGACTGCGTGTTCCTACGTAATCCAAAACAATTGTGCACATCTTTCCAAAATTTAGTTAATCGGAATATATTTGTAAACATAAGAAAAAAGAAATAGTGTCATTTAAATTTATGATATTCCCCCAAATCTATTTAATAAAATCGATACTGATCTTCCGCTAAAAATACTTTATATATACAACCCATTGCACAGTTCCATTTTAAGATATGGAGGTCATTTTTAAAATTTAAATCTGTGCAATATCATCAACGATCATTTCTATGTTGTAAAATCCAAGATTTTTGCATAATCGTGATAATATTTTTTGTAATTTAAATGTGCTAGGATTATACAATCTTTGGGTATCTATTTCATTATTTTATTTAAGATGTAAGATTTGCAAGTTTATCTAAAGTTGTGTGGATGATTATATCGTGTACAATATTTTTAGAGTTTGAGATTTAAGATAATATTGTGCATATTTTGAACTTGGGATAATAAATAGACCATGATCTAAGGAATTAAATAAGGAATATTTGGATATAACCAGGTAAATTTGAAGATATAAATTCAAATTTGGAAAGATTTTTTTTACAAGATAAAGATCTAAGATTTGATATATCTGGATAAAGATTAAGCAGAGGATAATATGATCCCTAATTTTTGAAATATCCAAGGGATGAATATTTAGATTTCAAAATATTATCCAAGATCACGGATAAAATATTGATAATTATTCTAAATTTAAAGTTTGATTCAAAATTTCAAACGCAAGGATAATACACGATCAGGATAGCAGTCACCTCCCTATAAATAGGAGAAGCTTTCATTCAGAATTTTACACCTCATTTACACATCAAATTTTCGAGTTTTTGTTCTCCAATTTTCGAAATTCCTATCCAAAAATTCTGCACGAGTCATCAAAATTCTGTCCATCCTGTTCAGAATGTTCTTCCATATGTTTCGAATAGCATATCCAAATTTTGGCCAAATCCAACGGTTATTTTTTCTTTTATATCCTTCACAAGAAAACTGCTCCGATTCTAGCGAGAAACAGTATACCTACGGTTTTTCGTCCATAAGCAGGTTAAAACGCCTTTCAAACTCGATCTTCACCGTTCATAATGTATTTGACATAATTTTAAACGTACTATGAAATTTTGAGCCCGATCCAACGGTTCAATAAGTCGCAATGAATTTTTAAAGACTGCTGATTTTTCGTGCGATGGTGCTGCTGCGTTTTCGAAGTGTCGGTTACATGATTCTTCTATGTTTCTCGAATTTTCACGTTTTCTCCAAGGATCAAGGTAAGTGGGCTTGTTTTAAATGTGTAAATTTCGGTTATGCATTTCGTGTGTTTTAAAATTCGGTCGAGTGCAAATTATTCTTCTACCCCCTTCTGGTTACGATTTTTGGCATGAGTAAATGTTTTGACACTGTGAGAATTCAAATCGATATGGGTGGGAATCCCAACCATGACGTACCCTTACGCGGTGGAGGATATAACCGCTATACGGCCTCGCCCCCTTAGAAGAGTAAAAATTAGGGACTGATATCAGTAAACCATTGAAAGTAGATGAATATCAGTATCTGGTTAATGATGTGCACGTGGTATGAGTCATGTTATGAAAGGTATGAGTTTCGAATTTTTATGCATTTTGTTATGTTGTGCTTGAACGGCCCCCACTTGCTGAGTATTTCCCAAAATACTCACCCCTTACTCTACCATCCCAGATAAATCAGAAGAAGAAATAGAGAAAGAAGAATCAGACACCAGTTTTTGGACTGATAGTGGATGCATGAAGAATTTTAATTAAGAATATGTTCTTGTGAGTTTTAATTCAAGTTGTAAACGCTTCCGCAGATTTTTATCTTTTTCAGAGTTACTATTGTAAGGACGACTCTATTTTTATGGTATTTATGATATAAACTGGTTTTGGTTTATACTGTACAACGAGGCTTGTTGTTTAGCAATTATGTGATTGTTGAATAACGCCGGTGTCGACTAACCCCGGTCTCGGGGCGTGACATATGTTATGTGTGATAATATATGTTACATAAAAACTTTTGTAAGACGGTCTCATGAGTCAATTTTGTTAGACAAATCTCTTACGTTGGTCATTAATGAAAAATTATTATTTTTTATGCCAAAAGTGTTACTTATCATTGCAAATATGAGCAAAGTTGACACGTCTCATAAATAAAGATATATGAGACTGTCTCACAAAAGACCTACTATGTGTGTTATTAGAAGCTAATTCCAAGCCGTATACTCTAATGACACCGGATAATACATAACAAGGAAAAAAAATTGTACAAAAATGGACTAATTAAGCATTGATTATCTTTTTCTAATCACAGTTTTTTTGGCTCTCACTCGAGAAAAGATTTTCCGTTGGATTGCCATGGGTGGCCTTGTTGCCTAACAATTGTTCGGATCTAAAAGGACTTCACAATTATTACAAACCAAGTAAACATGCATGATGAATTTATTTTTCCGATTGTCCCCAAATAAATCATCCAATTTTAAATATAGTGATATTTTTTCTTGTCTTGTTACAAATATAATCTAATTCAATAAGTTTTCAAAATATGTACGACCATTTCATGAATGATTTAAATAACGATAAAAAACGAAATTTGTTTGTAATTTTTTATTTTTACACTGATATTTTTAATGTTGATGAAAAAAATAAACAAAAGTTCATGTATTTTGAATGGACCAGAACTAAAATGAAGTTAAATGCACGCGGGAAATCAGAGAAAGCAAAGAGAGTTGAAGAAATATCAGGGGATTGAGTTGGTATCAAAGGAAATCAGTTTGGCCTTTTTCAGTATTTAAAGTTCGAAGGTTGAAAAGTTTTGTGTATCATTTTCCAACGTCTTTAAATTGGATTAGAATAGTTATAACCTAAGAAAGACTCTTGCAAGACTGTTAGACCTTAATTATGTTTCAATTACTTAAACCAAAATTGCATACCTACTAATCTAATTGTTTTATGATAATTAATCGCAAATATACGCATAAAGGGACTCATCAATGATTAGGGATGTAAACGTATCGAGTCAGTTCGATCAATCGTATTCGAAATTCTCAAATTTGAGGTGAACTCGAACCAAAATTAAATTGTTCATTAGTTTGATAGTCATTCGGGAACTTGAATATTTTATATTAAATAAATATATTTCGAGTCTTTATTTTTAAATAACCAGCAAAACATGGTTAAGAAAATGAGTGAACAAACCGTAAACTGTTATTCTCCACCTCTTCGATACAAATTCATTCAGAGACTTCGGGAATCTGATTCAATTATAATCATTACACTCCTACGATTCTACTGCTTCAAACCAATCCATGGTCTACGGCTCTCTCATTCGAAGTTGTTAATTACAAGCCTTCGTTACTCGGAAATCTCAGCATCAATAGCCACTCCGCACGTCATCTTTCCATTTCCAGTACATTCTCTGGTGAGACCTCTTATCTCAATTGTGATGTTTTCCGTAATTACACAACCTTAGCATGTATATTTCATTGGATTTCAGTGTTCTTCTCTCGGCTCGGTTATTGTTTCCCGCAAACAACATGTTTGAAAAAATGACAAACTCAATGTTCAAACTTTTCGGTATTTAGCAAAAGTAGCTTCCAGCACTTATAATGTAGTTAAGTTGTAAAAATATTAATCTATTTTACTCAAAGTAGTACCAAAATTTTTAGTTAGTTTTTTAAGGTTTACTCCATCATGTAGGTGATTTTCATGTGGCATGGATTCTTAATTCATTCACAGTTAATAAATAAAGTTGTACTGCATTTATTTATGAGATTTGGGACAGATGATTTTCGATGATTAATTTTTTTATATTTATTATTAAATGCAATAATTACATTTTATTTGGTATTGTGACATTTATGTTTGTGTTGTAGATTTGATTAAGATATTTACATGTTTTTGAAGCTCACATCTCTTCTACTATATATTATCTTTCTACTTCTCGTCACAATCAAAACAATGTTGAAAGACGTCGATACGAGAACATAAAAGAAGACATTCAATGACACAAGAGCAACGACAAAATCACTTAACTTGACGTCGATCAACTTACCAAAGACAAAGGACTGACGTAGGTATACAATCAAAATAAAATCTGAGATAAAATATAAATTTTATAGCCGAAAGATAAAAGAATGAATTCATTCACGGCGGCAAAAAAAAGGAAAAAATAAAAGTAAAAACATTTAAATGATCGAACATTTGTATTTAATAAAAATATCCTAGAAACATATTTTAGTACATTTGTATATCTTCTATAACAATCATATCCTAATAGAATAATTTTTTATCTTTATTTTTATGAATTTTTAAACGATCAAATAACTCATGACATAAAAAAATATGTAAAAGACTATTTTTAAACGTTTAATTTTAATATAATCTAGATTTTTCACAAAATAATTATTAAACACTGAAAATTTTAATGGAAAATAGCTTCAGTTTTTGTTTTTGTTTTTTTTAGAAAAAAAAAATTATGTGAGTTTTTCAAAAACTGTAGACATGTAGTATAAACACAAATATTAAAGACAATAATTTATAAGGCCAAAAAATACTAAATAATAAAATGAGTATTTGCAATAGTTTTTACTTTTAAAAAATGATTAAATTTATAAATTATGAAAAGTGGAGAAAAATCAGAAGTATGTAGTATTTGAAGACAAAAGTGAAAAATTAAAAATTTAAAATCAGAAATGATGTTTGATAAATAAGATATTCTAATATTAATTTTTTACCATAATCACGGTTGTAAAAGCAGTATCAACATCTCATTACTTTTTGAATTTCACTTAAATTAAGTAGAATCGGTTTCATAGATGCTGCCTCATGGGGTACTGCCCTTAACCATTTATTAGTTGCCAAGTGACAATTAATTTCAAGCTTTTTAAATAAATAAAAATTTATTAAAAACCTTATGTGTTATCTCAATTTGGACGTTTCACTAACCATGGTTCAATTTTTTAAAATGATTTATTTTTAAAAAAGCATTTGACCTTCATTCCTTCTTCCGCCGTCATCTCTCAAAAAATCAGAACAAGACTTCCACCACTTTGCTCCATTTTGCAACTTTCTGCCCGAGAATAGGTTATTATTTTTTATTTTTTATTTTTATTCTTTATCCTTGTTCATCTAATTTTGTATGTCTGTAATTTTTTTAATTATTGTTGCTTTTTGCTGTATTAATCGATGATTTAAGGACCAAATATTCATGTTTAACTATCACACGGAGTAAGAAAAGAAACAAACTGAATAAAAGCTATCTAACAGAGATATAGATGGTAGGAGGAAAACCAAAATATTATTTTAAGAATCAAAGCTCCAAGATTTTTAATATTTAATGTTTAAAGCAATACGAAATACGGGCTTGATGCAAACGACGCGGAATATAGCTAAGTAGAAGAGCTATCGATCTCCCGATATAGTTTTGGTTTCAAACCACATCAGTTGTAATTGCAAGATTATTTATGAAAAGGGGGGGCTCCGAATCCTCATGTCCACGGAGAAACAATTTACACATCCAATAACAATTTCAGTCATCTACTTATATTCATTTTTGAAATATTATAAAGTAAGCACCAAGAGCTCCGCTTCATAATAAAAGACTGCCTAAACTCTACATTAGACCCTTGTAATTTTTTTAAAAGTAAAATACAGTAGATTATTCTCTTGTTTATGTCCATATTTTTGTAATATGTGGTACTTGAATACATGTATGTTTCCTTCATCTAATTTGTTTTTTTTTAAAAATTAGATCCGGTTGGTCGTTTTTTTTTTTTTTTGGAAATGGAAGATGACAAATCAAACGCACTTGAAAAGTTGGAGTAAGACTACGAGGAAGAAACCGAAATTGATCAATTTCCAAAAACGCAACCTGGACTCCCTAATTTTTCTATGCAAGAAAATGGAGAGGTACAAACTGAAAACTTCATTGTCGATGTTTTGAAGAGCAAACTAGAAGTGGGTAAGATTGTGAACACTCTTGAAGAAGCTTATTTATTGTATTGTCAATACGCACGTGCCAAGAGATTTAGTGTAAGGAAGGGTGAACAACGATGTTTTTCCCATACTGATGAACTTCAATCAAAGGAATTCAATTGCTCATGTGAAGGTTTGAAAGATGAAAAAAGATCTAGTAAAAAGATTCCAATTTATCAAAAACTGCTCACTAGAACTAATTGTAAAGCCAAACTGAAAATTTCAAGAGAAAATGGGGGTCAATGGAGAGTAAGTAGATTTGTGGAAGAGCATAACCATGAGATGTTTGCACAGGATCAAACTCACTTGTTAAGATCGGCACGCAATATATCACATGCAAAAAAGTCTACTCTAGAAGCTATGATAAATGCTGGAATATCTGTCTCTGCGGCTGTTTCTTTCATGGAAAATGAAGCATGTGGGTCAGAAAATTTGGGTTTTACTAGAAAGGATGCATATGATCATATGAGTCGACTGAAAAAACATACCAAAGTTGAGAATGGAGATGCCACTGCGCTTATTAAATATCTTATAAATACGGCGAATAAAGAGAATTACTTTTACTGGAACGTGCAATTGGATGATGACGATAGGGTGATGAACTTTTTCTTTAGGGACTATAGAAGTGCGGTTGATTATGAAAATTTTGGTGATGTCTTGTCGATTGATAAAACATATAGAACAAATAAGTATAATTTGATATGTGCTCCATTTGTTGGTATAAATCACCATATGCAGAATGTGATGTTTGGCTTGGCCTTTATGTCAGATGAAACCGAAAGTTCTTTTGAATGGTTGTTTACAACATTTCTTGATTCTATGAATAGAAAGCAACCTCAAACTATTTTTTCAGATCAATGTCAAGCTATGATGAATGCCATCGAAACAGTTTTTCCACATTCACATCATCGTTTATGTCAGTGGCATATAAATCAAAATGCTCCTTCACACTTTGGGAGTTTAAATGGAGATTCAGCTTTTAAACAGCTATGGTATAAATGCATGTCTTATTGTGAATCTGAAGATGAATTTGAGGTCACATGGAAATATATGATTGATACATATAATTTGGATGATCATAGATGGTTGAATGGGATGTACAGACTCAGGGAAAAATGGGCTACTGCCTTTAGTAGTGGAAAGTTTAGTGCGGGACTTTTGGCTACTTCGAGGAGTGAGGCCACAAATATGACTTTGAAAAAGACATGTAACAAAATGAGTTCTTTGTATGAATTTGTGATGAATTATGCAAAAATTCAAAATAATTGGCAGAATAAGGAAAAGACAGATGATACTTGTTGTCGTCATGGTAAGCCTGCACAGATTTTGAAAAATCATCCATTGTTGATTAATGCTGCTGAGGTTTACACGATTTTCATATACCAGTTATTTGAATTGAATTGGTTAATTCTTTGAATTGCAAATTTGTTGAACCACCATCTTGTTTTGGCAATGATTGGAATTGGCTTGAGGTCAAAGTAAAATCTCATGATGAAAACTCGAGGGTTAGACATGTGGTGTTCAATAAGCAGAGTCATGAAATAAAATGTAGTTGTCATAAGTTTGAGACAATGGGGATTTTGTGTAAGCATGCTTTGATGATGTTTAACTGTATGGATGTCACTGTTTTGCCCAACAGTTATATTTTGAAAAGGTGGATGAAGAATGTAAGAAATAGAGTTAAATATGATTTTGAAGAATGTTGCAGTGGTGATGGTGGTGATCATGTATCTGAGATGGTGTTTGTCAACCAAATAATGAGATCGATGTATGATCTAACTCAACTGAGCAAACCTCATGAGGGTGCGAGAAAAATATTATATAGATTGGTTGACATAGCAAAAGATGAAATCTCTAATCTTGTCCAGAATTTGAGTGTCGATGATGAGACACCGTGTGATGATATTACAAGTAATGGTTATATGCCTAAAGTATGCGTACGTAACCCACTTACTGCTAAAGCAAAAGGAGTTACAAATGCAAATATCACACGACACTGGGATACTAAGAGAAACAAAAGAAAAGAAAAGGGAAAAACTAAAATTTCAAGTAAGTTTTCATTTCATATACTTGTTATATAGTTAATCTACTTTTAAGTTTTAAATTTTTTTCTATTTGCTAGGCACAAAAGGAGCCAAAAAAAATGGGCAAAGTTCACAAGATGCCATCAACATACAGGAAAGTAAATCTATACCATCACAACAACATTCAAATGTCTCATTATCACAATATCCGTTTGCATATCCTCAATTTCCATCTCAATTTGGGCACGATCTCAAATCAAATGGTAACCGAGTTTTCTTTAATTTTTACTATTGAAGAAAAATGTGCATTATATCTTTTTTTTTTTTGTATTTGAATTGCAGAAAGACAATACAAACTTCTATTCAAGTGGTGTGATGAATTTATTTCCGTATCAATTTGGGAGTCATCATTCATCACAAGTAAGATATTTTTTCAAGAAAATTAAACGTTTTTACAAATTGATTTCTCATAAAAAATATTATGTTGTGCAGGGACAGGATCGTGATAATTGAAGGAGCATGAAATTATTGATGCGCATACTATTGTCGAATATGACTGTTTTTGTGGCATTCACATTTTCTTTTTGTGTATTTTTTTGGATTTTCGATGAATGATCGGTCCACAATGAGGTAAATGAAATGGAAATTTGTTTGACAAATTAGTGGAAGATCGGAACTGTTATAATTAATATTTTATAAAATTGTTAGCAACAATTGAGCATTTTGGTAGTAGACTTAGAAGATAATTATCTAATCTTGCCACACCATCATCTAAACTGTCACTTAACCGACCATGAACAACCTGAATAAAAGAAAGAAAGTTAAAAAGAAGAAAGAGCACGTTATTTTCTCGTGGAAATTGAATTATTAGAAAACTAAACATTTGTTTATACACACAAAAGATGTTATTCAAAGAAAATTTTGATTGTTGAATAATAATGTAATCATATTTTGTGTCTGTTTTCCCGATGAAATCTGTTTTCTTACCAATCAAAATGTTAAAGTTTAAAAAAACAAACCTTTCATTAAAAATTATTGAATTTGCCGTCATAATTATTTTGCCTTATTTTATTTTCTTGTTATTTATATATTAATATTAACAAAAAAAAAAAAGATTGGGAAAAAACGTAAAAATTGTTGAAAAATATATTTAAAATGTGAGTATTGAATATTTGAATGTTGAATATTTGAATGTTGAAAATAAGAGTTGTAAATATTGAAAATTAGTGTGTGATGATGTAGGTAATGATGTATTTTATTTTTGGATTATTTGTAAAGATTTTCTATAAATAGATCTCTCATTTGTGAAGAAAATCACAATTGAGTAGAGAGAAAAATATTATAAAGTGTGTAGTTTGGTAAATTTTGAGAGTTTGAGATTTTTACTTTTTACCATAAATTTTTACTTTTTCACAACACGTTATCAGCACGAAGCTCTAAAAGTCCTACATACTTTTCCAAGCTCCAAACAGAAGAAAAAGGTAACAAAAATAATTATATTTATTTTACTGTTATTTATTTATTGTGTATTTATTTAATATACAATATAATGTTATTATTAGAAATAATAAAAATAAATTTTTCATAAACTTGTTATAAATCCCGGGAGGATGTTAAGACGACATCCCACACTCCCGGTAAGGGATACGACAAGTATAAAAGCCTATAAGGTTTTTAAACAAAATAAATTATGACACTCATTATAATATTATGATATGATATACATAATTATTTAAACATGTCTAATATTATATATATCATATTATTACCATAAAATTATACAAATACATACCTTTATTTTTTTTTTGTACCCCAACGGTCATAAATGGTAAAAAAACGGCTAGTTTTTGCCCTATAAATATGATCTCACAAACACATTCCATCACTACAACTTTCTCTTCTTCTCTAAAAATTATTCATCATCAAATTTTTCAAAGAAAAAAGAAGATGGCTTTCTCAAGGATATTTTTAATTATTTTGGTTGTCATACTCACGAGTCTTGTATTTATCGGAGAATATCCTCCTCGTGCGTTTTCTTTATTTTTACAAATACTAGTACTTGTTGTTTATCCGTTACTTTGTATTGCAATAATTATTAACTAATAAAATGCATCGTAATTTTTTTTAGTACCACCATGTCAAATTTAACAAAGCTCGAATTTGTTGCGCTCGACATCACGGGAAAGAATTATATGCCATGGACTCTAGATGTAGAAATGCATCTTGAGTCATTGGGTCTAAGCGAGACCATTAAAGAAAATGTCATATGCACGTCACAAGAAAAGGCGAGAGCCATGATATTTTTGCGTCGACATCTCGACGATGGATTGAAATGTGAATATCTGACTAAAAAAAATTCCATGGCTCTGTGGAAGGGATTAAAAGAAAGATTCGAACATATAAGAGAAGTTATACTTCCGACCGCCCGGGATGAATGGAATACATTGAGATTCCAAGACTTTAAAAAAGTCAGTGATTACAATTCGGCGATGTATAGAATAATCTCGCAATTAAAATTTTGTGGACACGAGGTCACAGAATCTGAGATGCTTGAAAAAAAATTTTCCACGTTTCATGCATCAAATATTACTCTACAGCAACAATATAGAGTACGTGGATTCGCGAGATATTCTGAACTCACCGCCTGTCTTCTTGTGGCGGAAAAAAACAACGAGCTATTAATAAGAAATCATCAGTCCCGACCCACTGGATCAACAGCATTTCCAGAAGTAAATGCTGTAAGTAAAAATGAATTTAAACCTGGAAACCAAAATCAAATTCAAAGACAAGGTTTTGGTCGAGGTCGAGGTCGAGGTCGTGGACGTGGACGTGGACGTGGAATTGGCCGTGGTCGTGGTCAAGGCCGTGGTTTTGAAAATAATCGAGATAGTTATTTTTATAACTCATCTCAAAAGAACGTCCCAAACCATCCACAGAAAAGGCATCATGAGAATACAAGTGTTAATGAGAAGCACTCAAAAAGATATGAAAGTTCTTGTTACAGATGTGGTACTCCAGGACATTGGTCCAAAGTTTGTCGAGCCCCTGAGCACCTTTGTAAACTTTATAAAGAATCATTAAAGGGGAAAGAAAAGGAGACCAACTTCACTGAACGCAGTGACCGTTTGAGTGATTCAACTCATTTTGATGCTGGTGATTTTATGAATGATTTCTCTGGAAATGATCAATATGTTGGTGGGATAGAAATGAACAATATTGATGCTGCAGATTTTCTCAACGATTTCTCTGAAAATGAACAATATAATGGTAGAATATAAATGTACAATAATCTATTTTTCATGTATTCATAGAATAATGTTTTATTGTATAATTATGATTTGTGTTATATTTAAATATATATTGCAAGTAATTTATTTCATTGCATATTTTTTTGAAGTTCAAATATGGAAAATGCTATGAGCAAAGCTGAAGTTTGCATACCCGATAGTGGTACAACGCACACTATCCTCCGAGATAAAAGATATTTCTTGGAACTAAAACCAACAAAAACAACGGTGAATACAATATCAGGTCCTGTAGACTTGATTAAAGGATGTGGTAAAGCACAATTTTTGTTACCTAATGGTACAAAATTTTTGATCAATGATGCTTTATATTCACCACAATCGAAAAGAAATTTGTTGAGTTTTAATGATATATATTCCCATGGGTATGATACTCAAACAATGAATGAAGGGAATGAGAAATATATGTGTCTTATCACATATAAATCAGGAAAGAAATATGTGATTGAAAAACTACCAATGCTCCCTACTGGATTGCATTATACACATATAAGTCCCGTTGAATCAAACATGGTAGTTGATAATTCTTCGATATTAACCAATTGGCATGATCGATTGGGACATCCTGGTTCAACAATGATGCGAAGAATTATAGAAAATACACATGGTCATCCACTGAAAGACCAGAAGATCTTTCAGAATAATAAGTTTCAATGTAAAGCATGTTCTCTTGGAAAACTTATTATAAGACCATCACCAGTCAAAATCCAAACTGAATCACCAATGTTTCTTGAACGTATTCAGGGTGATATTTGTGGACCAATTCATCCACCATGTGGACCATTCAGATACTTTATGGTATTGATTGATGCCTCCAGCAGATGGTCACATGTATGTTTATTATCAACTCGAAATGTTGCATTTGCAAGATTACTTGCTCAAATAATAAAATTGAGGAATCAATTTCCCGATTATACAATCAAGAAAATTAGACTTGATAATGCTGGTGAATTTACTTCCCAAACTTTCAATGATTATTGTATGTCTATGGAAATCATTGTTGAGCATCCTGTTGCTCATGTACATACACAGAATGGATTGGCTGAATCATTGATTAAACGTCTGCAAATGATTGCTAGACCAATGATTATGAAAACAAAGCTCCCTATTTCTATATGGGGACATGCAATTTTACACGCTGCTTCATTAATTCGCATCAGACCAAGTGCATATCATAAATACTCCCCATTGCAGCTTGCATTTGGTAAAGAACCAGACATTTCTCATCTGAGAATTTTTGGATGTATGGTGTATGTGCCTATTGCACCACCGCAACGAAAGAAAATGGGACCTCAAAGAAAGGTTGGAATTTATATCGGTTATGATAGTCCATCAATCGTTCGATATATTGAACCTCAGACAGGCGACGTGTTCACAGCACGTTTTGCTGATTGTCATTTTAATGAGGAAATCTTCCCAATGTTAGGGGGAGAACAGAAACATACCGAAAAAGAAATTACATGGTATGTATCATCATTGTTACATCTGGATCCAAGAACAAAACAATGTGAAAAAGATGTACAACAAATTGTACACTTGCAAAGAATAGCAAATCAAATACCAGATGCATTTGCAGACACAAAAGGGGTAACTAAATCATATATACATGCTGCAAATGCCCCTGCTCGAATTGAAATTCCAAAGAAACAAATGGAAGATACTCATGATGTCATTAAACGCCTGAAGCGTGGAAGACCAGTCGGTTCCAAGGATAAAAATCCTCGAAAAAGAAAATTCATAGAGAAACACGATGATCATAAAATAAAGAATGACGTTTCTGAAGAAACACATGATGATCACAAAATAGAGAATGGTGTTCCTGAAGAAACACATGATGATGAAAATGTTCTGTCAGAACCACAAACTGACGAGAATCATGAAATCTCTATCAATTATATTAATACTGGAAAAATATGGAACCGAAAAGATATAGATGAAATTGATGATATATTTTCTTATAATGTGGCAATCGACATCATAAATGATAACGAAGATCATGAACCAAAATCTTTTGGTGAATGTAAAAATCGGCAGGATTGGATAAAATGGAAAGATGTCATCCAGGTTGAATTAAATTCGCTAAATAAACGTAATGTTTTTGGACCTATAGTCCTTACACCTGAAGGTGTAAAACCTGTTGGATACAAATGGGTTTTTATTCGAAAGCGAAATGAGAAAAATGAAATAGTAAGATATAAAGCTCGACTTGTTGCACAAGGTTTTTCTCAAAGGCCTGGAATTGATTATGAAGAAACGTATTCTCCTGTGATGGATGCAATTACGTTTCGGTATTTGATTAGCTTGGCGGTATCTGAAAATTTAGAAATGCGTCTTATGGATGTTGTTACAGCTTACTTATATGGATCACTTGATAGTAATATATATATGAAAATCCCTGAAGGATTTAAGATGCCTGAAGCACAAAGTTCAAAACCCAGGGAATGTTATTCTGTGAAATTACAAAGATCATTATATGGGTTAAAGCAATCAGGTCGAATGTGGTATAATCGACTAAGTGATCACTTGATGAAAAAGGGATATGTAAATAATTCAATATGCCCTTGTGTTTTCATTAAGAAAACAACATCCGGATGCGTAATTATTGCTGTATATGTTGATGATTTAAACATCATTGGAACGAATAAAGAAATTCAAGAAGTTGTGTCATACTTGAAGGAAGAATTTGAAACGAAGGATCTTGGAAAAACCAAGTATTGTCTGGGTTTACAAATTGAACAAAAAGAATGTGGAATGTTTGTTCACCAGACAAATTATACAGAAAAGATCCTTAAACGTTTTAATATGGATAAAGCAAATCCTTTAAGTACTCCAATGGTTGTTAGATCATTAAACATAGAAAAGGATCCATTCCGTCCATGTGAAGATGATGAAGATATTCTTGGTCCAAAAGTACCATATCTAAGTGCCATCGGTGCCCTTATGTACCTTACAAATTGTACAAGGCCTGATATATCTTTTGCCGTGAATCTGTTGGCAAGATTTAGCACATATCCAACAAAGAGACACTGGAACAGAATTAAACATATATTCCGTTATCTACGAGGAACGACAGACTTGGGACTTTTGTATTCAAAAGATGCTAATCCAAGTATAATTGGTTATGCTGATGCTGGATACTTATCTGATCCACACAAGGCACGTTCCCAAACTGGATATGTATTTACTCGTGGAGGCACTGCAATATCTTGGCGTTCTCAGAAACAAACGCTCGTAACAACTTCATCAAATCATGCCGAGATTATTGCACTACATGAAGCAAGTCGTGAATGTGTGTGGTTAAAATCAATGACCCAACATATCCAAATTTCATGCGGATTATCATCTGATGAGAAGCCTGTGATACTATATGAAGATAATGCTGCATGTGTTGCTCAAATGAAAGAAGGATACATAAAAAGCGACAGAACTAAACATATTCCTCCTAAGTTCTTCGCATTCACTAAAGAGCTAGAGAAGAATAAATATATTGATGTTCGTCACATTCAATCAAGTGAAAACTCATCAGATCTCTTCACAAAGGCACTTCCTACGTCAATATTCAGAAAGCACATATATAATATTGGGATGCGCAATCTACGAAATTTGTGAAGAATTGTTCGTGTCAACATGAGGGGGAGTTTACGTGACTGCACTCTTTTTCCCTTACTATGGTTTTTATCCCAATGGGTTTTTCCTAGTAAGGTTTTTAACGAGGCAATATAAAAACACGTAATGAAGACAATCATTATGATCATCATCACAAGGGGGAGTGTTGAAAAATATATTTAAAATGTGAGTATTGAATATTTGAATGTTGAATATTTGAATGTTGAAAATAAGAGTTGTAAATATTGAAAATTAGTGTGTGATGATGTAGGTAATGATGTATTTTATTTTTGGATTATTTGTAAAGATTTCCTATAAATAGATCTCTCATTTGTGAAGAAAATCACAATTGAGTAGAGAGAAAAATATTATAAAGTGTGTAGTTTGGTAAATTTTGAGAGTTTGAGATTTTTACTTTTTACCATAAATTTTTACTTTTTCACAACAAAAATAAAGGTGGAAAAAGGAGCCTCGAATTTGACGAGTCTCATTTTAAAAAATTGAACTATGGTTAGTGAACCGTTTTTGCCCATAATTATTTTGGGCTCCATCAATACTGGACCTGAAACGGAAGCCTTTTACACCTCAAGCCTGGCCCGATTATATTGTAAATTTGTTCACTTTGTGGCATCAATATTGCTATTTTGTTCATTTACATATTTTATTTAATAATAATATCCTTATTTTAATAAATTTATATCCATCTATATTTTTTAATTTTTAAATGATCATATCATCAATAAAATAAAAGCTATTATAAAAAACCATTTTTAAAAATCCTAAATTTTATTATAATTTCTAGATTGTTTAAATAAATTTATATAATACAAAAAATTAATATATTTGCATGAATTGTATGCCAATGGCATTATAATACAATTACGAATAAAGAAAGAATACAATTACGTTAAAGAATATAAATTGATAAAAAAGAATTTCTTGAAATGTATTTTTTAAAAGATTAAATTATTTAATAAAGTAAAAAAATTAATTATTTTTTCATGCCATTTTAAAATTATATTTTCGTACTATAGAGTCGGTGGAAGAACAAATAATTAAAATCCACGAGGATAAAATGGTAATTCGATAATTTATGCAACTAAATGGACCCTCGATAGAAAGGAATATGCTCAAGACACCCGGGACACGGCACACATTCGAGCGCAGAATAGCGGCGGCGGGTGCGGCGGCGGAAAAAGGTAGAAGATGCCGACGATAACAAAGCTTTTCACAATGGAAGAAGCGTCTGAGCACAATACCAGTGAAGATTGTTGGGTCGTTATTGATGGAAAGGTTATCCCTTTCCTCTGCTTATTGAAGTTGCTATGATTGTTTTAACTGTTATTTTCATGTTTCATTTTTTTATTTCCGATTTAAAGGGAGCTTTTGGTCTGTTTTTGGAACCTATTGACTTTTTCGATGTCTCGTTGGGTGACAATGTTTGGTGTTTTGTCTTAATGGTGATTCAGCTTGGTGTTTGGAATCGGATCTTTTTTATGAGCCATCGACATGGTTTGAGGTTGAATTAGGTTTCTAATTGAATTAATTACACGTGAAACATTGTTATTTTCAATTGTGGCGGCTGCCCTAACTTGTTTAGTTTCAGCTTTTTGGTGTTAGGTATCATGAGATATTGACGAGTTTTGGTTGTAGAACAATTATGTGAACGTTAGCTGCTCAAAAGAGTATATGAAGAACGCGTAATTTTAGCAGAAGCCCAAATGTGGCATTGAATGATGTGTCAATGATCTATGTGATTTCTGATCGGCCTATTTGGCAGATTGCTCTTTTTCTTCAATCCCACTACCATCTATTTTCAATTTCCTCTGACTTCGAGCTAGTTTTTTCCTCTGAATTTGATCAGGATTTGACTTGTGTATGCCTAATGGTTGAAGGAAAATTACTTAGCTATCTTACAACTTTATTTGTTGCTATTAAGTTCCATATTTCGAAACTTGTTCAGACTTTGAACACATTGTCTGGGGAAGGATTCAGTTGTAAGGGGAAATGCACTCTATGTTTTTTAGGTTAGAGAATCGCACTAGTTTGGATTTGGTGCAATCTCTCAATGCATGATTGGATTTCTCTCTCTTTCTTTGGTATAGATTGGAGAATTTTCATCTTCGGCCCATAAGAAATCATTAGGTTGGTTATGTTTTCTATGAAAAATAAAAAATACAGGTGGGGCAATAGAATTTGGACCACCTTAGCTGAACATGTTATTAAATTAGAAAAAGGTGTACTGTTTTAATAAATAAATAATCCTTTGCTTGCTACATAGGACACGCAATGCATTCGTGCTATGCATTATTTTGTGTTATAAGCCATGTAATCAATCAAATCAGATAAAAAAATTGAGAAAATCTTCCCGTAAAAATATGATTATTAACTATGTTTGAATAATGTTTTTATGCAAACATATAATCTGAATTCGAACTCTATCTGTATAAACAATAAAACTAAGTTTATTTTGGTAAATTTGATTGGCAGTACACCGAAAAGACCGAGGAAAATTGATGGGCTGTTCTTGGTTAATATACAGTGTGGATGAAATGGACAGTGATCATGTGACTAATTCTCTAAAAATAATGCGCTTGAGATAGCTTGTTTTGCACTTGACAACTAGTATACTCTTGTTATTGTGCACATCTCTTGTTTCAACTTGAAACCTTGGTTATGCTCCCAAGGGTATGCAAAAACATAGATATAGCTTCACTGCTTCAGTTGATTGAAAAACAAGTGGATGTATTGAAGTATCTGGTTGGCTTGGGTCTATCAATCAATGGTTCAATGGGTTTGCTGCAAGTTGATTGACTATTTGATATTGGTGTTCAAAATACATGTAAAAGCTTGCATTTTTTAAGCAGTATATTTTTATTGTATGGTTATGGATAACCCTTTCTGTATGTTCTTGCAAAATCTGAGCAGTATTTTCAGCTAATTGAAATAACTATCTTGAGATTGCTCAAGAATTTTGTTAATTTTGTGGGGAAGTTCATTTGCCTGCTAAATTTCCTCTGATTTGAGACGATGAAATTGGTTTCATTTCATACTCTCTTATACTCGTACAATTTGAATAACTACTTGATAACAGAGGCTTGATTTACAAGGATGTTAAGTTTATACGAGTGATATGAGTTCCTGTTTGCATTTTTCTCATCTACTTCGCCTGTGAATATTGCATGATGATGTCCTTAAATTTCAGGATTTCGTCCTCTTCTTTTTCTCCTGAAATTTCCCTTTAAATCTATGTTTGTTTTTAAAAATACTTAAATGTCAGAATGTTTTGCTTCTATGTCACCAGGTGTACGATGTGACAACATATTTAGAAGAACACCCAGGTGGAGATGATATTTTACTTGAGGTTACAGGTACGAGATTGTTACATGCTTCAAATCTGTTTAATTTGCTTATTCGAAACACAAGTGCCTGATATAAATTGTTCATCCAAAAGATTACTCTATGCACACCTGATTCCACAATGAAAGTTTCTTTGATTTTTTTTTCAAGGCAAAGATGCCACCGATGAATTTGAAGATGCGGGGCACAGCAAAACTGCAAGGGAACTGATGGGGCAATTCTTCATCGGGGAACTTGATCCCACGGTCCCTGCTATTCCTAAAATGGAGATCGTTTCCAAGAAACAAAAACATGAGGACCTCTCTTATAAAATCTTGAACTTCAGTAAGCAATACTGGGTTGTTCCAGTTGCTGTTGTTGGCATATCAGTGGTCGTCGGCTTCGTATTCTTACGCAGGAAATAGAGGACATATTCATAGTCCTCCTTGCAAACATAGAGTTATCTTTGTTTGAAGTTTTGAAACTTGATGCCACAGGTATCAGAAAAACATTACCCCATGTTCCAGAAACCTTAAAATTCGGGTTTAAATACGTTTTAATATTATTAGTTTTGATGGATTTGTCTTAGCGTAATGTAAAGCACGATGAGTCGATTATTTTTATGAATCGAGCAGTCGGATTGGGTGAGTTTATTTCTTTTTTATGGTAGTATTGGTGGTTGTGTTATGATTTAAATAATATTGTTTAGATGAAATTATTTTAAATTATTGTACAAGTGAATGTATGATTTGGCAAAAATTAAATTCTAGATTTACGGAAGATACCAATGAAATTAAGCCACATAATATATACACTAAAAGTGAAGACATACCAATTAAGTCGAATATAAAAAAAATTTAAGATTTGAATATTCGAGCTCGAGTTTGAATAGAGGCTGGAAATTTTAATAGGTTTTGCTGGAATTTGGTTTGAATCAAAACCCAACTTCGAATTTGGCTCGAAATCATTTTCGGGAGCTATTTGAAAATAAAAGGTCGAAATCTATTTATATTATATCAATAAAATATTAAAGTTTAAGAGACTCGCAAACTCTCGAATATAATATATTTATACTTGATATGTACTCGAAAAAAGTTCGAATATATTAGAATTTGACTTACATTCGATAATTTTAAATACATATTAAATATTTTTGAGTCAACTCGAAACACTCATAAATGAGCTCGATTCGTTTATATGTCTGATCTAAAATACAAAGATATATTATTTTAAGAAATTAAATATGTTCTTGCAATAATCATATTATATTTTAAAGAAAATAGTAGTTAATCTATATTTAACTACATTGACAACTTTTTCTTCCAAAATTTATGTTTTATAATTATATTTTACCGATACTAAACAGAACGAAAACTCTCTACGCAGAGCAGCAGAGGTGCTTAAAAACATATAATGGCAGGATTTTAGTAATTTTATTATAAAAGATAGAATTTAAAATAACAATAATTGGTTTTTGCAAATAAGCCTATTGGCTAATTGGCTTCATAAATACAAGTTTACTCTGTGGTGGAACCCCATCGGCCACCGTATAGCCTCCGCCGGAGACAGTTAGCCGCCGTGCTCACTTACGGCACCCGTTACTTCTTTGTTTTCATCGCAGAGAATGAATCAGGGAGTGCAGAAGAACACACTATACGTGGGCGGTTTAGCGGAGGAAGTGAACGAGAGCATCCTCCACGCGGCGTTCATACCGTTCGGCGACATTAAGGATGTGAAGACCCCGCTGGACCTGGCCACACAGAAGCACCGTTCCTTCGGATTCGTTACCTTTCTGGAGAGAGAAGACGCCGCCGCAGCCATGGACAACATGGACGGCGCCGAGCTGTACGGACGCGTGTTAACTGTTAATTACGCGCTTCCGGAGAAAATCAAGGGTGGCGAACAAGGATGGGCAGCTCAACCCAGTAAAATCGCATGCTTCTTTTTATTTACTTTATATATTTAATTGAGAAAATTAGGAAGAATTTGTTGTCTGTTGTTTGCTTAATTTCGAAATTATCTTTTTCAGCTGATTTTTGAATTAGGGTTTCTGTTGTGATTTGTATGCTGATTTTGTATAACTATATACTAGTGATGGTTGAATTTGTGTGTAATTATCTCGAAATACTTGGCAATCAAACATTTACCATAACTTTGTTCATCATCTAATCTAGGCAATTGAATAATCCTTTCTGGTGGTCGTATGAGCTTTTACTATATAAACTCATCTGATTTTTTTGGAAAATCGGAGTCGAAAAGTTATATATTGCCTTGCATGAGTTGCTGTTTGTTGAATTTAGTCTTTGTAACAACTTAGAAATTCAAGCTAGTATTGAGTTAAATTCTTACTCTTACATCGGTTAAAACTCAGTTTGGGCGGATGCTGACACATGGTTCGAGAGACAGCAACAAGAACAGGAAATGCTGCGGCTTCAAGAGGAGCAGCGAGCCGCAATGAAGGAAGCTGAAGAGTTGCACAGGAAGAAAATGACTGAGGAACGAGATGGCGAAAAAGATGAGGCGGATCCAATGGCAAAAGCTGAAGCTGAGGTTTTGAAACAGAACGCTGCTGCGTCGAGTTAAGTTAGCCGACAACAATTTCCAAGAGTTCATTTCTTGGATCTCTAGTTGCCAGGTTTATTAAAAGTTTTAGCATCAAACACCATGCAACAGATTTTTGTTACCTGATATATTTCATAGGTCGAGACATTTGGTTTGATTGATTTTGTGTCCTAAAGTGACACCGAAGTAAATATTCAGTTAAAACATATGCTAATTTTTTTTATATCAAATACATTGTACTGCTTCTAGTTGGTCGCAAATTTCAAGTCTGCTCGGAAAATTCTACATTTTGGAGCATTGAGGCAGCTGCTGTTTCGAGAAACCACACCAATTTCCCGTTTACTGGACAAATCATCCTCGCAGGTACATCAGCAGATTCTTGATCGGTATCTTCAACTGCCATTCGTGCAGCTTCAGCTTTGTTCACACCCGTGACAACCACCGTGACATTGGAGGCAGAATTTATAACAGGTAAGGTGAAAGTGATTCTCTCAGGTGGAGGCTCAGGTGAATCTGTGATATAAGTCACCCAGTCTTCTTCCAAATTCAGCACGGAGTGATTTGGGAATAGAGATGCAATGTGCCCATCGGGTCCCATTTCGAGGAGGACCAGGTCGAATTTGGGACAGTCGTGGATATCAGAAACACTAATCATGCGAGTCTTGACTAGCTGTCTGATCACAAACTCGTACTCCTCAGCTGCCTGCTCTACTGGTACCGAGTCGTTGATGGAATACACATGACTGTGAACGATGGGTACCTGGAATGAACATACTAAAAAACGAACTAATGCAACGTATCAAACGGGTAACGCCTAGAACTTATACCTTACCTTGGACAGAAGATTATCCCTCACTTGCTTACAAGTGCTATCAGCATGATTTCTGCCAATCGCACGCTCATCCGCGAAAAATACATACCATTTGGCCCAATCAACTGTCCTCTTGTGAGGGCTTTCACAGAGTTTTCTGCTCAAACACCAGAAATTCATCCATACTCAAATTCTGTACTACAAAAAGGAAACCGAAACAAGCAATGGACAAACAGTACTAATAAACTTCAGGATTCCTTCTTTCAAGTTCGTTCCTGTTGAGATTGCTCCAGCAAACAGGTCTATTGCTTGGTACATAAAGATACCACATAATTGAACTTAAAATCCATCTAGCTTAATAAGTTTAATAAAAATTCTTAGTCGAGCCTGACAAAATCTAAGAACATCACTGAGTGTAGCATAGTAAAAATCGAATAGAAGAGCGCATTTACATACCCCATCAGAGTAACAATAGAAGCACCGGATAAAGCAAGGGTGAATACACCCCTCTCTTTTATAGAAGCCTCTGATAATTCTGAAATGTACTCCGCCAAATTGGTGCTCAATACATCCACGGTTTCATGAACTCTTAGCTCTACTTTATCCGTTTTTGCCACATAAACAGACATGTTTCTCACAAAGATTGTAAAGCACACAGCTTCAAATTCAAAAAATTCATGAAAAATGATCAATAATACTTCTATATCTCTAAGATGGAACACTGTTTCTTGCTGTTGTTTCTGAAAAGAATCCACTAATCATATTTGATGAAAATGATCCAAGAATCCAAACAGTTAATCGCCACAAAACAAATTTCTTGTTTAAAAAAAAACATATTATATGTCTAAATACATGAGCATGCAAGGTTCTCATCTAAATTTACCACACAGATTAATTTAATCCTATGCATAATCAGAACATGGAACTCTGACAGAAAATATTAAAGACATTATGTTGAAAATCAAGAACAAAATTATCACAATACTACATGGGGAAAATATCCGCAAAATCTTCTCGTTTTATGCCTGCAAAATGTTCATATATCAACACAAAAATCCATTCCCGCGATAAATCAAACAAAGAAATTCCATCTTTGAACTATTTAAAAAACAATAGTAGCTTTTGTTATAGTGAAAATGAATCTTATTTATTTGATTACTTAACGAGCTCAATATAAAATACAACGAGGGGTGGAGAAAGGAGAATCTTACAGGCCAAAAAGAGACAAAAACGGGTGTCAAAAAATGAAGCCAATTGAATGAAATAGAGGCTGGATTTTCAACTCTATGGTTTATATAATATACAGTTTGCGTGCAGCACTTGCATTTGTGTGCGTGTGTATTATAATTATAAAAGTAAGAAAAAAATAAAAATAAAAATATTAATTTTTAAGTGTCCCTGAATGTTTAAATAATTAATTAATAAGAGACTTAACTTAATAGTAAATTGATATCATATAATGCCCGCACTCCTTCCACAATAAATATTTACCCTTTTTTTCCTTCTGTATTCCCTTTGGAAAGGATACATAATAAATGGCAAAGAGACCAACACATACACAGAGGTATGATTTTATCGACGTCCATTATGAGCATTTATGTGAGCACCGCAGATATGACGTTCACATATTGGATGTATAATTTCCCCACATCCAATATGTAAATGTCACCTCAATGATACTCATGTATATATTATGTATCTACAAGATTAATTATCCATCCATATATATATGTTTGTATGTGTAATGTTTATATGTCTAAGAAATATGCACGTTGAAATTGAAATTTTGGGATAACAAAGAAAAGGACAAAAGAATTATCTTTCTAGAACCTGAAAAAATTATTAGTAAAGATTTTTAATTATGGATTTTTTGGGATTTTAATTTATTCAAAACAACATAAAATAATCGACCATACTTTTTGGTTAATTTTTTAAGAATTTAAATTGGGTTTTTTTTTTAAAAAAAAAAGAGCTTTCTATAAACAGATATACAAAGTAGATTTTTAGATAGATTTTATGTAAAATTTGGATAGTTTCATAAAGATAATCAACAATCGTTCCCTACTTGCTCTATTATATTTCCTAATTTATTATAAAGAAGCATTGAAGTATACGGGTTTAGATATAAAAATTTGGAATCTGAAGCAATCATTATCAAGAAATGGAGGGCTCCAAGTAAAAGAATATCGAACATGCAAAAGTTCTCCACTAACAAATCAAATCAATGCCCCACACTAAGACTTCTTACCAAACCCTAATCCTAGTTTTCAAGAATCCTTCGTCACCATGACCGCTTGAGTGATGCCTTTCAGTAAGAAAATAAATGTACATTATATATATATATATATAATTGTATTTTTTGTCGTATATATTTGTGTCTTTACGATTTTAGTTTTCTATGTTGTTAAATTACACTTTCAGTCCTATAACTTTATTTTTTTGCTAATTTTAGTTTTTTTTCTAACAGCAATATTGATGTGACATCAGTACGATACTGATGTGACTCTAAAGTGTGTAATGCAACTTCAACGCTCTCGATAAAAAAATGACAAAAAATCAGAAGATACATGATTAACACGAAATTTGAGAGCATTGAAGATCCAAATAAATATGTATATATATATATATATATATATATATATATATATAAGTTACTGGTTTTTCAAATATTATATTTATATGTACGTGTGTTTGTGTCCGTCTATGCTATCTTCAGGCATATTCTCTCCAGTAGATAGAGTAGGCAGACTTGAAACTCTTTGCTAATAAGAAGGATATTTATCATTCTTAAATTTTTTGAGAAATTAGGTTATCTATATCATAGTTCATTAATTTATTTATTGTGGGTAAATTTCATTTATCACCCCAATAAAATATAGTGTATAAAAAAATGTCTTGTACAAAATCAATGGCGTTTTAAAACCCTATATTTTTTAAATTAATTTCTCATTTGAAATGGTTAATTAGCATTTTTATTTCAAGAGTTTGTTAATTTTATCTGGGCTAAAAATCCTCGTTTTTTAATTGTTCGTATGCTATTTGAAAAAAAAAGAAGTTGATTTTTAAAGGGAAAAAAAATCTAATTTTATTATATTTCTATGCACCAATTATTGACTTTCGAATTTGTTCAAGATATGACGAGAATACATTCTTTGATTTCTTAATACTTTCGAATTCGTCAAAATAAAATAAAATAAAATAATTAAAATAAAAAATAAACCTCATATTCTATTCATCGATCAAAATTAGAAGAGTATGTACGGTCTCACGAATCTTTATCCGTAAGACAGGTCAACCCTATCCATATTCACAATAAAAAGTAATACTCTTAGCATAAAAAGTAATATTTTTTTCATGGACGACCCAAATAAGAGACCAATCTCACAAAATACGACCCGTGAGACCGTCTCACACAAGTTTTTGCTAAATTAGAGGACACGAATTAGTCAAAAGTGAATTATTCTTTTGCGGCCAATCAAATTCAACTTTATGACCCTTTCGTGCGAAAAAATCAATATTATAAGTAGGGTTCTCTTTCGTATTAATGACTGTTTAACTTGGGCTTTTCCACTTATAATTATATATACACACACTATAGGGTATTTAATTAACCCATTTTACATAGTTGTAAGACATTATCAATTGTTAATTAATGTTTCATTTGACATTTTGTCCAATTCTTTTTCACTAGATTTTGGTGGTTTTTGAGTGTTTGACTAAACTTATTTAAAAGATAATATAAATTTTTACGTCTTATATGTTGTTTTAGGAGTTTATAAGCTGTGAAATCTAATTTAAAAATAAATTGTTAAAGTATTTGAATAAACTTATTTTAAACAACTTAAATATGTTAATGTGTTTGATATTATAATATATTTTTATTGTAAAAATTATTTAAAATACATAATACTATGAGTTAATATAAGTAGTTATATATATAGTTGTATATATGTTAAGATGTTGTTATTACCCTTAAGTTTTGGTGATTGACAAAATCAAAACATCTAAATATTTTAGAAAAGAGTTGCAATCTATCTTGTATAACAGGAACGCTTCAACCTCTTGCAGCAGCCTGAAGAGTTTCAACCGTTAGAAGTTTTTCAGTCAGCTACTTAAATGATTCAACCGCTTCATTTAAAGGAGCTATTTATTGAACACTTAATGAAGAACACTCTCGGATTGGCTTAAGACTTTCAATGATTTTGCACCGCTACAAGTCAATCATATCTTGCTCCAGTCAGTCCTATCCCAAAATGGAAATATCGTTCAAATATCGTACAAATTCTGATGAAGCTAACAAGTTACTACAAAAAGGATATCTAACAGCAACTCTTCATAGGAACATGATTCAAAGCCGCACAAACAAAAATAATATTAAATATTTTAGCAGCTGATAGTGACACATCATTTCAACGCTATAGGTTTACATTATACATCTTTTGTCGACCGTTGGATCGATGGCCTATATAAATGAAGAGTTGAAAAATGCAAAGAGATAGAATAATCGCTGACTTTTTCACTCTACGACTTACAAGCTTTTCAACCGCTACATTGCCACATCACTAAGATTGCATACTTGAAGATTTTGAGCGCACTAAAAGTTCCATACTTCATCGCTTATCAAGCATAAACTCATCAGAAATATATCTGATCATTTAAAGATCAACTTCGCGATACTCAATTCATACTGTTTTTTTTTATATCAGTAACCTTTGGTTATTTGAATTACTTAGTTTCCTGGTGAACTGAGGGTTCTTAAATATCCAGAAGTGTAAAGTGATCAGTAAGAGTTCCAAAACAGATAATGTGATAAGTCCTGATTGGAGTGGACTGTTGCAACAGTTTGTAAAGTCAAATTCTTTTAGTGAAATACTTCCTGAAAAGAAAGAAGATGTGACATAGGAGTTTTATCTCCGAATATCCATAATATCATGTGTCATTACTTTCTGTAAACACTTACATTTTGAACTGTTTCTTGTTAATAGGCTAGCCAACCGGTTGTAGCTGCCATTAGAAATTCTGAACTGTCTTCCGCACTTTTTAAATAGTTCACATTTTTAACTGTTCAAGAAAAGTTTCAACCGCCTAAAAACGATTGGAAACAAATTTTAAAAACGTCAATTTCATAAAGAGTTTATTCACCTCACTCTAAACTCTTTCTCGATCCTAATAATATATAAATAATTTTATAATTAGTATTTTAAAAAATAAATCTATTTTATATTTATATTTAGAAAATTTTATGTTTTTTGAAGAAAAATATTTAATAATTTTTTAATGTGTATAAATAAAGTGATGACTAAAAAAACTATAGTTAATAATTTACTCAATAAATATTAGCACTTTTGTTTCTATATTCTAATAAAAAGATATGACAAAATTTTATTTCATATTTAATTTAAAAAACAAAGTGATAAAGTGGTGATTTAAAAAGTGATGATAAAATAAAGATTTAAAAGATATATAAGAATATTTTGGAGAAGTGAAATATATATAAAAAATCTTTTTGAAAAAAATGTGGGATATCAAATAGATTATGAGAGCTTATAAGATCGAGTAGAACTCTTGTGAGACGGTCTTACGAATCTTTATATGTGAGACGGGTCAATCCTACTGATATTCACAATAAAAAGTAATACTCTTAGCATAAAAAGTAATACTCTTAGCATAAAAAGTAATATTTTTACATGGATGACCCAACCGATATTCACAATAAAAAGTAATACTCTTGGCATAAAAAATAATAGTTTTTCATGGATGACCCAAATAAGATATCAGTCTCACAAAATATGACCTGTGAAATTGTCTCATACATGTTTTTTCCTATAACATCTAAAACAAATTATAAACTGTTTTTTTCAGAGATTATAAGTTCTGTCAAACACCATTTATCTTTTTTATAATTATATTAAAACTCAATTAATATAATAAATACACAACTAATCACATGCCCCCCTCCACAATTTGTCTCTTCTGGTGAAATTTGACATGTCCTTTTAATTTTGTTTCTTGTGATATATTTAAATATATATTATTTCGTACATCGGAGCAAACCTAGTGAATTACGCAAGGGCAAGTAGTTGCTTGTTTCCAAACGAAAATTTTTTTATCACATTAAATCTTATAGTTTTTGGGACAGAGCGCATGTTCTTTCATGAAAAATTATAGACGGTAAAAAAAAACGACATAATTTTAAAATTTTTAAATAGTATAATAATTCAATCGTCACTTTACATAACTTTTTTAGCAGAAACTCTCTCTCAATATTTGTATTTCTTACATGAGTATGTCTCTTGTGAGACGGTCTCACAAATCATTATCTGTGAGACGGATCGATCCTATCGATATTCACAATAAAAAGTAATATTCTTAGCATAAAAAATAATATTTTTAATGGATGACCCAAATAAGATACCCGTTTCACAAAATACGATACATGAAACCCTCTCACACAAGTTTTTGCCTTCTTACATGAATTTCTTGAAATATTTTATTTTGTAAGTATGGACAAAAATGGATGGGGTCTTGATGATGCACCAAATACGGTTGAAACAACACTTCCAAACACAATGCATAAAGTTTTGAGAATTGGGGAGTTTGTTTGATATGAGGGACCAATTATTTGAGGTTGCCAAAATGGCATGTCAAATGTAGACATCTCCACTTTTCTTGACTTGATATTTTGAATACATATATAACCAACTATTTTTAAATCTAAATTATATAATTGTTTTCATTTTCAAATAATATTCTTGTAATATTCAGAGTAGTATTTGCAATAACTTATTTTAAATATTTTTCAATTTTTACATACAATTTTCAAATATTTCATTGACTAAAAATTTTGAATCACTTAAAATAAAATTTTGCAAGCACTCCTTTAATTAAATTGCTTGCTTTGATGGGAAATAAGTTGTAATGACACAAAACCAAAACATTACATTCAATGTGGAAAAAATTATTCCAATATAGTTATATATTATATGAAAATTTAGTATACTTGAAACAATATTTTATGTGGGTAAAAAATAATAGCATAAATTATCTATCTAAAACTTCTATAAATTAATATTCGATAAATTAATAATTTCTATAAATTAATATTATTTTCGGTCCCGACTTGAACCAGTGAGCTAAGTTAATAATTTCGATAAATTAGTAAGATAATAATTTTTCAGAAAACTCTTGTATAAAAATATGGTTCCTTCAATATCATAAATTAATAATTCTCTAAAATAACAAACATAACTAGGAAACTTTATTAAAATATGATTATACTGTTATTTGTTTTTTATGAAATAATTATATTTTTGAATATTTTATACGGTAAATTATATTTGATTAGTCAATACAATGATTATAATTTACTTATTTTTATAAACATATATGTATAATGAATTTTTATTTATATTAATTCAAAGAATATATATGATGCATATATTGATGTAACGCAATGATTTTTTTTAAATGTAATTCAATTTATCTTTTATAACGTACCGTACTTTTTACTACTAAAATTTGCGGAAGAATTAAAAGTTTTTTTCTTAAATAATACGTGAGCATTCAAAATTCGGTAAAATAAATTGTACGTCTCAACAAAGATAAAAAATAGAGTTTGACAAAATTATTTGAACATTTTCATAAAGACTTAAAAACATGGCGGTCCTCGGGTTTAGCCTCCCGCTCAGTCCAAGCCTGCTCCTTGGTCCCCACCTCCTGTCTCCTCATAAACATCCTCACCTGCATCGATCAAGTCTAGTGAATCTAAAGACTCAACACGTATAAACTGAGAATAACGAATAATACATAATAAAACCACATGCAGCTTAAAAATAGAACATACATACTTGAAACTTGAACTTGAAGTAAACTTGAACATTCATACATATCATAGACGTGCCATAACGTAAAAACTTTCATAAACATGCTTGCCTACTTGTACATACATAAACATACATGAACTTGATTATTTTGCGTAGAGATATGTTTCAATGCAAGTGACCCATAACATAATCGCCTGATCAGACTAAACCACAATACTGAGATGACAGGGGCGAACCCATTGCCACATACATGAGATCCCCGTTCATGCTTTAACGGGTGGATTGGTCCCCGTTCATGCTTTAACGCTTTCCAATCCTGATTTAAACCCGTTCATGCTTTAACGGGGTGGGTTGATCCATGTTCATGATTTAACGCTTTCCAACCCCATACATACATTGGCCACAAGACATTTCGCATACCTCAAAAACTTGAAAATATTTTCTTTGCACGTCAAACATACTTACTTGACGTTGAGGGATTCGTTGGACTTCGATTGGGGCCGCTGCTGCACATACTAACATGAATTTAAGCTTAACTTACATAACCTAGACGCAGGTAATCGTACTCATCCGAATCAATTAAATAGCTTAAGGCATTCTAAAACGCTCGGGACTTGACCTCATTTTAATCATCGTACTAACCCAAGACATGAAACCCCAAAGAAAAGTATAAAATTTCCAAAAACATGAAGTACACGGACCCCGTGCCTGGGTCCGTGTAGGTACGAAAAAGAAATACTCTGGAAGGAGAAGGGACACGGACCCTTGTGCCCAGGTCTGGCTCCGGGTCCGTGTAGACTCGGTAAAAGCTGTCGTGCAGAAAGGAAAAGGCACGGACCCCGTGCCCTGGTCCGTGTGGGGGTCCGTGTAGTCTCGGTAAAAATGGCACCAAGAAGAAACAAAGGCACAGACCCCGTGCCAAGGTCCGTGTACCTGCGGGAAGTACAAACTCACGAAATTTCAATACATGCTATGCTTGTCATTCTAGACTCGATAGTACGGACCATGAACCGACACCCCAAGACCCATCCTAGCATGCCATAACATCGACCCAACTTCGCACAACACCCAAAGCAACAACGTCCACCCTACGACACATGCAATTCAAAAACGTGGCAAATGACACCAACTCGTTTCCTACGACTTCTAATGCATTTGCGTACCTATCGACACTAAACGACCTATCAAATAACATCACAACATCATACTACGCATACCTAGACGCAGCAACGATCACCCGTCGATCTCCAACGAAGCCTGCAACAATAAAATTCAAGAACACATCAATACATAATTTTCTGAAAAATGAAGTTTGAGCAGTCTCACGAAAAACGTCATAACTCACTCAATTTTCATCCAAAAATTTCGAATTTACTGTCAAATCGAAGATATCGAAAAGTTCTATAATTTTTGTGTTGAAAGTTTTCTCAAAAACGCGATCGAAAAATCGCAGTATTTAAAAAATACAGCGAAAAACGAAATTTTAGATCTGAAAATGGTTTCAAAAGTGTTCTAAACATAATTGCTCAAACTCCTACGCATCGCACATGTATTTTTACACATAAATAACAACACACGCATAATATGACGAGATCGATGCAGCAATAACATAATATACGTGCCTTTTGATATTTAAAAAAACCGTAACGACGACACCGACGCGGAAAAGAAGCGAGGTTGATCCGGGACGACTTGCGGCTCGACTTTCTTGCAATAAAACTCACCGAAAAGTGCTGAAATTCTATGAAGGGAGGGGCGGCTGCTGAGTTCACAAGAACCCTATGTTTTCTCTCTTTTAAAAATCTGAAAATAAGATGGGTAGGGTGTGTTGTGTGTTTTAGTGTGTGTAAAAACATGTAAGTGTGTGTGAGTGTGTGTGAGTGTGTGTAACCTGTGTGTGGGTTTTTAATTAGGAGAAATTAGTGCTAAATTAACTAATTAAAATACTAACTAAAGGTTAACACACACTAGTTTAATCAATCTCCTCAATTAAAATAATTACACACTAATTTTAAAAGTTCTAAACTCTTAAATTATTAAATACATAAATAAGGCTTTATAATGTTAAACTAAATGAATTATTTAAAATGCCCCTTCCTAGCTTTTAAAATAACATACCGCACTTTAAATTTCCAAGAATCGTCCCCGGTCTTTTCCTCGATCCCGCCTCGAATAATCGCCTGAAACATGAAACTCGAAAAATATTTTAACGTGCATCACATAAACATAATTAATTTAAAATAATGCATTTAAATAAATCATGCACTACTAAGACTCGATTTAAAATTAAATAACTGCTTTAATAATTAAATAAATGCATGGGTTATATGTGTACTAAATTTGGGCACTACAGTTCCTCCCCCACTTATAAAAATTTCGTCCTCGAAATTAAGTCTTACCGAACAACTCCGGGTATCGGTTCCTCATATCCGCCTCGATCTCCCAGGTGGCTTCCTCTACTGATTGATTCAACCACCGGACTTTGACCAGCTTGGTCACCTTGTTCCGAAGTCTACGCTCCTTTTTGTCTAGGATCTGGATAGGTCTCTCCTCATAAGACATGTTTGGAGCCAACTGTAACGGTTCATAGCTCAACACGTGCGAAGGATTAGCTAGGTACTTCCTCAGCATCGAGACGTGGAGCACATTGTGTACCCCGACCAGACTCGGCGGGAGGGAAACACGATAAGCTAGTGTCCCAACTCTGTCAAGGATCTCGAACGACCCAATAAACCTTGGACTGAGCTTGCCTCTTTTCCCAAATCTCATAACACCCTTCATGGGTGCTATCTTTACAAAAACGTGGTCACCTACGGCAAACTCGAGGTCTGTCCTTCTCTTATCAGCATAGCTCTTCTGACGACTCTGGTCGGTCTTCATCCTGTCCCGAATTTTGACCACCACATCTGCAGTCTGCTGAACTATCTCCGGACCAAGTTCTGCTCTTTCACCAACCTCATCCCAATGAACTGGTGATCTACACTTCCTTCCATACAACGCCTCATAGGGAGCCATACCTATCGATGATTGGAAACTGTTGTTGTATGTAAACTCCACTAGAGGTAGCTTCGATTCCCAAGTCCCTTGGAATTCGATCATACACGCTCGCAGTAAATTCTCCAAAATCTAAATCACTCGCTCAGACTTGCCATCTGTCTGCGGGATGAAAAGCGGTACTGAAAAGCAACTTCGTCCCCATAGCTGCATGTAGACTCTTCCAGAAGGACGATGTAAATCTCGGGTCCCTGTCGAACACAATAGAAACTTGGATCCCATGCAATCGAACTATCTCCTTGATATAAAGCTCCGCGTACTGCGTCATGGAGAAAGTCGTCTTCACTGGCAAGAAGTGCGCTGACTTAGTGAGTCGATCCACTATAACCCAAATAGAATTCGACCCTCTGACTGACCTCGGCAACCCAACCACAAAGTCCATTGTAATATTCTCTCATTTGCACTCTGGGATGGGGAGTGGCTTAATCAATCTTGCTGGCCTCTGATGTTCTGCCTTCACTTGCTGAAAAGTGAGGCATTCAGACACAAATCTGCGGATGTCTCGTTTCATTCATGGCCACCAATACAAAATTTGCAGGTCTTTGTACATCTTGGTACCTCCTGGGTGAATGGAATACGGAGATGCGTGTGCCTATGACAGAATATCATCTCTGATCGAATCAACGCTAGGCACCCACATTCTGTCCTCTATATCTCACAATATCATCTGACACTGTGTAGAGTACACTGCCCTTGGCTTCATCCTTCAGTTCCATTTCTGTAACTGCTCATCTGAAGGCTGACCTGTACGAATACGGTCTAGCAGAGAAGATTGGACTGTCAGATTAGACAGCCTCAGAGCTCTACCCTTGCGATAAACTTCTAAAATAAACCTCTGAATCTCAGACTGAAGAGGTCTCTGCACTGACAACTGAGCTATGACTGCAACTTTCCTGCTCAATGCGTCTGCGACGACATTAGCCTTTCCCGGATGGTAGCTAATCTCGCAGTCGTAGTCTTTCACCAACTCTAACCACCGTCTCTGTCTCATATTCAGTTCTTTCTGTGTGAAGAAATACTTGAGACTCTTGTGATCCGTGAATATCTGATACTTCTCGCTGTACAAGTAGTGTCTTCAAATCTTCATTGCAAAGACGACGACGGCTAATTCTAAATCATGCGTCGGGTAATTCTTCTCATGCACCTTTAACTGTCTGGAAGCATAAGCTATCACCCGACCCTGCTGCATCAAGACTGCACCTAAACCGAGCTTAGATGCATCGGTGTATAGCACAAAATCACCTTGCCCCGTTGGCATGGCTAACACTGGTGCTGAAACAAGAGCTTGCTTCAAAGTATCGAAGCTCTTCTGGCACTCGTCACTCCACGCAAACTTAGCATTCTTCTTGGTCAGTGAAGTGAGTGGCACTGCTATCGAAGAAAACCCCTGTATAAACTTACGGTAGTAACCGGCTAAATCCAGAAAACTGCGGATCTCTGAAGCATTTTTTGGTTCAACCCATTCCTTAACGGCTGCTACCTTTGCTGGATCCACCTCAATTCCACCGCTGGACACTATGTGACCCAAAAACGCTACCTTTTCAACCAGAATTCACACTTACTGAACTTCGCAAATAACTTGCGACTCTGCAAGGTCTGCAAAATTGTCTTCAAATGCTGGCTATGCTCCTCATGGCTCTTCGAGTAGATAAGAATGTCGTCAATGAACACTATGACGAATTGATCAAGATAAGGCTGAAAGACTCGGTTCATCAAGTCCATGAAAATTGCTGGAGCATTCGTCAGTTCGAACGGCATCACTAGGAACTCGTAATGCCCATATCTGGTCTTGAAGGCTGTCTTGTGCACATCTGCCTCTTTCACCTTCAGCTGGTGATACCCTGATCGAAGATCTATCTTAGAGAACACCGTGGCTCCCTGCAACTGATCAAACAAGTCTTCGATCCTAGGAAGTGGGTACTTGTTCTTTATCGTTACCTTGTTCAACTCCCGGTAATCGATGCACAGTCTCATGCTCCCATCTTTCTTTTTCACAAAAAGCACTGATGCGCCCCACGGCGAGAAACTGAGACGGATGAATTCCTTGTCGAGAAGCTCCTGAATCTGCTGTTTGAGTTCTAACATCTCAGCTGGAGCTAATCGGTATGGTTCTTTAGAGATTGGCACTGTACCTGGCATAAGATCGATTGCGAACTCCACCTCTCTCTCTGGTGGTAGACATGTGACGTCGTTAGGAAAGACGTCTGGGAAGTCTCTGACTACTGGTACATCTGATATAGACGGAGCGGGTGCTTCAGGTGCTGAAATGATGCTGGTCACGAAGGCCTGACACCCCTTAGAAATAAGTTTCTGCGCCTGCATGCAGGAGATCATGCGAGGGAAACTTCTCCACCTGTCTGGCTCAAATAGAAATTGTTCCATTCCCATCGGTCTGACCAATACTGATCTCATCTGAAAGTCAATCAGAACTCTGTTCTTTGTCAACCAGTCCATCCCAAGATAATGTCAAACTCTGGCATTGGCAATATTATCAGGTCCGCATACACCAGGTGGCCCTGCAGTGCTAGATCAATGTCTCTGACCACGCTGGTAGCTACCAGTTCCTCCACTGATGGGACTGTCACCGAATAATTCACATCAAGGCCGATAGACTAGATGTCCAAATGATTAGCAAAGGTCTCCGAGATGAATGAATGAGTGGCACCTGAATCTATCAGGACCTTCGTGGAATAACCTCTTGATGAAAATGTTTCCTGAGGGACGTTAGCACAACACAAAACTTATACCCCACTATTCTAACATTAACCTCAACATAGCAGAAAATTAATATCCCAAGTCACACAAAAATATCACTATCACACTAATAATCCCAAATAAAATTTCAACATGCAAGGCACGAATTTAAACTGTACTGAATTAAACAAGTTACCGGTTAACAGTGTAGTATCTGGGTTCGCCTCCTGTGCATGCATGGCGAACACTCTGCCCTGGGTTGGCTGCTTCCACAGTGGGCACTCCTTTAGCATGTGGTCACTATCTCCACACTTGAAACACTTGCCTGTCCCATACAAACACTGCCCTGGATGCTGGCGGTTGCATTTAGGACACACTGGGAAAGTACCGGGCTTCTGAGGCGCCACCTGCTGCTGAATTGGACCCTTGCCCTTTGGCGGTCCCTGATAAGGCTTCTTCCCCGGCGGCCCCTGATGCGGTTTCTTAAACTGGGGTCTCTGGTACTGCTGTTGCTGGTGTTGCAGTGGTGCCTGATAGGGCCTCTTGCCTTGCCTGTCCAACTCGATAACTCTCTGATCCTGCTCTGCCGCCAATGCTCTAGATACGGCGACTGCATAAGTAGTAGGACCCGCAACTTGGACATCACGGCGCAAAATCGGCCGCAATTCATCCATGAAATGACTCAGCTTACTCTGGGCATCATTAGCTATCAGGGGTACAAAGTGACAGCCCCTCTCAAACTTCCTTACGAACTCCGCCACGCTGCTATCCCCTTGACGAAACGTCATGAACTCTCTGGTTAGGCGAGAGCGTACTTCCTCAGTGAAGTACTTTGAGTAGAAAACCTCTTTGAACCCATTCCAAGGCAGTACCTGCAAGTTGACTGCCACTGACGCACTCTTCCCACCATAGTCTGGCGTCCCCTGTCCGAAGGAACGTGGCACACCTGACCCTGTCTGCATCAGCCAGTTCCATGAAGTCGAAGATTACCTCGATGGACTTAATCCATCCTTCAGCTACCATCGGGTCAGTGGTACCCGAAAACTCCTTTGGGCTCATACGTCTGAACCTCTCGTAAACTGCTTCCGGTCTGGGCCTCTCCCTCGCATCTACTGCAGTCTGGTTCCTCGCAAACTGTGCGAAGAACTGCGTCATACCTGCAAGCATCTGAGCTTGCGTATCCGGAGGTGGAGGTGGAGGATTGGCCTTCTCTTCATTTCGGGCCTCTCTGTCCCCTTCCCTTGCTTCTCGGTTAATCAAGCGTCTAGGAGGCATACTGTTCCAATAAATTACCCAACACGTAAGCCCCACATGCATGAACATGATATAAACAACATAAGATGCACGTACTTGAACTTTAAAATATGTACATTATGAAATCAGAACTTAATGCTTACTACATAACTCAAAATTGAAACCTTAAAACTTACAGACTTGTGGTGTGACTTCGTGAGCTTCTTGCGGCTGGCAGTAGGCGTAACCCTTTACAAAAACGCCGCTGTGATACCAACTGTAACGTACCGTACTTTTTACTACTAAAATTTGCGGAAGAACTAAAAATTTTTTTCTTAAATAAAACGTGAGCATTCAAAATTCGGTAAAATAAACTGTATGTCTCAACAAAGATCTAAAATAGAGTTTGACAAAAGTATTTGAACATTTTATAAAGACTTAAAAACATGGCGGTCCTCGGGTTTAGCCTCCCGCTCAGTCCAAGCCTGCTCCTTGGTCTCCATCTCCTGTCTCCTCATAAACATCCTCACCTGCATCGATCAAGTCTAGTGAATCTAAAGACTCAACACTTATAAACTGAGAATAACGAATAATACATAATAAAATCACATGCAGCTTAAAAATAGAACATACATACTTGAAACTTGAACTTGAAGTAAACTTGAACATTCATACATATCATAGACGTGCCATAACGTAAAAACTTTCATAAACATGCTTGCCTACTTGTACATACATAAACATACATGAACTTGATTATTTTGCGTAGAGATATGTTTCAATGCAAGTGACCCATAACATAATCGTCTGATCAGACTAAACCACAGTACTTGGATGACAGGGGCGAACCCACTGCCACATACATGAGATCCCCGTTCATGCTTTAACAGGTGGATTGGTCCTCGTTCATGCTTTAACCCTTTTCAATCCTGATCTAAACATGTTCATGCTTTAACGGGGTGGGTTGGTCCCCGTTCATGATTTAACGCTTTCCAACCCCATACATACATTGGCCACAAAACATTTCGCATACCTCAAAAACTTGAAAATATTTTCTTTGCACGTCAAACATACTTACTTGGCGTTGAGGGATTCGTTGGACTTCGATTGGGGCCGCTGCTGCACATACTCACATGAATTTAAGCTTAACTTACACAACCTAGACGTAGGTAATCGTACTCACCCGAATTAATTAATAAGCTTAAGGCATTCTAAAACGCTCGGGACTTGACCTCATTTTAATCATCGTACTAACCCAAGACATGAAACCCCAAAGCAAAGTATAAAATTTCCCAAAACATGAAGTACACGGACCCCGTGCCTGGGTCCGTGCGTACCGGGTCCGTGTAGGTACGCAAAAGAAATACTCTGGAAGGAGAAGGAACACGGACCCCGTGCCTAGGTCCGGCTCCGGGTCCGTGTAGACTCGGTAAAAGCTGTCGTGCAGAAAGGGAAAGGCACGGACCCTGTGCCCTGGTCCGTGTGGGGGTCCGTGTAGTCTCGGTAAAAATGGCACCAAGAAGAAACAAAGGCACGAACCCGTGCCAAGGTCCGTGTCCGTGTACCTGCGGGAAGTGCAAACTCACGAAATTTCAATACATGCTATGCTTGTCATTCTAGACTCGATAGTACGGACCATGAACCGACACCCCGAGACCCATCCTAGCATGCCATAACATCGACCCAACTTCGCACAACACCCAAAGCAACAACGTCCATCCTACGACACATACAATTCAAAAACGTGGCAAATGACACCAACTCGTTTCCTACGACTTCTAATGCATTTGCGTACCTATCGACACTAAACGACCTATAAAATAACATCACAACATCATACTACGCATACCTATACGCAGCAACGATCACCCGTCGATCTCCAACGAAGCCTGCAACAATAAAATCTCAAGAACACATCAATACATAATTTTCTGAAAAACGAAGTTTGAGCAGTCTCACGAAAAACGTCATAACTCACTCAATTTTCATCCAAAAATTTCGAATTTACTGTCAAATCGAAGGTATCGAAAAGTTCTTTAATTTTTGTGTTGAAAGTTTTCTCAAAAACGCGACCGAAAAATCGCAGTATTTAAAAAATACAGCAAAAACGAAATTTTAGATCTGAAAATGGTTTCAAAAGTGTTCTAAACATAATTGCTCAAACTCCTACGCATCACACATGTATTTTTACACATAAATAACAACACACGCATAATATGACGAGATCGATGCAGCAATAACATAATATACGTGCCTTTTGATATTTAAAAATACCGTAACGACGACACCGACGCGGAAAAGAAGCGAGGTTGATCCGGGACGACTTGCGGCTCGACTTTCTTGCAATAAAACTCACCGAAAAGTGCTGAAATTCTATGAAGGGAGGGGCGGCTGCTGAGTTCACAAGAACCCTAGGTTTTCTCTCTTTTAAAAATCTGAAAATAAGATGGGTAGGGTGTGTTTTGTTTTAGTGTGTGTAAAAACATGTAAGTGTGTGTGAGTGTGTGTGAGTGTGTGTAACCTGTGTGTGGGTTTTTAATTAGGAGAAATTAGTGCTAAATTAACTAATTAAAATACTAACTAAAGGTTAACACACACTAGTTTAATCAATCTCCTCAATTAAAATAATTACACAATAATTTTAAAAGTTCTAAACTCTTAAATTATTAAATAAATAAATAAGGCTTTAAAATGTTAAACTAAATGAATTATTTAAAATGCCCCTTCCTAGCTTTTAAAATAACATACCGCACTTTAAATTGCCAAGAATCGTCCCCGGTCTTTTCCTCGATCCCGCCTCGAATAATCGCCTGAAACATGAAACTCGAAAAGCATTTTAACGTGCATCACATAAACATAATTAATTTAAAATAATGCATTTAAATAAATCATGCACTACTAAGACTCGATTTAAAATTAAATAACTGCTTTAATAATTAAATAAATGCATGGGTTATACATGTACTGAATTTGGGCACTACATCTTTGTTGAAATTTTTTTAAAAATAACTCTTTAAAATAATATATTACTAATTTATCAATTAATTAATACCTCTCTAAATTAATAAAATTTAATGCTCCTAATATTATTAATTCATGAAAGTTTTACTCCGTGTGTGCATATGCATTCTTTGTTAACTTTATTTCTCACCATCGAGGTAAAAAATGTTCTTTGCTAACTTTATTTCTTACCATCAAGATAAAATAAAGATACATAATATTCTTTACTTTTTTCATAGAACATAACATTTGACACAAACGATAAGAGTTTACATCTTTGTTTCATTCGACGTCTTGCTGCTCGAGTTCTATAACCAAAGTTATTGGGCTATTGTTTCTTATTATATACTATTTGTGAGCAGAGATGGGCTTGGCCTTTTTAAGAGAGAATATTACTGTTTCTGATCGTAAAGATGCTTTTGTTTTGCTCTCTAAAATGATTGAAAAATACATCTTCCTTGCTTGAAGTTATTTGCTAAACTGAAGGATGGTTTACGACATCTGTGAGAATTTGGAATCAATTTTTTAATTAGTCCAAAGTATAAGGGTCTGAATCGTTACAAAAAAATTACAGGTTCTGGACCCTATTGAAGTAAAAGATCTAATTTTGTAAGTTAAATAATCGTGGTAAATCGGTTAAATGTGCATTAAATATTTTTATACATATTTTTTTTAACTGACTTAAAAATAGAATTTAAAAAATCTATTTTTTGGCTAATAAATTTATTTTGAAAGAATTTGATATAGTGCGATGAATTCATTTGCGCCGTTGGATTACAAGTGCTGCCCTCCTTTCCACTCTATTATTGTGTCAGCAGAGTCCGAGAACGTGAGAAGGTGGGAACTGAGAGGAAAATAATTTGACTAAGAATTCCGAGTCTTCCTCCTGCACCCCAGTGATTTTTAAGATTCCATTGAGTTTTATCCTTTAACAACCAACAACCCAACATCTGAAAATTGCAACTACCTTTTTTTGAATCTTCTAAATGTTAGAATGTAGGTGGCTGAAACAAGAGAGGCATTGTACATGGGAGTGTTTGTGTATTTACGTGACATATGCCCGTATATCTATGTTGCATTACAGCTGAAATTCGCCAGATGGGAAAGACGATTTACGTTTCTGGTTTCCCTAATTTGGATGCCGCTGAGGTGATTAAGGAATTCTTCGAGGGGTATACTGGCAAAGGAACTGTAGATGCCTTAGAAGTGAAACCATCCAAACAAGGGCCAAGGCCATATGCTAAAGTCCAATTTATAAATAACATATGTGCTGATATTATTGTGGATTTAGCAAGTAAGCGTCGCCTGTATTATGGTCGTTCTTATTTGAAGGCTAGGGAAATGGATGTTGACATTATTCCGAATCCTAGAGCGTATTTGCACGAAATGGAAGAGGTAACTCTCAATTTTGGATGCCAGATATCTAGAGAGACATTTTCAGTGCTATGGAAAGGGACAAAAGTTTCTGTGAAATTCGGAACTGGGATGAAAAAAATGTACTTCCAACTGAGCTTTAATTCGGATGAATACAAGCTCCAGCTCTCATATGAGAATATATGGCAGATTGTGCTGTATTGTCCACCTGATCAAACTGCAAAGCTTCTTCTCATACAGGTTTTCTTTTATGACTTCACCAGCTTGTAATCAGGCCTAATCCCAAGAAGTGTTCGATTTATTTACCCTTGATTTGATGATACCTTATTCTAATTTTCCAACATCAAAGCCTTTGAAATATTAATCTGCAACTTAACAGTGTGCAAGAAAAGGTCGAACCGTTGAAAACAGTTATGCACACTTGATTCTTACCGAGTTGTGGTAACTTATGGAAATGACGTGGATCATGTAGGGACTGTCTGTATTTTGCACTAACTAATTAGCTTTGGACAAGTTTTTTAACAACTATCACATTGAAGTATTATAATTAGTTGTTTGTAAGTTTAACAGCATTGATGAATTTTTAATTTAGTGTCCGTGCAGTTGCATCATGTTATTTGTACTGCTGCTCTATTATGCTTTCAAGTAACATCAATGTGTTTCCAATTGAAATGATCTTTCTTTTTATACTGTACTTCAGTTATTTGGTGCTCCACGAATCTACAAGAAACTCAATGATTCCATCTATAGTTTTTTTAAGGAAATATCAGATGATCAGTGGGTCAGAACAACAGACTTTACTTTATCATGTGTTGGGCAATCTTCTGGCTTATGCCTCCAGCTCCCTTATGGCATGAGGCTTCCGAATTTCCGTGACAGTTTCGTTTACTATAAAGTCAGTGAAAGTCCACTTTATTTGACGAGAGCTTCCGCCTTTTCTCATAATTCGGCTCTAGTTCCCATCTTGCATCCTCCCTTTGGATTTGAAGTGCCGTACAAAATATTATTCAAGATTTGCAGTTTGGTGCAGACTGGATGTCTCCCCGGACCAAAAATTGATGCATCCTTTTATCGGTTGGTCAATCCACAGAGATACAATATTACATACATAGAGCATGCTTTGGACAAGCTTTACTATTTAAAGGAGTGTTGCTATGATCCCGTGGCCTGGCTTCATGAGCAGTATAAGAAGTATGTCTCATTGCAAGAGATTCCAAAAGCACCTTCCATACGTTTAGATGATGGGTTAGTATATGTGCACCGGGTTCAAGTTACCCCAGCCAAAGTTTATTTCTCTGGTCCAGAAGTGAATGTGTCTAACCGAGTATTACGCCAGTATCGAGATGACATTGACAATTTTATCCGTGTTTCCTTTGTGGATGAGGAGTGGGATAAAATGTATTCAACTGATTTATCTCCTAGGGTAGCTACTCCGGGTGAGAACCGAAGAACAAAGATTTACGAGAGGATACTTTCAACACTCAAGGAAGGTGTAAGAATTGGTGACAAAAAGTTTGATTTCCTTGCATTTTCTTCAAGTCAGTTACGAGATAATTCTGTCTGGATGTTTGCATCAACATCTAATCGTTCTGCTGATGATATTAGACGGTGGATGGGCGACTTCCGTAGCATAAGAAATGTCGCAAAGTATGCTGCGAGACTTGGTCAGTCCTTTGGTTCATCTACCGAGACTTTAAGTGTCGGTAGGCATGAGATAGAGAAAATTCCGGACATAGAGGCTGTCAATAATGGAATAAAATACGTCTTTTCTGATGGAATTGGGAAGATATCATCTGATTTTGCTCGGAGGGTTGCTTTGAAATGTGGAGTTAAAGGTTCGATTCCATCCGCCTTTCAGATCAGGTATGGTGGCTACAAAGGAGTTGTGGCTGTCAATCCATCGTCATATGTGAAGCTTTCACTGAGGCCAAGCATGTTGAAATACCAATCCGATAATACAAAACTTGATGTTTTGGCATGGAGCAAATACCAGCCATGTTTTCTGAATCGTCAAATAATCACACTTTTGTCCACTCTTGGAATCAAGGATTATGTCTTTGAGAGGAAGCAGTAGCTCAGTTGGATGATATTTTAGTCGATCCATGGAGAGCACAGGAGGCTTTGGAGTTGATGTCTCCTGGAGAGAATACTAACATTCTCAAAGAAATGTTGAAGTGTGGCTATAAGCCCGACGGAGAACCTTTTCTTTCAATGATGCTCCAAACTTTTCGCTCATCAAAGTTACTGGATCTGCGAATGAAAGCAAGAATCTTTGTCCCACAAGCTAGACAAATGATGGGATGTCTAGATGAAACTGGAATTTTGGAATATGGTCAGGTGTTTGTTCAAGTTTCTAGTGCTGGACATAGACGGATCAACGGGGAATCCCCTTTGTTCAATGAAGATATGTCAGATGAGTACAACTACATTATCAGAGGAAACGTTGTTGTGGCTAAAAACCCGTGCTTGCACCCAGGCGATGTACGTGTTTTAAGGGCAATTGACGTGCCACACTTGCATCACATGGTGGACTGTGTCGTTTTTCCTAAAAAAGGAACAAGGTAAACTGACTGATTAACTTTTATAAGCTCGTTTGTTGCATCGTGGTAAAGATTGAGTCTTTTTCCTTGTTTCATTCAAAGTGTGATGTGGTTAATTTGTTGTAATAACAGACCTCATCCAAATGAATGCTCTGGGAGTGATTTGGACGGAGACATTTACTTTGTTTGTTGGGATCAGGACTTGATTCCGACAAAGCAAATCTCACCAATGGACTACAACCCTGCTCCAAGCACACAGTTGGATCATGATGTAACCATTGAGGTATTGGCAGTTAATGCTTTTAAATTTTCAAATCATATGAAGAGAATCACCTCCATTTGATGTATAGAATTTGGAGCACAATATAAATCATTGTAAAGTATGCTTCTTTATGACTTAATTAAATGTTGCATCATGCATATAATTTTCTTCTTGCTACAGGAAGTGCAGGAGTACTTCACCAATTATATTGTAAATGATAGCTTAGGAATTATTGCAAATGCACACACTGTCTTTGCTGATAAAGAACCTGGAATGGCCATGAGTAACTCCTGTGTACAGCTAGCAAAGTTGTTTTCCATCGCTGTTGATTTCCCAAAAACCGGAATTCCCGCCGAGATACCACCTGAACTACGTGTAAGAGAATACCCTGATTTCATGGAAAAGCCAGATAGGACCACCTACGAATCAGAACATGTGATAGGGAAGCTTTACAGGGCAGTGAAAGATAAAGCACCCCACTCTGCCACTATCAAATCCTTCACAAAGCAAGTGGCAGAGTCGTCTTACGACCCACAAATGGAAGTTGATGGGTTCGAAGATTACATAGATGATGCGTTTCAGTACAAAACAGAGTATGATTTCAAGTTGGGTAACTTGATGGAGTATTATGGCATTAAAACCGAGGCTGAGATACTTAGTGGTGGTGTAATGAAGACGGGTAGGACATTTGATAGAAGAAAAGATGCAGAAGCCATGGGAGCAGCTATAAGGTCTCTGAGGAATGAAGCAAGATCGTGGTTTAAGGTTGGAAATGAAACTGATGATGATGTCTATGCTAAGGCATCGGCTTGGTATCATGTAACGTATCATCCTGATTATTGGGGTTGTTACAATGAGGGACTGAAACGGGACCATTATCTTAGTTTCCCATGGTGTGTGTATGATAAGCTGATACAGATCAAGAAGAACTCCTCGAGGGGGGCTCAGGGTATGGCTTCACTCAGAGACCAATTTACTCGTGGGCTACGTATCATGTGAGAAATTAAGTTTCCAGCCAAGTTTGATTTGAGTAAAATATTTAGAGCTTGTTTGTTTATGTGTGAAGAGTCCTTGGGCATTTAATGTTTATCTCATAACCTAAAACAATCTTTCATGGTGGTTTGTTTTTCTATCTACTAGTGTTGCATCAAAGGCTGTTACATTCGAATGTCTTGACTTCCATCCCATTTCGTTGGTCCATCCATTTGCTATCAAAGAAATGGCAATGGAGGGAAACAAGGGAATAGCCCGAAAGTGAAGGAAATATGAGTAACAAAACCATTAAATTAAATTTTAAAATGATAATCCATCAAAACCTTCCTTGAATCAAATAATTCCATTCAGATATAACCTAAGTTTCTTCTATGATGCAGTCAAGTATTTACACGATGTAGTTACGTTGAAAGATCATTATCTGTAGACAAAAAAGATCACCCTAAGATGATCATTTCATGGTTATTGAGACGAAAAATTATTAAAATGAGAAAGGGGGTTGGTGTTTGACTGAATTGATAGATCGTATTAGATAGATAGTCTCGAGTTAGGACTTACAAGTTAGAGGTTTTAGCTTGGAAGGCTAGGCGTTACAGTCAACATCGATTCCAAAGTCCTTTTTCTATCACTTTGCCCATCATATCTTTATGTTCCCACTTATACCTAATCGATAACCCCTAGAGACGTAGAACAAAAATTCGGAAAAAAACTTGTGATTGCATCAACTACAAGAAAAGACCAAATAGCGTGTACATGTGGAAGAAGTCGATGCACAAAACACGCTAGTCATTTACTTTCTTTTGAAAAGAAATTTTGTTTCGGCATGTTGGTTTTCGTCAATAAGGAAGATCTTATTCAAATAATAGGCCAAAATATCAAATGAAAGTGAATCGGTTAATATACATATCATCATATATCCACGAATCAATATGTTCTTCGACCCCCTCAGTCATGACTGAACCCGTTGGCTCCGTGCTCTATTCGGTCTCTTTCTAAGAAATAAAGTATGGCTACACTTCTGTACGAAGTAAGAACTGGCGCAAATGAACGCGAAGTTTCATGAAATTGGCATGGAAATTGAATCATAAGCTGAGATAATAAAGTGCATAAAACACCTTCCACCCACTGAAGGCTTTATCGAAAACGTCAGAAAACATCCCTTCAACGTTTTGAATTTTCGGAACAAACACAATCAGTATCAGTATGAGTGGGGGGCGAGCCTTCAAATCAACTCGTTGGGGAACGAATGATATATTGTTGCATTTACAATAGAGTTAATAACGTCTATAGAGAAGTCTAGTCCTTATGCGCTACAATGTCCGAATGTTTGAAAGAAAGATGTTATTGTCACAGCTTGCCGCATGCTTTCTAAGGGTTTTTTCGATTTCTACACGATTCCACAATCAAGACAATTTACTGAACCCCTTTATGAAGAGTCAAATGAAAAATCGTCATGCTTAAAATGAAGAATAAATATATTTTTTTAACACTAGCATGAAACACGTGCGATGCACACAATATCAATTATATAATAAAAATTTAAAAATGAAATTTTCTGAAAAAAACAATTTGAATCATTTTCTTATATATCTGGGTTTAATATCTTGTCATAATAGATGAATGAATTAATTAAGAACTTATATAAACATTCAAAACTATATCAAATTAAAATTCAGGACGATGATTTTATCTTATATAATAAATGATAATGAGCGTGATATATAGAACAAAATGAATATAAATAGATATTAAAAAAAATATCAAAACACCACGTTAAAGCAGAATAACCTAAAAATTAACCAAGTTATAGATTTTATCAATGCATATATCATAATTTACATAAATGAAGCATACTAAAAAAAAAAATTATCAATTTAAAATCATCGTGACCAACTCATCAAAACAATATCAAAACTAATGAAATAATAATATTTATAGTAAAATATAATTCATAATATTCAATTTAAATAATATTTAGCACAATTTTTTTATCTTTTACTTTTTGAATTCTATATCACGGATAATTAATTATATATGAGAATCTATCTTTTGTAGACTAACATTAATGACTATTAATTTCTTATTAAATATAATTTTAAAATAATAAATAAATCAACATATGTAATGAAATATACATTCAAATAAGATTTTACAGTAAATATCAAATAAAATCAAATAAACTCATATAATAATTAATAAATATAAATCTTAAATTATTGTTATGATTTTCACCGTTAAAATCTGAAATATAACCAAAGAAATAAATTTTCATAAAAAAATTCTATTTTTTGTATTTGTTGTTTTGATTTCAAAATAATTAAATAAAGATATTAAAATATAATATGCAAAAAGCTCCGACACTTTAACAAATGGTAAACAATGATCATTATAATTATATTTATTGAAAGGATTATGTCATATATTGTTTTTACAATAGAAAATAACTTGTGTCTTTTAATTGCTCGTTAAAATCTCTCTTCGTGCGTTAATATTTAGGGGTTTGATTGATGATTGATTTTGATGATCAAATGTATGTAAATTTTTAGTTATACAATTTAATAAAATAATCATGTCTTAACATATACATTTCGACAAAATCGATTAGGAGATAATCGTTGAGCTACAATAGTCCGGTTTTTGAAATATTAAACATCGATGAATTAAATTGAGTTTGGTTTTCAAACTAAGCGGAAGACACTCAAAATAATCTTTCGTAGAAACAGATTAAATATTTTGTAAAGCATTTAAAATATATGCAAGTTGAATGAGTAAAAATATTTTGTTAAATCATTTTATCAAATATTTGGTATGCAATATTTTGATATTTGAAGAATACATAAAATTTTCAACAATGCATCTTTAAAAACAATGAAAATGATAAGCAAATGCAATAAATAAATAGACACGAATTTGTTTATGGATATTCGGAGATTAACAACTCTTACGTCACCATTTCTTTCCATTGAGAATGATCCACTAGAAGACTTTGATTTATACAACATCTTGTACAAACCTATTTCAACTTAAAACTTATCTCTTGCCTAATTGAAACTCATAGCACAGTCTCGATTGTAGGTCGCAACCTCACAATCCGCATAATGTTTAACTGTCTTTTATGCCAAAATTATAAATACAATCTTTAATGTCTTTGTGTGAAAACTCGCTCAACCAAACTTTGAAATTCAGCTCTCTTGTATATGTGTGAGTGATTGTGTGATGAATTTATGCTTTATAGTGTACATCTCAAATGTATCATCAACCAGATTTCTTCATGCTAATTGTCCATGTTTTGAATTCTTTTCAAAAGCTCTTGTTTGATCTTCAAGATGTTGTATTTATAGGCCCCAACAATGATATATATGTTAGACACAAGAATATGACCGTTTGGAATGTTTCTGTACTGTCTCTGAAATTGCAATGGTCAAATTCGCCTTGCGAGACATTTTCAACAGCTCAACCTGCTCAGCAATTCAACCGGTCAGCAGTTCCACCGTTCAGCAGTTCAACCGGTGTGCTGAAATAAGCAAGCTGATTTCAATTTGTGCAAAACCAGTAGCTTCATCATCATTTATCATCATCTTAAGCATCATTTCAGACTTTGACTTCTGAAGATGATTTGTAGATCATTGTCTTATCTTTCCAACGCAAACCGAATCGCTTCATTCCAATAACCGAACTGAGAGATATGACTAAAATACCACTAATTACTCATACCCAACTGATTGTTGTTTTCGTCTAATCAATTTGGTCATTCAGTGAACGGTTTGACCTAGATAAAATCTGATTTTGCCCAACTTGATGTGAAATACGACTTATTCCATTTTGAGTTTTATGATCGGTCAAGTTGACGGATTGTCATTTGAATCATCCAGCTGAGAGATATCATCAAAAAAACGAAGCTCGCCAGAAATTCAGTTTCAGTTTTCTTTTTGTGTTTGTAACTTGACACGTGAGTAAATATGTTAGAAATACAATAACAAGTTGTTAACATCAAATTAAAGATTGCGAACACGAAATATTCCAATACATTTGTTATAGATAATTTTTTTCTTCAAAATTTTTATATATTTTTTGAATTTTTACTATATTTTAAAATCAAAATCAAAATTATATATGTATTACATTATAAATTTTCATATGAATATTTATTATCTCATTTGAAAGAAAAATAGATGTGAATATATATATTTTTAAAATCAAATAATTTTTATATACATTAGTTAATGAAGAATTATTAAAAATATATATAATTTATATTTTTCATAAGCCTTCATATACGAATCATTATTATATTTTTTCAATGTATTATATATTGGACATTTCAAATTATTTGTTTTTAATAATCTTTTTTTTTTTAAATATCAAATAGGTCGTAATATTAAACATTTGAAATAATTTACTTTTTAAGTTTTAGAGTTGTAGCATAGTCAAATTATATGCAATATTTCTATCAATTGCTTGAATGTATAATTTTTTTATATTCTTATTATTGATTTTTATTATTTTCTTAAAATTTAATAAATAATTAAAAAAATTGTAGGACCAAGCGCTTGCCGCTTTACCAAAGGCTATAGCTAGTAATAATGGTACAACTCAAATCTTTTAAACTGCACAGCAGCTCAAGCACCACGGTTCGATCGCTCTACCAAGCAGGGACAGTTATTGCACCCAACAATCTCCCTCCCAATAATTGCACTCCTTGCAATCAATGAAAATCGAACTCGTGACCTTGGCTCTGATACCAATTGTAGGACCGAGCGCTTGCCGATTTACCAAAAGTTATAGCTAGTAGTAATTGTACAACTCAAATCTTTTAAACTGCACATCAGCTCAAGCATCACGGTTCGATCGCTCTACCAAGCAGAAGCAATTATTGCACTCAACAAAAACATATATGGAAATTGAAAATTATAAATCAAAAGATCTTATATTACCATATTTTGTGTATTAAATTTATAAATTTATCTGATATATATGATATATTTTTTAATATCAAATGCTAATATGATATATTAAAATGCTAATATGATATATTTTTTAATATCAAATGAAATAAATATACAATATGTGAGATAATAAAGTTATTTGTTTAACAATTATGCCTTAAAATTTATATATTATAAGAGCTGATTTTGGAATTGAAACAAAAAAATATATTTTAGTTCTGATTTTGGTTCCACTGTTCTGGAGAACCAAGGTCGAGATTACCTTCAGACCTTTAATATATAAATTTTAAACAATTTTAGTAGATGTTTCAAATACTACCAATTTTTTATATTGAATTTATAAAGTTGTCTGATATATAATTTTTTTAAAGTGATTATTAAAATCTTTAAATTCCTTATAATAACTAAATTATCTGAATTCTTATAAGATTTTCATATTTTATGATATTATTAGTATATTAACATTCATAATTGTTGACATAAATTCTCCTAAATAATTTATTAAACTCTTTACTTTCAATTCTTAGTTTAAAAAACCATAAATATGTTAGTATTAAACTTCATAATATCATATTATTCTATTATTGCATATATTGTTAATTTTTTTCATATATCTTCTTATGGTAATATAATTTATTATTTTATTAGAAATTGTAATAAAAATATAATTATAAAACTGTACTAAAATTATTAAAAAACATGTAGAGATAAATTAAAAAGATAAAACATTTAAAGATAGTATAAAGATGGATTATTTGATAAAATTAATATATTAATTACATTTTATTATTGAAATGATAAAAATTACTACATTCAATATATATTGCAGTGATAATTCATTAACTATTAATTATATATTAGGTGAAATAAATATAAAATTTTGATATTCCATTTTTCTCTTACAACAATTAAATTTTAACATATATATCATTATCGAGTTTTTTGATTTGTATTGATAAGGAGATCATTTTTATCTTTTTGCAATTGAAAAACAAAGTCAATTATTCACACTTTTATAAGTACTAGCAAGAAGTACGTGCGATGCACGTGAATATTAATTATTTAATAAAAATTAAAATTTGATTTTTTTAAAAATAATTTGAATAATTTTTTTTTAAATTTATATTGTGTTGGTAGAATAAGATTCACAAAACACGTTTTTAGTAAATCACATTATTCTTATTTTTAGTTTAGTATAAATAGTTCATTTTCTTTCTTTGGATACAATTTTGGAAGCTCATTTATCGCGGTAAACCGAACAATAAAACCTCTCCATTTTCTGAGAAATGTTCTTATGAGTCTTAACATATTGGTTTAGTCTATTATCATATTAGACGAATAAATTAATTAAGAACGTATATACCTTACTTTCAAAATTGTTTCTCAAATTAAAATTCAAGCAATTGATTTTATGTTATATAATAAATTATAATGAGTATAATATATAGAACGAATTTAACTGAAACAAATTTTGAAAAAATATATATTAAGCACCACGTATAAGTTATAATAACCTAAAAATCAATCAAATTATGGATTTTATAAATACATATATAATAATTTATATAAGTGAAGCACACTAAGGACAAATAATTATCAATTTAAAATATTTGTGACTAACTCATCAAAATATTATCAATACTAATGAAATAATAATATTGATAATAAAATATAACCCATAATATTCAATTTAAATATTATTTAACCTCATAGAGAATTTTTTTACCTTTTGCTTTAGAATTATATATTATAGATAAATTAATTTTCATATACATTAGTTAATAAATAATTTTTTTAAAAGTATATAATTTATATTTTTCATTAAGCCATCAATTACAAATATATATATACATATATATATATATATATTATGTATTTGTATATGTTTAGTGATTGTATATTACTGGGATCAGAAAAGAATTTAGTTGGGGTGAATAAACTCTTTTAAAAATATTTGCTTTTAAAATTTGTCTTCAATCGTTTTTAGGCGGTTGAAAGATTTTCTCAGACGGTTAGAATATGAATCACGTGAAAAGTGTGAAAGACGATTCAATATTTTAATATTTTCAACCGGTTGGCAATCTAGACAACAAGATATAGCTTGAAATGTAAAAACTTGTGAAAAGTAAAGACACGAGAATTTTATGGATGTTCAGAGAAAAACACTCATACCCCTTCTTCCTCTGTAGGAAGGATTCCACTAAAACACTTGTCTGATATATATATATATATTTAAAAAATTGCTACTAAAATATTTAAATTTCTTATTATAGCTAGCTCTCTTAATTTTTCTATCAGATTCATATTTTATGATATTATTAGTATATTAACATTCATGATTATTGATATAAATTATACTAAATAATTTATTAAATTATTTACTTTCAATTCTTAGTTAAAAAATTATAAATATATTATTATTAAATTTTATATTATTATATTATTATATACTTATCATGTTATTGTATTATTGCATACATAATTATTTTTTCTTATATCTTCTCGTGATACTATGATTTATTATTTAATCAGAAACTACATTAAAATATAATAACAAAATTGCATTAAAATCATAAAATAACATGTAGAAAGAAAATTAAAAGGATAAAATATTTAAAGTTAGTATAAAGATGAAATATTTGAGAAAATTAATATAAGAGTTACATTTTATGCTTGAAGTGATATAAATTATTACAATCAATGTATATTGTAGTGATTTTTTGACAATTGGAAAACATGGCTAATGATCTACACTTTTGTAGGTATATAGATAAAAAAATATTTTTTTTATCAAAGATATATTCATTTTTAATGCATAGATTTCCTATAAATTGTGTAGAAAATTTCCATGCAATTAATCTAACAACACACAATTTAAGGGGGTAGTAGAAAATTTACAATGAAAAACTTTGTTATTCTTTTTACACTTTTATAAGTATAATAGTTAAATATATATTCTTTTAATATTTTTAATTATTTTTTAAAATTAAAAAATCTATTCTTTTAATATTTTTTTCTAAGAATTATGTATCAAGAAAATGTTATTTCTCTAATGTATTTTTATTATCAAATATCAATTCAATTTTTATGTAACATTATTTTCAAAATTTATTTTGTTACAAATTTCTATTAAAAAATAAAAATACTATTATTATCTTCATGTATTTAATGATTGTGTAGAAAATTTTTCATACAATTAATCTAACAACACACAATTTATGAGAATAGTAGAAAAGTTACAATGAAAAACTTTGTTATTCTTTTTACACTTTTATAAGTATAATAGTTAAATATATATTCTTTTAATATTTTTTGTAAGAATTATGTATGATAAAATATTATTTCTCTAATGTATTTTTTATTATCGAATATCTATTCAATTTTTATGTAATATTATTTTCAAAATTTCTTATTTCACAATTTTCTATTAACGAATTTTTAAATTAAAAAATTATGATAACTGATTTTGGAATTGAGACTAAGAAAAAATTTAGTCTGATTTTGGTTCTACTGTTCTTGAGAACCATTGTCAGGTTTAGCTTTAGACATTTAATGTCTAAATCTTAATCGATCTTAGTAGATATTTCGAATATCACCAAATTTGTGTGTGCTAAATTTATAAATTTGTCGTATGTTTAATCTTTTTTAAAAGTGATATTAAAATCTTTACTTTCTTACTATAGTCAAACTCTCCAAATTTTTCTAAGAGCTTCATATTTTATGAGATTATTAACATATTGACATTCATAATTATTGATATAAATTCTTCTAGTAAATTTATTAAACTATTTACTTTCAATTTTTTGTTTAAAAAACAATAAAATATGTTAGTATTAAACTTCACATTATCATATTATTTTATATTTATCATGTTATTCTACTATTGGACATATAGTTAAATTTTTTTATATATCTTCTTGTAATACTATAATTTATTTATTACTTAATTAGAAATTGCACTAAAAACATAATTACAAAATTATAATAAAATCATTAAAAAAATGTAGAGATAAAATTAAAAGAATAAAACATTTAAATGTAGTATAAAGATCAATTATTTATAAAGATCAATTATTTGATAAAATTAATATAGGATTTACATTTTATTATTGAAATGATATAAATTACTACAATCAATGTATGTTGTAATGACAATTTATTAGCATTTGTTACAATTTTACATATATATCCTTATATGATTTTTTGAATTCATATTAATAACAAGACATTTGTGTCTTTTCACAATCGGAAAACAAATGAGTGATCCACACTTTTATAGGTATATAGATATAGAATTGCACTAAAAACATAATTACAAAATTATAATAAAATCATTAAAAAAATGTAGAGATAAAATTAAAAGAATAAAACATTTAAATGTAGTATAAAGATCAATTATTTATAAAGATCAATTATTTGATAAAATTAATATAGGATTTACATTTTATTATTGAAATGATATAAATTACTACAATCAATGTATGTTGTAATGACAATTTATTAGCATTTGTTACAATTTTACATATATATCCTTATATGATTTTTTGAATTCATATTAATAACAAGACATTTGTGTCTTTTCACAATTGGAAAACAAATGAGTGATCCACACTTTTATAGGTATATAGATGTATGTAATAGATATAGTATAGAATTTTGAGAGAATATGTTTTGTCTTGCCTCTCCACACCATTTTTCTGTGTGCTCAAGCTTCACGTTAGGCAGCAGCTGTCGTTTTGCAGCCATTAAAATTGCTGGGAGGGAAACAAGAGAACAACACTACAGGAAAAATGTAGAAAAATAGTAAAGAAACACAAAACATTAGAATTGATTATAAGAAATAGAACTGATCAATACATATGTAACAAGGGTGCAAATACAAGTTATTTTCATATATGATAACGCTTGTTCAACTACATAGAATCCAGAGAAATTAAATAAGATGCAACAAATGTAAGTTTGGTCATGCACTATAAATATGGATTCACTTTGCTGATGCATCTCCACATGATGTTCGTGATCTAAGAAGAATAGATAACCTAAAGAAGAATCTCCTCCCGGAGCAGCATGGACCTTTGTTGATGGTGGGTACTGTAAGAGATGAGTTATTCTTATCAAAATCAAAATTTAAGGATGTGATAAATGTCAAGGATACGAAGAGGTGGAGAGTGAAGTGATAAAGAAAAACGGACACACACACAAGCATGTAGTTGCTCTCCCACATGATGTTCGTGATCTAAGAAACAATGTGTTAGGTTATAAACCCAAGAGGTTTCCATCCCAAAAGGTTTGTGGTACAACCTCATGGTTTATAAGCTACTATTTATTAGTTTCAATATTCAAGGTGGGACAATTGAAACATTACCGACCACTTGAGAAGCCGACGTCCTCGGCGGCCCACTCTAGACTACTTTCACTAACCTGTCATCACGTGGCGGAGCCAGTTTTTCATTTCTACCTCGGCTATAATTTTCTAAACCATGGTGGAGCTAATATTGACAAATAGAGCCCACGGGCTACCGGAAAATAAGACAAAATTTTACTGTATAAAAAATATCGAAAAAAACAAGTCACCCGGGCTACCGACCTGGCGGAGCAACACATGGCTCTGCCCGTGCTTTCATTATTCATTACATGTATCATGTACCTTAATCTAGCATATAAAATGTCTTTTTTTTTTTACACAATTATCGACATTGATCCGATGGTAGTCTTTTTCTGGGTCATTCCTCCCATTACGTCGACTCAAAACTAGATCATCAATGCTAGGTTATAAACCAAAGAGGTGTCCATCCCAAAAGGCTTGCATATTGAGTAGTATGACCTCATGAGTTTATAGGCTGCTTTTTATTAGTTTAATATTCGGTGTAGAACATTTGTACCACAATGTGTCGTATAAGGACAAATCAGTAGTCATCCAAATTTGTCCTTAAATGATAAAAAAAAATTACAATGAGCATGTAGCAAACTGGCATGTGGGTATTTCAATGAACACATGTAATTGTCGCTGTGTTACAAGTAGAATTGACAAAATGAACCATGGTCCAGGATTGGAGTTGCAACTGATATTTTGCCAAATTGTATGCTTGAGCTCATTCTAGAACAGCAATACAAGTCTAGGACTAGGAGAGTTCAGCTTCTTAGATATCCCCCTCAAACCATCTCAAAGATCTTTACCTCCAGTTTAATAAGTCGAGGTTGGATCAGCTTGATCAATCCATAAGGGTTTTTTTTTTTCTCACTAGAGTTTATCACATCAATAACATTATATTTGTGCATCCAAAGTAAACACACACACTGTTGGATAGAATCAAAAAAGGAAAAAGAGAATAGAACAGCAACTAAAGCATGCTGTAATCAAATTGCAGGTGTTTTGCCCATCTCCTCTAAAGTAGTTGTTTGTCGTGCTACTATGAATGCCTGCAGGAATCTGCTTGAGAACTCACTTATAATAGATTGAACTTGAATTCTAGCACATAGAGTACGTCTTTAATTGTCAAGAAACTATTAATCCTAATGTCACCACAATATTTAACTCTGATGTAATCATGATTCGGCAGTGTGACCATTGAATCATGCACGGGTCTATGTGTTTGAAAAAGAGAGGAATTCGAGCATATATGTCTGGAAGCTCCAGAATCAAGAATCCAACTGATAGGTGAGCATAAGTTGCTGTGTTCAGATATTGACAAACAAATACCTGTAGCGTGAGCATTGACTTGACATTCTTGAGAGTCGAATGTTGATAGGTGTTGAGTGAACATTGCCATAAGTTGTTCAACTTGGGCCTTGTCAAACTTCTGAAGTATATTCTGGGACGAGTTAGTATCAAGGTTTGAGGATGTGTGTGTTCCAGAGAGTTGATTGACAATCGCAGGAGGAGGTTTGGTTGGGAACTTCCCTTTGAGTTTGTACCCCGGATCCGTGTATTTTGTAGCAAGTATCAGTTGTATGACCATGGATATTGCACTTGGTACAGAAAGGTCTCTCTCTGTGTGGAGGCATGTGTCCTCTGTTGTTGATGAATCGCTGCTGTTGTTGTTCACCTTTGACAGCAAATGTCAAGTTCCCTACAGAGTTGTTCCCCGCATATTGGGAACCAATGGCCCTTTGACGTTCCTCTTGCACAATCAAAGAGAAAACACGATTGATAGACGGGAGTGGGTCGATCAATAGAATTTGGCTCCGAATTTGGGCCAATAAATCATTGAGACCCATAAGAAAGGCCATTGTATAATCCCTCTGAAAGTATGCTTCAATTTTCTTTACTCCTTGGCAATTGCACTGGCCACAATGACACATGGGATGAAAATTTGTCAACTCTTCCCATACAGCTTTGAGTTTGGTAAAGTAGACGCTGACAGAATCTTGTTCTTGACGTAAGTTAACCAGCTCACGCCTTAATTGAAAAACTCTCGGGCCATTGCTTTGTTGAAAGCGTTCTTTGAGGTCTTGCCATGTATCTGCTGCCGATTCAGCGAAGATAATACTGGATGAAATTTCTTTTGAAACCGAATTCAGAATCCACGAGATAACTATATTGTTGTTGCGAGTCCAGTAATTGAGAAGAATCAACTTGTTATCTGATGGGCTTGAAATTGATCCATCAATAAACCCCAATTTGTTCTTGACCGAAAGGGCGATCTTCATCGTTTGACTACAAGAGATACAATTTTCTCTTGTAAGTGCTTGAGAGACTAACATGAGTCCCGGATTGTCTGCGTGATGCAGATAGTATGGACTCATTGGATCTTCAATGGCGGACTGACCAATGGAAGAACCAGACGGATTTGCAGGTACCATGGATGAGCTGTTGGAATTAAGATTGATTGCTGAAATGATCAAAGAGTTACCTCGGTGTTTTCACGGCTCAGCTCCGATCGACGCCGTTTCCGCGCAAAAACCTGGCTCTGATACCATATTGCGGAAGAAGAACAAACAGTTGGGCATTAAGCCTTTCTCATTGAATTACCAAAAATGGAGAATTGAATGAATGAATTCTGTACACTGACTTCTATCTATTTAACCGTATTCCAACTTGAACACTAACCATACTGCTAACTAACTAACTAACTTAAATGTCTAATACTAATTTCTACAGGCTGGGGAGGAGCATTTGGCTTCCGTGAAGACTCTTTGCTCGGAACATTACTTTTTGATTGGTGCAGTTGGAGCATTCTCCTTTGTTGGTTTTGGTGCCTCCCCACTCCCAAACAAGTAGCCTAATGAGCTCTGTCCTCCACCACTGCTTACTCTGCGGCACATACTCCTTCTCTCCCTACTTCCCAGATTAGAAAATCAAATGTCATCAAAATACAGAAGGAAATCAAAATCAAGATATTAACTTTTAGAAATCAATTTCCATAAAATGCTAACATAGTTTGCCAACAATTAGAAAACGATCGATTTTAATTACAGTATTAGTGATTAATTTTTTATGAGAAGAGACTATGCGATATATATATACCTCCAAAAAAATAAACACTGAATGTCCATTCCATTCTAGAATGTCACTTTATGCTCATCACATTCACAAAAAGTAACACTAGCAAGATGCCTGAAGTCGATCAAAAGCAGGCATATATCTGTGTTCATCAGTCAAATAAAACCCCCCCAAAAAGAAGAATGAATTCAAAGGTTGTAAAAGTTCTCATGCAAATGGCTCATCATTAAACATAGTAGTGAGAATTTGTGGCATTTTGCATCTATACACTCAACTCAAAGACTAAGCAAATATTCTTAAAAAATACAATCTCTTTCAAGCAAAATTACAGTAAAATGTCCAAAAAATTGCTCATTTCAACATCAGAAGTTGGGGACAACACCACATATTCCCTGTACACATGGAACTAACCACCAAATCACAGTCACTAACTGACAAAGACAAGAAATCAGCTCGATTGCTCGATATTCCTTCAATAAACACAAAAAAATAATCAAAAATGCATTTTAAACTGGCAAATAATCGTCGCTCAAAAATCAAATCAGTAACCAAGTATAACATTAAAAAAACTCAAATTAAATCAACACATAGATACATTCGATATGCTAGCGAAGGATATGATCTGTAAGTCAAGTCTTTACCTTTTGCTCGATTGAGATAAGATCTACCGCGAAAAGAAACCAAATTACATTTCTGAGCTGTGTAAGTATTCATTGAGCATGATTTTTTTATTCTTCCACTCCTCCTTTTATTCCTCCAGGTAGGTGGTAAAGTGACGCTGAATGGAGACCGGAGTGGAAGCAAAATGCGTAATATGATGAAAATGACGTCATGTATTCTCAGCAAATCATATCTTAGAAGTAATATATTTTTATTATCAAATAGTTTTAACCAAGCGTGAATCGCCCTGAAGCGCGGATATGAAGCTCCAAGTTTTCAAACTTAAGCGAGATTAGCACAAGTTTAAGCGTGAAAAAAAGTTTTTTATTTCTAGAATAATTGTAATTATCTCCAATAAATAGATAAAATAATACATAAATATGATAAATTTAAGTCTGATGCATTAATTCTCATATTGATAAAAGCATAAAAATATCAAAATTGCTATTTTTATTTGTTTTTGAAACTAGACCATATTAAAAAATGCTAAATATTTGTCAAATCATTATCAGATATGTTTAATCTTAATTAAAATTAAAAATAAACATCACCTAATTTATTATTTTAAAATAAAAAGACATAACTTCAAAATAAAAAAATGTAAAAATAAATAGATGACATTAATTGTGTTAAGCACACTTAATTAAATGTTTAATATTTGGGGTCGAAGATTTAATATATCCTTGACTGGGATTAACAGATTTGATAACAGCTGATGATATTGATTTGGTATGAGCCGTTGATTGGTATATACGGATGTTGTATAGCCAGTATTATGAGATTGATTCGGTCAGAGTTATTTCGAAGGGTATTATGATATTATGCTCTTGAATTGTTATTCCAATTTAGAATCACAGATCCGTACAAGAAAGATATTTAAGAATAAAGACTATTCTATTATTGAAAGAAAAATTTTTAGACCATGTTTATCTTAATTGATAATTAAATCCCAAAGATGATTAAGAAGATGATTAGCGTCCGGATCCCTACAACAGGTGGTATCATTTAATTCGGTCAAACTACAGTTTAGCCGTTTTTTTCCGTTTTTCTCTGAAGCGGGTCGTTTTTGTCGAGCTTCAAGCTTAAGCAGGCTTTTTAGAATACTGGTTTTAACATATAAGGAAATCATTTTATGTGGATAATAAATTCCATTTTAATATTTTAATCATGCATTTACTCAATCTATTTATTTCCTATAATATCCTTATAGCGTATTTTATTATTTCGGTGTGCACTATTAATGTGAAAAATATTTTTAAATTACAAAAAAATTTAGCATATTTTTATGTTATTTATAGGAAACAAATTAATTTTTAGATATATATCTATATATCTTTTTTTTTTTTTTCAAATTAACCTTAAAAAATCTACCAAACGTTGAAAATATAAAAAAATTATATATCAGAATTTTGGTCGAACAAAGATTATATCTTAAAATTTCTCATTGAATAAGTTTAGCATGATAAATGCAGTGTTTGCAAATGCTTAAAAAAAAGTCATTGTGAACTTTTTCTTTATAAAATTTTGCAAATTTGCGAAGAAAAATTCGCAATCACTTTTTTTATAATTAATTTACAAATACTGTTGGGGATCGAAATAGAGTTTAGAGGGGGTGAATAAACTCTTTCCTTTGACGGTCGTTTTTGCAAAGGATGCTAGAATCCTATTAGAGATTATAGCTATTCTTGTTTGAAAGTAACTCCAGCATATCACAATAAATAGTACGGAAACGATCCAATGGAGTACGGTGAAATACAATAAAACAGTAGGCAGTAGGCAATAGTTGTTTATGGAAGTTCGAATATAAAATCCTCTACATCTCCCCTTCTTCTGTTTCCAGAAGATATCACTAAAAGACTTTGGTTTTTACAGTACAACACTTGTACACACCCACTTCTTAGTTACTCAACACGATAAAACGAATACAGCAAAGTTCTGGAAAAGACTCTTTTTCAGATTACAAACTCTTCTCAAAGATATGATAACTGAATATGATTGTAGAGAGAGTAAGAAACAGTCAGCACTAATATGATCTTAAAAGATCAGATAACTTAAGTGAAATGTGTGTTGCTTTTCTATATATATTGAGCATGAAGATAATAAGAAGTTCTGAGTGCTCAAATCGACGTTCGTATGAAAGAATGTAAACGTTGTTTCGGTATCGGTAACCTATAAACGTCGTTGATCTTGTGTATGTATAGAAGTCTTGAATCCAATGTCTATAAACAAAACGGTTTCTTTGACTTCTGATAAAATCAGCTTTATTACCTAAAAAGGTTCCTGCAAAAAGCTTCAAAACAATCAGTCTTGTTTCATACCACATTTGGTAAAACGTATTAAATGACTTTGTTCAGCATTAATGATGCATTTAATACTTTGTACTTGGTAAAGTAACAGTAACATTTAATACAAGATCGTTACGTTCTGATTCAGTAGAAGTCAAGTTCTGTTTCTGTTTTTCTAAGCTGATAAGTACTCAAAGAGTACTGCTTTGTTAAGGCGACACGAGAACTTCTGCTTTTATACTATCTTCTGGTTTTACTAACGTGATCTATTGGTTTTAACTATCATCACCACAATTTAAATTAAGTCTATCAATTTTCCCCCTTTGCAGTGATGCCATAACCTAAAAGTTAGTATGAAAAAGAAATCATATGGATCAAAAACAGATAGCAATAATATCCAAATATTTGAAAGGTCAATAAGCAGTAAAGCAGAGTTTAAGAAAGTATTAATCAGAAGATTAATCATCAGTCCCAATGTCTTTGAATAGTGCATCATCATCATCCTGAGGATCCTGGCTTCTGAAGGATGATTCTGCTTGATGATGTCCTCCTGATCTTCCTTCCTCTGTCCTTTCATCTGTCCTCCGTTCTACATGTTCTACTGCTTCCCCTTTTTTTGGCATCTAAGCGAGTAAGCAGTTCATCCATACGTCCAGATAGACTGATAATGCTATCATTAATCATCTCCAAGAAGGGAACTTGATTGGAAACACGATCATTTATGGCTTGAAGAGATTGAGATTGGGACTCAATCTTGGCATCAATAGATTCCAGCTTCAAATCAGTAGTCTCCACTTTAGTGGAAATGGAGCGTAGAGATGACTCATGATCAGCGACAGTGCGAATAACATCTGATTGACTGAGCATGATGTTAGCATGACTGGACAAGACGTTTTTCCTGAACAGGCTTGAGTCAACTTCAAGTTTTGCCAAAGATTCAGCCGTGTTAAAAACTTGTTTTGAAATGCGGTCACGGAAAAACTTGGTGGCACTGATTTCACCAACATGATCATAAGACAAGCGTTTGATGATCTCCGAAACTTTTTCAATGTTTTGTCTCAGAGTATCAATTTCAGACTGAAGATCGAAGTGCTCTTCTTCCGGGGATGGAGATCTTTCGAGGAAGCGTTCCGAAATTTCAGCAATATGTGCAATATGAGCAATGTGAGAAGGTGAATCAGTAGGAAGTACAACAAGGGCAGTAGTAGAAACAGGATCTGTAGGGGCAGTAGAAACAGCAGTAGTCTGTCCAGCAGAAGATTCTTCAGCAGCACCAGAGGGTTTAGGAAGTGTTCTTTCTTCTGGTTGCTCAGCTTCCATGGCCTCTAGTTGTTCAGCTGCTGGAATTTGTTCATTCAGGATGGCTACCATCTCTGCTTGATGTTCTTTAGAGAAGATCTCTAAGTTTGGCAATGATTGAGATGGAGTAGCATCCGATTCTTCTAAATGGTGTTCTGTTGGGAGAACTACTGGTTGGACTAATTCAACAGCCTGAGCGGCTTCTGATGCAGTAGAGATAGTAACAACAATAGACTGAATGATTTCATCAACTGAAGCCAATTCACGAACAGAGAGAAGAGAAGAAGACTGAGTAGGCTGCTTCGGAGATGCAGGAGTACTCGAGACTTTAGCTTCTGGTGGAACTGTAGTCCTTTCCTCAACTGGCTTAGTCTGAGTAGAGTCTGGAACAAGGCCTACTGAATATGGTACAGGTTCTCCAAAATTCTGTTCCTGAGCAAGAATTTGCTCATCCATTATTCTCAGATGGTTTGATAGAATGTGGATCACATTCTGATCCTGAGCAGCAGTTGGAATCAATGCATCAAAATTGGACTGAAGAGTCTTCAAAACTGATTCCAGCTTTTGTCGTTTTATCTGCTCAAAAATGAAACCTCGGCATTTCATGGCTTCAATCACATTGTTAGTCTTGGTAAGTGCAAACACTTTTTCTTCATTCTCTACCATCTTACTGAATGCACCTCATGTTCTGAAGAAGGTAAGAGGATGGAAAACTCGAACCTTATGCCAATCATCAAAAAAGGTCATCCCTTCATTGGCAGATCTTTCAATCTCCTCCATATGAAGATCAACACCAGTTAAAACGGATGATTTGGCGCCATGAAGTTGTGGTTCTGCAATGAGTTTTCCTTTGCCTTTGTCTGAAAATGCGGTAGGCAACACGGGTCGAAAAGCGGAAGACCCTGCAGTTGATTCACGAATAACAACTCCAGACAAGGGTCTGAAAGTTGGAGCAGTAGAAGAGGTGGTAGCAGAAGTAACTGCTGGTTTAGTGATAGGGGCAGAAACAGGCAAAGAAGACGTGGCTTCTGGAAACACCTGTCTCAGCGGGACAATGTCAAAATCAGCAATGACTGCAGTTTTCTTTATGCGAAGCACCGTGCGAGCCTTCTTCTTGTTGGGGGTGGTAGGGACAGATGCTTGAGCAGGAGCATCAGACTTCTCAGAAACTGTTTTATCAGAATCAGTGGAGATAACCATTCTTTTTATTTTGATCTTCTTCTGAGGTCCTTGCACCTCAGTCTGAGCATCGTCAATCTCTTTCTTTAGACCAACAAATTCTTCCACAGTTGGCTTTGGCCTCAGGGCGAGCACATTATCAGCATCGGCCATTGTCACAAATGAAGCATCCTGATCAGTAATTAAAAGAAAACCAACATCCTTAAGCATTTTGCTGATTTGAACAGCAAACCTAGAAATCTTCCTTAGAACCATATCCTTCATGATTCGAAACAGGAAAGTACTCCAATCCACTTTACATTCAGAGGTGATAGACAGCATCACTTGAACTTTCTCCTTGGTCAATTTGTAAAAAGTACCGGCTTTGACCAACAGTGCTTTAGCAACAATATCAGCAAGCACCTGGTATTCCATCCTGAGTAGCTTCTTGAAGCAAGAAGGAGAGAGTTCCTTTCGAGAAGCCGAGAAAAAAACGAGGGCAACTGACATCTCCTCCTTAGACGTATCAGAAAAATCTGAGATCCCTGAGCATGGGAGGAAGAAGGTCGATCTCAAAAGAGCAGCATCAATTGAGATAGATACATCTCCTTGGGAATAAACGATTTTCCAATCGACAACCTTAGCTTTCGCATAGAATTCTAGTAGAGCAGCTTTGTAGATAACTGCTGGTGCTTCCAGAAACCGTCTAAGTCCAGATTTGTCGATGGCTTTGAACATGTTGACTAGATTATCGTCCTTGATAGTCAACACTGAAGCAAAGTTAACTTGATATGCATTGAGTGTGTATGCTCCAGCCATTTTTCTGCAAGTAGAAATAAGTTCGAAGTAGATTTTACAGCAGAATGAGAATACTAGAGAAAACAGTAGTTAGTATTCGAAAGATCTGAAAGCATAAAGGTAAAAAGATTGAGAAGAGTGGGTTAACGTCTAGAATGTACAGCCGTCAGTGAAACATAAGGACACATGTCAATATGTTTACGGTTGAATTTGAAAAGTTGAGCAGAGAGTGTCAGAAACGCCAAAATTTTAAAAAGTAAAATAAATGACGGGCTGTCCAAAGTCGTTACTAAAAAAATCAGAAGAGAGTTTGTCGTCTTATGATAATATCTACTGGAAGTTATCGAGTGCTAAAATGTTTTCAACATCTGAATAAAAATCAGTAAACACATTGTTTTATCGAAAAGACAAACATTCTTCTGCTTCTGATAAAGTACGGAAAAGAAAAAGACGGAATAAAATAATATTCTCTCTCAATTAATGCAAGTAATAAATGCAAAAGATACGATATTCGAGGGAATGATAGATGACTCTTGATATTCGTGCAAGATGTGACCAGTAGGGCGTCTCTTTAACTTCCCCAAGACTCTATAAAAATACCTGCAATCTCACAAGTTAATAAGTACTCAAATAATAGCAAAACACAAATGGATGGATGCAAGTATGCTCTCGGAGTCTTCTCCAGAGACTGATTCAGCAGCGGAAATGCAAGGACACTTTCCAGCTTCTCGTAAGATAATGTCTGAAGACATCATTTTTCAAAATATGAAGTCTTGGAAGAAATTACTTGGCCTGTAATATGAACAATCAGTTAGATTGTTCCTTTTTATTAGGGTTAAGCTGCGGAATCATACGGTTCAACAACCATGATCATGCCAAGAGAGAGGATTCCAGCATAGCTTAGTTAGGTTCCTGCTGAAGTACTTTGCAGTACTTCAAGCTGCTGATATCAACACAATGTAATAGATATAACAATGTAATGCATCTGATTTTATGAATGAAATATTCCATTTTGTCATATTTCTGTTTATCTACTGCTTTTTATTAAATGCAAATGAATAAGTAAATAAACAACAATAATAAGAAATAAACAGAAGAAATGAAGAGAAAAACTTAGTCTAGATAATTTATTGTTCAATGACTCTTGGTCTTCCTCAAATCTTATCTATAAAAGGAAATGACTTCTGCTTGTAGTATCATTTGTATTCCAATGGATTGTGAAAGCAATACTCATGTTCCTCATCCTTCATAGACACCTCAACTTCTGCAAGAATTAAAACAAGGTGCAGAAGACTTCATTTTTTACGAGGTTATGTCCATTTGGACTACTGTTCATGACCTCCAATCAATCAATACTGGAGAGTTTCCTGCTTCTGCTAAACAGAGGTCACTTACAAGAAGATTCAAAAGGTTTGCTCGAGTTGATCACATATCCGAGCTGGTCAAGGATGATGTGCTGAACCACATGCTGCTGTCAAAAGAGTGGGAGTGGCTTGACATTTTCACCAATTTTGAAAACTTACGGAATATTAGGAGTCATGATTTGAATAACTGGTTTAGAATGTGGAAAGATGCTGTAGAAAGAAATTTGAATCAAGTTGTAAGACGTCGATTCTATTCTTAATAAAATATCAGTAGTTGCCACAAATTGTCTCATTTTACTTATAAACGAATTGATATGAGTTGAATAATCGGGCAACTGATAACATCAATAAACTCAAGTTAAATCAATTAAGCCAAGAACATTGCGAAAATAAGAAAACTTATTCTCAGGCAGAGGCTTTGTGAAGATATCTGCTGCTTGTTGATCAGTAGAAACGTATTCCAGACGAATGTCCTTTTTCTGCACATGATCTCTAATGAAATGATGTCTGATATCTATGTGCTTTGTTATGGAATGAATTACTGGATTTTGCGTGATTGCTATAGCACTAGTATTATCACAGAAGATGGGTGATTCAGAAGCTTGAACCCGTAGTCTTTAAGTTGTTGTTATTTCCAAAGAATTTGAGAGCAGCAACTTCCAGCAGCAAGGTATCTGCTTCTGCAGTAGACGTAGCTATGAAAGTCTGCTTTTTACTAAACCAGGAGATCAGCCTATCACCAAGAAATTGATAAAAACCACTTGTAATTTTTCTGTCTAATTTGCAACCTGCATAATCAGCATCTGAATATCCAATAAGATTGAAAGATGAATCATTGGGATACCATAAGCCGACATTTTGAGTGCCCTTCAAATATTTCAGTATGCGCTTAGCAGCAATGTAATGTGACTGCTTAGGGTTAGATTGAAATCTTGCACAAATACAGACATCAAACATAATATCAGGTCTACTGGCAGTAAGATATAACAGTGAACCGATAAGACCACGATACTGAGTTACCTCTACTGAAATTCCACTTTCATCCTTGCCAAGTTTAGTAGATGAACTCATAGGAGTAGAAGCAGCAGAGCATGTTTCCATGCTAAACTTTTTCAGTAGTTCCTTAGTATACTTTGCTTGATTTAAGAAGATTCCAGTATCAAGTTGCTTGATCTGTAGTCCTAGGAAGAATGTTAATTCTCCCATCATGCTCATTTCAAATTGTTCCTGCATCAGTTTGGAGAACTTTGCACACAATTTGGGGTTAGTTGACCAAAGATAATGTCATCAATATAAATCTGTACTAACAGAATGTGCTTATTCTTAACTAAAGTCAACAAAGTTTTATCTACTGTGCCGATAGTAAAAGGTAAAATAATGATTAACAAGAAATTGTATAAGTGTGTCATACCAAGCTCGAGGCGCCTGTTTTAAATCATACAGAGTTTTGTGTAATTTAAATACATGATTTGGTAAGAAATGATCGATAAAACCTGGAGGTTGTTCAACGTAGACTTCTTCTTGTAATAGGCCATTTAGGAAGGCGCTTTTCACGTCCATCTGATAAACTTTGATATTTTTTAAAGCAGCAAAGGCTAAAAATATTCTGATTGTTTCAAGCCTTGCTACTGGTGCATAGGTTTCATCAAAGTCTATTTCTTCTTCTTGTCTGAAACCTTGAGCTACCAGTCTTGCTTTATTTCTGACCACAGTGCCTTCTTCATTTAGTTTGTTTCTAAATACCCACCGTGTTCCAATGACAGCTTGATGAAATGGTCTGGGTACAAGAAACCAAACTTCATTTCTTTTAAATTGATTCAGCTCTTCTTGCATAGCTTCGATCCAACTGGGATCCAGAAGAGCTTCTTCAATTTTCTTTGGTTCATCCTGAGAGATAAAGGCTGCATGCATATATTCATTAATCATTTGCCTTCTGGTTCTTAATGGAGCTGCAAGATTGTCAATAACCAAATATGGAGGATGGGATTTCCTCCAGACAAAAGGATTTAAAGAAATTTCTTCCTCGTTTGATAGATTGGAATCAGGCTCAGCTAGAGCAGTTTAACTTCTGGTTCTGGTATATCCTGTGTCTGAGCAATTGGTTCTATCAGAGGAATGTCTGGTTCTAGATTTTGAGCATCTTTAAAGCTAGGTTCTGCATCATCTTCACTATCCAATTCCAGATGAATCATGTCTAACATGTTACTTAAATTTGACATGTTAGAAATTCCAGGAGCGCTGCTATCCTCATCAAAGACAACATGAATAGATTCTTCAACATTAAGAGTTCTATTGTTGAAAATTCTAAAAGCTTTGCTTACTAGTGAATAACCAAGAAATAGTCCAGCATCTGATTTTGAATCAAATGCAGACAAATAATTTTTACCGTTATTGTAAAAAAAGCATATGCAACCAAATACATGAAAATAAGATACATTAGGCTTACTCCCTTTTCATATCTCATTTGGAGTCTGATTGAGTCTTTTGTTGATCATTGTTCTGTTCTGTGTGTAGCATGCTGTGTTGATTGCTTCTGCCCAGAAGCGCTGAGAGATGTCTGCATCTGCTAGTATTATTCTAGCAGCCTCTTTAAGAGTTCTGTTTCTCCTCTCAATTACTCCATTCTGTTGAGGCGTTCTAGCAGCTAAATATTCATGATGAATGCCCTGTTCATCCAAGTATAACTCAAGAATCTTGTTAGTAAACTCAGTTCCCCGATCACTACTGATTTTAATGACAGAAATAGATTTTTCATTTTGAATCTTTTTCAGAAGCTTGATCAGGAGACTACTGGTTTGATCTTTTCCAGCAAAAAATATTACCCAAGTAAATCTGGAAAAGCCATCAACAACAACAAGTGTATATTTCATTCCCCCTAAGCTCATGATAGGGATTGGGCCAAACAAGTCCATATGCAATAATTCCAAACACCTTGAAGTTGTTTACTACCTTTATTCTTGAAGCTAGATCTGACTTGCTTACCAAGTTGACATGCAGAACAAACATGATTCTTAATGAAGTTTATATCAGGCAAACCATCAACTATGTTCTGCTTCTTGAGATTATTGATTGACTTGAAATTCAGATGATTCAATCTCTTGTGCCATAGCCAATGTTTATCACTAAGAGAGGCAACTAAACACGTAGAAACATTGACATGATCTATATTCCATTAAACTTTGTATGTGTTGCCTTTTCTTTTTCCAGTTAATACAGTAGACTCATCAGCATTTTTAACTGTGCATGTGTGCTTCTGAAAAGCCACATAATAACCATTATCACACAGTTGACTGATGCTAATTAAATTGTAACAAAGATTTTCAACTAATAGTACATCATTGATAGTAATGTTACCATGGATAATCTTACCCTTACCCACTGTTTTACCTTCTGAGTTATCCCCAAATGTTATTTTTGGTCCAGTACAACTCATTACTTCTGATAGTAGATTTTTCTGTCCAGTCATGTGTCTGGAACATCCACTGTCCAGATACCATGTGGAGCTGCTGATTTTGGCTTTCCTCTTATGTTCCTGCAAACACAAATTTTAGTATCTGGTACCCAATCTATTTGGGTCCAATCCTTATCAGTCCTTTAAGAACCCACATTTGTACAATTCTAGCTGACCTTGTACTTCGGGTATCCAAAGCGGTGTGTGCAACAGAAGATCTGCTATTTCTAACAAAATGCATATTAGAATGTTGTTCTTTCCTTATGTTTTTGTTGTCTGGTCTGTATCTCTTCTGAACAGGTCTAGAATTATAATGCTGGTAGTTTTTAACCTTCATAGGGGGTTGTCCTCCTGAGTTGAATCCTCTGCTGGATCCAATACTCTGGTGAACTCTTCCTTTAGGTTCAACATAACCCAGACCATAATGCTTTCTTCTGTTCGTCTGATTTACAGTCCTTTCAACTCTAACAGTTGGTACTTCAGGTTCATTTCCTTTGCCTTTATCCAGCTCTGGCTTAGTACTTGTTTCAGAAGTGCTTTCATTATTGTTGAATTCAAGACCACTCCTGTCACCGGATTGCTTCTGCAATTCTTGCATCTTCTCTAAGGAAATAGAAGACTTGTTCCATGCATTTACCAAAACAGATAGCTTCTGGTTTTCAGACCTCATTGTTTGGTAGTCTGCATTCACTCTTTCATTCTCAGTTTTTAACTTACTCATCTTAACTTTTAAATCATTGCAGATGTTCTCTTGCAAGCAAGTGAACTTACTGACTTAATCTTTTAAGTCTTGATTTTCAATCTTAACTTCCTCGAATGATTGAGAAAGTCTTAAGTAATCTTCCACCATGTCATGCAGTGCTTTAATTAAATCAGTTCATGTAAATTCGTCAGAGTCAAAGTCAAGTACCTCTCCAGGTGTCGAGGTTGGTTCAATATCTGCCATGAGACATTTGATCTCTTCTGCATCACTTTCACTGGAATGACTTTCTGAGTCAGAAGACTCAGAGCTAGAGTTCGCTCATTTAGATTTGCTTTCCTCAACAATCATTGTTTGGCGGTCTCTTCTGAATTTCTTGTCATTCCTCTTGTATTACTTTTTCTTCTGGTCATTCTTCTTGGGCTTTGGACAATCAGCAATAAAGTGATCGATCTTTCCACAGTTAAAGCACGCCATGTCACCAGGTGGTGAATCCTTCGTGAAGTTCCGGTTAGGGCTTTGGTAAGCTCGGTGATTCTTCTTCATGAATCTGGAGAATTTCTTCACAAAGAGAGACATAGCATCATTGCTGATCTTTTCAGCGGTCTTTTCAGAGGTGCTCTCAATGATGGTAGCAGGTAATGCCTACAGAACAACTACAGCAATAGCAGCAGTAGAAGTAGTAGCAGCAGTAGCAGCAAGAGCCTTGGTTGGTAGATTTGTTGAGGGCTCCTCTCCGCTTCTTACTTCCAGTTCTAACTCATAGGTTTTTAAGTCAGCGAACAAGTCATGTAGCTCCAACTTGTTTAGATCTTTAGAGACTCTCATAGCCATTGTTTTAACGTCTCATTCCCTGGGTTAAGCTCTCATCACTTTGAGTGCTATTTCTCTGTTGCCATACTCTTTTCCAAGAGCTGTTAGTTCAATAACTAGACTGCTGAACCGTTCATTAAACTCATTCAGAGTTTCTCCAGCTTTCATTTTGAGATTCTCGAATTTCTGCATCGCTACAGACAGTTTATTCTCCTTCGTCTGCTCATTTTCTTCACAGATTTGGATGAGCTTCTCCCAAATCTCTTTAGCAGTAGAACACATCTTGATCTTGCTGAAGGTATTTTTGTCGAGGGTTTTGTAAAGAATGTACTTCGCAACATTATCAAGATTGGATTTCTTCTTATCTTCGCCATTCCATTCACTTCTGTACTTTTCAACCATTTGAGGCGCTCCCTCAGTAACAGCAACAACAGTGTTAGGTTTTAAGATCTTCAAAGTACCATCTATGATGACATACCACATGTCATCGTCTTGGGCTGCAAGATGAGCTTGCATCCGGATCTTCCAGTCATCAAAGTCTTCTTTTGAGAACATAGTAACCTTGCTGAAGTGTGTCATATCTATTGTAAATATAAAACAAGAGAAATCTGCTCTGATACCACTTGTTGGGGATCGAAATAGAGTTTAGAGGGGGGGGTGAATAAACTCTTTCCTTTGACGGTCTTTTTTGCAAAAGGTGCTAGAATCCTGTTAGAGATTATAGCTATTCTTGTTTGAAAGTAAATCCAGCAGATCACAATAAATAGTGCGGAAACGATCCAATGGAGCAAGGTGAAATACAATAAAACAGTAGACAATGGTTGTTTATGGAAGTTCGAAGATAAAATCTTCTACGTCTCCCCTTCTTCTGTTTCCAGAAGATATCACTAAAAACTTTGGTTTTTACAGTACAACACTTGTACACACCCACTTCAGCAGGACTTATCCTTCGCCTACTGAAACTCTTAGTTACTCAACACGATAAAATAAATACAGCAAAGTTCTGGAAAAGACTCTTTTCTTTCCAGATTACAAACCCTTCTCAAAGATATGATAACTGAATATGATTGTAGAGAGAGTAAGAAACAGTCAGCACAATATGATCTCAAAAGATCAGATAACTTAAGTGAAGCGTGTCCTGCTTTTCTATATATATTGAGCTGGAAGATAATAAGAAGTTCTGAGTGCTCAAATTGACGTTCGTATGAAAGAATGTAAACGTTGTTTCGGTATCGGTAACATATAAACGTCGTTGATCTTGTGTATATATAGAAGTCTTGAATCCAATGTCTATAAACAAAACGGCTTCTTTGACTTCTGATAAAATCAGCTTTATTACCTAAAAAGGTTCCTGCAAAAAGCTTCAGAACAATCAGTCTTGTTTTATACCATATTTGGTAAAACGTATTAAATGACTTTGTTCAGCATTAATGATGCATTTAATACTTTGTACTTGGTAAAGTAACGGTAACATTTAATACAAGATCGTTAGGTTTTGATTCAATAGAAGTTAAGTTCTGTTTCTATTTTTCTAAGCTGTTAAGTACTCGAAGAGTACTGCTTTGTTAAGGCGACACGAGAACTTCTACTTTTATACTATCTTCTGGTTTTACTAACGTGATCTACTGGTTTTGATTATCATCACCACAATTTAAATTAAGTCTATCAAATAATACTAAAGTCGTTCATCTTTTAAATTAGAATCGAGATAAAAATTCATAAAATTATAATCTTTATACAAATAATAAAATTTTTGAATGGAAATAAATCTGAACAAAGATTAAAAAATAATAACTGAAGATTAGAATTTAGAAGGTTGGATGGAACATGTCTTCTGTAATTGAATTCTATTTAGGCAGAGCAAAAGGAGGGGGAGTAAGCAAAATAGGACTGGAGATAGAATTTTCTCTTACGTAGAGGCACACCGACACACTGAAAGAATTTCCACAGAGAACCAACCCCACTTAAAGTCAAGTTCATAACTAATTTATAATTTGAGCCCTTAAATTAAGAAAAATATCCGAAGACCCCTCGGTTGGTTGGGTCGGGTCATATAAAAAATTCATCTTACAAAATTATTTCATGAAACGATCTATTAGGAGTTTTTGTGATAATATATATTAAATTATTAATAGTTTTGATTAGTCGTAATACTTATAAATCATATATTTGACTTTACCTTTGTTACAACTTGGAAATTTTCGTAGCTAATCAACGGCTCCTTTGGTCACTCGATCAACCCAACTCAAAAAACCCTTTTATATTCGGCAGATTATGGTTCGATTAATTATATAACACTATAAAAGAATTGTCTTAGATTTCTTGCTTCCAAAAGTTTTGAGTTAGTCTCTCGAACGCTACTTTATAAATGATTGACTTAAAAAGCATCAAAAGATTACGAAGATACACCGTTTTTTATGCGAGATATCATATTTGTATATATTTTCTTCATTCCCAATTTTGACTAGTTCAGCGTAGAAGTTCAGTTGGGACACCCATGACCTTCTACACAAAAATTCTCGTGACCTTTTATACAAAAACTTTTGTGAGATTTGTTCCGCGTGTCAATTTTGTGATAATAATCTCCTAACTGGTCTGACCATGAAAAATATTATTTTCTATGTCAAATATTATATTATTCATTACAAATATAGATTGAGTCAACTCGTTTTACGAAAATAAATCCGTGAGACTGTATCATAAGAGACATACTTGACCTTCTAATATAATTTCCTCTTTATTTAAATTTTCTGAGATTGATTGAATTTATTGATCGACAAATTTATTTATCACTTGATAGAGTGTATCATCATCATGATTAGAGTCTCCATTTGTGTATTCTCAACCATTTTTCATTTCCTTTGACAGGATTCCCTCAATAATTAATAATCTTTGTCAAATATGTTAAACTAATTCGACACAATGAAATCTTTAATTATTTATCAACGGTGAATTGCATGCACGATTTATGGAGTTACCTAACTTTCGAGCTGTTAGATTATAACTATCAACGTGTATTCAATTTTATATACATATGCAAATTTTAAATCTATGGAGTATATTACTTGTTCCTATCACAATATAAAATAATACCAAAATTAGCTAGATTTTAATAATTCAAAGAAAAACTATAATATAATAAAAAATGAAGCAAAATTCGAGTATTTAATTAATTCAATCAATGGTTCAGGGTAGGATTTCTTAAATCTCAACAAAAAAAGTTTAGCTGCTAGAATTCATACCAAAATGTACAATACAATAATTAAATGAATGTTTTTAAACTAAAAATATTAGTGTGGTTGAAGAACAGAAGACACGCTGCTCGAAAATGCCGGATTCTTCAAGTTTCCTCGACTCCATGTGTTTTCTCTTTGTGTGCAGCGGCTCCTCTTCTAATAAAAACTGATCTCCTTCTTCATATAAACATCTGCTAAGGTTTTATCAAGTAATCCACATCCAGAAAAATGGAAAAAAATTTGCAGAATTTTTTCCTTCTTAGGCGCGCTGGGACGGATAGAATTACCTGCCCCAACGTGCTTGTCAAATTGAAAATTTTTCTCAGGCGCGCTAGGGTGGGAAAAAATCTTTGCCCTAGCGCGTCTACCTTGCATTTTATTCCTTCAGTACGCTAGGGCGGATAGAAACCTCCACCCCAGCGCACCTGTCTCGGCTTTCCTATCCATCTTTCTTCATGTGCACGTTGGGGCAGACATTTTCATCCGCCCTAGCATGCCATTCTCGAATTAATCGATCTTTCTTGCCCATATCAACTGCAAATCAACCCAAACACATGAAAAAAATGCTTATACCTAACATATAACAAAAAATAACTAAATTTACACGAAATCTCACGACACATGCATAAATGTGACGAAATGACATAATAAAAACACGTAAAAACGACACCTATCATATATCAAATTTGATGATCTCAATCAATTTAAAATACAAACATTTTAAAAAAAATTAAACCATGTAACTGTAAAAAAAAATAGTAAAATTTTGTGCTAAAATTTTATAATATATATTACTTTACTTCGAAATATTATATGATGAAAAAGTTTATTTTAAAGAAAAATTAACATATTTTTATTTAACCTATAGTTGATTTTATTTACTCACATTGACATGATACATCACCTCATACATTTTTATTTATTTATTGAGCAATATACATTGATTTTTATTAATTAAGAATATAATGTGTACTTTCATAAATTTATTTTATTCAAATTAACATGACACAACCTTAAAATCAACATATAAACTATGCATACAATATCAATGTACTTTTTGACAATATATGCGGGGCCCTTAGAGTAGGTCCACCATCTCTCTAAACACCAAACTCGAATTACAAGAAAATTACATGAAGATTAGCTTTAAAAAAAATCTCATCTTTATTTTTGAGCACCCAATTTATACCATCAAAAGTCAAAACTAAATAATATCAATTTATTCAGAAATTAAATATGTTAAACACATTTATTTCAATTTCTATAGGTAAAAAATTACTTCACCAAGAACAAAATTCGAAATGTAATTTTTTTAAAAAATAACTCAAGTTTAATTAAAATTATAAGGAAAATGCTAATGTTTTTAAAAAATATTTATATGTAAAAGTTATCAATAACAAAATTTTAAATGTCAGCAACATGTAATTTTTTACTCTATAAAAGTTTCATATTTTTTTTAAAAAAATTAAATAAAAAATATAGAAATAATTTGTTACGAGGGTAATAATGGGTTTTCCCTTCCTCTCACCAATCAAACCAATTCCCGGCTCCACATGTTCTCTACAACGATTCCTCCGATCCCAAGTAACTATGATGCATGCGGATTGCTTAGAAGTTGGATTTCAACTAATTAATGACTAACTAAATAATTGTCCTTTCCCACACCTTAATCATTAAATAATCACAATAACAAGATCTCGTTTTTCGATTTAAATATATATATATATATATATATATATATAGTATAAAAACTTATATAATAGTTAGATATTTTATTGTATAAAAAATATTAGTCAAAGATCCAAGTGCTCGATAAGAGAACACATGAGTTTCACATATTATATTTGACAAAAACTTGTGTGAGACGGTCTCACGGGTCGTATTTTGTGATACGTGTTTCTTATTTGGGTCATCCATGAAAAATATTATTTTTTATGCTAAGAGTATTATTTTTTTTGTGAATATCAGTAGAGTTGATCCATCTCACAGATAAAGATTCGTGATGCCGTCTCACAAGAGACCTACTCATTATTTTTAGATTAAGTACTTTTTTCCTTGAGTCAATTTGGGACAGAGATCCGTATCACAAAATTCATCCGTAAAATGTCTCATATGAGTTTTTTATTATCAATTTTTGTAATAATCATTATTATCTTTATATATTTTACTCATGAGCTTTTTATTGTAAATTTTTGTAATAATCATTATTATCTTTATATTATTTAATTAATTTATTGACCACACCACATAGAACTATAATTAAGAGTCCGTAACGAACACAAACACTAGCACAAGATAAAAGTACAGATTTGACAAATTGAGTCAGATCCACATATATCACAACTCTTATCTAATTAAAACTCTTATAATATATATATATCGTATAAATATTTAAGCGTTTGTTCAAGTTTTCCTCTCTCGCGGGTTTTTTATTTTATTGAGTGAAGGTTAAGGTACGCTGGAATATCAAAATCTCTCCATAGTCACGGCTCTGCGTGATTTTTAAGATTTATATATATATATTCTCCATCTCTCTCCAGTTGTCTTGTTTCGTTATGCCATAGTGTTTTTTTTTAAAAAAAAAGATTTATTTTCTTCCTAAATTGGTTGATTATTTACTTTTTTCGATAGTTGGGGGTTTAAAGCTTTGATTGGTTATGTATAGTATATAAAGGTCAAGTCTTTGTAATTGTTTCCATCTCACTGAGAGAAGGGTTTGGGCCGTTAATTTACAGGTAAATATTGCATATTGTTTTTATTTCTTTTTTGATTTTTGATATGGGAATTTTGTCTGTATATAGCAAAGATCTGTCCTCATTCATGTATTCGAATCCGTGTTTGTGAGATTTGTTCAGGGCGAGGGAACGACTTTTGGTACGTTGGAATCGTTTTAAACGTGATGAATTGGTTTAGGATTGTGAAAGATTATTATTTGTTGGGGGGTATTCTTTTTGTTTTGTTTTAAGCTTGATTTGAATCGAGTTGCGGAAAGGATTTGATTTTCGGGTGTTTTGCTGATAGAAGAGTGATTAAATTTTGTCTTACCCCCTTGACTAAAATCCTGGATTCGCACCCGTTTGTCTGTCAGTTGAAATCTGTGCCTTGCTTGGTATGATGATGGTGCATTGATGTTAATAGGCTTTTCTGTGACTTGATCTTATTATGAGACTGGAGTTAGTTTGGCTTGATTCCAAATGCCTTCCAAGTTTTTATTTCTTTAAGCAGTTCGATGAGTGAATAAATAGATTAGTTCCCTTTTTAATGTTTTCTACTTGTATGATAAACGTGTAATGAGAATTTGAAAAATGTTGGATAGCAGCTATTTTTTCGCTGTAATTTCTGTATACGTTTTTCGAAACCATGAGTTTTCCAATATTTCATTGCTAAAAGAATGTGTTTAAATGTTCTGGGTAAATCAGGGCAATAGACTGGTTTAAATAATAGAACTCATGCTGTTTTTAGGACACTGACAGTTGGATTTGTTTGTGGTATTTGATTTGAAATTGATCTTGTTTAAAACTGAATTCAGAAACCGAAAACAGGATCATAAAAATGGCCAAGGAAGCATCAAACGGAGGAAGCCATATCACAACCAAACCACCTCCCGAGCCTTCACCTTTGAGGAGAGCAAAATTTTTTAAGGTGCGATGAAACTGATTCTACTTGACAGATCAGCTTTTTTTTAAGCTAATTTCATTTTGAAATAACGACCTTCATCTTATGGGCTTGGTCGTATTCGTAGATGATTTTAACAAAATTCAAGATAATGTAAGTATGATTTGGATCTTGGAAGTTGATCTAAGAGCATTTCAATCTTCTTGGTCTGTGTACTCTTTTTATAAAATAAAGAAAAACATAGAGCTCAAAAGTATCTGGTTCTATTCTGATATGCAAGACTCTGTTTTATTAACGACTCATTAATGACAGGCAAACATGAGAATTTTGGTTACTGGTGGAGCTGGATTCATTGGCTCTCATTTAGTTGATAAGCTGATGGAAAACGAGAAGAATGAGGTTCGAACTTTCTATTCTATAAGTTTTCTTGCACACTACCTATCTGAACGACTAAGTTTGCAAATTTGATGATATTTGTTTGCTGAATTATTTTTTGGATCTACTCAGGTGATAGTCACAGATAACTATTTTACGGGATCAAAGGAAAACTTAAGGCAATGGATTGGTCATCCTCGATTTGAGCTTATTCGACATGGTTGTTTTCCAGATATCCCAGTTATGTCCAGTATTCTTTCCAGATCCCTCCTTTTGCTAATCTTTATATTTTGCAGATGTCACCGAGCCATTATTAGTTGAAGTTGATCAGATATATCATCTTGCTTGCCCCGCCTCCCCGATTTTCTACAAATACAACCCTGTCAAGGTCAGTCACTTAAACCGTGAAATTTTTTCTCAAATACAGCATAATGTGACGTTAATAGTCTGTTTTCTTTCCATTTCCTATGCAATGACACTTGACAGACTATAAAGACTAACGTCATTGGGACACTAAACATGTTGGGACTTGCCAAGCGCGTTGGAGCTAGGTTTGGCATCTAGTTCGATTTTGTTTTATTCTCCTTTATTTCATTACTTGTGAATGTTGATTCACAAACACATTTGTTTTACTAGGATTTTACTGACGTCAACTTCAGAGGTTTACGGAGATCCACTCGAGCATCCTCAAAACGAGAGTTACTGGGGCAATGTGAACCCTATAGGTATCCCGTCAAGTAACCTACATCTTATTCATCTCAGATAGTTTGTCCTCGATATCTTGGTGTAACTGTACAATTCGAATAACACTTAAATTGTTCTCGACTAGTGATAATATCTGACGGTGATGACATGCTCGATAAAGAGCTGAGTAAAAACATGCATGTACAGTGTTTAACCACTTAAAATGGCGTTACAGGGGTCAGAAGCTGTTACGATGAAGGAAAAAGAGTAGCTGAAACTTTGATGTTTGATTATCACAGGCAACATGGAATTGGTACTCGTCCCCTTCTTTCCATCAGTTGTTGACCACTAGCCATTGAATACACTCCTAACTAACATGAAGTTATAATTTTTGTACAGAAATACGGATTGCAAGGATCTTCAACACGTATGGACCACGAATGAATATTGATGATGGCCGTGTTGTGAGTAATTTCATCGCTCAAGCTATACGGTAACTATCATCTCCCTCAAATACCCAGATCTTGATAGTCCCCCCAATGGTCCCCAAGAAATTTCTGAACAATATTTGTTTTTTGTATATGCAGTGACGAACCTTTGACAGTTCAGTTACCTGGAACACAGACTAGGAGCTTCTGTTATGTTTCTGACATGGTACGAAGAAACATCATGCTAATCATCTTTTCAAGTAATATTCATGATCATCTGTTGCGATCCTTACTCCATTTCCTTTTTGTTAAGGTTGACGGTCTAATTCGACTGATGGAAGGAGATAACACCGGGCCAATAAACATAGGCAATCCAGGTTCATATTTATAAACTCCCTTAACTAATCGACCTATAAACAAATTCAAGTTTGTATTAATCATTCACTGATGATACCACTCTCAGGCGAGTTTACGATGTTGGAGCTTGCTGAGACTGTGAAAGAGGTAACTTTCTCAAATTTTCTATGTTCTAGTCACATATTTAACCATAAACCCTATAGCTTTACTCCGTCTCACGTTTAAAGCACCACCAATACATGAATGATGTTTGGCATGATTTGCAGATGATCAATCCGGACGTGAAGATCGTGACTGTGGAGAATACTCCAGACGATCCTCGACAGAGAAAACCTGATATAACAAAAGCTAAGGAACTGTTAGGATGGGAACCGAAGATCAAGCTACGCAATGGCATTCCTTTGATGGAGGATGATTTTCGCAACAGGCTTGAAATTCCCAGGAAGAAGTGAACTCTGCAATGCAAGCTTCATGGTTGTGATTTTTCCTTTACATGACAATTATTATATGTTTTTTGAACTAGGGATCTTATAATTGGTTTACTTTGTTTTTTATACATATAAACATATCGGGGATTTTTTCCACTATGGAAAAGGGGATATATTCTTTATGCATTATTTTCAAGAATAATTATGGATTTGCAATGATGGATATAAGTCAAAATTATTTGATGCCTTGACTAGTTAAATATGTTGATCCTGATATTTTTCATTTATGTAGAGCATTTTGAGATGATTTTTTCTTCCATTTTTAAAAAAATTTAAATAAACTTTGTTATCCTATATTTCTTCGAGAAATAGATCAATTGGCCGATGAACAATATTTTATTTTCTTATGAAGGGGGGATTATTTTTATTAATAAGTACACTGTGAGATGGTATCATGGATTTATATTCGGATACGAGTCGATCCGATCCATATTTAGATTGAAAAGTAATATTTTTTCATGAATCGGTCGGCTAAGACCTCGTCCCCGATCCGTTTTCAAGTAACCCAATATCCGATAAACATCACTATATACATATAATTATAAAATTAGTCCACGCACATGATTTTTTATTTAAGAAAATTATGAAAAGAATTCGTTTCAGTAAAATTATTTTCCTTCTATAATTATTATGCTCAGTATTAATATTTTTTCAAATTCTTAGAATTATTAAATTTTTTGCTATCATTTTGTTGATAATTTTTTTCTATCATTGTCTATGCTTTTAAATTAATACAAATATTAGATTGATAAAATTTTAAGTAAAATGTTTTAAGAACAATTAATTAGATTGGAGCTTATTTGTAGATGGACATTTGAATTTTAATAAAATATTATATAATAATGATAATAACAATATTCTTAATATTTGAGATGACGAGTTTTACTTGGGTCTCGAGGCTTAATGAGATGCTAACATTAGACTATTATGTTCAGATTTAGGATCCATGGGAATATTTTTGGACTTTGTATATAAAAATAAGAGTATGTTTTATGCGAGACGGTCTCACATATCTATATTTGTGAGATTAGTCATTCAAGTCTATATTTGGAATAAAATGTAATATTTGACATAAAAAGTAATAATTTTTCACAAAATCGGTCTCACATATCTATATTCGTGAGACGGTATCACATATGTATTGATTGCAGCTTCATTTTGTTTTAAATGTTGTATTTTTGTGTTGATAATTGATTAAAATGAAAAAATCTAACTGGGTTTGATTGATGAGTCAAGGCTGTGATTGCTGGTTATTACGATAAAGATTTGATTTTTTTTTAAATTTTTTTTTGTGTCTGTTGAGCTATTTTACTAGGCATTTGTTTTTGTCTATTTGTCGTTTCACCCAATTTCCTTTCAGTGATTTATAACCATATTTAAATCTCTATTATATTAAATTATGATTGTCCAAGTGATTTCTCTGTTTGATCTGTTCTTACATTCGATAATTGAACGATGAAGTTTGCATTATTGCAACTTTGATCACATAAAACAAGATGGTTCATGCTTCTTGTTTGGTTAAATCTCACTTTCGTCCTTTATTTTTTTTTCTTATCAGTCGTATCTAACCACATGGAACTCCCCAAAAAAAAAAATATTTGAAAAACATGAATAAAAGTGATCACATGATATTCACTGCGGAAGAGAAAGTTTCTCTTTTTCTTCATTTTAATGTCAAATATGAACACTTAACGAACTTTACATCGATGCGAGGTCTGATATTTCGAGTAAAATCTTCTCCAATGCCTGAGGCTTCGAGAAAAAAGGCGAGTGATCGGAACCCTTAAGTTGGAAAGTACGTGTTGGCGGGTTAGATTGTATCATGTGTTCTTGAAGTGGGGGAGGAATGGCAAAATCTTCATCTGTTTTGATATAGAATCTGGGGATGGAACCATAGTTCGCTTTAGAAAAAGTGAGCTTCTTTGTCAATGGCCCAAAGGGTATAGTCCTCATGGATACTGATGCTAGTGCAATATCCTGTGTGAAGATAACAAGATTTAATAGCTTGAGTTTGAACTGTAAAGGTTTGATAAAATATTATAGAAATATGTAATTTGTATCGTGAATTAATTATACGAGTGTCTATTAAGCAATAATTATCTTATCAACCATACCAAACAGTGAGTTAAATCCATTATCACCTTGGTATTATCGGATAAATTGAATTAACCCGAATCTAAAGACCAAACACGACAAAGTACTAAACTTAACACAATATATAATTTTGATTGGACTCCAAAATTTTGATGAGCATGTGCAATTCACGAGTTACCATATTTGAGGGGTTTAGAATTAATTTTGAAAATAATATACATAAACATTGAGATACATACGTACCTTAGAAGGTGTCCGGTTGAACAAGAAGTCTTCTAGCAATGATTTGTCGAAATCAATGGCGGTGGGAGGCTGATTCTTCCCATTTGCATACAAAAACTTCTGAGCTCGTTGGGTTAATTCACTCAATAAGTTCTGCAAAAAAAGAAAAAAAAGAAAACCCACAATATATAAATAAATATTGTTAAAGATTAAGGAGTGTATATGTCTGGATTTGTTTCCTATGTTTCTAGAAAATAGATAAAAAGAAAATTATTGGAAACATCTCATGTGAGAATATATAGAAGAGAAAATTATAATTCGGTCATTTATATTAATTTTTTTACGATTTTAGTCTTATATATCGTCAAATGTTTATTTTGGCCAGCTCTTTTTTTTATATATATGAAAAATCAGTCTCTTTTTTTTTTTCCTGATGCCATGGCTGTGTTGTTCTGACTTGTACAACATTCACACTTCAACGAAAAAAAAGTAACTAAAATTATTCAACAACATAACAAGACCAACACCATAAAGAAATATGCACACACACAGCCAAAATTGTAATTTTCCAATTACCTGTTGAGAGAAGACATCGAGGGCACTTTGGGAGTTAGCCAACATAGTTGCGGCAACAAAAATTGCTTTAGAAACTTTGGTTGGATGCAATTCCATTGCATGAGAGATGCACGCTCCACCAATATCATGTCCCACCAATATTACCTGCAATTTTATACCAACACAATCTTAAATAATCTAGCATAACGTTAGATTTTTCAATATAATCGAAATAATACAAACCCTAAACTCAACGCCCCCGAAAATAAAACTAAAAATAACCAACGAATTTCCAAAGAAATGAGATGAGGGAAAAAAGCTAACCTGTTTGCCATCTTCGAGATCGACAAGGAAATCAACAAGTGGCTTTGAGTATTCTTCTAAAGTTGTGATTGAATTTATGTCACAAAAGTTGGCACCAGAACCAGTTAGGTCTATGGCATCAACCCCACAATTGGCTTCTTTTAAAAGTGCAATGATTTTGTACCAGCACCATGCACCGAACCCCCCTCCATGGACTAGCACAAAATGCTTCTTGCCATTCCCTTCACTTGCTAATGATTCCTATAAACATATAGGGCACACAAGTTAGTTGGGATGACTCTATCTAATACTTGTCAAATTAACAAAATTTGACGACTTATACGAGTAAAATTTAATAATTTGCATGCATCCACGATAAATAGTTCATGTTTGTCATGTTAGTATGTATATCACATCGACGCTACGAGTTGTAGTTAAAAGGAAGTAAAGAATGTGAAGAATTTAAGATATATCTAACACTGTCAAGTTGTATTTGGAAAGAAATACCATTATTCAAAAAATAACTAGTTAAATATTTAAAATCCAATGTAAAATTAATTTATTATTGTTTATTATTATGGATTTGAAATCTTTAACTTCAAATCCATCAATCAAAATCAATCAAAATGTATCTTCGGGTTTTTCAATTTCATATATATATATATATATATATATATAAAATGAAATTCAAGAAAAAAGTATTTTATTAGACAAGTTTGCAAGCACCACTTGATCATGTCTTTTGAAAATTAAATAAATAATTTTGAGTAAAAGTTTGGAAATTTCGAAGAATTCGATCGATTTAATTTAAACTAATGAAACTCTAAAATAAGCAAATTTAATAAACTTTGAAAGATATCTAACACATTTAATTCCGTTACTTTCGAAGTCAAACGCAAATACGAAAAGGCAAAAACTTGTGTGAGACGGTCTCACTGATCATATTTTGTGAGACTGATATCTTATTTAGGTCATCCATGAAAAAATATTATTTTTTATGCTAAGAGTATTATTTTTTATTGTGAATATCGGTAAGGTTGACCGTCTCACAGATAAAGATTCAGTGAGACCGATATGTGAGACCATCTTATAAGAGAAATATTCTATATGAAAAATATGCATTGTTCAACTTTTTAAGCCCCAATTATTCTATAACTAAAATTAAAAATCAATTTATATTTGGTTCTCTTATAATTTTTTACACAATGCTCGATTTACCACACAATAAAAATATTATGGTCATAATTTTTATTTGCAAAATGGTTCTAAATTTCAGTCTTAGTCATATATCTTTTAAATTTTGATAATTTTAGTTATTTTTCATTGGTACACTGACATGAACACTACACACGTCAACAACGTATCGGTATAAGTCTCACACCGAAAAAAATTACTAAAATTACAACAACAACAACAAAAAACATAGCGAACTAAATTGAAATTTGACAGTATAGATAACCAAAAGACAAAAAATGCAATTTCTTCTAAATAAGTGAAAAAAATAAGGAGCAAGTTAATTAAAATTAAAATTAAAATTAAAATTAACTTGAAATAGATTGTTCTACGAGTTGTCGATCAATGTGAACACATTCAACACGTACCTACCAAAGTTGAATATGTTCAATTAAAAGTTTTTGGGAAAACAAACACAATTTTTTTAAAAGTCAAACATATTAATTTCATTCAAAGAATTCAGAGTCTGCTTCTTTGGTACACGTTGCCTTCCTCATTAATGAATCCAGCATATTTAATTTCATTTATACGTTATATTTTTTCAACAAAGAAATTAATTAATTAATCAGCGGCCACAGAAATTTTCAGTTCATTGAAGTAATATACAAAATCAAAAATATAGAACTGTACCTTTAAAAAAAAAAAAAAAATCGTGATCAGAAAATACAACTATTGAAAGAATTTTAATAAAAAAAAGGGATTGTGATGATTCAGAAAGTATATGGTACCTGATTAATGTACAGCTGCAAAGACTGCTGCTGATGCTGATGAATCGAACTCGAAACCGAACGCGATCTCATCGACAAATTCTTCTGTTTCTTGGACGATGGTGGGTTTTTGGTAGATACGGAGCGGTTCAAATTGAGAAGAATATCGCTATTGTTCTGCAGGTGATGCTGATAAAGCATGGAGGCGATCTGGGCTTGTTGTTTGACGTAAGAATCGTCAAAAATAGGATCGGTTTTCGAGGAGGAAGACGGAGGGGAGGGATCTTTTCTCCTCGAACCTTTGAAGGAGGAAGGTGACATCCATGGCGGAAGAAGATCGAAGGATGAAGATGAAGGTTTTGGTTTTCTCTGAGGTGGTTGAGAGAAACATTTGAATGAGTTTCCCATTGCATGAAGAGTAAATGTGTGTTTTTTTGTGATAGGCTTGACGCTTGTGGGGTTTTATTGTTATCAATGTAAGGGTGTTTCTGTCATTTCACTTTCTAAGTAAAAAAATTATGAACTTTTCAATAAATCAATTATTTTCGCTTCACTTTACTTTCTCTGATTTCATCATAAATGTATCCTCACGTAAATGTTATTAAGTATTTTTATTTAAGTTATTTTGTTTATGAGTAAGTCTCTTGTGAGACGGTCTCACGAATCTTTATCTGTGAGATATGTCAACTTTACCGATATTCACAATAAAAAGTAATACTCTTAGCATAAAAAGTAATATTTTTTCATGAATGACTCAAATAAGAGATATGTCTCACAAAATACTATCCGTGAGACCGTTTCACACAAGTTTTTGTCTTTGTTTATAATCAGGAATCTTTACTCTGAACTGTTATCTTTCAATTTGTACATTTCCGGATATACATAATATTTCGCAAATCGTACGCTAAATAACTTTTAGTAGAACTTAAAAAGAGAGAACTGTTCTATAGATTGTTTCATTTTATGTGTGTCTAGGATGTAATCGAGTCGAGCCGAGCCGAACTCTTGAATGTTTGAGCTTGGTTCGTTTATAATCGAGCCGAGCTCGAGCTTATTTAACGAATATATGCATGGCTCACGAGCTTATTCAAGTCTTTATCGAGCCTAAACAAGCTTAATAAATATGAATTATACATTTAAATTTTTATTAAATTAATTAAAAATTAAATTATATATTTAAAGAAAAATATATTATTATTATTAAAATTTGTAAATTTATTATAATAATTAAATTTAATAGATTTTTCTGTATATTTCATAAATAATATGCAAAATCAATAAATCAAATATCAAAACTATTATTTTTTCATCTAAAAGATTACTCATGAATTTACCAACGAACATGTTCACGAGCTAACGAGCCGAATACTGTAAAGCTTGAGTTTGGTTTGTTTATCTTAACGAGCATCATTAAACGAGTTCAAACGAGCTTTTATCGAATCGAGCTTTCGAATAGCTCACAAACGATTTGATCCGTTTACCTCCGTCCGTATGTGTGTCAAAGTTAACTCGGTAACCACGGGAAATTAGTCACACTATAATCCAGATAACAACTTTATATTTTTTAAAAATTATAGATTGTAAATAATAATAATAATAATAATAATAATAATAATAATAACAATAATAACAATTGTGCCCATTCCCTCAACTGTACAGCAGGTGACAATGTTGAAAAGACATGGAAATGTTGACAAAAGGAAACTTCGACATTATGAAAATATCGATAAATAATAAAATATTATAAATTTATAACATATCCGAATAGGGACATGACATCATAACACACCAAGTCAAAGATAGCAACACCTCAGCCAACATATATCAAAGTCTTAGATCGTCTTGAACAGATGGATTGTTCTTTCAAGAAATTCGACTTTTTGGTGAAAATCTGCATTTTTCTTTTGTCCAGATCGAGAAAATTTTCTTAGCTTTAACTTTGTTTTTTTATTTATAGATATTAAATTAAAATTTAGCCCGTACGTTGAACTAAAATAATTACACTGGCTGGATATCAATAGGAGCGTAACATTTACATCATTGTAAGCTTTAAATTTTTTTAGTAAAGACAAAAACTTGTGTGAGACGGTCTCACGGATCGTATTTTGTGAGACGGATCTCTTATTTGGGTCATCCATAAAAAATTATTACCTAAGAGTATTATTTTTTATTGTTAATATCGGTAGGGTTGACCTGTCTCACAGATAAAGATCCGTGAGACTGTCTCACAAGAAACCTACTCTTGAATAAAACGACATCTCGATCCTACAACAATAAAAAATTGTGAGGACTTCGCAATTGTAAGCCTCTGTATGAGGTGATGCCATCTAAACTGTAACACATTTACTATATAGGGTCACATGTACATTTTAAATATATAGAAAATACTTTGACATTTATATGTATAACAGTATATATTATCTTTTTAAAACCAAGTTAATAAAATTTCGGTAGAATTCTCTCGTAAATGAGACAAAGCCACTCCTGCCACACAAAAATATAAAGCCAATATAACATACATTACCACAAAGCAATATTAATTTGGAACATAGTTTTAAACCATAACATCGCAATCACACACACACAAAAAATATATTGCGGAAGAAGACTGTCGAGACTTTGTGAGCAACACAATTAAGTAGCATATAAAATAAAATACAAGGAATTGTTTCGAGAAGTTCGGATGATGAATTCTTCTATGTCTAATCTTCTTCTGTTTTCAAAAAATACTCATTAAATTTTTTTTGGTATTAACGGTACCTTTATAACTACCCATTTCAATAGGACTTAACACTGTCTACTGAAACTTTTAGTGCAACAACAATAAATTTCTCGCATAAGTCTGATTAAAAGTATTAATTCAATCAGTTTACAATAACTTACACTTGATAAAGGTATATGAATCATAGTGAGTGTGTTAACAGCACAAATTGATATCTATAGGATCTGATATAGTTTTAGGATGTGCTTCTGATATTTCTTTTAGCAGTGCCTCTGAGTGTGAGATAATAAATCGCGTGAGATTGTTGTATATTCTACCGAAAGATGTTTATGGCCTTTTATGTTTGGTCTACTGAGTAAATGTTTTCTCATTTATAACCATTTAAATGACCAGGAGTCTTATAAAAAAAATCGGTGTTCCAAATATTCGGTAATCCTTAATATCGATCCAGATCAGAATATTGAATTACCTGTTTCTGATTTAAGCTAATGTTGGTGAATTTTGATGCTTCTGAATTTTTACGATATCACCAAAACTTTAATGTTCCAACATAAACATCTCGAACAATTTTTTGTGAGCCATGCTGTATTTCACTTATTTTAATTTTAATTTTTCACTTATCTTCATTCTTATCATAAACCCTCTCAAACGATTTTTTTATTAACCATGTCGTCTTCTCACTTATTTTTATTTATTATATTTTCACTTATCTTCATTTATAATATAATATATTATACATTATCTTAATCAATATATTTAAATTAATTTTTAATTTAGTGTTTTATTTTATTAGATTTATTTTTATAAAAATAATATTTTGATAAAAATAAACTAAAAAACTCTTCGGATAATTTGAAGGTGAATTTGATTTAATGATAACTAAATTACTAAAATTTGATAAAAATAACATTATATAAGATGATGAAACTAAAAAATTACACATGGAAAATAGAAAATACAAATACAAATCTACTCCAAACCCCATTTATTTTTAAACATTTCACAATCATGGAGATGTACACGAAGTTGTTCATATGTAATTCCCACAGTATCTCTCATAAAGTGGTCATATTGATCGGGTTGTAAACGAACTGAATTGAGACGAATATTAGCAAAAAAATTAAGGTCTGAATTAAGTATATTTGAGTTTGAGCTTGATTTGAAGCTCGATTTTTAAAAAAATTTCTCAAGTTCGGCTTGAAAAGAAATTCGAGTTCGGCTCAAAGATTCGCTTCAAAGTTTTGAACTAGTTTTCAAAAAGAAATTAGTACAAGAGTTGCGATGAGTACCGTTTATTATCCTCAAATAGATAGTCAGACAGATCGTACAATCCAAACACTCAAGGATTTGTTTCGAGCTGTAGTTCTGAATTTCAAATAAAGTTGGTAGGAAGCTTTAGATTGTGATTTTAAAAATTGATTTATATTTTATTTATACTATCTTATTAAATTCGAGATACTTGTAATAATTAACTTTGGTGTTAATGTCTGTTTTTTTTTTTAAATCAAAAATAATTTTTTATCCAAATTACAAAATATTCTGTTTTTCTTTAATAAAAATGTCATTAAAAATATTTTAATAAATTTGCATCTTTTCTATTTCTATCTTATTCTAAAAAAATATTTATTTATATTTATCGATACTTTTCAATTTTTAAATTAAATAATCATATCACTCAACATAAAAAAATTATAAAAAATATTTTTAAAATTTTAATTTTTATTATAATCTCTCGAATTTTAAAAAATTATTCAACACCAATTTTTTTTAGTATATATACATGCATAACGTGCCAAAAGTTTGGTGGAATTTTTCAATCAGTAATGCAAATTAGGCTCAATTTGGCTTCAATCTATTCGCATTTAAAGAGCATTAATTTACTAGACCAAATTTGTTAATTTTCAAGCCAAAATTAAAATAAAATTTTTTTATTTTAATAGGAAAGGGAGAATTGACGTTGATTTATTTATTTTTAACAATCTATATTATAAATTTGTTTTATTTTTTTCATTCAAGTAGGAACATTCTCTTATGAACGAAACTACCGAACTACAGATTTATCAATATGCCAACAAATTGAATTGAGTAGAAGATTTTTTGTGAGACGGTTTTACAAATCTTTATCCGTGAAACGGGTCACACTACCCATATTTACAATAATAAGTAATATTTTTGACATAAAAAATAATTTTTTTCACGAATGACCTAAATAAGATATCATTCTCACAAAATTGACTCGTGAAACAGTCTCACAAAAATTTTTGTATTAAAGAGTCTTTTAACACGTGATGATTAGAGTGGGTGGATTTTTAGCCTAATTAATTATTTTTTAAATATTTAAGTAATTAGTTCATGTGATCAACAAATTATTTAATTATTTTTATATCTTTTTTATTGTACGAAAGAATGTGCATTTTTGCCCGTCTACTAAAATGACAAAGATAATTTACTTTAAGGGGTTCATGTATTATTATATAGCATAGATACTATATCATCAATATTATAAAATTCAATTAAAATTTTTTTCCCTTAAAGTTCATTTAAATTGTTTTGATGTAAGGGTCTATGAAATTATGAACGACCACGTTAATTTCATGAGACACTTACATAGAAAAAGCTTTAATTTTCATCATCTATATCTATATATATATATAGGGGCGTAGGACAATATGGACACATATATTTTTTATATTTTAGGCCTAAGTATATTTATATTTTAGGCCTAGGTATACATGTTTAAAGCTTACTTCACAAAAAAAAAATGTATTGAATTTTAAAGTCCAATTAATGTTTAAAGCTCAATTTAAATGGGTAATTACATGTGTTGATTTAAAGCCCAATTCAAAGGGTTATTAGGTATAGATTGTAAACCTATTATTGGGAAGAAAAAAAACAGTCGTTCAGTTGAAGAAAATTGCCGCACGCACTAGAAAGCTTCGGACAAAATTGAATAAACAAAATTTCTTCTAGGTTTGTATTTCTAATTTATTTTTATCAATGATATAGATTATGATTTGTAAATATTATGTTAATATGATGATTCATGTTTGATGCTTCAACTTTTGCTGAAATCAACTTTTGCTGAAAATGTGTAAACATTGAGAATGCTTCAACTTTTGTAAGACAGTACGAGAATGCTTCAACTTTTTGTACAAGAATGCTTCAACATTTCCAATATCGAGAAAGCTTCGCACGAGAATTCTTCAACTTTTGTACGTTCAGTTGAAAATGTGTAAAAATTAAAATTAGTATCTATTTTTTATTTGTTCAAAGAAGAAAAATTTGTGAAGTTTTTTATCTTTATGTTAAAAATCTACATGATTTAATTTGTTTTTTTATATTTGAATTATGCTGAAATTTTAAGATTAAACTTTTTAATACAGAATTTGAAATTTAAATCGAATTATAACTTATAAATTTCATTTTGATTACAATTTATAGGTGAAATATTGCAATGAAGAATCATAAAATCTTTGATTTCTTCAAAAAGAAAAATGATGAATCAGCTTCAACAAGTGATTTAAATGGGCCAAATAACGCATCTCCTTTTATTTCAGAACCAGCGTCAACAAAAAAACCAAGACTTGAAAATGAGAGTCTTAATGAACCACTTCCGAATATCACTTTGCAATATGTTTCTGATCCTGGAATTTGCATCCCAATATTGCAGTATCCCATTGAACTACAAGATGAGGTAAGAAGATCATATATTGATAAAGGGCCGATTCAGCCTATATATGATTATCCTTTTGCTGAATGTGAAGGTCAAAAGCGTAGATTCCAATCTTCTTGGTTTCAGAAATATCCATGGCTTGAATTTTCTATTGAGAAGCAAAGTGCATTTTGTTTCCCTTGTTATGTCTTTGACACTAATTCAACACAATTTGACACATTCACTGTCAAGGGATTTAAAAATTGGAAAAGAGTTAATTGTAAAAATTGTCCTTTCAAGAGACATGAAGGATATGAGAATTCAAGACACAGCTTTGCTATGAGAAAATGGGGAGACTTGAAAAATCTTGATCAACATATTGATAGAAGATTAGAAAAACAATCTTCTGAGTAAATTGAGCGAAATCGTTTGCTCTTAAATGTGTCCATAGAAAGTGTGAAGTTTCTTGCAATGCAAGGTTGTACTTTTAGGGGTCATGATGAATCAGTTGACTCTAAAAACCGTGGAAATTAGATAGAATTGATCAATTTGTTGGGAAGAATGAATCCAGAAATTGGTAGTATTCTAGAAAAAGCAGCTAAAAATGCAAAGTACACATCAGCGGAAATTCAAAGAGAGATTTTGAAAATTATTGCTGGTATAGTGAGAGATAAAATTCGTGAAGAAATTGGAGAAAGCAAGTTTTGTATCCTGGTTGATGAAGCAATTGATGAGTCAAATAAAGATCAAATGGCTATCATTTTAAGATAAGTTGATCGAGATGGGTTCATTAGAGAACGATTTTTTGAAGTTGTCCACGTTGAAAATACAAGTGCATTAACTTTGAAAAAAGAGATATGCAATGTATTCAACCAGTACAATTTGTTGATTGAAAATCTAAGAGGGCAAGGCTATGATGGCGCAAGTAACATGCGTGGGGAATGGAATGGAGTCCAAGCATTATTTCTTAAAGATTCTCCACATGCTTATTATATTCATTGTTTTGCTCATAGACTACAACTTGCTTTAGTTGCTCATTTTCAATTGAAATCTATCCGAAAAGATGAAATTAATGATTTGATAGAATCGGGAGAAATTGACACTGGTACTGGAGCTAATCAAGATTGTTCTTTGATACTATCTGGAGCTACTCGTTGGAGTTCACATTTCAACTCTGTTAGGAGATTCATTGGTTTGTTTGGTTCAGTGAGTATACTTCTTCAAGATCTTGTTGACAAAGGTCTCAATAGTAACATTCGAGGAGAGGCTAAAGGTTTGTACTTGGATATAAAATCATTTGACTTTGTATTTGTGTTGTTTTTGATGCATGAAGTTTTGGGAATATCAGAAAAGTTGTGTCAGACATTACAGAAGAATGACATAGATATTTTGAATGCTATGAATTTGGTTTCTACGACTAGAATAAATCTTCAGCAGATCCGAGATGATAGATGGGAAGAATTTCTTTGGAGTGTGATTAAGTTTTGTGAAAGTAATGATATTGAGGTACCAGACTTTGATGATTGCTACACGCGAGGTACAAAGCGTTCTTGTCAGCTGAAAAATAATATAACAGTCCATGATCACTATCATTTTGAAATATTCGACACATTAATAGATTTTCAGTTGATGGAATTGAACGAGAGATTTCCAGAGAGCACAATGGAACTTCTTACTCTTAGTAATGCTTTGAGTCCCGTTGATGGATTCAGATCATTTTCTCTATGTGACATTTGTTCTCTTGTTGATAAGTTTTACTATCATGATTTCAGTCAAGAAGAAAGAGAAGATTTGATGAGAGAATTAGATCATTATAAGTTTGATGTACCGCGTCATGCGCAGTTTCAGAATCTTGATTCTTTGCATCATTTGTGCCAAACATTGGCCAGAACAACGAAGTCGGTTATCTATCATTTGATTGATAGGTTGGTTCGATTGGTTTTGACTCTTCCAATTTCTACAACAACTACAGAACGAGCTTTTTCAGGGATGAAACTCATTAAGATGCCACTTCGTAATAAAATGGAAAATGACCTTTTGACCAATACCATGGTTGTTTATATAGAGAGGGATATTGCTCTCGGTATTGATACAGAATTTATCATAAATAAGCTTGATGTATTGAAAAATCGCAAAATTCGGCTTAAATAAGAATTCGGTATGTTTCTTTAATTTTTTTTTTATTATATGAAGTTCAAATTAATATTTAAAAATATTCTGCCCATCGGAAAAAATAATTCTTGCTACGCCACTGTATGTATATATATATATATATATATATATATGTCATCAATATTATAAAATTCAATTAAATTGTTTTTTCCTTAAAGTTCATTTAAATTGTTTTGATGTAAGTGTCTATGAAATTATGAACGACCACGTTAATTTCATGAGACACTTACATAGAAAAAGCTTTAATTTTCATCACATATATATATATATATGTTGATGTCGAATGTTACAAATGATATTAGCTCGATGACGGATTAAAACTGAAATTTAACGACATAAAGTACCAAAAACACAAAGAGACAAATAGACATACCAAAGTTATTCCGCGCTAGTTCATGCAGGAATTGAGGAAACTGAATCAGAAGCAACAAATCAACTTTATTTCCTATTAGTTCGAAAACCCTAAATTTTGGGAATAGAAACCTGAGGCATACATACTGGTTTTGAGACTTCGGTCATAATTTTCTTTCTTTCCAAAATTTTTAACCAAGCTTTATTAGCAAGACAGGGCTGGAGAATGTTGAATTCTACTGATTCTCTACATCTTTAAAGCCAAATACTTTTTATCTTCTGACATATTTATTGTGGCGAGTAGATATGACCCATCGTATGTTTGTGGTAGCATCCTCTGGGGCCATGGTCGGACCTGAGGAGAGGCACAGACGTGTAATTAAAACATTATTTTAATCACTTTACTGTGATATCAAACTGAATAAGATGATGAACAGAGAATTCTATTTGTATATCTATACGTCGTTGTATGCTAAAAGTTCTGTTTGTAGATGATGTTGTAGAAGCAACAATTACACACATGTTTTGTTCGTGGGTTGGGCGTGGTGTGCAGAGACAGTGACTTACATGTTTGTTTCGCATATGTAAGGCGTATTTTGGGTCGCTTATCTCCTCATTTAGTATAAATGATGGCAGTAAGGGAATAAGTCTCCAAAGCAATGCAATATATACCAATGGAATGATCGAATGTTCGAAATAGATGCCCTATCAGTAGTTCATGCGATTAAATGCTCTTATCCTTGCTCTATAGATTAACCTTTTGTGAAAGACATTAGGCGAATGAGCTCGAGTGCATCAGTAAGATCTATCCAACACTGTTTTAGGAGTGTGGACTGGGTTGCACATGAACTTGCTCGATGGAGCTTGATGTATAGTTGCAGTCTAGATTTTCATAACGTGACCCCTTTCTTTTTGAGATTTGCTGTATGCTATGAATTAGCCTTGTGATATGATATATGAAATTTGGTTGTATGTTGAAACATAAAATAAAAATCCAACTCCCATTTAATTGGTTACTTCTCATGTTCACTTCCTCATTTATCAATTGATAACTAATCAACTAATTGATTAAAATAAATTTGTAGTGAAAATCAGATCAAGAACTTCACTTTAGCTTGAAAATTCTTTGGCCCTTTTCATAGTGCGTTCAGTGCATGAAGTATGAGGTGTGTACTGGATATTGACCAGTGATCGGGTGTGAACTGTTTGAGAACAATCAGAAGAAATGAACGCTCAATATTTTACGTGGTTCGGTCAGTGAAACCTACTCCACTACAGCCAGCACCAGGAGAATTTTACACTACGGAGAATGAATGAGAAATTGTACAATACAAATGTCTTTCACACACACACACACACACACACACATACATATATATATATATATATATATACTGACTCCTAATTAGAAATTTACAACCTCTAACTGAATTGGCCACCATATACTTATATCCCTGCCAAGTGAAATTTAACCAACCAATCTTTGTTTTCGGTTGCCCTCATTCCCTTACGATATAGTTTGTTTTTTTGTCCAGATGCAGAGCCAAAATATAAAAATTCTCCACCTTGGTTTTGTATATGCTTTAGTCATCCTCCTTCACCGTTGACTGCTCCAAAGCTGTTGCTCATGGATTTGTTACCATGACCAAATCCAGGCAGTATTTGAACTTGGCCACTTGTAGACTTCTAGGCAAGATATCTGCAGGGTTATGCTCAGTTGCAATCTTCTCTACTCTTTTCACCCCTGTTGCGACTACATCACGAATGAAGTGCAATTTTATATCAATATGTTTTGACCTCTCATGATACACTAGTTTGTTCATGAGATGTATGGCAATTTTATTGTCACAATGAACTACCATATCTTCTTGATTCACCCGTAAATCCTTGATAAATCCCTGCAACCAGATTCCTTCCTTTATGGCTTCAGTAGCAACCATATACTCGCCTTCCGTAGTAGATAAAGCTATTACCTTTTGCAGAGAAGCTTTCCAACTCACTGCTCCAACATAGGCTGTGAAGATATAACCTGAAATAGAATTTCTTGTATCTAAGAAACCCGAATAATCCAAGTTTACGAATCCATCCACCATTCTTGGTGCATTTTCCTTTCTAAGATAAAGCAGACCTACATCTTTAGTCCCCTTGAAGTGTCTTATTATTCATTTCAGAGTATGACAATGTTCTTTCCCCAGATTTGACATAAATCTGCTAAAAGCACTTATGGCATAGACCAAATCAGGCCTTGTGCATACCATACAATACATGATGTTTCCTACCGCATTTGCATATGGAACTTTCCTCATGTACTCTACCTCATCAATATCCTGTGGAGGCTGTTTTGTTGAGATTTAAAGTGTTGTCTCATTGGTTTTGCATCCTTCATTTCAAACCTATCAACACCTGATTTATATAGGTTTCTTGAGAAATGAACAACTCCCCGGCTTTTCTTTTTCTCCTTATATCAATCCCTAGGACTTTACATGTTGATCCCATATCTTTCATCTCGAGTTTTACCTTTAGTTTTCCTTTGAGTTTATCCAGTTCCACTCTATTCTTGCTAACAAGCAACATGTCGTCTATGTAGAATAACGATAAAACTTGAATGTGGGTGATGTTACTCTTGAAATATACACAAATGTCATCTTTAGAGTTCACATATAACCAATTTATTCCATGAATCTTTCAAACCGTAGGTACCACTATCTAGGAGATTGCTTCATCCCGTAAAGTGACCTTTAAATTCTTTGGCGACCAATCTCGCTTTGTATCTTACTTCCACCACCCCTGGAATAGACCCCACAAGTGTCTGATTTTATGGCCTATCCACTAAAATCCAGGTTATGTTTCTTTAGGGAGTTCCTCTTTTGTAGCCTTGATCCGGTTTGCACTATCTTTAGAACCTACAAATTGATCAAAATTGATATGCCCCACCTCATCAATATTAGTTGATGCCAGAAATACATAAAACATCAAATCTGCATATCCTAGTCTTTGCGGAGGTTTTATAACTCTCCTCTCTCGATCCCTTGTGAAATGATAATCATGTGTTGACCCACATCTCCAGTTTGTTATGAATTTTTCCATATTATGATCTCCTCACATTTCTATGACTACATGAACCGTATATGCTTGCTGTAATACTTGGCTTTCAGAGATTGAATGCTTCTTAAATGGGAATTCCATCTCATTGAAAGTCACATAACTACTTATTATGCATTTTTCATCTCCTGGTTTAACACACCACAATCTATAACCCTTAAAACCCTCCTGGTAGCCCAATAATACACGCTTTTTGGTCCTATATAGCAACTTGTCTTTGAAACCCTCTGGTTCTCTATCATCAATGATTATCACATACTCACATGGGTTGTATATCGTAAAAGGTAATCTTTGTCTGATGGACCTTTTGATCTCTGTTTCTGAAGGTGGAGTTGAAGAGCTGTCTTGAACAACAATTGGCTCAATTAACTCATCATGTTCAATTTGTATATCTCCCATGTGATCCTGAACTGAGGGAGGATGAATTGACATGAATTTCTGTATTGGATGATTGTGATTTTTGTTGTGTTCTACATCAGAACCTATTTCATCTTTGATGAATACAATATCGTGGCTTCTAACAATCTTTTGATTCAATGAACCCATAGTCTGTATCTGAACTCTTCATGGACATAACCCAAAAATATGCACTTTTTGGATCTATCATCAATCTTGGATCTGTCATCAACCTTTGATCTTTCATCTTTTGGTGAATGAACAAAAGCTTTGCAACCAAACACTCTCAAGTGTTTTGATAAGTGCTAGTTTTGCACTTATATTACCCAAAGAATTGGTATGAAAGTGTGCGGTTATCGAGCAGATTTACGTGTTTTTTCTGTTGTTTATGCCATCGCAGGAATCAAGTATTGGCGCATAACTTGTGACCAACGAGGAATAAACTAAATTTTGAGATGGAAGAGTGAAGGGCCGAACAAGAAAGCAGAGGAAGCAAAAGCGTTAAAAAAAAATTCCCGTGAATAGTACAATGCTTGCGGCTACACGAGAACCCGCGCCACTGCGCACACGGGCCTGCCCAAAACAAAAGAGCGTGCACGGCTGCGCGACCGCACGCACGGGTGAGAAACACAATTCGACGGGCTTTTCTTGGGTTTTTTGCAACGATTCACACACCTACAAAAACGAAAACTATAGCCACGAAAAAGAGGGCCGCAATCACGCACAGAAATCTAGAGAACGAGAAAGAGAGCAGAAGAACGAAGACGAAGAGAGCATCTACTGAAGACGGAGTCGTAATTCCGATTTGATTCTTCTTCCCTTCTTTTTACTTAATTTTAGTCTATTAGTGATGTTGGAAAACATGAATTTTTATATCGTTTTCCTGTTATGAACTAATTTCTTCAATCTAGATGACGACGTAGCTTTCTCGAACCTTTATTTATGAATTATTGATTTATATATGATAATTTCTTCTTGTTTATTTATATTTTTTGGATTTTATTGCATTCAATTACTAGATCAATAATTGAATTGTCATATTTATTTGAGATTTATCACTCGGGAAAGGAGATTTTGAATAGGATCGTAGGAAAATATATCGTTGGTGTTTATAGGGTTCAGAATGCCGATAACTCCAACGAATCCATTAAAAGAATTATTGTGCAATTGACATTATTTATTGTTTGATTTTTGATAGGGATATTTAAATTGACTTTAGATCATTGATTACTACGCATCACTTGGGAAAATGGAGTAGAAATAGTTGAGAATTCTTGGGTAGCAAATGCGTCGAAATTATAAATATTGATATCAATGATAATTGAATATATTGAAGACCAATTGAAATCATACATCTAGATTCTTATTCTCCCGATTTTAGAACATTTGCGTGCTTTCATTAACTTTAGTTCGTAATTAACAACAAACAGTCTAGTGAATTTTTTAAATAAAGTCTTATTATTTTAATTGTGGCACTTAATTTATAATTAAATTGTACTCTCAGTGGGATCGATATCCATGCTCTACCAAGTAAAACTTGACATCGTTCACCTGCGGGTAGAAAATATTGCAACATGTTTGTATGAGACATCTTTTCGGTCCAAGCTCTGTTAAGAACATTACCATCTAACGAAGCTAATGGAGAAAGGTTGATCAAATCAATTGCGGTTCTCATAGCTTCGCCCCAAAAAGAATTGGGCAATTTGGAGTGTGATAACATACATTTTATCATTTCACAAATTGTCATGTTCATTGTCTTAGCTAAACCATTGTTCTAAGGAATTTTTAGAACACTTTTCTCAAACCTGATACCATGAGTTATACAGTATTTCTCAAACGGACCCTTATATTCACCAACATTGTCAGAACGAATACACTTCGGTTTCTTTCATGTTTCTCTTTCAACTTTTGCATGAAAATGCTTAAAGACCTCAAGGACATGATCTTTAGATTTCAACACACAGAACCAGACCTGTCATGAGAAATAATCAATAAAGGTCATAAAATATAGCACACTACCGAGACCTTTGTCTTCCATGTAACACAAATCTAGGTGTACCAACTCCAAGCGTTGAGTTTTTCTGGATGGAAAAAAACTTTGAAATACAACTATGTGATAGGATCGATTAGGGGGATGATCGTTGAACTACAATAGCTCGGTTCTTGAAATTTTGAAAACCGATGAATTAACTCGAGTTTGGAGTTCAAACCAAGCGGAAAATACTCGAAATAATCCTTTGTAAAAACCAATTAAATATTTTGTAAAGCATTTAAAATATATGCAAGTTGAATGAGTAAAAATATTTTGGTTGAATCATTTTATCAAACACTTGGTATGCAATATTTTGGTATTTGAAGAACACATAAAATGCTTCAACAATGCATCTTTAAAATATGAAAATGATAAGTAAATGCAATAAACAAATAGACACGAATTTGTTTATGGATGTTCGGAGATTGAATAACTCCTACGTCACCCCTTCTTCCCCTTGGGAAGGATATTCACTAGAAGACTTTGATTTATACAACACATTGTACAAACTCATTCAGCTAGGACTTACACCACTGCCTAAACTGAACTCCTAATACTCAAGATTGTAGGCAGCGCCTCACAATCAGCATATTGTTTAATGTCTCGTATGCAAAGACTACAAACACATTGTTTTACGTCTTTGTGTGAAGATTCACTCAACTAAACTTTGAAGTTCAACTCTCTTGTATATGTGTGAGTGATTGTGTGTGAGGAATTTATCTTTTATAGTGTACATCTCAAATGTATCCTCACACAAGGGCTTGTGCTCTCAACTAGCTGATTTCTTCATGCTAATTGCCCATGCTTTTAATCCTCTTCAAAAGCTCTTGTTTGATCTTCAAGATGTTGTATTTATAAGTCCCAACAATGATATATACGTTAGACACAAGAATATGACTGTTTGGAAAGTTTCTGTACTGTTTCTGAGGTTGCAACGGTCAAATTCGCCTTGCTGGACCTTTTCCCCGACTGGTCAACTCTGGTCAACTCAACTGGTCATTCAACTCAACTGGTCATTCAGCTCAACTGGTCATTCAGCTCAACTGGTCAGCAGCTGGTTCAGTTCAGTTCAGTTGGTCAGCTGCTGGTTCGGTTCAGTTCAGTTGGTCAGCTAGTTCAATTCAACTGGTCTGGTTCAGTTCAACTGGTTCGATTCAGTTTCAAGCTGGTCTGGTTCAGTTCAACTGGTCTTCAGTTGGTCAGCAGCTGGTTCAGTTCAGTTCAGTTGGTTGGTCAGTTGGTCAGCAGTTGGTTCAGTTTCAGCTGGTGTGCTGAAATCAGCCTAGCTGATTTCAGTTTGTGCAGAACCAGTAACTTCATCGTCATTTATCAGCATCTTAAGCTTCGATTCAGACTTTGACTTCTGAAGATGATTTGTAGATCATTGTCTTATCTTTTCAACGCATACAGAATCGCTTCATTTCGATAACCGAGCTGAGAGATATGACCAAACTACCGCATCTGCTCAAACCCAACTGATTGATGTTTTCGTGTGATCAGTTCGGTAATTGAGCGATCCGTTAGACCTTGATAACATCCGATTTTGCCCAACTGACGTAAAATATGATTTGTTCCAAATTGAGTTTTCTAATCAATTTAGTTAGTGGATTGTCATTTGGATTATTCAGTTGAGAGATATCACAAAAATACCGAAGCTTGCCAAAAATTCAGTTTGTGCAGAATTTAGTTTCGGCTTGCTTCTTGTTTTAATAATCTTCACACTTGAGTAAATATGTTAGAAACACAATAATAACTTTTGTTAATATCAAAATCAAGATTGCAAACTTGAAAAGTTCCAACACTATGTGTTGTTTTCCGGCCAAACAATCGACACAAGTCTCCATATGCATACCTATTACTTCATGGAAGAGTTTCTTCCCAGCCAAATTTTTCATTTCTTTTTGGCTTATATGTCCAGGTCTCTTTTACCACAACTCAATGGATGTGGTTTTTTTGGATGCATTAACCTCTCCATTGGATATCTTTGCTTGCATGAGGTAAAGAGAATAATGTTTCATATCTCTAGCAATAATAAGAGAACTTTTGGTGAGTTTTCATTTTCTTTCACCAAAGTGACTGGAATAACCATTATCATCAAGCTTGCTTGTAGAGATTATGTTAAGTCGAATATCTGAAACATGTTGAATATCTCTGATAATGAGATGACACGTTGTATTCATCTCCAAAACAATGCTCCTCATACCAACGAACTCAATCAAACCTTGATTGACCTCTAACTTTGCCAAAGTTTCCACTTGAGTATGACACAAACATATCTCTGTGTGGAATGATATGATATGAAGCTCCCGAGTCAATAATCCAGTCATGATATGATATATTGACACACACATCATCACCAAGAATGATAATATCTCCATCAGATATCATTGCAGTTTTCTCTTTCACTTCTGACTTTGTCACGTTCCTTTGATCTTACTTCTTTTTTCTGTATTCTCTTTCATAGTGGTTTGGACCTCCGCAATAATGCACTTGAATTTTATTTTTTGGTATTGAACTTTCCTCTGGATTTTTCTCTTCCTTTATGTGGCCCTCTGATGTAATTTCTTCCTCGATTATCAACATTTTCTCTAACTAATGCCTAGTTTCAAAGTTGACTTCTTGCTCTTTTTTTCTGGACTCTTCATTGAGAAGACAATTTGACTGTTTGTGTCAGTTTTTCATCAGGAGCAGAATTACTGAGCGACACCACATAGTACACTAAAATTTATCTAAATGATTAGGCTTTACAACACTCAATTACTTGTTTATTACTTGTCTTGAGATTAACTGGATGAATGCAAATGTATGGTTATTTATAGAAAAAATTTGGGTTTGGTGAACTGTGAAATGATCGATGTATTTTCAAAGTTTTGTAGTCTGACTTTGAAAATTGGTTTGGGTACAAAACTATGCTTGAATGTCAACATCTTGCACGTCTTGTTATTTCCCAAAAGATCACGCCTGACTTTTTCCTCAATCAAATTATGAAACCAATCTTTGTTGGGGCAAATGTGAAACGAGCACCCAGAAATTGAATACCCAATCTTCATTCGATTTCGTGATTGCTGCTGGTAACAAGTCTGCCAAATCATATCCATCGCTTGCTAACCTGACATCTCTACTTTCTTTATTCTTTTCATGTCTTGTCCCGACAATCTTTTTTGAAATAACCTTCTTTGTGACAAATGCGACATTTCAATCTTCCATTTGTCTTGGAGCGTAATCTGCTCCTCTGATATTTCAGATTATTTTTCCCTTTTTCATCGATCTCCCTCTGATCATCAAACCCTCGCCTGGAAATTCTTCTTTAACTTCATTCTTTCTTTGCAACTCCTTAGAATTAAGTGCATATTTCACTTCAGCTATTGTCAAGGTCACTTTTCCGTATAGTGTTGTATCAACGAAGTATTCATATGACTTTGGCAAGGAACTCAACAATAGAATGGCATAATCTTCTTCATTGATATTTATATTGATGTTCTTGATATCAAGTATTATCTTGTTGAAATAATCCATGTGTTTCCTTATGTCTTTGTCCTCCTCCATAAGAATCGTATATAAAGACTTCTTGAGTTATAGGAACTCGTGTTTCTTCCATAGATCAATAGTAGAGGTCTCTTCAGCAACTGCTCAGAGCACTTCATCACCCAATGACAGCAAGATCACGCTACGTTCTTTGGAAGTATGATCTGCGATTTTCTTTTTGTCAGTCAAAGTTTCCAAGATTTATGGATTAATCGCATATGATAATTCATTGTACACCAAGAAGTTCTTCATCTCGATTCTCCACATGCTGAAATCATTGACCTCTGTGAACTTTTCAAGATCAATTTTGTTTGACATTGCCATGATAGCCGAACCTGGACTCTAGTACAACTAGTAGTGAAAAACAGATCACGAACTTTAATTTAGCTTAAAGATTCTTTGGCCCTTTCACAGTGTATTTCAGTGCATGAAGTATGAGCTGTGTAATGTGTTGAGTTATCGGTTTTCTAGTGTCCAAATCGCAGCAAAATTTTAAAAAAATTTATTTTGACTATCAAAATATTTGGACACTCGTATGGTTTAAATTAAACATAAACATTCATTGGTTGTTAGAAGTTATACCTTTAGTTAATTAATTCATTTGGCTCCAACTACTCCGATATTAGCGGACGTAGCTCTTATTGTAAATCCCTACGAACATTCTTCGATCTGCTAATCCGCTCCACTACTGGAATATTTATTAATCTTCTAAATTTCACTAGAAAAATAGAAGATATTTTTCGTGGAGATAGAACACTAAAAAACCAACACAACTCTCAAACTTGGAGTGGCTTAATTTTTCTTGCTTTAAAAAAGGGATTTCGAGAGCCTTTTTGAAAAAAATTGGAATAGCCGAAACTTTTCTTCTTCCTCTTTTATTTCTTTCGAATGTGTGCAATGTATATAAGGATAAGAAATCCTTATTTTAATATTAATCTTCCTTTTACTTAATTAATCCAATTAATTAAGTTAATGAAAGATTCTTATTTTATTCCATTCATGATCGATCTCGATGCATATATAATTTTTTTGAGAATATCATGCAATATTATTTTTCTTTGTATGTAAGTTTTTAAAATTATGGTATCATGAATATTTTTTTTTAAAATTATGGTATCATGAATATTTTCATATTACATAAATCAATAAGTTTTTAAAATTATGGTATCATGAATATTTTCATATTACATAAATCAATACCATTTTTTATAAAAACTTAATGAGCTATATTTTAACTTAATTAAAATATAATTTAATTATTAAAGCTCAGTTAAACTTTAATAAATTAACATGATGAGCTTATACTCTTACAAGTCCATGATTCATGCTCCCATTATATTAAACTCATCATAATCCCGATCGACGATCCAATATCATCAATGTGACAATTTCAACTTGTTTGTTATTATGATGAGCATTCTAATTTCGAAATCATCAATATCTAAATAAGGTGAGTGCATTCCCTTTGGCTGTTTTATCAGTCATGCTCTCAAAATTTATATGAGCTTTTATAAATTTTATTTATAAGCTTATCGATTGATCATATCATACTTATTTCTTATAAATTAACTCATTGATTTTATTATCTCAACGGAAATAAATAAATCAGTGTTTTTGTGACACTCAAAAGTTCAGGGATACAGCTAGCCGCGGGTTCACAACTCATTATGATTCAGGATAATTTTCTTTATTCGAGCTTACCCTAATTTGCCCACATCTCATGCACCAACATTTTATCATGAGAATTTCAGAAACCATTTTTCGATTAAACCCATCGAATCATGGTAAGAGCGTCTAGTAGCATCGCCCCATGATTCCCTAGGTATAACTAATAGTGCCTGTAAGAACTAGTCGGTTATGATTAATGTACAGTATGGTCCCTTCATATCATATATCCCGATCGAATATGCAACCATTGGTTCATCGAGGGTTGCATATTAATTCGATAGCTATGTGATACATTTATGAAATATTCATAGTGTCATCGTATGCACAACTAGAGAATTCCTTCCCTAATGTACATCTCACACTCTGGCCAGATATTTCATACACTATTATTTCGTTAGATCACATAGGATATCCACATCCGTAGGTGAGCAGTGAATTCCTGACTACAATGCACTGTCTCTTACACATTTCGCAATTGCACCCAACCTCGTCACCTTGTGACCCTCGCGGAGTCGGTAAATGAGTCAAAGCACAATCCTAGTATGTAGAGCCTCGGTGTTGTCTCAGGTCGTAAGGACTAATAATGTACAATCACAACCACATACTTTTCCTCTCGATGAATGATAATCACTTGGAAAGTTCGAGGGAGAGTAGTTCGGTACAATCATCGTATGATTACTCATCTGTATGATTGGACATCTCTATGTCCTTACCATGAAACACGGTACACAACATCACAGATGTTAGTATCAATCTCAAACGACATTTATCCTTGTTTTAGGCAGCTGAATCGACCTGGAACGAATTTAGAATATACACTGTTTACAAATGAGTTTCAATATCGAATTACGATTCATTTGTATTAAAATATAATCAAGAACTTTATCTGTGCTGATTGTATGAGTATACAGATAAACATAAATGAAACCAAAAAAAGTTAAATTATATTAATATACAGATTTTTTATTACACTTGAGTCAATAAATTCTCTAACCAACCTGTTGGTTTGCAGAACATCTACTTTAACATAATAGATATTGACTAGTGATCGTGTGTTAACTATTTGAGAACAATAAGAAATGAACTCTCAAGATTTTTCGTGGATCGATTTGTGATCTAATCCGCGACAGCCAACAACAGGAGAATTTTCCACTATAAATAATGAACGAGAAATTGCACAATGCAAATGCTCCTAACTAGCAATTTACAACCGCTAACTGAAATTAATAACTAGTTTATCATTGATTTTATAAAATACTATAAATAAATCAAGCACATCAAAAATAAAAATATAACATATATGCAGGACATATAATATTCATATATATAAAAAAAATGGTGGAAAACAAGAAACTTCCCTCCAAACTCCAAAAATTTATAGTTTCCTCGTACTAGGAAACCAAAATCCCCGAGTGATTTGGAGAGAGAAATCGCATTGAAGCGACTTCTGTTTCTCACTAATTGTTTTCTGTCAAAGAGCTTTAAATGCTGGTGTGATACTTGTCCACTCCTAAAAATCACGCGCCGTTAACTGCTTTAATTCTTTTGTTCTGCGTCTTTGCTTAACTGGAAAAAGGTTTTCTCCAAAAGGGAATTCACAAAATCTTGTCTTTTTTACGTTAAAAAAAAAAAACCAAAAATCTTGTCCATTTCATTTCTCACGCTTCTTTCTTTCTTTCGAAGTCTGCGGAAGTCAAGAGGTAGCGCCTGGAAACCTGTGTTTCGTGGGGTGTTTTCAATGTATATGCATGCATTCGTCGAATTTATATGCACGATTGGATTTATCTTTGTTTGAAAATTTGGTTTTTGTTTATTTGTTGAGCTTTTTTTATCTTTGGATTTGTTTCCACCACCTGATAAAGATTGGGTTGTATTTTTCTTTGGGGTTTCTTTGTGTTTCTTGATTGAATTTGCATGAGTTGGATTTATTTGCTGGAAGACTCTGCTTTTTTGGTTCTGCATTGGTGTTGTGTGTGATCTCTTTCAAAAAAAATTGAGGGTTAGATTGGATTTATAGCTTTTAGATGAAGATTTGTTTTAGAATTTGTTATGAAGATTGGATTCACCGTGCTCTGTAGATTGGATTTTATCTTATGTTACGGTATCAAATCAGGTTCTTCGCCTTTTATCTTCTAGGGAGCCTTTGAACTTGTTTAAAACTAATTTAACATGGTCATTCACCTTTCGAGTATTTTCGCTTTATGTGATCATGCATGGATTGTCTTGCTGACCAAGATTGCTCTGGATTTTGCCCGGATATACTTGTCCAATTTGTCAAGTGAGTGCTTGTCATAAATTATCTGATATATCGTATGCATTCAGTTAAATACATAGGTATTTTAGCAAAATTGTATTGATAGGCTGATAGCCCTTTAGGTTACTAACTTCTATCTATGGAAAAATATGGATTCGATGTTGGAAAGTATTGGATGAATGTGTGGGTTAAATGGTCAATATTTGTTTGTTTTAGGTATGATTTTTCAGTTAAAACTTCTTTTAATCTATATGTCCCTTATTGGAAACAAGTGTTTGAAAATTGGTTAACTAGTTGCGCAACTGTTTTATGGGATTCTAGAAGCGGGAGGCGGTCTTTAACCGCTTCTAAAGATTCAGAAGCGGTTTTTTACCGTTTCGAAAGAGACTGAAGTGTTTCAGAATGTTTGTTAATTAAATAAATTCCTTAAATCAACAGTCAATCAACATTGCATATGTCATCTACTCCTTTTGTCTTTGGTTATTGTTATTCGGTTTCATCATGAAATGATAAAATATGCTCTACAAGCTTCTGAAGACCATGAGAGATTCATTTATACAGGCTTCATAATTTCCATGTCTTTTAATGTATTATTTTCAAACTCCATTCCTGCTTTAGTTTCCATAACTCTCTCTTTCTGATGCTTATAGTTTTTGCTCCCAAACTGGTCCTTATTATAATATGGAACATTTCCTCATATGATAATTATGATGGATGCAGGTTATTAGCATCTAGATTCGAATGATATTTAAAAAACGATCTTTTATTTTAATGTTGTATTTATCTGGTATAGTTTAAATGAATCTTTTATTAAATCTTGAGTACGTATGCGCATGACAATTGTCATTCAAACTACCGCAGATATGACAACCCCAAGGCCAAGATATTCTGCTCAGGAAGTGGCGAAAGCCTTTGTGACGAAATACTACATGATTCTCAATAAATCTCCTGAAATTGCCCACAAGTTCTATCAGGAGTCGAGCCTACTAGGCTGGCCAAGGCTCGATGGTGATATCAAGAGTGTGACAACCTTAAGTGTAATCCTCTTGAGCCGTTTGAGTCACAACTTGATATTAGTTGATTTGTTCCTCTTTCAAACAGTTAATTTTACACGAAATTATCATCTTATCAGTTTAAGTTACCTGGATATAACATATTTAATTTCTTGCATATGATTTCCATGGTGCCAGTTGTCATGGTTGATCACACATATGATTGAAATTCCTACTTTTACTTTTCCAACGAGCTACTTTCATTAATTATTTAGCCGAATACCAAGAGCTAAATTTCAGTTCATCTTCAAACTTTTTGTTTCAGTTATTACTCAAATCTTAATAAAATTTATAAAGGACAGAATGTAAGAAATGATTTCAAAACTTGATGCAGGGCATTAATGGTGAGATCATGTCCTCGGATTATAAATATTGCTTATTTGAGACAGAAACGGTGGAGTTCCAAGAATCTTTGGAAGGAGGGATCCTTATCGCTGTAACTGGTTTGTTGACTCTGAAGGATGATGTTATAAAGGGTTTTAGCCAGACGTTCTTTCTGGCAAAACAAGAGGACGGCTTCTTCATCTTGAATGATATTTTACAGGTTGTTGATATATCTGGATTTTTCACCAGTACTGCTATCCAAGATAATCAAAAGAAGGATCAAGTTGCACCAACACAAAATTCAGGTAGAATCTTACCCTGTAGCTGTATATTTCTCATAGTTTGTGCTCTTGATTTGTTCTCTGCGTTTATCTTTTACTCTCATGTTAGTCAATTTCTTAAAAATGTTAGGCCTCATGCTTTCAGTTCCATGTGGTAAATCAAATCACCCTGCATCGTCTCAAACCAAAGAAGCAGATGAAAATGGAAATGCTAAGAAACCATCCGACTCTTCAGTTTCTAAGGATACTGATGCAAAAGTTGTTGCTACTAATTCTTCTGAAGTTGCATTGTCTCAAACCAAAGAAGCAGTTGAAAAAGAAAATGCCAAGAAAACATCCGATTCTTCAGTTTATATGGATTCTTATGCAAACATTGCTGCTACTAATTCTTCTGAAGTTGTATCATCTCATACCAAAGAAGTGGTTGAAAATGGAAACGCCAAGATAACATCCCATGAAACTCATCACAACCTCGTAAGGGCGTTGGACTCTTCAGTTTCTAAGGACACTAATGCAAAAGTTGCTGCTTCTAATTCTTTTGAAGTTGGATTGTCTCGAACCAAAGAAGCGGTTGACAATGGAAATGCCAAGAAAACATCCGATTCTTCAGTTTCTAAGGATACTTATGCAAAAGTTGCTGCTGGTAATTCTTCTGAAGTTCCATCGTCTCATACCAAAGAAGTGGTTAAAGATGGAAAAGCCAAGAAAACATCCAACTCTTCGGTTTCTAAGGATACTGGTGCAAAAGTTGCTGCTACTAATTCTTCTGAAGTGACGGCTTCATGTGAAAAAGCATTTCCAGTTCTCTCGCCGGTGTCAGATGTTAAGAAAGAAGCATCCCCGAAAATTACATATGCTTCTGTGGTATGTTAAGTGATGCTATCTTGAAGATTTATATAATATTTGATTTATTTCCTTTCGTGATACCATATTCTAAGTAAAACTTGGATTTATCCAAAGGTTGCAAAGGCGAGTCCCCTGACTTCTCCAAGAAATACAAGTGCTCATTCAAATTTTGACAAGAAAGCAGTAGCTCCTCCGACATCCAAAGCATCAGCATCTCTTTTTAATGGTGCATCAAACGTATCAAATCTTAGCAGTACCGAATCAAAACCTTTGGCTCCTTCAAACGCCGCTGAACCTAAGATGCAACCAGGTAGAAATGGTTAGACTAATAGTAGTCTCTAATGCAGAATACATTCTTCTCCATTTCTAGTCCTATTCGTTTAGAGCTTTAAGTCTTAGGCATCTGATTGTATCATACTGTTTAAATTGTGTGATTATCATCATAGCCAAGAGAATATACATAGGAGGATTGCCATATAATATTACCAAACAAAGAGTCCTGGAGGTTCTAAAACAGTTCGGGCCAGTTAGAAGAAATTCAGACAGTATTCAGATTAGAAGACATGAGGTCCGCATCGGATTTGATTCAAACATTTATCTTTACAGTTTTATCTCTTAGTATCTTTCTGACTTGGTTCAACATTCTTTGCCAGGATGGTTTTTGTTGTGGATTTGTGGAATTTGAATCTTTGGATTCTGCACGCCGTGCAATTGAGGTGCGTATTCCTTTTCGAAATGATATTTATCCCAACTTACAAACTGAGTTGATATCTGAGATCTTTTTCGACTTACAGTGGTCATATATTATATACTCAGACGATGTAACGTGAACATTTTTCCCTCTTGAAGATGTTTTGTTTCTTTTACTCTAAATTCTTCAGTTACTGATTTAATGTTTTTTCAGGCTCGTAGTGTTAAATTTGGCATAAAGGAATCCTACATGGCATACAGGAGATCGTCCTCCGATCGTGGTAAGTGGAAGAATTCTTTTACTTCCACATGTTTCCTGTTATACAATTTATAAATTACACCTTAATATGTAATAGTTGTTTGTTTACTCTTCTTCTTGATGTCCATTGATTTCACGACTTTTAATGGATTGGTGCCATTTATCTTCTCCAAAACCTATATTTTTTCTTTAAATTTTACCCCAAGATATTGCATATTCTTTGCACAGGGTATGAAAGTGTACCATATAATGCTGTTGAAAAGATAGCAGCATTAATGTATGGTTAAGTTTTCGAGTATGACAACCGCGACAGCAATAACTGCACTTACTATGCACATAGGACATTTTATAGTTCGTGTAGTTGTATAATTTAAAATATTAAACGTGATCATGCTCGATCCTACACCACTATCATGCAAGACTTAAACAATCGCTTATTAATTGTGAATCCCTGAACACTCTAAATTATAGCAGTAATGGAAAAATTTCATGTTTTCTCAGGTAACAACGAGAAAGGAAAAGGAAGTTCTCCACCAAGAAATAATGGTATAAATGCCAAGCGACGCATAATGGCTCAGATGGAAAACGCGAGGACTCGAAATTCAACTAAACCCAAGGATGTCACGAAGGAGTACCCGAACAGATAGTTGGTCGAGTTAGAAGGGGGAGATTTGTTGAAATAGCTGGAATTGATATGCATTAATCTCCCTGCATTTCCTGTGCAATAGACTACAATTTTTTGGCCTTAACACCACATTCTTTTACCTTACTTCATGTTTTTTCATTCAGGATAAAGAAAAGAAACCAAAAACAAAACAATTTAATAGGCTTTATGTGTTGGGGCTGTCAATCTAAATTGAGAAACAATATGGCCCAAATAGTTTTCAAACCAAACGGATTGGTGCTGGGTTTTTACTCCTTATATTTATTATACATACTAGCAAACTTGTGCTTGGCTTTGTATAATTAATTATTGTTGGAGTTATATTAATATTTAGATTGCCAAAAATTTGTATTGAAAATGTTTTAATTATTTTGTTATCTTTTGTAATATTATTTTGGATATTGTGCTGTTTTTTTATTTTTAAATTATGATGTAATTTGTTTGTGCAAAAACTTGAGTGAGACGGTCTCACGGGTCGTATTTTGTGAGACGGATATCTTATTTGGGTCACTCATGCAAAAGTATTAATTTTTATGCTAAGAGTGTTACTTTTTATTGTGAATATTGGTAGTGTTGACCCGTCTCACAGATAAAGATTCGTGAAATCGTCTCAGAAGAGATCTACTTATCTGTTTGAGGGTGAGGGTAGTATTAACATTTGGAAAATATTTTTTTAGTTAGTATTGTTATTTTAAAATGGTCAATACCAAGAGACGAGTAGATACTTTATATAACAACATAGTATATATTTTAAAACTTATGATTATGATTATTCATGAATATGTCATTAATCAGGTATATTGGTTTGTGATAGTATATTTATTGAGGGTTTAAATCTACAAATCTATCGGTTTCCAATATAATTTTAATATCGCGTTCTGTGAAGATATATATAAGATTGTACGATAAATTTTTTGATTTACTTGGATGGATAAAATTCACATAGGTTCTACTCCCAAATTATTCCGTCCGAATCAAGTTCATTAATTCAAGTGCAATCTAGTTTTTGAGTACTGGGGAAATGCAAAGTGTTTGTTAATAGTATTTGATGAGTTTTAAAATATAATCATTTTTAATTGAAACAATAAATGGAAGGGGAATTTATTACAAAGTATTATTTGAAAAATTAAAACCCAAAAAGTCTTACTAATTTTCACACCAAAAAAAGTCAAATTGTGAAAATAGGTTCCTAAAATGCTCTCTGTCGATATGTATTTCAAAAAATTAGATTACATATATATTTTAGATATATTGTTATGAGATTAAATTAATTTCTCATTGAGATATATAATAATAAGTGCGAAGATTTAGCCTGATTTTGTTAATAATTAAATTAAAATAATGAATTTTTCGAGGGTTCTTTTATAATAATAATTTTAATAACAAAATTATATATTGGTCCTATATATTTGTCTCGTTGTAATTTTGGTCATCTACGTTGTTAAGTTTCAGTCTTATTTCGTTGTTTTTGTTTTTTTATGATTTTAATCATTAGTCATTTTTCTGATGTTACGTTGATATGACATGAATGCAATATTAATATATTTGGTACCATGTCAGTACATCTTATGAAAAAAGAAATAAAATTACCAAAATCGAAAAATAAATTAATACAATTGAAATTTGATAACATAAATAATCATATATCCTGTCTAAGTTTAGTCGTTATTAGTTAGTCGTACAAAAATTATGAAAATAGATAATTTTGCCCACTTTAAAAAACACATAATGGTACTAAATTTTAAATCTAATATGATAATATCCTCCTCATACTTAACTAATATATATTGTTTACATTATTAAATTTAAGTCACTAATTATACTACCAAGTCACAAAAAATGTTTACAATAATTAGACTTGCCAATAAAAAATTTCTAAAATATGCATAAAAAGAATTTAAAGAATATAAAAAAAAATGGAGTCAAAAAAAATATGACAGAGAGAAAATATAGGGCCCTACCGGATTCGAACCGGTGACCTATTGATCTGCAGTCAATTGCTCTACCACTGAGCTAAGGACCCTTTTGTCTTCTGTCGAACATAATATTATATATATTGTATTCTATTTTGTTCATAATTGTAAACCGTATAGCATTGTCAAATGAATATATTTACGGTCCAAGATTGTTGAAGAAGATAGATTACCATTCTGCACAAATCTTTTCATGCCTGAAATGGCATTAATGATTTTAATGAAAGTTTGAAGCAAATTTTCTAAAATATATATGTATGTATGTATTCCGGAATTACAAATTTTATTTTTTGCATCTACCGGACTTATTTGAGTCGTGATTAGTACAAGACGGATAAATAAACTTCGAGTTCCATGACTTGCATCATCATTGGCTTCGTGGAACGTGATTCAATGTCACAAATGTATGTACATACTGTACCTCCATCGGAAGTCTACTAGAGCTCGCCGGAACACCCAAAATTAAATTCACTCTTTGCCCAACAAACATTTTCTATGGTGAAGTGACAAACTGTATAAATCTTTAAGATACCAAGTGGTCGAGTATTCAGACTTCAAGGGGAGTTTTTGTTTTTAATCTTCAGATGTGTAAAGGTACTTTGTTTAAAAGATATTTTCTCCTTGTACAAGAAATATATGTACTCATTCTTTTATGTCTTGAGTCCTAAATTCATCAAAATTAAAGACAAAAGCAGAACCTGATCTCCTTCTCTCAACTATCTTCTTTATCAAAAGAATTTCTGATTCATCAGCTTCCTCCTTGTCTTCACTCTCCGAATCCTCATCCAACATCAACCTTCTCGACATCTGCCAATCCCAAGTCCGACCCACATCTTGAACGAAATCCTCTTGTCCTCCATCTTTTTCCACAGAAGCATCATGTTGTGAAACTTTATTTTCTTCATTAAATAGACCATAGATTAATTTTTGTACAGACGAATGCATTTCATGATCGCTGCCACAGCTACTAGCGGAGTTTTTCTCACCTCGTTCTTGCTTGTTATCTGTCGCCCTCACTAAAGTACCATTTGCCTCCTTGATTGAATCCAGGGAATTGCTAGAGATATTCCTAACCAATGATCCATCGGTCGAGTAGTGTCCACAATTGTTTATTGGGCTTTGGGGAGAGCATGAATATTCTGTTTCACTTAAAGAAAGTCTTCTTCCGGATACAATGCCTTGAGAGCCAAGAAGTTGAACTCTTCTTTCGCTGTTACTAAGAGCTATTTCTAGCTCCTTGATACGTGCTTCAAGCCTAGACTCTATCAACTTATGGAGGCGGAAACTCAGCTCCCGTGGTGAAACTGCGTAATTTGGAGGCTGAGAGTTATTGGTGGTTGTACCTGTAGATTCATCACCGGACTCAAATGCAGTATCTCGAGCTTCCATGTCCATCATTGCCTTTAAATCTCCTTGAGCAATATCTGGTTCGTAATCCGGATCAAGCTGGAAAATAAAGATGACGCTGAAGCATCTTAGGTATATAAAAATTTAATCAGAAACTAAACCTCCACAGCGACTGGGATGAAGCAAAAAGTAGCTATCTAACCAGTGTTCTCTGCAGAATTTGAGAGACTGCAGAATTATATTAGTTCCGAATAATTGAATTTCACATATTTTGAAATTTGAATGATCAAAGAAACAAAAGTATTATTCTCATAAAAAAAGAAAAAACAAAAGTATCATTAGCATCCATCAGGGATTCAGTTAACAAAGTGAATAGTACATGTTTAGGTGAATGCCAGGCAGTCGAGAGAACATTAAATTGAACATGCAGACTTAACAGATGGAAAAACATTTAGGCAAAAAAGATTGAAGATTAACTGAATTATACACCAGTTTCATGATGTTACCAGTTTCATGATGTTTATTGAAGTATTCAAATTCCAAAGGTAAAACTGTCTTACCTCCACAATATTAGATATGTTTTCAAGAGCAGATGCATTTATATTATGTTCGAGCATCTCCAGTTCAGCCTGAAGCTCTTCCTCAATTTTACACCTTAATTTGAGATTCTCAACAATATCATTGCTTGCCATAAAACTGTCAAATTTGGTCGATTCTTTTGCTTCCTTGTTAGGAGATGCAATTGGCTCCCTAACTGACGAAGGTGTATCATTTTTTTGAGGGGGTTGATGATAGCCTTCGTTCACAATCTCCTTCACAGTAATCATTTCTTTCATATTAAGTTCATCATGCAAATCTTGAACTAAATTCTGTCTCTGCATTAATTGCATTTTCATACCATCTACTTCTCTTTTACTGGCTGTTTTACCAGACAATATTCCAACACTCAATCCCATGATAAGGAGAAGCATTCCGTCAGATCCTGGTAACAGCGAAAAAAAAAAATAGTTCAAATGAGAAATTAATTAGGCCCAAAAATTCAAATCTATAGCTTTCTCCCAACCACCCTAAACTTTATATATCTGCAGTTTATTGCTAGACAAATAAAGTAGCTGAATCGACCATCGATTTCTTGAACATGCAATGAAGTCATGTTTCTTGATATACAATTAGTCCATTAATTTTTGTGAGAAAACAATATCACCACGCTCATCTCTCACCAGACCCCTGAAACAAATACTTAAGCAGAACTACTTTCCGAGGTAGTAAAAAATACAAGCAAGTCAACAGGCAAAAATAAGACAGCACCAATCATATCGGCAAGCCATGATACAACCTGTACAGACATTCATCTGAGTCTAGATTTGATTACATTACATGTCCAAACAGTTACTTCAAATGACAGGCATAAACTACAAAGTTAGCTTCACAACTCCTTAAAACATTTCATTGACAAAGAAAACCTTTAAGTAAATATTCAGAGGTCACCAGGACAACGCAGTTCAGATAATCAATATGTGCACGCTGCATACAAATCAAATGAGTACACACATCGAAATTTGTCAAAATAAGAGCAGACGGACAAACCTAATGAATCAAAGAGTCTATTAGGCACCTCATCAGCGGAACAATTCATTCGTGCAAGGCCAGAACTCCTTTTGGCCTTCCTTGGAAGCACAGCCGAATCAATATGTCCCATTGAATGAGACCTAAACATTGTACTCCTTACTTTTGAGCCAACAATATTTTCTCTCCTCCCCTCCTCCACTCCATCATCAAAAAGCGCCAAGGATGAAGCACTACTCGATCTGCTGGTCAATCCAGTTCCATCAGTAACCAGCAGTGGCCTCACTGTAGACACAGAAGGAAATATGCCAAACACATTTTGTTCAAATCCTTCACCATCTTTACTTAGCTCATAATCAAGGTCATTTTCTACAGAAATCAATGGCCTCGGAATATTCAAGCCACTCCTCCTACTTCTAACGAACTTCCCCCTTTTCAATCTAAAGGAATTTTTACTCTCGGCATCTTCAAATTCCGGAATTCTTTGTCCCGAAATGCCGGTACCACTAGAAGCTAAATCTTCATCATCTTGCACTCTGTTTTGCTCTAATCTGCGTAATGGGCAGGTATTATAACGTATCTGCTGCAGGATATTCATGGATTCTGATTGAACATTGCCTGGATACTTAAAAGCCGGCTCCAATAAACCTTCGTTTTTATCCACCGATAAATTTTGCAAGTTCTTGGCTATGTATCCAGCTCCAGCAGCGGCTGCAACTACCCACAAATCCATTGTTCCTCAACACAAAAATATCCCCCACAAAATGGATTTTTTCCAACTTCCCAGAAAAAATACATCGAACTTGACGGCCATTACAGTACTAGAGATCTTCAATTCATAGCAGAGCCCGCAAAAACAATGAAAATTATGCAGAAATCACACCCGACAACAAACTCGTGAAGTCAAAAACAGTTTATTATATTAACTGAATTGCTGAAGAATCTGTTTTCCCTGATTTGGCGGTGAATTCAACGACGAATGAACCCTGAAGTTTGAAAGGTTATCAGTAAAATTTATTTAATTCATGGTCTTGGTTGGAAGCGCGAATGTATTTATTTTCAAGTGAAAAATAAGCAATTGTTTTGATTTCGAGGGGCCACTGACCCGGCCATGGCTTGCAAGAGCCACCTGATTGTGGATAATGAATTTGAGACCCGAATTTAATGGCGACTCTCGAATTTTGTTCGCTTTCAAACATTTTCAATTACTATTTTTTAGTATTTTCAAGAAAATATGACCCCAAAACTTATATAAAAATATTTGATTTTTCCCTTGGAAGATCCCCCTATGTCCCTTTATGTCTTAAAATGTTTGTTATATAAAGATTTCGAGATTGATATTTCATTTCAAACTTTATATGATAGCTTCATATGATTGTACGTTATCGTTCGTCCTGAAAATAATAACTGTTGAAATCAATTTAACATTTTTAATTTGAAACTCTTTTTGTTGTCTATCGAACAAATTATTGAATCTATTTCTCCAATGAAATTGATTAGTTGGAAATATAGTCTCCATCGATGATACGTTGGAAAATATTTGGGATATAGTTAATGTTACATTCATATTTATATATTGCATGATAAATTACAAAAATATAATTGAATTCAATTATATATTTTTATTCTTTGATATAAAAAAAAAGTCATGTTTGTATCAATTTAAATGTAAATCTAACGTGACTCTGACACGGTTAATCTAGAACAAAAACAGATGATTGTGTACATGGTACACTGTTAAAAAAATTGAGTGGAGCATGCAGACTTTATGTTATTTTTGGCTGCAGAATGAGCCAACAAAACATTTAACTAAAAAACATAAAAAGACTTTATGACCAGTTATCAAATTTTATGTTTTTATGCAGGTAGCTGTGGGTTGTGGCTGCGGCATGACTCAGTCTCTACCATGACTGAAAAATACCATTCAAATAAATTTATTTATTTAAAAATAACAATTATTTTACCTTCAAAAAAGAAAAAGAAAATGTCTCATTGGAAAAAGGGGTATTCGTGGCTTCATAAAATTGCAACCAACAGTGCTTAATTGAAACTTTTGAGATCCACAACTTAAAAATGGTATTCCCAATTTTTTTTTCCCTCTGTTGCTCTTTCAGATTAGAAATGCAACATATCTTCAATGGATTCAACTTTCTAACCTAAACAACTCCGAGGAAAATTTGCATCTCTATAGACACGTCAATCAAGATGCAAGGGTTGTACTTGAGCAGCTATCGATACTGCAAGCCAAGATATCTCTATAATCCCGGGATATTCTAAAAAAGTCGTGAACCTTTCCATCGCTGCTTCTCTTGTACTCGAACAACAAGTTTGAATGGTCGAATGCCGTTAGTTTCACAAAGCCATAATCAGAATCCCTGAAAATACTCCAATTTGGTTGTAGAGTAGAGAAGCCGGTGAGACTGGCTCCTCCTCCTCCGGCAACAACATGTATCGTTCCATTCAAGCTACCTTGATAGTAGCGTTTTTCATTGCTTGTACAGTGATTCTACAGCAACAAAGAGAATAGCATAATGAGATAGTACATATTACAGCAACAATTTCTTGTTCTCCTATACATCTGACTATGTAGTGCATCGCTTGAAATATGACAACTGGACTATTGTAAATACTAAAAATATTGAGTTGCATAGTTACTATCAGCTATAGAAAAATACTCAGTTCTATATACTATATAGTCTATACATGTGTTCAAATAAGTTAACAGATGAGTTATTTGTAGTTTGGATGAGCTTTATTTCACAAAGTATGGCAAGTGTTTTTTCAAAATTTCAGCTTTTGCAAATCTTAATTCGTAATTTCAATTACTATTTACTCCAAAAATCTAGAATATGACTTTCCCATGCATGTATCGACCATCGGTTTTGATATTTGTGTAGTATTAACCAGTCAATCAAAGAGTTTCAAGATATACCTGATACGCAGGACAAGTCCTTTCATAACAGTGTGCATGCCCGTATATGGCTATATCAACTTTATACTTCTGCCAAAGCTTTTGAAGGTCGTCTCTCCCCATTGGTTCAGCAAAAGATCCTTCTTCTGCGTAAAACGCAGCGGAAGAATAACCAAGTACTCGATGAGCAAGAAAAATCAGCCAAGGCTGCTTCTGTCTATCTACGGACGCCAAACAATGCTCAATGAACTTATATTGTTCGGTACCCTCTCTCCAATCATGTTCTGTATCAGCAATGCAGAACCGAAACATGCCATAATCTGTGGAATACCTGCCATAGTGGAATGAAAAATTCCAAGTCTTACATTCTTCACTCTGAAATAAAACAATATCAAAGCATAAACTGAAAATTTTTATATATCCATCTATGCTCAGTTACAACATAACTCGAATAGTCTTGCAAGTCTGTCCTGATACATTATTGATCTATTTAAAGACAATACCATCATACCAGAACTTAGCTCGATTTTCAGCAGGAACATAAAACATAGTTTCAGCCAAGACCCCGCATTCTCCACCTGAATCATTGTTCTCGTAAAATGAACCTGATCCAGGCCAGTCTCGTTCATGGTTGCCACTGCAAGGATAACCATCATCACACACACAAGAAAAGAAGAAAATGATGATAATGCATAAAGATTTCTTTGAATGTTATAGTGCACCTGGCAATCATGTATGGTACTCTTGAAGCAATCGGCTCGACTTGAGAGGTGAACTGATCCCACTGTGAAAGATACCCATTGGCATAACAGATATCTCCAATATGAAACACAATGTCAAAATTCTTCAGGTCATCAATCAGTTGCTTGGTGGTGTTAAGGGAGGCACGTTGAAAATTATTATACTCATTGGAACCATCAGCCTCATCCTGTAGAGAAATAAAAAACGAAAATAACAGCAGCCATGTTGTTAGTACAATCAACTAAAAAAATAAAGGTACACGGTAAAAGAAAACTCTAGGAAGGTGTTGCACCTTGCCCAAATCACCAAAAATGATGACACGTTGTAAAGAGTTTTGACCAGGATAAGGAGCTGCTTTGAATTGACGCATATCACTCCACAAATAAGTACCATTTAACAATTTATGCCCCAATTTGTAAGTGTACCTGCATCATCAATGTTATGGTCGTTAATCGCAAAGCAAAATATAAAAGTACAATTCCGTCTTCTGAGAAAACCAATTGGAAAATATGGACACATATTTTGCTCCTAGGTCCGGACAATAGTCGGGACAGTTCCTCGCACTAATATCCAGTCCTTTATTAAATAAGATAGGATTTGACACTTTTTTGTTTGGAGTTGTTATGTTTCTGAAACTTGTTAGTATTCGAATAAGAAGTTTTAGCCTCATCCTCCAAACATTTGTAGTCTTTGAACTTTTTCTGTTCTACTGTTAGGGATACTCGCCAAACCCCTTTGCACAGGCGGTGCTAATTTTTTTTAAATAAAGTTAGGGTTTTAATGAACTTTTGCAGAATATAAGTATTCATGTTAATAGTAAACCACAGTTAATCGTATATAAACCAAATGATTTATTAACTATTTTTGTTTAAGCGAAGGCAAGAAAAAATTTGGAAAAACTGGGTATAAAGATTCAGCTGCACTGTGTACTTATGAACATTGCAAAAACTGAAAGCATGACATGAATCAAGTTTTTAAATAGAACGCACAATGAATTAGGCCATAAATCCTTCAGAAAACTGGTATGGATGAATCCAGGATCACGCCATCCAACAGTTCTTGCTGGTGCACCTACAAATTTGTACACGAGTGATAAATATTTATCATCATACTTAATATTACAAGACAATCACTGGTTGTTTTTTAGCAGCAAACTACTAGAATAAAAAATTTATATGGATTATAATCTATTCCTCCAAAATTTAACTTCTGTAGAGTTAACGCACCGCACATGCTGTTGCGATCAAAAGTCAGTGTAACTGCTAAAGAACGCATTTGTTCTCCTCCTTTTTTACCCCATTCAACAAGTGGCTCTGCTTCATCAGTACTATACCCGCTAGTCCAGGTTACAGTCATCTAAATACCAATTTAAAATTATTAATTTTACTAGAATTGTATATATTACAAATGAAGGTTAATCAACAAAAATATAAACTTACTTCATTCCATGTTTTTCCTTGGGCTAAACGTGGATAAAGGGGCACATTTGGATTAGCGAAAGCCGCTACATTTGATACTGCCACCAGCTTTGGCTGTTATAAAGTCAACACAGAGCCATAATAACAAGATTAAATATGACCAATCATTTCTCAGCACTCCGAATTTTCATTCTACCCTCCATTTCAAGAGTATTTATGGGTGCAAAACACAATAGAGTTTGCTATCAACGCCCTTGAATAAAAATAAAACAAACTACCATTATCTTAAATGTTTCAAGTTTGATGTCCATAACCGTTTGGTTCATGTGATGGAGTGATAAAAGATGTATGATATGGGTATATTAAGATATGGAAGACAAAAGGATATAAAACTCCATTATTGTAGAACTCGAGTCAAATGCTATTTGAAACAAAAATGTAGAAACAATCAATGTCTTATCATTCACATCAAACGGTGCCTAAGAAAACCACATCTAGCGGTTTCAAGGGAATTGAAAGTTAGAGGAAAACAAACTAATGAATATAATTTATTTTCTCCTTCGTATCCACGATGTCATGCAAATTTAGTGAAGCCGTCTACAAATATATTACCAAGTATAGATATATATTATAATTCATTGTTATTTCCACTCCAGTAAATGCTTTCAACTCAATAGTCTTAGCTGTAAATAGATGAAAGAACTCAGAATTGTCATGTTAATCACTAATTTAACTTATCTGCTAAAGATTTTCTTACATTATTGAGATACAAAGACTAAACCAAAAGAACTTAATAGATTCTGGAAGACCTACTTTGGATAAGCCACCAGAAAATAAAGCAAACGAGTAGTCTGATCTCTGATTTATCAGCTGGAGCTTCAGAGATCCTCTACCTGTATCCTTGTACTTAGGACTGCTGAAATTAGCAAATTGATACTGCATAGGAATTGAATAAAGATTATATCAATAGGCACACAACCTATATATATGCTAGTTATCTGACAAATTCCAGGTAACAGGTGACTGGACAAACCTTTACGGGCGCTGTACATAAATATGGAGGGCCAACTCTGGTATTTTCTGCAATGCAGATTGACGAGCTGACAAGAACACATAAAAATTCTGTAAATAAGGATTACCATATACCATTTTATGTTAAATACTCATAATGGACAAAATTCTCACATGACAAAGTTGGATCCTTGGAGGAGTGGAGCTTAAGAAAATTGAAAAAGGTGAATTCGTGAAATTAATCCGTGTACATTGATACATTTATTGTACCTGAAATTAGCCGGAGAAAACACTCCGATCCAATCATCTATCGATGGGTTTGGGCTGCTATATTTTAAAGTAACCAATTCATCATTTTGCCCCTAAAACAGAGAGGAAATAATTAAACTTGGAGAGAAGTTTATAGTGGTACAGGTTTCATGTCAATTTAACAATAACATAACACATGGCAGGATCAAATCTCTTACGCACACTGTTAAAAGAATGTATTATGTAGCCAAGACTTACGTTGGCTCCAAGAACTGATGGAGAGCATCTAATATAAGCCGAATCTTCTAAAGCAATAACAGCATTTTCAATAGAAATTCGTGAAAGAGGCTGAACCCCGTGTGACATAGCCCCTTCAAAACTCGACAGAACCCACAAAACCACCACAAAATTCCTGAAAAGTGGCATTGCACAAGACCTCCGGTCTGAAAATAATGCAACAAAGAAAGAATTCAGAATAAGTTCGTGAAAATGTCATCCCCAATCTTGAACACACCGAAAAGGCACCTTCAACAAAATAAACATATTGTTTAAAAACAATAAATAAACATATCAAAAACAAAAAGGGATCAGCAGAAATCTTGATTTGCATACTCTAAGCACCGTGAGTTTTTTATCCTACCGATCAAAAAAGCATTGGCAAATAACGGCAGAAGCTAAAGGCTTAAAAATTCAATGCAACGCCCTAAACGAAACTTGGGAGCAGTACAAATAATCTTGAATCTGATAAAGTTGCCATATCAAGGATTAACAACCGATAATATTTTTAAATGTGTGGCAAAATGCGGGATACGCGAGCTAAGCCCACCAGGGCGGTGGCAATCTTCAAAGTTCACACATAATCACTCTAAAAAAATGGAACTTCCAAGCTAATCATTCCACTGCCACTACAGATGCGGGGTCACTGACTGCTAAATGCAGGAAAAAAAAAAAGCATAAAATTTGGACCTCGATGCACCAAAAAAGTAATCGGCAGAGTCAATTATTCTACAAGATTATAGCAGACTTTGTAACAATTTCACAAGCCCACAAAATTTCCTTGGAGCTTCCGAAGAGCACACGCCGATTGTAACAATCAAGAATCAAGAAAAACGAATCAAATAATATCCAAAAAAGGAAATAGCATAGATTGAGCCCAAGTATGGGTACCCTTTTGCTGTAAGCACCGAATTTACGCGCACTGATTAGTCCGTGCTAGGCCAAACGTTTTTTCTAATTTTTTTTATTAATATATGTTTATTAAATTTTGTATTCTTGTAGTTTATTAAGACATCTTAAATATTTATTAAATAAAAATTAAAAAAAAATTTAAAAAAATATATTTTGGCCTTTTTCAATAATATTCTAAATATATATATTTGAGACCATAAAAATATATATTTTTATTCATTTTTGTTATGTTGAATGTATTTGACATTTATTTTTCTTATATATTATAATTTTTATATTTGATAAGTATAAGAAGTTGAATACATAACATCTTATTTTAAATCATTATATTCTATTTTACTTTATATATAAAATATATCGATAAAAGGGAATGTAGCTAAGAAAACAAAAAAATTATTAAAACAGGGAAGAAGACTCGCTAACGTCAGAATATTAGAATATTCCCGATTTTAAACTTTAGTTGACTGTGTCCCCAAAATTTCTACCAAGATGCCTTTGGGTTTCACACCACAATAAATTGTTATAAAAAAAATTTATAGACTATATTTTATGAAAATGAATCTGATCAGATATCTTTAAAAAAAATGACTTCCTAAAATGTATTTAATATATACCGCAGAACCTGATCGAAGCCTTGATACCACCACCAAGTGTATATCACTCACAGTTGTTTAATTCTTTTTCTTTTTTTTTTTTTTGAAATGATTTAATTCTTTTTCTTAACCATCATAATGTTCACAATGATGCTAATATTAAAATTGACCAAAATATTTGGTACGATAACTATGCTGTCCATGATTATAACATATATCTATATATATATATATATATATATATATTATAATGACACGAATATGGCCTTGATTGCAGATTATGGAATATTACACTTTTGTGTAGATTAAAAAAATAAAAATTGTGGGCATATTCCAATTGCTGGAATAGCTCAGTTGGTTAGAGCGTGTGGCTGTTAACCACAAGGTCGGAGGTTCAAGCCCTCCTTCTAGCGCGGTGCGGTCTTTTCTTCATTTTTTGTTTTTCCTCTTTGCTTTAAATTTTCCTATAGTTTTCATTTGAAAAATAAATTCAAAATTAAAATTTATTATGAAAGTCTCCGTGGAACACATGCCTTTCAATTTTAAACAAGGATTAATTTTTCTACAAGGTAAATAAAACATTTTAATCTCATCAAATTTTATGAACGGACATCTAAAAAAGGTACTCATAAAATCCATATTACTTTTAAGAGTTACAGCAATAACCCGAGCACTGTTGCCGTCCAATATTTGATTCAAGTTTTACAAATAATTGATATCATATATCATTATCTTATCTAAATATATTGATTTATCGTCGTATCCATGATTTGGAAAAATAAAAGGAGGGGCATTCCGAGAATTGAACTCGGGACCTCTCGCACCCTAAGCGAGAATCATACCACTAGACCAAATGCCCAGTTGATTTTATAACTGTTTGAATTTATTTATTTATTATAAACACTAAATCAGTCGATTTGCACAAATCCTCGGTCATGGTCTAAATTTAAACTGTTTGCTGTATCAAATGAAATAAAAATGTAATTATGAAAATCCAAAAGAAAAATAAGATAAATTTTAATTTTTTATTTTAACTAGGCTCGTACACAAATTTTAAAAGTAAAATTTTATTTTGTATGCAACAATGGTAGAGACGAATAAATAAGGTGTAATTAAACAATTTACCGCAAAATAATAATAATAATAATAATAATAAAACGCTAAAAGTCAGGCTTTTAGCTTTCCATAGAGGAAAAGTTGCGAAGATGGACACATGTAATAATTTTGTTGTTAGATAATATATAGTAAACTTATGCAAAAAGGGGTTTTCCCCATTTTTTTAATTAAACAAATATCGGGTCTTCATATTATAGGTATAAACGAATCGAATCGAATATGATAAAAATTTTAATGTTTAAATTATATATATTCGAGCTCAAGTTGGTTTGAAAGCTCAAATTATTTAAAAAATTTTGCTCAACTTCAACTCAAATTAAAACTACAGTATGAGTTTGACTCAAAATATTCAAATATGTTAGTGAATTATTCAAATTATTGCTTAAAAATAAATAATCAAAATATATTTATTAACTATTACCTTCGTCCCAATTATATAGATTTACTAGGAATGTACACGTGTGATGCACGTAGGTGACTAATAATGAAAAATATAATCACGAGAATTAGATAATGTTTAAAGTCGTTTGAATAACATCATGTTTATAAGTATTTATCAATTTAAATATATCAAAACACAATACATAAAAATAAATCATGACAATAAATCATATATATTTACTTATTTATATGACATTTTTCAATCCGCGACATAATACAGCTCTCTTAAATGATAAATCAACAAAAATATTTTTCATTCAAAATGGAGAAAACAATAAAAATAAAATTAACAGAATAGTGAATTTTACCAAAATCAAAACTAAAATTTACTTAAATAGAGTACACATAGATAATGACAATGAATCACAAAAATTAACTAAGAAATGTAAATAAATAATTTTTTTACATAAAGTTCAGAAAATAAAGAAGAATGTGAATTAATGTCCAAATCTATCTAAGATGGACAATGAATCACAAAAAATCGTTAAAAAGACATATTAATTTAATTGGCTAACTTAAATGAACAAGGAAATGTAAAAAACTAATTTTTTTGGCATAAAATTTAAGAAATAAAGAGGAATGTGTATTAATGTCCAAATTTATTTAAGATGGACAATGAATTACAAAAAACCCTTAAGATAACCTAATAATTTAATTGGTCAATTTAAATGAACAAGGACATATAAGGAAATTCACAATTGAAGTGTAACTTAAATAGAGTAGTACACATAGACAATGGACAATGAATCACAAAAATTGACTAAGAAATGTAAATAAATAAATTTTTTACATAAAGTTCAGAAAATAAAGAAGAATGTGAATTAATGTCCAAATCTATCTAAGATGGACAATGAATCACAAAAAATCGTTAAAAAGACATATTAATTTAATTGGCTAACTTAAATGAACAAGGAAATGTAAAAAACTAATTTTTTTGGCATAAAATTTAAGAAATAAAGATGAATGTGTATTAATGTCCAAATTTATTTAAGATGGACAATGAATTACAAAAAACCCTTAAGATAACCTAATAATTTAATTGGTCAATTTAAATGAACAAGGACATATAAGGAAATTCACAATTGAAGTGTAACTTAAATAGAGTAGTACACATAGACAATGGACAATGAATCACAAAAATTGACTAAGAAATGTAAATAAATAAATTTTTTACATAAAATTTAGAAAATAAAAAAGAATGTGAATTAATGTCCAAATCTATTTAAGATGGACAATGAATCACAAAAAAACCCTTAAAAAGACATATTAATTTAATTTGCTAACTTAAATGAACAAGGAAATGTAAAAAAATAATTTTTTGGCATAAAATTTAAGAAATAAAGATGAATGTGTATTAATGTATATATTCATTTAAGATGGACAATGAATTACAAAAAAAAAAAACCCTTATGATAACCTAATAATTTAATTGGCCAACTTAAATGAACAAGGACATATAAGAAAATTCACAATTGAAAGTGATATATTTATATGTACGTTAGATTTCTTTTTCAAACAAACTAAGAAACTAATTCAAAACATCGATTATACAAACAACTTTCTAATTTTTTCTTTATTTAACGAGTGTTTATATAAATGAGTAGGTCTCTTGTGAGACGGTCTTACGAATCTTTATTTGTGAGACAGGATCAACCCTACCGATATTCACAATAAAAAGTAATACTCTTAGCATAAAAATTAATAATTTTTATGGATGACCCAAATAAGAGATCTATATCACAAAATACGACCCGTGAGACTGTCTCACACAAGTTTTTGCCTATATAAATAGCTTGCTATATTTTCAATAGGTAGTTAATTACAAAACCTCAAATTAAATAAGGAATGTACAAGAAAATAATAGAAGAAATTTTGCACATATTGTAAACAAATGAAAAATGAAAGGTGACCTATGATCTATCCGAGCGAGACGAAATGAATGTATAATTATATAAAATCAATAAATAATTAAAACTCGTGATCGATTCATGAACTATCAAATAAAATGCGTTGGGATTCGAAAAAAGTTCGATAATTTCAAATACATATCAAATATTTTTTAGGTCGACACAAAAGAACTCGTGAACCGACTTGATTCGTTTTCATCTTTAATCCGAAGCAACGAACTACCTAAATAATAACAAAAATAAATAATGACGAAAAGGGCTCCCTGGTTAGGTATACCGCACCAAGTCTAATTAGGCCAAATGTCACTATATGCTATTTAATTGATAGCACTAGCCAGAGCCACTATGGACCACTTCAGCACATGAGAGTTGGACACAAAAGCATGAATCTTTGTCATGTGGTCGCAATTTTCATTAAATTATTATTTCAAATAATAATAATAATAATAATAATAATAACCAATGAAAAGGTGTATAATTTCTCATCTCATTTTTCTCCAAAGGGGGGGAAGAATATAACAACGAAGGCAAGTGGAATTGTGTATCGATCAAAATAAATAAAATAAAAACAATTCCTTATAAGCCATGATCCCTTCAAATCCTTTGCCATAGCAAGCCATAAATCAAGAAATCTACCGAGAAACAGGCAAGTATAGATGTAGCAACGCTTCGAGATAATAATGTAACATCAGAACCATTGTCAAAACCGCTTGGAGGTACAAACGAGCCTGGTGGGGAGAATGAGCCAGAACCTGGTGGGGAGAATGAGCCAGAACCTGGTGGGGAGAATGAGCCAGAACCCGGTGGGGCGTTTGGAGGTGTTCCTCCGGGGCTGAATGGTGGAGCTGTGCTGTTTCCATTACTACATTATAATAATCGAACAAAAAGCAAGATTTATTGTAGGTAAATAACAAGAACCTGTTGTTGTAAAAGAGCTATAGCCAAAAGACTAAAACCAAATAGCATGTCTAAGAAAGCTAAAATGGTGGCATAACTTTCTTATTTGCTTACCATGAGAAAGACCTAAATCGATATAAGTATACTAAATGAACAATGGATCAGGTCATAAGTTTAGTTTTCGAGTTAATATGGTAGCTGAATCAGAATCTGCATCAGAATTTCGGATGCAGCAATAATGGTGATTAAAAAAAAAAGAAGACAAATGAATAAAAGTTCATGCATCAACATCATGACAGCTCATATGAAATCAAGCAGATGCATTAGGGGTTGTATTGGAAGCATATGAAGGTGAAATATTAACTTACACCGAAAACCAATCTACCGGCCTTTTTTTTATTCCAGGAAAGAATCTTAGAAGATTTTAAACAAGTTAACAGACTAGCAGAAGCCATCACCTAATGCAATATACAAATCATAGCAACTTATTTTATTAGCAATAACCATCAGAAGTATCCAAGAGTTTTCACACTATCAGTACACTAAGTTTTGAGCTTCTTTCACTTTACCTAAAGGGAACTTTGAAAGAGCTTAAAATCTATCCTTTTTTCCTAATTTAATATACTTATTTTGGTAAATAAGTAAGAAAAAGACTGTATTATTCTATTTTTCCTGGGTAAAATTGCATTTTTGCTTGAGGAGAGGCGAGACAATCCACTGTTCGTCCGTCCACTGAGTTTGCCCCGTATCATGTTCATAAGTTATAAATGAAATGAGTTCTCCCGACAGGCAGTTCATATATATATTTGCCAAACTCCCTAACACTTTTATCAGATATTAATATTCAAAATATGATCCAAAGTTTCTAGAAGAGAATGAGAAAACGAGACCTGGGACTAGATTGATACACACATCCTGAAGCTAAATCTGCAAATTATCAACAAAAAATAGAGCAAAACAAACGAACAATGTTTAGTCCTATTTAAAGGATGAAACAATAAAAAGCTTCTATATTTTTTATGATTAATTGTTTTGAGTCTTACTAGAAGGAGGAGTTGGAGAGACCGTGGCACTGCCCTTAAAATCACAGCTCCCATTTATTTGCCCCTTTCTCTGATAATAACTGTTCACTGCATAATTACAGTGATCTCTGATTGTGTTTGGGAGAAAACAAGCTCCATTTGGGAGGATTGCTGAACAATCAGCTCCATTTCCACAAGCATAATCTATGTTTTGCTGAAGAACTGTGTTGCTGGATCCAGTATTACATAGGCAATAAGTTGCATCTGTAAATCAAAGATCAAGATAAATGGACAAAAAAAATCAGGTCAGAACAATAGTATCCCTTTTCTAGATTATGAAATTATAGTTAAAGCCCAAGACATAGAAAATGCTTGAAAATGGAAAAAAGATCACATCTTCGCAAACACTTTATTAGTTGCCCCTGATCAAGAAAGGGAAGAATCGGAACTTTCTATTTTCTTTTACCTTTTCATATAATAGTTTATTCTAACTTCTAATATAGCATAATAGAACAGTACCATAGATATATAATATCAAATACATATCGGACCTCCCAAAGAAAACATTGAACTCAAGAATTCGAAAGCCAAGAGCTTCACCTGAAAAACCAACCATGGCTAAAAGAAGCAATAAACACACCACATAAACAGCCATATCCTCCAAGACCCTTAAAAAAAACCTTAATTTTCACTCCAAGATGGATAAATTTGATCCAAGATAGAGAAGATACAGGTTTGAAATAAAGAGTGGAGTAGCGGGGAAACGGAGATTCTTGACAGGAGGAAGCTGAGAAGGAAAAGTGTCCCTAATGGTGACTTTTCTATCTGTCCCAATTTTGACATTTTTTTTTGTGGTCAGTTAATTAATTGAAACGTGTTTGAGGAATCCAAGGCCAAAAAGTCTTTCGTCATCAATTCGGAACTGTTTTATACTATGTTATGAACTTGCCTGTCTGCGTGTGTGTGGGCTTTCTATTCAAACGGTTGTGATCTTGGGGGAATAAAAAATGCATGTAGCCCTGAGCAAATTTTTAGTTGAAATCATCTGCCTTTATAATTGAAAATTTGGTCAAATGACCTTCTATTTTTTCAAGAAAAAAAAAATTATATTAGAAAGGCAAAAACGTGAGATAAGTTTCCTTTTCCTCCCTCTCACCATCGATCGTCTCCTCTTCTTCTTTTTTCTTCCTTCATGGATTGAACTAGATTTTGTTGGAACAAAAAGCCGCACTGTAAGGTCCGAGATTTTATTTACAGTAATCTGAGATTAATCTGAAATGATTTGGCAATAATTAATACGAATTATGGGTAAGTGAGAGGTGGTTAAAGACGGAACAGATCAGACCGAGACAGACGAGAAAAGACACGAATTAGGTGCGAGGGATGTGCGCACTCGCGCACATGCGCGACGTGATGTGCGAGCTGTGCGCGAGTTGGGCAGAAGATCCCGCGCATATGCGCGGAGTGATGGCGCGCATATGCGCGAGCTGTAGTATGTTTTGTCCAGAGAACCTCGCGCATATGCGCCGAGGTGAGGCGCGCATAAGCGCGAGAGATGCCGAGACACACGCGCCGAGAAATGGTGTCTCGCGCATATGCGCCGAGTGATGTCGCGCATATGCGCGAGACGTGTTGCATGTAGGATGAGCCATTTGCTTTACATGCGTGAATGTGTGTGTATATATATATATACAATGCAATTCCCTTCAGAATTTGGCAAGAAAAGCGAGAAAAGGGTCAGGGGAAAGTGATAGAAAATCCTTACGCCTTTTGTGAGAAATTCGTCCTTCCGATTTTAAATCCGACTTCAGTACTGTGTTCCTATCGACGTAGGCTACAACTGGACGTAAGTTTTACTACGTTTTGATATGTTTTGAAATTATGATGTTGTCAGAATTGAATGGAATTCATATATGATGTTCTTGATAGGTTAGACATCATAGAATCGAAGTCAGATTAAGAAACAGACTGATTATGGAATTGTTATGAATTTCGGAGTTGATTTGATTGAGGTTTGATATAAGATTTGTTATTATCAGATTGGATATGGACAGAGTTGACTTCGATACTTCGTCTTCGTCGGACAGAGAAGATAAATGTATAAATTAATGTTGAGTTGGGATTGCACAACTCGAGTGAGGTTTGGCTCGAGTTTCCCTAAATCACATACTTTACCTTATTGTATTGATTTGATTGATATACTTGTTCTCTTGATTGATAGACAGCAGGTATTAGACGAGTAATCTTGTGACAGAAGTGCCTGATAGTGGTGGGATCGCCACGGGCACATTGCACAATGTCACAAGATAGTGTATTGGCGATTGTGTCAAAGTCTGTCACCGGATGTTTGGCTATCGATGTGGATAGAATTATAACTTCTTCTATTACTGAAGATTGATATTATATCGATGTGGATAGAATTGGAGCTTCTTCTATTACTGGTGATCGGTACCGTATCGATGTGGATAGAATCATAACTTCTTCTATTACTCATGGTCGATATCATATCGATGTGGATAGAATCGGAGTTCTTTCTATTACTGGTGATCGATACTATACCGATGTGGATAGAATACGAGCTTCTTCTATTACTGGTGATCGATACCATATCGATGTGGATAGAATTGGTATTTCTTCTACTACTGGTGATCGATACGCTATCGACATGGATAGAACTGGAGTCTTTTCTATTACTGTTGGTCGATATGGGAATGCTAACTTCTGGAAACCGGGATCCCTAGACTAGGATTGAGTCTAGTCTTAAATGTGGAGTCATGAGTCTAATTGACAGTTATATTGATTTATGTTGATTATGTTCCTGAATATGGTACATGATGAGTTATGTTCCTGATGATGGTACATGTTTAGAATAGGATTTATTCTTGATATGGATTTATATTCTGATTTGAATACATGTTAGAAATATCTGTTATATGCTTTTATATTGTTGTTATGATTGCATGTATACATGATTTATACTGAGAATGTAATTCTCACCGGAGTTATCCGGCTGTTGTCTTGTTTGTGTGTGTGCATGACAACAGGTGGGATAGGATCAGGGTCAAGAAGAGAACGAGGCTGGACTAGATAGCGTGGAGATCCGGGCTTCGAAGCAACTTAGGATTCAGCACTGATATATAGTTGAACCTAGTTGAATTCTTGTAGATAATACAAGATTTATATGTTTATGTTTAGTATGTAATCTGAATTGAATTATATTACGTTTCCGCTTTATATTTAAAAAAAATAAAAAATTTAGACCCTGTTTATTATAATTGTTTGAATTATTCCTAAAGACGATTAAGGAATGAATTAGCGTCCGGGTCCCCACAAGCACACAAACATATCAAGATGGAGTATACTGCAACATGGATAACAGCGAAAACTAACCTTAGAATCCTAGCAAGATTCGAAGATAAATGTTTAGTTTGGCAAAAAGTCAGTTGTGTTGTAATATAGATATGATTCATCATAATCTTTATTATTGCTCTACAAGGCATGCTAGCGTAGAGTGTAAGAAGAGCGAGAGAGATGCAGGCGAGCGAGAGCTCGAGAATGCTTGAGAGGAGCGAGAGAGAGTCGAGCATCAGAATGTTAGAGTTTGGGAAGCCCGGATTGTGATTTTTTGTTAAGAAAAGTTTCTCCTTTGTGTCAAAAGTTTTCATCATCTTCGTTCAACTCAATTGCTTTAAAGACGACAACATTGTAGTCATTGTTTCTCTTAGCACAAGACTCAATTTTTCTCAATATCAAATAATGTAAAAGATTTTATATATATATATATAATTTCATCCTTAATTGTTCAGTCCTCCAACACTAAAATTTCACTCACCCAATAAAGTGTTCAGTCTCCCACCTGATATGTTACGTCATCTAAATATATATGTTAAGTCGTTCAAATTTTATGACATCGTTATTACGTTTTTGCATGGGGACGATGATCATCCAAATATTTATTAACTCAAATGGGGAGTGGAAGATTGATTAACAAGGCACTTGTACATGGTTATGCAAATCTAAAGAATGGACCGGCTATTTCGATCGATGATAGTAATTGACAATAATTTTGTTATGAATGAAATAAATGAGAGACTTGGTTTGGCTAAATTGGAGATTGAACAAAGGTTGAGATATTTACCATTCTATTAAGTTGAAACTAGAAACTTATGAACTATTATAGTAGGGTGAAACTAGAGAAATCGGTTGATAATTTTTAAACTTATTTCAGTTCATGTTTCAAATATATTTTTACGTAATTTTGGTATATTATTTTTTTAAGTATAGAAAAACATGTTTTTTTTTACGAAACGACGACTATATCACTCACCATTGACTTCGTCTCCAAGATGAAAGTGAGATGGAAGAAAACAATATGCGGCATTTTGGGCTGGTGAATCTGCTGGACTGACGCTGTTTTGAAATTTCCTACACGTTTCATTCAATTTCAGTTGAGATATTTTTATGCTTATTATTGTTTCAGTTTAAAAGTTGTAAAACTGTTGGTTTAATGAATAAAACTCAGTTCTGAGTTTTATATTGTTAGGGCTAAGTACTGTCGCTAAATTTTCAAGAGTATTGCTGATGCTCGTGCCTCGTAGGCTCGAGGCGTGACAGATAGTTAATCCATCAAACAGAACAGCAGCTGCCATAAGAGAGATTAGACATACAGAAAATCATGATAAAACAGCAAAAGGTTACCTTTGCTCTAAGCTTATACAAATGGCTAACGGAAAGAATAAGATGGTTTAGTGCTTTGATAAAAGAATGCTGGTAATTACTGAACTTCCGATTACAAGTGTTTCATCTCGAGTTGTCCACTCTTAAAGCAGCACATGCTGAATAATAAGTGGAATTAGTATAATACTTAAGGGACAGCCACTCAATGAAAATCTCTTTTTTTATGAAGAATTTATTTTTAAAAAAATATATTTTTATACTTTCGACTATCAGATAAAAATCAATCATCATCGAACCCTCCATGAAAATCTCCAGTAGCCATGAAATGAGGTTTTCATGATTCTTTAAAGTTTTGTACAACACGTGGCACTAAATCTGCTAAAGATGTTGGCATCAAAGTTTTCCTTGCATCCAACAAGGTCTGAGGATGTTAAAATAATTAACACTTTCAATACATAGTTTTGCTGCTAGAGAAATAAGCTGAAATAGTGCTATGAGGGGGGATTTAAATGTTAAAGGTTTTAGTAGTTAATAGTTCGGTAAGAAGTAAAGAAAAGACTCGAGATGAAACATTTGCAATTTGTCATATTAGCAACTTCCAAATTCAGAGCCAAACAACATTTCTTACCTAACCCAGGATGTTTAATAAATGAACGAAGAAAATTTTGACATAGGAACCATGTGACAGAGACAGATAATTAAAGGATTTGTAACATGGTAAAAACCTATTACTTAGAGATAACAATTTCACCATTATAAAACAAAAAATAAGACAAAACAGAAACCAATGTCAATCTATTATAATTGTAAGTGTCAATCTTTCGATATAAATACATGATGATAAATAAAAAGGTCGGAAGAAACAATGACAGCAAGAACAATCGATGGATGAACCATATGGAGAAACGCTGCATTGATATGAAAGGAAAAAACTTAGTCGTGATTTCTCATCAAAAAATCTTATCATGTCAAGTGATACTCATTAACATGATAAGCATGAAAAGAAAATGCAGGATAGAACAAAGGAGTCGTAATTCATTAACGCACGATATCATTCTGCAGGTTCAGTCTTCGGTTGAAGATTTTTCGTTTTGCAAAGACTTTAAAACTCCATATGAGACTGTTCCGGCAACAAACAAGAAGACAGTTGGGGTGAAAGATGGATATAAATATTTGACAAAGAAGTCATCCCATGCTTCGGGTAGAAAACCTGCAAGCAACAATGATGTCACAACACAAGCTGCAAGTTTTGAGACATTGATTCATCATAAGACAAAATGATGCATCATCGGGTCATTACATGTGTATGCAAACAACACATACAGATTCTGCACTTCGCATAGATCTGTATACCTGATGAGGGCTAGTTCTCAAAATATATGAACTACATATAATTAAACAGGTGGCTAGTTCTCATAAGATATATTAGTTTTATCAAAACACATGAACTCCTGGTTTTGCTAAAAAAAATTTAGCTTGACGAATTCCGGTCTTCCGGATATGTTCTAAACGTTCGGAGACATTAAGTTAATGCAAAACAATACCTTAATTCTACAGCATTTTGAGTCTTGAAACAGGAGTGAGCACCTTGAATCTAATACATTCACATAAATTTCTCATATAAAAGAAAAAATTCCACAGCCTCAATTCATAGTAACAAGAAAATAAAAAAAAAAAACACCGCGAAAAAACAATATCCTGCCAACACATATACGGACTGTAAGTATCAAAGAACTGGATTCAACTTCAACCTAATCGCAGCAATGAAAAAATGTATTTTGATTGCTATAATCAAAACCACACCTGAGGCAGCAAGAGCAATGCCTTCAATAAGAATTATCGCGCCGAGGCCCAACCAAGCAAGTAAAAAAGCACTCTCGTTCTTCGTCAGTCCCTCAACTTTACCCGCCTGCTGCGGCGACGCGAAGCTCGGTTTTTCCACCGGATCTCGGCGGATAACGTCTCTTTTCCCCTTCAGCTGCTGCTTCTTGGCCGGAACATCTGCAGAAGCCGAAGAGCCGAATCCCCTTCCGGAAGACGAGTTTCCGGGATTTTTGGAAGATGGGTTCGAAGTATCTTCTTCTGTGGAAGAATCTTGCAGAGATTTGACGGAAAATTTGGTGGGATTAAGGTCTGGTTTGTGGAGGAGATGCGGTTTATTTGTGAATAGAGATGAGGAGTAGTGGAACATTAGCGCCATACTCAGTTTACTTTGTATAGATATTTTTGGTTGAACATTACATTACCCAACCGCGCCTGAGTATCTCAAAAGGAGACTTCGGACGATGTCATGAGTCGTATTTTGTGAGACGGATCTCTTATTTGGGTCATCTATGAAAAAATATTATTTTTTATGCTAAGACTACGTTTGGTTGGAGGATAAAATAATGAAATGATTAAGATAGAAATGATAAAAAGAATTATTGAAGTAGATAATAATAAAATAATATTATATTTGGTATGATTGTTAAGAATGAGATAAATAATAATCTTTTGATGAATTGTCAAAATTGCCCTTCCAATTTTGTGGCGGCAGCGGTCGATGGTGGTCGGCCGGCCGGAAGCGGCGGCGGCGGTCCGGCTATCGGCCGACAGGAGGAGGGGGTGGTCGGCGGTGGTAGTTGTCGGCGGCGGTCGGCAAGCGGAGGGGGTGGTCGTCCGGCGGTCGGTGGAGGGGAGTGGTGGTGAGTTTGGAATTTGGATTTAGGAGAAGGGTAAAATTGAAAAAATAGAATGGATTAAGAGTGAGATAAATAATCGTAAGGGGTAAGGAGTGATTATTTTATCACATCTAATATAACCTAATCATTTATAGGAGGGATTGACTTGGTTAAATAAAAAACGTACCAAACATGTGATTATGTGGGTTAAAAAAATAAACCCACCTAATCACCCCAACCAAACGGGACCTAAGAGTATTATATTTTAGTGTGAATATCGGTAGGGTTGACTCGTCTCACAGATAAAAGTGAGACCATCTCACAAGATACCTTACTCCAAAAACATATAAATTTCAAAACCCAGGCGTCTACAAAAAATATTATTATATTATTTTAATTTTGAAATATTTATATTATTTGAAATGATATAATGACTTATATATTATAATAATTAAATTATTTATAATTATAATTATTTATGTATGAATCAGGGATTAATCAGGAAATTAAATTTGGGGAAGGCTCGAAATTGATACAAAGTTGGTGGGTTGGGCTTTGGACGTGGGAAGGTTAGACTTTAGGAAGTTTTAAAAAACTCACAGAGAATTTTTTTCTTTGGTTGGGTTAGAGCCTAAGACAGCCCTAGTCTAGATTCGCCGTCCCTCACATGACTAATGAAATTTGAAAGAGTTATATTATTTATAATTATTTATGTATGATTTTTTTTTACAAATTTTTTTTATGGATTTGTAATGAGTAGGGGTGAGAAAAAATACCGAAATACCGAAATACCTAAAAATCGTACCGAAAAAATACCGAACTTACCGAAAAAATCGGTATACCGAACATTTCGGTACGGTATCATACCGTACCGAAATTTTCGGTATCGGTATCGGTATAAAATATTTTTTTTTCGGTATTTTGGTATATACTAAAATACCGAAAATAATTTTTTATTATTATTTTTTTTAAAATTTAACTCTGGTATACCGAAAAAATGTCGGTATACCGAAAAATGTGTTTCGGTATACCGACATTTTTCGGTATAACGGCAAAATTTTCGGTGTCGGTACGGTACCGGTATGAAATTTTTCCATGTAGAAGTAATTAGGGGGGGGAAAAAATACCGAAATACCGAAATACCGTACCGAAAAAAATACCGAACTTACCGAAAAAATCGGTATACCGAACATTTCGGTACGGTATGACCGTACCGAAATGTTCGGTATCGGTATGAAATATTTTTTTTTTCGGTAATTTTTTATTATTATTATTTTTTATATTTAAGTTCGGTATACCGAAAAAAATTTCGGTGTCGGTACGGTACCGGTATGAATTTTTTTCATACCGAAATTTCGGTATACCGCATGTGCGGTATACCGAAATTTCGATATCGGTATCGGTATGGAAAAATTTCATACCGATATTTTCGGTACGGTATACGGTACCGTAGTTCGGTATGGTATAAAAAAATACACCTGTGTGGGGGGCCCCACAGTACACCCAGTTCGCATGAGTGGTCCGGGCACCGCTGCCGCCGCCCCCAAAAAAATTATTGTTAAAATCAAAACCAAAATTGTAGGTACCATATAAATATATTATTTTTTGAATATCTACAATTTTGATTTTGATTTTAACAATAATTTTTTTGGGGGCGGCGGCGGTGGGGGCGGCGGCAGCGGTGCCCGGACCACTCATGCGAACTGGGTGTACTTTGGGGCCCCCACACAGGTGTATTTTTTTATACCGTACCGTACCCACCCCTAGAAGTAATAGATGATTTTTTATATAAAAAAATTTAACAATCTCTGAATTTCATAAGAGTTATATATATTAAAAAAAACATAAATATTACAGCCGCAAAAAAAAAAATATAATAAATTGATTCCTAGTCAAAAAGTGGAATGCCTTATGCCCCTATTCACCTGAGTTTGTAATGGCCCACGAATTCATCATGGAAGTCGAGAAAATTTTCTACCTTTTATAGATTATACATGATGATACAAATATCAGCGACCCAAACAACGCAAGAAATCAAAATCAATTCAATCCCAGCCAATTAACTCAGTTGTCCTTACTGCATCGCTTGCCAAGATGCTTCAGTCAAATTATGTTCTCCGAACAATGTAACTTTGCCCTTCTGTTCACCCGTCCGTCTTATTGTTCAAGAAACGGCCTCTATTTCTTCTTGAATATCGTTGCACTTAATCTCTAGTTCACAAGCTTCATCTCCTCGCTGAGGCTCGTAATGTCAGGGATAATGCCTCCATCCAGATTTCTTATCACAGAATTCCCTACAAGGTCTTTCAATATGATGGCTGGATCCTTGGCTCCACCATGCTCCAAGAATTTCGATCTTAGAGCAGATCCTGCAGCTTCTGATAATGGGTCTTCCTCAAAAATCTTTTTCCATATTGTTGCAGCAAAGCATTTGGCATACAGGTAGCTGTAGTAACCTGCAATTTTAAAGAAAAGGAAAACCAATTTCAGTGCAGCTATAGCGCTCTAAATACAAACGAACAAGCAAACTAGATGGTAGATGTGCATAATTTCTGTTCTCGAACCTGTTATGTCTAAAACTAACTAATGTATTAGGCAGATGAATATCCAGAACGCTCAATAGTACCTGCACCATAAGTAACAAGATGACTGAATCGTGTGTGCCAATGAGTTCCTTCCACGTGCCTCCAACTGGTGTGCTCTCTTTTCAGATCCGAAACAACGGAAATTGTATCTTGGATTGAAGAGGGCTGCATTGTATGAAGTGTTTGATCGATCAAGGCATAGAAGATCTGGAAAAGACGCAGGTAAAAGATAAGTGTGTCAGTGTGTCATCTGTAATGGACATAGCAAATGATTAATCCATTTGAGCATTGTACAACAAACCTGGCGTTGCAATTCGGTTGCAGCAAACATATTTTTTGCTCCTATTAGTGATTTTACCAAATTTTCAGGTATCAGTTCACCTGTTGAATGATGTTTTGCAAATGTCCTTAAGACTCGATAATCCCAAGCATAGTACCTGTCATTCACAATAAAATGAAAGAAAGGCCAATCATGCACAAGATAGGGATTTTATTCTTCCACCAGATAACAGCATGAAGCTTAGACCAATGTTTGACATGTAGTCTGAGATGTTTTCAAACTGCAATAGGAAATGAAGCCCAATCTAAAAGACCACCCACCCTCAATATTATTATTTTACTTACTATTTTGAGTAATCATGTGTCATACAAAGCAAAAATTTCGGAATTGTTGTCTTAGTTTGTACATTTATAGTTGCAGGGCCTAGAAACAACAATCGACTCACTCAAAGAGATTTGAAGGTGTTTCTGCAAAATCAAGAACAACCCTGGTTCCGGAAAAATGTTGGTAATCCTGAAAGAGAAACCATTCAGAAAAATTATGATTGTGTTACTTAATATTTAAGTGAAATCTATTCGACTTAGGCAAAAGGATAAACTTTACCGTTCTGGAAAGCAATGAATGAAGAGCATGCCCAAACTCATGAAAAAGTGTTTCTACATCAGAATGATGAAGCTTCACAGAAGCAAAGTTTGACCCCGGAAAATTGCAAACCAGTGCTACAATCTGCAAAAAAAATAACGACGAGATAATATATCTGTAAGCACAAGGACAAAATAATGAACGCACAGATCGGTATCAATTATCTGCCAAATTGTATATGCTATATGTTAAAATAATCATCTTCTGTACTAGCTGGTAATTCAGAAATGTCCACCAAACAAATTTCAAATATGCATCTGCCTTTCATGTTCACCTTTTTATAATACCAGTAGTTGTTTCAAAATTCATTCTGACTTGAATTATCTTCCACGCAAGAACAAGTAGTGAGCACAAATCAAGGAACATGCCAACTTCATGAATTGTATATTTTTAATAGCAATTGTATCAGATTTATTGGCATTGCCACATAAGTGTAAAATAAATAAATAGATAAATAAAAGAAAGAAAGGAGGCAGACGAAATGTTTGCATACCGGTACTTGGTATTCTATTTCTGAAATCCGGCGCCCCCCTTTGATAGCAAAATGAGCACAGATAGGATGCTTACCCTTTCTCGATTTCAAATCAAGGTACAAATACCCCAAGTTACCCTGCATCATTGTGTACAATTAAAAAATTTAAGGATGAAATTATGCTCAAAGATAGCGGATGTATTCATGTAGATGCCATATTCACTAAACCAACTCCGTTTCTTTCTGAGAAATGTGGAGCACTGGAGCTACATAACACTTATTCCATATATTCAACCAACACAATCGAAGACAAAATAATAAAATTAGTATTACCAGGATCTACAACGGCTCTATGTATACAGATTAGAACACTCAACAGATTAACTTCAAATGCTTGACTAGCAGATAAGCAGTTACAGAAGCAAATGTAACTTCTTTGGGCAATAATAATTCAACCGGGTGCATGAAACTGGCAGGTTATCGCTTATTAGTTATTACTCTCAAAAGTCAGAAGAAATGAAAGAAACTAACTGGGGAAGATTGAGGCTATAAAACTTCCAAGCAATGCAACATGAATGGGAACATATGATGTTTGTGTTTGATATATAAAGATCATATATTTTGCTAATAGTTATTTAATTTCTGAATGACTGGTTAAGGAAGAGCACAGAGTACATATATCAAAGAGATGGCTCCATTTATGCACCTCATTAGGATGGTGAAGAGATAATTTCAGCACATCTGGATGCCATGATTCACCAGGACAAAGTGGAATCTCCTGAAATTTTACCCCAAATAATGACTTGGCCAGAACTTTTAGCCCCTCGATGCATTGTGGCAAGGAAAAATAAGACGCAACAACCTACAAAATTATACAGCAACATCAGCTCATTGCCTTTGAATAATAGCCAAATAAAATCTAAAACCACCAAAATCAGAACGGGAGTATTCAATTACTAAACCAAACTTAGACTATTTCACAAATAATAGCATTGAAATCTAATATAACCATGATTGAGTCGATATCGGTTCAAAACTAGAAGATAAGAAAATGCTGGGAACGCCTATCATACATTTGTCTCCTTACTTTACAAATCTCTCTAGGTAGAGGGTAGTGGAAATAGACAGATTTTATAACTCATAAAAATCATGAGCATGCCATCAAAAGGTTTATTAATTAGTTTGACTGGCATAAGCAGACAAAACATAAGCCGTTTATTTATAACATTTCCATTCACTATCTTGACAGCCATTGCCATCTGCAAATTTCAATGCATTACTTGTGCGTTTTTGGACATGCACTAGATTTCAACCAACGTGTAAAGTGACTCATTCATAATTTTCTGCTATAAAAAGTTCGTCAGGCTGTTGTTTATTATCCAAACCTTTTATTTGCATAAAACACCCATATAAAAAAATTCATACTCTTTTCGCAGAGAAATTTCAAATGCCCGAGCTTCTTGCAGACAAACATACATAAAAAAAAAGCATATTCAATTCACAATCCACACGAACATGAGATATAAAGAGCAAATTAACTGAGAAATCCAAATTGTGGGTCGATGATTTCATCATTCGAGTGAAGTATGGCTCATCCCATGGCTCAACATCTTCACCAAATAGAAAACCTTTGCTGCTCTTAAAATTTGAAATATTCTTAAGCTCCTACAGTAACAATATGCAATAATCTGTCAAGCCAAAAAAAATGCCTGCAGCAATAATAGACAAATTATCAATTTTAATCTATTGTATATAAGGACTATCTAGTGGTGTACCTCTTCAGCCTTTAGTCTGACCATTTTACTCATGTCACTAAGAAAAGACCGAACAACTTCAGGCGATGAAGCCATATTATCCTTAAGAGTGAATTCAGCATAAGATTTACTTCCCATTATCTGCATATGATTATTTTGCATGACAATGAAAATGGTATTGATTTCAGTTCTCTGCAAGATATGCTCAAGGTAATTGACATGCAAGTAAAAAAAAGGTGCAAAACAGTAGCGAGTAGTGAGCAAAAAAAATGCATTTCGCCATGAAATAATCACAAAATCTAAATGGTGATATTCAAAAGTAATCTTTCCACACAACTTTAGATTTCATTCACTAGGTACATTACAAACCCACCTTTGTACCTACCCTTATCACAACTTCAACCCGTAAAACATAATTTCCATCTTCAATAAAGTCAAAAATTGAAGTTTATTATAATGTGCTTGCTAACCTCGGAGAACTCATGACGTGCTGCAAGAAGCTTATCCAGAACTTTCAGATTTGCACGTGGAGCAGAATTTCCTTGGACGTAAGCCAACTTTCTAACCTGGACAAGTCTAAGAGATTATCACCATTTTTTTAAAATAAGATGATATAACGTCATGAAAAACAAAAACAAGTAGAATAAATGCTTTTATCAGAAATTGCTGTAAAAAAATCCATCTTGAAAATTAATCCCATGCACCCATCTAAATTGGTATAAGAAACAAGGAAATAACATAGATTACGAACTATCAACAGAATCCTAATCATTGAACTCCATTTCCCTAAAAATGTAATTAGTGAAAAATGAAAATACCATTTGCAGCTCTAATTACCTTTTTTTAAAGAAGAAATCATCAGCCAACAAATTTTTCCCCTCAATCTGAAGGGAAAACTAGAGGCTTACTCAGAAGGTGAAACTCCATTTCAAGATAGCTATGAAGTATAAACAAATGTAGAAAGTACCTCAGAATCAGACGCCAACTGCAAAATAGAGCACAAAGCATCAGGTTCCGTCGCTAAACGAAATCCTCTCTCTTTCCAATTACAATCTGATCCTGTTGATCTCCTTGAGACCACTAAAGAAGGGCGGTTGATGGGTTTGGCAAGATGATGCAAATTTATTGGAATACGTGATGCTGGGAATATATCCACATGACCTGGGTCAGTGATAATGTTTTCATTAAACCTGATCAAGAGACAATTAATTACTCACAAAATAATTTGCAATTGATTAGACAAAAAAACAAACAGAATAAGTTCCAGAATTGGGACTCTACAAACAGTTAAATGGTAGCACAAAATAATGAGAAAAAATGTAAGATCTTCTCCAAGAAGAGATGTGTGCTTACTGTCTGCAAAGGCGGACAATGTCTATATTTAGCTGATTAACTCGGTCCAACTTTTCTGTCAAGTGACAGAATTTGAAAAGTCAACTATAAAAAAGGAAGCAGCATATGAAGAAGAAAACGTGAGAGCTACTTGAGAAGGATCAATACCAGGGCTGAGATGAATTCCACCTTTCTCCAAGTCAATGCGCAGATAATTCGCAGCCCTCGCAGCTTCTACAGTAAGCATGTGATGATTGGTCTCAGCTTTTAAAACAGCAAGGTACAAACTAGGATTCGAGTTAAGACACTGCAAAACAATATTATTGTTATAATACTAAACAAGCAAATGCAAGAAGCTCGATATTATAAGATACTTTCATAAATCATTTTTCAATAGCTTTACGCTTGTCAGCTGTGCCAAAGTCCCGTTATATCTTCCCTACATCAACAATTCAGAATAGCAAAAATCCCATTTTGGAATTTCTTAGAAAATCATTACCATCTTTCCGACTCGGTAATCCAACAAAAAATTTATATGATGTAGATAGCAAAAATTCCAACAATCATTTAAAGAAGACCATCATTTTGAGAAAGCCATAAGCTTTACCAACTTGCACCAAGTTGATACGATGAACATAAACCACTATCAGCAGTCACCTCACATGTAGGTATTCATTTATGCGCAGAGATGCCTTGCTCGCCTCCTCCACAAATTCCCTAGATACAAAACCAAAACCCACAAAGAAAAAAAATCACCAAATGTAAAAATCAAGTAGATAAGCTCACACACACTTAAGTAATAAGAGCTCACATATCTGGATGTGTATGCCGACAAAGCTCCGCAGAGTCAACAACAGTACAAACCTACCAAACAACGAGCACCCCAAGCACATTACTCTCATTGAAAGTAAAAAATTTGGCATTAGTGTGCGTGTGTGTTTCATAGGAGATGCACCAATGCATCAACAATGATTCACTATCCACCATACAGGGAAAACTGAGAAGCTAAAGAAAACACACCGTATCGGATATCTCATCCATTGCTTTAATAATTTCGGGAGCTGAAGGCATTCCGGCGATATAATTAACGAGCTCGTTCGACCTAGCACAATAAGTGTAAACATTGCACATAACGAAATCGAAAAAAATAGGAAAAAGTAACAAGACTTTTTTTCCTTACCGATCGATTGCATCATCAACCATGCGCTGGAACCCCTGCGGGGTCTTCAAGTGGTCAAATCCATATATACCAGTTTCTTTGATCCATGGAGCCCTAGCGGAGTGTAGAAGGCGGCCTGAGCTGCTAAAATAAACCGACGGTCTACGGAGCAGAGCTCGCATGGTGAAAACAAAATACTTTTTTTCTGTTCCGTCCGTAAATCAAGTGACTGCGAAACTTCTATCAATTCAAGCTAATTTGATTTTTATGTAATTCAATTTATGTTTGTCAATTAAAAAAATAAAATAGTAAATTATTAGTTTACTAATTATTTAATATTTTTCTAAATTAATAAAATTTCATGTTCTATCATTATTGATTTATAAAAAAGTTACACACACATACATATATATATATATACATATATATATTTAGAAAAACTCTTTAATTACATTTAAGTAACCACAAAAATTCTTGTGAAACGGTCTCACAGATCAATTTCGTTGTTCGAATATCTTATTTTGGGTCATTCATGAAAAAATATTATTTTTTATGCTAAGAGTATTATTTTTTATTGTGAATATCGGTAGAGTTGATCCGTCTTACGGATAAAGATTCGTGAGATCGTCTCAAAAAAGATATACTCTCAAGTAACATGTCAAATAGATTTTCGGTCCTAAAAAAATTTGACATATATCTCCGTAAATAATATGCTCTATTATGTTATTTACTTTTAAAAACAAAAATTACCTAATAAGTATTGGCTTTGTGAATTTTCATTGGTTTCTCCTCAATATTCATAAACTTCATATATTGGTTTTTAATAGGTTGAAATACGTTTTGCTATTTTTATTTTTTAAATAAAAATTGAATAACAATATAAGAAAAAAATAACAAATAAATTACAAGTGTCAACAACAGCAAAAAAATTATAAAGTCATGATTTTTATACTGTAAAAAATAATATATCAATGAAATCAACTTTGTAATAGAATAAGAATATCAATGAAATGAAAGGTTTTACATGTTTATATTAGTTAAGTTAAATAAAAAAAACATTTTATAAATATAGAAAATGAAGAGTGAGGATGACCATTCTCATCTAAAATAGATGAAATGGCTATCATTATGAATAGGAAATGACACCAATAATGTGTATGATTGAAATGAGAATGTTCATTGAGTGAGTCTATTGTGAGACGGTCTCACGAATCTTTATATGTGAGACGGCTCAGCCCTACCGATATTCACAATAAAAAATAATACTGTTAACATAAAAAGTAATACTTTTTTTGGATGACCCAAATAAGAGATTAATCTCACAAAATATGACCCGTGAGATCGTATCACATAAGTTTTTGCCATGTTCATTTCATTATCACCTCATTCTCTCAATCAAACATGTTCTAATACTATTGTTAATAACACAATTGGTCAAATTTTCATCAAAAATCAAATCAACAAAACTGAGTCAAATGGATCATTTCAGTTAGTATCCAAAATAATTGAATTGTCTATTAATATTTAAAAACGTAATTTTAAAAATACAATATAAAAGTGTTTTTTTTTTTTAAATGGATATATCAATTTTTGGGTTGACTATTTTTTCCTTTTAAAAAATAACCAGAAGTGATTTTTTAAAAAATAAAATCGAACTGAATCTTTTAACGAAATTGTTGGGTTAAACATGTAAAGTGAAAGTAGTAATGAGATGAGTTGATCTCATGGGAAGTGATCGTGCGTCAAGTTGTTGATGTTGCAACACTTGATCTGGTTGGCTGGGTGAATGTAAAATAATGACGTCAAATCTTTATATATTCATTAATAATTAAAATTAAAGAAACGATAATTAATTTTTAAATAGTTTAAAATATTAAATCAAAATTAAAAAAATGGGATCCCCTCACGAACGATTTAAAAAACAAGGAGTGTGACTTATTTTAAAAAAAAAGAAGGAGTTGACTCTTGATTAGTATGTTAAACCTTAATTAAATTTGTAACTTTCTAAATTAATTAATCTCTTCTCTTTCTTCTCGTTCGACGCACAAAACCCCCCCACAAAATTCCCCAATTGTAAGCTTCCCAAATTTAAAGAACTCATCTTCCTTATCTACCACTTCCGCGTCACATTAAATCGAAATTGACACTATTGTTGCTCAGGTGTTGTTGCGCTCATTCCTCAGATTCAGATCTAAATCTACTCCCACATATGTTGGTCCCATTCTTCTGTATTTGAAGACGAAGAAAAATAAAGTAAGTTTGCTCCTGAAAACCAGTTCATTGTTTTCTTCATTTCATGCAGCTATCGACCAAATTGAAGATCAATAATTTGTGTCGTTCATTGTTTTCTTCGTCGAACAAAATTAAAATGAAGAATTTTTTCCAACCAAAATTAAGTTGGTCGATCAAGAAAAATTCTTCCTGGTCGACCAATGAAAAATTTTTCATGGTCGACCACACTCTTAATGGTCGACCGAGAAATTAAGTTCTTCCTGGTCGACCAATGAAAATTTTTTCATGGTCGACCACACTCTTAATGGTCGACCGTGATGATCATGGTCGACCGACTTAATTTCTTGGTCGACCAACATATTTTTGGTCGACCATGTGCGGTTTTGTTTTTATTTTGTTATTAAATAATTTTGCTCATTCTAATTATCATATTTGTTTGTGCACTTTGTAGATATGCCAACAGTTATTGTTGTTCATTTTGATGGGAAATGGGAAGTGACGGAGGGGCTGGTTTATAAATGGAATCCAGGGGCCAATGCAAAGTTTGTTGCTATTCCAGTGGATGATGATATTTGTTATTTTGAAAATTTAAAAAGTGAACTATATAGAGCTGGAAAAGTAGAAGACACTGCCAACTTGAGGTTGAGTTATCTTCTAGATTTTCCGTGCAACATTAAACCAATTTATATAGAGAATGACCATGATTTGAAAGCATATTTGTATCTTGGTTGTCCGAGAAGTAGGCCGGTGCTTCAAGTAGAAATTGAATGTGTTGCTTCTGTTGATTCTTTTGATAATGTGCACGGGTATGGTATTGATGAAAACAATTGCAATATTAACGAACAGAGGCATTTTGATGATTATTTTCACTTGAATATTGTTTCTGTGGATCGTAATAATAGCAGTGATTTTTTCGACGAAGCGCATAACGTGGATGTCATGCATGTGGATCGTAGTAACACAGACGAGTTATATGATGAAGCATGTAATGATGCAATTGAGGTCGAGGCAAATTTGGTTCAAAGCAATGACGCAAATTTGGATCCGGATGTGGATATTGACAGTGACTCATTTTCATTCACGGATGGTTCAAACTTGTTTGTTGGTCAAGAGTTTCCAAACCGAGAAGCGGTGAAAAAAGAGCTAATTAGAATAAGTTTGGAAGCTTGCTTTGAATTTGAGACGGTTAAAAGTAGCCAAAAGGTGTACGCCGTAAAATGTGTAGTGTCTGATTGCAAGTGGAGAATCTGGACCTCTTTGATTAAGAATGATTCACGTGCATTCTCCATTCGAACATATTGTAATACACATACATGTGGTTTGACTGGGAGACGAAAGAGAATCCGTGGAGCAAGTTCTGCTGTTGTTCGTGATATGTTAGTGGATAATTTCCAAGGTCATCCAGTGCCAATTGTACCAAAAGCAGTGATGGCGATGATGCGCAATAGTATGAATGCTGATATATCATACTACAAGGCTTGGAAAGGGAAAGAACTAGCAGACAATATGATGAAAGGTGATCCTACGCAGAGTTTTAATAAATTGAGTTGTTATTTGCACATGGTTGAGCAGATGAATCGAGGAAGCATAACAGACATATTTGTCGACGAGGAAAATCGATTCAAGTATATGTTTCTTGCTTTTGGTGCATGCATTAGAGGATATCGAAGTATGCGAAAAGTTGTATCAATTGATGGTACGTGGTTGAAGGGCAAATATAATGGTGTTTTACTAGTGGCATCGGCACAAGATGAAAATTATCACCAATATCCTTTGGCGTGGGGAATCGTAGATGTCGAGTGTACTTCTTCGTGGAGTTGGTTTTTAACGAAGTTGTTAGAAGTAGTATCAGATGAGGATGAATTGGTGATAATTTCTGACAGGCATCAGGGGATCATTAATGCGGTTTCTACTGTCTATAGAAATGCGCATCATGGTCATTGTACGTGGCATTTATCCCAAAACATGAAGACTAGATGCAAAAAGAAGGGTGCAACCGAAATGTTTTTGCACATTGCAAAAATTTATAAAACTTTCGAGTTTGATATTGCATACAATGATTTTAGGAATAGATATCCTGAGGCAGCGCAATATTTGGACGAGAGAGACTCACTTGATAGATGGACTCGAGCGTATTGTCCAAAGACCCGTTACAATATTATGACGACAAACGGGGTTGAGTCGATCAATGCTAGACTACTTGAAGAAAGGAAGCTGCCAATCATTGCACTCTTAGATTCTTTACAGAAACTGGCCTCATCTTGGTTTGCCCGATATCGCCACGCATCAATTGCAAGTAACACTAACCTGACCCCTACGATCGAGGGGATTCTTCGTAGCAGGTTCACAGATGCCCAAGGAATGCAAGTTTTTGAATTAGGACGTATGGAGTTTGATGTTAGGAGTCGTGGACATTCGGCCATAGTGGACCTCGAATCAAAAAGATGCACATGTCGAGTTTTTGATATTGATAGAATCCCATGTGCTCATGCCATCGCAGCTAGTTGGTTAGCGAATATTGATTTATATGATATGTGTTCACAGTACTATTCTACAATGTCATGGTGCATGGCTTACTCAGAGACTGTTTATCCCGTTCCAGAAGAAAATGAATGGCCACGAAACATTAATTTTCCATTGGTGTTGCCTCCTTTGCTAGAGAAGAGAGTTGGCAGAAGAAAACAAAACAGATTTCCTTCGATTGGTGAATTCAGCAAGAGATAGCTTGAGGGTCGACCATTAGCTTGATGGTCGACCATTATTTTTCTTTGGTCGACCATCAAGCTATCGGTAGGGTGATGGTCGATCCTTAGCTTTGTTAGGTCGACCATCAATCTCATGGTCGACCATTAGCTTGATGGTCGACCATTAGTTTTCTTTGGTCGACCATTAGCTTGTTGGTGAGTTTTGTTTTTTTTAAATATATATTAATAATTGTCCAAAATATGTAACATAATTGTGATCGTGGCAAATTACTGAGATTGTGATGAATTGATTCATATGTAAATTAAAATATATAACATAATCTTGAAATTACGATTTATATTTTTAGAAAATATAAAAAAATAGTTCGATTCCATGATTCAAATTTAACTTGAAACATATAACATAATCCTGTTTTTTAGATCGTGCCAAATACTGAGATTATGATGAATTGATTCATATGTAAATTAAAATATATAACATAATCTTGAAATTACGATTTATATTTTTTAAAAAATATAAATAAAAATTTCGATTCCATGATTCAAATTTAACTTGAAACATATAACATAATCCTGTTTTTTAGACCGTGCCAAATTACTGAGATTGTGATGAATTGATTCATATGTAAATTAAAATATATAACATAATCTTGAAATTACGATTTATATTTTTTAAAAAATATAAATAAATTTGTTCGATTCCATGATTCAAATTTAACTTGAAACATATAACATAATCCTGTTTTTTAGATCGTGGCAAAATACTGAGATTGGGATGAAAAACCCTAAACCCTAAAAAACCCTAAACCCTTGAAACCCTAAACCCTAAAACTAAATAACAATGGTCGACCAAAAGAATAGTGGTGGTCGACCAACACAATATAATGGTCGACCATAAAAGGTAAAGGTCGACTATTACTCGTTGGTCGACCAAACTCGTTTATGGTCGACTAACAGAATTTTGTGGTCGACCAGACAATTTTTGTCAACCAAAAACGAGAGTGGTCGACCAACAAAATAACACCAAAAATTACATAAGAAAACCATGTTCCAATAATGACATAAAATTGTCCGATACATCACAATAATCACCAATCATTAAGGAACATATTACAAGCTAAAAAGTATCTAAACTCAGATACTAATCTATCATCTAAAGTTAGTACTACTTGCGCACTCCTGGACAAAGAGTATCCGGCAACAGCTAACACAAACGCTCCTGAATCTTCGCTGTGAAAAAAAAAAGAGAAGTTAATATTTATTGTTAACATTAAAAAAAAGAATAATGAAGTTATTATATTTTAAATAGAAAGTTGACAACGTACTGTATAATCTTGGCACGAAATTCATCATGTAGTTTTATATTCCATGGCCTCTCGGGGTGTGGGTTGTTCCCAACAATGGATAGCAGACGAGTAGCGTTTATAAGTATAGGCTCTATGTCTTCATTCAGATCTTTGAATTTGGGATCGTGCCTTCGCTGCAAGTCATATATAATGTACTTATTCACCCCTGTCACGAGTTTGAGCAAAAACCAGCGCCCATCTGTGTAGACAGGGATGAGAATTCTTCGCGTCTTTTCCCACGAGAGACACGGCCATTCTGGATCACTACCTTTGACTTTGCTCACAATCGGTGCCAGATTTATGTTGAAATCGATATCTTTAGCTTCGGCCAAAACTGATATCGCAGAGTAGAAATCTTTGTCCATCAACGAATCATCTGTCGACATCACTTCAGGATGTCGGATCTGCATCTCAAGCAATCCACGGAGAGCTTCGCCGATGTGCTGAATTCAACATAACAAAAGGTTTTCAAAGTTTTAAAAGAAGTTCTCTACAAATTTAAACTTTATAAAAGATTTATTTAAAAGCTTACAAGGAAAGTGACACGCGAGTTTGCGATAGCCATGGGCCCATAGAACGACTTCTCATATTCGGCATAAAAACCTCGAATCCTACTGGGCGAACGGTCGAGCATCGAGGCCCTAACTCGCGCAAGCGAGTTGTTTACCTTCAGTGTCACGGTCTCCGCAAGTGGCCTCACACCGACATCTATAAAATGATCAATTGTAACAACTTTAATGCAAATATGAACAATAAACAAGGTATAGTTTAATAACCTCTCGACGTGGTCGCCCCGCCTCCTGACATACGCGCATGTGGAGTCACTTGAATATCTAAAAACATAAAATATATTGTTTAATATACTATAAATAAATATAAATATAAAAAATGTGCATTACCTCACCTCCTGCGGACTCCTCTGGAATGGCTTGAAGGTTAGGCTCAAATATCTGTTGGGATTGGCTACCACTGCCAATTTCCCTACCCAAAATATTAGCCACACCTAACAGCGTACATTCAACAAATTAAAATAATAACAACTTTAATGCAAATATGAATAGACAAGGTTTACTGTAATAACCTCTAGACGTGGTCGCCTCACCACCTGACTTACGCTGAACCGGAGTCACTTGAATATCTAAAAATAAAGACTTTGTTGTTTAATATACTATACATAAATATCAAATCAAAAAAGTGCATTACTCACCTTCTGAGGACTCCTCTGTAATCACCGGAAGGTTAGGCTCAAATATATTTAGTGTTTGGCTAGTACTCGCAATTTCCCTAGCCAGATTATCATCCACACCTAAAAGCGCACATCAAACAAATTAAAATAATTATGAGAATTGTACTAAATCATTATACTACATAAACATAAATATAATAAATAAAATTAACTCACCAAAATCTGCCTCAGATGTTTTCCTCTTCCGCCCTCTGCTATAGACTATGCTATAATCTCTGTCCTCCTGCACTGGCATGTTAGACCTCATCTCAGCAAAACCAGCTCTAATCTGTTCAGTCAAACTCGATTTCAAGTCAACTAGAGCTTGATTTATACTCCTCATAAACGCTCTGGTCTCAATAAATTCTGCTGCAATCTTCACATGCATGGACGTAACGGAATCCTCCAACGCAGTCAATCGCCGCTCGAAACGATGCTCCAAGGGTGATGGGCGGCGGGAGGGATTGAGTCCAAAGTGGACTCTAGGACCCGTACGCATAGGAGAACTGGTCCTAGAGCTGGATCTATCGAGCTCACCAGGACGGATGCCAGAAACGTCAGGAGATGCATGTGCAGGAGGCGTGTGCTGGACAGAGGGAGGTGAATGTCCAAAATGCATGGGCTGGTCAGAGGGAGGTGAATGTGCAGAATGCGTGGGCTGGACTGAGGGAGACTCCACAGGGTGCTCGCTACATATGACTGTCTGATCCTGCCTCCAGAGCTCAAGTACCCGAGTGATCACCGCATCAGGCGCAGAATCAACAAAATGCCCGGTCGTATAATACGGTGCAACTAGCTCCTCAGGAGTAGGAGTCAAAAATCCCAGACAATCCTGCATATAATTAATAAAAGATCAAATTAATTAAAATTAATGTCCACGGTTATTTTACCAAATCAATTCATATTACTTACATCTATAGGACAATCACCGAAGGCTGCAGCGATTTCAACACCAGTTGGGGCACGGTTTGACGCCCACGTCTTAGTCACCCACTGAAACATCCTGGGCAACATCAAACCGTCCACATCTCTTCTCCTTGCTAACTTCTGTGCCACGCTCGGATAACATTCATAAGCGAAGATCTGTAACATAAATTTCAAACAGTGTTACTGGTACAAATAGAGATAACAAATAACATTCAAAAAATAATATACCTGCAGAGGGAGAACAAAACCACCGACAAGGAAGCTGCCCTCAACTTCTTTCCGGCCCTGTGCCTCGGCGAGGTAATTATATCGTCCTAAAAGATCCTTCTTCAGACATCGGACCGCATCCCGATAGGCTACTCTACCCCAGGGATAATGGTTGAACCTATCCAAATCATCTACGAGCCTCAAGTATTTAGGGTCGATCTTCGTCGTCTTTTTCCTCGTCGCCTCACCGAATACGGCACAACAAAAGTATAGACTAGCCATCTTTATCTTCTCCATATCTAGACCAGTCTCGTTATGCTCTTGGACAATAATCTTTCCCTCCAAATCACCCAAAACAATATCAGCCTTACCGGGAAAGTGTGTGGTGCCAAATACACCTCTATCTGGTAAATCTTCGGGCTCTATAACGCAATCGAGACCCGTTATTAAACAATACTCTAACAAAGAAAATCTAACAGGCCTTTTGCGCACCACCATCCACAAATCATCACTACTACTATCAAGTATCTGGTTACTCATTAAATACCATAGAATTTGGCTGAAAATTTTAAAATCTCTATAATACCTAACTAAATTACCAAAAGGCGAATGCTCGAAAAAATGGGTTCTCTCCTCGTTGTTCAAATAAAAATGAATCTTCTCAGAAATCTCGTTATATCTCGATTGAATTGTCAACTTACATCGGAAAATGACATCCCTGCCTAGTTTTCTCGGCAAATAGACCTGTGACAAAAAAAAAATATTAGTAAGGTTAGGAAAAATTTTGTGGTCGACCATAAAACCACATTTGGTCGACCATACAAACAAATAAGGTCGACCATGTTTTATGGTCGACTTCGTCTTATGGTCGACCATAAAACGTAGTCGACCAAATAAAACATGGTCGACCATAAAATTTTTAGGTCGACCATGTTTTATGGTTGACCATAAAACGTAGTCGACCAAATAAAACATGGTCGACCATAAAATCATTACTTTTTATGGTCGACCACAAACAACGTATACTTTGTGAAAACCATGGTCGATTACACACACACACGCAGCAAACATAACTAAAAAATACGACTAAAATTCAGAAGAAACATATCGAAATAAACGCGAAAATTACCACATTTTCGTCTGCCATTCCTTCGGTTGAGATTTTGAAGAGTCGACGGAGACGTTTTTCCAGGAACGGAGGGTTTAGAGTTCGGAATAGGGTCTTGGTGGTTTTTGGCAAAAGAGTGCGTTTAATAGTGTGTTTCACAGATTTTAAACTTAAAACATAGGGGCATAAAAATAATTTTCATTACGGATCTTTTTTTTTTTAAAAAAACACAACAGACTCCCTTTCCCCTAGGTTCTCCCCCAAATTCCCCAAAGCCGCAGCTCCACTTCACTTTAGATTCACAGTCCATGAAATAGATAGATACATATTCATACATATATACCACATATCTACGTTTTCGCATTTCACCGGAAATGGCGCCAATGGCAGTCATCGCCAGATCATGGCCGCGGATTAGACGGCAAAACTTGAGATATATTTCTACTTCCATCCACCTCCACCAAGATGCTCAGCTGGCCGAGCCTCCGCCTTATACGCCACCGCAAACGCCTCTGCCACCTAACCCGGCCTCTGGTAGTCCGCTCTACAATGAGAACTGGAGGAGCCCTCTACCCTCCGTATCCGCTGCAAATGCGGCGGTTATTCCGATCAGTTTAGGGTTTCTTCACAACACCTCGACGTCGCGTATGCAATCTCTTTCTCAGTCGCTGGACGGCCAGAGTTTGATGAATCATTTCGCTGATTGGATGACCTCTCAGAGATGGGATGAAATGAAGCAGCTTTTTGAGTTTTGGATTAGGTCTTTGGATAAGAATGGTAAGCCCAACAAGCCGGATGTGAACCTTTATAATCATTACTTGCGGGCGAATTTGATGATCGGGGCATTTGCGGGAGAGCTGCTGGACCTTGTTGCGCAAATGGAAGCTTACGGGATCGTACCCAATGCCGCGTCGTATAATCTTGTATTCAAGGCTATGAAACAGGCTGGTGAAGCGCTTGCGGCTGAGAAATTGATTGAGAGGTTTGAATTTTTTTCGCAATTTCTCTTTGGAAAAAGATGTTATCTTCCTAATTAAAAATTAACTGAGAAGATTTATGACTTCTCGAGCGGCAATTGATCTCATTGTAGTTTTACCTGTATTTGTCATTGCACTTCTTTTTTTACTGTTGTTCTTTATTTGATGCTTTCACGGAGGGAATAAGCAGTCTCGTTGATTAGTGAGGGTTGATATCCTACTTCCGTTGTACCAGGATTTGAGAAGTCATGAATTATATCAGACCTGTTGCAGTTTTAGAGGTAGAGGATAAAGAAACTCTCAATGTTAGGTCAAAGCAATTACGATGGCTTGAGTTGCTAACAAGGAGTGTAAGAGCTGGAGGATAAACTTGGTTTCCCATTGTTTCTTTTTTTTTTTTTATGTGGAAGTGTTGAGCTGGAGCATGTATTAAGTAATAGAAAATATAAAATCAGCGTCGAATGTCTCTCATGTCTTCGTTGATTGATTAATCTTAGAATACATGGTTCAACATGATTTATACCCTCAACATGCATCCGTTGTTGATGGTTTTTATGGTTTTATAACTTTCTGTTGCCCCATGCATCAAATACGATGTTCGTTGTCATGAGGGACAGAGGCATGGTGAAAATTGTTGTACTTGGTTAGGTAAGAACACAATGAAAATTGCTTCAGATGCTTTCGGTTCTCTCTGAATCTCTCTTGTTTCGTTTATCTGGTGGACATAATTTTATCATTCACTCTGTTTACCCCCTCCCTATTCTGTATTTCCTCTTCAAGTCAATCTTGTTTAGTAACTATGAACTAAAAATGAAGATTCTGTTAGCTCCATCCACACTCCTTTATTTATTTATTATTTATTATGTCTTATAAAAGTAATTGTGTGTCATTGTTTTTATTGCTTCTCCTTCCTGTTCTATTTTCTTGTTCAGCTCCTTTTATTGTTTCTCTGAATGAAACTTCTGCATTGCGTTCTCGTGGGGTTTTGTTGCACATGATCTTCTTTCTTCTGTTGTTTTGTATGAAATTTTATTGCTCAGTGCTTTATTAATCGAAACCATTTTACTTGACACAAAAATAATATTATGGTGGGATTTATATAATTGACTCCAGGATGCTCCAAACAGGAATAGAATACAAAGAATCTCTACCTGATGATGAGTCTTACGACTTAGTCATTGGCATGCTCCTGTCAACTGACCAGATCGATTCCGCTGTGAAGTACATCGATCTGGCCTTGAAATCTGGATATATGCTGTCGTTGAATGCATTCACGGACTGTGTGCGAGGATGTGCTAGAAATGCCAGACTGGACACCTTGTTATCAATTATAGAGAGATGCAAGGTGCATATCTTTTTGACTGGCTGCATGATTTGTTTTTTAATTTCTATGTGCAGTTTGTTCGAGTACACCGATGACTGACTCTGACTACATGATTGTTATTAGGAAATGGATCAGAACAAGTCTTTGTGCCCTCCTTGGGTTGTCTGCAATTATATTGCTGATATAGCAATGCAATCAGATAACAGCGAATTAACTTATTATGCTCTTGAATTCATGGCTAAATGGATTGCTCGAGGGGAGAAATCACGGCCTGCTACGCATCTTTCTATCAATGAAGGATTAGTTATCTCTGCTCTTGGAACTGCTAGTAGAACATACAATTCTAGACTCCTTGATGCCTCATGGGCTGTTCTGAAGCGCTCACTGCGCAACAAGCAGGTTCCTGGTCCTGAAGCTTATCTTGCAAAAATGTATGCCCATGCTAATTTGGGGAATTTACAGAAGGCTTTCAGTACTCTCCATGAATTTGAGAGTGCTTATGGAAATTCTAAAAGCAAAGATGGAGAAGACCTATTCTCCCCATTTCAATCTTTGAATCCTCTTGTACTATCGTGTTCCAAGAAAGGTTTCGAGACTTTGGATTCAGTAAGTTCTTTTGACTAGAGTCTGGACGCATATTTTTGAGCCTTTGTCAAGTAGGAATAGTTCATCTTCGCAATTTCTGTAAAATTGCTTCTTGATTGTTTGTCTAGACAGATGCCGTAGGTCAGATTATTAACACTTGCATACTTGCATTTCGCCTACATTTGATGTAGTTAAACCCCCTTTATGGCATGTCATATATGGCACAACTAGTTCCTTGTAATTTCACTAAGAAAGTCAATATCGGAAGGATCGAAGAAAAGCGATCACATTTTCAAATTCATTTTTTTTATAACTTGTGAACTGATAGAAAGTTAGCCGTAGCATTATAATTTTTGAGATGATGGTGGAGTGGTGTCAAACATAAAAATGACATTTATTGAAAATTTGTGCCCTATTGTGTTATATTGTGACGGATGATGCAAATCAGTGGTGATTAAATTTGATGGGCATGTTTTCGACCATAAGATTTTTTTTATGTAATCATTACAAGTTTATGAGCATCAACATGTTGTTTCCCTCATGCATTCAAACAAGATTCTTCACATGCATGCACATATTACAAAATACCTTGGATGTCTTATGGTTTATTAACATGCATAGGATGTTTGTAGGATTACCTTGAAGTGTGTAAACACTTTGACTCCAATTATTCTAGGACTAACGGGGATAACTCTTCTTGTAATTATCTACGAACAATCATCTTGAGTCATCTCCAACTGTTTCTCTAAAATCTTCCTTAATCAAGTCCATGATCGGAATCTATATTCTTTCTTTAGTTTGTCCTAGAGAAAACTAAAGAATTTTTTGTTGAGCCACAAAAATATACACGGCGGCGGTTTAAGGCGGCGTGGGGGTGTTCAAAGGGACGACCAAAATCCTTTAAAGAAAAAAGGGTGGGCGAAATCTATGAGAGAGTAGAAATCATCGTTGTGAGAAGTGTATCTTTCTCGTTATTACGATGTAAAGTCAAAATTTTCAAAGCTCCGAGTCGAAGTCAACTACACAAAGTCAACTTGGTCAAGGTCAACTAGTTAAAGTCAACTATCTACTAACTCCAAATATGACAACTTCCAATTTTGGAACATTTTCACAAAATTTAGGTAGTTGCTCTCTTCACTCTTTTAGCAGTCGTACCAACTCTCTAAACTTCCAATTATGGGATCCACTTATAAACTCTTTTATAAACCAAAACATTTGATTTCCATCAAACTCCAAAAGGCCTGCACTTTGAGTTATTTACCGGCTCTATGAGAGTCATAAGATGGCGAGATTGAGTGTAGTCACGACACATGTAGCAGTCAGTGTATTGTAGTATGAGATTCGCCACTTGTCTATGAGCATGTATATCCTACGCGATCTGATGAGACAATAGTGCATGAAATTTCTGGTCAGAGTATGAGATGCACATTAGGGTAAAGAGGTTCCCTAGTTGTACATTCGATGTCACTGTATATACTCAATGAATATCATATCGTTACCAAATTCTTATGCAATCCTTGATTAGCCAATAATTGCAGATTTGATCGGGATATGTGAGATAGAGAGATGTACTGATAGCTAAGCATAATCGATTGGTTCTTGTAGGCACTTTCATTGATACCTAAGAAATCATGGGTTGATGAGCTAGGCGCTCTCACCATGATTCGATAGGTGCAATCAGAAATGAGTTCTGATATTCTTATGATCAATGAGTAGATGCACAAAATGATGCAAATTAGGGTTAGCTCGTATGAGGTACACATGTTCTCACTTGTTATGAATCACAATGAGTTGTGAACCCATGACTAGCTTTATCTTTGAACCAATGAGGGTTACACAAGGAATGATTTTTGTGTTCCCATTGAAATAGTAAATTCAATTAGTTGAATTTGGTGATTGAAGTTTGATGGAGATAAAAAGTTTTGACTTATAAAGAGTTTATAAACATATTTCATATTTGAAAGTTTTGAGAGTTCGTACGACTGTTAAAATAGTGAGGAGAGTTCAACTGCCTAAATTTTGATTTTTGTGAAAATGTTCTAAAATTTGCAGTTATATTTTGAATCAGTATCGACTTTGACTCAGTGGTTTGATAATTTTGACATTACGTCATAATAAAGAGAAAGTTACATTCGTCACATTGATGATTTCTGATCTGGTTAATAGGTTTGAAGTATCTTAACTAATCTCTAACTAGTAGAAGTCCTAGTAGGAACTATGCAACTAGTTAAAATCCTAGATGGATTAGTAAGCCCATGTTAATATCTAAATCCAGAGTTTTGACTTGTACAAAAAAGTTGTTTGATATCAAACCCATAGAATCCTCTTTACTTTCTCGTAGATTTTCGGCCACTTTATTTTTAAGGGATTTCGGCTGCCTGCTTTGAAGACTACCACGCCGCTGCCTTAAACTGCCGTCGTCGGTCTTTTTTTGTGTCTCAATGCAAAATTCTTTAGTTCTCAAACTAAAGAAAGAATAGAGATTTCGGTTTTGGACTTGATTAAAGAGGAGATTCATGTTGATTGTTCGTAGAGAATCACCTAAAAGGTTATTTTCGCTAATCCCGGAATAGTTGGAGCCAAAATGTTTAGACACTTCAAAATAATCTTACAATTACCCTATGCATGTTTATAATCCAAACGACATTCAAGGTATTTTGTATAACAAAATATTTATAAAAAAGTTGAATTTCGTCGCGTTCTTGGATACGAGGAAAACGATACTCCAACAACGCTATGGTTTCATTTTTTTCAAGCTTGCTACATATGCTTTAGATTTATTAAAAATATTGAAGAAGCAAACCAACTAGGTGATCATGTGAATCATTTCTTGTTCTAGCTAATTGCCCGGGCCTGAAAATATTCTGCATTGTTTTCGGAGTTGAGGACCAAACTTAAACTTGACATGGAATCCGTTGCTATGTATTTTCTTGTACCTCTATTGGATTTGCATGATTTCTCGTGGTTAGAGTGTAATGTGCCCTTAAAATACCCACGTCCTTTTTGACACTGTTTTTGAAGTGCTCGCTCAGGTTTATTATCAGTTGGAGAATTTAAGTCGAGGCCATCCACCGTACAAGTCTATTGCCGCCCTCAATTGTATTGTTCTTGGATGTGCAAATATATGGGATATTGATCGTGCTTATCAGACCTTTAACGCAATCGATGCGAATTTTGGATTGACGCCAAATATCCATTCATACAATGCCCTGATATGTGCCTTCGGAAAACTCAGCAAGGTAACTAGACGCGCATCTCTTGCTTCCCATTGTTCACAACTGAATAATACTCTGTTTGGCCTATCATTTGACATTAAGAAATCTACATAAAGTAGATAATTGAAGTATTTTCCAGTCTTCCATTTTTAACTGTTAACTCCTTGTTATTGTTATTATTTTATTGATTTTACATCCTACAAGATTTGTTCTCTCAAAACTACTTGTGTAACCTGTGGATCAAACCAGATACATTTTGATTCTCGGAGAGATGATGCATGTAACATATATCATCTTAGCTTTTCATCAATCTCAACTGTTATTGTAGACGGCCATGTTCACTTTCATGGACAGTTCCTTTACTCTGGTATCTAAGTCTCGTGTCAGCCATTTTTTTTACATGTTTGTTCCCTAAATCTCTCACAGAAGCTTTCAAACTAAATCACGTTGGCTTGATACCAGTTGTAGTCTGTATGAATCCATATTTAAATCAGGATTGTAAAGGAATCTTGAGCAAAATACTAAATTCGTGTCCCAGTTGAAAAAAGTGTAAGCAAGTAAAGTCGGTCAATATGTACTCAGAATGTGGTACACAAGTGTATTAAATGCTTCCTTTGATCCAGCCCTAAATACTGTTACACGCTTCTATTGAATCAATACTAAGGCCTTTTTGATAATACAGAGGGATGAAGCTGTAAAAGTATTTGAGCACTTTGTTGGATTAGGCATGGAACCAAATATGACGACATATACTCTACTTATTGATGCTCATCTTATTATGCGGGATCTTAAAGCTGCTCTCACTGTTATCGATGATATGGTAATTTTCACTTGTAATTGATACACATCATTTAGCTTTTGCCAATTTTCTATTGAACCTAGCCCTGAACTGGAATTTAACCCTTCAAGCAGATAAAAGCCGGATTTGAACCCTCAAAGGGAATACTCAAAAAGGTGCGTAGGCGATGCATTAGAGAGATGGACTACGAATCTGATGACAAGGTGGAATCAATAAGTAGGCAGTTTAAAACTCGAATGGGTACAGAGGTTCGCAGGGACCTTCTGTTTAATCTCAAGTACAGTACAGATTACACATGAGAGTAAGTTTTCCGGATATGGTTGCTCACATCTTGATAAAAGATAGCCTTGTGATGCCTGCTTTTATATGTTTTTTGCGACTATGTTCACAGGTCTCTGTACACTATGCGGAAGATGTAGGCTCTCGATTTTTTTTCATTTATCAGCAAATTCGGAAGATGTAGGCTCTGGAGTTTTTTTACATTTGTCGGCAATTCGTGTTGTTCGTTGTTAGGCCTTCGCCTTTTGTAAATTACGGAACCTCTGACCGACTAGTACTTTTTGGCCTTAGCAGGATGAATGTTACCAGGCAGCAGCTTCTTTTTCTTGGCTTATATGTACGGAACTTTATCATTTGTTTGAGGAATAACATGCTTTAGAGGATTCGTAATGGAAGTTAGATATTAGACTTGTTTCGCATTTACGTGCGCTTGAATTAATTTTGGTCATCATAATTGATGTATACTACCTCAATCAAAATAGGTCCGAAGTCGAACCATGGCTTCTACTGTCCCAAATTAAATGGTTCCATCCCATTTTTCAAACATAAAAAGAATGGGCGTTTTTACTCCGATTCTTGTTCTTTCTAACCAAAAATGTCAACTTTAAAATATTATTTATTTTCGATTAAGTTGACCAGCTGTTATCGTATGAGGTTGTTAAAGTTTATACCAAAGAAAACGTGTCATCTTCTTAATTGAATATTAACACGAAAATATGCATAAACCATAAAAAAATATGATACGCCTGTCCTTACATATAAATCATATCATCACCTTAAATATTCAGTTGATAAAAACAATTTCTCAGAAGCCAAAACAAAAGGTTTTTGCAGTAGCAACTTGTGGTAGTCTTAACAAAAGGGATTGTTGGCATTTCAAAAGTGGCCGCCTCGTGCTCAGATGAACCAAAAACATGTTCTTGATATATATATATATATTAATTCATTCAGGTGTAGTCAAGTCCTTAATTCTGCAAAATAGACACAATAACAATATCTTAGTGATGAAAGAACAGTTCTAATCTGTCATCTCATACGTGTATCAGTATAATTTTGAAAATGATCCAAGAAACACTTCTCATTAAAAAAAAAATGGATCGAAACATAATTACGCGAGATTTGAAGGAAAAAAGGATTGGCAAGTTTGGATGACATTTAGTTTGATATATCTTACCTCAGGCGGTTGTGCTGCTGGCTTGGATTCCTCACCTTTGTTGTTCTCCTCACCAGAACCTGCCAGGGCAAAGAGCGATTTATAGCCTTAGCTAATCAGTTCTAGGAAGACTTTGGCTTAGTTTAATTTCAAGATTTTGAGATTGATTTTGAAAGTTAAAAGAAAAAAACTAACAGTCAGATATGCGAGCTGATAAATGAATTGACATGTTTATTTCTTTCCAAATGAGTTTTGAAGAAATTTATATCCATGTATACAAATTAAAAATTATACTAAAAAATGATACCTTTTAAAACTTTTTGAAATGAGGTAAAATAAAGCGGAATCATCTTTTTTTTTTAAAAAAAAAAAAAAAGCACAATCAAACATCATTAAAACACCTTCAACTGAAGTTATTGAAGCTGAAGTATTTTCCCTAGGATTGCAAAATTAAAAGACATTTTGAGAATTTTAGATGATGAACAACAGTTTCCACTTGATTTTAGAAAAAGGACCAGGCGAGAAATCTTCAAAACTTTTGAATGAAAATACCTGAACTAAAGATATGAAATAACTAACGATACACCACCACTTACCTCCATCTTCAGGCAAATCCGAGGTCCAAAGAGTGAGATTGTCTCTCAACAGCTGCATAATTAAGGTACTGTCTTTGTAAGACTCTTCACTCAATGTATCCAACTCAGCAATTGCCTCATCAAATGCTTGTTTAGCCAAATGGCATGCCCTGACATTTTAGTTAAAACAATCTGATTCCGAGAACGCTTTAAAGAGTCGAGCTCAAGTGAACATGAAAGACTACTATGAAATTACCTCTCAGGAGAATTCATGATCTCGTAGTAGAACACCGAGAAATTCAAAGCTAGACCAAGACGAATAGGGTGGGTGGATGGGAGATCTGTATTTGCCGTGGCTGAAGCAGCCTACAGATCATTGGAAAGAAGATATAGCTAAGGAACACAGTTAAGCCATATTGACTTGATTGGTTGATTATTTCTCTATATTGGTTTTTCATGCACAGAGAAATGCACACACCTCATAGCCCTTGAGTGACTGTTCAGCTGCCTCTTTCCTTTCCTGATCGGTCTTGAACTCAGCAAGGTAGCGGAAATAATCGCCTGTCCTGAATTAGAATATGCCAGAAATGAGTCAGTCGCGGCTGATTGACTGATGTTCCAGAAGGCAGCAAATCCAACATAGTGAATAATTCATGAAAATACATATTAGCTTTGTTGAACTCTAATGAGGAGTAACTAACTTAACACGCGCACCCAAAAGTATGGCTTTGACCTGTCTAAATTAGGAAAGAACAGTGAAGCAATTTTTTTTCCTACAAACTCACGAGCTAGAGAAAATGAACTGCTAAAGATATGGTTTTCACGGCTCCTAGAGAATAGATTTTCTTAGCAAGAAGAAGATAAAAAGTTATTCCAAGAATACCGAAAGAATACGTTCATTTAAACAATAGAACCATTTGACTTACATCTTGTAAAAGAATACAGTAGCTTCTGCTGAACCAGAAGAGGGAATTAGATGCTTGTCGATGACTGAAAGAATATCATAGCAGATTTTGGATAGCTCATCCTCCACCTTCTGTCGGTAATCTTTAATCAGTTTCACATTGTTTTCATTTCCTTTGGCCTCTTCCTTCTGCTCAATCGATGACATGATACGCCATGAAGCTCTGCGTGCACCGATTACATTCTTATATCCCACGGAAAGTAGGTTCCTCTCATCGACTGATAACTCAACATCAAGTTTTGCAACCTTTTTCATACTTTCAACCATTTCTGAGAAGAAGAAAAATATGTAGCAGTAGCATTCAGCATGACCAGCAAAGTGGATGAATTTGTTTGACCATTACCAATTGCATAGCTCAATTAAGTAAACGACAAGGCTTAACTTTGCGAAACTAACATAGAAACATAGTTACAACTTTTCATCTCCTGTATACTAGTTCAGTTGTAAGAGGCAAAAAAGTGGGAGGGGAGAAAGGCCTGCTTAAGATACCAAAGCAAAATATGTCAAAGAAATTCAATATCCTAGCAATTTTCAAATGAATGAATAACCAAATTCGAAAAAGAAACAGTGTAAACCTTTTGGGAGATTTAATTTCTAGCAAACTAAAAACATCAAGAACACATAATTCTGGTATCAAAACTTAATTTAAATATTAGACAAACAACACCATGCTCCTTGAATGAATATGATAACTCAAAGATAGGCGTGGGCCTAAAGGCTCAAAGATGAAATTTATACACGTTTGTTTTGGAAGCTCTAGTTTTTGCACCTTCAAAAAACATTAAATTTCATCCTCGTCATTTGTTATACAAAAAATTCAGTCTATATTACCTCAAGCACATCTTCATGGAGTTTTACAGCAAAAAATGACCAACATCACCAATTTTCTCGTGTGCCCGACTGTCCAATATATTCCGACCAGCAAACACACATCTCGCGTGCTTGCAACAATTGCATGCATGCACACATCAAATCTAAAAAAAATGCGGTGAATTTTTACAGACACGCGGATCCATCAGAAAATCACGTCCTCTCCACACACACGTGCAGAAACAACGATCTACACGAGGCAATTCAATCCCACATCCTCAGAGATCACAAAAAACGCACACGGAAATGGAAATCATACGTCACAAAACAACGTAAATACACATAGCAATGTACATTATACAGAAACATTTATACCATCATAACGTTCGGCCTGCTCCGCGAGCTTAGCTATGTACACCAGAGCCTCTCGCCCATTTTCCGTCGACATTTTCCCCGACAAATAAAATCAACGATTTAGAGAAAAGTGAGAGTTTCTTTTGTTCTTTTTACACAAGTTCTAGATAATATATTGTATTTCTGTGGAGAATAACGAAAAACGGGGGGAAATGGAAGGTGAAGAGCTGTAGACGGTTGGATTGGGGCGCTTGCGTAATTTCAGGAAAGATGGGGAGTGAAATTATGGAAACTGGCAGGGGACACACATGCTTAGTTTTTAAAAGATTGGGAGTGAAATTGGAAACTGGCAGGGGACACACATGCTTAGTTTTTAAAAGATTGGGAGTGAAATTGGAAACTGGCAGGGGACACACATGCTTAGTTTTTAAAAGAAAATTGATATTTTAAGAAATGATATTGTTATTTGGAATATAGAGTTATATTCATCGTAAGGGTAACCCGATCCATATTTACAATAAAAAATAATAATTTGGTATAAAAAAATAATATTTTTTATTATTTTGGTTGAGTTAGAGATACCTATCATAAAATTAATTCGTTATCCTACACAAAAATTCTCAGAGAGACCGTCTCACGAATTGAAATTCAGAAATCAAGTGTATTTGTAAATGTACGAGGCAAAGCCGGATAGACGCAGTGCAACGGTTGGTAGAGCACTCAGTGTACTTGTAATAATGGTATTACCTATGCGATGAAACACTATTAACAGAAGAGAATCATCGGAGCAACAAAACTCGGGATCAGAGTTCATACACTTGTGAGTAGTTGTCATATATTCAGTTCTTACATTTTGTGGCTTTTGTAGCAATTACAGCAGATTGGTTCAGTTGTTTAACAGCAAACACGATTCGATCACATAAATAATCAAATAGAACTTTAAAAAAACAAAAGAGGACTTAGAAATGGATCGATGAATTGCTGTGAACTAATTGGAGAAATCCTCTTTTCTTCGAACTGGATATCCTCTGCACCAAACCACTAATCTACAACGTTCAAAATTTTAGATACCATCTCCGCGAGGACATTTAGCTCGTGGAAAATCATCATGGCTGTGTGGAAACCTTAACCAGCAGGCATGTTTGTCCTGATTGATGTATTTATAGAATGTCATTTGGGTGATAGCATTGCATCAAAACTTATACACAGAACCAGTGGTGGACCTGAATGTTAGTTTTTTTTCCCCGGGAGGAGTGGGCAGATAGACACGGGAAAAATTTAATGCTTTTAGAAAACCTTGGGATGGAATTAGAATTTTTTTTTCATTTCGAGAAAAACAACTAGCCATACTTGCCCAATAAGCCCTGCCAGGCCACCACAGCTTTTTTGAATTATTCAATCTATTCCATAATCAAAGACATGTAAGAAGTACCAGATTTAGGGAGGATTGGATTGTCTCAGGGATGGTGAGAGCTTTCATAAGGGATCATTTTCTCACAAATGGTTTTTGGCATACTAGCAGCCGCTGGTCACTTCCATTCTGAACATCAATAACCCGAGCTTCCCAGCGGAGCTGTGTAACAATGGTACGTGCACTCTCAATAGGACCAACCTTATCAGATATGATAACCCATCCCTGCATACAGTTATGCTTGTCATTTGAGAATGCTAGTATCAAGAGCAGATACAAAAATATGCTCATAAGATCTGTACGTTCAACAGGATAAGATGAAGAAAATCATTGAATGATCAAGAACTTTAGAGCATCTGAACTATGGGTCATTAACTATTACCTCAGGCCGGAGAATGCGATCCATCTCAAAAATTAAATCAACCATACTGCACTGTTCTGTAGCAAGGTTTGAAAGTAGTCCCTTGGCGTGAAGCAAGTCATATGTCCGAGGGTAGGTAGGGAAAGGTTCACACCTGCATTGAAAGAACTGTTTTCTCAACACTCCATGGAAAGGTTTAGAAAATTCAAGAGATAGTGCAACAAGATAAATCACATGGAAAAGTAACTGAGTAGAGAAAATATTTAATTCCTTTTAGTCATGGTTTGCATATTGGTTATAGAGGATACACTTCTTGATCGTGAAATTGGAATTAAGAGGGTGTTATCCAAATCAGAATATGTCTCGAACTATTTCAAAGAAGCTTGATGTGCTACTATGAAATTCCCACTCCACCTCCAAACGAACCTTAATGACTGATGGCTAATGTTCTTATATCCCAATATCTCAACCAAACTTGGGGAGGGAGTTCAACAATAAGCCATCCCAAGTAAAATACTAGTAAAACACTGCTGTACGAATATAACTTATATTATCCTATACTTAGAAACATGATGTCAAAAGAAACTTAAGCCTGAAAAGGGATTCCAGAATAAGCAGCAGCTTATCAGTTAACTTTTACTTAAGAAACACAGCGGTGAACTAGTGTAGGGCACCTCTAGAACAAACATCTTACCAGTTATGCAAGACACCTGCAAAACCTTGGTCAAAAATAATAGGAAGCGTATTAGGTTCACCTACGGGCACAACATTCATTACCCACACAGACTTTCTAGCCTCCAACAGAGCAGCATTAAAGCCTCCATAATGTGTATGCATGTCCATCACATTCCGAACCATATTATAAGGAGGCATTGGGTCTTCATCACCCGGTCTCTTTGGGTGGTCAGAGAAAATCAAGGGAGAAAGCAATGACCAATAATTTCTTAATGATGATCTCCAGAACTCAAAGTCTTCAAAGAAATCTTCAGGATTAATTCCTGTCAAAATTGAATGATATGACAAATTGACTTTGTTTTCAAACTAAAAAGAACAGGGTTTAGAATGTTGACAGTGCACAAAAGAAATACCAATATAGCAGCTCAAGACCTGTATGTCATCGAACTAGCATTACTTACCATAGACATCCAGCTGATCAGAGGTTAATGAACCAGATGGTCTCTTCTGAATTGGGACCCAATGCTTGGTTCTCGTCCCACTTATACACCGTGCAAGGGGTCTATAATATGACTGGACATCCTCTGCATTACAAAGCGGGGTGCTGCCCTGCTTCCTAAAATTGAACCACAAGGAATCATGGATAAATGAAAGATGCATGATGGCGAAAGTGGGGAGGTAGAGAGGATGCAAAGTAAGCTGAAAAAATAAAAGTGAGCAGTGGTTGGGAAGTGAACGAAATAAAGGAAACATCAGGCATAAGATAAGAGTAACAAACTAGCCTCACCTAGAAATATAGCATCGAGTATCTGCAGTTTTCTGCCAGATGAATGTCTCCTCTTGCTCTGCCAAAAGATTCCAACATAGTTTTTGAGTGAATTCTTCAAAAGGAGTTGCGATGCTGCCTTTCTTTGTGCCTACAGAACTTCCTTGATGTCTGCTTGTGGGTGATGTTAAAACAAAGTATCCTCCAGGCCTGAGTACTCTGTCAACTTCGATTAGAAAGATTCCATCTGATAGACAAACTCATAATAAGTTCAAGAAATCATAAAAAAAATTTAAATCCATCACATTATGTCAAAAAACTTCGGCAACACCAACCCAATTATCCTCTTTCACGGTGCCTAGAAAGCATAAAATAACTAATTACTAACTTGCCTTGTAGTTTAGCATAAGCATAAAAAACAAATCCACCAGATCAAATAAATTAAATGGGTATCTTTATGTCAATTAGGTGTTAAAATGCATGTACAGACAAAGTCATTATTTTTCTCTGATGATACACCTCTCAGCTGCTTATTCCAGACATAGGCAAAATCTTGATTATAAAGTTTAATTTCTGCTCATCAGCTTGAAGTGTTTGAGTAATTAAGCCTTCATGAATTCATTTTGTTCTTTCATTCCAGGTAAAGCCCCCCTTGAAGTATCAACTAATGTATGAGAAACGCTATTATACAACTTCTTCTTTTTTTACAAATAGAAAGAGAGTCGTCGGATATTAAATGGATTACCTATCTTTTCTATTTAACATAGTTTTTTTAGTACGAACTTAGATCTAATGCATTTCCAAATTGTCACATATTCAAGAAAGCATAAAAAAGTTACACAGCAAAATATTTTACTTTCATTAACACGGAGAGAAATCCAAAACATACATATTTCATACAAAATTTCTGTGTTGTAGTAGGCCGACATCAAATCAAATAATGGTAGCTGCAACAGGAAATCAGAATGACGATAGCTTGACATATGTGCTGAACCCAAATATCAATTTTATTTTCCTACAATGTAAAAAGTTACGATAAAGTCCATTGTCCACAGTTGCTTAGTTTAAGGACTCGTTCTTAGAGAAATAAGAAAATTCTCTACGAACCCAAGAGGGGCAAAAGCATTGCCTTAAAATTGCTTGACATGAAGAGGAAAGATCATCACCCCAATGCCAAACAAAGAAAATACCTTTGTCATCCCAGAAAATGCCACACTGAGTGCAGTGAACCATGTCATATGATAGCGATGGAAATGGTAGCTGTCTTGAAATGAAGCTTCCAATGATAGCTGGTAGACCTCTCTCAAGGGCTAGCTGAACTTGGCTACCAGTTGACTCATAAGCTGCTATACAAACGGCCATCAACTTGAGCGTGAGCAAGTGAGCGTCAAAGCTACCAAATCCACAGCCAATGTCTAATACATTGCGCACCTGTAATTTAGCAGAGGCAAATTCATCAACTACCAAATTTATCTGCCTATGACGAAAGATAAAATGCATAACAAATTCATAAAATAAATAAAAAAACAAATTTTTAAACTTTTCGGGATTTTCCTGACCAACACAACTTGCGTTTGCAAAAGAAAACCTGGCGCAGTCGGCAAAACTGTGAATTAAGAAGAGATGATAGGCTTGGTAGAGATAACTTACACCAGCTTCACGGAATTCAGCATCACTTCCCAATCCTATCATCTCAGCAATCTGGTGAGAATAACCCTTGACACCATCAACAATCGTACCATCATCCGAGTGAAAGGAAATTTGATTCTCTTCCAGCAACATTAACCTGCAAAAATTCAAAGGTACAACAATAATGGAACAGATGACAAATATAAGATTTAAATTACAGAAGTTGCATATGGCCATTAATCCCATGGAACTGAAAAGGTTGAATCCAAAAATTTCAAACTAAGTTAAGAATAACTACCTTTTTGTCATGCTTCCAGATGAAAGGAATTGGTCTTTACTTAGTTTAACATTCCCAGTCCATACAACATCCCTACTACTGGGCCAATTCAAAGGAATCTTATAATCTTTAGGGGGTCGGATCAAGCAACGTTGATGGTCGTGTAATACTTCACAGTGACGATCAAACTCATCCCCATCTTTAAAACCAGCTAGTAAACTAGCAGACACATTGTAGCATGGCACATGATTCTCTCTTTCCTTCCCACAAAGATCGAAATCCTTTACATTAACAGACCCTAGATTTTTTAAATCGAAATAATCACTCAGTGCTCTCTCTTTCAATCTTCTATAGTTCAAATAAATTTCAGGTCTTGCAGAAGCAGTCACAGCATCAAATGTAGTGGAAGAAGATCCAAAAAGTGCAATCAAAACAAAGACACTAACTAGACACAAAATCAACCAGTTGAGCGGTGGTCTAGAGCCGAAAATCAAAGATAGTTTATTGTACCAAGAGCTTCTCATGTCCAAACTCTGCAATAATCTTCAAACACATGCAAAATTCCCCCTCAGTACTCCAACGTCAATGTCAAAGAATTCCAAAAACCGCGAGTATCATCCGACACAATCTTTCATGCATAAAATGATCAAGACTCCAAACTATCTCAGCCAGCATCGGCAAAAATCCCGAACAAGCATCCACAATCCTAAAATAGCCAATTTCTCGGTCACTTTCCGTAGTCAAGCATTCACCAAATATCAACAAACGGCGGCACAATGATTCACTCCTTGGCTATGACAACCAAACTCAGAACACAAAAACCTCCCACTCAAACTTATACTTGCACACATGAACTGCCACACGAAATCAAATAACCTCCGCAATTCCGTCTGAAAACAATGCTGAATCCAAGATATCAGAAAGCCTTTCTTTTTCTGCAATCAACAACTCTGAAAGTAAAACAAACAAAAATCCAGATCAAATCAAACCTGCATGACTGCGTCGTCAGAGCAAAGAAAAATCAACAGAACCACTACACGACACAATCTAATCCCAAAAACCTTTCCCCAGAAACTCACGTAGATCCTTCACTCGGATCAGATCCACCACACGTTACAACAACGCAATAATTCAGCATTATCACAAAACATAAAGCAATAAAAAGATAAAATAACCAAATAAACCTTAAAAAGCGATCATCCGGGGTTTCGCTCACCTGTAGCTCAAGTGCGCAGATACTGAAGAGAGTACACAAATATCAAGCAGAGCTCAATTCTTCATTGACATTTAGAGAGGAAAGAGAGGAAGTTGCAGCTTTCTGACCCGTGAATTATCTATAACATGGGAAGTTTACGAGAGTACATATAGATTAAGCACAGTTCGATCCGCCATTGACATGTAGAGAGAGAGTTGCAGATTTTTACAGCGTAAATTCTCTATCTTCGAGAAAGAAGATTTACTTTCAGAGAGCGTTGGATTTATATATAAATTTCAAGATCCAATCCGGTAAGCTCGCACATTGAGATATGAGGAGGGGGACGATGCTTAATAACTGATGAAAATGGAATAATTATTTGACCACCCCATAGTTGTTGGTATTTACACTTTTAGTCCTTTTGAAATTTTAAACTATTTATAGTAATTTGATTGATTTGCTTTTTCTAAAGTTGCCATCTTTGTTAAAAGTTGGGGCACTGTTCCGGTAAAAATCTCGGGGAGTGTTGATTTTAATACTTCTTTTGACCAAGATCATTCAAATGTTAATTCATAGTAAATTAGGTTATTATTTATGTCTTGCGAATCGAAATAATTTTTTTTTAAAATATAAGTTCGTTTTAAGTATGAACATAGATAATTGTCGTTAAAACGAGACATTTATAATATTATATATGTACGATATATAATCGTCGTACAACTTCAATTTTTTAAGTTTTCGTGAGCTTAACTTCACAAATTGAAATCTTTCAAATAAAAAAATTTCCAAAGGCCAAATCTTCAATGATAAGCTTGACTTTTTGTTTACACCTATAGACGAATGATGAGGGATATTAGCAAAATATAAGTGATACCAAAGGGATTATGAATGAAGCTCATGATGTCCCCATCTTCACTAATACGACTAGGACGTTAAGGTATAGGTGACCCCAAATGTTTTTATAAATAATTTAGATTTTCCTATTGTTGTATAGCTACCAATCATCAAGGGGAGCTTCTTGATCATTTAATGTGTACTACGATTTTTTTTATTCTTCATATATATGTAGTTCACATTAAAAAAAAAGAATATATCTCTTGTGAGACGGTCTCACGAATCTTTATCTGTGAGACGGGTCAATCCTACCAATATTCACAATAAAAAGTAATACTCTTAGCATAAAAAGTAATATTTTTTCATGGATGACCCAAATAAGAGATCTGTCACACAAAATACGACATGTAAGACCTTCTCACACAAGTTTTTGCCTTAAAAAAATTTCATTTATTTATATTTTCTGGCTGAAGTATACGTGTTGTATGTGCAAAAATTAACAATAAATCTAAGGTTCAGATATTTGAAGCGACTGGTTATTTTTATTTGGATAAAAAAAATGAAAAAAAAATGCGATAGTTGGAGCACATAGATATAGTGAATGACATCTCAAGAACCAAACCATGGGATTCAAACAAAAAAATGAGATAGAAATTCTCCCCCATAAGTAAAGACAATAATTAGATGGGTAAATTGCAAAAAGGGGACTCCAATTCAATACAAATTTGCTAAATTTAAAAGTATGTGCAATAATTTAAGAATTATTTCGTGAAGTCGACGAAAATATATAAAATAATTAAGAAACATCTAGTGCACGTTAGTATAACAATTGCACTCTTTAATCATATTGTCGTGTATGTTTTATTTCATGAATATAAAATTAGTGCATAGTTGGTGTAAAATAGGCTCGTCACATTATCTAATATGCGTCGGCTAGGTAACTTGGCTCGTAAATTGCCTTTGATGACGGTTTAAATCTTCTCAAATAATATAAATAAACAACTTCTAAAAATTAATTCAATTTTATACATATCGTTTCCCAATATAAATAAAATGCATACAATTATTTAAATTATTGAAAATAAAATTTGGAATGAACCTCATCCGTTAAAATATATCTTGAAAGCAAAATATGAATTTTCATAAATTTAAATTTATGAAAATTCATATTTTTTATGGTTCAAGGACGATCAACTTCTTTAATCCGAGCCATAACAAGTTGACAAAAACCTTGCGATCGTATTTTGTGAGACAGATCTCTTATTTGGATCATCCACGAAAAAATATTACTTTTTATGCTAAAAGTATTATTGTGAATATCGGTAGGATTAACCCGTCTCACAGATAAAGATTCGTAAGATCGTTTCATAATAGACCTATTCTAACAAGTTTTAACCCCGCCACAATTTCCTATATTGGAAGCTCTAATTCTCGTATCTCCCATTAATGATCTTAATTCGACTTCTGCCGGATTAGGGCGACCCAGTCAAATACGAGGGGAAGAGATAAACAACCGAGTCTCCAAAACTCGAAGTCTCCAAGGTCGTCATAAAATAATAAGATACGATTTGAAAACCGTAGAATTTTGAGATAATACGACCAATTCTCAGTTGGTTAAAATAAAAAAAAATGTAGAATATTGCCGCAGGAAAATGAGTTGTGAAGACTTGGCGTGTGCCATGACGTACAAGTTCTAAGTTTGACAATTTTTTATACACATAGATCTGATGTTTCATGCATGCACACTTTTGAATTGGTAAAAAAATTATTATAATTGAGTCTTGAACCAGAGATTTTATTTGAAACTTGAGTAGATCTCTCGTGAGGTTTTATGCATGCACACTTTTAAATTGGTAAAATTTTTTTATTATAATTGAGTCTTGAACCTGAGATTTTATCTGAAACTTGAGTAGGTCTCTTGTGAGACAGTCTCACGAATCTTTATCTATGAGACAGATCAACTCTACCGATATTCACAATAAAAAGTAATACTCTTAACATAAAAAGTAATATTTTTTCATGGATGACCCAAATAAGAGATCTGTCTCATAAAATACGACCCGTGAGACCGTCTCACACAAGTTTTTGTCTTGAAACTTATAATGTTGATGAACACTAAACTATTTTATATCGGACATCGAACTTTTGCTCCATGTACTTAGAAATGTTCGCGAATATCACAGATCTATTAAATCTTTTGAAATAGTCTTAAAAATACCTATAATGATGCAATTCTTCGTATGAAGAAGAGTTGAAAAATAGGAGAGATGCGATAACTGTGGTCCCAATGACATAGGATAGGGCAAAAGATACCGTGATGTAAAAATAACTTAAAAATGCATCCAACACCTATAAAATTCTGCAACATCTAACATAGTGCGCGATAGTTGAACCATCACAATTTCGAGTTTGCCAGTAAAATACGACATCGTGTCCCTCTATCTGCAGAAGGGAAAATATGATAAATTATTGTGAAAAAACCAATTTAAGATTTTAAAAACTGTTGATTATTGGATTAGAAAATGATATAAAGCCCATTTCTACTTTGTGTTCTGAGGACAAACTACTCAAAATATGGTTGGCAGTTGATATATGGTAGAAGTTCGGCTGTTACTAAAAGAAACCCCTTTGGTTTCTTCAATTCTCAAAATCAAGCCAAAAAACTAATATCGGTCAAAAAGTAAGTTCTCAATTCTCCATGCAAGAAATCTTAGAGGTGTTGGCTGTCGGCAACTAAAGAGTTTAATGCAGGACCACTGGTAGGGGACCTTCTATTGCCAAAAAAGGTGTGCCTCCAAAACAAAATGTAAGGTAATTTAACTCTAGCATATTCCTAGTTGAGTATCTGTTCTAGATTAAAATTACTGAATCGCAATGAAAAATTAATTACTCTGTAATTTCATCACTACTAAATTTGGAGTAGATTAGAATAAATTATATTTTGTGTGTTATTTTTCTGTAATTTGTCGAAATTTTGATATGTTAAACTATTAAAGAAACTATATATTATATTAAACTAGATTAAAGAATCTATATTTTGACAATGACAAGCATCGGGATGATTTGAGATCATGCTTGGACGTAAAATTATATACTAAGATAATAATTGCATGATAGGATTAAACTCATTATTAAAAAAAGTTCGGAAAGTGATAAAAGGATTATATAATTTACAAGATAGAATCCAAAAAAGAGTAAAACATAAAGTAAAAAATCAAACTATAACTACGCACCTTTAAAACATTTGGCAGTCTTACAAGGTGCAAGCTCCCATTGTATTCACAAGAATCTCCTCATTTAGTGAACGACCTACACATGAGTAATCGTTGTTTTAAATCTGCCAGTCGGTTATGTATCTCGAAATTTATGAAAAATATACCTATGAAAACAATTTTGTTGGTTTTGTTCTCCCCATCTCTCCACTGGCGACTTGGAACAATCTCATATATTTCTCTCACTGCCTGCAAAACAGTGTAAACCTATTAAGAAATGAGAAACAATAGAAAATGTAAGTTACATAAGATGAAAGCATGTGCTGCTATAATAATCGAGAGACTAAAAGGTTCTTTTCATTGCACAAAATGAAAACCGTGATCAATTATATAACAGGACTTGAGATCAATCATTTGCAAGTTGGTCCTCGAACAATAAACATTATAAAAGTATCCTCAAGTTTAACTTTCACAAAATTTAGTTTATCACAGTACCTGCAGTGTGTGAAGTTGATTTGAATTCCTGACATTTAGAACCCCTTTGCATCGATAAACATCCATGCCATACTTCTTATCCCAAAGAATCTCCTCAATCCACATTCTAACCTAGATAAAGACAGCATTCCTGAGTATAATTGCAACATCGGTACTAGGCAAAATAAAAGGCCCTCTGATAAGCAGACTCTGATGCAAGATTGCACTACTACTCCATTAAAGGCACATTCAAATAAATAAATATATTATGAATACTCATATACCAAAAAAATCATAGATATTTTACTATCATCACATGGAAAGCAAATTTCGAAAATAGGTTCCCTGGAAAGCTAAACAAAGATGCTTTGAATGTTACATATATCCTGACAACATCCTCATCTAGCAGCCGTTTCAACAAGTACCTTCTCAAGATCAAGTTTCTTTGGCTCACAAATGCACAAGGTTCTCACACCACTATCATGAATATATGTGGTAGATAGAGTTCTATTTTCTTCCAACAGAGCTTCCAAATGAGCAGTACGCTGAAATGAAAGGAAACTTTGATGTTGCTCACTTCCTCAACTGTTAAATAGAAAACAAGAGAACATGTGCATAAAGATAATTCTAAAAGGTGACTAACTGTAGCACCATATGCTTGACGATTTAGTATCATGGACAAGTCGACTTGACACTGCACTGAATGAATGATGTTGGCAAGAGAATTGATACTAAATATATCCTTTTCCAAATCTTTCAGAACTGCTTTAGAATCATCTGAAGACACTAGATCGACCTTATTAAGAATCACTACATCCTGAAAGAAAAATAAAGAAGCATCTGAACTGTCCTTAATATAACCCAGCAAAAACCATGAGGACTGTGGATCTTTGGAAGAGGAAACAATCACAAAGAATGACGAATTACCGCAAATGCTATTTGATGGTATGCTTCTGGAAATGAAGAAGATTCCTTATTTAATTTGAGCTGATAACGTAGGTTTTTGGCATCCACTACCTATAAGAAAAGAAAAATCCAATGACAGAAGCTTCATTAGAATCAAAATGAGATAGGAGTTACCAAGAGTTCTATTTGATGGCCATGACAAGAGACTCACAGTGACAATAGAGTCAAGCCTGACAGCTGATTCCAATTGGTCATCCAACCAAAGTACAGATGCTAGAGGAGCAGGATTTGCCAACCCAGTGGTCTCTAGTAATATATGGTCAAGCCTATACAGAACAAAAAAACAAAAGTAACTTATGGACTTTCCTGGGTGATCTGCCGCCACTGATATCTTCTACTAAGACTCTATTTCGTTTTCTGAGAGATGTTTCCTCGAGAAATTTTTCCAAGAACTTGGTTCGTAGCAACAAAGGTCAGTCACTATATGCGCGCATCATATCAATTACTAATATTCATCTCAACGAGGCAGATGCATTGATATTGAGCTCCCTTTACTCAAGCTTGTAAGTTGTAATAAAACATCAAAGGCATAAGTCACATGGTGCGAGAAACTAAGAAAAAAGATTTTCATTGAAGCATATATGTGCACAAGCATGTCCTCACATTAACTTTCTTAAACAAACTGTAGTCTATGGTATGCTGCCTGCACGTATATATTAGTTATTGTTGCAATTACCGTTAAAACCACAAATTAAAGCATGCCAATGGAACACATGACCAACTCATTTCTTGATTTCACTTCAGAAGTCACATAAAATATAAAAACATATAGAGATGCAATTGGGAAAGAATAATATTAGTAATTAAAAAAATGCCACATTTGCTCTGAAGATTGAAGAATAAAATTTTCTTTGAGAAGAATATCATCGAAAAAGAAACATTACACATGATAATGCATTTTGTCATCAATTACCATCTAAAAACCCACTAGTTTGCAAATAATCAATTAGAAACCGAAACATAGTAAAGAAAATTAAACCTTTCTTTTCTCTGCACGAGTTGCTCTAGAGCCTGAACCAAGCTATGCTTTACAGTGCAGCAAATGCACCCATTTGCAAGCTCAACCCACTCCTCCACAAGTGCCCCACCTTCTCCTTCATTAATCATTGCTCTCTCCACTCCAATCTCTTCCCCAAACTCATTTAATATAACTGCAATTCTCTTCCCATGCTTCCCATTCAATATATGGTTCACCAACTACAAGGAAAGGAAAACACGAGCGCCAGTTCAATCACACACAAGTTTAAAATATAAAGTGCACATAACAGTGAGCAATGACATCATATAATTTTGCGATTTTCTTACAAACCGTAACAGAAATTTTTTTACTAATAAATGTATAGAAATGAATTGCACGATTCAATATACTCTCAGAATTCCTCATAACAGGCAAAAATAACTTCAAATAGTACAAGTTAAACTTACACATATTATATAACATCTACAAATTCTTATGAAACAGCAACAAAATAGACAATTCAAGAGAAATTGAAGACTCAAGGTTAGCTCAAATCTAGTTAGCATCTGCACTTAATCAATTAACAAGCAAGAATTGATCATTTCCTTGAACTCGCATTAATGCATTCATGCTAAGTTTTATACGGACATATCAGCAACCTTAGGTTAAATAACACTAATCTCTTCCTACTTTCATTCTCTACCGTAGATTTTCCGGCGCCGAGATAGCCTGTGATGACGGTGACGCCGACCGCCGGAGCTTCGGGGACATCCATCCGAAGGATCTGATCGGAAGCCTGCGATGGAACATATTCATCAACGGCATCGCTTATAGAAACGGCGAGAGGTGGCGGCTCCTCGTCGGCCTCGTGTTCCATGTTCGGTATTTCCACTAAAATTGGGAAACAAGACAGCGGAAAATGTTTCTGGGTTGGGCCACAGATAGGAGAGCAATGCGGGTTGGCCAAACCCGAGACCCATCCCACTTCATATTGGACTACTCTCACCTCACCTCGTGAATTTACGGATTCAGGGTATGTCAACTTGCTCTTTTTTTTTTAAATACAAAATAAAAATATTTTAAATTTAATTAATTATTAAAATTATTTTTCAATTTATATTAACAATATTTTTAAAAAATATTATAAATTAAAAAACAACAAAGTTTACTCGATTAGTAATTAATAAAAAAATATGTATTACTATATATACACATATTAAATATATCATAACAATATTATAATATTATAAAACAAAATTATGGATAAGTTATATATATAATTATAATTACGGGCGGGTTTGGATGGGTGAGGCTACACTAGGCTTGTCAAATTGGGTCATGTTCGTCGGGTCGGCCCGTCCCGCCATAAAAATTGAGCGGGTTGGGTTGATAAAATAGCAGCCCGTTTGGAGGCGGGCCAAACGGGTTGAGCCCGTTTGGGTTGCGGGCTGGCCCGCCAAATTAGGGTAGAATTTTATATTTTTAAGTTTTATATAAAAATTCTTATTTCTTCCTTATTTTTTCTCATGTGCTTAACTTCAATCACTCTGGTAAAATCTCTATGCTTCTATTTTTTTGAAGATGTTATACTCTCCAGTCTCCTCCCTTTTTTAATGTTTAACTCGAACTAATCCAAAATTATCGAAATAATATAATAAATAAAGTAATTATGTGTATTGTTGAACACATAATATTTTCTGAAATTTACAACCGGCTGTTTCCTCGACTTTCTGTTATCTTCCAATGTTTCTCACTTTTTAAGAAAATGTGGATGGTAAGAGCTAGGTGCCTTGTGCGAACAAACCCTTAAGATCGTTAATTTTTGTTTTCTTGTGAGGACAAACCCTTAAGAAACTGGAGAAAGTGTATACTAAAAAAGATTTGGAATTCACATTTAAAGGTTTCATTGTATTTACAGTTGGTGATATTACATGAGTTAATTTTTAGTACATGTGTACGATGAAATCTTGTGTGAATTAGAATAAGCACTTTATTTTTTTATGGATTATGTTGATTGTTGTATGCTTTCAATGTCTTATTTCAATGTTTTTAAGTTTTTTATGAAACTATTTGACTAAAATATATTTTTCTTCTATGTTTATTTTAATAATTTTTAGTATTTTTTTTTAAAAAATAATAAGCGGGTTGGCCGACCTAACCCGCGGCCCAAGGTGGGTTGGGCTGGGTTGGCCATTTAGAGCCTCACCCCGCCTAATGGCGGGCTGGCGGGCTGGCCCGCCCCGTCAGACCGTTTTGACATGCATATGCTAAACCCAAGACCCATCTGGATCCGCTTGGTACGCCTTTTATCGGGTCTAAATCTGTCTTGCCGGTTATGTTTAATAATAGGCTTAGTTTAGACACGACTCATTATCATCATTTAGCACGTTATCATTTCTGGGTCAAGCTCTCATTTGGGCCATTAACCCAACATTGAGCAGCCGGGCTACATTTGATAAGACTTTTTTTTATTAAAGCCTTGGGTAGAAGAGCGATATCCTATGTCTATGTGAACCTTATTGATAGTCTTGGACATGGTTCTAAACAATGGGAAGAACTATGAGGTGCAAAGGTCAAACTCCAAACTTTTTCATGCTGCACAATCTCAAAATTCACCCCCACAATCCCATAGGCCGATACAACACAAGGAATCCATGATGATGTTCTTTCGGCAAGTCTAATCCGCGGTGGAAAAATTATCATTCATGCATCCTATAAACCTCATCCTAATCCTATCAACATGTTCAAATTCGGCCATTCAACATCTCGTGGCAATCAACTGTTTGCGCCTCATGATGAAGACAGTGATTAAGATCAAATGACATAACAATTACTGAATTAATTGCAAGATGTTTTCTTTGTCCATCAGCAACTTGGATATCAAGCATTTTGCTCATACAGTGACATTTGACAATTTCAAATCACAGATTCTCAAATACATCAGCTTCATTAATGGGAAACAATGCCACAATATTAGTTCGGACCAGCTTAAGACGAAGATTCAAGCCGCCAACATGAATGCTGACATGTCAGTGCAAATAGCACGGGTGAAAAATCACATTGATGCCAAAAATGGAGGAGCTGATTGTAAAAAGCTGGAAGAAGAAAAGGAAAGGGCAGAAAGGGCTAGATATGAAGAGGTCAAGAAAGTTGAACATAAGAAAAGGTAATATGAAGAAGCCAAAAGGAAGAGAGGTGGTGTTTGTGGCAGTCGTGTCTCAAGATTTCATGGATAAATTTGTTTATTTTTAGGTGTAACAGGTTATTCTTTAATATTTACAATTATAACAATGTCATTTCATTTATTCAATTAAATATATATATTTAATTATCTCTTATACTTAACTGTGTTTATATGTAACAATTATACCTCATTTTGCATATTTGATTTTGTCATCGCCAAAAATTGAAAAATTGTTAGTTTGATAGATACCATAAGTTTTGGTAATGACAAAAACAACATCAAATTGTTTCAGGTCCAACTATTATTCTTATATATTTACTGGACTCTAATTTATGGACAAGTCAAGCACTTATCGTTCCATCAGAAGCTCAAGTTGCAGAGATGATCTGAAGATCATCACTTGAATCTTTTCTATCCAGACAGTTCTATCGAAGAATAGTTCAGAGTCTGACCGTTCAACTCTAACTACAATCGAACCGGTCATATATTAACAAATCAAAATAGATACAACAACTTAAACTATTCAATGTTATCAGATAAAATAACATGCACAATATCCTACTAACTCTTGGTTGACATAAATGTTTCTTAAAATGTTAAAAGTCTATCAACTTTTCAGAAGATAAAAGAGTCGAACCCGTAAAAAACAAACAAAAATCAACATCTAATGTAGTGTACGATGAAGAGAAGTTGACGATACCAATATGTCGAGGAATAGTACATATATGATTGTTGAATTTTTTTTCGACCATTGGAAAACTTAAGGTATAAATATACATATTCAAACCTTTAAACACATAGCAATAACAATAAAAAAACGAATACAGCATTCAAGAATTCACAATCTGTAATATATGAGATCTCGAGCATATTTATTCTTTTTAAATATCAAGCCGATCACCATGCACGCGTCTACTTGTTCATATCAGATTACCAAACATCAATTTGTGCTACTTAACCAATTCTAGTTGTTCCAAGTTACCTGTTGGAAAGTTTGTTGTTGCTCGTGAATCGATAATTATTAAACAACCAGAATTTTTTGTGTTGATTTATCACTAAGAGTTTTGATTTAGACAGTGATAAGTCCTACTTGAAGAGAGTTTTTACAAGAATTGTATCAATCAAAGTCGTTTAGTGAATTTCTTCATAATTGGAAGAAGTAATGACATATGAGTTGTTATTTCCAAACATCCATAAAATCTTGTCCATTTAAATTACGCACTTACTTCAATATTTATTTATCTATCTGTTGTGTTGATTGATAGATTGATTGCATTAAGGGTGTCGAAATAGGACCTAACCCGTCAACCCGACTTGGTTCGACCCAAAAAAATCAGGTTTGAGTTGAGAATTTTCGGTTAGGGTCAAATCGGGTTGGAACCGATATAATTAATAAATATTTTCTACATTTTTATATATGTATATTTTAATAAAAGTTATTGTATATTTATATAATAATTTTTCATAATTTAATATTTATTTTATATATTTTTAATTTTAAAAACAATTGTTTTTTGATTTAATAAATATATTTTTAATTTTTTACGATTAGACTTTCAAATTTAAATCATATATAATGGAATTTTTGCTATTATGTGTTTAAATTAATTTTTTTGAATCTTATTTAATTATTTTAAAATAAATAAATAAAAATCAGGTTGAGTCGAGTTAGTCGGTATATGTTCGGATTGGGATTTTTCGGGTTCTGGTCAGGTCAGGGTTGAACAGTATTTTAATACAATCATGCGTCAACTCGACCTGAACTTACCCAAATTGACACCCCTAGATTGCATTAAATATATATTATATCACTAGTCTAGTCGGATTGTTGCCGTATTTAAAATCTTTTAAATGGTCCAGTCAAGTCCAGTCGTTCAAGAAATGGTTTTAACAGATAAAAAATATTAAAGTCAGCTTAAGTTTTGCAAAATATTTAAAAAAAATTTATTCACTCCATCTCTAAATTCCATTTTAATCCCAACATAATCAATATATTAACTAGGAAGCTTAAAAAAACTCATATGAGACTGTTTCACAGATAAATTTTGTTAGACGAATTTTCGACCTGGCTCATCAAAAGTTTTAATCTTATGGGAAAAACGTTACATTTCACTGTAAGTATGGATCGAGTCTACTCATCTTAAAGGAGATATACTATAAAAAGGAAAAAAAAAAAAGAAACCAAAAACATGTTGTAACAAGTTCGACATCGGAAAAAAGAGTTATATTTTAACCTCCTAAGGCCATCTCCAACTCATTGCACTATTTTAGCGCTGATTTTACTTCAAAATAGTACAATTTTTGCATCAAATCCAAAACACATCTCCAATCCATCTACTTCAAATTTTACTTTAAAAATAATATTCCTATAATATTCTCAATTTTTTAATTTATCTATTATATTTAATTTTAACAAAAATAAAAATATAATTCAATATTTAATATTATGTTAAATTATTTGACTATTAATTAAATTAATTTAAATATAAAATATAAAATAAATATACTAATATATTTAAATAATTTATTCTACCATTTTTTCAATTATTTTTTTGTTATTGTGAAATTATATTTATTAAATTTTGTAATTAATAATTTAGTTTATTTAAATAATTAAGTTAATTTTACAAACCAAATATTTTCTTATTTATTATACTTAAATATTAAGTTTGAATTACATACCAAGCCTTGCCTTTTTATAAGATTTTTTTTCAAAACGATAAATATATTTAATTTATTAAAAAAATCTTAATATGATTATTTTAAAATAAATAAGTAGTTAACTTTAATTATTATTTAAGTTCTTAAATCATACAATAAAATTTAATTAACAAAGAAAAAAAAAAGGAAAAAAAAAATAAAAAGAGAGATGACGCAGCTACAGTGATGCGCCAAAATTGACGCATCACTGTAGTATCTCACTAAGTTGGCGCAAGATTATGCTCTGCATTGGAGTTGCTATCAACGCCAAAATAAAGTAAAAAGCAAAGATAAAGCATCCATGGGAGATGCTCTAATTATTAGATGGCTTTTGGTCTTGAAACTATCAAAGTCTCAAATTCAGATGACTTTCTCATCTGAGAAAAATATATTAATAATAATTATTTCCGCTCTCGATTTCTAAGACTTCTTGCAGTTGCACTTGTAATAACTGATGTTTTTTTAAAAAAAAAAAAATTTTGGCAAAACATCATAAGGAAAATTTCCTCAGCATAGGAAAAAGCAAAACTTTGAATCAAACAGATAAAAACCGATTTTTTATTATTTGGATTTATCGAAGTATTTTCTTGTTAAACCATATTCACACGATAAATAGTATGAATCAATTAATTTAAAAGATAACATTACTTTGGACTGGTGGTTGACAAACGATTAATGATGAATAATGGAAGGAAAACCAGTATGAATTCTCCGACAGTGAGCACGCTGCTCTTTTAATTTCAAATATAATTTTGTCCAGCTTTTCTGCATCTACTTCACATCACTGGCCAAACTATTTAATGCAGAAAGAATAATGTCTGAATGCCGATATTCTGTATAATAGAGAACTTATTGAAAAATGAATTTAAATTTACAAACGAAAATGGAAAAATTAGGTTTTCAACTTGACCTATTCTGGTATTAAATTAATTCTGTAATTAGTCTAAATTTAGTCTTAGTCTAACTTTTCTAACCCTTTTGATCAGATTCATAAAGTGACATCCAAAAAAAAAAAATTCTTTGCTCGAAATTTGAATAGTCAATGTATCTGATGTCACGTGAACGCTCTAGTAAAAACGAATGAAAAGTAGGGAAAAAAATTTATTTGACTAAAATCAAATGTCGATTACTCACGAAGTTAGAAACCAAAATAAATCAACTTATGTAATTGTATTTCTCCGTATTTCCCTTTTTATGATATGAATGGGAACACATGCATGAGGTTTGATACACGTAGAATTTTGATACTGACGGTATGTGTAAAGGCTGAAATTTCTTTTTCTTTTTTTTAGTTTTGTTGTATCTGATTTATTTTTCTCACAATAATTCGTTTCGAGTCAATTTTATAATACAGATCTTCAAACCAACCCATCTCATGAAAAAGATTTATTATTATTTCAAAACAATTACTTTTTATGATAATTATTGATCGAGTTGACCCGTATCATATAAATAAATCCGTGAGACCGTATCACAGAAGACATATTCTAATTTCTAATCATTATGGGCTTGGTTCAAATCATAGAGGTGAAAACAAATTATGGAAAAGGAATAATTGATAGACATGGAAATTTAATTTGGACTGCAGTAGAAAATAATTGAAAAATTATTTGACTATGAAATACGCGACAATATTATCTATAGTGGAAGGATGGAGTCAAAAATTTCAATTAGATTCCCCGAATTTATCTTAATTTTAAATTGCAATAAGTTTAAAGTTTCCATTATTATTACTATTATTATTATTATTAAATTTTTTTTTACTTGTTAGTGATACTACACTGAGTGTAAAACACAAACAAATACGGGTTTGTTCGACCCTATCTACATGTGTCAACTCCTCAATGGTTTGGGGACACCAGGACTCTTCTTGGTAAATCCACTAATTTGACTCTAATAAAAAGATGGGAAGACTAGAATGTATCCGGAAGGTTAGAAATGATTTGGGTTTCTACATAAACAGAAAGTAACAGTTTATTGTAGGATTAATCGTTTTGTCTCTTTACAAATTTTTTTTAGTCAGGTAAAGGTTTTTGTTATAATTGAGTAAATTGGGACCACAGTATCACATGAGTTACAACTCATTCACGTAAAATCATATTATCATAATGTTAAATACCAAGCATTTGGTATATTTGTGATGAAAATAAATTTTTTTTTTTGATTTTTAAAATTTTCAAATTTAATTTCTAATTTATTCTTACAAAAAGAGTAATTATATATGTGTATATAAAAATAGTTTGTATAGACATGCAACACATACATATGGATATTATATATATACAAAACTTTTGTAAGACAGTCTCACGAATCTACTTTGTGATGCATATTTCTTATTTTTGTCATCTATGAAAAACTATTACTTTTTATGCGAAAAATATTATTTATTATTGTAAATACGAGCATAATTGACTCGTATCACAAAGAGACAAAAACTTGTGTAAGACGGACTCACAGGTCGTATTTTGTGAGACAGATCTTTATTTGGGTCATAAATGAAAAATATTAATTTTTATCATAAGATTATTACTTTTTATTTTGAATATGTAACCCGTCTCACAGATAAAGATTCGTGAGACCGTCTCACAAGAGATCTGCTCTCACAAAAAACCTAATATATATATATATATATATATATAATGGCACGAAAGATAACCGAGTCAAATTATCCCTCCATTGATGAAACTCACAGGAGATAAAAGAGGCGCTAAGTGGGATCTCCAATTTGTACTATACTTATGCATTTATATATAATTAAATTAAACACAATAAATAATACACCTTTTCAAGATAAAGATATGAATATCCACCGTAATTTTTTAATTTTTTTTTGGGAAAATGACAAGTAATAATCGTGTAAGCATTTAATAAAAAAAACCCATAAATCATATACAATTTGGATACAACCAATATACGTAAATGCAGCCACAAATGATAAATAAATCTTTATATTTCATGCATGTATAATGGGAATTTTTACAAGTAAAATATGATCTGTCCAAATTCCAATTACAAAATAATTTTTAATCAATAATTAAGTCTTCAATTCATCAAAATTTTCGTCCGGATGACAATAATATATATATATATATATATATATATATATATATACTATTATATTAAGTGTGAGGGCATTAGAATAACTACCTTTGAGGACACCAAAATACTTAATTCCATAATTACCCTTCTTACTCTATTAAAAACCTTTTCAAGTCACTCCATATTTTAAATATAAAAAAATCAAAACAAAACTTCCCTTTTAAATCGAACAACTTTTCTAAATCAAAAATAATTTCGAGTTAATTATTTAGTATTATTTAATCAAATTAAAAATAATAATAACACATGCAATGTATATGCATCTTTTACTAGTATATATATATATATATATATGAGCGCGCATGTCCCTCCATAATTCCATGTTGTATTTTATGCATATAAAAAAATTAATAAATATAAATACATTTATTTATTTGAAAAAAAATTTAAATAAAAAATAATATAAAGTTTTTGTGGTTATATATACTTAATCCTCTACACATAACACAGAGTCACCTTCCTCTCTCTTTCTCTCTTCCTTAATTTCTCACACAAGAACACACACTCCACCATTGTTACGGAATAGTACAGATTCTGTAGCCATCCCATTTTTCTTCTACATGATATTTCTTCCTATTAATCCATTTTTCATATATAAATATACGTAAATTTAATACAACAGTAAATACTGCAAAAAAAAATAAAGAAATATATATAATTTTCACAATGTGGCTCAAAAAAGGTTTTTTTTTTAATATTTGTATTTATCGTGGCGCTTGAAATCCAAGAATGCTGTGGCCAGAATATTAGTAGACGAAGCTTTCCCGAAGGTTTTGTTTTTGGGACCGCGTCTTCTGCTTATCAGGTTGGTTTTTCTTCTTCTTTTTTTAATTTAGGTTTTTTTTTAAAAAAAAAAAAATCTTGATCATACATTTATTTGTTTCATAGAGAATTTTATCCGTAGTTGAGCTCGAATATGTTGAAAAATTATTTTGAATAAAATCCTGAGTAAATTTTATTTTGCTCGATAGTTTCGTAGCTTTAGTGTTTAAATTGATGGATTCCATTAGGTGTTTTGAAAATAGTTCATATAAAAGTTTATAATCGAGCGATCTCAAGAGTAAAAACAAAATTCGAACGAGACTCCGTTCGATTTTGTCCAGTCTTCACTTGGAAGAAATTTGAAGTCGCATTCTTGTTCGACAAAGAAAAATATTTAATCTTGTATAATCCTTATTTGTTTTGCTTGGAAGACACCTCTTAAGTACTAATCAAACTTTGCTAAAAGACCAACACATCTCTATTAGAGAGTGCCTTTCATTTGAATTGCTACGGCAATTAATGCTTTTATAAAGGGAACAAAACGTAAACTAAAAGGATTTATTTATTAAATTTTTTATTGCAAAAAAAAAATATCCAAATTTAATTTTCAATTTTTGGGAAAATATTTAACTTGCGATTTGAAATTCAAAATCCCTTTACATTAAATTTTTTGAATCAAGATTGAATATGAGACGAGTGTGTATGGTACTTTACTCTATGTTATATCGATTATGTTTGAGTAGGCCTCTTTTGATACGATCTCACGAATTTTTATCTGCGAGACGAGTCAATCACACTGATATTTACAATTAAAGGTAATATTTTTTAATGGATGACTCAAATAAGAGATCTATCTCACAAAATATGATATGTGAAACCGACTCAAGTTTTTACCATTATGTTTTTATACAGAAGTTATGAAATCAAACAAAAACTATTGTGGGGTCCACAAAAACGTGTTTTTTTTTTTTTTTTGGATATTAGTTGTGATATAACTGGTGTAAAATAGACTGACTCAGTGTGTATCCGCACCATAATTTTTCAAATAAATGTACTCTAGCCACATATAAGGACTTTTCATTAACGGGGAGCTGTCCATGAGCAATATACAATGCGACAAATGGATTTATTGGTAGGCTAATTTTGGAAATTAATTAATGTTTCTTTTTTTTTTTTTCACGATTCAAGTTGTTGAGGAAAACCAAAAATAGTCGGGGGAGGTATGTGAAAAAGTAGGAGAATCACGTATGCGATAGCCATTGGATTTGTAAAAAGAAACAAATGCAATCGAGGGTGATGTTCAACCTTGATCTAACGACCACTGTTTTGCCAAAAAATATTCAGGGTTGTCAGCGAACTCCAAATATTTAGGTCAATAATAATCGTTGGATATGTTTATTCCTTGGGCTTAATTTTGATATGAGCTCCATTTCTTGATATAGGTTTCTTGAAGTCTAGTTTACAACAAGTTACAAATTATCTATTTACATAGTAAAAGATCAACAAAATAACTGAGGAACAGTTAATAAAATAACTTGTTCAACACTGGAAAATAATTTAGCAAAGTTGAAAGTTTATTTAGTTATCGGGTGAAACTGCAAAATATTGAAAGATGTGGGGTTGTTTGTAAATAAGTATAATGAGTAGTTGGAAGGCATGCAATGGTATAAAATATAACTCCTCACGAATAAAATGAAGTGAATACTAAATTTGACCGTTTATTACGGTCTCTTAAGTTAATATGCATACAAAAACAACAGAGAAAAATGTAAACGACACTGGAAATTTCTGGGAAATCTTTAAACATGTTTTATGTAGATACAAAATCAAGAGAAATTCTAATAAACATAAAAATTATTACAAAGTTCGATGAAAAGTGTGAGAAATGGCTGAAAAACCTAAAGAAGACATACTAATAAACATTAAGGAAATTTGAACGAAGAAAATCTTGTAATTTTGCAGAGTAGTTGTTGCAGAGTTTGTTTGAGTTGTTTTTTGTTCATCTTTCAATTTGAACAATTGTTATTTTGTCTCAATCCCTTGCAAATTGTTATTTCACTTGAATCCAATCACTTCGGCCCTATCCTATAGCTATCTGTTCATTGATGGGTTTTTTTTAAATTTTTATACCAATTTTTCAAATATTGGACCTAATTTTATTTTTAGCCCTTTTACGACGTCCTTCTTCTCTTCGACAAGGATGAAGCTAATCATGTTATTTTGATTCTGCTGTCGATCAGTTTGAAGGAGCTGTGAAAGAGGATGGAAGAGGTCCAACTATATGGGACACATTTGCTCATACTTTTGGTAAAATAACGCTTTTTTTTTTTTCATTCGATTCATAAACTGTCTTCGTAACGGTAAAAAATATATCATCGATTTTTACATGATTAATATAATTTAGATTATAAAAAAATTTATAATCACGTTTTTAAAACATCTAATATTATCATAATTATAATTTTGATTCTATGTCACAGGAAAAGTTCTTGATTTTAGCAATGCGGATGTAGCCACCAATCAATATCACCTCTATTCTGTCAGTTTTACTACTCTACATCAAATCTTCAATCTTCGAGGGATGACATCTTAATTTTCAACAGGGAAAAAAATATTTTTCTATTACATTTTTTTTTCGATTTATTTTTGTCCCCTTGTGCAATCTTTTCCGGTTGAAAAATAATGCTTCATATTAAAATATAATAGTAATATAAAGCTAGATTTAATTTTATTGATTCATTTGATACAGGGAGACATACAACTTATGAAAGATATGGGCATGGATGCCTACAGGTTTTCCATTGCCTGGTCCAGGATTTACCCCAGTAAAATTCATTCTTTTATATAATTTTGATTTTACATGTGTGTTTTCTCGTGATTTTAGTCATCTGTGTTCTTAAATTTCAGGTTTTTTTTTTTGTTTGAGTATTTTTTATTCTTTTTCATCCGAATTGTTGATTCAAATATTTGACAAATATTATAAAATTTTATGAAATTGAATTAGCTTGTGAACTTGTACTTAAATTTGAGTATTTGTGGTCTCAGATGGAACTGGGAAAATCAACCAAGCTGGAGTCGATCATTACAATAAATTCATCAACGCTTTATTAGCCAACGGTAATCTTTTTTTTTTTTAAATTTTGTGGTTTGGTTATTAAATTATTTATTAACCTTAATATATACAAATTTTATGTTAGAATACTGCATTTCTGTTCTAATGAAATATTCGGCCAATGTATTTTTCTCACTTCAAAAATGAAATTTATTTACCATATTTTTATACGTAGGAATCGAACCATATGTGACACTATACCATTGGGATCTTCCCCAAAGTCTCGAAGACAAATACGCTGGCTGGTTGGATCCTCAAAGCATGTAATAATACTACTCCGATCCAATGAAAATGATGCATTAATATTTAATTTCTCTCAAAAGTTGTCTGAAATGGTACTAAATTTTTGACAGAAAAGACTTTACAATGTATGCGGAGACATGTTTCAAGGAGTTTGGTGATAGGGTGAAGAACTGGATCACTTTCAATGAGCCACACACCTTTGCTGTACAAGGATACGACGTCGGGCTTCAGGCCCCGAGCCGATGTTCCATCATTCTTCATGCCTTTTGCAAGGCTGGGAACTCGGCTACTGAACCTTATGTCGTTGCCCACAATGTGCTTCTTTCGCATGCTTCTGTGGTACATGTTTACAAGCAAAAATATCAGGTAATTGAACATCGATCGAGTGTCATCCAACTTCCAAGTCTCGTTCTTAGCTTGAACTTTTAGTGTTAAAGTGATGGCAACGAGACTTCCAAATGATAAATTATACTTTGATGATAAGATCGGATATGAAATAGTCGCACTTGATTCTACTTGGGATGGCTTTAATGTTAACTTCTATATCCTCCACCTAATGTTATAATATTAGTCGCATGATTCTTATAACAAATTGAGTTAATTATTTACGACGAAATCAAAATAGTTGCTACACGAGTCTAATATGCAGTCATGCTTGCGCGGGCCTGGCCCCGAGGCTTGACATGGAAGGAAAAGCATTTTTCAACCAAACAACAAAAATATGATGAATAATAACGTCATCCCATGTTATCTGTGTTTTTAGCCACATCAACATGGTTCAATCGGAATAAGCCTGGATTCCTTTTGGTACGAGCCGGCATCAAACTCTTCTGCCGACATCGAAGCAACACAAAGGACCTTAGATTTCAGCTTGGGTTGGTAAGTACACTATTCCAAGCACCACTTGATCTTATCCCAACTGGTTCGATTCACCAATATATATTTATTAGGCCTCGACAATATTTATTTTATAGGTTTGTGGAGCCTCTCATATCTGGTGACTACCCAAGCTCGATGAGAACAAGAGTGGCGAGCCGGTTGCCAAGATTCACCGAGGCCGAGTCCAAACAATTGAAGGGTTCCTTTGATTTCATAGGCATAAATCACTACACCACATGGTACGCAAACGTTAACAATACAAACATCGTCGGTGTCTTGCTCAACGACTCCCTCGCAGATTCCGGCTCCTCTTCTTTACGTATGATCTTTGTTACCTACTCAAATTATTAGCAATATATAGTGATATCTATTCTGTTTCATATTCTAAAATATTTCTGGAATATTTATTATTTTGTGCAGCATTTAAAAACGGGAAGCCTATAGCTAACAGGGTATGTATGGAATTAATGCCATTTAGGAATGAAGATGTTTATTTATTTATTATTTTTACTTTGTATTTTGTTTAGTATATATATACATATATATTTGTTTGGTCGCAGGCAAATTCCATTTGGCTGTATATCGTGCCTCGTGGGATTAGAAGTTTGATGAACTACATCAGGCAGAAATACGGGAACCCTCTGATAATAATTACTGAAAATGGTATGTAATTCTTGAATGTGAGAAATTAAAACTGAAAAATTGTAGACTAACAAATAATTTCCTACAAAATTAAATCTCATGTCTTAGGGAGTTACCTAGGATTCTTGTTATATTTTAATTTAACTTCTAGTATTGGAGTCCTAGTAGGAGTAGGATTCAAGTTTATGAATAGAATTGCAACTCATGTATATATCATTCCGGCGGAAATAGTTTATTCGGTTCACTAACTTGTTCTCAAAGTTTGGTTTTGATACACAATAAGATGCAGTCTCCAACATCTAATATAGTATACGCCAGCTTAATTATGCATTTTATCGAAATTTATGGCTCTTTTCTTCATGGGTTAATTTGGGTGATCTTCTCTCAATTTTTTGACATGCTTCACTTATTTTTTCATAGGTATGGATGATGCAAACGACCCATTTATGTCCATTAAGGATGCTCTCAAGGACGAGAAGCGGATTAAGTACCATAACGACTATCTAACAAACTTGCTAGCCGCAATCAAGTAAGTTTAAGTACTATCTTTCAATGTATTTTGTCGAGAACATCGTCGAGTATCACATAATTACTTGACAAACATGATATTTTCAGAGAAGATGGTTGCAATATTAGAGGGTATTTCGTATGGTCCTTGCTTGATAATTGGGAATGGGGAGCTGGATTTAGTTCAAGATTTGGTCTGTACTTTGTGGATTACAATGACAACTTGAAGAGATACGCCAAGGATTCGGTGAAATGGTTCAAGAATTTCTTGGCTTCTTAGTTCAATTTCATTTGTGAAAGTACACAGAATCAAACAAATTGGTTATGCAATATTTATAATGTATCTCTATTAATAATACTTGTGTGCATTCTTGGACTAAAAAATTTGAGTCATGTTAAACGTTGGGCTATTGGATGAGGAGACCCGTAATAGGCTCGAAGTTCATACCCGAATGGGCTCCCAAATTTTTATATATATGATATTGCGTTACATCGTTTTATTTAGTATTATCTTACACTAACAGTGATTTAGGTAATTGAATATCATTATTATGAATTTAATGCAGCCTAAGATGAAGACAAATTGACAATACCAATCTATCATGAGATAGTACATATGATCGTTTAAAAAGTTTTCCGATTGTCAAATACTTTTGGTATAAATATGTAGATTCAGGACTTCAAATATATCAAAAACAACCTGGAACAAATACAAGATTTAAGCTTTCGCAATCTGCAATATACAATATCTCGAGTATACTTATTCTTTCTAAAATATCAAGCTGCTTGCCTATCATAAGCCTATTTGTTCATATCAGATCATCAAATATCAACTTGTGCTACCCTACCTACTGTAGTCGTTCAAAGTTGCCCGTTGAAAAGCTTGTTGTTTATGGTGAGCCGAGAGTTCTTAAACAACCAGAATTTGACGTGTTGAATACTACTAAGAGTTTCGATTTAGGCAGTGACGAGCCTTAATTGAAGTGGATTTGTACAAGAGTCGTACCAGTCAAAGTCTTTTAGTGAATTCATTCTTAAATAAAAGAAATGGTGACGCAAGAGTTGTTATCTCCAAACATCCATAAAATCTTGTCTATTTAAATGACGCACTCAAAACGATTTATTCACATATTTAATACAAATCACACCTTTGAAATGTGATTTAGCAATTCTTTCAACATTTGATCTGCGTTCTAAACCCTTAAGCATTCTCCGATAATCTTTCAAAACTTAATTTTGTATTATATGTGTGTAGATAGCGTAAATAAAATTCTTATGGACGTGTAAAATATTGTACATGTTTTTATAAGATTAATTGTTATAGATCTAATCGGACTTTATATATAATTATAGTACGTGTCCTTGGATTGGGTCCAAGACCTAGAATCTTTATTAAATAAAATTCTTGATTTTATTAACTAGATAACAAGATTCATGTGTATATATTGAATTTGAAAATAAATACTAGTTAGATTCCAATATATAATATTTTCTATTTTAATTAATTATTTGTTTATTTATTAAAAAAATAATTATTTCAGAAGTCACAAGATCAAAATACTAGTACCTATTTTATTTTTAAAAATTTTATTTGGATTGTAATAAATTGTTTTGTAATTAGTTTGATTTATATTATAAAATAGGGCTAATATTTTAATTGTGAAATTTTAATATATGCTAGTGATGAATGCATACATATTAAAATTTTTTGACATTAAATAATTTTTTTGTTAATGGTCTAGAGACCTTATCATGTCAGAAAAGTTAAAATATATATAATATTTTTATTAGGTCTCTTGTGAGACAGTCTCATGAATCTTTATTTGTGAGACGTATCAACCCTACCGATATTCTCAATAAAAAATAATACTCTTAGCATAAAAAATAATATTTTTCATGGATGACCCAAATAAAAGATCAATCTCACAAAATACGACCCGTGAGACCGTCTCACACAAGTTTTTCCCAATATTTTTTGATTGAATGAAGATAAACTGTTTTTGTAATTTTATAGGGGTATTTTTGGTTTATTGAAAATTAAACTACGGGACCAAAATTAGTTAATCTAGTCTTTATGTAATATAGTATAGATATACGCCAGTGTCCCTATAAACATAAGGTGTGTCCTTTATTTTATTAAAAAAAAAATCTTTGGATTTTATTCAATTTTTATAATTAGTTTGATTAATTAATATTTATAAAATAGGTATATATATTATTTTCAATTAGTTACAATTTTGAACGGATTCGAAAACCGACTTCATATTAATGCCGACATGCACGACTAATACGCGACAGGCAGCCGCAAACCACCATTATTTCTCTGCTTCAACAAAATTTGTGCACATATTAATTTCTTCTTTCCCGGTGAAAATCTTTTCATCAGCTTCAGGAAACCAGCTGCCATCCGGGTTCCGGTTCGACCCGACGCAGAACGAATTAATAGAATATTATCTGATTCCGAATGTAACAGGCAACGAGCTGCCTCTTGCGGGCGGCGCTATCATATGGATCTGGATGCGTACAAATTTGAGAAAATACAATTATAGATGGTTATATGATATTTAGTTGGAGTATGATTATATATATATATATATATATATATATATATATAGAGAATAAGAATAATTCAGACACCACTTCGCTAGTGTTACGAAATGATGGAAGATTTATGATAAATTGAATTATAAGGATAGTATAGTTATTTTTTAACTCAAATTATTGTAAACTTGAGTCAAGCACACATGACTGCTTAATTAAAAAGCAAAAACTTGTGTGAGACGGTCTCACGGTGGGTCATTCATGAAAAAAGATTAATTATTATTGTTAATATCGGTAGAGTCGATGCGTCGCACAGATAAAAATTAGTGAGATCGTCTCACAAGAAACCTACTCTAATTGTAAATTGAAGTTCAAAATCAAATTACCACACATATTAGAAAACTAGCTAGAAACATACTTTGTCTATGTTATATCGGGACTGAGAGACACTCCCGATATAGTTTTATGTAACATCTCATATGAAAACAAAGAAATTAAACCGTGTATGGTCCATGATGAATTTTTCGTTTTCACTTCAAATGTTCATGTAAAACTACAAAACTCCCGGTGTAATATCGACAAAGTTTATAAACATACCACAAGAATGGACTGGGACGAACTGACAGGTTTGTATTTATAATCCATACTGGGCAAAATTAGCTTATATAGATCATGGGATTATTGGCGTTTATATAAACAATATGTGGGGTTTTTTTTTTTTTTTTTGATTAGTTCATGTTCATCTTAGCTTGCATACGAGACTTTTCTTTTAACATTTATGCTATGTTTGGTAGCCATGATAAAGGAATGATTATTTAATAATCATTCCCTTATCTCGCTTTTGGTTCGTTTTTTATTAATCTACAATAATCATTCCCTTATCTCGCTTTTGGTTCGTTTTTTATTAATCTACAAGCCCTTGATTATGATTGAAAGCCCACATTATTCATATTATTTGTGTGATTAAATATCCCTTCTCAAAAGGTGTGATAATTAATATTTTTTGAAAAGTGATCATGGTAAGATTGTATATTGACCATAATACCCTTGAGTTGTTTTCTTCGATATAATATGAAAATTAAAATTAGTGAAATTTTAATAATTAATATAATGTTTAAATTTTTATTATATTTTTAATAAATTAATTTCATATATTTTTATTATTTTCAATCATTTTAAAGAAAATAAATTGTAATACAAATATATCTTAAATTAAATTTTTATAAATTTATAATCTTGTTAATTAATTTTTTTATGAAAATAAATATTTTTTGAATTCTAATTTATTTTTTTAATGATTTAAATTAATTTTAATAAATGTAAATTATAATTATAAATATTTAATTATCTATCAAATTATTTTAAGAATATTTATAATTATTTTACGAAAAAAAATAATATTGTAATTATTACTAAAACTTTATTTAACATTAACATTCAAAATATTATTGCGATTTTAATTATTAAAGTACATGCATATTTACAAATTTATTTCTAATAAATATATTTAAATTAATTTTAATAATGTAAATTATAATTATAAATATTTAATTATCTATCCAATTATTTTAAAAATATATATTTAATTAGCATTTGGGTATTTTGGTCATTACAATAAAATTTACAAAATTAATCCATCATTTTAAAATCATACCAAACACCATGTTATTTATCCCACCATACTATTAATCCATATATCTCATTTTTTAATCACTCTAATTATTAATCATTTACTTATCCTATCACACGTACAAAACGGAGCCTTAAGCTTTAAATTGTTGTGACAAAGGGCCATAGCTTGCCTCTTTCACAAACTGATGAGAATATTTTTCACCCCTGCACTTTTTTTAGCACCTGCACCCTAGAAAAAAAATTAGATTGGTACCTTCATTTAGGCTAGGTTATTGAATTATTGCATTTGATTTTATAATTCCATCTTTGGTGACAATAATATATACACTATTAATATTAGCCCCAAAGAAGTTGCCAAATTGGTAGAGTATTTGAACGTTTGACTAATTCTCATATGTTTGATTTTTTATATAGCTACTTTTTCGAGTTAATCTATCGCACAAAGCTTGCTCAGTGTGGTTTACCCGACTAACGTTATTTGTAGGTTACTGCATTAGCCCCGAGTTTTAGTATTTTACCAAATGCGTACCGGAGAGTAGTGTTTGCGTGTTCTTACGTGATAAAAAAACTAATCATAATGATATAATCGACTTTTCATGAATTTATAATATCGCTATAATACACTTTTCAGAAGATTTGAATTTTTTCATATTTATTTTTCATGTTTTAGTGTATAGTTTCAAAGAACATATATATACTCATTAATTTCATCCTTGAAATTTAATGCTAACACACCCAAAAAAAAAAAAATGGATAAGAGGGTTCCACCTTGGGAAAGACAAGACAGCCCAACATCCACAACTATATTAAGAACCATTTCGTAAAACTTCATAGTTGATATTCACGTGATTGAAAACATTTGAGGGGAAAAAAATTAAGGCTTTGGCTAAAGGTGGTCAACTATTTGATAAATGATGACAATTGATTCATTTATGATCAAAACTAATTTTTTAAAAATATTTGGGGATAAATATTTTATAGGGAGTTGATATTTGTAGACAATATGCTAGGTTAGTGGCGAACAAAGATTTAATGAGGGTTGGCAAAATTGACAAAGAAACACAATGATTTGTTGTACATCATAAAATATTATAGTATAATTTTTTTCATTTGCCCGCAGTTTTTACTCTAATAATTTTTAGGGATTTTTCACGTAAATCTCGGTGCACAGTTTTATACTTTATTTAAATATTATTATCTCAAGTTACCACATGTGGTACCAACTTTTCATATTATTATCTCAAGTTACCGCACGTGGTACCAACAATATTTACACTTCATTTCTTGTTATTTAAACATACTTTATTTTCATATTATTATCTCAAGTTACCGCACGTGGTACCAACAATATTTACACTTCATTTCTTGTTATTTAAACATACTTTATTTTCATATTATTATCTCAGGTTACCGCACGTGGTACCAACAATATTTACACTTCATTTCTTGTTATTTAAACTCTATTTGTGAAAATTTTACATATATTTTACACATCAAGTGGAGTGTAGATACTACAAAATTGAATGTAAATATCAACTCTCTGTTTTATATGGATCTCGAAATTAAAAGAGAGACAAGATATATCACTAGAAGCATGTGACATTAAAACAATATATGAATGTTATATCAAGTGAAATTCATATGTAACTCTTGATTGAGAGAGTATGTGAATCTTATAATTTTATTGGACGTGTTTAACATCTTTGAATAGGGGAAATGTGTATATATTTTTACCCGAGTGAATTCTTTGTTATTAAGTTAAACTGGTTGGGCGTCTTGCAGGTCTTGATCATGATGAATAATGGTATAAAGGATGAACATAACGTACTGCATTTTTAAAAATCAACTTGTTACAAAGTCTTACTTTGTTTTGTTCAACCAAGAATTAGTTGTGAGTCTTGTGATCAATGTTTTCATAATCGAACCGATTGAACATGTTTATCTTATGAAAATCGGTTTAACCGGTCGAACTGTACAACCAGACGATCAGATCGGAAAACTATTATATTATAAATAATAATAATATAATATAGTAGATAATATTTTCTAAATATTAAATATATATATATAATAATAAAAATATTTATCAGAGTTTAAAATCAAAACAAAATACATATAATCAAATATAATTATATTTATATTTTTTAGCCAAAAAAATCAAAATAACCTCTAACATTACTAAAACTATATTTTAATAAAGTTCAAAATCCAGATAATCATATATATAATTAAAAATAAAATTTAAATATAAGAACCATTTTTTTTAAAAAAAAAGGAAACAAATAATTAAATTCTAAAAAAAATTTAAAAATTTGTGAATCGATCTGATTTAAAAAACAAGGATTGTGACTATTACGTTGTTAGTCTAGGTTACGAGGAAATTATATAAATTTTTTTCCAAATCTTACTCGTAATTGTAACTTTCCGGTTACGAAAGGTGAGTGTCTGCAACACGACAACCATTGACAGAGCCATGGATTTTTATCATGGGGCGAAATTGAATATTTTGAGATAATTTTTTATTAAAAAATTATAAATATAAATATAATACTTAACGATATAAATAACTTTTGACTCATATCGTAAAAAAAATTGATTCTAATTAAAAAACAAAAAATTAATTTCATATAATGAAAATTTAAAAATTTCAAACGCGTTTTTTCGTAATAAATTAGTTTTCCACCAAACTAGACATGTCATGACGTTGGCTTTCATGAATTTCTTAGCTCAATTCTTTTCTTTTCTTTTTTGACACAAATTTCATGCTTTTGCAAGACTGAAAATCACATACCTTTAAATTTATGAAAACAGTATATTATTTTTAATTGAATGATGAAATAATATGTTTTGATTATTAATGTTTCTAGGACGAATTTATTTCATCATATCTAATGGAAAAAAGGTATGTTAAATTCAAAGGTGAATATTCATTTTTGAAAGCTCAAACAATAATCCAAAATGATCATCTTTAAGTATGAAATTAGAAATCATATTTAATTTCTAACTTCTTGAATATTGAAGTTTTCTATTTAGATTTATTATACACATTTAAATTTTTTGCAACTCAAAGTCACTAATGAGTTAACCCAACATCAAAATCAAATAATTTTTTTTAATTGGGTTCCCGATCGAGTTATTCGGATAGCATATTACTATCCAAAACCCACCCGATTAAGAATAGTCGAGTTCGGGTAAAACTAGTGTTATAAAAAATGGTAGGCATGCGGCCGCCTAAGTGATTTTTTTTACTTAAGTATCTAATTCATTTTATTAATCTCAATATTTCTCCAATAATTCCTTTATATCGGATTCAAACTCAAAAACAATGATATTTTTTTCTCTCTATCTGATACAAATTGATTAAAAATTATGGCAAACAAATTTTTTTTACAAAAATTATATATATTGAATTATGCGGGCTCTTAGACAAATTGCGATCATAGGTGGCTGATTTTTTAACAGAGTCCAGAGGCATCAGCTTTCTAAAAATTGAGACGATGGATGACCACCCAACGCCTAGACGGTCCTAGGTAGCGTCTTTTAGAACATTGGTAAAAACCGAATCCAACTAAATACCCGAACTACCAGACAATTTCCGTCCGATCGAGTTCTGGTCAAGACAAAACTACTCGATCCAATTGTCCACCCCTACTCACAAGTATAATTAGGAGGGAAATTGTGTCAAAAAATAAAATTTTGAGGGGAGGGAAATTGTGTCAAAAAATTTATTTTAATCTTTTATTACTCTTTGTTTATAATAGTTTATATAGTATATTTTTTTGGAAAAATCGAGGGGTGGTCCTCCTCAACCTCTAGCTTTGTCAACACCATTTAGACAGTGTTTGCAATCCCTAAAATTATAAGATTCTACTTATTACGAAGTCAAAAAAGGCCTTGTTTTCCTCAACCAAGAACTACTTGTGACTATTTTGTTGTTAATCCAGTCAGTCTACTAGGAAATTATATCAATTATTTTTCAAAAATGTTGCTCATAAATATTTGAGGACACCACATCGTAGTATTTGTAACTTCTAAAATTATATCGTTGGTTGATAATATCATATATTTTAATTTGGTCACTCATAAATATAAAAAATTATTATTATTTAGACAAAAACTTGTGTGAGACGGTCTCACAGGTCGTATTTTTTGAGACGGATCTGTTATTTGGGTCATCCATGAAAAAATATTACTTTTTATACTAAGAGTATTACTTTTTATCGTGAATATCGATAGGGTTGATCCATCTCACAAATAAAGATTCGTGAAACCGTTCACAGAAGACATACTCTAAAAATAATTAGTAAATTAGGATAGTTTCTTCGATTTTCAGTTATTAATTGGTCTAGAACATTTTTATATAAAAAAAATCTCTAGTGACTAAATTTATGGCAGTAGATCTGCTAAAGATTTTATGTAATCTCCTTTATAAAGCAATCAATTTCCGCCATCAAAAGGAAATCTTTTCCCCTTAAAAACACAATGAGACGATCACAATATTTCCAGGAACGTGGAAAAAATGGAAATTATAATTTGATTATAGCTTTGGCGTTTTCTCTATGGTTTGGTTTCCTTTATATGTCAATAAAAATAATAAGTGAAAGTATGAATGAAGAAAGAGAGTACTCAACAAATAAATAATGAAACAAATAACATAAAATGATGGCCTTGTAAAATTAGTAGTTTCACTGGTTATTATAATATTTTATACATAAAAAGATATGACTGGCAAAAACTTGTGTGAGACGGTCTTACGAGTCGTATTTTATGAGACAAATATCTTATTTGGGTCATCCATGAAAAAGTATTATTTTTTTATTCTAAGAGTATTATTTTTATTGTGAATATCGATAGGGTTGACCCGTCCACGTATAAAGATTCGTGAGACCGTCTCACAAGAGACTTTTTTTTTATTGTCTTTTTACTCATTATTATTAAGCTAAGTACATTCGAGAATATATATAGTTAGATGTAAATAATCATAACTAATATCATATCCAAATCCAAAAATTTAACAATTCTTTGGAATCAACCTTTCACATTCTGTTAAGGATAATATTTGACTTCCTCGACTTCATCAATTTCAAATGACATTTATTTCTCCAGATTCACCTTTACATATATCAAAATTTACATGATATATTATATATATATATATTAAAATTCAATAATCAATTAATAAAATCTAATAAAAATAATCACTAATATTTTCAATGTAATTATTTCAGTTTGATATAAAAATTAACTAGACTTTTAAAATAAATTATACTTGTACATGCACAATGAATGAGATTAGTATAAGAGGATTTGATGTAATTAAACGTCGACCCAAAATCTCTAATTCAAACTTGTGACATCGATGACAGATAAAATATGAGTCATCTGCGTATTTCTATCCATTTTGACTACATAAAACAATTTTAAAAGCAAACATTTATTTAAAAAATATTTCTTCAAATACCCATGGTAATTAGCAACAATGAGATCATTTGGCTTGGAAAATGTAACTATGAGTTATGATCAGTATAATTATGGTAAATTACAGAAGAGGACAGACGTTCTATAACTAAAAATAACACATAAAATGCATGGTTGGTTGGTTTTTTTAAAAAATAATTAATATATACAAGCAAAGATTAAAGAATTTAAAAACACAATTACAACATTATAAACCAAACATGAAGATAAACACGAAGCCAACGAGTTCAGTCGAACAAGGTAACGAGTCTAAGGGAGGCAGGAAAATTTTCAACATGTTATTCTTATACATTTCGATTTAGGTAAGAGAGATTAATGCGAACCTTGAACAGAACCGAACTTCGGTTTTTATTGATTTTAAAAACCAGTTCAGGACTAAAAACCGAATAAAAACCATGGGATTTGGTTCGGTTTAGACTTTAGAGTGCCCAAACTAAAAATTGGCACCTGGAGTGGACAACACATGTAACAGCTGAGAATTAGGTCCCTTTTGGTTTGGTGTGGACGTTTGAACAAATACAAACCAAGCCATTAATTAGTTCATAAGACTTTGGAAGTTGCATATTTTTGCAAAATCCTTTTCGATTTGGCGTTTGCGGAGGAGCTATCAATCCAGCAGATCTTGGCCGTCGGATATTGCATTAACGAGCTCTCCTCCAAGAAGAACACGTGCCGGCCCTCTTTTAATTCTAATCTATTTTTCTCACACACATTTTGCCTCCATGCATGGAATTCTCCTCCTGCTGACACCCACAAACAAGAAATAGGTGTATGGAGAGAGAGTGCGTGTATGTATATGCGGGAGAGAAAAATTGGGAAGAAAGAGTCCTTGTTTTCTGTTTTAGTTCTTTTATCTTGATAGGTTAAGGCTGGTTCCAAGGCCATCATTAGCGAGGTCATCTGTTCAAAAGTTTGATTTTTTCCACATTAAAATCTTGGAAATCTTGGAACATTAATAAGCATGACTTTCTTTCTTTTTATTTTCTTCTGTATTTTGTGGGAGATTACGTGGATGTGGTATTCAAGATTGTTTTCTTTGCGTGTTGGGTCGTGATTTTTACTTCCTTAAAAACTGTCACATCTGAAAAAGTTTGATTCTTCAGTATACTCTTTGTGATCTGTGCCCCACTTCGTAGTTCAGATTTGAGCCTTTCCGACTTCGCTTTGGTGCTTTTTGTGCTGCTTTTCGGATCCGGGGTGTGTTCTTTTCTGGTTACTCTGTTTGTTGAAGTGTTAGGGCTGTGGTAGATCAAGAAATGCAGGTTCGTTACTTGGTTTAGTATGTTGATTCAGGTATCTGTTTTCTGATTTGATTTTTGTGTTGGGTTTTTCTTGTTTTTGTGTGCGAATCAAATTATATGATGGAGGAGGATCAAGATTTGAGGTTTGTTTGTAAGTCGTGCAACAGGAGGTATCCATGTGGGAAGTCACTGGGCGGTCATATGAGGTCTCATGTAATAGCAAATTCGTCTCATTTCGATGAAAAATCTGAGGTTAACATTACGGGGATGCAGCATATCATGTCAGAATCTAAGTTTGCCTGAATTTGGAAATGGGCAGTCTAGTTACGGGTTAAGAGAAAATCCGCGGAAAACTTGGAGGGCCGTGGATTCAACTTTTCCTCTGTCACAAGAGAGAGTTTGCAAGCAATGTGGTAAAGGATTTCAATCAATGAAAGCATTGTGTGGTCACATGGCTTGCCACTCTGAGAAGGATAGAGGTTTGAAGGATGATCATTCTTGGACTAGTGAGAATCAGAAGATAGTGTTTGATAGTTACTCGGATACCGAAGAAGGCCATGATTTTAGGCTAAGAACTAGATCATCAAAGAGTAAGAAGTGCAACAAGGTTGATGTTAAGTCTCCTTCATTTTCATTAGCTAACAATGGTTCTTCATCTGTTTCTGAGATTGATGGAAAAGATCAAGAGGAAGTAGCTATGTGTTTAATGTTGTTGTCGAAGGATTCTGGGAATAAGGGTGGTGTCAATTCGGTTGTCGAATCTTCTGATAACAATTCTGTTGTTCTTGAGACAAAGTCTTCTTCAATTGACATGAGATTCGGTAAAAAGGAAAGCATAAATGGCGTTTGCATTGGTGAGGAGACTCCTCAATTGCAGAATATTGGGGATGGGAAGTTGAAGGATGCTTCTTTGAACGTTGAAATTGCTAAAATGGAGAATTCGGATTCTGGGTATTTCTTGGATGAACTTGCTAAGGCTGAGTCCGATGCATCAGTTGGAAGAGGGGTTGAGGAGTATGGTGTTGGGTTCGCGAGGAGCGTGAATAGAATCAAGAAATTCAGAACAGAACTGAGAAATGGATTCAGCAAGGAAAATGAGTATGGTACTTATGCAATAGCATCAAAATTTGCTAGGATTGAATCAAGAAAGAGAAAGTATAGTGATGAAGATCCGGAATCATGGAACGAAACCATCAGGTCGATGAAGAACAGCCATATAGAGGGTGAGGAGTGCAGTAATTCTCATAAGAGAAGTAAATATGAATGTTTCAACTGCAGAAAGACCTTCAAGTCATATCAGGCTCTTGGAGGGCACAGACCATGCCACAAGAGGAGCAACGCGTACTACGAATCAAGATACGAAAGTGGTGAAAATATTCAACATGATCTTACCGACATCCAGACAACTGGTAACAAAAAACCAAGTGCTAAGAGTTCATCTCAGCTAAAGATTAAGCCTAAAATGAACAAAGGGCATGTTTGCCCTTTCTGCGACAGAGTTTTTAAAAATGGTCAAGCTCTAGGCGGCCACAAGAGGTCACATTTTATTGTCTCCAACGATGAAACTCAGAATCAGAGTCGAAGAATGAAGACCGAGCTTCACAATTTGCTCGATCTTAATCTTCCTGCTCCCGAGGAAGATGAAGATGATGGACGAGGCCAGTTCTTTTAAGTGGTAGTTTGAAGATAAACAAGGCAACAAGTCAAAATTCAGTTGATTTTAGTGTATAAAGAAGCTTTTGCAAAGATCAAGAATGGTATTCAGAATGCACTTGACCTGTTTCACTTCATGTTTAATCATTTCATGTCATTTTTGGCATAATGCTTCAAGAGCATACACCAGCATTTTAGACTCCTTTTAAGTTCACTTTCTTTCATTTCAAGTATTGAATCGACACCTGAAAATATTATTTGCTAGTTAAGCCAGTTCACAGTTTCAGATTAGCAGCTCAGACTACCTTATATGGAAGTATTTCATGGTATTTCTTAATATATTCTCTCCTTTATTCTATTTGAAGATGCTGAACAAGTCTCAATCTTTATTATAATTTTCAAATTATCGAGCTTAACCAAACCTTCTTTGTTTCCCTCAGCCACATTTTGTTTGTTATCTTGGCTTGTTTGTATTTAGCTAAGGAACTATTATGATTGTCCTTTTATCATTTTCTTCACAGTAGAACAGTGAAACCTTAAGTAAACATTCAATTGGAGGAGACAACAAAAAGGTGAACCTCAAAGCGTTTGGTAAGGAAGTTTAGTTTTGTCTTTGATTTGCTTGCTTGCATTGGAATAGAAGTCACCAACATGGGAAAAAGTTAAATCTTTTGTACACTATACATTCGGGAATATGATGAAATTTCAAGAAAATGTATTCATTAGAAATGGTCCACTACAAGTTTGCTATTTTTACATTTGAAGTGCATATAATTTTATCTCGATATTAAAAAAACACACACTTATTTGTCACCCCCACACAACTCTTGCATCATAATCTGTCTTCTTGCTATTAAAGCCACTGGCGTCTGGTCAGCAAGCACTTCTCCATATGCGCAAGAGGACAATCTCTTGGAGGGAAAAGATAACGATGATAACCAACAATTTTGTTATTGGAAAACAATAATTTAATCCAATTTGATTTAGCTGATTGATGTCTTTCGGGTAGGAATATTTCGAACGAACAATCACTTACTCGTTGCTTCGAATTTTTTTTTATTATGTCAGAAACTTTGATGCAAGACTTTGTGTATAAAGTTGGATATTTGGGTGTTTAGTTTTAGGACGGAGATGGGACAAGGTCTCGAACTCGAGATTCGAAAGAATTCATTAGGATAGCTAGAATCGGAGAATTAGTAGTACGAATTATGGCGGAGAGTGACATGCCACTAAAGTCAAATGGCTGATGGCTTATAAACTTGGACATTTGATGGTGAGTAGAAAGGCCAAAACCTCCCACTAATTGTCGTGGTTTGGCCAATTAATTAGATGTTAAAAGATTGTCATGATCTGATTGAGTTGAAGATTCGTATCACAAAATTGACTCGTGAGACGATTTTAAATTTTAAAATATTCTAAAATAAAATCGAGATTGCAAATTATCAAAATATTAAATGAATTTGCTACAAACATCATCTTTAAACTAAGAATTATACATCGGCAACTCTAAAAATATGGGGTTAGTGAATTTGACCACAATAGGGAACCTACATGAAGACCTATTTGTGTCGTTTCATCCATATTCTCCTTCGAAATTAGTTGGGCCGTTAATGGGCCAGGTATTACTTATCTGATATGTTCGATCGGTAAGGGCCCACACCGAACGACTGGTCTGATTAGTTTGTTGTCCTAAAACGTCACACCAACGCTAAGTTTTCACAATTCGATTTTTTAGAAATCGAATTTTAAACAAAAAAAAATCCGTTTTTTTTTTAAATAAAAGAAATAAGAGTAGGTTTCTCATGAGACGGTCTCTTGAATCTTTATATGTGAGACGAGTCAACCTTATCGATATTCACAATAAAATAATAATCTCAGCATAAAAAATAATATTTTTTCATGCATGACCCAAATGAGATATATATCTTACAAAATACGATCCGTGAAACCGTCTCACATAAGTTTTTGCCAAGAAACAATTGAGTAATTCAAATCATTATAGTTTTTTTAACAAATTATCCAATTCCTTCCAATTTGTGTGCTATATCTTTCTTTTTTTAAAACACATTATTACATCTATTGCAATATCTTGATGATTGAAATTATTGTAAAATAAGTATATATTCAAATTTTATAATGTGATATTCAATTTAATGTTGCTTATATTTAATTAAAAAATCATAAAATAAATTAGTTAAAAACAATGAAATAAATTGCATTGAAACACAATAAATATAGATACTTAAAAATGTCACTAAACTTGAGCTTATGAGCCAAAGTCGGCAAGAACTGGGATAGAAGGCAGAATGCTCACGACATGACAACACGATTGTTAATCGGTCGATGCGACAACATGACATTTGGTATGATGGAGATTTATGGAATAAATTGGATTAAAAGTAATACCAGTGGATTTAAACACGCATAAAGGTGCATGCATTTAAGACAAGACAGTTCAGTCAAAAATCGACTCAAGTTTCATTTAATTGAGGTCAGTCGAGTTCGACTAGGAATAGCTTGATCATTCATTCAAGTCGACTTCGAGATTTAATTGTTTCCACTAAAGTAACTCGCGAGCTAATCGAGTGAATATATTATTATTATTATTATTATTACTTAAAAGGATATATACTTATAGGATATTTTGTTCACGTAAATATAAAATTTAAACCATAAAATATTGCTACTAGCACTTCCAATATTTTCGAGGGCAAACAACTCGATATTTTTATGAGTCGAGCTTAAGCTTTAAAATTTAATATTCGATCGAGTTCGACCCTACAAAATTAAAATTGAATCGAGCTCGGATAATGTGATATTCGAACTCGAACTCGAACTCGGACTCGGATCGTGTGCACCTTTAAGCACATGTATGCGTGTGAGATTTTTATATTGGTAAAAACATGAGGTTAATTGTTTTAATTTTAAAATGAAAATTTATCAATTTTCCAATTTTTTTATGAGATTAATTTTGAAAATTGAAATTAAAATTGTGGAAATTGTAACAAAAATTCACCAGTATACCAAAATTAATTATTTTGGGAAATGAACTTTGACTAATAGTTATATAAAACAAAGGATATGAAGCTCAACGGTCAAAAAATGACTCCGCCTCATTATCCGCCGCGCCTCTGATTTTTCTATACCTTTTCCACGAACAAATCCCAACCAATCTCACAATCTTTTATCTTTGATTTTTTGGAAACCATTTCCGTTTGGAAGAGGAATTCCTGCCTTCATTTTCTTTCTTTCCCTCTCTCCTGCATTTCTAGAAAAAATTCCATGTTAAAAAGTAAAGTTTCTTCTTCCCAGCCAAATATTATTTGAATTCATCAAGGCCCTTTTGTTGTGAATTCATCAATCAGGTAGGTTTCTCTGTTAGAGTTTACTTAATTTTTGTATTCTATTTCCATGTTTTGTCTTATCGTTTCGGGTAGCAGACACGCATTTCTTTCAATACAGTGACGATCAGATTCTGTTAAAATTTTCTTGAAATCCGATTCTTGTTCAGGGATTAATTGCTTGAGGATCTTTAGATCCTGTGCAGTTAGTAGAGGACATGATTTATGCAAAGAGGGAATTTAATGCTATCGTGCCCCCGATATTTTTTTTGTGTTTCTTCCTTTAATTTTTGTCTTAATTTGTTCATATCGTGAGTTATTAATTATTGAATCGAAAAATACCATGCGTCAAATTTGGAGGGTTGGCGTCTTTATGATCTATTGATTATGTTTGAAGGGGTCACAAATTTGTTTTCTTTCTTCGTGCAAATTGTGACCACGAACATTGGTGTAATGTGCCATTTTTCTGTGTGAATTTCAAAAAATTTCTCTGTTTTTTTTGAAGTCGTAAAGCATAGTAAATTATGTGATGAGCCTGTTGCAAGACTGTTTCTTGAAGTTCATTTACACTGTTGGCCTATGGTCCTGAAAATCTTTTGTCTGTAGGAAGCCAAGTTTTGAAGTTGTCCAAACATTTGGGGCTAATAAATAGTTCGTAAGAATGTTTGGCTTCAGAAAATCGCCGGCCAACAACAAACCCCCAACACAGACATCAGTAGATCCTACCAATCCTTTTGATTCAGATACCGAATCAGATAAAAAAAACACTATCACACCATCTAGAAGAACATCTTCCGAGCCCATACTTGCGACACTGGATGATGATGATGATTTTTTCGGGAGGCGGCCGCCTTCTGCAAGTAAGCAAAAGGACTTTGATAAAATGTCGGTTCAAGAATTGGAGGGTTACGCTGTGAACCAGGCTGAGGAGACCACAAACTCGGTGAACAATTGCTTAAAGATTGCAGAGGATATGAGACATGATGCTACTAGGACACTGGACATGCTGAACCAGCAGGGCGAGCAAATTCACAGGACACACATGATGGCTGCGGATATGGACCGAGATTTGAGCCGGGTATGGTAACTTTGATCTTATCGAATCTTTGTATTAAGGTTTTCTTAAGCATATGAAAAATGTGTTTGTCCAGGGAGAGAAATTGTTGAATAATCTTGGTGGCATGTTTTCGAAGCCATGGAAGCCAAAGAAGACAAGGGCGATCACTGGTCCTTTAACTTCAAAAGGTTTCTTCCATCTGCCTTAATTGTTATTCATAGATTCATTCATTAATCTGAACTCAAACGGTAGACTAGTTACAATCACTTCTTTAAAAAATGATGATGAGTTTGTGTTTTCGACAGATGATAATGATACAGGAAAAAGAAGTACCCCAGAGCAAAGAGAAAAGTTGGGCTTAGATCAGGCACCCAAAAAACGTGGCTCGCGTACACCTCCTCCGGAGCCAACTAATGCCCTGCAGAAAGTCGAGGTGCATTTTTGTTTCACGAATTATGCACACACATACATCATTGGCCGATGGGCAATTTCCAAGTTTCATGAATCCCGTTTTTAGCGACTTCCTTTTCGCCAAGTAAATAGTTTGTTGTATTGTCTTGTTTTCAGTTGGAGAAAGAAAAACAGGATGATGCACTTTCAGACCTTAGCAATATATTGGGTGAACTAAAAGGCATGGCCTGTCGACATGGGAACCGAACTGAACAGGCAAAACAAGGCTCTGGATCACCTTGGACAAGATGTTGATGAACTCAATTCTAGAGTGAAAGGTGCCAATCAACGCACACGACGTTTGATTGGCAAGTGTTGAAATAAACACAAACATACAACACTTGTTTTTTGGCTACCTGTTTCCTTTTTCTTATTTTTGTGTTTTTGAAGGTATAGCTGAGGTACTACTGTCTGTTTCCCTTTAGATTTCGGTACTCAGTCAATTATCTCTCGATCGATATGCTTGATTCTTTTATTAATTGTAAAAATGTTTTTCTATGAGCTATGCTATACCATCAATAAATAATAGCTTTATTGAAGACAAAGTATGTCAAAATCTTGCAAACAGGCTAGTGTCTGCCCAAGTTTGTAATCCCATGCGTATAAAGCACTAATCTTGTGAAAATCGCATCTTGCTGGAAAGACTGTGACATTGAGATTTATTTTTATTATAAAATATCTACCAAAAAGTCACTGTGATTATTTCATTTCAGTTTCTTATGTTAAAAATATTATATTTTAAGCAAAAACTAGTGTGAGACGGTCTCACGAGTCATATTTTGTGAAACGAATCTCTTATTTGAGTCATTCATGAAAAATTATTACTTTTTATTGAGAATATCAGTGGGGTTGATCCGTCTCACAAATAAAGATTCATGCTCACAAAAGATCTACTCTATATTTTATTATAAATATAAACAGAATTTTTATTTGAGTTTTTCATAATATATATATATATATATATATATGTTATTTTTTATATAAAAATATTATATTTTATTATTAATATAAACAGAATTAACTCGGTAAAAAAATAAAAATCAACTCCCTTCCTCTCGTGTATTTCTTCTGCCTTCTCCTTTGCGTATGCCACGGTTTGGTTTCAATCTCCGTCAGTGATAAGACGTTATCCAAGTTTCGGTGACCAGATAATGATCCGTTGGTCCGGTATGGAATCGCCTTCCAAGCTTGATTGGCCCGGGATCTACTCCTCTTCCAGCTCCTCCCAAGGAAACTTCATTGGTTATGTATTTTTATCCACCTCCATGGGATGGGAATCCGGGTCGGGTTTGCTTGCCTTCCCCGTTGTCAACCTCCGATATAAGTACCAGTTCCGGATCCTCCACTGGACCGAGTCGGAAGTCGACCCCGCCCGATTGGACAACGATCACAACCCATTGCCAGGGACGAAGAAGCTGCAAGCAGTGTCCGAGGAGATCCAGTTCGAGCCGGGTAAGGGCCCTGAGCAGGTGCATTTGGCCTTGACGGGTAAGGATGGGGAAATGCGGGTGATGTTCGTGAGTCCGTGACCCATGATGGGGAAGAGAGTTTTGTGAGATGTGGGTTGACCCGGAGGGGATTGGGGTGGGTACACGGGTTTCGAGATATGAGAGGGAAGATATGCGTGATTCTCCGGCAAATGAAAATGTTGAATGGAGGGATCCTGGATTTATTCATGATGGTGTCATGATCAATTTGGAGATTGGGAAAAAATACTATTATCAGGTTAATTATTTTATTATAATGTTTGCCACATTTCTATGCTACCCGAAGTAATTGCTGATTCATTTAAAAAAAGATCATGATTCGTGAATGCAATGGGCATGTTTATTGTGTTCTAAAATACAGGTTGGAAGTGATCCTGGCGGATGGGGCGACATTTTCAGCTTCATTTCGCCAAATCTTGATCCGGATGTAACAGGAGCCTTCACGTTAGGTGATATGGGAACAGCGGCACCATAAAAACCTTTGATCGAACACAAGGAGAGAGCTTGTCCACAGTCAGATGGATAAAACGCGACATTGAATCCTTTGGTAATAAACCAATGGCGATCTCACAAATTGGAGATATCAGCTATGCCAGAGGCTATTCCTGGCTATGGGACACTTTCTTCACTCAAATAGAGCCCATTGACTCTAGAGTCCCATGCCACGTTTGCATTGACAATCACAAATAGAACTGGCATTTGCAGCCGTGGAAACCAGAATGGGCTCGTTTGGTATACAAGAAAGACTGTGGAGGGGAATGTGGAGTGCCTTATAGTCTTCGGTTTAACATGCCTGGAAATGGTTATGAACTAACGGGAACAAGGGCCCCAGATACCCGAAATCTGTATTATTCATTCGACATGGGAGTGGTTCATTTCGTGTGTCTATCTACTGAGACTTCTTACCAGGGAATAAGCAATATGAGTTCTTGAAACATGATTTGGAGACGACATATAGGAGAAAGACTCTTTTTGTGGTGGTACAAGGGCATAGGCCAATGTACACAACAGCTAATAACAACAGAGAAGAGGTTTGAGGGAGAGGATGATCGAACATCTGGAGCCACTTTTGGTGAAGAATAAGGTTAGTCTTGTGCCATGGGGGTCGTGTTCTCAGATATGAAAGGTTTTGTCCACTAAAAAATTTTTTCTTGTGGGGACTTGGACAAGAATAGGGACGATGAACAGGGTGCGTTTCCGGTGCATGTTGTGATTGGGATGGCAAGGCAGGATTCACAGCCATTGTGGGAAACAAGGGTTGTTCATCCTGCTGACCCTGTTTTTCCACAACCTATACAATCTATGTATCAAAGTGGTGAGTATGGGTACACTATGCTTGTGGTGACGAGGGAGAAACTTGTACTCTACTATGTGGGGAATCAACGATGGAAAGGTGCATGACGTGGTGGAGATAGCTGCACCACCAGCTGACGTGGATAAGATTGGTGGCACTGACGGTGATGGGAGTTCATCACATTCTCATGGCTTGCGGATTTAAGTTCGAGGATTCTATTTTTGGTACTAACTGGTTCTGTGATTGGGAAAATGTCATATGGTGGAAGACAAGGTTTTGTGGACAAAAATTTGAGTCCTTTGAAGAATGAGGAAGTATGAAAGAAAAGTTTTTTGAAAAAGAAAACAATAGGGAATGGGATTGTTGATTACTTGATTTTGTTACATATGTAAACATGCATGTTTTGTCAATCAAAAATTCAAAACAAGACTCTTGGAAAGCCATTTGGTGGGATTTTATAAATTTTTATCTATAAATTTAACGTATCTTGAGTTTCCTCTGTTGATTTTACTACACTTGAAGCATAATAATTTTTTTTTTCTTTTATAAAAAACATTTATCTGCACAGAAAGCTTGAATGCTCTGCCCTAAAAAATTTCATATAAGAGAAAGGCAAGGGCCAACCAAAAATAGCTTCCAATAATTTGATTATAATTAAGTCATCTTGAAAGATAGGAAAAAAGCAAAAACTTGTGTCAGACGGTCTCACGAGTCGTATATTGTAAATATTGGTAAGGTTGATCCGTCTCACTGATAAAGATTCGTGAGACGTCGTATATTGTAAATATCGGTAAGGTTGATCCGTCTCACTGATAAAGATTCGTGAGACCGGCTAACAAGAGACCTACTCTAGAAAAAATGAAGCAAATGCTAAGATCAAGATAAAGGATTTGGACGTATTGCCTTTTTTTTGTTTTTGGATCATTGTGATCTTACTTCTTGTTCCTTTGATCGTATTCTTTAATTTTTAAATTTAGTCGTAAAAGACAATTAACTTCTCTACCATGTATATAAAAAATTTTGTTGTTGAATATTTTTTGTATAGAAAAAAACAAATCTAGAGATTCAATTATTTTTTTTCGATAATTTGATTAAAATAAGCATTTAATTATAATAATATTTTGCTATTTTTAAATTTTCTAATTTATTATATTTTTAAAATTAAAGAATGATACGAACCATTTTAACTAATTTATGAATACGGTTGAATTCAACCTAGCCAGACATTATCTAAGTCTATGTCTCGAAATATACGTTTATTTTTATACGTGTAATCAATGATTATTTTATTTGGGTATAAAAATGAATAATGACCAATATGGAGCGTAAATTTTGGAATAATACACTTAAATTAGCATCTCATTAACTCATAAACACACATATGTAGCCATCCTTATAGAACTTCTATCCCTAGACAAATGAAATAGTCTTTAGCTTAAATTATTGCCTCTCAATCTTAATTACAAGTCAATTCTAAATTTATAATCATCCCCTCCCAACCACCCCTTACCCACTATCCTAACAAACTTGAAATTTATTTTCAATTACTTTTTGATACAAGTAATAAAATAGTCGTAGATTGTCTTACCAATAGTTAACATATACAACAAATACTATATAATAAGTAACAATACTACATAATTTCTTATATTTATTAAGGCAAAAATTTGCGTGAAACGGTCTCACGGGTCGTATTTTGTGATATGAATATCTCATTTGGACATCCATGAAAAAATATTATTTTTTATGCTAAGAGTATTACTTTTATTGTGAATATCGGTAGGATCGATCCGTCTCACAAATAAAGATTTGTGAGACCGTCTCGCAAGAGATCTACTCAATTTATTACTGTTTGATTAGTAGATCTCTTGTGATACGATCGCACGGATCTTTATTTTTGAGATATACCAACACTACCAATATTTATAATAATAAGTAACATTTTTTATATAAAAAATAAAAAAAATTATAATCAATTCAAATAAGATATATATCTCATAAAATTTACTTGTAACTGTCTGACAACAATTTTTGTGATGTTTTTTCTGTATCAGTAGTGTTACAAATCTCAATCATCTGATGATCCCTCGAGTCAAACTCTTTCATGTATTGAAACAGGTATCCTAATTCAATCTTGTTACCATAAAATTTTGAATAAATCTTATTCAACAGCTCCACATATACATGTTATATATATAAATAAACACCAAACATAAAATCCTCCCTCTCCTAGAAAATTCACCACCTTCACAATGATGAAGAGCGCTCTCGGCAGAATTCATGTATCGTCCATCTTACTTTTTTCCCTCCTGATCATCACATCAGCCACTCAATCCTCAGATTCTCAAGCCAATCATCACAAAGCACAGCTGCAAGCACGGCGGCGCCACCATTCTTGCCACCCTATTACCACAGGCCAACTGATTCCTACCGTCTGTTTTCAGGTTCAGAAACTACTAATCTGTCACTGCCCACCGTTCCCGCCGCCGCCTCCGCTGCCCGGTGATGGCCATGAGATCGATCCCAGGTACGGCGTGGAGAAAAGATTAGTCCCTTCTGGACCAAACCCTCTTCATAACTGAATCACAATCCTCTGATGATCATAATTCTCTCTTTATTTTTTTCAGACTTTTCAAGAATCCCAATCGACTTTTATATTTTTGCCATTATTATTTCTCGAACTTCTTCTTCTTCTCCTTTTTAAAATGGAAAAACACAATCCACCGATTTGAAAGATGGAGTACATGCAACAGGCCTTCGTGCAACAAGGCGTATAACTAAAACAGTCCCTTTAGTTGATTTCTTTTTGTTTCTATCTTGTTTGATCCTTTATTTATAACATGTAGAAAGATGAGAAATTCTGGCTATTTCAAGCTCGTTTGAAGATTCACGTACACAAAAATGTTTGCAACTTCTAATTAAAATAAATGATTACGAGGGCTCGACAGTGTCGAATTAAGCAGCAAAATGTTGTAGTGTGAAACTTTTTTTCCCTTTTTAGTAATGTAATCAATTAATCTTTGGAGAAAATCTGCATGAGTTCTTGTGTAAGGGTTCAAGTTCAGAAACGAGAGGACACGTTCAAGAAAATCCCAGGAGTCTCGTGATTTTTGAGCTGTTGGTGGTGATGCTAAATTCCATGAGGGCACAAAGGTCTTTTCACGTGCCTTTTTGGATGTATCAATTAATATGATCACACACCCCTTGTCAATTTATTACTACTCTAATTCATTGACATTTATGTTCAACTACTTTTTTAGGGTATGATTGTTGGAAAATTAGGGGGTAGACTTTAAATTACGATAAAAATGGTGTGGGACAGTATCACGGGTCGTATTTTGTGAGACGAATCTCTTATTTGGGTCATCCATGAAAAAATATTACTCTTTATGCTAAGCGTATTAATTTTTATTATGAATATCGATAAGATTTATATACACATTGCTGTGTATGTATAAAAATTTAAGTAACGTAACGGGGAAAACTTCTCCCGACGTCATGTCAACCATTGTATTGTACCTATTTAGATGAGTTCATCCCAATCTAATGGTTTTATTCACTTGACGAAATTCTCAAATGTATTCATAAATAATAAAGTATATCCAATATCAAGTGGAGGAAAGAACACATCTAAAATAGAAAACCTCATTTATTACGGTTGATTTCATTCTACATGTAGGGGCACTACCCTATGATAGAATAAAGGGCTCAAATTTAGCCACATACATGGGATCCACTAATTTTTTTAAAATCACATATATGTGTGAATCTTGTCCATCCAAAATATGTGAGGCCAGTGCCCCACATGTAGCATCGAAGCTACCATTTATTACGTACTATCCATTTAATTATTCTCTTGGTTTATATGTGTATTGTTATATACATACAAAAGCACTCACAAAATGAACCCAATAGGAGATAAATTTTAAAAATATTACACAGTAATTAAAAATAATTTTTTTGTAGATATAGTTATTACCCATAAAATTGAAAAAATGGTCGGTTTTTTTTTTTATCGACTTAAGTTATCTTCCATGTAACACAAAAAGAATTAGATGGATAATTCAATCTGAAAATTAAGTTTTTAGTCTTGTAGCTTAACCATTTTCTATTCGTAGTCTTGTAAGTTTTCAAGTCAAAGTTTTAATTATCTAAGTTGATACTTATTATTACTTTTAGCCTTGTTTTTACCTGGCGTAACATTAGACATGTCATGATGCAATTTACGAAGACACGTCATCAATTTATGATTTTAAGATCATCAATTTTCGATATCACGTGAGCGTATTTGATGAAAGACGACTAAAAATATGACAAATACTCATTTTATCCTTATTTAATTTATTCAAAATAGTGGCATGTCTTTCAATGCTTAATTAATGTGATATATAAGTAAAAACAAGAAAAATGTTACTAATAGTAAAAGGCAAGCTATATATTTGGGAAAACTGGAAAAGAAAAAAAACATGTATAATTGGGACGGAGTTAATTATATTTAGAAAAAAGAAAATGCATGTTCTAAGTATACTTTTGAGACTTTAATATTAAATTTTTTAATTGTCATTATTATTATTTTAAATGAGATAAACTACTCTGATATAATTTTAAAAATATAAATCTTGTAATAGGTATTATGTAAAAGAATTTTATGGTAAGTGTTAGAAACAAGAAACTAATATATAATATATTTAAAATAATATTTTAATTACAAAAACTTGTGTGAGACGGTCTTACGTGTCGTATTTTGTGATACATATCTCTTATTTGGACCATCCATGAAAAAATATTACATTTTATGCTAAGAGTATTACTTTTTATTGTGAATGTCGGTAGAATTGACCTATCTCATAGATAAAAATTCGTAACACTGTCTCACAAAAAACTTAACTCTATTTTAATTGAATTAATAATATAACATATAAAACGATTGATTTTAAATGCAATTTGCCCTTAATATAACAGAATATAAATTAACTAATGAAAAAATGGAAAGAGTCTTTTCACAGCGGAATCTGGGATCTCATTCTGATCGTCTCTCACTCCCAGCTCTGTGATGTATTATTGTCGGTAACTTGGATCGTTGCAGCAAAAGCTTGCCAAAAATGGCGATTCATCTTCGTTTGATTTTTACCGCGTGGCATCTAGTTATCATTTTACTTTTGTTCCTGAACAGCGTCGCTCACTGCAAAACCCTCAAGCGAGATGGTTAGCTCCAGATCCGGTGTTTTTTAAATTATGCAATTAATGGAGCTGATCGGTGATGAAATGGATGTTGATTGTGACTGGTTCTTTAGTTATTTTTCTGGGCTTTGGTTTATTTGAAGTGATTTTTAGAGGTTTACTGTTTGTATTGATAATTCTGCTGTTAAGGATGTAATTTTGATTCAAGGAGCACCCTGGATTTGAGTTGTTGATTGAGTCGAATACGTGGAAATTCAATTCATTTGTGTTGAGAACAGTTTCAGTAGATCGAATTCTAGAAGTGTAGGTTACGAGTAAATGACTATTTTACTCTACTGTTGGTTACTTGATGGCCGTTTTTGAGTTCAAATCTTGAAGCATAGATTCCAGTATTCATTTTAGGACAATTCAATTGGATATTTTCTCTTCCCGTCTGAGGAGAACATATTTGAGGCCTCCTAGCGACTGAGTCTCAATCCTGTTGATTATTTTTCATCTTCATCATCTTCATGAAAAATGTAAATTATCTGCATGATGGAGTCTGTGTTTTTCTCAATGAAATTGAAGAAGAATGCGTGGTGCGGTGTAACAGAATGCGCGTTGTGCGGTGTAACTGAATGCGTATGCTGGTCAATGTGTGTGTTTTCTAATCTAATGTTTATGGATCGCAGTGAAGGCATTGAATGAAATAAAAGCATCACTTGGTTGGAGGGTAGTTTATGCTTGGGTTGGTGATGACCCTTGTGGAGATGGTGATTTGCCTCCATGGTCTGGTGTCACATGTTCCATTGTTAGTGGGAGTGACTACAGAGTTGTTACTGAATTGTGAGTTTATGGTCTCTATACTGTTTTCTGAAGTACATGTTATTTCACATTAGCTTTCAAATGGTAAAGTTATTTCGTTTATTGTTTAATTTTACTATCTCATGTGGCATTCTCTCAATTTCCGCTTGGCAGGGAAGTTTATGCTGTTTCCCTGGTTGGTCCATTTCCAATTGCAGTTACGAATCTCGTGGATCTTACAAGGCTGTATGATACTCCATTTTCTCCCTCTCTTTGATTGAAACTGAGATTTTGAGTTTACTTATTTTTGGCTTTGAATGGATTGTATTTGAGTAGGAAAACCATTTTCAATGATTTAATGGAAACTGATCTAACTTATCATAAACTGAACTAAATAATGGACTTCTAAAGGCATCACAATATTACAAGAAATTTAGAATTGCGTTTACTTTGGATTTTCTATTTTTCACCCCTTTGCATTCTGAATCTGCAATGCTTGTGTCAGGGATCTACATAACAACAAACTGACTGGGTCTATACCATCACAAATTGGGCGGTTGAAGCATCTCAAGATCCTGTAAATTCTTTTACTTTCTAATTCAATAAGCTCTATGTTTGTTTGGCCGGATAGCACATTTTGTCTGGTGCATAGATTTAAAATATGCAAATGTGTAGGCGTGTGAAATTTAAGATACGTGCAAGAGAATCTCTTGTTGAGATGTACATATCAAAATTATGGCAACTCTCTTTAAGTGATATAAATCATGCTTATTTTACTTGTGTACTGATATGGATTTTGGCTTTGCTCACTTGTTTTTTTACACCATTTCTTCTTTCCTTTTGTAAAGGGTTCAAAAAAATTGCCCTCTAAATTGAGTCTTCTCATCTTTTTCTTTTTTATGAGTAAAATGGTTTTGTCTCATTCCTGACTTAACTTGTTTTTCTTTTGTGGTTTATCCTATTTTCACAAGGAATTTGAGGTGGAATAAATTTCAAGATGCTATTCCTCCTGAAATTGGTGAACTAAAGCAGCTAACGCATCTGTGAGTGATATATATATTTTAGACAGTTCAAATACGTGGGAACTACTTTCGCATGAAGCTTTCTTTTGCGCGTTTAAAAGACTAATGTATGAATTGTGTGCAGCTATTTGAGTTTTAATAATTTCAAAGGTGAAATCCCTAAAGAACTTGCAAATCTTCCTGAGCTCCGTTATCTTCTTCTACATGAGAATCGTTTGATTGGAAGAATTCCACCTGAATTGGGAACTTTGCCGAAACTACGCCACCTGTAATATTACCTAATAATGACCTAGAGTGTGTTATTTGTTGTTTTCTGTTTACCTAATATCCTTTTTATTATTTCTAGGGATGTTGGCAACAACCATTTGATTGGGACCATTAGAGAACTTATTCGTATAGAAGGATGCTTCCCGGCACTTCGTAATCTGTATGCTTTGCTAATTTAACACTATTTTGTTAGACTATTTACATTGATTTTGCTAATGTCAATTATCTATGCTGTCTTTAATGATACCGATATGCTTTGATGTTATAGTTATCTTAATAACAATTACCTTACTGGGGGCATTCCATCACAGCTTGCAAATTTGACGAACTTGGAGATTCTGTAAGTTTGTTCATCTGTTGATGGAATTTTTATGGGTATTATAATTTATTTTTCATTTACCCGTCTTAATTTGCTAAGTTAACTCTCTTGTCACCACAGTTACCTATCACATAACAAAATGTCCGGTGTTATTCCATTTGGGCCAGCTCATATTCCTCGTTTGACTTACTTGTAAGTGTGCTTTGTCATAATCTTTGCATCTATTGATCTCTATTTGGTTTGAAAGGGGGATTGTCTCTTGTTTGCTTTTAAACTGACTTTTTTAAATAAAAAATTTAGCTGTTCTTCAGAAAATATTGCTCCCACTTGGATGGATGGTCTTGTTTGGTAATGTGTGTATAACAGGACAGGCGGAGACAAACTTTGTGCATTTTGTGCTTTTTATTTTGCTTGTAGTCACCTTCTCTCTCATGTATATCCGTGTTTTTCCTGCACTGTAACTAAGACTAACTTGAAATGTATCATGACTAGCTGAAAACTTTTTGAATTTTCCATATCTGAAGCTATTTCTCGGATTCAGGTACTTGGATCACAATCAATTTTCCGGGAGGATTCCTGATGCCTTCTACAAGCACCCATTTTTAAAGGAGATGTGAGTCCTGCACGTCAAAATATGCTTTATAAAGCAGCTTGTTTGCAGATTTATATCTCGATATATCGTTTGATTTATGTTGCAGGTACATTGAAGGAAATTCATTCCGACCTGGTGTGAAACCTATTGGCGACCACAAAGTCCTGGAACTTTCTGATTCGGAGTTCCTATTCTAGGCAAATGGATAAATTAATGTTTTCTTCTAGTTTTTCTCATGATTATTAATGTTTTATACAGATTACCTTTCTAATATTTGGTGACAGTAGAGTTCTGTAAAATGTAGCTTATAGTGAGAAAAAAATGAAGTTTTGGGTTCTGCTATGTTGTTTGAAGTGTACATTTAGCATTCTATTCAGTTAGTTTCAGTTTTCTGAAGTTTTCCAAGGTTTTGTTTCATACATCATCCAGACTCAATCACACACTATTTAGGTCATCTACCAAAATCTCTCCTCGTCTGTCCTCTTTGAAATTTAATCCTATCCATCCTCAAATTGTTTTATCTCGTATCGATTAAAATGAGTTGATTTGGACATCCCACTTCAATGTAAAGCTAACACATCATTACAATCAATTATATTATATATTTGCAAGAAACACCCTTCAAAAATTGGCATCCTTACAAGAATGAAACACCAAATTGTGGAAATCATGTGAAGTCATACTGTACATGTATTGTACTAGGATTCCACTGCAATAAATTAAATTCCCCTTTAATCACCTCTAGAATATTGGGTACCCCATCCATTTTGGGATGTGTCCCCTCTCCCGCAACAAATTCATGAACAATACCGTTAATCTCAACCTGAGTACGCATTGACAGTAACACATAGGCTCCACCTATGGCGTTCTAATTTCACAACTCTCTCAGCGGCAGCCTTTGCCAAATCGACATGCCTATGACTACAGCAAGCACTGAGGAATGCCCTCCAAGCTATAGCTTCTTCAGTTGCAGAACCTGAAATGGGCACCCTTTGAACCATTTTATAAGCTTTTTCCATATGCCCCGAACGACATAGAATGTCAACTATACATCCGTGGTTCTCACTCTTGGGCTCAATATTGTACACATTACACTTGATATTCAACAAATTAAGACCACCTGCATTTTGCATACATATCAATGAGTGTGGTACCTAATTTCACGATAATTAAGATTTTTTTGTCTCTTTCGACGTGTCTGTGGATCCAAAATCCAATTTCTAGACAGCCCAAATGAGCAGAAGCACAAAGCACTGCGGGTCTTAAGCATGCGTATGTTTTCTTTGTTCACAAGAGGGAAGATGGCCATGGAAACCTCTGATATCAAAGTCCTTCATCCTACCTAAGCACTGGTTTGCGCTTTGGCTCTTTGAACATGCTAAATTTCTTACTCGGGATATACTTGGATTTGTTCTGGATAATTCACGTATGCTGTGTAGTGATGCACAAGAGTCTAACGACCACATTTACTTCAGGTGCAGGTTTTCGAAGAAGATATGTGATGGTGTTCGAGATTGGTTGGGCATGAAGAAAGGTATGGGATCGACAACGGCTGTCCTCAAAGCCTTTCAAGGTCAAAGCCTTTCGAGGTGTTTACCGAGGCAACTCAACGATTAACAAGAATGTGATGTATGCCACTTGCAGCTACGATATACCATATTTGAACCACGAGGAATAGGGCAATTTTGGAAAACGAAAAGCCGGATGTTGACGCTCTTAGTTAAGAATATCAAGATTTTAATTTATCGTTGTATTCCGAGAACGATATATGTCATAGATGACGTGTAGTATGTAATACGACGTTAAGAACTATGTCCTTGTTTTAATCTAGGGATACCCAGTGTAGTTGTACTTGTACTATTCTTTTTACCTAATTTAATAAAATTAATTTCATTAAAAAAAACAAATAAACAAACAAAGAATGCTAACAAAAACTGTCTCATCTGGATCATTGCCATCAATCTGCATCAACCTAAAAAGTTTCAAACCTTCTTTAAAACAATTGTTTTGCACATACCCTGATATAATTCCAATATCCTTCACTTGGGCTTCATCAAAAATCAATCTTGCTGAATAACATCGCCTTTTTTACAAGACCCAGAAATCAACACAGTCCAAGACACGACACAATGGCAAGAAATTTCATCAAACACACATTTCGCAGCTTCCATATCATCAAAAGCAGAATACATAGCAATCAGAGTGTTGCCCAGAAATTTAATAAACGAAAGACCCAGCTTTCTTACATGTCCAATCATGAACCCTCCAAGATTCAAATTTTTCATGTTTGCACAAGTTTCCAAATTAGGGAATGCGTCATCATCAGGGCACATCCCATATCTCAAAATGACTATAAACCTCCGAAGCCTCGACGTTCTTATCTTTGAACAAAAAAAAAAAAAGCTTTAATAATTGTGTTACATATGCAAATTGTGGGGTTTTCAATTCGCTCAAAGATTTTTCGGCCATAAAATGTGCTGCCATGAAAAGGGTCCGAGCAAAATGCCAAGATTCTGCTCAGAGCAAAGGTATTGCTCCCGAGCCCACATGTGATTACAAGTGCATAAGCCTGCATTGATTGTTTTATGCTCCGACATTTTCCCAATAGATTAAGACATCTGCTTGTCATTTGCTTTCATTACAAAGTTCCCCCACGTTCATGACATCAGACGAGGAGATTCAAAAACGGCCAAACAATAAATATTGTGCTGAGGTAACGGCGTTACATCCTACAATATTTGAAAATAGCTAATATACAAAATTACTTCTTAATATTTTAAAATATTGTTCGATTAAATCTCTACCATCAAAGATATATTCAGTAGTAGCTCGGCTAGTCGGCTTTAACATTTCTTAATGATTTTTTTGGCACTTTTATTGACCCTTATTCTTGGTTTAGAAACTTCAACTATCTTGATTTTGATGATAACAAAATTTGTTATTGTGTTTTTAATATATTTACTTTTAAGTGTGAAATTGTTAACTCAAGATGGAAGCTGAAACTCGAATTTAATCAAAGTGAAAATCTGATGAGCTGCAGTGTTTCGATGATATCTCCCAACTCGATGATGCAAATGACCAACTTCCAAAATGAATGACCAAAAAAATCAATTTGAAACAATTTTTATTTCACGTTAGTTGGGCTAAATCGGATGTTATCTATGCAAACTATTGACAGTACGGCTCAGTTTGGCTGATCAGCAAGTATCAGTTGGATATGAGCAGTTGCGGTATTTTGGTAAGTCTGATCAGCTCGGTTATCCAAACGATTCAGTATGCGTTACGAAGCTAAGACAACGATCTACAAATCATCTTCATAAGTTAAAGTCTGAATCGGAGTGTAAGATCCGATAAATGACAACGAAAATACTAGTTATGCGCATGCTTAAATCAGCAGACCTCATCAGTTTGGTTCAGTCTAACAAACGAGCATAACTGAATGATCAGTCTAGCTGACGAGCCCAACTGGAAACAGACCCCAAAATCAGTTAGGCTCGGAAAAAGTGGCTAGCAAGGCGGAAATGAACGTTTCAATATCGAAAACATTATAGAAACTTTCCAAACAGTCATATTCTCGTGTCTAACGTATATATCATTTTTGAAGTATACAAATACAATATCTTGAAGATCAAATACAAGATTTGGAAGGGGATTCAAAGCATGAGTAGCTCATGAAGAAATTAGCTAGAACAAGAATAAAAAGCCCAGTATGAGAATACATTGCAAGACACATACTGCAATGGATTGAATCCTCACACACAATCATTCACACATATACTTGAAAGTTGAGCCTCAAAATTTAGTTGATTAGTCTTCACACAAAAACATTTAAAGATTGTGTGTGTGGTCTTGGCATAAGAGACTTTTAACATTTTATGGATTATGATGTTGCGGCCTATAATCGAGAGTGTATTAGAAGTTTCAATTAGACAAGAAATAAGTCCTAAGTTGAAATGAATTTGTACAAGGAGTTGCATAAATTAAAGTTTTCTAGTAAGTCCTTCTCAAGGAGAAAAAGAGGTGATGTAGGAGTTGCAAATATCTAAACATCCATAAACAAATTTGTGGCTATTTATTTATCGCATTTAATTATTGCTACCGTTTGTAAGATGCATTGTTGAAGTATTTTATCTGACTTCCAAATACAAAAATATTGCATACCAATTGTTTGATAAAATACGTCAACCAAAAACATTTTTATAAATTCAATTTGCATATATTTTAAATGATTTATCAAAAAATTTAATTCGGTTTTTACAGAAAATTATGTTGAGTGTCTTCTGCTTGGTTAAAAACCAAACTCGATTTAATTCATCAATGTTAATTCAAGAACCAAACTATTATTAGTCATTGATTATCTCTCAATCGATCTTATCACCTAGGACTACTTTTCCCATTTTTCCTATGTCATAGATGCTAATAAATGAACTATAGATGCTAATTATTGAACATGAAGAATAAACAATCAAATTTAATATGATAAAGATATGTAGGTTTAAGTCATCTTAATCTTATCTTAATTAAGTAAAAATCAGAAAATCATAAATGGCCATGAAAATTGAACATACAGATGTAACATTGGATACTATGGGTTTTTAGTAATATTCTCTAATTCATGGAAAAATTTAACACTTATATGTTTTTTAAATAAAAAATTTAATTATTTTCTTTAAATAAGATTTAAAGACATTTAACCGATAACTGATAGCATTGGGCGGATGTTTTCATAAAAAAAATATGTTATAAAATAAAATATTTATCAGTATTATTATATTCATATAACACTATAAATATTTTAAAAATAGAAAATAAATATGTAATTAAATGTAAATATTTTTTTTCATTTTTTTTTAAAAATTTTAAATTTGATGTTTTTTGAAAATATAAAATGCAAGTATCTGTATTGATTTTCATTTCGGTTGTGTTTTTCAATTTTGTGTTATTTTTATATATTTCACCAATCTTTGTCATATTAAAAAAAATATTTTTTTATATAATATTATATTTTCAATTTTTTTAAAATAATTTCGTGAATTTTTGGTATATAGATTGTTTGTAGATTATTATTATTATTATTATTATTATTAATTAGAATTTTAATATAAATATTTTTTAAGATTCCCTCAAAAATAATTAAAATTTTTAAGCAAAAAATATTATTTTAATAAATGACAAAAAATTTGATTTTTTGAAAATATTTATTTATTTATTTTTAAAAAATTTTATAAACAAAATAATATAAGATTTTTTAAAATATTTTTCTATTTTTTTATTAGTAATAGTTTTACTCAGCAAAAATAAAGAAGTCAATTTAATGACAGAAGATCGTTCTCTTTATTTTGAGTGTTATCTTAAATAACATTGATATTTTTTTTATATAATAATTTTGTATAATAATATTTAAAGTTTAAATATATTCATTATATTATAAACTTACTAATTTTAATCAGCATCACATAAAATAATTTTTTGTGCATAGTATACGTGAAATATTAGTATAGAAGTATGTTAGTTTACAGACATGTGTAAGCATATACACATACATACATGCCATTTTCTCGAAGGGGGAGGGGGACATCCAAACCGATACATGAAGAAAAAGTCTGGTGGATTTGGGACCATGGGGCATACAGTCTACAGAGTGGATACACTACTCCATTTATTTCATATCCAACCACCATCATTTTCAATTTTGATCTTTTATGCTACTCATCCAACCACCAAACAAGTGATCTTCAATTCAACCAACTGTCAAATTATATTGACTGTTGTGTTTATTTTATTCTTTGTCGAAAGGGTTCTCTGTTTTATTCTAGCTGCTTTAGTAAACAATACCAATGTCAAGTATTGAACAGTCATTCGAATATAAGAGGGATGGACTAAAAGATTTGGATCAGTGAAACAAATCAATTTTATCTCCACAGATTGGCCCAAAGATCTAAACTTTCTGAAAATGGAATTGAAGGGTGGTTTTATTTGCTGTATTTTTTTATTATTGATTTGTGTTTCGTGTGCGGAAAAAGTGGAGTTAACAGTGAAGGGAGTAAGCTCCATAGCCGAGACAGATGATAACTTCATATGTGCAACACTGGATTGGTGGCCGGAAAGTAAATGTAACTACAACCAGTGCCCATGGGGAAAAGCGGGCATTCTCAATTTGGTACTGCTTTCTTGAAATTTAGATTCCAATTTATTGTGAAATACAGAAGAAATTGTGGTCGTGATTGTGTTCTTTTCTTTTTTTTCCCCAGGATTTGAATAGCAAGATTCTGGCAAATGCCATCAAAGGTTAGTATTTGGGACGTGGCCTACTGCTAATTTGTTGTTAAAATAATTGTTGAGATACATTATGTACTTCTTGGTATCTATCATTCATATTATGAGTCTCAGTTACCCTGAAATGTGGTGTGAAATGTAAATTATGACAAAAGTAATGCATAAATTTTGAACTTGTTCGAGCCTGCTGATCCAACATGGTCTGATATCAGTAACTGGGTTTTTTTTTTTCACTTTTATGCACTGTTTTCATTTGGAGGACCAATATATTTCACGATTTTACGTTACTGAAATTCGATTTGCTGTGACTGGGGAATCAGCATTCAACCCTCTTCGGATCAGAATTGGAGGTTCGCTGCAAGATCAGGTTCTGTACAAAATCGGAACTTTCTCCGAAAAATGCCCGCATTTCAGAAGAAGCGAGAATGGATTGTTTGGATTTTCAATAGGTTGTCTTCAATTGGATAGATGGGATCTCATGAACAAATTATTCAGCGAAACCGGGTATGTAACCAGACTTCGAAATATCAAAATCTTGGTTCTATTCCTCTCATTTGTAAGAACAAACCGATGTACTTGAGAGGAAAATAATGGTATTCTTGCAGGGCTAAGATTACATTTGGCTTGAATGCCCTCATTGGAAAGAAGAAAACCAATGGCTCTCTTTACAGCGGCGGTTGGAACTGGAGAAACGCCTACGATTTCATGAAGTACACTGCCTATAAAGGATACAAGATTGATTCGTATGAACTTGGTAAAACTATGTGAAGTTCATAATTTTCTTGCAAATAGAGGTATCACCTCATAGATTTATTTTTTATTTTATTTTATAGGAAATGAGCTATGTGGAAGTGGGGTTGCTGGACGAATAGATGCAGAACAATATGGCAAAGATATGATTGCACTCAAAAAACTAATCAAGATTTTGTACCCTAATCCAACCACAGAACCTAAAGTTTTAGGCCCTGCTGGATTTTACGAGAAGCAATGGTTTGACATATTCCTGAAAGCTTCGGGACCGAATGTAGTTGATGGTTTGACACACCATATCTACAATCTCGGACCAGGTCTGTACAAAATCAAGGCTCATTACACTCATTTCTCGGTGTTTGTGCATTTGGACTTATTCGATCTTCTCCAGGTAATGATCCAAGTCTAATCAACAAGATTCAAGATCCGCATTTTCTCGATCGTATCTCTCAAACGTACAGCGATATTTCCAGCAGCATCAGTTCATTCGGACCATGGACAAGTGCATGGGTTGGAGAAGCTGGTGGGGCTTTCAACAGTGGTGGCAAGGATGTGTCGCATACATTTGTTAATGGATTTTGGTATAATACATCTCTTTCTTTCTGTATACTAGAAATTTCTACAAGCAGTTAAAAAAATAACGATGTAAGGAAATCTTAATGGCCTAGAATTCTTATTGTTTTGATGATCCTATGAACAAGATTTTATTGAAAACAGGTATTTGGATCAACTGGGAATGGCATCAAGATTCAACCACAAGGTTTTCTGCAGACAAACCTTAATTGGAGGAAACTATGGCCTATTGAACACGACTTCATTCATCCCTAATCCAGATTATTACGGGTCAGTTTCAATCCGACAATTCTCCAAATTGTTATTTTCAAGTAACTTTTGTCATCATTGCATAAGTTTATTTTCGTTTATAGCGCGCTTTTATGGAGTCGTTTGATGGGAAAGAACGTACTCGCTGCTTCTCACAATGGCTCCCCGTTCTTGCGTGTCTACTCTCATTGCTCCAAGAAAACAGTGAGTTAAATTACAAACAAGAAATGTGAAAAAAAAAAAATTCCAGATTATTCCTTTTTGTACAACTTACAAGAAGTTTTCTTAAAGACTGAAAATATGATGCCTTATTCAGACAGGAATATCTGTGCTTTTGATAAACATGTCGAATTCAACAACCTTCGATGTTTCGATAACTAATGACATGAACTCGTACGCTGGACAATACAATCAAAGGGAAGAGTACCATTTGGCTCCAAAAGATGGAAATATCCTAAGTGATGTGTTGTTGCTGAATGGAACTCCATTGAAGCTCACAGGATCATTTGATATTCCTGTGTTGAATCCAAAGATTGCCGACCCCAAATTTCCAGTTATATTGGCACCCAATTCGATAGCTGTTGTCATTGTTAAAGGATTTAGAGCACCAGCTTGTGCTTAGAGAACAATTCTCTGTTTTTTCAAAAAAGATATATGTGTGTGTGTAAGAATTTTATTTTATTTTTTAAAAAAGGAAAAAATGTAAAAATTTCAGAGGGGAAGAAAAAATGTGCTTCTCGTTCTGGACTTTTTTATTTTCTTTCAATTTTTCATGTAATAATTTTTTGGAGATGACCAAATATATATTATTTTGAAGATTTTTTGTTACAGTCTTATATAAAATAAACCTATACATTAAATAAAGTGAATCATAAAGTAATCTAAAGTATTACTATATTAATAATCAGTTACCAAATTAGCTTATTTTATATATAAGAATTATGTTTTAAATGTTATGTTCAAAAAATTATATAATTTATTTAGTGTATAATCATCAGTTACCAAATTTAAATATTGTAAGCCGACACCAACATAAAACCTCTCCCAATAAAAGGAAAGACGTGAGTTCGATTCTTTAACAGTGGCAATGCAGAAGAAATGGAAAAACCATCTGTCTCTGCTTAGAAAATTGAAGAGTGGCAAAATAGAAGAAGCAAAGTACGCCTTTGCATGGAGTGTTCTAAGATTTAAAACCATTCCTTCTTACCATAATTGCATACCATTTTTCCAGGGCAAGATTTGGTAGTACAAGGCAAGAAGATAAACAGGAGGGTAGCAGCATGGAAGAAGACAAAAGAATCCATCCCCGATCTCTTAGAGGTATATGGTTCGGGTTGCAAATGAGATTCGCTTCTAAAATTTCGAATTAAATTGTTTCGGTAATTTATTTTTACTATGTTTCGAATTAATGCAAAGAGGAGAAGAAGTCAAGGCTGGATAAGAAGACAATTGTCCAGACAGATGAGTTGGGATTATGATTTCAGTGATGCTCATTATCCCGCAGCGGCAGCAGCAGCAGCATACGCTGTCAAATCGCTCGAAGAATCGGGGGCAGAAGATTGAAAAATGGAATCTTATGCTTCTGATAAATCTTTAAACAAGATGAAAAGCAAAGTAGAAGTTCCTGGAATCCGACCCGAAAGGCCTAAACTTCAGCCAAGATTAAAGGTAAGAGCCAAGTCATGTCTAAAAATTCACAAAAAGTATTACGAATGCATCAGATGAATTTTCAAAGGCAAGTTTCAAAGATCAAGATATCAAGGTGCCAAAAAGCACTTCAACAGGCAAAACAAAGCCCGATACCGGAAGTAATGTCACTCCATCTATGAAGAAGAAAGCTAGTTATGCTGATATAGACCAGAAAGATGAAAGAACCAGTAACAAATCCAAAAATTCAGTAGCTGAAACGCCTCCAACTTTCGCGTTTAAGAGTCTGAATATCACCACTGGAAGCGTAAAGGCTGAGATTCCAGCACCAACGCCTGCAGCAAAACCTAGACCTAGAGAATCTACGGCGGATGCTTGGAGAAAGAAGAGATGACAAGCGTTAGGGAGCCGTGACTAGTGGTTTTAGAGACAGCTTTCAAAAACAAAAACATCTTTTTTAGAAACTTAATTGATTCCAAAGACCCTTCGTTTTTCGGTAATTCTTCACATAATGAAAGAAGTTTCAGGGACGAAAAGATGATGGACACGGTCGAAAAGTGGGAGACTAAGAAGATGACAAATGCGACACGCAAAGTCAAAAGAAGAGAGGTACTCATTCTCATTACCAACTCCATTCGATCAACATTAGAAGTTAAGGTTATTGAGATCTAACAATCAAGATAGAACAACTTCCAGGCTGAAATGGATAAGAAACGAATGAAAACCTTGCAGAGCTATCGAACCGACATCACAAGAATCCAAGAAGTAGCAGAAGCAGCCAGGGCAAGGCAGAGAAGAACCGCAGAAATGAGGAGATCAAATTGAGAGAAAGTGAATAAAATCAGATTAACTGGAAAAATTCCAGCAACATGTCTGTGCGTTTGAATACCATCAACGACAAAGACAGAAAATTGTAAAAACTTGTAAATGTTGTGTAGTTTTCAAGTGAAACTGTATAAAATGTCATGCTGCGAAAATACGTGAAGTTTGTATCAAAGAGAATACCTCAAACAGATCATCAGTAAATGAATACAAAAAAATCTTCAATATGCATCACAAGAAAAGTTATTGAATCCATTAGACATACTAATTATTAGAGTAAACAAGAAAAACTTAAATTTATAAACTAATTGGACGGATGGTGTTCTTTACATACATCTCATCGCAAATCATATAATCAATTATTACAACTTGAAAAGACAAAAGCAAAAAACCAGAGGGAAAGTTTTAAAAAAATAGCATTTTCACAACAAACAAACAAACAAACTAAGGTGAGTTCCACCAGTGTGTGAAAAAAACTGAAGTCCCAAAGTACAAAAGTCGCCTACTTCTTCAAGAAATCCCCGGCCATCTTCATGAAATCCCCAGCGCCGGCTCCTCCACCGCCTCCAGACGGCTTGTGCAAGAAACCTTCCGCCATTTTGACATAGTCCCCAACGCCGCCAGTGGCGGGATCTTTTTCAGGGTCGGTGGTGACGGTGGTGGAGGTGGTGGTGGTGGTGGTTTTGTTACCGTGGGAATCAACAACGGTGGTGGTGGACTGAGTCGTGTTGTACTGGCGGAGATAATCCTCCGCCTTGTCAACGTACTTTCCCATTCCTTTAGTATCATCTAGCTTTCCGTACTCTGAAGCACCGCAGAGTAGATCCGCGGCCGCATTAGCGACCATCCCTTTTTCATGCTTCTGTGGCTCATGGCGGAGATGGGATTTCGCCGCGTCAGCTACCACCTTGGCGCTGTTGAGAAGGTCGGAGTTTGATGGTCTCTTGTGGTGCCCGTGATCGGGGTTCGTGGGGTGATCAGAAGTGGGCTTCGGCTTGGAATCGTGATCATGTTTCGTTATATCGGACAAGAAATCCATTGCAAGGAAAATTGGCGAAGAGATGAGTGAAAATGGAGGGAAGATGAAAGGTAAATGGAGAGTTTGGTGGTGGAGATTGTTTCGTGGGAAGAAGTGGAAGGAAAGAAGACACGATTCTAAGTTTGACTGAGAGAATGAAAAGTTCACCTGTCATTGATAAAGGGACACGGATCCTCTGCTGTGCAGAGGAAAACATAACTTTGTGCTGTTCTCTTTTTTTTTTGGTTATATATTTTATTTTTATTAAGACACCCACAATAGTGGATATCGTGGATGTCATGTCATCCAAATATTTGACACCATCAAATATTCACAATTGTGGCCTCTTGATTTGTGTGCAAAGTGAATTTGTAACCGGTTATTCATATTTTTTTTTCATTTTTTAAATATTTTAATTAAACTTTTTAATTTTAATAATCATTTAAATATTTTTTTAATATTCAAAAATATTTTTAATATTTTTTAATATTAAAAAATATTCAGAAATATTTTTTTATAAAATTGTAAGTTATTTTATTTAAATGAAAATAAACTATTAATTAAAGTGACAGTGAGACCCATAAATATTTGATTGGTGAGATATTTGATTGTGAAATGTGAGATATTTGAGTAGTGAAATATTTGATTGATGATGTGGATTATGGGATCCACAAATATTTGGAGAAAATACATCTACTACTGTGGATGGCCTTAAGTTAAATTAATTATTTTAAAATTATTTAGAATTTATTTTGTGTGTAAAAATTTTAAGTTAACAAGTATGAAATTTTTTTTAACAAGTAAACATTTTTTAAAGTCGGAATAGAATTTTTTTCGTGATATGAAAAATTTGTTAACAAGTAAAAATATTATTACTAATACAATAATATCTAATTTTAAAATAATTAATTTAACTTAATAGAAATAAATTATATACATTATTTCCTATAGTTAAATTTTTCTAGTTTAATTTTTAAAGTAAAGTTACTCAATTTTTATCATTGAATTATTTTTTGATTTTTTTATTTTAATAGTAAAATAATTTAGGTTATGTTTTGAAAGCCCAATTGAAACCAAACTTAATTGAAACCAAATAAAATAAAACAGCACAAAGTGCTGTTCTCCTCTGCACTGCAGATGATCCGTGTCCTTGATAAAGTTGCACAAAATTTCGAAAATATTGCAAAACAATTTGGGGACATATTATTTAGTAATAGTTCTAATATTAGTTTTAATATTAAATTTATATGATATAAATTATGAGTTTTTTCATAAGTTTTAATAAATCAGTTGTGGTCGAAACTTTTTATTTTAATTGATTTTTTTATTAAACTCTGGTTGGAAGTTTAAGTTTTATTTGGTTATATTTTTTATATGTATTATCTATTATATCTATAAATATATGACTTTATATGTGAATTTTCATTTATTTCCTTATTAATTACTTGTTTTACTAATTGCTTAATTTAAATGTGTCTTTTTTTATCTTATTAATTACTTGTTTTACATTAATTTTTTAATTTAAATGTGTCTTTTTTTAATTAAATGTGTCTTTTTTTATCTCCTTATTAATTACTTGTTTTACATTAATTTTTTACTTTAAATGTGTCTTTTTTTAATAAATATGTGACTTTATATGTCTTTTTTTAATAAATATGTGACTTTATATGTGAATTTTCATTTATCTCCTTATTAATTGCTTGCTTTACATTAATTTCTTACTTTAAATGTGTCTTTTTTTCCTCTTTATTCATATTTTAAATATATGTGATTATTAGTATTTAATTTTTTATGTCTACACACATTATAATATGTTATTTTTATCCAATGATATCATTTCATTATGTAAATTAGTATTTGATTTTTTTGTGCCTACCCACATTATAATATGTTATTTTTAATCCAATTATTTAGATTTTTTATTTATCTTTTCATTATGTAAATTAAATTAATTAAAGTTTAGAAATAACCCATTATCGACTTGTGAATTTTCTTTGATGTCTTATTATTTTTTTTCATGTCCTCGTTAATTTGTATTTGTGACGTTGACTATAACTTATGCGTTTAAAAAAATATTTTTGCAAAGGTTTATATTAAAAAATTATTTTAATAAAATGTGTGACTTTATATGTGAATTTTCATTTATCTCCTTATTAACTGCTTGCTTTACATTAATTTTTTACTTTAAATGTGTCTTTTTTTTCCTCCTTATTCATATTTTAAATATGTGTGATTATTAGTATTTCATTTTTTATGTCTACACACATAATAATATGTTATGTTTTTCCAATGATATCTTTTCATTATGTAAATTAGTATTTGGTTTTTTTGTGCATACCCACATTATAATATGTTATTTTTAATTCAATGATTTAGATTTTTTATTTATCTTTTCATTATGTAAATTAAATTAATTAAAGTTTAGAAATAACTCATTATCGAATTGTGAATTTTCTTTGGTTTCTTATTAATTTTTTTTTCATGTCCTCGTTAATTTGTCTTTGTGACGTGGACTATAACTTATGCGTTTAAAAAAATATTTTTTGCAAAGGTTTATAATTAAAAATACTTTAATAAATATGGTCAAAAAATTTATTGTGATATAATTTTTTTACAAAAAAATTTTTAAATCTATTTACTTGTTACCGTTTGTTAGATTTAAGTGTTTAAATTAAAGTTTTTTGCAACCGAAATTTTTTTACGGTTTATATTTATAAATTATTTAAATAAAACACGGTAAAAGATCGTTGTGATTTGAGCCGTCGATTTGGGTTGGGTCTGTCGGTTTGGCCTGCAACGCCAAACAGTTTAAGTGAGTTGGGTTGATATTTTGTCGACTCATTTAAAGGTGAGCCTAAATGAGCTCGCACGAGTTTATATTAAATATCTATATATCTAATATTATCGATTTTCAATCATGAATTCTTGATACAAAATGAAAAATATCATTTTGATTTTAAAATTGTGATGTTACTGTGTTGTCCAAAAATCGTGGGTTGTTGAGACATTTTAGCAGTCACTCAAGATTGAGTGACAAAGTTGACATTTGAGTTGTATTTTTTGATTCCTGACAATATGTTCGTCAACATATTATTTTTAAGTTAGTTTTATCAGTATCGTGAGGGGTAAATTTGTTTATTACAATATATAAATATTATCATATCTTTAAATTAATATTCACTTTCATGTTTGACATGTTATGAGTCTTGGTAAAATGAGGAACAATAAATTCAAGCAAACGAATACACAAAAGTCTGGGGCGAAACCAGAATTATATGGTAGCAGGAATTAATATATTGTGGATTTATCGATGTTAAGATGCATAACAAATCTTATATCATAATATATAAAATTTCAACCTTATAAATGAAATAAATCAAACATATATGAAATATACAAAATTTCATTACATACACAATCAAGTAATTTATTATAATTGTATTTTATTCTACAAGAATTCTTGTCAAACTCAGTTATTGTGGATCTAACATCTATTGAATCAGCAAACTAAAGAGTGTGTCAATTAAATTAATTGAGTAACCCTATATATTCTTGAATTTCCTAAATAATTTTTTATCTTGTTAATTTGTTTCATTTAATATTTTAAATTATATGACACCGTTACTATAACTAAAGATACATTTTTTTAAATGTTCATAAGGACTCAATCACTAACTCATATGGAAAAACATTTATCATATATTGAAAATATTCTAATTAATTCAGCGCATGCGCTGAAAACTTTATAATTAATTAAGAAAAATTCATTTACGATAATCATATTTAATCTTTTTGGACTAACATAATTTATTTCATAAGATATTCCTTGCAATTATTTATTTGTATGTTAATCTTTAAATCTGATTATGATGTATATTGTTTTTCTAAAAGTTCTTAAATAATGATTTAATACATTTATTCGATACTTCAATATTAACATTTTAAAATATAATAATTTTATATTGTATGTGTGCAACACTTCTAATCATGATTATAAAAATTCAATAAAAATTCTAAAAATGAATTAGGTAGAAAATAAAAAATTACACAATTAATCAAAAGACATAAAATAAAATTAAATAATTGTCTATTACATATAAACTACTAATACCGACTTCTAAATATTGAAGTCGGTGAGAGTGGAGGCCCCTATGTACTAAAAAAATAAAAATCTAATGCTTGAATGAGTCATACTGCAAAGTTAGTGAAGTAAAAACGAATGACAAAATGGGTTAATAAAAATATTATAACGGGTTAAGTTGAATGAGGCTCATATATATAAGTATCTCACTTGGTCTCACCTTATGTTTTGTCACTGTACAAAGCGAAAGTTCATGCACTGTAGTGTTATACATTTTCTTAATTTTTCTCTTGATTTCAAATTTAATTTCATCATCTATTGATCTTTAAAGATATATTAGAATTTTTTCTAAACATCTAATCTTAAATTTGATCAATTAAACAAATAATTATTATACTTTGTATACAATAACAAATAGATTAATATATTTGAAGATAGAAAAAATAATGTATTGAGAAGAATAAAAAAAGAATGTTAGAATTAATACTATAATTATCTAATGTCAATATTAAATTTAACATACTGCATTCGAAAATGTGTTTATTAAGGTAAACACTGTGATGATAAACTAAAAATAATAATTTATTTATCATTGTAACGTAATCATAACGTGATTGTTATTCGGAATCAGAAACTGATGTACTTTGACTTTTTAATTAAATTGTATAAACATTTCTTTCATTATTTTTAGTGGACAAATATGTTAAATATTTTATTAAAATTAAATAGTAGAATTTAATGATGAATATGAATGTATTAATTCAACTTTCAATTTGGGTTTTGGAATTTTGTCAACGTGCTATATTTTTTTTTTCTAATTTTTATTTTATTTTAAAATATAAATTTTCAAATAGATGAAAAATGATTTTTTTTCTCTACTGCTTATGTAGAATATCAAGTATATATTCTACTCAAATATCTTATAAATTTATATGATTTAGTAAAAGGTTATTTGCATAAACTTATTTGTTAGGCATAATAATTGATCATGTTGGGCAGAGTAATTGAAATGTTGTGCTTGAGCTGTTGTACTATTTAAATGATTTGATTTGCACCGTTACCATAATCTATAGGTTTTGATAAAACAGTAAACGTTTGAGCCTACAATTGATATCAGAGCCAAGATCGTGACTTTGATTTTCATTGATTGCAATTGGTTCAATTATTAGGAGATAGATTTTTGGGTACAATAATTGTCCACGATGGATAGGCGCTTGAGCTGTTGTATGATTTAAAGATTTAACTTGCATCGTTAGTATCAGTTATAACATTTGGTAAAGCGACAAACGCTCGATCCTACATTATTCGATTATAAACCTAGAAAAAACATGTTGCATCAACTATTAGTTTTGAATTGGTCCCTTAAAAATTACTCTATTTTTAAATTTAAATGCATTCTACAATGCTCAAATATTATTATAGATTGAATTATAATCAATCCATTTCAAATTGGATAAATATAGAATAAAACTCAAGTAAATATTATTAACAAAAACATTTAAATAAAATATTGGATTTGTCGATAATCAAAATAAGAAATAAACAAATTTTAATCATTGAGTGAGAAATAAGATATTTAAAGAAAGTTATAATTGACACAATGAAATAGTGCACCTACATGCGTTTATCACTGTATTTTGCAACTAAAATGTCCTAAAAAGTTTCCACATATTATTTTTATATCATATTTAAAATAAATATAAATCTTAATTTTTATTATTTTGAGTTGGCCTTTGTTATGAAAAATCATTGTGAATAAATTGAATTTGAAAATTCTTATATCTATGTATATCACATATTAATATATCAACCTAAGTCCAAATAATAAAAAACTACAAAATGAATTTATTCACCTTTAATGTACACAAATTATATAGTAAATATATATGGCAATTAAGACAATGAAGTAGAATATATTTTCACATATAACAAAATATATAGACAAGAAAAACAATAAATAAAAATATTTTTCTAGATATAAAATTTTTTTTAATAACTTTTTACTGTGAGTTGGAGAAGATAAAAGAGAAAAAATATTAACTCTTTTGGGTTACACAAAAAATATAAATGAAAGAAGTGTTGTCATACAATGAATTCATTTTCCAAATTAAATGTATACTATAAAGTTATATTTACTATTCAAACTTTATAAATGCAATGAATTTTTCTCAATATAATACCAATATGACATTAGTAATTTAATTGTGTTAATTATACTTATGAGTTATTATGAAAAATTAAAATAAATATAATAAAAGTCAGTAAAAAAATGATTTATTGTCAAAAATATTATTATTATAAATTACAAATAAATGACAACATTTAATCTATATTTTTTTAAATCAGTCAATCACTACTTTTTATGTGATGATAGATTATTATAATAATGTGTAGTTTATATGTTATCAAATATAAGTATCTAATAAATTAAAGGTAACTAGGAAATTAAAAGCATCCGGTTAAAATTGTTGTCAATTTACATTAAAGAGAATAATAATCAAATAACATTGTAAATAAAAAATTGCAGATCATTGATTGTCAAAAAAGATTGTAATAATTGAATATTGTAATAAAATATATGTATTATTGAGAGAATATGACAAATAACAAAAGAAAACAATATGATAAAAAATATATGATAAAATTTTAGTAGTTCAAATCTTTTTTTAAAATTAAAAAAATATATTTTTTTCCTAATTAGTTACATATGCTAATTAACACAAATTGTCAAAATTTACAATACTATTATCATTATCTTTTGTTGAGTTAACTAATTTTATTTCAAATTCTAATAACTTCAACAAATGTTTCTCACGTGCAACGCACGTACATTATTTCTAGTATATATAAAAATGTGACTTTATATGTGAATTTCCATTTATCTCCTTATTAATTACTTGTTTTACATTAATTTCTTAATTTAAATGTGTCTTTTTTTAATTAAATATGTCTTTTTTTATCTCCTTATTAATTACTTGTTTTACATTAATTTCTTACTTTAAATGTGTCTTTTTTTAATAAATATGTGAATTTTTATTTATCTCCTTATTAATTGCTTGCTTTACATTAATTTCTTACTTTAAATGTGTCTTTTTTCCCTCTTTATTCATATGTTAAATATATGTGATTAAATTAATATTTAATTTTTTATGTCTACACATATTATAATATGTTATTTTTATCTAATGATATATTTTCATTATGTAAATTAGTATTTGGTTTTTTTGTGCCTACCCACATTATAATATGATATTTTTAATCGAATGATTTAGATTTTTTATTTATCTTTTCATTATGTAAATTAAATTAATTAAAGTTTAGAATTAACTCATTATCGAATTGTGAATTTTCTTTGGTGTCTTATTAATTTTTTTCATGTCCTCGTTAATTTGTCTTTGTGACGTGGACTATAACTTATGCGTTTAAAAAAATATTTTTTGCAAAGGTTTATATTAAAAAATACTTTAATAATTATTAATTGCTTGTTTTACATTAATTTCTTACTTTAAATGTGTCTTTTTTCCTCTTTATTCATATTTTAAATATATGTGATTATTAGTATTTTATTTTTTATGTCTACACACATTATAATATGTTATTTTTTTTCAATGATATCTTTTCACCATGTAAATTAGTATTTGGTTTTTTTTGTACCTACCCAGATTAAAATATGTTATTTTTTATCCAATGATTTAGATTTTTTATTTATCTTTTCATTATGTAAATTAAATTAATTAAAGTTTAGAAATAACTCATTATCGAATTATGAATTTTCTTTGGTGTCTTATTAATTTTTTTTTCATGTCCTCGTTAATTTGTCTTTGTGACGTGGACTATAACTTATGCGTTTAAAAAAATATTTTTTGCAAAGGTTTATAATTAAAAAATAATTTAATAAATATGGTCAAAAAATTTATTGTGATATAATTTTTTTACAAAAATATTTTTAAAATTTTAAATCTATTTACTTGTGACCGTTTGTTAGAATTTATGTGTTTAAATTAAAGTTTTTTTGCAACCGAAATTTTTTTGCGGTTTATATTTATAAATTATTTAAATAAAACACGGTAAAAGATCGTTGTGATTTGAGCCGTCGATTTGGGCTGGGTCTGTCGGTTTGGCCTGCACCGCCAAACAGTTTAAGTGAGTTGTGTTGAAATTTTGTCGACTCATTTAAAGGTGAGCCTAAATGAGCTCGCACGAGTTTATATTAAATATCTATATATCTAATATTATCGATTTTCAATCACGAATTCTTGATATAAAATGGAAAATATCATTTTGATTTTAAAATTGTGATGTTACGGTGTTGTCCAAAAATTGTGGGTTGTTGAGACATTTTAGCAGTCACTCAAAATTGAGTGACAAAGTTGACATTTGAGTTGTATTTTTGGATTCCTGACAATATGTTCGTCAACATATTATTTTTAAGTTAGTTTTATCAGTATTGTGATGGGTAAATTTGTTTATTACAATATATAAATATTATCATATCTTTAAATTAATATTCACTTTCATATTTGACATGTTATGAGTCTTGGTAAAATGAGGAACAATAAATTCAAGCAAACGAATACACAAAAGTCTGGGACGAAACCCGAATTATATGGTAGCGGGAATTAATATATTGTGGATTTATCGATGTTAAGATGCATAACAAATCTTATATCATAATATATAAAATTTCAACCTTATAAGTAAAATAAATCAAACACATATGAAATATACAAAATTTTATTACATACACAATCAAGTAATTTATTATAATTGTATTTTATTCTACAAGAATTCTTGTCAAATTTAGTTATTGTGGATCTAACATCTATTAAATCAGCAAACTAAATAGCGTGTCAATTAAACTAATTGATTAACCATATATTCTTGAATTTCCTAATTAATTTTTATCTTGATAATTTGTTTCATTTAATATTTTAAATTATAAGACACCGTTACTATAATTAAAGACACGTTTTTTTTAAATGTTCATAAGGACTCAATCACTAACTCATATGGAAAAACATTTATCATATATTGAAAATATTCTAATTAATTCTGCGCATGCGCTGAAAATTTTATAATTAATTAAGAAAAATTCATTTACGATAATCATATTTAATCTTTTTGGATTAACATCATTTATTTCATAAGATATTCCTTGCAATTATTTATTTGTATGTTAATATTTAAATCTGAATTATGATGTATATTTTTTTTCTAAATGTTCTTAATAATAATTTAATACATTTATTCGAAACTTCAATATTAACATTTTAAAATATAATAATTTTATATTGTATGTGTGCAACACTTCTAATCATGATTATAAAAATTCAATAAAAATTCTAAAAATGAATTAGGTAGAAAATAAAAATTACACAATTAATCAAAGACATAAAATAAAACTAAATAATTGTCTATTACATATAAACTACTAATACCGACTTCTAAAGATTGAAGTCGGTGAGAGTGGAGGACATTATGTACTAAAAAAATAAAAATCTAATGCTTGAATGAGTCATATTGCAAAGTTAGTGAAGTAAAAACGAATGATAAAATGAGTTAATAAAAATATTATAACAGGCTAAGTTGAATGAGACTCATATATATAAGCATCTCACTTGGTCTCACCTTATGTTTTGTCACTGTATAAAGCGAAAGTTCATGCATTGTAGTGTTCTACATTTTCTTTATTTTTCTCTTGATTTCAAATTTAATTTCATTATCTATTGATCTTTAAATATATATTAAAATTTTTTCTAAACATCTAATCTTAAATTTGATGAATTAAACAAATAATTATTATACTTTGTATACAATAACAAATAGATTAATATATTTGAAGATAGAAAAAGTAATGTATTGAGAAGAATAAAAAAAGAATGTTAGAATTAATACTATAATTATCTAATGTCAATATTAAATTTAACATCCTACATTCGAAAATGTGTTTATTGAGGTAAAGACTATGATGATAAACTAAAAATAATAATTTATTTATCATTGTAACGTAATCATAATGTGATTGTTATTCGTAATCAGAAACTGATGTACTTTGACTTTTTAATTAAATTGTATAAACATTTCTTTCATTATTTTTAGTGGACAAATATGTTAAATATTTTATTAAAATTAAATAGTAGAATTTAATGATGAATATGAATATATTAATTCAACTTTCAATTTGGGTTTCGAGATTTTGTCAACATGCTATATTTTTTTTCTAATTTTTTTTTTATTTTAAAATATAAATTTTCAAATAGATGAAAAATGATTTTTTTTCTCTACTGCTTATGTAGAATATCAAGTATATATTCTACTCAAATGTCTTATAAATTCATATGATTTAGTAAAAGGTTATTTGCATAAACTTATTTGTTGGGCACAATAATTGATCATGTTGGGTAGAGTAATTGAAATGTTGTGCTTGAGCTGTTGTACTATTTAAATGATTTGATTTGCACTGTTACCATAATCTATAGGTTTTGATAAAACAGTAAACGTTTGAGCCTACAATTGATATCAGAGCCAAGATCGCGACTTTGATTTTCATTGATTGCAATTATTAAGAGATATATTTTTAGGTACAATAATTGTCCACGATGGATAGGCGCTTGAGCTGTTGTATGATTTAAAGATTTAACTTGCATCGTTAGTATCAGTTATAATATTTGGAAAAACGACAAATGTTCGATCCTACATTATTTGATTGTAAAGCTAGAAAAAACATGTAGCATTCAATTTTTAGTTTTGAATTGGTCCCTTACATGTTACTCTATTTTTAAATTTATAAGCATTCTACAGTTCTCAAAGATTATTATAGATTGAATTATAATCGATCCCTTTCAAATTGGATAAATATAGAATAAAACTCATGTAAATATTATTAACAAAAACATTTAAATGGAATATTGGATTTGTCGATAATCAAAATAAGAAATAAACAAATTTTAATCATTGAGTGAGAAATAAGATATTTAAAGAAAGTTATAATTGACACAATGAAATAGTGCACCTACATGCGTTTATCACTGTATTTTGCAACTAAAATATCAAAAAAAGTTTCCACATATTATTTTTATATCATATTTAAAATAACTATGAATCCTAATTTTTATTATTTTGAGTTGGCCTTTGTTATGAAAAATCATTGTGAATAAATTGAATTTGAAAATTCTTATATCTATGTATATCACATATTAATATATCAACCTAAGTCCAAATAATAAAAAACTACAAAATGAACTTATTCACCTTCAATGTACACAAATTATATAGTAAATATATATGGCAATTAATACAATGAAGTAGAATATATTTTCACATATAACAAAATATATAGACAAAAAAAACAATAAATAAAAATATTTTTCTAGATATAAATATTTTTTAATAACTTTTTACAGTGAGTTGGAGAAGATAAAAGAGAAAAAATATTAACTCTTTTGGGTTACACAAAAAATAGAAATGGAAGAAGTATACAATGAATTCATTTTCCAAATTAAATGTATATTATAAAGTTATATTTACCATTCAAACTTTATAAATGCAATAAATTTTTCTCAAGATAATATCAATATGACATTAATAATTTAATTGTGCTAATTATATTTATGAGTTATTATGAAATATTAAAATAAGTATAATAAGAGTCAGTAAAAAGATGATTTATTGTCAAAAATATTATTATTATAAATTACAAATAAATGACAACATTTAATCAATATTTTTTTAAATCAGTCCATCAGTACTTTTTATGTGATGATAGATTATTATAATAATGTGTAGTTTATATGTTATCAAGTATAAATATCTAATAAGTTAAAGGTAACTATGAAAGTAAAAGTATCCGGTTAAAATTGTTGTCAATTTACGTGAAAGAGAATAATAATCAAATAACATTATAAATAAAAAATTGCAGATCATTGATTGTCAAAAAAGATTGTAATAATTGAATATTGTAATAAAATATATGTATTATTGAGAGAATATGACAAATAACAAAAGAAAACAACATGATAAAAAATATATGAGAAAATTTTAGTAGTCCAAATCTTTTTTTAAAATTAAAAAAAATATGTTTTTTTCCTAATTAGTTACATATGCTAATTAACACAAATTGTCAAAATTTACAATAATATTATCATTATCTTTTGTTGAGTTAACTAATTTTATTTCAAATTCTAATTACTTCAACAAATATTTCCCACGTCCAACGCACGTACATTATTTGTAGTTTATATAAATAAGCTTGCAATAAATATATTTATGAGATTTGAGTTTGAAAATAAAATATATGTTGAATGAAAACCTTGGTATGAATATATTTGGGTCTCGAATTTGATATTCAAATAAAATATGAAATAAGGTGGTGATGTTACAAATTTGGGTCTCTACAACATATATATTTTATATATGGGTTAAATAACATTTCAAATTCTTCAGGCATTCATTAATTTGAAGTTAGAATTGCTGAATATTTGTCATTAGATCAAACATACACTTGCATTTTAAAAAAATGCTATGTTATATATCAAGATGGAATCGGGTAACATTATTTGTAAACAGATGCAAATTGGTAAATCAAAGTCAAGAATCAAGAAAGATCGCTAAAACGACATTTACAAAGACAGTCGACTACTTCAAACCCGTAATCACTCAAACAAGCTCCCCAATCACGTCTGATGTTGCCCTCTGTAAACTCAGAATTAAAGAAAGTATTGCCTTGTTTTGATTACTCTCATCTTAATGTGATAGTAGGAGGAATACCTGCAGGGCATCGTTGTCGACGGGGGCGCCTAGTTGTCTTTCCCCACCCCGTTAGACTTCTGTCCTCCAAACCAGACTCAATGTTGTTAAGTTGCTGCAACAATGAAGTGCAGACTGTGGTTGGAATGATATTAGGGACTGTTTCAATGACTGCTCGTCTCCTACCCCTAGCGCCTCTGTTTCTACCGCCGTTTCTTCTGGTCAATCCCGAATTCCAGTGATGGCCAGTAGCTCTCATCAGCCCTCCAAATGTCTGAAGATCCTCGGCAACTTCATGCCTTGATAACGATGTTAGACCGGGTAGGATGTCCCTTTGAAAGTCCCTTCGCTGTCTTCCTCTCCTTGACTGACCCCTACGAGTTCTAGTGACTAACGTATTGGCTCCCGTGTCCTCTATCTGGGCTTCGGGAACAAATGGTATAGGCATGTAGTCATCTTCTTTAGTTTCAACAAGTTGCAATGTCATGGCCTCAAATTCATCAATCTCCTCGTACAAACCTTGCAGTGGGGAACCATCTCTGGTTCTTGATTCTTTACGGGATACACACTCAAGTTCAATAGCGCACACTGGACATGGTATTGACAAACCAGAGGAGTGAATCCGCCAAGGAAACTTCAGACATATCGATATTTGGACAAGATGATGAGATGGCAACTAGCGCATCTGCTGCATTTCGAAGAACCTCGTCCGGTGTTTGTTCCACTTTCTTTTCTAACGAGTGTAACGAACTGATATCGGGAAGATTTTTCATGGATGGTGTATCGTCATCGTCATCGTCACTCTCCAGGAAGACAGGAGCTTCCAAATCTATCTCCTTTGTTACCTTATGGCTGTTGCTCTGACTTTCATATGACCGTACTGGAGGATCTTCACAATCACTTGCACAAGAGTTTAAATCAATGTAGCAGGCGCCTTGTCTCGCCTTTACCATGTGTTGCTCTTCATTAACTTCCAGCTCCTCTGGCTCATACGCTAGATTTATGTCAATTATTCTGTTCTTCCTTTTGTTATTTTTGTCGGGAGAGGAATTAACAATCGTCGAGGAGGAAACAAGTGAGGATGGCTCGTGTTCTCGGGCAATTGTGTCAACGACTGGAAACCCAAGAATTTTCTGAACATTTCGAGTCTCAGCAACCTCCTTTTTCTCCACAATTACACAATCATTTGAAGCCAAGATAACCAATGGGGTGTACGGCTGATTAAGATCCCTAACTGGCTCTCGATTACCACACAAAGAAGCACGAGGGACACTTGAGTTCCCTTCATTGCCATTAGTTGGCTTAGGTCTAAGCCAAGGCAGTGCTGAGACATGATCTTCATGCTTACCTTTTCTATCTACTATATTGAAATCTTGCCGGGCCCAGGGCTCATTCGACGAGTTCGAAAATACCTCGTTCAAGTTAATATCCAGTACAGGCTTTGAATCCACATGACAGGATCCCTTTGCAAAAATCCCAAATCCGTGATTAATTGAGCCGTCAGATACTACTTTATCACCCTGACTGCAGTTAAGATAACCAAAGCCAGCCGATGGCAAGTGAGCCTGTAGTCCTTTGTTTCCCGAGGCAGACCCATGTGAAAACCCATTTCTCGTTGTTTGTTCGTTTCTCAAACCTGCATTAAATCTGTAACTATCATTTGCTTGCCACTTTCCTCCAAAGTGTTCCTGGATTGAAGGCGATCCAGATGTGGTTATCTGTTCAGTAAACCTACTTTTTGGCTTAGCCAATGGTGAGGTGGAGTGAGGCTGTGAGCCGGGAAAACAACGAGAGCTAAAGAATGGGTGTGAACTCTGAGAAGCAACAAGTGGTTCCAACTGGGTATTAAACTCACCACAGTGGGATCCATCTCTCCACAGATTTTCCTTGCAATAAACAGTAGGATATTCTGGAGCATATCCAGAAGCATGATGAAGCTGGTTCAGTGTAGCTTGGACCGGATTGTAAGCCATAGGCAACTTATCTTGCGGAAGACCTTGACTCTGGGTGCCAAGGTTATTACTAGACCCTGAGAGCAAAAACATAGCAAATTTAAGCTAATTACTTTAACAATTAAAAAGGAAAGATATTCAATTAAATGCTGAATTCATGCAAGTATGGCATCAAACGAAACATATACGAGAAAAGTGATTGTCACGCCCCAAGGCCTCCCCCGCAATCGCGAATGCACAATGAACTCTTACAGCAACTACTTCATATTCGTCATCGCTTTAAAAAACTCAAGTAGTTATAAGAGTACATTGTGACTATTAATTAACCAACTTAAATACTCCTCGTGATCCGACGTGGGATGGTGTATCATAGTGACGAACATAACAAAATTAAAGAAAAAGTATGAAAAATTTACCAGCTTCATGCATGTAGGAGAACCGTCCCCTCTTGTTGAATTCACTTTCAACAGATGAGTTCATCAAAAAACCATGGGTTACACCTAAAAATCTTGCATTTGACTTAGCTGGCTGATTCATCCCTTTTGTCTGCCCATTGGAGGAAGTATTGCCATGGAAATCAACCAGTAACGGAGACATTGATTCTTCAATCTGAACGGGTTTGTTTAAATCTGCCAACCCAACCGAACTTCTGAAACAAGAATCAGAAGTAAAAGCATCTATTGGACAATTAGCCTTCACACCATCATGACTTTTAAGGAAACTATTTTCAGGCTCAATTCTTGCATTTACTTCGTACTCCTCTAAGTTTTCCCCTTCTTCAGAATCAACATACTCTTCGGCAGGAAGTTGAAGATCAAACAACTTCCTCCTCACCTTCAAAGGCCTTGAATTCAATGCTTCAAAGTCCTTCGAAGTAGATCTGTTGTGGAACAGAAACTGACTCGTCTGATTTTGTTTTCCTTTGGTACAACTCATGGGAGAAGTTACAACCTCAACTCCCAAAATTGATGTTCTACCATGACCAGAATTTGATAAAGGAAATCCAGCCATATGCCATTTACGAGCATCATTGGATGGCATTTGAAATCCTTGAAGACTTGACGATGATGACGGTTCTATTGATGCTCCTTGTTTATGTAACTCTTTCCTTTTTACCTCTTCCATCATATCCGTTTGAATTCTGTAAAGACGGTGGAGTTCATATACCTAGATTCCAAAAAACATCAAGAAATTAGTTTTTCTTGTGTATTTGTCAGAAGCCACTTGTAGGAAGACCAATAATGGTATTTTTGCTTCAATATGGACACCTATATGCGGAAGACCGAAAATATTTGCCCGAACGAAATCAAGCATACACATGTATGTTCAGACTTTAGGCGATAAAGGTCATCCAAAACTGGATTAATAAAATATCAGCCTATTTATTTTATTTTTTTGCACGGCTATTATGTTAGGACATGTGAACTCTAGCTACAATGCTATATTACTCAATTTTGAATTCGATATTTTTAATGAAAAGGATATAATGAAGAAATGAATCTGGATTACCTGATTTCTGAAAACAGTCTCGTGTTCGATCATTTTTTGCTTTAATGCATCCTTGTCATTCTCAGGATAACCATTTATTGCAGTTTTTGGCATGAACCCATTGAAATACTGCCCATTTGCTACAGTCTTGTCTCCGTTAAATAGGGGCCAGCTACTACTGATTGAATCTTCGTTCAGATCTCTCATGGAATAATATCCTGGCAAGTAGCTTTTGCAATGTACTTTGGTTCCCATTCCTGTAAGCAGTATTCAATGTAAATCAGAATTCCACGAAAGCCGTGTGACATTATTTGTTCTATTTAATAACTCTTCATCAATTTCATGCTCGCAATTGTTGAACATGAAAAAGATATCCAGGTATATAAGTAGTCTATCATGTTCTTGACTCTTGAAAATAACAGAGCAATGAAATGAAACAAGTGGAGTGACAGGGAAGGGATTTTTTTAACTTAAATTCATCTTGAATAAGATCTGAAAACGTTACAGGCTCTCTCAACGCAAACAAGATAAAAAACATCCAATCAAAAAGTACAACATTTTGAAATCAGACGTTGATGTGCTCTGAACCAATATATCATTCAACATACGATAAACAGTTAAGATGATACAGATCTCATCTTTTGTTACCGAAATTAAGAAAAGGGCTTTAGCATTATTTATTAAGAAATAAATCAATGCATAGGAAACCAGTACACAGATAGAAAATAATAATTACAGAAAGACTAAGCACAGAATCACGGGGCTATACCCGACAATTCAAGTTCATCAGTAAGAATTCGAGATCTATCACACATTTGTACAGAAAAAAAGTGGAGATGAATAAAAATAAAATTCAAGTGCTCCTACAAACAATAGCAGGGAACGAAGACCAAGAACCGATTTATCCCTGAAAGAGGGTACTGTTTTTCTTTGAAAGAGGGCATTTTTTCTCTCCCAAGAAAAGTGAAAGTTATAGGAGACTTATTTCCAATCACCGCTGGCAGATTCTTGAAACAGTAAATGCGAGAGAACCTTTTTTTCCCATGAATTAATACAGTCCCAGCAAATTATAGGTAAGTAAGTGCCAAAATCAGTCAGTTGTACACCCAATGCGTCCATTATGAATATACTAACTTCTGAGTCTCTTAGGATTGGATGACAAATCGTATTCTCTGTGAAAACAACTATGGAGAAAACTATTCATGTGTAGTCAAGAAAACATTAAATAGTATCGCAAAATGCGTAGCTGGACGTTAGAATATGTACAGATTATGGTTATAAAATGTCATGGACAGTCACATTACACGTGTTAGAGGATATCAGGATATATGAGGCGAAAACATCCTTTTCCGGAGAATTTCAAAGAATCTTCTAAGTTGTTTTATCAAAAAGAGTTCATACTCACATGCTCTATGTGGCCTGAACTCAAAACTTAAGCTATGAAAATCCAACAGCCCCACAATTGCGATATTTGATTGCCACCAAAGTACATCTAAATCACATCAGAGTTTCAAAGATGTCCACAAGTATACCAGAAGAGGGATATTACATATCAGTGATTTTCCTCTAGTTTAATAACAGCTAATACCAAAAAGAGCAGCATAACGAGCCATATAAAACTATTTGGTAAAAGGTTGTTCTTTCACCAGAAAACACCCATGTGCCTCACGCATAAATTAGAGCAATAGAACGTCGAGCGGGTCACAACGTAGCATGCTTTTATAAAAGACTTTCAGAATGTACTTCAGGAAACCAGAGCAATTTAAACAAACAATCAAAATATACACCCTTCAAACCAATACAATTACACTCAGCAACATTTTATTCGGCATGCACAATAAGGAGATCAAGTGACCAACAAATATAAATAAACGAAAAGATATTTAGTAGCCAACACAAAACAAAATTGCACATATCATCCCTGCTAACATGAACATACAGAAAGAATAACCCAAATGAATTATCACAGATAAAAATCAAAAGATAAAATCAATTTAACTCCAATGAACTGCCCAAAAGGATGAGCACCTACTTCAATAAGTAATTTCAATGAAACCAATGATACATCAAACTCAAGACCTACATTTACAAAGCAATCATAACTCAATTACCGGATTATTTATCAAAATCCCGAATTAAAAGGCAAAATAAAATATTTTCTTCTTATGAACCACAGTCAAAAACTGGGTAAATCTTAAAAAAGATTAAAACATTAAACATGTTTAAAAAAGAATAATTACCTCAGACCCACATCCTGGAACCACTTCTGTTCAAGAACCCCTTATGAATTGAATCATCCAAAATATTTCCAAGTAAGCAAAACCTCAAAAATCATTAGAAATTCAGATGCTCTTTTACGCTGTAACTTTAAAGAAAGGCAACAAAAATAGTAAAAAAATTATACAGAACCAGAAGGAACCAAAAAAAAGATACTAATAATTGTCAGATGAAACAAATAAAGAACAAAGTGAGTGGTTTGGTAACTCCATTGAAGAAGTTCAGATCCTCATCAAACTCAGCTAAAGATTGAAGAGGTCGATCTGCTGGGCCACTCTCTCTCTCTCTCTCAATAAAACAAGATAGCAACTCTAGAGAGAGAGAATGACAGAAAAAAACTATACATACATATAAAGAAAGAATTCTTAGCAACTGTATATATATATTTATTAACAGTATCAATAATTATTATTTAATATAAGAAATCTTCACACAAACAAACGACCTTCCAAGAACAATGACATGAAATTTGTCAACATCCGGTCTCTTTTTATTCTCTGCTATTTTCACGCACAGGCACACACCGTGATAGTTTTAAAAAAGATTACTTTGTTCTAGTCATGGATGCACTGAAACCATTTCTGGGTTTTTGGAGTTAAAAACGAAAATCAAACAAAAAAATAAATGGAAGATTTGTATATTCTCCGATTTCTCTCCACCTTTCTAGCTTTTGGTACAGCAAATATAAATGAGAATTAATTTCACAATATAAAACTGTCCAGCTATATATGGTTAATATACACCCCCACCTATCCATGTACGTATTTTTCTGTGAACAGTACGATTTTTTGTTTTTGTTTTTGTTTTTGTTTTTGTTTGAATTAACATATGGATTTCATCTTATGAGTTTGAATACTAATTTATTTTTTTGTTCGAATTAATTATTCAATTTTTTTTAAAGTTTAGACATGGCAGAAGAAAATTTTGTATAATAGAAAATATTACACGAGGTTAGAATTCCAATTTAATACTTATTTACCTTGATCAATTTATTGTTTTCACCACTAATTGTACAATTTTAGTTGAGACTTGAGATAATTTAAAGATTTGATTTTTTCGGGTTCACGACCCCGAACCATTTTAATCCAGTAGGTACACGATGGTTGGAAAAGTTTTTTGATTCCCATTTTGGATTGTGTTATACTCCGCATCGAATAACTTATAAATCGATATGGTTTCATCGTCTCACGTACAGATACTCACTCAGATAACATCCAGAGTTAATTAAGTTTACATTAGTGACTTTGTGCTTAACATTGTTGAGCATCATAAATTATGGGAAATATATTTCCGATAAGAAAATGACATTTTTCAAAAATAATTAGAGAATCTCAAAAAGAGCAATAATTGATTCAACTAAGAAAGAAAGGGAGCATATGCATATATGGAATAGACCAATTCACACATCTAAATTTTTAGATTGTAAAAAAAAATAAAATTCAATTATTTACTTTTTATTTCCTACTTTGGATTATTGCATCTTTTGTGTTCTATAGCAAGTACTTACTTTCAAGGTGTTTGATATTTAATGATAAGTAGAGGAATCCATTGTCAATTTTGAAGTGTACAAATATATATTTATATGATTGATATGTTGCCTATCAATCATGTTTATATTTATATCTACCGTTGATAGAACATTTACCTATCGAAAGTGATACAACATATCAATTGTACATCACAGTGTGGACAAAGATAGACACGATTGATGAATATCGTCTCAAAATTATATATAAACAGATAATAATAATGTGACGCATAAGACATTTCGTGGGTCCCAACTGGTAGGTTGATGTAGTTCTGATAAGGTTTTTACTTTTGGTATTTTAGGGTTCGCTAGATTTCTTTAACTGACCACTGACTTTTAGTAAATTACAGGAAAGGGACTGCTGCCTTTGATTGGCCCCATCAGCTGATCCCCATGCCCTCTAAACCAGACAGTGGCAATTGATTATTGGCTAATCATAAAGATATATAATAATTAATTCTCTATATATTATTTATTCAATATTCAATTATTCTTCACAAAATTAAAGAGACTGTAATTTTAAAAAATAAGTAACAATATATTTTGATTTATTTAAATAATATATTATTCAAATATTTGTTGAAGTAATTTTACGATAAAATTGTATAATGGATTTTAGTACATGACTTCTTGTGCCTGTCACATGTATATTAAAAGTCATATTGACTTTAAAATAAAAATATGGAAAAAGAAAAAAAGATTTCCGGTCTTTGTTTATTCATACATACCAAATTCTTTGATAATTTCATATCCCCTTTTAACAGTTGAGTTATTTGGCTTTTCAACACATTACTTTATTAATGATCAAACTAGGAAAAATTGGGTTTAGGGATATTCTGGTCAATTAGACCCTTTTGATGCAATTGGTAAGATTTAATATCATCGCATCGTCTTATGTTTTAGTCGTGTTTTAAAGTTATTGGAGTTAAAAATTAGCTATGTTATTTTTGAGTAGGTCTTATATAAGATGGTTCTCACGAACGTAGTGAGTCGATCTATACTTAAAATGAAAAGTAAAATTTTTTCATGAGTTGAATCAGATCGAATATTTGTTTCTCAAAATTAACTCATTAGATGATCTTATAATAGTTTTTGATTTTTTTTTAGAATTCTAATTCTAAGGGATTTAGAGTAAATATTTTTGGTGTTAATGTAAATTTTAAAATACCAATTTATTACATTTTCATTAGTAAAAATATCACGGAAGCCTATTTTAGGAAAATTGTAGCTCACATATAACTAAGTCCACCCTATCAAAATTTAAACCACTAAAATACTTATTTATTTTTTCTTTATATATATGCATTAAATTTAAAATATAATTTAACTTTTAACATAAAGATTACAAAATAAAAACATCACGTAGGACACAGCACCTACTGTTTTACAAAAAAAAAAAAAAAAACTATAACTGATGTAATGGTCGTGAAACTCAAATCTTTTAAATCATACAGCAACTCAAACATCATATTCCAATTGTTCAACACAACAAAATAATTATTGCAGTAAACACATCATATTCAAATGATTACTCTTTTTCCTATTAAAAAATGTATATAAAAAAGTCATTCCTAAGTTATAAAATTTCAATATAATTTTTACATTTTTTTTACTCAAACATAACTTAGTATCAAAAAAATTTAATATGTATTTCACGGAACACCAAGGCAATGTTTTCAGATGCTTAAAAAATATGATTTATCTTTACAAATTTGCAAAACTTTGTACTGAAAAGTCCATAATTAAATTTTTTTAACAATTTGCAAAGGATGCCTAAGTATATACTGAACAGAAAACCACACCATATAAGTAAGTTCCATTAAGGAAAATCAAAAAAGAAATTAGTCCTTAAACTTTTGCTTGGAAGTCACAAACATGGCATAATACAAATTAATTATTTATGACAAAGCTTGATTCTTTGCTAAACAATGGCGTTTGCATGTCATTATCAACTAATTAACCACAAATGTTTCTGTTTTTTTTTTTTTACAATAAAGACACTTTAAAAAAAAACTGGATTTGCTCAAGTGTTTTTTAAGCTACAACTTCTGTGTCAAAACTACCATAATCGAAAAAATTGACAACCTTTTAATTCAAGAGTTTCTAGCGTATGATAAAATTCAGTTTCAGAATAATTTGATTGTTGACCCCTTATCTTTTTCCCCCTATTTCTTGTTTTTCTATTTTAATTTTTACTTTATTTTGGACTAGAGATGAGAAAACCGTATCAGAGTTGTCAAAAAGCCCGACCATTTGTAATTATAATCGAAAACAACCGCAGATAATGAATTTCTTCACTCATAACCATGTGATCATAAATTCAACACTTTGTATTAATGTATTACTATCACTCAGTCTCATCTTTATAAACGATTTTAGCATAGTTGCTCTTACTTAATCATTACAGTCATATAGAACGACAAGCGCTCGACGTTATAATTTATACAAATATATGATTGTTAGAACATTTCATGTTCACAATCTTGATTTTGATTTTAACAAAACTTGTTATTGTATTTCTAACATATTTACTCACGTGTGAAGTTGCAAACACGAGAAAGAAACTGAAACTGAAACTGAAACTGAATATAGCCGAACTGAATTTTTGACAAGTTTATGTGTTTTGATGATATCTCTCAGTTGGATGATTCAAATGATAATCCGCCAATTTGAATGATCAGAAAACTCAATTTTAAACAAGTCGAATCTCACATTAGTTGGGAAAATCGGATGTTATCTAGGTTAAACTGATCACCGAATGACCAAACTAATTACACGAAAACAGTAATAAGTTGGATATGAGCAGTTACGGTATTTTGGCTCTCAACTCGGTTATTGGAATGAAGCGATTCAGTATGCGTTGGAAATATAAGACGATGATCTACAAATCATGTTCAGAAGTCAAAGTCTGAATCGAAGTTTAAAATGCTGATAAATGATGATAAATCTATTGGTTTTGCACAAACTGAAATCAGCAAAAGCTGATTTCAGCACACCAGCTGAAACTAAACAGGTTGAGCAGCTGACCAATTGAACTGAACCAGTTGAGAAGCTGACCAGCTGAAACTGAACCGGTTGAGCAGCTGACCAGTTGACCAGTTGACCAGGTGACAAGTTTAGGCTCGGGAAAATGTTCAGCAAGGCGAATTTGACCGTTGTAATTTCAGAACAAGTACAGAAATTTTGCAAACAGTCATATTCTTGTTTCTAATGTATATAACATTGTTGTGACCTATAAATACAACAACTTGAAGATCAAACAAGAGGTTTTGAAGGGAATTCAAAGTATAGGCAGTTAGCATGAAGAAATCAGCTAGTTGAGAACACAAGTCCTTGTGTGAGAATACATTTGAGATGTATACTGTAAAAAATAAATTTCTCACACACAACCACTCACACATATATATGAGAGTTGAACTTAAAAAATTAGATGAACGAGTCTTCACACAAAAACATAAAACAATGTGTTTGTGGTCTTTGCATATGAGACATGAAACAATATGCTGATTGTAAGGTGTTTGCAATCTTGAATGCTAGGAGTTCTAGTTGGGTGCTGCCCTTCTAGATTGGGTTTGTACAAAGAGTTGTATAAATCAAAGTTTTATAGCGAATCATTCCCAATGGAAAGAAGGGGTGACATATGAGCATTTGAAGTATCCGAACATCCATAAACAAATTTATGTCTAGTTATTTATCGCATTTACTTATCATTTCTGTTGTTTTAAAAATGTATTATTGAAACATTTTATATGTTCTTCAAATACCAACATATTGCATACCGAGTGTTTGATAAAATGTTTCAACCAAAATATTTTTTATTCATTCAACTTGCAAATATTTTTAATATTTTATAAAATGTTTAATCAGTTTTTATCAAAGATTATTTTGAGTATCTTCTACTTGGTTTGAAAATCAAACTCGATTTAATTCATCGATATTCAATATTTAAAAATCGAGCTATTATAGTTTAACGATTTTCTCCCAAATTGATCCTAACAATGATCATCACATTTTTCAGTCTGGTGAATCACAAATTCGGTGCAGTTACTGAAAGAAATTGTGGGGCCCTTAACTCCTAATCGTTATTACAACACAATCTGATTAGGGTTAACTAATTACAGCGGAAAATGAGTTTAAAATTTCTTTACAATGAGCCCGAAATATTTTTCTATAATTTAAATACTAAAAATAGTATTTAATCTCACATCATAAACATGCCCACACGAAATCATAACCAATCATATACAAACAACTCATATTCTCGGGACATGCCCCGGTATATAAATACATATACATATATACTGGGAACAAGACATAAACATAAAACCTCAGCCCAAACTGTGGCTCCCTCCAGAAGTACCCTCTCCGGTCTCCTGATATCCTGGAGTACCTGCCATTGTCCACACACAAAGACAACAACAGCCCTCCTTGGGGTGAGCAAAGCTCCGTATGGAACAACCAATCATATATACCACAGATATCTAAACAATGATATATGGTATGCAATGCATGTATGTCGTGGAGGTATCAGGTCAAATGCCCATCCACTGAGCACATGTCAGAATCAAACGAATCGCTATCAAATCAATGCTCGAGCTGGCACACCGACCTCAATAAGGGATACTCGTATGATAACGTCGACAAAGTGCCATCAAATCCCAAATCTCATATCCAATCATCGGGGCCACAAATGTCTATGCTTTAAGGATCATGTAATACCAAACATAGCATTGTGTTCACAAACCCCAGAATCCAATCAAATCATATCAGGGTATACAAGGATCATAGCTCAACGTGCATGTCATGTATCGATGTATGCATCAAACGATGTGTGTTAACAAAACATTTATTTTATACATCGATATATCAATCTCAATGTCATATATGCCACATCAATCAACAAATAAGGCGTATAGACATGTATTCTCATTCCAATCAATCAAATCAATCCGACATATATCATATAATACAGATACCTGTCGTATGTTACCCGGTCGCAACATACCTCAATTCTTCGTTTCCAATTGATGTAGCTTTAGATATCAGTATAATAAGCTATCTACATCAATAACATCATTCAAATTCATCAATATAAGTTTCAAATATATTTTGAAACTTCAAAAATTCATATCAAATTCAAATCATAGCATAATTCAATTCTGACTTCAAAACTTGGTTTCTTGTCGGTTATTCTACTACATATATTTATCAGAATTAATAATAATTGACAAATAATTCTTCAATCTCAATCAAATAATTAAAATTCTCTAATTATAATAAATTGAGAATAATTCAAAATAACATCACTATAATCATATCTTCTTCGTTAAAATCATACACTATTCAACAATCTTCAATTCTAGTATGATTTAACAATTTATCGGATTTATTCCAAAAATCGACGAATTTCAAACATCACCAAAAATATAAAATTTATATCTCAAATCGAAGACCTCGTGTCAACGATCTCAGAATTGAAGTCGGTTCGTCGATTGGATAAACCGATAAGTCCCACGATCGAAAAGAAAACTCGAAACTCTATATATTTCCGATTCTTTCTCACCTTCTCTGTCGAAACTTCTTCGTGAATTTGCTGTGTGTGTTTTTGATATTTATCTTTTTTTTTTATATATTATATTATTATATTATATTAATAATAATATAATATATACTATTTAATATTTTAACACCGATATATCCCTTTGGACCAGTCAAACGATCAAATTTCTCAAAACTCAAAACATGAAACTTCTATATCTTTGAGTTTTCTATGTTATATCCAAATCTCAAATCATTTGAACTTCATATGACCAAGATATGTCATATTTTATTCTTTAAAATTAATTCATTATTTTTCAACTTATTTACGAAAATACCATCAATATTATTTTATTTTTGGGGTCTCACAAAAATCGTTGGGACTAATAATTGATCTTCTGGTAGAAAGGTCAATACTTGATATTTAGATATTTCTATCGACAATCTCAATGAAATATTTTGTATATTAAAAGCTTTTAATTTCTATTGTTTTGTTTTTTCTTCATAATATCATATGAATATTTTCTATTGGAAATTTGCAATAAGTTACTTTTTCTCTCAAAATCGTGAGGGCCACCAAATTGCATGCTCTTTATAAAACCATACACCACAATGATCTTACGAATTCGTTCAGCGCTTTTGCCAAACAAGGAGACGCATAGAAGCAATCATGATTGAGTGGCTTTAAAATTTGAATTGCTTCAATTATATACATATATATATATATATATATATATATATAATTTATTTAAAAAAGAACTTTTGGGCTCCGATAATTGCTCAGAGCGATCTAGCATTTGAGTTACTGTTTGAAATATTTGAGTTAAATCATTATCATCAAATATAATTTTTATTCTAGAAAATATCCATAAATATTCAATTTGCCTTTCTAGCATTTTAATTTGTCAAAGAGTCCTAATTTTTCAAAATTGAAACATAATTTTGTTAAATCTATTTGATGTATCTTAGTATAGGAAGCATGGGAAATAAAATGTTATTGGCGTTGTAGTTTATTTTGTGGCAAGTTGGGGGATGGGAATGTGATAAACATTCCAGGCCAAATTTTCTAATAGAATTTATGTTGCCTTTTTATGTCATATTGTCTTAATGTTCCCCACAAGCTTTAAATGATGGTATAAATGTGTGTGCCTAAAGTAGGGGTCTATATGAGTTGAGCTACTCGTGACTCGAGCTCGGTCAAATTTAGCTCGAGTAGCTCGAGCTCGTAATCGAGCCGCATACATACATATATATATATATATACACATTTAATTATATGTATAATTATATATGCTTATTTTTATATAAATTTATTTATATATTTATTAATTATATTTAAAAAAATTTCGAGTAGGGTGCTACTCAAGCTCGACTCGGATCAATTGCACCTCTAGTCTAAAGGTGTGCGTGATTCGAATAAAACGTTTTTTTATATATGTCATGAAAATATAATGGATTGGTTTTGATTATGTTTTTTTGTTGAAGTGATTAAATGTATTGATAATGAGAAAGTGAGGAAACTATATTGTTTTTGTAGGTTGTTATCTAAAGTGGCTTTAATTTAAAAAGTTTGGTTGGTTTTGCCTTCGAAGATTTGACAAATTTCTTTTGATGGCTAAAACTAAAGAATTGTTAAAGTGCAAATATTCTTTTGGAAAAGGTTGGGTGTTGCTTCTTTTTTTATGTTGATCTTTTCGGTGCCAACTTTTATGATCTTCCTTGACTTTTGTTTGGTACATTAAACAATCAATAAAAACTCAAGTTAACTCTAAAACTTGTAGTTGTCTCTTTAGTGCAATTTTAATATCTTTAGTGCACAATGTGGGAAGTTGCTTTCTTTTCTATATATATATATATATATATATAAAGGAAGGCGTACTGATTTTTGCTCTTATTAGGAGTATTTTATTGATTCAAGATGAGTTTGGTGAGTTCGGGGTTCATCCCGGCTCGTCTATGATATATTTAAGACGTGTTTCGAACAATTTCAATTTATTTTAAAGTAGTTCTTTTGAAGATTATAAAAAAATGTGTGAGAAAAGTAAAGCAAAGTAGAGAATGGTGGGTAAATAAAAGTCCAAAACTAATACAAGCTAAAATTTGATTGTTTGGAAAAAAAATGATTCTAATTTTATTTTTTTTTTGGTAAAATGATAGCAATATCTTTAAGATATATAACATTATTTATCTCTTTCAGTTATCTAAATTTAAGTGCGGACATCATCATCAATATATTTATATAAGTATTATTATATTTTAAATATTTTTTATTAAAATTAATTTATCTTGTTATACTATGAATGCTTGAAAATTTATGTAAGATTAATTAAAAAAACAAATAACAAAATTTGTACAAATACATAATATATGTAAAAAAAAATTACTGGAAATGTAAATTATAAAAAATACAATATATTTTTTAAAAATGTTTGTAATAAAATATGATGTGAATTTATGAATTCCATTCGAAACTCTTAAAAATTTATATATAAATAAAATTATACATTTTAAAAAATATATAATAATATATATATATATAAACAAATTGTACAGCTACTGCATGGCAATACAAATGATGCTTAACCATAGAAAATGTTGTCCACCGAGTTACCTCTCAGAATGACCGACTTTAAGAATTACATCAGCTAAATTTGAATTAGCCTTCCCCAGCAAGTTGGAAAAGCTTCTTCCGGTGCATTGTAAAAGTGCCGGTCTTCTTCATCCCACGATTTATTTTTGCAAACTCTTCAACCATACCGTCAACCCAAGAGAGACGTTACAAATTTCTAGTTCATCTTGTCAGAAAAATTGCAAAATGGCCAACAATTGGGCTACGAGTTACCTCTAGTCTTGTGCAAGAAGGAACTAAATATGAAGGGATCCATATTTGACTATTATTTACCTGTGATACAAAATAATCAAGAGCGATGCTTTGTCCAAGCACGCTACCAATTATGCGGATGCTATCCATGTCAAGATTTTTCAAAACAATGTAATCTGACGAACAAAGGCCTCTCTTTTATAGCATAGTCCGACGAACAAGAAAGCAGTGATGACAGCGAATAGGCCTAAAGATTCATGTGCAGTAGTTAATTATGTTCATCTAATACAAAATCTCGCAGCAGGTACAGAAAGCACAAAATGCTCAACAATTCACTCATTTAACAAAATGATCACAAAAAATACAAACATGACAACCCCAAAACGTCGAGTGAAAAAAAAAGAAGAAACTCACCATCTTTTCTCATCTCAGGAGGCAAGCCAGAAGCATGTTGCCTGACAGTTTGAAGGTAGAAATCAACCTCGTGATCCTCTACATTGAACAAGACTACCGAACCATATTGAAAGATGACCACGTAAGGATAACGACTCGCATTCTCTTCAAAAGCGCATTCCTGAAATAAAAGACCAAGTCTTTATCCAAAAAACTCAAAGTATTTCTTTCATAAAATGCTCTGGCTCAATACAAAGGCAATCACTTTGTTATTGTTGTCGAGTGACAACAGATCAATCGGAAACTTCAGTAGTATGACGTAGTTGTTGTTTCAAGGCTTCTATCAATAAGAAGAGAATTTCTTCAGGAAAGGAAAGATTTTACTTAAACGCAAGGTTCTAAAATTCGTTAGGCCCTAGGCTGATTCCACGGTATCATCATCAAAGATAAAGTTTGGTGTGTTAAGACAAGCCAACAAATAGTGTTTTTTGTTCGACTTTGATTTACATCCTATAAAAAATTTGTTTTTCATTTTTAATTGAGCTTTTAAAATAAAAAATCTCAAAAAATAATTAATTAATTAATTTTCGACCGCCTAGGTCTGCCCAGCCGCCTAGGCTAGCAGACTAGCACTTTTTTGGTGCGGTCGCCCGATGTCTAGGTCGATTTTTAGAACACTGCACAAACGACTAAGTAGTTACGTGGCATTTCATCCATGTATTCCCCTCCATGCTCCTACCACCTAGCCCATGGCAAAGCAGGAAAGAAAGCATTCATGTTTCAATACAAAATTCTTCTGCCAAACCAAATCTACTAGGTAAAAACTGTGTATGGCAATAGAACACACATTTGAACCAAAAATTGAATAAAAAAAACAGAACTATAACATTGAGAATGCCATGTGAATTGTCTAAGTAGTTTTCAAGCAAGGACGCATGGGTCCCAAAATTTCTTACTTGCTTGCAAGGGAGAGTCCCAATATCTGAGAGAAATACTGTTTGATGATCGTGAGGTTGCGGGGATGACATATCTTGAATTATCAGCTTGAAGATTCTTAAAATCAACACTGCCAAAAACATGAATCTGAGAGACCAGAAAATTGAGACAGAATAGCATTGAAAAGAAAAAGAAATGGTTAGTGAAGACAAATGAATCCTCCCACAACGTTCAGACATCATCACATACGCATTCGAACCAGTACTACCATTGTTTTATATGGAAATTCCGAAATAATATGTAGTGTGAACAACAACCAAAATATTATGCCCCGAAAAGCTTGTCCAACTTGATAATCGATATGAAAATTGAAAGAATTATTGCGCATAAAGTAACAGGAAATAAATATTAAAAACTGGTATATTAGAATTGGGTGTTGTGCTCAATGTTGTCAACACTGCACACAACACAACAGCGAAAATTTATTATTTAATCACAGATATAGTTTTACTAAATAAATACTTGGATTAAATTATGCACAAGTACAAAGACTTGTGCGACGTCTCATGGCAAAAATTTCACTAGAAAACTTATGTAAATTGTTCACACCACAAACAATACTAGTGAAAGAAACAAAGCTAAATTCATTGACACTCCAAGGAATTAAAATATGCATACAAAAACATAAATCAAATCTAGATGCATGAAACAAACACTGTATTGCTTAAAAACCAAATGAATCCACTATTCGATCAACACTCTGCATCAAGTGTTGTTCTTCGAGTGTTGGCAACACCAATTGGCAACACGGTCACTCGATAGACGGACCACCCTTGCTTTGTATGCAAATCTTCACGAACTGAATATGCTTCAGCAAAGCTCCTGTCGCCGTCAACGTATTTTTCTGCATGTCACCCTTATTGATAATTGACCCTCTTATATATATAGTCCCTTCTTTGACATAGATCTTCATAGATCATTCCCACCTATAAACAAGGAAACTAGAGTTTAATAGGAATCAAACTCTAATTTACAGTAAATACCTTATATTTTATAGATAAGTTTCCAACTTAATTAAATCATTCCCAATAAAAGGATTCAGTATATCTTGGAAAACAAATCTATCAAATTTGTCTAGAAGTGCAAAACCAAAATAATATTTTAAATGGACTCGGAATACAATATTCCTTTCAATCTCCCCCTTTTTTGCAATTCTGGACAAAAACTTCCCAAACCAAAAAATTGACAAAAATAACCCAACTCCCCCTGAGTTGTAAGTTCTTCTCCCCCTGAATTAACAAGACACTTGTTTCTCCCCCTGAATTAACAAGACACGATATCATTTACTTCAACAGCATATATGGAACAAAAATGAAAAGCAAAGTAAACATAAAGCAAGACCAACACATAAGCCTAATCAGCTTGTTCATCAGTGTCCTCTTCATTATCACTGTCTCCCTGATGAGAATTCGAGGGATCGGCCTCCGATCCAGGTGCAGCAACTCCATCTCCCCTTTTTTGGCCATAATGTACGCCTACCTCGAGAAGCAGCCGATAATCCGCAATCAGTTTTTCATAATAGGCGATTGTGGCATTGGATTGGCTGATCAGCGTGGTTGTAGAGTCAATGGTATCCCGGGTCTGTTGAATCTGTTGAAGACCGAAAGCAATTTGTTCATGGACCTTGGGGACCATCAAAACGATATAGTCATCAGAGTTGGAGATGGACGAAGTAGTGGTGTTGCCAGCACCAGGGGCAACACTGGGAGCAACACCAGCAGCAGATGGAGGACCAGATGAGAGGGCAGTGGGGATAGTACGTGGTGTAGCACCTGTCGTAGACCAAGGAAGATCAACTACCATGTTCCCTTTAAAGTAAGCTGGTGCTATTTTCAATGGTTCTCCTATGTCTATCAACTGATCCTCAGCATCAGAGATAAAACCTTGGGATTCCAGAATACCAAAAATCAAGGAAGGAAACGGGAGCTTCGTCGATTTCAATCCACCTTCTGCAAATTGAAGAACAGTGGTGAATACCAACTGTCCAAAATTGAAGTTGCATCCATGTTCCAATAGTAAAGAGAGTAACTGCTTGTGGTCTAGTGACCACGGTGGTGTTAGAAGACGGAGTCCAGTTTCAAATAGCAGTTTTGTGTAGAACAGAGTAAAATGAGGTCAGATTGGCCGCAGCAAGACGCTTGGGTAGATTAGGGAATTTAGTGATGAGGCCCCCCGTTAATTCAGCTGTAATATCGTTGATGTGCGGGAGCTCATCCTCATATTCAGGAGTGGAAGTGTTGTAGAACTCATTAATGGTGTAGGGAGAGAAATCATATATGGTGTCTCAGACAAACATCCTCCCATACTTAGCAGATCTCCGATCACCAACACTAGAGACCAAATTGCAGTAGAATTCGAGGATTGGTCTTCGTGTGTAGGGCATCACTGAGTTGACAGTGGTACTCAATCTGCGGGACTGTAAGAAGGCAGTCAGATTGTATTTCCCGTATGCTTCGAAATCAATGTTGCGTTCCTCGATAAACTCTCTATGAGCGTACAGATACCATTGAGCCACAACCGTCTCAGTGTAGAACTTCGAGGAGAAAGAGGAGGCAAGATTGTAGTCATCCAAATCAGTGTTGTCAGCACTTGGCTCAACACTGGGGCTCAACACCCTCAGTATTTTCATCGGTCTTACCTCCTTGATCAGAACTCTCCTCAGATTCTTCGGCTTCAGTCTCGAATTCTGATAGGCTCTTCTCAAGGATCTCAGGTTGAACATCGCCACCTTTATTCTCAGATTCTTGGTTCTTCTTTGATTCGCGCAAGCTGTTAAGAAAATCAGCCAGCGATTGTTCTTCATCCGACGAGAAACTGACCTCTGTAGGGTGGTCAGGCGGAGCAGTAGGAGCAGATGTCCTTTTCGAGGGAGTTGGCCGCTTTCGAGCAACCAGCTCAAAGTTTTCATCATTTGAGTCATCTCCTGATGAAAAATCTGGGTCAAGAGTAAAATAGGTGGTCATTCGTGGTTTCTTTGGTGCATCGAAGTTTGGGCTATACACTGCTTGTCGCTTTGATTGCCTTCGAAAAACTGGAGGTTGAGTGGGAAAAGCCCTTCGATAAATCTCGTTATCAATGGGGTTTTCAACATCCAATGGATTTCCAGGTTCTCCAGGGAGAATTTCTTCCAACGGAACAGCTTCTGGGTCAACAGCCACCATCTGCAATGGGTTTTCAAGAGGGCTCTCAGACGGTGGTGTTGTTGGAGGTGTTGTCGCCGGAGGAGAAACACCGTGACTTGCCGCCATTTCACTTCGTATGTCCTGTGGATCGAATTGGTGATCTGCCATTTGTTTTTGTTTTTTTAAGATGGAGAGTGTGAGACAGTAAATTAAGAAGGACAATTGTCACAGTTAAGGAAAGAAACAGAGAGCAGTAATCAAATTTGATAAGTCCGAAAGAATAGAGCAAAAACGAAATTGTTTAAAATTCAATTGATTTGGTATAAAAACCCTCGCAGCAACGGTAACAAATAATTTTTAATTTCGGAACGTTGCACAGTAACGGTAAAAATTTCAGGACTCAACGGTTACCATTTTCGAAATATATCCTACTAAATCACACTTTTACCCCTTACATCCAACGGTAAAGGACAATTCAAGTCACAACTATTTCAAAGAACAGCCTGACCAACCCCACTTCGAGTTCACCCCATATCCATAAGAAGTCACTTCTTTTCAACATGGCCAATTAAGGTTTTTATCAACCGTCATGAGTCAACACTGATATGTCACTGTATATGATGAATTTACGAAACAAAAAAAATCAATATGCATGTCCTACATATGCCCTCCAATATGATGAATTTTCAAAATGTCAGGCAGTGTATAAATTGTGTTGTGCCTGAACTTGGTGTTGGCAACACCACTGAGTGTTATTCAAACTCCCATAAAATCCTTTTGATTCAGAAATTGTAGCTCCCACACTAGAAGAACGGTTTTCAATGGACTCCTCTAGGTAGCTTTTTTCATTACTATTTTTACTTAGAAGTGGTAGCTCCCACACTAGAAGAACGGTCTTCAATGGACTCCTCTTAGGTAGCTTTTTCCATTTTCTTCTAAACAAAATTTTTCTTTATTTACCTCTTTTATGTTTTTCTCCTTATGCTCACATTTTCCAAGTCACTTTTTCATATTATACAATATCACGATTTCATGAATATCCTCAACTACTCGATGCCTTGGATTGAGCATAATCTATTCCTCAACATTTGATTGGAAGTATGAACCCTCAGATGGTACCTTTCAGAAATTTGCCTTCACTGTTCAGTTATTGCACAAATAAATAGGATGATTATGAATATGCAATATGCCTAATATCCTAGTAATAGTCATGCACAAACGGATGTGTTCTCTGGTGTTGGCAACACCACAGACAACACTGAACAAATGTTTTTAAAGTACACACATGCCGAGAGATTTCCGAAGATTGAAAAATCTCTCAAAATCCAACGGTTTCGTAAAGATATCGGCCAGCTGGTTTTCAGTCCTGACAAACTCCAGTCGTATAATACCTTTTTCAACCAAGTCTCGAATAAAATGATGTCTTATATCTATGTGTTTAGTTCGAGAATGTTGAACATGGTTCTTAGAATTGTCTATGGCACTAAAGTTGTCACAATACACAATCATTATATCACTATGAAACCCATAATCATTAATCATTTGATTCATCCACATAAGTTGAGAACAACAATTGGCAGCTGCCACATATTCAGATTCATCTGTGGACAGGGAGACAAAGTTTTGTTTCTTGCTAGCCCATGATACAAGATTATTTCCTAAATAAAAACACCCTCCCGAGGTGCTTTTTCTATCATCTAAATCACCTGTCCAGTCAGAGTCAGAGAAACCTACCAAGTTTGTGTTTGTGACATGAGTGTACCACAAACCAAATTCAAGTGTACCTGCAATGTATCTTAATATACGTTTCACAGCTTTTAGGTGTGAAATTTTCGGATCTGCTTGGTATCTAGCACATAAGCACACACTGAACATAATATCGGGTCGTAGCAGTTAAGTACAGAAGACTCCCAATGATGCTGCGATACATGGTGTTGTCAACACCTTCGGTAACACCATCCTTAGACAACTTTTCTCTCGTCCCCATAGGAGTTCTTACATGTTTTAAGCTGTCGGTAGAGAACTTTTTGATCAAATTTTTTGCATACTTGGACTGACACAAGAATATACCATCATGCAATTGCTTAACTTGTAATCCAAGAAAGAAATTTAGTTCTCCTACCATCCTCATTTCGAATTGAGACGCCATGCAGTCCACAAACTTACTCACAAGTATTTGAGATGATGCACCAAAAACAATATCATCAACATATACTTGACAGATCAAAATATCATTATTTAGTTGTTGAATGAAAAAGGTTTTGTCAACCTCACCTCGTTTGAACCCCAAGTCTATCAGATAGTCAACTAACCTGTCGTACCAAGCCTGTGGAGCCTGTTTCAGTCCATACATGGCCATTTTTAGTTTGTAGACATGGTCCACGTGGTGAGGGTCTTCAAATCCCTTCGGTTGACAGACATAGGCTTCCTCATTTAAAATGCCACTCAAGAAAGAATTTTTCACATCCATTTGATACAATTTAATACGCATATGACATGCAACAGAAAGTAACAATCGGACAGACTCCATTCGTGCCATAGGTGCGAAGGTTTCATCAAAATCCATTCCCCTCAACCTGTGTATACCCTTGAGCTATCAATCGTGCCTTATTTCAAATAATGTTACCGAATTCATCTGTTTTATTTTTAAATATCCATTTTGATCCAATAACATTGACGTTCGAATGTCTGGGGACTAAGTTCCACATATCATTGCGGACAAATTATTCTAGTTTTTCATGCATGACATTGACCCAAAATTAATCCTTTAGAGCCTCATTCACATTTTTAGGTTCAATTAAAGACACAAAGCATGAGTGGCTTACCTGGGAGAATGTGGAGTTCATACACACTAATCCGATCATTTTTCGGTAGTCAACCTTCTCTTTTTCCTTGTTTGCACATCTTCATGTATTTCACCAATAATTTGTGATGATGAATGATTCTTCTGAATCTTGCTAGGAATTTCTTTTTCACAATTGATCACCACATCATCATCATCGACGTTTTCATTCTCCATGGCTTCCGTTCTGGTTAGTGGCGGTGTTGAACATGGTGTTGTCTCACTGGTCTCAACACCAGTCTCAACACCGATACTGGTTGATGGCTCATTTGAATCCAGCAGTCCCTCAGTATCATCCTCTTTAGATTTTCCTGTTAGTCCTGCAAGATCATCAAAAACAACATTAATAGATTCAATGGTTGTTCTTGTTCTTAAGTTAAACACACGATAAGCCTGACTATTCATTGAATATCCGAGAAATAAGCACGTATCACTTTTAGAGTCGAATTTTGCAATATGTTCTCGATCATTTAGAACATGGCAAATACATCCGAAAACATGAAATTATTTGAGGTTTGGTTTCCTCCCCATGATGATTTCATAGGAGGTCATGGTGGAACAACTTCTTAGAAACACACGATTGGAAATGTGACAAGCTGTGTTCAAGGCTTCAGCCCAAAATCTTTTTGACACATTCTTTGAACTCAGCATGACTCGTGCCATTTCCTAAAGAGTTCGATTCTTCCTTTCGGCTATTCGATTTTGTTGAGGAGTTTTAGGAGCAGAAAATTCATAAGAGATTCCTTTCTTTTCGCATAGGGAAGTAAAAAGTGAATTTTCAATCTCTTTGCCATGATCAGTCCGTATTTTAACTACTCTCTCATTATGCAAATTAGTTATTCTGGCATGCAATTTCTTGAAGATATCAAATGAATCTGATTTTTCTCTTATAAAGCTTACTCAAGTGAAACGAGAAAAATCATCAACAAACAAGTGAATATTTCTTACCCCCCAAGCTTTCAACATCCATTGGACCTATTAGATCCATGTGCAGAAGTTCAAGACACCATGTTGTCCCGAAGTGTTGCAACACCGGGTGCGCAACACGGGTTTGTTTTCCTTTTTGACACGATCCACAGATATATGCATTATCTGAACACAAATTAGGCATACCTCTTACAGCTTCATACTTACAGAGATTTTTCAAGGTCTTGAAGCTCACGTGACCTAGTTTTTGATGCCATAGATCCAAATTGCTTACCTTGGCACTTCGACAATTATCACTTTCTCCCACAAGAGCAATTATCAGCAGACCCCGTTTTTGACATAACATAAACATTTGCATCATTAAAAACTTCACAATTATTTTTGTTGAACCTAACATAGTAAATCATCGTCACAAAGTTTACTTATGCTTATTAAATTCCAGTTAAGTCCTTCAACATGTAGAGCATTGTGAAGTATAGGGAAGCCCATCAACATTCAGGGTTCCTTTGCCTACAATTCTCTCTTTGGCACCACCTCCATAAGTTACACATCCACTTTTTAGTTCAGAATAATCAATGAGGTGTTCTTTAGAACCTGTCATGTGACGGGAACACCCACTGTCAAAGTGCCATACTCCTACAATGTTAGTTTTTAGCGAGGTATAAATGACATTGCATTGTATAACAGTTTTTGTCACCCAAATTTTCTTAGTGGAAGAACTTTTGACTGCGGTGTTGGACATGGTGTTGGACAACACCTTATGCAACACCCGATTTGAATGCCACCTGAGATAGTCAGTTCTGAGTTTGTAGCAGAAAGGTTTGACTGTGCCCAGACTTACGACAGTAGTGACAGATGAAATGATGCTTTCTCTGCTTGGGATTTGAGATTGATACATGCTTCTTGTCTTGAGCCATTTTTGCTGAGGAGTTGACTTTTTGACGGTGAGAAAGCTGAACAGGATGTTTTCAGCGTCTGTTCAGAGACCAGCTTTGAGCTTTGTACAGTTTTCATGGGTGGATTTTCTGTTTTAGTGACAGCGTCGTCTCCTACACCCTTTACAAATACTGTGGTCCTTGAACTGGAGTTAGACGACTCACCATGTTCATACATACTTGCAACATAACCAAGGTCAGTTCTGCTGTCCTTTCCCATAGTCAGCACTGTGTCAAGTTTTGATGAGCTTGAATTGAATTTGGCAAGAGTTTTTGATGCTTTCTCAATATCATCTTTGACTTTACATAGTTCAAGATCCTTCATACTCAGCAAAACTTCTAGACAAGACAAGTTGCTCTTCAACTCAGTGTTTTCTTTTGACAGTAATGAGTTTGCCTTATTTCTTTTGAGCCAGTCATCATAAAGTTCTTCATACATCCTTTGGACAATTTCTATAGTAAGCTCTTCTTGGTCAGATTCCTGAATTTTGTCAGCTTCTGAAATTTCCAGAGAGTTAGCATTGAGACACAGTGATTCTGACACAGTGTTGCGCCCTGGTGTTGCAGCACCAGTGGCAACACCAAAGGGATTGACCTGCAGTTTGTATGTTTGTTCATGGATGGCAGATAAAGAGGTGCAATCATCTCCTTCCTTCGTTTCAAAATCATCATCAGTGTCCTCATCACTCAGTGTAGCTGCCATATTTTTGTTTTTGTGAAGTCGATTTGCGCACTTATTTGCATAATGACCAAATCCAGAGCATTCTCTACATTGGACTGAATCAAGTTTCTTCGTTTCTGTTCGAGCTGATGAATCATTTCTCGATCTGAAATTCCCTTGAGTTGATGCAGTTATTTTATTCCTTTCAAAAGGAACAAACTGTGGTCTTGATATTGATACAATCTTCTTCTTATCTCTCATTCTTTTTAGGTAGTCGCCAAACCTTTTTGTGATTAAGGAGATTGATTCTTCGCCAAGATCAGAGTCCTTTGCCTCTTGAATTAGGCTATTCATAGAATCATCAATGGTTTGTAAAGCAACAGCCTTCCCAGTATTTCTTTTCTTTAGGTCAGATTCATTTCAAATGTTCTGAGAGAGCTAATTAGGTCTTCTAGATTAAGTGTAGAGGTGTCCTTGGATTCGTCAATAGCACAGATTTTGATATTAAAATGCTCAAGAAGGGATCTCACGACCTTGCTAACCAGTCTTTCGTTTGACATAGGATCACCGAGACTAAAGGCCTCATTTGCAATATCACGCAATCTCCGATCATATTCCACAATAGTCTCGTTTTCCTCCATCCTTAAGCTTTCAAATTTAGAGGTTAACATCCCGAGTTTGGTTCTGCGAACACTTTCAGATCCTTCTCAGTGCTTTTGAAGAATATCCCAAGCTTCTTTGGCAGAAATGCAGTTGGTGATGAGACTGAACATGTTGACATCAACAGAGGTGAATATAGCATTGAGCGCCTTTGAGTTGAAGTTCGAGGTTTGAACTTCATCATTGGACCAGGAACTCTCTGGTTTACTTCTACTATCTCCATCATCATCAACTATCCTTGATGGAGACCAACCATCTAAGACTCGTTGCCATGCCCTTTCTTCGATAGATTTGATGTACATCCTCATCTTGACTTTCCAGAGAGCATAGTTCGAACCATCTAAGACTGGTGGTCTAAAAGCAGTGTTAGACGCTAGTGGATCCATTAAGCTATCAATGTATTTCCTGTAAAGATAGCAATAAACCAGAATCAATCACTTAGTGTATCAAGTGATGGCTCTGATACCACTTGAAAGAATTATTCGGCATAAAGTAACAGGAAATAAATATTAAAAAGTAGTATATTAGAATTGGGTGTTGTGCTCGGTGTTGTCAACACTGCACACAACACAACATCATAAATTTATTATTTAATCACGGATATAATTTTACTACATAATGCACAAATACAAAGACTTGTGCGATGCCTCATGGCAAAAATTTCACTAGAAAACTTATGTAAATTGTTCACACCACAAACAGTACTAGTGAAAGAAACAAAGCTAAATTCCTTGACACTCCAAGGAATTAAAATATGCATACAAAAACACAAATCAAATCTAGATACATGAAATAAATGCGTATTGCTTAAAAACCAAATGAATCCACTATTCGATCAATACTCTGCGTCAGTGTTATTCTTCGAGTGTTGGCAACACCAATTGGCAACACGGTCACTCGATAGACGGACCACCCTTGCTTTGTATGCAAATCTTCACGAACTGAATATGCTTCAGCAAAGCTCCTTGTAGCGTCAACGTATTTTTCTGCATGTCACCCTTATTGATAATTGACCCTCTTATATATATAGTCCCTTCTTTAACCTAGATCTTCATAGATCCTTTCCACCTATAAACAAGGAAACTAGAGTTTAATAGAAATCAAACTCTAATTTAAAGTAAATACCTTATATCTTATAGATAAGTTTCCAACTTAATTAAATCATTCACAATAATAGGATTCAGTATATCTTGGAAAACAAATATATTAAATTTGTCTAGAAGTGCAAAATCAAAATAATATCTTAAATGTGTTCGGAATACAATATTCCTTTCAAAAATTAAATTATCCATACGGAGATTAGATGCAACTAATTCACATGTTCCAGATCACAGATCATGACTTTTTCCAAGATCAAACATTGAAATTTGGAATAAAACTTCAGTCATGTCAACAGAATCAGCTTATACATTAATTTTCGTTCTATCTTTGTCAACCAACCTCGAAGAGTTAAGATCACATTGGAAAATTCAACAAGAATAGTACTTGAAACAATTACAACATATAAATAAAGCAAAAACTTGTGTGATACGGATCTCTTATTTGGGTCATCCATGAAAAAATATTACTTTTTATGCTAAGAATATTACTTTTTATTGTGAATATCGGTAGGGTTGACCCGTCTCATAGATAAAGATTCGTGAGACCGTCTCACAAGATACCTACTCAATTTGATAAACTTGAATACAAATCAAATATTTTTCGAGCCGACTTGAACGAACCGACTCGATTTATTTACACCTCTACTTGGAAAATATTAAATTTTCTTTTAAGCTACGAATTTGATACTTCTCAGAAGAAATATATCTTGATTAGTCGTAATAAACAACGAAGTACTCAAATACTTTTGCATAGATATATTACATCAATTGATAATTGTTTATCAGTTGTCCGATCTTTTAAATAATCAAAAGACATTTGGTCTTTGAGTATCATATATAAAAATCAATTGAAATATAATGTGACATATCTTTTTCATAAGTGCATTATCAATATAAAATTTTGAGAAAACAACATGCAAGTTTGGGGCAAAGACTTAAAAGATTTCAAGTGATGCTTGCAACAAGGAGAGCAGTTCGTACTATATTCTTTTTAGCTTATTTATAATTTTTCTCAAGCGAGTTTGATAAAAAGGTTTTTAATGAGGCACTTAGCAAGAAACAAGATATGTCATATTCTTTTTTCCTTCACTGATTTTTTATCCAATGGATTTTTCCTAATAAGATTTTAACGAGACGCCTCCGTCATCAGGAGACATCCAATAAGAAATATCAATTGTTGTGTTCTTTTCTTCTGCTTGTGTTTTTTTCCACTGTACTTTACTGTCGAGGTTTTAACCAAACAACATTTTAGTCCATGAAGTTCCCAAACAACCGTATTGTCAAACGAAAATAATAATTTAAAAATGAATGTTATGATATAAATTTAAGTATAGATGGTTAACAAATAGATTTTTCGATTAAGGTAAATATCTCAATCTTATCTATCTACTGATTTGTATAGTGTGATTCTCACTTATAAATAGAGTTTCTCAATTATGAGTGAAATAGTTTGGAATCATTATCTAAACTCACATTTCTCTTTGCTCTCTTTTCTCATTTAGTTTATAATAGGTGGTTATCCTTTTCAGATTAGTTTATTATTAAATTTAATTGTCGGAGCAGAGTTTGCATCACTTATTTATTATTATTATTTTCTTTTTACATATTTTCTTAATCATAATGAATGGCACCAAATTAGGCGATATTAATTCAAGTAATTGATTTTGTTTAGTCATTATATTTTTGTCATTCAAATATATAAATTCTATATATCTATGATCTCTCTATCTATTTTATTAAACAAGAGGCCATAGGACCTTTTTTATATGGTCAGTTTCACATTACAGCATCCCTTTTTCGAAATAGAATGACCATCCATCATTTTTCCATTTCCAATTTTAAAAAGAAAAATCTGTTTCCTTTTTTTTAATGGGAGATTCCGCAGCCGCTATCCGTTGGTGCACACTGAATAAACTCTAAGATTGAAAGCAATATCCCGCAAACTACGTTAACAAGCTAAACTACACTAGATGAGCTTTAGTGTGCAGACTCGAACAAAAAAATATTGATATATAATAAAACATATTATCGATTAATCACAAATACACATGTTCCACTAACTTAAACATCCCATCAAAAGGTAGTTTCTTCTTTGTTCACATGCGCTGTGTTGTATGTGCCTTGCACCTCAATTTATATTATTTACATTCAACTATATTGTTTAGCAAACTGTACCATAAAATGAAGTGTAAATAGTATTATGCATTATCAAATTAGCAAAAGTGAATATTCCATAAATGAAGTGTATATAGTATTATTAATTATCAAATAGACATCAAACTAAAATAATTTTAATGGCGACGGATCATAGTTAAACTATGTATTTATATTTCGAATAATTTTAATGGCGTTGTGGTCAGACATAAAACTAAAATAATTTTTATTTTCTTTAATAATATTGGATCATTTCGAATTTATATATATATATATATATATATATATAAATATAAATGGTCGTTTGACAAACTGTAATGACAAAAACTTATGTGAGACGATCTCACGAGTCGTATTTTGTGAGACAGGACCTCTTATTTGGGTCATCTATGAAAAATTGTTACTTTTTATGCTAAGAATATTATTTTTTATTGTGAATATCGGTACGGTTGACCCGTCTCACAGATAAATATTCGTGAGACTGTCTCACAAGAGACCTAAACAATTGTAATTGTTTCGAAATAAATTTTGAAAAAGCATATATTAATGTATATCAGTACATGGATCTATTTGAAGTAATGATATTTTCTTCTTCATTCCTATTAATGTTTGCCATAGAATTATTTTTTGATATTTTTATAAATAAATAAAGATGTGCCAATTTGTGAATTACAAAATATATTTTTTATTAGAAACTTAATTTTTTATGGCATTCAATAAGGAAAACGATCGAAATGTCTGTTGGTACAATAATTGTGTCTGTTTGATAAAGCGATCGAGTGCTTGAGCTGTGTGTGGTTTAAAAGATTTGAGTTACACCATTATCACTAGCTATAGTTTTTGGTAAAGCGGTAATCACTCGATCCTACAATTGGTATCAGTGACAAGATCATGGATTCGATTCTCATTGATGGTAAGAAGTGCAATTATTGGGATGAAAATTGTTGGATGCAATAATTGCCTTTGTTTGATAGAGCGATCGAACTGTGGGGTTCAAACGTTATAGGTCCTGCAATGTGTAATTAACTACATAATTTATCTTTTGTATATAATTTATCGGTGACCGATTTCGAGCAACTTCCTTACAATGGGGAGAAATTGAAGTAAAAAATTGACTTGCCAATGGCGATTTCAGGAGATTTTAGGGTTTCCGCAGCTCTGAATCCCTACAAATTTAACCCCCTTCGAACCTCAACACAATTTCCCCCTAACAAGGTTTGTTTCATCACTTCACTATTTTTCGTGCAATTTGTGATCTTTAATCGAATAAAATTTTCGATGCTTTTTGGGTAGAGATTAGAGGGATATTTTCGCTGTAATTTTAGGGTTTATTTTGTTGCTTTATAGTACCATTTTTAAGAAACATTGTAATCAGGGGCGCATTGACAATGTAGAATGAAGCTAATTTAATATGTATTTTGGAGCAAGACTTGTAGTTTAAGAAATAATCTGCATAGAATTGGAAAATTTTTATTTGAGGGAGACCGCCCAGCTTAGTCCGCCATGAAAGTAATGTTAATTTTTAGTTTTATTTATATAAACTTATTTTAATCGACTTTACGATTGCTGTGATAAGATTGGTGATTTGACATGTGCACCCGTGGAGGATTGATAGCTTTTCTCAGCTGTAGTTGTTTGTGTTCCCTGAAATTTTATCGTATATGTTTCTCTCTCCTTTTCCCATGATTCTCATAAGTGCATGTGCTGGAATCTTACATTTTACAGCGATTTCAACTCTACTGGAATAGATTATCTGTTGATACTTGATAGTTATTGATGAGGCGTCTTTGAGATTGACCTGATGAAATCAGCTTATCTGTTGTTGATATATTGCATTTTTCTTTCGAGATTTATGTGTCCGTGCCTAGTTGGCTGTATCCTGGTTCATCTTGCTTTCGTATGTCTGCGTGAATATAATTTATTCTCTGTGGTTACTTTGTTGGTCCTGAATTCTGCTGTTTTTGAAATGTTGTGTGGGGGATAATCTACTTTAACAAGTTATGGGAGTCTTACATAATGTCAGTTCAGGCAACTAAAATAGATACAATGAATGGTTCCTGCTGAATGAAACTCCTTTCCTAAAGCCACTCCTTGGCCGACTCACCCAACTGACCTTTCCAGAAAAAAAAGGCTTTCATACTCTGTTGCATCTTCTGTTTGTGTTTTTGTGCCTGTACCCTATGTTGAATATAAATATATCTATAATCGTCAAAGATTTCTGTCCATTCATACTGGTTAAAACAGACAGTTCTAATGTTCTGAGGTCAGGACCTCATGTTTATCAGCAATGAAAGGCACGAGTTCTTAGCTAAATTAACTGGAGCCTCATGATAACTTCCTTCTGCGACTCTCTATCTTGTGAATTGTTTTCTAAACCTTGCTTCAAAGATGCATTTAGCCGTTTTGACTTGGAATTGTGCTGTTTTGACATGACATTATGAATTCAAATTAGCAAAGTGAATACACTGTACCGAATAATATTGATCCCATATTTCTTAACCATACTGCATGACAGGTGGATCTCAATGCTTTCATTAGTGGGGCACCTTTCATTAGTGGGACACCTGGCATTTCTCGTTCATCAGCACTTGATGGCCATACTACCATTTGTTGCAACTCTAAACGACGACTTGGACTTTTTGGAGATCACAAACTCTCCCAAAACCCCATCAACCCAGAGATGGAGAGCTTCCTCCTCAATGCCATTAAGATGAACTTTTTCGAGCGATTAAACTTGGCCTGGAAGATAATTTTTCCATCACCTCGATCAAGAAAGAATTCCAACGCAAGAATTGCCAAGCAACGCTTGAAGATGATTCTTTTTTCCGACAGATGCGCAGTGAGTGATGAGGCTAAACAGAAGATTGTGAGCAGCATCGTAACCGTGCTATCAGATTTTGTTGAGATTGAATCTCAGGACAGTGTTCAACTTAGCGTCTCGACAGATGCTGATGTTGGCACCATTTATTCTGTCACCGTGCCTGTTCGGAGGGTGAGATCAGAATATCAAATCGATGACGAAACAGGTTCGATAACAAACATTGAATACAGAGACACTGGTTCAAGTTCTGGTTCTGTTGATGTGACGTTCGATTTTTATGTGCCTGGTGACAAGTTCAAAGATTGAGTGGGTGAAAACATGTGATACCTTAGCCAGCCTTGGAGGTGACACTTTAATGAAGAGTAATATGAATAGTTGTCTGTTTTCTAGGGTTTTTCTTCTTGCTATTGAATCTTCTCTCTTTTGTTTGGGAAAGATGGTATATTCTGTATATGTAGTTGAAAAATACATGTTTCATGATCCAAATGAAAGTGCTACTTTTGAGAATTATTCCCCTAGTGCCTGAGTTTTAATCAACCATTTATTGTTTTAATGATTTCAACATCACTGTCAGATTAAATTTTTGGATGATCGGTTTTTCTATTATGCTTCATCACAATCTAATAGATGAGTGTCACGTTATCGGTGTTCAAATGTGCACGTTAATTGGGCAACATATCAAAATTATATATATATGTAACGAAATAACAAAATATATTATGTTAAAAATATTAAAGCTTATTATACATGCACGACTTGGTTTTATATATTTTGTGATAAAAATAAGTTAATTTCACCATTATATTTATTATACGTGTATATTGTGATGTGTAATTTTAATAATTATATAAATAATAATAATTTAAAAAACAAATAAGGCCCATGTTAAAATTGGGCCATCTGTTGGATAATTGAGAAAATCTATACAATTGGAGTTCAGATTTAGCAATGAACGATCCAGGTTTCCATTTAAGCGGGAACTTTGCTTCGCATGCAATTTTTTTGTTCTTTTTTTTTTTTGGGAATAAATTCCAGTTTAGTTCTTCACAACACTCGAAATTTCCCCCAAATTCAAGCTCAAATTTTTGATACGGTTCGTCTGTCCTGTTCAATAGCTTATCTTACATTTCCGCGGCATGAACGGGTGTTGTTTGAATCCCAAGAACCAGATCCAAGACGCCATTTCCAGGATTCGATTTTCGCCATTCTCGAACAATCTCCTTGTTTCTTCGTGGGATTCTGTTAGTAATTTTGCCAATAGTTATTTCTATGTTAATGTGGGTTCCGAAATATTCCGTATTTGTTTAAGAGTGGAATGCATCATGTATTTGAACAGAATCTTCGTCTTTACGATGTGGATAAACGTGAGCTCAGATTAGAAGCTCAGACGGATGGGGAAGCTCTTCTTGATTGTTGTTTTGAGAGTGAGGTGATGGCTGTGTCCGCTAATTCTGATGGTTCTGTTCTCAGGTTTGTGCATTTCGATAAATTATAGTTACCTTCGTGGCATTGTATTTACACCAATGCTAGTCATGCACAAAGCCGTGATTTTTGTTGTCAGAGAAAATACTAATTTTTTACTACCATTAGATAAAGTTGTTGTTTGGTTGTAGTGTTTTATTTCTTGGACCATTGTTTCACACGACATTAAACAAGACTGCATGATTGTAACACTAAAACAAGGTGGGAATTATTAGAATATTTTCTGAATACCTGCTATGTTAAATTTATTTTTTGCCTTACTGGTGGCTGCCTGCCCTTTGTCGACCTTTTTGGATTCTGTCAAATAAAGTGGTAGTTTGTCTCCTCCCTGTTCCATGCTTTTGATAAGGATTTTACATGTCAACTTTAATGCCATTTAAGGATACTACTTAAAAGATTGTAACTTGGTAAAGCAGCAGCTAGATCCTCAATCATTTCATTACATTCTGTTTCCTGCACAGCAATCTCTCGTGCTTATTTATTCAGGATAATTTTTCTGCATCTTAAGTTGAGTATCCTTTGTATCGTGAAACTTTTGATTTAAAATTTTCTTAGGTATGACATGCATTCAGGAACCAGCCGGAGATTAGGACATCATGATGATGTAGCAACTTGTGTTGAATATTCTGAGGAAATATGTAAGAGATTGTAACATGAATTTTTGTATATCTTCTGCACTTTGCAATTACTTTGTGGCAGTTCTTTGATCGATAAACTTATTTTTGAAGCGAGAAGTATGTGAAGTGTCATTTACTATGACGAGTGGTAATGAATTTTCTGTAATGGTTTATGGAAATGTTTTAATTCTCGCAAGCTAGGGGTGGCAATTGAATATAAGGAAAAGGCAAATTTATTTTTCAAATGCCTTACATTATACTTACTGTGAAGCCAACCAAAATTCCAAAGTACTTATCTTTATTCAATCCTGAAAGTATCGTCATAAACTCATTTGGATGTGTGTGTAGGTCAGATTATTACCGGTGGTTTAGATAAAAAAGTTAAGTTTTGGGATGTACGCTCTTCATGTTCTGTTGGCCTCCTGAGAAATCTATATGCGGAAGTCGAGTCTATATCACTCTGTGGCTTTCATCTTGTCGTTGCTCTCAAATCGTCAGTTCATAAGTATGACTTGCGCTGCTTTGATCGATCACTCCAAGCGAAGGAGTTATCCTGGGACATTAATGTAAAATGTGTCCGCTCAAATGCAGATCTGGAAGGTATTGAATATTAGTTGTGTTGATCCCTTGTTTGAAATGCATGCAATTACCTTTAGCTCTCCAAGAACTCAAAAGTCAACACGCTTAAGATTTTAACATTTTGCTTTCACTTTTTAGGAGGTAAACTCTTCCATATTCCTAATATTTAAATTCATTATTAAATCCATTCTCGATGTTCTTGTAACCAAGCCTCTAAATCAACCTATATTTTCATGATTATTCCTGCAGGATTTGCTGTTGGGTCAATTGATGGACGAGTTGATTTGGAATATCTGTGTAAATCCAACTCAAAGAATGAGGGGTCAGCATAAGTTTACGGTGTACTAATGATCTATTTACTGTGTTTATTGGATATCATATAGTTAAACTGGTGAAAGTCACAACCACTCCCATCAGAATTCTAGATTGCAAAAGTTTTACGTATGCTTCTTATTGCTAGATCTTTCAATGTTTGTTACATTTGTTTCTTTCTTCGTAAGTTCCAAGGATATAGTGATATACAGTGAAATTATTCTTGAGTTCTCAACTGTTTAGCCTAAGCTAGCATCATTTGGAGTCTTGGACTATAAATACAATATAGACCATTTATGGTGGTATTTCAATCTTCTCAATACGTCTTCTTGAGAAAGAGATGGAATGATAAGATTATTCTAGCGTCTCCAGCAAGTTGATGCCACCTGAGCGGCTGAGCCAATGTGCTAACTATATCCCGTTTGCCTAATATATATCTTATTTTAAAAAATTTTGAACTCACCTTCTTCTCCAAAACTAGAAAGTTTTTATCTCCTAACTACTTTTCCCGGAATCAACGAAAGTACATGTAGTTGTCGTGCCTAGCGCTTTTTGACCATTCACTGTCCTGCTTGGTGTTTTTTAATATTCATTTCAAATTTTCAATTCTATTTGAGCATCTGCAGATATACTTTCCGATGTCATCCAAAGGACAAAAAGGGATCACGTCATCATGCATCGATAAATGATATCGCATTTAATCCAGCGTATGTTTCTCTTTCATTTACAGTTTTCTGTGTCACAAACCTTCGGAATCTCGATTCTCAGAAGAACAACCTTTTCCTGTTTCAGCATATATGGTGCATTCATAACTGGTGACAGTGACGGTCATGCTATAGTATGGGATGTTTTGAGCAAGAAACTGCTAATGGAGGTAAATTTCATCCGTATCATTCATCAATTATTTTTATTTCAGCATCATAATAGTTTTTTATTGTTCTTTAATTCAGCAGATTTTAATTATGTTCTCATAATGAGTACCTGGATTTCAGTTGCCCAGATATCCCAACAGTGTTGCTTCTCTGGCATACAACCGTGATGGACAAATTTTAGCCATTGCATCAAGTTTTACTTACCATGAGGCTAATGAAAGGTTAGCAGGAGTTATTTTTGTAAATTGTTTGTATGGCTATGCTAGGTTCCTGGAACATTTAAAGAATGCTGTCATCTTTTATCAGATTACATTATTAAAACTATATTCCTTATACATTTGGATTCCTGATTATTCGCAACTTTCGTATTGTTAATCATGATTTAGCGTTACATTGGGTGACCTTTTACAAATGCACCCTTGAAATCTCATCGTCTCTATCGCATCAGTATCTAGCATACCATTGCTTAATATGGTAATATAGACGATAATGAGAATTGATTTGTGATTGACATGAATTTACTGAAAATCTCTTACTGAATTATCTTTATAATTTGAGGGGTAGTTTTGAAGTTCTTCATATGAGGATTAAAATTCTTGGTTTTCATACGTTGCCCGACAATCAAACAACATATTTTCATGAAACCTTGTTTCGTCATTACAGAGAGGAGCCACCTCAAATATTTGTACATCAAACGGATGGTACCCACTCAAAGAGATGACAGCAGACAAGACAATGTGTATTAGTAGCATCCCTTGTGTTCTCATTGATTCAAACTCTAGTTTTCGAGTCCAAGTGCATTCTCTCTTTCTCGCGACAACCTTAACCCGTTTTCTTGATCTCCCTTTTTGAAATGACATGAGAATGTTTGAGTGAAAAGTAGAATTTAGGAGTTCTCATGATCTCATCGTGTAGGAACGATGATTTAAGTCTATTTATATGTAATGATTCTCATGAATCACAAAGTGATTAAATGCTTTGTACTGATAGTATTTTGCGGAATTACATTGATTATCATGATGGCGTGCCAGTGCTACTCCTTTTTTCTTAATTTCCCAGCATAATGATTTTTCGTTGTCCAGTGAGTACTTTTGTACTGATGATTGCTTAAACTGAGATGCGTGTGCATGCATGTAATGGTGCAATCGTCCTTGATGATTAAAATGGTGGAAGTGTTTAGTGTTTGACTTGCAGAAATCTAGAATTTGTTTGAGAAAGAAAGCATGTTGCAAGGAGAAGCAGGGGAAATAATTTCAGGGAAGATGATTTGGAGGAACAATTCATTGATTCCACACACCATGTAAATGCAACAATGAGTACGAGTATAATGCAATACAATGTTAATTTATCTGAACTGCCTAATCGCTGAACTGTATGTATTTATTGGTAAGCATATGGATTATCCACTGGGCAACATCTCTGAACTGCCTAATCAGAGCACTAGGCAACATCGACAACTTTAGGAACCTTGTCATCGCCATCAAATGGCAATCGAACATCCAACCAACCAAGCTTGTACACGATCTCCGACTCCAACTCCCTGTGTAACGCCTTGCAATGTAATGCACAACACAGCATTTGCAGCAAGACTGTAAAGTATCAAGACAGTTGCAAGTCCTGTGAGAACAACAGTTTGAAGAACGAACATCCAACTAACCGATCCACTATCAATTGGACCAGGCGCTGAACTTGGAAACAAAGCGGATATATTGCCAAGCAACAATGCAGACCAAGCGATAATCGGGAAGGCAACGCATCTCATCCCCTTAACTAGATCAGAACTAACCCTAACCGCCGAGAAGAATTACATTGATTCGACTACAATGAGCACATAGGCCAAATACCACTCAAGTTGAAGGTAGATCATTTGTCCCACAAGCTCAACCATGTACAAGAAAAAAAAGACCCATAACACACACTTTGCGATAGCCGATAATAGGTTTCAACAACAAAGAAAATTAATCCCAGAATCAGCCGTGACATAATATATGTCTCAGTAAGAGGGGAAACGAAGCCATGATGGATTTAAGCGAGGAAGTAAACTTCAGGGGCCTACTGAATAATCCATTCCAGGTGCTATGGGTGATGGATGCCGTGGCGAAAAGGGAGAACAGCACTACAACAAGGGAGTGTATAACTGTGAAACTAATATTAGATTTGTCAAAACGGGGACTATCGCATTCGGGCACAAGCGTGATACGGGAGGACAAAAACCGATAGCTGAAAATAATTGACATGGGCTGTGAGGAAGGCATGTACACATGATGGAGAAGGTTAACAGGAGAACAAAGAGAAGTGAGAGGGCTAAGAAGTGGCGGCGGCAGTGCTCTAAAAAGCGGTAGGCGGTAAGCGGGCGGTTACCTACCGCCTAGCGCCTAGGCGACTAGGCGGGACCTAGGCGGTTGCCTAGGCGGTTGTCTAGGCGGTTTTTTTTAAAGCTTAACTTCATTAAGTGGTTCATGAGTATTATGTTTGTATATGAAATATATATTATTATTATAAAATTTAAAATTGTAATAATAAATATATATTAATAGATTTTTATATATGAATCATCCACATCAGTTTACTACTTTATTACAACCGTTGTACAATGAAAATTAAATTTTTTCAACATTTTTTCCAACATAATATATTGATATTAAACCTAAACATCTAAATCTTCTAGTTCATCTCCATATTTTTCCAATACTTCTTCTGTATCGGATTCAAACTCAAAATCCATGGCTTTTTCCTCCTCTTCATCCGATACAAATTCTTCTTTGTGAAGTTCCCTTACATCTTCAACATTTGTCTCAACATCTTCATCTCCACCATCAACAATCCATCCTTGTGCCATAGTTGCTTCACTAGCAAGTAGAACATCCACTCCTTTTTCTTCTTGCCTTCTCTTCTTGTTGATGATCTTGGCATTGAATTGAACATAAACTAAATTGTTCAACCTTCCGGTATCTAGTCTATTTCTTTTCTTAGTATGGATCTACATTAAAAAAATATTAATATTGAATACATATATAAAAATATATAATAATAAGTATAGAATAATCAATTAAGTACTTACTCCCTCAAAAGTACTGCAATTTCTCTCACAACCGGAAGAACTTGTAGTCAAAGAAAGAATTCTTTTTGCCATTTTTTGCAATTTAGGTACACCATTTCCATAAAGATGCCACCATCCAACTAAATAAACAAATGAAACAATAAAAATTTTCAAACAAAAAAACAATAATTTTTTTAAAAAAAATTGTTCTTACCCGGATCATATTTCTCATCATTTTTTGTGCATCCCGCCATAGCCAATGCTCTTCCAAATCCACTATCTCTGTTGATACGCATATATACTATAATTAGGAATATCATAATTTGTTTTTTTTTAAGTGTAAACCGCCTAGGCGGATTTTTAATTGTAAAATCGCCTAGGCGGCTTTCGCGCCAGGAGGCGGCCAATTAATATGGTGGCGCCTAGAAGTTTCGATTAGCCTAAAATCGGGGCAGTTTTGGACCGCCCCCCGCCTAGGCGGGGATTTTTAGAACACTGGGCGGCGGCTGGAATAGATTATGCGCTTTGTATCGGATAATACTACGCAGAGGTTACCATTGTGGGTTGACAAGATTGCAGTGTGTGAGGAGGGGCATGAAAGTGAGGATTCTTCTTCGATTTTCAGCTGATTTCTTGCACCAGAAAATATTGGTTTCGTCGTTTATGTGAACACTAGAAGATTTGCAAAAGATTTGGCGTTGACGGTTTTTTAAGATTGTGTCTGAGACTTGTGGTTCATTGGTTTTAAGTTTGTCTTCCTCAGTTTTGCCGCTAGTCTTTTTGTCTCTTTAGTCCACGCAAAATGTGATGGAATCAAAATTTAACCAATTATTTGGATGAAAGCACATTTAATTGTTGTGCCTTGCACTCCTTCTTGGTCTGTTTTGAGATACATTTCACTTGTTTCTTGAGCATCTGTACATGTACTTTTAGATGTCATTCAAATGACAAAAAAAAGATCACATCGTCCCGAAGCAATAAATGATAAAGCGTCTAATTTAGGGCTATAAACAAATCGAGCCAGCTCGATAGTTATTTGATTCATATTTGAAGTTATCGAATTCGAGTCGAACTCAAACATGTTCAACTTTTTTCAAGCCGAACTCGATAAAAAATTATTTTTTTCGATAGTTCGCGAACCACTCACACACCTTAATATTTTATTAAAATAATATTCTTAAATATAAAATATATACACATTTCGAGTCTTTCGGACGTTTCTAGCTTTCGAGCCTTCATTCACGAACCTTATTATCCTAAGTACTAGTTCAAATAGATCGCGAATAGGTTCGAACATTTCGAATTGAATATGAACTCAAACTTCATTTCAAGTCGAAATCGAGCTGAAAAATTTAAAATTTTCGAGCTTCGAATCGAGCTCGAACTCGAATATACTTAATTCGAGCCGAATTCGAACCTTAAATTTTTACTAATATTCGGCTTGATTCAGTTCGGTTACACCCCTAGTCTAATCCATCATATGTTTCTCTTGCATTTACAGTTTCTTGTCATAAAACTTCAAAATCTCACAAGCACTTTTTCCATTTCAGAATATAATCATATATGGTGCTTTCCTAATCTATAGTGTGGGATGTTTTGAGAAGAAACTGCTAATGTAGGTTAAATTTCATCTGTTTCATCCACCAATTATGTTCATTTCGCCATCATATAAGACTTGTTTTGTTCTAGTTTAGCAGATTTTTATTACGTGCTCATAGAGACTACCTGATTTTCAGTTACCCAAGTATCCCAAGTGTGTTGCTTCTCTGTCATACAACTGTGAGTCTGTGATGGCTTTTTACTTACCATAAGACAATTAAAAAGTCAGCAGATTTACCTCCCCATTCCGGTTTCATTAGGTACTTTACAATTGTTTTCTTAACTTAATGAGTAAATTGTTCGTATAGCTACATGGAGGTTTGTATAATCGGTCATGTTTTATTGCTTTCATTATTTACCATACCCTTATTTAATTTCGTAATATAGACGATGACAAGGAATTGATTTGTGATTGATAGATATTCCTAACTAGATCCCATGAATTTACTGAAATACTCTTTCAAAATTAACGAGAGATTGAATATGAGGGTTGACGTTTCCAAGTTCTTCCCATGAGAATAAACCTCAACTGTTTCAAGAACTGCTCATTTCCTTGATCTCCCTTGGTGAAATGACATGAGAAGATATGCGCGAAAAGTAGAATTTAGGTTGGTTTATATTTCACTAAAACTAGGACAAATTTTCTTTACAGCACGAGGTTTTTAGCAACAAGATGTGAAACTACCACAACCTGTATAATATTTGCCATATACTAGACTAATTCATCAGTTCACTTTTGAAATGAAAAACAATCGAAGCCAAATTACAATAAAATCATCCGTTTATTAACATGGCAAAGTTTATGCATCCATACATAAATATTCAAAAGGTTACATGGTTCAGACAACATTAGTTTAATATACAGACATGATTGACTACACCGGATGTAATATAAAAGTAACAAACAAAACAAGAAGCAAACGGTAATATCACAAGGCAGAGCTGCTAACCTCGTCAACCTCGACTCGGCTCTAGACAACATAAACAACTTTAGGAACCTTCTCATCAGCATCGAATGGCAAATGGACATACAGAGGAGCAAACTCATCCACCAGCTCTAACGCCAACTCCCCACGTAATGCTTTACAATATATAAACAACACAGCAGTTGCAGCAACACTGTAAAGCATCAAGGCGGTCGCAAATAATGTGAAAAGAACAGTTAGAAGAACGAACTGCCAACTTATCCATCCACTACTAATCAAACTAGGCACTGAACTTGAATAGAAAGCGGACAAAATGCCAATCGACAATGCAAAATACATAAGAATCGAGAATGCGATCCACTTCACCCCCTTAACCAAATAAGAACTCCTTTTAAGCGGCTCAAAGCCCCACTTTGATTCAAGAACAGCGACCACAGAAGCCAAAAACCACTCAACTTGAATGTAAATCATCACCCCCACAAGCAAAACCGTGGTCAAAACAACGAGAACCAGAAAATATACGTTGCCATAATCGGTTTGAGCTCCCAAGAACAAGATACCACCGTACGTCAACGCGGCGAGACCCCCACCAGCAAATATAATCAACCCCAGAATCAGCTGGGACATAATATACGTCGCAATAAGAGGGAAAAACGAAACCAGGATGGACTTAAGCGAGGAAGTAATCTTCAGGGGGCGACCGAAGAATCCATTCCAGGTGCTGTGAGTGATCGATGCGGTGGTGAAAAGGGAGAACATCAGTACAAAAAGGGAATAAAGAACTGTGAAAACAACATCGGATTTGTCAACAGGGGGGATTTCGTCTTCGGGTTCAGGCGTGGAGGAGGAGGACAAAAGTCGATTATAGATGGAGATAAACGAGGTGGGCTGCGAAAAAGAAGGGTACACGATGGCGGAGAAGGACAGAGGGAGGACAAAGAGAAGCCCAAGGGCAAAGAAATGGCCGCGGTTGGCCCTGATTATGCGCTTTGCATCGGATAATACGATGCAGAGGTTGAGGCTGGGAGCAGACATTATCAGATGGGAGAGAAGGGTGCAAGAGGTTCTTTCTTGCAGAGGAAGAGGAAGACGAAGAAATTATTGATGATAACTTGGAAAAGTCAATGTGAACATTTGCAAGTCTACATTCTATAATTTTTGGTTGAATTTTGGGTTTTTTAAAAACATGGGGATCTTTAAAAAATAAAATAATATTGATAAATATAATAGTAATAAACAATAAATTAATATAAATATTATATAATAATTTATTACAAAATTAATTATAATATTTTAATATAAATAGTGCTATGTTTGCTAATTATCATAATTATTTTTCATCTCCAATAATTTATTTATAACACTCTCGTTTAGATGATTATCAACTCAACAAATTATTTATAAGAGATGTGGAGCTCAAATGATGCATCGTTAAAACTTTTTCAATAAAATTCAATGGAAAAACTCGAACGAAAGAAAAAGAGTACAACAATAGATACTCTCTCTTATTTCAATCATCTAAGATCTTTCAACTGACACATCCTTATCTTGTGTACCAATTTCTTGAATGTTGAAGTTGACAATGTCTTTGTGAATAAGTCAGCTAAATTGTCACTGGAACGAATTTGATGGACATCAATATCACCATTTTCTTGAACCTGATGTATATAGAAGAACTTTGGTGAAATATGCTTTGTTCTGTCACTTTTGATATAACTTACTTTTAACTATACAATTCAAGCAGTATTATCTTCAAATATATCTGTTGGACTATATTTGGTTGTTGGCAACCTACACTATTCTTGAATATATTGTGTCATGAGTTTCAAGCACACACTCTCGACTTGCTTCATGTATTAGAATGATCTCAGAGTGATTTGAAAATGTCGCCTTTAAAGATTGATTCACCAATATCATCATATAGCAGTGTCTCCTCGTATAAACACGTAAACTCGTATAAACACACAACCTTCGTGGGCTTTAGCTATATGTGATCAAAAAAGGTCCCAATTTGATTCAACAACGGCGGTCACACCGGCCGAATACCACTCCAGATGAAAGTAAATCATCACTCCATAAGCAAAACCACGATCCCTGAAAAATGTACATTGCCGGAATTGGTTTCGGCCACTGGTAACAAGATCCCAGTACCGTATGTAAACCCTAGCGAGACCCGCAAAAGCAAAGAAGATCGATACCTGAATCAGCCTCGACACATTATACGTCCCATTAAGAGAGAGAAAAGAAACCAAGATGGACTTAAGCGAGGAAATGAACTTCAGGGGCTCGCCGAAGAATCAGTTCAAGATGCTATGGGTGATGGTCTGATGGATGCAGTGCTGAAAAAGGAGAACATAAGTTGAAAAAGGGAGCAAATAACTGTGAAGATAATATCAGATTTCCTCGGGTGCATGCGTTAAGGAGGAGGAGAAAAATCGACTGAAGCTGTTAATTGTCCTACATCGGTTGGATAAATAACATGAGAGTTGTATATATAGACTTGGACAATCCTCCCACCTTGAGCTAGCTTTTGGGTTGAGTTAGGTCCAAGTTCCAATCTTAACATGGTATCAGAGCCTGAGCTCCACCGTTATGTGTTGGACTACCTATAATTAGGTAACTCGTTCTGCCCATAATTGGGTCATTTGTAAACTCCACGCTCCAGATGTTCATTCCTGGGCGTGAGAGGGGTGTGTTAATTGTCTTACACCGGTTGGATAAATAACCTGGGAGTTATATATATGACCTTGGACAATCATCCCCCTTGAGCTAGCTTTTGAGGTTGAGTTAGGTTCAAGTTCTAATCTTAACAGAAGCTAGAAATAAAAGACTTGGGCATCGAGAAAGAAGGATACACTATGGCGGAGAAGGGCAGAGGGAGGAGAAAGAGAAGTGAGCTTGGTGGTACTGTTACAAGTACTCTTAGTTTAAAAATTTTAGAAATTATATTTCATTAGATAAATATTCAACTCAATCCATAAAAAAATATTACTGATATTCTCATATATAGATCCATAAGACTAGCTCACAGGTGACCTACTCATGTCTTTTTATTGGTATTTGTAAGATTTGTTTAGTTTCAAATGAACCTCTATACTAATTATTGAATAATATATTAATAAATAACCAAAATCAAATTTATAAATCTCTAACATCAATATCAGCGAGTTTGCAACACAAGAACATCAATAAACATTTGAATCATTGTATAAATTTGCTAGAGAACGGCCGATTCTTATCAAACTCTACTGGAAAAAGCCATGACATCCTTATAAAAAAACTCAACTGGAAAAGCCATGACATCCTTAAAATGCATATCAAAGTATTGCAAGGCTACAAATTTTTATTGCCCGCCAACAATCGCCTTAAATAAACAACAAAAGACATAAAAATATCAAACAAGAACTATAACATCTGTAAGTATTAAGGAGTTACGAAATCTTCCCAAGAACAATGTACTCATGCATTATCCAATCTTTTAACTCTCGATTTTTTATTCTTCAGTTGCCATGACATGAATAAATAGTTAACTTTTCATACCATAATGAAAATTGAAAATGACTTCATTGAGTATCTGTTGATCCTGAATGAAGAGTCAGGGCTTCCAAAACCGGCTCAGTCTCTTCATTTACGGATTCCATGCGATAAGATTTACAACTGAAGTAGAAAACGGTACTATTCATCGAGTCTATTAGCACCACGAAAGAATACATTATGACAAGAAGAGGTCCTTCCCATATCCTGGAAGAGCCATCTCCATAGCTCAAAGTCTTCACTCTGTGCTCGAATAGACCCTCCACAAATGCCATTCCAATTGTTGATCCAAGAAATATCAAAAGACCGACTTGAGTTTGCCCCTTAATTAATGAACTGGACCTTAACAAGGCCTGTGGCCCCAAAACATCCTCCAAAACAGAGATCACAACTGCAATGTTGCAGATAATGATAGCATTCGCCAACGTGACTGAGAATATCAATCCTATTATCATAGCAGGATACAGAATCAAGTCTGGTGGGAATCCCATTACAGAAAACACGCTGCTCACTACGATTAACAGAACGAGGAATAATGTGACGCAGCCGGAGATTACACCACATACCCACAGATATGTGATCAAAATACGCTTCCAAATCTTGGAAATTATCACATAAAACTTCGAGGAATCAAACTTCTTCCTCGAATACGTACAATCAACTGAGTAAACTACAGCTGCTTTAGACAAAAGTGACAATGTGGCGAATAATGGGAAGCACATTGTCGCAGAGACGACCGATTCCGACAACTTTTGGCACGACTGTTTGATAAAAGGCTTGATAGGGAGTCCACTGGAATTTGCAACAAGCAATAGTCTTAAAGTCAGTCTCTTCACAAGGGATTGATCTATAAACACGTTCGACAAAAGCACAGCTGAAACTGGACAAATTAACACTGCCGCAATGGCCATGAAACCGGACAAATTATACCGCAGAATCCTCACTGTTTCCCTTAAAATCTCCAGTGCACTCGTGGAGTGAAAATGGTGATCCGATCGAATATTAGTTTCAGTCTCCAAATCCAAAATTTGAAGATCCGGCCCTCCATTACCTTCATTTTTCTCTCTGTTTATCGAATTTATGCCGTGTCTGGGACTTAGCCCATTCGACATCTCCATTTTTCAGAATTCTCGCTTTCTCTACAACCCCAACGAAATTAATTAAACCTATCACCCTCCAAACGAGCCTCACTTCAAAGTCACACTAACATTAAATGCATGAAGAAAAACATACAATTCAGATCTGACCTACAAGCACCTAAATCATACCTCCGAAAGCATACGGCGCATGCCATTGAATCCAAAAATTTCAGACAAAACTACACATTTCAGCAACAACCCACAAAACCAGTATGATTTAATAGATCATTGACATCATGAAACACGAGGAAGAGGGGACCTTGACGTGAAAAATGAGGAGAACACAAGAGAAAAGCTGGGTGCAGGTGAGAGTGCGAGATAAAGCAATTACAAGAGGATGTGTCGATTAATAATGTGAAGAATTAAAGATTTCTGTGAAGAGGGCGAAGTGCGGGACTTTTTCTTGATTTTGAGGCGTGAAAAGTGAGTGAAATTCTCGAAGTTTGGGATTTTTGGCATCTTTACGTAAGGGGGATGAGACCGGAAGGTTAGACTCGCGTGGCGCTGTATTTTTTGTACAGTTGCTGTTATTTTATAGGTTCATGAGCTGTGCGGGCACTAAAAAGTCACTTTTTTAATATACTCACTTTTTTTAATATACAAGCTTCCTTTAAAAAAAAATAATATACAAGTTAGTGAAAGGGTAAATTGTAGATAAATTTCTATACTTAAACTCAAATTTATTCTAATTTTCTACATCTGAAAATTTTTGCCTAAACTCTATAAAAAGTTAAAAATGACAAAAATATCCCTTACAAGTGTAATTTGATTTTCCTGGGTAAAATAGTATTAGAGCCGATGTAAAATTATTTCAAACGTACAAAATTATTATTATCAAGTAATTAAATGTTTGAGGATGAGAATTTTCTCAATTAACATGAATCCGAACCCAGGTTCGAGATCAACTATTTACATGATTTATTTCAGAACTCTGGAATATTTGAAACATGAATATCTGACCAAGGTTAGATATCAAGAAGAAACATATCAGAATCTTAAAGTAAAATTATTATGATTCAAAATAACAGGTTCTTAGAAATAGTATCGGATTCCTCTAAACTCTCGAGAGATCTTAGAGAAATTCAAAAAAACGATACAAAATTATGGCAATATGCTGTATTATATACCACAAAATATGGAAAAAAATCCTTGAAAACCAGGAAGAAATTCTTGGAATATTAAATGATATTCGAACAAAAATTCAAATCCTAGAACAATAACCAAGTTCTAGTAAAAGAATTTCAGAAGGAATGTTACCACCATCCTTTTGTACTGAACCCTTGTTACATCAACAAGGGAAGACCAAAGTAGTGTTAAAACATTTGACTGAAGAAGAAAAAATGATTAATCTAATTAAATCTGTCTCAGAAAAGAAATTAATCTGATGACAACTTTAAAAAGGATTGGTCTCAAGGATCTACAAGAACTTGCAGAATCTTTTGCACATCTCAAAGTTGTAGTTCTAAAGATGAATACAACGAGAGGTGAACCACCTTCTATAACCTGGTCATCTTCTCAGGAACCACCAAGGGAAAGTGTGGGATCTCAGAATATAAATATGAGATAATCTCAACCCGATTTCCATACTGGTGGAGAATCACACCCAGCGGAACAAGGACAAGGAGAAATCAAATACCCATGCACCAAACACCCTATGGAAAAACTGTTTTAGAACCTATACATCTTTATGGGGTTATGTTTAATCTTGATGTACTAGATTTCAAAAACAGAGAAGATCTCATAGATGACTGGACATATGCTATGAGAATCGCTGCAGGAACACTTGATCTCAACCGAGAAGGATTCATTAAACTTTTAGAAATGAGTCTTATGTGATTAGTTAAAATTGCTCGGGACATGACTTCATTGGAAACCAAAGAGTCAGTCTTAGCGGGAGAATCTCTGAGTGAGATAGCTGAAAAAATGGTTACCCTATTTAAAACACAATTTATAGGGGTAGATTATTTTAACAGTCAAGATACAGAGAAGAGGAAGAAATATACTCAAGCTCTGTATAGCCTCGAATTACATAACATATGTTTAGTTGATGAATATATTATGTTATTCACTAAATATAGATGGAATTCAGGGGTAGAATAAAATATAGATATACAACTTTTCTAAAATATAGATATACAACTTTTCTTCGCCAAAATACCAAGTCCCTGGAGAGAAATGCTTATAAGAAAATATGTCCCTGGCAATCCAGATACGTTGGTACGAAGAGCCTCTTTTCTCAAAGAAAAATTGACAGAATGGTGTCATATGACAGCATTACAAAAGAATTACAAACGCCTAAAGGGTATTAATAAAAGAACTCCTTTGTGTTGTAAAGAAAATGATCTTCCAACAATTATTGGATGTAAACCACTGAAGTATAAGAGGAAAAGTTTTAGGACTCATCCTTATGCTCAAAGTGGAATAAGTTCTTGAAAACCAAGAACAGTTTGGTCTAAACAAAAAGCCCGATCTTATAAATCTGGACAAAGAAGTGGACCATCAAGAAGTAAGATATCATCCCAAGCATTGAGTACCTCTCGAAGCACAGGAAAAACACATACAAAAAACTTTTAGAAGAGCTCATACTCGAGCCAATGAAAGTTTTAAAGATTGTAATTGCTGGACATGTGGAGCAAGAGGTCATATCTCAACCAATTGTCCAGAAAATGAAAAAAGAGGTATTAAACGCTTCGACCCAACCCCGGATATTGAAGAAGCATTTTATTACCAAGATCTTATCCAAGTATACCGATTTGAGGATATTGCCTCAGATGAATGTATATATGAAGAAGAAGAAGTCTTGAGTCAAGGAGAATCTGATGAAACTGAATCGAAATTTGACTGAAGACGATGTGTTTCGACAAAAAACACATCAAGATTTGTCTGGTTTCTTCAGTCAGATAACAATATCTCATAACATGGTTCAAAGAATAATGAGAGAAAATCCTAGTCTACAGAGATATCAAGGATTCTCTGCAGGACAGGTATAAAAGTTCTTAGGAAGTCTTGGCCTAAGAAACAGAAAGAATCATCTAATCTATAAAGTTTCTAGAAGGGAAATGACAATCCCGATGAAACTTACATGAAATGAAATGGAGATGCAGTTAATTCTTTCTGAATAAATTAAGGAGGAATTACAAAAACTCAAGATAGAAGTAGCAAGGACTATTTCCTGGATTGATATCGAAATAATCCATATTATGATAAAAGCTACTTTCAAAGAAGAAATATTAAACACAAAATTCTCATTGAAGATTCTAGAAGAGTTTATAATATATTAATTAATTAATTGAGTAATTAAATATAAATTGTTTAATTTAAGGCATGAAATATATATATATATATATGTATATATATACATATATATATGTACTAAATTATCAAAAGTTGATAAAAATATAATTATGTATGATATTTTCAGAGTAGAAAATGGTATTTTTAAAAATGAAAAATGCATACATGAGAGTTTTTGATTAATGAAAAACAATATCTTGATAAAATGAGATTTTTGATTAGATCATGAAGAGACTTTTAATAAATGTATAATTAATAGTTGAATTACACACAAGTTTTTGTCTACCAAATTTTTTTCTCTATCTCATACAAGAAAATGGCAACCTCTCTCTTGGAAGCACAAGGCTGCTCCTCCACAGCCCCTTGGATTTTTGAAATTTCGGTGATCAACTATCGACGCAAATTTCATTTAGATCCACAGCTCCGGTGTTACTCATTGAGGGCGAAAAAACTATACACCAACAAAATTTCCTCCATTTACATCTTCATACATGATTAATATATTTTAATTTTAATTTAACCCAATGTCAACACTCAGCCCTTAAATTATTATAATTCTATTGTATTCTAATTTAATCAACTACATTTTGCATTTTTTTAAAAAAATTTACACATTATTAATGATACGCATTTATTTGACATGGATTTAATAGATCTCACGATATGTTAGCTAACTTAGCTCAACGGGGAATGAGGTGCTGGGGATACAAATCGCTAAACTGAGCAGCGAACCAATTGAATTAACATAATAAGAAAATATTAAATCAGTACTCAAAATTAACGAATTCGATCAAAAAACGTAATAACATTGTTGAGTCTAAAAACGATAAACCAGACTCCAGTAGCTCAAGATTTTGTATGTGAGATCAAGAGCACTCTTAGAGTTTCAGTATGCGATTAGACTTCTATGAAATAACCCTTTTACACGATATAGACTCAAGAAGTATAAAGAACGAAAGAAACAACACCGAATTTACGTGGTTCGATCAAAAGTGATCTACGTCCACGGGAGTAATCTCATTAGAAGCTCATCCAGTCAGAGTATAAAGAACATTGAAACGAAAATAATCATTCACCGCTACAACTCACACACACCCTTGTTCTTCTCTATGTGAATTTCTGCTGATAGATCGAGGTCAATTCTTCTGTCAAGACATGCCCTTTTATTTAATCCAGCTTCACCTTTGACATAGTTCTCTTGATACCAAGGGAGTCCCCTGTAACTGCTCTAACTATTCGTGAGCATTGGTTAAATAATTCCTTCCTTTTTGACAACCACCAACTGTCGATATCTTTTTTTTTTTTCTCATGATGCTTCCAGATTCATATGAGCACAATTTCTTATTTTAGTTTGAAAACTCATCACAAATTTTAATGTTTATATAATATAATATATATTGGTACCCATGTAAGAGCCCAGGTCATCATTAATCCGAGATGACAGCTGGAAAGCCCTGATCAGAAGCTAGTTACCCGGGCGAATCTTCTCTTCCCAGGAAATCATCATAAGCCCGGGCTCTCTACTAACTACCCGGGCCACCTCGAGAGCTGCACCACACTCGAGTATGATTAATACAGGCAGTCTAATCTGTCAGAACAATTTGGGTTTGGAGTGTCTTAGAAGTCATCAGAAGCTAGAGTATGGGCAACCGACTTGCCATACTTAGTAGGTGACACTGAAATCGAGGTATCTACCTCATTTTCTACTATAAATAGCAGGTATACTTCTCATTTAAGGGGTCTTAAATCTTTGAACCCTAGGCATTATACACATTTTATCTCAAATATTGCTTATGTTCATCTTCAACCTGCTAACTTTAGCATTGGAGTGGCTACGCCGGACACCCCTCCGGCGCCCATTCACGAGTTTTTTTCATTGTTTGCAGGTGGTATCACAGCCATTATCCTCACTCAAAATTTCCAAAACACTATAAATTGTTGATTCGATCCGGTGGAGCCCCGACCCTGCTCATCCATTTCATTAGGATCGCATCATATATATATATATATATTACAAATTTTTATTTGTGATCACAAAAATGTTTGAATTTTCTTAGATCAACTCAACTCGAACAAAAAATTTGAATAATTTTGACTCGAGCACAGACTAATTAGATTTTAATTGTTTTTTGATATTAGTGAAAGTCCCCAAATAAATTCAGTATTCATGGTTATGGGGTCGAATCGTGATTTAACCAAATTGTGAATGGAAACTTGGAAGTTTTGAAAACATTGTATTTGTACCCACCAATTCTTCAACTTATCCTGAAACCGCTATTTCGCTGCGCTTGTTGGGAAAGATTTTGGCGGGATATTGCCGCGAACGGGGAAGGAAAATTTTCTGAAGGTTAGGGTTTACTATCCGTTTGATCTCAATTTTTTTAATATTGATTTTTTGTTTCCATTCATTTCCTGATTTTGCTACTTTGACTTCACTCGCATTCTTTCATCACTGCCATTGATAATGCGTGCTGGACCTTGCTAGTTTTTACGAGTAAACTGGACTGTACCGTTAACTTCAGTTTCAGTAGTTTATTTATGGCGATATTCAAGGAGAAAGTTTACTTTTTTTCTTCAAATAATTATCTTTGATCTGAGAATGTTTCTTTTCTAATTTCGGTGTGTTTTGTAGGCTTTAGATGGCTTGGTGGGAAGGCCTAAACGAAACTCGTGTGCTAATAGCACCAGGTATTCCAGTACATACAGCTGCATATTTGATCTTTAATTCTCTCCGATATTTTTCCCTAGTTCTTCAAACAGTTGTGAACTGATTTCCCATTCTGCCGGTTTATGGCTTTGAACAGTCCGCTGTATATTTTACCCTTTGGTTAGATTGTTTGATTTTTTCATTTTAGCTTATGATTGCACTTTGCAGATATTTTTACCAAAGAGAATCACATGAATGATTTATTGTCACTCCGGCATCCAAAAACTGGTAACTTTCAGACTGTTATCTCTCTCTTTTTTGGTCATTCGTGTGAATCACTAAGACTCGAGCAAGAAAATTTTGACAACTCTGCTATGTTAAATTTGTTGATAGACCAGTCATAAATAATTTTTTAAAAAATTGTCGACAGGCCAGAATTCTGTTTTTGGTTCAGTTGACATCCCATGATATTTTTTCTGCTTTGTTTCCTTGTTTTTGGTTTACTTTCCTCTGCATCATCCTTTAAGCAAATTTTTTCTGATGGTCTTTACAATTGTGAGGCTTAGTTTCTCCACTTCCATTGCTTTGGATTTTGTTTCCTCATGATCTTGGCATAAGACATATGTTCTGCGAAGTTGTATGATCAGAACTTTGATACAATTCATTTATGTGGCAGGGGATGTGACATGCTACCTCTATAGCGATGGAGTTCTTCAAGAACTTCACCGGTTTAAACAATCTTATGGGTCCTGGTTCCTTGGTGATTATGTTTGCGAAGGTAAATACTTGAATCCACTTACATAGATGGGCATTGTACCTGGTAATTAGAAACCTGCCTACTATATGCCACAAATTCTTATTACTTCCTGGCTTGTTTCTGGCAGATGGCCAGTTGTATATTGCCACTCCAGTCGATCCAGTGTTCATTTTTTTGCCAATTTTCCAGGAAGCACGAATGAAGGTTTTCAATCATTATTTTTGGTGGTTTTTTTGAATTCTGAATTTTCGAAAGTATCTTTTTTTTGGTTGCTCTATCCTTTCTGTAAAATGCTTCTAGTTAGCTTAATTGCTTGCAGCAGTAAAATTTTCAATTTCAAGCTGAACAAGATTTAATGCATAAAAGTAAAATGTATTCTGCAATTCAAATTGAAGTCGACGTTTTTGATGCCCTCTAATGAGGTCAATTTTTTTAAGTAATCATTTTTTAATTCTTTTTAGATTCGGTGACCACCCTCCATTATGATGTATGCAGAAAGGGAATGATCCTGGAAAATTTAGGCAACTAGACGAGATTATCTATGTTCCTGGCTACCCAGGATATCAGTCTTTGTCATCGATGGCCGATATGACCATGCAAGTAGTTTGCGATGTCAAAGGTATTTATTTATTTTTGCATCGCTGTCTATTGAAATGATTTATAGACAACACAGAGGTATATGCATCAAATTTTGATGATCAGTTTTTGTTTTTCAACTCAGGTAGACCCTTGGATTTTTTTGGAAGTGTGTTTTTGCCTATTTTTTCACAATCTATCTTCCTTGACTGACTCACATGAATACTATTTTAAGATAGAACTAAGATGGCGTTTTAAGCTCTAAAAAACATCTTATAGATAAAGTTGGGATACCAACATTTTTTTTTGAATTTAAAATAAGATTTTGTTATATCTTTTTATAAGATATAAAAATCAAAAGTTTTTAAGATTTTATTGAGGAATTGTTAACTACCATTTTTTTAATCAACATTTTATTTACATACATTAAAAATAATTTTAATTTTTTTTCAAAGAACATCGATTTTTCTAAATATTTTTAATATTAAAATTATAAAACTATTATATATATAAGTTTGATAATAAAAAGGTCTTATAATACCAAATACATTCATGTTGTTTAAAATAAGCTTATTAAAATATTTTAACAACTCATTTTTAAAATAAGACCTCACAACTTATAAGCTCCTAAAACAACTTATAAGATATAAGAAATTATAAATTGTTTTAAATAAGTATAGCCAAACACCCTCTAACTCTAGCCTCGAAGATGCATTAAAACATCACTGGAATATTCATTATATATGCCATGCTTAAGTTTTTTGAGTTCAAATGGACTTTTTGAAGTTGCATATATCAGCCTTTGACTTCAAACTTTCATGTCAAATGTATTGTCTTTTCCCTTGTCTAATTGTCTGTTGTACAGTTGTGACAAAACAACGCTGAATCTGGAGACTAACCTTTTTTGAAGTATGCAGTGTGTCTCACTTCTGATGTATTACCGCCAACAATAATAATTATATGGCACCTAGGTGCATCTTTCCTTGACTTTCTCAGTTGCCTATGCTCATGCCTTGCACTTGTTAAGACCGCTACTTGACATTATTTGCTCCTCGTAGATTTGGCTAGTTATGTTACATTTTAAGTCTTCTATCTTCTCACAGGGTTTCAGACCTCGGTATTTTATTCATATCTTATAGTGTAAAGTAGTTTGTTGAATATTAGAAGCTCGCAACTTGAGTTGAAGGATATGAGTTGCCTAAGATTCATCTCACATGTCATATAATCCTTACAATGTGGGGGAGGGGAGTTGGACTGGGAGGGAAGTACAAATGGTGGGATGGCATTTTCAACCCTTTAAGAAAACAGTGGATGACAATTTGACGCTATCCTTCCAGTATGACCAATTTGTAGTTGAAATTTGATCAATCAGAGTGATGATCTGTGGATACCTCATTTATAAATCTCTGACACCTGAATTCAATTTTACCCTCTTAAAAGTATTCTTGAATAAGGCTTGGAGGATTCTTTCATGTTTTTTCTTTCTTTGGACAGAAGTTGGGTCTACCAAGTTTTTTAGGCTTAATGATTCAAAGGTACAAATTTGGTTGTGCTGTAAGGTTAGTCTCGATATCCTTTGAAATAATTTGTCGCTACTCGTTATTTGACATCAATTTGAATTTATTCTGAAGACTGATAATATCACCGTGGATTGATTTATAAGAGACCAAAAAGGCAAAAATTTCCTGACATTGGCATAATAAAAAAGGAATTAGAGGTTTTCGCCTAAAAGTGCCATCCTGAGAGTTAGCCGATCTGGAAAAAATGCCCTTTTTCCCCAGTCTTCCTGGTACTTTTTTTTACGTGGATTTTGCACCTTCGTAAATTGTAGGTACGCAAATTGAAGCGGACACTACCCACACTGGATAAGAATTTTGCTGCCCAAAATGAGAAAGATACGTGTATGTTTCTATTGAATAAAATTTGAGACTCTTTTGCTTTCAGCTGAAGGAATTGACCAAGTTTTAGTCGCTCTGAAATAAGAAAGAACGACCGTAAGCCTGGTGGTTGGCTATGATGATGTTAGAGCATTTACAGCACGGTTTGTCAAGTACACCTTGCATGTTTGCAATTACAGGGAGGAGAAATATGAAACAATATAGGAAGAATTTAAAGGTAGCAGGATTAAGGAAAATATGAAAATTCACTTTTAATGCGTGCACAAAGTGGTTCTATTAAATTGATTGGGCTCAAGGATTCATATTGATTGATTCAAACACGAGGATTCTTGTGACCTAGTTCAACTTTTGGATTTGGTCTAATTACTTCATTATGGGAGGCAATGGGGTTAAAATAGAAGAAACAATACAAGGTTGTCGGGCCATGTGAAGAAACTAAATGGTCCAAATATAAGGATCAGTGGGTTTGGATGACTGGATTTTATATCCAATGGTGTGGGAATATAACTTGCTATTCGATCCAAAACATCACGGGAGTGAGCTAACTGTTGATTAGTTAAACTTTTTCTTGTGATAATTCATTTGCCAACTGTGTTTCATGTTGAAGTATAGGCTTCTTATGCAATATCATCTATGGTTGAAACACGTAGTTCGTTCACCACCTAATAAACCTGCTATGCATATATTTGCAGTCATTTCATTTATGTAAGAATATGAGCATGGCATTTGTCTATCTAGATATCATGCACTTTCAGATGCTACAATGTTGAAAGAAGGCCAGCAATAATTGTAGTTCTGATTAACATCTGTTTATGCCAACAGTATTTGATGCAGTGTCAATATTGGGAGAATACCTGGTGGAAGAGCCTTGGCTGAAACTCCTCTGTGACAAATTACAGTATTTTTTCAAGCATCTAATATTTCTTCCAAAGTTGTATATGTATCATGTAAAGACAAACAATAGCAGACCACTCTATATTTCTGCATAAAAACTAAATTGTCCAACATTGGAAAAGGTAGAGTTCTGAAGTATTGTCTCAAGCTCTTAAAAGTACTTTTAGAATATTTATGGTAGATTAAACTTTGTTTTACTTTTTAAAAGGGCTGTACCATGTCTCTGTTGATATTCCACCGAAGCTAGAGATTTAAAATATTGTGAAATAACAACTATTTTGAGTAATCGATGATTTAACATGTCTCTATTATTATTATTATTCTCAAGTATGGCAAAAGTCTGTGTGCCTTTTATCCTTGGTTGCGTAACTCTTCATTGTCAAGAAGAAGGAGAACTGGGGCCATACCATCCTTACTCAATTTGAATTTAAGAACTTGACTGGATCATGTATAGACTTATAATTCCAGTTTAAAATATGCTTTACTCAACTGCTCGCTTTCCTTGAGTGACAGTTAAGTCTCTCCTTATCTGTATATTCCTTCAATACTTTCTTGTTTGCACTCGCAGATTAAACTTAAACGACAGAAGAAATGCACCAGCAATTGAAATATTTCCGACTTCATCAGAAAGTGATCTTGCCTCATTTAATCCGATACAGGTATATCCACCGACACACTCTGCTTCACGTATGTGAGTGGAATGTGTGTTGTATAATAAGAGCAGGCGATGACCTTGTTTCCTTGCTGGTAGTTTAAGAGTTGTTTTATAGTGCCATATTTTCTTAAACTATAGCCATATGATACATAAAGCAAGCAGCTGAACTGTTGCGATCACTGGAAGAACTAAGCCTAGGTCTTGTGTGTTGACAGTCGTCAAGACAAGGAACTACAAGTGTCATTTCCTATCGCAGGTGAACAATGGCGTCGACAAGAAATCTACCCGAACCACACGTCAGACCAAGAAGACTAAAGTGGAGAAAGATTCACATAATATCAAGGACATGTTTGGTCGAGCTACAAGAAAAGGAAGGTGAAATCTTCAAAACAAATGCAATGCGCCGTCAAAAGTAGACAACTGAAAGGCCGGATTCGATGAACATTATCTCAATATCCCATTTGATTTCTTCGCAAAAAGGGTTTTAATGTATGGTTGTATCTTTATTTACTAAGATCATATAATGTTCATTCATAATTTGAAGAACAATTTTTCTCTCTTTTTTAACTCATTTTTATGAAGCTTCTGACAGGTGGTAGTCAGTGTAATTTTATGTACTCCTCACATTTTAAAAATTCGTTGAGTGCGTTTGGACAAGTGGATTTGGATTTGAGGAATATTTGAAATGACTTCATATCATGTTGAATTTAAAATCCACCACGGCTTAAAAATAACTAGTTAAAATTTGAAATCTAACCAACTGACAATGAATTGAATTTTATGTATTGGAATTCTTAATTTGAAATATATTCATTCAAATGCTAACAAGTTTTACTAAAAAATTCGTCAGTTTGAAAACAATTGTCCTTTCATTAACATAATTCTCGTTTTTCCCCCAAAGGATGAGAATTAAGATACATAATTACAGACATGATTTCTCGATAAATGTATATATTATTTACGTTCTCTTGATTAATTCTTTTTTATACTTATATTTTTAGATATTTATTATTATTATTTTTTAAATGAATCTATCAGATAATTTAATATGTAGCACATCAACAAAAAGAGAATCGAATTATTTTGGTTCAACTCAAAATCGTAGTTTCAAACATAGCTTTATCTATTAAACATTTTACAATAGTCTTGTAAAATAATAATAATAAAAATCCTAAAATACCCTTTTTAAAATCTTTTTTCTCCATCTCATTTTTTTTAAAAGATTAATTAATTTTCATTATTACAATTGACTGAAATAAGAAGTTTTTTTTTTTTTTTTTTCAAAATAAGTGAAATAAACTTATTCAATTATGCACTTTTCAGCTTGATAAGATTCCAATTCCACTCTACTAACTCTGGTAAATTTTCTATATTTCTCTTGGTATGTTTGCTGATTTTTTTTTGAAATTACTTGATTTTCATTGTTCATCTGAATCTGTGATGAGCGCTAATTTCATGGAGAGAGGAGGGAATTTTAATTGTTGACTGCATAAATGTGAGCAAAGGGTGTGTTTGACTGCTCAATATAACGTGGAATGGGAAGAGAGCTCGGGTCTGGATGAACTCAAGGCGGAACTCAGCCGTGGGTTTGGGATGATGAAAAGACATGTAATTGAAAATATTGATAATTTGTTTCGTCATCGAGGAATTATGAATTCTCTTCTTACTTGTTTGAAAGTGAATATCTTATATCAAAGAACTGTACCCAACTTTTTATAACCTCTTGTGGTATATGGATTTATGTGGATTTGTTGATTATTTGCTTGACCTGTTTTTTAAACTTTATATGCATTCTCTTTGAGAAACGCATAATACCAAGACTTTCCACATTAGTTTTGTTGATTCATTAGTGATTTGTTGATGAAGTCTTCACATGATTAAGTTTTTGGTTTGACATTGTGGTGTATTGATTTTGTCCGTGAGTTCAAGCCATTTTCTTATGCTCTCTCGAGAAAGTGAAAGATGTTGTTGGCGGATATAGAATGATGGGCGGAGTTGTTGATAGTTTGCAGTCGAAAAGGATAGTCTTTGTGACTGTTGGGACTACTTCTTTTGACTCCTTGGTTAGAGCCGTAGAGACTCGGGAAGTTAGGGAAGCATTGTTCGAAAAGGGATACACCCATCTCCTCATTCAAATGGGGCGTGGTTCCTACATTCCCATGAAGGTAATGTGATTTTTGTTTTCTTTAATTAAACATGGTGATCTTAGTGAATACATTTTATGTTGTCTCTGCCATCTAGCTCTAATTGTCCTTTAAACATTGATCTCGTAGCTACCAGGTTTAAATATGAAATGTAAATATCAGAAAATCATCTATGGCCTATAGGAGACACTTTAAGCACTGTTTATTTTATGAAATTGATGACTTTTCTGGGTATTTCATCATTTTTTCAGTTTTCTATTCTTTCAATCTTATGCCCACAACAAGTGATCTTGAGTCATTTTTAATGTTTGTGTTTGAGCATGGTCTATTCTGCATCCCTCTTTTATTTTGGTTTTCACTTCAATGGGATAAGAAGAGCCCTTTGTCATCTCATCTCATCTCATCTCCTTTTAAGTTTAGCCCCACATCAAATGACTTGAGAGTCCTTCTCGTCTTGAATTTGACATCACGATTATGAAATGAACAATATTTTGATTTATGTGACTAATCTGCTGGAGATAGCCATCTGACTCCTAAAGGTGTACTTTCCATAATATTAGTTGTGTTCAATTTTCCAGAGTGGAATCTAAAAATCTAGAAAAGTAGAATTTGGACATGCCAAAGTGAGTCTAGTGCAACATAGTTTCTTGGCCTGCTATTATTTACTATTTTGGCTTAACGGTACTCATTTCCAGTCTGCTGGAGAAGATGGGTTTATCTCTGTAGATTATTTTACATTTTCACCAAGCATTGCTGACCATTTGAGATCAGCCTGTCTTGTAATCAGTCATGCAGGTCAATCATTCGTCGCGTTTGCTTTACAAATTGAAGAATTGCTTTTGATCATAGAACGATCTTTCAGAAACCGAATCTTCCTTTGTTTGGACAGGCTCAGGGAGCATATTCGAGACCCTGCGAGTGAGAAAACCTCTGATCATGGCGGTTTAATGGACAACCGTCAAAGTGAGCTAGCAGAAGAACTTGCAGAAAGGAAACATTTGTTCTGTGCTCGTCCCCAGACACTTTTTAGTACCATTTCGGAAATGGATACCGAAAACCTTGTAGCATATGAGCCAGGTGACGCCTCGCCCGTTGCTAGATTTATCAACAAGTGTCTGGGTTTCTCTAATTAATGATTCAATGAAACTAAGAAGGATATTTCAGAATGTTTGAGGTTTTGCATAAAGATCAGTAGGTCGTCTCCATCGCCACAGTAACTTCGGTTTAGTGCACATCTGGGGCTTTATTTGCTTATAATTTAAGGAATTATTTTCATAAGCTAATCAGTTTCAAATTCTTGAATCGTAAAAAAAATTATTTATTTTCTTCAACTTTCACACTTCCACCATTTTCGTTTTCCCATCCAACTATTTCTTTTTACCTAGGGATGTAATCGAGTCGAACCGAGCCGAACTCTTGAATGTTTAAGCTTGGTTCGTTTATAATCGAGCCGAGCTCGAGCTTTATTTAACGAATATATGCATGACTCACGAGCTTATTCAAGCCTTTATCGAGCCTAAACAAGATTAATAAATATGAATTATATATTTAAATTTTCGTTAAATTAATTAAAAAGTAAATTATATATTTAAAGAAAAATATATTATTCTTAGTCAAAATTTGTAAATTTGTTATAATAAATAAATTTAATAGATTTTTCTATATATTTCATAAATAATATGCAAAATCAATAAATCAAATATCAAAAATATTATTTTTTCATCTAAAAGATTACTCATGAACTTACCAACGAACATGTTCACGAGCTAACGAGCCGAATAGTGTAAAGCTTGAGTTTGGATTTGTTTATCTTAACGAGCCTCATTAAACGAGCTCAAACGAGCTTTCATCGAATCGAGCTTCGAATAGCTTACAAACGATTTGGTTCGTTTAAATCCTATTTTTACCACTTTGAAGACCGTAAATTATCCATTTTTAAAAAAATAAAAATAAAGTAGAAGTTATTGAAAGCACTGTTTTCATAATCTAACCGGACCAGCCGGTTCAATACGGTCACGGATTTGGTTTGAACATGTCCAAAAATTGTTTTATAGGTCAAACCGGTCAAAACCGAAAAAAATCGTGTTCAATTTTTGTAATTTAATATTTTGTTTTTAATTATTTGTTATATTTATGATTATTTAGATTTTGAACTTTGTTAAAAATATTATATTATTTTAGTAATATTATATCTTATATGATTTTTTTTGTTGAAGCTAGCTTAAATGATTTTTAAACATTGAAAAATGTATATATTTTATTATTTATATATATCGTTGAGATGTTTAAAATTTAAAATATATTATTTATTATATTATATTATTATTTTATATGATATAACATTATATCGATCTTATTTTTCTATTGAAGCGGTCTGATTAATTGAAGGTAAAAACTTATGTGAGACGGTTTTACGGGTCGTATTTTATGAGACAAATATCTTATTTGGGTCATCAATGAAAAAATATTATTTTTTATGCTAATAGTATTATTTTTTTATTGTGAATATCGATAGGATTGACACGTCTCACACATAAAGTTTCGTAAGACCGTCTCTTAAAAAATTTAATCTTAATTGAATCGTTATTTTAAAATGAACCGATTCGATCATGACCCGATTATGGACCCTTCAAACTGAGTGTAGAAACGTGTTTCGCTGTTTTTCACTAAAAAATTAGGTTTGGTTTCGATTTTGTTGTGTAGCATCCGAACGTAGCCGTAGTTATCAAGTTGGACCCGATGTGTCGTGTCCAATTTTAACTCCTCCACATCAGATCCATTTTCCAGACCCGACCCGCCCACATCAGGGAGAATCAAAATATCTGAAGATTCTCGCAGACGGATGTTTCATTTCCAGCACCTTCCCTCCCAACTATCAACCCACTGCAATTTCCTTTTGCTGAAAACTGCGAATTGAGAGAGAAACGTCTCCGATCAATGGATTCTCTGCCTTCAGTCTCGCCTTCTATTGTGCTTCCTCTCCGCCGCCACCAGTACCACCACAGGCGGCGACAATCGGGGCTTCCTTGGACGAGGAGTATATTTCTTCCTCAATTCCGTGTTTCAAGTGAATTTTGTAGAAGACGGATGCATTTGGAAGTTTACTGTAAGTCAGGGGGTGGCGGAGAAGATGGAAAGGATGCGGAAAATGATCGGAGAGATGACGAGTTGGAGAGAGCGACGAGGATGGATGGCACGATCCCCGGGACTCCCGACGCGTTTGTGAGGCAGGTGTCTTCACGCGCCTATGACATGCGGAGACATCTCCAGCAGAGTTTTGATAGCAGTAGCTACGATGGTATGCTCTACCAGGAACAAGCGTTTTTTCATTTTCGCTTTTATTTTGTTGAAAATCATTAAATTTGATTTGATATTTGCATCTTATGCAATTGTTTTCTGTTTGTTATTTTTCCTTTTTTTTTGTTTAATTTCAAGTAACTGCTCTGATTAGCTATGGTTTGATCCGATTGATGGTTTGTGAACTGCGTTATGATACTCCAAATCTTGTTTCAAATTTGTGATTCGCGTCCTTTCTATTTTATGATACATGTATTTTTAAACATAAACATATGGAAGAGAGATTGAAATTTGAAATGCAATGCCAACTTGTTGAGAAGTTGAAATAAAGACCACCAGGCTTTGTACTGTCTGAGCCAAAAAATTTTATGATGAGAAGGCTCTACTTTCTTTTGCATAATTACAAACAATATAAAATTCATCAGCACTTGATCAAGTCTTTGAGTAATTGAATATCGTCTTTTGCGTATTCTACATGCAGTCTTGGAAGCAAATCCTTGGAGAGAGACTTCAAAATCTGTTTATGTGTTGACTCACCAAGAAAACCAAGTGTGTACTATGAAAACTCGGAGAAATCGCAGGTGATTTACATTTGCTTTCCACTTGACTCATTTGTGCATGCATGTGTTTGGCATTGGTCATGGGGTTTCTTCATTCAGGGAAGTTGAAAGAGAGCTTGGACTTCTGTTTTCCAAAAGAGCAAAGTGGAGAAGCCAGTCAAAGCAGTCAGAAACCAGTACTAAATTTCCTATGCTTGTGGAGGACGTCCAAGAGGGTGTGCTCGTAAGTTCTTGCTTACCTGCTTATTTTATTGAGTTATGTTTTTCTATTTTCATTTGATAGCACATAATTATTAGTAACAGTATCTGTTCTTAGAGTTATCATCAATTTCTACCCCTTTGGTTTTGTTGGTGCAAGTCTTGAGATGTAATTATTTTGGGATTTGAATCTATGCTAAATTAGTAGTTCATTCAGGCTCCAACGTTGTATCGTATGCTTCATGTTTCTTTCTGGCCAGAACACCTACTTATTCCTAGTGGGAAGTCTCCTGATGTTTGATGTGGTGTTGCGGATTTACGCACCACATACTCTATCATCACGGCCCCAACCCATACTGGGTCTCCCCAATACCTAAAAGTACACTGGTGAAGGGCCCAATAAACTCTTGAATAGTCAACCTTTAACTAGGGGTAACAGCAGAGAGTATCATCTTCCTTATCAAGTGTTTTTCACTTTGATTATCTTAGTATGGATTGTATGACGTCGAGACTTTCTTTCATCATCAAAATACAGACATTAGTTCCTGGCATTTTAATTGTGGAGTAAGATTTGCTGATTTTTGCCTTCTGCAAATGTTTATGCCTACGTTTAATCATGATAAAATGTTGTTATTTTCTTATCAATAGCTTTTATACATATTATAAAGCTCGACAAACAGTAGAAGAATCGATTTTCACACTTCAAAAAAGAATGTATGATGGCCACTTTGTTATTATTTAGTAAAATATTTTTGCAAGACTTCGTTTTACCCAAAAATTGTTATTTTGAAGGAAACATAGATATATTTTATTTGCACATTCTCTATGTGAAGGGGAGATGTATCATGTCATATTTCCTCACTTTCAGCGTCTCGTACTTTACCATGAGTTTGCTTGTTATTTTGGGCTGATCATTTCTTGAGTTCTGAAAAATGTGCAAGCTTATTATTACCCACTGTCATTAGTATATAAAAGATACAAAATGTTTTCAAGTATTCATTCAATATCTGACTCAGGTGTTCGAAGATGAAAATGAAGCTGCAAAGTATTGTGATTTACTCAAGGGAGGAGGTCAGAATTGTGAAGGTGTTGCAGAGATAGAAGCCTCATCAGTAAGCTAAACGGTATCATATAAATCACTCAACTCTCTATTGATTGCTATATTCACTACAATCTCCATGCAGGTCTTTGATCTTTGCCAGAAGAACAAGGCACTCGCAGTTCTATTCCGTAGGGGTAGGACGCCTCCTGTACCCGAAAACCTTAAGCTTAACTTGCGTGCACGAAAGAGATCCCTTGAGGACCAAGAGGATTTGGCGTGACAACCGGGCACATTGGAGGATAAATAAGTAACAAATACTGTCTCTAAGATGGTAAATGATATGAATTTATAACATTGGAATACCATTGATTTGTATAGTTCAGTTTACCGTTTATAGTGGAAATATTACGTGTGAAGGGATGTGCAATTTGTTCCTTATATATTTGTTTGGATAAGGCCAACTTACCAAATCTTCTGTTTCACTAATGTCTCGTCCCATATTTCTTATATGTAATAACAAGATTTGTACATGAGAAATTAAGGTCATTAAAGACGTATAACATGCTATATTCGTAGGTAGAATATGAGATCGAGTGTATTTTTAGAACAGAGGATCCAACCTTCCGTGTTCTTTTAACAACTGGAAAACGAGAAGTCGAAAAAAAAATCCCAACTTGGATTTATTACACTTTACTTCAGGGTAAAATCTAATATAGCAAATTCAATGGTTATGAAGAGGTCTCGTGTTTTTTCACAGTGACAAAAACTTATGTGAGACAGTCTCACGAGTCGTATTTTATAAGACAGATCTCTTATTTGGGTCATCTATGAAAAATTATTACTTTTTAAACAAAAAGTATTAAAAAGTAATAATTTTTTATTGTGAGCATCAGTAATGTTGATCAGTATCACATATAATGATTCGTGAGATCGTCTCACAATAGACCTATTTTTTTCACATTAATGACGTGGCTTTTCTTGTAATGGTTGGATAAGTGTTAAGAGCACATGGACTTGGCTTGGCTGGAGATGTCGAAGGCATAACGTGTAGAAGTCATGATGTTGAAAAAAGACTGTGACAATGCTCTCGTGATAGATATTAATTTCATTTATTATAATTGAGTTTCGAAGTCGAACTCAAATTATGATCAGAAGTCATCCGGGTTACGATTATCACTTTGAAGCACATTTGTGGTGTTTCTTGTAATCTACTCTACATACATATACATACATATATATAATAATAATAACAATAATAATAATAATAATAATAATTTGGTCATATTAAAATTAAATAATAAATTCATCACGACTACTCATCCAAGGAAATGTCCAACTCATTGCGTGTGTCAAAGACAATCCAACTGGATAAAAATAGTAAATCTAATAAGCTATGGCCCATATTTCTTTTGTCGGCTAATCACTTATAAATTATAACTCCAATATTTTCGAATGAAGGAAACTCTAGGTAACTGTTGTTAAACTTTTAATTTTTCTACGAAAAATTATGATTTTGAATTTTTGAAAAAGTAAACGGTTATGGAAATTCAGTGGAGGATCTTTATTAATTGAGTAGGTCTCAGACGATATCACGGATCTTTATCTGTGAGACGGATCAACCCAATTGATATTCACACTAAAAAGTAATACACTTGGCATAAAAAATAATACTTTTCCATGGATGACCCAAATAAGAGATCCGTCTCACAAATACGACCCGTGAGATCGTCTCATACAAGTTTTTGCCTTATTAATTTCAACACTTTGACAGAAGATTTCCATAAATATTTTTGTTGTTTGAATAAGTAACCTCATTTAATTCAAATTCATTGTTTATATTATATAATATTTTATATTAATTATGAAATATTTAAAGTTCACTCGTTATTTGAAATTTATTATAGTTAATCTAAATTGGAAGAGTTAATTGTTTAAAAATGGTTGAAATACTATTATGTTATTAAATTAATTTATAGTATATTATATATAAACATAGCATGAAAAAAAGTAAACTACGTATATACAGAAAAAGGTCTGAGAAAAGGAAACATTGATCTAATCATCTAAATACCCATGAGTGGAAGCGAAGGTAGCTCGGGCCATTCTGATGCGCAGCCGCCGCTGTCATCCAGGGCGGGGGAGAGGGAGAAGAAGAAAGAGAAGGCACGGGTGAGCCGGACGTCTCTAATTCTATGGCACGCTCACCAGAATGAGGCCGCCGCGGTCAGAAAGTTGCTGGAGGAGGATCGATCTCTGGTGCACGCTAGAGACTATGATAATCGAACTCCGCTCCATGTGGCTGCAATTCACGGATGGATCGACGTCGGCAAGTGTCTTCTGGAACATGAAGCTGACGTCAACGCTCAAGATCGATGGAAGAATACCGTGAGTTTTTAATGACTAGGTTCACGTTCCTGTACAGTTAATGCGTACGTGATAATTTTTGACTTCTGGCTCGAGTATTTTGGTGATCATTTTGTCTATGACCTTATCTTTAATTCTATTGGCTGATGAAGACCGTCGAGCTTTAGCACTAATTTATTCGATCGGTAATTTTGTGCTGTTTTTAATAAATGTTAGCTCTCCGCTCTTTGTATTTGTGAAACAGCCTTTAGCTGATGCCGAAGGAGCAAAAAGATTTGCCATGATTGAATTGTTGAAGTCTTATGGTGGCCTATCTTATGTAAGTTCAAGGCTTGATGATTTTATTTCATTCCTGCTGTGAACAAAAGACTTACAATTACTGGAATGCTATCATATTAACTTCTTTATTTGTTCATTATTTCTCTTAAGTATTTCTTTAGTAGTTTCCGAAAATGTTATCTTTTTCAAGTCCATTGTTTGAGGCATAGGGGTTTTACCTTCTTATGTATGTGTCAATCCTCGTTATTGAGTTTATCTTTGTATTTGTGAATTTTTTTGAGACTGAAACACTGAAATCATCGCGAGGCAATCTCGGCTCCTGCTTGTAAGTGGAGAGATGCAGGATTTTTCACTAGGTTTACATATATGCCCCTAGAATTTTTTATTTTTCTGTGGAAATGACATTTTGTAACCCTTCAAGGTGGCTACGAGATTTGTGAAACATGCTCAAATTAGTTGAATTTCAAATTATGTTCCTTTTTTAAGAGTAAAATTAGTTTTTGTACTTTCTTGGCTTCCTCTCCATATGGATAAATCCTTCGGGCATGTTACAGGGACAGAATGGAAGTCATTTTGAACCAAGGCCTGTGCCGCCTCCTCTTCCGAAGAATTGTGACTGGGAGATTGACCCAACTGAGCTGGACTTCTCAGGCGCAGTTCTCATCGGGAAGGTCTGTATTTATTTACACAACAAGCTATCGACCAATCATCACTCGCTTTCTGTAACAAGCTTATAGAATAACTCGATTTTCTTTGCTGGACGGAACTCAATAAATTTTGATATTTACAATGTGTTCAATCATAAAATCTGCATTTTTTTTCTCTTCACAATATTTAAGTTTGAATATAGTTTTTAATTTTTACCAAGTGGAACATTTCTAATGAAGCATGATATTTACTGTTGAAATCCACGCCATACCTAATTGAATACGAGGATTTCTTTATTGGTTTATATTTCTAAAGGAGTTTGCGTCAAGGTTTATCTTCGTAGGATTCAAATATTTCTGATCCTACAGTGTTTATTGTGTATTCTCATAACATGATATCATATTAACCATGTTATGTTGACCTTAATGAGCTTGTTATGTTTTCTCTGTTGAACAATTTCCTTTATTTCTGCAACGTGCCATTTCCTTTTTTCTCATAGATATGGATTTTAGGGGCAGCAGGTGGTGGGTCAAAAAAAATCAAGGCTATAGTGTGGTTCTATGGTAGTGTTTGCAAATGTTTTAAAAAATGATCATAAACTTTTCCGTTATAAAGTTTTGCAACTTTGTAAAGGAAAAATCCATAATCACATTTTTTAAACATTTACAAACACTACCTAAGTACCTTAAACTTTTATTTCTAGTAGCTGCTTGATTTTTATAATTTTGTGTACACTTTTTTGGTGATCCATCAGTTGTAGTTGTTGATCACCACTTCAAATGCATATAATATTTGATTTCTGTCTATAAAGCTCATTGTTGCTGATGACAGCTGATATTGGTAGGGGTCTTTTGGTGAGATACTAAAAGTATCTTGGCGTGGAACACCAATAGCTGTCAAACGCATTCTCCCAAGCCTTTCAGATGACAAATTAGTGATGTATGTGTCTTGACTTCATCTCACAATATCTAACTTCCCATTCTCTCCCCTTTTTAATGGATATTAGATGCTTTAATTTGAATATTAGCCCCTTTTTCATACCTGTTTGATGTTTGTGGAACTTCGTGATAGTATCTAGCGATCTTATTCACATGCTAAATCTCTTGGATTGATCTTTTTTTTATGGAGTTCTAATAATTGAAAGCTTTCTTAGTCACCACAGTAGTACATGTTATAGCTCTGTACTTTCACCTTTTCTTCCTGGCTTATGGTGAATTACTGTGTCTCTTGCCCTAAATTCAGTCAGGACTTCAGACACGAGGTCAATTTGCTAGTGAAGCTTCGTCATCCAAATATTGTCCAATTTCTAGGAGCTGTTACCGAGAAGAAGCCCCTAATGTTAATTACAGAGTACTTGAGAGGGGTGAATGAATGATTTTTTTACCCCTTTAGAGGTATCATTTCACTTTCAAATATTCTTACTGTGGGTTCTCTTATGACATTCTTTTATAGGGTGATCTTCATCAGCATCTGAAGGAAAAAGGGGCGCTGAATCCGTCAACAGCAATAAACTTTGCTCTAGATATTGCCAGGTACAATTGGAATTATTCTATACATTTTATTTCTGTTTAGTGAAATCATGGTCTTTAAAGAAAACCTCATATCTCAATCCTTTATGTCAATGAAAGTCTTTTGCCTGATACTCATTTTTAAATGCAAAGGGAACTCATAGGGGACCGGGACCACATAAAGTGAGATTGAAGTTGATTTTTCTTCTCTAGTTATTTATGTCTTTATTTGCGGTTTATGGCGTACTATGCGCATTGGAGCTGAATGTTGTCCATGAAAAGTCCAAATGTGTGTGATTATATTGAAAACATTAGATATGTGTGCTTACAGAAGTATGAAACATTCTTATTTACTTTCTTCATTCAACATCATCAAAATGTGCATTAAGGTGTCTGATCACTACCATCTTGTTTGGACAGAGGCATGGCATATCTCCACAGTGAACCAAATGTTGTAATACACAGAGATCTAAAACCAAGGTTGGTCTTTCGCTACGTAAAATGACTTTATCAACAAAGACAGCATTCACAGCGCATGCAATTAGAGTCTCTCTAAATATGGTAACTTTCCAGGAATGTTCTACTTGTCAACACGAATGCTGACCATTTAAAAGTAGGAGATTTTGGGTTGAGCAAGCTCATTAGAGTACAACATGCTCATGATGTGTACAAAATGACTGGCGAGACTGGGAGCTGTAAGCAACTTTTATAAGAACAATTTTATACACAGCTGGGGGTTTTAGATGATCGTTGATAACTAGTAATGTGTAATCTTTTTACTTCAATAGACCGTTACATGGCACCTGAGGTCTTCAAGCACCGAAAATATGATAAGAAGGTCGATGTTTTCTCTTTCGCAATGATACTATACGAGGTAAATTTGATTTCTGCCGTGGTGTATGATTGAGTAAACTTCATTAAATCATAAGTGATATTGATTGTATCTTGTTGCAGATGCTTGAAGGAGAGCCTCCATTGTCGAACTATGAACCATATGAAGCAGCTCGATATGTGGCAGAAGGACACAGGCCACTTTTTAGGGCTAAAAGTTTTATTCCCGACTTGAGAGAGTAAGTAGCTATAGAATCCAATACCTTGGGATCCAGTAATAGACAATGTAGCGATATTTATGGTGAAAAAAAAGAGCATTATAGCATCGAAATTCACCGATAAAAATGATCCAAAATTGGTTATTTTTAGCAATCACCATTCAAGCCTTAGTCCAACATAGTTAGGTTGTCTACATGGATTTAGTTGTCTCCATTGCGCTGTCTTTGATATTCAAGATTTAGAGATAACCAAATCCTAAAACTTTCATAACAGTTCATCAATCTTCTTGGAAGGTACTAATGGTCCACTACCCAGTTCATCTTACGCATTTAGTTACGATGTTATTATCTTCACCATCTGCCATCTCTACTATTTTCTAGTGTGTTTTCTTTACCCCTATCGTTGCACTGAAAGTAACTAGAATTTTTCTATCCTGATCCCCGAGTCTGCAAATTGTTCAGGTTAACAGAACAGTGCTGGGCACCAGACATGAACAAGAGACCTTCCTTCTTGGAGATTCTGAAGAGACTCGAAAAAATTAAGGAAATACTACCGTCTGATCATCACTGGAACATATTTGCATCCTGATGTGAAATACAAGAAGAACAAGGTATCAAAGACATCATGATTGCATATCGATCAACGTTTCATTTCGACCATAAACCGGGGAGAAGGATTGTGGATTCACTCTTATACTTGCCTAGGTCATTTTGCTCTGTGATTTGTGATTTTAAAAATGTCTAAATCTTGGCCTTAGATTTCTCAGTTTCTGGTCTCCATGTTCATTTTTACAGAAAGTCTCATTTTTCCGTTGGTTCTAGATCAAGTAATTTTAAACAGGTGTTTCTATATGTTGGGCTAAAATGTGAATTATGTTGATAAAATATGTTCATGTTATCAGATTTGAACAAGATTATTGCGCAATTCCAATTTTTTTTGTTGATTTGCATCCTAAATTTAGATATTTCTCAAACACTAATAGTATTAGCTCTTATCGATTCTTCACTTTTCTTGTGCCATCAGTGCTATGCGTTGGAGATCAGAAGGGACCTATTGTTGGGCCCCATACTAATCCAATGGTTAAAAGCTCCACCTGGTGGAGCATAGTCTCTGCCGATTGTGTTGAGCGAGGATGGTCGGTTGGGCTTAGAAGTCAAATTAAAACACTGAGTTGCAACCACATCATGCCATATGCTCGTCTTAGTATATTTCCTTTTATATCCCAAAAATGAGTAGGTTTTTTGTGAGACGGTCTCACGAATCTTTATCTGTGCGACGGGTCAATCCTACCGATATTCATAATAAAAAGTAATACTCTTAGTATAACAAGTAATATTTTTTCATGGATGATTTAAATAAGAGATCCGTCTCACAAAATATGACCATGTGCGATCGTCTCACATAAATTTTTGTCTTAAAAAATACGTATGCACGTCTCACACACACATCTATCTGTAATATATACTAGCGATGGGGCACACAGTTTGTGTATGTGTTTTATAACTGACCTATTTTTTTTTTTTTTTTTAATTTTATCTTTGTCCAGTTGCCAGATTCGTACTTGAAACCTACTTCTAGGTATAGGTTCTCAACGATTTGGCTTAAAAAAAATTTTTCGGCTGAATGATTTTGCAAAGGACCTCGTAGTTATTGGAGACAGGGATGGATCCAGAAATATGATATAAGGGAGGCTTGAACTCAATATGATAAGTTATATATTATTAAAAAAAATTACATTATATTGTTCAACAAAATTGTGTCATACGAGATTTTAAAAATAAAATTCAACAATAATAAAATTTACATCTATAAGTTTAGCTAAATCTCATTCAATATAGAGTGTCAAACACTCGGCAAGAAATTCATCCTCCATTTTATTGCGAAGTGCCGTTTTCACATACTTCATTGCTGAAAAAGCTCGCTCAGTAGTGATGGTAGACACATGTAATGTCAAAACAAGATGAATCAATCTAGTCAACATAATGTAAACATTTGACCGTCCACTCTCAGTCAATTGTTGAAATCTCCAGGATAAAACTTCGTTCCAAGCTTGCAAATATTATCATTAAACAAATAGTTCAAGTTGATGTTTCATCATTAAAATCATTATTAAACTCCTTTCTTTGCAGTAGATTGATGTTCCATTTTGAAATAGTTCAAGTTATAATACTTTATAAATAATAAAATAATTATCAAACAAATAAACAAGTAATAGTCAATCAACGACTCAACAACAAACAATCAAGACTCAAGAATCAATTGCTCATAAACAAATATTCAAGCAATAACCAATTAATGACTCATCAAATTGATATGTAAGCCATTCTCACATAAGATTTCGTATTTGTAAAAATGGTTCCTACTTCTTTATTTACCTCAAAAAATTTATTCCACAAAACAAAATTTAGATGCAAGCTATTTACCTCAAAAAATTTATTCCATAAAACAAATTTATTCAGTCCATCAGGGTCCATGGGAACAATTATTTGATAAGAAATTAAGAATGGAACTAACGCTTGATCTTTCAATATCAAACCAAAAAAAAAGGTAAATAAATATTTTTAGGATATGATTTGATCTTTACAGGCATTTGCAGGACCCAATTGAGAAGTTATTATGGCTAAATTTGGTCTCATCCATGTAAATGTACTGGGCTAAACTAGGAGAAGACTAGGAGATTGGTGGGTGGATTGAAATTATAACATAAGTAAAAAAAAAAAAAGTGGGCTGGGCTACAGCCTAGTATAGCCTTCAAATGAATCCGTCTCTGATTGGAGGATATTTTGAAAATAATTCAAATTTTTTATAATATCTTCTTTTCTTTATAATTTTTCCATCTTTTCCCTATTTTTCTCGCCTAGTTATCTCTCTCTCGTTTTCCTCCTCAGGTTTACGTATTTCGTACCTGAATAAGATACAATTGGATCTAAAGTCGTTTATTTATAGAGGAAAAAAATACGTGCCTTGACTATTTAAATTTTATAAATTGGATATGATCTAAGCTATAATAAGCATGTAATAATATCTTCACAGAGAATTTTCAATTATGATATGAAATTAGTGAGATAAAATGTTGTTAATTGCATCTCATTTTTTTTAAATGATGAGATGATGTTGAAATATTAATTTTTTTTATTATATTCAATAACTTTGTATAAAAAAACAAAATAAAATTGCTCACACAATTAAAACAAAATAAAATTACACATAATTAAAATTTGCGAGGCATTTCATTTTTAGTCTTCGTTCAATGTTTATTTGTGATGCCTTCATCCCGTCGTCAACAACAAACTTCTTCTATTTCCTTCTTGGTTTTGAAGAGGCGGTTTCAAATGCAGGAGGAGAGACTTTAATGATATTTTGGGAGAATTTGGTTTGGTCGAACATAAAATTCAACATTTGCTCATCGGTTTGAGATTAAGAAAGACCAATCGAGGATTGAATTGGTCGAACATAAAATTCTATTTAAATTTACCGATTCTTGATTTAAGAGTAGATAGGCTTCATGTGGGGACCCGGACGCTAATCATGTTCTTAATCATCATTGAGACTAATTAATCAATTATAAAACAGGGTCTAAATTTTTTTTTAAATGCGGAACGTAATGAAATAAAACATATATATATCTCAGTATAAAAGTACAAGTCTTGTACTACATACATTTATTCAACTAAGGTTTAACAGCTAATATCAAGTGTCCAACCCTATCTCTAATCCAAGTCCGGAGCCTCCACTCTAATCACGATCTCTCTTCATCTTCTCAACCCCGAACCTGTCCCACCTGTTGTCATGCACACATACAAAACAAGACTACAGCCGGATAACTCCGGTGAGAATAAATCCCAGTATAAACAATGTAAACATGCAATCATATAAAAACATATACAAAAGCATATAACAAATATCCTTCACATGCAGCCAATCAACAAATATGTATGATATCCAAACTGTAAATCAACTAGTCGTATCAGACTTGACTCAAACAACGCGTCGTCTCAGACTCGACTCATTCCTAATCTAGGGATCCCGGTTTTGAATATTGAGAATTATATCGAATCTCAGTCGATAGGAATGACTCAACCCTAAACGACATCGATATAATTCCTATATCCAGTGTCTGGGCGAAACAGCCACAGAATTGACGAATCAGTCAAGGATTAAGCAAATCACCCAATAATTAGACGAATCAGTCAGGGACTAGGCGAATCAGCCGATAGCAAGACGAATCAGCCGGTAACTTGGCGAATCAGCCAATGACTAGCGAATCAGCAGTCAATACATGCATACAATAACTAGGAGAATCAGCCGATGACTAGCGAATCAGTAGTCAATACATGCAGTGGCTATAAATCAATAGACTACAAACATCAATCTCATCAATTACAAATATCAGTGCAATAAACTAAGTATGTGATTTAGGGAAACTCGAGTCAAACCTCACTCGAGTTGTGCAATCCCAACTCAACATTAATTTATACCTTTCTTTCTGATACTCTGACTCTGTCGAAGTCTCAAACTCAAAGCCTGTCAATACTCAATCTGACAATAACAATATCGAGGGTACGGTATCAGTACACCACTCAAACAATACTGGATATAATCAGAATTCAATCAAATTCTGTTTCAACAGCACAACGTCATAGTCTCAATATACCCAGCAATATCATCTCAGTCAGATATCAATTCTAACATCTCATAATCGGTAATAATTCAATTCTGATATCAAATCTCAATCAACTTAACTCTGAAAATCATAACAATTCCATATGGTATCTATTCTTCAGTCCGGTTTCGATTATACGATGTCTAACATGACAAGAACATCATATATGAATCATATTAGATTTTGACAACACCATAATTTCAAAACATATTAAAACGTAGCAAAACTTACGTCCAGTCGTAGTCTACGTCGATAGGAACACAGTACCGAAGTCGGATTCAAAATCTGACGGACGGATTGAAATATAAAGGCGTATATATATATACATCCACGCACATGCAATAAGCCAAGTGGCTCGATGTGCCTACTGCACGTCTCGCGCATATGCGCGACTAATATCGGCGCATATGCGCGAGACCTACGGGTCTCGTGGATAAGCTTCTCGGCAGCTCGCGCATATGCGCGACTCATCTCCGCGCATATGCGCGAGGTCCTCTGGACTTCGCTTTTACAGGTCGCGCACTCACTTCGCGCATATGCGCGAGGTCCTTTGCCCATGTCGCGCATATGCGCGCATATGCACGAGGGCTACTGTTCCTCGCACATTTTCATGCATTATCTCGTCTTTCCCGGTCCGATCCTTTCCGTCTATAATCATATCAATTATCCCCAAATCATTTCAGATTAATAGGATAAAATTCTCGGGCCTTACACTTCACATAAACATCCCGACACTCTCTTACAACGTGTTTAATTCATGTCCTCGAGTCATTTTGCTGGACATCTATACATAATCTCATTCGATAGTACCACGTGGAACTCATCTTACACAGAAAGAGAAAATTCTTCTCAAATTGATTTTCAGTGTTCCATACGTACGATGTTACAATTGTCAAATAAATTACAGTTGAAATATCACAGTCCTGAAGAACAAATTAAGTATGAAAGGAAAACATATCTTGGCGAAATAATTTATTCTTAAATTATTTTTCTTTTTTTTTACATGAATTTTGATTTTCTAGAATAAAGTTAGTTACGATAAGATTTACATTAATTCTAGATATGATTTTTTTATGTTAAAGAATTTATTTTTTAATAAAACCCTAGTTTCCATGTTTTGTAAGTATCTATTCAAAAAATCATCTATAGATTAAAGAGACTATATATATATTGAAGGATAGATACTACAAAGTAGAGAGACGAAGAGAGAGAGCAAGGAAGAACAGAGAACCCATGTGTTGCTTCTGAAAAATCGAGTCATTAATTTTTTTCGTGTTTTTACTGTGTTGCCGTTGAGTATTGAAGACATTCGAGGACAACACTTAATTAAAGTGTTGTTAGAGAATTGTTTGCTCATCTGAATTTTGGTTTCATAGAATTTGCATCCATTGTGTTTGGTTATTTCCGATGATAGAAATTAAGGCTGCAATTTGCTTTCTTGATGTGTGAATTATTATTTTTTTGTTATTCACTAATATTCTTTTGGTATGTAAATTTACTATTTTCTAGTGAATATTTTTCTCCGAGGCACACTTTTGCATAATTATTTGTGTCTCGATTTATTTACGTAAAGATTTATATGTTAAATTATTTTGTTTTATGTTTGTTATCTTAAGTATTAAGACATAACATTCAACACTTAAATCTGAAACACACAATTCCTCAATTATACGGTACTTTTATGATAAACAATTTTTTTTCGAAGTATATAGCCAGATTAATCTAACTTTTAGGACAATATAGCTAGTAAATTAAAGCAAGCTTACATCAAATCCCATAATTGAGCACCTTGATTCTAAGACCTGATATTATAAACGTTTTTATTGGCAAATCTTGATACAAAAACGTAGAAATAAAACCACGCCATCTAATAGAAGTCATATCCTTTTTCGCAAACGAATCAGCCTTAAAATACCGGTGATTCCACCGGCGAGCTCACCAGATTCAACAAGTCGTTCCAATAACTCTTGTAATCCTCAAGTTCTCCTAAAATTGTAGTGACCATGTTGTCTTCGTAGCATACGGGGTTAAAATTAACAGACACGAGATCGGTTAATGAACCTGTGTTGTAATTGTGATCCACGGAGTACGTTATATTGTTGTCATGAAGGTGAACTGAATTCCCCGTTTTGCCATTGATTTTTCCAAGCCCACATGCACCAGAGTTGCTCATCGAAACAACGTCGTTCACCATCAGTATGTCGCCGTTGGGACCAGCTGTTGGGACCGTAGTCAGGTTACCGGAGAAGTTTAGCGTGGATGTTGGAGACTCGAGAATCTTGACGGCTGATTTGAAAAAGTTGTTGGATGCGGCGTTGGCTTGCCAGACTTTCAGCACGTCTAAACATTGCGGCGGCGGCGGCAGCTGGGGTAGCTGAGCGGTGGCTCTGTGGAGGTGGAGGTTGGCCAGAAGTTTAGACTCGCGAACGAGCCTGGCTTCGGCCTCTAGCCGAGCTGTTTCCCATTGAGCCGTGTGGTTGAGGTTGGCGGACTGAACCGAGCCATCTGGATTGTTCTTAGGCTTGTGGGTTACCGGGTCGATTCCCATTCGAGATAACCTTTTCTTGAGGCGGGTGTTCCAGTAGTTCTTGATCTCATTATTTGTTCTTTTTGGTAAATGAGTTGCTATTGCCGACCACCTATAATTAATAATTTACATATATATGCAATAAGATTTGGTTATTTCACAAAAAATAAATATTCTGATAATGATTTAAATTTAGTACCTGTTGCCTAAAAGAGCATGAAGTCGAATGATTGCCTTCTCTTCTTGAGTGCTGAACTTTCCTCTCTTGATATCAGGTCTTAGATAGTTCGTCCACCTCAATCTGCAACTTTTTCCACACCTTTGAAGCCCTAGATTCACACACACATAAATTTTCTTGATAATACTCTAATTATATATAGCATTTATGCATTACAGAAACTAATTCCAATTTCTTTTTTAAAGTGAGAAAGCAGAAGGGTATCCTCGAAACTGCAAGATTCTACAAATAACATGTTCTATTCGCACCCCTCGACGATGCAAATAAAGTAGTTGCATGCATGTAGAAATACCATACCGGCTTTTGCAGGCAACGCGCGCCAGCTCCCATGTCCATGCTTCTCAATGTGAGAAACCAACATTTGGTCTTCTTCTCGTGTCCATGGCCCTTTCTTCACCTCCACATTCTCGTCGCAGTTCGACAATTCCATGGTAGGGTTAAAAGCAGACTGGTTAACAAAATTCCTATCACAAGATGTACAGTAAAACAAGTAATTCAATGTTAGAATATTAATTTGTGGGATTTTAAGTTTGGTGTGAAAGATATGCAATGGATGTGTTGTATATATATACAAGTGTGAAGAAATTAATATGTACTTTACTACAACTAGTAAGTCCGATAATTTTTGACCTAATATTTTTATGACACAGCCCACAGAGAGTCATTGAATGATTGCTCAATCTCAGAGTTAATTGCTTGCATGCGCTGTGTACGTGAAAGAAGGAAACATTTATGTGACTTTGAACTTCCTAACATAATACTGTCGGCTCATAAATACATACATGTACGCTTATGATGTCAAAAAAATTAATTTTGGCAAATAATTAGAAATAGTCGAATTACTGATCAAAAAATCACCCCAAGGGCGACGGCTGCAGTGCAAGATGACTATTTCTAGAAAATTTAGTTTTTGATGCGCTGAAACTATCATCTAAACATACATGTTCCCGATTCCTGGATCTCGACTTTGTCATCAGGTGTTCGCTCTTTAGATTGTGGATTCAAGTTAGGCTTGATGTATCAGGGTGATTCCCCTCGGTATATTTTAAGAAAAATATTTTTTTTGGTCTGCTCACTTATGCCATTTTTGGTTTGATTGTCATATTTTGTCCGAAATTTGACGTGACACCAGCAAATGATGACACACGTGACACCAAAAATCGATTATTTCAATTACACAAGTTAAGAGACTACAAATTATTTTTCCTATATTTTATTCCCCCTTCTTATTCTTCTACATAATGATTGATCATAGTTCCCTGCCTGACTCAAAATATACCACAGTCCACGCCCTATGTACATTTACTAAAATGGCAATCATATTAAACCTTCTGTCGGAGGGATGTCTAACCACATTTCGAACCATATATGTCATAAATAAATGTATCAATTTTCAAGTAAATTTGAGTATGTAAATTTTGTTTTAATAGTATATGGTTCTATTACTTCTACTACCTCTCATTTGTAATAATTTTTTATTTAAATTTAAATTTTCTTTAAAATAAATTAGGAATCTGTAATCTATACATCAATTTTTTTAAAAAAAATTAGCCTCAATTTCTCCTAATTTAATTCGCATGATCATGAGTTGCGTGGCTCATTTAATATGTGTGGGTTCGAGAAGTCCTTTGGGTATTAAAGACTTGGACCACCTTTGATTTTGTAGAGGGATTAGGGTGATGTCGAGTAGATATTGTTTCGATTTAATTCGGAGAAAAAGTCTCGTGGAAAGAAACAAGAATTAGATAAACAAATAAATAAGACATATAAATGTTATTTTTGCATGCAACAAATATAGTATAAATTTAAGTTTAAAATTTGAACATATTTTGGTGAATTGGACTCCTCATATTGAGTGGTGTATTTATTAGGCGAATAGAAAATCATTGCACGTTGGGCAATAAGATAACTCTATTATTTTGAATCATTTATAACTTTAATTTAATTAAAATTAGATTGTATAATGTAGTCATTTGAATAATTGAGGTAACTTATAATTTGAAAATAATGAAGAAAGAAATAAATGTGGATAAATATCTAGTTTCATAATTCTTATAATTGGTACTTAGTTGACTCGGGGAATGAACTATTTTTTAATCTTTCTAGAATTTTTTTTTTTAATGATTGAATGAATTATGGTGGATTAAAACGAATGATAACTTCGTTCTTAGTTCATGTTAACGATTTCAATGTAATCTTTACAAGGTCGTGAGATTTTTGAGATTGTAAAGGGAAAACGGTTTTTGATTTTGTAACTTGTATGTTTTTCATTTTAGTTCAGTCATATTATCGGCCAATTTTCGGTTTTTACTTTAATAATTTGCACTTTTATTTTTAATTTTATTCATTTTAATCAGAGTGCTGAGGTAGCTCTGGAAAATAATAACGTGTGTTTCCAAAAAATTCTGATATGGCAATAGAAATGACTAACATTTCTAATGTCTCAACAACATTCTGGTGCAAAAAACTAAAATCGAAAAAAAGAAAAAGAAATTTAGCATATTAACATTGTGAATTGACCGACAACATGATAAAAAATTAGGCCAAAAATGTAATTTCATCGACTATTAACAAATTCTAATAATTTGCTGATATAGATTTTTATCATTAATTTGTAAAAATATTGAAAGAATATTTTTTTTCCAGGCACATAAAAATACTAAAATAATTAGTTTGAGTGGCTTCCCTTTAACGACTATAATATATGTATATCAGAGGATGAGTAATATAATTAAAACAATAAAATCACATCATATACAAGTAAAATTTTATAACAACCCAACTCAAATTTAAATTACATATGCTCACCAAAATTTCCAAATTATCATTTCTTTCTTTTACTTTTTTTTTAAAAAAAGGAATTCTAAATCAAATATAATCAAATCAAATTTCTTATTTAAGTTTCGTTCTTTCATAATTAAATCAAATATGATCCGCATTTGAAATATAAACCTGCTAATTACATAACAGCTTAAGCTTGCTTGAGCCTGATTGTTTTGTCCATATGAAATAATTTAGGGTGCATTTGAACCAAGAAATTTAATTTCAAAAGTGGATATGAAATTACTTTATTATTCCAAGGATCTGAACCCATTGTTGTCAAAAAAAATTAAATAATAAAAATGATTATTTTTTAAAAATAAACCACATTTCTATTATTCATTTGCATTTTATGCTCTTTAAAATTTTTTTAAAAAATGCAAATATTTGACGTCAGTCATAAATATATTTATATATTATTTCTATTTTGGGAGATAGAAGGGACCGGAGTTGCATTAAAATTTTAAGGGTCCTTTTCTATTATATCCATTAATATTTCATTTTGTTAGTCAGATTTTACCCCAAGCATTAACTCTATGCGTATCCAATTTTTCATACTATTTACTCTACATATTATCTATCAAAAGTTGTTGTCTCATTCAATTTTGAGTGGATTGTGTTGAAGTGATGCCAAATTTCATCAACATCATTCAATGATCATTGTTTTTATATAAAAATTTGTTTATTAATAATTTATATGTGAGACATATTATATATTCAATTATAGATATTGAGTTAAAACCTAATTTTTGGTATTCAATTGAGACTAAAAGTTCATTACTGATAAATTTCTAGTGTTACATATATTTTTAACCATAAAAAATTTGTCAAAGTGGGCAATAAAAATTTTGAGTATAGTAAAAAAAATTTGGGTGGTGGTCATATACTTTTTTGTTTGGTCTTTTAGTTATATTTCGTCGAAAAATAATAATATACACAAAAATTGACATGATACTAGATAATACTGATATGTTCAATGCTACATCAATATACTCATGCAAAATAGAACCAAAAAATGAAAAGAACTAACTTATACATTCAAACCCAAATTTGATTATTTAGATGATTAGAATCTAAAATAGATTAACTTAGATGACTATTTTGTCAAATTTTCCTTTAAATACAGTTTATTAATTTTTACTTGGGTATTTAGAACTTAAAATAACATAGTGGCTTTTTTTGTAATTTTTCCTGTATAAGATGCATGTTAGTTCGGTTTGAAGCAACAATTACTCGAGTTATATATATATTTTTTTCAAAATACTAATTTGGAGTCGGAAAATGTTAATGTGGCACGTAGAAATGTTGATGTTTCCAGAACCATTGGCAGAGCATTCATTTTTATCTGCTATATTTTTTGATGAAAATGAGATTGCTACTACTCCGTTTTTGGATATTTGGTTTGTTTACTCTTTCCGTTTATATTTGATGTCTCGTGAGATTGTCCTGAATTGTGTGATTAGATTTGATGATAACATTATGATAATTAATCTAATCAAATTGGTTATGTCTGACTTAGATTGTAATCTGAGTATGGATATATTGACGAATTATCGAGCTATTGTTGATTGTTTTCATGGAGTTATAAGATTTAGACCATATTAAGACAGAAAATTGAACTTATACAGTCATGACTCATATTCTTTCATTCTGTTAGCGTCAAAAATGAAAATGTTTGAATTAAATAACATAATTCTATTTTTTTCTTCATTTATACTTTTTCATTTACTAAATAAAAATTAGAGATATTAAAAAATTTTGATAGGTTCTGACCCTACCAAATGCAAGGCGAATCCCATTAATATAAAGCTTTACAATTATCACACTCTCCTGATTTATGGGGATAAGCTTCGTATGGTAAATCACGATAAGTAATTAATTGGGATAAATCCTGGGAAATATGGTTATTTTTACCGGACAAGGAAAAACCAAGTCATCCAAACATTAATATTACATTTACAATCAAATTTATAAAATAATTGTTATAACACAAAAATTTCATTTATCAAAATTTTATGATAAATTCAACACAAAATCTCAGGAAACAATAGAAAAATCTCACAATATAATTATTATAAATATTGTTGTGCGATATATTAGTTATACATTTAACATTACTCTCGTCGAAATCATCTCACCATTTTAAGCTATAACTAATGATTTTTCCCAACTATGAAAAGTCAGGTATGATTAAAGTAAATCAAGTCATTCTTAGTTCTTTTATATATTTGTTCATGTATCCTTCCTTCTTTTTAATTTTTTTTTTGTTTTTTTTTTGATAGACTCTGATATGAGCGTTGGAAATTATATTTATGCAGTCGAAAACCATTAAATTTCCTCAACTCCATACAAAATTCCTTTTAGTTTCTTGTGTGTAACAGACAGACGCACATGTGTGTGTGTGAAAAAAAATACCCTTAAATCAAATTACAATTTTTTATTATTATCTGTTACTCTTAAAAAAGAAAAAATATCATACTTTAAATATAAATATAGCATGACTCGTGATTATGTACTTCTTTCCAAAATGTCATTCATTCAGTCTCCTAACGGTTCGTTAAAATCATGAATTGGGAACTTTATATATATATATATATATATATGTGTGTGTGCGCGTGAGAAATCGGTCATTCAGAAAACAATCGATTTTTATCGGTAATAAATATGGTTGTGTCATAAATCGAAGGCACAAAACGTTGGAGATTTAATAAAATAAATCTATAAATCATGTGATTAAATACATATATCATAACGCGCTAGGAATTCATGTCGAATTATCAGAAAATATGAATAACAGTAAACACGTACCAGAATCCATTGATTGATCTAGCGTCAGAGTTATGGATCTTCCAAGACAACAGAGAATCGACCACCTTATTCTTGCCTTTGATGGGAGAAGGAGAGAGATCTAGAATACGTGTGCCGTATGTATTCTATGTTATATTCTCTGTGCCTTGGGGACCATAACCTTATATAACCTTAGCAGTCTTCAACCCATCATAGAAGACCTAATTGGGCTGTGATTCTACACATAAGGTGTATCATACCAATTTATTTAATACTTCGGAAACCCATAATTAATTAGATCACTTTATTGGGTCCTTTATTAGATAGCTTGTCCATGTACAATTAATTAAATTATGTGAGCCCACAAAATAATTCCAACAATCTCCCACTTGGGCCACATAAGTTTTCCGCATATTGTATATGTAAAAACTGGATTGAGCTCTTGCTATCTAAACCAAAATATTCCTTAACAATCCGGTCTATCAATTACACCAATATTGAACCAAAGCAGTCATCGCTACATTTAAAATCACTAGACCCATCAATGATCACAATATTAGCATAATCAATAACATAGATCAAGTATGGATGTGTAGCATGGAAATGCATAAATGTGATATCAGAATAATACCTGCATTTCCAACTGGTCCTCCTAATGACTCAAAGAGTCCAATAACAGACTTTCAACCAAATGCTAAATCGCAATGAAAGTCATCACTTTATTTCAGAGTAATTCAAATAAACCTTAGTCTGTACAGAAACTCAAATAATGGCAAATGAGTCAATGCTCAAACCGAATACAAACTCCCACTGTACAGGCATATCAACTATATGGACAACACCAATGTGTGTCACATGCTCAAAAAATCTTGGGTGGCCAACCCATGACAACCGCATCCGCAATTATAGAGTTTGCAAAAACATGCTCAATTGACACATAACCACTCAGAATTATTTCCTTCCAACTGGAAACTTCATGTCAATATATTTTGATTTTGACAAGTTTCAGTTGTTCTTTAAGTATAATATAGCGGCTTTATTATCACAATTGATCCTCAATGGTTTCTTAGACCAATGATCATTACCGTGATAAAATTCCGCAACTTTATTCGGATTCCAAATATCCAACTATTTCCAAATGTCAGATTTTCGATGTGTGAGCATAAAATCATTAGTTCACTTTATGATGTGTCCCACATCGGTTAGTAAGAGTTGTCTTGGGCAAAATATATATGAATTCACAATCCTCCTCTCATGAGCTAGCTTTTAAGGTGGAGTTAGGTGGATTCATATCATATGATATCAGAGCCATACTCTTGACTGGTCGTGTTGGTGCATGTTCCTGGAAGTGCCCTGGAGTGCGGGTTAACGAAGGCGTTGGCACGAGGACGTACAGTTTAAAGGGGTCGGGAATGCCTGGAAGTGCCCTGGAGTGCGGGTTAACGAAGGAGTTGGCACGAGGACGTGCAGTCTAAAGGGGTCGGGAATGATGTGTCCCACATCGGTTAGCAAGAATTGTCTTGGGCAAAATATATATGAATTCACAATCCTCCTCTCATGAGCTAGCTTTTAAGGTGGAGTTAGGTGGATTCATATCATACCTGATGCGATCCCGCCCACGAGATCTTTGATTTTTCCCGATCTTTGAAACAAGTAATCGATAGATGTGACAATCGCCTCTAGATCACGCGGTCTAGCAACAATTAATCAACGATAGAAACAATCTCGTTCAAGAGAACCTCCAAAGAACCCGTCCTTGGCAACCCTCGTTATATTCGATTGACAAACGCCACAAAAGATAAATCTTTTGATAAGTTTGATTTGATACGACGCAAAAGTTATAACGAAACTTAAGCTTGTTTTGAGAGAATTCTCAAAGAAAGTTCTATATAAAACTCAATTAATGACTCAAAAGTTTTTTCTACAATGATAAAATTCGTCTATATATGATACCAAATCCAAAGATAACAAAAATACAACTAGGTAACAAAATCTGCACCAAATCTTCGCAAATATTCGCAGCTAATCATAGGACACGGACCCCGTGTAGGCCTCCGGGTACGGGTCTGTGTACACTCGGGCAAAACATTTCTCCAGCAAACAAAGGACACGGACCCCGTGTACAGGTCCGTGCTCGGGTCCGTGTAGACTCTGGAATTCTTCATCCTCGGCTGTAAAGGACACGGACCCCGTGTGCAGGTCCGTGTACACGTCCGTGTAGTCTCGGCCGTCTCTAACAATGCTTGAATGATAATCCTTTGGCTTCCTAACTCACTCCCATGCATCACGAACCTTTCGGCACTTTGCTCCTTGCCCGTGAGCCCTCCTTGATTGATAATAAGTCCCTGCAACGCTACCATGATCGCATCACTTTATGTACCGCATAACCCGATTAATAATCCAATGTCGGGTTTCTTAAATATCTGCCCAACATTCTAATGATGTTCACAATACCTAAACAATGTTCTCTATAAATCCGAATGAGATTACAATCTGATAAAATTTATACCACCACATATGTGGACATAAACATCAATATATTATTCTCATTGTTGATTTTTCAATTTACTCACTCCCACTAAAGTCAACATACAAAATTAATTTGCATTTAATTTCAAAATTTCATGAATGCACAATGTCAATGTCATTTAAAATATTGATGTTCAATTTATCAAGCTTATCAATCAAAGAACTCATACCAAACATATTTTAATTTTGAAAAATTGAAAATACAACATGGATAAAGCAAAAACTTGATTTGTTCAAACATGAAACTAAAATCAAATTTCTTCTTTAAAAAAATGTGCAAAAAGTAATTTCCAAATTCAAATACCAGAAAATGAAAAAAAATTCTCAGTTCCTAAATAAAGTTTTTTTTTTTAAAAAAATCACCATCAATCTTATTGTCTTTTTTCCATAAGATATATCTTTCACCATCAGTTGGAAACCGGCTCCTTAGGCAACCCTTTCTTTGCACGCCAATTGGCGTATTTGGGAAAATCCTTCTTCACATGCCCATCAGTCCTTTTGCAAAAGAAACAAGTGATCACTTTATCTTGTTTCTGTTGCTCCATATGCCGTGAAGTCCCAGAGTTTCCTTCCTTATTGCTCCTTTTCCTTTTCTTATTGATGCAATTACCTTGATAGTTAGATTCCAAGTGAGCACTTTCAATCACATCTTGTTTAAATCTCTCCTCCTCCTGAACGCACTGCGCAATAAGCTCATTCAAAGTCCACTTTTCCTTCTGGGTATTATAACTTATTTTGAATTGATTAAATTGTGCAGGCCTCAAGACTAAATACACGACTATGTCTTCCGACAATTCCAACTTGAATGCTTTTAGTCGAGTTACAAGATTTGACATTTCCATCATGTACTCCCTTATGTTCCCTTTCTCTTTGTACCGCATTGAGACAAGTTTATTCAGAATAGTACTTGTCTCGACCTTTTCGTTTGCAGTGAAACGATCTGCTATTTGAGTAAGGAACTTTTTGGCATCATTTTCTTCAGGAATTGCACCCCTTATAGTATCTGGAATGGAATGTTTCATAATCATCGGACTCATGCGATTTGATCGCTCCCACTTTTCCAAAGAACCCTTTTGATTAGCAGTTCCTGAACTGGTCAAAAGTGCGGGGCGATCTTCCCTTATCGTATAGTCCAAATCCATGCAGTCAAGCACTATCATAACATGCTCTTTCTATTTCTTGGAGTTTGAGCCATTAAGTACTGGAATGTTATTCAGATTGGTAGATATAGAAGATGCTATAACAAAATAGAACAAAAAACTCACAGTAAAATATAGTCCATGCATATATTAAATTAAATAAATCACAAAATATAAGCATGCTGGTGGTGGGCCCATAAAAAAAATAGATACCTAGCACAACATTGATATTTAATCTTTGAAGAAAAATAACAATTTATAAATAGTACACTCGACCATCATGGTTATTAAATATTGATAATAAATCCGGCCAACAATATGCCTTTTTTTGGACCGACAATTGCATGCATGGATAAATCCAAAATTATCACATATTTAGTACCACATATTGTTCTAAAATTTGGCCAGAAAATGATCTTCCTTTGGGCCGATCATTTTCCGCATAAATTTAACACAATTTAATATCATATAATGTGACAGGGTTTAAGATCACGTAATTATGAGCTTATAATCTGGCCAAAAAATAACCTTTCTTTGGGCCGATTATTTTCTGCATAGATATAAACACATTTTTTTAGGTCACTTATTATGTCTGCAATCTAGCCAAAAAATAGTCTTTCTTTGGGCCGACTATTTTTCGCATAGATATAAATGCACTTGAAGAAGATATATTGAATCTAAAATCTGGCCAGAAAATAATCTTCCTTTAGCCCGATTATTTTCCGCATAGATCTAGATGCACTTTAAAATCATCTATTGTGTTTGGAATTTGGCCAAAAAATAGTCTTCCTTTAGGCCGACTATTTTTCGCATAAATTGAAACACAATTTATTTTGAACTTGAACAATATCTACATATATCAAAAAATCACTTTATTAACATGTAATTTAAATTTAACCAAATTTGAGATACAAGATATCAACTTAACTAAAATTTTCACAAGAAAATTTAATTTACTTTAATTGGGCCAAATAAAGCATGGAGACCAAATTTGCAAGAAATAAAATATTTGCACTTCATAATTATTCATCCACCAATATTTTATCGAAATAAACAGAGGCGATAAAATAATGAACAATTCCATATTAATTTTATTTCATGCAATTAAATTTTGAAATAGTCGAATTTAATTTTCACAAATCAGAATTGTGGAAGTCAAAAATTAATAAAAGGTCAAAATTCTGGATTTCAAAATTTGGATAACCAAACAAGGCCTTAAATTCAACCAAAAAATGCCCAAATTCGAAACCCTAACCCTAACCTTCAAAACGGCGCCGCCACCTATTCCGGCCAAACCAGTTGACGACGACAATCACCCAGGGTCGCTTTACCATCGCTGACCACTGCCATACAATCTCAGACCACAAAGCTGTCAGAATTCGATCGAAATTCTTCAAAAATTGACGGAATTCGCGCGGCCAGAGTTTACAGGATTCAGTCGAGAAATTCGATCACGTCGCGGCGGTTTTTGACCGATAAACGATACTAATATAGGCGCCATGAGATGGGCAAGAAAACGCCCAAATAATCGCCGCCGGAAAGTAGCCGGAAAACGTTCGATTGGCCCAAAATCCGCCGGCTCTATTCCAGAATTCGAAAAATCGAATTTTAGATTTTTTTTCTTTTTTCGAAAATTAATCTAAATTTTGGATGTAAAATTCGAAAAATACTAGATCTAAAGAATATGAATTTATTCAGATCCAAATTCAAAAATTTTAAGAAAAATCAGATCTAAATCCAAAAATTTATAGACAATAAATTCGTATCAGATATGATAATAAACCATACTTTTCTGTTTCGATTCATCAATAAACAAAATTATCATAATTCAACACGAACGTGGCTCTAATACCACTTGTTAGACATTTAATAAAATAAATTTATAAATCATGTGATTAAATACATATATCACAACACGTCAGGAATTCATGTCGAATTATCAGAAAATATGAATAACAGTAAACACGTACCAGAATCCATTGATTGATCTAGCGTCAGAGTTATGGATCTTCCAAGACAACAGAGAATCGACCACCTTATTCTTGTCTTTGATGGGAGAAGGAGAGAGATCTAGAATACGTGTGCCGTATGTACTCTGTGTTATATTTTATGTGCCTTGGGGACCATAACCTTATATAACCTTAGCAGTCTTCAACCCATCATAGAAGACCTAATTGGGCTGGGTTTCTACACATAAGGTGGGACATACCAATTTATTTAATACTTCGAAAATCCATAATTAATTAGATTACTTTATTGGGTCCTTTATTAGATAACTTGTCCATGTACAATCAATTAAATTATGTGAGCCCACAAAATAATTCCAACACATAAATGATACCCTCAGTTTCTTTTTGTGTACTTACAATGTAGTGGTTGAGATATAAATATATACACTTAATAGGGGTATTCGTCGATTTGTTTGCTTAAACTTAATTGACATTTAACCACATTAATTTGCCGGAAATATGATTATTCATTATGTAATGGACTCTTGGTTAATGTTCCGAAGCCAACGTAGCCGGAGCGGATCAGGCGATGGGTTGGTGTATGTGAAAGAAAAATAATTATTGGTTTACAAGATATAATTTATTTCTTAAAATTATTTTTTCCTTATTAATAAGATTTTGTAAAATAATTAATTAAGAATTTTGCCTTTCTAGATCTTCGATAATTATGATAAGAGTTTCATGATATGATATTATTGTTTAAAAAATTTTAATTCTAACAAAACTATTGTTTACATATTTTGTATGATTCTTTCTTTGTGACAAACTCTGGGGGAAAAAGAGTCTCTTTAAAATTCGTTGTTGAAAAACACTTTTGCACCACGAGAGATCGAGAGAGAAAATTCAATATAATTCACAAGCGTGTCATCGTTTGAAGAGTGTTGCTATAACGTGTTGCCGTGATTGTTTGAGACATATGAAGACAACACTTGTGAAAATGTTGATTGAAGATCATGTTTTTGTTGCTCTAGTTTTCGATACACTGTTTGCGTTCTTTGAATATGTTTTTTGTCTAATAAATTATTTTACGAAGCAATTTGTTTTCTCAACTTGTTGGGAAATTTATTTTTTCATAGGATCACTAGCATTGGTTTTGTAAACTCAAATTTGTGTTTCTAGTGATTAATTTGCTCCGAGACACTGTGCAAGTATTTATGGTTGTACATAATCTAGTCTGTCGTAATCTATCTATTAAATTTGAATTGTGTGCTTAATTAATATATTCCGCTGTATGTTGTGAATATGTATTGTCAATACCTCAAGAAACACTTACATCTGATACACAAGTTCAATATTTTCTTTACTTTTATATTAAACAAAAATCTCACCCCCTACCGTATGAATTAGAGTTTGTTGAAAATAGATAGAAAGATATTATCTAGCAAATTGCGTTAACCATTTAAGTAGATGTTAAATAGTTTCCAATGAAGCTCATTACCTAGCAGCGTGCGGTCTGAATCTTGACGGCAGCAGATGAAAGTTTCACTCATCGAGATTCATTAATTAGCTCCCTTCTGCATCACTTAATGTACTTTTTCCGAGTTGCATGTACAAACCTAGCTACAGTGTTTGATCGATTTTGGACTACTTATTGCACAATGAATTTACGTTCTATTTTTATGATATGACTTAAGAAAAATTTTAATTTATTACACAGATGCATAAAAATAATGAGTAGATCTCTTGTGAGACGTGAATCTTTATCTGTGAGACGGGTCAACCGTACCGATATTCACAATATAAATTAATACTCTTAGCATAAAAAGTAATATTTTCTCATGAATAACCCAAATAAGATAACCGTCTCACAAAATATGACCCGTGAAACCGTCTCACACGAGTTTTTGCCAAAAATAATAACAATATAAAAAGAAGAGACTCGGGTTATTATTTTCATTCAGATGCAGCTGGCTGTAGGGCAGGGACGAGATATTATACTCCACGAGTTCTCCACAAAGACTAACACTGTTTTTTTCCTGGAACAGTGTTAATGATAGTACTGAACCGTCTTATTATAAATCTCAACTCACACACACACACACATATATATATATATTTGATATATTGATCTTATATTGTTGGCACCATATGAGGTCGCGAGATGTTCAATATAGCATGTTTCTCGAGACATGCAAACATTTTGCGTTGCTTAAAGTTGTCACATATATAGATTTGATATGTTGTACACTCATTGTGCTCATCTATATGAGCATCGTTCAGATATCACTAACTTATTTGATGTACAATTTGGATATAATTCATCACATCATATATATATATATATATATATATATATATATATATATATATATATGATGCATCACATCATATATATGATGCATGCACATGCACTTACAACTAACGGTCGGCCAAGTTCGATCGATTATAAACTATTGAAATACGTAAAATAATATAATCAATATGTTCCATTTTCCATGCAGCTGCAATGCTTTTAAATTCACCTGCTCTGATGTTTGTTGATTTCCATCATTTTTAGTGAGACAGTTTTCTTCCAGATTGGAACGCCAAAACAAAGAACGCGTCTATAGATAGATAGATAGATAAAAAGTATGATCATAATTAGTTATGCTAAATTAAGTGAAATAAATGTGGTCTACTATATTTATGCATGTACAGTTTGATTATACGCCTGGTATGAGAAGTTGGACCATAAATTTTTGGTGACAAGCATCATGGTTTTGGATTCTATTTTCAATGCAGAATAAAGATGATAAAAAAAAATCATTTATTACTGTTTTCAGATTACTTTATATTTAATTTTCCTGTCCACTGATTGGCAAAGACTAGGGGTGGGAAAAAATACCGAAATACCGAAAAATCGTACCGAAAAAAATACCAAACTTACCGAAAAATCAGTATACCGAACATTTGATACCGTACCGAAATTTTCGGTATCGGTATGAAATATTTTTTTTTGGTATTTCGGTATATACCGAAAATAATTTTTTATTATTATTTTTTTTAAATTTAAGTTCGGTATACCGAAAAAATATAGATATACCGAAAATATTTTCGGTATACCGACAATTTTTCGGTATACCGACAAAATTTTCGGTGTCGGTACGGTACCGGTATGAAATTTTTCCATACCGAAAATTCGGTATATCGAATGTGCGGTATACCGAATTTTCGGTATCGGTATGGAAAAATTTCATACCTATATTTTCGGTACGGTATACGGTACCGTAGTTCGGTACGGTATACCGTACCGTACCCACCCCTAGCAAAGACTTATCCTATTTTGTGGATTTTAATTAGATACTTTTGAAATTTAACCCTGATTTGTGTTAGTTAAGAATTTAATGGGGTGAGACCCACATTAAATTAAATAATAAAAAAAACGTATCCCACGTGGAAAGAATTTAAAAAACTGAACGAGGGAATTAGTTATAAATAGAGCTCAATTCCTTCATTTATTGTATCCCAAAATCAAAAGCTTTTCAGCTTTGATAAAAAGAGAGTGCATAGAAAAAAAGAGTGTATTTTTTTCTTGAGTGCGGGAATTCTCTTGTGTGAGTTAGAGAAATTATTTTCTTGGTATACTCGGGTTTGGGAGTGTGAGAAATATTGAGTGTATTGGTGTATACACTTGTTGCAATATTTCTTCCAGTTATAAAAGTTGCAGTGCTCCGTGGACGTAGCCTATTTTGGGTGAACCACGTAAATCTATGTGTTCTTGTTGATTATTTTATTCCGCAAGTTTGGGTACTATTATCATCGTGATCGGCATCGCTTCGGGGTAATTTCCCCAACTGGTATCAGAGCCTTGTTGTGAAAATTCTTAAGAATTCTAAGTATGCTCTGTGATTGCAGCTCTGTCTGATCTTCCACATCAGAAAAGATTTTTTAGATTTTTTTGCTAAGGCTAGAGAAGTGATGGCCGGAGATGATGGATCGGGACCGGAGAATCAGCAAGTTCGATGGAATAGATTTTTCGTTCTGGCGGTTAGAGATTAAAGATTATCTGTATAGCAAGAAGTTGCATCAACCTCTATCAGGAAAGAAGCCGGAAAAGATGGAGGATGATGACTGGAAGCTTCTTGACCGACAAGTGTTAGGTGTAATACGATTAACCCTAACGAAGAACGTGGCACATAACGTGGCGGAGGCAAAAACAACGGAGAAAATGATGTCCATTTTGTCGGACATGTATGAAAAGCCATCGGCAAATAATAAAGTACATCTCATGAAGAAGTTATTTAACTTGAAGATAAGAGAAGATGCATCGGTTGCTAAACACATCAATGAATTCAACACGATTGTTTCACAGCTAACATCTGTTGAAATTAAATTTGATGATGAGATTCGGGTACTTATTCTTTTGGCGTCTTTACCAGACAATTGGGAACCAATGCGGGCAGCGGTTAGCAACTCTGTTAGAAAAAGAAAGCTACAATTCAATGATGTCAGAGATCAAATTCTTGCCGAGGAAGTACGCAAGATGGATTCTGGTGAAGGAACATCATCACGTTCTGCTCTAAATCTCGAGAATAGAGGAAGGGACAGGAGTGGCTAAAAGAGTTTTAACCAATGGCATGGTAGATCCAAATCAAGAAATGAAAAGACAATAACACATTTGAAAAGAATATGAAGTGCTGGAGCTGTGGTGAGACTGGTCACTTGAAAAAAAATTGCAAATCAACAAAGAACGACGCTAATGTTGTTACTGAGGAGGTATATGATGCTCTATTACTATCCATGGAAAGCCCAGTTGATTCTTGGGTTATGGAATCGGGAGCATCGTTTCATACCACTGGTAATCGTGATGTATTCGATAATTACATTGCGGGAGATTACGGAAAAGTTTTCCTGGCTGATGGAAAACCTTTGGAAATAATTGGTATGAGTGATATCCAGATGAAGATGACAAATGGATCTGTCTGGAAAATCAACAAAGTAAGGCATGTACCAAAGTTGACACACAATCTGATTTCAGTGGGACAGCTTGACGACGAAGGCCATAAGGTGACCTTTGGTGATGGTTCTAGGAAAGTGAAAAAGGGAGCCATGATTGTTGCTCGGGGAAACAAAACTGGAACACTTTATATTACTTCCAGTTTGAGAAATAAATTAGCGGCTGTGGATGTTGGAGCTAATTCAAGTCTATGGAATAGTAGGCTTGGGGATACGAGTGAGAAGGGAATGAAAATGCTTGTTTCAAACGGAAAGCTACCGGAATTAAAGATCGTTGAACACAAGCTGTGTGAAGCTGTATTTTTTGGAAAGCAGAAAAAGGTGAGCCTTTCAAAAGAGGTTAGAGAACCGAAAACGGCGGATTTGGAGCTGGTACTGATGTATGTGGACCATCTCCTGTGACATCCCTTGGAGATCACTCAAGATATTATGGCACTACTGTTGACGATTCGAGCAGAAAATTTTGGGTTTATTTTGTGAAAAATAAATCGGATGTTTATGAGACCTTTAAACAGTGGGAGTTAGCCATGGAAGATGTGATGGATTCACTGTCATCCAATCACATGTGGGAGTTGTCAGAACTTCCTGAAGGTAAAAAGATTTTACATAGCAAGTGGGAGTACCGGTTAGAACATGACGGTAGCAAGCGGTACAAGAAATACTTGTTGTAAAAGGTGAAAAGAAAGTCATTGGTTACACTGATATTTTCTCTCTGATGGTAAAGTTAACTACTATCAGGACTGTACTTGGATTGATGGTAAAAGAAGATTTACATCTGGAACAGTTAGATGTAAAGATGATGTTTCTTCATGGTGAGCTAGATGAAGAAATAAATCAATCACAGGGATTTGAAGTACGAGAGAACGAGAAAATGGTGTGCAAACTTCTGAAGAGCTTGTATGGTCTCAAACAAGCTCCAAGATAGTGATACAAGAAGTTTGATTGTGTAATGAATAATGATGGTTTTCGGAGGTATCAGGTTGATCACTATTGTTATGTGAAGCTTGATGGTTATTATATCATACTACTGATATATGTAGATGATATGTTGATAGCAGGAGCTTGTCTGGAGGAGATTGATAAACTTGAGAAAGAGTTATCAAAGGAATTTGCTTTGAAGGATTTGGGTGCTACAAAACAAATCCTTGGAATGAGGATCCTTAGAGATCGGATGAATGGAGTCTTGAAGCTTGAGAAGATTCCTGGAAGCAAGAATCCAGATGGTATGCTCACGAAGGCTATTATCATTGAAAAACTGAAGTTGTGTTTGACTTCAGTTGGTCTCCTTGACTAACAAAGGAGGTATGAGCTGTTGCACTGATGGTGTGAAGACATGATTGGAATCAAGTCTTCAAGTGGGAGAATTGTTAGGTAAGAATTTAATGGGGTGGAACCAATATTAAATTAAATAATAAAAAAAACGTATCCCACATCGAAAGAATTTAAAAAACTGAATGAGGAAATTATTTATAAATAGAGCTCAATTCCTTCAGTTATTGTATCCCAAAATCAAAAGCTTTTCAGCTTTGATAAAAAGAGAGTGCATAGAAAAAAAGAGTGTATTTTTTTTTGAGTGCGGGAATTCTCTTGTGTGAGTTAGAGAAATTATTTTCTCGGTATACTCGGGTTTGGGAGTGTGAGAAATATTGAGTGTATTGGTGTATACACTTGTTGTAATATTTCTTCCAGTTATAAAAGTTGCAGTGCTCCGTGGACGTAGCCTATTTTGGGTGAACCACGTAAATCTTTGTGTTCTTGTTGATTATTTTATTCCGCAAGTTTGGGTACTATTATCATCGTGATCGGCATCGCTTCGGGATAATTTCCCAACAATTTGATCATGATTTTGATATATAGTTTCCCAAATATATATTTTAAATACGAGTCAAATCTATTTATAGATTGATATACATGGTGACATTTTTTATTTTTAAAGGATAATAGAGAATAAAAAAAGATTTAGTTGAAAGCCTTCATGACTGGTTCGTTCATACATATTTGATTGAATGCTAACTTGACGCCACACATCGGCATTTTATATTGTCACGTCATTATTTTTCGACACCACATCAACGGTCCAAGGAAAAAAAATCATAAACCAAAACATAACTTACAAGACCAAAATCCAATCTAAATATGTATAAAAGCGAAACACAAAATAGACAAACTGCGAGAATCATTTTGGTTGTATATAAGTGTCACTCGTAAGAATAATAAATATGTCGATAGTATAAAAGCTTTTGTGACTGAGTCATAAGATTCTCATAATAATAAACTTAAATTATATCCCCAAGTAATTATAAACTGGTGCATTGTTTCATTTTAAAATGACGATTTGGCGAGGTTTTTCTCCTTTTGTTTTCCTTTTTTTGGAGGTTAAGTTGGCGATTTTTTTTTATTTATAACACACGTGGGGAGAGGAGATCGAACTTGAAGAACCGACTAATCCGATAGGGGGTGAGACCATTGGGCTGCAAACCCGATCTCAAGTTGGCGAAATTTCGACGATGTATAAATTTGAGATGCACAAGTCATGTCAAGTTTTAAAGCTACAGTGATTTACGTAACTTCCCTCTACCATGCAATAAGTAATAGCCATAAATTCACTCATCGACATATAGGCAGATTTCTTTGAGGCGATGAATTTATTCTAGATTTTTATAGAATATTATGAAGTTTAAAACTTGAAAACTACTAAATATTTATAATCATAAGTTAAATAATTATCTAACGCTTGTATAATGGGTATATTTGATATATTTATAGTAATGTGTAAATAATAGTGTTCAATTTTTGTACTAGATCTAAATTTAATTCTTTGTTATCTTTGTAATTTAGCATTTTTTTCCCGACGTGACGTTGATGTGGAATTTATGCGATGATTACATGGCTCCGACATAGCGATGATGTTTAAGTGTCTGATGAAAAAAAAAACTGTCCACTGGACCACTACAACGATTTTAGCTAACTGTTGTGAATTAGCGTGTTTTTTTGGACAGACGACAACAGTTTTAGCTAACCGTTGTGGATTAACGTGTTTTTTTGGAGAAACGACAATGATTTTATCCAACCGTTGTTAATTAGCGACGAATTTAGAGAATATTTAGCGACAGTTTTATTAAAATTATTAAAACAGTTTTATTAAAACTGTCGCCATTTTTAAAATAGCGACTGTTTTTTCTTAATCGTCACTAAATCGTCACTAATATGCCAAATTGTTTATAAATACTCGCGTTTTCGGTCCATTTTCCTCCACACCTTCCACATTTACGATAAATTTTTCTCTCTTAGACGACTTTAGTTTCAATTTAAGATAAGCTTTTTCGTTTCAATTCTTGGTAAATTTCTAAATGATAGTTAAGATCATGAATATTATTATTTTAGTCAGATTGTAAGTTTTTTTTGGTAGATTTTTTAAATTATAAAAGTAATTTTTTTTACTTAAAAAATTAGCTATGAATTATGTCTAAACCGTCGCTCATTGGCGACGGTTTTAGAGAAAAGTTGTCGCTAATTAGCGACGGTTTAGTCAAAAGCTGTCGCTAAATTTAGCAACGATATATCTTAAACCGTCGCTAATGAGCGACGGTTTAGACATAATTCGTCGCTAATTTTAGCAACGGTATGTCATAAACTGTCGCTTTTACCGTCGTTAATTTCAAAAACTGTCGCAATATGATAGCTACGACAATGATTGCTCAACAACAACATCAGTTACAACAGTTTTAAATGATCTACGCCAACGGATATTATTAAATTTTTCGTTGTCATTTAGCGTTTTTATTGTATTGGTCAAAAATTGAAAGATACAAGACTGAAACTAAAATTGGACATCATATAGGACCAAAATCACAAAACAACGAACATAAAATTGTAATTTTCCTGGAACAATTCATACTTATAATATCAATAAATACTCCGCGTATAGTATAGGTAAGTTAATTTAATATTTCTACATCCTTTACTGGATCTTTTAGCTTTTTCCACTAACATTTTCGGTCCTTAACCTGTCCAATTTGATAACACCGATGATCAAGACTGATTTATTTTGGTCCCTCTTATGTTGGTCCCACGTGCAGAATTTGAGATAATAAACCCGAAAATAAAGAATAAACTGGACACCGAGATTTACGTGGAAAACCCCTAAAAATTATTAGGGTAAAAACCACGGGCAAGATGAAAAGAATTCCACGATAATATTTTGTGGTGTACAACCCACTCACTGTGTTTCCAAAGAGAACACACACTCTCTTAATACAGGAGAACAAAAAAACTCACAAATATTATAGAACTAAGCACTCAAATGCTTATAAGATGAGAGAAAACTCGAAGAAGGGATGATTTCAGAATGAAGGGGGAGCTTTATTTATAGAGCCTCTGTCAGTGTGAATACGCGTTAAAACGCGTATGAACATTCCTCGGCAAATTTGATTGGAGATTTGATTGAGAATCAAACACATCTCCACACATCCTTTCAATCTTGCCATTCCCTGCTGCTTACGTTTCCGCTAGGCCACTTGAGAATCTACACCACTCAAACTTATCAGTGTTCACTGGTTTGGTCAGAAAATCAGCTATGTTGTCCTTCGTATGGATCTTCTGCATATCCACGCTTCATTCTTCTACTACTTCCCGCACAAAGTGAAATTGTACTCCGATGTGTTTAGTTCTGGAATGAAAGGCTGGATTTCTTGCGATGTGCATGGCACTCTGACTATCACAAAACAAAGGAACATTCTCTTGTTTGTGTCCGATCTCCTCCAATAACCTTTTAATCCATATTGCCTTCTTGCAAGCCTGAGTAGCTGCCTTGTATTTTGCCTCTGTTGTAGATAACGCTACAACTGTTTGCAATTTTGAAACCCAGCTTACTTCTCCCCCTGCAAGTGTAAACACAACCAGTAGTAGATTTCTTCTTATCAGGATCACCTGCATAATCTGAATCGATATAACCCCTGAGTGTAAAATCTGATCCTTCATAACATAATGCAGCATTCGAGGTACCCTTAATGTATCTAAGGATCCTCTTAACAGTACTCCAATGCTCTCTTCCAGGATTCGCCATAGACCGACTAACTGCTCCCACTGCTTGAGCAATGTCCGGTCTTGTACAGATCATGGCGAACATCAAGCTTTCCACTGCTGATGCATATGGTACTCGAGACATCTCCATCCTCTCTGCTTCACTGCTAGGACACATCTCGGAGGATAACTTGAAGTTAACAGGAAGAGGGGTCGAAATTGGCTTACTATCTTGCATGTTGAAGTGTTACAAGACTTTCTTCAAATAATTTTTCTGGGAAAGCCAAATCTTTCTGTTACTTCTGTCTCGGTAAACTTGCATCCCTAGAATCTTGTTTACTGGTCCCAAGTACTTCATATCAAATTCCCTAGCAAACTGTGCCTTCAATCCTTGGACTTGATCTTTGTTGGGGCCTGCTACCAACATGTCGTTCACATACAACAGTAAAATGATATAATCATCACCAGACTTCTTGAAATACGTACAAGGGTCTGCACTCAGTGTGTTGTATCCAAGGCTCATGATATAGGAATCAAATCTCTTGTACCAACACATCGGCGCCTGTTTGAGACCGTACAGATATTTGTTCAACCTGCAAACCAAGTTTTCTTTGCCTATTTCTGCAAAACCTTATGGCTGGAGCATATAGATTTTTTCTTCAAGATCTCCATGAAGAAATGTCGTTTTCACATCTAGCTGTTCTAGATGTAGGTCAAACACCGTACACAATGCCAACACTACTCTGACTGTTGTAAGTCGAACCACAGGAGAAAATATCTCATTGAAGTCAATGCCTTCTTTCTGAGCATACCTTTTTACCACCAATCTAGCACGATACCGCTCCACTTGGTTATTGCCGTCACGCTTGATCTTATAGACCCATCTGTTACCAATGGCTTTCCTCCCTCGTGGTAGTGTAACAAGATCCCATGTTTTATTCTTGTCTAATGCCTCCAACTATTCTTGCATTTCTATCATCCACAAGGATACATCCGAGCTTTGAGTAGCCTCGTGGAAACTCGACGGCTCACCATCCTCTGATAATAGACAATATGCAATATTGCTTTCAGTGACATAATCTGAAATCCAACCTGTTGGTCTTCTGTCTCGAGTTGACTGCCTCACATTGGAAACCTCAGACTCAACATGTTCTTGTTCTTCGTGCTCTGGTACTGCTTCACAAGAAACTTGACCTTCGTCTGTCTTATTTTCCACCTAAAAAATAGTAGTTTCTGAATTCAGTGTGTCTTTGTCTCCTTTTACTTTATCTTCCTCGAAGATAACATCCATGCTGATGACAAGCTTGTGAAAAGTAGGATCCCACAAGCGAAACCCCTTTACTCCATTAGCATAACCCAAGAAGATACATTTTCTGGATTTCGAATCCAACTTCGATCTTTCTTGCTCATTGTACAGAACGTACACCGGACTTCCAAATGTATACAAATGAGAATAATCTGTCGGCTTCCCGGTCCACATCTCCATCGGAGTCTTCAGATCAATCGCCACTGAAGGAGAACGATTGATAATATAACAAGCGGTTTTGACTGCCTCCGCCCAAAATGATTTGTCTAGACCCGCAGTCCTCAACATAGCTCTTGTTCTGTCCAACAAGGTTCTATTCATCCGCTCCGCCACTCCATTATGTCGAGGTGTGTAAGCCATCGTGAATTGTCTCTTGATGCCCTCATGTTGACAAAATGCACCAAACTCGTCACTGGTATATTCTCCTCCATTGTCAGTCCTCAAACATTTGATTTTCTTTTCAGAATCAATTTCAACCCGCGCTTTGAAATCTTTGAAGATCTGGAAAGCGTCTGATTTCTTCTTGATTGGATACACCCAACATCTCCTAGAGAAATCATCAATGAACGAGACAAAGTATCTCGCTCTTCCTAGGGATAAAATCGATGCTTGCCAATCATCCGAATGAATCATCTCCAATATGATTTTGCTCCTTGCAGTAGAAGTGCCAAACTTTAATCTGTGTTGTTTACTGGTAACACAGTGCTCACAAAAGGGTAGTGACACTTTTGTAAGTCCCGGCAGCAACTTCCGTTCTGAGAGAATTTTCAACCCCCGTTCTGACATATGCACGAGCTTTCTATGCCATAACACTGTTAATTCTTCTCCTGAACCAATTGATGCAACAGCTAGTTCTGCCTCTTTGTGTGTTTTCCCCAAAGTACATACAGATTTACAGCAACCTTTTCCGCCTTCATAACCACAAGCGCTCCCTTCACAATTTTCATGATCTCGTTCTCGATCCGAGTTTTGCACCCGATATCATCAAATTGCCCCAAGGACAAAAGATTTTTCGTCAGTCCCTTCACATGTCGTACCTCCTGTATGGTGCGAATGGTTCCATCAAACATTTTAATTTTGATAGTACCGACCCCGGCGATTTCCAAGACATGATCATTTCCCATGAATACAGATCCTCCTGAGACTGGTTCATAATGATCAAACCATTCTCTCCGAGACGTCATATGCCACGTCGCTCCTGAATCCATAATTCATGTGTCACAAAATTTTTGCCTGTCTTCTACAACAGTTGCTGCTTCGTTGAATAATATTTCACCACTGCCTGAAGTACTTGCCACATTTTCTTGAGAGCTTTTATCGATACTCGTACACTCTTTCTTGAAGTGCCCTTTACCGCCACATTTAAAGCAGTAAATATTTTTCTTCTTACTTCTCGACTTTGATCTACCTCGCCTTTGGCTCCCACTGGAGTCACGGTCCATAAACCTTCCTCTTATCATCGGCAAAGCCTCTGCCTGCTTCGATGTTACCAACCTATCTTCCTTATTCTTGCGCCGGCTTTCTTCTCCGAGAACCGCAGTTAAGACATCGTCGAATCTTAGAAAGCCCATAAGAATATTGTTGGTAATGTTGATGATAAGTTGATCATATGAATCTGGTAGACTTTGAAGTAGAAGCTCCGCACGTTCATTTTCCCCTATTTTATGCCCCATGGAAGTGAGTTGGGCAAATAGAGTATTTAGTGTATTGATATGGTCGGTCATCGATGAGGATTCCGCCATCCGAAGAGTATAAAGCCTTCTCTTTAGAAAAATCATGTTGTGTAACGACTTGACCTCGTACATCTTTGTCAGAGTATCCCAGATAACTTTGGCTGTTTTTATCTCAGAGATACTTGACAAAACTTCATCAGCTATAGCCAAGTGTAAATTGGTAACATCATTATCATTCATCTCGTTCCACTTTCCATCATCCGTAATTTCCACCGGTCTATCTCCAATAGCCGCCAAGCAATTCTCCTTTCTTAAAACTGATTGTATCTTTATTTTCCACATTATAAAATTGCTTCCATTGAACTTTGCTATCTCGTATGTTCCCGCCATTATGTCTACAACAATTTTAGTAGACCGGACAAAATAATCCCGCCTTAAATAAAAAATCTCAAAAAATCTTTTCTGATGTGGAAGATCAGTTTAGGCTGCAACCACAGAGCATACTCAGAATTTTAAGAAATTTTAAACCAAGGCTCTGATACCACTTGTTGGTCTCACGTGCAGAATTTGAGATAATAAACCCGAAAATAAAGAATAAACTGGACAACGAGATTTACGTGGAGAACCCCTAAAAATTATTAGGGTAAAAATCACGGGCAAGATGAAAAGAATTCCACGATAATATTTTGTGGTGTACAACCCACTCACTGTGTTTCCAAAGAGAACACACACTCTCTTAATATAGAGAACAAAACACCTCACAAATATTATAGAACTAAGCACTCAAATGCTTATAAGATGAGAGAAAACTCGAAGAAGTGATGATTTCAGAATGAAGGGGGAGCTCTATTTATAGCACTTCAGTCAGTGTGAATACGCGTTAAAAACGCGTATGAACATTCCTCGGCAAATTTGATTCAAATTTGTCAACTGTCCCTTTCATCCATTTAATTATATCTCTGACTATTCTTGCCGACATCTTATTCATAATTTTCAAGCTTTTATTTTGCATGCATTCATCGACCATTCAAATTTATTGCAACTCAACAGCATCATAATATTAAATAGCAGGGATCCATACGATTTTAGATTTAACCCAATACCAATCCGTGGGATAGGATTAAATCCGATGATCCCACAACTGAAAGAGTAGCTGTTGAAGGGATTCTGCTGAAAATAATATAACTAGACATTATTACGCATAGGCATGGGATCACACACACTTTATTACCCTTCCATCGGGACTGGATGCTTGATAGAGACTTTAGCATGGAGTAATTTAATCTTGTTTAATTTTTTTAATTGACTGGACCACAATTAATGTTTTTTTAAAAAAGTAATGTTTAATTAGTATATGTCGAAAAGGGAGATTTTAGAGAATAACCTTGGTCAAACAGTGTTTCTTAAAAATAATTTGTCGAAACGACATAAAATTTAATCGTATTTTGCTGTATTTTTTTTTTGGGATACATTATTATGGCGTACATGAAATTTCTCACTAATTGCTTAAAATCCCGGCCACAAAAATATATTAACAAATACTTGGTAATTGTTGGATTACTTGTTTTAAGCAATGATATAACTTGACTCGATTTAGCAGCTGTTGATTACATTATATGTTGTTGGATTGCTTAATTTCTACTTGTTTATGTTGTTCATGTTATTGATTATTCTTTTAGTTGGGCAGTGAATTATATTAAAGTAAAATCATAGGTGAAATTCAGCAATTGTGTGAGTGTGAAAATTGTATTTGTGGTAATTTATTTGTGTTTCTTTGCTATTTTAATTTTATATTAATTTTTGGCATTTTAGGTGGTTTTTTTCATGTGATAGTGACACGACAGCACCATATAGGCGCCACATAAGAAAAAAGACTAAAAATTGCCGAATATTAAACTTAAAATTCGATAAAATAGTCTTAATCTTATATATTTCAAGTTTTGATAATTTTAACCTTTTTTTATGAGAGAGACACGGCAACACCATGTCGGCATCACATTTGGAAAAAAGACTAAAAAAGTGAAAGATTAAAACTGAAATTCGACAACAGTTACAAATATCACAAATAGACGAACATATGAGACGAAAATTTTGAATTTATATATATATGTATTAATATTATTTTTTTTAATTTATTATTTTTTTGGCAACATTTTTATGTTTGTAAATACTGCTCATTTAAGTCTGAAATGATCAGAAAATTCATGTTTTACACTGATATATAATGAGAAGCAAGAAGGAAGGTGCCAAACTATTAAGTTGCTACCGACTCTCTGGAGCATTAAATTCCATGCCCAACAGTGATAGACTCCTAGTAATGAGAATATAGCAGTGGCATTATCTTGATCAATGAGTATTACTGAAATCGAGTTCAAATTAGTTTTTTTTTAACCCTTCAAAAAAATATTATGATTGTCTTAATTAAAATCGCATAAAATAAATTCAACGAGGGATCTGACTTTAATAAACTAAATTAAACTGATAGATAAAATTTGATCTTAGACAAAATACTGAGTGATTTTCAAACGGATTAAAAACAATAATTAACAAGCGATTAGGATATAGGTAGAAATTATCGGAATCAAACTGTCACGTTTCAGGACCGCACAAGCATGAATGTACAATGAACCTCTACAAAAATTATTTTGTATCCGTCCTAGTTATTAGAAAATAGTTCACTTAAATTGCTGTAATAATATATTGTACGTAATTCGTTTTATACTTGTTTTTCCTAACTCACATCGGACAAAGGAAAGGAATGATTGCTATGTAATACAAAATAATTGAATCTCAAGTGGTTCTGATGTTGTCTCCTTGTCGAACTTGTTAAGATCAAGTGTTTACTATTAGGTCAAAAGCTATAGCTGTTAGTTAACGCACAATTTTATGTGCATCTACATGAGTGCAGATGGGTCAATGTGTTAGCCCCATGAGTCCAGAGAGATACGTATCATATTGCGTAAAACAATAAATCGTGTGTACCTTTTCAGCGGAAAAGACACATCTTTGTTATTGGATCTGTCACGCGATCTACAAGAAAATCTCATGAATAAATTCCATTAACAATATTTTTTTTTGTTTGTTTTCATTGAAATATCACTAGAACAATTTGATCATGTGAACACTTTAAACCCTTGGAGATAACTTGCGATTCTCCGAGAATCACCAGAGGGAGAATATTTTTGTATTGTATGTGGTGTATTATGTTGTTGTGGACTTGTGTCTACCAATCGGAAGCAGAGTCGTATCTGTGTTGATTAAGGTCTGAAACGAAAATTTAAAAATGAGCCCTCTTGTTACATTAATAAATATAAAATTCAATTTGCAAATTACAAATATACTAATAAATACATAAATATATCAAAACCAATATAACAACTCAATAAATATTTACAATAACTACATTAATACTAATCGTCTAGCTTTTTAGAGGCGAAAATATTTATCAAATCTGTGTAATCTAATTGCCAAACTATTTATTTCTCAATCGACAACATAGTTAGCCCATTTAGTCTATTTTGCGACATTGTTGATCAAATATAATTCTTGTAAAAACTACACTTTTAGTCTCTATAATTGTAGAAACTACAAAATCAAAGAATTCTTTAAGTCGAAATAACAAACTACAAAATCAAATGACAAAGAAATCTCAAAAAAACAATGAATTTCATCTTTCAACGGTCCACACATTCAAGCTCTATTCACAATTTATTTTATTTCCTTAGACTATCCACTTATTAATTACACAAGTCGCGCATAAAATTTATATAAAACTCATAATTCAACTATAACTCACTAAAGAAATTTAAATCATGGGATGTATGTTTTAGATATATATTTAATTAACATGATCGCTAAGCACATTACAGTGCTCATATCGCAAATAAATTTCATTTTCAGTAAGGATATTTTGATAGATTAATCTACAAATATTAATAAAAACGTGTATTTATAAAAAAAATTTGAAATGGAAATAAAGCACAATTCATGAAGAAAATTATTTACCTTCATGTTCAAGAAAAGTAGGGACCGTAAACTTAATTTAACAATTGAATGAGAACAAAAATCAAGGTTAAGATTTGGAGTGAGTTGGAAAACAAATAATATATATATATATATATATATATATATATGTATAATATGGGCCCCTTGTTGGGTCGGGCCCTGAGTCAACCGCTTGGTTGGCCTCATAAAAGGTCCGGCTCTTGGTGCAGACCTCAACAACATGAGATTTTTTTTGGGGCCGCTATGATGGTCAGGCCCTGAGGCGATGGCCTCTCTCGCCTCGCAATAGGTACGGCTCTGACCGGAAGTTATCTATATTTATAGGATTTTTGGTCTAGTCTAACCAGAATTCTACTCCACCTCGAATTGTAGACACACTTATTCAATATATCAAATCTCTCTATAATAAATAATAAATTTTGGGATTCTATTAGATAAATCTAATCTTTTAATTATGATATATTAAATACCAAATACATACACTACAAGAAAAAAGGCGAAAGACAACGTTTTTTAACTGTTGTCGTCGATCAAAAAAACTGTTGTTAAAGACCATGTTGTTAAATGGTGCGCTCAAAGACAATGGTGAAAAACCGTTGTCGTGGACATCAAAGACGACGGTGAAAAACTGTTGTTGTAGGTCTTGTAAAATCGTTGTTAAAGGCACTATGGTTAAAAGGGTGCGCTCAAAGACAACCGTCGCTATTTGCGTCGGTTATCTACACCGTCGCTATGAGCGACGGTGTTTTAAACAATCGTCGCACACATTAACTTAGCGACGGTTGTTTCGTCGCTAATTTAAAACGTCAAGAATTTAAAAATGCGACGGTTTTACGAACCGTCGCTAAATTAAATCGGCGACGGTGTGCTAAAAATCGTCGCTAATTTTAGCGACGAACAGGCGAGAACTGTCGCTAAAGTTAGCGACGGGTTTTTTAAAACTGTCGCTAAAGTTAGCGACGGGTTTTTTAAAACTGTCGCTAAATTTAAATTAGCGACGGTAATTTATAAAGCCGTCGCTAAATATTAACCGATTTTTTTTAAAAAAAATTAGAAACTACGACAACGTTTTTTCAAAAACCGTTGTCTTTAATCAAATAAAATACTAAGAAACGACAACGTTTTAAAAAACCGTTGTCATAGTTAAAAAACCATCCGAAAGACAACGGTTTACACAAACCGTTGTCTTTGACCCCTGACAGAATCTTATATAGACAACGGTTTTTGAAAAAACGTTGTTGTAGCCCAAAAAAACCATCCAAAAGACAACGGTTTTTAAAAATCGTTATTGTAGCCTAAAAAAAACCGCTCATAGACAACGGTTGTTAAAACCGTTGTTGTAGCCCAAAAGAAAGCTCTTAGACAACAGTTTTAAAAACCGTTGTTGTAACCAAAAAAAAAATGCTCATAGACAACGGTTTTTAAAAAACCCTTGTCGTAGACACATCAAAGACAATGGTTTTTAATGTCGTAGATACGTAAAAGACAACGGTTTTTCAAAAACCGTTGTCCATAAGCGGGGTTTTTTAGGCTACGACAACGGCTTTTGTTAAAACCGTTGTTAAAAGAAAAAAGACAACGATTTTAATAAAAACCGTTGTCGTATGAGTGTTGTTGATTGAAATTTTTCTTATAGTGATAAAATATCTCAAATATATATCTAATATCTCTCACTCATGAACGATTGAGTGAGTGTAGACCACTCACTTATAAAGCATGGAACGAATGAGAAAACAAACCTTTGAAGGAGAGTTATGTTATCAATAAACTAATATAAGCCCCCCAAGTTGTGAAGTCATAGCTAATCAAGAACCTGTGATCCCACAATAGTGGATCATGTTTGACTCTCTCGAGATCATATATATAAAGCAAAAACTTGTGTGAGACGGTCGCATGGATCGTATTTTGTAAGACAGGTATCTTATTTGGGTCATTCACGAAAAAATATTACTTTTAATGCTAAGAGTATTATTTTTTGTCGTGACTATTGGTAGGGTTGACTCGTCTCACAGATAAAGATTCGTGAGCTCGTCTCACAAGAGACCTACTTCATATATACCTGCTGAATTTGAGAGGCATGATTTTGGGTTCAAATAAATTATGTACCTATATATCTTAATAGTTGGTTGGTGTGTATATGTGTGTGTGTTGGTACATAATTCATTTGAACCCAAAATCATGCCTCTCAAATTCAGCAGGTAACTTTGATGAAGAATGTAGCGAATAGTGTACATTTATTATTCAAAATTAAATATTTTAACAAAAAAAAGTTAATATCTATTATGCAGTTGGCACTGTGGAATTTCATAATTGAGGTGATAATTGATCCATAATAACGCTACCGGCAGGCCCTTCTCGATTTTCTAAGCATTTACGATTCATTTCAAAAAATTCTGACACTCGTTATTTCTCTACCTATTGTCAAATGGCTCCGATCCAATTGTCAATTTCATTTCTACATTTCGAATTAAATTTTTCAACATAATCGAACTTATAAATTTCAATAAAATATTTAGATATGATCATACTATATATATAAACATGGTAAAAATTATAACATCAAATTACTATATATGATAATGAATATATCAGCCAATTGTGAAATCCTTGTTTACATGATCAGTAAAAAAATCCTAACAATTTGATTAGTAAAAAGAGCATGTGTGACTAACACATCAGTTACTCTATTCACATATCTCAGACAGTTTTGAACCAAAATCCCTTGATGTAAAACTATAGATAGCTTGAATTTGGTCAATTAAAGAAGCATTTGGTTCCTTTATCCATGAAAAATATTACTTTTTACTATAAATTTGGACATGATTGACTCGTCTCACAAATAAAAATATGTGAAAACATATGACAAGAGACCTACTTACTCATTTAAATTAAATTCACTACAATTTGTTTACATTCATGCGCAGAGCAAGCTAAGGCCTAGTGAGGGCAGCAGCCACGCTAAGTAAAAAAACACACACACACACACACACACAAATTATATTAATTTTTAGACTCAAAATTTTAAATTTTTATCTGCTAATATTTACATGCCTAATTCCCCACAATATACGCAAAAAACAACAATTTTTTTCCTTAATAATTAATAAATTCAAATTTTAGAATCAAATATTTAAAATTTTACTTTCTATTACTAATGAGATAGACAATCTGTAACCATTTGCACTATGGTTTTTCCCTCATGAGTGCCAGACTTCATTCGCTTTGATTAACAGTTATTCGAATTCATATTATTTACAATTTCTTCTTTCATATTCTCTACAAAATCCAGGATTTCACCAAATTTTAGGTTCATTTTTTCCTTCAATTTTCTTTGATCATTCAATTATTTTTAAATTTTGTGTCTTTTTGTGATCGAAAATGAATCCATGTATATTTTTCGACCGTAGAGTTTATATTTTTTATTAGATTTTATTCTGATTGTGGATTATGTATACATTGTTCTTCATCATTTTTCCTGGGTTTTTAATCAATTAACAGATGTTTCTGACCATACATAGCATGTGTTTGAACCTTATAACACATTATTTATAGTTATCGATTAACTGATGTCCTTTTTTTTGGTTTTATTAACAATAATATATTGTTGCCTACACTGAATCAAGATCCTGATTCTGCCCCTTGTTTACATTAGACCTAACATTATTTTAGACAAGTGATGAAGCCATGTTATAATAGATATATGCTAAAATTTTATATAATAAAAAATAAGTAAAATTTAAATTTTTGCTAGTTATTAAATTTGATTTATTACATTAAAATAGAAATTTTTACATTTTTAAAAACGAAATAACTGTTGATAGTTTTTTTTTTAAATATGTAAGTGTTTATTGTTTTCGTGCAATCCATTTTTTAAGTTTGTCATAATAGTAGATTTCTTATTAGATGGTTCACACATCTATTATTGTAAGAAAAGTCAATCTGATCCAAACTTAAAGTGAAAAATAATTTTTTTCATTAATCGAGTCCAGAAGGAGATCTGTCTCACAAAATTGACCCGTGTGATTGTTTACCGGAGTTTTTGTGTTGTCACAATTGGGTCTTGTACATGAGATTTTGTCTCAAACTCATAAATTCTGATACCAAATACACTATAAGCCATCTTAAAATCCGATTTTTTGTTGAACTACTCATTGAGGTATTGAGTTTGGATTTATTTTTTTCCAAAAATAAATATAAAATCATACTTCCACGTGCTGTTGATTAGAGCTGGCCCAACACAACATGAATGCGAGCTTTCTGAAATTGGGGCTTTTTGGAAATGACGAGGCCTATTATGAGGCCCAGGTTTGGATCCAGAATTGGTACAACCCGGTTAAAATATGTATATTTTTAAAAATTGAACATAAATTTTAATTTTGTAATCACGCAGAAAAATAGTTTCACATTGCAAAAAAGACAAAAACAACATGCTAAGACTGAAATTTGAAAACATAGATGACAAAAATTATAAAGAGACAAACATACAAGACCTAAATACAATTTTCTCATTTTTTTTTAACATAGAGACATTCTGCGTAGTTTGGTCTTGGATCCCACATTAGGAAAACAATTTAAAAAAATACTTGGAGTATAATACATTGGTTTTCATTTAAAATGCATGGGATAATGGTAAAGAATCAACTTTACCTCATCTTTTGCCGATTATTGAATTAGGTTGGAGAAACCAATAATATGAAGAATTCTTTAACCTAGCAAAATCATGCAAATATTGTTGAGCTAAAGATTTCAAGAACCTATACTCCAACTACTATTCCAATAATATAATCAATCACCCTCTATAAAAATGACATTTTAATTTCTCATGATCATCTCATATTATACAACATGGAAGAAGAGGGAAACCTTGCAAGAATCTTTGTAGTGCTTTGTTGCATGTTGGCTTCATGGATTTTCATCCACAGATTGAAGCAGAGGAACGTAAAAGGTCCCAAAACATGGCCGTTCTTAGGAGCTTCCATTGAACAGCTGATGAATTACGACAGGATGCACGATTGGCTGGTCGAGTATTTGGCCAAGTCAAGAACAGTAGTGGTGCCAATGCCGTTCATGACGTATACATACATTGCAGATCCAGCCAATGTGGAGCATGTGCTGAAAACAAACTTCAGTAACTATCCAAAGGTGATGATGTAAACTCTAGTTTCAATTTTCAATGTCCTGCAAATTATCAAAGCAACAAAATAGTAATTATTTCTCCAGATTTCATTAGCAAATATTGATCAAAATCTAGCAGAATTCTCACAAATTTTATCTCAATCGAAGGACAACATGAAGAGATCTTGACAGATTGGAGATTTGAATGTATGTATAGTTTTTTCAAATGTATGAGCATTGTCCCTCAAAAATTTTGATATCATTTTCGTATTGCGTAACTGAGTCCTTCACGTAGACAAGAATGGTATTAACAGATTTTTTATTCGGTCTTCACGCTCAAAAAAATTGGCAAGGGAATGATTTTGTCTGCCTTGGCCATTGTCCTGCACCTAGAAGACAGAACCGTTGACGATTATCTAAATTTTATCTAAAGAGGAGAATCTTTTTTTCCCTTCATATGTTACTTATAAAAAAAAATATGTATATTGTTGAAGGGTGAAGTATATCATTCATATATGGAAGTCCTGCTAGGAGATGGCATTTTCAATGTTGATGGAGAGCTCTGGAGAAAACAAAGGAAGACAGCTAGCTTTGAATTTGCTTCCAAGAATTTGAGGGATTTCAGTACTGTGGTTTTCAGAGAATATAGCCTAAAACTTTGTGCAATTCTAAGTCAATCAGCTCACAATAACCAGAAAGTAGATATGCAGGTAAAATAACCATTTTTGGACATTTTTAACACTTATGTGAAATTAATAACAGAAAGGAAAACAAAAGAACTCATTTGGTTATGATTTTCAAATGGAAAACCAATCACAAAAATTGCATGCTCAAACTATCAAACAACTTGATTCTTGAAGTATGATTACGCAAAATTGTTCCTTATCAATCTGGTTGTGAATTTTTTTAAAAACTATCCTACAATTTGAGCTTAAGATAACCAACTCTCCAGGAACTTTTGATGAGGATGACTCTTGACTCGATATGTAAGGTTGGATTTGGAGTGGAAATAGGCACTTTGGCTCCAGATTTACCAGACAATCAGTTTGCAAAGGCCTTTGATACAGCAAACATGATAGTGACTCTTAGATTCATTGACCCTTTGTGGAAAGCGAAGAAGTTCTTTAACATTGGATCAGAATCAGTGCTCGATCAAAGCATTAAAACAATCGATGATTTTACATACTCTGTCATCAGGATAAGGAAGGCAGAAATAGATGAAGCCAAAGGGAATAATAAAGATGACAAGGTAACTAGATTTCAACTTAGTCACAAACACGAAACAAGAGGCTCTTCTGATTTTCACAAATTATTTTACTTGGTCTTGTGAAAAAAAAAACTGCTAGATCAAGCATGACATACTTTCAAGATTCATTGAACTGAGTAAAGATCCCGAGAGTAATATGACCGACAAAAGCCTCAGAGATGTTGTCCTAAATTTTGTTATCGCCGGTCGTGATACAACTGCGACAACTCTTGCATGGGCAACCTATATGATAATGACTCACGAAACAGTAGCCAAGAAACTTTACTTAGAATTAAAAAAACTAGAAGAAGATCGAGCAAAAGAAGAAGGTGTCACATTAAACAATTATCACAAAGAGGATCAAGAATCTTTCAACCAAAGAGCAGCACAATTTGCAGGGCTTTTGAACTATGACTCATTGGGAAAACTGTACTACTTGCACGCTGTGATAACAGAAACACTTCGATTATACCCAGCCGTTCCTCAGGTTAAGTATTTCTCAGTAAATCCCAAGCAAAACAATTATTATAATCGTAACAAACATTTCTTTTACAGGATCCAAAAGGGATTTCAGAGGACGATGTTTTACCAGATGGAACCAAAGTAAAGGCCGGAGGTATGGTGACATATGTCCCGTACTCAATGGGAAGAATGGAGTACAATTGGGGCGCAGATGCAGCTTCATTCAACCCTGAGAGATGGCTCAAAGACGGAATCTTCCAAAATATATCTCCTTTCAAATTCACTGCGTTTCAGGTAAATCAAGCAAAAGCAAAATATATAGAACAACAAAAACTCATCCAAGCAAAATCCTAAAAAAGTAGACTAATCAATGACAAACAAAAGGAACCCGTGAATCTTTTCCTGAAACAATAATCCAAATTAGCATTTTTAAGCCAAATCATCATGATGGTATCTCTGAATGCAGGCAGGACCAAGGATATGCCTAGGGAAGGACTCTGCATATCTACAGATGAAGATGGCACTCGCCATTTTGTGTAGATTCTATGAATTCAAATTGGTTCCAGGGCACACAGTGAAATACAGGATGATGACAATTCTATCCATGGCGGACGGATTGAAACTTAAAGTTTTAAGACGCCCAGAAGTTTCTTGACGGATTCATTTGTTGACTTCTAAATCACTCACGGTTCTTAAACTACTTTTTTCTATTACAGCCAATTTGGATCTCAAGCTCGATTCTAGATAAGAAAACGGTGTGTAACATTACCTTGGAATCACAAATTAAACCGATTCGAACAATGATAGAAGCAATCAAGAAACAAAATTGGAGCCATATTTCACTTTCTGTTAGAATCGAAACATTTTAGTTCTACAATTGACACTTCGAATTCTATGTCCTTTCTATGTTTTTGAACGTGGGTTTGTAGTATTAATCATTCATGGTGAAATTCTCCTCTCCCCAAACATTTTTTGGTTTGAAAATCATTTTTTTAAATCTTAAATATTTCGAAGTTTGAATGCCATAATATTAATTTTATGAATCTATCATATGGTATTAGTTACTCTGAAATTTGACAAATTATGGAAGGACTAAATTGATATTTGAATGGCTGAAATAAAAAAAAATAAAAGTGTGTATTGAAATTAAAACAAAAACAAAAAACAAAAGTGTAACATTAGTATCATATAAGGGTAAAATTGGAAAAAAAAAATTTGGTGTCATCTCTAGTTATTTACGAACAAAAATGCGATTTCCCATTTTTTATTAATTTTCTGCGGTATTAAAATAATGGAGCTTCAGGTTCAGAAAATTAAAAGTTGAGTTCCCTTCTAAAATAATTAATTGAAGGGATTTGTCAAGTTCTTGTGAAGTTACATATGAAATTCATAAAAAGAGATGCGTAAATTTATTAAACTTCGTATGAGTCGTGAAATTATTGTAAGAAATTCTCGTTTTCCAAATGAAATTTCGAATCACAAATTTATTAAGAACATCTCCAACCCTACGCTGTTTTAACATGAAACACAAAAATAACGTACAGATTTCTCTCCAACAAGGGCTGCTCTATTTTGACAATTTGGCGCAGCCCCCTTCTCTACGCCAAATTTGGCGCAGAGGATAGCTTTGCGCCAATTTGGCGTAGAGCAATTTAAATTTTTTTTACTTTTTAAAATTGTATTATGGTTTTTAATTATTATTATAAATATTTATTAATTGTATTTTAGATAATAATTTATTTTATTTTATTAGAGCTGAGGTTAGGATAGAAACATATTACCCATTATAATAATTAATTCGTATTACATATAATTTAATTAATATATAATAATTAATATAATGATAATTATAATATTAATATTGTTAAATTTTTATTGTTATGTTAAACAGAATAATTTATATAAAATAAAAGGAATATTCTAAGAATATATTTTTTAGTGTAAGATTTGAAGTAAATGAGTTAGAGATGGATGCTGTATTTGGTGCAGAAATCACACTATTTTAGTGCAGAATTTCCATCAAAATAGATTTCTGAATCAGAGATGACCTAATAAACTGATGCAAATTTAGGGGGCGTTTGCTCAATTGCTTGTATAGCAGTTGAAAAAAGGGCCCAAATATTAACTAAATGAAAAAACCTCTAACAAATGGGTTTCTGAAATAGATGGAATTATTATTGGCGACATGTCATTCCTTGTTTATATGGACTTCATCGAGACTGATGTTTCACAAAAATTTTACTAGTGTCTGTGTGTGTATTTTTTATATCACCTATTGAGAAACAAAACATAATGTTTTATAGGTGACATATTCACACAAATTTTTAAACACACCCTGTTAATATGCAAAAAATCGAGTTTCTCGTCTCAAACGAGTGTTTGAGTTAGCGGAGTAGGTGAGCGACTGATGGTAAGGAATTCGATTCCTCTTACTAACATCTTCTCGATCGAGCTTGTCACATAGAGCTTGCACAGTGTCGTTTATCTGACTAGTGTGGTTTGCAGACTATTATATTAGTACAGTGGTTTACCCAGTGCGTACTGAAAGGTAACGACTGCGGGTTCCAACGTCATTAAAAAAAAGTCGAGTTTCTCAATTTCAATATTATTAGTTCAAGAATTTAATTTTTCAACAATAAGAATTATGATATTGTTTTAGACAATCTGAAATTGTGCCTCTAACAAACCCTGGGCTCGTTTATTTCTTCTAATTTTAAACAATTGTGTCTTTGGTATTAAATTTATTGTGCTCATGCTTCATACATTATTTTAACAATAGATTTTTCGCTTATCATTGGTAGAATCCAAAATTTATAATAATGTGCACAACCATACCATGCCCATGTGCTGGTTTGACATTATATAATTTGTCTAAATGTAAGTTTGATATTCGTAAAACACAATAATTTGTGTGAGACGTTTCTATGAGTCAATTTTTTAAGAAAAATATTATATTTTGGCCACATATGAAAAATATTAATTTTTATGTTAAAAATATTATTTTTTATTGTAAATATACGCATGATTGGTCGGTTTCACATATAAAGATATTTACTTTTTGTACAAACATATTTTAGGTATGGTCGGTGTTATGAAGATTGATATTTAATGAATAAACACATCGATTAAATCGTTTTGAGAAATACAGAATATGAGTATTTCTTTAATTGAAAAATTTGTTACAATTAAATCTCGAATCCAAAATTCTATCTTAATTTTGAAACTTTGGTATCAAATAGGTGATAAGTCATCGGCATAAATATGTGCATTTTGGATATTAATCAATTTTGTTAAATTCTATATAAAAATTAAGCATTATAAGCTCATATTTCATAAATAAACAAAAAAAAAATTGTATATAAATATATTATTTTCATTTAATTATTGAGTGTTGGATACAGCCTTGAATTCACGTTCAATTAGATGATGAGTCCTCTTTATAAATGAGGTAGTTTCAATTATTTTAACCAGAAAACGTGGCTCACGAAATTATGGCAGACAAAAGGAAAAATCGCACGTTAGAAGTTGATATTTTTCGAATAAAAGTCTGGTTTTTTGTATAGAAATATTTTTCTGTTGATTAGTTCTTTTCTCTTAAGCATTCTATCTCCGAAATAAAGTGAATGTTGACATTAAATCATAATGATCTCTAGCTTTCTTTCATATCCAATACGTGAATATTATCTCAACAATGTTCACATAAATATTTATAAAATCGATTATATATATTTGGAGAGGATGATCTCTCGATACGACTATTAGATAAATTTAAACGAGTCATGGTCTGTATATGTTCATGTTTGGAGCAAAATCAACATTGATACTTTAACTTCGAAAACAAATTTTTTTACTAAGACAAAGAATGTGTTCGAACTCACGATACTCTAGTTATCACCGCCGCCCAGTGGAGGGCAGCTCAAATATATTTGAATGCATCGTATGGTATACTACTACATTAATGCAAGATGGAGTAGTACCCATATATTATGTGCAAATGTCTTTCCAAAAAGCGATAAATTTATGCAAAAGGGTTCAAAATTATTAATTGTTGAAAATATAAAACAATTGTTTGGTAGACAATTAAATTAAAAGAAAAGGAAAAACAATTTATCGTAGAAGAGCGTGAGGCCGTGTTGGAATGGTTGGTTGGATATTTAATTGCGGAGACCCGAAAAAGCATCCAACGGCTCATGTGGTAGTTAAAGAGACAGCATGCAAATCCACAAAACATTGCGCTCTCGTTTTGCCTTTTTTCTGACCAAAACTTCCACCGATTGCGGCCATCATGGGTTTCCCTCTCCAACTAGTAATATTTTATTTTTTATATTATGGACAAAAACTTATGTGAAACGATCTCACGGTTCGTATTTTGTGAGACAGATATCTTATTTGGGTCATCCATAAAAAAATATTATTTTTGATACTGAGAATATTACTTTGGGTCATCCACTGCCTTCATTGGTGGATGAACCATCCACGTATACTTTCCAAAGATCTTCTATATCAACATGCAAAGTCTCAGCAAGAAAATCGGCCAAAGCTTGTGCCTTTATTGCGATCCTGGGTCCATATTGAATGTCATACTCTCCCATTTCGGTGGTCCATTTTACCAGGATCGCAATAAAGGCACAAGCTTTGGCCGATTTTCTTGCTGAGACTTTGCATGTTGATATAGAAGATCTTTGGAAAGTATACGTGGATGGTTCATCCACCAATGAAGGCAGTGGATGACCCAAAGTAATATTCTCAGTTCCCGAGATATCAGCAAGAGTCATTATCTTCCCGAGAGGACTGTTAGTGAGGACCATAATGGGGTGAGATAGAAAGTATGGCCTCAGTCTTCGAGTTATTGTGACCAGAGCCAGAGCAAGCTTTTCCACAACTGTATATCTGAGCTCCGCTCCTTTGAGGGCATGAGAGATGTAATATACTGGGCTTTGTTCGGTGCCTTTCTGTCTGACCAAGACTGAACTGACAGCCATCTCAGTGGCCGAGAGATAGACATATAATGGTTCCCCTGAGGCTGGCTTGGCTAATATGGGGAGCTCCGCCAAATGCTTCTTTAGATCATCGAATGCCTTCACGCATTCTTCATCCCACTCGAACTTCTTAGCTTTCCTGAGAACTCGGAAGAAGGGCAGACTTCGATGCGCCGCTCTTGAAATGAATCGTGACAAAGCGGCGATTCTCCCGGCAAGCTTCTGGACCTCCTGGAGATTCCCAGGAGGTGTCATAGATTGAATAGCTTTCACTTTCTCAGGATTGGCCTCAATCCCTCTTTCCGTTACCATGTATCCAAGGAACTTCCCACTTCTGACCCCGAAAGTGCACTTTTGGGGGTTGAGTTTTAGCCTGTAAGATCTTAGAGTGGCAAAGGTCTCGCGGAGATCCTTTATGAGATCGACTGAATTCTTGGACTTTATAAGAATATCATCCACATAAACTTCCACATTTCTTCCGACCTGAGCTGAGAAAACTTTGTCCATGAGCCTTTGATAGGTGGCTCCCGTATTTTTTAAACCGAAAGGCATCACCACATAACAGAACGTCCCTTCGGAGGTGATGAAACTCACTTTGTCCTGGTCTTCCTCTGCTAGGGGAATCTGATGGTATCCCTGATAGGCATCCATCAAACATAAGTACTGATAACCTGCGGTGGAGTCAACCAGTTGGTCTATCCTCGGCAAGGGGTAGCAATCTTTTGGACAGGCCTTGTTAAGATCTCTGAAGTCGACGCACATTCTCCATTTTCCGGAGCTCTTGGGGACCAGGACAACATTTGATAGCCATGTTGGGAAAAAGACCTCCCTAATGTGCCCTGCCTTAAGGAGCTCGGCTACCTGTTCTTTTATTACCTTGTCCTTTTCGGGGCCAAAATGCCTTTTCTTCTGTTTGACTGGCCGAGCTTCAGGAAGTATATTGAGGCGGTGTTCCATTATCCCGGGGCTAACCCCACGGAGCTCTTGTGAGGACCAAGCAAATACATCAAGATTAGCTTTTAAACAGGTCAGCAGGTCATACTTAGTTCTGGGATCAAGATCAGCCGCCACTCTGACGCTCTGTTGGACCCCTATTTCTACCGTTTCTGGCTCCTCTTCTGATGTGAGCTGAACCTCTTTTTTGGAGGTCACACTTGGTTGGGTCACAATCATCCCCACCTCGATCCGAGATCTTTTGATTTCCTGCTTTACCTCATCTACATAACAACGTCGTGAGGATTTCTGATCTCCCCCTACGACTCCTACTCCATTCTCCACATGATATTTTAGCTTTTGATGGTAGGTGGAGCTTACAGCTCGGAAATCGGCCAGGGCAGGTCGGCCAAGTATACCGTTGTAAGAAGAAGGGGCATCCACCACAGTAAAACATGTCATTTTGGTGATGCGGTGCGGTCCCGTCCCTAAAGATAAGAGGAGCATGATTTGTCCAATAGTTTGGACCGCATGTCATGTGAAGCCAAATAAAGGCGTAGAGATATGATCAAACTCGAAACCTTCCACCTTCATTTGGTCCAGGGTTCTTTTGAAAAGAATATTAACTGAGCTTCCGGTGTCAACAAAGATTCTTGCGACGTCATAGTTGGCGACAGTAAGAGTGACTAACAAGGCGTCGTTATGAGGCGCCAAAACACCTTTCAGATCATCCGGCCCGAAGCCAATGACGGGGTCATCTTTGGGGGCAAGGTCTAACCCCAGACTCTCCATTCTCCGACCATGAGCTTTACGAGCTCTGCCTGAATCTCCGTCGGTGGCGCCGCCCGTTATCATATGGATTATACCTCTGGTCGGATCATTAGCAATCTGCTGGACCTGAGGTCCTTGATGTCGCGGGGGGTCATCTCGACCCCCTCGGTTGGGTCGGATCTCCCGGGGTTGTGGCCTCTGATTCACCCCAGGAGGTCCTCGATCCCTTCTATCATCTCGATACCTTCCTTCTGGTCGAGCTAAGAGGTTCTTCATGTGAGGGTCTCTTTGCATGATCCTTTGGACCTCTTCACCCAATTTCTGGCAATCATTCGTAACGTGACCGTACTTTTGATGGAACTCACAAAACTTATCTGAGGGAGGTAAACGCGGCCCCTTTTCGGCTTGTTTCGGGCGCTCTAACTTCCTTCTCTCTTCGCAAATTGCCATGGCCCTTTCCAAGCTCATGGCCAACGGAGCGTAGGGGAATGGTCCAGGACCTCGACCCCTCTCCCCTATTCTCTCTGCAGGCCTCTTCCTGCTCGGCTCCACTTTCTCCTTCCCCTTATCCTTATCGCTGGGTCGGGTATCCACTCGCCTTTGCCTCTGGGCGTCTTCCAGGTTCACATATTTCTCAGCCCGGCTCAGGATTTCATCAAAACTTTGATGGGGTTTCTTCTCCAAGGAGTTGAAAAATTGTCCCCCTCGAAGCCCCTGCGTGAAGGCATTTACCAAGGTTTCTGTTGTCGTCGCGGGGACCTCCAAGGCTGCACTGTTGAACCGCTTAATGAAGTCCCTCAATGAATCTGCATCTCCTTGTTTCAAACTGAATAATCCCAGGGAGGTCTTCAAGTATCTCTTGCTTGTGGCATACTGGTTTATGAAGAGGGTGCTAAATTCTCGGAAGCTGGTAATGGAATGTGGTGGGAGCAGATCGAACCACCTCTGAGCAGGTCCCACCAAGGTGGTAAGGAAAACCCGGCATTTGACCCCATCTGAGTATCGATGGAGAAGGGCGGCATTACTAAACCTCCCCAGGTGTTCTTCAGGGTCAGTACTCCCATCATAATCTTTAATAGTTGGCTGGCGGAAGTTAACGGGGAGGTCCTCATTCAGTATTTCGGGAGAGAGCGGGCTTTCCTTATCCAGCATAGGAGGTCGGCCTCCCATCTGCCTGCCAAGCCTTCTGACTTCCTCCCATATGGCTTCTAGGTGTTCAGGAGGAGGAGAAGGAGGAGGATTAGGAGTTTGTTGCGGTGGTGGTGATGGGGCTTGATTCCGACGGAGGGCCTCGTCCACAGATCTGTTAATCAACTGGGCCAGTTGGTCTAAGCTAAGATCAGCCATTCTTCCCCCTTGACCCCCTCTGGGCCCTCGGTTATTGCCTTCGGTACCTCGGTTACCACCTTCATGGACTCGACCCCCTGCGGGGCCTGTTCTTCTACCTGTTCGTCCCCACATGTCTACGTCTTCTCAGTTGTATTCCCACAGACGGCGTCAATTGATGTTGCTGAAATCAGTGATGTTAACTGGGAGGTCAGATCTTCGCTTGGAGAGCTCGGATCAAACCTTGATACACTGGCTGGGAGATCGGCACGTCAATCGTGGAGCTCAGATCCGGCACCTCGAAATCAAGAAACACAAACAAGAGTGTTAGGAGGGGGCCGGAAGGTTGTTCCGGCGTAGCCCCTCCGACGCTCAAGTCAGAGAATAGAAAACTGAGAGAGTAATGTGTGTGCTGAGAGAATGTGAATATATGAATTGAATTAAGAGTTAACGAAACCTGGTATTTATAGGTGAACCATAGAGTCCTAGTTTTGGTAGGTTTAGATTCTCAGAATCTTCGGAAGATTTGGTCAGATATTGCCAGATTTGATTAGATTTCAATGGGCTTTACCTTTCCGAGCTTTGATTTATGTGGGCTATGCGCTTTAATGTCTGAGTAAGAGCTCTCGTAGGTGTGAGCCCACCTGCCACAGGACCTTGTGGGAGCTCGGGTCGGGAGCTCGGCCAAGGCGTCTCCAATCATCACGATATTAATATCAAGGAGGTCGGCTCGGCTTCACGCTGGGAGGTCGGCACGGGAGCTCGGTCATCGGAGGTCGGCTGACCTCCAATTGATGGAATTTCTTATATGGGAGGTCGGCTGGGATGACCTCCCAGGTGAACCTCCCGAGTCCTTAGAATGCTGGGCTCCCAACAAGATGGGCTATCGAGAGCGGGCCGAGCCCATCCTCCATCCGGGGGTATCAATTAGGGTTTTTTTTTTTTTTTTTGTCATTTAGGATGTTTGATTAGGTATTTGAATGTTTTGTATATTTGTCCATAGAATTGTAAGTTGACATACAACTAAGAGAATATCTATGTTGTTTTGCAATAAGATAATATAGTAAAAACTAGCTCGTGACGAGAATTTTTTAAACGTGATATCATATTAATTTGCTCTCGTGCGATGTATATAGAAAATAAAATTATTCATGTTTAATATTTGTTTGTTATTTGGGAAAATTTGCACTTTTCATCGTATACTTTTGTTTAGTTTTTTTTTTTTTTTTGGTTATTTATACAGTAGAATTTCTGTTTAAATGTTATTTTTCCATTTTAGTTATATTCTGATCTGAACACTGTTATATGGAATGTCCTCATCACTCGCCAAGCAAAAATAACATAACACAAAAACTCTTGTGAGACGGTCTCACGGATCAATGGTCGGATATCTTATTTGGGTCGGATCAATTTTATTGTGAATATCGTTAGGGTTGACCTGTCTCACAGATAAAGATTCGTGAGACCGTTTCACGAGAGACCTACTCTTAAATTTTACTAATAATATTTAAAATAAAATTATTTATAAAAGTTCTGATGTTAATACTTGAATCCCATTTAACCAATTTTATTATTAGGCAAAAACTTTTATGAGACGGTCTCACGGGTCGTATTTTGTGAGACAGATCTCTTATTTGGGTCGTCCATGAAAAAGTATTACTTTTTATGCTAAGAGCATTACTTTTTATTGTGAATATCGGTAGGGTTGACTCGTCTCACAAATAAAGATTCGTGATATCGTCTGAGAAAAGACCTACTTTTTATATTATTATTATTATTAGACAACAACCAAATCTACTTTATTGATTCTGTTACTACAAAACTTGGCTTTGCTTTCACAAGTCAACAAATCTAATTATTGATTATTTCCCTTGATTCTTCAGTAGCAGAATGACCAATTATCAGCGATTACAAAGAACTCTGTAAACATACATGGAATCCAAAATGGACACAATCGAAAGTGAGGCAACGTTGCCGCATTAATGACACTATAAAAGCCGTAAACCCTATTCTCTTTTATTCAAAATTTACTTTGATCTTTCTATATATTTAAAACGGAACAAAAAGGGTAAAAAGAAACGACAGAATCAGTTGAAAAATACGCACTAAGATCCAAAGACAAAGAGATCGAGAGCATGTGAGGTCCTCTGCTGAATATCCGGTGTTGAACCCTCTCTGTTCGAAGGCACATTGCTGTGCGAGTTGTCACTAAATTTATCACCAAAATAAGACAAACAACACCTCGTATCCTATGCTACACGATTTTTCTCTTATGATTATCATGTCACGTTAACCATGATTTATCGAAACGTTTTCATAATCCCCGGATCGACTCGCTTGTTATGAATATCGCTCTTGGAAACGATGGTTGCAAATGTTGGGATTTTCAAGTTTATATATACAACTATCAAGTATTTAATCCAAACAATGTGAGATATTTAACAAAAATATTGTCATTGTTATGTTTTAACTTAATCTTGCTTGATATCTTCATGTCAAACTGTGATTTATAGTATAAAGAAAGCCGATACCAATGCCACTTGCTATTTATGACGAGATAGAATTTCACCCATGCTACGCACGAAGTGTTATTTTATGTAATTAATTATTAAAATTAGTAAGTATTAGTGTTTGAATAATTATTTAAAATTTAAATATATAATATAATGAATATATTTAAATTTTATTATAAAAAAGTTATTATATCTAATATTTATGTATATTTGAGGAATGATGACAAACAAATTCTATCATTAAATTGATTTATTTATCTTGTTTAAGTGAAAATTTTATTAATAAAAAGAATATAATAAAATATTTTAAAAAATCATATATTATTTTGTTTATCAAAATTTTAAATAATAAATATATTTTTTCAAAATTTCAAAATTTTTGTCATTTATTAGATGAATAAATTTTGATTAAAAATTTAATTATATTTTTGACATGTATAAAATATTTACATTAAATTTCTATTAAGATACATATATTAAAGTTATATTAAGATACATAATAATAATAATAATAATAAGAGTTTATGTACAGTTAATATACCAAAAATTCACGAGATTTTTTAAGAAGTTGAAAAAAATTCTAATATTATATTAAAAATTTATATTTTTATTTATTATGATATAGAGTAATAAAAATTAAATATATAAAAGTAACATACAACATAAAACCATAATCAAAATTAAATAGAATGATATAAATGTATTTTCTTAAATATAGTTTATATTTTCAAGAAACATCAAATTTAAATTTAAATTTTTAAAAATAAATTGAAAAAAATTTCACATTTAATTACGTATTTATTTGTTATTTTTATATTAATAATTATAATATATATATAATATTATTTGAGAATGTGTTTCACTTTTTCCAAGATAGAACGTTTGATTATTTCATATATGTGTGAATCATATAAAATAAAATAAAAATATAAATAACACCCCTAAATCAAAAAAATAAAATATATGAAATTTTTTTTAATATATATATATATATCAATTTTTAATATAAAAATCCCATCTGTGAGTTAATTTCAAGTGAACAAATGGGAATTTTTTTATTAAAATTGATATGGTTGGCACTCAAAAATTTTACTTATTTTACTCACAGTGGTTCTCAACCCATGTGCCCCCTATCATACTGTACTGCATTTTCTTAATGAAAGGGAAAGCTTGGTTTCGTTCACAGTCGTACTTTTCATATGCCCATATTCTTTGTAATTAATGAGGGAATTCCTTTTCTTTTCATTTCCTGATTAAAAAAATCTAACCAAGTTAGTCTATATTCTACTTCCGGTAATTATATGTATATCTCAATCTCATTCGATCACGTGATTTTTTTACATTTTATTAAAATCAACATCACTTATCGATTATTTATTGACTATGATTTCACCAAAGGAAGAAATAATCCAAACCTATTATAGAAAAATTCGATCTCGTATATATTTAATTAACATGTATCAGTATTATGGATGACCTAAATAAAATATATGTTTCATAAATTTGATTTGTTGAACTGTGTAACAAAAGTTTTTGTGAATATATATTCACTACCCAAAAGAAGATACTTTTTCAATTCAAATCCAATTAGGAATCTACATGATAAAATATAATTAACATGGGCCAGTTGGGAAAAATTTCTTGAAATGGCATCAGTAACAACTATTTTATATTTTTGCTTGTGTGTTTGGTCAAAATTTATGTGCAGTTACAGAAGGACCCGTTCATATGAATTAGTAATTTTATGCACATATTTTAGAACTTTAATTAAATATGTTTTTATAATTATTTAAAATAGTTATCTAAATATGATCTTTTTTGTTAGTTTTCAAATTTATGGTCTTTATAAAATTTCTTGTGTGTTTGGATTATGATGATATGATCATTTTACGATCGCACCATGACACCGAAAATCGAAATGAATGCTTTCCAATATTTATCTGCATTTATTAATTATTGATAAGTTTCAAAAAATATATAATAAGGATTCATTAGCATGGGTTTTCTAAGCACATAAAAACTTTTGTGAGATCGTTTCACGAGTCAATTTTATGAACAAATCTCTGACTCGACCCAATTCCTGAAAAATATTATTATTTATGTTAAAAGTATTACTTTTCAAGACAAGTATGAATTAGATTGATATATCTCATGATATTGATCTGTGAAACCGTCTTCACATGATACGTACTCCTTTAAGTTATGCACATGCGACCTTCAATTTTTCCATTTTAAATATCAAGATAAAATTTAAATAGTTCCATTTGTACCATATATCGACCAACCATAATGAATAATTGGTCAATGGATTGGCCAATTTTAAAATGCCATGATGTAGCATAATTATTATAATTAATATAATGCATGAACACTATACTTAGAATAAAAATCTATATCAAATATAAATAGATTTTAAGGTATTCACAATTGCTAATTCATAGGTATTGTGTTAGTTTTCTGACTCGAAAGGAAGCAAGTGAGGAGAGAAAAGCCAATTATATGTCACCAAATAAGCTCATCTTTCTCCTAATTATGCTTAGTCTATAAGGCTTGACTAGACCTCCATAAACTTAGGCAGTACAAATATATTACCGCTTTGTGTAAAACAATAAGCGAATGAATTAATGAAAGGTGATACCTGATATTTATAGAGTAGGAAAAAGAGAACTCTAAGCAGGGTAAGTTACCTCGAATAAAGAATATGTCATGATCTTATTTCATATTTGATAATTTGTAATTTGAATTGTATACCCATATTTTCTCGAAATTATTTCCTTATTATAGAATATTTGTCGAGAGATTTATATGACTAGTAGGATTTTATTCACCGCCATAACGAATTTGAGTTCAGGTCAAGGCACTTGCAATTCGGCTGCTCGGCCCTAGTGGGTTCGACCATTCTTGTCCTACCGTGCTTTGTCTATTTCCGAGCAAAGAAAAATGAGTCGGATTCCGAGTAGTTCGTTGAACATCTAGTTTGATCTTAGTTGTATTCCACATGGGCCAATGATTTTGATTAATAGACTAATGCGCTGATAAGTCCGCCTAAAGATTGCATTTGCAGTCTAAAAGACGGGGCGGAGATGTGAGAAAAAGAAGGGGGACAATAAAACAGAAAAAGAGGGAAAAATCATCTTCTACGTAGAGAAAGTAAAAGGGTTCCTAGTAAAGAATCAATTCCTGCCGCCTACCTCCTATTTTGTCATTTCAAATTCACATTGCAAAATAGTAGTATTGTAGTCATAGGAACACAAATATTTTTAATTTAATTAACTTTTTTCTAAAAAAAACGAACATGCACATGGGAACTTCAAGAGGGTGATTAAATCATATATATATTATATATTATAAATGTTAATTCAAAGATTTGGAAAAATAAATATATGTGAATAAAATACCAAAGGTAAGGTCTAAGTGCTCAACCCTTGAGTCTCTATTTATATCCCCGTGCTCTTCATATTTCCCACATTCAAAACAATTCACTAACCTCCCTCTGTCTACCTTTTTTTTTTGAAGTCCTAAACTCCGAGGTAATTTTTTTCTTTCTTAATTTTGTTGAAAAACTTTTCCAGCATCCTAAGCAAAATGCTGAAAAGGGTGTCTTCAAATTCGATTTTCCTGCAGGTAAAAATGGATTTTGTGGGACTTTTCTTGGTGGGTGTTCTAGCAATGGTGCCTCGTATCAACGGGTACGGTGGAGGTTGGATTAATGCTCATGCAACCTTCTATGGAGGAAGCGACGCCTCCGGAACGATGGGTATTCACAAATAACCAATAAAATTTCAATCTTTACCATTTTCGGCCAAAGTAAATATGTAACAAGTTCTAGGTGTGTTCGGCTAACCCCCATTTTTCGCTTTTATGGAATCTTTGAACAGGTGGGGCTTGTGGATATGGAAATCTTTACAGCCAGGGGTATGGCACAAACACAGCTGCGTTAAGCACAGCCCTGTTCAACAACGGACTAAGCTGCGGCTCGTGTTTCGAGATTCGGTGTGTTAATGCGAGACAGTGGTGCTTGCCTGGATCGATTGTAGTCACGGCCACTAATTTTTGCCCGCCAAACAACGCCTTACCGAACGATGCAGGGGGCTGGTGCAACCCTCCTCGTCACCACTTTGATCTGTCCCAGCCTGTTTTTCAACACATTGCTCAGTATAGATCTGGGATTGTCCCTGTTTCCTACAGAAGGTAATTTGGTCACTCGACTCACTTCACTTATCCTAGTTTGTTTTAATATTTTGCCCAATCTTTCTTCCCAGACACCATATTTAATGCTCCCATGTGCCTACACATTTAATGTTCCCCACACATTCTCGATGGTAAAATTAACTTTCTATCCACTATTGTTGCTTTATTTCTTGTAGGGTAGCCTGCAATAGAAAGGGAGGCATAAGGTTCACCATTAATGGCCACTCCTACTTCAACCTAGTACTCGTAACTAACGTCGGTGGTGCCGGTGATGTCCACGCGGTTTCCATCAAAGGGTCTCGGACCGGATGGCAGCCCATGTCGAGAAACTGGGGTCAGAATTGGCAAAACAACAACTATCTTAACGGTCAAAGCTTGTCTTTTAAGGTCACCACGAGCGATGGCCGCACTATCGTCTCTAACAACGTCGTCCCCCGTAGCTGGTCGTTCGGCCAGACGTTCGCCGGAGCTCAATTTCGTTGAATGGATATCCCGAGAAACTAGTTAATTATAATATGGAGTGTGGTGTTTTAGTTTATTAGATTTAGTCGTAGAGATTTTATATAGTCGCGGGTATTAGTAGCGTGACATGATCTAAAAATTGTGCTAGTCTTGGGAATTTCACTGGAGGGTACTCGATTTATGGAGGGTCCCTTTGGTTCTTTTGGCTGAGGTGGATTTAAATGTACCACCCGCTTCTTTTATAATTACTATCAAATTAGTAATAGAATTATATATTTGCTCTAAGTGATTTTTTTTTCCGCTTTCTGCCCTTTTCTTGTTAAGATGTCCAAAATCTTTCGAACAGTAGGTTTTGTAGGTTTTTTGTGAGAAGGTTTCTTGTTAGACGATCTCACAATTTTTTATATGTGAGACAGGTCAATTTTATAGATATTCACAATAAAAAATAATATTTTTAGCATAAAACGTAATAATTTTTAATGGATGATCCAAATAAAATATATATCTCACAAAATACGACCCGTGAGGATCGTCTCACACAATTTTTTGCTAATTTTAAATTTATTCTTTCAAAACTATTAAAATATATAATTTATAGTTCATATGATATCTTGAGCTCTTTTAAATCTATTGACTTGTAGGCATAGACCACATAGTGTTCAGACCGTAAACATCGGTAACAATTTAATTGTTATTATTTTTTTATATAAAAAAACAATAATTCCACGGCAATATCGATCTTGTAAAATACAGTTGATACAGTTAAATAATCTCGAAGAAATCAAAGGCAAATTGACCCACACAACGTCCCCATGCAGACTCTGAAACCTCACGTGCATTTTCTTGGAAGTAACAATTTTAAGTGACAACTGAATCTTACACATGCATCCACGTCAAATTGAGAATTTATTTGATAACTATTTAATATTATATTTTTTTTAAAAAAAATATTTAATTTATGTATAAAATAACTTCGTACTAAAATTTAAAAAATAAATTGCAATAGACCAATACTTTTAAATTGTGTGTCAATATATCTTGTATATAAAAAATTTCAAAATTTATTAGTTTATTTCTTTGACTTTCACGATTCATTTTAAAAAGACGTAAATTAACTCTTAAATTTTAGCTTTTCATGGGTGGGTGTCATGCTTTAACAAATAAAAATAAATATATAAAATATAATATTGGTGTGTAATAATTGTATCTGATTGTTAAAGGAAGCGAAATGTAGTGTTTGGATTGATGTATAATTTAAAAGATTTAAGTTACATAATTACTAACAACTATTAGTTTTAGCAAAGCCACAAACGTATAGTCTTATAATCGGAATCAGAGTCAATGTCACATGTTAGATTTTAATTGATTTCAATGAGTGCAATTATTTAGAGGGTAATTGTTGGGGTGCAATAATTATCCTTATTTGTTAAAGCAATCGAAACGTAACGTTTGAAATGTTGTACGATTTAAAAGATTTGAGTTGTACCATTATAAACTGCTATAAATTTTGTTAAAATAACAAACGTTTGATCCTACAATCGTGTTTCCAAATAAAATATTTTTGGGTCATTTTATTCAAAGCCAAGTGGAGTTTGAGATTAGTTTTATAATGAACAAACTTTTGAAATCCAAATTAAATTTACTAGATGGTTTCGAATCATCTTTCATATTTTTCAAAACTATAAATAAGATAGTTTTATAAATCATATAATTAAATATTTGAATCCAAATTAAAATAATGTTTACGAGTTTATTTCATTTAAAGTATAAAAAAATACATTTTTTCTTAAATTATCTTCGATTTTTACAAGTAACTAAAACTAAATATTTTACAAATATTCTAATCAATTAAGCTGTGTTATTAGATGCCATCGAATTCCACTCAACTTCGCTCAAGTCAAAAAATTAATATTATATAAAACTTGCAATATTTCATTTAAACTTTTCACATGAATTTGCGGAAACCGTAGCCTGATATTACGGGGAGCTGTGCGTAGTATAAAATTAAATTAAACATGATGGTCAAAGCTCTGTTACTTTTAACGACTGACAAAATTCTCAAAAGTTTGCAATATAAAAAATATAAATAAATTAAAATTTTAGAATTTATTTATTGAAAATGAATTTTAAGCATTGATAAATTATGATTTTTTTTTTTTGGGTTTAGCTAAAATATGTTAGAAACTCGTATATGTCACACAAATTACCAAGTTTCATCGGGAGGTAATCTAGAAGCTCATTCCAGCCGAGCTCCCAAATATGCGTTAATAACAATGAAGTTGTAGCCGGCCTCACTAAGGAGGTCCCAACCGACCTCCCGATAGTTATATATGTCAAATATAACGACAGTGACTCCTTGCTATGATGAACATATAATGACTAAAATCCTTTGGTCTGCTACGAAAAAAACCCATCGGATTTCAAAGTTGCACGATCTTGTCATTACGACGATTTAGAAAATTGTAGTCGACAATTTGAGCATTGAAGGGGTTACACTAGAACAACTTCCTAGCATCTTCTAACATTCTTGTTTGAGTTTGCAGATAATTCGTGGATCCAACCTTAGCTCACCGGTCCGATCCTTCAACATGTATCACTATTGTTAGTAACTTCATATATCTTTTATTGTTATTATAGTCTATACTACTGTTATGTTGCATACGATTTATTTAATGTACTTAATAAACATATAATGTTATGTATTATATTTTTGAACCTATGATATGTATATTTTAATAAAATTATTTCTTTTGATTTGTTAGAAGAAGCTGAAAATTCAGAAAATTATATTAAGTCTTCTTAAATGGTTTTACATCGTTATTCCCAATGCAATGATATTTGTTTTAAATCTTCAGATAAAAATATATGTTATTTACACCCCGAAACTTTGACGTTGATTCTACTATGACGCGACTTTCTTTATTTTATGATTTAGTTTGATTTGGTTTGGTTCGGTTCGGTTCGATTTGGTTTCAATTTCTAAAAAATGAGACTGAGCAAAAACCCCGTTTTTTTCCAAGTAAACTATGATTCAAAAGCCTAATTACAAAGTAGCATAATTCATGTTAATCTATATTCGATGATTACCAAGCCTTAGATTTTGCTGTCTTAATTTATGGTTTTAAAAGGTTTCGTGGAACAATTTTGTACTCTTCCCACCTAAAATGTTTCAAGTTGGACTAAATTAGGCCCATTCCGGCCCAAATCATCATGGTCCAGTTAATCCAGATCGGATTCCTTTTCGTTTTTCAAGAAACATTTCCACAATTAACCCAAATAATATTACCTACACACACACACACTCTCTCTCTAATAAATCTTTAGAGAGAATAATATATAAATATATTTAAGTAGAAAATGAAAAAAACATATCATAAACATGATAAAATTATAAAATATGTGGAAACAACTTACTTTATTAATTACTGTTTTGGATAAAATTGTGTGAACTCAATTTAATTGTGTAAGCCAAATTAATTGAAGTCAGAAGCAGATAAGGAGTTCATCAAGAATTTAAATTAATTTGAATTAGATCAAGAAGTGTGCAGATAGAAAAAGATAGTGGAAAATAAAGGAAGAGATCGCGGGTCATGGGGGAGAGTGGAAAAACCGCACAATATTTTGAAGAAAGGGATAGCATCGGCCATAGAATAACAATGCACATCTTGCACAAATTTGGCCATAGGATCACTAGAGGCTTATCAACTTTCTGATCATAGAAGTGGTAGCTCCACACTAGAAGAACGGTCTTCTTTAAAACTTCTCTGGGTAGCTTTTTCCAATTTCTTCTATTTTGACTTATGTATTAAATTCAGAAGAGGTAAATCTCACACTAAAAGCACAGTCTTCATTGGACTCTTTTAGATAAATTTTTTCCAATCTTTTCTTCCGATACAGAACAAATTTATAACATCTAAATTTTATGGGAAAATTGTTCTCTTTTTTTTCTCTGCATGTATCTCTTTGTGATTTTTGCATGTTATTTTGTCAAAATTGAGTTTAAATCGTGTATTTTTTAAATTTTTTTTGGGTTATTTTTATCATCTGCCTTACAATTTTGGTATTTTTTTCATGGAATACAGATATGATATGATACTAAATATGTCAGCGCTACGCGAAAAATGACTAAAATTATGAAAAAAATAAAAATAGAAGATTATGACTGAAATTTGATAAATTAGATAATCAAAATAACAAAAAGACAAATATAGAATAGTAAAAATATGGTTTTCCCTATTTGTATTTGCAAATTAAAGTGTTCGTTGTATATTATATATTTATATTGTATCTGATTAATATGCATGCTAATTATTGTATTAAATTGAATTTTACATTACATTTTCACAAGATGGAACTTATATTCCTAGATGAGGAGAGGTATCAATATTTTCTATGATTTTTTTTTTAAATAATATAACTGTGAAGAAATTTTTTTTCTCTCTTCCTATGTTAAAAGCATGGTTGCCCACTAGTTTAATCATATATATTTACGTAAATAATATTTGAAGTTAAATATTTTAATTAAAGTATTGCGTATTGCTATAAAATATAACATAAATAAAAGATCAGTACTTTTTAGAATATGCAAAAAGTTAAATGAAATGAAATAATTATGTCGTCCGGTGTGAAATCGATACCGAAATTATTTGATGGAAACAGATTAAAAATTAAGAAAAATGTTTGACACGAAATTATACAAAATATATTGTGAAAGCATATTTTTCTATGCACTAATGTGATTTTCTCTTACGATATAACTTTATATTTTAGGCATAGGAATATCAACCAAAATTATATATATATATATATATATATATATATATATATATATATATATATAAAATTTGTTGTTGTATTCCCTTAACTCTAGCTAGTTTCGTTTCACATTCAAGAGTACTGATGCGAAACAAGTGAAATAAAAATAATTTGGCATGAAATAATATCTATTTTAACTCGATATTTCAAGTTACGTCCGAATATTGAATTAAGGATGAGTTCCATGGATATCTTAAATTTTTATTTGGTTATGTATAACGAACAATTTTCTTTTATTTTCATAAATCTTTTATTGAGAACATTGCAATTTTGATCATGTATATATTGTTTTCTTTCCGTATTGATAATCTAGTTTGTAATCTGAATCAATTATCTTTGTCTAAATTTGTTAAGCAATTTTTGACCTTTTCTTGACATGCATTCGAAGTGATGTTGATGCGACACAACTTCGACAACCTCGATGACAAAATTACCTAACAAAATGAAAAACATACGTAACGAAAACTAGAATTTTCACACATCTAATTGTAATTCTATTCGCGATCAAAACTTAACCAAGTGACTAAAACAAGACAATGATAAATTGTTCCGTTGTAAACAATATATTGTTTGAAAACAAGCATCATAAGTGAGAATTTCCAATCATTTTCAAGAATTTCACCAGCTAATCTCTTTAATATATGTGTTCTGACATGTACATTGCATTCGAATTAATCACAATCTCAAGAAAGTCATGTTCATATATACCAAGGAAATGTCCAAATAGGTGCATGGCAAGAGCCCACAGGTGACGCAATGTTTGCATAAAGATGGCAATTTATTAAAATCACGAGTTATTAATTTTTTTTTAAAAAATTCTTTTATAAAAAAAATAAAATTATTCTTCGGTGGGATGTCGACAAGTTCCTTTTGTTCAACTTGTCTTGATTCCTGAGGCCCTTATTCTTCTCATCCTCTTTCATTGCTTTTGATAAAATCCAATATCTAATATATATGTAAATGTTTTTATTTCAATAATATATTAAATAAAGTTATTTTATAATTTGCAAAACTGGTAAATTTTCTCGAATGTAACGTGGAAGGGAGATTTGAATTATGAAAAGAGGGAAAATCGTGAGGTGTTGTTCTGTTCTGCATCATCCTAGAATCTCCTTTACTTGTTATGGAATATATTGAAGCAAGAAAGGAGCTTCGAGTACACCAGCTGGTTAAAGGGAAAGCCACTTCATTTACTCCTCTCTTTTCTTCATATTTTTTTCAAACTTTTGGGCCACATATATCATGCATTTCACTAATAATTCTATTCCTTTTTTGAACTAGAAGCAAACATTGTCTTTCTCAATCAAGAAAAATATCATATAAACACAATATTATACATATAATCATAAACTGTATAAAAGCATAGCTCGCGTCGACCCCTAAATATACGCATAGATTTCGCCAATTTTTTTGTAGAAGATTCATCATTTGCTAGCTAGCTAGTGTAGACAATGTTAAAGATTTGTTATCAAATTTGTGGTAGTGAAAGTAAATGTATGGCACTGAGATGGCAAATGCTTTGGAGATGATCAATCATTGGATTTTGATTCCAAACGATCGAACTTCTTTGCCCGAAACCCAAGAAAATCTGGGCAAAAATGATATGATTTTAATGGCTTTTTGGATTTGTTTTTCGCCATTGTGACCCTCTTTTGTTTTTCATTTTTTTTTAAATTTTATCCCTTTCTTGATTCGTTTGTTTGCCATTGTGACTCCTTTTGTTTTGTTTTTAACATTTCTACTTTAATTTTCCAAAAAAAAAAAAAAAAACTTAGGTTGTACTTTTTTATTCAGTTAGGGATGAAATTATAATTTTAAAAATTAATGAAGGGTCATAATACAATTCAAAATAATAAAATACAATTCAAAATAATAAAATACAATTTCAAAAATTAATGAAGGGTCATTACGCAATTTGAAATAATAAAGTGAAAAGGAAAAAAATACAGACTAGGATGCCAAATTTGTCTTTTATCACCCGTATTCTTAATGATATTAATAGATATATAAATTCGAGGGCTTTAAAGTCATTTTTCATTGCATTTATTACATTTATTCCATGGATTCCTTTGCGTTTGTGGGAGAAAAGGGTAGCTATATATGCAGCTAACCACGCCTCTTTTGATCATTGCTTTCGGTATTGGGGATTATAATCTAGAGTTAATTAAAGAACATTTAATAATGTAATAATATGCATTCTTGTCCACAGGACTCCATGTAAAAGGACAATATATTTTATTAGATCACAAGACTTGGTCAATGCCTTGAATCTCATTTTATCAATTTGATGTGTAAAATAATATATATATTTATATATATTAGTTTTGATATGCTGCATACTCATCGTGCATACTTATGTGAGCGCTGATAATGTAGAATTCACCTAATATTTTTCGTCGCATCCAATAGATGAGTGTCACTTCATTGATGCTCAAATAAGTGTGCATAGTAGATATACGAATCATAGGCTATGTATTCGTATATATGTTCAAGAATCCATGCCATTCTTGGACTTTAAGCAAAGGGAAAAAGATGGGTCTTTTCACATGACTTCCATGATGTAACTAACTGGTTTTTATTCACATTTGTTCACCATTTGTGAATAGAAGGAACGACTAAAATAAAAACAAAACAGTTTATAGATTAAGATTGAAGTTTGATAAAATAAGACGACAAAAATCGTAAAAAGACGAAGATAAAACACAAAATATGAGGTTTTTTTTTTTTTACTTGATTTACCATAGTCACCTATCGCCGTGAGCTCGGTTTCGACAGTAGCCTCATCACAGTTTCCATTTTGTTTTGAATCAGAAGAGGTTTGTCAGAATGATGATTTCAATGTATTATAGGGTCAATAATAGTACTATATTATCAGAACTTATCTTTTTCTAAAAGGAACTTCGTGATAAACATAAATACTTGCTTGTCCTAAAATCCAATGCTAGATTCTTTGATTCCCTTATCCCTAAAGAAACAAAAACAATAGGCCAACCCCTTTAATCAGTAAAGAAATTCAAGAAAATAAATAATGGAAAGTTAGAAAATGAAAAATAATTAAATTGGTTATCCCTTTCAATCTTTAAAAAGAAACATCAATTAAAGCATCATCTTCATCTTTTCCCATCAAAACTTCTCAAGGTTTATGGAAAAGTTGCACCCAAAATTGGAGGGAACTGCATAGCTCGCACTGATTCATCCGGTAAATCCAACGACAACAAATCGAAGCTCAAAGATGTGTTCTGTGTTCAAATTTTTTCAAAAACACGAATTTTATGAAATTTCCGATATCGCCCACGAACAAAAAAATAACATATATAGGTGGGAAAACATATGAATACAAACCAACCTTGCACTTTTCCTCTTTTCTCTCCTTTTCAGACTCAAATTTGATGTGTCTTGCTTATTTATTTTTTGCTCCATCAGAGAATCTCTCCACCCTTTCAAGTCAAATGAAGATAGAAAAAAAAAGGGAGTTGTAAACAGAAAAAATAAAGTTTGATATGAAATGGGAAAATGGGATAAATGAAGGGCAACAGCTTATATTCTTCCCCAAACATAGGCCCACTCGTGTTTCCTTATAAGGTGAGAGGCAAAAAATCTCTCATAAAACAAGAAAAACAAACATCCTTATACCTATGATCAAACTCAACAAAACCTTATTCTTTCGAAATAAACAGACATGCCTCTTCAAAAGGATCAACCTAAAGAAATGAACTTGGTTCTATCAAGTGACGCGAAACCGAGATTGAAATGGACTCAAGAATTGCATCAACGGTTCATCGATGCTGTCAACGAGCTTGGTGGTGCAGAGAGTTGAGTATATAGCTTCTTCTACTGCTCAGGATTAAACATATAATATCCCTATTTTCCACTGTGTATAACCGATATATACCACATACTTAGATATTAAAGATATAATTATACTTTGAAATGCAGAGGCTACACCAAAATCTTTGATGAGGGTGATGGGAATTCATGGACTCACTTTGTATCACCTCAAGAGCCATTTGCAGGTAATGTTATTGAAAGTTCCGTTTCCACAGGGTGAATGTGACGAGGGTGAGTGTTGTGTATATCAGAATGTAGGTGTTGTGCGTAAGGTGTTGTAACACCCACGACAACATGCAGTGAAAATTATAGTTTAACACATTAACACACAACTGGAATGACACTAATACGAGATACGAGAGATAAATTATGCACAAGTATAAAATACTTGTGCGGTGCCTCAGGGCAAAAAAATTCACTAGAAAAACTTGTAAGTTTACAAAAATCAATACTAGTGAAAGAATAAAACAACTCCCTTATTAAGGCGAGTAACAAATTTCATCATAAACCTCTAACAAACCGTATAACCAAAATACATAGGATGCATCAACTGAGAAGTGAAAAAGTCTTCAAAAATCAGCGCACTAATCAAAACAGTGATTAGGTGTTGTCTTCAGATGTAGTCAGCACTTCACAGCAACACTTTATCAACGACGCGAGATTGCTTCAATCAGAAAATATTTTCTTCGTACAAATGCATCTCTGTCTCTCCGAAAGTTTTATGCTCTATATCGTCCACCTCTTTTTTGTTTCTTCTCCTTTGAGTCCTATTTAACATAGAAAAACCAATTTCATTAGGAAACAAACTCTTTTTAAAACAAGGATAGTATCTTAAAGATATTGTGATATCATATCTTAAAGATATTAAGAGTCATATCAAATATAGTCTTATATCACATATTGAATTTATACGAGATCATATCATCAATTTCGAGATTATCCTCATGTCTAGAAAGACAAAATATTAAAGATAAAAAAGGAAAATATATCAAGGAATAAAATTCCTTTCAATTTCCCTCTTTTTGCCTTTCCGGACAAAACAACCCAAAAATGGTTGTACATCTCATCTCCCCCTGAGTTAGCAAATCAGTGACTCAGCCAACTTTAGTTGACTCCCCCTGAATTCTACCGTTAAGCCTTCCCCTGATGAAAAATATAGTTCACTCAGGTGTTGTATGTTAGATGTTGCAACATTCAGATCATAACACCGAAATAGTTCATTAATCAGGAGGGACAAAGATCAGAGAGAATAAACGGACAACTAAAATACTAAAACCATCAAGAGAGAAAAAAACTCAAAATCTCATTATCCTTCATTACTGCCATCATCATCAGCCATTTTTGCTCCACTGGTTCTAGCTATATCTGTATCTACTCCCCCTTTTTGTCCAGAATGGACACTTTCACCCAGCAGAAGCTCATAGTCAGCCACTTGATTTTCATAATGTTCAATGGTTTTCTTGGCATTTTCAATCTGTTGTCGACTATAGGCAATCTGAGCTTGAATGTAGGAGATAGACAGTGTGACATAACCAGTAGGAGGAACATCTGTAGGTGGATGTTCAGCTGTCTCAGGCACATGTTCAGATGTTGTATCATCAGTGTTGCCAACATCCGGAGCAACATTTGAATGCAGCCAAGGCAGATCGATCTTTCTGTTGCCTTTGAAATAAGCAGGAGAAATCTTCAGAGGATCTTTGACAGGGCAATGATCTCATCAATATCCTTAATGAAACCTTGAGATTCCAAGATTCCATAAATCAGTGAAGGGTATGGCAGCTTTGTTTTCTTGAAGTCTCCTTCAGCATATTGCAATGATGTCCTGAACACCAGATTTCCAAAGTTAAAGGCCCTTTCAGTACCAATAGCAAACAACACCAGGGCCTGAGATCTAGTCACAGTAGTAGAATTGGTTGACGGTGTCCAATTCCAGATTGATGTCTTGTGCAGCACGGAGAAAAAAGAAGTGAGATTAGCAGCACTCAACTTCTTGGGATAATCAGGGAATACTTTGATCAGGCCTCCAATGAGCACAGAGGTTACAGCATTTATGTCCAGATCCTCTTCAACTTCCTCAATATCCTGAGTGTTGTAGAATGCATTGATCATAGAAGGTGAGAACTTGTAGATACGATCACGAACAAACACTCTCCCATACTTCACCGATTCCTCATCTCCAACACTGCCCAGGAGATTGCAGTAGAATTCTAACACTACACGGCGACAGTAGGGCATAACAGTAGTGACTGTGGATAGCAACCTTCGGTTCTTGAGAAACTCAATCAAATTGTATTTCCCATATGCATTAACATCAATATTTTTCTCCTCAATCAGCTCTCTCTGAACAAACAGCGGCCATAATGCCAAGGCATCCTCAGAATAAAATTTGGGGGAAAAAGACTTACTTAAATCATAGTCAGCCGAGTCAATGTGGCGCTCGGTGTTGTCAACATCCACCTCAACACCGGCAGCAGTAGCAGCAACATCATCAGAAGACTCACTAGCTTCAGAGCCAATATCCTCAGATTCAGCATCACCCTGTTCCTCAGATTCAAAGTCAGATACAGACGATGAAGAGGAAGAAGCTCCAGGTCGGTTTTGCTCAAACTCCTTCATCATTTCTGAATCAGGTTCATCATCCTTAGAAATTTGTTTCTTGGCAGCCTTTTCTTCCTTAAGGTGAGCGAGAAACTCGGCCAGAGATTGTTCATCTTCTAAAGGCTCATCAGGAACTCTTTCTTCTGCAACATTTTGAGTATCTGTGATGGGGTTTTGTTTTTGAATACCAGAAGTAGAACCAGGTTCTTTTGCAGCAACAGTTGGTTTGGGGCGAGCCACCAACTCAAAATCATCATCATTGGAGTCGTCCCCAGATGAGAAATCAGGGTCCAGAAGATTTGAGGAGGTAGATGCCCGTGGTTTCTTGGTTGGAACAAAGTCAGGATCGAACCCTGCTTGTCTCTTTGACCTTCGGTGCAAAGAGCAGTGGGAAAAGCTTTATTCAAGACTTCAAAGTCCGGTGGATTCTCGACATTGATCTCGTTCCCAGGTTCACCAGGAGCGATCATTTCCAGTGGAGTTGGTTCTTCTGACACGCCCACAATTTCCATCCCCTCAACATTGGTTTCGGCTGTGGGTGTTGTGTCAGGTGATTTTCCACCCATGCTCGCAGCCACTTCACTCCTAATGTCGTGAGGATCGAAGCCAGCCATCTGCGAAATCAAGAACAAAAGAAGTAGATCGGTTCGAAGGACACAGAAAATCGCGAAGAACAGAGATATTTTAAGCAAAAACAATGAATAGTGAGGGAAGGAGAAATTTTAGAATGTGAGGGAAACTACTAAACAGTAAAGTTATTCTTCGTCCATTCCTAATTATTTAAGCACAACTCTCCAACGGTAACATTCTGTTGAGCCGCAACTTCAGAACATTTTCAACTCAATTTTTACTCTCACCCAACGGTAACTTTCTGAAACAGTGCCATCATTATTTCAAGAAATCAGGCAGGATAAAACACCACGTCGAATTAACCCCACAAACAGTTAGAAATCAAGAAATTTCAAAATTAAGTCGGTTAGGGTTTTCTTCGTATTTCATGAATTAAAAACTGATAGCCCACTGGTCATGATGAATTCACATAACAGCAGTATGAATGACTTAAATTTATGCCTAAAGTATGATCAAAAATGAAATGCACACGCATGTGATCAAACTGTGATCAGTCTGTACTTAGGTGTTGGCAACACCTCTTGGCAATACTCACAAGTTGGACTCAAACTTTCTTGAACATTTTTAATTCAGACATGGTAGCTCCCACTCTAGAAGAACGATCTTCATAGTACTCCTCTAGGTAGCTTTTTCCATCTGTATTTTGAATTAGAAGTGGTAGCTCCCACACTAGAAGAACGGTCTTCATTGGACTCCTCTAGGTAGCTTTTTCCATTTTCTTCTAAACAACAATTTTTTTTTTCTTTTCTATTTTTCACCTTATTGCTCAAGAATTTTCTAAGTCATTTTCTACTTTGGACAAGATCATGTGGTACACGAACATCCTCACAGCTTAATGACTTAGATTCAGCACACTCCATACTTTAGAAAATTTTGATAGAAAGTTTGATTCACAACTGAGAGCACACCATTCAGTAACCTTCACTTGTACAGGCTTCACACAAAACAGGATGTATGCAATATGTCTAGCATCCTAAAAATAAAATGCACATGCATGCTGAGTGTTGTCCACAGGTGTTGTAACACCGAGGACAACATCCGTGAGTGATCATTGTGCACACAAGCTGAGAGACTTCCTAAGATTGGAAAATCTCTCAAAATCCAATGGTTTTGTAAAAATATCAGCCAGTTGGTTCTCAGTTCTAACAAATTCCATTCGAATTGTACCCTTATCAACCAAATCTCGAATAAAATGATGTCTAATGTCTATGTGTTTCGTTCGAGAGTGTTGTACTGGATTTTTTGAAATATCAATTGCACTTGAATTGTCATAGTATACAATTAAGGTGTCACTGTTGAAACCATAGTCTTTAATCATTTGATTCATCCACAAAAGTTGTGAACAACAGCTAGCAGCTGCAACATATTCAGATTCAGCAGTGGACAGAGATACACAATTTTGCTTTTTACTATACCATGGCACCAAATTGTTACCTAGATAAAAACATCCTCCAGTGGTACTCTTCATATCATCTAGATTTCCAGCCCAGTCAGCATCACTAAACCCCACTAGATTTGTGTTTGTTTCTTTGGTGTACCACAAACCTAAGTTAACTGTCCCGGCTATATATCTCAAAATTCTTTTGACAACTTTTAAATGAGTGACTTTAGGATCAGCCTGGTACCTGGCGCACAAACATACACTAAACATGATGTCGGGACGACTTGCACTTGAGTAAAGAAGAATGCCTATGATTCTGCGATACTGGGTGTTGACAACACCTGCAGCAACATCGTCTTTGGACAATTTTTCAGTCGACCCCATTGGTGTTTTCATGTGTTTAGTGTTCTCGGTAGAAAATTTCTTCACCAAATTCTTGGCATACTTGGATTGACACAGAAAGATACCATCATGCATTTGTTTAATTTGCAATCCAAGAAAGAAACTTAATTCTCCTACCATGCTCATTTCAAATGTGGTAGACATGCATTTAACAAATTCATCAACATGCTTTTGAGAAGAAGCACCAAAAATGATGTCATCCACATAAATTTGACACACAAGAATATCATGCTTCGATTTTTGAATAAAAAGGGTTTTATCAACCTCACCTCGTTTGAAGCCTAAGTCAAGCAGATATTCAGTAAGCCTACCATACCATGCTCGTGGAGCTTGTTTAAGTCCATAAAGTGCCTTCTTCAACTTGTAGACATGGTTCGGGTGGTTTGGATCTTCGAACCCTTTAGGTTGGCTTACATAAGCTTCTTCATTCAAAATGCCGTTCAAAAAGGCACTTTTCACATCCATTTGATATAGTTTTATGTCCATGTGACAAGCGATAGCAAGTAAAAGTCGGACTGACTCAATCCGGGCAACAGGGGCAAATGTCTCATTAAAATCAATTCCTTCAATTTGAGTATACCCTTGAGCAACTAACCTAGCTTTATTTCTCACAACAATCCCAGATTCATCAGTTTGGTTTTAAAAATCCATTTGGTTCCAATAACATTCACATTATCAGGTCTGGGAACCAAATCCCACACATCAATCCTAACAAATTGTTCAAGTTCCTCATGCATCGCATCAACCCAAAATTCATCTTTTAAGGCTTCATTTATATTTTTGGGTTCAATGAGCGAAACCAAACAAGAATGGCTTACTTGAGAGCATACGGAAGTCATGCATACTAGACCCATCATTTTCCGATAATCTACCTTCTCCTTCTTTCCTTCTAGTTTGCATTCCTCCAAATGCTTCTCCAATGATATGAGATGATGGATGATTTTTCTGAATCTTACTGGGAATATCAATCCCTTCATTGGTTACAACATCATCATTTTCAGTATATTCTCCTGGTTCATCATTTGATTCTGCCAGTGCAGGTGTTGTCTCAGGTGTTACAACACCGGGTGTAACATCTGTGTTAGGCAGTGTCTCACTTATGTTCAGTAGCCCATCAATATCGTCCTCGATTGTTTTTTTCCCGTTAGATCTGCAAGATCGTCAAAAACAACGTTAATAGATTCCATAGTCGTTCTTGTTCTGAGATTATACACGCGATATGCACGACTATTGGATGAATAACCAAGAAATAAACACTTGTCACTTTTAGAGTCAAACTTTGCAAGATGGTCTCGGTCATTCAAAACATAACATACACACCCAAAAACATGAAAGTACTTCAGGTTTGGCCTCTTTCACATGATGATTTCATAGGATGTCATAGTAGAACCACTCCTTAAGTACACACGGTTTGAAATATGACATGATGTGTTTAAGGCTTCGGCCCAAAATCGTTTTGAAATATTCTTTGAACTCAACATGACCCTAGCCATTTCTTGCAGTGTCCTATTCTTCCTTTCGGCTATTCCATTTTGTTGAGGAGTCTTAGGGGCCGAAAATTCATGAGTTATCCCTCTCTTTTCACAGAATGATATAAAGTGTGAGTTTTCAAATTCTTTACCATGATCGGTCCTTATCTTACCAACCCTCAAATCATGTAGATTAGTAATCTTAGCATGTAATTTCTTAAAAACAGCAAATGTGTCGGATTTTTCTCTAAGAAAACTTACCCATGTAAAGCGAGAGAAATCATCCACACACACACATAAATACTTCTTACCTCCAAGGCTTTCCACTTTCATTGGACCCATAAGATCCATGTGCAAGAGTTCAAGACACCGAGTTGTCCCAAAGTGTTGCAACACTTGATAGGGAACACGTGTTTGCTTACCCTTTTGACATGCACCACAAACAAAAGGAATTCCAGAGGATAAATTAGGCATACCTCTCACAGCATCGTATTTACCAAGGTTCTTTAATGTCTTGAAGTTTGCATGACCCAATTTTTGATGCCACGAGTTTAGTTCACTCACTTTTGAATGATTGCACACAGGGTCCTCTCCAAGTTGATAACAATTGTCAGCCGACCTTGTACCTGTCAAAATACATGTATCAGTATTATCAAAAACTTCACAATTGTCTTTATCAAACTTAACATGTAAACCATCATCACAAAGTTGACTTATGCTTATTAAGTTTGAGTTAAGTCCTTCGACATAAAGCACATTGTGTAGACTAGGCAGTCCATCAACATTCAAGGTCCCTTTGCCAGCTATTCTTCCTTTAGCACCTCCACCATATGTCACATGACCATTCCTTAGTTCAGCATAGTCAGTCAAATAGTCTTTAGAACCTGTCATGTGGCGTGAACAGCCACTGTCAAAGTACCATATTCCTGCAATGTTAGTTTTTAACGAAGTATAAATAACAGAACATTGAATATTAGCCTTTGGCACCCAAACCCTTTTTACCGATGGTTTTCTATTGGCAGTGTTACGCCGGATGTTGTACAACACCTGTGGCAACACCTGTTCAGATTCCCATCTTTTGTAGTCATCTCTCAGTTTAAAACAGTAGGGTTTGATATGACCAGGTCTAAAGCAATAGTGGCAGATAAAGTGGCGTTTTCTGGACTTGGACTTCTTTGTAGATATTTGCCTCTTTGATGAAACACCTTTTTCAGTGTATGTAGCATTCGAGATTTCAGCACTTCCTTTGAAAAAGACAGTTGGTTTTCTTTCAGTGTTGGAAGACTCTCCTATTTCAAATTGGTGACTCGTATAACCAAGTCCAGCTTTGTCATTCTTTCCAATCATCAAGAGTGAATCAAGTTTGGATGAACTTGAATTAAGCTTCGCAAGAATTTGAGTTGCTTCTCCAAGCTCTTCCTTGACTTTGCATAATTCCAGATCTTTCTTACTTAAGATTACTTCAAGTCGTGATACTTGTGCCTTCAGCTCAGTGTTCTCTTTGGAGAGAATTGCATTCACTTTATTTCTTTTGATCCAGTCTTCATACAATTCTTCATACATTGTCTGCACACTTTCCAGAGTGACTTCATCATCATCTCCTTCTTGGTTTTCAGACTGACTTGATTCACCAAGGGTTGTAGAATTAAGACACACTGAATTTGAAGAGATGTTGCGACCAGGTATTGCAACACCTGTGGCAACACCCAAAGGATTGATTTGCATTGAACGCTTCTCCTTGATCACAGCAGACAACGATGTGTGATTTTCAGATTCATTTGATCCTTGATCATCATCAGACTCTTCATCACTCAAAGTGACAGCCATGCCTTTGTTTCTCCGAAGTCGATTGGCACACTCATTGGCATAGTGTCCAAATCCAGAACACTCTCTACATTGTACTGAGTCCAAATTTCTGACATTTGATTGGATTTGCAATTCAGTTTTTGGTCGAAATTGTCCTTTTATAGGAGTAAATTTTTGAGCTTTTGCAGAAGTGGTGATATTGGGTAACACAGATTTTTGTCCAATTTTCTTCTTCTCTCTCATTTTCTTCAAGTAATCACCGAATTTTTTAGTAATTAGAGAGATAGAATCTTCACCTAAATCAGATTCATTCACTTCTTTAGATATTTGAATGATTTCATCATAAGAGTCAGTTGAAACTTCAAGGGCTATTGTCTTCCCTTTATCCTTCTTTTGTAAATCAAGATTCATATCAAAAGTTCTGAGAGAACTCATTAATTCATCCAGGTTGATTGTTGAAGTGTCTTTAGATTCTTCAATTGCACAAACTTTGACATTAAATTTCTCAGGTAGAGATCTTAAAACTTTGTTCACCAATCTTTCATTGGACATGGGATCTCCAAGACTGTGAGCTTCATTAGAAAGTTGTCTCAACCGGCTATCATACTCAAGAATAGACTCCTTGTCCTCCATTCTCAGGCTTTCAAATTTTGATGTCACCATCCTTAGCCTAGTTTTACGCACACTCTCGGATCCTTCACAATGTTTCTGAAGTATATCCCAAGCTTCTTTGGCACAAACACAATTGATGATTAAATTAAACATCCTTGTCAACAGACGAGAATATAGCATTGAGAGCCTTGGAATTAAAATTTGACGTTTGCACTTCATCGATTGTCCATGTACTTTCAGGTTTGAGCCGAGTGTCTCCATCAGCATCCTCAATCTTTGGTGGACTCCAACCATCAAGTACACGCTGCCAAGCTCTTCCTTCAATTGATTTAATAAAAACCCTCATCTTTACTTTCCATAATGCATAGTTTGATCCATCCAATACGGGAGGTCTAAAAACAGTGTTTGTTGATGCTTCCATGATCCTTTTCCACCTGGAAAACAAAACAAAACAGGATCTCACTTAGTAGCGTCAAGTGGAGGCTCTGATACCAATTGAAAGTTCCGTTTCCACAGAGTGAATGTGACGAGGGTGAGTGTTGTGTGTATCAGAATGTAGGTGTTGTGCGTAGATGTTGTAACACCCACGACAACATGCAGCGAAAATTATAGTTTGACACACTAACACGCAACTTGAATGATAACAATACGAGATACGAGTGATAAATTATGCACAAGTATAAAATACTTGTGCGGTGCCTCAGGGCAAAATAATTCACTAGAAAAACTTGTAAGTTTACAAAAACCAATACTAGTGAAAGAATAAAACAACTCTCTTATTAAGGCGAGTAACAAATTTCATCATAACCTCTAACAAACCGTATAACCAAAATACATAGAATGCATCAACTGAGAAGTGAAAAAGTCTTCAAAAATCAGCGCACTAATCAAAACAGTGATTAGGTGTTGTTTTCAGATGTAGTCAGCACTTCACAGCAACACTTTATCAACGACGCGAGATTGCTTCAATCAGAAAATATTTTCTTCGTACAAATGCATCTCTGTCTCTCCGAAAGTTTTATGCTCTATATCGTTCACCTCTTTTTTGTTTCTTCTCCTTTGAGTCCTATTTAACATAGAAAAACCAATTTCATTAGGAAACAAACTCTTTTTAAAACAAGGATAATATCTTAAAGATATTGTGATATCATATCTTAAAGATATTAAGAGTCATATCAAATATAGTCTTATATAACATATTGAATTTATACAAGATCATATCATCAATTTCGAGATTATCATCATGTCTAGAAAGGCAAAATATTAAAGATAAAAAAGGAAAATATATCAAGGAATAAAATTCCTTTCAGTTATTGTCTTTCCATGCCGCAGTCTTTCCCGATTTGTTTTGATAAAGGTTCTTGAATGAGTTGTTGCATTGAGCTGCAGAAATATAGGCTCGGAAGAAGTCAGCAGTTACAGAATTGCTGCCAAATCGAACAAGAAAGTATGCAACATTGCGTTATATATATATGTGAAGTGTATCATACAATTTTAAAAAAATTAACGGATTGTGATTTGTATCTTGTTTTGAATTCAGATCATCATGAAACTCAGAGAAATGATGATTTGATCACAGGCATGATTTGTGACGGTGCACATCAGCATATTAATGAGTAATAAGTTTTGAATAAAGTCTAAGATTTTTAATGTTTTGAGGAGGAAACATACAAAGAGTGAATGTTTAAATAAGGGTTGTGTACTTGTGTTTAATCAGAAATTTACAGATAGCTGAGACTTTACAAATGCAAATGGAGGTGCAGAGGAAACTACATGAACAAATTGAGGTAAAAAGGTTTGCTAAGTAACAATTTCTCGGCCTCTGTCACGATGGGCGAAAACGACTCATGCACAAGTTGTTAGAACAGTCTATGTATCATATCTACTAATAAACCGATTCAAGCTTCATCCCACTTGATAAAATTGATCGTATCTAAAAATATTTTAGGTGCAAAGACATTTGCAGCTAAGAATCGAAGCGCAAGGAAAGTACCTACAAACGGTCCTAAAAAGGGCTCAAGAAGCGCTTACAGGATACAGTTCTTGTTCCATTGAAGTGGAGCACGCGAAAGCTCAACTTTCGGAACTAGTTTCAATGGTGGAGTATTCCGGTTGTCAAAGTTCCTCGATCTCATTTTTGACACAAAGCAAAGGCTTGAATAGTCCAAGAAACGCTTCCAGAAAACCATTCGGACATAACAGATCATCGCTCGAAAGCTCGGTAACATCTTCTGAGAGCTGGGACAGGATGGAAGAAACTCATTGTGAGGTTGAAGGTGAAAAAACTAACGAAGGGAAGAGAAGTTCTGTCGAGCTTTCGCTAATGGAAATGTATCCAACGGACAAGGGCGGATCAACAGATGAATGTCGCAGCAAGAAAAGGAGCAGAACCAACAATAATGAGCATGATCTATTGATCGATTTAAATTGCAAATCTTTGGATAATTTCGATTCCAGCCAAGAAGCCATAGACTTGAACTGCAAGGGGGGTGAACTCTTTAATGAATAATAATTAGCTTGTGTGTTGCAACAAATAACTGGTTAGATATGATCCGAAGCATATAATTCTCCGTGTATGTATGTATGTTCTTGGAGATAGATATATATATATATATCTGAAATTACGTAACTAGATATAAAAATCATATTTGAAATGCATTTGAACTTTATTTATTTAAACAAGACAAAAAATTTGAAATTCATATATTTGAAATCAATCGTATCAAACCAATCAATCCGAACATAAATTAAAAAGTAAGTATAATTATTAAAAGGTTGATGTATGTTCTATGTATCTTATTTAAATCGATTGGGATACCAAATGACGACTCCTGCATTAAAAGCCGGATTATAAATATCGGTTTTAAATATATATTTAATGGCACGAGTTATTAAAAAAAATCGAGAGAGAATTGAAAATAATATAATTATTTATACCTTCCAACCATTTTTTAAAAAAAAATTTGAGGGGCTGCTGCCTGCTGGACCCGCCACCCCACTGGCTTTAGCAACAACTGCATCTCGAATCGCATTTTGAAGCTTGCCACTGCCCGGCCACGAAATAATAGCATCATCACAATGACATATAAGTACAAATTAAAGAGATTACTAATGGAGTCCCGCAGGCTTGGTGATTATAAATTATAATGGATTATATCTGATAAATATTTTTGTTTTGATAAGAATCTGATAAATTGGACAACTTCCATCTCTGACGAACTGATCAAGAGCTGAAGTATCCCACGTTACCGTTTCCAAAATCTTGTCGTGTCGAATTTACCACAAAGAAAGATTACACAGTTTACTAACACACGTTAATATATGCGAAGAACATAAAATTAATAGACAGCTTGAAATGAAGATTTTGATGAGCACTGAATTTTTGAATCCCATCTCTCAAGAAGTTTGTCTGATCGAATGTTGTTGGAGTAATGTTGGTAATGAAAGAGAATCGTATGATGGTGGTTCGCTAGATCTTTATTTATAAGCAAAGTCTTCGAATTCAAACTATATACGGGAATATACGAGGTAGCATAGGCTTTCCTATTAATTAATTATATAAAACTTTAGGGAAAATAAATTTTAACGCGACCTTTTTTTTTAATAGATCCACTAAGTTTTCAAATTTGTATTTTTATACACAAAATTTTAATTTTCGATCATTTTGGTCTAATTGCTAACGTGACATAAGACAAATCAGTAATTTTCGGTTCTAAATCAGCATTTTTCGGTATCACAGCAACACTCCAACAAAATAAGACCGAAATCCAAAAAATGGAAGTTGGTGTGCTAAAACAAATTTTATTTGAAAACTTAATGGACAAAAACTCAAGATCGAGAATTAGTGGAACAAAAAGTTATTTTCCAAAAAAAAAAAAATCTAACTTTCAAGCCTATGTCAAATTGAAGAAGCCAACACCCAATGCGTCCTTTAGTTTCTCCTAAGTCCACAACATTAAATTATAGTTAATTTAGATAATAATTATGGTTCATGAATAAGTTTTAATGGATTGAGCTCATTTTGAATGAAAAACTTGGAAAGTCCATTTTACGCTTATTTGTATAATGATTCTTCCACCAGATGTTTTTGAGTCTTAACTAATAACAAGGGAAATAAAATTACAAAAATAGTCTACTGAATTTTCATAATTCTAATTTTGATTCTCTAATTAATTAGTTAAATTTAGGTCTTCATGCGGTAATTTGATTCTCTAGTAATTTAAGTCATTTTTTCATCGAGTAGGTCTATTGTGAGACGGTCTCACGAAATTTTATCTGTGAGACGGGTTAACCTTATCGATATTCACAATAAAAAGTAATGCTCTTAGCATAAAAAGTAATATTTTTTCATGGATGACCCAAATAAGAGATTCGTCTCATAAAATACGACCCGTGAGACCGTTTCACACAAGTTTTTGTTTTTTATCTTTGTATTGACGTGACAATGATCAATATTGATGCTTTTACGTTTATTAATTGTTGATGCACGTTTATATTATTTTTTTTTTTTGCGCGTTCATAGTTTTTTTTAAAAAAAATTCAATCAAATGTGGCTTCGACTCCCCCACCTTTGAACTATCAACAAACGGATTACTTACATGAGATATGTGGTCTCCTAACTTGATAATTTCCCATTTTCAGTCATGTAGGTTTTCAGATGCAGTTTTAGTCTTAGAAGTTGATGTTTATTCTTACCTTTTAGTTTTTCTTTCTACCAGAGTGTTGAATGACTTTGAAAATTGATGACATGACACCGAAAATTGATAAGGTGACATCGAAAATTGTTTGTGTAGTATTATGTAACAACTTACGAGACTAAAACTGCAACTTTAAAACTAATATGATTGGTCAATTAAAAAGAGAAAATGGTCATGTCATATGACCAAAATTATATTTTGTAAAAATTAGGTAAATGGGAAATATAGATAGAAATGTGTGGTCATATGTTATAAGGGGAAAAATTGAGAAACATATGTTGTGGTTAAGAATCGTGTTGTTTTTAGATTCTCGTATTCGATCCACTTTCATAGTTATGTAGATGTACGCTTCATATTTATTATCTTATATTGTGGAAAGTTGTTCAATCTTTAGCACAAAATATCAATCGCGTTACGGCAATTTGAGTGATATATTCACGTGTTTTTAATTATAATCTTTAAGGAAGAAATCGAATTCAAGATATGCAGTATATCCATATAAAAAAAAAAAAGTAGAAACTTTTGTGACACCTATCTCGCAAGTCAATTTTGTGATATGGATTCCTATCCAACCCAACTCATGAAAAATATCATTTTTATGCCAAAAATATTACTTTTCACGATACTTATAGATTAGATTAACTTGTTTCACGGATAAAAATTCGTGAGACCGTCTCACAAAATATCTAATCATAAAAAAAAATTGATCATCGTGTCTTGCCGCAAAAATTGGAAAAATAAAACTATAAATATTACAGAGAAGCAATATTATCTCAACTGTAAAGCTGAGTTCAAAATTATTTCGACAGAATAAATTATATTTTTACTTCATTAAAAATTTTAAAGCCATTTTGACTTGCTCCCCATACGTGATACAACCACTAAAATACGGTAGCATCGACTACTACAACGATTGCTAAAACGCCGGGATCTCGACGCTGGAAGCGCATTTTCTTGCATTTGGCAAGATCGGACGCTCGATAAATTTCGCAGCAAAGTGTTCACGCAAATATAAACCTGATGCAACTTACTGTTACAATTTATCCACATTGCACTCTATCACCGGTGTGTATCCGATTGCATCGGTAAGAGTATTCCTTATGCTGTTGAAACTGTAGAATCCACCGTCCGGATTAATCCCTGAAACATATTGCGAATAACCAATATAAAATATGTTGTAGAAATAAATTTTACACCTAATCGTAAGAAATGATCGAACTGATGTAGATGAATTACCTGCACTTTGAAGAATTTGGAGGTGGTCTAATTTAGATTTAAGGTTTAGAGCAGATTTGAAATAGGCGTGTTGGTTTAGGACAGATTCAGAACAGATCCCATGTTTGTCCCATTCGCGTGTCTAGAATGTTGTCCCGCTATTGCTGGGGCAACCAAGTGTCGGCCAATCTTGTTGCATTCTGCTAATCAAATCTGAAATCTGCCACAATTTGTTATGTATTTTCTAATTAGTATTTCATTACATTTTAGTATGCATAATTGGTTTCTATGCTATCGTTTCAGATGGAGCTAAGGTTTTTTCCTTCTTGAGATATGTTTATGTCACTGCAATCGTATTTGATTTGACTGAGTCGGGGTTACCTTCGATTGATCATAAGAACCGTTTGGATCACAGTTTGAAGGGTAAGATCCGTCCGCGTAATTCAGCCATAATCCATGGATACCAAAATCCGTCGAAGGCTTCCCCGTTGTGGGTTAGCAACTCTTTTTCGCGTCACAAGACGATCCCGGCCACTGCAATATATATACTAGAAAATCTTTGGCCTAATTTCTTTAATCATCGCTACAAATCAATTAAATCGAGATGAGAAAGACATCCAACTCTTAAAAAAAAAAAATTACCTGTTGAACGAAGTAGAAAAAATCAAAATCTTGTGCAACAGTGCTTAAGACAGAGAGAGACCTGCAGGAGCAGCAATTTCGCGAAGACGGAAATGTCAGATTTCGACTCCATTTTTGAAGTATATGACGTTAATTTATTCTTCAGGAACGTTAAGTTTTTCAAGAATGAACCTGACCAGTAATTAGTTGGTCGGCCTTCTATGGAACCTATATAAAAAAGTAAATCATCAAAAGGAAAATAAAATAAAATTTATTATTTCCATATTTTAATTCAAGAATTTCGACAAATGAAGACTTAAATTTTGATGTTGTTGCGAGTATTGCCTATAGAATCTAAAACTCGAGGACTTGAGATATTATTATTATTAGGTTTTTATGATACGATCTCACAAATCTTTATTAGTGAGATGAGTCAATTTGCTCATATTTTAAACAAAATTAATATTTTTGGTATATAAAATAATAATTTTATGAGAAATTCAAATAGAATATATATCCCAAAAAATTGACCTGAGAAACTTTCTCACATTAATTTTCGTGTATTATTATTTCTTTACTCCACTTTTGGTTATATATTTTTGTTTATTTGTAATTTTGGTTATTACGTTAACAAATTTCAATATTAGTCTGATTTTTTTCAGTAATTGTAGTCCTTTTTAATGTAGTATTGATGTGATATCGATGTAACTCTGAGCTAACACCAACTGCGTTCATGTGTGTCACGCGCAAATCACATAAGTAGTCTTTGTAAATTAAAACTAAAATTGCTAAAAATATAAAGATACTTTACTAAGATCTAATTTTGATAATATAAAAGATCAAAGTCGCAAATGATAAACATATATAAAGAAATTATAATGTTTCCCAAAATTTAATATATATTTTTTCCCTTTTTTCACCCCCAGAATAAAAATTTATGAAAGTGCAGCGAGAAAAGATAAAGTTAGAGAAATTTGGATGGAAGCCCGATTCACATGACCCAACTTAATAGTGGGCCACTAACCCACATCCCTATGTTGCAAATAATCAATGATTAGTTTAACGTCTTTTATTTACACTTCAAATTTTATCTATGACATTATATTTTAACTTTTTATTAAATAATATGGCCAAAATAACCCACCTATTAATTTCAGTTATAAATGCTCTCATATTATAATTTAATAAATGCTTTTCCATTTTATGATAATATAATCTACCAACAAAAATATTTAGTTTTTTTTTTAAATTATCTGAAAAATAAATTACAATAATAACATATTATGAGATTATATGGATAACTTAGAAAGAATTTACTATATTTCTAACTAAAAAAAGATTAATTTCTAATTACCATAAATAAGTTAAATAGAGGGTGTTTTAGTCATCTAATTAATTAAAAAAGATAAATAATCAATTGCTTTAAGGCTTACATCTCCAAATTTTTTTTTCCCATGTTTTCCTTTGTAAGATATTTAGTTCATATTTTAATTAAATGGCATAATGTCGTATTTATGTTATTTGTAAATATTCAAATTCCGAATCCTTAGCTATTTTGTCTGAATCGGCATATTATAGATGTTCGATCAAGATGGTTAGAACTAACAGTCGAATCGAGTACCTACGTCATCCGGAAACTAGATTTTTATATATGCATCATCTCTTGATTGGTATATCTTGTACATGACACAGTCACACAAAATTCAGAGCCAAACACGTTCCTCGTTAATTAAGCTTTCCATTTCGAATTTGAAATTCAATCCATTACCAGACCATATTATCATAAATACGATCGACTTCATTTTATTAGAATTCATAAAAAATAGTCATCGTCCACGATCCACCGTCCCTCGTCTTCCTCAGGACAATTATTTGAAAATGGCCTAAAGAGTTGAGTCCTAGAAGACTGGAAATTGAATGGAGGTACCGCACGCCCTTATAGGAAACACGGGACATTGGACAAAGCCCATGCCGGAAGCATCGACGCATAGGTAAATCTGGCACAGCTGTGTGTTGCGAGATGGGTTGGAATTGCACTCTACCGCTGCATCGTAACCACTTCCAGCCTTTATGGCTTCCTTAATATCTTCTACCTCGTAAAACTTGTCGTCTGGTCGAATACCTGCAATATGTTGTGATGAATAATCCGAATTTGAATTTAAAATGATTAAAAGATATTTTATGGAATTTTGAGTGTCACAACGCCGTAAAATACATTTCGTTGTGCATATATCATGTAAAAATTTAAGTGTTTGTTGCGAAGCCTCCAAAGCCCGTGTAGTCAAAATTTAATATTCGTTACATACGAGGATGCTCAGTACAACTTATAATCTTTAAAACATTTAATAAGTCTTTTTAGAGCTTATGAGCTCTTATAAAATATCTTTGTATATCTTTTTAAATTCATTCAAACACTTTAACCGTTTATTTTTAAAATATGATCTCATAATTATAAACTCATGAAACAACTTATAAGATATAAGAGCTTATAAGTTGTTTTAAATAAGTTTAGTCATATATCCTTTAAGTTATTTTTTGTTTTTGTTTTTAGTTTTTTTTCGTCGGAGTAATGACATAGTATAGACATGTAAATAATGCTCGTCATTATGCCAACGATATACATCATCATGTTACGTCAGCACACTAATAAAAAAAACAAAAGGTGAAAAAAAACTAATCACTAATATCAAAATTTGAGCGGTTAAACGATAAATCGACATTAACCAATATATAGAAGATTTTGGTAAATTACTAAATTATACAACATAAATAAAATCACCACCTGTGTCTTCGAGTATTTGTAGGAGGTCAACTTTGTCTTTAAGGTTACGAGCAGCTTCAAAATAAGATAATTTTGTACTTTATATTGGATTTTAAAGATATTACTCAATATATGTTTGGCATTGTTCAATTATTATTTCGTAATACTCCTCAAATCCTGCCAGCTTTTAAGAACGTCTTAGATTGAAATTTTTTTTTTTATGAATGGGGCATCATAGATTTTGGGTAAAATAAAAAAATAAGATTCAACATTAACATGGTTTAATTTAGTTTTTGAATTTTTTAATTGTTGAACGATGGGAAATCATATCCCAAAAAAAAAAAAACAGAAAATAACGATGGGAAAAACCATGAGACATAAATTTCAAAAAATAGGTGTATCTTATATCCGTGAAATATCCGTGAGACGAATCAACTCTGCTCATATTTATAATAATAAGTAATATTTTTTATATAAAAAGTAATATCTTTCGTTGATGACCCACTTTTGATATAAAAATTAAATGTAACATAAAAAACCAATTTTTATTAATTAGATAGATCATAAAAAAAAAATTTAAAAAAACTCAATTGAAGTCTTACAAATCCATTTTCGCTACTTTCCCACAAATTTACCAACTAAATAGAGGTCAAATCACGTGAGTAGGTTGTGAGATGGTCTCACATATCTTTCCTCGTGAGACATATCAATTATAATAAAAAGTAATATTTTTTCCTAGTGTAATAGGTTGGTTTGATCTTTTCAATAAAATCTGATATATGGATCAAATTTTAATAAGATGAATGTTACTTGGTCATTTAAAATTAATTATTATTATTAAAATTAAAAAGAATGGTTCTCCCTTTCGAATTATCCAACTATGTTACCTCACCAACTACAACTTAAAGTGAAAAAATTTGTGTGGGACAGTTTCACGAGTCGTATTTTGTGAGACGGGTCACTTATTTGGATCATCCATAAAAAAATATTACTTTTTATACTAATAGTATTATTTTTTATTGTGAATATCGGTAGGATTGACCGGTTTCACAGATAAATATCCGTGAGACCGTCTCAAAAAATACCTACTCCAACTTAAATTACATATTTATGGGGGTATTCATTCTATACTTTCAAAGATTTTTAATGATTTTTTTGAAATGATGGACTTTTGTGGAGTTGATAGATTTTTATTGACTTTTATGGAATCTCATAGAATTGTAAAACAAATTTCATAGACTCTTATAGACTTTTTTTCAAGATTTTTGTAGACTTTTGTAAACTTTTTCATATAATTATGTGAATTTTGTAGTCTATAATTGTGATTTATTTTTTATTAATTTTTTTTAAAATAATTATTGGACATAGATAACCTCTTCAATTTTAAATTATTTTTTTATTTATGAATTTAAATGAATTTTACTTACTTAAAAGTTAAATAAATTTAATTTTGAAAAACGACAAATTAACTATCCAATTTATTGAAATCAAAATTGCAATTCTTTATGTCAATTCAACGTATTAATTAATAATATTTTTATAAGTTCATAATAAAATTTTATTAAAAGAACACTCAAAATAATGAGTAGTCTTTTATAAAAAAATCTAATCATTACTGACAATTTGATCAATATCGTTCTACATTCCATTGGCTATGATATCCCTCCATGCATTAGCATTTGCTCGTTGTTGTTTTTGAGTATTAAATAACTGATCAAAGCCGTCATCTTCATAAACTTGTGCTGATGAATACAATTGAGTTTCATTATCTAGTTCAATTTGAAATTCATCAAATTGACACTTCTTTCAAAGAAAATTGTGTAATATAGCACATGCCAATACAAGCTCTGTTAGGTGTGGGAAAAAATACCGAATTTTCGGTATACCGAGATTACCATAACAAAAAAACATTGAATTTACCGAATTTTAAGTATACCGAATATTTCGATACGATACGGTAACAATACCGAATTTTTCGGTACGATAACGATATTTAATTTGAAAATTTTGGTATATACAGAAATACCGGAAAAATATACAAAATTTTAAAATATATAATATTTTAAAACAATAAATTATAAAATTTTTTAAAATGTAAGGTCTTTTTGGTTCGGTATACCGAAAATTTTGGTATAGTATCGGTATGAATTTGCTTATACAATAATTTAATATATAGATTAACTAAAATTTAAAAAAATAATTAAAAATAAAATGTTATATAATAATTAATAAAAAATATAAATTTTAATTATGTTTTTAAAAAGTACAAATAAAAGAAAAAAATAGATGAGAAAAGAATGAAAGTTTGTATTGAATTTGAGAGATTTTTCAATTAAATGTACTTCCAAATCTTTAGGTTGAATCAAAGACTTTTGTTGACATTTTATTGTTATACCTTAGGCTATAATTCTTGTACTTAATAGAATTCCATAGAGTCATTAAAAGTCTATTGACATTTTGAATACCTATAGACTTTTGTAGAGTTTTTAAAAGTCAAGTTTGAATACCACATGACTTTTTAAAATTCTACAAAAGTTTACATTGAATATCACTAAACTTTTATGGAATATATAAAAATCTAGTTTGAATAACTCTAGACTTTTAAACTTCATAAAAGTCATTAAAAGTCTATAAACTTTTATGGAGTATATAAAAATCTAGTTTGAATACCTCTAAACTTTTAAACTCCATAAAAGTCATTAATTTTCTTTACAACGCGATATATACACAAATTCTAATTATGTACATATTGGATCGATCAGTAAACCGGGAGAAAAAAAAATTTCCATATAATAATAATTTTTTTGTTGGATGTATAAATATATATTTATTTTACGTAAAATAAGCTAACTGGATCAAACTCGCTTGTGAAAAGTCTAAAAACACCTTTCCTACTTCAGATCTGTCTTCTACCGTTCATCGTGCTGACTTTTAGACAACCCCGATTCGAAATCGGTGGCTTTGACCCACATGATTGTGGGCCCATCATCAATAAATTTTAATTGCTTTTGGGCTTTATTGTCGTCGGGGGCCCGATGAAGATTCGGGCGCCCTAGTGCGTGTGTGTGCGCGTGTTGCGCACCCCGTACACGATATCATACGCGGAAACGGTGGAGCTTTGTGGGGCCTTCTTTGAAATATTAAAAAACATGAAGGGTTGGATCATGGATGTTGTCACCTCATGTAAGTGGTCTCCAGTTCTCAACCATATTACATTTTTCACCCCTGTTTTCTTAAAAATATCAGTAAAGTCCTCTCTCTACTTTGTCTGGCATATAGGTACCAAACTAATCTAACTGCGCCTTTGCCAGTTGACCAGGCCTCATAGTCTAGATTGTGAAGAACAGATTCAAGAAATCCATTGAATATATCAAATGATAAACGGAAGAAAAATATAAGTAACTTGAAAAAAACGTTTGAACTCGAAACATAAACGTTTTACGTGTTTAGTTGTCGAAAATCTAATTTTTGTTTATAAATTTGAGATTTCATATATATATGCTTTAAAAAAATGGGATTTGGATTTAAAATTAAATCTGCCCAAATAAGAGAGTTAAAAATCACAACTTTAAGGTTGAATTATACAATTTGAAAAGTTTTGAGGCAATTCATTGGGCACTAAATGAAGGGCCAAAAAGAAAAATTGTTTCATGGTTGGTGATTAGTGCATTAAATAATAATAATAAATAAAAAGCAAAAAGAAAAAAGAAAAAGAAAAGGTGGAAAAAAAAAGATATGTTTGTCCTTCCACATTTAAGAGACCCAAATCAGAGGGAATTAAAAAAATATAAGTATACCATTTGAAGGAATATTTGTTTAGATGAAGTGAGGATTTGTTTGCTATTGACTGCTTGTGTTGTGCCAAAACTCTATTCATAGGTTAATCGGTGAGAAAAAAATCGTAAAGATTCGATCTTTTAGATCGTTTGAATCGGTGTTCGCATCAACTGATGTGATTGGTACGAGTTTTATTGTTTGATGCATTTTGATTTGATTGTCCTGTTTATTATTTTTATTTTAAAAAAATAAAAATAATAATTAGTGCTTATCTTTTGGTCTTGTTCTTTCTGTTGATGAATGGAGTTTTCGGGAAAAATTTGTGGAATCTGATGTATATTTTTATTTTTAAGGATTTAGTTTCTGGGTTCGATATAACGTTCGAGCTCGTTCTTGAATGCTTGTCGTTTGGAACATATTTTTTGACGGACACTTGGTACTTAGATAAAATTTATGTGTTTTTCCCTTTAATTTAAGCAAATGAATGCTTGATTTGAGAATTTAATCGCTTTGGTTTTTTAACAGGAAATCTAATTTAATACGATTTCATCGAGATGGGGTTTCATTGATGTCATACAGTGGGTAGTACCCCCACTGTAGGGTCGAAGGACCCGATTTTTTAATCCCTTTCTTGCGTGATCTTTAGTATTTGATGATTTTAATGAAGTTATAATGTTGCTTGAGGTTGAAGTAGATGAGCCTTCTTTTATCTCTTTTAAGAAATGGATCCATTTAAAGTTTGTTCATTCGATGATCACAATGGATCTTGGTAAAGTGGCAGCAAATCTAAGTTATGCTGTGTTATGTTGTACATTAGCATTGAATCTGTGCAATTCACGTGAAATTTATTGGGAGAAGATTACACGTATGGTTTATATCTTCTCTTATTATATTGTTGGGTTAACCATAGTTTATTTATGTCACTACTAACTGCATGTGTATTTGAGTATGTGAAGATTCCAGAAGTGAATTTGACATGAAAAGCATCGAATAATAGTTACTAGCTTTTGGAAATGATCGGAATAGCAACTGATTGAGTTTGATAAAGATAAGGATCATTTTTGTATGATAATGTGGGAAAATTGTGTCGAATTTGGGAAACAAATTTTCTTTTATCTATGCTTAATTTGAGTTGCAAATGTTTCAGGTTCGTGATGGCGAATAAGTTGAATACGGGTGATAGTAAAACTAGAAGTTCTGTATCTATCTTTATAGTAGCTGGCCTTTGCTGTTTCTTCTACTTACTTGGAGCATGGCAGAGAAGTGGATTTGGAAAGGGAGATAGCATAGCCCTTGAGATGACCAAGAGTGGAGAAAACTGCAACATCGTTCCGAACCTCAATTTCGAAACCCGCCACGTTGGTGAAGCTGGGATTATTGATGATTCTGATTCTAAAACAATTGAGTATAAGCCATGCCACACTCGATTCACTGATTACACGCCCTGCCAAGATCAAAGTCGTGCCATGACTTTCCCTAGGGAAAATATGATATATCGTGAAAGGCACTGCCCTCCTCAAGCAGAGAAGCTTCATTGCCTTATTCCAGCTCCCGAAGGATATGTAACCCCATTTCCATGGCCAAAAAGTCGTGATTATGTTCCTTATGCCAATGCTCCATACAAGAGCTTGACTGTTGAGAAGGCTATTCAGAACTGGATCCAGTATGAGGGAGATGTGTTCAGGTTCCCTGGTGGAGGAACACAATTTCCTCAGGGGGCCGACAAGTATATTGACCAGCTGGCTTCAGTTATACCAATAGCTGATGGAACTGTAAGGACAGCATTGGATACTGGATGTGGGGTATGTCCAATGCTATATTTATTGATTTTGCACTAGATTGTGCTCTTTTACTTTGATTATTTAGGTGTTCTATGCCAATATTTGTATTTGATGTGTTGTTGACTCTGATATATTTCATGATTTCAGGTTGCTAGTTGGGGGGCTTATCTATGGAAAAGAAACGTTATCGCAATGTCCTTTGCTCCGAGAGATTCACATGAGGCTCAGGTTCAGTTTGCTCTTGAAAGGGGTATACCTGCTGTTATTGGTGTTCTTGGAACTATAAAAATTCCATATCCATCCAGAGCTTTTGACATGGCTCACTGTTCTCGTTGTCTTATACCCTGGGGGATAAATGGTAAGCACCAAAAGTTAAACAATTGAGCTTCTTGTTGTTTTTGTAATTTGGTTCTCTTTGCAGATGGACTATATATGAAGGAGGTGGACCGTGTTCTTAGGCCCGGTGGTTATTGGGTTCTTTCGGGGCCTCCTATCAATTGGAAGATTAACTACAAGCCGTGGCAGCGTACAAAGGAAGACCTCGAGGAAGAACAAAGAAAGATTGAAGAAGTCGCCAAACTTCTCTGCTGGGAAAAGAAGTCTGAGAAAGGTGAAATTGCTATATGGCAGAAGACAATGGATTCCGATTCTTGTCGTGCAGAACAAGAAAATTCTGGAGTAACATTTTGTAAACCTGAAGATGCTGACGACGTCTGGTATGAATAACTATACGTACAAACCATGATGAGGCATAGTTGTCAAGGACGCGAGCCACACCGAGGCGCACAAGCGCCTCAGCCCGCCTCACCTAAGCTAGACGCACATTTTTTTTATTTTTTAAAAATTATATTTGCGTTAGAATAAATATATTAAAATATGAAATAATTAAGTCGCAATGTCATTCAAAACAAAAAAATAATTAATGAGTTCACAGTAATTAGTAAAATGATTAAAATTCTTCAATTATCCAAATCAAGTTCAGATTCTTCCTTGAATCATCAAAGTTCCCAGAACTTTCGGATTTGTATTATTCTTGGTTTTCATAATTTTCTTGACCAACATCAATTTCTTCTTTCTCCTCATCCAAAAATGTGAAACCGATATTTTTCTGGTTGTTTTAGATGTGGATGTCCTCACCTCGTTTTTCTGTTCAGCGCTCTCTTCTTCTGATTCCAGAGTTGGAGCGTTGGATTGCTAGTGTTTGGGTTTGAGCCTTTTTTTTGAACAAGTAATTAAAAAAAATTCACTAAAGCGCGTATAAGTGAACTTCCAAGGCTAGTCCAGCCGAGATTATAAAAAATCACTAAGTCGTGCTTTAAGCGCGCCTGAGTGAGCTTCCAAGGCTAGTCCAGGCGAGCTCCTGGGCTCGTCTTAGTAAATCGCTGCGCCTGGGATGACCCCAGACACAGGATCCTCACCTGGTGGTGCCTCTCACCTTTGACAAGTATGCAACGAGGGATTTTGGCTTTCACTACTTTCACGTTTTGAATGTGTACTTGGTCGCAAAAAGTGTGCTTTTTTGCACGCATTCAACGTTTGGTCTATCTTTTATTAGGTACAAGAAAATGGAGCCGTGTATTACTCCATATACCAATGGAAACAGTGATGAAGCATCAAGTTGGGTACTTAAACCATTCCCTGAGAGGCTTTATGCCGTCCCTCCCAGAATTGCTAGTGGGTTGGTTTCTGGAGTCTCCATTGAGATGTACTTGGAGGACAACAAGCAATGGAAAAAGCATGTCAGCGCCTATAAAAGGATCAACAAGATTCTTGACTCTGGAAGGTACAGGAACATTATGGATATGAATGCTGGATTTGGAGGTTTTGCTGCTGCACTTCATTCTCCCAAATTTTGGGTAATGAATGTTGTGCCTACGATTGCCAAGAAAAATACTTTGGGTGTCATTTATGAACGGGGATTGATTGGCATTTATCACGCCTGGTATGCTTTTCTTTGTCAACTATTTTGTTTTTCTGCTTATAGGACCAAATATTTTTCTCTTTATCGATTGTTATATGACTATATCTAATTAAATTGGTGCAACTCGAATATTTTGAACCTATAGTTGCCTAAATCACCAAATTTCAATTTTTGTGCCACACATGTGACCACACAATATAGTAGATTGATCATGACCTGGCTGAGTCCCGTTTTACCCAATCTAGTGAAATTTCTTTTTCTCCTGCTAGGCTTCCGATATCTTTTTATCCCAGATACCAACCCCGTCGTGTATCTGATTTTATTTTTTCTTTTTCAGGTGTGAAGGCTTTTCTACTTATCCAAGAACATATGATCTTATTCATGCTAATGGTCTTTTCAGCCTGTACAAGGACATGTAAGTTTTCGGTATCCTTCTATTTTGTCAATCCTGTTCCATGAAATTTTGAAGTATACAACTGATGACAAAAAACGAAAACAGACGTGACTTCGAGAACTAACAATTCGATTCATTAAAATGAACACAGATGTGACTATGAAGACATTTTGTTAGAAATGGACAGAATCCTTCGACCAGAAGGTGCAGTCATATTCCGCGATGAAGTAGATGTAATAGTTAAGGTGAAGAAGATGATTACTGGTATGAAATGGGATTTTAAAATGATGGATCACGAGGACGGTCCCCTCGTCCCCGAAAAAATACTGGTTGCAGTTAAGCAATACTGGGTTGGCAACTCCACTTCGACGCAGTAAAACCCCATGAAACACGGCGATTCTTTGATTTTCTCGTACACATTCCGAGGATGCACGGTTCACTTTATGAAGGTTTTTCCATTGAAGGGGGGGCATGCACGGTTCACTTTATGAAGGTTTTTCCATTGAAGGGGGCAAATGCAGTTAAGCTGGGTAGTGCGGATTTAACCGGTAATTTATTGAAACTCATAGTGTTAATGGTATTTATTGATACCTTTGAGTTTTGTTCCCTACGTTATTATACTGTTATTTTAGAACATAAATCAGTTACATTTGTTATTCTTCTACTCTAGTGTCCATTTTATTTTGTATGATATAATGTCATGATAATGTAGCTTTTGCTGGATAGATAAGATCCTACCTTATGCAAATTTTACTTGAGACCTAGAAATCCCATGGTTAATGTTACATGGTAAGATATTCTGATCCCGAGTAAAAGTCATCCTTATTTTTGTCCATTGAAATATTTTGTCATCACTTGGTGGTGTGGTGACATAAATGAATCATGATAAAGAAATGCTCGAAATCTCAGTATTATTGTCTGGTTGGCAATCGTATGTGTGTTACAAAACCAACAACTTCATCGCAGTTTATTAGCTTCTTAATTTCCGATTTAGACTTCAACTTTTAAATATGAATTGTAGATCATTGTTTCAGATTTGTAACGCGTGTTGATTGCTCCATTATGATAATATTGTTGAAAGATATGGTTAAAATATCAGACCTAATCAAGTCTAGCAGTTTGTTGTATGCATGTTCTTCAGCTCGATCTTGCAGCATCTGGTTAACATAGATAACATCTGAACTAACTTGAACGGTGTGAAGTATGATTTGTAGAAAATTGAGTTGGATTTTCAACCATTTTTCCCGTTGTCATTTGGATCATTGATTTATAAGATATGAACAAAAAACAAGAACTGGTCAAATCTAGTGTTCGCTGTATCTGTGACTTCCAGCTGGACATTATGGCGTCTGCATAGCATAGGTAAAGTCCGAACTAACCTGAGCTCAGATTTCTAACTTGACTAAATTCGAGTTTTAGCATCTTAAAACTTCCAAATTGACATGTAACAACTACACATTTGAGTAAATATGTTACAAACACAAAACAAATTTTGTCAAGATCAATTCAATCAAGATAGCTAATGTTTATACAACCCAACAATATAATATATACAAATTATATCATTAGCTCCATTAAAAGTTACTGTATATTTTATTTTGTTTTATTCTACAACAAATAAATTAAATTTATCACATAAAATTACTGGACACAGATTTTATGATTTAAGTTTAATTGATTTTAAATCAAGTTGACAAGGCGTATATCAGGAACAAAAATCATGCTTTTGATATTTCAGAATTTTTGGCATGAAAAATAGTAGAATAAATTTATAAATGAAATAAAAGTTACGAGAACTTTTTTTTACATAAAAAAACTTGTTCATTAGCAGCTCAAAAAGAAAAAGAAGATTAGACTTGTGGCCACTGGCAGCATAGAGAAGTGATGCAACAGCAGCCTGGAGACCCCTTTCACCACCTCCTTCTTAGGCACTAAATTATTCTCATCCTCGTCTTTTGGGAATGCAGCCTATACTTATCCAGTGATCCTACCATTACATACATTCTCGAGTAAACTAAGTACACGATTATGGGCACAAAAGTCCCCAACAATTCATCACTTGTGAATTTTGTTTTTCGTTACAGAGAAAAAAAAACAAGATTAATCTGAGTTTTTCGAGCTCATGTTGTTTCGGGTTGATGATCTGTATTCGATGGGGTTCGTGGACTAGCGTTAGCTTGACATAAATATTGAATAAATATAAAGTTAAACCCGATTCTTCATCAAAATCATTCAATTGCATTCAACTGTATTTACATACATTCAAGTATTTATAAAGAAAATCCATAAACACATAAACTTATAAGCTTCTGTGATTTGTAATATTATAAACATAACAAGGAAATCACTGTACCATAGGAAAAAGATCGCCATGTTCATGTCCATGGCCATATCATCTTTTTTAAAATAAAAAAAAAAATTCAATAGACATTCTATCCAAGTTTCGAACAAAATCTGCCAAAAAGATTGAAGATGAATTCTTCATGCAAATGCATGAGCCATGGACTACACCATGTTTTCCTCAAGATATTATGTTGCTGGTTAAGCGTCTGCTGTAGCTTTAGGTAGTCTCTTCAGAAAATCAAGTGTACCTTGTTTAGTTTTGGCTCTCTTGTTAGGACCTATAAATTTGGAACATGACAAATATCATAAATATATATAAGAATTGAACCTTTTTTTTTTTTGTGACGAGGGTAAAATTCACTACCTGTAATCTTGCTGCTGGTGTTAGACTGGAGAACAGAAGATTTCCACTTATCATAATCAAGTCTTTCTGTTAGTTTACGCTTCTTGTAAGCAGAAGTCTGCAAGTGAATCAACCAACTTGGGGTTAAAATGAATAAATTTGTTGCTTACGGAAGTACAAATAGGAAAAAAAGACTCATTCACAGATCCAGTGATTGAAAATATTTCATAGAACCATAGAGGGCTGATTGTGAAGGTTACTTGTTTCTTTAAGAATCACTCGGCTTTTGCAAGGAAAAAAACACATTAAACTCTGCTGAGATCATTTGCAGATGATTACCTCGCCATCATCAGAACAATAGCCCCCATCCTCGGCCCTTCGTTTGTCCGGTAATGCATCTAAAAGCTCTGCGTCACAAGGCCAAAAAATAAGAAGAAAATTCGCCAATTTAACAAAAGGCATCTTCCAGTGGAAGACTTGAATTAGTCTATCTAGCCGTTGAGAATAACAACACATTAAGAGACTTTTGATTGGCGTGATGGCAAAGAAGAGTATCCAAGCAAATTTGTGTTACCTCGGTTTCCTTTAATTTCTTTAGAATCCTTCTTTTCTTTTGTCGTCCCAAAGAGGTCAAAGCATAGATCAAGCATTGAGGTGCGTACCTGAAATTGCATGCTAAATGAATACAGGATAATAAATCATGACTCATCAAAGAGAAGACGATGACTCTTACACTAGAGAATTCAGATTCCGATGTACCAGCAAGCTCAATCAACTTAAATTTGTCTACCTTAAGCTGCAGAATTAGCACACAATAATCACTAAAAATCCCTTCTCATACGTTTCATATGAGATGACGGTAAAATGGAAGAAAGTGTTAAAGAGAATTCAAGATTCTTTTGCAACCTTGTGTTTCTTGGCACTGAGATAGAATGCTATGGCAGTAAAAACAGGACGAGCAAAGTCAGTACTCCCCCTACGGGAAGGGGGCAATGAAGCCAGAAACCGATCTTTGTACCTGAAAATGACCAATCGAGTTTGGGAACTCCAACCAGTGATAGATCAAATAACAAGCAACATCACCTCCTTCCCTCCCAAGAGAATAATATAATTTGTTCCCAACCCCGGAATACATTAAATTGTCTGAACTGATTTATCAGGCACCAGTGCCTAGCTTGCAATCGACTACAATGCCATGTTTAGTTCACTTAAAAATTGTGACTTTCGCTCTATTTTTTTAGAGCATATTCACTAAAGCTTTGCTAAAACCCCCCAAATCAAAATCTTGATTCAGTCTTTTGAGCTAATAACCAACCAGATAAATTTAATCAACATATAATTAAGTAATTTATAGATGATAATCAACAAGAAACCTGGCAGTGCTAAATCAAATGCTTACAATGAGAGACCCTTGCGAACGAAGGGAATGAGCATGACGCATCCAAATTGAATAGCCAATTCTCGAATGTCAAGATTATTCCTATCCCCAAAAACAAAAGAGATTAAATCTGAATTCCCAAATCAATAATTGTAGAAAAATTTAGTATGAAATGATAGCAAATGCTTACTTCACACCAATGCCATTCTGCATTGAATTAAAGGATCTATTATATGCCATTTCAGACATCCCACTCAGCTTCACCGCCGCCTGTCGATCAAACATAACTTCCATCCTAACATCACAGAATTAGCAATAATCATCTCCACGAATTCAAACACAAGTCTCCAAATCAAGAATTATAAAGGATAAGCATTTGTGGGTAACTACCTGGAAGCAGCAATCTCTAGACAAATAATGGCCTTACAAACCTCCCCCTGAAAATCAATATAAATGCATAAAAATTGTAAAACTTCAAAGAGATCACAGAATATCTCTACTAAACAAAAATGGGTTTGTTTTTTTCCCCCAATTAAAGAGGGCTTACAACGCCAATAATTGAAGAATCAAACTGAATATCTGCGAGACGACGGAGCTCCGCGGCTTTGCGGATGAGCTGCTTGGATTCGGAGAGGCCCAGTTTCCTGGCTATATCTGACATATCCATTTTCAAACAATTTGAATTAATTCTCGAGCCTCTTGTTGTTGGATTTCGGAGTGTTGGCTAAAGAAAACACAAAGAAATGAAGTAATGTGGTGGTCGGATCTTGATTCATCAAGTATTAACAGCGGGAATGTTGGGTTTTTGGAATTTTGGCGCGGTGGGAAATTCCTCCATTTCCCACCGCGCCAAAATTCCAAAAACCCAACATTGAAATTCCATTTGGTTTTTGCAGTTAACTTTTATGCAAAATTATGCCTTTTTTTTATAAAAAAAAATTTGTAATCCTCGAAAGCAACGTAGCCAAGAATGATTTTTTTTTTTAAGGTTTTAGACTTGTTTAGTCATTTACCTTTCAATTTTTGTCTCCTCTTTCTTTGATAATGTCCACCTGATATTGTGCATGCTAACGTCATATTTGTGTCCATATTATATTGTTCCCTCGGGAAAAATATAAAATTACAAGAAAAAAATAACGGACTAAAGTTGAAATTTGATTATAATTTTCACTTTTATATAAATTTAGATCTAAAATCATAAACCTTTTATTATGTTCGTCAAATGATCTCCAATGTAAAATAATCAATGACAAGATAACAAATATTGGTTTCCATTTTAGTTTTTAAGAGACCGTTCCAATTTTGGTTTATGTAACTTTATTATTTTTTAATACTTATGACTATGTTTGATAGTCATGATAAGGGAATAATTATTAAATAATCATCCATTATCTCATGTTTGGTTCATTTTTTATTTAGCATATATGCCCTTGATTATGATTGAAAGCCCGCACTATTCATGTTATTTGTATGATTAAATATCCCTCCTCAAAGGTGTGATAATGTATAATTTTTGAATAATGGTCATGATAAGATTGTATATTGACCATAATACCTTTGAATTGTCTTGTTCAATATAATATGAAAATTAAAATTAGTGAAAAATTAATAATTAATATAATATTTATTATATTTTTTATAAATTATTTTCAATCATTTTAAAGAAAATAAATTGTAATGTAAATATATTTTAAATTAAATTTTTATAAATTTTTAATCTTGTTAATTAATTCTTTCATGAAAATAATATTTATTAAATTCTAATTTATTTTGTTTATTGATTTAAATTAATTTTAATAAATGTAAATTATAATTATAAATATTTAATTAACTATCAAATTATTTTAAGAATATTTATAATTATTTTAAAAAAACAATAATATTGTATTTATCATTAAACTTTATTTAACACTAGTTACTCTGCACACGCGATGCGTGTGTGTACAATTTTTTTTATCATTATCGATGGACTAAAGTGAAATTTGACAAATTATGGAGGGACGTGATTAATATTTGAATTGTTGAAATAAAAAAAATAAAAATAAAAGTGTGTGTTGAAATTGAAAAAAAAAAACAAAGTGTAATATTAGTATCATATAAGGGTAAAATTAGAAGATTGTGGGTAGAAATTGAAGAAAAAAACAAAAAACAAAAGTGTAATATTAATATCATATAAGAATAAAGTTGGAAGAAAAAGTTGGTGTCCTCTCTAAGTAGTTATTATCATCTTCTCATACTTAATAATATAGTATAGAAGTATAGATTAACATTCAAAATATTATTGCTATTTTAATATTAAAGTAAATGCATATTTACAAATTTATTTCTAATAAATATATTTAAATTAATTTTAATAAATGTAAATTATAATTATAAATATTTAATTATCTATCCAATTATTTTAAGAATATATATTTAATTAGCATTTGGGGCATTTTGGTCATTATAATAAAATTTACAAAATTAAGCAATCATTTTAAAATAAAATACCAAACACAATGTTATTTATACCACCATACTATTAATCAATATCTCTCATTTTTTAATAATTCTAATTACTAATCATTTACTTATCACATCACACATACTAAACAGAATCATAAAGTCAATGAATTTTTGAAACATAAGATATTTCAACTTTTATTAATGTTATATTATAAACTTGTAAAACTCCATCTTTTCTCCATTTAGCTGTGAAAATATTTTTTGTGGAGCTTATAATTTTTGAATTTGTAAGTACCAAATGCTTTACATCAGTAAAAGATAAGTTGAAGATAAAATTGAACAAATTCAGTTACTCATAAATATGTGCTTCTGTTTGCAGGGGACAACGAAGTATAATGTCATAACTTATCCTATAATACTCCCATTACCACATTACAATGCCAAACACTTTCATGATTTTTTTACTCCCTTTCGAACATAAACATTAAAAGATATCTAAAATCTGGTTCTCTAATCTTAAACCACCACCCCCCCCCCCCCCCCCCCCCAAAAACAAAAAAAACGACTGGTTTTCTCTCTCATTTTCCAGCACAGACTTGAACAAATACTAAAAATTCAGCAAAACCACAATTTCCTTGCCGCAAGTTTTCCAGGAAACTGACGAACCGAATCCATAAAACATCTTGCAAACCAGTATGCAACCCATACTCCTGATGCAAAACCTATGTGGAGGCTTGGCTGGTTCCATCTTCTTGAATCAACTGGCATAAAGAAGAATGCGTTACAATCTTGGATACACGTGATAATTTATTATGTGATTTAAATTAAACAATGGGATTCACACGAATGTTATTTAAATCGTACCAACGAGCCAACTCGCTCGTATGCTTCCATTACTTGAGGGTTTTCCTCATCTTCATACCCCACTTGAAGTATTCGGGGTCCATTAACAGACCAGAAAGCTCTCCTACCTTCTTCCTGGAACATGAAAATAGGGCGTGTGAAGCAGGCGAAAATACCTTTTGATTTGATATCATACAAGGCTGTCGTCGAACTTGTTTGACCTTGAACACAGTCTATTGCAACTAACGGATTCTATGACAAACTCAACAAGATAGAAATAGGGAAAGTGAAGTTGATAATCCAAACAAAGATCATGGCACACTCAAGAGTAACAGGCAAAAAGCATATAAATTCAAACTAGTTATGTTAATTTCCAAGCACACCCTAAAGTTGGAGATTTTCTAATGTGGTGACTGGTGATGATAATACCAATATATCTAGGCAAAAGAAAATAATGACTACATTTCAGATTAATTCAAGAAAGAGTTTACCCTAGCCAAAGAACAAGTTAGTTCACCTGTAAAATGATTAAATATATGGAATCCAGTGTTTGGACACGGATGTCAGGATTTGCTACTGTTTCTCGTTCTATTGAGAGTGCACTCCCGAGCTCAGGTGGCATTTTAGAAATATCTTGCTCACTGTATATCTATCACATGTCAGTATATTAGACGACATACTAGATTGAAAACACTTGCACAGCAAAATATGCAGAAACAAGAAAAATAAGGCGAAAAACCAGACTTAGATTTAATTGTCAAAGAATCAAGAAGTACAAAACAATCCAGTTGTTCACATGAAGTCCAAAGGAATGTGGAGTAACAATCCATAATAAATTCAGCGGTGAAGGCAAATGTTCGAAGTTCAGTTTAAGAGCATTGATGCAAATTTACAGTTTCTTATGGGGGTCAGTTGCACAGCTTACCCTGCACAATAATATATATTTAAAAAAAATTACCTCCGTCGGTGATATGAAAATAACCAATGGAGTAGTTTTTAAAAGTATTTTTGCACAAGGGTAATTTGTGCAAAAAACCCGTTTCCTTATGTGCTACTTGATTTCCCATGGGTGTGAATTCAAGTAGCAAGCAGCTTCACAAAGCTAGAAAAGGTTGTTTCATGCATATATAACCTTGTTTCCAGCAACTGGCAAAAGAAGTGCAGGCCAAAGAAACTCTGAGATCAAAAGTAAATCCTGCAGTCGGTTATCAGCTTCAAAACAGCAATTTCGAATAGTTCCTGAGACCTGGAAAAAAAAAGATCAAGGTTGAAATTTCATTTCGAATTATTCACTCAAGGATTCTAAAACATCAAATATAAGCTTCAAGACAATGTCCGCTCTTGATTTCAGTTTCATTTTTATCAGAGCGTGGTTTTGAAAGAAGATAACCCACGTTGAAATTGGATTTCAGGGAAACAAAAAAAGAAATAAATATACCCCTTTCTTTCGCAATAAACTAGAAGAATCAAATTGTCTGATAATTTGTTTCAAAAGTCCCCGCTTAGGGTCAAGCAGAAGCTTTCTTCCTGCTTCTTTCTGAGAAATGTTCACAAGTATCGAAGCCACGTGTTCAAAGGGATCACCTGATATAAACAAAAAAAGGATGGTGCTTACATACGTGTTGGAAAAGAGGGAATGTCATCAAAATTATCTTATCACAGAGGAAAACAAAATCGAAGTGGAGTTAGAACCCACCTCTTTTCTCACTAGACGAAGTACAGAATGATCTCACCAGCTTCATGACATACAGACCATGCATCTTCTCATCTCCTTGCTGAAAAATCAAGGTTCATGATAACAACTTCAGTTATTCAGGCCGTTTCAGAGATCAAGGGGTATTAATTCATATTTGTCAATCAGCGAGCTATAATTATCGATGGTTTCAAACAATAATATATTTCCTATTCAGGAAAAAGTAAAAGAAAATAAAAACGTAACAAGAGGATAAAGGCCACCTGAAGCAAATATTCAATACCAGAATCCAACTGTGTGAGATTAACAAGTAGCATGATCAGCAAGTGAGTAATATCACAATCTTTCCTGTACAAAATATCAATTGATGTCTTGATGATGCCCATTTCGACCATTTTTTCTGCAAAAGATGGGTTTTGTGACAAATTAACAAGTGCTTCTGCCGCAGGTTCTGAAACTTCCTGAACAAATGAAAAATAAGAAGGAATTAACAGCACAGCCAATCCTTCAAAACAGAGCATATTCATGATCATACAAAGTTTAGTAACTTGGCAAGGAGACATGGTAAACACAAACACTGAATTGGTCAAGGGAACGGTTAGTTAGGCCGTTAGAGTCGTTACCCCGGCAGACTCCATCATGTCTCATTTCCAAACCCTTATAGCACCTATTCCACCTTATATCTTGCTAGTTGCTATATTACGGCTGCCAACTTCAGACAAAAGTGAGCACACAATATTGCTCCCAAGACTGTGCTTGCAGGTTCCACTTCCGTGTGGTTGACGTTGAGTCTTATGGGTGCTTATAGCGGCAAAAGTTTAGGCTCAAAAATAGTTCAAAGGTATTGATCAGTGTTTTCCAACTCATTTCATTGCACACCACCCATCAAGGAACAAGTTCACAATTACATTTAAACCTTTAAAGAAACGTGCTTGAAACCCATGACAGTGCATCACTAGAAAATATTAGCAAAATTAATTGTGAGTATCTTATTCTCAAACACGAGCAGGACATTGTCAGCCACAAACACATAAAAGAGACCTTTACAGAGGCAAGCAAGACACATTATCAACTAAAGGTGCTTCCAATATGAGAACAAGAACGGCACAAATATAGGGCCAACACCAAAAATTGTAATTCAGAAGCTATCAGTGGTTTCCTAAACTATTTATCAGATTTCAAAAGGCAAGGAACTGAGGGTGCATTCGGATGCTGAAATAAAAAAATCTTAAATCTAATATTTTAAATAGATCAAACCTGTTTAAATATCCTTGATTTCCATCAATTCAAAATTCCTCAGCTGCCAATTTCAACTTGTCCTTCCATTGTTAACTTACTTATTAATTAGTATAACAAACTTAAAATTCTAAAAAAAAAGGAGTAATTTGATTTCATACCTTAGATTATTTTCTCAATTCAAATAATTTCATTCAAGTATAAGCTAAATTATTCCAATATCAAGGCTTAGGAAAGCTAGAGTCCAGCGAAAAAACTTAATGCTGCTTCATCAACCAAAAGTAGAAGTAAATCATCATACTAAATACCTTATTTTCAGCTAGAAGGAGAGCCAACGAAGGAAAGGCAACACTAGAGTATTTTCCAAGAGACTTCAACCCGTCCTCCGACCCAGTGTAATCCCGAACAATACTAACAGCCGCCTTCCTAATCTGCACATTGCTTATAATCAATCAAATCGATAACTCCAAAAACATCATAAATTTTGATCAAAACCCAAAAACGAAAAGGATTTAAAACGTCGAAAAATACTTTCTTTATCATCTTCACCACAAAGATTGGCACATATTATACTCAAGTATCAATTACGTATATCTTTTACATGTGCAGATGAGAGAACAGAAACCCTGCTATTAATTTTTTAGCAAGAAAAAAAGAAGAAGAAAACTCACTGGTGGAGAAGAAGATGAGAGAAAGCCAAGGAGTTCCTTCAGCTCCGTCGCCATAGTTGTTCGCTGAATCGCTGCTCACGGTTTCTTGACGATTAACAAAATAAATAAAATAACAAACAATGAAAAATAAAATTTGAGGCCAATTTAAAAGCCCAACTGTAGATGCTGTCAAAAAAAAAAAGCCCAATTGTAGAACTCGTGGCTTTTTGTTCGATTGAAATGAGAACTAATTTATATAATAAAAATAAAGTGGGTCTTACTGAACCAAGGAATCAGAGTGGCGCAGCGGAAGCGTGGTGGGCCCATAACCCACAGGTCCCAGGATCGAAACCTGGCTCTGATACTTCTGAAATCTCAGATACCTTCCCCTCAACCACCTTTTTTTTATGCACTTTATTTTTTTCTTGGTATAAATTTTCTTATATTATTTTGTATAATAACAATTCTTTATAAAAATGCATATTTTCTTTAATTTTATAATCATCAAATTATGATATAATTCCAGCTGTTAAATCATAAAATTATTGTATTGGAAAACAGTTGGGTTTTTAAAAAATTAATTTGTAAAACTAAGACAAAACTACACTATCAATGACGGATGCTACATAAATATATTTTTTTGAAAAAAAAAATGAAATATAAATTATCTAATATTTTACAAATAAAGATTTTTTTGGAAAAAAAAATCGGTTGTTATCTTATAAATTATTGAACTTGAGTTTCATTTTTTGTGTATGGTCTCCTCTCATTTTATTAAATAAAAGATGTGTACAATTAAAAGAAAACAAATAATAATAATGATTAAAAAAATTTGTAGCGTCCATCATTTATGGTGAGGTTTTGCAAAACTCCCACATCCATTTTAATTTTTTTTAAAAAAAAATTACCAAAACAATCAAGTTGCATTTTTGGATAGTTGGATTTCAAAATACATGGATTTTTAAATGTCTTTTTGTTGATTAGATGAGTAAAACTAGGGGTGATCAAATTTTTTTATTAACCGCACAAATCGTTCCGATCCGCATTGCACCGCACTATTTTTCCTAATATTTTATAAAAATCTCGATTAAAAATAGTAATCATAAACCGCACCGCATTCACGGTTCGGTTATTTTTTTTGCCAAGAACCCTGCACCAAACCGCACAGTCCAAACCGTTTGTCATAATATTTGTCCTAGAATTATAATAATTTGTAAACAACATAGTTCAATTAAAGAAAGTGGTCCTTCATTATATCTCAACTCTATTCAAAATATTATTCTACAAAATAAACTTATCTTCATCTTAATTTATTAGATTATTTATTTCTTTTACAACAATATATTGTTTGAAGTTTGAAAATAAAAAAATAAAATAAAATATTGTAAATGTCATTTTTGTTGTGAGTGTCTTGTGTTGTTAAATTATTAACTTAGTTTTGAATCTTGATTATTGTTTTATATAGTTTTATCTTTGTGTAATTTGAACTATATTTTATATTTGAAGACACTATATTGTTGTTGTTTTAAAATAATTAGAATATAAGTTTTAATATTTTCATTAAAAAAAACCGTAAACCGACCGCAACCGCCTGAAACCGGTCAAAACCGAAATATTAAATCTACATGTAAAATCGCGATTATTTTTTTAAAATATTAACCGACCGCATATAGCAATTCGGTTTTATTTAAAAAAAAAAACCGCAAAACCGCACCGTGATCACCCCTAAGTAAAACCATAAATTTCAAATATACATATTATATGTTTATATAATATTTTAGAGTGTGTCTCTTGTGAGATGGTCTCACAAATCTTTATCTGTGAGATGGGTCAACCCTACCGATATTCACAATAAAAAGTAATATTCTTAACATAAAAAGTAATACTTTTTCATGGATGACACAAATAAGCGATCTATCTCACAAAATACGACCCGTGAGACCGTCTCACATAAGTTTTTGCCAATATTTTAAGTTAAATATGTTTTTGCCAATATTTTAAGTTAAATATGATGTATTTCAAGTTCACCCAATAATATAGTCATTTGAAATCATTTTATTTTATATTACTGATGTGTAAATAAATAATCTATATATTTTTCATTAAACAATAAAATATATCCAAAATTTATAAATTTCAAATACATCTCTTTAAATACAACCTTACCGTTCCAAATCTGTTGTCATTCATACCGACTCTAGACCATTCACTTCTGTCGATATCATTAATAATGTGGAGCCATTTTCGTATATCTATATCTAAACTTAAATATAGATAGATAACAACACTTGTTCTTTTCGTTGAGGAATTGAGTTTGTCATTTTAGGTTACTTCGTATAAATACATACATGCCAGGTCAATTCGTGCTGCATTAATTGTTGGAATTATTTGGTGGGATCACATGAGTTAATTAATTGTACATGGACAGGCTATCTAATAAAGGACCCAATAAAGTGATCTAATTAATTATGGGTTTCCAAAGTATTAAATAAATTGTTATGGTCCACCTTATGTGTAGAAACCCAGCACAATTAGGTCTTCTATGATGAGTTGAAAACTGCTAAGGTTATATAAGGTTATGGTCTCCAAGGCACAGAGAATATAACACAGAATACATACGGCACACGTATTCTAGATCTCTCTCCTTCTCCCATCAAAGGCAAGAATAAGGTGGTCGATTCTCTGTTGCCTTGGAAAGATACATAACTCTGACGCTAGATCAATCAATAGATTCTGGTACGTGTTTACTGTTATTCATATTTTCTGATAATTTGACATAAATTCTGGCAGTGTTGTGATATGGATTTAATCACATGATTTATAGATTTATTTTATTAAATCTTCAACAGTTAATCAGCCACTTTGAATATATATATTTTCTTCCATGCGTAGTTATTTTCATACCATTAAAGTCTTGGTGAAATTACTTGTGCATCGGTTGCCATTTCACATCAACTTGATGTTCATCAAGCACGTGAGAAAAAATGCATTTGCCGACTAATTATTAAAAAATTATAATTAATAATAACAGTAAAATATGTTTACATTTTCTAAAATAGCATGAAATCTAATGTTAGGTTTAGACAATTATTATTATTATGTCAAAAATTATAGTTTTTAGTATATGGGAAAAAAATTTATATTGTGACCGTATAAAGTCTTATATTAAAATATATGTAAACAAGATGTTGTATCTACTTGTGTGTCAATAAGGGCATCCACATTGGTTGGTTAATGAGTGTTAATAACACCCATTAATTTTCGCCCACTAATGTGGGCGCAAGAATTAATAATCGTGGCTGACATGGCAGCCAAGAAATTCATCAGAATGAACGGCGTTATTTCGAAATTTGCGACGGTTTTTCGTAAACCTATCGCAACTTTGCGACGGTTTTTCGTAAACCGTCGCAAAGTGAAAAGCGTCTGTTTTTTTAAAAAAAAGATCGCTATTTGCGACGGTTTTTTAACACCCATCTCTATGTGCGACGGTTTTTCAAAAACCGTCGCTAATTATCACCAACGGCTATTTTCAAACGGCAAAATTATGCACCAATTGCTATATTCGATTATCGTAATTCGTTTTCTTTGTATTTTGTGTTTTTTTTAAAGAGATTGTGTTGAATAATATTTTAAATAAAAGAGTCCAACTTTTTTTTCATTTCTTAATAATATTTTAATGAATATTGGAATTAAGTTATTTTTAAAATAATAATACTATTTATTTTTAGTAATATTTGTTGTAAAATTTTAAATATATTAGAAAGATATTGAAATATTAAAAATAAAAAAAATGAGTAAGTGGACAGTGGGACCCATAAATAATGAAAGTTGAAATTAAATGAATGTGGGTGTGTGTTAATAATGGGGAAGTGTTAATGTAATGAATATGTGGCTCGTGGACCCCATCATTTTTGATGAGATGGAGATTTATTAACATGGATTAATTCCGACGGATGCGGATGCCCTAAGTCGGAATAATATGTTCATGAGTACGGGGAGGAGCGTGCCTTATGACGTGAAATTTTTTTGGAAAAGTCACTATTATTATTCTTATCCAAACATGTTTAACCCGAAATATTCCAAAAAATCCTTTTGTGAAAGTTTGCACATGGGACCGATGTGTGACTCAAGTCTATATTTGAATTTTCAAATACATAATTTGGGAAGCACTTCTCCGATCGCTACAATTTGTGCGATATCATGTATAAGGAACCAGTTGTTCTTGCGACGGCCAAAACCTTCTCTCTATTTAATGATAGCGACGGTTTCTTGACCATTGCTCTTTTCTTATCGCCTACTATTTTTTAAAGATGTTATGTTTTTTATGAAATCTGTAGCTTGCTTAGTTGGATTAAATCGATATTAGTTTTGATAATTTATACTCGGAGTTTTTAAAACAAAATGCATATAATTTCAATAATAAAGGGTTGGGAATTTGTTGGGTTAAACGTGCAAGAGTGAGAGTAATACTGAGATGTGTGACCTCTTATGAAATTCTCACGCGTCAAACTGCTGAGATTGTGTCGATTGATCTGATCGGCTAGGTGTACCGTAAATGAGTGACGACAGATCTTAACGTGCAATAATGTCTCCGCTGACAACAAGATCGACGATAGGGAAATGGTAAGACTGATATCTAATTGATACAAGACAACACCAATAGATAGACATGCACCTCAACAGACTCATGGCCTAATAGCCCGACCCATTAACACCCAAATAAGTGCATTCTATACTGTCACCAGTGTGAAAAAATAAAGCAGTATTTTGACTAATAAATATATCTTTTGGGAGGTATGAAAAAAAGTAGCTACGGTCAATCAATATCACTCTCAAGCTATATAGTGTTTCTATCGTAAATTATAACATGAAAAATTCCAAATTCTCGAACTGTATCGGTCGCCTCCAAAAGAATATATCATAGTATTTCAGATGAATGAGTATATATATATATATTTATCTCAACTTCTATATTATGGGTGTGTATATATATATATATATATATATATATATATATATTATTTACTTTTTTATACCAAAGTTTAACTATATTTTCAAATTTTACTTTTAGTCAATTATATTTGCTTTCTTAACCATTTTAGTTATTTTATGACGTGTGGTGTTGGTATGACACCGATATATATAATGTCACGTAACATTTCTCTAAAAAAATGACTAAAATATAAATGCCAAAAAATTAAAGATACATTAATAAGAATAAAATATGATAATATAGATTACCAAAATATCAAAAATACAAACAAACATGACACAAATTAAAATTTACCTTCAGAATAATTCCAAACTTAATCAAAATAGAATGATTACGTACAACACTAGGCTACTATGTTAATTTCCTATGAGATATCATAAGTATAATCAATATAAATCGATAGCAATTATTTAATAGGAAATTAACTAATAGTAGTTTTCATATGAGACGTGTCGATCAGGTCCATTTTTGTATTGAAAATATTACTTTTGGCATAAAAAATAATATTTTTCATGAGTTGGGTTGTATTAATATCTGTATCACATAATTGATCTGTTAGACGATCTCATACGAGCTATTGTGATTAATTATATACATCATGAAGAATCAATTATCACGATTTATAACAACAAAAATATATTTGCGCTCTACATTTTTTGTTTACTTGATACAACAAATTGCCCATCTAAAAAGGATGGGTTAATTTTCGATCAGAAATTGAAAAGTCGTGCTTAGGTAACAAAATATATTAGTCACGATGCTTAATAATATGGTAGAGATAGAAGATATATATTTAGTAAGAAAATGTGTCCATTATTGCAACAACTCCACTGACAACTCAATATATTGTAAAAATTAAATTAGTTATATATATTTTTTTAAAATTGGGTGTGACAAATTAATATGTACCTTTTCTATAGTCTCTGTTGGGAGAATAATAATTTAGGCCTCGGAATTGTGACACCAAACAAAGAATCAAAACTGCAACAATGTCTTAACTTTTGTGGAATGGTTGGGAAACATATATAGTGCATACATGTGTGACATTTACCCATCAGGCCAAATAGATTAATGAGAGACATTAATAGATTGCTATTATACATTTTCAGTATCTTTTTTCAAATTATGTAATAGAAAGCCGATTTATTAAAAGTTATGATCGTTAATAATGGTATGATTCAATTTTTTTTATTCATCATAGAGCTTGCTCGCCTAACGTGGACAATTATTATTTCTCAGTAATTGTATTATTTGCAATACATGATAATTAGACATGTGTCATTGACTGTTATATCAGTTGTAGAATCGAGTGATTATTTCTTACCAATAGCTATATATAACTAGTCATAATGGTATAAGTACTCACAATTTTTAAATTGTAGTGTCACCTTTAACTTACAAAGTAGAAAAATATCAACAAAATTCAATATGTGGGTTCTTTTGTTGTTGTCATGGTTTTATGTACGCTTCAGTAATTTTACCAATATTGTTAAAGATTTTTTCCCCAATTTGGAAGGATGCCCACTCGATAAGGTTACATGAAAACTGGCTGCAAAGATGGTATCCCTGAGTGACGTCAAGGTTCCATCAAAATGTGACATTGTCCTTGTTTGATCTTAAGAAAAATATAATTTTTATATTAAATTTATTTTTCAACATTAATTTTTTTTTTGATATGATTTTGAATATTTAAATATAGTTTTGTCTTTATAGATAATGTGATGATTAATGTGATAATTATGCTAAGATTTTTATGATACAATATCTTTGTTTAAAAAGAGTTTGTTTCTAATAAAACTCTTACTTTCTATATTGTGTAGGTTTCTTTCTTGATAAACCCTAGAGCTATAAATAAGATGATTCATCTCATGCAAAAGTGAAAAAGGTGGGTGGTTGACGCAAAAGCATATACATGCTATTGCACATTTTCACGCCATAAGCTTTACAGAAAATAATCTACAAGGTTGTTGCTGATCGAAGAAGTGCTGAATCTACATGTTGTTGTGATTGTTGGAGACATCTACAGACAATAACTGTGAAGAAGATGGCTGAAGATTTGTTTTTGTTGTTCTAGTTTTGACATCGTATTTTACTTTCTTATATACTGTTTTAATGTGGACCTTTGTTTTAGAAATCATTTGATTTTCTCAATATATTGAAAAATTTCATTTTTAATTAAAATCATTGTGTTAAATCATATAAGAATTTAGTCGTGTGTGTATATATATATATATATATATATATATATATATATATATATATATATATATATATATTGACACATAATAATTGATATATAAAAGAAATTTTTGTTATGTATGTTTGATTTTTTGTGATTTTGATATTTATATCGTCAAATTTCAGTTTTAATCATGTATTTTTTGATTTTTGAAAATTTTAATCTTTTAATTAGAAATGAGGATGCTATAATGTCACATCATTGTCGCACGTAGTAAAGAAAGAGGATATCGCCGATTAATATATATAACTAAGAAGATATGATTGCTCCGAAAACATATGCGAAACTATTATCATGAGACTTGCTTGAGTTCGTAGACGAATTTCTTAAGTTTGAAAATTATATCCTTTTTATCCTCTGATACCAAGTTATTTGACTGCGTCATATAGATCTTCTTATCAATGTTTTTTTAGCTTTATCTTATCAATTTTAATATTGTTCAATATGTAACTTCTAATTCATGATTCGACGTAATTCGAAACTACAAGAGTATTCTGAATTAAATGAAGAGAAAATCTCGTTATAATTAATTTGATTTTTTTTAAAAAAATATTATGATTTTATTTAATAATCCTAATTTTTTCTATTTTAAATATTATATCATTCAACATATTTGGCAGAGAATTTTCTAATTGCTCATAATTACGACCAAAGGATAATGTAATAGGTTGAAAAGGTATAATTGGATCTTAACATCAAAGGTTTGATCATGACTAACTGTCATGTTAACAACATTTAGGACAACTTGATTTAGGTCTCTTTGACATAATGTCTCATTAGTCATCTTAATCATGTTCGGTGGAACTTCAAAGTCTATTCGGAAAACAGAGATGAAGATAATAAAAGATAAGTGGTCGCTTATTAATTAATAATTAGAGTTAATTATGTTATAGGTACAACGAGATTTGTACAACAATTTTTATAACACAAAAATTCCATTTATCGAAATCTCGTGATAAATTCAATACAAAATCTCATTATATAAATATCGATGTACGATATAATGGTAGAGAATTTTTCGAAGATAATGCTTTATTTATGTAGTAATTTTCATATTTGGACACCAATTATGTTTTGAACCCTAGCTCTACATTAATTTATTTTCTCAAGTGTGTTAATTAATTGCAACAAGAAAAATATAGGTGAATAATTAATTGAGACCGTACGTATTAATTACATAAAAGTAAAAGATACTTATGGAAAGTTAATCTGGAAGTATATCTAGTCTGTTCTATTAAATTGTATTTTTGTACAATTAACCTAATGATTTTATTGGTTTTAATATATGTTGTTCGATGTCGACTGTACGATCCACAACAATTAGTCAAATTTAGTCTCGATGTGGTTTACCTGACTAATATGGTTAACAAACGAATATATTAGCTCATGAAGTTTATCTAGTGCAAACCGAATAGTATAACGGTTGCCACTTTCATTGTCATGAATTAGTAAAATTTAATGTAAGCGTACCTATAAAATTGCTCACGTGAAATGTTATTAATTTTTTGAAATTCAACTCAAAATTTAATTTATACATTTGTCCTGTAGTTATATTGTAAATTCAATCATATATTCAAATTAATAACCACTATAATAACGATCCAAAAATAAATTACCTATAAATTAATTGAAATATGTTCGATATACTTTCAATTATATTTACATTCACAAAATTCAGTGTTATACCAATAAAAAGTGTTTTTAATTGACAAATCAAATTACATAGAAATAAAAGATTTGAACTAAAGTTGATTTGTAAGAACATGATAAAAACAAGATATGAATATATTAATTATTATTTTATGTACCACTAGGAATGTAAACGAGCTTAGTCGAGCAAGATAGTAGTAATCTAGAGCTTTTATCATGAAGTTCGAGCTCATCTCTTTATGAAATTATTGAGCTCGTGAATAGCTCGAGCTTGGTTTGTGAATAATTCGTTTATCATGTTTAACGAATCAGACTCGAGCTCAAACATTCTTACATCCATACAAGAGTGTGATTATCCCTTTATAGTTTTCAATCACTCTCATCTTACCAAGTTACTCGATGTGGGACAATACTCGAAGTCCAACAAACTAGCCTAAGAAAGTAGTCGAGCTCGAGCTCACAAACAGACTCGCGAGCTTACGAGCCGAATTAAGATCGAGCTCGACTCGATAAAATTGTCGAACTTGTCTTAATAACTAACAATTTCAAATTAGCTTTTTATCGAGTTAAGCTCTGAGCAACTTGTGAACTATTTGGTTCATTTACATCTTTATGTAGGAAAGACCAATTTGTATATTTTGACAGTTAAAAAATGAATTACATATAATTAGAGTTAAAAAAATATGTGAAGTATTTATTATTAAATGTAAATTAAAAAACGTGATTGAAGTAAAAAAAATAAAGCGACAAGGCTCCCACATACGTCAAAAGTACTATAAATCATTTCAAAGATTTTATTGCACCTGTCCTAAAGAAATAATAAATAAAAAAAATTAACATTTACCCCTTTTGAAAAAGCATATTTTAATTTGTTGTCATACCCCACCCATATAATTCCCACTCATTATGTTTGTTGCTTAAAGCTTGCACTCCCTCGCTTCCCTTATCTCATTCTCTCTCCCATAAGAGTAATCCATCTGCCATTTCCCATCTGAAAGAAGTTGCAACCTAAATTCTTAAAGGAAAAAGGAACAAATCAAAATCCCAAAAAAAGGAAATCAAGAAAAGAGTCCCACAGTAGATACAGATCATGTGTATGCTTGACTAGCTCCCCACCAAGATTAATATATATTCATCTGCCTTTTGATCATGGATGTTGGTGGAAATGGATTATCAAATACTGCGCACAGGCAGAATTTCCCTTTCCAGTTGTTAGAAAATATAGATGATATTCAGAAAAATGATCGAGACTCTTGTTCCAGCTTCAATTTCGCAGTTTCCAGTGCTTCCACAGAGCAAGAACATCTTACCAAGAAGCCCCCGCTGCCTAAGAGAACCTCCACTAAGGACAGGCACACTAAGGTCGATGGCCGAGGCCGCCGGATTCGCATGCCGGCGACTTGTGCAGCTAGGGTTTTTCAGCTTACTCGGGAGCTGGGACACAAATCGGACGGTGAAACCATTGAGTGGCTGCTTCAACAGGCGGAGCCGGCGGTGATCGCCGCCACGGGTACCGGAACTATCCCTGCTAATTTCACTTCGCTTAATATTTCTGTCAGGAGTTCAGGATCAACCATTTCGGCTCCGTCTTATTTGAGGAACAATGGGTACTTTGGCTTCGGGGATTCATCACAAAGAAGGGTTTTGTTTCATGGAGATAATGGACTTCCATCAAATGAGAATTCTTTGAGTTTTTCTAATCTGAATGCAATTTTACAAGCTAAGCAAGAGCTGCGTGACATGGGCTCCTGCGGCCTGGAATTGGTGGCGGGAGAGGAGGGGAGTACGGGGTGGCGGAAACGGCGGCCGGAGGAGAATCTGCTTCCGGTTGTGGAGATGGGAAATTATATGTCACAGTCCAGCACCGGTTCTATTCCGGCAAGCCAAGGTGAAATCCCGGCGACAGCACTTCTTATGAGCGGTGATCATTCTCTATGGACATTTCCTTCCGTCGGAAATTCCAACATCTATAGAGGAAGTTCAATGGGTAGGAGTGGACTGAATTTCATGAATCTGCCTCCACAGGTGGCAGCGCTCTTTCCAGGGCAACAACTTGGCGGAGGCGGCATCAGTGGCGCAATGGCGGAGGGGCATCTCGGTATGCTTGCAGCCCTCGATTCATTTAGACCAATTCCAGGAGCGACAGAAGCTGAGGTTGAGGCCGATACCAGTGGCAGAGGGACAGCGCGGGGTGATATTCTAAGTATTGCACCTAGTCATCATTCTTGAATTACGGTCATTTAAGTGTGTAAGTTGAGTTCTTTTATTGGATTATTATAAATTTCTCAATATTTTGAAATTCATAAATGTGTAATAGAATTTATGTCGATCTAGAATTTCTTACATATTTGGGCTTGATCGGTCCTCTGATTTAAATATCAATGTGATTTGAGTGTAATGGTCGAATTTTTTTTCATACAATGAAACAGTACATTTATTTAGCTAGGGTTTTGTGAGAACATGAGGATTCTCAGTTGTTGGACTAAATTTAGTGTTCACATGGTTATTAGTTACATAAAGAAATGACTTAAGTGAAATCTTTCTTCTGCTTATCGTGTGTACGTATATCATTTTGATATGTTGTTTACTAGTTATATCTATCTCTGTGTACATCAGTACACTTACCTAGTTGATATACACTTTTGATATGTTTCATCACGTCCACCACGTGAGTGTCACATCACGAGTGAGTACAAAAGTGAGCACGCACTACAACAATAAATGGCTATTGTGACACTTTTTTGTGGACACTTTTAATTAAATGTTGTTATAAATACTTAATAATGACACTTGTAAAAAATTAATAATGTGTAAAATAAAAAAACATATTAGATTAATTATCATGACATTTTTAATTGATGTCATCTTTTATATGGAGGAGAACAATTAATTTTCCCACATCGTAAAAAATCATTAAAAAACTTAAAAATTTCACTATAAATAAGTGTGAGAATATTTGGGTTAAATAAATATTGGAGGAGGGAAAATAATTGTCTCCCTCCATATAAAAAATGACATTAATTAAAATGTCAGGATAACTAATCTAATATGTTTTTTTATTCTCACATTTATTTTATCTAATTTTTCCTCCTCCTATATTTATCCAACCCAAATATTCTCACATTTATTATTGTCACTATAAATAACATACACGACACTTTTAGTTGTCATTATAAATGATTTTAACTGACATATAAATTTGTCATTATTACTATAATAACAAGGCATCTATAAATGTATTTAAACACGAGTTTTCCTGACATTTAAAATTTTCATTATATGAATAATTAGTAACACGTATGAAGTTGTCATTAACATCTTATAATGACATTAAAAAATGTCAGTAAGTTTAAGACGACATTGGAATAGATGACATTTGTTGGAGGTGTCACTAAAACTTAAATGTCACTAAATATTGAATATGATGACATTTATGAATGTCATCATAAGCATTTATTCTTGTAGTGACGGTTGGTGAACAATATAGCAAAATTATATATGTATGCCGTAGAAACTTACATGTGAATTAGGCTTTGGGTTCAAGAAAAATGACTAGTTTGCATGCAAGATTTGATCATTGAACCACACTATAAGTTTACTAGCTCATCTTGAATTTATATAATATAATAACGAAAACATCTGTTAAAAAATTTTAGGTACATATATATATCTTTACATCATGTATAACTTTTAATACATCAATATACACATTCTTAATGAGTGCTAACAAAATATTGATATATGTTATTATAGCTTTCTGTAATTTCATTTGTCCAAACTCATATACACATGTCTGAATTCGTTGCAACTGGCCAATGAACTACATATATACATTACAATTCTATATATTTACACTGAAACAACGAGTTCAAAAATATATAGTCGTAACTAATAATGTTATGCACACGTTATTGTGTGCGTATAAATCAACTCTTCCCGACTATTTTTTTTATTTATAATTGAATCAATGAGTTCATAAAGATATTACAAGTACCACTGCAACAATTATCCAAATACAAACAAACGTAATATTCTTGACCCAACAATGGAAGTCGTGAACAAACTCCAATACCTTTTTGATTTGTCAAATAATCCAAATATAGGATATCCTTTTATTTTTGATAACTTTAAATGACCAAAAATGAAAAAATATAAGTTAAATGAACAAAAATGAAAAAAAATTAGTTATGGGACTAAAAATGAAAATTATCGTAACATGACCAAAATAAAAAAATATGACATGCAAGTTATACAACAAAAAATATAAATTCAACGTTAGCATGGATAAAAATAAAATATATATATAAATTACACGGGAAAGAATTAAAATTTTCCAAAGTGAAAATAGTGATGGGCGGGGTGGTGGTGTTCAAAAATCACCGGAAGTGGTAAAAGTAGAGTTGGTACAAACATAAGAATTCTTGTAGTTTCTCGTATAAGTTTGCTGCAGTTGCTGCTCATCAGGTGGTGTTGGGCCTACTAAACATGGCCTTAAATATTCCAAGCTGTGAATCATGACTGTTCATTAAAATGGTCTGTTTCTTGGTGAAAATTTTTATGACAGCTGACTCGACAACAACATGGTTTGTTTCCTTTTCTTGCTTCAAACTGTTTTCTTGGTTTTGTAATCAGCATCTTTGCTTCGCTTTTTTATAGGTAGGGCATCAAATACAAACCCCCTGGAAAGTAGCAAAATAATAGGAAGGGGATTTTATTCACCACAGAAAACTATAAATTTTTTTTTCCCGGACGCGATATGATGTATACAATGTTAAGTGAACATTCTTGAGAAAAATAAAATAAAATTACCAAAATTTGAAAGAAGTCGTTTTTCTAAAATAATATCTTAATTCGAGCTTCTTGAATTTGATTTTTAAGATTTTCCCCCGTTTTAAATGGAATGTCAACTGAAAATAATTTCTTTACAAAAGTGTGATTTAAAAGAAAAATTATTATTATTATTATTATTATTATTATTCTGTATAGTTTATGTTTTATGACTCAATCATCTAGATACATGTTCCGATAAAATTGGTTGAATCACTAGCTATTAATTATGAGTCAATGAGTATTAAAGCTTAGTATGGAATCTACATGAAGATTGTATAAGAAGTAACATTTATTATTTGATTGCAAAAATCCAAGCTGTGTAAGTTGGCATGCATGCATGTTCTTAATTAGTCGGAAATCAAAAATAATGTAGCGCTTATATGTATAGTGTAGTATAATATTTCTGTACTCGTTCTCGGGAAGTACCTCGCGAATGAATGCTTAAATTCAATCGTCTCATTATAGACATATGTATGTGTATGTAAAATAGAAATCGAAGTTTATTCCCAATGAGAAGGGGTTGTCAATAATTATTTGCATGCCTGGAATATTTTAAAATGTAATTATCTAATTGTGTAAATTCTATATAAAAAAAAAAAGCAAAAACTTGTGTGAGACGGTCTCACAGGTCGTATTTTGAGAGACAGATCTCTTATTTGGGTCATCCATGAAAAATATTACTTTTTATGCTAAGAGTATTACTTTTTATTGTGAATATCAATAGGTTTGACCCGTCTGACAGATAAAGATTCGTGAGACCGTCTCACAAGAGACCTACTCAAAAAAATGGATATATGGTTAAAAGCACTGCATTGTATGTTCAAACTAATTTGAAATCGAATTAGATAGAATGTCCCATTATTTAAAAATAAAAATAGAAGAAGAAAAATCCATGCCAATTAATTATTTTACTCAGAATATTCAAACTTAACATGAACACACAATCAATTATTCTCAAATAATTTTTTGATCAAACACGAGCAAGTTAGTCATAAGATTTTGGTAAATTTCACTGTTTGATTTACGATCTCCTTTGGTTTTTTGGCAAATTGATCTCCTCTTTCACAAAAATGACAGGTTTCTTGGATATAGAGTCCGCATTCGTATAAATACGATGAATTCTATGCTAAACCGGATGAATTCCGTCCTATATAGTCAGGACCTTTGGATTAGCACAGGCCGACGTAGACTATACATGGATATAGACCATATGATGAATTGTGGCATATCCTTTTCCTGAAAATAGATGGAGCTTCGTATATCAAAGTGTAAGTAGTGAATTTTCAAAATTTCTCGGCAAACGTGTCTGTGCGTCTTTTATTTGTCAAAAAATAGAAAGTTCGGAGAACATGACTAAAGTGAAACTATCCCAGATCGTTAAATCAGACAAAATTTACCAATTTATCAATATAATATTATTATAACAACATGGCATTCTACCTGAATTGAAGGGTTGGAGAGGGGAGGCAAAGAGATCAAGAAGGTGTGCACGTCTAAGGGATTCTACGCTGAACTTCAACCCTCCCCGTAAGTCCATAATCCCTACACAATTCTATTTTTATTAATTTCAAGATTCAAGAACCTGGTCTGAAAATCATTTCCCATATTTGGTGGTTCAAAGATTAGATTTTGAACCACCTCAAAACTTGTCATCGTACTCCATTTGGTGGTCTAAAGATTAGATTTTTGATGAAGGTATCTTAAATGCAGTAAATCCTTTTTGTGTAAGGACATTATCTTGAAGATTCCACTAGCTTTGGTCCTCTTCGCTTATTCATGCACGCGCATGAATTTTTGGAGAGATTTCATTTTTTGGGGTTGGAGATCAATTTTCCGCGGGTGGCTACAGCTGTTTTAATCCTGAAAATTCGATTTCATGCTTTCGGTAATTCGAATTTTGTATGAATACGATTTCGCTGAAGAGCGGGATTTTGATTTTAAAGGATCCTGTTGATCGAAATTTCGAAATGTGGTAGATGAGGAAACAAAATCTTGAATCTTGGAGTTTAGGGGATTTGTATCATGGGGCAGAATAGGTGGGAGAATGCATTATTTTTTGATAATTCGGATGGGTGTTGGTTTAATTCCTGGATTGTTGCACTTGGTTATTTTGCAACGTGAATGGCTGATTTATAGAGGCTAGTTTCGTGGAAAGAGACGTTGAACAGATGTTCTGAACTTGTTCCATGTTGTTTATTTGCTACCAATAATATATTTCATGTTTTCGTAGAGATTATGATGTATTAAGTCATGAGTTATTTTATGAGAACCTTGAGAAAATATGAAGCTTATGGCGTTGGTTTGATGAGTCTTTTCTTTAGGCCATTACCGCTCTTAAGAAGGGAGCACACTTGTTGAAGTGTGGACGGAGGGGAAAACCAAAGTTTTGCCCATTTCGACTGTCTACAGTAAGTTCTCATACACGGTTATATAGACGTTGTCAATCTAAACTTGTTGTATTAGGTGTCTTCCATCGGATTCAGCTTGGTTAATCTCTTTAAGACTCGAGGAATAGCTAATGTTGGATGCGATTTGTTTGTTTGTTTGTCTTTAAAAGTAAAATAAAATTGGAGAGTATGTTTTTAGCCTAAATTGAATCAGTCTTTTACTCAAAGAATTTTTAGCACTTGACATTAATCAACCTTCAGTTTAACCACCAAATGTAAACTCTTCATACGTCATAAGACATTCTTAAATTATTTTTTCAGGCTTCCTTTTTTTTTCATTTTTTTAAAGATTTGTGGGCATTTTTTTTTTTTGTAATCTTTCGTCATTTGAATTGTTTGGTTAATTTCATGACGAGTCAAAATTGTTGTGGTATTATGGAAAAGATGAGAAAGCACTTAAGTTCTGTCAAGTTTCAAGGATAATTCCTGGGCAAAGAACGGTAAGTACTATTATATGTTAATTTTCTTGACGGAAAGCTTGCATAATCTAAATTTTATGCAATATTTAACACTTTTGAATAATTGAATCCAAAGTTTTACGAACCAAACTATTAAATTTTTTTAGAGATTATCTGCCATTGGAGAAACTTATTGGAACAGTATCAAGGTAACAATTCAAATTATTTGACTGATATAGTCACATTTTTTGCATGACAAGCTATTTTTCAGCGGTATCCTCGTCCTGAGATAGAGTACCAGTCATTTTCTCTCATATATAATGACAGATCACTGGATTTGGTGAGCTTGTGATTGATCTCTTCTTATATATCACTTCTTCATTTCACAAAATTAATCTCCAAAAATTTTAGAACTGATATATTACAATATATTTGAAACTAGATGCTTAACATATTCTTACTAAAACTTGACAGATATGTAAAGATAAGGATGAAGTAGAAGCTTGGTTTCTTGGCTTAAAAGCTCTAATAGCACGTGGTAGTAACAAAAAATTACGAACTAAGAAGAAGAATGAGATTGCATCCTTAGATAGTCAACATGGCCAGAAGGTTTTCCCATCAAGTTCACCATTTGTGAGTTGCAGTGTCCTAAAATGTTTTATTAAAAAATACTTCTATTTATTTCTCTTATTTTTAAGTTATGTAGGATCAGAGTGATGCCCAACCTATGGAAAATGTTTCTCAAGGCAGGATGGGAAAGGTATTTGCTGATATTGTTTCATACACCGCAATTGCCAAGAAATTTCAGTTGGCCGAGTCTATTACACAATCTCCCACTTCACAGCCAGCAGTGGTTGTGGATACCTCAAATTCCAGATCATCTGGAGCCGATACAGTTAGGGTGAGCCTTTCGAGTGCTGTAAGTTCTTTAAGCCAAGGTTCATATAATGAGGATTTTGATAGCATAGGTGATGTTTTCATTTGGGGAGAAGGCATGCGTGCTGGAGTGTTGGGGGATTGTCTCGAAAAAGTTGATAAGTTATCTAGCATTAAAATTGATGTTCTCTTGCCTAAGGCATTGCAATCAACAGCTGTACTTGATGTGTACATTATTTCTTGTGGAAAGAGACGCTGTTTTGGTTAATAAGCATGGAGAATTATTCAGCTGGGGTGAAGAGGATGGAGGTAGGCTTGGGCATGGAGTAGAAAAGGATATTTCCCAACCGAAGCTCATAGAAAATCTTATTGGCGAGAGAATTGAATCAGTAGCATGTGGTGAGTATCATACTTGCGCTGTCACTCTCTGGTGATCTTTATACTTGGGGTGACGGTTTGCTTGAGCATGGAAGTGATACGAGTCACTGGATTCCAAAAAAGGTCAGTGGTCCTATAGACGGCTTAAGAGTGTCGTTTGTCTCTTGTGGGTCATGGCATACAGCTTTGTTGATGTCTTATGGACACTTGTTTACTATGGAGATGGAACTTTTGGTGCGCTAGGGCATGGAGATCAAAGTGGCACAAGTGTTCCACGAGAAGTTGAAGCTTTAAAGGGAATGCAAACTGTAGGAGTTGCTTGTGGTGTATGGCACACTGCGGCAATTGTTGAAGTAACTCCTAGATCTCCTAACACTGGAGATTCAGACCTGTCGCTATCTGGTAAGCTGTTCACTTGGGGTGACGGGGATAAAGGACGACTCGGGCATGGTGACAATGTATTAAGACTAGTACCTGACTTTGTTTCTTCATTCGGCGAAGTAGATTTTTCTCAAGTAGTCTGTGGAAACAATCTCACAGTTGCTTTGACTACTTCGGGAAAAGTGTACACTATGGGAAGTGTTGCTCATGGACAGCTAGGTAGACCATCATTTGATGGAAAGACTCCCATTTGTATAGAAGGAGATATTGGTGACAGTTGTGTGGAAGAGATTGCTTGTGGTTCATATCATGTTGCCATTTTGACTTCAAAACAGGAAGTTTACACCTGGGGGGAAATGTGCCAATGGGCAACTAGGCCATGGTGTTACCGAAGACCGGAATACACCAACTCTAATCGAGCTTTTGAAAGATAAACAAGTAAAAAGTATAGCACATGGTTCGAATTTTACTACTGTTATTTGTCTACATAAGCGCATATCTAGTACAGATAATTCGGTGTGCTCTGGCTGTCATAATCCTTTAAATTTCAGAACGTCACAATTGTTATAACTGTGGGCTTGTGTTTTGCAAATTATGCAGTACTAGGAGGTCTCTTAAAGCCACCTTAGCCCCTAGTGCGAATAAGCCATATCGTGTTTGCGATGATTGTTTTGTCAAATTACAAAAGGAAATGGATCCCAGACCCACCCTTAGATTTCCTAAAGTTCAAACCGGAGCTACTATTGGTGAATCGGTAGCAAAGGAGACTGGAGGTTGTCGTTTATCAGGAGTTACAGCTATACTCTCATCTGTTGACTCATTCAAGTCCGATAGAAGTTCCACAGTCCACATGACGTCGGAATCAAATGAAAATAATGTTTTCCTATTTCAAAATGGAAATATTCAGAGGCTGAGCACTTCTTCAAAATCGCCAAGGAGCCCATTTGAAACTTCTAAGAACTTCGTTTCTTTCTATGTTCCAAGTTCCAGAATTGTTTCTCGGTCACCATCTCCTGTACCCAGGATGTCGAATCCTCTGAAATCCGCAACACCATCACCACCTTTGTCATTTCATACTTCAGAAGCAACTTCAGATGACATGAAGAGTTACAATGATATTGTAAGCCAGGAGGTCAAAAGTTTAAGAGCACAGGTACGAATGATTTTACTCACCTAGGAACTGTTAAACAAATGGTGTTGATTAATTGTAGATTACCATTGTGGATCTTTCCCCTCTATTCATATCTTACCTCAATGTTTGCAATTTTCCAGTCCTTTTGTCCACTCTGGAATATAAATTTGCATTTCAACAATTTGTATGCATGATTGGAAGTTTGAATTAGATACCATAATTGGAAGTAAAATTTAATATCCGTAAGTCTTTGTGTGCAATCAAACAATGATCATTCTTTGTAAATTTGGTTTAATACTTAGGTAGAAGAACTCAGCTGCAAAACACATCTTCTCGAAGCTGAACTTCACGGAAAATCGAAGCAGCTGAATGAGATTACCTTACGAGTGGAAGATGAAGTTTGTAAAAACAAAGCTGCAGAAGAATTGATCAAATCTTTGACTTCGCTGGTTAGTTCTTACTATTATTTAAACTCTTAATATGTTTTAATTCGCACATATACTCAACAAAAGCAATTTAGTCAAACTGTTAAAGTTGTTTTCCCTTCAATGCATGTGGCATGAAACGACAAAATTTCAACTTATCGAGCAGAAGTGACCTTACTAATAAACAAGCCACTCCTAAATGTTATGAGGAGCCACTATTTTCCATGGCAAGTTTCTCCATTCATGATTTGGAAGATCAAATTCTCTTGCCTTTTTGATTTATCGTTTTGTGGAGATTTCTTATAGGAAGTGTCTCTATTTATGTTTCCATCCTTTTGTCTAATCTAATCAAGTTCCAAACTTCTTGCAGTTTAAGGAAATGACTGAAAGGGAACAACAAATTACGTGCAGAAACTTCTATACAAATTATCCAATAACCGGTGAAACTAATCGCCCCTCAAACGGAAGCAGCGTGACAAGCATCACCTCTCCCAAGAGCAAGTGTGGAGACAATCCAACTCCTCCACCTTTATTTAACGGAAGTAAGTCATGTAAAATACATAAATCAGAACATATTATACAAGATGAGCCTGGAGTATACATTACTCTCATTTCATCACCAGACAGTGGCAATGAGTTAAGACGAGTTCGTTTCAGGTAGTACTTTTTTTGTATTTTCTTGTGTCCTTTTTTCAATGATGTTTATAAACTTAGTGTTTTTCCTGTTCTTCTGCAGCCAAAAATAGGGATTTAATCGAGTCGAGCCGAGCCGAACTCTTGAATGTTTGAGCTTGGTTCGTTTATAATCGAGCCGAGCTCGAGCTTTATTTAACGAATATATGCATGGCTCACGAGCTTATTCAAGCCTTTATCGAGCCTAAACAAGCTTAATAAATATGAATTATACATTTAAATTTTCATTAAATTAATTAAAAAGTAAATTATATATTTAAAAAAAATATATTATTCTTATTAAAATTTGTAAATTTATTATAATAAATAAATTTAATAGATTTTTCTATATATTTCATAAATAATATGCAAAATCAATAAATCAAATATCAAAACTATTATTTTTTCATCTAAAAGATTACTCATGAATTTATCAACGAATATGTTCACGAGCTAACGAACCGAATATTGTAAAGCTTGAGTTTGGTTTGTTTATCTTAAAGAGCCTCATTAAACGAGCTCAAACGAGCTTTTATCGAATCGAGCTTCGAATAGCTCACAAACGGTTTGGTTCGTTTACCTCCCTAGCCGGAAACGTTTCACCGAGCAGCAGGCCGAAAATTAAACGAGGTTATACAGACGACATAATATACAATCTGCGCAGTAACCTGATCGGCCAGCTTTTTTTTTTTTAAATAGCTGAAGCCACTGAAATTCTAAAGGAATTCCTATTTGTAAATGTAAATTCTTTTCTCATCGGTTTGTTAAAGTGTTAGGTGGGCATACATGTTAAGTTGGGCGTAGTTTCTGTTCCCCAGTAGTTGAATTATTATCATTACTTATTATTTTTCCAACTTTCTTTTATTTTTCTTTTAAAAAATACCATTTATTTATTACTGAGTGGTATTCAAGCCTTTGTCTCTAAATTGTAATAATGTTCACAATTATAACAATCGTGCTGTGTTTTTACATGATTTACTTATGAGAAAGATCATTCGTGAAATGTTTTCGAATTCATCTCCATAGATTTCAAATATCTTTCTCTTGCCACTTTGGGAAAATGGATACAAAATATCTAGCATTGGATTTGAAATCAAATCATCATCATCGATCCAAATGCAATCTTATTTGCAATAATTTAATCCAAACACAACATTTAAAAGCGTGGTCAAATGGTTCAAAGTCTCTTTACTAGGGCTATCAAATGATACCCAGAAATTCGATTTGATAAAATCTAATTCTTACTAGGGTTCATTCATTTTATTCGGACAATTGGTTTAGGTTCTGTAAGATTGTATTTGGATCAATGAGTTCGAAGTTGATGATTTCAAAACCATGCATAATAACAAATCAATTGATTTATTTTGAGTTATTGTAGTTTATTTAAATTTATTTTAACATGGAGTTTAAATACTCTCTTAAATTCAAAGTATTTAATCTAATGTATTTTTTTATTATATATTTTTGTACAAGAAATATAAATTAGTTTTTTATTTATTTAATCATAAAATTTATAGTTTTTTTAGTATTTTTTGCTGCTTTGTTTCAAAATATCATTTAAAAAATAAATATAAAAATAAATTGGGCTATTTGGTCCTTCGTTTGATTCTCAAAAGGCCCAAGCCTAAGTCCAACTCTTTCGCAGGCTCATTAGGGTTTTCGCCCAGAAAAGGATATATAACATGACAACCTCAAACCCTAGTGTTTTCATCCACGGCAGCAGATCGGTGGACTGAGAATCGTGTAGGCGACGGAGGCGGCGGAGTAGTATGGTGAACGTCTCATTTTACCGAAACTGTAAGCTTCCATTGCTTGTTCCGCGAACAACCGATAATATATGATGACATCAGCTGTAGTTGTGATTTATATGCGTGCGACTGTATGTGGCATTGTTTTATGGGGGTCGTTTTGATGTTTTATTTGGTTGTTTGAATTACCTCTCAGTTGTATCTGACCAAAATGGCGTCTTTTTTTATCGTTTTGAGATTTGGAATTTAGAACAAGTTACGGTGATTTTGTTTCATTTTCATGCGACTCCTTGCTGGAATCTACAGATTTGGAGTTAAGAAGGGCACTATATCTGGTTCCTAGTGTTGTGTTTTTTGAAAAAATTGATTACTTCTGTTGTAATATTTTTGCAAATGTTAGTATGTTGTGCTCCAGAAATGTACGAGCATTAGTGTTGTGAACGTGGTGGAAGATCATAAGTTCGCTAAAATTGATTTCATGGATTGGAATATTAAATAAAGTCGGAATTGCTTGGCAAGTGCTCTGCTTTGTAAGAATTAGGTCTTTGATCCACTAAAAGATTGAATTTTGGGGTTGAAGAGTTGTCCTCAATAAAGTTTGTTATCATACTCAAAGAAGAATGAAAATAAGTGGTCTCATCATGCGTGAGATTATGTTTAAATCTGGTTGCTTATGTTGGTTGCAGATGGAAAGACATTTAAGAAGCCTCGTCGCCCTTATGAGAAGGAGCGACTGGATGCTGAGTTGAAGCTTGTTGGAGAATATGGTCTGAGATGCAAGAGGGAGCTGTGGAGGGTCCAGTATGCACTGAGCCGCATCAGAAATGCTGCTAGAATGCTTTTGACTCTTGATGAGAAGGATCCACGTCGTATTTTTGAGGGAGAAGCCCTTCTGAGGAGAATGAATAGGTATGGGCTACTGGATGAGAGCCAGAACAAGCTCGATTATGTCTTGGCCCTAACTGTAGAGAACTTCCTTGAGCGCCGCCTCCAGACTTTGGTGTTCAAGGCTGGAATGGCTAAATCTATTCACCATGCCAGAGTACTTATCCGCCAAAGACATATCAGGTAAGAATGATATCTAAATTTCTCAGTCGCTTGCAGGCCTAGCCTTTTTTATAACTAGGTTCTTGAAGCTTTTGATTGTCAATTATCTACTGAATTATTGACTTTTTGGAGACAACAGCAAAAGAATGACTCTTGTTTGTAGCTGAATGGTGGGGCATTTGCTTTCGTTGGTCTGTCATGCTACATTTGATTATTATACTTTAGATATTGAACCCATTATTGCAGTGTTGCTCATGTTTGTGGCTGCATCTATGCATCTCCACGGAGCTTCTTCTCTATTATAGATGTAAATTTTTGAATGTTGCAATGGTGGGATTAGAAATGTAAATGAACCAAGCTGCATGTGAGTTATACGATGTTCGATTCGATAAAAGTTCGTTTTAGTTCGTTTAATGAGGTTAGTTAAGATAAACGAACTAAACTCAATCTTTACAATATTTGAATTTTTAGCTTGTGAACATGCAAGCTGGGAAGCTCATGAGGTAGTTCTTAGATAAAAATATTAGTTGACTTTTGATATAAGATTTATCGATTTTACGCTTGAGTTATTAAAAATATAGAAAAATCTATTAAATTTATTTATTAAAATAAAATTCCATATTTTAATAAAAATATTATATTTTTCTTTAAATAAATAATTTAGTTTTTATTGAATTTAATATATATTTAAATTTATAATTTATATTTATTAAAATTGCTTATGTTCAATAAAATTTTGAATAAGCTCGTGAGTCATGAATATATTCGTGAGATACAGCTCGATCATGGATCGATTATAAATGAGTGAAACTACATTCCATAGTTTGGCTTGGATCGGCTCGATTGCATCCGTAGGTGGGATGATACCCACTGAATGTGTTGGTGTTGTTGACTCTAGCCTCAAACCTGTGTTGAATAATACCCTTCGAGAAGTAGACGGGCAATGCATGCAATGTGAAATGTGCACCTGTTTATTACATTTTTCATAATTTGTGTTGATATTATTGTTCTTCAATCCCGCTGTTATAAATGATTAATGCTCTGCCAATATATGCCATCTTTCAAGAATGAAGGTTTGAAATTTGTATAGAGCTATATATAAACTTGTCGGGATAGCTGTGGTGATTTCAATTATCTTACCTTTCTAATAGCGAAAGGTTCATTGTAATATGTGTGTATTTAGTCATTGAATTGAGAGATCTATTTACTTAATGTAGGGTTGGGAGGCAAGTAGTGAATGTACCCTCTTTTTTGGTAAGAGTAGACTCCCAGAAACATATAGATTTCTCGCTCACAAGTCCATTTGGTGGTGGGCGTCCTGGTAGAGTGAAGAGAAAGAACCAAAAGGCAGCCGCAAAGAAGGCGTCTGGTGGTGACGGGGATGAGGATGATGAAGAATGAGGTGAACTTTTCTATTTAGTTATGAATGGCAATATTGGAAAGCAGATTTTGAGTTGGTTTTTGATACTCCTGTAAGAGTGATAATATTTTATATGGACCATCCGTTTTGAATGAGATATTTGTGTTTGGGACATAGTTTCAAGCTTTGTTATCTTCTGAATGTTTCTGCTGACTTACTTTATTATCGTTTAGTATTGAATTGCCAAATCTTTGTTAGACAAATAGTGTATTTTTTTATTTACTTGCTTTGTGATTGCGATATGACTTTTAGTCCTTTTATTTTGTCGTGATAACGAGGTGTAAAACAAAATATATGATAAAGATGTTGACTATATTTTTTGTAAAATAATATACTTGGTAGTATTATATATATATATATAAGAAAGCAAAAGTGATTCCCGTAATAACGACGAGCGAGATGAGAGTCGTCAAAATTGTGAAAACATGGTTGTGAAAGAGCAAAACAAGTGTCGTGATCTTTTAAAAGACGCAAACATTACTTTTTGTTTCCGAGCCAAAATTTTAGTACAAAAAAGTATATCTGAAAGGCATTTTCATATAAAATTGACTAATATCATTTAGTTGCAATCAAATCCTCGAGGGGTTGCAAGATATCTCAAACATATCGGAGCAAACAAACCAAGATCAATTGAAATCTCGCCAAGGGACACATAATCAAGAAAACAGACTATCAAAACGAATGCGATCGTGTTGGTGTTAACATGTAACAATCTTTACCATGTTCATTTATTTCTTACACTAAAGATGACACTGCTTTGGGGAAACTGGTAGCATTAGAACTTGGAGGGGATAGATAAACCTGTGACCGAGTCAATTTTTCATGAAAAGATTTACATAGCTCTTTGTCCAGTAAGGATTGGGTAAAGTAAAAAGGCCTTCAAATCATATCCTTCTCAATGCCTAACAACTGAGTAGTGCAGCAGATTTCAACACCGAGGCGATGGTGTTCTATTCATGAAGCGATCCATGATCACGCATCTAATAGAAAATTATAGTCTCTCGTACTTATTAACCACTCCTATGTAGGACAAAACATCACACACCCTTTACTAGCTATTTTCCACTCACTTATCGGTAATCGGTGCATGGACCGTAATCTAGTCCATATTGTGAAAACGTGTAACATCAATACTAGTTCTGCTCCTTCTGTTCCACTGCTTCTTAATGACAACATCAATATTAGACCACCAACAACTTGAACCATAAAGACTAACCATCTATGCAAGATAGCCTCGAACTTACTAGCCATCCTATATTTGCTTGTGGAGCTGATAAGGACATAACAAATTTGATAGATGGAAAATGACGAAGCAAAAGACAGTTTAATGAAAGATATAAGAAATATATCAAAAAAATGATTTGTCCCGCATATCCTAACATTAATTAGAGTCATTACACAAATCAAGTCACAAATAAACATTGATAAGATATTAATTTCTGGATGATACCAAGAAAATTGGGAACCAATGGAAATAATAACACTAATAGACACCCAACTCCCCTTCAAAGTATTAAACCTGTTTCTGTTCATAGTGATGCCCTATCGAGATCTCCTTGTGTCACTCATATGGGAGAAGACAGCTCAAAGAAAGAAAACATGTGATTAAATTTTAACTATCATACTCAAGATAATCTGAGAAAACATTCCAATTGATCTCGAGTAAAATCAGATAATCCTCTATCGCCCTACCATTCCAAAAGATGGAAAAAAATAAAATTTTGGATAAATTACCCATTAGCAAGAAGCTGGTTGTATATATGATCTTGAAACAACATATTGATACAAACGGTGCCTCCATCTGTAAATATTCAGCACCCCATCACAGCACAATTATAAACGAAACTTCCTGATCTTTTTCGACCGAGCATATCCCATTGAGGCGGACCTTCACTAGGAACCCATGAATTAACTTCAATAAAGCCTTCACCAGCATTTTGGAGGCCCCCAATCACAATTAGCCTATCACCACATGCCCTAAAAGCTAAACCCCAACCATACATAGAGTCCATTCTTTCTGGCAATCTTCCTACTGTAACCCAAACTCGATTAATCTTGTCATATTTTCTCACTTCCATATCGGCATGATCAGCTGCATATAGTTCATTATTTACAACAGCAATCAGTGGTGGCGCTTCTGATGTTGCAGGCATATCATCCCTTGCGATCCGCACAGGGGACATGTTCTGGATTTCAGTCCAAATCCCACTTTGCAAATCATATTCCTCGCCAGACGTGAGAAGCTTTGAATCAGCTCCTCCAACCCCTCCAACGACATAAAATTTACCATCCATGAACACCCCAGAACACATTTTTCTTGATTGGTTCATGTTCGGGAGCGTTGTCCAGGTTCTCAAATCAGAATTGTATAATTCTGCAGAACTAAAGATGTTACCACGCGAATCACAGCCACCAGCCAGTATCGCGATTTCTCCAAGACTTGCAGAACCGAATAAACATCGAGGTGAATTCATACTCATCCCTGTAGTCCAAGTGTTCGTTAACAAACTATATCGATAAATCACGTGCGACATAAGATCCCTCCCGAAAACAAGAAGCTCAGTTCCAACAGCCAAAGACTCCTTATCTGAAAACACAAAACAATCATTAGGATTCATTCTTGGTATCTGCATCCAGCGGCGACTATTAGGGTCAAAGGCTTCCCATTCGAGCAGCTGGCATGAAAAATAAACCCAATGCTCGATCACACCGTTTTGCCTCCTCAATCTATACAGATCACCACTTCTAATAAGTGAGCGGAAACTCTTGTTCAAGGATGCAATAACTCCATAATCAGCTCTAGAACACCTAATGAGGCAACTGATGGAGTTGTCACGCCTAATGGCAGCAATCAATGAGCTCGAATCAGAATTATCACCAGCAAGCCGTTGACTCTCGGATTGGTTCGAAAGGGTAGTTAAAATCCCACCAATCAATAATGTGGTATCAATCTGATTTCCCGAATGTTTCAACTTCTTTCTTACAGCCACTTCTTCCTCTTCATTTGTTTCCAACATTCTATTGTTCTGCTGAACCTCAACTTTCTCAAGGCGGTAATTCAGGCAAGGCCAATTGCCTTCTCGATCACAGGTCCTCAGATAATCCCTTGAAACCAAGCAAGCCCGGTCTTCCAACATGTCTTACAGATCCAAACCAAAAGGAATCGACGATTTTTCTATTAAAACCAATCCAAATGCTTCTTCGTAATGGGCACTGCATGATATTAGCAAGCATAGACCCGAATTTTAGAAATACTACCATAAAAAGGATTTAACTGCATACAGAAGTTCAAAAAGAAATCAGAAAAAAAATTCTACCAAGATTCTTCTATTATTCATCACTACAAGTTTCCATATTAGCTTTTTTAACAGCATTTATAAAGCCCATAAAACCGATTAGATCAGGAAAAAAACTGAGGACGGAAAGTTTACACCACCGACCAGAACTGATCCCATTCAATAAACAATATCTACAGATAAATGCTTATATGTATAAAAAAGCGATCTTCATACAAAAACTACAAAACCAGTCAAAAAAGCTTTTGAAACGCAGAAAGAGCAAAAATTAGGGAAACCCTGATACCAGAACACCTCAAAACACAGCGAGAATAACGGCTTTCAATCAACGGAAACATGCATAAATCCGGAAAAGCAGTACAGATAGATCCCCAAAATTCAGATCAAACAAAAGCCCAGCTCCAAAACTCGAAAAAATAATCAATCACACCCAAAGCTTGAATCTTGAATTGGTTTTGCAATCAACAACCCAGATTAGATCTATCGCCACAGCCCCCACAAAAAATAATGATAATAATTTGAAATCACAACAAAAAAGACAGCAAAATAAATCAATAATTGACTAAAAAAATTCTTAATCACAGGGAACACTTACATATGTTTGTGGATAGGAACAAAGAAAAGAAACATTTGTATTTAAATACAACCACCCTTTCTTCCTCTTCCCCCCTTTGTAGGTATCTATGCATGTATACACTCTTGTGTTTTGTGTGCTTCTTTCTTTTGCCTTTATTTCTCTTATTTTAGGCTTTATTTATAAATTGTGTGTGTGTGTGTGTGTGTGTGTGTGTGTGGGTGAAAGTGAAGAGCAAGAAATGCAGTTTCGATCTTGGTTATGTAGTAAGAGAAATCCTTCGGATTCTCACGGCAAATCAAGCGAAGGCTTTCGATTGTGGAATTCGGCTTCGGGGCATGATCTTTTTATTTGTATTGGCCAATTTTATGAATAAAAGCATGTCATTTTATTTAAAGAGCAAAACAAAATTCTATTTTTTATGGCGTGATAATTTGTAACATCTATCATTTTGCTCATATTGGGTAAAATTTCTGGCTAAACCGATAAATTGCAAATCACACTAGGTACAAATTCCTTTTTCTGGGTGTCAAGGTTATACAATGGGTATCTATTTGTTGTCATTGTTAGAGTTAGTGCTCAGCAAATCAACTTGTGGTTTGAGATTTATTGACTTGTGTAATAAACGATTTGCTTTAATAATATTTTAATTTTTAATATATTATTACATTTACTTTATCTATATAATAATGTAAAATGCATAGATAAAGACATTTAATATAACGTGATATAATGAAGTCGTACATGTCACCTCGATCATAAAACACATTTTAGTTATCCTGTATTATAAACTTGTTTTTAGTCGATTCAGGCCCCTAAAATGAGGATAAAGGTCGCTCTAGACTAGAATATGTGATGTTATACGTCATGTTTCATTGGTACGAACATGAAGATGTCGAATCATACAGATGAGTGAGTGATCATAGGATATGAGCTACTAAACAATCATCATTCGCACTTTCCAAACGGTTATCATTAATCAAGTGAATTAGTTTACAGTTATAGTTATACTGACCCATGACAACATATAGACTTTGCATGTTAGTGTTGTACTTTGACCAGCTCATCGACTCTGCGAGGGTCATCATGTGGCAATCTTGGGTGCAATTTCGATACACGTTGGATCCCATGTATTATAGTTAGAGATTCACCGCTCACTTATGGGTGTGAATTTCATATGTGATACGATTAGTTGATAGCGTAAAGAATCTTTGGCCAAGTAAGAAATGTACTTTAGGACAAAGTGGTTCTCTAGTTGCACATACGATGCAACTATGATTATTAAAAAATACATCACATCGTTATCGAATTTATATACAACCCTCGATATATAAATTGTTGCAGACTCGATCGAGATATATGAGTTTGCTAGAACTCATAGACGGAGGAGAAGAGGAAATTTTAGTACTTCAAAATATGATTATTATTGGGACGAAATCTCGAATTCGAAACTAAAAAATAACCAGGAGAGCATACCTAAAAGGTGGGAGCTCCGAAATGAGAAAACAATCAGACATATGAGCCGAATCCTATTTTTAGTACGTATTACCAAAATTTTAAAGACAATTTATTGTTTGTATAGAACAATTCTCTATCTGAAACAATCCTTATGAAAGAGTACTTCAGTTTGTTTGTAGTTTTAATTACATTCTTCTTATTTATTTTAAAGGGTACCTAACAGAATTCTACATCAATGAACGAGTATATATATATACATATATCTTTTGGTTTATGATATTTTTATCCGTGAAATAAATCGATTTTACTTATATTTATAATAAAAAAATAATATTTTAATATAAAATAAATATTTAACAAATATTTTTGTATAACTAAAATATCACCAGTTAGGTATAATGTGATATTTAAATATTTCTACTACACATACAAACAAAACTGAAACTTTTAAAATATCCTTACTATAATCCATTATTTCTATAATAACTCCTTTATATTTTATTTATTGATATTTTAACCAAAGTTAATATTTTAGATTAAATTTCCTTTACCAAAACATCGAATATGTAGTATATCTTTTCTCAAATGAGTTTGGAAAAAAGTTCAAAATGATTTATTATGAGATACGGTGTACTCTTATACATATGTCCAGCCCAAACCCTATGTGTATATGTAAAACCGAGCGCTTGTCGCTTTACTTAAAGCTATAGCTAGTAGTAATGGTATAACTCAAATTTTTAAACCGCACAACAGCTCAAGCACCACGATTCGATCGCTCTACCAAACAGAGACAATTATTGCACCAAACAATCTCCCTCCCAATAATTGCACTCATTGCAATCAATAAGAATCTAACCCGTGACCTTGGCTCTGATACCAATTGTAGGACCGAGCGCTTTGCCGCTTTATAGATTTAGATTATATTTATTTCATTAACTTCAATATTTTAGATATACGATGATTAATGCGTGAAAATTTAAATAGGTTAGGTATATTAATTGTTAGGTAGAAGCTAAATATAACTATAAATCAAAAATACAATTTTTTTGTTTTGTATAAATAAAAGTAAAATTATTTTATTGATCTACTATATATCACCAAATAAGTTATATGTTTTTTTATATAAATATAATCAATTTTAATTTTTTTGTACAATTATCGGTGACATTATTATTTTAAAAAACAAAAAATCAGAGATAAATATGTTGAGACTAAAATATTGAAACAACACATATATATATTAACATTTATTTTTTTATTAATGAAATTTTTAATATAAAATTCAGCCCTCTAGACTAAAAATGTTGGCTACCCCCTGCTACTAGATCCATCAGTTAACATTTTCATGTAATGCAAACAATTATAGAGCAGTTGTTATAGAGAACCATTATACAGTCACGTGTGGTCGACCTGATCCAAGAGTGTGACAGAATATGCCATATTTTAATATAAATATGTATAGTTCAAGAAACTCATTTTCACCCTAGCTTTTGTTTAGACTGGATAACAATTGTCTTGGATGTGTGAAATCAAATGAAAATAGTCACACTATATTTGCAACCAATTTTTTTATTTTGGTGTGGTTTTGAAATTGAAGCCGATATCGAGGAGTTACGATTCGATTTTCAGTTCCTAATGCTAAAAAAAACCAATAAATTAGTTTCAGAACAATGTGGAATCACAACTAAAATTGTGTATAACCTTACTCGAATCTGTAAATTAATATTAAGTTTTAAGATTTTGAAATATATATAAACAACTTAATTTATATTAATTAAATTTAATCTTGATTTTGTTTTCCTAAAAAATTTTGAATTTTGAATTTTATACCACCTAGCTAGAGTGCTTGTTTAAAATTGGTAGAAGATTTAAAATCAAGGAGATAAAAAAGGGAGATAAAAAATTTAACACGTGTCTTGCGAGACGATCTCAATGATTTTTATCGGTGAGATGAGTCAAATTTGTCGATATTTATAACAATAATTAATACTTTCGGCATAAAAAAGTAATATTTTTTCATGGATAATCTAAATAGGAATTTGTTTCACAAAATTGATTCTTAAGATCGTCTCATACCATTTTTTTTTTTAAGTATGACCATTCACTATCGAAGGACACAAATCTAATACACCACTTAGGGGCCAATTATGTCAAACTTGGTTAATTGCTAATCATGAAAACATGCGTTCAAACTTGCGAATACAATACACTAGTCAATTTCAAACTTAGAAAAATCAAACATTCTTTTAAATTAAATAAATTTTATAGAAAGCATTACCATATATAATATAATTTCATAAAAGCCGTTTGATGATTTTTGAGTAGTTTTTCTGTAAGACAATTTTACGGATCTTAAATCTATATATATGAGACGAGTCGAGTAAGTCCATTTTTGGACGTAAAAAATAGTATATTTTTAATTGATTGAATCATTTTAAAAATCGATATCACAAAATTGATATGGAAGACGATATCATTGTATAAATATGTATATTACAAGTTGCACGCATAGATATAAATGAAATGATGACAAATATAAAATACGAAAGTATTAAACGTGAAAGATAAGATGAGTGTTCATGTCATCACCTTCGCCTAACTTTGTTTATATTGATGATAGATTCCAATAAAAACGAATTTAATAATATATAAAACACCTTTTTTTAAAAAAATATAATTAAAAATAATTTCTCATTTTAATTATGATCGAAAAAGGTACAATAATAGTATATAAAACCCCTTTATTTTTTTAAATAATAATTAAAAATAATTTCTCATTTTAATTATGATCTAAAAAGGTACAAAAATACCAATGTTTTTTCGATCACCCTTGGATAAGTGTCATTGAGCCTACCTCATTAACAATCAGGATACCTTCAATCTTCTTTTTATTGCGTAAAGTACAATATAATACAACTTTAAAAAATCTTCGACCTCATTTAGTGGGATAAAAACTCGTGGAGTAGGTCTCTTGTGAGACGATCTCACGAATCTTTATCTATGAGACGTGTTAACCCTACTGATATTCACAATAAAAAGTAATACTCTTAGCATAAAAAGTAATATTTTTCATTGATAACTCAAATAAGAGATCTGTCTTACAAAATACGATCCGTGAGACCGTCTTACACAAATTTTTGTCAAACTTGTGTATTGTTGTTGTAATACAACTTAAAAATCAAGAGTTCTCATCGTTTCATAACTTCAGAAAATATTTTTTTCCTTGGCTTTCTTGTTCCTCGAAATTATACAGGATCTAAGTCTAGTCGAAGTTAGTATCAGGAAAATCGTTGCGAAACTTATTAATTCATTCTAGAAATAATTCCAACCTAAAATCTTGTGTAATAAAAATCCATCTTCTTGGTAGTGGATTAATAAGTGTTGTATTTTCGGAAAGGTATTCAATTTGACAAGTATGTTAACTGATTGCAAGCCTAATTAACCAAATATCACACAATTTCATTGGTTTAGAACATAGCATCTCGATGTCCGTTGTTTTATTAGGTATACTTGACTGTACTTTTGGGAAAATAAATAAATTTTTAACTCTACTTTGTGAGATTTTAATAGTGCATGTATATGAAAATGACTGTGATCTAATTAATCAGATAAATATTGTTTATATATCTAATCAAAATTTTCACATGTTCAACAAAATTTTAAACACCTCCAACTCGACATGATTAATAAAAAATTATCATTTTTTATCCTATAAGTATAAATCTTCACTTTAAGTTTGGATTAGACTGACCTTGGAGGGAAATTTTAATTTGTAATTTAATTGATATAATTTCTTAAATTAAATGATTTCTCTAAAATTATCTTTTCCTTGTTGATTTGGTTGAGTATAATATTTAATATGATTTTGCCTTTCTACGTAATGAGATAATTATGCAAATATATTGTAGATATGATATTTATGATTATTATTTAATAAGATATGATATTAATGTTTAAAAGTAGTTTATTTTTTAATTAAATTATTACTTTCCTTGTGCAACAGGTTTCCTAGTGGAGATAAAGTCTATATCGATAAATAAGAGATCAAGGACATTGGTGCTTACTCACTTCTCGAAGATACATACACGCACTTGTGCACGCTGTGGATTTTCAGATAAATATTTCTTCAAGGGACGTGCTGTTTTGAAGAGTGCAGATACTGCGTGTTGCCTTGAATGTTGGAGACATCTGTAGACAACATTCGTGACGAAGTTGGCTGAAGATCGTTTTTGTTGCTCCAAGTTTTGACATCACATTTTTTGCTTTCTTGAATAAGTTTTATTCTGGTTATTTGGTTTAGAAAATTTTTATTTTCTTAACGTGTTGAGGAAATTGATTTTAGTCTTAATCACTAGTGATAGGCTTTTGTGTAAACGTTTTGGTTTTCTAGTGATTAATTTTTGCCCTGAGGCACCGCACAAGTATTTATACTTGTAAATACTTGTGCAAATTTATTCTCGTCCATTTAGTTTTTGAAAGTGAATTTGTGTTACAAACTTTAATATTCTGCTGCACGTTGTCTCAAATGTTGTAACATTTGGCACAACACTTAATTATAATAAAACACAAATTTACATCTTATACTAATATTGTTATATATACTTGCATCTATCGAACAACGTTTCTTACAGACCTGTATAATAAAAATAGATCCATGAGATCGTCTCATAAGAAACTTACTCCTAATAAAAATGGTGACAAGAACCGGCCATAAAAATGGTTTAAATCACTCATAAGTCCAGTAGTAGGTCTCTTGTGAGACGGTCTCACGAATTTTTATATGTGAGACGAGTCAACTCTATCGATATTCACAATAAAAAGTAATACTTTTAGCATAAAAATTAATACTTTTTCATGGATGACCCAAATAAGAGATCCGTTTCACAAAATACGACCCGCGAGACCGTCTCACACAAGTTTTTGACTAAGTCCAGAGAAATTTTAGTCTCTAGAAGCTATTTTTATTGAGAACTAAATCTGAGCCTTTAGGAGGATTAGTTATTAACCGCCCCCAAGCCCAAATTTTTTAAAGTTATTTTCATAGGTTGTTTGGCTAAACTTAATTATGATTGTTTCATAAGTTCGAGATTTAACAATTTTAAACCGGTACTCTTTTTTTCCTCCAAAATTCTTCCTAATTAATATGTCATTTTCAACACAATTCACTAAAAAAATAATATTATATAAATTCATCTTACGAAAAGTTTCATTCATATTTAATATCACGACATGCGTTATTATAATTTTTTCCAAAATTATTTAAAAATCACACATATTTAATGTACGTACTGACATATTTAATTAATTACATTATATTATGATATTTTTAATTTACTTGATATTATGAAATACAAGATCATCATTTAACTCATGATAACGAAATTAAATGGCTAAATTTCCTTAATTATAAAGACAAACGCAATCACAATTTTCTTCTTTCTCGTATTAAAAACCTTGAAAGTTAGTATTTTTTTACAGAGGAAAAATTATATTTTTCATCATAAAATATGTGTTTCTTTGCGATTTCGTCGTAAAATATATGTTTCTTTATTCTCGCTTTCTCCGTCGTCATTTATCATGTAGATGTAATAATGCTAAATGAAATATTAAATTTTGTCTAATTGAAGATTATTAATTGTTATCAATGATTTTTTTTGAAAAAAAAATTATTTGGAGATTATGTCGATGCTCGCCACCTCTAACCCGTAATTATTAATTAATAAATTCAAATTGCAAGTGTGGAGGAAATCTCCTTGTGCCGGCTTAATACCCCATTAGGTGTTTGATTATGTGTTTTAAAAATCGATATAATTAAGCTTTAACCAACATTTCCATGCACTATGTGTTTCACGATTAAACACGTCTCTACTCGATAAACTTCGTTAAATTAATTTAATCACGCTTGTCAGTGAAATTTAAATTGCATGTAGGACCGAGCACTTGCCGCTTTACCAAAAGCTATAGCTAGTAGTAATGGTGCAACTCAAATTTTTTAAACCGCACAGCAGCTCAAGCACCACGGTTCGATTGATCTACCAAGCAGAGACAATTATTGCACCCAACGTTGTAAATATAAATACTTGGTCAAAAATATATTTTAGAATAATTTTGTCATTTCAACCTCATTTTACAACTGAACGTGTAACTTATATTGTACATATAACATGACTCATCGAACAATAATCCCGAGGCTTACTCCATCCTAAACATAAATTCAATTAACTTATGATTCTGATCAAGAGTGATCTCTAATTAAATTTGATTTTAGTTAATTTAAACTTCATTTTATGAATATAATTATTATTTAAAAGTTGAATTAAAGTAATCTAGAAGACCTCTAATTAAACCCACCCCCGCAAGTCAATTATAGCAACGGGTACATGAAATGAAAACGACGTCGCCCCATTAAAGACTTTGGAAAGACGATGCTAGTGATTGTAAGCATCTTTGAAATTTAAGATCTTTTACCCTTTCACTTGTCTCTCTCTCTATACACACATATAAACTCGAAATTTGGACAATAAGAGACGAGTTAAGATTCACTATATATATATATAAAAATCAAATATAGAACACAATAAATGAATAATATTAGAGAATAAAGTTTGAAATTTTTCAAAAATTACAATAAATATAATATTTTTTCATTTGACACGATAATATTAGGAATCCATTGTAAACTAACTCCAGAAAATTAATTTCCAAAGCTAATTCCTATTAATGACAAGACCTCAACCCTCCTATCCAATATTAATTAATTATCTATTACTCATACCTTTCCATAATTATTGACTATAATATTATTTTGATATGTGGTTCACTCATGATTTATATTTATACGAGTCACCTATCACCTGTTCGACTTAATAAAACATATCAAAATTGTACATCCAATAAGTGAGTGTCATCACATCAATGCTCAAATAAGTGTGCACAGTTAATGTACAATAAATCATATATATATATATATATATATATTCCAATTTGACAATAAAAAACCATCCACCTTTCTTAATCAGTAGTTGTATGGCATCACAAATGCGGGGAATCTTTTAGGTGATTGAAATAGTTTTTATTCGATTTAGTTTTGCAGTGAAATGCAATTTTTTTGGGGTTTCCTTTGGTTAGTTGGGGAAATATTTAATTTGCAATATCCTTAAAGCAAAATTATATTATCGTATGTCTTTGAGAATTCTACACTATAGTTTAGCATACTCAATTTTAATCTCATTTAGCATATCCCGTGGAGGCTGTTCCTATATCATATTATATTTGGGGTGTTACGTACATTCAATTCCTTGTGGCTATGTAACAATGTTGGATCTGTGCGCTCTAAATAAAGTCATAGATAATTTCGAAATCTATATAATCGACGGTTTATTTTACATGGGGAGTGTTTATTTCGTCCTAGATCAGACCGATAGAACGAGGATCAAACTCTGATTTTGTACATATTATTGGTATGTAAAGTCTAGTGTGTGTGTGTGTTGTCGACAACAAATAGGAAATACATTTAATGCATTTCCTGTGGTGCATTAATTTGAATTGCAGACGAAAGGAACGCGTTTTATATGCGGTAGGATACGTTCAGACGGAACGCGTTTTATACACGTTTTCACACTGACAGGAAGCTCTATAAATAGACCTCCTCCTTTCATTTTGAAATCATCAATGCTTCGAGTTTTCTCTAATTTTATAAGCATTTGAGTGCTTAGTTCTATAATATTTGTGAGATGTTTTGTTCTCCTGAATTAAGAGAGTGTGTGATCTCTTTGGAAACACAGTGAGTGAGTTGTACACCATAAAATATTATAGTGGAATTCTTTTCATCTTGCCTGTGATTTTTACCCTAATAATTTTTAGGGGTATTCCACGTAAATATCGGTGTCCAATTTATTCTTTATTTTCTGGTTTTATTATCTCAAATTTCGCACGTGGGACCAACAAGTGGTATCAGAGCCTTGGTTTAAAATTCCTTAAAATTCTGAGTATGCTCTGTGGTTGCAGCCTAGACCGATCTTCCATATCAGAAAAGATTTTTTTGAGATTTTTTATTTAAGGCGGGATTATTTTGTCCAGTCCTATTAAAATTGTTGTAGACATAATGGCGGGAAGGTACGAGATATCAAAGTTCAATGGAAGCAATTTTATGCTGTGGAAAATAAATATACAAGTAGTTTTAAGAAAGGAGAATTGCTTGGCGGCTATTGGAGATAGACCGGTGGAGATTGCGGATGATGGAAAGTGGAATGAGATGAATGATAATGATGTTGCCAATTTACACTTGGCTATAGCAGACGAAGTTTTGTCAAGTATCTTTGAGATAAAAACAGCCAAAGTTATCTGGGATACTCTGACAAAGATGTACGAGGTCAAGTCGCTACACAACATGATTTTCCTAAAGAGAAGGCTTTATACTCTTCGGATGGCGGAATCCTAATCGATGACCGACCATATCAACACACTAAATACTCTATTTGCCCAATTCACTTCCATGGAGCATAAAATAGGGGAAAATGAACGTGCGGAGCTTCTACTTCAAAGTCTACCAGATTCATATGATCAACTTATCATCAACATAACCAACAATATTCTGATGGGCTTTCTAAGATTCGACAATGTCTTAACTGCGGTTCTCGGAGAAGAAAGTCGGCGCAAGAATAATGAAGATAGGTTGGTCACTTCAAAGCAGGCAGAGGCTTTGCCGATGATAAGAGGAAGATTTATGGACCGTGACTCCAGTGGGAGCCAAAGGCGAGGTAGATCAAAGTCGAGAAGTAAGAAGAAAAATATTTACTGCTTTAAATGTGGCGGTAAAAGGCACTTCAAGAAAGAGTGTACAAGTATCGATAAAAGCTCTCAAAGAAATGTGGCCAGTACTTCAGGCAGTGGTGAAATATTATTCAGCGAAGCAGCAACTGTTGCAGAAGGCAGACACAAATTTTGTGACATATGGATTATGGATTCAGGAGCGACTTGGCATATGACGTCTCGGAAAGAATGATTTGATCATTATGAACCAGTCTCAGGAGGATCTGTATTCATGTGGAATGATCATGCCTTGGAAATCGCTGGGATCAGTACTATCAAAATTAAAATATTTGATGGCACCATTCGCACCATACAGGAGGTACGACATGTGAAAGGAATGACGAAGAATCTTTTGTCCTTGGGACAATTGGATGACATCGGGTGCAAAACTCGTATCGAGAACGGGATCATGAAAATTGTGAAGGGCGCGCTTGTGGTTATGAAGGCGGAAAAGGTTGCTGCAAATCTGTATGTACTTTTGGGAGAAACACACATAGAGGCAGAACTAGCTGTTGCATCAATTGGTTCAGGAGAAGAATTAACGGTGTTATGGCATAGAAAGCTCGGGCATATGTCAGAATGAGGGTTGAAAATTCTCTCAGAAAGGAAGCTGCTGCCGGGACTTACAAAAGTGTCACTACCCTTTTGTGATCATTGTGTTACCAGTAAACAACACAGATTAAAGTTTGGCACTTCTACTGCCAGGAGCAAAAGCATATTGGAGCTGATTCATTCGGATGTTTGGCAAGCACCGGTTGTATCCCTAGGAGGAGCGAGATACTTTGTCTCGTTCATTGATGATTTCTCTAGGAGATGTTGGGTGTATCCAATCAAGAAGAAATCAGATGTTTTGAAAGTCTTCAAAGATTTCAAAGCGCGGGTTGAACTTGATTCTGAAAAGAAAATCAAGTGTTTGAGGACTGACAATGGAGGAGAATATACCAGTGACGAATTTGATGCATATTGTCAACATGAGGGCATCAAAAGACAGTTTACGACGGCTTACACACCTCAACAGAATGGAGTGGCGGAGCGGATGAACAGAACCTTGTTGGACAGAACAAGAGCTATGTTGAGGACTGCAGGTCTAGAAAAGTCATTTTGGGCAGAAGCAGTCAAAACCGCTTGTTATATTATCAATCGTTCTCCTTCAGTGGAGATTGATCTGAAGACTCCGATGGAGATGTGGACTGGGAAGCCGACAGATTATTCTCATTTGCATACATTTGGAAGTCCGATGTACGTTCTGTACAATGAGTAAGAAAGATCAAAGTTGGATTCGAAATCCAGAAAATGTATCTTCTTGGGCTATGCTGATGGAGTTAAGGGGTTTCGCTTGTGAGATCCTACTGTTCACAAGCTTGTCATCAGCAGGGATGTTATCTTCGAGGAAGATAAAGTAAAGGGAGACAAATGTACATTGAATTCAGAAACTACTATATTTCAGGTAGAAAATAAGACGGACGAAGGTCAAGTTTCTTGTGAAGCAGTACCAAGGCACGAAGAACAAGAACATGTTGAGTCTGAGGTTTCCAATGTGAGGCAGTCAACTCGAGACAGAAGACCACCAGTTTGGCTTTCAAATTATGTCACTGAAAGCAATATTGCATATTGTCTATTATCAGAGGATGGTAAGCCATCGAGTTTCCACGAGTCTACTCAAATCTCGGATGTATCCTTGTGGATGATAGCAATGCAAGAAGAGTTGGAGGCATTAGACATGAATAAAACTTGGGATCTTGTTACACTACCACGAGGAAGGAAAGCCATTGGAAAACAGAAGGGTCTATAAGATCAAGCGTGATGGTAATAACCAAGTGGAGCGGTATCGTGCTAGATTGATGGTAAAAGGGTATGCTCAGAAAGAAGGCATTGATTTCAATGAAATATTTTCTCCTGTGGTTCGGCTTACAACAGTCAGAGTGGTGTTGGCATTGTATGCGGTGTTTGACCTACATCTAGAACAGCTATATGTGAAAACTGCATTTCTTCATGGAGATCTTGAAGAAGAAATCTATATGCTCCAGCCAGAAGGTTTTGCGGAAAAAGGCAAAGAGAACTTGGTTTGCAGGTTGAACAAATCTCTGTACGGTCTCAAACAGGCGCCGAGGTGTTGGTACAAGAGATTTGATTCCTATATCATGAGCCTTGGATACAACAGATTGAGTGCAGACCTTTGTACGTATTTCAAGAGGTCTGGTGATGATTATATCATTTTGGTGTTGTATGTGGACAACATGTTGGTAGCAGGCCCCAACAAAGATCAGGTCCAAGGATTGAAGGCACAGTTGGCTAAGGAATTTGATATGAAGGACTTGGGACCAACAAACAAGATTCTAGGGATGCAAGTTCACCGAGACAGAAGTAACAGAAAGATTTGGCTTTCTCAGAAAAATTATTTGAAAAAAGACTTGCAACGATTCAACATGCAATATAGTAAGCCAATTTCGACCCCTCTTCCTGTTAGCTTCAAGTTATCCTCCGAGATGTGTCCTAGCACTGAAGCAGAGAGGATGAAGATGTCTCGAATACCATATGCATCAGCAGTGGGAAGTTTGATGTTCGCCATGATCTGTACAAGACCGGACATTGCTCAAGCAGTGGGAGCAGTTAGTCGGTATATGGCGAATTCTGGACGAGAGCATTGGAGCACTTTTAAGAGGATCCTTAGATACATTAAGTGTACCTCGAATGCTGCATTATGTTATGGAGGATCGGATTTTACACTCAGGGGCTATGTCGATTCAGATTATGCAGGTGATCCTGATAAGAGGAAATCTACTACTGTTTATGTGTTTACACTTGCAAGGAGAGCAGTAAGCTGTGTTTCAAAACTGCAGACAGTTGTGGCGTTATCTACAACAGAGGCAGAATATATGGCAGCTACTCAAGCTTGCAAGGAGGCAATATGGATCAAAAGGTTATTGGAGAAGATCGAGCATAAACAAGAAAATGTTTCTTTGTTTTGTGACAGTCAGAGTGCCTTGCACATCGCAAGAAATACAGCCTTTCATTCCAGAACGAAACACATTGGAGTCCAATTTCACTTTGTATGAGAAGTAGTAAAAGAAGGAAGCGTGGATATGCAGAAGATCCATACGAAGGACAACATAGCTGATTTTTTGACCAAGCCAGTAAACACTGATAAGTTTGAGTGGTGTAGATTCTCAAGTGGTCTAGCAGAAACGTAAGCAGCAGGGAATGACAAGATTGAAAGGATGTGTGAAGATGTGTTTGATTCTCAATCAAATCTCCAAGTAGGAGAAATGTCGACAACAAATATGAAATGCATTTAATGCATTTCCTGTGGTGCATTAATTTGAATTGCAGACGAAAGGAACGCGTTTTATACGCGGTAGGATGCGTTCAGACGGAACGCGTTTTATACACGTTTTCACACTGACAGGAAGCTCTATAAATATAGCTCCTCTTTCATTTTGAAATCATCCATTCTTCGAGTTTTCTCTCATCTTATAAGCATTTGAGTGCTTAGTTCTATAATATTTGTGAGGTGTTTTGTTCTCCTGTATTAAGAGAGTGTGTGATCTCTTTGGAAACACAGTGAGTGAGTTGTACACCATAAAATATTATAGTAGGAATTCTTTTCATCTTGCCCGTGATTTTTACCCTAATAATTTTTAGGGGTTTTCCACGTAAATCTCGGTGTCCAATTTATTTTTTATTTTCGGGTTTTATTATCTCAAATTCCGCACGTGAGACCAACATGTGTGACATTTTTTTACTATATTTGTTTGAAAATATAAATTTTTGTGAGAAAAAAGAAGAAAGTCCTTGAGTTATCCTCTTTTAGTTCCAAAATTGGATTTTACTTTTCTACACGGTTGCCTTTAATTTTGAGCGATCTACACGTAGAAATATACTCCAAGTATTTTCAAGAATGAAGCCATATGCTATGTTTCCTTCCTTTTTCTTTCATTTTTATTGCAAATTATACGTACGGTGATTCTGATGCTAAAGGAAATATAGACATAACATCATAACATCAATGTTTCTTAAAATTATAGAATCTAATTCTTCAAGAATATAAAAAAAAATTACATGGTACTTCCGAATGAGATAGTCACCGTTTGGTTTGTATTGTATATAAGATGATGAATGATGTATAATATCGAAATGATAAATCAAACGTCGATGAAACAAAAAATATACGATGATTTAATATCTTAGTGTCCGCACCAATGGTACTAACTCATCTTAGACAATACTCATATGATGTGAATCAAGACCTCAAATTCAATATGATACGTAAATATGGAGAAGAGGAATAAGCCAACAATAATTGGGCATCCTTTTATCCTTTTGCTTCGTGTTAATGAAGCATCGATGCTTAAATTATGGTAACAAAAACCAAATGATAGAGGAAAAGAGAATAATAATTAAGTTCCAAAATAATATACGTTATTATTAATAAATTTTAAATTTTTTTGTGTAGTTTTTCCTTCTTGAACTCGTTATTTCTCATGTAATTACATTTGATTAAATTTAGCTAAGATTCAAAATATGCAAAATCACCAAATTTCTCCCTAAAATATTGTTTTTAAATAAATGACATTTTTTCTTACATACACTCAGTTGTATTCTAGGCCACGATATATAGTAGACATTTGTTTTCTTGTCTTAAGTTGAAAATTCCAGGTTGCTTCGATCATTCCTTTATGTTCCCCAGCAAACCAATTTTATGTTTGGTTAATTGAGTTTAAAATATTTTGGAATTTTTTTTCCTAAAAATGTATGTATTTAATAAAAAAATGTTGATGCATAGGAAAATTTGAAAGTGAGATGAAATCAATTATACACACACACATATGTATGTGTGTAGAAGAATTAATTAAAGTAATTACTAAACAAGTGGGTATATAATTTTTTTCCACTAATATATATCAAGAAAATTCGATGCTTTGAGAACCACTAATTATTCAATCCGTAGAAAATAGTAAAGAATGAATGGATATTTATCGATAAATTCAAAACAAAAGTTCCACTATTTTTAATTGTTAATTAATATAATGTATTCAATTGAACATCTGAATTTAATTAAAGATAAATATACGTGAGTCTGACCGTATGATCAATTGAATATGCTGTACTAAAACGATTAGCATTCAATGTCGTGCCCAATTTTCTCGATAGATCCAATTTATATTGGATTTTGTCTTTCATGTGACCACTTATTATAAGTGATAATTCATCACACGGATCAGATTAAATTAGACGAACAAATTTCAAGAAACAACATGTGACAAGATTGAAAAGTCAATTCGAGTGGTTGAAATTTGAACGTAATGGCTTATGAAAATTTGGTGTGGATGGCTAAAAACTAGTCCAAATTAGGGGTGGGCAACGGTCGATTTGGTCCGGTTTTACTCTACAACGGTTCGGTTTTTCGGTTTTCGGTTTTGAATATCTCTAGTCCAAAACCAAACCATTTTATTACGGTTCGGTTCGGTTTTTTTTGTAATACGGTTCGGTTTATACGGCCGGTTATATACGGTTAGCTAAAATTTGTTGAAAAATAAAATTATATGTCACTTTAAGCCTTTAAAATCTAAATCATAGTATTTTTCAAATATTTAATTTGTGAGACTTAATCTTATATATATATATACAAACATGTCATACGAATATAATAACAATATATAACTAATTAACCATGTAAACGCGAAAAATACATGAATCCAACGGAATATTCAGTAATAAGAATGATAACAAAGTGTCAACCAGGTCGAATGGACACACATAATCTTACGAAAATATTAAAGAAATATATACAGAAAAAAAAGAGAAAACGTCGACTTGTGAGTGGTGAGAAAGAAGAGAAAACGATCGGATTGAAAAATTGAGGGTTAATGATACTAAGTTCCTAAATCTTAATAGGCCCATTATATATAAAAAATCTTATACTTAACAATAATATGACCCATTATACATAAAAACATTCTATTTAACAATAATATGGCCGGTTCGGTTTTTCGGTTTTTCGGGGGATTAAAACCGAAAACCGAACCGAAAACCGAACTTCATAAATTTTAAAACCATAATCGACCGAAAAACCGATAAAACCGAACCATTTAAACCGAATTATTCGGTTCGATCGATTTTTTCGGTTTTTCGGGTTTTATGCCCACCCCTAGTCCAAATTGGCCACTTCAATCCTCAAGACTACACCCTAATCATGAATATCTGACTGTTTATTATTATAAAAAAAATCATAATTCTAACAACTATTGAAATCCTAAGTTATATTACATGCTTTCGACACATATATGGGGAAGAAAAATTTCTTTCAAGATCGATATGTAAATATATTTCGAGTTTTTATTCAAGTCCCCGATTTTAATTATAAACAATATTTTTTATACAGTAAATTCACTTGTTTTATAATTTCTCAAAGTTTTATTTGGTAAATTTTATATTACAGTTGAACTCATTCATCCACTTTCTTCGAATCATAAAATAAAGGCAAAAACTTGTGTAAAACGGTCACACGGATCGTATTTTGTGAGACATATATCTTATTTGGGTCATCCATGAAAAAATATTAATTTTTATGCTAAGAATATTACATTTTATTGTGAATATTGGTAGAATTGAGCCGTCTCACAAATAAAGATTCGTGAGACTGTCTCACAAAAGACATACTCTGTTATATTTTCTGTAAGAGATAAAAAAAAATGCTGATATCTGTTTAGTACGGCCCAATTTAACGTCCAAAACTCAAGTTGGTCCAAGCCCCATTATAAATGTACTAATTCACCAGAAATTCAGAGAAAGAAACTGAAGACACCCATTTAGCATCAGAGCATATTTCATAGTATGGCTGATTATAAATTGGAATTTATGGAAAAAAAGGGGAAAGTGAAATCTTGTAGAGGGGGAAATTTTTTTATTTATTTTAGCTAATGGGTTAGATTTTTGGTAGAATTTAAAATTATTTATTTCAAAATAAACATTTTTTAAGGGAAAATTTATATTCTAAAATTTAACCAAATAATAATGTAAAATCGAATGTATTTCGTTTTACAAAAAAATATAGTCAGTTTTAACAGTGAAATTTAAAAATTTTGAACCGTTTCATTTTACAAAAAAAATATAGTCAGTTTTAACAGTGAAATTTTAAATTTTTGAATCGTACAACATTCCAAAAAAAAAAAAAAAAACGACTGTTTTATTGATATTAATACAATATATATTCATATTTCTGCAATTTTTATATTCCTGTTTTTAATTTTCTAATTAAAAAGATTAGAAAAACAGATTCGCACACTCTACATAAAATTTTCTACTTTCTTCGGGTTCTAATTTATTTTTATGTATTAAATATATCCAAGCTAGGATCATTAATTTGGTACTTTCTTTGGGTTCTAATTTCGTCCCACACAAAATTACCGGCTTCCCGTTCATCGAGGTTGAGTTCTTGCTATTACTTTCATGATAAATCTATTGACCATGCACGTACCATTAACTAGTTGGAAATTTGGTTTCATGTGTTTATACTAACATTATAATCATCGCAAGTGCAATGGGTGTATCATCTTACTTGTAAACAAAAAACGTGAAGTCCGTCAATACTTTTTTTTTAAAAAAAAATTTACAGTGAGATGATCGACTGATCATCTTTTACAAACACATTTGATGTCTATTCACCAAATGTCCATATCAGAAACATATCCGATATGATATCATGTGACTATTTTAGCAATATCCATACAAAATCGGGGATGCATATCGCATAACGTATCTGATGATCATGGGGAGACACACCACATGGAACAAGATCAATGCAACTGATACAAATAATTAAACTTTGTTCATGGGTGGTGGTGTGGGGGAGGGGGATTTATTCAAAATATTTATTCCTATTATAATAATAATTATTATTATTATTTTCGGATACTAGCATAATTAATTAATATATTATTATGTCGGCATAATTAATTAATGAAGAAATTAAAACAGAAAATAAATTACAAATTAAAGACACAATTAAATAAACGGTGTGAAATTGTACAAATGGGAGACTAAATATGTCGGCATTATTTTCATCAAAGGAACATGATGTTACCACAGGGTTGGCCCATTATATTATCGGAATTTCTAGTCATTTAAAGAAGATTGTTGTACGCACTATAAGAAAAACTCGGATTAGAGTCCAGATCACCTGCAAACATATTCAATTATTTCCTTATACTCTGATAAATCGGTCTCTATTAGGCATCTAAAGCAAAATAGAGACCGATTAGCGAGTAATTTGGTTGGTATCAATAACCTTGGTCGCTAAATGTGAGAGACCGGTATGATTAAGGTGATTTAAGATTAATTAGTACTTTATTTAACAGATCAATTAATAAGATGAAAAAACTCTAAGATAACATACCGGGGTGGTTCCTATTTGGAGGCAAAAGAGTCTTTCGACTTGATTCTATTTTTTTTCGGGGGTCAATATTTTTTTAAAAACTTATTATATAGTAGTGTAAATTGACCTAATATAAATTTATTATTCCAAGATTTTTTTTCTTCCTATCACAAAAATTCATTTTTTTGTGCTTAATATAATATTTTTTTAAAATTCTCGAGCCTCTCGATAATATAAAAAAAACATTTTTTTATTAAATTTATTACATAGTAGTGTAATTGGATCAATATAAAAATCTAACATCTGACTCATAGGTGTTTTGTAGTGGATTAATTGAAAAAAATTAATATCTCCCAACTGATCACATTGTTTATAAGTTTTTGTCGATTATCCTTGGTCTTTTGGTTACTTTAGTAAGTGCAAATGAAATTTCTCAAAGTTAAAATTTAACAAAACTTTTCTCTCCAATCAACCATGCTACAAGAAAATATTAAATGTATTGGTTATGCTACCAATTGAGAAAAAATTACCGAACAATTTGATTAGTATTTTTAGCTCTGAATCTCTAAGAGTCTTTATTTTTTAATGATAATTTTGTACATGTATGATCTTATAACTCAATTATAATATATAAATTTAGACTGTTGTGCATTTTTTAACTTTTATATTGTTTTAAGATATTGATTTAATCCAAAAATTTTGTTATGAATCTAAAAAAATATGAATACATGAGTTATGATTTAAGGGAGTCTTTTTGAAGCTGAACTCACGTCTAAAAATTGTTACGATCGGCCTTGTAACAGACTAATACTGAAATTTGACAACATAGATGATCAAAATCACAAATAGACAAATATACAAGATCAAAAATATAATTTTCCCTAAATATTTTAAGGCTAGGTTTTGATTTAATACGAGGAAAAAAAAGGGATTATGTATTTTATTTTAGCTTCTACATCCTCCTACCCCGTTTAGCAGGTCGTATGCCATGCATATATAAAATAATTCAGCATGCATGTTCATACTCGACAAAGGGAGATTTTCCAAATCTCTTTTCACATTCTGAAGAAATAGAATAATATATTAAGTTTGATTTTATATATTTCTGATTATTTTACAAATGGCAATATTTATTTATTTTTTCAAAAATTTAATATACAAAATTTTAAAAAAGGAAATACATATAGTAGTACTGTTAGTGACAGTTTTGCAGGCAAATGAATGTTGCCAACCAATTCCAACAGCCAAAGCATCAAATTGTGCCCACCTTTTTATTTTACAAAATTGTGGTATTTTTTTAACTGAGTTTATATGCGGATGGACTTTTGCAGTTAGATCAAAGTGTAAGGAATTTCTAAGGACGTGTTCTTGTAATTCTTTGATGTAAACTATGGTTTCATCTTAATCGCGCAAATTTATAGTTATGATAACTGGACGTAATTCTCGCTCGACAACTGAGTCATCTCTTAAATCGATGTATCATTAGTCAGGTGAGCAACTTAAAACTGTAGTTTCAAAAAATTTCATATACTAGTAGAAAATTTTGAAATTTAATATTGTATAATGATAAAGGAGAATCAATATTTTATATGGTTTTTGTTGATTAGAATGAAATATATTGAAATAAATCAAACATTTTTTAAATAATGAAAAGTTGAATTCGATATATAATAATATTTTGAAGTGAAGAAAATCACAAAAGCGATTTTGGAAAAAAAAGATTACAAATGAAATAATGATAATATATTTTATTTCGAAAAATATAAAGTAAGTTGTATAAACTAAGATCAATATATATATATATATATATATATATATATATATATAGTGGCAGAACCAATAAATTTTGATCACTCAAATTATGATTTTAAACTATAAAATTTTTTAATATTTTAAATTGATACACTTGACATCCATCGTGAACATTGCTAAATTGTTGTTTATCTATTAAATATATATTTTATCACAGCTAATAAATAAATATTATATGAACGATAGCCAGATAAGTTTATAAATGTTCATGAGATCAATATATATATATATATATATATATATATATAAAATATGGACTGCATGTACCATAATCAGCAATAATGCCTGTCACGCGATGGGCAATCAGATTTGTATTGAATATAGTATCATTGAACAGACAACCTGGGGTTTCTATTGGGTCACATCATTTTAAAAGGAAGTGACGCAATTAAAATTTAAACCAACAATTATTTCCAGAAAACAAAATTCCAAGTGCTGTCAATAAATTTGACCTGTAGACGCGATTTTTTATTCATCTTAAAATTTTATTCATCTTAAAATAGTTAGGTTTTAGTATAAATTGATGTATATTGATATTATGGTTGTATTAAATTGATCATGATTAAAAAGAAAAGGTAAATGATAATTTGAATACTATGATAACTTAAGTAAACATATTTTCTTAAAGCAAGATCCGACATGAAATAGTTGTAAGAAAAACCCATTATTGCAGTCACATTTGTATAGGAATAGTGTTAGGAGCAGAAATAATTTTAGAAGAATGTGAATAAATTTTTTTCAACAAATATTTTGGTTGGATTAATAATATTGAAATAAAATTTTTGTCAATTGAGTTCTCAATAAATCAATAGTAAGAACTGTGTAGAAATAAATTGACTGAGATTTATTTGAACAAAATGACTTGTCAAAACTTAGTTGGGTTATACTATGAAAGGTAAATTAGGTAAATCGAAAAGTAAATTATCACGAGTTTATTTCTGGATATTCGAAAACTTCAATTTTCTTATATGTTACCCCTTATTCATCATAGAAAATTTGCACTAAAAGACTTTGGTAAGTACGAACAATTTGAAATCATTCACTTCAATAGGACTTGATGCTCCTAACTAAAACTTTTAATAAACTTCAATCTTAATCAATTTGAACAGTAAGACTTCTTACTCTCAATTACAAAGATTTCACAAAAAATTCTAAGAACAAATTGATCATCAAATGATCAGATATTAACCAATGTTCTAAAAAGCATGAAGCGCCTCGAAGCGCGGATGTCGAGCTCCAAACTTTTCAAGCTTAAGCGAGATTAGCACATGCTTAAGCGTGAAAAAATGTTTTTTTATCTTTAATGTAATTGTAATTATCTCAAACCAATAAATAGATAAAATAATACATAAATATGATAAATTTAAGTTTGATGCATTAATTCTCATATTTATAAAAACATAAAAATCTCAAAATTGCAATCTTTATTTGTTTTCGCAACTAGACCACATTAAAAAAATGCCAAATATTTGTTAAATCATTATCAAACATGCTTAATTATAATTAAAATTAAAAAATAAACATCTAAATTATAAACCTAATTTATTATTTTAAAATAAAAAAACATAATTTCAAAATAAAAAAATTAAAAATAAATAAATGCGATTAATTGTGCTTAAGTACAATTAATTAAACGTCTTAATTACGCTTATAAGTTCGATCAAACTACAGGTTAACCGTTTGTTTCGTTTTTCTCCGAAGCGGGGCGTTTTTGTCGAGCTTCAAGCTTAAGCGAGCTTTTTAGAACACTAATATTAACTTATCAGCGTGTTCTTCCTCTTATCAGTTTGGCTCGCAGAAAGCTTTTTCAACAAAAAATTAGTTAATTAAAAAAGTCAGAGAGTTATAGAGTTTAAAAAGCTTGTCCAAACTAATCTATATGTAGACTTTATATGCAACAGTAATCTTTTTAAATCATATATCCGTTTCTAAATAAAAATGTTGTTGCTGCCATGTCATCGTTCTTTCTGACATGTTTTAGAAGTGCATGTGAATCCTGACATTCTGTTTAGAATCATTGTTTGTTGGTTCAGAATTTATTCAATATTTCAGTTGGTTTTGATTCTTAATCATTGAGTATACACATATCTTTCTGAGAATGTTTGAATATGGGCTGACTGATCGAATGAAAAAGCTGTATGTTAAGCAGCATCATTTTTATCTTACTGTTGATATGACATCGAAAAATAGTGATGTATTATAGTCAACGTGACCAATGTCATGTTAGTACTATGATGAAAATGATATAATGAAAAAAACATAATATCAATTAGTAGACCAAAACTCTGAATTGACCAATTGACAAAAAAATGAGCAAGTTATAGAACTAAAAATGTAATTTCTCCATTTCGAATCTCTTTGACATTGCACACTTAAATAAATGTCTCAAATCAAGCAAATGAAAAATTAATTACATTATGCCACATTTTTATTATATTTTTTATTTTTTCACTTGGGAAAAAAATTGTGGCATATTTCTCAATGTAATTAAAACTATGACAATTGATCATCGAAATAAATAAAAATCGAGAACTAATTTTATATTACAAAAGAACAAACCAAATTAGTAGTATTATTGTTTTATTGACCCCTTCGATGAAGTGAAAATTTAAATAATGCATCTTTCGATGTGTTTGTTTAAAAGTGATTCCGGACGTACTTATTAATTAAATTTGCGATTCTTCGTAAGACGAGGAATCTGAGAATATGTGACACAGTTTACGAGGACAGCACGTGAACATCTGAGCAAAAAATTTAGTTTAATTTTTATGTTTAATATAATATTCACGGCCAAAGATGACGATTTTATTTATTTTTAGACTTATAATTAAGTTTACAATTCTATTTGCGAAATATTTATATGTGACATAACATAAAAGATATTTACATATTTATGCAAACGACGAATCTCCAACTATAACGCATAAGCTCATACTCGATTTAAATGGTCCGATGCTGTGAGAAAATAAGACACAAAATATAGATACAATGGTATATATATGTCATGAAATACGATTACAGCTACAATTGTCTACTTGACTAGTGAGAAAGCTGCTTCGGATACCCATATATATTATGAACTTCAATTCAATACGTGTGATATCTTTGTCCCACATTTTAAAAATGAAATATTTAAAATGAGTTTATAATGGCTTACAATGAACTTCTATAGCAACTTGGGTTAATCATTTTCGTAAAAGCGAGGAAGAATACGAAGTAGTTGCTATATGGACCCATTGTGCAGTCACGCAGGTGCGAGATCGTGCTCGGGGCGTGACAGGATGATATCAGAGCCGGTCACCAGCATGGAACACCGGGAAATAAGTACTATGCGGGACAAAGTGCTACGTGCATGGGAGCCACTTCTTGAACCTGCGGGGCAAAGTACTACATGACGGGAGCCACCTCTTGAACCTGTAGGAGCCACATCTAGATTCTCGGCGCTGGTGGATCGAGGGGCCAGGCCGCGACGAGGACGTCGTGTTCTGAAGGAGGTGGGTGATTGTGATACCCTTGTCCCACATCTTAAAAATAAAAGATTTAAAATGAGTTTATAATAGTTTACGATGGACTTCTATAACAACTTAGGTTAATCATTTTCGTAAAAGCGATGACGAATACGAAGTAGTTGCTATAGGGGTCCATTGTGTAGTCACGCAGGTGCGAGCCCGGGCTCGAGGCGTGACAATATGTATTCCAGATATCTTTGTATGAAACATTATTGTGAAGGTCCATCAAGCTCCATTTCCAAGACAAAACCAATTTAAAAGCTCAAGAAACTTGCAACCTTTCAACCTTTGGATGCCTCACATTTTCTGCCCAATAATTACTTACATTGACGGTCCAAAGAAAACAAACAAACATGTAACCCATCAGGCTTCATTTCGAAAATTTGAAGTGCAATTTGACTATCATTAACAACCACTAACAACTCTTAAAATCTGAATTTTCAACAACTCCTTGGTCAACATATAACAACCAAATAATTTGTGTTTAAGGCCATTAATATGGTGACTATTACATGTTGAAAACCTTTCAGATCTTTCCTCATTCTAGCATATAGATATCACCCTAAAGTTGAAGGAAATCATGCCAAACACAAATGATTTATCTCCCTATTTTTGAGTTTCCCTACAACATTATATTTGAGCATGAGTGCTACCAATTTCGAGTTAAAAATATGTCCAAAGCCGGGTAGAGATGTGCTGTCCATTCTCTAAGACTGATTTCTGCCCATCTTCGAGGAACCATTTGTAAGCAAAGTTCTGTTCATTTCAGTAGAGGAAGACAACCACTTTCGAGTTCTCAAAGAAGAGTTGCTGTCCAAGAATTGTGTCGACCTTAATTAGCAACCTTTCCGACAACTTTGTTCATGTTAATTCTCAACTTAAGATCAAGAATGTTTCCCCAAACACTCATTCCCATATTTCTCATCCCAGATAATGGCGAAGATCAATTGGAAGAGAATGAACAACACATGTTTTGGGGTTGGTGATCAAGCTCGAAGCATGAAGTTTCAAGCATCGGTTTTAGTTTTATTTTTTTTACGTTATCGCTTCCGCAATTGTGTTAGACACTCTAAAAATTATGTAATAAATTGACTTTTGACTATTTCATTTACTACTTGACTTGTTGTTTTACGATTTTAAATTGTTAAACAACGTCGATGACGCAACTCGGTTTCTGAGACTTGACAAAAATAATATTAATACCAATCATTTGTGTCGACAAGTCGATATACTTATTACTGAATGACTCATCATACATTTGCCACGAAATATAATTCATGATCGTCAACCATTATGCAACCATATCTATACAGACCGTATAAATCTCCAAGTCTTTGTCTATACATAATAATTATGAGTATATATATATATTTCACGATTCCTAAGCGAGTTATTGCAACTGCATCAACTTGATAAATATTTAAAGTGATTGTAGATCGTGAGATAACATGTGGGTTGCATGCTTATACTGACACACCAGAGGCCCGCAAAGTTGGCTGATACGCAACCAAATTTCTATTATTCTTAACCCTAGTTTGACGGTTCAGGGAACAAACGCAGCATCACACTGTCCATTGTGTAAATGTTATATGTACATACAATGAGAGTTATTACACTTTTTTTTGAGATTTCAAAATATCAAGAATGTGTATTTTTTAAAAAAAATTAAAGTGTATTTAGAATAATTTAACTTATAATCTTAAAAATAATGTATAGTCGTGTTTGTAACTCTCATACATCTATACTATTTTATTAAGTTTGAGACACTTAGAGTAACTAACTTTGGTGTCATGGTCTGTTTTAATAATTATATATATTAATAAAATATTAAAATTTTAATGCAGCTTATAGGCACTTCAGCGGATAGAGTCATTGTTTCTTGGGGTTTAGGTTATAGGTTCAATTCATATTGAGATCATTTTTATTTTATTCTTTTAAAATTTATTTTAAAATTTATATATCAAAATTACAGTGTAGTCCCTCATTAATTCTTATAATTATATTTTGATCATCATTTAAATATAAATCAAATGAGTTGTAAAAAATATTATACAAGCACGCAACGCGTGCGTCGGTGCACTAGTATAACATGATAACTTTGTTTACTATACTATTTTTATCCTCCCTCCTTGTCATGAAACTAGAAAAATATATTAATAAACTGAACTTTTTAAGTAATCGAAAGTTAGTGTTACTGCAACGAGTTGATTTATTTATTTTTTTCCACAATTGATTCTTTCCTATCAAAGTGCTGACGTAATGACAAATATATCAATAATGTCCCGATATCATATTTGGATTTCGAGAAATAGGTATGAGAACAACCAACTTAATGAACTAAAACAAATTTCGATTGAGGACCAAATAGGCCAATTGATATGGCTATTTTATTATTAATTTAAATACAAAAGCCATTTATATTTGTATTTAATCATAAATATAAATTATATAGATTTGGGAAAAAAATAAAAATTTATTTAAGTGATGATAGATGTATATATTCACCTAAATTTAGTTAATTAATTGTGTTCAATATATGCCACACTCTAGGGGTGATCAAATTTTTTTATTGACTTCCCGAACCCGTTTTTCATAATATTTTTATAAAAATCACGATTAAAAATATTAATCATAAACCGCACCGCATACGCGGTTCGGTTATTTTTTTGCCAAGAACCGCACCAAATCGCACCACTTAAACCGCTTGTCATAATATTGAGCCTATAATTATAATAATTTGTAAACAACATATTCAAATAAAGAAGTCATAATTCATTATATCTCAACTCTCTTCGAAATTATTATTATTACAAATAAAATTTATCTTTTTTTAAAATTATTCTTCGTATTAATATTTTATTAAAGTATTTATTTCTTTTACTACAATATTTTGTTTGAAGTTTGAAAGTTAAAAAATATAAAATAATGTAAATGTCATTTTTGTTGTGAATGTGTTGTGTTGTTGAATTATTAACTTAGTTTTGAATTTTGATTATTATTTTATCTATTTTGATCTTTATATACTTTGAACTATATTTTATATTTGGATATAATATATTGTTTTTGTTTTCAAATAAATTAGAATATATGTTCTAATATTTTTCATTAAAAAAACCGTAAACCGACCGCAACCACTTTAAAACCGCTCAAAACCATAAGGTTAATTTTTTTATGTAAAAGCGCGATTAATTTTCAAAATACTAACTGATCGCATATAGCAATTCGGCCGCAGAACCGATCACCCCTACCACACTCAATGCAAGCTTCACGTATCAAATCCTCTATTTAAAAACAGCTATAGACCACTTCTTTCTCCCCATGCACTTGTCTCTTCATTCACCTCCAACACTACTCCATCAGTGTTTTGCATTTCACAAAAATTCCTTCATTACTCTGTCCGTCACTTGTCCCTAAATAGTTCTTCTTTCATTTCTAATTTCACTTTATTTAAATCCCATTTCCCATCAATTACCTCCTCCAATAATCACTCAAGAATTGAAAAAAATTATATACACTCTTTCAAATTTAAGGTCCAAACTAATATATATACTATATATATTGACTGGAAATGTCGAGCAGAAGATCACGTTCGAATCAGTCCGGAGTTTCAAGGATAAGTGAAGATCAGATTGCCGATCTTGTCTCCAAATTGCAGCAGCTTATCCCTGAAATTCGCAACAGGCGCCGCTCCGACAAGGTGATTATTACCATTCGGAGTACTATGCATGTCATACGATACGTGCTAGACTTTTTGCGACTTTAAGGGGATGTCTGGTTATATTCTTGGCATTTTCGAAAAATCTTTTATGGGAGCCTGATTTCACAAGTTGAATCGAAGAATACGATGAAAGCTTGGTTACAGTAGATATCACACGTTGGTTATTATAATGCCGTGATTTAAAATTTCAGGATTGTACAGGTAAATGTGAAACTGCAGTAAAAACACATTTGCGAACAGAAATATAAATTAAGGGATTTTGTTTGTTTGTTGTTATCTTTCAATTTTCTTGATAAATTTTAGTCATTCACTTCAGTGCACACATCATCATGTCGTCGTCATATCAGTTTTATATTAAAAAGAAAGACTAAAATTTGAAGGAAAAAAAACAAAGATAAAAAAGTAATATCGAAATTTAACGACATAGATAAACAAAATTATAAAAAGATAAATATACATTACCAAAGATATCGTTATTTGTGTATCCCGATCATAATAAATATTGGAGCATGATATATTTTTGTTGCAATTTTCCCCTGTATATAAACGAATTGAAGCAAGAAGTAGATATATTTTCGGACCGATTTTCGAATAAATTTTTGGCCTTATGAATGATTTAAATCAGGACAGGTCTCGGCTTCGAAGGTGTTGCAAGAGACTTGCAACTACATTAGGAACTTACACAGAGAAGTTGATGACCTGAGTGATCGATTGTCGGAGCTTTTGGAATCATCCGACGATGCTCAAGCGGCCATTATTAGGACCTTGCTAATGTGATGAAAGATCTTACCCCTGGCTTGTACCTTTTGTTCTCATTATTGTACACTAGGCTTTGGTTATCGTACGGATTTTGAATGCTATAAATTTGAGACTTCAAATTTATATAGCTCTATATAGAATAAAGATCCAAATTAATAATTTCAATTGAAAAATGTGTGAATATAATAATTATAAATTTCTGATCAATTAACAAAAAACTATCCAATTTTACAGAAATTTAATGAAGGTTTATATAAATGTTTTATTAACTTTCCAATAGTTAGTTAATAACGAAATTCAAAATTAAATAGGAGTATTATTAGGGAAAAAAATGATAATTATTGCTAAATATGCACACATATTTATATATTTGAGATAAATGAAAAAAAAAAATTACCTCGATAATTGAGTCATAAAAAGTATTGTAATGAATATTTATACTCGATAATTGAGATATAAAATATTGGAAACTCCAATAATATTGGAAAGTTTCTCTCTTTAATTACTACATGTGAGGTTTATTAATTTTTTTATATTCAGAATTGAAATATATTATTGGCCCCCTTAATATTTTCTTTTTCAGGCTTCAAATATTTTAGAATATTTACCCATACTAATCGTTTATTTTATACACCCACACCGTATTATAGTATTAGGCAAAAAATTGTGTGAGACGGTCTCACATGTCGTATTTTGTGAGACATATATCTTATTTGGGTCATCCATGAAAAAGTATTATTTTTTATGCTAAGAGTGTTACTTTTTATTGTGAAGATCCATAAGGTTGACCTGTCTCACAGATAAAGATTCGTAAGATCGTCTCACAAGAGACCTACTTATAGTATTAAATAGGTTCGCTGTGACATTTATATTTAAACCAAGTTTAGCAACGGAACATATACTTAGTTATGTCGCTAAAATTAGTAGAAACATAGCTATGAATTCCGTCGCTATTTAGTGAAGAAAATCAGTACCTCGTTGCTAAAACTATAGTGATAAAAAAAAAATCGCAAAATTAAACTTTATTAGCGACGGATCGACGAGTAGGCATTCCAGTGGTCGAGTCGATTTTGTTTATGTCATGATTAAGTTCTCGATCCTGATTAATTCCTGAAATTACATCGGGTCTAAAATATTCAAGATCCTAGTTAACTAAAGAAAAGGTATTGGTTTGAAAAGCAATTTTATATGTTTTAAATTTTAAGAGATTCTATATTTTGAGTAAACACATGCATTACATACACAGTCCAATCTCAATGGTTGGATGCAGAGAAATATGCAATTGTTAAATTTGAAGTTTAGTATGGCCCAAACAAGAATGTGGATTTTCTCAAGATCCATTTGAGTCGAGCTTCCAAATATATAACCAAATAAATGTTTAGTAGTTCGATTTTGTGCCATCAGTTAGTTTTTACGTACATATTTTGTCTATTTAGATAAATAATATTTTTTCATATAATTTACTCATAACACAATATTTAATTCACTTCAAAAATTCAAAAATTCATATATTATCTCTACAAATTATATATTTAATATAACTGTTTTATCGTTATCTAATTAATAATTTAAAATTATAACAAAATATTATAAATCAAGTCGACCTATTAACGATCATGATTGATATACTTAATCGTCGTTATTTTGTAGTTCACTAGTTTTTATAGTTTGTGAGAGCACATAAATATAGACTATCGAATAGTATTAGAAGGAACCAGTCTTGCTTCGAGCAAGTGCTATTAAAGAAATTGATGAGTTAGGAGGGAGATCCATATACCCAAAGTCTTTTGGTTTTCTAGACATTTCTTAATTATAATTATTTTCGTTCACTCATCTATTAATTTCAAGACATCCGAACATTTCTTAAATTTGTTTTATTATAATTTTTATTCTTGTAAGTCAAACAATATCTAAAATAATATAAACACCATATATTTTACATTTGAAAGGAAACGTGCATTGATTTGCAAAATACAATTTATCTCCTAAATTATTTTTCTTTTTTATAAGATTTTGTGAAAGAACTTTGTCTTTCTAGAATATTGTATTTATTAAACTTTAGATTTGATTTTTAAAATTTAAAATAATAAGTTTTATAATGAAAGACTATTATAGAAATCTATTCAATGAATCATATCAATATCAACACAATTTTATATATATTGAAGAATAATTAATGCACCGGAGCGAAACGAGATGAGCGAGATACGAGAGAACAAAAAACGATTTTTCTGAAAAACTCGCAAAGGCGAAGTAACGCCGTTTCATTGTGTTACCATTACGTGTTGGAAAAATTTGAAGAAATTATCCATACAAAGTTTTGATTGAAGGATTATTTTGTTTCTCCGAATTTTGGCCACACAGATTTGCATTATTGTGCTTTGGTTATTTTTGTTATTGCTATTTTAAGATGCAATTCACTTCATTGATTTGTTAAGGAAGATAATTTTTTGTTTCTTCACTAGTATTGGTTTTGTAAACTCAATTTCTTTTCTTGTATCTAATGTATATATCATAGTTACAATATCTTGAAGATCAAACAAGAACTTTTGAAAAGGATTAAAAGCATGGGCAGTTAGCATGAAGAAATCTGTTAGATGAGGCAAAATGCTTTGTGCGATAATACATTTGAGATGTACACTTTAAAGGATAAATTCCTCATACACAATCATTCACATATATACAAGAGAGTTGAACTTCAAAGTTTTGTTGAGTGAGTCTTCACACAAAGACATTAAAGATCGTGTTTGTAGTCTTGGAATAAGAGAGGTTAAACATTATGAAGTGCTCAACAAAAGGCATCCAAAATATCAAAAAAATATATATATATATATATATAGACACAGACACACTCTATTAAAATTAGGAGATAAATAATTATGAAAACTCTTTGGTTGGCCTAGGTATGTTTTAGAGAGCTACTTGACCAAATATCATCAATATCATACATACTCTGTCTATTAATTTAAAGGCTTATACTGCTTATTTTGATTTCTTGATAAAGAAGTCCTTCCTATTTAATAGAACATACATCTGATTAATTAAAATTAAAGAGTAAAATAGTTACAGTTCCCAATTTATACTTATTCTTAAATCGTAAAACACAATCAGCATTTATAATATGACGTAGTTTATCTTTCAATAAATTGACAACCAACCAAATATTAAATTGTATAATATAATTTGTGTATATTTAAACAACGGGGTTGTATCAATTTATAGTCATTTTCTAAAATTTTTATCAAGCCATCGTGTTTTTCAAAATTTTAACAAAATAACATAAAACTTAAAAAATAAAAAAATTGATTCATGCTGCCCCGTCCTAGGCTTAAGCGGCCCAGCAACAAAACTTCAATATTTTTATAGCCCCGCCCATTGTAGAGATGGGGCACTTTTCTTTTTGAGACCCGCCCATATTTTTATATTTTCATTTCATTATAAAAAAATATTTTGATGATTTTTTTTATAATTATCATATTTTAAACTATTGTTAGAATAGTTCTAATATCATAAGTTTTAGTGATCGATAAATAACAACATCAAATTGCTCTTTAAATGTAATTTCAGTTATTTTGATTGTTGATTCAGTTCAAGTCGTTCAAACAATATGTTGGAATATTTCATGTTCGCAATCTTGATTTTGATGTTAACAAAACTTGTTATTGTATTTCTAACATATTTACTCAAGTGTGAAGTTGCAAACACAAGAAGCAAATCGAAACTAAATTCTGCACAAACTGAATTTCTGGCGAGCTTCGGTTTTTTGATGATATCTCTCAATTGGATGTTCCAAATGACAGTCCGCCAACTGTACTGATTAGAAAACTCAATTTGGAACAATTCGCATTTCACGTCAGTTTGGAAAAATCGGATGTTATCATGGTCTAACTGATCGCTCAATTACCGAACTGATCACACGAAAACAACAATCAGTTGAGTTTGAGCAGCTGCGGTATTTTGGTCATATCTCTTAGCTCGGTTATCGAAATGAAGAGATTTAATATGAGTTGGAAAGATAAGACAAAGATCTATAAATCATCTTCAGAAGTCAAAGTCTGAATCGAAGCTTACGATGCTGATAAATGACGATGAATCTACTGGTTTTGCACAAACTGAAATCAGCTAGGCTGATTTCAGCACACCAGCTGAAACTGAACCAGCTGCTGACCAGCTGACCAACCAACTGAACTGAACTAGCTGTTGACCAGCTGAACTGAACTGAACTGAACTAGGTGCTGACCAGCTGAACTGAACTGAACGAGCAGTTGAACAATTGAACTGAACCAGTTGCTGACCAGTTGAACTGAACGACCAGTTGAGTTGACCAGAGTTGACCAGTCGGGAAAATTCCCAGCAAGCTGAATTTGACCGTTGTAATTTCAGAAACAGTACAGAAACTTTCCAAACGGTCATATTCTTGTGTCTAACGTATATATCATTGTTGGGGCTTATAAATACAACATCTTGAAGATCAAACAAGAGCATTTGAAGGGGATTAAAAGCATGTGCAATTAGCATTAAAAAATCAGCTAGTTGAGAGCACAACCCTTGTGTGAGGATACATTTGATATGCACATTGTAAATGATAAATTCCTCACACACAATCACTCACGCATATATAAGAGAGTTGAACTTCAAAGATTAGTTGAGTGAGTCTTGCACAAAGACAATAAACTTGTGTATGTAGTCTTTGCATATGAGACATTAAACAATATGCTGATTGTGAGGTGCTGCCTACAATCTTGAGTGCTAGGAGTTCAGTTTAGGCATTGGGTAAGTCCTAGCTGAATGGGTTTGTACAAAATATTGTATAAATCAAAGTCTTCTAGTGAATCTTTCCCAAGGGGAAGAAGGGGTGACGTAGGAGTATTGAAATCTCCGAACATCCATAAAAAAATTCGTGTCTATTTGTTTATTGTATTTACTTATCATTTTCATTGTTTTAAAGAAGCATTGTTGAAGCATTTTATGTGTTCTTTAAATACAAAAATATTGCATACCAATTGTTTGATAAAATGCTTCAACTAAAATATTTTTTACTCATTCAAATTGTATATATTTTAAATGGTTTACAAAATATTTAATCGGTTTCTACGAAGGATTATTTCGAGTAATTTCCGCTTGGTTTGAACACCAAACTCGATTTAATTCATCGGTGTTCAATATTTCAAGAAACAAGCTATTGTAGTTCATCGATTTTCCCCCTAACCGATCCTAACACAATAGCATCAGAAATTCAAACTGTTTTGACAAGAAGTCGAGTTGCAGAATATCTGAACTCAAACTGCAAGATATCATTTGCCAAACTGACCAGCAATTCAAGTGTTCAGACCGTTGAAAATTCAACTACAATGCCACTGATAAAAATCGAGTAAATTCAAAAAGGACAATGCAAATCAAGCCGTTCAAAAACTGTCATATTTAAAATGATTACGCAATATCATACAAACTTTCAACTGATAGAAAACTACCTATTTCGGATATGGTGTCAAGTTTTTGAAAAGCAAGGAGGTTAAATTCGCAAAAGAACAAGGAACATTAATTGGCATTTAATGATAGATAAAATGACTGAAAACGACATGTCCATTCTGTCAGGAAACAATACAAATGATCGTTGAAAAGCAAATTCGAACGTCTGAGCTTTTCATCAATGAATATTCAGAATTCAGAAAGAAGAAGACTATCGAAACTGAATCGACAAAAGTTTTTAATATTATCAAGCCTGCATATCTTCAAGAACTCCAAGCACACTCAATCTTTCGATTTCAAGATGATCACTTAGCATACTCATACGAGAATATATCAGATCTTCAAGGATCATTATGTGCTACACCAACAACTCAAGCCGTAAAACTGATGATTCGGTTTTTGTATTGTTTTATGGTGAACCGAGGGTTCTTAGACTTCCAGATTTGTAAACTGATCACTGTTAAGACATTGATAAGACCTAGTTGAAATGAGTTGTTACAAGTCATTGTAAAACCAAAGTCTTTTAGTGGAAGGATTCCTAAGTGGAAAAAATGATGACGTAGAAGTTTTATCTCTGAACATCCATAAACACACTTGTCTTATTTCACTAGGCAATCTATATTCTTGCATATTACATTTCAAATCGTTTCATGTTAAACTGTCAAATATGGTTCATCACTAATCAGGTCGGACCCTTCCCACACTTATTCACTTTTCAGTGATCTAGACAAACTAGTGGCTCAAAAATATTTTTTAGCTGACTAAAAGCGGTTAAGAATGGTATAAAGTTTAAAAAATGTTAAATGAGTTTATTCACCTCGTTTGAACTCTAATCCAATCCCAAAAACTATACTACTCATGATATATTGAGTAGTACAACTCTCACAACTATAAAAAATTAATTAAAATTCTTACAATATTAATTTTTTATTAATAAAATGACAAAATTTAAAATAATTAAGATTTATATATTAAAAACATTATTATAAAATTTATAGTTAAAAATATGATATTAATAAAATAAAATAATAACATAAATATATGTTCATACAATCATACATAAATAATATAGTTACTTTTTATTAATCAGCCCGGCCTTTACAATGAACGGGGCTATAAAATGAAGTTTTGTTGCTGCCTCCACCTACTCCTACTCCCATGGTAGATAGGAGTGGTTGAGAAATTACTTTCAAAGAAGAAGAAAGAGGAAACTGAGTGATGTGAAGCAGAAAAGGGCACATGGGCGTCATAGGTATTTTCTTGACCTGAAATGTTATTTTAGTATAGAAATGAAATATTATAAATACAGTGAAGATTCATGGGCATATAAATTGCATTTGACCTTCATTTGAATATCAAAGAAGAAGATGATATTGGGTTTAGAATTTGATTTGGCGCTCATAATTTTTTTTATTTAAAATTCATGTGAAATTGTAGAAGTAAAAATATTATTTCACCACTACAAAAAAAACCATGTGATGATGGATGCGTTTGGATCAGTGGATTTAGATTTTGGAAGAGATGTCGAAAAGAAAACATCCAAAATCCATGAATTTGAAATGAATTGTCTAAGGTTTGAATTTCAAATTTGTTGTTAAAATCATGGGGCCAAATATAGGGATGTAAACGAAAAGAATCAAGCCGAATATTAGTAAAAATTTAAGATTCGAGTTCGGTTCGAATTAAATATATTCAGTTCGAGCTCAATTCGAATCTCGAAAATTTAATTTTTTTTAGCTTGAGTTCGGCTCGAAATTATGTTCGAGTTTGACTCAAAATGTTTGAACATATTCACGATCTATTCAAATTAATTTCCAGACATTAAAGTTCAAGAATCAAGGTTCGAAATGCATATATATTTAATATATAATTATATTATATTAACAAAATATTAAGATTTGCGAGATGCTCGCGAACTATAAAAAAAAATAATTTTGGATCGAATTCGGCTCGACAAAAGTTCGAGTTCGAATACGAACCAAATATTTATCGGACCGACTCGAATAGCTGGCGAACCTGCTCTATTCGTTTACAGCCCTACATCAATGACTAGTTTCGAAATGAGGTCAAAGAGACGGGATTTGGGAGTTAGATTTGAAATCAAATCCACCTAATTCATTGATCCAAACATAATTTTACAAGTATAGTTAAATTCTCAAGTCTTATTTATTTTAATCTAAGAAGAAGTTTTCAACAACAACAGTAATATTTCAACTTAAAATAATAAAATATACTATTTCAATTTATACGATCTCATAGTTAAAACGTCAAAATAAGAATTTCAAGTGCATGTCGTTTAAAATTTTAAAGCTCGATATCTTTTTTCTAAAAAAAGTTATAATTTCTTCTATACTTTAAATTTTTGCTCACACCTCACTTACGAGAACAAAACCATTTCCTGTTCAATTTTTCTGTTTCATCTGTAACATTTAGGATCTCGAAATGTCACATGCAACGACAGATTGATTGATCTTCAAAATCAGAAACAAACTTCGACCAAGAATATTAAAGCTCGAAATATCGAAAATAAATTCTTTTACTCAGAAAATATAAAGGCATTCTTAAAACATCGCTGAAGCATTTGGAAAATACACCCGAAACTTGTAGAATTCGATAAACGTACAAGTGAAACCAATTCAGTAGTCATGATATCATAGCAGCAATATTGGCCACATCAATCAGAAATATAATACATGGATTGACCCGAAAATTGGTATTCTCTTGATTCTTAATCTCCATCTCAATCAACAAGCAGGCTAGTCATATATATGGCTTATATTCTAGTCACATAGCGATAATTTCGATATGATGTTACATAAAAAGTCTTCAATTTTCGCAAGAGAACGCTGATTAAGTGGTAGATAAACACATTTTGGTGGCACGATAATTGATTTTTTTCTCGTGGAATGTAAAAAACTTGTAAAGTTAATTTGACTTTTTTTTTTTTTTAACGTTAATTGCTTCCATCCCTCCAAAATCAAGAAAATCTTCAAATTTTTGGTCATGAGCTTTAGTCACCCTCTTATCAGCGTTTTTCAACGAAAATTGATCATTCCAGTGGTAGATGGATGATACCCTCGGGATAGCCCGGGTTGTGCCCGAGTCATGGACGATTCTTGTGCCCGGGGTATGGACGACCCATGATACTGGATGGATGACCAGAATCATGACAAGTCGGCAAGAGGGTTCATCAGGAGCCGAGCGAGTGAATGCCCGGGACGTCTCCTCCCCGGGCCACCGGACCCCCGGGCTCTCGTTCAAACTCCCGGGAACTTCCTACCCGGGCCACCTCGATATGAGCACTGCACTCGAGTATACTAGCAGAATAGGATGTGGGCGACTGTCCCATCTCTGACACCAGGCCGATGGGTTGACAAAATCAGATGGGCTGGATGTGACCAGTATGAGATTTGACATGTCAGAATATAGGGTGTGCTCAGCCGTCCTACTATAATTAGTAGGTAGCACGGAGAACGAGGTCATCATTTCTTCTCCTACTATAAATACCAGGTTCTTTCTTTACATTTACATTCATTCACTCACACAAATATCACAACCATCACTTGGTTACATTGGTTCTTGGCTTGAATCATTCACTGACTTAAGCATCGGAGTGGCCACGCCGGACACCCCTCCGGCGCCTATTCACGTGGCTATCTTCTTGAGTGCAGGAAATCCTCTCCGCTCGGAAAAGAAGCTTCTGGTTCAGATATCTACATTGCTCTTATTTCCTTCATCATTTTGATAGCAGATCCGGTGGAGCACCCGACCCTGCTCACTCATTTCACCCGAATCGCATCATTGGCGCTGTCTGTGGGAACTTGAGCTCAAGACGTAGATATGGTTTCCATTCAAAAATAAGCCCAACTCTGCTTGGCAAACATACAAGTCCGACCAGCTCGGCACTCAGATCTTATATGTGGATTTCATATGGGCTCAAAGCTCAGCAGCTATCCCAGATTGGCATGAAGAGCATTTGCTATGCACTCAGTAGCATACAGCTATATTAGTCACCTAATTTAGCTCAACCAGAGAAGTTTCACTCTACCGAAAATGAATTCAGATTCAATATTTCCAGGTTAGTGATTTGGTTTGCAATAAAACTAATATAGCAGGAGGAACAAAAAAGTTAAAAGCCCGGGAGGTATGAGGCCCCGGCATCCTATTTAAAGTTCGGGAGATATGAGGCCCCGGCACATTCTTGGAAGCCCGAGAGATATGAGGCCCCGACACATTCTCTTAAGCCCGGGAGGTATGAGGTCCCAGCACATTCTTGGAAGTCCGGGAGGTACGAGGCCTCGGCACATTATCTTAAGCCCGGGAGATATGAGGCCCCGGCACATTATCTTAAGTCCGGGAGGTATGAGGCCCCGGCACATTCTTGAAAGTCCAGGAGATATGAGGCCCCGGCACATTCTTTTAAGCCCGGGAGGTATGAGGCCCCAGCACATTCTTGAAAGTCCGAGAGCTATGAGGCCTCGACCATTATTTAAGTCCAGTGATCCGTACCCTGGCTCGGGGCTCCGTACCTCGACCATTCATGAAGGCCAGGGCTCCGCACCCTGGTTATCTATTAAGTCCAGGGATCCGTACCATGGCTCGGGGCTCCGTACCTCGACCATTCATGAAGGCCAGGGCTCTGCACCCTGGTTATCTATTAATTCCAGGGATCCGTACCCTGGCTCGGAGCTCCGTACCTCGACCATTCATGAAGGCCAGGGCTCCGCACCCTGGTTATCTATTAAGTCCAGGTATCCGTATCCTGGCTCGGGGCTCCGTACCTCGACCATTCATGGAGGCCAGGGCTCCGCACCCTGGTTATCTATTAAATCCAGGGATCCGTACCCTGGTTCGGAGCTCCGTACCTCGACCATTCATTAAGTCCAGGGCTCCGCACACTGGTTATCTATTAAGTCCAGGGATCCAAACCCTGACTCGGGGCTCCGTATCTCGACTATTTATGAAGGCCAGGGCTCCACACCCTGGTTATTTATTAAGTCTAGTGATCCGTACCCTGGCTCGGGGCTCCGCACTTCGATCATTCATCAAGCCCGGGAGACGTAAGTTCCCGGCATCTCATCCCATCTCTGGGATACATGAAGCCCCCGATGTTTTTACAAACAAACTAAATATTTTCCATGATCGGGCACACAAGACTAATCGGGACAGCGAGTATGACTCTAGCCCGACTATTTAAGGAGGGAGTGATGATACCGTCGGGATAGCCCGGGTTGTGCCCGAGTCATGGATGATTCTTGTGCCCGGGGCATGGACGACCCAGGATACTGGATGGATGGCCAGAATCAGGACAAGTCGGCAGGAAGGGTTCATCAGGAGCCGGGCGGGTGAATGCCCGAGACGTCTCTTCCCCGGGCCACCGGACGCCCGGGCTCTCGTTCAAACTCCCGGGAACTTTCTACCCGGGCCACCTCGATATGAGCACCGCACTCGAGTATACTAGCAGAATAGGATGTGGACGACTGTCCCATCTCTGACACCAGGCCGATGGGTTGACAAAATCAGATGGGCTGGATGTGACCAGTATGAGATTTGACATGTCAGAATATAGGGTGTGCTCAGCCGTCCTACTATAATTAGTAGGTAGCACGGAGAACGAGGTCATCATTACTTCTCCTACTATAAATATCGGGTTCTCTATTTACATTTACATTAATTCGTTCACACCAATATCACAACCATCACTTGGTTACATTGGTTCTTGGCTTGAATCATTCACTGACTTAAGCATCGGAGTGGCCACACCGAACACCCCTCCGAGCCCATTCACGTGGTTACCTTCTTGAGTGCAGGAAATCCTCTCCGCCCGGGAAAGAAGCTTCTGATTCAGATATCTACATTGCTCTTATTTCTTTCATCATTTTGATAGCAGATCCGGTGGAGCACCCGAGCCTGCTCACTAATTTCACCCGGATCGCATCAATGGACCAAAATAGCCGAAATCCAGAAATTATTGTACTAAAACAAAAAATTGAAAAGTTAGAGAACCTAAAAAAAAGAAGATAAATTACCGAACCAAACGAGTTACTTTCCCAATTTTAATCTTACAAGTCTTGTAACTTTTTATCTTCATAATTTTTGTATCTATGTTGTCAAATTTTATTTTTAGTCTAATATCATTGATTTTTTTTTTTTTTTGCAATTCTAGTTACGTGACACTGATGTATGCATTGCCATGTCAACACTCATGAGTTTAAATGATGACAATTGCCAAAAATTGAAAGACACATGTCTAAAACTGAGTTTGATGAACTAGATAAACAAAATCTCATAATAAGAAATATATAATACGAAATACACACGCGCGCACACACATATATTATGGATATTTTGAAGTGATAAGAAGTTCCATGTGTTAAATAAAGATAGATAACCAGATGGTTCCTGTTAAAATTAACTCAATCAGTTATTGGTTAGTACGAATCGGTTTATCAGTTAGATTGTTAGCTTGAATGATAATTAGTCTTGTTACACAAACAATGAATGTATACTTTGTAGAAGACTTCATTTGTAATTTTTGATCATTCTTTTCCTATACAATAATATTCTCCTCTTTGAATCATCTCTCTCGATCATCAATGGAGTTGTGTGATATGATTCAGATCATACTTTAACACCATGTTTCTATTTTCCGCCCGTTACATCTCACAGCCTCCATTTGATGTCATAGAAAATGGAAAGATAGCAGAGAAAGGACGTTTCGAGGGTCACTTGTAAAACGTTGGTGTTTCGCTGTATGAAAAAACTGAATCGACGGAATAGAAATGCACAGTTGGAGGGGCACGCGGACAAGTTAACCAACAGATAAGTAATTAATTTTATGTAAAACGAGATCGATGGCCCTTCAATCCTTTCATTTTCTTTCTACTTTATATATATATATATATCTGTGTGTGTGTGTGTGTGTGTGTGTGTGTGTGTGTGTGTGATGAGATGGAAAGGAGAAGGGGCGTGGGTTCATCTTGGTGCATGCATGATGTATGTTGGAGGGTTAGGTGGCAAACCCTACCCCTTCTCTCGGAGCCATCCTCGAATTCTTGACCCCATCAAAATAAAAAAAAAAGTTAAGAGGTGTTTAATTTTAATTGATCGTTAACTAAATAACAACATCGATTGCACGTGCGATCTAAAGAAACCAACAAGCTTGCATGTACGACAAGGTTAATTTGAAAACGAGAGTATTCGAATTCCGGTGGCATGACAGACTTAATGGTGGAAGCTAGGCCGCAACAATAAAGCTGGAACACTGCCACTGGGATGGGGAAAAATGGAACTCAACTCCAATAGATCCCAAGTGTGTGTCAAGGGGGGAAACTTGGATACTCTAGCTTATGAAAAAGGGAAGGGAAAATATTTTTTTTGTGGACCAACTTGTCCACTTTTGGGTTTAATTTAGCTAATTAAGTTTAACCTGTTGGATCAATTTATTTATATGGGTCTATATGTGAATAATTATATATTGTGGGTTGTCTATTAAGTTAAGCCCAAAATAAAGTGATCAATTAATGTTTCGGGTTATTGAGCTTTAATGTATCTAATGGGTTGTGAGCCTTTAATGTGTAGAGACATAAGTGTAATTTCTGTTTTTATGATGGGCTAAAACAGAAATATCAGAAGATATTGACAAACATTATCTATAAATATGGGTCATGGTCCCCAGATCTCGCATTATCACTTTCACTATTTTCTCCCCCATTAAGAAAATAGTTCTGAAGAGAAACTTAAGGATTCTCTCAAGGAAAGAGCGCGTAGATTAGGGGTGTAAACGAACCGAACACGTTCACGAACTTTTCGAGCCGGTTCGAATAATATTTGGTTCGAATTCGAAATTATCGAATTCGAGCCGAACTCGAACATGTTCGAGTATTTTTTGAATCGAATTCGAGCTAAAATTATATTGTTCGATTGTTCGCGAATCGCGAACTGTTCGTGAACTTTAGCATTATATTTAAAAAATAAATAAAATATTATTAAGTATATATATATATATATATATAATATTATTAAGTATATATATTTAATATTATAATATATAATATATTATATATAATATTATAATATATAATATATATAATATTATTCGAGTTCGAATCGAGTTCGAATCGAAAATAATAAAAGTTCGAGTTTCGAATCGAGCTTCGAATATGTTTATTCGAATTCGAGCTCGAGCTCGAATACTGAAAATTTCATAAAATTCGATTCGATTCGATTCGTTTACAGCCCTAGCGTAGATCTTGAAGATCAAGACACGTTCTAAAGAATTCAGAATTATGACTTCAGGTACACTTCCGCAGTTTTCAGTCAAATTCTTAATGATTTAACGTGATTGATTCTGCGGTTTATGGGTTTTCTCCAACAAGTGGTATCAGAGTCATTCATGTTTGAATCATTGAGATTTGTTTAAAGTTTTACATATTATTTGGATCCAGATCTTGAAAAGAAAATTTTGTTTAAAACTTTTCTGTTATGGTTTTAGATCTGAAAACTTTTTTGATATGACTCCAGATCTGGAAAATATATTGATATGTTTTCAGATCTGAAAATATTTTGATATGGTCTCAGATCTGAAAATTATTTTGGTTTAGATCTGAAAATATTTTGATATGGTTTCAGATCTGAAAAATATTTTGGTTTATATCTGAAAATTTTTTGTTATATGGCTTCAGATCTGGAAAATATTTTGGTTGAAAACCAAATCTTTTAAAGTTTCAGTTTTGGTAAAAAGATTTGGTTGTAAATTTAAAAAAAAAAATCGGTATAAGATTTCGATTTTCCTTTCAGTTTTGTTCAACAAAATATTTTAGAGGAAAATCGAAAATTCAGATTAAATTTTTTTTTAAAAAAAGTACGGATTCGGGTCGGGTCGTACGGACCAGGGTTGACCCGACCCGTACAGAACCGGGTCGACCCGACCCATACGGAATTTCCGAAAATTTTAAATTTTTTTTTCGGTTCAGGTTTATTCGATTAAATATTCATTAATTCAAATAATGATAAGGTTATATGTATTTTTAAAATTGATTGATTGAAATAAAATGTCGCCGAAGTGACCTCTTTTATGGAAATTAATTTTATTTTGAAATACAAAAGGATTTTGGGTATATGTGATTTATATGAATATTGATCGGCCCAAAGAAAGGTTAATATATAATATAATCACATATGCAATTGTGGTGGTAAACATGTGATAGTTGTTCGGTTTTTCATGTGAATAATAAATCGGCCCAAAGGAAGGTTGTTATTTGACATGATAGTTACTATCATTGTTTGACTGCTGCGCCAGGATATCACTTACAAGTTAATCTTTTGTCCAAAGATTAAACATTAATGGAGTGCTCGATATTCTGTTTATGGGAGTTTACATTATTTGAATTTATTGATTATTTTATTTGGATATTTGGTTGAGCATGTATGTTTTGTTTTGTTTTTTTTGTTCTCTGTTCAGATTTGACTCCTGCAAATATTCATTCCAACATAAATTCTATTCCTATGTTAAATGGCTCGAATTTTAAATCGTGGCAAGAGAATTTATTGATAGTTCTCGGAGTCATGGATTTGGACCTTGCGATAAGGGTTGACTCTCCTCCCGCCATTACGGATAAGAGTACCTCTGATGAAAAGAGGGAGTTTGAAAGGTGGGAGAGATCGAATCGCATGTGTATGATGATCATGAAGAGGGCCATTCCAGAAACATTCAGGGGCACAATGTCTAGCGACATTGCTACGGCTAAGGCTTTCCTTCAAGACCTCGAAAAGAGGTTTGCTAAAAGTGAAAAGTCTGAAATTGGTACACTTTTGGCAAGCCTCGTTTCAATGAGGTACATGGGTAAGGGCAACATCAAGGAGTACATTATGGAAATTTCTCATCTTGCTTCAAGGTTGAAAGCACTGAAGCATGACCTCACTGAGGACTTGCTGGCGCATCTGGTTTTGATATCTCTTCCTCCTCAGTTTAACCAGTTCAAGGTGAGCTATAACTGTCAGAAAGAGACTTGGTCTCTGAATGAGCTCATCTCGCACTGTGTCCAGGAAGAGGAAAGGTTGAAGAAAGACAAGACAGAAAGTGCTCATTATGCCTCTACCTCGAAGGATAAAGGAAAGAAACGAAAGGATAAGGAAGCTGCGGATACACAGCCTCCGAAGAAACAACAGAAGAATCCTAGTGTTTCTCAAAGTTCTGGTTGTTTTTATGTGGCAGTGATGGGCATATGAAGAAGCAGTGCAGTAATTATCATGCTTGGCGTGCTAAGAAATGTATGCTTCTGAATATGGTTTGTTCTGAGGTTAATTTAACTTCAGTGCCTAGACACACGTGGTGGATAGATTCTGGTGCAACAACTCACATCAGTGTGTCTATGCAGGGTTGCCTGGATTGCCGAAAACCAAGTGATGCTGAAAGATTCATCTATATTGGTGACGGCAACAAAGTTGAAGTTGAGGCAATAAGAAAACTTAGATTATTGTTAAAGACTGGAATATATTTGGATCTTTATGAAACATTTGTTGTGTCGTCTTTTGGACGAAATTTGATTTTCATTTCTGCATTGGACAAATTTGGTTATTCTTGTTCTTTTGGAAATGGAATATTCAGTTTGTTTCTCGATTCAAAATTGGTTGGTTCTAGTTCTTTATCAGGATACGATAATCTTTATTCTTTGGATGTTATTGCTTTATTTAATGAATCCCTGCAAACAAATAGAGGCACTAAAAGAAAATTAACCAGTAAGAATTCAGCTGCGTTATGGCACAAAAGATTGGGTCATATCTCTGAAAAGAAAATAAGGAGACTCGTGTCAGACGAAATTCTCGAACCTTTAGATTACACAGATTTTAATAATTGTGTTAATTGTATAAAGGGAAAACAAACCAACAAAAGGAGATTTGAAGCCAACAGGTGTTCAGGCGTCTTAGAACTTATACATACTGATATTTGTGGATCATTTCCTTCGACTTCTTGGAATGGTCAACAGTATTTTATAACGTTCACAGACGATTTTTCAAGATATGACTTTATTTATATCATTCATGAAAAGGCACAGTCATTGGATGTGTTCAAAAACTATAAAGCTGAAGTTGAAAATCAACTTGGCTTAAAGATTAAAAGCGTTAGATCTGACCGTGGTTGTGAATACTATGGTAGATATGACGGTTCAGGTGAACAACGTCCAGGACCTTTTGCTAGATTCCTGGAGGAATGCGGTATCGTCCCACAGTACACTATGCCGGGTTCGCCCACTATGAATGATGTTGCTGAAAGACAAAACAGAACGCTTAAAGACATGAGGAGGAGTATGATCAGTCATTCTACCTTACCAGAATCACTCTGGGGAGAAGCACTAAAGACCGCAGCATATATCCTTAACAGGGTTCCAACTAAGGTAGCGACCAAAACCCCTTATGAACTTTGGATGGGTAAAAAGCCCAGTCTTAAGCATCTGCACGTTTGGGGATGTCCAGCTGAGGCAAGGTCTTACAAGCCTAATGAAAAGAAACTGGACTCAAGGACGGTTATTTTTTATTTTATTGGATACTGTGAAAGATCCAGAGGGTACAAGTTTTATGATTCCACGAGTAAGTCGATTTTTGAGTCAGGAAATGCCCGGTTCTTTGAGGATGTTGAGTTTGCGGGGGGAGATAAAATAAGGGATATTGTCTTTGAAGAGGAATATGTAAATATTCCAACATGTGTCTTGGACATTGATCAGGATCATATTCCTCACTTTGACCAAGACACAATACAGGAAGACAATATTAGAGATCCTCTCATTCCAGATGAACAAACTCAAGCACCTCCAGAACCTATGCCATTAAGGAGATCTACTAGAGAGCGAAGAAATGCAGTGCCAAATGATTACATTGTATTTCTTCAAGAACATGAGGCAGACATTGGATTGATGGAGGATGATCCTGTTAACTTCCGTCAAGCCATGGAAAGTTCTAACTCTCAAAAGTGGAATGATGCCATGAATGAGGAGATAAAATCCATAAAGGACAATGACGTATGGGATCTTGTCCCATTGCCTAAAGGTACGAATTCCATTGGTTGCAAATGGATATTTAAAACCAAGAGGGATTCGAAAGGCAATGTGGAAAGATATAAGGCTCGTCTTGTCGCTAAAGGCTTTACACAGAAAGAAGGCACTGATTATAAAGAGACTTTCTCTCCGGTTTCTTCAAAAGACTCTTTAAGGATTACAATGGCTTTGGTGGCACATTTCGATCTTGAGCTTCATCAGATGGATGTAAAGACTGCGTTTCTAAATGGTGACATTGATGAAACAATTTATATGGTGCAGCCAGAAAATTTTGTGTCCAAAGACACAAATAATAGGGTTTGAAAATTAAAGAAATCCATCTATGGGCTCAAGCAAGTATCTCGACAATGATATTTCAAATTTCATCAAGTGATCATCTCGTTTGGTTTTGAGATGAATTTGGTCGATGATTGTGTGTACCATAAGTTCAGTGGGAGTAAGCATATTTTTCTGGTTTTATATGTTGATGACATTCTGCTCGCTAGCAACGATATAGAGTTGTTGCATGAAACCAAGAGATTTCTAGCTAAGAATTTTGAGATGAAAGATCTTGGTGATGCATCTTTTGTACTGGGTATTCAGATACATCGGGATCGTTCTCGGGGTATTCTTGGATTATCTCAGAAAGGCTATATCAAGAAAGTTCTCAAGCGATACGGGATGCAAGATTGTAAACCAACAGATACCCCTGTGGCTAAGGGAGACAAATTTAGTCTCAAACAATGCCCAAAGAATGATTTTGAGGAAAAAAGAAATGCAGAAGGTTCCCTATGCATCTGCAGTGTGGAGTCTGATGTATGCTCAGGTTTGTACACATCCAGATATTGCGTACGGGACAGGAATGTTGGGACGATATTTAAGTAATCCAGGAGTGGAACATTGGAAAGCAGTCAAAAGGGTTTTACAGTACCTACAGAGAACAAAAGATTACATGCTCATATATCGGAGGTTGGATCTGCTTGAGATCATTGGGTATACTGACTCCGATTTTGCTGGATGGCAAGATAGTATGAAATCTACGTCGGGCTACATCTATCTTCTTACTGGATGTGCCATTTCCTGTAAGAGTGCTAAACAGTCACTTATAGCTTCTTCCACCATGGCAGCTTAGTTTGTAGCGTGTTATGAGGCATCCAATCATGGAATATGGCTGCAAAATTTTCAAGGGACTGCGCATTGTTGATGGCATTGAAAAGCCACTAAGATTACATTGTGACAATAAATCAGCAGTTATGTATTCCAATAACAACAGGAGCTCGACGAAGTCAAAACATATTGACATCAAGTTTCTGGTTGTTAAAGAAAAAATTCAGAGTGGAAAGTTGTCTATTGAGCATATTGGTACAAACTCCATGGTTGCGGATCCGCTTACTAAGGGACTACCACCCAAACAGTTTCATGAGCACACTGCTAGTATATGTGTTATGTCAATTGAGGAAATTCAGTTTTAGTGGGAGTTTGCTATTTTAAATGCTTTTCAGTTGTAGACATTTTCAGTTACAGTTAAGTAAATTTATTTTCTGCAGAAATAAATTTCAAGTTAAGTCACACTCTGGTTATGATTTAAAGTTTGATCTCAATAAGTTTAAAGGGAGGACCAGTTGAAAATAGGCATGTTACGGTCACATTGCATGAAATTTCCATGCTACACATCCACTTCATGATCCATGTCATTCAGTTGTGTTGGCATATGTGACCATTGATGGGTCTAGTTACTTGATTGTAGCGAAGACTGCTTTGATCCTATGTTGATATGATTGATGGACCGGATTGGTTATAGATACATTTCGGAATGACAACAATTTTGAGCTCATAAGGTTATTTTCACAAACATAATTATAAAGTTGGACATATAGCCCAAGTGGGAGATTGTTGGATCAATTTATTTATATAGGCCTATATGTGAATAATTATGTATTGTGGGTTGTCTATTAAGTTAAGCCCAAAATAAAGTGATCAATTAATGTTTCGAGTTATTGGGCTTTAATGTATCTAATGGGTTGTGGACCTTTAATGTGTAGAGACATAAGTGTAATTTCTGTTTTTATGATGGACTAAAACAGAAATATCAGAAGATATTGACAAACATTATCTATAAATATGGGTCATGGTCCCCAGATCTCGCGTTATCACTTTCACTATTCTCTCCCCCATTAAGAAAATAGTTCTGAAGAGAAACTAAAGGATTCTCTCAAGGAAAGAGCGCGTAGATCTGGAAGATCAAGACACGGCTTCAGGTACACTTCCGCTTAAGTTTTCAGTGGTACACTTCCGCTTAAGTTTTCAGTCAAATTCTTAATGATTTAACGTGATGGATTCTGCGGTTTATGTGTTTTCTCCAACATAACCAACTTTTAATTTCGGTTATTTAGGTCAAATTGCTGACATGACATCAGATAAGTCAGATTTTTTTGATCACACGTCATCATTTTTCGATGCTATGTCAGTGTTTTCCTGTGCCACATAAACATTTTTAGGTATCGCGTCGGCAGTTGAACCAAAATATCTGAAATTAAAAGTTTGTGTACCAAACCCAAAATTTGAAAACTTAATGGATCAAAACCCAAATTTCAACAAGTTAGTAGAAAAAAACTGTTTTCCTAAAATGGAAAAAAAACGTAGGAACAATTTGGATGGGCTTCTAGTTTTTATGCAAAATTTAAAATTGTATAAAATTATAAGTATTTATTTAAGATTATGTGAAAGTTAACGTACCTGAATATTTATTCTTCTCCAAATTGTTACGCAAAAGCTTCCCCATTTTCCAAAACGCAAAAACTTGTGTGATACGATTTCACGAGTCGTATTTTGTGAAACAGATATTTATTTGGGTTATCCACGAAAAATTATTACTTTTTATGTTAAGAGTATTACTTTTTATTGTGAATAACGGTAGGATTGACCCGTCTCATAGATAAAGACTCGTGAGACCGTCTCATAAAAAAACCTACTCTTTTCAAAATATAGCAAATAGTCTTTCCAAAATATGATTGCCAAATAAACTCTTATGTTGAACTATCGATAACATATAAAAATGCTGTTTTCCAATCAAGTGTTTCGTACATGGAATATCAAAACTTTATATAAATAATTTCACGTGATCAATTTAGTTTTTTCTCGTATTTTTGCTGTTATGTGGAAATTCATGCGAAAATTTGTATTAACATACGATGAATTTCATATAATTATAAAAGTGAGTGTAATTTGAAATTTATTTTTTAAATTCTTTTTTATAACAAATTCATCAATCCAAACGTATGAGCTCCCATCTTTGTCCATGTAGTTCTCTTGGACTGAAGAATTTGAAACTGATTAAGGATCCGAAATCTATAATAATAAATTCATTGATTTGTTTCAATAAATCCATTTGACAATGAATTTAAATTCACAATGTAACTAGTTTTTTGTGTGAATAATTTTATTGAATTTCAAGTACATCTCAGCGTGAGAAATTGTTTTAATCAATTTTCAAATACATCATCAAATCTAAATCTCTCGATCCAAAAACAACCTCAAGATTTTCCCATTACATATATCCATTAAACATTTAAGAAAATGAAAACCCACAATCAAAATATTAAACTATGGATTTCAAGAAAGAACACTTTTCTTCCCTTTTTGCTCCCTTTAGGTCACCCACTTCTCTTATTAAATTCTTACCCTAGGAACCCATTTTCTCTCCTTTAGCAAAGGAATCAAACTATACAAAATTGTGTCTACTTGCCCTTTTACTCGAAATTTCAATGACAACTGTCCATGAGAAAAACAAACACCCCACTTTCAACAATTTTTTTTTTTAAATTTCGACTTTGTTGGTTCTTTATTCTTCAAAGCAATAAAACTTTTTTGAATTTACTATCGTTTCTTTTCATCTATCTAACTTCTTATAAATATAAACCATATAATATAAAAATATAAAAATCTCACTTTATACAATTTTGAAAAGCCATCCCTCAGCACAAGCAGCACAATTTACCAAAGAAACAAGAACACTTTTCTTGAATCCAATCAGGATTACAAGAAAAAATGGTAATTTTTGTTCCATATGTTTATCTCTTTGTAGTTTTGGTTTATCTTATGTGACATTGCGCATAAGAAAGTTACGCCGGAAAAAGATAATCAAAAATGCAGAAAACAAGAAGAAAATAAGTTAACTTTGAAATTTGACGACACAAAATGCGAAAATTGAATAGAAAAACTTGCATTATTAAAGTTGCAATTTTCCTGATTTATTTAATGCAATGAATATATTACCTGTACCTCGTTATAACTAAACTCTAATTTAAATTATATTAAATCGTTTGAAATACAAAAGCGTATCGCTTAACCATTCGATTACCAATTAATTGGATAAACTATACACCACGTTTGGAGCAAAATCGTCGGATTAATTATTAATTAAATACATACATCTCATATTAAATTCATATGTGACGACTCATATATTCCTAGACCAATGACGACTTAAAATACATGAAATATGTTTAACTCCATTGGAGAAAATCCCTAAACCTCAAAATTAGCAATGCAAAATTATTTAAAATTTGACTGAAAATTTAAGCGTAAGTATACTTGAAACCATATATGGACGTTCCTGTGCGCTCGGTGCTATCCCAATATCTTGAAAAACTGTATCTGCCCGAATCATAGTCTTTTTTCAGTGCTGGAACATTGTAGAAATTGTGCGGCGACCTTGTAATTTCGAATTTCTAAAAATATTTTTTTAAAAAAAAACTAAACTATAATTCGAAACTATCAACTTGAATCCATGAAAAATTAGTTTTCAACCAAAATATTTTCCAAATCTGAAACCATATAAAAAAATTTCAAACAAAATTTATCTTCCAGATCTGGAACCAAATAATATCCATAAATTTAAACAAATCTCAATGATTTAAGCATGAATGACTCTGATACCACTTGTTATGAAAAGTTCATAAATCACAAAATCCATTTGCTAAATCATTAAGAATTTGACTGAAAATTTAAGCGGAAGCGTATCTGAAGTCATAATCCTTACGTCTTAAGAACAAGTCTTAATTTTCTAGATATATGCGTTCTTTTCTTTGAGCTTCAGAACTATTTTTTATAATGTGGTAGAGAATAGAGAAGTGATTACGCTCGATCTGGGAACCATAAATCATATATAAATATTGTCTATCATAATTTTCTGATATTTTTGTTTTAGTTCATTGTAGAAACAAAAATTTCATGTTACTACCCATCAAAGGCCCAACCTATTAGATACGTTAAAGTCCAATAGCCAAAATTTTAACCCATCAATTTAATTTTAAACTTAATTCAACAGACAATTATTCACATATAATCTCCTATAAATAAAATTTATCCAATGTAAACTATATGAAATAGCAGTCCACCCCCTCCCCCTCCCAGCTCCACCCCTTCCTTTCATATTGAAAAATTTTGGTCTTGATTTGCAACTCATTAATGAAGAAATGTTCAAGATGACTGGTGGATCAGTATCCCACTTGCTTAAACTGCAGGTGGCACCAATTTTGTAGCTCATAAAAATGTACTGAAATGGCATTCTTCCACTCCAATTTTATGCTACAAACCCCTCATCAAGATCATGATCATCACATTAATCATCCCTCCAATTCTCTTGCACCATTGATTCTTCCTTCATGTAGTCCCCACGAATTTCACGGTACTTTTTTTTTTTTTGCCCATTTTGTATATGTACTGTAGTATCTATGATGTTTTATTCTGTTTTTTTTATCAGTAAGAATTTTTTTTCTATGACACTGGAAGATTCTCGAGATTTGTACGTGGTGTGTGTTGATGATTTTCTTGATATAGGTGTGGCTTCCCCACTAGGGAAGAGATCATCAATGTCGTTCTCGACTGGAATCGACGGCTGTGATGAGATGAACATGAGGGACGATGAATTATCCGACGACGGATTGCAACTGGGGGAGAAAAAGAGGAGGCTGAACATGGAGCAAGTGAAGACTCTGGAGAAGAACTTTGAACAAGGGAACAAGCTGGAGCCCGAAAGAAAGCTGCAGCTGGCCCGAGCCCTCGGGCTTCAGCCTAGACAGATTGCCATTTGGTTTCAGAACAGGAGAGCTAGATGGAAGACTAAGCAATTGGAGAAAGATTACGATCTTCTTAAGAGACAATTTGAAGCTCTCAAAAAAGAGAATGATTCCCTTCAAGCTCATAATCAGAAACTTCATGCTGAGGTAATTAATGTTTTCAAATTTATTATTAAACTTCATTTTTTTGTATATATATTGTGTATTAGAACTAAACATCAGCGTGAATCAAGAATTCGAGTTCAAGAACGACACTGAAAAATTCTTGAACTCATGTATCACACATAATTATTTCGTTATAAGGATTGAGCATTGCGAAATTAACATAAAATAACTGTTGTTTTAATATTAATCACGCAACAATGAATGTATAAGGTATGTGTCTGGGAAAAAATTTGAATTTAAGTTGAGCTGCTTATCTTGTTTGAGATGTGATATTGCTTGCTTCATATGTGGATAGAATTCAATTATTTTAATCATTTTATAAAATTTGATGGTATAAATTATATACTTTGGTTAGAATAATATATCACATTTCGAACAGTTTCAAGATTTGCAGATACTGGCACTGAAGACAAGGGAGCCAACAGAATCCATCAATCTCAACAAAGAAACAGAATGTTCCTGTAGCAACAGAAGTGAAAACAGCTCAGAGATCAAGCTGGATATTTTAAGAAATCCAGCAATCGACAGCCCATTAGCCACAAATCCCACGACGAGCAAGGCCTTCTTCCCATCTTCACTTAGGCAAAGTAATGGAATCGAACACTTCTTCCAAAACTCTTCGAGACCCGAAATTCAGGTCCCGAAAATGGACCAAACTGTGAAGGAAGAAAGCCTGTGCAACATGTTTTGCGGGATGGATGATCAGACAGGGTTTTGGCCATGGCTAGAGCAACAACATTTCAATTAAAGACTGGAGATTTCCTACTCCGTCTTAAGTGAGTGTTAATCGAGTAGAAATTGGTTTGCAAAACCATTGGTGAAATCCCATTTGGATGAGATCAAGAATATGGGATATATGATCAAGTTCTCATATTTTACAACTTGTTTTTTTTATGATTAATTGAATTTCTTGTTTTGATATGTTCTTTAGGGTTGGTGTACAAAGTAGTAGAAATGTGGACTACAACTTGAGGAGGGTGAGAGTTTCTTGGAGGGAATAAAGGAATGAGAGTTTTTTTTTCCTACAATACATTTTAGTACCATGTTTTTGACGTTAGCCCTCCAAAAAAAAATCTATTAAATCAAAAGTCTATATTGTATTTTCAGTTTTTCACTATCTTGGCATAGCTTCCACAACTCAAAACAAAAATTATATATTCCTAAGGTTTCCGTAGTGAATGAAGTCTATTTTTTCACCTTCATTTTTCTTATTAACATAAGCAGAAGGTAATTTCTTTTTCTGTTTCTATTTTAGGTAATTTTTTTATCGGCTCCGAGTCGTTCTCAATAGTAATCAGTCCATCAATCAATCAATAGCACTGATAAAAGAAATTTGGATCACATTTTTTGGAAAGTACTATTTGATAAAAGGGAAATGAAGGAAAAGAATCAAGCTCAAAATCCAAGGAGGGGAAAAGGACAAAGAGATAAAATGGAAGAACAACATAAGAAAACGTGGAGAGTTGGGAAAATGTCATTCTCACGTAGAAGACCACACTAAAAGGTTTTTCTTTGCTTGTGTTTACAAGTGACCGTGAAAAAATCCAAGATATTAATTGTCATGGAATAGAATTATTAATTTTGTCATTTCCAATAAATTCGAGGTTTTAAAATAAGTTGCTTCAAGATAGAGGTCAAAGATTCAAAATCTCCCCAACATAGAAACTTCGATTCTTTCATTCAATTACTTTTGAGCGATACATATATTAATTTACGGTAAACTTTCACTTGTATATGGCTTACAAGTGTGGAGATGTAGTAAAATATTTATAAACCATTTGTTATGTCAAGACTCAAATCTACGGGAAATCGTTTTCTTGGTAATCTATGTTTAGCTCTATGTAATTTTTGTCTGTCTTCTATATCGTTAAAATTGAGTCTTTAGTATTCATTTCTTGGCAATTTTGGTAATTTTTTTTAATTTAATTATTTTCCGTATAATTGCTTACATGACGCTTGCTAAGTCAGTGTCATATCAACACTACGTCAGAACCACATCAGCGTCATGTGAATTTTTTTCTAAAATTGTCGTAAAAACAAAAGTAGCGGAGTGAAAACATGAAATGTCAAAATCGTAATTAGATTTACATAAAAGACCAATTTTTTTTCATTTTTCAATCAAATATAATGAACTCGAGCTTTTGGGATAAATGATTAGTTTGAAATCAAATGATTTTTCCCCATAAAAAATGCATTTAAATGGCCATTGACTATACCCGATTTTCGGAAAAGCGATGTCTTTGTACGCTGGGCTATGTTAAAAAAATTGGCCGCTTAGGTGGATTTTTATCCTAATTTAATATATAAAATATTTTTTATATTTAATTTTTTTAAAAATTGTTCATTATATTTTTTAATGAATTTGTATCGAAAACAGATAATTAATATGTCATTTGAGTTTGAATCCAATGTATATAAATTATTTGAAAAATATGAAGATTAACAAGAAGAATCAAATATTTAGATAAAAAAAGCTTAAACGTCTAGGCGGTAAGCGGTAGGTGGCCGCCCGCTTACCACCTACTACTTTTTAGAACACTGGTGCGAAATCAAAGAAAAAAATATGACAAATTTTTGCTTGAAATGGGATTTGAGGTTTGGCACTCTTTCATTGCAGGACTTCAAGTGATTTTCTGTCATACACGTTGAATTCAACCGCACCATATTTTTCCCTCGTCATTTTTTGCATGAACAATATCTATATTTGTCTGTGTACACACACAGACACATATAAATTATATATTTATATATGAAAATTATGTAACCGTGAAACTGCATGTTCTGATTTCCAGCATTGAATCTCTGAGAATGAGTATGGGCCCTTTTTCTTGAATTGATTGTTGTTTAAAAATGGGCTCCATATAAAAATTATACATTTTCAGCAATATAATATAATCACCAAAAAAGAAAATACCGAGTTTAGCGACGGTTTTCCGTCACTATCCACATTTGCTGATTTATTTCAAAGATTTTATAAAACTGTCGCTTATATAGAAAACCATCACTAATCTAGCGACAAATTGCGATAGTATTCTTAAACAAACCGTCAGAATTAGCACCCTTCAGTGAAATCAAATGTACGTTCTGATCATGTTTGAACCGTAACAACATTCTCTTATTATACATCAATTCAATAAAATAAACTAATTACTTAAAGTTATGGTATAATTAATACTTACAAGCTAATACACTTTACCAGGGGTAAAGCAAATGAAATATAGAAATATTGATGAGATTCTAGCCCGTCACAAAAATATGTATGCACATTTTTTTAAACAAAAATATAGATCTTATGTTGGGTGCAATAATTATTTTTATTAAGAGAGTAATCGTCTACACATATCCCTTGAATTATTATACAATTTAAGATATTGATGAAATAACATATATTGTTACCTTTATATATATATATATATATATATATATATATATATATATATCCCTCTCTCGTTGTAGTATGTATGAGGGTTTTTTTTAGAAATCTGAACTTCATTTAAAAAAAGGACTTTTATGAAAATGAAGCTAATCAATTTTATAGGAATCTCTACTGTTAATTAAATAACGTAAAATTCTTTTTTTAATCCGTAAGCATACATAAATGTCTGCATGATGCTTGTACTTTTATATGTTGGACAACGAATAAGCAACAAATAATTTTATTTAGTTTAATAATAATAAAACAAAACAGAAAGATCAATCTGGGATCATGTGCCTAATTAAGATATAGAAAATTGAACGAAGACTTTTGGCCTGTGATGACATTAATAATTATTTCTTTGATTAAGGAACACAAGTGGTCACATGCCATGCATTGTGTATAACTGAAATAATCTATACTATATATTAAAACTGATGTATTTAGTAATATTACTTTGTCATATCAATTGATTTTTATGAAAATATCATATCTATTTAGATAAATAATGAAAATTTCATATAATTTACTCATAACTATAATATATAATTCGTTTTAAAATTCAAAAATTCACATATATATATTAAATCTAAAAATTACATATTCAATATAGTTGTATTATCATTATCGAAATAATAATTAAAAAATATAACAAACTTTTATAAATCAACTCGATCTATAAATGATCATGATCATGATTCATATACATAATAGTCATTATTTTACATATGTATCGTGTGTGCATCATTCATTAATATTAATAATTAATAAATAGATAAAAATATAAAATTAAATTGACAGATCAAAGGTTTTTATGATGAAGAAAAAAATACGATTTTTTTATTCTGTTTGAGTAAAATTTTATATTTTAAATAAAAATCGATATGAATTTATATCCACGTGTTGATATAAATAATATGTTTTTTTAATAAAAAAAATCTAAAAAAATTTCTTACATTTCCCTGAGAGCAACGTATTGGGTACTTCGAGGTTATTTCTAAAAAGACACAAATTATATTTTTTTTAAGGCGAATAACGTGCTTCCACTTGTTATTTGACGATCATTTAAATAATCTTTCTTCCTCTGGGATCCAGCTTGGTGGTATTTTTTAGAAAGTTTAGCTAATTAGACTTCATCATTCTAATTTCTAATTAACAAGAAAAATAGATTATATGTACGTTCATTGTTAAATCAGTTTAAATAAGCGGAAGTAAAAATAAATAAATAATTTTGATAGATAAATTGTTCAAAAAATTCGATGTGTATTTTTGTATTTAATTGTCTCTTTACTCATCAAAGCTGAAACACTAAAGTTAGGGCCACACAATGTAATCAGATGTAACCCATTATTTTGGAAGATTCTTTTACGTCAGAAAGAATAGGATCACAATGGCATAGCAAAAGTGTGAGTTTGCAGAAAACACAAACGTGAGAAGGAAATTGGTTCGATTCCACGAAAATTATTGTCCGTCTCGGCTACAAGGAATGTGGTTCTCGGTCGTCTTATAACTATCACACCATATCAGCGCCACATCGGATATTTATACGGTCGTCTAATAATTATCACACCTTATCTATTTATGGATCCCTAAGGGATCTTTCGTTATATTTAGCTCAAAAAGGATATTTTTCACATGAATGTTGAATACCATCAAAGATCATTGCGGTCCTTAATTTATCGTCATGCATATTCGTTGATTAACCTGGATTCGAGTAAGCAGGTGCCCCAAGAATGGACCCAATTGTCATCCGCTGAACTGTTTTGTCAGCTCGAGCAAATGGTTGAGTCTATGAACCCTAGCTAATTCGGTATTGAACTCCGCCTTCGGTCCCTTTATTGATATGATTGCTAAGAACAAGGGGAGTTAACCTGAATTTGCTCATTAATCATATTAAATATAATCTAACTTCACAAATGGCCTTGTGGTGACAAATATTAGCTGGAGTGCGACAACAATGTGAACTTCGAAAGGAGATTTTTGTATACTACATGCGGTGAATTTGGGATTTCTTATAAGTGATGTGAGCCCGCATCTATCATATATAAAATCGAGATGATCGAATGAGAAATATTGACAGGGATGTTAGAGTAAGTGTCAACAAGCCAATTTGTGACTTGATCTTTTATTAACTCTAATGTAAAACGATCTTTATTTTAATAATATTTTACGATTTTATCCAATTATGACATTATGTTTTATCTGAATACTCATGCAAGCTGTATAGATAAAGTCCTTGAATATACAATAGGTACCATGAGTCATGTCTCGCAACATATGATCATGAAATCCATTAGGAGGTGTACCGTATATTCTAAACATGTTCTTAGTCGAATCAGCCGCCTAAAATAAGGATAAATGTCGATTAAGCTCGAGACTAGAATCTGTTATGTAAACGCCATGTTTCATTGGCAAGGACATGAATATGTCTATTCATACAGATGAGTGATCATATGATGATGCACTGAACAACCTTCTCTTAGACTGTCCAAGTGATTCTCGCTTATCGAGTAGAATAGTCCGCGTTATGGTTGTACACCATTAGTCCTTTGACCCGGGACAATGTAGGGGCTATATGTACTAGCATGCACTTTGATTTGTTTAACGACTCCATTGAGAGCCATAAGGTGGCGAGGTTAAGTGTAGTTTCGAAATACGTAGGAGCAAATGCATTGTCATCGGAGATTCACCATTTCCCTACGGGTGAAGATATCCAATGTGAGCTGATGAGTTGATGGTGCAACTCTCAATGTACCAATATAATGGTAGTAGATTCGATCGAGATTATGTGATGAAGGGACCGTACTATACATTAACCATAACTTAATGTTCTTGCAGGCACTATCAGTGATACATATGAATCATGGGGCGATGCTACTAGACGCTGTTACAATGATCTGATGGATGCAATCAGAAATGAGTTCTGACATTTTTTATCAAGAAGTTGATGAAAAGAATAAGGCGAATATGGGTAAGTCCGAATAATAATAAATATTATACTGAATCACATGGAGATGTCACCCACGACTAGCTGTATCCCTGAACCAGCGAATGTCACACATATATCGAATTTTGTGTTCTCGTTAAGAAAGTCAAAATTCAAGGAGTTGAACTTGACAATTGTAGTTTGATGGATATCAAACAGAATATTTATAAATGAATTTATAAGATGGAACAAATGGAAGTTAGATTAACTGTTCATTGAGGAAGGAGAGTGAAACTGCAGACCCGGATCACCTACAGTGGTGTAAGCACAGCAAATGATGATGTGCTTACATGACATTTTTTTAATTTTTTTAATTCTTCTCTTTTTTTCCACTTTTTCTCTTTTGTTTTACCTCCATTTTCCACCATTTTATTCCATCTTTCACAAACATTATTCACACAGTTTTATATGAAATAATATATACATTTTAATTCTTTTATTTTAAATTAATAATTTTACAATTAAAAATTACTATATTAAATTTTTACTTGTGAAAAACCGTATCATTTTTTTCGAATTTGATGAGTACTATTAATTTTATTTTTTCAATGAACAAAATTTTTAACAATAAACTATTAACATGTTAATGCTTAAATTAAAATTTAGAACATTTCCATCATGAAATATCAAAAAGTAAAATTCAACACAAATTTCCATTAAAAATAAATAATTCATACGTTTTGAGAATTCATTTCAACTAACAACGTTAATCGGCTATTATTTAAACAAAAAACTACTCAAGAGCATTATTGGATATATCTTCATTGAAATCCATGGTTTCAAGATAATGGTGAGGATGATCAGATTGTGCCTACATTATAAGAATAAATATTATAAAATCAATTTTACCATATAAGAATTAATATTTTTTTGGCTTAAGATTTTACCCACTAAAAAATTTCTAGATATCATTAAAGTTCATACCATCAATAATTCAATGAAATTAAATTGACTTCCAGTTGTTTGAAGACATGCATGAGGTACCGGAGGTGCTGAACAAGATATGGGTAATTCATCGTGTGTTCCGATGTCCTACATTGATTGTAAAAATAAGAAATCTAGATAATTTTTATTTCAAAAAAGTATTAACAGTAGTTAATTTACCTCGACTCTCAAATTTGTTTTTCTTCGTTTTGCTTGAAGTTCTACCCAACTCTTCAACCTTCTTGACTTTTTCACACCATTTTTTTTTTTGAATCCTTTTGCTTGTATCATAAAAGTTCCTTTCGATGATGTCCTGACACCACCATTGTTGTCTTGGCTCACTTCGGTCAAATGCATTTCCATGACTTGCTTGGTTAGATCATATACCAAATTATGCACCAAAGAGAAAGTTGATGGGTGGACGGAGGCTTTGGTTGCAAGTCTTACGAGCATCGTACAAAGTTTTCTATACCGTTCTGTACTTTCTCGTTTAGGATCTTCTTCGACTTCATTGCCCATACAATCGTGTACCACTCAACTCCTAGCTTTTCTCGTCCATCTACATATACTTTCACAGCATGACAACAAAATAATCCAGTCATCTCAAATTTTCGGCAACTACATGAAATCATCTTTGTGCTAGGATTAAATGTCACCGTACATTCTCCTTCTTTATCAATTCGCCCGACAACATATTCAAATAATGGTTGAGATTCATTTTTATATTTTATGTAAGCAGCCACGAACAAAACAAATTCCACTTGAAATAGATGAAAGATAGTGAGGGTATAAATTTCATAAAGTTGACACAACATAGGAGAACTCTCTAGCTTTAATTTCGGTAATTTTTGGTGTGTCTCAAATTCACATCTTAGCTCGTTGTACCGCTTTTCCTCCAAGACCCGTTCGAAGTGCTTAAAAAATTGCATTATATCTAAGTCGGGTTTCATACAACTCTTGATATCAGAATTGACACTTTCATTGAGTTGTGTGCTCTTCATACCAAGTGTGAAAGCCTTGTTCATGTAACAAGCTGCTCATTTCTCCTTTATATTATAAGTGGATTGCAATCATGTGTTTTCTTGAATATTATATTGTACTAGTAGAACACTCCAGGCCTCCTCAAATCGCGTCTCATCGTCAATGCCATACATGAATCTCTTAAAATCAGTTAAGAAATGAGAACCATCTTTCATCAGGTTTCCCAAGTGTTTGACGCCATTTTGCATCAAATGCCATGTGTACAATCCATGAAATACCTCAGGCATCACCTCCTGTAAGGCCTTTGCCATAGCTTGATCTTGATCGGTGAAGATAATGAGAGGTTTTTTTTGCTTGTGTGGCTCAAAAAAGTTTCGCCAACCATTTAAATGATGACGCAGTCTCATCATACAAAAGTGCTGCACCAAAATCACCGCTCCTCTGTGATGATTGAAACCTGAGATGATAGCAAGTCGTCGGTATGCACGGTTTGTACAATATGTGGTATCTAGTGATACAACATCACCAAAATACTCATAGTCGATTAGCATTCTCACATTAGCCCAAAAAACATTAGTTATCTGCTCTTCCACATCCATCTGATTAGCATGGTAAAATGATGGATTTTTAGATAATTGTTGTTGAAAATATCGCATCAGACAACCAACTTCCCCATATACCATACTTCTTTGTCTTTTGGATCGAATATAATTTTTAGCATCCAACATTGTATAATCAAGACCATCTATTCCCCATGCATGCTTACTCATCAACTGAAAATTTGATTTTTGTTTAAGCCCAACATCCTCTGCCAAATCAATCTCATAGGCTTGAACTTCTGTAATTTTACGTTAGGAAGATAACATATGAACTGTTTCTTGAAGATGGAGTGTGTGATTATGCTCTTTGATAAACTCATTAACTTTATATTTACTATCCACAAATGTGACGCCCATTCTTACTTTACAATTTGTTCGAGTCTCAAGCTGAGGATTGACTGTCAATGAATCTCTTTTGTCTTTTTTACGAACACCCTCCTTGCAACAAACATATTTATACGAAATTATAAATCCGGTGTTCTTGTTCTTGTTCTTGTTAAAATAATGCTTCCTAACTCCAAATCCAGTTTTCCCACCTTATTCAACCCAAAACTTCCCAGACTCGTCTAGACTATCAAATTCCATACCAATCTTAGGCTTGAATTCGATATTTGAACTAGAATCCATCAAGAATTTGAAAGTATCAATACAATTTTTGGTTTGTTTCAGTCTCAGTTTTCAACGACGGTGACAAAAAATGCAATAAATTTATCGGTTACATATTAAATGCAACAAATTAATAATAAAACAATATTTTTCTCAACTAATATCCAAGAACAATAAGCCAAAACATAATAAGTCAAGTACGTCAATTGTAACCAGTGTCAATCAAAATTCTAAAGCAGGGGAGTTGCGTCATGTACAAGAGAATGATGAAATAGCCTAATTGTCTTGTTGATTTGCATGAATTATTTTGTATTGCTCCATATTCACCCTACTAAATGTAAAATTCGTACAAAATTCATATTCAAATGATATCCTTATTAGTGATAAATTTAAGATTCTTACTAAAAATATTTTATTTTAGATTAGATTATAACACTAATTTTTTTCTAATATTTTATTAACTATTAATAATACATCACGTCCAATTTTTTAAATTATGCAAACATGATTGGAAAATTCATAATTTAAAATCCCTATACATTCTTCAATATAATTTTTATAATTATTGATTAAATATTTGATATATATATATATATAATCTACTAATTTAATACAGATAAAAAAACCATATATTTTCTTTTTTGAAAAAAATTAAAAATAATGTTAAAACAAAGCCACAACAAGAAAGCCAAGAAAAATTTATCATCCTTACCAAGAATTATTGAATATCATGAGATAAAACCTAATCTTATATGGTTATACATGCATGCATATGTATAACACACACACACCTATATATACAAATTATATATATCACACACAAATATCTTACAACGATGATATTTAAAGGTAGAATCGGTAACCGCAAGCAATACACATAATTAATAAGAGTTTCAAATCAATAGCACCACAAAAATAAAAACCAACAAAATCAAATCAAAAATTCGATAGCCAAACAATGAGAAAAAGAATTAGACATTTAAATGAACAAGAAAATCAAACCTTGTATGTTATAGTATATCCTGTAAAAATAAAAATAATAATAAAATTGAGTGAGAGAGAAAAAAAAGAGAAAAAGAAGAAAATGGACAAAAAAAGACGAGATGAGGTAGCCGAGAAGAAAACAAATGTTTATATAAAACTGTGTGAATAATATTTGTGGAAGAGGGAAAAATATGGAGGAAAATGGAGGGAAAACAAAAGAGAAAAAGAGTTGGAAAAAGTGGAAAAAAAGAGAAGAATTAAAAAAATAAAAAAATGCCAAGTAAGCACAGCATCATTACCACTGTAGGTGAATCATGTCGAAATTGCCTGTTTTGACGAAGGAGTTCACAAAACTGGCAGCTGCCAAATATGATTAGTGAAAATTTTGATATTCGAAATTTTCAATTTTCATTATATCAATAAAATTTTTATCATCGGTACATCGGCGCTGTCAGATCGTCGACAAGAGTTATAATGAGTTCACAATTATTTATTTAGTAAATTTATATTTTACTAATTAAATATAATACTAGTAATAGTGATTACTCATATGTACAAAGTTCTCAAAAAATATTCTAGAAGGGTATAGAATTAATATGATAAAAATCATATTAAAAACAAATCATATAATATTTAGATATAAATTAATCAAGATCTTATCATCTAGAAATAAATCAAGCAAGATATTTTGTCCTTGTTAAAAAGAGTTTTATATCTAATGAAAATCTTTTTTCCATATTTTCTAGAACTCTTTTATGAAAGTGTTTCTAGGTCAAGCATGGGATATATATATATATATATATATATATATATATATATATATATATATATATATATATAGAATGGACGTCCACAGCGGGGTGGTAGAGAGAGAGTTGGACGAGAGAGCTTTTCACAGAAAAAAATTACAAAGTCCAACATATATTTGCTCTATAGTTTTTATTTGATCGGGTGATCACTTTATTGTGTAGTTGCTAAAGTTTTCTGTGATCGGGTGATCACTTTTGCAAGGGCACAGCTGCTGGAGTTTTTGGGAATGCACGTAAAGGGCAGGAGAGCTACTGTAGTTTGTCTCTGAACACAGTCATAGTTCAGAGTTGGAGATAATTTTTCGTGCTAAAGAATTTGAGTGATCGACTCATGTTTATACCGTGTTGCTGATTGGTGTTGAAGACACGTGAAGAACAACACTGACGCAGAGTGTTGATCGAAGAGTGTTCTTCTATTGTTTTAAAGAAATTTGGTTTATGCATCTAGTTTTGATGTTGGTTTATTTTGATATATTTTTAGTTCTTTAGAGTGTCAATGAATTTGGTTTTGTTATTCTCACTAGTATTATTTTGGTGTAAACGATTAAATAATTTTCTAGTGAATTTTTGCCATGAGACGTTGCACAAGTATATTTGTACTTGTGCATAATTTAAAAATGGTGTTGATTCATTAAAAGTTTACGTGTGTGTTAAATATTCAATTTCCGATGCAAATTGTGCGCTCGTGTTAACAACACCAAAGTACAACACTAACATCTGATACACAAGCTATATATTTATTTCATGTATGTTTATGATCAACAATCCTTTCAAGTATACATGTCAAAACAGGCTGGCGTGGCGGGCATTAGGCGGCGCGGTGCGGGCCAGCTCATCATTTTGGCTAGCCTCTAAATGGCCAACCCACCTTGGGCCGCGGGTTAGACGGGCCAATCTGCTTGTTTTTTTAAGAAAAATGCTAAACAATAAACATAAAAAAAATATACTTCAGTCTAATAGTTTCATAAAATACTTAAAAACATTAAAATAATAAATTAAAAAAACATACAACATAATCCATAAAAAGTAAAATGGTTAAACCAAACATGAAGAAATTAAATAAATACTACAAAGTTCATTCTCATTAACTCAATTCAATCTTCATCTTCTACAACAGCTCCCTCCACTCTTTCTTCATCGAAATTACAACAAAAAGTGCACAAACTAAAGAGAGAAGGGAAGAAAATAATTTCAAGTGTGGTGAATTATTTTTTGATATGCACATAATAATGCCCGAGATTTTATCCTTTTAATCCAAGGTTAATAATTTATGAATTGACGTAATTATGAAAGGACAACTCTGAGACAAGATTTGGGAAATCATGAGCATTGTGTGTTTGAAATCTAGCAGGCATCGCGCACATGCGCGGAGATGAGGCGCGCATATGCGCGAGAAGCACATGCCGAGACAGTAAGTCTCGTGCATATGCGCGAGCTGGTGACTTCCATAAGTGCCGAGACAGAGAGTCTCGCGCATATGCGCGGAGACGAGGCGTGCATATGCGCGAGCAGATGGAATCTACAAGCGCCGAGACATATATGCGCGAGGACCGGGCGCGCATATGCGCGAGCACTGCTGTATGAAATTGTGACACTTGTCTTGCCATGCATTGGGACATATAAACCAACTTCAATCTTCTTCATTTCAGACTTTGAACGTCAAGAACCGAGAGATAAGCTCTATGGAAACTCTCAAGTTTCTTGAATCTTAGAATTTAGATTGTACAAGATCCGGCCGTCCAATTTTCAATCCGAGTTTAGTTTCGTGATTCTCTCGTCAAGAACCTCAAAGAGATGTAAGTTTTATTACTTTCCTGTATGGTTTGAAAATTTGGTAGTGAAGAAATCATAGTTTGATTGATATTATATGTTTTTGAGATTATGATAAGCCTGTAATCGAAACCAGATTGAAGAACCGATAGTTTATGCAATTGTTATCAATTTTCAGCCTATATTGAATGAGATTGTACAGATTTGGTAATTGTGGGCTGTAATGGTTATTGATTATGAGCTGTGATGTGTATCTGTTGATGGTTGAGTTGCCGAATATATCGAGATTGCGATGTTATGCCGTCAAAACAGAAGTAGATTGAGTATTGATCAAATCAAGTCTTGCCTTGAGTTGTATGTGATATTGCACTTCTCGAATGTTATTCCAGATTTGTATTGAAGACTTCGAAATCGGTAGAAGAACGAGCCAAAGCCAAACCCCGAGAAAAGAAAGGTATAAAGATGTTAAACCGGGAGAGATAACTCGAGTAAGAGATAACTTGAGTTTCCCAAAACCACATACTATATTGTTATTGCTTTGATGTCTTGCAATTCATGAGATTGATATGCTTAGTTAGTCTATTGAGTTATATCAAAGCATGTATTGTGAGTCTTTGGCAGAGGTGCCAAGTCACTGGACATTTGATTTATATCGATGTACTTAGGAGAAGATCGACTCCTATTGTAGAGATTCGATATAGTGGACCAAAGTGTGGGAATAAGAACGTACCACCACCTAGCTGGGAAGAGTAGGTGGGAGACTTGTTACGTTCTTATTCAAACCGGGATCCCTAGCTAAGAGTCGAGTCAAAGAGTAAGAGTTAAAGAGTTTAATTTATTGCTTTGTATCGATTTATGTTTTCGTAGACTACGATGCATATTGTTTTACAAATGTTATATGCTTTTGTATATGTTTATATGAAATGCATGTATACGTTGTTTATATTGGAAAATATGTTTCTCACCGGAGTTATCCGCCTGTTGTTGTGTTTGTATGTGCATGACAACAGGTGGGACAGTATCAGGGTCGAGAAGAGCATGATAGATCGAGATTAGAGTGGTGATCCGGGGTTAGAAGTAGAGTTGTTGTTCAACACATGACATGTAGTTGATAAACTCTAGTTTGTTATGACTTTCTTTTGTACAAGACTTGTACTCTTAATCATGTTGTAGATATTGAACTTGATCTTATAATTTGAATAAGATGAGACCTAACTTGTTGTAGAAATTTGTACACTTGTTTATAAAGTGTTCAACATTTAAAAAAAATAAATAAATTTGCTACCCAGTTTATTTAATCGATCCAATTAATCCTAATGATGATTGAAAAGAATGAGTTAGCGTCCGGGTCCCCACAACATATTACCGCAAAAATAAATCAACAAATATTTCAAGATCTGAAGATCATACAAAATCAAATAATATGTGTTACGAATTCTATGTATCAAGAAAATAGAAGCACGTGAAGCAAAGGGAGGAGCATTCTAGAGCAGCACGATATTGAAAATCACATGTTAGATGGAAAATAAATGACTAATTATATGGTCCGTGACAAGAAACGAAAAAAGCTAGGGGCCCATATGTGAAGAATAAGTAGTCTGCATCCAAGTTTCTTTGTTGCATTAGGCTAGATTTTGGACTTCAAAAGGCAAAGTAATAAACCGATTACTGCGCACAGAAAAGGGAGGAGAGCATGACATCTTTAAAAAAGCACATAGATTTTACCAAAGTGATGCATGCGTAGGAGATAAAATAAGGAAGAAATAAGATATTAGAATGATGGAGGCGCATGAGACTTAATTCAATTTCTATATAAAACTTAAATATAAAACCCTACCTTAATTTGACGGGCCAGCCTGCCCCGTTTAGGCCCGTACCGTCTTGGCCCGCAACCTAAACGGGTTAAGTCTTTTTAGCCCGCCTCCAAATGGACTGCTATTTTATCAACCCAACCCGCTCAATTTTTGTGACGGGGCGGGCCGGTCTGACGGACTTGACCCAATTTGATAAGTTTGTGACGGGGCGGGCTGGTCTAATCACAAAACCTCATAAAATTTAAAATTATATTTATTAAAAAATTTAAAAAATTATTACACTACATAATAAAAAATTATAATATTTTATTTACCTATAAATTAAAATTAATAAATATTTTTAATAAGTAAAATTAAAATTTTTTATTAATTATTATATAACATTTGATGTTAATTATTTTATATAATTTTAGTTAATTTATATAATTATAACTTAAAATTCTTACATATGATATTTTTCATTAACTTGAATGATAATATATTTTATATAATTTTATAAGTTTATCAACTCACACATATATAAGAATAACTATAATAAATTAAATATATTAAAATTTTATAAAGTTATCCTGATTACAAATATTTTAGTATACTTATTATTTATTTTTATGTACAAATAATTGTCTTCTTTTGACATATTGTTTGTATATTACGTGACTTTTTATATTTTTGTACTTTTCAAAGATTATGTATATTATTCATTAATTAATTAACACAACAAATATGATTTAATGGGTAAATATTTTTTAATGGATGGTGGATATCCAAATTGACGTCAATTCTTGACTCTTTTTGAGATGTACATTATCATCTTCAAAAATTCACATGTCAATATCGTTATCTTGAAGATGCTAAAGAGTTGTTCAATCTTCGTTATGCTTATTTGAAGAATGTTATTGAGTGGATATTTGATATATTTAAATTACAGTTCAGAATATTCAAGATGACTCGACAATTTCCATATACGATCCAAGCAAAGCTTGTATTGGCTTGTGTTGGATTACACAATTTTCTTCGAAAGAAGTGTCGATTTGATTCAATTGTCTTTATTGACACAAGTTTATGAAGATGACAACTTTGATATGTTATTTGATACTCGAGAAAACAACAACGAGTAAATACTAATGCATGTAGAAATACCATAGCCAATAGAATGTGGAGCGATGTTGATCAAATTTTCAATAACGATTAATTTTTTTTTTATAAAAGATTACTTATATGTTGAATTGACATAAATAATTGAGATTGATTTAACTTTTAAGTAAGTAAAATTTATTCATATTCATAAATAAAAAAATAATTTAAAATCGAAGAGGTTATCTATGTCCAATAATTATATAAAAGAAATTAATAAAAAATAAATCTCAATTATAAATTACAAAATTCATATAATTTATGAAAAAAATTTACAAAAATCCTGAAAAAAAGTAAATAAAAAAATGAAATTTGATTTACAATTCTATGACATTTTAAAAAAATCAATAGAAATCCATAAATTTTAAAAATTTATCATTTAAAAAAGTCATTAAAAATTTTAAATGTGTAGAATGAATATATCCCTTATTTTTTAATCCAAAAAAATTAATTTTACCAAGATGAGCTTCATAAATATAAATAATTATAAAATGTGAGCGGTTGACTCATTGACTAATGGCTTCCTCCTCGCCACTTGAGCACAATTTTCTTGGGAAAAATCAAAGCTTGCTTTGGATTTCTTGCTCAACTTCTTCTTCTTGATTTGAAGACAGCTTACAGAGTATAATAACATGTCAACAACGTATGATAACTGGGAGCGGTTGGTTGCAGCCACTCTTAAAAGAGAGCAGTTTCGGCAGCTTGCGCTTGCCCATTCAAGGGAATCCAGCTTCAGCTCCATACAATCAGATTTCTCCTTTGATTCTCCTATTTATTCTGATTCTGGTAGCTTCAACGGTGAAACCCTTTTTTTTTTTGCGGTTTTTGGAATTGTACTACTATGATGTAATTTTTATCGAAATCATTTGGTACGAACTCGATATTTAGAAGGTTTCACAAGCTGATTATCTTGTTTACTGTTTTTTTGCGCGCTTTAGACTGGTCAAGGGTTGGGTTGGGTGGCCTCGGCTCTGATTCTTGATTTTACCGGTCAGATAGTTAAAAAGAACTTTACCTTTGTGGAATTTTTAGTGTTTTCATTGGCTTTAAGAGCATTTCTTTTGAGTTAAATAAGCTTTTTTTTATTTTTTATTTTGGCTAGTCTGAATTTCCTTTTAGTTACATATTTACTATGCTTTACACTTACAGATGGACTGAAGAATGATGTGATTAATCTTTGTTCAGTTATTGTAATTACCGCCATCGCTCTAAGAAACTTCCTTTGTGTTCCATGGGTACAAGTCATCAGCTTCGTTTTGTTATGATTGTTGTCTATTCGGTCATTCACTTCAAATCATTAAATCTCATCACACGAGTCCTAGAAAAGCCAAAGTATACCATCTCAGTAATATAATATGTATCTGATTGTATGGCGTTGTCACATTGATTTATATCATGAAATGTCATTCTTAATGGAGCATGTTACAGTTCGCAGTTGGTTCATATCTGTGTATTGTTTCGGTCCTATAAATGCATCAATTAAGATCAGATGGCTTAAGAATTTAGCTGCAGAAGCCAGAACTTGAGATTGTGAACTATCCCTTTCTCCTCTATTATTTGGAGGTATCCTCAAATTTGCCGAAAATCTTCATGATTTGGTTTGTCCCAACACTTCTAAGTGATTCTCATGATTCAACTGCTAGATATGAAAGTAAGTGAAATTATTCTTGTTACTCAAAATATAACCACACCGGGAGTTTCAACTGCTAGATAAGAAAGTGAGTGAAATTATTCTTATTACTCAAATATATAACCTCTTTCTATTTGTGTAGAATATTTCGAAGGTTTATGTTTCAGGGGATTTCAACAAGCTGATCATCTTGTTTATTCTTTTTTGTGAGCTTTAGAAGTGCCAGGACTTCCCAACATGTGCAATTCATCAGCCCAGTCCAATAGAAGCATTCGATTTTTAACTGTTAAAAGTAGTGCTGCAAGCCTTCCCACTCCGAGATCAGAAGTTGAAATTCTATCATCGCCTTACGTGAGGGCCTTTTCATTTAACGAGTTAAAGAGTGCAACAAGAAACTTTAGACCCGACAGTTTTCTTGGGGAAGGAGGATTTGGTTATGTTTTCAAAGGTTGGATTGATGAACATACACTTACGGCTACAAAGCCCGGTTCGGGATTCATCGTAGCTGTCAAGAAGTTGAAGCTCGAGGGTTTCCAAGGCCACCAGGAGTGGTTGGTAAGTAAATTTTATTTTGTCATGGATGGCAAAATGTTCCAAGTTTTTAATCATCTGAGAATTTTGAAAAATGCCTCTGGTTTGCAGACGAAAGTTAATTATCTTGGTCAACTTCATCACACCAACCTAGTTAAACTTATTGGATACTGCTCCGAGGCTGATAACCGGCTGTTGGTATACGAGTTCTTGCCCAGAGGAAGTCTCGAGAATCACTTGTTCAGGAGTAAGTTATGCTCTGAGATCAACTGTTATCGCGACACTTGATCGTTTTGCCGCCTGTTATTATCATTTTTAGTGCATTTTTCAATCAATATTGTTGATATGGTTCAAATGAACATGTTCATATTTTCGTTTGGATTCTGGTTATCTTCTTGATCAAATGATTTAAAAGCAAATTTTCTCATTTGAGGAACGCCATTATGTTTTGCAGGGGGGCCTCAACCCCTTTCTTGGGCGATTCGAATGAAGGTTGCAATAGGTGCAGCTAGGGGACTTTCTTTCTTGCATGAAGCAGAAGAACAGGTGATATATAGAGATTTTAAGGCCTCTTAACATTCTTCTTGATGGGGTATGGTCGAAACTCATTTATCATAATCCACTTTATCATTCCCAGATTTGCATGTGTAAACTGATAGCTATATATCACACTGGCAATCCCATTTGCAGGAATTCAACTGCAAAGTTGTCTGACTTCGGTTTGGCCAACGTAGGTCCCAAAGGCGATGTTATTGGTATGCGTGGCTATGCTGCGCCAGAATATGTTGCCACAGGTCCCTTGTTAGCTTTATATTTTTATTCTTTCTCCTTGCAATTTGGTTCCAATTTGTCTGGCTTCATGAATAGGGCGATTGTCAGCGAAAAGCAATGTCTACAGTTTTGGGGTGGTTTTGCTCGAACTTTTGTCTGGAAGACAGGCTGTTGATAAAACAAAAGTTGCTATCGAGCAGAACCTCGTTGAGTGGGCGACTCCATACATGTTTGACAAGAGAAAATTATTTCGGATAATGGACACTAAAATGGAGGGACAATACCCTCAGAAAGCAGCATTCAGTGTTGCTGCTATATCTTTGCAATGTCTATGCAACAAACCGAAACTCAGGCCACGCATGGCCGATGTTTTAGCCACACTCGAAATGCTCCAAGCTCGAAAAAGCACCAGACATTCAAATGCAGATAACCGAACTTCTTTTGATGCTCTATCTATCTCACCACTTTAACATTCCACTGCGCACGCAAGCTGAATGGAGTTGGCTCGTAAACTCTTCAGCTAGAGTTCGATTTTTTTCAAGCTTGATAATCCTAGAGTTGGAGGGGGATGGGCAGGGGTTGCCCCTTTCCAATTTTTTTTATAGATTCCTAAATGTATTTGTATCAATTATTTGCAAAAATATGAAATCATTCCACAACTCGTGGACCAGCTCCCAAGCCTTCTTAAACCATGCATGTGCTGAATGTGAATTATAAGATATATATTGAATGAAAACAATAACAATAAAAAATTATAAAATTAATATTCATATTTGATTGTGTTAATAATTTAAAATAAATCCAATATTATTTTTAAAATATAATATAATAAAATATCGAATTTTCGGTATACCAAGATTATCATATCGAATTTATTGAATTTTCGATATACTGAAGATTTCGATACGATACGTTAACGATACCGAATTTTTCGGTACGGTAACGATACGAAATTTGAAAATTTACCGAAAAATATATAATATTTTAAAACAGTGACTTAAAATGTAAGGTTTTTTCGGTATAAAACTGTATATCGATACCGTACCGAAATATCGGTATACCGTACAAGTTAGATATAATCGGTATGCTAATTATATGTACAGAAATTTTCGATATGATATCGGTGTAATTTGCTTCACTGTAATTATCGATATGCTATAAAATAGATAATTTTGATACGATATGATACGGTATATCACCAGTTCTCAACCCTTTTGTCGGGCAACCTGTATTAAGGTTGCAATAGGTGCAGCTAGGTAGCTGTAGAACAGGAGATATACATATATTTTAAGGCCTCTAACCATTAATATTCGGTTCGGTTTTTAGTCTTTAGGATTTTCAACCGAACAGAACCAAAAATCGATTTTTTCATTTTTAAAATTTTTTTGTTGATTTATATTAATTAATAATAAATAACTAAAAGTTTAAAAGAACCGAACCATTAAATTGGTAGCAACGTCCCAGCAGAGTCGTTGGGACTGATTATCTGGTACCGGACTTTACAATTACAAGTTTAAAACAATTCATACATTATTTTTTTATCAATAATTTCATTTCTATCAAATAAAAATTTTAAAATATTATAATAATATTTTAAATTATAATATGTCACATATGAGTCTAAAATGAATGTTTAAAAGGTTAATAAGAGTTTAGAAATTAAGATGTGCTCATACAACATTAATATGTTAATATTTACAACTTAAATAATCAATAGATAGCAATGCGAATAACAATTAATATTTAAATACAACTTAAATAATTAATTTTTCATTTGTTTGTGTATGTATATGACAAAAATTGTTGGTGGGTTGCATGAAACGTTGGCAAACTTGATTTTGTGATAAAAAAATTTATTATTAAATTGCTAACATATTTCATTAAGTGTGTAGTTGATAATTATCAAGTTTGAAGATTTGAGAAACTAGAACTCGAATTTAGTAAAGATGAAAATGTTACGAGCTTAAGTATTTCGATGATATCTCAGTGATCGAAATGACCAAGGGGCAAAATGGACATAAAACTCAATTTGTTACAAGTAATATTTCAGGCCAACTCGACTAATTTGGATGTTATCTAAGTGAAATAGTGGTTGCAAGATTAAACTAGATGACACAGATACAAATGCCAGCTAGACCTGAGCAATTATGGTATTTTGATCATATCTCTGAACTCGATTATTGAAATAGAATAATTTAGTATGTGTTACAAAGATAACACAATGATGTACAAATCATCTTCCAAAGTAGACGCTCAGATCAGATCTTAAGATGATGAAAAATCGCGATGAAATTGTTGGTTTTGTACTGAATGAAGAACAAGTTTCAAATTGTATATAGTCTGGTATTTTGATAATCTCTCTCACATAAATATAAAATTGAGTGATTCTTGATTATTTGAAAAGCTAAGAGAAAATGTTACAACTTTCATGTTCATCACTTTCCCAAAAATCGAAAAATCAATAGTTACAATCAACAACTAGACTTGGATCAACTCCAGCCGTAGCCGGACCAGACCAACTCTAGCCGCTCCTGCTTGAAAAAAGGCCAACATTAAAAATTGGTCAGAAACTCGAATATGACTATTTTTTGTCAGAAAACATACATAATCTTTCCAACGGTCATATTCTTGTTTCAAATGTCCATATCATTCTTGAGCCGTAAATACAATATTTTGAAGATTAAACAACAATATTTTGATCGGGGTTCAAACCATGAACAGATTATAAGAAAAAAACAAGCTAGAGTGAGAGCAAGCCAAAGAAAATAGTGTGATGATACATTTGAAAAATATACACTTTAATAATTTAAATCATCTCACACAATTACACACACGTAAATGAGAATTGAACTTTAAAGAATAATTGAGCGATAATCTTTATACAAAGACGGAAATGTTGTGTGTTTGTAGTCCTGACATAAAAAACATGAAAAATTTTGTGGATTGTGAGGTTGCAGACTACAATTTAATTGAGAGAGTGTACTAGGAGTTCAATTAGAAAAATGATAAGTCATAAGTAGAATCGATTTGTACAAAGAGTTGTATAAATCAAGATTTTCTAGTGAATCTTTAATAAGTTGTTAATATTGGAACATCCATAAACAAATTTGTGTCTTGTTAAGACACGTCCTAAAATTTTCTTAAAAAATTGCGAAACTTTTTTTTGCACGAGGTCGAAACTCTAGGAATTTAAACAAAAAATATACATCATCGTTCACGAATAAAAAATAATATATTTCCTTGACATGTCCTCAAAGTTCGACCAACTATGATCATTAAAACTTCAGCATAAAATATGTCACGCCCCAGAGACGGGGTTGATCGACACCGGCGTTGCTCTCAAATTTACATTCGAAAACAACAAGCCTCAGAAGTAAAAAATTCAGAAATCAGTCTTTTATTCATAATACTGAATGTTTCAATATCTTATATAAATTCAAATAACTAATGTTTTACAGCGAAAATGTAAAACCAGACATAACAATGTCTGAATAGATGCAGCGGAGAAATATAAATTCAAACTGATAAACAACAGTCTTCTTCACCAGCCCCAGAACTGATTTTGTTCTTCTTCTTCTAATGTTTTTTCTTTGCTCTGAGATGAGTTTGGCGGGTGAGTGATATGGTCGTCACTCAATAAGCGGGGGCGGGAATAACTCCCAGTTTTCAAAACCATTTTCAACAGAAACAGTAATACAAATAATATACAGAAACTCTTATTTTCAGAACAGGAATCAGTATTCAGGAATAACAGGATTCAGAACAGAAATCAGAACTTAAAATTTAGCAAGCAAGTACTGAGCACGTTTGTGAATTTCATGGCTAAACTGATATCAGTCCCCTATATGTTCTCTCCTCTAAGGGATAGAAGCTAGTAATTAGGAATCAGGAATGTTTCAGAATATATATTCCTACCATTAGTTCACTAGGTTTCAGTGCTTCAAAAATCAGAGACAAAAAATACATGTACTTTGCTTCAAAACAGGAATTATCAAACTGATTTCAAGATATTTATACATAAGCCCACTTACAGTAATTTGCTAGAAGGTTTCGGTTGAAGTCTGGAATCTGCTTGTTCTCGCTACTGGATTTTTCTGCTCGAAAATGCACTCTCTTAGCTTGAATTTCAAGTGATACTCAAGATTTGTGTAACACCATTTCAGATATTTGAGGGTGTTATTTTTAGGTAAAATTCTGACTTTTAGCCTCCCAATTAATGGTCATAATCTGTCATGATGTGCCATTAACACCCTTTATTCCATGTTAAATGCTTCAGTTACAAGTCATAAGCAGAATCAATAGTTGTCTACTGGAATCTTGTGCTAATGAATTCTTCTGCTGCTGGATTCTATCTGCCTGAAAAATACCAGCTTCTGAAATATTAGTTGCTGCTGGAATTATTAGCTTCTACTGAAATTTTTTGCCTTTGCTGCTGAATTTTGCTAGCTGCTGCAAAATGCTAGCTACTGCTGGAAATTTGGGTCTCACAAAATATAATTTCTCAACTAATACTCATTTAAAAAAAAATGAAACTTAAACATTAAAAACATAAACTCTAGCAACTAAATTCCGTAACATGTTTCGAAAACGAACTTTTCAAGAATGCTAAACAAAATTGCCTCAACTGTATTCAACACATTCTAATAAAATCTTCGCAGCAATATACCTTTTTATAACTCAATCCATGACATGAAACTTTAACTCAAAAGGAACTACTCATAAATAAATATTTATAAAATTAAACATAAATGCGAAAATACTATAGTGGCTTGAATGAGTGCTCTCAACCACGAACCGCCTATCTTCGTTAGCCAACACCAACTCGATTTTTCTCAACTGCATCGATGGAAACTAGTGAACCCAGAGGCCCAACGGGTTTTTCCAGAGATAGCAAGTATTATATAAATAAAATAAGACAAGCATTAAACATTTTTCCTCAACTCAGATTTTTATAAATAAACATAGGAGTCATACGGTCAACATTTTTTCTTAAAACTTAATCAACCTCAGATCTTAAAATAAAAATCCTCAAAAATAACTTTATGAAGAGTGACTCAGAAATTTCCTGCAGTCATTAGTCATAGTCACTTGATTAACCGTGCAAGTATCCAGGTTTGGCGGGAAATCCATAGCCAAAAGCCAACATCCACATGCCGTCAATAGTCAAGTTGGCAGAGAACCAACTCGGCCCGACCCGAAAGCCGACATCTAAACCCGTCAAATTGGTGGAGGCTACCCAATTCGAAGTCCAGCATCCATAGCCGTCAAATTGGCAGAGACGTCTCAACCCGAAGACTGACATCCAAAGTCATCAAATCAATCATAACTTCGCCACAAATCATTATAAATCCTTGTATTTTCATCTTAAAAATTTGCGTACACGTGCTTTCAGGAAATGAAATACACAAACTGCCTTCATTACACGTGATGACCAAAACATTGTTGTGTAATTTCTGCTCGCAAGCGTACAATGTCAAATTTTAATAAATGATAAGTAAAGTATTGTTATCACAATGAGTGTTTATTCAAAATTTATACCAAGTATTGTAATTAGAATAATCTAGACCTTAGAAATTCAACAATGGTTGTTTTCTCAATTAACTAAGAACAAGTAAATCGCAAGCAAATGCAATTAGCACAAATTCAATAAGACAAAATATCTAGAGCTTTGATTTCACTTAGGTTTTTCACGAAGATTAATTCCTATTGAATTTATGCGAATGAATTCAAGCTTTTAATAGACAAGAACGCTTAATTATTTGATCTATTTTTCTTTCTTAAGTGATAAATATAATATACCATATAGTGTCGATTTAATATTCCTATTAAAAATCATTTATATTTTTGTTTTCGGTGACCATTTCCTTCCGCATTTGGTAAATGCCAAATTGCCCATTAATCGAAGTGTGCGATGAATCAATAAAGGACGACAATAGTAGTGGTTTTGCATTAATGAGCTGCGGTCAGACGTTGAACGTGTAAATGAAAAATATCAATATAAGTTGAGAATCCCAAGAAGAGCTGCAGATATTACGAAGCGATACAACATGCATTCGAAGCAAAATTTTCAAGCTTGCATTCTGCAAAAGTTTTCTGAGCACTTCTCATAATAATATTCACTACTACTCATCAGTCTCGCTTCAAAGAACATCGATCTATTAGATCATCAATGGATTCTGTCAAGCTACTCAATTGTTTCTGTCTAGAATGTTTAAATAGTTATTTGAAAGTTTGAATATGAAGATTCACTATATATGAATATTTGTGTTGTATTGGTTGTTTGACTGTGTACATCAACCGTTTGTAAGAGTTAACTAGGAGTTTCGACTTAGGCAGTAGATAAGTCCTAAGGTTGAAATGAGTTGTTACAAAGAGTTATAACAACCCATTTAATTTGATGTACGTTTCTTGCCACTTTTTATATTCTTCTGAGACTGTTATAGGGTGTGATGAAATAAAAACTTTCAAGATTATGGACAACAAACGGAAGGGACAATACCTACTGAGAGGAGCATATACTGCTGCTAAAGTTGCTTCACGTTTGTAAGTTATGAACCAGAAGTCGGGCCTGACATGAAGGAAGTTGTAGTTGTAGTTGTACTTGAACAACTCCAAGTCGAGCAGAATAAGATGACACTCATATATTAATGAAATAAATGCATAATTAAATGTGAATCCTTTTGAATTTTTTTTAAAATTCAAATTTTAATTTGACATCCTTTGAAAATATAAACTACATTTAAGTGTTTATATTGGTTATATTTTTTAATTTAATTTCGGTTATGATTTATTTTATATATTTATTTCTCACTGCTCTTTATCATATTAAATAAAATATAAATTTTTTATATAATATTATGTTTCTAACTTTTAAAAAAAATCATCGTGAATTTTGTTGCATTGAGTGTACATAAATTGATATTATTATTATATATCTTAATTAGAACTTCAATATAATTAATTTTTTTAACATGTTCTAAAAAAATAATTAAAATTTTTAATCAAAATTTATTCATCTAATAAATGACAAATTTTTGACTTTTTGAAATTATTTACTTATTGTTTAAAAATTTTGATAGATAAAATAATATATGATTTTTAAATATTTTTTTCTATTTTTTTGTAGCAACAGTTCCACCCATCCAAGAAAAAACATCAATTTAACGACAGTAATCGTTGTTATCTCAAATGATATAAACATTTTTTAAATAAAATTTTTTTATTATAATATTTAAAATTTAAAATATATTCATTATATTATATCAATAAATTTAATTATCAATAAATTTAATAATTATTCAAATACTAATATTTACTATTCTAATAATTAATTATATCGCACATCAAAACAGTTCAAGCGTCGAGACGTGGCTCTAGTTGGTTCAAGTGTCCATCCCATTAACATTTCCTTAGGTAGGACGAATATGTATGTATGAATGCAAATATACTTTTCTCATTTATCATTACTTGGAGGTTTTATAAAGCTTGATTGAAATTATTAAATCTTCTTACTATTTTCCTCAAAAATCACCCACATAAAATTTTAATTCAAATTCATAAAAACAAAAGAAAAACGAAGATGGCACAATGATCATTTCACTAAATATAATAAATACACACTCAACCTCGGTCCCAAATATAAATACCAAATTTATTTTTTCATCGTCCCAAATATTATTTAGTATTATTTTAAATTTTTTTTACCAATATACCCACATTATTAATACATTAATTACTTACAGAATTTTTTAATTCTATTAAAACATGCATTGAATAAGGTTAAAATTGAAAATTTTCTTTTCCAATAAATTTCTTAATATGTGTGAAAACACGTACAAACCCAAATATAATGAACATATGAGGTACGGTATTAATTAATCATCACAGTTTACTTGTCATCCAATCATCAAAAAAAAAATATATATATATATATATAAAGAGTTCTTTTGCTAAATTTAGTAAAATCCAACCAAAATGTATTTGCTAAAAACAATTAATTATATCATATAATTATCCACATAATGTATTAAATGTTTAATAATAAATATATAATGAATATACTATTAAATGTGAACTCTTTTCGATTTTCTTTTTAAAATTTAAATTTGAATATATTGTTTCTTGAAAATATAAACTACATTAAATATATGTATTATCATTCCATTTAACTTCGATTATGGTTTTGAGTTTGTGTTATTTTTATATATTAAATTCTCACTATACTCTAAAATATTTAACAAAATATAATTTTTTTTATATAATATTACATTTTTCAACTTTTTGGACTAACCACAGAGGGATGACCGATATACCAAGTAATTGCCACCAATTAAAAGTCTATTGTGCAGCAAGGGTGATATTAATAGCATGAGTAGAAAACAAACCTCCCTTGCCATCATTTCTTTCCGATTTCCATGAAATAAAAACTTGGAATTTTGAAAATTAATCCGGGGAATCATATATATATCAAACTGTAGCACAAGAGTTCCTCCAAACACTTCAGCGGATCGAGGCGGTTCTCGCCAACATTATGGACCCAATGAAGTGCTCAAGAGGAACTCTAGAACACATCTGATATCAACGACAAATATGAAAGCTACACATTTTTTTGGTTTGCTGGTTTCAGTGACTATTTATAGGGTTTCCTCTGCAAGGTTTACTTCGCTTTCAGATTCCTCGAACGACACTAAAGCGAATTTTCTTCCCTTTATCAGCTTTCTAAAGTTCTTACATACCCACGTTTCAGCAATGAACCTGGACGAGTTGGAGGGTCAGACGAGAAAACCATATTCTTAATTTTGCTCGAGGTTCATCTGATGCTGTCGAATCCACGTGTTTTCTAGAAATGTCATTTTTTTTTAAAAAAAATAAAATTTCTGTCTAAGCTAATATTGCTTATGATCTTTAAGCAAACCATGGAAATTAGTTGAATTATCTTTCAAGAGATAAGACGCTTCCACAGTCTTCCATTTGCTCCGCCTTATGCTTTGTCTTTTGAGTCTCTTATTTTGTACTATTGTAACATTTATGAGCGAACCTTGCAATTAATGTTTTTTTTTTCAAAATTATATTTTTGATACTGTAATTTACATATTTATATTTTAAGTCATGTTAATTATGAATGCATTTTTATTCGATTCAAAGTATATGTGATTCATATTCGAAATTATAGAATTTGAGCCGAATTCGAATATATTCGACCTTTTTTTAAGCTGAAGTACTCGTGCTAGCCTTGCGGGCATTAATATTTTATTAAAATATAGTTCTATATATATCGAATAAATATATTTCAAACTTTTATTTTTTAATAGGTCACAAACATGTTCGGATATTTTGAGTCGAGTTTGAACTCTAGTCATGATTCGAATTAACTCGAGCAAAAAAAATTATTCGAGCTTCGATCCAACTTGAGCTCAAATCCAAGTCTCAAACATTTGATGTTCATTTACTAGAATTTGATTTTTTTACATCCCTTGTCTTGGCGAGGCGTTAGACATGTTAGCGATATCCGGTGCTATGTCTGCAATGTCAAGGTGTCACAACAGTAATTTTCGGCAAAAATCATTTTACCACCATTGTTTAACAGAATGCCGCACCAAAAAAACTCGATCGGGCTCTTTAGCAAACCATGGATTCTCAACCTGTTGGCTCAAAACTCCAGCTACAAAAGTTTCGATAATCCTACTTGCTAGAGTTAAAATATATGGTTTTGAGTGTAACGGCCCGGGCCCGCGTCCGCATGATTGCACAATGTGCTCCTATAACAACTACTTCAATTTCGTCCTTATCTTATGAAAATGATTAACTCAAGTTGCTATATAAGTCCATTCTAGCCCATTATAAACTCATTTTAAATATTTAATTTTTATCATGTGTGACAAGAGGTATCACAATCACCTCTTCTTTAGAACGCGATGCCTTCATCATGGCCCGACCCCACGATCCACCAGCTCCAGGAATTTTGAGGTGGCTCCTCCAGGTTCAAGAGGTGACTCTCGTCATGTAGCATTTTGCCTCGTGGGTTTAAGAGGTGGTTCCCATGCACGTAGGACTTTGCCTCACATAGCACTTATTTCCAAGTGTTCTTTGCTGGTGACTGTCCCTGAAACCATTCTGTCGCGCCCTAGTCCCGCGCCTACGTGACTGCATAACGGACCCCTGTATCAACTATTTCGTATTCGTCATCGCTTGATGAAATAATTAACCAAGTTGCTGTAAAAATCCATTGTATCCCATTACAAACTCATTTTAAATCATTAATTTTTATTATGTGGGACAAGAGATATCACACTGAGAACATCCTTGGCTGTGGAATATTTGAAGAATACAAGTCTAAGCCGACCTACATGTGTAGGTCGTAGCCTTTTATTTTGGTATCCTTTATATACCAAGGCATTCGGATAGATAAAAGACATTTTTATCTATGAGATAGGTGCATACGAAATGGTTGACAACCATGAAACATTTTTTTATTAATAATTTTAGCATCTAAATTTCTTTCTGACCAGGGTCGTCTCCAGAAAATTGGAAGCCTTATGCTGATTTTTAGAGGAAGGTCATATATAATTTTTTTTATTAAATGTACTGAAGGGAAATAAGATTTCGATTTTAAATGATATATTTTATTTATTTCCCTAATAGAGTTTTCCTTGTTAATTTAATTGAGTAAATATTTAATATGATTTTGTCTTCCTTAGATAATGAGATCTTAATTCAAGAGATATGATATTAGTGTTTAAAAAGAGTTTATTCCTATTAAAACTCTCACTTTCCTTGTATTTTAGGTTTCCTTGAGGAGATATGATTCTTCACCTATAAATAAGAAGAAAAGCTCATTGATAAACGCCGCTTCGATATCGACCATACATACACACACGTTGCAGAGATTTGCAGAGTAAAATTATTCTCGAAGCCGTTGCTGTTTGGAGTGGTGATTCCCGTGTTAAGTTGAATGTTGCCAACATCTATAGACAACATCCGTAACGATGTTGACTGAAGATTGCATCTAGTTGATAGTGGTTTCCGGGATCAAGTTTTGCTTTCTTGATTACGTTTATTTTTGTTTTGGTTATTTATTTTAGAAAGCTTTATTTTCTCAAACTGTTGAGTAAATTGATTTTTGATACAATCACTAGTGTTAGGTTTTTTTTGTAAACGATTGAATTTTCTAGTGATTAATTTTTTCCATAAGACACCGCACAAGTATTTATACTTGTGCATATTTAATCTCGTCCATCTATTTATTTCAAGTCAATTTGTGTTATAAAAGTTAATTTTCCGCTGCATGTAGATGTTGTCCGAGATGTTGTAACATCTGGCACAACATTTAATTCTGACAAAACACAAATTTACTATTCCTAATTTTCTTTTGATATTTTTATTATTTTTAGCATTTGTCGGACAAAATAAATCCTTACATGTACAAATATTACATACGAGCTAATAATTAAATGCAAATAATTAGAAAAAATATCCAATATGCTGCATAAATTTATTAAATGATAAACAATCATATAAATAAACTAAAAAGAACCCAATGAATTAACTCACTAAGCCTACTCTCACGAGTTAGAAATGAATCTTTGTATAATATAAACAGAATAAGAATCATCAAAATAAAAAATAATAATTGATATTTGTCACAAAACCAATTTAACAAAAAATTAAAAATTATAATTTAAATACTAACATAAATCAGTAATTGATCAGTTTATCAGAACTCTTGATTATTTATCAAAAAATTTAATTAAGGTCTACTGAATTACAAACAACCTTCATTTAATATCTACACTACTCCGAGGTGTGACAACGACTGTCTATGATATCAAGTTTGCTACCTTATTAAATAAAATATTAATTAAACAAATCAAATATTCAGGGAATGTTCAGTTGCTATTTAAGAAATTTATCCTCACAGTTCGTGTCAAGCATTAATTGTCACATACTATTTGTGGATTACATTGATTGACGTATGACTAGTTGTATGATTACATTTATGACATTGGTATGAATCATTATAGCCATCTAGATCTGAATGTTAAAGATCGTCTATGAAAAGTTCAACCTATAATTCAGAGAACTACACTTCTTATGCAATCATATCTTGCTACTCTAAAGCTCTACTGAATTTGTGGGGCCCTAAGCTCCTAATCGTTATTATAATACAATCTGATTAGGGGTTAATTAATTACAGCGGAAAACGAGTTTAAATTTTCTTTACAATGAGCCCAAATCATTTCATTTGAATACTAAAAATAGTATTTCATCTCACATCATAAACATGCCCACACGTTATCAAAACCAATCATATACAAACAACTTATATCCTCGGGACATGCCCCGATATATAAATACATATACATATATACTGGGAACAAAACATAAACCTCAACTCAAACTGTGACTCCCTCCAGAAGTACCCTCTCCGGTCTCCTGATAAGCTGGAGTACCTGCCATTGTCCACACACAAAGACAACAACAGCACCCCCTTGGGGGTGAGCAAAGCTCCGTATGGAACAACCATCATGTATACCACAAGTATCTAAACAATGATATATGGTATGCAATGCATGTATATCGTGGAGGTATCAGGTCAAATGCCCATCCACTGAGCACATGTCAGAATCAAACGAATCGCTATCAAATCAATGCTCGAGCTGGCACACCGGCCTCAATAAGGGATACTCGTATGATAGCGTCGACAAAGCGCCATCAAATCCCAAATCTCATATCCAATCATCGGGGCCACAAATGTCTATGTTTTTAAGGGTCATAAAATACCAAACATAGCATTGTGTTCACGAACCCCAGAATCCAATCAAATCATATCAGGGTATCCAATGATCATAGCTCAACGTGCATGTCATGTATCGATGTATGCATCAAACGATGTGTGTTAACAAAACATTTATTTTATACATCGATAATCAAATCTCAATGTCATGTATGCCACATAAACTCAACAAATAAGGCATATAGACACATATTTTCAATCCAATCAGTCAAATCAATCCAACATATATCATATAATACAGATACCTGTCGTACGTTACCCGATCGCAACATACCTCAATTCTTCGTTTCCAGTTGATGTAGCCTGAAGATATTGATATTACACTTTATCTACATCAATAACATACTCATTCCAATCAATAACATACTCCAAATCATTAATATGAGTTTCAAATATCTTTTGAAACTTCAAAAATTCATATCAAATCATAATCATATCATAATTCAATTCCGACTTCAAATATGAGTTTATTGTCGGTTATTCTACTACATACAGGAAATTCAACTTCAAATACATGCTATTCCGGCACTTTGATATTTCAAGCTGCTGGAACAAGAAGAAAATTACCTCAGCCAGAAGCCCTCGACGCGAAGATCACAAATATATAATTTGTTTCGCGTTTAGACAGCGTTTCGAAGTCGATTTGGACGGAATAAAATCAAATCTCTCGTGTCTCTCGAATTCTCTGAAATGTAAAATGAAGAAAACGAATGAAAGAACTCATTCTTATCTCCACCGCCTACGCGCTCGGGCGGTAGAATTCTCGCGCCCGAGCGCGAGACATTCTGTCCCCGAGAAATAAATGTACCGCGCTCGGGTGGTCAAATATTACCGCTCGGGCGCGGACGGTTTTGTCCGCCTAACACTTGCATCGCGCTCGGGCGGTCACAAACTACCGCTCGTGTAACGTCCCGAAAATTTGAAGGGTCACGTAAACCACATGCATGCAAATTATTAAATTTCTTTAGTATTTTATTAAATTCTTTTAAAGCATAAAATGCATGTTTATTTTATTAATTTATGTTTAATTATTTTTAATGCATTTTATACATAAGTCACGCATGATAGAATTTATTCAATACATTTTATAAGTTCATGCATTAGATTTTTTTTAAGTTGCATTTCGCGCTCGAACGAGGAACGGAGGTCGGGGTATTATCAGAAAAAATATTTTATTACACGATTAATTTTTATTAATTAATATAAGATGTTTTAAAGGTATTTTTCAAGAATTGATATTTATTGGATATTTTTACCCGCAAGATTTTAATTTTTAACGGTGCGCAAAATTTATCGAATCGGGTGACTTTTTGAGGGTTCGGCTAATATTTTCAAAAACTTTTCAACACGAAATATTTTTCGAGAATGTGTTTGGGTTTAATGGACCTACTTTTAAACTTATTGGTCTTAATTAATTTTTTAACTTTTAATTATCAAATTTAGGCCCATTATCCATTATTCAATTATTTAATTACTACCTAATCATTCAATAAAGCCTACACCAAACCCCCACCCACCAGCCGTCCCCCCTCTACATGCCAGCAGCATTTTCACGTGTATATAGCAGCACTTTGCTGCAATAATTCGGCCATCTCCATTTCCTTTCAAGCAAGCTCCTTCATCGCTTCTTCGTTTCTCCCCGACGCGCGTCTCCTCAAGATTTAGAGCGTCTTATCATCAAGGCACGCCCGCCATGTACATTATTTCTGCATCATTTACGCCATAATACATGCTGATATGTGTGCCATTCACGTTGTTTTTCAGTTTATGCATCGTTTTTGCGGGTATGTTTCGGTTGAGCATGAAATGTATATTTGCTTTGCATCCACTCACGTTTTCTGGAATTGTACAAAGGGACGGCTGTATTGAGATGTTAGGAGGCTGTACAGGTTGTGTTCATTGGGGCTTAGTTGCTGGAGTTAGGAGCTTATACGAGATCAGTAAGTTGCAAGGGCCGATCGTTGTTGTGGGGGTTGTGCGAGAGGGAGCGCTCGATCGGGTTTGTTTTCGTGGTTCTGGCCACTCGAGAGCCTTCTCTAGCCCTGGACTAGACCCTGATGGGTCTGAGTCGGGGTAAAGACTGGCTCGAACCGTGCCAAAGTAGACGACAAGATCGCTTGAGCCTAGGGAAGAGATGAAGCTCGACTTGTGTGTTTTAGAAGTTTGCCTTTCGAGGTGGGGCTGCGGCTTGCATGGGTGAGCAGCCGTGTGTTCATGGGTTCCAAAGAGATCCTAGGACGGTCTAAGGGAGGCCGAGCCATAGTTGGTGCCATCGGTTAGGCTAGGGGCGTGAGTTTGGGAGAAAGTAAGGGTAATGAGGTGCAAAATAGGGAAGGGCCGAGATTTGGTTATTTTCTGGAACTTTTAGCCGTAATGTTTTAGGTTCAATTTTAGTATTTTAGAATCTTTTAAGTGTTTCTAAAATATGGGAAAAAGTTGGAAAAATTTCGGTTGAGTTTCGAGTCGATTCGGGTTAAAACCGGGACTTCGGTACAAGTTTTAAAATAAATTGGTTAAGTTGTGAATTTGACTCGAGTTTACGTCTAGGAATGATTTTAAAAAAATGTTTTGGGATATTTTTATGAGTTTGGTAAGCTTCGGATCAAAATAATGAGTTTTGGATTTATCCGGGATTTAGTCGCCGCACGAAACATTAATTAAAGAATTAATTAAAACGTTTAGATTTAAACTTAATAAAATTATGGAAAATTATACTTAAGCTCAAATAATTATTAGAAGTCGAAGTTTTTTTAATTTGGGAATTTTATGCTAAAGTTTGGTTTAATTCGGGATTAAAACGTATTAATATGTTATATGTAAGGATTAATTTAAAAGTCGTCGATTTAAGCCAAATAAAAATATGAAAAAATTCATGTAGGCTTAAATAATTATTTGGGACATGTTAGAGTCAATTGAATTAAGAAAAGATCAAAAACGTGAAATTTTACGTCTAGAGGTGAAACGATAATTTTTGGGTTTCCAGGGGCAAAAATGGACATTTTGCACCCGAGATGAGATTTTGGTCTTGGCAGCGCCTTGAGCACATTTTATCATGATTTAAATGTTTATGCATCACATTTATGAGTTTTACGTAATTATGATAAATACGGTGCATGCTTGGTTTAAAGGAAAAAGTTACGTATATGCATGTTTTTATTAAGTGATGATTATGATGATATTTTGAAGGATGTGATTTGGTTGTGACTGATGATGTATATGTATACGATGATATGAGATATGATGAGCTGAGGCCCGGGCTCAGTGGACGGGTAATGCTGTCGCTAATGTCCCTCGCCGTCGGGTACCACGGTTACATGTAGATGGATCCATCGATAGAGCTGATACGATAGAGCCGATACGAAAGTCACAACTAATGAACTGAATTCAATTAAAAAGAACACGTATACGTATATGATGACATGGGATGATATGTTTTGATACGATATGATTTTACACGACACGCATACGTATATGATGACATGAGATGACATGTTTTGAGACGATATGATTTTACACGACACATATACGTATATGATGACATGAGATGACATGCTTTGGCACGATACGATTTTAACGACACGTTTACGTTATGCTTTTAAGTTCATGAAAGATATGTTGAGTATGATATTTTTCACTGCTGTGTGCTACATATATGTACTTGTTATCCCTGGTACAGGTGTGTTGAGTCTTTAGACTCACTAGGCATGTGTGATGCAGGTGAGTTGGATGCTGAGCAGACTGAAGGTGCCGAACTCTGAGTAGGCAGACTTGGTGCGGTGACATGACCCGAGGACCACATGTTTTCCGCATTACGATTTATGAGATTGAGACGAGATGAATATTTTCATTCATTGATGATTTTTAAGATTTTTATTAGTTTATGTTTTCGTATGATTACGGATGAGTTTGTTTATTTTAAACTGCATTGTTTTTACTGTCAAATAATTACGATTATTTTTAAATTAAATGTAATTTAAAAAATACGAGCTTTTAATTAAAAAAAAAGAAAAAAATATTTCCGCACTTTTAAAACGAATGAGACGTTACAGCTCGGGGGCGAAGTGTTCTGCCCAAATACACATTTTACATACCCTGGCGCTCGGGCGGTCACTTTCTACCGCCCGGGCGCCACATGTTCTGTACAAATATTGACTTTTGTACTATATTGACGTCCGGCTTCTCCATTCGAGCTCTTACAACGTCAATTCATATTCAATATTCATTTTCTCAATTTCATTGTCATAATATACATCAATTGCATAATCACATATCAAATTCATGAATTATCGATAATCACATAGGATTTACGATAAAATGATACACGGTCCTTACAGAATTACTCAGAAAAACATATACATTAAAGTCTATAAAATATTTTTAGAAATAAAATTTTGCTACCTTGTACTCACTATAACTTCGTTATTCATTTTTTAGAGTGAGTAATTATAACTAAAATAAAATTCTTTCTGTTCAGATTTCATTAAGTCTTGTGAAATTGATACTAAGAGTTTCTGCGGGCAGTGCCTAATTTCTACTGAAGTGGTTGTTTGCAGAAGATGTAAATATCAAAATCTTTTAGTGAATACCTTCTGAAAAATCGAAGAAAGAGACACGCAAAATGATTTTAGCTTTTGAACTTCCAGAAATAATTCTTGTGTTTTCTTACTGCGCTAAAGTTTTTGTACTTGTTCACAAATTATCGGTAGACTTTTTTCGCATACATCAATTGTCTACTGAACTTTGATGGTCAAGATCAGACTTTGGCCATTAACACCAGTAAAGGTCATCAAATTATCAAAAACAAAAAAATTTTGAGGTGTTTATTCACCTCTTCTAAAGCACCTCCATCGATCCTGACATAACATATGCAATGAATAATAATGATTCAATTAGGTATAAATAAGACCAAGAGACAAATAAACAAATTACAAGATTATAGAATCTCGGAGACCAAACACAAAATAAACTAAAAATAAAAACAACGATTGCAACACACAAATTAACAGGAAAAAGAATCACACTGAATGTAAAAAACAACACATATATATAATTAACCCAATTTGAGAACCTAACTCACCTGAATAGAGAAATTTAAAGAAGAAAGATTGTTTTTTTTAAGAAGAAAGATGATTTTTCACGCAAAGAAATGAGTAACAAAAATACAAAAAATTGACCACAGTTTCAAATTTTCAACAAAAAAATTGAAAGGCCCGCTGGAGTTTTAAATTAAAATATCAAAATAAAATAATAATAATAATAAAAGATTAAAAAAAATGGAAATCCCACCCTTCCTAAGGCCATCTCCAACCCAAAATTCTATTTTAAAACAACTATACTTTAAAATAGTGCAATTTCTGCACCACATATTATATTCATCTCTAACCCATCTACTTCAAATCTTACTCTAAAAAAAATATTCTCAGAATATTCCTTTTCAAAAATATATTTAAATCATTTCTTATTAATTATTAAATATATATTTCTAATTTTATTAATATAATTATAAGTATCGTTTAATATTTATTTAAATTATTTAATTTAAATTGTTTAATAATTATTGTTTAATATTTATTTAAATTGTTTAATAATTATTAAAAATTTATTTAATTGTTTAATATTATACGAATTGAAACATAAATTATTTAAATTGATAAAATATAATAATACATGACATTGAATTAAAAAAATATAGTACAAATACATGACATTAAATTAAAAAATACAATACAAATACAATTTCAAATATTTGAATGACCATATTCATCCCATAAATGATTAATCAAAGCATTTCGTAATGCAAAGTGGGCGTCTTTGTCTTTTATTTTTTTATATCGAGCGAAAAATTCTTGAAATCTGATATGTTCATTGACAACAATTTCTACCACTGGAGTCGGTGCTTCCCTCGCATCTTGAATTGGTGCAATAAGATCACGTTCATCTTCGATTATCATATTGTGCATTATAATGCATGCTTTCATTATATCATGCAAATGATTTTTCTTCCAACCACGGGCGGGAGATGCCACAATTGCAAATCGTGATTGAAGAACGCCAAATGCACGCTCCACGTCTTTCCTGCATGACTCTTGTTTCATCGCAAAATACTGCTTCTTTGGACCACGCGGATCATGGATAGTCTGCACAATAGTTGACCATTTCGGATAAATAATATCAGCTAGATAATATCCAGTATCATATTCTTTGCTTCCAATATTGTAATGAGCTGGAGGAGCAATTCCTTGTGCAAGATTGGAAAATAGACTGGACGACTCTAAAACATTTATATCATTATTGTTTCCGGGCATACCAAAATATGCATGCCATATCCAAATATCATAATCAGCCACCGCTTCTAAAATGATTGTCAGAGAACCACTACGACCTGCATATTGTCCCGCCCAAGCCGTGGGGCAATTTTTCCACCTCCAATGCATACAGTCGAGACTTCCCAACATTCCAGGAAAACCTCGTTGTTTGCCAATATAGAGTAGTCTAGCAACATCATTGGCCGTAGGTGATCTCAAGTACTGCTCAGCAAAAACTTCCACTATAGCTCGACAAAAGCGTTGCATACACTGAATTGCAGTCGATTCTCCTATTTGGATGTATTCATCAGTAGCATCCGTAGGTAAGGCATATGCTAGCATTCTCAATGCAGCAGTTGCTTTTTGATTAGTCGACAACCCGAGCCGTCCCAAACTATCACTTCGTTGTATAAAATAAACATCGTGATTCTGTATACCATCTACTATCCGAAGGAAAAGATTCCGAGACATTCGAAATCGTCTACGGAACATTGCTTCATTATATACTGGATTTTCAGCAAAATAGTCGTTAAACAACTTACGATCAGCAATTTCACGGTCGCGTCGAATGAATATGTGACCCGTAATTGAACCTCCATGTGTGACTTCTTCTTCTTGTTGGATGATGTAGAAAGCAACCAAATTTTGTTCTCGAGATATAGTTGTTAGTATTGCATTGTTTCTGTTTTGGAGATTTTCGAAGAATTGAATATCATCTTCATTATCTGACAATTAATATGAGCTAGATGATATTGCATCAAATTGAACAGTCGGATTCATTTTTGTGATATGAAAAATGCAAGATCTATGTGTTAGTAGGATAATACAATCCACATTATATAATGGTAGATTTGGAAGGTTAGGTGCATTTGGAACAGTAGATGGATTTGGAACGGTAGGTGAATTTGGAAGATTATGTGTATTTGGAACGGTAGATGAATTTTGGATGGTAGGTGCATTTGGAAAATTATACGAATTTGGAATTGTAGGTGAATTTGGGAGGTTAGGTGCATTTAGAACGGTAGATGGATTTGGAACGGTAGGTGCATGTAAAGACCGTGTATCATATTATCGTAAATCCTATGTGATTATCGATAATTCATGAATTTGATATGTGATTATGCAATTGATGTATATTATGACAATGAAATTGAGAAAATGAATATTAAATATGAGTTGACGTTGTAAGAGCTCGAGTGGAGAAGCCGGACGCCAATATAGTACAAAAATAAATATTTGTACAGACCATGTGGCGCCCGGGCGGGTAGAAAGTGACCGCCCGAGCGCCAGGGTATCTAAAATGTGTATTTGGGAAGAACACTCTGCGCCCGAGCGGTAGTTTGTGACCGCCCGAGCGCGATGCAAGTGTTAGGCGGATAGAACCCTCCGCGCCCGAGCGGTAATATTTGACCGCCCTAGCGTGGTACATTTATTTCTCGGGAACAGAATATCTCGCGCTCGGGCACGAGAATTCTACCGCCCGAGCGCGTAGGCGGTGGAGATAAGAATGAGTTCTTTCATTCGTTTTCTTCATTTTACATTTCAGAGAATTCGAGAGACACGAGAGATTCAATCTTCTTCCGTCTAAATCGACTTCGAAACGCTGTCTAAACGCGAAACAAATTATATATTTGTGATCTTCGCGTCGAGGTCTTTTGACTGAGGTAATTTTCTTCTGGTTCCAGCAGCTTGAAATATCAAAGTGCTGGAATAGCATGTATTTGAAGTTGAATTTCCTATATGTAGTAGAATAACCGACAATAAACTCATATTTGAAGTCGGAATTGAATTATGATATGATTATGATTTGATATGAATTTTTGAAGTTTGAAAAGATATTTGAAACTCATATTAATGATTTGGAGTATGTTATTGATTGGAATGAGTATGTTATTGATGTAGATAAAGTGTAATATCAATATCTTCAGGCTACATCAACTGGAAACGAAGAATTGAGGTATGTTGCGATCGGGTAACATACGACAAGTATCTGTATTATATGATATATGTTGGATTGATTTGACTGATTGGATTGAGAATATGTGTCTATATGCCTTAATTGTTGAGTTATGTGGCATACATGACATTGAGATTTGAATATCGATGTATAAAATAAATGTTTTGTTAACACACATCGTTTGATGCATACATCGATACATGACATGCACGTTGAGCTATGATCCTTGGATACCCTGATATGATTTGATTGGATTCTGGGGTTCGTGAACACAATGCTATGTTTGGTATCATATGACCCTTAAAAACATAGACATTTGTGGCCCCGATGATTGGATATGAGATTTGGGATTTGATGGCGCTTTGTCGACGCTATCATACGAGTATCCCTTATTGAGGCCGGTGTGCCAGCTCGAGCATTGATTTGATAGCGATTCGTTTGATTCTGACATGTGCTCAGTGGATGGGCATTTGACCTGATACCTCCACGACATACATGCATTGCATACCATATATCATTGTTTAGATACTTGTGGTATATATGATGGTTGTTCCATACGGAGCTTTGTTCACCCCCAAGGGGGTGCTGTTGTTGTCTTTGTGTGTGGACAATGGCAGGTACTCCAGGTTATCAGGAGACCGGAGAGGGTACTTCTGGAGGGAGTCACAGTTTGAGTTGAGGTTTATGTTTTGTTCCAAGTATATATGTATATGTATTTATATACCGGGGCATGTCCCGAGGATATGAGTTGTTTGTATATGATTGATTTTGAGTTCGTGTGGGCATGTTTATGATGTGAGATGAAATACTATTTTTAGTATTTAAATTATAGAAGCAATATTTCGGGCTCATTGTAAAGGAAATTTTAAACTCGTTTTCCGCTGTAATTAGTTAACCCTAATCAAAGTGCATTGTAATAACGATTAGGAGCTAAGGGCCCCGCAGTGCATTTGGAACGGTAGATGGATTTGGAATGGTAGGTGCATTTGGAACGGTAGATGGATTTGGAAAGGTAGGTGCATTTGGAACGGTAGATGGATTTGGAACGATAGGTGCATTTTGAACGGTAGGTTAATTTGGAAGGTTATGTGCATTTGGAACGGTAGTTGAATTTGGAATGGTAGGTGCATTTGGAACAGTAGGTGAATTTGGAATGGTAGGTGAATTTGAAAGGTTAGGTGCATTTGGAACGGTAGGTGAATTTGGAACGGTAGGTGAACCGGTAGTTGCATTTGGACCGGTAGGTGCATTTGAAATGGTAGGTGGAATTTCTACTATAAATATACTCCTGATTGTTTGAATGAATTATCAAACATTACAAATCATACTCCAAATATCATATTTCTTCAAAGAAAATCAATGGACTCCAGTAGCCGAACATCTAACTACTCTATCGAAGAAGATAAGCTATTATGTCATGTTTATCTTGACGTCTCGCAAAATCCTATTATCGGTATAAACCAATCCAAAGATCGTTTTTGGAGTCGTATTGAAGAAGCTTTCAATGGCAGCAGATCGAATAACATGCAAGAACGCAATAGAAGATCAATGCAATGTCGCATGCAAGTTATCCTCCGTGCTGTTAGAAAATTATGTGGCTGTGTAAGCATAATTGAGAAGCTGTAGCCGAGTGGCGCATCCGAGGAAGATATTGTAAGTCTTTAGTTTTAAAATATTCTGGATACGCTAACTTTATAAAATTTTATACGGGTTGGATATTTTTGTGCAGTTGAACCGAACAAAAGATTTAATGATGCAAGATAAAAATTTCAGTCGAGGATTCAAATTTGATCATGTGTGGCCTATCATGAAAGATTTGGAGAAATTTTCGGCCAACGACAGTGCACCGATACCACTATCAAAACAACATGTCACAAATTTTGATTCGTCACAATCAGATAATCAAGAACCGGAAACTCCAATGTCAGGTTCTCAAGGAATAAATTCATTTTCAATTAATTTAAGTAATGATGAAAATGCATGTGGAACTCCATCTCAGCGACCACTTGGAGTGAAAAAATCCAAATTAAAGAAAAAAAGAGAAAAAAATGTATCAGATTTAATTTCTACGATGAAGGAAGGTCATCGCGATCTTATCAATGTACTACAAAAGAGAGCTACCGATATGCAACAAAATTATGATATTAAGCTGTTAATGTTGCAAAATGAACAAAAAAGCTAGAAATTTGTCAACAACTAATAGCATTGGCTGCATTTCAAGAGGAGAATAAAATTTTGTACATGGATCTGACCACAATTGGTGATCCAGAAATGCGTCAAATGGTTCAAAATGAAAGAGCAAGAATTATGCAGAAAAGAGAGGAAGAACGTCGTCAACGTGAAGGCAACACATTTGGAAATTTTTTTGGTGATTTTGGAGGATCTGGATCAGGACCTGATTTTCCAGATTATTGATAATTTAGTTTGATTCTATTTTATTATCCTTGCACATAAATTAAATGTATTTGATTTCGTTTTTTTTATTTTAATCGTGTGTTTGAATGTTTAAATATTATTCAATAAATTTGTGTATTCGATTATACTATTTACAATAATGATTTACATTAACCTTTCAATTTATAGATTAATATGTTAATCAAATAAATTTCAATTATTAATAATAACAAAATATTTTTTATTTAATATATTAATTAAATGCTTTTAAATCATTTAAAATATATTAAAGAATTCATATATTATTAAATATGTTATTTATTAAATTAATCATAATTTAAAAATAATAAAAAAGTAAATAAAAAATTCAAAAAAAATAAAAAAAATACAACACCCTGCGTCAAATTTTGACGTAGGGTGCCTCCTGCATCAAATTTGACGCAGGAGGCGCTGGGCGCTATTTTGGAATCCAAAATAGCGTCCCGGTTGGAGGGCACAGGACAGCAAAATAGCGTGACGGGTTGGAGATGTCACTTAGCCGCCTACCCTTGGATCAGGCACTGTTCCTGGCCAATGATTGATCTGAATTTGATGCATGTCCCGTGGGTATATTTATCTTCATGTCTAAGTATGAATGTTCGTGAACCGAGAGAAAATCGGTCGATCATATTAATATCTTTAAACTAGAAATAAAATTTTTAATTTCCATTCCTAGTTCCCGTAGAACATTGATATTTGATTCATATAGTTTACTGATTTTGTGATTAGTAATTAGTTTTATTCAAGTATTTCTAATCGGATATGACATGTCCGAACAAACATATAAAATTTAATGACTTAAAATTAATCATATCAAAATGGTATGTTGGAATCCAAAGCATTTGTTTGGGACGTCGACGGGGAATCTACGGCGTGGTTGTACATGAGGCTAGCTAGGACGATGTCAAATAATTTTTTTCTTTCAAAAAATAAATTACTTAATTTTCCCGAGTAACATAAAATCCATAAGAATTTTCCCAAAAATTATCAAAGAAGAATTTCGGGTTGTGAGTGATAGTCATGACTCGCAACGGAGATTTTTCCAAATCGCGTATGTTGAAGATCAATATATTTTTATAGTTATGTTGGAGGATTTTCAAGATTAACAAAAAATTTGAATATTCATAGTTAATTTTATTTATCATGCTAATAAATCTAAACAGATCTATTTGTTGATATAATTGGATGTGTTGGTTTGGCAAAAAATAACCAAGCATATAAGTCACGTAATATGTATTTTTTTTTCATTTCCCTTATTTTGACAATGAATTTGCATTTTAAGTCATGTAACTTGCATTTCTCATTCATTTTTGGTCATGTTAAGATTAATTTTTGTTGGAACATTTCATGTTCACAATCTTTATTTTAATGTTAACAAAACTTGTTATTGTATTTCTACCATATTTAGTCACGTCAAAAGCAAGATGGAAACTGAAAATGAATTTTTCCAAACAGAATTTCTGACGAGTTCCGGTGTTTTAATGATATCCCTCAGATGGATTATTCAACTGACAATCCGCCAACTTGATTGATCAAAAAACTCAATTTAGAACAAGTCGTATTTCACGTCAGTTTGACAAAATCGAATGGTATCTAGGTCAAACCGGTTGCTGAATGACCACACTGATTGCATAAAAACAACAATCAGTTGGGTATAAGCAGATGCGGTATTTTTGCCATATCGCTCATCTCACTTATTGTAATGAAGCGAGTCAGTATGCGTTGGAAAGATAAGACGATGATATACAAATCATCTTCAGAAGTCAAAGTCTGAATCGAACTTAAAATGCTGATAAATGGCGATAAAAATATTGGTTCTGCACAGCACACCAGTTGAGCTGCGGTTGAGATACTGATCAGATTGAACTGCTGACCAGATTGAACCGCTGACCAATTCAACCGCTAACCAGGTTCAACCGCTGACCAACCACACACAAGTTTCAACCGCTGATCAGTTTTCAACTATTTACCAGTTTTCAAATGCTGACCAGTTTTTAACTGCTGAACAGTTCAACCGATGACCAGTTTCAACCGCTGAACGACCAATTTAAGCTCGAGAAAATGTCCAGTAAGGCAAATTTGACCATTGCAATTTCAGAAATAGTACAGAAACTTTCCAAATTGTCATATTCTTGTGTCTAACTTATATATCATTATTGGGGCCTATAAATACATCATCTTGAAGATCAAACAAGAGCTTTTGATGGGGATTCAAAGCATGGGCAGCTAGCATGAAGAAATCTACTATTTGATAACACAAACACTTGTGTGAGAATATGTAGAACCCGTAAATTGGACTGCGTATAAGCCATGCATAATTTCTATTATTTAAATTAAAATGATTTTTATTGCATGAGTATTTAAATTCTTTTCTTTAAATTTATTTATTTTACGCAGTAGTTTAATTGTTACCTTTTCAGTTAAATAAGTGAGGCCGGACTGGAGATGGAGTACTGAGATAAGTTAATAAAGACTTATTTAAAAAGTGGTAATTTAGCATGTTAGTAAATATAATTTAAAAGGTTGGCATGCATGCAAGTTATTAAACTTCTTTGGTATTTTATTTAATTGTTTTAAAGCATTAAATGCATGTTTATTTCATTAATTTATGTTTAATTATTTTTATGCATTTTAGGCATAATTCATGCATGATAGGATTTGTTTCATGAAATTTTAAAAGTTCGTGCATTAAGATTTTTAAGTTGCGTTCGAACGAGGATCGAAAACCGGAGAATTTTCAGGAAAATTATTTTAATACACGATTTATTTTTATAAATTAAGTTGAAGTGTTTTTAAGTGTATTTTTCAAAAACGGGAATTTTTGGGTATTTTTACCCGCAAGATTTTAATTTTTATCGGTACGCAAATTTTATAAAATCGGGGGACTTTTTAAGTTTCCGGCTAATATTTTCAAAATCTTTTCAACTCGAAATATTTTTCGGGAGAGTGTTTAGATTTAATGGGCCTACTTTTGAGCTTGTTGGACCTAAAATCTTTTATTTAGTTTTATTTATAAAATAAGGCTCATTAGTTGATTGTTAGCTATTTTAATATTACATAATTATCTATTAAACCTAACCCTAGTCATTAGCACCCCACAACCTAATTCATTCCACCCCGCAGCCCACTTTCATCCAATCAGTCGCCTCCTTCGTGAATATCAGCAGCAAGAATTCGGTGCTTCCTTTTTCCTCCAAGCTCGAGTGTTTCCTCATCACCTCGTGTCCCTTCGAACATTAGCACACCAATTAAATATCAGGCACGCGTTGTATCTTCATTTCTGCATCACTCACGTGTATATTACTGATGTTTATGTGTACATGCATGAAATCTCACGATCTGTACAGGAACATGTAGTGTTATCAGTTTTACATGGGTTTCCTTACATCTTTTACTTGGTACTCACGTTTTTCTGAAATTTTCTTGCAAAGGGCCGCTGTTCTTGGTTGTTTAGGGGTTTCTAGGGGTGTATAGGTACTGTCTTGAGGCTTGGGTTGGCTGCAGATCGCATCAAGGGAAGGGCAGAGAGTAGGGGGTCATGGGGAGGCTTGTTCTTGGAAGATCGAAAAAAAAAAGGGGAGGACCGTCGGTGCCAGGTTGAGTCCAGACGATGGGTCTACTCGTGATGGGTCCAAACCACGTCCTGGGAGGGCCATAGCACTACTGGACTGAACCCTCGAGTAACACCTTGGAACCGAGCGCAAGGGAGTGTAGTTGAGGCATTTTTGGTGCCTAGGGAGCGAGCTAGTAGTGTAGGCTGCATGGGGCTGGGCCCTTGGTGCTGGTAGGCTCTTTGGGGTCTGGCCTAGATCCACAGTAGGCTGGTTAGTGGCTGGAGCCTTCGGCTTGGGCGTAGGGGAGGTGATCGCGGGCTAGTGTCTCGTTTGGGGGTGAGGGTGAGCTTCTGAAAAAAATTTAGCGGCTGTCCAAGGAATTTCGAATGTTAAAAATCTGGGTTTTGGGGTTTTTGGAATCATTTAAGTGTCTTTAAGACATGGTGAAAAATTGGGAAAGTTTTGGATAGGTTTCAATTTGATTTGGGTTAAAACCGGGACCCCGGTCCAAGTTTTAAAACGAATCGGTTCAGTTGTATTTTTTGGCTCGAAATTACGTCTAGGAATATTTTTAAATATTTTTTGGGATGTTTTAAGGAATTTGGTAAGCTTCGGGTCAATTTTAGAGGTCCAGGGGTGAAACGATAATTTTCGGGTTTCCAGGGGCAAAATGGTCATTTTGCACCCGGGGTGAGATTTTGGTCCTGGCAGCGTCCTGATCACAAATCATGATATTTTTAAATGTTCATGCATCACGTTTACGATTTTTTCGCTATTAAAATAATTATGGTGCATGCTTGGTTTAAAGTAATTAAGAGAGAAAAAGTAAGAAAGTGAAGAGCACTCCGTCTCCGCCGCGCCGCGTCGTTATTTCGTTTGTTTTCTGTCAAAACAAACCAAGGCATGTTTATATCTTCTTTCACTCTTCAATCAAGCCATATAGGTATTTTGAAATATCGCAAGTACATGATTTTAATGCAAGAAGATCGAAATTGTTCATATTTAATGATGTTGTTTAATTATATCACGTGCAAAATATTCATTTTGAGATTTATGCGATATTTCTTGTGGTCACTTTACTATCATTACTTCACCCGGTCGCCAGTTACCGGTTAGTTCAGTTTTGTACCACCCAGTATACTGTGGGATTAGTCTGATCAGGCGCTCATTATTTCACCCGGTCGTCAGTTACCGGTCCGGTCGTCACTTACCGGTCAGTTCAGTTCCCGGTCGTCAGTTACCGGTCAGTTCAGTTCAGGGACCACTTGCGTAGACCATAATCTCACCAAGAAAATTATTACAAGTTATTTCATTACAGGGCTCCAAGGAGCAAACATTTTCACTATGATTTTCAGTTTAGTTATGCACGTATTATAATTAATCATGACACGATATTTTACGTTATGCCTCACGACATGATATTTTCACTTGCATGCGATTTTATTATTTATTTACTCGTTATTTACGATATATGCATGCTGAGTCTTTAGACTCACTAGACTTGATTGTTGTAGGTATAGGTATTGATGATGTCGGGACCGAGGGCGGGGACCAGTGAGCTAGCTTGGGCCGGCAGTAGTGGAACCCGAGGATCTCATTTTCAGCACTTACGATTTTTATGCTCAAACATTTTATCTCTTGTTGAATTATTTTAAATTGTTACTTTGCAAAACATAAAATTCTTCCGCTGCTATTTTAAACGTTTAACATTTTTTTTGTCAGTTTATCTATGAATGAGACTTTTTAATTATTTAAAAGAAAATTTTTAATTTTTCGCAAATTTTCAAGTAAAGATTTCTAGGCCTTTACAGAATATATTTGAGATGTACAGTTTAAATGATAAATTTCTCACAAAAAATCACTCACACATATACAAGAGAGTTGAAATTCAAAGTTTAGTTGAGTGAGTCTTCACACAAAGACATTAAAAATTGTGTTTGTACTCTTGGCATCAGAGACATTAAACATTATGCGGACTATGAGGTTGCGCCCTACAATTTAGAGTGTGCTAGGAGTTTCAATTAGGCAATGGATAAGTCCTAAGTTGAAATGAGTTTGTACAAGGTATTGTATAAATCAAAGTCTTCTAGTAGATCCTTCCCAAGAGGAAAAATGGGTTACGCAGGAGTTGTTAATCTCTGAACATCCATAAACAAATTATGTCTATTTATTTATTGCATTTACTTATCATTTCTATTGTTTTTAAAGATGCATTGTTGAAGCATTTTATGTGTTCTTCAAATACGAAAATATTGCATACTAAGTGTTTGATAAAATATTTTTACTCATTCTACTTGCATATATCTTGAATGTTTTACAAAAATATTTAATCAGTTTCTACGAAGGAATATTTTGAGTGTCTTCCACTTGGTTTGAAAACTAAACTCTATTTAATTCATCAGTGTTCAATACTTCAAGAACCGATTTATCGTAGCTCAACGATGATCTCCCTAATCGATCCTAACAATTTTTATTTTTAGTTCTGTAAATTGTATTTTTTTCCGCATTTGGTCATATTTTGATATGTTTGTCGGTATAAAAAGAAAAAAATAAAAAGAATACAAATTCAAGGATAAAAAATGAAAAAAAAAAACATGTTAGTTATATGATTAATTGTAAATTCACAACAAGACTAAAAATAATAAAGTGCAAACTAATGACCAAAAATGTGATTTTCCTTATATAAATATACTAGTACAACCGATTTAAATTTTTGATGAATATGAAGCTTGTAAAAAACATTTTATGAATAAAAATGTATTTTTATGCAATATTTTTATATATTTTAAAATATAAATGAAAAATAATATTTATTAATTTATGAATATGTTCTATAAATAAGTTTTGATCATATAATGAGTGTTTATTATTATGATCTTATGGTAACATGTATGATTTCCGTGGATCTACGTCATTTTTGTGATGGTTGTAAATTAACATATGATAAAATTTTATTAGCCAGTTAGAAATTATATTTTTGATTTTGCAACATACACATTTAACATTTTTTGTCATGTTACTAATCAATTCACATTTTTAATTCACTAATTAATATTTATTTTCCACTTTATTATTTTTATTGGTGTGCTGATGTCATGTGATCATTTTTTCAATTTTATGTCATTAGTTCATGGCGTCACTTTTCACTTTAGTACTCCGATGAAAAATACTAAAATAAAAAAGAAGGCAAATTAGGTAACTAAGATTATAAATTAACCAATAGCACGACCAAAAAATAAAGACTTAAAAGCTACGCCAAGAAAAATGTAATTTTTTTTAAATATGTCATGCTAAAAAAATGAATCCACAATATTAAACATACATTAATTTACTGTAATTGTATTAGTATCTCATGTTATCATGTGCAACGAAAGAAAAATAAACCGATATTTAAATTCGAATGAAGTAACCATGATCCCCGCCGATTGGGAAACCGAGGGTTGGTGTTTCGCTGCGGTGGGTGATCTAAATAATCAAAGTTTCTGTTTGAAGCATAATTACTTGGACAACGGTTTGTTTCAACCTACCCGTGCAGGCACTTCCTGCATGGGCAATGAACGGCCGACAACCGCTGGATGGTTGCTAGTTTTTTTCCTTTAATTTTTGGTAACATTGTAAAATTGTTTACGAGAGTAATGATCCGTGGCTTATAATACACGTTTACAGTTTTCAGTGGATTGAATCTTTGTCGTCCGCACAGGAAAAAAGAAGGGGAAGAAGGAACGAACCGACACAGAAAAGAAAAGAGGAAAAACTGGAATAAAAACCTAATTATGTATATGGTTATGGCCACCAAGTGAGCCCCGAAGTTCCCCCAAACACTTCAGGATCCATCTGCATACGCCTAAATCCCACCGCCATGAAGTGTTGAGGAGAACTCTGGGGAACACCTGGTTCATATCTCATGTTGAGTTGCATGCATATGCATTAATATATATATATACACACACATATAATGTAAACAGGGTCTCACCATTTAATTTTTTTTTTTTAAAACTGTAATGTTTATGCAAGTTGCAGCAAAGACGGAGCCAGAAAATAGATGTCGAGGGAACAAAAAAAAACTTACAAATTCTGGAGGGACGAAAACAAATATCAGGAGGAAGGTGAAAAAAATATAATTAATTTTTGATGTATCTAATTAATGAAATTAAAAAATTGAGGGGATCTACCTTTGGCTCCGTCTCTGATGAGCAGGGTAACCCTCGGGAGAATGAATCTGGATGTGATCGCGGGAATGTGGAGCTTGCTAATTAGGGTGGAGAATCGAACACGTACATTCTTATCATCAGTACTGCTGCTACTTTTGTTACCTTGTGTTTGTCTCGAAAATTTGCGGGGCTTGCCAGGCACGTGTTCGTGCCAAAATTGTAGAATAACCTGACTTCTTTATCAAACGTTGCGATTCTCGATTTGATCGTTCGTTCTAATTCCCTCGAAATGGATCCAAAAATATGAACACGGAATGAGGAATATAATGAAATTAAAGGTGGAATCCATAAACAACATCAACATTCATTATGCTGTTATAAATTCGAACAAAGGTTTTACATGAAACGTGGATGGACATACTAAAAATCTATGGAAGAAGATTGCTGCAAATAGAAGTAAACAACAGACAAATGAGAGAAATTCTGCAGAGAGTTTGCTATGGATTTTTTGTGAATTTTGTCGGGGTTTTTTTCTGATTCCTCCTTCTGCTTTTGTCACCCTCCACGGGGGAGTTTCAGCCACATTCCACGATCTCCCCACGATTTCCACGTCGTGTAATGGTCCATCGTGCTTTTCTCTGGGCCAACCATAATTCTCCTGAACTTAGCACCATTTGGGCCTTCATGTCTGATGAGTTTTTATTTTTATTGAACTTCAAATATTTGGGCTAAACAACTGCCCCCTAGCCAATTTGGGTCAATGGCTAATTTGGCTATTTGGCTACTTTGACCAATTTGGCCCAGTTGGCTATTTAAAGATCACGTACAGTCATATGGTTTTGAAAGGATTGGTTCTATGGATTTGAATATGAATTGACCGAGACACATGTTTTTCTTCCATCGGGTTAAATCCAAGTGTGCATTCCCTGAACCCCTTAATTCCTCTCACTTTCCTTAAACCCTTCTTTATCTCTTTCTTTCTCACTTCCCCCAAACCTCCATCGGTGCCCACCGATTTTCCCGAAGAAGTTGCCACTCCATCGACTTTGTGATGTCATCCCAGTTTCTGAAAGTTGCCATCATCAATCTCCTTGACATCAAACCACACCTTCTCAAGGTAGGTATATTTAACCATCTTTCTCAATCCTCCATCACAAAAATATTGTAGAATATGTCACATTTCATGCTGCATGCAAGATGTTTGTGAATATGTCTGAATGAATTTTTGATAAGTAACAATGGGTGTTGCACTTCAACAAAGGTGCTACCTTGTTGTGCATATTCAGAACTTGGCCTTTGGCTAGTGCAACTTCTGTAATCTTCATATTGAGAACACAACCACACGAGTTGCTCTTCTTTTGCCCAAATCATTAGCTAGCACTGTATAAATTAGATCTGATTGAGATGGCAGAGTCTGATGGATTTCAGAAGATGGAAATGAGGTATATATAAATCATCCAACTGTCATTCACTTGGTCATCTTCCATCCTGCTTAGTAGATGCTCTTCTTCCTCGCTGTTATGTTGTATTATTATTTGAGCATTCATAGTTTGCTGATCAACACTTTGTTATTCATCACTTGGTCCCATTTATTTCGCAGGAACATAGTTGGAGAAATCGAGAATTTATCTCAAAGGCCAATACAAGAAAATATCTTAAAGACCAATAGAAATGAAAATTCCCCGTGGTAGTGTCGCTGGCCTATCAAAAAGAAAATTACCAAGCTTTGATGAATATCTCTGCAACCGGCTGAGCATATATGTATGGAGGAGTGTCAGACACATCGAGAGGAAATAAAATATGTAGGCTAGGGACAGTAGGTGTATGTTTTTACACTTGTTTACCATGATTTGCCAAGTATTTTTTCTGATGTGTAGAGTTGAGAAAGTGGCTTGAAAGCCAAACTTTGTTGGGAAAATGCATTGTTGTTCTTGTATATGTTGCTTGTGATATATTTGCAGGTGTTTACAATTTTGGCATATCACATTTATAAAGGAAATTCTGCCAAAATTTTTCTAAAAACTAAAAAAAAAACGGCCAAAAGCCTGTTTTCTTCAACATTGACGCAAACATTGCGGGTCAACTCTGTTTGTTACCAACCAACAGTTGAACAACATTTTTCAAATAATGCTCCCCAAGGTTCCAAGACATGCACTGAACGAAATTCATTTTGTCATCAATTTGACCAACTAACACAACAAATATTCATCCCCAAAATTTATCAACTATAGCGGATTCCATGAGCACTTATTTTTATTTATTCACAGATGCTCCATCATTATTTACAAACAAGTTCAGCAAAGAATGGCTTAAAAGCATATTCCTCACATATTTACATAAACTTCTTATAGGCCAATATGACAAAATTAACCAAAGTGGCCATCCAGCCTACTTTGTACAATACTTCCCATCTTTTTCATCTTTATAAAACATCTGTCTCCGGCTGTCGATCTTTCATCTGAGCGGAGCTAAGATTAAATCCTTCATTTGTAACTTTTTTTCCTCGCTACCTTTAGTAGCCTTCCTCCCAAATTTTTTTTTCTTCTCTCTGAGTGATTCCCCCAACTTAGATCTGCGATCAGCAGCTTTTTCTCTCAACAAACGTCATTTTTGGGTCCTAGAAAGAGGTTTTGGGAACTTTGGATGTTCTACCCGCTTCCATATGCCATCGGGGATTGCTCTGGGAGGAACAACAAAACGAGGTTTCCTTTCATATTTTCTATCAGAGCCTAAAGGTGCTGGCCTTTGGATTATCTTCTGGACCAACTGTAGGTCATTTTTTCTCTCGCTATTCACCGACCAAGAACGTGAGCTCCTTCTGAGGTATTGGTTCTCCGGTCTTTTGGCCATGGATTCCCTGTTATATCTCATATTCCTCCCAGTATAATGCAGGCCGCCCCCACTGTAATAGCTGTCTCTTCCATGAGCAGCTTCTGTCTTCTTCTCTTTGGCCTCAAATATCATTTTTCGAGGCACCCAACACTTTTTTACGGTAAGTCTTGGTTTAATGGACATGTGCCCACTCCCATTCCTTCTCCTCTCGTTGATTAAGAAACGTAAGTCAGTGTTGTTTACATTCACATTGGCCACCGGAGGAAAGGGATCTTCATCCACTATCATTGTTTCTTTCTTCTCAGGAAATTTCAGGATCCCCTTATTGATTCTTTCATGCAAGACATTCTTGAAATCCCAACAAGCATTAGTATTATGGTTGAAGGAATTGTGGTACTTACAGTGATCTCTTCCTTTTAACCCCTCCCTGGTGGACAGCTTGTGATCTGAGGGGAATGTTATAAACTTTTTCTTCACTAAGTGATTGAAAATTTCCTCCGTCTTTGATGCATCGAAAGTATAGGGTGTTTGCACTTGAGGAATGTTTTTCTTGGCAGATTCTTCACTCTTGCGTTTTAAGAAAGAGACAGTGTGTGACCCGGAATTTACCACTTCTGCCAACGTAACTTCCTCCACTTCTTGGAAGTAAGAGCCCATTGTAGATTGTCTTTTATGACTCTCTTCCCGCAACAATTCCTCATATTCCGATACTTTGGCAGCAAGCTCATGAAAATCGCGGAATTCCATCCCTTGGAACTTCTTTCTAAGTTCAAAATCAAGCTCTCGCTGTGCTATCTTCACATACTCTGATTCAGGAAGGAGCACTCGACATCTACTTCTCACTTTCTTGAATTAAAAATGAAATCATCAACGGATTCCCCCGATTTTTGGACCACCCTTGACAATTCCGCTACACTAATCCCATGTACTGTTTTGAAGAATTGTGTATGGAATTGGCGTTCCATGTCATGCCAAGTCATAATAGAATTCCGAGGCAGTGTGGAATACCAAGTAAACGCAGTGCTAGTCAATGAATTGAGAAACAAACGCAGCTTGTAGTTGGAAAAGTTATCCAAATTTGCTAGTTCCCCTACACTGTATCGTAAACCTTGCCACATATTCCACACTAGATTGGCCATCTTCCCCAGAGTATAACGTGAAGTCTGGAATGCGGTATCCATTTGGGTAAGGGTTATCATGATCCACAATATCAGGATACGGTTTATGGAATTCTGGTCGGTTGATTGGCCTCACTCCTGGGCCATACAACTCTTGAATCACATCACGTACCATCTCAAAATCCAACACTGGAATTTGTCTTAACTGGTGAGGAGGATAGATTGCCCCCCGAGTGTTATTCCCCGAACCTGGCGCTGAATATCCACGCATTCCCCCAACAACATACATCCCTGGATGTAAGTTAGGAGACGTCACAGAGAACACGTTGCCAGCCATTTGTTTACTGTTGCTACAGTTTTGGAATTTCAACCTCAACTCCTCATCCCTTTTGTGTGGAGGAGTGTATCTCCCTTCCTTGGCAGATTTAGGAATTCGTGCTTCCCCCAAGCGACGATTTTCACCTGCTTGAGAAATCCTAGATCCTTGGCCTTGATCTTTCAGCAATTTAACGTCAGTTTCTTGAAGTTTAACATTTTCTGGTGTAACAGCCTCTCCCTTTGCAGACTTCCTCTATTCCTTCACTTCTGCCACAAATTCTATCATGACATTAGAGAAAGTTTGGGTCATTTCTCTGAGATCACTGCGGATATTTTTCTCCATGGCCAACATAAAGTTCAACGAAGGCCCACCACCACCAGAAACATCAATTCCTTCCTTCATATTCTCTTCCTCGAACTTGTGTACTAGTCTTTCCACCGTTCTTCCATCTGCATCAGTTTCCTGAAACTCTTCTTGTGAGCGATGACCTTTCCCCATTGATGGAGGAATTCCTTCACTCTTCTCAGTACGCTTTGGAGGCATTGGGTCCCACTGGGCGTGCCAACTTGTTTGTCTCGAAAATTTGCGGGGCATGCCAGGCACGTGTTCGTGCCAAAATTGTAGAATAACCTGACTTTTTTATCAAACGTTGCGATTCTCGATTTGATCGTTCGTTCTAATTCCCTCGAAATGGCTCCAAAAATATGAACACGGAATGAGGAATATAATGAAATTAAAGGTGGAATCCATAAACAACATCAACATTCATTATGCTGTTATAAATTCGAACAAAGGTTTTACATGAAACGTGGATGGACATACTAAAAATCTATGGAAGAAGATTGCTGCAAATAGAAGTAAACAACAGACAAATGAGAGAAATTCTGCAGAGAGTTTGTTATGGATTTTTTGTGAATTTTGTCGGGGGGTTTTTCTGATTCCTCCTTCTGCTTTTGTCACCCTCAACGGGGGAGTTTCAGCCACATTCCACGATCTCCCCACGATTTCCACGTCGTGTAATGATCCATCGTGCTTTTCCCTGGGCCAACCATAATTCTCCTGGACTTAGCACCATATGGACCTTCATGTCTGATAGGGTTTTTATTTTTATTGAACTTCAAATATTTGGGCTAAACACCTTGTCTGTACTATTCCTTCGTTTTCATTGTCAACTTTGGAATAGCTTTTCCTTACCTTTATGAATGTACTCGACCATATTATTGTTGGGATATCAGGGAAATAAACGAGGTAACATCGCAGCGGAACATCATAAGTGATATCAACAATGAATAAGATGGACACCAATATTTATAGTGGTTCACCCCCAAGATTGGGCTACGTCCACTCTAAACCTCTCAAGGAGATCACTTCTTTATTAATAACAAAGAAGACAAGAGAATTGAGAATACAAAGTATTTCACTCAGAACACTCTGATTTTAACACTCACTTTCTCTCCACTAATCCTATTCCTTCCAAGGATAAACACTCCTTAAGAAATCTCACACTAAATCCTTTATCTCACTTCTACACTTATGTTGGTGTGTTTTTGAATGAAGAATGGATGGGTATTTATAGGTGAAGTTTTTAGGGAAGAAAACAAAATTAAAACATCATGGCTTACCTCATAATTTTTGACTAATCAACACATGTGTTTATAATTCAAAAATGGTGTTCTTTGAATTCAAATTTAGGTGGCTTTGAATTCAAAGATTGCTTGCTTGACTACATAGCAATTCTCCCCCTCAAGCCCATTTTGTGAATTCGATCAAACCTGCAACAGCTCTACAGTATTCCAACTTCCATTTCGGCAATGTCTTGGTCATCATATCAGATCCATTTTCATCAGTGTGAATCTTTTCAAGCTTTAACAATTTCTTATCCAATACATCCCGTATCCAATGATAGCGAACATCAATATGCTTTGATCTTGAATGCATTGAAGGATTCTTTCCAAGATGAATTGCACTCTGACTGTCACAAAATAATTTGTATTGATCTTGCACAAAACTTAATTCCTCCAAAAACCCTTTCATCCATAACATTTCCTTGCATGCCTCAGTTGCTGCAATGAACTCCGCTTCAGTGGTTGATAATGCTACACACTTTTGCAACTTTGACTGCCATGACACAGCTCCCCCTGCAAATGTAATCATGTATCCTGATGTGGATTTTCGGGAGTAAACATCTCCTGTCATATCTGCATCTGTGTAACCTACAAGCTCAAGTCTGGATCCTCCAAAACTCAATCTATGTTTAGAGGTTCCCCGTAGATATCTGAATATCCATTTTACTGCAGCCCAATGTTCCTTTCCCGGTTTTGAAAGGAATCTACTCACTACACCTACTGAATGAGCTAAATCCGGCCGAGTACATACCATGGCATACATCAGACTTCCAACAGCTGAAGCATATGGAACACCTTTCATTTCTTCTTCCTCATCCTCTGTAACAGGACTCTGTTTTGAGTTCAACTTGAAGTGGTTGGCAAGAGGACATCCAACCGCTTTGGCCTGGTCCATGTTGAATCTCTGAAGTACCTTCTCGATATACTTTTCCTGCGACAACCAGGTCTTCTTGGCATACCTGTCTCGATGGATTTCCATGCCAATAATTCTTTTTGCTGGCCCCAAGTCTTTCATAGAAAAAGTCTTGCTTAATTGCTTCTTTAGGCCTTTGATTTCAGAAGCATCTTTGCCAACAATCAACATGTCATCTACATAGAGCAGAAGCACCATCAAATCATCATCAGAGGTATCTTTGACAAACACACAATGGTCTGCAGTGGTTTTCTTGAATCCCTGTTGACTTATTATCGATTCAAACTTCTTGTACCACTGTCTTGGTGCTTGCTTGAGACCATACAAACTCTTTTTTAATCTGCACATGAGATCCTCTTTCCCCTTCTCTGCAAACCCCTCTGGTTGCTCCATGTAGATTTCTTCCTCCAAAACCCCATGAAGGAATGCGGTCTTGACATCCATTTGTTCCACCTCCAGATCGAGCTCTGCTGCTAACCCTAGCACAATCCGTATGGATGTCATCTTCACCACAGGTGAATATATTTCGTCAAATTTGACCCCATGTTTCTGTCCGAAACCTTTGACGACAATCCTAGCTTTGAATCTTGGTTGAATACTGTGTTCTTCGTGCTTCAATCTGAACACCCACTTATTCTTCAAAGCTTTCTTGCCTTTCGGCAACTTCACCAGCTCAAACGTCTCATTATCATGCAATGATTGCATTTCTTCTTGCATAGCCTCCATCCACTTATCCTTGTGTTCTAATAGCTTCCTCGAAGCTCTCTGTTTCTCCCCCGTCAGTTAGCATGATATTTTCATTTGAGGAATATCTGGTTGAGGGTTGCACTTCTCTTCCAGAACGTGTGGTTATTGCACCACGAGAACTTTCTGCAGGTGGTTCACTGTGAACACGGATCTCATCATCATCCTCATGATCGTTATGCAATTCTTCATCTTCAACCGATTGTGGATTTACCGTTGAAGGCCACCATTCCAGATCTTGTTCAGATCCAGAATTCTCCTTTTCCGCAGTCTCCAAGAATTCATTCTCCTGAAATATGGCATCACGAATTTTTATAGGCTTGTTGAGATCTGTATTATAAAACTTGTAACCAAGTTGATCCTCGCCATAGCCTATAAATATGCACTTTTTTGTTTTGACATCCAACTTCTGTATTTCATCCTTTGGTATATGAACATTAGCAACACAGCCAAATACCCGCAAATGATTATAGGAAACTTCTTTGCCTTGCCACACCTGGTCCGGGACATCATAATTGAGAGGAACACAAGGTGAGCGATTCAATATATATGCAGCAGCAACCACGGCCTCACCCCAAAATTCCTTAGTCAGCTTTGCATGTGAGAGCATGCTTCTGACTCTTTCTGCCAAAGTTCTATTCATCCTCTCAGCTAATCCATTGAGTTGTGATGTCTTTGGTGGTGTTGTTTGATGTCTGATTCCGTTCCTTTTGCATATCTCATCAAAGATTCCAATATATTCTCCTCCATTATCTGTTCGAATACATTTGAGTTTAATGCATGTTTGCCGTTCAACCAAGTTTAGAAACTTGTTGAACGTTTCCGCAACTTGGTCCTTGGTTTTGAGTGTCCACACCCAAATTTTCCGAGAATGATCATCGATAAAAGTTACCCAGTACCTCGCTCCTAAGAGCGACAATGGCATCGGACCACATAGATCTGAGTGCACCAGATCTAAAATTTTATCGGCTCTGCTAGGAGGTGAACTTTTGAATGATATTCTGTTTTGTTTTCCGGCTAAGCAGTTTGTGCATTGTTTCATATGGACCTGCTTTATACCGGGCAGAACTTGCTTGCTCACAAGGCGTGTAAGATTCTTTTCATTTATGTGACCAAGACGTCGGTGCCACAACTCTGTTGAGTTTTCTTCCCCTGCGTAGTTCACTCCTTCAGAATGATTTTCTTGAACTACATATAGCTTTGACATCTTTAATCCTTTTGCCACCACAAGTGATCCTCTTGAAATCTTACAAAACCCCATTTCGGAAGGTTGTACAGAAACCTTCTTCATCGAGTCTTTCGACCGATATCAGACTCAGGCGCATATCTGGCACATGCCTGACGTCTTTCAGGATCAGTGTAGAGCCATCTACGGTAGTCAAGCTCACATCTCCTTTTCCCACGACTCTCGATAAGTCGTTATTCCCCATCCTCACCACACCAAAGTCCCCTTGTTTATAGGATGTAAAGCATTCTCTTCGAGATGTGACGTGGACTGTTGCTCCACTATCGATCACCCAACTAGTTACTTGAGTTGCCAAATTTACGGACTCCTGCTCTAGCTCGTGAACAACATTGAATTCATCAATGATGTTTGTTTGCTCATCATCGGTTTCATGTTTGTCTTTCGGTTTTCGGCAGTATTTTTTTAATATGTTTGTTTTCTCCAAAGCGATAACACTTTATGTTGGCATATCTCCCCGAGGACTTGCTTCTTCTTGGCTTCTGATTTGTGTTTTTCTTGATCTTGCTTCTACCCCTTGACTCAGAAGCCAAAACATCTGACTGTGAGGTAGAGGAACCTTGAGATCTCCGCCTCATCTCTTCATTCAAGATGCCACTCTTGATGAAGTCCATACTCACGACTCCTCCTGGTGTTGTGTTCGTGAGTGATACTTTCAGAGTCTCCCAAGACTCTGGCAATGAAGCTAGCACAATCAGAGCTATCACCTCGTCATCAAGTTTTATGCTCATACTTGATAACTGCTTCCACGAATCCTTGAATCTCGTTCAGATGATCTGCAACCAAAGTTCCTTTCTTTGTATCGAACCTGGACAAGCTTGCTCAAATAGAACAATTTGTTATTGCCACTTTTGGAGGCATATAGTGTCTCCAACTTTGTCCAAAGTGTACGAGCATGTGTCTCATTACAAATATGATTGTATACGTTGTCATCGACAAATTGTCGGATATACCCACAGACTTGCTCGTGCTCGAAGTTCCATTCGGCATCTGATTTATCATCTGGTTTAGACTCGCTGAACACCGGTAGGTGCATCTTGGTGACGAATAGAAGATCTTTCATCTTACTTTTCCGAATTTGATAATTAGAGCCATTAAGGCTAATCATCTTGCTTGTGCGTACCTCCATCTTTTGTGACTGTTACCAACGAATTAATCGTCAAAGCCTGAACACAAAAGAACCACTTCCCTAATACTGTCTAGAAAGCCTTTTCTGATGTGGAAGTTCAGACTAAGCTGCAACCACAGAGCATACGAGGACTTCGTATAGTATTTGAGAATCTATCTCTGATACCAGTTGTTGGGATATCAGGGAAATAAACGAGGTAACATCGCAGCGGAACATCATAAGTGATATCAACAATGAATAAGATGGACACCAATATTTATGGTGGTTCACCCCTAAGATTGGGCTACGTCCACTCTAAACCTCTCAAGGAGATCACTTCTTTATTAATAACAAAGAAGACAAGAGAATTGAGAATACAAAGTATTTCAATCAGAACACTCTGATTTGAACACTTACTTTCTCTCCACTAATCCTATTCATTCCAAGGATAAACACTCCTTAAGAAATCTCACACTAAATCCTTTATCTCACTTCTACACTTATGATTGTAGATGAGAGGATTTTGTGTTTTGGTGTGTTTTTGAGATGAAGAATGGATGGGTATTTATAGGTAAAGTTTAGGGAAGAAAACAAAATTAAAACATCATGGCTTACCTCATAATTTTTGACTAATTAACACATGTGTTTATAATTCAAAAATGGTGTTCTTTGAATTCAAATTTAGGTGGCTTTGAATTCAAAGATTGCTTGCTTGATTACATAGTAATTATGAGCAAATTTTCTTCTCAAATTTAAAAAAATTTATTAAATTGTGTTTTATACATGAACATTAATATAATGTATTGTGAACTTTTTCCAGTGCCTAGATCGTCGCTAGAAGGTGTGTCTATAAATGATTTTTTTAAAAAAAATTAAATTGTCAGTGTGGGATCGGAACTAGACGTTTTTGTTTGGGTCATGAAAGTAATATTTCAAAAAAATTGATTATTAAAATTTTTAAAATGTAAGTTAGTGTGTTCCTCTGCGTTGCAGGCTGAGATCGGGGAAGATATTGTCGTCTTGGGAGAGGAATTTTGTAGGAAGAACATTACGGAATAATTAGGGTTAGGGTTGTTAGACGTTTAATTTGGGGAGGAATGGACTCATGTGCACTTAACGTTCGAACTTCGTCGGAATTTAATGCCAAAGATAACGACAGTGACTCATATAAGACACAATGTAAAAAAATGGTGTTTGTGAAACTAGAGGGACAAAACAAAAAAGAAGGACAAAATTTAGGGATGCAATTAAGGATTATCCCAAAAAATTTTGAAGAATATTTGTTTTTATATTTTTGTATTTAAAATTTTGTAACACCAATTTTTTCTTTTGAAAAAGTGTCGCCTCATCCACAAATTTTATTAAAAAAGATCAAAAAAAATTTGAGGGAGGAAGGCGTAGCCGCCTATGGATGGCAACAAGACAACACTTACAAATTCGTTCGAAACTTGCTTAATCGAGTTTAACCTACCAAGAACGATACAGATTAATACAAGGATGAGTTTAAATACGACATATCTATTGTCATGCTTAACCATGCCCCTGCTGCATACAAAAAAACTCCTTGCCTCGTGAGGCACCACTTCTTAATCACAAAAATTTATATGACACTGTCTCGTAGGTCAATTTTGTTAGATGATCTCCTACCTGACCCGGCCATTGAAAATGTATTACTTAATATTTCAAAAGTATTATTTTTTATTATAAATATTGATTGAGTCGACCCATCGCACGGATATAAATCAATGACATTCTCTCATAACATACATGCTCTTTTCTATTCTATCTTGTAATTAAATAAATATTTCAAAGATAACAACTATTTATATAAGAATTTATTAAATAAAGGTAAAATTGGAGAGTTGTTTGTATAATTGATATTTCCAATGAATTTCTTAATTTGTATGAAATACAAACATGACTATATAATTGAGACTGAGGTAGTACACATTAAGCAATTAATGATCAACCATGTTAGGTCTTGATCTCCAAGAATGCATTTGGATTGAGCTATTTATTAAGATAGAAAATTAATACAAATCATTTGAGTTAATTAATGTCTTGGGAATGTGATTTAATTTAAAATTTGAAATGAAAGGATTTGAAATTTGGATGCTTATGAATTTGAGATCCCTTCTTCTCCATTTAAGTTGTTTATGTATCGATTTAGTATATTTCAAATTCTCCCTAAATTTAGAAATTTTGAAATCCGATCGAATGCAACGTTGGTGAATTTAATAAAGATTCAATACAAATTCAGACTCTAGTAGTCTACTAATTTAGGCAAATGAATTAGCATTAATTATGTGATACATGCATCTAATGGTAATCATTTGGAATTCTAGTGGTTTAAAATCCATTCGAAAATGAATTAAAACAGGAAAAACTGGACATCAAAACAGGAAAAATTTTGTGGCAGACCAGAAGCCCCTCCATTGACATAAAAAGAGGCCTCGTCTTTGCAACAGTGCAAGGCTCGACTGAATAATCAAACGCCGCCTCCAACCGGTCCCAATCCATGTTTCGGGCCTGATATTCACTTTGATTCCATCTTGGCGTTTGACATTTATTCAGAGAGGATTGTTTGGACTAATCAGTTTGGTGGTTATGATGTTTTTTATTTCACGTGTCTGGTACCTAGCTGATAACCCTCTGATACCCCATAGGCCCGACCCTGGATGCTGATTTTGGAGAGGCAGCAATGCTACTGACTATATTATCGATTAATGGGCAGTGGCGTGAAATTGTGGTGGCAGTGTAGAAAAATGGATTTGCGTGGGGTTTGGATCGAAACACAAGTGATATAGAGTTTGGTACACGATATGTTTCTAGTTTGAATAGCTATAGTCGGGGGCGGAACAAGAATATAGCGTTGTGCATGGTTTAGAAATTAGAGAATAGTAGAATTGATGTCGGAGTGAAACTTATATTTATACAAATATTACATGCGAAATTTTAATTTTTTTTAGATTGACCAGGGAGAATGCTTCTTTGCCCTGATGGATCTCAAATGAACATAATTAGGAATCTTCTCATGGAGCAGACACTGCGCTCAAGTATGTTTATTTTTTTTACTTGTATACTACAGAAAGCAGGTCCTGGATCTCTGGAAGGAGGAGGAGGAGTGTGGGGTGCTGCCACGGATGGAAAACGGGTTTATAAAATATCTTAAATGGTGATAGACTCCCCTTCACGCTCAAGCCATTCATTCAGACCACAACAGCAGGTGGATGGGTGGCAATGGATGCCAACACAGGGCAGTTTCTGTGGACCAACGCTGATCCTAGCAATGACGCTGCACACGGGGCTGTGACTATAGTGAACTGAGTCTTGTTTGCACGGGTCGGTCATACATACGGGACCTGTATATGCCATTCATGCTGCGACAGGACCTGCAATTGTGGGAAATATCTTTTTGCCTTTTTTCCATAGTTGCCTGGAAAAACTAAGCAAACTTGTTCAAAAGAATGATTAATATATGCCTTTCAATAGGATGAATATGAGAAGGAAAGAAATAAATGAAGAAACAGGTCCTTTTACCCGTTCTTTTGCCCGGAAATTACATATCAAAATATTGCTCTCCGAATATCATGTCACATACATCATTCAAGTCAAGAAAAAAGTTAGATAAAACCCATCATTACTTTAAATATCAGTTGACCACCGGAGTTCCCCCAAACACTTCAGTGGGAAGCTAGCACGGAAGCTTTTCAATGAAGTGTTTCGAGGAAACTCGAGAGGAAACCTGATTCTTAGTTAACTCTTCCTCATGTTATATTTCACCATGCTGTGTATCTATTTATAGAGAAGTTGAATTTATGTTTGGATAATAGAAAGAAATATGAATTCAAGTTTCCGGCTTGTAGGAAATACTGCATGCATGACGTTGAAGATCGAAGCTAAGACACAATATGCTTCGGAGGACCACATTTCCTCAACGTAAAATAAAGTTAAATACATATGAGTGCTTGAACCTGGCCATGAATTCAGGTTAAATAATAAAAAGGGAATATTTTTTTAACGCAAGTGACCACAAAATCTCCATCTTTCCGTCCACCACTTTTCGGATTAATTTTCTAGCTAGTAGAATTCTATTTTGATTTTGATCAGAAAAAGCATGCAACGGGTTCAGTTGATATTAAGGATACGTGTACTAATATTTTGAGTCAATTCTTTTTAGTAACAAATTTAACCGTGTGTGGATGAAGAATTATAGTGCTTAATTCATAATGTATCATTAGGATGATATTAACCTATCAAATAATGAAATATAAAAAGATGGAACATTCGTGTGCTGAAAAGATTCTAACTTTTGATATATCAAACACTTTTTCTTCACTTGACCCAAAGAAGCGGCTAGGTTCGGACACTAAAGCTTTAATCGTCAAGTTCTTCACCCCTTGGAAATCTGGAAGGCTCAGCCTACAACAAATATTCCAAGTTTATATGCAACATACCAGCACATTATATATATACAGTGTGAAGCATGAGATTAATTAATTCAACCATCCAAGAAACGAAACTAGTCATCAGGTTTCCCCTAGAGTTCCCTCAATCGCTTCATTGAGTATTCTCTTCAAGAAACATGCTGATCACTGAAGTGTTTGGGGGACCTCCTGGTGCAATCTGATCCAATACAGAGTTTTAAACCACAGCAGAGAGAGAGAGATGAATCGTGAATATATAGCTAACGGGTCGTTTAAAGGCCGGGTCACATAACAGGTACATACATGCCTTTTATAGAGTTATTCTTGAAATATAAAAGACATTTACCGATCGCTAGGCATTGCCCTGTTTGAAATTACTACTGGTAGGCTTATACACGCTCAGAGTGAATCAGATAACTTGAATTACTTTTAGGCAATGCGGCCTAGGGTATTTTCAAATTTCAAATGCTGTATTTCGAAAAAATTAATTTTATTTTTGGTCTTGTGACATTTTCATTGCAACTATATATTATTGATTTATTGAGTTGAAAGTTGAAAGTAGTAAGGAGATACAAGCAATGGAATCCTCCTTGGAAATATTATACCAAAAGTTAATACAAAGTTGTAGCGCGACCTAAGGCATCAATTAATTCTTAAGAAACTGAACATTTCAGTTCTTGTTTGACGGTCTCAAATACATCATTTACACAACGCAGCACCTCACATTACTGAAAAACTTTGTGAAACACGAGAGAATAATGTGATCTGAATTGGAACCAGCATTAAATACATTAAAAAAGAATTTTTTTCCCTTATATTCTTGATCTCCAATCTTGAAGATACAAGGTAGATCTGCCAATTTACTTCGGCTGTGGATTCATCGATTCAAGATATTTGCTCAAGTAACTAGTGGCACAAGCAGCAACACCATTTCTTGACGATGGCTGTGAAAAACTCAGACCAAAGTTCTCACCCCACTTCAGGTTCTGTCCTAAATTTGTTTCTTGAAATTTATTGACACCACCTCCATTGCCTAGAAGCGATGCGACTGCAGTAGCTAATGCCGCTTGAAACTTGGGATCACGAGTAATAGCCTTAGCCGCAGCACTAATTCCATCATTAATACTCAGAACGTCTTCTTGAATATTCTTGTCAAAAACATAAGGCTGGGAGTAAGACGAAGCATGGCTTTCGGTATGAAACAAGGTCTTAGAAAACCCCCAAGGAGCCAGGTTCCAAACGGGGCACTGATGAATAGTTGAGACAGGTTGAGGAAGATCGTGGCAAGGAAGGATACAAGCTTGAAGAATTACTGTATTTATTGTATGGAATGGAGGTGTGACTTGGTGCGGTGAGGTCTAGGATAACAGTGGGGTGTGATTGGGAAGTGGAGATTGATGCTCTTGGGAAACAGTAGGGTGATGTGAGGGTACTATTTGATGAAGAAAAGTTCAATGTATTGAAATTGGATGCGGTGGCAGAGGAGGTGGAAAAGATTCCTTGGCTTGGTGGAGATGAGGTGGAGGACCCACAGTTGAGCATGGCGGCAGCTGAGGTGGTCGCGGATGCCATGGTGGTGGCAGAAGGTGGAAGTGGGTGGTTGTGTGTTCCTTCATAGGTGGTGATTAGAATGGCCATGTTATCTGCACATCTTTGCACCTGGAAATTGGCAATATAATGATTAGTGGAGTTAATTTAATTAAAAACCGATCATAATTTAAATAATACAAAAAATAGCTTGTTTACATTAAGTGCAATCTCATATCCTCCCCAATGTGAAAGTCAAAACAAATTATTTTGCATATAAGTACATAAATATGGCTAAGATTCCTCTATGTGACCTGTGCATGTAATAGAACAAACTAGGGTTTATTCTATGATTATAACTAATTCAACATTATTTTGCCAGATGCATAATAACAAACCACTTTATTGATAAGTGTTTGAAGAATCCGCATACCTGTTTTCTTACTGGGCATGAAGGCGAGGCCGTGCAACGATAGTAAGCTCGAGGACATGGATTTCCTTTCGCTATCTTCTGTCCATATTTTCGCCATTGACATCCATCATTCATCTGAACAGATGAAAATTCGAACTTTTCAGAATTAAATGAAGCTGCCCTTTTGACTCGAATAGCAAAATCAACAAAGATCAATAATCCAAAGTGTTTGAATCCATAACTAACCGTCTGAGAGTCACACACAGCTCGCACAGAAACCCTAGGCTTCTTCACAGGACTAAGCTCCAAGTTTTCATCACTTGTAGCACTTCTTGCACTTTTCAAACTTTTAAAAGATCCTTTAGCCTCGATTTCTTCTTCCTTTGATTCATCGACGCTGTTATTCTCCGAGCACGAATTCTTTGTTGCGTCACCAGAATCACATAAATGAAATTTGTGGTCCAATCCCAGTTCAAGTCCATCAGCTTTAACAAGCTCCTTCAGGTTCTTGTTCTCCTGATTATTTTTCTTCTCTTGTTTCTTGAAATCTTCACCTGAAAAAATCCCCAGGCTTAGACGAAAAACGAGCTCGGACCTGTCTTCTGATTCATCAGGCTTGGGAGATGAATCTTTAACTTTAATGGGATGATCATCTTGTTTGAATGTGCCATCAAAACTCATTTTCAAAGACAGGTAATTTCTCATCTTCTGCGACATAGTCAACTTCAGTTTCTTATTTTCTTCTGCAACTTCATCCATCTTTGCTTTAGCTAACTTCAGACGATCCACCTGCAACATCACCAAATTAAATTAAACCTATGTGACACCCCAAAATCATAATTGAAAATCTTGAATATTTTTTTAAAAAAATTAACAATTACCTCCTGATGAATTCCTTCTATGATTGTTTCAAAAATTAACAATTACCTCCTGATGAATTCCTTCTATGATTGTTTCTTCAACAGCCTGTCCCGAAAAGATTATCGTATCTTCTTCCTTAAGAATCATCCTTCAGATCACTATATGAGTAAGTAAAGATCTTTGTAAACTTAAGTATTCTTCAAACTTAGCTTTTGTTTTCTTGTTGATTTTGCATGTCAAAGATGAAAAACAGACGCCGTTTTATAATATACGAGTCCAGAGTTTTGACTTTTATTAGACATAAAATAAATAGATAAATTTTTTGAGAAAAATCGGACCCTAAAGCTTACCTTAGAATGTTATGTACACACACAAAAAACTAAAATGTCAACTTTGAGTATCAACTCTTTTAATCTTTTTTTTTTAATTAGGATGTACAACTCTTCTATTTCACAATAAATAACTTGTCAAGTTGAATTTATATATATATATATATATATATATATATAATAGTTTTTATATGTTACGCATCCACCGTGTCCACTTATAAAGCGCTGCTGAGTTGACATTAACATATGGATTTATAATTTTTATATGATTCATCACATCTAATAGGTGAGTGTCGCTTCAGCGGTGCTCATATAGACAAGCACGATGAGTAAACAATATATCAAAACTGCATGTGTGTTATATATATTAAAAAGAAACTATATCTTCCATAATTCTAGTTAGTCATTAATTTTTTATTTGTATCAATAGTGAACTAATTAATTTCGCACCACTATTTAAATTGTTTCTCTTTGTCGAAATTTCTAATCGGTCGATGCACTTCATAGAGTTTGGTTCACATTTTAACGATGGAAAAATTCAACTCAAAATTTAAATCGAGAACGAAGAAAGTCTAAAAATGGAGCGTCACACTTAGGCTTTGTATGGTTGTATTAATTCAACAAGTCTTAGTTGACGATTCGTACACAAAAATTGGCTCAATTACTTATATGAGAACCGGCGTTAGGCCACGAATATTTATTACCACTTTTATTTTGAATTTATTTGACTATTATAGTCATGTAAAATGTATATGGTCCGCAAATATTAAATGGAGTTTGCATGCATGCTGAATAAGAACTCAAAGTTTCAAATCTTCAACTCTGACTGCAAATAAATACCATCTAAATAAAGCCACTAACAAATATTTAGTCAGCCCAAGGAACGAAACAGATCTTTTGTGAGACGGTCTCACAAATTTATACTAGTGACAGGGGTCGACTTGGTTCATACTTGTACTAACAAATAATAATTTTAACATAAAAAATAATATTTTCATAGGTCGGGTCTGTTTCGAGATTCGTATCACGAAATTGACCCATGACACCGTCTCATAGAAATTTTTGTATAACGAAAAACATGATGCTAGTATGATGGATGTAAATAGTGTAATTCAAAATCCGAATTTTCTAAGTTAACATGTTAAAAACAATATTTTTTCGTCCCCGTCCCAGAGCCACGAAAGATCCGCCAAAACAAGAATTTACCTTATTTAATCTTGAGAGTTGGGGTAATCTCAACGGTCAAAAAGACTTGTTGCACCGCATCAGAACTTAGACATTTAGATCATGAATCCATTACACCTCGCATTTGGTCGTGGTTTTTCATTTTAGTAATAGTATATTAATGGATCAAATAATTCACACTAGAAAAAATTTAAAAAATAATAATAATTCGCAAACATTCATATAATTAGGTCCTTTCCTAAGACTTTAAATTAAGCGATATTCAAACCCAACCACAATTTAAAATATATATACAAATATATATATATATATATATATATATAAATATGTTAAAAAATTGTGTGACACGCGCGGTCTCATAGATCATATTTTGTGATACATGTCTTTTATTTGGGTCATCCATGAGAAAATATTATTTTTTATACTAAGAGTATTACTTTTTATTGTGAATATCGGTAAGGTTGACCCGTTTCACAAGGGAATCTTACCAATGCTTTGGATCAACTATAATTTATTCGTCTAGATTACATATTACGATTAAAAAACCATATTTATATAGTGATTAATTGCTTAGGCCATGCGTCATCAATTGACTTCTGATGAAACGACCAGATCCAACAAAATATACTAAAACAACTAATAATTTCATTTGAAAATAACAATTTTTAGTTTGTTTATATATAATATTTTTTAAGCACATATAATTTCTCTTAAAATATACACATCGTCTCCAAATCTCTAATATTTAAAATGGAAAAACCATACATTGTCATGTCTGTATTTCTAAAAAAATAAAATTATTACATCGAAATAAATTTTTGACTAATTATATATTCAAATTCCAATTTAAACCAACTTATTGGACGAAAACTAAGATGATTATTTTCCGTATCCATTTTACAAATAATTTCTATATTGTCCTAGATTTTTGCAAGCTGCAACACAACGCCGTCCAACATTAATAATTCAATTCAAAGGAAGAGAACACATGAAGCCTTTTCTTCGATGCCCTTTTTTATTGGGAACTTGCAATAGAAAAGTTGAAGTTAAATTTAGTCTTTACAAAGAGTCAAGTGGACCTGAGAATTGTTTCTGAATCTAGTCATTTCAACCAACGTGGTTGGACTTTGGAAAAATCAATTTTTAATTATGCCTTTTTTTAAATGAAATTTCTAAATATATATTTTAGTACGACATTATTTTAAAATATACAAATCTTGACTCGAAATGGGAGCAGGTTTGAAAAAGGATAACAACTTCTGGTTCATTAGCTCATGCGGAATCCAATACCTGTAGTGCCTCACTTTCCTAAAAGCAGGAAGCACCGCATTATCGTACTCAGAGAAGGTCATATTGTATGCTCAAAATTTTTATAAGGATGATCGTATTTTTGTTTATGTATATTTATATTTTTTACGATCTAAGTTCTGAATATTACCAAATTTCAATTTTAGTTCACTATATTTACTTTGTTTTTTTTACTATTTTAGTCTTTTTCCGACATGACCTTATTGTGACACATATGCGACATTGACATGTGTGATGTTGCATCAGTACTTTCGATGAAAAATAAATAAAATCGTAAAAAATTGAAAGATGAAAAGATTCAGACAGAAATTTGATAATATAGAAAATAATCGCAAGGTAAATATATATGACCATACTATAATTTTTCCTTATAAATAATATGAAAGGTGTAGAATGTAAGTTGCAATAAAATTGATATATAAATGAATTTATATTAAATTATAGTTTAAATGGATTTTTTGACATCATCTTATCTTCTTATTTTATTTTTCCCATTTTTTCTCAACACATAATTTGGTATAATGGGTATTTAATATTTTAATTTCAGATCTCTAATTGAATATATGTATTATTGTTCAACAACTAATAATCAAACAATTATGCACTTTTAAATTAGGGGGTATTAGTGTGTATATTCTTTAACCACACAATTAAGTCTTTTCTTAAACCCAAAAAAATTAGGGCGGTGCTAAGATTTACTGTCAGATTAATAAATTATAGCGTGTAAGATGATTAGGAACCTTTTAATATTCCATAAATGAATACATGATATATTCAACACCAAAAGTTGACCAAATTTAATGTTGAATATGATTTTTAAGATTTAATATATCTATACGAATAAAAAGTATAATTATCATTATAATTATCAAAAGAAGACAATGTTTTCTAATTTTGAATTGGCCAAACTAGCTCTCTATATGTGTAAAAAAGTAGACATTGTTGTTTTTCAATCGTTGACCATATCAAATTTATAATAGTGTGAATAGAAGAAAATGTTTTACAATTGTGAACTTTCCAAATTAACTCTTCATATTCCCACAAATAATTCTTAATATAACGTTATCATCAATAAATTTGAAGTTAAATTTGTGTAATTATACAAATTAGAATTTAAGTGAGATGGGAAAATAGTCTAAAATTAATTTTCTAAATATTTTTATGTTAAAATTCTAAGTTTATATCCATGTGATGCCTTTGAATTTGTATAGGACAGGGGATAATTTTTTCTATTTACAATTATAAAACAATTATGTTATATCACTTAAATTAATATGATATAAAAAATTATAAAATGCGAAAAAATTTAGATCATTATAATATGTCATTATCATCATTCATCTGGTACATCTCAAATATTTTCTTATGATCATGAATCGTAATTTGACCATCCCGATAAATAACTAATAAGAATTAATCATTCATTGATATTATCATCTCATTATTCTTTATTATCTCATAGCTCAGCATTTTGTTATGTTAAATTTTATTATTTTTAATTAGCAAAAAAAAAAAGTTGAGCACGGCATGAATCTAATTCATTGATAAACTTCTAATAATAATTAATTGAGTTGAAAAATATTATTATACTTTCTAATTCAAATTTAATAGTTTTTAAATGTCTAACATATATAGAATTCATCGATAGTCTACATGATATTAATTTTCAAATGATAATAAAAAATTTTTTAAAATATAAATATGAATCGTAGCAAATGTAATTTTGAAAAAAATGAGGCGATAATGATGATACATGGTGCTGGAGATTAATTTAGATTTGTAATATTTTTTTTCTTTTTTTTTAGATATTCAACTTATTTTTATATTATGATATTTCAATATTTATTATAAAAATAAGATGAATATACAATTGTTAGAAAAAAGTTAGGTATTTGTAACATCTTTGCATCATTCAAGTCACTTAATAATTGGTTGATTTTAATTATTAATTTAAGAAAATGAATGTCGTTTAGTAAAATTATAGGAAATGAAGATTTTTTAGTTATCTTCTTTAAGCAAATATATATTTGACATAAAGAGGTGAATGAAGTATTTTTTTTTTTTTTTGGTTTTATTTTCAATTCTTGTGTCTAAATGTATTATTTTTCTCAAATACAATTTATGTCTATAAGTTTTTTTTAGCTAATATAATATTTTATTATTTTTTATATAACTCATTGACTAACAAAATGCTGGTTTTTGAAAGATTTTGAATTTATGATATTCATTTGGTTATAATTTAAATATAACTTAAAATGAACAGTTCTTGTCAGATGTTCTAATTAGTTATTTCAATAATTATAATTAAGTACTATTTTAGATTTTCAAGATGTAATTTTTAAATTTTAGGAGCATATTTATCAATTAATTGATGTAATGAGTAGAAAAATATCATCATATATCAAAATATTTTCTTACACTCTTATGTTGCTTAGTTAATTAAAATACATTAATATAATTATATTTACACTCTTATATTTTCTTGATCAATTCAGATTCATTTATATCATTGTATTTGTATTGTTATGTTAGTTCAATTTAATACTTAATTTGATAAATCAATATTTTCAATTCTTATAATTTGTTTTTATCTATCTTTGTCTAAAAAAAATTGTCGTTTGATGGATTAGATCACGTTATGCAAGGAAGTAAAATTTTTTATCGTTATTAATTTAATTTTTTGTTATATAGAATATGTATTTATTGATTTCTTGAATTTATACTTCGTTTGGTAGTTTTATATATAACAGAACTTTGTACCCTTCGTTTGACTCGCAAAAGAGGCTAGTCCTACTGAAAGAAACTATATAAACACGTCCATGTATCTACAACACGCTCGAAAATTATCTCACAACAGCATCCGGTAGCAAATCCAGGTGTATACAATAAATAACCGGAATCTCGTCCCTTCCGCCTTCAAGAACCTGCATAACCAACATAAGACAATTTCTCAGAGACCATGCGAACTCTTGTGTGTAAGCTGTCGCCTCATTTCGTTGGATTCATTCGTCATGGAAATAATAATAAAATGAACAGCTAGCCAGACAATGAAGCATTATGAAGTGTGACAACTAAATCAAGTTCATGTTTACATAGAACTACAAGCATATTTAGTTTCTTCAAATTGAGAACTGAATTAATTAATGCTATAAATCTCTAATACTTGTAGAATGCGCTTAGATTCTCTTGTAAACAAAACCAAGTTGTCAAACAGGTATACCAATGCTGATTTAAGAACAAGTATTGACTATTTTGCGTGTATCTGTGATATCTTAGAGTTAGATTGACCTCAGCATGTAAAAAAGAGAACCTCAACGACGACTTCTTGAATGCGATTAGATTTTTTCCCTCAATTTATATGGATAATCCTCTGGCGAGTCTATTATATATTCATACACGAAATATGACGAGCCATATAAGTCAATAACAATACATAATTGAGGTTAACTCAACTAAGCCATGTCATGGATTGAAGACAAAATAATAGAAAAAAAGGTGGTTTTATTTATGTTATGACAGACATAATAGAGACAAGGTTTCCCTGTCTCACAAGTTTCCAAGTATTCAACTCTTCTTTTGTAATTTTAGGAGAATAGTTCTAACGAGAACTGTGTATCAATTGGCAGATAAATTGAATAATTTACACTTTTCGTGTGTAAGTGTGTGTATGACATGTTCATAATCGTCATAACATAGACAAAGGCACAGGAATTCGCTACATGTAAATCAAGATTAAAATTGCCAACTTGGTTATAAGTAGTAATACTACCCAGTGCATATTAAAGAATTCAATACAAACTACAGTTATTCAACTTCAGAATAATAATAATAATTTAAGTTATACTGATACTTAGGTGGGGAGATCACACCAGAGGACCTGTTCTGATAAACTTTCGGTGAAGTCTGACCTGGTCCATCGACATATATAACCACTGAAAAATAGAGAGAAATACTTTTATTCGTACTCAGTTCTAACTTCAATTCCAATCAACTTGACGTCATTAATCTATGAACATGGACAATTATATAATAACAGTAAAGCTCATTGATTATGTACTATAATATCCCACACACAATGTTTTACCTCAGTAGATAATCTTACAATTTTTATAGTCATCTGAAATCATAAATTCATGCTTGGCAGATCGGTAAAAACTTATTAATATTAATTAAGCAAGGCCAGAAAGATTGAAATCCTTGGTAGATACATATTGAGGCCAATCAAGAATTGTGTTGCAGTATTCTACCAAGTTTATGAATTAGAGACTACTAGGTATAATTCGAATTTTTACGATCAATTGCACGGTCTTGTAAAATAAAATACGTAAACTTAAGCCAAAAAAAGGGATAATGGGCCATTTTTCTACATGATTTTTAGTTCAATGATATTTTCCCCCGGAACTTGGATATATGTACTTAAGACCTAACTGTTTTCTTTTCTTGAGTATATATTGAGGTTGAATTCGAAAACTAAATTCAATTCTTTTTAGTGAGTCAAAATCTTGTCACAATGGTAAAATCACCTCAACCTATGTAGTGAACACCATTAACTAAAACAATTTATAGCATTAAACACTTTCAAAAGATTGGCCAAGGGTATTAAAAAAGGTAAACAGATTAGTACATCATGGCTGGCTACAATTCACAACTTGATAATTTGAATTATATAGGAAATGAAGTGGGATATGATTGCTTTGAAATTGTAAAATTCTGTGAAAGAGGAAATTCGAAATTCCTATTTCTACTTTCTGGCATCATGACATACAACAGCACAATGTCATTAGAATTGAAAATACAAAGGGCAAATAAAAGGGGAGAAAAAGAAACAAAGAGTACAAGAAAATGAAAAACGTCAATAAAACAAATGGTCAAAGTTGATTGAGAGGCTCATTTATTACTAGGCTCGTGAACCTCGTGTTGAAGCTTTATTCTCTGTTCCAGACAACGTTCATGCCAGATTTAGTATTAACATTGTTTGGATTATTTGTATCGTGAAATGCATTCCAGCCTAAAAGGTATGGCAATAGAACTGCAGGGATTTATGAAAACAGATACATTCCAGCCTAAAAGGTATCGTGAAGTTTGTAAATGCATTCCAGTCTAAAAGATATGGCCAAAGAACTGCAGGGATTTATGAAAACAGATACAAGCAAGAGGAGACCAAAAAAAAAAAATCAAACAAAACCAAAACAGATGCATCTCCATACTAAATATTAAAGATGTGTGACATCCACGGTCACCAAATGTATGTTTCTTATTTTGCCCCGCACTAATAACGGTTAACAAAAGTGATTGTTCTATCTATTCAAAAAATAAAATATATAAAATCAAAGCATAAAATTAATATTAAAAAAAATTATACTAATATAATAGCATTTATATAAAAATTTAATGTACTTAGTTCAATTTAATATGTGTGCAAGCCTGCGTGCAAGGGATACTAGTAGCATCACAATTACCACGTGAAACCTTTTGATATGACACATAATCAAACTTGAAAGACCATAGGAGCTTATTTCACAAAAACCGGCGGGAATACCAATTACCTATCAAAATCATAAAGGAAATGTACACAGCCTGACCACATTACTAACAAAGAGATAAGACACACTTTTCCTACATGTTTTTCCATGATCCTCATGGATGAAAAATATATGTTTTCTTGTTGTTCCTGATAAACCACTTAAGTTGGATATCCTCGCGACACAAAAATCTTGAAGGGTTCTGTCACGAGCTTAGAGCTCATCATGGAACAAAAAATAGGGGAGTTGTGTGCAAGGGAGATTAAAAGAAGGGTGAGCTCCAAAGTACCACATTCAGCCGCATGAGTTTCTGGCTGTTCTTCTGCTTCCCTGAGCTCCTTTTTTCCTCCTCATCTTCAGCCAAAACAGTCACCCGCATGGATTTATACGCACATTTGTGTAGAAGGTTTTACGGCTCTCGACATCTAAAACAGAGTCTCTTCTCTCTAAGAAGAACTCCAGATGAGGGTAAATTCTCCCTCCTTGTTGCTTCTGGTTCACTCCTTTTCTCCCTCTGCCTATAGATGGACTTTTCTTTTATTCCCTCTCCCTATTTTTAATTCTTTCTAGTCTATACATACTTTATGATTGAATTTTCTTACTCATCACTTCGGCGCTCTCCATTTAAGCTCGGAACGGGTTCCTTTTCAATCCTTGACTTTAGTGAGAATGTAACCAATCATCCTTATGATAAAGTCATATTCAATAAGACAGTTTAATGATTAGGCCAGAAGGCCTTCGTTCAGATGATTTCATAATGACTCTTCTTTTGGCTTCTCAGCATATAGCAGAAAGAATCAAAACTCAGACAAGCTTCAGCCGCCTAACACTATGCTACACCTCGACCCCAAGACAGGGTACTTATTCCCATCCAATGGGTATGCATGCACCGGGATAAGATAGCCAAATATAGCTTCAGACACACAAAGTTCAAGAAAAATTACAAATAACAGCGTAAAAAAAAGAACCCGAGTCGGTTGCGTGGATTAACAAAGCACAAGAATGCGAAATGCCTGATGGCTATAGATTGAAAAATGAAAGAAAAATCAGCAACACTCAACTAGAAAAACCCACCTGCACAACAATTCAAATCTAAAGGATAAGCGTAAAAATAATAATAGTAAAAAAAACCTAACCAAGTAAGAGTATTAGCGTCTACAATCGCTGGATTAGGCTAGGAAAGACAAAACCAAGTTAAAATCAGATGTTCTAAGCACAAGCAAAAACGATTATCCATATAAAACAAAAGAGGCCTGAAAGCGGTGAAGGAAGCTGCCCCGCCAAAACCCACAAGCCAAAATCAAATCTTTACCGCTAAACATAAGAAGAAAACCTCCGTCGCTGTTGGAGCTGTTCTCAAAGTATATGTTCAGAATATTTACCAATTAAAAAGAGGCGTTTTTTTCCTTTTCTTCTGGCGAACATAATTTTGGGTGGATATGGTGGATTTAAGAGAAGAATTCATCGGGGTTTAGGTGTTGGTAAAGAACCCCGTACTTAGTGTCGAATTGAATCATGTTTCTTCCGATAAAAAAATTCATGTTCATTTTATTGAATAATATAATATTTTTTTAGTATTTTCGAGAAGTAAATTTCGATTTATCCATTCTCGTTCAATTCAAATTTTTGATGATTTTTAATAATTTTTTCAAATGATAGACTTTTATGGATTTGATAGATTTTTATTGACTTTTACAGAAGCTTATAGATTTATAAACAGATTTATGTGTATTCAAGTCGACTTTTTGCAATATTTTTATAGACTTTTTGTGAATTTTTTTTATAAAATTTTATAAATTTTGTACTTAATTATAACATATTATTTTTTATTAATTTCTTTGAACCAATAATTAATTGACCATGCATAACATATTCAGTTTAAAATAGTTTTTAAATATTTATATTAATAAATAAATTTATTTATTTAAAAGTTAAATAATTTAATCCATATATTTGTATATATGTGGATTTGTATGTATGTTTGTAAATTTTTAAAATACATCAATTAATTAATCAGTAACCTTGTTTTTGAATTGATAATATACATGTGAAAAATATTATTTAGCATTATGTAGATATAATTTTGTATAAAAATATCTCAGTTTATATATGAATGGAAAATGATAAAAAAAATTTAAAAAATCATGGTTGTTGCGATCTTATTCAATTATTAAGAATTAAGCGACATTTTTTGGATCATCTTTTATTATTATTTAATATTACATTAATTTGTATGAGTCATAATTTTTGAATCATAAAATCGATTTTAGTTCAAAATTTCCTATGATATTAAAATAAAAAATTATTAAATAAACTATAAACCAAAAATGAAAAATTTGAAAAGAAAAAATAAAAATATATATAAAGATACACTTCAAAAATTTGACAGAGTGATAGAGATAGATGTTAGGAGAGAAGATAAGAAGAGATGTGATGTGAAGCGACAAAGATAGAAATAAATAGTTAATGTATGAGTTAGAAGTTTTAAAAATGCATCCAAATATTTGGATTGAACCAAATACAATTTTTGATAATTTATAGTTGTACTTAAGGTTTAATGTTTGTATGTTAATGAATTCCACGAAGTTATTAGAATTCTATTGAAAATTTGAATACCTCTATACTTTTATAAAGTTTTTAAAAATTAATATTGAATATCACTTGACTTCTTAAAATCTATGAAAATATATTTTAAATATCATTAAATTTTTAAATATAAAAATCTTAATTAAATATATCTAAATTTTTAAAATTAAAAAAAATCATTAAAAATAAATACTCTTGCACATCCCTCAGATTATAGGCGCCGCAATTCATATTCCAATACAGGTCCATCCCACGTCTCTTCTGCGCCACACAAATTCATTCGTCACCTCTGTCACCTTTGAGCTATCTAATCCATCCATGAAGTCGAATAGTCTTCTTTTGCTCTGCTTTTTACTGTAATGTCACAAAAATGTCTTCTTTATGGTCCTCAGCGCATCGGCTGGTAGTCTCTCAATGGAGGCCCAACCGCGCAAATCGCCGCTACTGGATTTTGCCACATTCTAGGAGAATCTCGACTTTTGTTCCTTTCCCTCTAATACTAGAAAAAATCTTGAAATTCGTGTTTCTTTCAGTGCACGTGTTCTTTTATTTGCATTTTCTCTTGATTTTTTTTTTGGGTGATAATGATCCCGAGTTTATGTGGTTACAGTTGGCCTACGATCCTTCCGAAGAATTGTTTGGACTGTCTGCTGATTTGCAATCAAGGCTTTGCCAAATTCTTGGTGTCTTATTTCCTTTTTGTTAATCTTGTTCGTTCTTGATTTTGTATTTCTACATTTATCTGCTCATCATTGTACAAAATATAAATTTTTAAAATGAAATGAACGCTTTTTATCTAAGATTCGGGAGAGTTAGATAACTGAATTACAGTAATTATATTTCTTGTTGGACATTGTTTAGCAAACTTTATGTATTTCGTGGCAAGGAAAACAATAGCCATGGTATGTCGATTCTCTGTTGTGAACTTGTGATTTAATAATGCGTGGAGCCTGAGGGAATGACAAGAAAAATTCAGTGCTGTAAATTTTCAAGGGATGCTTGCATCTGTTGTTGATGCTTTGCTTATACAATACATTTTTTATGGTTTTTATAACATACGAGAATGAAATAGATTTGATTTTAAATAAATCAATATAGTTATTTCTGATTTGGCAGATAGGAACTTGAAATCTATCATCGGACAAGTGATATAAATTTTAAATGGTGAACCTTTGGTGTCGAATGTTAATGGAGTTCATGGGAGGTTACTTCACCTTCGTGACTATTTTACAGTTATTTTATTGTTTCCTATATAGGAAGGTTGCTTCTGCTACATCCAAACCAAGGTCATGGTTTGGTCCAATTACCTTGCCCAATTTGCCGGAGAAGAGGTTACACTCCATGTACCCAATGTGGAGTAGAAAGATCACAACCAGATTGTTTGAAATGTAATGGAAAGGTAAATGATATTTTTATTTACTTACACATGTGTTACAACTGTTAGCAATCGCCAGCACAAATTATTTATGTGGTCAACTGTATTTTTTCATGGATATCACTTGCCAATGTTGCTTCTAAGATGTTTAGCTAACTCTGTATTGCCGATTTGTAACAGCAGGGTATAGTCACTTGCCATCAGTGCCTTGGTGATTGTATTATCTGGGAAGAGTCCATTGATGAACAACTTTGGGAGAAAGCCCGCTCAATGTATGTGACTATGTTTTACTAGCCTACCACTTTCATGTACTTGGCCATACACATGATTGATGAATCATGAACAATGCAATTCAGTTTCACTCTGAAACACAATATGCTTGTACCTGAATTGAACCCATTTTCAAAAAATTGCGGAATTGATCCCTCTTGCTTATGTTAGTCACTTGATGGTTTCTCTTTTTTTTTCCACTGTTTTTTATATGCTTGGTACTCTTTGTGAAATTTAGACTTCACGTTTTAGAATTTTTGTTTTGAGTAGTTCTAGTTAATTGCGCGCATTTCCAGTTCTCCACTAAAAGTTAAGGAAGACGATGAAGTTGACAACTTGGATACAAAGCTAGATGTAAGAAGGAAAACCTAGAGAGTTTATCACTGCTCCCGAAGTCAGTTTGAAGATCAGTAAATCCTTAAAAGTTTGTTGACATTTTTCTTGGACCTCTGCACAGTATATTTTCATCCTCTTTGTTGCATTCTTCCATGAGAGATATTCAAAATTTGATTTTCTTGTTATAATCTCTTCATTTCAACTCTAAGAATGCCTGGTTTAGTGTTCTACTTTATTTTTATTTGATAAGCTTTAGAATGTGTTAGAAGCTACTAATCTACGTCAATAAAACTTAACTAATCTAATATTCGAGGTGGCATATGGATTTCAGCATAAAACTAGACAGGCTCCTTTACTCCAAGCAAGTGTTTCTCTCATACATCGATATCCACTTCTCCATTGTCAATCGTGCTCTCTGTAATCGAAATGTCGTGCTTTTGCTGCCAAAATTGTACTGTTTCTATCAATTGCATGCCTATACACATTTCCCCTTTATGTTATTTTCCATTTTGAACAAATGTTGTGATGTTTAGTCCTTTGTGTCTTTATTGTTGCATAGGGATTTAGTCACACATCAATACACGATTTTCCGATAAATTTTGCCAGATCATGTGAATTTAATCTTTATGTTTAGTTCATGATAGCGAGCCTAAACGTGAAAACTGGAATATTTAGTAATAAGATGAAGCTAAGTTAAGGGATCTTATGCTACGTGCCCAAAGAGCGGCGGCTATCAAGGTTTCTGCTGAAATTCTTACTAAATTTAGATCTCTTATTTTTAAAAAAATAACTAATGTTGTCAAGTGTCAACTATCTTCATTCCCTCTCCCATGGAAACTTGCTATTTCAAAATGTGTGCATATCATGGCAAGTGCAGCCTGCATATTTCAAAATGGTGACTTCCCCCTCAAAAGAACCTAAGTATGCAAATTATAAGCTACATTCGTTCGAATAAGTAATTTTAGCTTATGTAACTATGTCGTGGACCACTTGAAGCCTTTTTTGTCGTGAATAACTCTGCGAATGATTTTATTCCTCATTTGATTATTTTCTCTAATATTTTATTATTTCTAAATGAACATGTAAGGGGACTGCTACTGCAAGAAAGCGTGCTTCTGAATCTATGAAAAATTACTTTCGTGATCCAGAGAATAGGCACATGAGAAGCTAGCATTGCAATGAAAGTTCCGCTCTATTTTTTTATACCTTCTAGCGATTTTCACCGGGTTCAAATCAGCTTATAGTTCTATATTTCTTTATTATGATGAATATATGTTCTTTTTGGAGGGGTAAAATTTTACTGCCATTATTGTGGATGTGAGGGTCACAGGCGAAACTATTGTCCACAAAGCTACGGTCAGAGTTGCACTTGGACAGTTCCGATGCCGTCTGTGTACGCGAGAAGGGGTATAACATAAGAACATGCCGAAGACCTAAAACAAGCGAACAACAAATCCCGGCAGGGAAGATTCACCATTGCAAGATTTGTTGTCAAAGTGGTTATCACAGGAGAACTTGTCCACGTCTGGCTGAAGTAGAATCTACTGCTACTGTGAATGAAGATGCTTCCTCTCCAGAAGGGCTTTTACATGCTGTCTCTTTGGAGAAACAACACCAGGAATTGTTCATACAGAAAATGATCACTTCAGGACTAACATGGCAAGCCTCACTGAAATTCTTGAAGCTTGACTTCTTCAACTTTCATCATTCGATTCACGGGGTCTCTGAATTTGACCAAGATTTTGATCCAAGAACATGAATTTCCATTGGCTGCTGTCATGTATTGATTGTGTTTTTGTGATTGTGTTTATGTGATATTTAGAGTGGAATTTACGCATGGGAAAAAAACTTCTTGTAAATGAGCTTAGATAACATAAATTTTAATTTATGTAAAACTAGTAGTCACCTCACGGATGACGTGTTTGTACATTCTATTTTTTAAAAAAAAAAAAAAATTGGAAAAAAGGTCAATATTGTAAAAACAAAAATTAGTGGTAAAAAGAGTGATAAAATGGAAAAAATGTTGAAAATTAATATTTAAAACATGTGTGTTGAATATTTGAATGTTGAAAATAAGAGTCGTAAATATTGAAAATTAGTGTGTGATGATGTAGGTAATGATGAATTTATTTTTTGGATTATTTGTAAGAAATTCTATAAATAGCCTCACCAATTGTGAAGAAATATACAATTGAGTTGAGAGAAAAATATTATAAAGTGTGTAGTTTGATAATTTTGAGAGTTTGAGATTTTTTACTTTTTACCATAAATTTTTACTTTTTCATAACACGTTATCAGCACGAAGCTCTAAAAGTCCTCCATATTTTTCCAAGCTCCAAATCAGAAGAAAAAGGTAACAAAAGTAATAATATTTATTTTACTTTTGTGTATATATTTAATATATAATATAATGTTATTATATAATAAATAAATTTTTCAAAAACTTGTTATAAATCCTGGGAGGATGTTAAGACGACATCCCACACTCCCGGTAAGAGATACGACAAGTATAAAAGCCTATAAGGTTTTTAAACAAAATAACTTGTGACACCGCATTATAATAATGTGATATGATATACATAATTATTTAAACATGACTAATATTATATACATCATATTATTACCATAAAATTATACAAATGCATACATTTATTATTTTTTACACCAACGGTCATAAACTGTAACTAAACGGCTAGTTTTTGCCCTATAAATATGATCTCACAAACACATTCAATCACTCCAACTTTCACTTCTTTTCTAAAAATTATTCTTCATCAAATTTTCGAAGAAGATGACTTTCTCAAAGATATTTTTAATTATTTTGGTTATCATACGCACGAGTCTTGTATTTATTGGAGAATATCATCCTCGTGTGTTTTCTTTATTTTTACGAATGCTCGTACTTGTTGTTTATCCATTACTTTGTATTGCAATATTCATTAACTAATAAAATGCATCGTAATTTTTTTTAGTGCCACCATGTCAAAATTGACAAAGCTCGAATTCATTGCTCTTGATATTACGGGGAAAAATTATATGTCATGGACTCTCGATGTAGAAATGCATCTTGAATCATTGGGTCTAAGTGAGACCATAAAAGAAAATGGCATATCGACATCACAAGAAAAGGAAAAATCCATGATATTTTTGCATCGACATCACGACGATGGATTGAAATGTGAATATCTAATTGAAAAAGATCTCATGGCTTTGTGAAATGGATTAAAAGAAAGATTCAAACATATAAGGGAAGTTATACTTCCGTCCGCCCGAGATGAATGGAATACGTTGAGATTCCAAGATTTTAAAAAAATTCAGTGATTACAACTCGAAGATGTATAGAATAATCCCGCAATTGAAATTTTGTGGGCACGAGATTACTGAATTGGAAATGCTTGAAAAAATATTTTCCACTTTTCACGCATCGAATATAACTCTACAACAACAATATAGAGTGCGTGGATTTTCGAGATATTCTGAACTTATCGCATGTCTCCTTGTGGCGGAAAAGAATAATGAGCTGTTAATGAGAAATTATCAGGCACGACCCACTGGTTCAACGGCATTTCCTGAAGTAAATGTCGTAAACAAAAATGAATTTAAATCATGAAACCAAAATCAAAGTTATAGACAAGATTTTGGTCGAGGACGAAATCGTGGTCGTGGACGTGGACGTGGAAGTGGTCGTAGTCGTGGACGCGGCCGTGGTTTTGAAAATAATCGAGATAGTTACTTACATAACTCATCTCAAAAGAGTGTCCCAAACCATCCATAGAAAAGGCATCATGAAAATATGAGTGTTAATGAGAATCACTCAAAAAGATTTGAAAGTTCTTGTGTCAGATGTGGTACTCCAGGACATTGGTCCCGTATTTGTCGAGCCCCTGAGCACCTTTGTAAACTTTATAAAGAATCAATAAAGGGGAAAGAAAAGGAGACCAACTTCACTGAACAGAGTGAACCTTTGAGTGATTCAACTCATTTTGATGCTAGAGATTTTCTGATTGATTTCTCAGACAATGATCAATTTGCTGGTGGAAAAAATATGTAAAATATTTTATTTTTCCATGTACCCGTATGATAATGTTTTATCGCGTGCTATATTTTTTACATATATTGTATTTTAATTTTATAAATGTATTGTCAGTAATTTTATTTCATTGCATATTTTTTTGAAGTTCAAACATGGAAAATGCACAAAGCTGAAGTTTTCATACCCGATAGTGATACAACGCACACTATCTTCCGAGATAAAAGATATTTCTTGGAATTAAAACCAACAAAAACAATGGTGAATACAATATCAGGTCCTGTAGACTTGACTAAAGGATGTGGTAAAGCACAATTTTTGTTACCTAATGGTACAAATTTTTGATTAATGATGCTTTATATTCACCACAATCGAAAAGAAATTTGTTGAGTTTTAATGATATATACTCCCATGGGTATGATACTCAAACAATGAATGAAGGGAATGAGAAATATATATGTCTTACCGCATATAAATCAGGAAAGAAATATGTGATTGAAAAACTACCAATGCTCCCTACTGGATTGCATTATACACATATAAGTCCCATTGAATCAACCATGGTAGTTGATAATTCTTCAATATTAACCAATTGGTATGATCGATTAGGACATCCTGGTTCAACAATGATGCGAAGAATTATAGAAAATACACATAGTCATCTGCTGAAAGACCAGAAGATCTTTCAGAATAATAAGTTTCAATGTAAAGCATGTTCTCTTGGAAAGCTTATTATAAGACCATCACCAGTCAAAATCCAAACTGAATCACCAATGTTTCTTGAACGTATTCAGGGTGATATTTGTGGACCAATTCATCCACCATGTGGACCATTCAGATACTTTATGGTATTGATTGATGCCTCCAACAGATGGTCACATGTATGTTTATTGTCAACTCGAAATGTTGTATTTGCAAGATTACTTGCTCAAATAATAAAATTGAGGAATCAATTTCCCGATTATACGATCAAGAAAATTAGAATTGATATGCTGGTGAATTTACTTCCCAAACTTTCAATGATTACTGTATGTCTATGAGAATCATTATTGAGCATCCTGTTACTCATGTACATACACAGAATGAATTGGCTAAATCATTGATTAAACGTCTGCAAATGATTGCTAGACCAATGATTATGAAAAAAAACTCCCTATTTCTATATGGGGACATGCAATTTTACATGCTGCTGCATTAATTCGCATCTGACCAAGTGCATATCATAAATACTCCTCATTGCAGCTTGCATTTGGTAAAGAACCAGACATTTCTCATCTGAGAATTTTTGGATGTATGCTGTATGTGCCTATTGCACCACCGCAACGAAAGAAAATGGGACCTCAAAGAAAGATTGGAATTTATATCGGTTATGATAGTCCATCAATCATTCGATATCTTGAACCTCAGACAGGTGACTGTTCACAGCACGTTTTGCTGATTGTCATTTTAATGAGGAAATCTTCCCAATGTTAGGGGGAGATAAGAAACATACCGAAAAAGAAATTACATGGTATGTATCATCATTGTTACATCTGGATCCAAGAACAAAACAATGTGAAAAAGATGTACAGCAAATTGTGCACTTGCAAAGAATAACAAATCAAATACCAGATGCATTTACAGATGCAAAAGGGGTAACTAAATCATATATACATGATGTAAATGCTCCTGCTCGAATTGAAATTCCAAAGAAACAAATTGAAAAAACTCATGATGTCATAAAATACCTGAAGCATGGAAGGCCAGTCAGTTCCAAGGATAAAAATCATCGGAAAAAAAATTCATAGAGAAACACGATGATCACAAAATAGAGAATGATGTTCCTGAAGAAACACATGATGATGAAAATGTTCTGTCAGAACCACAAACTGACGAGAATCGTGAAATCTCTATCAATTATATTAATACTGGAAAAATATGGAACCGAAAAGATATAGAAGAAATTGATGATATATTTGCTTATAATGTGGCAATCGACATCATAAATGATAATGAAGATCATGAACCAAAATCTTTTGGTGAATGTAAAAATTGGCAGGATTGGATAAAATGGAAAGATGTCATCCAGGTTGAATTGGATTCGCTAAATAAACGTAATGTTTTTGGACCTATAGTCCTTACACCTGAAGGTGTAAAACCTGTTGAATACAAATGGGTTTTTATTAGAAAACGAAATGAGAAAAATGAAATAGTAAGATATAAAGCTCGACTTGTTGCACAAGGTTTTTCTCAAAGGCCTGGAATTGATTATGAAGAAACGTATTCTCTCGTGATGGATGCAATTACGTTTCGGTATTTGATTAGCTTGGCGGTGTCTGAAAATTTAGAAATGCGTCTTATGGATGTTGTTACAGCTTACTTATATGGATCATTTGGTAGTAATATATATATGAAAATCCCTGGAAGGATTTAAGATGCCTGAAGCACAAAGTTCAAAACCCAGAGAATGTTATTCTGTGAAATTACAAAGATCATTATATAGGTTAAAGCAATTCGGCCGAATATGGTATAATCGGCTAAGTGATCACTTGATGAAAAAGGGATATGTAAATAATTCAACATGCCCTTGTGTTTTCATTAAGAAAACAACATCCGAATGCGTAATTATTGCTGTATATGTTGATGATTTAAACATCATTGGAACGAATAAGGAAATTCAAGAAGTTGTGTCATACTTGAAGGAAGAATTTGAAATGAAGGATCTTGGAAAAACCAAGTATTGTCTGGGTTTACAAATTGAACAAAAAAAATGTGGAATGTTTGTTCACCAGACAAATTATACAGAAAAGATCCTTAAACGTTTTAATATGGATAAATCAAATCCTTTAAGTACTCCAATGGTTGTTAGATCATTAAACATAGAAAAGGATCCATTCCGTCCATGTGAAGATGATGAAGATATTTTTGGTCCAGAAGTACCATATCTAAGTGCTATCGGTGCCCTTATGTATCTTACAAATTGTACAAGGCCTGATATATCTTTTGCCGTAAATTTATTGGCAAGATTTAGCACATATCCAACAAAGAGACACTGGAACGGAATTAAACATATATTCCGTTATCTACGAGGAACGACAGACTTGTGACTTTTATATTCAAAAGATGCTAATCCAAGTATAATTGGTTATGCCGATGCTGGATATTTATCTGATCCACACAAGGCATGTTCCCAAACTGGATATGTATTTACTCGTGGAGGCATTGCAATTTCTTGGCGTTCACAGAAACAAATGCTCGTAACAACTTCATCAAATCATGCCGAGATTATTGCACTACATGAAGCAAGCCGTGAATGTGTGTGGTTAAAATCAATGACCCAACATATCCAAATCTCATGCGGATTATCATTCGACGAGAAGCCTGTGATACTATATGAAGATAATGCTGCATGTGTTGCTCAAATGAAAGAGGGATACATAAAAAGCGACAGAACTAAACATATTCCTCATAAGTTCTTCGCATTCACCAAGGAGCTTGAGAAGAATAAATGTATTGATGTTCGTCACATTCAATCAAGTGAAAACTCATTAGATCTCTTCACAAAGGCACTTCCTACGACAATATTCAGAAAGCACATATATAATATTGGGATGCGTAATCTACGAAATTTGTGAAGAATTGTTCGTGTCAACATGAGGGGGAGTTTACATGACTGCACTCTTTTTTCCTTACTATGGTTTTTATCCCAATGGGTTTTTCCTAGTAAGGTTTTTAACGAGGCAGTATAAAAACACGTAATGAAGACAATCATTATGATCATCATCACAAGGGGGAGTGTTGAAAATTAATATTTAAAACATGTGTGTTGAATATTTGAATGTTGAAAATAAGAGTTGTAAATATTGAAAATTAGTGCGTGATGATGTAGGTAATGATGAATTTATTTTTTGGATTATTTGTAAAGAAATTCTATAAATAGCCTCACCATTTGTGAAGAAATATACAATTGAGTTGAGAGAAAAATATTATAAAATATGTAGTTCGATAATTTTGAGAGTTTGAGATTTTTTACTTTTTACCATAAATTTTTACTTTTTCATAACAAAAAATAAAATATAAAAAGAAAGAGAAAAAAGCCACACAAAGTACAAACGTACCAATTTGGTCGGTCTTCACCCTTTACAGTAACAGAAGTTTATATCAACTATGGACAAAAGTATGTATAGTGGTGCCAAATCAAATGGACCCTTACAATTCTACTTATAAAATTAGCGCAAAACTCAATTTAATCCTACCCAAGTTCAAGGCAAGAAGAACACCACCAGATGGGATGCCCTTGCGGGCTGCAATTAAAAAGAGCAGATTAAGATAAACCGAAAACAAATTAGAACAGCAGCAGGGTTTGTACGTATAACATTCTTTTTTTTCCCATCTTAATCTTGAGTATTATTTATTAATCAAGATCCTAAATGGGAATGAAACAATATTTATATATATAAAAGAAAAGTAAATTAGCAGGGTTTGCCTTTAATGCACTTGAGTGCACCAGCAAAACGTGTGAGCCTTCCTGCATAGGAACCAGGCTTGAACTTGACCATATTTCTCTTTGTCAATGGACTTTTTGAGTGCTTAAACTCGGGCCCTGATTCAACAAAGTAGGCTCCATTCATGAACACGTCGCCTTCCGATCGCCATTGCCATTTCATCCATTGGTCCTTAGTAGCATAATCCCTCTTCGTCACCTATATGGGACAAGCATATTATGATTTAGAAACTTTTGTGCACATCTGATATATGTGTCTACGAACATGTGTTTAGATCTATTCTTTTTACCTCTTTGGTGAAGGGGCCGTTTGAGGCTCTGAACCGGTTCCCTTGGCTGAGAATGGTGGGGTGGGCGCTACCACCAATGGCGTACATTTCCCAGTGGGAGTAGTCGTTGTTCACGACGTGGAAGAAACCCCATCGGCACCTTGGCATCCTTTGCACCAGACCCCTTCCGAATCGATTGAATGCTACTGTGACTTGCATGATTGAATCTTTTGTAGTACTATCATGAGCACCCAAGAGCATCACCTGCACCACAATGTGTTACAAAATGAACAGTCGAGGAAAGGTTTGAGTGTACAAGAATTGAAGAATTATATCCTTTTAAGATTCAAGAAACAAAAGGCAAATCAGGGGGAAAATTCAACATGTTTATTCAATCACCCCATCTCAACCCCTCTCATCCTCTATCGGCCTCCTTTCGGCTTCTAGGTTATGTTCCAACTTACATCATTGTGGTTGTTGAATTTGCAGTTAGATATGGTGATAGCAGTGGAGCCCTCAATCACGTCAATGAGCCCATCACTACACTTAGACAAAGACACATGATCGATCCATATGTTGCTAGCACTAAACACTGAAATCCCATCACCATCGCTTCTCGTACGCAGTCCGATGTGGTCCAGTGAATCTCGAATCATGCCACCATTCGCCGGCACAATATCATGGATCCAGATATTGTGTATGATAATATTCTTCACAAATTGTAGGGTCAAACCAGCCCCATATGCAATGTGCACAACTGCACCTCTTCCATCAATGGTTTTGTCACTTTCGAAAATGAGTTCTTCCCTCAGCCTAATGACCATGTGATGAGCAAAAACGATCCAAAGCGGCTTCTTCTGGATGACCGCGTGGCGGAGGGTTCCTGGTTTCGGAAAAAACATGTCATCATCTGAGGGGTCAGTTACAATGTAGTACCGACCGTCCTTGCCACCTGTGGCATGGTGGCCAAAGCCTCGGGCACAATCAGCAATCTTCTTCCGGTCCTTGGCCCAGTTGGGGTCGCATCGCAAGCACCTGTCGATGGGGTTCGTTGCCGAGCAATCACTTTCTTTGAGGCTCCTCCTCGTCACATTGGAGCTCACCAATACCCTACACATGCAAAAAAATAAAAAGTAAACAAACATTGCCAAATAGTTGAAAAGAAGATTGAAAGCAAAATGATAGACCTACTCTCCAACTTGTTCGTTGAACTGATCCGTAAGTTCCTCGGGATTCGGGTTAAACGCGCTCAAGGAATCCTCGAAAGATTCCTCGGATCTCTTTTGCAAATACTCATCGTAATTTGCAATCTTAGCTACAGATTTTGGTACATTATTAACAAGTAACATAAGACAGAAGAGAATTATTAACGGTAATTTACAATAACTTAGCGCCATTAGAGCGCTGTCTTATATTTTTTTTATCTTTTCAAATTTTTCTTGAATTTATTTATGTATTTTCAAGAAAACTCGAACCACTGGGAATTTTTGAGCCAGTGATTCGGTTTTTGTCTCTTCTCAAGGAAAAAGACCAAAAGTTAATGGGAAAGAATTTGTTTATATTTATGTACAATTTACAAAATCAGCGGACTAGAAAGTTTTAAGGAAGCAAGAATGGTGGATAGATATTTACTTCAACTTGCTCTCCCGGAAAGAAAGGCGGGAACAATGGAGAACCAATAGAAAACAGAGGTTGGTAGTCAAACGTTATTCAAAAGGCTAACGTTTAAATCATACAGAATGGGTCGTTTCCCGCTAAAGTTAAATTTTTAGTCGGTTGTATTTTGACTATTTACAATTTTAGTTATTTATATTGTCAAAATTGAATTCTAGTTTTGTATATTTGAATTTTTTATACTTTCAACATTTTTTATCGGGATTTTTGACTTGATATTTTATATATGAGCATCACGTCGACATCAAATCAACGTTATGTTCATGCTATATCCGCACTACATTAAAAGAAGAACAAAAATTTCAAAAATAAAAAATAAAAAAAACAAACATACATAATATTAAAACTTAAATTTGATAATATAGAACACCAAAATCTTAATAAAACATGTAGTAATCAAAATTGTACTTTTTCAGAAAATAAAATTTAACATAACTCTTCTATTGAACACTACTCGCGGGCCACTATTTTTCTCAATCCAAATCCAAGTAAATAAAAAATCATTTAAATTTAATTTACTTATTTAATGCACAAAGTCTGAATCAATTCATGAAGTCAACCTATTGAAATCAGCTAAACATAATTCTGAAATGAAGAATCACTCTATTAAGATTCATTCTTTAGTTATCTTCTTCTTCGTTTTTTTTTTTTTTTTGGGTGTTTTACTCGAATTTCTAATATTAAGGTATTGGCCTAGTGGCACAATGTACCAATAAAAGGACGTGATCTCGAGTTCAAGATCTCAAGTTTGTAATTATTTTCCACAAAATATATATAAAAAAAATTCAATTATTTTGTCATTGATTTTATTACTTTAAATTTGTCACATTTCCCTTAAATTACCTATTTTAACTTTGAAAGTTGTATCTATAATCTAAGGTTCTAAGGTAGTATTTATAAGAGCTCGTTTTAAGTGATTTTCAACTTCTATATATAATTTCAAAACATTTTCTCAGCTAGAAACTTGAAATCACTTCAAATAAGCTTTTGCAAATACTATCGAAGTTCTTCATGGGCAGACATTGTGATTCAATTAATTTAATATCTATTATAAAAGTTAGAATTGGATTGTGTTATTGAAACTTTGTCCTTGTTTTTGGGTTTGCTTTCATTGTGAGTTTCCGTGCTTATTTTGGGTTTGCTTTCATTGTGTGTCATGACTTTTTTTGTATTTATTACTGGTTAACATTATTATAATGCTTATTTTATTTATTACCGGATACATGAAACGTTTCCTTGTGGTTGCATATCTTCTTCTTCTTCTTGGATGCATGCATCATTTTCTTCATTCGAGAGTTTTTTTTCCTACTCTTGTATTTTGCTTAGCTTCCTTGATTTATTTCCTATCATCTGTTTACTTTGCTCCCTTGTTTCTTGCCATGCGTGTTCTAGTGTCGGTTTCGGGATTCAAGTACGTCATCGGATCTTCCTCCGGGAGTGATCCATCACGAGGTCCTGGCTTTGTGTTCAAGTGTCGGTTTCGGGATTCAAGTTGCCGGACATCATCGAGTCTTCCTCTCGGAGTTATTCATCACGAGGTTCGATTTACGTTTCTATACGTTAATTTACGTGGTTGTTACTGTGGCATGTTGGAATGTAATAATCATTTAATATATATTCATGTTTTTAAACTACAAATAAATTAGAGCATCATTTTAAACTTATAACAATATTATAGATAGACGTATTTGAGCAAATGATTAGATTAACAATATGGTACACAAAAAACTTCCTACGTTGCACATTATTTTTACTGGATTATGTATGTTCTCAAATTAAACTATGTTATTAGTCAATTTAATCAAGAAATAATATTTAAAAAATTCCCTTTCGAAGATATTGTTAGGATCGAAGCTAAAATTTAGAGGATGGTAAATAAATTCAACCGAAAAATATTTCGGCTTGGTTAGCAACTCCTTTACCATTCTGATCCCAAATATCTTGGCGTTCTCGGTTTAGTCCTGAAAGTTTTCAAATTTTGACTGAGTTGGCCCTTTCTGTCAATTTAACTGTCAAAACTGACGTTAGGAATCACATGTGTTAATTACGCCCCTAAATCTCCAAAACGACTCCACTTGTTGTTTTATCTTATCTAATTGTTTCGGTTAGCCTCACAACCTTTGATTCATGCTTGCGTTTATCATTTTCTAATTTTAACACCGAATCATTCAAGTTCATCAATTTTTCTGATCGATTACGATTTTGTGTTGAACTACTGCTGCAAATTGTACAACTTACACTAGCTTAATATAGAGAAAACAACCGTTGGTGGTTGTTTATCCATATATGAGTTAACAACTATTGGTGGTTGTAGAGGAAACAGTTGTTCCTGGTTGATTATGCCATTCTCAAGGATGAGTCAAATTCACGAGTTTGATGGCAGCGAGAAAGAAAAATTTTGTCCCTACTCGAATTGTTGGAAATTAGGACACCTGATTTAGGTTTTGGGGATATGAATATAACCGTCACATGTTATGTCTATCATTAGTTTTAATCATTAAATTGACGGAAGAACCAACTCGATGAAAATATGTAAAAATATGAGACCGAAAAGGGAAATAGGCCAAACATCTGAGACTGAATTAAGTATTTATCTGTCACATGTCATGTCTACTGTTAGTTCTAACAATTAAATTTTCAAAAAAACCAACTTGTTCAAAATTTGTAAATGTTTAAAAATAAATCGACAACGCCAAAATATTTAGGACCAAAACGGAAAAAGGAGCTAAAGATCTCGGATTGAACTAGGTCTTTCCCCTCACAAATAGTTTATATTGTATATAATGCAAATTTATTTTAAAAAAAATTCAAACTGAATTGAAAAAAATATTACCAGAAACATATATATTAAAAAGAAATAAAATAAAATTATAAATATAAAATTATATTAAATAAATTAAAAACAATTATTAATTTTTACTTCTTTAAAATAGGAGATGAAGTTTAAAAATAATGGAGGTATTTTAGGTAAAACAAAAAAAAAAATCACCATCCGCACCAAAATTACACTACAAGAAAAATGAAACTTTGCAGCGGTCGCATCGATTGAGTGATCTCTAAATAGGGACCGATAATTTTAAAAACGTCGCTACATTTTCTCGTTTTTTTAAATTATTTTTTACGACCGATTATTAATATCCAGTCTCTAATTTGAGACCGAAATTTATAAATCAGTGTTTAATTTACAATAGAATTTTATATTTGGTCTCAAAGTAGCGATCAATTTTAGCGAATATAAAATAAATTTAATTTATGACCGATCTTTTAAAAATTGCGACCAAATTGAATATCAATCTCTAATTAGGAACGGAACTATACATCCGTAATTAATTATTTGGTGATTTATTTGTGCATGGATTTTCAAAAGTCTGTTTGTATAATCAACTATCGGAAATACACATCGCCCATCGGCCTCTGATTATTTTGGTGATGATCCATGCAGTGGAGGTCTCAGCACTCCAGAGTTTGCTCATTATGGCCTTGCTGCTCATTAGTGTGATTACTTTCGAGATATATGTATAGTTTGGTACATTGGATAAGAGAAGAATTGATAAATAATCATCCTTATCCCATGTTTGGTGCCTTTTTACAAAGCTCATGATAATATCATGGGCCTGTGATAAATAATTTTATACAAGAATAAAATATCTTTTTTTATGAGATGTGATAATTTTAATTTAATGATAAAAAACACCACAAATGACTTAATTGCCCTTAGTATATAAAAATCCTAAACCATATCAAATATTTTATTTATTTTTATATATTATCAAAATAATGTTGTTTTTATATAAATGATTTTTATAAATATTTAAAGTTTCATCTCGTAAAAAGCACCTGCCTTTCGACCTTAATATTAAATTAAAATCAAATAAATATTTTTATTTATTTTTATATATTATATAATATGATAATTATATAAATGATTTTTATAAATCCCAATAAATTTATTAATATCACTAGATTAACCTCAAAAATTGATATTTGATTTGACTCACAAAATGAAGAGCTCAATTATCATATTTATATAAAATATAAAATTAAGTAAAAACAAATAAATCATGTAAGCACTGTCGACGCATGAACAGATAAGAAATATGAACTCATGCAACAACTTTGAGATTATAAAATTTATTATGATAAGGTTAATTTTGTCATTACAATCTAATATATAAATTTTTAATATTCTTATTAAAATACAAAATATTAAATATAATATCCTACATCTTATTTATTCGTAACTTATCCTTATATTATATGAGAGCCCAGCCCAAACACATTCCCCAAGCCCGGCCCAGTTTGATTAAGTAAATAAATAAATAAGTAAATAAAATAAAAAAAAAGAAAAGAAACGTGAATTTCGCTTTCTCTCTCCCCGTAGCCGATCTTCTCCATTCTTCTTCACTTTCGAAATTCATCCGTCGATTATGGCCGTTTCGATCATCCAAAAAAAGGAAAATTTTTAATCGCTTTCGCTGTTTACATTAATAAATCCTGTTTGTTTGGTCATTAAACGTTAATCAGGAGCACGGGCCCCCACATATTATTATCACATGTTTATCTTATCATATGTACCAAACTATGTCAAAATGATTATTTAAATAATTGAATATGATGTAGAATGGTAGTTGAAAAATAATATGTTTAGTCTTATTGATTGAGACTGTGATTAGAATTGTGATTAAAAGAAATATCATAATTTTGTCACAACTATGATGAAAGGTAGGACATATTATGAGTTTTTAAATTTATTTCCGTTTATACATACCTTAAATTCTTTAATTTGAGTTTATTTATGATAAATAACTGTACGGCTTGGTAGTTAGCAAAATAACATTGGTCAAATAGTTTTTTTAGAATGAACTCGTGTGTATTTGAAAATACTCAAAAACACTTGGAGATTATCATTTTTTAGAAAAATGAAGTTTGACCAATGTTATTCTCCAAATATCCCTTACTACTTTTGTTCGATGTCATTATAATTGTCCATCAACATCAATAATTTTTTTTATGATGTTGGAACTCGTAGCCGCTACTTTTCGGTACGCATTTTGTAAATCAATGGACAATGCAATAACTTGCAAATTACACTAGTCGAGTAAACTAGGTTGGGCAAGTTATGTGCAATAAGATCGCCGGAGAAGATGTTAGTAGGATAAATCGAAATCCTAACCACTGATCAAGCGCTTAGCTATTTTTCAACTCGGACACCATTTGGAGGCTGCATCAATAATTTTTTTTAACCATGTGTGAGTTAATTTGATGATTTCTTTAATTATTTGGGTAGGTTCCCCGTGATAAGGTCTCACGGATCTATAATTGTTAGATGAGTTGACATGATCCATATCCGAAGTGAAAATTAATATTTTTGGCATAAAAAGTAAATTTTTTTCACAAATAGGGTCGGATAAGAAATCTTTCTCACAAAATTGACTTAGATGACGATCTCAAATAAGTTTTTTTGAATTATTTTCACACTGCATTGCATTTAATTTTGATTCACATTTTTAATTTGTTGTTAATTAAAATAATGGATATTGGATCCTCTTCTTACCGTTTATATTTTCTTATGTTGCGTTGGGTAGAAGAATTTGATATGGTGAATTTCAAATTCTTTGATTTGTTTAGAAGGACAAAATTCAAGTTGCTTTCAAATTTACTTTACATCAAGTTATATAATTTTAATAGTAATTGTGATATATTCCAAACAGGGTGCAAATAACTCATAATTTAAATCCTAGGCTGTAGCCCAACCCAAATTTTTTTTACAAGGAGTTAGAGATTCGAGTCAATTCTAAATTTTTTTTTGGTAAATATATATAGAGATTTAAGCACAGTTTAATTTTTTTTAAAAGATATCACGGTGCAAATAACTCATAAAAGTTAATATCTAGAATACCTATTTAACTTTCACAGTGAATAAATGTAGATTTTCGATATTTCAATTTTCAAAGGAGATTTGGTGTAAATAACTCATAAAAGTGATAAAGTTATTTTATCAATTCTTTTATTTAATAGAATTTAATTTTTGAAATACATTTAAAATATATTAAAAATAGTTTAAAATGTAAATTTTGAATTTAAGTGAAACTTGTCTTATATTACACGTGTTATATATTAATTTAAATAATATATAAATTTTGAAAAATGATATTGATTAAACTTCTTTTTTGAAAATTAACTCTTCTATTTCGAATACGTTAGAAACAATAGGTTTTTTTTTTTTAAAAAAATATCGACGGAAACGGCCGACGGATTCTCGTGTCATAAAAAAATAATAATAACAAAATCAAAACACATTTTTTGATAACTAAGTAACGACCATGAAATTTGAACTGGAAAAAAGCCCAAATTTAGTCAAGGCCACATAAAATCAAGCAAATTCACCAGATAAATCAGCTTTATGACTTGCAAAAATGAAAATAAAAATTTTGAGAATACATGTAATCCAAAACAAAATACACTTATGTCAATGCAGAAAATCTTAAATCAATTAGTAGAATCAACCCCTTCAAGCCAGCGAAATTTTACTCGTTCACTCTATTTAAGGAGCTCAAAACACCAACACAGACACATTCACAATCAAAACTCGGCCTTTTAATCATTCAACAATGCCCGGACTGCCATGTCTCAAACTTTCGTCTGTTTTATTTGTTTTTTGTGTTTTGGGTTGGATAATGGATTGCCATGGTTTCGATCAAGACAGGAAGATTTACATAGTGTATATGGGACATCTTCGTGAGAACGAAGGATCATTTTCGACATACCACTTGAACATGCTTCATGATATTGTGGATAGCAGGTATCGTAAATTTGTGTAAAATTTTCCATAAAATATAGGTATAGGATTTCAAGGAAAATATAAAAGTTTTCATTTGTATTGTTCCTAATTTGTTCTTGTATCTCGAAGGTTTCTAAGTCAATCATTAATCAGAAGTTACAGGCGGAGTTTCAACGGATTTGCTGCCTATCTCACACATGAAGAGCAGGAAAAGTTGGGAAGTAAACTCATGTTCTCTCAATTTTCACATATTTTAATTGCTTTGTTATTCCTAATGCTTTGCATTAAAAAGAGAGAATGGATAGGTAACATGAAAGCGTATGTAATGTTTCAAAATGAAATCCAGGTAAGGAAGAAGTGGTATCAATTTTTCCTAGTATAGCTCTTCATCCACAAACAACAAGATCATGGGATTTCACGGGACTCCAGGAAAATGCTCATCGAAATCCAACTGTCGAGAGTGACACGATTGTTGGGGTCATTGACACCGGAATATGGCCCGAATCAGAGAGTTTCGGTGACAAAGGCTTCAGCCCTCCTCCCAAGAAATGGAAAGGAGTGTGTAAAGGAGGACAAAATTTCACCTGCAACAAGTAAATTCCCTTTTCTCGCAGTCATGTCCTGCATATTCTTGAAAACTTAACAATGCATTTCGTGCGTGCAGCAAACTAATTGGAGCCCGGTACTACAACTCCTTTAAGCCGTCGGGGACTGATTCAGCAAGGGATATAGAAGGCCACGGATCTCATACAGCATCAACAGCAGCTGGGAACGTGGTTAAAGATGCCAGTTTTTATGGCATTGCAAATGGGACTGCAAGAGGAGGAGTACCATCAGCTAGAATCGCTGCATATAAAGTTTGTCGCCCTGATTTTGGGTGCCAGTCTGCAGATGTATTAGCTGCATTTGACGATGCTATAGCTGATGGAGTTGATATCATAACTGTCTCTCTTGGAAACCCCGAGCCAGTTGTGTTGGAGAACGACGTGATTGCCATTGGATCACTTCATGCTTCACAAAAGGGTATTTTAGTTGTAAAATCAGCAGGGAATTCAGGGCCTGGACTGGTTTCGAGCACCGTTCCATGGGTTTTCACGGTTGCAGCTAGCACTACTGACAGAGGTATCATCACCAAAGTGGTTCTTGGGAATGGAACTACAATTACGGTACGCGTGTTCTTAAAAATATTAGAATCATTTCTAAACTTCTATGCTCCGGCCATTTTGATGAAAGTTTACCTTGCCTTACAGGGAAAAGCTGTCAATTCTTTCGACTTGAAGGGGAAGAGTTTCCCCTTGGCATATGGGAAAGAAGTAACGAGCACATGCGAGGACAAATTTGCTAGGTTAATTAATTACAGGGAAAATAATTTTTGTTCTTAAAAGTTTTCCAATTTTTGTTTTGTTGCCATAAGTTTTTAAAATTTCCTTTGGTACTCTAACTTTTATTTTTCTGATGATTTTGATCCAATTATTGCCATGTTATTCAGATAATTCAGTAATTTTTGATTTCACGTTACTGCTGTAGTCAAATAAGATTTTGAATTTTTTTTAAAAAAAAATCAAAATCAGTGTACTAAAATAAAATTTGAAAATTGATTGTACCAAAACTCAAAATAAAGGAAGTCCTAAAAAGTTATTTTCTCTTTGTTCAATTATTAAAATTCTTACCACTGTTGTAACAAAACACAGACATAATTCTAATTTTCTGTTTGAAAATTTCAGGGTTTGTGATTTAGACTGTTTAGATAGAAGAAGAGTAAAAGGCAAGGTTGTGCTTTGCAACGAATTCGACGGCATGGAAGAAGCTTTCAGTGCTGGAGCAGTTGGTTCCGTCGTACCATCAACAGACGCACCTGATGTTTCCTTCGTTGTTCCCTTTCCAGCTTCTGGTTTAAGTCCGCAACGCTACATTGACTTACAAGTCTACTTCAACTCTACAAAGTAAATCCCTGTAACGTCTCATTTTTCAAATTTCGAATAATATTGGGTACGAAAAATGTTTTACTAATCGATAATTCAATGCAGAAATCATACCGTGGACATACTCAAGAGCGAAGTTGTGAAAAATCTTAATGCCCCTTCTGTTGCTTCCTTTTCTTCAAGAGGCCCTAATATATTTTTTTCCAATATTTTGAAGGTACACAGTAAAAACTTATGTACTTACCGTATTTTAAGAAAGTATATAAGATAACATAGGAATGGTATCGTCTATGCAGCCAGATGTAACAGCCCCAGGAGTTGAAATTTTAGCAGCATTTTCGCCTTTGAGTTCACCTTCAGATCATCCGGAAGACAAGCGATCCGTGAAATATAGTATTTTATCCGGGACATCAATGTCTTGCCCTCACGTCGCTGGTGCTGCTGCTTATGTAAAATCATTTCACCCCAATTGGTCGCCTTCTGCAATCAAATCAGCTCTCATGACAACCGGTAATCCATGTTCCATTCAGTGAAATTTAAAGATGGTAGCCTCTTCATTCATCTGTATGCTAACTGATTTTTTTTACCTTTCAAATCATAGCATGGAGAATGAATGCCACCAAGGATCCAAAGGCCGAATTTTCTTACGGAGCAGGCCATATTGATCCTGTCAAAGCCGCTGACCCTGGCCTCGTGTATGAAATTTTACCCGATGATTATATCAAATTCCTTTGCAACTCTGGCTATGATGCGTCAACGCTCGGAAAAATATTCGGAATAAGCATACGCTGTCCAGACAAGAAAACTTCCAACGACTTGAATTACCCCGCGATGACTTTTCGGTTCGTTAGCCCAAGTAACGGGAGTGCCACATTCTCAGCACGATTCAACAGAACAGTAACAAATGTAGGATCCAAAAACTCAATATACGAGGCAATTACTAGCAGTAGTTTGGATTATAACATCACCGTGAACCCTAGCATTCTTAAATTTAAGGCACTCGATCAAAAACAATCATTTGTAGTCACAATTAGTGGGAAGGTAAGTTCTAAGATAAAGTTAATATCTGCATCATTGGTGTGGTCGGATGGCGTTCATAGTGTCAGGAGTCCAATCGTGGTGTTTTCAAGTGACTTATAGATCAATTTGTATATATACCAATTATAAATGTTTGTTGCATGAATAAGACATGCAGGCATGCATTTTTTTGCATCCTAAAAATTTCTTTGAATTCTTACATTAAGGATGTTGAATGCCTTATCTTTCCTTGAACTCACCTAAAAAGATATAGCACACATGGGAAATCTCGGGCAGTCGGGCATAATAAAATAACTCTTCGCCTGTGTAACTAAATATAGAAAATTGAGCCCCAACATCGTGTCCGAATTTGTGAATATTTGACCAATGATCAAAGGCTTGATTCTGCCTACCAACCAATAACTTCCTAGATGAGCTTGTCACATAGAATTTGTCCGGTGTGGTTTAACTAGCTATCGTGATTTGCAAGTTCTTGTGTTAGCTCAAAGTTTACCTAGTGTGCACTAAAGGGTAGCTACCACGTCATAAAAAATATATTAAAAAATTGATTTAAAAATTTAACCAAATTAAAATGTCTAATTTATTTCATATACTAATAAATTTAGTTATTTAAATACATACATAACTTTAAAAATAAAATTATAATCGATAAGCGGTAAAATAGGCATCTTAGTAAAATTTCAAACAAAATTTACACTAATTTGAGATGTATGTACTCATTGAGTCAATAATAAAAGTTTCTATATCAATTTGCTCCACTCAAAAGGTCACGCGCCAAAATATTTTTTTTCTTAACCAATATAATCATCTAGGTTCTCATGTTTTCTGTTTTAAATCCTTTAATATGTTAAACTTGTGCTTTATTCTTGTAACTTTATTTTTGCTGGTTTCAGTGTCCTAATTTATCACCTTTTATTCATGTGTTTGACTCAATTATGTCTGAATTCTCAATTTTTTGATCCGCTAGTAGTTAAGTACAACAGTGATTCTGTCAAACCTCTAAATAAAGATACATCAATCGAAGGTCTTCCTTTAATATTTGTCCAGTTTGATTGATGAACTCATAGATGTGTAGTTAACATAACATTTTTCAATACCAAATTTTTATAGGTTCTTTGGTATATTTAACTTGATTTATGAAGATTTCATCATCAATTTTTCTGACTTGCAATCCAAGTAAAAATTTCAGTTCGCTCATCATACTTATCCCAAACTTGTCATGCATTAGTTTAGAAATTTTTTCACACAGATAGGGGTTATTTGACCTAGAAATGATATCATCAACACATATTTGAACTAATAGAGTAGATCACCTTTTATGAATTTAAAAAATATATTTTCAACAGTACCAACAACAACAAAGTCTTAATAAGAAACTTATACAAAGTGTTATACCAAGCTCCAAAGGCTTGTTTCAGACCATACAAAGTTTTATCTAATTTAAACACATGATCAAGTAAAACATGATTTACAATTCCAGTAGATTGTTTTATATAAACTTCTTCCTGCAATGAACCATTTAAAGATGATCTTTTAACGTTCATTTGATAAACTTAAAATATTTAAATTCAGCACAAGCAATAAATATCCTAATAACTTCTAATATGGTTAGGCTACGTTTGGTTGGAAGGATTAAATAAACTAATGATTAGTATGTAAATGATAAAGAAAATGATTGTGATAGAAATGTAATATATGATGTAAAATAGCATTATGTTTGGTATGATTTTTAAGTATGGGATAATTTTGAATTTTTTGATAAAATGACGAAATTGCCCTTTTCTTTTTTTTTTTCCTTTACTCCGGCGATGGCCCGGTCCGGCGGTCGGCGGCAGGTTGGTGGTCGACTGGAAGCGGCGGCTGGCGGTGGTCGGACGGAATCGGCTGGCGATGGTCGGACGGAATCGGCTGGCGATGGTCGGACGGAATCGGAGGCGGCGGTCGGCCGGAACAAGAGGCGGCGGCGGAAGCGGCGGAGGGCGGCGGCGGAAGCGGCGGAGGTCGGCGGTTGCCGGAGGTCGGCGATTTCCGGCGGGCGGCGGTGGGCGGTCGGTGGAAGGAAGTCGTGGGGAGTTTGGATTTAGGAGAAGGGTAAAATTGAAAAAATAGGATGGATTAAGAGTGGGATAAATAATCCTAGGGGTGAGGAGGTATTATTTTAACCTACCTAATATAACTTAATCATTCATAGGAGGATTGACCTGGTTAAATAAAAAACGTACCAAACGAGTGATTAGGTAGGTTTAAAAAAAATAAACCTACCTAATCCTATCAACCAAACGCTCCCTTACAAGAGAAGAGGTTACATCAAAGTCAATTTTTTTTTCTTGTCTATATCCTTGTGCAATTAATCTTGTCGTGTTTTTAATTATTTTACCATTTTCATCTGGTTTGTTTCTATAAACCCATCTAACAGATTGATACGATGGTCTAGGAATTAAATGTCAAATTTTGTTTCTATCAAATTGCTTTAATTACTCTTGCGTAGCATCTATCCAATTAAAATCAGCCAAGGCTTCATTTTCTTGGGTTCGATAATAAAATCATCGATACAAAATATAAATGAGAACAAATGAGTGCTCAGAATGATCTTTAAATGATATGATAAAACTATTTAGCTTGTGCAGATCGGCTCGAAATAATTTCAAAGTGCAACTTTTCGTAAAGTTCTCTTATGCATCCATCTTTATATAGATGTTGATCCAATGTTCATAAATATGGATGATATTTACAATCATACTGGGTACCCAAAAATTATGCAGAGAATGTCACATGTCCTTTGTCGTTTTCCCAAATATAGTATTTGTAACGTATCGCTCATTTTAAAAGTGTGGAATTTTTTTATAAAAATATTTTTATAAAAGCTCGCATTTTCGAAATAAAATTTAAAAGTTTCGAATGCATGCGCTCAATAGAAAAATATAAGATTTAAAAATGATCTTAAATATTTGACACTAAAAATAGCGTCGTTTAAAAATTAACCAAACTCATCCAAAATCATATGTAAACATAAACGAGTTAAAATCTTAAATTCATTAACGTATGAAAATATTCATCTTCTCTCAATCTCATAAATCGTAATGCGGAAAACATGTGGTCCTCGGATTGTGTCACCACACCAGGTATGCCTACTCAGAGTTCCCCACCTCAGTCCCCTCATCATTAAGCTTACCTGCATCAAACACGCTTAGTGAGTCTACAGACTCAACACACCTGCACCGTTAATAGCAAATACATATAGCACACAACAGTGAAAAATATCGTACTCAACATACATTTCATGAACTTTAAAAATGTAACATAAACGTGTCGTGTAAAATCATGACGTGTCAAAACAGCTCATCGTTAATCATCATTCATCATTCATCGTTTATCATTTATCGTTCATCGTTCATCGTTCATTTATCTTTCATCATTTATCATTGGTGAATTCAGTTCATTAGAGGTGACTATCGTACATCATTTACGATGGATCCATCATACATAGAACCGCGGTACCCGGCGGCTGTCGGACATCAGTGACAGGATTACCCATCCACTGTGCCTAGGCCTCATCATCATCATCAGCATTTACATATACGTCTTAAACATTTACATATACTTCGATAGCCACAACTAATTCTCATCATTCAAAACATTACCATTTTCATCACTTATAAAAATCATGAATAAAAATGCAATTTTTCTTAAATTCAAGCATGTGACGTATATCTTTATAAAATCTTAAAATCGTGATCATGATGTATAAACATTTAAAATATAGTAAATTTGTGCTCAGGGCGCTGCCAGGACCAAAATCTCACCCTGGGCGCAAAATGACCATTTTGCCCCTGGAAATCCAAAAATTACCGTTTTGCCCCTAGACGTCTAAAATTGATCCGAAGCTTACCGAACTCCTTAAAATATCCCAAAACATATTTATAAGCATTCATAGACGTAAACTCGAGCTCATTTTACAAACTAACCGATTCGTTTTAAAACTTGGACCGAGGTCCCGGTTTTAACCCGAATCGGACCGAAACTTAACCAAAACTTTCCCAAATTTTTTTACCATACCTTAAAAACATCTAAAAGGTCCTAAAAATTTCAAAACCAGACCTTTAGACACTCGAATAAGACCCTGAACAGCTGCTGGAAATTCCAGCAAGCCATCGCCCAACTCTAGCCTTGACCCTAGCATGCTTCTAACTACTTCATGCTTAAACCGACTCGAACCAGACCCAAACCAAGCCCTAGACTCGACCCTTAGACAATACTTAAGACCATGGTTAAGCCCTTTTTAACTCAGAACCATCACCTAAGCCCCAAAAAAATCAGAACCGTGACAGCAGCTACAAGAGACTCAAATTGTGCAGCTTTCATGTTTCTGGTTGTACAGCTTTCTTCAGCCAACCAAGCCACAAACCACCTTAATTAGGCTCATGCTAGGACCCTTAGAGAGTGCCTAAATCATAGCCAAGAGCCCCAACCCAGCCCCTAGCCGAAACCATAAGATCAAACACCTACAGCCCTTACATGCATACAAATCTGCGCAGCTGCACTTCTTCTCGTTCCAGCATACTTCCTGGAAAACAAGACCCCTAACCACCATAACTATACTCATCCTAGGACCATTAGAGACTGTCTAAACCATGGCCAAGAGCCCTGGACTAGCCATACACGGAACAACAAGATCCAACACCTACAGCTCCTACACGAACCTTGCCACAAACGTCGACCTACAACCATAACTCCGATCTTTACCCCCCTAGGCTCGATCCGTTCATGATACCAGCAAGGTGTCCCCTTTTTTTTAAGTCCTATCAGCCCTCTAACACCGAAAACCAGCAGCCCCTTGCAACTTACCAGAAAAAAACGTGAGTGGTGATCACAAGATGCAAGAATAAACAAGAAAACCGAAAATCTTTCCTGCACTAGGTTGGATCGAAATTTTAATTGTAAGAACACAATCATCAGCATGTATATGACGTAAATGATGCAGAAATAAGGGTACGAGGCGTGCCTTGAAATATATTGAATCAAAACTTTGAACGATTGAGCGAGGGAGGGCACCGGAGAGATTTTCTTTGCAAAGATTGAAGCTTGATCGAAGATTGGCTGGTGATGAGCTGCTGAAATAATAAAGAGAGAATGATAGGGGAAGGGGTGTGTCGGTTGTTGAAGAATAATAGGGGTAGGGTAACACTATTAAATTATTTAAATGATTAATTAGTAAATAATGGGCCCTAATTGTTTAATTAAAAGTTAAAAAAGATATTTAAACCCAACAAACTTAAAAGTAGGCTCATTAAATCCAAACACACTCCCGAAAAATATTTCATGTTGGAATGATTTTGAAAATATTAGCCGAAACCTCAAAAAGTCTCCACATCCGATAAAATTTACGTACCGTTAAAAATTAAAATCTTGCGGGTAAAAATATTTAAATAAATCTCAATTCTTGAAAAATACATTTAAACATCTTACATTAATTAATAAAAAGTAATCGTGAAATTAAAATAATTTTCCTGAAAATTCTCCGGTCTCCGATCCTCGTTCGGGGGCGAAATGTAACTTAAAAAAATATTTAATACACGTACCTTTAAAATTTCATGAAATAAATTCTATTATGCAATAAGTATGCTTAAAATGCATAAAAATAATTAAACTCATAATTTATGAAATAAACCTGCATTTAATGCTTTAAAACAAATTAATAAATTACCAAAGAAATTTAATAAATTGCACGCATGTGGTTTACGTGAATCTTCAAATTATCGGGACGTTAGAGTACTTCTTTTGGACACTAGCTGAATAAGACAACCTACAGATACCTTAATCTATTGCAAAGAGAAAATATGTCTTTGCTGATTGAATTCAAATAAACACTTGGAGATAATTGATTGATACATTCAGAGAATATTTTCGGATCAGTCCAATGATCAGAACAATTGCTCTAGAATTGTCTGATTATCAGCTTAATACATTTTGGACTGTTTGAGTAAGATCATATCAGTACTTATATGTTGTCGGGTTATCATATCACTTCTTGATACATATCAGTTCAGTTTAGCATTTCTCATTCCAAGACTTCATATAAGTATAATTCTTGACAATTTGTCGATTAGTTCAGTTTTGTTTTGTTATAATCTCATAATAACAGATAAGTGAAGTTAAGCTATAATTCAAATCAGATAAATTCCTTGAGTTCTCTGCATTAATATTGAAAGGAATTTTCTTCCTTGATATATTTTTCTTTTTTATCTTTAATATTTTGTCTTTCTAGACATGAGGATAATCTCGAAATTGATGATATGATCTCGTATGAATTCAATATGTGATATAAGACTATATTTGACATGACTCTTAATATCTTTAAGATATGATATCACAATATCTTTAAGATATTATCCTTGTTTTAAAAAGAGTTTGTTTCCTAATGAAATTGGTTTTTCTATGTTAAATAGGACTCAAAGGAGAAGAAACAAAAAAGAGGTGGACGATATAGAGCATAAAACTTTCAGAGAGACAGAGATGCATTTGTACGAAGAAAATATTTTCTGATTGAAGCAATCTCGCGTCGTTGATAAAGTGTTGCTGTGAAGTGCTGACTACATCTGAAGACAACACCTAATCACTGTTTTGATTAGTGCGATGATTTTTGAAGACTTTTTCACTTCTCAGTTGATGCATCCTATGTATTTTGGTTATACGGTTTGTTAGAGGTTTATGATGAAATTTGTTACTCGCCTTAATAAGGGAGTTGTTTTATTCTTTCACTAGTATTGGTTTTTGTAAACTTACAAGTTTTTCTAGTGAATTATTTTGCCCTGAGGCACCGCACAAGTATTTTATACTTGTGCATAATTTATCTCTCGTATTTCATATTATTGTCATTTCAGTTGTGTGTTAATGTGTTAAACTATAATTTCCGCTGCATGTTGTCGTGGGTGTTACAACACCTACGCACAATACCTACATTCTGATACACACAACACTCACCCTCGTCACATTCACCCTGTGGAAACGGAACTTTCAATTGGTATCAGAGCCTCCACTTGACGCTACTAAGTGAGATCCTGTTTTGTTTTGTTTTCCAGGTGGAAAAGGATCATGGAAGCATCAACAAACACTGTTTTTAGACCTCCCGTATTGGATGGATCAAACTATGCATTATGGAAAGTAAAGATGAGGGTTTTTATTAAATCAATTGAAGAAAGAGCTTGGCAGCGTGTACTTGATGGTTGGAGTCCACCAAAGATTGAGGATGCTGATGGAGACACTCGGCTCAAACCTGAAAGTACATGGACAATCGATGAAGTGCAAACGTCAAATTTTAATTCCAAGGCTCTCAATGCTATATTCTCGTCTGTTGACACAAGAATGTTTAATTTAATCACCAATTGTGTTTGTGCCAAAGAAGCTTGGGATATACTTCAGAAACATTGTGAAGGATCCGAGAGTGTGCGTAAAACTAGGCTAAGGATGGTGGCATCAAAATTTGAAAGCCTGAGAATGGAGGACAAGGAGTCTATTCTTGAGTATGATAGCCGGTTGAGACAACTTTCTAATGAAGCTCACAGTCTTGGAGATCCCATGTCCAATGAAAGATTGGTGAACAAAGTTTTAAGATCTCTACCTGAGAAATTTAATGTCAAAGTTTGTGCAATTGAAGAATCTAAAGACACTTCAACAATCAACCTGGATGAATTAATGAGTTCCCTCAGAACTTTTGAGATGAATCTTGATTTACAAAAGAAGGATAAAGGGAAGACAATAGTCCTTGAAGTTTCAACTGACTCTTATGATGAAATCCTTCAAATATCTAAAGAAGTGAATGAATCTGATTTAGGTGAAGATTCTATCTCTCTAATTACTAAAAAATTCGGTGATTACTTGAAGAAAATGAGAGAGAAGAAGAAAATTGGACAAAAATCTGTGTTGCCCAATATCACCACTTCTGCAAAAGCTCAAAAGTTTACTCCTATGAAAGGACAATTTCGACCAAAAACTGAATTGCAAATCCAATCAAATGTCAGAAATTTGGACTCAGTACAATGCAGAGAGTGTTCTGGATTTGGACACTATGCCAATGAGTGTGCCAATCGACTTCGGAGAAACAAAGGCATGGCTGTCACTTTGAGTGATGAAGAGTCTGATGATGATCAAGGATCAAATGAATCTGAAAATCACACATCGTTGTCTGCTGTGATCAAGGAGAATCGTTCAATGCAAATCAATCCTTTGGGTGTTGCCACAGGTGTTGCAATACCTGGTCGCAACATCTCTTCAAATTCAGTGTGTCTTAATACTACAACCCTTGGTGAATCAAGTCAGTCTGAAAACCAAGAAGTAGATGATGATGAAGTCACTCTGAAAAGTGTGCAGACAATGTATGAAGAATTGTATGAAGACTGGATCAAAAGAAATAAAGTGAATGCAATTCTCTCCAAAGAGAACACTGAGCTGAAGTCACAAGTATCACGACTTGAAGTAATCTTAAGTAAGAAAGATCTGGAATTATGCAATGTCAAGGAAGAGCTTGGAGAAGCAACTCAAATTCTTGCGAAGCTTAATTCAAGTTCATCCAAACTTGATTCACTCTTGATGATTGGAAAGAATGACAAAGCTGGACTTGGTTATACGAATCACCAATTTGAAATAGGAGAGTCTTCCAACACTGAAAGAAAACCAACTGTCTTTGTCAAAGGAAGTGCTGAAATCTCGAATGCTACATACACTAAAAAAGGTGTTTCATCAAAGAGGCAAATATCTACAAAGAAGTCCAAGTCCAGAAAACGTCACTTTATCTGTCACTATTGCTTTAGACCTGGTCATATCAAACCCTACTGTTTTAAACTGAGAGATGACTACAAAAGATGGGAATCTGAACAGGTGTTGCCACAGGTGTTGTACAACATCCGGCGTAACACTGCCAATAGGAAACCATCGGTAAAAAGGGTTTGGGTGCCAAAGGCTAATATTCAATGTTATGTTATTTATACTTCGTTAAAAACTAACATTGCAGGAATATGGTACTTTGACAGTGGCTGTTCACGCCACATGACAGGTTCTAAAGACTATTTGACTGACTATGTTGAACTAAGGAATGGTCATGTGACATATGGTGGAGGTGCTAAAGGAAGAATAGCTGGCAAAGGGACCTTGAATGTTGATGGACTGCCTAGTCTACACAATGTGCTTTATGTCGAAGGACTTAACTCAAACTTAATAAGCATAAGTCAACTTTGTGATGATGGTTTACATGTTAAGTTTGATAAAGACAATTGTGAAGTTTTTGATAATACTGATACATGTATTTTGACAGGTACAAGGTCGGCTGACAATTGTTATCAACTTGGAGAGGACCCTGTGTGCAATCATTCAAAAGTAAGTGAACTAAACTTGTGGCATCAAAAATTGGGTCATGCAAACTTCAAGGCATTAAAGAACCTTGGTAAGTACGATGCTGTGAGAGGTATGCCTAATTTATCCTCTGGAATTCCTTATGTTTGTGGTGCATGTCTAAAGGGTAAGCAAACACGTGTTCCCCATCAAGTGTTGCAACACTTTGGAACAACACGGTGTCTTGAACTCTTGCACATGGATCTTATGGGTCCAATGGAAGTGGAAAGCCTTGGAGGTAAGAAGTATTCATGTGTTTGTGTGGATGATTTCTCTCGCTTTACATGGGTAAGTTTTCTTAGAGAAAAATCCGACACATTTGCTGTTTTTAAGAAATTACATGCTAAGATTACTAATCTACATGATTTGAGGGTTGGTAAGATAAGGACCGATCATGGTAAAGAATTTGAAAACTCACACTTTATATCATTCTGTGAAAAGAGAGGGATAACTCATGAATTTTCGGCCCCTAAGACTCCTCAACAAAATGGAATAGCCGAAAGGAAGAATAGGACACTGCAAGAAATGGCTAGGGTCATGTTGAGTTCAAAGAATATTTCAAAACGATTTTGGGCCGAGGCCTTAAACACAGCGTGTCATATTTCAAACCGTGTATACTTAAGGAGTGGTTCTACTATGACATCCTATGAAATCATCATGGGAAAGAGGCCAAACCTGAAGTACTTTCATGTTTTTGGGTGTGTATGTTATGTTTTGAATGACCGAGACCATCTTGCAAAGTTTGACTCTAAAAGTGACAAGTGTTTATTTCTTGGTTATTCATCCAATAGTCGTGCATATCGCGTGTATAATCTCAGAACAAGAACGACTATGGAATCTATTAACGTTGTTTTTGACGATCTTGCAGATCTAACGGGAAAAACAATCGAGGACGATATTGATGGGCTACTGAACATAAGTGAGACACTGCCTAACACAGATGTTGCACCCGGTGTTGTAACACCTGAGATAACACCTGCACTGGCAGAATCAAATGATGAACCAGGAGAATATACTGAAAATGATGATGTTGTAACCAATGAAGGGATTGATATTACCAGTAAGATTCAGAAAAATCATCCATCATCTCAGATCATTGGAGAAGCATTTGGAGGAATGCAAACTAGAAGAAAGGAGAAGGTAGATTATCGGAAAATGATGGGTCTAGTATGCATGACTTCCGTATACTCTCAAGTAAGCCATTCTTGTTTTGTTTCGCTCATTGAACCCAAAAATATAAATGAAGCCTTAAAAGATGAATTTTGGATTGATGCGATGCATGAGGAACTTGAACAATTTGTTAGGAATGATGTGTGGGATTTGGTTCCCAGACCTGATAATGTGAATGTTATTGGAACCAAATGGATTTGTAAAAACAAAACTGATGAATCTGGGATTTTTGTGAGAAATAAAGCTAGGTTAGTTGCTCAAGGGTATACTCAAATTGAAGGAATTGATTTTGATGAGACATTTGCCCCTGTTGCCCGGATTGAGTCAGTCCGACTTTTACTTGCTATCGCTTGTCACATGGACATAAAACTATATCAAATGGATGTGAAAAGTGCCTTTTTGAACGGCATTTTGAATGAAGAAGCTTATGTAAGCCAACCTAAAGGGTTCGAAGATCCAAACCACCCGAACCATGTCTACAAGTTGAAGAAGGCACTTTATGGACTTAAACAAGCTACACGAGCATGGTATGGTAGGCTTACTGAATATCTGCTTGACTTAGGCTTCAAACGAGGTGAGGTTGATAAAACCCTTTTTATTCAAAAATCGAAGCATGATATTCTTGTGTGTCAAATTTATGTGGATGACATCATTTTTGGTGCTTCTTCTCAAAAGCATGTTGATGAATTTGTTAAATGCATGTCTACCACATTTGAAATGAGCATGGTAGGAGAATTAAGTTTCTTTCTTGGATTGCAAATTAAACAAATGCATGATGGTATCTTTCTGTGTCAATTCAAGTAAGCCAAGAATTTGGTGAAGAAATTTTCTACCGAGAACACTAAACACATGAAAACACCAATGGGGTCGACTGAAAAATTGTCCAAAGACGATGTTGCTGCAGGTGTTGACAACACCCAGTATCGCAGAATCATAGGCAGTCTTCTTTACTTAAGTGCAAGTCGTCCCGACATCATGTTTAGTGTCACTCATTTAAAAGCTGTCAAAAGAATTTTGAGATATATAGCCGGGACAGTTAACTTAGGTTTGTGGTACACCAAAGAAACAAACACAAATCTAGTGGGGTTTAGTGATGCTGACTGGGCTGGAAATCTAGATGATAGGAAGAGTACCACTGGAGGATGTTTTTATCTAGGTAACAATTTGGTGTCATGGTATAGTAAAAAGCAAAATTGTGTATCTGTCCACTGCTGAATCTGAATATGTTGCAGCTGCTAGCTGTTGTTCACAACTTTTGTGTATGAATCAAATGATTAAAGACTATGGTTTCAACGGTGACACCTTAATTGTATACTGTGACAATTCAAGTGCAATTGATATTTCAAAAAATCCAGTACAACACTCTCGAACGAAACACATAGACATTAGACATCATTTTATTCGAGATTTGGTTGATAAGGGTACAATTCGAATGGAATTTGTTAGAACTGAGAACCAACTGGCTGATATTTTTACAAAACCATTGGATTTTGAGAGATTTTCCAATCTTAGGAAGTCTCTCAGCTTGTGTGCACAATGATCACTCACATATGTTGTCCTCGGTGTTACAACACCTGTGGACAACACTCAGCATGCATGTGCATTTTATTTTTAGGATGCTAGACATATTGCATACATCCTGTTTTGTTTGAAGCCTGTACAAGTGAAGGATACTGAATGGTGTGCTCTCAGTTGTGAATCAAACTTTCTATCAAAATTTTCTAAAGTACGGAGTGTGCTGAATCTAAGTCATTAAGCTGTGAGGATGTTCGTGTACCACATGATCTTGTCCAATGTAGAAAATGACTTAGAAAATTCTTGAGCAATAAGGTGAAAAATAGAAAAAAAAATTGTTGTTTAGAAGAAAATGGAAAAAGCTACCTAAAGGAGTCCAATGAAGATCGTTCTTCTAGTGTGGGAGCTACCACTTCTAATTCAAAATACAGATGGAAAAATCTACTTAGAGGAGTCCTATGAAGACCGTTCTTCTAGAGTGGGAGCTACCATGTCTGAATTAAAAATGTTCAAGAAAGTTCGAGTCCAACTTGTGAGTGTTGCCAAGAGGTGTTGCCAACACCTAAGTACAGACTGATCACAGTTTGATCACATGCGTGTGCATTTCATTTTTGATCATACTTTAGGCATAAATTTAAGTCATTCATACTGCTGTTATGTGAATTCATCATGACCAGTGGGCTATCAGTTTTTAATTCATGAAATACGAAGAAAACCCTAACCGACTTAATTTTGAAATTTCTTGATTTCTAACTGTTTGTGGGGTTAATTCGACGTGGTGTTTTATCCTGCCTGATTTCTTGAAATAATGATGGCACTGTTTCAGAAAGTTACCGTTGGGTGAGAGTAAAATTGAGTTGAAAAGGTGCTGAAGTTGCGGCTCAACAGAATGTTACCGTTGGAGAGTTGTGCTTAAATAATTAGGAATGGACGAAGAATAACTTTACTGTTTAGTATTTTCCCTCACATTCTAAAATTTCTCATGCCGTCACTATTCATTGTTTTTGCTTAAAATATCTCTGTTCTTCGCGATTTTCTGTGTCCTTCGAACCAATCTACTTCTTTTGTTCTTGATTTCGCAGATGGCTGGCTTCGATCCTCACGACATTAGGAGTGAAATGGCTGCGAGCATGGGTGGAAAATCACCTGACACAACACCCACAGCCGAAACCAATGTTGAGGGGATGGAAATTGTGGGCGTGTCAGAAGAACCAACTCCGCTGGAAATGATCGCTCCTGGTGAACCTGGGAACGAGATCAATGTCGAGAATCCACCGGACTTTGAAGTCTTGAATAAAGCTTTTCCCACTGCTCCTATGCGCCGAAGGTCAAAGAGACAAGCAGGGTTCGATCCTGACTTTGTTCCAACCAAGAAACTACGGGCATCTACCTCCTCAAATCTTCTGGACCCTGATTTCTCATCTGGGGACGACTCCAATGATGATGATTTTGAGTTGGTGGCTCGCCCCAAACCAACTGTTGCTGCAAAGGAACCTGGTTCTACTTCTGGTATTCAAAAACAAAACCCCATCACAGATACTCAAAATGTTGCAGAAGAAAGAGTTCCTGATGAGCCTTTAGAAGATGAACAATCTCTGGCCGAGTTTCTCGCTCACCTTAAGGAAGAAAAGGCTGCCAAGAAACAAATTTCTAAGGATGATGAACCTGATTCAGAAATGATGAAGGAGTTTGAGCAAAACCGACCTGGAGCTTCTTCCTCTTCATCGTCTGTATCTGACTTTGAATCTGAGGAACAGGGTGATGCTGAATCTGATGATATTGGCTCTGAAGCTAGTGAGTCTTCTGATGATGTTGCTGCTACTGCTGCCGGTGTTGAGGTGGATGTTGACAACACCGAGCGCCACATTGACTCGGCTGACTATGATTTAAGTAAGTCTTTTTCCCCCAAATTTTATTCTGAGGATGCCTTGGCATTATGGCCGCTGTTTGTTCAGAGAGAGCTGATTGAGGAGAAAAATATTGATGTTAATGCATATGGGAAATACAATTTGATTGAGTTTCTCAAGAACCGAAGGTTGCTATCCACAGTCAATACTGTTATGCCCTACTGTCGTCGTGTAGTGTTAGAATTCTACTGCAATCTCCTGGGCAGTGTTGGAGATGAGGAATCGGTGAAGTATGGGAGAGTGTTTGTTCGTGATCGTATCTACAAGTTCTCACCTTCTGTGATCAATGCATTCTACAACACTCAGGATATTGAGGAAGTTGAAGAGGATCTGGACATAAATGCTGTAACCTCTGTGCTCACTGGAGGCCTAATCAAAGTATTACCTGATTATCCCAAGAAGTTGAGTGCTGCTAATCTCACTTTTTTTTTCTCCGTGCTGCACAAGACATCAATCTGGAATTGGACACCGTCAACCAATTCTACTACTGTGACTAGATCTCAGGCCCTGGTGTTGTTTGCTATTGGTACTGAAAGGGCCTTTAACTTTGGAAATCTGGTTTTCAGGACCGTATTGCAATATGCTGAAGGAGACTTCAAGAAAACAAAGCTGCCCTACCCTTCACTGATTTATGGAATCTTGGAATCTCAAGGTTTCATTAAGGATATTGATGAAGATCATTGCCCTGTCAAAGATCCTCTGAAGATTTCTCCTGCTTATTTCAAAGGCAACAGAAAGATCGATCTGCCTTGGCTGCATTCAAATGTTGCTCCGGATGTTGGCAACACTGATGATACAACATCTGAACATGTGCCTGAGACAGCTGAACAGCCACCTACAGATGTTCCTCCTACTGGTTATGTCACACTGTCTATCTCCTACATTCAAGCTCAGATTGCCTATGGTCGACAACAGATTACAACACCTGAGTGAACTGTATTTTTCATCAGGGGAAGGCTTAACGGTAGAATTCAGGGGAGTCAACTAAAGTTGGCTGAGTCACTGATTTGCTAACTCAGGGGGAGCTGAGATGTACAACCAATTTTGGGTTGTTTTGTCCAGAAAGGCAAAAAAGGGGAGATTGAAAGGAATTTTCTTCCTTGATATATTTTTCTTTTTTATCTTTAATATTTTATCTTTCTAGACATGAGGATAATCTCGAAATTGATGATATGATCTCGTATAAATTCAATATGTGATATAAGACTATATTTGATATGACTCTTAATATCTTTAAGATATGATATCACAATATCTTTAAGATATTATCCTTGTTTTAAAAAGAGTTTGTTTCCTAATGAAATTGATTTTTCTATGTTAAATATGACTCAAAGGAGAAGAAACAAAAAAGAGGTGGACGATATAGAGCATAAAACTTTCAGAGAGACAGAGATGCATTTGTACGAAGAAAATATTTTCTGATTGAAGCAATCTCGCGTCGTTGATAAAGTGTTGCTGTGAAGTGCTGACTACATCTGAAGACAACACCTAATCACTGTTTTGATTAGTGCGCTGATTTTTGAAGACTTTTTCACTTCTCAGTTGATGCATCCTATGTATTTTGGTTATACGGTTTGTTGGAGGTTTAGGATGAAATTTGTTACTCGCCTTAATAAGGGAGTTGTTTTATTATTTCACTAGTATTGGTTTTTGTAAACTTACAAGTTTTTCTAGTGAATTATTTTGCCCTGAGGCACCGCACAAGTATTTTATACTTGTGCATAATTTATCTCTCGTATCTCGTATTATTGTCATTCCAGTTGTGTGTTAATGTGTTAAACTATAATTTTCGCTGCATGTTATCGTGGGTGTTACAACACCTACGCACAACACCTACATTCTGATACACACAACACTCACCCTCGTCACATTCACCCCGTGGAAACGGAACTTTCAAATATAATTTAGTTGAATTAGTTTAGTTTTAAAATCACCAAAACTTAAGTCAAATTTTTTTCTTAATAAATTGACTTCAAATTTATTTCCGTAAAATAGCATATCTTTAATTATTACAGTCATATCTTTATAATCTATATTTTAAATTCAATCATAAATTTTTTCTATATTTTAAATTACTATGTTACTCTTAATTAAAAAAATATGGAAGTCATTAATTTGAAAGTTTTAAAAAAATCAGATAATTAACAGGTAATGCAAACAAAAGGGAGGACGCTAGTATTAATAATATATATAATATTGTGTAATAACTTGATTGGGTCACCAATAAATACAATTATCGAAAATCAAACTTGTTTAATTTATTTCTAAGTAAGAAGATTAAGTAAATATTTTCAATAAACAAAGACAGTTGAATAATTTTTTTTAGAAAAAAATATAATCAAAATATGAATAATGAATATCGTCCCCTAAACTTCACTTTATTTGTTTTTCAAATTTTAAAAAATTAATTAACAAAATTAAATAAACTCAAATTAATAATCGATATAACGAATTAACCAAATCAAATTACGCATATAATTTTAGTTTATGGTTGACATTTAATTTGAGTAAACCAATGTTTTTATATATCTTTTGTAAAATTCGAGATAAAATATAAGATATAGTAAAATTTTGCAAACATAATAATTTGAATAGTTATTGCAAACATATTAATAATTATCAAAATTGATATCAGTCATTTACAATTGGTTATATCAAGAGATAACTTTTTATCTTTATTATGCAAAATCTTTGTATAATATATATTATATTTAATTTGCGTTAATATGCAATCCCTGTCCATTTTTGCATTGACCAAAAGTAAAAAATTAAAATTAAAAATCAAAGGCATCTTTTGGAAACTCAGTAAAAGTCTGAGATTTTGTTAATTAAAAAAGAGGTCAAAATCTTTCAAGCAAATTCAACTAAAAATCAGTAATTTGGAATCCAAAAAAAAAAAGATTCACTTATGGCAAAGCACGAATATTAATCAATCAACGGAATAAGCCTCTAAATATAATTCTTAAATGGAATTTCATTCTATTTAATTAAGGATGTCAATGGGCTAAACATAAACAGGCGTTCATATTGAAAACTTAGTCGAACTTTGTTTAAAATTTCAATCATTCTACGATGGATAGGCTGCATTCACTGAAACTTTCCTACGTTATATTTGTTCTGTGTCTTTCGAGTTTGACGTCGGCCGGTTGTCTTGCTTCCGATCAAGAAAGGAGGGTTTACATAGTTTACATGGGAAATCTCGGTGAAAGCGAACAATCTAAGTCGGCGTACCACCAAAATATGCTTCAAGAAGTTGTGGACACAAGGTACCATGAACAATATTAAAGTTGTTTGAATTTAAAGACATGAGTTTTTTTATATAAAAAAGGGGAAAATCCCGGTTCAGTCGATCATTTTTCTGGTTTAGTCTCAAATTTATTGGTGTTCTCGGTTTAGTCCTAAGAGTTTCAAAAGTTAGCCGGAGTTTGATACCTTCGTCAATTTAATGGTTAAAATTAATGGGAGAAATACTCAGTTCAGTCTCAAATGTTTGATTATTTTCCCGGTTTAATCCCCCAAATCTTTCAGTTCTCTCTTTAGTCTTAAACATTTATAAATTTTGATCTGTCTTTCCATCAATTTCATCAATTTAATGTTTAAAACTAACGGTGGACATGACATGTAATCAAAACGACTCCATTTGTTGAAATAACCGAGTCTTTCTCCCAAAAAAAAAATGGGATTTCAAGAAAAATGATCTAACCTTTTGTGTGTTGAAACTTGAAAATCACAGCGAATACAACTTAACAAACTGCAGAACAGTTCACTGTGATGCAATACTCTAGTATTATTCTATTTCTTTAATTTTTTGATTTATAAATTTACATGACAACTGCATACATATTTATTTTGGCCTATTCGCGATGTTGGACCGCTGTGTTGTCAAAATGGATAATAGGTAGGCATCTTTTAATTTTTGGTAATTTTAATCTTCTTCTTTTTTTTTTTATGATTAATTGCTGCAGACATCCAACATCCCATTCAGTTTTGTGAACTTCCAACATGCCATTCAACTCATTCTTGAAATTTTCTTGTGTTTCTTGAAGGTTTCAAGGTAAATCATTAATCAGAAGTTATACGAGGAGTTTCAATGGATTTGCTGCATATCTCACAAATGAAGAGCAGGAAAAGATAGCAAGTAAACGTCTATCATCTCCATATTCACTTATTTCGCTTTCTAATTCCCAATGATATGCCTGCAAAAGAAAAAAATCAGTTAAGTTGGAAGTTTATGCAATTTGAAATTCAGGGAAGGAAGAAGTAGTATCAATTTTTGCCAGTACAACTCTTCAACTACAAACAACAAGATCATGGGATTTCATGGGATTATCCGAAAATGTTCATCGAAATCCTTCAGTCGAGAGTGATACGATTGTTGGCGTCTTTGACACCGGAATATGGCCCGAATCAGAGAGTTTCAATGACAAAGGCTTCAGCGCTCCTCCCAAGAAATGGAAAGGAGTGTGTAAAGGAGGACAAAACTTCACTTGTAACAAGTAAAATCCCTCTCATTCTCATTTCTATATTCTTAATATTTTAACCATGCATTTTGTGTGTGCAGCAAACTAATAGGAGCTCGGTACTACAACTCGGATAGGCCGTCGGAAACTGATTCGGCAAGGGATACAGATGGCCACGGATCTCATACAGCATCAACAGCAGCCGGAAACTACGTAAAAGAGACCAGTTTTTATGGCATTGCTAATGGGACTGCACGAGGAGGTGTACCATCTGCTAGAATCGCTGTATATAAAGTTTGTTTTTCGGATTGCAAGTCTGCAGATATATTGGCTGCATTTGACGATGCTCTAGCTGATGGAGTTGATATCATAACCATCTCTATTGGATTTTTTGTGCCACAAACATTGTACAACGACGTGTTTGCTGTCGGGGCGGTTCACGCTACCCAGAAGGGTATTTTAGTTGTACACTCAGCAGGGAATGCGGGACCTGAACATCCTCTTACAAGCACCATTCCATGGATTTTCACTGCTGCAGCTAGCACTACAGATAGAGGTATCTTCACCAAAGTTATCCTTGGGAATGGAGCCATAATTAAGGTTTGCATTTTCCTGAAAATATACGATTCATTACTAAATCTTTTGAGCTCCCATTTTGATTATATTTACCATTTCTAACAGGGAAAAGCAGTCAATACCTTCGACATGAAGGGGAATAGTTTTCCCTCAGTATACGGGAAAGAAGTGACGAGCACATGCAGTGAACGGGATGCTCAGTTAGTTAGACTCTTGAAATTCTTAGCATGGTTATGACAAAACATAGATATAATTTTAATTTTTGGTTTGAAAAATGCAGGTTATGCCGTGAAAACTGTTTAGATAAAAGAAAAGTAGAAGGCAAGGTTGTGCTTTGCAACATGTACAGTGGCATGATAAAAGCCTTGAGTGCTGGAGCAGTTGGTTCCGTCGTACCGACTTTAGAGCTTCTTAATGTTTCCTTTGTCGTTCCATTTCCAGCTTCTAGTTTAAGCAAATTAAGCTTCAGTGACGTACACGGCTACTTCAATTCTACTAAGTTAATCTGATATTCAAATTAACATATAGAGAGACTCCAGGATAACAAATCATTTATACTGATCAATCTTTGATGCAGAAATCCAACTCTTAGCATACTCAAGAGCGAAGTCGAGAAAAATCTTGATGCCCCCTCCGTCGCTTCATTTTCTTCCAGAGGCCCAAACGTCATTTTTCCAAATATTTTGAAGGTACATCGCGAATAAAATACAGCTATTCCCACATTTGTGAATGTATTGGACTAAAAATATACATACGTACAGCCAGATCTAACAGCCCCTGGAGTTGAAATCTTAGCAGCCTATTCACCTTTGAGTTCACCTTCAGATGATTCTGAAGATAAACGCTCTGTGAAATACAGTATATTATCCGGGACATCAATGTCTTGCCCTCATGTCGCTGGCGCAGCTGCTTACGTCAAATCATTTCACCCTGATTGGTCACCTTCTGCAATCAAATCAGCTCTCATGACAACCGGTAATTCTTGTTTCTCTACTGAAATTTAAATGTTGTAGTTGCATCATTGCTTTGTACGCTAATATATTGTTTTGGCTCATCTCATAGCATGGAGAATGAATGCCACCAAGGATCCAAAAGCTGAATTTTCTTATGGCACGGGCCATATTGATCCAATCAAAGCTGCTGATCCCGGCCTCGTATACGAGATCTTAATTGCCGACTATATCATATTTCTGTGCAACTCTGGATACAATGCATCAAAACTAAGCACAATATTTGGAGAAACTATCCGCTGCCCTGACAAGAAAACAACATCCAACGATCTGAATTATCCTGCAATGACTTTTAGAGTTACAACGGGTAGAACTAACACGAGCACGCCATACTCAATAGAGTTCAACAGGACAGTAACAAATGTAGGATCCCCAAACTCAACATACAAAGCAATAACCAGCACAAGTTTAGATTATAATATCACCGTTAATCCTAGCACCCTTAATTTCAAGGCATTGAATGAAAAACAATCTTTTGTTCTTAGTATTAGCGGGAAGTTAAGTGCTAGGACAATGTTGTCTGCAGTCGTTGGTGTGGTCCGATGGCGTTCATAGTGTCAGGAGCCCGGTTGTTGTATATCCACATAAAGCATAGATGAAGAATTGATTATTTCTATCTTACCAATAATAAAGTTATATTACATGAAGTAATTCAGCATCTTTTCCTAGTATGAAAAAAGTTTATTGCTGATTGTCTGTGAATGAACAGAATCACGGCCATTTAGATGTAGAAACTTGATTGAAAATGCTGAATAAAATGTCAAGAAACATCAGAGCGACGAAGAAAAACAATCCAAAAATATGTCTAAAAGAACTTGTCAAAAAAATATGTCTACAAGAAGACTTTTGTAAGGTCTACGCACCAAGACTGAGCAGAAAACCAGTTAACATTTGATAAAGTATCATTCCCCAAAGTAACTGCGAAACTCTATTATTATCTCAAGTTTTCCTACATGTTGCTAAGTTCTTTGTGCTTTGAGACTGATTGCTATTAGCCACATGAGCATCATTGTAACACCTCAAATTCGACGAAAGTGCCTAGTGTACCAACACATGTCTTTCTATGGTACTTATGTCCTCTTTATTCACACGCACGCGAGAAACTTTCTAGGGATCACTCATCCCAAAATTGTCCAAAGTCAAGCACGCTTAATTTTGAAGTTCTTAAATGATAAAAGGCTCGAAAAGAAGATGCACAGTTGACTCAAAAATGGTTAGACCTTCGATATGAGCAACTGAGAAGAAGATACACCTTCTTGATATGAGTAGTACATATCAAATCTTTTAGATCCTCTTCAACTGCACAGTCTCATAACTGAATAGTTTCGAAATCCCTCTCCTTCCAGTGTAAAATCGGTTCATTCATGTTCCATCCGCTTAGAAGCCTGCCAGGAGCCGTTCATTGTCCGCGCAACCTCATAACACCGACGATCACCCTCCGTCCTCTTCGGCCCCGGGCCTCATAGCTAGGCTAAGCTATATATATACAAAATAAATCTACAATTAAGTGTTATTGAGAAATAAAAATAATATTTTTTAATTGTTTTAAAATAATCACATATCATTGAACTAAATAAACTATTTTCTAGTTATATGAGTTAGATTAATATTTAATTTAAATCAATAAATAGAGAAGCATCCATGCATGTAGGTGACATTCTAAATAAACACTTCAATGTAGAGATATATCTTTCAGTATATACTATTTAACAATAGATCATAATTTTTTTGACAACATCGAGTGAAATTAATGAGTATTAAACTTTTAAAAGCTATACTTTATATTATGACAATAATATAAATATTTAATTCTTTAAGTAACAAAAAAATATATTCTAAGCCATCGGATTTTTACGCAATTATTTTTCAAAATAGATTTTAATTATTAGAATGCAATATAATATATAATCTGTTAAATGCACAGAATACTGATATAATAAAATTTATATGGATAAATAAACTAAGAGACTGACAGATTAACATAACATATATGTATCTTTAAAATTTAGGCCCCTAAACAGGGCCTTCCCCGATTATAATACCTCAACACATAGTTTGATATGGCAAACATAACGCTATAGTGGTACAAGAGCCACGGGTGAGTCTATGTTATACTAGGAGATATATTATCGGTTTGTTTTTTTGTATAAATAATTGGTCTACCATCTCATTTAAAAATAAAAAATATAGGTTTCATCAATATTTTTCTATTTTAAAGTGAGATGATCGACCAATCATCTTATATAGATACACCGAAAGTAGAACTCTCGGTGTAGCATAGACTCACCTCAAAAGCCACCCCTTTTGTTATATTATACAGCATGTGCGAACTAGCATGATGTACACTAGTAACCAACATACACGATAATTTGAATGCATAAATTTTTAATGTAATTAAAATTTTAAAAAATTTAAGTTATTGATTATGGTTAAGAAATTATTTAGTTATTTTTAGAATTTACTAAAATATTTGGTATAATATCTTTTATTAGATTGAAAAAGAGTATTTTTTTCTATCTATTAAAATTATCAAAGTAATTATTCTAAGGGGTTGATGCATTATTACATAGTATATTATAGATATATAACTAAATTATTTATAGCAGTCACTAAAATAAAGTAGATAAAAATTTTAAAACTACTGATGTTAAAAAAATGAAATGACTATATTTTTATGATTACTTAGAAAATAAAAAGAGAAAAAATTCAATTATCAGTGTTGCTCATTCTACCTATATTTTTTAAAAACAAAGATTTATACAAATTATTAAAGATAAAGATTTGCATCATACTCCTAATTGATTTTTTCAAAAAAAATTGTGTGATATTTAGTTAATATCGTCAAACCTCGAGACCGGAGTTAATTGACATTGACGTTGTTTTACAACCACACAATTGAAAATAACAAGTCTCGTAGTACAGTATAAACCAAAAAACAGTTTATTACTCCTAATCAATCATAAAATTATCATTACCACATAAATTATTAGAACAAAAAAATATGCAGAAACGTTTACAAATTGAGTTAAAAACTCAAATAAGATAAAGCTAAAATAAACTTCTCGATTCCTCTTATTATCAACCCCAAAATTGGTCTTGTTCATGTTCCCCAATTTTCTTTTCAGACTTACTGAGGGACGGGTAAAGTAAGAGGTGAGTGATTTGGTTGCCACTCAGTAAGTAGAGGTTGTTTGAGTACATACATACCAAATACACATGATCTTCGAAATAACATATCACGCATAGCATATTTCGTATAATATATATCTTAAGCATAAACGTAACAACAGCTTGGCCTAGGCACTGAGATTCATCTATTTCCATGGTTTATGTTATCAGTCTCTAATTTTTACTTCTATAAGGGCGATGCCGTATAACGATCACAATCCCACCGTGTAAGTGCCATAAACATATCACATATTGAGATTCTCTTCCATGGCTAATTGAATACTCACAGTACCAAAACATAGAAATTACAGTAATCGTATCAATAAGGGACAGAAGAAAAATTGCCTTCGACCTAACTTTAAAAAAAACGAAGCAATAGATAACCGAATTTTACTTTTTAAAACAAGCTCAATTACCTTAGATTTGGCTAAAAATCCTCCTTAGATATGAACGGCAGTAGAACTTCAATACTCGACAGAACTTGGGAAAAAACTCGAAATCTTAAGAGCACTTTGAGAGAAAATTCTCGAAATTATGATTGAATTTTTTTTGGTGTGAATTTTCACATAGCATAAGGTGATATTTATAGGTGATAAGGTGAAAATCTTACCATAATTCGGTTAATATTCATTCCAAAATTTTGAGATAATTCTTCCATAATTCGAGATGTTTCTTCCATACTTAATAGCATACCATACTTGGAAAAACGTGTTCACGAAGTATCATTAACTTTTGAAATTTGATGTTCGACTGGATGGTTGAATGTAAACTGCTTTATTATACAAATTCATAATGTATCTAGACTGCACTGAAATTTGATAGCTTCCTTATTGAGAAAAACTACATTGTATGTAATACTTTCTTCCAAATTTGATTGATATCTCAGCCTTGATTTTCGATATTAATACATGTCTTGCACTGAATTTAAAATATCATGTATTTATTGGCTTGTAAATTTTGAATATAATTTATTATTTAAAAATTTCGAATTTTTTATTACTTAACCTAATACAAAGATTTCGAAAATATAATCTTATACATATTTATAATTAAATAAATAATTACATCTCCAAAAATTTGAATTCTCACAGATATTTTTCTGTGTGTGCATGCAATCCCTGGCTGATTTCCCGTTGACCGAAATTAACGAAATTTTTAATTTTTTTAATATTTAACTATTGGATGACGTCTTTGAAATTTATATTTAATAATCGGTCATCATGAAAATTGACCCCAAAATCAGCAATTTGATTTTGAGGAAAACGGATTAAAAGTCTGATAATATATGAAATCCAAAACAAAGATTTACTTCGATTAATGCACAAATCTCAATCAATAATAGAAATCAACCCTTCATATATAATTATTAAATGAAATTTCACCCTATTTAAGGACGTCAAATGGCTAAAACAAAAGACACATTCACTTGTCTTTGTTTCATTCTTCAATCATCAAACAATGGCTCGGCAGCATTCTCTCATACTTTCCTACCATTTGCTTGCTCTGTGTGTTTTGGGTCGGATAATCTGTTGTCGCGCTTCTGACCAAGAAAGGAAGGTTTATATAGTGTACATGGGAAATCATGGTGAAAAGGAACAATCATATTCGACGGACCACTTGAACATGCTTCAAGAAGTTGTGGACACCAGGTATCATGAACACGATTAACACAAATTTAATTTACAGACATGAGGTTTCAAGAAAAATGATCGAACTTTTTGTGCATACCATCGATCTTGAGATTTTCTTGTGTTTCCTGAAGGTTTCGAGATCGATCATTGGTCAGAAGTTATACGAGGAGTTTCAATGGTTTTGCTGCCTATCTCACACATGAAGAGCGGGAAAAGTTAGCAAGTAAACTTCTATAGTCTCCATATTCACATGTTTTGCCTTCTGTTTCCCAATGGTACGTCTTCAAAAGAGGGAAAAAATCAGTAACTTTAAGTTTTTGCAACGACTTAAATTGAAATACAGGGAAAGAAGAAGTAATATCAATTTTTCCAAGTAGGACTCTTCGAACACAAACAACAAGATCATGGGATTTCATGGGATTACCTGAAAAAGTTCATCGAAATCCCACGGTCGAGAGCGACACCATCATTGGAGTCATTGACACCGGAATATGGCCAGAATCAGAGAGTTTTAGCGACAAGGGCTTCAGCCATCCTCCAAGGAAATGGAAAGGAGCGTGTAAAGGAGGAGAAAACTTCACTTGCAATAAGTAAAAACACCTTTCTCACCGTCATTTCATGCTTGTTCATAAAATTTTAATATTGCATTTTCCGTATGCAGCAAAATAATCGGAGCCCGCTTCTATGCCCCTCCTTTTGTTCCGCCAAGTTATACGACGACGAGAGATATAGAAGGCCACGGATCTCATACAGCATCGATAGCAGCTGGAAACTATGTAAAAGGTACCAGTTTTTATGGCTTCGCTGACGGGACCGCGAGAGGAGGGGTACCATCAGCAAGAATAGCCGCATATAAAGTTTGCCACCCCGACGGCTTAGGATGCGCATCTGAAGATATATTAGCTGCTTTCGACGACGCCATAGCTGATGGAGTTGATATCATAACTGTCTCTCTTGGAGGCACTCAGCCAGTTGGATTGGAAGATGATGTGGTTGCGATCGGGTCACTTCATGCTTTCCAAAAGGGCATTTTAGTTGTACAATCAGCAGGGAATGGTGGGTCTCAATCAAAGGTTTCAAGCACCGTTCCATGGATTTTCACGGTTGCAGCTAGCACTACTGATAGGAGTATCATCACCAAAGTTGTTCTTGGGAATGGAACTATAATTACGGTATGCATTTTTCTAAAAATATATTGTTCATTACAAAGTCTTTAGGCTCACGTTTTGATCAAATTATGCAACATCCTACAGGGAAAAGCGGTCAATCCTTTCGACTTGAAAGGGCAAAAATTTCCCATAGCATATGGTGAAGAAGTCGCGAGTAGTGAATGCATAGGAGAGAGTGTTCAGTTAGTTCAATTCTTGAATTTTTGAATTCTCACCATTGTTACACCAAAATTTATACATAACATTCATTTTCTGTTTGAAAATTTCAGGACCTGTCGTATTGACTGTTTAGATAGAAATCAAGTAAAAGGCAAGGTCGTACTTTGCACCGAATACAAAGGCATGCGAGAAGTCAACAGGGCTGGAGCAGTCGGTTCAGTCGTTCAGTCTCAAAAGTTTCCAGATGTTGCATCTGTCGTTCCATTTCCAGCTTCTGGTTTAAGTCAACCTCGCTTCAGTGACTTGCTAAGATACTTCAATTCCACGAAGTAAAAATCCAACATCAATTATAATACCCAAACTCGAGCATAGCGAGATTTTTATAATAACCAATCTTTAATGCAGAAATCATACCCTGGACATACTCAAGAGTGAAGTTGTGAAAAATCTTGATGCCCCTTCGGTTGCTTCATTTTCTTCTAGAGGCCCAAGCGTACTTTTTCCAAATATCTTGAAGGTACGTAGGGAACAAAATATAGTTACTACTTCATTTAAGAATATGATACGATGACGTAGTAACACAATATTTGCATACACAGCCAGATGTAACAGCCCCTGGAGTTGAAATCATAGCAGCATATTCACCTGTGAGTCCACCTTCACCTTACCCCGAAGATAAGCGATCCGTGAAATATAATATATTATCTGGGACATCGATGTCTTGCCCTCATGTCACCGGTGCAGCTGCCTATGTTAGATCATTTCACCCCGATTGGTCACCTTCTGCGATCAAATCAGCTCTCATGACAACTGGTAATTCAAGTTTTGATCATAAGAAATTATAGGCTGTAGATGCATAATTGCTTCATATGCTAAATGTGTTTTTTCCTTGTAGCATGGAGAATGAATGCCAAAAAGGATCCAATGGCTGAATTATCTTACGGAACAGGCCATATCGATCCGGTCAAAGCTGCTGATCCTGGTCTCATCTACGAGATTTTAACTGATGATTATGTCAAATTCCTATGCGGCTCCGGCTATGATGAGTCAACCCTTAGTAAAATATTTGGAGTACATGTCCAATGTCCAGGCAAGAATTCAACAACCGGCGATCTGAACTACCCTGCGATGGCTTTTATAGTTACAGCCAGTGGAAGTAAAAAGACCACACCATTCACAGCAAAATTCAACAGAACTGTTACTAATAAAGGATCCGCAAATTCGACATACAAGGCAATTATCAGCAAAAGATCATATTATAACATCACCGTGAATCCTAGCATCCTTAAATTTTCCGCACTGAACCAAAAGCAATCGTTTTCCGTGAGTATTAGTGGGACGATACGTGACAAGACAGTGTTGTCTGCATCATTGGAGTGGTCTGATGGCGTTCATAACGTCAGGAGCCCAATTGTTGTGTATACAGATAACATTTAGATCAATAATTTATATTTCTATCCAACCAAACACAAATTTTTTTTTATTGTATAATAAAAGTTTAGTGCATGAACAAGATTGTGTTTTTCCCTACAAAATCAACTACAATTTCCTCATTTGCACGAACTTATTTTTCATCCTAAGAGTTGCTCCAAATGCTTATGTGATCTTGACTGGTTTATTGGATCTGGGAACTAATAAAATCCCGCACCTCTTAATTGCAAGACCCTAAGGTAAAAACTTGTGTGAGACGGTCTCACGGGTCGTATTTTGTGATACAAATCTCTTATTTGAGTAATTCATGAAAAATTATTACTTTTTATGTTAAGAGTATTAATTTTTATTGTGAATATCGGTAGTGTTGACCCGTCTCACATGTAAAGATTCGTGAGACCGTCTCACAAAAGACCTACTCCAACCATAATGCTCTTGCATGTTAGAATTATTTTTGCATTCTTACTCTTTTCTAGCTGTCAGAAACAGATTCGAAATATTCCAATTTGCATTTCAAAATTTACGGTGCGAGTACTTTATCTCAATTAAAAAAACACAGTTTAAAATTTGAGTATTAGAACAGATGTGGGAAGGAAACAAGTTCCAAACTGACTTTTCCTAGGCAGGAATGATGTTACTCTTATCTTAGCCGAAATTTGTGCAGAGCTCTGTACGAATTTTACAGAGTGTTTCACATTTGAATAAAATGTCAACTCATTATTTACGTGTCACCACTAATTAATAATCAATGAAATCTTTTATTAGTTAATTAACTTGTATTATATTAATCCTTGTCGAGGATGGCGAACAAAGGAAAGAAAAATTATAATTTTGGATATTTATGTCACTCTCTTTCCAATTTCAATCGTTAACATCGTGTATGTTATTTTTGTTTAGTTTTTTTAGTAATTTTTCCATCTAGCACTGGTGATACTGACTAAGAGTATAATGTATGGATTTTCTCAATTGAATAGCATGAAATAATTAATAAAAGGCAAAAATTAGTGTAAAACGGTCTTATGGATCGTATTTTATGAGACGGATCTCTTATGTGAGTCATCCATGAAAAAATATTACTTTTTATTGTGAATATCGGTAGAATTGACCCGTCTCACAAATAAAAATTCGTGAGACCGTCTCACAAAAGACATGCTCTTAATAAAATAGACGAGTAGTTAAAAATATAGTTTTCTTTTTAAGTCGGCCCATTTTATGTCCTTAAATTTTTTAATAGAAATTCTGTTTAAAAAAACTAAATACCCAATATCATTAATTGAATCTTACAAAACAAAAAATCACAAATCCAAGTCCTAAGCATTGATATTTCGAATTGTCTTATATTCTCTGTATTCATCGTCATCGTCTGGATCATTATCTAAAGAAAACTTATTCATTAATTACACTTCTACATTTAACCACTAATTCGATCTCAAGGATAACGACAAAAGATTTCACAGCAACAAGAAAAATACACAGTGAAGAAAGGATGGTAGAATTTAGAAAGAACGGAATAACTAAATGCATATCAGAATCCCTATCATGCATCACGCTGATTATAGAGACACAAGATGGCTCACATGTATCTCCACACCCAGCATGTTGATCCACAGAGGCTAAGAGGTGACTCACATGATAAACAGAATAATATATACCATAGAATCTAGTCATGCTGCACATATATACCATAGAATCTAGTCATGTTGCACATTGACCATATGGTAAACAAGAGTTGGCTCAGATACAAGACTTCGAACCGCAAGAACCAACATGTGGCTCACATGACAACATAATAGAACAACACCCACAGCAATACTCCATAGTCCATTCATGCAACAATTTGACTATACGAAAACAAGAGGTGACTCACATATATTCTCACATACAGCACTTCTACATACTGGAACCAAATGGTGACTGATATGATACATGTATCAACCAGGAAATCACCAACACAATAGAATATTGAATTCCAATATAAAAGGAATCAACAAGCATTAATAACAATAATATACACACAAATTTATTATTGTAGAGTTTTTGCGAAATAATTTTGGAATATAAGTGTACGCCCCTGAGACCTTTATTTTAATTCGATCACTTAATCGGAATCCTCAAATAAGTCGAGGAAGGATTTTCATTTCGAAACCAAATTTACTCATCAAATTAAGTCATCATTCATGCTACCAAAATCATTAGAATTATTATATTTAAACATATGCTTATAAGACAAGTCACAAATTTTATTATATTGCTGAACCGACACCAACTCGGGTTCGAATTCATTTAAAAATCATCAATTAACTCACACTCGTCTAATTTGCCGATCATTTTCTCAAATTATGATAATTTATTGAATAAAAATAACAAAATAACAGCCCGGAATAAGAATTCAACTAAAATATTAATTATATTTATCTAAAATAACTCATTATTAACTATATGATAATAACAAAATCGTGTTATGCATAACATTTTTTTTTCCAAATATTCTCCCGAATAAAACTTATATTATTTTATTTTAGTTTAAAATTGTTAGGCTATTATTTGGGGTGTTACAAAGATTATTTCAAGAATCTGGTCAGATTCATCAATTTTCTTTCTGGAGACCTTAGCCAATTTTGTTTTACCTAGATTTTATGGGGCGGGTCGTGATTTACCAACGTAACCCGCCTACAATATGTGACGAGGCGAGTTTAACTCATTTTGACAGCTTTATCTACAACCCATACAAATGAGTTGTTGGGTACAATAATTGTCCCTGCTTGGTAGAGCGATCGAACCGTAGTGCTTGAGCTGCTGTGTGATTTAAAAGATTTGAGTTGCACCATTACCACCAGCTATAGCTTTTGGTAAAGTGGCAAGCGCTCGGTCCTACAATTGATATCAGAGCCAAGGTCACGGATTCGATTCCCATTGATTGCAATGAGTGCAATTATTGGGAGGGAGATTTGTTGGGTGCAATAATTGTCCCTGCTTGGTGGTAGAGCAATCGAATCGTGGTGCTTGAGCTGCTGTGCGGTTTAAAAGATTTGAGTTGCACCATTACCACTAACTATAGCTTTTGGTAAAGCGGCAAACGCTTAGTCCTAGATGAGCCATCCTTGCTAATCACCACTTTTCTAAGTTGTAGTATCTCTCTCATGTTGCTGCAAAATATAAAGATTAATATCATGTTTTTAGTTCTTTTTTAAAAAAAAAAGGTAGTATGATTTTATTGATATTTATTATATTTGGTTTGGTTTGTGTGAACTTGCAATCCTTGTCCATTTTCCCATTGACCCAAAGGAGCAACATTAAAGCACATTTTTGGACAACTCATATTGACTTTGAACTTTCAATTTGAAATAGGTCAAATTATATCCCAGCTGAAATAAGATTTTGCAAATTCACCTATAAATCTGTACTTTGATTGACAAAAATAAAAACAAAAGACATGGATTCACTTGAGCTAATGCACAAAATCTTATTCAAATCAATATAATCAACCCTTTTACCTATGATAAATATAATTCTTAAATGAAGCTTCACTCTATTTAAATTTGTCGAAAATCTATGACAACACACTTTCATATTCAAAATCAGCCGGAATTGGTTTGAAAGGTCACTCATCGTACAATGTCTGACCTGCATTCTCTCAAAATTTCATGTTTTATATTTGTTCTTCGTGTTTTGAGTTGGATAGCAGGTTGTCATGCTTCCGATCAAGAAAGGAAGATATACATAGTATACATGGGAACTCTTGTAAAAAATGAGCAATCATCTTCGACCTACCACCTGAACATGCTTAAAGAAGTTGTGGACACCAGGTATCCTAAACACGGTTAAGATTTTAGAGGAATATACGGACAGGGGATTTCAAGAAAAAAGATCATTGTTTTTTGTGTGTGACGTCATGTCGTTTTCTTGTGTTTCTTGAAGGTTTCGTGGTCAATCATTGGTTAGAAGTTACAGCAGGAGTTTCAATGGATTTGCTGCCTATCTCACACATGAAGAGCAGGAAAAGTTGGCAAGTAAACTTCTATGTATTCTCCACATTCAGATATTTAGCTTTCTTATTCCTAATGATGTGCCTTCAAAAGAGGAGAAAAGATGGTTCAGTAAGTTTTTTTACTGCCTTGATATAATAGCCAGGGAAGGAAGAAGTCGTATCGATTTTTCCGAGTACAACTCTTCAACCACAAACAACGAGATCATGGGATTTCATGGGATTACCTGAAAATGTTCATCGAAATCCCATAGTCGAGAGCGACACAATCATAGGGGTCATCGACACCGGAATATGGCCAGAATCAGAAAGTTTCAGTGACAAAGGCTTCAGCCCTCCTCCCAAGAAGTGGAAAGGAGTGTGTAAAGGAGGACAGAACTTCACTTGCAACAAGTAAAATCCATTTTCTCGTTGTCACTTCCTGCATTTTCTTGAAAATTTAACTATGAATTTTATTGGCACAGCAAAATAATTGGAGCCCGGCACTACAACTCCTTTTCACCTATGCCAACTGATTCGGCAAGGGATTTAGATGGCCACGGATCTCATACAGCATCAACAGCTGCGGGAAACTACGTGAGAGAGAGCAATTTTTATGGTATTGCTAACGGGACTGCAAGAGGAGGAGTACCGTCAGCAAGAATCGCTGCATATAAAGTTTGCAATCCCGACATCGGATGCCAGTCTGCAGATATATTAGCAGCATTCGATGACGCTATAGCTGATGGAGTTGATATCATAACCGTGTCCCTTGGACCAGGTATGGCAGTTAGATTGGAGAATGACGAAGTTGCCATCGGGTCACTTCACGCTTCACAAAAGGGCATTTTAGTTATACAATCAGCAGGGAACGGGGGAAACAAGCTACGGGTTTCAAGCACCGCTCCATGGATTTTCACGGTTGCAGCTAGCAATTCTGATAGGGGTATCATCAGCAAAGTTGTTCTCGGGAATGGAGCTACAATAACCGTACGCAATTTTTCGAAAGCGTACGATTCATTGCTGAATTCTTAAGCTCTCATTTTGACGAAATTTTACGATATCTTACAGGGAAAGGCTGTCAACGCTTTCGACTTGAAGGAACAGAGTTTTCCCTTGGCATATGGGAAAGAAGTCACAAGCACATGTATCGAACAATTTGCACAGTTAGTCCAGTTCTTGACATGCTCACCATTGTTATACCAAAACATAGACATTGTTTTAATTATCTGTTTGAAAATCTCAGGGCCTGTAACGCTGACTGTCTGGATAAAAGTAAGGTAAAAGGGAAGATTGTGCTTTGCAGCGAATACAGAGGCATAAAAGAAGCCTTCAGGACTGGAGCAGTTGGTTCAGTCGCCCCGTCTACGAATTCTCCTGACGTTTCCTTTGTCGTTCCCTTTCCAGCTTCTGGTTTAAGTACGCTGCCTTTCAGTGACTTACAAAACTACTTCAACACCACAACGTAAATCCGATATTCAAATTATAATACATAAAGTCTAGTATAACAAAATACTTATATTAATTAATTGTTGAATGTTAATGCAGAAATCATACCCTGGAAATACTCAAGAGTGAAGTAGTGAAAAATCTTGATGCCCCTTCGGTAGCTTCCTTTTCTTCGAGAGGCCCAAACATCATTTTTCCGAATATTTTGAAGGTAAGCAATCAATAAAATGCAGTTCTTACCATATTTAACAATGTATGTATGATAACATAGGAATGTGACTTCATATACACAGCCAGATGTAACAGCCCCTGGAGTTGAAATCGTAGCAGCATATTCTCCTTTAAGCTCGCCTTCAAAATCCAGCGAAGACAAGCGATCCGTGAAATACAGTATATTATCAGGGACATCCATGTCATGCCCTCATGTCACCGGTGCAGCTGCTTACGTAAAATCATTTCACCCCGATTGGTCACCTTCTGCGATCAAATCAGCTCTTATGACAACAGGTAATTTGAATTTAATTTATCATGTAAAACTTTAAGATTGTCTTTGCATTATAGCTTTGTATGTTGAATAATTCTTTTTTTCCTCATCTCATAGCATGGAGAATGAATGCCACAAAGGATCCAAAGGCTGAATTTTCTTACGGAACAGGGCACATTGATCCTGTCAAAGCTACTGATCCTGGCCTCATATATGAGAATTCGCCTGATGATGAAATCAAATTTCTTTGCTACTCCGGATACGATGCATCAATGCTTAGTAAAATATTTGGACAAAGTGTCCACTGTCCAGACGACAGAACAACATCCAACGATCTGAACTACCCAGCAATGACTTTTAAAGTTACAAATAGTGGCAGTAAAAAGAGTATGTCATTCTCAGCAGAATTCAATAGAATGGTCACAAATGTAGGATCCGCTGATTCAATATACAAGGCAATTACCAGTACAAGTTTGGACTATAACATCACTGTGAATCCAAACATCCTTAAATTTAAGGCACTGAATGAAAAACAATCATTCACGGTGATTATTATTGGGAATATAATCGATAAGACAATTTTGTCTGCATCATTGGAGTGGTCTGATGGTGTTCACAGTGTAAGAAGCCCAATTCTTGTGTATACGGGTTAGTTATACATCAAGAACTGATTATATCTATGTAACCAATAATAAAGGTTTATTACATGATTAAGATGAGCGTTTTTTTCTCCAAAAAACACTTCTGTTTTTCCAAAAAAAGGTCGATCAGCGCTTACAATTTTACGTTCAATATACTTGATATATTTATTTATTAATATATTTATTTCCAATTCCATGTAACCTTTCGTTTACTAATCGGAGGTCTTAATTCTCTATTGAGTGACCCCGGGCATCCCCGTCATTCCGTCAAGATTTCGACCACCGTACTCGTTTACAACCTTCCCTTTCATCGTTATCTCATACTACACCGTGGCTCGTGTCACCAGCGGCGGAGAATCAACCCTTCTGCAGAAATCCACTGTGTATCCGCCCTTCAACGAATCGTAGACACAACGATGAAGCCATGGTAGAAGAATGCACTGCACACTCTTTCCTACACGATGTCGCTTCAACACCGCCCTGCACCCGAGACAGCTGTGTGACCCCAAAGTTGTTCTCCAATTATAGGTTCGAAAACAACAAACCTCATCTTTTTTATATATTCTTGTCTGCTCGGACTAATATAATATTATTTTAAAATTATATAAAATTTGCATATAAATTTAAAAAAAAATTGAGACACTCGTGCTAAAGCCCAGGTATACTTGCATGCAGGTGGCTCCGCCACTAAGAGTCCGTTTGGTATCAAAAGTTTTTTGATTAAAAAAATGTTTTTTTAAGTTGGCTTTTAAAAGTGCTTTTTTAAGTAAAAGTTGTGTTAATATTGTGTTTGGATGAATAGATAAAAAGCACTTTTTAAATTAATAAATGTGTTTGGATACATATCATTAAAGTGCTTTTTTAACTCATTAATTTATATATATATTTTTATAACGGATTTCTAAACAAGTGTGATGTATAAATATAAATAATTAAATTCATACCAAAACAATAAAATAATGAAATCTTAAAAACCATAAAAGCAATTGTTAATAACAATGGTTAATGTTTACATTCTACTTTAATTTATTTAAATAAAAACTAATAGTTCAATGTCGACCTTGTATTGGCAGTGAATTTCTTATGTCATCTCTCAATTCTTTCATTTCCGTAATATTTTCTTGTGTTGGCTCTTGCCATCTCGTACCTCTGTCATGGACATAAACATTTTCACCATCTTGCTCGACTTCTTGTAAATCATCAATATTTTCGAGTTGTTCAAGAATATCTCCAGTCGCATCGTATCGCCTTATGAAATTGTGTAAAGCAAAACATGTCACTATAATTTTAAATTGAGTATCTAGACAAAATGTGGGCATATTTTGTAATACCTTACATCATACTTTGCACACTCCAAATGTTCGTTCAATAACCGTCCTTAAACTGGAATGATGATAATTAAATACTTCATTTTTTTTATCTGAACTTTGGAGCCAATCGAAATTGAGGTAAATGATATCTAGTCCCATAAAGCCTTTGAAAGTAGGATAACCTGCATCAACTAAATAATATTTAACTGCAAAAAATAAGAGTTAAAGTGTAAATATTTATCTAACAATTATTTAAAAAAACATATAAAATATATTAATATCAAACCTTCAGGTGAGAGTGGAAAATGCAATCTCTCTCTGCGCATAGCCTCTTTAAAAATTTTAGAATCATGAGCAGAACCTTCCCAACCAGCCCATACAAAAGTAAAGCACATGTCGAAGTCGCATATAGCCATAACATTTGTTGAAGTATACCATTTTCTTCCAATGAAATCTATTTGCTTGCTAGGCGGAACACGAATGCATATATGTGTGCCATCAATAGCCACTATACAATCTTTAAAATAAGGCCAATATCTTTTGTCATTCTTAATATATTCAGGGACATCTGTAAAATTAAGATCGATAGGTTTGATGATATCTCTCGACAACTTCCATATGTACTCTAAAACGCTGTGAAACTGTCTTGAAACAGTTTCCCCCGAGTGTTGAAAATGCTCTTGAACATTTCTAACTGAAGCAGGTTGACCCATCATGTAGAAAAATAATCTCACCTTTTCATAGATATCAACTCTTTTTGTTGGCTGTAAGCTATATTTTTGGAGTAGATCGTCACATAGTTTATAAAAAACATGTTTTCTCATTCTAAACATTTCAAAGCATCGTGTATCATTACCATTCAATATCTCTGCCACCCATTGAAACCCTGATAACCACGATGTCCTACATTTTTCTTTAACAATATATTTCAAAACATAATTCGTAACACCACACAAGGATAACAAAACCATTCTTTTCTTAGAGACATGTGTATTTCTAATAGAATCAACGGAAATGTCGGAATCACTTGATGCATCAGAGTTATCCGATATAGTGGAGCCTGAACTCGCAGACATCCTGTGAAAATATATGAATAAAGATAAATATATAAAAAAACAATAAACATTGAAAGTTTTAGATTATTGCATTAAAAATTTAAACATACTACTTAGTAAAGTTGACTCATCAATCAATAAAAGAAAAAAACAAGTGCATTATTCAAGTATTTTTCCTAAAAACATAACTCATGTTAATAACGCTTCAAATCATCTTTAGTGAATGTCTTTGCCCAACCAAGCTGCAGTTCCGAGTCCTTCAATCCGATAAATGTTTGCCTATTATGCTTTTTACCCAAAACTCTAGTAACTATGAAGAATTGCTCACTGCCAACCACCATACCAGGAAAACTACGAAGAACCTCCAGACAATTTTCAATGCTACATGGATCATCTTTTGGGTGTTTCGTGTATAGAATTTTGAGTCTCAAATTCTTGAAGGACACGATCAAGTTGATCGGCTAACCTAGTGGCAATGAGACCTCTTTTTTCCCCACTCTCCCTTCTTTTTCTCTTCCTTTGCTGCATAGAGTTGTCAGCTCTCATTGTTGAGTTTTTCATAAATTCTTGGCTTTCAACATTAATATAAACATCACTTTGAAACTCTCCATCTAACTGAACATCCCAATCATTTGTATCATCGTTGAAATTATTATGAATTGGTTGATCCTCTGATGGTGCTATTGCAGCATAGCCAGTTGCTATGGAACTTTTAAATATATTTTCCAATAAATCTAAATTCTTGGGTCCCCTCAATCTAAACTTTGCATACTCGGGATTTTCCTGTAATTTGCAACGTAACAAAAAATAAATAAAAATAATTGATTAAAAATTTAAAATGTAGTATATAAATTATGTACCTTAATCTTATCCTCCCACCAACTATTATCAGCTTGCACGGTCATCTTGTCATGATCCCAACCAAGGCCAGTCTCATTATTTCCAATAAGTTGTGCCCACAGTGCAAAATATTTTCTCATAGAATCCCATTTATTTTTGAATTGTTTTTGATTCAATGAAAGTCCCGTTCTCTCATGAAATTTTGAAACTAAATTTGTGTACCTCGTTTTGTTTAAATGTTTGGTAGGCTTATTGCCGGATTCAATTTCTTCCTCACAAATTTTTAAAAATATTTCGCTATTCTGATCAGTCCAATCCGTCTTATTATTCCCATCAGCAACAAATCCAGGTTCAACAGTCTCAATCGTATATCTAGGTAATTGACTTGGATTTGATAATCCTCGTTTAGGAGCTAACTTCGAATACATTCTATATTCAAAAAATAAAACATAAAAAAAACAATAGATTATCTAATTCACAATATCATAAATGAAAAAGTAATACAAACAAGGATTAAATAATATTACAGTAATATTATGGTATATAACATATTTTAATTAATATAATATTATATACGTAATACACAAGAATTGATGAATATTATATACGTAATTGCAAAAAAATGGAATAAGCAAATACTTTCCCCTTCCTGACTTCCTGGATTTATCGGATCATTGACCGAATTGTAACATAACTATCTAATTCACAATACGTAATACAGACGTAAATGAATAGGGAGTGTAGATTCTGCAGCAAAAAGAAAGCAGAAAAAAATGAACGAACAAAAACCTCGACGGAAAAAAAAAAATTGTACCTCGTAGAAGAATTGAGAAAAGATTGAGAGGAGGCTACTGGTGAATGTTTTTTTTAAGGTTATTAAAAAAGCTAGTGAAAAAAGCTCTAAAATATGGCTTTTAAAAAAGCACTAATTTCAACTTAAATAAGTGCTTTTTTAAGCACTAGAAGCCCACCCAAACAAGTTAAAAATTAAAAAAGCACTATTTTAAAAAAAAAATATTTTTTTAATTGTAGCTTCTTATACCAAATGGGCTCTAAGTGACATGACCATCACTCAAAAAAAAGAAAATACTCTCAACTTTTAAAATCATTTTTCATTTAAAATCACAATATAACAGTAATAAAAGATATATATACTTATGCACTAAACAGATTATGAAAGTATTTTAATCATCTAAGGAGTGAGACATGAATCATGAATTAGATATGTTATGAATATATATTCCTACAAATTTTTCATAACTTCATGGATTCAAATATACAAATTTCAAGAATCAGACTTTAAACACATAAAATACATGTTGCTCGGTTTTAAATAAGATTACAAGAGTTAAAACCAAAAGTCCACTTACCATAATATGCTTAATAAGTTTCGGTTGGTGCTTGACAAAAATTATGCTCTTGCTACTAGAATGGTGCTCAAATAAGGTTGTTCCTTGCTCGAATTTTTAGAGTATTTAAAATTTTGTGTAACGATGATTCATAATTTCGTGTGTTTTTTATAGGTAAAATATGATTGTTAGTCTCTCATTTACTTATATTTATATGTCATAACTTTCGAATTAATTCAGTCAGTTACAAGATTTGAAATAGTTATGACCATTAGTATGTCCTGCTAAAATTTGGTTTTGGTTGCTAAAACTTGGCTGCTGAAATTGGTAGTCTATCGAAATTGGGGTTCTCATATTCTTGTTTATGAAAAGATTCCTCATGGTAACTTGATTCCTCTTGTTGCTTTAAAAGATAAGGGTATCTCTTATGCATGTCTTCTAGTTCTATTAAGAATGGAACTTGGACCTAACTCAACCCCAAAAGCTAGCTCAAGGGGGAGGATTGTCCAAGCCCATATATACAACTCCCAGATTATTTATCCAACCGATGTGGGACAATTAACACACCCTTTCACACCCAGGAATGACCATCTGGAGCGTGAAGTTTATAAATGACCCAATTATGGGCAGAATGGGTGGCCTAATTATAGGCAGTCAAACACATAACGGTAGAACCCTGGGCTCTGATACCATGTTAAGAATAGAACTTGGACCTAACTCAATCCCTTGAGCTAGCTTTTGAGGTTGAGTTAGGTCCAAGTTCCATTCTTAACAAGTTCCCATGTAGCTTCATGCTCCATATGATTGGACCATTGAACCTTGACGTATGGCATATATCTTTATCTCAAAACTCGATCTGTGGTGTTAACTATGTGGATTGGTGTTACTCCATACTGTAGGTTCTCCTTCATAATATCTTGAACTACCAAAGTTCTCATTTCAAGTACAAGGCTTGGATAAAATATGTATCTCTTTAATTGTGATACATGGAAAACTGCATGAATTCTGTATGAGTTGGTGGTAAAGACAATGGTAAGCTAATGCATCCACCTTCTTTAGTATTTCAAACGGTCCAACGTATCTTGGATTAAACTTTTTGGTTTTGTAGAATCGAATCACGCCTTACATATGAGAGATCTTTACGTATAATTTTTCCCGACTTTTAATGTTAATGGTCTTCTTTTAAGTCTGCTCAACTCTTCTGACGATCTTGGGCTACCTTGAGTCGCTACCTAATGATCTTAACATTATATGGTGTCTTGAATGAGTTCAGTTCTGGTGATGGTCTTCTCTTTCACTTCATCTCAATACAGTGGTATCGATATTTTCTCCCATAAAGAGCGTCATAAGGTGTCATATCCAAACTGCTATAGAAGCTGTTGTTGTAGGCAAATTCTACCAGTGGTAGATGATCACTCTAGTTTGAGCTGAAATCTAATGCACAGGCCCGCAACATGTCCTCTAGTATCTTAATGGTTCTATCAGTCTGTCAGTCAGTATGCTGGTGGTATGTTGTGCTAAGCATTACCTTCATACCCATTACCTCTTGGAAACATTTCTAAAATCTCTATGCAGATCTCGGGTGTCTGTCAGAGACAATGTTAATTGGAACTCTATGAAATCTCACTATATTATCCATGCAGAGGGTTGTCATTTTTTCCAAATTGTAGTTCATGTATATGGGTAGGACATGTATGGATTTGGTGAGTCTATCCACAATCACCCATATCTCATCGTGATTATGTCGTGATTTTGGCAATCTCACGATGATATCCATGTAAATATGTTATTATTTTCATTCTAGGATTTATAATAGTTTAATTAATCCATCGAGTCTTTGCTATTCGGCTTTCACTTGTTGATATATCAAGCACTTGGAGACGAAGTCTGCAACATCTCTCTTCATCCCACTCCACCAAAAATTTTTCTTTAGATCCTTGTGCATTTTTGTACTTCCCAGATGGATGAAAATTTTTGACTTGTGTAGTTGTGACACGACTTCTTGTCAAAAAAATTCAACATATGTCATACACAATCTATCTAGCACTCAAAGTACTTGGTTATGGTTGATTTGATATTCAAAATTTCTTTCCTTTCTTGACTCCAGCTTTGATTTTTATCAAGTTAGGATCTTGGTCCTGACTTTTCTTAATTCTTTCATGCAGACATGGTTCAGCAGATACAAAAGCGAGTATCATTTCTCCCATGTTATTACGACTCTGAGCGTCTGCTACTTTGTTGATTATTCTCATGTTCTTGGGACTCAAAGAGAGCTACTTTGTTGGGCTTTCTCGGGTAGTAGCTGATTGTCAAGGCATAATTTTTTAGAAGTTCTATCCACTTTATTTGTCTCTTATTCAATTCTTTTTGTGTGAACGTATAGGTACTTGAGACTCTGATAGTATGTGAATATTTCACATTTTTCCTCGTACATATAATTTCTCAAAATTTTTAGAGCAAACAACTGCAATCGTTTAATGATTTGAGCCATACGTTTAACCTTCTAATCTGACATTTGTGCTTTTCATAGGTGACATGCATAAGGATTACGTCTAGTCATTAGTAACTATTTCGTTATTTGACACTCAACGGGTTTGTCTCCAAATATATAACTCGGATGTTCGAGTCTTGAACAATTTTGGTATGCTTGTGCGATGATCTTTAAAGCATTTATTGAAAAGGTAATATTTTGCGTCTTATCATTATAACACTCAAGTTATTTGGCACAACTTAAATCAATGAATGTTTAGATTTCAGGCGTAAATAGGTGCGGTACTTGTCGAAATGAACCGAGTACATGAATTGATTTGCGCACAAATTGGATAAAATCATGTTATTTGTTTACTAACAGTAACAATTCCACAAAAAATACAAGCAATCTACTTCTTTACCAAGACGATGCCAATTGATATATGCATTAAACCAAGGACGAACAATGTTAATTGCTACATGACAACTTCACACCTAACTGTAAACTTGGCCAGTTCTTGCACGACCAGCAACTCTATCACCACAATACCATTTAACTCAAGAAACATGAACTAGGTTCATTTGGCAGTCCAAATCCCATATTTTCTGAGCCATATGTTATTTGTTGACCCCTATAGATCGGTACTTATACTTTGTAGCCCAGAACAAATAATGCATAAAATTCAGTCCGCTTAATGCGCACATTAGCCAGTAGAATTTGTCCAACTGATAATGATTCAAGTTCTTGCCAGAAAGCCATGGCTTATTCTTGGAATCGCCAGTGAGACTGTTAACCACCCATACGAAGACGGTACTTAAGTAGTATCCCGTTGCTAATGAAACCCAAGATAAAGCAGTTGCCAATGATCTCATGCTAAATGCTGCCTCCGTGAAGAAAAATTCAAGAAGCCCTGCTAGAGTGAAAAGATCAGCTGATCCTAGAAACAAATACTGAAATGCAATCCAGAGAAAAGTAACGGGAAGTGGCTTTGCGGAGTCGACTAGCCCCAACTCTGTTGCTACACTTTTGCGTCTGATTTCGACCAATGCAGCTACAGCCATGGCTATAATGGAGAGGACTAGGCCTACTCCGATTCTCTGGAGGTGAGTTATCCCTGTCTCTGTTTTCGTCATTTTTCGAGCAAATGGGATGATAACATGATCGTAAAGAGGTGCGAGAAACATTATAAATACAACAGGGAAGATGGGAAGAGAAGCTGGAGGGACTCTAAAGTTTCCGAGCTTCGTGTTCATGGTGGCAGCTTGCTGGACTGAAAATGTTGATAGCTGAGCAAGACAGCAGTTGAGCATGATCGTGCAAGCAAATATAGGGAGTACTTTCATGACAATCTTGACTTCTTCCACTTGTTGCGCTGAGAATTTTAGTACATCACAGGCTGGCACGTTCACTGCTGCTCTGTTGAGAAATTTGAGGCATTCCGATGGGGAATCGAATGCTTTCCGGAGCATCTTGTTTTCTGCAACATGTTCTTCTTCAGATGTAAGAACTGGAGACAGGCTTGTGGCCACATTAGCAATGGCGTTGCTTGCACTTGTTGGCGTACCGGAATTGAGCAATGCAGCAAGCAAAACCTATTCCATAAACCACTGATCATAAGTCATGGATGAAGTAAATCCTCCCTAAGAATAATGTGAAAAACATGAGTCTTACTCAACCCAACAACTTACCTTACCTATGGTCGTAAGTGGACTTCCAAGAGGATTCTTGTTCCTATAATACCGAGAACCTGCTAGAAATATAGGAACGGACAACAATATAGCCAACGTTGAAATCCCAAACCCCCATTGTCATCCCAAGTTGTCCTCAATCCACACGACTAAGGTCACCGCAAACAGGGCACCGCATGAGAGGGAAAACACAAAGTAGTTAAAAAAGTCGATCTTTGCCTCCTTCCACAAGGGCTCTCCCCATCAAACTGTTCAGCTCCATGGGATGGTAAAGATCCCTTAATGCCTCCGACACCGAGGGCCACTAAATAGAGGCCTAAAAAAAGAATCGCAGCCTTTGCACCATGAACTCGTCGGCATGGATTGTTTGTACTGGCAGGGTCACATTTTAGAGGCTTCAGGGAACCTACTTTTGCTTGTATTGTGAGTATTACCAGACCCTACTAAACATCAAAGATCATTAGTTCTTACAAACTTGGTCTGATTCATGTTCTTAAGCTAAAATTTCTTCTGTAACTAGCATTAATTCATATGATACGAAAAAGATGCAATTTTTTTAAATTTTTTTGCAAAATTAACTCCTAAATTAGTATAAACACCATGACTCACATGTTATACCGCATGGACCCGAAATTTAGAACACCCGTGTACGTGATATCAATTTGCTTATGGTGGGGTATCATCAGAAGATATACATAGAACTTTCAGGATTTCCCTCAAGTAAAGGGCAGATATTAGGAAGCAAAGTTCATAATCGCCTTATATTCTTTCATTCACAATAAAATACAACAAAGTTGCCACCATACATGAGATGTGTGGACATCCTAAAACCTTAGATTATTATGAGTGGAAGCATGCTTAGGTTTATCATATTATATATCATGATGTGTCAACGTAGCGATATTAATTAGTTGAAACTAGCCAAGAACTTAAAATATTCATATCTATTTTTAGCCAAGAAATACAATTTTCGTCAGCCACAATCTTGGGAAAGGAGTTGAGAGAATTTTCAAGAAAAAAAATTTGTGAGAAAAACCTATCGAAATAATGAAGTATTCATGATAAGTTGGTTGACAGTTGTTGTCTTAGAGCCTATCAGAACAGTTGGGGGGAAAACAAATTTCCCAAAAAAAAAAAAAAAACTAAGCAAGAAAGAGGGAGTTCGTTGGGACTACAACCAAAATAATAATAAAAATAAAAATAAAAATTGTGTTTATAAATTGTAATATATAGATTATGTCTCTTGTGACATTGTTTCACATATTTTTTCCGTGAGACGAGTTAACTAAATTCATATTTAAAATGAAAAATAATATTTTTAGAACATTTTTGTGAATCGGATCAGTTGGTGATCCGTCTCATTGAATAAACTCATGAGATCGTCTTATATAACATGGCCAATTTAATTTTAAAAAAAGACGTACAGGAAATAAAGATGGAAGCTAACCAATTCTCGTGCACAGATATAATATTGCGCCAAACCTGCAATCAACTTGCAGATTAGCATGACCCGCCAACGGTCTAGAGGTGTCACCACTAAAGTTTCCTATTTTTTTCGGGTAACCATCGAATATATAATATTTTCTAAACAAAATTAGTTTATTATCTTAATTTTATTACGTACCCCTTTTCATAATAATAATAATGATAATAATAAATTATTAATAATATTTTTTTCCAAGAATAAAGGGATTCATGCATCAAAAAGCGTGAATCAGACTAGTATGTACATGTTTTGCTCACGTTTCCCGATATGCATTCGCAATGGATTTTCATGCAAATAATGAGGTTGCCAAATACACGAAAATACGACGTAATTTCTGAAGCCACGTGCAGTTTAGTATCAAATATATTAAATGAAACACATTAATTTCGTGAATTTTCATACTAATATCACAGCATATTGACCATTAAAAAAGCAAAAACTTAATCTTTTTTAAAAAAAAAATGTTTTAATTTTACGTACCAAGAATTCAATCAGTGCACTGATGAGGTAGATGTGATAAGTCGTGAAGAAAGCATCGGACAAGAAGCCCCCGAGAAGGGCCAAAAGAAAGGCCGTGCCCATAAAATTGGTGACGGAGTTGGCGGAATCCGACGGCGAAAAATGCATGTATTGGGACAGATACAACACCAAGTTGCTTGCATTTGCCAAATATGCCAAATTCTCCAATACCTCCACAACTACATAGGAGTCCCCAAAAGATATAACTTTATTAAAAATAAAATTCAAATTTTTGTACAAAAATTGATAATTTATAACTCTTCTGACATCAGGTCCAACGTTTGGGACGACGTCTTGATGTCAAAACTCAGTCGAATCATATCCTTCTCCATCTTAAAAAAAAGTTCGAACAAAACGAGTAGGGATAAATGTATTTTTGGAAAATTTTACTTTTAGATTAATTCTTAAAAAAATCCGACATTGTGTGTATGGTTTCCTTCCTATTTTCAACCTAATGATTAATCGAATGCACAAGAATACATAATCACAAAAATTCCGCAACTAAAAAGGGCTTTTTTCAGTTGAAACATGCAAGAAATATTCCTCAATTTTCTCAAAATCATGGGAGGAACTAAATTTTAGTTCAAAAATTATACCCAAAACAAAGGAAGCAGCCAGCATGCCGCCATGTTCGCTTCTCACTGCTGGTTTCCCCCTCCAATCCCCATAGCCATCCCACATCTGGTAATTCTCCACTTCCTATCACAAAATCTATCAAATCTATTCATCTACTAAACAACTGGGATAATCGAGGAAAAGAAAAATAAAGCAAGAAATGCAAGAAAAATAATTAAAATGGGACGAAGATGATAAAAAGAAGAGAAGACACCATTTTTTTGCCTATGGATGAGTCGAAAATGGAATCCCTGCAAGAATTTGTGTATTTTTTGCAGGAAAGAAGAGGTGATCACAGGGTGGGATGTATACGCCTTTCAGCTTGAAGATGTTGAGATTGGCTCAAAATCCTATTTAAATAGTAGGAGAGAAAAGAGTAAAATATATATTATTTATTTATATATATATATATTTTAGTATACATCATACTTTGTGCCAAGTCAAAAGTGCGAGTTTACTAATAAAATATCATCGTACGTTAAATAGTGTCATGATATTGGACCCTTGTCGAATTTGTTTCTCGATTCTTCATATATATATATATATATATACACATTTATATAATAGTGATCTTAAAAAAATATTTAAGTGAAAAATAGAAACGTTATATATTGGAGATGTTAATAAAATTGTTACTTTATGATTATGAAACACATTTTTTGTGCCGCTCCGAGATCGAGGCGTGTGACAACGGTATTGTTTAATAATCGTCCAATCGTAAAACAACATCTCATATCATAACAGAATTTTGAACAAGTCTTTTTATTTTATAAAATATAATATTGTCTTTACCACTTCAAAACATCTTATATCATGACAGAATATTTTTATTACAACGGAATATAAAATATAATCCAAATGAAACGAAATTAAACAATGACAGCAGTCTTGTTACTCTTCAACATCCCTAAAACTGGGTCTGTTCATCGATCTCTAATTGTTTTTTGTTCCTATATGATAGATGGTCGGTGGGTGAATGATATGATCATCGGTCCGTAAGTAGGGGAAGTCTCTCAGCATTTAAAAATAATTTTCCAATGAAAATTTCAAATATAACAGTAATAGCACATATATACAGAAATATTCTTGTTTTATAAAATAAACAGGCGTAAAATATATGCACCGAACAGATTTTGAATTTCATTGTTAAGTTGTATTAGTCATCTATATTTTAATTCTCTAAAGGATGGGGTATGAAAAATCTGGTATATTCAGAATATATATTTCTATCATTTTTCACAAAATTAATTGCTTCAAGAATAATACATACAATATATGATGGTTAGTTTTAAAATAAATTACACTAGTTAAAATAAAATGCTCGCATGCTTGATGCTCAGAAAACGTGAAAGAACTTGTTGGAAATGATCTAAATGATATTGTCACGCCCCAGGAACGGGTTTATGACACCGACATTGTTTAACAACCACACGATCGAAAAACAACCAGTCTCGTAGTACAGTATAAACAAAAACCAATTTATTATCATAAATTTTCCAAAAGTTCACTGTCTTTACAACTCGATAAAATAGAAACATGCGGAAGCGTTTACACTAAATGAACGACTAATTGACGAACTAATTAAAATTCTCGATTTCACGAATTGGTCATGTTCCTCTTCCTCGACTTGTTCTTATGATTTATCTGGGAAGGGTAGAGTAAGGGGAGTGAGTGATATGGTCGTCACTCAGTAAGCAAGGGCCGTTCGAACACAACATAAAAATATTTACACAATTTTCGAAAATAACACATAAACATATCATGCTTTTCATAACATATCATCATATTCATATCATAACAGCACTGCAATTTTTCTACCTTATATGGTTTACTGATATCAGTCCCTAATTTTTAATCATATAAGGGGATGAATCATAAAACAGTTCTATCCCACCGTGAAGGACCATATGTTGGGATTCCCACTCATTTCAAGTGAATCCTCACAATGCCAATACGTAAACGTACCAAAATCGCATTAAAAAAATGTAGAAAAAGAATGACGGTGCTCGATCCCAATTTTTCGAAAACAAAAAAAAACACATAACCGAAATTAAGGATTTAAAACAAGTCCACTTACCTTAGACTGGAAGAAAACATGAAGAAATCGAAAATCATAGAATAATCACCCTAACCGACACTTCGATCCAGTTTGGCACATTATCAGTTTAGTTTGGCTCAGTTTGTAAAATCACCAAAACATAATTGATCCAACAAATTTTTCATAAATCAAATCGGTTTAGGAGATCTGTCTCACAAAATTGATTGTTGAAACCATCTCACATGAGTTTTTGTTATCAATATGAGTGAAGAATAATGATTTCATATTTAAAAATAAAACGAGGCATAAGATCATGCGAAAAAATTTCGATAACATTTCGATTACGTACTTGATGTTTGAAAAATTATATATAGAAAAAAAAAACAAATATATAAAACGAAAATTTTTCCTTGTTTAGTTATAATTCTTTAATTAATATGTTTTAACTTTTAAGTAATCGATGTGTGGGAATTTATTCATCATCAATTATCACCATTTGAGGGCACTCAGGAAAAGGCTCCGAGGATGGAATCTTGATTGCAATAAAAGTAGCTTTTCTTTTTATGACAAGTTGGCTTCAGATTACTTTTTTTGGGCAAGGATAAAGTAGTGGTGATAAACTGGTCGAGTTTCAGCAATAAAGTCATTAAATATTTTGTGGAAAATAATTTTTTTTAAAAAAAATTTATGAATTTGTCAATTATTAATTAATAAATTATTTTTTTTGAACATATTAATTAATAATTTATGAAGTTACACAAATTGCGGATTTTAAAGAATTATATATATAAACTACTAAATTGGAAGATATAAAACATAAGCAATCAACTCTATAAAAACTGTGACGTTTTAGTTTGACTAATCAACTTCCTATACAACTACATTTTTAATAAATAATTATTTATAAATATGGGCACTTTAAAATGTGTTAATAAATGTAGTAATTCTATTGAAATGAAAAAATAATAATATCATATTCCTAATATTTTTTAACACAAAAAAATGAATATCAATTACCCCTTATTACTCGTGAAAATTCCTTATTCTGTAACAGACGATCTCACGAATCTTTATTTGTGAGATGGATCAACTCTATCGTATTCACAATAAAAAGTAATATTTTTAGCATAAAAAATAATACTTTTTCATGGATGATCCAAATAAAAGATATGTCTCACAAAATACGACTCGTGAGACCGTCTCACACAAATTTTTGTCCTACAAATAAATAAGTTAGAACATGCATGGTGTCTTATCACGTCGTCACGTTTAATTAAATTTTTAGTCGAATAATAAAATTTAAAATGACCCATATATTTTTTTTATAAAAAATTGCAACAATTTTTTATTTTTACTATAATATAATTTTTTCTCAAAAACTAAAAAAATAAATAAGTCGTTACATACTCTTTTTTTAAAAAAATTAAATATTCATTACATCACGTCGATAAATGTCGATATACAATATAAAACATCCTGATTTTTAATTGTCATAAGAATATAGTACACTTGACAAGATAGGATTTGCTACCGGGTCCTTTTTTATTTTAAGAAAATAAAAAATGCTGCTGGGTCCTTTTCACGTGTACATGGAATTAATTAAGTAAATACATCTGGAAAGAATAAAGGAATAAAGTATAAGAATCGGGATTTGAAAAAAACAAAATAAAATATTTTAGATTGTATTTGCATCTATGAGATCTGTTTGGACAGACTAAATTTAAAAGAATTTTAAATACATTCTGTATCATATTAAGTATTTCAAATAGATCTATATATGTTAATATTATTCAAAATTCATCCTCAAAAATCCAAATCTCTTTTCGAAATCAAATCTTTTAATGCAAATAGAAACCTCGAAGAATAAGATTTATTCATCTTGCATGGAGCATTATCTGTCACAAGATCGGTCGTATAAAAGGAGTAATGTTACATATACGACAAAGATTATACTATAAAAAATTCAATACAAAAAATTTATTTATCAAATTTCATGATTCTTTGAATACAAAATCTTACGATTTAATATCTGAATATCATGATATAATTATGTAAATATTATCGACGATATATTGGTTGTACTTTTAGTATTATTTTATATAAAAGCTCACCCCGGTTAAGTAAATGACCAATAGGAGGGGCGATCAAATATTTGTATTTATCAAGTTATTCTTGGGGAAAATAAAATGTGATATATTTTCGATATCCAAATTATTTATTATATATATTAAAAAATTTATTATGTATATGGATAAGGATTATGAATTAAAATGTTTCTCCTTAATTCTAAAAAGAAAATCCCAAAACCCTTTTTCCGCTTAAGCAAATTGAATTAAATCATGCATAATAATTGGCTCTAATTTATATATTCTTATCTATATATTTAACCAATTTGGTGCAATGAATTTGATTCCATCATTAAATTAATTTGAAAGTGAATTTGGTTCCATCATTCAATTAATTTAGCACGTTCTTGATTATAATTTGATCGGTTTGAAACGCATGCATGTGAATCTTGACTTTTTTTTTGAATATTACATATTGTAGGACCGAGCGCTTGCCGCTTTACCAAAAAATATAGCTGGTGGTAATGGTGCAACTCAAATCTTTTAAACCGCACAGCAGCTCAAGCACCACAGTTCGATACCAATTGTAGGACCGAGCGCTTACCGCTTTACCAAAAGCTATAGCTAGTGGTAATGGTGCAACTCAAATATTTTAAACCGCACAGCAGCTCAAGCACCACGGTTCGATTGCTCTACCAAGAAGGGACAATTATTGCACCCAACATTACATTTGCATTTGAATAAAATCTCGCCCTACTTTCTTATAATTAAACTCTTGATGTCATTCAAAATAAGTCATCTGTCAAGAATATGTTATCATACCGCACACTATTTCAATTTATAATTAATAAGAAAGGCAAGGAGTAGACGTACTTGGTTTTATTTTAATTTTTTTAAAAAAGTTTAGTATATAATATATTTGAAATGCATATATTTTTCACATTAATAACTCTATGATTATCAGAATGATAATATTTTATTTTTGGAAAACTGCAATTTTGAATATTAATATTTGTATTTTTACGATTTTGATTATCTATCTAGTCAAATTTTAGTCTTAATTCGTTATTTTTGTGATTTTTCCATCATTCATAGTTCATTGTTACGTCACGAATTATAAATAACGTAAAATTAACTGCAAAAGTGTGGAAATATTTTTAAATTCCTCGAGATGAACATGTAGGTTGTTGACCACAATCCAATGGATTATATATAATAACCAAGTAAAATAAGTGATGATGCGAGAAAGCATAGACACGAAGTTAATGTACAAAATTAGCAAATGGAAGTATGATTTTAACATTTAGGACTAGAAAAAATTATTTAAAGTATAGTAAAAAAAACATGCACATGTAAATTAAGGGCAAAAACTATATATAACGAATTTATGTAAACAAAAATAAATTAAAATATATTTAAAGGTGAGCCATATCATGATTTCAAAACTAGGTTCACACACATTGTGACTGTCGAAACCGAATCGTTATATACAAGATAGGCTCGTAATAGTTTGTATTTTTGTTACCATATATATCTCTCATTGTTTTAACTTCCGACATGCTTAATTGATATACTTTTGTGATATTTTGTTGTATGAGAAAATTTTATAGTTTTAGAACGAAATTGAGCTAAAAATTAATTTTTATTACATTTGAAGTTGTCAAGATAAAGTTGTGAAAAAAAATACCATGTAATAGAAAATAAAACTCGACGAAGAAAACATAGAGGGGAGGGAATCATTTGTGAGAGAGGATGAAAAATATATTTGAACATACTCGAGAAAATGAGTAAAAGAAGAAATATTAAAATTAAATTAAATAACATAAATGACTGATATATGTGATTGAACTTTTTTTATTCATATGATAAAATTTTGACTTTTATCAAAAGTAATAATTACATCGCTACTCAAATCTTAAAAATATATCATAGTCAGAAAATCACATACCGACCTCTCTTCTCCTAATGACAACTATTACAACCCAACAATTGATCTCTTCACAATCTATTCAAATTGATATTTGTAAGATAGATCGTTTGTCGTTTTAATAAAAATTATAATCGTTGATAAATATATCGAATGTTTATTCTGATTGGCTCCAAGTAATATTTCGCCAACTATAGTTATAATTTTGACCCGAACGTCCATGTTAAAATTTCATTTAACTTAATAGTCTGTTTATGCCGTAACCAAATTTGCTTAAAATATGTAATTACCAATACAACAAACATTTTACTATCGACAAATATATTCAAATATAACCGGAACCACTAAACTCTTCTGATTTCTCCACTCGAAGTGGACTCCAGTCCAACTTAAGTAAATTTAACTAAATTTATGCTAATATTTGGTCAATTCAAGATTTGTATTATGTTAGGCCAAAACAAATAATATATAGTAACCCAAACAAAATATCGATACATGAATATTTAGTCAATAGTTATTCAATTTTTTTGTCAATATGTTCTCGGACGAACATATTGTATATGATTTGTCCAATGGTTTTTCTGACTAGCGTGACTTACAAAGTAACGCATTAGTCCAAATAATCGCCGGAAGATAATGGCGACAGTTTCTCACGTCATAAAAAATAATAATATTAAGAGACTAAACATCACATTAGCTAATGTACCCAACGCGGATTATGATCTCTATGTTTTCCAGGCAGGTTTAATCCGCAGTCAAACTGATTAGGTTTCATAATTAAATTAATTAATTAACTAACAAATGTATTGGAATCGGCTTTCGTGGAGGCAAATCCTCTCATAAAAAGCGCTTTCAAAGTCAAGTCGTCCACTATAGTGGAAAACGTCATTGCCAGCATTAAGTAGTTAAGAACACGAGATCTATCTTCTCTTGTTTCCTTTCTACGATTTATTTATTTTTATATTGGGAGAATTATAGAAAATATATATTTCGATGGTTTGACCTGATCAGTTTGGTAGAGGAATTTAAGCTTTCAGAATTCTAAAAATATATTGAAAATATAATTTTAATGTTTATATACAATTATCTTTATCATTCAATAATATTCGAATCAACCTTCTCTCCATAATTAGTGGCTATCAAATCCTAAATTTGATCAATTGTAAACCAACTCAATGAGCAGCTCGAACATGACTAGCCTATAAATGGAAATAGAAAATTTCAAGAGCTCGATTCGAGCTCGACTGATTTCAAAATATGTATCTTTACTTGAACTTATTAATTTCTAAAATTTTATTTCATCGCCACATTTTCAATACAAATGGCATATCCTTTTGGCTCGAGGAGTCACGATTTGGACTTTCAACAATGACAGACTCGGACTACACATTCTCCGTACAGTTCACAGCCCAACATTTTTATAAATTGGGCTACTTAAACATTTAAAAGCAAACTTGTTAAAAAATCAGACTACTAAAACATGTAAAAGCCCAACTTAACATGATTAAGGCAGGAAAGAAGGAAACTGCAACGAGTACAAATCTAATATTTCACATAGAAGCCTTTCTACAGAATCCTGAACAAGAATGGATACTATTATTTCCCAAAGAAATTTCAGTAAATCTACGGTCATATCGAAATCTCATAAATCTATGGAGTGACATACACCACGAGTTGAAGGAAACCTGGTGTTGATAATCAGTAATCACACATGGAACACTTGGTCAAGTCATTTGTGGCTGGGAAAAAGAGGTGTGATTCAGAGAAACAATATAAAAGATGCGTGTCTCAGTGATCAAGTATTCGATGCAGTCCTTGAGTAGACGGCCCTGGACAATGTACGCGTAGCGCGCATATTACAAGCAAAATTTTTTTGTACAGTAGAATGTATTCAGTTGATGGCCCTGAACGACTTGAAATGAATTCAGCGTGGATTGAAATTAAACCACCAGTGTTTATAATAAGCAGAAAGGTCAAAGCTAGAACCAGAACGCCAGCAGTTGGCAAGCCAGTAGGGTACACAGGATCATAGATTAGGCCGTCTTTTGTTTCCCAAACTTCTCACGTGAATTCAACAAAGAGGGATGTACAAAATATGGAAAGATCAAAATATGAATATATCTCAAATGAGAGCTCATACTACTTAAGTTCCTTAGTAACTGATGTAATAGTAATCATGATTACAATGAATCAGTAAATAAGCTGATACCAAGAAAACATATTGTCGATTGTTACAAACAATACTACTTATTCTTGCATCAATTAACGGATAAAGATTTCTTGAGACTTCGAAGGATGCTCCACATGAATGTGGAGATTATGAATAGAATTATACCCGTCACAATGGCGTATTTAAGTCCAAGGTTGACCAGCAAGTTTACCAGAAGGCCAGCTAATACAACACCAACAAAATTCGCTGAGACACCGGACCAGAATGGCATATCCAATATAGATGCGATAAAGGCTCCAGTCCAAGCTCCAGTCCCAGGGAACGGCACTGCCACAAATAGCATCAACCCAAGCCATTGAAATTCTTTGACAGGTCCGGCCTTCTCTTTGGCCCTCTTGAATAACATGTCAATGAATCGAGAAGCAGTTTGATTCTTTCCAGTGAGAAAGGCTGCAACCTTTTTCAGGTACAGTATAATAAATGGAACAGGCACCATGTTCCTGCAATTGCAGCACATAACAGCTATATTTCCAAAATTCCCATTCAGAAGATGAGCCAATAGCTTCCTTATATAATTCCTTCTTTTACATTAAGATTGTGTTTGAAAGACAAACTAGAAACCAGTAAATTTGGTTCAAAATTAGTTAACGAAAAGAAGACATGAAATTATATGCAAAATCTGGGGATATCTGAGACAGTGAGACTAACCCAAGAACAGACAGCACAGTTAAAACAACAGGCTTGAGTTGCAGCCAATAACCAACAGGAATTGCTCCACGCAGCTCAATCACCGGAAGCGTCGCCAGAGCAAATACAACAGCCTCGTCGGGCCAGCCCGAAGCCCGCAAAGTATTAGCAACTTTTACACCAAAGCCTGAAGCCCTAATGGAATCAGCAGGCGCAGAAGCCTTAGCATTCCCAGAAAAGGCATACAATCCAATGGATACAGATGCCCATAATAACACCCATAAAAGAAATTTCACTGGTTTCTCCGCAGAACCCCTCGGAGACTCGTCATTTTCAATATTTTCAAGAAAATCACTCGCTGAAGCCCTTGTTACAGTAATTCGGGAACTGCCCAGGCAAGGGAAAGCCCGACACGAAAGCAAAGATTCCGACTTTATGTAAACGTTTTCGATCGGAAGCGAAGAAAAATGGGTTCTTGCAACTGGGAATTTTATGTGGGACTTCACATTATAGAAAACGCCGATCTTTGGTGGGTGAGATAAAATGGAAGCCATTGATGAAGTGAATTAAGCTTCCGAATTGGGTCAATACTTCTCAGTGAGTTTCAATGATTTGACCAAGATTCAACTTTCAAGAATGCCGAATTCTTCAAAATTTGGGAGATTCTGAAGTAAGCCAGAGACTTTGTTCCGTGTTTGTTTACTTCGACAAAGTGACAAAAATCGAATTAGTTATAACTCAGGTTTATAATCCGTGATTTAGCAGTGCTAAAAAAATAAAATTGAAAAAATTATAATTTTATTTTTATAAATTAGTTTGTTTTTGTTTTAATAATATAATTCGACAAAATTTAGTTGTAACTTTGATTTTTTTTCTTCTAAAACCACTCAATCTATTAAATATGACTATTTGTCATCTCGTTCGTTATTGTTAAAATTCTCCGATAAAAAAATGAGAAAAATAAAATAAAACGAAATCAAAATAAGAATAAAAAAGTTTATCATTTTCTTTTATTTTTGTTTATATATTTTTTATTGTATTTAATATAACTTTTATTCTTGTTGTGTGAGCCATACGATAGAACATCAATATCAAATAAACAACATACGATAAATTTAGTTATTTCAGATATAAAAAAAAGACCAAAACAAAAAATAATCAAAATTACCGTATAAATATCAATCTTTGACAAATCATAGGACTATAATATAAAACAGAACACCACATAGCACTAGAATAAAAAATTTCTCAAACAAAAACGTTGGTGGATTGTTCGAGGTTGAAGCATAACAATAAAATACTGTTATTCCAATAATGTTAAAATTGTAATTTTATTTATCCCTTTTATTTTGGGATACAATTATCTACATCCTATTATCAATTAAAATTATATATTAGACAATATATTTACGTTCTTGTCAACAACTTTGATCATATGTGTAAACATCAAGACTAAGCTTATATCGATATCATATGTGTAACCATCAAAACTCAGATTTCTTGTGAGACGGTCTCACGAATCTTTATCTGTGAGACGGATCAACTCTAACGATATTCACAATAAAAAGTAATAATACTCTTAGCATAAAAAATAATAATTTTTCATGGATGACTCAAATAAGAGATTCGTCTCACAAAATACGACCCGTGAGACCGTCTCACACAAATTTTTACATATCGATATACATCAATCATGACACTGAGTTAAACACATTCCGAAACACAGATTGTCGCAATAACATTCCCAAAGAAGTCCATGTTTTGATCGACACCGCCTTGGTTATTAGGTTTTGTTATCATTTTCAGCAATCTCGATTTCATGAAGAGTGTAAAACGAGATTAATACGGATTATAGAATATAGGCAGAGAAGAGAGGAAAATTGAGAGAAGAATTGGGAACGAATTATACCGAGAATTTCAAGAATACAACTCTGTTTTCTTTCTTTCCTTTTGCCCTTCGAGATCGCGTGGCTCTATTCTTCTTGGTTATGTCAGATTCAGAGTCAAAAATATTGGTAAGACAACCCATGAAGCATGCATGCAAACGTTGATTGAATATTATAATTAAAAATATATCTATTGATTAATATATTTTCTCCTGACAATCATGATTTTTTTAAAATTATCTGACTCACTCTATATTTGGCATTTTAAATTCCCAGTTTAATTTAATTTAATGTTTTAAAAAACCAAGTTGATTTTAATATCAGGTGTAAATTAAATTAGTATTTGATTGTTACCTAGGTTGACACCATCAATGTTGTCATATATTCTTGCCTATCTATTGAGTAGCTAGTTAGATTTTGGAAATGGTTTTATGGTTGGGTTGACAATTGATTAAACTATTATTTATCTAAATTGATCATTTTAATAACTTTATGATAAAGGGTGGAAATAACCTGAATTGATGCAACAAATATTTTGATCAAAATGATATATAAAGAATGAAAGAAACGTTAATTTTGTGTGTCTAAGAAACGTTAATTTTGTGTGTACTCTTTCATAACTGATTATATAAAACAGGTGGAAAAATGAATGAATTTATTTCTGGATCCGTTTCCGAAAGTTTCCATTAGAAGGTTTCAATTTATACTATACAATTTTACAAACACAATCCAACTGAAGTCACACTCTAAGTTAAAACTCCCTTTGGAGAAAACTCTCGCTTCTTTTAAATATTCTTCTTAAACTACTGAGTTGGACCAGTCTGAAAGTTGAGCATGGATGCAAGGTCGAGCACACTGATCTTTGATAACATAATGTAGAAGTTGAATTCATACTCTGATGCTCGTAGGTGCTCCTTGGTTGAGCAGATGCAGTGGTGAAGCGTGAGCTTGAAGACGGATGCTTAAATGCTTCATAGAACTAACATCCATGATTATTCAAAAATGTTGATGCATTTTAATAATGTTGAAAAATTCATCTACACGTTCACGATCACCCTCTTTATTTCGAAAATTCTTCCATTACATAACAGTATTTTTCAACAGTCATATTCGATCTTCTTGAGACTCCGTACCTTTGATTATCAAAGGCTGATGTCATTTGTCTTAACATCAAAACTTAATGTCCTATTATAACTGTTACACCCACATATATAGAGATACATGTATGTAAATATTCGTTGTTCCTTTAATCGAAAAGAATACACACAAGCATATATTACTCAAGTAAACATTCTAATTGCCAAAAAACAAAAACAAAAAATGCTTCTTTCCGGTTGAAACTTTTCGTCTTTGTGACGAGCACCGTTGCTTCAGAAACCAAATCAGATCCTCGGGAATTAGAGTCTCTTACAAACTTGTGAGCTGTTTGAGGAATCTTGTTATCCTAACAATGTCAAACGAAACACCTTATATTTTATGTATCATCGTTGTTTTCCTCCTACGATCGATTTCGGTTTCTTATGCTAATTTCTCAAATTAGTTTTTGTCGACCAATAATTTCTTTTACAATAAATAAAAATATATAAGAAATTTATGTTTCTTATCTATACTATTGATGATATCCCGGGATGTCCCGGTTCATGGATAGGTCCTGGGATTACCCGGGCCATGAGCATACCCATGGATGGTGCCCACGCCAGGAATGGAATGCTCTCGGGCCGGCAGCATGACAATCTGTGTCACGCCTCGGGATGGAGGTTGGTTGACCCCGGCGTTGCTCTCAAATTTACATTCGAAAACAACAAGCCTCAGAGTACAGAATTCAGAAACCAGTCTTTTATTCATAATACGAAATAAATCAATTGTCTGTTACAACTCGAATACTGATGTTTTACAGCGGAAATGTAAAACCATACACAATATTGCCTTAACAGATACAGCGGAATTAACATAACATAACATAAACTGAAAATAATAATCTTCTTCACCAGCCCCAGAACTGGATCTGCTCTTTCTCCTCTAATATTTCTTCCTCGTTCTTATCTGAGATGAGTTTAGTGGGTGAGTGATATGGTTGTCACTCAGTAAGCAAGGGCGGGAATAACTCCCAGTTTTCGAAACCATTTTCAACAAAAACAGTAATACAATAATATACAGAAACTCATCTTTTCAGAACAGAAATCAAAATTCAGATATCACAGGTTTCAGAACAGAAATCAGAATTAGCAAGCACTGAGCACGTTAGTGAATTTCATGGCTTAACTGATATCAGTCCCCTATATGTTATCTCCTCTAAGGGGTGAGGCCAGAATCAGAATCAGAATCAGAATTCAGAAATGTTCAGAATATATATTCCTACCATTAGTTCACTAGGGAGTTTCAGTGCTTCAAAATCATATATCAGAAATACACAAACAGAAACTGTACTTTAAAACAGAATTATCAAACTGATTTCAAGATATTTATATATAAGCCCACTTACCGTAATTTGCTAGAATTTCGGTTGAAGTCTACTGGAATTTGGCTGCTCTCGCTACTGGATTTTACTGCTTGACAAAGGCACTCTCTCTTAACTCGAAAATTTAAGTGATAATCTCAAAGCTTGTGTAACCCATTTCAGAGACTTGAGGGTGATATTTATAAGTGTAATTATGACTGTTAGCCTCTCAATTAAGGCCATAATCTGACATTAACAATATTTATTTCGTGTTAAATGCTTCAGTTACAAGCTATGGTCTGAATTAATAACTGTCTGCTGGGATTTCGTGCTGCTGCTGCTGGATTTTATCTGTTGTCTGCTGCTGGATTCCAATCTGCTGGAAAAATATCAGCTTCTGAAATATTAGCTTCTGCTTGAATTTTTAGCTTCTGCTGAAATTTGCTAGCTGCTGCTGCTGCTGCTGCTGGAATTTCAGGTTCTCACAATCTGGATTAACGCCCCGAGTCATAGAACTGCCCGGGACGAGGAGAATACAACTTAGAGAAATCATGAAGTGGGCAGTCAGTCAATAGGCCGGGCCATTGGATCACCCGGGACATGACTTCCCCGAGACGTGGAATGCCCGAGCTCTTATATAATTATCCGAGAAACATTATACTCGGCTACCTCGATATGAGGGACGCATTTAATGCCGCCGATAAACAGAATGTATGTAGTCGACCTATCTCTTACAACAATGCAAGTGGTTGGTAAAATCAAGTAGGCTGGATGTGACTACTATGCGATTTGACATGTCAGAACAATAGGGTATAATCAGCCACCCTACTATAATTAATACTCACACACGAAGAACGAGGTCATCATTACATCATCTACTATAAATATCAGGTTTTTTACTTGCATTTATATTCTATTCAAATATTGAATACTCTCATTTATTGCTCATTTAATCCCACTCTCCGCACCAATCTCACAGCCATCACTTGGCTACATTGGTTTTATTGCTTGAGTACCCTGCTGACTTAAGCATCGGAGTGGTCACGCCGGACACCCCTCCGGCGCCCATTCACGTGGTTACTTTCTTGTTCGCAGATCTCTCGGATCTCTCAGGGAGGAAGTTCAATCCAGACGTCCAACTCATAATTCCTTATAATAACTTGATTGCAAATCCGGCTGAGTACCCGACTCGACTCATCCATTTTGCCCGGGTTGCATCGTAAGCGCCGTCTGTGGGAAAGTGAGTTCTAAGGCGTTGATATGGCGCCTACTAGAAGAGCCAATCAGGACACTTCTCGAGTTCAATAAGAGAACAACACTCAGTCTTTCCGGTGCAGGTGGCCTCCCACCTAATGGTCCCCAGCCTACCATTCATTTAACTCCCGAGCAGTTGAATAAAATTATCACCGAGGCTGTTAAGATAGCCATGGCAGAGAAGGCCACCACTCATCATTCCAGTTATCCCGAGCAGCAACATGAGCAGCCGCAGGAGGAAGAGAGAAGGGAGGAGGAGAGGGAGTCAAGTGCAGGTTCTAAATCTCCCACTGTTGCGGAAGAATTAGAGGAGTTGAGGAAGAAAGTAAAAGTATTGGAGGGACAGGTTGGTTCTAAAAGCAATGCTCAAGTTGTCAAAGGTTGCTCATTCTCGGATACCATTGTCCGGGAACCACTACCCGGGCACTTCAAGTCAGCCAAGATAAAGGACTATGATGGGAGTTCTGATCCCGAGGAAGCACCTTGCTCGCTTCGAAAACATGGTCATGTTGCATTGTTATGGGGACCAGATTAAGTGTATAGTGTTCCTAACCACCCTGGTCGACTCTGTACAAAGGTGGTTTGCAGGATTGGCGCCACAAAGCATTCATTGCTTTGAAGACTTCCAAAAAGTATTCTTGAATCAATTTAGCAGCATCAAGAAGTATAAGAAAACTGCTTTCAGCTTGTTCGAAGTTAAGCAAGGACAAGATGAAACTCTGAGGGCATATATCAAAAGATTCAACCGGGTGACCCTGGATGTGCCAGCCTGTGCACCCGAGACAAAAACCACCGCATTCATGCAAGGACTATGGGAAGGGGATTTTTTCCGATCCCTAACCAAGAAATTGCCCGGGAACCTCGAAGATCTCTTGTCCCGGGCAGATAAATACATTAATATGGAAGAAGCGCAAAACCAGAAAAGAGAAGCTTTGAAGAGGTCAAGAGGAGACCGGGCTGTCAGGCCTGAAGAAAGAACTGCCAAGAAAAGTGGTCAGGGGCATTTCTCTCACGTACCTTTGAGAATTGCCCGAGACCGAGAGATTCAATAATGCAGCTTGGATATGGCCCCGCTTCCCAGTCCAGCGGCGACGGCACCAAGTACTAGAACCGAGAAGGTACTGCACCATTCATAAAGAGTGTTCTCACAACACTAATGAATGTCCGAACCCTAAGGAAGGAATCCAGTAGGCGTTCTATGTCAGCATCCCATCCTCCTCGAGATAAGTCTAGACAGCCACCCTGGTTGTCTAGACGTCCCGGACCAAATATTCCTCAAAAGTCAACAAGCGTCCCGAGCGAAAGCAGAGGGAGGAGGCGAGTTCTCGGGAAGAGAGAAGCAGACAAACAGAAAAGAAGGACCCTTCGCCGAGCCGGGGAGTAATAAAAATAATTTCGAGAGGGTCCACAGATGGTGATTCCAACCGGGCTCGGAAAGCAAAGAGCAGGAGGGAGTGTTTGGAGGTTGATTGGAGGAGGAGAGACGAGCCAGTCATAAGCTTTGGACCAGAAGACCTCAGAGGAGTTAGTCTACTCCACAATGACGCTCTTGTCATCCAGGCCCGAGTGGCTAACTATGATGTGTTGAGGGTATTCGTTGACAATGGCAGCTCTGTCAATGTCATCTTTAAGGAAGCACTGGTCCAGATGGATTTACACGAGTATCAATTAGAGGCGGTTGAGACTGCCTTGTTTGGCTTTGCTGGTCATGCTGTGTACCTCGATGGGGAAATCATCCTGCCCCTGACCCTGGGCACTGGAGAGTTGAGGTAGACATGACCTTTACCCAGATGTACTCTTCAATAGTCCTCTTCAGATCCTCCAGATGAGGACGTATTTCGCTTGTTACTTGAACGTGCGTACTACTGCAAGCAGTGGAATCACTTGAACTCGACATATTGGACTGATATTCACATTTCATTTCTATCATCTTATTTATAGACAAGTAACATTTAATATCGAGGAAGTCGAAAGGTCTCAAACCAATCAAAACGTCTTCTCAATTACTCAGGAGGGGGGAGCTAATCACAACTGTTGATATATGATCACGTGAACGTTCAAGATTAATTTTGGAAGTTGAGGCGACGTACACGAATATCAATGTGTCAGACTTATCGAGTTCTCGGAATATGAAACGACTTTCGGTAATATAAATGCTAAAAGCATGCGCCATAATGACACCCCGTGGACTACCCGAGGAACCTAACCGACGAAAAATCTAAGCCCGGGCGATATGAAGCCCCGGCACCTTATTCTAAGCCCGGGTGATATAAAGCCCCGGCACCTTATTCTAAGCCCGGGAGATATAAAGCCCCGGCACTTTATTCTAAGCCCGGACGATATGAAGCCCCGGCAACTTATTCTAAGCCCGGGATATAAGAGGTCCCAGTATTTCGGTTTGTCGTTTATTCGTTATTTATCTTCGACTGAAATCAGTCGGCTTTGTCGGTTATTCAATTCAGGATATATGCATCAACTGACTAAATTTAATCCTCGTAGCAAAGTAAAGAAAAAAGATAAAACTAGATAAGCATTTTATTTATTTAAGAGCATTTTTGCGGAGTACATTGAAATACTCTTCTTCTACAAAAAACATCCACATGGTCATCCATTTTCTTACTTCCTTAGTAGACATCTTGAGGAAGCTATCAGAGTCGGTGATGGTCGTCAAGATCTTCCTCTCCTTGTAAAGCATCAGCTGGTAGACATAGTCACTTTCAAAGAGGTTCACTGTCTCGTCAACGTACAGGCACTACCGATATTTCTCCAGCTTTGCCACCAGTCGAGGAGTGGTAATTTCTCCACATTCATAGAGAAACTGCAGTCCTTGCAGTTTCTCCCAGTAGCAAAGTATTTTTTTGGAAGACTTCAACTTCCATTTCAGCTTTTCGTTTTTCAGAAGCTGCGTGTATGAATTCCTCCGCCATATCAGAAGTCTTTGAACTACTTGAACCTGCCATTAAAACTTCTCGGATAATAATTTGCTAATGCGATTGAAAAATAGGTGGGTTGCTATATATAGGAGGAATGGGTAGATCACAGCTGTTGATTTTTGAATGCATGAACGGTCAGGATGGGTATTGGAAGTTGTACCAGGTAGCTGAAAAGACGTGCACAGATATCGAAATATCACAACGATCATCCTCGGGAATGCGAAACTTTTCGGATAATTTTGAAGTTTAGGGCTTACGTCAGCAATGTCCATGTGTCATACTGCAACCGGCCCGGAAAAGACCAAGCGACAAGGCGATTCTCCTGACCGGGCACACGAGACCAATCGGGACAGCGAGTGGACTCTAGCCCGACTAATTAAGAAGGGAGTGATGATACCCCGGGATGTCCCGGGTCATGGATAGGTCCTGGGATTACCCGGGCCATGGAGCATACCCATGGATGGTGCCCGGGCCAGGATGGAATGCTCTCGGGCCGGCAGCATGACAATCTGGATTAACGCCCCGAGTCATAGAACTGCCCGGGACGAGGAGAATACAACTTAGAGAAATCATGAAGTGGGCAGTCAGTCAATAGGCCGGGCCATTGGATCACCCGGGACATGACTTCCCCGAGACGTGGAATGCCCGAGCTCTTATATAATTATCCGAGAAACATTATACTCGGCTACCTCGATATGAGGGACGCATTTAATGCCGCCGATAAACAGAATGTATGTAGTCGACCTATCTCTTACAACAATGCAAGTGGTTGGTAAAATCAAGTAGGCTGGACGTGACTACTATGCGATTTGACATGTCAGAACAATAGGGTATAATCAGCCACCCTACTATAATTAATACTCACACACTGAAGAACGAGATAATCATTACATCCTCTACTATAAATATCAGGTTCTTTACTTGCATTTATATTCTATTCAGATATTGAATACTCTCATTTATTGCTCATTTAATCCCACTCTCCGCACCAATCTCACAGCCATCACTTGGCTACATTGGTTTTATTGCTTGAGTACCCTGCTGACTTAAGCATAGGAGTGGTCACGCCGGACACCCCTCCGACGCCCATTCACGTGGTTACTTTCTGGTTCACAGATCTCTCGGATCTCTCAGGGAGGAAGTTCAATCCAGACGTCCAACTCATATTTCCTTTAATAACTTGATTGCAAATTCGGCTGAGTACCCGACCCGACTCATCTATTTCGCCCGGGTTGCATCAACTATATTATTAAGTTTAACATACTTAAAATAACTATCTTTTGGTGTTATGGTCTGTTTTAAGTGCTAAAATTTTGATGTAAGTTACTTTAGTTCGGTGAATGGAGTGTTTATTTTCTAAGCAAGAATTTGCAGGTTTTATTCCCAATTGGGTCTTTATAATTTTACTTTCTTTTTTCTATTTATTTTTTTAATTCATATTTTAAAATGACAGTGTAGTCCCTCATTATTTTTTATAATTATATTTTGATGCTCATTTGAATATAAACTAAATGAATTATAAAAAAACATGGTAAAAAAACGTAACGTGTACGTCGATGCACTAGTGCTGATAAAGTGGTTGCATTCTACGATGTTTTCCGACGCTAAAAGATGATATTACATATTTGATTCCAAATTATTGTTGTTCGTTTACCATTAAATTAGACCGGTTAATATATATAATCAAAAGAAAAGAATCTTGAAAAGTTGTTATATAGTGTCAATATTCGAAATTATTTCTTACTAAGACGCGAATCAAGAATTTATAAATTACTGTAGTTTTTTTAAAGCCTACCATTTGTAGATTTCATTAGTCAAAGCAAATAAAATAATTTATTGCAACTTTTTTGATGAAACCAAGTGCATCTCTTCAGTACATGGATTTCCAAATCGAATTTCAATCTTAAATATATATATATATATACACACAAATTGACAAAAACATTTTAAATAAAAATTCATTCAATCTCATATAAAATCATATCAGACACATATGCGATTTTAATCATCTATATTATTAAATTTTTGTTTAGTCTATTAAATTTTTTATTTATTTATGTTGCAATTGTTTAGTTTTTTTATGATTATGTGCTTACGTGTGTAATATTATATTAATATTTAGAATGTAAAAGATTAAAATGGACGGAAAAAAAAAAGATAAGTAACTATTGACTAAGCTGATGACGATTTTGTAAAATCTCCGCCTAAATTCAAAGTCGCATGCGCCGCAAAACCATTGATATGACCCATAACTTCGTGAATAATGCAATTGTGCCACTGGGTATATTATCTAATGAAGCAATTTTGCATAATTTAATCGATGATATGTCGTTGTATACGTCAACGTCATATTAAAAAATAAAATAAAATTTCTTCACAAAAAAAAAAGACAAAGACAACGACAACGAACCAATATCAAAATTTGACACAATAGATAAAAGAGTAGGTTTCTTGTGAGACGGTCTCACGAATCTTTATCTGTGAGACAGGATCAATCCTACCGATATTCACAATAAAAATTAATATTTTTAGTATAAAAAATAATATTTTTTCATAGATGACCCAAATAAGATATCTGTCTCATAAAATATGACACGTGAGACCGTCTCACACAAGTTTTTGCATAGATAAAAATAAAACTGCGAATAGATAAATGCAGAGAACCAAAAATACGAATTTTTCATGATTAATCATACATGACAATATCATGAAATTATAATAACTCTTGTTACTTACATTTTTTAGGCAAGACTTCATGATATTACTGGGTATTTTTTGAAATCTTGGGAAAAATTTGAAAGCTGGATTTTATTTCGATATATCAGAAAACTTAACATTTGGAGTAAGAAGGGAATTTAGAAGAGGGTTCTAATTGCTTGATATGACAATATGCTTACTTTCTACCTGGCTAAGTAATCGACATGAAACTAGAATTTAATTCTTATTATTTGAACGAACGACATCACAACTCACAAGCACTCATCCAATATACTTTTATGCTTATTCTCTCCAACCTGGCTTACAGATCATGCCTTCATGTGCTTCTGATCTTAATTACCCGAAAAAATTTGCTGCAGCAGGATATTGCATGAAACAAATTATGTATACGAATTAATTTTCAGACTATATAGATAATTACATCAAATTCATTGATTTGTGCATATGATTAAGTATTTTCACAGTTTCTATATTAGTGTTCGCGGCTTTGCGATTAGCGTATATAAACTCGATGGCTGAGAGACTAATGTATAACCAGATGTAACAGAAGACTATAGACTATGATTTGACAAAAGCATTTGTCTCATTAAGCTAATAATTCTTTGATAATAGGGGAAATTATCACCAAATCTTTCATATTTAACATCAGAGGTGGATATAATGAAGTGTCCCAATCAGAACATATTCTGAAGGCTGATAAAAGGAGAAAAACTTAAGCTATGGACTAGTATAAAAACCATTGCCACCAAGTTATAATTCAAGCCAACAATATTCGAAATACTTAAAAATAAAAAAGAAACCAGGTCAGTAAATTTCTTGCGAAGAAAAATGGGTGCCGGTCTCTCAACTGATATTCGTCAGACCAGTGCTAGATTATATAATCGAGCGTCATCAATCCAGAAGGGTGGTCAAGTTATTGCATTCCACTCCTCAACGAAGTGGAAAACTCATTTTGAATCCGCAAAACAAACTTCGAAACTTGTATATACGTTATATAAGTTTCGCAATAATGTTATTAAAACTTCGTCTGATATCTTGTGAAATTTCATCAGGGTTTTTCTAATGATTAATTTCTTGTTGAAGATGGTGGTGGATTTCACAGCTTCCTGGTGCGGGCCGTGCCGTTACATTGAACCTGCAATCAACGAATTCGCCGTGAAATACACGGATGTCGACTTCATCAAGATTGATGTTGATGAGCTATTTGTAAGCTAGCTAGATTATCTTCCTCGTTTTCAATCAAAATCTAGTCCTAACAATCCGTACGCATCGAAATTTAATTAGAATCTGATCAAATCGTGTCGTCGGGATCGTTTAAACTGCAGGATGTCGCACAAGATTTCGGGGTGCAAGTAATGCCCACTTTCCTGCTGATGAAGAGAGGGAAGATAGTTGATAAGGTCGTGGGGGCAAAGAAGGATGACCTACAAAAGAAGATTGACAAACACAGATTCTGAGACAGAACCTAATTAAGTGGGCTTTGACCTTTATTCGATGACACAAGTGAACCAAGAATATCTTCAACGCTCTTATCTGGAATAATATACTATTTGCATGCATGTATTTGGATTTCGTATGATTCACGTATTCTCTTTAGAGTGATTGCTACAGTTTTATTTTCGATATTTCTGTGAAATAATTTCTTTGGCACGTATGTTTTGAGATGACATGTGAGATCAGTTCCATATATACTTCGTTTTTGAACGAAGATATTTTATGAAAATACATGAAATCCTAGAAAATCGCGAATATTTATTAAAAATATGATAACTGATTGATAATGAATTTTTTTTAAATTATATAAAATTTTATAAATTAATAGGAAATTATTGAATATTTTTAAAATTTTAATTTTTAGAAAAAATTGAATATTTATTCCTTTAAATTATATTTATTGTGCTACAATCATTTAATATATTATTTGAATTTTTTAATAAATATATTACTTGATTTAAAATAATAAAAATTATTATAAAATTTAAAACATTTCGAACTAAACATGTTTAAAGTTGTGCATCTTGCTTGCCTTGGATTAGAGAGGTAAATTGTAATGTCCGAGATTTCGATTCTATTAATATGAGATTATTAATTATGTTTTAATGTAATTATAGCCGGGCCATTCCGAGACCAGATTGGACAAAGAAATATGAAAAGCTAAGATGTAGGCCGGAAGTGTTGCGCCCGGGCGGAAGTCTTTGTCCGCCCGAGCGCCAATGAGTGAGCAAGAAAGTCGAACACTTCGCGCCCGGGCGGAAGTCCTTGTCCGCCCGAGCGCTACTGAATTACGCAGGAGGGCCGAGAGTTGCCCGAGCGCGAGACGTGGTTTATGAAAAATCATGCCACGTATCTTATGGTTGCATGCAATATATAAATATACGTATCAAGCTTCAATTCTTCAGAAATCCTCAAAAGATAATCGAGAGAAGTTGCCGTGAAAGTGTTGAAAATCCTTACGCCTTTTGCGAGAAATCCGTCCGTCTGATTTTGAATCTGACTTCGGTACTGTGTTCCTATCGACGTAGGCTACAACTGGACGTAAGTTTTACTACGTTTTGACATGTTTTGAAATTATGATGATGTTAGAATTGAATACACGTCATATATGCTATTCTTGACATGTTAGACAGCGTAGAATCGAAGTCAGACTGAGAAACGGATATCATATGGAATTATTATGATTTTCAGAATGAGATTGACTAGAATTGATATCAGATTGTACGGTGGTTGATTGTAAACGTTTGGAATTGATATAGACTGATATAGTATTATCGGTATCGCAAGATTGTACTGTTGTACTGTCAGAATTTGATAAAACAGAGATGTTGTGATTTGATTAGAATATTGATACAGAATATTGATATTGTCATTGCCAGATTGAACCGTGACAGACTTTGAATCAAGACTTTGATTGTATCAGATCGACAGCAAGAAAGGTATAAATAGATGTTGATTCGGGATTGCACAACTCGAGTTAGGTTCGACTTGAGTTTCCCTAAATCACATACTTTATTTATTGCATTGATATTTGCAGATTATCAGATTGATATGTTAATGTATTGACTTAGAACAAAGTCAGAGTCCGAGTCTAGGGCAGATCAGCCTAGCTAGGGCAGAACCGCCGAGTCTTTCTCAGAACCGATAAGACTCTAGACTTACGGTGTATCAAAAAGCTTTAGATGTAGATCGACGTCTATCGTAGACACTCGATACAGAATACCAAAGTCTAAATTAGATTGGGATCCCTAGATTTGAGATGAGATAAGATGAGATCACTAGTCATTGATTCATGTAGTCAGATTAGATACATGTTTTGATGTTTGTTATGCTTTTATATATGTTTTATATGAATGCATTTAATACATTGTTTATACTGGGATATTTATATATCACCGGAGTTATCCGGCTGTTGTCTTGTTTGTATGTGTACTTGACAACAGATGGGGCAGGTACAGGGTCACAGAGGTGAAGACAGATCTAGATTAGAGTGGAGACTACGGACTTGGACTAGAGATAGGGTTTAAACACTTGATAGTAGTTGTTGAACCGGAGTGTGTATGTTTGTATGTTTTATCAGATTTATACTTTTATACTGATATGTATAGGAGTTTGATTCCATTACCTTCCGCGTTTTAAAAAAAAAATTTAGACCATGTTTATTATAATTGATCAGATTAGTCCCAATGACGATTTAAAAGATGATTAGCGTCCGGGTCCCCACATAAATGAACAGAGTGGGTTCGTGAGTCGACTAAAAAAATATTTGATTCGTATTCGAGCTTATTGAATTCGAGCCGAATTGGAACCCAAATTATTTTGTTGAATAATTCGCGAGTCGTTCCCTAGCTTTTGTATTTTATTAATAATATAATTATATATTAAATAAATAAATTTCGAGTTTTTCGTGTACTTATTTTGTTAGCAATAATTCTATAGTTTGTAACCATGTTCGAATCTTTCGAGTCGAACTCGAACTCAAGTTTTAATTTGAACATAATTCGAGCCAAAAATTTTAAAATTTTAAACTTCGAATCGAATTCGAACTTTCGTCGTATTCAACCCGATTTTATAGGTGTCAATTCGGATGGTCGGGTGGGTTCGGGTCGAGTTGATGTATGACAGTATTGAAAAGATGTTCAACACGAACCTGAACCCGAATGAACCTGTAACGTCCTGAAAATCGAAAAGTCCACGTGAACCACATGCATGCAAATTATTAAATTTCTTTGGTATTTTATTATATTCTTTTAAAGCATAAAATGTATGTTTATTTTATTAAATTGTGTTAATTATTTTTATGTATTTATGCATTATTATTTCATGATAGGATTTAATTCATGAAATTTTAAAAGTTCTTGCACTATGATTTTTAAGTTTCGTTACGCGCACGAACGAGGAGCGGAGGCCGGGAAATTTTCAAGAAAATTATTTTAATTACATGATTAATTTTTATTAATTAATATAAGATGTTTTAAAATATTTTTCAAGAATTGGGATTTATCGGGTATTTTTACCCGCATGATTTTAATTTTTAACCATACGCAAAATTTATCGAATCGGGGGACTTTTTGAGGGTTCGGCTAATATTTTCAAAAACTTTCCAACATGAAATATTTTTCAGGAGTGTGTTTGGATTAAATGAGCTTATTTTTAAGTTTTTTTGGGTTTAAATATTTTTTTAACTTCTAGTTAAACAATTAAGAATCATTATTTACTAATTAATCATTTAACTATTATATTAATGACTACCCTACACCATTTAAATCACCATCAACCAACACCTATCCCTTTCATCATCATTCCTCTTGGTTTCATTATTTTTCAGAGCCTTCCCCAGCTTTAAGTATCGGTTGTTGCTTGTTTTTCATGAGAGATTCATCCGGCTCTTCTCCATTTCCCCTTTCTTCTATCTTCTCGCATAAAAGATCATCAAGGCACGTTTGTATCTTCCACTTTCCTCCACTCACAAACCTCCCCTCCCCTCTCCATTCTCTCGATTTTTCCAGCAGCAACTCAAGCAAAGTTTGGCCACTTCATTTTCTTGCAAAAGAATTGTTTCGGGCTTCCCCGTTGCTCATTTCTTCAACGTTTTTGCGTAGAAATTATCAAGGCACGCATTGTATCATTATTTCTGCATCATTCACGTCGTTATATGCTGTCATGTGTGTATTATTTATGCTTGGCTCGGTATTTTCATGACAAATTCTCATGGCTTTGGTTTTCATGATTTAAGTTTGCATCTTCTTGGCATCTCACGTTTTTTTAAGGGTTGCAAGAGGACTGCCGATCTGTGGTTTTGTGGGTGATCTTGCTGTGTTTAAGGTGAAATGTTGAAGGAAGTCTATGGAACACTCGGCTATGGGTGAAGGCCGCTGGCTTCATGCGTGTGGCTAGGGAAGGGCTCGGTTTTGGGGTAGATTAAGTGCAAGGGCTGAACCAGCAACTCGAGGACTGATATGAGCCATGGACTCGACTCTTGAGGGTCTGAGTCAAGACTTGGAGAGGTTCAAGACCTACTCGAACGATCCACAAAGTCGATCGAGCTGCGGGTAGGAGGTTTGGTCGCATGGTGCGCTTGAGGTGATAGGCGATCGTGCGAGCTGTGCTTCTTGCATGAGGGTGTAGCCGTGGTTTCTTTGGGTTCAGTAGAGTCCTGGTGTGGTCTAGGAGAGGTGAGTCAAGAGCTGGAAGGGCTGGTGGTGGGCTAGGAACGAAACAATGGGTAGTTAGCTCACTAAGGATGAGGCTCGCTTGTGCTGTGATTTTCAGTAGCATACAGCAGGGTTCTTAGAGTTCTAAGGGGTTTGAATTGGGTGGATTCATGTCTGGTATGATGTTAGGAGTGGATCATAGGCACTTGGACGAGGGATAAGCTTGGTCCTTGGAGATATAGCTTAATTGGGAGAAGGTGCGATTTCGTTCGGGTTCTACGTATTGGGTTGTATAGCAGCATCACGCTTTGGTGTGGCTTAGTTTAGAAGGTCCCTTACGGTCTTAAAGATGAGATTTAAAGTTTGGACATGGATGATAGGAGGTGGACCGAATTATTAAGGGTGGGAGCCATGTATGGGTTGTTGATTGCACCAAAAAAAACGGGGTGATGGCTGAGGTTTTAAATGATAGGGGGTAGTGGCCGAAAGCTTATGGATTTAAGGACATAATTTTTGTAGTAAATGGTTTGGTTTAAGTTATGTTTCAAGATGGGGAAATTTTGGTTAAATTTCGAGTCGATTCGGGTTAAAACCGAGACACCGGTCCAAGTTTTAAAACAATTAGGTTAAGTTATGAAATGAACTTCGAGTTTACGTCAAAAGATACTTTTAAATATGTTTTGGGATATTTTAAGGAGTTTGGTAAGCTTTGGGTCAATTTTAGAGGTCCAGGGGCTGAAACGATAATTTTTGGATTCCCAGGGGCAAAATGGTCATTTTGCACCCGCGGTGAGGTTTTGGTCCTGGAAGCACCCTGAGCACAAATTCATGATATTTTAAATGTTCACGCATCATGATTCACGATTTTTAAGATTTTATAAAAAAAATACGTTGCATGCTTGAATTTAAAGAAAATTGCATTTATACATGAATTTTATAAGTGATGAAAATGATAATGTTTTGAATGACGGGAATTAGTTGTGGCTATCGAAGTATATGTAAATGGTTAAGACGTATATGTAAATGCTGATGATGAGTCCTAGGCACAGTGGATGGGTGATCCTGTCGCTGATGTCTGACAGCCGCCGGGTACCGCGGTTCTATGTATGATGGATCAATCGTAAATGATGTACGATAGTCACCTCTAATGAACTGAATTCACCAATGATGAATGATGAAAGATGAATGATGAACGATGAAGGATGAACGATAAATGAACGATGAATGATGAACGATGAATGATGAACGATGAATGATGAACGATGATTAACGATGAGCTGTTTTGACACGTCATGATTTTACACGACATGTTTATGTTACGTTTTTAAAGTTCATGAAAGGTTTGTTGAGTATGGTATTTTTCACTGTTGTGTGCTATGTATATGTATTTGCTATTAACGGTGCAGGTGTGTTGAGTCTTTAGACTCACTAGGCGTGTGTGATGCAGGTGAGCTAAATGCTGAGGAGACTGGAGGTGTCGAACTCTGAGTAGGCAGACTTGGTGGGGTGACACGACCCGAGGACCACATGTTTTCCGCATTATGATTTATGAAATTGAGAGGAGATGAACATTTTCTTATGATGATGAATTTAAGATTTTTACTCGTTTATGTTTACGTATGATTTTGAATGAGTTTGATTATTTTAAACTGCGCTATTTTTATTGTCAAATATTTAAGATCATTTTTAAATGTTATTTCGAAAATGTGAACTTTTAGTTTTATAAAAAAAATAAAACATTTCCGCACTTTTAAAAATGAGCGAGACGTCACAGAACCAATCCGAAAACTTCGAACCTGAACCCGATTAATCTAACTCAACCCGATCAACTTGACTTAACTCGATTTTGATTTTAAAAAAATATTTAAATAATAATAATAATAATATTATTATTATTATTATTATTATTATTATTATTATTAATTTAATTTAAACATATAATAATAAAATCTCTTATATATGATTTAATTTGAAATTAAAATTATAAAAAAATTTATTTATTAAATCAAATAAACATTTGTTTAAAAATAAAAAATTACAAAATGAATATTAAATTATAAATACATAGTAATAATTTTTTTTCAAATATATAATATATAAAAATGTAGTCAATATTTATTAATTATATTTTTAAAATATTAAAATTTTTGGTCAACTAATTCAACCCGATTAATTTTTCAAATTATGTATCAAGTCTAACATGATTTGACATGAATCCAAAAATCTTCAACATAAACTTGATTATTTGGTGCCCAATTGGATAGGGTTTTCGGATCATGTCATATTTTGACACCATTGCCCGATTGGGTTTGTTACACCCCTAACTTAGAGCCATCCACAATAAGAAAGATATTTCCTTCAATTATTTTTGGACCCCCGTAATCCACATCATCAATTAAATATTCATCTACTCAAATATCTCATATTTCACAATCAAATATCATACCAATCAAATATTTATGGGTCTCACTGTCAAATTAATTAATATTTTATTTTCATTTAAATAAAATCATTTGACCACTTTAATTACTTTTATCTATTATTTATCAAAATCCAACGTTATTAATTCATCAGAGAAAAAAATGTTGTGCAGATTCCATTCAATCGTTCATTTATATTTCACATAATAATTAAATATAATAAATAATATTAAAAAAAATGAAAAAAATAAAGAAGCTCGAGCTTGAGCTTGGGTCGAGCTCTTCACCACCGAAGCTCTTCACTCAAACTGTGTGAAGAGCTTGGGTCTTCGAGTGAAGAGCTAGGGTCGAGTAAAAGTGAAGAGCTTGACCCTTGAGTTTGGGTCGAGCTCGACCCAAAAAAAAGTTCGATCAAAAAAAGATTTCGACCCAAAAAAAGAGCTCGATCCACAAAACAAGCGCATCTCAATCATGCTGGCTTGAAGAAATTTAAAAAAAATTTGAAATATCAGGTTATAAATTTATAATCGGATATTGTTGTGGCACACTAAATCAATGATGTGCAGTGATAAATATTTAGACGTATAAGATATTTAGATTACATGGCTGTGATTATATTCTCCGTTGCGGAAGGCACTTAGAAGAAGTACCCGAAATCTTTCAATATTTAAAGTTGGTCCATTTGATTATTGGGCTTATCGATCTGCCCATAACGAATCACGAAACGTCATCCGCCGAATTAGAAGAATGGCTGCGGCTCTGGTCACCGTGCCGCCGGCATCGGCCACCCCTCCTCAACACAACCACCGTCTCCACCAACTGTTAACCCAAAATGACAGCATTACTATACGTCGCGTCAAACAAATCCACGCCAAAATCCTCCGCACAACCCCATCTCCCGAAAGCAACCCAGCAAGTCTCTTTCTTTACAGCAAGACTCGTCCATTACTACTCGTTACAAGACCTCGGTTATACTTTCCATGTTCTTAGCCAAATTCCGAACCCAAATTCCTTCATTTACAATACTGTCATTAGAGCTTATGCTCGTAGCAAAGACCACAAAATGAAAGCATTTTCACTTTTTGAAGAAATGGTGAAGCTAGAGAGTGTGGTTCCGGATAACCATACATTTCCTTTTGTGTTAAAAGCTTGTGCTTATTTGTTTTCTTTGAGCGAAGGAAAACAAGCACATGCTCACCTTTTGAAGTATGGGTTTGCCTCGGATGTATACATAAACAACAGTTTGATTCATTTCTATGCCTCTTGTGGATGCTCGGAAAGCGCAAGAAAGGTGTTTGACAAAATGCAAGAGAGGAGCCTGGTTTCTTGGAATGTGATCATAGATGGGCTTGTGCAGATGGGGGATTTTGACGAGGCGTTGAAATTTTTTGTAGAGATGAATAAAACCTTCGAACCTGATGGCTACACGTTGCAGAGTGTGATAGATGCTTGTGCCGGTTTAGGGGCCTTGTCTATGGGTCTGTGGACTCATGCATATATTCTGAGAAAGTATGAAATGGATTCTGATTTTGATGTCCTGATTAGTAATTCTTTGGTGGAGATGTACTGCAAATGTGGGTCGTTGAGAATTGCCGAGCAGGCGTTTCAAGGGATGATGAGGCGAGATGTGAGTTCTTGGAACGTGATGATTTTAGGATTCGCAATGCATGGCCAGGCGGAGAAAGTGTTTAAACATTTTAGCGGAATGGTGGATGGAGAAAAACTAATGCCCAATTCCATCACATTTGTTGGGGTCTTGACCGCATGCAATCACAGAGGTTTGGTTGATGAGGGCCGTACATACTTCGATACAATGGTTAACGAGTACAAGATCGAGCCAGTTTTGCAGCACTATGGTTGTCTAATAGACCTTCTAGCTCGTAATGGGCTAATCAGTGAAGCACTTGATGTTGTATCAGGTATGACAATGAAGCCTGACAATGTGATTTGGAGAAGTCTTCTCGATGCTTGTTGTAAGCAAGGTATGAACATTGAACTGATTGAAGAAATGGCTAAGCAGATAATGGGATCAAAAGAGGATGCTGCTAGTAGTGGCGATTATGTTCTTTTGTCAAGATTATATGCATCTGCTGATCGCTGGAATGAAGTAGGTTTAGTTAGGAAACTAATGACTGATAAAGGTGTTACTAAAGAACCTGGTTGCACTTCCATAGAAATCAATGGCATTGTTCACGAATTTTTTGCTGGAGACATGACTCATCCCCGAAAGAAAGAAATTTTTCAGTTCTTGGATGTGGTTAACCAGAAATTGGAGGCAGAAGGGTATGTTCCTGATTATGCTCAGGCATCCATGGTTAATGACTTTGATGATGAGAAGGGAAACTCACTTAGACTTCATAGTGAGAGATTGGCCATCGCTTTTGGATTGTTGAACTCAAAGCCTGGGGTTCCGATTCGTGTGTTCAAGAACCTGCGTGTGTGCAAAGATTGCCATAATTTTACCAAATTAATCTCCAGAATGTTTGACGTGGAGGTTGTTATGCGAGACCGTATCCGTTTTCATCATTTTAGAGATGGCATGTGTTCTTGTAAAGATTTTTGGTAAGGCATAGGTGGGTTCTTACTTGAAATGCAGTTTGTTTCACATTAATCTGCAATACATACGATTGCCATGAGTATATTCCAAGGCCCTGTTATACATTCTTAATGGTGTAACAAATCGAGTTTTTTTAAAAAAATCATGCTCTTATTTAGGTTCATGAATCTTGGACTCAATTTTTTCTGGCTCGCAGGCATCAGTATTGTCATTGGAGAAAATTTTGTTCGGAGAAGCACACACGAATGTCATTGTACTCCAAGTAACTTTCACAAAGAAATTTTGTGAAATGTTAATCTAGTCTAAATAAAGTAATCACCAAATATCACTCGAGAATTTAAAATGCTACTCACAAATCTTTTGCTACAAAATCAGCTTAAGATCCACAGAAAAGACGAGTTAAAAAGGAACAAAAAAAACGAAGAATGGGAGAGCTGTAAGAAACCAGCAATGACAGCTACAGATTGTCTCTTCACTCAGCTTGAATGTAAGCATTCAAAATTATTCGATCAAAATTGATGGGATCTCCGAATTCCTTCTATAAAATGGCACTCCAGTATTGTCCAAATCTTGAGATACTGAAACACAAGAATATGAAAACATATGAGCCAACACTAATGGTAATATTCAATCCAAAAGCATAGGCGGATGCACGTAAATGAGGCGAGATCATGTAACAGAGACGGAAACAATCATAAACGCAGTTCCCACTTTTAATGCAGCCTAGTGTTACATACAGAATGCATAAACAAAATCTAATCGATAAAAGATCACCTCTTGATGATGGTGGCACGACAATAACGTGCATGGTAGTGTTATTCGGCGGAAGCTGCAGATGAAGAGGATAAAGCTTTCCATTCAATGGGCTTCGAGCACACACTGTAATACCCTCTACTCCTAACTCGATCTCCAGCCGCGTCGTCAACTCATGCACTCCATTTCCCTTGAAAGAAATGCAGAGCTCCTCAAATCCATGATCAACTTCTCCATTTTCGTCAGCTACGTAAAAGTAAATTAGTCTCCCTTCGTTCCCTTTCGGTAGCAAACCAACGAGAGAATCACTTGACTGCAGAATCATGGGGAAAACATAGAATCAAAATACTACATATATACCAATAACCATTTGTACTAACTTCTTGATATATATATCTTACATTTAGCAAATGAACCACCTGAAAATTTCGTCAAAACTAATTTACTTCTTCAAGACAATACTACCAACATTTGTATCAATCCACTTCCGAATGATGTATTGATTTTCTTCCATTAGGGTCATTTTTTAATCTATAGATTGTAATGCATTAAATTTAAGACCGAGATTTTGTTCTCAAGTTCTACGTTTTTATCTAAAATGAACCTCTTCTCCAATTGTTCGGATCTCTTTTTATAAAATATTTGCAAATTAATTATCATAAAAAAATATTAGAAATCACAATTTAACTCATAAACAAGACTAATTAATTACCTTCTGTCTAGAAAAACTCGCAGACTTGGTCGTAGTCGGCGAGCTCGGTTCAGAAATGGAAGAATCTTTCTTCTCCGCCACCACTGGAGGCGGCGCTTTCCCCGCCGGCGAGTGCGCTACTAGAATCTCCAAAACGTGCACCTCCCACGAAATCCACTCCTGGGTCGCCGTCCGATGCGGGATATCATGCGTTACCGAATTCCTCCACGGCGGCAAGCCTCCATTCGCACGCAAGAACTGCCCGTACCTCGTCTTCAACTTAACCCCGCCGTTATCTGGAATAGGCTCCCATTCGACGGAGCTGTCGAGCCGCCTCGGAAGCGACTGGGTCACTTTCCGGCCCGTCATTCCCAGAAGAAACGGCTGGTTGGATGCGGTCAAGTACTTGTTGTAACAACTCTTGAGCCGGATTATGTTGTCGGAATTTTCCACGAATTCCACCGTCCATTTTGCGGATTTGGAGGACCCGTTACGGTCTTGGATCACGGATTCCTCGTCTTCATCGGCGGTTAGATACTTGTCGTGGGAGCTTTTTAGGCGGACTGTTTTTGCAGTTAGGAATAAATCCATGGCGGCGGTGCTGCTTCGGAACGTAAATTTTGAGCTGAGTTTCTGCGTTAATTAATGTAGAAAAGAAAATGTAATTAAACTAGCTTAATGGAAGATAGATCGGGTTCGATTACTCGAGAATTAATAGTCAAAGATTGAAGGAAACATCTGGGTTTTATCCAAAAACAGTGTCAGGTGGGGGCCATGGTCAAAAGAATGAAGCACACGGTTTCGGTGTTTGTCCTAACGTAGTTAATGCATTCGTTTTGGAGCAAGAAAAGTCAAATGAATAATATTTTAATTAAATTTAATCTATCCTCGAAAAAAAATACCGTACGATTTCACGCGTGTATTTTTAATTTAATGATTTATCTAACTAATATTCAATTTAACATTTTACAAAGCAATAATGTAAATTATATTACACAATGTCAATCACTTTAACATGTAGTTTTTATATAAATTTAAAATTAAGTAATACTAACATCTCTAAAAAATTAATTAAATTTCACATCATGCATCAATATAATTCGACGGAGACAAATAAAATTCTTGAGAAAAATCTTATAGATTAAATTTAAATTAAAGTATTGAACGATGAGTAGGTCTCTTATGAGATCGTCTCGCGAATCTTTATCTGTGAGAGGAGTTAACCCTACCGATATTCACAAGTAAAAATTAATATTTTTAGCATAAAAAGTAATATTTTTCATTGATGACCCAAATAAGAGATCTGTCTCATAAAATACGACATGTGAGACCGTCTCACACAAGTTTTTGCTTTGAAATGATTCCTTAAATTGATTTCATACTATCTGTTTTCGTTCTATACTTTAGGATATAAATAATATGTTTATTATTGGAAAATTTTTACAATTTTACTCATTATGTATTGATGTTTGACATTTTTAGTCCCATAGTTTTCATCGAATTAATTATACTCCTGCAACTCTATTTCAAAGATAAATTTTATTTTAATCATTCTCATCTAAATAGTGTAATTTAATAACTAATATCGTATCATATTTTTATAACTACTTGGTTAAAAAAAACACTCGTAACATACACAATTGTTTAACAACGTAATTATAAAAAAATTAACAATTAAATTAGTCAATCAATTACATGATTTTAATGATAAGGATTAAAATTTATCGCTACATAACTATAATTGATTCAATTAAAGATACATGGTTAAAAATATCACTCTTGAATAGTTACAGGACCAAACCTGACATTTTCTCTTGTTAATATTATATTATAATTTATAAAAAAAATCAGTAAGACTGTCTCGCTGGTCACCTTTGTGATATGGATCTCCGACCAACTCCATGAAAAATATTATTTTTTATGTCAAAATTTTTATTTTTAAGTACAAAAATATCAATTTTTGTTAGTTATGTCATAAAAAAATATTATGTAAAATATGTTGATTTGAATGAAAAGCATTTCACAATTGAAAAATATTGCTTTATATATCCAGATATTATTTTCACAGCAAAAATATCATTTTTTATTAGTTATGTCATGAAGAAATATTATGTAATAAATTCTGATTTGAGTGGAAATTATCACTTTTTATGTCAAAAGTATGTTGTGTAATATATGCTAATTTGAGTGTAAATTATTATTTTTTTATGTTAAAAATATTATTTTTCGTTATAAGTACGAACGAATCGATCATTCTCACATATATAATTGATATATGATACTGTTTCACATTAGAGCCTACTTATTTTAATTACTAAGCAAAGAAAACGTATTGAAGATAATGAAATGCTAAACAAAGGTGACATCTTTGTTGTGGATAAGGATCTAGATATGATTTCCGGCGCAAAGCCATCGGCTAGGCAAAAAGTATCCATAGGATGTGCCATATTGAAAGAAGATCTCCGGTGTTTCACAGTGTCAACCGTATAGATAAAGATCATAAATACCTTAATCGAGAACAAAGGTGACGTTGAAGCCGATAATCCCGGTGGGGCAGGATTAACTGACGACTCGATGCCAAATCCTAAACTGGAAAGTGATGAGTAGCTCAAAACAATCGACAAATAATCCGTCGAAGCCTCATCCATCGGCGCTACCACTGCCTCCACGTCCCACATAACCCAATCATGTGCAGCACCAGCATAAGGGCTATCATGTGTTACTGAATTCCTCCATGGCGGCGAACCGCCGTTACCCCTTAAATAAGTCCCCCCGATTAACGCCCGTAACTTCACTTGAAACCCATCTCGTATCGGCTGCCACTCGATTGTCATATCTTTTGCATGATTTACCGGCATGGTTTGCAAGACTTTGCGACCAGTCATGCCCGGCAAAAAATGGCGACTCGAGGCGGTGAGGTAGCGGTTGTGGCAGCTTTTCAGGCGGATTACATAGCTATTGCTTTCGACGAGTTCCACTAGCCACCGGGCATTGGTGGTGGCGCCGTTTCTGCTCTGCCGTGTGGAGATTTGATCATCGTCTGCTATCAAGTATTTGTTTAAGTGGCTTCTCAGTTTCACTGCCTTGCCTTTGTTGAAGAATTCCATTGACACACTCTAAAGAAAGGGGTTTATTAGCTAGATTACATTAATTTATGCATGGGATTGGTGTGACTAAAGGCATGAAAAAGAGCTCCTCAGAAAAGAGAAGAAAAGAAAAAAGGCATGAAAAAAAGGGTTCCTGTTTTATGGTTATGGATCATTCCTTCAGTTGTTAAACATTGGGAAAATAATGTTCTTTCTCATATTTTGGTCCATTAAGTTGCCCAAAGATCGGTTTTGCTGCGCTGACTTTTAATTTTCTATTATTTTAATTCAATTGTTGAGTGATATCTGACAAGTCAGCAATTTTTTTATGTCAGATCAATATTATTTTCGATATCACATAATAAATTGAACGAAAATAATCGAAAATTAGAAATTAGTCCATAAAAACCAAAATTTGAAATCATAGTCTACTAAAACACGAAATTAATAAGCTAATAGACCATAAATGGTATTTCCCCTTGATTATATTTGAATGATACAATAATTAACTGGCGGCGCAAGTAATCATATCATGAGGAGAAAACAATTGTCACAATACGCATGATCATTTTTAGATGAGCTAATAAATATACTTTTCATATATTTAGAATTTAAAATTTACTATTTTATAATGAGGCTTTTTAATTAAACAGTATTATAAGAAATCATTTACTAATTTTTTTAAAAAATAAAAATGCAGGGATTGAAATAGGATATCAATTTTCTTCATTGGTTCAGAGCCCACGGGGAAAAACCCGAAATAGTGAATGGAATATCCGATTTTTCAGGTTCAGAAATTTTAAAATCTCCTGAAATAATTTGGAGTGGGTATGAGAATAATTTTTTCATCTTCGAAATCGTCCCGAAAATAATATTAATGTTAATATTATCACAAATAATAATAAATTTTGGTTCGAGAAATTTCCAGACCTGTCTATGTTCTACTTCGTTAATATTTTTGAAACTACGGGCCAAAGATGTAGGTGTGATCGAAAAAGGAGGATCAGTACGAGATGGAATTCAAGGTGGGTAAAATAATAGGTGTGAAAGCTCATAGGCAGCCATAATTGGCGACGGGTGTATTTCCTGTTTTTCGTCCACGCTTGTGGCTTGATTTTAAGCACATAAACTGATTTAAAATATTATATCTCACATACCCGTGAACAAAATTTTGCCAATCTGGTTCTTTTATGCTAGATTTAGGTTGAATTTGCATAAAAGTTTCTGAGTAGATTTGATTTCAAATCAAATTCTCAAATCTATTGTATTTATTTGATGATTAGGTCTCTTCTAAGACGGTTTCACGAATCTTTATCTGTAAGACGGGTCAACCCTACCGATATTCACAATAAAAAATAATACTTTTAGCATAAAAAGTAATAATTTTTTCATGGATAAAAGATCGGTCTCACAAAATACGATACGTGAGACCGTCTCACACAAGTTTTTGCCTTATTTGATTGGTTCTAAATTAGAAAGATTTGAAATTTCTCGTGTTGCTCATGTATATTTTTTGACTTCGGTTTTAAATATACTCTACATTCTAGTTATTTGAAATTTGTCAATCTATCTAAATCTTTTAATTTAAATACAACTTCAGTTTCAATCCTCAACTAGATCGCTAACTTCATTACTTGACTAACGTGATTTACATGTTACAATATTAGTCAGAGAGTTTACTCAATTTACATGAAAAACAGCTTAGTGTTCCATCGTCATTAAAAAAATAACATTAAAAGAAATGTATTATTTCCACTTTATGAATGAAAATTCGCAAAATCACACATCTTCCAACTAGTTATTGTTTCTTGTGCCCCATTTTCTTGGCCAATAGCCTAAAATAGCAACCAAGTCTACAATTCATCACTGATATAATGTGAGCTTATTATCGTATTATCTTCATGTTAGCATCTGATCAACCGAAAGAGTAAACAAGAGACTAGGCCAGATTACTCGTGATTCGAAAGAAACAGTAAACAAGAAGTTAGGCCAGATTACTTGTCAATCACAAGCATCAATTCCACTTAGAACCAGCTTTTATAAAATCTTGGATCTTCCTATTAAGTTCCAAAAGCTTCTGAGTCTCCGGCAAAACATCCTCAACAACATCGTCTGAGCAAAACGAACGTGCCCATCTAGCCAATTTCGGAGTCTTGTCTAGATCCAGCAGTTCGATTTCAAGAACCATCCCTGTCACCTCAAGCCATCTCAAAGTGGATCCAAGAACAATGTCGAGGCAACCGATGTTTTCGCCTCCAAAGTAAGGTTTACCTTTGCTGCACTTGATGAAAACTTCCTCAAGCAACAGTAGTCCTTCAGAAACTTTCTCTATAAGGGTTGTTCTTTCCTCCTTTTCTTCTGATTGTCTAAGAACTTTGAGTAACGGATACCACTGAAATTATTTGACAAGTTTATGTCAAAGTACATATATAAATTCGTTTATTTTGGATTGATTTGAAACTTTTGACTTGTTAGGACTTGAAATCATTTCTCAAATCAAATCTATTAGTTCAAACGCAACACATGCACGAATTCAAGAAATTAATCCAAGCGGTCATATTTCATTCACATGGCTTATGAGATTAAATATTGATCGATGAATCAAGAGAAAAAGGAAGCCAAATATCCAAAAGTATATATCAATTGCCATGCACTTGTTTGGGTAATTATTAGGTTCTTCTTTTTAATAAGAACTTTTAGATATGATATTTACCAAGGTCACGCCATGTATTGGCTCTCATTCAATAACATGGGCAGATGCATGCCTTGATTTGTCAGGTGGCCTGTGTGTTTGGCAAGCTTTTTTTGACTAAAAATTATGGAAGATGCAAAATTTCTTCATAAGTTTGAGAAGTGCATATATAAAAAGGTCTTTTTTTCCTTATTTCTTCCAATTCCAAAGTTTCTCATTCATAGAGTGAGACTTGTAACCCGGCCAACATATCATAGTAAATCATTTCTCCTTGCTTTTGATTGATATTCTACATCATAAAAGATTTTTTAGATTTTTCATTGAGGCGGTTTATTTTTTTTCCTATCAAAGTATGTGAATGGCTGAAAGGTTCAAGATAGAAAAATTCAACGGAAGAAATTTCATGTAGTGGAAAATGAAAGACACTGGCAATTTTACAAAAGGATAATTGCTTGATGGTTATTGAAGATGGATCGAAAGAAATAACAAATGATGATGAGTAGAATGAGATGAATCCTAATGTTATTGACAATTTCCATTTGGCTCTGACAAATAGAGTACTATCAAGAATTGCTAAGAAGAAGATTAATCAATGAGATACTTGGTATACTCTCATAAATATGTACGAGGATAAGTCATTTCACAATAAGATTCTTTCAAAGAGAAGTATTTATAGTCTCTGATCCGCATTATAGAATCATCATCAGTGATCAATCATATCAATGTGTTAAATATTTTATTTATCCAACTCACTTTTCTACATCACAAAATACCAGAAGTTGAACATTCAAAGCTTCTACTTCAAAGTTTGCATGATTCATACGATCAACATATTAACCAACAATGTTGTCGCACAAACATGAGTCTTTGACGATATCATAATCGCAATTCTTATAGATGATAGTTAGGCGCAAAAACAAGGAATTCATGTCGGTATTTTCGAAGTAAGGAGAATCCTTATCGATGATGAGATGGAGATCGACAAAGTCATGAAACTCTAGAGAGAATCATAAGTATGGTAGATCAAAACCATGAAGTGATATTTTTCTTTTTTTTACCGAATGTAGTGAAAGGGGGCACTTCATGGAAAAGTATTGGGATAAAAAGGATATCGAGAAGAACTCTCAAAAAAATATTATTGATCAGGCGGACAAAAATTTGTGACACGTAATTAATAGATTAAGGAGTGACAACTACGTCTACTAGAGATTAATTCAACGAGTACGAACTTATCTCAGAAGGATTTATATTCAAGGAAAATAATCATAAAATATTATAAATTACTATATAGTTAATTTACAGAGGAAAATAGGATGACATGAATAATACTTGACCATCTAAATAAATAATCAGATTTTTTACATGCATTGAAATGGATTCTTGACATCCTAAATGTTTGCAAGGTTTTCATCATACATTTTTTTAAATTTAAGACTGCATCGTATACCTCTAATATTAGGATCTTGGCTCTGCCCCTCTATCGAGTTAAGTTCTTTCCTGTTAGCAATTTTAAATGTTTCTTTTTTCTTTCTTGAGAATTAAGGAATAATATCTACATATATATATAAACAAGGGAATTAAATAACGTACCTTAGTATCAATGTAGTCTGCCCAGAAACGAGACTGTGCACGATCATATGCATCAGAAGGGAAGAATGAAGGACTAGCCGGCCAAGCATCATCAATATATTGCACAATGATAAGAGATTCGCAAACCGGCTTTTCGTCGTGGACAAGAACCGGGATTTTCTTGTGGACTGGATTATATTTTAGCAGGATCTCACTTTTTTTGTAGGGAATATCTTCGACGAACTCATACTCGACAGATTTCAACTTCAGAGCAAGTTGTGCCCGATTCACGTACGGGCATGACCATGTTCCTAGAAGCTTTACTTCGCTTGTCGCCATTGCCTATTTTCTGAAGAATTTACAGTATTTTGAATTCTATTGTGATTTCTACTTGAATACGCACACAAACTCTTAAATCTTGAGGGATTTATATATGTGTCACCGAGCCAAAGATAGACATTGGAATTGGAAAAATTGGGGTTATCGAATGATGCTGCGTATACCACCATTCGGCGGCCTACTTCTATGATACTATTACAGTAGAAGGCAAGAATTCCCAATCAAAATGTTGGTGTACAATGCTTGGTGCCTCCGCGAGAGGTGGTGGGCTCCAATCTTACCTATTTTTTTTTTAAAAAAAAAAACAATTATTAATTTTAATTTTTTAATTTTTTCTTCATCCTCATGTTAAAAATTAAAAAAAGAACAAACCTACAAATCACACTTTAATCTTGTCTATTGGTTGGTTTATTGTCGTAGATTCTGAAATTATGCAACAATTCTAAAATTATGCAAATATTTAGTTATGATTATATGAGTTACGATAATATTGACTTGATGTACATGAATTTTCGAGTTTAGATTTTTATCCTAGAAATGTATTGCTGCGAATTTTGGGAAAATTAATCAATTGGTTGAAACATTTTAGAATTATTGATGTTACAATTATTATTGAGCTTGTATTGCGATTTTTCTAGTTAGAATAACCAAAAATTGAATAATTATGAAATTTTAAAAATAATTTTTTGTTGAAAATTTTCGAGATGATTGGATTTTTTAAGTTAAATAAATCAGGGAAGAAAGAAAAAAATTATTAAGAATACGTCTCTTGTGATACGATCTCGCGAATCTTTATTTGTCAGACGAGTCAACTTTACCGATATTCACAATAAAAAGTAATACTCTTAGTATAAAAAGTAGTACTTTTTCATGGATGACCCAAATAAGAGATTCGTCTCACAAAATACGACTCATGACACCGTCTCACACAAATTTTTGCCAATTTTTAAAATATTGCATGTATCGTACCAGAAAAGTAGGAGAGACGGACACAGCGAACGCAAATACACCATCCCATATTTGGGCCAAGGATCTTTTGCAACGGACAGAGGCCTAGCCCATGTCCTAGTTCCAATAGAAGACTCAGTTGTGGCCCAAAATTTGTCCTTACCTGAAATTTTTAAATTTTGTTGCTGAATCCTTTCACGTGAGAGTGACGCACTTCCCATTATCTCGATTAGATTCCTTTTTCGGACAGAAGAATCCATGCTGCTGTACTTGTCCGTTTCATGTTTTGTTGAATGCTAAAAAAGTATTATTAATAATAATATAAAAAAGTCGAATATATTTATTTAAGAAATATAGTAAATATATATGGAGAATTTGACTAAGGTTGTATTTGTAAATATTTTTAAAAAGTGATTATGGACTTTTGTTTATATAAATTTGCGAAATTTAATAAAAAAAATTATAGTCATTTTTTTAATTATAACAATTTTATAGAAAAATATATAATGGTAAAAGATAAAAACAATTTATCTCCGCAAATTTTTATTTAACCACCTTACTTGAGCCAATTTTGTGAACAGATGTGGGTTTTATTTTAAAAAAAATTATTTTGTCATATAAAACAATAAAAAAATTATATTAAAAAACATATAATATTAAATTTTATCTGCCTGAATTCAACTCCGATCATATTTTCTATCTTTTTGTTAATTTGACTCTCAAAAGTCAAATCCTTTGCCTCTCACAGGATTAGGATTCGAGAATCTGATATTATAACAATATAATATAATAAAATTATTGCATCATAATTCATGCATGGTGAAGATAAATTAATGAACAGGCGAAGACTGTCGGACATATTATATGATATCTCTCTCAATTTAATTTCTCCAATTTTCTTTTCCTAATGACAATTGAATCAAATTTCCATTGAATCATTTATTACAAGTTTCTTTACCTCTGTTAATCCCATACATGTTTCTTGATTCTTACAGGCCTTTTTCTTCATTATTTTAACTTGTCATCTTGGTTCATGAATCTCGAGGACTGTATCTTTCATAATTCGTAATTCTTTATTTTCTTATTATTAATTTTTGGTATCTTAGATGACCATGAAAACCTTTTTCTTTTGTTCAATAATTTTACTCTAAAATATAGGGACATGTAAGCTAATTGTTCAATAATTATACTCTAAAATAGTTTAATATAAAATTTAAAGTGGCTATTTATAATACAAAATATTAAAATTTAATATTACCTTATGATTTTGATATATAGTTCCAAATCCTATTTGTGAGAGCCAATTCCAAATTCGGTTCCATGGAAACATGATCCGTTGACAATCAGGTTTTGGGTTACTTCATATATAAAGTGAGTATATGTTATATCAGGAGTTCTACTTTCGTTTTTTTTGTTTAAGATGTTCGTACGAACATTCTACTATAAAATTAAAAAAAAATACTGATATATTTCAGATTTTTTTAATTTTGAAGTTAGAATATTTATACAAAAACAAAAATAAAAAGATTTGCTTAAACTCCCTTCTAACATCTTTTGCTATAAGGTGACCAGTGTTCTAAAAGTCTTGCTTAAGCTTGAAGTTCGACAAAAACGCCACTTCCCGAAAAAACGGTTAAACTGTAGTTTGACCAAATTAAGCATAATTAAGGCGTTTAATTAAGTGTGCTTAAGCATAATTAATCACATCTATTTATTTTTAAATATTTTATTTTGAAAGTATGTTTTTTATTTTAAAATAATAAATTAGGTTTATAATTCAAATGTTTATTTTTTAATTTTAATTATGATTAAGCATGTTTGATAATGATTTGACAAATATTTAGTATTTTTTAATGTGCTCTAGTTGCAAAAACAAATAAAGATTGCAATTTTGAGGTTTTTATTTTTCTTATATATATCAGAATTAATGCATCATACTTAAATTTATCATATTTATATATTGTTTTATTTATTTATTGGTTTGAGATAATTACAATTACACAAAAAATAAAAAACGCTTTTTCATGTTTTAGCATATACTAATCATGCTTTAAGGTTAAAAGCTTGGAGCTATATATCCCACGCTTCGGAGCTCTTTACGCTTTTTATAACCTTGAAGGTGACACGAGTCGATTCTCCATTGAACGAAGCCCTACCTAGCCCCTAGCGTATACAACCATTCGCCATCTTCACTTTCTAGATTATCATCACCTGCATTTAGCTTTTCTCCCGGTGTGAGAACCAAAATGGCAAAATTTAAAAAGCACCAATAATGGCAAATTTTTGCATTTAAGTTCACCAACAATCACCTACTTCCGCTCATGGTTCGCCGGAACGGCCGTTATGCGGTCGGAACGGCCGGAACGGAACGGGAACGGTGATCGCCGTTCCAAAGTTCCAGGGCAAATCGGTGATTGTTTTGTAGCGCTGTTCTTCGATGTTTTATCGGCGATTTAACGACGAAGCGGAACGGAACGACCGAGCGGAACGGTTTGGTGTTTAAAAAATATGGTTATGAGATATTAATGGTTTATTACGGTAAGGTATGGTAATGGTTATTGTAGATGGTTATTGTTTATAGTTATGTTTATTGGAATGGTAATAGAATGATTATGTTATTGGTATTATATTTCATAGTTGTTGAAGATTATGGCAATGAATGTGTAGAATAAAAAGTTGATCTTGAGCCAAATAGAAAATGGAAGTGCAGAAACGGTATGAAAAATGTGGCAGTAGTTGTGGTTTTTAGTATAATGTCTTGTATATTGATCCAATTGTTGTGAGGGCACTTCCATTAGAAAGATAAGATATAAGGCTATAACTTTCATGTTTTGATAGATCATTTGATTTTTCAACATCTTGTACACATGAAATTAGACATCGTGGATTTGATTATGGGTCGTCTCAATATATTGGTGATACCTACAATGAATCTTCATCATCTATATGGCGGGGTGTTGGACGTCATGATCCCGAGTATAGATCTTCAAGTACAGCTGATAGTTTTACTGTATATCGTGGATTCGGATACTATAATCGTCGTGACGAAATACTATTACAAAATTAGTCATCACATTCTAATGATCTTTCGTCATCTCAATCTAATAAATATCTCTATGGACAATCACGTCAATATCCAAATGTTCGAAATCAATTTAATCTACGAGATAGTGATGAAGAATATAACAATGATTTCGCTCCTCCGCGTCACTCTTCATGGTATTAGCTTTGGTATGTTATAATTTTTAGCGTGTATTTCTTATTGTGCTATTATTGTAAAATAGTTTTGTATTGATATATTAATTTGTAATAACTTCATATATTTTATTTTTTATTATGATGTAATTTATATTTAAATTTTTTACCAATTTTTTGAATTTATTAATTTTTTTATACGACCGTTCCGCAACCGTTCCGCAACATAACATTGGAACTGGAACGGTAGTTGCCGTTCCAAACACCGCAACCGTTCCGGCGAACCATGTTCCGCTATCTTTATTACACCTTTTCTCTATTCAAACTTCATTGTTTTCCAACCCACTCAGATTTTGAGGTTTTTTTTAAAAATAATATATTTTTAAAACTTATTTATTAAAATATATCAGATTCTAAAACATTATGAAAATATGACCATCCGAAGTTTGAAGTTCCGGATTCACTGTCCCGGTCGGAATCCGGGACAGACTGATACGGATTCTAAGAATCCGATTTTAATTTTTTTTTTAAAAAAAAATGGAAATCGACGACGGTTTAACCAAAACCGTCGCTATCCGCGACGGTTTTTTAAACCGTCGCTATTTGCGACGGTTTAACCAAAAACCGTCGCTACGGCACGGATTTTCTGCCATTCTCACCGGGACGCGTCACATATTCATTTGAATGCGTGACACAATTTCATGCCTATAAATTGCACCGAGTATTTGGCGAATTCATCCCATCCTTCAGCTCAACTTTTCGGTTTCGGCATTCTTCTTGAGCAGTTTTTTTTTTCTTCGGTCCGTGTCTTTTTTTTTTTGTTATAAAAATTCAGTGGTTCTCTTTCCCTTATAAATTGCGTCGATCGTGTGCTTAACGGAATTCTTAATTTGATTTGATAGTTTTCTGTCGCATAACAGAATTTGAGGGAATTGCGCCGAGTCTCAGTAATTCGAAATTTGATTTTTGAGAATTGTGTTGAGTATCAGAATTTGGGAGAATTGCGCCGAGTCTAATTCGAATCTCTGTTTTTTCTTACTATATTGAATTGTTTTTTGTATATTATTTCTGATAATGTTTGTAATATGAATAACTACAAATATTTTGATTATACTAATACTCCAAATATTAATCTCAATATAAACGATTAATTAAATAATTAATATCATAATATATTTATATTCTATGTTGAATTAAAAATTTGTTTAAACATGGATGCAAAAATTAGTACACAATTAATACTATTATTATCTAAATTTAATTACTATAAATAAATATATTTAAATTACTGTCATTAGTATAAATAATGTAATTGTTTAAATTTACCGTAACTTAACAATGAGATGTTTAAAAAATGTTAAAAAAATTATAAATTCTTTTCTAGCTATAAATAATTGTTTTCATATTTTAAGAGGAACATGAAATCTTAATTTGTTTAATTCCAACAATGTTAAAAAAAGTTACCGCAACTTCTAAATCCCAAAACAATTAAGATTCCCAAACAATAATAAATTCTTTGATTCAATAGTATGAAATATTGTTTGGAAAATAACGTTATTTTATTATTGTTTAGGAAAGAACATTTCTTAATTTTTTTTTTAAATTTTGGGAATTAACGACGATTTTTGGTTAAACCGTCGCAAATAGCAACGGTTAAAAAAAGTTACCGTAACTTCTAAATGCCAAAACAATTAAGATTTCCAAACAATAATAAATTTTTTGATTCAATAGTATGAAATATTGTTTGGGAAATAAAGTTAAACCGTCGCGGATAGCGACGGTTTTGGTAAACCGTCGCCGATTTCTTTTTTTTTAAAAAAAAATTAAAATCGGATTCTTAGAATCCGTGTCAGTCTGTCCCAGATTCTGACCGGGACAAATCCGGAACTTAAAACTCCGGATTGTCATATTTTCATAATGTTTTAGAATCGGTTATATTTTAATAAATAAATTTTAAAAATATATTATTTTTAAAAAAAAACCCAGATTTTGTTCACAAACAAGTCAAATGATGTTTCTTGAATTTCATGCTTTGTCTGAGTGCAAAGGTCCACCCTCCTTTTATGCTAGGACTTGGCTTTCAGAGATAAATGCACCGACAGATGTTGCTTTTTCAAAATTCAAATGAGAGAGAGTGTACTTTATTGAGCAGTTCTGGCTTTGTTTCGGCGTATGCGTATTGGATTAAAGACACTATTTATTGAGTGGTTGCTACATATAGTTACTGTCGAATCATTCTCTCTACAATATTGGAAAATGGATGGAGTTTTAAACATTCTCTCATTGTTCAGTCTGCTGCTGCTGCTACCTTTTCCTTCTTATGCACTGCCCTTGTGTACTAGCTTGAGTAAGTGTGTGTTTTGTTCTTGAGTGCCTTTTTCTTGGATTTTAAGTGCAGTAAGTTGAGAAAGTCGGTGTTTTTTTGTGTTTCCTATTGTTCTTTTCTTGATTTTTTTTTCTTGTTGCCATTTTCTTGAATTTATTTCTTCATTGGTGTGATTATGGGTATAGGAGCACCTACTAGCGTGAAGGGGCGTTTAGCATTCTGCCCATACAATGGGCAAGTGTGCTGCAATACAGCAGAAGATCTGCGGTTGCGGAAGCGTTTTGATGCTATGAATATATCTGATTCTGCTTGTGCTGCTGTTGTGAAATCCATCGTCTGTGCGGTTAGTTTCTCTGTTGTATTCTCAATCGGCATTTTGTTGAAAACTTGAGACTTAGCTGGAATTTTGCGTGAGCTGTGGAAGAATTTAGTTTTGAGATTTTGTTGTTTTACGGAATCCCGTGAAAGATGTGTTCCGAATTTTCTTGATCTTCTTTTACTTTTCAGTTTGTTTAGAAACAATCTTGTAAATTGACCTGATCTGGACATGTGGTAGGGCCACCAGGGCCGAATGCAAAACAGAAAGTTAAATTTCATGCGTGATCAGACTCTTTTGAGTGTGGACTGAAATTCGCTAACTCAATTCGAATTGCAATTTCATTAGAGCACGTTAATTTTCATTTATGCACGACTTATTCAGCAGCTGGTTTCTGAAGACTTGATCGTAGTTCGAATTGGGTGCGAAATAAAAAGAGTTGGTTTTCAGTTCGTAAGGTTAACATGATTGATGAATTTGAACCATGAAGAACAGACTCAGCTTTGTTTGCAAGATTACTTATGAACGTTTTTTTTTTTGGGGCTACTGCAGACTTGTGATCCATTCTCAGCAGAATTATTTGAGGTCAATTTGAACCCACGGTCAATTCCAATACTTTGCAACACCACTGCCGGTGAACCAATTTCATCCTTGTCAAGCCAAACAAACGTTAGCTTTTGCTCATCTGTATGGGAAGCTTGTAAATCCGTATCAATCTTGAATTCTCCCTTTGCTCCTGCATTGCAAACCAAAGCCGAATTGCCACAAAACGCAACCTTATCAACTCTAACTGACCTTTGGCAATCAGAATCTGATTTTTGCAATGCATTCTCTGGTTCTTCTGATGAAAAATCTCTTTGCTTCAATGGTAAACCTGTTTTGCTCAATAGAAGTGATACATTACCTCCCCCTAAAGGCATATGCCTCGAAAAAATCGACAATGGATCTTATCTCAATATGGTTGCTCATCCTGATGGATCAAATCGCGCCTTTTTCTCTAGCCAAGCTGGCAAAATCTGGTTAGCCACTATCCCAGATCAAGATTCAGGAGATGCATTAGGGCTCGATGAATCAAGTCTGTTTGTTGACTTAACCGATCAAGTTCATCTGGATGCGAGCTTTGGAATGATGGGAATGGCTTTTCATCCGAACTATGCAACAAATGGTCGATTCTTTGCATCATTCAACTGTGACAAAGAGAAGTCTCCAGCCTGTGGCGGGAGATGTGCGTGTAACTCAGATGTTTCATGTGATCCTTCAGAGTTAAGTTCAATAGATTCCGGAAAGCCTTGCAGATATCATGTGGTTGTTGCTGAGTATACTGCTAACGGGACTTCTTCAAGCCTGTCAACGGTAAACATTTTTCTCCAGATCTGAATGGGAATTTTTTTTAACTATTTAGAAACATCTAAGTGTATTTAAGATGTGTTATACCTGATACTAGGCAGAGAAAGCGAGTCCAGTTGAAGTCAGGAGAACTTTTACTATGGGGCTGCCTTTCACTGCAAATCATGGTGGCCAGATTCTTTTTGGTCCTGCAGATGGTTACTTATATATCATGATGGGAGATGGAGGAAGCAAAGGTGATCCATACAATTTTGCGCAGAATAAGAAGTCGTTACTTGGAAAAATCATAAGGGTCGATGTAGACAATATGCCAAGTAAGCCGTCATAAAAAATATATTTATTATATATATAAATATGTCATTTTACTTGTGAATTTACTTAAACACCCTTATTAATTATGACTTTATTATGCTGTGAATTTACTTAAACATATGACTTCCCATATTAATTATGAATTTATTGCAATTTTAGTATATGTGTATATATATAGCAGTTGTTGCTCACACCCGGAACCGATAAAAGAGGTCTTGTCAAGAAGTTGTGTTTTTCAGAGAGTTTCTTCTCCTCTGTATGAACTTCTGCCACAAGGAGTAGCCGCCTATGAAAAGAGAAATGGGCGAAGCACATTAAACTGATCAATCGTGCCTTTCACCTCGAAAAATTAAAGGTAGAACTTAAAGTTTCTACTTATCACCACTTTGATCAAACTTCATCTTTTCGTAAAACTTTACTCTTTTCTTGGTGTAGAATATGCTCCCCTCATTTTACTCGAGTAGTTGTGACATGATGAGAAAACGGGATGAGATTGTCTCGAGCAAAGGATCATGTGAATTGGATGTGTGGCCTTATGTTCAGACATTGACAAGCGATGCAATTTCGCGTACTGCATTCGGCAGTAACTATGAAGAAGGAAGAAAGATATTTGAGCTTCAAAAAGAACAAGCCGGACATTTCTCGAATGCGGCTCAGCTCCTTTGCATTCCCGGATGGAGGTAAGATTATTTTACCTGATTTTCTTCATTGTTGAGTGTAGCATCGAGTATCTCTATACTAGATTATTGTTTCATCACATGTTCGAATGATGTATGCAGATATTTGCCACCAAAGACAAACAGAAGGATGAAAGAAATTGTGAAAGAATTAGAAACGTCGATAATATGAATCATTGATAAGAGAATGAAAGTGATAGAATATGGGGAAGGTAATGCAGATGATTTGTTGAGTATATTGTTGGAACCTAATTTTCAGGAGATTCAACAAAATGGGAAAGATTCTGGGATGAGTTTGCAGGAGGTGATTGAAGATTGTAGGCTTTTCTACATCGTTGGGCAAGAAACAACGTCGTCCTTGCTTGTGTGAACAATTTAAATTCCTTGTATATATCTCTCTTTTATTTATTTGTTTGTGTCGGTTTTATTTACGTTACTAAGGCTACATTTATTGCCCTCCTCATCACATTTAATTGTAAGCAATTACACGGTATATTGAATATTTTAAATTGCTTATTAGTGGCTGGTCATTTGAACTTCCTTGCATGCATCTCTCTTTTTGTTTCATTCTCTTCTTGGTAACTTGAGTTTACATTTGATTGTAATTCCTTCTTTTCTACTGGGAGCCAATAAGTAACAATTTTTTTTTTATCATTTTCTTATGTAATATTCTGTTGGTGGACGTTGATCAATATGTGTCTTTCAAGTTTTGCTTGTATGACCGTATGATTACATTTTTAATCTCGGTATATAGCTTATTTGTGAAGCCAAGTAAAATTTTGCACTTGGTTTTCTTGAATTTGGATTTGGATATTGATATTCGTATGCAGATCAAAAACTTAATTAAATTGTTGGCAGTGGGTGTTATGTTGCACTATAAGTTTTACACAGGTCATAAGGTCGAGAAGCCGATCAATGGATCATATGTGCTTTATTATATATTTTTTCTCTGTGTTAGCCACCCCTTTTATGCTCGAACCAAGTCTGGTATTTTTCGGGAGGTCCTGAAAGATAACCCAAGTTTCGATGAAAATGTGTGATTTTTTTCTTTAAATGTGTCTTTTTTTCCTCTTTATTCATATTTTATATATGTGTGATTATTAGTATTTAATTTTTTATGTCTACACACATTATAATATGTTATTTTTTATCCAATGCTATCTTTTCATTATGTAAATTAGTATTTGGTTTTTTTGTGTCTACCCATATTATAATATGTTATTTTTAATCCAATGATTAAATATGTGTGATTATTAGTATTTAATTTTTTTATGTCTACACACATTATAATATGTTATTTTTTATCCAATGATATATTTTCATTATGTAAATTAGTATTTGGTTTTTTTGTGTCTACCCACATTATAATATCTTATTTTTAATCCAATGATTTAGATTTTTTATTTATCTTTTCATTATGTAACTTAAATTAATTAAAGTCCATTTATGTCCTTATTAATTACTTGTTTTACATTAATTTCTTAATTTAAATGTGTCTTTTTTTTAATTAAATGTGTCATTTTTTTCCTCCTTATTAATTACTTGTTTTACATTAATTAATTTTTTTCTTTAAATGTGTCTTTTTTTCCTCTTTATTCATATTTTAAATATGTGTGATTATTAGTATTTAATTTTTTATGTCTACACACATTATAATATGTTATTTTTTATCCAATGCTATCTTTTCATTATGTAAATTAGTATTTGGTTTTTTTGTGTCTACCCACATTATAATATGTTATTTTTAATCCAATGATTAAATATGTGTGATTATTAGTATTTAATTTTTTATGTCTACACACATTATAATATGTTATTTTTTATCCAATGATATCTTTTCAATATGTAAATTAGTATTTGGTTTTTTGTGTCTACCCACATTATAATATCTTATTTTTAATCCAATGATTTAGATTTTTTATTTATCTTTTCATTATGTAAATTAAATTAATTAAAGTTTAGAAATAACACATTATCGAATAATGAATTTTCTTTGGTGTCTTATTAATTTTTTTTTTGCATGTCCTCGTTAATTTGTCTTTGTGACATGGACTTTAACTCATGCGTTTAAAAAAATATTTTTCGCAAATGTTTATATTAAAAAATACTTTAATAAAATATGATCAAAAAATTTATTGTGATATAATTTTTTTACAAAAATATTTTTAAATTTTTAAATCTATTTACTTGTGACCGTTTGCTAGAATTTATGTGTTTAAATTAAAGTTTTTTGCAACCGAAATTTTTTGCGGTTTATATTTATAAATTATTTAAATAAAACACGGTAAAAGATCGTTGTGATTTGAGCCGTCAATTTGGGTTGGGTCTGTCGGCTTGGCCTGCACCGCCAAACAGTTTAAGTGAGTTGGGTTGAAATTTTGTCGACTTATTTAAAGGTGAGCCTAAATGAGCTCGCACGAGTTTATATTAAATATCTATATATCTAATATTATCTATTTTCAATCATGAATTCTTGATATAAAATGGAAAATATCATTTTAATTTTAAAATTGTGATGTTACTGTCTTGTCCAAAAATTGTTGGTTGTTGAGATATTTTGGCAGTCACTCAAAATTTAGTGACAAAGTTGACATTTGAGTTGTATGTATTTTTGGATTCCTGACAATATGATCGTCAACATATTATTTTTAAGTTAGTTTTATCAGTATCGTGAGGGGTAAATTTGTTTATGACAATATATAAATATTATCATCTCTTTAAATTAATATTCACTTTCATGTTTGACATGTTATGGGTCTTGATAAAATAAGGAACAATAAATTCAAGCAACAAATACACAAAAATCTGGGGCGAAACCAGAATTATATGGTAGCGGGAATTAATATATAAATTTTTTTTGAATTTATAGATGTTTAGATGCATAGCAAATCTTATATCATAATATATAAAATTTCAACCTTATAAATGAAATAAATCAAATATATATGAAATATACAAAATTTCATTACATATACAATCAAGTAATTTATTATAATTGTATTTTATTATACAATAATTCTTGTCAAACTCAATGATTGTGGATCTAACATCTATTAAATCAGCAAACTAAAGAGCGTGTCAATTAAAATAATTGAGTAACCATATATTCTTGAATTTCCTAATTAATTTTTTATCTTGATAATTTGTTTCATTTAATATTTTAAATTATAAGACACCGTTACTATAACTAAAGACACATTTTTTTTAAATGTTCATAAGGACTCAACCACTAACTCATATGAAAAAACATTTATCTACATACTATATTGAAAATATTCTAATTAATTTAGCGCATGTGCTGAAAATTTTATAATTAATTAAGAAAAATTCATTTACAATAATCATATTTAATCCTTTTGGACTAACATAATTTATTTCATAAGATATTCATTGTAATTATTTATTTGTATGTTAATCTTTAAATCTGAATTTTGATATATATAGTTTTTCTAAAAGTTCTTAAATAATGATTTAATACATTTATTCGACACTTCAATATTAACATTTTAAAATATATTAATTTTATTGTATGTGTGCAACACTTCTAATCATGATTATAAAATTTCAATAAAAATTCTTAAAATGAATTAGATAGAACATAAAAAATTACACAATTAATCAAAATACAGAAATTAAAAACTAATATAAACTACTAATACCGACTTCTAAAGATTTAAGTCGGTGAGAGTGGAGCCCACTATGTACTAAAAAAATAAAAAACTAATGCTTGAATGAGTCATACTGCAAAGTTAGTGAAGTAAAAACGAATGACAAAATGTGTTAATAAAAATATTATAACGGGCTAAGTTGAATGAGGCTCATATATATAAGTATCTCACTTGGTCTCATCTAATGTTTTGTCACTGTACAAAGCGAAATTTCATGCACTGTAGTGTTCTACATTTTCTTAATTTTTCTCTTGATTTCAAATTTAATTTCATCATCTATTGATCTTTAAAGATATATTAGAATTTTTTTTAAACATTTAATCTTAAATGTTATCAATTAAACAAATAATTATTAAACTTTGTATAAATAAATAGATTAATATATTTGAAGATAGAAAAAGTAATGCATTGAGAAGAATAAAAAAAGAAAGTTAGAATTAATACTATAATTATCTAATGTCAATATTAAATTTAACATCCTACATTCGAAAATGTGTTTATTGAGGTAAAGACTATGATGATAAAATAAAAATAATAATTTATTTATCATTGTAACGTAATCATAATGTGATCGTTATTCAGAATCAGAAACTGATGTACTTTGACTTTTTAATTAAATTGTATAAACAATTATTTCATTATTTTTAGTGGATAAACATGTTAAGTTTATTAAAATTAAATAGTAGAATTTAATGATGAATATGAATGAATTAATTCAACTTTCAATTTGGGTTTCAGGATTTTGTCAACATGTTATATATATATTTTTTCTGATTTTTTTTTATTTTCAAATATATGAAAAACGATTTTTTTCTCTACTACTTATGTAAAATATCAAGTATATATTCTACTCAAATGTCTTATAAATTCATATGATTTAGTAAAAGGTTATTTGCATAAACTTATTTGTTGAGTACAATAATTGATCAAATTAGGTAGAATAATTGAAATATTGCGCTTGAGCTGTTGTGCTATTTAAATGATTTGATTTGCACCGTTACCATAATCTATAGGTTTTGATAAAACAGTAAACACTTGAGCCTACAATTGATATGAGAGCCAAGATCGCGACTTTGATTTTCATTGATTGCAGTTGGTGCAATTATTACGAGATAAATTATTGGGTACAATAATTGTCCACGATGGATAGGCGCTTGAGCTGTTGTACGATTTAATTAAGATTTGACTTGCATCGTTAGTATCAGTTATAGCTTTTGGTAAAGCGACAAACGCACGATCCTATATTATTCGATTGTAAAATCTAGAAGAAACATGTTGCATCAACTTTTAGTTTTGAATTGGTCCCTTACATGTTATTCGATTTTTAAATTTAGAAGCATTCTACAGTTTTCAAATATTATTATAGATTGAATTATAATTGATATCTTTTAAATTGGATAAATATAGAATAAAACTCATGTAAAATATTAACAAAAATATTTAAATGAAATATTGGATTTGTCGATAATCAAAATAATAAATAAACAAATTTTGATCTTTGAGTGGGAAATAAGATATTTAAAGAAAGTTATAATTGACACAATGAAATAGTGCACCTACATGCATTTATCACTGTATTTTGCAGCTAAAATATCAAAAAAAGTTTTCAAATATTATTTTTATATCATATTTAAAATAATAATGAATCCTAATTTTTATTATTTTGAGTTGGCTTTTGTTATGAAAAATCATTGTGAATAAATTGAATTTGAAAATTCTTATATCTATGTATATCACATATTAATATATCAACCTAAGTCCAGATAATAAAAAACTACAAAATGAATTTATTTATCTTCAATGTACACAAATTATATAATAAATATATATGGCAATTAAGACAATGAAGTAGAATATATGTTCACATATAACAAAATATATAGAAAAGAAAAACAATAAATACAAATATTTTTCTAGATATAATTTTTTTTAATAACTTTTTACAATGAGTTGGAGAAGATAAATGAGAAATTTTTTTAAACTTCTTTTGGGTTACACAAAAATAGAAATGAAAGAAGTGTTTGTCATACAATGAATTCATTTTTCACATTAAATGTATACTATAAAGTTATATATACTATTTAAAATTTATAAATGCAATGAATTTTTCTTAATATAAGGGTACAGAAATAATTTCGTGAAGATATTTAAACAATTAGAAAAATTAAATATATTATTTTTCTGGAGGTAATACCAATATGACATTAGTAATTTAATTGTGCTAATTATACTTATGAGTTAATATGAAATATTAAAATAAGTATAATAAGAGTCAGTAAAAAGATGATTTATTGTCAAAAATATTATTATTATAAATTACAAATAAATGACAACATTTAATCAATATTTTTTTAAATCAGTCCATCAGTACTTTTTATGTGATGATAGATTGTTATAATAATGTGTAGTTTATATGTTATCAAGTATAAATGTCTAATAAATTGAAGATAACTAGGAAAGTAAAAGCATCTGGTAGAAATTGTTGTCAATTTACATGAAAGATAATAATAATCAAATAACATTGTAAATAAAAAATTGCAGATCATTGATTGTCAAAAAAGAATGTAATAATTGAATATTGTAATAAAATATATGTATTATTGAGAGAATATGACAAATAACAGAAGAAAACAATATGACAAAAAATATATGAGAAAAATTTTAGTAATCCAAATCTTTTTTTAAAATAAAAAATATATGTTTTTTCCTAATTAGTTATATATGCTAATTAACACGAATTGTCAAAATTTACAATACTATTTTCATTATCTTTTGTTGAGTTAACTAATTTTATTTCAAATTCTAATTACTTCAACCTAAGTTTCCCACGTGCAACGCACGTACATTATTTCTAATATATATATATATATATATATATCATACTTTCTTGGTAGATTATATTTTCAGCTTTTTATGCATATCATCAAATCTGAGCTTATCAATCAAGATTTGGTATGTTTTGTCAGTTTTGATCAATCCAGTATAAGGACTTTTTGCTTTTTAGGTGAAGAGGACATAGTTAAACATAGCCTATGGGGAAACTACACTGTTCCACAAGATAACCCTTCTTCGGAAGATGAACAAATGGAACCTTCAATATGGGCTTATGGACTAAGAAATCCTTGGCGTTGTAGTTTTGATTCAGAAAGGCCTTCCTATTTCGTGTGTGCTGATGTTGGACAGGTTCAGATTTATGGTGGTTTTAGCATATAACTTCAAAGTTTTGTCACCTAAAGATTTATATCCAAATTTTAGTCCTTTATGCTTGTTGAGTATTACTTTTATTCAGGATCAATATGAAGAAGTGGACATAATATTTAAGGGAGGAAACTATGGATGGCGTGTATATGAAGGCCCTCTTGTTTTCGAGCCTCAAAAAAGTCCAGGGGGGAACACATCTGCTGATTCAATTGATCCCATCTTCCCTGTGTTGGGATACAACCATTCTGATATAAATAAGCTGGGTTCTGTGGAAGGTGAAATCAAGATACCACAATCATGTTTTCACATAGTCTGGGGTTGTGGTTGCAGCTAGAACTATAATATAAAAATCTGTTTGACATCAAAGAAATTGAATCTGTTTTTATAATTTTCTTGGTTTGTTTTTTTTTCAGTTACCTGTACGGAGACCTATATGCAAGTCATCTCTGGGCAGCATCAGAAACACCACAAAACAGTGGGAACTTCACTACTAGTGACATTTCCTTTAGCTGTGCTCCTGACTCTCCCATCAAGTGTGAATCAGTGCCTAACAGCAATCTTCCTGCTTTAAAGTTCATATTTTCATTCGGGGAAGATAACAGAAAAGATGTGTACATTTTAACACAGAGTGGAGTGTACAGGGTGGTTTGTCCAAGTCGATGCAACTATGCTTGCTCAAAGGAAGAAGTGATAACCACTACAAAACCTCCTCAGGCTTCTCCTTCTCGTGGTTACATAATGACAGTTTCTCATTTGGGATTGATGCTTCTAGTTTCTGCAGTGTTGGTATTTATGGATCTTTTCTTGTAACATATCAGACTATCAGTAAGGTTCGTTTTGGAGAATGTTGGGATAATAATAGTAATAGTCATCGGTTATGAAGCATTAATTTTCAGTCACACTGTCTCGGTTGCTTCCCAATTTTCAAGGGGTTAATTTTTCTGTAGCAGAATGATTTTAATGAAAAAAATATTATGCAACATTGAAAACAATTGTCCTCTGGTTTGTGTCCATATCTCTTAGCTTACAAGAATCACAGCTCATCTTACTGCGTAAGAAGTATGAGTTATGGTTGATTTTCTGAAGCCTCTTGCAACTCTCAGACCTCAAAATTGTTCTTAAGAAAGGGATAATATTTCCTCATTCTGTAACGTTACAAATTTTTCCATTAAAAAATATACGTAATTGTAGCATAGAATAAATAAGGCATCATATAGAGGCTTTCCTAATCAACAGAAATAACGCCTGATAACAGCACAAGAACCTATCAGGCACAAATCTGATCAGCGCCATAAGCCTGGAGTTGAGGCAATTTATTGTCGTGTATCCCATTGAACTCTTGCAACATAAAGTCACACCAAATGAACACCAGTTACACGGCTTCCCAGTATTCATCTCCAAGATTCAAAGATTTATCTTCTTCACGGAACACTTGTGAAATCGGGCAGTTGGCATTAACTCAGAGCACCAATTTCAAGAAGCATCGTGTGTGTTTTCTTTGTCCATCCATAATGGCATCCTTCTTAATCAGAAAGCAAGAAGCCACTCCGCATGCTTTTATTATTTACCTCTTTCAAGTGGAACATATTTAGAAAATATGTTATCTGTGCATTTTCACAATAAACTTCCTAAACTTTGCAGATTTAAGGTTCAAAAGCTCCCAATTTTCTATATTTTCAAGGTAATAGAATGAAAAAAGATGGGGCAATGTAAAATTTAACGAGCAATTCAGGAATTAACCAACCTTGGTCCAAGAATGTTTTTCATGAAACATTTAATCAAGGCAAGGCAATGAGGCCTTTCTTCCGGCTTCGACTAGCCTTTAATATATCAATAAATGAATAAGAATCCATTTTTGGCCAAACAGAAATGTCAAAGCATCAAGTGTTCTGCAACTTCTTGCTCGAGGATGGGAATCGGGCTATATACGAAACTGATAACTAGCATACGGGTACCCAGTAGGCATTTAACTAGTTATGCCCCAGGAAATGAGAAACATCAAACTTGTCTAATTTGGAGAAAAAAAAAATCCAACTGACTAAAATGAGTTTTTCTTGATCCATCGGTATTTCCAAATTGTGCTGTAACTATTTCTTCTCAAACAATAAGAAACAGCTTTATGTTAACTCAATCCATCGACATTGTGATACTACAATCATACTAATCACATCAAAATCATAATAGTCCATTGTGGTTCCATGTATATAGATATACATGTGTGCACGTCTATACACATATATGTGTGCATATTGCCTCTCTATGTATGTATATGTTTATATTATATTCATGTTAGTGTGTATGCATGCATTTACACATTGAACATGCAGGCAGTAGATTAGCGTGTGTCAGGAAATAAATGAAAAAAATTTAAAGCAAAGAACAGCATGAAAAGTAAATGTATCACATAAAGTGTAAAGTGCAAACGGTCAAGAAGAAATGTTGCCTATAGCTTTATACCCATTTAAGTTCCATCTTTGCAACTAATACTGAAACATCTTTCCACTGCCTCATTGCAAAGCTCAAAAGTTGAATCAATTTTCCCCTCGTCGTAGTTCACATCTGCAAAGGTGCAGTAAATTTCCTTAATTGAAAGTTCTCTTGCCTCTAAATACTTTTTTCCTTTTCAGAAATCCCTTGATTAGCGCATTATAGCTCTTAACAGTGAGCTTGTACCCTTTCTCAACTATTTCCTTATGCAAAAACCATGCTTCCTTCATATTCCTCGCTTTGCAATGCCCTGTAATCATTATGTTAAATGAATTTTCATCTGGCACAACTCCCTGATGACACATCCCCTGATATATTTCTATTGCTGAACACATATAATTTTTTATGCAGTATTGTTTCATAAGAGAGTTATAAGTGATGGCGTTAGGCATCATACCCTTCTCCAACATCCAATTTAGCAGCTTCTGGCCATCTTCTAGCATCCCTGACACGCAAAAGCCATTCATCAGTACATTGAATGTTATAACAGTTGGTTTAATCCCTTTTTGCAACATCTCATGAAGCCACCGGTGCGCCATAACCACATCTCCAGATTTGCAATAAGCATCCATTAGCGTAGTATTGGAAAAAGCATCAAACAATATTCCTGCCACCTCCATATCTTTCATTAACTTCACTGCTGCTGCTATATTTTTCTGATTTACGAAGGCCATTGAGAAATGAATTGCAAGTGTAGATATTCAGAACAAGTCCCTTTTCACCCATCTCATGAAGAAGTTCATTTGCAGTATCAACCTCCCCATGTTTACAGAGCCCATCAACCAGTGCAGTGTATGTGACAATATTTGGAACCAATCCCATCTGAACCATCTCACCATGCAGAGAAAATGCCATTTTAATGTCACCAGCTTTGCAGTAATCATCAATAAGAGCTGTATAAGTAACTTCATCTGCTTTTAATCCAATATTAATCATTGCACGAACGAGGTTATCAGCTTCCGAAACTTTTTCCATTCTGACATAGGTAACAAATTAGAGCAGTGTATGCAATAATCAGGAACTATTTTCAGAGTCTGCATTTCCTCGTACATTCTAAACGAAGAACCAACATTTCCGATTTTTCCAAAACCGTCAATGTAAACAACATTATCTGGAAAAATTCCCTCACACATCATCTCTCTCAAGATCTTCTCTGCATCCATAACTTTACCATTCTTGATAAAAAAAGGATTATACTGTTAACGGTAATCGTGTTTGGCTTCACTCCTTTCTGCCGCGTAGTATCGAATAGTTTTAACATCAGCTGGAGTTCTCCAATATTGAAATATCCATTAATTATGGTACTGTAACTTATAGCATCAGCCATGCAACCTCTTAATTCCACTTGCATAAGTAGATTATGAGCTTCTCTCACTTTTCCTGATTGACAAAGTGAGTGCATCACTATATTATACGATGCAGTATCCATTTAATATCGACTTCAGAAAATTCGCTGAAATTCTTTAATAGCATTTTGGGACCATCATTATTTTTTGATAGCCGGGAAAGAAATAGGTTACATGAATCAACAGATAGAAAAACGTTGTACTTCAGAATTATATCAAAAAGCTTTCTTGCATCATCAAGATGGCCAATTTCAACAAGAACTTTGAAAAAAATGTCAAAGAGGAGTAGATTTGAACCCCAATCCTTGTAAGTGTATATTAACTTTTCAAGAAACTGGGAGAATGAGATGTTACCATCAGCATTGGATTTTGTCAGGATGTCATGAAAAAGTTTTTGAGCCATTTTTAGATCTTTTGCAGCTACGGCAATTTGAATAATAATGCAACAGACCTCAAATGATGGATCCCTTCGTATGCAAGACCAGTCAAAGAAATTCAATATTAGTCTAGAATCACTCTTTATTTCCATGAGAACCTAAATGACATTATCAGGCCTGAATTTGGATTCATAGGGCTTTAAAATTTGACGAAGGTACTCATAGCGGCGTTGCTTGATGATAGTTGACATGTGGAACAAATTCAGAGTCTCTAGTGGAAGGTTTCTTAGGAGAATAATCTTGAAAAGATATCATAGTGGTTGACCCAAAGGAAGATAACATTCGGATCGAAGAACTAGAAAAGCAGAAGATTGAGAGATTGTTGATGCTCGAACTTGGCTGTGAACGACAAGAAAACACTGGATGAATGTACGCTGAGAAGATGATGGTGCACCTCTTCATGCTGATGAGAGACACATCAATGTAGCCTACAAAAACTACATATTTGACATGGAGGGGCTCTCCTGCAGGCTTATTCGTCACTGCATCACCAGTACACTGTATTAATTCATGACTGAAGTGATAATTAGAATAGTTTGTATTCAGTGCACAATAAATCATCACCCACAAAAAGAAGAAACGAGAATTACACGAACACACTATAGACATTGTTCGTGGAACCATAAGGTAAATATCAAATCATCAGTTTTCTGCCATTAATCTCTGCCGAAAGATTTCAGATATTTCTCAAAAATTTAAATCACATAAGCCAATATATTCAAAGAAATAACAACAGGTAAAATATCAAAAGATTATGTTTATACCCAATCCTCATCTGCTCGTCGTGAATCCAAGCTTCCATCTTTAAAAGAAAAAGCATTTGGTGACCTTGAGGGAATTGACAACCAATGTACACACAAAAGCTGTTCACAAATAAGTCTAAGACTCGACTCTGCTTATTGTTCATGAATTTCCTTCCAAATTTTCAATTCAGGGCGGACAGTCCACCTCTATCCTCAATGCCTCTGCCAGAAGAAACTGGACTGTCCATTTAATCTTATAATGAACATATTCTGAATACACTTCACAGAGAGCATTGAAAATTAAACTTAAAAGACTAGATGGTTTTGCGAAAATTAACAAAACCAATATAGTAAAACAGTAAAACTTTCAATCTTTTGGACAAAATCATATTAAAACAATCAACTACAGAACTAAAAATTCAATCTTTGGACAAATATAACCCATAAGTCAACATTGTTTCAATATCTAAGAACCCATAAGAAAACAGAGAAGCGTTACAATTGGCAAGGCGGATAAAACGTGAAGAATAAAACCGAGAAAAATATCAATCAAATCAAGATGCAAAAAAAAATAATTTTAATTGACTGGCAATAAAAAATTTACTCCCTAAGCAAACCTGCAGAAAGAAGGCGCCAGGCTGCATGAAGCTGCGAATGCCACAAATGTCTTTGTTAGTTTTATGGGCTTTCTTCATTGGGCTATTTTTTATATTTGGGGCTTGAAAATAATACCCATTTTCGGGTGATAAAATTGGAATTGGGGCACATGATTTAAATAATTGGTATTTTTATACACAAATTATATGCCTGTAAATTAAATATTTTATTTGTAAATGTTTTTGTATAAAAAAATCGAGAGATTATATTGCAACTAAGAACTCAAATATGAGTTTTCATAAGATGTTTTATTATCATTAGCTAAAATAGTATTTTTTAAAAAATTTCAAAATTAGTGGCATTTTATAATAATTTTTTAGGCTACGGGTGTCTTATGGATTGTCTATAATTCTTTACGGAAAATAAGTTTAAAAAAATATTATTTCTTTCCTTTTTGCCTTTTTCAAATTGTAAAATTATGTTCGATCTCCTTTACAAAAATGATCCGATTCTTTGTCATCGGCGTTATTTAGTGGGAAAAGGACCACAATTGCCTCCTTGGTATTGATCCTCAAGCATGCACTCATCGTCAGTGTTCTAAAAGACGTGAATTAAATGTAACTAATTATGAAGAATAGATTTTCATTCGAGGAAAAACATGAAAAAATGTTCAATCATTTGACGCGAAAAAAATGTGATCAAATGCGAACTTTTAAATTAAAAGTTTAACTTTAATTTTTTCGAAATTTTATGTTCACTTTTATTCTTTTTTGTAAAAGTTAACTTTAAAATATTAAATATTAATTTGATGTAATTAAAATTATCATAAAATTTAAAAAATTACACTCAATACTAAATCCGTGTAAAGTTTTAAAACTTACTTGCCACGCTTCGTCTTTTTAGATACTTGCTCATATCCCTACAAATTAAGATAAATATTTAAAGTTTATTCCTATTGCGTAGAAGCACTCTTTTACTAAATAATAATAAACTATCCTCTCAAGTATTCCCAAAACTATACATGATGAAATTGGGATTATTCCATCCTACTCCTGCATGCACTGACTGCAGGAGTACATCCAAGGACCGGAATTTTTTCTGGCCCAATTTTTTTTTTTACATTTTTTTTTCCCATGAAGTGGAATCCCAACTATTTATATGGGGTGTGGACACTGCCCCCACACCCACGATCGAACGAACCATGAAATTGACCATATAAACAAATAATTATAATAAATGATCACATCATTATAATCTAAAAAATTATTATAATTAGTTTTATATATATAATCTCCGTAAATTTTGCATAAATAGACAAAAAATATTATAAAATCTAATATATATGTAAGAATCTATTATATATGAGTTTGTTTTATGCTACACTGAAGTATTACTCTTTCTGTGTTTTCGTATCAGATAATCAATTTATCATCCTGTATACCGTCACAGTGGAGGAGTCACCTGAAGTACGAGTGATCCAATTTTTTTTAAAAAAAATTATATGTAAACTAATTTTGTATAATTTTGAAGTAATATGATATTAACCCGGGTAGATCAATTTAAAATATTAAAAAATTCTAGAGTTTAAAATTTTAACATGGACAGAGCTATATTTCTGGCTCCGTCACTTTACCCACGTAACATTTTCGGGCTAAAAAACTTAGCCAGTATACATGTTTATTTATGTCAACCTTTAAATCTCACTTCTCCACTACTCTTGCTATATTGCATGTGTTTACTTATCCCTTCAACATGAAGTGGAGGATACTTTGCACCATTCTTCTCATACTTCTCCCCACCTTAATCTCCTCACAAACATGTCACAAAACCTGCGGCACGATCCCAATCAAATACCCATTCGGCACGGGCACCGGCTGTGGCAATCCACGCTTCCTCCCATATGTAACCTGCACCGAACAGCGCCTCACGTTCACCACCCACACAGGCTGCTACACGGTCACTTCTATCGACTACACCAACCAAATCATCTACATTTCTGATACCGCCATGTCCACTTGCTCCTGTATCCTGCCAAGCAAAGGCTTCGGCCTCGACTGGGACGCCCCCTTCTCCTTCCACGACAAAACAGTCGTCGCTTTGCTCGAATGCTCCACCGATCTGAAAGAAACCGGGTCGTCTACTTCATTATGTGACCCTCAGGGCTCATCTATTTGCAGCCTACTGTATTCTTGTGGAGCGATCAGTAGGGTTAGTTTGCCTGGGTCCACTTGCTGCGTGTACACGCCGGTAAATCTTGGCCCTTCATTTGAAATGGACTTACCGAAGCTGCAGTGTTCATCCTATTCGGCTTTGTATGGATTCAACGGGGAAGAATACGATCCCGAGGTATGGAACTACGGTTTGGCGCTGAAGTATAAGTTCAGTTTCGATAACGATTATCCTGTGTTGTGCACGAGCTGCGAAAAGAGTAATGGAGTTTGTGGATACAACGACGACGAATCCAAGTCGTTCGCCTGCAATTGTCCCGGTGGATTGAATACATCGACAGATTGTTTTTACGTGGGATCTTGGAGCCATGGGTCAAGATTTCTCCCCCGGAAAATTACAGGTAATTATAGTTATATATTACAGTTATTAAAGATTAATACTTTTACATTTAATTTCCTGTAATATTTCTTGAAAAAAGTAAGGAATCTAAATCATTCCAATTAATTTAACAGGGCTTCTATCGATGTTTTTATCGGCTTGGTTCTTCTCAATACTGAACTTCATGTGACAGTGTTACCCTCGGAGGTAACTTCAGATTACAATATTGTGAAGGGAGAGTTATGATGTTCTCTGTTGTTTGTAAATTTGTTTGTACAAGTATTTATTTCCAATAATGATCGTTATTTATCTTGTTAACTTTGTAAGAGACATCCTATTCAATACTAAGCTACAAGGCTCGTGAATCGTTCAACTCGAATTCGATTGATCGGTACGAGGATTCGTATCATACAAAATATTGTACCTAAAAACTAGTGGATTTCTAATTAGATTAACTTTAAACTAAATTAATGACTCGAGTTCGACTTCAAAACAAACGTGGAATCGACATGAAATAAGAGGGTAGCCAAAGCTATATACAAATATATATAATGTAGCTAGAAATAAATGGAGATGGAACGAATCAACTTTCACGACAAGATTGGAAGCAAAAGGAATGCCTTGGGGAATAAATTCTTTCATTAAAGAAAATCGCTTTATCTTGCAAGTGTTCTTGCTTTATCCCAAAGTAAAATTCCATATACAACATATTCCTACTTTCTATCGTTTTCGTCTTTGATATACAAAATTTGTATGATAATCTCGTCAAATGACTTGAATTAGAGATTCACTAGAAATAGGAGATTCGGAGAACATTCTTAGCTCTACTAAAAATGAGAGATTAGAAAAAGATGGAAGCCTGGGAAAGAAATCATCCACTCGAAGAATACGTCAAATTTATTGTCATTATTTCCCAAGATTTTACACCTATTCAGGGGTTTCTTCTGGAAATCCCAGTTGTTGATAATCCAAATAATCGATTCCATTTAATCTAATACAGCACAAGATATGTTCCGGAAACTCTTCGGCTTTGTTACCCTGAAACATAAACATAGAATGCATATGTTAAAAATATTTGATCCGTGACAAGAAGATCCTTGTTATAGTTGTTCATCTAATGTTTAATTCATACGCTTTAAAATGAATGACATGTGTTAAGATTGGAACTTAGACCTAACTAACTTAACATAGTATCAGAGCTCGGGTCCATTGTTATGTGTTGGACTGCCATAGTTGGATCACTCCTTAATATCTCCACACTCCAATTGTTCATTCCTGAGCATGATGGAGTGTGTTCAAACGTACATCGATTAAAAAGAGTTCATGGGATTGCATATATGGACTTGGACAATCATCTCCCTTGAACTAGTTTTTGGGGTTGAGTTATGTCCGAGTATCTATCTTAACATGTGTATGCATGGAATGAGTTACTAGCCAAGAGTTGTAGATAAAAGATAAAAAATGTTGACTCGGATGGTACATACCTGTATCGTTAATCCAAAATCCAATACACAAAGCTTTAGTCTATCTGTGAATGTTTCGAACCCTTTTCTTGAAATGTAGCTAAATCTGTGCATATCCAAATCAATCTCAAGGTAGCTTTCACCCTGTAAAGAGATGGAGAAAAAACGGAGAAAAAACCTTCAATATTCAACGATATTTGAGAAATAGACCAGAGATCCCTTCAATACGAAGCTCACACTTATGGTGTAAAATTCATGTTGATGGCGCGAAAGAACCGGTTTCTCATTGTAGGCGTGCATGAGCTTCCTCTCTGCAGCACTTAGAGGAAGTTCGTCCACATTCGCCACGCGGCCCGATATCTTTAACCTTTCTCTACAAGGTATGAGTGTGTCTCCACGAAAACCTTCAACTTTTTCTACTTCGTTACCAATTAGCTTCTGTGATCGGAAAACCATAAATGAGTGGATAATCCTTCTATATTTTAAAATAGAGTGCAACATTTAAATTTATTGATTCCCTCACCCTAATATTTTCTTGAAAATGAGCTGGAATGTCATTTCCGAAGCTATCAGAAAGCTTGAAATACATAACAAAACTTATTCCTTCCCCGTTTGTTTCACCCTGGAAAATTGCAGCAGGATATAGTGGTATCTGTAAAATAATAAAAACATGCTAATGTCACATTCATGCTGACGTAGTTATAACATCTTTTATATCCATTTAAAGAGAATAAATGTTCGGGAGAAGCGAAAATATGTATGGATTCATTTGTTGTAAAAGGAAATAAATATCAATCTGTCAATAGTACTACCTGAACATTTATCACAAGAATTTGTGGAAGTTTACCCGAAGAATTAATGCCAGTAAGTTCTACAAATCGAGCAATGTGATCAATTTTTCTCTGAGATAAAAATACATCAAGGCCAATGGGATGATATGCTACACAGTTTGAAGCAAGCTTCTTCTTTTTATCCCTTCACAGAATGTTCGATTTGAGAACCAACATAGAGCAAGAGACTTTATTAGGTTTTTAGTTTAGAACAGAACTTTTATATTTCTGTTACCTTAAATAATTAACTCCCCTAATCTTGAAACTTTCAGGCTCAATGTTTGACCAACTGGCAGGCACTCTCTTCTCCAATGGACAGAACGGTACTTGAGAACCAGCTATAGGTCTGTGGAGCAACGCTTTTGAAGAAACTGGAATAGGAAAAATCAGAAATGTTTTTAAAACTTTGTATGTCATTAGCAGTTATAACAGGACTTTATTTGTCAAGTCTCTAATTTCCAAGAGATAACCAGAATTTTACATCTTATGGTACCACAAATTCTAGTATGTACTGTAACTGAGAAAGAGTAGTTTCATGGTCGGTTGCCCAGGTGAAATATTGACAATGTAGTGTAGGTACAACAGCCAGACTTTCACACTTTTTTGAATATTTCTCCTGACCAACTTACAAAAATTCCCTTGAAACATCAAAAGAGAGAATTTCAGTAAAGCTCCAAATCCAAAAGACGAAGCAGGAATTTAACCAACCATTCAAATTCAATTTTACGAAGTGGTAGTTAAATCCAGAGGTATGTGATGACACTCGTGGACGGATTTCTTTTCCAGGTATGTCTAATTTGCAGCTAAATGAATCTTAGCCTCAAAATCATCCACAATGACAATCATGGAATACTACACATCCCTTCCACAGATAAATCAAGAACAATTAGTTTTTCTTCGAAACTACGAATTAAAGTTAACAGCACACAAACATAAGAACTGAATCCTAGGAGCCACCTAGCCAGTCATAAGGTTAATCAACATATTGTGAAGATAAATGTAACTATGTTTAATGATAGCCATCTATAGACTTTATCAGGCAACCAAAATGCAGATAATGTACATAACATAGATAACACCAAAACACCAGAAAAAATTTATCCACTCACGCAAACTAGCTGCAGGATGTCCTTCTCGTCATTTGAACGAAAGTTTCAAGGTAGCCTTTTTCCTTGTATTGGGAGGGCTATAGCTTAGTGATCTTCTTTTCTCTTCAGAAGGAACAGACGAAACTAGACAAGGCAAATAGTTGCTTGGAAGAATTCCACAATTATCTAACAAACTGTCATCCCCACTGGCATTTTCTCCAAAGCCACCAGATTTGTCATCCAGATATACATGCTTTGTTTCACTAAAACGCCCATTGGACTTCACTCTGCACTTGGAATCAGTTGGAAGGACTAAGCTTTTATCTGAAACATTAACCGAAAGGCGTGCAGAATTTGTGGTTGGTAAGCCCTCAATGTGTTCAATAGAAGATTCATGTCTGATGCTGATATCACCACCATCATGACTCATATTTCTGGGAGAAAAAATATCTGCACGGATGTGCCATCAATGTCGTTTAGCGAGAGCATAGATGCCGAAATGTAATGAACTTCACTAGAAGCTTGGATTGCTAAATTCTAGAGAGCAGAGAAATATAAAATTTTAGCTTACCATCAGGAATGCTATGAAAATCTTCATCGCTCCAGTCCGAGTCAAGTGCTGCAGCTGAATCAAATCATGCTTCCTCAACACTTTCTGAAATAACAACCATACAGATAAGATAAGAAAAAAAAGAAAATTGTGAAAAAAAATTCAAAATTTATGAATTCCCTCACAACTAATATTTAAAATTGAAGCATATAGGCAATCAAATCCACCATGAAATTTGTTTTTGAGTAGATAAACTAATTATCACCAAGTTTTGAACAACTTCAGCAGCTGGAAAATGGTAGAATCCAATTCATCAATAAGATGATTAATCTTAGATACCACTCCATTTTTAAGAAAATTGAATCCTCTGAAAGAACCACTGAAGAACAGACAAGATTACAGCCATAATTTACACACCCCACAAGATCTTGAAACGGTTTATTAATCTACAAGTCATTTCGTGATCACTGATCAGTCAAGTTCTGCCAGCCTCATGACAACAGTAGTTTACAGTTCAATCCAGTTCTCCTTTTTTTTTAATCATTTTCTTCCTAAGTACAGCAACTCCCAACTTTCTAATATCCCTAGCATTAAGTCCAATGCCGGGTAGTGAATGGTTTGAGCTATTTCTCTTTGATCTCTTAATCTTCAAAGGTAAAAAAATATTATCACCGACATATATTCTATTTTTATTTGATCTATTAAAATTTCACGGCTAAAACCAACATCATCACTTCAACTTCTATCTCCAACCAATGGAGCGTCAGACAAGAAAAATTAAATTAATAGCACCATATAGATATATTAATTAACACAATCAACTTATCTGCACATAGAAAAGAATGCCATAATAAACAAGCACAAAGGAAGGAAAGAGCAGAACCGTGAAAGATGGGATTGTTGAAGGGTAGATCAACAGCCAAAGATGCAATATTTTCAACTCCATCGGACGATCGGTCAGACAATTGAGAAGGCACCCTTTTTCTCAAACCCCTTCTCCTCTTTCTAAAATTCTTCATTCTTGAACCTCCAACTCTACCTCCCACGCAATTCTCCGGCAAAGAAACGCATGCCCCCATCTCTATCTTTCCTGAACTCTCCCACCCAAAAAAAAATAAATTCAGAGAAAAATTTTGGTTGTTTTAAAAAAAATGAACAAATGGGCCAGTTTAATTTACAAAACAAATGAGCTATCAAGGATCACACATTAATATCTCAGTCTAGTGGAATAATATCTCCAGCATCAACAAACTAGTAAGAGCAAGCGTGAACACGAAGAAAAACCCCTCCCCCACCCTTCGTCCTCCAATCTCTCTCCCATAAACTAAAATCCATCGAAATCAATTCCCCCACACTGTAGAGTTTCGCAAACAAACACAATCGATTGCATGCAATAAATTCGGGTCTGCTCATGAAATCATGAAGAGCGCCAGCTCATGGAAAGATGGAAGGTGAATTCTTTCGAACGTGGGAAGTCAAAATTGATGAGCTCGGCATAAACTCTTGAATTTTATTTACATTGAAATTAATATTAATGCAGAAATTTAATACGAGCAGGAGTAGAGAGAGAATCTTTGGCAGTGGGGTTATTGAAAATGAAACATGTGGGAGAATTTGACGTGCCAAACGTGTGGAGGTTGATATTTCACTTTCTCACGTTTGCTGGTAATTAACATATGACTTCATCGTTCTACAATTCAGTATCAGGGTCAAACATCTTTAAAATTAATAAAAGATGCATAATTTTAATAAATAATACTAAATAATAAATACGAATTATTTTCAATTTAAAAGATTTTTTCGATTTAAAAAAGAAGTTTTATTTTAGATTTTGTGTATGTAAAATATGGAGTGACTTGAAAATGTTTTAATATGATAAAAGGGTAACTATGAAATTAAATATTTAGGTGTCCTCTAAATTAGTTACTTTAAAGGTTTCACAATTAATAATATAATATAGATATCGTTTTGTCTCATTGGAGGATAAATAATATAAATAAAAAAAATTTATTATGAGTCAATTTTGTTAGACAAATTTTGTGTGACCCGTTGATAAAAAAATATTTTTTATGTTAAAAGAATTATTTTTCGTTTCAAATATAGATTGGTTCAATTTGTCTCACAAAATAAATATGTGTGACTATTTCATAAAGACAAATATACAATTTGGAAAAAATAAATGTGATGATATTGATAACATAATTTTTTTAAAAATAAATTCCAATTGCTGTAAATCTCTATTCAAATGCGGTATGATCTTATTATTCACACAAAATTTACAAAATCAAGTATAGATAGTACATATACATACTTTTGTTATTTTATCTATTTAATTTAAGTGTGAATATTTATTTTATAGTATTATGACAAAAGCTTGTGTGAAACAGTTTTACGAGTCGTATTTTGTGAGACGGATCTCTTAATGGTCATCCATGAAAAAGAATTATTTTTTATGGTAAGAGTATTATTTTTTACTGTGAATATTGGTAGGGTTGACCCGTCTCACAGATAAAGATTCGTGAGACCGTTTCACAAGATACCTGCTCTTATATTATTATGTTACTTTATATAAATAAATAAAAAAAAAACAAATCGCATCATGATAGAGTTTTTTTAGATAATAAATTTGGTATTTTGTTAGTATATAATGTATGATAACAACCAAATTTATAAATTATTTAAAAATAATAATAAGTTTGGTCATTGCATGAATCATCGGTAGAAATGTGTAGGATAGATCATGTTAAATCTGTCTTCCCAATCTCTTGCATTGCATGTGTAGGATACAAATCCAACCTATACCCATATTCGGCATTAACCAAATCAAAAGTTTTAGCACTTTCCCATTTTTGATATCATCCAAAATTGATTCTCTGAATAATTTATGTGTATCGTTTTTATTATTATTATAATTTTGAGTGGGTTTTTTCGCTATCATCGATGATCCAACTCAGACTTCTTTTTAACGAGAAATATTTATGTCACTGTATCATATGGTCGATATTTCGAATAGATAATTATAATTAACTCTGATTAATTTAATGATTTTTTGCTTTTTATAAAAACAGACTTTCCATAACTAATAATCCGATTATTTTATTTATGTTTTGTCATTTTCATGTTATCATGACAATGTGAGAGTTTTAATTTCCCAGAGATCCAGTTTTCTTCAATGATTGGACAACGAAGCTATATTATCACCAGTCTGAATATATAGGCCCACATCTTTCTTTTTTCTTTTTTCTTTTTTCTTTTTTTTTTTCATTTTTAAATCTTTTAAATTTTAATTTTTTATTGTTTCCTCAATTTATTTAATTTTGAATGGATCTCATGTGAGACCGTCTCACGGATCTTAATCTGTGAGACGGGTCAACCCTACTCATATTCACAACAAAAAGTAATACTCTTAGCATAAAAGGTAATACTTTTTCATGGATGACCCAAATAAGAGATCCATCTCACAAATACGACCCGTGAGACCGTCTCACACAAGTTTTTGCCTTTAATTTTTCCGAAACAATTTATTATTTTATCTAAAGAGCGAAGCTCCAATATAATCGAACCCATTAATTTTACAAATTATAAATTTAAATAATTGAAACAATTTATTTTACATATTTTTAATAATATTAAATAATATATCATTGATAAGATTTGAAAATTTGTGATATAGTTTTTTTAATTTAATCATGGGTTGGACCCTTATGGAATGTAGACATTCGTTGGTTGAGAATCTGAGATGATAAAATTGGGCACCATGTCTACATAACAGTGTATTTTGGGCCGACACTGAGTGAAATATTTGGGCTTTTATCTCATATGTTCATTAATTTATAATGTACACAGAAAATTTTCACTTCTTTGAAAAATTATGCTGTATCCAACTCTAGTTTTACCTATAAATATGATATTTTTAGAAGAAAGTACACATTTTTGTAACGAAATTTTGCGAAAAGTTGTGTGTGTTGTTTGAGTAGATTTCTCGTAAGACGATTTCACATATTTTTATTTGTGAGACATGTCAATCCTGCTTATATTTGGCATTAAAAGTAATATTTTTTATACGTGACCCATGAAACTGTTTCACAAAATTGATCCGTGAAACCGTCTCACAAGAATTTTTGTGATGTTCATTTTTTACATGACCAGTAACATTTGAAAAGGTTATTATTCACAAATTAAGGATTGGATTGATTTTCTATACGTTGAAGATACAAATATCTTTTGGTTACCATGGGAAAAAAATATTAGAAGTAATGTTTTTTCTTTTTTTTCTTGATTCATGACTCCGTCGCTATATTTGTCGCTTGTGGTATGGTGATATAAACATCTCCAAATAAGAGTTGAATTTCATCTCATATCATAACGAGAAAAAGTCCCACCGTCCATGTAATAACAAAGAATGATAAATTACAAATGTTCAGATAATTTGTGATTACAAAAGAGATAAATTACAAATTACAAATCGATGTTATGTCTAGTATATTTACTCGTTTGTGATTTTATACAAGATCATCAATTGATTTAATTTTGGATCTCTCAATATTTTTATTTGATTTCAGAACACCAATTGATGTTTTGTATAAAATCATACGAAGTATAACACGTCCAATATAACATAGACGCGCTCATAAATCATATGGTGTGGATCGAACGTACGTTGTTAGTCCCGGCCCAAAACCACATCATCTTTTTTTGTCACACGCTAGTATTTTAATATGAATGTGGGAGGACTTGATAAATTTACATGCAATACACCATATTTCGAAAAATCGAACAATATCAGGAATGGAGGACTCCATACAAAACGTGATATGAAGCAAGAAATGTATTTATTGACGCAGTTGGCAACCTATATATCTCACTTCGAACCTCGAAGATTTCTTATATTCCTCGAGGGGCAAAACATGGATTTTTTTATATAAAAATTAAAAAAAATCAATACGTATGCAAAAAAATAGAAAAAAAAATATGTTGAAGGGGGCGACAGCCACAGCCGAGGCATGAGTTTTCGCTTAGTCGAATTATGAAAATTTAAATAAAATTTTTAACAAGTTTTATTTGAAAGTTCCCAATGAAACATCAGCTACTATAACTGTAGCGATCTGTATAGATAATAGCACTTAACAAACTTTGGCACACACTTTAAAGCATTAATGTGTAAAAAGTAGTTCACCAATTAATTAATCCAACATAAATTATGTAGGACTGATATTTTTAATAAAGTGGTAAACGTTCAGTCATACCACTGATATCAAAGTCATGAATTTGATTATCATGTATTGCAATAAGTGTAATTATTGAGATGATGATTGTGAGATTCAATAATTTTCTCTGTTAAGTAGAGTAATCGAAACATGATACTTGAACTGTTGTATGATTTTAAAAGAAAATTTGAGTTGCATTATTATCACTAGTTATAATTTTTGATAAAGCGACAAACGCCACAAATTATATATTGCAGTATGATTTAATATATATATATTTTAAAGAAATGTAATGATTTATAGATTCGTTTTCTAGAAATGTAATCAGCTAAACACTTGGCTCCCAAAATCACACTTGGTACCGACTAATACATCAGGTCAAATCTATCAGGGAAAGTTCTCGTAAAACTTATTTTTCAGTTCACTATTTTCAAAATTAGATACTTCAAATTTTATATCCACTCAAAAATTGAACATCGCGCGGTTGAAATCAGTAGTCCCTATTTAACTTAGAGAAGCACATGCACGAGTAATGGACCGAAAAGCATCGTAAAATAAGCCCTTTTGACCTCATGGATATTAAATCTCACCAATCAACTTTGGGGCTAAAGTACCTCAGTTAGCATTACCATTTTAGGCAGCTCGTCACATGGCATGTCTTTTTTGTCCTACATTTTTTATGCTACTAGGCACGATTTACACGTTGTAATTTCCCAATTAAACAATAAAAAAATTTTGATTTGACGAGTCACGGATACGTATACTATAAAATTATGTGTTATCCAAGTAAAAAAATAGAAAATTTAACTCGCAAAAAAAAAAAAAAAACAGCCAAAATAATTAAACATTATTATCGTATTAACATAAGGTTGTTATTCCCGCATTTGCTCCACTTGAAATTGCCAATGAACAATTTAAGATATGTGATCATGATAGACCACTATATAATATATCAAAATGGAAATTAGAATATCGATGATTTATAACACCACATCACATAAAGTCAAGATCTCAAGTTCGAAACGACTTGTATCTCGATGACTTATACTTCATACGACACCAAGAACTCAAATTTGAGATAAAATATCATATTCAAAACTCACTTTATAACAAACATCTCCTCGTCTCAAAAACAAATTGTCGCACGGATCTTTAAAATATTTGATTTTGACTAGTTGACAAAAAAAATGCATACTCAAATGTACAATTCGATTTCAAAATAATAATAGTAAATCAAAGTGAGTAGGCAATTGATCTTTATATGGATAACGGGTGTCTAACTATATTTGGTAAGAAATAGTGAAAGTTCGGCGCAGTGACAGGCCTTGAGAATCTTTTTTACCTCGTCATTGCTTCATCACTTCGAAAAAGGTGTAATAGTAATCGGGCAGCATGGCCATTATTGCAAGCCTTTGAATTTTTTGTTTTATTTTTAATATTTTAAAAAGATTTAGCCTATTCATTGACACTGCCGTGGGGCAAAGTAACAACCACGTCTTCTCTTGTAAGTTGATTTATCTTAAATTTTGATAAGAAAATTTTTTCATAGTATAATAAGTTTGTTTTTTTAACATTTTTTTTGTTCGAAATAAAAAGATTAAAACCGAAAAAATATATACTTTTTGTACTAAGATGGAAATTTGAAATATATCAAACTATGGGTGGATTTTGATAATTTTTCCGTGGTTTGATTTATGGTACTAATATATCGTTTTGAGTTGGTAAGTAAGTTTTAGAAGGGAGATGGATATTACATACAAGTGTGATCAAATTTTTTTATTAATTGTTCGAACTGAATTGTATCACACTGTTTCTTTTCATTTCGATTAAAAATCACGATTAAAAATAATAAATCACATCGTATACATGGTGCAGTTATTTTTTGGCAATAACTGATACGTCCCGTCCCGCCGCAACCGCTTGCCAATTGTCATATTATTTGGCGTATGTTTATAATAATATGTTAACAATACAATAAATTAAAGAAGTTGTCACTCATTCTCTCTTAACTCTCGTTCAAAATTATCTCTCCAACAAAAGAAACTTCATCTTTTTCTTAAATATTCTTCAAATTAATTTAGTATATTTTAGAGTCTTTATTTGTTTATTACAAATATTTTGTTTGAAATTTGGAATTAAAAAAAGCCAAAATAGTGCAAATGTCATTTTTGTTGTTAGTGTCTGGTTTTGCTCAATTTTTAACTTGATTTTAAATATTGATTATTGTTTTATCTAGTTATATATTATATGGTTTGAACTGTATTTTTATATTTTAAATACATTTTATTGTTATTGTTTTGGAATCCGTTTGAATATATGTTATAATATTTTACATTATACTTGATCATTCATATAAAAATCGCAATCCAAATGTATCCACTCAAAACAATTCAAAAATGTAAAACTGTGATTTGTTTTTAAGATTGATCAATTGTATATAACAATTCAGATTGATTTTTTCGCGAAACTACACTGTAATCACCCCTAATAGCATGAATCAATACTCCAATATTTGTATTTCAAGTGAGACAGCTACTTTTTCACAAATTAATATTATGAATACATTTTAATAAGGCTTAAAATAAATTAATGATTTTTATTTAAGAGTAAGATTGAAGACCACCTTTCGGGACCTTCTTGAAACTTGGATTTGTCTGGTTGTCCTTTTAATTTTAATTATTGGGCGCATCGTGATGTCCGTATGAAGTCTTAATTTATCTAACGCAAAATTTTATAATGTAGCAAATTTGGATAAATGTTTTTTGGAGCTGAAAATGTATTTTACTTTCAAACTGTAGAGTCTTTCGTTTTACTAAAATATATAATTAATAATAACAATATAATTCAAGTAACTCCAATATTTTAAATAATACAACTACTCAAGCGTCATGTTTGATTATTATTCTATCAAGGACCATTATTGCACTTCAACAACTCTCTCACAATGATGAGTCCTTGCAATCGATGAGAATCAAACCCGTAAACTTGACTATGATACCAATTTTATGACGGAGCGTTTGTCGTTTACAGTGCAACTCAAACCACTCAAATTTTTTAAATTGTACATAAACTTAAACGTCACTTTTAGATTGTTCTATCTAGGATCCAGCAGGGACAATTATTGCATTTTATCACGTTGGAATGTATATTTTGTAAAAAAAAAAGTGAAAATATATCATCTGCGTCCCAAATATATAAAATTGTTTGTTTTTCCACAAAAATTAATAAAATCGTTGGAAAAACAAAATTTACAAACAAAAATCTCATTTTATCATTATTTAATATTTAATTCGTTTGAAAAATAGTGACATATCAATAATCAGGACAGGGCGGGCAATAAAATTCCAACATGTGGTCCAAACAGACCGGCCCATTTAGATCCGTTTTTAAATGAACAATAAATAAATAATCCAACTCGTCTATTTTTCATAGTGTCGCTGTCACGCCCTGAGCCCGGCCCGCGGCTGCGTGACTGTACAATGGGCCCCTATAGCAACTACTTCGTATTCGTCATCGCTTTACGAAAATGATTAACTCAAGTTGCTATAGAAGTCCATTGTAAGCCATTATAAACTCATTTTAAATTTTTCATTTTTAAGATTGGGACAAGGATATCACAATCACCCCTCCTTCAGAACGCGACGTCCTCGTCGCGTCCTGACCCCTCGATCCACCAGCGCCGAGAATCTAGAGGTGGCTCCTACAAGTTCAAGAGGTGGCTCCCGTCATGTAGATCTTTGCCCCGCAGGTTCAAGAGGTGGCTCTCATGCACGTAGCATTTTGCCCAGTATAGCACTTATTTCCCGGTGTTCCATGCCGGTGACCGGCTCTGATACCATTCTGTCACGCCCCGAGCCCGGGCCTGCGGCTGCGTGATTGCACAATGGGCCCCTATAGCAACTACTTCGTATTCTTCCTCGCTTTACGAAAATGATTAACCCAAGTTGCTATAGAAGTCCATTGTAAGCCATTATAAACTCATTTTAAATCTTTCATTTTTAAGATGTGGGACAAGGGTATCACAATCACCCCTCCTTCAGAACGCGACGTCCTCGTCGCACCCTGACCCCTCGATCCACCAGCACCGAGAATCTAGAGGTGGCTCTTACAGGTTCAAGAGGTGGCTCCCGTCATGTAGCACTTTGCCCCGCAGGTTCAAGAGGTGGCTCCCATGCACGTAGCACTTTTCCCAGTATAGCACTTATTTCCCGGTATTCCATGTCGGTGACCGGCTCTGATACCATTATGTCACGCCCCGAGCCCGGGCCCGCGGCTGAGTGACTGCACAACGGGCCCCTATAGCAACTACTTCGTATTCGTCCTCGCTTTACGAAAATGATTAACTCAAGTTGCTATAGAAGTCCATTGTAAGCCATTATAAACTCATTTTAAATCTTTCATTTTTAAGATGTGGGACAAGGGTATCACAATCACCCTTCCTTCAGAACGCGACGTCCTCGTCGCGCCCCGACCCCTCGATCCACCAGCGTTGAGTATCTAGAGGTGGCTCCTACAGGTTCAAGAGGTGGCTCCCGTCATGTAGCACTTTGCCCCGCAGGTTCAAGAGGTGACTCCCATGCACGTAGCACTTTGCCCAGTATAGCACTTATTTCCCGGTGTTCCATGCCGGTGACCGGCTCTGATACCATTCTGTCACGCCCCGAGCCCGGGCCAGCGGCTGCGTGATTGCACAATGGACCCTTATAGCAACTACTTCGTATTCGTCCTCGCTTTACGAAAATGATTAACCCAAATTGCTATAGAAGTCCATTGTAAGCCATTATAAACTCATTTTAAATCTTTCATTTTTAAGATGTGGGATAAGGGTATCACAATCACCCCTCCTTCAAAACGCGACGTCCTCGTCGCGCCCTGACCCCTCGATCCACCAGCGCCGAGAATCTAGAGGTGGCTCCTACAGGTTCAAGAGGTGGCTCCCGTCATGTAGCACTTTGCCCTGCAGGTTCAAGAGGTGGCTTCCATGCACGTAGCATTTTGCCCAGTATAACACTTATTTCCTGGTGTTCCATGCCGGTGACCGGCTCTGATACCATTCTGTCACTCCCCGAGCTCGGGCCCGTGGCTGCGTGACTGCACAATGAGCCTCTATAGCAACTACTTCGTATTCGTCCTCGCTTTACGAAAATGATTAACTCAAGTTGCTATAGAAGTCCATTGTAAGCCATTATAAACTCATTTTAAATCTTTCATTTTTAAGATGTGGGACAAGAGTATTACAGTCGCAGTCTGGCTCGATGGACCTAACTCTATTCAAATGCCCTAATTGAGATGGAGGGGATATAGTAGAACGTGAAATATAACAAAATTTTGAAATACCACTACAATACAGGAAATTTTTCTTGAACATAATAGAGAAAATGCACATTAATCATTTATAATCACTAAGCTACTTTAGTTTTGTCCTAACCAGATATTTAATAATAAAAAAAACTTTTTCTTAATTACCTTTAAAATATATGGTAAAATATAACTTAAGTGTAATTATATGATCGATTAATTATTTCATTACTAATATTAACATTGAAACAATCGTGAAGTAATTAATCAGGTGGCTAGTAAATCAACTCGACATCATAATTAACATGCTATCTAATTTCTCATTTTAAGCACTGTTTTATATTTTTGTTATTATATGAATCGTGTTTTATTGATTTATTCTTCAGTCTGCCATAAAATAATAAATGCGTTACTCTTGTATATATATTTGGTGGGATTTTTAAATTTTTTGGATTTTGGATGAAATAATGTTACAATTTTCATAAGGATAACATTATATTTTCGGTCATGTAATTTGTATATTTTTCATTTTTTGGCATGTTATCGAATTTATTCACGATTTTAATCCAGTAACTAGCGTTTTTCCCTTCAATTTTAATATTTTTCATTGGAGTGCTCACCTGACATCCGATATATCATCAATGTTTAATGTCACATAAATCTTTCCGACACAACATCAACATTTCGATAAAAAAAATGACTAAAATTTTATTTTGTTAAAGAATAACATGACAAAAAATATGTATAATTTTCTTTACGAGAAATTGGAGTGTCCGACAACAATTATGACTACCAAAAACGATAAATTCGACAAATGTATTTATATTGTTAAGGACCATCAATACGCTAGAGACAATAATTAATGTAACACAAGTTCATTAACTTATTTTTAAAAAAATATCAGTTTCTAATTCATAATTTTCTTTTTACCCAAGTACTCGAAATATTTCATTTATATAACACGTGCAATAATCAAGCAGACTTTACTCGAAAGTAGATGTTGAATTGAAGTATGCACATATTATCAAGACTCGTATCCGTATCCTTAGGATTTAAGAGTATAACTCGTCTATCAAGTGATTTTTTAGTTCGGTTCTCCGAGAAAAATCCAATGTTAGTCCATTGGTGGTATCAATAATGTAGAAAACCTCTCCGCTACTCCCTTGTTCGTCCATTTTTCTCTTCGTCAATTTTGTTATCAATCAACTCGTTTCATATATATGAGATGCTTGTCTTAAATGTAATTAAGTTATTTTTCGAAATTATTTTTATGTCGCTGTTTTATTATTTCCGCTCATTTTCAGTGAGGCAGATTACGATCCTTACCAATCCAATGATTAATTTTAAAAAATAATAATAAAAAAATCCAATGGAACATCATAAAAAACTATATATATATATATATATATATATATATTAATTAGGAGAGAGGGGAAAAGGGCAAATGATGCTTTGTTATGTATGCTATTAAATGGAATATCATCTAGAAAAAAGTGGGCCAACAAATGATGGTGCATTCATTATCCATCAATATTACATAATAATATTATGCTAAAAGAGCTTAATCCCGAATCTTAAAATATCATTATCACTAACCTTTTAACCCAAACGACAAAAACTTATGTGAGATAGTCTCACATGTTATATTTTGTGAGACAGATATCTTATTTGGGTCATCCATGAGAAATTATTATTTTTTCTGCTAAGAGTATTACTTTTTATTGTGAACATCGGTAGGATTGACCCGTCTCACAGATAAAGATTCGTGAGATCGTCTCACAAGAAACCTACTATTAACAAATACACCCGTAATCATTAGTCCCAACAGTCATAATCAACTTTCCCCGTTAGTCCTTTCTCGGATTACTTCTAACTCCATACATTAATATGAAGATTTGTGTTGTGTATCCGAACATTTATTATAATTGCATCAAATATAGCTCATCTCACACACTGATCGTGGATATGTTGTATTTTAAGGTTTGTCCGAAATACTTTAATCAAACTCAAAATGTTGGATGGGAAATAATAATAATTTTAAAGAAATTAATTTTCTTAGTCTATTTGTGAAAATATACATATATTTTTAGATTTGTTCAATAAACAAGTACAAGATCCTACTCCTTGCTATTTGTTGTGTCCAACTTATTCTTAGTGAAATGTTTAATTTAGTCTTCGGAGTTGTTATGTTTGTTTTTTATCCTTTAATTTGTCAAAAATTTGTTTTAAACATATAACTTTACGTTTTGTTGATTTTAGTCTTATTTTATCGAAAAAATAATATATTCAGCTTTACGTCAGCATTTTACTAACGAAATAAGGAAAAAAAATGACTAAATTGACTACTTTTCGATCAAAAAATAGAGTAATATCCTTAAAAAGAACATATGGTTAACCATTATATATATTGCGGTTTTATTACTAAGACTTATGCTAATTATTTGGAAACTTTCTAAAATTTTGATTATTATTGTGGAGCTTGAAAGGGGATCGATTAAGGTACCCGAATGCGCAACGGAAGTTTCAAAAATAATTTTCATGAGAAAACCGAGCACCCTAAGCCAATAATGTGTAGCAAATACAAAAACACAAGCATATGACATTCATAGTGTGTTTAGAAAATATACCTATCAATCTTAAAAGATTGATGTTGGCTCCAACTTAGTTGTCAAACAACTAAGCTCTTCAATGGCAAGATCTTCTACAAGCTTCCTTTAGAACACTCCTTGTTCAAAATAAAGCCCACCACCAAACAAGCTAGAACCACTCTAATTTTGCACTAGAAAAATTAGAGCATTTTTCTTTGAGAAGTGTACTGTTTTCCTCAACAATTGAAGAACAAAATATGAAGGGAATAACCACAAAATTTCGGCCAAGGGGTTGGGGATGAGAGAAGGAGGAGCTTTTTCTTGGTTGTGAGAAAAATTAAAGTGAAAAAGTTGCATGCCAAGCCTTGGACATTGAAAAAGTAGTCTCCAACCCTTCATCTCCCATGCATGCATATTATTTGGGCTTGTAACAATTACAAGGGCCCATGAACTTTTATTTAAATGTCTCAAACACATTTGAGACCATTTACACTTTACTTGATTTTACCCAAGCCCACTAGTTTAATAATTATTTCCTATTGGGCTCTACAAGACCCAATATGATTTAATTAATTCAACACTTGAGTTAATTTAATTATTTGGACTCTACTAGGCCCACTAGTGTTCAATTAATTCAACACTTGAATTAATTTAATTTAGTCCATAATAATGTTTATGAAAATCACAATTTTCAAATACATTATCTATTTGGCCAACTTTTAATTTAGGAACACTTCCACGAATTAAAAGTTACATTTCCCTCATAGAAGTCATACTTCTATTTTTCCTTACTCTTATAAACTCATTTATAAGCCGTTCAACGCATTGAACTATTTTACTTCTCAACGGGATCTAGAAAGCTAGTACTTGTGTGGCCCTCAATGGTTCATTGATACAACTAGCTGTGGGTTCACATCTCCATGTGATTCGGGACTAAACATGTCCTTATATGAGCATACCCCAATTGCTCCATTCTTATTTATCAACTCCTTGATAATAAGAACGTCAGAACTCAAGTCTGATAGTACCCAACCAATCATGTTAAACGCCTAGCAGCATCGCTTACATGATTCCCTAGGTATCAAATGATAGTGTCTGCAAGAACCATTCAATTATGATTAGCGTACAGTACGGTCCCTTCAACTCATATATCCCGACCGATTCGACAACCATTGGTATATCGAGAGTTGTCAATGAATCGATACTATGTGTCATGTCGTAGTTGCATCGATGGTGTAATCTATGAAACCCCTTTCATAATTACCACCATACTCTGATCAGAGATTTCAACCTACATACACATGAGAACACATAGGATATCCATACCCGAAGGTAAGCGGTGAATCCCCGACTACAATGCATCGACTCCTATATGTTTCGACAGAACACCCAACCCTGCCACCTGATGACCCCATGAGAGTCGGTAAACAAGTCAAAGTGTAATTCTAGCACATAGAGTCTCAATGTTGTCCCGGGTCATAAGGACTAATGGTGTACAACCATAAACTAGGACGTTTCCACTCGATAAGTGAGAACCACTTGGAAAATCCTTTATGGAGGGTTGTTCAGTGCACTCTACCAGGAGCACCTATCTGCATGCTCGGACATCACAATGTCCCCTACCAATGAAACATGGTACTCACATCGCAGATACTAGTCTCGAACTCGAGCGGCCTATATCCTTCTTAGCGGCGGCTGAATCGACTAGGAACTGTTTAGAATATACAGTATTCCAAATATGAGTTTCATGATACTCATCATATGAGCATCTCATATTCTTTCAAATATTTGTATATTCAAGGGCTTTATCTATGCAACTAGCATGGGTATTCAGATAAAGATGTGCCAATAATAATTTCAAATATTATTAAAATAAAGATTGTTTATACATAGAGTTTCATTCTGAACACTCGGCCAACACTTGGCTCGACGGGCACCTACTCTAACAGAGCTGTGACGTTTTAACCTTAATACAAGTGTTGTACGTATGTAATTCGCTTTCTTTTATATTATTTTTATGAGTAGGTCTCTTGTGAGACAGTCTCACGAATTTTTATCTGTGAGACGGGTCAACCCTACCTATATTCACAATAAAAATTAATACTCTTAGCATAAAGTAATAATTTTTCATGGATGATCCAAATAAGATATCTGTCGCACAAAATACGACCAATGAAATCGTCTGCCACAATTTTTTGTCTATTTTTATGAACATGATTCGGTGACCTATCATGAACCTAACGGCGTAGGTCAAGTGTGGTAGACTTTCATCCCTATTCCCTAATGATCCGTACACTAAGTGCGGATGGAGTAAAGAAACCATATATATACATACACAACACATACAAATACACATACAAACACAGACACACACATCTTATTTATTTTTCTTTGCCATTCAATTATAAATTATATTATGAAATTTGTGATAAAATATATTTTGGAAATTGATGCTAATAATAATAACAATAATAATAAATAAACTCTTATTCATCACAGTAAATTAGTAGTTATATATCAAATCCACTATTTGTCAAGTTAAATAATTTCAAAATTAATTGTGACGTATTTCAAATTATATCTATCTCGGGTATATTTAAAATTATTTTTCAAATCAAATATTTTCTTTAAAATCAAATAATTTCAGGTATGTTGGGATTGAAAGGTTTTGATTTGATAAAATATCTGAGAGAGATTTGAAATAAATCCACATTGAAATGAATTTGAAATCTACCATAATGACTTAATTATTTAATATTTGAAACAAACTAATGTATATATTATAATGAAATTTGAAACCAATAACTTCAAAATCCTTTATTTTTTTGGTTTAAATCAATTCAATCATAAGGGCAGCCACATTGGTTGGTTAATGGGTGTTAATAACACTCATTAATTTTCGCCCACCAATGTGGGCGCAAGAATTAATAATCTTGGCTGACATGGCAGCCAAGAAATTAATCAGAATGAACGGCGTTATTTCGAAATTTGCGACGGTTTTTCGTAAACCATCGCAACTTAGCGACGGTTTTTCGTAAACCGTCGCAAAGTGAAAAGCGTCTGTTTTTTTTTTTAAAAAAGTCGCTATTTGCGACGGTTTTTTAACACCCTGTCGCTATGTGCGACGGTTTTTGAAAAACCGTCGCTAATTATCACCAACGCTATTTTCAAACGGCAAAATTATGCACCAACGGCTATATTCGATTATCGTAATTCGTTTTCTTTGTATTTTGTGTTTTTTTTAAAGAGATTGTGTTGAATAATATTTTAAATAAAAGAGTCCAACTTTTTTTTCATTTCTTAATAATATTTTAATGAATATTGGAATTAAGTTATTTTTAAAATAATAATACTATTTATTTTTAGTAATATTTGTTGTAAAATTTTAAAAATATTAGAAAGATATTGAAATATTTAAAATAAAAAAAATGAGTAAGTGGACAGTGAGACCCATAAATAATGAAAGTTGAAATTAAATGAATGTGGGTGTGTGTTAATAATGGGAAATTGTTAATGTAATGAATATGTGACTCGTGGACCCCATCATTTTTGATGAGATGGAGAGTTATTAACATGGAATAATTCCGACGGATGCGGATGCCCTAAATCATAACATAAATCAATTACTTTGAAAAGATGAATTTCAAACTTTTTTGACTTTTTGGATATTTAAAATTCAAGAGAATTTTGAATATCTTCTACATCAAAATAAAATTAGGGAATTCAAATATATTCCGTCAAGTCAATTTTTTTTTTTTTTAAACAAGTCCTTAGTGTAGATGAGCCAGTTGTAGAATAGCACAACCTGGAAGCTTTAAGACACCGGACACTCCGACAAAAGCTCCCTCAAAAGTCACTTCTTTTCTACTCCCAAGATCTCTCTCCCTCGCTCGCTCTGCTTCTCAGAATCTATCGTACGCCGGTGGATACACAACGCACCTGCTCTCTCCACGGAAAGGAAGATCCACCCTCATGTCCCCTACCTACACCCGACTATACATACACATCGTATATCTATCTACACTAACACGAGCATTCCATTCGTCGCGACTCGGGCCTGGAGATGGATCCCCGCAGGGTGCAATGGTGAATGACGGGGCAGGAGGTGGTTACAATTTATCGGAGATCTGGCCGGGTTTTCACGCCAATGCGTCGTCGTATGCTCTGGCCATGGATCCGACGGAGATGGACCAGAGATTGAATCATGGCCCAGCCAATCATACTAATTCAAAGAAACGCCGCGATAAAGATGAATGCGGCAAAGGAGGAGCTTCCACCAGTAACAGCGATGGAGACAATTTGGTACAATTTCAACTCAAAACTTCATTTTAATTGATGCGGTGTTATATTTATATGTTTGATAGCGTTTAAGCTCATCTTATCTCTTCAAGAGTTCATTACGAGAGAAATTAATTCACTTGGCCGTTATATTAGCGACACTTGTTTAATATCCTCCTTTATGTAATTGAGAGCAATTTTTACATAATCGGACGGTGAAGGTTTTTAGTTTAGAAAATGATTCGAACTACGATAGATTTTGCCGTTGGATTAAAAAATAGTTAGATTATATAAAATAATAATATAATATAATAAATAACATATTTAAATTATAAATACTTTAAATGTGTACATATAAATAATAAAAAAGATATATTTATCTAAATTTAAACAATATACATATGATTAAATATAAATATATATATATATATATTTTAAGAATTAAATAAATCGAAATAATGTATAATATTATTAAAATAATATTTTTAATAAAGTTCAAAATCAAAATAATTGTATATATATAACCAAAAATAAAAATTTAAATATAAAATAATTCTTTTTAAAGAAAAATAAAAAAATATATTATTTTTTAAAAAATTAAAAAATGTGTGAACCGGTCGGACATGTTCTTGACCTGTTTTGACCGGTTCTGATCGGTTTGATAAGTCAAATGGTTTTTTTAGCATTTTTTGTACAGAACTCGTGATCGGTTCTTGCTCAAATCGGTCGCTTCGATTCGGTTTCGAAATCACTTATTGAGAGCATGAACTAAAAAAATTTTGCTAAAATAATCATGAATTGATTATTAAAATAATTGTAGAGCTTCTCCATTTAGTAACTTAGTAGTTTGGAAAATGTGCTTGAACAAAAGATTTTGTTCGAATCAATTTATAGATGATTTCGTCAATATATAATTAAATTTTTTGATTTTTACAAATTAAAATTTAATTTTTAAATGTTGTGATGTATAGTGATTTTTTTTTTTGTAAAAAAATTGTGCAAGTAGTTGCAACTTCCAGAGTAATGCAATATGCTTACTCCAGTTGTTGAAATGAAAAATTAGCGCGTTATTTTAAATTGTGTGGTTGTGCAGAATGAAGGAGATGGTAAGAGGTTGAAGGCAGAGGGCGTTTCAAATGGAAATGAAGAAAATAAAGCTCAAAGGGAAGGTGTTGGGAATTCAGGCAAGGTAACGGATAAAAGTGCAGTGAAAGCAGTTGAACCACCAAAGCAAGATTATATTCACGTTCGAGCAAGAAGAGGTCAAGCCACTGACAGTCACAGTTTAGCTGAAAGGGTAATGGATGTATCGCCTTTCTGTTTGAGTTGTAAAAAGATTTAACTACATTTTTTTAGTTCTATGCTGTTGATTATTAATTAATAGTCAAGTTGGGGTGGTGGATAAGAAGCTGGATGATGCCTATGGTGGCATACTTTAGGTAGCTTCATGCATCCTTGAGTAATCTGTACGTGTATTTTTGCAACCTATGATATCTTGATGCATAATCGATGAAAAATCCAATCATGACTCATTGTCAAGTTGTCTATTATGCTGTGTGGATTGTCGAAACCTAACAAGGGCCTAAAAATAGTCTATCATGTCAGGAGCATCTCAAACATAGGTTCTGCTCCACTATTTTTGATGAAGTTGATACATGGTAAATGTACATTTTATGAGCGATTGTTAACCTATTGGTCCCTCTTGGTACAGGCTAGAAGAGAAAAAATAAGCGAGAGAATGAAAATCCTTCAAGATTTAGTGCCTGGTTGTAATAAAGTGAGTTCCAACATCCTGGACTTATTTTCGCCATCGGATTGAATGCTGTTGATCGTTTCATTGAAGTATCTTTTATTACTTTTTTCCTTGTTCATTAGTTTTTGAAATCTGTGTGCACATGGACATATTAATCTGTTTGATATGAATGTCGGGTTTCTTGGGAAATCTCATGCATGAGACCGTGCATCTATTTTTTTATCCAAAATTCCGCTCCATGCTCATTGATAGTGATGGATATACCTACCGTGGGTATCTGGCCATTAGATACCAAAGTTGTCTTTTTCATGGGTTCAAGTTGGATTGGAAGGTTGAGTCTCACTCATTTGCCCATATAAGAGTGATAAACAACTGTCAGAAGTTCGGAGATTGTTCTAGATACATTATAAATGCTCTGAATAAATGAGGTAGACATATAAATTTGCATTGTTTTGATATTATCTGATTATTTCCATCTTATGTTGGCGTTTCAAGGATATTAGTCTTGCGTTTTTGAAAGTTATTATCCATCTTCACTTTGATACTGGGGATACTAAATTCATATTTTCTGAAATGATAAGAAGATTCATTTGGTTCAGGTAATTGGCAAAGCACTGGTGCTCGACGAGATAATTAATTATATCCAATCATTACAACGTCAGGTCGAGGTAAATAATTTTTTTCCCTCTGTCCAACTCTTAGTCCCTTGTATGTATAGCGTCGTGCTTTGATTTTGTTTCTTTTAAGAATATTCCCACTTGTAAAAAGAACTCACAGTTCACTTGTCTCCCAGTTTCTGTCGATGAAGCTTGAAGCGGTTAATAATTCAAGACTAGGCATCGATGGATCTTATCCATCAAAAGATGTAAGTTCTTGAAACATGGTTATCAACTGCCTGAATTTGCTCCAATTATAGGCTATTTCAAATTTCCTCTCTGTCATTTAGCTTCAACCTTCGTTTTCTTTGGAAATTGCCTGTCTTCAGCATGACTGTTCGGCAAAGTTATGTTTGTCGAAATCATGGTTCATTTTTGAGTCTTTGACAAAATGCATTCTTTTTTAAAAATTGTGCAGTTTTCTCAGCAAACTTTTGAGACGCCGGGCATGGCATTCGGGTCTCATGGTACAAGGGAATACGGAAGGGATTCATCACCAGAATGGCTACACATGCAGATTGGTGGCGGCTTCGAACGACCATCGTGATTAACACATAAAAAAAAAGGGGAAAAAAACCCAAAAGCCGCCAAGAATACAGCGAACAGTATTCAAGTTTCTTGAAGCTAAATATGTTGCCACATCTATCTTTTATGGTAACGTGTTAAAGCAGATTTCTCGAGTCTCCCGGCGGCCGAGTTAGTATGATTCTGAGAGTTGTGAAAGGCTTATCCAGTTACAATCTTTTATTTGTTGTACTATGGTTGCAATTTGGTGTAGTAAGAAACTTGGAAGTTCATTGAAAAGCAATAATTCAAAGCTTTCTTCTTGCACGTTTCAGCCATACCAGGATCAGATAGAATTGTTATACTTTGCTGTAACATCACAAACGGTAAACGTCAACAAATTGAGCGTTCCAAATTAATTTCGCGGTGGCATCACTAATAAAGAAATTAAATTCTTCACACAAATATGAATGATTAAAAAATGATCAATATAATATATATATATATATGAATACGTGTGCGGTGTGGCTTGAATAATATACCGATGACAAAAACTTGTGTGAGACGGTCTCGCGGGTCGTATTTTGTGAGACGGTTCTCTTATTTGGGTCATTCATGAAAAAATATTAATTTTTATGCTAAGATTATTACTTTTTATTGTGAATATCGGTATACAGGCCTTGGGGTGGTCAATATGGGGCCACCGCACAGGGCCCCTGTTGTGGGGACCCGGACGCTAATCATGTTCTTAATCATAATTGGGACTAATTAATCAATTATAAAGCATGGTCTAAATTTTTTTTTTAAAATGCGGAACGTAGTGAAATAAAACGTATATACAGTCTCAGTATAAAAGTACAAGTCCTGTACCACATACATTTATTCAACTAAGGTTTAACAACTAATATCAAGTGTCCAACCCTATCTCTAATCCAAGTCCGGAGCCTCCACTCTAATCACGATCTCTTCTCATCTCCTCGACCCTGAACATGTCCCACCTGTTGTCATGCACACATACAAAACAAGAAAACAGCCGGATAACTCCGGTGAGAATAAATCCCAGTATAAACAATGTAAACATGCAATCATATAAAACATATACAAAAGCATATAACAAATATCATTCACATGCAGCCAATCAACAAACATGTATAATATCAAAACTGTAAATCAACTAGTCATCACATACTCGACTCAAACAACGCGTCGTCTCAGACTCGACTCAACTCTAACCTAGGGATCCCAATGTCTGGATATTGATAATTATATCGAATCTCAGTCGATAAGAATGAATCAACCCCTAAACGGTATCGATATAATTCATATATCCAGTGTCTGGGCGAAACAGCCACAGAATTGACGAATCAGTCAAGGATTAAGCGAATCAGCCAATAATTAGACGAATCAGTCAGTAGTTAAGCGAATCAGCCAAAGTTTAGACGAATCAGTCGATAACTAGACGAATCAGTCGATAACTAGACGAATCAGCCGGTGACTAGGCGAATCAGCCAATGACTAAACGAATCAGTAGTCAATACATGCAGTGGCTATAAATCAATAGACTATAAACATCAATCTCATCAATTACAAATATCAATGTAATAAACTAAGTATGTGATTTAGGGAGACTCGAGTCAAACCTCACTCGAGCTGTGCAATCCCAACTCAACATTAATTTATACCTTTCTTTCTGATACTCTGACTCTGTCGAAGTCTCGAACTCAAAGCCTGTCAATACTCAATCTGACAATAACAATATCGAGGGTACGGTATCAATACACCACTCAAACAATACTGGATATAATCAGAATTCAATCAAATTCTGTTTCAACAGCACAACGTCATAGTCTCAATATACCCAGCAATATCATCTCAGTCAGATATCAATTCTAACATCTCATATTTGATAACAATTCAATTCTGATATCAAATCGATTCCAAAATAACTCCGAAAATCATAACAATTCCATATGGTATTTATTCTTCAGTCCGGTTTCGATTATACGATGTCTAACATGACCAGAACATCATATAAGAATCGTATCAGATTCTGACAATACCATAATTTCAAATCATATCAAAACGTAGTAAAACTTACGTCCAGTTGTAGCCTACGTCAATAGGAACCCAATACCGAAGTCGGATTCAAAATCGGACGGGCGGATTTCTCACAAAATACGTAAGGATTTTCGGAGCTTCTCTGAATCTTTCTTCACGATTCTTTCCTTCGTTTTCTTGTTTTTGACTGAAGACTCATGTATATATATATATATATATATATATATATATATATATATACATACTCGCACATGCAGAAGGACGGGTGGCTCAATGTGCATACTGCACGTCTCGCGCATATGCGCGACTAATATCGGCGCATATGCACGAGACCTACGGGTCTCGTGGATAAACTTCTCGGCAGCTCGCGCATATGCGCGACTCATCTCCGCGCATATGCGCGAGGTCCTCTGGACTTCGCTTGTACAGGCTCGCGCATATGCGCGACTCACTTCGCGCATATGCGCGAGGTCCTCTGCCCATGGCACGCATATGCGCGCATCTGTGCCGCGCATATGCGCGAGGGCTACTGTTCCTCGCACATTTTCATGCATTATATCATCTTTCCCGATCCGATTCTTTCGTCTATAATCATATCAATTATCCCCAAATCATTTCAGATTAATAGGATAAAATTCTCGGGCCTTACACTCCAGCTGGATAGGGCCTCAATTAAAATGGAGATAGGGGTATATTGGGTTGGATATTTGGGCTTTGTATTTTATCTTCAAATTTTCTAAAATTTAATAGTGGATAGTGGGCTTATCAATCTGACACTTCAAATTTCTATGTTGGCTCTTACATTTAAAAAAGACCTTACATTTCAAAGAAATTATTTTTTTTTTGCACGAACCCTTCAAAGTCTGAGACCGGCCCTACAAAAAAATATTAGAGTACAAATTTTAAGGGATTGGGCTTGGATGAGATAACTTGATTTAGAATGAAAAATTTGATTTGAGAAGGGATGCAAAACATTATAATTATCATCACATCGACATGGATTAACAAGTGATGAATTTGAAATATATCAAATATAAATTCATCCAAAAAATCAAATGAACTGAAAATCAATATAGTCAAAATTCGTAACTTAAAATCATTTAATCTAAGCTAAACGTTTTAACCAATAAGTTATGTATAACATTTATACATGTTTTGTCAAACAAAAAACGGGTGGTTTATACATATGATCCCAAGATTCAGATTCCCATCTTATAACAATTTTATATTTTCATGTAGAATACGATTGGATGGAGAACTCAGAACTGTGTGATAGATACTTCTCCATTTATTTTCTAATTTTTCTTTTTATGTTATAAATAATTTTTTCTCTACTGCTCGGAGACAATGCTCTTGTATATCGATCATTTTAGTTTTACTAATTCAAAGAATGCAATTTACATCACTTTCGAGTATAAAGAACATTTGCCAACGTTGTTATGGGATTACGATAGAGATGATATATCATCACGGTTTGTTCAAATTGAGACAACTAACAATAAAAATGAGTTATTATTATTATTATCATTAACTATACAACTAATATAAAAGAATTTGTGGGATCAGAGTACATCTCCATTGAAACAATTTCACGTATTTATGTTTGTAAGACAGATTGACTTTTATACCATATCAACAATAAAAAATTATAGTTTTGACATAAATAATAGTTTTCATGTATCGATCAGGTCAAATCAGATATCCGTTTTATAAAATTAAATCGGGAGACCATGTATAAGAGTTTTTATGATGGAATTAAACCTAACATATAAGATGAATTGTTCATGGACCGCCAAGTCAAACCATCACCCTGAATATTTCAATTTCAAATTTCTAAAATGTCTAGCTACAAATTTATTTATCAGTTGATAACGACATCGTTTCCTTCCCGGAGATCCATCACTGAATCATTTGCCAGTCATATTAGCCCACCCTTGCTTCTTCCGCGTTCACTACCACTCATAGCTAACCTGGGACAGATTGGGAAAACCATTTCATCTGATTACGCCGTTTTCCAACACGCGCCAAAATACGCGTGGTTGTATCTCAATTTTTTTTACACGGCTTAAATTAAATTTTCTCGTAAAATCAAACCCCACCTTCGTCATTTGCATTGCACAATTCAACTGCTACAATTTTTTTCTTTTCTCCCTGAATTTCAGATAATGATGTTTAACTGAATCCCTCCCCTATTTTTGTAAGTATTTAGGGGTTTATGCACCTCAGTCCGGTTCGATCGGACGTACTGTAGGGATAAAATGGCTGGATGGAGGGGATCTAGATTGGGCGGCGGCGGGGGGGATGGGTCTCCGACGGCGAACGGTGTCTCGTCGTCTCGTACGGTTCGACTTGGTAAGGTTCAGCCGCAGGCACCAGGCCATAGAATGGTTTTCTGCAACGATCGTGATGCAAATATCCTCGCTCAATTCAAGGTTATAGTTGCAGGATTGTTCAGTTTTTTTTTTATTTATTACGTGTTCTTGATTTATTTGTATTTATATATGTGAACTTTCTGGAGTCTAACAATGCATAGGCGAGTTCATTTTATGGGTGCCAATCGCATCACATACACTCGGAAACTTGATTGATGAACTATTGTTTTGAGCTTAAGCTGGAGTTTGATTCATTATATTCAAATTTGTATGTGTACTAATAAGCATGCCACATTCGATAGGGCCATATGAGCTATGCATCAGAGTTTGAGGCACACGTTCTGAGTGTATAAGTGTAGTTTTTATCACATTCGATAGGGCCATATGAGCTATGCATCAGAGTTTGTTTGTAAATCTATGTGATATAATTTTCTTCGTTCTATTAGATTTTGAAATGTCATGTTTTAGCACATGTTGCTTTGACGAGGAGCACATTTTACCTTGCATCTTGGGAGTTGGGACTCTAGGGAACCTGTGCGTGTGTTAGTCCTGATATTGTCTTCCAATCTGGTGTGAATAATTTCTTTAATTAGATCTGATTGGTTCCATAATTTATTTTCAGGGAAATTCTGTGTCAACTACGAAGTATGATGTCTTTACATTTTTACCAAAGGGACTTTTTGAGCAGGTAATATAATGTTGCACTATTTTTGAAAAGTGTATTTTGTTATTGAAAGCTGGCGTTTGTCATGAATACCAAGTTAGCATTTATCTGCTATACAATGACTTGCAACCTTGAAATGAATTTTACCTCAGGATTTAGTTTATCAATTTACCTGTATATTGGTTTCGGAATAATTTAAAATCAATCTACAAACTTGGCATTAGGACTACACTAACTGCTGTAGGGCTCACATTTTTCTCTTTAGCAGTATTTTTCAATCCGACTTAGTTTTTTGAAACAATTCTGGAGATGAAGTCCTGTGGTGGAATGAAGATATTGGATTAACTTGTCTAATTTTTAGCTGCCATCTAGGGAAACAGGTAAAAAGAGTTGTACTAGATAAATTTGAGAAACATGTAGAAGGTATAGTTTTGATTTCTGAGTGACTTATCACTTAATTGCATTTGTTGTAGAGAAGAGTGCATGCAGAACATTTTGAAGACTTTTAATTTCTATTTATAGATGACAATGTGATATCTATGAATAGATACATTATTACCATTCCATGTAATGAAATCGAATTCTAAAACTCGGCATCTGCTATATAACAATTTATGTTGACAGAGTTGTCGGCTGTTTAGGATCAAGGTTTTTTTTATCCTCCAGCTAGTTAACTGCTGTAGCAAAAAAGAAATACGAGGCTTCATTTTCCTGGTGATTTAGTTTGTAATACCTGTTTCCTCTTGTTTAATTTATGCTGACAGTTCAGACGGGTGGCTAATCTCTACTTTCTCATGATTTCAATATTGTCATGCACTCCAGTCAGGTATGTTGCTGTAATATAGTTTAGATCACCAAGGGTTACATAAAATATGATATAAAACAATTTGAGTATTATTGGCATCACAATTGCGGAATGCTTAGATTGATATATATACTGATTTTTCGCTATATAGAATGCAACAATTCGTGGAGAGAATGGTGAAGCAAATCTAGCACTAGTTTTGCATTTGTGTATGGATAACTGGTTAATCTGAGATGTGATGCAGCTAAAAAATGTGTATTATTTCAAGTTTGTAGGATGTTCTGTTGCATGGATGTGGACGGTGATTGCCAATATAATGACAGTGTAATATGTGTTAATATTGCATTTTGCCCTGTGTATCTGAAATGGCTCTATTAATTTGTTATTTCAGCTGAAGAAGAGAGAGCTTGTATATGCACATGTTAAGTTTAAAAAACTATGCTGTGCTTTCTGGTTATTGTCGAAAATACCATTACAGCAAATCTAGGTTCTCAGTTGCTTTCCTAGTTATGTGCATTAGTTTTCTTGTTGATTGACCTGCGTGAAATGTTGCTGCAGCAGATAATTTGAAATGAGAAGTCTATCTTAACAATGAAATCCATGGTTGTTAGATGCAACATTTTTAAGGAACCTTTGTTTTTATGCAGTCCTGTGAGTCCTATAACAAATGTGCTTCCACTCACCCTGGTGCTTCTTGTATCTCTCATCAAAGAAGCATGGGAGGACTGGGTGAGAATTATATCATTTTATTTCTTTGGTGTTTTACAATCTATGCATCTTGTTCTGATGGTCTTCCATGTCTTTTCCCTTTTTATTTTTTCCCTTTATGCATGGCAGAAACGTTTCCAAAATGATATGGCAATCAATAATTCCAGCATAGAAGTGTTGCAAGATCAGAAATGGATATCCATCCCTTGGAAGAAGCTGCAGGTTGGAGACATAGTCAAGGTAAGGTTCAGTTGTTAATCTCCCTTCCATATACCCTATTTAACTGTTTGTGCTAAACCATTAAGGTTCTGATGTTTAAATAGCTTCATATGTTCATTTCTCTGCTCTTGGTAGTAAGTTGGTATAAATTCCCGGGCTACTCATGTTTGATAGTAGAACTACAGAAGTTATTGCTCTATGTCTCTGCAGGTAACGAGGAGATTATGATACACTGGGGCCTTTAGTTAGCAGCAATATTTAGAGAAATGTAAGGGGTGTTTCTGGTGTGGAACTGTTTGTGCATTTGACTACAAACCAGGTCAAATAATTGGTTAATTACTACGGTATCACTATTATAGCCCTAATGACTTTTAGGAATCTTGAAAACTAGTCAACACAATGTTTGTGCGTATGAGTCTGCTTGACTTTCATAGGAGGTTTGATTATGAGAGCTTTAGTCATAGGTATGGGAAAACATGTATATTTGTACTTCGGGGTTTCATTTTGGCATTTTGGAAGACGGTCTATGGAAATGTGAATTTGGAAATTATATTGTTGAATTTGGTGGTACATTTGGTTTTTTTTTTAAAGAAAAATATTTTTAATGTAGATGGTATGTCAACAAATTAGTTGGGTTAGTTACTATTTTTATATGTTTAATTTTTTTAGTGGTGTATGGAATTTCTAAACTAGGAATATGATGTAATATGATACTTATGAATTTTTTATGAGTGATAAAAAAGTTAAATTAAAAATGTTTCGAGCTAAAATATCTCTGAAAATGAATCTAAGCTTATCCTTAAGCTCTGATGGCTAATGAATTCGTTAGTTTTTCAACCTGCAGTGAATAGATGACACATCTCAATATTGATTGAAGATAAAAAAAAAATTTAATTGGCTTCCAATCACAATTATGTCTCTTGACTGTTGCTTCTTATTCTGAATAGTTCCGTTGGATGATGTATGTTCATGACCTTTAAATTTTTTATGGAATGAAATACCACTAGTGATAATCCTTTTTAAATTCATCTATTCTGAATCGGTCTATCAAATTCACTTGGATTAACTATTTTTCACTGATTTTTGCCTGAAAGTCAGACTGTTTTTGTGGTTGAAGGTGAAACAAGATGGATACTTCCCAGCTGATCTATTGTTCCTTGCTAGCACAAACCCTGATGGTGTCTGCTACATTGAGGTTTGCTCTCTTTGTGTTCGTGGTGGTGTACTGTTTCGTCTCGTTTGAGAATAGAATAAAAATATGTATCATTAATCTTTCCACATCATTTATCAGCTATCTTCGGTTGTTTTGCAGACTGCAAATCTCGATGGGGAAACTAACTTGAAGATAAGGAAAGCATCAGAAAAGACTTGGGACTATGTGACACCGGAGAAAGTGGCTGAATTTAAAGGTTTTACTTTCAGTATAAGGATACAACACATGATAACATGCATAAATGTCATGTCATCTGCCATATTGTTGACCAAAAAATTTCTGAATGACTATTTTTGCGTTCATATACAACCTCATTGATTTGTGATGCTTTGTAAATAGTCTTCATTATGGGATTGACGTGCGTCAAAATGATTGTAACTGACTGGCTAAAAATTTTGTTGCATGTTTATATTTGATGAAATGTGCGTGTTAAATGCAGGTGAGGTACAATGTGAGCAACCAAACAATTCGTTGTACACCTTTACTGGCAACTTGATCCTTGACAAACAAACCTTGCCGCTCAGTCCAAATCAACTTCTGTTACGGGTATGGAATTGCCATCTTTGGCATCAGCTGTTTTCAATTGATTCAAGTTTCAGTAGGTAACTTCGACGCTATCTTTATTTTATTATGTGTCTACAAATCTGATAAACTTGCTAGCTGCATTCTCTTATTGCATAAATTTTCTACGAGAGTCCAGTGATCGATAACAAAAGATTTGTCTTAATACAGATTGAAGTTGGGAACAATTCCTTGAAAATACCAATTATAATTCTCATTTTCTATGCCCTTAATCGCTGGCTACTTTCTATGTAGTTGCATTATATTTTAATTTAATCTATTTTTGCATGTTTCAGGGCTGTAACTTGAGGAACACTGAGTACATTGTTGGTACAGTTATTTTCACAGGGCACGAGACTAAGGTACTTTTCCTGTTTTATTCAAGTTTTGTCCATTATTTTGTTTTTATTTTACATTTCATACTTTATTCAAGTTTTGTCCATTGTTTGGTTTTACTTTTTCTAGTTGAGCAGTCTGACAGTTTCCAGTGAAGGATGTATGTATTAGCGCCATTTGTTACTCTCATCATTGGAGGGTTTCGTTTAGTTGCTGATATTTGATAATTTTTCATTCCAATTGATGAAATAATCAAGTGTCATATGTCATGTCTCAATATTTATGTATCTATATATATCTAATTATGATCTTTGAGTTTCATTTTCCTATTCTACCAGTTGCTTGTTTCTGCATTTCAGTGGTGTCTTTGGTGCAAATGCAGGTTATGATGAACTCCATGAAAATTCCTTCCAAACGAAGCACACTAGAGAAGAAACTTGACAAGCTTATACTTACTCTGTTTAGTGTTCTCTTCTGCATGTGTCTTTTGGGTGCTATAGGCAGGTTTGACCTGTTGTCTATCATGTTTCACTCTTAAAATTTCTGCAACGCAGTCTGTATTCATTTCTTTGAAATTCAATTCTATACTTAACTACTTTCGTCATTTGTGTAGTGGTGTGTTCATAGATCAGAAGTACTACTATTTGCGGTTTGACAGCTCAGAAAAACAGTTTGATCCTGGCAATAAATTTGTGGTAAAGAGTGGGATCACCTTTCTTTCATGGTCGTGTTTATGGTATTAGTTAATACTTTCAGTTCCAACTTCTTTCTCTAACTCACCTTTGCTTTTTAATGTTCTATAGGTTGCTGTCTTGACTTTTTTTACCCTCATAACTCTCTATTCACCAATCATTCCCATCTCTCTATATGTTTCTGTGGAGGTAGATTTAACTGTGATCTGTTCTCTTCTGCTTTCACTGAGTTTATGTTGTCGTGATTCACCGACAAGCTTTTGTTTATTTCAGATGATTAAATTTATTCAGTCCACTCAATTTATTAACAATGACTTACACATGTACCACGCTGAAAGCAATACCCCTGCTTTGGCACGGACATCCAATTTGAATGAAGAACTTGGGCAGGTAGAGTTTTGCATTGTTTGCCTTTCTTTTTAAGATTTTGGTTAGTGGCATAATAATTTTCAGTTTGCCTGCATGCGGTAATTTCTGAATGTTATCTAGTTCATGGATACATGTTCTAGTGAATATTTGATCACTTGGATTTTGTTGCTTGCTGATGTCTTATTTATGACATGTTGATTCTCTTTGCAAATCTTTGTGACAGGTGGAGTATATATTCTCTGACAAAACCGGAACCCTGACAAGAAACTTAATGGAGTTTTTTAAATGTTCAATTGCTGGAGAGGTATATGGTTCTGGTGTCAGCGAAATTGAGTTGGGAACAGCTCAAAGGACTGGAGTAAAAGTTGAGGTAAATCTTTCTCCAATAAAATAAAAAGATTCCTCTAAATCTTAACATGTGTTCTACTGAGGCGTTTGATTTTCAGGTTGAGAGACCTTCAAATTCAGCACGCGAAAAGGGATTCAACTTTGATGATACCCGACTTATGCGTGGTGCTTGGAAGAATGAACCTAATCCAGAGTATTGCAAAGTAGGTTATTTAAATGATAACAAGTTTACAGAACTGTACCAAATGTAAACCGGTATTATATTCTCTTTCTTATGTGATATATGTCCATGATGCTGCTTGACTGTCTGTCTAACCATGTCTAGTGGACGAGACTAATATACACCAATTCTATCAGATGTTTTCATTTCCCTGTGGTCACTTGATCTTGTTGTGAAGCTTTGAAAATTTCTTTGTACTCGTAGATTCTCTCATTGACTTCATCGGTCTATTTAGTCAAGCAGCCATGGCAATGGAAACTTTTTTGGGTTATTTTTAAATAATTTTTTCGTTAGCGATAAGATGACAATGTTGAGCATTCGTTATGGTATGTCTACCTTGTTTAGTTGTACATTTAACACAGATTTACTATTGAGACAACATTATAGGATTGAAAAATTGGGCCCGTCTCTTTCCTTAGTGCTGCGTGCCTAACCTTATTTCATGGTATGAAAATCAGTTAATTTGTTAATTTCTTTTCTTTCACTTCTCTTTTTGGTTTAGCAGATGTGCCTTTTGTTACTTTTGTTTGAGACTCCTATGATAGCTCCATACATAGAATCGATCACTAATTTCTCATGCTTCTTGTCCTGGTTGGTGATAATTTCATCCTTGATAAAATGTTTTCCTCTTGTGTAGGAATTTTTCAGGTGCCTTGCAATATGTCATACTGTGCTTCCTGAAGGTGATGAATCTCCTGAAAAGATTCGATATCAGGCCGCATCTCCTGATGAGGCTGCTTTGGTTACGGCAGCGAAGAACTTTGGCTTCTTTTTCTTCAAGTATGTGGTTTTAAAAGAGTTTTAGTGGTATGCGTAGACTATTGCTTGTGGTGATTTTTTTTTTTGGGTGAAAGCATGTGGTGAAACTTTTTAATGTCTCAACTTCAGGCGTTCTCCAACAACAATTTATGTTCGTGAGTCACATATTGATAAGATGGGAAAGGTTCAGGATGTTCCATATGAAATTTTGAATGTCCTTGAGTTCAACAGGTAATACATTCTTATTTGCATGCTTATTTTGAACCTGATCAATGAAATGTCCAGTTAAGACTCAGTAATCTTTTTGGTGTTCTAGTACAAGGAAGCGCCAGTCTGTCATATGCCGCTTTTCAGATGGTAGACTTGTACTCTACTGCAAGGTTACGAAATAAAGTTGTACAAGTACATTGGTAAAACTTATTGCTAGACTTAAAATTTTAGCTTCTTTTTTTATGTTTATTACAGGGTGCAGATACTGTAATATATGAAAGATTGGCCATTGGTGACAATGATTTGAAGAGAACAACCAGAGAGCACTTGGAGCAATTTGGAGCTGCTGGATTGCGTACACTCTGCCTGGCTTATAGAGATTTGAATTCTGGCGTGTATGAAAGTTGGAATGAGAAATACATTCAGGCAAAATCAGCTCTCCGAGATAGAGAGAAGAAATTGGACGAGGTGTGCATATGTATGCTATTTTTTTATTTTTATTTTTTTGTAATACTTTCATGCATATTTTTCATGTGTGTGCTCATATAATCTTTCTATGCGATCTGTTTATAGGGCAACCACGCAGGCATGGCATCTGAACTTAAGTTAAACGACTACTCTCATGTTCATAGTAATATGAAATGTATTTGCTCGAAGTTTATTTGGAATTTTGAGAGTTTTTTGTTTCACTTTATCTTCTGTTATCCGGTCAATGTTGAACATGCACTACTCTGATTCTAATCTCTATGTATAGGGTTCTAATTTGGTTTTTAGGTTGTGGAAAGCCTAGTATTGTTCTTTTATCCATGTCATAACTCTTGTTTGTGTGCTTTGCCAATATTAATTACAAAATCTTAGACTTCTGCTATAATGAACATGCAAAACTGTTTCAGGTTGCTGAACAAATAGAGAAGGAGCTTGTTTTGATTGGATGTACAGCAATTGAAGACAAGCTTCAAGAGGGAGTACCAGCTTGCATAGAGACGCTCTCACGAGCTGGAATTAAAATATGGGTGCTAACAGGAGACAAGTTGGAAACAGCAATAAATATTGCTTACGGTAAGAAAGTTAATGATTTAATTTTTTTAACAATTGATAACTGCTGTAATTTATTTGTTTCTGCTTCATTTATGCAGCATGCAAGTTAATGAATAATAGCATGAGGCAATTTATAATCAGTTCAGAAACTGATGCTATCAGAGAGATTGAGGACATGGTAAGTAACACGCTGACATCACTTTCCCATGCAAAAGCAGAACTCATTTTAACTTCCAATTCCTGAATATTTTATCAGGGTGATCAAGTTGAACTTGCTCGTGTTATTAAAGAGACAGTGAAAAATGACCTAAGAAAATATCATGAAGAAGCTCAACAGTATCTTCATTCTGCACCTGGATCAAAATTGGCACTTGTGATTGATGGAAAGTGTTTGATGTATGCACTGGACCCTAGTTTACGAGTAATGCTCCTTAATTTGAGCTTAAATTGCAGTGCTGTAGTTTGCTGCCGAGTTTCTCCACTCCAGAAGGCACAGGTAAAGTTTCTAAATATCATTATGATCTACTTTTATTTCTACTTGTATAAAGTTAGATAAATGATAGTTTTACATCTATATATGCTGACTTAGAGTATGCTATCTCTACAACCCTTTGATAAGAAAATCTTGTCATTAGTTCTGAAATTTGTCTGCTATCATCCGCAGTCATCATGATATCTGAATAGATTATATTTACTGTTCCAAACAGGCATCCAAAACTGTTCCAAGAGTAAATAATATCAATATTCCCGTCATTTTAGTGCCCAGAAATTGTCTCAAAAGTTTAGACAAGTTGCTCATTCCTTGTATATCTGAGATAGAAAAGATTCTGGTTAAGTGCATTTTACAGATTGCTTTAAGCATCTACCATCCTGCGTCATCCTTTATAAATTAGTGGCATCCTCAGCTAAACTGGTCGCTTTGCAGTTTGGTGTTTGCCTTCTCTTGCAAAATAACCTTATTCCTGGAAGTTACCCAAGGCATGGGAGCATAGCAACTAGATTTCTTTTTCTTTCTGTTTTGGACTATCAATCATCTTTACAGCAGAACATGAAAGTTCAATCCGGCATAGTCCGTCAAAGTTTATGTTGTTTTCTGATTGAATCATGTGTTGTCTGTTATGTCTTTAGATGGCTAGATAGCCTATAATGAAAATGGGCAGAACAAGATAACTTTTTCTCTTTATAAATGCATATGCAGTTGCACATGGAAAACTGTCATCAAATGGAGCATAAGCCCAAAAAGAAATTGATGAATATATAGTCAAGGAATTGTTGCTTCATAGCATTACTGAACTAACAAATGAATGCTACTGCAAAGAATCTTTAGGTCAAATTCACCATCAAAACATCATCACTGCTTTTTTATCACATAAGCTACTCGATTTTGTGAAGTGCTTCATAATTTGTAGGGCTGACTTATCAATTTTCTGCTTTTAGGTGACAAGTTTAGTTAAGAAGGGTGCAAAGAAGATTACCCTTAGTATTGGTGATGGTGCTAACGATGTTAGCATGATTCAAGCAGCTCATGTTGGTGTTGGAATAAGTGGGCAGGAGGGGATGCAAGCCGTGATGGCAAGTGATTTTGCCATTGCACAGTTTCGCTTCCTCACCGAATTACTCCTTGTGCATGGGCGGTGGTCATATCTCAGAATATGCAAGGTTCGACACTCTACAGTTTTATGCCAGTTGCGGTGTTCTAAAGTCCTATTGTTGACAGCTTCTAAATTTTTTGCAGGTTGTGACTTACTTCTTCTACAAGAACCTGATGTTTACTTTCACTCAATTTTGGTTCACTTTCCGGACTGGATTTTCTGGCCAGAGGTTTTATGATGATTGGTTTCAATCTTTGTACAATGTAATATTCACTGCCCTACCTGTGATCATTCTTGGACTTTTCGATAAGGTACTGAAATGCACAGATTTATTATTGTCTCTCTGTTTGATTATCACATAAGCTTAAATTTTTGTGTTGAGAACAGGCTGAGCTTCTGTTGCATAATATATTTTGCTAGTTTCATATTTTTTGTTAATCGTTTCTTCCAGGATGTTAATTGTTCTCTATCCAAGAAATATCCTGAGTTATACAAGGAAGGAATAAGGAATACTTTCTTCAAATGGAGGGTTGTGGCAACATGGGCCTTTTTCGCAATCTATCAATCATTAGTTTTCTATTACTTTGTCGTTGCTTCAAGTAATCGTGCTATGAATTCAGCTGGCAAGATGTTTGGCTTGTGGGACGTCAGCACAATGGCATTTACTTGTGTTGTCGTGACTGTCAACTTGCGCCTCCTCATGATGTGTAACACAATTACTAAATGGCACCACATCAGTGTTGGAGGAAGCATATTAGCGTGGTTCATTTTTGTCTTCATTTACTCGGGCGTTGTCTTACCTAAAGCACAAGTGAGATCTCTCACTATTATTTCAGCCACCTGTTACGTACTTGGTGGCAACTCCTTTTCAAATTTTGTTATTTACTGCAGGAGAATATCTATTTCGTGATTTATGTCCTAATGAGTACCATTTATTTCTACCTCACTCTGATTCTCGTCCCTATGTCCGCACTATTTTGCGACTTCGTATACATGGGGTACGTTTTACCAGTAACTTGCAGCTTTGGAGCATTATCTGTTTTCATGCATTATTTACTCTCAAGTCTTCTGTGATTAAATTTGCTTCAGGGCTCAAAGATGGTTCTTTCCCTACGATTATCAAATCGTCCAAGAAATTCACAGGAATGAATCTGATGGTAGCAGGATAGGATTACTCGAGATAGGAAACGACAATCTTACTCAAGATGAGGCGCGTAGCTATGCTCTGATGCAGCTCCCGGGTCAGAAGTCGAAGCACACTGGCTTTGCTTTCGATTCGCCAGGTTATGAGTCTTTTTTCGCATCACAGGCAGGAGTTTTTGTGCCACAGAAGGCATGGGATGTGGCTCGGAGAGCCAGCATGAAGTCGCGACCTAAGGTAACGCGAAACAATTGAGAGCATACATGTTTGTACAAAGTTTAGTATATTTTTTTGTGTCCCTGTGTTGTTAATATAGCATCGGCAGAATCGACTGTGATTATATCTTATAATTGCAGTAATGATTCATTTTGTAGAAAAAAAATTCAATTTCATGTAGACCCTTCTAGATATAATATTGATTAGTTTTAGGATGTTGGAATCTCTTTTATTTGTTTAGATAGATTATATGAGGGTGTAACTGTTGGTCCCACGTGCGGAATTTGAGATAATAAAACCCGAAAATAAAAAATAAACTGGACACCGAGATTTACGTGGAAAACCCCTAAAAATTATTAGGGTAAAAACCACGGGCAAGATGAAAAGAATTTCACTATAATATTTTCTGGTGTACAACTCACTCACTGTGTTTCTAAAGAGATCACACACTCTCTTAATACAGGAGAACAAAACACCTCACAAATATTATAGAACTAAGCACTCAAATGCTTATAAGATGAGAAAAAACTCGAATAAGGGATGATTTTAGAATGAAGGGGGGAGCTCTATTTATAGAGCCCCTTGACATGTGAATACGCGTTAAAAACGCATATTCATATTTTCTTCGGTTGCAAATTAATACACGTTTTGCTTCTTTTTTTGACTATTAAATAGTTTGTCATGCTCCACCTATTGCGGTCAGTATCGAGTATCACTTGAGTGACATTGTTCATTCTTTTATTTGTGTAGCAGCCTTGTTGGCCCTACTATCACTATGTAGTAGGGGTGATAAGTGCGGATTGATTCTTTTTTTAATAAAAATTTGAATCCAAACATTGATCAACTAAAAACCAATAGAACTAATTTTTTGGCCTACTATCACTAATTTTTTTTGGTTTGGTTAGTTTTAAAACAAATCCAAACATTGATCAACTAAAAACCAATAAAACTAACGGTTTGATTTGGTTTGGTTAAGTTCCATTTGGTTTGTACTTGCTCTACTCTATAGCTTGTCTCATCGTAACAGACACAACCTTAATTATCCACACCTGGTGATATTGTTAGTGTGACAGACAGTCTATCTCGTTTAAAATGTACTTGGTGGTGATCATTAATCAGATATATTATTATTTTTTTTTTAAAAAAAAAAGCAAAAGTAAAATAATTTAATAAAAAGAAACAAACATGTAATTGCCAATATCACTTGATACTGGTAATATCCAAAAGTCACTGCGTATAATGAAATAATTCAACACCAATTATATAAACTCTAACTTATAGTATTACCACCGTATTTGTGAACCAGGTATGGATTTTACGAAGAATGCTTGAGAAAATATGGCGATGCTAATGATAACACCGATTTTTATTTTATTAGCATCCACTGACAGCACTTGTCTGAGGGTCACATATGGCATGTTTATTAAGTATGGTATGGTATGATATACCGATGTCATATCGAAAAAAAACAATTTATCGAATTTTTGGTATGTCGAAATTTTCGATATAATATGATATCTATATCGAAATTTTTGGTATGATAACGATATAAAATTTAAATTTTTTTGGTATATAATAAAATATCGAAATAATATATAAATTAAAAAATGTGTAATATTTTTAAATCATAAAGTTAAAAAATTTTAAAAAATATAATGTATTTTTTCGGTATGAGACAACATATACCAATGTCGATCTCATACCAAAATCTCAGTATACCACAACATCGGTACCAAAATTTTTGATACAATATCGATATAAATATTATTAATATCGTAATTTTCGTTACGATATATAGTATGCATTTTTCAATACGAGATAATATATCTTCCTAAAGACTAGTTCGAAAATCATAATGTGTTAGCACACACACATCACATATTATGCTAAATAACAAATTATTCTTCTTTGGTATTCTCACCATCAACACTAAATAAAGATAAAATCCTTTATTACGACAATTTTTTACCACTCCGATTACTTGCTTTTATGGCAAAAAGAAAAGAAGAAGAAAGAAACTTAAATTAGATAAATAATATTTTTTACTCAGCAATTTGTATATAAAAGAACTTTTTGATTTGGTATGAAAGTCCCTCTACACGTAATGAATGTGAGTTCAGAGTTACAATTATGAGGTGACATCATTAAGTCACAACCCCTGTTTTAACAGCATTAAAGTGCAAAAATTCAAAATTTTCAAAATACAAAAATGGCAACATAATTGGCTTTTCAATTTAGCTACATTCTAATATTTAACAATAGTTATAATGGTTTAGTTATCAAAACCTAGAACTAGTTGGAAGCCTTACTAGCCCAACTGCGGCTGCTGGAGCACTTCTCTTCCGTCTGAAGTATATAAAAGAGCCACTGCTTAGTAGCAAAGATATCATAAGCGCCTGTACACAGGTATAATTTTGAAACTCGAGTCAAATGCATTGCATAAGTTTCTTGACACAACAAAAACTTGTGTAGCAAGACGAGAGCAAGCATGATATATAAATTTCAGGCATGAATAAATATTACTTTGTCTGGGATTGAGTAGCCTACCCACAATTGTGAATAGCACTTAAAAACATGTCCCAACTATATAATTTTTTTGAAAAGAAAGTTTCGTCCCCTCAACATACACTACATTACCCTCCCAGATGTTTCAAGCTTTACCCCCGGTGATTGGTGATGTGCCTACCGCACACAAAACTACATGCTCCAGAAAAAAACTGCAAGACTTGGGTCAAATTTGAAACATTTTATTGTTATTTTGATTAGCCGTAGTTCTGTTATTGTTATATTTAAACTCTGCAGGCCCAACAACATGGAAACGAGCTTTTCTTAAGTCTTGCGAAGGAAAGCAAGTAAGCAACTAATCTAAACTGTATACCTAAGGCATGTATCTTCGCAATCAATCCATTCTTTAGGGTGGATTATACTGGTCTCCTAAAGATATCTCACATGGTTACCATCTTCTACACATCCCATGCATAAATATTCATTATTTGAAATCTTCAAATCCTAGAGCTTCATCGTGTATAACTCATCAAAGATTGCCAAAATAACTATAGATAAGAGAATTTTAAATCTGGTCACCTTGATAAATATCAAATATATACATATAAATTTCCATTTTTACAGGCAAAACACAACGTGCACATATGTAAGCAGTATCAATTTACCTCAAAGCCAAGAACGGATAATTTTTCTTCACTTACTGCAGGTATGCAGCTTCTATAAGTGACATGGGCACCTGATACACTTTCTGATTTTGCTTTATCACTCAGTAATGTTCTTCCTTGTCCATCATTTACAGGCAAATCTGCACTCTCAAGAGCAGATCGAGTCATTTTTTCTTTGAGGCTTTTTACATCTTCTGAACCAGATCCAACTGGAACACATTTCAAACGAATACGATAACCAGTTTCACCGCAACGAAAACTTTCATCCCTCTACGGAAAAATCAGCATAGGTTCCATGAGTTCTTGAATATTTTAGATACAAATATACGAATGACTATGAAATTTAAAGTACTACATAAAATCAAATGCAAGTTTTGTCTAATTTTTCAAAGAATAGCACAATCATTAGCAGACTCCAACTTTAAGCAATTTTTAGTCCACCCGACTAACTTCTGCTAAATACCATGTAACTATAGTTGAGCAGCTAAAACTACTTTCCTTCAAAGATTTTCTACTCAAACCATGAATGCACTAAATTAAGTAAATTTGAAAATCTTTAGCCTTTGTTTGTTGAATTGGAAAAGGATTGCCACAGATACCGAAAATAATGGTGAAACAGAGCACCAAATTGCTGAATCTAGTAGAGTTCACAAGCCGCGGCCACTCATTACACCAAAAAGAACAGATTAATTGGACAAAAAAGAAAATTTCGTACGCATAACAAGTTCTCACTGCCAAAGGATTAGACAAGCTAAAAACATATATTTGATAGTTTCCAAGAACTGACATACAAACCAAAATGCCCAGTGAAGAAGCCTATGTTAGCTGAAAATAACAATGATTTCTAAGTTCTAATTACTTATTAATGCTACTTTCACTCCCTTTAAGTAATTTACCAGAACTTCAGATCATAATTTAGGGCTGATGCTAGTAATTATTTACCCATCTAGCTCTTTAAAAATCTATCATATTATTCTCCGCTTAAAGATAGACTTCACTGCCTGATAAATCTAGAATTTTAAATCAAACTCTAGATTTATTAATAAAGGTCAGTAAACTCGACGAAAGATGACACCATGTGCATAGAAGACCATAAAGTTTTTCATTCTCAAGAATGACTTCTTATGATCGTTGTTTTGGATTTTATCAGTGCCGAAATAATCGTCGGCGTCAACCTAATAGTTTTGGCTATCAAATACCCGGAAACTAAAATGAAACAGGGACTGAGACCTTCTCGGAGCGAGAGCAGGGAATGCAAGGACCAGAAGGAGAGCAATCAAACGTGACGTTTCCTCCAGCTGGTGTCTCTTTAATACCCATTAGAGTCCTTCTCTTAAGAACCCTTCTTTCACTGTAAATATGCAAATAATTCACTCCAATAACAAAGGAAAACAATTCAAAACTATATACTCCATACAGATCCAAACTGCAAAGGTTCCAGCAAAGGAAATTGAATAAACTTACGAATTGTGAGCTAGAGAATGATGAGTGAAAGAACATATTAACACGAAGAAGAGTAGGAAAATCAGAATTGCTGGGGATTGATTTGAACGAAGCATTTTCGCCCGTGAATTCCTCTCCTCTCCGCTTAGTCCCGCGATAGAAATCGCAGATCTCTGCTTTTTCTCGAATATTTTCATGAAACCCAATGGTTTTCTTTATTGTGTTTTCGCCCCCATATTGTTTCTTCTTTATGCCATTAAATTATATGCATATATTTTAATTGAGATAATTCTGGGACGTGAATGGGTCCGGATTTTACCCAGACCCACAATGGACCGGTACATATGGGGTATGTTTGAGCATACTAAATGAGTCATAGGACGGGTCTCGGGTCTAATTTTTCAGACCCGTCCGAGTATGGGACGGGTCATGGGTCCTATCAGGGGCGAAGCTTATTAAGGCCCAGTGTGGGCTGCTGCCCAAAAAAAATTACTAGTATTTATAATGTGGGCCAAAAAAATTAATAGTATTTATAAATATAAGTGGGCCAATTTTTTTTAAAAGCCCTCTAAACATATTTGGGTCAAAGCATAAGTGGGTCAATTATTGATTTCATTGAATCAAATGTGGCAGACTCTCATTCTCGGTTCTCCCATCCCATGATCCAAAGTGGCAGACAACAAACGGCAAACCCCATCTCTGTTTTTGCATTTGTCGTGTGATTTTACTAGACCCGATTTTAAATTTCTGAGTAACGTTCTAATCGACGCAGATCTATGAGTTTCGGTAAGTGTTTTTTTAGAATATCATTGTTTGTTTATCGACAGATTGATTTTCTTACATGATTATTGTTATGTGGTGATATAAATTAGGATTTCATTTATACATTTAATTTTGGGAGAATCTAGCGTTGGCCTTTTTGATAGTTGAAGGCAAAGTCCAACCCAATTTCCAAATAACAAAACTAATCCACAAATTTTATTCTGTGGAAAAGCTGTGTAAATATATATATATATATAAAGCTAAACATATTTTTTTTTTATTTTATCAGGAAATCAATATTTACAATGCATAGATTTTTTAAAAGAAAAGATCCAGAACCAGAAGTACAAAGCATTGGAGATGTTAGGGTTGAAGAATTTGATTTCTCACAACTGCCGGTAGATCCTGGACTTAGGACTCCAATTTGTGAATATAATGTTAATATTAGAGATCAAGTTCGAAGGGCATATTTGCAAAAAGGTCCATGTCAACCTTCAGGCTATGAATTTCCAAAAAGAAAATTTGGAGTAAGCCAATGTAGACGGTTCAATCCTTCATGGTTTAATGAATTTGGTGATTGGTTGGAGTATAGTGTAGAAAAAGATGCCGCATATTGTTTGTATTGTTATCTCTTCAAGACAGCTAAAGGAAAACAAGCGGGAGGGGAGGCTTTTGTTAATGAAGGATCCGCAAATTGGAAGTGTAAAGATAGGTTAAATATTCATGTTGGCCAGCATGACAGCGAACATCATAAAGCTCGAATGAATTGTGAAACTTTGATGAATCAAGATGAGCACATTCAATCAGTTTTGCACAAACAGTCAAAGCAAATGCGGAATGATTATAGTATCCGTCTCAATGCTTCAATTGATTGTATTAGAGTTTTGTTGCGACAAGGGCATTCATTTCGAGGTCACGATGAAACTGAAAGTTCTCTTAATCCAGGTAACTTTCTTATCCAATTAGAATTTTTAGGTGCTCATAATAAAGAGATTAATGATGTGATATTGAAAAATGCTCCTAAAAATTACAAGTTGACATCACCTGATATTCAGAAGGACATAGTGAGTGCTTGTGCCACTGAAACGATTAATGTTATTATCAGAGATGTTGGTGATTCATTGTTCTCTATTTTAGTTGATGAATCTCGTGATGTTTCAACAAAAGAGCAAATGTCAGTTGTTATCCGTTATGTGGATAGTAGTGGACATGTAAATGAACGCTTTATCGGGATTGAATATGTTACCAGTACTACATCACTCTCACTTAAAGCTGCTATTGATAAGATGTTTTCTAGATATAATTTGAGCATGTCTAAGTTGAGAGGACAAGGTTTTGATGGAGCAAGTAATATGCAGGGTAAATTTAATGGTTTAAAAGCACTCATTTTAAAGGAGAACCCATGTGCATTTTACATATATTGTTTTGCCCATCAGCTTCAACTAGCTCTTATAGCTGTGGCCAAGAAAAATCTTCCGATTTCTAATTTCTTTCGTGTTGTTGGTGATGTGTTAAATGTTGTTGGAGCATCTTGCAAACATTCTGATCTTCTTCGAGAGAAACATTCAGGTTTTATTGTCGAGGCATTGGAGAGGGGTGAGATTTCAAGTGGCCGGGGACTTAATCAAGAAACTACCCTTCAACGTGCTGGGGATACACGTTGGGGGTCACATTACAATTCTTTGATAAGCTTGATTTCCATGTTCTCTGCTGTCGTTGATGTGCTTGAAATAATTTCAGAAGATGATTCCAGTTCTCCTGATCAAAAAACTGAAGCATATAATTTATTGGAGTCAGTACTTTTATTTGATTTTGCATTCAATCTACACTTGATGAAACATGTCTTAGGAATTTCGAGTGAATTGTCGACAGCATTGCAAAAAAAAGATCAGGATATTGTGAATGCAATGGATTTGGTACAAATATGCAAACATCGACTCCAAAAAATGAGAGATGATGGTTGGGATTCATTTTTAGAAAAGGTTCACCGGTTTTGTGAGCAACATTACATTAATGTTCTCAAAATGGATGATAAGTTCACACGTTGGGCACCATGTGGTCGTCCCCATCGTAATCCACCAGAAGTGACAAATTTGCATCATTATTCTGTGGATTTATTCTGTGGTGTTATCGACATGCAACTTCAAGAGTTAAATGATCGTTTCTCAGAGGCAGGTACAAAGTTACTCCTTTGTGTAGCTTGTTTGTGTCCACAAAACTTGTTTTATGCTTTTGACAAGAAAAAATTGATGCAACTAGCTGAATTTTATCAACAAGATTTTTCAAGATTTGATCTCCTCACACTTGATGATCAACTTGAAACTTATATATGTGATATGCGTTCTAACAAAACATTTTAAGGATTGAAAGGACTTGGTGATCTTTCAGAGAAGTTAGTTATGTCAAAAAAAAATATGGTGTACCCATTGGTTTATAAGCTTTTGACATTGGCATTAATTCTACCGGTTGCAACGGCGACAGTAGAGAGGGTGTTTTCTGCCATGAGAATTGTGAAAGACAGGTTGCGCAATCGAATGAGTGATGATTGGATGAATGATAGTCTCATTGTCTATGTAAAGAAAGATATATTTCTGACCGTTGATAATGAATCTATTGTACAAAGGTTTCAAAATATGAAGACTCGAAAATGAAGACTCGAAAAGAACAATTGTAAGGTAGTTATTTTGTGATGTTTTATGATTAAAAGAATTTTTTTGTTTATTACTTATAGCATATCATAGCCTACACTGAATCAAAATTCTAGCTCCGCCCCTGGGCCCTATAATATCCGCCTCATACACGTCCTACAGATGTGGATATAAATATTCTAGGGTTTAAGTTTTTATTAATTTTCATTTTTTTAGTAGCCCAACTCAACCATAATGATTTTAGCTATTCATATATCAATTGTTGCATTTGAATCTGCTTTTAACAATGGTGAAAGAATAGTTGGTCCTCATCTTAGTAGGCTTAATCCAACGACTTTGGAGGCATTGATGTGCTCGCGAAAATGGTTGTGGAGTGTGATGAAATGTAAATAAATCACAGTTTATTTTGTTACTATATTTTCATTTAATTTTGTTACTGTACTTTCTCTCTTTAAATTACGTTTCCACAATTTTATTTTTTCAATGTACTTTCTCTCTTTAATTTTGTAGTTAATTCTTTAAGTAATTTACCAACTTGTTCCACCATTCTTGATGAAGAGGAAGATGATCCTGAAAAATGTGTCTGAAATATTGCCTACTCACTTATTTTATATTGATATGTTTAAGTCATGTTATGACTTATTTTTGGCGATGTCAAGATTTTTTTGGAAATCTAATAACTATATTTTTTATGTAATTCTTTATGTCGTGAAAATACTTTGTTAGTTATTATTAATTGTGGTCGAAGACATGAATTAATTTTCTATTGTGTTGTATTTAGAGGCTTGTTTGTTTCATAATTCAGTCATACGAGAAGAAATATTACTGCTTTTATTTCAAAAAAATTCGGGTCTCATGAGTCTACCCAACCCCGTTTCATATTCGAGGTGGGGCGGATCCGAATAATATTTAACCGGGGTGGGGCGGGTAATGGGTTAAAATTTTCTTCATGGGGCAGGTATTGGGTTTAACCATAACCACCTCATACAAATCATATTGACATCTCTAATTTTGTAATTAGTATATCGTTATTTGCCATATTCCATATTTATTCTTGAGTAGGTCTCTTGTGAGACGGACTCACGAATGTTTATATATGAGACGGGTCAACCATATCGATATTCACAATAAAAAGTAATACTCTTAGTATAAAAATTAATATTTTTCATGAATGACCCAAATAAGAGATCCGTATCAAAAAATACGACCCGTGAGACCATCTCAGATAAATTTTTGTCTTTATTCTTTCATTTTCTAATTGTCTCGAATTGTCATTTATTTTTCGTTTGTTTTTAGTATTTGGTCCCCGTTAATTTGAATGTTAAAATGAACAAGGAATAATTCCCGATTTAGTCTTTTATTTTATCCTACTTTTATGATTCGGTTTCTTGTTTTTCAATGGTTCTTACTCAACCATAATTTACTCGTATCATAATAAAAATTGGTAAGACTGTCGAATAATTCTCTTGTGACTATCAAATGTGAAAATGAATTATTCTTCTCCCTTGTTCTCAAAAAGTCTTTTGTCCTTTCGTTTACTCACCATTGGTGATGCGTGGGATGTATATGTGGGGAATTAATACTTTTTATTAGATCAATTAAGGGAGAAAGACAACAAACAAAAGAGAGTTAAATCTATATTCAAGAATCACAAGACCATAAATTACACGATGTTTTCCCATCTGAGAAAACGTATAGCCCTCTCTATCCTTTTGACTACAAAAGCAAAACGTGTATAACAAATTTTACATGACAAAAAATTAATGAATAATTTCACTAAGATCTTATCCTTTACAAATCTTCAAGACTTCAAAGCCTTTTAACCAGTCGAAGCATAACGGGACTCCCATGGCATCAAACCGCTCGACATATCAGCCAAATTCGACAAAACGAAATCCCGCAGGCCGAAATCCCAAACTTCGCAAAACTTCTGAGGCCAGTCCGGCGGCTCGATGGCCTCGGTTCCCAAACCGGGAGCTCTATCTCTCGAGCCTTCCTTCTGACTTTCTTGCCAGTCGGCGACGTAAGTAGCAACTCTTCTGTAAAACTTTGCACGGAAAACCTCCCACACTTGGTATTTGTAGTGGTTTACTACGGCTGTACTCTGAGGTAAATTCAGGTATCTAAATCCCTTCTTTAAACGAAAATGGTGCACCACATTAAGTAACGTTACGTGTAGCGCATCTGGCCTGATGATGGATTTATGCCTCTCTGGACTTTGAAGGCGGCAAGTGTAACCTACAGTGACACCTTGTGACGGCGGTGAACTCAACCCAGAAGGCCCAAAACTATGGCAAGATGTCCTGATTTCTGCAATTGTAGGCGATGTAGATGATACATTTGCCACTAACGTGCGCAGAGAATGCTGACCAGCATACCCAAAATTCTTGAATCTTTGGTGCTTAGGCCTCGAGTATGGGAAGTAGAAGTATTCATCTACGTCCATAAAAGAAACCCAATTACATTCGTGTTTTGCTCGCAATGCACAATTCGAGAATCCAGCTTCTTGAGTCTTGATCCATGGCCATACGTGCCTGGTTACATTGTAATTGTCACGATCGAGTTCTTGAATAACTTCATCGATACCATCGTCACTATTGTTATCATATATGAACCATCTTTCCACTCCAAGCCAAGAATGATACATAATCCATTCATGTATGGATGAAGCTTGGTTCCACACCATTGTACATGCACAAAGGTTGTACTTTCCCTCCTTTCTCTTCTTACCCTCGGATCCGAAGTTTGTAATCTTGGCAATGGATGGGAAAATTAGCTGCCTTTGAGCTCGACCACGGACATAAGGTGTCACTCCAATGGTGACTCGAATACCGTTAGCCTTAATAGGATTGTTTCCAATACTACGTGGCAACGGACATCTCACCACTTCTTGAGCAGCGCTCAGAGCCTTCGTTGTGAGGGTAAACGTCTCACTTCTTTCCCATTTCCCTAACCCGAAATGACAACTAAATAGGCTTGGATCAGACTCTCTATTTCCCCTCAACTTCAACCCTTTCACAAACACGACAACTGTATCCCCATCCAAAGTAGCTGAATAAGCCACTTTTTCCCAAGAATTCAGAGTCTGATTATGAACCAAAACCCCATTATTACCACCTACCCTCAAAGTTACCAAAGCTGAATAATTCATATTCATAGATGGAAGAGGGCACCTCACAATTGACCGAAGTCCATCAAATTCATCCACAGAAATCACCCTTTTCACCGCTAAATCGCTTCCGATTTCACGATAGTAAACACACTCCAATCCCTCAACACCCATCTTCTTCATCAACCCAACTTTCTTTCCACCACTCACTAACAATAAAATATGATCAGGGAACAGAACCATGTCCTCTATTTTCCAAGGAAACAAGAAACTATCAAAATTTTGAACTGGCTCAACAGTTCTTGAACTACTAGACGACAACAAAGATAAGGTCGAAACCACTAAAACAGGGCGAAAAGCTGAAGCATTAAAGGGAACGGTACTGAATAAAAGATAAAGAATCGTGAGGGAACCGAGGCACAGCGCAAGAAATCTTACAGACAACAGGTACGAATGACAGTATAAGGACGGATAAGGTTGTCTGAAAACTCTTTTTCTCTTCCGGCGTTGATCCGAAGAATCCATTTCTTTTTCTTCCTGGTAATATTTGGAAACTCTTTATATAATCAAGATTTAAGAGATATTACGGAGACTCTTTCTGCAAATCTGTGTTTCTCGCCGACAATAACTCGCGTTGTGTTGTGTATTTTTCAACTTCGCGCACTGTTTGTTTTTGGCAATTGGGTGTGTGTCGGGATCGAAAAGAAAAAGGTTGGAATTTTCCGAATCTTGAGGTCGTGGCACGCGCCTGCGGAGTTGCTTGGAATTGGGAGTGGCATTTTTTTTCTTCTTTCCATCGAGAATTTTATGATTTGTAGTTGTAGATTTTGGAATAGAAGTTGTGAAGTCGTGCGTGAATGCAGAGTTGCAGGACGTATCAAGGGGGGAGGCTGTTCAGTTGAGCAAATAATTATTCTGGAAGAATATTAAAATTTTAGTTTATTGTAATTTGTAATTCTATAAAGCACTCAATTATAAATAATGTACTGTGTAACTAATAATTTTGACTCGTTCGTTATCGGAGTATTTGAGTTGGTGAAATAAGTAAACGTTTGATCAATTATCATGAGTTCGATTTCTCATACCAACATCTTCTAAAACGAGTTTGTCGCACCAGGTTAACCTATTTCGACTTATTATCTAACTAATCCGATTTACATATTGATATGTTAGCATAGGGGTTTACCCACCAAAAATAGTCTTTACAGGTTCTCATGTCATCTAAAATATTTTTTAGTTATTCGTAGCTTTCAATCGGAAAAAAACTATAATTTGATTTTCAGCAAAAATTTAATGAATTTCAAATATATTTTTGTTGATCAGACTTCAGAGAAGTAATATCATAAACTTCAAATCCAATGCTTGTAATTTTTGTAAAATATTTCATATTAATTATGATAAATTTCAATTTCAGCTAATAATGATGTCATACTAATGTGTAAATAAATTATGCGTTAATTTAAGATCTGATAAATTGTTTCATCGTAAATAATAAAATTACAAGCAGTATCATTTTATCTCTCCTAGTGCAACCTAAAGAGATGGATTTCAAATGATCAATTAACTTAGAAATCACTGATCGAATTTTTCCACTTGAATATGTCCAAATATTAAATCAACTGTTTTCATTATATAAAAATTGGTCGTCCCAAGTGTGGGGGCTTCCGCTTGGGAGTCAGAATTAAAATTTATAATAAGCCAAGATAAAGTTATGGATTTTGAACGTTGTATAATCAATATTATTTATATATAAATATTTAAATTTAAAAGACAAAAACTTGTGTGAGACGATCTTACGAGTCATATTTTGTGAGACGAATCTCTTATTTAGGGTCATACATGAAAAAATATTACTTTTTATACTAAGAGTATTACTTTTTATTATGAATATCAATAGGGTTGACCTGTCTCACAGATAAATATTCGTGAGACCGTCTCACAAGAGACCTACTCAATTTAAAAAGTGAGTTATACAATTTATTTATTTATTTTTAAATTGTTGTTAGAGATGGAGAATATGCCTAGTAGTTTCACAAATTACATATAGCACATGAACGGGTTTAAATCATAGAAGTCAATGGAATCGTAAAAAATTAAGTAACGTTCGGTTAATTTAAAAATAATTGAGATTGAGACTTTTTGCAAATTATATAATTATTTTTGTTAGCCTATCATTCCATTTGGTAATATATTAATTAATTCGGTCTGCAGTATAATTAAAAATTAAGTAAATGTTTTTAAAAGCCAAGCCTGCATTAAATTAAATATAATAGAGACAGATGATCCACTAGTAATTGTCTGTTTATTAATTAACTAATAAATAATAATTATTGATGGTTTAATTTATTTGTCACCGTAGCGCGAGAACGGGGAAAAAGAACCCAAGAGAACCAACAAAGTCAATTCACAGCCTGTTCAGAATTATTTGGGTCAGTTGTTTATTATTATTATTTTTTAAAAAAATTATTTGTGGTGGATATCATTCTAAAAAGAATTGGTATTGGAGACAGTTATATATACATATATTCATGATATTTATAGATTGGTTCATATTTAGAATAAAAAATAATATTTTTGACGTAGAAAAATAATAGAGATATGTTTCACAAAATTGATTTATAAGATAATCTCACAATAATTATTGTTTTCTTTAAATCTTTACAGTCATGTAAAGTTATAAGTCAAATCACAAAAACTCATGCGAGATCATATCGTGAGCCAATTTTATGTGACATATTCTTATTTAAATCATGAGTCATTTCTTGATTTTAAAAACTTTGGATCCGATTTCAGCAAGGCTCAACCAGGTTGCCTTCGGATGGTATGAAGGCCAACTTCTAAGGTACAAATTGAAAAACATACTTGAAACGCATTTCACATTTGATTATATATTAGTGAATAAACCACACACATTTTAGTACATAATCAACAATTATTCTAAAAAAATTAAATGAAAAGTTGTTAAAATAATTGTTTAAATGTTTTACGCAGTTTGTCAAAAAAAAAAATGTTTTACGCAGTTCTTTTTTAAGAATAATATTCATGTACAACTTTATGAAACCTAAAATTTCTAACCACTTTCTACAAAAACATAGAACTTTACTGTAAAATAATATTTTTTTGTTATAAATTTTCGTATGAAAGATATTCAAAATTATTTATTCTGATTTATAAGTATTTTTAAAAATGTCTAAAATTCTATACTTAGTTCTTATAAAACAGCACCTTATATCAGCAGAAATTATTTGTATGCCCATTTTTCGATTTTTTAAATCATAGGTTCCTTTTTGAAGTTGATTTTACTTTTGGGATATCAAGTTCTTTTTTAAAAAAATATAAAAAGTATTATCAAATCGTATCACAAAACAATTTTATGAGACGGATCTCCTACCGATATATAAAAGATGTTATTTTTCACTTTAAATATAGATTGGTTCGAGAACTTCACAAGGTGTCAAACAGTTGCCTCTAGGCCAAAAACTATATCTATTAACCAAGACACAATTTTATTTCCTTAAATTTGTAGATGTACAACATGCACATAATTAGGTGCTAATGGAACACGGTGTTAGGTCCATGAGTCGAGAAAGTGCATGTCTATTTGTTCGGTACTGTTTCATATTCCTTAAATATCAGTTTTATCATTCCTTACCGTCGGTCTGACCCCAACAAAGACATTATCAGCCGTTAAGATCTGACGTTCAACTAAATCAAACGAAGCAACGTTAACAACTTGCACACTGTGGGGACCCGGACGCTAATCATTCTCTTAATCATCATTTGGGACAATTTAATCAATTATAATAAATATGGTCTCAATTTTTTTCTTTTTAAAATACAGTATTAAATGCGGAACGTAATAGAATACATTCTAATATACATCTCAGTATTAAAGTACAAGTCTTGTACTATATACAATCATTCAAACTAAGGTTTAACAACTAAATATCAAGTGTCCAAACCCTATCTCTAATCAAGGTCCGAAGTCTCCACTCTAATCCCGATCTCTCTTCATCTTCTCGACCCTGAACCTGTCCCACCTGTTGCCATGCACACATACAAACACGACAACAGCCGGATAACTCCGGTGAGATATACATCCCAGTATAAATCAATGAAACATGCAATCATATAATCAATATAAAGCATGAAGCAGATATCAGTTATATGTATCAAAATCTGAAACCATAATCAATATAAAATTGTCAATTCAGACTCGTGACTCCACGTCTCAGACTAGACTCAATCCTAGTCTAGGGATCCCGGTTTCCAGACGTTGGCATTCCCTATATCGAATTCAGTAATAGAATAAACTCCAATTCTATTCAATTGATATAACCAAACATCCGGTGTCTTGACCTATCCGTCACAGACTGTGGCACTATCGCCAATTTACTATCTTGTGACAATGTGCAATGTGCCAGTGACGATTCCATCACTATCGGCACTTATGTCACAAGATCACTCGTCTAATACTCATCTAATACATGCTTCTATAAATCAATAGAACAAGCATATCAATTCAAATCATTGTAAATAATAACAATAAGTATGTGATTTAGAAAAACTCAAGTATATCCTACTCGAGTCGTTCTCCCGGTACCACATTGACTTATACCTTTCTTTAATCGCAGTTCTGACAACGTTCAAGTCTGGAATTCAAAGTCTGTCAACACTCAATCTGACACAATATCAAAGAGTACAATATCATATACTGCTCAAATCAATACCAATCTGATCAATCTGGATTTAATTCAAAATCAACGGCATAACGGAACAATCTGAGTATCCCCGTCAATACCATATCAAAAGATAATAACTACAATCCATAACTGATATCCAACACAATCCGTAATCAATCCATAATCCAAATCTATCCAATATCAATCGATATATTCTGAAATATCATAACAATTCCATAATCAATCTGTTTCTCAATCTGACTTCGATTCTACGATGTCTAACATATCAAGAACATCATATATGAATCATATTCAGTTCTGGTAATATCATAATTCCAAATCTTAACAAAACATAACAAAACTTACGTCCAATTGTAGCATGTGTTGATAGGAGCACAATACTGAAGTCGGATTCAAAATCGGACGGGCGGATCTTTCACAAACTTCAAATTCCTAAAATAAAAGGCGTAAGGATACACTTATTCTCGTTCCTTTTCTCAATTCTTTTCCTTTCTGAAACGGATGAAGACTCATGAATATATATACATTGCATGGTTTATAAAACGTGGCATGATTCTTTAAGCAGCACGTCTCGCGCATATGCGCGACATCACTTGGCGCATATGCGCGACACTATGTCTCGGCGCGTAGCATGCACAGCGCCTCGCGCGTATGTGCGCCCTCAATCGGCGCATATGCGCGAGGTCCTTCGAAATTCTTCACAACTCTCGGGTACCCTCGCGCACATGCGCGGATTCCTGTCGCGCATATGCGCGAGGTTCTCTGCCCACTCCGCGCATATGCGCCCGGCATGAACGCGCATATGCGCGAGTCTCTATCCTCACACATAATTCAAATCTCCTTTCCGCCTATCCCGGTCTAATATGTTCCATCTATAATCACATCAATTAATCAACAAATCATTTCAGATTAATAACGTAGCAAATCCCGGGCATTACATTTCTCCCCCCCTAAGATATGATTTCGTCCCCGAAATCACCGGCAATCAATCGTATCAATAGGAAGGAATGTATAATAGAAGCTGAATAAAATACTTACATCAATGAAATAATTATGGGAATCTCTGTCTCATGTCCGACTCCATCTCCCAGGTAGCTTCTTCGACACCGTGACGACTCCACTGAACTTTCACAAGAGAAATTGTCTTCATTCTGAGCTGCTTTTCCTTCCGATCAAGAATCTGAATCGGCTTTTCGAAGTAGCTTAATGTCTCATCAAGCTCGGCCTCGTCTGGCTGCATAATGTGTGAAGCATCAGGCAGGTATTTCCGTAGTGACGATACATGAAAGACATCATGTATCTCAGATAAAGAAGGCGGCAATGCGAGTCGAGAGGCACGATCTCCTATCTTCTCGAGAATCTCGTACGGCCCAATAAATCGTGGAGACAACTTTCCTTTCTTGCCAAATCTGACAACTCCCCTGAAAGGTGAAATCTTCAGGAATACTCGGTCTCCTGCCTCAAATACCAACGGTCGTCGTCTGATGTTGGCATATTTGGCCTGTCTATCTTGAGCTGCCTTCATTCTTTTCTGAATCAGCTTCACTTTCTTCAGTCATATCTCTGATCATGTCAGGTCTAATCTCAGGAACCTCAGAGATATCATCCCAATAAAGAGGGGATCTGCACTTCTTACCGTACAATGCTTCAAACGAAGCCATCTCAATACTCGTCTGATAGCTGTTGTTGTACGAAAACTCACAAAGCGGTAATGCATCTTGCCAATTAGTGCTAAAATCAAGCACTATAGCCCTAAGCATATCCTCCAATGTCTGAATCGTTCACTCTGACTGTCCGTCAGTCTGTGGATGATATGTGGTACTCAGATGTAACTTCGTACCTAGAGCCTGCTGCAAACTCTGCCAGAAGTACGAAGTGAACCGAGGATCACGGTCTGAAACAATCGACTTCGGCACTCCATGCAATCTGACCACCTCTCTGACATAGATCTCTGCCATCTGGTCATATATGTATGTCATTTTGTATGGAATAAAGCATGCAGATTAGGTCAATCGATCAATCACGACCCAAATCGCATCACAACCTCTGGAGGATCTCGGTAGTTGCGTCACAAAATCCATGAAAATGTGATCTCATTTCCATTCAGGAATAGACAAACTCTGTAACAATCCTCCCGGTTTCTTTCTTTCTGCTTTCACATGTTGGCAATTCAGACACTTGGTTACAAATTTAGTAACATCAGATTTCATCTGTTTCCACCAATACTGTGTCTTCAAATCATTATACATTTTCCTGCCACCAGGATGAATACTAAAACGACTGTTGTGCGCTTCTGTCAATATCTGTTGTCTCAAATCTGAAACATTCGGCACAACAATACGATTATTCACATACAAAACACCGTCACGAACCTGATATTCCGATTGATGTCCAACTCTGACCATAGCAATCGAATTCTGCACATTCTGATCAACTTTCTGTGCCTCTTTGATTCGCAATATCAGTTTTGGTTCGGCCCGAATAGCACATAATCTCAGAGGCTGACAATCTGTTTCAAAGGCTAATCCAGACAAACAACAATCTTTTATCAAATTCGAAACACCAATCGTCGATAAGGATAAGGAACATACCTTTCGACTCAGTGCATCTGCTGCTGCATTGGATTTCCCCGGATAGTACTTGATTTCACAATCAAAGTCTTTCAATAAATCAAGCCATCTTCGTTGTCTCATATTCATCTCTGACTGTGAAAATAGATACTTTAAGCTCTTGTGATCAGAATAGATCTCAAACTATTCACCGTACAGATAATGTCGCCATATCTTTAATGCAAAGACGATGGCTGCCAAGTCAAGATCATGAATTGGATAACGAGTCTCGTGTGGCTTCAACTGTAGTGAAGCATAAGCGATAACATGGCCTCGCTGCATCAATACACATCCCAATCCTCGGTGAGAAGCATCACAATAAACTACAAAATCACCAGTACCTGATGGAATCGTCAAGATCGGTGCACTGGTCAGTCTTTTCTTTAATTCAAGAAAGCTGGTCTCACATTCTTCAGACCAGACAAATGGAGCATTCTTCTGAGTCAACTGAGTAATTGGCTTGGCAATACTCGAGAAATCTTTAATAAATTGACGATAATATCCTGCCAAACCCATAAAACTGCGGATCTCGGGTACTGAAGTCGGTCTCGGCCAACTGATCACAGCCTCAACCTTGCTAGGATCAACAGAAATCCCGTCTCCAGAAATAATGTGACCTAAGAATACAACATGTCTCAATCAAAACTCGCATTTCGACAGTTTAGCATATAATTTCTCAGCCCTCAGAATTTTCAACACAGTTCTCAAATGCTCGGCATGTTCAATCATATTCTTCGAATAAATCAAGATATCATCAATGAATATAATAATGAAATCATCAACATAACTCTGGAATATGCGGTTCATCAGACCCATAAATACAGCTGGAGCATTCGTCAACCCGAACGGCATGACAATAAACTCATAATGTCCATACCTGGTTCTGAATACAGTCTTCGAGATATCAGAATTTCTGACTCTCAGCTGATGGTATCCAGATCTCAGATCGATCTTGGAATATACAGATGAACCCTGCAACTGACCAAACAAATCATCAATGCGAGGCAAGGGATATTTATTCTTTACCGTTGCTTTGTTCAGTTGCCGGTAATCGATGCAGAGTCTCATCGAACCGTCTTTCTTTCTCACAAACAGTACTGGAGCACCCCAAGGAGACACACTCGGTCTGATATACCCCTTGGCCAATAAATCCTCCAATTGTTCTTTCAATTCTTTCAACTCAATCGGTGTCATTCTGTACGGAGCCCTCGAAATCGGAACTGTACCTGGCATCAATTCAATACTGAAGTCTATCTCTCGAATCGGAGGCAATCCAGGAATCTCATCTGAAAAGACATCAGCAAACTCACACACCACTGGCAAGTCCGCCAATGATGGACTCGATTTCAGTAGATCAACTGAATAAACAAGGAATCCATCCGCTCCTTTCTGCAATAATCGAGTCATATTTATAGCAGATATCAAAGGAATTCTGGATCGAGAACCCTTACCATAAAATTTCCACTCCTCAGCCATTTCAGGTCTGAATCTCACAATCTTTTGGAAACAATCAACAGTGGCTCTGTACTTGGTTAACATATCGATACCGATAATACAGTCAAAATTAGACAACCCAAGCACAATACAGTCTAATTCAAGTTCATGCCCATCATACTGCAGTATCCAAGATTTAACAGACTTCACTGATATCAAACCTGTCCCCAAAGGAGAAGAGACAGGCACTACAGCAGATAATGACTCAATAGGCAATGAATGCATCAATGCAAATCGCTCAGATATGAATGTATGCGATGCACCAGTATCTATCAGTACATATGCAGGATAACCAGAAATAAAACAGTTACCTGCAACAACATCGTCAGGTGCGTCCTGAGCCTGCTCCTCTGTCAAAGCAAATACTCGGGCCTGCTGTCTAGGAGGCTGGCTCACTGTCTGGCTACCTCCTGGCCTTTGCTGTGACTGAGATGGTGCTGGCTGGAATGAATGCACAGCGGTTGATCGTCTATCAGTCTGTGCCGCTGATCCAGATGATTCGGCACCCTGTGATCTCTGAGCATCTCTCTGGGGACAAACTCGAGCAAAATATCCCTGCTGCCTACAGATACGGCAACTGCCGAACACTCCTCGGCACTGCTCAGTGGAATGCTTCCCTCCACAAGTGCTACAGTAAGGTCCTGTATAACTCTGGCCCTGACCGGTCTGTTTCGAGCCGCTAGAACTGGATGAACTGCTTCCAGATCTTTTGAATTGCTTTCCTCTGGCTTTCAGAAAGTCTTTCTTTCCACCACTGCTGCTACCACTCTCAAATCGGGGAGGTGGTTGTTGTGGTCTCGGTGCTGGAGGTACAAACAAAGCTCCCTTCTGTCTCATCAGACCAGCTTCGGCTCCCTTGGCTCTGTTCAAAGCATCAGTAAAATTATTCGGTCGTCCCGTGTTCACCAGTGTAAATATTTCCGGATTCAGGCCATTGATGAATTGATCAACAACGGCTTCTTCATTCTCAGCCACGTGTGGAGCAAATCTCAGTAGGGTAGAGAACTTGGCCACATACTCTTCAATGTTCAGCTGACCCTGTCTCAAGTTCGCAAACTCTGCACCTTTGTCCTTTCTATACGACACTGGAAAGAATCTTTGATAGAATTCAGTTCTAAACACTTTCCAAGTAATCAATGTACCTCGATGCTCCAATGCCCTCTTTGTTGTGAGCCACCAATTCTTTGCAACGTCATGTAATTGGTGCCCAATCAGTTTCACTCTCCGCTCATCTGTATAATCCAAGGAGTCAAACAGCATCTCAATGTCATCTAACCAACTCTCGCAATCAACTGAAGTCTCAGTACCCTTCAGAGTCGGTGGATGGAATAACTGAAATCTCTTCAATAGTGTTTCCATAGGTGTTGCTGTCACATCCATCGGAGGATTCGAAGTACTGCCCTGTTCTAGGATTCGTCGGGGAGGCATATCTGATTATCAAAAGGGTTAGCAATCAACTAAAACACATCTGTTTCAGTCCCTTTCTGATCATCTTACCTCTGATAAGGAATCGGCTCTGATTCATTCTCAATATTACACATTTACAATTCAAATCAGATAATCAGGTAAACATATAATATTGAAGCAATAAACATGCTAGCATACAAAACCAGGAAAGAAAACTCAATCTACCCCGCTCACTAGCTTCTATCTCAATCTAAAGGATCTATCGCTCTGATACCACATGTTGTGGGGACCCGGACGCTAATCATTATCTTAATCATCATTTGGGACAATTTAATCAATTATAATAAACAGGGTCTCAATTTTTTTCTTTTTAAAATACAGTATTAAATGCGGAACGTAATAGAATACATTCTAATATACATGTCAGTATTAAAGTACAAGTCTTGTACTATATACAATCATTCAAACTAAGGTTTAACAACTAAATATCAAGTGTCCAAACCCTATCTCTAATCAAGGTCCGAAGTCTCCACTCTAATCCCGATCTCTCTTCATCTTCTCGACCCTGAACCTGTCCCACCTGTTGCCATGCACACATACAAACACGACAACAGCCGGATAACTCCGGTGAGATATACATCCCAGTATAAATCAATGAAACATGCAATCATATAATCAATATAAAGCATGAAGCAGATATCAGTTATATGTATCAAAATCTGAAACCATAATCAATATAAAACTGCCAATTCAGACTCGTGACTCCACGTCTCAGACTAGACTCAATCCTAGTCTAAGGATCCCGGTTTTCAGACGTTGGCATTCCTATATCGAATTCAGTAATAGAATAAACTCCAATTCTATTCAATCGATATAACCAAACATCCGGTGTCTTGACCTATCCGTCACAGACTGTGGCACTATCGCCAATTTACTATCTTGTGACAATGTGCAATGTGCCAGTGACGATTCCATCACTATCGGCACTTATGTCACAAGATCACTCGTCTAATACTCATCTAATATATGCTTCTATAAATCAATAGAACAAGCATATCAATTCAAATCATTGTAAATAATAACAATAAGTATGTGATTTAGGGAAACTCAAGTATATCCTACTCGAGTCGTTCTCCCGGTACCACATTGACTTATACCTTTCTTTAATCGCAGTTCTGACAACGTTCAAGTCTGGAATTCAAAGTCTGTCAACACTCAATCTGACAAAGACAATATCAAAGAGTACAATATCAATATACTGCTCAAATCAATACCAATCTGATCAATCTGGATTCAATTCAAAATCAACGGCATAACGGAACAATCTGAATATCCCCGTCAATACCATATCAACAGATAATAATTACAATCCATAACTGATATCCAACACAATCTGTAATCAATCCATAATCCAAATCTATCCGAAATCGGACGGGCGGATTCAAAATCGGACTGCCTCGGTTGATAGGAGCACAGTACTGAAGTCGGATTCAAAATAGGACGGGCGGATCTTTCACAAACTTCAAATTCCTAAAATAAAAGGCGTAAGGATACACTTATTCTCGTTCCTTTTCTCAATTTTTTTCCTTTCTAAAACGGATGAAGACTCATGAATATATATACATTGCATGGTTTATAAAACGTGGCATGATTCTTTAAGCACCACGTCTCGCGCATATGCGCGGCATCACTCGGCGCATATGCGCGAGACACTATGTCTCGGCGCGTAGCATGCACAGCGCCTCGCGCATATGCGAGCCCTCAATCGGCGCATATGCGCGAGGTCCTTCAAAATTCTTCACAACTCTCGGGTACCCTCGCGCACATGCGCGGATTCCTGTCGCGCATATGCGCGAGGTTCTCTGCCCACTCCGCGCATATGCGCCCGGCATGAACGCGCATATGCGCGAGTCTCCATCCTCACACATAATTCAAATCTCATTTCCGCCTATCCCGGTCTAATCCGTTCCATCTATAATCACATCAATTAATCAACAAATCATTTCGGATTAATAACGTAGCAAATCCCGGGCATTACAGACACGATAACTTTTTAAGAGATCATTAATTTCAATATTACTCCGATTCATACATGCTTAACTCAACATTTTTTTATTGACAAAATAGGATCGAAAATCTATCTCACAAAAAAATTGACTAAGAAAACAATATCATAAGAATTTTGTATGTTTTTATCAATCGTGTTTTTAAGATAAAAATAATATATTTGGAGTGAATCCAACTCAAATATTCGATACACACTTCCTAAATATCTGCTTTCTCGAATTCAATAGAATCATCAATTAGTTAAAGTCAATTAAATCTTTAATCGACTGGGAAAAAAAAGGATTGAGACCGGATAAATCCATCAATTTAGCTAGGGATGACAATGGAGCGGGACGAGGCGAGGTGGGGACGGGGGCGGGTTTGCCATCCCCATCCCCCTCCTCGAGTTCCATCCCCACCTCCATACCGTCCCGATCCCCGTTTTTTCGAGTTCGAGGAATCTCCGAAACTGAAACTTCGGAGATCAACTTCTCATTCCCGCCCCATCTCCGTTTCAAAAATATTAATATAACAAGACGACGACGGATTCGGAGATTTTCTCAAACCAAATCTTATTATTATCTATTATTATTAGTGATAATATTAATATCAATATTAATAATATTATTATTATTACTTTTTTAAAAATAATATTATTATTATATTATTAATACTAATAATATTATTATTTTATTATTGATATTATTTTCGGGACGGATTCGAGGATGGAGATAGTAATCTTATACCCGCCCCGAACCCAAACCCGAAAAAATCGGAGATTCCCATCTCCGTTTCGGGTTTTCTCCGTGGCCCCAAATCCATGTTGGAAAGTTGTCATCCCTAAATTTACCATTATTTCGTCCATCTAATCAAAATGAGAAAGAAACCTTTATATATATATTTTTTCTTTTATACGACGATGTAACTCGTGGAACTCACAGCTGATACACCGTGCTAACTAATAATTTCAGGCATTGAAAACAACTTGCGCTCAAAAGCTCGGTGGTAGCCTAAGCCATCATGCTACATATAATTCCAGGTGCCGGGAATTGCCAAATCCTGGGACATTTCATCCACCACCTTCTCCAGCCCTTCCACTCGTTTTTCCAGGGAATTCATCCCTTTCTGGGAGCTTCCTATGAATTTCTGAAAAATAAACCAGCACATTATGTCAGATCAACTCTACTCGATTCAAATTGTTAATGATATCCCGAACCCATACACATGTTTTTCAAGCTAGAATATGATCTTCTCTGGGTCCCTGACCCCATAATGGGGGAAATTATCTGGTACATACCTGAAGGATATCCAGCAAAGTAGATTGCTGATTCTCAATCTGTAGAAGTTGATCACAAATCATAGACAAATCCTCGAACTCCGTTTGAGTCCCCAGCTTTTCATGGATAGAATCTCCATAACCCACATCCAGATCATCGCTATTAAAATTGAACGGGACAACTCGGGGCCGAAAGTTTCTCCTCAATTCTGGTATGTTGGGTTTCGAGGTACAAGGTTTCTTTTCCTGGTCACTTCTTACAATGATCTTATGACTTCTGCCGGTGGATGAGCAGCTCGATACCGGCGATTTCGTAGGAGTTACTTTTCTGAATTGGGGAGTTACCAAGCCCCTGTCTGCCGAAACACTTCTCGAAACCAGAACCGGGGAGTACCCACTGCTGCTGCAGCTGCTACCTGATCATATTGTATGATTGTAACATTATATTCGTTTCAATCTCGCAACAAATTTATGCATCCGCTAGGCGTAAGCACATTTGATTCAAACTTAGGACCACCCTAACCAATTTGAATTACATTCTTATTCAATGCTATATATATTATCATATTCAAAACTCACACATATAGTAATCATTTTTATATACACAACTATTTTAACACACAATTTCGAGTCTTTAATCTGAAAACAACTCATTAAATACAAAGTCAAGTTCAAGCACAAAAATTATGCACCATTCAACAGCCGAATTTGAGAATTCATCGAATTCGATCATCGGAATGCAATGAAATTCTGAGTATAGTGCACAAATTCAAACCTTGGAATAGAAATTTAACAGAAAACAAGATTAAAAAAAATAGTACTGACATGTGAACAAATTCTAAATTACCTTTAGGGGATGTCACCTCTTCCAACACGTCAGGAACATCTCTCCACCTCTCCAGTGCCTGATTCATCGTCTCCCTAGTAACCTTTACCTGTCCCAGCGTTTTAAATTAATCCAGATTATCAATCTTTTCAGATTTTGCATTATAAATTATACAATATAATAATGTAAGTCAAACTATGAGACAACAAAAATTAATGTAAAAATTTGTTACCTTGTCAAATCTTCGGCTCTCCAAAGCAGCGACACAACTTCCCTTGAACTCTGCAGCCAAATCTTTGTCCGCCGTGGCCGCCGCTTTCTCTAAAACATCTGCCGCAGCTTTTCTCGCCGCCCAATCTTCACTACTCAGGAAATCGACCGCGGTGTAAACCAAAGAACTCAAGAGGCTCTTATTTTTCACACAACAAGTGTTTACAATGCTCCCAGTTAACACTAACAAAGAAGGCTTTGCCTTGGAACAGTCCTTTTTTATCAACTTCAGAACTCTCGGCAAGAGCTTTCTAAGCTCTGAAGCATCCACCTCCCTTGCCGCATCCACTGCGGCGGATAAACAGAGCGCCACTCCCATCTGCGCGTTCGAATCCTGCTCCTGGAAGAGCGCGTCGACGAGGGGCTTGAGGATGACAGAAAACGGAGGCTGGGTAACATGTGTAGTGATTGATGAAATGGCGTCAACGCAGGCGGCGCGTACTGCGGAGTCCGGGTCTCGGAGACGGCGGAGGACGGCTGAGATCATGCGGGAGACGTGGGGCGACAGGGCATCGCCGTGTGCGGCAGAGAGGATGCTCAAAACACGCACGCACTGGCGGCGGACGGGGGATTTCTCCGACGAGTCTGTAGTAGAAATACAATTCAAGAAAGGTACAAAATCGTCACTCGGGAGTGCTCTAGCGATACCTTCGAGTTCATTGGTGGCCATAGAAAGCGTGTCTCTGTCGGAAAGCTTATTAAGACAAATGTTGACTCTTGTCTTGAGGCTGCCGGATGATTGTTTCGAAACTCCCATTTCGCTGCCGTAACCCTGAGCTGTAAGGTGGCGCGGTGATCGGTGGAGTCTAGAATGGGGAAGACGGGAAGTGTTAATATATATGGGGAAGAGTTGAGTTGGTCTCGAATATTTATATATAATTTTGCAAAAGAAATTATTTATTTTGTACTTGTAAGTTGGCAATGAGTGTGAAAATAGAAGTAATTGCAAGAGAGTACTCTGTATATTTACTGAAAAAAGTGAAAAGGGAAATTTTTTGCCCAGATTTTTGTACTATCGTAACGTAATAGTGCCTGCGCCACGTTTGGGCACCAGTTAAATTTTATGGAACCCACTTTGCACACGTTCCCAATTTTTTCCTTTATTTTTTTTATTTAAATAGATAATTTATTATAATTTTTAAATGTCCATACTCTTTAGTATTACGAATAAGAAATGATAATTGTATGGTATATAAAAAACTATAAGAAGTTTATATGTAATTTTTAAAGTTAATGGATGTAATGTAAGCTTGATACAAACATGATGATATGTAAATGTAATTCTCAAAGTTTTTTTTTTTTGTTTTTTTGTTTTTTTTGTAGTTATGATAAACTTTAGTGGATCCATATAATTAACTCTAATTTATATAAGTGAAGTTGTAATATAATTTTTCTTATTTTACTAAACTCTTGATTTTATGTATTTTATTTAATTATAAATGCATATGAAAATTATTACTAAAAAATTGTCCGAATAACCTGATAAGAATTGATAACAGATTAAATTTGACAGATAAGTTAGGGAAAAAAGAAAGAGATATCAATGTTAGAGAAATAAAGGATAATTTACTCATTTGAGATCTAACTCAGAGAATATGTTGGTTAAAATTTAGGGTAAAATTGTAAGAAATTTTTGTGTGATTTGGCAAATGATCAAAACGATTATTGTGAGGTGTGCAACTATTATATAATATTACATATTATTATTATATATACACAAAATTTGGTTAATTTATCAGCCAACCTAGTTCACATTTCTGCTCAGCATTGAGATGACACTCAACTTTGAATATAATAAAACATATCAAAATTGTATGTCTAATAGATAAGTGACACGTCATAGAAAGACACATAGGTTAACACGGTTTGTTGACAAAATATCAAAATTACATGTGTGTGTTGAAAGATAAGCTTGTTACAATTGGGCTTTTATATTCGAGATATTGTCTCAAATTTAAGATATCGGTATCAGATGGACGAGGTACGGCACACAACATATTACTGTATCAATATATATTTAAAAAAAAAAACTTACCACTTCTTTCTATGCTATTTATAAACTTATATAATGTTTTCCATTTATTGTATTTTTGCAAAATTATAGTTAACTTTGAGACAAATATCTAAGAACCATGGAATTCCGATATCTAATAATCACCATCAAAATCGATATGTATTAATATAAAAACCAATATAATATATTTAATCATACCAAAATTAATAAAAGTTAGTCGGCTTTTAAATATCGCCCGTAGAAGGATTCATCATCATGTCACATTAATGGAGCCTTCATAAATTTATTTTTTAATATTATCCAGCGATTTGGTAATTTAAAATCAAAATAATTTATACAATGTCTGATCAAATACGTATAGAGGGAACAACGAAGACGATAACTTGCAAGGATTTACAATTTTTTTAAAGCTTTTTATGTTTGAGATTTGTGATTTAATTTGATTTTATTCAAAGATTTTGGTCCATGAAATTTTAGAAAGACCGACTTATTGGTTATATAATAAATATTAATACCATAAAAAGAAAGCTAACACTAATGTCACGAGTTTAAATTTTCGGCAACTTTAAAATCTTGCAATATTTACGAGCAAGGACAAACGTCTGGTAATCATCCTCTCTGTGACATAATTATCAACAAATTTATATAATCTCTAATAAAAAGTTGAAATATTCCATTTTAATATCGATCTACCACTAGTTTTTATAACAAAATTTCAATGGTCCGCATAAAAATAAAAGAAAGTTAAAGTTTTCCTTATATATGTTATTTATATGTTGATCATTTTAGTAATTTATATTGTCAAAAACTCAAAATAGAGTCTTAGTTGTGCATATATCTTTCACGTTTTGTCATTTTTACTCACTTTAGTCAGAAGTGTTATTATGATATTTAATGCATACGTGAGTACCACATCGACTTAAAATCAACATCATCCCAGAAATTAGAAAAATGACCAGAATTGATAAAAACACAAAGACGATGTGTCGGGACCCGGACGCTAATTCATTCCTTAATCGTCTTTAGAATAATTCAGTAATTATAAACACAGGGTCTAATTTTTTTTTTTTAAATACACAGCGAAAACGTAATGTAATTCAACTTAAATTACATATTAAACATAAATATACAAATATTGTATTATCTACAAGAATTCAACTAGGTTCAACTATATCTCATTGTTGAATCCTAAGTTGCTTCAAAGCCCGGATCTCCACGCTATCTAGTCCAGCCTCGTTCTCTTCTTGACCCTGATCATATCCCACCTGTTGCCATGCACACATACAAACAAGACAACAGCCGGATAACTCCGGTGAGAATTACATTCTCAGTATAAATCATGTATACATGCAATCATAAAAACAATATAAAAGCATATAACAGATATGTCTAACATGTATTCAAATCAGAATATAAATCCATATCAAGAATAAATCCTATTCTAAACATGTACCATCATCAGGAACATAACTCATCATGTACCATATCAAGGAACATAATCAACATAACTCAATATAAACTGTCAATTAGACTCATGACGTCACATTTAAGACTAGACTCAATCCTAGTCTAGGGATCCCGATTTCCAGAAGTTAGCATTCTCATATCGACCAACAGTAATAGAAAAGACTCCAGTTCTATCCACGTCGATAGGGTATCGATCACAGTAATAGAAGAAATACCAATTCTATCCACATCGATATGGTATCGATCACCAGTAGTAGAAGAAGCTCGTATTCTATCCACATCGGTATAGTATCGATCACCAGTAATAGAAAGAACTCCGATTCTATCCACATCGATATAATATCGATCATCAGTAATAGAAGAAGTTATAATTCTATCCACATCGATAGCCAATCATCCGGTGACAGACTTTGGCACAATCGCCAATACACTATCTTGTGACATCGTGCAATGTGCCCGTGGCGATCCCACCACTATCAGACACTTCTGTCACAAGACTATTCGTCTAATACCTGCTGTCTATAAATCAAGAGAACAAGTACATCAATCAAATCAATATCATAAGGTAAAGTATGTGGTTTAGGGAAACTCGAGCCAAACCTCACTCGAGTTGTGCAATCCCAACTCAACATTAATTTATACCTTTATCTTCTCGGTCCGACGAAGACGAAGTATTGAAGTCAACTCTGTCCATACCCAATCTGATAATGACAATCGAATAGATACCATATCAGTACATAACTCAATTCAAAACCTGTTCTGATTAATACTCAAATCAAAACATAATCTGATCAATGTCAATCGACATATGATACCACAATACAATCTCACCCAATACCGAATCTGCTCAATATCAATCGACTGATGTTTCGACGGCATAACAATACAGTCTCGATAACCCCGTCAATTTCAACACCACAGATATAATACCAGAACTCATAATCGATATCGGTGCAATTCATAATTTCAATAACAACACCAATCTGATATCGAATCTCAGTTAATCAATTCCAAAAATCATAACAATTACATAATCAGTCTGTTTCTTAATCTGACTTCGATTCTATGATGTCTAACATGTCAAGAACATCATATATGAATCCCATTCAATTCTGCCAACATCATAATTTCAAAACATATCAAAACGTAGTAAAACTTACGTCCAGTTGTAGCTGTCGTCGGTAGGAACACGGTACTGTCCTCGGATTAGAAATCTAACGGACGGATTTCGCAAAATCGCGATTAAAATGCCACGGAGAATTTTCTTAAAGATTCCTTCGATTTCCTCTTTCTCTCTTCTGAAGAAATATGCATGTGTAATATATATATATATATATATATATATATATACCACGCATGCAGCAAGGCAAGTGGCCTGCTCCCTCGAGTAACACGTCTCGCGCATGTGCGCGACATCTTTCGGCGCATATGCGCGAGATACAATTTCTCAGCGCGTGTGTCTCGGCATCTCTCGCGCATATGCGCGCCTTCCGTTGCGCATGTGCGCCGAACTCACTGCCCTGCTCGCGCATATGCGCCCGTTCACGTCGCGCATATGCGCGGGGTCTTCTGTCCACTCCGCGCAAGACTCGCGCATCACGTCACGCATGTGCGCGAGTACACCTCCTTGCACATACATTTTGCGTCTTTTCTTACCTTTCCCGGTCCACTCTGTTCCGTCTATAATTACCTTGATTAATCAATAAATCATTCCAGAATAATCTCAGATTACGGTAAATATACCCCAAATCATTTTCGATTACGGTAATCAAATTCTCGGGCCTTACACGATGATTAAAACTAATGTATACAACCAAAAAAAAAAAAAATCAAAGACATTGATAAAAATTAATGTATACAACCAAAATTGCAATTTTCTTATAAAAAAACATAAACAAAAACTTGTGTGAGACGGTCTCACGGGTCGTATTTTGTGAGACGGATCTCTTATTTGGGTCATCCATGAAAAAATATTATTTTTTATGCTAAAAGAATTACTTTTTATTGTGAATATCGATAGGGTTGACCCATCTCACAGATAAAGATTCGTGAGACCGTCTCACAAAAAAATTACTAAAAACACGTAAGCCTAATTCAATGTTTTTTCAATCTCCTTATTTTTCGGGTCTCTCAAACTTTTTTTTTTACGTACAATTCTATCAGCTTAAGATTGCATTTAGATTGAATGAATAGATTTGATTTCAAATACACATTTCCAATCAATTATAATCCATTCGACTCAAAATTTAGAAAAAGTGATGAAATCTCATGCGTTGCTCAAGTATATTTTGCTGCTTCAACTGCAATATACTCTCCAACTTGTTCGTTTGAAATCCATCCGTACGTGTCAAATTATGAAATCCTCCCACACCTACAAATCCTTTTACGATTTCATGATATTTCTAGGTTTAACTTGTCCTAAATAGACCCTATAATCATGTCGTTACCTCTTGAGAAGTAGTATGAATTTATTTGGTATGAAATGGAGGATTATTAAACATTTATATATTAAATATTTTATGCCAGCATTAAGAGTTGTACAAGTTGGTGATGTAGATGAGCGTTTGACCAATGATCATGAGTTCGATTATCTCTCGACATGTTAATTCGGACGAGTATATTGTATAGGGCTTGCCTAGCACGATTTACGTAAATAGCTTAATTTGTAGATTATTGCGATACTTCATATATTTAGACCATACACATCGAATATAACGGTAAAGGTTGCGTGTTTAATTTTGTTGAAGGTAGCAGTAGCAGTTGTGTGTTTAATAGATATATGGTCGATACATTACGTTGAATCCACTCTTCATTTTTGTTGATAAATTATGTTTAATTTCATGCTAAAAATTTCAAGTTAATTTTGTAGTGATTTATCATTACTTGGGATGAAACCGGGGATGTGATAAAAAAAATAGAAGAAAATTATATGTATCACGTCGATAACAATTTAAAATTAAAACTATATGAATTCATTTTTTAATAAAATAATTAACCTGCAAAAACTATTTCTATTTGTTGTCCAATAATTAACTCTTGTGAGACGGTCTCACGAATTTTTATTTGTGAGACGGGTCAACTCTACCGATATTCACAATAAAAAGTAATACTCTTAGCATAAAAAATAATATTTTTTCATGGATGACCCAAATAAGAGATCTGTTTCACAAAAAACAACCCGTAAAACCGTTTTACACATGTTTTTTTTGGCTATTCAATCTCAATACATTCCCTATTTTACTAAACACAACGAGACCCATGTGCAAGCCACGTGCTCCTGACCGTCACTGAATGGACTGTGAACAGTACATATTGATGGGTAATGAGGCTCAAATTAAGTATAAAATCTCAAGCCCACAATTATTATTAATTATAAAAGCTCAAACCCACTATACACTCTCCAAAAAGAATCTATAAATAGGAGAGTATTCTCATTATTTAGGAGGAGGAAGACTTTTGGATACGAAAATTTTTTAGCTCTCAATTACTTGTTGAGTGTCGGAGTATCCATCCCGACGCCTCTGACGTTTCGTTTCTGACGCAGGTGATAGCCCACAAAGATTCTCTCCACCAGCTACTTGGACTCGTTTACGAACCAGCAGAGTAGTTTGGATAATCATCATTTTTTGCTACATCACATATGTAAGAAAAACGATCATGAGTCCATTCCCTCTCTTCTTTGTTACATAAATTTAAGGACGCTGATTATTTGCAATAGAGCCAAAAAATGCGTTCCAAATGTGGAATACATTATCTCAAATATACTACCTTCGTCAAAATTGAGATAGCTGATACAATTAATGTAACTAAGATATTTCGGAATCGGAACTCTCGTCCGGACAAATATTCCTCTCAATAATCGTTTATTGATAACTACGACAACTTATAACTTATGGTTAGTTATTGAACATGTGAGATCAATTATAACATATATCATTATATCCGTACGGAAAACTGTTATATATATTTTTTAGAAAAAACTATCGATCGATATTAACTTCATGCCGGTTATTATTTGTGATAACCGAAGCTATTACTTGCTCTCGACTCGATTCATAAAAATATTCAATTGCAGTTCATCATACATGCCAAGATCTAAAATTTGAATCTGCTAATGAAATAGTAAGTGGGAAAGGACAGATGAGCAGGAGGTCAACAATACGCACGGCAGTTATTAAATTTGGGAAATTAAAGGGCCCTTTTAGATAAGTTGGTGAAATATTAAAGACATGAATTAAATTGGAGGTACAACAATTCATTGGTCAAGGTACAAGTTTTTGGGTATTCAAAATATTCGGATACAATTTAAGGAGTACGTAGCTGTAAATAGAACACGCCGAACCACCTGATATAGAAAGTGTATTTGGGTTCAGAATCCATGTGAATTGCTTCGGTTTTTGAGCAAATTATTTGTTACATTATCATATGACATCAATCATCCATCCTTCAAATAATAGAGTTGGTCCAATCGTCAATATTTAAGAGACAACTGGTTTATCACTATATCAAAATTATGGATGTTAATCAAACCGTAAATTTATTTTTTATATTAATATTTCGTAAATATCATTCTTATCTTTTTCTTACCGCAAATTTTTCTCCAATAAATATATTATTACCTGTTTAGATTCTCCCTTCACTCTTTTACGATCCACCTAAGCCAGCTAGATCAAACGATGCAACGTTATAAGCTTGATGCACGAGAACTTCTAAAAGATTACCTATATAATATTATTCTCAATCATACGATTAACCTAATAATATTTTTAAATTTTTCTTGGGAATCAATTGGTAATTATATTTCACCATGAATTATATATTCAAAATTTTAAAAGTATTCAAATGTATATACATACATATATATTGTTGGGTTGTAATAATTGTTTTTGTTACGAGAGCATTCCGAACATAATGTTTTGGGTGTTGTACTCTTTAAAATATTTGAATTATCCCATCAACACAAGTCATAACATTTTGGTAAAGCTGCAATCGATCAATCTTACAATTTGTATCAGAGTCCCGATCACAAGTTCAATTATATGAATTTAAATATTGCAATTATTGAGGTGTGATTGCAATAATTACCCCTGAATCATGATGTTTGACTAGCAGCACGATTTAAAATATTTGAGTTGTTGCGCCTTCATTAGATATAACTTTTAGTAAAACGATAAGCACTCGCTCTACCTTTAAAATTTTAATTAGTAATATAATCAAATTTAAATTCATGCATATATGAAACAACGAGCAATATGAAATTAAAGTTATAAGTATTTTTTCATGATTTTGTTGTTGAAAAGGTGTATAATTTCTATCCAAATAATTAAAAACACCACAATTAATTAGTATAAAAAATGTTTCTTAATAATATAATAAATTAGATGTCGAGTATCTTTTTTTTTTTTAATGACGAACTGATTTATGATCCATTTAGCTTCTATACATAAAATTAGATTTTCGTATGCAGCTTGTGACGTCACACACCGGATGTATTACTTCACATCTAAAATCCAGCCATTAGACATTAAATAAGAGTTGAAGAAACAGATAAAAAATGACCAAGCACCTGCAACAGATGCGCTATTCCAGCTTTAGGTTTACTGTATTTGTTTTTTCTTGGCAAATAATTCACTTTTCATTGATTTTTTGGTTTTAAAATAATTGAATCCAAAGCTATTAATCCCAGGCAAAATAATTTTGAATAATTTAAACGGATGAAACGATATTTTGATGTTATTTATTCTTCCTAGCATCTCTCTTGATTGGATCTGTATGACGGTTTCCCAGCTATTCTCTCTTTGATAGAATCGTCGGCACTACATTCCGCCAAAAAACATCGTGATTTTATCAAAAGTTATAACTTATGTGATGTAGTAGCACATAACTTTATACTTAGTGAGTGATATATACGAGGGACCACACCTATTTGATGTCAATGGATCGGGATATCAGATTCATAAGTCTGGGTAAGAACGTGTCTTATTGTTGATATTATCTTTTGATGTTGTCTCCGATCATACACGATACAACATAGACCTTTTATCCTTCCTTGATGATGTTGATGTTTTCACGACTGAAACCGTTCTCACACATTAATTAAGATCATATGTCTCCATACAATATCTTTTACAGTTCACTCAATCAACCATATCATACAATAATACAAGACGTTTAACACAAACTACTACAAGAACTTTCCGGAAATTCACCTATCTTGTATTAAAATTATACATAGCTACTGTTAATTTTTTTTTTTTTAAAAGGACAATTAATTGACGCCAAACAATCGATCGATATTCACAATCTCTAGCAATTATTCTTCACTGATTATAACAATTTTAGAATAAAAAATGTGATTAGACCAATATTAACCGATGATGCTCGAAAATTGGGGGTAGAAAGGGTAACAAACCCGAGCTTTGGACATATCCCATAGTTTCTTATAATTAATACCAGGATTTCACCGTTAAATCTGGATTCTTACAACCGAGTCCTTGCATACATACAATCAACATATCTTGTGAATGGACGTCAGAAAAAGTTTCTGACTATCCACTATGACGCTCAAGTAAGTGATGAGCTTACATGAATAAAACTCTATAAAAATATCGGCACGTCAGAATCTGTGTCTGTAACGATCATGAGACGTTAGGCTGAACCAACATGGGCCTAAGCCCATACCCATGCACCACTACTGATCATGGGTCGTTAGGATGGTCCAGGCCCATGCACCACCACTCGTAGAATGTCCCACTCCTGGAAAGTGGTTTATTTCGTCTCCCCCAACACTTGAACTCAGGACCTCCAGGCATAAGTATCTAGATTCTTAAAGTGTGAGTACCAGTTGAGCTAACTGAAACGTACTGTATTCGACGACTATCCTCACTATACCAAAACAAGTCTTTCCAGCGTGCTTATGTCCTCACTCACACGCACTCTAGGAAACTTCCCAGGGGGTCACCCATCCCAAAATTGTCCCAAGTCAAGCACGCTTAACTTTAGAGTTCTTATGTGATGAACTATCGAAAAGAAGATGCACCTTCTTTATATGAGTAGTACATATCAAATCTTTTAAGCCCTCTTCAACTGTACAGTCCATTCCATTGAACAGTCTCGTAATCCCTCTCATTCCGGTGTGGGATCGGTTCATTCATGTTCCCTCCACCTAGAACCTGCCAGGAGCCGCTCATTGTCCGTGCAACTTCATGGCACCGGCGATCACCCCCCGCCCTCTTTGGCCCCGGGCCTCACAGTGTCGTGGAAGAAAAAATCATCCTCGTTTAATCAGTACATCATAATTTATCCCGGGAACGTTTACATAAAACCTTCTTATTTTATTTGTTTACATATAATGATCTATGTGTTAAATTTTTATAATTCTTGCAAACAATTTTTTTTTACCAAAATGTCAGCACGATTTGAAACGTCGCAATTAACCCAATAATTGATTAATTAAGATACATTCACTAGTATATATGTTTGGAATGAATAATGAGATCATTAAAATATGACGTAGCTATCTGGGGCATGGATCTCCCAACTGGGATGTTCCTCGACTCCGAGACATGAATATTCAAATTGTGTGCTACTTTTAATAGGTTCGTATTCACATGGGAAGTCTGAAATGGAATTAGGTGCATCGAATTTCAAGATAATTGATTCAAAAAAATTCAAAAAATTAAATAATATACACATGACATACACCCACTCTCAATAAAATTACATTAAAACCCACTTAAAAAAGAATAGTTCTCTTGTGTGATGGTCTCACGAATCTTTATCTCTAAGACGGGTCAATTTTACCGATATTCACAATAAAAAGTAATAATTTTCATGGATGACCCAAATAAGAGATCCGTCTTACAAAATATGACCCGTGAAAACGTCTCACACAAGTTTTTGTCCTTAAAAAAACTACCCAGACTTCGAACTTTTGATTTATATTGAGTAAATAAGTCTAAATTTAACATAAATTATTTAAATGCTTTATAATGAAAAATAAAACGTAGATTTATGAAAAATAAGTTAAATAACACGTGCACTCCGTATATACACAACACACGTATATACGCACATACACACTATATTATAAAGATTTTTTTTCACTCTTTGGTATGATACATTTTCAAATGGTGACACTAATTATATGTCATGAAACAAACTGAATTTCAGATGATCATGCTACTTTTACTTGAAAAAAAAAAAACTCACAAATTATCCATAGAAATAAAAATTACTTTGTTTAAACAAATCAAATACATTTAATATAATTGTTCGTAATTTTATATAAATCCAACTCTAGAAATAATTATTCGAAAAAACAAATTGCACAAGCACATAACACTTGTATACGATTCTATTATATAGATAATGGTAACAGTTAATTCAAAACTCTTAGTATCATACAATAGTTTAACCGCGAACAGAATCGATCATCGCTCCCAACCATATATGTATTGACCCTTGTTTGAAATGTGAATACCGCAAGAATTGCCATCAAGACATACGTACCAACAAGAGGCGCAAATTTATTCTGTTAATAAATGTTTTTTATTTTATTAAAAAAAACATGCAAATTTATGTAAAAATGAATGAATTTATGAAATCCTAAATCCTGTATTTGTCGTTTTTAATTAAATAAAATAAAATAAAAAAATGGACAGAACCACATGAAGAAACAACATTCTTGAAGGGATGAAAACCGAGTCACATGGGCTAGCTCATGCATCCTTTAATATAATTGGATAATGGTCATCCCACTGGACATTGCTCTTATCGTTTTATTGTTCCCTCTCATTATAATTCCAATACTGTCGCGTCATTTTTTTGTTCTTTTTCCATTCAATTTCCGCCATGTCTCTATTATCCTTATCTGTCTATAAACTTTGTGGGCGAAATTAACACATGTTATGACATTTGTTCATGCGTCGTGTCATTTGACGGATGTACGAAACGTATAGATGTAGCTAAATATATATATATATTCCTCGATTTAAGAATATTCGGCACGTAAAAACTATCCGGCAGGTAATTAGTTAATACTTCAACAAATCAAACAAGTAAATTTATGGGTTGTTATCTATCACACTAGGTTATAAAGCAAAGTGAGTTAGAGGTGTGGTGTCTGAAATAGACATTCTAACGCTCGAACAAATATTTTTCTGACTTAATCTTTGAAAACATTGTTATAATGTATAGCAAAAATAGATTGTACTTTGAATAACGAGCGCCTTCGTCTATTTATGAGATTTTTGGAGAGATTTGATCTCATGTTGCCGTGAGAACATGTTACACCGATGATTGATACATCAATTGGTCATGGTTATATATAATATAATATATATATATATATATATATATATTGTATCTTGTATTATAGTTTTCATGAATGACTTATGCCCACTTGATAGAGCATGATGCAAGGTTCACGAGACTTTGACCACACGAAGCTAGACATGTGAGTAAATTATAGTTTACGCTTAAATCCATAGATATATATCATTATAAGAATTATATTGGAAGAGTTCATCTAAATAATAATAATCATAATAAAAGTAACATATATCTTCGGGAATATTCTTATTCTTATAATTAAAATATAAATGTGCTTCAATCGATGAATTTGATTTGAAAGAACATAATTGATTAGGAGAATATATATCCAATGATATTAAATTTGACTAAAATTAAAATCTACTGCAATTACTATTGAAATGTTGAACTTGATGTAGAGTGAATTTTAAATTCATCCAACTGTCCAAATACAAGCCTAAATCGATCTGAGATTAAATATATTATATTTTGTAATAGTTATTTACATTAAATTTTATTCCAAATTTTCTACTTTACCAAAAATGTATTGTTCTGTCTTCGAAAATAGCATGTTGAAAGTTTTTAATGTTGGGCCACTAATTTTTTGGAGGTCCATCTTTGGGCCTGAGCTGTCCCGCCAATTCTTGGTTCCTTCGCTTGTTAGGAAATCAGGCTCTACTGGAGCGGGCCTATCTAATATTTTTCCAATCGGGTTTATTTTTTTGTTAAAGCCCAATTTAAAAATTTTAAGTTTTGAAAATAACAAGGCCCAAATACAACATGCACAAATATTTGGAACATATATTTTGAGATATAAACTCCTTTGTTGTATTCTAGACTCTATCGAAGAAGTTGCCATGTAATCAAGAAACCTAAACTTAAATGAGTAGTGAAATTGCAGTTTTGTTAATGCTATCCATATAAGTAGTACTCTTACCTATTCAACACATGATATGTGTGCTCAATGGATAAATCATGACCGCTCATTTAACTATAATGTATGAATGAGCGACCATGATTCATCAATCAACACACGTATCATGTGCTACGTGGATGAGTACATTATACATGTGATCACCAAGTGAAATTCCTATCATGAATATGAAATTTTGTTCAATTTCCATAGATATATCGAACGATTTTGAGGTTCTGGTTCCAATAAAAGGTGATACTAGAACTGAAGTAAAAACTTGTGTGAGACGGTCTCAAGGGTCATATTTTGCGAGACAGATCTCTTATTTGGGTTATTCATGAAAAATTCTACTTTTTATGCTAAGAGTATTACTTTTTATTGTGAATATCGATATGGTTGATCCGTCTCATAGATAAAGATTCGTGAGACCGTCTCACAAAAAATCTATTGTAGAACTAAACCGCTTGAATGCAGTTCCTATCTCAGCCATGGTTCTTAACGGGTTTGTTAAGGTTTAAGATACTTATTTGAACTTAAATTTGTTTCTATAATCTATAAATGATCGAAAAAGCAAACCCATGGCACTTCAAAACTAGTTATTAAAAAAAAAAAATTATAATTGTATTATATAATAAAATATTATGAATATTTAAACGAAAATATTTGATTAAACTTAATATATAACAGACAATGCAGACATAACTCCCTCTCTTTCCTTCAGTATGTATTCTTATTTATCTATTTCAAAACTAAAAAAAGAGTACCCTCCGCCAAATTCCTCCTGCCATTTTCACGCACACAAATCTTGTACGTACAAACTGTGTGTATAGACACATACTATTTTCCTGCTCGTTCGTTCATTTAACTTCAATTTGTTTGTTGAATTATGTTTTTTCTTTAATTCAAGTAATGTGATTTTTTTAGTTATTACGCTTTCTGGTTTATTTTCAGGATTTTTCTTGATGATAAGGTAATTTGGAGGTGACCTGCGTAGATGTAAGGGTCGCGGTTAATCACATCACGTTATTTACTGCTTGTGTGTGTTTAATTGAAGTAGTTATCAAGATTTTGATGCAATTAACTCTTTTTGGGTTTTATTTTTTCTTTTTGGCAGGTCTTTGGATTATAATATTTTTGTCAATTTGGATTAATAAAGTGTGATTTTTTTCCTTCTTTTGGGTATCAAGGAGTATAAAAATAAGAATATCATTGCAAAGATTTAAGATGAAGTAGTCTAACTCTAAGGATGATTTGTTCATGAGGCCCATTATTAATTTTTCTCCAGCTGAACATTGAGTTTATTGTCCTATCATATTAGCTCAGTTACTCTACTTTGTGTGCAGTAACTTAATTGTGATTTCATGCTTTGGTAGTTTTTATCCGACAATAAGTTTTTATTTCTTTAATTGTCTCTAATTTTTAATTTTGTTTAATATCTAGAATCATTGATTTTCATGTATTTTCTAGTTAATGACTGTTTTATTGCGTGGAGTTTGAAAGTCAAGATCTTGTTAATTTTGCTTCTATGTGCTTTCTTGCTATGGATATTACTCTGGTTTCGTTCACCACATTATTGAATGTATGAATCTGGTTACGGGATTGTTTTTTTTTTATTTTTCTTCATAGATGATATATGTTTTATGAATGTGGATTTCAATATTATGGGGAGGGGGCGATGGCTGTGATTTCAAATATTTAAGCATTTCTTCGGTGATATTTAAGTGTCACTGATGATTTGGCATTTGCTTATTGGGGGAGATGAGGTCTGGGCAAGACCAAATGTCAACCCCAAGCAGCAGGCATAGGCTGACGAAAGTTGATGTTGTGACATGCCTAAAAGCGGTGTATTTTTCAAGATGATAAGGAAAAATATGATCAATTTCTTGAAATATTGAAATATTTACATGCTCAAAGGTACAATAGGTTTCTTCCTTTAATTTGTTATGACAGGTAACTCAAGTTTTTTATCTGTTAAGGATTTGCTTCATGTTTCTTGTGGTGCTTGTAGAGTTGATACAACAAGTGTCATATTGAGAGTAAAATAATTATTTGAAGGGCATCGAAACCTTATGTTGGGTTTCAATACCTTCTTACCAGAGGGATATGAAATCATGCTCTCCGAGGAGGATGAACCACTGCAGATATGGAAGAAAGTGGAAACCTTAAGTGCATTTAGTTTTGTGAGAAAAATCAAGGTGCAACTCTGAAAGCTTGATTTCCTACAGAATCTGTAGTGAGAACTATTTCTGAATAATTGCAAACTAGGTTTGAAGGTCATGGTAATGTGTATAGTGATTTCCTAGACATAATGCGATTTTTCAGAGAAGGTGATATGCCAGTGGCAAAGGCTCAGCGGGAGGCATTTATCCATAATTTAGTATTCATAAATGGATAACCAAACTATTAAAATTCTGGAATGATGGCATTCAGAGTTTAAATTTTTTCCTAGGTTTAAGTTCTTCTCCACGTCCATACTGATCTATTTGAAGAGTTTATGAATTTTTTAAACGATGCAATGTTTGTTGAGTATGTCCATTGTAATCATCTTGGAAGAGATTATATACTACGTCATGATGGTGGAGTCTCTCCCAAGATCAATGCTAGGTCCATGAGTGCTGAAACTGTAATTTCATTTAATGATTACATGTCAATTATTTTCAATGAAAGTATGCAATATCTCTGTTAGATTTTTCAAGAAACCTTCTCCTCAGATAAGTGGGATTGTATTGAAAAAGAAAACGAGAAGATCGTGACATGAATGATTGGAAACATTAAGGTAATATGGACTACACAAGAAAATCTGCTCGCATAGATCATTATGTAACCGGCCAGGTTTATCTAGGTAGAATAATTGCTTTGAGCATTAATGCACATGATTAACCTAGTTTGATGATCCATTTTCCTTAGATAATTGCATGTCCAGTATGAATAGATTAATTAATTATCTTCTTTTGGACATATATCAATTTATTGAAAGTTGAAACCATTACAATTTTGCTTGAGATCATGTTTGGAATAGTCATTGTGTGGCCCATTGAATTTATTAGTCTTGTTCAAACTCCAACCATTGGACTAATATACCCATAATGAACAGTATTAAAAATCACAAACTATAATTTCTGTTTTTTATTTTTATTTTCGAGGTGTCCTATAAAATTAAATCAAGATCATTCAGATATATCTTAATGTTATCATCAACTTTGGCTCAGGTATGCAGAATCTATTGTCATCTTTCCGTGAGAAAGTGAATGAAAAGTTACAGGATCCCGAGACTAATGAAAACATTTCAGGTTGCCTTCATTTCTACACAAGAAAATTTTTCACATCGTCCGAGTTCCATTTGCTGTGAAGATTCTCCTATCACCTTGATTCTTTTTGTTTAACTTACATATGTTCTCCAGTTATGGGCAAGCTATGATTCTTTAGAATGCATTGCATCTTACATTTCAAATCTTTGAAGCTTGGATCAGCGCATAATGTTTCCAAATTATTGCACTTCACAGATCAAATATGGTGATTCTAATAAAGTATTGTGCATCTGTATCGAATTTGACTTGAATCTAAAGATCAAAAATCATTCTCCTTGAACCCTATGAGAGGATGATTACTTCTCTTATCTGAAAACATAAAAATGCTGAGATGTTCCTTGAGATTTTATGTTGAAAGGTGGAGAGTACAAACTTACCACTAATTTAATGCACAATTAACTAGATAACAAGCCAAAGTCTGCAGTAGACTGCTCATACATCGATTTAATATAATTCTTTACTAGCTGATAAATGTGTTTAGTAAATGTATGATTCAAATTTCCCCCAAAAAGATTCAAATTGTTTATGTCCATTAAAATTTTAGTTTTGTTTTTTCAATGATGCCTTTGTCAGGGTCACCAAATTAAATGGATATTTTTATTATGTCAGGTGACTAGTTTACTTGGAAACCATGTAGACGTTATGAAAGAATGCAAAGGTATCTTGTACTACTTTGGGAAAACTGGTAACTGTGGCGCTGATTATTTTGTTATCTAGTATGCTTTCTTCTTATGTCCCATGTATTTTGTTCACTTAACTTTTATTTGTATATATATTTTCTGGAAATGACTCGACTGTTAAGTTATTTTTCAGCATGAGATTTTTATTTTTTTTCTGGAAATGTGCAGATTTATTTTTTCATCCTTCCAGATATATTTTTATTCTAAGTCATGATATGATGACAAATCTTCTGAATGATATTGCAACCCATAGAAGTAATCACTGGTTCACTGAGGTGTGATACATCTAGGCAGCCTTCAGTGTGATGAATAATGTGGATTTTTAATCAATTTAACATTTCTCAGGATGCTTGGAGAACGACAAAATTATTGCTAGAATTTTAAAGGTAGAAGAACAAGATGCAAATGATCGTGTGAGGGATGACACACATAAAGTTAATGTGTGTGATCACTGAGACAGTGGTCGATATGGTAGAACTCTCGCCTTTATCCCTAGGGTTGTTTGTGGATGGAGGATGTCTTTATGTGCAAGCCAAGAGAAGTTTATATTTAAACCAGTTTACCTACTTGATCTATCCATATATGAGAGATGCACTCCAAGTTATCGTCGTCTTCCAAAAATGTAGGCTTATGCTTTTAGTTTCATTTAACTGAATCATCTATCTTCGTACTCGTTTCTTACTGCCGTTTCCAAATGAAATATCCAATTTTGTCAGCAAGTTGAACAGAGATAGGAGCTGAAGTGTTGAATGACCGCTGTATGTCTATAACTTCAGGAAGTGAGGATCACTTATTCAAGAACATACTCAAAACCCAATATGAATAAATCTTGTTACAATGTGAGGATTATCAGTAAGATTTCTCCCATGAGTTTTACTGAAGTGCTTTCTCCCTTGTTGAATTCTCTAGCATCCACCTTTCCTATATCTCTACTGTTTTTATTTCATGTTTGTGATTTATGTAGCATTAGTTTCTAGTGTAAGCCCATTTCTAATAGCAATTGATGGTTATTTAGAGCTTTTTTCATATGTTATATTTTATTTATCAGGATATTAACTGAGTTACTAGCGTATTTTAGGCTCTAAAATTTGCAATTTGCAGTCTGATTATGATACCAGGTTTGAACTCCACCCATTCTTAATGCTGCTACAACTATGACAGACAAATCATTTTGCATAGAAGATCATTTGACAGGTAACATAAGTAAATGATACCTGATGAATCCTCTTAGTTATGCAATGCAACGAATTAAAATTCGCGCCTTCTCTCTTTTTTCCCTTGTAAATTTAGCTCTTAATGTGTGGTGCATTGAGCATTTATATGGTGACCATGGGCTAGATGTAATGGACGTGTTGCAAAGGAATGCTCCTCTTGCCTTGCCGGTTATATTGATTCGGTTAAGGCAGAAACATGAAGAATGGGGAAGGTTTCGATCTGACTTCAACATAGTTTGGGATGAATTTTATGCTAAAGACTACCATAAATCACTCGACCATCAGAGCTTCTATTTTAAGCATCAGGATTCAAAAAATTTAATTGCTGAAGGTAATTTAGGGTAACCATACATGGAAGTGCAAGGCCTCGTTTCCTGTCATTCTTGAATTTTTATCGAACAAATATCTAAAGACTACTATGTCATATATTGGAAAAGTACTAAAATGGTTATGCATGTTCTCTAATACATTCATGCTAGAGAATCTCGTGTCGAGTTTATATATGTGTGTGCGCGTGTGTGTGTGTGTGTGTGTGTGTGTGTTTGTGTTTATATATAAAATGTAAGTCATGCTCCTTTGGTAGTTGGCAACAATTTAGAAAATTGTCTTGAATGTATGCTTTTGCTCATGCTAAAATTATAAGATTGCATCTGGACCTGAAAATTTAGGATTCTTTTGCATGTAATAACTTTAGGATTGCTGTTTTCTTCGTCTTGATATTTTGTGACCATTTAATGATTTCTATTGAATAAGAACGCACAATTTTTGCTGTGATTTCACGTTCTAACCGAGTTGTTTTGACATCTTTTTTGTATATATTATTGTAGCTGGTGCTTAGAGTTCTTTTTGCATTGTGTGGAGTTTGTTCTAGATTGCTGTAAACTTGGCGAGACCTACATGTTTCCAGTTTAGCCTTTCCGCGAAATGAAGTTGTATTTTACGTCGTTGATGAATGTTGTTCTTTATTGCTGGGCTTTTTTCGTTTTGGTTGTGGTCATTGAATGGAAAGAGTCCCACGCCCATGTCGAGTTTGTGATTTTCCATTTTTGTCCTTTTGATATCGATTATATTACTCGTGTTGCTTCAGCTATGCATTTTTTTGTTTGATATCTTCAGAATTTGTCCTTTTATTTCTTCTGCTTTTGCTTTTTTCACCTTTTTCTTTGGCAGCATCATCCCAACCTTCTCCTAATTTGCTCTCATTCTTCTTTTGCCCTATTCTCGCTTGTGTCATCAGACCTCCTTTCTCATTATACATGGCAGCATCTTCCTCCCTACCCGTCGATTTGGCTGAGCCAGGTACCCAATTCAGAGTACATTTGTTTTCCTTTTGTGACCATCAATTGTCTTATGCTTGTTTCTAGATCTGGTTGTCACCCGAGTTATGAATTTTTTTCGTTCTAGAGTTTTGATTGTAGATTTGTTTTTGAAATCTAGAAAAGATACATGCGGTTGAATGGTTATCCTGAATAGAGGTTTCCTCGTTTGCGCTTTTTGGATCTAAAGCGACGTGATTTGTGGCATTGTTATGTGCTGATGAATGATTGCGAATCGAGGTTTTGTCAAGAGTAAAAGTTTCGTGCTAACATTTAATAATCTATATTCATCAAAACTTTGGTTTCTTTTTTGGGTATAAAATATTTGTCCCTTTTTGGTTTCCATGTGTTCAAATAAATAAATGATATGTTATATATCTTGAGTTTGCTAGAAAAAACTCTAGTTTATGGGAGTGTTTAAATTAATGACAAATGTCGAACACCTATTTTGGATTGTCTCTTGCTTCTCCACTCATTTGCACAAGATAAAACAGAGAGCTAAAAAGTTTTGCATTAGCATATTAGTCTGAATTATGATAGATGGGGTAGTTATTTTCTTTTGATATGGTGAGTATTGAGTATGCACATAACTTGAATCATTTGAGATGGGCTGTTGATTTTCCTTTGGTTGCCTGCAAATTGCGTAACATTTTTTCATTTATGTGTCCGTGTTTGTCTCTCATTTTCACTTGTTTATTTGGAAGTGTTTTAAATGTCAGTTTTGAAGATTATTCCAGTTTCAGTTTTTGTTTTAGCACAAGACTACAATATTATATGGAATTTATTCAAATTTGTTGAATTTCTGCAATTACTACCAAGAGTTGGTACTTAATGATGTGTTCCTATCAGTTCCTCCAGAAAGAAGAGAAAAACCTGGGGTATTCTTGCAGAGGTATGTATACGAAAGAAGGTATTTATTATTTTTTAGTGTTCCTGGGTCCATTAATCTCCAATCAATTTGCAGAAACAAAACAAAAGGCACAGTCGGAGATGAAACTGAAGATGTTCGCAGGTCCATTGAAGGACTCTTAACAAACAACGGTCTGGAAAGTAAGGTGGACTCCGACACAATGAAGGTACCTTCTATCCAGAATTCAAACGTGGGTAGCACGTGCATCATGGTAGTTTATTAAAATTTTAGACGGGACACACTTTTTACATTGTTTTAATGTTGCTATTTTTTTTGGTAGGTATCTTACATCGCAGGTTCCGAAGACTTCATGTTTCGGACAAGGAGGAGGAGGAAGGCTCTGTATCATAAGAGTTTGTGCAGTGGTTCTTCTAACGGCAGCCACAAGCTGAAGCGCAAGCTGATGTTTAGTTGATAGTTTGAAATTCCAATGGCAGCAATGCAGTAATTTTTTTTTTTTTTTCATTTGAATGCAATTAAATACTTCAGTTTTGCAACAATAATAACGTGTTATCAAAATTTTTGGAGTTTGTGACAGACTAAGTAAAACACATGAGCAACGTACGTGGGAATATCCTGAATTAGAAAAATATTAAAGTGTACGTGTGTTGTACGTAAGAGTAGTCCGAATCCGAATGTGAAAAAAATATGTAAATTAGTTAAGTGAATTCACGTATCGATATATTGAAAATTGGAAATTTTGAGTGAAAAGTGAGGGTTGAATTCCATATGATACAAGGGAGTTTGACTTGATTTAAGTAACAAGATTTTTTTCCTACTTAATTTTTAAAGTCTAAATATAATCGAAATATTCTTAAAATTGACTTTAATTTCTCATATACGTTATTAATTCTGAAAATAACATATTAATTCAAAATTTTCATTTTATAAGTTTATCACTCAATCTTTTCAGTATATTTTTTTGACTGATTATTAAATGGAAAAGCAAAAGATATATATTTATATTGTAATATTAACATAAAAATATAAATGTTTGAAATGAATCGTTTTGCTTTAAAAAAAATCTTAAATCATCCATTATAATCTATATAAACAAGTATATCTTAAAAATAGTAAAGAGAAATAAATAGATATAAAAAATAATAATAAAATAAATTACAAGAATTCTATAATTGAAAAAATCATAGTAATTAAAATAAAACATAACAAAATATATTATATAATTGTCAAATTTATAAAATCGGTTTGGTTTCATTTAGTCATTCGATCAAATTTCTAATCAACCATGAAAACACATTTTCAAATATAATTTTAAAATATTTACCCCGTTTTCTGTATCAATAATTCATAATGTTTTTTAAGACTACAAATTAATTTTTAAAATAAATAATATAACTTTTATAAATACACACTTGATAAAATTAATGTTTTTACATTTGATTATGGTTTAATAATTTTTCTCCACATTTGTAAAAGTTTCGTTATCATCGTAACATAAATAACTCCTATCAAGAATATATTTAAATTTATATTTTAATTAAACTTGATACATTTATGCCTTTAATATGCAATAAATATCCAAAATAGAAGAGTGAGTAGTTAAGTTTTTATTATGAATGATATATCCACGAAATTAATTAGATAAAGAGTATGTCTAATGTTAGACAGTCTCACAGATTTATATATGTAAGACGAATCGATTAGATTCATATTTACTGTGAAAATAAGTACATGATCATGGTTATATATAAATACACACACTGTTGTATCTTATATTCTAGTTTGATAAATGACAAATCCCCACTTGATAGAGCTCGATGAAAGGTTCAAGAGACTTCGAGCATGACCACACGAAGCTCGACATGTGAATAAATTATAGTTGAAGATTAAATTCATGAGATATCTACCATTATCAGAGTTATATAGGAAGAGTGCATCTAAAAATGAAATAAATAATAAAAATAATCGGAAGGTTTTTTTTGAGACGGTCTCACAAATCTTTATCTGTGAGACGAGTCAACTCTAACGATATTCACAATAAAAAGTAATAATCTTAGCATAAAAAATAATACTTTTTTATGGATGACATATCCGTCTCACAAAATACGACCTATGAGACCATCTCATACAAGTTTTTGTCATAAAAAATTAATGTATATCTTCGGGATATACATCTTTTTGACAAGTTGTTGGATTATAACCTTTTTGTCAAATTGGATTAATAAACTGTGGTTCTCTTCATTCTCCTTTCGAGGATCAAGGGGTATAAAAATAAGAATATCATTGCAAAGATTTAGGATGAAGCGGTCTAACTCCAAGGATGATTTGTTCAAGAGGCCCACCGTTAATTTTTCCGGCTGAAGAGTGAGTTTATCGTCCTTTCATATTAGCTCAGTTCCTCTACTTTGTGTGCAGTAAATTAATTGTGATTTCATGCTTTGGCAGTTTTAGTTTTTATTTCTTTAATTGTCTCTAATTTTTTAATTTTGTTTAATCTCTAGAATCATTGAATTTCATGTATTCTGTAGTTCATGACTATTTTATTGCGTGGAGTCTGAAAGTGAAGATCTTGTAACTTTGCTTTTGTATGCTTTCTCGATATGGGTATTACCCTGCTTTCGTTCACCACATTAGTGAATGTATGAATCTGGTTACGAGATTTCTTTTTTATTTTCTTCATAGATGATATATATTTTACGAATGTGGATTTTAATATTATGGGGAAGGGAGATGATGGCTATGATTTTAAATATTTATAGCATTTATTTGGTTATATTGAAGTGTCACTTATGATTATGATTTGGCATTTGCTTATTGGGGGAGATGAGGTCTGGGCAAGACCAAATGTCAACTCCAAGCAGGCAGCCGGCATATGCTGACGAAAGATGATGTTGTGGCACACCTAAAAGAGGTGAATGATAAGGAAAAATATGATCATTTTCTTGAAATCTTGAAAGATTTCCATGCTCAAAGGTATAATAGAATTCTTCCTTTACTAATTTGTTACGATAAATAACTCAAATCTTTTAATTGTTAAGGATTCGCGTTCTGTTTCTTGTGGTACTTGTAGAGTTGATACAAAAGGTGTCATATTCAGAGTAAAGGAATTACTTGAAGAGCATCGACACCTTGTTTTGGGTTTCAATACCTTCTTACCCAAGGGATATGAAATCACCCTCCATGTGGAAGATAAACCACTGCAGATAAAGAAGGAAATGGAACCCCTAAGTGTAATTAGTTTTGTGAGAAAAACCAAGGTGCAACTCTGAAAGCTTGACAGCCCTTCTCTCAGCGAAAACTATTCATGGATAATTGCAGACTGGGTTTGAAGGTCATGGTAATGTGTACAGTGATCTCCTAGACATAATGTCATTTTTTTAGAAAAGGTGATATGCCAGCAGCAGAGGCTCAACGAGAGGTATTGATCCATAATTTAGTCTTCATAAATGGATAAACACACTATTAAGGAATGATGGCATTTGGAGTTTCAATTATTTTCCATAGGTTCCAGTCCTTCTCGGCCATACTGATCTACTTGAAGAGTTTGTGCTTTCGATGTAATTGTTGATGAGTATGTCCATTATAATCAGCTTGGAAGAGATTATATACTACGTCATGATAGTGGAGTCTCTCCCACGATCAATGCTAGGTCCATGAGTGCTGAAAGGGTAATTTCCATTAATGATTGCGTGTCATTTATTTTCAATGCAAGTATGTAATATCTCTGCGAGTTTGTTTAAGAAACCTGCTCCTCTGCCTCCATTGATGGAAATTGTAGGCTTATGTTTTTAGTTTCATTTAACTGAATCGTCTATCTTTATACTCATGTCCTACTGCCGTTTCCAAATGAAATATCCAATTTTGTCAGCAAGTCATAGAACAGAGATAGGAGCTGAGTGTTGAATGACCGCTGTGTGTCTATAACTTCAGGAAATGAGGATCATTTATTCAAGCACATACTCAAAATCTAATATGAATAAATCTTGTTACAATATGCGGATTATCAGCAAGATTTCTCCCATGAGTTTTACTGAAGTTATTTCGCCCTTGTTGAATTCTCTAGCATCCACCTTTCCTATATCTCTACTGTTTTTATTTCCATGTTTGTGATTTCTGTAGCATTAGTTTCTAGTGTAAGCCCATTTCTAATAGCAATTAATGGTTATTTAGAGCTTTTTTCATATGTTATATTTTATTTATCAGGATATTAACTGAGTTTCTAGCGTATTTTAGGCTCTAAAATTTGCAATTTGCAATCTGATTATGATACCAGGTTTGAACTTGACAAGTTGTTGGAATCCATAAATGCAACAATAAAGAGTGTTGAGGAACTCCACCCAGTATTAATGCTGCTACAACTATGACAGGCAAATCATTTTGCATAGAAGATCATTTGACAGGTAACATAAGTAAATGATACCTGATGAATCCTCTTATTTATGCAATGTAACGAATTAAAATTCGCGCTTTCTCTCTTTTTTCCCTTGTAAATTTAGCTCTTAATGTGTGATGCATTGAGCATTTATATGGTGACCATGGGCTAGATGTAATGGACGTGTTGCAAAGGAATGCTCCTCTTGCCTTGCCGGTTATATTGATTCGTTTGAGGCAGAAACATGAAGAATGGGGAGGGTTTCGATCTGACTTAAATAAAGTTTGGGATGAATTTTATGCTAAAGACTACCATAAATCACTCGACCATCAGAGCTTCTATTTTAAGCATCAGGATTCAAAAAATTTAATTGCTGAAGGTAATTTAGGTTAACCATACATGGAAGTACAAGGCTTCGTTTCCTGTCATTCTTGAAGTTTTATCGAACAAACATCTAAAGACTACTACGTCATATATTGGAAAACTACTAAAATGGTTATGCATGTTCTCTAATACATTCATGCTAGAGAATTTCGTGTCAAGTTTATATGTGTGTGTGTGTGTGTGTGTGTGTGTTTGTGTTTATACATACATACATATATATATATATATATAGTGTAAGTCATGCTCCTTTAGTAGTTGGCAACAATTTAGAAAATTGTCTTGAATGTATGCTTTTGCTCATGCTAATCATAAGATTGCATCCGGACCTGATAATTTAGGATTCTTTTGGATGTAATAACTTTAGGATTGCTGTTTTCTTCGTTTGATATGTTGTGACCGTTGAATGATTTCTATTTAATAAGAACGCACAGTTTTTGCTGTGATTTCACGTTCTAACCGAGTTGTTTTGACATCTTTTTTGTATATATTATTGTAGCTGGTGCTTAGAGTTCTTTTTGCATTGTGTGGAGTTTTTTCTAGATTGCTGTAAACTTGGCGAGACCTACCTGTTTCCAGTTTAGCCTTTCCGTGAAATGAAGTTGTATTTTACGTCGTTGATGAATGTTGTTCTTTATTGCTGGGCTTTTTTCGTTTTGGTTGTGGTCATTGCATGGAAAGAGTCCCACGCCCATGTCAAGTTTGTGATTTTCCATTTTTGTCCTTTTGATATCGATTATATTACTCGTGTTGCTTCAGCTATGCATTTTTTTGTTTGGTATCTTCAGAATTTGTCCTTTTATTTCTTCTGTTTTTGCTTTTTCGCCTTTTTCTTAGTCAGCATCATCCCAACCTTCTCCTAATTTGCTCTCATTCTTCTTTTGCCCTATTCTCGCCTGTGTCGTCAGACCTCCTTTCTCATTATAGATGGCAGCATCTTCCTCCCTCCCCGTCGATTTGGCTGAGCCAGGTACCCAATTCAGAGTACATTTGTTTTCTTTCCTTTGTGACCATCAATTGTCTTATGCTTGTTTCTAGATCTGGTTGTCATCCGAGTTATGAATTTTTTTCGTTCTAGAGTTTTGATTGTAGATTTGTTTTTGAAATCTTGAAAAGATACATGTGGTTGAATGGTTATCCTGAATAAAGGTTTCCTCGTTTGCGCTTATTTGGATCTAAAGCGTCGTGATTTGTGGCATTGTTATGTGCTGATGAATGATTGCTAATCGAGATTTTGTCAAGAGTAAAAGTTTCGTGCTAACATTTAATAATCTATATTCATCAAAACGTTGGTTTCTTTTTTGGGCATAAAATACTTGTCCCTTTTTGGTTTCCATGTATTCAAATGATATGTAATATATCTTGAGTTTGCTAGAAAAAACTCTAGTTTATGGGAGTGTTTAAAATAATGACAAATGTCGGACACCTATTTTGAATTGTCTCTTGCTTCTCCACTCATTTGCACAAGATAAAACAGAGAGCTAAAAAGTTTTTGCATTAGCATATCAGTCTGAATTATGATAGATGGGGTAGTTATTTTCTTTTGGTATGGTGAGTATGCACATAACTTGGATCATTTGAGATGGCCTGTTGATTTTCCTTTGGTTGCCTGCAAATTGTGTGAACATTTTTTCATTTATATGCCTATGTTTGTCTCTCATTTTTTGGTAGTGTTTTAAATGTCAGTTTTGAAGATTTTTCCAGTTTCATTTTTTGTTTTAGTACAAGACTATAATATTATATGGAATTTATTCAAATTTGCTGAATTTCTGCAATTACTAATTAAAGTTGGTACTTAATGATGTGTTCCTATCAGTTCCTCCAGAAAGAAGAGAAAAGCCTGGGGTATTCTTGCAGAGGTATGTATATGAAAGAAGGTATTTATTATTTTTTATTGTTTCTACGTACATTAATCTCTAATCAATTTGCAGAAACAAAACCAAAGGCACAGTCGGAGACGAAATTGAAGATATTCGCAGGTCCATGGAAGGACTCGTAATAAACAACGGTCTGGAAAGTAAGGTGGACTGCGACACAATGGAGGTACCTTTTGTCCGGAACTTAAACGTGCGTGCGTAGCACGTGCGTCATGCTAGTTGATTAAAATTTTAGATGGCAAACTTTATACACTGTTTTAATGTTGCTATTTGTTTTTGCTACATTTTGTAGGTATCTTACATTGCAGGTTTCGAAGACTTCAAGTTTCGGACAAGGAGGAGGAAGGCTCTGTATCATAAAAGTTTGTGCAATGGTGCTTCCAACGGCAGTCACAAGCTGAAGCGCAGGTTGATGTTCAGTTGAAAGTATGAAATTCCAATGGCAGCAATGCAGTATATTTGTTTTTTGTTCTTTATTTTCATTTGAATGCAATTAATACTTCAGTTTTACAACAATAATAATGTATTATCAGAGTTAGTGACGACAAGTAAAATACACGTGCAACGCACATGGTATAGCCCGAATTTGAAAAAATATTAAAGTGCACAAATTTGGAAAAATATTAAAGTGGAAAAATATTAAAGTGCACTAATTTGGAAAAATATTAAAGTGCACGTGTGTTGCACGTGCGATTGGTGCGAGTAGTCTGAATTGGAAAAAACATGCTAAATTAGTTAAATGAATCCACCTATCAATATATTGAAAATTTGGAAATTTTGAGTGAAAATGGAGGGTTGAAATCTACGTGATACAAGAGAGTTGACTTGATTTAAGCAACAAATTAAGATTTTTTTCTCCTTAATTTTTAAAGTCCAAATATAATCTAAAATTCATGAAATTAACATTTAATTTATCATATTTTCCATCTTTAAATGTAAAATGTCTATACGTTATTAATTCTGAAAATAATATATCTGCTCAAATTTTTTCCTTTCTTGAGTTTATCACTCTGATTTTTCAGTATATTTTTTGATTGATTATTAAATGGATAAGTAAAAATTATATATCTATATTATAATATGAACAAAAAAATATAAATCTTTGAAATGAATCGTTTAGCTTAAAACAAATTTCTTAAATCATCCATTAGAATCTATATCAACAAATATATCTTAAAAATAATAAAGAGAAATAAATAGATCTAAAAAATAATAAAATCAATTACAACAATTTAAGTTTCTATAATTGAAAAAATCATAGTAATTAAATTACATTGTAACTAAATGTTTTATATAATTTTCAAATTTATAAAATCGTTTGGTTTCATTTAGTCGTTCGATCAAGTTTCTAGTCAACCATGAAAACATACTTTCAAATATAATTTTAAAATATTAATCCCGTATACAGTATCAATCATTATAATGTTTTTTAGACTACGAATTAATTTTTAAAATAAAAATATAACTTTTATAAATAAATACTTGATAAAATTAATGTTTTTACACTGATTATGATTTAATAATTTTTTTCCGCTTTTGTAAAAGTTTCGTTATCATTGTAACGTAAATAACTCTTATCAAGATTATATTTAAATTTATATTTTAATTAAGTTTTATACATTTCTGCATCTAATATGTTATATATATCCAAAATAAAAGAAGAGGTTGTTAAGTTTTTATTGAGATTGATATATCCACAATGTAATTAGACAAAGAACATGTACGATTTCACGGGATTTATATATGTAAGAAGAGTGGACACCAATAGGTCATGGTTTTATATATATACATGGTTGTATCTTATGTTCTAGTCTAGATAAATGACAAATCCCCATAATTTAGTCTTCATAAAAGGATAAACACACTATTAAGGAATTATGGCATTTGGAGTTCCAATTTCTTTCCCTAGGTTTCAGTCCTTCACGGCCATACTGATCTACTTGAAGAGTTTGTGCTTTCGATGTAATGGTTGCTGAGTATGTCCATTATAATCAGCTTGGAAGCGATTAAATACTACGTCATGATAGTGGAGTCTCTCCCACGATCAATGCTAGGTCCATGAGTGCTGAAAGGGTAATTTCCATTAATGATTATGTTTCAATTATTTTCGATGAAAGTATGTAATATCTCTGCGAGCTTGTTTAAGAAACCTGCTCCTCTGCCACCATTGATGAACAAAACATCCATCATCCGGATTCAGATCAGTGGGATTGTGTTGAAAAAGAAAACGAGAAACGAGATTATTGTGACATGAATTATTGGGAACATGATGGTCATATGGACTACACAAGGAAATCTACTCGAACAGATCATTATGTGACTGACCAGGTTTGTTCAGGTAGAATAATTGCTTTAGCATTAAACCTAGTTTGATTATTCATTTTCCTTAGATAACTGCATATCCAGTATGAATAGATTAATTGATTATCTTCTTTTGGACATATATTGAATTTATTGAAAATTAAAACCATCACAATTTTGCTTGATCTCATGTTTGGAAAAGTCATTGATCTATTCAAATACGAGAACTGCACTCCAAGTTATCCACGTCTTCAAAAAATTTAGGCTTATGTTTTAAGTTTCATTTAACTGAATCATCTATCTTTGTACTCATGTCCTACTGCCGTTTCCAAATGAAATATCCAATTTTGTCTGCAAGTCATAGAACAGAGATAGGAGCTGAACTGTTGAATGACCGCTGGGTGTCTATAACTTCAGGAAGTGAGGATCACTTATTCAAGCACATACTCAAAACCCAATATGAAGAAATCTTGTTACAATGTGAGGATTATTGGTAAGATTCCTCCCACGAGTTTTGCTGAAGTGATTTCGCCCTTGTTGAATTCTCTACATCTACCTTTCCTATATCTCTACTGTTTTTATTTCTTGTTTGTGATTTATGTAGTATCAGTTTCTAGTGTAAGCCCATTTCTAATAGCAATTAATGGTTATTTAGAGCTTATTTCATATGTTATATCTTATTTATCCGAATATTAAATGAGTTTCTAACGTACTTCACGCTCTAAGATTTGCAATTTGCAATCTTATTATGATACCAGGTTTGAACTTGACAAGTTGTTGGAATCCATAAATGCAACAATAAAGAGTGTTGAGGAACTCTCACCCAGTATTAATGCTGCTACAACTATGACAGATAACTCATTTTGCATAAAAGATCATTTGACAGGTAACATAAGTAAATGATACCTGATGAATCCTCTTATTTATGCAATGCAACTAGTTAAAATTCGTGCCTTCTATCTTTTTTCCCTTGTAAATTTAGCTCTTAATCTGTGGTGCATTGAGCATTTATATGGTGACCTTGGGCTAGATGTAATGGAGGTGTTGCAAAAGAATGCTCCTCTTGCCTTGCCGGCTATTTTGAATCGGTTGAGGCAGAAACATGAAGAATGGGGAAGGTTTCGATCTAACTTCAATAAAGTTTGGAATGAATTTTATGCTAAAAGACTACCTCAAATCACTCGACCATCAGAGCTTCTATTTTGAGCATCAGGATACCAAAAAATTAATTGCTGAAGATAATTTAGGTTAACTATATGTGGAAGTACAAGGCTTCGTTTCCTGTCTTTTATGCTATTGCTATAGTATTCCTATTATTGCTATAGATAATGGAGTGGTCAGGAGTAAATTAGTATTAATTTAAATATCTGTTCGAATCTCATTAACAAATGATCAAGTTCCATAACATATGTTTTATAACATATTTTTTGGAGCCAATGTATCTTTTTCTATTTCATTTTTTTAGGTCTTTCGTGGTTGACTCTAATGAAAAATTGGAAATCTATGGAACGATTGAGGCAGGGATGATTTATCTTATTCTTTTTATTCACTTTATGACAAGATTTTATTATTGAACATTCATACTAGAGAATCTTGTGTCAAGTTTATATAAGTGTGTGTTTGTGTGTGTGTGTGTGTTTATATATTTAATAAGTCATGCGCTTTTAGTAGTTGGCAACAATTTAGGAAATTGTCTTGAATGTATGCTTTTGCACATGCTAATTATAGGATTGCATCTGGGCATGAAAATTTAGGATTCTTTCGCATGTAATAACTTTAGGATTGCTTCGCCTTGATATTTTGTGACTGTTGAATGATAACTATTTAATAAGAACACGCAGTTTTTGCTATGATTACAAGTTCTAACCAAGTTGTTTTGACATCTTTTTTGTATATATTATTGTAGCTGTTGCTTAGAGTTCTTTTTGCATTGTCTGAAGTTTGTTCTAGAGTGCTGTAAACTTGGCGAGACCTAGCGTCGTTGATGAATGTTGTTCTTTATTGCTGGGCTTTTTTCGTTTTGGTTGTGGTCATTGCATGGAAAGAGTCCCACGCCCATGTCGAGTTTGTGAGTTTCCATTTTTGTCCTTTTGATATCGATTATATTACTCGTGTTGCTTCAGCTATGCATTTTTTTGTTTGGTATCTTCAAAATTTGTCCTTTTATTTCTTTTGTTTTTGCTTTTTTCACCTTTTTTTTAGTCAGCATCATCCCAAACTTCTCCTAATTTGCTCTCATTCTTCCTTTGCCCTATTCTCGCGTGTGTCATCAGACCTCCTTTCTCATTATACATGGCAGCATCTCCCTCCCTCCCCGTCGATTTGGCTGAGCCAGGTACCCAATTCAGATTACATTTATTTTCTTCCTTTTGTGACCATCAATTGTCTTGTGCTTGTTTCTAGATCTGATTGTCATCCGAGTTACGAATTTTTTTCGTTCTAGAATTTTGATTGTAAATCTGTTTTTGAAATCTAGTAAAGATACATGCGGTTGAATGGTGATCCTGAACAGAGGTTTCCTCGTTTGCGTTTATTTGGATCTAAAGCGTCACGATTTGTGGCATTGTTATGTGCCGATGAATGATCTGAATCGAGGTTTTGTCAAGAATAAAAGTTTCGTGCTAACATTTAATAATATATATTCATCAAAACTTTGGTTTCTTTTTTGGGTATAAAAAATTTGTCCCCTTTGGTTTCCATGTATTGAATTAAATAATTGATATGGAAAATATCTTGAGTTTGCTGGAAAAAAAGCCTAGTTTAAGGGAGTGTTTAAAATAATGAAAAATGTGGGAGTCCTATGTTGGATTGTCTCTTGCTTCTCCACTCATTTCCAAGAGATAAACGGAGAGCTAAAAAGTTTTGCATTAGCATATTAGTCTGAATTATGATAGATCGGGTAGTTATTTTCTTTTGGTATGGTGAGTATGCACATAACTTGAATCATTTGAGATGGCCTGTATATTTTCCTTTGGTTGCCTGCAAATTGCGTGAGCATTTTTTGTCTCTCATTTTCACTTGTTTATTTGGAAGTGTTTTAAATCTCAATTTTGAAGATTATTCCAGTTTCAGTTTTCGTTTAGTACAAGAGTACAATATTATATGGAATTTATTAAAATTTGTTGAATTTCTGCAATTACTTACAAGAGTTGGTACTTAATGATGTGTTCATAGCAGTTCCTCCAGAAAGAAGAGAAAAACCAGGGGTCTTCTTGCAGAGGTATGGATACGAAAGAAGGTGTTTATTATTTTTAGTGTTTCTAGGTCCATTAATCTCCAATCAATTTGCAGAAACAAAAGAAAAGGCACAGTCGGAGACGAAATTGAAGATGTTCGCAGGTCCATGGAAGGAGTCCTAACAAACAACGATCTGGAAAGTAAGGTGGACTCCGACACAATGAAGGTACCTTCTATCCAGAATTCAAATGTGCGTGCGTAGCACGTGCATCTTGGTAGTTGATTAAAATTTTAGACAGGACACTTTAAACATTGTTTTAATGTTGCTATTTTTTTTGGTAGGTATCTTACGTTGCAGGTTCTGAAGACTTCATGTTTCGGACAAGGAAGAGGAGGAAGGCTCTGTATCATAAGAGTTTGTGCAGTGGTGCTTCCAATGGCAGTCACAAGCTGAAGCGCAAGCTGATGTTCAGTTGAAAGTATGTAATTCCAATGGCAGCAATACAATATAGTTATTTTTGTTTTTTAATTTCATTTGAATGCAATTAATACTTCGGTTTTACAACAACAATAATGTATTATCAAAATTCTTGTAGTTTGTGTCGACTACTAAAATACACGTGCAACACACATGGGAATAGCTTGAATTAGAAAAAATATTAAAGTGCACGTGTGTTGCACATGAGAGTAGTTTGAATTGGAAAAAACATGTCAAATTAGTTAAATGAATCCACCTATCAATATATTGAAAATTTGGAAATTTTGAGTGAAAATGGATTGTTGAATTCTATATGATACAAGGGAGTTGACTTGATTTAAGCAACAAATTAAAACTCCTTTTTTCTCCTTAATTTTTGAAGTCCAAATATAATCTAAAATTCATGAAATTAACATTTAATTTGCCATCTTTATATGTTAATGCCTATACGTTATTAAATCTGAAAATAATATATCTGTTCATGATTTTCCTTTCTTGAGTTTATCACTCTAATCTTTCTAGTATATTTTTTGACTGATTATTAAATGGATAAGTAAAAAATATATATCTATATTGTAATATTAACGTAAAAATATAAATCTTTGAAATGAATCGTTTTGCTTAAAAAAGAAATTCTTAAATCATCAATTATAATCTATATCAACAATATTATATCTTAAAAATAGTAAAGAGAAATAAATAGATATAAAAATCAATAAAATCAATTACAACAATTTAAGTTTCTGTAATTGAAAAAATCATAGTAATTAAATTAAATTGTAGCTAAATGTATTATATAATTTTCAAATTTATAAAATCGGTTTGGTTTCATTTAGTCGTTCGATAAGTTTCTAGTCAACCATGAAAACATACTTTCAAATATAATTTTAAAATATTTATCCCGTATGCAGTATCAATCATTATAATGTTTTTTAGACTACAAATTAATTTTTAAAATAAAATATAACTTTTATAAATAAATACTTGATAAATGTTTTTACAATTGAGTATGGTTTTGCATTTTCTCTGCACCTTTGTAAAAGTTTCGTTATCATCGTAACATAAATAACTCCTATCAAGATTATATTTAAATTATGTTTTAATTAAGTTTGATACGTTTATGCATTTAATATTCTATAAATATCAAAAATAGAAGAATGGGCAGTTAAGTTTTTATTGGGATTGATATATCCACGAAAGCAATTAGATGAAGATTATGTCTCATGTTAGACGGTCTCAAAGATTTATATATGTGAGACGAGTCGACCTGGTTCATACTTACCGTGATAATAAGTACATCAATTGGTCATGGTTTTATATATACACATTGTTGCATCTTATGTTCTAGTCTTGATAAATGACAAATCCCCATACTTTAGTCTTCATAAATGGATAAACACACTATTAAGGAATGATGGCATTTGGAGTTTCAATTTTTTTCCCTAGGTTTCAGTCCTTCACGGCCATACTATCTACTCGAAGAGTTTATGCTTTTGCTACCCGATGCAATGGTTGCTGAGTAAGTCCATTATAATCAGCTTGGAAGAGATTATATACTACATCATGATAGTGGAGTCTCTCCCACGATCAATGCTAGGTCCATGACTGATGAAAGGGTAATTTCCATTAATGATTATGTGTCAATTACAATGAAAGTATGTAATATCTCTGCGAGCTTGTTTAAGAAACCTACTCCTATGCCTCCATTGATGAACGAAACATCCATCATCCGGATTCAGATCAGTGGGATTGTGTTGAAAAAGAAAACGAAAACTAGAAACGAGAATATTGTGACATGAATTATTGGGAACATGATGGTCATATGGACTACACAAGAAAATCTACTCGCACAGATCATTATGTGACTGACCTGGTTTGTTCAGGTAGAATAATTGCTTTAGCATTAATGTGCACGATGAACCTAGTTTGATTATTCATTTTCCTTAGATAACTGCATATCCAGTATGAATAGATTAATTGATTATCTTCTTTTTGGAATATATTGAATTTGTTGAAAGTTGAAACCATCACAATTTTGCTTGAGCTCATGTTTGGAAAAGTCATTGTGTCGCCCATTGAATTTATTAGTCTTATTAAAACTTCATATACCCATAATGAACACTATTAAAAATCACAAACAATAATTTATGTTTTTATTTTCTAGGTGTCCTATAAAATTTAATCAAGTTCATTTGGATATATCTTAATGTTCTCATCAACTTTGGCTCAGGTGGGCAGGATCTAATGTCATCTTTCGGTGAAAAAAGTGAAGGAAAAATTATAGTATCCCCGAGATTAATGAAAAGCTTTCAGATTGCCTTTGTTCCTACATAATGAAATGTTTTACAAATTCTGAGTTCCATATGCTGGTGAAGATTCCCCCATCACCGTGATTCTTTTTATTTAATTTGCATTTGTTCTCCAGTTATGAGTAAACTATGATTCTGTAGTATGCATTTCACTCTTACATTTCGAATCTTTGAAGCTTTGATCAGCACATACAGTTTCCAAATTATTGCACTTCACAAATCAATATGGTGCTTCTAATTAAGTGTCGTGCTTTTGTATTAAATCTGTCTTGAATCTAAAGATCAAAAGTCATTCCCTTGAACCCTATGAGAGAATGGTTATTTTTCTCATCTGAAAACATATAAATGCTCGGATGTACCTTGAGATTGCATGTTGAAAGGTGAAGAGTACAAACTTACCACTAATTTAATGCACAGTTAACTAGATAACAAGCCAAAGTCTGCTGTAGAATGCTCATACATCAGTTTAATTTAAATCTTCACTAGCTGATAAATGATTACGTGTTTGTTAAATCTAAGATTCAGTTTCCCCCAAAAAGATTCAAATTGTTTATGTCTGTTAAAATTTTAGTTTTGTTTTTTCAATGATGCCTTTGTCAGGGTCACCAAATTAGATGGATGTTTGTATTGTGTCAGTTGGCTAGTTTACTAGGAAACCATGCAGACATTATGAAAGAATGCAAAGGTTTTCTGTATTGCGTTGAGAAAACTGGTAACTGTGGCTATGATTGCTTTGTTAACTAGTATCCTTTCTTGTTGTGTCCCATGTATTTCGTTCACATTAATTAATTTATATTCTTTCTGGATATGGCTCAACTGTTAAGTTGTTTTTCAGCATGAGACTTGTAATTTTTTCTTGAAAGTATGGATGTGTTTTTCATCCTTCCAGTTATATTTCTATTATAATTCTTAATATGGTGACAAATCTTCGGAATGGTATCAAAACTCATAGAAGTAATCACTAGTTCACAATGGTGTGATACATTTAAGCAGCCTTAAGTGTGATGAATAAGGTAATTTTTTAATCAATGTAGCACTTCTCAGGATGCTTGGAGAAAGACAAAATTATTGCTAGATTTTTTAAGGTACATAAACAAGATGCAAATGATCTTGTGTGGGATGGCACACATGAAGTTAATGAGTGTGATGACAGAGAAAGTGATCGATGTGGCAGAGCTCTCGCCTTTATCCCTAGAGATGTTTGTGGACAGAGGATGTCTTTATGTGCAAGCAAAGAGAAATTTATATTTAAAGTAGTTTATAAACTTGATCTATCCAAATGTGAGAGCTCCACTCCAAGTTATCAACGTCTTCCAAAAATGTATGCTTATGTTTTTAGTTTTCATTTAACGTAATCCTCTATCTTTGTACTCATGTCCTACTGCCGTTTAGAAATGAAGTATCCAAATTTTTCGGCAAGTCATAGAACGTAGATAGGAGATGAAGTGATGAACGACTGCTGGGTGTCTGTAACTTAATGAAGTGAGGATCACATATTCAAACACATGCTCAAAAACCAACATGAAGAAAGCTTGTTACTATGTGAGGATTGTCGGTAAGGTTCCTCCCACGAGTTGTATTGAAGTGATTTCGCCCTAGTTGAATTCTCTAACATCTACCTTTCCCATCTCTCTAATGTTTTTATTTCTTCTGTGTGATATCTGTAGAATTAAATTCTAGTGTAATCCCATTTCTGATAGCAATTAATGGCTCTAAAATATGCTTTCTTTGTCTTGGTACTAATTAGGTTCTAGCATATTTCATGCTCTAAAATTGTAAATTTGCAACCTGATTATGATGTCAGGCTTAAACTTGACACGTTGTTGGAATCTGTAAATCCAAAAATAAAGAGTGTTGAGGAACTCTCGCCCTGTATTAATGCTGCTACAACTATGACAGGCAACTCACATTCCACAGAAATCATTGGACATGTAACATAAGTAAATGATTCCTGATGACTCTCTTATTTATACAATGAAACGAGTTAAAAAAATTCACGTCTTCTCTTTTCCCCCCCCATAAATTTAACTCTTAACCTATGGTGCATTGAACGTTTATATGGTGACCATGGGCTATATTTAATGGATGTACTGTGAAAGAATGCACCTCTTGTCTTGCCGGTTATATTGATTTGGTTGAGGCAGAAACGAGAAGAGTCACTAAAGTTTGGGCTGAAGTTTATGCTAAAAACTACCATAAATCACTCTGTCATCAGAGCTTCTATTTAAAGCATCATGATACAAAAAATTTAATTGCTGAAGGTAATTTAGGTTAACTGTACATGGAAGTACAAGGCTTCGTTTCCTTCCATTCTTGAAGTTTTATCAAACGGACCCTCTTAAGACTACTACATTGTCTATTGGAAAAGTATTAAAATGGTTATCCATATTCTCTAATACAATAATTCCAGATAACTCTGTTATAGGATTGCATCCGAGCCTGATAAATTAGGATGATTTTGCATGTAATAATTTAAGGATTGATGTTTTATTTCCTTGATATTTTGTAACTGTCGAATGATTTCTATTTAATAAGAACGCACAGTTTTTGCTGTAATTTCACGTTCTAACCAAGTTCTTTGACATCTTTTTTTGTGTATATTATTGTAGCTGGTTCTTAGAGTTCTTTTTGCATTGTGTGAAGTTTGTTATAGAGTGTGCTGTAAACTTGGCGAGACCTACCTATTTCCAGTTTAGCCTTTCCGCGAAATGAAGTTCTATTTTACGTCGTTGATGAATGTTGTTCTTTATTGCTGGGCTTTTTTCGTTTTGGTTGTGGTCATTGCATGGAAAGAGTCCCACGCCCATGTCGAGTTTGTGATTTTCCATTTTTGTCCTTCTGATATCGATTATATTACTCGTGTTGCTTCAGCTATGCATTTTTTTGTTTGGTATCTTCAGAATTTGTCCTTTTATTTCTTCTGTTTTTGCTTTTTTCACCTTTTTCTTAGTCAGCATCATCCCAACCTTCTCCTAATTTGCTCTCATTCTTCCTTTGTCCTATTCTCGCGTGTGTCATCAGACCTCCTTTCTCATTATACATGGCAGCATCTCCCTCCCTCCCCGTCGATTTGGCTGAGCCAGGTACCCAATTCAGAGTACATTTGTTTTCTTCCTTTGTGACCATCAATTGTCTTATGCTTGTTTCTAGATCTGATTGTCATCCGAGTTATGAATTTTTTCGTTCTAGAATTTTGATTGTAAATCTGTTTTTGAAATCTAGTAAAGATACATGCGGTTGAATGGTGATCCTGATTAGATGTTTCCTCGTTTGCGTTTATTTGGATCTAAAGCGTCACGATTTGTGGCATTGTTATGTGCCGATGAATGATTGTGAATCGAGGTTTTGTCAAAAATAAAAGTTTCGTGCTAACATTTAATAATATATATTCATCAAAACTTTGGTTTCTTTTTTGGGTATAAAAAATTTGTCCCCTTTGGTTTCCATGTATTGAATTAAATAATTGATATGGAAAATATCTTGAGTTTGCTGGAAAAAAAGCCTAGTTTAAGGGACTGTTTAAAATAATGAAAAATGTGGGACTCCTATGTTGGATTGTCTCTTGCTTCTCCACTCATTTCCACGAGATAATACGGAGAGCTAAAAAGTTTTGCATTAGCATGTTAGTCTGAATTATGATAGATTGGGTAGTTATTTTCTTTTGGTATGGTGAGTATGCACATAACTTGAATCATTTGAGATGGCCTGTATATTTTCCTTTGGTTGCCTGCAAATTGCGTGAATATTTTTTCATTTATGTGTCCGTGTTTGTCTCTCATTTTCACTTGTTTATTTGGAAGTGTTTAAATGTCAGTTTTGAAGATTATTCCCGTTTCAGTTTTTTTTTAAGTACAAGACTACAATATTATATGGAATTTATTTAAATTTGTTGAATTTCTGCAATTCTAATAAGAGTTGGTACTTAATGATGCGTTCCTATCAGTTCCTCCAGAAAGAAGAGAAAAACCAGGGGTATTCTTGCAGAGGTATGGATACGAAAGAAGGTATTTATTATTTTTTAGTGTTTTTAGGTCCATTAATCTCCAATCAATTTGCAGAAACAAAACAAAAGGCACAGTAGGAGACGAAATTGAAGATATTCGCATATCCATGGAAGGACTCTTAATAAACAACGGTCTGGAAAGTAAGGTGGACTGCGATACAATGAAGGTACCTTCTGTCCGGAATTTAAGTGTGCGTGCGTAGCACGTGCGTCATGCTAGTTGATTAAAATTTTAGACGGCACACTTTATACATTGTTTTAATGTTGCTATTTTTTGGGGGCTACATTTTGTAGGTATCTTACATCGCAGGTTCCGAAGACTTCATGTTTCGGACAAGGAGGAGGAGGAAGGCTATGTATCATAAGAGTTTGTGCAGTGGTGCTTCCAACGGCAGTCACAAGCTGAAGCGCAAGCTGATGTTCAGTTGATAGCATGAAATTCCAAATGCATCAATGCGATATACTTGTTTTTTATTTTCATTTGAATGCAATTAATACTTCAGTTTTAAAACAATAATTATGTATTATCAAAATTCTTGGAGTTTGTGTCGACTATTAAAATGCACGTGAAACACACATGGGAATAGTCTGAATTAGAAAAAATATTAAAATGCACGTGTGTTGCACGTGAGACTAGTCTTAATTGGAAAAAAATATTAGTTAAGTTAGTTAAATGAATCCACCTATCAATATATTGAAAATTTGAAAATTTTGGGTGAAAATTGAGGGTTGAATTCCATATGATACAATGGAGTTAACTTGGTTTTTCAACAAATTTTTTTCTTCTTAATTTTTAAAGTTCAAATATGATAGAAAATCATGAAATAGACATATAATTTCCCATGTTTGCCTTCTTTATATGTTAATACCTATGTGTTATTAATTTTGAAAATAACATCTGTTCAAAATTTTCCAACTTTCCAGTATATATTTTGACTGATTATTAAATGGATAAGCAAAAAATACATATCTGCATTGTATATTAACATAAAAATATAAATCCTCGTAATGAATCGTTTAGCTTAAAATATTATTAAATCATCTCTTATAATCCATATCAACAAATATATCTTAAAAATATTAAAGAGAAATGAACAGATATAATCGCTGAGCCAGGTACCCAATTCAGAGTACATTTGTTTTCTTCCTTTTGTGACCATCAATTGTCTTATGCTTGTTTCTAGATCTGATTGTAATTCAAGTCATGAAATTTTTTTTGGTTCTAAAAAATTTGATTGTAGATTGGTTTTTGAAACCTAGTAAAGATCCATGTGGTTGAATGGTGATCCTGAATAGAGGTTTCTCCTTTGCGTTTATTTGGATCTAAAGCGTCATGATTTATGGAATTGTTACGTTCTGGTGAATTATTCTGAATTGAGGTTTTGTCAAGAGCAAAAGTTTTGTGTTAACATTTTATAATATATATTCATCAAAACTTTGGTTTGATTTTTTGGGAGTCAAAATTTTGTCCCCCTTGGTTTCCATGTATTCAAATAAATCATTGATAAGGAAAATCTCTTGAGTTTGCTGGACAAAACATAAACATGCGTGTGGAGCATGTGCGCCATGCTAGTTGATTAAATTTTTCGACGCACGATTTAAACATGGTCGTAATGTTGCTATTTTTTCCGGCATTTTTTTAGGTATCTTACATTGTTGGTTACGAAGACTTAATGTTTTGGACAAGGGGGAGGAGGAGGGCTCTGTATCATAGAGTTTGTGCATTGGTGCTTCCAACGGTAGTCACAAGCTCAGAACAGAGACAAATAGAGTTAGGGAATTCTCTCCGAGCGAGATGCCTAGTGGGTGCCCTGGCTCATATTCCGTAACTCTATTGATGTGATGCTAGCGGCACCAAAACTTGAAAGGAATGCCTCTCTTTTCTCCCTGAGAACTAGACTCGGGAACTAAGCCCAACCCAAATGGTAGGTTTCAAATCTTTCTCCCTTCGCTGGCTATATGTAATTCTGCTTCCCTGATAAATTCTTTGATTCGTTCGAGCGACGGCTTGTGGGGCAGGAGTAAGAGGGCGGAGCAAGCCGGAACTGGTCAACCAACCCTACGATCCTTTCTTTCTTCTCCGAAAAAAACTGACTCTTTTTTTTTTTTTTATGTTTTTTAGCGCAAGTTGGAGTTCAGTTGATAGTATGCAATTGCCATGGCAACAATGCACTGAAGGCCTTTTCTGCTTTGTATGTTCATTTGAATGCAATTCAAAATTCAGTTTTAAAACAATACTAATGTCTTATTCAAAATTCTTATAGTTTGTGTCGACTAGTAAAATACATAAAAAAAATATATAAATATTCAAAATGAATCGTTTTGATTAAAAAGAAATTGTTAAATAATCTATTATAATCTATATCAACAAATATAGATTAGAAATAATAGAGATAAATAAATGGATCGATACAAAAAAGTTACAAAAATTTAAGTTTCTGTAATGAAAACTTTATAGTAAATTAACTTCAAACAAAATATATTATGTAGTTTTAATATTTATAAAATGGTTTGGTTTGATCCAGTTTGTAGCCAACCATAAAACCACACTTTGGAAAAAAAAATTAAAATGTTTGAGTCGAAAATAATGGGCAAGACAAACTAGCAACACTCGCGCTCTCACGTTTCTTATTTAGCCAGTATGCATTATCATTCATTCGCAATGTTTTTTAGACTACAAATTATATTTTTAAATACACAATATAACTATTATCAATAAATACTTGATAAAATTAATATTTTTACAATTGATAATGGTTTAATAATTTTTCTCGACCTTGAATGACCGATTTTCGTGCTATATATTTGATAAAAACATTTGTATATAATGTTAAAGTTTTGTTATCATCGTCTTGGTCATCTTCACTGCTTTTAATATTTTGAGTTAGGGTAGCAGCTTTTGACCAATCATTGAACAAGCATTGAACTCCAAATTTACCGGCCTTAAGCTAGAATCTCTCTCATCTAATTTATTCTCTCATACTAAAACTTTGCTCAGCTTCAATAATTAAAACGGAACAACCTAAAATTTCTTTTGCCATTATAGATAAAATTAGATATACTTATGTTTTTTGCGACCATCATCGCAATACAGCAAAAAAGTCATCATTTGCATCACTAAAATCAAAAGTAGTGGTTAAATAATTATCAAGTTCCTGGCTGGAACTTGAGGATATTCATGAACTTTTCGTCCATTCTCAAGTTCACGAACATATACTAAAATCAAATGTAACAGTTTCCATGGTAGACTTTAAAAAATCATAATATAATGTTAGCATTTCTTTTAAATAATATAATTTAAGTTTAAGATTAAAAAAAAAACAAAAAACCAAAACAAAAGCGCATAAAAAATTTCAGGAATTTCTAAAAATATTTTTCTCATTTTGCTTTCATGAAATAAATATATTAAACTAATGCATCATCACTAGATGTAATATGTTCAATAAAAGTATATGCAATGTTACAACAATGACTAAACGGGAGGTACAATAATAATCATCGGATTATTAGTCACTAGCATCAATTAAACACTTTTAAAATTTCAAAAATACTAATGCATATATTCAATTGATTTGAAAACAAATAAATATTATGAGAATGAACATGTTGATGATGAAAAATGTACATAATAAATTTTTATATTCAAAATACGAATTGAATTATAACGTATTGGAATGTCATGTGAAAACTATTTAGGTATCATAAAATTGATTTTGCAAAATTCACCCAATTGTTTCATAACTTGGGATGTGTCCATAAGTAATAAATTTTTGACCTAATTGTTATAATATGATACTCTAAATTTTTTAGTCCATTTTCAACACAAAAATTTAAAATATGACACGTGAACCTAAAATGAAAATTTTACCACATATTGATGGTTTACGTATTTTAATTAACTTACTAACACTAGAAGTATTTTTATTAGCATTATCAAAAAAATTGAAAAAACCTGAGAAGTTAAACCATATTTTTCTAAAATAATAAATATAAGTTGAGAAATATTTTGTGTCTTATCTGGTTGATTAAAACATATATATGCAATAAATCCTTTTGAATGTTCTAAAAACTATCAATCCAATGATATTTAATACTCATATATTAATAACTTTGTCAATGATTATTATAAATATCCAAACATAAAGAAACTTTATTATTTATACTAGAAATATTTAATAAATTCTTTTTTTTTGTTCAAGACAGCTCTTCTCTAGTCATGTAAATGAACATCATATGATTGCTAGATCTAAAGCTAGAACATTTAAGCAAAAAGTTATTACTGCTCAATTATCTATCTTTCATGAGCCACAAAGAATATGGGAGGCTAAGAACAATCAAGACTGGGTTAAGGCAATGGATTCAGAATATGCAGCATTGATGAATAATCATACATGGTCATTGGTTCCTTTACCTTATGAGATACCTGTTATTGGTTGCAAATGGGTTTATAAGCTCAATGAATCCTAATGGGACTGTTGCTCGTCACAAAGCGAGATTTGTGGCCAAAGGTTGCTCACAAACACAAGATTTAGATTATACTGAGACCATTAGTCCAGTTGTTAAACCGACAACAATTCGCATAGTGTTAACTATTGCTATCTCGAGGGGTTGGCTTGTTAAGCAACTTGATGTTAACAATGCATTCTTGAATGGATCTCTCACTGAAATTGTGTATATGAAGCAACCTCCTCGGTATGAAGTTCAAACTGGTTCCACACCTCTTGTTTGTAAATTACACAAAGCAATTTATCAGCTCAAGCAAGCACCTAGAGCGTGGTTTGATAAGCTCCGAAGTACTCTTCATCTCCTCAAATTCTTCAATTCAAGGGCTGATTCGTCTTTATTTATTAAACATGACTCCAAGTTTATTATCTACATTCTTGTTTATGTTGATGATATTGTCATCACAGGCAGTGATCAAGATCGAGTGACCGAAATCATTTGGCAGCTCAACAAGCAATTCTTTCTAAAGGATCTTGGTATTTATCATATTTTTTGGGTATTGAAGTTGTCAAAACTTCTAACCACTCTTTGCTGCTCAAACAGACCAAGTATGTTCAAGATTTGCTGGTCAAAACCAAAATGAATCTTGTCATTGCTTTACCAACATCGTTGTCTACTAGAGCTAAGCTTTCCTCTAAAGATGGTGAGGCTTTTGAGGATGTTACACTCTATAGAAGCACTGTAGGAGCCCTGCAATACCTTACAATCACTAGACCTGATATTGCATACAGTGTAAATCGAGTCTGTCAATTTATGCAAACTCCACTCTTAACTCATTGGAAAGCTATGAAACGCAAACTTCGATATCTCGCCGGCACATTAGATTATGGCATTAGTTTAAGTGTGTCCTCGACCCTTTCTCTTCGTGGTTATTGTGATGCCGATTGGGGAAATGATATTGATGATCGGAGATCAACTTCTGGCTTCTGTTGATTCTTGGGAAATTATCCTATATCGTGGAGTTCGAAGAAGCAACCTGTTGTTTCAAGATCTAGTACAGAGGCAGAATATCGGAGCTTAGTTAGCGCCACTTCAAAATTGTTATGGATTCAATCTCTTCTGACAGAACTAGCTATAAGAGTATATAAGTAAGGGAGATCTTTGTTTGTAATTGCATGATCAGAAATATTAATGCAATCTATTTCTCTTTTCTTTATTTTCTAACTTCGCCTGACCCATCCGAACTCTTCACCTATGTGTATGTGAAGGAGTTGGGGCTGGAGGTACCATTTTTCTTTCAGTCCAAATTTGCCTCGCCTTGGGGAGATTAAGCATCCCAATTCGAATTACCAGTTAATCTGCATGCTTTTTTGCAGGTATTTGGAGTGGATCTGAAAAAAGTTAGAACTGTGCTTCCATGAATATTTTTCAGATTTTTATTGATATATAATCTGACTAAATATTCACTTTTTTATTTCACGTCCAACTTCTATTATTAAAATATATAAGAGATTCAGATTCCATATTATCAAATTAATATTTTGCCACGTATTTTCGAGCAAACCTAGATTAACTTGTACCTAGCACACGTTGCACATTTTTTGGTATCGTATGTTTGAAAGATGAAATTAACAATTGTAATATTTCTTTGAAATAATTCATCAGACCAGCCGTACAAGGACGTCAAGTGAAAAAATTTCATATTAATTACGGGACCCAAAAAAATATTCCTTTTTCTTGAAATGACTAAAAATCCTCGGAAGGGTCACTCGAAATTCAGAAAAGTTTCGCACTCCACAAGACTTGACACAGTTTTTTTTTTTTTATAAAAAATATACTTTTTCTCAGTTTTATATATTTTAATTTATTTATTTTTTCGCACAAACTAAAAAATTATTTGAAATATACAAGTAAGTTTTATATATTAGCTTATTTTATTCAAAATTTAGTTAATAGAAGTATATTAATAAAAATAAATATTATTAAATTTAGAAAATAAATTAAATATTTGAGATAATTGATTAAAAAAATAAGTCTAACTAATGAGTAGGGATGGATGAAGTATAAAACTACAGCAACGAATAAAAAAAAAACCAATGGCAGCTCATCAGAAGTCGTGGTGCCTTATTAATACATACTAGTGTGCCCTCGTACGGTCTCACAAATTTTATCTGTAAGACATGTTAACTCTACCGATATTCACAATAAAAACTAATATTCTTAGCATAAAAAGTAATATTTTTTCATGGATGAGTGGATGACCCAAATAAGAGATCCGTATCACAAAATACGACCTGTGAGACGTCCCACACAAGTTTTTGCTCGTACATGCGGTGTGTCCTTGTATAATAATTTTTTTCTTATTAATTTTATTTATATTCAATAAGAGTGAAATCGTTGTTGCAAAAATTAATAAATGACCAGCCTTTCATTTGAATTGGTTATATTTATATGAGTCATATCATAATTTAAAAAATTATCGAGGGATTAGAGTAGAATTTGGAATGTTGAAATAAAAACAAAAAAATTGTAATATGTAGATCATAATTTTCGGATTAAAAAGATCTTTTTTTGTTGAGATTCTTTATATACAAGTATTCACAAGTTTTGACGTCGAAAATTTATGCATCATTCAAATTTTTAGGAGAATCCTATGCGTTGCTTAGGGCACCCGCATTGGTGGGTGTTATAAACACCCACCACCTCATCAAAAATCGTGGGGTCCACATGCCACATACACATTACATTAACACATATATTCTCCCACATTCATTTTAACATTCACACTCATTATTTGTAGGTCCCGCTGTCCACTCATTCATCTTATTCTTAAATAAGAATAAACCGTCGCTAAATGTCCAATTTTCATAAATAATTCAAAACACGTGGGGTCCGCATGTCAGCAAATCGACGACGATTTCTATAAAGCCGTCGCTAATAGCGACGGTTTTTTAAAAACCGTCGCTAAATGTGCAATTTTTTAAGAAAAATAAACTGACACAGAGGCGTTTATCTGTTCATACAGATGAACGCCCCACACCCTCTCTCATGTGAGTGGGCGTTATAACGCCCACTCACATTGGATAGTGGGTGTTAAAAGGGTATTATAACACCCCTTTAACACTCAACGTGGGTGCCCTTATCATTCGAGTCTCCATCGCCAGATTCCTTGTTCAAATTCAATGTATTTTTTTTCTAGCACCCATCCCCAAAACAAAATAAATAAAGAGTTTCATATTTCAAAAAAATTTATTATATAACTAAATAATATATTATTATAAAAAAATCATAATATACATTTTATAAATTATTGAAAATAACTAAACAAGAAAGACTTTTGATTTCATATTTAAACTGACTTGGAAGTTGGGAGCTACATCTAATGGTGAAGAAAATAAAATATTTTTTATAATTTTCGAAATGTTTTCATTATTAAATAGAATTATTTTATAGCTAGAGACTATTCACTTTTCTAAATTTTATACCTAGTTTTGCCCGCACACTGGATAGATGGTGAAGCACTGAAGCCAGAGTCATTGGTGAGTGGTGACAGATATGCATTGTGCTGTGTGTACAGATATTATATTAAATATTGATTTGATTTTTGGTATAAACATTTGATTAGATATATACACAAATATTTACTAAATGGATATATAAATTATTGTAAATAACTTAATTCATATTAGTAAATTGATACATGATCGAACTAAAAAATTAATTTTATCTATAAACTAATTTGCATTTATGTTTAGTTATCATTAATAAATATAATTATATACACACTTTTATTTTCAAGATTGTTTAATTTATTTTATTGATTAGTTTTTTAGAATTTTATATTTATTTAAAATTATATTATGACAAATAAGTATCAACTCAAATATACAACTAATTTTTTATCATCATATTGATAAATATATAATAAATAAATATGTGTCACTATAGTTCAGATGTATTGTTTCGGACAATTCAAGCAAAAATAATCATCATTCTAGTTTTCAAAATCTGGTATTGATCATTTACAAAAGTTTGTGCACTAATTTATCAATAGTTTGTATATCACTATTGAATATTTACTTGTAAGACGAGCATAATATTATTTTTTAAAAAATAAATTGCCAACGCATGTTTTAACATAAAGGGTCATTTCTTATAAACTCCATGTTACATTTTCATGTGAATTAGGATCTTCACATGTGGAGGCATTAATGGAACCTCAAGTTGACGATAATTCTATTTCCCTCAATCTTATTATTAACAAAAAAAAAAACATATAAAAATTATACATTTTCAAGAACCTTCCCATTGGTAATATACTACATTATCTCATAATAATAATGATATATATATATATATATATATATGCACACATATATAATAGTATTTTTTTTTGAAATACATAATATTCAAGCTTCTCATTTTGTTATTTATTTATTAATTAATTATGTAAATATCATGTTATGCATTAAAAAATTTGGACATAACATGGAAAGTGAACAGTGGTGGTAGCAGGTCAATCTCTTAAAAAATTATAATATAATTTAATCAATTATATTATTTAAAATTAATAATAACAATAAAATTGAACGAATTAATTAATTTTAGATTTATCCTGTTACAATCATTTGATTCCAACCGAGTTAGCATCAAGCAAATACATTGACTAGATTACAGAATTCGTTCGATTCCAACCAAACAGAATTCGTTCGATTCCAACCAAGTTAGCACCATGCAAGTACATATTTTACACTCTAAAAAAATGTCCAGATGGCTGAGAGTTTTTTCAATTAACCAAAAGTAAAATACATTAAAACTTTCGCATTAGGTGTCATGGCGTGGTTCACGTCGGTGCAAACACGACATAATAATGAGATTTTATAAAAACTATTTTATATTTATTTTCACTTTACGAAAATAATTAATTCAAGTTGTTATAAGTGTAATATTTATTACATAAATTCATTTAAATATCTGTTTATCGGGGTAATTACATTAGGTGAACGGACAAAATTATTTTAAAAAATACTTACGTTGAGTGTTTTTATGTTTTTTTTATTACCAAATGTGCAACCAAAATTGTACTATAAGTAAGATGTGTTAAATAAATACCGCATTTAGTAAAATATAAATTAAATAATTATTTTATTTAACTATCATTCTCATGTCATAAAAAGATTTATTATTATCATCGATATTATTATTTTTATGAAATTATCATCATTATTATTAGTATAAAGTGACAGTAAATATATTTATTTGATATACTTTCGTTGCATCGGCTGTATTTTGCTCCAATCCCTCACACGTAACCCCCACCACACCCACACATGCACGTTGTATGTATACATATGTTGCCCGTTCACATGTGCTTATCTTGCTCAACCTGTATATTTATAAATGAGACGTCACTCGTCTATTAGATTTTTTTTATTTTTAAATTTTATTTTGCAGTATCTATACGTGATGTGTGAGCGTACAATTGGAGATAATGATCATATCTAATAAATGAGTAACATATTATTGATGAACATAAAGTTAAATACGATGGATACGTGTCATATCGAAAACTATATATATAACTTTCTTAATAACTAAGAAAAAAATAATTGATTTTAACATCATCTAATGGGATTGGGAACATCTGCTGATGTGAAAGTTAAATATTTGTTTAGGATACATTGTTTTGAAATTTTTTTAGTTATATTGTAACTATTGATCCAACAACAATATTGTCGATCGCAATTTCTAGCAAGTGATCGGACAATCTTTTGGTTTTATATGTTATAAATTTAAGTTTTAGACATCTATTTTCGACTTTTAGTAATTTTAATCATTTTTTATCAATAATGTTGACATTATATTATATACTACATTGATTCTACATAAAAAATGATAAAATTTAGAAAACAAAGATAACATTAAGACTGAAATTCGACAATAACCAAAATCGAAACGAGACAAATACAAAAAACCGACTTTTTAAAATGTTTTGGTAAATGAATATGTATTTGTGATAATTTTAGAATAATTATTTTTTTTTCCTATAGACGGTCCAATATTGCTTACCAAACGAGGTGGCAATTCTTGAAAACTAGAATCGGGGAATTAAATTTAATATGTTCAGCAAGATGAATTAGGTTGATACTCTATTTATTGCGTATATAGCACATTTACTGTGGTTAAAATGATAGTTTTTATTCATGGAAAAATTGTAGAATTCAACATTTATTAGTTAAATATAAATATGAAATGGCATTTACTTATGAATTTAAAATGGAGTATAATAATTTTCTGTTATAATTAAATTGTATATAATAATTATATATGAAAATTTTCAATATCGAAAATTATAAACATACCTTAATGGAATGTTCCACAACCAAAAAGAAGAGTGAAATAGAAAAAAAAACAATTAAAAATTTCAAACTACTGAACACATTCTTTTTCAATCAATATTTTATTCTTTTTTTAAAAAAATTATTGAATCATATTTTAATATACCAAATTATATTTAAAATACCACTCATAACATAAAAAAAATTAATTAAATATATATCACACACAAAAACAAATATTATATAATTACCTTTATGAACTCTAATAAAATTAAAATATATAGAAATATAAGTAATAATTATATATATATATATGTACGCGTATGTTTCTCTTTCCCCTGCTGAAACCACCAAATCTCTCTACCATTCTCAAATATGCATTTACATTAAAGTTACCACTGCCCCGTTCCCTCTTCCTTCGTGAAAAAACCATGGAGAAAATGGTTTTTTCTTGGATGTGTCCGCTTTCGGTCCAAGTGGTTGCTCTGGCTTTCCTCCTTTGCTCACCATTAATGTGCCTCGGAATCCGTTCATTTCCCACCGGACCTGTGACGGAGCCGGACTTCAACAGCCTCTTCGGGTATTCCGAGGCGCCGGACTACCGTAACGGAGTGCACTGTCCCAAGGCGGCTCCTTTCTCCGATCATCAACCCGGGAAATCGTTCTCCGCCTGTGATCCTTCTCTGGTGCACGTCGCGATGACACTTGACGCGGAATACCTTCGGGGTTCCGTTGCGGCGGTGCACTCGGTCCTCCGCCACGCGTCTTGCCCTGAACACAGTGTTCTTCCATTTCATCGCCGCCGAGTTTGACTCCGTCAACCCGCGGGTTTTAACGCGTCTTGTTCGATCTATATTCCCTTCTCTGAACTTCAAAATCCACATTTTCCGAGAGGATTCAGTGGTCAACCTGATTTCTTCGTCCATCCGTTCTGCGCTAGAAAATCCGTTGAACTACGCTCGAAATTATTTAGGCGACATGCTGGACCCGTGTGTGAATCGGGTCATTTACCTCGACTCGGATCTTGTCTTGGTCGACGATGTTATGAAGCTGTGGGAAGTGAAACTATCGGAGGAGAGAGTAATCGGAGCTCCGGAATATTGCCACGCAAATTTCACCAAGTATTTCACGGACAATTTCTGGTCCGACCCAGTTCTGAGCCGGGCATTCCCGTCGAGGAAACCGTGCTACTTCAACACCGGGGTGATGGTAATGGATTTGCAGACGTGGAGGGAGGGGAATTACAGGAAGAAAATCGAGAACTGGATGGAATTGCAGAGGAGGAACCGGATATATGAGCTGGGTTCGTTGCCTCCATTTTTGCTCGTCTTCGGTGGAAATGTGGAGCCAATTGACCACAGATGGAACCAACACGGGCTGGGTGGGGACAACGTATCAGGATCCTGTAGGTCGCTGCACCCCGGTCCAGTGAGCCTGCTGCACTGGAGCGGGAAGGGCAAGCCTTGGGTTAGGCTAGATCAGAACGAGCCCTGTCCGTTGGATCATCTTTGGAAACCGTACGATTTGTACAAGGGGAAATCGAGGGTACAACATCATCAGCATCATGTACAATCAACGGCCCTGCCCAGTAACTTGGTTGGTTATTCTAGTTATTTGTTTTAATCGATTCTTTGATTGGGTCATGAGCTACGTACATATTGAGTAGAGAGAAATACGCAATTGGGATTGATTTTATATATATATATATATATATATATATATATATATATATATATATAAAATGGTTCCTTTGATTGAAGGAACCAATTTTGGGTTTACATTGGTATTGTATTTAGCGAGGCATTTGTAATTCTTAAGAACATTTATTTGTTGTAATGTAATAAATATTATTGTACCAATCGGGGTTATATGTGTTTATAGTCTTTGCAATAAGGCCAAGGCAAGTTGCTGACGTGGTCATATTTTATTTTAATATGAAAATATACAAGTTGACAATGATTTATGGAACTATGTGAACTAAGATTATGTGCTTTTAATAGCTGTAAACTTCATAAATAATGTATAGTGATGTTCCAATGTACAGATGGAAATTTCATCAACGTGTAGTGTTTTTGTTTCGTTGTAATTGGCCATTGACTTCAAAAGTTTACTCAAAAAGATGATTTGATGTGGAAGATTCACGTTTTCAATATGTTTTTGAGTTGGTGAAGTAGGTGAGAGTTTGGTCAGTAATCAGGAGTTTGATTTTTCTCCCAACATCTTCGGGCGAGCCTTAATCGATTTACTTGACTAACGTTGTTTGCAGATTATTGTGTTAGTCAAATAGTTTATCAAATGCGCATGTCTACAAGGACCGCGATTTCTCATAAAAAAAAATGATAATAATTACTCTTCACGATTCACATTTGTTGACAAACATATAATGTCACATGCTATTTTGATTTTTAAGCTGTACTAATCTTATGCAAGATCCAACCACCTCGATTTATTTCAAGTTATATGTTTCACATATTCAGACATGAACTTCATAATTCCAAATACATTGCATAAAGGTCGAATTTTTCCTATTTTGATTGCATGTTCATCGTTATAATAAAATGGTCGATAGATTTTGACAAGGGTCGTGAAGTGGAAAAAATCGCCAAATTAATGTGGCTAAGGTCATCTCCAACCCAAAACTCTATTTTAAAGCAACTCTGTTTTAAAATAGTGCAGTTTCTGTACCAAATACAATATTCATCTTCAACTCATCTACTTCAAATCTTACTCTAAAAAAGAATATTCTCGGAATATTCTTTTTTATTTGATTTATTTAATTTTTTCTTATTAGTTATTATATTTGTAATATTTATGAGAATGATTTACATGATATGGCATTATTGATTTGTTTCTAATAGAATTCTTGTTTACCATATCTTATAGATTTCTTTATGGAAGATAAACTATAGGAGAGATGAAAGCTATACATAAGAGGTGATCAACGTGAGGTGATAGAGGGCGAATAGAGAGAAGAGTTGAGAGAGAGAGACGAAGAAAAACTCAGAGAGTTTTAGTGGAAGAGATTTTCGTGGAGATAGTTTTTCGTAGAGGTGATTTTCGTGGGAGTTTTTCGTGGGAGATTTTCGTGCTGCTTCTCCTCTCTCGGTTAATATTCACTCACGTGTGCACGTTCAGGAATTCAGAGAAAACCTATTCAAGAGACGTGCTGTGAAGAGCGTGATAGAGTGTTGCTGTGAATGTTGAGAACATCTGCGGACAACATCTGGGAAGAAGTTGGCCGAAGATTGCTTCTCGTGGATTTACCTTTTTGGATCACGTTTTTTGCTTTCTTGTCTTAGTTTTATTCTGATTATTTGTTTTAGAAAGCATTTGTTTTCTCAACTTGTTGAGGAAATTGATTTTATTCTTAATCACTAGTGATAAGTTTTTGTAAACGATTGATTTTTTCTAGTGATTAATCTTGTCCATCTATTTATTTCAAATCTTGTGCATATTTAATCTTGTCCATCTATTTATTTCAAATCAATTTGTGTTATAAAAGTTAATTTTTCGCTGCATGTAGATGTTGTCCGAGATGTTGTAACATCTGACACAACATTTAATTCTGATAAAACACAAATTTATTATTTGTTAATTCTATTCTGATATTTTTATTATTTTCGATATCTGTCGGACAAAATAATCCTAACAAGTGGTATCAGAGCCTACTCTTGATATACTAAGTGCTGATTCTGGTTTTTATTTTGTTTTGACAGAAATATTTAATGGACACATCACTTGCAAACGGAGCACTTCGACCACCAGCTCCTAAACCTCCTGTCCAACGACAGTTTCGACCAAGGAATGAAGAAAAACGCTGGTTGCAAGTGAATCCTTTAGGTGTTGCCCTAGGTGTTGCCACACCTGGCCGAAACATCTGCAAAAAATCAGTATGTTTTAAATCCACAACTTCTGAAAATTCGAGTGGAGATGATGAATCAGAAGCTGATGATGAAGAGATGACTCTTGAGAGTGTTCAAAAGCTTTATGAAGAATTGTTCGAGGATTGGACCAAAAGAAACAAGCTTAACTCCACTCTTGTAAAGAAAAACACTGATCTAAGAGCTGTGGTTGCCAAATTTGAAGTAATTCTGAGCAAAAAGGACTTAGAACTGGGAAAGACCAAAGAAGAACTTCAAAAGGCAACTGAAATTTTGTCAAAATTCAATTCAAGCACATCCAAGCTTGAATCCATACTTTTGATGGGAAGAGATGACAAGAAAGTCTTAGGCTTCAAAGACAGTGTGTTTGAAATAGGTGAATCTTCCAAGTCTACTGTTTTTGTGAAAGGAAAAGCTGATACATCTCCACAACCACAATCCAAGTCACCAATCAAAAGCTCTCCATCAAAAAGACAACTTGCTGCACCCATTCCTAAGAAGAAACGCAGGTATGTATGTCATTACTGTTTAAAGCCTGGTCATATCACGTCCTACTGTTTTAAATTCAGGGATGATCGCATGAATCAAAAGTCGAGCCAGATGTTGCCCCGAATGTTGTCCAACATTTCCCGTAACACCTCCAACCACCGACCTACAGTAAGACAAATTTGGGTCCCAAAGGTAAAAACTCACTGCAAAGTTGTCTATACTTCGTTGAAAACTAATACTGCAGGTCATTGGTACTTTGATAGTGGAAGCTCACGCCACATGACGGGATCACGAGAATATCTCACCAATTATGTTGAGCAAAAATGTGGTAGAGTGACATATGGAGGGGGAGCTAAAGGAAAAATTGTTGGAAATGGTACTTTGAGTGTTGAAGGACTGTCAAAGCTCCACAATGTGCTTCATGTTGAAGGATTAAATTCAAATTTGATAAGCATAAGCCAATTGTGTGATGATAATTTGCTTGTCAAGTTTGATAAACATACTTGTGAAGTTTTTGATGAAACTAACATGTGTATTATGACAGGTACAAGGTCTTCGGATAACTACTACCAAATAGGTGAGGAACTTTCATGCAAACATGCACAAATCAATGAACTCAACCTTTGGCATCAAAAACTCGGTCATGTAAATTTCAAAACCTTGAAGAATTTGAGTAAGTACGATGCTGTACGAGGTATGCCTAACCTATCATCTAGTACACCATATGTTTGTGGAGACTGTCAAAAGGGTAAGCAAACTCGTGTGTCACATCATATGTTGCCCCACTTTGGGACAACAGGTTGCCTCGAATTGCCACACATGGATCTTATGGGTCCTGTGGAAGTGAAAAGTTTTGGAGGTAAGAAGTATTCATTTGTTTGTGTTGATGATTTCTCACAGTTTTCATGGATAAGTTTCATTAGGGAGAAATCAGACACTTTCAATGTGTTTAAAAAATTGGTCACAAGGATTACAAACTTTCATAATTTGAAGGTGACAAGGATAAGGACTGACCATGGTAAGGAATTTGAAAACTCCTTATTCTCATCTTTTTGTGACAAGAAAGGTATTTCACATGAATTTTCTGCTCCAAAGAAACCACAACAAAATGGGATAGCCGAACGTAAGAATAGAACACTTCGAGAAATGGCAAGGGTGATGTTGACTTCAAAGTGCATTTCAAAGCGTTTTTGGGCAGAAGCCCTTAACACCGCATGTCATATTTCAAATAGGGTGTATTTGAGAAGTGTTTCGACTATGACATCGTATGAGATAATTATGGGAAAGAAGCCTAACCTTAAATATTTTCATGTTTTTGGTTGTGTGTGCTATGTTTTGAATGATAGGGATCAACTTGCAAAATTTGATTCAAAGAGTGATAAGTGTTTGTTTTTGGGATATGCAACTAATAGTCGAGCCTATCGCATGTTTAATTTAAGAACTAGGACTATTATGGAATCCATTAATGTTGTTTTTGATGACCTTGCAGATCTCAAAAAGAAAACAGCTGAAGATGATGTGGATGAGTTTCTGGAAATTCCAATATCACTGGAAAATGCAGATGTTGCCCCAGATGTTGCAACATCTGACACAACACCTGACACTGAAGTCACTGAAGCTGCGGACGAAACGAATAACGATGATGACGCAGTAGATGATGGACAAAATATTCCAAGTAAAATTCAGAAAAACCATCCATCATCTCAAATAATTGGAAGTATGCATGAAGGTGTCCAAACTCGAAAGAAAGAAAAAGTGGATTACCGAAAGATGGTTGGACTTATTTGCATGAGCTCCTTATACTCACAGATTAAGTGAATATCTACTGGAAATTGGCTTCAAACGAGGTGAGGTAGACAAAACTCTTTTTATTAAGAAATCTAAAGGTGAGAGTCTTATTTGTCAAGTTTATGTTTATGATTTCTCACAGTTTTCATGGGTTAGTTTCATTAGAGAGAAATCGGATACTGTGACAATTCTAGTACAATTGATATTTCAAAAAATCCAGTAAAACACTCTCGAACAAAACACATTGACATTAGACATCACTTTATTCGAGATTTAGTAGAAAAAGGATTGATTCGAATTGAATTTGTTGGTACAAATAACCAAATGGCTGACATATTCACAAAAGCATTAGTTTTTGAGAGATTCTCCAACCTTAGGAAATCTCTCAGCATGTGTTCTGCCTAATCATACATAGATGTTGTCTCAGATGTTACAACATCTCGAACAACACCTAACATGCATGTGCATTTCTAGGACTTAGACATACTGCATCTGCATGCATACTGTTACATGATGTGTTATCACTATGTTGCATAAATCTTCTGGTGCACTTACAATTTCTTGTTCTATCTAAACTTAACACACTTGGATATGCTTAACAATCTGATTAAATCACAAAATAGTTGAAGGATGATCATGTACTCCATGACATTGTCTCATACGAAAAGTGACTTGAAAAGATTGAGTACAAAGAAAAATCAATTATGCATATGCTCTGTATCAGAAGAAAAGATGGGAAAAAGCTACCTAAAAGAGTCCAATGAAGACTGTGCTTTTAGTGTGGGAGCTACCTCTTCTGAATTTAATACAGAAGGCAAAAATAGAAGAAAATGGAAAAAGCTACCTAGAGGAGTCCTAAAGAAGACCGTTCTTCTAGTGTGGGAGCTACCACTTCTATTATCATAAAGTTGATAAGTCTCCAAGTGTGCAGAAAAATCAAAATTGTTTTTCTGGAATTGTGCGTGTTGTCGGAAGATGTTGCCAACATTTGTGAAAACACTTCATTTGTGAACATATCTCATATTTGCTTTCATGTTTCTATTTCTGTTACATTCTGTTATTAGGCATAAATAAGTCATGCATAAACATAACATTGTGAATATTGTTGTGTCAAGAGGACATGAGTATTTCGACAAAGAAAATTCGATGAAAATCCAGATTTTACTGAAAATTGAATATGTGTGATTTTTTATGGTTCAGTGGTGTTAGATCGATGTGGGTTTTAATTCTGGAAATTATTTTGAAAAGATATTGGACGCAATTATCTCGGTATTCTTGGAAGGTGATAACGGCTAAAAATATTTCCCATTAAATTTTTTTTCCGTTAAGGATCTTAGGATTGTTTGAGTAAATCTTGATTTTGTTACTTTTGCATGCATACTTATTCTTTTGATTTACATTGTTTTCTCTTCACATTATTCACATAATTCCTTCTTCAAGATTTCGTGATATAGTCTATTACTATAATCTTGTTTCTGACTATCGTCTGGCTATGGAGGTAGATGTCCATTCTGGACAAAAAGGGAGAGAAGACGTGACTCAAACTCAAGGGAGTGTGAATTGAAAGGATCAAATGATACCATCTATCTGATACATTTGCTTGATTTCGTTTTTAATATTCTGCTTTGTCAAGGTTCTGCTTCCCTGATGTGTTTCTGTTTTGATTGCAGGTGTTGTCTCCGGTGTTGCCAACACAACGAACAACACCCGTACTAATTTGATTTTATTCAGGGGGAGAAAAATTCTCATATTAAGGGGGAGTTAACTGGAGTTCAACTGTGAAATTGAGTTTGATTTGATTTTGTCCAGAAAGGCAAAAAGGGGGAGATTGAAGGGAAATATTTATTCCTAATTTTAATTGATATATCTTATTGATTTATTTCCCTAATATTATCTTTTCTTTGTTGATATGATATTTAATATTTAATTATGGTTTTGCCTTTCTAGATAATTATGTTAAGATTTTACTGTGATATGATTTCTTCCTTGAATTTAATTTCCTATTGATAAGATTATGTGGAATATTGGGTTTTACCTTTCTAGATATTATCTTTGTGATAAATATCTTCTAGATATAATATTTATGATAATGATTTACATGATATGGTATTATTGATTTGTTTCTAATAGAATTCTTGTTTACCATATCTTATAGATTTCTTTATGGAAGATAAACTCTATGAGAGATGAAAGCTATACATAAGAGGTGATCAACGTGAGGTGATAGAGGGCGAATAAAGAGAAGAGTGGAAAGAGAGAGAGACGAAGAAAAATTCAGAGAGTTTTAGTGGAAGAGATTTTTCGTGGAAGAGATTTTCGTGGAGATAGTTTTTCGTGGAGGTGATTTTCGTGGGAGTTTTTCGTGGGAGATTTTCGTGCTGCTTCTCCTCTCTCGGTTAATATTCACTCACGTGTGCACGTTCAGGAATTCAGAGAAAACCTATTCAAGAGACGTGCTGTGAAGAGCGTGATAGAGTGTTGCTGTGAATGTTGAGAACATCTGCGGACAACATCTGGGAAGAAGTTGGCCGAAGATCTTCTCGTGGATTTACCTTTTTGGTTCACGTTTTTTGCTTTCTTGTCTTAGTTTTATTCTGATTATTTGTTTTAGAAAGCATTTGTTTTCTCAACTTGTTAAGAAAATTGATTTTATTCTTAATCACTAGTGATAAGTTTTTGTAAACGGTTTGGTTTTCTACTGATTAATTTTTGCCATAAGATACTGCATACTTGCATATTTAATCTTATCCATCTATTTATTTCAAATCAATTTATGTTATAAAAGTTAATTTTCCGCTGCATGTAGATGTTGTCCGAGATGTTGTAACATCTGGCACAACATTTAATTCTGATAAAACACAAATTTATTATTTGTTAATTATATTCTGATATTTTTATTATTTTCGATAATACTAATAAGTCCTGAATGAGGAGAAACGAACGCTGCTCCGTTGAATCTTGCATTAATTGTGTGATAAAAAGAACAATGGCAAAGAATCAAAAACTTGAAAAATGAAATAACGAAAACACTCAACAGTGTCAAGAGCTTTTTGTTTTTTTTACCTATGTACAAAACTCGAAATCTTGCCACTTTCATTACTTTACCTCAGAATCATCGTCCGAATCACTTGAACTGCTCTTCGAGTTCTGTGACATAAAATTAGCAGGCAGTTTTGGGAACCTGAAAACTCGAGGAGATTCAGGTGACGATGGTCTAACAACAGAAACAGAAGATGACAACGATGATGTTGCTGGTGATGATGATGATGATGTTGATGATACAGACTGCTTCTTCTGCGCGTTTCTTGCAATGTCAATACAAACTTGATCGACCATTCCAAGAAAATCTTTAACGATGGTGAAAAGTTGAAATGTGTTTGTCCCTCGATCCTTGGACGAGAAGCCCGGTTGATAATAATCTGTTGTCTTCTTCACAAGCTCTATGACGCTTGTCAGTTCATCTTTAACTATCTGTATCTCTAATTCTGCTGTATCAAGAAAACCTGTCATTTCTCGGGCAAATCCACCATGATTACCGCATTTCACTACTATTTTACGAGTCTCCACCACTTGTTTTGCTAATTCTGAGCTTGTTCTTAGCAGCAGATCGTAGTCTAAAGTGGCTGCCTTCTTAACGTTGGAGAATTCCGCACTTAGGCCACCAACAAGGGGCAAACCGAGCATCATGTATTCCCTTTCTCTATCATCTTTTGATAGGAACCTATCAGTGTTTTGATTCTCAGCGGCGTTTGTGGTCTGGTTATTTGTCCTGCTTAAACTACGGTTTTTGTTAAGCACAAAGCGTTTACCCTCTGCACGAACTACTTCCTGTACGACAAATTGGAGAAGGGTTGTTTTTCCATCAGAGCTTTTCACATCAGATAATTTTGTTAAAGCGGTAAGGTTAAAAGCCTGTGCATTTCCTCTAGATGTTCCGGCATTTAACCGATTCCCGGCTTTGAGAACAGCTTCCAAAAGTTTCAAGAAAAGCCCTCGAGTTTTCATCTCCTTGCAAGCTGATTCTAGGGATTGCAACGACTCTTTCATATGTGCATACTCGGAATCGTAGTTGCACTTGAAAAGCAATGCCTTGAAACGAGTGAATGCGGATGGAACAGCTTTGAGTAGATGGTAGAGGAAGGATTCGGCATCAGCAAGTCTTGTGGGATCGCCATGAAATGCGAGGATTTGGGATATTTCTTCATCAGTTGGAGCTATTTTTACAAGTTTTTCTATTGTGTCGTCGATTAGACCTCGTCCCTCGAGTAAACCGTTGATTAGATCTTGGCGTGTGATTCCAAGAGATTTGAGTACTATGGCTATGTTCTGAGATTTTCTCGCTTCTAGGATGAAGATCTGTTGGGGAGGACCTGATTTATCCCCGTTTCCTGTAATCGAGCTACCGTCTCCTCTTGGAGATTTTCGGTTCGTTGCAACGAATCCAAAGAGGGCTTCCATAAGATCACCATCAAACCTGAGAGTTACATAATTTAAGAATAAATTAGATATCACTTAAGATACAACATATAACAGATAATTATTTTATAAGAATGGTATTGGAGGTTCCTTACTTGAAAGAACCCTTGTCCATTTTATCCCACACCATGGAATGCTTGACATCTGGATTAACTTTATCCCAATGCAATGGTTTCAGTTTCACCTGTCCACTCCCATTGCTCGACGAGCCTTCTGCCGCTAAGGACAAGTGCTTACCAGGCATTTCTTTCAATGCTGGTGGTGGTGGTGGCGGAGCAGGTCCATTATTTGACGAGGTTTGTGATGGTGGAGGAGGTGGTGCAGGCATTTTTCCTTTCTGAACAGCCCCGGATGCTAATATTGATTGTGGTTGCCGTGATGGTGCTCCTGGCGGTGGAGGCAGTGGTGGTACTCTCGGTGGTGGAGGCAGTGGTGGTGTTAGCATTGATGGCTGAGGGGGAGGTGCAGCCATTTTTCCTTTCGGGACGGCCTCAGAAGCTAACACAGGCTGCCGTGATGGTGGTGCCAGTGGTAGTGCCAAACTGTTCGATACTCGAACCGATGAATCATGATTATCGGAATCCTTGAAAGTCACATTAGATGAAACAGTAGGAACCTTCATCATTCTCTGGTCTGACGGTTTTTCTCCCCAAAGAGGACTTTCAGAAGTTGAAGACCTCCCTTTAAGCAAAGGAGCTTCATGTAAAGGCTCCTCTTTCCTCACTCTTTCATTAGCAAATCTTTTCTCTTCTCCATTATGCTCATCTTTCAAATTCCGATATTGCTGATTCTTGAAACTAGTCCTCTTATCTCCTTCTTCCAAGTTTCTCCAATACAAAACATCCAATCCATTCTCATCAACAATCAACCCTTTAAGATTACCATTAAATCGACTAAAATCATCCGCTCGAGGAACAGAAAGCACCATGGCATTAGTTGTCGGATTAGTAGTAGTGGTAGTAGGATTGATATCTCTTTCCCTTTTACGTTTCGAATGCCTCAAAAGCAAAAAGAAGAGAAGCCCTGATAAAACCAGAGTGCTCGCAGCTGTCACACCAATGGCCTTTCCCACAGCCGATTTCGTCGACGATTTCCCCGTCGGAGAAATAACTTGTGGTGGCGGAATCAGTGTCGTTGGAGGGACATTAGGCGGCTCGTTGGTGGGGGCCGGAGGCGGTCGGAAAGTAGGTCCAAGTGGAGGAGGAATGGGATTGGAGAATGGATAGTGAGTTTGTATGTTCTGTGAATTTGATAGAGAAAAGGATGGAGGGATTGAAGCAAAGATCAAAAGAATGAATGGACAAAGAATTATACATTTCGCAGCCATGGTAGGATGTGGCAAGAACTGAAGAGTGTTTGGAAATTAATGAATTTTTTTGTGATGAATTGTGATCATTGCTTAATGATTTTGGCTCCTTTTTTTTTCTTTTTTTTGTCTTCGGAAAGATTAATTTAAATTTTGTTTGGTTTGGTTGCTGAATGTTTCAAAGGGGAGAAGTTAGGGTTGTTGATTTGGTATATGTCCGAGGCTTCGTGAAATGACCATCCTGCCCTTGTGTGGAGATTCAGATTGGGAATGGGAAGAAAGGGTGGACTTTGGGAACAATTCATTGTTAAGGAAAAGTTCGAATGGTGGTTACACAAGTTTGTTATCAGATAGGGATAGACAAGTTTTTCACAAATAAATTAATTTATTTGTGATAAATAAATTGATTTAAAATAATATGCGCGCGATTCTGATTCTATATTTTTCGATAAATATTTTAAATTGAAAGAAGCGGAATAAAGTTATTTTTTTAAAAAATAAAATAGAACATATAAACAAAAAAGGAAGAAAGAAATTGATTCCTCATGGCTGATTATTATTATTATTATTATTATTATATATTATATATATTATATTGCGGGATCGAAATATTGGAAGAAATCTTCAACGCGTAAAAAGTCAGAAGGAAGACTCCATCAACACATGTATTTCAGCGATTTTAGGTCAAAAGCCACTGAAAGTGTCATTTTGTAGCCTAATTTTTGTTATTATTATTATTAAATTATGACAAAGTCCCATTTGAATAATTTTGGTGTAATTGCTTAGAAATCCTATTTTAAAGTGCAGTAGGAAAGTGGTGTAGGCAGGGACGTTCTTATTTGAAGGTAAAAACTCGGACCTATTTTTCTCCGAACCTATAATTTTTTTTTATTATGTAGTAGTGTAAATTGACACGAAATATAAATTTATTATTTATTGATTTTTTTCCCTTTCGATCGTAAAAATTTATTTTTCATGTGCCAAATATAATTTTCTTTATAATTCATGGGTCTCTCGATAAATTATTTATAAAATTTATTATTTCTAAGTCACTTGGTTTTGTAGTGAATTAATTGAATAAAATAGTTGAATATTTTCTAACTCCACACATTGCTTACAAATTCTTGTTAGTTATCTTTGATCTTATGTTTCCATTAGTATGTGCAAAATGAAGTTTTTTGAAGTTAAAGTTCATCAAAACTTTTCTCTCCAGTCAACCATGCCACGAGAAAATATAGAATGAATTGGTTATGTTATCAATTGAGAAAGAAATTATTGAACAATTTGATTTGTATTTTTAGCTCACTCAAAGATGAGTTGTTTTTTAACGATCATTTTGTACATGTTTGATCTTATTAACTCAATTATAATATATATTTTTTGATTTTTGTGCACGTGTAGTTTTTATATTATGTTTAAGATAGTGATTTAATTCAAAAAATTTATGAGTTTAGAAGAATATTAATGCACGTTATGATTTAATGTCTCTTTTTAAAGTTAAACTCAAACCTAAAACTTTTAAAATCGACCCTGGGTGTTGGTGCAAAGAATTTATTCAGCTATCAATCTCTTCGAAACCAAAAATGCATGTGTTATGTGCTTACACAGGCTATTTTGTAACGAAAAATAAAAAAAAAAATTGGTGAAATGAGAAAAAAATGCAAAAATTCTAATGTAGGAATAGAATACAGAGAGCAATTTTGAAAAGTGATGTTTTCTTAAATAAATAGTTAAAAGAACAATAGATTTTCATCAATTTTACAATTATAATATTTTCGTAAATAAATAGTCATAATATAACTAAAAAAATTTGATCATACCAACCTATCAAACCCCCTTAAAAGTATATATATTCTTAAATATGTTTAGTTGTCCTATTAAAAACATGTCATGTTGAGTAACGTTATATTGTCTGGTGTAATTTACGGTACAAGTTTTAGTAAAATATATTTTGATTATATATTTATATATACATACAGCAAGATATTCTAAAAATAAAAATCTTATTAAACAATCGTGTTTTTTGATATAGTGTAAGCCGTTGAATCGGCCTTGTTCAGATAGTGAAAAAATTGAAGTATGAAGATAGATCCATTTTTAAAATTTAATTTTAGACTCATTATTATCTTTAAAATTCATGTCATTTGACGTAATCATTGGTTTGTCCGTTTTTATGAGATATTCTCGTAAATTTTTATCCATGAGATGGTTGATCCGAGTCGTGTCGAGAATTTTTTCTTGTAAAATTGATCCGTGTAATAGTTTTTAAAAGTATTTTGTGTTTATTTTATTTATTTATTTTTTTTTTTTTTGAAATCTATTCTAAGGGATGGGATGATTCGAACCTGAGTCGTTACAAGGAGAAACAAAGTGAGATCATTAGAATTAAAGCTCTATCTCGTATTTTGTGTTTATTTATCTAACTATTGTTTGGTAAACTTTGACCAGTTGTATTTAATTAATCGTTATACATGTTCTGATCCGACGAGTGGAGGCTAATTTCTTCAATTGCTTTTAATGAGGTAGGTGAAAAAAGAACCGCAACGTGTTTTTTAAAAAAAATTTAATAAATTCGAATTGAAGTCTGTGTCTTGCTGGTTCTAGTCAACCTTGAAATTACATCCCTTTTTTCCTTTATTTTTCGGGGTTTTTTCTCTCTTTTTTTGAGCGTATTAAATTTTGAATTTGTGGTGTTAAGACTTCATTTTCATACTTGAATTGGTTATTGGTAGCAATTTAATTTTCATTTTTTAAGGTTGGTGGGTTGATCATTTCAGATTTGGTTGTTACACCAATTATTGTCTTTACAAAATAAAATAACTCTACACGAATATTTCAATTATTACTAATCATATATATAACAAGAATACGTTTCTCGTCAGATAGTCTCACGGTTAACCATATTCATATTTATAATAAAAAGTAATATTGTTTATGGATAACTCAAATAAAATATATGTTTTACAAAATTGACCAGTAAGATCATCTCATATAATTTTTTACGATATAAAAAAACATGTATGTAATAATTATTACTGGTGTATTATCGCCAACATTAGGGGTGGGAAAAATTATTGGTGCATATGATAAGATATTAAATAATGTCATATGAATTTATCTTAAAAGGTAATTTAGATTTTAATTAGTTTCACAATTGAACTCTTGATTCAAGCTCGTTGTGCTTCTTCGATCGAGCTCTTCGTTAATTTATTTCTCTAATTGAGCTCTTGAATAGAGTTCATCGCCTTGCCAGAGCTATGTTTATTTTGCATATTTCTTTGATCGAGCTCTAACCTAGACTAACTTATTAATTTGATCAAGATGTTGATATAACAGCGGTGTGTATGATAAGAAAGATTAATATGTTGATTCGCATAAAATTGTCATGAGAATCTTTAAACTCAAAAATTCATATGAGATTGTCTCACATGTCGATTTTTTGTTATACGAATCTCCTACCTGACCTGACTCATTATGTTAAAAAAATTACTTTTGACTCAAAGTATGGATCAAATCGATTGGGTCTCACATATATAGATTCGTGAGACTGTCTCATAGAAGATATATTTATCTTTATATTAAAGCTTGTAGATTAATTTGACTTGTTTGGATTAACAAAATCTACGTGAATTTCAAGTCCACTCTATATCAAGGTTAAATATATTTTTTTATAATAATTATGACGGATTTCGAATACATTTGTCATAACATTTGTCATAAGTGTCATTTGAAATTAAATACTTGTTCAAATCAAATCTTTCTACACATATGCAACATTGTATAACATATTGTTTTTTTCTAACACAAATTTTGTTGAAAAATATTTTCAAAAGTTCAAAGTATATAATATCGTAATCAAAAGATACTATCTATCAATCCATTGAAATCAGATCAAAATCAAATTTTGACTAATTTTCTGAGATGATTTACTACTTAAAGAAATTTTATCGAAAATGAAATCGTCCAAAATCTCGTCAATTTGGACGTTTGTCTAATGACAAAAACTCGTGTGAGACGGTTTCACGGCTCGTATTTTGAAAAACGGATCTCTTATTTGGGTCAACCATGAAAAATTATTATTTTTTATGCTAAGAGTATTATTTTTTATTATGAATATCAGTAGGGTTGACCCGTCTCACAGATAAAGATTCGTGAGACCGTATCACAAGAGACCTACTCTTGTATAATTTGGTCTTAGAGTGATCTTAGATTCCAAATGAAAATATCTTACACCTCATGAAATGTTTGTAAAAAGCTCATTTTGTATTTGATAAAGCTCATCAGTGCTAATTGGATTTCTTTTATAAAGCTCGTTGGACTTTTTGAGAGAAGCTCACCCTAATTTAGTGCAAAATGGATTTATTTCCTATGGCTCATTAGATTCCTTAAATGGTGTTCTTTGTTTAAGTGGTATGGTAAACCCTCGTTTTATGTCATGTTCCCCAATTTAGTTCCGCATTTTCCAATTATCCCGAATTGGTCTTCAATTTTTGCTTGTTTTCAGGATTTGGTCCTTCAGTTAATTTTGACGGTTTAACCGAACAGAATTTCCCATTTAAAGGAAAGATGGTAGGTTCAAATTCCTCACTAGTAATAGCAATCGGGCAGGTTTGGTCAAACTCGGACCCTTCCCGCCTCACATTGGCTCCGCCCTGTGAACCAGGCGGGTCCGAGACGAGCTGGACTTGTGAACCCGTTGTTTTTTTTTTTTAAATACAAAATAAAAATGTTTAAAAATTAATTAATCATTAAAATTATTTTTCAACTTTATATTAATATTATTTAGAACAAAAAAAATTATCATAAATTAAAATATATCAATTTTTATTCAATTATTAATTAATAAGAAAAGAAAAAGTCTAATTATATATTTACATATTAAATATATCATAATAAAAAAATTATTTCAATTTAAAATATTATAAATAAAATTATGGATAACATATTCAATTTTCAATATTAAAAAAATTATATTATTATTAAGATATATATATACTTGGGGGACGGGTCCAGCTAAATTCGGAACACGCTTGAGACCCATTTTACCGGGTCTAAACCCGTTCAGCCAACGGATTTAATTCGGAGTTGAATTTATACATGGTTAATTGTCATCTCTATTCCTCACCTCTCATTAAAAAAAAAGGAAAAAGGAAAAAAAAATTGTTTATTATATACATAGTGACTTTTTTCTATTTTCTCCGTGGTTTTACCCAAACAGTTTTAAATATTTGCCGCATAAAATTGTGATGTTCATTTTCATATCGATCTTCATATTATTTTATATCTCGTGATCGTATGTGGTACTAATAAGAACAATAACTATAGTTAACGCTTTTTCAATATTTTCAACGAAATAAATTTCATTAAATTTTTTGTCGGATTTAAAAATTATTAACTACGTACGGCGTGAATTCTGTTTTATTAAACGATCAGCAAAGACAAAATGACATTGTAGATGGAGGTCCTGATCATATAGAAACAATGACGTGCACATTCAGTTATGAACCGAATATACTTGTTGAGATCTTCTCGCAAAAGACATAATCTTTCAAATACGTTACTAGAAATTTTATTTTTAAAAAATTTGTCTATTTGCGTAACTCTTTAATATTTCACGCACGGTTTCTTCTTCTTCTTTACTAATTAATATTCACGATATATAAAAAAATTTAAAAAATTAACAGTAATATATATTCGTTGATCATTTATAAAATTATAAATAAAATAATTTTGGATTTTGATAAGCTGTAAATATATGTTCTGAGTCATGAAGAATCGAAAATTGAATGAAGAGGCATATCATCGTTTGGTGCTGTTTAAAGGACCCAAAGGTTAATCTCTTCATAACATGGAACTAAAATTTAACTGATTTACCCTTGTAAAAACAAATGTTTAATTTTGGTCTTGCATACTTTAAACATCCACATCAATGACTCGTACTAAATATATCGTCTCCTTACCAGAATCACAATAACATCATGTCGTACCAGATACATCATCTATTGGTCGACAGATAACCACAAGTCGATCAGATGCATTATCCGCCTATCAGCATATAACCGCAACTCAATCGGATACATCATCCATCGATCGACAAATAACCAAATTTTGACAAATTTCATGCCTTAAACTTAAAACAGACCAATTTATCGGACTAAAATTCAATTTTCCCTAATCTTTATAAGTTATTCATATAATGGCAAGATTTAATACATTATCACTCTCAACATTAATCTCCTCTTAATACCAAACCAAATAATTCCAATACAGCCCAAAGTCCTCAATTTACTAATGAATCAACACTTTGAATACAATATTTATTCCGAAAGAGCCCCCACACATCACAAGTTAGATACATATTTTCTTTTTTCTCTCTTACGAACTCGTCTTCATCACTTATTTTATTCGAATTTCTAAAGTAGTTTTTCTATTACATCTTAGTAAGTTCCAAAAATGAAATAAATTAGGTCAAAATAAAAGATTAGTTTGGACACAACTTCAATGCTACACTATCTCAATTAAGTTAGAAAAGAGTCAAATTCAGCCGAATGTCAAAAAAATTCTAAGTTGACTGAAGTCGATTCGAAATTCGAATATTTTTTAAAAGGCCGACACATATATTTACAAAAAATACTATATAAAAATGAATTTTATTCATTGCCGTTACGCCTACCGAACAAGAAAATAAATAAAAATAAGTCTCTTGTGAGACGGTCTCACTAATATTTATCTATGAGACGAGTCAACCATACCGATATTCACAATAAAAAGTAATACTCCTAGCATAAAAAATAATATTTTTTCATGGATGACCCAAATAAGATATCTGTCTCACAAAATATAACTCGTGAGACCGTCTCACGTGATTTTTGACATAATACGTGGGGTTCAGACCCGAACCCGATATTCCTTTAGCAGACAAGAAATAACATCAAATGACAACACCCGTATCCGAATCAAATCAATTATAATCCCATATATTGAATTCCAACAACAATGTATCTGTCACGTAATCTTCCAATTAGGACCATATCTCTCCAAAAAAACATCTTTCGAAAAAGTCAATTTACTAGCAATTCTCAATTATTTCAAGACAAATCAAATCCCGGTGACGATTTCTTGATATTAGTTTACTCGTCAAACCTCAATTTAGTCCGCCTCGTGAGAGATTCTAGCGATGTAGGAGAGCAAGGCCTAGATTGTCTTGATGGGAATGAAGAAAACGATATCGGGGAAGATGGCGAGGAGGTGGACGGTGGAGATGGACTCGATGAGTTATCGACTTGGGATGGTGACGATGGTGGAGATGGAGATGGAGATTGTAAGGATGACGAGTCGGAACTTTCACACGATTTCCTCTTATTAAAGCAACTCTGGTATCTTGGGATCCGTCCCTCCCCTAACATGTAGCTCTTCAAACGTTCCACGTCGGATAATTTCACGGGTTTTACGATGAAATCTTCGGCTCCTTCTTCCAAACATCTGATATCGAATAAGGACGTTGTTATAATCAAACACTATATATTTCCAAGTTTTAGTTGATACAAGATTTTCAACCATGAATTTTTCTACACATTTTTGCCATATTATTTTTAAATATAAAATCTGCATCAACTACTTATCATTTCACATTGGATAAATCTTCCGGCTAAGTAAAATACACTGGACAAGTTTTATGTGACCAACTCATCCGAAAAGGTGTTAATAGAAAGAATCGAACTCATGACCATAAATCATCACTTGTATGTTCCACCAACTAGGACATGGAGCCATTTTGATATCTTACTTATATGATAAATTGTTCCCACAAGTTTACGGATTTGCATACTTTATCTATCAATTGGACCAATGCTATTATTTTGTACTACACACAAGAGATTGTCTCCCACATGATAACATTTTATATATTGTAATATATTAGAATAACTTGTTTTATACGAAGAATAGGTATCTTGTGAGACGATCTCACGAATCTTTATCAGTGAGACGGTCTCATGAATCTTTATCTCTGAGACGTGTCAACCATATCGATATTCACAATAAAAAGTAATATTTTTAGCATAACAAATAATATTTTTCATGGATTACCCAAATAAGAGATCTGTCTCACAAAATAGGACCCAGGAAACCATCTCGCATAAATTTTTATCATATATTAAATGGTTCATTGAATTTAGAGATTCGGGAAGTTGGGTGAAATCTACATATTATTTTAGCACACAAAGTCCACTCCTTTAACATTTTTTTATAAAAAAAAACTAATTTTATTCTTCAACATCAAATAATTAAAATTAATCTAATCAATCAAAATTAAAATCCGAGAAAATATATAAAAAAATGAATGAGCTTTTTACCTATCGATCCGAGCCAATACGTTCTCAGAAGACATAATCACCACTGGTATTTCTCTAAAAGTAGATGAACTCTGTACAAATATTAGAAATATTTTTAGCTAATTTAATCTTTAAATTGTTTCTCGTTACTTCAAATGGAAAATAATCGATTATCTCGATTTTTATAAAATTGTAAACTTGAGCCGTCCAGAAATTAAACCTTGATTTTCTTCAGTAATTCGTATCCAGTCATTCCCGGCATACAATAGTCTGTAATTATCAAATCTACCTTTAATCCCTGAAACAAAAAGATCACCAATTCATAAACATGACAACATTCTCAATCCAAAATTAAACACAAATATTTTTTGAAAAAATCTGAAATTACATCGAATTCTGCAGGGTTTTCCTCTTTATCTAAGCCTAAATATTGCAAAGCCCTCCTCCCACTGTCTACTGCTGTCACTGCAGGAAAAATATTTTCCAAATTTTAGAGAATTTAATTCATAAAGAATACAACCCAAAAGTTTCCATTACAAATTCAAGAGAACAGTACGTAATTACCTTTGCAAGAAGTTATTTTGAGGAGCTTCTCAATTACTTTCCTATCAATTAAACTATCATCCACAGCAAGAACATGAACTTCATGAGAATCAAAACATGGTGGCAAAGGCAAATCCTTCGAACCCTCAGTTCCCTCTGCTCTCTTTAACCTCGAAAATACCTCATTGTTTGCCATCGTTTTCGAGAAAACTCAACTGCCCAGGTGGAGAAATGGCCCAAGATTGATTACAAATAACTTCAGCTGATTAAAGAGCTCATACAGCAAGTTTTTCAAGAAAACTCAACAGCCCAGATGACAATAACTTCAACTATAAAGCTCGTATATACAATATCTTGAAGAAATCTAGCTCGGCACAGCTCAGATGGGTAAAAATGGCCAATATTTTAACTTTGGTGGAGGATTTTCAGCTCCCAAGTTCAGACAACTTTTACACCTGTTGCTATGGGTAATTATAGTGGAAGGAAATGAAATGAAAAGAAATGCTGTGTATGTAGTGGAAATGTGCACACATATCGGCCAAGGCGTCTGCATCAAAATTATATATATGATAAAAATGAGTCCTCGAAATCAAATCTGGAGAAATCTACTTTTTTAATGAATAAAAAAGCATTGGCTGAGATTCTGAAATCCACTTTGTTGGTGATACGATCTCCCAAATCCACGAGAGGTTATTCAAACTTTCCACGCTTTTTTATCTTTTCGTGGGATTTTTGGTAAAAGTCGCGTTTACTATTTTATAATGGCGCGGACCGCTGATTATATATATATATATATATATATATATAGTACCTTAATTTACAAAAAAAATTATAAGGATTTATATAATTTCTGAGCAATTAAAAAGTTAGCTTTCACATTTAATGAATAATAATAATAATAATATTGAATTTTACAAAGAAATCGATGTTTCTACAAACACTGAATTGACTAAAGATCGACAATAGTTTACGTACTCGTTTATGTTAATAAATAGCCTAAAACTAAATATAATTGGATTCGCTCTAATATCTCATGACAAAAACTTGTGTTAAACGATCTCATGTGTCGTATTCATAAAAAAAAATATTACTTTTTATGCTAAGAGTATTATTTTTTATTGTGAATAACGGTAGTTTGATCCGTCTCACATATAAAAATTCGTGAGATCGTCTTACATGATATCTACTCATATCTTATGATCATTGTTTATTTCATTATGTTGGAACGGGTCGGAATTTTCTGATATATTTTATGTTTTAAATTGTGTTATATTTTGTTCAAACAAATTTCATTTGTTCAAACATATCATGCATGAAAAAAATAAAATAAATCACAGATAAAATATTCGATTCATATAATTTTTAATTAAAATAATCAACAATATGTTCTTTTAATTATTTATCGTGTTTAAGATACAATTTTTTTATCGTTTTCTTAAAAAAAACTGAAGAATCAAATATTTAATTAACGATTAATTGTATTTTATTCATACATGATATTTAATAAATTTGCTTTTTAATAATTTATATAAACAAGACTTATTTAAACAAAATATATTATGATTTATAACTTAATGTAAAATTTCTTTCCTTGAATCAGACGACTTTGGAATAGATGGAAAATCTTTGGATATTCTAAATAAAGATTTCCATTTTTTTTAATCCAAAGTTATTGATTTGACTAGTTATATATTTTGCTTGGTACTGTGGATTTCCAATCGTACGGCCAAATTAAAGTGGGGAAAGGAAAATAGTGTTTAAAATTAAATTTATTTTATCACAAAAGAGAAGTATTTTTATTTGTGAAATGAGTCAACTTTATAGATATTCACAATAAAAAATAATATTTTTAACATAAAAAGTAATATTTTTCATGAATGACCCAAATAAGATATATGTATCATAAAATATGACCCGTGAGACCGTCGTCTCACACATATTTTTGTTTAAAAGAATATATAAATAGGGAAATGTGGGAAAATAAGATGATCTCCGATTTATTTGTATATTATCTACAAACATATGTACGTATGGTTGCATTAACATATATAAAATATTAATGTCATTGTGATATGTAACTTTATAAAAGTAATTTTATTTTATTCTATATCCCCATTATATCAATTCATACGTAATATCTATTACAACGGTCGAAAACAAAAAGAATGGCAGCCTCATTTGTATATTTCAATTTCAAGACGATTCATCGACTTGATTCATATATGCAGTTAAATTTAATATTTTTTATAATTCGAGTTGTGTTGAAGACTTGTCTCAAAAAATTGATCATCAGAACAATCTCATATAAGTTTTTGTATATAATAATTTGTTATCGTATTAATAATTTGGAGATTAAAAAAAAAGAAGAGAAATGAGAGGGAGATATTGGGGATCCTAGACAAATCTTTTGTGGGTCCTTTAATAATGTCTCTTTGTTATGTTGGACCATGACCATAGCTGTGAAATTGATATAATACAAATTAGATTTAGATCTTTTACTCTGATTGAACATGTCTTATGTTTTTTTTATACGAGATGATCAGCTCGTTACGTCTGATAATTTTTTAAATTATCAGACTCTGCGTGAGGTCCATCAGATGATCAAACGATCATCTCGTGTAAAAATTGCACAACACCATGTGTTGTGTTTTCAACCATATCAGAAGATCCAAATCCATACATCATATCATTATATCATCTCCATAGTTTGAAATATATACAATGAATATTATTATTGTTCAAAGTCCAAAATATTGAGAATAATAAATTTTTTTAATAGAAAAATAATTTATCAAATATAACATAGATGTAAATTGTTTTTATTTATCATCTCGTGTAAAAATTGCACAACACCATCTATTGTGTTTTCAACCATATTAGAAGATCCAAATCCATACATCATATCATTATATCATCTCCATAGTTTGAAATATATACAATGAATATTATTATTGTTCAAAGTCCAAAATATTGAGAATAATAAATTTTTTTAATAGAAAAATAATTTATCAAATATAACATAGATGTAAATTGTTTTTATTTTTCATGTTATTCAAATGTTTTATTATATATTATAATTATAAAACAACTTCTAAATTATTGAAAAATGGTAAAAATTCTGTGTAAACAATAGGCCCCATCGATTGAACTTTGTGCGTGCGTTTGGTTGGATTCTGACGAAATATGGGCCTTCCATTTTGGGATAACTACTTTATTGGATGAGTGATGGCCCAGTAAATAAAAGAGGCCCAGTAAAATTATGCATATTGGGTTGTCCAATAATAGATAATACCTCTCGAATTTTGGTCAAATTTTGACTTGAAAATAGTATCTACAATTGTTGTTATTTTAAAAATGGTTAAATTTTGCTCTTAAAAAAATACAATTTAGAAACCTTTGATTAAGTCGATCAACTTATGATTATTGATACTCATCGAAAATTTAGTATTCAGTTCCAGCAGGTGATATTAGCCCGAGTGCATACCTTGAATTTACTTTATGTTTGAAATCACAAAGGAGATCGTTAGAAAAGGGCTAGGAGGGTGTGCCGGCGTAATCCCTCCGACGCTCAAGTCAAGTATTGAGAATAAAATGAGAGAGCAACTAGGGACGCTGCTAAGAATCCATATATTGAATGGCTGAATTAGACATTCAAATCTAATATATTATGGGAGAGTACATGGGCCTGTCATGAGCCTTCTACTTTGACTAGGGATGGGTCGAGATCCAAAATCCGGTTTAGGCCTGATCTTGATTGGCCTATTCATGGAGTATCAATCATCAATTCAACTTTTAATCATGTTAAGAGTCACGCGTGCTTATCAACCGAATCAATGTGGAACGGGTTCGAAGAAGTTCAATATCAATCTGGACCGATTTTATATGGTTCAATATCAATAGGAACTGAATCTAGCATCAAGATTGTATCGGGTTGAATTACTTTATAATGAATCCGAAACAACTTTAATCTGATCCAGTTGAATCGGATCCAAATATATGTTTAATTTCGATTACTTTGATTCATAAATAACTTCTTTTTTGGTAAATAGTTGATGAAAAATAAATAAATATTGATTTCAATTAGGTTTTAATCTAGTACGATTTGATTCGGTTCAGAATGGATTATATTCCTAATTCCCTAAAACCAAATCGGTTTGATCTAGCCTACATGATTGGATCCATTATCTCACAAGTGGGGATTAGATTGTATTATCTCAAATTCATCATCGGTTTAATCCGGTCCGAAACCGGTCTAACCTGGTCCAATAAAATCGTGTCACTCACTTGCACTAACAAATCTAAACCTCGCATCATTACAAATCCAACCCCAAAAAAGTAACGGTTTATCATCAATTATACAAGTTAGCTCGATATTCATTGTGTTAGGGTACGTTTAATTTGAGTTGACTTTCAAACCTCGCGTATTATTAATTCACCTTTGACATTGTAGAACTCCCATTAACCATTTCAAGACCATCCGTATATCCAGTGAGATCTAGTCTACATTTAGAAGAATAACATATCTCTTGTGATACGGTCTCACGAATCTTTATCTGTGAGACGGATCAACCCAACGATATTCACAATAAAAAGTAATACTCGTAGCATGAAAAAGTAATACTTTTACTTTTTCATGGATGACCCAAATATGATATCCGTCTCACGAAATACGACCCGTGAGACCGTCTCACACAAGTATTTGCCTTAGAAGAAGTTCATTGGATTCAATCATCAATTTCCTATGCTAAATAATCTGATCTTCTCTGTTTTCATATTTTGAATGTGAAGTCCGATATCAAGTGGGATGCTTTTATCTTCTCTCCCGTCAAGATGTCTTCTTTCCAACTTTTACAGATCAGGGGATGCCCACTTGCTCAAGATTTTGAAGAACAATTGAGTTTCCATATTCAAACACTTTGAGACACACACTAATACGAATGAGCACGAGCACGAGTACGAACACATTCATAAACTCGTAATATTTAGATTTTATATCATGGTTCCATGTAAAATTACTAAATAAACTTTTTAAAGGCTCAAATCCATGTATATCAACAGACAAGTTGACATGATTGATAAAAATTTATGAATAAGACTGACCATTATTCATTTAAATATATAATAATATAATATAAGATTTACTTGTCAGCCTTACCCCAAATAATAATAATAATTTGCTAAATATGCTGAGCCGACTTATACCACGGACTGACAATAACGCAAGATTTTCTCTGTTAATTTGAGTTTCACACAGAAAATTTTAAGAAATTAAATGATAGTTCTTGATCATGAAGAAAACGGAGACTAGAAATTGCATATCTATGAACACGAATCAATTCTATATGAAACAAACTACCAGAAGAGAAAAATCAAGGAACCGTACCAAAAACGTTAAGCAGACAATTCATAGTCCTGATCACTCAGAAAACCGTATAGAGACTTCAATTTTTTTTTACTATTTCTTCTGCAACTTGACTTTAATCCAGCTGACTCCGACGGAGGCGCCTTCCTTGACTTTTTTGGCCACCACCTTGGTCTTCTCAAGTCCGACGGAAGCCACCGCCTTGGTTTTCTGAACGCCAGTGGCGGCCACCTCCTTGGTTCGATCGAACTTCTCGCTAAATTTCTGCGACATCTTGGGATTCGATCCGCCCAAGCGCGACGGATTACCGGCGCCGTTCCTCCCTCCCCATGGATTGTCGTTGGATGCCATGGAATTTCTTCTGGATTGCTTGATTAAGAGAGAGGTTGGGAATAGGTTTTGTAGAATTGTGGCAAAGGGGATTCTCTTTCTGTGGGCTTTTATACAAGGAAGGATTGAGGCGGGTCACGAAGTTTAGAAATTCTCACGCGTTAATTTTCAATATGAATTTTTTACTCGTTTTAATTGATTTTCTATCAAAAATATTATTTTTAAATAATAAATATAAATAATATCAACTCATTTTATATATAAATATATATTTATGAGATCGTCTAAGATTTATTTTTTTCATTATAAATAATCTCGTTATAGCAATGAGGGATAAAAAGATGAAATGCTACTTATCTGGGGAGAAAAGTCGTGACAATATTATCTATAAAATAAATTTGGAGTTGAGATTTTAAAGTTTTTCTCGAATAATCTAGCATATTCCTCATTTTTTTTCTAGGTTTGAACTCTTGGAATTGGTGTGTTTTAACCCTGTCGACTATTTTTTTTTTTTAAATGACAGTATCAAGTATATTTCAAATACATTAAAAGAGATCATTTAAAAAAAATTTGATCATGTTTATTTTACAAATTTTTTCCACTTAAAACCATTCCAAAAATGTCAAACTATCGTACAAGTCTGAATTGGTCTAGCTAAATAAAATATGATGAGAACTATTCCAAGTTATGGTTAAGTAGAATTACATTTTTCATAACATACGGTATCTATACTTTTCTTAAGTGGTCCATCTGGAATATATAGACCAACTTGGAGATATGTTCTTTTAGGGGAAACCAAAAACTTGTGTGAGACGGCCTCACGGGTCGTAGTTTGTGAGACGAATCTCTTATCTGGGTTACCCATTAAAAAAATATTACTTTTTATGCAACTAGTATTAATTTTTGTTGTGATTATCGGTGGGATTGACTCGTCTTACATGTAAAAATTCGTAAGACCGTCTCACAACAGACTTGCAATTTGAGGAAATAATTCTTTTTGGGACAAGTTGCCGAGTTTTTAACACAAATAACTAAATAAGAGTCCGGTTGGATTAAAAATTGGAGGACTAAAGGTGTTTTTTTTAATAAAAAAAATTGTTTTTATACTTTTATAAGTATGTGATTGAGTTTTTAATGCTTTTAAAAAGCTTATGCTAAAATAACTGTTTTTTAAAGCCCAATTTTATAGTTTTTAAAAGTGTTTTATTAATAAAAAGCAAGGAACACCGAAACAAAATTGCGAAAGTGTTTTTATTTGTTTATTCAAACACAAACTTAGTTCTATTTTTAAAAAAAACTTTTTGAAGAAAAATGCTTCTTATTTTAAACGACTTTAAGTCATTTATTGACTCATAAATGAGATTTTAAAAAAATGGGTTTGGACAAAAGCTTTTATAAATTATTTAATGCATATAATGTATAGTTGAATATCAAAAGTAAGTTTTAACCTTTTAATCAAAATAAAACTTCTCAAGTTTTATACAATTTGTCAATTTGTATTTGACGATTTTCTTTTGGATGTTTTTTTAGTTATTTATTTTAGATTAGTTTTTTTTAGATATAAGATTTGAGTTTGTCTTGTATATAAATTTTGTGATTTACGTTATAATTTTATTAAAATGTGGTAGTTTTTATACAATCAATTGAAGTTTGAAGGTCTTTTCTTGTCTTCTTATTTTAATATGTTTTTTTGCTTTGATTGTTATTTGATGGATTATTTGTTAATTTTATTTAAAAATTAAGTTATATTTTGTTATATAAATTTAATTGTTATATGTTACATAAAGTGTTTTTTTTTTCGCTAACATGTATATTAGGCTATTGGTGATTGGGTGATCAAAATTTTTTATTGTACCGAATTGCACCACATGGTTTTTCTTAATATTTTATAAAAATCGCGATTAAAATTAGTAATCGTAAACCGCACCGTATACGCGGTTCGGTTATTTGTTTGCCAAGAACCGCATCAAACCGGATCACCTAAACCGCTTGTCTAATATTTGGCCTAAAATTATAATAATTTGCAAATAATGTATTAAATTAAAGAAGTTGTCGTTCATTATATCTCAATTTTCTTCAAAATTATTACTTTTACAAAGAAAACTTATCATTTTCTTAATTATTCTTCATATTATTCTTTTATTAAAGTATTTATTTCTTTTACTACAATATTTTGTTTCAAGTTTGAAAGTAAAGTAAACCTCATTTTTGTTGTAAGTGTGTTGTGTCGTTAAATTATTAACTTAGTTTTGAATCTTGATTATTGTTTTATCTAGTTTTATATTTGTATGATTTGGGCTATATTTTATATTTGAAAACACTATATTGTTATTGTTTTCAAATAAATTATAATATATGTTCTAATATTTTTCATTAAAAAGATCGTAAACTGGCCGCAACCATCTGAAACCGCTCAAAATCGTAAGACTGATTTTATATGTAAAACTGCGATTATTTTTTAAAAATACTAACCGACCGTATATGACAAATTAGTTTGAATTTAAAAAAAAAAAACTGTAAAACCGCACCGTGATCACCCATAAGTCACTGAATTTTAGTTATATATATATTTATGATTTTTTTGGCTATGAATCTTTTGGATTGATTGACTCATTGTTTGTCATTAATTAATTTTGTTGATATAATTAAGGGTAAATCATTTATTTAAATTGTTATTTTCTAATATATTTTTTATCTATATTTATTTTAGCTCACCTTTATGAAAATTCCCGGTTATGCCCCCCGTGAACGTTGGACGATATAAAGATGATAAAATAATATAATTTGATAAAACAATGACACATGACACTAACTTTTTATAGAACTTGAGACAGATATTGAACCAGACATATATAATTTGATGTGTATTTATCTGCATATATAATTTGATGTAAAGTACCAAGTTTATTAATTTCGTGTATTTTCTGTTGCCAAAATACGGCGACGTGTGAATTCAAAGTATTGGACAACTAAAATGTGAAAATCACCATTTCAAAACATTGGACTTAATCAAATTATGAAATAGAGCTGACGTTTACGCGGAATGTTACCCGAATGCAAGTCTATTTGACCTAACCAAATTATGAAATATAGATAGATTCCTTTGGTAGGATAATATGTCGATTTTATTTTTATTGTTGTAAAAATTATAATTCACTGCTGTAATGAAATACATTGATTTTTCTTATTTTATTGTCTTGACATTTGCTTTGTTTGAAGTTTAGTTTCGTCGTAAAAAGAAAAAAAATGGTTGGATTGTAATTTCTTAATTTCGATGATAACAAACATTATCTAATTGTTATTGGATCTGGCGATCATTTTATGTATTTATAGGTGCTGGTAGCCATGTGCCGGAGCTCAAGCAGTCTAACTGATTTGTTTGCAACTGGATTTTTCATGATTGAATTACAGTTCAACCGAATTAGATTACTTTTGTGCTACAACCATATATTATATAGTTCAACCGAATGATACATGTTTCAATATTTATGGATTAGAACTGCAATTCACAGAGTACGAAGATATCCTACGTACTACTCCTTGACCAATCACACACAAAAAAACAAGGCGATCAATTAATAAAATGTCTACCAACGAGACAAATGGTGCTACCGAATGATACATGTTTCAATGTTTATGGATTAGAACTGCAATTCACATAGTACAAAGATATCCTACATACTACTCATTGACCAATCACGCATAAGAAACAAGGCAATCAATTAATGAAATGTCTACCAACGAGACAAATGATGCTACGACCTTCTCTCTCATGATATCAACTTTATAAAGTCATCTGTCACTATTTATTTTTGGTAAAATACCAACAAATCATTAAATACAATGTCATTATTTTTTTAAGACGTCAATGAATAATTAAATGAAGTGTATTATGATTAAAAAAAGTGAAATGAAATTCATTTTGCAAGAGAAAAAACAAAAGTAGAACGTTGGAATCAATAACTGCTATAAATTAATAGACTCTGCACATCGCTAAAGACATCTGATAAACTCTGAACTCTACAAGCCTTCAAACTCTTTCCAAATATTGAGCACAATTATTTGAAACAACTACAGTTGCTCACATTGTCTGCGCTTAATAATTTACTTTACTTTATATCATAAGGATCATAAGGACAGTCAACAACATCTCAAACTGGATCTCACAAGTCCAGCCACGAGTTGTTGAAGACATTGAATCTTCTGATTCATTTACTACTTTCATTCACGTGATCGTTGTAGTTGTGGTGTATACTTAGAATTTCAATTTAGACAAATGATAAGTCTTAGATTGAAGTGCACATGTACATAAGTTGTAAAATCGAAGTCTGGTAGTGAATTCTTTCTTAAATGAAAGAAATTGGCGTGTAAAAAGATTTTGTCTTTGAACTTTCCATAAAATCATGAGTCATTTACCTTCGATCACATTTTACTTTATCCAATTTACTATTAAAAAAATATATTGATATTAAAATCCAAGCGATCATTTCTGCATTTTTGATATACTTTAAAGTGGTCCATCCGCATCTCTCCAATTGAGAGTAGGACTTAAGCAATTAATAATTATTGAGTCCGGTTTGAATATCTTGTCGCGTTCAGACATTCTAAAAGAATTTTAAAGTGTTTATTCGTACCACTTTAATTTTTTTTTCCTGATCCTAACATATTTATATTTTATCTATTATTTATATTTTTCATTGAAATTTGATTTTTAATAAATAAAATAAAAAAAACTCATGCAATTTGTCCACTAAACTTAGGGGTGATCATGTTGTGATTATGAGGTTTTTTTTTTTTTTTAAAAAAAATTCAAATCTAGTTGTCATATACGGTCGGTTAATATTTTAAAAAAATAATTACAGTTTTACATATAGAATTAGTCATACGGTAGCAGTCAGTTTAAGTTTTTTTAATGAAAAATATTTGAAAATATATTCTAATTTATTTGAAAACAACAACAATATAGTGTCTTCAAATATAAAATATAGTTCAAATCATACAAAGATAAAACTAGATAAAAAACTAATCAAGATTCAAAATTAAGTTAATAATTTAAAACACAACATATTCACAACAAAAATGATATTTATATTATTTTATCTTTTTTTTTATTTTCAAACTTTAAACAAAATATTGTGATAAAAGAAATAAATATTTTAATAAAAGCTAATATGAAGAATAATTAAGAAGAATTTAAGGTTTTTTTTGTAGGAATAATAGTTTTGAAGAGAATTGTAATATAATAAAAGATTATTTTTTTTATTGAATATGTTGTTTACAAATTATTATAATCATAGACAAAATATTACGGCAAGCGGTTTAAGTGATGCGCATTGGTGCGGTTTTTGACAAAATAAATAACCGAACCGTATATGGGATGCAATTTATGATTACTATTTTTAATCACGATTTTTATAAAATATTAAAAAAATGATGCTATGCAATTCGGTTCGAAATATTGGGCCACTTGATAAATTTTTTTTATCAACCCTAAGTGAACTTGTCAATTTAATTGGCATTTAGACTCCGTTTTTCTGTGAATGGTCCAAGAACGAGTCAACGACGAAAAGTTGCGCCTGAAAATTATCTGTCAAGAACGCGACAATCGAGACCCTAATCGAATTGAGCATTTAATCGACAACAAAGTCTCATTAAATTCTTATAAAATAGTTTTTTGTGAGTGTGTCTTCCGATTCTGCATTTGGTTTTCATTACTGTTTGATTTTTCGGAGTAGGTTTTGGAAGCTTTGGCCATCGGCATGTCAGAGACTTCGAGGTCTTGGGTGACAATAACCCTCGGACGCACCGGTCAGGTAGTAATTTTTCAATACTTTCGAAATTTATTAATGATATCACGAATTCGCGCTGCCAATATGATGCCAGTATTCAGCCAAGTACAGATTTTCTCAGTACTTTGATTGATTATTTGTCTTTAATAACGCCGATTGGAAATTGTGTAAAAGATGTTGGGGTGTTCTTTTCCCGGATTTATGGTTTTTATGGACTTCTGCATTTACTTGGTGATATGTATCATCAGATTCTTCTATTGCGTATGTTTTGTAGGTAGTGAAAAGGGATGGAAGTTCATATGATGGTGCTTATATCAATGCACTGCCACATGCTGGAAACAAGCGATCCGTTAGAGAAAGGCTTGGAAATTGCGTAGATTCATCTGCACAGTTCAGTAACAAGAGGTGTGTGACATTTGCTCCTTATGTATCAGTAGATAAAGTGCTTAAATCAACTATTGATCTTCCCTAGTTCGACAAGTTTTAGTTTTTCTTTGCATTTGTTGCTAACAGGAAATTGTGATACTTCTTGGTTGTTTTACATTTGTTGCCAATGCTAATTTCGCTTTTAGCAAGAATACAGAACACTAAAAACTGTAGATATTTTTGTAAGATGTTTGCTGGGCAGATACGCATAATTTTTGTTATTATCCTTTTCAGAATGAGGGGAGACGGTGGAGCTATGATTGATGCTGATGGTAATTGACTTGCTCTTGAATGGTTAAGATTCCTTGTTGTCGCTAGAGTTATTGCTAGTAAATAATATGATTTGTTTAATTGTTTCTTATTTGGACCAAATAAAAGATATCCGTCTAAGTAGAGATGATCTCCGGCACAAAATCATTCGAAAAAATATGCGCAAGCAAAGTCATAACAGACTACAGGATGGGGAAGATCTTCGCAACATCCTCTCAAGGCCTGCACAATCTTCAACAAATAGTGTATCTGCATGGGAAAAGCTGTCTGAAACAAATGATACTAGACCACGTTATTTGGAACCGAAAGATAGAAGACATCACATTCCAACCTCTAGGGATGATAGACAGTTAATATCTCTCTCCAGGAGTTCTAGCCAACATTTACCATCATCGAAGGTTCAGCTACTTCTCAATCCTAGGGTACAACACGTGCCTGATGCCAGAGAAAGTGGACGAATCCGTCTTGAGCCAAAGGATAGCAAATATTGTATGCCAGAACTTAGTCGTTCTAGTATGATATCTGATGTACATGGCCCAAGAATTACAAATAATGTATCCAAGATGGAGCCAGGGATAAATTCTTCTTCTCCCTCGACCTTGGATCATTTAAGGCGAAGATCACCACCCGATGAAGCTTTGATGAGCTCTAGAGGTCTTCCTGCACCTGTAAGAGATGAAGAACCAAATAGAATATATGCTGTTAGGACATTGGGTGATACCAGATCGAGTGCACTTAAAGATGCTTTTGATTTTTCAAGACCCACAAGTTCTTCATCTTATTTGACAGAAATGGCTCCACCTGTTGGACTGATGAAGACCAGGGCACCAATTGTCTCTACACATCCTTTACCAAGCAGTCACGCACAAAATACTTCATATGTGGTACAGTGTACATAAAGTTTCTTGTCCTCTCCTGAGATAAATTTTTCGTAGTACTTCCCACGAAGCTGAGTTTTTCTTTTGATTCATTGGTATACTACATAGTTGAGTGTGTCTGTCCGAGTGAAAAGTTTGTCTTTACCTGTTTGAAAACCATAATATGGATTATTGATTAGATATTTACGGTTTATCAAGAACTATGAGAACAGTCTTGTTGTTTCTTCACCAGGGAGGAGATTATTTTTAGGCTGCTAGTATATGGCCAGCAATTCAGATCCGCTGCACAATACACTATCAATCTGTAAAAAAGCATGATCTTGTCAAAATCCTATTTATTTTATCTAAGTTAAGTTTAGGCAGTTGCTGGGTAGCTGTTTCTGGGAGCATTAAAAAGTCTTCATTTTTTTTTTCAAATTTTTTTATTATCTCAAAGCTTGCATGTGAAAGCATCTTATACTCTCTGACTTTATAATTTTAAAGTGTATACTCCCTTTGACTGTATAATTGTATATACGTGTTAAAGAGTTTCATTTCTTATCAATCAAGGATCATAATCAATTCTTCTCAACATTTTATATAATTTGAGCATATATTCGTATCCGATGCTATTATTTTGTTATTGATGATTTATGAATACGGTGAAAATGAGTGTTCCCAACCGCACCCACACACACAAGGAAATCCTCCACAAACGAATGGAACAATGAATGACAACATTGAAAACTTTTGATATTCAAGAAAGGTTTTAAGATATGGTTGTACTTTTGCAACTTTACAAAGAAGGATTCCACATCGGTTCAGTCATTATATTTTATGCTTGCTGCTTGCAGGTGGATGATCACTCTACTGTTGACATCTTTCTGAGGTCACTGGGCCTTGAAAAGTTTGCCCTTCCTTTTAAGGCCGAGGAGGTATGTAATTCCTGAAATTTTAATTCTTCTTTATTTTAATTAACGGCACGCCCTTTTTCTCTCGCTTCCCAGAAGCCTTTATTTATTTCTAAGAACTAAAAACCTGAAGACAGATTATTATATTGCAAGAATGTTGAAGTATCAGTTTTTTATTTGCCTTCACTCCTTGTTGATTTTCTAGGCTGAATCTTATCCAGTCAATTTATTGTTCATTCATTTTTTGGGTGCGCCATATATCATTCTAATCATTTTAATTTTCTAGTTTCTTTCCATTCATTTTCTGTCCTGCCATACTTTTCATAAAATAGACGTACTTCTATTTTCATAAATATCATTCTGCAGGTGGATATGTATTCTTTGAAGCGGATGACTGACAGTGACCTTAAAGAGTTGGGAATACCCATGGTAATAGCTTTGTCAATATCTGATATTTCATACCTTATTGCACGTAATCATGGTAATTTTTAGATTTGTTGTAAATTCTTCTTCAGATTATGCTATGTAGGTTGAAAGACGAGAATCCGAGTGAATAGCAATTATCAGTTGCAGACAGTGGTTTACCTAGAAAACTTGCTATACTTGGTGCTTAAATCACATTGCAGACCTTACCGTGGGTGATTGCTCACTCACAAACGAAAACAATTTCAAATTTTATGTATGATTTTTAATGAAAAATCAAGTATTGACCCTTTCTATCCTTGAGATATTAAATCATCGACATCCCCGAGAGCCAACTGATTTGCTCATGCACTCAGTTGGTCTCCTCTGGATGCATAAAAACAGGTGTATTCTAAGTAAACCGCTCTGTCATAAATGTATAGTTTTTTTGTGGGTGTTACTTAGCCTCTTTTGTGGTTAAGATGTTAAAAACCAGTGAATATTATAACAGCTTTTAATCAGCATCTGAATCAACAGGTCTTTAAATCGTTTTTTGTGAGAAAATGTGAACCCTTCCTTCTTCAGAAAGATGCATCCCGTGAATCAAATTTTTAAGAGAAATTGTGTTTCGTTGGGTCTCTCTTTCAAAATGTTCTTATTGACGGCTTTCAATTTGCAGGGACCAAGGAAGAAAATCATGCTCGCACTGCAACCTCGTCTTAGAAGGCAAGCATTATAGGAACTCTTGATGCAAATGAGATTTGTGTGAAGCAATTACACCATTCAGCGACGAAATACAAATTTTTAATGCAAACCTTGTCTTGATTTGTCATTCAATCGTGTTGTTGAATCCCTAAGATCATTTTATCGAGGTTGGTGACATAATCAAGAAAAAGGATCGAACTATAACTGTCTTGATATGGTATTTACATTGGTAAAAGTTATTGTTTTGATTCTAACTTCGTGTGACATATGAAGAGAGTGTTTACTTCTTTAATGTTACGTGCAAAATGTGTTCTTAATCTTAAAAAAATTATATTGCTACTTACTTAAGTATTGAAAATTTAACCTTTTGAATTGATTGTCGTATTCGGTCTTATCAACGATTAATGTAGATTAATGTAGAAGACATTTAGATTGAATGATATCCTCCGTAAAGGCAATATTCGATACTCGCTTGGAATTGTGAAGTTCAAGAAATGAGGTGGTTTAGTGTATCATTTGAGGCAAATAGGAATGTAATGAGAAATTGCCCTTTCTTGTTACTTGCAATGATTAATGGTTGGATATGAGTAGGTTTGAGCTTTCTCGGATTATGTCAAGTTGAGCAGGTTCATGAGCCTATTGAGTTGGCTTGACCTCAGGTTTAACAACTGGTGTTTCACTATCTCGATTTCTGCATTCACGCTATACAAGTCAAGTATATGCGGTATAACGATCTCAATGAGTTTCTATCGGGTTTTCGGTGAGAAAGAAACAGAAACGTGATCGAGTGTAGGCTGGTATGGACTGAAAGTTGGGCTAGAATTAGGAATCGAGTGAATCCGGGTAGACACAGTCGTAATTATGGCTGCTGTAGGAGAGGGGATGTCCTTCCTAGCATACCAGACATGGAACATGCCGCTTCCCTAACAAGAGTATGAATAACCTGATTCATTGATCTAAAAACAAAATAAACTGACACGAAGAAAATTCTCTAACTAGGAATTTACAATCTTCTATAATTAAGCTTAGACTAGAAGAATCTGGTTCCGAACTATTCAACGTTTCCTTCCAACATCAGTTTCGATAATGATATTGGGGCATTCCAAGTTTTTAAGCCAATTTAGGGCTTCTTGAATGCTCAACGCTTCTGCAATAGTGGAGCTAAACTGTCCAAGCAGAGTACCGTAAGATGCACAATTACAACACCCTGAGAATTTCGTGCAATGCAACCGTAGCCAAATAGCCAAGAGCTCTCAAATATAGCAGCATCAACATTACACTTGATAGCATTATCTGGAGGTTTTTTCCTTTGTGGAAGCCCAAATTGAAGTGAAATCAAGCAACCAGCAGAAGCATGAGTAGCCTTTAGCCATTAAGAATAGAGATTGAAGTCGATTGGAAATTGACAGTAGCTATCTTGCTCTTGTCATTCCATACCACATCATTTTATTTTGTCAAATACACCATAGAATAGTTGCTGCTAGCTCAAGAACTTGCTGCTCACATTGTCGAACTAAGTTATCCCACCACATTGACAGAGAATGCAAAGAAGAAAAATGACTACCTACAGGAGAAAGACATCATATGTTTCTTGCAAAAGGGCAAGATACCAGAGCAATGAAAGTCATCTTCTATCTCATTATGGAAAAGAAGCGATCAGCATTCGGTCAGTGCCACCCTTCTTTACTACTGTAAGGGCATCTCTAATCCCAACATTAAAATAGCGTCACGCTTTTTGATGCTGGGGTTTTCTCCAACGGAGCTAAATAGCGCAGCTCCATTTCCCTCTGCGTCAGAGGATTTTTTTTTTTTGAAAAAAAAAGTAAATAAAATAAAAAAATTTGAAAAAAAAAGAAGAGCTCGACCCATTCTTCTTAAAATAAAAAATGAGTGGGTCGAGCTCGAGTGGGTCGAGCTTCCCACTCACTTTAAAAAAAAATTTAAAAAAAGAAGAGTGGATCGAGCTCTCACTCTTCTAAAATAAAAAATTAGTGAAGAGTTTGACCCACTCACTTTAAAATTAAAAAAAAAAAAGATGAGAGCTCGACCCACTCATCTCGATCTACATGGATCGCAATTATTAATAAAATATAATATTAATTATATCAAATATAAAATATAATTATAATTATATCACTAAATTTAAAAAATGCATATTTGATAACTAATAAAAAAAATTAAATAAATCAAATAAAAAATAATATTTCGAGAATATTCTTTTTTATAGTAAGATTTGAAGTAGATGAGTTGGAGATAAATATTGTATTTGGTGCAGAAACTACACTGTTTTAAAATAGAGTTACTTTAAAATAGAGTTTTGTGTTGGAGATGACCTAATAGCTTCAAAGTTGGCAAGCATGAAGAAGGGATCGCCATAGGAAGTTGCGGATCTTAGCTGGTACCTTAAACCTCCAAATGCACCTCCAGTTAATACCATCTGTGTGATAGGATTGAAACCTCTTGCACTCAATAATAATAATCTGTAACCACTTTTAACATAATATGTGCATGGAGAGTTAAGAAGATCCCCAAATTCATGAACTCATTATAAAAGTAGCATAGGCTTCGTTATTTAGGCTTGCATGATCTTTTAAGTCATAAATTTTGGCCACCTAACTTAAGTGTTTTAGGGATGTTTATTTTGTTTTTTTAATAATGTAGGAATTCACGACCGTTATATTTTTAGACAAGTTTGTTTTATAAATTTTGTTTAATGTTATTTATCTAATTAAAGTGATTTACGTTCCAATAATTAATATAGAAATATTGTTTTAATTGCGGATATAATAATAATAATAATAATAATTAAAAAAAAGTATGGGAGGTCACTGTGGAATCGAGACCTTGGATATCGTACCTGTTGATTCACCTTTCACAAAATCCGAAGTAGTTGAGTCCAGCTCAATTTGAGTAAGCAAATCTGGCTATACTATTTACGCCGTTATGATTCAACTTGTTGAACTTGATATAAATTCGAAGGACACCTATTTAAATTTAGCAACTTGGTGAAATACTTTTGATAAAAAAATTTCAAGATGCAATGTAGTATAAAATTAAAATTTAGATTTGGATTTAGTATCAGGAAACACCAAACATCGATCTAAAACATTGGGATCTGGGATAATTTTTAAAAATCTTGTGTTTGCAGGGAAAGATTTCACCCTACCTTGTGGGGCACTGTTCCTATGAGAATATCAAAAGCTCAATTTTAATCACGCATATGTGGTGTCTGTCAATTTTTTTAAAATCAATGGTCCAGATCTTGTGGAGGCACTGTACCCACACGCCCACAGCCATTGAAACAAAAAATAAATGAATGTGGAGAATCCAACTGGAATATGGCTGTATTCCTCCGAGATTATCTGTAAACTTAGTACAATTTTTGCCGGTACGTCCGGGGACACGAGTCGCCTGCCTTACTACCAAGCTTTGAGTCAATATTTCCTAATTGCTATACAGATTAACCCATAAATTATATTCACCATAATTCTTTTCTTTGACAAAAAAATATAATGAATATTTAGTTGGATTATTACTCGAAGGGAAACAGGCCCTTGATTTTATTTTTATTTTTTTGGAAAAAACAAAGGACGATGGGACTGCCTTTGGCCGATTCACAGAAGTGGGGCCTAAGAAATGATGACGCAAAAATGGACAAGAGAGACGCAGAGTACCTCGTTCAATGCACCCCGCAAAATAGACTCCTATAAATCATCAAGCAGTCGAAAGAAGAAAATTATCCAATTTTGCAAAATAATAACAAATAAGAGTAATAATAATTAATGGCTTCTTCTCGTAAGATAATTCCAGCTGCCCTTTTACTCTTCTTTCTGGCTCAGGTAACCAATATATATATAATTCATTACAAATTTGGATTTTGAAATTATTCCTGCACTAGTGGACTCTTGGTTATTTTGTTCTTGTTGCTTTTGTTCTCGAGTTTTGTGTGTTTATCATGTTTGCCCTGGTTTTGATCGTCAAAGGTTGGAATTGAAGAAGTGAAAGGTGCTGTTAATAGAAGGCTTTTACCGTATATAGGTATGTTTCTGTTCATATTTTTGCATTTTCCCTTCGTAAATCCAGCGTATTTTTAGTGGGGTATTAAAAGTATGTGAGAAAAGAACGTAAATCAAACTTCATGTATAAATATTTTCAAAAGTACTTGAATATTTCTTCCAAAGCATTCTTCACAACTTTGCAGATTGTGGAGGATTATGCGAGGCGAGGTGCAGCTTACACTCGAGGCCCAATGTGTGCACAAGGGCTTGCGGCACTTGCTGTGCCCGCTGCAAATGTGTGCCGCCGGGCACCTCCGGCAACAGGGAATTGTGTGGGACATGCTACACCGATATGACTACACATGGAAACAAAACCAAATGTCCTTAATTGTCGATTGTTATATAAATAACCTATGATTTCCCATGTTTACTTTTCGGAATTTTGTATTACAATGTAAAGTAGTTATTTTCCCTATGTTGTGATCTCTCGATTGTTGAATTATTGTGGAATCAGTCCTGAAAACTTTGTTTGGCCCTACTTCAATGTCTCCGTGTTGTTCTAATTTTATTCATATATTAGTGATTATGAATTCCTTTTACCTTTTAATATCAACATTCAATTGGTCCGACGCGTTTCAACAGACCCGATACTTTTTCGGGCTCACGTAATATTTTGAGTTGGTAGAGAATCCAAATGTTTTGAGGCCCAACTAAGTATTCTTCCTAAGCCCAATATTTGTTGTTGAGACAAGTCCAAGCCTATTTTATCGAGCTACTATCAAGAGGCCCAATTGCAATAATTTTCCGTCAAAATGTCAATTCTAAAAAAAGAAAAATTTATTATGAATATTGATATATGTGTACAGTAATAAATGATCACTTCAAAAGTTTGCCTTGATTATATCAATTCATTTAATTCAATTTTGAATTTAATTAATTTTTATATTAATTCAAATATAATTTATGTATTATATGTTTTTTTTTGTTTTTTTACTCAAATTAAAACTAAACTCTATTGAAAACATAAATTATATTAAAAATTTGTATTTATTATATCAGTCAGTTTAATTAAAAATCGTATAAAAAAAATTAAAATACAAATGATTGCAATGTTCAATATCACTCATTAGGTAAATCATTCAAAATTAAAATTTTCTATTTCAAGTAATTTCTACTCATATTACTTACTAAAAAAGAAATACAATATTTAATTGATTTATTTAATTTTTTTAAAAATAAAATTGATTGAGTGTTAAAAGTTATCACTACAACAAGATTTTTCAATGAACATTAATTTTTCTTTTAATAATCATAAATTTTTTTTTATCTCAAATACATATTATTTCGAAGTTACCTTAATTTGAAAGAATTAATGTGTTATAATTTTCTTCCAAAACCATATGTATACTGTATATCTTGAATTGTCTTCTTAAAAATTCAAATAAGAGAGCACGAAAAAAATTAAAAAGATAGATTCAAAAGAGTTTCAAATGGACATTAAATCACTCTCAATAAACATGTATATTACCCTCAATAATCAGAAATTTTTGATACTCAATGCATACAATTCGAGATTTTTATAATTTGAAAGAGTTAATTTAAGATATAATTCTGTCGAAACCATCAAATATATAATTATCGTCCCTTGGGATGTCTTATTTGAATTTAAAATTATAAATAATGCAATATTGCATATTATATTAGAAACCAATTTTATTTTATTTATCTTACTAAATTTATCTACTCTAAAATTGAATTTTGAAAGGACTCTTCTTTTCAGCACCATATATGAGTTGAATCATTTCAAGATGTAATATTCGTTTGAATTTAGATTTGTTCGTTGTTATGAACTAGCTACATATGGAATCAACGAAAACAACAAGACACTTTAAAATCTGTCTTTCATAATCGAGAAGTAAAAAATATTATTTATCTATTTGTACAAAATTTTAATTATTACGTATTACTAATGCGATGATTTTTTTTTTTGTATTACAAAGTTCACGGATACATGATAATATAAAATTTTTCGTAATGGAAATGATTAAACCAATTCTAAAGAAAGTAAGCATCTTATTATTGGACACATTATAAAATTATTGACATTGTTTTGGAATACATAATAAATGTGAATTAAATAACTTTTCTAATTTATCCATAATTTACTTAGAATCACATATTTAATTTTTCTTTCAGAATAATAGGCTGTTGTGTATATTATGAAGATATTTTGTAAATAAAATCACAACCCATTTGGTTAAAGATATTGATGAAACAATTATTATTATCATTCAAATGTGTCAAACACGTGTCATGTCATAAAATTGTTTGTGAATGTGGATTTAGACGAAATTACTGAATTTTTTAAAAATTATTTCTCATTAATTTATTGAATGCGATTTAAAAATATTTTTTTTATCACATGTTAAAAAATAATGATATATAAATTCTCGAAAATTAAAAAAGTAAATATGTATTAAGATTGGTGGCCGACATCAATACACTAAACATGATAAGCATAATGTCATTGCCTTATGCTAACACAATCTAAAATTTTGATTTATGATATTGATTCTTAGTCAAAAAAATTAATCGACATTCATTGTATTTAAGAAATTTTTTAAAAAAAGCGAAAAAAATAGTTTTATTTTTTATAATTATATTATCTTTTTCAATTTAAATATTTATTCATTTTTCACTAATTTTTAATAATATAATCCCGTGCATCGCACGGGTTAAATATTAGTTTATCATATAAGCTAGAGTGGATTTAAAGAAACCTATAAATTTTAATTAGAGTTTGGAATATTTATGATTTATTTGCTTATTGTTCAATAAAGAAAACACGATAAAATAAAATTCAAACACAAAATTTTAATTGAAAAGATAATAGATAATTTCAACATTATTATACTTCATTTAAACAATAAAACTCTGATATACATTGACTTTTAAAAACTCTATAAAAGTCTATAGGTATTCAAATTTTCAATAGACTTTTAATAAATTCATGGAATTCATTAACATACAAATATTAAAGCCTAAGGTACAACTATAAATTGTTAAAAATTGTATTTAGTTCAATCAAAGATTTGGATGGATTTTTAAAACTTCTATCTAATACACAAGCTATTTATTTCTTTCTATGTCATTTCACATCACATCTCTTCTTATCTTCTCTCCTTTCATCTATTTATATCACTATCTCAAATTTTCAAAGTGTATCTCTGTAAATATTTTCATCTTTCCTTTTCAAATTTTTCATTCTTTGGCTAATTGTATATTTAATAATTTTTTATTTAAATATCATAGGAAATGTTGAATTTTAAAATTGCTTTTGTGATTTTTAATTTATAATTTATACAAATTAATGTAATATTCAATAATAATAAAAGATGATCCAAAAAAAAAATGTCGCTTGATTATCCTAAACCAGTAGACGATGGGGGCTAAATTGCTCAACCGCACTCATACTATGATCATAGTATAATAATTGAACAACCTCATAAAAACCATTATTTTTAAAATTTTTTAGCATGTTTAATTAATATATGTAAGCTAAGATATTTTTATACAAAATTATATCCACACAATGCTAAATAATATTTTTTTCACATGTATATTATCAATTCAAAAATAAGATTACAGATTAATCAATTGATGTATTTTAAAAAATTTACAAACATGCATACAAACCCACATATATACACATGTAAATATTACATTATTTAACTTTTAAATAAATAAATTTATTTATTAATATAAATACTGAAAAACTATTTCAAACTGAGTATGTTACATATGTCAATTAATTATTGGTTCAAAGAAATTAATAAAAAATAATATTTTATAATTAAATACAAAATTTATAAAATTCTATAAAAAAAATTCACAAAAGTCTATAAAAATCTTGCAAAAAAGTCTACACGAATCCACATAAATCTGTTTATAAATCTGTGAGATTCTGTAAAAGTCAATAAAAATCAATCAAATACATAAAAGTCTATCATTTGAAAAACTCATTAAAAGTCATCAAAACTCTGAATTGAATACACCCCACTTAAATACATTTTAATATAAAATCAAGAATTTTATTTCCATATTTGAATTGAAGGATTTTATTTTAAGACGTGTATGCAATAATTTTGAATATGTCTTTTGTGAGACAGTCTCACAAATATTTATCTGTGAGACGGATCAATCCTACCAATATTCACAATAAAAAGTAATACTCTTAGTATAAAAGTAATATTTTTTTTGAATGACCCAAATAAGAGATCTGTCTCACAAAATATGACACGTGAGACCGTTTAACACAATATTTTTTTTAAAATAAGAAGTTATTTTCGACTTTTTATTAAAAAAGAAAGAAAGAAAACAGTTTCGTGTGGTTGCCTTCCTCATCGAAACCGGAGAAAAAGCTGGTCAACTGCAGGTTGTTTGCTCGATTCATTTGCGGTTGGAAATGATGTATATGTCCATATCGAGGCTCGTTTATCCAAAAAAGTTACGCACATTTTTTCTGCGGATTTCAATTCTCTTTGCAGGAAAATCGACCAGTAAAGATTAAACCGGTTTGAAGGAGTGAGTATGCTTATTTATTTTTCAAAAAAATTGGAACAGAGCTAAGTGGCTGAGATAAATGGTTAATTTAGTTTGAGTGTCTTAGGGGTGAATTTAGTTTTAAACCTGAGCGGTTTTGGTGATAACTTAAAGATTAAGGTTTTAATTCAATTAAAAATTTCAGGTTACGAGATTCGAAAATGTAGTGCAAATACGAGGTTCAGAAATTGCTGGTATTTGACCTGTCAATTGTGTGGTGTTGGTTTTGTTTGTACTCGATTTATTGTGGAATGTGGTTATGCTGTGTGTTTTGACTCAGATTCCTAATTTTATGATCCCCTTGGGAATTTTGCTGAATAAACGCACTACTTTGAACTTTTTTACAATCGTGAGATATGTTTCATTTTCATGTAAATGCATAAAGTTTGTTGGCTCTATTGAGGCGATGCTAGTCAGTCGTTGTGGATATTGCTATAATGGGGATAACAAAACCTTGAGGTTGTGTTTGGATGATGGGGTTTGTGATGCGCTTTAATCTATGTTTTCATTACTTTGGAAGCTTTTTTTATTTTTTAAGTGATGAATGAAAATTGAAAACTAAGAATTTCAAAATCTTTATGATCCAAGTACTGCATGATGATTTTTTATCGCATGATTTCAGGATTTGTTATTTGTAACTGGAGTAGAAGATTCTAATGTGTTGTGTTATTTATGATTTAAACTCGTGACAGAAAGTAGTCAACTACCAGTGGCTAGAGGACAGCTTCAGAATAGGAGAAAAAGTTCCAGAATATTCATACATTCTATCTGCTGGTATGGGGGGAGATGCTAGAAGCAACAATCACGAGGAAAATCGTACAAAGTTAAGTCCTTTAAGAGAGTACAATCCCTCTCAACAGAAGAAGCTTAAAACATCTGTTGGGTCAGAAGAAAGCAATGAAGTTTCAGAAAATGCCCATCGTCATTCTTCCAAATCGGATATTGCCAGTGGTTCACCTGGTTACTCACACTCTCTAAGCTCAGAAGTGACAAGTCCAACTGATTATGATCAAAGTAGATATGTAAGATCATGACATTTTCTACATCTGAATTGAATAAAATCGTGCAATGCTTATGTATCTTAGTTTTGCTATCGATGTATCTAGGGCAACACTCACTTGCAATATTTAAATAATATTTTCTGATGGGCAAAATATAATATTTTAAATTTTTTATCGAATTTTTTAAAGAAATTACCGACAAAAAGTATATTCTTTTTTTTTTTCAAAAAAATCAGCCAAACAAATACCAGACCTTTCCCATGTACAAGCTATGCTGTTTGTAGAACTTATATTATGTCACTGTTTGTGTACTGAGTAATCTGTTTTGAAATGGATTGCACATTAATTTTTGCAGGTCTCATCATCCAAAGCATCACCGCTTTACGATCCTCCAGATTTGAACAGGAATATAACTGATATATTTGAGAAGCTCGTCGACATTTACAGAGGCGAAAACTTGTTCAGCATATCATATGTTTTATTAGTTTTTGGATTTTTGGATATTGAGAATTTGAAGGCTGATGTTGCTTTATCTTAATGATAGCCCTGGGTGATGATAGGAGGTCTTTTAGCTATTACAAAGCTGTCCCAGTCATTGAAAAGCTACCTTTTAGAATCGAAAGTGCAGACCAGGTCAAACACCAACCTGAGATTGGAAAGTCATTGCAGGATCATGTAAGAAAGTAGTTATAGCATCAGGTTTTGGATGCCTTCAATTCACTATTATTTCTCCAGCCATCTTTTATCTGCATTTTATGGAACACTATCCGGGTTATATTGGGTCATCACCCTGCTTGGTGATGGAGGTCCCAGATTCAGGCAATAGTAAACACTGGAAGGCTATCCAAGTTGGAGCACTTCGAGAAGGATGAAAAGGTGTTGTGTTGTTTTTGAAGCCAAATTTTTTTGCTGAAACTACCAGTCTGTCAACACAATGTGACTTTTTGTTGATTCTGAATTGTAGTTTTGTTTTGCCATTTTGATGCTTGATATGGATTTATTATTCCAAATGGAAAGACACGTGGATGTGAAACCACTTGGAATGGTTACGAGCCGTTATGAATTTAGGCAGAGGCGGATCTATAATAAGGACATAAGTGAGTATTTTTCCCAGATGATCTTTGGCCCAAGAGATTTTAAAAGTTCAGCCTCAAACATTAATATTCTGTCCAGGTTAGGTTACTTAGAGTTGGTGGAAAAAGAAAAACAAGTCAAACCTACAAATATGCATGTTGATTCTGAGTTTAGAATCTAACCTAGAATACTAAAAAACAAAATATATGTATGTATAATCCTGGAACTAAATAACACAAGAATCAAGAATCAAGATTCAAGTTACCAAGCTTCCTACTGAAATATGTATTTTTTTAGTTCATTGTTTATTATTTTTAGTTTAGTTATAAAAAATAAGAGATGTAATGATTACTTCATGAGATGTAAATATTTCCCTCCAGTTAAAACTTTCCTGGTTACGCCCTATCATTTAGGTGAATTGATAATTCCTAAGGGTAAAAGAATTAGAAAAGTAGAAGAAGGAAGAAAGAGATGCGCAACGTGAATTTCATTTCTTCTGTACTGTGCATTTATAATTGAGCAAAGATATATACAATTCTGTTGTAACTGATTGATTCATCTAGATTATTCTTAAACAATGGGATTGCCATATATCCTATGGGCTTAAGACAATGGGCTCTATCAATTTGTTTCTTGGGCTTCATGAGTTACTTTAACTGGCCCCCTCAAGCTTAGCAGGAGATGAGGAACCACGCTAAGTTTGAACCGAAGTCGATGAAACATCATTGTAGACAATGGTTTAGTAAGTACGTCTACAAGTTGATCAGTCGAAGGAACATGACGTACTGAAAGTTGTTTGGCCAAAACTTTCTCACGAACGAAGTGAAGATCAAGCTCCAGGTGTTTAGTTCTTGCATGTAAAACTGGATTAGCAGTGAGTGCAATGGTGCTGAGATTGTCACACCATAGAATAGGTGGATTTGAGACAGCAATGTGCAGTTCAGAGAGAAGGGATTGAATCCACAACAACTCGGATGTGGCATTTGCAACACTTCTGTATTCCGCTTCAGTGCTAGACCTGGATACAATAGGTTGCTTCTTGGAGCTCCAAGAAATAGAGGAGGACCCAAAGAACCAGCAAAAACCAGACGTGGAGCGACGATCATCAGGGTCACTACCCCAATCGGCATCACAGAAACCATGAAGGGTAAATGCAGAACTATGATGTAGACGAATACCAAAGCCAAGAGTGCCACTTAAGTAACGCAAAATACGCTTGACCGCCTTCCAATGAGAATATGTGGGAGCATGCATAAACTGACAGACTTTGTTGACACTAAATGCAATGTCAGGTCTGGTAATGGTTAGATATTGAAGAGCTCCTACTGTACTCCGGTAAAGTGTACTGTCAGGAAATGGATCCCCATCTTTACAAGATAATCGAAGGCCTGAAGTCATCGGAGTTGGCAAGGCTTTGGCATTGTTCATCTTGGTGCGAAGAAGCAGATTCTGCACATACTTGGTTTGAGTAAGAACCATTGATTTATCCACTGAACGACAAACCTCAATGCCTAAAAAATAATTCACATCTCCCAAATCTTTAAGGGAAAACTGATTGTTTAAGGCTGAAATGAGTGATCGAACCCGAGCATTATCACTTCCTGTGATTAAAATGTCATCAACATATACTAAAACATAAATGACAAAATCAACATGAGTTTGAACAAATAAGGAGGCATCAACTTTGGATTCAACAAAGCCCATAAGCTTGAGAGTATGACAGAGCCGTGCAAACCAAGCTCTCGGGGCTTGCTTGAGACCATATATGGCTTTATTCAGTTTGCACACAAGAGAATTGTTGTTGTTCGGAGCTTCAAAACATGGGGGCTGACGCATATACACAAGCTCAGTAAGTCTGCCATTGAGAAAAGCATTATTGACGTCAATTTGTTGAATTCTCCAATCTTTAGCAACGGCCGCAGAGAGAACAAGTCGAATGGTTGTGGGCTTCACAACTGGGCTGAATGTTTCTGTATAATCAAGCCCCGGAGTCTGAGAATATCCCTTAGCGACAAGACGGGCTTTGTGCCTAGCGATGGAACCATCAGGATTAGTTTATAGTTTGAAAACCCATTTACAGCCAATGATGGGCATGTTAGAGTTTGCTTCAACAAGGGTCCAGCTGTTGTTTTGCATCAAGGCTTGATATTCAGCTTCCATAGCTTTGCACCATTCAGGATGTGTGCTTGCTTCCTGGAAAGAAGATGGTTCCCAAATATTAGAATGCAAAGATAGATTAACCTTGGGCTTAAAAATCCCGTCCTTGGAGCGAGTAACCATTGGATGAAAATTCAATATGGGAGACACAAGAGCTGTGAGAGTAGGCGAAGGAGATAGGGAGAGTGTATCATTTGATGTAGGGACTGACTGTGATTGAAGAGATGTAGAAGATGATACAGTAGGTGTATCGGTCGATTGTGGAGGATAAGGAGTAGCTGAGGCGATGACAGGTGGAGTCATGGAATGTGAAGGAAAAACAGATGTAGATGCAGGAACTTTTGGTAAGTAAAGAGAAGATTGAGGTGTGACTGTGGAACTAGACACAACATGGGACTTGAAGAAAGGGAAAGCGTTGTTCATGAAATTTAACATGTCTAGAAATGAAGACACGACAAGTGGCACTAATGCATTTGTAACCTTTGAGCGGAAGTCAAGTTTGTGAGTATTATAATCATGGAGACATGGAAAACAAAGACATCCGAATGTTTTAAGATGAGAATAATCTGGTGGCTTTTTGATCAGATATTGGATGGGAATATTTCCTTGAAGAGCTACAGTAGGTAATCTATTTATAAGATAGACTGCTGTAGAAAATGCATCATCCCAAAAGTATAAAGGCATTGATGCATGAGCTAAAAGAGAAAGTCCGGTGTCAACAATGTACCGATGTTTTCGTTCAACAACCCCGTTTTGCTTCGAAGCCCAATTATGACCAGAATTGCTACTGGACATAATAATCAGAGGTCATTAAGTTCATCAGGAACTAGTAGCCTTAACAACGAAGAGATCATTCAGAAAATGAATGAACTCAATCAGAACATGCTTACAATCAAGCATGCAATAAGTTAGGATGACTCACAAAGAGCATCCTCACTATTACAACTCTGGAATCAAGAATTTGAAATTCAGAGATGAGAAGAGTAAAGGTAAAGAATACCTTTACACGGTCAGTCCAACTGGAAAGATTGGCACTGACATATCCAGATGCATTAATTTACTTAACAACGCAAATGCAATGTTAGGGGAATTAATGATCAAAGAAGATGCTCGTAATCAAAACAAGCATCAAGAATTAATTAAGGAAATCAAAACCTTAATAACAGAAGGTAAGAATGAAAATTCTACCAACAAAACAATCAATGATTTTATTAATAAAATAGAATCAAAGATTAATCAACTTAACGAAGAGTTAAGTAAACAACAAGGATTAAAATCTTTAATAGAACAAATCCTTGAAAATCAAAATAAGTCAAGACATGTTGACTTACAAGAAATTCAATCAAAGGTTGATAAAATCCTTGCAGCATTAACATGAGTGCTGGATCAATCACCAAGATTGAAAATAAGCTCGAAGAACTTGAGAAACAAATTAAGCTTCTAGAAGCTAACATAAAACAATATATTGAAATGGCTACTGTTTCAATTATTGAAAATCAAAAGAAATGTGACTGTAATAAAGAAATATTACAGGCATTAAATAAATAGAATGGTAAAGGAAAGGCTGCTGAAGAGCCAAAACAAAGGAAGCCAATCACTCCCTTTGATGATCCTTACCAAGAAGAAAAACCGAAGTTCTCCAATTGGCAGAACATGGGTTATAATAATCCATTCATGTATGGACAACATAAGTATCAATAAACTCGAAGAGTTTATGAATACTAGAAATCTGGATCGTTTAAACGATCTAGTCAAAGGATTATCAGTAGAAGAAACTATCAATATGATAGAAAACTATACTGATATCTCAGAAACATCAGACGATGATTCAAAGCCAATCACTTTGAATTTCCGAATGATGAAAGATGAAGGTGAAACCTCGATACCATCGAGACCACCTCCGATGAAGGATTTTAGAGACACTTTACGTGAATCTAAAACTTCCAATATAGTCAATTCAAATTACCTCGAATTAGGATGCGAATCCTTAAGTGAAAGGAAATTGAAGATTGACAGATGGGCTAACGAAATGTCAGCTCAAATTCAGTTAACACCTATGCTTGACCAAGGTGATAACATACGAACCTTAACTCATGCACTGATAGTGTCAAAACTTATCGGTAGAGTTCAGGATTGGGGAGGTAAATTAATCGTTCCTAATTTACCACCACAACTGACAGGAAAAGTCTACTTCGACTTATTCCTAGAAGCGTTATATCAAGAATTTCTTGGTATGACAACCATTCAGGCCAACGAACAAATGGCCAGTATTCAGGTAAATCGAGCAGAATTTACCTTGAATAATATGAAGCTATGTAATTTATGTGATCTCCAGGAATTCCTGTGTGATTACGAAACAAATTAGTATGCCATTCCAGACTTCAACAAACGTGAAGTCTATAGGATGTTGATCTTTGACAAAATACCACACCTTGGTATTAACTCAAAGAATCAATACAGTCAATCCACTTATCCTGCTACATTAGGAGGATGCATAAGATGGATAAAAGACAAGATTACTAAGGAATGCAATTCCTATAGAACTCATAAGAAAATCAAGAAAGCATACAAAGCTGAGAGATCACTTTGTTGTGATAAACTTGATTTCACAGTTAAAGAATACGGATGTAAAAAGCCGTATTACAAGAAAAAGAAATATACTAGGAGGAAATATAAAAATCCTAAGTATATTAAGAAAAGGTTCCGACCTTTCAAACGCAAAGCTTATAATAAGAAAACTTATTATAAGAAGTCAAATAAAAGGAAATTCTTTAAAAAGAATCCTAAAAGAATTTGCCCAAAGGGCAAAGGTAAAAATTGCAGATGTTGGATCTGTAATGAAGAGGGACATTACGAAAGAATTTGCCCAAAGGGACATTACGAAAGAATCCTAAAAGAATTTGCCCAAAGTTCCCCAAAGGGCAAAGGTAAAAATTGCATATGTTGGATCTGTAATGAAGAGGGACATTACGCAAATGAATGCCCCATAAGAGAACAAAGAAATTCTAAACATTTTAACAAAGTTAGAATGTTAGAAGAATTCAATAAAATGGGTTTTTACCCAATCGAATGTTATACTTCTTCAGACGAAGAAGAAAACATTTATGTCCTTTGTTCATCTGATTGCTCCAGTTCAGAGGAACAAAGTTCAGAAGAAGAATTATCTGAATGTTCAAATTCAAATGAAACTTCGGATTCGGATGAGTGATATTATCTTCAATATCACCAATCCAAATAGTATTTATATTAAGGTATTGCTCAGTGTACCTAAATATAAATCATATCACTTACATGCTCACATAGATACAGGAGCTAGCCTCTGTATTGCAAGTGAACATGTAATTCCAACAGAATTATGGACGACTTCTCCTAATTCTGTGAATGCAAAAATTGGAAATGGTTCAACTATTTCCATGAACAAAATTGTTAACAATTTAATTGTTACAATTGAAGACTGTAAATTTACCATTCCGGTAATTTATCAGTTAAACAGTGGTATAGACATGATTTTGGGAAATAACTTCCTAAGTTCATATTTACCATTTATTCAATATGATGAATACGTAGTTCTTACTAAAGGTAGATCTACTATTCACATAAGGAGTTCATTGATGAAATAGATGAAAGACTCCCTTGGAGATCTGATTCTATGAGATTGACCGTACCACGATCAATCCCAACTCTGGATTGTGAAACCTTTGGATCGGGATATTCATCCCATCTTCCAAAGTTGGGATTGATCGTGGTACGGTCAATCTCATAGAATCAGATCTCCAAGGGAGTCTTTCATCTATTTCATCAATGAACTCCTTATGAGGATGTTCAATTCTTGTAATATTCTCAAACATTCTTTCTACTGAAACATGAGGTTTCGTAGAATGAATTCCTGTTTGGGAATTATTACTCAAGGCCAAGCCTACAACATAATTTATGTTGATAGGATGGTTTCCTTGATACATTAGATCGTGTCTGTAAAAAACATATTCTAATGTTATTACGTCATTGATGTTCTTATCGAACATCGATATGTTGAACTGTGGATAAACACAGAACTTAATCTTTTGGTAACATAAGTTACCCATGATTTTTCCGAGTATTGAGTCTTCTCGATTTCTAATTCGTTTATCACGAATTATAATCTCAATTGGACTATCAATTCCTTCTCGGAAATGAGCTTGAATGATTACTTCAATACCTCCAATATGGACGTATTTTAGTTCATTCTTCTCTTTTTCAGAAGCTTTATTCATTATTATATTAATATCTTCCGATGTTAATAATTTTAATGAATTTTGTTTCTGAGTATTATTTATCTTACATGATCGTTCCTTTGTTCGGATTGATATGTAGATTAAATGTTTTCTGGGATTAAGTAGATTAGAAATCTTGCTTAATATTCCAGGTTGATTGATAAGTTGCTCTTTTCCTGAAAACTTAGTTTTCTGGATTTCGGCAAACTTTTGTTGATTGAATACAAGGTTTAAGTTGTATTCCTGATTTTCCTCAGATTCTTCAATCTGAAGATTATTCGCAGAAGTTGATTGGACTTCTGTCATTAACAGATCATAGAAGACCTTCGTCTTTCTAATCTGTTTAATCTTTCCTTTGCATCATAGAGCATTTCTCTTGCATCTATAATGTCTTGGAAATTTCTGAGATTTTCTAAATCCTTTTTATGGGATTTAATAATCTCTCTTTGTACATCAATACTAAGATCGATGTTCTTAGAGTACAAACTATAAACTGAAAGTTTATAATGTTCTCTTAAGTTCATATTATGTCTCATTGATTCCGAGACAATTTTGTTATTGTTATTTCTGTAGTGGACTACAGTTATTTTTGACATTTGTATTTTGTCAAATTTCTTTTCTTTCTATCTTTTGTTTTAGATAGACAAATTTTTATGTTATGATTTTCATCGTAACATTTTGTTTTATATACACGATGTTTGTGTATATCTTTCTTTTTAGTTCCATCTTTGTAATAACAATGATTGGTTGTTATTACTTGTTTAACCGTGTTTATAGCTAAACATGGTTCGGAATTTTCCAAGTTTATTTCTAAACATGGCTCTGATACCAAATCTGAAAGCGGGTTAGAACTCTCAGCAGAATTAATTTCCCATGCGGAATTGGAAACAGATTCAGTGATCGGTTTGTTTTGCTCATACATTTGTATGGCTATTTCATCAGATAAAACCCTGACAAACTCTTCATCTAAACAGATGAATTCTTTCTTAGGTTTAATTATAAACCTAATCGATTTTTGTTCAGGATAAAATCTTTTTATAGATCTATTCTTTTGAACAATCTTTATGTTGTTATTAAACAAACAAAGTTTATTTAAGTGCAACATTTTTGTAGGTACAAAATATCATCGGGGATATCTGACCAGTTATATTTTACAACAATTTTATATTGTTGACATGCTTCAAATATAAACAAAGAAATATTATTTTCTAAGTTTATAATAGTTTTAAACATATATCTACCGTCATTTATTAAATGAGGTCTAATATGCATTTCATATGTATATGAAAAAGATAAAATCTCATTCATATTATATGTTGTACGTGGCATCGGTAAACTCTGTCGCCAATGTAATTCTTCCACTTGAAGTGGGATTACGGCAGGTGAGCACGTCCAGCCGATATACTTCATATAATTTTTCATAAAAGGTTTTTAGTCTTTTATGTTCATACTTACCCCTCAAGGGAGCTTTTGGGATCTCGTTTTCAGATCCTCCCGGTTTCGTATGATCTTTTCAAAAATCATTTTTGTTTTATGCATGTGAATATAAACATGTATGTATAACAAATCCATGGAAGAAACATATTACCTTGTTCTTCAGCAGAGCTCAATCCTACGGTTTTCTCCTCCTGATACTCACCCAACGGACTCCAGAGTTGCTTCGGACTTCGGCCTTTTCTTCCTTGATTCCTGTATACAATACAGTTTATATTCGGCGGCTTGTGTTCTACTCAACACTCATGATTATTCCACTGATGGAAATAATTAATTTGCCCGAAGGCTTTTATTGAAATTGGCCAAAGGCCTTGTTACAGACTCTTGACATTCAGAGCGTCTGTCTCTATGGTGAGATCAGAACTAAAATTCTGTCTGCCGTGAAATGAAATGAGGTGTCTAATATATAGACTTGAAAACCTCAAGAAAAAGGTAATCGGGGTTACAAGTCAAGGTGACCTGGGTAACCGGTACCAAAAATAATGGAGGTTTTGGGACCTACCATTATGAAAAGAAAAGATGCCTCAGCTTTTCTGTCTTTTGGACAGTAGTGAGTGAAGGGCATCTTGCACATGACTCTACGGAAAACAAGATACAAGTGGGTTAACCGGGACCACTACCCGAATCAAGACCTAGACTCTACATGCTATCTTCTTGGTCTTCTTCGGCTTGTTTGGACCACAAAACCGAGTGTTTTTCTTCCTGGCTTGATGAGCTGGAAGATTCTTTTGTATCTTCTACTTGGGCCGTAGATGGGCTTGGTAATTCACAAATTGGGCAATTGTGAATTTCCATTTGTTTCTTGAAGGTCCTGCATAACTCATGTCGTGTTCGGGCTGAGTAATCTGCTCTTCCTTCATAGAATTTATTATCATATTTTTGTATCTGTTGTAGTACTTCAACAGATGTTTTCTTCTTATATCCAGTGGTTAATATATACCTTTCCGTGGCATAATTAACCTTGATATTACTTATTTAATCTATTTTACTAGTTTTTGTTAATAACTGTAAAATAGATTGGACCCGGATATTATCTAGGTCTTTGTCACTTATTGGTTCCTTCCTGGTGTTGGTCGAATTGTTAGGTGACTTGCTCTTGAGAGGCTTATCAGCTGATAGCTCTCATAATATTTCCTACCATCCCAATCTGGTATGGTTGATGTGAACCTAAGTTCTAATTGGGTTGAACCCTATTTCCTTCCGAACACTACCTGCTTATAGTTTCGGATTGTGGATTTTAATCCCATGGGTAGGTATTCAATCTCCTTAAGTTCTGGGCCTAGAATCAATTTCTGGATCAGGCCTTTTTCGAATAGGTTCTGGACTTTGTCGGGTGGACTACCTGGTAAGAGATAGGCTCGAGAAAATCCTGTGTCATTGGTTTGCAACCAATTCTCTTGTTCTGGACTTATAGTTCTAAGCCAGTTCATGACTTCCAAATATTGGATCCATTTTTCTTCTGGTTTCAAGGATTCAATTAATTTGGATTTTTGTTGAGGTCTTAGAGGTCTGAGGGTTCTAAGGCCTGGATTTCTTTTGAATGAAAGGGCTTGGGCGAATGTGGGCTTAGCTCTTTCATCTTCTTCAAATTTGGGCTTAATAGCCTCTTCTTTATGGGCCTTTATGACCTCTTTATTTTTAGGCTGTTTTTCTTTAGCCTTTTCAATATTGGGCTTAATAGCCTCTTCATTTTGGGCCGAGACTAAAATCTCATTTTGGGCCTTTAAATTTTTAGGGTCTTTCTCCCCTTCTTTTTCTTCTGGATGGTCCAGTGGGCCATTCAGATTTCTCATTTTGTTAATCCTTTTGATTAACTGTTTTTCTCGTAATTGCAGGACTGCAATTTCATCTTGAACTTGTTCAAGTTCTTCTTGTAGTTTCTCCATCTGCTAAGAATAACAAATATTAGAGAAATAATTTTGTGTCATTTACGATATGACCAAACGTGCACATGTTTTAACATCATGCCTGATGAATATATGTAAGCCGTCTAATGTGTCCACAAAACACATTTCATGACGTTATAGTCGCACAAGCGAGTTATTTAGGCCATATAGACATTTTTCCGATATATGGCACAACCATATATTCGTTGTGGTATTCAAAGAATACATTATGCTGGTTTTAACCAGTCTTTTCATATTCCGTGACTACGGATATCATATGCTTGGGATGTAATTCCCTAGTTAATGCATCAGGAAGGAAGTTTTCATTTCCTTTGATGTATTGGATTTCGAATTGATAGCTGTTAATTTCTAACTGCCATCTAATTAATCTACCTGCATTAGGACCTGTTTTCCTGTTTAAAGGTTTGTTCCTAAAGTAGGTTAGATTATTATTATCTGTCCTTACCAGAAATGGTTTAGGAATCAGATAGATCTCATAGGATCTTATTGTCCTTATCAAGGCCAATAATTCCTTTTCATTGCTGTGGTAATTCAATTCTGCTGAATTGAATGTTCCACTGGTATAACGGCAAAGATGTTCATCTTCCCGTTTATCAGACTTTGCAATTTCTTGCAATGTCTTATGTCTTTGGTAGGCTTTCAAGCATGCACCCCAGTACATGTCTGAAGCATCAGTTTCAATTATTATTATATCATCCATTGACGGAAAATATAATAATGGGAGATCGGAAATTACTTTCCGTTTAATTGTGCTGACATAGTTAGTGTCTGCACTAGTCCAAGTCCAAGAAACATCTTCTTTCAGTTTAACCTGAAGAGGTTTTCTGATTTCTGATAGTTTCCGGATATAATCTCCTGCATAGGTTAACAAACCTAGAAATCTTCTAAGTTGAGACCTATCAGTTATTCATTCGGGAAATCATGTATTTTCTTCAACACATGTGGTTGAAGGCAATGCTTCCCATTTTCAATTTCTAGACCTAAATAATTAATTCGGGTCTTGATCAGCTGGGCTTTTCTTGAAGACAAGATTATCCCATCTTTATGACATAGATTCGACACGAATGTTAAATCCTTGTAGTGTTGTTCCAGTGTTTTTGAATACACTAGAATATCATCAATGTAAACACAGCAAATGTTTACATGATTCTTAAATGTTTCATCCATGTATCTTTGAAAGATACCTGGAGCTTGTTTTAGACCGAATGGTAATACGGCCCATTGAAATTGTCCTTGGGACAACTGAATGCTGTGAGGAGTTGAGATTCCTCATCAAGCTGAATTTGCCAGAAGCCTGACTTACAGTCGAGACTACTGAAGTATTTCATGCCTCCTATATAGGATAGCAAGTCATTTTTGTTAGGGATGTAATACCCATCCATAAATGTATTTTGATTGATAAGGCGGTAATCAATTACCATCCTTTTCTTAGTTGTGTCTTTCTTCGTGACATAGAATGCCGGCGAAGAATGTTGGCTTTTGCTTGGAACTATGATTTGTAGTTCTAGCAATTCTTTGATCTCTTGTTCAAAGATCTTGACGTCTTCCATATTGCATCTTCGAGGTGCAACTCGGAATGTTTTGTTTGGTTCATTTGCTTGTATTGAAGCAATGAACTTCTTTCTCTTCTTTATCTTATCCTGAGGGTTCTCAGAACAGATATTATTGAACAATGTTTGTATGTCTAATTCTTCCGAACAGACATGAAACATTTCTTCTGATAAATCGAGAATAGTTATATTCTCAATTTTCTTTGGAATGGGAGATTTAGAGAATTGTTCTAAAAATCCATTATTTCCCAAGAGACACGATGCTTTATTCCATTGGTTTGAAGGAAGGAACTCATAGCTTGAATTTCCCCACCCCAATCAGACTGAAAGGCTTTGATTTGTTTGTTGAGTTGAAGTTCAACATGAGTTTTGAAGTGTGCAAACACTTGAACAACTTCCGATTTTAATTTAAGAAAGTAGATACAGGTGAAACGGCTAAAAGCATCAACAAAGCTTATATAATACTTGAAACCATTTCGAGAAGTGGTGTGGGCAGGACCCCAAACATCTGCAAAAATGAGTTCAAGTGGTTCGGAGAATTTTGTATGAGAAGATGGAAACCGGAGTTTATGACTTTTGCCAAGTTCACAAGCTTCGCATAAATGCATACGTTCATTTCTTGGAAAACGAAAATTACAATTTGATAGAATTTGCTTAACAGTAGAAAGAGGAGGATGGGCTAATCTATAGTGCCACTGATCTAGAACACTTGAATAGGCCTTAATTGAATGCTGATGTGAGGAATGAGGACTGGAGCACTCGTCAGAAAGTGTAGAGTGAAGACATGTAGGTTGGGATGCAGCAGTAGAATGAGGTGGCCCAAGGTTGAACTTGTATAAGCCTTCATGTAAAATTCCTCGAAGAAGAACAACTCGCGTGGCTAGATCCTTCACAAGACAATAAGAAGGATAAAACTCAAACATGACATTATTATCACGAGTAAATTGGCGAACGCTTAAAAGATTTTTTGTTATTTGAGGAACATGAAGTAGGTTTTTCGAACGGAAAGGTCGAGAAAAAGAAGATGAACCAAATGTAGATTCACCAATATGTGAGATAAACAGACCTGCACCATTGCCCATATGAACCTTACCACCGCCAGTGTACTCGGAACCAAGTGTGAGATTGCCAAGATCATTCGTAACATGGTGAGAAGCTCCAGAATCTTGAAACCACCACTCATCTCCTGCAGATTCAGAGGTGGTAGTTGCAATAGCTGCTGATGGATAAGGAGGCTGAGGAGATCGATATTGACCTTGTTGTGGTGATCAAAAAGGACCCGATGAAGGGAATCGAGCTGAACTTGGAGGTTTGGCAGTATACTCGGCATCAAATCTGTAATAGCATATTCCAGCCACATGACCTGTGATTCCACAAATTTGACAAACAGGTCTGCCATTGTTGTTGTTCCAAAAACGCTTGCCTCCCCGAATACTCCTGCCACGACCACGACCTCGAGGAAATGAGCTTCGTGGTGAAGAAGAATCAGGAAAGGAGCTTCGTGATGAAAAAGAATAATCAGTCCTCTTTGTAGGAGCAAAAGTAGCTGCATTAACTGAGTGAGGTAACGTTTCATTGTTAATATTATGAGACTCCAGGCGTCCTTCATGAGCTAACAGAAGAGCATTCACCTCTGATAATGCTAGAGTATCAATTCTTGAAGTAATGTGAACGACAACAGAGTCGTATTCCAATCCAATGCCACCGAGGACATATAAGATTTGATCATCCTCACCGATTGAGTGACCACAAGCAGCTAAAGTATCCATAATTTTTTTCATTTTGCTTAGGTAATTTTTCATATTTTGATTTCTTTTCTTCATGGTCTGCAGTTGTAGCTTGTATTGTATCACCTTAGCTTTTGATCTTGAGGCAAATAATGTTGATACCCAAACCCAAAGTTGGGAGGACGTATCACACCCGATCATTTGGCTTTGGACAGATTCAGACATGGAAGACAATAGAAAGGAAAATAAAAGTTGATCCTGTCTACTCCAGGTAAAGAACTGGGGGTTGACGTCTTCGGCAGTGTTCTCACCATGAACCACTTTAGGAGGGACATGAGGGTGCTCTAGTATGAAATTTTCTAACCCCAACCCACGAATTCCAGCAAGAACTTGGAGATTCCACAAAATAAAATTCTCGTCGTTAAGCTTAACCGAATTTCTGGTTAGCTGGATTCACGAGTAAGAAACTTGTATTGGCTGATGGATTCACAGAGGTGTGAGTTGTAACTCCACTCCCGGAGATGGCGTCAGCCATGGATAAGGCTCTGATACCAAATTAGAAAAGTAGAAGAAGGAAGAAAGAGATGCGCAACGTGAATTTCATTTCTTCTGTACTGTGCATTTACAATTGAGCAGAGATATATACAATTCTGTTGTAACTGATTGATTCATCTAGATTATTCTTAAACAATGGGCTTGCCATATATCCTATGGGCTTAAGACAATGGGCTCTATCAATTTGTTTCTTGGGCTTCATGAGTTACTTTAACTAAAAGATGTTAAAGAAAGACCAAAAAGATTGAAACCTTTCTGATGATTTTTATGAGTTACAGTTTTGTGATTTTCTGTCTGTATAATGTTCATGAGTCTGTGGTTCTAAGGTAAGGGACTCCTAGCACTGTCATTTGTCCAGTATCGTACTGAGGTTATCCGATTAGGATTTTCAATTAAAAAGCACCTGACTTGGTATATCTAGGTGAAGTTCATGGAACTAAAACAAGAAGAAATTCAATTATTTTTAACTTTACTTCTGGCCTTGTTATCCTTGGATTCTTGATCTTCTTAATCAAACTAGATGGTGGTTGCAGGTAATCGTTTCTTCCACAAAAATTGTCATGGAGGATTGTAACAAAGTTTATTATAGTATATAATCATCGCAAACCTGGCAGTTTCTGGTTCAATCCATAAACAAAGAATGAAGGTTTCTTACCATATTTTGTTAATTTTCTCAGGTTATTACAATCAGCTTATTTGGAGAAGTATGGATCATCGGACCTACAACAGCAAGTAAACTTTATGAGAAAGGACACATGACCCTGGATGACTTGAGGAATGAGGAATCACTAACAAATGCCCAGATGATAGGTTTAAAATACTTTGATGACATCAAGACTAGAATTCCTCGTCAAGAGGTGAGCCTCGATGGTTGATTAATTAAATTTTTCGCAGTTACTTTAAAATTTGCAATGCATGTTTTAATACCCTGTCTTAACCTGTAAAAACAATAGGTTCGAGAAATGGAATATCTTTTGCAAAAAGTTGGAGAAGAGATTTCACCAGGGGTTAGAACTTGTTTCCCTTTAAGTTGATGTACTTCTATACTTTTTCCCTTTAAGTTGGCGTACTTTAAGGGGGCAAATGGAGAACTTGTCATTTAGCCCCTCAACTTATCGTGAATTCAATAGGCTGCTACTTTGTACCATTAGAACTTAAAATGGAAAACTTGTCAATTTTCTGGAATTGCTACTGGTAATTTAGATGAGATGAGTGCTTGCGAATCTCTATATTCAGTGGAAAAGGTGCGACAGTTTAGAGCCTCTTTATTACTTCTTGTCCTGTATACAACAATCATAACTTAGTTTTGCCCAATAGTTGTTCTTAAGTTGCACCATCAGAGAATTATTTGAAGCAAAGCCCTTATGATACATCAACTATAGGGGTTTAATTTACTTGCGTACCGATCCTGGTTACCAAGGGAAGAAGTGTAGGAAGCACCTTTTGTTGATGGCAGAGCACTGCGGGTAGAGATTGTCTGTGGAGGATCATATAGATGTGGGAAGGCCTCTTGTGGGGATTTGGACATTATTATCACTTATCCTGATGGAAAAAGGTATGATTTTCATATGTATACTGGTTTGGATAGTTCAATTTCCTTCATTTACTTTTGGAATGGGACTAAGTTGCTCAAGCTTTCTGTCGTACCACCTATTTCTTTGTTCAATAAAATATCTACTCCAAATTTTGGAGAAAAGCATTCTCTTTTATATCTCCATGCTCCACTCCAAATTTTGGAGAAAGTGAAAAGCATTCTCTTTTATATCTCCATGCGATTTAAAATATAAATATGATTATATATGCTACCTTGCAATCTGGAGAACTTGTTTGTAGAAAGCTGACTTTTCTCCTGTCCAGTCATATGGGCTTTTTTCCAAAATTTGTGAGGCGCCTCAAGGGCATAAAATTTCTTAAGAGAAGATCTGGTATTTAGTGTTCATAGTGAGGAGGTTATAATTAATGCTTCTACTTTGCATTTTTATTGTCTATAGATTTGTCAAAGTATAGATACTAGACCGTGCCTGTTTCTCTTTTCCAAGGAAGCAGACCTTAGTACCTTTATTTTTATGTGTGCAAATGAAATTTGTAATTTTAGTGAATCTGTCACTTTCATAGTTCTAAACAAGAATACTTACCATTTCGCATCATTTCGTCTAAACCATTTCGTATAAACAATAAGGCTGGCCTGAAAGTACGTTATTGTTTTTTCTAGTTGCATCAGCTGTTGAAATGTTTTAAATTCTGAAGATTGTTGTTGTTTATGTTTTCATACCCCCTGCAGCTTTAAAATTGAGCTTGTGTGACTGGATTATTCATCTGATATGCCCTACTCATTTGACTTCCACGTTGTATGATATCTTGGCACAGGGTACTGACTCTGGAGTGGACACATATTTTGGTCTCTGCACTTATCCAGGTCGAGAGCTGCGGCATCGCATAGATTTCAAGGTTGATATATTGTAATCCATTTCACGTGTTAATGCATTTCCAAAATACCAATATTTTTGTCAAACTAGGGTCTCGACACTTGTTAATCACAAATAACTGAATACATGTGCCTTTCATATTGTCCTTGGTCATGGCGAAGTGGATAGAGCCATATAAAACAGGGTGAGCTAAAACATTCCAATATGCACACAAATGGGCGTGAAGTATGTATCATACTGCTTGAATTTTGAATTGTGCTCCATGTGAAAGAAGCTATCCTTTTATGTAGGTTTTTCCCAGAGATATTTATGCATTTGGTTTAATAGCATGGACAGGGAATGATGTACTCAACAGGAGATGTGCTCATTCGTTCAGAACAAGTTATGCTAAATAATAAAATGTGCTGTTTTTCTCATTTGGAAAGTATGGTTATATCTTCCCTTCTAAAAAAAATATTATATGCGCTCACTGAAGCCTGAAGGTGTGCTCCATTTTCTTCTTCAAAATTTTGGGCCAAGTCTCCTGTTTTGTGGTCCTTAACTCTATTTTAAATTCCTTTGTTTTTTAATCTAGGTTGAGATTATTGGCCGAAACAAAGGGATTCAGACTTGACGACACTGGTCTGTTTACAGCTACTCAAAGTTCAGGTTGCAAACGGGTATGAACTAGATAAACTGTTGGTGTAGCTGGTGATGCATAGCTCCTTTCACAATTCGTTCAGGCATTACTATACACATCTGATACTATAATCCCCTGCAGGGAAGCAAAGGTAGTGCAAGCTTGGAGTTTGCAACTGAAAAACAGGTGTTTAATTTCCTTGAATTTCCATGGCTCGAACCCAACGAAAGGAATCTATGAGAAGTAAATGATAGCCTAATGTTGAAGCTTAACACACTCCACGATCCGCTTGTGTGGATTTGGAACCAAGTGGAAGTATGTGTTAATTATGCAAGACCAAGTAGCCTCGAGTCTAAACGTTAATATAATTACATAACTACATACATGAACGTGAATTTTCATGTTATTGACCTATTGTACATTTTTTGGCTTGGGGTGTTCATCGTCGGTTCGGGTTTTTATTTCGGTTTTTTCGATTTTTGTTTTTAGAAATATATAATTCGATATCGGAATCATTTTTTTTAGGTTTGGTTTTCCACCAAAATGGTTCGACTATTTCGATCTGTTAATTTGATTTTGATACAATTATTTAAATTAAAATATAATATGTTATCTTTTTACATGTTTTTTAGTAAAACATTCAAATATAAAATCAACTATAAATTATACAAAATAATTATTCACTCACTAAATATCATCTAAAAAATATATAATATAAATAAAATTATTAATTTAATAAAATTTTGGTTTTTCGATCGGTTCGATTTGACATATATAATCCGAAACTAAATCAAATAAACTTCAGTTTTAATATTTATATTTAAATTATAAAATTCGACTTTCGGTTTGATGTTTTGTTTTTTTATTTTGGATTTTAGATTTGTTCTGTTCTATACGAAGTTTGAATACCTTTGGTTTTGGCTTCCCAATGGAACTAATATATGACACAAGTTTCTAATTATAAAAAATTGTTTATGTGCCACCACCTTGGTATAAACCTCTACCAAACCGCCCCAAGTTGTACTAAAAAAAAACTGTGTATATATATTGTTAGATCAACGCAGAATTAAAAGAAGATCGAATCATACCTCCTTTCATTGCAATTCTTAGCTTATAGTTACTATTTGTTGTCGGTTTTAGGTTCTTTAAACCTTTATCTCTCATATAGAATATTTACGTGAACGCAGAAGATATGATATAAATTTCCTTAATCGAAAATATTAATGGGCCAGAGCCCAAAGTTACATGGGCTTAATCCCAAAGAAGATTAAGCCCCTTTTTCAAAAGCTTCACAAAAATAGATCACTGAAACTGCGACGCAAAGACATGGCTTCCTCCATATCTGCTGCAACATCACTCTACAATTCGCCTGCTTCGAAATTATTATCTTCAAATATTCTTCCCTCTTTTCTAAGGATACCCAAAACTCCTCTCCTTCATCTTCATTCTTCTTTAGCTTGTGTCAAAAAAAGGGACAACTTCATTTGCCGGGCCGAGATGGAGTACAAGTTCCCAGACCCCATCCCAGAATTTGCTGATTCTGTACAGATTTTCTTCTTACTCTCAACCCGTAGCTCGATAGACTTGAGCTTGAAATGACTGTTTTAGTTTGCTTATAGATGATGTGTTTTGGTATCAGGAGACTGAAAAGTTCAGGACTCATTTGGCTAAGAAGCTGTCCAAGAAAGATATGTTTGGGGATTCAGTGGACGAAGTTGTCGGAATCTGTACTCAGGTACTTCTTTTCTCTACCCATTTTTCCCGTGTTTTCATGGATTTTTGTACTTTTTCTCCTTGTTGGCTGAATGTGTAGACTGATGTTTGCAAAAAAGCTGAAATTATAGACAAAAAAATTTTAGACTCTACCAAACTGGTCTCGTGCATTTAGACACTTCCTCCTCAATGTGCATATTCGTACAAGTGTGAGGTTACTAAACCCCTCAGATTTTTTAACAGATCTTCAGTGATTTCTTGCACACGGAATACGGTGGTCCAGGAACTCTACTGGTGATTCCTTTTATCGACATGGCCGACACTCTAAATGAGAGAGGTTTACCTGGAGGACCTCAGGCCGCTCGAGCAGCCGTAAAATGGGCTCAAGATCACGTCGACAAGGATTGGAAAGAGTGGACTACATGATAGCATGTTTGTATAATGCCTTAGATGGATGGTGCGCAATTCTTTCTGTGAGAGCTTCTTGAATTCCTCTCAAGAGTGAGTTGAGTTGTTTCTGCCATTTCGATTCTATTCGTATTTATTGGTAAAAAATTCAAGATTCAATCACCAATGTGAGACCATAGCCAAAATCGCTCAACATGGTTCAGATCCAATAACCTCCTGAAATATATGATATGCCGTTAATAAACATGCCCATTTTATTAATCCAAACACGGTCTTCTTGATTGCTAAACGATAGTGAACATAAACAGTTAGAAATTTTTGTACGTTTACATTGACTCTTCAAAACAGATAGAGCAAATTGCACAGGGTCAATAACAAAAACACAAAATAACATCGCAGAACTTAATAAAATGTAAAGATGTTTTATAGAACATCAATCCCCTGACTCAACTTCCTAGTCATTTGATTTGGCATCCTAAATAATAAGGAATGGAAAAAGAACAATAACCAATAAATTTCTCTATATCATTCGTGCCAGGAGCCATTTCATTGACGAGGGCTCTTGTCGTAGTTCATTTTGTTGCAAATATTCACTTGTGGCATAGGCACGTTTTTTCACTCATTTTCTCATCAACGGAATGTACTGTTCATAAAGGTCAAGGAGGCAGTCTTCATATTTTACATCTCATTACACCATAAATTATTTTGTAGTATATCAGAAACTATGTTGCAGAAAGTTAGTTCATAGACCAAAAATTGAATCAGAAAACTCACCCCATAATCCGACCACAAAGCTTCATGTGGCCTCTTCTCTGTCACAGGTTCGCTAGATGTGTCACCTCTTGAAAAAGAAAGCTGCCATGAAAAATAGGTTCTTCTAACTCAACAAAATTCCTTTGTTACTAAGAAATTATTGCTGCTACGAAGGATCGTGTGCTAGCACCTTCGAAGATGCTTCAAACACTATATTCTCTAATGAGCTGCAATAGTTCGTGTTCTAAGAATGTTAACACCGATGAATTAAATCGAGTTTGGTTTAAAAATCAAGCGGAAGAAACTCGAAGTAATCCTTCGTGAATAAACCTATTAAATTAGAAAACATTTTGACTTATGTAAACTGAATAACTGAAAAACAAAGAATCAGTTGTCGCATATGTCAGTTCAGTTATGGTGAAAACTGAACTGACGGATGCTCTAACTGATCAAGTCAGTTTGAAAACAACAGTAATCAGTTAAGTATACAAGATATGTTTACGAATGTTCGGAGACTTCAACTGCTCCTACGTCACCCATTCTACCTCCTCGGGTAGGATCCACTAGAAGACTTTGATTTATACAACTACTTCTACAAACACACTCAGCTTAGGACTTACACTACTGCCTCGACTGAACTCCTAGCCTAGACTGAAGGCAGCAGCTTTCAGCCAACACTTGTTTAATGTCTGTGTATCAAAGACTACATACACAAGTTTATTGTCTTTGTGCAAGACTGTATTTAGGTGGTGGCGGTGAGTGTGTGTGTGTGTGGGAACTGAACAAGGAATACACCGGAAAGGTGCTCCCACACACCGAGAGAAATGTGCTTCTAATCTAAGCTGATAACACGTTGAAGTGTTCCCTCTGGGCTGATCACTTCTTGAAAGCTAATATGCAATATGCGTGCCTTTTTTCTTTGTATTTTCACACACTTATATTATTGGTCTTCACTGATCTTCTATTTATAGGCGGGAAACTGATCGTACAGTGAGACTCAACAATTGTATCCGTTGCAGCTTGAATGTGTTCCTTGAGATTCGTGTCTCGACTTTTCCGAAATCTATGATGGAACATTTTGTCTTTAAGTTTGCTGCAATGTCCATTATTGTACTATTGATAGTACATATGCTTTTGTACCCTTGTGCGTAGCTGGAGTCCATTTAGATGAGTTTGTCTTGATATGCAACTCATTGATTCCTAACTGATGCTCCTAGCTGGTCATCTGAACTGATCTTCAGTTGGGCTGGTGAAATCAGTTAACTCGTCGGTTGAACTGTTCAGCTGGGCTCTTATCAGTTGAGCACTTCATCAGCTGGCCGGGCTTATGAAGTTCTACTGCTGAACCACCTATCAGCTGGACTATCAGTTGAACTGTTCTTTGATATATCAGTTGAACCGATTCAGTTTTGTCGATCGGTTGGTATTTTCAGTTTGCGTCTCGATAGCTTCAGTTTTTGGCTCAATAACTGATCAGTTCGATGCCTGATCAGTTCCAGCTTCCTGCGAACTTAGGTAAATCATTAGTAACAAAATAACAAGTTTTGTTAACATCAAAATCAAGATTGCGAACATGAAATGTTCCAACATGCTATACACATCGAGATTGCATGGCATGTAAAAGTTTGTGGGCTTGTCTCACAATGTAATTATTGAAATTTTTTTACGAGAATTGAATTTCTTATTACTGAACCCACCTTCAGTTTCAGGAAAAGAACACGACTTTTTTAAAGAAGACCCATCACTATATGGATCATAAAACCAAATAGGACCCATAATAAAAATAATCACCCTTCAACCAAATGCTAGAACCATTTTCACACCTTTTGGTAGATGGGTGAGTACACGATAACTAGATAAGTTAATCTAAATCAAATTTATCACAAACATGCGCATATATCATCTAACCTGAGGAGGGCAATGCACAAGGGTGCCAAAAAGATCCTGAGTAAGATCGGAAGCTCTGATGGAATAAACAGCATTTTTAAGCCCACGAGAGAGAAGATACTTCTCTGTGTCCTTGGGCATGGAGTAGCCTTTGTACACACTAACAGGTGGATCACATATCTGCCACAAAAATAATATAGAAGAGGCTAGGCTAGTCAGTTTGTTAGTTCACATGAATTACATACTACTATATTAATTTTGTCATAGAATTGTTAAGCAAACAAGTGAAATATATGAGATTAATTGTATCATTCAGTTACATCTGGAAGATCCGATTCACAAGAGATGGTTGAACAAACAAGACATATGACAGGCTTTTGAGTTTGCATTATAGTTTAAGCCAATCTGATGGATTTTAGTAGGGAGAATGAAATCAATCATGTGGTAGCAGCCATAATCATGAAACATCATTAAGGGGGAAGGACGAGATTCAAATGAAAAAAAGGAAGTAACCATTTGAGAGCTACTTGACTTAGAAAATTAGATGGGAGTCGCTTGAAACAGCATGAATCACCACAAGAGCATATGGTCCTACTGAAAGGATAGTAAAAGAAGTTTTTACATTAAACAAATGAAAAACACAGTAGCATTCTTTGACTGAAAATGCTTTAGAGAGTGTGTGTGTGTGTGTCTATCTATCTGAAGGATTCTAATTTCTCAATCCATAATGCCATTCAGGTTATAACCACTTTAGCAATAAATCTTTTCACTCGTTTCAACCAATTTTATCCACAAACCTCCAACCTTCGTGGACTGTATGATTTTTTCTCCTTTAGTTACTCCGCCAAATTCAGACAGAAAAAATAAAAAAAAGGACAGCATAAGGGGCTTTGATATACTTCATTCCAACAATAAAGTAGAAATTACTTCGAAATGATTAAAACACGCATTATAAAAAACAATACAAGCATCAGACAACACCGTAAAAATCAGCAGAAAACACAGAATCAACGGAATACAAGTAAAGACTACCGGTAAATTAGAACCCAAATGAGTGATCATCTATACTTCGAGGCAGAATGAGATAATACCGGTAAAATATCGATGCAGCTTCAATGAACAGCAAAGCTCTTGCGACTCTAGTGTGGAGGAAGGGGAAGGCTGGCCCGCTTTCCCTTGCAGGGTGTGGGGGCCCGGGGAGCTTCAATTGGGCTTGGAATTCTATATTGGTTAATGGGCTTTCATATTAAATCTTTAGGCATATCTGTGTAATATTCGAATTACCCAATAGGCCTAATTTGTTGTGGAACGCAGCTTTTTTATTCAATCGATTTTTGGCGTAATATGTTGGTATAAATATTTTTTATATGTTTTTTCCCATAATATTACGATTTTTAATGTATATCACATAGTGTATGTTTTAAAAAAAAATAAAAGAATTCGATGTATTATTAATCAGGTTAAATAAATATTTTAGAAAATTGGAAAAAAATCCAAAATATTAAAAAAGAATTTTGTGTATTATTAATCGAGTATGTCTTTTGTGATACGTGCTCACGAATCTTTATTTGTGAAACAGATCAACCCTACCGATATTCACAATAAAAAATAATACTCTTTGCATAAAAATTAATATTTTTTTCATGTATGATCCAAATAAGAGATCTATCTCACAAAATACGACTCGTGAGACCGTCTCACACAAGTTTTTGTCTTATTTATCATGTTAAATAAATATTTTAGAAATATGGAAAAAAATCCAAATATTGACGATTATTATCTATATAGGGGTATTTTAGGAAGCATAAGAACATACAAGAGATCAAGTTAGTTACTTGGTGGTATTCTTCCATTAAATTAGTGGAATAGTGAAAGAGGGTGTGAGAAGTTTCTGAATGATTAAATTATTTTTTGCCCCATAATTATTAAATATAATTGAAATATTGTAAGGATAAATTTGGACATCCATTAAATTTTACCAAATATAGTTTCTCTAAGGGATTTACCTTACCCATTATAGTATGATAAAGATATATGCACACACCGAGTAGTGCATCGAACGTACATGTTTCATGCATGTATATTATTTTTATAATTAATTATATTTATATTCAAATATGAATAATATCATAATTGTAAAAAATAATAGAGATCCAAATGAAATTTGAAATTATTATATGTTGTAATTTGTATTAATTATATTTAAATGAGGTCATACCATAATGATAGAAAAATAACAAGTCAATTTTGAAATAATGAATAAAAAACCCAAAAAAAGAGGGAAAAACAAAATAAACCATTATACCAAATTTTTGTCTCCATTGTATGCATTCTTAACAATATAGTAGACATAGTGTGTGTGTATATATATATGTGTGTGTGTGTGTATATCTATTCATGAATCATGATAAAGTGCCCAGCTAGTGGCACAAATAAAAGTGACGTGCTAATTACAAATATCTGAGTTGATGAAGTATATGAACGTTTAATCAATGATTATAAGTTCAATTTGTCATGCCAACATTTTTCGGATGAGCATGTCAGACAGGTCATGTTCATTGCGATTTACCCAATTAGCGTTATATGCATGTTATTGCGTTAGCCCAGAGATTTATCAAATACGTACCAAATCAAATAGTAGCATTGTAAAATATTTTTCATAAAAAAAAAAACACTTGATTATTTATTTATATGGATTCAAGATTATACAAAGATAAAATTGATCAAAGCCCTTTTACGCAGTAGCATTTCCTTTATCTTTTGGATCGCTTTTGTCATCATCTTTCAATTAGATTTGACAAATCGGGGTCCTTAATCAAATTGACTTTCAAATGAATGTCATTTTCTATTGTTTAATCAGTAATTACATGATAATTAATATGGTGTGGTCATTATATTTTTATAAAAAAATATGTACATTCAATTATGGTCGTTTTCAATGTTAGGAACACTGTGGACTTTGTGCCATAAAACACACTCTCCTCCATTTGTGATTGTTTTAGTGTCACCACCCAATAAATTAAATACTGTGTCTATATTCTCTCAAAACTACTACATATAATAACATTCGATTTTACATTAACTATTAGAAAAAAAATTTGATGTAACTGCTAACAAGCTTAGTTTGTCTTAAATGTTGGGTGTGATGAGTGTAAAAATTTAGAGACTCAATTATCTAGAGATTAGTTTAGACAGGAAAATGTTGTCGTGCTGTCGGAAATGCTAGCATGTGAGACATTACGTCGGCACTCTAGACTAAAATTAGCTGACTTACATTATCAATACGTAATCTTGATTAATGATTCGAAAATCAAAATTCAAAATATTTCAAAAATTTGATAATGGACTTATCATCTATCCAGAATTTTAATAGGAGAAAAAAAAAAAAAAACAAGCATATAGATACACATATAGCTTATAAGGTATAATTAATATTAATTAATTAATCAATTGACACTTTAGGAAGAGTCTGAGAGTTACGACAACTTTGTGCCCGAACAGAAAATTGAAATTCAGCTGCCTAACATATTAATAATAATAACAATAACAATAATAATAATAAAATAATAGTTAATTAATTTTTTGGGTATAATTTTCAGAAACTAATCTACATTAAACGTGGATATCTTAATATGCGGTTTAAGAAAAAGACATGAATTTATGATAAAGATGTTTCTTGTCTATCGACCTTTGGCAGAATACGTAAATATACAATTTTATAAAGTAATAAATTGTTAATTATTATTGTACTAATCACGGATCAAATTAAACGACAAGCTGGAATTTTATTTGCGTCATTTTATAATTAAGGGGGTTTAAAGTTAATTCACAATAGCAATACAAAAATCACAAGAGACAGTCTCACGAGTCAATATTATGAGACAGATCTTCGACCATATACGACACATGAAAATCATTACGTTTTATGTCCAAAGTATTATTTTTCACTACAAAAATATCATTTTTTGTTAATTATATTACGTAGAAAAATTGTGTAATATATACTAATTCGAGAATTGAAAATTTCATAATCCTAGAAAAATCAATGTTAATTTTTAATAATCCACTGTTACTTAAGATCCACTCCCCCGATCACGTCGAAGGAAATAATTAAAAGGTTCGACTACGACCCAAGTAAATTAATAATTCTACACTTGCAGGTTATATTATATTATACTGAAAGTAACAAACAATCTTGGCGTGTGATTTAGGGGTTAAACAAATTACGACGGGAAAATTATTTTAATCAAATGGGCAATTATCAGTAATCAAAATAATATTCTAATTTAGTTTGCATTACATAAGAAAACAAATATTTTGCCTGCTATGGGACGAAACACACGGGGCCTATTAATTTGATCGACAGCCCTAGGAAAAGATGGCACAATACATGTAAATATACATACACGCAAAATCGTGTATGTATACATTTTTGATGTATTATAATGGAATAAGGTCAAGGTCCCATAAAAACTATTTTTGGTTTTTTATGTTAACATCCTAAAATGTCCCTAATTTTACTAATTAAAATTATTTACAAAATCGATACAAGAAGTGTCACGCCCCGAGCCCGGACCCGCGGCTGCGTGACTGCACAATGGGCCTCTATAGCAACTATTTCGTATTATTACTCGATTTACGAAAATGATTAACCCAAATTGTTATAGAAGTCATTGTAAGCCATTATAAACTTATTTTAAATCTTTCATTTTTAAGATTTGGGACAAGGATATCACAATCACACCTCCTTCAGAATGCGACGTCCTCGTCGCACCCTGACCACTCGATCCACCAGCACCGAAAATCTAGAGGTGGCTCCCGCAGGTTCAAGAGGTGGCTCCCGTCATGTAGCACTTTGCCCCGCAGATTCAAGAGGTGGCTCTCATGCACGTAGCACTTTGCCCCGCATAGCACTTATTTCCCTGTATTCCATGCCGGTGACCGGCTCTGATACCATTCTGTCACGCCCCGAGCCCGGGCCCGCGGCTGCGTGACTGCACAATGGGACCCTATAGCAACTATTTCGTATTCGTCATCGCTTTACGAAAATGATTAATCCAAGTTGTTATATAAGTCCATTGTAAGCCATTATAAACTCATTTTAAATCTTTCATTTTTTTTAAGATGTGAGACAAGTGTATCACAAAAAGTGTAAAAACTTAATGTTCCATTTGGACTGCTACACTTTCTGAACATATTTTTTATTTGGATTATCAATGAAAAAATATTATTTTTATGTTGAAAGTATTAATTTTTATCATAAATATGAGCTGAATTGACCCGTCTCACGAATAAAAATCCGTAAGACCGTATCACAAAATACTTATCCAATAATAAATATACAAAAATGTATATGTATATACATCCCACATCGAACACAACCCTGTATCTCATCCACAGGATGCTCAAAACAACTATGCCTCTCCCTAGGACGTCTTGACTAAAATTATTTCCTTAAATAATTCCAACTTGGAATCGCATCTCACTTTTTCCTTAAATTTAATCGATCTCAATTTAGTTACGCGGGCGGGAAGGTATGTTATTAACTCAATCGATTTTTTTAAAAAAATTCCTACATAATTTACCTTTTTAAAATAAAACACAGATTTAAAATTTGTAAATTATTGGGAATCTACTAATGTTTTTTTTTTTAAAGAAAATTTGAAACCTTGTTTTAAATTTGAGATATGGATGTTATCAACTAATCTCATGTGAATTCAGGGGTAGATCCAATGAGAAAGGTGAGCGTACAATATGATCCCTACTTCTGAATGGAAATATTTTCAATTTTTTTTTTTTTTTTTGCATAACCCGAAATCTCTATATAACACTCTTTTAATTGAGAACGCAAGCTGTTTTTTACGCTTAAGTCAAGCGGAGCCATGTGCATTTACACTGTCATTTATTCAATGTAATGTAATAAATTCAGCCCAAGAAATATTCGCCAAGGCTTTGACTCTGTAAAACTCGTGTTCATATGATTTTGTTTTTATTATACCGTTTTACATATTTATATATATATATACATATATATATACACATATATATATACATATATATATATATATATATATATATATATATATATATGATATGAGGGTTCGGAACTAGCTCGAAGTCGGGATAAGAGCCAGCTCGAGTACCATCACCAGAACTACTAAAACATGGGCAATCATATTGACACGAGTAGCAACCGATTATTGAAAATAAGATCATTATTACTTATATCTCTATAAATACCTAGATTTTATTAATGGTAAATCATTCAATTTCACTTACTATTTCCACAAGCACTCGTTATACATTCAAAATATTATATTTACAAACAAATGTTTTACTAACTTGAGCATTGTAGTGATCACATCGGAAAATCTCATTGAGCCCCACTAACGTCCTTTGCTCTTGAAAATGTGCAGACTCTTCAACCCAATTACTCTACACCTAATCTCCAGTGTGTCCGAAAAGAAATCCACCCAGTCCAATATAATCGTTCACAAAGCTCAACTCGATTTATCCGATCCATATCATTTTATTTTTAAAAAAAATTCAAATTTTTACGTAATTAATAAGTAAAGAAATATTACTTAAATTAGAAATAAAAAAAGATAAATCAACAAATATTACCCGAACATTTTTGTATATAAAAAAAAATATGCAATCAATTTTGTTGAAGATGGAAAGAAAAGAAAATCCCGAACGTCCACCCGAACCCGAGTAGCCGAACGTCCACCCCTGTTTAATTGACATGACAAGCATGTGTTAGCAGTCGACCCACCCATGATATCAATGAAATAGGTTACATTGGAATTATGAAGACAGCGCATAATTGATAAATACATTAATTCCATGATGTCCCACCCGAGGGAGCAGTTTCCTTGTTGAGATATCCTAAACAATAATTGATTTTAGTGAGAATTATGAGGTGGGCCGTAATATGTTTCAAATATATATTTAAAAATAAATCAAGACTCAAACATTAAAAAAAAAAAAAATCAAATTTCTATTGAACCATGCCAAATTGTTACTGATAATAAATCTATGGGGCTTCTCTCCATTTGAGTGTATGATCGTCTCTCTGTAATTTCAACTCAGAGTTGGTGGTGGGAAGGGCACCACTACGAATGCATTCAAGAATTTAGTATTTTAGATTTGAGCTCTGAGAGTTATTTGAGTTGAGAGCAGGTGGACGTTTGACAAATAGTCAGAAATTCGATTCTTCTTATTAATATATTCTCAGACAAGCTTATCACACAAAGTTTGGCAAATGTGGTTTATCTCGTTAAAGTGGTTTACAAAATATTGCGTTAGTTTGAGGATTTATCCGATGTATACCGAAAGATAACGATTGTAGGCCCCACGTCATAAAAAAAGTTTAAAATTTAGAAATTATGAGTAATATACATAAAAATAATTATATTTGGGAGGGTGGCAAAATACAAATCGTATTAGTAAAATGGATAAGATTTATTTTCGATCAGTATTTATCGATGAATCGGTGAGTAAACAACGTGGATAAGACAATAAAGTTATAATTGATGTTATTTACATTTTGTTTTATGTTAAATGTACTCTGTTTTATGAATAACATAATTTTTAATTTTACTCAAAATAATTCGCAATTTATTTTATATATGTATTCTTCACATGCATCCAAGTATTTTATTTCCAAAACTATTAATTAGTTTATCTTTTTATTCCACACAGAATAAAGTAAACTTGGTGTTCAAAATATTCGTTTTTATATAAATTCCAAACTTTTCTCTCTCTTTTTTTAAAAAAAATTCTAAATTTTTTATTAGTAAAGATAAAGATATACACACACATGCATGTAATCATCATATTAGCCTCAAGATTTTGTTTGTTAATATGATCAAATAGAAGCTAAGCTTGGAGAAATATTAGGGTGTAATATATAATACAAAATATATGGATCTCATAAGATTTGTGTACGACTCATATATTGTCAAATATACAATACATAAATGTAATAAAAAATATATACACTACATGAGCTTCAATATACATATATATTTGTGATTTGAATCATCCATGTTATCAAATTAAAATTTAATTAGTTCCGCATCTTCTGATTTTTTTACATTTGTAGTCTTTTTTTTTATTTGGAATGACGATGCGCACGTTAGCTGCACATCAATACTGCATTGATATCACATTAATATCATATCAAATTGCCAAGAAAACAAATATAATAGACTAAAACTCAAATTTGACAACACAGAAGACTAAAATAACAAATATACACACGTAAATGACCAAATTTTTCTTTCCTAATATATGCTAGGGTGCAGTAATGACCTATAATAGAAAAATGACTGACACGTGACATTTTGACTATTATTTTATTTAAAATATTAATATCTTAAGCTTGGATTGGATGATCCAAATTAGCCATTCCATTAAACAAAAAAAGAAAGGGTTGTCCAATGTGTTGGAAGGAAGGTAGAAGATTATTTTTTTAAAAAATAAAGTTAATTAATATTTGTTTCCTTTTATAAGCTATTCACAACTTGATTTGAGTTGAATTAGTCAAATCATGTCCGTGCTCCACTTAAAGTTGAATAAATGAAATTTGGATCTATTCAGCTTATAGATAAAGGGCAATCTATGTTTATTTTAAAAAATTGTGAGAACTTATTTAATTTAATGCTCAATTTAATTAATTGATTATAGATAATAATTTAAAATAGTTAATTTTGTCTGCTTTAAGAATTTCAAAGAAAACCCTAAGTTTTTTGGCTTTGTAATAGCACAAACAACTTTTAAGAATGGGAATGTTTTCGAATTTGTGACAAGAAGGACCTAAAGAAAAAAAAATCAAAATTTATATTTATATCTACTCATTGTGTGTCTAATTAAGGTACTAACTCCTACGTTATTATTCTATTTCAATGGTTCGAATATATATCACACACACATTGGACAAGCTAATTTCTCTAGAACCAACAATTATCATAATGTCCGAAGTCCTCATCGAATGATTATGGCAAATATAATTCGATTATTGAATTAGTGGGCACATACAATCAAATGCACAAATATATATCAGTGAAACAAAGCAAGTAACCATATCTAGCAATCCTCAAGATACCAAAAATGAAAAAAGAGAGATGGATTGTTTGAAATGTACCAATGTAGGGCTATTTAGAGGCGAAATACATCGTCGGACGACGTCCGATACGTACAATTTCCAACACCCAAGTGATGAATCTGTTGTGTGGCAAAACTTAGTTTAAGAAAACCAACATCCCGGACATCAAACTCAATGTTCCGTCTAACCTTAAGGCGGTTTGTACGTGTTACATATGCACAACATGAAACTGCATGGATCAACTTGGTTCTTGAACCATGATTAATATCCAAGGATGTCGGAGCCTTGTTCCCGGATGCTGACATGAAGCTTGGACAGCATCTCACGAAAGTAAAAAATGTCAGATAAATTAAAATTTTGATAAAATCTCACTGGAAAAAGAAAGAACGTGTCTGAATCCATTTAAATAAGATTTTGGTACACAAAAGTTTACCATAATATAACTTCAAAATTGTAGGTCTTGGTGTCGGTTAAACTTTTTTCTGGGCTTAATTAACATGAGGTAGATTAGTTTTATTCTATAATTTGTGTACAAAAACTCATGTGTGACAGTCTCATGGCTCAATTTTGTGAGATGCGTATTCTATTTGGGTAACTCCTGAAAAAATATTATTTTTTATACGAAATATATTACTTTTTATTTTAAATATGTGCATGGTTGAACCGTCTCACAATAGACCTACTCTAATTTATGATCACACTCATTATTTATTTATTACTTGATGTCGCATTTTACGGACATAAAACTCTCAACATCCTCAAGAATTTTATCATTAACTTGTTGGCTACACACGAGAAATGGGTTTTGAAGGATATGGAAATGTCCGAGTCCGTAGGGAAAAAATGGCAAACGAATAAATGTCGACCTTTATATTGAACCACCATGGCCCGTCCCTAGAGCGTGAAATTAACAACTTTCATATATATTACAAAGACATTACCATATTGTTCACATTATTATGTAATTTCAAATCTCCACGAGACTTCCGTAAAATAAAAATTCATTTTCTTAATTTTTTTTCTTTTTTTTCTGGGTCATCAAATGTCTTTATTTGGAAATGTTTTTGAGGATTAAGGGAGTGTTTGGACGGTTTATGTTTATTTTAAGTGATTATTTCAAAGCTTATTTTGAAGTTTTTGAGAAGGTAAAGTAGGAAATATTTGGAAACAGACGTCTAAAGTTAATTCAAGCTAAATTTTGAGTGTTTTGAGAATAAATTTCAAGTTATTTTTTAGTTAAATGACAACCATATGCTTAAATTATATCAAATCGAACTCTTTTAATTATCTAAAATTTGATATTCACATCATCAGCAATATGTTTATATAATTATTCTTACATTACAAATATAATATCAAAACTAATTTATTTTTTATAACATGAAAGCTTGAAAAAATATATAAGATCAATAAAAATGACAAAATTTATATAAATACATATAATATGTATATAAAAATTCTAGAAATGCAAATAAAAATGCAGAAGCAGAAAAACGCGGAAGCAGAAAAAACATCTCAAACTTGCTTCTAGATTTTGTTTAAAAATCATATATTTTATTTAAAAATCATAGAAGTTGAAGCAAAAGTTGATATTCACAAACATTCCAAAACACTTCCAACTAACTAGAAGTCTTTTATGTGGTTAAATTTGAGTTTTAGTTATATGTATTTCAAATTTTACGTTTTAAGTAATTTTTAAATCGGAGAACTTACGTGACATTATACATTTCATCGATACATTGACTCCATATTAGAACTACTTACAAAATCTCTCATGAGATCATCATACGGGTCAATTTAATAAGACGGATGTCACAGGTAGACTCGGTTCATAACAACGTAAAAAATTAAAAATTCTACAATAAAATTTTATTTCTTTTTGTTGGGTCGGATATATAAGTTTAAGAAATGTTTATACAAAACAGTTTAAAATCTGAAATCAAAATTTTAAAAAAATTTGACAATAGACATGGTATCTCTATTTATATACATCCAAACCAATCAGACATCAGTGGAGTATACAGAATCTAAACGGAACACACACAACAAAAACCCGCGGTCCCCTCCACCCGCAGTCTCTGCAACCTACGTTTCTCGGTGGTATATCCCGACAAATCGCCGACGAACTCCGAATCACAGCCCAGTAAAAAATGATCAGAACAGAATGACGAATGACCGATGGTCTCATTCGCCATGTCACTTCAGTGCTCCGACTGCTTCTCCGACCTTCTCTGCTGCGAGGACTCCAATATCATATTCTCCGGCGGCGAAGATGACTCTCCGGAATACTCATCGGATATCCAACCTCGATTTCCCGACGTCGAAGAATCAATCGCCGGACTTCTAGAAGACGAGAGAGATCTCACCGGAACGAACATCGATAATCATCAATCGATCGATGCATCTGTTAGAACTGAATCCGTTGCATGGATTCTCAAGGTATACTCCTCTTCTAGGTCGCGATTCATGATTATCGATTTTTTTTAAGCACTTTCGGTTTTCAACACTATCATGCGCTCAGTTAGCCTTCGCTTTCAAGGTTTTGATTTGTCAAATGGTAACGTTATTCATTGTCATCTGCGTGATGATCGTATCGGCGCACTTTAGCATGGCTAGAAATCTCCGGTGGTTACAGGAAGGATTTAATGAACGAGTGAAGCCGAGTGCTGTGATGCTATCACTCACCGCGATGTAACAGTTATCAGCGGCGCAGAATAGAGCTGAAGGTGCAGTTTATGGTATTCGGGAGGACTTGACGGGTTATTTTGTTGTGCAGGTGCACCGTTATTACGGTTTCCAGCCATTAACGGCGTTTCTCTCCGTCAACTACTTTGACCGTTTTCTCTACTCCCATCAGCTGCCGGTACGATTCCCGTCACCGTCAATTCTTATGGGATTTTATAATCATTTTTCTCGATACTTTCTTAAGAAGTATAGCTAAATTAGTCAAAATATGATGCATTAGTTTTTAAATGATATATAATTTGATATATGATGTTTGCCAATACCAAATATTAATTCTTTTTTAAAAGATAATTCACATTTAACAAAATTGCAAATTAATGGTTGGATTAATTAAGAAGTTATGTTGACAAGATGCAAAATTAACAAATTAATTATACCATAATTTTATTCCGCAACCCACGACTAATGAACATTTAATAATGTAATATTGTTTGGTTTGATATTGAAGACAATGTGTCACAGTCGCGGAATACAAGTAATTAAAGGTGTTTCAATGGATTAATGGCGTAAGATGGAGACTTTTGTCCATTATGTCAGCCACATTTGCTATTAGTTAGACGCAAACTTTCCATTAATTAATTGAATTATTAAAAACCCTATTTCTAATACTTATCAAAATGCTTTATTTAGGACATGAATACGTGAAAATTTTCATTTTTGGATTAATACAGATTTAAAAATTTGTGAAGCAAAACTTGTCGAAAACTAATTACTATAAAACTTAATTTAATTAATTTAATCCCCTAAAAGTGTAAGTTATGGTGGTCTATTTGTCTTTATTAGTCTCTAAGCAATATATGCGTTCCGATATGCATCATTATTGGTAACACCTTTGTTTTTTTGTTTGTTTGTTAGTGATAATTATGACTAATCTTTATTTATTCTTTTTAATTTTCGTTTCTATTTATGATAAAACTAATACATAATTTTTCAACACGGCTTGATTAAAATAATGACAGATATTGAATGGATGGCCATGGCAATTATTGTCCACTGCGTGTTTGTCATTAGCAGCTAAAATGGAGGAACCTCTGGTTCCTTCTCTTTTGGATCTTCAGGTATTTATAATAAAATATCGTTGATCCCATGTATTAAATACGGGTCACGTTAAAATTCCACACAATTTAATTAATCAATTCTCATTTCATAGGTCGAAGGTGCGAAGTTTATTTTTGAACCAAGAAATATTCAAAGGATGGAGCTCCTCGTGCTGAGGGTATTAGAATGGAGGCTTCGGTCCGTTTCTCCCTTTTGCTATCTCAGTTTTTTCGCCCTCAAAATTGACCCAACTGGAACTTATACCGGGTTCCTTGTATCGATGTCAAAAGAAATTATTATCTCTACTATACAAGGTACCAAATATATTAATTCAAGTTTGCCATCACACGCACCCACGTTTGCACGACAATTTTAAATATTATTGAGTTCTATTTATTTATTTTTTTAAAAAAAGAAATTTTCAACAAAATTTAAAATAATGTTTCGTCACCAATATATTATGACAGAGACCAGCTTTCTCGAGTTTAGACCATCGTGCATCGCTGCAGCAACAATGCTTTGTGCAGCAAATGATCTGCCGAAATTTTCCTCATTCACGGCTCAACACGCTCAGTCATGGTGTGACAGACTTCACAAAGTACGAAAATATATTATTTACGATAGAAAACGATCAACTTTATCATAAAGAATAACATTATTTTAATTTGCAGGAAAAAATCACGAGTTGCTACCAATTGATGAGACAAATAATGTCCAATAAGACGAATAAGCAACCAAAGGTGCTACCCCAACTCCGAGTCATGCCTCGGGTGAGTACCTTCTCTAGCGACTCGTCATCTTCCACATCTTCATCCTTCTCGGCTCACAAAAGGAGAAAATTAAATAATTCATCATGGGTGGATGATGACAAAGGGAGCTCTGATTAAGGAGCGCGGGAGGGGTCTAAAATTAAAAAGAAAACCAACGACTAAAGAAAATGGTGGTCCAAGGTTGTATAAAAAAAATCCTCAATATTTTTTCTCAGAGGGTGGAGAAATGAAATTGACTAGAGGTGGTGTAGATAAATAGTAGCTCTATAGTGTGTATGAACAAGAATTTGGACATTTTTGGGAGATTTTTATTACAAAAAACCCTTTGTTGGTGGGCATTTGCCATCAATGGATGGGATCGCAGATTCCCAAGGGAAGGGGATTTGGTACATAGTCATTATTATTCTGGTGTGAGAAATTAAAGTGAGAAGAGGAATGAATTGTTTAATGTGTGTAGTGGAATCGTGGAGTGAATGGAGTGGGGGAGTGACTGGAAAATTCAAAGGTGGTGTTGATTATTGTCATTGAATTAAGAGCTTCATGGGTGGGACCAAAATGGGCAGTGAAAATCAAAGGGGCCTGTCATAAATATAAAGATTGGACTTTGAAATTTGAGCTGTGGATGAAATACAAGTCAAACTTCTTCCTTCAATCATTCAGATCAGTGATGATACGTGCAGCATTTATATCGGATTCGAGTTTAATATTAAATCTATGTGCACAAACCTACCATTACTGTACTAAAATCTGCAGCAAATACCCCAACTGAAGAGAACAGAAGATAAGATCAGATCATGGGATGACAAAGAGAGAACATATATATCTTTTCCTTTTTTTTTTTAAATTTAATTTTCGAGTGGTGTAAGTTCACGCAAGGAGTGTGTTCTACACGTGTGGATGTGTGCTTTTTTGGCGGGAATTTCCCCTTTTTTTTCTTGTCCTGACCGTATATACTGGACCTCAAAATTTTTTTTTCCTGGGTGATCATCGCAGGCACGTGTGACGGATACACGTGCGTGGCATTCTTTTATTAATTTTATGGCTTAAAGTTTGGCCTAACTATACAAAGGGTCTTTGGGGCCTTTTCTTAAATTTTGTTTATGGGTGTTGTATTAATTTTCGATGCAATAAAAATCAGACTTTGTTGAATGAATATAATAATTTAATATTTACCATGTACTCAGATTTCTTATCGACTTTAATAACCCCCCTCCCCGACCATCGTCCTAGTTATCAGGGACCTGGTTTGCATGTGATTGACAATGAAGATTTTGTAGCTTTGCCATTTGTTTTATTTCTATGTATGAAAAAAGTGTTTACAGACGAAAGAGGTGGAAATCTTACCAAGGAGCATCGATGGCTTCATTGCATGTGAATGGACAGGGTGGGTTGGTCCCTCTACCAATAAATCAATTAAAAGACCGACTCTATGATAAATGGATTGGCCCATTTGCGACCCGACCCTGTTCATGTCGTCTCCCTGTTATTTTCAGACATCTGTGTGTACCCATTTTAGTTTTTTACATATATATATTTATAACTTTCAAAACTAAATAAATTACCAAGGGAAAAGCTTTCAATATTCTTCCCGAATCTTCAGGAGTGGATTGGTGGGGACAAACTGGCACGATCAAGAAAATATTTTTATTTTAATTTCAATAAAACTGGAAAACCAATGATTATCGAGTATGTCTTTTTATAATATTAATGTATAATGTTTTACTTCTTATTTGCATCAATCTCCAGCTACCGCCACCCCCCCCCCCCCCCCCCCCCCCCCAACACCCAACCAAAAAATGAAAAACCTAACGTTCTAAGCCTCCATAACTAGTACAGTCCGGTTTGTCCATACACTACAACCTCTGACCATGGGTCCAGTTTATGTTGGTCACTTATATTCTCGCTTGCAATTGCACTGTGTAGTTCCAAAGTCCAAAGAGCATTTGTGTTATTTGAAATATTATGGTTCTCCGGCTTTCATTCAACTCGAATCCTTTCTCCCCAATGCAACCTAATTTATGTGAAAGAGTTTTGATTTGACAATGGATTATAAATGAAATCTATTTGAATACAATTGAAATCTATCACAATTGTTAATACGTATTTAGATTAAACGACAGTGGAATACTGGATTTAAAACTTACCTAGATTTAATTTATCAAACAAATCATATAATTTTGGAACCATGAATTTAAAATTATAAGATTATATTCCCTAAAATAAAAAAAAAATGTGTGTGCAGTAATAAACCAAAAACTATGATTAGTAAAGTTGAAATACACCTAGGAGAAAAGCCAAGAATCCCCAACATATAGTGTTCTGACATTTTAATTTAGTCAAGGAGAATGTCATTTGCAATACGATCTCAATTATCTATCTATCTATATATATATATATATATATATATATATATATGAGCCATATCTACTTATAAATTCATATATCTAATTAAAAGTAGTATCAACATTTTTGAAATAAAAATAATAATATTTTTGAATGAATCGGAACAAGTTGAAAATCTATCTGTCGAAATCGATTCATAAGACCCTTTCGTCTGAGGTTTTGTATTAGTTAGAACCAAATATAACATGGCTCGTGTCCTTATAACGTATTGTCTCTGTCAAGCGAAACATGTGGTGCAATTTGAAACACTACTTTCCCAATCCACGCTGCATTTTTAAACCTATCCTTACAAAAACCAAGTGTACTCAGTACGAATTATTAAGGAATTTGTCACTCATTTGTCCCCGGTAATTTGTTATATTGTTTATCAACAGCTGGGTAATTTACTGGTCCGAATTGCTAAAAAAAATTTCAAATAATTAAATTATCTAATCCTTGAAACACACTCGATCTACCACCATGGAAAATTTTGAAAATTGAAAAAAAAAATTAAAAAAAAATCTAAAGGGGACCATTCAATTGATAGTAATTCAGAATTACAAGTTGGGGAGATTTTGATAATCGGGCTGATATAGACAAGTCCTTTTGAGATTGTACCACATTTTACTGTGACAGCCCTTGTGTTCTGCCAATCTATAAATCAAGACATAATCTCCACCGGTTAGAAATCCTTCTCAGTACCATTTTCGATTAAGAAGATTAAATTTACGACTGTCTGATGCATGACATTCCTATCATCAAGTCATAATTCAGTAAAAGTAATTCAGTAAAAGTATTGAATTATTACAAGTCATATATTTCCTTAAAAAAGACATCTACCTTTTTGGATAACTTGAACAATTAGTTACATGTGGATTGAAGGATTCATATTCAAGCACCTATTTAAAGTAAATATTTGAATTTGAAATTTATGACAAATGATTTAAATTTTTTGTATATCAAATGAATTTTACCCAAACGAGCTAAGATTTCTAATACATCGATCTAAAAACAGTCTTATTTAATTTTTGTTCGAACTATTGCTCACCATATTGCTCAAAAGAGTAGTATCATATGCCGTCCACAATTCTTCTATTAACCGATATCAGCAATTTAAGTTGCGCTTATGTTGATGTTTGTTAGTTGTCCCATATCGGTTAGATAAAATAATATGAGAGTTGTATATATGGTCTTGGACAATCCTCTCCCCTTGAGCTAGCTTTTGGGGTTGAGTTAGGTCTAAGTTCCAATTTTAACATGGTATCAGAGCTCAGGTTCCACCGTTATGTGTTGGACTGCCCATAATTAGGTCATCCGTTCTGCCCATAATTGGATCATTTGTAAACTTCATGCTCCAGATGTTCATTCTTGGGCGTGAAGGGAGTGTGTTAGTTGTCCCACATTGGTTGGATAAAGTACCTGGAAGTTGCATATATGAACTTGGACAATCATCCCCCCTTGAACTAGCTTTTGGAGTTGAGTTAGGTCTAAGTTCCAATTTAACAATGTTCTTGTTCAAACAATGTAGCTTTGCGATGAACCTTTGCTAAATGAACGACAAAAAAATTTATACGACAACAATTAAAAGACAAAAATATTTAGATTATTGTATTTATTCAAATGAACGCATGTTTATGTTTGAAATGTATTATTTATAAATAAATGGGGGGAAATTATCGGAGAAGGCCGTATTTATATAAAATAGCCGCCACCATGACTCGGATTATACCAAATAGAAGCTTTAAATGTTAATTAAAACGCAAAGGGGTAGGCACTTGAAGCTATCTTGATTGAGTTGCTCTTTGAGATGATTTTACGAATTTTTATCTATGAGACAGGTCAATCCTATCGATATTCACAATTAAAAGTAATACTCTTAGCATAAAAAATAATATTTTTTCATGGATGACCCAAATAAGAGATCCGTCTCACAAAATATGATCCGTAAGACCATCTTATATAAGTTTTTGTCTCTTATTAATGAAAATCCATTATTAGAACATTGTAATTATCTTGACAAAAACAAAACCGAAAGAGAAATAAAGTGGTCCACTTTTTTAAATAAAAAAAATTGGTGAAAATTTTGAATAAAGACTTTCCTTCATTTACTGCAGTGTCTAGATTATTAAAAACGGATCTATCTACACAAATTAAAAGTGGGCACGAACAATCAATCATTCACTCTCAAATATTAATCTTTAAATTCCATATATACTTCAATAAAATAACCACCTCAATCAATTTTCTAATCATGCACACATATTCTTTGAATTAACACAAACTAATTAGTACATCTAATTTTCACAAAAATATAGATTATTTTTATAATTATTTTTTTTACTAATATTCATCTTATTAGTGACCCAAGATTTGTGTTGGATGTAATAATTGTCCCTACTTACTTCGTAGCGCGATCGAACCATGGTGCTTGAGCTGTTGTGCGGTTTAAAATATTTGAGTTGCACCATTAACACCAAATATATTTTTTGATAAAACGGCAAGCGCTCGGCCCTACAATTTGATTACAGTGGTGCTAATGAAAATTGGTTCCACTATTTTTCGGAGCGAGAAATATTATAATCTTCCTACAAAATATTTCGAAATAATATACTTTTACCAACAAAAAAACAGAATTTCTTTTATATAAAAAAATAAGAGTATAAAAAATTAAGCCTAAATCCGTAACCTTTTAAATTAAAGAAATCACACTAATTTTTGTGTATATTATTACTACATCCGTCCCAACCTTTCTTTTTCTCCGATTTTCTAATTTGTTAATTAGCAATCGATCAACGTGTGTAATCGATGCCCTCTACTTGGCTTATATTTCCAATAAACAAGAAATACGAATTTCAAAGCACACAAAAGATTCTACAACAGGAAAAGCCTAAAAAGAAAGTGGCATGAACTGTAAGATGGCGACAAAGATTTTGTACATGCCACACTCGTGAATTTTTATATATACAAAATGCCTTGTCGAAACAAAATCCAAAGCAATTCCCCCTAGAAGCCAAAAATACTTTAAAATTTTTTGACTGGCCGAATAAAAAGCTAAAGGTTTGGAGGGGCATACGGGAGCGTTCGTTGCTCAAGTCACTCTCCTCTTTTACCACAATCACAACTTTACTAGACCCTATCGTGTGAAGGCCACCCTAAAATTCAACTTCTGATCTTAATTATTCTTTGTGTTGAGCACAACGTACGTGGGGTTTCCTCATCATATATATATGCATCGCATGTATTATGGCGTATCGATTTAATTAATTAGTTGTTCTGTTTTCGGAATAATTCGAAGGTCTTGAAGGTTGATCTGACTTTGCGAGGATCTGCTAGCATAAGGGTTACGATTATTTCCCCATGTTTTGGTGTTTGCTGATGAACTCGGGATGTTATACAAGAGCACGCGAATTTTTTATAATAAATTTTAAGGGGCGGATTATCCACAAAACTAGTAAATATGGGTAGGTTGTATGAGAAGAATAAAATAAAAAGGAGAAAAACTAGTTTTTATTATGTTTCTAACAAAAGAATAATCTCATTGGATTCCAAAGGGGAAGTATCAAAAGTAGCTGAAAAAAGACAGTGGCAAAGGGCAAGAGGGATTGTTCTGGTTATATATATATATATATATATATATATATATATATATATATATATATATGGAGAGGAGCGTCTCACGTTATATATTCTTTATTGCTTTTGTGCATATGATGCTTCCTGAACTGGACCTCCATTTATTTTCCAATAAGTAGAGACAAAAGGGTCATCCCTATAATCAGCAACATATTTCTGATCATTTCACCTATTGAACATGATGAAACATATCAAAATTGTGTAACCACTAAGTGAGTGACAGATCAGTGGAGGATACGAAAGTGAGTACGGTTGGTGGACATCATATCGAAATTATATATTTATATATGTATTCGGGATAGTATAAAACCACGACAACACTCGTATAAAATATTTGTCGATCGTAATGATCTAATTATTTGTTTCTTGTCTTGATCAAGAAGTTATGAAGAAACTTTTGGGGTTTATTTTTAAGTCGGAAAATCGGAATCTTGTGAGGTTTTTTTTTTCCCGATCGTAAGTAGGTATAGAGTTAATTAGTAGATTGAGAAAAGTTGCTTAATAAATTTAAATGGAAAATATGGTGTTTGTCTTTTGACATCAAGATTTGATATCAGCCTAATTTTCACCAACTTTATCCGCAAATAAAATGTATAAAGTAAGAGTGATCATACCAATAACACGCGACTCCTTTTGTTCTGATCAAATTCTTGAATTTGTATAGGTAAAGTTTAACTCAACGACAATCAATCAACGTAATGAAATAGTAGTAGTGACTGTGAATTAATTAGTGATTTCACATCAAATTTGCTAATGTTTTCTAGTTAAAAAAGATGAAATTAGTGGAAGAAAATTTGCGCTATTCCAGCACATGACCACAACAAGCTTGTAGTTTTGGGTTTCTTGGGACCATAAAATTTGAATACTTATTTTATCTGTATCTAATTGGAAAGTAACTGGAATAGTGCACAAAAGAGTTTACTTTAATAATCTTTTGTATTTGCAAATATTTGAATGACAAAAACTTATCCGAGATGGTCTCATGAATCGTATTTTGTGAGACTGATATCTTATTTGGTCATCCATGAAAAAATATTATTTTTTATGCTTAGAGTATTGCTTTTTATTGTGAATATCGGTAGGGTTGACCCTTCTCACAGATAAAGATTCGTGAGACTGTCTCACAAGAGACCTACTCTATTTGAATTGGTCATACAACTTTTCTTGTGTCAAAATCAATTATTTTTGCCTTCTTGGTCTTGTCAAAAGGCATTATATTTTAACGAATTGCAGGACCATGTAAACTCATTTAGCAGCTAAACCAGACCAACTTTTTTCTTTTAATCAATCGATAGTTTGACATTTTAATATTTAAGCACATTGTGATAATTGATGGGTCGAAAACTTTGACGACGAGAGATATCTTATGGCAAAAACTTTCACGTGATACTGAAATTAGAAGCCAAATTTTTATTTGATTTCTTGTGATAGGAATAAATAATTGATCTCAAACCCGAAACATCGCTTCAAACATGGTATTTTGGTCAGTTTCAGCACAAATCTCGAGCCTCGTCCACAAAAAAGTTGAGGCCCGAGATTCCATTGGTCTGGCCCAATCAGCTTATAGTCTGATGGGCTACATGGATTCTGATTTGGATTGGCCCGTCTATTAAGCGCACATAGGCCGAGTGATTTAGTTTTTGGGTACGAAATTTAGCAGATGGGCCTATTTTATTTGATACTTCCTTATTAATCAAATTCTGAGTCCAAGTCAGTGCGGTCCAACATACAATTGGACCACGACGAAGGCCCTATACAAAAGATTGTATTCTACTACATAAGGGGGTGTATTTTGTTGGAGAGTACGATTTGATAAATAATAATACATGGTGGTGCAATTAGCTATTTTTAAGTCAAATTATTACCAAAATAATAATATCGAGAAAAAAAAACACTATTTAGGTTGGGTTGGGTATACCCGATGCCCACTCCTAACCCTCAATATAAATTAAATGATAAATCATTAGTTCAAATATTTGGAATTTATGTTAGACTCATATAAAAAAAAATTAACAATTTATGTCAATCTACTTGCACGGTAGGTTGAATTCAACCATGATTATGTTCGTTGGCTCATTTCTTCAAAAAAATTCATATTTTTCATTTAAACCTAACATCATAAAAAATTCCGCCAAGGATTTATCTTATTTGGTTTTGGGGCAATCTATGTTAGAATAATTTATAATTTCCCAACAATCTGGATCGCTAAATTTGTGTTTAGATTTATGTTTTTCAGATCTATTTATTTCAAATGTATTTTTATATTTTTAGAGAAGCAAGACCATTAATTTCAAATCTAACTCTTACATGTTTTATATTGTGTCATATGAATTATGATATATTTCTAGTTCACCCAATAATGGAGACACTTGAATTATATTTTACTGCTACAAAAAAATCACGTGTTGGCGATGGTTTAAGAAAAACCGTCACAAATTTTTGCGACGGTTTTGATAATACCATCGCAAATATGAGCGACAGTTTATAAAACGTCGCTGATTCGTGACTGATTAATCAAAACCGTCGCTAATTACCGACGATTTAAGCAAAACCGTTGATCCATGAGCGACGGTTTTCCTCACGCCGCCGCTAATTAGCAACGATTTTAAGAACTGTCGTAATAATTAGCAAAATTTTGCATAAAATCGTCGCTCATAGCGACAGTTTCACCTATCTAATATATTTTTGTCTCTTAAACGATTTTATTGTTTGTTTATGATGCAAGATTTAATCGTTTATACATTATTTATAAATTGAAAATCATTAATTTAGAGTTGATGAGATTATTTAAAAATTTATATTAATAATTTTTAAAATAAAATTTATTTTAAGAAATTGTAAAACAACATATTTTTTTTATAAAAGAGAAACAATTAGCGACGGTTTAAATTAGCGACGGTTTAAAAAACTCGTCGTTAATTAGCAATTAGCGACGAGTTTTCAGAAAAGGTTGCAATATGTTTGCAACGGTAACTTTAGCAACGGTATTGATTTTCATTAGCGACGGTTTTTGCGATCAGATTTTTTTTTTTGTAGTGTGCTTAGTATAACCAACGTGTAAATACTCAATATTGTAATGGATAATAAACAACTATCGTGTGTGCAATTCTTACAATGCGTAAGTAAACTATTGAGATAATAATTATTGATAAGCAATATTTCTTCTCTATTAGAAGATCATTGATCGAAACAATATGTTATATTTGTTAAATTGTAATTTATGTTCTTGTCGATAACTATAAAACGCTCGTTATTCCATGTTATATTCATGAGAGTGATTATTAATTAATTATCTTCAGATGAATAAAAATACGACAAAAACTTATGTGAGACGATCTCACGGATTGTATTTTGTGAGACGGATCTCTTATTTGGATCATTCATGAAAAAATATTACTTTTTATACTAAGAGTATTATTTTTTATTGTGAATATAGGTACGGTCGACCCGTCTCACAGGTAAAAATTCGTTAGAACATCTCACAAAAAAACTACTCTAAAAATTTTATATAACAAATAGCTTCTCATGGCGTCATTCGCTGCTAGAGTTTCGTTGTCTTGGCCCTAAAACGATATCGATCAGGATTCATAAATGATATTGAAAGCGATTTGTTTTTTGCCAAATATCTTTATTTGCCAAGTTGTCTTCAATTATTCAAGAACTTGAGGTAAAATGTGATGAAATTGTTTACTGAAACTTTACCCGTGATTTCTGCATTAGTCAAGAAAATAGTCTATTTTTGCTACCATATTCTATCAACTTATACATAGACATTACTACACAAACAATATTTTGTAGTTGATGGCGTGCAGAAACTTTCTGATCACCGTATTCCATTACTGATCATCAGCTCGTAGACTCCGAAATGCTTTGCAAAGATGGCCGCCACGATTTGGACCGTCCGGTGGTGGAATTTGTCGGTCCCGTCCTCTGGCGGTGCCTGTACGATCTTTTGCCTTGAATCTGATTTTATATTTTGGCTTTCATCAGTTTCTTTCAAAGACGACAATATGGATTTGAGTTGTTGATTTCAGAACAGTATTTGATTCAAATAATAGCTTGGAAATTAAATATTTGAGTTCAAGGGACGTTATATAATATTTAGTCATACATTTAGTTCAAAGTGTGTGCTGCTGCTGCTCGCATTGTCGGTTTGTAGGCCACAAATGCTGACATTCTAGTATTTTTGTAATTTTTTGCTCAAAAAAAGATTTTGCGATTTTATAAACCAAAATTAATTAAGAACCAAGATAACAAATGATTACCTGATGATCATTCTTCTCCAGTCCCGAGTTTTCTGCCAGAATTTCAGAACCGGTGCTCTCTATCAGCTTGTTTTCGCCCGAATCCAACCGGTTTCTCTTCATCTTTGCATGTTTCTTTGCTCTAAGCACTTTCATAACCTCTGCAACAAATCACCAAGTAAAATGAATCCCATCTCAAAAATTGTTGTCCGAATCTCACCTTTGTCAAAATATAGCTCAAACTAGCTATTTCTTCGAAAACTGACCTTGAGTAGTGACAAGGCGATAAGCCCGGCCAAGAACCAGAGTATCACTCGGCCGGAGAAGCTTCACTCGAGTAAACCTCAAGGACCTGACGTCATCACCGGTATTCTCGTCGCCGGAGGCCGGCAACGGAATTATGAGAGATACATAATGTCCCGGATTCATTGTCATCACCTCATTTGCGGTGATTGGCCAATACATCCTCTCAAGCTTTCCATTGGGATGCTGTATCACTAATGCTGCCGCATCAACTGCTTGGCAATTTCCCATCTTTAATTTTCTTCTTCTCTTTTTTCCTCTGATAATTGAATTATTTAGTTCTTAAATGAGAGATTCAATGATGTTTGCGAAGAAGATGGAGATAGATAAGGGGAGAGTTACAAGAAAGAAAGTAGACGAGTTAGCCAATGGTCCCTTTCTATAGGAGTACCCACAACCATGCAGTAAAATATAGTGGGTAAAATTGTATAAATAAATAATAATAATTTCTCATTTTAAATATACCTGATAACGACATTATTTGGCTAATAATTTTGTAGTAGTTTATATATTGTTTAATGTATGTATACATGGAACATTCAAAAATATTAATTTTAAAATTAGTCTAGAAAATATTAATTATTATGAGTATTACAAAAGTATACACATTTTTCTTTTCCTCCTTGATAGCATAATCTTTCTATGATAAAGTTTTTTGGTACTATAAAATAATTAATAGAGGAAGTTAAAGGCGAAATTACAATTTTGATTATATAACTTAACTATTTTTATTGTCGGTCTTGTGATTTTTCAAGTTATAGTTTTAGTCCGTTAAATTGATGATTATTCTCAACATCATGCTTTTTTCACCGGAAACCTATGGGCTATGTGGCATTAGACATGCAAACAATGTCCGATATCAGGTCATCGATTTCAGATGACAAATCATCAAATTTCAGTATCACGTCTTCACTATAGTAAAAATAAGATTAAAAACAAAAATAGATATCAACTTATAAGATTAAAATTGCAAGTTGAAAATTTGCATGAATAATATAGAAAACAGTCGAATTTTAGAAAATTAGGGATTAATTCCTTTAAACATCAAATATAATACAATTTTTTTTTTGAGTAATATATAATACAACTCTTTGATACAACAAATATAAACTATTATGACTTTTTCGATAAATGATCCAATACAATATACAATACGGTTTTGTGTATTGTAGAGTTGTTGGAGTATGTAAACCTACTCAGGGTCCACTTGATCCGGCACAGGACCAAGTTCAAAATAATTTTTTTCTGAATTTTCTATAAACACGTGGCAATCTCTTATTTGAGGTTTTTTTAGTAAATTGTGTCTTTTTTTAATATCAAAATTGTGGGGTTGTCGGTTCGAATGTTTCGAGTATCGTATAATGTTTACAAGACATCATCAAATAAATATTTGATGTTAAGATTAACAAATATGTACAAATCATTCGACTTTTTTTTAGCCGGCAATTTGTTGCTGAAATTCTGGTGGCAGTGCCACGTGGCTTGCTGTAAAAATGCTACGATCTTGGAGGGTTGTGTTGTCACGGTCGGTCATTAGTGTGAGAATTTAAATTTTTGAGCATTGAATTATTTGTTTAAATATATACATATATAATAATTTATTTTCGAGTTATGGTTGTAAAAATAATAAATTCAAAAATATTAAATAATACATGGTATTTGAAATTTAAGTCAATAAATATATGAAATTCGAAATCCAGTGGAAGATACACTATAATTAAGGTTGTATATCGATATAATTGAAAATAAATATTACATACAAGACAGTTTTTCTCAACAATGAAGCATCTCAATATTTATGGAAAAATTATCTCAAAATTTATGGAAAGAGCATCTCCAAATTAGGGAATGATATCAATCGAATTATGGTAAGATTTTTACCACCCATCTATAAATAGAAAAAGCTTTCATTCAAAATTTGCACCTCAATTTTCGAGTTTTCTCTCTATATTTTCCAAATTTTGCTCTCCAAAATTCTGCTGCGTCATCAAATAATGTCCAAGTTCAGAAAATTATGTCTCTCGCTTGGGTTTACCGAATCCGATCTCCACCGTTCAGAATATGATTTCATATCTTTTAAATAACATATCCAAATTTTAGCCAAATCCACATGTTAGTTTTTTGTCTATAACTTTCGCAATAAAAATGCTCAAATTTTAGGCGTGAAAAGCCTACCTACGAGTTTTTGTCCATAAGCAGGTTAAAACGACTTTCAAACCCAGTCTCCACCTTTCATAATTTATTTGACGTATTCGTGTACGCACTGTAAAAGTTTAAGCCCGATCCAATGGTTTAATAAGGCGCAAAGAATTTTATAAAGCGACTGATTTTTCAATAGATGTGCTGCTACATTTTCGAAGTGTCGGTTGCATGATTATTCTATGGTTTCCGAGTTCTTCTAGTTTTCTTCCAGTCTAAGGTAAAAGGGTTTGTTTTAAAATATTTTGCGTATGAATTATTTCGTTTTTGAAAGTTTTGGTCGAGCACTGCTATTATGTTTCTACACATTCTTGATATGATTATCGTATTTTTATGTTTTGGACACTGTGAGGATTCAACTGGATATTGGTGAAAATCCCAATATGCATGATATGTTTATGGCCCTTACATGGTGAGATTAGAGGAGTAAAAATTAGGGACTGATATCAGTAAACCATGGAAGGTAGAGGAATCTCAGTGCCTTGGCCAAAATTGTGTTTATGGTTATGATGATGATATGTTATTAGAATCATGTTTTGCATGATATGGTATGTGGTTTTCGAAATTCGTGTGTATTTGTTACGTATGTGCTTGAACGGCCCCTGCTTGCTGAATGATGATCATATCATTCACCCCTTACTCTACCCTTCCCAGATAAATCAGAAGAGAAAATCGAGGAAGATAAACAAAACAAATTTTGGGGCTGATAATAAGATGAATCAAGAATTTTATATTAGTTTTCGCTTAGTTAAGTTTTAATTCAAGTTGTAAAGCTTCCACATATTTTTATCGTTTTAAGAATATACGTTGTAAATACAATTTTATTATTGATTATGAGTAATAAACTGATTTTTGGTTTATACTGTACTACGAGGCTTGTTGTTTTCAATTGTGTGATTGTAAAACAACCCGGTGTCAACTAACCCCGCTCTCGGGACGTGAAAATTAGTGAATTAGTTACATTGTGCTTTGAAGAGACGACAATGAATTAGGTGGAAAATAGAACATAAATAATTAATTTATAGAATCTATTTTACAATTCAAACTCGTATTGCTATCCGTATTTTTAATACCTGCATGAACGACCCGACTCGAAGCGCCAACAGACCCTTGCCCCATGTTTGATACAATTAAATCAGGAAAAAACTGTTAAGATTATCCATATTGATATATTAAAGTAATAAAGAGTAACTTCTAAACTCAAAATGTTACACCACCCAATGGACAATTCTTTTGAGATGGTATTATTCTTGAGTTTATAACTTAAAATAAACTAACACCTTTGATACTCACTGGAAATTTAGGGTCCGAACCACGCAAACGTCACTAATCCAGACAAGGGCTTCAAAATTACCCTGGGCCTGAAATCACAAATAAGACCGTTAGGAGGGAGCCAGGAGGGTGTCCCGGCGTAGCCTCTCCGACGCTCAAGTCAGAGACTGAGGATATATGGGGGGAGCAGCTAAGGGCGCTGCTGAAAACAATATAGTGAATGAATTATCATACGCTCAAACCTGGTATTTATAGAAGAATACCTAGGCTTGTCATGGGCCAGTCACCTGTGGGCCTCAGAGATGGGCCGGGAGTTTGGGCCGGATCTTGAAAGGTTCATCCCTGGGGTATCACCAGTCTCTCCCTCCCAAGTCGAACTGAATCATAGGTTCAAAGTTCAATTAATTGCGTTGTTCTCGGTCTACCGGGTGCGAGTTGTGCATTTTCTTCCAGCCGTTCGTCACTGCCGCACGCTCGCCCCTCGCCGAGTCGCACTGCCGCGACGCTGCCCTCGCCTCAACCGCCAGCCTCGCCAGCACGCTGCTACACACCCTCGCCAAGCGCCTCTCACCCTCCTGCCATGCACGCGCAGCCGCGCACACGCTCGTCCTCGCCGAGCACTCCTGACGGGCGCCCCTGTCGAGCGCGCCTCGCTCGCCCACAGCAGCTCGCCCACCGCGCGCCTGCCACGCTCGCCCCCAGCAGCTCGCCCACCGTGCGCCTGCCCCGTCTGCCACGCTCGCCCAGGACGAGCGTGTGCGCGGCTGCGCGTGCATGGCAGGAGGGTGAGAGGCGCTTGGCGAGGGTGTAGCAGCGTGCTGGCGAGGCTGGCGGTTGAGGCGAGGGCAGCGTCGCGGCAGTGCGACTCGGCAAGGGGTGAGCGTGCGGCAGTGACGAATGGCTGGAAGAAAATGCACAACTCGCACCCGCTAGACCAAGAACAACGCAATTAATCGAACTTTGAACCTATGATTCAGTTCGACTTGGGAGGGGGAGACTGGTGATACCCCAGGGATGAATCTTTCAAGATCCGGCCCAAACTCCCGGCCCATCTCTGAGGCCCACAGGTGACTGGCCCATGACAAGCCTAGGTATTCTCCTATAAATACCAGGTTTGAGCGTATGATAATTCATTCACTATATTGTTTTCAGCAGCACCCTTAGCTGCTCCCCCCATATATCCTCAGTTTCTGACTTGAGCGTCGGAGGGGCTACGCCGGGACACCCTCCTGGCCCCCTCCTGGCCCCCTCCGAACGGTCTTATTTGTGATTTCAGGCCCAGGGTAATTTTGAAGCCCGTGTCTGGATTAGTGACGCTTGCGTGGATCGGATCCTAAATTTCCCGTGAGTATCAACCTTTGTGGATGATCTCGACTCAGGAAAAGTTTTGCAAGGAGGGAATGCCAGATATCCGAGCTCATATCATGGTTACCCTCGAGTTCATGCGAATATCATAAATGGAAATGAAGTCTCCTAAACATAAAACACATGGACAAATCATCTATGATAAGAATATAATATCGAATGTGTCCGGATATATTTCAAATTCAAAATTAATCAAAAATAAAACCAGTCAATACAAATCTCCAAGCCAATCTTGTATTTCAATAAATTTGTTTTACTATATTTCTTTTCATACAAGTTATATCTTTCTTCCTTACTCCATAAATATCAAGTATTTCTTAGCACTAACCCATGATTTTATACATTCACTATTTTTGTCACTCAGCATTACTGTTATCGTACATTTAAGTTTCATTTCATTACTGATTTGAGCATCCGAGAGGTTACGCTAACGGTTCAAAAAATCAGCCTAAGCGATCACCAGGAGCTAGGAGCTAGGCGTCGGTGGACTGCTTAAAAAAATCTAGTCGGCCAGAGTAGGCGACAATGCCTCCTAGGTGGTCCTAGGTGATTAGGACTTTTAAGTTTTTTTTTTAGTTTTTTTAATTGGTCTTTTAACTTAAATTAAAAGTCCAATTAAAAAATGAAATGTAATTTTTTAAAAATATTAACAAAAGTTATGTTCAATAAAAAAAAAAATTACAATTGGTTGGCTTTCCTAATACATCGAATTTCACGAGAATTATGTTTCATTAATTTAAACAATGATTTATTATCGTAAAATAAAAAAAAAACTTCATTTTATTTTTGTATTAGTCATGTTCTCTCAACATATATCAAACAATGATTTCATATCTAAAATAAAAAAAAAAAAATTATTTTAAAGACATTAACATATAATGCTAATAGATATTGTAAATATTAATTCTAAAAAAGCGCCTAGGCGCTTGTTAGCCATCCACGTATCATTTTTTTAGAACACTGGCTACATCGAAAATATCTCGTGTGCCCTCTAATTATTGTTCCTCTGAGCAGATCCACACCAAATTTTCGTCCAACCCGAACTGATCGTCAGAGGATTATTTTGGCTCACCAGACCTTATGTATAAATTTTTTGTTACATCAAATTTATTCTTATTATACATCAGAGTAGATTAGTGAAAACATTTGTTCATGCATGACCATATAATAAGCAATTGCATCGCATAAACTTCTTATATCTGTCTTTTTATATTTATTACTCTTATTACATATTCATATCATTTAATCAGCTTATCCCAGAAACTAAAAAAGTACGTGCTATTTACCTTGGAGAATAATTTCTAAAAATGGGCAGAAGTTCAATGAAATCCACATTTCTTGATTTGGCCAAAATAAGATATTAGAACTAAAAACGTGAATATTCGGTTTTAGGTAGAGAAAGAATTCGTTAGTTTTTGTCTTACATTGGACTTGTTGGTCGAAATCTTGGACTTAAAACCACTGGAAACCCTAGCTAGTTCTAACTATGAAGAAATTCTTGAATTTTGTATACGAGAACAATTGCTAAATAAATGTCAGTCGAATCAATTTTGTAAAGCCATGTGACAAGTTGGGGGATATTAGCTCCAAAACATTAAATGTTGGGAATGGACTACTTCATGAAATAATATGGGATAAATTATAAAATTATTATTATTTATTTATTATTTGTTAAAAATTAGGAATCTCGAGGGAAAATTCTAATTATAACAGAAAATAGAAGAAGCTGGACAGATAATTTAAATAAATAATAAATTATTTTTTATTTTTTTAACCTTATGTGGAGAACCAATTATTATTATATTAAAGGTTGAGAGGCCCAGTTTTCTACTGTTGGGACAGCTTTAAATTGGGATATAATTACAAATTCTATTTTTGCTATATGGATCTGTACATTGTGGGGGGACAGACTTTACTACAAATTGAATATTTGTTTATTGCTGAGAAAAAAACATTCTAATCTAGTGGCCCTGTCTGTGAACCTTGCACATATCATGGAGCTTCATGGACATTGCCGATAAATCATTTAACTTTTTTTTTCATATATTATTCATAAAATAAATGAAAGGGTCTCCTTATAAATTCAAGCAATAAATATTAATTTTACATCGCCCTTGTAAGACGTTTTCATAGTTCAATTTTGTGAGATATGTCATCTACTTGGGTTACTCATGAAAAAATATTATTTTTTATATCAAAGTGTTGTTTTCATCGTAATTATGGACATTGTTGATCGATATCATAAATAAAGATCCGTGAGATAGTATAAAAAACTATTATTAATTTTAAGTTACTACTGCATTCAAAGTTTAAACGTTTTATTAAAGTGGCGGCTTTCTTCACATTTATTCTTTCTCAACAATTGGAAACATATGCATTATTCGAGCAAGATTATAAATAAGACAACTAGGAAACGACCATGTTTGTGTCATAATATATATATATTTTTTAAAAAATGTAAAATCATTTGTGGATCGAGTTAGCCAATTAGGGATAATTATCCTTGGTAGAGGTGACAATGAGTCGAATTTAGATAGGATTTTATATCTTCCGTCTCAATTCACATTTATTATATATATTCATATCTTCATCGGATGATTAGATATATATACCCTACCCAAAAATATTATTGTAATCTATTATTATATTTTCTCAAATTTGAATTATTTCGAGTAAACTATCAATATTTACTAGTTTTTTTAAGGAAATATATATATAAAAATTAGTAAATTAAACATTATAAAAAATCATGAAATATTAGAAATAATTTATTCTAACATCATTATCCAATAAAAATGTCATCAACTTTATATTAATAATTTTCTTCATTCCATCCGACTAACATAATTCAAGAAAAAAATAATAGAATTAACAACGTAGCCGGAAAATCTCTCTCTCTCACACACAAACAGAGATATATATTAATTTGATCGTGTATTCAGATGAGGTATGAATAGGATCTTTTAAGACCCGCCTTCATCTACATACCCGAAAATCCTCATACCCAATTTTGATGTTAGTGACGATATCAATCGCGACTTTCAAAAAATATCTTTTGTCATATTAACATATTCATTTATTTAATCGGGTAAAAAATCACATTTATATCATCTTTCATTCAGGTCGAATATTAGATTTTCGTTAGGTTCGAAGAAAACTATCATTCTAATCCTTAGTCAATTGAAAATATTTGAATTTTATGCGTAATCATTTTGATACATTCTATTAGTATATATGTAAGGCCCGGGATTATATCATTTTAATCCGAGATTATTTAATTTATGAATTTTGGAATGATGAATTAGATTCCACGGTTTTTGTAATTAATTAGGATTGAAATGGAATTAAAAAGAGTTATTGAGGGCTGAATTGCAAAGTGAAGAATTCAGGGGCTAAATTGATAATATTGGAATTTGAGTGGAACGCATGTCTTGCCATGCACTTAAACGTGTAAACCCATCCATCAAATTTAGATTTACAGCAACGAGAATTGAGAGAACCATAGCCCTAAAACCCTCAAGCTTCTTCATGTGTTAGAAATTTGATTTTTCAAGTACCGGCGATCTGATTTTTAATCCGAGCACAGTTCTGAGATCCTCTCGCCAAGAGCTACACAAGGATTTAAGTTTCATTGATTTCTAACAGGTTTTGAAATTGATGTATTGGAGGAATTGTGATTTGATTATCATTATGTGTTCTGGTGATATCAGTAATCGTATATTCGAAATCAGATCGAAGAACAGACAGTAGATGAAATTGCTATGAATTTTCAGATTATATGATTGAGAATATACAGATTTGATATTGGACTTGTATTTGTTGATTGATTATGAGTTATGATATTGTATCTGTGATGTTGAGTTGACGGGGATATCGATATTGTGCTGTTATGCCGTCAAAACATCAGTAGATTGATATTGATCAGATTGAGTATTGAATTGAGTGGAATATTGATATTGTTCTTCTCGATATGACATTTCAGATTGTATTGACTGCCTTGAATTCAGAACTTCTATTTCTTCAGACTGAGACTACAAAAAGAAAGATATAAGTCGATGTTAACCGGGAGATTAACTTGAGTCAGATTGGACTCTAGTTTCCCTAAAACCACATACTTTATTTTATTGCAATTGTTTGACATTGATATGATTAATCTATTGATTTATAGAAAGTAGAGAATAGCCGATAGCTATTGAGCGAGAGTCATTGATAGAAGGGCCAGACAGTGATAGAGTGATCATTGGCCCATTGCACATTATCATAGGATAGCTTTGGCGGATATGCCAAGTCTGTGGCGGATATGCCAAGACACTGAATTATTGACTTATATCGATATTGCTTAGGGGCGGATCGACTTCTATCGCTGAGATTCGATATATATGTTAATGTCCAGGAACCGGGATCCCTAGATTAGAGATGAGTCGAGTCGGAGATGACGAGTTAGAGAGTTTTATCTATATTCACTAATGTGTCATAAATTATTATTCATGTTCTTAATACATGGCTTATGCTTTTGTATATGATTTTATGCATCGCATGTATACATTGCTTATACTGGGATTTTATTCTCATCGGAGTTATCCGGCTATTGTCGTGTTTGTATGTGTGCATGGCAACAGGTGTGACAGGATCAGGGTCGATGAGATGATGAGAGATCGTGATTAGAGTGGAGACTACGGACTTTGACGTTGCTGTAGATAGGATTCAGCACTTGACATTTAGTTGTTGAACCTTAGTTTGAGTTTGATGTTTGTTATACAAGACTTGTACTTTATACTGATATGTATATTAGATTGAATTATATTACGTTCCGCAAATTTAAAAAAAAAATTAGACCCAGATTAATTAATTGATCCATTTATCCCAATGACGATTAAGAAGATGATTAGCGTCCTGGTCCCCACAATATATCACCCGTCTCTCGAAAAAAATCCCTGATCGCGTCTATAAGTCATGCTTGTGATTTTAAAAGTATACGGCTTGCATACTAAGTAATTGTTTTGCTAACCACTTTTGTTAATATTGTTTCAACTAAAAATAACCCTTTCTTAGAATTTCAATTTAATAATGGATGGGTTTCAAATCGTAACTAATTTTTAAATATTTTCATATGGACATGTCTCTTGTGAGACGGTTTCGTGAGACAAGATCCGTGAGACGAGTCAATTATGTTCATATTTACAATAAAAAGTAATACTTTTGACATAAAAAATAATACTTTTCTTGAACAATTTAAATAGAACATTGTTAGAAAAATACGATGGAAAATGACTACTCTACCCTTGAAACGATAGTAATTAATAAATAACAAATCAAATAAATCATGTGAGTACTCGTGAGAAATAGAATGCAGCAGCAATTTTATCAGGCTATATAGACATTATTTTGGGTAAAATTCAAAATATAATAAAAGCCAAAGCAGCCACAGATTCCTCATACACTAATAGGTCAGAAGTCATATTTTTAATTATAAAAAATAAATAATATTACCATATATTAACAACATGACTAAGTCTCTTATGATACGGTCTCATGAATTTTTATATGTGAAACGGGTCAACCCAACCGATATTCACAATAAAAAGTAATACTCTCAGCATAAAAAGTAATATTTTTTCATGGATAACCCAAATAAGAGATTCATCTCATAAAATATCACTCGTGAGACCGTCTCACACAAGTTTTTGCCTAATAACATTAAGTGTGTACATAATTTATTCTCGTATCTTTCAATATTTTTTCAATGTCAGTCTTTTTATTCACATGAATGTTAATGTGATACTTTAGACATATATTAATTATTAATATCATGTTAACATCGCATCAGAAAAATGATAAAAAAATTATACATTCTCACGGAAGCGCTAGCGTTCTTGATTGAACATACTATTAATTTCATGTTCAATTTCCAAAAATGACACATTTGTTGTTGGTCCCACGTGCGGAATTTGAGATAATAAACACGAAAATAAAGAATAAACTGGACACCGAGATTTACGTGGAAAACCTCTAAAAATTATTAGGGTAAAAACCACGGGCAAGATGAAAAGAATTCCACTATAATATTTTGTGGTGTACAACCCACTCACTGTGTTTCCAAAGAGAACACACACTCTCTTAATACAGGAGAACAAACACCTCACAAATATTAGAGTATCTCCAAACCATCTCTATTTTGGAGGAAATCTCCAAAATAGAGTATGGGTTGGTGCTCCAACCCAACTCCAAATGCAATCTCCAAGTGATCCTCCATTTTTGGAGGATCACTATTCATTTGAAGATCAATATGGAGATTCTACCAAATTACTGAAATTTCATCATAACAATTGCAAAATAGTCATTTTGTATTTTTATGTATTTGTTTTGCTCTATTTTATATTATTATATTTCAAATTATTTAATTAATTAATTTTAATGTTAAATAAATTGAGTTTAATACATGTTTTATTGTATTATGTTTATCAAATTAATTAAGTTCGGTTATATAATACATTATGTAATTATATAATTATATGTGTGTGTTTTTGAAAATGAAAAAAAAAAAAGAAATGGAGTATTTTGTAATATTTTTAGAGGATATGGGTTGAAGAAGGTTTTTAAAAATAGAGATCACGGATCTCTATTTTGGAGGATAGATGATGAAAAATAGAGGATATGTGTTGGAGATGACCTTATTGAACTAAGCACTCAAATGCTTATAAGATGAGAGAAAACTCGAAGAAGGGATGATTTCAGAATGAAAGGGGGGGCTCTATTTATAGAGCCACTTGTCCGTGTGAAGACGCGTTTTATACGCGTCTTCCGTCTTCTGAATTATTAATCAAACAACCCACGTTTTTTTGCCACCAAGATTATTCAATAGAATCTGCCACCTTTGGCCCCAGCACCTATTGCCGACATTTCTCCCACTTGAAGATTTGATTGAGAATCAAACATATCTCCACACATATTTTCAATCTTGCTATTCCCTATTACTTACGTTTCTGCCAGGCCACTTGAGGATCTACACTACTCAAACTTTTCAATATTCACTGGCTTGGTCAGAACATCAGCTATATTGTCCTTCGTATGGATCTTCTGCATATCCACGCTTCCTTCTTCTACTACTTCCCGCACAAAGTGAAATTGTACTCCAATTTGTTTCGTTCTGGAATGAAAGGCTGGATTTCTTGCGATGTGCAAGGCACTCTGAATGTCACAAAATAAAGGAACATTATCTTGTTTTTGTCCAATCTCCTCCAATAACCTTTTAATCCATATTGCCTCCTTGCAAGTTTGAGTAGCTGTCATATATTCTGCCTCCGTCGTAGATAACGCCACAACTGTTTGCAGTTTTGAAACCCAGCTTACAGCTCCCCCTGCAAGTGTAGACACATAACCAGTAGTAGATTTTCTCTTATCAGGATCACCTGCATAATCTGAATCGACATAGCCCCTGAGTGTAAAATCTGATTCTCCATAACAAAATTCAGCATTCGAGGTACCCTTAATGTATCTAAGGATTCTCTTAACAGTGCTCCAATGCTCTCGTCCAGGATTCGTCATATACCGACTAACTGCACCCACTGCTTGAACAATGTTTGGTCTTGTACAGATCATGACGAACATCAAACTTCCCACTGCTGATGCATATAGTACTCGAGACATCTCCATCATCTCTGTTTCACTGCTAGGACACATCTCAGATGATAACTTGAAGTTAAAAGGAAAAGGGGTCGAAATTGGCTCATTACCTTGCAAGTTGAAGCGTTGCAAGATTTTCTTCAAATATTTATTCTAGGAAAGCCAAATCTTTATGTTAATTCTGTCTCGATGAACTTGCATCCCTAAAATCTTGTTTGCTGGTCCCAAGTCCTTCATATCAAATTCTCTAGCCAAGTATGCCTTCAATCCTTGGACTTGATCTTTGTTGGGGCCTGCTACCAACATGTCGTCCACATATAACAGTAAAATAATATAATCATCACCAGACCTCTTGAAATATATACAAGGGTCTGCACTCAGTCTGTTGTATCCAAGGCTCATGATATAGGAATCAAATCTCTTGTACCAACACATCGGCGCCTGTTTGAGATCGTACAGAGATTTGTTCAACCTGCAAACCAAGTTCTCTTTGCCTATTTCCGCAAAACCTTCTGACTGGAGCATATAGATTTCTTCTTCAATATCTCCATGAAGAAATACCGTTTTCACATCTAGCTGTTCTAGATGTAGGTCAAACACGGCACATGATGCCAACACTACTCTGACTGTTGTAAGTCGAACCACAGGAGAAAATATCTCATTGAAGTCGATGCCTTCTATCTGAGCATATCCTTTTACCACCAATCTAGCACGATACCGCTCCACTTGGTTATTACCATCACGTTTGATCTTATAGACCCATCTGTTTCTAATGGTTTTCCTCCCTCGTGGTAGTATAACAAGATCCCAAGTTTTATTCTTGTCCAATGCCTCCAATTCTTCTTGCATAGCTATCATCCACAAGGATACATCCGAGCTTTGAGTAGCCTCGTGAAAACTCGATGGCTCACCATCCTCTAGTAATAGACAATATGCAATATTGCTTTCAGTGACATAATCTGAAAGCCAACTTGGTGGTCTTCTGTCTCGAGTTGACTGCCTCACATTGGAAACCTCAGACTCAACATGTTCTTGTTTTTCGTGCTCTGGTACTGCTTCACAAGAAACTTGACCTTCGTCCGTCTTATTTTCCACCTGAAAAATAGTAGTTTCTGAATTCGGTGTGCCTTTGTCTCCCTTTACTTTATCTTCCTTGAAGATAACATCCCTGCTGATGACAAGCTTGTGAACAGTAGGATCCCACAAGCGAAACCCCTTTACTCCATCAGCATAACCCAAGAAGATACATTTTCTGGATTTCGAATCCAACATTGATCTTTCTTTCTCATTGTACAGAACGTACACAGGACTTCCAAATGTATGCAAATGAGAATAATATGTCGGCTTCCCAGTTCACATTTCCATCGGAGTCTTCAGATCAATCGCCACTGAAGGAGAACGATTGATAATATAACAAGCGGTTTTGACTGCTTCTGCCCAAAATGACTTTTCTAGACCTGCATCCTCAACATAGCTCTTGTTCTGTCCAACAAGGTCATGTTCATCCGCTCCGCCACTCCATTCTGTTGAGGTGTGTAAGCCGTCGTAAACTGTCTTTTGATGCCCTCATGTTGACAATATGCATCAAATTTGTCACTGTTATATTCTCATCCATTGTCAGTCCTTAGACACTTGATCTTCTTTTCTGAATCAAGTTCAACTCGCGCTTTGAAATCTTTGAAGACTTGGAAAACATCTGATTTCTTCTTGATTGGATACACCCAACATCTCCTAGAGAAATCATCAATGAACGAGACAAAGTATCTCACTCCTCCTAGGGATACAACCGGTGTTTGCAAAACATCCGAATGAATCAGCTCCAATATGATGTTGATCCTGGCAGTAGAAGTACCAAACTTTAATCTGTGTTGTTTACTGGTAACACATTGCTCACAAAATGGTAGTGATACTTTTGTAAGTCCCGGCAGTAGCTTCTATTCTGAGAGAATTTTCAATTCACGTTCTGACATATGCCCGAGCTTTCTATGCCATAACACTGTTAATTCTTCTCCTGAACCAATTGATGCAACAACTAGTTCCGCCTCTTTGTGTATTTATCCCAAAAGTACATACAGATTTGCAGCAATTTTTTCCGCCTTCATAACCACAAGCGCACCCTTCACAATTTTCATGATCCCGTTCTCGATACAAGTTTTACATCCGATGTCATTTAATTGCCCCAAGGACAAAAGATTTTTCGTCAGTCTTTTCATATGTCGTACCTCCTGTATGGTGCGAATGGTGCCATCAAACATTTTAATTTTGACAGTACCGACCCCTGTGATTTCCAAGGCATAATCATTCTCCATGAATACAGATCCTCCTGAGAGTGGTTCATAATGATCAAACTATTCTCTCCGAGACGTCATATGCCATGTCGCTCCTGAATCTATAATCCATGTGTCACAAAATTTGTGCATGCCTTCTGCAACAGTTGGTGCTTCGCTGAATAATATTTCACCACTGTCTGAAGTACTGGCCACATTTTCTTGAGAGCTTTTATGATATTCGTACACTCTTTCTTGAAGTGTCCTTTACCGCCACATTTAAAGCAGTAAATATTTTTCTTCTTACTTCTCGACTTTAATCTACCTCGTCTTTGGCTCCCACTGGAGTCACGATCCATAAATTTTCCTCTTATCATCGGTAAAGCCTCTGCCTGCTTCGAAGTTACCAACCTATCTTCCTTATTCCTGCGCCGACTTTCTTCATCGAGAACCGCAGTTAAGACATCGTCGAATTTTAGAAAGCCCATAAGAATATTGTTGGTAATGTTGATGATAAGTTGATCATATGAATCTGGTAGACTTTGAAGTAGAAGTTCCGCACGTTCATTTTCCCATATTTTATGCCCCATGGAAGTGAGTTGGGCAAATAGAGTATTTAGTGTGTTGATATGGTCGGTCATCGATGAGGATTCCGCCATCCGAAGAGTATAAAATCTTCTCTTTAGGAAAATCATGTTGTGTAGCGACTTGACCTCGTACATCTTTGTCAGATATCCCAGATAAATTTGGTTGTTTTTATCTCAGAGATACTTGACAGTAATTCGTCTGCTATAGCCAAGTGTAAATTGACAACAACATTGTCATTCATCTCGTTTCACTTTCCATCGTCCGTAATTTCCATCGGTCTATCTCCAATAGCCGCCAAGCAATTTTTCTTTCTTAAAACTGCTTGTATCTTTATTTTCCACAGCATAAAATTGCTTCCGTTGAACTTTGATATCTCGTACCTTCTCGCCATTATGTCTACAACAATTTTAGTATACTGAACAAAATAATCTTGACTTAATAAAAAATCTCAAAAAAAAATCTTTTCTGATGTGGAAGATCTGTCTAGGCTGCAACCACAGAGCATACTCAGAATTTTAAGAAATTTTAAACCAAGGCTCCGATACCCCTTTTTGGTCCCACGTGCGGAATTTGAGATAATAAACACGAAAATAAAGAATAAACTGGACACCGAGATTTACGTGGAAAACCTCTAAAAATTATTAGGGTAAAAACCACGGACAAGATGAAAAGAATTCCACTATAATATTTTTGGCGTACAACCCACTCACTGTGTTTTCAAAGAGAACACACACTCTCTTAATACAGGAGAACAAACACCTAAGCACTCAAATGCTTATAAGATGAGAGAAAACTCGAAGAAGAGACGATTTCAGAATGAAGGGGGAACTCTATTTATAGAGCTCCTTGTCCCGTCTTCTGAATTATTAATCAAACAACCCATTTTTTTTGCCCCCAAGATTATTCAATAGAGTCTGCTATCTTTGGTCCCACCACCTGTTGCCGACATTTGTCACAATTAAATTTTTTATTCAACAATATACAATTTTTTTTTTAAAAAAAAGAATTGTGAAGATGAAAACAGTATAGAATTGTAAACCGTAGGTAGTCGATTAGTAACAACACGTACTAAAAAAGGCTAAAAGTGAGAGACAAGTCGACAACCTTTTCAACATTTCACCCCACTCATAATTCTCACAGAGACCCTCCACTTTCTTTTACACTTTCCATCATCCGATGGGATCTAACAATTCCATGCAAATTATTTATTTTCGTCGAGGTGCGATAATTGTTTTTTATAAAAAAAATTGAAATTGACATTAGTATTATTGTATAAATTAAAATATTAAAATCACATTGTTATCATCGATTATAGTTTTTATAAAACAAAAGGCTATTGATTTTACTTTTTTGTTGTTGAGTAGTTCATAGGAAAATCCCAAAAAAAATATATAAATGTTTATCTAATATTAATTGAGAAAATAAATTTGATTTCTTTTTTAATCAATGTGAAATTTCACTCCGGTTAATCAAATTTAAATATTTTAGATCAGATGTATTTGTTAGGTCGGACATTGTTTGCCAAACGAACCGGTCACGGAACGACACATGTACGAGGCTGTCTTCTTGCCTGCTAAACGACGCAGATGATTTTACGCAAATTTGCATGTCTGCTTGAATATATAGAGACAATAAAGTGTGAAAATTAGGATAAATTAACAAAAAGTGGTGGGCATAGTGTCATCTCGTGTAAAATAGTTGTTTGGTTTGTAATTTATTTCATAAATGTTTGTAGTTTTATCAAAAGTTATAGTTGATAATAATTATGTAACTCAAAAAATTTTAAATTACATAGCAGTCCAAGCGATATGGTTTGATCGCTCTACCCAACAGAGATAATTATTGCACATAAACAATCCCATTCCAAATGATTGCACATGTTACAATCAATGAGAATCGAATATATGACATTAGCTATGATTTCAATTGTAAGATCATGATATTAACGATATAACTTAAATTTTTTAAACCAAGTAAACAGGCTAAATAACATAGTTTGATCATTTTATTCAACGTACCTAGACCATTTCTGTTTTTATCATTTCCCATTGTGGTTTCGGACCCCATTGTGCACGTGAGATTTGTATTTTTGCGTATCGACAAAAGTGCTACTGACACGTGAATTACTTTATTTCATGGATTAATAATGAAACCACATTTTGTTTTATATTGGTAAAACATCTTAGAAGTGGGAAAACATTCATATTTTTTCCTAGGCTGGTCGGTGCGAGAAAAGAAGCCAATATTATGCGGGGCCGATTACCTGTATGGATGTGATCAAGAAAAAATAAGTTATTGTTCCAATATTTGAGGTAAATTTGAAGTAATAAAGGATAAATAATAATATTTTTACCTTAACTGATTAAATTTGATATATCTAATAAATTACAATTTTATCCTTTTATATCCTTTTAAAAATTAAGAATGTAAATAAAAGTCATACATTAAGGGTAATAATGTTATTTTATATATAATGATTTGATTGATGTATGATAAATAATTAATGTGCAAATAAATTAAAATTACAACTAAATGATTGAACCATATGTAATATGTTAATTTCTTTAGAATCAATATAGCCTTTGATTTAGTTATATAATTAAATGTGAACAATGTTAATATATGAGTAGAGTTGTCAAAATGGGTCGATAGGTATGTCGGATTGATCGCCCTATCTTGTCAAACAGACGAGCTGGATTGACAATTTGTTAATACGCTCAAATGACGGATTGGCCCGGCCCGTTCACCAAATGGTGCGCTTTGTCGGGCTGCGGGCCAACCCCCAAATATATCTATAAATTGGAGTGTTTGGAGTACGTTTCGTCCAATTTATTTGGTGGTATGGGGCGGGCCAACCCATCCGGTTGGTCCATTTTGTCTCGGTAAAGTCCATCTCGTAATCCAGAATAAAAAAAATAATAGAAGTATGGACAAAAAATACATCCATTAAAAACCCAAGGTTCGTCGGATAAATGCAGACGTGTATAGATAGATTACTTGTATCATGGATACTCTCATTTCGATAGATGTAAATGAACAATCTATTACTTTGGTTGGATTATTCATAACTGTTAACTCCTTTTTAAACACCATCGAATTAAACTTTTTCTTCGATTTTTTAATAGAGACGCGTTTCTCTCGCTTGCAAACATACTTGGATCAAGACTTCCAATTGAATAAGTATGAGTAAATGGATGGATTAATAAACGTTTGAATTTTTGTCTCTCTCTGAGGAAGAGACGATATAGAATCAACTTCCCAATCTGATATTATGGTGCTGTCAAAGAACCAGTGATCTTTATCTTGATCCTTACGAGACGCCCCAACATTCTTCAATTGTCCGACTGTTGGTGAATCCTATTTTTATTTCATCGAAGAGAAACAAATGAAAGGCTCAAGATCAAACTTTACTACATGGTATTTACATCTCTCAGTTCCAATAAAATTAAATTGGACGTTGTTGGCATTTCATCCTTCATTTTCCAGGGTATATAATTGCCTCAAAAGGTCCAATATAAATTTGTATACGAAAATAATATATAATAGATAGATTGGAGTGCCATAGCCATTCCACGGAGCAAATATGAAGTTTCCTGTTCTTTGTTCATAGAAAACACTGATGACATCTTTGATTTGTTAACAAAATAAAGCAAGGGTTGCTGCTAAACCAAAACACACACCAAGTCCTTGAAAAACCAACCAAGAAAAAAAAACTTGACTTCATGGCTTTGTCAATTTCTCTCTACATCTACACAGATGGGAAGAATTTGTTGAGATTGCAAGGCAACGAATAGAACTCTTCACTTCTTGTATCGGTTTTATATGATTGGAACCTATCCCACCAATGCATGCCTCTATCTTTCCTCGTCGTGCCGTCTTTCGGAGGCAACGTGACATCCAAAATCAGAGCCAAAACTCCAGCAACGAATGGTTCGGACGAGAAAGGAACGTTGATCATATCGTTGAACTGCCAATAGGAGCCAATAATCAAATTCTTGAATTCACGTGTTGTTCAGAAATTTAGATTACGTGCTCAATGCTTACCCATTTTGCTGAGGAATGGATTGGGCCATAGCCCTTTACAGATCTGTACTCGTTGAAATATTGCGGTATGGATAATCCCATGAAGATTGAGAATGCAAGAATGAACTTTGTTCTGAAGGCATTCATGTTGCAGAATTGCAGGAAACCGAGACCTCCTACCCCTGAGTTTTCAATTCTTGAATTTCAATGGGCTAATTCATGTGAGATATATTGAAAATTATAAATAAACTTCGTAGGATCATGCATACCAACATAGGCAAACAGAATGCAATACAACGCAGCAACGATTGGAGCCGGAATTGAAGCAAAGACAGCTCCGAATTTGCCTGAATTTGGTCAAAGTTAGAATTTAAACATCATAGAGAAGTTTCTTTCTAGTTTATTTGGAATGACAAGGAAAAAATTATCCGTTTACTTGCCTAGTACTGAAAAGAATATCATAAAAACAGCAGAAACTTGTACAACTCTTCGGCTTCCAACTCGTGTCAACCCGAGCAAACCGGCATTTTCACTGTCCAATATGAGAGTTCAGAGTTTACAAGTGCAAGTTTATGCTAAACCAAGGGAGCAAAAGAAAGAATCCTACATAGAAACAGATGACCCGTTTCCAGTTCCAAAAATTCCAGAAAACAATATGCCGAGACCCTGAAAACAGACAGTCCATTTTGTAATTTTGTAGCCAAAAGAACTCAAATAACCATAGAATTCATATTCTTGTGAGATTTTGGCCGTGTCTATGAATGCAAAGTTAATGACTTTTAAGCCCAATTACCTGCCAGCCAACCCCTCGGCTGAGAACAGAATGCGGCATAGGAGTTGCACTGGCATACCTTGACACAGCAATGAAAGCACCAGTGGACTGCCAATTGGTAAAGCAAAATAAATGTTAATTACCACGAGAATCGCTACAACCTGGGGTGTAACTGAATCAAGTCCAAGTCCAGTTTCCAGAACTTCATGGGTTCTAGTTCTATTGAAACTGCCTATGAAAATAAAACCAACAGAAACATGCAATGATGCATCGAATTATTTGTTTATAGGATTCTTGACAAAATATAAGCACCTCAACAAGGGTAACAAATGAAGTCGCCATCATGGCGAATGCTTCTCCAGCATGGAAAGTAGGAGCTCCCCATTGAAATGGATACGGAACTCTGATCCTGTAGAAAGTCAGAATTTATCAGTAGAAGTTACCAGCTCCAAGAATCTGAGAATATTATGAACTTTCACCCATTTCTCATGGCTGTCATATTTTCTCGAGAACCACTGAACAAAAGGTGAAATTTTACCAGGTTATGGAAACCACACAACGAGCCTTACCAAGGAGCGCCACTTATGATTCCAGCACGGTCAGTTCTACAGCTTAATTGAGTTGTTGGTGCGGCATTTTTGTATGCTCCACCAATGGTCAGTAAATGAGCATAAATCCACACTAAAATGACCGAGAATAGCACAGCAAAACGAGTAAAGACGTGTTTTCCACCTTTCATCAGATGAGGTAAGCACTGCAAAAGCCATTCAGCATATTATATTGATAGAAGTTCCGAACATGGAGAGGATGGTACATGACAATATGCAATGAAACTCACTTGCGAAAAGATCACTAGTAAGATAAGCTGAGGCAATCCAATCTCCACACATTTTGCTACCTGGAAATGTAGAAAAGCAGGGAACAGTTCAGTTTTAGGGAAGCATTAAGCGACGATATTCGGAAATCAGCTTAGCTTTGAAACACTCGATTTCATTTTCTAAAAGAACACTTTAATGCTTACCAGAGGAAAACCAAGCTCATAAAGCCCAAATCCACTGAGAGCTACCAGTGGAACTGTAGAAAGTGGACTCATGAACCTGGATTTTGCACATGAAATGAAACTGATTTAGTCACTTCTACTCAAAATTCAAAAATATAATGCATTTCAAAGAGAATGTAGTTACAACACCTAGTAACGTTTCTCCAAAGGCCACTGAAGCCGATAACTATCTGAAGAGTGGAAGCTACAATCATAGCCCCCTGAATTCCTCTCATAATCCTCTTGAATCTCTACACATGACACAAATTACTGGATCAAACTAACAAATAGGACTCTTTTACGAAGGCTAAAAACGATTGGAGGGCTCATTTATCACCTCTACAGGTTCCAAAATTTCACTATATCGACCAGCCAAGACAATTGACAAAGTTGCGGGGATATATGTATAAGAACCACCGATCACAGCTGGCAGTCGAGTCCCGAGTAATATCTGAGCTAGCGTGTTCAATCCAGCAACAAATTGTAGTGTCTGAATCATTTGAGCCTTCTCTTCCTAACCACGGAACCAGTTTTTTTAGTTAAAATCAAGAAATCGTCTTAGTTCTTGAAAACCATTCAAAATCGAGCCCTTTTCAGTAAATAAAATATTTGCCTTTCCTCCTCCCATTTGAGGAGCCAGAAAGGAGGGTATGAGAACCGTAGTACCAAGCATCACAATGTAGTGCTGGAAACCAAGCAGTATTGCCTCAGCTGCATTAAGCAACAATAAAATATTAAAACAAGAATTTAGCTAACACGCTAGATTAGCTTATCCAAAAAGTTGATCAAGTGCATAACATTCAAAATGGGAACAAAAATTGCATGCTAAATTTAAGGTTTATGATCTTGACACCAGTTAAAGATAGATTGTGTTGCTTTCCATAAGCTCAAGAGCTAACAAGTTCAAGAACCTAGAGCATAATCCTTGTACTTTTTTGTGTATTTTGTTGAGATGCTATTGGTGGATTTTGAACTATCAACCACACATCAAAACACCCAAACAAAACAAAACAAAACAAAATATTTAAGAAAAGCACAACACAAGTCTGAACCCAAAAATTAAGAAGATGGTGCAATTCAAAACTTTAATTTTTACAAACAATAAACATTAAATTTGAAGCTTTACAAATACGATTGCATGGAGACAACATGGATATAGGAAGAGGACTAACGCCAAGGAGGTGGGCTTGTAATGCAGTAAGAAACACCGGGGAGCTGATCTTTGACTGGATGTGGTATCAACTCATCTTGTTTTGGTGGTGGTGCAGCTGCTCCGCCTCCTGCCATTATTTGCTGTACCTTTTTTCCAACTCACTGTAAAATAAATACATAAACTCTCACTCCATACATTTTCTTACCCAGATTTACACGTAAACAAATGAAAACACTAACCAAAAATCTCCAAAATCAAGAACCCCCACCAAGAATTTCCACTCTGCCAATGATCTGCAGTAGTCTTCAGATAGACAAAACTTTCAAGAACAAATGCAAAGCTATTCTAGTCAATGATAAAAGCATTGCCAAGGTTACTTAATGTGTTGCAGAACAAAATGCTACATGCATTTCAAGAAAACATAAAGCAAATGTGAATTATGGACCTAAATGCAAAGTAGAGTGAATAAAGAGAAAAAGCAAGATAATTAAACCAAAAGTGAGAAAGAAATCAAAACAAACCATTCCTAGGGAATCTATTTGATTTGTCTCTCACATACGTACCATAAATTTAAAAAAAACATATAGATTTGTTCTTCTTTCTTTAGACGTGTTATTAACTAGTCATTTGCAGAATCAAGCACTTGCCTTTGTTCTTCTCTCAAGTAAAAGATAAAGTTAATGGGCATCCGCCACCTTTATTTTTTCTCATAATTATTTGGACATTATAATTATTCCATTCTTTTTTGAGAATATTATTATTATTATTATTCCATTTAATCACAAGTAGACAATATAATATGCATTTTAAGCTAAATTATTTGAAATCCGTAGCATGGCTAGATCTCACAGTACCACATGCTTATTGTTTTCTTAAAATGACAAAATATGAAATATATACCAAAATATATACATATATCATGCAGTAGCATGCTGCGTGAGTTCTTTAATTTGTTCTTCAGATACGATATTCAATGCACCCCATGTTTACTTGCATGTGAGTCTTTCTTTCCTTTTGTCTGTTCATTTTTACAGTCTCTCACTCTATATTTTGCTGCCATTTTGAATTGACGGAATCTTTTGGACAATTGTCTGCAAATATTAGTCCAGCTAGCCCAGAAAAATTAGTCCTACATGCAATCCAAAGCAATCAAGAGAGTGGTATAAATCAAGTCCTATCATAACGCCAGGAATTAGGTTCTGATTTCTAGACAACCCACTTGATCAGTAGTTCTGCAGCCTGTCCCATTAACGACACCTGGCAGGAAATCATTGGGTCAAAATATCTCACAGTCAAAAAAGTCTCTGTGTACATGGATTAGGTCCATCCACTTGATTTCAGTTATCAATTATGTCTTTATTTCGATTGAGTCACAGGTTTCTTTTAACTCATCTGATGGCAAATTTTCACCCTTGGGACGAGATATATTGTTCGAAACCCAAAAATTCATTCATACTAAATATGTAAATATATATATATATATGAGTATATTTTTTGTGGACGGTCTCACGTATCTATGTCCGTGAGACTCATCGACCCGACTCATTTTTGAGTAAAAAATGTACAATTATACACACTATGGGTATTGGTACACGCAATGTGTGCGATCCGTATAAAAATAGATAATGAAATAGTTTTTAATAATTCTAACAATAAAATTTATTGTTTTTAAACTGAAGTGGTAGGAGAAAAATACTCTGAAAGTTTTTTAATTAATAATATAGATACATACATCTTTATAAGAAACGCATTAACTTACCATCTCAAACTCATATTCGAGTGGAATATAATTCTGGCGTAAAAATAACTTGATTTATATAAATAAAATAAATTTTTTATAAATAAATTAATATTATATATATACTATATATTTAAGTTAAACTTCTTAGTAATATGTTACCATTTTTATTTTCTATAATTTTCTTTCTTAAAACCCTCATTCCTTTTCAAATTTTTCAATCAATCAAATAATACAAATTATTTAATATTTAACATAGTTATAAATATTCTTATATTTATATTTTATTTGTTCATTCAAATTAAATTAATTATATATAACTAAAAAATAAATTATATCTATTACTTTTACTATCTCTTTTGTTTGTTTTACAATTTGTCATGTTCATGAGATTCTAAGTCGTTTTGTATGTTAGTTTAATAGGGATAATTAAATAGAGTACTTAACTCATTATTATTTTAATTTTAATTTCAATTTAACTACTTAAATTTATACATTGCAATCAAATTCATGAAAAATCACTATATAATGTTATACATTAATAAATAAATAAAAATGTTAATTTTACTAACATTAAGGTACTAATGAGAAGACGAAGGGAAGGGACATGTACTATCATAAATATATGAATTTCATTTGTGAGCTTATTATTTTATATTTTGTTCCTTTTACAATTTTTCATTTCATAAGGTTCTTTAGGTCATTTTCTATGTTAGTTTAATAAAGTCATTAAATATTGTACTTAGCTGATTATTATTTTAATTTTAAATTTAGTTTTAACTACTTAAATTTATACATTGCAGTCAAATTCATGGAAAATCACTACCATAATATTATACATTATTAAAAAAATTTGTTAATTTTATTACCATTAAGGTACTAATGGGAAGACGAAGGTAAATGAGTCGGTCATTTGTGAGCTATCAATTTTACCTTTTTGCTTGTTTTACGTCTTCAAGTAATTTTCTATATTAGTTTAATATGGTCATTAATAGCGTACCTAGCTCAATAAAACTAATTATTATTTTAATTTTACTTTTAAATTTAATTTTAATTGCTTAAATTTATACATGGTTGTTTTCATGAAAAATCTCTACCATAATATTATATATTAAAATCATTTTATTTACTTTAATATGATCATTAATAGTGTAATTAATTCAATTAAATTAATCATTATTTTAAATTAGTTTTAATTGATTAAATTATACATTGCTGTCAAATTCATGGAAAAGATCTCTACATTATTATTATACGTTAAAAAATATTAATATTACCGATATTAAGGTAATAATGAGAAGACAAAAGAAAGATTAATCGATTGAATAAAAATATTAATATATATTAAAGTCATAGACATTTTTTATTTTAATGTAATAGGGTCATTGATAGTGTACTTAACTCAATGATCAAGCTAAGTATTATTTTAATTTTAATTATTTAAGTTTATACAATACCGTCAAATTCATGGAAGATCTCTATCATAATGTTACATATTAAAAATTGTTAATATCACTGAGATTAAGGCAATAATGGGAATAGGAAGGGAGACGAGTCGGATTAAATAAAAATAATAATTAATAAATATCAAGGTCATATAAAACATTTTTATCTCATTTAAATAGAGATATTTTCACTATTTATGTGTCAATAGAAATACATGATTAAGAGAAAATGTTTATATATAAGTCATTTAAATACAAACACTATTATTAAGTTATTTAGTCACATTTTGATATATGCTGTTAAATAAATATTATTAAATAATATGCTACTAGTTTGTGTTCTTCCAATGGTAGAAGTTTTTTTATCATAGATTCCTAGCGTTAACATGCTTTATTGTTATATGTTATTTGTATTGATCATATTGCATTTGATTGTTGTTGTATTTGGATTGCTTAGGTGATTTATTTGTTTACGAAAATAGGAAAAAAAAACCGCATGTCCTACAAAAATGGTCATTTTTTAATTTCTTATTCTTGTGAAATTTCTTTAATTCTTGACGCGTAATTTTTGTTTTCTGTTTGCTTGGACCACTTAGTTTGAAGTCTTAGAAAATATTAAAAATGCTGAATTTTTTCTTCACTTTTTCCTATTGTCTCATAATATTTTTTTATTTATTGAGGAAAATGTATGTTCAGGCTTCTATCTCTAAATCAATATTCAAAATTTTTACGACATTATATATTCTCTATTCAAAATTTGTTGCTTAGATTGATAGAAGGTATTTGAATTTGATTTTTTATGTACTTGTTTATATTATTTTTGTAGTATTATTTGTTGTGCAAATAATAGGTGGACTAAAAAAAATTGATGGCTCTTGGCATGATTGTTGATGTACGCATATATGTTTTTCACAATCACATATTACATATGTGTATTATGAGATAACGATTGAAACTAGGAGTCCTCTTGTGGTTGGAAAACATGGATAAATTGTTAAAAAAGATAGTATTCGGTAAATTTTTGGCATGCGATTTTGTTCTAATTCAATTATTATGCATGATTCTAAATTTTAACTGTATCCAAAGTTAATGTATGTTTTATTGTTTCTGGATAAATTTTGTCAGCGATATATAATTCTTTGGTTTAAGAAAAATTATATGACTTCGTATCATATTTTTACAGTTATTTTTCTTAAGGGTTTTTTATCAATGAATTTTTCATGATGATTTGATGCACTATTTTTTTCTTTGTGTTATTTTTTTAAAAAAAGAAGTGAAATATCTATAAAGAAATAAAAACGATAACAAGATACCTTATCTTTATTTGAAGAAAATATTAGAAAATTTAATGATTTAGTATTTAATTTGAGAGTGATTTATTCTTTTTTTTACTCGTATATATTTCAATTTCTTTGTTATTGTACTCAATAAATTATTTTTAAACTTTGAGTTCTCAATTTTTCTTCTTATTGAGGTTGTCTGAGTTATGATTTTTTTAAAATTTATTTTTGTTACTATTTTTGGCGTTAATTGACTTTTATGACATTCTATAGCTTTACTTTGTCGTTTATATGAAAATCGATATGAGAGTGCACCACTCAAAGCCACAGATTTTGGGTCTTCCGTTCTATGAAAAAAGTAATAAATGGATAACCATATAATTTCTTGATTCTTCATATATATAGTCAACAACATGTGTCACATTTTGAACAAAAAATAAAGGTTAAGACAAATAATGTGGATGCAAAAAAAAAAAAAAAAAGACACATGGTAAACAAAAAATATTATTGTTTATTACTAGGTCCTCATTTTTGTATGATATAATTTAGACACATTCTTTATAGAACTTTGAAATTAAGTCACTAAGTAACATCAAACACATACATATACATATATATGTGTGTGTGTCGAGAATGACTCAGATTTAAATTTCAACGAAGCACAATGAAGATAAAATTGAAGAATTGTAAGAGTAAACCTTTAAGTGTTCTATAGTGATTATGTTGTTACCTCATGATTTGCGATATATGGATTCCATATAAAATACCAATATTCTCAAAGAATACACGATATTGTGATGGCTAGCACCGAGGAATCGATTTTGTTCTTGAAGAGGTGGAAAGAGATGTTGGGTCGCATCTCAAAGGGCGCATCCAAGAAAAGATAACATTCTTAATTTCATGGCATCTCTGCAGCCAAATGAACCGTGCGAAATACAGAAGTATAACTCCGAACATTTTAGATAGTCGTTTGGAAAGTCAGGAGGCATCTTTTCTAGCAGTTTTATGGGAGTTGAGTATTTGTTGTTACTATACATTTTTGACAACCATTGGCAAGTGGTTCGAACGAGGTCAGATTTGGTTCAAATTGAATATAGATGGCTTTGTTGGCTCAAACAAGCTCGGATTTGTTCTATAGTTTTTCCTAGTGTTGCCACAGTCCGTAGGGAGGTCAGAGACCATCTTGGTTTTATTGTCATGGCAATTAAGGAATTTTTTGGTCAAAAACCAAGCGCTACATTTGAGTCGCTCTCCCGGAAGAGTTTTAAAATATTGAGACATGTGCACTCGTGGGGATGAATTTGAAATCCAACTTTGTACTTTTGAACATGGATTTTGATTATAGTTTTATTGTTTACGATAAGATAATATATTAAATCTTAAATCCACATTTTACTTATTTACACAATAGTATTACAAATAGAATAAATTTTAAATAAAAACATTATTGGATGAATTATTGTCCAAACTAACATGAAATATCATATAAACAAATAAGAAATTGATTTGAAAATTATGGTCTTATTTCTTTAAATTAAAAAAATATTTAAAATACACCATTCCAAATGCAAACTAATGTAAATTATGAGATGAGTAAATATATGTTAATATATTTGAGTAAGTCTCTTGTGAGACGGTCTCACGAATCTTTATCTGTGAAATGGGTCAACTTTATCGATATCCACAATAAAAAGTAATACTCTTATCATAAAAAGTAATATTTTTTCATGGATGACCCAAATAAAATATCCGTCTCACAAAATACGACACGTGAGACCGTCGTTTTTGCCAATATATTTACCGCACTGTTACATCGGATAATTGAGTAACCTCTCACCTACGCTTCCTACCATATTCTTGCAGATTTATCATCAACCTTTTCCCATTTTGCAATTTCTAAAAATTGTGTCGACTCGAGGAAATACATTGTTTCACAGATTTATCATCCACTTGAAAACTATATTTTCAAATTTTAGGAATCACGAGTCTTGTCAGAAAATTAGAACTATACCCTTGAAGCTATGTTGAATTCAAAAGTCTCTCGTCTGCTAACACGTTCAAATTGCTAATTAAATTTCAACACATTGTTATTTATCACTCTTTCTCTTGGAAAGAAGTGGGAAGAATGTTACTTTGTTACCTTATTTTTGTCCCATGTCAAATCATGGTTTAGAATTCAAAAAATCGGTTCATAGAAAGAAGTCTAAAGATAAAAGTTACCCAAAAAATTGATGGCAAATTCTTGGATCAGACTCCTTTCTGGCTTCTTGGACTAGGATTTTTCTAGGTAGGCCTCAGTTGAAATGATACATCTCTTTCACTAGATTTCTCAAATTTCAATATGAATCCCAATCATTGTCTGAAATCAAACAATGATTCCCTAACTTTTACACTGGTCACATGCAAGTGCAGCTAGGATTAACAAGTTCAGATAATCTGAGATAAATTAGAGAAATGTGATCAGTAACTTAGGAAATGTGCCCACGTTCTCGGGTTGATATTTAATAGAAATATGTCTATCAATCGTCTTGATATGTTAAAATTTTTTGGCAGATCAGATATATTAATTTTATATCAGCACTACCAAATTATTTAGCAACAGTGGTCCGCTAATCACCTTCAAGAAGTCAAGTACAGAAACAAATGTTTGTCTTTGTCCATGGAACCTCTAGAGGGGCACAATCATTTCCATGACATATGGATCACCTGATTCGCCCACATTATTAAACGGCAACCGATATATCAAGCCAATTTCCAGAACATAACGCATGAAACCTGTCTGTCGGATAAAAGTTGAACGTCTCTGCCTATAAACATCGGACCAATAACATTTGTTTAGGGCACAAACTAATACTTTCAAAAACTAGTACATTTCGAAAAACATAGGTTTAATAACGTTTCTTTTTAGTAGCTAGAATAGATATATATCGCTATAAGGTAAATTTTACACTAGGAAACCTACTCCAGCAAACAGATGCCATCTCCAAAGATGTAGCAATACAATATTAGCACCCAGCTAGCTATACCCCAAACTTTTAATATATCCCACCAACAAGCAATCTTGAAAAATTAAAGACAGGTGCACTAACGATCAATGTCCATACCCATGGCTGACTCGAGAATGAATGTTACGACGATCATAAACAGGAAAACTGTGGTTGAGAGGCTTAATTACCATGTTTTCTTGCTGTTTATTTTGCTCTTGCACTGCTCCAAAAACTATCTCATTGGTGTTCTCAGACCTCTGTTCGTAGTAAGTTTGTGGTGCAGAGGAACGATATTGATGGTGATGTTGCTGCTTCTTTGTTTGCTGCTGCTGCTGCTGAAGGTCTCCGTCCCACCCACTATAGAAAGCACGACTTTGGCGAAGTTGTTGCATTTTCTCAGAATCTTTGGACATGAAGGCATAGGTTTTCCGAGGAGTAGGGGTCCGAGTTTCAATGGCAGGAGGCTCATCCTCATCTGGAATTACAAAGCTCTCTTGCAACGGCCAAGAATTGGAATACTTTCGATGTTGGTGATACTGATTTTGGCTTTGATGTTTTGATGGATTCTTGTGGAATACAGTGAACACTCCTCCCATGATTTCAGCGGCAGACGCTCCAGTTTGGGCAACCAATCTCCCAACAGATCCTAGAAAGCTTTCTTCTTGCTCATCTTCTGTTGGAATTAGTGGAGGCCGTTTCACAGATTTCATTGGTTTCTGATATGTATTGGGAGAAACATTTGCTTCTACAATTTCCTGATCCAAGTAATAGAAGGTAAAGGTATGGATAATTGACTGGCTAAAGATAAAATAGCTGTCAGTCCTTCGGAAGTTAGATGTCGTAAAATTCAAGCATGAATGCGCAACATATTAGTTAAAGCGCTCATATTCAAGTAGTTGAAGTGAATGTAATAACAGTCAAACAAATTATTTATCGTGAGAAGCATAAAATCAACTCACGTCTTGAGAAGAAACAATCGAACCAACCCTTTGTTGAAGCAAGGCTAGCATATAACCAAAGAATCCAGCTGCTATAAGCACTGCAATGCCTGCAGATATTCCCTCTTGTAAATAACTTTATGTACGTACTTGAGATTAATGACTGACATTTGAGGTATCTCACCTATGGGGAAACCACTTCCATACTGATAAGCACAATCATCAAAATGGAGTTGTATTTCACGAACGGCCTTGTTTCCACGGTCAATAACGAGAAGAGAGCAACTGCTCCCAATATAGATCACGTCAAAATCATTTGAAAATTTTGCATCTTCACTCGGTCCATCAACATGTCCACCACCACGACCCCGTTTGCCTCCGGCAATGGTTGTGACTCCTAGAGAAAGCAAGATGACCACAATTGCAATTCAAAAACCAATAAAAATGTTTTAAACTTGATGTCACTCGCCAAAACAAAGCAACGATATATAAATGTAACTATACAAACAACCATACTTCTATATTGGCTAAATGACAAATAAAAAAGAATCACCTGTATCACTAATCTTTCTGATTGCCATATTGTCCGTGTCCGCAACATAAATGTTTCCTCTATCATCAACTGTAAGACCTTTAGGATGATTCATCTTTGCTTCCCTAAATTTTCCATCCACATGGCCATAATATCCATCAGCAGACCCTGAAACCAACTTTGGCCGGCTGTCTGTAATATATATTACCAAATTTAGTAGGTGTGAAGGGAGAAAAAGGAAAGACATTGCAAAAAGAGCAAGAATCGGATCTCAAAAGTTGAGTTAATTCCCAGCAATCAACGCTGTGTTAGAATATCACGAAAAACAGATAATGGGGTCATCTAATATCATAGAAATCTTACAACCCCAACTTATCACACAAATGACTTCTACTATACTGCATCCAAAAAATGAAATATGCCCCAATTCAGAGCTAGACCAAAAGTATGTAAAATAAAACCTTTCAAAACAAATGAAAAACCAAATTTAGCTAATTAACCCGTATTGGCATATCATTGTCAACAGATGTGTGGAGATAAGAGCCCAACATACTATCAACATCAGCAATTCAACATCTAATTTAGAACAAAAGTATAAAATTCCATTCGATTTCCAACAATAGGTAAATCAATATATTAATATAAGTAGAAAAGTCTAGCGCAAAAACCGCACCGCGTGATCTAAGAAAGCACCAACATATACGCAATTAGCTAGAGTGATTTAACCAATAAATCGCAATAAAAGGAGAATCCCACTTTACAAACTTACAAAGGGACAAGGAAGAGGAAATCTTATAAAGATTGCTATTAGCTGAATCCAAAATTAGAAGGTCTCCATCAGGTAATGCTTCAACAGCATACGGCTCAATGCCAAGCTTGCTGCCATCAAAGACAGTCTCCACGTTATACCCACTCTCAAATTTCATCATTGGACGTCCTGATATCGCTGCGAATACCACAAAATCATCCATCCCCATTTTCGCATTTAATGAACGAAAATTTATTAAAATAAAATATTTCAAGAAACATTCAATCTAACGATGAATTCATCTTTACCTGCTTTAGTGGTGACCTTGAGTGATAAAACCCGTTTCATCGCCATGGAAAATGCATTTGAGAAAAACCCATTAACAATCCCTGTCCAATCAGTTAAAGAATAAAATTACAAATATTTTTTAAAAAAAATGAAAGAAAAAAGTAATCAAACGAAAGAATCTCAAAGAACACAATAGAAATGCATATACATACAAGCAAAATGTGCAAAGGAAAACTACTTACTGGCAGGTGAGACAGGAAGTGAAACAGAGTAAACACCACCAAAAAGGAGAACAACGGTGAAGAGCAACGCCAGAACGTTTTCCCCCATCTTAAAAGCCATGTCTCAAAGCATTCGTTCAAGAAACACAGAGCACTACAAAAAATGTTCAAAAATGGAGATCGAAAGGCCGCATTGCTCGAAAGTTAAACCCTAAAAACAAAAGGGTCTGTGGGTTTTGAGATTCTTTTGATGAAAAGAACCAGAGAATAAAAGGAAAAAGGCAAAAAAGTAATGGTGTGTGTGGGCGAGGCAGTGAGTGAAGAGTGAAGAGAGTGTGAAATGAAATGTTTAATGAAAGAGAAAAAGAGAAAAGAAAGCAAGACAAGAGTTAGTTTTGGGTTGTGTAAATGGTGGCTTGGAGTCCCCACCCACCATTAAAACATAATCAAAACTCCTCTGCTCAAAACAAGATTTTGAGTGAATGGTGATCCATTACGCTAATATGTTTAAAATCATCAAATTTAGTTGACAAATCCCACACCAATAATCTGCCAACAGAGTTGAAGTGGGGTGTGTGAAATCATATATCTCAGCAAAACATGATAATGATGGGATATTTAAACAGCAAATTCATGGCTGTCAACAGCATATTTTTTAACAGAAAATACTTTTAGAGTAAAAGATGATTTTATTACAAAAAAGGTGGCTGAAAGTGAAATCTAATCTCTTGAATGAGTGGTTGAAATTAGATTTTTTTTTGTAACATAAAAGAGAAATTGTGTGCTTGTAATCTAATTTTATAAATAATTTTGCTGTTTAATCCTTTTTGCAATGTTTGACATTTACATTATTAAGATTATGATTGTGATTGTGATTGTGAAAAATCTGTGCACAACTAATATAAATGGAACGATCCAAGATTTTATATTCGGGTGGACTGAGATATGAATTAGAAACATTTAGTGGAAATAAATTCTTAAAATTTAATGTGTCAATATTAATATTAATAATAAATCAAATATATCATGATGTATATAATTAATTAAAATCACACAAAAAATAATAATTTTTTTTTATGGATGGATTTTTTAATAGATTTTTAACAATGATATAATATATATCCATAGTTGGATTAATATTGAGGCCAAGCTATTATTTAAAAAAAAAAGCTGAGTCAATTTGAGTAAAATAATATTGATATAATATTTTATAAAATATAGTCATGTATACATAACTAAATACTAAATCAACTGTTATTTATATATATTTCAAATCCAAGCACATATATTCACATTTATCTCAATCATTGTGTAATATATTTACATTTACCACCATTACTATGAATATTAAACCCAACATATATATGTATATATTGGTGCGAATAATTTCATTCATTATTTTGAGAAAAATTCATTTAGGTTGTGTTTGGATCGATGGATTTCAGATACATAAATTTCAAATATATTCAGATTTATTTTTGTATTTTAAAGAAAAAAATCATAAATTTCAAATTCACATCTTTCACATTAATATAATATTTCATGTTAGTTACGATGAATTTGAAGTTTGTCCAACAATAAATATATTTGAAATTCATTCTACTTTATGTTACAATTTTATAAATAACTAAGACACGAGTTTAGAATTTCATGTATTGTTTCATTGATAACAATAAAAATATAATCGAAATACATATATTTCAAAGTCATCTGTCCAAGATTTTAGATTTGTAAAGCTTTGCTCTTTCTTTGTCATAATAATTTAGGGCAATTGGCCAAGTGCGGTACTGTGATACGGGGTCACAGGCAACATTAATATAATTGAGACAAGTTATAAATATGGGCTGGGATCAAAAGTCGTCACTGCGATCTTTTAAAATATGAATAAAAATAAAATAACTATTGTTTTATATAAAGTAAAAATACAGGCAGCTCCGAACCGCAATTAATCCATGAAAGTGCCCAACAAAGTAGCTTCATTTCAAGATGACGAGGAAGCAAAACAACAATATTTGGATAACTTCGGTCTACCTGATTAACATGTTTTACAAATAATTGTGTTAGCCCAGAGTTTTACCAATTGCGTACGAAAAAATAATGACTGCGAGTTCCATTTTATAAAAAAAAAATTATGTAACATAAATAACATCGACCTAAAACAATTTTTTATTTTTGTTTTTGAGAAAGTGCTTCTTTAATATAACTTGGTAGTTATCGACCCTGTGAACTCTAAATTAACCCACTGTGATCAATTGAGTTAACCTGCTAAGTTGAAAATGATTTGAATATACATTTATGTCATCTTGAAATCAAATTTCCTATAAATTTTTATTGTACATAAATATACAATTAATTACACATAAGAGCGTAAAAATATTATCTTATATAATAGGAAAAACCATAAGTGTTCGATAGTTTATGTAAGATCAATATTTGCACCCCTTTTCTCTTTTTAGGGAAGGAAAAAAGGATGGAAAAAAGATAAAAATAAAATGGACCAATCCACTTTTATTACTCACCTTTTGAGGGTCAAAACTTTGGACTATGTTAAATAATAATTCAAGGGCAATAGACCGTTTTGATATTTCCCTTAGGAATTAATAAAAAAAAATTTTTTAAAAATGATAAGTTTTTTCAAAAAGCCTGGAGACAACAACATGATAACGTAGGAGGTAATATATTATTCCCACTTTGATTCCATAACATTATTATCCCAAAAAGCAGTGAGCAAAGTTTGACATTGATATTCTCAACATCATGATTAAAAGGTTGAAATGGAATTACACAAAAGTGTTCCTAAAAATATTAGTTTTAGGTAATGATTTATAGTTTGTCTGACATCAAAATTTCATTTTTTTGACGAAATATCGAGTTTTAAATATATAACAAACTAATCTCTCCAATCCCAACTCGAATGTAAATTTTTTCCTCGTTTGCGATATAAAAGAAAAACTATGGATCCACCACACTTTTCAATTTGGGTTTATTAAAGTTTATCATGATTTCATTCAAGGAAAAATATCCCAATCTTATAAAATTATCTGAAATAAATATTTAATTTTGGTTATTTAAAGTACATTAATTTGACCACTCGTCAAAGGTAGTGGCTCCTTTATTGACACAGTATCGATCAAATAAAACAGTAACAAAGTTTCAAGAGTAATTTATCCGGGAATTGAAGAATAAATAGTAGAATGGTCTGAACCGAATAAACCTAGCCGAGATTATGTTTGGGCTTCAATTAATATTAGGCTCATGAGCCGAAATATTTTGGGCTGAAGTATTATTGCAGGTTCTTGCCAATAACTGGGTTAATAAGCCCACACCATTCTACGAGTAACTAGAGAACCAGCTACATCAGTCCCTTTAAGGCTTTGACATAGTACGAATCGAGTACGTTCGCGAGATTTTGGAATCGATTTGAAAAATATTTGATTTGTATTCGAGTTATCAAATTTAAATTTGAATATGTTCGAACTTTTTTCCTAACCGAACTCGAGATAAAATTATTTTGTTTGATAGTTTGTGACTCGTTCGCGAACTTTAGTATTTTATAAATATAATGTAATTATATGTTAAATAAATAAAATTTGAGATTTTCGAGTAATTATTTTCGAGTAATAAATAAAATAGTTCACATACATGTTCGAATCTTTCGAAACGAACTCGAGCTATTCAAACCGAATTCGAGCAAAAAAAATTAAAATTTTCGAAATTCGAATCGAAATCGTACTCGAATATAACTAATTTGAGCTTTCAAATTTTCGTCATAATAGTCTTGATTCGGTTAGTTGACACCCTAACTTTACCCCGACTTATCAATCAAAAAATTTTATACTAATCTTTTAGAAAAACCTTTGTACTACTACATTTTCATTTTTTCTGAAAAAAAAAATTTATACAATGTGAGTTTGGAAACATAAACAGTAGCTTAAAAAACATTTAAATAAGTTCAATTTATTTATAAAAAAACATAAATGATTTTAATATATAGATAAATGTTGAAAAGAGGTTTTATTTTTTATTTTTAATCAGAAACATAAACCAAAAATTCAGAAATTATAGCTTCTAAAAAAACTTTTTAAGTGTTTTTTAAAACAAATTTTATAATCAAACATGTTTTCTGTAAGATCGTTCTCCAATATCTAAACGAGCTTGTAGGCTCCACTGACTTCTTTTCCTTCCGTGAATCAAAATCACGACGGAAAATCAAAATCAACACTTAGCCAAACAGTAAATCCATTTTATTTCAAGATTGCCAGATTCACAAACAATCGAGTCTTTGGAATTTGTACCATTCGATCTATGTACATTGAATCCAATCTAAAAACACTTTCCTACAGCAAAAATAGTCATAATTTATCGTATTATTACTAAATAATAATATTCATTCAATTTCATAGTCTAATCCCTTACACATCGCACCAGTCTTTTTTTTTTTTTTTTTGTACAAATGTAAAAAAAAATGATGAATTAAATTAAATTAATCCATAATAAATCGGAGTTTTAAATTCAATTACGAAATCGTGATCCCTCATAACAATCAATCATTAAATAATATGAACACACACCTTCTGTTGGAACTTTATAAACAATATGTTAAAGATTGAGAGTTATATCTAACTCAATTCCAAAAATTAGTTTACGGGGAGAAGATTGTCCAGATCCATTATACAACTCCTATGTATTTTATCTAATCGATATGAGACAACTAACACACAGTTTACACATGACCTAATTATGAACAGAACGGGTGACCTAATTATAGACAGTCCAACACATAACGGTGGAACATGAAGCTCTGATGTCATGTTAAGATTGAAATTTGGACTTAACTCAACCTCAAAAACTAGCTCAAGAGGGGAAGATTGTATAAGTCTATATATGCAACTCTCACGTATTTTATCAAACCGATTGAAACAACTAAGACATCCCCTATGGAACGTGGATTTCACAAATGACTCAACTATGGATAGAATGAGTGGTCTAACTATAGGCAGTCCAACACATAACGGTGGAACATAAGCTCTAATATCATGTTAAGATTGAGACTTGAACCTAACTTACCCAAAAGCTAGCTCACAGGAAAAAAAATTGTCAAGTCCATATATACAACTCATATGTATTTTATCCGATCAATATGGGACAACTAACACCGTCCACATTTTCCATAAAAACATAAATAACTCAATATATCTTTAAGGGTGTGCGCGTGCGTGCATGCTCATGTTAGAAATTGAATGAAAGTATATATGCACACGTGAAGTGAGGAAATCTTGAGAGCCAAGTAGATCGATCAGCCAAGATCATGAATTAAACAAGCATTACATTTGGAATTAGTTGTTCAACTATACAAAACACAATGAAGCCTTACTTGTCACCATCTCCAACACTTGCCGAGCTGAATTTCGAGGGAATTTTCCCCAAAAGAGACTTTTCTTTTAGTAAAGATTTCCACACCCCACCGGCAAACACAAGAAGATACCAGTCCACTCTGAATCTTCTCCTCCATAAAATTACTTCCTTTCATGTTTCATGTATTTATATGAATGACGTGCGAATTACATTTTAAAAAATATTTTAAATTTTCAAGTCACTCATCTATGTGCATGAAACAACTTGATGCAAAACATCATTTGGAACATACGATCTGACCGCATCGTAGTAAGATCGCCCTAAAGCCCAACTCAACCCATCATCCACATCCTATTCGAAGTTAAGATTATGTCTCACCTCTTTGCCGGCGAAAAAAATTCACATAAGCAGGAGTCAAATTTGAAGAACCAAAACTTTATTAGAAGCCATTATCAAACTCGACCTGGAAGCGTGCACTATGCTGTCTAGGCTTTGGATGAGAAGAATTAGCAAGCCCCCGAAGCAGTTTCACAACATCCGCAGTGTCATCAAGATAATATTTAGCCTTGCTTGGTTTCTGCCCAACAGTGCAAGCAAATATTTCTGGAGCTACAGGAAGGGTCGGATTAGAAACCGTGCATAGTATGCTCTCGAACATATCTTCATCCGATCTATCATCACCAATACACATCACGAAATTTGGAGCTTTGCCATCATTAACCATCATGGAGATCACCTTCTCCGCAACCAAACCTTTGGTCACTCCCTGCAAATCAAGAATAATTAGTTAAATCATGTGTGAACCTGACTGGACATTTTTTATCGTGAGAAGCAAGGGACAGGGGTGTCATACTTGTGGTTTTACTTCGACAATATGCTGTCCCCTCCGAACAACAACAGGCTCGTTTGCAAGAACATTTTCCAAGTGCACCAAAAGTTCCTTGGCTTGGCAGGATCCGAAGTCAGGATCTGCATCCTGATGGTGCCACACCAATGCACTCTCTTTAATTTCCATATAAGATCCATCAGTTGCTTCTGTGTATTGTTTCATAATTGGCTCGACTATCTTTTTCCAATCAAGATCAGAAGCTAAAGCTTCCCAATCAGAGGTGCTGCTTGACCTAAATAAAGAATAAATTGACCTTCAATTCGTTGAAAAAAGGCAGGCATCAAAAAGATCAGAAATGAACCTACAAAAGTGAAGTCCAAAAACTATCTGAAAATATACCTTATAAAGTATCCATGTTCAGCAGCAAGTCCCAATTTCTCACATGGGGCAAGCCAATCACTGAGTGATGCCCTGCCTCTCCCACTAACGATAAACACCGTGTTATTTGGATCATTACACAGAGCATCAAGCACAGTCACCACATCAGGAGTGGGAGATTTGACCATGGAGGATTGAGGAACAACGGTACCATCATAGTCCAGGAATATCGCCCTTCTACTAGTCCTTTTATATGCCGAAACTATGTGATCCACGGATAACTTCCTAAAACTAGGGGAAAGTGAAATAACTCTGAAACTGAGACCTAATCCAATACCCCAGCAACGCTTATCATAATGATCCTTGCACGCTCTCTCCAAATCCTGTATGAAACTACGAGCCCAATAAGCTATATCATGAGAACTAACGTAACGGTAGTGTTTCTCATGCCGCAGTTGCTTTTCTGCATCGGGAATGGTAATTGCCATATTCAGAGCCTCGGCCACGGCATCGATATCCCATGGATTCACCCTAATTGCTCCACTCAGAGAAGGTGAACATCCAACAAACTCTGACACAACAAGCATGCTTGTCCTAGGAGAATCTGTTTTCGTACCCATTGCTTCATCCATACCAGAAGAACCCTGCCTGCAGACTACATACTTGTAAGGGACCAAGTTCATACCATCCCTAACAGCATTAACTATGCAACATTCCGCCATAGCATAATAAGCACTCTTCTCACTGCGAGAAGCATGACGATCGATCAAAATTACGGGTGCATAACCAGGGCAGCCAAAAACCTCATTTATTCTTTTTACAGTAGAGTAAGTTTCCTTTTTGGCTTCCTGAACATCTTTCCCAGAGCTCCTAGCAGGATTCACTATTTGAATCAAAACTAGTTTTCCTTGAAACTCCCGATGCTGCTGCAGGAGTAGTTCAAAAGCAAGCAACTTAAGACTGATGCCCTTGAATATATCCATGTCATCTACACCAAGAATCAACTTCTTGTCCTGGAACTGCTCTCTGATCTCTTTGAGTTTGTTACATGTAGAAGGTAAATTCAGCACAGATTCCAGCCTACCCATGTGTATACCTACTGGGAGGATTTTTATATAGACTGTGCGGCCAAAATAATCAAGTCCAATGTGGCCTCTCTTGGATTCATAGTCCAAGCCTAGCATTCTACCACAACATGAGAGGAAGTGACGGGCATAGTCAAATGTATGAAAACCAATTAAATCAGAATTTAATAATCCTTTCAGAATTTCATCTCTAACAGGCAATGTTCTATATATCTCTGACGAAGGAAATGGACTGTGCAGAAAAAACCCAAGCTTGATTCTATTGTAACGCTTCCTTAGAAATGTAGGTAGCACCATGAGATGATAATCATGAATCCAGATGAAATCATCTTCGGGGTTGACTACTTCCATGACCTTGTCAGCGAAGCTCTTATTTGCAGACACGTAGGCCTGCCACAGCTGTCTGTCAAAGCGATCTCCATGATCTGGGCACATAGGTAGCATGTAGTGGAATAGAGGCCAGAGTTGTTGCTTACAGAAACCATGGTAGAATTTTCTATGGATATCTTGCGGAAGAAAAGTGGGCACACAGTTGAAATCGTCTAGAAGCCTTTGTGCAATTTCTTCCTGCTCTTTGGCTTCTATTTCAACTTTGAGAGATCCCACATATATAACCTCAGTATCGCCGGTAAATCCATCTTTCAACTGTAACAAAAGAGAATCCTCGTCCAAACTAAAACTCCATTTACCAGTCCCGTTGTCCTTCTGAGCATGCAAAGGTAACATGTTTGCCACTATAATTTTCCTCTCGCGGCAAACAGATGATGTGCTGTCTGACTCCGCGTCACTGTTCCCATTACCATCAGATATGACACCAGGAAGAGTCATTACCCTTGGAAGACCTCTAGGAGTTTGAGGAACATTCAGTAAGTCTTCAGAAGCCAAGTCGAAAAAATTCCCACACGACCTTGAAGCCATCATAGCAAAAGATATGTCAATGTAACTTTAACTTTTCAGATCCTGATTTCCAAGAAACTGCTTTACAAAACCTGGAATAAGTGATCTCAATAGAAACATCCACAAGCCTGCATAAATAGAAAATTCAGGTACACAATTTTAGTCAAGGGCAGCACCTTCATTTCGCACAGATACATTTATTCCAACTAATCATCATGTGAGTATATGCAAGCAATCAAACAGATCAGTGAAAACGGAAATGACCACGACAGTAAATAAAATTAAACCGAAGAGCAACTAACATACCCACAGCCATCGCTTTCATGAATGTATACCAAATCATCTTCATTTTCATATGCAAATGCCAGGTGAGTCCAAAATCCACCAAGAAGTAAATAGATAACTCGTAGAAAACAGTTTTTGAACAATTAAGAATGTGAAACTACGCAAGCTAAGTGGTGAACTCTACAAAATCTTCCTTCTAGCAAAAACACAACTACCTGCAACGGAATATAGGTGCCGTCGAGGAAGTAGAAGAACAACAATCGACACATCTTCCAGCACAATCAGCGTGCAGAATCATAGCACGTGATTGCAGCAAAGAATTTCAAATCTCCCCAAAACATAAAACGATTATGAGTCAATAAAATACGATGTAGAATCGCGAGATTTACCATAAACACAAGTTTAGTAAAAGCTACAAAAGTAACAACATTTGATTATAAAGTGAGCATGTAGTCGTAGAAAATACAACTTTCATCTATCAACTTTTAATCTTTCACACGAAGCTTAAAATCCAGTAAAAAAAAAAAGAAGGAAAAATTAACAAAGATTTAAAAAAAAATTAAAAATAAAATCATCCAAGTTACTTCAATTCTCCGTCATAAATGCTTTAAACAAAAAAAAGAAAAAGAAACACCGAACAAACGTATCCTCCATCACCCCACTCTTGTTCCTCATCCCGATTGATTCACACATGAAACCGAAAAACAGAGTGGAAGTACTTACATGCGATCCGAATACTCGTCAGCGCGGAAGAAACGTTTCTCAATTGTTTTCCTCGGAGAGTTTTCGAGAGAGAGAGAATGAGAATGAGGAATTTGTACAGATGGATATGGTTTCCTAGAGAGAGAGTCAGATTTTATGCTTTTTGATGGAAAAGGATAGAGATAATTAATGCGAATGGGATAAACCAAACGTACAAGCAGCCCAAGCGAATCGTACAAGAGCGTCGAATTATCGGAATATTTAAATACAAAATAAAGAGAAATGAGGTGGAAATTTGGTGGGAAAGAAGAGGATAGAGACGAGGCGGACCTTAACTGTGGTTCATTAATATCAACTAACCGCAGTTTAGTGTTTTCACTTTCGAGTTTTTTCTGCCACGTCTCCCCATTTAGATTAGCCCCCGCGGTTGCAGTATATTAACCATTTTGCCATTTTAAAATATAATATAATAATTTATATTTTATTTCATGAAGATTTAATTTTTTTTAACGTTATATCACGTTTGTTTTTGTGTGCAGTTCAGATAATTAGATAATCAAAATTCTAACAAAGACAATTGTTTTCTTGCCTGATCTTATGGCAAGGCCTCCTTTTGTCATTTATGTTGAAATTTTTTCGGATATGAAAAAACCATAGTTTACATAACAATAATAATAGTAGATTTTTTTCCCCGACACGTTCTTGTTATTTTATATTTGTCAGATAAGTTGATTTGTTCATAACTACATTGAAAAGTAATATTTTTGATATAAAAATAACAATTTCTCATAAATATCACAAAATTATTTTGGAGTATTTCTCTTATGAGACGGTCTCACGAATTTTTATCTGTGATACCGGTCAATCCTACCGATATGCACAATAAAAAGTAATACACTTAGCATAAAAAGTAATAATTTTTCATGGATGACCGAATAAAGAGATCTGTATCATAAAATATGATCCGTGAGATCGTCTCACACAAGTTTTTGCTATTATTATCTTGTGATAATGACTCATAAGAATTTTTGTATAAGAATAAATGTAAATTTAACCATTAATGAGGATGCTTTAAGGGCATAATTGCAATCCCTACCAGCTAGAAAATGACTTGATGGGCCAAGTAATAAAGATTATTATCCTTCATTATACACATTGTTTTTTTTTTAATTGAAAAAGGTGTGGAAGTAGTCCTTTCGTGAATATTTTTATTGGATAATAATTTAGGTCAGATTTAGTTAAGCAAATCAACAGTACTTTCTATTTTTTATTTTTATCAAACTCCAAGAAAAGAGAGACGGGACTTGCAGCCCAGTGGTCTTACCTGTCGAATTAGTAGGCTCCCCTCCCAGTGTGTGTTGTAATAAAAAAAAACTCCAAGAAAAGAAGAAAATTAAAATTGGCCACAAAATCCATTTTTTTCCCCACAATCAAAGATTTCGTTTAGCATTATTTTTTAATTTTTAAATCAAATTACTATAGCTGATTGAAATGTCGATCAATTGAGAAATTTATTTTACCAATTAAGCTTGCTTTAAAAACTAGTACTCAAACGAAAAATAGCTCGATTATTTTTTTGGGGCTAATAATTGCGTCCACCCTGTAAAAATTATAAATAACATAAATCCCTAAAAATATTAATATGTTAATATATTATTACATCAATTTTATTGGATAGATACGTGATTCGACCCGATCTATGAAAAATATTATTTTTTATATTTTAATTATAATTTTTCACTATTGATATGGACTGAGTCGACTTATCACATCAATATAAATATGAAGATAGTTTCTCAGAAAACATACTTTCATTTTTAATATATTGTGAACTAAATTTTATTTCTGTGTTGATTTGTATTTAAGTTTCATTTATGACGCCTATTATCCTAAGCTTATGTATAAACTAGCAATGGAGGTTACAAATTAAGTGTATATAACATAAATATATTTAAAACTTACTTTTAAAAAAAATGTAATTTTGTTAAAAAATCCGGTGGAGAATATATATGTGCAATATATAAATGTTTCACTCTTTTATTTTCTAAAAAAATTAGTAGAAATTTTCATGTGAAACATTTACGAAATTTAATAGTTTAGCTTTTTAAATATATATAAAAAGACAAGAACTTATGTAAGACGGTCTCGCGGGTCGTATTTTGTGAGACGAATCTTTTATTTGAGTCATCCATTAAAAAATATTATTTTTTATGCTAAGAGTATTACTCTTTATTGTGAATATCGGTAGGGTTGACTCGTCTCACAGATAAAATTCGATAGATCGTCTCACAAGAAACTTACTCATATCAAAAAATTGATCCCCATGTTAGCTAGCTGGTTAGTGATTATTGTAAATTGTCTTGCGTAGAGTTCTCTAAATATATTTTTGTCGCTTCTAAGTAATTTTAAAAAACAGAAGAAGAAAGTATATTATCTTGTACAATTAAATAAATTAAATGTTGTCTTTAAGAATAAATTAAATATATTATTGCACACGCACGTACATCCGGATAATATAAATAAAGAGAGTAAAAATATATTTATTTGGTGTGTGTGTGTGAAGTGATAAGATGCACAACAAATTTATAATATCACATAATATATAATAATTCCAAAAACCCCATTTATTAAAATCCCTAACTTTTTGATAGGTTGATAATTTTTTTATAATTGTAAAAATATCATCTCCTATCATTTTAATTTCATAAATTGGTGTGTTTTTATTTAAATAAAATATATATATATATATATATATATTTTTTTTTGCTTTTTTTAATTTTTTTTTTCTAAGGATCATACACATCATACGTACCCAATGAAATGACCATCTAATTTTTAAGGAGTTTTTAAAAAAATCTATTTTTTGTCGTTTGTAGATAAGATCGATGTGCAAGGTAGTGCGGGAAACACATTTGATTCAAAATTCATAATCTTATATTCGAAAAATATAATTATATTACTGAAACAATTGGAGAAACACCTGATTTGTAGTAATAATATATTTATTGTGATGAAAAGGTAAAAATTAATGGTAAAAAGTAAAAGTATCAAACTCTCAAAATTATCAAACTACACACTTTATAATATTTTTCTCTCAACTCAATTGTGATTTTCTTCACAAATGAGATATCTATTTATAGAATTTCTTCACAAATAATCCAAAAATAAATTCATCATTAGATACATTATCACACACTAATTTTCAATATTTACAAATCTTATTTTCAACATTCAAATATTCGACTATTATTTTTCAACATTCAAAACATATTTTTCAACACTCCCCCTTGTGATGGTGATCATGATACATTGATTGTCTTCATTACGTGTTTTATACTGCTTCATTAAAAACCTTACAAAGAAAAACTCATTGGGATAAAAACCATAGTAAGGGAAAAAAGAATGCAGTCACGTAAATTCCCCCTCATGTTGACACGAACAATTCTTCACAAATTTCGTAGATTGCACATCCCAATATTATATATGTGATTTCTGAATATTGTCGTATGAAGTACATTTGTGAAGAGATCTGATGAGTTTTCACTTGATTGAATGTGACAAATATCAATATATTTATTCTTCTCAAGCTCCTTGGTGAATGCGAAGAACTTAGGAGAAATATGTTTAGTTCTGTCGTTTTTATGTATCTTTCTTTCATTTGAGCAACACATGCAGCATTATCTTCATATAGTATCACAGGCTTCTCGTCGAATGATAATCTGCATTAGATTTGGATATGTTGGATCATTGATTTTAACCACACACATTCACGACTTGCTTCATGTAGTGCAATAATCTCGGCATGATTTGATGAAGTTGTTACGAGTGTTTGTTTCTTTGAACGTCAAGAAATTGCATTGCCTTCACGAGTAAATACATATCCGGTTTGGGAACGTACCTTGTGTGGATCATATAAGTATCCAGCTTCACCATAACCAATTATACTTAGATTAGTATCTTTTGAATACAAAATTCCTAAGTTTGTCGTTCCTCGTAGATAACGGAATATATGTTTAATTATGTTTCAGTGTCTCTTTGTTAGATATATGTTAAATCTTGCCAATAAAATTACGGCAACATATATATCAGGCATTGTACAATTTGTAAGATACATAAGGGCACCGATAGCACTTAGATATGATAATTTTGGACCAAGAATATCTTCATCATCTTCACATGGACGGAATGGATCCTTTTCAATGTTCAATGATCTAACAACCATTGGAACACTTAAATGATTTGCTTTGTCCATTTTAAAACGTTTAAGGATCTTTTCTATATAATTTGTCTGGTGAACAAATATTCCACATTCTTTTTGTTTAATTTGTAAACCCAAACAATACTTGGTTTTTCTAATATCATTCATTTCAAATTCTTCCTTCAACTATGACACAACTTCTTGAGTTTTCTTATTCGTTTCAATGATGTTTAAATCATCAACATATACAGCAATAATTATGCATCCGGATGTTGTTTTCTTAATGAAAACACAAGGGCATATTGAATTATTTATATATCCCTTTTTCATCAAGTGATCACTTATCCGATTATATCACATTCGGCCGGATTGCTTTAACCCATATAATGATCTTTGTAATTTCACGGAATAACATTCTCTGGGTTTTGAACTTTGTGCTTCATGCATCTTAAATCCTTCAGGGATTTTCATATATATATATAGATATATATATATATATATGTATGTATATATATATATTACTATCAAGTGATCCATATAAGTAAGCTGTAACAACATCCATAAGACGTATTTCTAAATTTTCAGATACCAGCAAAGCAAATCAAATACCGAAACGTAATTGCATCCATCACGGGAGAATACGTTTCTTCATAATCAATTACATGCCTTTGAGAAAAACCTTGTGCAACAAGTCGAACTTTATGTCTTACTATTTCATTTTTTTCATTTCGATTTCGAATAAAAAACCCATTTGTATCCAACAGGTATTACACCTTCAGGTGTAAGGACTATAGGTCCAAAAACATTACGTTTATTTAGCGAATCCAATTCAACCTGGATGACATCTTTCCATTTTATCTAATCCTGCCGATTTTTACATTCACCAAAGGATTTTGGTTCATGATCTTTATTATCATTTATGATGTCGATTGCCACATTACAAGAAAATATATCATCAATTTTTTTCTGTATCTTTTCGGTTCTATATTTTTTCAGTATTAATATAATTGACAGAGATTTCACGATTCTCGTCAGTTTGTGGTTCTGACAGAACATTTACATCATCATGTGCTTCTTCAGGAACATCATTATTTATTTTGTGATCATCATGTGTTTCTTCAGGAACATCATTCTCTATTTTGTGATCATCGTGTTTCTCTATGAATTTTCTTTTTCGAGGATTTTTATCCTTGGAACCAACTGGCCTTCCACGCTTCAGGCGTTTTATGACATCATGAGTTTTTTCAATTTGTTTCTTTGGAATTTCAATTCGAGCATGAGCATTTACAGCATGTATATATGATTTAGTTACCCCTTTTGCATCTGTAAATGCATCTGATATTTGATTCGCTATTCTTTGCAAGTGCACAATTTGCTGTACATCTTTTTCAAATTGTTTTGTTCTTGGATCCAGATATAACAATGATGATACATACCATGTAATTTCTTTTTTGGTATGTTTCTTATCTCCCCCTAACATTGGGAAGATTTCCTCATTAAAATGACAATCAGCAAAACGTGATGTGAACACGTCACATGTCTGAGATTTAAGATATCGAATGATTGATGGACTATCATAACCGATATAAATTTCAATCTTTCTTTGAGGTCCCATTTTCTTTCGTTTAGGTGGTGTAATAGGCACATACATCATACATCCAAAAATTCTCAGATGAGAAATGTCTGGTTCTTTACCAAATGCAAGCTGCAACAGGAAGTATTTATGATATGCACTTGGTCTGATGCGAATTAATGCAGCAGCACGTAAAATTGCATGTCCCCATATAGAAATAGGTAGATTTGTTTTCATAATCATTGGTCTAGCAATCAGTTGCAGACGTTTAATCATTGATTCAACCAATCCATTCTGTGTATGCACATGAGCAACATGATGCTCAACAGTAATTCACATATACATACAATAATCATTGAAAGTCTGGGAAGTGAATTCACCAGCATTACCAAGTCTAATTTTCTTGATTGTATGATCGGAAATTGATTACTCAATTTTATTATTTGAGCAAGTAATCTTGCAAATGCAACATTTTGAGTTGACAATAAACATACATGTGACCATCTGCTGGAGGCATCAATCAATACCATAAAGTATCTAAATGGTCCACATGGTGGATGAATTGGTCCACAATTATCACCCTGAATACGTTCAAGAAACATTGGTGATTCAGTTTGGATTTTGGCTAGTGATGGTCTTATAATAAGTTTTCCAAGAGAACATGCTTTACATTGAAACTTATTATTCTGAAAGATCTTCTGGTTTTTCAGTGGACGACCATGTGTATTTTCTATTATTTTTCGCATCATTGTTGAACCAGGATGTCCTAATCGATCATGCCAATGGGTTAATATTGAAGAATGATCAACTACCATGTTTGATTCAATGTGACTTATATGTGTATAATGCAATCCAGTAGCGAGCATTGGTATTTTCAATCACATATTTCTTTCTTGATTTATATGTAGTAAGACACATATATTTCTCATTCCCTTCATTCATTATTTGAGTATCATACCCATGGGAATATATATCATTAAAACTCAACAAATTTCTTTTCGATTGTGATGTATACAAAGCATCATTGATCAAAAATTTTGTACCATTAGATAACAAAAATTGTGTTTTACCACAACTTTTAATCAAGTCTACAGGACCTGATATTGTATTCACCATTGTTTTTTTGTTGGTTTTAGTTCCAAGAAATATCTTTTATCTCGGAGGATAGTGTGCGTTGTACCACTATCAGGTATGCAAACTTCAGCTTTGTTCATAGCATTTTCCATATTTGAACTTCAAAAAAAATATGCAATGAAATAAAATTACTGACAATACATTTATAAAAATAAAATACAATACAATACATATGTAGAAATATAACACACGATAAAACATTGTCATACGAGTACATGGAAAATTCAAATATTTTACATATTTATTCCACCAGCAAATTGATCATTGTCCGAGAAATCAATCAGAAAATCTCCAGCATCAAAATGAGTTGAATCACTCAAAGGTTCATTGTGTTCAGTGAAGTTGGTCTCCTTTTCTTTCCCCTTATTGATTATTTATAAAGTTTACAATGGTGCTCAGGGGCTCGACAAATACGGGACTAATGTCCTGAAGTACCACATCTAAAACAAGAACTTTCAAATCTTTTTTAGTGATTCTTATTAACACTCGTATTCTCATGATGCTTTTTCAGTGGATGGTTTGAGACGCTCTTTTGAGATGAGTTATAGAAGTAATTATCTCGATTATTTTCAAAACCACGGCCGCGTCCACGACCACGACCACGACCACGTTCACGTCCACGTCCACGTCCGACCACGACCTCGATTTCGTCCTCGACCAAAATCTTGTCTATAAATTTGATTTTGGTTTCTAGATTTAAATTCATTTTTGCTTACGAATGCCGTTGAACCAGTGGGTCGTGCCTGATGATTTCTCATTAACAGATAGTTATTCTTTTCTGCCACAAGGATACATGCAATAAGTTCAGAATATCTCGAAAATCTACGCACTCTATATTGTTGTGTTAGAGTTATATTTGATGCGTGAAAAGTGAAAAATATTTTTTCAAGCATTTCCAATTCAGTAATCTCGTGCCCACAAAATTTCAATTGCGAGATTATTCTATACATCACCGAGTTGTAATCACTGACTTTTTTAAAATCTTGGAATCTCAACGTATTCCATTCATCCCGGGCGGTCGGAAGTATAACTTCCCTTAGATGTTCGAATCTTTCTTTTAATCACTTCCACAAAGCCATGTGGCATTTTTCAATTAGATATTCACATTTTAATCCTTCGTCGAGATGTCGACGCAAAAATAACATGACTTTTGCCTTTTCTTGTGCTGTGGATATGCCATTTTTTTTTATGGTCTCATTTAAACCCAATGACTCAAGATGTATTTCTACATCGAGAGTCCATGACATATAATTTTTCCATGTGATAACAAGAGCAATGAATTCGAGCTTTGCCAAGTTTGACATGTTGATACTAAAAAAAATTACGATGCATTTTATTAATTAATGAATATTGTAATACAAAGTAATGGATAAACAACAAGTACAAGCATTCGTAAAAATAAAGAAAACACACGAGGATGATATTCTCTGATAAATACAAGACTCGTGAGTATGATAACCAAAATAATTAAAAATAACCTTGAGAAAGACATCTTCTTTTTTCTTCGAAAATTTGATGAAGAATAATTGTTTAGAGAAGAAGAGAAAGTTGGAGTGATTGAATGTGTTTGTAAGATCATATTTATAGTGCAAAAACTAGCCGTTTTTTTACCGTTTATGACCGTTGGTGTACAAAAAAATAAATGTATGTAATTGTATAATTTTATGGTAATAATATGATGTATATAATATTAGTCATGTTTAAATAATTATGTATATCATATTACATTATTATAATGAGATGTCATAATCTATTTTGTATAAAAAAAATTTATAGGCTTTTATACTTGTCATATCCGTTATCGGAAGTGTGAGATGTCGTCTTAATATTCTCCCATGATTTATAACAAGTTTTTTGAAAAATTTATTTTTATTATTTATGATTTTTATTATATAATAACATTATATTATATATTAAATATATACACAACAAATAAATAAATATTAAAATAAATATTATTACTTTTGTTACATTTTTATTCTGTTTTGGAGCTTGGAAAAATATGGAGAACTTTTAGAGCTTCTTGCTGATAACGTGTTATGAAAAAGTAAAAATTTATGGTAAAAAGTAAAAATATTAAACTCTCAAAATTATCAAACTACACACTTTATAATATTTTTCTATCAACTCAATTGTGATTTTCTTCACAAATGAGATATCTATTTATAGAATTTCTTTACAAATAATCCAAAAATAAATTCATCATTACATACATCATCACACACTAATTTTCAATATTTACAACTCTTATTTTCAACATTCAAATATTCAACTATTATTTTTCAACATTCAAAACATATTTTTCAACATTTATATTTTTTAAAAAAACAAAATAGAAGAGATTGGCGTCGACCCCATGAATCTTGCTATGTTTTGATAACTTAATTAATATTTTTTGACAGACGAACCTTTTAACTTTGTTTGATACATAGTAGTGTCATTCATTACAAGATTAATCAAACAAAGTGGAAAATTTATGGGCACTCGATAAAAGTTGCAGGGGAAGAAACAACGAACTTTGGCATAGAATGGACCATAATATTAGTTTTTCTTGAAAAAATATATTATAATTAGAGCAGATATCATTGAATTAGTCTCTGAAGTACTTAATATAACATAACTCGAATCGATCAATGGTTTGTGACTGCTTGCACTACAAATAGTGAATCGGATGTAATAAATATTTTCTAGAAGTCTTTGTCTTGTATTATCTTGAGGCCTTCTCGGATTGCTTACAATTCGCCGAAGAATATAGATCCAGGTTTCGGCAGTACCCTATTAGACCCTCGTGATTGCGAATTACTCCCCTAATACCACATTGACTACCCGATTCTGGAGACCTAGCATCCACATCTAATATTAAGTGATCAACCGACTTCGCTTGCCACCGCTTTGAAAAAAGTAAATGAAGAAAATGACGTTTACTCAGGTAATATTTCGTAGCGTTTTTATAATTTCTATTAGACATGATGCACTACTTGATGAAATTTTCAACTCACGACTCTCAGTGTCCTGCAGAAACAGACGTCTTTCATTTCATATCAACCATTAGAGCATCTGCATTGGTTTGTTTTTTGAATGTTATAACGATGAATATTAATTTCCAACAAATGTGATTCTCAGTTATAACTGCCACATAAGCTGCAGCGTTCATATGTTTTAACACCATTTGAAAGAATTTTCTTTTTTTTTTTAAGTCTCATACTGATACGTATGTACACGCTGCCATGCTTAAATTTAGGTACTGGACAAGCACGCTCTCTTGAAGGGTGTTTGTGGAAGGTGGCCCACTAAACACGTTGGATTGTGCTCCCAATTTCAATGTTGGATTTAATTTGTTTGTTTTTTATTTTATTTTTTAAAAATAATTCTAAATTAAAAAATAAAACTAAAATTCTTTCATCAAAAAAAAAAAAAAAACCAACGGCTATTTTTGATTGCAAGCATAGTTCTAAAAAAACCCAACGGCTAATTAATAAAAAAAACCTAAAATTAGGTTTTGTCAGACTATCTTTGTTTAAAATAAAATAAAGAAAAATTAACGGCTAGTTAACGGCTACTTTAATGTGTTGTATGAATCTCCCATATTCAATAACGTCTTGCAGGGAAATGCCCCAAAGATTAATTTCACGGTCAACGGGACTCAATATACGAAGGGATATTCTCTAACAGATGGAATATATCCGAAATGAGATACTTTCGTGAAGGCTTTTCCTTGCCCAGAAGATCCCAAGAGGAGGTTGTTTAAGGAAAGACAAGAGGCCGCAAGAAAAGATGTTGAACGAGCATTTGGGGTTCTTCAAGCTCGATGGGCAATTAGTCAGAGGTCCAGCTCGTTATTTGTAATGTCTGAGAAACATGGAAAATTGACAAGTGGCTCCAGCATGCATATGTAATATAAAATCATTCCTTCTCCTCCAGAAAGCAGCAAGAACCGAGGCAAGAGTTAAGGAAAATCTTCAAATTCCATCGTGGCCTGAAACTTTGATTCTACGAGATCTGGTTATCTGATTTTTAATCCGACTTCAGTACTGTGATCCTCTTTTCAATAGCTACAGCTGGACGTAAGTTTTATTACATTTCATTATGATTTGAAAATATGATATTACAGGAATCTGATATAATTGAGTTATGGTGTTCTTGATATGCTAGACATCGTAGAATCGAAGTCAGATCGAAGAACAGATTGATTATGGAATTGTTATGAATTTCTGATTATATCGATTGAAATTGGACAGATTTGAACTATGAATTGATTACAGACTATATTGGATATGGGTTATGATTTGTAATTAATATCTGTTGAGGTTGTATTGACGGGAATATTCATATTGTTCGTTATGCCGTTGATTTTGAATTAAATTCAGATTGATCAGATTCAGTGTTGAATTGAGAATGGAATGTTGATATTATGATTCTCGATATATCATTTCAAATTGATAGAGACAGTCTTGAATTCAGAACTTCCAGTTCGTCAGACCGAGACTACGAAAAAAAGATATAAGTCAATGTGGTATTGGGAGATCGACTCAAGTAGGATATACTTGAGTTTCCCTAAATCACATACTTCTTATTATTATGTTCATTGATTTGACTTGATATGCTTGTTCTATGGATGTATAGAAAGCAGGTATTAGACGAGTGATCTTGTGACAGATGTGCCTGATAGTGGTAGGATCGCCACGGGCACATTGCACGATGTCCCAAGATAGTGAATTGGCGATAGTGCCACAGTCTGTGATGGATAGGTCAAGACACCAGATGTTTGGTTATATCGATTGAATAGAATTGGAGTCTCTTCTATTACTGAATTCGATATAGGAATGCCAACGTCTGGAAACCGGGATCCCTATACTAGGATTGAGTCTAGTCTGAGACGTGGAGTCAAGAGTCTGATTTACGATTTTATATTGATTATGTTTCAGATTTTGATACATGTTACTGATATTTATTACATGCTTTTATATTGTTTATATGATTGCATGTTCGTTGATTTATACTGGGATTTTATTCTCACCGGAGTTATCCGGCTGTTGTCGTGTTTGTATGTGTGCATGACAACATGTGGGACATGATCGGGGTCGAGGAGATAAAGAGATATCGCGATTAGAGTGGAGACTACGGATGATTGTATATAGTACAAGACTTGTACTTTAATACTGACATGTATATTAGAATGTATTCCATTACGTTCTGCATTTAATACTGTATTTTAAAATAAAAAAATTAGACTCTGTTTGTTATAATTAATTAAATTGTCCCTAATGATGATTAAGAACATGATTAGCGTCCGGGTCCCTACATTATTGGTACAGAAAAAAGTTAAAACATATTATGTTAGCATGTATTATTTTGCACAACATGATTGTTCAAGATGAGGGGGGTCACGTGACAAATTGGTACAACGATGAAGGTGACGAACCCGCACAACCCATCCAGGTCTCAAACCGAGGATTTCATGATTATCTCCGGACAAATTTTGAACTACGTGACAGTCATGTGCATCACCAACTTCGTGCCGACTTAGTTGAACATATTTGGTCACAATACAATAGCAATCCTTAAATTAGTATTTTACAATTTCTCTTTACGTTTAATTTCTAGTGTTGTTTTTTAATTTTATGCAAGTGTGTTTTTTTTATATGTTGTACTCCTTCATTTCAAATTTAAAACAATATTTTAATTTTAAATAAATGACTGTTCGTAATATAAGATAAAATTATTTTACGCAATAAATATATTTAAAATTAATAATATTATTTATTTTAAATAATAATCATTTAAATTGTGTAAATAAATTGAAAGTATATTTATTTAATGTAAAAGAAGAATAATGATAAATAAGTGGACAGCGGGACCCATAAATAATGAGTATTAATGTTAAAATGAATGTGAGAGAATGAAGGATGTTAATGTAATGTGTATATGGCATGTAGACTATAATATCCACCAATGCGGGTGCTCTTATAGACAAGCAAATGTATATAATCTAGGTAAAAGTAATTACTTTTTGAAAAAAGAAATGAAATTATTATTAAATCGAGTCATAGCTCGTTGTGCCTAGCCAGTAGCCACGTCATGTGCCCTGATTTATGATTATGAAGAAAATGTAAATTATTTAGTGCTATCCGCTCACGTTGTTCATGCATACATTTCTCTTTACAGAATTATTAATTAACATTTATTAATTAATTGATTGATGTGCATTTTATATATTTAATATTTCTAAATTTTAGGAGAAAAAGCATTAATTTTTTTTAATGCTCTTTTGGGGAGTAGGCGCGCTTGTACAATAAGTGTTGATGTTTTTCATCTTAAATTTTAGTTTTTTTTTTAAATTGAATATATTATTAATATAAATATAGGAGGAAAAAATATATATTTTTCCTACCGGCACTTAAAAATTACTTTTATATTTTGGATTTACCTCCTTAGGATAAATTCATGATTACGTCAGCAACAATAAACAATATCAAGCTAAAATTGTAATTTTGTCTAACATCTATTCGTAATTTTATTGTTCTATATTGTCAAAATTAGGTTTCAGTTATGTAATTTTCAATTTTTGGTCATTTTTTTTATATCGGGACCGTTGATTGTGAAGCTATACACGTGAGCATCAAGTTAGAGTCGAATTAGCAACATATCAGCAAAAAACGGCTAAAGCTTAAAAAATACAAAGAACAACAGACTAAAACTGAAACATGACAACATAAAATATCAAAATGATAAATAGAATATGTATGACCCATATTACATATAATTTTTTTTTTAAAAAAAAATAAATCATATCCGGTATTCTCTGTTTTTAATAGTTCACCTAATTCTTATTTCATGCGTCGTTTTACTTATTATTTTGGCGACGATATATACTATTATAGTTGTTATAGCTATTAATTTAAGCTAACAATAGTGTATTTATTTGACTTTATTATTTTTGTATTTTTATTATCCTGGTTGACAATTTGGCTTCACTAAATTATTGATCTTATTTATACATATATGCTTAATTCGGCAAATTGAGGTTTATGTCTATGTTTAGTTTACTGCCATTTTAATTAATTTCAATAATTTTTTCACATATTTTACTGTACATGTTAATATATCTATTTTAGTTTATCTAAATTTATGTAGTCAACTGCCTGTTCAATCGAAAATGTCGCATACATGTAGAGACCAAACACTAGTTTATTCGTTGACATTTTTTTAAAGCAGAAACTTTACTAAAAAAAGTCATTATTCAAAAGGAATTTAAGCAAAAGTCAGATTTCAACCTTGCGCCGCTCTGAATCTGCAAAACCATACTCGGTTCCGGTTCTCAGTCGTGAATCATGCCGATGCAACCGCGGTTACCAAGAGGGGAGTCAACTAGTGCGTGAGTTTGGCTGAGGCAACAAACAGGGAGCTCGGATTGATTTTGAATACTTTGAGCAATATCTCCAACAATTTTAGGGTTTTCATATATCTTTACCTTCCAACTACTTGAGCTCACATAATATTTTATTTTTAAAATCATATTTGAATTAGTTTTTTCTTGTTAAAGTTATTCTAAATTACATTATAGTAACAACAAAATCCAAAGGTAATTTTATCAGTTTTCAATCTAATTTGAACCCCGAATTTATTTCGACGAATAGTAAGAAATTCGAATTGTTTGTGAATGAGTTGAGGCCCAGAGCTCCATCAGGCCGTCGATCATCCTTAATCTCACTTCATTATGAAACCAACAATTTACACCTAGAATAAAACTCTCTCGATCATCCAAACAAATGTGATAACTACTTCATGCTAGGAGTTGACAATTTATATAACATCAATAGTTCAATACATTATAATTTGTTGAGAACTCCCAATACTTTTTTTCCCTCTACATCGTCCTCGTCGGATATTATTTATTGTTGGTAAATTTTATATTTTACAATACAAGAAGAAAAAAGAAAAAACTCGGAGTTAGTATTTCAAATATTTCAAAGTTGGTGAAGCAGAAAGAATATTTTGTTAATGATTATAAGTTCAATTTCTCTTATCAATATTTTATCGTGCGAATTGGTCATACATGATTTCGTTGAGAGCTATATTTAAATATAAAATAATCATTTGTGAAAAAGGTATTTTCAAAAAATCATAAAAATTTAATTGAATGATTATGGCACGTTTTATGTTAACCTAACGAGTTTATCAGAATGTTAGTCAGAAGAGTTAAAAAAATAAGAGAGAACTCGAATGTATTAATGGGATTGTTTCACCCTGTCCCGTGCAGGCACTATGTTAGTCAGAAGAGTTAAAAAAATAAGAGAGAACTCGAATGTATTAATGAGATTGTTTCACCCTGCTCGTGCAGGCAGTGCCTGCACGGGCAATGAACGGCCCGGATCACTCGAACGGCCCGGATCATTCCACATGAGTGATCCGGGGCCACCTCCATGTAAAAAAAAAATTGACTCGGAAAAATCCGAGCCGTTGGATCGACCCTTGCGGGCACTTCCAGCAGGGGTAGGGTCGAGTAAACCGTATTAATGGAGTGTACCTCGGCAAGCGTGACGAAAACCTTTGATAAGAATCTTCCTGTAAAAATCGATTACTTAAATAAAAAGCCAAAATTATTAATTAAAAATAATCCACACTGAATATACATTACAAGAAAAAACACGGACAAATCGGTCTACTCCACAATACTGATTTGTTATCGATTTGGTTGATATCAACAACTTTTGTCCTTAATCATGAGAGACCGATTCATGGGACCACAATTACATCGTCGGTCTCTGAATAAAGACCACTGTATAAAATATATCGCTATTTAGGAACCACACTTTTGCCATTATACCTAAAAAAATAAATAAATAATTTTTTAAAAAGAGTAAAATGGTTAGCGACTAACGTTACTAACTTTGGTATCAAACTAAAGACGACAATTACTTTCAGTCTCAAATTAGAGATACAAATCCTCGTTTTTCTTGTAGTGATATTAGTATCATTGCATACGCAAAAACTACAAAAAAAAATTTCCCCTAAAAAATACAAATTTCATCAATATAATTATATAGTTAAATGAAAAATCCTTATACTACATATTTCCAATTTATAATAATATTTATTTTATGAAATAAACGCTTAATTATAATCAATATAATTTATTGTCTAAAATTTGTTTAATTATTATAGTTTCAATTTGAATAGTAAATTTAGAATAACCATTTCTATACATACGAGACAACAAAATACTCACAGGAAGGGCCACCCGAAATTCCGTCGGCAGATCCTTGATCATTCAATTACAAAAATTTAAAACCTTTGATTTAAAAAAAAAAAACAAAAATAAATTGTCTAAAGAAAATTAAATAAAAAGTGGCATACCTGTAAATAACTCCATAAACAGACCCTAGTTGGCTACACGGTGCATAAAGTCGATAATTATCATTTCTGCGACAAAGCACGACACGACATTTGACTCACTATATCTATTTTCCTCGTCCCAACATGTGGGGCCCGCAGATCATCCAACGAACCACATATCGACACGTCAGGAAGCAAGTGGAGCGGCATGAAGGCCATCGGCCAATCATATATCTCCACGACGGCAATTCTTAATGTCGGCGCACGTGCCCCAGTACGTGAAATGTGTGGTGGGCCCAACCTTATCCAAAAGCAGCGTATTTAGCGGCAGATTATGGAAAAGATAGCGTGTGGACTTATGAGTGGGAATTTGAAGGAATTGGGCTTCGTCCCTATCCACAATCAAGCCCGGGCCCACATTTCTTATCTTTTTAATTTCAGAATAATGAAAAATCCGAATGTTCCAAAGGCATCTTTTAAGTCAAGCAGCCTCCCCTTGTATACATCTTTCCCACCTTATTTAATTTTAGTATAAAAAGAACATTCGCGTGTATTACTTATATAAGTATTATTGAATTTCTTAAAATTTATAAAAAATTTGTGTGAGACGGTCTCATAGATCATATTTTATGAGACAGATATCTTATTTAGGTCATCCATACAAAAATATTATTTTTTATTGTGAATATCGGTATGGTTGACCCGTCTCACAGATAAAAATTCGTGAGGCCGTCTCACAACATGCCTACTCTTTAAATTTTGGATTAAATTTTAGATTAAATTCAATCATAACAATATTTTTTTAACTAAAAAAATCAGTATCTTAAAAAAATAATAATATCATCCGTCTTTTTTGTTCAAATCATAATATATGATGCTTTTATGTATACTTACTCTTGATTCAACGACAAGAGTCCGGATTGAGAAATCAGAAGACCTGAATACAAACTGAAAACATTTTTTCCTCGATGATTGGTTAAATTAGTCTTAATCGCGATGTGTTTTATGACGTATTAGTATTTATAGTTTTATCAAAGTATAATTAAATTCTTGATTACCAATGAGTTTCTAGAGGTAAACGAAAAAAATATTATTTGTTTTCTTAAAAATATGGAGCATATTGTATTTAGATGGAATTACAATTAGCATCATTTGTTAATTTTCCAAAAAGTATTTTTTTTTACTTACAAATGGGTGATTATTTCTTGCTTAATGATATGATAACCAATGAAAGAAACTAATTATCGTAATAATTTTAGTTTTATTTTATTTTTATAAATGAAATGACTTGTTTTTTATTGGTTAGCTAAAATGGGGTTTGGGCAAAGAGTGGGCAGGCACAAGTCCCATCTACCAATGTGATATTGGCAATTTCAACTTGGAAGATTTGGTTAGTTGAAATTTCAAATTTTGGATTTGTTCTTTCGATATGTGTGTGTATATATATATCATATATGTAAAAATAAAGTATTTATATTATAAATATTGGACCGGAACGCTTTTATTGACTTTCATTGACTGTAAATTGCCTGGCATTTCGTCCGTAGCATTAAATTCAAGCTAGGGGATATTATCTGCCAGCTTTTATAATTTTGGAACTGGATAATTTCAAATATGCTGAGAAAAAATTGGCAAAATCTTATCTTATATATTGTGATTGTAACATGCAATGTAGGACACTCGTTGTACTCGTGATGTCTTGACATAAGTTTGTAATATATTTTTATCGTGAAACTTTTAGTGAATCATATTATAATTTATAATTTCTTGGATAGCCAATTGGTGATTAGATGACACAAAAGCTTCTATGAGACTTTTTCACGAGTCAATTTTGTTAGACGAATCTCATATTTCATATATTTATGAAAACAACACATTTTATGACAAAAATATTACTTTTGACTGTATATATGGATCTGACCGATCAATCTCACATATATAGATTCATGAGATCGTCTCACATGAAATCTACTTTTATATAAATATCTATTTTTTTGTTGTTGAAGGTAAAGGAAATCATGACCTATTTTTTGAGATCATATAAATATTGTTTTTTTTTTTATAAAGTAAATTTACAACATTCAGAGAATTTCTCCTATATTTCGTTCCACTGCTTTATCACAAGTGGTAGGGTTCTAAAACCAAACCACCATTTATTCAATACATAATACAATATAATATAAAATAAAATAGTTGAAAATTTTAACATGCTTAGCCTCCAACAAAAAAAGTATTTATTTCCATACGTTTGACTTTGCATTCAGATAATTGTGTTTTTATATCTTATTATGTATTATTTTATGGTGTTTGCCTATATATGTAAATATATAAAATTATTTTCTCATTTAAAAAACATTTGACCTGTCTTTAGAAAACAGAATAGAAAGAAACATGGGATTTTGAGTAGATGTAGCCCATGTTTGAGCAACATGTTCAAATTTAGGCCGATAACCAACCTAAGCCCATTAGATTGCAAAATTATTGTAAAATAATTTCGTCAACTGTTTAATGAATAGGTAAGTCTCTTGTGAGACAATATCACGAATTTTTATCTGTGAGACGGATCAACCCTATCAATATTCACAATAAAAATAATACTCTTAACATAAAAAGTAATATTTATTCATGGATGACCCAAATAAGAGATGCGTATCACAAAATACGACCCGTGAGACCGTCTCACACAAATTTTTGTCTTAATGAGTACACATGAGGATTTCATTTTCTTAATTAAATAGTTGACATGCATAAAAAGTACCTCTATAGTGAGATATATTGCAATGTGAAATATGTACTTTAGACAACCTATCGCCAATTTTTTCTTGGTATAAACACCGTAAATTCTATAGCCATTTTGTACAAATTTACAAAAACTTGAAAGCATTCTCTAAAAACCATCAAAAATTATATATTATACACCATTCCCACTTCTAATGTTGAGGCATGAGGTACACTCAATGCATACGTAGATGCTCTACTGTTTCTCCTCAAGAACTCGTACCCAAAATTTATAGCCATCTTCTTCATCAAACTTGAACCTTGCTTTGTTCTGACGTATGAATGTCCCATGATGTAAGCTGTACCGGCTTCTCTCGCTTCCATCAAACCACAAAGCTCTTCATGAGCGTCTCTATCCATCTTTGGACTTCCGGCCAGGATGGCAAACTTGACTTGTTTCCTAGGCTTAACGGGTGGTGGGGATTGTGTTTCCCTGAGTTCTGATGTGCTAGCTTTTTCGGGATTGGCCCCATTTTCCTCGCGTAGCTGAATCGAGTCTACGTGACTTGAAGGTGTTCCAACTACAACCATTTTCTCATTTTGCTTCTTAGAATCTTTTTCTGTTTCATTCAAATTCCCCTTCCCAGTTCGTATGTACTCTGCTATAGAACACACAAGATCGTTCTCGAATTGTACGTCGTCTTTATGAGCATCGCGATAACCATATCGGACAATGCATCTATACATACGGTACTCTCTTGGTCCAATACGCCCCACAAGAAACCGTTCTTCATGCTTAACGTGGGGAATAGGGATGGATTTGACACACAGAAAAACTAGCACCTGGTGGAAAGCCGGAAGATTGGTGACAAAATGGGAGAAGATAGCTGGTATTCCAGATACGAGTTCTGTGTGTATTATGCCAATGCCTTTAACCCGTACGATGCCCAGACTCGGCCCCAACTCAAGTAGCCAATCAACAGATACTTTATTTTGAACATCATACTCGTACTTCTTAAGCGTACCATAGTGCCAGACACACATCACTGTCATAAAGACGAATGAAATGGCAACCGGTACCCATGCTCCTTCAAGAAACTTGACAAGAGATGCACATAAATATAAGCCCTCGAGTGTCCCAAAGAACAAGATGAAGCAAACTGCGAGAACGACACTTTGGTGCCAGCACAGCACAAAAACGAGAGACATCAAACACGTTGTGACCAACATGACGGTGATAACTGCCAAACCTTCATTAAGAAAAACATAAAATTTTAGTTGGATTAAGAACCTTGGATCTTGAGGAAACATAAAAGTTCCACCTGAAGCATTGCCTAATCTCTTGATGTCTCTAAAACCGAGAGTAACGGCTAAACATAGCAGCATGAAGATCCAGTTGACCTCAGGAATATATATCTGGCCATGGATTTTTGAGGATGTGTGCACTATTTTAACTTTAGGGAAGCACCCAAAGGCAGAGCACTGTTTTATGATGGAAAAAGTTCCTGTAATAATGGCTTGGCTTCCAACTACTGCAGCAAGTATAGCAATCACCAGCACTGGCCATCTTAGTTTCTCTGACAAAATAACACAAGATATATTTAGCGACGGCAAATACCAATGTTCTTTGAATTTAACGAGCAATGGTTGAAGGAATATACCAGGTACAGAAACATAAAATCCAATTTGATAATCATTTTCGATTACATGATGCTTAGAGAGATAAGCAGCTTGCCCCATGTATGCAAGGACTAGTGATGGATAAACAACGGAGGCAAAGGCTATCTGCAAAATTCATGACTCAGTCTGTTAGATAAAATAACATTAAGTGGATGGCTCATTGAAGATTCAATTGAAACACTTCCCTTCAGAATTTTGATAACAAATAATAAACCTCTACCTTGTGTTTAAAAACCGCTAAAGCACCGAAGAAAGAATGTGGCAAGAACAGAGAGTTCAAGCAAGTTAGGGGCACAAAATTGAGCACGTCAACTTGTAATCAAATATGATCCAATGATTGATGGTGAGAACAAGTATTATACCTTGATTGACGACTGGGAAAAGTGCCCAAGATCAGCAAACATTGCTTCCGAACCTGGAATAATTAAAATTAGAGATCCGTTCAGAAGAAAAAAAGACTATAATTTACTGTGTTATGTGCTTTTCCTTGCCTGTTACGCAAAGTAGGATTCCTCCCAATGACATCCAACCCCCTCTTTGGGTTTTCTTTAGAAATGTGTACATATAGCGTGGTGACAGAGCTTGATAAACATGAGGATTCCAGTGGAAAATATTGTAAATACCAATAAAGCTGATGCACAAAAGCCATGTTATGACCACAGGTGCGAACAAGAATCCAACCCTGTGAGTGCCATAATGTTGAAGGGCAAACAAGGCGATTAGTACCGCACAAGCAACTGGGATTTCCACGTCTGCAAGATTATTGCATTTCAGGTAGCAGAGGAATTGAGTCAACAAGTCTTTTAAGATTAAGTAATAATGTATCACACGAATGAGATAAATTTAAAAACGTACTGAAATAATGTAAGAAAACATCTAGAAAGAAAGAGCAAACTATGTAAATACGTATAGTTCATATTGATCTTGATGTATTTCTAAAAATTCAACCATCTTTAGACACTGCTACCATTAAAGTCATGTTTTTGCGGATTATCTCATTTCACATCTCATACCGTGATACGCCCCATTTAGTGAAATTAGATACTGAACTAAATAAAATAGATATCTGAATGGATATTACTATATCACTCCCACCAAACACACTTAAAGCTAATAGTTCTCACAACTTAATTTATGTTATACACACTGAAATAAGATAAAAGTTGCTAGTTTCTGCCATAAAATGTGGAAAAAAAAAATTTATCCAATGCGTGGAATTTATTCAGCTATGCTTTGGAAAACTTTACTTGAAATTCAAAATATAGCAAATTTTTGGAATTTTTAAAAAAGTCGTCAGAATCAGTCAATCAAGGGGCGAAATTTGGAGTATCTTACATTTGGGGTGCTCTCTTTCCATTGCAAGTCCTAGACCAGAAACTGCAGAAAAAACTGCACAGCAGGCAACAAAGCTCATTTCAATCAAAGTTGGAAAAACTCACAAATGCTAAACAATTTTTACAAAAATTCAAGCCAGACTAGAGATATACCCGAAACAGCCGGAGTCAAAATTCCATCCCCGATCACCATACAAGCACCGAGAAGAGACAATACAAGCAAAAATCTCTGCAAAACTCTGCGTTTTTCAAGAAAAGACTTAAGCCTTGCCCCAAAAGTTGAAGGTGCAGGGCACAAAATATCCTTCTTGTAACTAGACAAATCTTCATCCGCAGACTGAAAACTAGGCAATGGATTCACATTGGCATGCCTGCATAAAAGTGAATATAATGCAAATGTGCCTCCTTCACCGTTATCATCAGCTCTCAGCACAATGAACACATATTTCAACAAAGGAATCAAAGTCAGTGTCCAAAATACGAAAGACAGAACCCCAAAGATTTCGTCGTTGGTCTCAGAATGTTCAATATCTTCGGCAAAAGTATTCTTATACACATACAATGGCGAAGTGCTCAAATCCCCGTACACAACACCTAAACTCTGATAAGCCAGCGTCAACATTGTTCTCCAAGATTCTTTCTGCAGTCCTCCAATAGCAAAAGCAAATAAGATAAAGGAAAAAAACAAAGAAAATAAGAAAGACATCATTCAAGAATAAAAGAACTGTATGGAGGAAAAAAACTCACCTTTACACGATTCTGATAAATCCCACTTTCAGGATCCATTGAAAATGCCCTCAGAACCCCAAGGAAACCATTACAGCTACAAATTTTAGAATTTAAAAGCTACCCATCTGCCAAACGACCCATACAAGTAAAGAAGTGTGAAGAAAATGCATACTGACTCACCCACCAAATTATATGTAACTAGAAATGAACAATTTTATTACGACGGTACCTTAAAATGTGACACACATAGCAGTTCAACAACCTCCAGAGGAAGAGTAAGCAGACAAAAGGAGTTCAAATATTCTGATGTTAAAATGTAAAGAGAGAGTTAATTTTTATTTCCACATCGTTACATGAGGAAAGTTAGTAGTGTGTGGGGTCGGAAACACTTTATAAAACTCTGGAATTTCTTCAAGTTTCAGTTTTTGAATAATTTCTTGAATGTTTTTTGCCTTGTTAAATTAGTCAGATGACATCGTTTTAGTTTTAAAATTTTAAATACCACCTTTCACACTATTCCACTTCTCTTTTGTATGCACGCCGTGCTCTGAAATCTTGGAAACCGTGGGGATTAAATTAATCATTTAAAAATCAATAGTTTTTTTTAGTGGATTTACAAGTTAGATTTTTTAACATATATATAAAATTTTGACGTATCTGTTTTTGAAGTGAAAATCATCTAATAGATGTACGATATGCTTCATTACGTTCACTAGATGATTGTTACTTAATCGATAGACTACAATATGAAGAGTTGCCCGTCTTCCGACTTGACTAATTTAAGTTTATAATATATCTCAAGAAATTGTATCTATGTGCGTAATTCCATATAATTTATTAATCACAGGGACAAAATAATATTTATTTTATAACTGAAAAATCCAAAAAAGTATACAGTTTTCATCGTCATAAAAAATTTCTAATCACTATGAATCCACTTAGATTCCGTCGACATTTGTTGATATCCTAGTTTCAATCGTAAGAATTCAGGAATTTGAATATTATACCATCTTTTTCTTAGATTCTCTTAATTCCTGACATAATATTTTCACGACCTCCTAAATTGTAGGAAAAAAAAAACACACAGACACATATAGATATAGTATATTACTCGTTATTGGGATTAAATTTTGGTGTGTATGTACTTTCCTTTCGTCCTCATGTATTGGAATCGGTTTTAAAAAATTCGTTATTTTTGTTACAAATATAGTTTTTAAACAAAACATCCTTGTGTACTAATATATTTGTGAAAAATAGCTTTGGTTTTTTTTTAAGAAAAATTGATCAGAAGACAAAAACAAAAAACTAGAATTTTGGTTCAATATATTATTTTTTTACGATTTCGATATCATATTATATCAAATTCAATTTTAGTCAATTATCTTTGTTTTTTTTTTCATTTCTTGACATAACACCGATATATAATGTCACACCAGTATTTTCGAGGAAAATAAACTAAACTTGTCAAAATTTGATAATTCGATCAGTCGAGTTTATGTATTAGTGTAAGAATTTTTCTTCTTTTATATTCTTAGTTTTATATCTTGTGTCACTTAATAGTCTAATATAAAATCCAATTGAAAAAAAAAATTACAAGATTAATTTTGCTATTTTCCTTTATATTTGAAATTTTATGTAGTAGTAATTTGAGCTGTGATTATTTTTAACCATAAATAGCAATAACCTGGTAAATATAGACGGTACCTAGTACGTGCCAAAGTCAATGTGCCTGAGTGTTTTAGGGACCACATTTATTAAAGATGGATAAATTAGATGTGGGGGTCCTCCCCCCACCCCCCCGTTGGAAGATCTATTACGGACCAGATTGACTTGTTCGTTTCAGTTATTTTATTTTTCTCGAAGTGTTGACCTGAACACTGATTTTTTATGGGTTGGTTTGGAGTTTTAAGTTTTAGTACCCCACATATGTTGAACATTGAATTTTTGTTTTCTTAATTCATATTACTATGTAATTAATAACTAAAGAAAAATTACTAAAAATATACGTGTAAGCAGATATAAAAGACAAATCGACAAATCACATTTTTGTATTTCAAAATAGATATGACCATTTTTAGTGAAGATGTTTTCGTCTATTTGGGTTGAACCCGTCGGAGCGGCCATTGCCACAAAGTATGCATATTGTGAAAACTATATTGTTTACGAGAACAGAAGACAGAGAGTATACGTATCGTAAAAAAAAAATTCTTAAAAAATGAATATTATCTTCTATGTATTACCATCAATCATTCATCTGATGCTCGTATATGTATATATCATAATCCACATACCTATGTTAACTTTAACGACGACTCTGGTGTCGACGATATTTTCAACAAATAAATATGCATGCAAGAAAATATAAATAATGAGGAAAGTTTCGTATTGGGGTTTATATATATATATATATATATATGTGTGTGTGTGAGTATTTGTGAGAAATATCTCTTATTTGAGTCATCTATGAAAAAATATTATTTTTTATGTTAAGAGTATTACTTTTTATTGTGAATATTGGTAGGGTTGACCCGTCTTACAGATAAAGATACGTGAGACCGTCTCATAATAAGTAAAAAGTTGCAACTCAGAAAGCAATTAAATTAAATAATTTGAAATTATTTTCATTGACTTATGAATTCCATCTACAGTCAAAATCAAATTTAAATTTAGCTCTTGAAATTCAAGTCAAGACCCTGATAATCATCAATTAAAAATTATCGGTCAATCCGATTTCGAGGATTCAAAGTTTGATCATCTATGTATTTATTTAGTTGTCTAATTATCATATATATAATTTGGGACGTATGCTTGAATTTCGAAATCTTTTCCAAATGTCAATTTTCAAACATATACCAATTCATAGTGAATTGTAAATTTTAAATATTTCGTATATCAAATGTATAATTTTTATTTGATTCGAGCCGTACAGTGTAGCGACATTTCATAAATGCATTAATTTCAAAGACATGAAATAATGCACAGAGAGACTTTTGGAAAGCATGATTTTAATGCAATTGCATAATTGGAATGATGGGATGAACCTGTGTTAATTATTGGACAATGATCGAGTTTTCTATATAAAATTGTTAATATATATGTATATAAAAACTTAAATATAAGAGGCTAACTCATGATTTAATAATAAAATTGTTTTTTTTTTAATCTAGAAAGAATCGTACGTATTATTAAAAAATTAAATTTAAAATTCGTAAATTTACAATATAGTAAGACGAGAATTCTTTAGACATCGTTTGATGTGAAAGATGATATATTAAGTTCTCATTTGTACGAGCTAAACGCTGTCTGAAAATATCATATGAAAGATTTTAAATATCGAAGTTTCTAAAAGATACATATTTGAGAATGTATTACTTCAATTATTTTTCTTAAAATGTAAGTTTTAATATTCAAAATCCATCGGCATTTCATCAAAGTTATGACTGATATTCAAGTTCGACTGCTTTCACAGCCGAGATAATTAGTGCTGCATATATAACAAGTTCGGTTTGGTCTTAACAATCGCACGACCTTATAACACATGGTAATCGAATGTTACGTGGATTTGATATCGATTATAGAATCATGTGTTTGATGTTTTACAAAAAAAATGAACCAATAATTATTATTGTATGTATTACAGAGTAAATATTTTAGAATATATTTCCTGTGAGATGATTTCACCGATCTATTATATTCATGAACCAATAGTATGCAATATGTGAGGAAAGTGCTTCATGCCCACAAATTTTTGGGGAACCAAAATCTTAAAAAGAATTAACTAATATTTTATCATATGAACCCCTCTTATCACCCATGAATTTTTAGTTGAATTTAATTTAAAATGATGATATTTACCTTTATTGTGATTTTGTTATTTTTTCCGGTTAGAACTATTTTAATCTATCAATATATGAACTGTTATAATTGCTTGAAGCATAAAAAAAAAAGGAAGAAGGAAAAAGTTTTATTTCAAAGCTAAACAGGAAGTCTTAATAAGTATTTCGCAAGCAATCAAATAATAGAGCAAACAAAATTAGTAGAACAAGTGAATTAGAATGACATTATAACAAGTTGAATGATTAAGAACTTAGTGAGTTGAATGAAATTCAAAATGAAGACTCAAAACACATGGACAAAAATTTGTGTGAGAGGGTCTCACGGATCGTATTTTGTTAGACGAATATCTTATTTGGGTCGGTCATCCATGAAAAGTATTACTTTTTTATGCTAAGAGTATTACTTTCTACTGTGAATATCGGTTGGATTGACCCGTCTCACAAATAAAGATTCGTGAGACAGTCTCACAAGAGACCTACTCAAACATATACATGAAGATAGATATTCACATCTAAATTCATGTTATAAATATTATTATATTTACATCGATGAAAAAAATATACGAATATTAAGCTTTGAATACGTATTTTTTGTGTTAATCTCAGAACTCAAAATCTCAAGTCCGACACTGTAATGATAATTATTATTCTCAAAGTTTGATTAGTCATTCAATCGTTGCATCTGATCAATCTATATTCTCCCAACAAATGGCAATTTTTTTCCTATAATAACAATTAAAAAAATAAACCTAAAAATGTGTGCAAGCTTGGAAAATTTTACGCAACCAATCGAGCGATCATCATTTAAACCAAAACAAGTCACATGCAATGAAAATTAAGAGATGTATGGGTGAGAATAGACAATTAGGGAGTGTTTTTAAAAGAAGTGATTAAATTTTCAGATTATAAAAAGTGTGTATAGTATTTTAAAATAAAATGAAAATCTAAAATTCAAAAGTTGATAGTGTTTCATGATCACTTTTATTGTAGAATGAGAAGCAACTTCCCACCAGCTTAAGTAGGTTTTTTGTGAGACGGTCTCACGAATCTTTATATGTGAGACGGGTCAACCCTACTGATATCCTAATAAAAAGTAATACTCTTAGCATAAAAAGTAAATTTTTTTATGGATGACCCAAATAAGAGATCTTGCAAAAAAAGCCATTAAAAAATTGGCTTACTTTACTTCATGACCTAGTTTTCTAGCGCTAAGTGACCTCTATCCATTGAGCTCTAACTCCTTTAATATTTTATATTGTTGGTTCACATTTTTTTTTCTCTAATATATTGATTGAATTAAGTTGTATGTTCAATACATTAAATGAATTATAACTCAATATACACCATCAATATTCACGATAAAATAAAAATCATTTGATCGTACAATATGTATCAAAGATGAAATCAAGTGTTCGAATTCCATAAGTTGCAAGTTAGTATATTACCGGGATGAAGATTACTAGGGAGTAATAGTTATATTTGTTGGAAGATCATTCTCGTTTAAAATATTTGAATGATACTATTAACATAGATACCCAAAAATAAATCAATATTTTGAATGTACTAGGCTTCACCGTCAAGTTTTAGACCTACCGCAGTAAAGAGTGCAAATTCTATGATATGGATCTTGGACCTCCACTTTTTTTTTGGCTTTGTCAAGCGCAAACATTTCCTTTCATAAAAGAATACAACTTGGCTAGGCTCAAAATTACTTTCTCGACCATTTTGAACATCATAGACTCGAATTTGAGAGAATTCCAAGTAGGTTATGTGCATCAACGTCTCAAATTTGAGATGATATATCGAATTCAAAACTCAGTTATAACTTAATCTCTCCCAAACCAAAAATAAAAATAAAATATTCCAAGATATTACACATTGGAATATTTTTTTTTTAAACAAGACTAAATCTCTTCCAAACCAAAACTAGGAGTAAATGCTATTTTGCTAAATTTGATTGGATATGAAGAGTATTTTGGTATACTTCACATATGTCAATAGCATAAATTAAGCTATATTTAATAAAGTCCAATTTATAGATCAAACCATATATGTCATTCCAACTTGGATTATATTCATGTGAGGTACTCTCATTGTAGCAGCACCTCCTCTGCAGTTCCTCCTCAAGAACGCGTAGAAGTAATTTATAACCAATTTCTTCAGAAACAATGAGTTTTTCTTGGCTCGTACCTCTCCATGTCCAAGCAAATATGTGAATCCAGAATCACTAGCTTCTTGGAGAGCTGAAAGCTCGTATTCGAGGCCAGGATCTTCATCTCCCGACATGACGCTGGCTGGCAATTGTGGTACCGGTACCCTTGATGTCGAGGACTCCATCTCTTTCAATCTATGGTCGTGCATTAAAGGGACTTTTAGCTCTCCAATCCCATCGAAATCTTGGACATCGTCGTCCCTTCCTGCTGCGGAAACGCTGTCGAAATCTTCCTCGTTGATGTTGCTCTCCAAAGCAAGATCTTGAGCTTCTTTCCTAAGAAAAATTTCAAGACTTTGCACCAGAAGTTGCTCAAATGCGCGGTGATCTTCTTTCCTTATGTCTTTATATCCATATCTTGAAATACAACGAAACATATGGTAGTCTTTGGGGCAAATCCTTCGAAAGAGAAACCTTTCTTCTTGAGGGACAACGGGTACTGGGACATTCTTGATGCAAACAAAGACTATAATCGAGTGAATGGCTGGAAGATCGAGTAAAAACTGCCCGAAAACTGAGGGGACACCTTGTACTAGCTCGTTGTAAAGTAATCCAATACCAGGGACTCTTACTGTACCAAGAGAGGACCCGAGCTCGTGCATGAAATCCATTGATATCTTGCCACGAACCTCACTCTGATACTTCAATACGCTTCCGTAATTCCACATATACATCAGACAGAGGAAAAAAGAAGCAAAGACTAATGGAAGCCACCCTCCTTCTGTTATCTTGGATAGAACCGCAGATAGATAAATTAACTCGATTGTTCCAAACAGAAGCGGGAAACATAGAGCTAAAAACAAGTTGGTTTGCCATATTAGAAGCATAACAAGCGTCACTAGGGTCGTGCTGACTATCATCACACCAACTTCAGCAATGCCTGCAAATTTTCCCTCATCTCTTATCACCTTATGTTTCATCACTTAAATAAACCGAAAAGATGTAAAATAAAGTAATATAAAATGAACCATAGGCGTTGGCAATTTCTGTAGTGCTCTGGAAGACTGCAACCACAATAATGCACATAACCATCAAAAAATAATTGATGACAGGTATGTAAATTTGCCCCATTAATTTTCTTGAAGTGTGAACGATCTTGAGTCGAGGGAAGCATCCAAGAGCCATGGATTGCTTCACGCACGAGAATGAAGCCGATATCATGGCTTGACTGGCAATTATAGCTGCAACCGTGGCTATCACAAATACTGGCCAGAACAGACTCTCTGTATCATTATAGAACAAGACGTCAAATACAACAACAATACAATCAAAGAGAAAGTCCTTGCAAGGAAACAATTACCAGGAACAGAAGCATAAAATATTCTGCCAGCTGAATGAGGGTGCTTAATAAGATATGCAGCTTGGCCCATGTACGCTAAAAGGAGGCATGGGAAAACGACACCAGTGAAAGCAATCTGCCGCAGTTTTTTTTTTAAATTTAACTTGGCCTAAACTTGAAAATTTTTGTTATACAAAAATAACTGAAAAATAACCTGTATAGACGGCACAGAAAAATGGCCAAGATCAGCAAACATTGCTTCTGCACCTGAAAATGTCGTGTTTACAGCGTCTCAATGACTAGAAAAGAGTATAATTCCATGCAGAAACTTGTATCTAACAAATATTCATGTCATTTCTCATTTATTTGATCATTTCTCATTTATTTGATGTACGATCGATTAAATACTAATAGAGAGAAAAACCTTGCCTGTGATGCATAAAACGCAGCCACCAAGTGCTGACCATGCGTGAATGCCGTTCTTTTTGAAGAAAAGGTAAATGTAGGCTGGATTTATTGCCTTCACAACTGTTATATCATACTTGAGCATATTGTATATTCCGATAGATCCTAGACTAAAGAACCATAACGAAAGTGCAGGAGCAAATGACGATCCCACTTTAGCAGTTCCAAACCTCTGTATGGCAAATAATCCGACCAGGATAACTATTGATGTAACAACAAGAGCATCTGAAAATGAAGGGGGGAAAATCATTATAGAGACTCTTTTACGACTAGGTGATATTATGAAATGGAAACACCAGCAATCTATTTTAGCTGATGATTATTTGAAAATTGAAGAGAAAGATATTTTAAAAAGCCCGTGTGGTGTCACTGATGATTCAATCGTGACAGAGTTGCATTGGTATGTGGAATAATAGAAATGAGAGTTGTTAATTGAAGTTTTCTCACTTGTGCCAAATCCTGGTACCCGACCCTGCAGACCGCTCACAGCAGACATGACTGAAATCAAGAAGCTTCATTACGATGTAATAATATGAAAACAAAAATATCTTTGAGATGAATCATGAAACCAAATTTTGATTACTTGATAAGAAGCTATAAGAAAATGGGATTTCTATGTACCTGATATAGCAGGAGTCAAAATACCATCCCCAATAATCATAGACGTACCCAAAAGAACTAGAATTAAAAGAAGTTTCTTCAGATAAGCCTTACGTTCCAATTTATCCTTTATACTTAATGCCCTCTCTAGTTCTGGAGTCGGCAGTTTGAGCTTGAAGCTTGAAATACATTCGTCGGCCAATTGACGATTTGGCAAAAGATTAACATTTGCATACCTACAAATCAACGAATACAAAGAAAATGTTCCCCCTGTACATGGAACAATGAGAAGAGTTATTACATAAACTATGATATACATTTTAAGCAAATAGATCGTACCTTCGCCATTATCATTCGCTTTCAGCACCACAAAAACGTATTTTAGTAAAGGGATTAGAGCGATTGTGTACATTACTAACGACAAAGTCCCCAAGACATCAACATCTGAAGTTATGGGCACTTTGCTGAATACATCAGCAAAGACGTATAGAGGACTCGTACCCATGTCACCATACACGACGCCAAGAGTTTGAAATGCCAATGCAAGAGTATGCCAAGATGAAACATCCTATCATGTTAACTAATCCAAATAAGATAAGGACTAGAAAAAAAATATTCATACCCACACAGACACACCATATTTTGCTAGAATAATACATACATCATATTGTGGTTCAACCCAGTTATGTAAAGTGAGGAAAAATAAGAACAAAAAACAGGAAGTATTTGGAGAATTATATCTGGTTTGTTCAAGTCTCATCAATGTGAATAGAAGTTGTCAAAAGAACTAAAAACTTACATGCAACATTAAGACAGATGGATTTTCACAGACGGGGACAAATTTTCAGTAAAGAGTGTTGAAAGCAACTTAATCCTACAGCTAACGTTGATTGTTTCATTTGACACCAAACTAATGTCTCCCGGAACCTACTTAGGGACTTTGATTATTTTGAATAAATGATCAAAATTCAATATCATGTTGAGATCAGTCCAAAAGCTCGAACTCATGGAAGTTGCTGAATCATAATCTTTACAATTTTAACAAGTGGATGCTTGATGACAGATAAATTTTTATTTATCAGATCCAAAAATATTCTAACATAATCCATGATTCTGATTAACGGAGAGAACTGAAATATATAGTTATAAGTAGAATTATACCAGAAATAGCTATAGAGTTATAGGGGCAGAACAATCGTTCCCCGAATAAAGATAGTATACATTCCACTCGAGGAAAAAAGCTATTTGGATTTAATGTTTAAGTAGACTGAATCACAATAACTAATATAGATTAAAATTTTAAAAAGGATGAGATTTTTACCTTACTGTGGTGCCCATGAGCTCCAGAAATCTGCATTGCTTCAACATCGAAGGAATCAAGCCTTCTGGGCTTCTTGACTAGCCTTCTCCTCACAGATCCATATCCTTCTCTATCTTCTTTATCACCAATCAAAGACCATGGCGGCGACTCCGAGTCTACTACACCCCCATCCACCCACCTGAAAGAATCCCCACGGCCACCTCCGCCGCCGCTAGCACTGCTCCCCGAAAACTTTACACTGCTGCTCTCCTCAATCCCTTCCTCTTCCATATCTTTCAGTCCCAGTAAACCCACGTAAGAACCTCTAAAAAAAAAAGGAGAAAACCCACCTAGGAAATTAATCAATATTTTTTTGAAACATGGGAAATAAATTTCTTTCCATTTTTTATGTTTGTAAAATCGACAGTCCTTTTTCTGGCAAGTATCACGTGGTGGTTGTTCATCTCGTTGAGCTGGAAATATAATATCATTGGCGGGTGAAAATGTGATAAGTCGTGTCCCAAAATGAAAGGCTTAAAATGACTTGTATCATCAAGGCCCGACATGGTAATGGGCTGGGCTGGGCTGGGTCTGAATTCGATCCGCGTAAAACTCGTCTTGTTTGGATCATCATCTCACAAAATAAATACAATAGATAAACAATAAATCAAAATTGTATATATATAATTAAAACAATAATGTGTGTGTATATATATATAGATAAATATAGCAGTAGTAATAATAATAATAATAACAATATTATATATATTATTAATTTGACAGGTTGGACCCGTCGGGTTTAAGTCTCGGGTGGGCGGGGTGCAAAAACCTGACGGGGTGGGTCACAGGTCTAGACTTCTTTTAGTGGATCGGATCTCGGGTTTGGCAAAATTTGTCTCGTTGTCAAGGTGTATATTTTTAAGGAACTTCATCACTTAAAAACTTCAAAGTTAAAAATGTTTAACTTGAGACAATTATGTGCGGGTGTACTGAGAATTTTCTCTGAGAGCATGTGAGTGAGCATATAAGCAAACTGAAAAGATCCATACTAATACAATAAGAATAATCGTCAAATTTGGGACGTTGAAAAATCATCAGACGAAAGCCCGAATAGACGATGGGAAGCATTATGTATACTTGTCCAATCATAAAGTATAAATATACTTTTTAGTAACAAAAAATTATTCGAATCCAATACACATAATTTAGAAAATATAGGTGAGTGTGAAAATAACTACAGCCAGCATTGCAATAAATGGCTTGATGCATGTTTTCTTTCTTTCTTTCCTGTTTTATATACAATTGTCACACAAAATTTTTTACATTTAGAAGGTCATAACATTATTCGGAATATGATAGATAACATTTGAATGTGAAATGTCCTTGAGCTGTCAGGCTGTAAATGAATACCTTATTTTGATCAGTTTAGTCATGGGCAATTATTGACATTTGGGCACAAATTTTTGTTAGAAAATCAGTATTTCTTTTTGGAGACGAACAATACAAATTGGTATCAATCCCATCCTTTTCAAGTCATATTCAAATTGAGCATATAAAGTTAACTAAATTTAGAAATCTAAAAATGGCAGAATATGGAGAGCTTGTGGGTAGCACCAAATGTAATTTCATTTTCACCTTTTTTTTTGTAAATAAAAAAATTTTTTTAGACCAAAATTAGTCTTTGCCTGTCATATTTTAAGGCTAAATTTGGTTTTAAGCAAGGCTACATAATCACGTATCATCCAATGTTGCCCGAAAATTCCCCTGGAAGTCCACCCCAGACATTATCTTCCAGCTAATATATCACGTCAGATGGGTGTGATTATTCATCATATCTTGGAATATTTCGTACAATACCACTGACGTACGTGGTTTATTACCATCACACCACTGTCGGAAAAATGGACAACGTGGAACAAATTTTTATTAAAACTTGGCGAATCATTCATATACATATGATTTTATTCGAGACCAACCTCTGAGAACTAATGTCATACAATGAGCCACATGAGAATTTCAAGTAATTCAACTTGAACATGGGATGTAGCTCTTCGTATATGACAACCCGTAAGGATCCTAAAAATGAGACGTGGCTCATCATATATATTTCAACCCCTAAGGCTAGGATCGAGATCGAATCAACCCGATATATATAGATATCAGATTCACACGATAAACTATATGGCTAATTCATCCACATTGAAGCCAAATGTTTCATGTGACGATTTTTTATTATAAATATAGAAATAGTATTGCAGACAAAGCCACAATCAACCGAAGTACCAAACCTGAGAAAATAAGTTGAGAAGTCCAAAAACTCAGTGATACATATTATTCAACTGCCACATTTTAAAATAGGATGGATACACAATCACGAAACTGCCCCAAATGATCATTTTCCTTTCAAAAAAAAAAAGGACTACTTCAAGGACCAGATATATGTTTTTCTTTATAAAAAAACTAAGCAACAGGGTAGTGCCTACGCCTCTATTTTGCTCCACAAAAGTCAATTCACTTTCGCATCAATCACCTTCCGGGCAAACGAGGGTAGACAGAAAGCTGCAGAATGGATCTGAGTAGGAGAAAGAGCAGAACTTATTCACTGGTGAAAAAATGGAAAACATATCAAGTAGAAAGGGAAAGCAATATGTGCAAAACTAGTACCTCGGAGTTGTAGAATTTCAAAGGTCCATTTGTTTTGACATGACTAATATCTGCATCAATTGGATTGATTGGTTTCTTGAAATCAACTGAGGGACCTTCGGTCGCGCAAAGCATGAATCCCATAACACCACTAAAAAGAAATTGTCCGAAAATATGCAGTGGTAAGTCTAACGTACAAGCAAACAAATGCTCACCAAAACAACAGTTACTCATAATGATACTGAGAATTTTGGTTTGAGATCTTCATTCACGTAAGTGTAGAGATACATCAGGAAGAGCGTAAAAGAGAGGAAGAAAGGAATCATGATTTTATGTGAATTCAAATGAGAGAGAGAGAGAGAGAGAGAGTATGCCTTGGGTATGTTGGTACCGTGGTCCAAGCGTAATTGACAGAGCCCTTGAAAATTTGGCGACAATTGGAAACAATATCTTCAATGATGTGCATGTGAAGCCATATGCTTTCAGCTTGAGTACATACGACTCCTCCTGGGCGAAGAGCCTTTGCCACTGACTCAAAGAAAGGCTTTTCAAACAACTCTTTTGCAGGGCCTGAGTGTAAAGTGAAAAGTTAATTAAACGTATTCAACCTTTTTAAGTACTCGAGAACATTTTTCCTGAAGACATACATACCTACTGGGTCTGAAGAATCCACTATGACTGCATCATAACTTCCTTCTGGCACAGCCTTGAGAAATGCAACTCCTGCAAAGATTGAAGCAAACCCACTGATGTAATAATTCAAAGCATTGAGAGGGGATGCAAAAAAATAAATGGAGGGTAAGGAAAAGTGAATGGAAGTCATAGCTGACTATACCGTCTCCAATGTGCAAGTTCACACGGGGATCATCAAAGCCGACAGACACACTGGGGAAAAATTGTTTAGATACCTGGTATATATCGGTTGATTATCTTAAATTAGCCAAATAACTATGTTCTAACTTCTGAAATTTGTTAACAAAAATCAGGCAAGGACAGAGTAAATTGTGGATCATAAGCAGAATTTGCAGATAAAAGACACTTATTCATGTACTCCGTATCGGATAACAGAGAAAACTAAAAACCCAAACATTAAAAGATGAAAATATAAACAAATGTAAGGAAGTGAAAATATATGAATAACTTACATCAACTACCATCTTATCAATCTCACAGATGTCAATCTTCTCAACAGAGGAATGACGAGACACTTCTCGCAAGACACCGCCATCTCCTCCTCCAATTACAAGAACCTAAAACAGAGCAGTACAGACCATGGATTGATAACGGTGAAGTACAGAATCATTTTTCCTAGTTAGGAATGATCCCTTTAGAAATATAAACTTAAGTCAAGCAATTTGAAATGTCATGGAAGATTGAATAAATTTAAAGCATTTATCATTTATTGTGTAAGCTTACTGTAATTTTTTGGCTACCCACCAATACTTGGAGACAAATATGACATTTTTTCTACAAAATTATTTTTCTATGTTAAGTTTAGCACATATATGAAGTTCTACACCCGAGTATGACACTTACATCTCTGTAATCTGAAATGTACTGACCCTTACCTAAACCTCAAAGATTGACAACCACTTAGAATCTTAGATACTTCTACGGGAGATCAAAAATTTACTAGAAAGCAAATACCTTTTTTGGAGTTGGTATTGAGCAAAGTGGAAGATGGGCAATCATTTCTTGATAAGCACATTCATCCCTCTCTGTGAGTTGAATTACACCATCCAAGACAAGAACTTTTCCATAAGTTGATGACTGAAAAAAATAAACAAGGATTCATGAATCATGCATCAACTGACACTAATTGAAAAATCAAACTAATTCTAGAATCAAACCGCTGTCAAGTGTTTTTTACTACACGGAGCATCACATACCTGAAAAACCAACACATTCTGATAGTCAGATTTTCCCTGGAATAATATTTTTTCTACCTTTAAAGAGTGTGCTTCTCCTGCATTAATTCCAACACTACTCAATTGAGAATCAGAACTAGGGAAAACCACACAAGTTCTGAGCTGAACATGCCATGAGAGAGAAATCAATATTATTCCGCGACTTACGAGCCTACTTCTCATTTTCATTATTGTTGAAAGGAAAATGCTACATTTCGGACATTCAAAAGAATTCATCATTCACTCAATGAGTGGCAAAAATGAATTCATAAGGTATGTAATAAATTCAGGACAAAGTAGACGGGAGGAGAAATGGGACTGAGAGAATGTATATACTCTAAACTCACCGTTGGAAGGAACAATTGCCGACAAGAGGCAAAGAGTTAGGCAGGAGCCATAAAACAGTAAAAAAAAAGTGATCGAATTAATCAATCCAAGGGTAGAGAAGAGAGAGAAACAGAAAGGGATCTAAGTCTACAATTTTCTCTTGATTGTGCAAATCTCGAATACATACTTAAAACCACATTATATGCATGATTTCATCAACTAATATTAAGCAAGTTACACTCCCTTTTTTTCTTAAATGAAAAACTCTGTTTCATTCCAAATGTTCTTGATCCATCACCTCGAACAGATAAGTAAAAACATGGGGAAAGTGAAACTTGCATATAGTTTCCAATGTGACGGATTCATGTACATGCAATTCAAATAACCGAACAGACAGACTCATCCATCAACAACACACGTATATATAACATAAACGAAGAAACAAACACAGATCCACACAAATAAACAACTTCAGTTCAGGTAAACAGAATTTCACAAAAACTCGCCAGGCCACATTGGGCTAATCTCGGAGAACCATCCAGGAATGACAGCAGAGATGCACTCGGGCAAGTTCTCCGCCGCACCGCCGCCGCTGTGGTTGACTTCCATCGTAGAACAGCCGCTCGGTCCCTGGTTCTCCACCTCGCGCGGATCAGTGGCAGATTGAACCCCTTCTGGCATGAGTATATGGGTATATGTTTAGGTTACGCGGTCTCTATCTGCAAGTAGATTGTCCACACCAAACAACCCCTTATACGCACCTCCTCAACACGTGATTTGCGTTTGGGACGACACCTCTCAAATTCCCTATCATTTCACCGCTTTATATTATTATTATATATTATTATTATTTGATATTTTTCTAACATATCCTATCCGTAATTATTGGACAAGATTTTGCTCTTCATATTTTTCTATAAAAATATTTAATACTAAAAAATCTAAGTATTTTATATTCTCTCCTAATCATTTCAAATCCATTCATTTCAAATCCTTCTATATGATAAATCCAAATCCTATCATCCAAACACAACTTAAGATTTATCATATTCTAATTTAATATTTATTTTAATAAATGAATAGTAAATCTAATTAAAAACATATATAATATTATTTAATTAATATAATATCTAAATTTTACCTGACTGTTTATTTTCCAAAAAATAAAGATAATTTTTTTAATGAAAATACTCAACAAGTACGTATGTGCATAATTAATTAATATTTTCAGCACACAAAATAATGATTTGTTATTATTAGTTGATGAAAATAATGATTGCATCGTTATTAATTTCAGATGTTATGTGTAAAATAAAAGGCAGAGATAGGGATTGGGAAAAGCATACTCTTTTCCCCAGCCTGCAGATGGAAACATAGAAATAATTAAGATTTTAAATATTAAATTTTTTAATATTTTAAATTGATCTATTTTAATTAATATTAAATTAATTCAAATCGAGCTACCCGACACTGCCTACTGGCCACATTTTTTTAATTTTATTAGATAGATTAGAATTATATTAGATATGATATTTAGGCCTCGTGACTTAAAAAAACTATTGAATTAACTTATAAAAGATTCTAAATATTTAATAGTTTTATCGATGCATTTTTCTCTAAAATATCGTCAAATAAAAAAATCTAATACGACGAATCTGGAGAGACATCGACACTTTAATCAAAAAATCAAATTCTCTATTAGTGCACTAACTTGTCATCCATGTTCTCTTTTCTCGAAATAAAGATTAGTTTAGTTCACAGGAGAATTGAAGTTTTAAATTGGAGCATCCTATTGGTTTAAAAAATTATGATAATCTATGTACTTTGCATTGATGTATGATAAAAACTTGTGTGAGATAGTCTCACGGTTCGTATTTTGTGAGACAGATCTTTTATTTGGTCATTCATGAAAAATATTACATTTATGCTAAAAGTATTACTTTTAAAGTTGACATGTTTCACAGATAAAGATTCGTGAGACCATCTCACAAGAAACATACTCTTAATAAAATAGACGAATATTTAAAAATAAGAGTTGTAAATAAATAAGAGATTATATATATAGTAGGTCTTTTGTACGATGATATCATATATTTTTATCATTTGAAACGAATCAATTTTGTCTATATTTACAATAATAAGCAATATTTTTAACATAAAAATAATATTTTTTATAAAATTATTATATTTTTAAAAGATTTAAATTTTAGCGATTTTAAAATATTAGATAATTAGATTCTTACCGGACTACGAGCCCAATAAACAAAGACCATAAGACCCTTCAAGTCGGGGTTGAGCCGCTTAATCATTAATGGCGCAAAAGAATTCCAAATTTGTAAGTATTTTTTTTAAAAAAATGCTGGCAATGGAAAATTATTATTTAAAATTCGGAGGGTCTACCAAAATTCAAAATTTATTTAAAGTTTATGAGTTTGGATTGCTTGGAAGTCGGAACTTATAACGTAAATGCAGCATATATAAATAAAAGTAGGTCTCTTGTGAAACAGTCTCACAAATCTTTATCTGAGAGAATGGTCAACTCTATCGATATTCATAATAAAAAGTAATATTTTTTCATGGATGACCTAGATAAGAGATCCGTCTCACAAAATACGACCAATGAAACCGTCTCACACAAGTTTTTGCCTATAAATAAATACAGTAAACACAAGATAATTCGAGGTTGAGTACCGCAAAATATCTCTATATACACTCTTCTCGGTAAGAACTTTATATATATCAATGGATCGTGACACATATATGCGTAAAAAAAATTATTTCATTCTCTAATATTTCTGAACACACGCATAAAAAAAAGAAACCATTTCATTCTCCAGCCATTTTACGAAATGTTAATCTAAAAAAGAATATTCTTTAAAATTTATTTACTTTGTAAAAATTAAAAATAAAATAATATTATTATTTTCAACTAATCGAGTTATTCAAAAAATTGAGTTCACTTGCACAAAATTATGGTGGGGAGAAGAAAATGGACGGAACCAAATGCACTTGATGAACTGGGATAAACTTTGTCGACCGAAGTGTGAGGGTGGAATGGGTTTTCGACCGATGCAAGCCTTTAATAAAGCTTTGTTAGCCAAGCAACTATGGAGGATAATTCACTATCCAGACTCACTAGTTGCTAGGATACTAAAAAGACGTTATTTTAGACATCAATCTCTAATGAATGCTAGATTGGGCCACAACTCTTCATATGTATGGAGATCGATATTATGGAGCAGAGAGCTTATTAAAGATGGTTTGTATTGGAGAGTTGGTGATGGGAAACAAAGAAGAATATATGATGACCTGTGGATCCCAACCTTCCGAAAGGAACTCGCATTGCACATACCTGAAGGTGATGATGGTCGAGTGCAAACATTGATTACTAATGGACAGTAGGATGCTAGTATCTTGAAGAATCGGCGGAAATACAGAGGATCCCACTCCCAAGCACCCAAGAACAAGACATAATTTATTGGTTTTTTGAGGTCAAAGGTAAATATTCGGTCCGAAGCAGGTACAAGAAGGAAACTGGGTTTTATGAGCCACCGAAGAACTGTTATGAGAAGGGGTTATGTAGCTAGTGGAAATGGTTCTGGTCCCTTAATCTACTGTTGGATCTCGGTTTTCTACACGCTCAAACGCAGCGGAAGTTTTAAAAATTTTATTTTATTTTGACAATCAAAATATGATTTGCTTTGGACGCTCGTATGATTTTAACAAAAACATTCATAGGATGTTAAAGAATTATACCTTTGGTGAATAATTTCACTTGGCACCAACTACTCCGGTATTAGCGGGCGTAGCTCTTGTTGTAAATCTCTACGAACGTTCTTCGATCTACTTCTTTAATCTTCGAATCAGGTCCACGACCGGATTACTTGTTCCTCTTCTAATTTGCACTAGAAAATTAGAAGATGTTTTGCGTAGAGATTGAACACTAAAACCCGGCACAACCCTCAAACCTTTTGAGTGGCCGAATTGGAGAGAAAAAAAATTGGAGAAAGTTTTGAGAGCTGCCGTAAAAATATATGGAGGAGCCGTGTGATTCTCAAGTGATATATTGCAAAAAATCTTTTTGATGCCCATTTACGTAAGATAAGATTTTTAAAATCTTATTAAATTTTCTAATCTTATATTTACTTAATTAATCTTATTAATTAAGATAATTAAAGATCCTAAAATTGCATCTCAACTTTTGCCAATCTCTTTTGAATGCATGTCGTGTGCAACAAGAATAATAAAATCTTATTTTATATTAATCTACCTTTATTTAATTAATCCAATTAATTAAGTTAATGAAAGATTCTTATTGCATTTCATTCATGGTCAATCTCGAATCAATACATAAATTTTGATTTAATATTTAATAAACTCAACTTTTGAGTTTAATAAATTAAATCCATTATAAATTCAACATTTGAATTTATTATATAAATTGTAAATTCAACTCCTTGAATTTTATCACCTCCAAAATTTAATATTTAATAAACTCAACTTTTGAGTTTAATTATCAAATTTTATAAATTCAACTCCTTGAATTTATTATCTCCAAATTTCATAAATTCAATTTCTTGAATTTTCTATCCCATAAATTCAACTCCTTGAATTTATTTTCTCAAAATTTAATTATCATAAACTCAACTCATTGAATTTACTATAATAATATAAATTCAACTTCTTGAATTTATTCTCTCAACGGAAACAAACGATCCAGTGCTTGTGTGACCCTCAATGGTTCAGGGATACAGCTAGCCGTGGGTTCACAACTCTTTGTGATTCAGGACATAATCCTTTATTCGGGCTTACCCTAGTTAGCCCCATTCTTTTCATCAACACCTTGATCAAGAATGTCAGAACTCATTTCTGATTGTACCCATCGGATCATGGTAAGAGCGTCTAGTAGCATCGCCCCATGATCCCCTAGGTATCACTAATAGTGCCTGCAAGAACCAGTCGATTATGATTAACGTACAATACGGTCCCTTCATCTCATATATTCCGATCGAATCTGCAACCATTGGTTCATCGAGGGTTGCATAATAATTCGATAACTATGTGATAACTATAATAGTGGCATCGCGTGTACTATTTGAGAACTCCTTCTCTAACGTACATCTCATACTCTGGCCAGAGATTTCATGCACTATTATTACATCAGATCACATAGGATAACCACACCCGCAGGTGAGCGGTGAATCCCCGACTACAATGCACTGGCTCCTATATGTGTCGCAACTGTACCCAACCTCGCCACCTGATGACTCTCCTGGAGCCGGTAAACGAGTCAAAACACAGCCCTAGCATATAGAGCCTCAGTGTTGTCCCGGGTCGTAAGGACTAATGGTGTACAATCATAACCACGGACTTATCCTCTCGATGAATGATAACCACTTGGAAAGTCCGAGGGAGGGTTGTTCGGTATAATCATCATATGACTACCCATCTGCATGTTTGGACATCTCTATGCCCTTACCAAGAAACGCAGTACACAACATCACAGATGCTAGTCTCGAGCTCAAGCGGACTTTATCCCTATTTTAGGCGGCTGAATCGACTAGGAACGAATTTAGAATATGCAGTGTTTACAAATGAGTTTCAACATCGAATTACGATTCATTTGTATTAAAGCATAATCAAGGACTTTATCTATGCTGTTTGCATGGTTATACAGATAAAGTATAACAAGACCATAAAAAGTTAAATTATATTAAAATAAAGATTGTTTATTTCACTTGAGTCAATAAATTCCATAGCCAACCGTTGGCTTGCAGAGCATCTACTCTAACATCTACCACCTAAAATAAAGATATTCTTTTGGTGTGTATCTCATGATATCATACCAGCGGCCGTTAATTTATCCAGACATCATGTACCAGTAGACGAGAGATGTCAATTGTGTCGCCATGCCAGGGATATAACTATCCATTCATTGTCGTTCTGTCCAGCCACTGTTCACCTTTGGAAGCCACAGAGTTTTACCGAATGCTGAAAAAAAAACGGTACAGCGATGCTGGACCTATGTGCTTGGCTACGGGAATCATTTACAGAAGCTGAATGTGATATCATGCAGGAATAGGATATCACGTAGCCAGCAAGGTTTCAGACATAGAATGTCTGGAAGAGTACCTACAATCTATGAATCAAAATAAGGCTCCACAAACGATTTTCCCAAAGGCCAAAGCCAAAGACTAGAGACAGAGCAGGGGTTATTGCATTGGTCAGAGTATAGCCAAACCATATTCTGTGGTTCACGGGGAACTAACAGCAACCCGAGAAGGTCTAAAGATAGCTAAAGAACGGCATTGTGTTCCCATACAAATTGCATTAGATTCTCTAATTGCAGTGCAAACAGTCACCAACCCAAGTGAAAATTTAAGCTACATCAGTATCCTAGTTTCTGAAGTTTCGTAACTACTGGGCGTGCTTGATCGAACTAGCCTTATCCATGTTCGCCAAACATGGTTGCACATAATCTTGCTAAAAAAAAAATGTCCCCAAATCCCTTTTCTTGGGACGTGGGACGTTTTTTTTGTTGTTGAAATCTTTTCTACTTGACAATCTACACCAATAAAAATTTCAAAGATTTATATATAAAAAAATACTCATTATATATAAAAATAAAAAAGGTATAAGTCAGTTACTACCTTCTAAACATTTCTTTTCATTAATGCTAGTTAATGAAGAAAGAAAAAATAATATTAAAAATATACTAGGATAAAAAATATATGCTCCAGTAATCCAAGGTGAAAGATGGCAGGCCGACTCATCATCCTGCAAAAAATCTACAGAGTTCGACCAAGTTCCAATGCCTACGGGTGCTTATGTGTGTTTCGTAGAAAACTGAAATATTACAGAACAATATCGCATCCTTGGGGTGAGGACTGAGGACACCCGCCGGCCAAATCTAGGTGCAAAACCAACACTTTGCTTCATGTTTTTTTACGGATGCAGCAAGTTTCAGGGGAATTAAGCTTTCAACGCTTGGGCAAACCAGCTTGAAAGTGGGATTGAAACAGTACCTACTTTGCAGAAACTGGAAATTTTTTGAAGACCGAAAGAAAACAAGAAGACGTACCAATACGCCTCATTTCAACCTATGCTTTAATCTGAGAAAGCTCCAGTGATAACAATAACGCAGCCTTAACCTATATCTCCACATTCTTCTCTTTATTCACAATACAATCCCAGATGTAGTTTGCATCGTTTCACTTTCACCATTACGAAATGGATTGGTTTTCCATTCAATAAAAAGACAAACTGTATCATACAGTAAAATATCCAGTAAACAACATGACCAACACTCAGTTGCCCAGAATTAACCACATAGTTCAAATACAGCACCAAAATTACGATATCACCTTTCTCATTAGAACAAGAAAACCAAAAACAATATCAACAGCTTTAAAATACAAGACGTAAACTTCATAATAACGTTGCACGCATAACAAATACCTCATGCTTCTACACAGAAAGTAAATGGTCCGTGTGTAACAGGGACAAGCAGACTGTTAAAAGAAGTCCTGAACCTTCTATGGACTTTATAGTTAAGAAAAAAACGCCCCTCGTGTGAATTTAATTTTGTTCCCGTCTCATTTTCAAATAAGAAAAGTTTCTTTGGAAATCCAAAATTGCTTGCACCAAATGCTGAAGTCCGATCTCTGGCCAAAGTTCGTTGGGGGAGTACAGAAGGGATGATGCACTTTGCCATAGAAGGAAATTGCTTAAACGTGTCTCGCCTGAAGTACGTATTATGATATCAGGATCAGGCGCAACAGCCATACGCATGTGTTTCTCGATATCTTCCACATCGATGAGAGACTTGCCTTTATTTTTCCCATTATATCTTAGTCCAATTAAACCATATCCGGCACCACTACTGTCAAGGACTCTGAACTCTTCTGATTTTTCTTCGCAAGTTTTTTCAATGGCATGGACAATCTCATCTGTTGACGTATAGGCGATGCAAATTGATAGCACAGCTTTTGAATTATCAGCAGTGGCGTCCATAGCCCTTTTGGCCGCCAACTTGACAGAGTTGTTCAATAGTTCAAAATTTCCAATAATATACACCCTCACTCCGTATTGGCTAAGTACACACTCCCCCTCAATTAACGATTCAATCTTTTCTTGAATCAACTGCATAGTGGATTGAACTTCTTCAGGCCTTCTTTTGAAATTTTCGATGCTAAAAGCATAAACAGTCACGTATTTCACATCAAACTCGTAACAATATCTTAGCATGTTCATAAGAGCAGAGTACCCCTCCTTATGGCCAGCCCCTTCTTCTAAATTTAGCTTCTTTGCATATCTCCGATTTCCATCCATGATAAATGCAATATGCTTTGGCATAGGTCCAACAGATAGAATAAAAAATAAACATCTGCGAAGAAAGCTTTTCAAATCTTCAAAGAATTGAGTTGCTAGATTACAAATCTTGCTCTCCATAAACACTTTAAATGAAGTGTGACAAACCTTTTATGAAATTAGCCTGATAACAACAAAAAAATCATATTATCCACTGTCCATGTTGTTCTAACTCATAAATAATGATTTAGGCCCGTGAAAGAGCAAATTGGTGGCTGGAGGGGGCGGTCCCCCTCCTCCTTCAACTTGCTGGTATATGTATCTTTTTTTAATGTATGAACATTAGTTCAAACTAGAAAAATTTTCTACATAAATTTTGCTCCTCTACACACCATTTCAGGCTCCATTAAAGCAGATTACTTTCGGTCGCACCGGGGTGTGTTCTTGATTTGTCAACCAATGCATTTCACTTTCTAGGATCAAAGGAATGAAACCAGCATGGGAAGATAGCTGTCGCTTCCTTTTAGCAAGAATCTTGAGATTTTTGGTAACAAATTCACTCGAAAAAATAATCCTTAATTCACAAAAGTTATCAACTTTTTTCCTGATAAATTGATCAATCAATGAAACACATACTCCAGAATAAAATGAATAAAATAATCAAGATTCTAGGCTCCAGCAAACATCTTCACAATTTAACAAGCTCACACGTCAAATCGACCAAGTAAGATTTATAAATCAAGGATAGCAACAAATTAAAGAACTCACCAGAAAAAAATTTCACCCTCCCCAACGGAAAAACTCAAGACATCCGTGCATCACATAAAGTAGAACAAAAAAAAAATCATATTTACATTCCATAACAATATTATCCGGATTTAGATCACTTATACCAAGATATTCAGTGATAACACCTGGCATGGATACCACATAAACATAAATGTTTAACCTTTACACAGATTTATCTGAAAGAATGACTCTTACATAGATGAATCCAAGAAAATATATGGGACGAATTCAGAAAGAGAGGATATTCACCTGGGTTTTCCGAAAATCTCGTGGTAAAGAAAGGAAAACTTGATGCAATGGACGAATCCGACAGTGATTTCGTTCTACTTTTCGTTTTTCTGTCGTTTGCGCTTTGAACGATGCTCATGATTATATTCTGAATTGACCCTTCATATTTTAATTGATTTGAGTCTCTCGCAACAGAGGACACATGTACAATAATTAATTAATTAATTGGGAGACGTGGATTCTCACCTAAAAAGGCATTTGCAATTTCAAATGATTTCTCGCATCACTATATTTTACTTTAGCATTACTTTTGACCACTCAAAAGTCGATTCTCCAGTTTTGTTCAGATTCAACTCAACTACAAGCAGCGAGGACTTGGTCTTATTGTTAAGGTTGATGTTCTAAAATTTGTTGTTTTCATGTTCGAGTTTTTTGATTATGGGTAATTTTCTAATTTATTTAAATAGATTTAGTTGTTTATTTGAACAAATAAATCACGGATATCCTATCGATAGTACAGATAGTTACATTGTATCTTTGTGGTCTGAAACAATATTATGCTTATACAATAAAATAAACGCAACATCTAAAATTTTTAAATGAGATGCTGACAAATTTTGTACCATTGAATTAAGGAAAATGGAATTTATTGTATTTTTAAATATCTTTTTTTATTACAAAGCTGGAGATTTTTTTTCCTTTTACATGGGCTCAAGCCCACGTCTTCCTAAAGATGACAATTGGCACGGCTGGAAGGGGAGGGGGGATTTGTCATCCCTGTCTCTATCTGACTATCTCCATATTTTTAAATTGACAATAGACGGATTCCAGCAACATATAAAACGAAATGAGAAAAAGTGGACAAAAAAATACAGCAAAAAATTGAAGGTGCATTTGAAAAAATCTCCAAACTTGAACATATACCCGATATCGTGTCCACGAACCCGCCTTATTTTCAAGGTTTCCCCACAAAGTCCCGAACCCAGAGCAAAAATTGTCATCCTAACCTCTCCTTTGTATGGAAGAGATTTATATTATTTCGTCTAAGTGGCCGGGACTGTATTTTTAAGAATCTAAATTGGACCATGGGCTGGTGTCCTCCCCTAAAATATAATGGACTGTTTACACCCCAATGCCTCATAAGAATTCTAAGCCCAATTAACACTTGTTCCACTGGGCCCATAAATGTGGCATAACTGGATTTGGTTTAAACCCCCAAGGCGTTCTTGGGGAAACGAAAATTCTGGTATATATGTTAAAGATTGATATTTGTACTTGATTTAAAAGTTAGTTCAAAGAGAATATTGTCTAAGTTTATATATATATGTTATCACGCCTCGGATCCGCGCTCGCGCCTGCGTGACGGTATAATGGGCCCCTATAGCAACTATTTCGTATTCGTCCTCGTTTTACGAAAATGATTAACTCAAGTTGTTATAGAAATCAATTGTAAGCTCATTATAAACTTATATTAAATCTTTAATTTTTAAGATGTGGAACAAAGGTATCATAATCTCCCTCCTTCAGAACGCGATGTCCTCGTCGCGGCTTGACCACTCGATCCACCATCGCCGAGAATCTAGAGGTGACTCCTACATGTTCAACATGTGGCTCCCGTCATGTAGCACTGTTCCCCGCAGGTTCAAGAGGTGGCTCTCATGCACGTAGCACTTTGCCCCGCATAGCACTTATTTCACGGTGTTCATTGCTGGTAACCGGGCTTTGATACCATTCTGTCACGTCCTGGGCCCAGGCCCAGGCCTGCGTGACTGCACAATGTGATCAAATAGCAACTACTTTGTATTCGTCTTCGTTTTATATAAATGATTAACCCAAGTTGCTATAGAAGTCAATTGTAAGCTCATTATAAAATCATTTTAAATCTTTAATTTTTAAGGTGTGAGACAAGAGAATCACATATGTAACTCCAAAAGATTTAATCGTGTGAGATATCTAACGCTCACTGCTCACGTCCAGGAATGAACAACATGAGCTTTTAATTTTACAATAAATTATCAAATGTTTATATGGCAGTCTAACACATAACGGTAGGTCTGAACTCTGATAAAATGTTAAGATTAATATTTTGACCTAACTCAACTCCAAAAGGTAGCTCGAGAAAAGAGGACTATCCTAGTTCATATATACAACTCTCAATATCTCAAGACAACCGATGTAAGACGTCTAAAAACACAAGAGCTTTTATATTTTCAACAATGCATACCAATGGGTCGATTCGACAATTAACTAGTTGTCATATTCTATTACTGTTGGGGAATAAATGTTGCGCTTAGGCATCATTTGACTAATTGATGAGATGGTGAAAGATATATAATATCAATATACTTGGATAATATAATGATATATGAAACTAATTAGTTTGTAGAAATTGAGCCAAGTATATTCAAAACAAGAATCAACGTTTTATTCTCCACCCCAAGTGATGTTTAACTGATCCTTTTTTTCCCAAATGTATTGCACTATATGCAGGGGTGTAGCCAGAAATTTTTTGTCGTGGACAAAATTTTATTCAAATTAAAAGAAAATACAAATTATATTATTTTAATTTTTAGGATAAAAATAAAAATTATTTAAAAAATAATATAAAATATATAATAGAATTCTTCTTAAATCGGTGATTGTCAAATTGGTGAAACCAGGATTCGAACTACATTTCACTAAATATTGTTTTTCTGGATTGTTTTCAAGACACAATCAATAAGTATGTCCATACAAAAAATTAACATGTTGAAAACATGAGAATCTCATACACCAAGTAAATTTATAATTAATGACAACATAAAAAACTAGTAAAAAGAAAAATATTTTTGAGAGCATACATAAAATAATAATAAATTAAAATTCATGCTACAAGTAAAAACTTAAAAGTAAAAACTACAATAATAATAAAAAACGTACAAAACTAAAAAAACTATGATTCATTAGGCACAAAAAAAGCGCTAAAAAAAGTCCGATAATAAATGTAAAAATATATGTCGGCTGTATAAATTTTTGGTATTGAGTTGTATGTAAATTTAAAAATCTTCAACCCGTAATTCTGCTGGGCAAGAAGCGCTACATCCGTCCCTGGCTATGTGCAAAAATGTTGTCGATATATCAAAGATAGGTTGCTTGTCTGCATTCGTTTCAGGTCTCACGGCCAACATCATTTGTCCAGACTTCCTCCTTTGAGATAATTCGCTGCCTCTGGAAAAAATGACAGAAATCCTCGTCTTTACAGCATGCATGCAGTTATTTCAAATGTGCTCTGTGTCGACAATATGTTAGGTTGGTGGTAGACTATAATTAAATGAGGGTTGACAAAATTGACGAAGAAAAATGTTGTTTCATATCTCAAGAAGAGTTCTTCTTGCGGCATTTTTTTGGTTTAGATCGAGTACGAAGAATATGCCAAAGAAACATTTTCCGGAATCCCATTTATCAAGTGATGAACTTGTTAATTACTACAGCGGAATCCCATTTATCAAGTGATGGACTTGTTAATTACTAATGTATCAATCTGCCCGTATACGTAGCTCATTTTGTTTCCTCCCCGAATTTAGAAAAATGTGAACAGCAATAGCTTTGTCAATTGTTTATGGGCAGCCTCTTTGACAATCCTGCAGATATTCTATTTGGAGGCCTTTTAATCTAATATTCATTAGTCACAATGTATTTCCACACTCACTTTGCAAAGTAACACTTTGTTGCAGTATTACACCAAGGAGTTGGACCTACGTTCTTGTTTACTATACGAGGTCAATTCGAGCATTGACGGATTTGTCTATGCTACTTTTGGAGTGCTTCGTCATAGAGGTTGGACCTATTTTGGAGAGCAATATTTTTTCCACTAATATATTCCTATTTAATATGGGGTTTTGCTATTAATTAGCTGTTGGAAATATGACGAACCATTTATTGAATGATTTCCAATTTCTCGAAAAATGGGTAGAAAAGTGGAACTTCATCCGAAACACACATCTGATGTATGAAATCAAATTTAGCTAGAAAATTTTAAATCCAAAAGATAATTCAGTTGGTTAGAGAACTAATGATGCATGAAATCAATTTTGGTACATTTGGAAATTTTAAAAATCCGGAAGAGATTCAATTGGGACAAAAAGTTGTGTGAGATGGTCTCACGTGTCGTATTTGGTGAGACGGATCTTTTATTTGGATCATCTATGAAAAAATATTAATTTTTATGTTAAGATTATTATTTTTTATTGTGAATATGAATATAGTTGACCTGTCTTATATATAAAGTTTCGTGAGACCGTCTCATAAAAGATCTACTCTTCGACTGATTTATGCGGTGGAAAATTGGCAAGTTCAACTTTATGTTGCCGTCATTATACTTTCATGTGTTTGAGAAATTCAACTGTTATTTATTGTCATTAAATAGGGGTACACTTGGCAAGTTCCAGCCGGCATATTATATCAAGAGTAGTATCTTGTGACAAGATTTCACAAATCTTTATATGTGAGACGGGTAAATCCTACCGATATTCACAATAAAAAATAATACTTTTAGCATAAAAATAATATTTTTTGCATGGATGACCCCAATAAGATATCCGTCTCACAAAATACGTCTCGTGAAACCGTCTCACACAAGTTTTTGCCTTATACCAAAGGGCCAAAATCAATGTAATGTATACCAAACTAGACCTTAATATTTAAAATTTTCAGGGCCTAAATTAGTTTTTTTTTTTTTTGGGATAAATATTGAGTAGTAGCTCTTATTATAATTTCAAAACCACCCTGAAAAAGAACAAATGTGTGTTTGGTTGATTATATTAAATAAAGATAGATGGATAGTCAAGTTTAAGATCCATTTTTTTAGATAACTACTTGAATCGATCTTAATGGTATGCTTGACAATTTCGAAAATACTTAACAAGCCTGTTTATGAGTCGAACTGGAGTCAGATTCATTAAACATGATGAATGAACTATTGATGAACCGAGTTTAGCAATTCACGAGTTTAATAATTTGAAAATAAGTTAAGCTCAAGTCTCATCATGAAATCTCGATTCCAACTCGGACCGAACTCAAAATTTATATTACTAAGCCCAACTCAACTCGTTTACGTCACCGCTTCGATGTATTTACGTATCAGGCCCGAAATAGTTGCTTCTGTTTGACCTATTAAATTATTATGAATCTTTAGTTTTATTTGTCCACTAGCTCAGTTTATGCAGACAGAAAAAGTACTCATTTCATTTTGTTGATTGGTTTCACATGTTCTGCCCCTGAAGAAATATATTTCATATATTATATAAGTTTCACATTTATTTTATGTAAATTCATATAAAATAGAAGTTTTTTAATGGTATTTTCGAGTTTTGGACGAATATATTCCACCACCTTTTAATAATACGACAAAGTTTTATATGATAAAAATGTTTTATTTATTCATTTTTATGCAACAAATTGGCTTTATTGTCAATATTTTTTTTACGATAAAATTGTAATCGACGTTGTTAAAAACATATTTGATACCAAATTCTATAGAGATTTGTTGTCCTTTGATCACGACTATAGAGATTGGTAGAGAGATATGTTGTTCTTTGATCATGATAAACAAACTATTAAAGACGACGTGAATTAATTGTTTCGACATGTTTGATGCTACTATTCCCTTTGGTGGCTATAAGATGAGTGGAACTGGAAGGGAAAAGGGGAAATATAGAGGTGAAGGCGGTCGTCATCCCTCTAGTCAATCCGGCATGGTTGTAAATGCATGAATTGATCATAATGCAGCACTTTTTTTAGACCTTTTTATAGAGAAAAATTGAAATAAATTGGAGGATTATGTTTTTGTTCATTGTTAATCTGTTTTCTCTCCGTGGACTAATATGAGTCAAGCTCGTTTTCTACAAGAACTTGTCGTAAAGCTGCTATATAAAAATATTGTAATATAAAGATTTCTGCAGATATGTATATGTTATAGTTTCATTGACGGACTTGATTCCAATTTTTGCTTAGATTGGAATGATGTGTTAAAACTCATCCTTTCTGAAACACGGCGAGCTTTCTCAAGAACTGCAACAGCACGTTCCATCGATGGGCGTTGCTGCTTAAGCCCAGTACAAGATAAGGCCAGCTTGAACAATAGCTGAAACCCCTCGACAGAGTATTCTCCATTCAGTTTTGGATCAGCGAACTCTGTTATATCCCCTCCTTTCATCAGATTTTTAGCCTGCATGAAATAAAAATATTGGGGTTATTTTGAGGATAAACCTAAATAAGAAAGCAAAAAAAATTGAATTTCCTCACCATTTTACTCAGAGGCATTGGTCTTGTAACATCAAGATTAATGACTCGTTGTCCCGACAAAAGTTGCAGAAGAACAATCCCAAAACTGTAAACATCTGTGGATGGATGGACGTGGTGATTTTTCTGGTACTCGGGGTCGACATAGCCAAGTGTCCCTCGAACTTCAGAGCTCACGTAGGATTGCCCCATGGAGATAACTTTTGATAATCCAAAATCGGATAGTTTTGCTTGAAAATTTGAGCCAAGAAGTATATTTGTGGGCTGCAACATACAATGTTAAAATTCTTTGAACTATTGGAGGAAAACATGCATTTAAAAGAGGTATAATTGGACAAAAATTTACCTTAATATCACGATGAACAATGCAGCCTTCATGAAAAGTGTGCAGAAATCTCAGCCCTTTGCCACAGTCAATAGCAATTTCCAGTCTTTGGATCCAAGTTAGAATTTTATCTTTACCTATAACGTATAAAATTCATTATAAATCCTTGTTCACTTAAATATTCAATCCCCAACCAAGGGAATAACATTACCGAATAGCCATCCAGAGAGGTTGCCATTGTCGCAGAGTTCGTAAACAAGAAAGCTCTCGTCTTCTCCATCGCAATGGCCCAATAACTTGACGAGATTCGGGTGTTTGACATGTGATAAGCTTGTAACTTCTCTGATAAACGTCTCCATGTGAGCGTCGTTTGTAATGTGTTTAACCGCGATATGCCGGCCATCTGATAAGATACCCTTGTATACTTTTCCTGGTAAAAAAGTATCATTACAACATCAGAAATTTGACTGCTGTCTTAACTGTTTTTCATGCTATATGTCAGATTTTAACCTGCTATTCCTTGGCCAATGAGGTTTAATTCACTAAGATTGTTTGTAGACAAGTAAACTTCTCTTAGAGATATCTCAATACTGCTGGATTCTTCAGAAACTGATGCTACACTTGCTGTCGAGTTAAAAAAGGCAATATTATCTTGACAGTAGACTAACAAGTATCACCAACCAATCTTAAAAAACACATACCTTCAGTTATTTTTGGTGGTTTTATTTTACTTGGTTTTCTAAGCAAAACTACCAATGCAACAGCTACCACTACTGTAATCCCTATCACACCACCAATCAAAACTTCGAGACCTGCAAACCTTTCAACAAATTAATAAGTTTTTTCAAGAAATAAAGATACACATAATACAGGTTCTTGATTTCACCATACCTTTAACGAACATAACCTTCTTTACATTTCTTTCCTGATCATCTGCAGGAGATTTCAACAAAGGGAAAAAATTATCATTTTTTAGATCAAGAAAACAAATACCTTTTTTTGACAAGTTACCTATATGAACTCCATTTCCAAGGCATGCATATATCGATTGAACCCATCCCGAATCCTGAATTCTTCGGCTTGTCAAAGAAATCAGCACCGAAAACTTGCAGATATCAGTTTCTTCCTTTGTTGAGACATTGCTCCTGTTATCTGAAACAACGATCCGTTCCCACGTTCCAAAACAAGTACCGCACTCTTTTTCATAATCACCATCTAAATCTATATTCTCGCAACCTTGATCTAAACTTTCCAAAGCACTTCCAAAGTTTGAAACAACATCCGTCACCGTGTAATCAGAACAACCTCCGGCTCCACTCGTTAGCTTATCGAAACCACAGGATGAAACGTCGTTTAAGCAATCTTTTTGCCTTGTGATGTTCAAGTATATCTTTTCTGTTTTGTTCGCATGGTTTGCTAATCCGTATAAGTATCGTTTAAACTGTGATCCACAGCTTTCACTGGTTAAAAATCCATCCCAGTTCCCTCCAATGATGTTTGAGCCATTCCCATATGAGGGAATTTCCATGTTCAGTACACATTCATTCGCCAAAACTTGTAAAAATGCAGAGTAAATAATGATGGACAAGGCCAAATTTGTAAGATTAATCATCTTACCGAAGGCTACAAAGGATTCATGGAAAGAATTAGGAGTACAGGATCATTCATCTTTCGCATATGAAATATTCATCGAACCAACGGATGTTAAAATATTCGCTAGTCAGGATGGCGAAATGCACCAGAGATCAGTTCATTTGAAATGAGAAGATGCCTGCTATAGGCAAATATTATTTTGAGAACATTGTTGAAATTTAAGATTGGACTAGAAGCTAACCAGTGAAATAATTTTCATATTTATGAAAATGGTTTTGTTGTTACATGAATTCTTGGATTGTTGTTTCGTTGAATGAGTCTAATACATCCCTGGAATAATGAATTGACTTATGGAACAACGTTAGATCCTGTCTGCAAGCAAAAGGCCAAGAAGACGAATACAAAAAATTACGATATAAATAAAGCAATTTGCTCAGCTGTCAATTCAAATATTCGGCAGAGGAATAGGGATCGTAGGAATATTGACATTTATTTTTCTAATTAACGTCTCGTTCTGTATAAAAATTATAAAGAACAAAAAATTACGATCATGAGCTATCTCGATCTTGGGCTTCTTTGGGGGCATTGTCCCATCTTGGGTTCCCACTGAGACCTTTTCCATCACGGACTTTTCCATGCGCCGCCATTACTCATAGAACTCTCCATACCAGGATGGTGGAGTGGTACCTCCCCAAATCTCGAATCCATGACCTCTTGGCATAAGTTCATAGTTCAAAGAGACTTGGACTAGCCCATGATCGTTACAAAAAATGTATATGAAATACATATAGTGTATATGAAATACACTATATATAGAATTTATGTCTATTACAAAGTATATTATTATCAAAATTTTCTTATTAAATTGAACATAAGCTCATTTTAGTTTCGAAGGCTTTAACTTTGAAGATTTTTTATCTCATCATTTTAATATTATTATAATAATCATGTTTATTTATTATATACTTTATCATCCTCAATCATAATTTGTTTATTTTTTATTTTTATTATTCCATTTCCCTCTTTGAACTCCGTTTGTTGGTACTCCGGGCCGCAGCTTCCTGGCAGAACCCCCAATCAAGTGGGCCGAAAAGTAAAGAGTTTTTCGACCCATAAAGTTTTGGGCCTCACGACATGACAAAATAGGCGTCTCCTTAAGATCCATTAGAAGCTCATGGGCTTTATCTGGAGGATGCCACTTTTCGAGTTAACCATTGTTGACCAGTAGAAAATTAGTGATAATTTCGAAATTCATAGAATATTTTAACCATTGTTGACCAGCAGAAAATATTTCTCCTTCATTAGAATACGGGTGAAATTGACAAAATGTAAATTTTCAAGAAATTCGAAATACATTTAAAATTACCTTTACAATTAATAATGAACACGTGATAGATATTTAATTAATCCCAAAAGCCAATTGAAATTTATCGGGTCATTAGTTTAAGACAAAAACTTGTGTAAGACGGTCTCACAGATCGTATTTTGTGAGACAAAACTCTTTGTGTCATTGACCCGTCTCACATATAAAGATTCGTGAGGCCGTCTTACAAGAGACCTCCTTTTAGTTTAGTTACCCTTTGATAAAAGGCAAAAACTTGTGTGAGACGGTCTCACGGGTCGTATTTTGTGAGACTGATATCTTATTGGGTCATCCTTGAAAAATTATTACTTTTTATGCTAAAAATATTATTTTTTATTGTGAATATCGGTAGGATTGACTCGTCTAACTGATAAAGATTCGTGAGACCGTCTCACAAGAGACATATTCTTGATAAAATTCTAGAAATGAAAACTTTTTTTTTAAGGATGAAAATTTTTCTAATGGATTTGGGTCCTGCAAGAAAAACTCGATACAGGGACGGAGATTCCCATTTTTTTAAATCCTCGAAATAGTTCGGGACAAATATATGGATACTATCCTTATCCCCGAACTTACATCGAAAATAATAATAATAATAATAAGTTTTGATTCCCCCGATCTTGCTTCCTCGAACTCGAAACTGCGGGATCAAATCTCCATCTTTATTTTTGTTTCAAAAATATTAACGGAGCAGGACGTAGATTTCTCGAACCCGAAAAACCATAGATCGGAATGATTGTGAGTCGGAGATAAAATTCGTGGACGAAACTCTTACTAATTCACTGATTAAAAAGTTAAATTCTTCCAATTTGTTTTCTTGACACCAGTAAATTAAATTATGGGCTTTAAATTGCAAGCTTTTATCCATCAAATTTCGAACCCCAAATCACCCCTAGAATACAAGGACAATCCCGTCATCACGGTCTCATTATTATTCTCGTTCGAAGCACGGACGAACTCGCCATGGAACCCAAGAAAAGACCATTTTCTCCTAGACTGGAAAGGGCAACTATGCCATTTCAGCACCTCAGGGTCACCTTTTCACCTGTTTTCAAGTACCCTTCTCCCCACACTCCATTATCGTTCTTGTTTATCGCCTTTCTTCCCTTCTTACAAAACTGACAATCAAGATTTGTTCTTTACTCTCTCATGCACACCTCTCTCGTTTCTAATTGTTCTGCACAATTAAAAATCCCATCTTTTTCACTAAACAATTCGCCATTGCTCTCACTCTGTGTTCTTTAATAATCTTTTACCGAATACTAAGCTCCCTGATTTCAAAAGGGTTGTTTTCAATTTTTGTTTTTCTTAATATTTTGAGGGATTCTTTATTTGAAAAATGGAGAATCGGAATGGTTTTGGAGACTTGAACTCAAGTGTGGGTGTTTCTAAAACCATGGCGTTTCTCATAGATTTAAATGAAACGCCCATAGTATCACCTCGTGAGAGAGACGGTACCATATCGATATGTTCAGTCTGCGGCAGAGAGGTCGTGGCTGGAAGAAGTGGGGCAACAAAAGAGGAGCATCGGGAGTGGAAGTGCTTCCGCTGTTTACTTCAGAATGACGGAGCCAGCAGCAGCGGAGGAGCTGGAGCTGGATTCGATATAAATGCTTCACCACCACGGGAGGCCCGGCTGACCACTTGAGCGGCGGGAGATGTTAATTTATTTCTTTTAATTTTTTCATCTGTCTATTTATTTATATAATCTTTGTTCTTGTTTGAAATTGATTGATAAGTTTTGACCTTTTCTATTTCCGAATGTATTCTTTATTTTTTGTGTTGAATTAATTTAGATTTTGGGTGATTAGTGCTATTTTTTTTTCAACACACGAAGATTGCTTTTGGTGATGCTTTAGAAATCCTGTTTGGAGGATTAAGGAGACGCCCTTTTCTTTGTTTTTCTTAATGCTTTGGATACGGACTGCATTCCTACTTATGTTTCGTGTGTTTCAAAATTTATTCATGAATGAGAATCCTTGTATAAAAAATTTTAAGAGCGAGGAATGTAAAGTTAATTTATCCATACATCTTGCATAAGGTATGTGCTGCTCCATTTTTTTTGGTGTCATGCTGAAATTGACTTACCATAAGAAGGTGAAATAGAAAAAAAATACCTTCAACACAAAATAAGTAGAATGAAAATCGGCAATCTTTGTGTATCCGATCTGGCCAACAGGAAATAAACAGAGATAACCTAGACAATGTACGGGGAATAAATGAAAAATGAAGTAAGATGATTGATAAGCACGAATTATATAGCGTTTTAGGGATTTTATTTTGTCGTATTCGTGCTTATCTAGCGAGTTTATTCCGAGTTTTGCGCTTTATTCGTTTTATTATTGATATTTGCAGATTTCATCAAAAGATGATTAAAGCCAACGAAAGAGAAAGAAAGTCAAGCTGAACAATGCCATATCAGAAACACCCGGAAAAATAGGGAATAGTACAAAGAGCATAACAGGACCCCTACACGGACCCGTGTAAGGGTCTGTGTCTTAGAAGCCCAAGGAAGAATTTTACAGAGCCTACACGGACCCCATTCAAGACCTGTACCCGGGGTCCATGTCCATCATCATCCGAGAATGAAAATCACAGTGACTACACGGACCTCTATCCGGACCCCTACATGGGGTCCGTGTCCAGTGTTTTCCGGACAGAATCTTACAGAGTGTACACGGACCCGTACACGGATGTCTACACGGGGTCCGTGCCCTTCATATCAACATCAGATTTGGCGAAGATTTTCTTGGAGATTTGGAGAGAAGAGATAAAATCAGGCTCGAAAATAGAAGATAAAATGGAGGAAAACCTAAGATTTGGGGATTTTTGGAACGTGTGTGATACGTGAGAGAATTGCAGAGAAGACGGCGACGGCTTGGGAAAAAAGAGAGAAAACTGCACTTCACACGCAAGATTCGCGCACCATCGCTGAGATTTTCTTCTATCTTGTTTTCTTAATTTTATTCATGAATTCGAATATTAGATTTTCTTCTAGTTTTGAATTTATGGAGTAGTTTTTCTCATCATTCGATTTTTACAGGCTCAAGAAGGATTACTAGAGACAATAAATGATGTATCGAGTAGGCTTGAAAGGCTCAAACGGTCCAAAGATCGCCTAAATCATCCCTAAATCACCATCGTTCGTATTTTCACTTCGAGGGCTAATCAGACAAGTTCTAGTCTGTTGCAAAATTTCTCCTTTTTTTTAGTTCACCTTGCACCAATTCACCATTAATGATCAAAAGTCTGACCACGTGCATGGAATGAAACAAAACTGGTTAAAGTCTGACTCTTTCCTTGAAACTACGACTCCTCTCATTCAATACTAGTCGTGAAACGGTTTCCGGGGTGATCCAAAATCTAACAAATTAATCCGGTTATCAAGTAAAACAAGAGTTCTTTCTCTAGATATAGTCTCATCCTACGTGAAAAATGTTGTTAAGTGCTGTGTAACGATGTGTAACAAAACTGACCCACCACCACACTTGAAATCGACACTGCCCTCAGTGTAAAGCGATGAAAAATGAACTATCAAGACAATTAAAGCAAAAACACTTATCTGGAAAAATGTCGAGTAAGTGGTGAAAATGTGGTAGCAATCATCAACTCCTGAAAAGAACGACATCGAACACACAAAGAAACGTAAAACGGAATAGGAAAGGCACACAAGCAAACGAATAAACCCAAAAGATGATAATCATAAATAATAAGTGTCATAAAATGAACATCAACATCTGAACGAAATGCACAAAATGAGAAAACTGATAAAATCCTCCACAAGTTCAAAAATAATAAAGCTAACTACTCGTCGTCGGATCCCACGTCCAAATCCTCTAGGCCATCGAGTGTGGATCTGTCGAAAGGTGGCGCATAGATATCATTGGAAAATGACTGTGTCCTGGCATGGTGCTCGAGTCGAGCCAATCGGGTGCGCAAGTCGTCCATGCAGTCAAATATGGCCGAGAAGACCTGACGAGTACCTCTCAGGGCGCGCTGTCGTGGGGGCAAACCAACTTGAGGTCCTGCTCGAGCATCCAATGCTGCCTCTTCCTCCACTCGATTTTCCCAGGCTCGCTCATCAGCTGCAGGGGGAGGCACTGGTGGGTCACGGGGATGTGGACTGATATGGTGACTCCCGGGATTTCGATACCAAGCACCCTGCCTAAAAATGAAATACATGCCCTGCATGGCCTGGGGTGAGAGCATCTGTGTAGAGGTGGGGAGGAAAGAAGTCTCACCAGTGAGATCGACACCGTGGGCCGCCAAAATCCGGGTGATGATGATAGGAAATGGGGCATATGGCGTCCTATTCTTCGTGAGATCAATGTGGGCGACTGAACGCATATGGGAAATCATGATCGACGCCACCGGAATAGCAGGAATGGCCCCCAATCCATTCAACATCTTGTCTACGATATATAGATCCATAAGGCGTACCTCATTGTTTTTGGCCTTCCTCGGAATGATGTTGGCTCCCGTGAAGTAACAGATTAGGCGATCAAGCAGCGGGAGGGACGTCGGAAGGACGTTGGTGCGGGAGGCGGTTTGGGATGGGAAATAGTGTAGACGGCTCCGCGCTTGAGGGATGCGGAAAGTGATGTCCGACAGGAAGAGATCCAACTGATTGAAGACCACCGGAGGCCCGTCATTGGGGACATTCAAAATAGCGGCCAAAGATGCGCTAGTTAACTCAATAGTAACCCCTTTGACGTAAGTACGTATATGCTGCATCCCTGTCTTGTCTTTTTCCTCAAAATTCGCGTAGAATTGCCAGACTAACTCGGGGTAATAAGGTCCGGTGATGTCCAGATCAACTCACGGGAGCCAACATCATTCCGAGGAAGGCTGGAAACAATGAGGTCCGCCATACGTATATATCGTAGACAAGATGTTGAATGGATTGGGAGCCATTCCTGCTATTCCGGTGGCGTCGATCATGATTTCCCATATGCGTTCAGTCGCCCACATTGGTCCCACGAAGAATAGGACGCCATATGCCCCCTTTCCTATCATCGTCTCCCGGATTTTGGCGGCCCACGGTGTCGATCTCACTGGTGAGACTTCCTTCTTCCCCACCTCTACACAGACGCTCTCACCCCAGGCCATGCATGGCATGTATTTCATTTTTAGGCAGGGTGCTTGGTATCGAAATCCCGGGAGTCACCATATCAGTCCACATCCCCGTGACCCACCAGTTCCTCCCCCTGCAGCTGATGAGCGAGCCTGGGAAGATCGAGTGGAGGAAGAGGCAGCATTGGATGCCCGAGCAGGACCTCAAGTTGGTTTTCCCTCACGACAGCGCGCCTCGAGAGGTACTCGTCAGGTCTTCTCGGCCATATTTGACTGCATGGACGACTTGCGCACCCGATTGGCTCGACTCGAGCACCATGCCAGGACGCAGTCATTTTCCAATGATATCTATGCGCCACCTTTCGATTGATCCACACTCGATGGCTTAGAGGATTTGGACGTGGGATCCGACGACGAGTAGTTAGCTTTATTATTTTTGAACTTGTGGAGGATTTTATCAGTTTTCTCATTTTGTGCATTTCGTTCAGATGTTGATGTTCATTTTATGACACTTATTATTTATGATTATCATCTTTTGGGTTTATTCGTTTGCTTGTGTGCCTTTCCTATTCCGTTTTACGTTTCTTTGTGTGTTCGATGTCGTTCTTTTCAGAAGTTGATGATTGCTACCACATTTTCACCACTTACTTGACATTTTTTCCAGAGAAATGTTTTTGCTTTAATTGTCTTGATAGTTCATTTTTCATCGCTTTACACTGAGGGCAGTGTCGATTTCAAGTGTGTGGATGAGTCAGTTTTGTTACACATCGTTACACAGTACTTAACAACACTTTTCACGTAGGATGGAACTATATCTAGAGAAAGAACTCTTGTTTTACTTGATAACCGGATTAATTTGTTAGATTTTGGATCACCCGGTTTCATGACTAGTATTGAATGAGAGGAGTCGTAGTTTCAAGGAAAGAGTCAGACTTTAACCAGTTTTGTATTGACATTTCATTCCATGCACGTGGTCAGACTTTTGATCATTGATGATGAATTGGTGCAAGGTGAACTTAAAAAAAAAGTGCAACAACTTAGAACTTGTCTGATTAGCCCTCGAAGCGAAAATACGAACGATGGTGATTTAGGGATGATTTAGGCGATTTTTGGACCATTTGAGCCTTTCAAGCCTACCCGATACATAATTTATTGTCTCTAGTAACCTTTCTTGAGCCTGTAAAAATCGAATGATGTGTGTCAATGACACACAATTAGACCCCATTCGTAATTTATTCAATGTCCTACATCAACCACATGAATTTTAGCCTATACACTTTTTCCTACCTATGTTTGAGAGAAATAAACCTGCTGTACACGATGAAATATCCAGATACGCCAATGAGTTGAAGAAATATGTTTGAAGATGTCGATGAAACACTATAAAAAAAAAGTTTTTTGAAAATGAAAGAGGAAAAGTGTATGGCATTGAAGACACCCGAAAAATCTATGGGTGAAAGTTGAAGGACAATGAAAAAGAAAGGAGATGATAGAGCTCTAAAGATGATAAAAATACAATAGATTGGTGGCAAGTTAAAAGTTGAATGAATGCGCTGCAGGAATATGTTTATTTTCTCTCACTTTTGATTCTCATTTCTTTTATTGTAGCCGTGAACCTTGGCCTTACGTTATAAACTTGAAAAGACCTATTAACCAAGTCATGATCGTTCAACATTTAGTAGAGAAGGGTATGAAAGTCAAGCATATGGGGCGTTTCGAAAATAAATGAATATAAGTGATCCTGAAACCACATAGCTGTTGATGAGTATGAGTTCTGACTTGCACACTACACACATCTCATTCTGTTGATCTTTACTGGGTAATGTTTGAATCTTAAATTGCGATGAAAACGAATCTTGTGATATTCAAAGCATGATCTTTTGACCGGAGGTGATAGAATGTGAAAAATTGAGAAGTTTTGATTGTGTTACTTGAGTTTTGAATCGAAGATATGTCTCATCTTTATTTCATATCCGATTTGTTCCAGGACAAACAAAGGTTAAGTGTGGGGAATTGATAAGCACAAATTATATAGCGTTTTAGGATTTTATTTTGTCGTATTCGTGCTTATCTGGCGAGTTTATTCCGAGTTTTGCGCTTTATTCGTTTTATTATTGCTATTTGCAGGTTTGACCAAAAGATGATTAAAGCCCACGAAAGAGAAATAAAGTCAAGCTGCACAATGCCATGTCAGAAACAACCGAAAAAATAGGGAATAGTACAAAGAGCATAACAGGACCTGTACACGGACTCCGTGTAAGGGTCCGTGTCTTAGAAGCCCAAGGAAGAATTTTACAGAGCCTACACGGACCCCATTCCGGACCTGTACCCAGGGTCCGTGTCCATTATCATCCGATAATGAAAATCACAGTGACTACACGGACCTCTATCCGGACCCCGTGTCCAGTGTTTCCCGGACAGAATCTTACAGAGTGTACACGGACCCGTACACGGATGTCTACACGGGGTCCGTGCCCTTCATATCAACATCAGATTTGGCGAAGATTTTCTTGGAGATTTGGAGAGAAGAGATAAAATCAGGCTCGAAAATAAAAGATAAAATGGAGGAAAACCTAAGATTTGAGGATTTTTGGAACGTGTGTGATACTTGAGAGAATTGCAGAGAAGACGGCGACGACTTGGGAAAAAAGAGAAAAAACCGCACTTCACACGCAAGATTCGCGCACCATCGCTGAGATTTTCTCCTCTCTTGTTTTCTTAATTTTATTCATGAATTCGAATATTAGATTTTCTTCTAATTTTGAATTTATGGAGTAGTTTTTCTTGTGATCGGGACCACGATAGAGACGAACTTTTGATCTTTTTTCATTCACTGGATTATTTGATTTATGAATTAAGTTCATGTTATTGATTAATGTTTGCGTAATTTTCGTGCTTTTAATTTGGCCAATTATTTGCATGTCTGTTGTTCGATCTTGACTCGAAAGATAATAGATTGAATTTAACTTCAAAAATATTAATCAACACACGGTTAAACTGGCTAGAAATAGTATTCGGTTTCAAGGTGCGATTTTAGGTGACAGTTGTGATTCCATCGTTGAATAATACGTTTTTGTTTAATTATATTCAATTAGAAATAATTGGACTGTTAAATGAAAATAGGATTATAAACTCTAGAAATAGATTTATAGTTAAATTAGAGAATTTCATCGTGACATCAATAATCCGTGGTTAAATAATTCCAATGCATGACAATAATTAAAGTTTGGTACCGTTGTGTATTCCCGGTCATTTTGTTGAATTTGAAAACTTCCCAAGTTTCAACTTGTTCTGCAAATTCGATCTTAGTTATTAATTTAGCATAATTTAATTTAATTTAACTAATTTAAATTATCATCAAATCACTTGTTATTGTTTGCCTAGATTAAATCGAATAATTTAAATCTTAGTATTTAAATAATAGTATATGTGGGATCGATACTTGGACTTGTCGTCCATTTACTATAACCTGACCTAGTCCGCTTGCTAGATTTATTCCCAACCGAAATAATCGGTCAATGATGTACCTTTTCGATCCATACGTTAGATACCATAGGCTGTTAATGTCTGGGTCGCTTTGATCAACCAGAAAACAAGATATGAAATGTGCCTCTTGAATACTCTTTTGGACAACCTCCATAGTCCAGTTATTGTTGAGATTTCTAATGATAAAAATAGAGGAAATACCATTTCCCTCACCATTTAAAGGGAGGGTAGGGGAAGAGATCTGTGGTGGCTACTTTGAAAACTGGTTTCCTCTAACCCTTCCCCTCTCTCCCTTTTATAGAGGAGTAAGGGAAAAGATAGGGCGGCGGCGTCTACTCTGCTGATTAATTTGCTTTAATACTTGCATCCCATTTTATATGCAGGGTTTTTATGCTCTGGCTTTTCATGTTGAGCTTAACATAAAGTTTTGGACAAACAACATTTTGTTATAAAGGCCCTAATGAGTAACCGTTGGGCCGAAGAATGAAATTTATGGGAGGTTAATTGAAATTTTAATTTGGTTTTTTCTACTTGCTTAAAGCAGTAGTATTTCCAAATCTTTCCATATATTTTATACTTTTGGTAACTCGTAAGAGTTGATTAAAGTTAATGGATGATATTCACTTCAAGTCTTGATTCATTCTTTTATAAATCAAATTGAGAAGTTTATACGATAATATAACTTTCATAATTTACAATTGTGGAACAATAGTGTTCCTCTTGGAGTAATTGGGACTTTCAAATTAAAAGTAGAGATGCATACTATTGCTAGCACGCAGCAGCTCTTCAAAAGTAGAACCCAAGCTGGCTAGTTTTATTTCATATTAAACAATGAAACCATCAATTACTTTTTCTGTTTTGTTATCTTCTTGAAATTAATTCGATCGCAGTATCTAGAATAATATTATTCTGATTCTCATTTTGACAACATTTTGCATGAGTTTAAATAATTCGGTGTTGAACATGCAAAAAGGGCACAACATTTGGCCTCAATACCTGTCTCAATTACTGAGCGGCAGTCAGTAACTATCTCTTCTTAAAACTGTATTTTTTCGTTGAATAATTCCTTGCTTCTATTTTAAACTTTACTTCATGTTAACAGCTTCACGTAATTATTTGTTTTGGATGTTTGAAGATGTATTTGATTATGCTAACACAAATGGGACACCTTTTTGATCGAAGAACTTTGTCCCTGGTGTATCAATGGATGTGTCATTGTGTTGCCCACCATGATTTCATGCTCTTTGCCAAGCTATACCCAACCCTTGTGCTTTGCGATGTTTTCTTTTTCATCCTTTTGTTATATATGATGTTATGATAATTTCTTTCACGGTCTGATTCTTGTGACACCCTTACTAATTGCTTAATCGTTTTCTGTACTCTTACGTTTAATTGCAGATTTCAGCAACCTTTCAACCCGTATCAGTATGTGTTTATGATTTGCAGGATACATGCTGTAACTACAAACTCTTAGACGGTATGTTATTGAAATAAAAGGTGTTCTAGGAGAAGGTTGGCATGTGGAATTTGATTTCTGCGATAGAAGATTTAGAAACTCAGCTGTTTATGTGACACCTGATGGATGGAGGTTCAAGTCAATGAAGGATGTTGCTAGCCATTTAGGAATTCCGTTGAGCTATCACAAAGCAGCTCAGAAGGAATCCTCAGTTTTTGCCTCCTCCCGGAACTGCAGAGAACCTGAACTCAACATACAGAAACTGGTATTTTCAGGAAATGGTAGCCAAGGGGATTATATCCACGTAAGTATTATTTATTAAGTTCGCGTGGATAATTTTATAATATATCACCTTCCAAGTACCTTCTCGCGTAGAAGTGTACTGGTAAAAGTGAATTGAGTGCCAATAGCACCTAACGAATGTGCAAATTTGGTAGTCATTAATATTTTAAAAACTCTTGAAGCCGAACTCAGAAACCGTAAAAGAGTTAAGGTACTCTTCCTCAAAATATCTGCACCGAATGAAATCACCCATTGTCATAGATAAACTGGTTCATCTGTGCTAGTCATGGGGTGATTTATACAGGACCATATTTGCCCATATGCCAATAAGTTTGAGTTTTTCTGACTTATCATTCTTAATTTTTCAGGACGGCTTCCCAATTCAGTTTCAGGACTTCTGTCTTTTATCAGCTGGCAATGTTGATCCTCGGCCAGCATACCATAATATCAACCAAATCTGGCCAGTTGGTTACAGATGTAGCTGGCGTGATAAAATTACAGGGTCCGTTTTTGTATGTGATGTTTCGGATGGTGGTGAACGTGGTCCTACTTTCAAGGTTCAGAGATTCCCATGTACCACACAGTTTATTCCGGTGGGTTCAGCTATCCTCTCATGGACTAATTCAGTTCCGAGCAAAGGAAATGACAGAATGGGGTTAGATGAATTAGCCACATCCCCCCTTGTTGATGATGACGATCTTTCTATAATAACTTTACTAAATGAACGCAGTCCGCCATGTCTTGAAAATTTTGTTTCTAAGTCAAGGAGCAACGATGTGGTTTACAATTCTGGGCAAAATACATCTTCCAATTCAAATTTGGAATGCGGGCTCCCGTGGGCTGGAAATTCAATAGGTGAGCTAGGACATAGTAGTGTCATCGGGGAATTTCAATTAGAGGGCAGATCAACATCATCTGTTTGGGAAATGGTCTCTGAAGCTTTTATGTATGCTTTCCACGAGATGTTTAAACGAAGTGGTGCTGTCAAGTTTTTCTGTGGGCACGATATATATGAAATGAATAACGAAAATCTGGACAATACGGATTCTTTATCTAGATATTCTTACTGTGGTGCTCCTATCAATGTCCCTCGACTGATACAGAATGAGAGAGATTTCTAACATGGTTAAAGCAGGACAGGTACTCGAGGATGCAATTAAAAGTGAGTACTTGCATACCGATTGGTGGTATTGGTCATCCCCGTCAACTGCGGCTAAAATGACCACACTGTCTGCCCTATCTTTGCGTATCTACTCACTGGACTCAGCCATCTCGTATGAGAAACCTTTTCCAAATGGCGCTAGAGAAATTGTGCCAATAGCTTCCTTGGATGAGGATGTACCTCAAAAGACAACGAATCACGGCAGAAGACCTCTGAGTCTGAACCTATGAGGTTCCAAGAACAAGGAGTCATAGTTGTATATGTTAGAATATAATATATTATTGTTAGCTCTCAAGAGTAGATTAGTCATTTATCTCAAGGGTAGATTAGTCATTTATTCTTTTTGTGTTTACCCTAGGTATATAAACATATTCTCTTTGTATTCTTTATTCAGTTTTACAATACTACGACTTGAGCTTTCCGCTCACTCTCTATTTCTTCATGGTATCAGAGCCGGGTTCTCATGGATCTGTCAATCGTAGAGAAGAACTGTTAATCTCATCCACAGCTTTCGCGGATCGAACTCCGCGGTGAGTTCGCTGGGGGTGCAGGGGGCAGCGCGCCCCCGCCCGGGGTTCGGGGCAGAGTCCCGACCAAATTTTTTTTGCTGTGTTCGTACAATTTTTCGTTCCTCAAGTTTCTATTTGGTAATCGACTTCTTCTCTGCATCGTGTTTTGTTTTACTCGTTCGGTTTTGTTTGGTTTTGGCATCATGGCTACACGTAAAGATGATTCTCTTCAGTCAATTAGTGTTCAATTGGATGGAAAAAATTATTCGTATTGGGGTTATGTTATGAAGAATTTCTTGCGGGGGAAATCGATGTGGGGCTATGTCACAGGTGTACGAGACAAGCCTACAGACCAGACGAACCCTGATTATGCTGTGTCATTGGATGTTTGGGAGACAGATAATTCGAAGATTATTACGTGGATTAATAATTCTGTTGCGCACTCAATAGGTGCTCAATTGGCAAAATACGAGACTGCTAAGGAGGTTTGGGATCATCTGGCACACTTGTATACATAGTCTAATTTTGCCAAACAATATCAATTGGAGACAGATATTCGTGCTCTTCAGCAGAAAGATATGAGCATCCAAGAATTTTATTCTGTCATGTCGTCACTCTGTGATCAATTGGCATTAACAGAATCTGCAGAATTGCGAGCATTCTCACCTTATATTGCTCAGGAGAGAAGAACAGCGCTTGGTACAGTTTTTGATGGCACTTCGGAATGATTTTGAGGGTCTGCGTGGGACGATTCTTCATCGTAACCCTCTTCCTTCTGTTGACTCGGTTGTAAATGAATTGTTAGCTGAAGAGATTCGTCTTAAGTCTCACGTTGACAAAGGGACAATCCCGATTACACCATCTGTCTTTGCAGCTCCTCAACGACCTCAAGCTAATCACCAAAACAGGTCAAATACAAAGGTTTCTCAAGATGAGTGTGCTTTTTGTAAAGAGAAGGGGCACTGGAAAGCTCAATGCCCACTATTGTTGAGTAAAGGAAAAGTGCAGCCGCAACAGCAACAACAACGACCACACAACACTCCGTGGAAACCACAGCAGCAACATCAGCCATCTCAGAACACTCCATGGAAACCACAGCAGCAGCAGCAGCCATCTCAGAACACTCCATGGAAACCACAGCAGCAGCAGCAGCCATCTCAGAACACTCCATGGAAACCTGGTAATCCATCAAACCAGTGGACATATCGACCACCTCAGTCTAACAATGCAGTTGCTGCACTGTCTTTGGATCCGTATTTGTTTGAGCAGTTTCAACAGTTCCTCGCTTCACAGCCTCATGCTATGTCAGCTTCTTCACATATAGGTTTGTCATCCTCTGGCACTTCAGGTATATCTTCGTCCATCTGGGTCTTGGATTCAGGAGCATCTCATCATATGTCTCCTGATTTGTCATCTTTTGCTTCTTTGTCTCACAATTCTTCCATTGAAATTGTGACTGCTGATGGTACACCTATGCCATTAGTAGGCGTTGGTTCTCTTGTTACGTGTTGTTTATCTTTTCTCGATGTATACTATATTCCCAATCTTACACTTAATCTTGTTTCGGTCAGTCAATTATGTGAGTCTGGATACTTAGTCTACTTCTCTTCTTCAAATTGTTATGTGCAGGACCCGCGATCCCAGAGGCTGATTGGGACGGGCCGTAGACAGGGGGGACTTTTTGTTTTGGATTATCTCAGAGTACCAGATGTTGCAGCATCTAGTGTGGATCTCTCTTCTTTTCGTTTGAGTCAGTCGTCTTCTGTTTTTTATTTATGGCATAATCGTCTAGGACACGTTTCTGCGTCTCGTTTGAATTTTTTAGCGTCTACAGGAGCGCTAGGAACTTTGAAAAGTCATGATATTTCTGATTGTAGTGGTTGTAAACTGGCAAAATTTTCGGCATTACCTTTTTATAAAAGTCTATCTTTTTCTCCTACTCCTTTTGATCTTGTTCATTCAGATGTGTGGGGACCATCTCCTGTTCCCACGAAAGGGGGGTCGAGATATTATGTTTCTTTTATTGATTATTGCACTCGTTATTGTTGGATTTATCTGATGAAACATAGATCTGATTATCTTGCTATTTTCAATGATTTTAAAGCTCTTGTGAAAAATCAACATTCAGCTGTCATCAAGTGTTTTCGTTGTGATTTGGGGGGTGAATACACTTCTAATGATTTTTCGCGTTTGCTTGCTTCTGATGGTACCATACATCAAACCTCGTGTAGAGAAACCCCTGAACAAAATGGTGTTGCCGAAAGAAAACATAGACATATTGTCGAACAGCCCGCTCTTTCTTACTGTCTTCTAATGTTCCTATTGCATTTTGGGGTGAAGCAATTCTTACTGCTGTTCACGTGATCAATAGAATCCCAACTTCACACAATTCAGGTTTGTCACCCTTTGAAAAAATGTATGGTCATGCTCCTGATTATTCTTCATTGCGTGTTTTTGGTTGTGCCTGTTTTGTTCTCCGACCGCAGATCGAGCGCAATAAGTTGTCTCCGCGCTCTGCTCTGTGTGTTTTCATGGGTTATGGTATTGGTCAAAAAGGGTATCGTTGCTTTGATCCAATTAGTCAAAAACTTTATGTCTCTCGTCATGTTGTGTTTCTTGAACATGTTCCATTCTTTTCTATACCTGTTAGTTCGCATAATATGACACATGCAGATCTTATTCGTATTGACCCTTTCACCTCCGACACCGACGAGACTTTGCCCACGACCACACTAGAGACTCATGCTCCTCCAAATCCCTCTACAACAACCCAATCATCTCCTGGCATCGCGGATAATCCTCCACTCCGTCAGTCCACTCGGGTTCGTAAGTCTACTCGACTACCTGATTTTGCTTATTCGTGTTATTCTAGCTCTTTCGCTTCATTTGTTGCCTCTGTTCATCGTCTCTCTGAGCCTTTATCCTATAGCGAAGCTGTTGGTAATCCACTTTGGCAGAATGCTATGGCTTAGGAACTGACTGCTCTTCATCATACTCATACATGGGATTTGGTTATGTTGCCACCCGGAAAGCACACCATTGGCTCTCGTTGGATCTACAAGATCAAGACCAAATCTGATGGATCTATTGAACGCTACAAAGCTCGTCTTGTTGCTAAAGGTTACTCTCAGAAGCATGGCATGGATTATGAGGAAACATTTGCCCCCGTTGCTAAAATGACGACAGTTCGTACTCTAATTGCTGTTGCTTCTGTTCGTCGATGGAAAATCTCTCAGATGGATGTCAAGAATGCTTTCTTGAATGGTGATCTTCATGAAGAAGTTTTTATGGCTCCTTCTCCTGGTGTTGCTCACCAACCTGGTGAAGTTTGTAGACTTCGTAAGGCTCTTTATGGTCTCAAACAAGCTCCTCGTGCTTGGTTTGAGAAATTTTCTATAGTGATTACTTCGCTTGGGTTTATTCCTAGTCATCATGATTCCGCATTATTTGTCAAGTGTACTCCTGGAGGTCGTATACTTCTGTCTTTATATGTTGATGACATGATAATCACCGGTGATGATATTGATGGTATTGAGGCTTTGAAGTCTGAGTTAGCTCGCTGCTTTGCTATGAAGGATTTAGGTTTGCTACGTTACTTTCTAGGAATTGAGGTTGCCTATTCTCCAAAAGGTTATCTTTTATCTCATTCAAAGTACATAGCAGATCTGTTTGAGCGTGCACGTCTAACTGATAACAGAATAGTTGATACTCCTCTTGAGACCAATGCTCGGTACTCTCTGTCAGATGGACCTCCTTTGCCAGATCCTACCTTATACCGTACTATTGTTGGCAGCTTGGTTTATCTCACTGTGACTCGTCTAGATATTGCGCATGCTGTTCATGTAGTAAGTCAGTTTGTCACTGCACCAACTACAGTTCATTGGGCTGCTGTCCTTCGCATTCTCAGGTATCTTCGGGGAACTCAGTTTCAGAGTCTTTTGTTTCCCTCTACTTCCTCCTTAGAGCTGCGTGCATACTCTGATGCTGATTGGGCTGGCGATCCCACCGATCGTAAGTCAACCACTGGCTTCTGTATTTTTCTTGGAGATTCTCTTATCTCTTGGAAAAGTAAGAAACAAGCTGTTATCTCTAGATCTTCTACCGAAGCCGAGTATCGTGCTATGGCTTCAACTACTTGCGAGATTGTTTGGTTACGTTGGTTAGCTTGCTGATTTCGGTATTCTTCTTCGTCATCCTACTCCGTTATATTGTGATAATCAGAGTGCAATTCAGATTGCACGCAATTCAGTTTTTCATGAGAGGACAAAGCACATTGAGATCGATTGTCACGTCACTCGTCATCATCTCCAGCTTGGCACCATCACGTTACCTTTCGTTCCTTCTTCTCTGCAGATAGCTGATATGTTTACCAAGGCATATTCCACTTCGCGCTTCCGTTTTTTGTCTGACAAACTCTCCATGCTTTTAGTTGTAGCATCGTGAGTTTGAGGGGGGATGTTAGAATATAATATATTATTGTTAGCTCTCAAGGGTAGATTAGTCATTTATTCTTTTTGTGTTTACCCTAGGTATATAAACATATTCTCTTTGTATTCTTTATTCAGTTTTACAATACTACGACTTGAGCTTTCCGCTCACTCTCTATTTCTTCGGTATATATTATGTTGGTTACTCGTCAACTTGAAACATTCTTCCAGCATTAAAATGGCTAGGATAAGTTGGACGTTGTTTTTTCATTTGGATTAATGAATAAATCTATAAATAAAAAACTACTACAAATATTGGGTTTATCTGGGAAAGTTTAATGTCACACAAATTATCATCCATGTGTATTTTTTACTAGTTAATAAAAAATCGAGTTTGGGTTAATGTCACACAAATTATCATCCATGTGAATTTTTTACTAGTTAATATAAAATCGAGTTTGGGTTCAAACAAGATATCGTGCTTACGAATTTCACAAATTTTGTAACTCTACATATGTAATACATTGATACAAAATAACCACACAATTGTAAAACAAATCCATTGAATCACCACTTTAATTATTTAAATCAAGGGTTCTTCATCTTGATCCTCAACTTTCTTGCAACCTGTGCGGCTCTGGGATGCACTGGCCTCTTACTTCTGTCACTCTGCTCCATTTCTAGCCAATTTATCACCTTCAATATAAGTGATTGTGGGAGTTTCCTATCATGCATTTCCGCCCCTCCTTTCGACTTTTTCATACCCTTTTCCAATGCGTCCTCTAAAAACTCCATGAACCAGTTTCCTGCTTCAGTTTCAACCTGCCTCCCCAGTTTGATAGTGTTGGATAAACTACAAGATAAAACTGGTTTTTTGTTCTCATCGCACTCGTTTGCAGATTCCATGGTTGTAAAGGCTCCCTTTCTATCCAAGTTCACTTTTTGGTTGATTGTGGATGATTTCAAATGCTTTCCCAAGACAGACGTTTGCTCGATTCTTTCGGGGAAAGCTGCTATGGATTTGTAAAGGTCAGCTCTTCTTTTTGATGCATTTGATTCTGAGTTCCGTTGGTTCATTGAATTAGGCACTATTTCATGTAAAACAGTGATGTCCCCTTCTTCATCTTCCCTGGGTTCTGCACGAGATTTTTTAGCCATTTCAGTAGCAGCAGTTGCTGCTTGAATGGACACTATTTCAGCAACTACTTGAACAATCTGGTTGTGAAAATCAAGAAACTGGTTAAAACAGCTTTCTGGGGCATCGGGTTTAGCTGATCTGGTCAAATTTGAGAACATCCTGCCAGCCACCAAGGATTAATGCATCAGCTGAGCCTGTACTTAACAAAACAAGTCAAAAAGGAAAAAGAGAGCACGGGGGAGACCAGCGGAGATGAGTAATAGATTTTTTTAGAACATAAGTTATGTAAAGACTGCAATGGATCCCCCCCGCCAACAGATACAAGATATTTCTTTACTTGAGAGATCGAACAAGATTTTCAGTGGCTGAAGCATCTCTAAGTGCTTGAAGTGCAATCTTCTGTGCTGTTTCTCGCTGTTGAACTGCTTCCTATATGCAATTTCCATAAGAAGTCAGCCATTAGACCTCAACTAATACATTTAACTCAATTATATCAACGAAAAATAATTTACCTTTCCAAGGATGCTAAGCTTTCCTGGTAAGTTGAAATGAAGGCTGGTGTCATCTGTGAAGTTTGAATAACTAGACTTAAATGGTGAATTTGAAATTATCTTCGATTTTGAGTTATTCTCTGAACTTCCACCAATATGGGGAAATGCAGTTGGAATCGCATTCCTCAGTCTTGGAGGTGGCGTTGAGCTCTTTTTTTCCTAGAACACAAAATAATCGTCCATTAACAGCACAAACTGGAAGCTTTAAAGACAAATTGAATCTGACAAAAATGAACTTACAGATATGTTTAAAGGGCTCATGGATATCATTTGGTCTCGGTCACATACGCTCTTGCTCCTAGGAAACTTAGACACTGGAACTGAAGGCAAAACTTTTCCGAATTATGGGTAGTTCAGCCTTCCCCTCTGTCATTTTAGACAAGAGAGCGCCCCCAACAGAAGATCTTACCGCACTTCCATCCCTCATCGTTTTCCCTCTTATCATAGGTGACATTTGGAAATTGTCAGCAAATTTCACTGCACTATGGGGCCTCTCTTTCATGGGTGTGCATTGATCGAAATCCAATGGAACTGGCTTCAAACTTCTTGGTGATTCAAGAACTTCACTCCCATTAGGCCCTTTCCCCCAAGAACCCCTCCTTTGACATGATGAACTTTTTCCATTGGTTTTTTGTTCTGCTTTCTCCCCCTTTTGCCTCAACCCCATTAATGGCTCCGGTGTACCCACCAATGGGTGCCTTCCCGGGATCGGTTTAATCCCTTTGACCACCGGAACAGGCGACCCAGGTTCTAAGTTATCCACATAAATGAACTGCCCCAATTGCACTTTGTTGCTCAGAACAAGATCATCTTGATCAAAAGGCAGGCTAGCGTAAATGGAATGTGAAGAATCGGATACCTTGATGTAAAAGCCATGTTTCGGCAGAAGAATTTTTTCATCCAAATCTGCAGGCACAATATCCGTGACCTGCAGAAGAGAGCTCCTGTGCTCACTTGTGGGCTTAACCCCTGTATTCAACCCATTTAACAGCTTCAACAGAATCCCGGGTGCCAAAGCCGCCATTAATTAAAAAAAATGGGTTAAACAAGCAATCAAAGAAACCCTTTCTAATCCGAACCCAGCAATTATCTTTCGATTTCAAGAAAAAAAATCTAGAATGAATCAAAATATATATATATTATTTTGACAGTAAATCCAACAAAGATAGTAGTGAAAATGCTCGGGATTTCAAAATCCTTTGGGTTTCCTTTCTCAATACTTCTACTTCTAGTGTGCCAACAGGTCTGGGCAGGAATTAGTATGGAGAGAGGGCTCAACGGTCAATATCTTCTGTAGCTGCTATGGATCATTTTTAAAATACTCTGATTTTGGAACGTTGCTAATAATCCAACGGTCATGTACTACGATTGTGGGTGACGTCATATAAAAGTTTTGAATTTAACGCTTTTTAGTTCATTTGCTTTTATTATGCGCAACCGAAACGCTTTTAGGCTCTGTGCTTAAAACGCTATTCACGAAATGTTTGGTCTAAATTAGTTTATAATATTGTAATTTCATAATAATTATTTTCAACGCTGTGTGAACATATATTTATATTTATAATTTATTAATAATTTAATAATTTAATTTGAAATAAAAGAAAAAAATATAAATATAGAAATATTTATAACTATGTTAGGCAATAAATAATGTGTATTATTTGATCGATCGATTGAAGAATTAGATAGAAGAGGAGGTCGAAGAGATTAAATTATGGAGAATAAAAATATTACGCCAGGGTTTAATTTTAATATAGAGTATAAATCTAAAAAAAATTAAAGATAAATTAACAATTTTGTGAAAAATATAGTTTTTCAATTTTATTTAATCAGTGATTATTTATACCTTCAATTTGTTATCAAAGCTTTGTCGTGAGCCCAATAATTTCTCTAAAATCCACTCACTAAGCCCATTAGAGATAGGAGACCAATTAGAATATGAGTGGGCCTAGCTCAAGTTTTACCAACAAGGCCTGAAAAGACTGAACCCACGATGGCCCAAACCCAGTGGATATTTCACTTATCAATCGAGTGAAAATTGATAAATGTATACAACGCAATAAATTGTGAACTTTTTAGAGACCAAAGATACAGTTACGGATCCTCGTTCCTTCTCAGCCCTGGCCGAAGCGTCGGAGTACTACTATAGGAGCCACCGAATCTACGGCGTGAAGAGATTCTGTCCTCTCCCGGCGGCGAATGGTAAGATTGTATTCTTGAGATGCTATATTCAGTTGAAGTCAATCTTGCCCTAATTTTCTTGTTTTGTATGATTTGGGACTTGTGTATTGCTATTGTGCTAAAACAATCGAATCTTGTGCTCTCCAAAATTGCATATTCAGTGTATGAATCCCAAATCCGCGGATGTATTTACTTTGAAATCTTGACTCTTCTTTCGAGCGTTTGGATGATGAAAAAGCCCTAGAATGTTATGGGCTTATTTATTTCACTCTGACTTGTTTCCCCAGTTCGGTTTAGTTTATTGGTGAAACTGTAAGCTTGATAAACGACATATAATTTATTGGTGCTTAGGTTTTGAAGATGCATGTTTTACTTTACCGAATTAAGCACTTCTTGTGGTGTTTCGTTTCCCTTTATCAACTTGCATAAGCAGTAGCTGTATACGTTGGCCTGTCTATTTGGATTCTACTGGCTAAAGTGAGAAGCTGGAGCGTTAGTGTTGAACCTTGGAAGTCAACTAGTTGGATATAAATTTCAAGAATTTTGGTGAATACCAAGGTTAATTTTAAAATATGAGCTCCCGCTCCCATTCTTACCCTTCTATATATCTAATTTTTAATCAAATCCTGTAACTAGGGGTTTTTGGCAGAATCTTAACGAAGAAGCTCTCTGTGGATAGCCATATTTAGTCTAGGAAAATGGTAATAAAAACCTTTAAGTTTTCAGAAGTTGCTATATCAATTTTTTGACTGATTGTGATGTGATTCTCAGACATAAATTCATTTTATTTCAAGCCGTTGGTGTAACCAACTGCTTTGTTCCGACCTTTATTTAGTGTGAAACAAAATTTGTTGGGACATGTGAAGCCTAGGATCTGCTTTCCTGATATTATATGTACGCTTATGAGTTATGAATTGTGGAGGCATAAATAAATTCACCCAAGAAGTAGGCATCTATATTTGCTTAGTTTCTGTCTTTCTCCCTTCCTACTCTAGCCATTTGGTGTAATGTGCATTCTCCACTGGATCATTTTGAGGATATCACTGCCGGAAACATTTAGTTGTTTAAACGAAGTGCCAATGTTTTAAAATCATATTCTTGCTTGAAGGTTTTCAGATCAAGTGTTTTTTTGGGTTCCATTCGAAAAAAAGGAAAGAAAAAACGGAAAAATAACATGCTGTTGAGCTTATGGTCTGCTGTATGTTTCAATCTGCAAATATTGGTGCTTACCAGAGCACAATTTTCTTGTTCTTTTGAATATTGATGGTGACAGACTCCTTGAGGTTTCATAATTCAATCTCTTCATTTATGTCCTTTTCCTTTTTTTTTCTCTTTTTTTAAAATTTGAGTTTCCTGTAAGTTACATGATTAACTGCTGTATTAATCTGTTTCACCGCCTCTTACTCTATTAAAATCTAGTTTGCAGTGTTGATGTTGATGGATAGCCGTTATTTGAGCGTATCTTGCTAACACACGAGACATCATCTGGCATTCTTTTAAACTTTTTGGTGGGAAAGCAAAGTTTCTAATGGCCAGTATCTTGTCTGGTGAGCCCTCGTATCGTGGAGCACCTGAAGGACATTCAAGGATTTCCCAGGAAAAACCAGAAGAAGGTGGTGGGCAGTGGTATTTCTCTAGGAAGGAAATTGAAGAAAATTCCCCTTCTAGACGAGATGGAATTGATTTAAAGAAAGAAAATTACCTGCGGAAGTCATATTGCACATTCTTACAAGATTTAGGCATGAGACTTAAAGTGTAAGTTTTTTTCCTGTGGAGATTGGTGATTCATCAAGTGTAAGTTCTCGTTAGTGGTAGAAGTTCTTAAATAAGCTCTATTTGGTTGATTTTCTCGCTTTTTGTTTGTTTTATTTTATTTCTAAGAAGCATATGAATTCATGTACATTTCACAAGCATAAACATCACAACATTGACTTTCTGCCATAGAGATATTTTGAGATAGAAGTGATATGATGGTCATCTGTGGTATCAAGTGAAGTATTTTTACACCCTGAGATTTATATCGATGGATTGTATGTATGCATGGTGATTACTATTTATATGCCTGCATATGTTTTCTTACTATGTGTGTAGTATATGCATAGTGATTGAGGTTCCAATTGTGAGTTTATATCATGTAAATTTTATGGTATATGTCTAATGTAAGATATCCATGCCGGGGAACAATGCATATGCTAGTTAGGATATAGGTAAGAATTCTTGCTTCTATCTCTTTAAATGTCATGAGGATAAAGGGAGAAGGAAAATTTATGTTTTAATTTCCTTTTGTGTCTATTTGGCATATGCTCTATGAAATTGATTGTGTTAGTTTGTTTAATGCTTTGCAAGGTACCACCATAACATTTCATAACTTTGTCTGAGTGGAGACTTGGGTGTGTTATAGCTTTGAGCTTAGCAAGAAAAAAAAGGAAAATTCCCGTCCCCAAATTTTTTATTTCAGTTTAGAGATAGGGTGGATTTGTATCTTGGACTGAAGGATTCCCTCACTGCGCTGCGGCTTGCGGCCCTAATCGTCCGACAGCTGTCTCACGTACCAATAAAAGGATTGGGGATTTGATGGCATCATTTTAAGAGGCACACAGATGTGCTAGAATTTTTTATGCTTCTCGCTGTACATACTTTCGCCGCTAAGAATGGGCAGGCTTGTGCCACTGCCATTAGTCTTTAGTGTCTTCTTCTTATCACTCTGTATGACCAGTCGATTTTAGGAACTATCTTCGATTGCCAGGTTGCTCTTATTATGTCGAAGATATTTCCTCAAACCACTGGCATAAGCCAGCTTATCATCTTTTTCGACTTCGAAATATACCCCAAGTCCCTGTTGAACTGTAACAACCCTCAGATCCAATGGTTCTTAGATCTCATAAAAGGGAGTTGACTTGTCTCTTCAGCCTGTTTTGGGGCTACTTTGTTGAATGCTTATTGATTTTCAAGTCCATTACCATAACAATTGTTCTTCTAGGCGAAACAGCCTTAACTGGCAGATGCCTCCTGTTGGTGATCTTTAGAATCTGTTGACATACTGATTTAGTTCACCATCCTATTTTTCGGTTGTTAACTGCACTTTAGTTTTTCCATCGAAGCATATGAATTTAAAATGCTACTGAAATTTATCTTAGCTCGATGTTGGATGTTTCATGATTGCAGGCCTCAGGTCACAATTGCTACGGCAATTATATTTTGTCATCGGTTCTTCCTTCGTCAGTCCCATGTGAAGAATGATAGGAGGGTGAGTTTGTTTATTCTCCCTTTGCTCTTAACTTGGTTTGGAGTTGAGGACTTCTATAGTAAGTTGCTTCGGTTGAGAATGAGTACACATAATGTTTAAGAGATTAACATCTGGTGAACTGATTGTGGATATGAAATATTTCTTTCTTCAGAGTCTTTCTAAAAATAATTGCTTCTTCTATTCTGGAAGTGATGAATTGTTGAATCAGGGCTACTTGTAAGTGGGTTGATTTTAAATGAGAAAGGAACACGATGTGATTGTTGTGTTTTTAATGGTTTTATTTTTAATCTTCCTTCTCATGATGGCAGTTTATTATACAATATGGAATTTTTAACGTATTTAATATGTTTGCTATGGATTGTATAGAAAATGGCACTTGTATCTGTTGGAGTTCTGCCACCATGAAATTTAATCTCCAAAGTTTTATGGTTACCTTATTTAAATGCTTTTCCACCGATAAGAAATTTTAAGGTGATTGTGCTCATCAACTTCTTCAAGTTAGATGGTGTTGTATCTTATCCTCCACTTACTCGTTATGATGTGCTGGAAATGTGAATCAAGTAGGAGTGTGTAACAGACTGTTCTAGTTTTCGAAGTGAGAAACGAGAGCTAATGATGGGATTTATGACTAAATTCTTTGGGGATTATTTGGTGTGTTGTGACTGTTGTCTATGTGTGGCTGGTTGTCATGGCTGGATGATTATGGCCGTGTGTGTGCCTGTTTATTCTGTTTCATCCCTATGAAGCCAGATCTTAGAGTATGATAGTCAAACACGCTAAGTGAAGCCAAAAGATAGGTTAACAGTGAGAAAAAGTACAAAACTGATGAATTTATAAAGATACGCAACATATAAAAACTTCAGGTGGAGATGCGCACATTCAGTTGAATCATCTGTGTACTGTCACTTTCTTCAACGACTTTATTGTGAAGGTGATTAAAAATCGGGTCTTATTTCCCTCTTCTTTGCAGACCATTGCCACAGTATGTATGTTTCTGGCCGGTAAGGTTGAAGAAACTCCTCGTCCCCTAAAAGATGTAATTCTCGTGTCATACGAAATTATTCATAAGAAGGATACTGCAGCCATGCAAAGGATCAAACAGAAGGTGACGTTACTTTGTTCCTGTAGCTACTTTCTAGTTGAATTTAACTGGTCGAGCCTGATTGTTTGTTTGCATCTGCTTGTGGCTCACCAGTTTTTCAGAAGATGCCTATATATGGAAAATTTTTTGCAAGTTTGCAGTCTGAATGCTTTGTTTTTCCAACTTGGATTTTGTGATGAGGTCTTGTCTGTCTTTTATATGACAGTTATTTATGTTTAATCCTTTGTACAGGAGGTATATGAGCAACAAAAGGAACTTATTTTACAGGGGGAAAGGGTTGTTCTGGCAACGCTTGGTTTTGATCTTAATTTACAGCATCCATATAAACCACTTGTTGAGGCAATTAAGAAATTTCAGGTTGCTCAAAATGCTCTAGCTCAAGTTGCATGGAATTTTGTCAACGATGGGTATGATATTTTCTTTAGATGAGTCATGATAATATCCTATCCATGGCAATTCTTCCTGCATTTGACCTGAGAAAACGGAACGCAGGCTCCGGACATCTCTTTGTTTGCAATTTAAGCCCCACCATATTGCAGCTGGTGCTATTTTTCTTGCTGCCAAGTTCCTCAAAGTAAAGCTCCCATCTGATGGCGAGAAGGTTTGGTGGCAGGAGTTTGATGTCACCCCCCGCCAATTGGAGGGTTGGTGCCTTCCCTTTGGTAGCTTGCACATCAACATCATGCTAGCATGGAATAGGTCTCACCTCTCTAGAACACGACGAATGTTCGAAAAGATGGTGCTTCTTGTTGAATTTGATTTTTTTAGCTCATAATTATGATGAAGGGGAATTAGGGAAGGGTCTAGGATAATACGCTTGATTGCAATGGGATATAAAGATAATTCATCAACTTTTTCCCCATTTTATAAATATTTCTTTTTGACTGGATGTCTTGTTCTTTGCAGAGGTTAGTAATCAGATGTTAGAGCTCTATGAACAAAACAGAGTGCCACCAGCTCAGGCTAGTGAAGCCGAAGGGAGTGCTTCTGGGGCTCAACGACCTCCATCAAAAGGCCCTCCTACTGAAGAGCATGTTACCAATTCCCATGGTGGTGCTACTACGAAGGCAGTTTCATCGAAGCCAGCACAATCAAGATCACTTCCGGATCAGCCACCTTCTGATGATCACAGTGGGCTTTCAAGAACTACTACTCAAATGCAAAATACTGAATATGGACGATCCCAAAAAGGTAGCAATTCGGATCTCAAAAGAGATTATGAGATTAATGATACCGAGAAGCGTGAATTTGAAGCAACACCTCGTGTTGTGAACGCAGAGGATGTTCAGAATAAAACAAGGGTTGGGAGTGAAGGACATGGAAAGCATGATCAAGAAGGGAATTCGGGTCGGATTGAAACAAGGGATCCACTAGAACCCAATGATAAATATCACGGCAAAAATTTGTCTAACAAGGATGGTGCAGTTGTCCAGTCACCTCAAGATGCTATGAAAAAAATCGACAGAGAGAAGGTCAAAGCAGCCTTGGAGCGGAGGAAGGCCCGCGGTGACATAACTCATAAAACGGACCAAATGGATGAGCTTGAGAGGGAACTGGAGGACGTTGAAGTGCCTGGCGAGAGTGAAAAGATTAAACAGGAAAGGAAAAAGCAAAGCTGGTCTAAACCTTCAATTAAACAAGACCATGAGAACTCTCAACCCATCAAATTTGCATATGAGGCCAGAGATGGTCATTACCAATCTACTAAAGGGCAGTCCTCATATGGAGGTGATTTTGATCCTGTAGAGGAAGGAGAAGTCGAATCGTTTGACGATGAACGGTCACCTAGGACAAGCATTCGCAAGAGAAAAGCTAATAGCCCTTTGGAAAAACCACAGGAGGGAAAACAGCTGACTGATCATGTATCAGGATCCCATAAACAAAGTCACCAGGAGTATTCAGAGGATAGAAATGGAGTGAGGAGGCTTGATTATTCAGAAAGAGGCAACAAAAGGCACGCACAGGAGAACCATGTTTGACGTATTCACTGATTGCTCGGGTATGCAGGGAGCACGTCTTGTGTTTTACATATTGGACCGGAAAATCTGGTATTTTTTTATCCCCATTGGTTTGACAAGACATATAACCAAAGAAGTTTTATGACACTACTTGATCATGCAAACAGCTAATTGAAGAGAGCGTATCACTTAATATTCAGGTTGGAATGTTGGATCCATTGCTACGCATGGTTTACCTTCATAATTGGTTATCCTATACGCTGTCATTGAGAGCTTTATGTAATAACGGGAAAAGGAAGAAGAGGAGATAAAAATTCTAGTGTATTTGTGAATGGTGCTTAGCCAAGTTTATGTTTTATCTTCGAAGTAAAAGGAACCAGAAATGGTACAAAAATATTGCAATTTTGAGTGATTCGAGATGTTTAAGTCCAGTTTGATGTCTAATATTTATTTTCTTTCCGTGACATTATCCTGGATTTGAAGCCCGTTTCGTGGCAAATGTTGGGACTGTCTCTAAAGCTTTGAGTGACTGATGCGAATGATTTATATTCTGCCCTGGTGCACTGTTAGTGATTTCTGAATCAACTGCTACATCTGTGTGGACCAATATTCATGTTTCGACTCTTTCGGTAGCGTAAATGAATGGACTATTCAAAGAGAATTTAATTTGTATATTAATTAAAATAAGTAATAGATTAACGCTTCACATGTGACGCGAGTATTTTGTGTCAAGGAAAAAGGTTAAATATTATATTAAAAGTCTATAAATCATTTAATAACTTCGAATAAAATGATTAAAAATATAAATAAATTCGACACAATAAATTTGAACATGGAAAAATTACACTTGGCCAAAATTTAATTTTTTTAACATAACTGTTGTCTGTGAAAAGAAAGACAAATTTATGATCAATTTACATGTTTTATAATATATATTTTATTTGAGTTACCCATGAGAAATATTAGTTTTATATCAAAAGTATTATTTTTTATTTTAAATATGGATATAGTTAAATCGTTTTACGAATAAAGACACGTGAGACCGGCTCACAAGATACTTACTAAATATGTTTTATCCAATGAATATATATCTCCAAAGCCTACTTTCACACAAACCTTTGAATATCAAGATGCTCGAGTCTTTATCACACTTTTTTTTTAAGGAAAGGCTTAAATCACACGTTTAGAATCTTTGCAAAGGGGGAAAAATAATGTGAAAAGATTTTCAACTGAGTAGCATAATTCTTCGCATGCAACATGCATTATGCATACAAATGGATTTTTGGTGACTTGAGAATCAGGGACCATTTACGTATGTCCATGGATGTTATGGACATGGATGCACACCTGATCTGCTTAGCAGCAATCAATTATGCTGACCAAATAAATTTATGACCCGTCACTTCTCGACTTATTTTATTGGTTGGATGTCCAAAAATTGGTACAGCAAAATGATGCATTATTTTCTAGATTGATCGATACTGCAAACACATACATAATTTATTCATACCCACATATTTGAACGTATCGGATCGGATCTCAATTTGAACATAAAAAGAGAGTTGGGTAGGATCGGGTTGGATCTCAATATGCAGTCGTCCAAGTCAGATCATTCTGAAAGATCCAATGACACACCTCGATTTTACCGGGTTTGGATCCCAATGCAATGAAGGCTCCATGGCCCTGGCTCCAAGATGAAGTATCCAAATGGCAAACGGCAACACCATGGTTGATTTTAACCCTCGATTTCGGGTCGAGAATATCCGCTTCGTAGACCCGGACTTTTGGAACCGAGTGGCAATAGTAGATCATATAGAAGTAAAGACTTTGATGACATGACAGCCGATTTGGTTACTTTTCCTCCGTTGATTTCTTTGACTTCTCCAATCATGATATCACCTTTCGACCCTTGGATGTTCTCTGTGGATCGGACCGTCACGTTCCGTCCTAACACAGACGTGGCAAAGTCAATCATATCTTCAATCGACGCCACGCATCGCTTGACCTCACCGGGACTCGGCTCCCCTCTCGCAATCTTTCAACGACTCGATCATGATGTTCACAACACCGGAGTCATCACTCGCATGGTAAAGCCTTTTCATTTCTGCCAACTTCGAGGTTGAAAAAGGTAATTTGGACAAGATTGTCCGAGGCAAAAACGACCTTTTCGGCATTTTATCTTGAATATCTGGCATTGGCATGATTGTACCACTCTTGAGCATCTCATCCCGGAAGAACTTCCCTGGTTCGATCACCCGTGAGTGTACCTTTTTATCCCGGGATACTAAAGAAGACACCACCGATGAGCTATCATTAGTGTAGCTGCTAAACGTGACACCCCTTTTCTCATAATCTTTGAAAGTATTGTTGATTCCATAAATCTTGAAGCCGACAGTCACTGGGTCAGCGGCATTCTTGCCGTAGCCACTAAATGTGTCAGTGCCTTCATTGAATGTCTGTGCATAATTGAGGAAATCCACCTTTCCAGCGTTGGATTTTTTGGCATAAGATTGGAAATTGTCGTCTCCTACATTACCATTATCCCTGTAATTCTTGAAACTCACTACTGGTTTACTACTTTCAGAGCCATAATTTTTAAAATTATTTTCGGGCACATTTGCATTACTCCCATACGTAGTGAAGGTATCGTTTGGAGTCCGGCTTTCGGCGCCATAATTACTAAAAGAATTCCTAGGGACATTCGAACTATTCCCATATGAAGTGAAAGTATCCTTCGGAGCATTCCCGGTTTCGCCATAGTTGGTAAAAGTGGAGCCTATTACATTAGTTAGGTCGTCCCCGTAGCTCTTGAATTCATTGCCAGAATTGTTTCCCTTTTTGCCGTAGCTTGTGAAACTCTGATCTCCGGCATTAGCCTGGTTGGAATATTGTATGAACGATTGTTTCCTTGCATTGCTTCTGTCCGAGTAGGATGTAAACCGGGCACCGGGCACATTTACTTCAGTGTTGTAGTTGTTGAATTCCCCTTTTCCGCCTGTGGCAGCGGTGCCGTATGTGTTGAATCTATCGTCTATCACACTTGAATCGTTCGCGTAGACGGTGAACTTGTCGTCATGGTCGGTGGATCCACGGCTGTAGCGACGGAAGGTGTCCTCGACGACGTATTGAGTGAAAGAATCAACTCCACCGCGGCGTTTGGTACCGTAGTTTGTGAAGTTATCGAAAACGTAGTTGGCGAAGTTCACATCTTGGGAGTGTTTCTCCAGGCTGGGAGCTAAATCAGAGAAGCACAAAAGATCTGCCTTCGCGCAGAAATCAGGAAGCTGAGTTGACAGAGAGTTTTGATCTGCACGTCTAGAGAAGGCCGCGTAATCGGTGGCAGTGAGCGGCGAAGCCTTGTCGAGTAAGAACGATGGCTTTGTCAAGTTGTTCGATATCCGTTTCTCCCAGTAACGTGTTACGTAGGCTTTCGGGGTAAATGGGTTTACTCTGGCGGCGGTAACTCGAACCTGGATATACACAACAAAAGCATTGAGGAATGAGATTTTAAGGTTGGAGGGGTTTGCACTGCTGCTGAGTGGCGGATTATAGTAGCTGAGGAGGAGCAGGAGGAGGATAGTCGGAGCTGTGGCGGATGGCATACTGATACCGTGGAGTAATTAAGAATGCTGGTGGGTTATTTCGTGGAATGGAGTCGAAGGTTTTTTTCTTTTCCTTTTAAAATACGTCCAAAATTATTGAAAATTCTTATTAAATAATATTGAAACACAAAATTCCTGTTAAATTATCTAGTAGACAATAAAAAATTATTATTTATGTTAAAATTATTATTTTTCACTCTTCAACATCTTTTCGAACAAAAAGATAGTTGAGAGACATTAAATACCTATATCTAAATATCGATCGAAATGTTATATTTAAATAACGTGTGATTCAAAAGATTTGAATATTACAATTATCAGTAATTAAAATTTTTTAATAAATAACAAGTGCCGAATTCTAAATCTGAGCCAAATTTACAAGTTCTCCATGATCAGCTCAAATAAATAACTTGAAGATTTTGGTCTTAAAATTAGCCATATTTTAAAAATGGTCTGCTCACCTCCAGTTGTATCAACTCCGCCCGATTATTATATTTTCACATCAACACCTTCAATAAAAGAAATAAATAAAATTATCAAAAAAAAAAATTTACAGAACTAAAATTGAAATTTAACATAATAAAAGACTTCATTATTTATTAATATATAATATATGTGTCCAATGTTGGTATTTATAAAGTATTTAAAAGATATCAAACTCAGATGTTTTATCTCAAATTTGTGACATTAATGTCGTGTGTTATGAGCTATAGACACCACAACCCTTTATTTAAAATGTGAACCGATCATTATTTTTGAACTATCGTCACATGATTCACAAACTACATGAATAATGACCTTTCTTAAATATGTCATTCGATTATTATAATTTCTGGCTATCGCAAATATATATATATATATATATATATATATATATATATATATATATAATATATTGCATGTGTACATTTATTTAATCGAGTTAAAATTAAAATAAATTTTTTGAATTTCATAATTAAAAATATTAGAATAAATATGATTATAATTTATAAGGTAACTTGATTTCTTTGGTAAAATTTACTTCGTTAATACCAATTTATAAGAATTTTGTTTTATCAATTACTTTTAATTTCCGGCTTCAAGCTATAAATGTATTTTGTAAATTCAAGCAAAATTAATCATGCGATATATATATATATATATATATATATATATATATATATAGAAATTGAATTGATTGATTTACCCGTTAAAATTTTGGAATAAATAATCAGACAAAAGTAATAATATAATTTATTTGATATATGAAGGTTCGGGCAGTTTTGAGAACAAAAATACAACATTTCAATATTTAAGGTTTTTCAATATTAAAAATTAGATAATGGGCCTTTTCAAAGATCGGTAAATTATAAATTAATGGAGTTTTCTTATATGAAATATTTACTATAGATGCAAAATATTCCCACAGAGATGTAATTGGGAAAAAAAATCAATATGAATATTCTTTTTTTAAAAAAAATTCTTAGATTGAATAATCTGCTCCTAAAATAAATAAATATTAAAAGTTATATAAACCTGGATATTATAAAAATATCACCATCGGACCTAGTCACATCACATATGATTCGATACTTATATAAATATACATGAATACACGTGGTACCAGAACTTAATATCATATGTATACTTGGATCTCCATGGTCCGCCCTTCAGTATGGCGGCATCATGTCCATATATTTCCGTAGGCCAGCCTCATTTGATAGTAAAATAAATCTTAAATGACAAAAAACAATTGAAAAGTTACTCATTATTTTAATTCTTTTCCTCAAAAAGACGAATTCATGGTGACCCAAAAAAAATTTTCCGCTGTAATAATAATATCATCGAGTTGTTTCTTTCAACAAACTGCCAAAGGAAATTACAATTGACTAATATCATATGCCTATTATAGAACTCTCCTTTATTCATATAATAATATTCTTTTACCCATAACACACGAAAATGTTAACAAAAAATGGGATTAAAGAAAAATTACAAAGGACACACACAAACACACACACACACACACACACATATATATATATATATATATATATTATAGTTGTCATTCGTATGACAATTAATATCATGTCGGACGTAGTGGGGGTGACCCAATGGCACACCCAGTGGCGGAGCCACGTTATGTGACAAAATTTGGGTGTTCTAAATTTTGTTTTTTAAAAAAATTATATATAAAATTTGGATTAATTTGATCTTAACCCAAGTAGATCAGTATAAAATATTAAAAATTATATAGTTTTAAATTTTAATTTCGGATTGAGCCATATTCTTGACTTCACCGCTGATCACACCACCACTTCGATAATTCCAAACGAATTAAATTTACTCACAGTTGATCAGAAAGTACAAAATAATATAAATACATTTCACAATAACATTCATTATAGTGAAATTTCGTAACCAATATATGTGGTTTTTTTTTTTTTTTTTTGCATGGCAATTGACAAACAAGTCATGCATTAGCATGACCAACTTATTTTTATTTGTTTTTTTTTATTTTAGTTTTTTATATTATTAAATTTCAATTTTAGTCACATTTTTTTTTGAAATTATATTCATTTTTCTGATGTTAACTCTAATATTGCATCAATATAACGCTGCGTTGACATTTATAGTACTACATCAGCATTTTCGACCAAAAAAACTAAAATTATAAAATCAAAATATACATGATTAAAACTGAAATTTATTAACATAAAAGACGAAAATCTCAAACTGAACAGAAAAACGGTTTTCCCGTTATTTTTGGTCCAAGTATATTCATATATTATCTGGCAGATGGAAATAAAGATTAGAAAGAAATTGTGCCCCGATCATTCGAACAACTTTAACAATCAGTCATGTGGTCCACCTGCTTTATTGTCTCCTGTCTCCTGATACTTGAAGTGACAAAATAAAGAAACACGAAAATGTAAACTGAATATTGAAAAAATGGAAGATATATGCACATAAAGTTTGATTATGGCAGGATTAATGGATTTCAAATATATTTATCTTAAATTCTCTTACTTATTTGGATGAAGTGAATTTTTACAAACACGATCGAAATGACATGAACTAGTAAGTGAATTAGCACAAAAAGTATTAGTAATTAATAATGATTAGATATATATATAAAAAAAAGCAATGAAGTAGAAAAAATAGTCCAAAGATAGTACGAAATGAATGAAAGCATAACACACTGTCATAGTCGATCGAGTAAAAAGAATTGTAACAACTGTTTTGGCAAATAATTATTCAAGATATTCTGAAGTGATTTATGTATATTCTTAAATATACATAAATCACGTATTTTCTTTTTAAAAAAATCAAATAATGAATTAGGCACATGGGAATATCATGATATTGAAGCATAATCATTATTGACGCCAACAAACTTACAAAGTTTATACCATGAGAAATCAGTAGAGGCAGCCTCAAGTCTTTTAGAAAAAACGCAAAAATTCTATACTTTCAGCACTCTTAGATTCTTAGTTTATACCTGGCAAAAGCCAGGTGAACTTTGGTGAGAAATTTTGCCACCTTTTGCTCTATTTATACCAACAAATTTACAAAGTTTATACCATTATTGACACCTTTGGCACTCGGGTTACAAAGCTCCATTTATTAGATTAAAAAAAATCAAAATTCTTGCAAGAGAAATCAGTAGAAAAAAAAGAGAGAGAAATGCTGGTGGCTCCGGTTATAACATGAAAGTTGTTCCTTTTAATATATAGAGTCCATGAATAGCAATCGATTGTCTCACAAATCGTTGTTTGTTTCAAAAGATGGGACAACATAACGTTCTTTATTTATTTAATCAAGGACGTGACTCCATTTTCGAGTGCGTTTGCTTTTCGTAATTGAATAATTGTATCAACAGGAGAGAACCCGAGCCACTTCCTAAAGAAAATTATGGCGAATCTGTTCAATAAATCATGTTCTCATTTTCACTCGTGACTTAGTACGGGGCTTTATGTTACTACACATATATAATAAAAAAAATTTGTTTCTCAACGAACAATATAAATTTTTGACTTAATGGTAGGTGTTTAATTCTAATATTTACACGAGTTATACACATGTGCTTTTTTGGCTTTCAATATGATACGTAAACATCAAAAACCTAATATCTTTAATAATTCAAAGTTTTTATGTGGAGTTGATTCGTTTTGGAACGTGATTTTTCCACTATTAAACTTATTTTATATTCTTAGTTTAATAATTTAAAGTTTTTATGTGGAGTTGATTCGTTTTGGGGAGTGGTTTTTCCCCTATTAAACTTATTTTATATTCTTAGTTTATAAATTATTAATAAATGTGCACAAATATTTAATTCACATAAACTCTTGGTGATGGATCTTCAAATCGACCTCGCACAAAAAAAATATGATTTTATGTCCAAAATATTATTTTCATCGCAAAAAGTATCATTTTTGTTATATTATGAAAATATATTGTGTGATACATATTTTGATTTGAGTGGAAAAACTATTTTTTTATGTCGAATTGTTTACAAGTATTACTTTTTACTATAATTATGAGACACATCGTCTCACCTCACGGATATAAATACGTGAGATCGTTATACATGAGAATTAATCTATTTTAATAATTTTCTTAAATATTTTGATCGGTGTCTAAATTAACTAATAAATGGTCAAACTGATACTTAGTATATAAATTATTTCTTGATTTTTTAACAAAATATTTACGATCGACATATATGAACAAAATTCCTAGCGGTAAAAATTAAATTTAAAGACAAGTTTGGGTTCAAAAGTGACGAAATATTTTTTGTGCACGTCGGGGAAAAAATACATCGTGACTGTTATAATGCACGTAAATTTCTTTATTTGGATGTTTTTTTTTTTTAATGTAATGTAATTAATTATGAATCTGAATTTAATTTGATTGCTATACGAATTCATCTCATTAAATTTTTGGTCCCCATTTCAGTCCTTCCTGCAAGTAGTAGTTTAGCCCACTGAAGTCCATATCTACTTGTTTCCATTGGCATCATGTTCTACAAGTCGCCCTCGCTTTTTCTTTTTTAATTTTTAATTTTACTTTTTATGTATAAAAAGTTATTCTGAATAATGACGTCATTTATTTAAACAACTTAAATAACAATCATACCCCAAAAATTCCTTTTACAACTCTTTATTAAAAATGTTTTATAATTAAAAATGCTAATTTTGAATGGAAACATACTGTAACACGGATGGATTTGTTTTATTTTTTGAAATATTTCTGAATTGGACGCATCATGAGATATTTTGGCTTCGTATCGAATTAAATATAAAAGACAAACACTTGCGTGAGACGGTCTCACGTGTCGTATTTTGTGAGACGGATCTCTTATTTGGGTCATCCATGAAAAAATATTGTTTTTTATGTTAAGAGTATTATTTTTTATTGTGAATATCGGTAAGGTTGACCCGTCATAGATAAAAATTTGTGATACCGTCTCATAAAAAACTATTATAACTAAAATGATCCACCATTTTTGCGTATTCACACCAATTTCTTTGAGCTTCATTCTTGCAAATCATTATCTTAGGATATTTAACCCGTGAGCCACATCACTGTGCGGGTTGCTATATGTAACATCATCTAGCTAGCGTCCATTAATGTTTACAGATAATATTATTATGGTATGAAAATTACATTTTTTTGTCAGGTCATGAGAGCATTTTTTTTTACTCGTGTTAACGATTAATCTATATTTTTAGTCATATTATTTGTATGTTTTTTTAATTTTTGTTCATGTTTTGGTGAAACGATGAACTCAAGTCAATGAAGGAAAAAAATTGAAAAATACATAATTTACAATACTAGTAGTAAAAGTACATCGTAACATAACAAAAAATGAAAAAAAAATACAAGATAAATGAATAAAAATACAAATTCATTGTTAACGTGAAGAAAAATTAAAAAAAAAATGCAAATTACAATAAAAAAAGAACTTTTTCTGCATGTGATTTTTTTAATGCCTGTTACGCAAAAACCTCGAAAATAGGACAAACATGCTTTATTTTTAAAATAAAAGGTTGTATAGGGTGAAAATAAGAGTTGTGTTGAAGATAAGAGTTGAAAATATTGAAATTAGTGTGTGATGATTTATGTAATGGTGAAATTATTTTTGAATTATTTTCAAAGAAATTTTATAAATATGTCTCTCAATTTGTGAAGAAGATATACAATTGAGTGGATAAATTTTTTATAAATTGTGTAATTTAATATATTTTGTGAGTTTGAGATTTTATTTTTTATCGTAAATTTTTATTTTTAACGTATTATAAGCACGATACTCGAACAAAAAGACATGCGATAAGTTTTCTCATATGAGAATTTTTAGATATATGGTATGTATGCATATTCAATCAAACATGTAATTGATAATTTTTCAATATTAATTACAATACTCCCCATTGCAGCTTGCATTTGACTAAGAACTAGACATTTCTCATATGAGAATTTTTAGATATATGGTATATGTGCCTATTGCACCGCCTCAACGAACAAAAATATGACCTCAAAGAAATATCGGACTTTATATCGGTTATGATAGTCCATCAATCATTCGATATCTTGAGACTCGGACAGACGACGTGTTTACAAATTTTTTTGCTGATTGTCATTTTAATGAGGAAATCTTTTCAACGTTAAGGGGAGAAAAGAAAAATATCGAAAAGGAATTATATGGTATGCATCATCATTATTACATATAAATTCAAAATTTAAACAATGTGAAAAAGATGTACAACAAATTGTGCACTTGCAAAGAACAATAAATCAAATACCAGATGCATTTGAAGACACAAAAAGGGTAACTAAATCATATATACATGTTGTAAATGCCCCTGCTCAAATTGAAATTCCAAAGAAACAAATTGAAGACACTCATGATGTCATAAAACGATTGAAGCATGGAAGGTCCATCGAGTCTAAGGATAAAAATCATCGAAAAAGAAAATGCATAGAAAAAAACGATGATCACAAAATAGATTATGATATTCCGGCAGAAACACATGATGATGAAAATGTTCTGTTAGAACCAGAAACTGACGAGAATCGTGAAATCTCTATCAATTATATTAATACTGAAAAATATGGAACCAAAAATATATAAAAAAAATTGATGAGATATTTTCTTACAATGTGGCATTTGACATCATAAATGAAAATGAAGATCGTTAACCAAAATCTTTTGGTGAATGTAAAAATCGACAGAACTAGATAAAATGAAAAAAACGTCATCCAAGTTGATTTGAATTCGCTAAATAAACATAACCTTTTTGGACATATAGTTCTTACACCTGAATGTATAAAATCTGTTTGGTACAAATGAGTTTATATTCGAAAGTGAAATAAGAAAAATGAAATAGTAAGATATAAAGCTCGATTTGTTGCACAAGGTTTTTCTGAAAGGCCTGAAATTGATTATTAAAAATAGTATTCTCCCATTATGGATGCAATTATAGTTCGGTATTTGATTAGTTTGACAGTATCTAAAAAATTGGAAATACATCTTATGGATGTTGTCACAGTTTATTTATATGGATCACTCAATAGTTTTATTTATATATATATATATATATATATATGAAAATCCTTTAAAGATTTAAATGCCCAAAGCACAAAGTTCAAAACCCAAAGAATATTATTCTGTGTAATTGCAAAGATCATCATATGAGTTAAAGCAATCCGGTCGAATGTGGTATAATCGACTAAGTGAACACTTAACGAAAAAGGGATATGTACACAATTCAATATCTCTTTATATCTGGATGCGTAATTATTGTTGTATATGTTGATGATTTAAACATCATTGGAACAAATAAGGAAATTCAAGAAGTTGTGTTGTACTTGAAGGAAGAATTTGAAATGAAAGACCTTGGAAAACCAAAGTATTGTCCAAGTTGCAAACCGAACAAAAAGAATGTGGAATATTTGTTCATCAGTCAAATTATATAGAAAATGTCATTAAACGTTTTAATATGGATAAATCAAATCCTTTAAGTACTCCAATGGTTGTTAGATCATTAAATATAGAAAATGATTCATTACGTCCAAGTGAAGAAGATGAAGTTATTTTTGGTCCAAAATTACCATATCTAAGTGTTATTGATATCTTTACGTGTCTTGCAAATTGTACAAGATCTGATATATATTTTGTTGTAAATTTATTGGCCAGATTTAGCTCATATCTAACAAAGAGATACTGGAACAGAATTAAACATATATTCCGTTATCTATGAGAAACGACAGACTTGAGACTTAAGCACATGAATCCAGGACCTCCAGGCTTAAGCACCTAGATTCTTAAAGTATTGGTACCAGTTGGACTAGTACTCAGTTATTTTTGGATTATTTTCAAAAAATTTATAAATAAGTCTCTCAATTTGTGAAAAAGATATACAATTGAATGAAATTTTTTTTATAAAATGTGATGTTTAATATATTTTGTGAGCGTGGTATTTTATTTTTTACCGTAAATTTTTATTTTTAACTTTACAAACATTTAATTTAAGACAAAAAGTTTTTAATCTTTTCCACATATATTTCACATTAGCGATAATTGTAATTTGACCAACTATAACACTTTAAAATCGGCAATTGACTTAATCTGGTAATCTTGAATTTCGGAATTCCCAAACAATGCACGTAAAAGTTATTGTCAAATAAGAAACAATAAAAAAAAAAAGGTTAAATAGAAAATGTCAATGCACAGTGAATGATTGGCATTATTGATCCAAATTGGCTTGCGAAAGATAAAAGGAGGAAAACAAATAATAAAGAAAAAAGAAAACAAATATAATATATACATTATTGAATCGAAAGGTTGAGGCCACGTTCACTTGGCTAAGGGCCAATTACCATCACAAGTTCTCTACGGACGGTTGACTTGCCTATCTAAACGGCTCACAAGCCATTATTGATTCTTCAATGTAGCCCCCACACCCTTTTCCAACATTTCAACTAGTTCTTTAAAGAAAGATTAGTACCTTTTGATTTTGTTTAATTTTACCCACTGACAATATATTAAAGGAATATAATTACTATTATATTTTAAACTGAGATATTGATATCAGATGAACTAAATCAGATGTATATTATAATATAATAGTAAAAGATGACGACTAAATCATTATATTCGTACAGTTGAGGGTGGATATTAATTAATTCATTCGATTAATGCATTTGATATTATAAAATCACAATTAATAGTATTTTTTTGGTTCGGAACAAAAGATATAAAAGCCAATATAAATTTACATATAATCTTCTAGTACCTTTAATTCCTAAAGTCTTATGAATTACATATTTTTCGTAGAAAACTCTGTTTAACTTAAAATATTGACTCAATTCAAATTCTATCAAACCAATCTCTGTCACGACTTGAACCAAAAATCTTGTTTCCAAAAAAATGAAATCATTTACTACTAAATAAAAAAGACTATGTACACTAACCTCCCCAAAATTAGGAGCTTTTAACTCCTGATCCAACGTCCCCACAGGCCACCTTGGATATCCATTTCAACTCACAAATGATTAATTTTTGTAATAAGTACCGACATAATTTTTTTTTTTTTTAAAAAGCAGATATAGTGTGAGACGGTCTCACGAATCTTTATCTGTGAAACGGTATCACGATAAAAATTTATACTCTTAACATAAAAAGTAATATTTTTTCATGGATGACCCAAATAAGAGATCCGTCTCACAAAATACGACCCGTGAAACCGTCTCACACAAGTTTTTGTCAAAAATATCTTATAAACGGTTTCACAGTTTTTTTTATCTGTGCGACGAGTTATTTGTTAAAAACAATATTTTTTGCACGAAAAATTATATATTTTTACGAGTTAGGTCAAAATCACAAATTTTACTATAAAAAAATAAGACATAATAACCATGGTTTGGATTTTAGTTACGTATGATTTCTCTTAACCATGATTAGATGATGTTATTAAAGCATGACTCTAGGCCTTCCCTCAGGACACAAAAATAATCCCACCACGTCCTTCGGCTTTGTTTCATTCTCCACAAAGCCGGAAAGCTTCTTCTGCAGGCAATCCTCCGAAGGTCTGTCTCCTCAATTCTCGCTTTTGTGACTTCTTTTTTTTCATTTTTCAACGAAGATCAAAGCCTTTTTTCCTGTGATATATACGTTCTTAGTTTATACAATCGATATCTTTAAAATTGATTTTGGTGTGTGTTGATAAATAATCCACTGTTTGATCCGTTTACAGCGGTTGATTCATCAAATATATATATTTGTTTATTAAAATTGTTGAGAACTGTATCTGTATGATGATCCCCCTTCGTAGGATGTACAGAACATATTTGTGTGGGAATGTACAGATTCGATAGATGAAAAGGATGGTTAAGTCGGTTGGGTTAATTTGTGTATTAATTTAGTTATGAAATTTTGCAGAAAGAGGAAATGGCAAAGGACACATTTGAGGAAGCCATTGCAGGCCTGCAGAAGCTTCTCAGGTATTGCCACTTTCTGACTTTTTTCTTGGGACTTTCACCTCAGTTTGTCAATTTCGGTGTTTATTTATTTATTTTTTAATAAAAACATAAAATAAAATTGATAAATATTACTTCATGTTTTAAATTTTTTTAAATAATGCTAAAAATATAATAAATATAACGTATATTGATATTTACAATAGAGATTTTGATAAATCAAAATTTTTGTATTTAATTTTTTGTGTTGTTACTAATTTGGTTTTATATATAAATTAATCTTAAATAATAGTAATTTTTTTAATTTAAGAAGATAATGTTTTTAATTTTCCATTGACCGGACAAACTAGTTGGTCAATCATGTTCGCCACTTGTGTATCAATTAAGTTTATTATTTAAAACATATTAATAATACAAAACAAAATAATTTTTTAAATAATATCATTATTAAATAAACTTGAAATTTTTAATAAAAAAATATATATAAACATGTAATATATGAATTTGAGTTTTACAACAGCGAGGGTCATTTCCCAGAGATATTGGGTGTTTCTGACGCAATACACGGTACAAAATATTTATCGGATAAATTATTAAATATATTTGAATGATTTGGAATGAAACATATTGAATTGCTTTAATTATGTTTTGTTAAAATATTCAAATACATCCAGACACGATATTCCCATTTTCTTTGACTTATATCTATCTGTATGATGAATATATTATTATAATATTATGTCAGTTTAAGCCAATATTATAGTGTAATATCGGCAGGATAATTATTAACTTTAAAAAATAAGAGTAAATAATCGAAAGAATTTGGGACCGGTTTCGAGGTTTAATCTAGTTGTAATGACTCTAACATTGGGCTCCATCTTTGGCGGCTCGGGGTGCGAGCTGGATTAGTTACGGTCTTTTGTTTTTTCAACTGCAGTGAGAAAGGTGAGTTGGAGGGCGTGGCCGCCGCAAAGCTGAGGCAGCTGACGGAGGAGTTGGAGGGTGGCGCAGCCGTGAAGCACTCTCATCCGGATGAGAGGATACGGGCTGGGTTCCATTATTTCAAGAAAGATAAATACGAGTAAGTACACCAACCAATAATTGGATGATCACACAATTAAAAAAATATGCATAAAGTTTCGTACTTATTGCAAAGGTTTTGGCACCTAATCCGCAGAAAGGGGAGATTCTCGGAATGTGCCCTATTCACTTTCGATCATGTTGGAATAAAATATAAATCAAGAGACAAATTTAGTTCTTTTTTTGGCAGCAAAATGACTGGGAACATGGGTTTTAACATTGTTTCAAGGATAGACAAAATTATATGTTTATCGTCGATGTCCATTCATTACAAATTCAATACCATATCCGGAAAGAAGAACATTTGTAGTAGTTGTTAATGACCACTATATGACCAACGGTGGAGTCACGAATATGTCTCTACTAAAGTTAGAATTTTAAACTCTAAAATCTTTTAATATTTTAAATTGATCTACTCGAACTAATATCAAATTAATCCAATATTTACAAATAATTGTTTTAAAAAAAAAATTGGCTCCGCCAATGACCATCTCTATATATAATTTGCTATTCTACTTGCACAGGAGGAATCCTGAGCTGTATGGACAACTTGCGAAAGGCCAAAGTCCCAAGGTGAAAATTACAATATCAATAGTATTATTGGATGTGAGATTCATTGAACTTGGGCATTGACTAATCGATATATATTAATTAATAAACACGCAGTTCTTGGTATTTGCCTGCTCCGACTCCCGAGTGTGCCCTTCCCACATCCTAAATTTCCAACCAGGGGAGGCCTTTATTGTCCGAAACATCGCTAACATGGTCCCACCATTTGACAAGGTAAGCTAAACCTATTCCATTAGAGCATGTACAGTGGTGTCTCATGTTGATGATGAGACTGTTGATAATTTGTAATGTGGTAGACGATGTTGGAATATTAATTTTTTTATTTTAATTTAATTTTTAAATATTTTATTTATTTTTTTGTTTTTAAAATATTTAAAACAGCCAGATCAATCTGGTCATTCACAATTTTTAAATAAATTAAAAAGAGTTGTTAAGCTTCGAACATCATCGCACGGATAATTCCGAGCGCTGCTTCCTCGCCCATTTGGGGAGATACGCGAGCACTCATCGTGTGTCTTCTGCGCCCCCTGCTGTACATGCTCTTAAGTATTACGTACTATATATGTTATCAATAAATAAATCAAAATAATTATATTTTGAAAAGAGAAAAAAATTCAAACCTAAATAATTGAGGTAAACAAACCTCGAATACGAATATGGAAAAAAAATTCCCCAGCCAGTTTATTCTGTTTTATTTCCTTTTGAAAATATAAATGAATTGGAATTAATTTGTACACATATTTTTCAAATAAATAGTCAACGTATTTAGATAATTGAATCAACTCATCTAAATTCCATTCGGTAAGTAAACATTATTTTGATTTTAGCAAAAAAAAAATAAAATTTGTGCGTCCCTACGAAAGTTTGGAATAAAATTTGAAAACATTAAGATTTAAGATTAAAAGTTATAGTTAGTGCCAATAAATAAATGTTTACTTCTTAATCAATTGCAGACGAAGTATTCTGGAATGGGAGCGGCCATTGAATATGCAGTGGTGCACCTAAAGGTGATTATAATATTCTTTCCTCTTTCGATCTGGCTAACTTTAAATTTCAGGCATCGAATGTAATAACATTCTTATGAGTAAAAACCATTTGTTTTAGGAAACCTCTTTTTTGTCAAATGTTTCACAAGCTTGCTAACTAAACTAAGCACCTTTTATATTGTTTTTTTTTAATGATAATTGTGATTATTTCATTTTCGATAACCTTAAATAATGGATTGTTGAATTTGTGACCTTATTTAGGTGGAGACTATTTTGGTAATTGGACATAGCTGCTGTGGAGGGATAAAGGGGCTTATGTCCATTCCTGATGATGGAACGACTCAAAGGTTAAAGCTTTTCCAATATATATCGTAATCCTTTTGTTATTTGCTTTTGGCTCTATTACACTACATGTCTTTCACTTCCTTTTATTTTCTCCCCACAAGGCTACTGCCACTTTAATATCTTTTGTCATGTAACGTTGCAATCTAGCTCAAATAATAATTCATGTCACAAATTATTATATATCTTTATTCTTTATAAAGACATCCACAATCTCATAGATATAGATATAAATAGAGATATATGTTTTGTGAAACACAAAAACTCTTGTGAGACGGTCTAATGAGTCAATGTTGTGAAAAAATATTACTTTTTATTGTAAATATAAGTATAGTTGACCCGTTTCACGAATAAAAATTTGTAAGATTATCTCAAGAGACTTACTATTTGTGAAAAGAAGTATTGACGGAAAAATATTTACGAAACAACTTGCATATTTAGCCTGAAGTCTTGAAAGTTGAAAAAGTTGCATACAAAATTTGAATGTTTGTTAGTTCTCGACCATTTCTGTAGTTGGCAAATTCACCAACATTGTGAGAATATGCATGCAGTGACTTTATAGAAGAGTGGGTCGCCATTTGCAAGGACGCCAAGTCCAAAGTGACAACAGAATGGAAAGATTTGGATGTCCATGAACAGCACACACAGCTTGAGAAGGTAAAAATTCAAGCACTATTTCATTTTTTTCTGTTCCAATATTATTAGTGAAAATATTCATCAAATTTTTATTTAAAATTACGCTTTTTCGTGTACCAAACAGGAGGCAGTGAATGTATCGCTGGCGAACCTGCTAACCTACCCATATGTAAACGAAGGCGTAGTGAAGAAAACCCTATTGTTGAAGGGAGCGCACTATGATTTCGTGAAAGGTTCATTTGAGTCCTGGAATCTAGAGTCTTGAGAATCTCCTGTATCCATTTGAAGTTTGATTGTGTTTTCAATAACATACCGAATCTTGAATTCTCGTAATGTAAAATTGGTCAGTCTAGCCATGTCTAATTTGTGACTAGAATAATTCCAAGTTTCTTTGCTTCCCCATATATTTGGGGGAAGGTTTCTTGGTTTTGTGAAAGGTGTGTTAAGAGGACCATTGTTCCAAATTGTTGGTATCAATATTGAACTTTGAATTTGGGTCTTTAGTACAATATACTAGTCAGAATGTCAGATGAGCTATATTTTGATTATTTAAAGTAATTTCTTATTCAATTATATAGAAATTCAAAAAATGCATATCAGATCAGAGTTTTAAAATATGACAAAAACTTGTGTGAGATGGTCTTACGTGTCGTATTTTGTGAGACATATCTCTCATTTGGGTCAACCATGAAAAAATATTATTTTTTATGCTAAGAGTATTACTTTTTATTGTGAATATCGGTAGGGTTGACCCGTCTCATAGATAAATATTCATAAGACCGTTTCACAAGAGAACTTATCTTAAAATATTGCATATAGGCGGTGACCAATATCCATGTGTTGTAGTGACATAATCTTCTTTCAATAAATGAGATACTTGTATTTGTTAAAACAAAAACCGCATTATTATTGTGATAAAAGATAATATGTTCTGCAGCAATGGAATTGATTTTGAAGCCAAAGGGTAAGTTTGGATTAAAATATACCTTTTGACAATAATTAAAATGAACATCCTTTCCACATTTAATTAATTTAAAATTAATGACAACCACTTCACTTGCCAAAATTTACGGGTAACAGAAGAGCCACTGTGGGTGGAGAAGTGTGGGTTGGGTCGTAGTGATGGGCCAATCACCCACGGCCCAAAGTCCACATAATTTATTCTCCCACAGCCCAACTTATATGTCTGTATTTTGTAACAGAGAATCTTTGTTTTAATCATTTGCTTCTCACTTGGATTTTCCAAGGCATATGTTTTTCTAGTCGCAACACATCAAAGGATCGTCAAGTTTTTAGTACCAAAATTCCCTCACTAAAATTTCATGACATTTTTACCGCGCACTACTTTTTTTATTTTACAAATTTTATGGGAGATGGAGATGTAACCCAGCCGAGCTCACTTTTGTTTTTTATTTTTCAAAATATCTAATTAGAGCTAGGGATGTAATCGAGTCGAATGAGCCGAACTCTTGATTGTTTGAGTTGATCGAGCTGAACTCGAACTTTAACAAATATATTCATGACTCATTAACTTATTCGAGCTTAAAGCCGATCTTGTGTTAAACCCGCTCCGGTGGGACGAATGTTAACCCACTCAAGCGGGTCACAAGCGAGTCCAAGACGTGTATTGGGATTCGATGTAACCGCCATGAATCAAAGTAGAATATCTTTTATCGACTAATTTGCAATCAATTTGATGAAACACTGTAAATTTCATAGTCTGGTACGGATACTAGACCCATAATTCATATATGAAAATTAATTTCACGTCTACTCGGATTTCACTTATAATTTAAATCCAATAACTTGGATATCAAAAATCTTATAAAAATATATTTTCAATTTTTTTTAACATAACATCCGATTTTGTTTACACAAAAAAACATTATTTACACCACATATGAACTGAATTATTAGTATATTTTAATTATATCTTTATGTAATACTCAAATTTGTACACTAAAATTTAAAATTATTCTATAGTTGGGTTAATCTATATTATATTAGGAGTATTTATTTTATCATTTTAATATAATTAAATCATTTAAATCTTTAATATATATATACATTGATGATTCAAAAATTAACATTTAATAAATAATCCACGTGTAACAAAAAAAAATAATCTCTCTAATGGACCCTGGTTGCGGTCTTACGTGTTGTAAAATTATCTAGTACACCGAAATACAATTACTGTATTTCGTGCTATGCGGAAGAAGTGGAGGAGGGTGACCCCACTTCCCCAGAAATCTGGCCCTTTTTCCGGATTCTACGACAGTGGTGGCCCCCGCCCTCTTGCCAACGTTTCTTCTTCCTCTTATTGATTCTTTCCTTTGCTCCAGTATTAGTACTTCGTACTATTGATATTGATTTGTTGTAACAAACGCCCCCCCACCATTCCACCCTCCAACCAAACTCTGACTATCATTATTCTTCCTTAATTCTTTTCTTCCACTCCTACCCACAACCTCATTTCTCTGCGATATTGCTTTTTTATATTTTTTTTCTCTTGCATCGGATGATCTGATCAGAGTTTTCTTGATAATTCCGTGGAGGTAAAGTGTTGGTTTTTATTCTTGTTGTCATCTCTTTGGACTTTTCAAATGTTTTGTTTCAGCTTTTGTTTTGGTTTTTTGTCTTCTTTTTTTTTTTCAGAACTCGGAAAGAATTATTAGTCGTGTGAGAATTTATTTTTTTGTATGCAGGATCGAGAGGGATTCACTTTTTTGAATTTGAAGTAAAGGGCTTGATTTTGAAGGTGATCTTCATTTTTTTCAAGTGATTTCAAGCGAATACATGAGGAAAAAATGGAGCTTTCTGAGTTTCTATCCTCGTTTTGGATATTTATTGCATTGTCATTAAGTACGATGATCTGAGTTTTTTTTCTGATCAAGCTGTTCTTGTTTTGATGAAAGCTATAGGTCATGAATGATTAATGATCAATCGTATTTCCGCTGATTAATTATTTGAATTTCATTTTGATAGAATCCCTGTTGGGATTTGTGACAGTGGCAGTAAAGCGATGATAAGATGTAATAAATAGTAAGAATGGATAATCTAATGTGATGCATCTTGACTGTAATAATCATGAGAGGGGTAAGAGTATGCAGAATGGGCCTCTTTCTCCTTTTTTAACACTTGTATCTGGTTCAAATAAGTCATTAAATTGTGCCTAAAAATCATGTTTCCTTCTTCAGAGGTTCTTCTTTTGTCGGTATACGCACTCCACGATGTTCAGAAATAACACCAATGCAGCAGTGCCTCCTATTCCTGGTTGCAATCATTTCCAGTTTCCTGATGATGCCCCAAATCAGCTCCAGTTATGTGTAAATGGTAAGTTTCATCAATCAAATTCAAGACCAATTGACTGGTTTATGCGATCCTATGGTTAATATATTTGTTTCTTAGAATATTTTATTGTAATCGAATCTAATTTGTCATGATGAAGTTGATAAAAAAGCCAGCATTTTCAACAAGAATCCAGTGTCTGCTGGTTTAAGGCTGTCTTATGATGACGATGAACGGAACTCCACACTTTCTTCTGCAAGTGGAAGCATGACCATTGGATCATCGATACTTCCGTCTCTGCATGTTGATGTCGAGAGAGAACTCAATCAAAATGGAAAAGAACTGGAACATTATATGAGAATCCAGGTAGTCGAAATCTACTCCATGCATTAAAATGTCCATTTCCTTTCACCTAAACGTCCCAAATGTACTTGTTTTTCTGCAACAGAAAATGAACTCTTCGCTAATCTTGAAAGCCCGTTTTGTGTTTCAGTTTCTACTAAAAGTGTATATATTTTGAGCCCATCGTATTGCATCATGAACAGGAAGAGAATCTGTTAAAAGGGCTAAGAGAAATAAGACAGAATCACTACACTTCATGCCTAACTTATTTAGAGAACAGCTGTATAAAGAAGTTGCATCAGAAAAATCTCGAGTTGGAGACTGTAACTTGCAAGAACAATGAACTTGTCGAACGTACAAAACAGTTAACAGCCGAAGCTCAGAGTTGGTGCAACATTGCAAAGTACAATGAATCAGTTGCTAAAGCATTGAAAACCAGTCTAAAGCAAGCAATGCAACAAGGTTCCAACCGAGGAAACAGAGTTGGAGAGAATGATATTGATGACGCTGCCTCGTCTATTGATCCGAACAATTTTCTCAGCAATTCAGGTAAGCATGAAAGATCTAGTCCAGTATATATTAATGCTCCTATCTGTAGATATTGTAAATCAAAGGAGGTATCTATAGTGTTAATGCCTTGTAGACATCTTTGTCTGTGTAAGGAGTGTGAAGGCTTTGTGGGTGCTTGTCCTGTGTGCAGAATGGTAACAAATGCTAGCTTTGAGGTGTATCTCCTAAATAATTAATCAAATAAGTTATATAAAAGACTGTTACAATATTGAGTTAAAATGCAGATAAGTAATGCATTGCATTCTCAAAATATAAAATTGACTTCTTGGACTTGATCCTTTACTAAGACTACTTCCACAAAAATGTATAGTTTTCGCTTTATATTGAGCTATCGTTATCTTCCTTTCGTCCAGTAACAAGATACACGTTGTAGATCCGCAGAATATAGTAGCAAATGTAGCACGAAGTGTCGAATAAGATTTGCTCGTCAGGATTAAGCTTCACACCTCGAGTTGTTCATATGCAATCGAGTCGAAATCATTAAAAGCATATGATTAAATCGAAATTTGAAAGATTTAGCCATCCCTCTCCCTAGCTCAGATGTAATTTATTGGTCTATTGTTGATCGAGTATTGTATAGTTATGAAAAATAGGGACAAAAAAGATGCAGTACCTAAGGGAAAGTCTAGCGAATGTCGAAAAACGATGTGGTATCTTGTTAAAGGTGTAAGATTTTGAAAGATTTAGTTTTACAAATTGGTAGGTAATTTATTACAGCATTAAATAAGAAAATTAATCCATCAACTATATATATATATATATATATATATATAACCTACCAATTTGTAAAACTAATATTGGTTATTTATATTGTCAAAATTAAGTTATAGTATGCTATTTTTGTTTTGTTTTGTTTTGTTTTGTTTTTTTTCAGTTTTAGTTTTTCTCTTGATAAAGGTGTAAATGTAGAGTTGAAGTGTATAAATTATAATGTCATAAATTACAAACTATACTAAAATTATCATAAACTAAAACATGTAAATTAAATTAAATTTAACAATATAGATGGTCGAATTAAATTGCAAGGATCAAATATATATGGTCAAAATTATAATTTTTCATGTCGAGATTTAGCAAAGTGTTGATTAAATAAAATTTTAATGGATTACATCCCATAATTTTTTTATTTTTTTTTAATTCAGAATATGCATTCATAGTAAATAAAAATATTATTAATCCAAAAAACTAAGACAAAGAAAATAATGAATAAATTGATCAAAATTATAAAGTTAACAGGACTGATTCTACATGTTTTCCTTCTTTATGTGAGATTATATCCAACAAAGTAATATTCTGTGGGATTGTTTGAAGTTTGTGATAATGTTGCACTGATTATTCATATCCGATAATCTTATGTTTGGGCTGCATATTTTCTTGACCCCGTTAGATACAGGCTTATGCTGACAATGTTCTCATGTACACTTCTGAACAATTTACATTTATGTTCATTTCTCCGTAAAGATTTGTGAGACCGTACATATTCTAGATCAAGTGGTGTTAAATTTTCTTGACAGGTTTTCAATTAAATTGTTTCCCCAAATGTTATCTGTTTTACATCAATAAATAGCGCACTAGCACGAAATGGATTTTGAGTTGAGTGCCTCGAAATGTATGATTCAATGATCCAAAATGGTCTTAAACCGTAAAAAGTAATGTTTTCGAGTGTGTTAACGGGTGGCAGCCATCCAGGATTTGTTGACGGGGGAAGATTTGCGTTCCGTGCAATGCAAACTCGATGTGGACTACATCCAGAGAGGCAGCATTATTCTTGTATAGTTGATCTTCTTAGCAGTGCAGGTTTGGTAAACGAAGCAGAAGTTGTTGGGGAAAACCCATAAACCGCAGAATCCATAATGATAAATCATCAAGAATTTGATTGAAAACTTAAGCGGAAGCGTACCTGAAGCCATAATCCTGAATTGTTTAGAATGTGTCTTGATCTTCCAGATCTACGCGCTCTTTCCTTGAGAGAATCCTTTAGTTTCTCTTCAGAACTATTTTCTTAATGAGGGGTAGAATAGTGAAAGTGACAACGCAAGATCTGGGGACCATGACCCATATTTATAGATAATGTTTATCAATATCTTCTGATATTTCTGTTTTAGCTCATCATAAAAACAGAAATTACACTTATGTCTCTACATATTAAAGGCCCACAACCCATTAGATACATCAAAGCCCAATAACCCGAAACCTTAGTTGATCACTTTATTTTGGGCTTAACTTAATAGACAACCCACAACACATAATTATTCACATATAAGCTCATATAAATAAATTGATCCAACAATCTCCCACTTGGGCTATATGTGTAACTTTATAATTATGTTTGTGAAAATAACCTTATGAGCTCAAAATTGTTGTCATTCCGAAATGTATCTATAACCAATCTGGTCCATCAATCACACCAACATAGGATTAAAGCAGTCTTCGCTATACTCAAGGTAACTAGACCCATCAATGGTCACATATACTAACACAACTGAATGACATGGATCATGAAGTGGATGTGTAGCATGGAAATTTCATGCAATGTGACCGTAACATGCCTATTTCCAACTGGTCATTCCTTTAACCTTATTGAGATTAAACTTTAAATCATAATCAGTGTGTGACTTAACTTGAAATTTATTTCTGCAGAAAATAAATTTACATAACTGTAACTGAAAATGTCTACAACTGAAAAGCATTTAAAATAACAAACTCCCACTAAAACTGAATTTCCTCAATTGACATCACACTCATACTAGTAGTGTGCTCATGAAATTGTTTGGGTTCTAGTCCCTTAGTAAGCGGATTCGCAACCATAGAGTTTGTACCGATATGCTCAATAGACAATTTTCCACTCTGAATTCTTTCTTTAACAACCAGAAACTTGATGTCAATGTGTTTTGACTTCGTCGAGCTCCTGTTGTTATTGGAATACATAACTGCTGATTTATTGTCACAATGTAATCTTATTGGCTTTTCAATGTCATCAACAATGCGCAGTCCCGTGAAAAAATTTTGCAGCCATATTCCATGATTGGATGCCTCATAACACGCTACAAACTCAGCTGCCATGGTGGAAGAAGCTATAAGAGACTGTTTAGCACTCTTCCAGGAAATGTACCTCCAGAAAGGAGATAGATGTAGTCTGACGTAGATTTCATACTATCTTGGTATCCAGCAAATTCGGAGTCAGTATACCCCATGATCTCAAGCTGATCCAACCTCCGATATATGAGCATGTAATCTTTTGTTCTCTGTAGGTACCGTAAAACCCTTTTGACTGCTTTCCAATGTTCCACTCCTGGATTACTTAAATATCGTCCCAACATTCCTGTCACGTACGCAATATCTGGACGTGTACAAACCTGAGCATACATCAGACTCCCCACTGCAGATGCATAGGGAACCTTCTGCATTTCTTTTTCCTCACAATCATTCTTTGGGTATTGTTTGAGACTAAATTTGTCTCCCTTAGCCACAGGGTTATCCGTTGGTTTACAATCTTACATCCCATATCGCTTGAGAATTTTTTCGATATAGCCTTTCTGAGATAATCCAAGAATACCTCGAGAACGATCCCAATGTATCTGAATATCTAGTATAAAAGATGCATCACCAAGATCTTTCATCTCAAAATTCTTAGCTAAAAATCTCTTGGTTTCATGCAACAACTCTATATCGTTACTAGCGAGCTGAATGTCATCAACATATAAAACCAGAAAAATATGCTTACTCTCACTGAACTTATGGTACACACTATCATCGACCAAATTCATCTCAAAACCAAACGAGATGATCACTTGATGAAATTTGAAATACCATTGTCGAGATGCCTGCTTGAGCCCATAGATGGATTTCTTTAATTTGCAAACCATATTATTTGTGTCTTTGGACACAAAATTTTCTGGCTGCACCATATAAATCGTTTCATCAATGTCATCATTTAGAAATGCAGTCTTTACATCCATCTGATGAAGCTCAATATCTAAATGCGCCACCAAAGCCATTATAATCCTTAAAGAGTCTTTCGAAGAAACCGGAGAGAAAGTCTCTTTATAATCAATGCCTTCTTTCTGTGTAAAGCCTTAGAAACAAGACGAGCCTTATATCTTTCCACGTTGCCTTTCGAATCCCTCTTGATTTTATATATCCATTTGCAACCAATGGGCTTCGTACCTTTAGGCAATGGGACAAGATCTCATACGTCATTGTCTTTCATGGACTTTATCTCCTCATTCATGACATCATTCCACTTTTGAGAGTTAGAACTTTCCATGGCTTGACGGAAGTTAATAGGATCATCCTCCATCAATCCAATGTCTGCCTCATGTTCTTGAAGAAATACAATGTAATCATCCGGCACAGCATTTCTCCGTTCTCTAGTGGATCTCCTTAATGGCATAGGTTCTGGAGGTGCTTGAGTTTGTTCATCTAGAATGAGAGGATCTCTAATATTGTTTTTCTGTATTGTGTCTTGGTCAAAATGGGGAATATGATCCTGATCAATGTCCAAAACACCTGTGGGAACATTTACATATTTCTCTTCAAAGACAATATCCCTTACTTTATCTCCCCCCGCAAACTCAACATCCTCAAAGAACCGGGCATTTCCTGACTCAAAAATCGACTTACTCGTAGTATCATAAAACTTGTACCCCCTGGATCTTTCAGAGTATCCAATAAAATAACAACTAACTGTCCTTGAGTCCAATTTCTTTTCATTAGGCTTGTAAGGCCTTGCCTCAGCTGGACATCCCCGAACGTGTAGATGCTTAAGACTGGGCTTTTTACCCGTCCAAAGATCATATGGGGTTGTGGTCGCTGCCTTAGTTGGAACCCTGTTAAGGATATATGCTGCGGTCTTTAATGCTTCTCCCCAGAGTGATTCTGGTAAGGTAAAATGACTGATCATACTCCTCACCATATCCTTAAGCGTTCTGTTTCGTCTTTCAGCAACACCATTCATAGTGGGCGAACCCGGCATAGTGTACTGTGGGACGATACCGCATTCCTCCAGGAATCTAGCAAAAGGTCCTGGACGTTGTTCACCTGAACCGTCATATCTACCATAGTATTCACCATCACGGTCAGATCTATCGCTTTTAATCTTTAAGCCAAGTTGATTTTCAACTTCAGCTTTATAGTTTTTGAATACATCCAATGACTGTGCCTTTTCATGAATGAGATAAATGAAGCCATATCTTGAAAAATCGTCTGTGAACGTTATAAAATACTGTTGACCATTCCAAGAAGCCGAAGGGAATGATCCACAAATATCAGTATGTATAAGTTCTAAGACGCCTGAACACCTGTTGGCTTCAAATCTCCTTTTATTGGTTTGTTTTCCCTTTATACAATTAACACAATTATTAAAATTGGTGTAATCTAAAGGTTCGAGAATTTCGTCTGACACAAGTCTCCTTATTCTCTTTTCAGAGATATGACCCAATCTTTTGTGTCATAACGCAGCTGATTTCTCATTGTTTAATTTTTTTTTAGTGCATCTACTTGTTTGCAGGGATTCATTAAATGAAGCAATAACATCCAAAGAATAAAGATTATCGTATCCTGATAAAGAACCAGAACCTAACCAATTTTGAATCGAGAAACAAACTGAATATTTCATTTTCAAAAGAACAAGAATAACCAAATTTTTCAAATGCAGAAATAGAAATCAAATTCCGTCTAAAAGACAGGCACAACAAATGTTTCATAAAGATCCAAATATATTTCAGTCTTTAACAATAATCTAAATTTTCCTATTGCTTCAACTTCAACTTTGTTGTCGTCACCAACATAGATGAATCTTTCAGCATCACCTTGGTTTTCGGCAATCCAGGCAACCCTGCATAGACACACTGATATGAGTTGTTGCACCAGAATTTATCCACCATGTGTGTCTAGGCACTGAAGTTAAATTAACCTCAGAACAAACCATATTCAGAAGCATACCTTTCTTAGCACGCCAAGCGTGATAATTACTGCATTGCTTCTTCATATGCCCATCACTGCAACAGAAAAAACAACCAAAACTTTGAGAATCACTAGGATTCTTCTGTTGTTTCTTCGGAGGCTGTGTATCCGCAGCTTCCTTATCCTTTCTTTTCTTTCCTTTATCTTTCGAGGTAGAGGCATAATGAGCACTTTCTGTCTTGTCTTGCTTCAACCTTTCCTCTTCCTGGACACAGTGCGAGATGAGCTCATTCAGAGACCAAGTCTCTTTCTGACAGTTATAGCTCACCTTGAACTGGTTAAATTGAGGAGGAAGAGATATTAAAACCAGATGCACCAGCAAGTCCTCAGAGAGGTCAAGCTTCAGTGCTTTCAACCTTGAAGCAAGATGAGATATTTCCATAATGTACTCCCTAATGTTGCCCTTATCCGTGTACCTCATTGAAAATAGGCTAGCCAAAAGTGTACCAATTTCAGACTTTTCACTTTTAGCAAATCTCTTTTCGAGGTCTTGAAGGAAAGCCTTAGCTATAGTAATGTCGCTAGACATTGTGCCTCTGAATGTTTCTGGAATGGCCCTCTTCATGATCATCATGCACATGCGATTCGATCTCTTCCACCTTTCAAACTCCCTCTTTTCATCGGAGGTACTCTTATCCGTAACGGCAGGAGGAGAGTCAACCCTTATCGTAAGGTCCAAATCCATGACTCCGAGAACTATCAATAAATTCTCTTGACATGATTTAAAATTAGAGCCATTTAACATTGGAATAGAATTTATGTTGGAATGAATATTTGCTGGAGTCAAATCTGAACAGAGAACAAAAACAGAACATACATGCTCAACCAAATATCCAAATAAAATAATCAATAAATTCAAATAATGTAAACCCCATAAACAGAATATCGTGCACTCCATTAATGTTTCATCTTTGGACAAAAGATTAACTTGTAAGTGATATCCTGGTACAACAGTTAAACACTAATAGTAAATATCATGTCAAATAATAACCTTCCTTTGAGTCGATTTATTATTCACATGAAAAACCGAACAACTATCACATGTTTACCACCACAAGTGCATATGTAATTATATTAATTATTAACCTTCCTTTGGGCCGATCAATATTAATATAATCACATATACCTAAAATCCTTTTGTATTTCAAAATAAAATTAATTTCCATAAAAGATGTCACTTTGGCGACATTTTATTTCAATTATTCAATTTTAAAAATACATATAATCTTATCATTATTTGAATTAATGAATATTTAACCTTAACCGAATAAACCTGAACAAAAAAAATATTTAAAAAAGTACGGGTCGGGTCAACCCCGTTCCGTACGACCCGACCCGAATCCGTACGAGTCGGGTCGACCCGTGTCCGTACGACCCGGCCCGAATCCATACCTTTTTTTTTAAAAAAAAAACTTTAATCCGAATTTTCGATTTTCCTCTAAAATATTTTGTTGAACAAAACTGGAAGGAAAATCGAAATCTTATACTAAATCTTTAAAATTTACAACCAAATCTTTTTACCAAAACTGAAACCTTAAAAGATTTGGTTTTCAACCAAAAATTTTCCACATCTGAAACCATATCAAAAAAATTTTCAGATCTGAAGACAAAACAGAAAAGTTTTAAACAAAATTTTCTTTTCCAGATCTGGAACCGAATCATATTCAAAAACTTTAAACAATTCTTAATAATTCAAACATGATTGGCTCTGATACCACTTGTTGGGGAAAACCCATAAACCGCAGAATCCATCATGATAAATCATCAAGAATTTGACTGAAAATTTAAGCGGAAAGCGTACCTGAAGCCATAATCGTGAATTGTTTAGAATGTGTCTTGATCTTCCAGATCTACGCGCTCTTTCCTTGAGAGAATACTTTAGTTTCTCTTCAGAACTATTTTCTTAATGGGGGAGAGAATAGTGAAAGTGACAACGCGAGATCTGGGGACCATGACCCATATTTATAGATAATGTTTATCAATATCTTCTGATATTTCTGTTTTAGTCCATCATAAAAACAGAAATCACACTTATGTCTCTACACATTAAAGACCCACAACCCATTAGATACATCAAAGCCCAATAACCCGAAACCTTAGTTGATCACTTTATTTTGGACTTAACTTAATAGACAAGCCCACAACACATAATTATTCATATAGAAGCTCATATAAATAAATTGATCCAACAGAAGTTACTCAAAGATACACCTTGGCAGGGTGATGCCATAATTTGGAGTTCGATATTGAGGAGTTGCACGATTCATTATATGAACAAACATGAATACTTTTAGCATAAAAAATAATATTAATAAAGATTTGTATCATAAAATACGACCTGAGACCGTTTCATACAAGTTTTTGTCATATTAAAATCTAAAATTCTCATTCATCTCTCCACTATAAAAAAAATAAAATAAAAAATTCTCGTACTTAATTTAAATATCTCAACTAATATTTAACGAGCCCACTATCGATTCACAATATCAATTTACACATTTTATGTACGTAATTTATATATGATGTATTTTTAATATTCATTACTTATATTTCATAAAAATAATAAATATGATTTTTATGATATTATTCATATTCATATTTTGTTGCTAAAGTAAGCCGTGGTATGATCCGTATTTACCTATCTTGCTCGAACCAGAAGATGTAATTGGCCGGCCTATGGCGGCTTAGTAAAATAATTTATTATGAAATCATTAATAAGCTGCTCGTAGTGCTATAAGAATATAAAATAATAATAATAATAATAATAATAATAATATGCAGAGAGAATTTTTTAAAAATATTGAACCTGAGATATCTTTCATTAGAAGGAATTTTGGTATCATTTGTGTTAACTATCAACTTCGGTTGTATACGATTTTTGAGAGTGGTATATATAGATTTTGACAATCTGCTTCTATCAAGCTAGTTTTTGGGTTTGAGTTAAGTCAAAGTCCTAATTTAACATTAAATGAGAGGTCATGCTTACCGTTATGTGTTAGACTACCCATAATTGTGTCACTCGTTAATGTCTCCATGCTCTAATTGTTCATTCTTGAGCGTGAGGATGTGTGTTGAAGTCTCATATCGATTGGATAGAGTTCTTGAGAGGTCTATATATGGATTTGGACAATTCTCCCTTCTTTGAACTAGTTTTTGAGGTTCTTAATCGTAACAATTTGAGCTAAGTAAGAAATCTGATCGCAACAAAACGTAGAAGTTGTTTTAAAAATCCCACTATGTATGGAGCTTAACATCACTTGTATGAGGATGTGTCGACATGAATTTGTTGGTCAAAAGATTCCCAAATTTTTGTTGTTATGTACTTTAAATTAATTAATAAGCAATTGGAGAGAAGAAACAAGTGCTGAGGACTTGGAGACAGAACAAAATAACCGAATTCGGTTTGTAACTTGTGATGAACCAAATCGATGTTTATAGAATTCACGAAATCGTTGTTTTTAAGATTTTGGAAATTAGTGGAACACTCGTATAGATTGTCTCATCCTCATCATATTCCACAAAACATACACACAATCGGTTAACAACATTCAAGTATAATTCCGTACTTATCGAAATGTCTGTCACGATGCTTTGTACAAAACAAAACGAAATCATCGGTCATAAAAATATAAAGTTTGTATAATATTTAATGATATGCAATTGAGTTCAAGTTACCCTAAAATTATAGATCTTAACACTTGATTTATTGACTTGTCAACAATTTCACATGAATACAAAACTGAAACCCGTGATGGGGTCGCATGTGACCAAATATATATATTTATTTGTTATGTTATATTCAACTCGAATTTCTACGACCCAAACATCATACTCACATGTCTGCTTGGCTTTTTACGGCGAACAATGATATCACAACACACACCCTTTTATAATGTGGGTCGCCAATACGATCCAAACATCATACGGCAGAAGGACCGAGAAGACGCAAGAACCAACGATCGGAACACTACGGCCAACGCCCAGGACGTCTGGGTCATGTGTTTTGGGGTTTCATTTGGATAAATACTTTAAATACGTTTTAGTGTTTTTATGGTTGAATTGATGTGATGTATATTGTAAAAAATTATATATGCGAACAAATAATGAAAGAAATGAGACAAAAATATACATATATGTTTCCGGATGTTCAGAGACTCAAGCTCCTACATTACCTTTTCTTCCGTTTGGAAGGTTCACACTAGAAGATTTTGGATTATACAAGTGATTTGCAAGATCTCAGTTCAGTTTGGATTTAGACATTGTCAGACTGAAACTCATAATATATCTTTTCTGGTAATAGACAGTATGCAAACTGCTATTCAAATGTGATGAATTACAGTACTATCTTAGCACTTATTGATCATTAAAGAATCAGATACAAAGACTTTTTATCGTTTGTTAAACTGATTGAGTTTTTGTTCGGATGAAGATTTGAGCATTTAGTCTTTTTCAGTTGTTGCAAAACTAACTTCGTACAGCTAAATTATTTATCTATATATAGTTCCTGAAAAAGTATATGTTGATTTGTGTCTGTTGGCTTGTTTTTAGCCCATGTCAACATATTTCTGATGGTCGTACACTGTAACGATCAAATTTGTATTTTACACTGTTGCGATTTGTTTTTGTCTGCTTGCTCAAACCGATTCTGGTAAATTGAATGTAGGTAAACTGAAATAATGAAAACAAATATTCTGACAGGAACTATTTAAGTTGCAGATGGAATCGTATCAATTTTGTTCAACTGGACCAATTCAGTTTAGCTATTTGTTAACACCAAAACATGAAATTTCTTTATCCATCAGTGTATGTACGAGCAAATTTTTTTAAAAAGTATTTTTCATCTGTCTTATGATCAGATTTGGGGCAACTTTTATTAGATAGCACTGTGTTAGATATTTGTCATAACTTGATAAAGAATATAAGATCATTCTATTTTGACAAATGAATTGTGAATTTGTAAGGTATATATTCAATGTTCAAACATTAGAACTAGTCCATCCTTAGTGTTTGCTTTATTGCTTTTACTTCTTGCTGTAACTTGTAGAAGGTTTTGCTCCTATTTTATCACATATCAGTGGCTCTTCAATCACATATATATTCATCTTCTCTTGGCCAAGATAAATCTTGATATTGTAGCAACGTAATTTGCACATATTTATCAGCTCTGTCCTCAAAATTTGAATAATATCGTGAATTATAATTATGAAGTGCATTAATTTATTTAGGGAAAACTTCATTTTTGTCCCCCGTATATTTGTTTATTTGTTGTTTTAGTCCTCTAGGTTGTCAAATACCAGTTTTAGTCTGCCGTATTTTTTTATTTTTGTTTTTTTTTGCAATTTCAGTTTTTTTTTTTTCGAGATGACGTTGATGCGACATCAATCAAACGTTGATATGTTATTGACGCCTGACGTAGTAGTATCACACCAACGTTCCTAATCAACAACTATTGAAATTATCAAAATTAGAAAGAAGCAAGACTAAATGTGACATTTGAATATATAGATGACAAAAAATGCGAAAAAGTAGACATGTAAGAACAAAAATGCAATTTCCTCATTTATTTATTTACCCCTCTTGTCTTTTTTATTGGAAGTTTTTTGCTCAATTGGACATATTATAAGAAATCGAGGTCCCAACCATAAAAAATTGGCAAGAAGGAATTCCAAGCGATAAATAACAAGAGAACAGGGGAATAAAAAACACATGTCTTTTTAACATTTATCAACAACCTCAGTTCTTGTCCTCATGAATAGTTAGCTTCTACATATAACGCCTTCAAACCCATCCTCCTTACATATACTAACAGAAGCATCTTTATACTAATCATCACCTCCTCCACCACTACGACTACCACTACCAATACCACCACCATATCCCCCACAGCCGCCGCCACGCACCCACGCAAATTCAATAGACAAAAAATGGGTGCTTTTTGCTTGAAGAACATCATATTTTTGCTTACCATATTTCTTGTTTTATGGCTTTCTTGCATGGAAAGCACTTGCAATGCAAGAAGAGTAGGCAATCATTGGAGGCAAAATTCAATAAGTAGCTCAGCTTCCCTATCCAAGAAGAAAGACAGAAAACATGGCTCCAATTATCTTCATCATGGCCATGCTGGTAAATCAGCACATAAAGCTCATTCTCCAAAAGCACCACCACTAGCTCTGACTCCCCCGCCGCCGCCGCCAGCAGCATTGGCTCCGCCACTGGCACTATTGCCACCGCCTACTGGAGGACATAAAGGAAGCCCTCCGCCACCACCAACCACAGGACACAAAGGAAGCCCTCCTCCCACAATTACTCCGCCACCCAACAAAGGTGAAAAACCACCTGGTTCCACGGTGTATAATGTGTTGGAATTTGGAGCCAAAGGTGATGGAACCACGGATGACACAAAGGTAAAGTTTATATACATAGTACGTACAAAAAATTCAGTCGTTATAGAATTTGTGAACATTACATAGTTTAATAATATCACATTATCATGTTTCCTCTTGTCACGAGACAACTGTTAGAAGGTGAATTTTGGTGGTCGGGACAAAAGTTAGGAGCTAATTGTGGCATAAAAGAAAATTCCCCTGAAAACTATTTTAATATTTATTTATTATACATGTATTGTTTTGTAAAAATGGTCGTGATTTTAATAATATATTATTAATATTTTATAGGATAATGGAGTATTCTCGATCGGGTCATTAATTCTGTTGTTGATATATGCTTTAATTTCAAATAAAATAATGGATAAGAAAGCTTTAATTTAATTAAGTCAAAAACTTGTGTGAGACAGTCTCACGGGTCGTTTTGTGAGACAGATCTCTTATTTTGGTCATCCATGAAAAAGTATTACTTTTTATGCTAAGAGTATTATTTTTTATTGTGAATATCGGTAGGGTTGACCCGTTTCACAGATAAAGATTCGTGAGACCGTCTCACAAGAGACCTACTCTTTAATTAATATCACAGTTTAAGTATAGTAACATAATACAGCTTATCATGACAATACTTTAATATATCATAATTTGTACGTGATTAAATATAAAATTACAGGAATTAATTAAAAGTAATGAAAAGATCCATATGGGTGAATTCAATGCAGGCAATTTCAAGCTGCATGGGCTGCTGCTTGCAAGGTTGAAGCCTCGATCGTCCATGTCCCAACAGATTATGTATTTCTAGTGGGACCAATTTCATTTTCTGGTCCATATTGCCAACACAATATTGTATTTCAGGTAAACTATAAATGCTTTTATTTCAAATTACATTTCCAAAATATGTTCATCAAGGTGACGTGTTTGTTGAATTTTTGGCAGTTAGATGGTAAAATTGTTGCCCCAACAAGCTCAAAGGCATGGGGCTCTGGTCTTCTTCAGTGGCTTGAATTTACAAAACTGGTAGGAATTACAGTAAAGGGAAGCGGGACGATAGACGGCAATGGGGCTGTTTGGTGGCAAGGTTCTTCATACGAAGATGATCCCTTGGATGGTCGATCAACACTTTTAAACCCATCAAATGGAACAATGAAGGAAAGCCCTCCTATTTCAGTATGATTATTCTCTTTATCTTTCGTTAGTTAACTTAATTCCCAAATGCCTAAAGTTAGCAAGAATTGATCTACTAAAGTGACTCACATATTTTTATTTCAAGACATGTTGAAAAAACTAAATCTTTAACTACATTGGCTACTTTACAATGAGTCGCTTAATATTTCGCAAGTGCTTCCATTATCCTTCTAAGTGTCACTAAATTTTACTTTTTGGGCCAAATATCGCAGCTTGCAAACTCGTCTGGAGAGAAAATGCCACGCATAAAGCCAACGGTGAGAACCGACATTGACATTACATTAACCTGAGTCCTGTATTGGAACTAAATGTGAGTTTCAGTTTTTACTAAAATGGAACGATATGGTTCTTAATGCTTAGGCACTTAGATTCTATGGAAGTTTCAATGTGACGGTAACCGGGTTAAGCATACAGAACAGCCCTCAATGTCATCTAAAATTCGACAATTGCATTGGAGTATCCGTCTATAATTTTAGAGTCTCATCCCCAGGCGACAGCCCGAATACGGACGGAATACATCTCCAAAACTCCAAAGATGTGCTTATTCGTAATTCCAATCTTGCTTGTGGTACGTGAATAAACACTGCAAAAACTACATTTAATTTCCACTATTTGTATGTGTGATGGACTAATTAAACAGGTAGTCATGTCAATTCAGGGGATGACTGTGTATCCATACAAACCGGATGCACCAATGTATACATACATGATGTCAACTGCGGACCAGGACATGGCATCAGTATCGGAGGTCTAGGAAAAGACAATACCAAGGCTTGTGTATCTAATGTCACCGTTCGAGACGTGTTCTTTCGGGGCACGAAGAATGGTGCCCGAATAAAAACATGGCAGGTAAAAAAACAGCAACATTAATATTGGATGTAATATATTCAAACATTTAACAATATTCGTGATTCCTGAAGAAAACTAAATATCACCTTTCCAGGGTGGATTAGGATCTGTGCAAGGAATACAATTCTCAAACATTCAGGTATCCGAAGTCCAACTCCCGATTATCATCGACCAATATTATTGCGACGCCCGAAGCTGCAAGAATCAAACGTCTGCAGTGGCTCTATCAGGTATAAGTTATGAAAATATAAGGGGAACGTATACGGTGAGCCCCGTCCACTTCGCGTGCAGCGATAGCATGCCGTGCACGGATGTCACACTTACCAGCATAGATCTGCAGCCTCAGAAACAACGATATCACATGTACGATCCTTATTGTTGGCAAGCATTCGGAAAGCTCTTGTCTCCCACAACTCCTCCGGTGAATTGCTTGCAAATTGGAAAGCCAGCGAGCAACAACATTAATCCGGGGAATAATGATTCTTGCTAACTAGTTAGCTTATAGAGATCACAAGTTTTATTATTTCTGTACTAGGTTTTCCTTCTTTTTTGTGAGGCCGGGCGAGGCTAGCTGGCCCCTTGAATTTCTTCCATTAGATAGTGAAGAGATTAGTGAGGATTTTTTATTTTATATATATATATATATATATATATATATATATATTGATACTCACGGGAAATTTAGGGTCCGATCCCAGCAAGTGTCACTAATCCAGACGCACGGTTCCGAAATTACCCTGAGCCTGAAATCACAAATAAGATCGTTAGAAGGGGGCCAGGAGGGTGTCCTGGCGTAGCCCCTCCGACGCTCAAGTCAGAGACTGAGGATATATGAGGGAGCAGCTAAGGGTACTGCTGAAAACAATATATTGAATGCCATATCATACGCTCAAACCGGGTATTTATAGGAGAATACATGTGCCCTTGATGGGCCTGTCTTCCATTTGGGCTTGGGATGGGCCAGGGGTTTGGGCCGGATCTTGATGGGTTCATCCCTGGGGTATCGCGACCTGACCGGGCAGGTCAATCCCCGTAATTTTCGCAGCGGCAAGCATCGTTTGTTAACGACAAACGAAATAAATTTTTCTAATACGGTACGTCCTCGTCGCAGATAAACCAAGGACAACACAACTAATCGAACTTTGAACCTACGATTCAGTTCGACTCGGGAGGGGGAGACTGGTGATACCCCAGGGATGAACCCATCAAGATCAGGTAACCCATCAAGATCCGGCCCAAACCCCTAGCCCATCCCAAGTCCAAATGGAAGACAGGCTCATCAAGGGTCCAGGTATTCTCCTATAAATATCAGGTTTGAGCGTATGATATGGCATTCAATATATTGTTTTCAGCAGCACCCTTAGCTGCTCCCCCCATATATCCTCAGTCTCTGACTTGAGCGTCGGAGGGGCTACGCCAGGACACCCTCCTGGCGCCCTCCTAACGATCTTATTTGTGATTTCAGGCTCAGGGTAATTTTGGAACCTGCGTCTGGATTAGTGACACTTGCTGGAATCGGACCCTAAATTTCCCGTGAGTATCATATATATATATATATACACACCTCACGTCATCTTTGGAAACAATAATTCATATATATACTGATATATATATATATATATATGATGGAACTCGCTACAGTTATTTTTCGATGTGCACTGGGTCAACCATCAAGTTAACGCAATATCTTGTAAATCATATCGATCGGGTAAACCGTACTAGAAAAATATTATGTGACAGGCTCGTCCAAAAAAATGTTGGTAGAAGAAATTGAATTTCTGACCATTGATTAAACATTCATATATTTCATCACTCCCACACCCTCGAGGGATTATTATGATTCTACTTTAATTAGTAAGACTGTTTTTTATTCATACCATAATCGAATTATTATAAAAAGAAGGAAGTTGATATTTACATGTTGGAATTCAAATAAGTAATATATAATGTCATCTACCGATTATTTAAATATTCGAATTCAAATAATAAATAGTGAAAGAATTTATAATAATTCATTAGAACAGAGCCCGTCAAAATTCAAGAATTATCGATTAATATGACGTGCGAATAAATTATCGTGCATCACATTACAAATATATAAAATCAAAGGTCAGTCTATTCTATTACGTATGTTTATTAATTAATAATTGTAATTATTAGACTTGGATTAAAGAACAGTTAGAGGGAGGAAATGTGGAGGAAAGGCGAAGTGGCGGCGAAAATGGGGTGATGAATTAGAAATAATGACCCCACAAATTATTTAAAATATTATATTTAATCTGTTTGAGTCAAAATTGGTAGTCTTCGTCTCCAAACTTAAATTGAATAAAAAGAATGCCGCCATGCGCCCACCACTGCACAGTACAAAAAGAAAATGGAGGCTGCATACATTTGATGTGTTCCGTGAATAAAATAACGATTGATCCTATATGATTTCATTATTTACATTTAAATTATAGCAAAGAAATGTGTTTTTTTACTTGTGCACAATTTTTATTTAACGAAATACTTGATTATTATCACTTCACTGGTTTAATAAATTTTTTCTAGTTCTTACCACAAATTTGACAAAGCAAAAACTCATGTGAGACGATCTGATGGATCGTATTTTGTGAGACACATCTCTTATTTGGGTCATCCATGAAAAAATATTACTTTTTATGCTAAGAGTATTACTTTTTATTGTGAATATCGGTATGATTAACCCGTATCACAGATAAAGATTCGTGAGACCGTCTCACAAAAGATCTTCTCATTTGACAATATAACTTAATCATTATTTCACCAAACAAAACCACAACTTCAGTAAATTTGTTGTTTATCATCTATCTATATAACTAAATATTATATGTTATGTTTTAATTAGGTTTTAAAATCGTGAAATCAAGGGTATTTTGGAAAAAAAAAATTTGAAAAACCATTGACATTTTTTGTTTCTGTGTAAAAATTATAGTAAAATGTTTTTTTTAGATAAAAATTTAAATTAATTAATTTTTTTGGATAAGAATTTCTTATTAGACTTTTAGTAATTGAGCTGAGTGATTAAATTAAGAAAAGGCAAAAAAAAATGTGTTTCGTTTCTAATTCAATGCTAATTCCACTGTTGCATAGATGAATGGATGAAAGTAATAGTTAAAATATTTGAAAAAAAATATTAATATTACAAAAAAAGTATGATGTTATTTGTAATTTTCTGATTAAAATTTATTTTTCCAGAACTAAATTTATATATATATTTCACATGTTAATTATTGTTTGATCTTGCAAGTTTTTGGGAAGATGCACCCATCCATAAATAAAATTCATGAAAGAGCTGGGAATGTGGCTGCCGGGTACTACCAAAGGTCAACTTGGCCTTATAACTTAAAAAAAATGCATATATATATATACATATATTTGAAGTTTCGATCCTCTAAATATTTAATTTTGAATTATGGTTCTATAAATTATGTTGTGTTTTGATTTTGTCTTTTTTTTTTTTTTAGAATAGTAGCATGACATCAAACACGTTATTATTTTTACATGTCACGTTAGTAATTTTCGATATCATGTCATTACTCTGACAAAAAAATGATCAGAAGACGAAACATAACAACAAAATTCAATTTTGAATACTTCAAGATCAAAATAAAAATAAAAATATAACTTATAGTTGTTGCAAATCAATTAATCCAAGAACTTAACCAATCGCCGTTTTTGAATGGAAAAAGTATTTTATTCAAGAAAAGATTAAACCAACATAATTCTTGTACCGTTTTGATTGGTAAATGCTATGATAAGAAAATGAATAAAAGGCAACGCCAATCTTGACTGATTATTAAAGTTAAGATAACGTGCCAAAGAATATAAAATTGTATTCAACAATCCAAGGCAAAAAAATGGAATTGAGAATAGTTGAAGGGTATATGTATGCTATACTGGTATTCATATTATTTTAATTTAAGCATATCTTATTGACAATTTGGCACCATCTCCAACCCAAAATCTATTTTGGTGTAAATTCTGCACTAAAATAGTGTGATTTCTGCACCAAATACAACATTTATCTCCAACACATTTACTTCAAATCTTACACTAAAAAATATATTCTTAGAATATTCCTTTTATTTTATATAAACTATTCTGTTTAACATAACAATATAAATTTAACAATATTAGTATTTCATTATATTTAATTAATTATTATATATTAATTAAATTATATGTAATACGAATTAATTATTATAATGGGTAATCGGTTTCTATCCTAACCCCAGCTCTAATAAAATAAAATAAATTATTATCTAAAATACAATTAATAAATATTTATAATAATAATTAAAACCAAAATACAATTAAAAAAATAAAAAATAAATAAATTGCTCTACGCCAAATTTGGTGCAGACGTAGAGAAGGGGTGCCGCGCCAAATTGCCAAAATAGCGCAGCCCCTATTGGAGAGAAATCCGTACGTTATTTTAGCGTTTCATGCTAAAATAGCGTAGGGTTGGAGATGCTTTTACAATATCAAACGCAGGAGTAGCATTTTCAAGATTTATATGTTAAATTCAAATTTGCAGTAAAGAAATAAAGATAATTTAAAGTAAATAAATCCATTTTAAATGTTATTTTAGGAGTTTCAAAAGTATATATGGTTTCTTCTTATTTATGTACTTGATTCTAATATTTAACTAATTATGTTTCAAACTTGGCATGCTTTTGCTTCCTATTTTGACTGGAGAGTGTTGTGTTGCACCAACGAGCATGCTTGTATATTTAATTTAAAAATGTAAAAAATATAGTGAGTATATTGACCAAAGCATGAAAATTATGAAATATTTTTTGTTTATTTTGATTCACTCAATAAAAAAAATTAGAATATGTCTCTTGTGAGACGGTCTCACAAATCTTTATCCGTGAGACGGGTCAACCCCATTGATATTCACAATAAAAAATAATACTCTTAGCATAAAAAGTAATATTTTGCATGAATGACTCAAATAAGAGATCCGTCTCATAAAATACGATCCGTGACACCGTATCACACAGGTTTTTGCCAATAAATTATTATCAAACAAAAGGAGGGATGGGCAATTTTGGAGTTTCACCTTTATTGTAGGCTTATCTAAATTATCTATTCTTCTCCTCTATATAAACCTTCCAACACTTGAATCTGAGCACACAACACAAGGCCTCCAAAGTTCCAGCTTCAGCGTTCAGAACCATTTGGAAACAAAACTTTTCCAGGGATACAGCAATGGCAGGGATGATGCAGAAGGATCTCGACCTTGTTAACAGGAGAATGGCCTCTGTTTCCGGGCATTTCACTCCATCTGCAGAAAGCGGGAGCATTGCCATGTCCAACTGCTGCGGAAGATTGAATGATTCCTATCATCGTGTGCACGGAGAAGTTCCGGGGTTTATCCCGGAATGGAAGCAAGTGCCCGATGAGTCCGGGAAGCCTTTCACTGATATCATCTACGAAAAAGCCGTCGGAGAAGGCATTGCCAAGGTCATTTTCCTTTAAATATATATACTGGATATCAAGATTTTCAGTGAACTCTCACCCAAAAGATGGGGATTTTTTGCTGATTCGTAAAGTTATTACCTGGTTGGATGTGTTTTTAACCCTGTATTTTTTGTGGACACCAGATAACAATTAACAGGCCAGAGAGGAGGAATGCATTCAGGCCTCACACGGTGAAGGAGCTCATGCGGGCATTCAATGATGCCAGGGACGATACAACTATTGGGGTCATTATTTTCACCGGAAAGGTAAAAAAAATAGCAAATCTAATGCAATTTATCGTGTGATAGATTGTTAATATTTTTATTAAACATACTTTGAAACTTGTAAAAATATACAGGGCACACAAGCCTTTTGCAGTGGAGGTGATCAATCATTCAGAGGCAAAAATGGGTACTCCGACTACGACAATTTCGGCCGCCTGAACGTCCTAGATTTGCAGGTTTGAATCCCAATGAGTTTTTATTAATCTCGAATTCAAAATTTTTGTTACCAAGCATAGATTGCTAAAATTTCATGACGTGTGAATTGATCAGGTGCAAATTCGTCGTCTCCCAAAGCCAGTGATTGCGATGGTTGCTGGCTACGCTGTTGGAGGTGGACATGTGCTCCATATGGTTTGCGACATGACAATTGCAGCAGATAATGCTGTTTTTGGCCAGACAGGACCAAAGGTTGGAAGCTTTGATGCTGGCTATGGAGCTTCTGTGATGGATCGTTTGGTAAGTTTTGAAACTTTTAAAGGTTTCTGATATTGCAATCAGACAGGATAAAGCAAGCTAGGAATCCAAGATTAAATTTTTAATGAACACTTTTATACTTGGGGGTGCAAAATTGCTATTACAAGCTAAAATGGGAAAAATAAAGAAGTTTTTACAATAAGTTGCGGGATCCTTCATTTCCTAACTAATGTTGTGAATCTGAATAGGTTGGTCCGAAAAAAGCTCGTGAAATGTGGTTCATGGCAAGATTTTACAATGCCGTGGAAGCTGATAAGATGGGACTCGTCAATAAAATTGTCCCAGTAAGTGCCCTCGTGCAGCTCCACGTCGTAATAGAACTCCCCTTAGATGCACATTATTGATTTACAAGAAACTACATATATTTTGCAGCTGGAAAATTTGGAAGAGGAGACAATCAAATGGTGCAGAGAGATCATGAGGAACAGCCCAATGGCGATTCGCGTTCTCAAATCGGCTCTTAACGCGGTCGATGATGGTCACTCTGGACTTCAGGTACTTCCAACTTTCTATTGAAAGGATGTCAGACAATCTTCTTGAAATTTTAATCATGTATGGGACAGAATATAATTTCTTGTGGTTTCTTGTGCTACAGCAAATTGCTGGAGATGGGACTCTTCTATTTTATGGAACTGAGGAAGGTGCAGAGGGGAAGAACTCGTACTTACAACACAGGAAGCCCGACTTCTCCAAATTCCCTCGTCTTCCTTGATTTTCATATTATATAGGGAAACAATAAATTTGTATGGTTTGAGTTCTGTAAAATTTTCCGATTTCACCAAATTAAATTGTTTTATGTGGGTGTTATGCTAGGCTTCACAGAGTTCTTTGAGCCTTTACCAAATCTTTGGACAAAATACAGAAAACTAAATTTATTAAATTAACTGTTCGATATGATCGATAAAATTTAGGATTTGTTGGTGAATCACATTTTTATTCTTTTAATTTAATAAACAATTTAATTATGTGGGTAAATTAAATATATTGAGTGTAACATTATTTTTTCTTCGTATATAGATAAATAATAATTTCAAGCAAACGATTGGATAAAAGATATGATTATTAATCCTATATTGGCAACTAAACACAGCCATAAGTATACTCAATTTAAGCCTACAACTTTTAATGATTAAACGAAATATACAAAAATTCACGTGAGACGATCTCACATGTCAATTTTATGAGACTTATAATTTATTTAAGTTACCTATGAAAAATATTATTATTTTTATTGTAAATATTGACATATTGATTAATCTCATAAATAAAAATGTGTAATGTTCCTGAAATTAGGTGTAGCACCAAACCGATTTTATTTGGTATAGTCGAATGGATCGAATTTTTTTAGGCAAACGGATAAAAAAACTGAACAGAGTTAAAAATACGTAAATTTGGTTCGGAATTATCGATTTTATTTATAATATTTTGAAAATAAGAGAAAAATTAAACTTACTAAACAATGACTTAAAAATTATTCTATATAAAAATATTAAAATCTATATAAAAATAATATTATTAAAAATATATGTTAAATCGGTTAACCAATTTTTTTTTAAAATAAATACCGAAACTTAACCAATTTGACAATTTTTTTTAAAAAATAAAATCGAAACTTTCGAATTAATTCGTTTCGGTCGGTTAAAAGGCCAAATCTTATAAAGATTTTAAGAATTTAATTTTATAATATTTGTGATTATCTAGAATTTATCCCTAATTTTGTGTTTAACTGAATTAATTTTATAATAATTATAGATTTGAATAAAAGATGAATAATATTTTATTTGAGACACAAGATGATTTTACAAAATTTCAAAGGAAACAAAATACCAAAAAAAATGAAATAAAATATTCTTATATTTTATTTGAGAATATTGAAATTTTGGAATAAAATATGTGCAGATATTGATAGAAATGAAGCATCATCTTTGAAAGTAAAATATCTACAATCTTATCTACAAATTTTGAAATTGACATGGGTTTCACGGAGTTAGAAGATTAGGTCTATGAAAAAATATAAAAGGCAGCGTACATGAGCGAATGAGAGCGTGAAAAAAAAAACAGCGCAAAAGAGGCGTGAGGATAGAGAGAGGCAGAGAAGCAAGGGAAAAGAGGAGAGCACAACAGATAAAAGAAGAGAGAGGAAAAGGAAGAGACGTACGTAAGGGAGCAGAAGTGAAGGGAGGAAGCTGAGAACAGAAATGAACAGAAGCATGAGAAATTTCTCAACACACGCCAAAAAATGCTGAGAATCCCTCTTATTCTTTCTTGATTATGTTTTTTTCTATGAATTTAAATATGAGTTTTCACTTCTGTTTTGAATTTATGGAATAAATTTTTTTAGGCTTAGACCACAATAAGACCAAACAATACATTGTTTGATATTTGGTTTATTTTCAATATATTATTTTTATTGATTTTAATTATTAATTGATGTTGGTTTAATATTTTTTGTTAATAGCCTGATCAACTATTTACATGTCTGTCGATTAATCACAAATCAGAAGATGATTGGTTAAATATAGCAACAAAGACGTCACCAACACATAGTTAAACTGGCTAGAAATAGTATTATGTTTAAATGTGCGGTTTTAGCTGAAAACTGAAATTTCACAAAGATTTAATACATTTAGATCTAATTAAATTCAATTAAAAATAACCGGCATGCTAGATTTAAATATGTTTATTAACTCGATGAATCGTTTAATAAATAAATTGAGGATTTCACCGTGATTGTCAAGAATTAAATAATTAATTGAATTTGGTATCGTTGTGTGTTAGTTCTTTATTTGAAGTTGAATCTCTCCTTGATAGTTGAATTCGTCGTTTTTAGTTGCAATTATTTTATTTAATAGTTTAGAGTAATAATTCACATATTATCTTTTTATTTATTTTGTCTAGCTTAAGTTAAGTGATAAAAAGTATAGTAATTAAATATCAGTTTACGTGGAATCGATAATTGGACTCATAATCTATTTATTATAACTTGACCTAGTTCGTTTACTATATTTATTCAAACCTCGATCAATCCATTAATTTTGTTTTTATCCTAATTGATGCTTACCCCCAGGTAGCTGAAATAATATACGTTGCTCGACGTACGTTTATAAAAAAAAAAAATCAGATAATAAACATTTACTGATTTACATGGTAATTGATACGCATCATAATTTTGAACTAATAGTACAAAATAAAATAGAGTATGTATCTCAGTTACGTAAATAAATTTTCGATTTATTATTATTATCTTGATAATGGCGTAATAAAAATGACGTGGCAAGATCTCCTTGGGAATCCGAAATCGAACGGTAGAAGATTCACCGAGCAGCCAAGCTCAACATACTTTTCACTGTGAACTAAAATGTGGAGACATGACGGGGGAAACGCAGGAGCTAGCGTCGTCACTCCTTAGAGCATCTATGTTCATGTTCAAAATAATGTTTAAATTCTCGAGTGAAGTTCAAACTAATAAATATGTTTGTTCAAACAATCACACGTCGGTATTTATCTCACTTTCGTTCATTTAAATGAACGAGTTTAATTTCGAAAAATAAAAAGTAGTCATAATCTCATCTTAGTACGTGTCCGTAAGTTCCACACATTATTTAGCGCGTACATTCATGCGCTGGATAGGGCGTGAGAATTATTAACCATGGTGGCCCAACACACGTGATGATGTCTCCTTTTTTAATGTATTTTTTAAAATTTAAATTTATCATTTTTTAAAAAAAAATTCGGATTTTAAAATAAATTAAAATGTACTGTTTGGGTCGAGCTCTTCACACCCGCTCTTCTTATTTATTTTTTTCTCACTCTTCTTATTTAAGGGCCACTTTCGTGAAGGCTATCCTTGGCCTGTGGATCCCAAGAGGAGGCTTTTTAAGGAAAGATAAGAGTATGCAAGAAAAGTGAACATATTTGGTCACAATACAACAACAATCTTTAAATTAATATTTTACATATTCTCCTAAGTTTAAATTTTTTTATTTTTATGCAAGTTTTATTTATTTTTTTAGTTTTATGTAAGTTTTATTTATTTTTATATGTTTTACTGTTTCATTTAAAGTTTATAATAAATTTTTAATTTTAAATAAATGATATTTATAAAATAAAATAAAATAATTTTACGTACTAAATATATAAAAATATATTATTATTAATATAAAATAATAATAATTTAGATTTTGTAAATAAGTTAAAATTGAATTTATTTAATATAAAGTAAGCATAAGGTGAATAGATGGATAACGTGATCTACAGATAACGAGTGTTAATATTAAAATGAATATGAGAGAATAGATGTATTAATACAATGTGTATATAACATAAAAATCCTGCGATTTTTTACGAGGCGGTAAAGGTACGCATCTAATATAAATAACCACTTGTCTGATAATTCATTTAAAAGAAAAAGAAAAAAGATATTTTAAGTCTCATCTCGCGTTGTTCCCAGGCGTCGCCACTGTTTTACGCTTCGCCAAATCTAACGATTGCAGGTATTTTGCTCATTTGCTCGTCTGATTTTCATTTATTTATATAGAGGTTATTGTGTTTACATTGTTTATGATTAGATTATTTTTGTTTTGTTTGGATTTGTGGGATTTTTTCCTGTTTTGTTTGTTTAACTGAAAAGTGGTAAAGTAAAAGCGATTCATTAGGTTTGAGCTTTTTTTTGTAGGTTCGTGATTTCTTGTTTGGTATCTTCAATTATCTGATCTGAAAGTTTCGATTTGATAGAGCTTTTGTAGGATATTCATAGCATATCAAACTAATATTACCTTTTTATATGCTGGCAATTGATGTGTGCATTTCGAAACATGTTTTTTTTTTAACTGTCGTCTGTTGGATTTATATTATGGCTCCTTTTATTTAGGAGTGTATTCGTTTCATGATTGATTAAACAAGTTGTCTGTGAAATAAATGATCCTACTGTTTGTTGCATTGATTTTCAAATTTCCAAAAGATGTTAATTTGTTTAGAAATATGTCTGTCAAGAGGATTGTCGCACATGCTTGGGATTATTGTGTCTATGGGAAACATTGATGGTTCATTACAATGTGAGATATTTAGATAAGAAAGGAAATGTCACAAAATTATAGTGATGTTGCTATGTTGCTTTGTATGCTAATGGAATCTCAATGCACTTTTCATGGTATCATCTTTCTACAGGAATTTCATATGTGAGTGTAGTAATTTTAACTGTCCTTTGAATTGTTGCCTAAGTATATGCTATAAAGTTGACCATGTTTCGTGATGACAAAGGATTCTAATCAAGAAAGAGAAATGGGGCTAACATTCACCAAGCTCTTTAGCCGGCTTTTTGCCAAGAAGGAGATGCGCATTCTTATGGTTGGTCTTGATGCTGCTGGTAAGACAACAATACTGTACAAACTCAAACTTGGAGAGATTGTAACTACAATTCCAACCATTGGTATGCCCTTCCTTCAACTACTCGGATTTCTTTCTTTTTACTCGTGCTCTCCTTGATTGCCTAAAAGTTAATATACAATCATGTTATTTTTGACTTTTCGATCTGCTTTCCAGTATTCACTTTTCTTTGGCTTTAAATCGGACTACAGGTTTCAATGTGGAGACGGTCGAGTACAAGAACATTAGCTTCACCGTTTGGGATGTCGGCGGTCAGGACAAGGTGATATTCCATGGTCAATAAATAGTTATGTCTTTACAATCTAAACTCTCAAATTTAGTTCTTGAATTTATGCACCTTCAGTTTCTAGTATTTTTCATCCCATAGGATGCTAAAATGATTTCGGCTATTTGATGAAACTCTCATATGCTTGTAACAGCAATCTTTAACCTAAATTTGCTATTTCATTTTGTAGATCCGCCCATTGTGGAGGCACTACTTCCAGAACACGCAGGGCCTCATATTCGTTGTGGATAGCAATGATAGGGATCGGGTTGTAGAGGCACGGGACGAACTGCATAGGATGCTGAATGAGGTGATAATTCCTTGTTCACTGTATCCACATGTTACCCAGTGCAAACCACTTACTAATTCGTTTTGAACAATGTTTTAATTACTCAAGAACTCTGGAATAATTAATTACTAACCATGAGGAATAGTATTGATTTGGGTATAGCTCCTACATCACCTGCTGATTGATTTACAGTGTATTTGTGTAAGACCTTTTACATCTCTAAATGTTGCTGCTGTTATTAGAAATTACCAATTAACATGTGTAACACTTTGACCTAAAGATAGAGAACAAAACATAGTGATATTTTTGCCAAAAGTTCTGTAACTCTTAACCATATGAAGGCTATAATCATGTGAACGTGACAATAAATTGAAATTTGAATTGCAACTGGGGTTGAATGCTGTTGTGAGTGAATGAATATTTATCAATTTCACTTCCTTGTACAACTGCATTATTTTTGGGTTAGAACATAGAGATTAGAGACATACAAGTGCGATCTACCAATTATATATAACCATTGGCATGACTGATGAGTGTGTTGGAATTCTATTTCCTCTATTGACCTTTACCCGAGCATTATTGGACCATACCCTGAATTTAGGATAGTTGGAACTTGGAAGATATAAGTCGACCCTATGGTTGCTATGAGTAATTTCCATGAAAGAGTTTCACTTTACATGGTTGACATACATTCTATGGTTTGGATATTAACCTTATTATTTCCTGAAGTTAAAGATTGGACCAACTCTTTAGCCCTAATTGTTGGCCATTTATTCAGGATGAGCTGAGAGATGCTGTATTACTTGTTTTTGCAAACAAACAAGATCTGCCTAATGCTATGAATGCTGCTGAAATAACTGACAAGCTTGGCCTTCATTCACTCAGGCAACGCCACTGGTAAACATTGTTGGCATGGATTCGTTGTATGCTAACTACTTCTATGTGTTGCTTATTTTGATATGTGCAATTTTGAACCTGGTTTTCCTTTTTCTTTCCAGGTACATTCAGAGCACCTGTGCTACCTCAGGGGAGGGGCTTTATGAGGGGCTGGACTGGCTTTCTAACAACATAGCTAACAAGGCAAGTACTTGATATAACATTACTCAACAACAATTTCTTGATATGTTCCAGATATTTTATTCTAGATTTTATATATGTGTGTGTGTATTGATATGTGTATTAATAATTTTTAAGCTAATTTTACAAATTAACGGCCGTCCAATTCTGTGATATAATAGATCAATCAAAGTTTGAACAGAAAAAGTAAGGTAGCGTGGTTCTTTTTTTTAAGTGTTTTGGGAAGAGTTATGTATACTTGTTTGTTCTGGGGAGGATGAAAACATTCTGGGAAGATGCTAACGAACATTGCCTAACTTTTCTTTTGCCTTTTAATTTATTTGATATCGATAGTTGTATGATGTATTTCTTATTATGCTCCATTTTTACAGGCATAAAAGCTTTATGGAGTTGTTTATGTGAGTTGTTGATGTATGCTTTTGGGTTTTTTTCTAGACTTGTGCCGTGTGACCATGGATGGATTGTTCCTTAGAAAATGGTTGTTTTTGAGTTAGGAGTTTGTATGACGAACTGTGATTTGTTTTACTCTAATTATCTTCTTATATATACAAGATTATGCTCCTATCATACTTCCACAAAATGAGTAATCAGAGAAATCGATAGCGTAGAGTTCTAAGTGAATTGGGTCAAGATATTAGCGAGTGAGAAAATAATTTTAGATATAACTATTTAGTACTGATGTAATTTTGATTATTTTATAAATAAATTGATCTCATCTTGATATTTTTGTAATTAACTATATGAATTCTTATGGCTTATTTTTTAGCTTCGTAAATCTTTTAAAACAATTTAGTCAAACACTGAGAATGGTCTAAATCTTGTTCGTCCAAGATGCTTCGTGTGTTGAACATCTGAACCTTGTTTTCCATTAATTATTCTTTTCTTTCTGCACTTTAAAATTCCAAAAACACAATTATTTCGATTCAATCTTAAAATTCCACACGTTGTTTCCTGCCAAATGAAGAATATTTTAGTTAAGATTTTGTTTTATGTCAATTATTTTATTAAAAATCGTTTAATTTATATATTGCTGTGCTTCCTCTTTTGTGTGTGTGTGTGTGAGTTTTATTCATTCAATTTCAACGCGGAAATTATGATAGAAAATGGGATAGATATTTTAAATTATAACTTTTTCCCTATTTTCAGAATATATTAAATAATCGGTGAGCTGAATAATTGGATCAGTGTTTTGGAAAGATAAGTTTTACAAATTGAGATGAATTGGTAGGAAATTATTACAGCGTTAAATAAGAAAATTGATGCATGAGCAACTCAACGGAGCTATGATAATTGATACACCAACAATGGAAGGCGGCAAATAAATAAGGAATGGATCCATAAATCATAAATATCTACTATGAAAAATTGTAAATTTGATTATGTATATTTATTTTTTATTTTTATTTTTATTTTTTGGTAATTTATATTGTGAAAATTAAGTTTTAGTCTGATATTTTTGTTTTGTTTTAGAGTTGAAGTGTATAAATTACAAACTATACTAAAATTATCATAAATTAGAATATGCGAATTAACTGAAATTTAACGATATATATGGTCAAATTAAATTGCAAATATCAAACATATATGGTCAAAATTATAATTTTTCATGTAGAGATTCAGCAAAGTGTTGATTAAATAAATTTTAATGCATCACATCCATATTTTTTTTTTAATTTTATTCAGAATATGCATTCATAGTAAATAAAAAGATTAATAATTAAAAAAAACTAAGTCAAAGAAAATCATGAATTTTGATCAAAATTATAAAGTTAACTGGCCCGATTTTACATGTTTTCCTTCTTTATATGAAATCATATACAACAAAGAAATACTGTTTGAAGTTTATGATAATGTTTCACTGATTATTCATATTTGACAATCTTATGTTTGGGTTGCATGTTTTCTTGACCCATTAGATACAGGCTTATGCTGACAATATCCTCATGTACACTTTCCTTTCTCCATCTTTTTATTGTTTTCCTAATAAATATATTAAAGATTTGTGAGATCGTACATACTCTAGATCAGGTGGTGTTAAAGTTTCTCGGCATGTTTTCAATCAAATTGCTTCCCCAAATGTTATCTGTTTTACATCAATAAACAGCGCACTAGCATGAAATGGATTTGGAGTTGAGTGCCTTGAAATGTTTGATGCAATGATCCAAAATGGTCTTAAACCGGACAAAGTAACATTTTTGAGTGTATTAACGGGTTGCAGCCATTCAGGAAGATTTGTGTTCCGTGCAATGCAAACTCGACGTGGACTACATCCAGAGAGGCAGCATTATTCCTGTATGGTTGATCTTCTTGGCCGTGCGAGTTTGGCAAACGAAGCAGAAAAGTTACTCAAAGATACACCGATGCCATTCTTTGGAGTTCGATATTGAGGAGTTGCACGATTCATTACAACGAACAAACAGGAAAAAGAGATGCAGAAATCTTGATTGACATTGAGCCAGAGGTCAATTTTTTTTAAAAAATTATTTATTTGTCAATTTTCACACATCATCTAGAGCGTGTTAGATAATATTATTCTGGATGTCTTGAACGAACAAAACGCAGCAACAACAACAGCAAGTCGAGGCAAGGAAATTTCTTTTTTCGCAAGACGAAATTGCCCGTATATAGTGATATACGTTGCAGGCAATCGTCCCCAAGATACAACGACTTCACATCAAAACTTTGCAGCATTTAAAAATCTTGATAGCAGCGAACTAAATATATGCAACAGCTTTCAAGTGCCAAACGAAAAAGGTGCAACAATATGATATGAATATGAGCAGAAAATTGCAAGAAGAAGTGTAGTGAATTTTCCAGCAATTTTCGAAAATGACTGATGGGATTTATTTATAAATGATCAATGGTTGCGTAGAAAAGACATGTCTTTCCAGACCGGACGCGAAGAAGAGTCACAACTCTAGTCAAGGGATACATTGGTTGGGGCAAAAGCAGCCTTCAGTGGATGCCTAGACTGCCAAGAGCCGCGCAGAACGTTTGGTGCGTTCATGGCCAGACATGCGCGCGCAACCGCGCGACAATACACGAGGCCGTGCGCAACGTTCTGTTTTCCCGAGCAGCGCGCACAGTAAGGTGCGCGCGGCTTGTTCTGCCAATGGCCGAGTTACAGCAACAGGCGCGCATCCGCGCGGGATGTGGCGCACTCGCGCACGTACCTCTGTTCAAGCGCATCAATTTGCGGCTCCAGTGATCTGAAAATTTATTCTCCAAATAAATTTGATCTAAAAATATTAATCCTTGTCAAAGACCGCACCAGGCCGAGCCGAGCCGAGCAGAGCGTGCGTGTGTGTTTCACCAAGACACAGCTTATTAGCGTCTTCCCCCTTCTAAAAACTTCTGGTACCCGTTGGGGCCCAAACCCCTAACTCAAACTTAGAGTTTATAAGGAAGACCCAAGTTGTCTCCTTCTCTGATATGGGACAAGTCCCTATCACTTTTCTTTTCAATACTTTTCTTAATTCATTTATACCAACAGAGCGACCATTGGATCTCCAAACTAAGGGTTTTTTTAAAAAATATTATAAATTAATAAAATTATTGTAAAATATGGCAAATTATAAAGTGTTGTAAAACTAGTACAATCCGAGACTTACTGTCCCGGATTCATATTTTTTTATTTTTTTTTTTAAAAAAGGAAAAGAAAGCGGGGACACGAATTTTAGAAAAAAAAATAAAAGGGAGATCGGCGACGGTTTAACAAAAAACCGTCGCCAAGCTTAATCCGTAATTACCTGTCACGGATTCTAACAAGCCGTTTCTTTTCTTCTTTAAGCAGAAATGCGGGTATTCTTTACATCGTCGTCGAAAATAATTGGTCTTCATATTCATTCTCGCAACTTATTTCTTTCATCCGATTTATATATGCAAAATCCATCTTTTCTACTTCGATCATATATTAATATTATTTGTTGATTTTATTGTCAATTTCATTTGAAAAGATACGAAGATGTAATGTTTAATTTCGTTGATAATATTATAATTATATATTAAGAAGTAATTTTTTTGTGTAATTTTTTTATAATACATGTCATTTATTTCAGATATTAGATCGTCCGTTGATATTATTACAAGTTCCGTATAATTACGTCTGAGAAGATAATTTAATAAATTTTTTTAATATTTTGTTTGTATTATTTATATTATATTAATTTAATTATAATTTTGTTCACTAACCTTATATGATTAAGTATAATTTAGTTAAATAGTATATTTTTAATATTAATCGCGATATTAAAAAATAGTTTGAATATTAAAAAAATAATAAATATGATTTATATAAAGTCCGTAATTTATATCACGTAATTTACGCGATATAATATTATATCACGTAAATTAAATATATCTACGGTAACATTTATATCGTTTTTATGCGCTAGCTATCTAACTTAATTTAAATATCTCAACTACTATTTAACGAGCCCACTATCAATTCACAATATCAATTTATACATTTTATGTATTTATATACATACATAATTTATATATGATGTATTTTTATTACTCATTACTTATATTTCATAAAAATAAAGAATATAATTTTTATGATATAATTCATATTTATATTTTGTTGTGGTATGATCCGTATTTACCTCTTGCTGGAACCAGAAGATGTAATTGGCCGGCGTATGGTGGCTGACTAAAAAAATTGACTTTGAAATCATTAATAATCCGCTCGAAGTGATCTAAAAAAAATTAATACGCAGAAAGGATTTTTTAAATATCGAACCTGAGATATCTTTCACGACAAGGAATTTTGGTATCATTTGTGTTAGATATCTGATCTCGATTGGATGGATACGGTTCTTATGGTTGGTCTTGATGCTGCTGGTAAGACAACAATACTGTACAAACTCAAACTTGGAGAGATTGTAACTACAAGGACAACCATTGGTATGCCCTCCCTTCAACTACTCGGATTTCTTTCTTTTTACTTTTATGTATGCTCTCCTTGATTTCCTACAAGTTAATATACAATCATGTTACTTTTGACTTTTCGATCTGCTGTCCAGTATTCATTTTTCTTTGGCGTTAAATCGGACTGCAGGTTTCAATGTGGAGACGGTCGAGTACAAGAACACCAGCTTCATCCTTTGGGATGTCGGCGGTCTGGACAAGGTGATATTACATGGTCAATAAATAGTTATGTCTTTACAATCTAAACTCTTCAAGTTTAGTTCATGAATTTATGCACCTTCAGTTTCTAGTATTTTTCATCCGATAGGATATATGCTAAAATGATTTTGGCTATTTGATGAAATTCTCATATGCTTGTAACAACAATCTTTAACCTAAATTTGCTATTTCCTTTTGTAGATCCGCATATTGTGGAGGCACTACTTCCAGAACATGCAGGGCCTCATATTCGTTGTGGATAGCAGTGATAGGGATCGTGTTGTAGAGGCACGGGATGAACTGCATAGGATTCTGAATGAGGTGATAATTCCTTGTTCACTGTATCCACACGTTACCCAGTGAAAACCACTTACTAATTCGTATTGAACAATGTTGTAGTTATTCAAAAACTCTGGAATAATTAATTACTAACCATGAGGAATAGTATCGATTTGGTTAAAGCTCCTACATCACCTGATGATTGATTCACAGTATATTTTGTGTAAGACCTTTTGCATCTCTAAATGTTGCTGCTGCTATTAGAATTTACCAATTAGCATGTGTGGACAATTTGACCTAAAGATAGAGAACAACACATAGTGATATTTTTGCCACAAGTTCTGTAACTCTCAACCATATGAAGGCTATAATCATGTGAACACGACAATAAATTGAAATGTGAATTGCAACTGAGGTTGAATGCTTTTGTTTCTGCAAGTTGAGTTAATGAATATTTATCAATTTCACTTCCTTGTACATTTGCATTATTTTTGGGTTAGAACAAAGAGAGTAGAGACATACATGAATGATGAGTGTGTGGGAGTTCTATTTCCTCTATTGACCTTGACCCGAGCATTAGTGGACTATACCCTGAATTTAGGATAGTTGGAACTTGGAAGGTATCAGTCGACCCTATGGTTGCTTTGAGTCATTTCCATGAAAGAGTTTCACTTTACATGGTTGACATACATTCTATGGTTTGGATATTAACCTTATTATTTCCTGAAGTTAAAGATTAAACCAACCCTTTAGCCCTAATTGTTGGCCATTTATTTAGGAAGAGCTGATAGGTGCTGTATTACTTGTTTTTGCAAACAAACAAGATCTGCCTAATGCTATGAATGCTGCTGAAATAACTGACAAGCTTGGCCTTCATTCACTCAGGCAACACCACTGGTAAACATTCTTCGCATGGGTTCCTTGTATACTAGCTACTTCTATGTGTTGCTTATTTTGATATGTGCAATTTTGAACCTGGTTTTCCTCTTTCTTTCCAGGTACGTTCAGAGCACCTGTGCTACCTCAGGGGAGGGGCTTTATGAGGGGCTGGACTGGCTTTCTAACAACATAGCTAACAAGGCAAGTACTTGATATAACATTACTCGACAACAATTTCTTGATATGTTCCAGATATTTTATTCTAGATTTTATATATATGTGTGTGTATTGATATGTGTATTAATAATTTTTAAGCTAATTTTACAAATTAACGGCCGTCCAATTCTGTGATATAATAGATCAATCAAAGTTTGAACAGAAAAAGTAAGGTAGCGTGGTTCTTTTTTTTAAGTGTTTTGGGAAGAGTTATGTATACTTGTTTGTTCTGGGGAGGATGAAAACATTCTGGGAAGATGCTAACGAACATTGCCTAACTTTTCTTTTGCCTTTTAATTTATTTGATATCGATAGTTGTATGATGTATTTCTTATTATGCTCCATTTTTACAGGCATAAAAGCTTTATGGAGTTGTTTATGTGAGTTGTTGATGTATGCTTTTGGGTTTTTTTCTAGACTTGTGCCGTGTGACCATGGATGGATTGTTCCTTAGAAAATGGTTGTTTTTGAGTTAGGAGTTTGTATGACGAACTGTGATTTGGTTGAGTTTCTCTCTTTACATTTTCTAAGCTAAATTTTCGAGCTCGTAATCTACTATAATAAATTTTTATTCTTTTATCTTTCTTTTATATATATATTCTTTTATATATATATTCTTTTATATATATATATATATATTTCCTCTTTGTGTGTGTGTGTGTGTGTTTTGCTTATTCAATTTCAACGTGGAAATTATAATAGAAAATGAGAGATATTTTAAGTTGTAACTTTTTCCCTATTTTCAGAATATATTAAATAATCGGTGAGCTGAATAATTGGATCAGTGTTTTGTACACAGGAGTCCCACGCTTTAAATTGGGCCTCATTTACAAATTTAAATCCTCTATTGGATCAAGTTGGTTGTAGCTCCAGCATGTCACCAAATAGTTGGGCTAGTCCACGAGTATACTCTTGAACTAACATTACAGTCCGCAAACGACACTAGCAAAGTAACCAGCTCTGAGTAAACCATGTACGAGAGGCTCGTCCGAAAAAATATTGACAGGAGAACCGAATTTCTGACCACTGATCAAATGTTTTTCAACTTCACCAACTCGGACATTCCCTTCAAGATGTTTTCTTAAATATAATTAAGGCGAGAGATTTATCTAAAAATCAGTACCTAACTAATTAAACATTAACCCCAATCGGTGGAATTTGAACCAAGATCATTAGGGTCTTGAGGTTTCGCTCTTGTCACTAGAGCGAGGTGCCCTTGGCAGTCCACGTGACTTTTAATCGAACTGAATTCGTTCTAGAGTTGATAAATGTTTATTCTTTCAAAATTGGGTTACAATAAATAGAAAATAGTTCCTAATTTTTGCTAATTAATACAGGTTATAATCTCCACAAAATGCTTTGACTTGCACGACAAAAAATATATTATATAAATATTGCCTGAGGCTATGCGACGCCTCTTCGTTTGGTACACACATACATATGACAAGTCCTTTCTCAATCACATTTTGCAAATCAATCCACACCACAATTATTTTATTTCACAAATTAATTTGACACAAACATATGCTTGTAGTATATTCCATCACGCAGGACCAACACATGCAACCCTCCGAATAATCAAGGTATTCATCGTCTTTTAATTGAATTTTGTTTTATTTTTTCTTTTATTAATGCGCACAACATTATAGTATGTCTGAGAATATAAATTGCTAGTGTTGGAATTAATTGTCCTTTACTAGAAGAGTAAATGATATGCGTCGCTTGGATTGATGTGAGACATAAAATATTTGAATTACACGATTATCGTCATTTATGATTTTTAGTAAATGAGCAAACATTCGATCCTATTAGTAATGCCGAACTAAGATCACGTGTTTTATCCTACATATATGATGTTGATGATAGAATTAAACTAAACAATGACTAATTAAGCTCCCAAATACTTGAGGAAATATCAACTATAAATCCCAAATAACGACTTATAGGACCCAAATTCGTTTATTCCTTTTGTCCCCACCTATGAATCCCAAAAAATAATTAGGGCCCTCAAAAAGTGGGGATCGGATTCTACCTTAAAATATATTATTGCCTTTCGGAAAAAAAATGTCTTTTATTGAATTTTGTTTTGTTTTGAAATGAATGTGTGTGAGAGAGAGTATTTGATTAGTAGGGATAGCTAACAACGTGCATGGGAACTAGTTGTCCATATAAGATTGCTACTTTGTACCAGCATTTGCCATTTTGTTATGGTCCACATGAATTTGGGGTTACCCGCCTCTCAAAAATATCAAAATATATAGGTAAAAATTGTGATTTTAGTCATGTAAGTTGATATGTTTTAGATTTTTGTCATGTAAGTTTACTTGTTCTGGATTTTTGTAATGTAATTTTTTCGTATTTGGTTTTCATCCAGTAACTTGGATTTATTTTTCCGAAGTTACTAAATCAATCGAATGTTGTTTATTATGCATCAATGTTCTCCTACGTAACTCATATGCCGATAACAAAACTTATATTATACATATTAAAATATACATAAACAAAACAAAAAAAAAACGACGAACTTAATTTTTTTCTTCTAATTTTGAGATATTAAGTGTCGTTTTATTTTATTTTACTCATATGGATTTTAACGTGTGTAATCTGAACTTTATTTGTGTTATATGAGTTACGTATGGGAGAATCAATTAATGCCAAATTATAAAAAATATTTAATAAGTTTAGTGGATTTCAGCAGAAAAACAAAACAAAACAAACTGTCATCGCTAATTTGATATGTCTTTGAATTGCTTCAATTCACATAGTTTAGTTCTCTTCTCGTAGATACGTAGTATTCCAGGATAGACGCATATATCATTCATCATATCAATTATCACGTACGTAACTCGTGCTAGCCTAATGCCACCACCAAAATTTGACAGATCAACTTCAAAATCCAAGTCAAATTTCCACAGTAGAGATCCAAGAACAAGAAGCAATGTTTGTTAATGAAACATAAAAAACTCTCTCATTATTAATTACGCGCAACGTACATCCAAGGATTCTCTAGAATTGATTTCTTTGCAAATCCTTTGGATTCGACATGAGATGTGGTGCCACAACCTAAATAGTTTTTCATGGCTACACGTAAATATCGGATAAGGGAATGTAAAATGAAACACGAAGGGTTCAAATTCGAACGTGGACGGATAGAATAGTATATGCAATGCAGAGCTAGCCAAGAACCTTCAAGAGGACCACTTCTTCTTACATTATTCATGAATAATGAAAAGGTATGTTTGCATTCCATATAGATTCCCAAGTTGAAATTCAGATTCTTTTTAAAACTTATTATTCTAATTACCAAATGCCTTTAATCAATGAATAGTTGTTTAAATTTCATACTTTGAATTATTTAATTTCCTTTCGAAATTCCACAAACTGGAAAAGGATGATATATTCGAATTTATTCTGATATAAAAAGTAATGTATATTCCATCTGCTTTTAGGGTTAGCTTGTTTTGGTGTACCGTTCTTCCTTTTAGCTTGGCATATCTAGAAGCAATACGTACACATGGCTTACTAGAATTTTTAAAAGGTGTTCTACATTTTGTAAACACTAGAGACTGGCTTGACACGTTGTGAAACATAGGTGTAATATAATACGTGAATATTATGTGTCGCACGTAATTCAATTCTCAAGTTTAGTTATGATATTTATAAAATTAAATATGACATAAGATTTTGTAAGATGATTTTTCTATAATTATGAAATATGAGAATTGAACACTTTATGATATTAAATAAAATATGAGTAGTAATTTTGGAATTAAAAAAAAAAAGTTTCACCATGGTAGCTTCTTTAATTAATAGTTTAGATGATTTATCAACGAGAAATAACCAAATTTATTTATAAATTAGCCTAATTTTGTTTTGATTTTTAAGTAGTTTTAAATTTGGTCCTGTAATAAGTTGGGTTTCCTTTTGCTTTTAAGTCACATTTCATTGAAATTCTAACACGATATTGGACGTTGTTGATATGATATAAAATATTTTCACATGATAATAGATATGACTAACATGTCGTATAATTTACATGACGAAAATCAAAAATTTTAAATACTATAAAAACATATCAAAAATCGTTAGATTACATGATGATTTTGATAATTTATCTATATATTTTCTCTATCTGATTTGGACTGAAGGAGTTGAGATTGCTTTGATATATCGTAATCATCATGGTGCAATCTCACTTAATCCTTGACAATAAATAAATAAAAAAATTATAATTTTTGTCATGTTTGTTTGTCTATTTGTGATTTTAATCTCGTGTTGTTAATTTCTTATTTTTCCAACATGAAACCGATTGTGTCACTAACTTAATGTCGACGTGACACTCTTTTGTAAAGTGTTATATCAACATCCTTGATGAAAAAAGAATTAAAATCGTCAAAAATTGAAATATATATTATTAAAACTCAATTTTAACGATATAAGACTATAAAATTGAAATTTTTTCCTAGATAAACTCAATGGTGTGCGTATATATATTTCATTTCATGTCAATGACATTTACATTTTTATGTACGTTTAATTTTATTATGATTATTGTGGTTTAAACTTGTTTTCTATAATATAATAAACTGCTTCTATCAAATATTTTTCCCTGTCGCTAATGCCCTTCAAAGTTCAACCCACCACCTTCGCCTTGCAATCGAAACAATTCTTTCATGGAAAAAAGCCATGAAAGACACAAAACAAATCAGTCAGCATCATAGCTCATTACAATATCTAATGCATTCTCTCCACACAAAATCCATGCATGTCTTAATCCACACGTAAATTAATTTATTTTCAAAAAATAAAAAATATAATATAAAAAAGAATATTGCATTTTAATTTGAATTTCATTTACGCTGCATCAACCTTTCATTTTCCGTCTATTTAAAGCCAACAGATCCTGCCATTGAAGCTCAGGAGCAAACAAGGCAAAGTAGGGTTTTGCAAGTGTTGCTTACTTTTACTTTCCTACAAACTCTCCTCAACCGCACCCGATTTTTTTAAAATGGCTCCCCAAATCCCCGCAGATTATTTCCCTGGAAAAGTAGCTCCTACTCTCGACACGAAACGGGGATACGTGACGTTTCTAGCTGGCAGTGGCGATTATGTTAAAGGCGTCGTCGGATTGGCTAAGGGCCTAAGGAAGGTAAAGAGTGCCTATCCTCTTGTGGTGGCTATCTTGCCTGATGTTCCTGAAGAACATCGTGAGATTCTGAGAGAACAAGGTTGCATTGTGAAGGAGATCGAGCCCATATATCCACCAGAGAATCAGATTCAGTTCGCCATGGCTTATTATGTCATCAACTACTCCAAACTCCGCATATGGAACGTAAGTATTAATATGCTCATTAATTATGTGTCTACTGATTGATTACGGATGAATTGAGCTCCCGAATATCGTATCGATTTAGTAAACAGTTTTTGATGTTAAGAAATTGTGTTATGAATCCACGCAGAGACCGGTGGAGGGAGAGGGAGATGGTAGGGACCGTTTTCGCCTTCTCTATTGTTCTTAATTTTTCCCTATGTAGTGGAAAAATTAATGTTTTGCCGATTGAAAACTTTTTCCCTCTTTCGTTGCATGCAGAAGTCCTTGATAATTTGAAGCGAGAAATTTAGTTTTGTTAACAGTTTAATGTATTTAAGTTATACAAAAACATACCCTTTATAATAATTAAAAAACCATATAATTTTAACTTTTTTAAAAAAAAATAGTGGAAAGAAGACCATATATTTGGCTCATGCAAAAGATATTTGCCATTTTTAACCTCTTCAGAACGTGCTACTACATTCTTCGAGAAAATGTCTTACAATTAGACATAATATGTGACCAAATTGCCCCAAGAATCCGTTGATGGCTGGAGTTTTTAATAAAAAAGGGTAAGAACACACCGGAGAGTACTGAATGTTCCATCGCCGCCAAAATATAGTGAATCGCTCTCATTTAATCTCAGACCTGCCCAAGTATTGGATGCATAATAATATTTGGTGAATTATATATTTTTGGCAGTTCTTGGAGTACAACAAGATGGTGTACCTTGATGCAGACATCCAAGTTTACGAGAACATCGACCATCTGTTCGACTTGGCCGATGGCTATTTCTATGCTGTGATGGACTGCTTCTGTGAGAAGACGTGGAGCCACTCCAAACAGTACTCTATTGGGTACTGCCAACAGGTCCCTAAAAAGGTGACTTGGCCCGCTGAAATGGGATCCCCTCCTCCACTCTACTTCAATGCTGGCATGTTTGTGTATGAGCCTAACAAAGAGACCTACGAGAACCTGCTTGAGACCCTGCGCATCACTCCACCGACTCCATTTGCAGAGCAGGTACCTTCACATTGTATTTTCAGCTTTACAACATATAATATGTCATATGACACCATTTGAGCGTCGTCATGTTTTACTTGTATTAATCAATAGTACAGGCTGTTGGTCGTGTTTAGTTTGTTAGTCATGGCTCGATAATCTTCTATCCTGGGTGCGATCATCATCATTCTGAAATCATTTTTACCGCGAAAACGACAGGATTTCTTGAACATGTTCTTCAACAGCATCTACAAGCCAATCCCCAATGTCTACAACCTTGTCCTAGCCAACATATGGCGCCACCCTGAGAACGTCGAGCTTGACAAGGTCAAAGTAGTCCACTACTGTGCTGCTGTAAGATTTTATTCAACTTCAAATACTCAGTACCAAAGTACAATGTTAAATTCCTATTTCACTCACATTTATTCTCAATTTTGATCAAATATAATATAAAAAACTCAGGGTTCCAAACCATGGAGGTACACTGGTGTAGAAGAGAACATGGACAGAGCCGATATAAAAATGCTTGTCAAGAAATGGTGGGATGTTTACGACGACGAGTCCCTCGACTACAAGGGCGAAGATTTCTCCAAGACATCTATCTTGGCTTCCATGCCTGAGCCTGCTGTGTCATACATTCCTGCACCATCTGCTGCATAAAACTTACATATATGAGCGAGGATTTGATTATGTGTTGTGAACTTTAAATTGGGTGTAACCCTATGACTACTATGTTGTCCTAATATCTACTGTTTTGTAGGCCACTTGGCCTACTTTTTGTTTGGTGTGTAACGCAAAAATATATAATATGACATAAATTTGGTACTGTTTGGTTTTATGCAATGCACTCAAAGTAGTCAAGGGATGTAAAAATTCTTGCTGCAATTACAATTATAACATAAACTAAAATCTCTACATATTGCGCGCGATACGTTCATTTTCTGTAAACCGAAATTCTCTAATAACTAACATCGATGAAAATTAATACTAGGGAAGATAGGAAACCGAAATGTTTTCCTTTTATAAATGCTTCTTTAAATGTGAATATTTAATGTCTTAAATTTCCATTGTAGCACAAAGTATATTACCGAGTCCGAAACCCAATATACCATATGTGAGAATTATCAGTACTCACACACACTAATAAACATGAAATTTCTTCACTGTTTTCTTCTCGTTTTAATAATTATTGTGAAGTTTTCTAATGCAACACGCCCGATTCCAAGGACACTGCAGGAAAAGAAAGCAGTTTCGGATGATGATCCGGAAACAAATTCACTTCCTGCAACAGGGGAAGGGAAACAAAAATTGAAAGAAGAAGAAGAAAAAGAAAACTATGAGTTTTGTGATTCTTGCGAAAACGACTATGATGAACAAGATTCATCAAATGAGGATGATGAGTCGTCCGAGTCCACCAAAGATAAAACAAAACCCAAAGAAACCGAAAAATGTGAGGGCAATTCTTGCGAAGACGAAGATGATCAAGATTCATCAAATGAGGACGATGAATCATCCGAGTCTGCAAAAGATAAACCAAAACCCAAAGAATGTGAGGGTGATTCTTGCAAAGACGAAGATGATCAAGATTCATCAAATGAGGAGGATGAAGCGTCCGAGTCTACAAAATATAAATCAAAACCCAAAACAAAAGATAAATCAAAACCCAAAGAAACCAAATCATGTGAGGGAAATTCTTGCGAAGACGAAGATGAACAAGCTTCATCAAATGAGAAGGATGAATCGTCCGAGTCTACAAAAGATAAACCAAAACCCAAAGAATGTGAGGGCAATTCTTGCAAAGACGAAGATGATCAAGATTCATCAAATGAGGATGATGAATCGTTCGAGCCTACAAAAGATAAACCAAAACCCAAAGAAACCAAAAAATGTGAGGGCAATTCTTGCGAAGACGAAGATGAATTAAGCTCACATCCAACGAAGAAAAAGGAAAATTCCAGTGAGTCCACGAAATGTACTTGCGCTTCTTGTGATGGAGAGGCTGCAGAACGACAAGCTGCAAAAGGGAACTCAAAATCAGAAGGAAAAGATACAGATGATGATGTTGATGGTACTGTAAATGATAAAGATGGTGACGATGGTGGTGTTGATGATGATGATAGTTCCCCGACTCCTACAAAGAAGAAACCAGAATCCAAAGAAACCGAGAACGGCGATGGGAAACCAGCACCGGAGAAATGTGGGCCTACGTGTGGTGATGATTCTGAAATGGCTTCGCCACCAACGGCTCCATCTGGAAGAGGGAAGGAAGCTAACCCAATGGCTCCAACTCCTACTAGTGCTAAACAGGTACCACCCAAGAATTGTGATGGCCCTTCTTGCGGTGATGATTTTGAAATGGCACATCCTCCAGAGGCTCAATCTGCAAAAGAGAAGGATGCTAAATCAAACGCAGCACCACCTACAAACAGGAAACAGATACCGGATGAACTCGAGGATGGTGATGCTGCACGAGCACCCGAGAGTGATGACCCGGAAATGGACTTGTCTCCTAAGGCCCAGCCTAGTAAAGGAAATGGTGCTAAATCAGCGGCAGCACCACCTTCAAATGGGAAACAAATACCAAAAGAACTCGAGGATGGTGATGCTGTACAAGCACCTCAGGGTGCCGACGACCCTGAAATGGAATTGCCTCCAAATGTTCCGTCCACGAAAGAGAAAGATGCTAAATCAGAGGCACCATCACCTACAAATGGGAAACAGATACCAGAAGTACTCAATAATGGGAACGCGGAACAAGAATCCGAGGATGAAGACCTTGAAATGGAATTGTCCCCAGAGGTAAATATTCCGAATATTAAAGGAAAGGGCGCCGCCGTTAAACCAATGGCCCCACCTCCGATGAATGGGAAGCAGAAACCCAAAGAACTCAAGAACAACAATGCTGATCAAGCAGCCAAGGAGGACGACCCTGAAATGGAACTGCCACAGGTTCCAACTACCAAAGGGACAGGTGCTAAACCAACAGCACCACCTCCAGAAAATGGGAAACAGAATGCTAAAGGCAATGCTGAACAAGCACCTGAGGATGAAGACTCTGGAATAGCACTGCCCCTGGTTCCGACTACCGAAGGAAAGAGTGCTAAAACAACGACAAGGCCTCCAATGAAAGGGAAACAGAAAAGCCGAAGGGGATGCTGAACAAGGACCCGAGGATGACGAGCCTGAAATGGATTTCCCCTCAAAGGCTCCATCTACTAAAGGGATAGGAGTTAACCCAACAGCACCACCTCCAACAAACGGGAAAGAGACACCCAAAGGACTCAAAAATGATGATGCTGAACAAGTAGCAGATGATGACCACCCTGATGTGGCATTGCCCCCAAAGGTTCCGTCCACTAAAGGGAAGGATGCTAAATTAACCGCACCACCTCCGACGAACAGGAAACAGATATCCAAAGAACTCAAGGATGTTGATGCTGAGCTAGAACCTGACTACGACTACCCTGAAATGGAAATACCAACGAAGGTTCCATCTGCAGCAGGGAAAGATGATAACCCAATCGCACCACCACCTACAAACGGAAAACAGAAATCAGTAGAACTAAAGAATCATGGAACCAACCTAGAAATCAGGTCCAAAGATAATGAAAACAGTGACTTCCCAGAAGATGATGAAAGCCAAAAGGTACTCTACGAAAAATTGAAAGAGCTTACGGAATAAGGGACAGATGATTCTTGTAAGGCAGTATGTGGTAATAAATTGATAAAAGAATGTTTAAAACAGGAGGAAGCTCACAACAGAGAAAAATCAGCTCATAAATTATCCAAGTTTCCTTGTAGCTATGGAACTATTGCTTCTTCTTCTTCTTTCTTTTCTTTTTGTAGAAAATAGTGGAGATTGGATTGCTAACTAGCATGAAAACAAATTTATTAATGCATAACAAAATGATATTTTGTCAAGCTCATAGCTCCGAAGGATTTGCAGCTCATATTATCATACCTGGATGCAACTTATGTTGGGTTGTCCCGGAAACCAAATCTAAAACGCAGCGGAAATTAAAATATTTTCAGATCTACAATCTTCCGGGGACGATCGATTGCCTTTGATTCATATTTTAGTGATACGTGTAAATTAAATTAAATACACAAATAGAGATTACCACACGACCTAGATCGTGGTGACGACAATCTTATCCAAATCAGACCGCACGATTTGACTTTGCCGCTACCACGAACCGCCAAAATCCGGTACACCAACTATATGAATCTACCTCAAAATAGTTGGCACTAGTCAACTATCTGATTTTCTTCGAACAAATTAAGAAGCACGAAATATGAATAAAATTTTTTAGTGAAAATAGCCGAGAACCAAGAGATAAAAGATAACTCTTTTAGAGAACCATTCTCTGCTATTATATATTCTCGGTTACTCCAATTTTTCCACAAACATTATTATTACAAGTGACCCTATCAATTCAATGCATTCACGTTCTTGTGCATTTCCTCATAAATGCATGTCTCCTTTTATTTATTTATTTTTTTTAATTAAAAATATATATAATATATTTACATATATATATATATATTAACAAGTATGTGTCGACATATGTGTCTATATATATATAATATTATTTTGAATATTTGAATATAAATTTGATATCATATATCACATCAAATATTCAACAAATGCAATATTTAAAAATAATAATAATTTTTATTCGATTTTTCGTGCTATCTTATAATCACTATTATAAGACTTGAAATTTAATCATATTAAATTTCTGATTATTAAATTCAACTCTTTGAATTTAATTATTAAACTCAACTCCTTGAATTTAATAATTATATTCGGGTAGATAACAATCAGTATTTGTGTGACCCTCAATGGTTCAGGGATACAGCTAGTTGTGGGTTCACAACTTCTTTGTGATTCAGAACAACATTTGTTCTTATTCGAGCTTACCCTAATTAGTTCCATTCTTTTCATCAACCCTTTGATCAAGAATGTCAGAACTCAATTCTGATTGCACCCATCGGATCATGGTAAGAGCGTCTAGTAGCATCGCCCCATGATCCCCTAGGTATCACTGATAGTGCCTGCAAGAACCTTATGCTATGGTTAATGTACAGTACGGTCCCTTCAACCAAGTATATCCCGATCGAATCTGCAACCATTGGTATATCGAGAGTTGCTAATTAATTCGATAACAATGTGATGTATCTTTGAGTAATAATAATGGCATCTGATATGCAACTAGAGAACCACCTTCCCTAAAGCACATTTCATGCTCTGGCCAGAGACTTCTTGCACTATTAATTCATTAGATCAAATAGGATATCTTCACCCATAGGTGAGCGGTGAATTCCCGACTACAATATATTGGCTCCTACGTATTTCGAAACTACACCCAACCTCGCCACCTTATGACCCTCAGTGGAATCGGTAAACGAGTCAAAGTGCAGGCTAGTACGCAGAGCCTCCATGTTGTCCCGGGTCAAAGGACTAATGGTGTACAACCATAACCACGGACTATTCCACTCGATAAATGAAAACCACTTGGAAAGTACGGGGGAGGGTTGTTCAGTCCATCATCATATGATCACCCATCTGTATGAATGGACCTCTCCATGCCCTTGTCAATGAAACATGACGTTTTCATCACAGATGCTAGTCTCAAGCTCGAGCGACCTTTATCTTTATTTTAGGCGGCTGAATCGACTAGGAACCAATTTAGAATATACAGTACACTTCCTAATGAGTTTCATGATCTTACGTTGAAAAGCAGACCTCATGGTACTTATTGTATATTCAAAGACTTTATCTATGCAGCTTGCATGGGTATACAGATAAAGTAAATGCCATAATATGATCATAAATTATTATTCAAATAAAGATTGTTTTACATTAGAGTCAATAAAACCCTAGCCACAAGTTGGCTTGCCGGGCACCTACTCTAACAATCTCCCACTTGCCCTATAGCCAACTACCCATAGATTTCAGACCCATTGCTTCACGATGCTTTTCAAACAATGGTCCTGGCAGGGGCTTTGTGAGTGGATCAGCAACATTATCTGCAGAGGTGACTTTTTCTACTAATATATCTCCTCTTCCCACTATCTCCCGGATGATGTGGAACTTCCTCGGTATATGTTTGGATCGCTAATGAGACCTCGGCTCCTTTGCTTGCGCAATGGCACCAGTGTTGTCACAGTACACCGGGACTGGATCAACTCCTTGAGGTATAACGCCCAACTCTTGGACGAAATTCCTCATCCAAACTGCCTCTTTTGCTGCAGCTGCTGCATCTATGTATTCTGCCTCAGTGGTCGAATCCGCTGTGGTGTCTTGCTTGGAACTCTTCCAAGAGACAGCACCACCATTGAACTTGAATCATCCACATCTGATTGGAAGCTAGAATCAGTATATCCTTCTAATTTTAATTCTCCATTCCCATAAACCATGAACAAATTCTTAGTTCTTCTCAAGTACTTAAGAATATCTTTCACGGCTTTCCAATGTAGTGGACCGGGATTCGACTGATATCTACTTGCAACACTGAGTGCAAAAGCAATATCAGGTCGAGTAGATATCATACTATACATGATACTGTCAATAGCGGATGCATATGGAATGCGGGTCATAGTTTTTATCTCATCATCAGTCTTAGGGCACATAGACTTGGATAGACTAGTACCATGACACATTGGGAGATATCCTCTCTTGGACTCCTCCATAGAGAATCTCCTCAGTATGGTATCAATATAAGTAGATTGGGTAAGCCCTAGCATCTTATTTGATCTATCCCTATAGATCTGTATTCCTAATACATATGATGCTTCACCCATATCCTTCATAGAAAATTTACTAGCTAACCATACTTTAGTTGACTGCAACATCCCTACATCATTTCCAATGATTAGTATGTCATCAACATAAAGTACTAGGAATGTCACTGCACTCCCACTAACCTTCTTGTATACACAAGGCTCCTCAGCATTCTTAACAAAATCAAACTCTTTGATAGTGTTGTCAAATCTGAGGTTCCAACTCCTCGATGCCTGTTTGAGTCCATAAATAGATCTCTGAAGTTTGCATACTTTATGCTCACTTCCTACTGATGTGAATCCTTCAGGTTGAGACATGTAAATCTCTTCTTTAATATCACCATGAAGGAACGCTGTTTTCACATCCATCTGCCATATTTCATAGTCATACCATGTTGCTATAGCTAGCAATATCCTAATGGACTTGAACATTGCGACTGGAGAAAAAGTTTTCTCATAGTCAATTCCTTGTCTTTGAGTATATCCTTTTGCTACCAGTCTAGCTTTGAAGGTCATTACCTTCCCATCCGCCCCAAGCTTCCTTTTATAAATCCATTTGCTTCCTATGGGAACAATTCCCTCAGGTGGATCTACTAAGGACCATACTTGGTTTGAATACATGGAGTCCATCTCGGACTGCATGGCTTCAAGCCATTTAGATGAATCGACATCTGATAAAGCTTCTTTGAAGTTCCTTGGATCACATCCAGGAATGAGCTCATCTTGGCCTTCTTCAAGAAGTAGGCTCATCTTATTAGGTGGCCTTGAGACCCTTTCAGATCTCCTTGGAGCTTGTGTCTCTTCAACTGGCTGTTGGGGTGTGGGTTCTACATTAACAGGGGTTACATCTTGAATTTCTTCAAGTTCTATCATCCCGCCTTTTCTATCCAATAGAAACTCCTTCTCTAAGAAGGTGACATTCCTTGAAACAAACATTTTTGTTTCTTTGGGATCAAAGAAATAATATCCAGCAGAATTTCTTGGATATCCCACAAAGTAGCACAAATTGGCTCTACTATCCAATTTGTTTCCCACTGTCTGCATCACATAAGCAGGACATCCCCATATTCTTAAGAAAGAATATTTGGGAGTTTTTCCCATCCATATCTCATATGGAGTTTTATCCACTGCTTTTGTATGAACATTGTTCAACAATATTGCCGCTGTTTCAAGCGCAAATCCCCAAAATGATGGCGGTAATTCAGTGAATCCCATCATAGATCGAACCATGTTCATCAATGTTCGATTACGACGTTCTGAAACACCATTCATCTGTGGTGTGGCAGGTGGAGTCCACTGTGAGAGAATCCCATTCTCTTTAAGATAGTTTTGAAACTCAGTACTTAAGTATTCTCCTCCTCGATCAGATCGAAGTGTTTTAATACTCTTTCCTAATTGTTTCTCTACTTCATTTCTGAATTCTTTGAACTTTCAAATGCTTCAGACTTGTATTTCATCAAATACACATACCCATACCTCGAGAAGTCATCAGTAAAGGTGATGAAGTATGATTGCCCATATTTTGTGCTAACACTTAGCGGACCACACACATCTGTATGGATTAACTCCAATAGATTGTGTGCACGCTCTACTTTCCCTAGGAAAGGGGCTTTGGTCATCTTTCCTTTCAGACATGACTCACATGCCTCAAGAGAGTTTATGTCTGACTGATCAAACATACCCTCTCCTATTAACTTGTGCATCCTTCTTTGGGAAATATGTCCTAGCCTAGCATGCCACAAGTATGCTTGATTAAGCCCATCTTTTTTTCTTTTGTTTGTTGTTGAAATCATGTTTACATGGACATTGTCAATGGGAATATCTTTTATTTTTAAATTATAGAGATCGTTTTGTAATTCTCCTGTTCCAATCAAACATTCATTCTTGTAAATTTTGCAAACACCTTTAGCAAATAAACAAGAAAATCCATCTTTATCAAGCATAGAAATGGATACAATGTTTTTAACCAAATCTGGAACATATAAAACATCTCTTAATAACAACTTAAAATTATTGTCTAACATCAAGTAAATATCTCCTATTGCACTTGCAGCAACTCTTGCTCAATTGCCCATTCTTAGGAAGGTCTCACCATCCCTAAGCCTCTTACTTCTTGTCATCACCTGCAAATCATTGCATAGATGAGAACCACATCCTGTATCTAATACCCAAGAAGTTGAGTTAATTGAGATATTTACTTCAATGTAAAACATACCCTTGCCAGAACCTTTCTGGGCTAGATATTCCTTGCAATTGCGTTTCCAATGTCCAGACTTATTGCAGTGGAAGCAAACATCTTCTTTCGTTTTAGGCTTTGCAAGCCCTTTAGAAGTGTTTGTATCTTGCTTCTTCTTGGGTTTGAATTTGTTGGAAGGAGCGGAACGTTTCTTTCCCTTCCATTTTGGTCCTTTCTTCGTCCCAGACGAGGATCCAACTAGGAAAACAGGTTTTTCCTTTTTTATGGTGGCTTCATATGTAGTAAGCATATTGACTAGCTCTTCAAGGCTAGCCACCAGCTTGTTCATATTAAAATTCACCACAAACCCATCAAACGATGCTGGCAGTGACAGTAATAGGATGTCTGTAGATAACTCATTTGGCAAAACTATTTCTAGTCCTACCAATTTTTCGATGAGCCCAATCATCCTTACATCATGCTCATGGACCGAGGCCTCATCTCGCAAGCGTGTAGTCATGAGCTCCTTGACGGCCGCATGCCTCAAGGGACGAGTTTGTGCACAATACAACTCTTGTAGGTGCGTGTAAATGTCGGTGGCATTTACAGCATCCTCAAGCCGCCTCTGTAATTCATTTGATATAGAAGCTAGCATATAGCTCTTGGCTTTCAAGTCATGGTCCCACCATTTCTCTAGCTTTGCCAATTCATCAGCAGGTGCATTGGCTGCTGCCTCTTTTGGAGAAGCTTTATTGAGCACATATGCTATTTTTTCAGAATTTAAAACAATTTTTAAATTCCTTAGCCAGTCCTGATAATTTGGTCCGGTTAACTTGTTTTGATCAAGAATCGCAGATAATGGATTTCGTGTCGCCATCGTAAACATACTGAAATTTGAAACAGATAAAGTTATTGACTATTTTAAATATTTTATAAGACGTAAAATATGGACTTTTATTTTTACGAATTTTCTCCCACTATTTTGACATTTTCACCACCCTCTGATGTAAAATGGGAAATCTAATTTCCTTAGTAAGTACGTAAGGTCCAATTGCTAAATCATGATCCCAATTATCTTGGCAAATCACAATTTCCAAAAGGTAAAGCCCAATTGCAACTCCTTGCAACCATCACGTAATTTTGTCTCACGTTTGATGAGAGCCCATTATAGGTGCTCTTTCTCTTTACGTGTCAATCCAGACCCATCAATATTGAACCTTATTGGACGGTCGCCATGAGATCCTCATTATCTAGGCCAATGTCATGGGAGTTCCACGTAGTTCACATCAACTATGTCAGTGGAAGTCACAGCTTTCCGGCGTCCAAACCTCCCCATTATCTAGGCCAAGGTCTGTCCGCGGGTAGCGATCAACATGCAACCACCGTTGTTGGAAGGCACGGAAATATTAAACTTTCTTTTAATTTTTCCTTTTAATGAGCTTGATATAAATTTTGAATCTTATTCAAAATGAGGGATTTTAATTTTAAAATCTCATGTCGTATTTGTTTGTTTGTTTGTCGGATTCATGCAACTATGTTTTATCCATGCAACGTCATACGCATAAATAAAACATACAAACAACATTCATCATACATCACATGCATAATAAATAAATGTAGATGATTACGGCCTTTTCCTATGTGATCCACGTGAGTCACATCGTGGATCATTGGTCTGTCTAGGGTAATGCAGGTATGCAATGCAATCCTATTACATTGCAGCTTCCATTTTACAAGTTTTCATTCCTCTGCTCCTTCTTCTATTTTATACCTCCCACTTATTCTAATGAATTACATTTAACTATTAAATCATGAAGACAGTAGAATAGGGATACAAACCGGGGTGGCTAACATCAGAAAAAAAGAGAGTGAGCTCGCAGGCTCAATTAAATATTACAACTTTAATATTAAATGAATACCTAAACATTCACCTAAACACATTTGTCGGGGCCCATAATCATCCACCATGCAAATATCTCCAGCTATGCAATAATATTAATTAATTACATCACATGTAATTAATAATATTAATTAATTACATCGCATATAATTAATTTAATCTATCGTTTTCATCAATCGTATTTCAGTTCAAAATTGAATCAATAAATTAAATAAAACAATTTTATTTAATTTCTAATTGATTAATTTTAAACTTTATGGTAAAATCATATTTTACCTTTAATCATAATATTAATTGAAGATAAGATTAATAAATTAAATAAAACAATTTTATTTAATTTCTAATTAATCAAACTCTCAATTAATTGTAAAATCCTAATTTTACACTTCATAAATTAAAAATCATATTTTTTAATAAATTAAGTTATACGATTAAATAATTGAAAAATATGATCTCCAAAAAAATCGATAATATGTGCCATACTAATTGGATTTTATTATTATTATTTTAAATCCAATATTTTAAGATATGACCAAATAAAAAATTTTCCCAGCACTGTTCATCTTCTTTCTTGAAAATACAATTACCATGCATGGAATCTGCTTTGGTCATTAAACTCTGAACATTGTTCGGTTTTTATGCAATAGCAACTTGGACAATCCCAGTGCCTTACCGACCGCTCGTAGCAAAAAGATTGGGACGATTCCAGTGTCTATCACCAACACATCTTCTCACCTGCTTCGCTTAGCATCTTTATGCTCGCGTGAAGACTTTTCAAGCACACGAAGCTTGTGCACAGGCGGGTTCTCCGCCGTGTGCATGTGGAGGCAGAAGTCCAACTTCCACCTCACGTTGCCGCTATTCATGCACTTATGATGCTCGATATTTTGAGCCAATATTTCAGATCCGGCATTATCCTTTCCGATCTGGTTAATCGATTAATTTTGGAAACGATCTATAAATTAATTATCGCACAAAAATATGAATCAAACCGCAAAGTGGCTCTAATACCACTGTTGGGTTGTCCCGGAAACCAAATCTAAAACGCAGCGGAAATTAAAATATTTTCAGATCTACAATCTTCCGGGGACGATCGATTGCCTTTGATTCATATTTTAGTGATACGTGTAAATTAAATTAAATATACAAATAGAGATTACCACACGACATAGATCGTGGTGACGACAATCTTATCCAAATCAGACCGCACAGTTTGACTTTGCCGCTACCACGAACCGCCAAAATCCAGTACACCAACTATATGAATCTACCTCAAAATAGTTGGCACTAGTCAACTATCTGATTTTCTCCGAACAAATTAAGAAGCACGAAATATGAATAAAAGTTTTTAGTGAAAATAGCCGAGAACCAAGAGATAAAAGATAACTCTTTTAGAGAACCATTCTCTGCTATTATATATTCTCGGTTACTCCAATTTTTCCACAAACATTATTATTACAAGTGACCCTATCAATTCAATGCATTCACGTTCTTGTGCATTTCCTCATAAATGCATGTCTCCTTTTATTTATTTATTTTTTTAAATTAAAAATATATATAATATATTTACACATATATATATTAACATGTATGTGTCGACATATGTGTCTATATATATATATAATATTATTTTGAATATTTGAATATAAATTTGATATCATATATCACATCAAATATTCAACAAATGCAATATTTAAAAATAATAATAATTTTTATTCGATTTTTCGTGCTATCTTATAATCACTATTATAAGACTTGAAATTTAATCATATTAAATTTCTGATTATTAAATGCAACTCTTTGAATTTAATTATTAAACTCAACTCCTTGAATTTAATAATTATATTCGGGTAGATAACAATCAGTATTTGTGTGACCCTCAATGGTTCAGGGATACAGCTAGTTGTGGGTTCACAACTTCTTTGTGATTCAGAACAACATTTGTTCTTATTCGAGCTTACCCTAATTAGCTCCATTCTTTTCATCAACCCTTTGATCAAGAATGTCAGAACTCAATTCTGATTGCACCCATCGGATCATGGTAAGAGCGTCTAGTAGCATCGCCCCATGATCCCCTAGGTATCACTGATAGTGCCTGCAAGAACCTTATGCTATGGTTAATGTACAGTACGGTCCCTTCAACCAAGTATATCCCGATCGAATCTGCAACCATTGGTATATCGAGAGTTGCTAATTAATTCGATAACAATGTGATGTATCTTTGAGTAATAATAATGGCATCTGATATGCAACTAGAGAACCACCTTCCCTAAAGCACATTTCATGCTCTGGCCAGAGACTTCTTGCACTATTAATTCATCAGATCACATAGGATATCTTTACCCGTAGGTGAGCGGTGAATTCCCGACTACAATATATTGGCTCCTACGTATTTCGAAACTACACTCAACCTCGCCACCTTATGACCCTCAGTGGAATCGGTAAACGAGTCAAAGTGCAGGCTAGTACGCAGAGCCTCCATGTTGTCCCGGGTCAAAGGACTAATGGTGTACAACCATAACCACGGACTATTCCACTCGATAAATGAAAACCACTTGGAAAGTACGATGGAGGGTTGTTCAGTCCATCATCATATGATCACCCATCTGTATGAATAGACCTCTCCATGCCCTTGTCAATGAAACATGACGTTTTCATCACAGATGCTAGTCTCAAGCTCGAGCGACCTTTATCCTTATTTTAGGCAGCTGAATCGACTAGGAACCAATTTAGAATATACAGTACACTTCCTAATGAGTTTCATGATCTTACGTTGAAAGGCAGACCTCATGGTACTTATTGTATATTCAAGGACTTTATCTATGCAGCTTGGATGGGTATACAGATAAAGTAAATGCCGTAATATGATCATAAAATATTATTCAAATAAAGATTGTTTTATATTAGAGTCAATAAAACCTTAGCCACAAGTTGGCTTGCCGGGCACCTACTCTAACAACTTATGCATCCAACAGTTCTCCATCAAGCTCTTTTTTTTTAATTTTTTTTAAAGCGACCCTTAACTAGTTTATCAAGTATAACTTTTTCTAGACGCGTTTTAATCATTTGACAAAATTAATGCCCCAAAAGAACAGTCCAAGAATCAATAATCAAGAATATCAATTCAGAAATCACAATCAAGACAAGCAATTCAAAATTCAAGAATGCATCACTAACTATCCATGAATGCATGGCATGCAACAACAGTGGAAATTAAAGATTAGATTCACAAGTAGAGCAATTTCAAGAATCCAAACCAAAAAGAAAGGGGAAAAAACAATATTTCCAGAAACAATTCAAAGGGTAGATATCAAGGAGAAAAGTTGAGAAATGGAACAATGCCTGCTCAAGGACCTACTATAATTGGTATAAATCTTGATTGAAGAATATGAAGGCGGAAATGAAACGAGGCCTTCTTCATCATGCGCTTGTGTCCCAATTTCCCAAAATCTTGACATTCTGATCAGTCTTACGGCTAAATAAAGAAGAAGAAAAACAGAACGAAAAACTGTGGGAAATTGAAAGAAGCATTCCTTCCCACTCGAACTAGACTTGCGACTGTTGGGATAATTTGCGTAGATGTATATTCACAAAAAAAAAAAAAAAACATAGAGTTAATTTTTAAGTATCTTTATTTAAGACTTAGGGTATATATTGAGCTAAATCTTTATGACTAATACAATAACCGCAAGTCAAAAACTTATGCGAAACGGTCTCACAGGTCCTATTTTGTGAGACGAGTCTCTTATTTGGGTCATTCATGAAAAATTATTATTTTTTATTGTGACTCGTCTCACATATCAAAATCTGTGAGATCGTCTCACAAAAGACCTAGTCTAACTACAAACCACATTCATCATGTACTATAATATGTTGGACCAAAAAAATATTCTGAGTTCTTATTTTATCGTTAAAGAATGGAGGTCCATCTAACTAAAATTCGTAGAGTCTAATTGTATTATTATTTTTAAATATGATATATTATAAGTAGTACGTGTACGCAGGTTGGCTTAGTAGTTGTTCAATTGAAAAACAAAATTAATTATTTGCTTTTAAATATATTTAAGATCGTCCCCATATGATTAATTATCTTTTATTCATCTCAAAATTTGTGCCACGTAATAACTTTAAAATTTTAAAGATAAAAGGAATCTGGATTCGATGGGTTTTAGCCTTTAGGGCGCACGTGTTTATTGTAAAATGAGAGATATGTCTCATGTTGCAATAATAACATGATAATTAATTATTATTTCTTAAAAACAAATTATTGCAAAGGAAATAGACACGAACGTTGTAATTTTATTTAAATTTATTAAATTTGATGTTGACAATCAAATACACACCATCCATGAAAGCTGCACGTGCATGTTGCGTGTGCCTCTTTGCTATGCAATTTCCTATCTTCTTCTCACACATTATTTTAGATGGAAAATCGTAATTTTTTTTTCTTGTCAAATTTTAGCATTTTATCTTAATTATTGTTGTGATATAAATACGTTGATATAATGCTGACATATATATATATGATGTTATATTAATATTTTTGATGAAAAATTATTAAAATTGTCAAAAAAAATTAAAAAAAACACTGAATTAAAATTGAAATTATTTAAATTTATACCAAAACTTTTAATAGAGAACTGTAAATTCTATTTTTGTAATTATATCTATTTTATAAATCTTTACAAAATTTAGTAAGAATTTTAAACACGAAAACTTTATTATTGCGTTTTCTGGTAATATTTCCGAGGATATATTCATAAAATAACCTATTTTAAAAATCAAAATCTAAAAAATGTCGCTAAAAAATTTACAAATCTAAAGGAAACAAAGTTAATTTCATTTTTCATTAGAAGGGATGTATATTTTTACTGAGCCCACTATTAGCATTTGTGAAAAAGCCCATTAACTCCGGCCGATATGGTAAATACGACCGCCGCTTCTCTTCCTCTTTGGCCTTGCTCTTCAAATACACTTCATGAGCCGACAACGACGCAGTTTTGCTCTTGCCGCCCTTCCTCACCTTCACCGCCGTAACCTTAACGCCGGTGTAGATATTGTCTACCTTTTTCGGCGGAGAGCCGCCGTTGTTTAAGAAAACAAACGTGTCCCTCCCATCGCTGTTGCTCCTCCCCATTAGTTCCTTGAATCGCCACAGCTTTGAGAACCCGGTTGAGTTGCTCTTCTTGCAGGTCTCCGGCGATACCTCCACCGCCTTTCTGTTCGACCACTCGCAACAGGGCCCGAGGATGTCGTCATTCCTCGTCGAGGCCGACGTCATCTCCCCGCTGTCCCTCGTCTCCACGAAGACATTCTTCACCGGGGGTTTCGATGGCAGGCTTTCGAGCTGCAAGGAATCGGGTTCATCGCCGGAGAAGTACAAATCCCGGTTGAATAATGGGAAGACCGGTCTGATCTTGCCGTTGAAGAAAGCATCCTCCGCCGCTATAGGGGAAGTATCTCCTTCTCCACACATAAAAGAAAATTCTTCTTCCTCCTCCTCCTCTTCATCTTCACCATTATCACGATCTTTTATGATTTCTTTCCTCTCTTCTTCACAAAAATCCGGCGAATCGTCGCTTAATCTCAACTGTTCCTGTAAACCTTGACTTATTTTAGATTCTGAAGCTGAATCTTGATCTGGGCTGAGCATTTCTTCGAATCTCCCCTGCATTCTTTTTCCGTTTTGTTTGGTCTTCTTCCCCTTGTTTCAGGCTTGAAAATGGATTTTTTTAGGACGAAAAAAGGTTAAAGATCGGGAGAGAATTGAGGACAGGGGAGAGGTGTACGTTGGATTGAGTAGATTAAATGAAGCAGTGTAAGATCACAACTTTATACATGGGTAAAGGGTGGTAGTTGGAAACTTGGTCCCCTTTTTTTAAAATATTAATTGTTGCTGTCGAGTATTGAACGTGAAAGGCATTATTTAATGAGTATGAATTAATTTTGAGAAGTGACAGGAAAATCGATTACGCGTGAAAAAAAAGAACAAATCTTACACGTCCATTTATCATATGAAACTTCAATTTAAGTCAGCTTCCGAATTTGAATCCTATGAATTTAGAGATATGGATCCCGAAAATCCTCCTAATACGATCAAAGCTCGTTGGATTAACTAATCTGGAGAAATGTACCGTTGATTGAAATAGAGCAAATAAATTGAATGTTCAAAGGGATAAATTATTGACAAGAATGTAAGCCAGCCAAAGGATTGTGTTTCCCGTAAGCCTTTGACCATGATTTTGACTATTGAAAATTAGTATATTTCAGGTTGAGAGATTTGACGGTAGGATTGCTGCCCACGAACAATGAAAATTCTTTAAATTTCACGGAGGTTTATTAATTTGTAATACTTTTATCAAATCAGCCTGGACAGCTTGTTTCACTTCGTTTTTGTTTGAAGCGACCTGGACATCTTATATTTCTATACTTAAATCGAAATTGCTACACACTGGAAAATTGGAGAAGAGGATAGGAACGTTTGATTCTGGATCAGATTTAATCGGCTCAGGATTCTGAGGTATATTGACAAAAAGTTATATCTCAGAGGTACGACAAAAATATGTGTGAGATGATCTCATGGGTCGTATTTTGTGAGACGAATCTCTTTTTTGGGTCATCCATGAAAAAATATTTTTTTTTGTATTATAAGAGTATTATTTTTTATTTTGAATATCGGTAGATTTGACTCGTCTCACTGGTAAAGATTCGTGAGACCGTCTCACAAGAGAACTACTCTTTAGGTATATAATGACAAAAACATCTATTACCTTTTATATAATTTAAATAAACAAATTTTTAGTTAGTCGAGTAGCTCACGAAAACTTAAACTTGATTCGAGTAAAGATTCGAGTTCGATCAAATAAAAATCGAGTTGAGTTTTGACCGAGTCATTCACGAGTTACTCTTATCATATATTAACTAAAGATAAAGTTTGGCTGTGCTTATAATTATTTAAAAAAACAAAACGTTTCCCATTAGAGATAAATTAATTTTTTATCTACTTAAAAGCATCATAATTTTATCCAATTACTTAATGAAAATATATAATAGATATATAAACGAAAATGCTAAAGATGCACAGCTACATCGATATTTACGAATATTATGTCGCGAGATTTTGAGTAAAATAATTCTCTTTCTTTTTTCATAACTCATACGGATTATTTTTTTCTCGAAGAATATAACCGTCTTGAATTCATCACCTTCACCATTCTGACCACCGGCACTCCGACAACAGCGCGACATTCCGGCAACCGCTAGTTGATGACCCATTTTGACATGAATGGTTTAGTTGTAGGCATAGCAGCCTAATCTACTTTGGTATTTATGAATTTCACACTTGATTGCCTGCCTACTCTTAATTACATGTAAAATTAGTGAGGGAATGTGTTTTTACATTTAATATAGTTGACAAAAAACGCAATGAATGCTGAAAATGGAAATGCCAAAAGAATAAGAACACTAACCTAACAATGGTAGCTAATTTCTCTATTTGGAATATAAATATTTTATTTTGTAGCCACTAACGTAGGATTTAGCCCTAGCCCACGTTAGTAGCAGTGATGAGAGCAGTGGCGGAGCCAAATTGGCTCTGTCCGGGCTAAAATTTTAAACTATTTGATTTTTTAATATATTAAATTGATCTACCTGAACTAATATTATATTATTCCAAAATTATATAAAATTTACATATAATTTTTTAATAAAAAAAATTTGGGTCAGCCCGGATGTAGGAGCCTTTGGCTCCGCTCCCGGATGAGAGTAATATATCATACTCTATCATACTAAAAATACATACTATTCGATCGATAGAGCCCGATATATCCGTCTAATTTATAATAACATACCATGACATAAGATATAAAAATATAAGTTTGGAAAAATTAGTTTGTTTTTTAATGCATACTGAAAACTTAATAAGCTCAAATTTTTTTTTAAAAAAAAATTAATGATCATCATTGTTTTTTGAATTTTCATTTTTTTTTATTTCTTATTTATCATATATAAATTGGTAATTATTATTTTTATACAATATATATTATATGAGGATTTAATTTCCTACCAAGGAGTGTGGGTTTATAAATCATGTGGTGTTTCTTCTACAAGTACCAGTATTCTTCTTAACGGAAGCACGTATAATAAAATAATATTATTATATATTTTAAAGAAAAAACAACTCTTGCTGAGCAAGTTACCGATTTGTCATTCGGGTTGACTTAATCATCCACCAAATTAACCACTCTCATTTACAAACAATAATACCGAGATTGAATTCGTGACCTAATTTTTTTTACGACGAGAGGAATTGCGGTCGATACTGTGTGATATTGAGATTGAATTCGTGACCTAATTTTTTTTACGACGAGAGGAATTGCGGTCGATACTCTTGGGGGTGGGTGCATTAGATAAACAAACAAATATAATGTATTTCCGTTGTATTTACCTTTCTTCATTTTTCCAAGGTGATTGTTATTTTTAAATGAATGTTTTATCAATTTTAAAAAACATTCTACTCGTATATCAATATGATTATATCCGCAAAAATAATAAATTTTTAAAAACTAAATCAAATATATAAGTGATTACATCAAAATATATATCCAACCCAAAATTTTAAATACGAAAGCGAATTAGCCCTTGGTTTTCGGGAAAAAATTGTAGATAAATTAAAACAAAAATTGTTGAGGAGAAAATGTTTTCGGGCCAAAAATGTGTGAAATACCAAAGCCCAATTAAATGAAAATGGAACAATGAAACGTAGCATACGGCCCAACAAAGACACGTGGCTAAAATATGGCGAAACGTGTCTGCACATACTTGCAAGCACAGTGATTTCGACGGTGGAAAATAGACGCACGTGGGTCACAGAAACCGCACGTTTTTCTTTTTAAAATTTTTTTAATTATGATTCGGTCGTGAGACAGACAGTCACACTAGATATGTGTGTTTCTTAAAAAAAATAAAAAAAATCAGAGAATAGAATAATTTTAAAAATTAGAAAAAATTTTATTACAATTTTAAAAATGACAGCTTCCGCACTCTCTTTGAATCATCCATAATTTTTAAAAATTGCGTATAAATTAATAAAAAACACAATCTAATAATATTATTTTAAAATTTAATTATTCCTATGATTCTTAAAATAATTATTTAAATTGCACACATAGTCAATGAACTTGTACTATATTTTGAAGCAAAAAATATATAAAGTAAGTTAAATAGGAGTGGCAAATATAAATTTCTTGAGATTATCTTTCTTCATTATTGATAAAACTTACTAAAAATGTAAGCTTATATAAAAATTACTAGTTTATATTTATTACGTATATAATAAAATATTAATAATATATTAAAATTTTAGTTATTGAAATAATTATTTTTATATTAATCTATACTTACTATATTATAAATATTTGGATTTTTGTCCTGTAAATTTTTATATGGGCATCTTCAACTTTCCTCTACAATGTAGAATTTCTCCATTATAGAGATGGAAAACTCCTCCAACCTAAGAGTGAAGATCATTGTACATTAGAATCTCAAATAAGAGGATGACATAAATTTCAAAGTTTAGGTCTCTTGTGAGACGGTCTCACGAATCTTTATCATTAAGACGGGTCAACCCTACCGATATTCAAAATAAAAAGTAATATTTTTTCATTGATGACCCAAATAAGATATTTGTCTCACAAAATACGACACGGGAGACCGTCTAACACAAGTTTTTACCAATTTCAAAAAGGTCATCCTCGAAATGAAATTACAAAAAAGGTCCTTTCTGTTTTTTTAGTCCATTTCATTTTTTTAAATTTCCAAATTAATTCTAGTGTTATTTTTTTTGTTTATCTATTTTTAATTTATTTGAAATATTTTATTTTTAAAATTAATTTATTATAATTTTACTATATATAATAAACACCAATGGAAATAACGAACAAAGTTGTGACCGAAAAAATCCATAACATAATTTATTATAAAATATTTATTATTGACTTATTTATATTTTTAGTTGTCAGTTTTTAGTTTTTTTAAAATATATGTGTCGTTTATGTTTGTCTTTATTTATTTATATTTTATGTTTGTATAATTAATGTTGTGTGTTGTTTGCAAATTGTTGACAAATAAATGCATAATTTTAAATAAATCAAGTCTAATACACATTTAATTGTTTACGTTTAATAACATAATAAATAGTTATTTAATATATTATACAATTTATTTTAAGCTTATCGAACAAATTAAGTTTAGTTGAACAATATATTATATTCTTATTTTCTTGTATGTATGTGTATGTGTTTGAAAATGAAAAAAAAAATTGAAAAAATGAGTATTTGATAACATTTAGAAGATATTAGTTGAAGAATATTTTTTAAAATAGATATAAATGATCTTTGTTTGGGATGATATATGATAAAAAAATAAAAATATATGAGTTAGAGATGACATAAAATATTCATATTATGTAAGATCATAATCTTTTAAGAAAACAAAATATAACAAATTTTTAAAATTGAAACATTAATCTTGAATAAAAATTATTTTAATATCCATTTCAATTTTTTTACCTAATTATTATTAAATTTCACACAAAAGTCATATTTTATACTAAATGTAATAAAGGCTTTTAGGTATATGATCACTTGTAATAACAATAATAATAATAAAATCATACAGATCGTTTAACATATCATTATTGTGAAACAAATTTTGTATCAGACCCAACACGTGAATTAAACTCACGTCATGAATATTTTCATAAGATCGTCTCACAATATAACTGTCCGTTAATAATAAATCTATGAAAAGCATAGCAGGTGCTCCCTCCATCTCCCGGTCTAAGCCAACACGTGCCACCTGTCAAACTTCAACAATCTTTTGATTTGATAGAAAATTAAAAACGATGTAATCCGCCTTTTGCATAGATTTCTCAGTATATTACATAAATCCAAGGGAAAAAAACCAAAATAACTGCATTTAAACACCTAATGTTTGTTTACGGGACAACATATATTTTATTTTATTAACGATAAAGACATGATAGTAATCACGTAAAGAACATCAATTTTTTTTTTCAAATTTATCCTAATATGATGCTAATATTATACTTTTGTTTTTTGTTTTTTTTTTAATTTCAAAACACATTTTTTTTATTTCAAAAAATCAAATATCAATTTAATTCTTTCATAATTTATTAAATTTTACTTTACTGTGGATAATGATAAAAAAAAACTATATGTGTACAAAGCAAGGAGTATACGTGAATTTTGCCAAGTTCTTGGGAAATTTATACTTAAGAAAAATGGTGGGTTTTTCATCTTCTTTAGCAACCACGGACGTGAAAAAATTCGTATTTTCAGACCAGTTGCTATCATCTCCTAGGAGAAAGGTGGTTTCACGATTTGGTTTTGGCATTGTATTGTCTTTATTTTTTTTTACTGTGGTGTTGTTTATGTTTGATATTTCGTTCAAGACTCCATTTTTGAACCCTGTATTTCCTGGGTTAATTAGTTTTAGTTCTCATAGTAATAACACTTTTGTGTCTTGGCCCTCTTCTAGTTTTAATAATGCTCGTAAGCAATTATTCTTTTATTGTAGAAAAACCGAAACATATTGGTGGTATGAACGAAACCTTTGAAGAAAACATTGTGAGGAGTAATAAAAGTTTAGATTTTGTGAATTCTCGTGAAAAAGACGAGGTTTTTGTGGATTCCCAGGTGGGGAATGTCTCTGGGAGGTTTAGAGATGGTGGCCTTAGTATTAGAGAAAGTGTTGTGAAAAAAGATGAAAAAAATTGGTCTCTGGATGATAAAAATTTAATCTTGATAGACTCCACCGAGAATGTGAAGAACGGAAGTTTTTCTGTTGAAGAAAATGTACATGAGAATATTCTTGTTGATTCAAACGGACGTGAATCGAAATTTAACGAACCGAAAAACGAAGCCTTGAGAGATGGTAAGGTTCGAAGTTACACTAATGATGGAGATTACGAGGGCTTGAAGCATAAAGCAGAGGGTATGAGTGCAAATGCAAGGTCTTATAAGGAATGTGATATCTCTAGTGGTAGATGGGTGAAGGATGATACAAAGCCATATTATCCTCCTGGTTCTTGCCCGTATATTGATAAGGATTTCGATTGCCATCTCAATGGGAGGATGGATAACGAGTTCGTGAAATGGAGATGGCAGCCATATGACTGTGACATCCCTATGTAAGTTTATCTCGTTATTTATGCTTAGAGAATAAAGATTTACTTTGGTATTCCGGTTCGGGATTTATTTTTTTAAGTAATGTGTGATTTTTACTAACTACATTGAATGTGAAGGCACGTCATTTGTTGTTCTGTTTCTTGTTAGGCATATGGTCTACTAGAAAGCAGTCATTCGATTCTTGTGTGCACTTTATGGATTTTTACCTACTGGTGTGCCTGATTCAATGCATATGTCGATAAGAAGGTACAAACACACATGTTGAAGAGCCTTAAAAGTATTCACATGTTTAATTTGTTACAAATCGCATACTTTGCTTTTGTTGTATCTCTATGAATTTTTACATTTACCGTTTTCGACTGAACTTTGAGATAAATAATGTGGAGGCCTACTAAGATTGTTTGTCAAGCTCAAAGGTCTACATATTAAATATTGAAAATATTTGTTTTATCTGGTTTATCAAATAATAGGTCTGTTTAAACCGTTTAATTCCACATGACTAGCTTTCATGGCCATACACATCATCATAGATTTCATGGCATTTAGAATGGAATTTAAGTCACTGCCCTTGCATTTGCCTAGCGCTCAGATGCAGGATTTTAAAGAGTTAATGATTTAGAGAATTTAACTATTTTTTACTATTCCTATCATTTTGAAATTTGATTATGATGCTTTTACAGGTTTAACGCTACTGATTTTCTTGAGGGCTTAAGAGGGAAAAAACTAGTTTTTGTTGGAGATTCTCTAAATAGGAACATGTGGGAATCACTTGTTTGTATGCTTCGTCATGGTGGTGTACAAGATAAGAAACGAGTCTATGAGATATCCGGGAGGAGAGAATTTAAAAAGAAGGGGTTCTATGCTTTCAGATTTGAGGTATGCTCTGTAACCTTTGACAGTTGAAATTGTCCCGAGCTTAATTCGTCTTTGTTTGGCTTTATTTGCAGGAATTTAACTGCTCCGTGGACTTTGTTAGTTCTCCGTTTCTTGTCAAGGAATCATCTTTCAGAGGGAGAAACGGTTCTTTTGAGACACTACGACTGGATTTAATGGATGAGACGACTTCCATGTATCATGATGCTGATGTGATAATATTCAACACAGGACACTGGTGGACTCATGAAAAGACCTCCCGTGGGTGAGTTTTTTCCAATTTTTCTGATGAAATACATCGCCGTTATTTGGCGGCAAGCATAAAAATTGTGTGTATGAGTGAAAGAAGGTATAGGATCACACACATTCTCAAGGTTTGTCATTCCTATATTTCCAATATATTTGCAAAAAATGTATACCAGTCTTGTGTTAACGAAAACCATGTGTCGATTTAAAGGGAAGATTATTACCAGGAGGGTGATTATGTTCACCCGAGACTTAAAGTTTTGAAAGTTTACTAAAGGGCAGTTACCACTTGGGCGAATTGGGTGGACAAGAATATTGATGTAAACAAAACTCGAGTTATTTTTCGAGGATACTCCATCACCCATTTCAGGTTGGTTAACAAACATCATTCTCTCTTTCTGTTGCATCGACCTTTATATGCTGATTCTGCATAAGACTGCGATTCAGCATGATGGGGTATTTGATATGTGGTTGCTTGTAGGGGTGGCCCATGGAACTTAGGAGGACAATGCCACAATGAAACCACATCAATATTTAATGAAACTTATTTAGAGAAGTATCCCAAAAAAATGAGAGTTCTGGAATCTGTGGTGAAGGGTATGAAAACTCCTGTTACGTATCTAAACATTAGTCGAATAACAGATTACAGAAAAGACGGCCATCCTTCGGTTTACCGACCCGATTCAAGACCAGAAACTGGTAATGTGCATGCACAAGATTGTAGCCACTGGTGCTTGCCTGGTGTACCAGATACTTGGAATGAGTTGCTTTATGTATCTCTATTGAAGAGTGGGTGAGGATCGTGAGAAACTGAATACAAGAAGATTATGTCAAAATTTCTCAGAATGGTGCAATTTGTTGTTGCACAGAATTCGAACTACTTATATTTATTTACCTGAATACAAGAACTTATTTTCTTCATGTATTGGTTATTGCTGGCAGGGGAAAAGATCTCAAATCCAAAAAAAAAAGGTTTACATTGACAAAATTTCCAAGTTATTTGTCGGGATCCATGTTGTCGGTTCATTCGAACCAACCAAGGCTTATTGTCCGCTTCTTAAAAAGTTGACTTCAAGGTGATCTACAAAGATTATTTAACCTTATTTTTATCTGACATTTAAAACTTACATGAGTGTGAATGTGTCATGGATGTTTGTATTCCATCTTACGGTCCTAAGTTTAGAACGAAATTTCTTAGATTTAATAGTAACTTAATTTTCTCAACTAAAAAAAATGAATTTGTCATATTATTAACTGGATGACAACTCTTTTTCTAGCTGTTTCTTCGGTTGTATTGATTATCAACAACTGCGTAATCTTAGATCATGAATCGAAAAACACAGTTCAAAATTAAAAGGCAATTTGATATGGTAGAAGAGGCTTTCAAATCACCATTGTTCTTAAACACTTTACAATCTGAAGATTGTAATTCAGGAGGGATTACATTTATAAAATCATCGGCAAGCACAACTGCCTTACAATTGAAAGATGAAAAACAGGAAAAAAAGTTGGCTGGGATACAACTTACAAGCGAAGGACGAAAAAAGTAAAAGAAAACGTATTTTCCGCACCTTGCCAAATATTAAATTGAAACCAGAATATCAAATTTAACAAAAACATGCATAAGTTCAGCTACTTTCTACCCGAACATAAAAGCTAAAAACAATGGGTTCATAGTTCAGACATAAGTATTTGGCGTTGTACCGGCAGGCGTTGGTGCGGAGTCCACCCTTTTGCCTCTTTCACTTCTGCTGTTTTCTGAGAATTTCAAGCTAGCCTTGTGAAAGCCCTTCTCTCTTTCTGCTGAAGTCCATTCAGATGTGTAGTAATCTTCCTCCGTGGTGCCTTTAGAAGATGGCCCGCAGAACATTCCACCCCATTGAGGGAAGTATATTAACATGATCACTAAAGTGCAGAATATCATCATCACCCCCATGAGTTCTAAACCTTTTTCGGTAGAGTATCGTGATCCTCGAAAGAATATAACTTGAGTGAGAACCGCTCCTACGTTTCCCCCGCCGCCGGTCATTCCCGATATGATGCCTAGAGACCTGGTAAGATTATTTTTACTTATGTTCAAGAAAACGAAGAACCAAAAAAATCAAAATGCAGTTGAGTATAAACATATTAACATACCTTCTTGAAACGAAAGGAACAACCCCAAATGTAAGCCCACAAGCAGCTTGAACAAACACGGAAAATATGAGCATTATAGCGACTGATAAGCCCAAAGATCCCACTTTTCCTAAAAGAATACAGAATATTCCTCCCAATGTCTGCACAATCCACAGAGTCCACAGCCTTCCTCGCATTCCAAATTTCTTCGCCATGAGATCCGACAGCATCCCTCCTCCTGGCCTGGAGAAAAGATTTGCTAATCCGAAACTCGCCGCTATTATTCCAGCTGTGTGAAGATTCACATTGAATCTATCATAAAAGTACTGTGCAATGATGTTGTCTATCGTAAGTTCAACCCCGAAACAGTATCCGTAAGTAAGTGCCAGGATCCATCCTCTGTAATTCGTAATTGCATGATAGAAAACCTGCGAAAAGTCGTCTTTATGCTTGTCTCCTGATTTGTGAAGCTCAGAGTAGTTTCCATCTGGTAAATCTTGGCCAAGAAAGAAGATACCGTATGCCGATAAAGTTTGAAACAGGGCAGGGATGAAGAAAGCGATCCGCCAAGCCGTGAATTTGGTTGAACCTATATTGTGTATGAGATCGAATACTAATGGCATAATGAGCTGTGTCGCGCCGCCGCCGAGATTTCCCCAGCCACCGGCCACGCCGTTGGCGGTACCGACGACCTTTGAGGAGAACAAAGAGCTCATCCAAAACTGAGTCGAAACAAAAGTTGCGAGAGAGAAACCGGTGAAGAAGCGAACCAGTAGGAACGAGACTGGAGAACTGGCAATGGAAGTACAGTAAACTGCCGGTGCAGTGATAAGAGTGAGAGTGGCAGAGGCTAGACGTGGCCCGAATAAGTCGCATGCTGTTCCCATGGCAATTCGAGCAAAAACCGCACCTGAAACGGCCGCAATTCCCGCGTTTCCTATGTCAGTGGCCGTGAGGTCAAGGTTGTCGCGTATGATCGGCAACAGGGGTGGCGCGGCGAAGGTGGAGACAAAACAGGCGAAGAAAGACACCCAAGAAAGATGGAACGCTCTCATGTGAGGCGCTGCCACTGAAAATAGCCTGAATTCTGTGGATTTATGTTCAGAATCCACTGGAAGTGCAAATTTCTTCGGGTTGAATTCAAATTCACCATTAGAGATCTCCATATTTGATGATAAACAAGAAATCTCTGTTTGGGAAGTTTAACAACTCCGAAACTTTTTCCAGGATCGCATTGGGAAAGGGACGCTTATAATATTAGAGAAGTGACCTTCATTTGGCTACATGAGGAATTCAAAAGGCTAAAAAATTTACACTATCGCCGAGTCTCATGGATTAATTTCCTTTTTGACAAGTGGGAAGTGAAAATATTAGATTTCTTCACATGTGAAGCAGGTTCCTTGCGGAGAAATCGCCCCTAAAGTTTGATAATAATGGCTTGTGCAGTGGGGTGAAAATTCAAATCTTTCTGCTCAATCGGACAGTGACGTTCAAGAGATTCATTTGTTTCATCCATTGACTTTGGAGACAAGGAATCCAAAGGAATGTGCAGTTTTTTTGACTTAGTAAACTATTCCTTGCTGGGATATTCTTGTGTGGAGTAAATGACAATCATGTCCTCCGGTTTTGCCATTCATTGACTATAACCACACCAGGATTAGGTGAGAAATGAAGCACTCAACTGAGGGTATTTGTGATATTAAAGTACGTTTTTTTTTTTTGTGGGGTTAGTTAAATGACAATTTATTACATGTTATTTGTTTTAATTTACACATTAATAACCAAGCCGGCACTCGAGAAATTATCTCTGAAGACAAAAGAGAACTGTTAAAACTTTCACCTACCCTTTTCCTTTTCATTCAGTACCAGGCAGTATTAAATACACGTTATTCTTCATATCTTCTTGTGTCTAAAGGGTGTTTTGGTCATTTCTTAAGCAGTATCTAACAATTTTCGTTTAGTTTAATATTTAGCCAGCATGATGGGGGGATATTCATGGTGGATACAGAATCTTTCAAGCTCCTAATAAAATATAATTAATTAATTATATATATACATGCTTGGAAAGTTGGAGTCGCACGCATGACGCCTCATTTTTCCAAAATTCATTCACACATCAAATTTTACTGCATGAAATAATAAATTTTTTTATATATAAAATTATATATATTTGTCGAAACCCGATGGTAGATGTACACGATAGTCGGTTGTTATCTTATACTGAGAAGATATATTTATTTAATTTTTTCCCTAAAAAAGATTAATTTTACTTGCAAATTAAAATAAATATTGAATGGTCAACTGAATTAAATTGTTTGGTACTGATTTATAATATCTCGTCTCCTAGAGACGTGCATTGACTTGATCATTCAAGTTTCTTACAAACAAGTTGTTGCTCGCTGAATTTCAACATTTATACATTACATACGGGAATTGAGCTCATGATATTGAAGTTCGAAATGTAAACTTTACACTTTTTAATGCTTAATTAAGGTTTCGGCAAAGGAGTATATATTGCATGAGGCTTAATTAACTAGGTTTAATTTTGATAATCAAAACTTTTAATGCTTTTATGTGAAACTAATTATCATTTAGTTAAAAGAAGGTGTGTGTGTTGCTTATATTTCTATTTTTATCATGTTTAGCCTCTTTACTCTCCACCCTGAAACTTTCTAACTATATATATACATATTTGATCTAATTAGCTAAACTTGTGTTGGATTGATGATTTATAGTTTTTAAGAGGTATTCGATATATGGATTTGAAAGGACTTGACTTCTTGGAATTTAAAGCTCATTAATATTGTCAATATTCCGCCGCTAGGGAACGAACAAGATCTCCCCTCTATTGAAAAATTAGCTTTCCGGGTGGCATATGTGTTAAAAGTAGTGTCTACCGAATCAATTTATAGTTGAGTTTTATTGATTTTTATATAAAAACTTTTTTTATTTTAATAATATTTTATGATTTTATCTAATTAATATGACATTTAGTTTATTTGTATTCTCATGCAATTTGTATAGATAAAAGTCATTCAATATACAAAAAGCATCATGAGATCTAGATATCAATGTAAGATCATGAAACCCATTAGAAAACATACTTTATATTCTAAACATGTTCATAATTGATTCAGACGCCTAAATAAGGATAAAGGTCGCTCCAACTTGAGACTAACATATGTGATGTAAATGTCATGTTTCATTGGCAAAGGCACTGATATGTCCATTCATTTGATTTATTCACTGAACCAAATGGGTGATCATTTGATGATGCACTGAACAGCAATCCCTTAAACTTTCCAAGTGATTATCACTTATCGAGTGAAATTGTCATGCGTGATATGATACCTAGTTCATTTTGAAAAAAATGTTTCCTCAGTTGCATATATTATGTCACTATTATTACTCAAAGATATATCACATCGATATCGAATTCATTTGCAACTCTCGATATACCAATGTTTGCATATTTAATCCGGATATGAGTTGAAGGGACCGTATTGTACACTAACAATAACTTAAAGTTCTTGCAGACACTGTCAATGATACCTAAGGGATCATGTAGCGATGCTACTAGACGTTCTTACTATGATATGAAGGGTGCAATCAGACCCGAATTCTGACGTTATTGATCAATGGGTTGATTAAGAGAATCAGGCTAATTAGGGTAAGCCTGAATAAAAATAAATGTTATTATAAATCACATGAAGTTGTGAACCCACGGCAAGCTGTATCCATGAACCATTAAAAGTCACACAAGTATTGAATTTTGTGTTCCCGTTGAAATATTTGAATCCAGGGAATTGAATTTGGCGATTGTAGTTTAATGAAGATCAAACAGATAACTTATAAAGAAGTTTATAAGTTCATTCTATGTAATAAAAATTGTGAAAATTAGCTTAATTGTTAATTAAATGAGACAAGTAGAATTACATGTTTTAGTAAAGGAGTTCACAAAACTGGAAATAAATTAGTGGAAAAATTTGTTCTTTGAAATTTTTATTTTCATTATATGAACGAGATTTGTACTCGCGATACATCGACAACGACTAATCGTCGATCGAGGCTATAATGAGCTCATAATTATTTATTTAATAAATTTAAAATATATTAATTAAATAATAAATTATTAGCAGTGACTCTGAAGTATAAGATTCTCATGAAATACAGAAATAATGATTATTTCATTTATACATGTCTATATATGTGTGTCAGTGTGTGTCAAGATATAGATATAAATTATTTGTGATTAAAAGTTGACAATTTATAATATTTTCAAGAACACAAAATATCCTACCAGAATTTTAAATAATGAAAAGAGAGAATCCGATAAGATTAAAAGATTCTATTTATTAAATTCATGTTACAAAAATTGATAACACAACAATTAATAATAAAAAATCACAGGAAATCTAGTCTTGAATTTGCATCTCTCTCTCCCTCACAGGGCCACCTTGTTCCTTAAAAAAAAGCTTTCGCCCATATTGATTGAAAAGAAAAACTGAAGTCTCGGCCAATGCTCGGATTAGGGAGTTAATCATAAGAGCCAAATTTTGAGTAAGGAGTTAATAAAAATCTTTGGCCAAATCATTTATTGGTAATAAAAAGTTATCGTCCACTTTTGTGAATATTTATCAAGCAATTCACGGACATGACTCACGTCCACCACTGTGCTGCTGTGGTTCGCGGATCCATGTGGTTCAATGTTTGGAGAATCAATGGTTAAAGGTCAACCTCTTTTGCCGAGATCGAGTGTACGTCTAAAGTTAACGGAAAATCTTACTAAGGTGGATCAATTTGGGGTTAAGAGTCGATGTATACAGTGATTCTCTTATAAAAACTCTCCTATTTGAGCGACTTTTCATTCCATATATAGTCAATGATTCTCGAGATTGATAACTCTTGAAATAGACTTGTCCATGTTTTTTATGCCAAAAATATTATAAAAAAATATGGACTTGTCCATGGCTCTTAAGCTTGGTCCTTATAGTTGAGCTCTCGATAGGGCGATCTATTGGTAGAGGACAAATCGAGTATTCACATTTGGGGCGGGGTATCTTCCAGAGCAATGATTAAAATTTTAATTCTTGTTTTTATTTGTTTTTTTTTTCTGGGAAAATTTAAAAATCTAATTATTTCTATTTTTTAGATAATTTATTTTAAATCAAGTTATTTTTTTAAAAAAATTACTGTTAGATTAAGATTGTTTTAGAATAATTTTTTTTATAATTTATATCAAATATAATAAATGTTATTGATATTATTTTATGATTAAATCTTAAACAAAATACATATATTAAATTTTTATTTTTTTTAAAAAAATCGTCCCCCAAATGATAACGCCTAGCTAGCCTCCGCCCCAGTTTGTTTGCATTGCTTCATCATGCCGTACAACAAGGGGTGGACCATGGAACTCACGTAGACAATGCCACAATGAAATCCACCAATATTTATTGAAATTTATTTTTGGAATCTCGTGTGATTAAGATTATGAAAACGTTAGATATTTTAACAAAGAATTCACGTTGATCCACTTTGGATCATTTCTACTTATATTTCATTATTTGACATTTATACGTTAAAATAAATCTGAATTTGTCATAGGCAAAAACTTGTGTGAGACGGTCTCACGGGTCATATTTTGTGAGACGGATTTTTTATTTGGGTCATTCATGAGAATTATTATTTTTTATGCTAAGAGTATTATTTTTTATCGTGAATATCGGTAGGATTGACCCGTCTCACAGATAAATATTCATAAGATCGTCTCACAAGAGACCTACTATTTGTCGTATTACTAACTCAATGACAACTCTTTTAAAGTTGTGTCTTCGGTTGATCGGTAATCAACAAAGTTGCTAATCTTAGATCATAAACTGAAAAACAAAGAAGCAAATTTAGAAATTGGGAAAAGGAAGTAAAACTATAAAATTACTCGTGTAATTTGGCCTAATTGTGATTTTGATCACGATCACATTTTAGATTTTGTTTTATATTTTAGCTTATTTTAAAATTTTAGTATTTTTTTTCTCGAGATCTGGTACTAATATGAGACCAATAATGTCATGCCAACACTATTTAAAAATTTAAAATAAAAAATTATATGATTAAAACTTAAACATGGCTAGTCAAAGAACCAAAATCTTAAAAAGCCAAGTTATAAGACAAATATTGCCATTTTCTCTAATTTAGAGACAAGTTTATGTGATTGAAAAGACTTTCAAATGTTTACAAACTGAACATTATGATACATAACTGATTTACATTGAAAGAGTAAAACGGGAGAACATAACTACAATACAATCGAAGGATGATTAAAAAAAAGAGAAAAGAAAAGAAAAGGTAAGAGAAATCATAATTTTGACACGTTGTCAAATATATTGGTATGAACAGAATATTAAATTTAACAAAACCATGCAAGAGTTCAACTTCTTTCTGTCCAAGCAGAGACACTAAAAGCAGCGGGTTCAGACAAAAGTATCTGGAGTTGTATCAGCAGGCGATAGGTGCCGAGTCCACTCTTTTACCCCTCTCACTTCTGCTGTTTTCTGAGAATTTCAAGCTTGCCTTGTGAAATCCCTTTTCTTTTTCTGCTGAAGTCCATTCAGACATGTAATAATCTTCTTCAGATACGCCTTTAGAAGACGGCCCGCAGAACATTCCACCCCATTGAGGGAAGTATATCAACATGATCACTGAAGTGCAGCATATAATCATCACCCCCATGAGTACTAATCCTGTCTCGGGAGAGTATCGGGATCCTCGAAAGAATATAACTTGAGTAAGAACCGCTCCCACGTTTCCCCCAGCACCAGTCATCCCAGATATGATGCCTAGAGACCTGGTAAGTAATGAGTAAGGATGCGTAAGGAATACTAAACGTGTGTATATATATATATATATATCTGAAAACATACCTTCTTGAAACAAAGGGAGCAACCCCGAACGTAAGCCCACAAGCAGCTTGAACAAACACTGAAAATATGAGCATCATAGTAACCGATAAGGATAAAGATCCCGCTTTCCCCAAAAGAATACAGAATATTCCTCCCAGTGTCTGCACAACCAACAGAATCCATAGCCTTCCTCGCATTCCAAACTTCTTCGCCATGAGATCCGACAGCATCCCTCCTCCTGGCCTGGAGAAAAGATTTGCTAATCCGAAACTCGCAGCTATAATTCCAGCTGTGTGAAGATTCACATCGAATCTATCATAAAAATACTGTGCAATGATGTTGTCTATCGTAAGTTCAACCCCGAAACAGTATCCGTAAGTAAGTGCCAGGATCCATCCTCTGTAATTCGTAACGGCATGATAGAAAACTTTCGAGAAGTCGTCTTTATGCTTGTCTCCTGACTTGTGAAGCTCAGAGTAGTTTCCATCCGGTAAATCTTGGCCCAGAAAGAAGATACCGAAAGCTGATAGAGTTTGAAACAGGGCAGGGATGAAGAATGCGATCCTCCAAGCCGTAAAATCGGTTGAGCCGACACTGCGTATGAGATTGTATACTAAAGGCATTATAAGCTGTGTTGCGCCACCGCCAAGATTTCCCCAGCCAGCGGACACCCCGTTGGCCGTACCGACCACCTTTGCTGAGAACAAAGAGCTCATCCAAAACTGAGTCGAAACGAAAGTCGCGAGAGAGAAACCGGTGAAGAAGCGAACCAGTAGGAAGGAAACTGGAGAACTGGCTAGTGAAGTAAAGTAAACTGCCGGTGCAGTGATGAGAGTTAGCGCGGAAGAGGCGAGGCGTGGCCCGAATAAGTCGCATGCTGTTCCCATGGCGATTCGGGCAAAAACCGCTCCTGTGACAGCAGCAATCCCTGCGTTTCCGATATCCGTGGCCGTGAGATTAAGGTTGTCACGTATGATCGGCAACAGGGGTGGAGCAGCGAAGGTGGAGACGAAACAGGCAAAGAAAGACACCCAAGAAAGATGGAAGGCTCTCATGTGAGGCGCTGCCACTGAAAATAGCCTGAATTCTGTGGCTTTGTGCTCAGAATCCACTGGAAGTGCAAATTTCCTCTGATTGGACTCGTATTCACTGTTAGAGATCTCCATGTTCGAGGATAAACAAGAAAGCTCTCTTTGAGAAATTGAAACTTTTCCAGGTACGTCTGCATTACAGAACGGGATTCTTATAATGTTGGAGAAGTAACTTCAATTGGCTCTAAAGGGAATTCGAAAGGCTCAAAATCTTGGACTGTCGCCGAGTCTCACTGGCTATTTTACTTTTCGACAGCGGGGAAGTGGAAATATCGAATATCTTGACATGTTAATCGGGTTTCTTGCGGAGAAAGCGCTGCAACAAGTTGGATAAATAATGGCTAGTGGGTGAAAATTAAGAAACAACTGCCTAATCGACAGTGATGTTCAAGCGAACTCCATTTGTTCCATCCATTGACTTTGGAGAAAAGTACGTACGGATCCGATGCTTATAATGTTGAAGAAGTAACCATTAATCTGCCCGCCCCAGCACTTTCAAATTAAAGGATTATCGAAAGGCTAAAAATGTTTCACTATCGCCGAGTCTCACCGATAAATTTACTTTTCGACGGCGGGGAAGTGCAAAAATCGGGTTTCTTGCTGCCTAATGGACAGTGATGTTCAAGGGAACTTCATTTTTTTAATGCTTCGACTTTGGAGACGAGGAATCCAAGGGAATGTGCAGTTCTTTTGACTTGGTTAACGATTCTCTGTCAGAATATTCCTCCATAGACCAAATGACAATTTTGTCCTCCGATTTTGCCGGACTAAAAAAGTAAAAAGAAAAATGGAAGGTCTTTATGACATTTTATTTTCTTTTTCTTTTTGTAGATTAGTTAAATGGCAATTTATTAGCAAATGTTTCCAAAAAAAATATATTAGATGTGACATTAATGGGAATATGCTTGGTGGTGCATAATGTTTCCAATTTTAAAAATATTAGATGTGAACATTTATATAATTATAATTTTTCGACTATATTACTAAAAACAAACTTGGTTACAATGTATATTCTTGGACTTTTCGTCTCCTATATTAAATAACTAATACTATATGTACATCATATTTGTATATCAATTCGTATAACACCAAAAATAGTAAAAGTTTACGATATAATGATTATAAATATTATTGTAATGATATATTAGTTGTATTTTTAATATTATTCACAGTATACAAGGGAGATAATTAAAAACCTAAGTTTCTTATTTTCTTATAAAAAAAGTTTCAATTTCCAACATCTATACGTTTCGTCTGCAACTGGAGGAAGAGTCCATTAATTATAATAAAAACTCCGAGAATATAAAAATTTGCGTACTATATTCCTTAATTAAGGGTTTCCTTCCTGGCTGATTAAGATAGTACATAGATGTGCTAATAATTGAATTTGACGTTCGCTAAAAAAATTGGAAATAACTCTTTCCGCATTGTGACTGAATCAGCTACTACTGATGAATTAAACAAGATTTTTCTCTTATTTTAAAAAATATATGATACATTTTGGAGACCAATTGTCATAAATCTGTCTCTATTTCGCGACCAAATTTTTTATTTGCCTCAAAGTAGCGATTATTTGAAACACTCGGGCCATTAATCTGGGACTGGATTTAAAGAGTGTTTGAAATAGCTTCTACTTATTTTGAAATGATTCTTTTAGAAACTATAAAGAAGTAAAGTAGGATAGTTTTTGAAAATAAAAGTCTATAGGACAAACTAAAGTTTCAATGTTTGGAGAAATATAGTTTACAATCTTAATTTTTAGTAAAATGACAACGATATACTTAACATATATAACATATATTTCCTTCAGTTATATAAAGAACCGATCAGACCAGTTCACCTTTTTCTTAATTTTTTAGAATTTAATTATTTCTTATACTTAAAATATTAAATTTTAAAATCAAAATTTTAATTTTTCCATTTTAAATTTTATATCCCATTAAATTAAATTTAAAGTTATCACGCTAAAATGGCAAAAAAAAAAGAAAGGAAATGGCTTGGTTATTTTTTTAAATTTAAAATTGATGATCACGAGTTTTTTTCAATCCAAATTCCAAACCAAGGATTTATTAAAGAACTAAAATAAAAGCACGAAATTATGTACATCTCTAATTTCTCTCAACCAAGGGGAAGCCCTTCTTTTATCTAGCGTCACACCCCAAAAATTTGCGTGAAATAAGAAAAGTCACTCATTCTTAAACTCCTCCTCAATATATAATCCAAAAATTTGTCAGAAATTCATTCTTTACTCTTTTTTTCCCTTTACACACACAAAGAGAAGAAAAGAGAGACGTAAAGATCGACCAAGAGTCGAAAACAAAAACAATTCAAATGGCTCAGTTGAAGCATCTCTTCCTAGCTGCAGCATCCCTTCTCCTCTGTGCCACCCAGACTCCTTCCGCTGAGGCTCGGAGACTCTTTGAGGTAAACGCCTTCTGCCGCACATCCAGCCACCCGCAACTCTGCACAAAAATGGTGAACGGCGCGAAAAACTGGCACGATGCTTCAGCTAATGCCATGAAGGCGACTCTCACCGCGGCTAAACGTCTCCAGTCCATGGCTCCTCTCTTGAAGCCGGCCGTATCAAACCTGCTGCCGGTTAGCCGAAACTCGATCATGGACACTTGTGTCGAAGATTTCGACACCATTGTTTCGGATCTCGAAGAAAGCATAAAAGCTCTCGATCAGAATGACAAGGGCACCCTTTTAGTACACTTGAGCGCGGCTTATAACAGTGACTGCGAGGATGCGCTAAACGAGTTCGGGGTCGACTTCCCACTAAACAAAATCGCGGGGTACTTGGCTAGAGAGGTTGATAATTGTTTGGCTGTTGTTCAGCAAATATGATCAAGTTTCAACCAAAAGATATGCTATATAATATATATATATATATATACATACTTAAGTACGTTCGTGTGTTTGCATGGACGTTAGGGTTTATTTGTATGTCTGAAGAGAATTGAAAGCCATTCTTTTCTCCGTTTTTTCATGTCTTTTTAGGGTTTGTTCAATTGAGTTATGTCATATTTGATCGTATCATTTGTAAGTGTTAATTTGTTTTAATTTATTTTCTTAATTAACATCATTCACGTTTACTTATCGAATTTTTAATTTTAGAACCACCTCGTGATTAAAATTCACATCCAACCAAATAAGGTTCTAAAATTAAAAATTTTAATCACGAGATTTGATGATATATTCAATATATCATAAATCATTATATATGTGTAACGCCAACGTGCAAGAATTTTAATATTTATTCACATGTTTTTCACAATAGGTTGAGACTAAAAATTATATTATATATCTAAAGTCTACAGATGATAGTGTGATACACACGCGTACATACAAATACATTATAATATAACGTACGCTTTCGAGGTTTATAATACAAGTTATACAAAATAAGGAAAATTGTTTTCTTCGTTCTCTATCTTCACCTCTCCGTGATTGTGGTCCGTCATGTTTAAATTTTTTTTTTGATAATTTTGGTTTTTGTTTTGTGATTTTAGTCATTTTCCCGTGAAATTGTGTACATGAAAATGAACACTTCAATGCTATATCAGAGCACCATTGAAAAAATGAATAAAATTGTCAATAAACATAGATAAGTGACTGAAACTGAAATTGACAACGTAATAACAAAAATTGCAAAAAGACTTACATAAATGACTAAAATTGTAATATTTCCATCAACTATACTTTACGTGATTAAATGATACACATATGTAATTAAAGAAGATATCTAACAATTATTTTAATGGGGTGAGACAAATCCATCGTGAATTTTACATCAACTATACATTACATGATTAAAATATACCCATATGCAATGTTTAATCCAGAAGATGTGAGATATCTAACACACTCACTCATGCCGATGAATGAACAACTCAATCGTGAAATTTACATTATCGGATGACTCATAGTCCAACACATAACAATGGACCGAGCTTTGATAACATTTTAGATTGATACTTGGACCTAAAAATTAGCTCAAGGGATGATGATTGTCCAAATCCATATACAACTCACAAGGACTTAATTCAGTCGGTGTGAGATATCTAACAAATTTACCTAAATGAATGGATTGCAAATAACGGAAAAAGTGGTAAACAACCTAAAAAGACCAAGAAAATAAGAAGGAAATAATATTTAGCAAGAAAAAAAATTCGAGCCAGGACCAGAGCCACCCTATGGTTATGGTGGGCTCAAGCCCCATCTATTTTTATTAAAAAAAAATTTAGAAGTTTTAATTTTTTTCAGTCTCATGTTAAAAAAAATTTAAAAAAGATCAATCCCCACAAATCACGCTCCATTCTCGTCTCTTGGTTGTTTTATTATCGTAATTATGTGACTTTGAGGTAAAATTCGACCATTTTAAAATTAAGTCGAATATTTAGTTGTGATAATATTGACTTATGAGAATATAGTTTTTCGAGTTTGGATTTTTACCATAAAAATCTATTGTTGCGAATTTTCGGAGAAATAATCAATTGGCTGAAATGTTTGAGAATTATTGATGTTGAAATTATTATTGGGCTATATTGTGATTTCTCTAGTTAGAATAACCGAAAATTGAATAATTATGAGATTTGGAAATAATTCTTTGTTTGCAATTTTGGGGATGATTGGATTTTTTTGGTTAGGTAACTTAAGGAATGAAGAAAGAAAGCTATCAAGTTATTTTAAACAAAAGTCCATAAGGGGAATACATCGGTTACAGCCGCAAAATATCAGTTTCAACCAAAATAACTGACTGAATTGAATTAATTTGAGAAATTGGTTTGACTTATTCGGAAGTACAATTTTAGTTTTTAAAATATCGGTTCATTTGGTTCGGTTCAGATTCAGTTTTGAAAATTTAACTTCGGTTAACCTACCATAACAAATTTTATAATTTTTTTAAATATTATTAAATTTTCTAATAAGGTTTATTATGATGTAAATATTACAAATATTTCTAATAAAATTTTATTTGACAATAGAATTAAAGTTAAAAATATGTCATTTTAATAAATAAAATTTAATTTTATTAATTCAAAATTTATATTACATTTTTTAATTAAAACTTGATTTTTTAAAAATCATTCTAAAAGTTCTGTTAATTCGGTCACCGAGTGAAATAATTGATTTTTTTCGGTTTGATTTGTTCGGCTTTTGTAGTAAAGTTCGATATGTTTAGTTTGTCAAAAAAAGTTCGGTTAATTCGATTTTAGAAAATTCAGTTTGTTTTAACTAAATACCCATCTCTATTATTGTCCAAGACAGGCGGAGCCACCCCATTATTCTAACTCCAGTTTAATTAATTAAATTCTTATAAGAACATGGCTTTTACGAGAACATCAATTCTTTCTCGATGACCCTAACCATATAGTCAACTCCCTCGCCCTCTCCTCCGCCCCCATCAACCCTTTCTGCGACACCGCCAATGACAAAGCGCTCTGTTTAAGAAAATATGACACATGCTAAAAGAAGTATCGTGTAGGAATTGGCGATGGCCATTGCCTACATATTTTGACGAAACTTACGTACGTAATCTCAACTTTAGAAAAAATGAGATGCGTACACGTTTCTTCTTCTGAATCTCGTCTCCCGATACACTCATCGATGGTATGAGAAAACGCCTATAAATAGAGCGATTGAGGTCCCTAAGTACACACACCTCATAAAGAAATATACACCATCTATCGAGAGGGTGGAGTGCTTAGAAGACTTCAACCGAGAAGAAAAATAAAGAAATCAAAAATTCTCAATGGCCGGAGGTAACACTCGATTTAAGCTTCCGCATATTATATCATGTTTATATATACGTGAAAACATGATTTTGAGAAAAATCTCTAACACTCTGCACATCCATGGCCGAAGATGCCAAAACCTGGGAGGAAGCCATGACAAATGTGCTCAAAGACACGCTAGTCAAGGCCATAGTCGGCGGCATTGGATCGAATCTGTCCTTGGATTTGCAGCTACAGTCGAAGTAATTAATCCATGGACAGATATAAGAAAACATCATTTACAACGTGAAATCTTGTATGGGATTAGTCAAGGATGGTCCCCAATCTTCCTTGAAAGTTTACCTTTCTGGCAGTTTGTTCTCCGAGTGCAAACCTCAGCTCGATGAATTCGGAGTTTCGTCAACTGAAGTTGATCAGTTGCTGAGAATAAACCATGAATGTCGGTTTATCTGATTAATTAAGATTGTCTCATTTTGATTCAAAATATTTTGGTGGTTTAGTTTAGTTACTATGTTTGCGTAATTATTCAACTATGGAAGTATTGCAAAATATTTTCCATATTCTTTTGAACCCTATGGAGTTTGTCGCCAATACAATAGCATTTAATGAATTAATATAATGCAATCTGACGTTTGCATGAATTCATTCCGATTATAGTGCACTTTTTCGAGTTCCTATCTAAATTAATTTTATAACTTTTTTTCCTATTAAATGATCAATATAATCTGACTTCTGATTGAAATCAAACTCTAATGATGTATAAATTGATAACTCATGTAAATAAAAAAAAAAATAAAAGTCAGTACATCAAAATAAAATTTCGAAAACTTGGCGGAAAAAAAGCCAAGAAAAAATTTTGATCGATGCTTTTATATACAAGGAGAGACATAATAGTCAGGGACGTATGACGTATCATAAGCAACCGCAACCTCATAATTTTAATATAGCAAATTAATCCCAAGAAAATTTTTTTTTGCTCAAAATCAGTAGGCGAGAACAAAAAGTTTTAGACCATATTTTCCAAATTCTCCGCAGGAGAATAGACCCCAAGCAATTAGCATTAATCTCGGCGGCTTTGAGAATAAGAATTGAAGTGTTTCCCATCTGTGGGGCTACTGTGTTTCTCAAGCCACAACCTCCGACCAAAACGGAACAAGTATATCTTAACAGCGTTATAATTTTGTATATTGAAAGAAAAATTGGTCGTGATATTGATTTTGAGAATATAATTGATAGGTCTGTTCTTCTGAAAAAATGGCTGATTGAGTCTAATGTAGTATGTATAATTTAGTTGACTTGACTTGCGAATATTATATTGTTTATGTTTGTTTTGCTTATATTGTTTTGAAATTAAAGTTATAGTTTTTTCAAGTTTTCTATAATTTAGACGTGAAGTCTCTCAAAAAAATTCCGGAGCTTATATTATATGGTAATCAACTTTGGATAAGTACCTTTTTCTCAATTTACAAAATAATATCTTTTCATTTTAATAAAAAATATCTTTAAACCTATTTTATAAAATATATTTTTTTTATTTTATCTACTCATAACATAAAAAAATAACTATTATAAAAACATATTGACAAAAATTTGTGCGACGATCTCACGGGTCGTATCTTGTAACCAAGCTCCATCGCGTCCCGCTCAGAATCCGCCACGTGTGCCTATTCACGATGATATAACAACGCATTCGCTTTCCTTTGCCTATTTGATTTTCCAATTTCTAGCTTCCTTCGGTCGCTTATTTTTACTCTCTGTGAGAGAGAGTGTATTTTTTTATATTATCATTATTGATTTCTGCCACTGAATCCTCGTTGATTCCAGTTTCAGGTTCATAATTTGTAACTCATTTTCCTTCTTTCTTATTTTTTTGGGGGATTGCAGAATCGATTCGATCGTTTTGGATTGGTTCAAGACATCAAGTTATACATTTAACTGCGTGTTTACTGTTTTTTAGAATTCTTGAAGATGAATTCGATAAATATTTGCTCGAAGACGTGAATTTTTTATTGTGGGCTTCAAGGAGTGGAAAATACTTCGTACTGCAATCGGTAAGATCAAGTTTTTTTGCAGAGCATGAGCTAAGCTCTGGTATTGTGTTTGCGATTTCATATCTTCATGCCTGTGGCTGTATGTGCTGCTATTTTTGACGGAGCGACTGTGGTGCATGATACTGTACAATAGAGAATTTCTTGGTGTACGCGTATAGAAATATGCGACTCGATGGGAGTAAAGACGTTACATCTCTGAATATGATCTAATGTAGTTGGTGTAATGGTGTTGAACATAATGACTTAGAGGTGGTGAATTTTCATATTAATCTTGTAGGATTGAAAGAATATGAGCGGTGCTGTAGGGAATAACTTGCTGCTTCAGTATTACTTCTCTCCTACCAGATTCGAGCATAAGAGGAGAACCAATTCTTCGATTTCAAGTTGGAGAAGTTCTTTTTTCCAGCCTCGAGCAATTTCACAAACACACCAATTGCCTTTATCAACTGAACTCCATGGCCAAATATTAACTGTGAAAAAAATTATTTCACGGATGGGAAAGCGGCGTGCTGTTACGAGGTCGTCTCAGGCTGTTTTGGCCACTGATCCATCTTCTGAGGTGAGAGTTCCAAAATATATGTTTGCCTTTTTTAGATGATAGTAATATCAAGCTAAGTCTAAATCAAATAGATTCACAAAACATGGTGTGAGAGAGCCTTTGTCTAATGCTCTCTAATATTAGACAATGATCCTCATGATCACAATTTATCAGATTTTATGGTCTGTTGTTTTGTCACCATTGGAAGAAAAGATTCAAATTGTAAGGCTGAGAATAATTGTCAAAGTATCAGCCAAAAAACCATGTTAAAATGACTGGTGGGTTTCAATGGTGAATGCGGCGAATATGATTAATTGGACATTCATTTGATTTTACTTGTTTTGTTTCCAGCTGCTTGTAGAGAAATTCAACCTGGATGGAAATGTTGAACTAAAGGTATCACAGTAAGATTTATCCTGAGAATGTCGATTACGGATTAATCATCATTCATCCATCGACCCATGTTCTTAGAATACTCCTGCGATGATAGATCATATCATGTCTGTTTTTAAATGTATAATATTGAATAAAAAAACAGGTTGAAGTAAGTAGCCCAACATCAGGATCAGTGGCAGTGGTCAATATTCAAGTAACAAGTGGTGGAGACAGCCTTCTTCTACATTGGGGAGCTGTAAAACCCCAAAACAAGTATGTATAACTGGACTAAGAAATCTTAATCAACCAATATCTTTGAGCATCACTAGATTTGCAAACTAGTACCACCTGCAAATTTTCATTTTTTTTTTGTTTTACCCAGAAATTGGATATTGCCTCAACGCCGTCCAGTTGGAACTATGGTGTATCAAAACCAAGCCCTTAGGAGTCCTTTTGTGAAAGTATGTTTCAGATTGCTGCTTAAGTGAAACTAATTAAATGTGTTCTTAGACCACAGTAAGAATCGTTTTATGACTAATCTTTTAGATAAAATGATTTGATATGGTGATTTTTTCTTAGTTCGGATCAAGTGCAGTCCTGAAACTAGAGATAGATGATCCTTCAATACAAGCTCTGGAGTTTATTATTTTTGATGAATCTCAAAATAAATGGTAAAACAACTCTATGTCCAAGAAATTTCGAGTCCATGCATTGAACCATTAAGTTAATACCATCCCTTTGCACCAATCATGTTTTTAGGTACAAGAACAATGGCGGAAATATTCGTGTTCAATTACCGGCTAGAGAATCAAGGACAAAAAGTGTTTCAGTCCCCGAGGATCTTGTGCAAATTCAGGCATATTTGAGGTGGGAAAGGAATGGAAAACAAATTTATACCCCAGAACAAGAGAAGGTATGCCAGTGCTTACCCTTCAGTTTTTGTCAAGAACAAGCGTGATGCTTTTCTGTTCTGACGCCCCTTTTAATTTTTGAGATTTCTGGAGAAATTTGAATTCAAGCTCCTATTTTTCATTGCTTAAAGTTTAGTTCGTTCTTTTTCTTGTGAAACGTAAAACACATACTTCGTGGATTTTTTTGGTCTGTGACTTTCAGTGTGTAAATTTGAGAAATTGAGCGTGAAATTGTACAATGTGAAACTGGTAAATATGTTTGATATCATCATCACGGACCATAAAATATTTTGCTGGGGCGATCCTAATGATCCAACTTTCCAAAAACAAATGAATTTTCTGTCCTTGTAGTTTGTAGCTTCAGATACATGGAAATGTGCTCACTAGAATTTTTAAAATTCTGTGAACTTCAATAGATTTTTATTGTTTGTGGCAACAATTGTGCTAATTTATTAATTGTCTGGAATATTTAGTTTGCTGTAGGATATTGCTTCTACTGTTGATTATGCATTTGATAAAATCCACAAAAACAGGAGGAATATGAGGCTGCTCGATTGGAGCTGTTTGAAGAAATAGCCAGGGGTTCTTCAATTCAGGACCTTCGAACAAAGTTAACGAGCAAAAATGATATAAGAGAGAGCAAGGAGAAACTTGTTTCAGGAACAAAGAGCGATATTCTAGATGATCTTGTTCAAATACAAGCGTATGTAAGATGGGAGAAAGCAGGCAAGCCAAACTATTCTCCAGAACAGCAACTAGTAAATTTCAAATCTCTCAGATGCTTTATAAATTTGATAATAATGATACTGAATGACAAATAGTTTATTTGCGTCCAATATATTTCTTGTTCTGCTAAATACAGTTGGGTTGCACATGGATTGTTCTCATTGCTTGTTTCAAGTCTTTCGTTTAATCTAGTTTTGTATATTTAACAGAAAGAATTTGAAGAAGCAAGAAAAGAGTTGCAGGTTGAGCTAGACAAGGGATCTTCCCTTGAGGACATACAAAAGAAGATAGTCAAAGGAGAGATAAAAACTCAGGTTGCGAAGCAACTGGCAAAAAAGAAATTTTTCATGGTGGAACGAATTCAACGCAAGAATAGGGATGTGATGCAGCTTTTAACTAAGTTTTCCTCTGAGCCAAAAGAACTAAATGTGTACTCAGAAACACAAGTGCTCTCTGAAGTTCAACAGTTTGTGAAGGAAAAGGAGAATCACATCGCTGACCCTGTTTTGTGCAAAAAAATTTATAAGATTGCTGATAAGGAACTTCAGGTGAATAAGCAACATAATAGCATTTTTCGAGTTAAGAATTGTATCAAAGTGTTTTGATATTTTCTTTTTCAAAAGGTTCTTGTAGCAAAGCCCTCTGGCAAGACGAAAGTTTATCTAGCAACGGATCTTCCGAAATCTGTTGTTCTTCATTGGGCTTTATCTGAAAGACCTGGACAATGGGCAGTATGTATAAAATATTTTTCGTAGATTTTGAATCTTTCATGTTAATTTAGAAAGTGACCCTGTTGAGCTATAGTGGTGACTTGTTGCCAAGAACTGATAAAGACAGTTGGAAATTATTCAGGCTCCTCCTTTAAGTGTACTGCCGGCTGATTCAGTTTCTTTGACTAAGGCTGCTGAAACAAAATTTTCAACCAATTCTGTTGATAATCAATCTTACAAGGTTTGTCAAAGAAAAGTTTGTCAGAATGAGTAGCTTTTAAGATTGATTTCAAATCAATGAGCTATGTGAGATTCATTTCATTGTCTGTTTGACTCACAGGTGCAATCATTAGAAATCACAATTGATGATGAAAAGTTTGTGGGAATGCCATTTGTTCTTTTTTCTGATGGGAAATGGATAAATAACAGTGGGTCAGACTTTTACATCGACTTTAGAGCTGAATCTCGGAAGGTTCAAAAGGTTGTTATTTGAATTCTTGTGATTCTGTCTTCACGCACTATCATGTAGTCTCATATGTTGCTTTAGATTTGCGGTATTGCCAACCTATTCTAAATATTCTGCTCATGAAAGGATGCCGGGGATGGCAGAGGGACATCAAAAGCTCTGTTAGGTAAAATAGCAGAATTAGAGAGTGAAGCACAGAAGTCCTTTATGCATCGGTGAGCAATATCTACTGACAGAGGCGCCCGCGCCCCTTATTTCCTCTAATTATTTGCTTCTCGATTTTTAAATCTATAGGGACGTAACTATTTCCAAAGAAAAACAGTTTTTCTTGCACCACAAACTCATTCAGCTTCGACTGGTGATGCACTTGCCTTCTGTTTCCAATTTCCTTCCTCAGATTATTGTTATTTTAGTTTTTTTTCAATCTTCTGATTCGCTTCTTAGCATAGTTCTGATTTAGACTCGTGCATCCCCTTCTGAATACTGGAAATTGACTTTTTAACTTGAGGGAAAATTCTTTGTAACCTACATGTTTTCTGTTTATCCCCTAATCCATCTGAAATGCTGTTAGATAGTAACACATTTTAATTTCTTAGAAGCTGATGATTGTTGTGTTATATTAAGAGGGCATGCAACAAAATTTCCTGCAGATTCAATATTGCTGCAGACTTGATGGAAGAAGCGACAAATGCTGGTGAACTCGGTCTTGCTGCGATTCTTGTGTGGATGAGATTCATGGCTACTAGACAACTCGTATGGAACAAAAATTACAATGTAAAACCACGGTAAGATTTCTACGCGTTCTCTTTGCTTGATTTTATAGATGTATTTTGGACGTCTGGAAATTTGGATAGAGCTAATTGTATGCTTCAAGAATTTCCTCTCACATCTGTTCTAATAGTTTACGGTTTTTTTACGTTATGAAAAAGAATTTTTTTGTGTAGTATATAAAATTTGTTCGTTCTCATGAATCTTTTGGTGGGCAGTGAGATAAGCAAAGCTCAGGACAGGCTTACGGATTTCCTACAGAAAGTATACGGAAATCATCCACACTATCGTGAAATTACACGTATGATTATGTCCACTGTTGGTCGTGGAGGTGAAGGTGATGTTGGGCAACGTATAAGGGATGAAATTTTAGTCATTCAGGTCATCTTCAGAAGTGTTCTGTTTTGCTCCATCATTTTTCTTCGTTATTTTTTGATTTTTTTCAAATTCGTAACTTTTGGATTTGATGATGTTTCATGCTTTAAAATTGAACCGCAGAGAAACAATGACTGCAAGGGTGGGATGATGGAGGAATGGCATCAAAAGTTACACAATAACACCAGTCCAGATGATGTTGTAATTTGTCAGGTATCTAGAAAGTCAATCTAGTTTCTCGTCACATATAACAATCTCTTTGGTAGATTTTATACCATATATGTGATTTCATTTGTATCGTACTCATGATATTTGTGTATCACAGGCATTGATTGACTATATTGAGAGTGACTTTGACATTAGTATTTACTGGAAGACCTTAAATGATAATGGCATAACAAAAGAGCGCCTTCTTGGTTATGACCGTGCAATCCACAGTGAACCAAATTTTAGAAGAGATCAGAAGGATGGACTGTTGCGTGATCTTCAAAATTACTTGAGAACTCTGAAGGTCAGAGTATGATCAATGGTTGAAACGATATATTAAGTTGCTGGAACATGGTGATTGATTCTAATCTGCATGGTTGTATGCAGCTAAATTTCTAAAACTTGATGCATTTAGCAGAGTACATAAATATGGTATATACTCTAGCTGCTCGAAACTGTTACTTTAAATTTTGTGAGAAGTAATGTCCGAGAAAAGTTCACAATTTAGGGAGTCTTTTTCTGTTTTTCTAATCTTGGCCTGAAGAAGATTGTTTCTGTGAAGCATTCTTCCCTTCGTTATTGGGCCTTTCTCCAAATTTCAATCTAACGTGTACTCGAGTGCAGGCAGTTCATTCAGGGGCAGATCTAGAGGTTGCTATAGCAAATTGTATGGGATACAGAACTGAGGTAATGCATTTAACGTGACTTAATTGTTACTAATTTTCTTTACTTTTAATGTACATGTGTTACTAACTCATATCAGGGACAAGGATTCATGGTTGGAGTGAAGATAAATCCAGTACCCGGTCTGCCATCCGGATTTCAGGTGATATTAAACTAAAACATTTGAATCATGATTCAATCATGGCTTATTCAATAATAAATAAAAGCTTTCTGTATTGTTGTTATTGATATAGGAACTTCTTCAATTTATTCTGGTAAATATCGAAGAGAAAAATGTTGAAGCCCTTCTTGAGGTACATCAATTTTGTTGGTAGTTTCGACTTTCCTTTCCCCAAACCCCTAATTCAGTGATCAAAGCACCGTTATATTTTTTGTTCTCCTGGGTATGGGGAATATTCCTACATTCAGGGATTGCTAGAGGCTCGGGAGGAGCTTAGACCGATGCTTTCCCAATCCAACGAACGGCTTAGGGATCTTATATTCCTGGATATTGCCCTTGATTCTACAGTTAGGACAGCTGTAGAACGTGGATATGAAGAACTGAGCAATGCAAGTTCTGAGGTGTGTTTTGCCAAATTGATTACATTTATCTATGTAACTTTATATTTGTTAAATATTTCAATCTTTAAATGATTTTTCATGCTCGTGTTCCTTCATTTTGGATTATATTCATACACAGAAAATCATGTACTTCATCTCTCTTGTCATTGAAAACCTTGCGCTTTCAGTGGACAATAATGAGGACCTTATTTACTGCTTGAAGGTGAGGTTGAGTTTGAACAAAACATATCCATCACTGCTGCTTTTCTGTTTTAACCTCCAATATTTCATTATTCATTTTCTTTTTGCAAGGGATGGAATCTGGCTTTGACCATGTTGAAGTCCGGCGATGATCACTGGGCAATGTTTGCCAAATCAGTCCTTGACAGAACAAGACTTGCACTTGCAGGCAAGGCCGAGTCATTACATCAACTACTGCAACCATCTGCCCAGTATCTGGGTGCACTGCTTGGCGTGGATCAGGGAGTAGTATGTAATCATAGATATTAAACAGGGTCCTTTTTTCACTATCTGCCGTGGCTTATAGAGTAAATATCTCTAATTGCTTCATGTAGGTCGAAATTTTTACTGAAGAAATTATTCGGGGTGGGTCAGCTGCTTCATTGTCCTCACTTCTTAATAGACTCGATCCGATTCTCCGACAAACCGCCCATCTAGGAAGGTTGATATGTTATGTTCTATTTTTTCAGTCTAAATAGATTATATCTTTGTTTGATGCATCAATCTAAACCACATTATTTTCAGATGAAAACCTCACAAATTTTATTACCAGAATCCGATTTTATTTGCTCAGTTCAGGCATTTTTTTAGCGAACATGAATCCTTACATTAGGATTTTCCTGATGATATGAGTTTTATGTTCTGAAACAGCTGGCAGGTCATTAGCCCCATTGAAGCTATTGGATATGTTGTTGTGGTTGATGAGTTGCTGTCCGTCCAGAACAAATCTTTCTCAAAACCAACAATTTTGGTGGCCAAATCTGTTAGAGGGGAAGAAGAAATTCCTGATGGTGCTGTGGCAGTACTGACCCCAGATATGCCTGATGTTCTATCCCATGTTTCTGTTCGAGCACGGAACAGTAAGGTAGTATTTTGTTAGCTTTTGGGTTTCAAAAGTGTGATTGCTGACAATCAAAAGTATCCCGGTGACATGCCACTTGAGTTCTCTCCTTGTGTAGGTTTGTTTCGCCACATGCTTTGATTCCAATATATTGGCTGATATCCAGGCAAATGAAGGAAAGTTATTACTCTTAAAACCTACATCTGCAGATGTAGTATACAGGTATTTTGTGGTGGAAATTAATTAGCCGCTGACTTGCTTTTATATTCCAGATAAAAATTATATTTGTTTCGTTTGTTCTTTATTCAGATTTTGTACTCTTGGTCAAATCTAAACTATAAAGCTGACAAACTTTACCATTTATGCGGAGATGAATGTTTCCCTTTTACATAACTGCAGCGAGATGCAAGAGGATGATCTAGAAAATTCAGTTGACTCCAAAATTGTTTCTTCTGCACCACCTGTGGCTTTGGTTAGAAAGCAATTTGCTGGAAGATATGCAATACGTTCCGAGGAATTTACCAGTGATATGGTCAGCCCATAGTACTGTTGAAAATATTATTTCATTCTTATGCTTAATGTGTAGCAGAATGAAATATGAACAACAAATGTTATTGAAGGTTCAGTTGTCTTGTGTTAAGCATTGCATGATTGTATCTGTACAGGTTGGAGCTAAATCACGCAATATTGCTCATCTTAAAGTGAAAGTGCCGAGTTGGATCAATGTTCCAACTTCTGTTGCCTTGCCATTTGGTGTCTTTGAAACAGTCCTTTCAGATGATTTGAACGAGGTCATTTCGTGCATCTCATGTTTACTACCCTATCCTTTTGTTTGTTTTCGCTAAACAAAGTAAAAATTTTGCATGGTTTATTTGGAATGACACATATATTTTAAATTCCAAGCATTTTCTTCTCATTCCTTTATCTTACTGCTAGAATAGAATTTTTATTTTACCTAGGAAAGTTCTATCATTTCTGTAAGAGCCTCTAACTTTAAGAATGAGAATTTTAGATTTTTACGAAAAAGATATTATCGCGGTTTGGAGCAAACTGAGGTTGAAGGAATGTCCTTGGTTGTCATCTACTTGTTAATAAATTGTTACTTTCTTCTGTTTCTTGTTAAGTAGTTGTCATTCTTCCTGTTCTAGATGCTTTACATATTAGACATTGCAATAAATTGGAGAAAAATGTTACTTTGTCAGTTATATAAACAATGCCATGTGCCTTGGCTCACACTGGATCACCTCCAAGTTTAACTGACATGAAGTTTGTTCTCTGTGTGATCAATTTTCTTGTATAAGGTGGTTTCTTTGGATGTACTTGTTTGCACATTGCTGAAATATGTGTCAACTCAGTAATAAAATGAATCAATCTCGCAGAATTGTGAAGTTGTCTTGTTTTGCAGATAGTGGCTACTAAGTTGCAAGTTCTGAAAACAAAATTAGATGGAGGGGATTTCAGTGCTCTCGGTGAAATTAGAGACAAGGTTCTTGAACTTTCAGCTCCACCTCAGTTGGTATGTTCTTCTTGGACCACCACTTGGTTTGATGATAAACAAACTTCGAATATTTGTCAGAAAGAGATACCTGCAGGCACATCTATTCCAGTTTTAGTTTGAGAGCGTTTCCTTTCCTTTCAAATCAATTGCTTCTAATTATGAATTTGATCGCAAAGGCTAGATTCTGAACCTAAGTTTTGGTGATTGAATGTATATGATTATTTTTTGGAGAAGATGACCAAGTTATCAAGAATTGACCCCGTTTTCGTTGAAAAAAATGATTCCACATCCAAATGTCAGGTGAATTTTACTTGCATAATCTTGTTCCAGGTCAAAGAGCTTAAAGATGTGATGCAACAGTCGGACATGCCTTGGCCCGGTGATGAAGGTTCACAAAGATGGGAACAAGCATGGATGGCCATAAAGAAGGTGAGCATTTACAATACCTTACTCTTTTTACGGTGGAATTTCTTCTGGTTTCATCTAAATTCTGCTGATTATTTTAGTATGGCCTTATACTTCATCATTTTCTGTGTTTTTAGGTATGGGCTTCTAAATGGAACGATAGGGCATACTTCAGCACAAGAAAAGTGAAACTTGATCATGACTATCTTTGCATGGCGATCCTTGTCCAAGAAATAATAAATGCTGATTACGCATTCGTTATCCACACTACTAATCCTTCTTCTGGGGATTCATCAGAAATATATTGTGAGGTACCCCAGATTATGTCCTCTCACTTTAATCTTTGGTGTCAATTATATGGCAAATAAGAGGGAAATGTTGATTTACTAAGTGACTTGGACATATCTTTGTACCACTTATATACAGATTCTACAGAGAAAGACATGCCTTGTTAAATATTCTATGGCTACAACTTGAACTCCTGATGAATCTTACCAAAGGCTTGTAACCTTGGACGAGCAGTGTCTCTCGATGCTTTTATATATGCATGTCCTGAATAAATTATACATCTCATCTAATAGGTGGTTAAGGGGCTTGGAGAGACACTGGTGGGAGCGTATCCAGGCCGTGCTTTGAGCTTTGTTTGCAAGAAAAATGATCTCAATTCTCCTCAGGTAAATCAATTATCTCGGACTCGAACCACTTCTGAATGTTATCCCTTTTGGATTATGAACTATCTGGATAGTGAAATTGCGATCCGCCTTTTTTATTAGGTCATCCATATTTTAAAAATGGAATCAGTGAAATTGTTGTTTTAGTACTCGAGAAATTACAGGCAAGCCGCATCATGAAAAGAAGATGAGTGTGATTTGTGTTCAGTATATGGAGCCTAACTCTGTACATGTACATCCTTTGAACCTTTTCAGGTTTTGGGATACCCCAGCAAACCTGTTGGCCTTTATATAAAGCGGTCTATGATATTCAGGTCAGATTCAAATGGTGAAGATCTAGAAGGTTATGCTGGTGCTGGGCTCTATGATAGGTAGCACTTGACAGAATTTATAGAATTGATGAGCTTATGTTTTTTAAAAAAAATTGTGATTCACCTTTATACATGTTCTTTTTTTATCGTTTCTTACAGTGTGCCAATGGATGAAGAGGAGGAAGTAGTGCTTGATTACTCATCTGACCCATTGATTGTCGACAATAATTTCCGGTGCTCAATCCTCAGCACCATAGCCCAAGCAGGAAGTGCTATTGAGGATATTTATGGATCGGCACAAGATGTTGAAGGTGTCGTTAAGGATGGTAAGATCTATGTTGTCCAAACGAGACCTCAGATGTGATCATGCATGGTCAAACATCATATACATGAAGAATTTGTCCGTGGATCGATATACTGCAGGACTTGAATTATATACACTCTAAACATAGCTTAGTTTTATTGAACTCAGTCATCATGTACCAGTAATAAAGAACATTGCATTTGGCATAAGCTTTAGAATCCCAAAATAACTCTCAATTACTTACAGCATTACACACAGGCATTGAGGATAACTAATATTTTTCTTGATGAAGTACTCATTGAAGCGTGTTCAAATTTGTAGTTTATATATTTGTGTAGGAAAAAAGTGTTGATGACTGAAAAAAATTGGTGCTGGTTGTTTTTTCAAAAAGTTTGAACTGATATGAGAAATGGCTGGTTAACGATTATATTCTTACTTTTAACACATTCCAACATGCAAATATTGGAGACAAGAAATGTATACGTGGGATGATATCCTAGTAAAATATTAAAATTTTAGTTGGTATCAGACAACAAATGATACAGAATACCAACTCGATGAGATATAAGTGACTTTGCACATAATATGCTTTGAACTTGTAACTTTTGGCGTTGATATCATGCTAAAAATCGTTTTAAAAAGAAAATTTGAAATTGAAGGAGTTGCCCCTTACGAAAAGATTAATTTTTTAACCACATGTGCTGCTTGGAATTAAAGAACAGAGAAACGTCCAAACTAAATTGGACAAAATTATTAAATTGTAAGATCGTTATGAAGCATTGAAGATACGATTAAATTTTATTAGGCGCGCATAGTGGTGGATGCGGGTTGGGTTTTGTCCGGTCGGTTGTTATACTCGGGTATGCGGCATGTTGGGTAGAAAAAAAATGCCAACTATGACCCGAATAATATCGGGACTAAATGCATTATTTAAAAAATATTTTGATTTCATAATTTATAACAAAAAATTATAAAAAGAGATGTTTTCAAAATATACATGTAAATGACTTATTAGTTACATTAGTTTAAATAACCTGTGAGGGCAAAAACTTGTGTTAGATGGTCTCATGGGTCGTATTTGTAAGACAGATCTCTTATTTGGGTCATGCATGAAAAAAGTATTACTTTTTATGCTAAGAGTATTACTTTTTATTGTGAATATCGGTAGGGTTGACGTGTCTCACAGATAAAGATTCGTGTCATCGTTTCACAAGAGACCTACTCCCACGAAGACATTCCTTTGACCCCCGACAGCCTTGTTTCATGTAAACTCACTATATCTCCTGAAGTCTGAAAGATATGATATTTTTGACTATTTGTTTCTTCTTTTATTAACCCATTTGCTTGATTAGAGTTTAGTCAATTCATCATTATATCGATTTTTTTGATACAAAAAAATCGAGATTTATCTGGTGATCTTTACCAAAGACTACAAAAAAATCGAGATTTATCTGGTGATCTTTACCAAAGACTAAAATTTATTTAGTGCATTCCAATATCAATACGCTCTTACTAAAATGATATAAATTATCAATACTAAATCGATCTGAAATACTCGATCATAATCGTCATCGTCGAAACATTTTATCTCGTACCTGCTAATTTCTAAATGGATCCATTCTTGTGTAAAGTGTTAATCCATGTTTTCCCGAAGTGGGTCAATGTTTTTAACATATGTTTAGCTTTTAAGAAGCTAATTAAAGCTGGATGAGTTTTGCATTGGATCAATCTTATCCCTGATTAATATTGTACGTACATGCATCAACCATACCTAATTAAACTGATGACAAGATCAAGAAATCAGGCGGAATAAAGTTCAAACCTAATCATGGTTGATGCCTCAAAAATCAAAAGAATTTGTGTATTAATTAACACCATCATCTTGTGCATCGATCTTCATGATTCAATGGAGCATAATTCACCTAGCATGCCCATTATGACATTTTCCAAAAGAAAGATAGGGCACAAAAACACTCTCTCTTATGCTTTTCCTTTTCAACACTATTCAATCATGGCTTAGGAAGATCTCCACTTTGTGCTTATTTATGAATATGTTAACTTATAAATCTTCATCATGTTGGCATGCAAAGATGGGACATAATGATTGTTTAACCCAATCTCTTTAGGAGTTTATGATCTTTTTCCATTGGTAAAGCACTTTGAAAGTAAAGTTTGACATAAACTCTGGGACTATAACGTCCCAAATTCGACTACGGTCCTCATTGTATCAAGATGAGTCTTTTCAACATGCTTATGTCCTCACTCACTTGCACTCTAGGAAGCTTTCCAGGGGGTCACACATCCCAGAATTACCTTAAATCAAGCGCGCTTAACTTTAGAGCTCTTCTGTGATGAGCTCCGGAAAAAAATATGCATCTTCTTTATATGAATAGTACATATCGAATCATTTAAGCACTCATCAACTGCACAGTTTCATACCTAAATAGTTTTGGAATCCCTATCATTATAGTGTATGATCGGTTCATTCATGTTATCTTCTCTTATAAGTCTGCCAAGAGCCCTCATTATTCGTGCAATCTCATGGCACCAACGATCACAGGGCCTCACATGCAAACGATTCTATTTGATGGTATTTATGATATAAACTGATTTTAGTTTATACTATAATATAAAATTTGTTGTTTGATGATTATGTGATTATTGAACGATGTTGGTGTCGAGTAGTCCGGTCTCGGGACATGACAAGGGCACATTGATCCGATGTTATTTGCTATATAACAGTTCAATTTTCGCCTTTTAAATTTGTAGTAATTGTGATATTAACTTTATTTCCAAGCCTACCATATATGGATGTTAAAGATTCTTTTCGAAAAGCTTAGGTAGCTCGATGATCTCGGTCCCGACACACATTTTGGAGTTAATTCCACCATTGATTGCATGTTTGAGGACCTAAATTATAAGGGCATTATCTCTTTTAACAAATGGAATTATTCGTCTCTCTTTTCAAGTGTGGATATATTCCTCGGTACTAAATAAAGGAGAAATTGTAATGGATGAAAATAATTGGGAAGGTCATCTCTAAGAATATGAATCCGACCACTTTGTCAATAAAGTGGAGAAAGGTTGGGCATTTAACTAAAATTTGCATGCTAGTAGCAAATTATTATCTGGTGCATTGATAACTAAATCTTGGCCTTTCGTTTACTGTGTAATAATAGCAGAAAAAATATGCACGATGAAGGGTAGTTCGGTGAGGCACCATTTAAAGTTAAATATATGATAATATTATTCAATATCGTAATTCTCGAAAGAAAATGAAATGCTGTAAACTTTTTAAAAAATATAGAAACATACGAGCCCAGCCCGCAAGTTGACATAATGAGATATTGTCAACTCAACTTATTTATTTGACCGAGTGAGATAAGTCAACCCGTCACTTTTATTTATATCTAACGGTCGGAGCAAGTTGTCCTGCAACCCACCATTTGGTGAAATGACAGGACCAAAATATTGTCAATCCAATCTGTGCTATTTGGTCGGATGATCAACTACACGTACATGATTCATTTTCACAATTCTAATTGTTCAAAATATTGTTTCGTTTGTACCATATTTATTTTAATGCAAATAAAATCAAATGGAAAATTATAAAATTAATATTTATTTTATTAAAAAAAATTGGAGCAACTGTAACTCACCATCTTGTCAAATATTTAATGAAAATAGTAATTATAGTAACAAGATTTTATATATATAGTAACTTTCTAATGCCCAAAATGAATTCAAGAAAAAACAAAAGTGACTTCTCCTTCCAACAATTAGTAGTCCACATCCCTTGACTACTACCAACATAGGAGACCACTTTAAATGTAACTACATAAGTGGTTAAAGGTCAGACTCCATTTTTGCTCCCCATTTATTAGATGATTAAATTTAATCAGAAAATTAAAAAGGCAATCTCATTTAGTTCCAAAACCAACAAGAAATACATTATTATTATAAATCTCTACTCATCCAAAACATTTTTATACAAATTGAGTGCTTCAATTTAGTTTATGGCAAAAATTTGTGTGAGACGGTCTCACATGTCGTATTTTGTGAGACAGATCTCTTATTTGAGTCGTCAATAAAAAAATATTATTTTTTATGCTAAGAATATTACTTTTTATTGTGAATATCGGTAGGGTTGACCTATCTCACTAGATAAAGATTCGTGAGATCGTCTCACAAGAGACTTACTCTTAAGGTTATACCACTATTATTTTTTGTGACGAGGGACCGCACTCAGAATATGTAACCCAATTTCATGAACAAATTATATTATAGTATAATAAATGGTATATATATTATATATATACAACCAATAGTACCCTCATTATGTTTCTTTGTGAAGAAATATTTCTGTGTTTTCGGCTTTACTACTCTCAGATTTCCGCCCAAAACAGACACACATTAGGAGGTGGCCTACCCTATTTACTTTTTTGGCAAATCTAAAAATCAAATAGTAGATCTTTTGTGATAAAGTCTCGTGAATTTTTATATGTGAGACGAGTCAACCCTATCGATATTCACAATAAAAAATAATACTCCTAGCATAAAAAGTAATATTTTTTCATGGATGATCCTAAATAAGATATCTGTCTCACAAAATACGACCCGTGAAACCATCTCACACGAGTTTTTTTTGTCAAAATTGAAATTGGGCAATATGTTTTATTGTATTGGCATGAAAATAAATAAATATATACATTATGGAGAATGCACACGCATGGTATGATTATGTTGATTACCAAAGGTTGCTTTATTAAAAAATTTGATATTATTTAAGATTTATCATGTGGCCTAATAATCCTAAACTGGCCCTTTTCATTTCAAGAATCCATCTGTTGTCCCCTGTTCCTGAACCAACCTAAGCCTTTTGCAGCCTTTCAATCACCTATTTGGAGGGGTTAATTTTTGCCCACCTTTTAATTTGAACCCCTGAATAAATATAAACACTTAATTTCCAGCCAATTAATCAGAGGATATGTTAATCCTCCAACCAGTTAGTTGATTATATTGTAATTTATGGAAAACGATAATTGAAGTCATATATGTTTATTTCTTAAGATTTTGGTCTTTTGTGTTGTCTAATTTCAGTCTTAGTCATGTATCTTTCAATTTTTGGCAGTTTTAATTTTTATTTTTGTCAGAAATGTTTATGTGATAGTGCACACATCAATGTCATGTCAGAGCTACGTATGTGTCACATATAGGGCGACGTTGGAAAATTAATACAATTGCAAAAAATAACAAAGATAACAGATAAGTACTGAAATTTGACAACACAGAAGACTAAAATCACATAGATATAAATATACATAACTAATATTGATGTTTTCTCTATAACTCACATATCTTGACAATAAATTGGTGATATAGTTTTAAAAAAATATAGTTATAATATTAAATAACTTATTTTGGCAAGAGCATGTCTCCCATGAAACTGTCGTTCAGATATATATCTGTGAGACAGGTCAAACAGATTCGTACCTGACCAACAACCGAACAATGAGACATTATTTAGACGGGCACGCATTATTAATATAAACCTTTTTCTTTCATCTGTTAAGCGTAAATGAGCAGGTGCGCATGCTAACATCGACAATTATGTGGGAACATTAAAAGGTTCGTCTTCGCCAAATGAGACATTAGAAACGAGGACTGTGCAATAAAATCTTATCTATTTATATTTTACTAACTAATAATTACAAGCAACTATTTTCTTTCCTTTCTATAAGAAATGCGCCTCTTTGACGTAAGGTTACAATTTTATTTTCTTGGAAACTTTTGCTCTAAGAAAATGGCAAAAAGAAAAACCAAATTAAATGAAAAGGGTCCTATTTTGTAGTATCTTTAATTGTGTATTTAGAGATTAAATCTAAAATTTCACAGACAATTATACTTTAGCTGGCATAAAGAACATCTAGGGAAAGGGGAAAGAAAACCCACCCAAAGCGAGAACCTTTGGAATGAACAGAATCAACTTAATTCTTTTGTGTCTTCAAACCCCAAAAAAAAGAATAACATAAATATGTATAATACATATTATTTGTTAGAATTAATTATGACAAAAAAACCAATATAAAAATTTCAATCCGACAAGTTTAAAAAGTTTCGATCTATCATTCGTTTCAAATTTCTTATATATTTTTAGTAAAATTAAAAGCAATATACTTATATACTTTCTGATTTAGAACATTAGGAATCTTACAACCATGTGAAAGAAAGCAGTTCAAAATAATAGAGAAGATCATAGACGGATTTAGCGAGAAAAGTCTTTAGCTCACATATTTGTCTTCCTTGTTTGCTTTAACTTCCGGTCGAATAGAAACTATTAAAACAAAGGAGAAAATGAAAATATTATTACAATATGGATTTAATGGGTTTTACATTTGAAGATGGACGAAATTATTAAGAAAACCAAAACTTGGATATAAAGAGATTGATTCCTTATAGAAAAGAATTGATCGAACATAATTTTTATTTTAAAATTATGCAAAATATTTATTACATTATTTTTTTTAAAAAAAATTAAAAGTAAAAGAGATCGATTGTGCTCTATGTACCATGCTTGAATTGGCCACTGATCTTCGGATTCTTGATCCTAGCCTCATCCTTACTTATACCCCTCGCCCCACATGGACAGAATTCTAAAAATTCTCACACACACTCACACATACAATTTCTCAGGTTTATATATATATATATATATATATATATATATATATATATATATACTCATGCTTAGTCGTACATTGTGAGAATATTAAACAAGATCATGGAAGCGTGGGAAGTGATAAAATAATAGGAGGGATTCGATTTTATTTTATTTTTAAAGCTTGGAAGCTTCGGAAATGGCGAGTGAGCTGTTGTGACATGTTACTTGCCTTAATTCGAGGTGTGAAATTTGGAAAATCCATGGAGATGGTTTTCTGCTGTTCGGATCACGGAAGAAGACAAAATCAATGTACTCGAATACAGACACTTCTGTTCCGAGGAAAAAGATACAAAAATCCCGCAAAAATGGCGTCTAGTTGCTGCAAGATCTCCCCAATCATTTCATTTTTCGTTCTTTTCTTGTTGTTTGTTTCCTCTGTTCAATCTGCTCGATTCAACGAGACTGAACAGAGTTTTCGGCCCGAGAAAGAGTCGAAGAAATTGAAGTTCATCAGAGCCCATTTGGCGAGAATCAATAAGCCTTCTGTAAAGACAATTCAGGCAGATTTTCTTGGGTTTGATTCAGTTTTTTTTGGGTTAGATTTTTTGCTCATCTGATCCTAGAATTTGACGTACTTCCCCTGTTTTCAACTCCGCAGAGTCCTGATGGTGATACCATAGACTGTGTATTAGCAGACAAGCAACCAGCTTTTGATCATCCAGAATTAAAAGGCCAAAAACCATTGGTAAAAAATCAAATCAAAATCATTCAAGAAAATTGAGTTTGCATTATTATTATTATTATTTTTCTTATTGAATTTTGTAGGATCCACCAGAGAGGCCGAAAGGGTACGCCGCCACCACACGAATCTTTGAAGAGAACTTTCAAATTTGGAGCATTTCCAATGAATTTTGTCCCGAAGGCACGATTCCGATTCGAAGAACGACTGAGCAAGATGTTTTACGGGCAAGCTCGATTCGGAGATTCGGAACCAAAATTCGAAAACCAATTAGAAGGGATTCTTCCAGCGGGGGACACGAGGTTAGAAGTTCTAACCATTACTGCAAATTAATGAATGATATTGCTTATAGATTATCCTCTTCTTTATTCCATAAATGTTCACTCATATATTTCAATTCCTTCTCAACTGATAATTTAATATTTGCGTTTTATGTATTTAAAGTTAACCAAGAAATAATGGAATTTTTTTAAAAAAATAAAAATAAAAAGCGAACCCCCGTCATTTTCGCTTCCACTCTCCCTTGGAATTAAGAAGATTTAATATTCTGGTCAACTAATTCCACAGCAAACTTTAATTTATATTCATTTTCCAAATAATTTTTTTTTCTTCAGATTTTCATGATTCTTTACCATGTGCTACAGTTGAATTGAATTAATTTATATATATACATATATATAGATTTGATTTTGTTATAATATTGTATGGGAATGACAGCATGCGGTTGGGTACGTGACTGGTGATGCGTACTATGGAGCCAAAGCAAGTTTAAATGTGTGGGCGGCACGAGTTGCCAATCAATACGAATTTAGCTTGTCTCAAATTTGGGTCATCTCTGGTTCATTCGGCGATGATCTTAATACTATCGAAGCTGGCTGGCAGGCATGTTAATTTTGCTATTCATTTAATATTATAATGCACAACAAGAAAGTCGTATTTTTGTTTGGTTTCTATATATTGTTATGTTTCAGTTTTAATATGCTAGCTTTGGTTTTTTTTTAATACAATTTGAGTCATTTTCTTCCGACATATCATCAATATAGTGCTGACATATGCAATATCAGGTGGTATGCAATGGATTTGCTGATTTTTATTCAATTTCCAACAGGTAAGTCCAGAGCTGTATGGGGACAATTATCCAAGATTCTTCACATATTGGACTGTAAGTTTCATTAATTAATCCTTATTCTCATTCTTATATATAACAATATAGTCAAATATGTCACTAGAGTGTACAAGTTGGTGAAATTTGTGACCGTTTGGTCAATGGACAGCGGTAGTTTCCCTCTGTCATATTTTCTCGGATTAGTTTGTCGCACATGACTTGTCTATTACGATTTACCTTATTAAAATAATTTGCAGGCTACTGTATTAAACCGGACACACTGAATGATGGCTGCTACAATTTTTCACGTCATAAAAAAAATATAGTCAAATATATAATATTTAAATTCGATTATGCATGCATAATATGGTTAATTAATTATAAGTTATGCTAATTAAATGGCGCAGAACGATGCATATCAGGCCACGGGATGTTACAATCTGCTGTGCTCAGGCTTTGTTCAGACCAACAGCAGAATAGCAATTGGGGCTGCTATTTCCCCAGTCTCTTCTTACAATGCTGGCCAATTTGACATTAGCTTGTTAATGTGGAAGGTAATTATTTCTCTGAATAAATTCAATTTGTTTATATAATTTTAGTTTTATTTAAAAAAATGGATTCATCTTTTATTTTATTTATTTTTTTTTTGGGCTTATTTCTCGATTTCGTTGTATGGAAAATTTGTGGCTGACATAGGGAGGGTAGTTTACCATTGTACCGGTTTCAAGAATCTGGCCTAAGATAATTAATTATTTAATTGAGTTGTAAGATTAATTTTGATGAAGATAAATAATTTATTATCTGTCCTTTATTTTTTAAATATATTATTTTAGAATAAGGTCAATATGTACAGTAACATGATAGTTTCATGTGAAAGGTACTATAATTATTGGACATCTTAACTAAGGTGTAGAATCTTCAATATTTTTGTTAGGTCAAAGCCAATTTAGTCCCAAAAAAATAATTTTGTTTACTTAAAATATAAAAATTGTTTTGAATAAACTTTTTTAAAAAATTTATTTTTATTTATTTATTGTTATTTCTTGGGTTTTGTGTGTGGATAGAAAAGGGAGAGTGAAGCTTAACTTTCATTATGAGTGTTTAATTTTCCAACATACGCATGTTGTAAGAAGACACACAAAATACAAGATTGTTATTCACTCGATGGACACAATTATTTTGCTTGTGCCTTTATAAGATTCTGCCCTATTCTTCTTTTTTCACCAAAGATCTCACTCGTAGCTCTTTTACCCTTTTCTTGGAATTCCTATTTGGATTCATTTTCAAGATCTTTAGAATCATTATTCATTTATATAACTTTGTATAAAATGAATAGATAATACTAATACTATGTTGCCATTAATTTGTAGGATCCAAAGCATGGGAATTGGTGGCTAGAGTTTGGTCATGGGATTTTGGTGGGTTATTGGCCATCATTTTTATTCACACATCTTAGGGATCATGCAAGCATGATCCAATTTGGGGGCGAAGTTGTTAATAGTCGGAACTCGGGTCAGCACACGTCGACACAAATGGGAAGCGGGCATTTCGCAGGAGAAGGGTTCGGGAGAGCATCGTATTTCCGCAACCTACAAGTTGTAGATTGGGATAATAGCTTGATTTCTTTGTCGAATCTTCGGGTTTTGGCGGATCATCCCAGTTGCTACGATATACAAAGGGGGAATCAATCGAGTTTGGGGAAATTATTTTTATTACGGAGGGCCAGGGAAAAATCCAAGATGCCCTTGAAAAAAGAACACCATTATATGTATATCTCCTACTTTCTCTTTATTTTTATACTTTTTGGGTGAATTCATCACATGGCTTATTCTTTCTAGTTTTCTTTGGGCCTGACAAGTGATCCATTAGTTATACCACCTCATCAGCATTGTATATTGGTGAATGGAAATAGTGAATACACTTTGTTTTGTTGTCTTTTGAGCCCATTATCCCTTGCCAAAATCAATAATGTTATACACACACACACACACACACACACACACATACACAAAAAATAAATAGGGGCAGGAGACTTTAATCCAAGATTTCTTGGGTTTTGATATCTGATCTTGTCTTTAAACCAAGAGATGATTGACAAATTAATAATGTTTTAACGATGGAAGTAAATTGATTGAATAAATAAATGGTTCAAGCATCAAAGAAAATGGTATTGATATAAATAAATTATGACCATTAATATTGTTGACTATAATTTATTTGGATGTCGGAAGTAGTATTGAGATGTTTTGATGGAGGCTAGTATCCGTATTATCCATTTTTTTAATGAATCCACCCACCCTCACTAATGTTGAAAGATAATCTTGAAAGATATGCCATAGTGGCCGTCATTTCATTTCACATTTAGTATCTAACTGAACGATCACACGATCCATCATACAAACTAAGATATGGTGATACCAATCAAACTTGGAAACTCAAGATTTTGTATTTTATAAGATGTTGCTCACTAATCGTGTCTATCAAATTGGTTGAATGTCACTTCATTGATGGACACAGAGATTGACACGATTGATAAAACACGATTGGTGAGCAACATCTTACAAAATACAAAATCTGCTATGAATAAGAAACTATACACATTCTCTTATGTGTTATCACAATCTTCCCCATTTTAATATCCTATGACTTTCTTACTTTGGAACATGCTAATTTTTTAAATATATGATGTTAGATCAATTTTATTTATATGAACTTATATGTGAATAATAATGCAATGTGAATTTTCTATTAAGTTAAGCTCAAAATAAAGTGATCAACTAAGGTTTATGGCTATTGGGCGTTAATGTATCTAATAGATTGTGAGTCTTTAATGTGTAGAGACATAAGTGTAATTTCTGTTTTTATAATGGGCTAAAACAGAAATATCAGTAGATAATGATAAACATTATCTATATATATGGGTCATGGTCCCCAGATCATGTGCTATCACGTTCCTTATTCTCTTCTCCATTTAAAAAATAGGGCAAAAATTTGTGTGAGACTGTCTCACGAACCGTATTTTGTGAGACGGATCTCTTGTTTGGATCATCCATGAAAAAATATTATTTTTTATGCTAAGAGTATTACTTTTTATTGTGAATATCGGTAAGGTTGACCGTCTCACAGATAAAGATTCGTGAGAGCTTCTCACAAGAGACCTACTCAAAAAATAGCTCAGAAGAGAAAACTAAAGGATTCTCTCAGATAAAGAGCGCATAGATCTGGAAGGTCAAGACACGTCCTAAAAAATTCATGATTTTGGCTTCAGGTACACTCCTGTTTAAGTTTTTATTCAGATTCGTGAGACCATCTCACAAGAGACCTACTCAAAAAATAATTTAGATGGGAAAACTAAAGGATTCTCTCAAGGAAAGAGCGCGTAGATTTGGAAGTTCAAGACACATTATAAAAAATTCAGGATTATGGCTTCAGGTACACTTCTACTTAAGTTTTTAGTCAAATTCTTGATTATTTAACATGATGGATTATGTGATTTATAGATTTTTCCTAACATACTTTTCATGCGTCATCAAGTATAAATGTTTTTTTTATGTTTTATTATTTTTTTGTTATTAGATATTGACATTGGGCCTAAGCTATAATCTCTTTTGGAATATGTCTCTAGGCATTGTAGATTTACGAGTTATAGTTTTTTCGACCATAAAGTAAGTTGATCTTGAACGGGCCAATAATAATTTTGATATTACCCTCCTCGAATAAGCCCAACAATTT